>NC_141696.1:1052575843-1061813720 GCF_964263255.1 Lissotriton vulgaris
TAATGAAGCATTTCTCCTCATTTCGCCACCTTAATACCTGGATTTTTTTGGTCTTAAGTTCGGCGCTGCCACCTATTATTGCCAAGTTTGATAATAGATGGCAGCGTCAAAGTGAATGGGTGTTGCGGTGGTACGCCACCGCAACACCCACTGCATGCTGCTTTTCAGGATAGGTTTATCATGAAAGGGGCGTTATTGCCAAGGCAGTGCTAAGCCAATTAAAGTGGCTTTAAACCACATTAATTGCCTAATTGCTGCCTAGATAATAGAGCAATGACATATCGCAGCGTTATCTGCAGAAAAATGCTGATAAGGCGGCGATAAGGGACTTGATAATATGCCCCAAAGAGAGAGAAAGTGTGAAAGAGAAAAAGGAAGAGATTGAGTGGGAGTGTTGACACTGGAGAAAATCTTCGCATCTCACCTTTCTGCCATCGGTGTGTGTCGAATCAGGTGCTGAGTCATAGTGTACCCTCAAGTTTAGTGATCTGAAAGATAGTATAGAATTAGTAATTGTAGAGTACATACAACTGCACATGCAATAATTCACTGTTTCACCTTTGCGCACCCACACTGCTGTACCGCATGCACTTCCACTGCAAGAAGTTGTCTGTGCGCTCTTTTGCACTCAGGGTGCTGTACCCCATTCACTTCCACTGACCAGGGGTGACTTTCTGTCGCTGCACACCTAGACTGTTGTACCCCATCCACTTCCAATCCCCGGAGATGACTGCCCCTTTCTGAGCACCCAGACTGTTGCACCCCATCCACTCCCACTGCCCGGAGGTGACTGCCCGTTCCTGTGCACACAGACTGCAGCACCCCATCCACTCCCACCGCTCAGAGGTGACTGCTCGCTGCTGAGGAAAGAAGCCTCTCTGCTCACCTTCCACCATCGGCGTGTGCGTAAGAGGGTCCACCACGTGCCAAAGCAACCTTCTCAGGGGTTCAGGATGGCCACGCATCATCACAGATTCTACACGCGTTCAGCTCTGGTGGTGTTGGAGGGGGATGCCAATTTGTGAAACACAGCCTGTTAGATAAAAAGGAAGAAAATACTGTGTCATGCATCGATCAAAGGATAGAGGAAGAGAGACAGAGCAAAAGAGTGAGAGTGACACTGGAGAAAATCTTCGCAGCTCATCTTTCTGTCACTGGTAAGTGTTCAACCATGTGCAGGGACATAGTGCTTCCTAAAGGTCCACATATGAAAGATAGTAGAGAATTAGTAATTGCAGTAAAGTCCAGTATGTAGGAATGAAAAGACAGAGACGGTAATTCTCTTGATGTGGATTGATCCTCAGAACACGTCTTTTAAGCAGCAATTATAAAGGAAGAATGAGTAGAGCCCTGTTAACTTTTACCTCCCAACCTTCTCACATTTAAATAATAACAAATCCCAAAGCGACCTGAGACAGCCATGAGCTGTGAGCTGTGAGCTGTGAGAGGAATGTCACACTTGTGTCTCCATGCTTCGATGCTCCTAACACACCTTGCCTTCATAAAAAAAGAGAGAAAGGAAAGGTTGTCAAAATTTGATGGTAAATTTAAGGGTACAAAGTATGAAAAAATATATAGTCAACTACTTTGCTGGAGATGTGGGTGCGACGGACATTTGACCAACTCTAAAATTCAAAATGCAATAAGACAGGGTAAAGCCAGGGTATATACGACTGTGTACGCCTAAATCGCTGTGATGTGTTTTTGTATCAAAGCTGCTGCACCCCATCCACTCCCACCGCCCAGAGGTATCTGCCCCCCGCTGCGCACCCAGGCCTCACTGCTCACCTTTTCACGGACAGGGCACCCTCCACATTATGCAGTCCTGCTCTGCAAGTCAGAAGTCTCACACCTGGTGCTGAGTCTTGATATTGCCATGGCAGAGGACATACTTGTGCACCCCTCATCATCGCAGGTTGCTCACCTGCTCAGTCCTTGTGGTGCCACTAACTCAGTGACTAGTGAGGGCACGCACATGGCCGTATGCACCCCTGGTGCATGGCTCAGGCCTACACTGTGGTCTAACAGGGCACACAATAGATGAGGTGTACGGACCACCGGGACGGGCCATCACTGTAGGCTCCGTACCCGCTCAGCACTTACAATGCCCTTACCTCAGTGGACCGAACGTCCCGTCACCGTTTTGTGGATGTGTGCCTGTGCCGGCCCCAGTGCATTCACTGTGAGCAACTCTAAAATGGCGTCAAGCACGTGCGCCCGTTTTTTTTTATTGGCAGGGTCACGTGTCCAGTGACACGTGTGCTGGATGGATGTGGTGTGGGTGTGTAGCAGCCGGGAGGGAGTGGCTGTGGCATGCTGAGAACTAGACCTGTGACCAGCAGATCACTATGTGTGCCATGTAGTGTTGTTGTCCTTCCCTGTAAGCGTAAGTCGAGTGGGCTGGCCAGTGATGGGTGAGTTTGTGAAGAATGACTGCAGAGCTATGGGCGTGGTTCCATCGTGAGGTATAAGAGGAATTAACTGATGCGGGTGTCCGTGTGGTAGTGCTGCCATCGCCGGGTCGCAAGCGCAAATGTGTCATTCTGTGAGTGAAGTCCCATAACATGGCCAAAATAGAAGGTACGGGAATCACTGACCCTACATTCACGCATATTTCCACACATGAAAGATTGTGGACATGACGTATTTCTTTAGATGTGACTGTTCTTTATTGCACATTCAGTGGAGTGTTGTAGCTGTAGCAATAGAGGGTCATGGAAAGTTCAGTTTGCAGTTTTTGGGACGTGGAGGGCAGCCAATTAGAGCGAACATCATGTTCGGAGTTAAACTGTGCCAACATATGTACCTATGTAGTCCGTCGGCTAGACTGCCGACCTTGGTGTTGGTAACCAGGGTTCGACCCTCGGGGTCGCCTCCACATCCTGTGATTGTGGGCAAATCACTTAATTTCCACGTGCTTCAATTTGTAATGTAAATACGGTGCTCATGTAAAGCGCTCCAATACCTTTGGGTCGAGTTTGTGCTATATAAACATGCAACAAAAAAAAAACCTCTGGCAATCCCCACGTACTTATAAATTGACTATACACTATCATTGCCGTACTCTAATGAGCCAGTCTGTATGTGTGCACTTGTACAATGTGCGAGACAAATTTGCATAATCGAAGTTTTCCCCACTGTCAGAGGTAACATGGTTGCATACGCTGTCTACAGCAGAATGTAGGGCCAAATTATCAAGAGCGGTGTTAAAATTATCGCCGCTGTAGTGGCAGGAAACTGCAGCTAAAGCGGTGATAATGAGCTTGATAATAATCCCTTGTGAATTCCCATAGAAGCCCAGGTTCTGGTGTGAATCTGGGCTTCTATGGGAATGCATAAGGGCATAATATCAAGCCCATTATTGCCGCTTTAGCAGCAGTTTCCTGCTGCTAAAGCTGTGATAATTTTAACGCCATTCTTGAGAATTTGCCCCGTAATTTTGTAGGGTCCAGGGGCAGCATATTGTAAACATAATGAACACAAAGACACAAATAGATAGTTGAACTGGGTATGGGCACATGCGCTCAACTCTTTTTTATAACCATGGTCACATGTCCAGTGACGTGTATGGTGGGTGCACGTGGGGTCAGTGTAAGGCCAGTGCCCCGGGAATGGTTGGCTGTGGTAACAAGTACAAAAGTAATTATCGGATCATACACAGAGATTCAATCATAAAGGGTCTATGACTTGTGCTGCAGTAAGGTAGGGGCACTAAATGTGAAATAATACACAAAAGAATCTATTGTAAAGAGTCCATGACTTCTGTGCACTGAGGTAGGGAAGCAGATCTGAAATCATACACAAAACATTCTATCATAAAGGGTCCATGAGTTGTGGTGCACTGAGGTAAGGGCATCAGAAACAATCAGCGTGTGTGGAGTCAGCGATGATACGTGGTGCGGGCTGGCTGCACAGAGAGCAATGTCTGTTGCCTACTGGACTGCGTCATCTGCAATCGCGACTCGAACAAGAGATGAAACATCTATAGAAAAATTGTCAAAACATGTAGGTTTCACGGACGTTATAGTTCAAATTGTGAGCTGTGCTGTCCGCAGTGTAGACTGCCATTCAATGTTTGTTTGGACTTGCAAGATGAATTTGATTATTGTACTAAAGCTATAACTGATATAAAACAAGTTCTTGAAGCAAGAATACTGAAAGGATATTGTGTAGGTTTTGAGGGACTTTATACTTGTTGCATACTGCACTTGTAATTAATGATTGAAGAGTGAATTAATTGTGAGTTCGGATGACTGCAGTGTAGGCAGGAGGCAGTGGTCAGGAAGGTCCCACAGGCACGTGGAGTTGAATACAGCTGCAAAGGCATTGGAATTCAGCATGTGTGCAGCCAGCGATGATAAGTGGTGCACTGAGTTAGTGGCACGTGAATGAAGCAACTTGTGTGGAGTCCGCGATGATGCGTGGTCCGAATGGGCCGCACTGGTATCAATGTCTTTTGCCTACTGAATTCTGCCTTAATAAAGCCACGAGGCAATGACTTATGGTGCACTGAATTACTGGTACCTCTGGCATTCAGCGTGTGCACACTCTGCAATGATGCGTGGTTCGAGGGGGACGCACTGGTAGCAATGTCTTTTGTCTAATGAATTCTCCCCTATTAAGTTTGCGTAGAATTGACTTGTGGTGCACTGAGTTAGTGGTTCCTTTGGCACTCAGCGTGTGCACACTCTGCAATGATGCGCGGTCCATGGGGTGGCACAGGGAGCAATGTGTCTTGGCTACTGGACTGCATCATCTGGAATTGCCACTCAACTAGAATTGTGAGCCCTGCTGACCGCAGTGTAGGCAGCTGTCAGTAAGGGTGCACAGCACGTAGCGTTGACTTGAGCTGCACAGATTGGGAGCATTTGGTCTTCTTAACCCATTATAGTCCCTTACACAATTTGCATCGCTACTAATCTTGAATTGTGAACCACTCTAACCCCAGTGCATGACAGAGGCAGCGGTTAGGATGGGCCCATAGCCACATAGCGTTGAGTTGAGCTGCAGAGTTCGTGGCACCTGAAGCACTCAGCGTGTGCGCACTCTGTGTTGATAAGTGGTCAGGGCGGACCGCACGGGGAGCAATGTCTTTCGTCTAATGAATTCTGCCTTGATAAGGCCACGTGGCGTTGACTTGTGGTGCACTGAGTTAGTGGTACCGTTGGTGCTGAGCGTGTGTGCAGCCTGCGATCATGCATGGTCCGGGTGGGCCACACTGGGAGCAATGTCTTTTGTCTAAAGAATTCTGCCTTGATAAGGCCACGTGGAGTTGACTTGTGGTGCACTGAGTTAGTGGTACCTCTGGCGCTCAGCGTGCACGCAGCCTGCGATGATGCGTGGTCGATGGGTGGGCCACAATGGAAGCAATGTGCCTTGCCTACTGGACTGCATTATCTGCAATCGCCACTGCATCTGAATTCTGAGCCCTGCTGTCCACATTGTAGATTGAAGGCAGTAGTGTCTACAGACATAAGTCTGTGGTGCTGTACCGCTGGGTTCGCAGGAGGCCTGTGTCGAGGAGGCCCACAGTCATGGCGACAGCCACATGGCAGGGTGAGGCCCGCCTCTCTGGTAGACTCATTGACCTTCCCACAAGTGAACCACACCCAAAGACTCAGCTTATTTATTCATACGCCTACGCTGGAGTGGTGTACGTTGGACTAGCCCACTCCGTTTCTGCTTCCAGGGGGGGACAACAGAGCTACATGACTGAGATCTTCCCCATTGCCTGAGGTAACATGGTTGCGTCCACTGTGCACAATACCACAAGTATCAATAGTATATGTCCTCATGGAGAGGCTTGTGCTTTGCATAGTGAGGTCTGTACAGCACATCACTGCCGCACTTGGTATTGTGTGCATATTATTGATGGGTGACTTGCGTCCTTCACACATACTTGGTTCCCACATCTCCCAACATTCAGTTATTGTGCAGCTGAGGGGCCATGGCATTTTGGGAAGGTCCGTTATCTTGTTTTGTGCTGCCTCAGTGGTAGTAGGGGGGGTGGTGCAGGGGGAGGTCCGAGTGATGGTGGCGGTGGGTGTTGTGGCCTTCGTGGGAGTCGGAGCTGCATGATCAGTAGCTCTATCACGTGTTGGTCTTTGGATGTGGCTGTGAGTTAGGCTCCAATTCACACTGTAGATAGTCGACCTCTTACAGCAGTTGAAGGCTGATGTTAATTTCTAACTGCTTACTCGGCTTATCGCCTGCTTTTTGGATTGCATTGCAGATTTGACTGGCCATTGAAAATATGGGAAAGTGTTGTTATAGTGTGTTTTTTTGCATGGGAACGCCTGCTTTGCATATCGTTAACGTTAGTTGTGAATCTCATTTGTGGCAATTTTTTGGGCGGAAGGTATCGATGGAAAAGTGGTAAGATATGTAGTTTTGACCAGGTTGAGAATGGGATGATAGTTTATAAAACACAGAAAAAAATATAGGTTCAATAACATTTTAATTAGAAATTAGCATTTAAAAAACCTTTGTAATACACTGAAAAACCATTGGTTTCAGGCATGTTATATTTAGATATTAGCCTTTAAAAAAACATTGAAATTCACTGAAAAAAACATAGGTTTCAGGCACGTTATAGTTAGTTGGACATTTCACTCATACAAAACTATAGAAAAACCCCCGTTATAGTTAGTTCGGCTAACTATAACTTGCGCCCCTGCAATGCACTGCTGATGATGTCACATATTACATCATTCATGACTTTCCTTCTCTGACTGCAAAGTGAAAGGAGTTTCTAAACACCAATCTCCATGGTAAAATTAAACAGCAGATTGTCAGAAGACATGGCCTGACATTCGCCCTCTGTTTTTGAAGTATAGCAAATGTGTCAAGATAAATGTGGAAATTAAAGGCATCTTTTTTTATTGCTTGTGGTTTCACAACCAACCAAAAATCGGATTGTGCTCACCAGTGAGTCACGAAAAACAGTTTGGGAAACACTAATCTAGATAATACTGATTTCCGGACATTTATATTGGAGAAAATGAATTAGGTTTATCAAGAAACAGCAGTGAAGAGAGATAGAAAAGAGTCAGGAAACGGACAATGCTGAAGTCAACCATGATATACATGCCTTTGAGTTACCTGGTTATGCCCCAGCTCCTAACCCCTGGTTAGATTTGTCAGTGAGTTAAAAAGAATTCCCAAGTCACAGAGGGATTTCAACTTTTTAAGCCAGCTCTGCAGAAAGTGCTCCCAGTAATAACCTGTGTACTCATACAAAGGGCCTCTTTACAACCTTTTAGCACACGGCAGCGCAGCAGGCCTTCCTGCTGTGCGTCAAAAGAAAAGGGCAGTAATGCCCTGTATCAACAAGATACTGCACATTCTTGCCTTTCTCCCCTGCGCTGGCGCACAAAAAGTAGCCTTGCACCAACGCAAACAACCTTGCATCATATTGCAAGGGTGCCTGCATTATGAGGATGATTGTTTTTGTGCAGGAAAGGGCACCTTCCTGCACAATAACAATAATTGATGGAATTGTCCTCTTTCTATGCGTGCTGCAGAATGCAGCACACATAGAGAGAGTAAAAAACGAGGTGAAATAAAAGTATTTCTCCTCATTGTGCCACTGGGGAGGTGTAGAAATCTGAAGCATTTCCAGGTTTACAATTCCTCGTAAATCTGGGAATGCTTCAGATTCCATGGGTGATGCGTGGGAACACCCACAGCAACACCCATTGAACGCCCCTTTCACGCAGTATTCTGCGAGGAAAGGGGCACAAATTTACATGAAGTGGCTTTGCATGGCCTTGTAAATGTGCTGCAGCACATTGCGCCACCAGACCATCAAAAAAAGTGCCACTCAGGTGGCCTAAAATTGCTGTTAGGGTCTTGTAAATGAAGCCCTAATTATATGTTGTTCCTATGGATATTGCCAGACAGGTATCTCTCCCATTACCTTTAACAGTGTCAATGCCAAACTAAACAATACGCCAGGTTTCCTGGAATCCTGTGAAGGCCGTATTCCCAAGAAAGCTTTGAAAATTAATACTAGCCTGTAAATGCCTGTTGTAGATGTGACAGCTGGAATGACAGTCAATTAAAAACGATCAAGCAGCATTGCCATTTAGGTACTTCGGAATGATGTACTCGCCCAGTTCGGCGTTTTTCTCTGTACTGAGCAATTTGTAAAACGTATCAAGACTAATAATTGGATAAAATATTTTGACTGAAGGACTGAAATAATAAGCTACTACTTTATGCATACTACATAATTGATTTTCTGGGAAAAAAATATATAAAAAATTATAAAGAATACCCTGTAGTTCGAAAGGAAATATGTACATTGGTTTTTATTTGGACATAAAATTAATGACCAAAAGACCGTGTAGGCCCGTTTGGACAGCGTATCTGAAAGCAATGGTAACGACTAAAGAAGTAACCTTATTTCATAATTGAGGATCTCTTTCATATGAAGTTGAGAATATATGTTTTAGCTAAAAATACATGTATTTTGGATAATGTATATTTACGGCTCGTGAAACTGTGAAATTAATAAAAGTAAACGCATCATCAAAATTAGTTATTTTCAAAAATGTACAGCAAACAGTACTTTTTGAAATGTTCAGCCCTGTGCAGTAAAATGTCTTAACCCTATGTTTGGGAATCCAAAAATCCATTAAAACATTTTTGACTTTTGGCCCCGCAGAACATTCGAGCATATTATTGGACTTCGTTCGGTCCGTAAAAGATTGTGAAATGTCTATTATGTAAGAGGTGATACGCATAAACTAGTGTTGGATGAATCAGCCTGTATTCAACAAAGAAGGTTTTTGATTTTATCTTTAAAAGAACTTAACAAAAATGCTTCAAACTGATATAATTAAAGATCATTCACATAATCTTCGGCAGGACAGTAAATATTACTTTTGGACCTGACACTGGTCTTCATAACCAGCTACAGGATAGTTCCCAGGTACCTGAAAATTGCTCAGTCCTATTAAATATAGTCAGTCTCATTCAATACATTTAACCTCCTTGTAAGAATATGAATATGGACAAAACTGCTACCGCTACGAGTCTTTAGACCTCGCGAAAACAGTATGCAAGTCTACTTTGTAGGTACAGTTCTTTGAAAAACGTGCAATAATTACATAGTAACATGGCATGGGATCATAAGGAGGGTCAAAGAGAGAGATTTCCGGATTCGTGTAGGGCTTCCCGAGGACAATTGGTGTACATATTGTTCTAGTTTGAAGGAGAGGGGCTCAAGGAAAAGGGATTTTGAGTTTCATGAACCCTGTTTTGTGCCTGAGATTTTTAACCTCTTCCATGCTCATGACGAGCTCAGCTTGTCATGAGGCACAGTTGAGCTGCACTCATGACGAGCTGAGCTCGTCATGACTGTTGGAACGTTCGCACGCGGGGATAATTTCCCACTCTGTGCTGAACGTTCCAAAACGGGTGTGGTTTTAGTGCAGCTGCACTGTGCCTCATGACGAGCCGAGCTCATCACAAGCACAGCGGCGCCACGCGCGGCATCCCTCCCCCCCGCACAGCGGGGGGAAAACACCCTGCAGCGAAGGGGTTAATTTTCCAGTTGGTTAGATAGGCAAAGTGTAATTCAGGGCCTTGTGTTTGGTGCAGGAAGTTTTACATTGAGTTCTAGCCTCAATTGGCAGCAATTGGAGGTATAGCAGGATAGGTGTCATGGGGTCAAACTTCTTGTGTTAAGTAATAAAATGGGCTGCAGCATGTAGAATTGCTATGAGCTAGGTGACGTGTACCTTAAAGATGCCTGAGAGGAGTGAGTACCTTTAGTCTAGTCTGGAGAGAACCAGTACTTGAACAACTTACTTTAGTTCCTGTTCTGGAATGAAGTACCTGATTACCTAGAGCAGCTTTCATTTAAAGTGGGTATTCTTGGCCATGGCAGTGATTTGACTCAGGAGATTGGGACAATTGTTAAGGATGAAGCCAAGCAACTTGGGGCCTCACTAGGATGTGACTCAGAAAGCCTCCTGCTACATGGAAATCCCATTGGAAAGTGACTTTGTAGAGCCCTAGCAGGGCCCCTTTTTCCCTGTGGCCTTCGGTTGGGGTCTGAGGGGGCACCTATGGAGCCCCCGTGTTAATCCCTGCACTGTGTGGTAGGCACCGTGAGGTGCCTGCACATGATGCAGGGTTTAACAGAAACTCCCATTTCTCTATGGGAGCGTGTGCTACAGCCGGTTTATGGCCGCAGCACAAGCTCCCATAGAGAAATGGGAGTATGCGACCACATCATGTGCGGTCCCATTGTATTAGGGGAGAGAATGTAGCCTTACCGCTAGAGCAGTCAACCTCAAAGCTTGGGAACCAGGTTTGAGTCTCGGCAACAACGCTCAACATCCAGAGATTCTGGGCAAATTACCTAATCTCCCAGTGCCTAACAAAATTAATGTGTCCTTCTGTAAAGTAACTGGTGCTCATGAAAAGCGCTCTGATACCTGATATCTTCAGGTCTAGTTTTTACTATATAAAAACAGTGGGAAAAAAAAAGAGGTGTCTGGACTGCCAACCGGAGGTTAGTCAGTACTGAGACTGCAACGGGTATAGAGGAGACGTAAATCTGCCCAACAACGTAATAAGGCCCTTGGTATTCTGAACAATGGTGGGTTGTCATTCGAGTGCTGAGAGAAATTTTAACCATTCTTGCATAGATAGGTTGGGTTTTGTCAGCAATAGAAGCAGGAATTCTGTTTTTTCAGGGTTACGTTTCAGGTGGTGAGTTGACATATATGTTTGAATTCTTGCCAAAGTGTTGGAGAGAAGTGTAATGTCATAGAGATAAGAGATCTTCTAGTTAATCTGGATATCATAAGTATATAGGTAAGAGAGGATCCCCAGGTCCCTTAGAGTCTCACAAAATGGCTCAAGATAGATGTTCAGCAGGGTTGGTGAGAGTATGGAACCTTGAAAAACCCTTTCTTGCAGGCTGACTTGTTTAAAGACAGGGTTCCAAATTTTCACGACTTGTGAAAGGTTCATCATTTAGAAGGAAATATAGTCAAGAACTACCCCTTCGTTCCCCATTAGAATAATCAGGATAGTGATCAAAGAATGATTGTTGAATATATCACAGGCAGCCAAGAGAGACCGAGGAGAGCAAGAGGACATGAGCATCCAGTGTCAAGGATGGGGAGTAAGTCATCCACGGTCTGCACAGTTGTAGTGTTGGTGCTGCAACCCAGTCTGAAGTCTGATTGGTGATGTGTCTAAGAGGTTATTTGCATTGATGTCAGATGGCAGTTGGGAGTCCATTCAGCTTTCTATCTCCTTATCTAACAGGGGTAGGGTGGAGACTGGACAAAAGTGGTTTAGGCCAATGTTTCCATAACTGTGGGCCACGACTCAATGGTGGGTCTCGAGCAAATTTTTGGTGTGCGGTGAAAGTTGAATAAATAAATAAAGATGTCTTGTAATTCTGTATGTATAGCGTCACATTTACTTCACTCAAGAGACTTTGTGCATATGCCACTGGAGTGGTGGACTATCACAGGTGGTAGTTTTGTTAAGGTGATGTGGTCTTGGGTTGTCTCCAGTCATGTGCATCTACTGTGGTGCCATGGACATGACCTCCATGTCCATAGTGCTCCTAACCATGTGTGATGGACATAGAGGTCTCATCCAGGTACTGGGCACCAAAGCAGCAGCTGCTGTGTGCAGCTCCTGTGCACCTGCCTTGTGACATCCCCCTGGGTTGTAGCTGGAGACCTAAGGTGCGTGACTCTCCTACCAATTATATGATCTCATCAGTGATGAATTCATGTCGTTGGTATTATGGCACCCGGAAAACAGTTCCTCGTTTCCCCTAGAGCAGTGAGGGGTCTGAAAACAGCCTCATTCACCATACTCCCATGAAACTGTGCTAAATGGGAGGCGCTATAAAAAATCTGAGAAATTCAGCTTTCGATTGACACTACTCTTACCCTGCAAAGTGTCTTGTGATCACAATAGAAAGTGATTGCCTGGCGCTCACCTTATGCAACAGGGATTTTGGCAGGGGAAATATCCCCTTGGGTAAGATATTGTATTCCATCTACACTTAAAAGACAATTCACTAGACACCAAGGAACAAAAACAAAAAATAAAGCAAAGGGAAAGGGACTCCCCGGCACACAGATGGCCATGATCCCATTGCAAATATACTGCAGTCTTTTTGCCTGCCTGGGAGACATATTGTGGTGTTTGTCCCAATCTGCCTCCTTCAAAGGAGCAGTAAGCTCAATAGACACCAGGTTTGAATTTAGAAAGTAGATCTACGAGGTGGGGTTGGCCCACTATGCCCAAGACTTAACCCTAACCCAAAAAAGGCAGTATAGTCTCTTACTGGGGTGGCAAACTTGGGAATTTGTCCCCAGTACACACCCCCAAGGGGGGTATAAAGCCCACCCAACATCAAGGCTTCTAAAAAAATAAAGAAAATGGAGGTTTAGGGACTGCTCACTATGGGCATGGCCATGACGATGCCCCACCCTGAAAAATGATGCACGTCTTTCTGCCCCCTGGGTGCAGATTGGAGGTTTACCCAAATCTGCCTCCCTGAGGGCAGAAAAACCACTTGCCACAACCACAAGGTGCATACCAGTCTTTCTGGGGGGATCACTAGGTTTTGCCCTCAATGTGCCCACCGGAGCAAAAAGGATCCCTGGATGGCAGGAATAATTTTTTTTAAATAATAGGGTAGGGTATGACCCATCCCTACATCAAGCCCTACCTTCATGCGAAAGCCTTAACAGTCTAATCAGGGCTAAAGCAACCCCATGCTAAAATGTTGACCCTTTTGGTGTTGTTTGTACATAGAGCCAGGAGAGTGGAGCTCAATCCCCAACCCTGATATTTCTGAAAACTAGACATTGAGAGGAGTCCAGGGAGGTATTCCTGAATGGATCCCATGATGTTTTATCAGCCACAATGATTTGCAAATCCCAAACTCTGCCTAAAATAGGTAATTTCCCTAGATTTCTGTGACGATCCAGCGTTTCATAATTATTTTCATGAAAACCTTACCCCTCTTGTGTGGCTAAACCTATGTTCCACAGCACAAAGTCCCCAAAACGTAAAGTAGCGATATGGGCAATAGCAGTAGGTGCTGTAATTGTACTCAGTATTGGTGGCCTCCTAGGGAAATGTTTGATATAGAATTATTGGTTGTCTGAGGTATACATCTAGGCAGAAATTTTGACTCTATTCAGGGCAAGCTGGTACACGCTAAAATATATCTTGTGCTCACCCTCTGGTAGTTTGGCAGTGAGCAATCAGGCTTATCTAAAGAGGTAGTGTGTAAAGCATTTGTGCAACACACATACACAGTAACACAATGAACACACCACAGAAAGACTTCACACAGGTTTATAAAAATAGATATTTATATTTTAAACAAAACAAGACTAAAATGACAAAAATCCAATCAGTATTTCTCCAGTTATGAACGCTCAAAGTATGTAAGCAATCCCAGTGCTGGGAAAATACTGGCACTTAGTTGATTAATCATGATCATGGTGGACTGAGATAAAACTGGCAGAGAACCCAGCAATGGATTGACGTGTGTGGAATAACACAGTTAATACTCAGGAAATGTTAGAGCAGGTCACTGGAGACTGCCGTGACAGCCCTGTCTGGCCACCCCAACAGCACAGGTATGGTTGGAGGGCCCTTTGCAGGTCCCAGGGGCACAGTACCTTTGCTGAGGAGTTCCAGCGATGCTGTTGGTCTTGGGGAAGGGGCCTTGTTGCTGAAATCTTCTTCTTTTGGGTGTGAAGACATTGTGGCAATGAGCTGCCCTGGATGCAGGCATGACAGTTTACCTCGGTCAGGGCTCATGGTGCAGTTGGCCCCTTTGTATCTTTGTGAAGGGGTGGGGCACTGAGTCGCATTGGGCTACTTTTGTGTTTTGCTGCTGCAGGGCAAATATTAAGCATTGAGATTTTGTCTGGAAGGGCCAATATAGCAATGCTAGGCAGTCTACAGAGAAGTTGTGCGCAACCATTGGAAAACAGCTGTTCTCCGTCCGCAGTCAAAATTGAAGCACAGCCCTTTGTGCAGTAAATCAAGGAGAGCTGACCTCACCTGCAGCACGGGGCAAGCACTAGCCTTTAAAGGAGAGATTACTGATCTTTCAACAAAGTGGTCAGTCCTTAGTCAAGCAAAGTGATTGGTCTTTAACAAAACAGGCTGGTGATCAGGCATGTGCTGATCCTTCTCACAGTCCAGCTGCCGCACTCATGCATTTCAGAGTCTCACTGCAGGGTTAGGAAGTCGAAGTATTTGATGGCCATGAGACTTCAGGAATGGGGGGCAAGCCAAAAAGCTCTTGGAGATTACCTGGCAGAATACAGTGTTCAGTTCTCCTTCAACAGAGTCAGGGAGCTGCAAGCAGCAGGGCAACAAGCATAAAATCAGTACTTTGAGAAAAGCAGTCCTTACAGAAAAGGAGTCCGGATGAATCCTTTATGCAGCACAGCAGTTCTTCTGGCAAAGCCTCAGGTACAAGTCCAGTAATGTCTGGTTTCAGGGGGTTAGATGCCAAGTATTTATACCCAAAAGAGCCTTTGATGAAAAGGGTAACCTCAAAGCAGATCTTTGAAGTGAACAGCTTTTAACACAGTCCTGTGTGCCAGGCTATATATGAGGGGTAAATCAGTGTTTATGTGTGGACAGGACGCTACCTATTTAAGTTTAAGTGTCAACCTTCCCAATTTCTCCCTGCCCAGGAAGATCAATAAGAGTGCAGTTGTATGACAAAGGGTACTCAGACATACCTATCCTTCCACTGTTGTGGTTGTCTAAAGAGAATGCACAAAGTGTAGCTGTATGAAAGTGGATTATTGGTAGGGGTAAATGTACATCTACCTCTGATAATAAAGCCACTAACACAAACTAGGGCCCAGAATATGTCTCAGCAAGCTATACCCATGCTCAACACTTGGTGTCTTGGATGTAAGCAGGCAGGTTTAACTTCAGAGACAGATATATAAAGTATTTAAAAACACAAATTCAGTAAATAATTAAGACATAGCACACAATAAAAATCCAACACCAGTTTATAAAAATAGGAAATATGTATTTCTTTAGAATGACACCAAAACAAAAAGAATCCACTGTATGGAACTAGAGGTATGATTTTTTTAAGATTAAACACTTACTAGTGCTTAGAAACCAATAGTGCCAATTCTGGACATATGGTTGCCTCTGACTGTGTAGTGTAGTTCCTATATTTCCAATAGGCTCTGCGCATTGGAATAATATATTCAGCAGTGTAGATGTAGGACTGAGGTCGACTAGGTCTCTACTGACTATATTAGACTTAAGTTTTGCCAGCTAGCTCAGAGGTCACTAGAAACTTTCTCGAATAAACGAGGAGAAGTTTAACCTCCCTGGATAGACAAGCAGGGATTAGCTTCTGACAACCATATAACATGACAACTTTGCTCCCTCAGAATAAGAGTGTATCTCTAGAGTCGTGTGAAAAAAATAGACAGCTATTTCACTCAGCCAATCGTGCGTACCTAGTTTCACCAGAGTGAAGAGAAAAGAGAGACAGGATTTTTCAATAAAAGGTTTAATTTATTGAGCAGTCTTCTTTCTCATGCAAGAGAAATGAATTGCCATAATTGCAATGCTTAATGTAAAGTAAAGTGCGTACAGTAAAAGGAGTATTATGAAATAATACTGTAAAAGCATTAATATGGTTTCTTAGCCATAAGATACTTTAAAATGGATGAAATATATACACACATATATACATTGACTAACGTACTCAATTGGTGCTTCAAAATACGTTACCCCAGTGTACCTGACCTAAGCCTAATACGTGGGAAGGAGTAAGTAAGTAGCAGTTTAAGTTAAGTTGGTTTTGCAAAGAATCTGACTCAAGAATTCTCTTTAAGGGTTTAGTCAGCTCCGTACCTGGGTAATAGAATGCAGGAGGTCTGTTATCTCTCTTTCAGGACTCGATATCCCAGCGGCCCGCAAAGGCAGCTGAGAACACTGGAGCTGGATTTCTCGGAAGGAGAAAAGACAGCGTCTCTCTCAGTGTGTCAAAAGGGAGGGGCAGCGTCCTTGGGCTCTCGCATCAGCTGTGCTCTCGGGCAAGTAGATAGCTGCTCGGCTCCAAAACCACCACCGTGTTTTTGCTTAAGGCAACGTTGGTATATTTATACCTGAAAGGTGCCGGGTTTGACGTAAGGTTGGACATAAGATGTCAATAAAGATGTCACTAAGAACAGGCCTCAAAGGAGTTCTAGGACAAAATCAAAACAAAAGCAAACAGGGATTTCCCAGGTTGCTGGAGGTTTGGTTTGTTTAGAGAACTTTTTGTGCTTTCTAGGTGTCCGGGGAAATAGCCTTGCTTAATGTGACTGCATGGGGTACAACTAAATATTGATATGATTCCTATGCCATTATAGGGATATTATTGATTATAACCGTAAAAGGGCATAAATTAGAAATATCGATTTAGGTTCCTAGATAAAAACACAATACCCACTCCACGATCTAATGTACATCATTACTAAAGCTAAGCAATAGTAAACATTTAAAGGTGCATGTTCCAACCCACCCCAAAATAAATTTTTTGCATTCGAAATGGTGTATGCGAAATACACAAAAAATATTATTGGTACTGTACGCTTTTCAAGCAGTGTAATCATTCAGTTAAACATGCTTATATATATTAGCTGAACGATTTGCAAAAATTACACATGAAATGGCTCTTAATACAGAAAAGAAGGTCGAGACCATTCCATCACATATGAATACAGTTGCTGTAAATGTGCTAGAGGCTGAGGTAATATATCGTCTCTAGAGTTCCAAAAAATAGAAGCTCTGTTCTTTAAGAATAGTTCTACTTTAAGCAGAGTACATGTGCCAGAAAAAGGTAAATATTTTGGAAGTTTGAAAAAAAAATATTTCGCTTTCTGGGGAGAAAATAGTTCCAAATGTTTTCAGTAGCTTTTGTTTATCAAAGCTGAAGGCCGAATTCAGAGTTCAGGGGAACGCTGTGTGCTCGTTGCTTAAAAAGTTATTCTTTCTGTTCAGGGGAGAATATCATTTCAGACAGACTCGCAAAAAATTGGTCTACGACATCAGGTAAAAGTTTGACCAAGTTTGAAAGTGCCGCAACAGTGCAGTCGTGAGAATGATTGCTATCATCGATGTCAGTATCAGCAATGCTCACAGAAGGTCGTACCTGGGTGATGCTGCTCTCATCTCGTACTTTACTGCCACCTAATCGTAGCGGTGAAGTCTCAACGAATGCCGTCATCAGAATGGGTAGCCGCTGGGGACAACACGATGCATGAGCCGTTACAGGACTTAGCGAAGTATCTGTATCCAATGGTACTGCTGATGGTAGTATAAGACAGACGTCCAACACGCATTCTTCTCCGCATAGCAAACATCGAAGCACAGGTAGGATGCAATTTTGCCAGATTGGTCTGAATGAAAGAAACCAGGTCATATTCAGATCTCTTAGCCAGGCTAATCCAAGGACTTTAGTTATGCGGTCCCGATAGCGTATAGCTAGGATCGTTTCTTCTATTGTTGCTGGAGTCTTGTCTGCGACTTGGCTTGCCATATCGGAGCAGTAGGATCAAAAATAAAATTCCTGCTACGAGTCCCAAAAGTAGTGGTAGGCTGCCAAAGACAGAATGGACAAAATTGGGAAAAATGCCCAGAACTGTTTCTAAGGGTGTTCACAGTCCCGAAAAAATTGTCTTAAATATATGTGGGATACCACTGGTATCAGACATATTTAGGATTTGGCTTAGCATTTCTACGAAATGCATGGGTCAATTTGTTGATAAAAGGGTATGTATCACTGTTGTTGTCCTTGCAACCAGAAGATCATACATTTCTTTTGATGACGTTAAAGGCACAGTTGTCTGTAAAGGAGCAGACTTCATTCTGCTTAAAGTATCAATTCGAATAGAAGAGATATTCAAAGAAGGCCAAATCGTCGCCTCCGTATCTGGAGTGCTGTTTGGATACAATACTTGCATACAGCAAGTGACCATGGAACTAACGCTTACGAGATAGGCTTTCCCTGGCACCATGCCACAACAGCTGTGGTCCACTATTAGAATATAGCTCCCGTTAGAAAGCCGTCTAAAGAATGGCTCTATTTGTGTTGCAGGTGTGCCGTGCTGGTGACATGAAAGGTTATTTAAAGTACCCTCACAGGCCCCATGCAAATTAATACCTTGGCACAGAAGTATACCGCTTAGTGATTGTTTACAATTGTTACCACTAAGAAATACATTCTGTTTCTTTTCACTATAACATGTGTGTGTGTAAGGCAATTTCCATGATGACTTAATGTACCCTTTACCCAACCTTTCATACTGGCCCGCTGGTATATACTCTTGGCAGTATTTAAATTGGAAAGTTGTTATCGGAATTGTAATTATTCCGTGTATTATCCATTCAATGACTGGTCTTTCTGACATTGTCAATGGTAATCTCTCAAGTTTTTCAATGCTCAGAATCGTATAGTCTGCTCCTTTTTGTGCCAAACTGATTTGTTTATAAGTAAGGTTAAAGATGGAGAATAATGACGTTGTGTTTATCAAACGCCATGGCACGTAGCCTGAATGCAGATTTTGCAACGTCCAGCCGAGCTGTACAATAGAAGGTAATTGGGACTGACCGTGTTGTAACATTAGTAAGTCCTGATCTATTATATCGATAGCAGATGATACAATACTGTCCAGTGAATATATTCTGGAGGACAGTGTCATTAATCCATTGTCCACAACAGAAAGTGATTTTTCCAAATTAATACGATCAATTTCTCGTATTTTTTCTGCTGTCTCAATTTGAGTTACTTTCCAAGCTTCGTTGTATGCAGCGTATATACCGGCCGCTATGAAACGTTTTTGACGCTGTTTGCGTGGTCCCATTATGAAATCACACAAGTCAGCACCGTCTTTAAGTAAAGTCAAGTGTTGCTTAATTTCAGCCGGTGTGGATTTCTGTAGCCACTCAAGGTAAAGTTTCCCTACACTGTATGTTGTTACTATCCCTGGATGTTGTCTCTGGGAGTATCTAGGGTCTGGTCTGGTCATTTTGAACCCCTGTATTTTGTTCAGGAATCTATCTTGACAGTTATTCGTGTCTGTTGGCCAGATCAACCACTTTTTCCAATCAGGATGTGTTCTGTTTTTGTGTAAAATATGGGATACGTCTAACTCAACATCTGTAGTGGTATTACTATCAGGTATTGGTTTTGGAATAGACGGTTTGTTTAAGTCTTTAATCTTAGCTAGGCAAGACAAGTAGTCTGTTGAATGGTGTCATTCAAGAATATTATTTGTTCTGGGATCATGCAGGCTCTAAATAATGCTACTAAACCTTGTACCTATCAATCTTTTGTACCCCAGATTGTTTTTGTTTCAATGTTGTTTTTCCAGAATTCAAAACCAAATGTAATCTTTTTTTCATAAAATGTTTCAGAATAAATCAATTTAGTATTTGTCAACATTGTTTTTATCCCTGTCTTATTTAACAATTTAAAATAAAACGTTTCTGCATCACTTGTGTTAAACCCTGAGAAGTATGGGAATTTCTCATAAAATGTTTTCGAATTGCTTTTAGGTGGAGTTGCACAATGTTCCCATTGATTATACTTAAAAACATTTCTAGGTTGAGCAGATTTATTTAAATAGTGATGTGCAAAGTGATTGTAACAGTATATTTGTTCATAATTCGATTAACCCTGTAAGTAATCATGTTCTGTAAATTTTGCTGACATTACTAAATCTAACATCATATTATTTATGCTTTCAAAGTCCCAATCATCAGAGATGTAATTGGTTTTACAAAGTCACTTAATGAAACCTTGAACTGATGTGGATATTTCAAGAGTTCAACCGGGCCATAGATTTTGTAATCCGTTTTGTCCCAAGCTACCCCACCGGGTATTGGAATGGCTTTGACATTCACTGATGATAGTTCTCTTTTCTCGATGTGAGATGAATTGTGTGGCTTTAGGACCAAGTTGATGTTCTGACTTGCTGTGTCCATTGTACTGTATTTTTCCTCAATTAATTTTCCCAAACAAAGAACCATGATGAGCCAAAGCAGGAGGAAAAGTACAAGTAACACAATACAAAATTCAATCCATGGAGAAATCAGATAGGTTTCTTTGAGTTGATGAAAGAGTTTAGTTACTTTGTCTTTGAAAGTTTTTGTTGTTGGCGTTTCTTCAGGTTTGCTTGGATCTTCGGAAAAGTTATCGAAATTGATGAAGTAGCCAGATGCAGTTCTGTCAATTGTTGGAATTGCTTCCGAATTTTCCTTAGCTTTTTCATTTTTTCCTTCATTAGCATAGTCTGAGGCTACATCGTTTTAGACAGGTGTTTCTTGACGAACTGTTGTAATTTGGGTTTCAAGAGGCACAGAGTCCACAGCATTGTCGCCTAGTCCTTTTTTATTCACTGCAGGTTTTTCAAATGTGATTAGTCTCTCAGTTTGAACCTCTTGGATTGTAGCAAATTTTGGTATTCTGCTATTTCTTGGGAGTCCACTGGGCCTACTACTTATTCGGGTTGGACTGTTCCCACGAGGCACAGGGTCAGACTGATTTGCATATAGCCATGTCTGAACTGGGGTGGCAGAGTGGGCTAAAGAACGGTGATGGATTCAACCCAGATCTTTTGACTGGGTGTGAGTGTTTGATTGATTCAGATGCTCTGTCCATCACCACCCCCCTTTCGTACCGCTTTTGGCCACCTTAAGTGTGGCAGGGTATGCTCAGACGTGAGTCACTTGCTCACTTTGCCACTGGATTCAATCAAGCCGGGCTGAAGACGGCTGGAATGCCAGAAACCGGTCCTCGGAAGCTTGTTTCCGGTCCAGGGAAGACATGGCTTGGCAGTTCGGGCTGGACTGTTTCCATGAGGCACAGGGTCAGACTGATTTGCATATAGCCATGTCTGAACTGGGGTCGCAGAGTGGGCTAAAGAACAGTGATGGATTCAACCCAGATCTTTTGACTGGGTGTGAGTGTTTGATTGATTCAGATGCTCTGTCCATCACCACCCTCCTTTTGTACCGCTTTTGGCCGCCATAAGTGCGGCAGGGTATGCTCAGACGTGAGTCCCTTGCTCACTTTGCCACTGGTTTCAAGCAAGCTGGGCTGAAGACGGCTGGAATGCCAGAAACCGGTCCTCGGAAGCTTGTTTCCGGTCCAGGGAAGACATGGCTTGGCAGTTCGGGCTGGACTGCTCCCATGAGGCACAGGGTCAGACTGATTTGCATATAGCCATGTCTGAACTGGGGTGGCAGAGTGGGCTAAAGAACGGTGATGGATTCAACCCAGATCTTTTGACTGGGTGTGAGTGTTTGATTGATTCAGATGCTCTGTCCATCACCACCCCCCTTTTGTACCGCTTTTGGCCGCCATAAGTGTGGCAGGGTATGCTCAGACGTGAGTCCCTTGCTCACTTTGCCACTGGATTCAAGCAAGCCGGGCTGAAGACGGCTGGAATGCCAGAAACCGGTCCTCGGAAGCTTGTTTCCGGTCCAGGGAAGACATGGCTTGGCAGTTCGGGCTGGACTGTTCCCATGAGGCACAGGGTCAGACTGATTTGCATATAGCCATGTCTTAACTGGGGTGGCAGAGTGGGCTAAAGAACAATGTGGATTCAACCCAGATATTTTGACTTGGTGTGAGTGTTTGATTGATTCAGATGCTCTGTTCATCACCACCCCCCTTTTGTACCACTTATTATTGGACACATGATTGTGGTTTTACCAGGTCGATGGATACAACTCGGTTCTCCTTTTTACCAGCAAGGGGCGGTAGTACAATTGATCTTGTTCCGCTGATAGCTAAGACAGGTACTGCTTTTCTGTAAGAAGGCCCAAATTCCTTCTTCACCGCGATCTTCTCTCTGACCAGATCCCGAATCTTTGGAATCCAGACAGGCCTTGCTGGCACAGGTAGTTTATCTTCAGTGGCTGTTGGCTGCTGTTTTACTTTTATGTTGCTCAGGGCTTTTCTTGTTTCGTTTAAGTCCTGTAAAACAGCCAAACGATCTTTGATATTAAAGCATTTCTTTTCTACCACTGAAGCCTGACTATCTAAGTCCTGAATATGAATTCTAGTACAGAACAATAGTTCGTACAGACTGAAACCTTTTAAGAGAATTTCTTGGCAGATTATTAAGACTACTTTGGACACTTGTTAAATGTTGGACCCACCCATCACCCGAACCTAATACCCTCGCCATTATAGATTGCTTTATGTCCCGGTTTTTTCTTTCCACAATCCCATTTCCCTCAGGATGGAAGGGACAAGAGTACCGCAATGCAATGCCCATGCTGGTCATGACCTCCTTATAAGCTCGAGAGCTAAAAGCAGGACCCTGGTCAGAATGAAGCATGCCAATTGCGTATGTGCTGATAAAGACTAGCAAATCTTTTATAACAGTTCTGGCGTCAGCCGAGCGCTGGTGTCTGTATTTTTAAGTGAATCTAGTCTTAAAAAGAAATTAATGGGACACTGGATTTTACGTATAGATAGCATTATGCTAACTACAAGAAGGGCCACAGCAATACTCTTGTTGGTTTGCTACTGCGATCTCTGTTGCAGTTTGGACAGCTCTTTGCAAATTTGTAATGTTGCAGGCTCATTCCCGGCCACCAGTATTCTGATTATAATTCTTTCAGAGATTCCTTGGCCTCGTGGTGCCTTAGACCCAATCCCATGTGTGCGTCCGCTATTAAGAAGATTCTCCTGTTTGTGTTTGGAATAACTCTATCCCCGACTCCATGGATTAGAGCAAAAGGAACGGAGTTTGCATCAATTATGTATGTATAATTGCGTGGATAGTTCACGGGTAGTGCTGCACAGTCGCCTTTTGAAGACGTTTTTACCGCCAGCATGGTTTCCCAGTCTATGTATTTTTCGGAGTGCTTTTTTGTGGCTATGGAAGCCGGTTGAGCTGCTTCCGCTGTGGCTGTATTAGCCAATAAATTCCCTGCAACGTGAACACCATCACGTTGATGTCTCAGTGTATGTATCACGTGAGTCTTTCGTAGTTCTTTCTGCAAAAGAACTACCTGTTCCCAAAGCTTCTTATGCTTTATTGTGGCACCTGTGTCATCTTTGTAATCGTTTTGAATCCAGTTCTGCAAGTCATTATTGTAAGATTTGACGCAGAAATGTGAATCGCACACTATTAGTGTCGGGAATTCACGATCGGCATTTTCATGCGCCATCTTTAAAGATCTGATTTCAGCTCGCTGAGCCGAACAGTTTCTCAGTGATTCAGTTTTTGTTATTTTTGGTCTGAATTTACCACAGCGCCAGCGACCTTTAACAATCGCGCACGCTGCACTGTAGGATTTATTATCCACATCGTAATGTTGTGCAAATCTGTCCATATAGATTACACAAGAGTACTGTTGGAGAGGCAGAATTTCGATTGGCAGAGGATATTCTTAGTCATATTTTAGATCTTCTTGCTTAATTGTGTACTGCCTTTGTGCAGTGGGTTGACATTTTAACTGGATTTTGTGAGGAGGGGAGTCCTCATCCCATCCTACATGATTTTTATATAACGCAGGAGCTTGGGCTACTGCCCATTTTCTTGCATATGTGTATTTTCTATGAATTGGAATATGATTTGAGAAGGCAGGCATAATCATTTCTTCGCCATGAGGGCACTCCCTGAGAAACTCTGGTGGCCAGTCTTTCTCAGCTAATAGGATGTCATAGCCTTTTGAAAGGTTATCCCAAAACAGACCCCTTACTTTCCTAGTCTTATCTTCCTCTATACGCAATGTTATTTCGTATATTTTATGAGGTATGCTAACTCTGGTATCTGCATTTTCCACCTGAATGTATTAATTTGTGTCCACTGTCTCCAGATGATTCATCAGGATCTTGTGAGCTATTGTCATTTCTGCTGCGCTGTCTAGCATTGTCTGGGCCCACTCTCCGTTTTTCAGCTGTGTCCTCAGTATCCTCGGCATGTTTGATTATTTTAATACTGGCTACCTTCTTTCTGGGAAATTGTAATTTTTTACTTTGAGCAGGTTCCTTGTCTTTGGACTTGACGTGCTCTTCCCTGTGTTCTGACCGTCCTCTTCTTTCCGATTTCTGTGAGGAAGTCTGAAAAGATCGAGAGGGACGTGTATCAATATGTTGATATCTATCAGGCTTTTTCAAATTATCCCTATTTCTAAGGTTGTATCTTTTCTCAGAGGGCTCCCTCTGGGGAGACTTATGTCCTTGGTCCGGAGATCTTTCTCGCCGCCGAGGAGCATAACCCCTTCCTCCAAAGTGTGGCACAAAGGTCTCCCACATAGCACTAATTCCCCAAAAAATCATTATGTAAGAATTTGCAGCAGAGGAGCAAAAGCTGGCCTAACCTTTCTTCAAGATGGTTTATATCCATACTGTGCCTCCCGCTTACATCTGCTCATTCCTTTCTTAATCCTGCCATCTGGTTGTGTTTAAAGGGTAGAGCTGTAACTGGATCTAACTTACCCTGTCGGTCCCTCCTTGCTTCGAAGAAGTTGTTTTACGACCACTCTCCCTGCTCTAGCATTCACCCTGTAACAGAATCCTGCCCTTCCAGAATGGCTGGATAACCTCAGTGGCTACTACTCACCTCATTAATACAGATTTTGTAAACCACTTAACTCTGGCCCATCAAGTCTGATCACTGGAAAGCTGCATTTTAGCTTACAGACAAGAAAGTCTTATAACTTCTTGTTTGTACATTTTTAAGAGAAATTCAACAAAACCCTACTGTTAGATGTATCAATACCATTCTAGGAAGTCCTTGAATGGGGTTTTAAGATTCTACTAGCAGGAATTATTAGTTAATATCTTCTTGCCATGTTAACCTATGTGGCTAGGGATTTGCAATGGGGAAAATGAACTGGGCAATGTCTTCAACAACAGGACTTTTAAAACATATGTTATAAGTACCCTGCCTATATCTACAGGACCCCCCACCCCTGGAACACCTAGGGAAGCCCCTGGGGGTACCCAATATGGTCAAACATTGAAGTTTATTAATTTATAAGTGCAACAAACACCAACATTGAGTTTGGGCCCGATTTGCCTTTTAAAAGCAGTCCTGCAACACAGGGCTGCTTTTAAACTGACCTCGGGCTTCAGCAGTGCACACATGCAAGTGGAAAAAAGCTGGTGGTCTTTAAATTGTCATTTCCTATTATATGCTAGGGTCCTAAAGGGTATTATGTAGTTGGGGCTTATAGGGGAGGTCATGACAATCTTAGGTGTACCCTAACCCATAGTGTACCTTAGTGTATGTAGATTTTTTCACTGTTTTCTAAGTATCTTTTCAGCATAGCATTGGCTTTTGGCCTGAGTCAGGTACCACCAGTACCTGTCAGCAAAATAAAAAATGGGGGGAGTTCAGGGCACAAGGATGACTTTGCAACAGTAACTGTCACCCACCCCAGACGTGTACTTGAGGCAGCCTGTCAGGCACACAGAGCAGTAAGTGCAGAGAAATGTCAATTTCTAAAAGTGAAAAAAATGGTATGTCTCATGACGCATCCGTCCTCCGCACTGCTGAATGAAGGGATTGTCCCTTTCACTGAATCGGACTCTATCACATCTTGAAATGTATCTTGAAATTTTCATCTCATGAACCAATCTTTAAATCCCTATTCATCCAAATCTTAAACCATATGGGTTTTTGAAAGATGGCACAAAGTACAGGGTAGTTTTATATGTTTGGTAAAGTTTATTGTTTGATACAGTGGGATTTTTCTGAAACACAGTATATCTCTTTGAGATCTATGGCCTTGAAAGGGGAGGTCAAGGGGTCAGGGCCCATGTGACACTGATTACGCATATGTGAACGAGGTCAGAATATATAATGGCTGAAAAGGGACATTGAGTTTATTCAGAGCGCAAACAGACGAAATGGATTGAGCGCCGTATGTGGTTTCTAAAGGTACATTTTGAGTAGGGTTATGTTTAAAATAATTGAAGGGGACGTTGTATGTAAGGAACTCGGGGATATCTAAGGTGATTGAAGGATTGTGTAACAGTGTCCTCACGAGGTTCACAAACTTATTTTTTAACCCCCTGGGCGCGGCCGCGATTCTGCGCCTGTGCAGCATTTTCTGCAGTGGATGGGTTCATGACGGCCCCCAGCCGTCATCAGCACACGCCCACCACAGTGCATGACGGACAGGAGCCGTCATCAGCACCCAAGGGGTTAAGAGGCACTGATTAAGTTGTTTATAATTGGGTGGGCTCACTGCCGGGAAGAATTGTGCATTGTTTTCATTCAAAAACATGGGAGCTTCTGAGTTATATTCATGATAGAAATTAAGATGGGGTATTAAGTGAGCATAGAATGATTTTTCACAATCACGGTTTACTTTATAGTTGGTTCAGTTACCTTTCTCATTTTATTGTAGTAAGCCCTGACGAAGAGCCTGTTAAGGTTCAAAATGCATTGGGTGGATTGTTCAGAACCTGCTCTACACGGATGCTTTGTGAACACGTGCCGCTTGTAAAAGCCAGGATGACGTCAGGTAGCATTTGAAAATGTTGAATAAAACATTCAAGTGAAACTATGCCGTCTCTGCAGTGGCTTTATAAACATATGGGATACCAAAAGGGATGGATTTAGGCCCAGATCTTCGTACTGGGGTGAATGTATGACATTGTTCTGAATTCTGTCCTTCACCTGTTGTTTTTGCATTTGTCACCCCGAGTGGGACGGGTATGCTGAGACGTGAGTCCCGTGCTCTCCATGCCACTGGAATCAAGCTATCCAGGCTGATGAGGGCTGAAAACCCGAAACCGGTCCTTGGATGCTTGTTTCCAGTCCAGGGAGGACCCAGCTTGGCAGTTTGGGCAGGATTGTTCCCATGGGGCACACGGTCAAGACGGATTTGCATATGGCTGGGTTCAAACTGGAATGGCATGGTGAGCAAAAAAACGATGGATTTAGACCCAGATCCCTGTACTGGGGTGAATGTATGACATTGTTCTGCAATCTGTCCATCACCCGTTGTTTTTGCAATTGTCACCCCGAGTGGGACGAGTATGCTCAGACGTGAATCCCGTGCTCTCCATGCCACTGGAATCAAGCTATCCAGGCTGATGAGGGCTGAAAACCCGAAACCGGTCCTTGGATGCTTGTTTCCAGTCCAGGGAGGACCTAGCTTGGCAGTTCGGGCTGGACTGTTCCCATGGGGCACAAGGTCAAGACTGATTTGCATATGGCTGGGTTCAAACTGGAATGGCATGGTGAGCAAAAAAACGATGGATTTAGGCCCAGATCTCTGTACTGGGGTGAATGTATGACATTGTTCTGCATTCTGTCCATCACCTGTTGTTTTTGCATTTGTCACCCCGAGTTGGACGGGTAGGCTCAGATGTGAGTCCTGTGCTCTCCATGCCACTGGAATCAAGCTATCCAGGCTGATGAGGGCTGAAACCCCGAAACCGGTCCTTGCATGCTTGTTTCCAGTCCAGGGGGACCTGGCTTGGCAGTTTGGGCAGGATTGTTCCCATGGGGCACACGGTCAAGACGGATTTGCATATGGCTGGGTTCAAACTGGAATGGCATGGTGAGCAAAAAAACGATGGATTTAGACCCAGATCCCTGTACTGGGGTGAATGTATGACATTGTTCTGCATTCTGTCCATCACCCGTTGTTTTTGCAATTGTCGCCCCGAGTGGGACGAGTATGCTCAGACGTGAGTCCCGTGCTCTCCATGCCACTGGAACAAGCTATCCAGGCTGATGAGGGCTGAAAGCTCGAAACCGGTCCTTGGATGCTTGTTTAAAGTCCAGGGAGGACCTGGCTTGGCTGTTCGGGCTGGACTGTTCCCATGGGGCACAGGGTCAAGACTGATTTGCATATGGCTGGGTTCAAACTGGAATGGCATGGTGAGCAACAAACCAATCTACTCGTCTCTGATCAGGAATTACCGCTTAAAAGTGTGTAAAGGAATTTCCAATGCCAGCCAATGAGAGGAGTAGGCCTCACTGTAGTGAAAAATGAAATAAGCTGTTTGTCACTACAAGGAAATGCAAAACATTACCCCTTCTGTGCTCAGGACGGCCGGAAGCTCTCCTGAGACACGGTGGGCATGTGCTCAGGACGGCTCCCGGCCGACCTACCACCCACCCACGGAGGAAGCACTGGCGCTTCCCCATGGGCCGCCCATGTACATGCCCCCACCGGGGATTGTCAGGGGAAGCCCTTACCCTGCCTCCCCCGCCCCCTCTTCCGCGTCATGAATGACATCAGCGCACGAGGCGCGCTAATGTCATTAAGGGATTCCCAATGCGCTGGAAGCCATTTACTTCCAGTGTGTCGTTGGAGAACACGGTGAGTTTCTCCTTGTGGGAGGGGGTGATTTTTAATAAGAGGCAAGGATCAATCCCCTGTTTGGGGGCAATATGTTTTGGTTGTGACTGCCCCCCTAGGGGGCAAATCGTGTCATTTGTTTAAATTAAAATGGCCCACTAGACCACCAGGGATACATTTATTTTGAGTGGCCACTCGGGCTAGGGTCGCTCTCCCTTGGGGGCATTATTTATGGATGTCTGCCCCCTAGTGGGGGCAGATCTCACAATTTGTATTTATTTAGTGGCCCACTAGACCACCAGGGATACATTTGTGGGGAGTGGCCCCTTGGGCAAGGGTTGCTTCCCTTGGAGGCAATGTTTATAGTTTTCTGCTTCCCACTAGATGGGCAGATCTCACCATTTGTTTATGTAGTTGCCCACTAGACCACCAGGGATTAATTTGTGGTGAGTGGCCCCTTGGGCAAGGGTCGCCCCCCCTTGGGGAAAATGTTTTTAGCTGTCTGTTCCTCCCCTGGGGTCAGATCTTGCCATTTTTTATGCAGTGGCCCACTAGGGCACCAGGGATTGTTTTTGTTATGTTGGGGAGCGACCCCTTGGGCAAGGGTCGCTCCCCTTTATGGGAAAATGATTGGGGCCACTTCTGCCCTCTTTGGGTGGCAGATCAGCCGTTTCTTTTTATGCCCATCAGCACCCAAGGGGGGGGCAGAAGCCACTAGACTCCAGGGTTTTTTAAATTTTGTGTTGGGAAGTGGCCTCTTGGGCAAGGGTTGCTCCCTTTTTACAGAGGTGAATTTTATATTTATACTGTTAGGCCCATCTACCCCTTAGCTTGGTTGATGGATTGTGTGTGGACTGGTGCATTATTTTCCTATGTGATTGTAATGTTTTTTCTCCTTTTTATTCTAGTGTAAAGCTTTTGATTCTTGTTTGCGGTTTCCGCAGTGGTTGTTTTGCAGTTTTGTGTAATTGCATTTATTTGATAAGAAAAACATTTTTATTGAGTTTACTCCAAATGAGTATTATTGTCATGCACTAATTAATTTTTTTATAAGTGGTGTCATAATGGCAGCATATTTGTTAGTGATCTGAGCATGAAATTCTTTGTGATGTGTTTTGCATTGTCTTATGTGTAATTTTCTTTTTTCTTTTTCTTTTTTAGTGGGATATTGTTGATCCTTACTTTGTCTGTGCAGAGTAGGTGGTGGTGAGTCTAGCTGTTTCTGGCAAGTGAGTGGTATAGTTTTGGAGTTATAGGTCTTTGTGAAAAAGACACATTTTGTTTATTGCTTATTTTACAAAGTGTTTGTTGGTGGAGAGAGGGGAAGATTCAAGAGTTTTCTCTCCACATGGAATCATCAGATGATGAATCTATTCTCAATGCAGATTAAGTTACTCTCAGTGTGGATGAAGTGCCTGTTTTAGAGGAGAATACTAATGTGCCAATGGTGCAAAAGGCATCTGTATTGCAGCCTGGGGCTACAAGGCTTCCCATTGGAAGTGCTGGACTCTGGGTTGATCCAAACTAGGTGCAGCCGGTGTTGCCTGCCTTTAGTGTGGATGCCGGGTGTAGAGTGGATTGTGACATTTTTTTGCCTGTATAATTATTTCAGTTGTTTATGCATGATGTATTTTTGGCTGAGATTGTTGAGCAGAATGAAATGAAATTAAATTAAATTAAATTTGATTTATAAAGCGCATGGCTGCCCAAGAGCGTCCCAGCACTAACAAAATAGAACAGAGAACGACTGAAGAGGGAACCGAAAATTAGGTGTCCTTGGGGAAGAGAAATGTTTTTAGGGCCTTTCGAAACTTAAAATAGCAGAGTTCAGTACGAATCTGACTGGGGAGGGAGTTCCAGTTTTTTGCAGCATTTACAGAAAAGCGGCGACCCCCTGTAGTACCTTCCTGACTCTGGGAACCTTGGCTAGGTTTCCAAAGTCCGATCGAAGAGCCCGAGATGGTTTATAGGGGCAGATCAGGCTCCTGAGGACAGGAGGACCTTTACCCTGAAGCGCCTTATGGGTGATGCATAGTGATTTAAAGATGACTCTTTCACGCATTGGCAGCCAGTGAAGTGCTCTCAAAATCAGTCTAGCCGAAGATCTTCTTGAGGCACCCGCCAGCATCCAGGCTGCAGCATTCTGCACCCGTTTGTAGGATGTTGAGGGTAGCTTCAGGAGCTGGTAAAAACAGGGCGTTACCATAATCCAATCTGGATAATACTAACCCCTGAATCAGCAGTTTCCTAGACTGGGGAGGCAGGAGAGGGAGAACTTTCCGTACTGATCTTAATAGGCCGAAACAGATGCCTGCAACTTTCTGTGCCTGCGTCTTAAAAGTTACGTCCGGCTCAAACCAAACCCCTAAGCTTTTAATGTTTTCTTTCGGTAAGGGCAACTTACCCAAGCAGGGGGGCCAGACAGCTTTGGGGAGAGATGTACAATGATAACCCAGGAGCATGATCTCCGTTTTTGCTCCATTTAGTTTGAGCCGCGAACTAGACATCCAGGCGAATATTCCGGCAAGGCAGGCGGAGAGGTTATCCAGACATCCCTCTTGTTGGGTTAGCGAGAAGACTCGTTGGGTGTCGTCCACGTAGGTGACTGTTTTGATCCCAAAGGGAGCCACCACCTCCTCCAGTGGGGCCATATATATGTTAAACAAAGTAGGGCTCAAAGAAGAGCCCTGAGGGACTCCACACTGGAGGGGGGTAGATTTGGACAGTACACCCCCTTCCCAGATTCTAAAAGAGTGGTTATTCAAAAAGGATGCCAGCCATTTCAGGGCCATTCCTGTTACGCCCAGCCTGGCGAGACGGTGAGTTAGAATTTCGTGGTCTACCGTATCAAAAGCTGCACTTAGATCCAGGAGGATCACAACTGCGGATCCTCCTGAATTTAAGATACACCTTGCCTCCTCCGTCACCACTTTCAGGGCTGTATCCGTGCCTTGCCCCGGACAAAAGCCCGTTTGGGAGTTGCTCAGCAGCAAGTTATTTTCGAGGAACCCGGAAAGCTGCTGATTGACCATTTTTTCGGCAATTTTGCCAAGGCCGGGCAACAGCGAAATGGGGCGGACGTTGGCCAGGTCTAAGGGGTCAAGCCCCGACTTTTTTAAAAGGGTTTTGACCCTGGCCTGTTTCCAACTAGGGGGCACAACCCCACAGGAAAAAGAGGCATTTAAAAGCTATGTTGCCAATGGGGCGATTGTATCTGCGATCCGCTTAAGGATATACATGGGCGCAGGATCAGAGGGAGAACCACTTTTCAGGGAAGATAAAGCTTTACAGAAATCATCCCAGGTAATACAACTAAAGGAGTCCAACCGGGGGCCAGAAGAAGGGGCCGGGTCCATATCGGTATAGGAAACAGAGACGTTCTGCGGTAGACTCTCAAGGATTCTTGATATCTTAGAATCAAAGAAGTCCGCTAATTGATTGCATTTTTCTTCAGTGCATTCCAGGGTGCTAACTGGAGAAGGAACCTTGAGTAGTTGTTTTACTATTTTATAAGTTTCTCTCGAGGAGTTGGATGACAGATTAATTTTGTTTTAAAAAAAGCCACCAGTGCTTTTTTCAGGGAGGTTTTATAGAGTCTCAGGGCAGATCGGTAGGCCGATTTGTTATTAACCGCCCAGTCTTTCCTCCATCTGCGTTCCAGTTTTTTGCAGATTTTTCTAAGGTCTCTAAGCTCCGGAGTGTACCACAGTGATTTAAAAGTACTATTTTTCTTTGTGACTGTTTTAAGAGGTAGTACCGCATCCAGAGAATTGTCCAGCCAATTACGAAAGCTTATATCTGCAACCAGTGAATCTGATTCCATTTTAGGGGCAGTTTGTTCAAGTGCTAAAGTCAGCCTTTCCAGGGATAGCTTGGGCCAAGCTCTTTCTAAAGTACGAGGTAATGCTGCCCGTTGTGCCTCTGTGCAGGTTTTCCAAGAAAATGGGACCAAAAAGTGATCAGACCATGGTACCGGTAGAGGGGGGCAAGTGTTAAGCTGACTACAATTTGAAAAAATAGGGTCTAAAAGCTGACCTTTCACATGTGTTGCCTCTTTATTTATGAGCTTCAGCTTAAAAGATTTAAGATCAGAACAGAGATCTGTGGCAACTTTGTCATTCAGATCATCAAAATGTAGATTCAGATCTCCTAAAATCAAGAACTTTGAAGACAAGGCCACTGCAGCTAAGGTAGGGCCCGATTCACAGAATGAACTTACTACTTTTGGCATTCACAGAATGCACTTACTACTTTTGGTATTCACAGAATGAACGTACTCATTTCGGTATTCACAGAAGTTAGGACTACTAACTTTAGCAATCCAAAATGCCTTCTGTGAATACCGAAAGTCTTAAAATTAGGATTTTTCTCTATTTAGTAGAAGTAAAGTTAGGACTCCTAACTTTAGGATGTCTAAATGCCTTCTGTGAATACCGAAAGTCTTAAAATTAGGATTTTTCTCTATTTAGTAGTAGTAAAGTTAGGACTACTAACTTTAGGACGCCTAAATGCCTTCTGTGAATACCGAAAGTCTTAAAATTACGCTTTTTCTCAATTTAGTAGTAGTAAAGTTAGGACTACTAACTTTAGGATGTCTAAATGCCTTCTGTGAATACCGAAAGTCTTAAAATTACGATTTTTCTCAATTTAGTAGTAGTAAAGTTAGTAGTCCTAACTTTACTACTACTAAATAGAGAAAAATCCTAATTTTAAGACTTTCGGTATTCACAGAAGGCATTTAGGCATCCTAAAGTTAGGAGTCCTAACTTTTCTACTACTAAATTGAGAAAAATCCTAATTTTAAGACTTTCGGTATTCACAGAAGGCATTTAGGAGTCCTAAAGTTAGTAGTCCTAACTTCTGTGAATACCGAAATGAGTAAGTTCATTCTGTGAATACCAAAAGTAGTAAGTGCATTCTGTGAATGCCAAAAGTAGTATGTTCATTCTGTGAATCGGGCCCAATGTGTCTAATAAGGATCCTATAAACTGTCTTGTGCAGCCCGGCGGGCGATAAATGAGGAGTCCTGAAAGAGATTTGTTAGATGTTATTTGAATGCTGAAACTGACACTTTCTGAGTCTGATATATTACAATCTTCGATTCTGCAGGTAAGTTTTACCTTTGTAGACTATAGCAAGTCCACCTCCTTTCCCTTGTTGTCTATGTTGGCACTGAATAGGAAATCCATCCGGGAGGGCAGCAGCGATATCGAACTCAGAAGTTGTAGATAGCCACGTTTCAGTAAGAAACAATACATCGAGATCCCCTTCTTGAATCATAAGGTTGATCTCGATGGAATGCTTCGGTAGAGACCTGCAATTCAGAAGCGCCATGCCGAGATCACTGTGGACCTGCCTACCAGTATCCCTAGCTAAGGTGGGGTTAGTACACAACTTACACCTCCTGTGTAGGTGGTCAAAACTCTCAAACTGGCAACATAATGAACCTCCATTATCTTGATGCTCCATAAGATCTCCCCTAGAGTATACAATCTACGGTTTAGTGGCCACCGGCATAATAACTGGTCCTAGGCCCAGTCTGGCCCGGACGGGCCCAGACGGGCTTGCCTCTGGCACGCCTCTGGCGCGCCAACGGCGCGCCCGCTGCTCGGACGGGAAATCATATTCATTATATAGCGCTCGGGCCGACACTCGCCCGACCACTAGTGCGCTAACCCTGCCTTTGGCCCCAAGATGGAGGCCGAAGTCGTCACCCCCGGGGAAGCTGCCTGTGAGCTAGCAGAGCCCTAAATCGGCCCTCGGTTTGCACAAATAGGGGAATAAAGAAAGCCTAAAGAATGAGAGAGCACTAGCAGGTACGATTTAAAATATAATGAACTCGGCGAAATTTGAGTGAATTTTTAAAATCCCCGCAGCCTCTTGGCCTGGGAGAACAGTACAGTGCAGTGAAGTTAAGAATAGGTGAAAAAAGGGTCCTAACTCCCGGCTTTTCGCCTCAGGAGCTCTGTGTTCTAAGCAGGATGCGCTGTCACCTTGCTGTCCTTTATAGCAGACTAATTTGTATGCTGAACAGTTTTTGAGGGACAAAATTGCCAGACTTAGGCCCCACTGTAGAGCTACCTGGTGCACTCCCAAAAATCTGGAAGAAATGAAGAAGTTTTGGGGTTTCACTTTTTTGATGGGCTTGATAAGGAAGTCGCCCATGGCTTCATATTGGTCTACCGGTCATAACGGCCATGTTTCCTGTCGTGATTGGTATTTACTTTTGCTTCGGATGCTGCATTTTGTTGATAATGCTTTGTCGTTGCCACAAGATCACCCTGACTGTACCCGTCTTTTTAAGATTCTGCCTGTTTTTGATCACTTTTTTATCTCGATTTTCAGAGGGGAAAGAAATAGCTATTGATGAGTCTTTGGTCCTGTTCAAGGGCTGTTTTATTTTTAGGCAGTACATTCCTAGCAAGAGGGCACTTTATGGAATCAAGCTGTATATATTGTCTGAGAGTAGGACAGGATATGTCTTTAACTTCCGGGTGTACACTGGTAGGGATTCCACTATTGACCCCCCTGGTTGTCCGTCCACTTTTGGTGTTTTAGAGAAAATTGTGTGAGATCTTGTTAGAGGACTGTCTAACGGAGGCCACCATTTGTACCTTGATAACTTCTACACGGCTGTGCAATTGTTTAAGGAATTGTTCAAAGTGGACCCTTTTGCTTGTGGCACAATCCGCTCTAACCGTAAAGGTTATCCAAAAGAGCTTGTTTGCAAAAAACTTCAGAGGGGACAGTGCATTCCTTGCTTAGTGATGAACTACTAGCTGTGAAATTAGTAGACAGGAGGGATGTGTACATGCTGACTGCCATCTATGAAGAGAGTACTACACCTGTGGCTGTTTGGGATCAGATTTCTGAAGTGCACAAACCTGTGTGCATTTTAGACTACAATAAATACATGGGTGGTGTTCATAGAGTAGATCAGAGGTTGGAACCTTACACTGCTATTTGTGAGGTCTACATTTGGTATACAAAGTTGGCCCTCCATCTCTTCAATTTAGCAACTTTCAATGCTTTTGTTGTGTACAAGGAGAGTTCTCCTGCATCAAAGTTGACTTTTGTTCAGTTTCGGGAGTCTGTAATAGGCAACCTTGTTGTTGTGGAACAGGCAAGTGTTCCTAGAGTAGGAGTGGTGAAGGATGTGGCTAGATTGAAATATTGCTATTTTCCTGATTTAATTTCTCCCATGCCCCAAAAAACAATCCCTGTAAGAGATGTAGAGTCTGCTTGCAAAGAGGTGTGCAGAAGGAGAGTTGTACGCACTGTGCCCATTGTCCTTCAAATCCTGGATTGTGTGTGCCCACATGTTTCAGATTGTATCACACTCAAAAGAGTTTTCGCGAGCAACCTGGAGTCTAATAGTGCATTGCCTGGTCTATATGGTTTTATATAGTTGTGCAGTTTAACGTTTGGCAATAGAATGATGTCATAAGTTACTGCTGTTAATTTTGTAGTCATAGTTTTGTATTTAGTTGCAATTGATTTGTGTTTTTTTTTCTTGTTTTAAAAACATTTATGACAGTGTGCGCGGACTGGAGCATTGCTGGCAGTGTGCGTGGACTGGCGCTTGGCTGGCAGTGAGTGGACTGGCGCTTGGCTGGCAGTGTGCGTGGATTGACGCTTGGCTTGCGGTGTGCATGGGTTGGCGCTTGGCAGGTGGTGTGCATGGATTGGTGCTTGGCTGGTGGTGTGTGTGGACCTGTGCTTGGCTGGCGGTGTGCTTGGATTGGCGCTTGGCTGGCGGTGTGCGTGAACTGGCACTTGGCTGGCAGTGTGTGTGGAATGGCACTTGGCTGGCGGTGTGTGTGGACTGGCGCTTGGGTCACAGTGTGCATGGACTGGCGCTTGGCAGCTGGTGTGCGAACTGGCACTTGGCTAGCGATGTGCGTGTACTGGAGCTTGGCTGGCGGTATGAGTGGACGGGCGTTTGTCTAGCGGTGTGTGAGTAGTGACTTGCTGCTGGTCACTATACACACTACTAGCTAAACGCCACTCCACGCAATTAGGGAGCTGGTGTGGTTCCTGTGTCAGGAAAGTGGGCGTGTGAAAGTGATGGGCCCTTGAATAGCGCTGTCTGCTGGTGTGAGTGTTGTAATGTGCTGGGCCTGCAGCTTGTGGTGTGAATGGCTTTGTATGTGTCACACGCATGAAAGGTGTATGAATGGCCTGTAAAGCGGTTGGTGCCTTGTTGTGGCTTTACAGCTCAAGAGCTGTGAGTCAATGGTTCAGTTTCTTGTCCTTTCAATTATTAACAGTGCATTTCATTTTTGTGAAATCTCTGGTTAATACAACTGTATATATTGAACCATCACTCACCCTCATGCCAAATCCAAAAAGTATGTCTGTGTGCTTGAAGAATAGATGTTTGTGCAGAAATATTTGTCTTTTATGTCTTTCTCAAGCAGGGGGTACCTTGGCCCTTTTTGTGAATGTTGTAATGTGTTGGTGTTGTGCCTGGTGGTGTGAATGATCTTGTGTGTATCACGTATGAAAGGTGTGTGAATGGCTTGTAAAGTGGTTGGGGCCTTGATGTGGCTTTACAACTCACAAACTGCGGGTCACTGGTACAGCTTTTTGTCCTGTCAATTATTGACAGTGCATTTCATTTTTGTGAAATCTCTTGTTAATAAAATGTTATATACTGAACCATCACTCGCCCTCATGCCGAATCCAACCAGTATGTGTGTGTGATTGAGGAATAGATGGCTGTGCAGTAATTGTTGTTTTTTTAATCTCTCTGCCGAGGCGTACATTCCATCTAAGAATAACCTACCAGCTGTAGATATTGTCATAAATTAAACACCCATGGGAGTACTTGGTGATGTCTCTCTTGTGGATCCCAACAATGTATCTTACCCGCAATGTCCTACAAACCTCAGTTTGTGTCTGTCACATTTTCCTTGCATTATTGTGCTAAAATGTTCACACTGCAGAAAGTAAATACAAATTTCCAACTACTCAGCTTTTTTCCAAGTATCTCAATAGAAATGGTACCTCACTTATGTGGGTAGGCCAAGTACCCACGGCAGGGAAGGGCCCAAAACCTATTCAGGCGACATCAATATTACCTATCACAAACCAATCTGGTTTTGCAAGGGGGGTCCCATGAGTTTTTGGCCAGGGGCTTGGCGCCTATCTAGGCAAACCTACCAAACCCACACATTTCTAGAAACTAGACACCCGGGGAAGTCCAGCAAGGTATGGCTTGCATAGGTCCCCAAACATTCTCCTACCCAGAATCCACTGCAAACCACAAATGTCGCGGAAAAAGTCATTTTTTTTCTCACATTTCTGTGTGGGAAAGTTCTGGAATCCACTTAGACACAGTATGTTGTAGCACGGGGACACACTTTTGAAACAGCTATTTTTTGCAGCAGCACAGCTTCTCAGGTTTTCAGGACTGGTTTGTGGAGGGGTTCTTCTTTCAGATGTCCTGTCCAGTGAGTTCTCCAGACACAACCTTTGTATACAATGAAGCGCCTCATAGCAGGGTATTCTCCAGCCTGGAGTACCCCTAATACTGGTGTAAAGAAGTGCAATCTTTCACTACCTGGCTATAAACAGCCACCCTGAACAGTGATTAAGAAAGAGGCAAAAGCCTGGCCTCAACTAAAGGACTTTTCCCGCTCTGAACAATAATGATTGTTGTTCCACCATTTACCTCCACCATTTATCAAATGGCAGTGCTCAGAAAGACTAATCAGCAAAACAACCTAATTGAATTTTCTAAAGGAGACTTGTTTCTTCTTTCCTTACTTCCTATCTTCTCCTTCAAGCTTCAGAAATGCCATCAATTCACTTCCGCTGTCTGGAACAGCAACCTTACCTCCATCATGTGCACATGAACGGGTCAAGGACTTCCAAAATGGAACATTTAGGTAATCGTTACTCAGTTTTACTCATTCATACAATGCATATACCACATAAGCCACATATAAACACATGCATATTATACACTTGGGATTTTAGTGCTAGGATCGGCGCTAGTGCCTGTTACTGATTCATATACCTCCTGCACCGTTTTACATGCTAAACCCATGACAAAGCTAAATGAGGGTATACTTGTGCACCCCTCCAGAACATAAGACAGGTCCAGGACCTTACTCATGTCAATAGAGAGGCCAAGACCTTTGCACACACACTACATTAGTGTGTTGCTAGAGCCAGAACTAAAAAAACAGGGTTCCAGATGCAGTCAGACCATCAGGGCAGGAAAACGCAATTAGGCTCCATGTAGAGAGTTTAAAAATAAAATGTGAAATTATCTGAATATTTCAAACAACTAGTTTGAAACAGTTAAAAATAAAACTCGTTCTTGCACATTGTCCATATGTACCGGTTATGAGTCTTTTTCTATTCCTTGTCCTTTCCCTTCTCTCTTTTCCTTTCTTTCTTTCTTTCTTTTCTTTTCTTTTTCCTATTCTTCCATTTTTCTCCTCTTTCTCCTCTCCACCTAAAGTTTACATTTATTACTTGCCATTTGTTTTATTCCTTTTTCCTTTTGCCCCCCACTTTGTATTGTATGGCTTTCCGATTGTATTGTATTTGAAAAAACTTGAATAAAAACTTTCTTAAACAAAAAACAAACAAAAAAACCCTCAAGTTTCTGAAGTTCTAGGTTAGGTCTCGAGGAGCCATTTTGTTTCAAACCATTGAACCACAGACAATCTTTACATTTCATTTGTATCTGTCAACCACTGCAGAATTGCTGGTGCTGAAAGTGACATAAAACTGGTTGCATCCTGGAATTTCTATCTCTAGTTTTGCTCACATATTCATTTTACATGACATTTCAAGTTGTTTCAAACATTTTAAGCATTCAAACATGGATGTGATATATTTATTTAAGGAAGCCAAGCTAGACACAAGTTACAGAGTGAACTAAAAGGCAATCTCAGATTAATTCCGCCATGGTCAGCCTGCCAGTATATAAAACACATTTATTTCCTTGTATAATTAAAATGACTTGAGAAGGCAGAAATAGGCTCTGCTCAGGTTTTCAGACATCACTGGCAAGATTAGGAAGCTCGGAAAGCAAAGTTAAAAATGGCCTTTTACCATGGGGTAGCCCGCCCAACAAAATTGTGGAAGCTATATACAGAGAAAAGATGGATGTCTTGTGAAATGTCCATTCATAGGCATTTGTCTGGTTCTCTCGAATTTGTGGTGCCCGTTGGGACGTTTGTATTTTAGATCAGCAAGCATATCAACAACGTAAAGAGAAGTCCAAATAATCTTTGGCTATTATCCAGATACTGGCATGGTCATCTATCAATGAGACATTATCAATATATGGATTTTAAAGAGGTGCCCGCAGAAACAAACAAATATTCTCTCCCAGGACGGACATACATCTAATAGGGAAGCTGTAATTGTATCCTTGAATTGCCACACTGACTCACAAACAATTTGATAGACTGTAGAAAAATGTCGTATAATCATCAGAGAGGCTTGCAGGTGTTTTTAAAGAGATTTATGAAATGGACCGGGGAAGAACATAATCTGTAGAATGCAGGGTTAAGAAGATGTTGAATAGTGGAAATAGTCTGCTGTTTTGCTAACTGAGAATAATACATTTTTATTTCTGTTTTGCGATATCCTGTCATTCATACTGCAAATAAATGTGCTACCTGTTTAAATCGTGTAATGTTGAGTACGCAAATAATTTATTTTTAGGAAAAGTGATATCAGAGTGGTTCCGAAGTTGATGTACAAATACGCCTACTAATTAAATGTAACCAGAAGTGCTGAAGGAGTAGAATACGGATAGGAATAAGTGGGAACTGTTTGGAAGAGTTTAGGGTCGTTTTCTTCTAAACTATGACCCCATTGGAGAGTGAAAGGATCTGCTATGTCATGTTTCTGTGAGCCAAGTAAGAGTGAAGAAAGGCACCTAAACTGTGATGATTGATATCTCAAGTTCAGAGAAGATGACAAGGTGAGAAGTTGTTACAATGTTGAGGCACTACAGTGTCTTGATGATAACCTACTAATTGTTTGGGGATTCAGAGATAAATGTGAAGCACAGGGATTTGATAGCTGTTGTACCATCATCATGTGCCCTGGCCACCCCCATTTTTTGCTGACTGGTATTGGTGGTAACTGACTCTGACTTTCGCTGGGCTCTGCCTAACTAGGCCCAGAGCCAGAGATATGTTGAAAGCACTTAGAATGCAAACACCTTCACACGCTAGGGTACACTATGGGTTAGGGTACCCCTCTGATTGGCATGACCTATCCTTTAAGCTCCTAGTAAATAATAGGGCAGGTGCATTAAAACTACCTTTCTGCACGTTCATGAAGGCAAGGCTGAGAGCCTTAGGTCATTTTAAAAGCAGCCCTTTGTTGCAGTACTGCTTTTAAAAATGTGCCCAAACTCGACTTTGGTGTTTACTGCACTTAACAATTGATAAACTACAATATTTTGGCATATTAGGAACCCACAGGGTCTCTGATAGATGTCCCTGGGGTGGGAATTCGGGTACTTATAAGTAGGACCCTTATAAAATAAGTTTTATGTGTTCTGGAGACAGTGAATGTGCACATTTCACTTCCCTCATTGTAGTAAAGTACTTACCAAATAGACTTTTGAGCTAGGAGTACTGTGGAGTGAGGATCTACATTATCCTTATATATTCAGAACCCTAATGTCTCCCCTAGGTGTCCCGGGGGGGGGGGAGTTGTGTAGTTATAAGCAGGGGCATCATAACAGCAGTTTTATAGGCCCTGGTGTTGACGATATTGGACATTTAATTTTCCCCATTGTAGATCCCTAGTCATGTAGGTTAAAGTTGAAACAGTTTATGAATTCATACGTACTGCAAGGGACAACAGAAAAATATCATTCATTGACTTGGGAGACTGGCATTAGGAAATCCAACAATATGCTGTTTTGGAAATGTATCTTAAAATGTACAGAAAAGAAGTTATAAGACTTTCCTGTCTGTAAGCAAATTTCAGCTCCAGTGGTCTGCCCTGATTGGTTAGAGTTAAGTGGATTAGCCAGGCTGCTGTGATGAAGTGATAAGTGGCACCCAGGGAGAAGGGCTATCTCTTGTGAGAGAACCCAGCTCTACAGGAATGCAAGAGCATTGGGAAGGGGTCATAAAGCATCAGCTTCAAAGGCAGAAAGGGACAGGCAGGGACAGCCAGGTCCATCCCCCCTTACGCTCTGAACTCAGCCAGATGGCAGGCTTAAAGAAGGAATTTGCAGATGTCAGAGGAAGGGGAGCTATGGAAATGAGCCACCCTGGAGCTTGGTTTAGCTAGCTCTTGGGTCTCTGTTGAGACTTCAGCCATATTGAATTTTGTAAGAATAGTGCTTTCTGGGAAACTATCTTGCCACACTTTGGAGGAAATGGTCATGCTCTTGGTATTTCCATGCACCTCATTGGCAGGAGTGCCCTCCTTCTATCAGATCTGCTGCTTGAAACAAGAGAAGCAGAAGGGGCCTTGCTGGCAGCTTGATATGCACCAACCAGGCCCTGCCCTCTGACTGATTCCGCCTGTTGCACTGTGGAACTCACTGCTTCAAGAGGCATAAAGAGTAGACTCCCTGCAAGCTACATGTTAGCAGAGCTTACCTGGACCATCATCACCAAGAATCACCAGCCTGGAGTGCGTCCAGTGGATTTGTAAGGGTTTTGTCCAAGTAGCATTCGAGAAGTGAAGTCCCAAACTTTCAAGGACCACCTTGGAAATTCCAGACCCTTGTATTGTGTGTTGGGCCCTTTGGAATCCTACAATGAACTTCAGAAAGAAGCTCCAGAAGTTTGGAGCATCTTTGGAAAAAGGCTCCATAAGTTGACCGACATGACCAGGTCAGCCAAGCCAGCAACCCTCAACCGCAAAGCAGTGTGCCCTCCAGGTTTGTCGTGCTGACAAGCTCCAGAAGACCGACTTACAAAGTTTGAATGGCAGCTTATAGAAGCCAAGCTGGCAAACCCTCAACGAACCCAGCCCAGTAAAGAGCAACGAGGGACCCCGGGGGAAAAAGCTCCTCAAATGTTTCTAAGTCTGAAGGTAAAATACTTGACCAGCTCAAACTGCGATAATCAAGCCACCACTTTCAACCGCAAGCAGGCCCAGATCCCTGGTTCATCCCATGGGTAAGCTTCGGGGGTCTGACTTCTGTAGTTTGACCGGGAGCTCATAGAAAGGCAAGCTGACGGACACTCACCAAACCTGGACTGGTGGAGAAAATCAAGGGACCCCAGCAGAAAAAGATCGAGGAAGTTTTTTTTTAAGGTAAAAACTGTGATTGAGGCCCACTCTGAGAGGTATGCATATAGGGCTCCATGGCGGTCTGCCTGAAACTATGACTTTGTCCAGGTATAGCACGACCAGATGTCCCAATAGGCGCTACAGGTTTCTATGTGCATTATAGTCGGACCCTTCAGAATTTCGCCATTTCGCGATTTGCAAAAAAACCGCGAAATCAGTAGTTTTGAAAAAAAATCCGCGATTTTCACAAAACTGCCAGCGAAATTTGGAGAATGCAGGCATTTTTTTTTTTTACGATGCTGTGAAAGCACAACAGATATTTTGTTAGGTGTGCATCACATCTCTGGTGGCAGTGAACTTGCGCCGACCTCTGAACTTTTATCTCGAAGAAGCTGCAGCAGCCGTCTCTTGGCAGATCAATGGGGGCAGCTTCAAAATGACTTGTCTGTCCCAAATGAATATTTCTTGCACCAAAAACTAAATCCTGAGAGAAGTCCTGTTCTCGCTTGACATGTAATAAATCTGAACCAGATTTCTCACAGTGAGCAAGAGCCAGATGCCATCCCAAATAAGCAAACCACACAAATTTATGCCCTAACGTGAGTTCAAGGGAAAGGAAAGTTCATTTTGAGAAGTATCCTGGGGCACAGCAGGTTTGCTTTCGCTCCCCCGGTTACATTTCTTCACCTGCTGTCATAGGATACATTAACATAAGCTATGATGTTCCAGTGACACGCATTTAAATTTATGTTTTGCTTTTTAAAATACCTGCCTGGTAGGTGTGAAATTGCTTTTGTAGAATTCGTCCTTCTTCTAGTTCTCTGCTCATGATCCCTTTCCTGTCTGAGCTGTAAAAGTGTGACCTCAGGTCACATGCTATCAGTTCATTCAGAGGCAGCGAGCAACACCCATTCCCAACTCATCACAGGGATATTGCTTGCAGCCTGTGATGTGATTGACAGGCAGTCCCTGGAATACAGGGCTTATGCCCTAGACGCCCGGGACTGCTTATTAATATTACACTGCTGCGAGTCATGAATGGGGGATTTTTTCAGATCCCGAAAAGTCAGGCCTTGGTTGGCGGCAAATTTGCACTTGGACCACTTAGGAATTTAAAAAATATATATGCTGGCTGTGAGGCACATGCTCAGTAGAGCATGTGTCCCTCTCGAGAGTGCCTAGCTACCTGACTCTTATCTCTGCAAGGACCAGCGGCAGTCAGGCACTGAGGGCAGCACCCAGCATGGGTTCAAAGCCCTTAGTTGATTAAAAAGCAACTTTATGGGGATGGTAATTGCTCTTGGCAATTACCATCCACATAACTTTTAAATCTAGGTGGACGATGCCCTGGGACCCCTGCTGACCACCATATCGGTAAGTTTTTAGAGCACAGACGTTTCCGGAGTATATAGCCTTAATCATCATGTTCGTGCCACCTGCCTCGTTATGTAGGGGCATCTGTCGCTCAGGCAGGCAGCCTCCATGAGACATTAGGGCAGATTGTCTGCACCCTGTGTTCCTGCCATTTTTCCCAAATTGGGCCATCCACTCACATCACTTGGCAGAATGTTGTAATTGTGCCTCTATATAATATAGTTCCTTATTTGGTAGGCTGAGAATTCACATTTGTGTCAAGCTTTAGAGTTTTTAGCTCAACTCTATGTCCCTGGCCTACCAATACGAATGTAGTTAGTAAACTATCAATGCTGTTTAAATGTACACCGGTTTAATGGACATTGTGTGGTTTGAAGAACATAGACGCATCTGGGCTGGAGCACCATCTTTGCCACTGCAATCCGCTGTGACAGACAACAGGAGTTTATTCCAAAAGGCCACCGAGGCCTTCAGGCCAGAAAGGACTTTTTTATATGGCACTGACCATTGCAGTTTTGCTGTTCCACAGCACTGTGAGTCACATTTTGCTATCGCCAGAGTTCATTAGACTCACTTTATTTAATTGAAAACGGTGGACATCTCAGCTGAGCTGGAGTGTCTAGACTTGAACCTCCGAGTTGAACGCATAACTCTAAAGTAAAGTGCTTAACCTGCTGAGCTTTCTTGGTTGGTAACATTGTCTCCTTCAAGTGCACCAGAGGTGGTCAGTGCCCGGGAAGCATGGCATTGGGTGAGGGTTTGGCACTGGAAGGTCTGTAACAGGTGAGGGTTCATGTCCCAAGTACGTGCCAGGTGAGGTGAAAGACCTGTAACCAGAGCCCAAGCTGGGTCCTGTAGCCATGAGGCGGGAATTTTAAAGGACAGGTATTCTCTGTCCTCAAGACAGAAGAGATACCCACACCTGTGGAACTGTAAACTGTGTTAAATGGAGTATGGAGTACCGGGGTCAATTCATCCGAAAGAAGTTTATACATTTCATTTGGAAGAGCATCCAAATCGGAGGCTTTATTATTTTTTGACCTTTTTATTTGATCCCTGATTTCTACTGTAGTTATAGAGGCATCACAGGAGACACTACTAGCTTCAGTTAAAGTGGGTAAAGATTTGTCCCTTATCCAGGAAAATATTTTATCCTTAGAAGGAACAAAAATTCTCCTTATACAGATCTGAAAAAAGATATAGGACAGACTTTTGGAGGCTTCAGTTTTGCTACATTTATCTCTATTGCTGTTAATAATTAGTTAATTAATGTTGTTTTTTGAACGATCGACCTGGCCTTCCAGGCTAATAAAGCACCTACTTTTTACCCATTATCAAAATGTTCCATGTCTTTGCTAACCATTGTGCCTTACATTTCTGGTCCAATAAGTCCCTAAGCTGCTGCCTAACCTCCTCCAAGTCTTTCTGAACTTGTGTCAGTTTTCCCAAGTTCTCCTGATTGAGATTATTTCTTTCCATTTCTAGTTCAGTTATCTTACTCTTAATGGAATGTTGTTCCAAAGCCTTGGCTCGATTTTTAGAGCTTATTAGACCATGCAGCGTGCCTCCCAGACGAGCTTTATAAGCATCCCATACATACTCTATAGACGTGGAACCCAAACTAAATGAAAAAAATTCTAACATAGAAGATCTGATGGAGTGAACAATACCAGGATCTGAAAACATTAATCTATTCAAGGTCCATCTAATTTGAGGCCTGTTCCCTTCCCTAGAATTCGAAAACATAACAGGGGCATGATCAGAAAGGTGACTGTGTAGGACAGATACATCACTTAGATTATCTAACACTTCCGTATAGACTAAAACATAATCTATTCTGGATGAATGGTGATGTTCTTTACTATAAAGAGTATACCCTGGGAGATCTCCCTTCTTGACCCTCCAAAGATCTACTAAGTTTATATCAAGTAACATGTTTTTCATGGTCCGGCGAGATCGCAGGGTCCCTGCTACATGGCTCACATTAGACCTATCTGTAAGTGGATCTAGACGGCCATCAAAATCACCTCCTATTATTAAGGGTGGAGTTGCCATCATCAATGTATCTTGTAATTTACTTAGCATTGGGGCCATAATACGAAGAACAAGTCAAGACCAATCCCCAAAAATCCATATGGGCCACAGTCCATCTCCCTGTTTGGTCTGTCTGTAGTGATAACCACACAGGGTTTCCCTTTCTTCTCCAAGATTGCCACACCTCTGCTGTTGGTCGATTGCTGCGAATAACAAAAAGAATTTATCCCGGGAATTTTTGAAAAAATTGCTTGTGATGCAATAGAGGTCAGATGCATCTCTTGTAAAAGACAGACTTGGACAGGCCTACGTGGGCATCTCAAACCATTAAAATTCCAAGAAATAAAACAAATGTTACTGTCCCTTTTAGAATTACCTGCTATTAGCTAACGCACCCCTTCCTTGAATTATGCCGCGTTCTTTAAAATACTGATGAGATGAGGAATCTTTTTTTGTTTTTTTACCCTCTGCTCCCCATCAAGTGACCCCGTCATCCACCCCTCTCCCCCGTGACCCCTTGTCTCCTGACGAACCCTCCCTTCTAACAGGCTAAGCCTGTTCAATCACCTCTCCCTCAGGTTATTTGTTGCTAATATTTAGTTCTTGGGACTTGGGAGCTTGAAACCGAGCCCTCTTGAACCTCTAATTCTACCCCTATTTCCCTTCTTTCTTTTTCGTGTTGAATCCTATGGATGAGAGCATCCACCTCTTCAGTTGCACGAATTAAATACATATGATTATCCCACATCACAGGTAGTGTGGCAGGAAACCTCAGTTGGGCCTTTGCCCCAAGACTATTTAACTCTGCTAACCTGGTCTTGTAGCCGTAGTGTGTGAGATATCGGATCTGATGGAGAAGGAGGAGGGCATATCCGAAAATGAAGAAGATATCATCCCTTCCTTGAGTGCAGAAGTCAAGATCATCTCCTTAACTGAATAGAATAGAAAATGTACAAGGATTTTCCAGGGTTTCTGTCTCCCTGGGTTCCTCTTGAAGTGATCGATATGGGCTCTTTGAATCTCATATACAAAGTCAATATTTGGAATTTTTAGGAAATCAGAAACCCCTTTATGCTTTCCCCCTCCAGAGCTTCCAAAATATTTAGAAACTTCAAGTTATTTTTCCTGGAGTGGTTTTCCAATCGCTCGAGATCGTCCTTCAGTTCCTTATTTTGAGTTGATAATTTTGCCAGGTTAGCCCAGGTTGTTTTGATTGTTTCTTTTAATTGTGGAATTTCAGCCTCAATTGCTTCAGTCCTCAAAGTAACTTCCTCCAGCTTCGGAGCCAGAACCTCACATGATGAGTTGATTTCAGCCTGATTTGGCTCAGATACAGAGAACCTGCTAGCCAACTCTGCTTGATTTATTTTCGATACAATAAACCTGCTGGTCATTTCTTCTTTCATTAGCAGAAGTAAATCAGTTAATGAATGTATACTTGAAGCTGCAGCCATATGATGCTTTACCATATGTTCCTGGGGGCCAGAAATATTTAAACTATTACTACCGCCGTGATGAGCGCTTTCTATCCCTTGTTCATGTTTATGTCCCTGCTCCTGCCCTTGCTTTGGTTCATCATGTAATTCTAAGACTGCGTATCTATTAGTTAGATTAATCACCGGATGGACCACAGACACACTTTCAGTATCAAGCAGTGTGTTGGTGCTGGTGGGGGCTTGAGATTCCATTACCATGTGGCTTATCTGCTTAATGTTATTTGAAGGCCTACTACCTTTAGAGATTGATGCCTTCTTTATAAAACTCGCTGAAACCATGGGCGTGGAGGAAGACGTGGACATAGATATTGGTGTGGTCGTGGACAAAGACATGACTTGATAGAAGGATTTTAAAGAGAGAGTGATTTTGGTTTTTACAATAGGTGTTTTCATGTCCCGACCTTTCCCCTTGCCCTTGGTCCCTCTGGTTTTTGCAGGAGTACCGGTGTCAGTTATACTCCCACCCTGCTTACGTTGTTTAATAAATCCTCTGACTTCAGAAATGGGGGGAGATCCGAGAAGGGAGGCTTGACTGAGTAATCACTGTATTAGGTGCTAGATGGGCTGCTCTGGCTCGCAGGGCGTATCTGCTTATTTTAAGCGGGGACATACCCTCTTTAATACCATCACTACATGGCTTATCTGCCTAATGCTATTTTAAGGCTCAGTACCTTTAGAGATTGATGCCTTCTTTATTAAACTCACTGAAATCGTGGTCCTGGAGGAGGACGTTGACATAGATATTGGTGTGGTCGTGGACAAAGACATAACTTGATAGAACAATTTTAAAGAGGGGGTGATTTTGGTTTTTGCATTAGGTGTTTTCTTGTCCCAGCCTTTCCCCTTGCCCTTGGTCCCTCCTGTATTTGCAGTAGCACCAGTGTCAGTTATTTTCTCACCCTGCTTACGTTGTTTAATAAATGCTCAGATTTCAGAAATGGGGGCTTGACTGAGTAATCACTGTATTAGATGCTAGATGGGCTGCTCTGGCTCGCAGGGCATATCTGCTTATTTTAAGGGGGAAATACCCTCTTCAATACCATCACTATACTCCATACAATTTAAAGATGGCTCCCCCTCCTGAATTGAGGGGACAACCACTCGACAAGACGCTTGAGAGTTACTCCTCATAAAATTGTCACTCAAAGTCAGACTTCCCAATACTGACTTACCATCAGGTAGGTAGTTTATGAAAAAACTGGTGTCCTTCATCTCCTCAATAGGTCCCCCCACCTGCTCACCGCCATCCTTGAAACGTCATTCAAACCGGCATTCAGTACATGCTCCTGGACTGGTGCTGACTCTTTCTCCCACAAACCGGAGCAACAGGGAAGCAATACCCCGGCGTCCCGGTCATGCGCGGCCTTTCCCCACCTCTAGCTCCGAGCTCCCGACTCAGCTCCACTGCCGCCACTGGCACCACGAACGCCGCAAGTGTTGAGAGAAGCTGAAATTGCCAAACCGTCCTGACACAGAGAGAGTGGGGCCCCCCACATGCCACAGAAAACTGGGAAGCAGAAAAAAGGGAAAATAAGGGTAGGTAGATAAAAATGTTTCTCATTCGGGCTTCAATTTTGGCCCCCTATACAGAACCCGATGGAGCAAGTCAGTGGCTATTAGTCAGCGGCCGCCATGTTCTCAATTTTTGTTTTTAATAGTACACTGTAATAAATAGATACTGTACAGGTGAGAGCAGGATGAATACTGTTTGTTTTTCTCAAGATGCATTTATAACTTGCTTGGGTGATCATTTACACCAGGGAAGGTAGCCCACTTTACCACTGAGATGAAGAAGGCTTTGTCCTCCACCATCCCATTGACAGGAACCCTGCAGTATTTAGACGTGCTTATTGTTTTAGCAATACATTACTGACAAATGTATTTGTGCTAACACAGTGGGATCAATGTTGTCAAAAATGTAATGTCAGATGGCTATTGTGTCCTATATAACAAAAACCAGAACGTCCATGGGTCTACTCGGGCATGGAGATCTTGCTTGGTACAACTGTCACAGGAAATAGACAAATAGAAAAAGAAGAAGATGCAGACCATATAATATAGTCTATGGAGAGCCTTTTAAAAGGACGGAGTTCCATCACTCACCGTGGTGACATGCTTCATCATCTGGGATCTCCTCCTGATTGCAAACTGGTGCAACCAAGGGCTACAACTCCCTCTCTAAGAGGGAGGAGCTCAGGGATGTTTTGAAGTAAGGTGTCTCAAGGATTTGTTACAATCCACCAGATGTGAAGGACTAAAAGTTCAAAGAGCGATGGCGCAGTGTAAAAATATGAACGGTTATGTGCAGTTTAAAACAATAGAGAACAACTTTAATCAGCATCTATTGATCACCAAATTAAAAACAGTGCTAAAGCAGTTTGAAAAAATACCTGCATGAGTCCAAAACAAGGTCTAAATGTTTCAGCCTTCTAGATTAGGTGTAATGTTGGCCTTTCTGAAGACCTAGGTATAATAATGCTACTGCATATCAAACGTGAAAGAACATATAAAAGACAACAAGATAGGTTGGACCAATTACACCCTACCAAACCGACGTGAGATCTCTGTGGAATATGGTGCAATGATGACACCTAAGCAAGAAAAGGAAAATAAACAACAATAACAACAAAGTGTAGTATAGATACCAAATGCTTAATGAGAGTTAGAATGACCCTTAAGTACTACCAACACTGCGGAATGCTCGTGCAACATCTTATGCTTATCTATAAAGCACAAGAGAACGGCCTCGCCTCCTGGTAGAAATACAATTCCTCGAATCCCAGATAAAAAGCTCCATCACTACGACTCTGTTTAAAAAGAATGCAGAGGAATCAAACAAGACTAATAAATAATTCAAAGACTCTATTCTTTTGACTAAGATTGAAAAGTTCAAAAAGGACTTGGCACGCTTTTCACTCGAAAGAGTATATCCTTATACCAGTGACAAATACACACCGCCTGAATTCAATCAGAGTTGACGGAGGTATGGTTCCAACTACTCTTCCTCAGGGAGTGATGGGTGGTCCAGTGATTCTGACTCCTCCACACCAGGTGCTCAACAACAACAAAAAGGACAAGGTCAATACAATCGATCAAATTGGAGGAATAGTACACCAGTTCCACAACATCCTCAATGGTGGCCCCCAATGCCGTGGGGCTATCTGAATCTGCCTTTTCCACCACAGATGGGACCCTTTCAACCACATCCTCCACGATTTATAAAAAACAGCCTTTTTTAGGGTATGGCCACGGCCGCTCTAGAGGGAGGATGCAGAGTCAGTCAGCCCAGGTACACTCGAGCCCTCCACTCTCACCGAGGAGTTTAAGCAGCAACAACAAGGCTCAACAGCAACCAGGGACCAGCTCAAAAGAGACTTAGTGGTAAACCTTAGTAGTCGCACTTTGTCACCAGAAGAACAAGCAGTAATAAGCAGAGGTCTGGGATATGTACCTACTTTCAAAGGTAATCCTTTCCAGGTACAATGTGAACTGGTGCAATTCTTCTGAAAAATAAGGCTGCACTTCTTTTTTAAAGACAGAGACCAAGAGAGCAGCAACAAAGAAGAAGAGTTAACTAACACGGGTCTAAAAAAACTCTCTACATTTAATCCACCCTCACATGCAGTTCCAGCTCAAGTCCTGACATTTGAGTAGGCAGTAACAGATGAGTTGACTACTCTATGTTCAAAGGAACAGAGACATTTTCAGATCCTACCCAAAACAGAGCAGCAGGAATTACGAAAGCTTACCTCAGATGAAAAAATAACTAGAAAACCGTCCGACAAAGGAGGTGCAATCGTCATCTTGGATACTAGCGCATACCTTGCTGAATGTCTTAGACAGCTGCAGGACAGGAGATTTTACTGAACATTGAAAACAGATCCATCTAGCAGGTTAAAGCGTGAAATCACCCTCCTTGTGGAAGAGGAAAAGATTGAAAGTTGGATCACCACTCAAGAGTCCTCATTTCTGACGACTGCACATCACGTAATGCATTATTTTTATGTGCTTCCTAAAGTGCATACACCTCAAAGACCACCACCGGATCCTCCTATCATATCAGGACTGGGCTCTCTCCTTGAACGATTTCTTGAGACCAGTGGTCAAAGAGATGCCCACGTATCTCTAAGACACAAAGGACATACTGAGACTGCTACCAGAAGTGGGCTTCGACATTCATTCAGACTTTTTTGTCTCATTTGATGTCGAGTCCCTGTACACCAGCATCCCCAAGATGAAACATTGGATACCATCGGACGGCTTTTGGTTGAGAGAGATCTGGACAATATCTCTCCCATACACTTATTTATGGATTGTGCTAGATTAGCATTGAAGGAAAACTTCTTCAGGTTCGAGGATACCATTTATCTTCAAGTATGCGGGACCAGCATGTGCAGTGTCTTCATGCCAAGCCTGATGAATCTTTATGTTCATTTGTATGAACATGAACGTATACCTCAAGATTCCAATCCTTACCACCAATCGATTTGAATGTGGAAACGCTACATCAACAACATTTTTGTGGTATGGCGTGGAGATCCTGACAGTATTACTAACTTCCAAGCTTTGGTAAACTCAAAAAAATAAATATCTCAAGTTCACGGTCGAATTTGACAAACATAAATTACCTTTTAAGATCCATTGATTTTCTTAACACCCACTAGTCTTGAGAGTGAACTATACAGGAAGCCAATCCCACGGAATTCCTTGTTATGCTACATCTCCTACCATCCTAAATCACTACGTGACAACCTACCCTACGGGCAGTTTTTAAGGTTAAGGAGGAATTGTTCCATTAAAGACATTTATGAGACACATGTAAAAGCACTCTCTAAACAACTTCAAGAAAGGAAGTACCCGAAACGGTTGGTACGACGTTCCTTGAAAAGCGCATATAGTAACAACCAAGATGCCCCTCTGGATCCACTAATCCCAAAGCCTCCCTTGACCAGACTGACGTTCGTGAACACGTTTAATACCTTATCAAAGGATATACAAAAAAGTGAATGGAAGACATGGCGGATAATCAATATTGGCAACACGAACATTCCATTACCCTTGTTCTCTTGTCCAGACCTAAAGATAAACCAGCTCGGACTCAAGAGACCCTCTGGAATTTACCGGTAGTACAAGGACATTTGCCTTGTGGATCATGCGATGCTTACCCACAAACTGAGCACAAACCACCATAGATATTGGCACAACAAAGCCATGGGTTCTGTTCAAGGATTCCAATTGTAACAGAGATAGGCCTATTTACTTATTTACGTGTCCCTTCCTGCACCGATATATGGGCATGACTACACTGAAAGTTAAATTAGGGATAATGGAGCATAGGAGCACTCTACGGTGTAAAAAGCAGGCAAACAGACTCATGCAGCATTTTCTGGACATGAATCATAGTGCTGATGAACTGAAATGGATGGTATTGGAACAACCGTTCATTCCTGCACATATAACAGATGTGTTTAAATTTCTTTTTCATAAAGAACAAAGATGGGTGTACAACCTCCTGAGTGATAAGATTGGCCTTAATGATGAGATTTCTTGGACCGCATTGTAGGAGGTCCTAGAGGTAGACCATCTTTACACTTCCAGCAGTTCAACAAAATGCCGTGACCACAATGAGCCTTTTTAGCCCTATGACAAACTATAATGCTTAAACCAACCTAGGACAACATTCATAATGTCAACAAGAAGTTGTACCTAAATAGCTAGGCGCACATCACTGGCAGAATATTCGAGCCAGTTTGATAATTTACATGCATTTAATTAAGGATTCTCTTTCTTGGCGGATATAGTCATTCCACATTAACATAGAATTGAGTGATATACTTTTATAAATGCGTTACTTTTTCAGGGGAGCAAATTGAGTTATAGCGAGCTACTTTCTGCTGCCGTGTGAGAACAAGGACCTTGCATTGAAATTATTTACTGTATTCCTCCAAATAGTCGAGTGTTGAGTGAATAAGGCCAAACACCATTTCCCAGGATAATACTGTCAGAAACCAAACTACCTATGATTCTAAGGCCTTTTTGTATTCCGAAGACAGTCTTTGAGTACTAGCGAGTTATTATTAACCCCTTCTATGCTCATGACGAGCTCAGCTTGTCATGAGTTACGCCTCTCGTACACTCATGACGAGCTGAGCTCGTCATGTAACGCGGGTTTTTCAAAAACCCAGAGCACAGCGGGAAAACGCTAGCGCGCAAGGTGTTAAAACATTGTTTTTACATTTTGTATCACAATATCCTCTTGACAACACTGAGAAAGCATTACAATTAATCGCTAGATTCTTTCCAAACAGTTTAGTTCCGAGTGAACGATATCACGCACTGTTTGCTTTGCGAAAATGTGACAGAGACCACACTACCCATGATGAGGGCGGGTTTTCAGTAGTCCAATGAGCGTCTTTTCTCACTGACCGCATCTTCTACAAACCACTGAACACTAATGATTTACAGCAGAGTACTACTAAGCATATTAATAGAACGCCCCATCCTTCCACCGTTTACTTCCGAATAAACGACTCAGACGCGGATCGAGATACTAACGGACAGTTAGGCTCTATGTTAACCATGCTTTGCCTTTGAATGTTTTTACTCTTCGCTGTGTCAGACTGCCATTGTTCCAGTTTTTCAGGTTAGCTGCGCAAACTTTGTCAACACAGACTTTTTGTAACAAGTTTAGATAACTTGCACGTCTAGTGATTTATGACTGCACTCAAGCCTTGTATGACCCTATGGGGTCTCACTCTCTGCTGCAGATAATTGTTTTTTTACAGGGATTTTAAACAAATCACAAAGGGCTAAACACCAATGAATGTACGATGTTCACAGTACATTAAATACCCCCTTTTGCACTCAGGGGGTCTTGCCCCTTAGTTGGTAGCTCTGTTCTTCACATAGGTCTATCAGACAGGCGTGACCTTGAGAAATCCACTGATTAATATAATGCCTTCATAAACATCTACATTAGAACACTGCCATGTTCAACTTTGTATCATCGTTTGTTTTTTATTTTTACAGGCGGCATAGGTTAGAGAGACCATTTGATTAGCCTTGTGCCTGGACATCACCTAGTGTTTGCTTTTCTTCTCTTTTTCTGTTGTTAGTGCGGGCCTCATTTCCAGAGTTGTAACAAGAGGAGGGGAGGCCGTTCTCTTGTGCATTATAGGTAAGCATAAGATTTTACATACTCTCATGAGCATTTCACAGTGTTGGTAGTAATAATGTGTCATTCTAACCCTCATTAAGCATTTGGCATGCATACTAGACTTTGTTGTTATTGTTGCTTTTTTTCCTTTTCTTGCTTAGGTGTCATCATTGGACCATATTCCACAGAGAACTCACATCGGTTTGGCAGGTTGTAAATTGGTGCCATTATTTCTTGTTGTCTTTTATAAGTTCTTTCACTTTTGATACGCAGTAGCATTATTATACCTAGGTGCTGAGGAAGGCCAAAATTACACTTAATCTAGAAAGCTGAAACATGTAGACCTTGTTTTGGACTCATGCAGGTATTTTTTCAAACTGCTTTTGCACTGTTTTTAATTTGGTGATCAATAGATGCTGAATAAAGTTGTTCTCTATTGCTGACCAATTTTCAAATTGCACATCACTATTCATATTTTTGCACTGCACTATCACTCTCCGAACATTTAGTTCTTCACATCTGTTGGATTGTAGCAAATCCTTGAGACATCTCACTTCACAACTTCCCTGAGCTCCTCTCTCTTAGAGCGAGGATTGTTGCCCTTAGTGACACCAGGTAGCAATCAGGAGGAGATCCCAGATGATGAAGCATGTCACCACAGTGAGTGATCAGACTCCGTCCTTTTAAAAGGATCGCGATAGACTATATTATATGGTCTGCTTCTTCTTCTTTTTTTTCTTTGTCTATTTGCTGAGCCTGTTGTACGGAGCAAGATCTCCATGCCCGAGTAGGCCCATGAACATTCTGTTTTTGTTATATTGTGCTTGGGGAATATGTCCATGCAGCAGTCTTAAAACGTTCCTTTAGTCCCTTCACCCTCTACGTTGTTGTTTGACTATTGTGTCTTGGCAGCCACTCTAGTCTATAGTGTGCATGTCCCTTTAGTTGGCCGTCTTGTGACAGCCAGCCCGACATGCGCACTGTAAACCTTTCAACCCAGCTGTCTTAGACAGGTAGGTTGAGAGCCTGCGCAGGCCTCTACTGACCTCAGGGATGCTGAGAAGCGCTGCTCCCTCCAATCCTGGGACTCTCATGCTGAAAGCAGCACCAGGATTTGTTAAATCGGTTAGCTGAGGCCCTGGATGTGACGTCAGAAAAGAAGAGGACCGGGCCAAGGAGGATATGTCTGCGCAAGCAGGTAAGTTTTGTTGTGTGTACCTATTTTATGCCCCCACAAATTTGCCTGCCTCCACAATAGGGGTTCTTCTCAGCCACCACTGATTTTGGAACTCCTGCCCCAAGTAGGGTGCAGGTAGACTGTTTGTGTTTTGGCAGATGAATCAATGGTTAATGGTTTCTGATGACTAAGCTAGCTGAGACCCTAAACAAAGTGGTTTCTCACCTCTAAATAAAGGAAGATAATTGCAATTTTATTGGAGAATCCCTGCTGATTTACAGCAGGGCTTTGGCTCGAAATCGCCTGCTTATACCCTCATTGCAAGAAGTTTGCAAAAAAACAGTTGTTTCCCTCTGACAGAAATGCCATCATCAAGGATCCCAATGATCATGGGTGGGAGGGGGTGAAGTAAGGGAGATGGTGAGTTTTGAGGGATTTGCAAGCTAAAATTGTGCTTATTTCCATGTGTTTTTTCACATTATTCCTCCTGGATTCTGCCTAATTGACGCGGTTGAAATCTCGAGGGGCATGTCATTGTAACATGCAAATGGAATCAATCAATCAGGGAAATTTTAAGCGCACTACTCACCTGTGAGGGTCTCAAGGGGCTGGGGGGGAGCAGCTTCAGACAGTAGAAGAGCCAGGTCTTGAGGGTCTTCCTGAAGATGTGCAGGGTGGGGGTGTGCCTAATGTTGATCGGCAGCTCCTTTTATGTCTTGGCTGCGATGTAGGAGAAGGTTTTTCCACCCGTTTTTGCTCTGCGGATGCGGGGGATGTTGGCGAGGGTGAGGTCTGGGGACCGGAGGCTCCTCTTGGGTACGTGGAATGAGATTCTGTCATAGAGATATTGGGGTCCGGTGTTGTGGAGGCATTTTTAGCCCTGTGTGAGTATCTTGAAGGTTACTCGTTTCACAACAGGGAGCCAGTGGAGTTTACGCAGGTGCTGAGCAATGTGTTCATGGCAAGGGATGCGAAGGGCGAGACTGGATGTGGTGCTCTGTATGGGTCTGGAGTTTGCGGAGCAGAGACTTGTTGATACCAGTGTAGAGGGCAATTCCAGAGTCCAGACTGCTGGTTATGAGTGCATGAATTCTTCCTTGAATCTGTTTGGATCCATTTGAACGTCTTAAAGAGGATGCCGAGGGTGTTGAAGCAGTTGGAGGTGATGGTGTTGAACTGTCGGGTCATGGAGAGGGAGGAGTTGAGTAAGATGCTGAGGTTTTGGGCATGGTATGTGGCAGGGTTGCTGAGGGCAGTTGGCCACCAGGAGTTGTACCATGCAACGGGGGATGGTCCAAGGAGGAGGACCTCTGTCTTCTCCGAGTTGAGCTTCAGGCAGCTGTTGTTCCTCCAGAATGCAGAGTCTTTCATTGCTTCTTGGAAGTTGAGCCTGGTGGTGAGGGGTCTTTGGTGAGGGAGAGGATGAGCTGGGTGTTGTCGGCGTAGGATACCATGCTGAGTCCGTGCTTTCTTTCAATGGCGGCGAGGGGGGCCATGTAGATGTTTATGAGCGTGGGGCTGAGGGACAATCTTTGGGGGTCTCTGCAGTTGATTTCAGTGGGTTTGGAAAGGAAGTGTGGGAGTCTAATACTTTAGGTTCTGCAGGTGAGGAAGGAGCAGAGCCAGTCGAGGGCAATTTTATGAATGTCGGCTTTGTGGAGTCTGATGGTCAGTGTGCGGTGGGAGACAGTGTCAAAGGCTGCAGAGAGATCGAGAAGGATCAGGGCTGTGGTGTGTCCTTGGTCTAGGAGGTTGCAGATGTTGTCTGTGGCGGCGAGTAAAGCAGACACCGTGTTGTGGTTGCTGCAGAATCCAGATTCGGAGGGGTTTAGGATGGAGTTTTCTTTGATGAATTTCATTAGCTGGATGTTGATGGTCCTCTCTGTGAATTTGACTGCTGTACCTCCAGAATGTAATGTCTTTCATTCCTTTCTGGAAGTTGAGCCTGGTGGTGATGGGGTCATTGGTGAGAGAGAGGATGAGCTGGGTGTGCCCGGAGTAGGATGCCATGCTGAGTCTGTGCTTTCTTTCGATGGCAGCAAGGGGGGCCACGTAGATGTTTATGAGCGTGGGCTGAGGGACAATCTTTGGGGTAATCTGCAGCTGATTTCAGTGGGTTCGGAGAGGAAGGGTGGGAGTCTAATTCTTTGGGTTCTGCTGATGAGGAAGGAGCAGAGCCAGTTGAGGGCAATTCTCTGAATGCCAGCTTCGTGGAGTCTGAGGGTCAGTGTGCGGTGGGAGACCGTGTCAATGGCTGCAGAGAGATCGAGAAGGATCAGGGCTGCGGTGTGTCCTTGGTCGAGGAGGGTGTGGATGTTGTCTGTGGCAGCGAGTGGAGCAGTCTCTGTGTTGTGGTTGCTGCGGAATCCGGATTCGGAGGGGTTTAGGATGGAGTTTTCTTCGATGAATTTCATTAGCTGGATGTTTGATGGTCTTCTCTGTGAATGTTGCTGCAAAGGGGAGGAGGGAGATGGGTTGACAGTTCTTGAGGTCAGTGGGATTTGCTGATGGCTTCTAGAGTAGGTGTCTGATTCTGCGCATTTCCAGTTGTTGGGAAAGACGCCTGTTTTGAAGGTGGAGCTGATGGTGCATTGTCAATCTGAAGCGGTGGAGGCGGTGGCTCTGTAGAAGATGGGAGGGTGCAGGGCTACTGAGTAGTTGTCTTTCATGGTGGATACGGTGTCTTCGGTGATAACTGGGTCCAGGAGGAGATGGTGGGATGGCGGGTGTTGCTGGAGGATGCAGTGGTTTCAAGGTCGGGTGTCTGGTCATTGAAGTTGTTGTAGAGGCCCTTGATCTTCAGAAGGAAGTAGGAGCCGAGCTTGTTCCAGAGGCCCTGGGAGGGGGTGGTGTTTGTGGTTTTGTTGGGAGGTTTGGTTTGGTGAATTCCTGGATGACGCAAAAAAGTTCCTTGGAAATAGGTGGGACAATTACGCAGTCCTTAAGCAATCCAATATGTAAAACATTGCAACAATGTATCTTTAGCAGGAGCACATAAGCATGTTCAAGAGGACAGTTTCCCAGGCAGCTGTTCAGGATTGTAGAGAAAAATGTAGCAATATGCCCCGTACAGTACATGAAATCTCAGGAAAGAAAACACTGTTTCAAGTTATTAGTTATATTGAAGAAGCCTCTCGCGAAGAGTAGACTCAGCAAGTCAAAAGACCTATACATATTCTGGCAGGCCCACATCAAATTGAACTAATTTAATTTAAAATACATATGATTATTTGACATACATTCATGTTATTTATCTAGTCCTCTGCTTCTAGGATTAATAAGTATTTGTAATTGTTCTTCTCTTAGCCCTGAGGAAGTTTTGGGTAAATGCCCGTATAAGACAAAACACGTGTTGGATCTGTGGCTTTTGTATGTTGGACAAGATTAAGAAATTAAAAGCAGAAGTATTTACTCGAAAAGATTGGACACAAATAAACAGCAAAGAAATCACCAAAGAAGAACACTGTGTGGATTAAAAATTATTTTCTTGCATTAATATGTGAGTTTTGCTCAGGAACATTGAGTTTGTGTGTCTTAAGAATGTGGATTTATCTACAGCCATCTAACAATGCTGGGTGGTCATTGTTCTATGACCTTGTGAGCACCTCACATTAATGAATGTATATGACCAAGTTATTTAAGTATGCCAGCTTGCACAATTGTACCCCACTGCCTGTTATTCCTTTTTGCTACATAACATGAGAGTTCGCCATTTACACATTTCTAGCACGTTAATGAAATATATTACTCTGTAAATTTGTAAATCACAGTCCACAATATTTACATGAATGATCTCATCTATTCTACATCTTTTCTGCATGCTTTTACAATGCAGCAACTAAAAAATATCATATCTTTTCATACTTTCTTTGATATTGTAGTTTGTGTACGTTTATTATTTTTCTTTTAGAAATGTCATAATTCAGTTTCTTATAATGTTACAAGTTTAAATGTAGTCCCTCTCCAACAATATGAATAAAAATAAAATGCATCTTTTTAAACAAATATACAATTACAATTTCCTCAGTTGTAGTAGAAATCTCAAACGAGTTAACAATGAATGCTCCTCATAAGTGTTTATTAAAATGCAAATGCATCTACAATCTTAAATGTCGGGCTCATCTATGTCACCATGCAGTGCATGCATAATGTTACATATTATCACAAACTCATTCAGTAAAGTAATGAACTGAGAGCAAATTCAATTTACTGTGTTGAGATATGTTTATGGTCTCTCCAATGTTAGTAACATCCTCGACCGGTACGGAGAGGGGCGACCAGACTATGCGCACAAAGGGGCATATGTATGAACAAGCCCTTTTGCGATTCCTTAATAGCGATTTTTAGCAAATTTCTATTAAGGAATCGCAAAATGTTATGTATGTAGGAATCGCAATATTAACTGTGATTCCTTAATATTCCTTATTTGCAAAATACAAATCCGATTCGCAATTAAGGAATTCATTCCCATTCATTTCTATGGGCTAGGAAGCCCATAGGAATGAACAGGAAGACATTCTCAATTTGCGATTCGCAATTAAAGAATCGCAAATTGAGAATGCAATTCCAAGGGTTCCAGGGTGTCAAAAGGACACCCTGATGTACCCCTGAAATATGTATGTGTACACATGTGGCGCACATACATGCCCTAAGGGCATGCATATGCTCCACATGGCACTTCGAAAAATGCAAAAAAGTGAATTTTTCAAAGAAATCGCATATTACCACCAACTTGAAGTTGGTAGTAATTTGTGATTTCTTAAGGCCAAATAGCACTTTTTCTGTGCTTCATACATTGCATTTTAGGAATCGCATTTTGCCATTCTTTAAATACAATCGCAAAATAGAGAATCGCAAATTTTGCGATTCTCAAATTTGCGATGCTCTTTTGGGATAATACATCCCAAAAGGCCTTTTCCCGTTCGCAAACGGGCCGATTCTGAGAATCAGGCCGTTTGCGAACAGGAAAAGGGCTTGATACATATGCCCCTAAGTTCTCTATTCTTTTTCTTCAAGAGCTCCCCAATTAGAGTCAAGCCCCCAAGGAGGAAAATTCCTGGGAGAACATTCATGTAGTCAAGTCAAGTCAAGTCAAACCACTTTAATCGATTATTTAAAATCATAAAAGATACACAATCCAGTCACACAATTCATACAATACATTTCAATGAATACATTTAAAATAACATGATTATAAAATCAATTTTACAAAGATGATAAAAACCATGAAATACAGTTAGAAAAGGGCAAGAGCTCAACAGTCAATCATATTTAGGCATCTTAATTTTCTCAGCCGTACAGCTGCTACAAAATAACTTGCAATGTTAAAGATATTCCAGGGGTTATCCAGGAGTTGTAATTAGAATAAAGCGGGTTCAGCCTGGAAAAACCCCTTACCCTTAAATAGTGGTATTATAAATTTCATTCTAATTTCATAAAAATATCCACAAAAAAGTGTAAAATGCATAATATCTTGCAATGAGCTGCCGTCACAGTTACAAGGGGCTATATCTTCCGGCTTACTCCACCCTTCATAAGATCCCAGTAAAAGATGAATCAAGTTGAAACAGAATTTTGTTAGCAGCAAGCATTGGAAAGGCCTTGTTACCAACTTTAAATAGGGCTCAGTCAATGGGGTCGTAACTAATAAAAAATGAGTTCTCACAAGGCTTTTTTTTTAGTTCTTCCGCCTCCCTTTCCTGTGAGTTTAGAGACAGGAAATGTTCTTTAACCCAGTTGATGTCCCCCTTCACAATACCATCTGGGTTTTCAAATAAATCGGGTCGCCCAAATTTCACAAACATTTTTTTGACATATGAGAACCACTGTATTTCATTCCTCTTTTCCAACCTGAGGCAATCTTTTAAGATCTGATGATTTAAAACTAATTCAGTGTTAAGCCAAGTCTTCAACCAAAGAATAAGAGGTGCTAGTCTGGTCAGACAAATACCCCATCCCCAACTCCTGGTGAGTAGAAAACGTGGGTGAGGATTGGGGGATAGATAAAAGAGGGGAAACATTTATTTTCCACCTTTTGTAATTCATCCACATGTTTGAACCCCCCATATAGCTGCTTATAGAAAGAATCGCTTCACAAGGCCTTCCCCCTAGCCGATTTGTAAAGCTTTGCACTGCTTGTATTGATCTTCCTAAGACAGCTTTTTTTGCTACAAACTGGGGGGCCCAGGAGCATTGCTCGTCAAACATGACCCCTAAGTAGGTAAAAACCTTCACCCTTTTTACTTCCGCCCCCTTACAGTAAAAGGTCCTTGATTTATTCTTACACAACCCCATGGAATTTGTATGTGTTTTTGCACTGTTTACAGCCAGATCCAGGGAGTCCATAAACTCCCCAAAAGTATTCAATAGCCTCTCTAAACCTATCGGGGTCCGGGCTAATAAGACTGCATCGTCCGCGTATAGGAGGACCGGGATGGAACTGTCCCCTATACGCGGAACGTCTAATGTTGCAGTGTCCAGGGATTTATCTAAGGCATTGATGTACAGAGTAAAAAGTAGAGGGGCCAGAATGCACCCTTGTCTGACCCCCTATCAGCTTTAAAGTGACTGACGCTAATAGATCCCTTTGTAGATCTGCCAGGAAACAGACCAGGGACGGATCTAAGCCCAAATCCAGTAAAAGCGTCCACAGCTTCGATCAATTTACTAGATCGAATGCTGTGGATAAGTCCATGAAGCCTAAATAAATAGGCCCCTTGGATGCTTTAGTATATTTATTAATTAAGAGATACAGGTTTAGGGACTGATCTACAGTACTTCTGCCGGTTCTAAAACCGTACTGAAGATTGGTCAGGATTCTATTGTCCGTCACCCACTCTGACATTTTATAAAGAATGACTTTACCTAATATCTTTACAAACAAATCTATTAAAGAAATGGGCCTATAACATCTTGGGTCCCCCCTTTGTCCTTTTTTGAATACGAGAATAATAATAGAGTGTGCCCAAGATGCAGGAAATCCTAAGACCACAGAAGAATTAAAAACGTTTGACAAGATTTTTGCCCACACTTTGGGATTGCTTTTATAGAAATCGTCCGGAACGCCGTCCGGGCCGGGGGCCTTATTACTTGAGGATTCAATTATTGCTCGCTCCACATCCACAGCATTGAACATTAATCTGGGGTAGGCGGTACTACTGGTTGGAGCTATGAGTGGTTCAACAACATCATTACTGGCATATATGTTTTCGAAGTAGGTCAGCCACTGCTCTTCTGGGATATTAATTTCCAGTAAGCCATTTTCCTCTCTTGTGAACAATGGACTGTTTACAATTGACCAAAACTTAGCACTGTCCCTAAGGACCTCTTTATCCATCAAACTCTCCCATGCCTCCGTTTTAATTTCATTTTTACGAGTTACTTTAGTTTGTTTATATTCCTTTCTGAGGCCAGTTATTAGTATTTTATTTCTGGGTTTAGTTTTCAGCGCTTTTAACAGGTTTTGATGGGCCCTTGAACATTTCGAGTCAAACCATCGATTTAGCTTGTTGGGTTTGGACTTGATTGGGACTGTTAAATCCTGCTTAACCTGTTTACAGATATTTTCAAAAGCTACAATAGTTTCCTCCCCAGGAGTTAAACAGTCAATGCATTTCTGAATATCTTCATTAGCCTTTATCATTAAGCTATCAACAAAGAGCTCTGGGACTATTTTTGACCATTTTAACCTCCTCCCCTGGTCTTGGGTTATGACATTAGTTGGACCTTTGGTAATTACTGTGGTATCTGTAAGGTCAAAACCGTGGTCTAGCTGTAATATTACCGGGTGGTGATCACTGAATGGAGAATATACAGCATTGAAAAAAAATACATGCCTTAGTAGGATAGGAGATAAGAAAATTAAATCAATGATTGTCTCATTATTTCGGCGTTTAAATGTTATAACCCTTTCAGTAACATCAACAAAACTAGGTTCATAAAGGTCTACAGAAGTCAAGAGCTCTTCCAAAGTCTCCCCTTTGTTTAAGGTAGCGAGGCATGCGCAGGGCCTTGAGGTACCTTTATTCAGCAGTTAGGATTACATAAATGAGTATTAAAATCCCCCATGAGGATAAAATAAACAAAAGTGGTTTGCTGTGCTTTGTAAGTTTCTAAAAACTGTGTCAAGTAGCAGAGATGTTCATTACCTTGCTCACCCTCTTCCGAGTTATAAAAATGTATTATCAGAGTTTTACAACTACTAGAGGAGGTCTTCTCCTCTATGAGACAATTTGGGGAGGCGCAATCTAATATTTTAACTGTGCCCTTCAGTCTCACTGAGAAAAGGAACATCAACCCCCCCTTTGCTCTCCCTGCGAGAGTTGGACGAGCTGGCTTGGTGTATGACTTAAAACCATTAACCCAAAAAATCATTTTTCTGATCCCAGGTCTCTTGAAAAGCGACAACCTCATAGGCTACTTTAGATTTGAGCCAATTTTGGTCATCCCTTTTGGACCGTAACCCTGCTATGTTCCATGTCATTAGTCGATAATAATTGATACCCTCAGTGATATGGTGACTTTGCATGTGGGGGGAACAGGCTTCTCATGGTTAAGAGTTAGTCATTCGATGTCATTCAGAGGAGACAAAGGTGAGAACCTGTTTGATAAAACTAATGTATCCTTTCTCATCATTCCTTCGGGGCCCAGGGATTTGGGTGAAGTGGTGTACCCCAAGTTATTTCTATCCAGGCGATATTCCCTAGTGAAACTAGTGTAGGGACGACATTCTAAACTACCCGGGCTATTTCTGCAATTAGTGACCATTTTAAGATGACCCTTAACCCTTCTTGTGGGAGGATAAAAATAACCTAACGGGACTGCCCTTATATTTCCCTCTTCTCTCTTTAGATCAGAGGCATCCCACAGCAACCGTGGCGGGTGATTGGGATTGTTAAAATTCACTATAACACAATCCCCTTTGATTGCCTTTTGTGTTCTCCCCAGCCACCCCACCCGTCTTGCCATTATAATATTAGAGGAGATTTCAGTCCCACCCGAACAGTTCTGATTGCACCATTTTTTTGTGTGTTCTAGGAGAGTGTCTGTAGATTCAAGTTCTCCCTCTACTAGCAGGGGAACCCCTACTAATATTGCTACCAAGGGAGCTGCTTCAGGGGGAAGGTTAATGCTTGGTTGAGTATCAATTGTATTTCTTGTGTGTTGGTCCAGGTCTACCATCGGAGACCTGGGTGGAACTGATATATATTGCAAACCGATTTTGCTTTGTTCGCTAGGCTGTGAGACCTTCACCTTGTTAGGAACAGCAGACCCCCCAATCAAACAGGGCTCCTGTCTCGCCTTATCTTGCACCCAAGGGCAACATAATCCCTCATTTAAACCCTGGGCTCCCGGTTTCCTATATGATAGGTTGGGGTGACCTTGGGGAGGCACATGTAGGTGATGGGCTTCTATGACACAGTTATGCGAGTTTTGGACCGTAGTGATCCACTCACATTTTTTAACAAGGTTCGCAACACAAGTGTTCAGGGTATCAATTATGTCCTTTGCTATATTAGTTAATACCAGCTCAAGCCATGTAGAGAAGAAAGCCTCCAGCATGTCCCATATCTTAGACTCTAAATCACTTGGTATTGCTGGGTCACCAGGCTGTACAGGATTTTTAGGGTCCATTTCCAGCCTGTTTACTCTTTTCTGGTCCTTTTTTTGGGCAGGTCTCTGTTTCGTAGTTTGACTGCTAATAGCTGTAGGCTGGGTTGATGGAATACTAGGACCAATCATTGCATAGCATTCATCTTGAGCCACATCGCCAACAGAGTCAGATTCCCTTGACCCCATGCGATTATTAATAATAACCTGTGGCTCCAAAGGGACACGATTCACTGGGATGGGCTCCATGGGGGGGGGGGGGGGCAACGGGAATTACATTAGTACTTGGGTCCAACCTGAGCTCCCTCTCAGCAGATTCAATTTCTGATAATAAAACCCCCACTGCCGAGGTCAGATAATAAATTATAGATGATGACTTCCTTGCGACTTTTGCCTTTGCTCCCCCCTGGTCCTAGGATGTATGTAATTTCCGCTTACCCATAGTTCCATGTCACGAACGAAGGGGGGGTGGCCCGGCCCGGCCACTTCTGGCCCCTGACGGCCGCAGACTGCCCACCCTTTGCCCGGGCTTAGCCCGGAGCCTGCCCGCGCGCGTCCCGCGTTGCGGGGGACGGCCGGTGACTATATCATCCGGTTCGCTAGGGGAGGGGCGTGATGTCAGGTGATTCCCCCACTGGCTCTTGGATCCTGTGGTCAGTTCAATGGCCCCAAAATCGGCAAACAACAGCCGCGACGCGTCTCCCTTGAAGCGGGAGGCGCTAGGGGTATTTCAAGTGCTCCGGTTCGCTGGGGGAGGGGCGTGATGTCAGGTGATGCCCCCACTGGCTCCTGGATCCTGTGGTCAGTTCAATGGCCCCAAAACCAGCAAACAACAGCCGTGACGTGTCTCCCGCGAAGCAGGAGGCGCAAGAGGTATTTCAAGGGCTCCGGTTTGCTGGGGGAGGGGCGTGATGTCAGGTGATGCGCCCACTGGCTCCTGGATCCTGTGGTCAGTTCAATGGCCCCAAAATCGGCAAACAACAGCCGTGACGCGTCTCCCCGAACATTCATGTACTCTAACACCTGTTCGTTTTAATGTCCCCCGGGGCCCTCATCTCGCTGTGGGACCCAGGAGGACAAGGTCAGCAAACCTCAGTGCTCCCCAGTTTCAGACAAACTGGATGGCTTTCAGGTACCTTACTTCCTGGCAAATATACTACTTTTACTGCTCATACACCAAGCACCTGATAAGTAGGTTTCGTTTTAGTAAAATACTGAATAAATGATGGACCCTTCCTAGAGTAAGCACCTGACTAACTTTCCCCCACAAGGTATTTTAACCCTTAAGTCTAATCAAGGGGGCTGTGTGCACACTGAATGGCACCCATCATCACCGTGCCTATTCCCTGGGGAATTTTAATTCAGATCAAACAACCGCAAAGGTGCACCACAAAACATGAAACAGTAAGTGCAAATGACGTTTGAGCACAATAAGAAGATATTTCTCAGAGATGTTGAAGTTCTTCTTTAGATCTTTATTTTCAAAAAGCAGTAAAACACATACAGCCGACACGTTTCGTCCCAGACTGGGACTTCTTCAGGGCTTTAGGTAAGTTGGACGTCGCGTGTGGGGAAGAATATGAGCGGAAGCGGGATCCAGGGGTCACCTTCCCGGTTACAGTAATCCTGTTATATTGGTTCATTCATTGGTAGATTTTACAAGCATGGACCTTGATATAGGCATGCTAGCGGGAAACAGAGGAAAAAGTGTCCTCGGAGTTCTTGGGTGGTATAAAAAGTCGTGTCACCTTACTGATATGAATATCACAGTCCGTATGCTGAGTCAATTCTAGAACTGGTGCTGGACTGAAGGTCCTATTAGTCCAATGGAGGAGGGTGTGGGCACTGAATCCCAGTAGGCCGTTCTAGATGGAGCGGCCGGCGCCCATCCACAGCCCTCTTCCTGACAAGACACCCGCGGCGACGTCGTGTGCCATAATAACAGATAATAATAACAGAATATTCAATCTCTGTGTCATTAAAAAAAGGGGTAAGCCAACTGTGGTTCAGTGATATCTTGATAACTCTCTAATCCCCAATTAGTGTTATACTGCCATACTGTAAAGTCACTAGACCCAAGACTTGTCTTTCCTTATTATAAAAAGCACACATGGGGAAGGCTACACTGTATTGGCCTCTCTAAACTTTCCTGAAAGAACATCTTGTGACAATTAATAGAATGTACACGTATATTAGGAAATGTTCATAGGAAATATGTTATTGTCAGCAACCCTGTTTTAAATACTCACGTATTTCATTCCCTAGTTATGAGCAATAAGCAAAAGCAACACAAATGTAATTTTACTTAAAGTACTGAGCAATAAAGTAGTGATGTCAGAGTTTCAAAACTGTCTCTGAAGCTCACTCGGATTATACCATAAAGCAGAATGCGTGGGGGCGTACTTTGCTGCATACGATTGTATCCCTTCAGATTTGTGAGTTCGAAAGTTGCCTCTCAAGGGTTTTCTACATTTCAAATGAGTTTGACAAGCTTGTCAGGCAGACTGAGACTGGCAGTTTGGCAATGACTGATGTACCAGTCCAAGACTACGTTTAAAAGCAGGAGTGCATTTACTGAAGCCAAGGGCAACAATTCCTCTATATTGCATTCTTTTTAAAAAGCAATAGTTGATGATAAAGGCAAGTGCAAAACCAGAGTAAGGCCAGGCATTGCTCGGCTCTGAGGTTTTTTAATGCAACGGTAGTACAAACTATACTGTTAGCAGCACCCGTTCTTGCACTGCCTACGCTAACCGGAAGTACGTTTTTTCAAAACAATTTCCAAGATTTGGAACTTATAAGAAAACGGAGATCTGGCGAACATAAAGGTTTCCTCCTTGCATGAGCATGAGAATAAAGTCAAAAGCTGTACATTCAGAATCAATCAATCTATCTATCTATCTATCTATCTATCTATCTATCTATCTATCTATCTATCTATCTATCTATCTATCTATCTATCTATCTATCTATCTATCTATCAATCTATCTATCTATCTATCTCTCTATCTGTCTATCGTGTAATGATAAATGACAGCAATTTTTTATTGTCATCCTTACTCTGGAATGTTGTAGACAAACTTCAGATTAAAAATCTCTGTTTTTAAAAGTGATATAATGCGTGCGAGGTTGGAAAAAGACACATTGCCATGCTTTCAATATAATAACGTGCAGAAAAAACTACCACAAACCAGGCCCCTGGGAGGGCCACACCATTTCCATCAACATCGTCTTTCACATAAAACTAAATATGAGTCAGCGCTTGATTACTCAAAATGCTGTCTAGCTGTTCTGAGAAAGACAAGTGTGTAATAAAAGCGAGAGGGAAAAGGTGCGTCAGAAAACGAAAAATAAAAAGAAACAACAAGAGGGAGCATGTAAGAGACCGAAGAATATTAAGAAAGAGAGAGAGAGAGGTAAAAAAACAAGGAGCAAGGAAGAGAGCGAGAGTGGAAAATAAGGGGCATATGTACAAGGAAGTGGCGGAGTGAGTCGTTAGCCATCATGGCTTAACGCCTCACACCGCCACTTCAGAAACAACAATATGGTGCAGCCTTGCATTTCCCCCTGCACTGGGGCTACACTTAGCAGTGTAGCGACAACACAGTCACCCTTGCACCATATTGCAAGGGTGTCTGTGTGCAGGGGAGGATTGTTTATGTGTGTGAAGGTCCCCTTTCCTGCACAGAAACAATCTTTAAATGACATTTTGTCACTTCTATGTGTGCTGCTTAATGCAGCACAAATTGTACACAAACAATCTGAGGCGGTTTGCTGCCCAAGGCAGAACATGAGGAAAAAGCAAAAACAAGGAGAAATTAAGCATTTCTTCTCGTTTCACCAACTTAAGACCAGGTTTTCCCCGGTCTCAATTTTGTCTCTGCCTCCTATTTACGCTGCCCTTGTAAAAGGGGGGCAGCGCCAAAATCAATGGGTGTTGCGGAGGATCGGCCACTGCAACACCCACTTCCCACCGCTTTCACGCTAAGCATTGCGTGAAAGGGGGCCTTATTTACAAGGCAGCATTAAGCCACATTAAGAGGCTTAAGACTGCCTTGTCAATAAGGCAACGCCCTTAATGCCACGGAAACGTCACAAAAAATTAACGTTCCTGTGGTGATAGGAGCTTGTACATATGCCCCAGAGGGTGCGAGAGGCATGGAAAGAGAGGAGGGCAGAAAGATAGTGAGAAAAGTGTGTGTGTGTGAAATAGAGAGAGGGAGAGAGAGAGAGAGAGAGAGACCACTTTCCGACTGTAATTGCACGAAAGGTATTTTTGCATGGTGTTTTCCTAGAGGGAGTGCCTGATGCAGAGTTCGAAATACCAGTACTTTATGACATTGTAATAGTATTTACCCTTTGGCTTCTAAGTAAAATAATAACAGGTATTACTGTAACATGAAAATATTAACTTGTTCAACCGCAGGATCACAAAAGGCTGTGACACCCGCCAGGCCTCAATTTTGTGTGTCTCCGGGCGCTGACATGTCTGTACTGCACACTAGTAATTCTCAAAGTTATCTTCTCAGGTTGTACGACCTTCCCGTGGATTTAGGAGTGGAGCAAAGTATAAAAAGAGATCTGACAAATAGGATTGGATGTGTTTTCAGCGTCGCTGTAAATGCCTTACATGTCCTACGGAGTTAGTTCGTGCTCCTCTTGTAAAGAGAACATTCTCTTCACCATCACGCCGCTGAATTGATTATATTTAACTGCAAGGGCTGGTCAGTGGCTATGTAGACAATTAAAGTCATTGCAAGTAAGTAGGTCACACAAGAGTACTCTTGTTTTTTGGAACATATTTATTAGTTTTTAATCATTGCTTTTAAACCAAGAAGAAGGAGTGCATTCCTTTTATGTGCACTGAAAGCAGTTATAATTGAGGAATGTCTGACATAATATCGACAGACAGAATATCAAAATACAAAAATATCGGCACAAAAATATCGAAATCAAAAATATCGGAGTCATATCTTCATAAAGGTAAGTACAAAAATATCGAAAAAATAATATCGTTTTTTAAAATGTATTAATAATAATGTAAAAATAATTTTAAAATACATATAATTTTACAAATATTAAATAAAAATATTAAAACAAAATTAAAACTAATACATATACATTTAAAATAAATAAAACACATAATAATTTAATGTAATTTTCTTTTTTTTAATTTCATTTAATTGATTTAATGTAAATTTATTTTATTTTTACCCTGTACGCCTGTACCCCAAAAACCCAAAACTGACCCTGAACCCTAAAAATATCCCTGTACCCCAAAAACCCAAAACTGACCCTGAACCCTAAAAATACCCCTTTACCCAAAAACTGAAAACTGACCCTGAACCCAAAAAATACCTCTTTACCCAAGAACTGAAAACTGACCCTGAACCCAAAAAATACCCCTTTACCCAAGAACTGAAAACTGACCCTGAACCCTAAAAATACCCCTTTACCCAAAAACTGAAAACTGACCCTGAACCCTAAAAATACCCCTTTACCCAAGAACTGAAAACTGACCCTGAACCCTAAAAATACCCCTTTACCCAAGAACTGAAAACTGACCCTGAACCCTAAAAATACTCCTTTACCCAAAATTAATTAATATTATTTAATTACCAATTAATTATTAATTAACAATAACAATAAAGTAAATATATTAGCACATTAGCTGTAATTAATTTAATTTAATAATTAATATTATTTTTTCCCAATTAATTAATTAAAAATAACAAAAAATTATATATAAAAAATTACTCTAATTAATGTAATTAACTAATTAATATAAAATAATTACCAACTAATTAATAATTACACATATGTACAAAATTATATTAATTAATTAACTAATTAATATAAATTAATTACCTGAGGAAACAGAAATTTTAGGTAGTCAGTATGTCCCCCCCTCGCACCCTATCCATGTACCTATGCCCCATGTATGTCCCTGTTATCATGTAATTCCCTTCCCGTGCCTGTTCTAATAATGCCCCTGCATTTCCGTCCAATGTTAGCATGTCAGTTATTAGGCCTTCCATGTATGTAATATTAATTCCGCTCTAAGGCCTACGTTTTCAATGCATTTACATGGTGCACTTTTAAATATCGCGAAGCACACGTTTTTGTGGCTCAGCCGAGCCAGGCCCTGAATTCAGGCTCCGAGCCTCTTCTGTCTCTGAAAACTGCAGCTTAGGTATGCATCCCTGACCTCTACCTTACTCCCTGCCCTGCCGAGAGGTGCCCGGCCTGGCCTGCCTGCCAAGACGGTATTTTGTCAACAGTTATCTGCTCAGCTTCCGCAAAAACACATTCCAGTCTAGTGAAATAGGTAAACATATTTCCGCCTGCAGAGCATAGGGCCCAGCCTTCCTGTCTCCATGCAAGTGATTTACTGAACCCGTTGCCATAGTATGCCCATGGCCCCGCGCATTGCACGAAGAAATATATGCACCCACTAGCATTCAGTGATGAACGGCCTCTGCTCGAGAGACCTTTACTTCAGACAATACATCCTCCAAACACAAGATATCAGATATGCCAAGGGTGCAGGTCGTTCTGACATCCCAGACTCCAGACTCCTCTACTAGTGCTAAAGTCAAACCCCCAGCTCTCCCCAGTTACACGTCAATCTCACGTCATGTTCAGTTGCGCGCACATGCAGGGTAAAGGTTTCTGCTGACCCTGCAGACTTTCTCTATGCATCCACCCACCTATGACACTTCTATGACTCATCAAGTGCACACCTACGTGTACGCCTCCTTACACGCCTTCTTTTACGCCCATATGTTCTTATCTCTCTCTCTGCACTTGTTACGCCTACTGTATTCATTGCAATTGTATGGTTTTCCTATATATAATGTGTGATGTTAATAAAACGTTAGAAATCCCTTCCTGAACCTTAGTGGTGATGGAACCCGATTCTCAGTGACTCGAGTCATCTTAATTAAAGCCCGTATGACTCAGATACCACGGACTCTGCCTCTCATTTTATGAGCTATTCTTGTTGTTATTAATGTATGGAAAAATAGTCCCGGTAATTTTATTTACCACATAATCTGGCGCCCGAATAGGGACGAGTCCCCTTCCTCACGCGCCGGCGATGTAAACGCAGCCCCCTGACCCCTTCTACAGCCGTGACGGACCCTTCAGTGCACATCCACGGGTTTTCCTGCTAACTCCCTCAGGCCCACGGAGGAGACGAAGACTGCGACAAGGCATCCACACCAGGCGGTGAGGATTGCGGACTGTCCCGACCAGAGCCCAAGCCGAGAGAGCAAGGTCCGAGTGATCCGGAGGTCCACCTTTTCCGAGGCGCATGCGTAGCAGCAAGAAGCCGTAGCAGTCCAGTCCAGTATCGAGTTTCCGAGGCCTTCAGCTTTGCTTCCCGGTGAGTACCGTTGTTGGGAACGCATATAGACGGGTTCATTTATTTGAGCCCGGTCAAGATGGGTCTGGGTACACAGATCCGGTAAAGACGTGTCCACTAGGTGGATGCGGTATGACGTGTCTCTTTAGGGGACCGGTATGACTGTACTGTTCTAGCAGTGCATCCAGTATTCTAGTGGTGTTTTTCGAGAGTTTCAGAATTGTGTTATTCTATGTACCAGGTAGTATCTGTTCGCAATGTTTTAATGTCGTGGTATGAATGATTGTTTACAGTTTATTATTGTGCTTAATGTGTTTTCGTTCAAGTCAGTTCAAACATGCCGCTGTTTTCGAAGTTACGTCAGATAGGAACCAGGAAAGGGATACTCGAAGAGGCAGTTCCCGTCCCGCCTAGGGACACTCCTGGACATTTTATGTATCACAAACATAGCTTAGATGCCATACTGTACTTAGATTTATGGGTAGATTACACTAAAGATCTGGAAGAGAAATATAGATGGCCTGTCTCAGGGACATGGGATGCTGATTGCATCATGAGAGTAGAGGAAGCACTGTGGAAAAAGAAAGCCAGACAATCCCAGAAAGATGCCATAGAATTGTGGCGTAAAGAAGCGCATAGAAGAACAGAGAAAGAAATTAAGAAAGCAGAGAGAAGTAGAGAAGCATCAGAAAAAGCCCAAGAAAAAGAATTACTAGAAGAAGGTGAACGAGTTAGAGCAGAACAATTAGACCGACAAAGAAATGCCCTTATTAAAGGCATGTATCCCCTTCTCGCCGACGGCCTACCTAAGGTGACCCCGGAAGTACCCAGTAACTTGCCGCCACCACTGATCCCGACTAAACTCCGTAGTCATAAACAGACCGCAGCTGACATTTTTCTTTCTTCCTATTTAGATGACGCTGCTCCAGAGTATGTAAACGTACGTGTACCTCCTACTAATCCTCCTCCCAACCCTGTTAATAACACGAATCCCCCCACTGTTCCTCCTGCCACCGGTCCTACCAATCCTTTTCATACAACACCTGTAACCCAAGATAAACCCGCATTACCAGCGACAACGCTGACAGCGACAGCGCTGCCAGTAAAAGCTGATTCAAGCCTAGGCGATTCCAGTTTGGGGGCAGCGGGAGGGGGCCCCTCCACCCCACCTCAGTTAAAACGATCATCACTATGAGATCTAGCATTACAGCACATGCCAAAAGCAGCTACACACGCATCTCTTAGACAGCACCTTACTGATTGTATATATGATCCAGTACCAGGGGAGGGTTCAATGATTATATACTCAGTGCGATTTAGACGCGTTACAAATTACTTGCTTATTCTATCAGACATGAAGGAACATTTAGACAAAATATACCACTTCATTAGAAAGTGGGAGGGACCAGAAAGTATTCACGAGGCCATGGCACATAGAAAAGTGGAGCTTCAACGTATGCTCTTACAGTTTTTGATTAATTGTTTGATAAGGGAACAAGACCAGCCAAATAAAGAAGTAACTAAAGTCCTGACAAACTGGAGTGACAACATAGCTGCTGGTAAACATGATAAACAGAGTTGTGTAGAAGCCATGTACAGAAAAATTCGTAAAGAAATTGTTGAGATACACGAGAGAGAACAGGCGGAGAAAGAAGCCGAGAAAGAGGATGACGAAGTCTCAGAGGACGATGATTTAGCAATTGAGGACCCGGGTAAAATAAATTACGTAGGTAGGGCGAGACCTTTTGATAGACCCATACGACTAGAATACAAGAAACGTTCTCTTTCTCCCATACCAGAACAGTATACCCTTGAACACATATTCCAAGTCACTGACCAAGCATTGAAAAGACGAGTAGGGAGTAGCGAACTTAGTACCATGCATGAACAGGAACTAGCCCGGTCAGCAGTACAATGGGCCGGCAATTCTAACATATATAAGGATGACATAGTATCGCAAACATTTTCGAGTCTTCCTCCGGAAGAACAGCGTTTAGCTGGTATGTACATGATTCAACATCTCATCACGTTATACGAGAGTCAGCATTCTGATCCAGGTCCCCTATATAAATTATTGGACGATTTACTCCTAGCAAGATGGAGAGGTCTAGGTACCGAATTAATTAATGTCATACTAGAACAACGACATAAATACATGACTTTCCTGACTCCACATTTTGTTCCTGTTCCACACCGAGAAAGGAAGACCTTTTACATAGACAGACAGAATCCCTTACGAGAGGTTCATCCCGTCAGAACTGATGCAGGTGCGCTTCAACGAGTATTTGTTTACACACCCTTGACGAAAATGGAATTATTGGAAATGAAAAAATTACTGCCCTGTCATGATAAAGATCCAGCAGGGTTTCACCGTAAATTAAAAGACATGCTCCGCATGGGGGAGTATACATATGCTAATACAATTAAAATGTTGAAAGTCCTGTTACCTGCAGGCATTTACGAAAAACTCAAAGAAAAAGAGTGGGAGGTGGGAGAGAAAAAGATTAACTGGGCAGAATTAGAAAACGAGGATAATACACGAACCCCTGGTACTGGTCTCGGGGATAGAGTTAAAGAATTACCCGAGCTATTGATACAGGTTTTGCCGAGATTATTGATTACTAAAAAGGAAGATTGGAATGCTATTTCAGCCTGCAAACAGAAACAAGATGAAGACACTAGTGACTTCTATTCTAGATTTGAAAAATGTTTCATTATTAATAGCGGCCTAAAGACAAGTAGTGAATCGTATCCACATCTTTTTGTGACCAAATTAGTAGAGAATTCCTTACCCCAGATTAAAAATAGAGTACTGAAGGTTGAAAGTACCTGGCAAGCTAATAGCCCTTCCCAAATGTTACAAATGTTACAGTACCACCAGAACCGGATTAGAGAAGAACAGGAACAAGAAAAGAGACGTATGAAAGACACGAAAATGAAAGTACTAGTTGCACAATCAGTTCCAGCCGCCGATGGTCAAAGAAAGGGCGCGGCACCTGTCAAGGGGAACTGCAACTACTGCAAGCAGCCAGGTCACTATATAAATGAATGTACTGTCCTGAAACACAATATAGCTACAGGCAAGACGAAAGAAAGACCGCGTCCTCCTAGACAGGAACACATCCCGCGGAACACACAACCTCCACAGAACGCACAACAGACAGTAGCTGTACCCCAACCCATAGCTGCCACACAACATGTCACGCAACAAATGTACCAGTATGCACAGTCAGACTACCCAGATTATCAACAGTACTCATGAAACAGCCTAGAGAGGGAGGTTGGCTTGCCCCTTATCGAGGTTCCTGTAGATCAAGAGGGTCCCTATGTGCATAGTCATGTATTAGGGAAAGACAGAAAATTTCTGATTGACACAGGGGCGAGCAGAACTATCATCAGTCATGACGAGGTTCCAGGGGCACCCCTCTCAGGCACACGAAATATTTCCCTGGGATTTTCAGGAAAGCCTATTGTTAACGAAGTGTCAAAGCCAGTTTCCCTAGAAGTTGGTCCATTGTCCCGCACTACAGACTTGTTGCTTACGAAATCATGTCCAGAGAACTTGCTTGGTATAAAAACGTTGAAAGAACTAGGAGCAGTGATTTGTTGTTCTCCGGAAGGAGTGAGATTGTTTTTACGTGATTTTAAAGGACATTATGTGTTGAGAGATTTTGATCCAAGACTTCAGAAGGTACCACAGCATTTATGGGTGCAAGGTCCGACTGATGTAGGTTAAATGCACATTACACCATACCGTGTCACACTCAAACAAGGAGTTGTACTGCCACGAATCCGACAATACAAGTTACCACCTGAGGCTGTAGTGGCCTTACTGAAAATTGTTGACGAACTCATTGCACAAGGAGTGGTTGTAGAAACTGACTCCAATGTCTGTAATTCTCCTATCATTCCGATTCTTAAACGAACTGACCCAAATGCATCACCGGTCTACAGACTAGTGATTGACCTCCGAGAATTGAACAAATGCATAATACCCCAGTACCCAGTGGTCCCAGACATTTCTTCCCTATTGACTGCAATTGATTCCGAAGCAGCGTTCTTTACTGTCATAGATCTCAAGAACGCCTTCTTTAGTGTCCCAATCCATCCGGAAAGCCAGTACCTCTTCGGATTCTGTTTAAATGGCCGAAGCTTCAAATTTGCAAGGGCTCCTCAAGGGTTCACAGAAAGCCCTAGTATCTACAGTCAAGCACTGAAACGACAACTAGACAGTATTCACATGCCTACTGACACTGCACTGCTTCAATACGTTGATGATCTATTGATCACAGCGCGGACAGAACGAGACTGCGAACGTGCATCACTGACAGTCTTATATTTCCTAGCAGAAAAGGGGCACAAGGTGTCCCCTTCGAAACTGCAATTCTGTGCCCAGCAAGTGGTATACCTTGGACACTTGCTGTCCAAGAGGGGTAGACAGTTGACACCTGACCGCATTCAGTTAATTGCACATCTTCCACAGCCCAAGACACAAATGGAAGTACGGGTCTTCATTGGCCTCACTTCTTACTGCAGACAATGGATTCCTCAGTATGCATATCTAGCCAAACCACTCATACAGTTGACAACACAGGAGGCAGCGACATCGACTGTCCTCCCTTGGACTCAGGAACATACACTTGCTTTTGATGAACTGAAGAAAGCCCTATGTCAAGCACCTGTTTTAGCGACACCATGTTACAGCAAACCTTTTACACTTTTTGTCACTGAACGCGATGGCACAGTATTATCTGTTCTTACACAAGATCAAGCTGGAAAACACAAGCCTTGTGCTTACGTTTCTATTACATTGGATCCAGTGGCCCAGGCTCTGCCTGCGTGCCTAAAATCAGTTGCAGCAACGGCTCTAGCAATCAGACAAAGCGACTCCATAGTGTTAGGACATCCCCTGACAGTACAGGTTCCACACTCAGTGGAAGTTCTCTTAAACAGGACACAGACACAACACCTGACCATCGCAAGACTGACAGGATATGAATTGACATTATTCCAGCCACACATAGAGATCAGACGTTGTAACATATTAAACCCTGCTACACTTTTACCCTCAATCATAGCAGACCCTACACCACATGACTGTGTGGAAGTCATTAACACAGTGACAAAGCCAAGACAAGACTTGACAGACATTGCATTGCCCGACCCAGACCTAACACTTTATGTGGATGGTTCATGTATGAGAACAAGCACAGGAGAGTTAGTGGCCGCATATGCAGTGACCACCGATACTGAAGTTATAGAAACACATCGTATTGACACCCTGTCAGCCCAAGCAGCAGAGCTCATCGCTCTGACCCAAGCCTGTATACGAGCCAAGAACCTGAAAGTAAACATATACACAGATTCACAGTACGCATTCGGAGTCGTTCACGATTTCGGTGTCCTCTGGCAAGAGAGAGGTTTTTTGACCTCTCATGGAGCCAAGATACAGCATGGTCCCCTCATTCAAGCTCTGTTAGATGCAATACACTTGCCTACAGCAATAGCCATCATGAAGTGCAAAGCACATACAAAACTCACTGACACTATTTCTCAGGGTAACGACCTGGCAGATCGAACAGCCAAACTTACAGCACAGACTCATACAGACAGTCCAACTGACACGACAAAGACTGAAGTACCATCACTGATGAATTGCATGACAGTCAGGGATCCCACACAAGATGTACTCGACATACAGACACATGCCACTCCAGACAAAATCAAGAAATGGACTGAACAAGGAGGGGTCCAAACCGATCAGGGATGGATGACAAAGGGAAAAGCCACATGGTTTCTCCCCGACTCTATGGTTCAAGCTATCATAAATACAGCGCATAGTCCAGCACACTTAGGAGAAAAAGCTATGTTAGACAGTATACAGAATATCTGGTTCAACAAACATTTACGTGCAGCAGCGAAACAGAAAGTGCGTACCTGCATGATCTGTTGTCAGTTCAATCCAGGCAAAGGCATTCCCGTGGAACAAGGTGGATTTCATCCTCCTGACCACCCTTTTGAAGTCCTCCAGATGGATTATATCCAGATGGACAGATGCCGAGGATTCAAGTATGTCCTCGCAGTTGTATGTGCCCTATCCAGATGGACAGAAGCGTACCCAGTCCCAGATTACACTGCAGTGACCACTGCCAAACAGTTGGTCCGCGAATTCTTCCCGCGATACGGCTTGCCACGTGTCGTGTACTCAGATAATGGACAGCCATTCTCTTCTGAATTAATGAAACAAGTATCTCTTCTGTTAGGGTACCAGTGGAAGTTCCATTGCGTACGACATCCAGAGGCAGCTGGCCTCGTCGAGAGACACAATCAGACTCTAAAAACACGACTAGCGAAGGTCTGTGCAGAAAAAGGCGTGGATTGGATGGTAGCCCTGCCGGTTGCCCTCTTTTACATGCGTATGGTAGCTCATTCCAGAACCGCACTATCTCCTTATGAGGTAGTTTTCGGTAGACCGCCAAATATGTGGGGTACGCCTATGCCGAGAAAAATCACAGATGTCGACAGTAATATGCTGACAGATTACCTGGCTTCCTTGATGTCTGCACTACTCTCTTGTCGTTCACAGGTTGCCGCCGTTTTCTCAGACAACACCCAGGTTAAAGACCACGTCATCGTCCCTGGTGATCTAGTCCTGGTGAGAAATTTTGACCGGTCAAGCCCCCTGGAGCCGCGTTGGAAGTCACCGAAGCTTGTGCTACTGACGACGAGGACGGCTATCAAAGTGGAAGGACGTAAGGGCTGGATCCATGCCCACCACGTGAAGCGATTTCATGGACTTGGCTCGGGAAAGGATTTCAAAGACTGTTTCGCGAAGGTCTCTGAGAACAGTTCTGATATTGACACTAAACTCCCTTTGCTAGAAAAAACTCCTCAACAGGAGTATCGGTCTAAACTGCGGTCTAGTAAGTCAGACAGCGTTTAATTGTTTAAGTCCCCCTTGGCTGAAGCGGTTAGACAGGTTCCTGACATGTATAAGACTGTAGACCCAAATAGTGAGAGAGATAGACAGAGACAAATGAGAGATAAATATTACAAAAATCTACACAGTCGATACATAGTTACTTTGATCATTATGTTTTTTCTAAGTATATCGATTATATGTATAAGCTTGACGCTACATGTTTTCTTTCCTCCTCTTGGTTCACATGTACATTCTTCTTTCAATGACATTGTAGAGCACACATTCAGTGACCTGCCACCTCACGAACTATCCTATCGACTAGCACTGCGCAACAATACTTTTATCCGTATGTTACACCATTCTCACCAGACCAGCAATGTCACGAATTGCTGGGTATGTGGCCGACTCCCACCTTACCAGAAAATGAAGGGAGCTTTGCCCCTTTTTCCTTAGCCGTTTTCGCACAATGGTTCGTGCGGAGCATGGTTTGCTTTAATGTCCTCATTAGACAGTAAGTCCACAGTTTTCCAGGGCGATTGGATATGGGGAGACCTGAATACAGTCATGAATAAAGCATGTTTCCCAGACAAGGACGGTCTTCCCCAAAGGACAGGAACCGATCTAGAAAATGAAGTGTATGAATTAGGACATTTTTCCCTTAACCTCATGATTCTGAACGTCCAGTCTGAGACTAATTCAGATTTACCGTTTATAACCGTCTTACCAGTGAAAGGTGAATTATGCGTTAGGAAAAATGGTTCAGTGTATTTAGGGCACAGTGATTGTAATACTGTGGTCGAATTCAGCGATAAAGGAAAGTCTACTTTCAAAGCTTCCCGCCATTCCTATTTTATTTGTGGTCAGACAGCTTATGTACGTCTGCTCTTAGATTGGGGTGGAACATGTTATATTGCGTTCCTATTGCCACCAGTTTTTCTAGCCCCATCCAACTACCATCGAGATTCCCGACTCGTACATGTCAGACACAAGAGGGAGATCGAGTCCCCAATTGTCGATCAGACTGAGACAGCATGGGAGCAATATACAGATTTCAATAAAGGATTCTTTTTCTTTGTGGGTCCCGTCCAAAACAGTAAATTAATACGCAAATTGACCAGATCTTTGGAAGCAGTAGTGAATGAGACTACTTCTGCCCTAGGTAACTTAACCGAAGAGCAATCTGCTATGAGACTTGTTGTTCTTCAGAACCGCCTTGTTCTTGACGTCATCCTAGCCGATAGGGGTGGAGCTTCTAGAGTGATCGGCTCCAGTTGTTGTGTGTTTATTCCTAATAACGCACCATCAGTTTATGCAGCAATAACAAGGCTCCATAAAATAGCTCACCAGATACACCAGAATCCTGGCACCTGGACTTGGTCCGGTTGGCTCTGGAGTGTGATATCTGCCTGGGGATGGAAAGTATTGTCATTCCTAGGTATGATACTGCTCATACTATTCAGTTGCTGTCTCTGTCTGCAATGTGGCCCAGCGATTTGCGGCTTGTGTGCCACTGCTTGTATTCCCCGTCCACGTTCACGTTCCCGTGCTCGAATGAAAAAAGACGAGCAAATGATGTTATATGAACAAATAGATGGTCTCATGAAAATAGATATATCCTAAAGGGCGCAGTAGGGGACAAGGAGGGAATGAGGAAACAGAAATTTTAGGTAGTCAGTGTGTCCCCCCCTCGCACCCTATCCGTGTACCTATGCCCCATGTATGTCCCTGTTATCATGTAATTCCCTTCCCGTGCCTGTTCTAATAATGCCCCTGCATTTACGTCCAATGTTAGCATGTCAGTTATTAGGCCTTCCATGTATGTAATGTTAATTCCGCTCTAAGGCCTACGTTTTTAATGCATTTACATGGTGCACTTTTAAATATCGGGAAGCACACGTTTTTGTGGCTCAGCCGAGCCAGGCCTTGAATTCAGGCTCCGAGCCTCTTCTGTCTCTGAAAACTGCAGCTTAGGTATGCATCCCTGACCTCTAACTTACTCCCAGCCCAGCCGAGAAGTGCCCGGCCTGGCCTGCCTGCCAAGACGGTATTTTGCCTACAGTTATCTGCTCAGCCTCCGCAAAAACACATTCCAGTCTAGTGAAATAGGTAAACATATTTCCGCCTGCAGAGCATAGGGCCCAGCCTTCCTGTCTCCATGCAAGTGATTTACTGAACCCGTTGCCATAGTATGCCCATGGCCCCGCGCATTGCACGAAGAAATATATGCACCCACTAGCATTCAGTGATGAACGGCCTCTGCTTGAGAGACCTTTACTTCAGACAATACATCCTCCAAACACAAGATGTCAGATATGCCAAGGGTGCAGGTCGTTCTGACATCCCAGACTCCAGACTCCTCTGCTAGTGCTAAAGTCAAACCCCCAGCTCTCCCCAGTTACACGTCAATCTCACGTCATGTTCAGTTGCGCGCACATGCAGGGTAAAGGTTTCTGCTGACCCTGCAGACTTTCTCTATGCATCCACCCACCTATGACACTTCTATGACTCATCAAGTGCACACCTACGTGTACGCCTCCTTACACGCCTTCTTTTACGCCCATATGTTCTTATCTCTCTCTCTGCACTTGTTACGCCTACTGTATTCATTGCAATTGTATGGTTTTACTATATATAATGTGTGATGTTAATAAAACGTTAGATATCCCTTCCTGAACCTTAGTGGTGATGGAACCCGATTCTCAGTGACTCGAGTCTTCTTAATTAAAGCCTGTATGACTCAGATACCACAGACTCTGCCTCTCATTTTATGAGCTATTCTTATTGTTATTAATGTATGGAAAAATAGTCCCGGTAATTTTATTTACCACCTAAAAATACCCCTTTACCAAAAACTGAAAACTGACCCTGAACCCTAAAAATACCCCTTTACCCAAGAACTGAAAACTGACCCTGAACCCTAAAAATACGCCTTTACCCAAAATTAATTAATATTATTTAATTACCAATTAATTATTAATTAACAATAACAATAATGTAAATATATTAGCACATTAGCTGTAATTAATTTAATTTAATAATTAATATTATTTTTCCCAATTAATTAATTAAGAATAACAAAACATTATATATAAAAAATTACTCTAATTAATGTAATTAACTAATTAATATAAATTAATTACCAACTAATTAATAATTAAAAATATGTACAAAATTATATGAATTAATTATCTAATTAATATAAATTAATTACCAATTAATTATTAATTAAAAGATTTACAAACATATAATAATTAATTAATTATTATTAAATTACTTTCCACCCTATTCCCCTATAAACCCATAACCCGCTACAGAACATATTTATCAATTAATCAATTAATTAAAATTAATTAAAAATTAATTCTCAATAATTAATTAATAATTCCTACTAATTAATAATTAATTTAACATAATTAAATTACTTCCCACCCTATTCCCCTATAAACCCACAACCCGCTACAGTACTAAAAGACAATATTTAATTAAATGACATTACAAATAAATAATAAAACATAATAAATACAATATAATATACACTAAATTTATTTAAAAATTTGATATTAGTAACATCGAAATTATTTATTTCGATATTATTGACATCGATATTTAAAACTTCGATATTACTGATATCATACTGATATCGATATTAAGACAGTCGATATTACTTACCTTCTATATTTTGTCCCATCGATATTTAAACTTCGATATAATTGTATATCGAAATTTAAAACTCGATATTTTGTCTGTGTACCATAATTGAGTGTCATTAGTGTTCAGAATTTACTTACCAACTCAAATGAATGAAGAAATATTGCAAACAATGTTCATGTGGAAAGTGAGTGGTTGCGAGTGCAACAATGACCTTCGATCACTATTGTATGGCAACAGAGGAGAAGAGTACACCAGCTGAAGCACTATAAACCTGAGCACCACACCTGACTATGCAAATGGACAGCTTACATTGACTTTGCGCATGCTAGGCAGGTTCCCAGTTCACACTGTGCAAAAAATTGATAATCAGGCAGAAATAAATTAACCTATTAAGGCATGTAGTAGTGGCCTAAGAGTGCCTATGAGTGGCTGGCGGATAAGCTAGAAACTGCAAGACACATCGAAACAGGATATGGGCATTCCTGAGGAGGCCATTCAAAATATGGCAGCCACCCAGAAGCAGTAGGGGATATGTACAAGGAAGTGGAGGAGAGAGGCGTTAGCCTTCCTGGCATAATGCATCTCTCCTCCACTTCTAAAATGCAAGGCTGCAACATATTTAGAAGAATGTGGTGCAGCCTTGCGTTTTCCCCTGCGATGGCTCTAAGTTTAGCAACTTAGTGCTAACGCAGGCACCCTTGTACCAGAGTGCAAGTTAGTCTGCATGCAGGGGAATTTTGTTCATATGTAGGAAGGTGTCCCTTCCTGCACATAAACAATCTTAGAAAATCCATTCTGTCACTGTCATGTGTGCTGCTTCATGCAGCACTCATGAAAGTGACACAATGGCATTTTCTTAAAAGTTTGGTTATGTACAGGAAGGAACACCTTCATGTACATAAACAAACCATGTAGATATACACCATAAGAAACACAGGGAGTCTATTAGCTAACTATTAGAGCTATGCTATCACTACGGAGTCACCTAGATCTCAACGTGTGTGCAAAAGAATAAGGACAAAGTAAGAAAACAAGTGGATGCAAAGGTGAAAAAGAGATCGATACATTATAGACTATTCATCAGTGGCTGACCAGTCCAAAAGAGTGATGTAGGGTTTCCATCAAAAAAGTCTTTTGTGATCAGTCATATCATCTGGCCAAACCCTGAAGTGTGAACGGCTAGTCCCCTGATCAATGGGACTGAACCACACAGTGTTGATATCTTAGGATTTGGTCCACCAGTACTGATGAAACATCCGCAATGACTGATCTATTGATGGTTTTGAAAAAGGTGCAACAAAACAGAAAATGTGACTTAAAATAGGATGGAATGTCCTCCTTTACGCAACTTTATTCTATGGACAAGACATGCCTCCTAATTAAAAACAGAACAGTGCAAGATGACAGTAACAAATATCTGTCTGTAAAGGGGCCAACATGTTTCTGCCTATTGGGTGTCTAATCCCACGGCATTCATCAGGGTCTCTGTTCTTATACTCGTTGCACTCTTACATGTGAAAAAAGTTCACCTCCACCATAAGAAGAAATGGGAAAACTGAAAGAGATGGTTCACTAAGGTACAACCTGTAATAACCATATGTTGTCACCCTCCGACTCACTCGTACTCTAGTGAATCCTGCGAAGGAAAACACATCAAACAATAACTTATATATCTGATTGTATCGGTTCTCAATACACCCTATCCACCCAACATTAATGTGCCAAAAAAGTTTTAAATTCAATGCTCACCCCTACTGATGGGTAAAGCTACCTCACCTCGCCTGGACACTGCTCAGGTATAGGAGGCACCGCACTGGTATAGGGAAGAAAAGAGGAAATGTTGCATAATAAAGCTAAAAACATATAAGCCTATCACTATGTGTCAAACTCCTTCCTGTATTGCCCTATTTCCCAGAGTTTAAAACTGAAGTAGGTCCATAGCAGCTCCAGTGGACCCAGCAAACTAGTGTCCTAACACTATTACCTCTGACAACTGCTGGTCTAAATCCCAGCAAGATTCTAATCACAAGATGTTATTTATTCATTTTGATACCAATTCTGTAGTATCTTGGCAGCAAATAGTCTCACTTACCTAACCGTCGCCACCCAAGTTCAGACATGGCTATATGCAAATCAGTCTTGGCCCTGTGCCTCATGGGAACAGTCCAGCCTGAACTGCCAATCCATGTCTTCCCTGGACCGGACACAAGCCTCCAGGGACGGCTTCGAGTTAACAGCCCTCATCAGCCAGGCTAGCCTGAATCCAGTGACAAAGTGAAAAAGGGACACACATCTGGGCATACCCTGCCAACTTAGGGCGAACAAAGCAAACCCAAGGAGATGATGGACGGAGGGCTGGAACCTTTCAGACACTCACCCCTAGTCACAGATCTGGGTTGAATCCATCATTGTTCTTTAGCTCCCTTTGTCACCCCAATTCAGACAAAGCTATAAATGCAAATCAGTCTTGGCCATGTGCCTCATGGGAACAGTCCAGCTCAAACTGCCAAACCATGTCTTCTCTGGAACAGACACAAGCCTCCTGGGACCGGTTTCGGGCTAACATCCCTCATCAGCCAGGCTAGCTTGAATCTAGTGGCAAAGTGAGTAAGGGATCTGCTTGAAATGGGATTTCTGGTTGGCTGAGGCTTGCACCAAAGCCAGGCGGAAACCACCACTCTAGTCAGGGCAAGGGAGTTACACGTCAAAGATAACCCCTGCTCATCCCCATGGTAGCTTGGCACAAGCAGTCAGGCCTATTCCGGAGGCAATGTGTAAAGCATTTAGGCACACACACAGCAACAACATCCCAGGCACACTACAAAAGCAACTCCACACAAGGTTATATAAAAATAGCCTTTGTATTCTCATAACACATTAGAATAGTAAACACATAACATACACTGTTCCAACTGGCAGGGGCAATATTCACAAGGGATTATTTACACAGGACAGGGCCATGTGGGCCATTGTCAGGATCAGCACTTAGAAGAAATTGGTACAAGTAAAAATAGCTCATAAACATACAACCAGTAACCACTGGTAATCCCTGTACTCCACCTCAACCTGTAAAATAAACTACATTATGCACAGTCACATCAGGCACGAATTACATTCTGCGCCAACCTCACCAGCATGAACACATTATGCAATCTCTCAACAGTCTGAACACATTAGACCCTACCTCCTAAGTATAACTCACATTAGGGGCGTAAATCACAGAGTGAAACATCGTCTCACTAGCATACCACATGAAATGCAAAATAACCTCATAATCATAAACCATATGTAGAGGTATCAAAACATGGTGCGTAAAACATACTAAATGCATTACATTTCCTAGCACCATAATCATATGAGCACATAAATCACATTAGGGCCTTGCGCCCTATACATCTACTAGTCTCTCTGGCCAGCTGTCCATCCAAGAAGGGGCTCAAATGCCCTGTGTCCAGAATGTCAGGGCGCACTGCAAAGGCAGCACCAGTCAGGGGTGCGCCATCTGCGCAAACCTAAACGTTGCAGCTGCCCACTACTTGCTGAGCAGCTGAGAACCATCGCATGGGACCTAAACGCTGCAGCTGGCACTAAGTGCTGCGCAGCTGGGGAAGGCCTGGTACCACTGTGCCACTTCTGGGGCTCTCTTCAATCACTGGTAACACGTTGGGGCCACCTAGGCTCTGAAAATAAAGTATGCCCCTGGGAGCACTCTGGCTCCTGAAATAACTATGCGCCCAAGATAGGAGAAGAACTTGCCCCCAAACACTATGGAGCGCACTGGCATTGTAGCCATAAACATGCCCACGACGTTGGAGTCATCTGACCCTGAAAGCAAATTAGGCAACTCTGACCCATATGGGACCTGGAATAATGAGGCCAAATCAGAACTTGCCCCTGAGGAACTGTGGGGCCAATGGGGGCTCCCAGGAGGTAGAATACACTGTTGGAGCGACCCACTGCTAGATGGGGCCACTCTGACTCTGACTCTCCCCTCGCGCACCACATGCACCGGGCTCTAGTCGGGGGAGGCTCCTCCGTCTCGTGGCCTCATCTCACTGGGACTCCTCTCTTCTGCGCAGGTGGGGGACTCGGCCCGGGGAGCTCTTGATGCACTGGTCGGGCTCCACCCTCGTGTCCTCCCTATGCGGGGCTCTCTCCTCCTAATGAGAGCCCCACCTTCAATCCATATCGGCGCACGGAGCTCCCTCTTTGCTTCGGGAGCCCCTGAGGACCATGGCTGCACTTCCGCTTCAGTCCAGCAGCTCCACCCAAAACCAGATGGGCCGCAGACGCGGCGGGAATCTCTGGTTTGGCGGCAATACAGGGTAGGTTCCAGCGGGGTAGGCACCCACACCTCTTGCAAATGAAACCACGGGAAAGTTGAGGGTGGGCACCCGCGCAGGTACATAATTACATAAGTGGGGTAGCACCCGCAATAGGCAGAAGTGCAGGGAATTCCCCTGAAGGGGGATGGCAGCACAGTACTGAGAGCAAAAGGCAGGAGCGCTTCCCTCCAGGTAACTGACAGTGCTCTGCCCACAAGCAAAAACAAAGCACTCCACCTGGCAATTACAGTGCTTGACGGTAGGGAAAATAAAGCACTCCCAGGGTACTACAACCACAAGTCCTCAAAGGTAAAGAAGGGATCCTGGGAAAAGCAGGAGGGCCCCAAGGAAATAAAGTCTCCAAGGCATCCAGGGGCAGGGCAGGGCCCAGGGAGGCAATCCTTTCCCTGGGCCCCAGGAGCAGCACGCCCCTGGTAGTTTCAAGTTGCAAAAACAAGAACACCTTACATGGGGTCACAGCCCCCTTTTTATACATATATTCCCTTTGTTTAAAGGGGTGCAGGCAATGGAAGAACCAGCTGCAACTGATTCAGGGGAACTCCTGAGCACTTTGTTTTGCTCAGCCCCTCTCTCCCTTTCACTGGCCAGGCTAGGGACATCAGACACACCACAGGGGGTGGAGCCAGCATTGTGGAGGGAAGGCAAAGCCCTATTCAGGTCCCAGGTGCAACACCTCCCTCCCATCTACATGCAGATCTCTCCATTCACCACCGGGCAGACCCATCCTGGCTCCTGGAGCCAAGCACACGAGCCAGCCCCTGTCACTCACAAGCCAGACAGTCAATTCACATTCACTGCACACAGAAATGCCAACTTCTAAAAGTAACTGCCAGTACTGATAACACCACAGTAACATAAATTCAAAACACCGTACTTGAGAAGAAATTCAAGACCGGATGCTAGTTAATAGCTTTTTATTCTTATTTCTTGATTTTATCAAAAGGTACTTATACTTTTTGTGAAAACAAACATGTAAAAACAATTCAATATCCAAACTCAAAATTGAAGGTAATCATTCATCATATCACTCATGTCACAACCAAACAAAAAGCAATCATTCAAGGGGAGAAGGGGAACACTAAATGGAAGAACTACAAATTTTATCAAAACATACAATATTTACAATATCATACAACACTATACATAAGACAGGAGAAGCCAAGTGTCTGCAAAAACAGTCAAATAAATTCTTTCAATAAACAATCACTTTTGATGTACAATCCTATAACTAAATATATGAGAGTACTTGTTAGGTCTTTGGAAAAGGATTATGTACAAAGGTTAGAGATAAGCAACAGTTATTTGTGACATTCAAGCTTATCACTAAAGCAGACAACAGTATGGCTGGGGCCTACGCGTTTCGAATCCCAGTGGTTTATAGGGATTCTCTTCAGGGCCTTTAGGGTTCTCTACAAAAATGAAAAAAGGAGAAGAAAAAAGGGGAGAGAATTAGAAGAAACTCTAGATACAAGATTAATTTAGTCACAAGATCAACATCAGTCGCATACACTCAGTGTTTACCCAGAATTCCTCAGGCTAGCCACTAGTTTATCATGGTCTAACTGACTAATGTTTAGAAGTTTTTTTCTTGAATCTTTAAAAATTACCGCAGGTGGGGAACTCTATCTAAGGTGACTGAGCTATACTCACCTTCTGTGTTTTAGAAGAATAGAGCTATTCTCAGGTGAAGATTAATTAACACAGTAGAATGTTGGTGGACCTACACAAAAAGGATAGAGATGAGTTCAGGGGGTGGGGAAAGGGGTTAAGTTAAAGTGCTGACGCTGTTACAGGAAGATCTCACCTGGTGGAAAATGTTAGAACCAGCGTATGAAGTGGCTGTCAATTTTTTCACTGGACGAGTCTTTGAAAAGTAAAAAGAAAAAAGAAAAAAGAAGAAAACGCATCACTAATTGAGCCTTCTAAAACGTGTGCATCATAAAAAGACCCAGTTAATAAGGCTTGTTACCGGTATGCGGTGTTCAGCAAAAGAATGAAGTAGCACTTGTTCGCGGAAAAACGTCTGTCAAGACGAAGCTTTTAATGCGTGGTTCATCTAAAGAAACAACAATAGACTCTATTAACCGCCAACACGCGATAATTTCAAACATGAGGTTAAAAAATGGAGCGGCAGCTTACCGGCGTTACAAGTCAGCTACGTGTGGCTTCCGTAGATAAAGCACACGGTTGTTTTAATTTCCAGGCGCCAAGAGGCTGGAATACAGAATGAAACGCGTAAAGGTCAATTGCCTAGCAGACGCGTACAAAGCGTTCATTAGTTAAGGCTCAGAGCGTAACCTCATAGATTAATACAGCCTGGGGCTTACCGGTGCATTTTTCTTCAACGTGGTTTAGCGAAGAGTATTTTAAGCTAAGAAAAAATATAAAAAGGCCAGGGTGAGAAACTACTTGAAAGTGATTTAAACTAAGAGCGATATTAGCGCAATTACAGTTTCAAGTACTTACTATTTTTAAATGTGGCAAGTTTTTCAAACGAGGCAGCGTCCAAGACAGCACTACACGGCGGCTCCTGCGCAGTAGCAGGCTGTAGTGAAACTGCTCTGCCTATATACATGGCTAATGAGCAGGTGGCCGCCCATTCAGTGTTCAAGATCACCTAAGAAAGCTGGACTGGATCCAAGGTGAGCTCCGGATCGGAGTTCCTAAAGGCACACACCACAATACATTACATTGCAGGCATAGGAAATGGAAATGCTGCAGACCCTTTATAGTTTGAAGATTTAACTTAATTCGTTAAGTCCAGATACTGCTGTATCAAACTTCACGATAAGGAACGCTTCACGTTTAGATAGCGTCAGATTTAAATCACCACCTCTGGGATTTCGCTCTATTTTGGAGATTACTGTCCACTTCAGGTCACTCACAGTATGCTGAAGTCGTGTCCAATGTTGCACCAAGGGGGCATTTTCAACTTTCCTATTGATCCTTGATTTATGTTGCGAGATCCTTTGTCTGATCTCTTGATTGGTTTTGCCAATATATAGCAATTGGCATGGGCATATAATACCATATACCACATATTTGCTCTTACAGTTACTCATAGTGTCATGTTTCCATGACACTCCGTTATGCTGAAACAAGGAGCCTTCCATAGTGGATTCACAGCATAAACAGTTTCCACATTTGTGGTGTCCAACGATGGGTGGCATCCCCATCATTTGGCGTAACGTTTGTGGTTTGGCAATGGGCATAGCAGCCCGAACAATGTGGTTTGCAATATTATTTTCTTTCTTGAAGGCAAATAGTGGTTCATTTACTAAACTGGCATCCAGATTCTTGACCAGGTGCCAGTTCTGTTTAATCACCTTTTTTAGACGATTGGCATTGGGGCAGTAGGTTGTGACACATACTTGTTTTTCTAAGGCAGGTTTGGATCTACGTTCTAGAAGGATTTCGCGTGGGGTCCATTGTGCTCTTTTCATGCAATTTTTAACAAGTTTCTTTGGATAACCCCTCTCACATAATTTAGATGTGAGGTTTTCTGAATGTTGTTCGAAATCTTTTTTGTATGTGCAGTTTCTGCGAACTCGCAAAAACTGCCCGTACGGGAGATTTTCTTTTAGATTTCTAGGGTGGTTGCTGTTAAACATAAGAGACTTGTTTCGGTCGGTGGGTTTTGTGTACAGGGTAGTTGCAAGCTTACCATCGGAAGGAAAGACCTCCACGTCTAAGAATGCAATCCTGCTGGTGGATTCAGAAATGCTGAATTTAATATCAGCTGTTCTATCATTAAGCCATTGATAAAACTGGTTTAAAGTGTCACTATCACCTTTCCATGTCAAAAAAATATCATCAATAAAACGGAGCCATGCTCCGATATATTGAGAAAAAGGGTTGTTGGTATAGATGTATGCATTCTCATACATGGCCATAAACAGGACAGCCAATTCTGGGGCAAAGGGGCAGCCCATGGCTACCCCCTTGACTTGGTAATAAAATTCACCATTAAAACAAAAGTAATTCTTTTTTAAGGTGAAAGTTGCCAAGTCCACTATGAACTTTGTAGGCACCCGCATTGGTCTTGGCCTGGAGTCAAGAAAGTAGGTAAGTACTGCTATAGCCTCATCTTGAGGGATTTGGGTATATAATGCAGTAACGTCTAGGGTGACAAGCCTGTCACCTCCTTCATTGAAGTTTATATTTTCAATTTTTCTAATGAAATCGGTAGTATCCTGAAGATAGGATTTGACCTCAATCATGAATTCTTTCAAAAAGCAATCCACATATTTTGCCGCTGGTTCTAATACAGAGCCACACCCTGCCACAATGGGTCTACCCGGTGGATGGTCAGGGTCTTTGTGTATTTTTGGCAAAACATAAAACATAGGAACTTTAGGATGTTTATTTTTCAAATATTCAGCCTCTTTTGGACCAACGAAACCTAAGTCGAAGCCCCCTTGCACAATAGCAAAGAGCTCATTCTGTAGTTCTGTGGTAGGATCTTTGTTTATCTTGCGGTAACAAGCAGTATCTTGTAGCTGTTTTTGTATTTCAGTTGTGTAATCGTTAATATCCCACACCACGATGGCCCCGCCCTTGTCCGCTTGCTTAATTACAACCGTGTTGTCAGTTTTAAGGTTATTTAAAGCCGTCATTTCTTTTTTAGTGGTGTTGAACTTGATATATTTTTTCTCCTGTTCCATGGCCGATATAGCAGATAATACACTTTTCTCAAATGTTAAAAGGTTCTTTGGGACTTTGTTAGCTGGGGGACAGAAGGTAGATTTGTTTCTAAGACCAGTGACCTCTACGGGTTGAATGGTAGGATTTTCACTAAAGAACACCGTTAAGCGTAGTTTTCTGCAGAACTCTATAAACTCAGACTTCATTTTAACGAAGTCAGTTCTCTTAGATGGTACAAATGACAACCCTTTTGCCAAAACACTAACCTCATCCGGGGTCAACACTTTTTTAGATAGGTTGAAGATTGGCGACATGTTTAATTTTTGTAATGTTGTCGTCTCGTTTTCATCTCCCACTGGACGTTGGTTCTCACTCGACCTCTCGGGAGTGTTTGGCCTCTCCCTAAAAAATTCGGCGACTGGTTCTGCTGTTGCTGCTGATTAGTGTTCCAATTTCTATTTCTATTGGGACGGTTATATGGGTTTGCGGAGTTATATGAGTTTGCGGAGTCACTGTCTGTTCCAGAGGAGGAGGTATCAGAAAAGGAAATAAATTGTTTTCGAGATCTACCTTGGTTTCCTTGAAGGAAACGTCTTGATTCCGCTTTGGAATAAAAGTCTGCTTGGAGATAAGGATATATATTTTCTAAGGAGAAACCTTTCTTATCTTTTTCAAATTGATTGGACTTTTGAGTAATCGTGTAGTCTTTGAATTCTTGCACCTCTTTAGCAACTTTTTCTAAGAGGGCCTTAGCATCCGCTATGGTGGGATTACCACTAATTTCAGACTCTAGCTTGGCGATCTCAGCTAATTCCTCTTTTGATATTCTAACTGCTGTTTCAACCGTTAATACCATCAGGTCTCTACTACATTTGGTTTCTATCATAGAGAAGCCTTTTTTAAAAATTGGGTCTTCTGTGAAAATCACAGGTATGTTCTTCACTTGTAGCCCGGCTGGAATCGTGCCTTCTTGGAGGTGCTTCAGCAGGAAGTGACCATGGAGGTCTGTCCTAATCTGCTTCTTTTTTAGGCGGATTAATTTGTCAGATTCATTAGATGTAGTGGCAGTTTCACTTAAAGTGACTGAGGAAAAAATAGGCGGATCACTGAGGAAGTTTCTGATGTGATCTTCTGAGTAGGCAAAAGTGTCCTTCTCTGCCATTACTCTGAGTGAAAAAAAGAGAAGAGAAACAGAGTTAGAGACATATAATCAGAAACAGTTAACGTGACACAAACTACAAAAATAGTTTTAGGGGAAAGGAAGGGGAGTAAGGGTTTAATCAACCTCCACACCCAAATTAATGGGCCAGAACAAAAAACCTCGCGAGCCTGCGCCCGCTACAATAACTAATAAACAACTAAGGGTTGGCTCTAATCAGTATGGCTGAGCCTGCATATAACATAACAAAAGAGAAATTGCCAGTACTGATAACACCACAGTAACATAAATTCAAAACACCGTACTTGAGAAGAAATTCAAGACCGGATGCTAGTTAATAGCTTTTTATTCTTATTTCTTGATTTTATCAAAAGGTACTTATACTTTTTGTGAAAACAAACATCTAAAAACAATTCAATATCCAAACTCAAAATTGAAGGTAATCATTCATCATATCACTCATGTCACAACCAAACAAAAAACAATCATTCAAGGGGAGAAGGGGAACACTAAATGGAAGAACTACAAATTTTATCAAAACATACAATATTTACAATATCATACAACACTATACATAAGACAGGAGAAGCCAAGTGTCTGCAAAAACAGTCAAATAAATTCTTTCAATAAACAATCACTTTTGATGTACAATCCTATAACTAAATATATGAGAGTACTTGTTAGGTCTTTGGAAAAGGATTATGTACAAAGGTTAGAGATAAGCAACAGTTATTTGTGACATTCAAGCTTATCACTAAAGCAGACAACAGTATGGCTGGGGCCTACGCGTTTCGAATCCCAGTGGTTTATAGGGATTCTCTTCAGGGCCTTTAGGGTTCTCTACAAAAATGAAAAAAGGAGAAGAAAAAAGGGGAGAGAATTAGAAGAAACTCTAGATACAAGATTAATTTAGTCACAAGATCAACATCAGTCGCATACACTCAGTGTTTACCCAGAATTCCTCAGGCTAGCCACTACTTTATCATGGTCTAACTGACTAATGTTTAGAAGTTTTTTTCTTGAATCTTTAAAAATTACCGCAGGTGGGGAACTCTATCTAAGGTGACTGAGCTATACTCACCTTCTGTGTTTTAGAAGAATAGAGCTATTCTCAGGTGAAGATTAATTAACACAGTAGAATGTTGGTGGACCTACACAAAAAGGATAGAGATGAGTTCAGGGGGTGGGGAAAGGGGTTAAGTTAAAGTGCTGACGCTGTTACAGGAAGATCTCACCTGGTGGAAAATGTTAGAACCAGCGTATGAAGTGGCTGTCAATTTTTTCACTGGACGAGTCTTTGAAAAGTAAAAAGAAAAAAGAAAAAAGAAGAAAACGCATCACTAATTGAGCCTTCTAAAACGTGTGCATCATAAAAAGACCCAGTTAATAAGGCTTGTTACCGGTATGCGGTGTTCAGCAAAAGAATGAAGTAGCACTTGTTCGCGGAAAAACGTCTGTCAAGACGAAGCTTTTAATGCGTGGTTCATCTAAAGAAACAACAATAGACTCTATTAACCGCCAACACGCGATAATTTCAAACATGAGGTTAAAAAATGGAGCGGCAGCTTACCGGCGTTACAAGTCAGCTACGTGTGGCTTCCGTAGATAAAGCACACGGTTGTTTTAATTTCCAGGCGCCAAGAGGCTGGAATACAGAATGAAACGCGTAAAGGTCAATTGCCTAGCAGACGCGTACAAAGCGTTCATTAGTTAAGGCTCAGAGCGTAACCTCATAGATTAATACAGCCTGGGGCTTACCGGTGCATTTTTCTTCAACGTGGTTTAGCGAAGAGTATTTTAAGCTAAGAAAAAATATAAAAAGGCCAGGGTGAGAAACTACTTGAAAGTGATTTAAACTAAGAGCGATATTAGCGCAATTACAGTTTCAAGTACTTACTATTTTTAAATGTGGCAAGTTTTTCAAACGAGGCAGCGTCCAAGACAGCACTACACGGCGGCTCCTGCGCAGTAGCAGGCTGTAGTGAAACTGCTCTGCCTATATACATGGCTAATGAGCAGGTGGCCGCCCATTCAGTGTTCAAGATCACCTAAGAAAGCTGGACTGGATCCAAGGTGAGCTCCGGATCGGAGTTCCTAAAGGCACACACCACAATACATTACATTGCAGGCATAGGAAATGGAAATGCTGCAGACCCTTTATAGTTTGAAAATTTCACTTAATTCGTTAAGTCCAGATACTGCTGTATCAAACTTCACGATAAGGAACGCTTCACGTTTAGATAGCGTCAGATTTAAATCACCACCTCTGGGATTTCGCTCTATTTTGGAGATTACTGTCCACTTCAGGTCACTCGCAAACCACATTGTTCGGGCTGCTATGCCCATTGCCAAACCACAAACGTTACGCCAAATGATGGGGATGCCACCCATCGTTGGACACCACAAATGTGGAAACTGTTTATGCTGTGAATCCACTATGGAAGGCTCCTTGTTTCAGCATAACGGAGTGTCATGGAAACATGACACTATGAGTAACTGTAAGAGCAAATATGTGGTATATGGTATTATATGCCCATGCCAATTGCTATATATTGGCAAAACCAATCAAGAGATCAGACAAAGGATCTCGCAACATAAATCAAGGATCAATAGGAAAGTTGAAAATGCCCCCTTGGTGCAACATTGGACACGACTTCAGCATACTGTGAGTGACCTGAAGTGGACAGTAATCTCCAAAATAGAGCGAAATCCCAGAGGTGGTGATTTAAATCTGACGCTATCTAAACGTGAAGCGTTCCTTATCGTGAAGTTTGATACAGCAGTATCTGGACTTAACGAATTAAGTGAAATCTTCAAACTATAAAGGGTCTGCAGCATTTCCATTTCCTATGCCTGCAATGTAATGTATTGTGGTGTGTGCCTTTAGGAACTCCGATCCGGAGCTCACCTTGGATCCAGTCCAGCTTTCTTAGGTGATCTTGAACACTGAATGGGCGGCCACCTGCTCATTAGCCATGTATATAGGCAGAGCAGTTTCACTACAGCCTGCTACTGCGCAGGAGCCGCCGTGTAGTGCTGTCTTGGACGTTGCCTCGTTTGAAAAACTTGCCACATTTAAAAATAGTAAGTACTTGAAACTGTAATTGCGCTAATATCGCTCTTAGTTTAAATCACTTTCAAGTAGTTTCTCACCCTGGCCTTTTTATATTTTTTCTTAGCTTAAAATACTCTTCGCTAAACCACGTTGAAGAAAAATGCACCGGTAAGCCCCAGGCTGTATTAATCTATGAGGTTACGCTCTGAGCCTTAACTAATGAACGCTTTGTACGCGTCTGCTAGGCAATTGACCTTTACGCGTTTCATTCTGTATTCCAGCCTCTTGGCGCCTGGAAATTAAAACAACCGTGTGCTTTATCTACGGAAGCCACACGTAGCTGACTTGTAACGCCGGTAAGCTGCCGCTCCATTTTTTAACCTCATGTTTGAAATTATCGCGTGTTGGCGGTTAATAGAGTCTATTGTTGTTTCTTTAGATGAACCACGCATTAAAAGCTTCGTCTTGACAGACGTTTTTCCGCGAACAAGTGCTACTTCATTCTTTTGCTGAACACCGCATACCGGTAACAAGCCTTATTAACTGGGTCTTTTTATGATGCACACGTTTTAGAAGGCTCAATTAGTGATGCGTTTTCTTCTTTTTTCTTTTTTCTTTTTACTTTTCAAAGACTCGTCCAGTGAAAAAATTGACAGCCACTTCATACGCTGGTTCTAACATTTTCCACCAGGTGAGATCTTCCTGTAACAGCGTCAGCACTTTAACTTAACCCCTTTCCCCACCCCCTGAACTCATCTCTATCCTTTTTGTGTAGGTCCACCAACATTCTACTGTGTTAATTAATCTTCACCTGAGAATAGCTCTATTCTTCTAAAACACAGAAGGTGAGTATAGCTCAGTCACCTTAGATAGAGTTCCCCACCTGCGGTAATTTTTAAAGATTCAAGAAAAAAACTTCTAAACATTAGTCAGTTAGACCATGATAAACTAGTGGCTAGCCTGAGGAATTCTGGGTAAACACTGAGTGTATGCGACTGATGTTGATCTTGTGACTAAATTAATCTTGTATCTAGAGTTTCTTCTAATTCTCTCCCCTTTTTTCTTCTCCTTTTTTCATTTTTGTAGAGAACCCTAAAGGCCCTGAAGAGAATCCCTATAAACCACTGGGATTCGAAACGCGTAGGCCCCAGCCATACTGTTGTCTGCTTTAGTGATAAGCTTGAATGTCACAAATAACTGTTGCTTATCTCTAACCTTTGTACATAATCCTTTTCCAAAGACCTAACAAGTACTCTCATATATTTAGTTATAGGATTGTACATCAAAAGTGATTGTTTATTGAAAGAATTTATTTGACTGTTTTTGCAGACACTTGGCTTCTCCTGTCTTATGTATAGTGTTGTATGATATTGTAAATATTGTATGTTTTGATAAAATTTGTAGTTCTTCCATTTAGTGTTCCCCTTCTCCCCTTGAATGATTGCTTTTTGTTTGGTTGTGACATGAGTGATATGATGAATGATTACCTTCAATTTTGAGTTTGGATATTGAATTGTTTTTACATGTTTGTTTTCACAAAAAGTATAAGTACCTTTTGATAAAATCAAGAAATAAGAATAAAAAGCTATTAACTAGCATCCGGTCTTGAATTTCTTCTCAAGTACGGTGTTTTGAATTTATGTTACTGTGGTGTTATCAGTACTGGCAATTTCTCTTTTGTTATGTTATATGCAGGCTCAGCCATACTGATTAGAGCCAACCCTTAGTTGTTTATTAGTAACTTCTAAAAGTGGCACTTCTACACTAGACACAATAAATCTGCACAGAACGTCGCGCAGCATTTAACCTCACGAGTTCGCACATACCAAACTCGCCCCCGAACTCCCCACACATCAGGAACCACCATGAACACACATATCTCCATGCATTCCTATGGGAGGGAAGGCCACTTTCACCACACATATACAAAGAGCGCTCACACTTTACACTGGACCACAGTGAAAAAGTGCGCAGAGGCCTAAAATCACCAACACCGGGTTACAGAAACAGGTCAGGAAAATGCAAAAAGTTTCAGGGTGAACCTGCCAAAAAGGTCAAGGCCAACAGGACCCATGTCTGGTCATACCCTGCCAACTAAGGGCGAACAAAGCCAACACAAGATGATAGACGGAGCACTGAGACTTTTCAGACACTCACCCCCAGTCAGAGATCTGGGCTGAATCCATCATTTTTCTGTAGCTCACTTTGCCACCCCAGTTCAGATATGGCTATATGCACATCAGTCTTGGCCCTGTGCCTCATGGGAAAGTCCAGCCCGAACTGCCAAGCCATGTCTTCCTTGGACTGTAAACAAGCATCCTGGGACCGGTTTGGCCTTACAGCCCTCATCAGCCAGGCTAGCTTGAATCCAGTGACAAAGTGAGCAAGGGACCCATGTCTGGGCATAGCCTGCCAACTTAGGGTGAACAAAGCAAACGAAAAGAGTTGATGGACGAAGCGCTGAAACTTTCCAGAACCTCACCCCCAGTCACAGATCTGGGCTGAATCCATCATTGTTCTTTAGCTCACTTTGCCACCCCAGTTCAGACACAGCTATATGCAAATCAGTCTTGGCCCTGGGCCTCATGGGAACAAACCAGCCCAAACTGTCACGCCATGTCTTCCCTGGACCGAAAACAAGCATCCTGGGACTGGTTCCAGGCTAACAGCCCTCATCAACCACGTTAGCTTGAATCCATGGCATGGGGTGGCGAAGTGAGCTAAAGAAGGGTGCATTGTATGTGAAAAGTGGGGTATGTGGATTTAAGTTTTACTTGCCCTGGTAGTTCAAAACTCCCAAATTCATTTTCTAGAATTGTAAGGCCTATCTCTCTAATTGGATAACATTGGAGTACCTTATTACTATTAATAAGTGCTAACATGTCGGCTTTTCCTCTTTTTTCCACAAAGGCTTTTTTCAAAAAATGTGGTATTTCTCTGAGGAGGTTTTATTCTCATAAATCAACCCCACAGAGAAGCATGCTTCCTTTGTAGCAGCAATCCCTCAACCAGCGCCAAGGGGTAGGGCTATAGAGATTGCTTTATGTCAATTATATTTGCTGGTGTAAAACTTAAGTGTTCTTCAACACTTGCACATTTTGTATGGATGTAATTATTGTTTTGTTTTCACAATTGCTTGTTTAATGTATCATATTAACTGGTTGTGTATTCTACTCAGACATGAGCAAATGTTTGTAATAGTACTAAAAAATACAAACTGTTTATGAGTATATCACATGAAGTCTATGAACTATTGAGTCTAGGTTGATAGTCTGCTTAAATAAATAGCAGCAATACAAAATGGTAGCCAGCTCTTTCTTATTTTGGGCGCAGCATTTTATTGGGAGCCGGAAGAAATATCATGTTTGGACTCAAACAAATTGTCATTTAAAAACCTTTTTAATGGTAATGACAGATTTTAAGTCATAATTCTGAAAATGCCAATTTTAGAATTTGGACATTTTTTTCCTGGCCTAACATTTGAGGCCTGCTGTCTGTTCCTGAGTCACGTGGCTGGGTATAGTTGACAGCTGGAATTTGTTTATTCCTCTCAGGCAGTCACACAGGTGTGCCTGGATGGGCCATCAACTGGTAGGATGGACAGGCTGAGTTGACACAGCCCAACATGCAACTGAAAAGGCTGTGCCCTGCCTTCAGATAAAGGTCATGTCACCACTGCACTATTCTTTCAGTCAACATTGAGCCAGGGGAGGCAGGAAACGTGAAGGTTTTTATTGGGAGACTCTCTAGAACCTTCCCTACTTCAAAGTGAGCACAAGGCCTAAATATTGAACCATCAGATCCAGCTCTTCAGTACATGCCTGGACCTGTGGATACTGCAGAAGAAGGACTGCTGTGCTGCTTTGCTGTGAGAAGGCCTGCTGTTTTGCTTCCCTACTGCTCTGTTACCTGCTGATCTTCTTACTGAGAAGGATGACTGGGCTTTCACCCTCCAACATGGGCTGAAGTGACTCCAGGGGTCAGCAGACCTCCTGTTTGGAGCTAAAGGGACATACAAGTGTCAGAGCTTTCTTGTAACATCCCAGCTGACCGGCTGCCTGGGCCTGTAACTGGACCCGACTAAACCCTGCTGGCCACTACCCAAGTGCATTCTTGACCCCAATAGGTACCACCCAGGTCCTGGACCATTGGTGTGGCACAGGTTGAGTCCCTTTCCAAAGAAAACGAGAAATCCTGAAGTTTTGGGCTCTGCTTGCCTACCAAGATAAGTTTCCGGTGAACCCAACTTTTTGTTCCACAGCGACCGCCCCCACCACACGGCAGCATGAGATCATCACTTCGCACTATAGCATCAACAGTTTGCAATGATTATCAATGGGAAGCTCAATCAACCACCATCTGCTGCACGCAGCCTGATCTTCGCGCCACATCAACGACCATTCCCCAATGCTCTCCCTGCTCCTCAGGGCCCCTTCCACTTTGGAATTTAAAGGTAACTCTTTTAGCTGGACTAACCAGATCCCTGTATCTGGGTCACGTTCCATCACAGTTGGCTGATATTGTTACTTTGACCCGGTCTCACACAACTAGATAAACGTGAGTGCCGCTTGATTCTTCTAGGCGCTTCACTCACTTTGAAGCTATTCAATTTCATATCTCTGGCCCTACTGATTGGACTTGTGTTGTTTTTGTATCAACTAATTTATTAACTTGTACTCTATGTTTCTACATTAGTGTGCGATTTTTCTTGTGCTGTGATTTCATTGTATTACTGTTTGAAGTGCTGCATGCATACTTTACACAGTGCCTCTAAGTTAAGCTTGACTGCTTTGTGCCAAGCTACCAGGAGGTTAAGCACAAGTTAATTTGGGGTTTGCTTGTGGTTCACCCTGACAGAGATTGTGGTTTCTGCTTGAGTAGGGTTTCACCCCTCTCACTCAGTAACGCAATTTCCAGCAACACATTTCTCAAGTTAGGTGTAATGTATTTGTGAAATGCACAATGACATAACACATAGGCAGGTTCATGAATCAGAGCTAAAGCTATGTGCTAACAGGCATATCCATTAAATATTATACCATCAATTGACTGACAATAAATTAATGAAAAAAGAAACTCAGTCCTTTTTTTCTTTTTACTTATGCTTTCATGTTATAGATAGTAAAAAATTACTTGTAACAGTCGTATTTCATTAGCAATGTTGTACTGAACAGAGTTTACAAACAACTAGGGTCATTGAGTTTTGAACATAAGTGTGCAGTTTGCTTGGAAATCAGGTGTTCTACAGCTCTTTTTTTAATGCTCACCTTAATCCACCGACATGCATTGCATCCTATAATGAACACTTGGAAAAAAAGTTATTTTCCTGGCCCTGATTAGAGTGTATGCCGAATACAGCAACTGTGTACAGGTATGGAACGAAAACATATTTGACACCACTCGGAAGTTAATAATTGTTTGATTTAAGACATATAGATTTACAAGGCCGAGGACATCTGACATACGTAATTGCAGTGTTGTACATTTGCTTCATTCAGACTGAACTGATGACTACGGTTTTTTCACACTGTGTAGAATCCCCTGGCCGCATTACAATTGCCGATGTAGCCACTGTTCCAACTGTCCATAAATACATGGGTGAAGTGTTGTTATTATTGGCAGAGTTTGAACTCGTTAAAGAGATACTAGATCAAGAATAAGGTAATTCGAGAGATTGTTAGCAATTTTATTGTGCAAGTACTAGCTAATAGTATATTCTACAACACATGGGCCAGTGGCATTATCGGCATGGCCCGACTCATGGATACTATGATTAATTTATCAACATGTGGGGCTATTGGCTTTATTGGCTTGGTTCGACTCATGAACAGGAACAATTAGATACAAATAAGTTTTCTTGAGAGGGCCGAAGATCAGTGATTATGGACTTTTACTGTTGATTATAACTTAATGATACTGTTAGGAGAGACATAGGACATAGTGGCTAAGTGATATGGGCACACTTTGTTATACTCCTTTATTTAATCAACATGAAAGATTTGTATCTTTTCCCGTTTTATATACTTGTCAGGCAAGAGACTTTTTACACAATAGTTGAGTCACATTACTTGTTTGTATTAGGATTCATGAATCCTTTAGGTGTCAATCCAATTCAGTTGCAGCTAGATGGCCTTACACGTTTTTGGCAAGACGGTCTCTTTATGTTGTTCTTTTCACTTGCTATTTACATTAAATCTTATTGTAACTAGATTTTTGCTAACAGGGAATATGACTTTTTGAGTTATTCTTCCCTTTCTGATACTTAGTTGGATTCCATTATGAAAGTACAAGCCTTGTGAACATTATTTTGACGTCGCTTTTTGCTGCACGACTAGCTACGGACTTGGTGAGTCTTTTCATCTGAATGGTAAGACAGGGGGATTATGGAATTAGGTTTGTAAAGTGTATTGAAAACGTCATTTATGTTTATTTATAGGATATTTTTGGATTTTAACACTACCTCCTTAATACTGGAACTTTAGACGCCGCGTTTTTTGATATTCTTGGCCGCTTTTGTGGATGGTGAGTTAATGGAGTAATATGTTCTGTCTTTATCATTGCTCCTTTGGTTATTTAATTCTAATTCTTGAGAGGTTATTCACCTTTGGATTGTCTCTTTAATCTTTAAACCATTTCACTTACCTTTCTCGTTGGGTGCACTGTTCTCTTTCCTTTGAATCAGCTCTGGTAGATGGTGCAGACATGATACTGCATGTATCTTGATTTATTGGTATGTACATGTTCTGAGTTGGCGATGGATTTGCAGTTATATAGATTTACACCTTTCACTGTTTTGGGTGAAAATGTTATTTATCAAGTCCTCTGCTTCTAGGATTAATAAGTATTTATAATTGTTCTACTCTTAGCCCTGGGGAAGTCTTGGGTAAATGCCGGTGTAAGACAAAACATGTGTTGGCTCTGTGGCTTTTGTATGTTGGACAAGATTAAGAAATTAAAAACAGAAGTATTTACTCGAAAAGATTGGACACAAATAAACAGCAAGAAAATCACCAAAGAAGAACACTGTATGGATTAAAAATTATTTTCTTGCGTTAATATGTGAGTTTTGCTCAGGAACATTGAGTTTGTGTGTCTTAAGAATGTGGATTTATCTATAGCCATCTAACAATGCTGGGTGGTCATTGTTCTATGCCCTTGTGAGCACTTCTCATTAATGAATTTATATGACCAAGTTATTTAAGTATGCCAGCTTGCACAATTGTACCCCACTGCCTGTTATTCCTTGTTGCTACATAACATGAGAGTTCGCCATTTACACATTTCTAGCACGTTAATGAAATATATTACTCTGTAAATTTGTAAATCACAGTCCACATTATTTACATGAATGATCTCACCTAGTCTACATCTTTTCTGCATGCTTTTACAATGCAGCAACTACAAAATATCTTATCTTTTCATATTTTCTTTGATATTGTAGTTTGTGTACGTTTATTAGTTTTCTTTTAGAAATGTCATAATTCAGTTTCTTATGTTGTTACAAGTTTAAATGTAGTCCCTCTCCAACAATATGCATAAAAGTAAAATGCATCCTTTTAAACAAATATACAATTACAATTTCCTCATTTGTAGCAGAAATGTCAAACGAGTTAACAATGAATGCTCCTCATAAGTGTTTATTAAAATGCAAATGCATCTACAATCTTAAATGTCGGGAACATCTATGTCACAATGTAGTGCATGCGTAATGTTACATATTATCACAAACTCATTGAGTAAAATCATGAATTGAGTGCAAACTCAATTTACTGTGTTGAGATATGTTTATGGTCTCTCCAATGTTAGTAACATCCTCGACCGGTACGGAGAGGGGCGACCAGACTATGCACACAAAGGGGCATATGTATGAACAAGCCCTTTTGCGATTCCTTAATAGCGATTTTTAGCGAATTGCTATTAAGGAATCGCAAAAAGTTATGTATGTAGGAATCGCAATAATAACTGCGATTCCTTAATATTCCTTATTTGCAAAATGCAAATCGCGATTCGCAATTAAGTAATTCCTTCCCATTCATTTCTATGGGCTAGGAAGCCCATAGGAATGAACGGGAAGACATTCTCAATTTGTGATTCGCAATTAGAGAATTGCAAATTGAGAATGCAAAATTTCAAGGGTGCCAGGGTGTCAAAAGGACACCCTGATGTACCCCTGAAATATGTATGTGTACACATGGGGCGCACATACATGCCCTAAGGACATGTATATGCTCCAAATGGCACTTCGAAAAATGCAAAAAAGTGAATTTTTTAAAGAAATCGCAAATTACCACCAACTTGAAGTTGGTAGTAATTTGTGATTTCTGAAGGCCAAATTGCACTTTCTCTGTGCTTCATACATTGCATTTAAGGAATCGCATTTTGCCATTCTTTAAATACAATCGCAAAATAGAGAATCGCAAATTTTGTGATTCTCTAATTTGCAATGCTCTTTTGGGATAATACATACCAAAAGGCCTTTTCCCGTTCGCAAACGGGCCGATTCTGAGAATTGGGCCGTTTGCGAACGGGAAAAGGGCTTGATACATATGCCCCTAAGTTCTCCATTCTTTTGCTTCAAGAGCTCCCCAATTAGAGTCAAGCCCCCAAGGAGGAAATTTCCTGGGAGAAAATTCATGTACCCTAACACCTGTTTGTTTTAATGTCCCCCGGGGCCCTCATCTCGCTGTGGGACCCAGGAGGACAAGGTCAGCAGACCTCAGTGCTCCCCAGTTTCAGACAAACTGGATGGCTTTCAGGTACCTTACTTCCTGGCAAATATACTACTTTTACTGCTCATACACCAAGCACCTGATAAGTAGGTAAGATCAATTTTCGTTTTAGATTTCTATGTGCAGTGCGAAAATAGATTAAAAAAGTGATCCTCCATTTCCATGGCTTCATCACAGCCCAGGCTGTTAGAAGAATGAACTGATATGTTATCTAATTTTCCATTAATTTTACAGGATATTCAATCTCTGTGTCATAAAAAAAGGGGCAAGCCAACTGTGGTTCAGTGATATCTTGATAACTCTCTAATCCCCAATTAGTGTTATACTGCCATACTGTAAAGTCACTAGACCCAAGACTTGTCTTTCCTCATTATAAAAAGCACACATGGGGAAGGCTACACTGTATTGACCTCTCCAAGCTTTCCTGAAAGAACATCTTGTGACAATTAATAGAATGTGCACGTATATTAGAAAATGTTCATAGGAAATATGTAGTTGTCAGCAATCCTGTTTTAAATCCGCACGTATTTCATTCCCTAGTTATGAGGAATAAGCAAAAGTAACAAAAATGTAATTTTACTTAAAGTACTGAGCAATGAAGCAGTGATGTCAGAGTTTTTCAAAACTATCTCTGAAGCTCACTCGGATTATACCATAAAGCAGAATGCGTGGGGGCGTACTTTGCTGCATACGATGTATCCCTTCAAATTTGTGGGTTCGAAAGTTGCCTCTCACTGGTTTTCTACATTTAAAATGAGTTTGACAAGCTTGTCAGGCAGACTGAGACTGGCAGTTTGGCAATGCCTGATGTACCAGTCCAAGACTACGTGTAAAAGCAGGAGTGCATTTACTTAAGCCAAGGGCAACAATTCCTCTATATTGCATTCTTTTAAAAAAGCAATAGTGGATAATAAAGGCAAGTGCAAAACCAGAGTAAGGCCAGGCATTGCTCGGCTCTGAGGTTTTTATGCAACGGTAGTACAAACTATACTGTTAGCAGCACAAGTTCTTGCACTGCCTACGCTATCCCGAAAGTAAGTTTTTTCAAAACAATTTGCAAGATTTGGAACTTATAAGAAAACGGAGATCTGGCGAACATAAAAGTTTCCTCCTTGCATGAGCATGAGAATAAAGTCAAAAGCTGTAGATTCAGAATCTATCTATCTATCTATCTATCTATCTATCTATCTATCTATCTATCTATCTATCTATCTATCTATCTATCTATCTATCTATCTATCTATCTATCTATCTATCTATCTATCTATCTATCCATCCATCCATCCATCCATCCATCCTGACAGCAATTTTTTTACTGTCATCCTTCCGCTGGAATGTTGTAGACAAACTTCAGATTAAAAATCTCTGTTTTTAAAAGTGATATAATGCGTGCGAGGTTGGAAAAAGACACATTGCCATGCTTTCAATATAATAACGTGCAGAAAAAACTACCACAAACCAGGCCCTTGGGAGGGCCACACCATTTCCATCAACATCGTCTTTCACATAAAACTAAATATGAGTCAGCGCTTGATTACTCAAAATGCTGTCTAGCTGTTCTGAGAAAGACAAGTGTGTAATAAAAGAGAGAGGGAAAAGGTGCGATGGAAAACGAAAAATAAAAAGAAACAACAAGAGGGAGCATGTAAGAGACCGAAGAATATTAAGAAAGAGAGAGAGAGAGGTAAAAAAACAAGGAGCAACGAAGAGAGCGAGAGTGAAAAATAAGGGGCATATGTACAAGGAAGTGGCGGAGTGAGGCGTTAGCCATCATGTCCTAACGCCTCACACCTCCACTTCAGAAATGCATGGGTGCAATATGGTGCAGCCTTGCATTTCCCCCTGCACTGGGGCTACACTTAGCAGTGTAGCGCCAACACAGTCACCCTTGCACCATAGTGCAAGGGTGTCTGTGTGCAGGGGAGGATTGTTTATGTGTGTGAAGGTCCCCTTTCCTGCACAGAAACAATCTTTAAATGACATTTTGTCACTTCTATGTGTGATGCTTAATGCAGCACAAATGGAAGTCACAAAATGTCCTTGTTTTTTAAAGATTATTTATGTGCAGGAAGGGGGACCTTCGTGTACACAAACAATCTGAGGCTGTTTGCTTCCCAAGGCAGAACATGTGGAAAAAGCAAAAACGAGGAGAAATAAAGCATTTCTACTCGTTTCACCAACTGAAGACCAGGTTTTCCCCGGTCTCAATTTTGGCTCTGCCTCCTATTTACGCTGCCCTTGTAAATGGGGGGCAGCGCCAAAATCAATGGGTGTTGCGGAGGATCGGCCACTGCAACACCCACTTCCCACCGCTTTCACGCTAAGCATTGCGTGAAAGGGGGCCTTATTTACAAGGCAGCATTAAGCCACATTAAGAGGCTTAACACTGCCTTGTAAATAAGGCAAAGCCCTTAATGCCACGGAAACGTCACAAAAAATTAACGTTCCTGTGGTGATAGGAGCTTGTACATATGCCCCAGAGAGTGCGAGAGGCATGGAAAGAGAGGAGGGCAGAAAGATAGTGAGAAAAGGGTGTGTGTGTGAAAGAGAGAGAGGGAGAGAGAGAGACCACTTTCCGACTGTAATTGCATGAAAGGTATTTTTGCATGGTGTTTTCCTAGAGGGAGTGCCTGATGCAGAGCTCGAAATACCAGTACTTTATGACATTGTAATAGTATTTACCCTTTGGCTTCTAAGTAAAATAATAACAGGTATTACTGTAACATGAAAATATTAACTTGTTCAACCGCAGGATCACAAAAGGCTGTGACACCCGCCAGGCCTCAATTTTGTGTGTCTCCGGGCGCTGACATGTCTGTACTGCACACTAGTAATTCTCAAACTTATCTTCTCAGGTTGTACGACCTTCCCGTGGATTTAGGAGTGGAGCAAAGTATAAAAAGAGATCTGACAAATAGGATTGGATGTGTTTTCAGCGTCGCTGTAAATGCCTTATATGTCCTACGGAGTTAGTTCATAAAAACTGCTTCGTGCTCCTCTTGTAAAGAGACCATTCTCTTCACCATCACGCCGCTGAATTGATTATATTTAACTGCAAGGGCTGGTCAGTGGCTATGTAGACAATTAAAGTCATTGCAAGTAAGTAGGTCACACGAGAGTACTCTTGTTTTTTGGAACATATGTATTAGTTTTTAATCCTTGCTTTTAAACCAAGAACAAGGAGTGCATTCCTTTTATTTGCACTGAAAGCAGTTATTATTGAGTGTCATTAGTGTTCAGAATTTACTTACCAACTCAAATGAACGAATAAATATTGCAAACAATGTTCATCTGGAAAGTGAGTGGTTGCGAGTGCAATAATGACCGTCGATCACTATAGTATGGCAACAGAGGAGAAGAGTACACCAGCTTAAGCACTATAAACCTGAGCACCATACCTGACTATGCAAATGGGCAGCTTACATTGACTTTGCGCATGCTAGGCAGGTTCCCAGTTCACACTGTGCAAAAAATTGATAATCAGGCAGAAATAAATTAACCTTTTTAGGCATGTAGTAGGGGGCCTAAGAGTGCCTATGAGTGGCTGGCGGGTAAGCTAGAAACTGCGAGACGCATCGAAGCAGGATATTGGCATTCCTGAGGAGGCCATTCAAAATATGGCAGCCACCCAGAAGCTGTAGGGGATATGTACAAGGAAGTGGAGGAGAGAGGCGTTAGCCTTCCTGGCATAATGCATCTCTCCTCCACTTCTGAAACGCAAGGCTGCAACATATTTAGAAAAATGTGGTGCAGCCTTGTGTTTTCCCCTGCGATGGCTCTAAGTTTAGCAACTTAGTGCTAACGCAGGCACCCTTATACCAGAGTGTAAGTTAGTCTCCATGCAGGGGAGTTTTTTTCATGTGTAGGAAGGTATCCCTTCCTGCACATAAACAATCCTAGAAAAGCCATTCTGTCACTTCCATGTGTGCTGCTTCATGCAGCACTCATGAAAGTGACACAATGTCATTTTCTTAAACGTTTGGTTATGTACAGGAAGGTACACCTTCCTGTACATAAACAAACCATGGCATGTTGCTTTTTCCATGTGTACTTCACAAGGCAGCACATATATGAAAAGCAAAAATGAGGAGAAATAATGCATTTTTTCTCATTTCACCATCTTAAGACCTTTTTACCTGGTCTTAATTTTGGCGCTGCCTCCTATGTACGCCATCCTTGTACATAGGGAGTAGCGTCAAAATCAATTGGGTGTTGCAGTGGAAGAGCACTCAACCCCCCAGTCACAGGTCTGGAATGAATCCATCATCGTTCTTTAGCTCACTTCGCCAACAAAGTTCTGACACCGCTATATGCAAATCAGTTGTGGCCCTGTGCCTCATGGGAACAGTCCAGCCTGAACTGCCAAGCCATGTCTTCCCTGGAACGGAAACCAGCATCCTGGGACCGTTAGAGCTTACAGCCCTCATCAGCCAGGCTCACTGATGACATCTCATTTGACATTACTGATCACATCACTGATGATATCATTCATGTGATAATACGATGAACCTCTTCAGACTCTAATATAACCTTAGATACAATCAGTGTAAACAGACACTCACAGACTGTCACTCATCCATGGAGTTACTCACACACCTAGTCAGTCATGCAAAGAGTCAATCACACCTCCATTTCCTCAACTATACAGTTATACAAACTTTACTTATTCAAACATACACTAACACATATTTACTCTCTTATACAATCCCTGATACAAGTTCACAATGATCCATACAGCCACTCACACATTCACTGGCTCTTATGCACAGTTATTTATATATGCCAACTCTCACATGTACTGTGTTTTACATATGTACTTACTTTGACATGTAGCACTGAGATATCCATTCACTCACCAATACACTCATGCACACAGTCAACCGCCCATACAGCTGTTTCCACATGCACTTTTGAAACCATACATCTAGTGAATCAACTGCTCACACATCTATGCACAGAGTCATACACCTCCCAGCCACCCACACACACACTCAGTCTCCCATACAAATACTTGGGCAACCAATCAATAACCCATATAGTTACTCATATAGCTACTTATCAACACATGCAACAGTTTACAGAACAACAGACATAATGATGCACAAATTAAGACAGTTTAGTCACTAACCCATGCACTCAGTGAGACACATTTAATCACTCACTCATACAGTCAGTCATGCACCTACTAAATCCTTCATCCAGACACTTATACAGCCACTCATTCTTCAATATGTAAGACATATTTTAACTTTACAGAAACATACAGTCACTGGATGTTGTCATCAGTGATGTCATTTGAGATGTCATCAGTGATGTCATCAGTGATGTCACTGACCATGTCATGAATGATGTAATATGTGACATCATCAGCAGTGGATTGCGGGTGCGCGATATATAGTTAGTGCAACTAACTATATATGGAATTTCAATGGTTTTGTGTGAGTAAAATAAGGTTTTGTAAATGCGAATTCCTAACTATATATGGTCTATAACCTATGGTTTTTTCAGTGAATTTTCAAGGTTTTGTAAATGCTAATTCCTAACTATATATGGTCTATAACCTATGGTTTTTTCAGTGAATTTTCAAGGTTTTGTAAATGCTAATTCCTAACTATATATGGTCCATAACCTATGGTTTTTTCAGTGAATATATATATATTTATACATACATATATAAACATATAACTTAACTGCTTTCAGTGCAAATAAAAGGAATGCACTCCTTCTTCTTGGTTTAAAAGCAATAATTAAAAGCTAATAAATATGTTCCAAAAAACAAGAGTACTCTCGTGTGCCATTTGGTCCTGAGGAGAACCCCTTTAACGAGTGGGGTTTGAAACGCGTCGACCATCTCATCCCCGTATCTGGTCTACACGCTCTGTGTCAAAAACAAAGTCCCTTCACCAATTTCCAGAGAAATGTATTCTCGGTGTTGATTCACTAAAAAGACTCTAAAATTGCATAATCAAAAGGGATTTTTCCAATTTACTCTTGACCGATACGTGGACTCTTTTTTCTGTTCTTTATTGTTTATTTTTGTGTATGAATGTGTTATTGTATGACTGGACGGCCATGTATGATTGAAGTATGGAAATGCTTATTTTCTCGTGATATTGTTGTATATATTGTATATAAAAATTGTCTCTTCTCCATGCACTAAAAATTGTGTTACAAACAAAGCTAAAAATATTTGAAAAAGAATAAATCTTTTTACGTTGCTAAGAAATTGAGCAGGTTGTTTTTGCCTAAACTCAAACTTCCAGCCTCCTTTGTTAAAAGAATTCCTCAGCATTGGCCCTTGTGTTGTTTTTCTAGTTAGATTTGGCTCAGCCTAGCTGAGTTAGGAGTCAAGACCCCGTTTGTTTTTTGAATTTTAGAATTTGGGCATTTTTTTCTTGGCCTAACATTTGAGGCCTGATGCCTGTTCCTGGGTCACGTGGCTGGGTATAGTTGACAGCTGGAATTTGTTTATTCCTCTCAGGCAGTCACACAGGTGTGCCTGGATGGGCCATCAACTGGTAGGATGGACAAGCTGAGTTGACACAGCCCAACATGCAACTGAATAGGCTGTGCCCTGCCTTCAGATAAAGGTCATGTCACCACTGCACTATTCATTCAGTCAACATTGAGCTAGGGCAGGGGAGGCAGAAACGTCAAGGTCTTTATTGGGGGACTCTCTAGAACCTTCCCTACTTCAAAGTGAGCACAAGGCCTAAATATTGAACCATCAGATCCAGCTCCTCAGTTCATGCCTGGACCTGTGTATACTACAGAAGAAGGACTGCTGTGCTGCTTTGCTGTGAGAAGGCCTGCTGTTTTGCTTCCCTACTGCTCTGTTACCTGCTGATCTTCTTACTGAGAAGGATGACTGGGCTTTCACCCTCCAATATGAGCTGAAGTGACTCCAGGGGTCAGCAGACTGACCTCCTGTTTGGAGCTAAAGGGACATAAAAGTGTCAGAGCATCCTTGTAACATCCCAGCTGACCGGCTGCCTGGACCTGTAACTGGACCCGACTAAACCCTGCTGGCCACTACCCAAGTGCATTCCTGACCCCAAGAGGTACCACCCAGGTCCTGGATCATTGGTGTGGCACAGGTTGAGTTACTCTCCAAAGAAAACGAGAAATCCTGAAGTTTTGGGCTCAGCTTGCCTACCAAGATAAGTTTCCGGTGAACCCAACTTTTTGTTCCACAGCGACCGCCCCCATCACACGGCAGCATGAGATCATCACTACGCACTGTAGCATCAACAGTTTGTAATGATTATCAATGGGAAGCTCAATCAACCACCATCTGCAGCACGCAGCCTGATCTTCGCGCCACATCAACGACCATTCCCCAATGCTCTCCCTGCTCCTCACGGCCCCTTCCACTTTGGACTTTAAAGTTAACTCTTTTAGCTGGACTAACTAGATCCCTGTATCTGGGTCACGTTCCATCACAGTTGGCTGATATTTTCACTTTGACCCGGTCTCACACAACTAGATAAACGTGAGTGCCGCTTGACTCTTCTAGGCACTTCACTCACTTTGAAGCTATTCAATTTCATATCTCTGGCCCTACTGATTGGACTTGTGTTGTTTTTGTATCAACTAATTTATTAAATTGTACTCTATGTTTCTACATAAGTGTGCGATTTTTCTTGTGCTGTGATTTCATTGTATTACTGTTTGAAGTGCTGCATACATACTTTACACAGTGCCTCTCAGTTACGCTTGACTGCTTTGTGCCAAGCTACCAGAAGGTTGAGCACAAGTAAATTTGGGGTTTGCTTGTGGTTCACCCTGACAGAGATTGTGGTTTCTGCTTGAGTAGGGTTTCAACCCTCTCACTCAGTAACCCAATTTCCAGCAACACAGTTCTCAAGTTAGGTGTAATGTATTTGTGAAATGCACAATGACATAACACGTAGGCAGGTTCATGAATCAGAGCTAAAGCTATGTGCTAACAGGCATATCCATTAAATATTATACCATCAATTGACTGACAATAAATTAATGAAAAAAGAAACTCAGTCCTTTTTTCTTTTTACTTATGCTTTCATGTTATAGATAGTTAAAAATTACTTGTAACGGTCGTATTTCATTAGCAATGTTGTACTGAACAGTGTTTACAAACAACTAGGGTCATTGAGTGTTGAACATAAGTGTGCAGTTTACTGAGAAATCAGGTGTTCTACAGCTCTTGTTTTAATGCTCACCTTAATCCACCGACATGCATTGCATCCTATAATAAACACTTGGAAAAAAGTTATTTTCCTGGCCCTGATTAGAGTGTATGCTGAATACAGCAACTGTACAGGTATGGAACGAAAACATATTTGACACCACTCGGAAGTTAATAATTGTTTGATTTAAGACATATAGATTTAGAAGGTCGAGGACATCTGACATACGTAATTGCAGTGTTGTACATTTGCTTCATTCAGACTGAACTGATGACTACTGTTTTTTCACACTGTGTAGAATCCCCTGCCTGCATTACAATCGCCGATGTAGCCACTGTTCCAACTGTCCATGATCGTCAAACGGCCCCAGAAATACACATTCTGACAAGGTTTTTTTTATTATCTGTGCGGTGCACCCAGTGAATTAAATTACCTCTTGGCAAAATGCAATATAAGAAATTGGAAACTGTGTAGTGCTGTCCAATTAAATGTGTCCAGCCATGCTACAGAGACCTTGTACTGTGAAACGAAATCGTTTTTACGCATTTCGGAAAGAAGGTCTGGGAGAAGTTTAATGTTTAGTGAGCATTGCAGTCTGGGAGCGATCACTACTGAGGAATTGCTTCCCCGAGGAGCTCTGTGGCTAGGCTATTTACATACTCAAAAGTCAGTTACAGAACCTAAAAATCCAGTCTACGGTAAAATATAATTCATATGTCAGTTACATTGTTAGATGTGTTTTATTTTTTTTCAGCTTCCAGCTGTGCTATGTCTCTGCATTCTGCTTTAGTTGAAGTATGCGTTACAGCGGAGAAAAGCACAGGGTCAAAGGCAAGTACAAGGTCAACGGCTGAGAGGATGGAGGGCTTGGTTTGTTGACTGTGTATATATGTATTATTTCTATTGAAGTCTTGCTAATTAGGATCACGTCAGCCTCTGGAAGAAGTTTATTGGTATAATGCATTTTCTCTATAATCACAGTGCTGTCAATGCCCGATAGTCACATTGATGAAAGGAAGTGCGTGTTTCAATTGGTGATTGTCCCAAAAAATGGCATGAACAGAGTTGCAAATTTAGAATTTAAATTAGGCTCAGCATCCCAGGTAACACTCATATAATTGGCATTTGGGATTGAAATTCTGAATAGTTGCGAAGGAGGAGGAGCTTATTAACGGCCAGATTCATCAAGGTAAGGAATTGCGAGTCCTTACTAGAGAATTTTAAGGATTCGCTATTAAGGACTAGCAAAACAGGATTCATGTAGGAATCGCAATTGAATTTGCGATTCCCACTGATTCCTTATTTGCGATTAGCTAATTGCTAATCGCAAATAAGGAATAACTCCCCATTCATTCCTACGGGCTAAAGGCCCATAGGAATGAATGGGGAGTCATTCCTTAGTAGCACCCCTGAAATGTAATCCACATTGGTGTTGCGCACACACATGTCCAAAGGACATGTGTGTGTGTGTCACATGCAACTTAGAAAAATGCATTTAAATGCATTTTTCTAAGTTTTCGCTATTTACCACGAGGTATGACCTCGCGGTAAATAGCGGCCCAAAATTGCGATTTCGCAATTTCTAAATGGTTCATGAATTGCATTTAAGGAATCTCAAAAAGAGATTGCTTAGATGCAATTCCTCGCAAATGTGCGAATTATTTAATAGAGAATTTTGCATTTGGGATGATGGATCACAAATGCAAAAATTGCACTCGCAAAGGGCCAGATTCTCAGAATCTGGCCCTTTGCGAGCGCAATTAAGCTTGATGAATCTGACCGATAGTTCTTAAATAACAACCAGAGGTTCCATTTTGGGCTGCAATAGGTCATCCACGATAAAACATCACCAGCGCTTTAAACTTCAGGGATTCATTGAGAAGTAGTTCACAACGGAACAAGACTGAAGATCTTTGAATATAATCAGTTCAACTAGCAGAATGATTAAGATGCTAATGTTGGGATAGTGCGGTCCATTTGGCAATCCTAGGGGCATATTATCAAGAACAGCGTAAAAAATTATCGCCGGTTTAGCGGCAGAAAACTGCAGCTAAAGCGGTGATAATGGGCTTGATAATATGCCTTTGAGAATTCCATTAGAAGTCCAAGTTCTGGTGTGAACATGGGCTTCTATTGGAATTCTCCAAGGCACATTATCAAGCCCATTATCGCCGCTTTAGCAGCAGTTTTCTGCCACTAAACCTGCGATAATTTTAACGCCTTTCTTGATAATATGCCCCTTAGTTCTTTACTCTGCCATCCTTTCACCTTTTCATCCACCTATCCATCCACCCCTTTACTCTGCCATGCTTTCACCTGACTGTCACCTATCCATTCACTCACTCATCCATCCTTTTACTCTGCCATTCGTTCAACTGTCTATCCACCTTTCCATTCACTCATCCTTTCACCCACTCATTCACCTACTCACGTATTCATCCCCACACTCCTTCCCCGCTCATCCATAAATTATTTCACCCTTCCTGCCTTTTAATATTCCTTCCATCTTTCCCTCTTCCATTGACCCATCTTTTAATCTCACTCACTCCTGCTTGCTATTGCTGTATTCTTTTATAATGGTATTATTATCTGCCCAGTTGCAGGTAGAAGAGACCCATAAAGAGCCCACCCCTGCTGAAGCTGTTAAAATGGGTGGGTTCAAGATGCCCCTGTGCACAGAGATCTAATATAGTAGGAAATGTTGTCTTACATCATGTGCCACAGCCAGGTTGTCCTCTAGTAGTGACATCAAGACCGGTTCAGTTCCATGTCAAGAGTAGGAACCCAACAGGTAACAGTCAAGACAGTGATGCATCTTCTTGAAATACTGCAAATGATCTACTATGGCTCAGTCCAGAATGTCAGTTATCTTTGGAAGTTTAACAATGGGTCACTAATTATTTCTTCTGGCTGTTTTCATTGTTAAGTTCCATTCCGAACAGCTGACATTCAATACCATATTTTATTTTGGCGAATATACCACCATGATTGGGGACCATTTTCCTTAATGGTTACATAAATATGACATCAATCTTTGATTGTATTCCACGTTCTGTTTCTTGATAACCCTGCCAGGATATCTCCATGCCATTTCCATTCAGAGGGGCCTGTGTGGGAACCTCAAGGCCAAGTCATTGAACAGCAGCGAATACAGGGCCTGAATGTCACACCTGAAGGACAATAGGTGTCTGGTATGAGCCCCTCAAATATATTAGTGTTGACAGGGACTTGAGGGCAATACTACTGGTAATTAAATACTGTATTATAATAAAAGAAAATTGGAGGTAGATATGTGTGTGGGGGGAATTAATGCGTAACAAGTGATTTTGACTCCGTGACAAATAGTGATTGGATATAATCGAACCCTATGAGGAAACACATCAATTAGCCACTAAGATATAGCCTAATTTGGTTGTAACAGTGAGCCATGATCTTCTATATAAATAAAAATTTAAATGTTTGTTTGTTCAAAATCGAGAATCTCCGAAAGTTCCACATCGATTGCTTTGAAATTTTGACACAACATTGGATTCAATACCCGCATATTTTTTTATACATAGCGTTGGATTTGAATACGCGTGTGTCCAATACGTGCGTGTTTTTAATCGAATGGCCGAACAGACCCTATCGATTTGGTTGCTGCGCAAAAACTACAGGAGACGCATAGAGACAATAGTCTACATATATTAGGATGGACAGTTGGTCTCAGGATGGCAGACCGGGAAGTGGGTGGAGGGAGGGGGGAGCTGTTGGTTCTCTTTCCAACATTAAGAAAGGACGCATAGAGACAATAGTCTACATATATTAGGATGGACAGTTGGTGTCAGGATGGCAGACCGGGAAGTGGGTGGAGGAGTTGGTTCACTTTGCAACATTAGCGTGTGTTTATATATACACAACGTTGGATTCAAATTTGCGCGTGTCCAAAAGGTGTGTGTTTTTAATCGAAAGGCCGAACAGACCCTATTGATTTGGTTGCTGCGCAACAACTACAAGGGACTCATAGGGAAAATAGTCTGCATATATTAGGATGGACAGTTAGTCTCAGGATGGCAGACTGGGAAGTGGGTGGAGGGAGGGAGGAGGAGTTGGTTCACTTGGATTCTAATACATGCGTGTTCAATACACACATGGTTTTAATCAAAAGGCCAAACAGACCCTATTGATTTGCTTGCTGCGTAACAACTACAAGGGACGCATACAGACAATAGTCACAAAAAGATATGGTATACCCACAACCATTGTGAAATTAAACATATTAGAAATGTGCGCTTACTCTTTTCTTTCTCTTCCATTTAACCAGACTGAGTCACAGCAATGCGTGGCCTGGTACAGCTAGTTGTATATAATGATATACACACCCAAACAAAAAGATACCCATGCCCCGAAAGTGTATTTATAAAGTGCTATTTTTCAAGAGCAATTGAGCCTGTGACATGTCAAAGGCCTTAAGTACCTACCTTGCGGTGTGCCTGCTTACTCCACCCTTTAAAATATGCCATACCTGCTATTTTGCTAATGAAGTGGAGGAAGTCATGAATCTGGAAAATACAATCAAAGCTTTCAACATGATTGTAGTACCATAAAATCGCCCCTGGCACTTGATTCTGGACTGATGGAAAAACGTACACATTTCTTCATAGAGGTTTAGTACAAGAATCATTGAAATATGCAATATTTACCAGTGCTGATTCATGATATACAATTAGAACTCAAACTTCAAGAATTTTAACTACGGCAAGGTGCTTATGTGGCTTTTAGTCCATGAGAAGGGTCAGCTGAGTGATAGCAAATGTTAGACGGCATGTGAAATTTGAGTAGTTTCCTTTGCCAAAATTACGTGAAATTCCCCCCAAAATATGGGAAATTATGTGACATGCCAATTCAGCATTTTACACATTTTATTTAGCACGCACTGCTGCCTTGTGTTCATTTTGGACAGGACGACACATTTAGCGCTATAGAAATAGCTCAAAATTACAACTCAAGTGAACAAAAACCTCTTACTATCTGTTTGTTTATGTTGGTCCTGTACTTCTACAAAAGTGTGCTTTACCCAAGTAAGATCTCAATTACACAATGTGACATAATCAGGTAATATCGCACATTTTGTGAAAAAAATGTAGCATGAAAACCTAAAAATTATGCAACATATCTCCTGAAATTTTGCCCAGACCTACTCATCACCTGGATAGCATACATCTAATCATGAAATAGAGCCTGATTTAGATACTGGCAGATGGGTTACTCTGTCACAAATGTAATGCATGTAATGAAGGCAGACAGAAAATCCATCATGTTTGTGATGGAGTGACCCATCCCACTAAACAAAAAAACGTCCTTAGCTCTACTACTCCTCTGTAGCTCATGATAAGGTCGATCACAGTGTCTGATGAATGCATGGGTAGATTAGAAAGCACTGTGCTATTCAGGCAATCTACTCTTCCCAAATACAACCATGTAATCAAAAATCAGGAAAATCTAATTCTTCAGGCAACAAGAATCATTGCAAGTAAAAGGGAGTATTCTTTTAACAATTTGCTGTTTAACATATTCCGACTTTCTCAGCAAATTGACGTACAGCATAAAAACCTATGTATAGAAAAGGGACAGGGGTTGAAACCAGATTAATATGAGAAGATGATGGACCATAGGTTTTAAAGAGTGTTTTAACTATATCCACACATTTGGGAAATATCTGCTTTGGAGTTCATTAGTCGCCATTAAATGTATTATGTCCACAAATCATTTGCTTCCTCGCAAATAGCCTGCTCATTTACATTTTATAAAGCAATGCCATTCGTGAATCCCAAGTCAAAACCCTTTTTACTAACTGTGTGAAACTTTTCTTTGCATTGAAATGTTTTTTAGCAAATCCTCTCAAAGTTAGTTATATCATCAAAAGGCTCACATTTCGAAAATTGGGACTGGCTCATGCTGCCAAGCTAAATGAGACCTACCCCATTCCTTCTGCGCACACCTGCCGAATTGACAGTCAAGAATTAGCAGAGATCACTTCTGTCAAAAACACTTAATCAAGTGCCCAGTCTTCCTTTTAAGTGGGCAAACTGCATGCAAGTCTCGATTTTTTTTTTTAGCCTAAGCCTTCTAGACATCTAACCAATGCAACGTTCTCACCATTTGGAAAAAAGCTTTAAACCCACCTACTTCTGAGTCCATGCCTGTTGGAATTGGCCCTTTTTGCAAGGTCATCCCTGAACTTTTTTCCTTCCTCCTAGTCTTTTTCCTGACCTGGTGTTGGTGGTTTTAGGACTCTGGACTCTTTAGCACTGCTGTCCAGTGTAAAGTGTGTGTGCTCTCTGTGGTAAACATGGTAAGATTGGTCTACACCTGTTTGGCGGATTTAATTTACCTGTCAGTCCCTTGTAAAATGTTATCCCAGATATCCAGGGCCAGTAAATTAAATGCTACTGGCGGGCTTGCAGCGCTGATTGCGCCACCCACCAAAGTAGCCTTTCAAATCTGCCCCAGGCCTCTGCCATTGCAGGGCCTGCCCACACAGTTTACTGCAGCTGTGACGTGGCACCTAAAGTGTGTGCCACGTCTGTGACCCCCTTTTACTGCATGTCAGTCACCTCTAAGGTAGGCCCCAGCTGGCCCTATGGGTAGGGTGCATTGTATGAAACAGGTAGGTCATGAACCCTAATTGTGTGATAAATCCTGGTAGTGACAAACAGTCTTATTGGTTTCTCACTATTGTGAGGCTGCCCTCTCAGAGGAATGCATTGGGGATTCCCTGATATGTGTGTCAGTGGTAATTCCTGATATGAGAGGAGCAGCGTGGTCAAGTGTGGTATGTTTGGAGTATTATTAAAAAATGCTGCATAATGATGTGTGCAGATTAATTATCATTTTTTTAAAAATGCCACTTTTAGAAGTTGGCATTTCTGTGTGCTATGTGTTTTTGTGCCTGCTTGATGTGTATTGCATGTCTGGCGCTGGAGTGATGTGGCTGGTGAGGTGTGTGGCTCCAGAGGGACAGGGTGAGTCAGCGCTAGGTTGAATAGGCAGAACTGCATTTGGAGTAGTGGGAGGATTAGCCACTGTCCCTGAATAGGTGTGTGCCTGCCTTGTTCAATGCTGGCCCGCCCCCCTGTGGTGTGTCAGGGGCCAGAGATTAACCTGACAAAGGAGGGTGTGAGTATGGAAAGGGCTTCAGTACCCCCCCAGAACCAGTTGGAACTGGTTCCCCAAGTCCTGTGCCAGGGCAGAACAAAGACCATCCTGGTATAAATATTGGGGCTGTGACCCCATGTAGGTTGTACCTGCTTGGATCTGGGTGAGGAGGACTGCTAGGCCCGAGGAGGAACCGCCACGAGGTACTGCCCCTTTGCTTGATGGCCCTGTGAGCTGGCCTGCCTGGCCCAGCTCTGCCTGTGTGACTATGAGGTCTGGGAGAGAGGACTACTCTTGTGTTTTTACACCCCTGTGAACTGGCCTGTCTGAACCCAGCTCTGCCCTGTGTGTCTTTGGAATTCAGCGCAGGGTACACACTGGAGTTTTACCCTGCATTGGGAGAATCAGGGGCCTTTTGCATTTATGGAGTGCGCTCGGCGTGAGAAGTGCCCTGTCTGGACTCCAAGAGGTGATTAACCCAGAGCACGTGGTGAGCGCAAGCACTTTGGCTGCCTAAGCCCAAGTAAGGGGCTCCAAATACACTGGGAGGAGTGCGTGATGAGCACTCTGTGATTGTCTTGCCGAGCCCAAGAGGAGGGCTCCTGCTGTGATCAACCCAGAGTGCGTTGTGAGCGCGGGCACTTTTGCCGCCTGAGCCCAAGGAAGGGGCTCCAACTACACCAGAAGGAGTGTGTGATGAGCACTCTGTGATTGCATTGCCGAGGCCGAGGCCGAGAGGAGAGCTCCTGCTGTGATCAGCCGAGCACTGTGGTGGAAGTCAGGCATTGTGAGAGCCTGATCGTGGGCGGGACCGGCTTGCGAGGAAGGAAGCAGGAGAGGCCAGAAGCCAGGCAGTTCAAGGCCTAGTTGTGGGCGGAGCTTTCGACAAATTAGAGCCGGTGCCCCGGAGGCTCCTTGACCAACCATCTGAAGGGAGAAGTAACGGGGCCTCACGGCTCCATTCTGTGACCTCCCGCCTCTCCCAACCTAGCAGAAAGAAAAGGCGGGATACCTATGATAACCGGTCACAATGAGGAGACCAACAAAGCCTGAAGAGAAGGTCCCAGGCCGCTGTCACCAGGTCAGTGGGACCAGAGAGAAGCTTCCTCCAAAGTGGGGCATGGTTGCCTGACGTGGGGCCTCTTTTAACTGGGCCACTGTTCTTTTTTGGGCTTGCTCTGCATCAGGGGGAGCGTATGAGCGGTGTCCACAGCTGCGCTGGCAGAGGACAGGCATCTGCTCTGGAGAGGGACACACACCTTGGGAAGAGCCCTGACTATTGGCATTCTCCGAAGAGGAGTCACAGTGAGGGGGGCTTCCAAGGCGCTCTGTTGGTGCCAATTTCTTTTGAGTCACACAGCTGCACCGCCTGATTGTGGGCAGCTGCAATGATGGGGCCATTCCTTTTTGAGCCCACCATAGAAGTCCCAATGAGGGGGGCTGAGGAGGCACTGTTGGTGCTAATTTCTGTGAAGCCCAGCTGCACCGTCTGATTGCGGGCAGCTGCAACGTTGAGGGTGGGCCTTTTTTGTCGGTCTCTAGAGAGACCATGGTGGATTACACCCTCGCCCCTCATTTCTGGTGCCGACATGTTGGGCCTGCACCATACTGCAGAGGCAACTTAGCGCCCTGACTTTTGATGGACAAAGGGCATTGCGGGAAAGTCTCGTACGGGCCCCAGAGGGAAGGGCAGTTGGCCTGTGAGTACCTGAGGTACTGGTAGGGTGCAAGGCCCTAATGTGATGCATAATGTGTTTATGCCTAATGCGATGCATATTGTGCCTATGCCTAATGTGATGATCCTGAGTACAGTATGTTACTAGTAGTTGCTGGTTGTTTTATATTTACTACTTGTGCTTTGTAATGGTTCTGACAGAGGGCTGATTGGCCATGTCATGTATGTACGTCTCTTGTAAAATATTGCCTAGTGCCAGGTGGCACAGTGTATATTTGTGGTTATTTTCTAATGTGTTTATGATAATACAAAGGCTATTTTTATATTACCTTGTGTGGAGTTTCTTTTGTGGTGTGCCTAGTGTGTCGTTGCTGTGTGTGTGTGTGTTGCACAAATGCTTTACACATTGCCTCTGGGATAAGCCTGACTGCTCATGCAAAGCTACCAAGGGGGTGAGCAGGGGTTATCTTTGGCGTGTTACTCCCTTGCCCTGACTAGATTGTTGGTTTCTGCCTGGCTTAGGCGCAAGCCCTAGCCAATCAGAAATCCCATTTTTAACAATGCTTTTCACCTGTTTGGAAGAGCTTGTACTAAAAAGCCTCTGTACATAACAATGCATTACAAAATCCAAATCAAATCAAAACAAATCAGACCCAAAACAAACTACAAAATGTATGTGTGCATACTGGCATGCTTGTTCACAGTGACTGACACATGCTTGTGTTTTAGTGGCATATACTAATTGCTTAGACTAATGCATTTCCATTGACATTGATGACAGTGACTATCAGCTACATCCATATGTACTCCTGGAGGAATCCAGGCTCAAAAGTATGGTCTATCCAGCTGGCAAGAGGACTTCTCTGGGTGAAAATTCTGAATTGTTCTGGCCTCTCTCTTTTCCCAACTTAACCAATGCCTTCACTGGGTTCTCGTCCAACAGTTATTCAACAACATGAAGCACAACTCGGATTCAGGCTAGTACCTTACTTTGATGAAGGACTTTTACTTCCATTTCCAACACTAATTCAAAAGGTAAGTAACCTTGTAGGTGTATCCGGCTCATGGTGTATCATGCTTGGCGCCAAACCATGCCTAGTTCCTGGTCTACTGTGACCAGTCGACCCTCATGCTTTTTAGTGCTATTTTTATTTTAATATTTGTAAAAACATATCTTCAGTTTACTTTATTGCATTTTTGCTAGGTATATCATTTTCTGCTTTAAATTATTCTCTATTTCTCTAAACTTCAGTGAATATATTTTATGCTGTGTTTTTTACTTTTTAATTGTTTTAGTTCTTCAAAATGCTTAACACAATTTTTAAGTTAAGCCTGTTTAGTCAGTTGCACAGTTACCAGGGGTTAAGCTGAGATTTACATTATTGAGCATGTTACTGGATCTAACAAGATATTCACATTCTTACATGTGTGGACTCCCATCCACCCCAAGTAATAATCCACTTTCTCACCAAAAGGTTGAAAGGGATGGAGAGAAATAAGTCTATAGTTGGTGAGCAGTTTTGAATCTTGTGAAAGCTTCTTAAGACAGGAAATAACAGATGTTTCTTTCCGGGATTTGGCCACGCCTGCTCATTGCAAGGATGTATTGTATACAGCTGTCACATTGGGAGAGATGGCATTGGCCAATGTGAGCAAGGATAGGTGTAGTGAAGGGGTAAGATGAGGCGCTAGATTTACTGCATAATAGTAAGGAAGTTTTATAGTTAACCATTAAAGGGGTTTAATCTGAGAGCATTAGCCTGATATCCTCTAATAACTGTAACACTGGTAGCAGTTGTAGAACAGTTTACTAGAAGAGGTTAAGCAGAAGGGAAATAAATGTTCTCAATCTTTTTAGACAAATAAGAAGATTGAAAAAAGCAAAGTCTCAAAGTCGGAAAAATGAGAAAGAGTTAGCAACTAAAAAAAATACTTTTTTGTCAATTAGAAAATTAAAGAACAATTTGCAGCTTTAAACTTGTGGCATAAATTACTTCTGGCAGTTGTAATTTTCCATCTCAATGCATGATTGAAGTTACTGCATGTTTTTTTCTTGGCGGAGGAATCATAATTCTGCTATTTGCCCTTTAAGGCTTTGCAATGGTATTTGAAGCTGTTTAAGGCATCCATTTACCAGATACAAAGGAGTTAGATCTCTGTTCACACCTGAAGGCACCACTAAATTCCTGCTATGCTGTTTGTGAGTTTCTCGGTAACATTACTTTCACACATAAAACATGGTAAATTGCTCATAAAAGAATGCACAGTTACCCAACACTACAGAGTTTCCTGTACGCTTTAAGTGTAGTGTTACTAGTAAGTGCACTCTACAGCTAGCAATAGTTCTTCTCAGATTCTTTGTACATCCCTATAACTAATAAACCTTTTCATTGCTGTATGCATAAATCCCTGCGGGTATACATTTAAACATTTAGGGCTTATTTCACAAAGGTAAATGTATACATTTGTGTAAGTTTATGGTTGTTTATTCTTCACAAAGGTATTTTACAAGTAATGCATTTACGAGTGCGGAGTCTCATCACACAAAAAAGTAGGACAGTGTCAGAGTACCTTTGTGAATGAGGCCCTTACTTATTTAGGTTGAGCCTGGACAGGGCTAAAGGATATTTTGTATATGCTCTGTGGCGTTCAACTTCGCCCATTGCTTGCCATTGCTTTTCATTTGTCTATGTCAGTGTCCTTTAAAAATCTTTGCTTGCTAATGGTCAGTCCTGCCTCTTTGTCCCTCCTTTTTCACTTCCGTTCCTTCCATGGAGTAGGGACACAGGGGCATATTATCAAGGGGGTTTATCTCCGCATTTTTGTCTTTAAAAGCCAAGAAAGCGGAGATAAAATTATCTCCCTATTACCAAGCTGTCGCTAACACCAGTTAGTGACAGCTAATAGGAGATAGCGACCATCTTGGTCCCCGCTTTGCATGTCAGTGATATTTATCACTAATGACATGCAAAGTGGGCGTGCCAAGATGTTAGCGACTGGAAACAGTCCCTAACATCGCTCTCTCCTATTACCAACTTTTGGAGATATTTGCACTAAGCGCGAATATCTCCAAAAGCTAACACCTGCCCTGAGCAGTTCTTATCCATGTTATCCAATGGGAGGTGGATAACATGGCTAAGAGCATTTGCTCGATAATGCATGAATATCGCTGACTTTTCAGCGATATTCATGCATTGCGGCCGTTTTTTATCGCATTTGCGATAAACCTTGCTAATAGCAAGGTTTATCTGCGATAAAAATCGCCGATGTGCGGCGATAATTTTTGTCTCTAAACAAGTTAGAGACAAAAATTATCGCTAGTTGTTGGTAATATGCCCCTAAGTACTCTGTCATTGTAGAGTGGTGTGGCTCACTGGTTAGAGGCGGCAGACTTGGAAGCAGAGAACGGCCCGGGACCAGGGTTCAATTCCCGACGCGGCAGGGTCGTGGACCAGGGTCAGCGGACTCGATAATTCTCACCTCGGTGCCTACACAAACCAGGGATCACACTCGGCAACTCTGGGCATTAGCTTGCCTCATCTCTACAACGGCCCCCCACATTCGCCGGGGATGCCTGGTTTCACCTTGGAGATACCCAGTGGGGACCATCTCACAGGGATAGCCAGGACGGGCTCCCCAGCGGTCTACAGCGTCACGACGCCTCAGGGCAGCAGTGCGCTTTACAAGACACATACATTTACATTTACATTGCACTATGGTTGTTTATCTATTCTTGGGGTAGTATTGGTTTCCTGCTCTGTTACTGTGTGCATGTGTTGAGCTTTGGCACCATAGCTGCTTACATATTATTATAGCATTTCTCCCTCCCACCTCCTAATAATGCCACAGTTGTGTTAGTGCTGCCTTCTGCTCTGTTGCTTGCATTTTCTGCCTTTTTTGCCTTTTTGTTGCACTTTTGGGATGTCGACCGTCATTTGGACTTCTTTTGGTAAGATATTTGTTTGGGTTTGGGCTTCCTTTTAATGGGGATTGGGCTGGTTTTAGACTTTTTTCACTTTTGGATGTCAATCTTATGGGCTTCTTTTGGTAAGATATTCATTTTGGGCTTCATTTTAAGGGGGGTTTAAATTGTTTTTTTTTGTGTTGGGACATTCTTTTTTGTTTTGTTGCAAAGTGCATGGATTTTCCTGGCTCAGCAAGGCACTTGCTTCATTAACGCCATGCTTTATCTTTTACAGACACTTGCTGTCCTCTCTGTTATTTAAAGGACAGCAGCAGTGAAAAGGGCTTCCTCAGGGCAGCTACGTGATGTGCCTTAAGGAGTGGTGCCTTGTTTTCTTCACTGTCAACTCAATGCCTGCTTCACAGCTGCTAAATTTCTTGTTTCCTGAAGCAGGCACCTTATTGATTAAACAAAGTAACACAGCTGCTTTCCCTGATGCGTAAATGTTCCCCCATCCATGCCCTTCATGTTGCTTTCCCTCATTGTTTTATTGTCTTTGTGACACTATTTTAATTAACTTTTCTCCTTACTAAGTATGATGATAGGCTAAAAACAAATGACCCATCCCCCTCAAACATAGTTCAGTTGTCAATTAAGAATTCCACAATCTACATGCCCCATTCCTCCCTGCACTGGAAGCCTCATGGCCTCATGGCCAAGAAAAGCGTTACCCAGCCACAAATAAGCTGGTGCTTCAAGTGGCACAGTTTCTACGCATTCCACTACTAATATGCGTGCAAACTTATGTGAATCGTAAAACACAAGTAATAGCTCAATCAGCTGTAGAATCCTTTACAAAAGGCAGGATATGTACTTTTTGTCATCAGCAAATAAATGCATGAGTGTTGAATGGGTGTTAGAAATGGGGCTCTCCAGCTGGAAATTGTTTGCACCTTTGTCCAAGAAGGGACCCTTCTTCCTAGTCCGGGTAAGGGTGTTACAGTCCAAAAATAACCCCTGCTCACCCCCTTGGTAGCTTGCCACGAGCAGTCAGGCTTATCTCAGAGGCAGTGTGTACAGCATTTGCACATAACAAACAGTAATACAGTGAAAACACTACAAAAGAATACCACACCAGTTTAGAAATATATTTAATATTTTTATATATCCAAAACAAGACAAAAACGACAAAAGTCCAACATATATAGTACTTTAAAAATATGCACTTTGCAAGTATACTTTAAAAACACAATTCCTTTAAATTTGGTAGCTCCATCTGGTGATCTAAACAATAGAAAACAGCACTTCCATCTGACAGCATCAGTCAGGAATGAATGAATGAATGAAATGAAAATGTATTTATAGAGCGCATGGCTGCCCTAGAGCGTCCCAGGGCTAAAATGAAACACAAAACCACAGCCGTGTGCACCGGAAAATTAGGTGTCAAGAGGGAAAAGGTGGGTTTTCAAAGCCTTGCGGAATTATACAAGGCTGGGCTCCTTGCGGAGCTCAACAGGAAGGGCATTCCACAACTGCCCAGCGTTTATGGAGAACCGACGGCCCCTGGACCTTGCTTTCTTCGCTCTAGGAATTGCCACCAAATTACTTTGATCAGAGCGAAGGGAGCGTGGTGGCTTGTAAGGGCGGATCAGGTCCTTCAAGATGGGAGGGCCCGAGCCCTGAAGTGATCTGAATACTATGCACAGGGATTTAAACTTCACTCTTGCCCGAATCGGCAACCAGTGAAGGGCCTTAAGGCCGGGTTTGGCCGAAACTCTTTTTGGAGTTCCGGTGAGTAACCTAGCGGCCGCATTCTGCGCTCTCTGAAGCGTGTTGAGGGTCGATTCTGGTGCAGCAAGAAATAAGGCGTTACTATAATCGAGCCTAGAAAGGATCAGGCCCTGCACCAGGAGCTTCCTTGATTTAGGTGGAAGAAGCGGAAGAATTTTCCGCACTGACCGGAGCGAGCCATAACAAGTCTCTGCAACTCTCTTGGCCTGTGTTCCCATTGACAAATCCGGTTACAGCCAGACCCCCAAACTTTTTATAACGTCCTTTGGGTCAGGGGGGGGCGCCCAGGCAGGGGGGCCACATAGGTTTTGGGAGCGAGGTGTACATGTTGCCAAGGAGCATCAGCTCTGTCTTGGTGCCATTAAGTTTGAGACGAGAGTCTGACATCCAAGACATGATGCCAGAGAGACAGGAGGCAAACTTTTCCCCATGGCTTTCTAGGAGCGACAGCGAGACGATCAGTTGGGTGTCGTCAGCGTAGGTCACTATTTTCACCCCGAAGGGTGAAACCACCTCCTCCAGTGGAGCCATGTAAACGTTAAAAAGAGTAGGGCTCAGTGATGAGCCCTGCGGAACTCCACACTGAAGGGGGATAGGCAAATATCTGATATTGCCTTCACAGACCTGGTATTCCCGCCCACTCAAGAAAGATGTAAACCATTTGAGTGCTACGTCCCTCACTCCTATCTTGGCCAGACGGTGGATCAGGATCCCATGGTCCACCGTGTCAAATGCAGCACTTAGATCCAGGAGGACCACAGCAGCGGATCCCCCTGAATCCAGGATGCATCTGGCTTCCTCCACCATGGCAATCAAGGCTGAGTCAGTTCCCTGACCCGGCCGGAAACCCATTTGCGTACGACGCAGAAGGTCATTTGACTCCAGGTAGAGTGATAGTTGCCGATTAGCATGTTTCTCAGCAATCTTACTGAGACCTGGCAGAAGTGAGATTGGACGATAGTTTGACAAATCTGCGGGGTCAAGGCCCGGCTTCTTTAATAGTGCCTTAACCATTGCCATCTTCCAACTAGGTGGTACTATACCCTGATTGAGAAATGAATTAAGCAGGTCTGTTGCGGGACCGGCGATGGTGTTGGTGAACCGCTTGAGAACGTGAATTGGCATGGGGTCGGTAGGCGAGCCACTCTTGAGTGCCGCTAATTCGGCACAGAAAATTTCCCTCGAGATAGGTGTAAAGCTGTTGAACACAGTCCTATCAGGCGTAGCGTCAGGTACAGCAGTGTCCCAATTATGGGTACTCTGGGGCAGACTAGTCAAGATGTTACTAATCTTGGTGTCAAAGTAGTGGGCTAGTTGGTTGCATTTATCTTTGCACCCATCTGGTGGCGTCGATGGGGTAGGGGCTTTAAGCAGTTCCTTGACGATCTTGTACGTCTCTCTAGAGGAGTTGGAGGAAGTTTTGATACTTTCCTCGAGGAAGGTGGCTTTAGTCAGATTGCGAGCTGCTTTATAGGCTCTCATGGCTTCCCGGTAGTCTGATTTGGAATTTACCGCCCAGTTCTTCCGCCATTTACGCTCCAGCTTTTTGCATTTTTTCCTCAAAGTCCTTAATTCAGGAGTATACCATGAGGACTTGGGACCGCCGTTTTTCTTCTTCACCATTTTCATGGGGAGAACGGCATCAAGCGCGCCGCATAGCCAATCATGAAAGTTGGCATCAGCTTCTAGGAGATCACTCTTAGGAGGGGGGGTCGAAAGTTCAAGTACTGAGGCAAGGTCATTCGTTGACAGATGGGACCATAGCCTTGAGGAGGTAAATGAGGATGTGGGAAGTGAGGTACTAAGGTCAGTGGCAAAGTAAAGCTCAAAAGGGACCAGAAAATGATCCAACCAGGGGAGGGGGAGGGGGGTAAAGGCCGAAGTTGAGGGATATTAGAAAACACTGGGTCCAACAGATGGCCCTTAACATGGGTAAGACCGGAGTTATGCAATATACGATTGCCTGCCTTCAATTCCAGTCTAAGATCTGAGGCTGCTTTGTCCTCCTGCATATCAAAGTGCAGATTCAGGTCTCCGAGCAGCAGGAAATTGGAAGAGGAGGCTGCCAGCGCCAACACAGTCTCCAGGATTGAGCTGGTAAATTGTTTTATTGCCCCAGGCGGACGGTAGACAAGCATACCCGAGAGTGAGCTCTTTGGGGAGAGTTGTATCCTAAAGTGCAGGCTTTCAGAATCAAGTATGAAGCCCTTGTCTACCCTACAAGTAAATTACTCCCTGTAGATAATCGCCAGACCGCCCCCGTCAGGGGCGTCAACAGACTCATAAACATTATCTATGTGTTGCGGCCGACACGGTGGTGAGACAGTTGTGGCATTTGTCGTAGTGTCGATGCAAAGCATAGTGCTGCAGCGTGCAGTGCCCTCAAGGAGCAGTGCAGGCAGCAGCTCGGTGATGGTCGTCCAGAGGCATTGGTGTGACCAGGGCTTCGGTGCAGAGTGAAGGCGGTGCTCGATGCTATGCTGACAGATCATGGTGCAGGCGACAGAGCCGGTTGCAGAAAGCTGGTGTCGGTTGGTCGGTCCGGACTGCGGTGTGTGATGGGGCGGTTCATTGTGCGGCTTACGAGCGGTGCCGCAACACAATGCAATCACAGAAGTAAGAGTCAGGGTGCAGTGACAGAATTGGTGAGAAAATGACCTTGAAGTGAAGCAAGGCAGCGTGGAGTGCAGTGCCCACAGGTCACGGTGCAAGCAGTGGCTCAGTGGCAGCAGCGTCAGTATTGGTGAGACCAGGGTTACGGTGCGAGATGCACACGGTGCGCTCTGCGGTGCCTTCAGGACAAGGACTCGGTGACAGAGATGAATGCTTTTCCTCAGTCTGTGGTGACTGAAGCCGCATTTACAGAAGCAGTAACCAGAGGTGGGAAAAGTCTTTGCAGTCCCTGAGAATGCAGAACAGGAGGCAAGCTCTACTTCAAGCTCTTGGAGATAATCTGCACAACTGAAGAAAGTTCAGTTCAGTCCTTTCACTGCCCAAGGCAGAAGCAGCAACTGTAGGCCAACCCAACAAAGCAACAACACAACAAAGGGGCAGTACTCCTCCTGGTAGTTCTTCCAGCTCTACTTCTTTGCAGGGTCCTTGATTCAAGAGAGTACTCCAAAGTGTGTTATCTCCCTCAGACTTCCAACAGGAGGTAAGCTCTACTTCAAGCCCTTGGAGAAAACTCTAACACAGAATGATGAAAGTAAATTCAGTCCGTTCCCTGTCCAAGAAAGAAGCAGAAAGCCGCAGGCCAACACGGCAGGGCATGCAGCAAAGTGGCAGTTCCACCTGACAGCTTTTCCAGCCCTTTTTCCTGGCAGGTTCCTTAGTTCAGCAGCAATCTAAAGTTCTGGGCCCCAATATTTATACTCCGATTCTCTTTGTACTTTTGGGCAGAGAGTGTCTGTGCTTAGCCCACACCATAATTATCCTCTCTGGTCCAGCTTCCCAGCAGGAAGTGGAGACAGCATTGTCCAAGGGAGACATTTAGGTGCTATTGATAACTACTCTGAATACAACCCAGATCTATTCAGCCCATCCCTGACTCATTCAGGAAAGGTAGGGCCAACATCACCCACCCCAGTGGCTGTCTGAGAGAATGCACATCCCCAGCAGTTGTCACTCCAAAAGCCAGACAGTCAAACCAGAAACCAGCAGAGGCACACAGGATGGCTAAGCAAGAAAATACCTACTTTCTAAAAGTGGTACTTTCAAACACACAATATAAAAATCATCTGACTAAAAAATGCATTTTTATATTCAGAGTTCAGGAATACTAAACTCCAACTTTGTATCTTGTCCCAATGGGAAGTTATACTTGTAAGATGTTACAAAGTATTCCCCATTCTATCCTAGGGAACAGATAGACTTTCATTAGTGAAAAAAAAACGAAATACACTGTATTTTGCTATCAGGACATGTCACACACACCAGTACATGTCCTTCCTTTCAAATACACGGCACCCTGCTAACAAGGGCACCTTGGGCCTACATTAAGGGTGTCTTATTTTTTAACTCAATAGTGCGCTGTAGGAGGCACAATCAGTGCTGCAGGTCCACTATTAGCATTTGATTTATAGGCTCAGGGCACACACAGTGCACTGTACCAGGGACTTAGTAGTAAATCATCCAATCCATAATAACAATTTACACAGAGAGCATATGCACTTTAGCACTGAATAGCAGTGGTAAAGTTCCCAGTGTTCTAAAACCAAACAAAATAGGGTCAAAACTAGGAGGCCAAAAAGTAAAAAGTCTGGGGGAAAATCAGCTGAAGATGCGAAGTCTAACACCCTCTCATCACTCTCTCACACTGCCACTCCACCTCTCATCTTATAATCCAAGAGCACCCTCTCATCCCTCCCTCAAACTCCCTCAGTCCTCTCTATATTGCCTGCTCGCACATACTACTTCCTGTACTTCCTAACACTGTTCACTGGTGCTCCTACCACTCTTCCCTCTATCTGTGGCTCTCATACTCCCTATCACCGCTCTTTCTCTTGCTCTCTCACGCACTCTTCCCACATCTCTCATGTAATTGACTTCAGGCCCTCAAGCATGGTTTCTTTCCAGCGGCTTTTCTAGCTTTCCGTCCCTCAAACCCATGCTCTCTCCCTCTTCTTTGGGTGTTTTCTGCATACACATGTCCTCTCTCTTTAAGTGGGTGTGGCCTGCTCTACCCTTCTTTCTCTATTTCTCACACACTCTTTCTGCTCCTCTGTCTCTAGTGCATTCACCAATTCCTGCACAAACGACCTATCGCTTTCTATGTTCCTTTGTATCTATTCTGTCCAGCTCTCACCCCTTTCTCTTCACCATGTCAAATAATTCCACTACATAAATACACTCCACACCACTCAATTCCACCCCACACAATTCCACAACTAACAATTCCAATTAAAACACATATTTCTACTAAACATTGTCATTTACGACATCAAATGCGAGACCTATTGCATTGTTTATGCGTGTTTGTGAATTAGGACCATGGGTTGTAGCTTCCATCACCTCAATAGAGTGGCAGGCAATCTGGGAAACATTCATAACTCCTCAAGTTTTCAGTTCTTCAGCTTTCAGTAGTACTCAATTTATTTTGCAGCAATAGCACATATACATTTTATGCAACACATTTAAAAAACGGAAATATTTTTTCAGACCACATGGAATTCAAATAAGTGAGGCTGGAATATTTATGGGAGTTCCTTGATCTGCTTCCTGCTAGACTGACGACCACTTTGAGCAGGACACTATGCCCAACTATCTATAAAATCTTGAACCTTTCTTTCAAAGAAGGGCAACTCCCCCAGCATCGGAAAGAAGCAATAGTGAATCCTATACGGAAAAACTCCGCCTTACCTTGGACGGAACTCTCTAACCTCCGTCCCATCTCTCTATTGTCCTTCCTGAGCAAACTGGCTGAGAAACATGTCAACATCCATATCTCCAGTTTCATAGAGGTGACAGGGGGCCTGGACCATTCACAATCTGGATTCAGGCCCAACTACAGCACCGAATCAGCACTCCTCTCCGTGACCGATAACATCAAGATGTCACAGGATAGAGGAGGCTCAATGATTCTGGTGCTGTTAGACCTGTCGGCTGCTTTTGATACTGTGTCCCATAGCATACTTCTGGGCCGTTTGCAGGGAGTGGGCATTGGAGGACAGGCTTTGTCATGGCTGGAGAGTTTCCTTTCCGGGCGATCACAATCTGTCAGCTTGGGCCCCTATCGTTCCACCTCAAGGGTGCTCACGAAGGGGGTGCCACAGGGCTCATGCCTAAGCCCCACCTTGTTTAATGTGTATGTGGCCCCCCTTGCTGAGATTGTAAGGTAGTGTGGATTCACACCGATGTCTTATGCCGACGACACCCAACTCCTCTACCCTTTCCATTCTCTTAACTCGGATGTTAAGGAAAATTTTGCTGAGGGCATGAGGGCAGTGTCCAATTGGATGGCCTTCAACTGCCTCCAATGTAATGTCGGGAAGACGGAGGTAATGCTTTTTGGGAAAGCTACCATACTCTGGTCTCCCGATTGGTGGCCTCTGGACCTGGGACCAGTACCCTGCCCAAAGCTGCCCGTAAAAAATCTGGGTGTGAAGCTAGACCAAAATCTAACCTTAAAGGAACATGCAAATTTTATCTCTGGAGCATGTTTCCGCACCATTGGCCTGTTAAGGCGAGTCTTCCCTCTCTTGCCTGATACGTATAGAAAGACCCTTGTACAGGCCCTGGTGATAAGCCGGCTGGATTATTGCAACGGGCTCCTGATACTAGCTAATGAGGATGCCTTAAACCGGCTACAGGTGATCCAAAATACGGTGGCAAGACTAATCCTGAACGCTCCGACAAGAACTCCCTCTAAGCCCCTATTGAGAGAACTCCACTTGTTACCGATACAGCAATGTATCAAGTTTAAAATCTGTTGCACTGTGCATAAATGCCTTGTTGGAGATGGACCCAAATACCTAGCCCAAAAATTCCAGCTCTATAAACCTGATCGCCTTCTCCGATCAAGTAACAAACTGCTATTAAAATCCCCGCTCATAAAGAAGACCAGGCAAGGTGGCCGTGCTATCTCTCTTATGGGGCCAACCTTATGGAATAAACTGCCCCTCAGCCTCAGACAAAACACCAATCACATATCTTTCAGGAAAATGCTCAAGACAACCTTGTTCCTGGAAGAATAATGGCTCATAGCTCATTTATAGAGATACATACGTTACCATCCTGGCGTGCAAAGCGCGGAGATACCCCATTGGGGTCGATTGTGGCGCGATATAAGAAACTAAATAAATAAATAAATAAAGTTTCAATAATTGATAGGAAAGTGTCATTTTGACCCGTTCTCTAAAACACCCACTTTTAATAGAAAATCGTTATGCTCGGTGAACCTGCAGTCTAAAGAAAAAGTATTCAATCACAGATAAATGTCATCCTAAACTAGCCTTATCGTACTGTATCTTGTTTTGCAAGAGAAAACATAGGGGCATATTATCAAGGGGGGTTATCTCCGCTTTTTTGGCTTTAAAAGCCAAGAAAGCAGAGATAAAATTATCTCCCTATTACCTAGCTGTCGCTAACAACAGTTAGCGACAGCTAGTAGGAGATAGCGACCATCTTGGGCCCCACTTTGCATGTCAGTGATATTTATCACTAATGACATGCAAAGTGGGCGTGCCAAGATGTTAGCGACTGAAAACAGTCGCTAACATCGCTATCTCCTATTACCAACTTTTGGAGATATTCGCGCTAAGCGCGAATATCTACAAAAGCTAACACCTGCCCTGAGCAGCTCTTAGCCATGTTATCCAATGGGAGGTGGATAACATGGCTAAGAGCATTAGCTCGCTAATGCATGAATATCGCTGACTTTTCAGCGATAATTATCGCTATTGCTTGGTAATATGCCCCATAGTTCTGTGGATGAAGAATAGAATAATAAGCTTGTTATTTATGTTTGTTTTTCAGAGAGGTCTGTGACCATGAACTGAACTGGTAATTTTCTATACTATGAATGAGTATCTGCATTAGAGGTTTGAGATATAAATTTCAAATTTCGAGGAGCGCATGTTTCAATACATAAGACGATGCCAAAATTCAAAGCAAAGTGGGTACATGTGAAAAAATCAATATTCCTGCCTTTCTAAAACAGTGACTAAGCTAGATTTTTATTTAATTGCAAAAAATATGTGGTAATACATAAAACTGTAAAAAGCAGCAACATCTCACTAAAGCAGCCATACTAGTTTTTTTTGCAGAGTTTTATATAACGAAAACTTTACCCGAATCGGGTATCGGAGCGCTTTACATAGCACCAGTTACGTTACATGAGGACAGTCATCAGAGAACAGAAAGGCACATATGAAATGTATTTAATCAGGTACTTCTGCTAGCAAAGCTAGATACCAAGGGTTAAGAGTGTAATCAATGGTCTCTTCCTAAGTACAAGTCCTAGTTACCATTGATTATGAAACTAATATTGCCTATTTTTTGAAGAAAACCAAATGAAGCCACAGTGGTGCTAAACACAGGAAAGAACAGCACATATAACAAGGGAAAAACAAATATGAAGTGATAATTTGTTGAAATTCCTGCATTTGTCCCCATGATAACACCCTGTATTAAGTTCTCTGTAGAACCCTTCAAGCTATGAACATGTTGAGAGTCATTTAGTATCACTTATGGTCAATGTAAGTTCTTTGAGCTTTTGCTCAACACTACCATGACGCCTGACTTCCTTGTATGCCCCTCCACACTATCTGATAAAATGTCTGCTTAAAACACAATAGAAGAGGAAGATAGGTGACAAGAGCGATGCTGAGAGGCAACATGCTGCCTAGCTCATGGCAATCTGCCCCCACCTCTCCGGCTTGTCCGACTGGGTGGCACGCCCCACATGTCCTCAACTGGGGTATCTCTGCCTTTCACTACATGTCATCTGCTGTGTAACCTGCTGTATGATCTCCTGTCTCACCCTTGTAGGTTGCAAAGTGCAGTAGACCAGAGGGGAGATGCAGAGCTGTGATCTGTGCTGTGACTTTAGGGCATGGTAAAAAGGGACAGAGGACCACAGAAAATGGTACGGTTCACATTGTTACTTACCTCCCTCTGTTTGATTGCTGCAGTTCGATCCAGGAGACGTGTTTCTTGCTGCTTGTTTGTCTAGTGGGTCCATTGCTGACCACTGATGTCTGAAACTGTCTGGTTGGAGGCCTCCTCCATTCTCTTTCTTAGCCTTTGGGGTTTTCTCCATTATGAAACAGGAAGACAAAGGAACAAAGAAATAAAAAAAGGAGTGTTCTTTCAGACTGACTGCCAAAGGTGGGGACTTAGCTGTGGAATCAATGCCTGGCCTGCTTATATTAGGTGTATGTGGCAACCCTGGACCAATGAAGGAGCTGATTTAAGACAGAAATTATTTGAACAGCAGAAAGACAGGAATATTCTATGTGATATCTGAAATACTAATGTGTTGACACTTCATGGGTGCTTCAAGCTGATTATGATTATATTGTATATTACTGTGTGCAACAGGCACACTATTGTATTGGTCACAAGCGAACTTATTGTAGCACTAATGATTTATTTTAGAAGCCAAGTAGCGTTACACGAAGTTGTGAGAGAAGAAGTAAGGGACAGTGGAAGAGGCTCAATACCAGACATGCAATCTGCCAAGGAGGGCTCAAGTAGAAACAGGGAGGCACAGGCAGATTTGATAAAAAAATAGAAAATGGTGAGATGGCTCTGTGGCTTCTTGAACACCACCACATATTTTGAAATATTCAAAGAAAACAAAATGACCAATTAATCCAAAGTAGTTTGGGTTCTGGTCCAACTATATAACTGGTGCAACTTTTTCATTATTAAAAGCTTTGCACAAACATTTACATTGATGTGCAACATGCACAAGTATATAATGTGTGAATTTCATGTTAATGTTGACCACAGGTAATGTAGGGTTTGAATTAGAATGACTCATTTAAGTTGCAAAGATTTTCTCTCCTGTGTTTTTTCCTTTCTCCTGTTTCAGGAGTCACGCTGCACCAGTCAACATTAATTTAAATGTATCATATTATTTTGATTTCTGTGTGAATGTTTATCAGTGCATGTTCCTTGGCGAGATGCATAATGAACCTTGCACCTGCACAAAGGAACGTTCTGACCGAGATCTCTCATCCCTCTGCAAGATAACCACTGAAGGTAATGAAGCAGAGACTCAATTGTGTGGTAGCTGGGAAGAAGACTGAATCGGGGTCATCAAGAAATGTTCGATCCTGATTGGCTCTTTTAATGAGAACCATAGAGAGTTGTCCCCTACTGTAGAAGAGAGGATTTACATCGTGCATTGGTTAGCTGCAGATCACATGCCCTTTCCACTCTCCTAAGAGGAGACGCTTGCTTTTGCTTCTCCCTGAAAGCGTTAGGACTCCTGGGCAAATCAATTCTGCCTTACCTGACTGAATCTTTATTTAATTCTGCCTGTAAAGGCTATGCTTGCCGACACATTCTGCCTCGTTTCTCTCCAATTTACGCAACTTTCCAGCTAAACAAATTAGGTAACTTCCCTTCATTTCATGCTGAGCCAGCATTGATTTGTTTTATGAGAACTTTAACAGATTGTCTCTATTTGCAATTTTGAATTGATTTGAATATTACTGACTAATGCATTCATGCAATGATCACTGATACATGACTAGTTTGATTGATTTGAGTATGTTTGCTAATCTGTTTATAAATCTTTATGATTTGCAATACTCTCCATCATGGCTCAGTTCTAGACTGAAGGTCCATCTACTTAAATGGAGCATGTACTTGAGCTTGCACCAAAGATATGCATGGTAAAATTCTGCTGTACCATCTAAAACATGTTTTAATGAGAACACCAATAATCCTTTAAGATTTGGTTGTGGAAAACCCACGTACAGTCTTAATAAATGAAAAAAAATACCATTGCATCAGGACATCACTCAATTCATCAAATGCTGATGTGATTTTAAGCTTAGACCTAAAAAAGTTGTTGTGTGGAAATTAATCTGCAGAAGTTGATATCCTGAGCACCCACAATAATGACATTACAACTACCTTAGGTTTGAAAGTAAATAGGCTTCAGGAGGTGGGGCTAGAGGCACCGATCACAAAGTAGTGTGGCTCTTGAGTGGGGAAGTGCTAATCAAGATCTTCTTGCACTACATTCCTTTCAGAGATGTAAAGGCTGGTGATCATCACAGAGGGCTTTTAAAAGGAGGCTTGGCCTGTTACAATGCTTCTTACATTCAGCATGCAGATCATGCAGAAATGCTTACCCCACACTGTTGGTTTTAATTGCATGCGTAGACCAAATACTGGGATAACTATTAAGATTACAACAGGTAGGTAAAGTACAGAGTCAGAGTAAGCAGCTATTTAGCAAAAAAGCATATTAAACATTCAGAAAGAAGCCAGACGATCCTACGTTTGCTTCCTTTTTAGAGCCTTGGTATGGCACAGTGCACAATAAGGATGAATTGGGATGCGGCCACCAGTAATTACCAGTGGCTGAGATTAATTCAGCAAAGGGGTGGTCATCACAAAGCACTTTCAAGAGGAGGCGTGGACAATGCTCTTTGCATTCAGGATGATAGACCTTGCAGAACCGCTTACAGCCCACTGCTGCTTCTAATTGCGTGCGTAGGCCTCACACTGAAAGAGCTGTTGAGATTAACACAGGCAGGCAAAGTGCAGTGCCACAGTTAGTAACTATTCAGCAAATCATACTAAATGCACGGCAAACGCCTACAAATCCTGAATTTTCTTCTTTTTTGGATTTGGTAAGGCACATTGCTATTTCCACTCAACACACTCTCCTTTGAAGAAGCTCCTCACCGTCAACAGCTGAGTCTTCTAGCAAGAGTGGTGTAATTTATACCTGTCAGTAAAGGTAAGTGTAAGCGTATGTAATTCAAGTATACAATAAATAAATAACTTTAATTAAAAAAAATACATATCTTTATTTTACACATTTTGCCAAATGCAAGATTTGAAAGATTTTGGAATTCAATATGTATATAACTTCTCCATATCTTCAGCACCACACACGTAAATAGTTAGAGATTAATACACGTTTTTTGACGGAGATTAATACATGTTTTTATTGAAATGGACATCATATTCACATTTGCACAGAATACAGTCCCACAACTTGCGTTCCAGCCCCGCCAAATCAGGAAAGATAAGTACCCGGATTAGCTTGGCAATACAGATTACCGGTATTTAGCTATTACATTCTTCTCAGATTGTGCATATGCTGGGGACCAGACATAATCTGAAAATGTTCCTAAATATCTTTCCTAATCTTGGGGCATATTACCAAGGGCAAGTATCGCCGCTTTTTCAGCGAATTGTGCCGAGAAAGCGGCGAAACTGCTAGAGCCCTATTACCAGGGGGAAATTTTAACGCCTGGCCCAAGCCCACTTTGCATGTCGGCGATAAACATCGCTAATGACATGCAAAGTGGGCGTTCCCACGTCCAACCACATGAAAAATGTGGTTGGAGGTGGGAACACCCTATTACCAAGGCAGGCGTTGGGAGGAAAAGACCTGCGATAAACTCGTTTATAGCAGGTCTTCCAACGCATGTTCTGACCAGGCGTTAGGCATTGATAACATGGGGGTGTGGATCATAAAGCTGAATCCACCCCCCCCCATATTATCAAGGCCCACATTAACACGTGAAAACAACGTTTGTTTTCATTCGCTAATGTGCCATATCGCCGACTATCGCCGGATTTAAATTCGCCCACCTGATGTGCATTGATAATTGCGCGCTAAAACGGCGATGAAATCCGGCGATAGCCGGCGATAAGGGAATGTGCGTTGTGCGTTTTACAACGTACTCCTTGGTAATATGCCCCCTTGTCTTTAAACCCAGAGTTTAAATGTGCCTCAGAAGAGAAGCGTCAGGATGTACTAATTCTGGAACAAGTCGGTGAAGGCAATCAAATGAGAAGCAGAAACTGAGCGGATAAAGGGCAAAGCGCTAGTGCGAAATCCCTTGCCCATATACAAATGCCTGCTGAGTCCAGCCAATAATCTGTTCTTGATAGAATTGTGTGCACTGAAGAATAGATGGCAAATACTTTAGTACATGAATGGCTAAAGAAGCTCTCTCAAGCTAAAGTCACACTTCTTTAAACATGCAGGGAAACTCAAACACAATTAAGTTGTAGCTATAAACTCCCTCAGGGAGTGGTTGCTGACATGCACTTATTTGATGTCCATAGGTTATATTTCAGCCTGCAAGCATCTGAAGTACGTTTGTTTTGGGATCCTTGTTATTTTGGAAAGGGAAGGATGATGTCAGGACCATGTAGCTAACGTGGCTGTGGACATTTGCCTTGGACCCTAGATGTTTTCTGTAGTGTACCGGTCTAGGTTTGTGACTCTACTATAAATAAAGCTTAGCTCCAGGAACTGTCTTCTGTGTAGCTTGATCTAGATCAAACTTTTGTGTGCCTTGTATTTGGTGTAGTGTTTTAAAATATAGAATAATTTTGAAGATCCTTTTCTCTGTCTCTTTTCTCCAATAGTCAATTTGAGCTTCGTACCCCAGGTAGACAGTGGCAGGTGGTACCTTTATTACATTTTTATGGCCTGCACTGTCCGTATAATTTAATTGGGCATTGAAAAAGAAATACCCATGCTTCAGTTGACTATAGCATGAATCTATAGTGGTACACTGCAAGTTTGAAGTGCTTTACACCATTCACTCTGTAGGTGAAAGCTGCATTAAAATAACAATTTCACAACCTCTCAACCTAATGAAAAGCTTGTGGTGTGTTTCTCTAGGTTCAGAAAGGTCCCTCAATAGAATACTAATTTGAACTTACTTTAAGTACTTCCCATACTTTGAGTTTTGGTCATATTTCCTTGAGTCACCATTTAATTTGATTAACCTAGTGGGCTAAGGTAATAACTTTGCTTGCCAGCAGGTAGGTGAAAACCTAGAACAGCAGGCCCATTTGTATAGGATTAAGTCTGTTCATGGGATAAGAACGGGGTACAGGCAGAATCTGCCTATGTTAATTATATTCACGTTGAATGACAAGTCTGGGCATGCCCTTGTCAAAGAAGCAAAAGGGGAGCGAGTAGAGATCACTCTCCCTCTCATCAGGAGCTTCTTTTGATGTTTTGGTATGAATCCTGTTTCCACCTTCTTAGGTTATTTCTTTGCTGTCTTCCTTGTTAGGCCGGTCCACATAGTTGTTGTGTCCTCACGTGGTCAGCGCCGGGACGCCCCTTTGCTGGGGCAGCTGCGCGCTTTACAAAAAGGATAACATAACATACCATAACAAAGACCAGTTTGACAGTGGCAGTTGGGGGTAGGCTTAAAGCTCTCTGGGAGCTGTGACTGCTGCCTACTTGAAGTCACCATCTTGAAAAAGTTCAGGTTGCTATGCAGGAGGGATGGGTTAAGGTGGATAGATGAAGAGCCATCTTTGGATTGAGCAGAGATACCCACTTTCTGACCTTTTGAACGTCCTATTACAGCCCCTGAGCATGGCGGAAGCATTGAGAAGCTCATCAACCTGCAGCAGTCAATGTAGATTGAGCCCTTGTCTTGTGATGAACCTCTGTCTGGAGTGGCAAGATGATCTGGACTTGTACTGACTTGAATTCTGTGGCTGATTCTCAAAGACAAACAGATTCCCAGAAAGTAGCCAGAGTACCATGAGACTTAAGGAGCACAGCCAATCTGTTCTGCCTTCATCATTGCACTGTGCTGCTCCTATAGTACCCCAGGCCAAGGAGACTACAGAGGGGCTGGGGGCAGGAGAGCAGGTCCTTGAGCTCTTCATAAATGAAAGCACAGCAGTCTAAAAAAGCTGCAGCTGGAAATCTAAACATGTCAGAGGCTTGGAGGACTTGTAGTGGCTGGAGTGTGCCACCAGGAGCAAAGAAAAAACATTAAATAACGGTGAAGAAATGTTCTTGAAATGCTGGTCAAATCAAAGCTCCAAACAACTTCTCCAAGGTAATACTATGCACATTCTCCAATTACAGAAAATACACAAATTCATTTCTTCAGATATAGCACATAAATCTGCCACTGAAACACGGTGCACCAACCTTTCAGAGTTTCAACACAAACATGTATTGCAAGTAATATCATCAATTACGTGTTTAATTCAAAGATCCAAACCCATCTATTAAGGGACATATAATGTACATAAAAGGAAGAAATAAAAAAAGCTATAAAATTAGCTTTCATAGATATAAATCCAGTAACTAATGTCACTGTGCAAGTATGATGAATTTCTTCATGTACAATTTGATCATGTAACAGTTTTTTGTCGACGTTTCAGTGGTACAGAAACTCTAAAACCACCTTCCTTAGGACTAATTTGATCAATGTTCTGCAAACCTTTAAAAATTTGATCATGTTAAAATACATTAACTGAAGAATCTCATTAAAGCCATCAAGGTGGCTTAATTCATGTTAAAATAATAAATGGGTTAACTAACGTCCTTCTCAGCAGTCATCATATTTTATGCAATCCTAGCGCAATCACCTAAGCGATACTGCAAATCTCTACTCTCTTAGTGGGATGCCTTACAAATATCACCCTACAGAGGTTGGAATGTCCCAACTTAGGACCTGCTTCCCCTTCTTTTTCAGACTTCTTGTATATTCCTGAGTTGTCCTTAGAGTTTTTCAAAAAGCTCCACTAGTTCAAAAGTCAGCACTGATGCTTGTGCTCTTTGAAGAATGCTGAGGGCAACTCAGGAACCTATGAGAAGGCTGGAAAAGAAGGGGGCGCAGCTCCTACGTTTTGTAAAATATTAGGAGTATCCGGAGAAGAACGTTAGTCAACCTATTGACCAGGTCACCCATTTACAAAAATTAAAGTCACTCCTGTGTGAATTTGAAAAAAGGAATAAGTTGCAACTGGCCGGTGGCCACTTCAAAGGGAGCAATGTGGGCCATTTTTTCAGCAGAGGCCAATCTCATCCCATAAGCATTTGTACGGGAATAGAAATTTGCACAATTGTTAGATGTGATGTCTGAGGAGGAAAAGTGCCACCAGCGTTGGTTAAAAATTGCTCTTGTGGCTGCCACATGTGTGTGAGGCTCTTGTAGAAGCCTTATTTTCAATTTTTGATTATATTACTCTAATCCTATTGAGTCAGGGAAGACATGACCCCGGGAGGATCTGCTTGCTTTTAAGTGATCCTTGAGCTGAGACATTTAGACTCACAAATGAAGATATGTTTCTTTTCAGATCATGTTGCTGATTTACAGAAAGTATGAAGCAGGAACAAAGAGTCATAATCTGCATTGTTTTACAATTTGAAAAGTTATTTACTGTATTAGTATTGACAGTGAGTTATTGGAAGAGCATACCATCCTTAAATGCTTTAATATTGATTCAAATCGTATATGATCTAATAAATGTGGTTGCCCCTTGACAAAGCCACCTTATCATTAAAAAGGATTTTGCATTACAGCTCACTGGAGTCTGAACAGCATATCTCCCTCTGCTTCCAATCAAAATGTATCACTCTAATAAATGTAATAAGGTAACCCCATGCTAGTCAACGAGAGAGATAGGCTGTCTATTAGTAGAAAATGACTGTAGGAGCTTTTGACTACTTTGGCATGTTAAACTGCAGCACAGATGTCCTACCTTTTAAATATGATACACCCTGGCCGATGAGCCTTTAGAGCCTACCTTAGGGATTACTTGAATGTATTAAAAAAAAGGTTTAGGCTTGAGAAATAACAGTTTAAAACTGCACTGCAGGTTGCAGTGGCAGGCCTGATAAATGTCTTAGCAGGATACCTTAGTGGGTGGCATCATGAGCGGTGCAGGCCCATTGGTAGCATTTGATGTATAGGTCCTGAGTACATGTGAAAACATTTATTAGGGACTTACAAGTAAAGTAAATGTGCCAGTTAGGTGTAAGCCGATTTGAACATGTTTTAAGGAGACAGCACAAGCACTTTAGCTCTTGTTAATGGTGGTAAAGTGTGGAAATTCCTAAGGCCAACCAAAACCAATTCATCAAACAGGAGTGGCGATGGTGAAAGGTTTGGGGAATACCACACCAACTATGTCATGTATAACACTGAGCATGTGCCAATCATGTTCGTATCCTAAAGATAAACTCTGTTGGAAGTTGGTTTTAATGACCTTTAGAGACATTTGGAGTAGAGATATCTATTGCTCATGAGGAATTCCATCACAACCTTGTTGCAGCAGTGGGATAAGTAGACAGAATCTGCACTGAAAAGTCAGATATTGATTGATTACAGTGATTGCATATTTGGAAGAAGCTAGATTGGATAGAGGCCTTTTCTAGGAGCTACCAAGAGACTGATGGGGGCTAGATTCACTTAAATAAGGCAGTAATGCCTAGTGGAGTGAATTAATTTGTACCCAGAGACAAGGGTAAATATCCTAATGGGAAATTCTTTGTCTTAGTCATGCTGCTGGGCTTTCCCCAGATTTGAAACGAGACCAACTAACAAAACCCGGATGGACAGTGGAACCTTCTTATTGTCAGCACCTAACCTACAATTACTCCAATAGTAAATCCCCTTCTGTCTCTATAGGGAAACGTGTGCACACCGAACAGCACCCATCATCACAGTGCTTGTTCCTGCAGGAACTCAACAATTCAAACAAAAGCACGGGTGCACCACACCAGAAAACACAATTCAAAATGGAACAAATACAAATTTAAATTCAAAAGATAATTAAAGCAAGGCTTCTCAATTTTGATCTCTTTTATTCCATTGCGTGGTATAGAAAACAGTACAGCCGACGTGTTTCGTCCCAGTGTGGGACTTCTTCAGGGCAATATATAAGTCTACAAAATCATGACTCGGTGAGGGATTACTGTCTTATGGCTTTCATTTAACAGTATCGCTGAAGATAATAGGTCGACCGCATATTAAGGAAGGAAACAAAATAATGAGAAGAAGTTGCAATCATATATGAATTCTAATATAAACACTGGGTGACTGGTAGAAATGGCAAATTGTTGAAGATTGGATGTGAGTAAAAGATTTACATAGCCTAATAAAAGTATCTCTTTTCCGTCCCTCCTTTTTTCTTAATGTTTAGATGAACCTCAGGTATTCATGAGGAGTATCTCCAAATTGCGAACAGATGTAGTTGGGACATATACCATTTATTTTTCTAACTCATTTGATAGTGAAGGTGAGCTAATGGATATCTCTTTGATTTTTTAATCAAAATTTGGTATAACCTCAGTGTATTATAGATTAGGCCTTGCACGAGGTGGGAGTTCTGAGATGGTTGACATGTTTTTACAAATAATCACGGAGTGTATTAAAATAAGGATATTAAACTTAGAATGGAATATAGGCAGGCTGTCATTTGTGTCATGATGATTGGTTAGAATGGCATATATTTAACAACAAGGGGTGGTGAGGGACAGAGTTTCTGAATTAAGCAGAATACTCTCACCCAGTCAAGAGATCAGGGCTAGATCCAACACCGTTTTTTAGCTCACTGCACCATCCCAGCTCAGAACCTGGCTATATGCAAATTAGTCTGTTCCTGTCCCAGTGCATGATGGGAACAGGGCAAACCAAACTACCAAGCCAATTCTTACACTGGGAAGGAAACAAGCTCCCGGGGACCGGTTTCTGGCATTTCAGCCGTCGTCGGCCCGGTTTGCTTGAATCCTGATGGTGCAATGAGCAAGGGACTCACATCTGAGTGTACACTTCCACGCTTAGGGTGGACAAAATATTTAACAACAAGGGGTGGTGAGGGACAGAGTTTCTGAATTAAGCAGAATACTCTCACCCAGTCAAGAGATCAGGGCTAGATCCAACACCGTTTTTTAGCTCACTGCACCATCCCAGCTCAGAACCTGGCTATATGCAAATTAGTCTGTTCCTGTCCCAGTTCATGATGGGAACAGGGCAAACCAAACTACCAAGCCAATTCTTACACTGGGAAGGAAAGAAGCTCCCGGGGACCGGTTTCTGGCATTTCAGCCGTCGTCGGCCCGGTTTGCTTGAATCCTGATGGTGCAATGAGCAAGGGACTCACATCTGAGTATACCCTTCCACGCTTAGGGTAGACAAAATATTTAACAACAAGGGGTGGTGAGGGACAGAGTTTCTGAATTAAGCAGAATACTCTCACCCAGTCAAGAGATCAGGGCTAGATCCAACACCGTTTTTTAGCTCACTGCACCATCCCAGTTCAGAACCTGGCTATATGCAAATTAGTCTGTTCCTGTCCCAGTGCATGATGGGAACAGGGCAAACCAAACTACCAAGCCAATTCTTACACTGGGAAGGAAACAAGCTCCCGGGGACCGGTTTCTGGCATTTCAGCCGTCGTCGGCCCGGTTTGCTTGAATCCTGATGGTGCAATGAGCAAGGGACTCACATCTGAGTATACCCTTCCACGCTTAGGGTGGACAAAATATTTAACAACAAGGGGTGGTGAGGGACAGAGTTTCTGAATTAAGCAGAATACTCTCACCCAGTCAAGAGATCAGGGCTAGATCCAACACCGTTTTTTAGCTCACTGCACCATCCCAGCTCAGAACCTGGCTATATGCAAATTAGTCTGTTCCTGCCCAGTGCATGATGGGAACAGGGCAAACCAAACTACCAAGCCAATTCTTACACTGGGAAGGAAACAAGCTCCCGGGGACCGGTTTCTGGCATTTCAGCCGTCGTCGGCCCGGTTTGCTTGAATCCTGATGGTGCAATGAGCAAGGGACTCACATCTGAGTATACCCTTCCACGCTTAGGGTGGACAAAATATTTAACAACAAGGGGTGGTGAGGGACAGAGTTTCTGAATTAAGCAGAATACTCTCACCCAGTCAAGAGATCAGGGCTAGATCCAACACCGTTTTTTAGCTCACTGCACCATCCCAGTTCAGAACCTGGCTATATGCAAATTAGTCTGTTCCTGTCCCAGTGCATGATGGGAACAGGGCAAACCAAACTACCAAGCCAATTCTTACACTGGGAAGGAAACAAGCTCCCGGGGACCGGTTTCTGGCATTTCAGCCGTCGTCGGCCCGGTTTGCTTGAATCCTGATGGTGCAATGAGCAAGGGACTCACATCTGAGTATACCCTTCCACGCTTAGGGTGGACAAAATATTTAACAACAAGGGGTGGTGAGGGACAGAGTTTCTGAATGAAGCAGAATACTCTCACCCAGTCAAGAGATCAGGGCTAGATCCAACACCGTTTTTTAGCTCACTGCACCATCCCAGCTCAGAACCTGGCTATCTCAAATTAGTCTGTTCCTGTCCCAGTGCATGATGGGAACAGGGCAAACCAAACTACCAACCCAATTCTTACACTGGGAAGGAAACAAGCTCCCGGGGACCGGTTTCTGGCATTTCAGCCGTCGTCGGCCCAGTTTGCTTGAACACTGATGGTGCAATGAGCAAGGGACTCACATCTGAGTATACCCTTCCACGCTTAGGGGGGACAAAATATTTAACAACAAGGGCTGGTGAGGGACAGAGTTTCTGAATTAAGCAGAATACTCTCACCCAGTCAAGAGATCAGGGCTAGATCCAACACCGTTTTTTAGCTCACTGCACCCTCCCAGCTCAGAACCTGGCTATATGCAAATTAGTCTGTTCCTGTCCCAGTGCATGATGGGAACAGGGCAAACCAAACTACCAAGCCAATTCTTACACTGGGAAGGAAACAAGCTCCCGGGGACCGGTTTCTGGCATTTCAGCCGTCGTCGGCCCGGTTTGCTTGAATCCTGATGGTGCAATGAGCAAGGGACTCACATCTGAGTATACACTTCCACGCTTAGGGTGGACAAAATATTTAACAACAAGGGGTGGTGAGGGACAGAGTTTCTGAATTAAGCAGAATACTCTCACCCAGTCAAGAGATCAGGGCTAGATCCAACACCATTTTTTAGCTCACTGCACCATCCCAGCTCAGAACCTGGCTATATGCAAATTAGTCTGTTCCTGTCCCAGTGCATGATGGGAACAGGGCAAACCAAACTACCAAGCCAATTCTTACACTGGGAAGGAAACAAGCTCCTGGGGACCGGTTTCTGGCATTTCAGCCGTCGTCGGCCCGGTTTGTTTGAATCCTGATGGTGCAATGAGCAAGGGACTCACATCTGAGTATACCCTTCCACGCTTAGGGTGGACAAAATATTTAACAACAAGGGGTGGTGAGGGACAGAGCTTCTGAATTAAGCAGAATACTCTCACCCAGTCAAGAGATCAGGACCTGGATATATTCAAATTAGTCTGTTCCTGTCCCAGTGCATGATGGGTGAGATAAATAACGGTGATGGATCAAGCCCTGATCCTTGGACTGGGTAAGAGTGGTCTGCTTAATTCAGACACTCTGTTCATCACCACCCCCTTTTCTGAATCGTTTTTGGCCACTATAGGTGTGGCAGGGTATACTCAGACATGAGTCCCTTTCTCACTGCACCATCAGGATTCAAGCAAGCCGGGCCGAAGACGGCTGAAATGCCAGAAACCGGTCCCCGGTAGCTTGTCTCCTTTCTGGTGAAGAATTGGCTTGGTAGTTTAGTCTGCCCTGTTCCCATGATGCACTGGGCCAGGGACAGACGGATTTGCATATAGCCAGGTTCTGAGCTGGGATGGTGCAGTGAGATAAATAACGGTGATGGATCAAGCCCTGATCCTTGGACTGGGTAAGAGTGGTCTGCTTAATTCAGACACTCTGTTCATCACCACCCCCTTTTTAGAATGGCATATAGGCAGGTTGATAGATTGATATAATGTATTGGATCAAACTGACATATGCATATTGTAATGGTTAATTTTCTGTTTTTATTTCACAGCCCTGATGATATCCCAGTAGGGACGAAACGCATAGGCTGTAGCTGTGGAATTGTGATATTGATGTTATTAGTTGGAATAGCTGAAAAGTGAAAAATGTGTATGTCTTCAAAATTGAATATTTACTGCAAAATAAAAGAATTGAAGATCACTGAGAAGAACACAGCCTGCAGTGAACTTTGTGTGTGGACAGTTAAAGAATTGCATAAATTGGATGCATTAAATCTGGTTAACACAGACGCTCCTTTGAATATTGGTTGTTTCAATATAGAAGTAATTCCTGATATCTCCATAAGTAATGGAAGCTATACAGAACGTGCAGCGCAAAAAGGTATGAAATCATCCATAAAGATATGTCTACGGTGATTAGGTGTCCTCTAATATGGAATCACAAATAATAGCACTAGGTGTCCTTTTCAGACTTCATAGAGATTGTCACAACTTAACTTCATGTAGGGGCTGCAAAAATATTGGTCCAAATAATTCAGAGCGAAAATAGATAGGCCTCCAGCTTGGACTACCGGATGGTTTCCACAAAATATGTCACCGGAACCCCGAGAATATGCTTCAAGAATAAAGAATGCCTAAAGTGAATGATTCAAAATTCAATCTAAGTAGTATTACACATCTATCACAATATTTCTAGAAGAAAGGGCCCCATCAGGCAAGGTCAACAGGATCGCAATAAATTAGTCACGATCGAAAACGCAGTCTCCAAGGATGCCACAGCCACGGAAATTACTATAGCCTTATAGCCCGCCGTAGCGGGCTATTCCGGCTATTAAAGGCACGCTGAACAGCGGGACTTTAATTGCCGGTATATTCCTGCTACGAAGGGCTATAGGGCTATTAGAACATTCTGCCACTAAAGGGCAGAATGTTCTAACAAATTAAACAAAGGGTTCTCGAAGCTCGAGGGGATATAAATCCTCTCGAGCTTCGAGAAGCCTTTGTAGAACATTGGAATGTTGCTCTGCGGGCCTTTACCGGCCTGTAGAAGCAGGGAGCACTCCATTGTCTGCAATGGAGCTCCCAACATTCCAATGTTCTAATACAGCAAAGAGACCAACTACAGCGAAGACAGTGTCAGAAAGATGGAACTTCTCCGTGTACGTTCACTTAGGTACTGATAGGCATCCTATTCCTAAAATGTGTAAAAGACTTTGAGGAGATGGGTTTAGATAATGTTGGAGATGGCAACAGCGCTATTAGAAACTGTGACCTGGCAATGGGGCCCACTTGGATAGTTCTAAAACATCTGCCTTGGGAAATGTAATAGTGTTTAGTAAAAGATTAAAGGCAAGGCCATAAAATCATTGGAAACACACCTGCAACAAAAGACTCCCATAACATTCTGACCTCCTTATCCACAACTATTAATGGATATCAATACTTATTATTTCTGGTTTATATGCTATTATTGTTCTCCATTTCATTTGTTTGGTCTGACCATTTCCATTTACCCTTCCTGGTAACCACTCAATCAATATATTGCTTGCCTAAAGCAAGACATGACATTTTTAGAAGCTTTAAAGAAAATACTCCTGTTTTCAGAATTTCATTGTACCAATACTTGGCCATCTCAAACATTCAGCTGCTTTCAACTCCCTTGGGAAAGAATACAGTAATATCATCCTCTTAGCGGCTGATACTTGCTCCTCTTCAATTAAAATTAATGTAGTTCACTGAGGCTCACAATTTGAAAAGAAATTCGAATTGCTATATGCAAAATGCTGTGCACATTTTTAAATGCACAACATTCTACAAAGGATTTAAAATTGTAAGAAGCTGTAAATATTCCATCATGACAGCCAAAGCAAAGCTTGTACAATAACATCTTTTCTGATCATCTATCTCTTACAAATCTCTTTTCAAATGCCTATGTTCTAACAGCCCCCCAAAAAACCATCATCTCATACTATAGATGTGACAGAAATCTAGTATTCACTGCAAAACATCTTCATAATAGGCAAATTATCCAGAACTCTAATTTCAAATTAATCACTTTTTAAGGACCAGAAATCTAATTATAAGACTAAGACTAAAACCTCTACAAAATAGAGGATTTACACAGATTTCTAAATTGAGAGAAATCATGTATCCTCATCTTTCTCCATTACTTCAGGGTTTCTGATCCACGGATATATATCACAATATCCATTATCAAAATATCATCGCTCTGGAATATTGCATGCAGGGTATAAACTCCTGCTAAATCAGAAGGTGATCAAAAGTGAAATATAAATTGGGTGTGTAAGAAGGGGCTTAATGTTTGCTGTGGACCCTCATTTTTTCTCTCTCTTATTTTTGCTGGCTGAAAAGTGATATAACACCGGCTGTTTCACTCTAAAACATATGCTATACATGGGATTCACCTAATTTAACTTCCCTGTAAGGCGATGCAATATGGCTCAAAAAATACATATGAGGCATGAGAGTTAAATGTCATTATATGCTCCAATGTGTACACATTTACACCTCCCATGAATGTGACAAAAATATACGGCTTCAGGGAGCACACCCTTGAACTGGCTGAGCGGCTGTTTAAAAGCACTTTAAAGACACATCGCAGTGAATTGTGCCTTTGCCATGTAGAAAATAATAGTTTTTTTATTTATTAGATGCTAACCATAAAGCAGACTTTATAAGCTCACAGAGCTGAGTGCTTAGTATTTAAAAATGTGGATATTCCATATTGGAAATAATATAAAGTCACAATGAATAATTGCCCAAAAGCTATTTTCAATATGGGGGTGAAGCTTCATTTTTCATAAACAGGCCTAGATAAAAATCTAAATATTATTTTATATCTCTGTCAAGGTAATATTTGGGACATGATTACAAGTAATTTTTCATTTAGTTTCAATCCATTCATTCACTTATGAAATTAGATTTGCTGTCCGGGAAAAAAATGTTTAGGAACCAATTTGCCTCTGAACCCTACTCCAGAGGCTCAATACATACTACTGCCTGGGTGGTAATGATCCTACCACCAGAGGACAATAGTAGGCCTTTGGGCCCAGTAAGACTTGGATGTTGTAAACAACTGATAACATCACATGGATTAGTCATCAAAGGAGAGGACAGGAACAGCTAGTAGAAGAAATGACAGCCTTAACACTTCTTTTTAGACTTAGTGATGCCAAACAGGTCTGGCAGGAACTGCACCTGTTCATGCGGAAGACTATCCTAGACTTTTTTGCTCTAACCTCAGCAGAATAGAAATCCAGTTTGGACACTCAAAGATGGTACCTCTTCTATATAGGGGAAAGGATGGAGAAGGTCCAAAGCTGGATGTTGAAAGTCATTTTTGCCTGAGGGCTTGCAGTAATTTGTTTGCTGATGCTAAAGACGAGGTGCTGAAACAAAAAATTTGGTAATTTTAAAGAAAGTAGTTAGGATTGGGTGGATGGAATTATCCATTCGCTAGCTAGTGCACAAGATAAGCATGACACATCACCAATACCTCCTAAGAACATTCCTAGACCAGAGAAGACATCAGCATTCAAGAAGAAGGCAGGAAGAAAGCTCAAGAACTTAAGACTCATGCTAGTAACCAGGGATTGGAACTGCTCACCAATAGTCAAGTGGTTCTCTTCTTGCTTGTCTGCTTTGGAGACATAAAAAACAGACAGACTCCTCCTGCCTCTAAGAAGGCCTAGCTGGGAACTGAAGATTGGACCCTGCAGTTGATCTGTCTGAAGAGAGATCTGAGGCCTGATTCACAAAGGATTTTTTTTTTCAATTCGATGTGTATGTGAATCCCCACCGCTTGTGCTTAAGTTTCGAGGAGGTCTGAGAATGGAAATTAGTCTGTTGTAAAAGACACAAATCTATGTTATGTCTTGTGAGGTATGCGTGCACCAGCCTGGCTTTCCTGCTTTCGTTTAGCCCCCCAATGTTCCGAATCAAGCAGTTGATACTGGTAATGTGTCATAGTTCAAACACATGAGAGTAACATCGCTCCATCTCTTATAGCATAAAATCAGCACAATTCGTGTCCTGTGTGGCATCCAGAAACATAGCCATACAACATTAACACAACAAACAGTGCAGAATAATAGATGCACGACTTCTAATCAAGGAAAATACCACCTATCTGTCTAAAATAAAGGAGGAAGTTGGTTAGGAAAAGAAAATAATGGTCTCTCGAGGCATCTGACAAATGAGGGCAAGCTCAACCAATATCATCCTGTACGAAGCTGCCTTGACACCTCTGCATAATTATAGAGTATCGGAGTACCCCAGTGTCCATTGTAAGAAACTAATGATCAAACTATAGCCACATATCATCCCACACTTCAACTCAAAACAAGAGCAAGAGCAGTGATCAACATCATACTTAAGAGGTGAAACACAGTGACAGGTAGTTAGTCATTATCACTTAGCTGGTGTTCAGATGATTCACCCAGTCCAGGATTGTTCTTGGTACTTTTACCACCCACATTTTGCAAATTTCAGAGCAGATCTAGCACCTGTAAAGAAGTGGGCCGAACCGGCATGTGACACTTTAACTTTTGTGGGATAAAGCAGTGAATATGGGATCTGTGCCTGTAACAGGATTCTTAGCCGGCAGAAACTATCGCCTCACTGCCTGCACCTCTGGTATAAAGTCTGGGTAGAAGGAGATCTGGTTCCCCTGATGTGTAATGCTCCCCTTTGTATGTACCTGTCCCAGTATCACATCTCGATCTTGATAGTTCAGTATTCTTGCCAAAATCAGGCCGCAGGATGGCCCCCACCGCCGGTCTGGGACCCAGCGCATGATGAGCTCACTCCTCCGCAAAAACTGGAGACAACTGCGTGGCAAATAAGTCCCGCAACATGTCTGCCACGTATGCCTTCATCTTGGTGATTGCCGTCGTCTCCGGGATTCCCGTGATGCGTAGGTTGTTGCGACGTGATCTCGCCTCCATATCCTAATTTTTAGCTCTGATCACATCCAGTAGCTTATCCATTTGCAACAGTTGGTCGACCTGGAATTCATGATGGTCTGACTGTTTATTTTCTAGCACATCCAGTCTATGTTCATGATCTCTGACCGAGTTTTCACTGATTCCATTTGTGTTGTCAGTGTGTCCAGTTTCGCATCAATAGTCCGGAGGCTAGCGCGCATCTCGACCATAAGCGTGCTGATTTCTTCTCCTTGATCTCTCAATGGCCCTTCAGAAGAATAACCCATGGCGGATTCTGAGTCTGATTCCATCTGTCTAGTCGCTCTCCTTTGGTCAAAGCAAATTTTGGGTTGTTTGGCATCCTGTTTGCCCATGTTTAGCTTCAAGATGGTATCTCTCCATAGCTGTGTCCAGTCCACGCAGTGAGCTCTCCACCCACGCCGCTGTACTAGCTGCACATAATGCACACCAGCTTGCGGACCAACCGTAGCCCGTCCGTATTAAACCGTTGTCAGCCACCTCAGATCACTCCTCCTGCCTCTCTATCATGGGGAGAAGGTCGTATCTACAGCACTCTTTTCAGGTAATGATGTGACCAGGTCTTGCAAGAAGTTGGGCAGGGACCAGTTCCCTCCAAGGCTCATCATACATTCTGCTTAGAGTTTCAGTAAGTATTTATTTGTTTGCACCCATCCGAATGCGCAATACGGCTTATGCTTAACCCACTCGACCAGGTTCAATCTTCCAGCTCTCAGGGGTAGCAGACCAACACATGCACCTGGCCACCTTCAGCTTGCCAGCCCCTAATACCACATTGCGCACTCCTCGAGTTTGTTCCCCAGCACCTGTCCACAATGATGTACACATTTAGGGGTGGTCCTCACCAAGTGCCTATTCTGCAATGTGCCCCAGAATCGGAGAAGCCACACAAGCCATGTGGTATTCATCTATTTCTGTGTCTTCCCGATAGTTGGTCTCTCCCTTTGCCTCCTCTAACAAAATGAGTCAAATGGGCCTTGCATAGAAACTCACGTTTGAGGCACCTTCCCACTCAACAATACCCTGATGACTTCCAATCTTTCCCCGCAGGCACACTGGGTTACGTTTCAGCACTGCAAGAGAAGGATCTTGCTCCGCACTGTTCGCCACGAAGACTACGGCTTCAGGCAGACATGTTCGCCGCACCAATCTTCCGCTGTAGGAACCGTACCTGCTCTTCGCGCCACAGCCATCCTCTACTACTGGGTTAAAGAACAGTAATGGATTGGGTGTGAGTATTTGAATGGTTCAGATGCTCTGTCCAGCACCACCCCCTTTTGTACCGCTTTGTTCCCCATAAGTTGGCAGGGTATGCACAGACATGGGTCCCTTGTCACTTTGCCACTGGATTCAAGCAAGCAGGGCTGAAGAAGGCGGACATGCCAGAAACTGGTCCTCGGAAGCTTGTTTCTGGTCCAGGGAAGGCATGGATTGGTGGTTCGGGCTGGACTGTTCCCATAAGGCACAGGGTCAGACTGATTTGCATATGGCCATGTCTGAACTGGGGTGGCAGAGTGGGCTAAAGAACGGTGATGGATTAAACCCAGATCTGTTGACTGGGAGTGAGTATTTGATTGGTTCAGATACTCCGTCCATCACCACCTACTTTTGTACCTCTTTGTTCGCCATAAAGTGGCAGGGTATGCTCAGACGTGAGTCCCTTGCTCACTTTGCAACTGGATTCAAGCAAGCCGGGCTGAAGACAGCTGAAATGCCAGAAAATGGTCCTCAGAAGCTTGTTTCCCATCAAGGGAAGGCATGGCTTGGCGGTTCAGGCCGGACAGTTCCCATGATGCACAGGGTCAGACTGATTTGCATATGGCCATGTCTGAACTGGGGTGGCAGAGTGGGCTAAAGAATGGTGATGGATTAAACCCAGATCTGTTGACTGGGTGTGAGTATTTGATAGGTTCAGATGCTCCTTCCATCACCACCCTCTTTTGTACCGCTTTGTTCGCCATAAGTTGGCAGGGTATGCTCAGATGTGAGTCCCTTGCTCACTTTGCCACTAGATTCAAGCAAGCCGGGCTGAAGACGGCTGAAATGTCAGAAACCGGTCCTCGGAAGCTTGTTTCCGGTCCACGGAAGGCATGGCTTGGCGGTTTGGCTGGATTGTTCCCATGAGGCACAAGGCCAGACTGATTTGCATATGGCCATGTCTGAACTGGGGTGGCAGAGTGGGCTAAAGAACGGTGATGGAATAAATGCAGATCTGTTGACTGGGTGTGAATACTTGATTGGTTCAGATGCTCCGTCCATCACCACCCCCTTTTGTACCACTTTGTTCGCCATATGTTGACAGGGTATGCTCAGACGTGAGTCCCTTGCGCTCACTTTGCCACTGGATTCAAGCAAGCCAGACTGAAGACGGCTAAAATGCCAGAAACCAGTCCTCGGAAGCTTGTTTCCGGTCAAGGGAAGGCATGGCTTGGCGGTTCGGGCTGGACTGTTCCCATGAGGCACAGGGTCAAACTGATTTGCATATGGCCATGTCTGAACTGGGGTGGCAGAGTGGGCTAAAGAACTGTGATGGATTAAACCCAGTACTGTTGACTGGGTGTGAGTATTTGATTGGTTCAGATGCTCCGTCCATCACCACCACCTTTTGTACCGCTTTGTTCGCCATAAATTGGCAGGGTATGCTCAGACATGAGTCCCTTGCTTACTTTGCCACTGGATTCAAGCAAGGCGGGCTGAAGATAGCTGAAATGCCAGAAACCGGTCCTCGGAAGCTTGTTTCCGGTCCAGGCAAGGCATGGCTTGGCTGTTCGGGCTGGACTGTTCCCATGAGGCACAGGGTCAAACTGATTTGCATATGGCCATGTCTGAACTGGGGTGGCAGAGTGGGCTAAAGAACGGTGATGGATTAAACCCAGATCTGTTGACTGGGTGTGAGTATTTGATTGGTTCAGATGCTCCATCCATCACACCCCCTTTTGTTCCGCTTTGTTCGCCATAAGTTGGTAGAGTATGCTCAGACGTGAGTCCCTTGCTCACTTTGCAACTGGATTCAAGCAAGCCGGGCTGAAAATGGCTGAAATGACAGAAACCGGTCCTCGGAAGCTTGTTTCCGGTCCAGGGAAGGCATGGCTTGGCAGTTCGGGCTGGACTGTTCCCATGAGGCACAGGGTCAGACTGATTTGCATATGGCCATGTCTGAACTGGGGTGGCAAAGTGGCTAAAGACCGGTGATGGATTAAACCCAGATCTGTTGACTGGGTGTTGTTGTAAATAAAACAGCGATAATGTTAAGCATTAGCTAAAACATGATATCGTAATTCTTATGCTGCGTTTTCCCGCTCATACCCCGTAATGTTCGGATTCCATCTTGTTTCGCTGTCCTCCATTTTATATGCTACATATTGCCATGTGCTCGCCATGTGCCGAGTCCTACCTCTTTGCTAGTCACCCTTAAGATCTGGTTCAGATGCTCCGTCCATCACAACCCCCTTTTGTACCGCTTTGTTCGCCATAAATTGGCAGGGTATGCTCAGACACGCGTCCCTTGCTCACTTTGCCACTGGATTCAAGCAAGGCGGGCTGAAGATAGCTGAAATGCCAGAAACCGGTCCTCCGAAGCTTGTTTCCGGTCCAGGGAAGGCATGGCTTGGCGGTTCGGGCTGGACTGTTCCCATGAGGCACAGGGTCAGACTGATTTGCATATGGCCATGTCAGAACTGGGGTGGCAGAGTGGGCTAAAGAACGGTGATGGATTAAACCCATATCTGTTGACTGGGAGTGAGTATTTGATTGGTTCAGATGCTCCGTCCATCACCACCCCCTTTTGTACCTCTTTGTTCGCCATAAAGTGGCAGGGTATGCTCAGACGTGAGTCCCTTGCTCACTTTGCCACTGGATTCAAGCAAGCCGGGCTGAAGACGGCTGAAATCCCAGAAGCCGGTACTCGGAAGCTTGATTCTGGTCGAGGGAAGGCATGGCTTGGCGGTTCGGGCTGGACTGTTCCCATGAGGCACAGGGTCAAACTGATTTGCATATGGCCATGTCTGAACTGGGGTGGCAGAGTGGGCTAAAGAACTGTGATGAATTAAACCCAGTACTGTTGACTGGGTGTGAGTATTTGATTGGTTCAGATGCTCCGTCCATCACCACCACCTTTTGTACCGCTTTGTTTGCCATAAATTGGCAGGGTATGCTCAGACATGAGTCACTTGCTTACTTTGCCACTGGATTCAAGCAAGGCGGGCTGAAGATAGCTGAAATGCCAGAAACCGGTCCTCGGAAGATTGTTTCCGGTCCAGGCAAGGCATGGCTTGGCTGTTCGGGCTGGACTGTTCCCATGAGGCACAGGGTCAAACTGATTTGCATATGGCCATGTCTGAACTTGGGTGGCAGAGTGGGCTAAAGAACGGTGATGGATTAAACCCAGATCTGTTGACTGGGTGTGAGTATTTGATTGGTTCAGATGCTCCATCCATCACACCCCCTTTTGTTCCACTTTGTTCGCCATAAGTTGGTAGGGTATGCTCAGACGTGAGTCCCTTGCTCACTTTGCAACTGGATTCAAGCAAGCCGGGCTGAAAACGGCTGAAATGCCAGAAACCGGTCCTCGGAAGCTTGTTTCCGGTCCAGGGAAGGCATGGCTTGGCGGTTCGGGCTGGACTGTTCCCATGAGGCACAGGGTCAGACTGATTTGCATATGGCCATGTCTGAACTGGGGTGGCAAAGTGGCTAAAGACTGGTGATGGATTAAACCCAGATCTGTTGACTGGGTGTTGTTGTAAATAAAACAGCGATAATGTTAAGCATTAGCTAAAACATGATATCGTAATTCTTATGCTGCGTTTTCCCGCTCATACCCCGTAATGTTCGGATTCCATCTTGTTTCGCTGTCCTCCATTTTATATGCTACATATTGCATGTGCTCGCCATGTGCCGAGTCCTACCACTTCGCTAGTCACCCTTAAGATCTGGTTCAGATGCTCCGTCCATCACAACCCCCTTTTGTACCGCTTTGTTCGCCATAACTTGGCAGGGTATGCTCAGACATGAATCCCTTGCTCACTTTGCCACTGGATTCAAGCAAGGCGGGCTGAAGATAGCTGAAATGCCAGAAACCGGTCCTCGGAAGCTTGTTTCCGGTCCAGGGAAGGCATGGCTTGGCGGTTCGGGCTGGACTGTTCCCATGAGGCACAGGGTCAGACTGATTTGCATATGGTCATGTCAGAACTGGGGTGGCAGAGTGGGCTAAAGAACGGTAATGGATTAAACCCAGATCTGTTGACAGGGAGTGAGTATTTGATTGGTTCAGATGCTCCGTCCATCACCACCCCCTTTTGTACCTCTTTGTTCGCCATAAAGTGGCAGGGTATGCTCAGACGTGAGTCCCTTGCTCACTTTGCCACTGGATTCAAGCAAGCCGGGCTGAAGACGGCTGAAATGCCAGAAACCGGTACTCAGAAGCTTGTTTCTGGTCGAGGGAAGGCATGGCTTGGCGGTTCGGGCTGGACTTTTCCCATGAGGCACAGGGTCAGACTGATTTGTATATGGCCATGTCTGAACTGGGGTGGCACAGTGGGTTAAAGAACGCGATGGATTAAACCCAGATCTGTGTACTTGGTGTGAGTATTTGATTGGTTCAGATGCTCCATCCATCACTACACCCTTTTGTACCGGTTTGTTTGCCATAAGTTGGCAGGGTATGCTCAGACATGAGTCCATTGCTCACTTTGCCACTGGATTCAAGCAATCCGGTCTGAAGATGTCTGAAATGCCAGAAACCGGTCCTCGGAAGCTTGTTTCTGGTCCAGGGAAGGTATGGCTTGGCGGTTCGGGCTGGACTGTTCCCATGAGGCACAGGGTCAGACTGATTTGCATATGGCTATGTCTGAACTGGGGTGACAGAGTGGGCTAAAGAACGGTGATGGATTAAACCCAGATCTGTTGACTGGGTGTGAGTATTTGATTAGTTCAGATGCTCCGTCCATCACCACTTCTTTTGTACCACTTTGTTCGCCATAGGTTGGCAGGGTATGCTCAGACGTGAGTCCCTTGCTCACTTTGCCACTGGATTCAAGCAAGCCAGGCTGAAGACGGCTGAAATGCCAGAAACTGGTCCTCGGAAGCTTTTTTCCGGTCCAGGGAAGGCATGGCTTGGCGGTTCGGTCTGGACTGTTTCCATGAGGCACAGGGTCAGACTGATTTGCACATGGCCATGTCTGAACTGGGGTGGCAGAGTAGGCTAAAGAACGGTGATGGATTAAACCCAGTTCTGTTGACTGGGTGTGAGTATTTGATTGGTTCAGATGTTCCGTCCATCACCACCACCTTTTTTACCGTCTACTCCCTCAAGGCAGGATCTCAGTTGCGCCTCAGCATGTCTCGCAGTCGCGCTTGGGATGCCTGCAGTTCCACAGGTCTCGTATCCGGTAGGCCGCAATCAGAGCCCTGGCCTCGATTAGATGTAGTCGCCGCACCTCACCTCCATCAGTTCGGCCCACACTGCCGCACGGAACATTCAGGTCCTCCTATCTCAGCGTTTAAGCCATGCGAGCTGCAAGTAATTACATATGTCGATGCCGCAGGTCATTCGCTCCCGAGGAAGCTTATAAAGCAGAGCTATGACTCCACAAGAAGTGCGGATAAGTTCAGGATAATGTTGTGGCCGGCAGAGCTCGCTCACAGAGCGGCCATTCCGCAGCTCGGCAGACCACGCCCCCCGATTCACAAAGGTAAAGTTAAACTTTTGTGTATGTTTTACAACTGTTTACTGTTCACAAATGTAGTATCTTACTACTGCAAAGTCGCTGTACATTCAAAGATAGGACTACCTATATTTTTTTGTGCAGAGAATCAGTAGTCCTGAAGCTAATACTGGTAAAATATCTTTATGAATAGTAAAAAATCATAATCTTACACAAAAGTCTAAATTTATCTTTGTGAATCACTTCCTGAATGTCAGGAAACCTTGATTGAGGACCTGGGGGCTGCAGGAGTATGATTAACTTTCCCAGCAGTTAGTCACAGGTGGGTCATTTTTCCGCCTGCTGTGGACCTGCCAAAATGCTAAGGCATCCCCAAAGAAAGTGCACCTTAGGCAGACAACAACAACAGGTTTGTCCCGCAAGAACTTTTTGAAGCATCAAAAACTGGTTTAGATGGATCTTGTGGTAAAAGTATCTGACTGGGGAGAGCCGTGTATAGCTAAAGCATACAGCCTTGCCCTAATGGTGGAATTTGGAAAAGAATAAATGATTGAATCTGAAGATATATATATTTTGTTTAGTAGTCAAATAGTTTATTGTATATGATTACTTAAAATCATTACAATTTACACTTTAAAAATATATTAAACTTAATCTTCTATGGAATACCACTTATCAGCAATGAGATTGGCAATGTTTAAAAACTGAATCACGTCAATAATGTGCATGAAATGTTGGCAAACAATTTAAACAGTCTGTGAAAGTTCTATTATTCAAACTTTCCAGAGAGCTCAAGTGACTGAAATTGTCCAAAAATAAATTGACTAGATCTTGTTTGAGGTAAAATGTCGATATAAAATGCCAACCTTTACAATTTGGTTTGGTTGGCTCCAATTTTACTGTATTGTTCCAGTTATCCTGAGGATTAGGGTTTCTATCCGCTTGCTACTTGGGCTAGTGAAGGGGTGCCCCTGCCGTCCTTATTCATCCTTTCTTGGTGTCCTCTAAATCGGCTTGCCTTAAAAGTTTACTTACTTTTGTCCGATATTTTACACCCCAGCAAGCCAGGTTTATAGATGAACCTTCCAACCAACGTATCACGGCTTGCCGGCCTGTGTGAATGTTCAATTCGTTTAAAATTGGGTTTAAACGCCCCCTCCTCATATCCTTAACTGTGGGGCAAGCACACAGCAGGTAAGTTAACGTTTCATTACAAAAACTGCATAGTCTACAGTGTGCTGCTTGTTGGGATTTTTTCCAGGACAGTTGTAGATCTTTCGAATCATGCATGCCCAAAACAGTAATTGGTGAAACTCTTTTTTAACTCAGTGCTAAAATGAGTTACTAAGTAGGCCTGAGGCAAGTAGGCCTGAGGCTTTGTTGATATGTAAGAGTTAATCACAGTCCACCCATGCCTGCGTTCTGAGGTTGTTATTTTATCTTCTAAGAAAGACTTCTTCTTTGCTATCTTATTTGCCAATTTGCCAAAAACTGCCCGATCTACCTGGCTGTCCCATGTCGTTTGCATGTCAAGTTCCGCCAATGATTTTCTCAGATAGGCTCCCGATGAATGTGAAATGTCTTGATCCATCTGGTTTTTGATTTCTTTCCAGCATAGATTTTTCAATGACCCCAGCTCTGATGCATGAAATTTGTGGCATAGTTTCACGAAGCCGCTCATGCTCCAGAATTTCTGATTCTGAAAGCAGAATTCCAGCCGAACCTGAGCTGGGGCGGTGGGCCTTGGTAAGTTAAAAACAGCTTTATAAACCTTTGTCTGAAGTTCGTTTCGCAGTTCCACCTCTTTGCCGCACCAAACTACTAGGGCATATGACAATGTCGGTACAATGTGTGCTGCCATCACTTTTAAAAGATGTGCATGGTTCGGGCAATCCAGTTTTTAATTCAGTAATCTGTATGGTAAAATTAACCATTGAGATTTTGCTTTTAGGTCCATTTTGTGTTCCTTGTGTGTTGGGCCTCGCCCCAGTTTTAAGCCGAGGTATTTGCAGGCCGCTTGTTCTTCTATTATAGTCCTTTTTACTAATCATTTGAACTTGTTTTTTTAGGGTCCACAAGACATACAGCATTGTTTTTTGTCTTTATTTAATTCCAAGCTGTCTCCATCCAGATAGGTGACTAAGTTGTTAATCGCTCTTTGTAGCACGATAGGGCTTTGGCTCAGCACCACACTATTGTCTGCATACTGTAAGAAGGGTATTGGCTCTTTGGCTAAGTTTGGCGGATGGCAATCTGCTGCTTGCATGTGTTTACTGATATCAGCCATAAATTAATTGAATAAGCTCGGGGCTAGGATGTAGCCTTGTTTTAGGCCTTGCTGTGTGTAAATACTGGTTGTGGTGCTAAGTCCATCGCCTAATTCCACTCTTGCCCAGGTTTCACTGTGCAGGGCTATTATTGCATCCAGTAATTTGCTCGGAAACCCCGTGCTCTTAATTTTTCCCAGAGGCAATTTCTACTTACTTTGTCGAATGCAGCTTTCAAATGAACAAAACATGCAAACAACAGTGTTTTCTTTTTTCTTGCTTTTTTTAATTAAGAGTGCCAGCGTGGCCAGGTTTGTTAAGGTGGCCATCCCTGGTCTAAAACTGGTTTGAAACGTGGGAATTATACTTGTCTCGTCCATCCAATCTTGAAGGTGGTGTAGTAGACATGATCCGTATAGTTTGGCCTCAACATCAATCAATGATATCAATCTATAGTTTTCTGGTTTATTGTGTTCTCCCTGTTTGAATATTGGATTAATAATGTTCCCTTTCAAAGATTTGGGGACGTTGTTCTGTCTGTAGATCTGATTAAAAAAAGGCACGAGACAGTCAGCCCAAAAGTCCGGAGCGTGTTTAAATAGCACTTGGGTCAGTCCATTCGGGCCTGCCGCATCCTCCGTTCTTAATCTTTTTATTATTCCTCTCAATTGCTTTATATCGATCAGATCATTTGAATTGTAGCAGCTTACTGTTTGACCAGTATATTCTTCTACTGCCAGTCTTAGATCTTTTAGGGATTTTGAGAGGTATGTTGTCATTGTGTGCTTGTCATTCCTCGTGGTGCTGTATCTATTATGTACATGCTGTATCCAGATTTTTTTGCCAATTTCCGCTTCTTGTTGCAATTTCCTACCCTTTGTCATGTTATTTAGGATGCCCCCGCATTCCCTACTGTTTGGCAACATACTTGCCCACAATAGTTTTGTCCAGATTTTTTCTTTGTATTCTGTCTTAGCTTCCCTCAACCTCTTCTTAGATTCCTTCTGTAAGCCCTTTAGTTTATCCTTATCTGTTGTCTTACCCATTTTCACCGCCACAGCTTGAATTTGAGCCACTTTTGCCACCCTTCTCTTTTCATCTCGTAGAGAGAGTTTAAACCATGGATCCTTTCTGATGTCTATTCTTTTTGTGTTACTATTAGTGGCTGGAAAATTCCGGGTAAGGAAGAAGCACAGATCTTCCCAAATTTTTATTCAATTTTCTTCTGTCCGGGGCCATTTGAGTTATATGTTCTTTGAGAGTGTTCAATATGGTTGTCAATGTTTATTCCGCGCCAGATTAATTTCCTCAGGCTAAACTTTTCTACGTTTTGTCCCAGCGTGTTTATTTGTTGCGCCCGGGCAAGGTTTATATTAAGATTTTTGATGTGCGGAAGGCGATCACTTTCTATGCGTGGGCAGACTTGGAATAAGTCTATTCTTGGGACTAGATTACTGCTAATGATGGTAAATTCTATTGTAGATAGACTTTTTCCATTTGTATACATTGTGGCTGCAGGCCTATCCCTTGTAGTTTTACCATTCAGGATTGACAGGCTGTACCTTTCTAACTCTTGCGTTATTATTTGGAATCCCCAGTCTCCTGCCTCTTTCTTTTATTCTGTTTTATTAGTTTACTATTGAAGTCTACTGAAATGATCAAAGGGCAGAATTCGTGTGATTTTTGCAGTGCAATGATCAGATTCATTAGCAGTAGTAGTACAAGCTTTATTCGAGATAACTTCTCATAAAAGCACAACATATAATCAAATACAATACAGATAAAAACAGTTAATTCATTCATCATTATACATATACATATTCTAAAAAACCGTTGTGCAAGCTCATACAATACTAGACAATAAGAATTGCACACAAAAATAAGAACAAATTGCATTAGAATTACATTAAAAATGACCTTAGATTAAATAAGCCTACCTATCAACCTCCGCCTGATTGACCAAGGCCACCCCAGATATTTGGCCACTCCAAGAACGATCGACTCATGAGTGGATGTGCACAAGATTCTCATAGCCACTACACTGTGTCGTGTCCCAAGATTTTTACAAACTGGAATTAACCATACCCTCCTTGGTAACGAATAAGCATCGCAGACAAAAAAAAATGGCCTAGACTTTCTGTAGCAGCTTTGCACGCTGGGCAACACATAGAGATCGAACTCTGCCATCCTGCAGTTAATATTTTTAGCGGAAGGGATCCAGACCTTAACTGGAAGACTAACTTCCTGTCCAATGGGGCAGTAATACTGTCCCAATAGTTTTCTAGAATAGGACAGATTTTGACTTCCAGAAAGCGGCCAGCCATAGAATCAGATCTCGTGCCCCTCAGGAGGCTGCTATCTACCCAATCCCAATATAGAGACTTGAGGGCTTCTTTGCTTGGAAAGACTTCCCCCTGTGGATTGGTCCAAAGATTAAAAAGGCCCAGTTTAATTAACATGGCCCTTAGATTGTTTAGCCAGTTGATCTTATGAAAATTATCTTCCTTAATTATTGCCAGGAATCCATCTGCGTAATGCTTAATCTCTGGAGTTGTCCAAAGACGTCTGCAGTAGAGAATGGGGCGCAATCACGCTTTATCACTAATTGATCGTCTACCTAGATCAAGAAGCAGTGGAATTAGGGGGGTGCTCTGGGGTACACCTGTAATTCCTCTAAGGAACCTGTTCTCTGATGTCTGTAAGGTCGATAACTTTTCCCAGGCCCACAACTCTGCACCATATAGGGCCGCACCTAGAACCTTTGCATCATACCCTATGAGGACAGGCTTGATGGGTTTGGTTTTAGATTTTCTATGTTCCCCCCGCAATGCCCCTGAGATTTGCTGATGTTTTAATGCCATTTTTTCCAGATGATGTGACCAACCCAGGCCATCTGCTATTTGGACCCCTAGGTATGTGAACTCCCTAACCACCTCTAGCTTAGTATTATTCAGGAATACCCTAGGGTGGGCTTTATGGCGCGGGGAAAAGACCATTAGCTTCGTCTTACCCGCATTTACTTCAAGGCCGTGCTCTTTATAAAAATCATCAAATATGTTTAGGGCACGCTGTAAACCTGCAGGAGTCTTTAACATAATTAGGGTATCGTCAGCGAACATCAGGATCGGGACCCTGACGCCCGCTAACGAAGGTGCATCTACACCAACATCTAACATCCTCCCCACAATCCCTTTAATAAATAGTTAGAAGAGTAGGGGTGGCATTGCACAGCCTTGGCGGACCCCCCTTTCTACCGGGAAATCTGATGATGACTCGCCGTTCCCACCCCACTGGACTCTAGCAAAATTACATTCATGCAATCGCATGATTAGGGTAAGGAGTTCAGCTGGAATGCCTAATTTGTGTAAGACCATTCATAGCTTACACCTTGGGACCAAATCAAAGGCTGCCCGAAAGTCGACAAATGCAACATACATGCAGCCTTTGCCAAGCAATACCGTCCTCCACCGCAAAATGGTGAAGCGAAAAACTTGGTAAATTATGCTGGTGGCCCGCCTAAATCCTGCTTGGTAGGGGGAAAGAGCATTGTTATCGTCCACCCAGTCCATAAGCTGATTTACAACCATTTTCCCCATAATTTTTTGTATGGTTGCAATCAAGCTTATTGGCCTGTAATTAGCTGGAAGAGACCGGTCTCCTTTTTTGTAGATGGGTATGATAATGGCACCTTGCCACAGCTCAGGGACCACCCCTCCCTTGGCAATGGTGTTACCCAGTAGTAAAACATACCTCGCCCACCTCTTCATGTCATGTTTGAAGACATCCGAGGGTATCCCGTCTAACCCTGGTGCCCTCCCCCCTTGGACAGAGCAAATTGCTATTTCAACTTCCTTAAGGGAAAACGGGTTATCAGTGGCAAAAACTGGCAATATCACCTCCCCTATCCCAATCTTCTTTACTTCTGCATATTGTGGTCTAAAGTACTCATCCCAGGCTTCTTCAGCTACATTATTATCAGGCCTATCAGGGGTACCGCCTCTACCCCACTTTATAATATTCCAAAAAAGCCTGGAGTCCTTACTACTGGAAGCCTCCTTTAACTCTGCCCAGTGCTCTTCATCCCATTTTCTCTTTGCCTGAGAAATGCTTGTTTTATACAATTTCCTGGCTGCACTAATTGCAGCCCTATCTCTTTCTCTAATAGCATGGCCCAGTGCCAATCGTGCTGACCTACACTGGCGATTAAACCACCTGGCCGCTGTAGGAGGTTTTTTACCTTTGGTACTTTGTGGTTGCATAAAGTGTGGTTTTAGGAGGCAGAAAAACTTGTTGTGAATATCTGTAATATCCCTGGAACCAGGGATTGTAGGTTTTGCCGCTTCCATAGAAGTAAGAGCCTTATCCACCTCAACATTAATAAAGGTCATTGTTTCTTCATTTGCTAGTACCCTTGGCCATTTCAACCTTCGCATATCGTTGACCATTACTGGGATTTGGTCATTTCTTATGTGCATGTTTTGGGGCCCAACATTCCACCATTTGTGGGTCACACAAAGGGGATTGTGATCGCTTTCCAATCTACCCTTGATGACCATATCAAGAACCCCCTGCCAGAGTGAAAGACTACATATTACATAATCTATTCTGCTCCTACTGTGGCCATTGTCAAAAGTACAAACACCCTCTTTGTCCCCTGGTGTCCTCCCATTTAGGGCTCTTAACCCATGCTCCATACACATGGCATTTAGTAGCAGTATGTCCTTCGTCCACCGCTTGACAGGGTTTATACACAAAGATGGTACTCCCCAGAGCATGTCCTCATCCTGGCCTAGGGGATCATTTGTACTGTCAAGTGGTTCGAAGGTCCTATTTAAATCCCCAGCTGCTACTACTCTGTTGCCTAGGGACTTAGTTTCTAAGAAGGCGGACAATGCCTCTAAGGTGGAAGAACTCCCTGAATTAGTACCTCTTGCGTAGATGTTATACAGATCAATCACATCCCACTTTTCTGAGGACAGTCTTAACATTTGTACATCACTAAGGCCCAAATCCAACACTTTAATAGAAATGTCCAGGTCCTGCTTTATCCATACTGTAAGCCCTCCCATTGGCTGACCCCTAACCCCTCTAGAGGCTGGAATTGTAAAATGTAAATACCCACGGAGGAAAACAGGGTCGCAGGCCCATGTTTCTTGAAGACAACACACGTCGAACCCATTAATAAAATCTAACCAGATTTGTGATTCTAACTTGCTACCCAGCCCAGCAATATTCCAGGATAAAAACTTCCCAGAACTAAGCCCATCTCCACGTGCTGCATTTGTTTTAGAACATGGTTGGTGGTTCATTGAGCTTTCATCATTCCCGACAAATCTCTCGATTTTCCTCGTACTACCCCATCCATATCATTATCAACATTTGCAGTTAGTGTGGGTAACTCCCCCGCTCCACCGTTGACACTTATTTCCCCACATCCTTCCACCATATTCACGATCTCATTGCCAATATTCATGACATTTAACGTCGGACCAACATTTAAATCAAATTCATCTCAATCCCCTGGTTGGTTCCTGCTATTTCCTCCCCTACTAGTATACATGTGATCGAGTGGAACTGGTGTGGAAATCCTTGGCCATGGGGGGTTGGAAAGACGGTTTTGCTCATTAAGCAGGCTGGTCAAAACACTAGTAGGACGTGGATAGAAGAAAGTAAGGTGAACAATGCCAATTCCTCCGTTACTTGTGCCCCATCCCTGTCTTGTTATCCATCCTGCCACCCTTGGATCTTGAAAATTAACCACAATGCAGTCCCCCCCAGGCTTTTGGTAGTACAGCCTATCCAGTCTATTCTCCTCACCCCCTATATTAATCCATCAACTTCCCCTGGTAGAGGCCGGTTCACCCTTAACCAGTGCATAACCTTATTTTTAAGCATGTCTCTGTCCCGTTGAAAGTGGTGGGACATTTATAAGGACTGCTACAAAGGGAAAGGAATCTGTAGTAAGGTTCATGGGGGGTTTCTTTTGAGGTGGCTTTATCAAGGGTGGTAGGGACGGTCTGGGAACTATAGGAGCAGGGCGGGGTGCAGGTTTGTTTGCTATAGGCTGGTTACTAGTTAGTGGGGCAGTTGGTGGGGCAGTACCTGCTGTAAAACACGCATTACCCCCTGCTCCCACAATAAGCAAAGGGTTTAAACTAAGCGGCGGTTGTTGGGCCACAATCTGAGCTGAGATTACAATATTAGGGGGATTTTTAGCAGGTCCCGGTGGTGCTAAGTCAAGAGGCTTAGGTGGTCTCTTCACAGCCGCACTACCTGACTTAGGTGGCATTGGAGAATTAATTTGTTGCCTTCGTCCCTTGTCCTGTGGTACACATTGAGTATTGTTCTGGGGCTTACTACTTTCGTCCAGCCTTGCTTGAGTTTTTATCAATGCCTTTGTTGAGAAAAAATTATCTAATGTTACCTGCTCAAAATAGTCTAGCCGGTCAGAGAGCTTACTAATTCGTTCCTCTATTGGGAGCAGAATTGACCGTAGCAACCTTTCTAAGTCAGGAAACAGGTTGCAGAGAAGTGGCAGTTTGCCGGCCAATGCCAAGCCAGTCTCTGAAGAATTAATAGTACTAGGATCTGGGCTGTCTAATAGCATAACATCCCCCTCTTGTATAATTTCCCTACTACGGCTTACTTCAGTGACAGCCTTACTGGGGCACGTAGTTTTGTTTACTTTTCTAAGTTTGTGTGGGGGTTTAGCTGGATAACATTTTCTAGATGCAGTAGTCCTTTTTCTTTTTGATCCAGATTTAGGATGGGACTGGGAAACCTGGGCACATAATTCTGCTGTACATGTTATAGGGTCAGTATGGCTCACACACGAAGAAAGTGGTTCAACTACATTAAACCTGGTTCACCTCGTTAGTGATAACATCATGACATATTTCAGCTACAACAGGCAGGTTTACTGATGATAAGGGCGTTACCAATGCAGGATAGATTTGTACAGAGCGCTTGTCTACAGGATTTTTAAGAAGTTCAATAGATAATCTACGCTCAGCACGCCTCTCTGCAAGCGTTATTTCTTTATCAATATTCTGGGTCGGCCGGTTAAAAAATTTGTCTAAAGGTCCAATAACTACTGGCCCAGCCTCGACCGGTAGGGTCATCGGAATGATGCTACTTGGGGATACAGGCATACTTTGTGGTCACCAACCCTTTCACAAAACTCAATGTTGGGCACTTATCTGACACAGCAATTTACTTGGTGCTATATATTCCGTTAGGGTCAATGTCAGAGGGCTGGCCGAGCCCGGCCTCCCTCGGCCCCTGACGGCCACAGACGGTCCCGCCCTTGTCCCGGGCTTCTCCTGGGACGCTCCTGCGCGCTCCCGCGCTGCGGAAGTAATGGTTCCTGTTATAGGTGGGAGGTGTTCAGGGGGCGGGTCAGGCAGGGAGAGCGACCAGGTGCAGGTGATGGCAATGCAGGGACTCCTGGGAAATGGAGTCCCTGTCTCTCACCTGGCGCTCGCAGCCCTGCAGTTCCTACTCTTCACTGCTCAATAGATGTTGGCCCCAGCAGACAAAGTCCAGCTCCCAGCAGACGGGCGATGCGGGACCCGCGAAGCGGGGACCGCGAGGTTCAGCAGAATCAGGGAAACACAGCGGAACAAACAGCTCTCCCTCCTCCAAGTACGTGGGCGTGTGGCATCTCACAACGAGGCAGCAACGAGCAGGCACCTTTCACTCGGTGCTCAGGGGACGGGTCAAGCAGGGAGAACGACCAGGTGCAGGTGATGGCAACGCAGGGACTCCTGGGAAATGGAGTCCCTGTCTCTCACCTGGCGCTCACAGCCCTGCAGTTCTCACTCTTCACTGCTCAATAGATGTTGCCCCCGCAGACAAAGTCCAGCTCCCAGCAGACGGGCGATGCGGGACCCGCGAAGCGGGGACCGCGAGGTTCAGCAGAATCAGGGAAACACAGCGGAACAAACAGCTCTCCCTCCTCCAAGTACATGGGCTTGTGGCACCTCAGATTCATTAGCATTTACCTGTATGATTTTTTTTTGCAGGGTGAACATTAACGTTGACTAGTGTATATATTGGCGAGACTGCACGGGAGTTCCGGGTACGCTAAAGCGAACACAAATCAGCTATATGTACCAGGAAAACTGCTGCACCTCTTGTCCAACACTGCATAGATAAAAATCACTCAGAGCAGGACATTAGATGGTGCATCTTGGAAAAGATATAAAAAATAAAATTGGTTTCACTATTGATGGCACACGTAAAAAGAGAGAAACCTACTGGATCTTCTCTTTGGACAGTGTCAGACAAGGTCTTAGTAAGAATAAACAGTGGATGGCAACTCATCCTTGGTAATCAGCCTGGGCCTTTCCTAGGAGGCCTTGGTAATGAGAAGGGTTTGCTGACTACTTGCATGGTAGAAATTGTGTATTGTTTCCTTGTAGGATTTATTCCTTTGAGATTTTATCATCTTATGGGGTCACAAAGGACTTTGACTTATTTGCCAACTAATTGATTGTTGTATTTGGATGACTTTTATTTTCCTTAGCGCATGCTAGTATGGGCGTCTTCAGTTATTATTGTGAATTTTGATTTTATTGTGGTTATTTTATTTTTTTTCAGAACTCCGTCTGTTCGCGCATGCATAGTAAATCATTGCACCATCGGACAGTTACAGGTGAAATAAATATTTTGTTTTTACTTACTCCTTGCGGTTAAGTCTGTGCATGGATGGCTTGTACATATTGTAAAGTTAGGCACTTTTTGGTTGTGGTAGAAATCCTGACGTGCGCAGATATTCTGTACACATATGACTATTCTTTTGAGTGTTAGCTACGCTCCGTTCCAATCTGGCGGCCACAAGACGTTACTCGTTCCTTGTCCTTCCTCTGACTCGCGAGTCACAAGCAGGTGGTACTCATTGTTGAATGCGCGGGTTGTTTTTACTTTTAGGTCGAGGTATTTAAACCGAGCAGCTTGTTGCTTCCGTTGCTCTGGTTCACCTTGAAGCGTGCCGCGACACTTTGAAGAAATTACGAGACTCCGTGAAGGTGATGTTGCAGTAGGTCGAGTGACTGTGTTAACTGTGCAAGTTACTTTGGATACGGACCTAGTAGCCGGCTTAATTAGGTCCCGTTTTTCTCTGCTCCGAGCCTTATGCGTGCAAGTGGAGTGAGTTTTTTTATTATTTTTTATGTTTATTTTTTGTTTTATGGCACTAAATGATGTAATTGACTGGCGCAAGTTTGTGGAACAGCCCTTGACGCATATAAGGAATGAATTATTTATAAGGTAAAGAATGAGTTGAGGCTACTGATGACATATGAAATTACTTCAAAACTGATTTATGAGTGATTAAGAACTGCCTCACTCTACATTCAGTTTATTGGAACGGTCTGCCAAGAAGGACCTATGATACAGAGACAGTTTGATCATTTGCTGGGATCAGCAATTCTTGCCTTTCAAGGTATATATATATTGTTCCCGATATGAGCACTGTCAGTATCACATTACCCAGGACATAGCCAATTATTGTATAATTTCCTTTCTTAGTGAGACATCTTAAACAATGAGCTAAAATGCTGAAAATACGAATATTGAAGAAATACAAGACTCAGAGGTAGACGGGCTTCTGTAATAGGTACGTGACTGGAAGGATGTGCGGACGTTTAGGCTGGGTGCTGTGAGAGTTTTTGAATACAAATTTAATTTTGTTAGCCTAGTATAGTCCATATGAAACACAAACAACAGCGAAGGTGCACCACAAAAAATTAAACCAATAAGTATAAACGATGTTTAAGCAATAATAAGAAGAAAATTCCTCAGAGATATTTCGAGTTCTTCTTTCAATCTTTATTTTCAATCGGTATAAAAGCACAAACAGCCGACGCGTTTCGTCCCAAAATGGGACTTCTTCAGGATATCAGCTTTTCTTGGTTAACAGATGCAGAAGTTTCTAAGGAATATGCGGGTGGTGTGGAAATATATGTCACCTCGCTCACACAGAGTATTCAGTCCGTTTGCTGAGTCAGAGAGAGAACTTGTGTTGGGCTGGAGGTCCTATTCGTCCATTGGGAGAGGGAGTGGGCACTGTGTCCCAGTAGGCCGTTCTTGATAAACCGGCCGGCACCCATCCACAGCCTTCGACCCGAAAAAACCCGTGGCGACGTCGTGTATAGTCCATATGAGCAGCAGTATTTTGGCTTAGGCACATGGAGGAAAGAGCACTTCAAGCCTGACTAAAGCACTGAGTAAATAAAAATGTCCCTTCTCTGAAAGGTGACATCACCATGCAAGTAAGCTTGGTGGGTCTAATGATACTTGCTGATAGATTTGTATCTCCCCAATTTAACCTGACTTAGAAATCTTATGAATATGGATGACTTCCAATGAGAACATGAGTGGATCTATATATGAGGATATATTGTTTGTTCTATCTATACAGGACAGTGAAATGTGATCTAAAGTCTGGCAAATCATAAAAGAGGGAGTGTGGTTCTGTTGATTTGCTTTGCGTTGAATATATTTAATATTGGATGGACCATCCCAAATATTAGAGGACTCATTAGTAAGTATCCAGTACGTGACGGATGAGGTCAAATAATGCTATTTTGTAGACTGGAATTTGTTATATGTATAGAAAAAGTTTAGATTCTACTTTCTTTGCTTATTTCACATGTCATTGGTGGTGGTATATGCACATATTGGGTTGAGTATAACTCATTTCAGCCCTGAGTAGGTAGGGGTCAAATGAGTTGGTATATGTGTTTCTTTTCTTCGGGAACAATTTAGTACATCTACTATATCTCAAATACCTTTTGAATGTCAAAGCAATGATAAATAGTGAACTTTTGAAGTTCCAAAGCTTTGTATTTAATATTGTAACATAATTTTTGTGGGCATACTTCCCTTATTTTGCTTATTATATGTTTTTTTAGGTTGCATCTTTTTCCCTGGTTGAGTAGACACCCCTTTTTCTAAGGATCGATATCTGGTAGGTCCTGAGGAATGTGGCATGTCATCGTTGTTGTAGCCACCGAAACGTGTCAACCGTAGCCTGGTTAAGATCCTGCTATATGCAGTTGCTGGACGTGGTCAACTAAACTACTATACCATTCTGTAGCAGATCTTCCCATATTTATGTGATGTGTGTGAAGGTTGTTTTGGGATGGCGAGAGTATGGTATGAAAGGTGTTGTGTGAACTCGGTGTGTGTCTCTCTACTTGGGGTTGTTATCTGTAGTATATATTATGTTTTTTGATACTTTCTTTTGCAAATGTGCACTTTGATTTTGAATAATTTGTATATCAGTGTTTAACAATTGTACAAAAAAACTTTCTAAAAAAAAGAATATGATGATGAACACATTTTTGATAAAAGAAATGAATTAAAAGGATAATTTTTGTAAACTGTTTGTGTCTTTGAATAGTTTCTTTGTGCCTCACGTTTAGAATTGCAATAATGTTAATGTAACAATATTGTAGGTCACGAGGGAGATTCATATTCAGGACTTGTCCTTTTTTGCAGGGTCATCCCTGAACTTTTTGCCTGCCTCCTGTATTTTGTCTGACCTGTTTTTGTTGCTTTTATGACTCTGGGCACTTTACTACAGCTGATCGGTGCTAAAGTGTATATGCTCTCCCTATTATAAATTGATGTATGGATTAGTGACCGCATGATTAGCTAATTTGGTTTACTTGTCAGACCCTAGTACAGTGTACGGAGTGTGCCTAGGGCTTGTAAATCCAAATGCTGCTAGTGGGCTTGCAGCTCTGGCTGCGCCACCCACAGAAGCAACCTGTAAAAGTGTGTCTAAGACTTGCCATTGCAGAGCCTGTGTGCAGTCTGGTACTGTCACGCTGACTGGGCAAGTGCACCCACTTGCCAGTCCCTAAACCTTCCCTTTTCTTCATATCAGACACCCCTTTGGTAGGCCCAAGGGGAGGGTGCATTGTAAGTATAAGGTAGGACATGCCCTGGTGTGTGTGGCATGTCCTAATAGTGAATTACAGGCATTTTCGTGTTTCCCTATTGCAAGGCTATCTGTTTTCTGAATGGGCAGTTAGATTATTACATTTTATATTCCTAACTGACTCAGGGAACATGGTAGAAATTCGAGTTTAATATGCCTGAACTCAGAATGATAAAATACATATTTTAGTGCAGTTGATTTTAACATTCTGTGTTTGAAAATACCACTTTTAGAAAGTAGATGTTTTCTTGTCTAACTATCCAAGCCTGCCTCTGCTAGGTTGTGTATTCCTTGTCTGGAGTTTGAGTGACAGGGCTGGGGGATTACAGGAGACAGAGTGAGTCAGCCCAGTGGTGAATAGAGAGATCTGCATCTAGATGGGAGGGAGGAGTTGCACCTGGGACCTGAAAAGGGCTGTGCCTTCCCTCCACAATGCAGGCTCCACCCCCTGTGGTGTGTCTGATCTCTGTTCCCTGCATTGTGAAAGGAGAGAAGGAGTCATGTCAACAGAGTGCTCCAGGACTGTGCCTTCCCTCCACAATGCTCGCTCCACCACCAGTGGGGCGTCTGATGTTTCTGCTCTGCACTGTGAAAGGAAAGAAGGAGTCATTTAAACAGAGTGCTCTAGGAATTACCAGAACTGGGTTGGATTAGGCAAAGGTCCCTCTGCCCTCAGAGGACAAAGGATTTTGGGGTATAAATAGTGGGACCCTAATCCTAAGCATTTAGATCACTTTTGGACAAACATGAAGAAACCTTTGCTGTGGAGAGGAACCTGAAGAAACTGAGGAGAGACTATCCCTAAGCTCAAGTGCTGCTTGGGGGATTAGCCTGCAGTGGTTGCCTGACGGCCAAAGAGAGGAGAAAAGGACTTTGTGTACTTCCATCAACGTGTAAGGTCTCCATGGGCTTGAGAAAATAACTTGCCTCCTGCTGAAGTCTCAGGGACAACAGACTACAACCCCCAGCTCCCCAGAGTTCCGTTGGAAGAGTCGGCTGCTGTTATGGGCTGAGGTTCCGTGACGATTTGAACCCGTGTTTTCAAGTTTGTCGGAAATACATAATATTGGTATCAGCGAACCGCAAATGATCCATTTAGTATATCCTGGTGTTTTCGCTACGCTACGAGCAAGAGCACTCCTTTTATAAACACATTTCTGATCTACCCACGGCATCCATCTTAGATCATGGCCGCCATTTTGTGTTTCTTGCCCTCACATATGCAATAGCCTCTGATCACTTTATTTCGATTAAGGACACGTAACCTTAGCCGGAGATTCACCTCTTTCTTGAACACGTGCACCTTAAACCAGATCACGCTCTAGCTGCATGACTCGACAAAGGCTACCTCCTCTGCCCGAGGCCAGTCCTGCCAAACTGGTCTTCGTGTCCATTGTTCCTGATCATGATTAGGCGGCCAAAGCCGGTAGCCTTGCCCATTTACAACCCACAAACATCCCTTATCCCACTTTTCTATCTTCCACACCTGGCTCTGTTTCTTTCTTTCTGAATCTTTATTAGGGGGAGGTAACGAACTTTACGATGAGGCGGTCCGGGTCCTGAATGCAATATTGACAGGGAATTGTGACAAACTAGTGGGAACCCCTCTCTTCGCAATGTTTGGCCTCAGATATTATCGACGGTTCCTGTGTAACACCAAATATTTATTGTTTTAGACACAAAGGTTTTGGGAATGTATTACATGTAAAGAATTCGCCCCCAGCTTAAAATTTAGTATATAAGGAGCAACCCGCTTTGTACAAATTGAACAGGCTCCTGGTTACTGCCCGTGTGTAGTATCTATGACTTCTGTGTCCCTGCAGTAATAAACCTTTGGTCTTTGACGCCACCATCGAGAAGCCCGTGTTTCTGTTCATTTGTGCACCAAGGCAGGTGGAACTCCGGGGTCTTTGGGTGTTGTTCCCTGACACCTCTGGACGGAACCAAAAAGTCCAGAACTCCAATTGGCGCCCAACGTGGGGCCACGTCATTCGGTACCGGTCCAAAAGCCTGAAGAGTTCGAGAAGCTTTGTGTGAAGATTCCTGAGGGAGGCGCCCCACTTCATCGATCCCGGCATATCGCAAAAGTGGCCCGAAGTTCTCTTCCACAAGGGTTTCCCGTTCAGGACGGCTGCAGTGGGCCGTTGCCTTGACCGTCGCCCTGTCTTGGACCCGAGGTGCAGTCCTTAGTACGGCGAAACGTGACGGGTTTCTCCTTGGTGACGTCTTCAGTGACTCAGTTAAGTATTTAGTGATAGCTAGCTGGTTACTTTTGTGAGGATTGTTAAAAATCCTTGATCGGTTCTTGGTTTGGTTTGGTTTTGTCAGATTATCACTGGTTGTTCTAGTTACGATAATCTATTTGGTTTAGTTTGGGTATCGATACATCAGTTCGTTTTGGTAGGCCTAAGTTCTTGGTTCGAGTGCACATATTTGTTTCGTGTTCGTTTGTTTTGTGTTCCGGACTGAAAATGGTAAGTCGGAAAATGTTGTCTTGTTTTAGTTGCAACAGTGACTCACGATTGGAGGACTCTTGTCTGGTTCCTCCGATTGGGACTCCCCTATATGATTTATATTGTAAACATGGCGTGGGTCCTATATCTTATAATGAGGTATGGGTCCGTTACTGTAAGAAGGATGGTGTCCTTAGTTGGCCACTGCATGGTAGTTTTGAACCAGAGATTCTCGACAACTTAGAAGCGAAATTATTCAGGAAGAAAGCCCGGCCGGCAATGTTTGATTCTTTCCGTTACTGGCGAAAAGAATCCAAACAGAGAGAAATGAAAAGGTTGAAGAAAGAACAGAAAGAACAAGAAGAGTTAACTTTAGAGCAAGCGACTAAACAGTTGCAGGCTAACGAGTGTGAGAAGGCCATAGATGTAGCCATTAGAGAGCATAATTTAGCGATTGACAAGTGCTATCCTGCCTTGCCATCGAAAATGGCTAAGATACTGGAGGATTCCGAAAACGATCCTCTGCTATCTTATCTGTTAAGGTCACCTCCACCGTATGCACAAGGTGCTACGGCTCCGCTTGTCCCGAATGTTCAATTGCCGGTTGCTGGACAACCTGGTGTTCCTGCTCCTATCCCTCAGAATCAAGTTCCCGTACCTCCTGTGATGAATGTGAATGTTCCTACAGCTCCTCCTCTTCCTGCACTGCCAGCTTCTATACCTACCTCTGTACCTACTGTTCCTCAAACTATTTTCCTCGATACTCCTACTGTTCCGTTATCTATTCCTACCTCTACTGCGTTCTCTACGTCTGCGAGTGTGCTAACTCCGCTTTCTGTTCGTCGAAGAATCACTGATTCTGTTACTAATATGCTGTCTCCTATATATAAAACTCTAATTAAGACTCCTACTCCTGACTCTGTTCAGAGACGTAGTCAGCTTCCAAGTACTGAGGAACGGGGAGTTTTAGATTCCACGGCTCTCAGATGGATTTCGAAGGGTAGAAGATATAGTACGAGAGATGTGCTAGACACATTTATGCAGTGGGGGGAACCAACGCAACGGTACGTCTTTGATGAGATGTGCTCGTTGTTACGTGAGGAAATAGAAGAAGATGATGTCGAATCAGATTTGGAAGATTTAATTAGAGTTCAGAAAGAGTTCGCTGCTGGAATGATAGTGGGTGAGAATATAAAGGAAGCGATGGAACTTATTTTAAGTTTTAGGAATGATCCATCTCTTCGTTCACCGAGAGATTTAGAAAAAGGTAAAATGAAGCCAAGTCGCCAATATCCTATGAGGGAGGTTCCTCCAATCTGGCGCGAAGCAGTACAGCGTGATGATAATGCAGGAATTGCAGCTGCTCCAGCACAGTTTCAACGAGTGTGGATACACATTCCATGGAAGCGAGCTGAAGTGTTAGCGGTAAAACAGGCCTTGCCAGATCCACGTAAGAATCCAGCTGGATATTACAAGGAATTAACACAGACAGTTGAGGCTTGTATAATGAACCTAGCCGACATCGACATGTTGTTTGGTAACGTAGTTCCGCAACCAGTGTGGGCTAAAATTCGTAGAGAGGATCATCAAGCTGCCTTAGGTGGTGATTGGGCAGCTATCACTGCAGCAGATGGTCAGCAAATAGGTGGTGCAAAACCCGAACCTCTAATCGCTAATCTTCCAGGTAGAATAATTGATCTAATGAAGACTCTGATGCCAGCATTGCGTGTAAATTGGGACAAGCTGTCAGCATGCAGGCAGAAGAAAGACGAAAGTGTCTCCGACTTCTTCACGAGGTTCGAAGAGACTTTTGTAGATCATAGTGGTCAGGACATGAGTACAGAAGGAGGGCAAAGACTGTTTGTAGATAAATTTGTGCATAATTTGTTACCTGAATTATGCAATAAATTAAAGGATTCAGAAAGTGCGTGGGCTGTATCTACGACAGCGCAAATACTTGCGACTGCACAGTACTACGAAAATAGGGATAAAGAGGAGAAGGAAAAATCAGAGAAGAAAACGAAAGATTTAAAAACTAAAGTTCTTTTGCAGCAGGCGTATCCGCCTCGCACGAATCAGACTAATACGCAGCAAGGTTCGTATCAAAGGACAGATTATGGTTCATCAAGACCTCAATATCAGTGGAATCAGTGTGCGTACTGCAAGAAAGAGGGTCACTATAAAAATGAATGTCCGATCTTAGCGCAAAATAATGCAGCAGCAGCTCAGAGAGGTCGTGGTGGTTTTGTGCAGAATTCTAGAGGACGAGGACGAGGTGCTATGCCTCCACAAACGAATGATCGTCCCTCCAATCACTTTGATCAACGAAATGGACAATCTGCTCAGCAAAATAGATCTCAACAGTATCTTGTTGAGGACTATAATGAAGTAGATGAGGGTTATCATCAAAATGGGTACTAGGACAGCCATGGACAGAGAGAGGGAGTAGTATCAGTTCCAGTGGATCAGAGTGGGCCTTATGTCGCAGTAGCAACATCAGGTGTAGTCGAACCGTTTCTGTTGGATACTGGTGCCGCAAAAAGTTCTATCATTCATGCGAAACTCCCTGGCGCACCTTTGTCTGGCTCAACAAATGTTTCCGTAGGTTTTTCAGGCGCCCCTGTTTACAACCCGATATCTGGTCCTTTGTCTATTTCTGTTGGACCGTGCCAATTGAAAGCACCCCTGATTTTGACGACAGGTTGTAATGAAAACCTGCTTGGTTTAGATTTGTTAAAACGACTATATGCGACATTGTACTGTTCTCCGGAAGGAGTACAGCTTACATTGGGTAAAAATATCACCTCTCCGATGTACTTGTCAATGGATGCACTCCCGCCGGAGCTACATTCACTCCCTGATTCTCTTTGGGCGACTGGTCCTAATGATGTAGGTCTCCTAGAAATTCCACCGTATGTGGTAACTTTGAAAGCGAATGTGAAATTTCCAAGAATTCCCCAATATAAAATATCGAATGAAGGTGAGCGTGCACTTTTATTGATTGTGCAAGATTTGATTAAGAAAGGTGTGGTTGAAGAAACGAGAGGAAATGTCTGTAATAGTCCTGTATTACCGATTCTGAAGCGAACTGATCCTACAAAACCTCCAGTATACAGGTTTGTCATAGACCTTAGAGAAGTTAATAAGATTGTAGTCCCGCAGTTTCCTGTAGTGCCAGACATAACTGCCTTGTTAACATTGATTCCTGCCACAGCTACATGGTTCTCAGTTATTGATTTAAAGAATGCCTTTTTCAGCATTCCAATAGCCGAAGAAAGTAGAGATATTTTCGGCTTCTGTCTAGGAGGTCGCAGTTTCAGATTTAAACGCGCTCCACAAGGCTATTGTGAGAGTCCATCCATTTACAGTCAAGCATTAAAAAGCCAGTTAGATTCTTTTGTCCTTCCTCCAGGTTCTGCCCTAGTACAGTACGTAGACGATCTTTTAGTGGCTGCCGATGACAAGGAAACTTGCAAAGCAGCTACAATTTCACTATTGCATCATTTGTCTAATTTGAATCACAAGGTGTCTCCTTCGAAAATGCAATACTGCTGCCAAGAAGTGACCTACCTAGGTCATCTCTTGTCAAAGGAGGGAAGGAAGTTGACCCCAGAGAGAATAAAAGCAATTACACAGATGAGTGTTCCACGCACACAGAGAGAAGTACGTGCCTTCCTAGGTATTACCTCTTACTGTAGGCAGTGGATTCCAAATGTTTCTCTTTTAGCGAAACCGTTGGTAGCTTTGACTGGGAAAAATGTTCCGAGTCCGGTGCCATGGTCTGATGAATGTCAAGAGAGTTTCACTGAATTACGAAAAGCATTGTGTTCAGCTCCTGTATTGGGTACACCTGATTACAGTAAACCATTCACGCTCTACGTTCACGAAAGAGAAGGTTGCGCGTTGAGTGTTCTGACACAGAAGTTCGGTGATAAACAACGCCCTTGTGCGTATTTTTCATCAACATTAGATCCGGTAGCTAGAGCGTTGCCTAGTTGTTTGAGAGCTACAGCGGCAGCTGCAGCTTCCATTCGACAATCTGCTGGCTTGGTAATGAACAATATGCTAGTGGTCATGGTTCCTCATGCAGTGGATACACTCATGAACCGAACGAAGACACAACACCTTACTAGTGCGAGATTATCTGGTTACGAGCTGACATTACTAGCGAGCCATATTCAGATCAAAAGATGCAATGTATTGAATCCAGCAACGTTGTTGCCGACTGATCAAGAGTCGAGTGATTCCGAGCCACATGATTGCTATTTCAAAACGGAGGAAGAGACAAAAGGACGCATCGACTTGAAAGATACTCCGCTATCAGATCCGGATGGTACGCTGTATGTGGACGGGTCATGTTTTAAATTGGAGAATGGTGATGTGACTGCTGCCTACGCAGTGACGACTTTGAAGACGATTGTGGAGACTGCAAGAGTGAGTCAGAATTCTGCCCAAGCTGCAGAATTAATAGCTCTAACGAGAGCGTGTGTTTTAGCTGAGGGAAAGAGAGTGAATGTGTTTACAGATAGTCAGTACGCATTTGGCGTGGCCCATAGTTTTGGCCGGTTGTGGAGAGAAAGGGGTTTCATTACGTCCCATGGGACTAAGATCCAACATGGTCAGCTAGTTAACGACTTGTTGGAATCTCTAACCTTACCGACTGAAGTTGCGATTGTGAAGTGCAGTGCTCATAAAGCAATCACGGATGATGTTGGTTGTGGGAATGCTTTTGCTGACGAAATTGCTAAACAGACAGCTAGAGACACGATGAGCAGAATGTATGTTGCTACGTCTGCAAGATGGATTGCTGAGTCTGGAATGTGTGAAGATACTATGGAAAGTGTGAAAGAGATTCAGAAAGAAGCAACTGAGGAAGAGAAACGTGTATGGAGAGAAAATACGGGCAAGTTGGACTCGAATGGATGTTGGATTGATTTGACAGAACAGCAGCGTTGGATGTTGCCCGATGCGTATGTGCTTGCAGTAGTGACGATGGCGCATGGAGTAGCGCATATAAGTTCTAAAGGGATATGTAAGATGTTGGCTCCGGTCTGGAAGAATGAGGGAATCAGTAAGTGTGCAGAGAGAGTGGTGAAAAATTGTATGGTGTGCTTGATGCATAATCCTGGCAAGGGAACTCCAACTCCAGCTGGTCATTTCGCTCCTCCTTCCTGTCCTTTTGAAGTAATTCAGTTAGACTTCATTCACATGGAACGCTGCAACAATTTGAAATATGTCCTGGTGGTAGTCTGTGCTTTTTCCAGGTGGATAGAAGCATACCCACTAAAGGACAACACTGCCCTATCTACTGCCAAAATTCTTCTCAAGGAATTTTTCCCTAGGTATGGAATGCCACGGATTGTATGGTCAGATAACGGAAGTGAGTTTATAGGGAAAGTTATGCAGAGTGTGTGTGCCGGCCTAGGATTGAAACAGAAATTTCACAGTGCAAACCATCCCCAGTCTGCTGGTTTAGTCGAGGGTTACAATGGCACCCTCAAGCTGAAAATAGCCAAAATACAAGCATCCACAGGTTTAGCCTGGCCAGACGCACTTCCTTTGGCCTTGTTATCAACGAGAGCAACAGTACATTCTAGAATAGGGCTTAGTCCCTACGAGATAGTTTTTGGTCGCCCGGCAAATATCTGGGGTGTGCCGAGGCCTAAACAGTTTTGATCCATTGAATATCCTATGTTGATAGACTACCTTTACGACTTGACTGCTAAATTGAGTCTTATTCATCAACAGGTTTTCGATGCTTTGCCAAAACCTCCGGAGAGTCCAGGGCACCAGCTGAAACCGGGTGACTTCATTGTAATCAAGAACTTCGCGAGGACGAAGAACCTTCAGCCAAGATTTGTGGGGCCTTTTCAGATCTTACTGGCAACGAGGACAGCAGTTCGTGTAGCTGGCCGCAAGCACTGGATACACGCCTCTCATGTTAAGCGTGTTCCTTTGCCGCTCCCTTACGACGACTGGGTGAAAAAGGGAATTGGTGCCTCCGAATCTGAAATCACACCGAAGTTCATCTCTTTCAGCGATGCCGAATTGATTACTGACACTTCGAAACCTGACTCTCCTCCTGAAAAGACTCCTTTGAACATTGAACATTTGTCTCAAGCATCAGAAGAAACTTTGCTATCTGCGAACTTAAGCTCTGCAACAGCTGCTAGTGATACACTATTTTCCGATCAGACAGTACCAGCGAAGCAGAGATACAACCTAAGAAGCCGTAAAATGGACAAATAAAGCAGGCAACTGCATATTGTGATTTTGATATATATATTGAACTTTTGCCTTCAGCCAGGAAGTTTGCTATTGTTTATTGTTTTTAAAATTGCCTTGCCGTCTGGGTAGCCGTAGGGTCGTGGCTGTGTGCCTAGTTTGAATTTGCAGGGGTCTGACACAAGGTCGATCTTTCTGTTGGTTCTGGGAACTCCCAGGGCTGATAGAGGCATTTTCATCTACGTACACATCATCAGTGGTCGCGAGCGGATTGTAGAAGATGGAGCTTCCTGCGCTGCAACGAGAAAATGTGATTTATGTTCGCAGAAACAGACTTAATAGAATTCTTCATAGCAAATGCTTTTTGATGCAATGTGCCATTACATTTTTGATTGTTTTAGCAACATTGGTGGGTGGAATCGTCTTTAGTGTAAATTTGATTTTTGTGCCAGTTACTACAGTACCTCCCCTTGATCCTGCTATTTCTACTGTTTCTTCTATACACTCTTTTCACTCATTTCCGGAACATGAGCAAGCCCGACGCTCAGAGTTCACCAACAACACATTTGTACAGCTCTTGCACCAACACCAACTGGTAGTTAACACTACAGACTGCTGGGTGTGTGGCTTGATACCCCACACTATGGATAAAGGTATTCCCTATCTGGTTTTGCCTTACAGCTATAATGGATCATTTCAGGCCTTCCAAACCATCTTTGCTTATGCCCTTGAAACCTATCCTCCACGTCCACCGCGTTCCACTAAATATAACTCTGCCAACAAAGCCTTAGTCCAGGGAATTATTGACATGGTCAAAGACGTCAATAATACTCCATCTTACCCTAGAGACGAATTGCGAGTATATTTAAGTTGGAATACTTCAGAGTATCGCCTTAGTTTAGGAGAAAGCAAGCGTAAAAGCTCAACTCCAATCTGGGTCGTACCTCACCGAGGTCAGGTCTGTTTGCAAGGTAACGGGAGAAATCCGAGAGCTCAGCTAGGGAGGAGTGAGTGCGTAGAGACTTACGTGTTTCCGGCTAACTCTTCCCCTGCCTTTCTTACTGCTAGGGGTACCTACTTCATTTGTCGAGACAGAGCTTATACATGGTTGCCTGCCGACTTTTCAGGATCATGTTACATTGCTCGATTGTTGCCTCCGACATACACTGCTTCAGCTGATTACCACAGAACCAGAGTAGTGAGAGGTGTCTTCAGCAAGGAAGATACCGCTGGTCAGGAAGCTGGAGACTTCTTCAAAGGCTTCCTTCCGTTCTGAGGACCTATGGCCAATAGTAGAAACATACGTCAGCTAACACGGGTAGTTGAATCTACTATTACCGAAACTGCTGGTGCCCTTAGCAATCTGACAGCTGAGCTTCAGGCGGATAGGCTCATGACGTTGCAGAACCGTATGGTTCTAGACGTTATACTTGCAGATCGAGGTGGGGTATGTAGAATGATCCAATCGAGCTGCTGTGTCTTTATTCCTAATAATGCTCCAACAGTCTATGAGGCGATCTCTAAGTTGCACAAGATTTCAGACTCCATACATGTAGACAAGGGAAACTGGTCCTTCATGGAGTGGTTTTGGACTCTGATCTCAGCGTGGGGATGGAAGGTTCTGATGGTCATTGGTGTCATCTTAGTATTCCTATTCTCATGTTGTCTGATTATCCAGTGTGGTCCTGCTCTGTGTAGTCTTTGTGCTGCAACTTGTCTCAGAAAACCACCTGCGTTTGGAGAAAAGACACGAGAAAGGATGATGATACAACAGCATGTCACTGACCTGATGAGCATAGAACTAGATTCTGACATAGATTAAGTAATTGCCTATGTAAGGGCAAAAGGAGGGTCTGAGGTTCCGTGACGATTTGAACCCGTGTTTTCAAGTTTGTCGGAAATACATAATATTGGTATCAGCGAACCGCAAATGATCCATTTAGTATATCCTGGTGTTTTCGCTACGCTACGAGCAAGAGCACTCCTTTTATAAACACATTTCTGATCTACCCACGGCATCCATCTTAGATCATGGCCGCCATTTTGTGTTTCTTGCCCTCACATATGCAATAGCCTCTGATCACTTTATTTCGATTAAGGACACGTAACCTTAGCCGGAGATTCACCTCTTTCTTGAACACGTGCACCTTAAACCAGATCACGCTCTAGCTGCATGACTCGACAAAGGCTACCTCCTCTGCCCGAGGCCAGTCCTGCCAAACTGGTCTTCGTGTCCATTGTTCCTGATCATGATTAGGCGGCCAAAGCCGGTAGCCTTGCCCATTTACAACCCACAAACATCCCTTATCCCACTTTTCTATCTTCCACACCTGGCTCTGTTTCTTTCTTTCTGAATCTTTATTAGGGGGAGGTAACGAACTTTACGATGAGGCGGTCCGGGTCCTGAATGCAATATTGACAGGGAATTGTGACAAACTAGTGGGAACCCCTCTCTTCGCAATGTTTGGCCTCAGATATTATCGACGGTTCCTGTGTAACACCAAATATTTATTGTTTTAGACACAAAGGTTTTGGGAATGTATTACATGTAAAGAATTCGCCCCCAGCTTAAAATTTAGTATATAAGGAGCAACCCGCTTTGTACAAATTGAACAGGCTCCTGGTTACTGCCCGTGTGTAGTATCTATGACTTCTGTGTCCCTGCAGTAATAAACCTTTGGTCTTTGACGCCACCATCGAGAAGCCCGTGTTTCTGTTCATTTGTGCACCAAGGCAGGTGGAACTCCGGGGTCTTTGGGTGTTGTTCCCTGACACCTCTGGACAGAACCAAAAAGTCCAGAACTCCAGGGCCTTCGGAGGAACTGCGTGTCGCAAGGAGCTGGAAGCGCGACTCAAGATGAAGAAGCATGTTGCCGTCGCTGCTGCTGCTGTCGCATCTTGGATGTCGCCGATGTAGCTATCGTATTGCACCCCAATGAGAGAAGCGTCTCTCAACGAAGGCGAATCCTGCCACCGTCAGAGTTGCTGCCATCTCATCTTGGATGTTGCCGCTGTAGTTGTCGCATTGTGCGGAAGCATCTCGCAAGGTCGGAGAAGAGTGTCGCAGCCGAAGCTGTTGTCGTCGCATCACGGAACAAGGGTGTCACCGCTGCAGCTGATGCATCGAACCGAGACTTCTCACATCATCGGAGAAGCATGCCGCATCTGGAAGATCTTCACGTCTTTATTTCTTTTGGACCCGAATTTTGTCACATTTCCATCGCTGCAAAACTTTTGTTGTGGAAGCATAATGCATCATAAGGTACAATGACTTAAAGTGTCGCATTTTAGGAACTGAACAGAACTAATCTAAAACTACCATTTTAAGTACAGTATTATGGATTTTTGTCGTTTGTGGTCTTGTGTGGTAAGTCTATATAAAGAATACTTATTTTTTATATGAAACCTGTGTGGTATCCATCTGTAGTGTGTCACTGGATTACTGTATGTGTTTACAAATGCTTTACACACTGTCTCTGAGATAATCCTTTCTGCCCCCTTACCCTGACTGGAGACAAGGATCCCTAATTGTCACAAGTACCTACCTGTGCCAACTAGAGACCCCAAATCTCACAACTAGTATTAGTTGCCAGTCTAGTTTGATCAAATTTCGTTTTCAAGTAAATTTTGTAACTTGCAGCCAGTTTACCCCTTCATCTAACTCTTCTGTTTGTTAACCATATTTTTGTAATATGTATGTTGATAAATCTCCACTCGGGTTACAAAATCTTGCAAATATTTCTGCTAGAATGTGATTTTCTGTGTAACCTGGTCTTGCTGTTGGGTTCATATTCCACGAATCTGAAGATATACCTTTGGAAAGGGGCAGCAAATCTATATGAGCTGTAAAGTGACCTCAGAGGCTCCAAAATCAAGCTTTGACTTCTCACAGCAATTTTCGCTAGCTTCACAAAGAACACAGCATACTTAGAAAGAGGAAACAATGAGGAGAAATGTAGACATGTCTCTTTCTAGTGCCTCTCCTTGGGAGGATTAGCATTTTGCTTCATTTCCAGGTTTCCCAGTAAAGGTAAATCTGAAAATTCCCTAAAATCTATGAGTGCATGTGTGGGAACACCCATCCTCGACACATGGAATGCCTCCCTGGGCTGCATTGCATTACTCTAGATCCATCAAGCCCCACAGGGCCACGCAAGGTGGCCTAGGGTGGCTTAATAAGTCTTACTTTAGTGTTGCGCCACCGTTGCACCCGCATTTTGTACTGCAAGGGCGACTCAACACGTTAATAAATATGTCACTGAATCTGAATAATAAAAATTCTCAATGGTAGTACAGAAACTGCAAAGAATCCACCAAGAATACTAACAGTGATCCCACTATTTCCCTCCTCTTTCAGATGCTATAGGTCCAACTAATGCACTCTTCAATATAGTCTCTGAGTTTGATACAGAAACCTGACCATCTGCCTGTGGTAAAAGCTAACAGGAACTCTTCATTGCCTTGGAACCAAAAATACATATTCTGATAGCAGAAAATCATGAAATAGAATGTATTCCCCCAAAAAAGTAAGTACCAACAGCCTCCCTTTGCCGGGCTTCACAAAGTGGGCTAACTCTTCTACATAGACAAGACTCTGGCTCTTTAACCTACGAACAAAAAAAAGAAATCAATGAGCTAATCAAATATAGACGTCTTGCAGGTCTATTGCCCTCCGATTACATTCAAAAGCCTTGTCCTTCAAACTTAAGTTGCCAAACTGTTAAGAGTGAATATTAATTCATCACTATCAGCCCAATAGTTCCCTAACTGACATGAAAACATCTCACATTAGCCAATTGTGAAGAATCAGGAACATGGCCAATGGAACCTAGCAAATAACAGACACATATCTGATGGATTTTTCCTAAGTGATCTCATTGAAAAAGCAGCACTAACAACATTTTTAGCTTAATTGAATCCAACACACTCATCTAGGATGAATAGACAGGATTCATACGCAAAGGAAGCACTGAAATAGATGTAATCTCCATTTAAGATCAAGTCGAGAACCATGTGGGATTGAATGGAGTTGTTGCAGTACTCCTTATCCTATCTTCCTCATTTTAGCCTATAGATCACCAACTGTTGGCCTAAAGACTAAATGACAAAGGAATTCAGGCCTCAACTGGCTAAAATCCAACTTCACAGACACCAAAGTGTCATATGTCCTCTCTTCATCTAAGTAGATGTCTCACACAGCGAAACAATAGGCCCTCTCCTTCTCAGTGTATGTCTACCCTCACTTCCAAACCTCATCAACATCTTCCGATTTACCTTCTACAACTATATTTATAATACTCAAACAATTTCTTATTACAAAAACCTTCACACCTTAATAACTCCAGTGTCGGCAAATGCTGTTTGATAGTTGAACAGGTATTATAATAGATCATCCTAAACATAATCCTTGCTAACCTATGGATCATGGCACAAATATGTCCAATACCACATCATCACTGGAGAGAGGATTACCTCTATGCACATCAACTGAGAGTAACAACCTTGACTTGTAGCCTCTCGCTCTGAATCCAAGTCAATTCAAGTCAAAGAGGTGATCAGAGACACACTGTAGAAAAAGAGAACAGTACGATGTACTTTCTCTTACATATGCTTTTCTTAATGTACACACAGTGTTGTCACATTCTGATTACTCCAATTAACTCTATATCAAACTTTCTAGACAATAGGACCCTAATTCTGAGTTCCACAGTAGTGAGGCTACTGTAAGATTGCAAGTAAATTGCCCCAGTACTGTGCAATTACGAGTAGAACCCCAAGGAATGAAGAAGTACTGCATACATTTATCACCTGCTCTTTGCCAGCAGGAGCTGTATGGTGTTTCCTTCTCAATATAGATTTGCAAAGTGCACCCAAAAAGAATCAGGATCATCAACATTCTCCTAGTTTTCATAACACCAATAAAGATTTGACTGTTACCAAAATATTGGCTTGTCTGTATCTGAAACTAAATGTCTCATTTGCTTTAAGTAAGTTCAGTGAAGGATCGTGATTGAAGCTTTCATTTCATCCTGTAGTAGGTATCAGAACATCCTGACGGAATGTTAATTATATGAAGAGGTGAACTTACACGGCTGGTCCCTGCCATGGAGAAGGCACCATCTCGTATCCAGAGAGGCTGGGGAGAGGAACTGTTCAGCTCCTTGCAGCACAGAGCTCTACATATAATTACCAACCCCTCAGGATGTTCAGATCCCTACTACAGAATGACATAAAAGCATCAATCATGAACGTTCACTGTACTTACTTAAAGCAATTACCTTTACTCACAAAACGGGACTACATACCCCACCAGGCATTGCAGTAGCATGTGATGGGAAATGCTGCTGCGGGTTTTTGTTGGTAATAAAAACCGGATATTCATTCTTCTGAGCATAAGTGCCTTTATAAAGCAGCCCATGAAGAAGGGGCCTCTGAGACTTGAAACGCGTCGGCAAACCAAAAGAAATCGGAGAAATCCTTACAAGCTGCATCTCAGGCCAGATGGTGGGGGCGATGTTGAGTGCCTACTCGAATGCTCATGGGCATTTTTGTTGGTATATATATATATACATGAACTTAGTGTACCATATGAGAAAAAGCCGCAACATAAAACAACAAAAATAACATAAAAAAGGTTTTAATCGTAATTGGATTTTAACATTACATATCATGAATAAGAAATCATGAATTGTATGTTACCTCACACTGTTTATGGTGCTTTTCCTTCTCTCTCTTTCTGTTCATTTGGGTTTACACAACATCACGTTTCTTTTTCTTTCCTGTTGTATTATTGTCCTTATCAGAGGCTTCTGAATAGGACTTTTTAATCCACACTAAATCTGTCAAGAAACACACTAATGGCCCCAAAAATCAAGGTTATGGATACTAGATTTAGGCAAATGAAAAAATTGTAAGCAATATTAATTTAAACACGTGTATTTGTACAGAACCAAAAGAGAGAAAAGTTGTTTTAAACAGATGTATATATATTTATTTATATATTTATTACACTCTTTTTTAAATCTGGTTTAAGGTATTTATACCGTGATACAATGCACTTTATTGCGAAATTTGCACTCAAATATGAACTGATCATGTACGTATTATCATGTGAATGTATCCTAGGGTATTTATACCGATATAAAATGCAGGCCATTAGAAAATATGGAGCTAGAAAAGCCCATATAGTGATTGTACAGATCTGTTAATATAATTTGAGCACTGTCACTTTAAACCGCATCACCAATTGAAAAAGAAAAAAATGCAAATGTTGGTATATAAGTAACCAGGTGACCATTTACTGTGTCATGTGATCAAGGTACGTCAGTACCGAAACGCGTAATGGCCGACTGAGCAGTAGCGAATAAACCAACGATTTTTTCTACTAACCTGGGTCTGTGCTCCATGTGTCTCTTCGTGAGAGCGCTTGCGTCCTGCCTGCGAAGTGGAGTGGCGGCGATATATATATATATATATATATATATATATGTATATATATATATATATATATATATATATTACCTACTGGCGGTCACCAGTAGGTATATATAGTTAGGATTTTTTCTCTATGGGATTTTTGAAAATTCTATGTCTAATAACTTTGGCGTTTGTGGACGGAATTGGCTGAAATTTTCAGGAAAATGGAACATTTTGTTTCTGAGCAGCCCCTGACAATTTGGGGGGGGTTTCATCAAGGGGGGGCCGAGAAAAAAGGGGGGTCCCAAAACGCGTTTTTCCCATGTTAATTTCCATAGGGCGGTTGGCCTCACTTTTAGCTCGAACGGCTGAATGGATTTGCACGAAACTTGGCAAAATTGTAGGGACTGTTAGCCCGATGTGCCTTTGCTAGGTCTCAATATATGTGCTACAGTGGATTTTGAGTAATTTAGGTTCAAAAAAAGATATATATCTGGGCGGAGCCTAACCACACATCTGATCTGATTGGCTGTCAGCACTTCATCCAAGAAGTGTTGGCAGCCATCTTGGGACCAATATACATGATAGCACCTCATTAAAAAGCATTGTAGTTAATAGAGGGTTTTAGGACTTTAGTTACATTATAAATCATTTGTTGATTGTACCATACTCGTTTTAGGAATTGTGATGGGTTCTAAGGTGATTTTACCATGTGAAAAAACCTTCTGCTGTGATATCATGAATATTGTTTGAAAGAAAACTAATATCTCATGATTTTCCCACAGTGGTTTGGAAGGGGATCTATAAGCTAAACTGAAAGCATATTTTCTGTAAATTCACATTATCTTTCTCAGTCATGTGAAAATGAAGTCTGACATTCTCAGTAAAACATGTACATCCAACAAGGACAGAGACTGTCAGTTGATTCCTTTGTGCTCTACTGCAGCCTCCTAAAGTGTTCTAAAGAACAACTAGAGCGCTAACAGTTCTACGTATTACAAAGGTATAGCACACCTGGAGCCATCGTGATGGGAATAAAGTGGTAACTCTTAAAACATTTAATTTAAAAAGGAACAAAATGAGGGGGTATATTATGCAATAGAAGGTATTATTAGTGCTGCAGAAAGAAAAATTAGGGCACATTTTGAGTGACTTTTCAAATCCTCTTCTATTTCATTAAAAAATTCTGACATGCAGTCTCCCAAAATGGCCACCAGAGACAAAAGAGCCCAAATGTAGCCCAAATATCACCCAGATGTAGCCCAAGTATAGCCCAATGACATAATGTCCTAGAGTGTTCTAAAGAACAACTAGAGCGCTAACAGTCCTACTTATTACAAAGGTATAGCACACCTGAAGCCATCTTGATTGGAATAAAGTGGTAACTCTTAAAACATTTAATTTAAAAAGGAACAAAGTGAGGGGGTATATTTTGCCATATGAATTATGATTAGTGCTGCAGAAAGAAAAATTAGGGCACATTTTGAGTGACTTCTCAAACCCTCTTCAATTTCATTAAAAAATTCTGACATACAGTCTCCCAAGATGGCCACCAGAGACAAAAGAGCCTAAATGTAGCCCAAACATCACCCAGATGTACCCCAAGTATAGCCCAATGACAGAATGTCCCAGAGTGTTCTAAAGAACAACTAGAGCGCTAACAGTCTTACTTATGACAAAAGTATGGCACACCAGAAGCCATCTTGATTGGAATGAAGTGGTAAGTCTGAAAACACTCAATTTAAAAAGGAACAACATGAGGGGGTTAATTTTGCCATAGAAAGTATGATTAGTGCTTCAGAAAGAAAAATTAGGGATCATTTTGAGTGACTTCTCAAATCCTCTTCTATTTCATTAAAAAAATTCTGACATGCAGACTGAAACATGCACTTTGAATACCAGCAGCAGACGTCCCTGGTGAGCAGTAGCTTTACTACAGGGATCTAATGTGCAACTAGAGTGCTAACATTCAGAATTTGTGGCAAATGTGTGACACATCTGAATGCCTTCTTGATGGAACCAAAGTAAACAAGCATTGAAAATGCAATAGATCTCGCCCTCGTTTAAGTTAAAGCCATTCTGTTTGTAATGAGGTGGCTTTTTAGCTTTGCTTTTATTAGTGTTTTTTCAACTTTCATGTAAATAACATGCATCTGTATGCATATAAGTATATGTATGCATGCATTTATGTTTGTATTTATATAGATATACAGATGATATATGTTTATATATGTATGTATATATATATATATTCACTGAAAAAACCATAGGTTATAGACCATATATAGTTAGGAATTAGCATTTACAAAACCTTGAAAATTCACTGAAAAAACCATAGGTTATAGACCATATATAGTTAGGAATTCGCATTTACAAAACCTTATTTTACTCACACAAAACCATTGAAATTCCATATATAGTTAGTTGCACTAACTATATATCGCGCACCCGCAATCCACTGCTGATGATGTCACATATTACATCATTCATGACATGGTCAGTGACATCACTGATGACATCACTGATGACATCTCAAATGACATCACTGATGACATCACTGATGACAACATCCAGTGACTGTATGTTTCTGTAAAGTTAAAATATGTCTTACATATTGAAGAATGAGTGGATGTATAAGTGTCTGGATGAAGGATTTAGTAGGTGCATGACTGACTGTATGAGTGAGTGATTAAATGTGTCTCACTGAGTGCATGGTTTAGTGACTAAACTGTCTTAATTTGTGCATCATTATGTCTGTTGTTCGGTAAACTGTTGCATGTGTTGATAAGTAGCTATATGAGTAACTATATGGGTTATTGATTGGTTGCCCAAGTATTTGTATGGGAGACTGAGTGTGTGTGCGGGTGGCTGGGAGGTGTATGACTCTGTGCATAGATGTGTGAGCAGTTGATTCACTAGATGTATGGTTTCAAAAGTGCATGTGGAAACAGCTGTATGGGCGGTTGACTGTGTGCATGAGTGTATTGGTGAGTGAATGGATATCTCAGTGCTACATGTCAAAGTAAGTACATATGTAAAACACAGTACATGTGAGAGTTGACATATATAAATAACTGTGCATAAGAGCCAGTGAATGTGTGAGTGGCTGTATGGATCATTGTGAACTTGTATCAGGGATTGCATAAGAGAGTAAATATGTGTTAGTATATGTTTGAATAAGTAAAGTTTGTATAACTGTATAGTTGAGGAAATGGAGGTGTGATTGATTCTTTGCATGACTGACTAGGTGTGTGAGTAACTCCATGGATGAGTGACAGTCTGTGAGTGTCTGTTTACACTGATTGTATCTAAGGTTATATTAGAGTCTGAAGAGGTTCATCGTATTATCACATGAATGATATCATCAGTGATGTGATCAGTAATGTCAAATGAGATGTCATCAGTGATGTCATCAGTGATGTCATTTGAGATGTCATCAGTGATGTCATTTGAGATGTCATCAGTGATGTCATCAGTGATGTCACTGACCATGTCATGAATGATGTAATATGTGACATCATCAGCAGTGGATTGCGGGTGCGCGATATATAGTTAGTGCAACTAACTATATATGGAATTTCAATGGTTTTGTGTGAGTAAAATAAGGTTTTGTAAATGCAAATTCCTAACTATATATGGTCTATAACCTATGGTTTTTTTTCAGTGAATTTTCAAGGTTTATATATATATATATATATATATATATAACTGTCAGCGCGTTGCCAGGATGGTTAAGACTGGATCATGACTTCATGAAGACGCCTCAGCTCACGGAGGCGAAGGTGTTCCGACGCGCTGGGAGCCAACAGGTGGGGTGAAGGTCAGTCATTTCGAGCCCTTTGCACTACAGAATCCACAATGCAGAGGGAGCTGCAGACACCGCCCACTAGGGAAAGGACTTCCACGTGTGTCTCTGCAGCGAATAGACTTGGGGCAGCAAGTCCGAATAACATCTTCCCTTCAATTGGTGGAAGGAGCGTCTCTACCAACCCAATGAGGCGTTCTGCTTCTTTTAAAAGTGGACAGTGAATTTTAAGGAGCAAATGGCATCTGAGGAAGGCACAGAGTGCCGAAATGCATCATGCCGCTCTTTTGCTGAGATTAAAGGTGCCTGAATCGACTTACCTGTGTGGGCTCTCGTTCTTTTCAACAGGAAGGGACGTGGAGGTTGGATGTTTTGTGCGTAGCCACTCGCACTTTGAGCTCCCACCCTGAAGAGTCTGGCGTATTGTGGCAAAAAGTGAGTTTGTCTCAAGGCGCTTGGGAAACGCCAGACCACCGTAACTGTCAGCGCGTTGCCAGGATGGTTAAGACTGGATCATGACTTCATGAAGACGCCTCAGCTCACGGAGGCGAAGGTGTTCCGACGCGCTGGGGGCCAACAGGTGGGGTGAAGGTCAGTCATTTTGAGCCCTTCGCACTACAGAATCCACAATGCAGAGGGAGCTGCAGACACCGCCCACTAGGGAAAGGACTTCCACGTGTATCTCTGCAGCGAATAGACTTGGGGCAGCAAGTCCGAATAACATCTTCCCTTCAATTGGTGGAAGGAGCGTCTCTACCAACCCAATGAGGCGTTCTGCTTCTTTTAAAAGTGGACAGTGAATTTTAAGGAGCAAATGGCATCTGAGGAAGGCACAGAGTGCCGAAATGCATCATGCCGCTCTTTTGCTGAGATTAAAGGTGCCTGAATCGACTTACCTGTGTGGGCTCTCGTTCTTTTCAACAGGAAGGGACGTGGAGGTTGGATATATATATATATATATATATATATATATATATATATATATATATATATATATATATATATATACACACACATAAACACACAAGATTGTATACTGATATATAAGTGTGTATATATATATATATGAATATATATATAATCGACCTCCGTTTCCCTCGTATGCCCGTCCTCTCACGACAACGCACCAGGAAGCAGACACGGACCAAAAGTATCAGGATGCCTTTTCTTTATTCAGCTGTCGCCATAACGTTTTGGCCGAAGCCTTTATATATGTATAAAATTTTAATTTCGAATTAATATATGACTTTATTTTAAATTAATGGAAAATAAAAACTCTATACGTAGCAAAGGCATGCGTGGCAAAGGCTGAGATGTGCATGCGTGGTAATGTTATGCAACTGTATTTTAACATCAATAAACCTGTCATTAACATAAATGACATTCTCTTTTAATTAGAGGACAGAAACACGTATATGATATAGGGCCATATGTAGGTAAAACGTTTTTTGCGATTCTCAAATTGCGATTGCTAGGGAATCGCAATTAGAGAATCGCAAAACGCAATGTAGGTAGGATTTTCAAAATGTTCTGAGAATCCTACATATTCCTTATTTGCAAATCGCAAATTGAGGTTCACAAATAGGGAATATCTTCCCATTTATTCCTGAGGGCTAGAAGGCCCATAGGAATAAATGGGAAGGCATTCTCAATTTGTGATTCCCAATTAGAGAATTGCAAATTGAGAATGCAATTTCAAGGGTGCCAGGGTGTCAATAGGACACCCTGTTGCACCCCGAAATAAGCATGTGTGCACATGTGGCGCACATACATGCGCTAAGGGCATATATGTGCGCCACATGGCACTTTGAAAAATGCAAAAAAGTGCATTTTTCAAAGAAATCGCAAATTATCTCCAACCTGAAGTTTGTAGTAATTTGCGATTCCTTAAGCCAAAATCGCACAACTTGGCTGCTTCCTACATTGCATTTAAGGAATCGCAATATGGGATTCCTTAAATGCATTTGCAAAATAGGGAATCGCAAATTTTGCAATTCCTTATTTTGCGAGTGGTTGTTTACTACATAGCACACTGCCCAAATTGCGATCGCAAACGATGAAATTCTGTGAAAATCAGCGTTTGCAATCGCAATTTGGCTCACTACATATGTCCCATTGGGCCAGATGTATCAACATTCCCATTTGCGATTCCTAAGTAGCGATTTTTAAGGAATCGCTATTTAGAAAACGCAAAATGGTCTGTATGTAGAAATGCGATTTTTTTTTAGCGATTTCTTAAAACTCCTTAATTGCGATTAGCAAATTTCTAATCGCAATTAAGGAATAATTTCCCATTCATTTCTATGGGCCAGGAGGCGAATTCCGGCGTTTGCGAAACCATTTAGCCTTGATACATATGGCACATAGTTCGGTAAAGTCCCTGCAGTCACAGCAGCACAGAATGCATTATGACTACTTCAAACTGGCGACAAGAAAACGAGACCCCGCATTTAATAGCTCTGCTTCTTGCAGCACCCACTGTGCAATTTGCATACTGACTTAGTAACACAGACGGACACAGCATCATTCATACCGATCTGCCACCCTGTTACAGATTATGCATGAAGGGTAGCCTCACACCAATCCTGAATTCAGGTTGGAAAATGCAGGATGCTCCTGGCTCAAAAAGTCTGTTGGCAGTGTGACATTCGGCAACATTTCAGGGCATTGTATTAAAAAATGATGCCTTCTTTTTATGAAGTCTTCTTTAATTTGCTATTGGGATTCACATTAAGGGGCGCACGAATTTACAGTTGTTTCGCCATTAGCGTATCAATGCTTTACAAAGCCATCTTTGTTTACATGGAAAACAAACCTTTCAGATGTTCACTTCGGAACATGAACAGACTGCGCGGGCATCTAATCTCCCTGCTTATGCAAATTTGAATTAGAGCAGGAATTACCGAGAGTCTGGTGGGTTCAGATTCCCCAGTTCGAAAGTGTTGAATTCATTCCTTTATGTTGTGTGACAAATGACCTGCCTAGCTGCTAAACCGTGCAGCGGAGCAAGTACAGCAAGCGACGAGGCTGCTGAATTCAAAGGCTCGCCAGCTTAAACACGTGACTGGCCATAGGCGCATTATTTTATTACAAAAGCGGCGTTTAGAGGGTTTCGCTATCTCGAATAGTCCCTTTTGGTCACTATAACAGTAAGAATGAATTGGTCCTTCAAAGCCTCATAAAAGCACAACATGAGAGCGAAGCAAACAGTTTGCACCGATTTAGTGACCCTGGATTTTTTCGCTTTTTCAACTACCGTTTTTTGGTCTCACTAAAGGTAACATTTTTTAGATTGAGAGTGCTAACCGCCAGGGCCCACCTTTTAAGATACGTCTGTTCCTGAGCAGTTAAAGTAAGAGGATCTAGGCTGGTTGCACAGGAACACATGAACAGACATGTGTGCACGTGTGTGATCTGAGCGTGTGCGAGTATCGTCTAGCTTGACCAGTGGCAGCTCCTCCGCAAAGGCAGAGAAGCATCGCCCCACTGCTCAAAAGAAAAAATAAAATTATAATAACTTATTGTTATTATCAATAATTTTTCCTATTAAAGTCAGTGCTTTTCGATGCGAGCAGAGCTGGCCAGAGCAGAGGGAGGAGTAGTTTGCACCCTTTAAGTGCACATGAATGCTTGGCCAGCCCTTTTAGGCTGGACAAACAGTTCTGCAGACTTTGCATCTTCCCCACCAGGGTAGCTTAACACAGCCTGGTGAAGAGCATGCAAAGCCCCCCGTCACTCTCTTAGTGCTGTGGTTTGGCGCTCAGATTGATCACAACACTGCATTGCAGCATTGTGTTTGGCTAAGGGGAGTATGGGTGCCTGGGTGCTTCCGGCTGCTGGCAGAGACAGGAAGAAGAGGACAGAGGAGAGGCGGCGGCCGGCCGGCCAAGGTAAGTGTTCTTTTTCATTCTCTTCCTGTCCCCCCACCTCCACTCCTGTCCCACCACTCCTGATCGATAGCAGGCTCTAATGCGCTTGACCTGGTATCTGAACACAGGTAGCCTGTTAAAAGCAACCCTTGGGGGAGCAGTGCGGTCATGCTTTAGAAGAGATGATGTGAGTGGGTTATCGTAGTGTAAATCTGAAGTGATTACCAAAAGGCTGTGTGCTTCATTGGATTATATATTAGGAGCCAAATCAGCACCAGAGTACAGTATTTCCCTTCTTAGGCCTAGAGATACGGACGAAGTACCTACCCCAGTTCATATGTACCCAAAGCGTCGATCCAGTGTCACTTTTGTAATTTCTGAACTCCTTCTGGACATTGAGGATTTGTCATAATATTCTGTCTCAACACAAAATTAGATTTCAGGCTTTTGTTCTGAAGGACAGGGCCCTCTAACGGCCACGCAGGTACTGATGACCACCTGCCATGCCTTCTCAAATGAAGAGTCAGGCACACAGTAGAGAATTCACACAAGCATTTATTACCGTTACTCTACAGAGGAGCCTGTCTAACTTGGACCCCGGAAAGGCTGGAGAGGGACTGACTCCCCAACATTCGCTAATACTGGATGATAGTGAATACAAGATAAACCCTTGAGGAGACTTAGTCACGCCCTTGGTGGAAAAGAACTGGTCTGAGCCGGACACAAATAAAAAAGGCACAGAGGGATGAGCTAACACCTGCCAGATGGGCACACTATCAGCGGCTCAAGGCCACTGCGCTAGGTCTCAGCACCTCTAAACATGGGAGCAGGACTACATGTATACAATGGAATGCAGAGCAAAATAATCATACTGTTAGCAAGTCGAATTGCAACCTTGAGCATTAACAGAAAATATAAAGAGATACAATGTTCTGCTGAGGCAAGCGATTCTGAATTCTAAGGCCTAACATGAGCACGACACATGCAGTCTAATAGGCATTGCGAAATTGCTAAAATGGAGGCACATTGGCCAATGGGGCCTACACACTGCGAGTAAAACTGAACAGGCCGCTAAATGTGAACATCAATACATGTAAATTAGCCACACACTGCTAATCTAAGACAACACGAGAAAGGCATCATGGAAACGGAAAATTTAAATCTAACTGACCCTCCTTTTAGAAGTGTTGGCTAAAAACCTTTATTATCAGCTGGCAGGGTCTTTAAAATTCTAAGGGGAGGGGACAGTGCATAGTCATCCATCGGTCAAGCAAGATAATAGCAAATCAAGCATTTTAATAATCAAATTGACTTTCATCAATAAGCATAAGTGTGTGAACTTCTTGTAACATTATTTTGGACAGCCCTTTATTATGACCAGAAAACCTAGGCGTTGGTGTAAGTTGAGTAACACAATAAGTGCAACACACTGGGAGACAATGGATGCACAGGCAACAGGTCAAGATGACAGCTGCAAAACCACAAGCAGGATCTTCCAACCCCGGGACGTTAGGAGACTCCAAAGCCATCCAGTGAGGGACCAAGAACTGTACCTACATGAATTTCTGAAGCTAACTTATGTAATTTTTGAATTGCTAAGTTGACAGTCGGGGCAGTGTCTGGTATGTATACATAGCAGCTGCTCCCGATGACACAGCATGCTCCACCCCTATCACCTAAGATAACATCTAAAACCATTCTATTTTGATGCGAGACAAGTCTTGTAACTTGGAGCTCAACTGTAATGTTAGTGAGTATATCTGCTGTGGTGTTAATAACCCCCGCTAGTACCCTTGCCAAATGCCTAATGTTGCGGCTATTGAATATGGGACCCTAGAATGGTGTGAGGCCTTTCATTATATCAGTGAACTCCTGTAGAGAGGTGTCTGTCTAATCAATATCGTCAGGATTGCCAACTCTCTTGGCTTGGGAAACTGTAACATGCCTGCGCTGTAGTCGATGTGTTTTGTGATAATCGGAAATTGGAAGGGGTCACATATACTAGGGGAAGGAGATACAAGAGGTAATACCACCCGACCACCCCCCAGGTAACCACACCTATCCAAGGGCTCCACAAACAAAATAGATGTTATGTGGTGGGATCAATGGTGGGCTCATAGGCATCTTCAGTATAGAGGTCGTATTACAGGTACTGTTCCCTACGTCTACACTCCCTACTTCCTGGACACAGAAGGAAGGTGGTACATTCACAACCACCAAGGGCATGGCTTATCATTAGTGACATTACATGTTTGGAAAGATTGATAATATTCAGTCACATTAAAATGCAAGAATCTGTCCCAGTCCTCTTCCGTTCTAGTTATCTTTCTTCCTCTAGTTACTGCTCCAAGGCAAGAAGTCAAGAATATCCGGTCAAAACGCCCATCTCCATGGGAAGCACCATATGGTGAACTATGCTTGGGGCACATTTTCACTGTCATCAATGAGAAGGGATCTGATGCCCTTGTGTTCCAAGGAGTCTGGTTGCGATAAAGGGCTGACCAAACTAAGCTATGTAAACCAACCTTCACAACTATTGACATAGGATAGAGGCATAGGCAATGATTTTGCACTCTGGTGTGTGGCTGACGACTGCAACCCACACACCCAACAGTTTGTTGTATTTTAAACAGCATGTGTTTGTTTCAGCGTCTGAATAAAAATATTATCCTTGTAAGTCTTACTGTGTTCTTCTTTGTGAGGGGCTAGAGTAGAAATAATATGTTCAGGTGGTATGGGGGTAGTGTTCATCCAAGCATGTACAGGGTTATTGTCTTCCAGGAAGAACAGTATGTCAAGTACAAAGATCAAAGAAAGTGTCACTACAAACACAATTTTAGTCTTAAGAGGCCAGGTGGACCAGACGGGACCATGGGAATATTTGCGGAGAGCTGCAAAGGGCTGCTCCTCATTAGGGATGGGGCGACCAAAAGGATCCATTGTTGAAAAGCACATGGGGGAAATCAGAATCGCTGTACAACCAGCCAGAGAAGTATTCTTTTTTCCTGTGTCCTTTATGAGCCTCACAGGCAGGCTCCTATCGTTCATCAAACGTTCCTTTCCCACAGTGGAACAGCACAATGGCAACCCAGTAAAATAATCCCGGCCCGAGTTGAAAACAGTTCTTCTTTCAGGGTAGGACAACCTCCCTCCTGGGGAAATACCCTCAATGTTCCTGTCGAGTGTTCAGAGCAGTGCACCAGCGTACACTCTAATCTGAAACATGTGCTAGAGGCGCAACGCCTGTACCCTAAGCTCAAGTCTATCCTTACCTCCTGTGCTTCCCTGCTGGTGCACTGTTCTCTCATCGGGGCCGCTGATTGTACCTTGTGTTCCTAGGCACTTCTTTGTCAACGAACAAGGGCAAGAACTCAGAATGTATTGGAGAACAGGATTCAGGACTTGATGTTGTGGGGGCTGGAGTGTCCGGGACGGCCTTTATCTCAGGTGGGATCGCCTCAAACAAGATCTCGTCGCTTTTCTTGTTGGTCTGTTCCCCTCTCAGCCGGGCATCAGAAAAGGGAACAAAGTGAGGGACCAGCTCCCCGTCCTGGTCGGCAATCCCGTCATTTACCCAAGAAATATATGGGAGTGGGAGGGGTGCCCTCTTTACAGGAGAGGTGTGCATCCAGTGCTTTCGGCCTTCCACCTTCACAGCTTTCCGAGTGGCCATGAGCACTTGGGTAGGGCCTCTCCACTGTGGCTCTAAGCAGTACTTGCATTGAAACTGACCTACTAGAACAAAGTCCCCAGGCTGGATCCGATGTCCGGGGCCCTCTGGCAATAGTTGTAGGGCGGCAGATATCTGTTGGTGGACAGAACGCATATCTTTAGACAAGGCATACAGATAATTATTCAAAAGAGGGTATTTTACCTCTGAAAAGCGCTTGGACTCGGGACGCCCCAAACATTAGCAGAGTGCCCAAAACCACCTCCTATGGTGATAATCCTGTTCTAGAATGTGCAGTCACTCTTGCTGACATCAACGCTAAGGGCAATACATCTGGCCAATTTGAACCTGCACTTTCATAAATCTTGGCTAGTTTCAGTTTGAGGGTACCGGTATACTTCTCAAAAAGACAAGCCGATCGAGATTGGTTGGCGGCCTGGAATTTCTGTGTGATCTGTAGGCCCTTACACACCAGCCCAATGACATTAGCATTGAAGTGGCTCCCATTGTCATTCCAGATCACATGTGGCAATCCTTAGCGTGGGAAGTACTCCTTTAGAACTACCTTCGCTGTTGCTATGGCTGTATTCTCCTTAGTTGGTTAGGCTTCCATCCACTTACTAAAGGCACAAAATACCACTAGTACATACTTTAAATTGTTTATGCGCTCCATTTCAATAAAATCCATTTGAATGACTTTGAAAGGGAAGGAAGGTGGTGCAAAGTAACCAGCATGTGCAGTTGTGCCCGTTCCCGGATTGTGCTTTAAACAAACAATACAGTGTCTCACTAACTGTGTGGCAACCTTAGGGATAATCTCCTTCTGCCATACTGGGTCTAGCAATTTACAAATGCCTTTTGCGCTAATGTGGGCCGGGCCATTGGCCACAGTAACTACAAGAAAAATGTAGGATTGGGCAGCAACCACCTATGCTTGTCTGACAAATCAGTCCAACACCAGTCCTCATCTAAGCGTCATGTTGTCTCCACCCACATTGCCAATTTGTCTATAGTAGCTTTGCATTGTATTTCCCTCATGCTTTCCAAAGTGTCTTCAAACATCGCATTGTATGGAACCCATCTAGCAGGTCCTGTTTCAAACATCCTATTCATCTTTGTTCTGGCTCTTTGGCTGTTTTGTCCGCAAAGGCATTACCCCTCCCCACATCATCAACCACTGCTTTATGGGTGCTGCATTTGATTATGGCTAACTTGTCAGGGAAAGTCAGTGCTGATAATAATCTGAGTATGAAGGGACCATGCTATATCTTCTGGCCATGGGATGTCAGGAACCATCTCTCTCGGCCCAGAGGCGCCCAGAATCATGTGCTACTCTGAAGGCGTACTGACTGTCGGTGAATATATTAACAGTCAGTACTTCACTCAGCTCACAAGCCCTTAGGAGGGCAACTAACTCAGCAGCAATCATGGACATCACTGACCTTTTCTTCCGAAAGGAGGTAGTAACGTGGCTGGGTTGAGAGTATTGCATTGTTTAATGGTAATGTGCAAGGCAAATAGGGTCAGTTTGTATCCAGTAAGACGTGCACTGGTGAGGTGCTTTGTCTTTGTCTTGTTCAATAACGTGTCCACAGCGTGAGGTACCATCACTGTGAGATCAGTATCAAGGACGAGTCCTGACGATTTTCGGATAGATACCGTGCTGCTGCAGCAGTTCTCAGACAACTCGGCAATGCTCTGGCGACATTATCCAAGACAGCTGAAAAGTGGGTGCAGGGTCTCTGCTTAACAACGAAACCCTGGGTAATACAGAAAGCGCGTAACCTTCGGCCTCGTGTACATAGAGCACAAAAGGCTTCTGGTAGTCAGGAGTACCAAGCAAGGGGGCAGAGCAAAGCGCAGTCTTTCATTGTTTCTAAAGCTTTCTGGCATGCAGGTGTCCAAGGCAAAGGCTGTTGCACTTCTTTGGTGGTGAGGTAAAGAAGGGGTTTTGTTAGTAAGGAGAAATTATGGATTTATTGCCAACAATAGGAAGTTATCCCCAGGAACGAGCGTACCTCGAGTTGGATTTTAGGGGCGGTCATGTTAGTTATAGTAGCTATGCGCTAGCTAATCGCTCTGGTGTTAGTCTGTGCCATTCTTTGAAAGTAGGTGGCTTAAGTAGGTGACCTCCAGTCGACAACAGTGACATTTCGATTGTGTGCCAAATGAAGCAGTAATTTAACTCTGGTCTCCTTACAGCCCTGTAAGGTATCAGAGGCCACTAAAAGATTGTCAACCTATTGCAGCAGCACATTTCCAGTAGTAAGTTCCAATGAATCTAGCTGTTTTTTCAAAGTCTGGCTATAAATACTAGGACCCTCTGTATTGCCTTGTGGAGCCCGACAGAATCTGAAACTTTGGCCAGCAATACTAAATCCAAAAATATGACAGCTGTCAGGGTGTATTGGTATACTAAGAAAGCATTCTTCACGTTAATCACGAGAAGAACCGAGCTGTCGGGGGATCCTTGTCAAAATCGCTGTAATGACAGGCACCACCGGGTATTGGGGCACAACTATTTTATTGACCTCTCTGGGTCAATTACAAAGCGATACACATCAGGGTGGTGGTCAGAGCAATCGGAAGGTGCTTTGTTAAGGATAGGAAGGATAGGGCTGTTATACACATTCTAGGCTGTCTCTTCTACTGCACCAGACTTAATCAAACTGTGTATAATTTGCAATAAGGCCTTTTCTCCTGCCTGGGATATCTTGTATTGTGGTACTCTGAGCAACCTTGCATTATTCTTTATCTGAATCTGGTGGGATCTAAAGCAGCCCTACATCCTGCCGCGCATAATGCAGGCAGCACCTTATGGAACTCAGGAGGGAGCGGATCATCTTCAGTGAAGTATTGATTAAAATTGGCAACTCGTGGATCAACAGTCATGTAAACACCGTCTGGGGAAAAATGTATTGTCGCATGCAGTCTTTTCAACAGATCCAGTCCCAGCAAATTCTCTCCACAATTTAACCTCAGCAAAAATGGGGAGTCGACTATAATGGGACCAAAAGTCTAAGCCAGGGGTTTGGAAATGGGGCTAACAACCGGCACGCCTGAGAAACCCACCAAAATATTATTTTGGCCAGACAGAGCTGCCCCTGGGACCAGTGAACGGGAAACAGAGATATTCATAGCCCCTGTGTGAACTATAAAACTTACAGATCTGCAGTGACATAGGGTCAATACTGATCTACAGGCACCGGAACTGGTCCCTTGCCCTGCCCTCGGCTGTCCTAGCTGTGACACAACCCTGTCACTTCATTCATGTCATAGCCATCATGATAGTACTGTCATTATTGGGGGTCATCAAAATAGTTCCTACTCTGCCTATTGTCTGTCATGTGTTCTGACTGTGTCCCCCAGTCGGCCACCTGCTCCACGTCCTCTACCTCCAAAGCCTCTGCCCCTCGGAGCCCCACCTCTCTGTAACAACTCTGGTCACTCGTTCCGCCAGTATCCCTCTTTTTTGCAATGCACACATTGGTTGGGGGCCATGGGCACACCCCAAGCGCCACCGCTGGTAGACCTGGGGCCCAGGCCCAAGATAAGACTGTCGGCAGACTGTACCAGGACACACAGCCCATCGGCTGGTGCCGTTAAAACAAGACAGTCAGAGACTACACCAGGACACGGCCCACTGGCCTGTGTCGATAAAAATGGCACCACGAACCAAATCACTCACCTGGTGCACACAGGTCGAGTAAGTTATTCTCCACTGCCAACTCTTTCGAACAAACTGTCGGTTCCAGAACCCCAGCCAAGTGCCACTAGCTGAAGATCCATCTGATAGGGAGAGCGGGGCAGCTGTGAGAACCAAGCTCAGTCTTGTATGTTAGGGGCCTTATCTGCCCGACCGCCCAGACACCACTCCTGCCTCTATGAACCCAGTTACAGGTGAGGGGCCATTTTGTGGAGACCCTGAGGGGTCCCTGCTTGGGTACCAACTGAAGGACAGGGACCTCTAAGGGCCACGTGGGTACTGATGACCACCTGCTATGCCTTACCAAATGAAGAGTCAGTCAGACAGTAGAGAATTCACACAAGCACTTATTACTGTTACTCTGCAGAGGATTCCGTCTAACCTACACCCTGGAATGGCTGGAGAGGGACTAACTCCCCAACATTTGCTAATACAAGATAATTCCTTCAGTAGACTTAGCCACACCCTTGGTGGAAAAGTACTAGTCTGAGCCGGACACAGATAAAGAAGTCAAAGAGGGATGAGATAACACCTGCCAGATCGGCACACTAACAGTGGCTCAAGGCCACTGCGCCAGGTCTGTGCCCGACTGCCCAGACACCACTCCTGCCTCTATGAACCCAGTTACGGGTGAGGGGATCTTTTTTGGAGCCCCTGAGGGGTCCCTGTTTGGGTACCAACTGAAGGACAGGGCCATCTAAGGGCCACGTGGGTATTGATGACCACCTGCTATGCCTTACCAAATGAAGAGTCAGTCAGACAGTAGAGAATTCACACAAGCATTTATTACTGTTACTCTGCAGAGGATTCCGTCTAACCTACACCCTGGAATGGCTGGAGAGGGACTAACTCCCCAACATTTGCTAATCCAAGATAAATCCTTCAGGAGACTTAGCCACACCCTTAGTGGAAAAGTACTAGTCTGAGCCGGACACAGATAAAGAAGTCAAAGAGGGAAGAGCTAACACCTGCCAGATCGGCACACTATCAGTGGCTCAAGGCCACTGCGCCAGGTCTCAGCACCTCTAAACAGTATATGATGGAATGCAGAGAAAAATAATCATACTGTTAGCAAGTCGAATTGCAACCTTGAACATGAACAGAAAATATAAAAAAATTCAATTTTCTGCTGAGGCCTAACATTAATTAAGAGCAACAATATCTAAATCGGATTTAATTAGAAAGACAAATATACGTGTATGTACAAGACATTACAAGATCACAAAAGAAAGAGAGACCCTCAGTGTCAAGTTTTTAGAAAGTGCATGTAGCATCATATATTAAAAAACATCTTATACAGGACAGTTGTAGAAGCACTGTTGGCATAAAATTCTAAGGCAACCCAAAGGGGGCTTTGTGCACTTGGTGCTCGTGAGACAAAGATTGACGGCGCAAGTGTCAGGTGAAAAAACACAGCAAAAGACGCAAGGTGACAAAGTGGAAGACAATATGTACAGAAACAATGGTTCATCATCAATGAATGGAAAACATTTTCTTTGGGAACCAAAGTTGAGAGTGTGCCATGAGTTATGCTGTACATTTGGTCGACGGCGTTTTGATCCTATTTAGCCAGGATCTTCATCAGGACCAGGTTGCCAAATCCAGGAAATTATGTGGCCACCGCACAATGCGCTAGGTGTGGTCCAAGAGATATCCGGTAACGCTGAATGGGCCGAAAGAGCCAGGGCTTGAGAGACACTCCTCGGAGTTTCTTAGTCCAACAGGAGATGCCGGTGTAGTCAAAGTACGCTGTCGTGAAAGTGGCTTGAGTAATCAAAGCAGGGACGCAGTATCGGAGACCCGAACTGCAGTGTAATTTCCGTCAATTCAAATGAGGAGTGGTGGAGCAGGGTCGGAACGCCGATCTCCTCCTTGGGTCCCGGAGGGGTGACCTCAAACTCATAGCGAATTCAGAGGTGCTACCAAATGAATCAAGGGGCCATCGGGTGGGTGTAGTGTCATGTTGTAGTACTTGCATTCACGCCCGGTATCCAGATTGAGGTCTAACATGAGCACCACACATGCAGTCTAATAGAAATTGCAAAATTGCTAAAATGGAGTCACATTGGCTAATGGGACCTTCACACTGTGAGGAATACTGAACGGGCCACTAAATGTGAACATCAATACATGTAATTTAGCCAAAAACGTTTAACCACATCGCTGCTGCACATTTTCCCCTCCGGTGCTGAAGAATTCAGATTTACCTCATTTCATGACGAGCTCAGCTCGTCATCAGCACAGCTCCACTGTGCCTCATGACGAGCTGAGCTCGTCATGAGCATGGAAAGGGTTAATGTAAGACAAAGATAACACGAGAAAGGCATCATGGAAACAGGGATTTTAAATCTAACAGTTCCTCTATTGGGCCCGGTTAAATGTTCTGCTGGACAGTAGGAAACCAAAGGTTTTCCAATACAATAGGGTCTTTTGCCAGTGCTTGGACATGTTCCTTGGAAAGAGTGGGTACGGAATTTGCATATGATAATTACATTTCACACTGCACTTGGTCTGAAAACATTAATTTCCACAGGAAACAGAGGACAGCTAGACTTCTGGAGTTAATCACAGGAAGAGCACTCATTTGAAGCTCTGGAGCGGAGGATTAGGCCACTGGCTTATTGAAACTTGTGGGGGGGCCCTCTGCAAGGTAGGTGGAGGTCCCCCCTGTGCACTAAATAGGGGTGTCTCTCGCCAGAGTACTGTGCTGAGGGGCACCCTGGAACTTGGGGGTCCCACCAGTACTGCAGGGGCCTGTGTTACGCCACTGGATAAGGCAGCTGTAATAGTTGGGGCCAAGGACTGATGCTCTTCAAGAAGGTCAATACGCCCTCCAATTGACCATGTTGGAATTCCCCATAAAGCTGGGTCAGAGGGTTGGGGCAGGGGCGGAATGATGATGTGACACCCTAGCATTGGGTTGAGGTGCCTACCTTCTAAAACTTCCCACCCACACATAACAATACCTGCACATTGGGAAGAATGCTGAGAAGTGTCTGGAATTGGGAGTGACAACACCAACAAAGTAATAGCTGTATGGAGAATGTGTATTCTCTTAGTTTTGTGATAAGAGCATTTAGATTTTATTAACAAAATGGAGCTTAGCACTATACATTAATCTTGTATTGCTCTTCCATGCAGCACTCTAAAGCAAATTATTAACAACACTTAAAATTCTAGACTTAGATTCATCACTACAGTCTATATAAATCCAAGCCCAGCAGCCATCTTCCTCTTTACAGCTTCTCTGAGGTTGAAACATCTTGAACTGAACTTGAAAAAATAACTAATGGTTCCAAATTTCCATGCTTCTATACTATTGTTCTCCATTCATATTGATTTCCTGAAAAAATGACATAAAAACGAATGTAAACTGAACTCTGAACATTTTTATTTACAAAAACACGTATACACTTGATACGTTAAATCATTAACAAATCCTCTCTCCTTCCAAATAATAACTTTTTGCCTGGGAAGCGAGGTGTTAAAGCTAGCCTCTGTGTACGTAATGTATCCCATATTCTCTTATCACAAAACTAGGATAATCTGCATTTCATGGCAAAACCAAAGCCTAGCATCATGCACGTTCAAGTCTCTGAGAACACAACACACAAAACATTCCATAGCTTCCAAACATAACCTTGCAACTGCATCAGCATTAGACAAATCTGCTGCTCTCAAAATCTCCTCAAGGGGACCTCCTCAATTAAAAACTTTACTCGCCATCACACCTCTCACTGAACGTGCACCATAATTTTGCATTACCACTCCCGCTTGGAGCATACATAGTTTGATCCAATGCACTATAGTCTCTGAATTCACAGGATTGAAAGGTGTCAAATAAGGAATCAGCAGCTGAGTTACTCCATCCCTTTGAAATTCACCCATTCTACATTGAAGCTCCATCAAACACCACACTGCACATAACTTGGGATGCTCATCAAATCTTGGATAAAACTCTGATGAAGACATAGTCTTTGTCTTTTTTGTAATTTGAAATGCAACTCCATCTAGATTATGGAAACAAATACCTCTAAGTCTCTTACATCTGATACCCTTCTAAATTAAATCAAACATAGCAAAATGCATCAATTGCAAGATAACTGTTGTGAGGCCAACTCTCTAATCTCTGAAAGAACAGATGTACATCCCATAAACTGCTATACTTAGGTCTAGTTGGCCTCTGAAATGTAATACCGTTCATAACTCTACAAATTAACATGTATATTCCTATTGACAACCCCACCCCCACCGCCACAGGAGCATGGACTGCAATCACCACTGATATATAATGATTCAAAGTTCTATAGCTTGGACCCTTCTCAAACAATGATGAAGAATTTGAGAGCTCTATGTAAGATGCTTCCTTGGTATCCAGGTCCCTCTACATGCACCAACAAACCCCTTTTTCCATGCTCCAACATACAGTTTCCTAGTCCATGTAGCAAAAGACATTTTGAGTTATTCCTGAGCCTGTTCTGAAAGACCTGCAATATGCTTTCCTCCCCCAAAACCTCCCAAGCAAGAACGTAAAAAAACCTAAAGGATGTACTCCTCCTCCTGGATCTGACAACATTTCTTCAGAAACTGGAATAAAATATGGCTCCTCTATGGCTAGCTCCAGCAATTCCAGAAATCAAGGATGTGAGCTGTCAAAAAACAAGTGATTAGAGCTATCTGAGATTTCTGTCTCCTCATCATCAACAACACTCTCTGAATCATCTCAAAATCAATACACGCATACCCCCGAAGTCTCCTCCAAACCTTTTGAAAAGCATCCACTGCTTCCACTTAGGGGTCTGCTCTCCAACTGAAGTACCAAGGCAACTGGAATGTCAACCTTGATGCAAATAGATCCACTTGTAAGGCATCACAAACCACCTTAATTCTCTCAAATAGAAGAACGTTCAGCTTCCAATCGCTGTGGTCCATGAGATATCTTGAATTCCATTCTGCTACAGTATTGATCAGACATAGCAAATACTCTGTTTGTAAACCTATACTCTGTTCCAAGCAAAAACTCTAAAATTTCTTCGCAATCTGGTTTATGTTCAATGGCTTTCTGAAACCTAATCAATATATATAATGGGCTGCTGAAATGTTGACCAGCTTTACAAAACATTGCAATTCTTTAATGTCTTCCCAAAACATTTAAATGTAAAAAGGCCTGCTCTTAGCTCTAAACCATTTATATTGTCCCAACTCTCTTTCCATGACCATCAGCCACCTGTCTCTTGTTTAACAAAACAGGATCCCTAACCAAAATACTTTGATCTGTCTCCCATATATAATCTGGACAAATTCCAAAAATTGCTTGGCAATTCCAATCAACCAAATTGTCTAGCCAACATATATATTCCTCCTGCCTTTGCACAGTTACCTGTACTTGGTCCCCATACCATAAACCCTCCCTTAGGCCCTCCACCTTCATTTACCTCTGTAATACTCTGTAATGAATTGGCCCAGGAAAGACCACCTGACTTGAAGATCAAAACAAACCAATAACCCTTTGTAAAGACCTCAACGTAATGAATTGTTTCTTCAAAATCTGTTTCACTTCTGATTTTATACTCACCATTTTCTTCTCCTGTAAACCTAAAGTCACAAGCACTGTATTCACCTGAAACCCAAGGAACTCTATCTCCTGTCAGGCAACCTGCACTGATTTTCCCATATTGACAAAGAAATCCAGAGATTCCAACAGATGAAAAACGAAACAAAATTATATCTTCAACTCTTCTTGATCCTGAGACATGATTAGAGAATCGTTCAGGTATGTAATCATTCAAATTCCTCTCTCTGCAAGAAATGCTGCAGTTGGCCTCAGCACCCTCTTAAACAAGTCTGCTGCCAGTTCACAGGGTAGTTGATTGAACTGATAAAGGTCCCCTAACCATCCCAATTGCACATATTTGCGACTCTCTTCTGCTGTTGGTATGATAAAATAAGCTGTTGCATGGTCCATGCGGCCACTGTCAATTTGCCTATGTGGATATGAGCCTGTTCCAGTCTGTCCTCTGCTTTGAGCACACTACTACACACACTTTGTGGGATTTAGTCTGAACATTACAAACAAGGTCACAACGATGTAATTTATTATTCTGTTCTGGTCCCTCATTAGCACCTAGACTAAACATGCAGATGAAGCTGTTGTTGGAAACATGTGCATTCATCATATGGGATACACAAATAGCTAGCAGACACACTTGAAGAGGGATCTTTCCAAGGAGGGGAGCCTGACAACACCTGTGCTGTAGATCTTCCATCTACATACTGAGGTACGTGTTCTGCCGCTCACACCCAGAGATCTTCTCATCTATAATCATTTTGCTTCTATAGAAGGAGAGGGAGGTTAGGTTACACTGTCATATATAATGACAGCTTATGATTTACAGACTACTTGATATGCTGACCGTATTTGTGTTAGCCATTTTTCGACTTGTTGTGGCATGTATACTGCAAACTAGTGCTTGATAGTTAAAATAAACATTTGAAACTTTGCTCGTGATTCTGTCAGATCTTATTGTGGAGGAGTACAAGAGTGCAAGTGAATTCCTGAGAGGGTCAGGAATGTTTTGTTCTCGGGTGTCTAAACACTTGGTCTTCTGTGAGTGAGTGGTAGGACACATCAGACACTATAGCTAGTTAGTCCCGGGCTCAAGGGCACTCAAGTTGCAGGATAACTCAGTCCCTGACTACTAAAGTTCTATGACCCCAAGTATAGTTCTTTGACTTCTCAGAATCCCTGCAAAAAAGCATCTTTCAAATTCCGTTTTGCCAACCAATTGTCCTTCTACAAAATATCTCCTTAAAGCTGGATCCCACTCCATCTTGAAATATCTGTAAATCAAGAAGGAATTCCAATTCACCAATGTTTTTTCAGGGCGACAACCCATGTCATTTTTTCTCACCTAAAATATTGTGCTCACAGTTTCTCTATTGTGTCCATTTTAACCTATGATGAACCTCCAATTCTACCAACTCTTTCTGTTTTTTTAGAAATACCATCTCCTTTGGTTCTAAATTTTAATCTGACAATTCCATGATCTGTATTGTGAAACCATGCACAGCTTCTAGGACCCCTTGTTCCTTTGTTAAATCCTTCCAAATGTGTAACAGAAATTTAAGCAACCCCCCCACCTTTTCTGGTAAAGAACCAAAAGGTGTCTTTGGGCCACATGCATCAAAGTCCGGTTTTGCGATTCCTTATTTGCGATTTTCAGGGAACCGCAAATAAGGAATCCCAAAACAAGATGCATGATTTAAATTGCATAAAATTTGCGATTCTGTAAAAATCGCAATTTTTACCGAATCGCAAATATTATGCGAATTCCAATTTGCGATTTCGCAATTCCCATTGATTCCTATGGGCCAAAAGGCCCATAGGAATCAATGGGAAGGCATTGACATTTTGCGAATTTCTATTTGTGATTAGCAAAAAGTTAATGCATTCCATGGTTGCAGGGGGGGGGTCCAAAGGACCCCCCCTGCACCCCTGAAATGTATTTTGAAGTTCATGTTTCACACACACATGTCCTAGGGACATGTGTGTCTGTAACATGACAGTGTTTTAAAATGCAATTTTGTGCATTTTAATACATTTTCGCAAATTACCACGAGGTTCACCCTTGTGGTAATTTGTACCCCCTATTTGCGAATTCGCAATTTTAAAAGTAATCATGCATTGCTTTTAAGGAATCGCAAATTTGCGATTCCTTAAAAGCAATCGCATTTTTGGAATTCGCTAAAAATAGCGATTTTGCCAAAAATGCTTGATGCATCCCAAAAACCTATTTAGGAATCGAAAACGGCCGAATCTACCGATTCGCATCGTTTGCACTTCCTAAATGGGTTGATGCATGTGGACCTTTGTTCCTACCCTGTCTTCCTCAAGAGAAATGAGTCCTTCTTCTGGGCTGGAGACCTCTGTTACTTCATCCTCTCTGATGGTAGAATCTGGTACTGGACTGAAATCCTCTAAAGGAACAACATCCCTGCGATTGGTAATGGGACTTTGTAAAAGACCACAAGAAAAACATTCCCTTGCTCCGCCGCTGTCAAAAACAACTTCCTCCAGCTACACTTCTGAAATAATTGTGGAATTTATCCGGCTTGTGAAGGTGGAAACATACTTCCCCACACCTTTCACTAAGCCAGCCTCAGATAAATATCCTTTAGGATCCTCACTCAGCTCCTTCTTTGCAAAGTCCCATAGCTTTGGACTAATGTCTATGAGGATTGCTCTTCTCCTCTCAGCCATAAAAGCTGTGTTTGCATTTCCTAGGAAACAATTTGCTCTCTGTGATCATCCTCTTAATAACTCTGTAAGTGGAGAGACAGACTTAGACGTTGCTTCTACTGGCATATCCATTGGTATTGCTACTGGACTTATAATGTTGAGCAGCCTATCTTGACACTGTTTAAGGGCCCTCTCCAGACCTTTTCTGTGGCTGCAAACTAATTTTGAAAGAAAACAAACCATATCTTGATCTGCATCCAGGGTCACACTAGCCTTATCCTCAGTAACTATGCAAGAGCATTCTGCACTCATCAAAGCTCTCGCTTCTTTCTCCAATGGCCTATTAATCCATAATTTTATGAAGCCAGGCACATGAGTCAGAAGCCACCAACCAGCCCTGCTAAGGTGCCTTATCATGTCAAGGCTAAACATATCTACTTCCTGAGAATCTTTAACAATTCCTTTCTCCCTCGTTAATTTCTCCATTTTATCATAGCCTAAGTCTATACCATCGTATTTGTGGTCCTCCAAGACAAATTCATCATAACTGGCTCCATCTTGATTATAAGAATTTGAAGGATTATGGTTAAATAATTCTTGCCTGAATCTCATGTGTTCCCCAACGGACACCCTACAGTGTGCCACGTTGGACATCTTCCTCTGCCCTGGTGCCTAGATTATCTTTCTGACATGATAAAAAGTGATAATTTACCTCATTTACAATGTCTTTCCTTTCCTTCTTTCCTAAACTATTTTTGTTATTTACATCCTCCTTGTTAGACCTGGTACCACTGGTGTAAGTCTCTCTCTCATTTTTTTGCTGTTGCCCCCTCAGTTTTTAGGTCTCGCCTGTCGATGCGCATGCGCATCGAGCAAGCGAGACTATGGGGGCTCATCGACTCTTTATCCAACTTGCAAGGAATCGTGGCGATTCCTTGCAGTGCACGAGAAATTAAGCTCAATGCGCATGCGCATTGAGCTTAAATGCGCGTGCACATGCCCCCAGCCGCCTGCCTTGCCTACTCTCTCTCACAGCCTCCCCCAGCTCTGCCCCCTCACTACTTGATTGCACGGCCGCTAGGCCGTGCCTCCCCTACTCTCCTCCCCCCTCCTCCTCTCCTCCCCTGCCTGCCTGCCGCTAGGCCGTGCCTCCCCTACTCTCCTCCCCCCTCCTCCTCCTACTCTCCTCCCCTGCCTGCCTGCCGTGTCGCACCTCTCCCCTCTCCGCCCCCTCCCCTGCCCGCCGTGCTTAAACGACAACTTGTTTTTGTAATGTCACGCTTCCAGTAAAATGTGTAAGTCCGATGAAAGATTTGTTAAACGGGGCATCTACAATGGAACCCTTCGGCACACAATTGATGACTTGAAAAAATCCACACGCTCCCATCTACCATGACCTGATCCAGGCATGGAGTGGAGCTCGGCCCTGATTACAGGGCTTTAGGACCACCACTGTTTGCACACGTGACACTACAGCACGCGCCACAGCTCTGCGGTGGATCCCGGAGTGGACACTGCAGTCCTGCGCCAAGCTTCGCCTTCTGACACATCTTGTGTAAGCTTGTCTTTTCCAACTCGGACTCTGCTTTCAAGCTTCGGACCTTGATCTGCTTGGCTGCTCGTAGGAGCAAGTCTGACAGCATGATGTATAATGTACACCGTACGTTACAGCGGCACCTGCTGTTTCAAGATCGATGCCTCGGTGTTATTAGAGATGTTGGTGTTAAGATGCGCAGCAGTAGGGCAGCTCGTGCGTTGTTAACAGGCTCACAGCCAGTACATCTTGCATCAATCCGTGCCTTACACGAATATATTACTCAATTTAGACTGTACGGTACCGTGAGATGGAAGGCATGTAGTCCAGGGTCGGACTCGGGAACAAAAAAGTGTTCGGAAACCACAATTAAAGTTGCCTCCATTTGCGAAAAAAGTGACCAATGTTTGCCTATATGGCCACTTTTGAACGTGTAAAGACACGCTGTATGGGTATTTTGTAAGGTGTGGGAGACTGTGTATGTGTGTTTGCTGCGAGCATTTTTGTAGTAACATAATGGAAATCGGCGTTACAAACCCAGCCTATTTGGCCATTTAACAAGCACACCACCAGCTAAAAAAAAAATCGCCCCTCGTCCTGATCAGTCATGCTGCCCTTCAAGCACTGAGTGCTTTCCCATAAGGCCATAAGGCCATTCCGACCCTGATGCAGTGTCACCCGTTTGCTTTACAACCCCCCCCCTCCCCCTCCCCCTACCTACTATGTTCCTTCCGTACCTGCAATTGTGTTGCTTCCACCAGCCCTGCTATGTTGCTTCTGTCCCAGTGGTCAAACCTGCCAAACCAGTGTTACATTCCCTCACCCACTTAAAAAAATTCACACTTCAACCAATTCAATTCCAATCAGCTCCGCCCCCTCCCCTTCCCGCCGTGTCGCATTTCTCCTCCCCCCTCCCCTCTCTTCCCTCCGTCTTCAGTAGAAATCGTGGCTGTAGAATCAAATAAGCTTTATTGCAAAAAGACTTCCCATGTCCAAACAATGTTACAATCACTTGAGGTATTGAGGCGGGGATTTGCAAATTGATGCTAACAGCCGAAGAGTCAGTCTTGAAGGATCTGACTGGTACAGGTATTCAGTCTGCACGGCACCCCACCCCCGCATTGTCCAAAGTTGCCAAGTTTTCAGTCTTAAGTGTGACATTTGCACGTTTTCAGTGTGCTCCTGTGTGATATTTCATTGCCTTATAGTCTGTGTCACTTTCTAATGGCGAGTAAAGCGGTTATGTCCGTGTAGAGAAACGTTGCACAGTAATGGTATAGAAATAGTCTTGAAACAATTGCAAACTCTTTAAACGCTTATGCTGTAACACAAATTACTTTCCTTTACGGACATGATCGCCATGAAACAATAGTTGTGTTATTTATAATAATATAGATGTATTTTATTGGTATATCTCCAGTTTGTTTAAACTGTGTGTTATTTTCATAAGCTACATCAGTTCTATTCAGTGATGAAAAATTATCATTCTCAGTATTCATCTGGACATGAAATGCAGCTGTGCAAACTTAAAATAACTCTGTGGGGGTGTGTTCTTGGAGGGGAAGGGGCTCATGCTAAGTATTGCCTGAGAGGCACTTATGCACACATCAAGCCTCTTTACATTCACCCCAAAATCTTGCTAAACCCTACGATCGTCAGGTTTTTAGGTCTCGCCTCAACCCCTCACCCTCAACCCCTCACTCACCCTCACTCTCACTCATCCTCACTCACCCTCAACCCCTCACCCTCACCCTCAACTCCTCACCCTCACTCACTCACCCTCAACCCCTCACTCACCCTCACTCTCACTCACCCTCACTCAGCCTCAACTACTCCCCCTCACCCTCACTCACCCTCACTCACCCTCACCCTCACTCACCCTCAACACCTCACTCACACTCACCCACCCTCACACTCACTCACCTTCAACACCTCACCCTCAACCTCAACCCCTCACTCACCCTCACCCTCACTCACCCTCACTCACCCTCACTCACCCTCACTCACCCTCACCCTCACTGACCCTCACTCTCACTCACCCTCACTCAGCCTCAACTACTCCCCCTCACCCTCACTCACCCTCAACACCTCACCCTAACTCACCCTCACTCACCCTCAACACCTCACTCGCCCTCACCCTCACTCACCCTCAACACCTCACCCTCAACGCCTCACCCTCACCCTCACTCACCCTCACCCTCACTCACCCTCACCCTCACTCACCCTCACTCTCACTCACCCTCACTCAGCCTCAACTACTCCCCCTCACCCTCACTCACCCTCAACACCTCACCCTAACTCACTCACCCTCAACACCTCACTCGCCCTCACCCTCACTCACCCTCAACACCTCACCCTCAACGCCTCACCCTCACTCACCCTCACCCTCACTCACCCTCACCCTCACTCACACTCACCCTCACTCACCCTCACTCACCCTCACTCACCCTCACTCTCACTCACCCTCACTCTCACTCACCCTCACTCTCACTCACCCTCACTCACCCTCAGCACCTCACCCTCACACAGTGCAATAGGTCTCAGACCATTTCAGTTAGAGCTTTTAGAAATGTTTATGGCTTTTTTTATTTGTAATTCTTTAGCATTGGCTACAGGAAACAAAAATGCTAAACATTTACCAAAAAAACCCATAAACAATTCTAAAAGCACTAACTCTAATGGTGCCTATTGTATTTCCAATGCTTGTTGATATTTTCTTGATGGTTTACATGCTTTGAGCATTGTGCCACTGCTAATCAGAACCACGGTGCAAGTGCTCCCTATTGTAAATTGTTGGAATTGATTAGTGACTCCCTGATTGGCTTATTTGATTTACTTGTCAGACCCTAGTACAGTGCACCTTGTGTGCCTAGGGCCTGTAGGTCAAATGCTGCTAGTGGGCTTTCAGCACTGAGTGTGCCACCCACAGAAGCAGCTTGCAAAGTGCGTCTCAGGCCACCATTGCAGAGCCTGTGTGCAGTCTAGGCAGAGAAGTCTAGTACTGCCATGTCGACTTGGTCAGTGCACCCACTTATCAGTCCCTAAACCTTCCCTTTTCTACATGTTAGCCACCCCTAAGGTAGGCCAAAAGGCAGGGTGCATTGTAAGTAAAAGGTAGGACATGCCCTGATGTATGTGGCATGTCCTGATAGTGAATTACAGCCAATTTCGTGTTTCACTACTGCAAGGCTACCGGTCCCTATAGAATAGGCAGTTTGATTTTAACACCTTATAATCTTAACTGGCCCAGGGATCATGGTAGTAAAACGAATTTAGTATGCCTGAACTCAGAATGATAAAATACATATTTTAGTGAAGTTGGTTTTAACATTCTATGTTTGAAAATACCACTTTTCGAAAGTAGGTATTTTCTTACCTAACCATCCAGCCTGCCTCTGCCAACTAGAGACCCCTAGTTCTAACATTGGTGGTCAGCGGTGAGGATTCTGGACTTGCATTTGTGACTCAAATACAGTGATTGGTGTATACTACTAGTGAGTGCAGACCAAAAGCAACCACTTATATTTTTGGTAGAATTGTTTTCCTTGGAACTGTTTTTTTGCTAAAGACTGCCAGTTCTTTTTACCATGAGCAAACCAGCATCTATTGCATCTATGGATCTAGAGTGTGAGGAAGAGAAGGTGGATGTATACACTGTGAAACAGCTGAAGCACTTCTGTAGAAAATGTAAAGTTGCTACTACAGTCCTCACCAAAAAGGAGGAATTCCAAAAGGCACTGCTAGGTTGTGTATTCCATGTCTCGTTTTGAGTGACAGGAGTGTTGAATGGCGTTTTAGATTCCGAATGAGTTTTCCTGATTCATGCTCTTATATAGGTACAATCCACGTTGCACTTATATAGGCATAGAAATCAAGCCCTTATTTAGGCATAGCCCATGCTACCCAAATACAGGTATGGCTACTTCAATCCGTTCATCGTCACAACGATTTCTTGGAAAACCAGGCCCTTAAGCTGTAAGAACTTCCACCCTAGCCTGGATATTGATTTCTCCAAGAAACTCATTATTATGCATGAGCAACTATTCCTTAGGAGTTCATCCATGACGTTTATATGCCTGACTTTACGTCAAAGCTGGCATTCCTTCAAGGTATAAATATACCTTCACTTGCTATGGCAAAGCACGCTGTGTTTCGGTGAAGTTCAACTACCTACTTGTCCGACGCAGTTCGCTACAGCAAGTACCGAAGGAAGCCGACTCTCCAGCTGACGTACTGACAAGGAGCTGTCCTCTGCAGAGAATCCAGCTCCAGTGTTTCTGACTCCCCTTGCGGGTGTTGGGATAACGAGTCCGAGATAGAGATACCAACCTCCTTCATTCTAAGGTATGGAGTTGATTAGAACCTAAAGAAACCTTTGGCAGTTCTTGGCAAAAAATAAAACCTATGCTAAAGACCATACTTACTTCCTCCCTGGTACTAGACTTAGGTTAGGTACATTGGGGTAGGCGTATTTTAGCACAAGCTGAGTATTTTAGCCTGTTTTATTCATGTATGTATTTTTATATATGTCATAGCACTAGACAATGCTATTGCAGTATTATTTTATAATACTATTCTCGCTGTATGCATTATACTTTGCATTCTGTCTAACGTTTGTAGAAGTTCACCTCTCTTGCATGAAAAAGAAGACTGTTCAATAAACCTTTTATTGAAACGCCTGTCTCATTATTTCTCTGCAACTCTGTAGAAACGAAGCATGCACGATTGACTGGGTGAACTAGTTATTTATTGTTTCCACAACTCTGAAGATATTTGTTCCAGTCCTAGGGAAACAAAGCTGGAATGTTTTTGCGGTTGTCCGAAACGAATCCCTTCATGTGTATGCGAGAAAGTTTCTAGTGACCTCTGAGGTAGCTGGCACTCACAAATAAGTTTAGTATATTCGATAGAGACATAATGACCTTAGTCCTATGTCACATCTATAGGATATATTATTCCAGGTATACAACGTTTAGCACGCATTTTTTACCACGCACTACCATTACAACGCAGGCATTACCACGCATACCATTACAACACATTGCGCTGGGGGGCGCTCTAGGATAGGAAATAAGTTTAATTTTATATCCAACACCTTCCCTAGTGTCCACGGGGACTGGAGTTGGAATATAAAATTATACTTACCACTATCCAGCACCTCAAAGCGCTATGCGTTGTAACGGAATTCGTTGTAAATACCGCGTTGTAAAGGTATGCGTGGTAATAGTATGCGTGCTAACGTCATACATCCATTATTCCAATGCACCGAGCCTATTGGGAATATAGGAACTACACTACAGGATTCTGGACTCATATAAAGTGATTGGTGTATACTACTAGTGAGTGCAGACCAAACGCAACCACATACATTTTTAGTAGAATTGTTTTTCTTGGAAATGGTGTTTTTGCTAAAGACTGCCCGTTCTTTTTACCATGAGAAACCAACATCTATAGCATCTATGGATCTAGAGTTTGAGGAAGAGAAGGTAGATGTATACACTGTGAAACATCGGAAGCAGTTCTGTAGAAAATTTAAAGTTGCTACTACAGTCCTCACTAAAAAGGAGGAATTTCAAAAGGCCTACTAGGTTGTGTTTTGTATGTCTGGTTTTGAGTGACAGGAGGGCTTGGACTCCAGCAGTCTGATGAGTCAGGGCTGGGCAAAATAGGACCTTGGATGCATAGATAGAGTGGGGCGGAGATTTCCTTTCAATCCCCTGATCCCTCATAGAATAGAACGTAGGGGAGGAGATTTCCTTTCAGCTATTTGGGCCATGTCTGCTTTCAACAATGCTATCTCCACCTCCTGCCTGGCAGCTGCAGAGAACTGGTTATGGCTAGGTAAAGGCACCCTCCACCTTCAGAGGACAAAGGATTTACTAGTATAAATATTGGGGCCCAGACCCCAAGACTTTAGATCACTTCTGGGAATCAAGATGAACCTTAGCCAAGGAGAGGAACCATTAGAAGCTGAAATAGTTGACTGCCCCTGTGCCACAGTGCTATTTTCTGGGGCTGGCCTGTAGTGGTTGCTTATTTGCCAAGGAAAGGAGAAGGAACATTTCTTGAACTTTCATCATCTTGAAGAAGAATTTCCAAGGGCTTGAATTGTGCTTACCTCCTGCTGAAGTCTCAGGGATACAAGACTTCACCACCTGCTGCCCCCTGAATTTCCTTGCTGGGAATTCTGTCTGCAGAAGCCTGTGTATTGTTGGGAGCAGGAAGCGCGACTCAACAAGAAGAAGCGTGTCACACCCGCAGCTGTTGCTGTCACATCATCGGAGAAGCGTGCGGCTGCTGCAAGGGTTGCTGTCGCATCATCGGAGAAGAGTGTCTCCGTAGCAGTTCTGTGTTGTCGCATCACCGGAGAAGTGTGTCGACACATCAAGGGTTGCTGTTGTATCACCGGAAAAGCATGTCGCAGGGCCTGTTGCGGCTCCGAAGTTCAAGAGTCACCGCACGGCCGTCAGGCATGCACACATCACCTTCATGTCATCGCATCGCATCAAAGACGCCATCTTGTCGTATCGCACCCAGGCGTCGCATTGCATCTAGGTGCCATCTTGACGCATCGCAACCGGAACGCAACACGAGTCCGACACATCACCTCCCCTCCAGTAAGGAACTGACGCATCGCCTACTTTGCACAAGCACTGAGGAAAAGATGCATCGCCTCCCTGAGCAAGGAACCGGCACATCATTCTCCCTGCAAATCTTTTATCTCGCGTGACGCATTCCAGAGGTAGTTTGTGAGAAACATGTTGCATTTACCATCATCTTTAAACAAAGCTATTTCTACCATCTAAAAGTAATTTTCTTAATACTGTATTGTGGATTTTTATTGTTTGGGTCTTGTGTTAGGTCTATATAAAGACTACTTATTTTTATGAAATCTGTTTGGTGTCCATCTGTAGTGTTTTCACTATATTACCGTATGTGTTCACAAATGCTTTACACACTTCTTCTGAGATAAGCCTGTCTGCTCGTGCCAAGCTACCAAGTGGGTGAGCAGGACGTATTTTAGAAGTGTAGTCATTTACCCTGATTAGAAGCAAGGGTCCCTATTTGGTCAAAGGTACCTACCTCTGCCAATTAGAGATCCCCAGTTCTAACACTCCTCCACAAGGGACAAATACACATCATCAGAAAGATCATTTGAATTCCTTTTTCTCCTCATAACTAAGTCTAAAATATATTTTGCTGAGGCTCTGACCTCTTCTTGTATTGTGTGTTTTTAAAGTATTCACATTACTACAAAGACCCTAAAGCTCTCCTTCTTCTCTCATACTTACTTGTGAATTGAAGACATTTTTATTAAATTGGCAATTACAGCGAAAGCCTAAACTCAAAACGTTAGTATATATATATTTCTTTCTCTATTTTTAAAGCAGTTCCAAGCCAAAAAACCTTCCCTCCACCTTATTTCAGCTAATTGCACAGCTTGTCTCAATTATTCCATTGGAAAAACTGAATTTTGATTACAAGTCAGTCTTGCGCTTCCAACCTATAGAATATGGCTGTCAGTGACTGCAAGTGCCTTGACTTTAATAGTGTTACAAATATGGCTGCTTGATCATGTGAGGCCGACATGCACACACTGCATGCAACATCACCACACAAGTTAGAACCTCTGAGACCACTTAGAACACAATCACCCTCGGAGGAGCACATGCCCTTTCTGCATGCACAAATGAGCTATAATGGAGAAACATTGTACTGAGGCTATCTGCTTCACCCCTGAGTAAACTGATATGTGAGTGGTGCACGAGGGTTCCCACAAACAGGTAAGAATTCTTTTTAAAATATACAGCATAGAAATATATAAAACTTTGATACTATGAACCAGCCTGTAATAATGAAACAGTTTCTGCCCCAAATATTCTGTAAATTAGGAATTCTACAAAACAGATCAACTAAAACGCCTCATTAAATAGTTTAAGACTTACCACAATCTAAAACATTATACATATCATTTTTAAAAAAAAACATATCTTAACAATCTCAAAAAAATGCTAAAAAAGATACTTAACTGACAAGGAGCAGCAGCCAAAAAGAGGAAGTGGCTGCTGAGCTAGGATTTATATAGACTGTAGTGATGGTTCTAATTCTATAATTATAAATGTGGTTAAAAATGTGCTTTAAAGTGCTGCATGGAGTAGCAATAAAAGGTTACTGCATAATTCTAGCCATGGGACTTGACATGAAATCCCCTGATTTAAGGATGATCTAAATAACTTTTGGACTCCAGCTGGCACCCGGGGACTAGGTGTGTTCCTCCAGGGCCAGTGGCACTGGTCCGGTTATACCCTTTAAGGGACACGACAGGGATAGATCAACTTGGAGCGACCTTGGAGGGTCTCTTGTAGATTAGCTGTGCACTTTGCACTAATAAAAACGGAACGGAGAGTCTTCAAACCCAAAGCCCCCAGAGACTTGCCGCCCAGTGACCAGAGCACCCTCGTCGAAACGTCCGCCCTGCTGCTGCATCCAGGCTGAGTCCTCCTGCTGCCGCACTGCAAATCCATCAGCGGCAGCAGTAGAGAGAAACTCGCCTTCCCAGGGGGCCGTGACAGCGCGCAGAGGAGCGCATCATCTACAAGCGCCAGGCGGCGCTACAAAACGGGGGCAAGCCCGCAACGCGGGACGCGAGCGGGACGCCCGGACGAAGCCCGGACAAAGGGCGGGCCGTCTGTGGCCGTCCGAGGACGTAGAGGTCGGGTTGGGTCCCACCCCTTAACATCTAAGCCACCCAAACAAGTAGGATATTGATTTTTCTTTATATCTTTCGTTATTACCTACCTCGTCCTACTGTACATCTTGGGAATATCAGTAGACATTTACTGTCTGTCATTTGAGATCCACAGGTAATTATACCTAACTGTTACAACTTAACAACTTACAATATGACCACGAGAGGCAGCAGAAGTAAGACAGCTGCGGGAGCAGCGGCTGTTCTAGGGCCAATAGACAGCTTCATAACCAGAACACATGACGCCATTGACCTTAGCATCTCACTTCTACAGCGAAGAGTATCACAAGATCTGAGTATCGCCAAACGCTCCTCTCTAGGAAACATCAAATTTGCTACAACTCCTGGCAAACCTAACACAACCAACTCAGTAACCATCCAGGAAACTCAAAATAACCCCTGCATACTGACAAATGAGGTTGATCTTTCTGTGTCAGACACCTCTACCAATTGTGATTTAAGCACAGACCTAGAGAGATCCCCAGCGCTTAATGTGGCTTTAACACCTGAAATTGTGGACGATACACAAGTAAATGACTTAACTCATACACAAGGGGGAGCAATTCCGAAATCAACTAACCAACTGACTCTGGCTGCCCCTGGGCCTCAAAAGAATAATCATCGTGGGAGACAGCAGAAAAGAAAGAAGACATCCAATCAAACACATCAACCCTCAGGGATCTCACATACAAATGTAGGAGAGGAACATAGGGACAAGCAAGAAACCACCATAGGCAGCGATCACCTGATTGAGCGAATAGGGGACCTTCTCAGTATTTACCTGTCACCAGTCGAAACTAGACTTGCTCGACTGGAAAAACAAATTGGAGAACTAATATCCCTAAACACTAAACTCGTACCTACTGTGCCTCAAAACACTATAGCACCCCGAAATTCTAAAACAAATAGTAGTAAAGCAAATATCTCCCAACCAAAACCGAACCTTACTTCAGCAACTGTCCCGAAACAGAACCCCCCTAGCAATAATTTAATAGCTACAAATAAACCTCCAACATCCAACAGCATGTCTGCTACCCCTAATACGAACATCCAACCAACTAACCAGCTAGCAAATTCCCATGTACCACCCCAACAAGGATCACAGGTATCTACGCAATCTAATCACATGGCTGCAAACATTCAACAGCCAAAGATACCGTATGAACAACCATACAGGTCACGACAGATCCCTAAACGCATTACCCTCCCCCCTGAATGTGGAGCCTACGTAATCGTATTGGTAAACGTACCAACACTCAAACAAGAACAGAGTGAAACTACATCATCTCTGAAAAACAAAATAATACATTGGTTAAGTCTAAACTGTAACTTTCCAATAGAATGCGCCGGGGAAATCTCCCACACTCAAAGAGTAGGCTGGATAGGCCCCCTACGGAAAAAATTCGAGGGGGACTGTGTAGCGATCACTTTTAGAAATCCTCAGTGGGCCGAAAAGACACTGACGTAAATCTCACGCATTTCACGCACTCCAATGTGGGGGAAATAATGACTGAACTCATGGCTGAATTAGATCTCAGCTTCGCTAATGAAATAAAAACTCCACCTGTCTCTTTCCAGCCCACATTTAATGGAAGAGGTCTAACAAGCCTTATAGACTTTATACTAATCACAACATCCGCAGGACGTGCCATAGAAGAATTTGAGGTCCTTAAAAATCCTTTGAGTGACCATTTTCCAATAGCTATGGGTCTTGCCGAAATAAAAATAAATAAACTATATGACACCATGACCGCCTTAAACCAGCGTGAGCTAGCATTAGGCTCCTTGAACGGCTATACACTGAAGTGGGGTAGTATTGATAAGGAAACAACAACCAGAAAAATAGTCACACACAATCAAGTTGACATTATAAACTGCCTGGACCCCACTACACAACCAAGGGAAGTTATAAAGAGCTTCCTGGTAATCCTAAAAAGTATACAAAAGGAACTAACCAGGACGTATAAATTAAACCCTAACACAAAGAAAGGCTGGTTCAACACAGCATGCACAAAAGCATCTTCATCGTTAAAGAAAGCCCTGAATAGTGACTATAGGGACAAAGTCAAAATTAGTAGACTCAGAAAGGAGTACACGGTTGCCCTAAATAATAGGAAAAAAGAATTAAAAGCCGAACTATGGCTCCGCCTTACCCAAAGCTCAGAACTAAAAGACAGTACTATGTTCTGGCAAGTAGTCCGTTCCCCATTTCTAACAGATAAAGACAATTCCCCCTCTATTGATGTAGCAATAAGTGAACAAGAATGGGTGAGACACTTTACAAAAGTCTTCTCTAAAGACCAGATAGAAGACATAGACCAACCTGAACCTACGGTACACATCATTTACCCAATAAATCTTCAGCTCTCTCATGAAGAGGTTCAAAAAGCTTTAAAATCCTCAAAAACAGCCAAAGCCCCTGGACCGGACGGTGTTCCCGTCGATATCTTCAAACACCTCCCAGATTTATGGACTCCCCTATTAACCAACGTCCTCAATGCCACTACTGAAGTGGGCCTTCTAGATTCTTGGAGAACATCGACGTTGGTACCAATATTCAAAAAAGGAGATCGAAACAGTCCATCATGCTACAGACCGATCTCCCTCCTGGACTCGCTAGGAAAGATGGCAGGAAGAATACTCCTTGAGCGTCTCCAGGAATGGGCCACTGACCATAGAATCATTTCAGACCTACAATATGGTTTCCGGGAGGGGCTAGGAACCGTTGACCAGGCCCTAAATCTGTCTCTATTGGCGGGCAAATATGTGAAAGCTAAAGGCTCTACTCTTCACATGGTATTTGTAGATCTCTCCGCAGCGTTTGATTGCGTGGCACACTCAACGCTGTGGAGCATCATCTTGAAGATGGGAGCTCCTACTCCAATAGTGGACTTTCTTCGAGAATTGTACACAGGTACTACAGGCAGGGTAAGATTCGGGGTGAGAGGCGAGCTCACGGACACTTTTAGGGTGGAAAAGGGGGTCAGGCAGGGGTGTGTACTGGCCCCCTTTTTATTCACCCTTTACACGAATGGCTTGGAGGCTGCCATGCTCCAAGGCAGCAAAGATCTTCCTTTGATAGCACTTCGGCAGATACCAGCGCTCCTATATGCCGATGATGCTGTCATTTTAGCAAGAACGCCAATTGAACTACAACAGGCTTTGAATAGATACTCCATCTTCATGGCAAGCCTGAATCTGAAGCTAAACGTAAAAAAAACGTACACAATGCATGCAGGGGAGAAAAGAAACGCAAAAAATAGGAAGCTGTATGTACAGGGTGAACATGTGGATAGGACTACAACCTATCCCTACCTAGGGATTGTTATTGATGAAAAATTTAACTGGAATCCAGCTGTCACCGCAAGGAAACTGTCATTTCTTCGAGAGACATCATCTCTAAAAAGCTTCTCACAAAGACTGGGGCAGCGACCACCCAAAGAACTGTTACAAATTTATAACTCAAAATGCATAAGTACGGCAACATACGGGGCGGGGATATGGGGTTTTGCAAATGTGGACTCAATACAAAAAATTGAGAACTCTTTTTTGAGATATCTGCTGGCGGTACCAAAAAGTTGTTCCACTTTTGCCTGCCACACAGAGCTTGGCATTGACTACGTCACTGACATTATAAAACTACAGCCAATAATGCTGTGGCGTAGAATATGGGTTACGGAGCAGTGTCAATTGACTAGGGCGATCATCCAAGACATCCTAAAACTGGATCAATGTAAGAAAATCAAATGGCTGTCCTATGTCAAAGCACTACTAACAGATTTAGGTTACAGGAAGTATTTTGATCATCCACTATTGATAAACGAAATCCCAAAAAAGAACTTAAAAAGGGAATGTCTTCTTTATCTGGGTCAGGTACGATTACTATCGGAGATCCACAAACCATCTGTCCAACACTCATTACTAGCGCAGACTGTGTTTAATGCAGAACCCTATTTGAACTTCAAACTAACACAATATGAAAAAATGCTGCTTACCCGTTTCAGATTTGATCTCTTTCATTTAATGGTTGCATTTCCAAAACAAAATGTCTGGTTATCTACATTTTCTATGTGCCCCTGTGATCTGCAGTCCCCACAAACAACTATCCACACACTGTTATTTTGTAAGTTTTTTACTGAACCCCGTAAACGTTGGATATTGCCCATCCTGAAATTCTGGGGCCTACGGCAGTGTCGTCCTGCATACCTGGCACTTCAGTACCTTGAAAACGAAAATTATGCCAAGGCAATTGCACTTTTTCTCAAGTTTTGTATACGTCATCGTACAAATCTCTGAGCATAAACTATACCGCTGCCTTGCACAACTGAAAGAAAGCTAGCTAACAGGAAAACAGTAGGTTAAATTTAAAACTGAAAAGCTTACATAAACTGAGATGTTGCTGCTCGTTTTAATTACTTTTTAACAAACGTATTTTTTAATGATTTTATATTTTGTAATACTTGCATTTTACTCATTGTGAACTTTTATGGTGTTTTTCTTAAAACTACCGAATAAAGTTATAAAAAAAAAAAAAAAAAAAAAAAAAAAGATTAGCTGTGCAAATGGGTGATTGCCATCAGGCAAAAGCCACTAACTAGCTACTGACACAGGCGCACTGCTCAAAGGCCAAATCCATGGGGCTTGAAGAGTGGGGCGAGGTCGATAAACTTCTGGAGGTATGTGGGTGGGTTGATAAGGAAGCCACCAGGTGAAGGCAGGCAGGCATCAGGAGCAGAGATGGAGAGAAGGACCCAGAGCTGAAGGGCAGGAGGGTACGCACTAAGCACTTACTCATCGTAGGAAGAGCAGTGAAAACAAGCTCCGCCAAGTAGTAGCTAGGGCTTGTCATCAGGTGTAAAACAACACCAGAATTGTCCAACAGGGTCAGAGCGGACTGGAGAAGTTCAATCCTCTAGATTGAGTAGATAGGAAGTGAAGTTGGTAGAAATTGGGGTCTCAAGTTGGCAGAAGTGGGTACTTTTGTCCAAATAGGGACACTAGCTTCTTGTCAGGGTAAGGAGGATACACACTTAAGATAATCCCTGCTCATCCCCCCCCCCCCCCAGGTAGCTTGGCAAGAACAGACAGACATATCCCAAAGGCAATGTGTAAAGTATTTGTACTCAAAACACACAGTAATACAGTCATAACACCACAAATGGACACAACACCATTTTAGAAAATATAGTATCTTTATCTAAACTCAACAAGACCAGAACGACACAACAAAATAACATACAAACAAGAAGATATGACTTCAGAACAGGCATTGCAAAAATAAAGCTTGTAGAAAACAAGAACCTTGGCAGAGGTTCCTCTTGAGTCCAGAGGTAATCTAAAGTTCTGGGGTTCTAGGTCTACCCCAAAATGTCTTTGTTCGCTTTGTGCAAGGGTCTCTGCACCCAGTCCAAACCAGTTCTGTCTTCACTGGTGCAGTATTACCACAGGGGGTAGAGACATCATAGTGTAAGGGAGACAGGCCCTAATCAATTGCAAGGAAATCTCCTCCCACTACTCTAAATTCATCCATGGTCTTTTCAACCCAGCTCAGAGTCATCCAGAAAAGGCCCGGCACACATCAACCCCTCCAGTCTCTGTCCACAGTGAATGCACATCCCCAGCCCCTGTCACTTCAAAGCTAGACAGTCAATACACAAAAAGACAGAGGCACACAGAATGGTTAAACAAGAAAATGCCTATTTTCTAAAACTACACATATTAAAAACCATCTTTACTAAAATATATGTTATTAAATTCTGAATTTAGAGAGCTTAAACTTTATTTTTCCATCTTGTCCCAATGGGAAGTTACACTTGTAAGATGTTATAAAGAATTTCCCATTCTATTGTATAGGGCAGATAGCCTTTCAATGTGAAAAATGAAATTGACAGTATTTCACTATCAGGACATGTCACACACCACTACATTTCACAAACACTGTACCCTGCCCAGGGGGCACGTTGGGCCTACCATATGGGTGCCTTACATTTAAAAAAAGAAAAGGTTAGGACCTGGCAAGTGGGTGCACTTGCCAAGTCGACATGGCAGTCAACAACTGCGAACAGACACTGTAGTGGCAGGTCTGAGATACCTTTTCAGGCAACTCATGTAGGTGGCACAAACAGTTCTTCAGGCCGACTTTTAGCATTTGATTCACAGGCCCTAGCACACTTCAGTGCACTTTACTAGGGAATTACAAGTAAATGAAATATGCCAATGAGGGAGAACCGATTGTAACAACAATTTACACAGGGAGCACTTGCACTTTGACAATGATCAGCAGTGGCAAAGTGCCCAACACATCTAAGCCAGCAAAAACGAAATCCAGAACAGCATTAAAAATACAGGAGGTAGAGGCAAAGACTCAGTGGAAACCACACCAAAGATGCCAAGTCTTACATAAGTGCAGTGCTCCACTAAATTTCCTGAAAGGAGGGCCATGCTTGTGAAACCCTACCCTTGGAGTAGCCTTTTTGTCCCCCAGGGAGCATGCCCTTGGCAAAAAATTGCCCGGGACAGAAGCAATGGAGAGTTGTCACACTACCACAACAGTTTGGTCCAAGGGCAGCCATATCCTGGGAGCACCACCGTGTGCCTTCCGCACTCTCTGTGCCTATGTTTGGGGCGAGCAGGGTGCATCCTGCCATGACTGACTGACCACACAAACATTGGCAGGAGAATCCCATGCTGGCACAGAGCAGTGTTGATTAAGCATGGAGTGTTGACTTCCCACGCATCCCAGGACCTCATTGGACCCTGGTGCTCAATGGAGGAACAGAGGCACCCAGAAGCCCTTTACAATGAAGGAAAAAGGGCAACATGGTGTGAAGCGGCAATTGCAGAGAAAAAAAACTAAACTCAGGAAACGTGGTGCCATGTCCTTAATAAATCAAGCAAGGATTCGAGAAAGGAGTGTCCAAGAATACTCTGGGGTGCCTTCCCCATTAGATATTTTCTCTTCTTTGGGGTTTCCAGACAGGGCAGTGTCACCACAAATATTATTGCTGTGGGCTATGGGGACAGGGATGCCAGATGTGCAGCAGCCCCAAGAGTGTGACACAACAGTCTCCCTAGGTCTCCTAGGTCACTAGGATACAATAGCTGGGACGGATGTTCATCAGTTTTCAGTCGTATTGTCTAGTACCTTTTTACAAAGGCTCTTGAGTTTTGGGATTCCTCTTGAGGTATTCTATGGCTGTACTTGTAGCATGTTAAAAGTGAAGTTAACAGTTAAATATTACATATTTTAATTGAGGTCCTTGAACTGTTAGGGTTCAGAGCTTGCTAGAGGTGGGAACTATTACGAGGGTGTCAACATATGCATTTATTTCCACCGGCCTACATGTATATACATTTGTAAAATAATGCATGTTACTAAGTAGTGGTTGTGCAATACTTTTTCCTTTTTATTAAAGAAAACAGACTGGCTTGATGTATTGTGTGTTGTTGGTTGTATCCATTATCCTTGGGCGGAACACTACGCTACGCTTGCGGAGTGTGCGGAGTTTGTGCAACTACGTGTTATGCAAATTGCATGCAGCACAGTGCAAAAATGCGTAGCGGCAGAAAAGGACCGCTCCCACTGTGCATGATGCCATTTGCAATGATTGCACAGTGCGGAGAAGCATCCAGCACTGTGCAATCATTGCGAACAGCATTTTCCATACCGCACTACGCAGTTCGCGTAGCTACGCGTAGCGCTACTAAGCAAACTACGCCCAAGGTTAGTATCCATGCACAGTGGGGAACTAGCACACTCCACCTTTCCTGTATAGGCGTTGGTCTGCTTTACTTCACAGCCTTGAGAGAGCACGTGCTACAAATGGGTTCTTGGTTTCCAGTAAATGGAAGGTTACTGACTTATTGCTTGTGCATGATGTCTTTACTTTGAAACTAATAACCCCTTTGCTACAGGGAGATTACAGATGTTTGTAAACAGTTTCTAGCTTTGAAATGTCAATAGACATGGGACTGTATGCTAGACAAGCTTTAACAATAGATGGTTTGCGTGTGCGTGGTTTATTTCCACGTGTAACACATTGTAAACATAAACTGCATGTGGCAGGGCAACCGCAGAGACGACTGCGAACTTTACATAATGTACTTTCACCTTTATGTCTTACAAAATTACATCTACCTCAAGCCACTTAAAATTGTTACCTGAGTTAGAATCAGTCAGGTGTGCAGGAATGAAAGAGAAGAAGAGGCACCGAGGGGTGGCAGAGAAATGTAGGCCAATAGCTGCACTGTGTTCTGAAGACACTGAAGCCAGTTGACTAAATAGTATGGTTATGTTTGAGAAAGCTATTACCAACTGTGAAAAGTTATAAGCCTCCTGAGACAGCAGATGAATGTTAATAACGAAATCTATTGAGAGCTAACATTTTATATTCATCAACTGATTCCGCTAGGGTTTAATATTGTGGAGAACAAGTCTACCTTTTCAGCTAATCATGCCATATTGCAATAAACATATATCTTACTTTGAGCTAACTGCCATTTCATATGTCATGTGGGGAATTCTAAGTGAGAGGAGTGGTGGAGGGGTTTGTAAAGTCAAACAGAGAACATAAGAAATGAAATATCTGAATAAAAATGTATTGAGGCAATTGGAGTCAAAGGAGCAGCATCGTCAGGCAGCGAGTCAACGAAATTACACTACAAAACAAACTTTTGTGGCATTTACAGTATTTTGGGCCTCATTTACGAGGCCCTAGTGGCATCTTTGCACTGCCAGTGCTCACTTATTTGATGCTCTGGTGGCGCAATATGCCACAGCATATTTACAAGGCCACTTAAAGCCACTTTGCATGCTTTTTCATGTTCTCGTAAATATGTGTTCCTTTCATATTACAAGGGTGTTGCTGTGGGTGTTACCTTGAAACACCAATGCAATCTGAAGCATTCCCAGATTTATGAAGAATCGTAAACTTGGGAATTCCACAGATTTCCCCAGGGGAGGCATAGGAGTGGCTCGTATATTTATCCAAGTTTTTTACTCTCTCTATGTGTGCTTCAAAGAAAGAGGAAAATGCCATCAATTATTATTCATGTGCAGGAAGGTTTCCTTTCCTGCACAAAAATAATCATCCCTACAACGCAGGCAGCCCTGCAACATGGCGCAAGGGTGTCGGCGTTGGCGCACTACTGCTGTTTGTGTGCCAGTGCAGGGAAGAAGAGCAGGAATGTGCTTTATCTTGCAGATACAGTGCATTCCTGCCTTTTCCTTTTTAAGCACAACAGCGCAGCAGGGAAGCCTGCTGCGCTGCCGTTTTTCAAAAGTTTGTTATTGAGGCGCTTTGAATGTTGAAATGCAAAGGATACTTTACATGCAAGCAAAAACCAACAGATGTATCAACAGCACAGCAATGAGTAAATAGTTTCCCTCTGCACACTTAAAAGATTGGGAACCTACAATAAACATCATAACTAAAAATGTAGTGCCATGAATTTGACCAGATGTCAACGCGCTTGCTTATAATACAACTGCAAATGAAGGTACCTCATTAAAGTTGTCTGTGCTTACATTTGCTTATTTCAAAGTCCCCTATACCAACTGTGCCAAACGTTCAAACTCACCCTCATCTACCTATAAAGCATCTGTAATTTTCATTTTTTTCAAACAAGATATGTCACTCGAGATGCATAACTTATCTATTCTGGCCCTAAACTCATACATTTTCTATCTATCTATCTATCTATCTATCTATCTATCTATCTATCTATCTATCTATCTATCTATCTATCTATCTATCTATCTATCTATCTATCTATCTATCATCTATCTATCTATTCATTTTTCTACCTACCTACCTACCTACCTACCTACCTACCTACCTACCTACCTACCTACCTACCTACCTATCTATCTATCTGTCTGTCTGTCTATCTATCAATCCATCCATCCATCCATCCATCTATCTATCTATCCATCTATCTTACTCCACCCACCTGTCTGCCTGTCTGTCCGTCTGTCTATATATAAATATGTAAAAGAAAAACAAAGCTTAAAACTATGTCACAGTAACGTAAAAGGCTGTCATAATATCATGTTTTCAATGCAAAAAATCACAGAAAATTGCAGTTATATTTTACTGAACTATCTATAACTTGCCTCTCCGCCAAACCTTGCTTATAACATAACATATCACATCCCTCATGACATGTTCAGTGACATCATTGTTGAGATCACTGATGACATGCAGACTAGCGGACTTTTGATTGGTGATTACCAACAAAAGGTAGGCTTATCTGTAGAATCTCTGCTATAGAGCGAAGGTTGCATGTAGTAGGTAGACGTTCAGCTTCGGCGGGCAGTGATATCTGCAAGAAAAAGCTGTGCATAGGAGAGATAGAAGTGAAGATTTTATTTACTAGGTAGTTGCCCAACCAGGTGTGCTTGATTGCCCATAAGAGGTAGGCTGTCTGTAAAGTGTTCAGTACAGGAGCAAGGCTGCGCAAAGTAGCACCTTCGCACCTAAGGGGACTTACATGTGTAAAGGGAGTGAACTCTCTATGGAGCTGCTCTTCACGGAATGGAAACTGTGCGTAACAAGTAGTTTTCCATTGATGTAATGTGGATTGCCAATGAGAGGGCGTCTCGCCGCAAAGGGTACAGTACAGGACAAAGGCTGTGCATAGTAGGGGCTTTGCCACATAGTGGGGCTTGGCTATCTGGAGGTAGTGAATTTGCCATGAAAAGTTGCTCCCAGAGCAAAGATCGTCCGCAGCACGTGCAAGTTTGTTCCTAGTTGAGTATCTACATGAGATCAGCTATCCACAAATGGTTTAGTGCAGAGTGAAGGCTGTGAGAAGGAATACCTTGTTTCACCATGTAGTACTTTGTTTATTTGCTAAATTCCTGTACTAATTCATAGAGTAATTTGAACAGTAGGCTTGATAATTTCAGCAGTTATGTCATCAGTTATGTCATCAATGATTTCACTATTTCACAAAAACAATTGAGAAACCATGTGTCCCTCAGAACCTGGGTATTTAGCGAGAAAACTACAGTGGTTCCGTAGGGTACCAAAATTATTTCTTCACATAACCATAGGCAATTTGGATAGTATCTTTCAATTTGGAAATCAGAGGAACACAAGCAAACTATAATTGCAAAAGAAAAATAAATGTCAGATACAATCCGAATATTTATTTTAGTTTTTACGGCTGTCTAAACAAATAGTGACACATGGTACAGTGAAATAAGTGCTCAGTGACTGTGTAATGTGAATGCATTATGACCAGGTGTGAGTAACATATCTACAAACAAACAGAATGGATTTAAAATTAGGGGAAGAAATTGAGGGAAAAAGGTCAGAACAAATTGAATCAATGTCTCCGGTAGAAGGCAAAAGTGCTCATCGTTTTAAACCATGAGACCAGATGTAGCTGAGACAACGTGTAACGCTGACGTTTCGACCATGACGATGGCCTAATTCATTGATGTCATGGCAGGTCTTCTTCAAGGCTTAGGGGTAGAAGACAGCCTAAAAATAGGGAGATTCTTATCAGGGTTTGTGTTCCGGAACCACAGTGTCAAATGGCCAAGGGGCAGCACCGTCAAGGGGAGTTCCTCATCCAATTTGAGGTATGAATTCCTCTGGGGAGCCTCTTCCAATCAAGGCTGGCAGGTGCCTAAAGGGAGTAGGGGAAGTTTAATCTACCCATTCATAGTGAAGATCCATCTCTTAGAGCCATGACATGCATTGTGGTCTTACCTGATGAAAATCAGGGACCCACGTTGTCCTGCAAGTCGTGATTGTATCAAATTCAATGGGGTCTTTTATATTAGTCTCAGGTAACCTCTTCCATTTGAGGCTAAATCAAAAATAAAATGCAGAGATGAAGATACCTATTTGTGTAGATAATTTATCAAAACGTTTGTTGTGAAATAAAATCACGGTCTTACCTGTTAAAAATCAGGGACCAAAGTTGCCCTGAAATGTGTAATTTGTAAGTACTAGCTGAAGTGCTAATTTTCAGACACAAGAACAAAGTAAATAATCCCCTTTGGAAGGCGTTCAATTTCTGTAATTTTAAGAAACGGGTAATGTCAGGTTGACGTGATGTGATTGGGTTCTTGTAGAGCGCACTATCACTCCGAGGAGTATCTTGGCGCTTAAAACTTCCTGTTTCTAGCAGGTGACAATGTCTAGACCGTTCGAGAAATGGAAAGGATCATATTAGGGTTTGACATACTGTGTCTGGTAGTGAGTAAATCCAGGTTTTTAGTTGTTTCCTGAAACTTATTTCTGTGTTGGCAGCACGAAGATATTGGGGAAATTTATTCCATGCTTTCGATCCAATCACGGATAAGGATTTACCACCTTTCGTCGTCAGCCTGAACTTTGGGACGGTGAGCAGATTTAATGAGGATGATCTCAGTTCGCGTACAGGAAGATATTGTTTAAAGTATTTTTGTAGATAGGCTGGGCCTTGGAGGTGGAAAGCTTTGAAGGAGATTGTCAGGACTTTGAACAGAATGCGCTTTTGTATTTTTAAGCCAGTGTAATGCATCTAGCGCAACAGAGGCTGAAGATGTTCTTGCCCAACCTAGAACAAGTCTGGCTGCGGCATGCTGTACCATCTGCAGTCTATGGAGGGCAGATTTATTAAGCCCTGCATACAGACTGTTGCAGTAGTCTATCCGGGATGTAATCAGTGCCACTGCAACAGTCCGTCTGGCACTCAGAGGGAGCAGTTTTGAAAAAATTTCTTAGACCTCTGATAATATTGAAACAATTTTCAGCTACTTCTCTGGTTTGTTGGTTAAAAGACAGAGTGTTGTCGAATTTAACCCCTAGATTTCTTGCAGCATTGATAGTGTTTGGTGGAGCCTCTGCCTCCGTAGGCCACCAAGATTGAGGGGAGAAGCAGTTATTAGGACCGAAAGGTATTATTTCTGTTTGGGCAGAAGTACATTTTAGATGATTGTTAGTCATCCATGCAAATACTGCAGAGAGGCATTTTTTTCAGGATGATTTCGGCATTCGTCATATTTTTATCCAATGTTAGAATTAACTGGGTTTCGTCAGCGAAGGTATAGAGTCAATACCAAACAAGGAGAAAAGTTTGATCAGGGGGACCATATAAAGGTTGAATAATGTGGGGCTCAAACTTGAACCCTGCGGAACCCCTGTTGTCAGTATTATCTCTTTGGAGCGGAATTGACCTAGCATAATAACCTGACGCCTGTGTGCCAAAAAACTTTGGAACCACTCGAGCACGGTTCCTGCTATGCCTGCATTAGCTAGGCGGTGTAAAAGGATAGCATGGGATACTGTGTCAAATGCTGCAGAAAGATCTAAAAGGATCAGGACCGCCCTCTTGCCCTGAACCAATGCAGCACGGATGGTTTCGGTGGTGGAAAGTAGGGCTGTTTCTGTCGAGTGGTGTGTCCTAAAGCCTGCTTGACATGGGTGGAGGATTTCATTCTCCTCCAGATAAGTCATCAGTTGTTTATTTAAGCAGGATTCAGCCAGTTTACATAGAATTGGAAGGAGCAAAATGGGGCGTAGGTTGGTAAGAGTGGCTGGATCTTTCACAGCTTTTTTTTGTAGGGGTCTAACTGCTGCTACTTTCCATTTGGATGGGATCTCGTCTGAGGAGAGAGAGGCATTAATGATGGAATTTATTCCGGGGTTTGTTTCATTTACTATTGCTTGCAGCAGTGTAGGGGGACATGGATCAAAAGGGGATCCAGATTTCATAGTTGATATCGCCTTATGCGTATCTTCCAGAGTGATGGGTTCAAGGGTGCACCAGCTGGGCTTTTGAGAGCTTGAATTGGTCTCCCCATCGGCTTTCTCTTGCTGAAAAATTGGGAAGTCTTTCGTGATAGTCTCTATTTTCTGGGAGAAGTAATCAGCTATCTTATCGCATAGATTTTGAGACAGTGGGATATCTTGCGTTAATGCCTTGGGATTTCTGAAGCTGTTCACAATATTAAATATTTCTTTTTGTTTATTTCCTGTTGCTTCAATCTGTGCCGTATAATATGCTGCTTTACCATTTTTGATAGCGGCATGGTATTGTTTCCGTTCTGTCTTATAAATTCTTTGATCCTCTAGTTCATAGTGGCGTCGCCACTTTCTTTCTAGAATTCTGACATTGGTTAGCATATCTTTGAGCTGACCTGTGAACCATGGTGCCGAAAACTTTCCTTTGTTAGTTTTAGAGCCTGCTCTTGTGGTTGTGGTCTTATTTCCTATCGTATTCATCCAACCTTCAAAATTCTGGTTGTCAGTGTGTGTATTTCCTGTAAAGATAGGTTTATTGTCTTTAGCCCGGTTTTGCATGTCAGGATGTTCGATAATTTTGCCCCCGCAGGGTACCTGTTTATCCTTAATGTCCAAAACGTTCTTCCTTCTCTCAGTTTCATTAGTGCTAAAGTTGAATTTTATGAATTTGTGATCCGTCCATAATTGTTGTAATGGGGATTTTACATTCATCATCTCAATATTGGTACCAATACAGTCGAGTATGTGTCCTGCAGAGTGAGTGGGTTCCGAGATGTGCATCGTCAAACCTAGAACCTGCATGATTTCATTGAAATCAGCTGCATGTTTATCATTGGGATCGTCTAGGTGGAAGTTTAAATCTCCTAGTACAGTAAGGTTTGCGAACCTGAGAGTTTGGCCACTAAGTGCTTCCCCTATAGTTTCTAGGAATTGCTTGGCATATCCTGGGGGCCTATACAGTAGTACACCCGCGAAGGAGAAAGAGTCTCCTATTTTAATGCAAAAACTTAGGCTTTCTGCTCCGGAAATGTCAGTCAGCTTTGTCGTTGTGCATTTGAACGTATCCCTGTGTATAATTCTAGACCACCACCATGGTGGACTGACCTGTCTTGCCCTTGAATTGAGTAGCCGGTGGGAAGGGCCTGGGCTATATCAGGGTTCGACCAATCACGTAGTCATGTCTCTGTGATGAATAAACAGTCCAGGGCGTTTTCTGTGATAAGGTCATAGAAGTGGAGTGCATTTTTGCACATAGAACGTGCATTTATTAGCCCCCCTTTTATAGATATAGATTTGGAATTCCATTTGGGTTTGCAGTATGGTAATAGTGTTAATTTACACTTCGGACAGCATGTTGGATCTCGCCAGGTGTCCACACTGATGGTATTCTGACAGTGTTTGGAATGGGTGTTTAGGGATAATTGCTCCTCTCTTGACCAAATAATTGATGGGGTAGGGTGTTGAGCCCTGAGGCCGTCCTTGGCGCGTACGGGCGCAGATGGGCAGGACATTGGCTTCACTTCGGCGCGACTATGGCGTCTACCCCTTAGATGGCCGCCGGTTTTGAGCTCGATCCCACCACGTCACCACTCAGTACCTAAATCGTCTGAGTGCGTGGCTTTCAGGAGCGAGAATCCGGTATGTGCAAGGATTAAAAGTTTGTAAAACACAGCGCAAAACAACATAAATTGATTGAAATAAAGCTACAGGAAATTAGAAGTGCTGGCACAGACAGTCTCCCGGCTTTCCGCCTCAGGAGCGTAGGAAGTCACATGGGGCAGCACGTTTCCTGGTTTTGTACTGTTTTTCTCGAGCAACCAATACCTTGGTATTACCAAGGTTTATCGCAAATGTGATAAAAATCGGCCGCAATGCATGAATATCGCTGAAAAGTCTGCAATATTCATGTATTACCGAGCTAATGCTCTTAACCATGTTATCCACCTCCCATTGGATAACATGGCTAAGAACCGCTCAGGGCAGGTGTTAGCTTTTGGAGATATTCGTGCTTAGCGCGAATATGTTCAAAAGTTGGTAATAGGAGATAGCGATGTTAGCGACTGTTTACAGTCGCTAACATCTTGGCACGCCCACTTTGCATGTCATTAGTGATAAATTTCTCTGACATGCAAAGTGGGGCCCAAGATGGTCGCTATCTCCTACTAGCTGTCGCTAACTGGTGTTAGCGACAGCTAGGTAATAGGGAGATAATTTTATCTCCGCTTTCTTGGCTTTTAAAGCCAAAAAAGAGGAGATAAACCTCCTTGATAATATGCCCCTACGTTCGCTCATCATCGTCCAACCAATACATGATGGTATCACAGACTTCTTCACTCCTGTTATCACTAGAACAGTTTCTCCCTCAAATCATTCAGATAATATTACAATCCCAAAGAGATACAAAAACCATTACATTTTAAATGTGCTCTTGATAAGAAAATAATCAAATATTAAATCTTAGAAAAACATAAACAGACTGAATAAAATCAAAATAAAACATTTTCCAGTGCCAAGAAGTTCCCTCATGATGACATGTGGACCATAAGCCTCCAGAGGGATACACTCGTTGACATGAAGAGATTCAGCCTTATCCATGTAATCAGTTTATCCGCAGATGTTAGCTTTAATAATATGAAGTCTGTTTTTGCTTGCTATGTCTTAGCTGTAACAGTTTGTAGAGTGGCTGTGAAGCATTTTTATTTCTAGTCATGAATGCGTCAAATCAGTTGTGTATTTGTATTATGAAAAGAGGATATTGTATAGAGTTTACTGCGAATATCATTGTAGCTAAGGTAACAGTATAGAGGCACATTTATCACACATTAATAACTCTTAGGGGCATATTTACAAGCCCCTAACTCCACCGGGGCGTCACTTTTTCTGACGCTCTGGATGCATTGCTCTCTACCTCATATTTAAAAGGCAGTGTTAAACCACTAAACATGGCTTAACACCAACTTTTAAATATGCCCTTACCACAGCAGTCTGCTGTTTCAAAGTGGTAGGCAATGGGTGTTGCTGTGCACGTTCTGCCATAACCTCTGTGGTTTTTTGATGCTGCCCCATTTTTATAAGGATAGGGCAGCGCCAAAAAGTGAGGCCGGGTAAAAACTGGTCTTAGGATGGTGATAAATTCTTAATTTCTCCTTGTATTTTTCTTTTTTATGTGTGCTGCACTCTAACAGCAAATCACCTTTAAATATAGTTTATGTGCAGGAAGGTGTTCCTTCCTGCACATTAAAAATCAACCCTGCAGCGCAGGTGCCCTTGCAACATGGGGCAAGGGTGCTTGCGCTGGAACTAAGCTGCTTTTTCAGTACCAGCACTAGAACAAACACAGGACTGCCCCGTATTTTTGTAAATACTGCGCATCACTGAGTTTTAAAAATGTTGGAGCGCAGCGTTACTAATTTTGATGTACACAGCGCTGTGACATTTTCTTGTAAATATCCCCCTCAGTGTTTCCCCAGGTCGTGAGGAAATGATCAAAGACCTTTGGTTGTTCTTCCACTGGTGCTTATTGTAATTTCGTTCTCAATTCTTACTCCACCAATAACAGGAGTTACCAGAAGAATATGTGTTACACATTTTGTGGTAACGCCTGCACCTGCAGATTTTTACCTGCACACATTTAATCTGCTATACCCATGAGTTCCAAAAATTATTTGAAGGCCTGTAGAAATGTATAAACAATCAGTGACTACTATGGTTATTCCTTTTACAGGAGTGAAAACATGCAATGATGCAGTAACGCCATTTCAGGTAATAACCGGGCCCCTTAGGTGCACATTATCAACGGCCAGAGATAATTATCGGTGGCCGTGCTTCAGCGATAAATTTCTTATCGCAGGCTATCTCTGGAATTTATCGCCCTGGTATTGCGTTATTAACAACAAGTTTCTCCACTGAGATAAAAATTCCAGACTTAGCGAGGTTATCGCCGTTTTGCAGGGAGCATGGCTGGTTTTCCAGCGATGTTCCCTGCAAAACGGCGATAACCATGCTGATATGACCCACAGGGTCGTATCAGCATAATCTATCTCAATGTTAGAGATAGGTAAGTCCGCATTTCAGCAGACGTAGTTTCTGGCGAAAACAGCGTTTTTCTCCAAAAACTTACAGGTGCTAAAATGCTGGGGCAGTTTTGCAAATATTGCGATGTGAACATCAGCGATATTTGAAAGGTAGTCCATCCGGGGTACACCCAGTGACGCCCACTTTGCATCTCATTAGAGATGCAAAGGGAGGCGTTGGGAAAAAGGGTGCTAACATGCGAATATGCATGTTAGCACCTTCTTGTAAATAGTGCAATAGTTTTATCTCCGCTTTTTTGGCTTTTTAAGCCAAAAAAGCCTAGATGAAACCCTTGTAAATATGTCTCCTAGTATCATCAATTGAGGGGTCAGCATTGCCATTACGCGTCGGGAGCGCCACATAATTTGCAATGACGCCTTCAGATGACTATCCAGGCCTCGCTCTCGTATTTGTGGCATTAATGGTGCTTAATGTATGTTTGCGGGACTGTACCATAAGGTGGCGGGAGTGAGGTTATACCTAGGCATAACTGATTGGGATAAACTGAAGAAAGAGAGCCCGCTCATAAGAACAAGTGACGAAGGAATGGAGGCAGTGTGAGAAATTCAGTCCATGTCTTTGGAATCTGGTAGGGCAATTGCATAGTCATTTAATGAACATTTATATCATATAACAGGTTTCGGAAAATTGGTTTACATGAATGTATTCTGTAAAGTGCCGCAGACAAGGAAACAACATTGAGGAGTTCTCGGCAGTCATGACAATTTCTGGATGGTCTGCTACTGAACACCCAGTAGAAAAATACTCCTGCAAAAAGTACCTGACCAGAAAGAAGGGAATCTTGAAGCCCGTTGCAGCTGCTGTGGGGTATCTGCAGAGCTGTATTGTGGCGTTGGTAGCCATAGCGACTGCATCCTATTACCAGGACTCAGCAAAATAACATAAAAAATGGTGAATCAAGTCTGAAGAATTTGAAAAGCATGCAAGCTCTATTTATGAGTGAAATGACATAATGGCGGATATAAAAAACCGAATTGCAGTCATTTTATTTTAACAGATTGTAATGTTAAAAGGTCCGTCTTTTTAACAATGCTCAAGAAAAGTATTTTATCAATGTATTGATAATTACAGAATATGATTATTTTTATTTACTGGCTGTATAGGTAAAACGACAAATATTTGAACTGATTTATTTATTTTATAATTTGGTTGATGGTGCCTTTACCCTTGCCATGTCATAGTGAACGATGAGAATTCAGAAGGTTTTAGAATGGTGATTTTTTTATTGTTTGATTACATGCTGGTATAAGGTATATACCCTTACTGCGTGAAATGTAAACCTTTATATACAAGTGGTTTTTCATAGTCATTATTATTTACTACCGTGCCACCTTTGATAACTGAATGTAAATGAAAAACCTGGTAGCGAGATCAGGCGTATGTACTCAATTTGCAAGCCATATTTTATAATTAACTTACGTAATTGCTATTTTATGTAGTGATACATGAATTACAATAAAACATTTTAAACATAAAAATTAAAAAAATAATGATGGTTCTCTCATCTCCCATCCGTGTACAAATCTTAACACCAACATTACTGCCTACCGTGCCAAACTCAAACAACCAACCAAAAGGAAGGAATTGTATGTCTATAAAAATGAAGTTTCATACATTTGGTCGCACTCTTTCTACCTGTAGAATGGATGCCAACATTTTTTTTTTCATTAGTCCTCATTTATCAAATTATGCTCAGGTTTCAGAAAGCCAAAGCCATACCAAACCAGAAAGAGGCAATGAGGCACCCGGTCTCCCCACAAGGGAGGAGAAATAGAAATATCCCGGGCCAGAAAAAGATTATACCTCCTGGGTGGATGGTGGCACTGACTACTCTAAAAAAACAGGTGCTAAGAATAGGTGACCTAGGGCCAGATGTAGGTAGCCCTTTACCGATCGGAATCAGCCGAAAATACCGATTTTCGGCCGTTTCCGATCGGTAAAGGGCTATTGAGATGTAGGGGCACATTTTCGGTAATTTTTCCGAATCGGTATCATTACCGAATCCGTAAATTTACCGATTCGGTAATATGTACCGAATCGGTAAAATAATTACCGATTCGGTAATATTTACCGATTCGGTAAAATTACCGAAAATGCAATGTAGGTAGGCAATGTACCTTCTGCACATGGCTTACAGAATCGGTATTTTACCATGGAATACAAATCCATGGTAAAATACTGATTCCGGTGTGCATGCACATGTGTGCATGCACACCTATGTCATGTGACAGGCAGACCTGCCCTTAGGGCAGGTATGCCTGCCACATGGCACCCAAGCCTGTTTTGGGGGTGCCAGGGGGTGTCAAAGTGACACCCCCTGCACCCTTGTGAATTCGGTATTTACCGATTCGGTAAATACCGAATTCATCCGATTCGGTATTCCAGCACATCTGGAATACCTACATATCGGACCCATAGATTTACCGAATTTAAATTACCGAATCGGTAAAATTGGGTAATTTAAATTCGGTAAATCTTTTCTACCTACATCTAGCCCCTAGACACTAGAGCAACCTGTGTAACATACAATTAATGATTGGATACCCAAGGTTTCAAGAAAAGCTTAAATATACGTCATGCAGAAACAAGAAGGTGGAAATAAACAGGGTTAGGAAAAAAGAAAGGTGTAAAAAAGAAACAGCATGTGAGAACATGTTTCTGGGGAGAAATTGGAGATTTCATGATCAGTGAAAAAGGATTGAGACATGCAACTTAAACCAGCCATTCCAAAGTTCCCAAAACTTTATTCTGTTGACGGGTTTATTTGCCTGGTCAAGATACGAAATTGTTTGTATAAAACGAATCCATGTGTCCTCATTTGGTGAAAAAGGTACTATGCATGTTGCCACCAATACTAGATTGTTAAACAGCACAATAAGGCATTCATTAGCAACCAAATGTTTTACTTCCATGAATGTGGCCCATTAGGTGGGATGCTGACTTCTCACAATATGAAGAAGATCAATTACTCCCCACAAAACAGCTGGCTTGGGGGGCAGGGTGTTTAAGCTCTGAAAAAAATGTTAATTTCTGGTATTGGAGTGGATAGCTTGCAAAATGGGGGGGTTCTGCACAGGACTAAATTCTATAACATGCTGGCATCCTTTTCTCGTTGGCAGTAATGACTTTTGACTTTGCAAAGGCCTTCAATAGGGTCATCTGGCGTTTTTTATATAAAATGATTCAAGGCTTCAACCTAGGGGAGGCCTTCTTAACAGCGGCCAGGGCCCTATATAAAAATCTGTTGGCTAGGGTCCTGGTCAATGGGAATCTCACTAAGCCAGTAATAATTGGTAGGTGACTAGACAGAGTTGCCCTGTCTCCCCCCTGCTTTTTAACCTTTACATCGAACCACTGGCAAACAAATTAAGGGCATGTCCGAATATTCATTCTTTTGTTTGTAATGGTTGGATGAAAAACATTGGGCTATATGCACACGATCGTATGATCCTGACAGGGTATTTACACCACTTATTTCCTGTGATATGGGAGCAGTTGGGAGGCTTTGGGAGGGTATCTGGATATTCCATTAACCAACAAAAAGCTGAGCTAATGCATCGGAACACCTCCTATAGGAGTGATCTAACCAAACAGTAGATAAGATATCTGGGAGTCAGAATAGTACACAATATAGAGAAGATAGCCCAGGTGAATTTCGATAAAGTAGTTCAGGAGTCAAACCACTTTCCTTTTTGGGTAGATCAAAACTCCTAAAATGTCAATCCTACCAAAGTTTACTTGCTTGTTTAATACTATCCCGTTAGAATTTAAGAAGACCTGGTTTAAGAGAGTGCAGGGGGAGTTTGCCAGTTTTATTTGAGGGAATAAAACACCTAGAATCGCTTGAAGAAGTTCAGAAGAAAGAACACAGAGGAATTGCCTGTCCAGATCTTTACCAATACTACTGTGCTTACCATCTGAAGCTCTTTCGTCAGTTGTTGATGGGAAGCTCCTGTTTGTCTCTGCTCTTTGGGGGCCTTAGGGTGAGCTCTCAGTATCAAGCAGATTTCTTCCTTCTAAAATGTAATCACCCATAAATTCTTCAAGAAGGTGAGGTTATAGGTCTTTTTAGCAGCCTCTAAGGTTCGGCATCAGGTGAGATCAGCTCTACAAATACCTTACTATTGGACGTAGCTCATATCTGGTTCTCTCCAGGTACCCCGGACTCTTTATAGGATGCACTCGCAGTTCCATTACAGGGCTGTGGAATTCTCAAGTGGGGGAGGCCCATTATAGATACAAACTAATCTCATGGCAATGACTCTCAGAGATTTCTGTAAACTCAGTTTCTAAATTCAAATACTATCAACTTTCAAGCTGGGTTAAAACTTTGGGAAAGGAGGGCAAGGGGACATTGGTTTGTCGTCCAAGATTTGCTATGCTGAAAGAAGTTGGAGAGTGGTATTAGATGCTAGTACAAAATGCAGAAGAGATGCAAAACCCATTCACAGAGATCTGGAGGAGGGAACTGCCAGGCGAAGACCTCAAATCCTTATGGCAATTATCTATGTCTCATTTATGGTCATATGTGAAATCTGCTCCACTAAGGAAAAACCATCTTTTTACTGTCCACAAGGCATATTGAACTTCGTGTAATAGAGAAGTGCCAGAAATGTGGCGGAAACAACGCAAATGAGGCTCATATGTTTTGGCAGTGTCCCTCAATCCAGCTTTTCTGGCAGAACGTGGGTAAGACCATCTCAGGTATTATGGGCCAGGAGATTAGGATGAGTTTTGCTCTTGTGATTTTTGGAGTGTTTCCGGGTGGGCCAGTGCAGCTGGTTGCTGCGCTGGTAGCCAGTTACCAGCACAGCAATCACAGGTTGATGTCATCACACCGTTTTTCCCATCTGTGCATGCAGTGTTGTTCTGGGTTGTGGAATGATAGTGTGTAGTGTGTTAGGGATATGGTAGTAGATGAGAGAGGTGTGAGTGTGTGGAGGACTGCCTAATTGTTTTCTTACACAATCTTAGCTGTTGCTATACAGGTTTTGAGATTAGATTAGAATACATAGATTGTACTAGTTTTATTAATAATGATAACATTTACAGCAATGTACATGCAGAGTGCTGGAAAAAGACATGAAATGATTATATGTAGAGTGTGATATATAAGGGAAAAAATGAAATAATAGTAACAACTACATTTTGTGTGGAGAAGAATATTATTAATGCCCTGTATTTGAGCTTATGAGAGACAATTACAAAGAAATATATGTCATGAGGGAGTGTGCTTTTCTCATTTTGGTAAGAGTGAGGTCAGCATTCTCCCCACCAGATGGACACTACCAGTTCCGGGTGATGCCCTTTGGGATGAAGAATGCCCCTGCCACCTTTCAGAGGTTGTCAAACAGGAGTTGGTTGGACTGGATGATTTCAGTGCTGCATACCTGGGTGACATTGCAGTGTCAGTTGGGAGGAACATCTGCAACACCTCTGGGAAGTGTTGAAGGTGCTGCGGAGGGTAGGCCTCATGGTCAAGGCAAGCAAATGCCAGATCGGGCAGAGTTTAGTGGTGTACTCGGGACACCAGATAGGGAGTGGCCAGGTGGTGCCTCTACAGTCCAAAATTGATACTATTCTGTCTTGTGAACCCACAGGGTATTATAGGAGATTTGTCAAGGGGTATGGCACAATTGTTGCCTCCTTGACAGAGCAAACTTTTAGGACGCATCCCAGGAAAGTGAACTGGACTGATGCCTGCCAGAAGGCTTTTGATGACCTGAAATCTGCCATGTCCACAGCACCCGTGCTTAAGGCACCCAACTTCTCAAACGAATTCATCGTGCAGACAGATGTTTCAGAGCATGGTGTGGGGGCTGTGCTCTCACAGCTAAATGAGGAGGGCCTAGACCAACCTGAAGCCTTCATTAGTAGGAGGTTACTTTCACAGGAACAGAGGTGGAGCACGATTGAGCGTGAGGCATTTGCTGTGGTCTGGGCGTTGAAGAAGCTGAGACCATACTTGTTTGGGATTCACATCCGTGTTGAGACTGACCACAGGCCCCTCAGATGGTTGATGCAAATGAGGGGTGAGAATCCAAAGGTGTTGAGGTGGTCCATTTCCCTACAGGGGATGGACTTTACGGTGGAACACCACCCTGATACAGAAAATGCCAATGCTGATGGCCTGTCCAGATTTTTCTGCCTTAGAGAAGAGAACTAACAAAAGGGTGGGTAGTTCTCCCCACATTTCACCTGGAAGGGACATGTCTTAGACCTGGCGCCATTGGCATGGGTCTCCATTCCATTTTTGCCTTAACCTCCTGTGTTGTGTGTTGGATTCCATTTTTGCTGGTCTAGATGCTTTGGGCATTTTGCCACTACTCTTCAGTGCCAACGTGCAAGAGCTCCCTTTGTAAATTATTGGTAGGTATACCATGTTTGGCTTATTTGTTATACTTGTCAGTCCCTAGTAAAGTGCACTAGGTATGCTTGGGGCCTGTAAATCAAATGCTGCTAGAGGGATGCAGCAGTGATTGTTCCACCCACAGAAGCAAACTGTAAAATGTGACTCAGGCATGCCCTTGCAGAGCCTGTGTGCATTCTGGGACTGCCATGTCGACTTGGCAAGTGCACACACTTGCCAATCCCTAAACCTTCCCTTTTCTACATAGTAGTCTCCACTAAGGTAGGCCCAAGGTACCCCTGTGGGCAGGGTGGATTGTATGTGAAAGGTAGGGTATGCCCAGATGTGTGTGGCATGTCATGATCGTGAAATACTGCCAATTTTGTTTTTCAATTTGCAGGGCTATCTGTTCCCATGGGACAGAATGGGGAGTGTGTTTATAACATCTTATAAACATAAATGAGCCTTGCAATACGATGCAGAAGTAAAGTTCAGTATGCCTGAACTCAGAATGTTAAAGAGCATCTTTTAGTGAGGGTGAATTTTTACATTCTGTGTTTGAAAATACCACTTTTAGAAAGTAGGTTTTTTCTTGCCTAACCATCCAGTGTGCCTCTGCTAGGTTTATGTATTGCATGTCTGGCTTTTGGATGGCAGTGGCTGGAGAGGGGCAGCGGCTCCAGAAGTCTTATGAGCCAGGGCTGGGCTGGGCTGAATATGCCTAGTCTGCATTTGGAGTGGTGGCAGAAGTAGCACCTTCACATGAAAAGGGCTGTGCCTGCCTTTCACAATGAAGGATTCGCCCCCTATGGTGTGTCCGGAACCAGGTCTCACACTGACAATGGAGGTTGTTGTGCACTTACAAAGTGCCCCACAGAACTAGTTTTGGCTGGGCACAACACTCTCTACCTTCAGAGAACAAAGGGGTATAAATGAGGGGTCTAGTCCCCAGACTTTTAGATCACTTCTAGGAAACCAAGAGTAAACCTTTGACAAGGAGAAGAGCCAGATCAGCTGAGGAGGAATACTGCCCCTGTGCTGTTTGCTGTCTGGATTTGGCCTGCAGTGGCTGCTTGCTGCCAAGTAAAGAAGAAAAATGACTTTGCTGTTTGCTTTATCACCTGCTTGAAGAAAAGACCTCCAAGGGCTTGAAACTGAGCTTACCTCCAAGTCTGAAGTCTCAGGGCCACGAAGACTTTGCCACCAGCTACCCTGAATTTCCTTGCTGGGAGGTGCCTGCTGCTGTTTAGGCCCTCTAGAGACTATTTGTCGCTGGGAGCTGGAAAAGTGACTCAACATCGTAGAAGTGTGTTGCATCTACACCTGTATCTGATGCATCGCCAAAGAAACTGCCGCAGCGCCTGCCCCGGCTCAAGAAGTTGCTGCACAATGCATTGGGCGCAAAGATCTCTGAAGTCAGAGGTCACTGCACCGACCCCGAAACAAGCCTTCTGTGCGGCTGCACGAAACCAATCATCATACCGGATCGACTTATCGCATGGAGGTGCCAAGACTATTGCATCATTGGGGGACACAGTAAGAAACCGACACATTACCTCCCCATGCAGTAAGAAACTGACGCATCACCTCCTCTCCGGTAGGGAACCGAGACATCACGTCCCCTGCTCTGCAGTAAGGAACCAACGCATCACCTTCCCCGAAGCATCACCTTAACTGTGTGTAAGGAAACAACGAATCACCTTTCCTGCTGCCATTTTGTTTGTTTTGCGTGATGCATCTAAGGTACTTTGTGAGAAACGTGTTGCATTTAAAACTTGCATTGAACTGAACTATTTCTACCATTTAAAGCAGTATTTTTTATGCTGTATTGTGAATTTTTGTTGTTTGTCTTGTTTGGTTTAGATAAAGATTTCTTATTTTTCTAAACTACTGTGGTGTCCATTTGTAGTGTTTTCACTGTGTTACTGTATGTGTTCACAAATGCTTTACACACTGTCTCTGTGATAAGCCTGTCTGCTCATGCCCAGCTACCAAGGGGGTGAGCAGGGGATATTTTAGGAGTATATCCCCCTTACACTGACTAGAAGCAAGGGCCCCTATTTAGACAAGGTACCTGTCTCTGCCAACAAGAGACCCCCAATTCTAACAGTGTTTAAATAGTTATGGATGTACCAAACACTGATTTACATTGTTAATATGCAAGAATAAATATATATATATATATATATATATATATATATATATATATATATATATATATATATATATATATATATATATATATATATATATATATATACATATATATACATATATATATAAATTCACTGAAAAAACCATAGGTTATAGACCATATATAGTTAGGAATTTTCATTTACAAAACCTTATTTTACTCGCATAAAACCATTGAAATTCCATATATAGTTAGATGCGCTAACTATATATCGCGCACCCGCAATCCACTGCTGATGATGTCACATATTACATCATTCATGACATGGTTAGTGACATCACTGATGACATCACTGATGACATCTCAAATGACATCACTGATGACATCACTGATGACATCTCAAATGACATCACTGATAAAATCACTGATAATATCTCATTTGACATGAGTGATCACATCACTGATGATATCATTCATGTGATAATACCATGAACCTCTTCAGACTCTAATATAACCTTAGATACAATCAGTGTAAACAGACAGTCACAGACTGTCACTCATCCATGGAGTTACTCACACACCTAGTCAGTCATGGAAACAATCAATCAGACTTCCATTTCCTCAACTATACAGTTATATACACCTTATTTATTCAAACATATACTAACACATATTTACTCTGTTATACAATCCCTGATACAAGTTCACAATGATCCATACAGACACTCACACATTCACTGGCTCTTATGCACACTTATTTATATATGTCAACTCTCACATGTACTGTGTTTTACATATGTACTTACTTTGACATGTAGCACTGAGATATTAATTCACTCACTAATACACTAATGCACACAGTCATCCGCCCATACAGCTAATTCCACATGCAGTTTTGAACCCATACATATAGTGAATCAACTACTCACACATCTATGTACAGAGTCACACACCTCCCAGCTACCCATACACACTCACTCAGTGTCCCATACAAATACTTGGACAACCAATCAATAACCCATACAGTTATTCATATAGCTACTGATCAACACATGCGGAAGTTTGTAGAACAACAGATATAATGATGCACAAATTAAGATAGTTTAGTCACTAACCCATGCACTCATTAAGACACATTTAATCATTCTCTCATACAGTCAGTTATGCACCTACTAAATCCTTTTTCCAGACACTTATACATCCACTCATTCTTTAATATGTAAGTCACATTTTAACTTTACAGAAACATACAGTCACTGGATGTTGTCATCAGTGATGTCATTTGAGATGTCATCAGTGATGTCACTAACCATGTCATGAATGATGTAATATGTGACATCATCAGCAGTGGATTGCGGGTGCGCGATATATAGTTAGCGCATCTAACTATATATGGAATTTCAATGGTTTTATGCGAGTAAAATAAGGTTTTGTAAATGCAAATTCCTAACTATATATGGTCTATAACCTATGGTTTTTTCAGTGAATTTTCAAGGTTTTGTAAATGCAAATTCCTAACTATATATGGACTATAACCTATGGTTTTTTCTGTGAATTTCAATGGTTTTTTAATAGCAAATATCAAAAGCTGTCAAATGTCAAGTACGTGATAGGTAAAAACGTTTTCGTGTTTATGCACGCTGATGTGCTTTGAACGCTGCCCCCCACCCCTCCCCTCTTTTCTCTTAGTAATACTCTCTCTTTGCAGATAGTGAAGGGTAGTTAACGCAGACCTTTACCCCCGTTGTAATCCGTCGTACCTGCTTGTCTCTCCATTTCATTGATTGTTATCCAAGCATTTACTGTTTTAGAATTGGTTCTCTTTGGATCATTCTCTATTTACAAACAAGCACAAAGTCGCAATACTCTGTTTAGTCTTTGCAGATAGTGAAAAATCGTGTAAAAAAATAAAAGTAATCGAGCAAAATCAGTAGACCACTAATTGGATCTCTTTTTGACCTCGCTAAAATACAAACATTAGGAACAACCCTTCATGAGAAATACGAAAATAGTGAGATGAACTAAGCTCCACACCATGATGGCAGCAAGACAGATCGACTCCGCCACCCACCCCGCCCGAAATAACAACAAACCCTATGCAAATATTATAAATAGATACAACACACCAGCAAAGTAAAAGGGTAAAACATTTTATTAAATAACTATTTACATAACTATTTTATACTTTTTGTTGCCCGATCCGGCTAGCTCAATCGATCGAGCATGAAACTCATGCACTGATAGCAAGCGTTGCTGCTGATGCTATGCAGACAAAAACTGGTTTTCAGTTTGTACATTCTTTAAGATTTTTCCATCCAAGGCTGGTTGAGAGTTTGTAGAACGATGGCTTCAGATTTTCTACATACGGTGTGGTGGCGCGGACTGGGAGGGGGCGCTTCGCTCCTGCCCCCTCCCCAAGTAAGATTTTCATACGTGAGTGTTCGTTCATGCTTTTGGTCCCTGAGTTGCTTCGATGTCACTGCCTTATACAAATGGCATAAGTCCTGGATGTTGAGTGCCATACTTCAGAGTTCTAAGCAGCGCTTGTAACACTGTCTAAACCTTATTTGCACCTGCTGCAGCTTCACTATTCAAAGTAAGTGGGGTCCGTTTGTGGACCTGACTGCATTAGAAAACAATGTGATACGGTGCCTCCCTAAACCGCTTCACGGAGGCCCCCGAGGGGCGGTGAAATGGCGCGGACTGGGAGGGGGCGCTTGGCTCCTGCCCCCTCCCCAAGTCGTGTTGCCCTGGTGTGGCCTGAGATCGCCCCCGACATAGGCGGCCGGCTCCCGGGGTCCGGCGGATTTTTTTGCCTTTTGATGACTCTTCCATTCTTGACCTTGTCCCACAATCCGTTTAACCTGAAGACACGCTGTAGTGGGGCGCCCCTTTACCGTTTTAGTTGCCATTTCTCCCGCTTTTGCTACTCTGTGCCTCTTCCGCCATTCAGCTGTTTACCGCCCGCTCTTGCGACTACAGCGTCTCGCTCACCATGTAGTTGAGTTGCTCCCGCTCTTGCGATTTAACAGAACTTTTTGGACTGCTGAAAACGGTTGTACTCCGACCGCTGGTTGGTGGATATATTTTGACTATATTCTGGACCTGCGTTGTCGCGTAATGCGTCATATGACGCGCCGCGTTAGCGCACCCGGAAGAGCTCCGGTGCGCAAGGCGCAGCTTCCCGGAAACGATCCAGAGCGCGCCGGGCAGCGCGTAACGTAAGCATAACAGGTCATGTGACTTGTTAATAAAACTTTTCATTGGTTCATTTTACTTTTGTTTTCCTAATGATGTAAGACTAGGTCATGTGACCTAAAAATAACACTTTTCATTGGATTAAAACATTTTTTTTCCCAAACGATGAAAGCCCCACCTTGTTTCTGGATGTTTCATACTGAAGCTGGCGTCACCATGAGAGCACCACCATCTCGTAGCTCCGTCGTGGCCATTCCGCAAGCAATCATGGCAGCCGCTCCCAACCGGAAGCCTGCGGGAGTCGAGATCCCCAAGACTTTTGTAGAATCTTCAAGGCTGAGGGGAGGCTTTCGAGAATAGGACCCAAGCCCTGGCAGACAAGCGTCCGAGTTCCAATGTGTCCCAGGGCCATTTTACTGGACCAGGCCCAAATCCGAAGAGCTGGCCGCCATTTTAAGAGTCCTGTGGCAGCCGCCTATCGCTGCACCGCAAGAGTGGGAGCAACTCAACTACATGGTGAGCGAGACGCTGTAGCCGTAAGAGCGGGCGGTAAACAGCTGAATGGCGGAAAAGGCACAGTGTAGCAAAAGCGGGCGGAATGGCAACTGAAACGATAAAGGGGTGCCCCACTACAGCAGACGAGCCTCCGCCATGTGCTTCAAAACTGCATACGTATCTCGTGATATCAAGGTTGGGCAACCAGTACACAACAAGCAGTTATGAGTCCCATTTACACCGGAGCCATTTGGGGCGCGGCCGGGCAGGTCCAAGATCTACTGAAACATAACAAATGAGGCTGACGTCTCTGAAGCAGTTGACGCACAGCAGGACATAGCAAATAAACATGAAGTCTCTAAAGCTGTTAACTCACTGCAGGACAAAACAAGTGAACCTGAAACCTCTGGAATAATTGTCGCTCAAAAGAACAACACACAAAACTCTGTAGAGCCTGAAGAAAGAAAAACAGAAGGGCACTGTAGTTTCAGACACACTTAACACTAATGACTAAACAAAGATATCGTCTGTTTATGAAGCAGTTTTCATGTTCACAGAATTGACAAAGAAGTGTGCAGACACCAATGCTATTAAGAAACACAAGGAAATCCCTAACGCATCAGCATTCTCGGAAAAGGTTGACACAGATAACATCTTAAGGAACGAAGAAAGACAAAATAAGGATGAGGAAGTTATCACTTTAGTTTTTTCATCAGCTAGCGACAGCAAAAAACACATTGTAAAGGAGATTAGAGAGGCTACGGATGGATAACTAAATTATCAAAAGAAATAGCGACTCCCCCCTTTAGCAGATTAGCTAAATCTTTGCGTAATTTGGACATTAAAGTTATATTATTGTTGTTGTTGTTGTTATGGTTATAGTTCTGGTTAATTTCAGCAAGAAACACATTGTAATGGAGAATAGAGAGGCTACGGATGGGTGAATAAATTATCAAAAGAAATGGCGACTCCCCCCTATGGCTGAGATACCCGCCACCCCCTCTCAACACAATCCCCAAAGGAGGGAAACCGGAAACAGTTCTTGAAGTTTTTGGAAGTGGGAGGGAGTGACCCTCCCGGCCGTATTTATTAAAACAAAAAATTTAAAACATTAAACATTTTCATATTACTGTACAATTTCATTACCACATTGCGATGTTTGGCTAACCTTAACAGATTCTCTAATACAGAGGTTCTCCTAGCCGAACTAACATCCTACAAAACATTTTCTTGAAATATTGAAATTGTACATCCTAACGTTTAAGGGCCAACGGCAAGGTCGTAACCGGTGTCAAGATCCCTAACCAGACATACCCCCCCCACTTGGGAGGGGCGACAGCACTGAGGCGTACTCAAGTGCAACTACTACCAATTTCCCTTGACTTGACGGGGGCACCTATCAACTCGACGCCAGTTAAAGGTCGTTCGAAGACTCGTGTGAGGTATCTAGAAGGTATCGTAGACCTCCCCCCAACCCCACACAACTTACCGCATCTGCCGTCGCAGATGTCACTGGCCCCGGGAAATTCCCCAGGAGGGGGCTGTAACCCCTCCTACACAGGAAGGGGCCTTGACCGCCTTTCCTTTTCTTTCGGCGACCCATCCTTAGAAGGGACCGCCTCCCCGTTGAGGGGCCAAAGGCCACCTCCCCCGAGCGCTCCCATCCGTGTTGGGTGACGCCCACTCATAGGGATCTTCCAATTAGTGCTCACCGATCATGACCTTACCGCCACAGGCCGGATAGTTGACCGGCTATCCGGACCCCCCACAAAAACTCCTACCTAAAGGTCATGTTTCAACGATTTTAACCATGCTAAGAAGTCTCCTAAGAGTAACTCATTCCCCACCCAAGACAAATGCACACCATCCCCCAAATACATACTGTCATCATTAATACAGCTATGAGAAATAGAATGCAATGTCCTGGAACGGAACAACCTACTCACTTTGTTGTTAAGCTTTCTAACAGAATGGTTCAAAGCAGGAATAGAGATAGCCCCCCGCCACACCTTTCGTGGAATCAAATTGGACCATGCAATTGTGCACCCCGGAACTCTCCTCGCCAACCAACTTACAGTGGAAAGCATTGCCTCCAGGAGTAGTCGTCTACCGGTGGTGACCAAATCATTGCCCCCTACATGTACTATAACTATAGACGGCGGTGACCTTGTCCGCCCTAACAAACCCTCGAAAAATGTTTGAAACTGGTCAATACAGAGACCGCCCCTTCCGTAGAAGGACATCCTGTACCCGTATTCCCCAGCTACGTGAATCATGTCACCTGCTTTGAATACGTCTGCGGCACGCCTCACGTATGAGTGGCCCACGACCCACACCTCCTTTTTCACAGCCGGTGACGTCTGACCGCTGGCCCAGTGTAGGGTCGACTGCATAGTCCGCCCCGCCTCGTAGGCTTGCGTAACTGAAAACCAAACAAAAACAAGAAGCGTGAGTACATTATTACAGCTTCACAACATGTGCAACCGCACGTATCTCTTATAACAATTGGAGGACCAACGCCCCACTCGTTTCACTTGCTCAATATTAAGACCCCTGGCTGTAGCTTCCGTAGCAGCCCCTATCCGAAAGGAATGGGTCCCAAATTCGCCCGGGTTCAAGCCCGCAGCGGCAATTGACATCGCAAGCACCCGCTGAAACTGAAATTTCGTCAGTGGGGTGGCGTCTGCGTGTCTTAACAAAGTCCCCCCTCATGATGCCACCCTTCGTGCTAGGTAATCCTCTAAACACTTTACCGGACACATGGGGGACCCAGGAATCCTGCGTATGATGACGCAGTCACCCATCCCATCTTGATCAGTCTTGGACCTTACAAAGGAGACAGTCATTGTTTCTCCCCTGATCTGAACGTGTTCCTGGCACAAACCCCCTGCCACATCCAGTTTGTTCCTTGCAACTAGTTCGCTTACCCGCATTGCCCCGTGAAATGCTAGCGTAAAAGCGGCTCGGAACAGCACCGCCTCAAACTGAGATGAACATGTGGCCGGGAGTGTGGCCAACAACTGGGACAATCTATCCAAACCTATCGGGCGCCTTTCATCTATTCTGCGACCCTCAAGGCGTTGCCACCCACGCAGCGCTTTCTGTACAACGAAAGACGCTGTTGGGTCCGGGATAGCGTGTGCTCTGGCAACAAAGGAAATGGCAGCACGATGCCTCTGGGCCGTAGCCACCGATTTCCCAGCCCTACGTAAGGACATCAGAAAATTCACTACCCATTCCTCGTGACCCCAAAGCCGCTCTCTATCAGTCCCCAAAAAGGCTAAATAGGCCCGAAACGCCCCTTCGTATGCCTTCCTCGTCCTTGGTGCTAGACTCTCTCCCACGAGGTGACGAAGTTCGGGGCACCGAGAGACCAGAGAGCTTCGGGAAAGGGTGCCGGCTCTGGGTCCGCTGAGGGGAGGAAACCCGAAAAAGCCTGCATTTGAAAACGAGACAGTGCGTCAGCCGCCTGATTCATCACCCCTGGAACATGCTTTGCTCTGAATAGCACGTTCAATTGCATACACAGTAAAACAATTTCCTTAAGCAGTCTTAAAATCAGTTTACAACGTGCTGCCTGACTATTGATACACTCGACCACGGTCATATTGTCAGACCAAAATATGACACAGTGATCTTTGAACCCATCGGGCCATGTTCTCAAGGCCACCAAGATGGGAAACAGTTCCAGGAAAGCAATATTACTCGTCAGACCATTCTCATGCCACCATGTCGGCCATTTTTGTGCCGACCATTTTGTGCCGAAGATGGCGCCAAAACCTATGCTTCCTGCTGAATCTGTCCATAGCCCCAGCTCTTCAGAGGACACGGCTGGTTTATTCCAGACGATTCGACCATTGAAGTCCGCCAGAAATGCTAACCAAATACGCATGTCCTGGCGGACCTCGGCCGATAGTCTCGTGCGATGATGGCACTCTTTTAGGCCGACCATCGCTTGGGCAATTGAACGGGAAAAGGGGCGGGCCATTGGTATTACCCTCAGGGCAAAATTCAACTGTCCCACCAACTGCTGTAATTGTTGCAGCGTAACTTTCGATTCATTTATACACACTTGCAGCGCAGCCCTGAACTTCAACACTTTCTCAGCTGGCAAACGGAAACAACCCTCACTGGAGTCCAACTCGATCCCCAGAAACTCGAGGCAAGTCGTAGGACCCACTGTTTTACCCGGCGCCAATGGCACACCAAACTGTTTCATTAACACACAAAATTCGGCCAAGGCCCGGCCACATTCAAGATCCCCGGCTGCCCCAAGAAACAAAAAATCATCAAGGTAGTGCATTACATATTTGAAACCCGTTTTCTTTGTGAAGACCCATTGTAGAAAACTACTGAATTTCTCGAAATAGGCACAGGATATAGAGCACCCCATTGGCATACACCTATCCATGTAATAACAACCCTGAAACATGAATCCTAGGAGACGCTGGTCGTCTGGGTGTACCGGGAGCAATCGGAACGCTGACTCGATATCTGACTTCGCCATCAGCGCCCCGGGCCCCAGGCGATTCAAAATGGCTACGGCCTCATCGAAGGATGCGTACCGCACCGAACACACTTCTGGATCGATTGCATCATTTACGGAAAGACCTCGTGGAGCTGACAAATTATGAATCAGTCGGAACTCACCTGGGTCTTTCTTGGGGACTACCCCTAAGGGAGAACAAACAAAATTCTGAACCGGAGGTACACTGAACGGGCCGGCGACCCGACCTCGTGCAACCTCTTTACGGATCTTATCCTGTACTACGGGCGTATGCTGCAGGACGGAAAGTTGATTTTTGCACTTCCCCACACCCTGAAAGTCCCCTACCGGGATGCGGAAACCATACGAAAAACCGTTCCGCAGCACCCCAGCAGAAGTACGATCCGGGTATTCACTGAGCCAGGGAATCATCGCCAGGGTATCAATCGGGGTAGGTAAAGGCGCCCCTCGGACTATATTAGACCTGTTTGGCGCCTCCTCTCCCCCCATTATCACCCGTTCTGGCTCTGCACGAGGACTCAGGATGGGACGACCCGCAACCACTACATTCATGTTTGAATTTACACGATCCCTGGGGTCTAGTACATTTACCTCTGTTGAAATTAAAGCAGAAACCCCTTTTTCCAGTACTGCCGGCAGGTTTCGAGTAATCGTCGGCACCCGTACCTGATCGAAAGGGCGTCCCCGCATATTCCCTGGAGGATTCGCCAACATTACTTCCCACCAACGGCATTTTTAACATTCCTGTCTCCTTCATTTTATCCCAGGTCAAGGAATCATAACAATCCCAGGTTAAACTTTTATTATGCTCCTTTTCCTTTCTGAAAAGATTATCGTAACAGAACCAATGGTTACCCTGGTGCGATGTCGAGTACCCCATGATTCGTGATTGATAGATTGGAAACTCGGAAAGCAACTCAGGCCTACGTTCCCCCAAGATTGACGTAAAAATTCCCCAAGCATTGCCCCAATTGCCAATATTCTCATTCACTTTAAAGGCGGCCATTTTTGCGCGCCAAACACTCGGATGCATGAGATCCTTCTGACTCTTTACATGCTCTACCTCATAATGATCAACAAGCAATGAGAAAATGTTCACATACTCCCCACCAAAGGAACATGTTGACCCAACTTTTCTCTCCGAGAGGGTGTTGACTCATCCCTCGCAATCGGCAATGGCCGCTTACCTGCACCTGACGCTGCCTCTGTGGTCGCAATCGTCCCTGGTGTCTTGTCCACTACTGCAGCCGGCACGGACACCTTGGCTGCTTCCCGTTTCTCACGCAATTGCTTTATCAGCGCCTGCGCGTCGACAGCCGTGGCGCCCTCGTTACCTTTACCCAACCACGCTGCCAATTGTGCTGCCAGCTCGGGCGGCATATCATCCTCGGACACGGGGGTGACCACAACGGGAATCGGATTCCCCTCCTCCGGCACGGGAGTTGGTGCCTCGAGCGGGGCACTGGGACCCGGGATGTCTTCTCCCGCTGCTCCCCTCCTGGGCCTCTTGTTTTTCCCTCCCGGGGCTGCTCCCGCCAAAGGACGTTTTGGTCCCCCTTCCTCGTTCTTATCCACCCGCTTCTTTAGTTCGGACATCTCCTTCATGAGAACACGCAGCATCTGTTCAGTAGTCATGCGTTTTCCCACCTTCTTCGGCATTCTCCAACAAAGTAACTGTAAAACAAACAAGAACGATTAAAACGCTCAAAATTGGCTCTTCGTTCCGTCTCGAGCTCACGTGCAGCGAGGAGGTGCAGCTTCAGAGCACAGGAACAAGAGGATGTCTTCTGGTCTTGCGTCCCTTTTTATCCATCTTCAGGGCGGGCGTAAACCCGCCCCTGCCTGCCCCGAGGGCGTGGCCGGCCGCGTCCGTGTCTAGGCCAGCCCACTCTAGGGCGGGAAAAAGCGCGCCCCGGCTACGCCGCTTCGGGCATACCAGCCGAGACGCGCCTCCCGCCCAAAATGGCTTCCCGGGGGGATCGAGGCACTCTGCCATACGTTCGGGGGGACCGAGTGGTCGCCCCTTTCCATTTAGCAGATTAGCTAAATGTTTGCGTAATTTGGGCATAAAAGTTATATTATTGTTGTTGTTGTTGTTATTGTTATAGTTCTGGTTAATTTCCATTCAGACTGTCCTACACAGCACCACTCTAGGTAAACACTACTTTATGTAAAACCTGCACTTAGTTGGTCACCATGGGGTTTAAAAAAGGGATGGTTCTTCACCTGGGTGCCGTCCACAACTCAGCACGTTGTGCTGCCTTGGGACTATTCGCACAAAAGACAGCTTCGGACCATTGTGGTTTTTTTTTGTCAAAAAATGTTTAAATATATTTCCAGTTTTCGTTGCGTTCGTTATATTTAAAAGTTAATAAAGTTTTATAATCCTACTTTTTTGGAGTACTATATATTATTAAAAAATCGGGTGAATGGGGCCTTGAATCAGGTTATTGTCATGTGTGTGCTTTGCAATGTACTGCTACAGGATCGGACATTTCAAACTCAAATGCACGTTCTTTTTCTTACCTTTCCGAAGCATGGAGCGCAATAGCAGGCAGAGAAAGGGTGATGCAAGTGTTGAACACTGCCTGGCCTGGCAAGTTGCTGGCAGTGCCCCCCCCCCGCCCGCTCCTGAAAGAGGGCACACAGACACCGCCGCCCCGAGTACTTCACAGATCTTTAAAAGACCATGCGCTTGTTCATGAGGCTTAAATGGTTTATCACCCCTTCTAGAACCCCTGCATCAACCCTCTGACGTTTCCTGGAAGAATTAGCACGTAACACAATACCAAGCCCTGTCAGCTGAAACCCCCGAGGAATCGTGGAGCATATTATCAAGGGGGTTTATTTCCGCTTTTTTGGCTTTAAAAGCCAAGAAAGCGGAGATAAAATTATCTCCCTATTACCAAGCTGTCGCTAACTCCAGTTAGTGACAGCTAAAAGGAGATAGCGACCATCTTGGGCCCCGCTTTGCATGTCAGTGATATCTATCACTAATGACATGCAAAGTGGGCGTGCCAAGATGTTAGCGACTGGAAACAGTCCATAACATCGCTATCTCCTATTACCAAATTTTGGAGATATTCGCGCTAAGCGCGAATATCTCCAAAAGCTAACACCTGCCCTGAGCAGTTTTTAGCCATGTTATCCAATGGGAGGTGGATAACATGGCTAAGAGCATTTGCTGGATAATGCATGAATATCGCTGACTTTTCAGCGATATTCATGCATTGCGGCTGTTTTTTATCGCATTTGCGATAAACCTTGCTAATAGCAAGGTTTATCTGCGATAAAAATCGCAGATGTGCGGCGATAATTTTTGTCTCTAAACAAGTTAGAGCCAAAAATTATCGCTAGTTGTTGGTAATATGCCCCCGGGTTTTTGCTTGCAGGAATCGGGAGGCGGGACACTAGCACTGAAATCAGTAGTCTCACGCCTGAATCGGGAGGGTTGGCATGTCTGGATTCTCTACAGCTGGGGCCATAAACTACATCCGCAGGGCTAGGTGATAGCCTGGGACCGGCCTGGCATCTAAAATGGCTGCCGTGCACGACAAAATTGTGGCATTGGAAAAAAGGCAAGATGGTGCAGACAATGTTTAACAATAAGGATTCATTTATAACAAAATATTTTATCGCACTGACAAATTGGTGGTCAACACTTCCTGATTTCCATCGAATCGAACGTTAACAGACGTCACGCAGCAAAAAAAAAAAAAGCTCACGCACAGCCGCTGGAAGACATGTATCAACATATATGAGCCTCCTCAGCCACCCTCAGAAAACATAAGGGATTAGGATACGTCTCCCCCAGCCCCTTATACCTAGTAATTTAATTAAAACGAAGCACAAAATGGTCTCCCGCACCCCCTTATGCCTAGTAATTTAATTAAAACGAAGCACAAAATGGCAAATTCCCGTTTTGCTACCAGTTTGCGGCCCAGTTCGCGGCCCGGGAAGCGCTTCTACCGTGAAAAATAATTTTTTTTTTATTTTCCCCACGGGACCCTTTAATAACCCCAACAACATTCCTAGGGGGTCAAGAGGGGTATACCTTGCCCCCTTTCATTAAATTCCCCCTTTGTTTTTCACCTCTTCTCTTTCGATCCTACCGATAGATAAGATGGCGGCCGCTCCGGACTGTTTAGAATGTTGACAGACACCGGGGAGCCAATCAGCTTCGCATCGCAAAGTTCCGTTTCGTGAAAAGTAAGCGGACCGGAGCGCAGCCCGGAGCGCAGTTACAGATATATATCTTGTTTTCAACGTTAATTTCTCAAAATCCACTGGAGCACATATATTGAGACCTAGCAAAGGCACATCGGGCTAACAGTCCCTACAATTTTGCCAAGTTTCGTGCAAATCCATTCAGCCGTTCGAGCTAAAAGTGAGGCCAAAGGCCCTATGGAAATTAACATGGGAAAAACGCGTTTTGGGACCCCCCTTTTTTCTCGGCCCCCCCTTGACGAAACCCCCCCAAATTTTCGGGGGCTGCTCAGAAACAAAATGTGCCATTTTCCTGAAATTTCAGCCGATTCCGTCCACAAACGCCAAAGTTATTAGACATAGAATTTTCAAAAGTTCCATAGACAAATAATCCTAACTATATATACCTACTGGCGACACGCCAGTAGGTAATATATATATATATATATATATATATATATATATATATATATATATTACCTACTGGCGTCGCCAGTAGGTAGTTATAGTTAGGATTTTTTTCAATTTTAAATCTCAAAATTCGATTTGGAATAACTTTGGCGCCGGTTGACGAATCTGCCTGAAAATTCCCCCAAAAAAGCCTTGTCGAGCTCCGGTCCTTCCCTAAAAGTTGGGGGCGGATGTGTCAAGCGGGGGCCGAGATAAAAGGGGGGTCCCAAAACGCGTTTTCCCCATATTAATTTCCAAAGGGCGGTCGACCTCACTTTTAGCCCGAACGGCTGAATGGATTTCCACCAAACTTGGCAAAATTGTAGGGACTGGTAGCCCGATGTGCCTTTGCTATGTCTCAAGATATGTGCTCCAGTGGATTTTGAGTAATTTAGGTTCAAAAAAATATAAATATCTATGGCAGTGCCCCGGTACGCGCTCCGGGGAGCGCTCCGGGCGTGCCACGCGACTTGCGCCCAGAAAGCTGATTGGCTCTCGGGTGTCTGTAAACATTCGAAACAGTGCGGAGCGGCCGCCATCTTGTGTCTCGGTACGATAGAGACACAAGAGGTGGAAAAAAAAGGGGAAATGACCATAAGGGGGCAGGGATAGACCTCCCCTGACCCCCTAGGTTTGATGTGGGGGCCATAAAAGGGCCCAGCAGGGCCCAAAAAAATATTTTTTTTTTATTTGCGCGGGGGGAGCGCCCCGTGCGCGCACCGGGAAGCGGACCGGGGAGCGTACCATGGGGAAAAATGAATAATATAGTTTTTAAAAAATGTAGCCTTTTTTTTAAAATTGGAGGTAGTTCTAAAAAGAACTGTTTTTTTTCTTCTTTTTGTTGTTTTATATTTTTTTAATGTTTTTTGAACAATTTTGTACTTTTTTGGGGTTTTCAGAACACTTTTATATTGTTTTTGTATTTTTTGAGGGGAGAAACGAAAAAACAGGGAATTGAAAATGGCTCAACTGGAGCGAAAAAAAAAAAGAAAAGAAATAATTAGGGTTGATTGGGGCATTTGTGGTTGACCCCAGCAAGGACGATGAGCTTCACACTCTGTTCTCTGTAGGAAATGGTCTTCCCACAATATTTACATGTGATTCTGAAATCTGAAAATCGGGGCTGAATGCACGGCATCGTCTCACTTTCCTCTGGTGCAGACGCAGTGGGTTGCTTCCTTTTTGAGCTGGTTCTTGTTGATTGGGGAGGGTTACTGGCCAGTTCCCTCATCTCTGCAGCAGAATAGCTTATTGGATGCTTGCGCTGCATGTGGCGGATCATCGTGTGATTTCCAAAGGAATATTTCTTATTAGGGTTCCCCCTAGAAAGTTCCATGTCACAGATCAGGGAAGTCACCTTGGCTGCATTTACCTTTTTCTTCCCCTGTGGGACCGAAAAAAACTCCCAAATAATGTGTGGTCTGGGCTGGTATGGGGTATTTTGTTCTTGGAGAAATGTTTTTTTTTTTTTAAACCTTTATTTCGAAACCATTTCAGATATCACATCACATACAGATTGGTTACATACAGATAGGGCACATTACATTTGGCATGCAATGAATGAGATTCAACCTCACAGTGGGCATGGCACGTATGGTATACACAACGGACAGCCTATAAGGTAGCATAATAAACAGGTCACAGTGTCGGATACCATCAAGAGCACTCATCTCGCATCGACCATAATGGCAGTGCGCATAGCAGTAGAAGTACAAAAAAACGATATCTCCAGTGAGTCCGTTAAGCACCACTAGCACACATCAGACGACCAGCACAGCAGATGCTCCAAGATATTCAACGCTGAGCGCAATCAAAGATATTTCTCCATAGCAGCTGTGCATATCTATCAAGGAGAGACCCACTCACACCCCACCATTTTGGCTATCACTCTCTGAATCGCCCTGTTGGGTGGCCCTAGATAACCAGTAGGTCTGCAGAGGGCTCCAGAAGTCCTTAGGTCTACAGCGGACAGGCATCAGTTCAGCATACACATTATATTGATCCTGACAGTATTCCACATCATCCAACCATTCCTTGAATTTCAGAGCTCTGCCTCGTCCCCATCTGCAAGCTATCCGTCTTTTCGCCAACAATAGTGCGACATCCGCAAACCTGCGGTGGGACCTTGGAACGTCTTTCGTGTATCCCAGTAACATAATCAGGGGGTCCAAAGCTATAGCCCCCTCAGCGCGTCATGAACCTGAGCCCAGAAATCACGCACCACACCACATTCCCACTCTAGGTGAAGAAAGCCAGCCCCCTCCACCCGACACGAACACACCTGTCATCCTCTGCCAACTGAAATTGAAATTTCCTAGCCGGTGTGTAATAGAATCTCTGAACAAATTTATAGTGTATAATCTTAAGCCTGCAGCTTGAGGAAATGTTGGCAGTGACACCACAACAATATTTCCATTGCTCATCAGTGATGTCAACGCCTAACTCCCGATTCCACTGCTCCCGTGCATAACTAACAGGAGTCTCTCGCTGTGTTCTAATGGAATTGTACAATTTGGACACCAGATGACGGCCATCAGACACCAACATGACGTGCAGCGGCAACGCTACCCCTGGTTCATCTGGAAATTGGGGGAGTAAGTCGCGTAAACCCTGACGGAGCCTGATATAATAGAAGATGTCCAAAGGAGAGGGCTGTTCCACCCGAAAGAATTGGTCTCTCGTACGGAGCGTTCCCTTGAGGAACAGGTCACCCCACTTGGTCAACTGATTCCGCCTGCACATGTTCTGAAACCCTGTTTCTTGCAAAAGGGTCAGTTTGGGATGATACGTAAGTGGCATCGCCGGTGAATAAAGCAGCGTAACTTCCAAAACCCTTGCGATCTGAGTCCACGCATCAATCGTGCATGTCACCGTGGTAGCCGGAGTCTCTACATCAGCCACCCTCCCCAGTATCATGCCATTTAGTGGGAGTGGATGCACAATCCATTCCTCAACAGCTATCTGTGGCATGAAAGGTGTGGGGTGTATCCAATAATATCCAATAATATGCATATTGCGCCTGGGCGCTTAAATAATAGATCTCCAGATCCGGGACATCGAACCCTCCTTTTTCATAGGCCTGTGTTAAGGTGGACCACTTCAATTGTGGCTGTTTGCCCACCCAAAATAATCTAAGGAGTTCCGATCTAAGCCGCTTGAAGAAGTAGGCGCCGCGGTAGTAGGGGACATTCTGAAACAGGTACAGGAAACGAGGGAGCACCACCATTTTCACCAGCGAGGCTCTACCCGCTAGAGAGCGGTAGGGACATCCATTGCGTGACATTATCAGTTAGTTTAGAAATGGCAACTCCGTAATTAAGTCTGATCGTCTCCTCCCTATTAGGCGAGACCATTATACCCAGATATCTAAGATCAGTATCGCACCACTCCAGGGGATAGTCCAGCGGAAACCTTTCAACAGCCGTCATGAGTGGGAAGAATTGTGATTTTTTCCAGTTCATATGCACCCCTGATATTCGCCCAAAAACAAGAAGCTCCTGCAGGAGCGGGTTGAGATTCACCTGCGGCTCTTTCACATACAGGGTGATGTCATCCGCATATAGGGACACTCCTATCTGACGCTGAAAGCAGTTGAACGCATTGTGCCTATGTAATTGTCTAATCCGGCATGCCAACGGCTCTATTGCTATGGCAAAGAGTAACGGGGAAAGAGGACAGCCCTGCCTAGTACCTCTTGTTATAGGCATCTGGGGGGAGAGTGTTCCGTTAACAATCACTCTAGCCACTGGTCTGGTGTACAACAACTTCACCCACGCAATAAAGATTTTAGGAAATCCCATTCTGCACAAGACATCGATTAGGTAGTTCCATTGCACCGAGTCGAACGCTTTCGTAGCGTCTAAAAATACTGCGGCGACAGGGAGTTCAGGCGCTATAGTCGGGATCAAGGAGAAAAGTGTGCGAAGGTTATGGGTAGTGGCCCGACCCGGAACGAAGCCGGACTGATCCGGAAGCACTATAGTGGGCATGATCAAAGAAAGCTGCGATGCCAGCACCTTCGCTAGAATTTTTGTGTCGCAATTAAGCAGCGACAGGGGTCGGTAGGAGTCTGTGTCCAGGGGTTCCTTACCAGGTTTCAGTAAAGACGTAATCGCCACCTCCCTCATTGAGCCCGGCAGAATCCCCACCTCCAGTGATTCCTCAAACACCTCCTTAAGGACCGGGGCCATCGTGTCTATATAGCATTTATAAAACTCGGCAGGGAGGCTGTCCATTCTTGAAGAAATGTTCTCCTCCCTTCTTCCTCCTCCTCCTCCTCTTCCTCCTCTTGTTGACCACCAATGAAATCTTGAGGTGGTCCTCTTGGTTGTTGTGGTGGTGTTGGTGGTGCAGATGCACCAGCTGCTGCTGCTACTGAAGCCATTATAAAAATCAAAATGGTACAGAGAGGTACAAGCAGGTCTTCCTCAGTCAAAGGACAAAGTCAGAAGAAGGAAAAAAGATTGGGTCTTTCATCAGAAGGAAAAAAAAAATGTTTTGAACCAATGAAAAGTGTTATTTTCAGGTCACATGACCAGTGGCTTCATTATTATGAAACCAAAACTGTTATGATCCAATGAAAAGTGTTATTTTCAGGTCACATGACCCGACGCGCTTACGCTACGCGCCCCAGGTCGCGTAGCATAAGCGCGTCGGAAGTTTACGATGCACGATCGTATTCGCACGAGTGCTTCCAGGTGCACTTACGCCGTGCGTTTCACGCAGACGCGGCTACGCGATACGTCACGATCATGTTTTCGTTCACGATAATGGCGCTTACGGGACGCTACCCGGTACGCACCCCGGGGCGCTTCATATAATTACGCTTTCCGGTGCGCTCCCCGGGGCGCGCACCGGGAGCGCACCAAGGCAAAAAAATAAATAAAAAAATATGTATTAAAACAAAAATTGGCAAAATTGTAGGGACTGGTAGCCCGATGTGCCTTTGCTATGTCTCAAGACATATGCTCAAGTGGTTTTAACGAAAGTTAACTTTGAAAAAATATATATTGGGCTACATTGGGCTATATATATGTTAGAGCCCAAATGTAGCCCAATATAGCCAAATGTAGCCCAAAGATGGCCACCAGAGACAAAAAAAACAAATGTAGCCAAAATATTAGCCACATGTAGCCCAAATATAGCCCAATGACAGAATGTCCCAGAGTGTTCTAAAGAACAACTAGTGCGCTAACAGTCTTACTTATAAATTGAGATTTATAGTTAGGAATTAGCATTTAAAAAACCTTTGAAATTCACTGAAAAAACCATAGGTTTCACACCAGTTATAGTTAGGAATTAGCATTTAAAAAAACCTAATAAATTCACTGAAAAAACCATAGGTTTCACACCAGTTATAGTTAGGAATTAGCATTTAAAAAACTTAGCTGGAAATTTTACTGACATAAAACCATCACTCATGACATCACTGATGACACCATCCTTGTGACATAGTGACAGACCTCCTTTCACTGTATTGTAACACTTGAAACACATATTCAAAAATAGAAATTATTATTATTTTTTTTAATTGAGATACCCATATCAGTTACAACAACCAATTCAGTAATTCCACTATCTATATACACATCCACTCATTCACCAACAGTTCTATATAGTCACTCATACATGTACTCACTCATCATATGAAGTGATACACCTATACATCCTGTTACACACCGACAGTCATCCAAAAGTTACTCACACACATACTCACACATGCAAATAAACTATTGAACATCCATTTATTTGCATATAGAGAAATACACACACTACCACCTTACTTCTATTGAAAATTACACATATTTATTCTCTTAAACAATCACTTTTCGAAACACATACTTATTTAAACAGGAACTCTTACAATCTCTTACTCTCACATATACTCACTTATATGCATCAAAATTCACATATTCTAGATTAAAACATATGTAGTTACTGTTTAAAACACTAGTGAGACAGTCATTTACTCACTAACATACACATATACACACTATTCAACCATACAGTCCTGCACATATGTAGTCTTCAAAATACATACAAAAAAGAGTCAGTCACTCATGCATCAATGTTGTAAGTAATTCCCACACTAAACAATACAAACACTCATACTGATACTAATAAAACATCTAATAACCCATGTACATACACATGTACCTACTCACCAACCCATGCAGCTACTTATATACAAAGTGAAACACTAATACATATATTTAAAAATGTAAACATTACTCACTAATATTTATTTTTCAGAAAGACACACATTCACTGGATGGTGTCATCAGTGATGTCATGAGTGATGTCACTGACCATGTCATGAGTGATGTAATATGTGACGTCATCAGCAGTGCATTGCACGCGCAAGTTATAGTGAGTCCAACTAACTATAACGTGGGAATTTCAATGGTTTTATGTCAGTAAAATTTCCAGCTAACTATAACTGGTGTGAAACCTATGACTTTTTCAGTGAATACATATATGTATATATATATATATATATATTCAATGAAAAAACCATTGGTTTTAGGCCATATATAGTTAGGAATTAGCATTTACAAAACCTTATTTTACTCGCATAAAACCATTGAAATTCCATATATAGTTAGAAGCGCTAACTATATATCGCGCAGCCGCAATCCACTGCTGATGATGTCACATATTACATCATTCATGACATGGTCAGTGACATCACTGATGACATCACTGATGACATCTCAAATGACATCACTGATGACATCACTGATGACAACATCCAGTGATTGTATGTGTCTGTAAAGTTTAAATATGTTTTACATATTGAAGAATGAGTGGATGTATAAGTGTCTGGATGAAGAATTTAGTAGGTGCATGACTGACTGTATGAAAGAGTGATTAAATGTGTCTCACTGAGTGCATGGGTTAGTGACTAAACTGTCTTAATTTGTGCATCAGTATGTTTGTTGTTGTGTACGCTGCTGCTTGTGTTGATCAGTAGCTATAAGAGTGGCCATATGGGTTATTGATTGGTTGCCCAAGTATTTGAATGGGAGGCTGAGTGTGTGTGTGGGTGGCTGGGAGGTGCGTGACTCTGTGCATAGATGTGTAAGCAGTTGATTCACTAGGAGTATGAGTTCAAGAGTGCATGTGGAAACAGCTATATGGGCGGTTGACTGTGCATGGGTCTGTTGGTGAGTGAATGGATTTCTCATTGCTACATGTGCAAGTAAGTACGTATGTAAAACACAATACATGTGAGAGTTGAGATATATAAATAACTGAACATAAGAGCCAGTGAATGTGTGAGTGGCTGTATCGATCACTGTGAGCTTGTATCAGGGATTATATAAGAGAGTAAATATGTGTTATTATATGTTTGAATAAGTAAGATGTGTATAACTGTATAGTTGAGGAAATGGAGGTGTGATTGATTCTTTGCATGACTGACTAGGTGTGTGAGTAACTCCATGGATGAGTGACAGTCTGTGAGTGTCTGTTTATACTGAGTGTATGTAAGGTTATATTAGATTCTGAAGAGGTTCATTGTATTATCACATGAGTGATGTGATCAGTGATGACAAATGAGATGTCATCAGTGATGTCATTTGAGTTGTCATCAGTGATGTCATCAGTGATGTCATTTGAGATGTCATCAGTGATGTCATTTGAGTTGTCATCAGTGATGTCATCAGTGATGTCATTTGAGATGTCATCAGTGATGTCATCAGTGATGTCACTGACCATGTCATGAATGATGTAATATGTGACATCATCAGCAGTGGATTGCGGGTGCGCGATATATAGTTAGCGCTTCTAACTATATATGGAATTTCAATGGTTTTATGCGAGTAAAATAAGGTTTTGTAAATGCTAATTCCTAACTATATATGGCCTAAAACCAATGGTTTTTTCATTGAATTTTCAAGGTTTTGTAAATGCAAATTCCTAACTATATATCCACTATAACCTATGGTTTTTTCTGTGAATTTCATTGGTTTTTTAATAGCAAATATGAAAAGCTTTAAAATGTCAAGTACGTGATAGATAAAAACATTTTCGTATTTATGCACGCTGATGTGCTTTGAACGCTGCACCCCCCCCCCCTCCCCTCTTTTGTCTTAGTAGTACTCTCTCTTTGCAGATACTGAAGGGTAGTTAACGCAGGCCTTTACCCCCGTTGTAATCCGTCGTGCCTCCTTGTCTCTCCATTTGATTGATTGTTGTCCAAGCATTTACTGTTTTAGAATTGGTTCTCTTTGGATCATTCTCTATTTACAAACAAGCACAAAGTCGCAATACTCTGTTTAGTCTTTGCAGATAGTGAAAAATCGTGTAAAAAAATAAAAGTAATCGAGCAAAATCAGTAGGCCACTAATTGGATCTCTTTTTGACCTCGCTAAAATAGAAATATTAGGAACAACCCTTCATGAGAAATACGAAAATAGTGAGATGAACTGAGCTCCACACCATGAGGGCTGCAAGACAGCTCGGCTCCATCACCCATCCCGCACAAAATAACGACAAACCCTATGCAAATATTAAAAATATAGACAACACACCAGCAAAGAAACAGGGTAAAACATTTTATTAAAAAACTATTTACATAACGTTGGTTTATAAGATGATGTCAGTAGTGGACCGATGTGTGAATAGATCGAAAGCAGCACAAGGCTCCAAGATCCGGATGGCAAGCTCCTGGATGTTGGGTGCCATAGTTTAGAGTTCTGAATTTCAGCCTTTTTCAATGCCTGTGCTTTGTTGAATCAAAATGGCGGCTTGACACAAAGCTGACTCAAGCGTTGCTACTGATGCTATGCAGACCAAAACTGGTTTTCAGTTTGTACATTTTTCTAGATTTTTCAATCCAAGTTTGGTTGACTTTGTAGAACGATGGCTTCAGATTTTCAACATACGGTGTGGTGGCGCTGACTGGGAGGGGGCGCTTCGCTCCTGCCCCCTCCCCAAGTAAGATTTTCATACGTGAAAGTACGTTAATGGTTTTGGTCCCTGAGATGCTTCGATGTCACTGCCATTCTCAAATAGCATAAGTTCTGGATGTTGGGTGCCATAGTTAAGAGTTCTGAGCAGTGCTTGTAACACTGTCTAAAGCTTATTTCCACCTACTGCAGCTTCACTATTCTCAAAGTAAGTGAGTGTCGTTTGTGGACCTGACTGCATTAGAAAACAATGTGATATGTTACCTTCCTAAACAGCTTGACGGAGGCCCCTGAGGGGCGGTGTGATGGCCATGGACTCGGAGAAGACGCTTGGCTCCGACACCCTCCCCAAGTCTTATAGCACTGGTGTAGCCTGAGATCCCCCCCGACATAGGCGGCCGGCTCCCGGGGTCCGGCGGAACTTTTTGCCTTTTGATGACTCTTCAATTCTGGACCTTGTCCCACAATCCGTTTGACCTGAAGACAAGCTGTAGTGGGGCGCCCCTTTATCGTTTTAGTTGCCATTCCGCCCGCTTTTGCTACACTGTGCCTCTTCCGCCATTCAGCTGTTTACCGCCCGCTCTTGCGACTACAGCGTCTCGCTCACCATGTAGTTGAGTTGCGCCCGCTCTTGCGGTGCAGCGATAGGCGGCTGCCACAGGACTCTCAAAATGGCGGCCGGCTCTTCGGTTTTGGGCCTGGTCCACTAAAATGGCCCTGGGACACCTTGGAACTCGGACGCTTCCCTGATAGGGCTTGGGTCCCATTCTCGAAAAGCGTCCCCTCAGCCGTGAAGATTCTACAAAAGTCTTGGGGGCCTCAGACTCCCGCAGGCTTCTGGTGGGGAGCGGCTGCCATGATTGCTCGTGGAATGGCCACGACGGAGCTACGAGATGGTAGTGGTCTCATGCTGACGCCTGCTTTAGTCTGAAACATCCAGAAACACTATAGACTACCAATTCGATCAGTTCCGGTAGCGACCCAACATGACCCGGAAGAGAAGAACTTGCCCTCCCCTCTTTGACTGATGGTTCTTGTTGCCTGTCCCCTCTGTTCTCATTTAACAGAACTTTTTGGACTGCTGAAAGGGGTTGTGTTCTGAACACTGGTTGGTGGAGACATTTAGACTATATTCCTGACCTACGTTGTCGCGTAATGCGTTTTATGACACGCCGCGTTAGCGCACCCGGAAGTGATCCGAGGCGCGGCGCGCAGCGCGTAACGTAAGCATAACAGGTCATGTGACTTGTTAATAAAACTTTTCATTGGTTCATTTTACTTTTGTTAATTTAATGATGAAAAGCTTGGTCATATGACCTAAAAATTACGCTTTTTATTATTTTCGAACAATATTTTTTTTTCAAACATATGTTATAATATTCCAGGCTAATGTACTTTCCCGGAAAATTTACAACTGTCTTGCAAGTAAAATATATTCCTTTTTCGAGAAAAAGGGCGTTTCTTCCTTCCATGACGGAGCCGTTGAGTAAAAGAGATTCGGCCTGCTGTCTTAGTCGCCGATACGCCTGATTATCAGATTCTTATCGATCACTTTATGTTGCAGACATGAAAAACACAACTGCCCTTGACCATTTATCTTTACTGCGTTCCTACATATTATACCTTTTATCCGTCATGTAATTGGACTGCTTTATTTCACTTGCCTTTTACTGATTCGAAAACAGTGACTAAAAGTAAAAACTTTACCAATGTAAATACTACTACCGTGTTTTGTTTTAAAAACCTTTATTGTGAAAATGTCAGTATACAAATACGGGCCTATAACCACGTGGGCCGGCCACGGAGCAAACTGAAATCGTATATGATGAGGAGACATTTACACTGTAGAGGAACGTAACGAGCGGGCCATTAGGTTGCAAGAACTAAGGTGTCTAACAGTTGCGGAATCGGTGGACATACATTTTGTAATTAAAATAGAACAGGGCCACTTACAATAACATTTTCTAGATATACATTTGCGGGCAAGGAGTTACGAGTCCCATTTATACCGGCGCCATTTTGGGCGAGGCCGGGCAGGTCCAAGATATAGTCAAAATGTCTCCACCAACCATCGGCCAGACCAGAACCCCTTTCGGCCCTTTATGCTACAAGATGGTGTCTTCCATTCAGAAAATATTGTTGGCAGCATTTTGAAAGGAAACAGAAACAGCCGTTCTCCTAGTGAGTTTCACATTGTTACATTTAGGAAGAATGTTGAAGAGTAGTATGTGGAAAATCTGAAGCCATTTTTCTACAAACTCTCAAGCAGACTTGGATGGAAAAAAAAAACCTGAAGAATGTACAAACTGAAAACCAATTTTTGTCTGTATAGCACCAACAGTAACGCTTGAGTCAGCTTTGTGTCAAGCCGCCATTTTCATTCAATCAATAGCGTCCCCCTGCACACATTCAGGGACCTGATCGTGTCTTCAGATGAAACGGATTGTAGGAAAAGAAGCAGAAAGGAAAAGGAAAAAAGTTCCGCCGGACCTAGTGAAGCTGCAGCAGGTGCAAATAAGCTTCAGACAGTCTTACAAGCACTGCTCAGAACTCTCAACTGAGGCACTCAACATCCAGGACTTGCCATTCGGATCTTGGCGCCTTGTGCTGGTTCCGACCTATTCACACATCGGTCCACTACTGACATCACCTCATAAGCCAACGGGGCACCCCACGCCGACTTTCGGCGCAGCATTGTAGGATGGCCACACCAGTGCGGCAACTTGCTGGACACAACATCGGGGCCATCCAGATCTCGGCGCGTTCGACTCACTGTACCGCAACAGTGACTGCAACTCAGCTGGACACGCCGTCTTTCGGCGCAGCATTGTAGGATGGCCACACCAGTGCGGCAATTTGCTGGACACCACCTCGGTGCCATCCGGATCTCGGCGCGTTCGAGTCACTGTACCGCAACAGTGACCGCAATTCAGCTGGACACGCCGTCTTTCGGCGCAGCATTGTAGGATGGCCACACCAGTGCGGCAATTTGCTGGACACCACCTTGGTGCCATCCGGATCTCGGCGCGTTCGAGTCACTGTACCGCAACAGTGACCGCAACTCAGCTGGACACGCCGTCTTTCGGCGCAGCATTGTAGGATGGCCACACCAGTGCGGCAATTTGCTGGACACCACCTCGGTGCCATCCGGATCTCGGCGCGTTCGAGTCACTGTACCGCAACAGTGACCGCAACTCAGCTGGACACGCCGTCTTTCGGCGCAGCATTGTAGGATGGCCACACCAGTGCGGCAATTTGCTGGACACCACCTCGGTACCATCCGGATCTCGGCCCGTTGTGCTGCCTTCGGCCTATTCGCACATCGGTCCGCTACTGACGCCGCCTCACGTGCCAACGGATTTTCTACGCTTTTTGTAGCCCTATGCCGCATAACAGGTCATGTGACTTGTTTATAAAACTTTTCATTGGTTCATTTTACTTTTGGTTTCCTAAAGATGGAAGGCTTGGTCATATGACCTAAAAATAACACTTTTCATTGGTTTAGAACATTTTTTTTTCCCAAACGATGAAAGCCCCACCTTGTTTCTGGATCATTCAGACTGAAGCTGGCGTCAGCATGAGAGCACCACCATCTCGTGGCTCCGTCGTGGTCATTCCGCGAGCAATCATGGCAGCCGCTCCCCACCGGAAGCCTGCGGGAGTCGGGGGCCCCCAAGACTTTTGTACAATCTTCACGGCTGAGGGGACGCTTTTCGAGAATGGAGCCCAAGCCCTAGCAGGCAAGCGTCCGAGTTCCAAAGTGTCCCAGGGCCATTTCAGTGGACCAGGCCCAAAACCGAGGAGCCGTCCGCCATTTTAAGAGCCATATGGCAGCCGCCTATCGCTGCACTGCAAGAGTGGGAGCAACTCAACAACATGGTGAGCGAGACGCTGTAACCGCAAGAGCGGGCGCAACTCAGCTAGATGGCCGCCACCTGGGGAGGCCCGTTCACGCCGCCTCCCCCACGCCCCCCCCCCCGGGCCGCCACACGCCAATTTTCGGAGCAGCATTGTAGGATACCAAAACCAGTGCGGCAGTTTACTGGACATCACCTGGGTGCCTGTCGTACATGTTGTGTCAGCCATGTGACACTGGACACAGACCGCTACTGACGAGGCCTCCCCCCGCACCACCCGGGACGCCCCACAATGTTTTTCTGTGCTGCATTGTAGGATCCCTAAACCAGTGCGGCACCCAGGCGACATCACCTGGGTGCCGTCCAGAACTCTGCACGTTGTGCTGCCTTGGGACTATTCGCACAACAGACCGCTACTGACGAGGCCTCCCCCCGCCCCACCCGGGACGCCCCACGCCAATTTTCGGAGCAGCATTGTAGGATCCCTAAACCAGTGCGGCACCCAGGCGACATCACCTGGGTGCCGTCCAGAACTCTGCACGTTGTGCTGCCTTGGGACTATTCGCACAAAAGACAGCTTCTAACCATTGTTGCTTTTTGTGTTGAGAAATGTTTAAATGTTTTTAGTTTTTGTTCCGTTCGTTAAAGTTAATAGTTAATAAAGTTTTATAACCTTACTTTGTTGGAGTGTTATCTATTTTTTTAAAAACGGGTGAATGGGGCCTTGAATCGGGTTATTGTCATGTGTGGGCTTTGGAAGTGTGCTGCTGCAGGATCGGACATTTCAAACTCAAATGCACGTTCTTTTTCTTACCTTTCCGAAGCATGGAGCGCAATAGCAAGCAGAGAAAGGGTGATGCACGTGTTGAACACTACCTGACCTGGCAAGTTGCTGGCAGTGCCCCCCCGCCCGCTCCTGAAAGAGGAAACACACACACCGCCGCTCCGAGTACTTCACAAATCTTTAAAAGACCATGCGCTTGTTCATGAGGCTTAAATGGTTTATCACCTCTTCTAGAACCCCTGCATCGACCCTCTGACGTTTCCTGGAAAAATTACCATGTAACACAATACCAAGCCCTGTCAGCTGGAACCCCCAAGGAATCGTGGGGCATATTATCAAGGGGGTTTATCTCCGCTTTTTTGGCTTTAAAAGCCTTGAAAGCGGAGATACAATTATCTCCCTATTACCAAGCTGTCGCTAACACCAGTTAGTGACAGCTAAAAGGAGATAGCGACCATCTTGGGCCCCGCTTTGCATGTCAGTGATACTTATCACTAATGACATGCAAAGTGGCGTGCCAAGATGTTAGCGACTGGAAACAGTCCCTAACATCGCTACCTTCTATTACCAACTTTTGGAGATATTCGCGCTAAGCGCGAATATCTCCAAAATCTAACACCTGCCCTGAGCAGTTCTTAGCCATGTTATCCAATGGGAGGTGGATAACATGGCTAAGAGCATTTGCTCGATAATACATGAATATCGCTGACTTTTCTGCGATAATAGCAAGGTTTATCTGCAATAAAAATCGCCGATGTACGGCGATAATTTTTGTCTCTAAACAAGTTAGAGACAAAAATTATCGCTAGTTGTTCGTAATATGCCCCCGGGTTTTTGCTTGCAGAAATCGGGAGGCGGGAGACTAGCACTGAAATCAGTAGTCACACGCCTGAATCGGGAGGATTGGCATGTCTGAATTCTCTACAGCTGGGGCCATAAACTACATCCGCAGGGTTAGGTGATAGCATGGGACCAGCCTGGCATCTAAAATGGCTGCCGTGCACGACAAAATTGTGGCATTGGAAAAAAGGCAAGATGGCGCAGCCGCTGGAAGAGATGTATCAACATATATCAGCCTCCTCAGCCACCCTCAGGAAACATAGGGGATTAGGATACGTCTCCCGCACCCCCTTATACCTAGTAATTTAATTAACGAAGCACAAAATGGCGAATTCCCGTTTCGCTACCAGTTTGCGGCCCAGTTCGCGGCCCGTGAAGCGCTTCTACCGTGAAAAATCATTTTTTTTTTATTTTCCCCACGGGACCCTTTAATAACCCCAACAACATTCCTAGGGGGTCAAGAGGGGGATACCTTGCCCCCTTTCATTAAATTCCCCTTTCGTTTTTCACCTCTTCTTCTCTCTCGATCCTACCGAGAGACAAGATGGCGGCCGCTCCGGACTGTTTAGAATGTTGACAGACACCAGAGCTTTCTGCGCGCAAAGTTCCGATAAGCGAAAAGTAAGCGGACCGGATCGCTGCCCGGAGCGCTGCTACAGATATATATCTTGATTTAAACGTTAATTTCTCAAAATCCACTGAAGCACATATATTGAGACCTAGCAAAGGCACATCGGGCTAACAGTCCCTACAATTTTGCCAAGTTTCGTGCAAATCCATTCAGCCGTTCGAGCTAAAAGTGAGTCCAACCGCCCTATGGAAAAATGAATAGGAAAAACGCGTTTTGGGACCCCCTTTTTTCTCAGGCCCCCCTTGACGAAACCCCCCCAAATTTTTAGGGGCTGCTCAGAAACAAAATGTGCCATTTTCCTGAAAATTTCAGCCGATTCCGTCCACAAACGCCAAAGTTATTAGGCATAGAATTTTCAGAAATCCCATAGGGGAAAAAATCCTAACTATATATACCTACTGAATTGGTTGTTGTAACTGATATCGGTATCTCCATTTAAAAAAAAAAAATAATTTATACTTTTTCAATATGTGTTTCATGGGTTACATTACAGTGAAAGGAGGTCTGTCACTCTGTCACAAGGATGATGTCATCAGTGATGCCATGAGTGATGTCACTGACCATGTCATGAGTGATGTAATATGTGACGTCATCAGCAGTGTATTACACGCGCAAGTTATAGTGAGTCCAACTAACTATAACGTGGAATTTCAATGGTTTTATGTCAGTAAAATTACCAGCTAACTATAACTGATGTGAAACCTATGGTTTTTTTAGTGAACATATATATATATATATATATATATATATATATATATATATATATATATATATATATATATATATATATATATATATATATATATATATATATATATATATCCAGCCATTGCAGATCCCATTAAAGAGAGCCCACGCCTGGAAGTGAGTGAGTCACGCTGTCTGTTGATAGCCTGCTGGCAGCATTCAAGGTATTGGCGTGTTTCAAAGTTCTTGCCAAACGCGTTTCGAGAGCGGACTGCTCTCTTCATCAGTGGCATTGAGTTTCTGCAGAGAAGCGCTGATAAACATCACCTGCCTGTAGGGCGTGGCCTGACAGCATGGCCTTCTGGTAATTGAAGTCCCAAGTGGGCAGAAACTCAATGCCACTGATGAAGAGAGCAGTCCGCTCTCGAAACGCGTTTGGCAAGAACTTTGAAACACGCCAATACCTTGAATGCTGCCAGCAGGCTATCAACAGACAGCGTGACTCACTCACTTCCAGGCGTGGGCTCTCTTTAATGGGATCTGCAATGGCTGGATGTTAAGCGGCTGTCCCGGTCGCAACTTGAGCTCCCACCGCTGCTGCGGATCCTGTCAGGCTCCACAGTGCGCTGAACAAGAGGAATGGAAGGCGAGGAGGCCCTTATGCAGAAAGGTGCCTTTTTCCACACGTTGACAGCCAGAAAGCACGGCAACACATGAGGTTTGGGTGACTTCTACCCACTCGGGATGTACACCAATTTTTACAGACTGCACAGCAAGCGCGCCCACTTGGGACTTCAATTACCAGAAGGCCATGCTGTCAGGCCACGCCCTACAGGCAGGTGATGTTTATCAGCGCTTCTCTGCAGAAACTCAATGCCACTGATGAAGAGAGCAGTCCGCTCTCGAAACGCGTTTGGCAAGAACTTTGAAACACGCCAATACCTTGAATGCTGCCAGCAGGCTATCAACAGACAGCGTGACTCACTCACTTCCAGGCGTGGGCTCTCTTTAATGGGATCTGCAATGGCTGGATGTTAAGCGGCTGTCCCGGTCGCAACTTGAGCTCCCACCGCTGCTGCGGATCCTGTCAGGCTCCACAGTGCGCTGAACAAGAGGAATGGAAGGCGAGGAGGCCCTTATGCAGAAAGGTCCCTTTTTCCACACGTTGACAGCCAGAAAGCACGGCAACACATGAGGTTTGGGTGACTTCTACCCACTCGGGATGTACACCAATTTTTACAGACTGCACAGCAAGCGCGCCCACTTGGGACTTCAATTACCAGAAGGCCATGCTGTCAGGCCACGCCCTACAGGCAGGTGATGTTTATCAGCGCTTCTCTGCAGAAACTCAATGCCACTGATGAAGAGAGCAGTCCGCTCTCGAAACGCGTTTGGCAAGAACTTTGAAACACGCCAATACCTTGAATGCTGCCAGCAGGCTATCAACAGACAGCGTGACTCACTCACTTCCAGGCGTGGGCTCTCTTTAATGGGATCTGCAATGGCTGGATGTTAAGCGGCTGTCCCGGTCGCAACTTGAGCTCCCACCGCTGCTGCGGATCCTGTCAGGCTCCACAGTGCGCTGAACAAGAGGAATGGAAGGCGAGGAGGCCCTTATGCAGAAAGGTGCCTTTTTCCACACGTTGACAGCCAGAAAGCACGGCAACACATGAGGTTTGGGTGACTTCTACCCACTCGGGATGTACACCAATTTTTACAGACTGCACAGCAAGCGCGCCCACTTGGGACTTCAATTACCAGAAGGCCATGCTGTCAGGCCACGCCCTACAGGCAGGTGATGTTTATCAGCGCTTCTCTGCAGAAACTCAATGCCACTGATGAAGAGAGCAGTCCGCTCTCGAAACGCGTTTGGCAAGAACTTTGAAACACGCCAATACCTTGAATGCTGCCAGCAGGCTATCAACAGACAGCGTGACTCACTCACTTCCAGGTGTGGGCTCTCTTTAATGGGATCTGCAATGGCTGGATGTTAAGCGGCTGTCCCGGTCGCAACTTGAGCTCCCACCGCTGCTGCGGATCCTGTCAGGCTCCACAGTGCGCTGAACAAGAGGAATGGAAGGCGAGGAGGCCCTTATGCAGAAAGGTGCCTTTTTCCACACGTTGACAGCCAGAAAGCACGGCAACACATGAGGTTTGGGTGACTTCTACCCACTCGGGATGTACACCAATTTTTACAGACTGCACAGCAAGCGCGCCCACTTGGGACTTCAATTACCAGAAGGCCATGCTGTCAGGCCACGCCCTACAGGCAGGTGATGTTTATCAGCGCTTCTCTGCAGAAACTCAATGCCACTGATGAAGAGAGCAGTCCGCTCTCGAAACGCGTTTGGCAAGAACTTTGAAACACGCCAATACCTTGAATGCTGCCAGCAGGCTATCAACAGACAGCGTGACTCACTCACTTCCAGGCGTGGGCTCTCTTTAATGGGATCTGCAATGGCTGGATGTTAAGCGGCTGTCCCGGTCGCAACTTGAGCTCCCACCGCTGCTGCGGATCCTGTCAGGCTCCACAGTGCGCTGAACAAGAGGAATGGAAGGCGAGGAGGCCCTTATGCAGAAAGGTGCCTTTTTCCACACGTTGACAGCCAGAAAGCACGGCAACACATGAGGTTTGGGTGACTTCTACCCACTCGGGATGTACACCAATTTTTACAGACTGCACAGCAAGCGCGCCCACTTGGGACTTCAATTACCAGAAGGCCATGCTGTCAGGCCACGCCCTACAGGCAGGTGATGTTTATCAGCGCTTCTCTGCAGAAACTCAATGCCACTGATGAAGAGAGCAGTCCGCTCTCGAAACGCGTTTGGCAAGAACTTTGAAACACGCCAATACCTTGAATGCTGCCAGCAGGCTATCAACAGACAGCGTGACTCACTCACTTCCAGGCGTGGGCTCTCTTTAATGGGATCTGCAATGGCTGGATATATATATGTATATATATATATATATATATATATATATATATATATATATATATATATATATATATATATATATATATATATATATATATATTTATATATATTACCTACTGGCGATAGCCAGTAGGTATATATAGTTAGGATTTTTTTCTCTATGGAACTTTTGAAAATTCTATGTCTAATAACTTTGGCGTTTGTGGACGGAATTGGCTGAAATTTTCAGGAAAATGGCACATTTTGTTTCTGAGCAGCCCCTGAAAATTTGGGGGGGGGTCGTCAAGGGGGGGCCGAGAAAAAAGGGGGGTCCCAAAACGCGTTTTTCCCATTCATTTTTCCATAGGGCGGTTGGCCTCACTTTTAGCTCGAACGGCTGAATGGATTTGCACGAAACTTGGCAAAATTGTAGGGACTGTTAGCCCGATGTGCCTTTGCTAGGTCTCAATATATGTGCTTCAGTGGATTTTGAGAAATTAACGTTTAAAATAAGATATATATCTGTAACAGCGCTCCGGGCAGCGCTCCGGTTTGCGTACTTTTCACGTAACGGAACTTTGCGATGCGAAGCTGATTGGCTCTCTGGTGTCTGTCAACATTCTAAACAGTCCAGAGCGGCCGCCATCTTGTCTCTCGGTAGGATCGAGAGACAAGAGGAGGCCAAAACAAACGGGGAAATGAAGGAAAGGGGGCAAGGTAGACCCCTTCGGACCCCCTAGGATTGATGAGGGGGATATTATAGAGCCACGCGGGGCCCAAAAAAACAAAAAAAAAATCCGATTTTTTTGCCGTAGAGACGCGTCTTGGTACGCGAACCGGGCAGCTAACCGGGCAGCTAACCGGGAAGCTAACCGGCAGTGTAACGGGAGTCTGAGGAGAAGCTGATTGGCTGTTATCATTGTAAACAGTCTGGAGCGGCCGCCATCTTGTCTCTCTGTGGGATCGAGAGACAAGAGGTGGAAAAAAAAAAAGGTGTAAATGAATGAAAGGGGTAAGGCAGACCCCTCCTGAAACCCTAGGATTGATGAGGGGGCTATTAAAGTTCCCTGCGGGGCAAAAGAAAAAAAAAATTGCGATTTTTCGCGGTAAAGGTGCTTCCTGGTACGTTAACCGGGCAGTTAACCGGCAGCATAACGGGAGTCCGACATATTGTGTTTTTTGAACGTTTGTGATATGTGCACGTGTGGATTTTGTCTAATTAAGGTTAAAAAAATATATATATATCTTTAAGCGTGTTCTGGCGCGCTTACGTTTTGGGTTTGGTTTGCGCTGCAGAGACGATACGTCACGGTTATGCGATGCATCATGAGGCGTCTCACGGGCTACGTGATACGTCACTTAATAAAGAATATATTTTACAGCTATAGATATTAGCTTTTAAAAAACCAATGAAATTCACAGAAAAAAACCATAGGTTATAGACCATATATAGTTAGGAATTTGCATTTACAAAACCTTGAAAATTCAATGAAAAAACCATAGGTTATAGACCATATATAGTTAGGGATTAGCATTTAAAAAACCTATTTTATTTGCACAAAACCATTGAAATTCCATATATAGTTAGTTGCACTAACTATATATCGCGGACCCGCAATCCACTGCTAATGATGTCACATATTACATCATTCATGACATGGTCAGTGACATCACTGATGACATCACTGATGACATCTCAAATGACATCACTGATGACATCACTGATGACATCTCAAATGACATCACTGATAACATCACTGACATCTCATTTGACATTACTGATTACATCACTGATGATATCATTTATGTGATAATACATCTTCAGACTCTAATATAACCATAGATACACTCAGTGTAAACAGGCACTCACAGACTGTCACACATCCATGGAGTTACTCACACACCTAGTCAGTCATGCAAAGAATCAATCACATCTCCATTTCCTCAACTATACAGTTATACACACCTTACTTATTCAAACATATACTAACACATATTTACTCTCTTATACAATCCTTGATACAAGTTCACAATGATTCACACAGCCACTCTCACATTCACTGGCTCTTATGTTCAGTTATTTATATATGTCAACTCTCACATGGAGTGTGTTTTACATATGTACTTACTTTGACATGTAGCACTGAGATATCCATTCACTCACCAATATACTCATGCACACAGTCAACTGTCCATACAGCTGTTTCTACATGCACTTTTGAACCCATACACCTAGGGAATCAACTGCTCACACATCTATGCACAGAGTTATACACCTCCCAGCCACCTACACACATACTCAGTCTCCCATACAAATACTTGGGCAACCATTCAATAACCCATATAGTTTCTGATATAGCTACTGATTTAAACATGCAGCAGTTTACAGAACAACATAAATAATGATTGCCAAATTAATACACTTTAATCACTAACCCATGCACTCAGTGAGACACATTTAATCATTCTCTCATACAGTCAGTCATGCACCTACTAAATCCTTCATCCAGACACTTATACATCCACTCATTCTTCAATATGTAAGACATATTTTAACTTTACAGAAACATACAGTCACTGGGTGTTGTCATCAGTGATGTCATCAGTGATGTCATTTGAGATGTCATCAGTGATGTCATCAGTGATGTCATTTGAGATGTCATCAGTGATGTCATCAGTGATGTCACTGACCATGTCATGAATGATGTAATATGTGACATCATTAGCAGTGGATTGCGGGTCCGCGATATATAGTTAGTGCAACTAACTATATATGGAATTTCAATGGTTTTGTGCAAATAAAATAAGGTTTTTTAAATGCTAATCCCTAACTATATATGGTCTATAACCTATGGTTTTTTCATTGAATTTATATATATATATATATATGTATATATGTATATATATATATATATATATATATATATATATATATATATATATATATATATATATATATATATATATATATATATATATATATATACATATACATATATATATATATATATATATATATATATATATATATATATATATACATATGGATACAGGTAGTTATAGTTAGAACCTAGTTTCCAAAGTGAATGATTTTTTTGATTTGTCAATGACTTTGATGCCGTTGGACGAATTCTCGCGAAATTCTGAAAACGAATTGTTCATTCAGTTCAGCTCCTGTCTTGAATGTTTGGGGATGATTCATGGTACGGGACGAGAAAAAAGGGGGTCCCAAAACGTGTTTTCTCCATGTTATTTTTCATCGGAAACTTTAGACACGGCTACAGCCTGAACTGCTAAACTGAATTACACTAAATTTGGTAAAAAGGTAGCTCTTGGGTGAGAAAACATGCTTTTTTTTAAATGGTTTAAATCGGTTCAGTAGTGTTTGAGATGTTTATAGATTTAGAGATATCGATATTTGAGAATTGTGAGAGCTGATTGGCTGGGGTATTCCGAGCACAAGCTTGCCTGGGATTGGCTGCCAACACTTCAAACTAGGAAACCTTGGGAGCCATTTTTTGGCTCTGTTAAGTAGAAGAGGGTAGGGTAGGCACAGTGTGACCTTTCTATGGTGCCCAGGGGTGTCACAGGGATTTAAAACGTAAAGAAACGTTTTGATATGTTTTCATCGGGATAGGTGTAGGCCTGGAAATCACAGCAGGAAAATGAAAAAGCATTAGTATAGCCAATAGGTCTCGCCTTTGGGACCTTTTAAGTGTTTATCCATGCAACGGTTAATGTTGTTGTACCAAGGATATTGTGCTGCATAACTAAATACGTTTAAGGTCCCAAGCCGAGACCTATTGCCTATGCCAATGCTTGTTTTATTCTTATTTTATATTAACTCACTTGATGCCTTTTTAAAGACACTAACTACTGATACACCCATATTTGGTGAGTGATCTGTCCCTGTGCTGCTTTATACAGACAATGAGGTGCTGTTATCTGGCACCACAAATGGTTTACACATTTTATTGAACATAGTTCATTCTTTTATGACAGATTTTAAACTCACAGTTAATTATACAAAATCATATATTTTGACTAGCGATCCCAAAAATACTCATTCTAGCAAATTTATGGTGCAACGAATATCGATTATGAAGATCCCAAATTTTGGTTATTTGGGTATTCTTTTTCTGCAAACCTGAGCTGGGACAAACTCATAACTCAGATCTCAGCAAATGAAAGCAGCATGTGAAACAGTTTATCACAAGCCCCAAGGGAATTAGTGATGCTCTCTAGAAGCAAGTGCTAGTCTATGGCCTCATAAGGAGCGGGGTGTAGGGCTTTGCCTCCGAGAAGCACTTACACTCAGTTGAAAATAAGTATAATCTCTCACAATGAGGTAGGGCTAGAGTTTTCAGAAGATTTGATGGGACTGGCACCTATTTTGTAATGGGTCAAACTATGGTCTGCACCAGAGCTAAAGTTCACACGCGACATAGTGGAAGACACTGTTTGAAACTAAACAGCGCTCAATCTATCCCCTATCTCAACTATGTTAAAAAAGTCACTCAAAGATGATGGGATGATAATTTTATGAGTAAATAGAGCACCATTAATTCCTTCTCCAAGGCGCAGGGTAAATCACAGTACTTGGATTAAGAGATAATATAAGGCTAGAGATAGCAATTAACATGGAGACAGTTCTGCATTATACTTTGCTAGCTACATTTAACGATGTGGAACATTACCATTTGTAGATTAAAGCCCCGCAACACAAATTTCATCTACTACCGCTATGACTTAACACAATTCCTTTTTATTCGGCTTTTGCAAAACAGAATCCTGGTTTTCTTAATTGCCAAGCAGCGCCTGTGATGGGACATCTTATCAAAACACTAGTCATTTTATGTTATTTTGGTTCATGTTATGCCTCTTACAAATTACGTTTTTTTCACATCCTGTGCTTTGAGGGAAATTGTTTAAATCATATAAGGAGGGCTTGATGTTCCTCCAGCGTCTGGATCCACCGGCAATTTGCACAGCAGAATTAAATGTTATTGTTCAAGCCTTGAAGTTAAGGAGAATATACATGTTATGATTTTATAACTTTTGCCAAACAGTTTTTTTTGTTGCACAAGCAATTTGAATAATGTATTAGGATTATTTTACTTTGTCCACATTTATGAGAGGAATGACTCACCTGTGTCATTTTAAATTCCATTGTACAGGCCCTGAGAATATGTAAATGAAATGTGTTACGATTTCTATATTTTTGCTCCCTCATTTTTGCACGAGCACTTTGAATAATTAATTGTGCACAAACTATTCTGCCAGTGAGTGTACTGCAGTTTTAGATTTCATTGTTCTGACCTTGATGTTAAGGAAAAGTTACACAATAAGATTTTTAAATACTTGCTAATTAGTTTTTGCACAAGCACTTTGAATAATGAATTAGGATCGACTCGCCTTTTTAACCAACATTTGTCGGAGCGATTGTTTTCAAACGATCTATGGACTAGATGAAAATTGGTCAAATTCTTTCAATGAGCGTATATTGATATTACAGTTTTTATTGATCCGTATAAAGATGGAAATTAATGAATGATTATAAGAAATGCTCAAACCGGAATATTCCACAAATGGAAAGATCGTGCAGTGTGACATAACTGAGTACTGTCTATACCCCTTCCCCCCACCCTCGTATGTGTCAGCCCAGCTGAGAGCTTCCCGGGCACAAACAGAGCTGCACCTGAGTACTTTACAGGTCCTTAATAGACCTATCACTTGCTAACAAGGCTTCGTTCGCCTTTTCACTCCTTCTTAGAGCCCCTGCACCTCCACTATGCATATTGCTGGATAAATCAGCCCCCCCGAAATGTGGCTCTAGTTGCGCCTCTGATACTAAGTATACCCTCAGCTTATGCTTTGAAGCCTACCACAAATAGGATGTGCCTGTAGCAAACCCTTTTTCCATACGTTGACATTGAACGAAAGAATTTGTATGAAAATTGATATAAACCCAGCACTCACGAGACAAAAAATGTATGTCCCAATTGGCTAGCCAAGTTATACTGTTCTCCTATTTGGGTTAATTAGGCAGTGGCTTTTCTTCGTTCACATAAGACAAACTTCATTGACACACCTATCACCGCATATTGCTCCATTTCCGCACTTCAATGTGATAGTTGTAGTCTTTTATCAATATCCTCTGCTCATCAGCTCCTATTTTGCCACAGTCCTTTGTTTTTGTTTGTCAATCCAACATTGTCCACTTGCCAATAAAGCTTGTTGTTGTTGTACTCGCGGTTAAAGTACCATGTCCCATGGAGTTGCGCGGTACGGAAGAGGCGGGGTCACCGACTTTTTAAATCATAAGGACCACTCAGCTGCGCGCAAGCGAGTTTTAACGAACCGACGGGTGGGTTTGAAAGTGAAACGGAGTCAGAGAGAGAAGTACAGGGAGAGAAGAGGAGGAGGGAGTCGGAAAGTTACGCCAGAGGATTTGGCAAAACCTTGGGGCATATCATCAAGAAACAGCATTAAAATTATCTCCGCTTTAGCAGCAGGAAACTGATGGTAAAGCGGCGATAATGGGCTTGATAATATGTCCTTGTGAATTCCCATAGAAGCCCATTATCAAGCCCATTATCTCCACTTTAGCAGCAGTTTCCTGCCGCTAAAGTGGCGATAATCTTAACTCCGTTCTTGATAATATGCCCCCTTGCACGTTCCTATCTCGATAGAAAAAGTCCTCCCGGCCCCCTGTGGTCCTCCATTTGTTCCCATATCGCGGACGCTGATTGCCTTCCGCGGACATCCCCCTCTGTGGCTCTCTACCCCTAAATCCCCCACCCTGCTATGTCCGGCATCCCCACTAGGGCAGGTGCCCCAGTCGCCGCGATGAAGCTGCCCGAGGCGGTGCGTCCCCCTGCCCCGGTGCCCAAGGAGATCCCCGAAATGCTAGTGGACCCTCGCACCCGGCAGTGCTACGAGCACGGCCGATTCCTGGGCAAGGGCGGCTTTGCCAAGTGCTTTGAGATCTCGGACATGGACACAGAGGAGCTGCTGGCCGGGAAGATGGTGCCCAAGAGCCTGCTGCTGGAGCTGCACCACAAGGAGAAGATGAGCATGGAGATCTCCATCCACCGCAGCCTGGGCCACCAGCATGTGGTGGGCTTTAGCGGCTTCTTCAAGGACCAGGGCTTCGTTTACATGGTGCTGAAGCTATGCCGGCGGAGGGTACGCAGTAGGCGGGGGAAACTGAAGGCCACGGGGTGGAATTTGGTATTGCTTTCGGAGTTTATGGGGAAGGTGCGGGCATTACACTAGTATGGATTGCTATGCATGAATCAGTATTGGTGCATTAGGTTTAGGACTAAGTGTGCCAAACTCAGAGCGCATTTGTAGGCACTATGTATAATTTACAGACTAGCTACGTTTAATGTTGAAAGGATCACTTTAACAGCCAGAGGGGCTTAGTGGCCTAAAGGCAATAGTTGGCACATCTAGACAGTGGGTTACTTGCATTTGAAAGGCAGTTAAAGAGCTGTGAATGGTAGTGGAAGGGATGTGTATTGCAGAGATTTTAATCGTGCTTCTTCTGTGGTCCTAGAATAGCAGAAATTGAGGTTAACTATCGTCAACAGTACCAATCTAAACCACCCATTTTAAACACTTTCGACAACACTACAGTCGGGTTATGCATTGATGACCGCAATGTTGCATTTCTACGGCTTTTCAAAAATGACAATCCCTTCCCTATAACAGAGCCTATGCTGACTGTCGTGGGATCAAGGCATCCACATTGAGCAGCAGAACTAACCACATATTATATATGTGGCTAATGATCATGCACTAGTTGTGTGGTGTTTGTAGCAGAGCCTCATCCATCAAATCTCAACCCACCCAGCAGGCTTACACTCCCTATGGCTGCACCTTTCCCCAAACTGAACAAAACTCTGCGCTGTCATGAATATTGTTTCTGAAACGTCACATTGGTTTCCGAAAGGTGCCGATTTGTTATGACCGCAACATGACACGTAGAAGGTAGGTAGGTTTCATATGTTTATTTCTCTCAGCACCTAACACCAGTGCTGATTCTATGCATGGGTCTTCTCCCGATAGGGAGTGTTGCGGTGCTAGCAACTTGTGATGTAAGGAGATCGGCGGATAAAACTAAACTTTGACCGTGTGCAAACGTACATACTAATTATGATCTTGCTATGGTATCGCCTGCTTCCTTGAGTTATTATTTATTGGATTTTATTTAGCAAAGTGTTGCAGGTTTGTGGTGGGTGACAACAGTCTGAGTCAGTGGTATTGTGTAGATGTACTTGTGTTTGGATTGAGGTGTGGGGGTCAAAGAGAAAGGAGCGTTATAGTTGTCTATGGAGTGTATTTGTTCTGATTCTTAAGAATTAAGAATCAGAACAATTTTAACAAGGAATTACAAGCAAACGCAAGGATAAAACACCAATACTACACTGGGCACAGGTGGTAATGGGCTGTGACTGTCGGATGCACGAAGGGCGGGGGTGCTAGGATACGTGGTCTTGGCTGTGTATGAGGTGGGTGTATTATACAGTATCAGTAACGCTGCCTGGGAACCTCTTCTCGAGGGTGAGAGCTCAGCATCCATAGGGAAGGCTTGACGCTCCCACTCGGTATCCTGGGAAACATGGAGGCGGGAGATGGTGCGGGCCATGTGCTCCAACTGTCTCAATATTCCATCCTGTGGCTGGGCCATGTTTAAAGGTCTGCGCATGCACTGTGCCCTCGAGTTAAATAGCTGCTGACTGTCACATGTGGTAGAGAAAATAAAACAAGGTGATGGGACAGCACCCAGCCTATACAAAACGAGCAGCTCTAGGTGTCCTGTTACTGACCTGGGCAATTTTCTCTAAGAGTGTGGATGGGAGCGGTCCCCCCATGGCCTTTTACATATTGCGTGTTGATTGTAGTGCGGCCATAATCAGAGCCATTAGGCACTTCCTGATTGCTCATTGTTTATGTATGTGCTAAAGCAAGGAGTATTTATACTTATGCAGGCCCCGTACATATAGAACAAAGTGGCCTCACAGCCTTCTGAATATCGCCAGTATAACAAACGAGTGCATTCCTTGCGGTAAAAGGAGGCAGCAGGGGGAGGGGCGAGAGGAGGGGGCGAGTACGTTTCACTTGCAAGAGCAAGCAGCACCAGGAGCGATAATTGCTACCATAAGGTGCTGCGTGCTCCCGCAAGTGAATCACCACACGTGTACTCATTGCCATTGAAGGCAATGGAACACGTGCACGTTTTTGGCTGAAAAGCCGTAGCGATAGCTAAAGGTCTTTTTGCCTAAGCAGCGTTTGCGCGCTGCATAGGCGAGACTTAAAAGCGGAGCGCGGTGTGGAGTGCTTTGCTTAAATAAGCCCCCGGCTGGGCTAGTTCCCAGGAGCAATGTTTAGTTATGATGTGGGGTTTGCTTCTGTGACGGGGACTGCCATTTCCTTGGAGCATACATAATAATATGGGGGGTTCGCATCTTTACCTGCCCCTCCACGGAGCAGCACGCTTTTGGAGACATACGTAAAATTTAAGTGTGGAGGGGCGAAGCTTCCCCACACTGTCCCTCAGGGTACTACTTCTTTTGGCATTTATGAATTAAAATGCGGGGTCTGTTGCTGATTGGGGGCCTCTGGGTGTACGATGTTCGCTGGCTTTGAATTGGATAGAGATGCATAGTCCAATTTTTCTTGAGCAGCTTTGCATGCCTCTGGGTATGGTTATGTTCGAGGGCCGGTTGCAACAATGAGCCGTGGCGCCTAAACCATGGACATGGTAGTTTGCTATGGCAAGACAGGATCTATGCAGAGTTGCGGCCCTGTCATAGCAAACATTTGCTTTGGTTGATGGAAGTGAGAGGAGCAAATGTTCTCTCACTTTTTTGAAGCAAAGTAGATTTGTTTTTGTGCAAAGGGAACTTGCATGGAGCTGCTGGCTTTGTTGAAAAGGAATACGAGGTAACATTAACGGAAGGCTGAAGGTCACAAGTTCACCAAATTTCATCCCAACAGTGTGTGCAACATTAAATGCCACATGCAGGTCATATGTTCACCATAGTTCATTCTAACAGTTTTTGCAACATTCAACAGTACATGCAGGTCAGAAGTTGACTATTTTTTTAAGTTACAACAGTACCTTCCAAATGCAAATAGTAGATGTGGTTGCGCTCCACACGCGTGATCTTATCCTATGTAGTGTACGTTTTAATTTTTTTTACTTATCAATCAAAACTTAGTTTTTCACAACATAATGTTGTTTATCACCTAATCAATGAAGGTTTCTGGAAAAAAGCTTGTTTTCCACACTTGTGATGTTGCAAGGGTTACATGGACTTGTGTATAACCTATATGGATGAAACGGGGTGTACTATCGGGTGGGGTAATGTACAAGAAATTTACTTTTGGAGATTGAAGCTTGTGGGAAAGAACTGGCGGGAGGAGGAGCTTTAACACAGATATGCTTTATTAACTTCAGTGAAATTAAAAAAACGAAATCGTGTTTCCACACTTTGTGCATTGGTTTGTGCCCAGTTGTGAAGCACACGTGAATATAAGTTAAGGTATTTTGAAGCTTCCTGCTTGTGTTGTACCTGCGTATATCACAGGGGCAGAAGTTCGAGAGACTGAGAATAACACGTCCCTTGAGCCCCCCTCCTTCATCCCAGACTCTGAAGGTTTTTGTCCCGTGGTTTGTAAAAGGAAGGTAACAGTGGCCTGTGTGCGTTTACCGTCATTGGCCTGCTGGGGGCATCTGACGAGAAGACAAAGTCATCATCGATTTCTGTGCTATATAAAAAAGCCAAACACAGGGGCTTATTATGAAGGAAGTGGCAGAGAGCAGTGTTAGCGTTCTTGACTTAATGTGTCTTTCTGCCACTTCGGAAATGCAGGGCTGCACTATATTAACAGGGATATGGTGGAGCATTGCGTCTGTCACTGCTATAACGCTAAGTTTCAGAACCTAGTATCAACATTAGCACCCTTGCACCAGAGTGTGAGGGTGTCTGCAAGCAGGGAGGTTTCTTTATGTAGAGGAAGGTGTCCCTTCCTACATATAAACAAACCTAAAATGCTAGTTTGTAATGTACCTGTGTGCTGTGCCATGCAGCACAGATGTAAGTTACAAAGCAGCATTAGAATTTTTTTTTAATTTATGTACAGGAAGGGACACCTTCCTGTTCATAATCCAACCATGGCATTTTGCTTTTTGCATGTGTGCTGCACACGGCAGTACACATGGAAAAAGCAAAGACGAGGAGAAATAAAACATTTCTCCTTGTTTCGCTAAATGAAGACCAGGGTTTTTCCGGTCTTAACTTTGGCATTGCCTCCTATTAATGCTGCCCTTATTAGTAGGATGCATCATCAAAATGAATGGGTGTTTAGGTGGAATGCCCCTCACAATACCCACTGGACGCCCCTTTCATGCTAAACCGGGCGTGGAAGGGGGCTTTTTCAACATGGCATACTTACTCTCTTATACAATTTCTGATACAAGCACATACTCATCCATGCAGCCTCTCTCACAATCACTCACTCTCACATACAGTCATTTATATACTCCAACACCCACATATACTGCCTTTCACATATGGAGTTACTCACACATGTACCACTGAGACATATATTCACTCACCAACACAGATGTAAACACACCCACCCACCCATACAGTCCCTCACAGATGTACTCTTGAACCAATACACCGAGTGAATCACCCTCTCACACATATATCCACAGAGTCACACACCCATATCCATCCACACAGACACTCAGGCACCCATAAAAATAGTTGGAGAAGCAATCAATAACCAATATAGACCCTCATGTAGCTACTCACCAAGCCATGCAGCCACTTACACAGCAACTGACAGACTAATACAGTCATGAATGATGTATTATGTGACATCAACAGCAGTGCATTCCTGGGGTGCAAGTTATAGTTAGCTCAACTAACTATAACGTCCAAATTTCTCTGGTTTTGTATGAGTGAAAAGTCCAACTAACTATAATGTCCATGAAACCTGTGGGGTTTTTTTGTGAAGAAAACAATAATATATATATATATTCATTCACAAAGGAAAATAAAGGTTTCAGGGGTGATATTATTAAGCTTTTTCACTTGTTCATAACCAGTGAAATTCAGCAGTTATACTTAGCTGAGCTAATTATAACTCCCGCCCCTTCAATGCACTACTTATGACTCCACATATTACATTGCTCATGACATGGTCAGTGACATCACTGATGATATCACTGATGACATCTCAAATGACATCAAAGGGCCTCTCCCGTATTGTTGTTCCTAAAATTATTCTATGGATGTGCCCCAGTGAGGTGGCAGTCTCTGGAGATGTTTGGGAGGGCTGCATGACCTCCCCTGCAGATTTAAAAAAACATATTTATTAGATGTGCCCTGGGGAGGTGGTGGTCCTCGGGCAGCTGAGGGGGTTGAGCAGGCCCTCCCACATTTATATACAACAGTGCCCCGGTGAGGTGGCATTCCACGGGGCAGCAGAGGAGCTGCGATGCTCTCATGATTATATTAATGTTACTGCCCCTGGGAGGTGGCGGTCCCCAAGGCTTTGGTAAGCGCTAGAAGAGGGGCCCAATACACCCCCTATAGTTACCATATACCCCTGCAACTTTGCCCACCCGGGACTTTTTAAAAGCAAGCGCAAGAGCGCATGTTTGATTTTCCCAAAAATGTTTTGCTTTGCTGCACATTGGTAAATATCAAGATTTTGCAGCATTTTTTTACAATAAAACTGCTTATATCCATGGTGTGGGCCCAGGGGGACCCAAAGACCATGGTGTAGGGGTCAGGGTATTACTACCCTGCTCCCTTTTCTTTATTTTCACTTGTTTTTGTGGAACTTTGGGAAGCCAAATCCCAAGATTACTGCCAACAATTCCTGATTGAAGTGGTGGCAGCCAATCAGAGCGTTTCATTTCCCACAAGGTCATCTTTTTCGCAAAGTCTTCACGACCAAAGATATGTCTATATTTTTCATCTTAAATTTCTCAACAACTGCTGAACGTTCTGTTGCGGTGGCTAAAGGTCCTATGGGAGTTAACATTACAAATGAACCCTTATTTCACCCCCCAATATTTCGGTCCCCACTCCACCGATCACCCACAAACTTTCCATGACATACAGAACTTACCTTGACCCTTTTTTGGGAACATTTCACGAAGATTGAGCAAACAACACCAAAGTTATAGCCAAGTAAAAAAATGCTTTTCCGATGAAAACTCGGTTCTAAATCTCTACTGGCGACCCACTCTAACTTCAACACTACCATTCTCAAAACCATTGACACACCAATACTGGTACTTATATACCCACTCACTGATTCAGAGGTCTATCTACACACAGATCCACTCAGTCACCCATACAGCCACTCGTACACAAACTCACTAAATAATACAGCCACTGACATATTCACGCACACAGCCATACAGCCACTCACAAACTGTCATTCACTTATTGAGCTATTCACACACCTACTCACTCACCTATAGAGTCAATTTACTCACCTATAAGGCTATACAGACACACATTCACTTATTTATACAGATACTAACATTTAAAAATTCACCCATACAGATCCTCACACATGCACTTACTAACCCATATAGTCATTATCACAATACCTCACTCACACATACAGTCACTCATATACTCCAACACTCACCTATACTGCCTTTCACATATCCACTCACTCACCCATATGCCACTGACATATCCATTCACTCACCGACACAGCCGTAGACACACTCAGTCTCTTACACAACCGTTCTCTTACTTTCACTAACCAATACACCCACTGACTCATGCACTCACTCATCCATGCAGGCAGTCACACACCCTCTCACCCACCTACACAGACTCTCATACACCCATACAGGTACTTAGACAACCGATAAATCACCCATTCACCCATACATGTACCCACTCACCAACCCATACAGCCACTTCAGCACTAACTGACAGACTGATCAGACTTTCAGACAACCTGATCGGGGACCCATACATTCACTGAGACACCTAATCACTCACTTATACAGCCAGTCATGCACCCTTTAAATCATCCATAAAGGCACTCATACACCCACTGGTTCATCAATTCACCTTGGTGTAAATATATTTAACACTTATACACTTTTTAGAAATACTCAAAGTCACCGGATGATGTCATCAGTGATGTTATAAGGAATGTCAATGACCATCATGAATGATATAATATGTGAGGTCATAAGCAGTGCATTGTAGGGTTCTGAGTTATAGTTAGCTCAGCTAACTATAAATGAGGAATTTCTCTGGTTTTGTATGAGTGAAATATCAGCCTAACTATAACGTTCCTAACCTTTGTTTTTTTGTGAATATCTAAAGTTTTTTAATTATATTTCATAACTATAACAGCCCTGTACCTATGGGTTTTTCAGTGAATTTCTTAGGTTTTTTAAATGTAATTCCTAACTATAACTTACCAGTAACCTTTGGTTTTGTCAGTGAATTTCCATGTTTTTTTAAGTAGCAATGGTGTTTGCAGAATGGTGTGGAAACGTAGGGCAGAGCCTTTGACCAGTTCTTAGGAATCACACTTTGTGGGATTTAAAGAAAGGATGGCATTTTGGTCCCCAAGGTCCTTTAGCATCGAAGAGGACTTTATCAGTAGTGTGCAAGAGACATGTTTGCAGAATGGAGCAGAAAGGGAGAATGGCATCGAAAGACATCTTAGCAAACTGACTGAATGGGATTTGCTGTTGATATGCCAGGAGGCCCGTTTTTTAGAGTGGGGGAGAAAGGACTTCCTTAATGATTGCACAGGTAGTGCCTGTATGATTCCATGAGTTCCATTGCCAAGTACAGACTGTGAATATGTTTTTTTTAACAAAGTGCAAAACGCACATTTAGTCAAATTTTACATAAGGGTTTAGTGTAGCTATTTAGTACGATACTAATTTGCTTCTCCCCTTTGTATTAATTTGTCAAAATAACTGAATCAGAAATGCATTTGCCTTCTTCACAGCAACACTGAAGGTCCTGATGACATCAATAGTCATGAATACAAATGACAAAGTGAAAAATCAGATATATAGACATATTTTACACAAAGTTTGAGTTTAGCTGTTTAGTAACATATTGGTTTTACTTAATATTAACAATACATTTATAAAACAGAACAGTTAAAAAAAAATTCAACATTTGATTTCAGTTTCACTTTCTATGTGGAAGATGTATTATTTGAAGGGGGAGAATCTTGCTAGAGGATCCCTGCTTGGTGATTGCCCCAGGAGGGCGATCCCCAAGCAGTGATCTTCCCACTAGACACCAGAGAGGAAGAGAGGCTCCATGGGCAAGGGCCTTTGCTCCCCCCAATTTGTTTTGGGCACTACAATCTTGCAGATGCCCATTAGAGACCAGGGATTTGTTTTATATTCATTTTGGGGTGGGGGCTGCCTGAAATAGATATGACAATGCCCCCCACACCCCTCAGAGAAATGACAGTCTTTCTGCCCCACTGGGGGGCAGATGGAGGCAGTAGCCCCCAATCTGACCCAAGGGGGGGGGGGCTGAAAACTCACTAGAAGCCAGGGATTATTTTACATTTTCTTTAGGGGTGAGGGGTGACCAAGGTGGGCAGGCCAATACCCCCCCAAAAAATGCAGCAGTCTTTTTGCCCCCATACCGGGCAGATGGAACAGTAGCCACTGATCTGACCCCAGGGGTGACAGAAAGCCCACTAGGCAACAGGGATTTTTTTTCATGATGTAGGGGTGAGGGCTCCCCATAATGGGCATGCCAATGCCCCACCCCAAAAACAATTAGCATAGTCTTTCTGCACCACAAGAGGCTTATGGGGCAATAGCCCCTTATCTTCCTCCCCCTCAGGGGCAGAAAGCCCACTTGGCATCAGTATTTCATTTTTTTGTTTAATTCAGGGATGAGATCAGCCCAGACCAGCCTAAACATTTGTTTAAAGTAGACACCCAGGAGAATCCATGATTGGGTGACTTTCCTGGCTCCCACCAGGTACTGTTACCCAGAATCCAGTAGCAGCCCCTATAGGGCGAGCTGCTGGGTGGTGATGTGGGGCAGGGGAGGGGCAGGGTGGGGGATAGTAAACACCGCAATACGGATGAATGCGGGAAAGTAGAGGCAGAGTGCGCAACAAAATTAATTTTATTGATTTAAATGTCTACTTACATGCATTCATCTGTATTCTGGTCTTTACTACACCCAACCCCACCCTGCCCCTCCCTTGCCCCATGTCACCGCCCGACAGCAGACCCTATTTGGGCCCTACTGCCAAAATCCCTTGCAAACCTCAAACTTTGTAAAAAAAAACACTTCCTCACATTTCTGTGGTGGAAAGTTCTGGAATCTGTGTGGATCCACAAAATTCCAACCACACCACATTCTCCAAAGTCTTAAGAGAAAAATGGTACTTCACTTGTGTGGATAGGCCTAGTGCCCGTGGGTCAGGAAACGGCCCAAAATGCAATGTGGACACACCATATTTTTACAGTGAAAACTGCTGAACCTTTGTTTGCAAAGTGCCTACCTGTATATTTTGAACCCTAGCTCTTCTGGCCCCTTGGGAAAGCTAGAAAATCTATAAATGTTTTAAACTAGACACCCAGGGGAATCCAGGATGGAGTGACTTTTCTGGTTTTGACCATGTTCTGTTACCCAGATACAATTTGTAAAAAAAACATTTTCCTTCCATTTCTGGGGTGGAACTTTCTAGAATCTGCATGGATCCATATTTTTGCTACCACCCAGTGTTTCCCCAGGTCTCCAGACAAAAATGGTACCTCTCTCGGGTGGGTGGGTTAAGTACCCGCGACAGGCAAGGACCCAAAACGTATGGAGGAGACATCAAAATGACCTATCACAAAACAACCAATTTTTGCAAGGTGGGTCTCTTTTTGGCCCTGGGCTTGGCAGACATCTTGGGAAACCCACCAAACCCACACATTTCTGAAAACTAGTCACTGGGGGAGTCCAGTGTGGTATGGCTTGCATGGGCCTCCCAATGTTTTCCTACCCAGAATTCCCTGCAAACCTCAAATTTAGCTGAAGAAATCACATTGTTCTCTAATTTCTGTGTGGAGAAAATTGTGGAGTCTCTGGGCTGATGCAAATTTCCTAGTACTCAACATGCCCCCAGGTCTCCCAATAAAAATGGTACCTCACTTGCATGAGTGGGTCAAGTACCTGCGACAGGCAAGGGCCCAAAACAAATTGAGGAGACATCAAAATGACCTATCACAAAACAACCTAGTTTTGCAAGGGGGGGTCACCTGGGTTTTTGGCCCTGGGCTCTGCAGCCACCTTGGGAAACTACCAAACCCATACATTTCTGAAAACTAGAAACTCTGGGAAGTCTAACCAAGTATGGCTTGTGTAGATCCCACAAAGCGTTCCTACCTAGAATCCCCTGCAAACCTCAACACATGCCTGTGCAATGTGAGCACGTTGACTAAGGTAGAGCTGGAAAAACAAATGATAGAAACCTTTGCAGAACTGATATCACTTTCTCTCACACTGTCTTGGTGTACTCTAATATATGCCAAAGACAGAAATGGAAGTGGTCAAATCAATCTGTCCACAGAATAACAAATCCAGGAAACATGTTACCAGAACTGTTTCTGCATGCCTCAGAGACCATTGTATGGTCTGTATCTATAACAACAATCAGCATTTTGACATGCATGAAATGTATAGAAATTATGGAGTGCACTTTACAGATTAAGTCAACAGGGTGTTCCTGAGTATTCTGAAACTCTGCATCCAGTCATTTATGTAGCAGCCAATAAATACAACCAACACAACGGCTCTTGTCAGAGCCACCCTAGTATCTAAATATCTCTTCAGGTTTTGGGACTCCTCGGCATGGTGTTCTGATCTCCATGAATGCATCACAAAAATGGAAAACAAAAGCAGACATACAATGGCCACCAACACAGCCAACATTGCGTTACACACATTGCTATATACATACTTCTTTCAAAGCATGTTTAAACTCATAATTTTTTTTACCAAGTTTCTTTAAAAACCATCTTTCAGACCTATTATTAGTTTGTGTGGTTATTTGGGACATCGCAACAACGCCGTTAACTGCGACGATCGCGCCTTTCTCCTAATGGGAAAACACATATATGTATTCACAAATGGGGGGACATTGCTCAATTCTAGATCATTCAGGAACAGAACAACTTTCATAAAAAACATATATGCACACAGATTACAGTATTGTACCCACTAGAGGTTTATTACTGTGCACTTCAAACTCATGTTTTTATACTGTATTAATAGAACAACCATCTCTAAACCTATATTTTCTTTTCGCTGTGAGTCTGGAGATCACAATGACATCGGTCATCGCAACCACCATGGTTATGTCGTGAAAGCGATAAGCAAAAGCAGGTATTCAATAGCCACCACTATATTAAAAAAAGGTAACTATATAATTAATTCTAACTATCATAGTAGATAACTCACTATATAAATAACACTATAAAAATATTTAACACTAAGGAATTATTGATATATTTAAAAAATATTTTTACCAATATTCTCGACAACATCGATAGTCGCAATGTCCCTGCGATTGCACATGGGGAGCCATGCGGGTGGTCACGGGGACATCACAAATATCTTGCACAATTCAAAAATCAATTTTGGCCATATAACTCCCATCACTAACACCTCCATTTCTCAACCATTGGGTCATAGTATCTCCTCGGACCCCTTATGTGGGCTTTCACTCTGATTGAAGCCCTGGGAACAATTCACGAGCAATAAAATGGTAGCCACAACTTTCTGTTCAGGTTCCATCCAGCCAATCAGAGCATTCCAGTTGGCGTGCGCATTTGCGATTTCTCATAAACTACTAAACTGATTTACACCAAATAAGCAAAAGGCACTTTCTTGACTTGGCAGCTACCTTTCTGCCAAATTTGGTGTAAATATGTTCAGCTGTATGGGCTGTAGAGGTGAATAAAGATTACTATAGGAATTAACATTACAAATGCAACCTTATTTCATGCCCCAAATTCTCAGTCCACACTGCACTAATCACTTCCAAACTCTTCCAATCAGTAGCACGCACTGTGATACTTTTTTGGGCAAACATTCATGCAGATACGTCAAACAACACCAAAGTTTTAACCAAGAAAAAAAAAATTCCCATGAAAACTAGGTCCTAACTATAACTACCTACAAGCGACCACCGAGGGTAATATATATCTCTAGCCTCTTTCTGCACCCCTATTGCTTATTTCTGCACTTCTGTTGCCTCTTTCTGCATTTCTTTTGTTTCTTTCAGCACCCTTCGTGCCTGTTTATGTACCTCACTTGCCTCTTTCTGCACCTTTTTGCCTCTTTCTGCACTTTTTTGCTTTTTTCTGCAACGCTCATGTTTCTGCAACTATAATTTCTCTTTTATCACTTCTCTTGCCTCTTTCTGCACTCTTCTTGCCTCTTGCTGGCCCCTCTTCCCTCTTTCTGTAGTTCTCTTGCCTCTTTCTGTCCTCTCTTCCCTCTTTCTGTACCTCTGTTGCTTCTTTCTGTACTTCTATTGCTTCTTTTTGCACCTCTCTTGCTTCTTTCTGCAAACCTGTTGCCTCTTTCTGCACACTTCTTCCCTTTGCCTGCACCTCTCTTGCCTCTTTCTGTACCTTTCTTGCCTTTCTGCAGTTCTCTTACCTCTTTTTGCAACTCTTTTGCTTCTTTCTGCACTTCTCTTGCTTCTTTCTGTACCTCTCTTGCTTCTTTCTGAATCTCTCGTGCACATTTCTGCACCCCTCTCCCCTCTTTCTGCATCCCTCTTTTCTTTTTTTCTACCTCTCTTGCCTCTATCTACACCCCTCTTGCCTCTTTCTGCATCCCTTTACCTTCGTTCTGCACCTCTTTTGCTTCTTTCTGCACTTCTTGTGCCTTTCTCTGGACCCGACTTGTCTCTTTATGCACCTCTGTTTTCTCTTTCTGCACCTCCTTTGCCTTTTTCTGTAACTCTCTTGTGTCTTTTGGCAGTTCTCTTGCCTCTAACTGCACATTGCTTAATCTTTCTGCACCTCCCTTTTTTTATGCAATTCTCTTGCTTATTTCTGTACTTCTCTCGCCTGTTTCTATATTCACATGGAAAGTGCAACTTGTCAAGTTTAAAGGTCTGCGTGCTCTTGTGATTGAGGTATATGTCTACTTATATTCACATGTGTAATGCATCAGCTTAAAAAGCTTTAGCTCTCTTATTGGTGGTCAAATCATCTCAGTTCTGCTCTGTCATTCGTTTGCACAGGCAGACATGTCTTATGTATATAGGTGTTATAGAGCCCGTCAAAAATACTAATGCATACCCATGTGCCCTATATTATGAGCAGAAAGAAATACATACACCGTTTTGAATAAAAATGTACAGAGTATGCTATTTGAAACACATGTACGGCAAGGATTATCGCTCAGCCCAACGCTCTTTAGCATCTACATGGCCCTCATAGCCGCCATCATCAAACAGCATGGACTCAACAAGGACCCCATCAACAATGACTCAGCTTCCGGAACGAATGAAGGACATCACATTCAGGATGAGAACCAGCTGCCTGAAGCTGAATTCGGAGAAGACAGAGGTCCTCATCCTTGGACCCGCTGCCACAGCATTGGACAACATATGGTGACCACCTTTGGGAGCCTGTCCACCCCCCCCCTGGAACCTCAGTATCATATCATACTCGACTCCTCCCTGTCCCTGGCCCAGCAGGTCAACGCTTTGGTCTCTACCGGCTTCAACAATTAAATGTAGACCTGAATGTGGTCAACAGACATGTTTCTGTCTGTTGACCACATTCAGGTCTACATTTAATTTTGACAATATGTTGCATTGAATAATTTAAACTTTGTTTAAAATTTATGTTATGTACCGGTCTTTTCTGCTTATCATATGTTGTGTACGACAAACATGTTATAAACTAAAAAAGTAACTGGTATAAATAAAAGTACCGCGTTGAAAGCGACAAATAGCGTCTTCAACCTGCCTTGATTTTTGGCTGTGATTGATTAGTGGGAGGCACTATTGTTTGATTACTATAAATGCCTCCACAGCATCTGATCCCAATACCTCAATGAAAGACTATCCTTCATGTACCCAAACAGATCCTCCAATCCAGGGAAATCACCTCACCCTTGCCAAAACCCTGCACATCCACAGAGCCAGAATGGGTAGATGAACTTTCTCCTACATTGCAGCCAAGACATGGAACAAGTTCCTGGTTGAAATCAGATGTTCCCCTCTCTGCACATCTTCAGGAAGACCCTCAAGACCTGGCTTTTTGACTGACCTGAGCTGCAGCCCCACCTTACCCCAGCACCTTGAGACCCTCCTGTGAGTATTTATAAAATGTTTAAGAATGTTATATATATATATATATATACCACAAGGTGTATTCCAAGAATGAGTAGGTGTATGAGTGTCTGTATGGATGATTAAGTGGGTGAGTGACTGTATAAGTGAGTGATTAAACATGTCTTAGTAAATGCACGGGTGAATGACTAATCTGTGTGAATCTCTGCAGTAGTTTGTCGGTTGGTGTGTAAGTGGCTGCATAGGTTGGTGGGTAGCTACATTAGTGTCTATATCAGTTAATGATTGGTTGTTTGAGTACCTGTATGGGTGCTTGAATGTCTGCAGTTGATTGACTACCTGCATAGATATGTGAGTGGGTAATTCACTGGGTATAGGTTCATGAGTGCATTTGCAAGGAGCTGTATGGGTGAATGAGTGTGCATATGGCTGTTTTGATGAGTGAATGGATATCTCAGTATACAATCTGATAGATATGGGGCTAACACCATCAATAATGGCTATAGTGCTAGTAGAATTGACTATGTTTTGATGAGCCTGGAGATATGGCATACCCTGGGTGACATGGCGGTCATAGACAGGCTAGAAAGTTACCATAACCACTTGTGTGGGACTATGGATCTGAGCAGTCAAAAGTCACATACTCGTGCAAGAAATGGTCACCTAACAGGTGACGTAGTACCCACAAATGTTTTAAGATGTCTCAAGTGGGACATCTTTTTATATGACAAGGATAGATGGTGTTGTTATTTATTTATTTAGAAGGGGGAAAGGATCACTGGTCCTGCTTAAACCTTGGGCTCACAAGTCAAGGACCTGGTTTCTCCCAAACATATATGACTCTCATACACGTGTATATTAGTAGTGGTGGTTTCTCTTTTGCGGTATATACTGTGGCCCCGCTTTTCTACACGTGCGTGCATAATCATTGAGTCATTTTTTGTCTTGTGCACCCTCCACCAGGAGGTTTTGCCTTAGGGTTTAAGGCAGTAGTGATCGTGGAAAGTGGGGGGTAGTGGTGTGAAAATAAAAAATCCGGAAGGCCAGACAGGTATTCTTTAATGAGTCTGGGTTCGGACTGTGGTTAAAAATTACGGATGCACTTTACGAATAGGTGAGGGATTCTAGTGCATTACAATGGAATTTAAAAAGAGGTCAACATGTTTCAGCCTTTGGTAGTCAGTGGGTCTATAGGCTTTCGTCAGGACCAATGAGGATAGGTGAATAGTGAGAAAACTGTGAGAAGAATAAAGGAAAATTGACCTGATTCTTCGTGACTTTAAGGTTTCATTGTACCTGTAAAAGTAACATACACACAAACAGCGACAAATAGGGAGAAGGGGTATGGAAAAACACATAATTATGTACAATAGTACCTTAATATTGTATAAGGAACTAGAAAATGGCAATACTTCCCGTCATACTCATTTCGGGCGTCAACTCTTCCATTCTCATGCTTCATTTCGACTTATATTGAGGTGCCCATAGTTCTGACATTAATACTGTAGTGAAGTGCGCATAGCTCTAACCATTTCACTGTGCGTGGTCTATCGTGAATTACGCTAGACAATGCGGGTCTTCTGTGTTACTGCATACATTCTGAGTATTCCAGGAATGTAGTTGTGGGGGGTTTTTAGGGCGTGTTGATGGTGCCTATAAAGTTTCCCACAAGTCGTAGGTTTAACGTGGCTGCATTCGTGTACAATGCGCTGCGCGCGCTCTTAAAAATGCGCATACCTTGTCTTATTTCGGAAATTGCTCCCTCGGAGATTTAAGGCTGATCGAGAGAGGCCTTACTGCAAAGTATCAAGAAGGTGAGGGGTTATCTAGTGCGCTGTTTTCACTTACGGTTTCTCGTTGCTTGAACGCGTCTAGTTTTGCCCAGTGCCTTAGTGCCTTCTTGCTCGGTCCCGGCAGCATGTGCTGACTCTGCCTTTCCTCACCCGGAACTACAAGACCTCCGCCAAGAAAAAAGAAACAACAACCAGGCCTCTGGAATAATCCCCCAATCACTGGACACTATCCTTGCGGTTCCTGCATAGCCTGCACAACCACAAAGCCAACAAAAGAATTACAATTACTTCCAGACATGTTATGGAAGTTAAAAAGACATACCAATTGTAACACTAGCCACGTGGTATATATGATCACTTGCCCGTGCAACATGAGATATATTGGGATGACATGTCGTAAAGCAAAACAGAGACTCAGTGAACACAGGAGCAATGTCAACTGCCAGAAAAGCACAACTAAGATGTCGTCACACTATAAAGAAAAACAACACACTGCTAGTGATTTCCACTGGGTGATCCTGGAAAGCCTTGAAACAATTGACAGAAATGCAGAAAGAATACTGTTCGAGAAAGAACAACGTTGGGTTCACAGGTTAAAAACAGATACCTTGGGCCTGAACGACTCTGTTCCATGGCTTTCTATCAATAGATGATTTGAAACTTCAACTTCCAAAATTCTAAAATAAAAGAACACTAGATGGCAGGGTATCACTGCTCGTTCTCTGGGGTTCAAAAACCATGTACTCCACTAGTGACCCCAAAAACAAGCCCAATACTGTAGTTCAAATAATATCCCTGCATTCTACCATAAACGCAATAACTCATGAGCCTCCCTCACCTAATAAAATAGCCACGGCCCATCTTTACACACTACTTCTCCTATTTCAGGGACTCATTTAATTATCAATAATAATGGTGGTTTAATTTTAATTTTAACTTTAATCTTAAATGAAAAGAGACCTTCGGCTTTTTCGCTGAAGTATTTCTTCCATTTTTACCGCCATGGAGTTTAAATCAACCAGGAACCGCTAAACCTTGTAGTTCCGGGTGAGGAAAGGCAGAGTCAGCACATGCTGCCGGGACCGAGCAAGAAGGTACTGGGCAAAACTAGACGCATTCAAGCAACGAGAAACCGTAAGTGAAAACAGCGCACTAGATAACCCCTCACCTTCTTGATACTTTGCAGTAAGGCCTCTCTCGATCAGCCTTAAATCCCCGAGGGAGCAATTTCCGAAATAAGACAAGGTATGCGCATTTTTAAGAGCGCGCGCAGCGCATTGTACACGAATGCAGCCAAGTTAAACCTACGACTTGTGGGAAACTTTATAGGCACCATCAACACGCCCTAAAAACCCCCCACAACTACATTCCTGGAATGCTCAGAATGTATGCAGTAACACAGAAGACCCGCATTGTCTAGCGTAATTCACGATAGACCACGCACAGTGAAATGGTTAGAGCTATGCGCACTTCACTACAGTATTAATGTCAGAACTATGGGCACCTCAATATAAGTCGAAATGAAGCATGAGAATGGAAGAGTTGACGCCCGAAATGAGTATGACGGGAAGTATTGCCATTTTCTAGTTCCTTATACAATATTAAGGTACTATTGTACATAATTATGTGTTTTTCCATACCCCTTCTCCCTATTTGTCGCTGTTTGTGTGTATGTTACTTTTACAGGTACAATGAAACCTTAAAGTCACGAAGAATCAGGTCAATTTTCCTTTATTCTTCTCACAGTTTTCTCACTATTCACCTATCCTCATTGGTCCTGACGAAAGCCTATAGATCCACTGACTACCAAAGGCTGAAACATGTTGACCTCTTTTTAAATTCCATTGTAATGCACTAGAATCCCTCACCTATTCGTAAAGTGCATCCGTAATTTTTAACCACAGTCCGAACCCAGACTTATTAAAGAATACCTGTCTGGCCTTCCGGATTTTTTATTTTCACACCACTACCCCCCACTTTCCACGATCACTACTGCCTTAAACCCTAAGGCAAAACCTCCTGGTGGAGGGTGCACAAGACAAAAAATGACTCAATGATTATGCACGCACGTGTAGAAAAGTGGGGACACAGTATATACCGCAAAAGAGAAACCACCACTACTAATATACACGTGTATGAGAGTCATATATGTTTGGGAGAAACCAGGTCCTTGACTTGTGAGCCCAAGGTTTAAGCAGGACCAGTGATCCTTTCCCCCTTCTGATTATAAAGCTATCTACGGAGACTGAAAGGATTCTCACTCTGCCTCCCCCACCCCCATGATTACACACATTTATTTATTTATTCAGCTCACAAAGCACTTGGTTATACTAGCTAGTGTGTCCCCGCGCTGGTTGCTTAGATGCCGCTTCGCTTACGTCCTGGCCTGAATAGGGAATATCTTTAGTTCATGCACTAGTCTTTGGGAAACAGAATTGTTTTGAGTTCTCTCCGGAAGATGGACTCTGATGTCTCCAATCGCAGCCTCTGTTGTAATTTGTTCCACTGAGTGGCGGTCAGGACTCTGAAGGAGCATCCACCCATTTGCACTCTATTGAACTTTGGGACCTGAACTTGCCCAGTACCAGGGGATCTTAACTGGCGAGTGGGCTCATATCGATTGAGGAGACTATGAAGGTACTTGGGACCCTTTCTCTGTAGGATGCGGTGCCTGCACAGAGGGTCTTGAAAGTCACTCGCTCCCTGACCGGGAGCCAGTGTAGGGTCCTCAATGCTTTTTTTGCTGATGCTCTTCTGGGTAGCAGTTGGATCAAGCGGCCGTTGTAGTCTCTGGAAACATTTTACGCTAGCACCTAGATATAGGACATTTCCATAGTCCAATCTGGAAGTTATCAGGGCGTGGACCAGGGTTTGTCTTACCGGCACAGGCAGAAGATCCAATGTTTTCCTTAGGACCTGTAACATGCCAAAACAAGTGCCCGCCACCTGTTTGGTTTGGTGAGCAAATGATATTTTATTGTCTAGCCAGATTCCTAAGTTCTTCACTGGGTTGCTGGGTGCGTTATATCCTGTTGTTGACAAATGCTATTGCCCAAGGAGCCCCAATCCCTGTCTCCTGGAAGGGAGCAGAAATTATTACTGTTTTCAAGAAAGGGGACAAATCTTGCCCAGGGAATTCATCAGTCTAATTGACTGTCAGCAAAAGATAACAGGGAGGCTGGAGTTCAATAGAGTACAAGAATGGATTGAGTAGTTTAAGGTCTTGTCCCAGTTGCAAACTGAGTTTTGAGTTTTCACTGGTACCATAGATCAAGTGTTCAGGTTTGTCATTATCTATTGGAAGATAGTGTCTTTAGGCAAGGGTAGTCTGTACGCCGCCTTTGTAGATCTTAGGTTGGCATTCTACCTTGTCCCCTGCACCAAACTCTGGTTCACCTTACAAAAACAAGGGATGCCACCCAAACTACTGTCTCTTATCATCAGACTACAAGAAGATAATAGTGCAAACATTAGATGGGGTGGACAGGGGGTAGTTACTGAATCGTTTCCCGTAGATAGAGGCTTACGCCAAGGATGCGTGATGGCCCCTACACTATTCTCATTATATACTAATGAAATAGTGGACTATATGAGTTCAACCCCTGTTAATGCCTAAGTACTTACAGGCAAAAAAATGCCAATACTAAAATTTGCTGAAGACACATTGATTATATCCAAGACCCCAAACAGACTTCAGAAAGCCCTAAAATCTTTTGATGTGTTCTGCTCTTAGTGGGGCTTGGAGGTCAGTGTGTCAAAGACAAAACTGACGGCATTTAATTCACACAGGGCCTACAAGGGGGACATCCAAATAAATGACAGGCCGTTAGAGCAGGTTAAGGAGTTTTCTTACCTGGGGGTTCACTTCCAGGAAAACATAAAATGGGACCACCAGATTGAATTAGCATCCCTTAAACTTAGGCAATTGGAGGGGGTGTTACACAAGGAACATAGCTCCTCCTATACTAAGCCCATTAGCCCCGCCCTAGGAATTTACAATATGAAAGTTATCAGCACAGCCCTCTACTATTTTGAACTTTGGGGATGTGAGAACCTATCTACTCTTTCGTCATCAGAAAATAGGCTCCTGAGGAAAATCACTAGGCTCCCACAAAGTACCCCAATGTGTCCGTTATTATATGACCTTGGGAGAAAACCCATTGCAGCCATAGCCAAACTTCTACCCCTCCTCAACTGGTAGAGACTTTGGACTATGCTGGAGCTTGCAGGGAATGCAATAGGTTTCATAGATAAAATAAGGGCGGTTAGAGACACTCTGTCGAGTGTAGGCATGACCTCATTATGGACCGATCCTGTAAATTCAAATTTTCCTACAAAGAAGATTCGGAAGGGCAAATATTGGGAATGGACTCAGAATAGCACTCTCAGACTGAGTGAGCCATCTACCCTAACTTGCCTTTTTCTGGATCATAAAGTTATCCCGAAGTTGGAGCCATTCTGGGACCAAAATACGAAACCGCTAGATCGAAAACTGTTTCCAAATTAGAGTTGGTACATTGCCAGTAAGTGCAATCACTGCTAGATGGAACAAATCTACTGCTGATGTATGTCCAGTTTGCAAGTCTAGCCAGGAATATTTGGCTCACCTACTCTTTGTTTGCGCTGGGTATATTGCCCAGCATCGTGTCTGGCTGTTCCCAATTTGTAAGCTCCTGGGTACAAGAAGGGCTAGTGAAGCTGAAAGAATTTTGCGGACTGACACTTCAGCAACGATTGCTATAGCCATGGCCAACATTTCTAGGGTGGACATGGGTATTAAGGTCCAAATCCCTACACCTAGAAGAGGACCAATGATGATGTGCCCAAATACACCTAATTGCTCTTTGTAGCATATCTTAGCCTGACATTTAAAGAATAGGTCATGATATATCAGAGAGAAATTGATTAACTAGATGTAATTGAGCTATTACAGCAGAAGGTGGATCATATCAAGTGTCAAATTTATCTAATAACTGTGTTGTGCTTTGTAAATATTTTATATGTTTTTATTTTGCTCTTTGTAAAATGATTTTATTATTATTATAAGTGCATACATCTAATTCTTTAAAAGCTACATTCGCATGCCCTTTCATTCAGTTATATGCTCATGTGATTTTATTGATGTGTATAACAAATGCATGCATACCCTTTTATCCAGCTTATATAATTCCTTATGGCAGCTGTTCGATCCAATGAATTTCACCTGTAATCTTGTAAATGCTTTTATGACTAATCTGTCGAATAAAGCTGTTAAAATGGAATGGATATCTCAGTGGTATATATATATGTATCTGCGTATGTGAAAGGCAGTATATGAGAGTTTTGGAGTATATAGGTGACTATTTGTGAGAGTGAGTGATTGTGAGAGTGGCTGTGTAGATGAGTGTTTGCTTGGGTCAGTGATTGTATAAGAGAGTAAGTATGTGTTAATATCTGTTGGAATAAGCGAGGTGGTGTGTATTTATAACCATATAAGTGAGTGAATGGCAGTGTGATTGATTCTATGGGTGATTGACTAAGTGTGTGAGTAACTCTAAGGGTGAGTGGCAGTGTGTAAGTGTCGGTATAGCATATGAGTGCATCTATTGATGAGTGACTCTTTGAATGAGTGATGGTATGTGTGAGTTAGTAGATGAGTGTGTAGACCTACGACTCAGTGAGTGTATATGTACTAACCAGTATTTGGTTTAGAGAATGGTAGTCTGTATTTAAGAGTAGGTGTATGAAAGGTTATATTAGGGGGTGAGATGGTGCATCAGATATTAAGTGGATGATATAATCAGTGATGTCATCAGTGATGTCATTTGAAATGACCATATCATGAGTGATGTAATATGTGACCTCAACAGCAGTGCATTGCAGGGGCACGAGTTATAGTTTTCAGAGTAGAGTGCTAATCGCTCCAAAATATAAGTGCTTCAACACACCATCAGGGGTAACAAGTGGTATATGAATGAAAACCTTTTTCCCTCTTCTATCCTTCAGTGATCCTTCTGAATGTATGACTTACCTATCCACCACTTAAATGACTTTCATATTTTACTATACTAATTCAACACTACTTCTTCATGGGTGCTGGAGTAGTGTGCTACTCGCCGAAAAAGCGCTTCAATGCCTTGTCAGAGGTACGTGTTCATAAATTCAGTTACAATATAATACAATAGTTATCTCAGCTAACTATAAAGGTTAGATTTCTCTGCTTTTGTACAAGTGAAATGTCAGCCTAACTATAATGTCACTGAAACCTGTGATTTTTTTCAGTGAATATCTAAGGTTTTTTAAATGCTAATTCCTAACTATAATGTCCCTGAAACCTGTGGTTATTTAAGTAAATTTCAAAGGTTTTTTAAATGCTAATAATAACTATAAAAACCCTGAACCCTATGGTTTTTCAGTGACTTTCTAAAGTTTTTTGAATGCTACATAGGCAGGACATGTACAGAAAGAGGAGGAAAGGTGTAGGAAGAAGCCAGAAAAGCACAGGAAGAAGCAAGAGAAGTGCAGAAAGAACAAAAAAGTTGCAGAGAAGAAGCAACAGAGGTGAAGAAAGAGGCCTACTTTGACTGTACCTTTTCACAGACTTATACAAAGTAGCCTAAACACTAATCCTTCTCCCAAGATGTCTTAAACCTCACTTTTCTCCTGAAGGTTCACTATTCATTGACTGCTCAGAATGTTAGGCCTACCAAGTGTAAAACAGCAATCCTAACCACATCATTGTTGTAAGTCTGACCAAGTTTGTGAAGGTATGAATGCATGTGTCTCTGCTTTTACCTAGGGACATGTTACATAAAATAAACTTACACATACTTGAATAACTGTGTTTCAAATAGCATAATCTGTAAATTTGTATACAAACAGGTAGAAGTAAGAGAAGTGTGGAAAGAAACAACAGAGGTGCAGAAAGAAGGAAGAGGGGTACAGAAAGAAGCATGAGAAGCGCAGAAAGAAGCAAGAGATGTGCCGAAAGTGGCAATAGTAGTGCAGAAAGAGGCAACAGTGGTACAGAAACAGGCAGGAGAGGTACTGAAAGAAGGAAGAGGGGTGCAGAAAGGGGCAAGAGAAGTGTAAAAAGAAGCAACAGAAGTGCAGAAAAAAAACAAAGTGCAGAAAGAGGCAACAGAGGTGTAGAAACGGGCAGACATAGGGATGCAGAAAGAGGCAACAGTGGTGCAGAAAGAGGCAAGACAGGTACAGAAACAGACAAGAGAAGTACAGAAAGGGGTGCAGAAAGAAGCAAGAGGGGTTCATAAATTTGCAAGAAAGTTGCAGAAAGAAGCAAGAGCAGTGCCGAAAGAGGCAACAGAATTGCAGAAAGAAGAAAAAGAGGTGCAGGAATAAGCAAGAGAACTGCAGAAAGGAGTAAGAGAGGTACAGAAAAAGGCTAGAGAGGTGTACAAAGAGGGAAGAAGGGTGCAGCAAGAAGCACGAGAAGTGCTGAAAAAGCAAAACAAGTACAGAAAGAGTAAAGAGGGGGGCAGAAAGAGGCTAGAGAAGTGCAGAAAGAGGCAACAGAGGCACAGAAATAGGAAGGAGTGGTGCAGAAACATGCAAAACAGGTGCAGAAAGAAGCAAGAGAGGTATAGAAAGAGGAAAGAGGAAAGAGGGGTGCAGAAAGAAGCAAGTTAGGTGCAGAAAAAGGCAACAGTGGTGCAGAATGAGGCACACAAACTGCAGAAAGAAGCAGGAGAATTGCAGAAACAGGCAAGAAAGGTACAGAAAGAGGAAAGAGGGGTGCAGAAAGAGGCAAGAGAGGTACAGAAAGAAGCAAGAGAGATGTGGAAAAAAGTAAGAGATGTATAGAAAGGACCAACAGAGGTGCAGAAAGAGGCAACTGGGTGCAGATAGAGGCAGGAGAAGTACAGAAAGAAGCAACAGAGGTGCAGAATTTGGCAAAAGAAGTCCAGAAAGAGACAACGTTTTAGCAGAAACTGGCCCCACAGGTACAGAAAGCGAGAACGCGTGCAGACAGAGACAAGAGAGGTGCAGAAAGAGGGAAGAGGGTTGGATTGAGAGGCAAGAGGGGTGCAGAAAAAGGCAAGAACGTTGCAAAAAGAAGTAAGAGCACAGCAGAAAGATGCAACTGAGGTGCAGAAAGAAGCAATAGAAGTGCAGAAAGAGATAAAAGAACTGAAGAAGGAGGAAAGAAGCAAGAGAGGTGTAAAAAGGAGAAAGAAAGGTACGGATAGAGGGAAGAGGGGTTCAGAAAGAAGCAAGAGAGGTGCAGAAAGAAGCAAGAGAGATGGAGAAAGACGCAAGAGAAATGAAGAAAGAAGCAACAGATGTGCAGAAAGAGGTAAAAGGGGTATAAAAAGACACACAAGAGGTGCAAAAAGAAGAAAGTGAGGTGCACAGAGAGGCCAGAGAAGTGGAGAAAGAGGCTAGAGAGGTGCAGAAAGAGGCAAGAGAGGTGTAAAAAGAGGGAAGAGGGTACAGAAGGAGGTAAGAGTGAGGTACAGCAGAAAGAAGCAATATAAGTGCAAAAAGAGGCAAGAGAGGTGTAGAAAGAAGCGAGGTGCAGAAAGCGGAAGAGATGTGCAATAAGAGGCAATACAGTGAAGAGAAAGAAAGAAAGGTGCACAAAGCAGCAAGAGATGCAGTAAGAGGCAATAGTAGTGCAGAAAGAGGCAACAGTGGTACAGAAACAGGCAGGAGAGGTACTGAAAGAGGGAAGAGGGGTGCAGAAAGGGGCAAGAGAAGTGTAAAAAGAAGCAACAGAAGTGCAGAAAAAAAACGAAGTGCAGAAAGAGGCAACAGAGGTGTAGAAACGGGCAGACATAGGGATGCAGAAAGAGGCAACAGTGGTGCAGAAAGAGGCAAGACAGGTACAGAAACAGACAAGAGAAGTACAGAAAGGGGTGCAGAAAGAAGCAAGAGGGGTTCATAAATTTGCAAGAAAGTTGCAGAAATAAGCAAGAGCAGTGCCGAAAGAGGCAACAGAATTGCAGAAAGAAGAAAAAGAGGTGCAGGAATAAGCAAGAGAACTGCAGAAAGGAGTAAGAAAGGTACAGAAAAAGGCTAGAGAGGTGTACAAAGAGGGAAGAAGGGTGCAGCAAGAAGCACGAGAAGTGCTGAAAAAGCAAAACAAGTACAGAAAGAGTAAAGAGGGGGGCAGAAAGAGGCTAGAGAAGTGCAGAAAGAGGCAACAGAGGCGCAGAAATAGGAAGGAGTGGTGCAGAAACATGCATAACAGGTGCAGAAAGAAGCAAGAGAGGTATAGAAAGAGGAAAGAGGGGTGCAGAAAGAAGCAAGTTAGGTGCAGAAAAAGGCAACAGTGGTGCAGAAGTGTTGTAAGAAGCAACAGAGGTGCAGAAGGAGGTAAGAGAACTGCAGAAAGAGGCAAGAGAGTTGAAGGAACAAGCAAGAGAGCTGCAGAAAGAGGCAAGAGGGGTACAGAAAAAAGCAAGAGAGAAAGAGAAAAAAGTAGTTAGAAAGAACCAACAGATGTGTGGAGAGAGGCAAGAGGGGTTCAGAAAAGGGCAAGAGAACTGCAGAAAGAGGCAAAGGAGTTGCAAAAACAGGCAAAAGAGGTACAGAAAGAGAGAACAGGGGTGCAGACAGAGGCAAGAGAGGTGCAGAATGAGGGAAGAGGGGCACAGAAAGTAGCAAGAGTGGTGCAGAAATTTGCAAGAGAGGTGCAGAAAGAAGCAAGAACAGTGCAGAAAGAACCATTAAAGGTGCAGAGAAGCAAGAGTGGTACAGAAAGAGGCAGCAGAAGTGCAGAAAGAAAATAAAGAGGTACAGAAAAAGCAACAGAACTGCAGAAAGGGGAAAGAGGTACAGAAACAGGCAACGGGGGTGCAGAAAAAGAGAACAGGTGTGCAGACAGAGGCAAGAGAGGTGTAGAAAGATAGAAGAGGCGTGCAGAAAAGAAGCAATAGAGGTGCAGAAATTTGCAAGAGAGGTGCTGAAAGAAGCAAGAGCAGTGCAGAAAGAGGCATCAGAAGTGCAAAAGGAAGCAAAAGAGGTACAGAAAGAAGAGAGGTGTGGAAAGATGGAAGAGGGGTGCAGAAAGAAGCAAGAGCAGTGCAGAAAGAAGCAAGAGAGGTGCAGAAAGAAGCAAGAGCAGTACAGAAAGAGGCATTGGAAGTACAAAAGGAAGCAAAAGAGGTACAGAAAGAAGCAGGAGAACTTCAGAAGGGGAAAGAGAGGTGCAGAAGGAACTAAGTGAGGTGCACAAAGAGGAAAGAAGGGTGCAGAAAGAAGGATGAGGCATGCAGAAAGAAGCAAGAGAGGTACATGAGGAGGGAAGAGGGGTTAAGAAAGAGGCAAAAGCTTTACAGAACAGGCAAGAGAAGTCAGGAAAGAGGCAATAGAACTGCTGAAAGAAGCGACAGAGGTGCAAAAAGAAGAGAGGTGCAGAAAGAAGCAAGAGAATTGCAGACAGGGGCTACAGAGGTGCATAAAGAGGCAGGAGAAATGCAGAAAGAGGCAACAAAGGTGCAGAATCAGCAGGATCAGTGCAGAAACATTCAATACAGGTATAGAAAGCGAGAACAGGGGTGCAGAAAGAGGCAAGAGAGGTACAGAAAGAGGGAAGAGGGGTGCACAAAGAGGGAAGAAGGGTACAGAAAGAAGGATGAGGCATGCAGAAAGAAGCAAGAGAGGTACATGAAGAGGGAAGAGGGGTTAAGAAAGAGGCAAGATGGGTGCAGTAAGAAGCACTTGAGGTGCAGAAAGAGGCAGCAGTGGTGCAGAAAGAGGCAAAACAGGTACAGAAACAGGCAAGAGAAGTCCGGAAAAAGGCAATAAAGGTGCTGAAAGAAGTGACAGTGGTGCAGAAAGAAGAGGGGGCGCAGAAAGAAACAAGAGCAGTGCAGAAAGAAGCAATAGAGGTGCAGAAAGAGGCAGCAGTGGTGCAGAAAGAGGCAAACAGGTACAGAAACAGGCAAGAGAAGTCCGGAAGGAGGCAATAAAGGTGCTGAAAGAAGTGACAGTGGTGCAGAAAGAAGAGGGGCGTAGAAAGAAACAAGAGCAGTACAGAAAGAAGCAAGAGAGGTACAGAGAGAGGGAAGAGTGGTGCAGAAAGAGGCAAACAGGTACAGAAACAGACATGAGAAGTCCGGAAGGAGGCAATAAAGGTGCTGAAAGAAGTGACAGTGGTGCAGAAAGAAGAGGGGCGTAGAAAGAAACAAGAGCAGTACAGAAAGAAGCAAGAGAGGTACAGAGAGAGGGAAGAGGGGTGTAGAAAGAGGCAGGAGGTATGCATAAACAGACAAGAGAAGTCTGGAAAGAGGCAATAGAAGTTCTGAAAGAAGCGAAAGAGGTGCAGAAAAAAGAAGGGTGCAGAAAGAAGCAAGAGAAGTGCAGACAGGAGCAACTGAGGTGCATAAAGAGGCAGTAGAAATGCAGAAAGAGGCAACAAATTTTCAGAATCAGGCAGGAGCAGTGCAGAAACAGGCAAAACAGGTACATAAACAGAGAACAGGGGTGCAGAAAGAGACAAGAGAGGTCCAAAAAGAGGCAACAGTGGTGCAGAAAGAGGCAAGCCGGGTACAGAAACAGGCAAGAGAAGTCCAGAAGGATGTAATAGAAGTGTTGAAAGAAGCAACAGAGGTACAGAAAGAAGAGGGGTGCAGAAAGAAGCAAGAGAAGTGCCAATAGTAGCAGCAGAGGTGCATAAAGTGGCAGGAGAAGTGCAGAAAGAGGCAACAAAGGCATTGAACTAGACAGGAGCGATGCAGAAACAGGCAGAACAGGTACAGAAAGAGAGAACAGGGGTGCAGAAAAAGGAAGGAGAGATACAGAAAGAGGGAAGAGGGGTACATAATTAGGTAATAGAACTGCAGAAAGAGGCAAGAGAGATGAAGAAACAGGCAAGAGAGGTGCAAAAAGAGGAAAGAGGGGTGCAGAAAGAGGCAAGCAGGATGTAGAAACCAGCAAGACAGATGTAAATAAAAGCATGAGACGTGTAAAAAGAACTTACGGAGGTACAGAAAGAGGCAAGAGAAGTGCAGAAAGAGGAAAGAGACTTGTAGGTAACAGGCAAAACAGGTGCAGAAAAAGAGTAGAGGGTTGAAGACAGAGGCAAGAGAGGTGTCGAAGAGGGAATAGTGGTGCAGAAAGACGCAAGTGGGGTGCACAAAGAAGCAAGAGCAATAGAGTTGCAGAAAGAGGCAAGAAAGGTGCACAATGAGAGAAGAAGTGTGCAGAAAGAGGGATGCGGCATACAGAAAGACGCAAGGGAGATACAGAAAGAGGGGTGTAGAAACAGGCATGAGGTATGCAGAAACAGGCAAGAGAAGTCCAGAAAGAGGCAATAGAAGTGCTGAAAGAAGTGACCGAGGTGCAGAAAGAAGAAGGGTGCAGAAAAAAGCAAGAGAAGTGCAGACTGGAGCAACAGAGTTACATAAAGAGGCGGGAGAAATGTAGAAAGAGGCAACAAAGGTGCAGAATCAGGCAAAACTGGTACAGAAAGGGAGAACAAGGGTGCAGAAAGAGGCAGGAGAGGTACAGAAAGATGCAAGAAAAATTCAGAAAGAGACAAGAGAGTTGTAGGTAACAGGCAAAAGAGGTGCAGAAAAAGACAAGAGGGGTGCAGACAGAGGCAAGAGAGTTGCAGAGGAGGGAAGAGAGGTACGCAAAGAGGGAAGAATGGTGCAGAAAGAAGGATGAGGCATGCAGAAATAAGCAAGAGAGGTACATGAAGAGGGAAGAGGGGTATAGAAAGAGGCAAGATGAGTGCAGAAGGAAGCACATGAGGTGCAGAAAGAGGCAAGCCAGGTACAGAAACAGGCAATGGAAGTACAGAAAGAGGAAAGAGCAGTGAAGTAAGAGGCAAGAGGTATGCAGAAACAGGCAAGCGAAGTGTAGAGAGAGGCAATAGAAGTGTTGAAAGAAGCAACAGAGGTGCAGAAAGACGAAGGGTGCAGAAAGAAGCAAGAGGAGAGTCGGCAGGAGCAACAGAGTTGTATAATAAGGCAGGAGAAATGCAGAAAGAGGCAACAATGGTGCAGAATCAGGCAAGAGTGGTGCAGAATCAGGAAAAACAGGTACAGAAAGAGGGAAGAAGGGTGCAGAAAGAAGGATGAGGCATACGGAATGAAGCAAGAGAGGTACAGGAAGAGGGAAGAGGGGTGTAGAAAGAAGCAAGAGCAGTGCAGAAAGAAACAATAGAGGTGCAGAAAGAGGCAAGAGATGTGCAGAAAGAGGAAAGAAGGGTGCAGAAAGAGGGATGAGGCGTGCAGAAAGAAGCAAGAGAGGTACAGAAAGATGGAAGAGGGGTGTAGAAAGAAGCATTTGAGGTTCAGAAATAGGCAACAGTGATACAGAAAGAGGCAAGATGGGTACAGAAACGGGCAAGAGAAGCCCAAAAGGAGACAACAGAAGTGCTGGAAGAAGCAACAGAGGTGCAGAAAGAAAAGGGGTGTAGAAAGAAGCAAGAGAAGTGCAGACAGGAGCAACAGAGGTACACAAAGAGGCAGGAGACGTACAGAAAGAGGCAACAAAGGTATAGAATCAGACAGTAGAGGTGCAAAAACAGGCAGAACAGGGACGGAAAGAGAGAACACGGGTGCAGAAAGAGGCAAGAAAGGCACAGAAAGAAGGGAGAGAGGTGCAGAAAGAAGCAAGTGAGGCGCAGAAAAAGGCAACAGTGGTGCAGAATGAGGCACACAAACTGCAGAAAGAAGCAGGAGAATTGCAGAAACAGGCAAGAAAGGTGCAGAAAGAGGAAAGAGAGGTGCAGAAAGAGGCAAGAGAGGTAGGGAAAGAAGCAAGAGAGATGTGGAAAAAAGTTAGAGATGTATAGAAAGGACCAACAGAGGTGCAGAAAGAGGCAACTGGGTGCAGATAGAGGCAGGAGAAGTACAGAAAGAAGCAACAGAGGTGCAGAATTTGGCAAAAGAAGTCCAGAAAGAGACAACGTTTTAGCAGAAACTGGCCCCACAGGTACAGAAAGCGAGAACGCGGTGCAGACAGAGACAAGAGAGGTGCAGAAAGAGGGAAGAGGGTTGGATTGAGAGGCAAGAGGGGTGCAGAAAAAGGCAAGAACGTTGCAAAAAGAAGTAAGAGCACAGCAGAAAGATCCAACTGAGGTGCAGAAAGAAGCAATAGAAGTGCAGAAAGAGATAAAAGAACTGAAGAAGGAGGAAAGAAGCAAGAGAGGTGTAAAAAGAAGAAAGAAAGGTACGGATAGAGGGAAGAGGGGTTGAGAAAGAAGCAAGAGAGGTGCAGAAAGAAGCAAGAGAGATGGAGAAAGATGCAAGAGAAATGAAGAAAGAAGCAACAGATGTGCAGAAAGAGGTAAAAGGGGTATAAAAAGACACACAAGAGGTGCAAAAAGAAGAAAGTGAGGTGCACAGAGAGGCCAGAGAAGTGGAGAAAGAGGCTAGAGAGGTGCAGAAAGAGGCAAGAGAGGTGTAAAAAGAGGGAAGAGGGTACAGAAGGAGGTAAGAGTGAGGTAAGAGTGAGGTACAGCAGAAAGAAGCAATATAAGTGCAAAAAGAGGCAAGAGAGGTGCAGAAAGAAGCGAGGTGCAGAAAGCGGAAGAGATGTGCAATAAGAGGCAATACAGTGAAGAGAAAGAAAGAAAGGTGCACAAAGAAGCAAGAGATGCAGAAAGAGGCAAGATAGGCATAGAAGGAAGCAAGAGTGATTTGCTCACATTAGTACTAATTTAACACTTACATTTAGCAATATGTAACAGGTGACCATTACAGGTTTGCACCATGCTGTATCACTTGTCGCTGTATTTTTGGTAACATTTGAGCCGTTTGAGCTAGAAACAAGATTACGCAATAGATGACAGATTATGTGGCAAATGTGGAAAATGTCTAATTATGCGAAAATAGATGCATCCAAACAGTTGCATAATTTCAGTGTCCCTGCTCATACCTCTGGCTAGGTCCAGAAGTGGTCCTGAGCGGTTGCTTTGTTTGGCTCATTAATTTCATTGTTTAGCTTCTATGGAAACAAGGAAGGCTAAACCTGAGGTTATCACTCCACAACACAAACTACCATACCACATAATTACTCTCCTTAACACATAATCCCACTCTACATAATTCCTATACACTAAATACCAGGGGGCAGATTTATGTTAACTGGCGCATCCCCAGGGATGCGCCAGTTAACATGCGCCACAGTGCGCCACAGCTCCGCCAGCCATGGTGCGCCGCATTTATAATGCGGCGCACCATGGTGCAAAAACGGCACAGATGCGTGACGCATCTGTGCCGGAAATGTGTCGCATTGCTGGAGTTGCGTCGCAAGCGCGACGCAGCTCCAGCAAGGCTCGGGGGTGCCCCATTTTAACAATGCTGCGTCAAGACCTAGGCCTGCTTCAAGCAGGCGCAGGCTTTTGATGTAGCATTGGCTTAAAAGTGACTGAGTGAAATCTCATAGATTTCACTCAGCCACTTTTGCGAGGCGCACCTGCCCCGGAATGCCCACCCTGCGCCGGAACACCCACAAGCGGCGCAGGGCTTTACAACGTGACGCATCTGCCTAGATGTGTCACGTTGTAAATCGTTCGTAGGGATGCGCCACGTTTACGCCGCCTTGCGTGATGCAACAGAGGCATAAACGTGGCGCAAGGGCCTCATAAATCTGCCCCCACATACTTTTTTCCACATAAATTGACTGCACAGCATACCACATAATTCCACTACAAAAAATGTACATCAACTCACTCCAAAAAACAATAGTAAAAAACTTTTACATTTACAACCCCAATAGCTCTAACTCTATCAGATTACATTACAAATTCTTCTTTAACTAGTAGTCACATTTACAGAGTGGTGGATAAAGGGGGCAGGGCCTCTGATCAGTGCTCAGGAATTCTGCGGCATAGGACAAACAGGAGGTACCTGGAGGTCTTCTTGGCCCCAAAGTCCCTCAGCAGTAAAGTGGACTTCACCCCCCAACCACTAGTGTGCCAGGAGGCGCATTTGCAGAGTGATGAAGAAAGAGGGGGCATGGCCTCCGAAAAAACTCCTGGCAATCTCACTGTGTTGGACTTACCGGAAGTAACAGAAGGGGTAGTTTGTCCCCAAGGACATCCTTGGGGGCCAACTACTGCTCCTATTACCTCCAGTAAGTCCCACACAGGAGGATTGCTAAGTTCTCATAGCAGGCCACGTCCCCTTTCCCCATCACTCTGCAAACACGCTCCCTGGTGCGCTCTTGGATGAGGATTGAAGTCTCCTTCGCTGCTGGGGGTCCTTAGGGGCCAACTAGCCTACCTGTTACCTCCAGTAAGCCCAACACAGTAGGATTAATGAGAGGTGGGCACAGGCCGTGTACCCTTTCTCCACCTATCTGCAAACAAAGTCACAAATTTAGTCAACTACAATGACATTTGAGAAAGCTTGCATGCAAAAAAATGTATGTGAAATAATTACTGCAAACATCACCGTTAAGAATATTTAGACATCTGAGGGTCAAGGTAATACTGAAAATTTAAGAAAGTATATTAGCAATTTATAATGAATCCAGAATCTTATCACACATATGTGAATAAAGAAGGTATCTTTTCTCGTGACTTTTAAGAGGCAGCAGCCAAATCTTGATAGATTATGAAGATGCTGAGGAGTTAATATGAGCTTTACCTCGTCCATACAGGCATTGGTTTTCAAAGTAAATGTTTTTTATCTTCAATTTTGAAATGTTGTCTAGAATACAAACAAGTTAAAATAACTAAAACTGGTCATTAATGGATACAGTATAGTGAGTGGACAGTGTTCGCGGATGTCACACCATACCAGTCAACTAACTGACTTTCTGGTTGACCCTCAAATATGCAAGCAGTCCTTTCCACGAAATCACACCAGAAGAAATCTCCTTCACCTTTCCCCCTTCTTTCTTAAATTTATTTAAGTGACCTTGTTTGGAAGTGGTTCAGTAAAATTGGTGTTAGACAAAATATGCATCAATTCTGCCGTGATGCAGGATCACAATTAGCGATACTGGTCTTGACAGAAAGCCAAGCCCAAGTATCTTAAATCCTCAAGCTACATAGATCCTAAAGAAATATCATTAGACAACTTGGCCATCACCCAGCAGCCTTGCAAGATGATCTATCTTAAATCAAGCAATAACTGCAAGAACTTCAACAGTCATTGTCTAAGTCATCTACAAGCAATCCACAAAGGATTAGCTACATTCAGTTGGCTTTCACCTCTCACCTAATACTTAGTGTCCCCTTATCTGAACCTCACATTCCAAACCAGTATGATCCACACCAACACCAATTTCTTCCTCTGGTGCCCACTGGTTTTCATCTAGCAATTGTTAAGGTGGCGAGACTCTGTGTCTCACCATGAGCACTATTTGAGTGTTTTATGGAACGTTACCAAGGGAGGGTTTTACCCAAAAAGTCACTGGGACCTGGGTGCTAGACGGTACATATATAGAGGGGTCCCAGGGAGAGAACGTACCACAAAAGTACGCAAGATGCTTTACCAAATCAATGTAGAAAATTAGAATTCATCATATTTATATTTAATAAAGTCAACATTGTCATCACATCACAATGTGCTGTATGTTCAATTCAATTTTAACAGTGTAAAAACATTAGAGCCCCAAACAAGGAGAGGAGGGAAGGGAGTGTGAAATGTGAAAGGGCATGTATGTCTGTCACATAGCACAGGTGTAACTGCACATTTATGCATTTACATAGGAATTCCTTATTTGCCACCAACTAATAGTTGGTGGTAAATAACAAATTCTTAAAGCCCAGAAGCACTGTTTACAGTGCTCCCTACATATCATTTACCGAATCAGTAAAATTGCCAGCTACATAGGAAAAGGATTTTACCGGTCGGTAACGGCCGATTTCGGCCGGTACCAAACGGTAAAAGCCTACCTACATCTAGCCCATAGTTCTTTTAATGGGGGACGTGGGGCTGTGGTAGTTTTCTTCGATCAAGGTTTCAGGATATCAGTTTAGGAGTTTGTGTTTAAGATTCTTTTTGGCATTTTTAGAGAGGTTGGGAGGGTATGAAATGGTCCAAGAGTTGCGTCCATGTTTGGTGAGGGCAGGACGTTTGTCGGTAAGGGCAGGAGGAGGGAATGGAGCATGGGCGGTATTGAGGTGGGACATTCATATAACAGCAATAACAGACCAGGCTGCTGAAGAGCATCATAAAATTCAATACTGTCTGGAAATAATTGGAGTAGTCCACCATATTTACTACGGTGGTGCTCTCTTCGCCCCACTAAAGTCATTAGTGGCAGTCAGTTCACCACGTAATGCCCCCTTAGCATGAGATCTAAGCAACATGAAGTAAATGAATGAGGTTTGATCAGTCTTGGCTCACAAACTCGTTATCTGTTAGTAACCATAGCACCAGCTGTGAAACATGCATTTCAAAACACTGTACATTGTTTAGAGGGTTATTGCTGTTTCTTTCCCTACTTAGCCATCTGGAATTTACCTGTTCTCAGGTATTAGCCACACCTTCTCCAAAATCAGAAGGATAACTCTGTAAGCTATTCCACTGACAGAAACACAGTCTGCTGCATGCAAAAGTTGTGATGAAAAGTATGAAGAAATTACGACAATGTAGCATAACATAATCCCCCCCTCTTTATTCTTCCTTTATTTCTTTTAAAAGATGTCGAAATGATGTCTCAAATTCTCAAACATTTTTGGGGTATTAAGCGTTATACAAAGTTGCAATGCAGTACTTATGTATTTACTAGTCTAGCTAATGGCAAAGTAGTATTGTATTGCATAGTGGTCCACCGCTCTTGTAAGGGGAATTTTGCTGAAGAAAAACGCGAGACCATGAAAAATATTCCTGGATTTTACTTTGGCAAAAGTCTTCTTACATGACAATTCACACATTGTGGGTCCCGCACACCGCCTGGGCCTGCACCACAACCATTAGTCCCATGCACCACTGCACCCTGCCAAAGCAATATGGTTGCTTTCTGCTACATGCACTGAGCTTTGTTTGCAGTTTCAGGTTTGCTTTGATTGAAGATGGCATAGTGCATTCAGAGGGATAACTAAGGCCCAGGCCATCACATCATTTTTTTTAGGCCAATCCTGGGCTGTATTAGAGTATAGATTTCAAGCCCACCCACTCTCCACCCATGTCTTTCATTGGTTTGCGTCATTGTCCTTTGTAAATGCTGGCTCCTGATTCATTAATAGGCTTGCTAGTCCCTCCTTAGTACCGCCTTGTCTTCATTGTAACCTCCCATGAGGACTTGCTTTTTTACTTCTGTTGTTACACAGGATGGTTTATTTAGTTTGTAAGCACTATTTTCTTTAATAGGGTTTGTCCTACTGCATGCACGACGTGCTAGCCTGCAACATTCAGCGCATCATGTGGGCTTTCACTTTCAAAGCAGCTTGGGGCAATGGCGGCGCTTCTTTGCAATGCAATCGGTCTCGCATTAACAAGAGTTTGAGCTGTTGGCATTTAAAATGACAATGCCTTTCATTTATGTGTTAATTTTCAAAACAGATAAATAAAAGGCATTGCTATTCACAATGTCAATAGCTTAAACCCTCGCTAATGCGAGACCTATTGCATTGCAAATCCTTGTTCCTTTAGTGCTCAGATGACCAGTAGCACTGGACCTGGACTGGACCTTCTTGTTTTTCTTTTCCTGACACCTTGAGATTCTCTAAGGGGCCTGGTACGATCTCTGTCTGAAAGCCTATGGCCGGGATACCCGTCACCCCATCCCAACACAATCCCCAAGAATGGGAAGACGGAAACAGTTCTTGAGCTTTTGGAAGGCGGGAGGGAGTTACCCTCCCGGCCGTATTTATTAAAAATATGAAACAAAATTAAAACATTAAAATACCAGTTTCATATCATGTACAATTTCATTTACACATTACAATGTTTATTGGTAACCTTAACATATTTCTAATAAAAAGGTTCTCCTAGCCGATTTCTAAAACATCCTGTAAATGCATTTCTCAAAATTCAAATTGTACATCCTAACATTACGGGCCAACGGCAAGGTCGTAACCGGTGTCAGATCCCTAATACCAGAACTCCCCCCCTTACTTGTGAGGGGCGGGCGCACAGAGGACTGTACCTCTGTGCCAACTTCCAATTTCCCTTGTCTTAACGGGGGCCCCATATTTACTCGACGCCATCTTGGTGGTCGTCCGAGGACTCGTGTGAGGTGTCTAGAAGGTAGCGTAGACCCCCCTCCCACCCCACACTGCTTACCACATCCGCCGTTGCGGATGTCCTGGCCCCGGGAAATTCCCAGGAGGGGCCCGTAGCCCCTCCTCCCCAGGGAGGGGCCTTGACCGCCTTCCCTTTCGGCGGCCCCATCCTTAGAGGGTACCGCCTCCCCGTGTGAGGGGCCAATGGCCGTCTCCCCCCGGGCGCTCCCATCCATAATGGGTGGCGCCCCACCTCTAGGGATCTTCCAATTACTGCTCACCGATCATGACCTTACCGCCCGACCAAAAAATAAATACGACAGTTTTTTTTTTACCTAATGAGGACGGAATAAACAGTTATAATGGACATTTTAGCATCAATTTCTAACTATGCCATTACTGCTCTTTCAATTCAGCTGCAATATTTCGCCTAAACAGAATAACCATTTTATTGTCACATCAAAAAACAATCCAACTTTATTTGAAACAACCTCAAAAGAGATAATATCCTCGTTAATCAACTTTATTGCAATACAAATCGCTGCCATCAGGGGCTGGTGGGTGGGTCAAAATTGGCTCCTTGTTCCGTCTCGGGCTCACACGTGCAACGAGGGGGTGCAGCTTCCAAGCACAGGAGCAAGAGGATGCTTTCTTGGATTGTTGTTCCTTTTATTCTTCCTCGGGGGGGCGTGGACCCTCCTCCAACTGCCTACAGGGCGTGTCCAACGGTGTAGGTGTCTAGGACAACCCCTCTTGGGCGGGAAAAGGCGCGACCCGGCTACGCCACTTCGGGCATACCAGCCGAGATACGCCTCCAGCCCAAAATGGTTTCCCGGGGGGATCGGGGCACCCCACCATACATTCGGGGGGACCGAGTGGTCGCCCCTTTCCATATGGCCGGGATACCCATCACCCCCTCCCAACACAATCCCCAAGAATGGGAAGACGGAAACAGTTCTTGAGCTTTTGGAAGGCGGGAGGGAGTTACCCTCCCGGACGTATTTATTAAAAATATGAAACAAAATTAAAACATTAAAATAACAGTTTCATATCATGTACAATTTCATTTACACATTACGATGTTTATTGGCTAACCTTAACATATTTCTAATACAAAGGTTCTCCTAGCCGATTTCTAAAACATTCTGTAAATGCATTTCTCAAAATTCAAATTGTACATCCTAACATTACGGGCCAACGGCAAGGTCGTAACCGGTGTCAGATCCCTAATACCAGAACTCCCCCCCTTACTTGTGAGGGGCGGGCGCACAGAGGACTGTACCTCTGTGCCAACTTCCAATTTCCCTTGTCTTAACGGGGGCCCCATATTTACTCGACGCCATCTTGGTGGTCGTCCGAGGACTCGTGTGAGGTGTCTAGAAGGTAGCGTAGACCCCCCTCCCACCCCACATTGCCTACCACATCCGCCGTCGCGGATGTCATGGCCCCGGGAAATTCCCAGGAGGGGCCCGTAGCCCCTCCTCCCCAGGGAGGGGCCTTGACCGCCTTCCCTTTCGGTGGCCCCATCCTTAGAGGGTACCGCCTCCCCGTGTGAGGGGCCAATGGCCGCCTCCCCCCGGGCGCTCCCATCCATAATGGGTGGCGCCCCACCTCTAGGGATCTTCCAATTACTGCTCACCGATCATGACCTTACCGCCACAGGCCGGATAGTTGACCGGCTATCCGGACCCCCCACAAAACTCCTACTAAAGGTCATGGCTACACAAACTTATTAACCAAGCTATGAAGTCACCTATGAGTAAGACATTTCCCTCCCGGGACAAATGGACCCCGTCTTCCAGATACATATGGTCCCCCCGGATACATCCATGCGGAACACAATGCAAATTTCCTGTACGAAACATCCTACCCAGTTTGTTATTAACCTTCTTTACCGATTGATTCAAGGCTGACACAGAGAGGGCCCCCCGCCACACCTTCCGAGGAATCATGTGTGACCATGCAATCGTGCACCCCGGAACCCTTCTCGCCAACCAACTTACTGAGGATAAGATTAACTCGAGAAGTACTCATCGACCAATGGTCACCAAATCATTGCCCCCAAGATGCACTATGATTACAGACGGCGGTGACCTTGTCCGCCCTAACAGTCCCTCCATAAAACCTTTAAACTGGTCAATACATAGCCCGCCCCTTCCGTGGAAGGTCACCCTGTACCCGTATTCCCCAGCCATGTGAATCATGTCACCTGCTTTGAATACGTCCGCGGCGCGCCTCACGTATGAGTGACCAACGACCCACACCACTCTTCCCTCAGCCGGTGATCTTTGACCGCTGGTCCCCAGGTGTCGGGTCAACTGCACAGTCCGCCCCGCAAAGCCTGCTCGCGAAACTGTAAACCAAACAGAAGACAAGAAGCGTGAGTGCATGACATTAGCTTCACAACATGTGCAACCGCACATACCTTTTGTAACAATTAGAAGACCAACGCCCCAACTGTTTCACCTTCTCCACACTCAGACCCCTGGCTGTAGCCTCTGTAGCAGCCCCCATCCGGAAGGAATGGGTCCCAAAATCGCTCGGGTCCAAGCCCGCTGCCGCGATTGCCATTGTTAACACCCGCTGAAACTGAAATCTAGTCAGTGGGGTGGCGTCGGTGTGTCTCAGCAAGCTCCCCCCCATGATGCCGCCCTCTGCGCTAAATACTCCTCCACGCATTTTACCGGGCACATGGGAGACCCCGGGATCCGCTGGACTACCACACTGTCCCCGATGGCTCCCTGATCGGTCTTGGACTTGGCTATTGTGACCACCATCGTGTCACCCCTTATCTGAATGTGTTCTCGACACAGACCTCCCCCCGTATCCTGCTTATTCCTTGCTACCAGCTCGCTTACCCGCATAGCCCCATGGAATGCTAATGCAAAAGCGGCCCGGAACAGCACTGTCTCCGTTTGAGATGAACAAGTCGCAGGGAGTACGGACATTAACATGGACAACCTCGCTAGATCTATCGGGTGCCTCTCATCCTCCCTACGGCCCTCAAGGCGTTGCCACCCACGCAGTGCCTTCTTTACGAGAAAGGACGATGTGGGGTCCTGGATGCCATGCGCCTGCGCCATAAAGGCAATGGCGGCCCTGTGCCTATTGGCTGTTGCCAATGATCGGCCTGCCTGATGTAGTGCTACCAGAAATTTCAGGACATACTCCTCCTGCCCCTAATGCTCCCCCCTAGCTGGACCCAAAAATGACCAATAGGAACGGAACGCTCCTTCATATGCCTTCCTTGTCCTGGGTGCTAGACTCTCTCCCACGAGGTTTTGTAATCCGGGGCACCGAGAGACCAGAGAGCTTCGGGAAATGGTGCCGCCACCAAGTCCGCTGAGGGCGGAAAACCCCGGAAGGCCTGCATATGGGAACAAGAGAGTGCATCAGCTGCCTGGTTCAGTACCCCCGGCACGTGTCTTGCCCTAAAGTGGACGTTTAATCTCATACATAGCAGGACAATTTCCTTCAGTAATCTCAAAATCCACTTGCAGCGTGCTGCCTGATTATTGATACATTCCACAACAGTCATATTATCAGACCAGAACACTACAGCGTGATCACGAAACCCCTCTGGCCATGTTTTCAAGGCTACCAGAATGGGGAACAGTTCAAGAAACCCAATGTTACCTGTGAGCCCACTATCGTGCCACCACGCTGGCCATGTTTGTGCCGACCATCGATTACCAAAGATGGCGCCAAAGCCCACACTTCCTGCCAAGTCGGTCCACAACCCCAGCTCCTCGGAGAAAGCTGATGGTTTGTTCCACACGACACGACCGTTGAAATACGCCAGAAATGCCAGCCATATGCGCATATCCTGGCGAACCTCTGCTGACAGTCTTGTGCGGTGGTGCCCTTCCTTGAGGCCCACCATGGCTTGTGCGATAGAGCGGGAAAAGGGGCGAGCCATCGGTATTACTCTAAGGGCAAAGTTAAGCTGACCCACAGTTTGTTGCAACTGATGGAGAGTTACTTTCCTCTCGCCAAGGCAAATCCCAAGAGAGGCCTTAAATTTCATTACCTTCTCCATGGGTAAACGGAAGCACCCCTCCACTGAATCGAGCTCAATTCCCAGAAACTCGAGTGAAGTAGATGGCCCCAATGTCTTGCCTGGTGCCAACGGCACGCCGAAACTTTTCATGAGATTACAAAATTCATTCAAAGCCTGTTCACATTCCGTGCCCCCGGCTGCCCCCAGAAACAGAAAATCATCAAGGTAATGCATAACCTGAGTGAAGCCCGTGGCTCTAGTGAACGCCCATTGCAAAAAAGTACTGAACTTCTCAAAATACGCACAGGAGATGGAGCAACCCATCGGCATACATTTAACCATGTAGTAGCGCCCTTGAAACACAAAACCTAAGAGACGCTGATCTTGTGGGTGTACCGGGAGCAACCGAAACGCTGACTCGATATCTGATTTAGCCATCAGCGCTCCGGGCCCCAGGCGATTCAACATGGCGACGGCCACATCAAAGGATGCGTACCGCACCGAACAAACTCCCGGGTCAATCGCATCGTTCACCGAAAGACCCCTAGGAGCGGATAAATTATGGATTAATCGAAACGCACCCGGGTCCTTCTTGGGGACTACTCCCAACGGTGAACAAACAAAGTTAACAACAGGCGGATTCACATACGGTCCCGCAACCCGACCTCGGGTCACCTCCTTTGCAATTTTTGCCTGTACCACCGCCGTATTTTGTTGAACAGATAGTTGATTTTTACACTGTGCTTCCCCCCATAAATCCCCCGCCGGGATGTGGAAACCATACGAGAAACCATCTCGCAACACCCCAGCGGAGACATGATCAGGGTATTCGTTCGGCCAAGGGATCAATGCCATTATGTCAACGGGAGTAGGTAACGGTGCCCCTCGGTCGATGTTAGACCTGTTTGGCTCCTCCTCTACCTCCTGTCTCACCATTCTTTGCTCTGCACAAACTCTCGGGGTGTGAAGACTGCCCGCACCCTGCACACTCATGCCTGAACTTGCATGTCCCTTGTGGCCTAGTGCACTTGCCTCTGTTAAAGCTCCAACAGACCCCTTTTTTACCTGAGTTCCCATTATTCTTTGTGTGCTGATCCCCGTTGGCGCCTGCCCGAAAGGGCGCCGCCGAATAATGGCGGGAAGGCTCTGTCCCATTCCCGCCAAAAGAAGACGACTTTGCCGAGTTCGTCATACCCTGCTTCTGCCATGAAATGGAGTCGAAACAACCCCACGTCAGGGATGAGTCGTGCTCCTTGGCTTTACGAAATTTGTTATCATAACTAATCCATTGATTGCCTTCATGTTCGCCATGTCCTTTACCAGCATGCGAAGCATTTGTTCGGTCCCAACCTTCTTTCCGACCTTCTTGCCAGGCATCGTCTATGGATATTCGATTCGAGGTCCTGGATCCAAAGCTTCGGACTCACTGAAAGAGAAACACAAAAATTACAAGCTCTCAAAATTGGCTCCTTGTTCCGTCTCGGGCTCACACGTGCAACGAGGGGGTGCAGCTTCCAAGCACAGGAACAAGAGGATGCTTTCTTGGATTGTTGCTCCTTTTATTCTTCCTCGGGGGGGCGTGGACCCTCCTCCAACCGCCTACGGGGCGTGTCCAACGGTGTAGGTGTCTAGGACAACCCCTCTTGGGCGGGAAAAGGCGCGACCCGGCTACGCCACTTCGGGCATACCAGCCGAGACACGCCTCCCGCCCAAAATGGTTTCCCGGGGGGATCGGGGCACCCCACCATACGTTCGGGGGGACCGAGTGGTCGCCCCTTTCCATATGGCCGGGATACCCGTCACCCCCTCCCAACACAATCCCCAAGAATGGGAAGACGGAAACAGTTCTTGAGCTTTTGGAAGGCGGGAGGGAGTTACCCTCCCGGACGTATTTATTAAAAATATGAAACAAAATTAAAACATTAAAATAACAGTTTCATATCATGTACAATTTCATTTACACATTACGATGTTTATTGGCTAACCTTAACATATTTCTAATACAAAGGTTCTCCTAGCCGATTTCTAAAACATTCTGTAAATGCATTTCTCAAAATTTAAATTGTACATCCTAACATTACGGGCCAACGGCAAGGTCGTAACCGGTGTCAGATCCCTAATACCAGAACTCCCCCCCTTACTTGTGAGGGGCGGGCGCACAGAGGACTGTACCTCTGTGCCAACTTCCAATTTCCCTTGTCTTAACGGGGGCCCCATATTTACTCGACGTCATCTTGGTGGTCGTCCGAGGACTCGTGTGAGGTGTCTAGAAGGTAGCGTAGACCCCCCTCCCACCCTACATTGCCTACCACATCCGCCGTCGCGGATGTCCTGGCCCCGGGAAATTCCCAGGAGGGGCCCGTAGCCCCTCCTCCCCAGGGAGGGGCCTTGACCGCCTTCCCTTTCGGCGGCCCCATCCTTAGAGTGTACCGCCTCCCCGTGTGAGGGGCCAATGGCCGCCTCCCCCGGGCGCTCCCATCCATAATGGGTGGCGCCCCACCTCTAGGGATCTTCCAATTACTGCTCACCGATCATGACCTTACCGCCACAGGCCGGCTAGTTGACCGGCTATCCGGACCCCCCACAAAACTCCTACTAAAGGTCATGGCTACACAAACTTATTAACCAAGCTATGAAGTCACCTATGAGTAAGACATTTCCCTCCCGGGACAAATGGACCCCATCTTCCAGATACATATGGTCCCCCCGGATACATCCATGCGGAACACAATGCAAATTTCCTGTACGAAACAACCTACCCAGTTTGTTATTAACCTTCTTTACCGATTGATTCAAGGCTGACACAGAGAGGGCCCCCGCCACACCTTCCGAGGAATCATGTGTGACCATGCAATCGTGCACCCCGGCACAGACCTCCCCCCATATCCTGCTTATTCCTTGCTACCAGCTCGCTTACCCGCATAGCCCCATGGAATGCTAATGCAAAAGCGGCCCGGAACAGCACTGTCTCCGTTTGAGATGAACAAGTCGCAGGGAGTACGGACATTAACATGGACAACCTCGCTAGATCTATCGGGTGCCTCTCATCCTCCCTACGGCCCTCAAGGCGTTGCCACCCACGCAGTGCCTTCTTTACGAGAAAGGACGATGTGGGGTCCTGGATGCCATGCGCCTGCGCCATAAAGGCAATGGCGGCCCTGTGCCTATTGGCTGTTGCCAATGATCGGCCTGCCTGATGTAGTGCTACCAGAAATTTCAGGACATACTACTCCTGCCCCCAATGCTCCCCCCTAGCTGGACCCAAAAATGACCAATAGGAACGGAACGCTCCCTCATATGCCTTCCTTGTCCTGGGTGCTAGACTCTCTCCCACGAGGTTTTGTAACCTGGGGCACCGAGAGACCAGAGAGCTTCGGGAAATGGTGCCGCCACCAAGTCCGCTGAGGGCAGAAAACCCCGGAAGGCCTGCATATGGGAACGAGAGAGTGCATCAGCTGCCTGGTTCAGTACCCCCGGCACGTGTCTTGCCCTAAAGTGGACGTTTAATCTCATACATAGCAGGACAATTTCCTTCAGTAATCTCAAAATCCACTTGCAGCGTGCTGCCTGATTATTGATACATTCCACAACAGTCATATTATCAGACCAGAACACTACAGCGTGATCACGAAACCCCTCTGGCCATGTTTTCAAGGCTACCAGAATGGGGAACAGTTCAAGAAACCCAATGTTACCTGTGAGCCCACTATCGTGCCACCACGCTGGCCATGTTTGTGCCGACCATCGATTACCAAAGATGGCGCCAAAGCCCACACTTCCTGCCGAGTCGGTCCACAACCCCAGCTCCTCGGAGGAAGCTGATGGTTTGTTCCACACGACACGACCATTGAAATCCGCCAGAAATGCCAGCCATATGCGCATATCCTGGTGAACCTCTGCTGACAGTCTTGTGCGGTGGTGCCCTTCCTTGAGGCCCACCATGGCTTGTGCGATAGAGCGGGAAAAGGGGCAAGCCATCGGTATTACTCTAAGGGCAAAGTTAAGCTGACCCACAGTTTGTTGCAACTGATGGAGAGTTACTTTCCTCTCGCCAAGGCATATCCCAAGAGAGGCCTTAAATTTCATTACCTTCTCCATGGGTAAACGGAAGCACCCCTCCACTGAATCGAGCTCAATTCCCCGAAACTCGAGTGAAGTAGATGGCCCCAGTGTCTTGCCTGGTGCCAACGGCACGCCGAAACTTTTCATGAGATTACAAAATTCATTCAAAGCCTGTTCACATTCCGTGCCCCCGGCTGCCCCCAGAAACAGAAAATCATCAAGGTAATGCATAACCTGAGTGAATCCCGTGGCTCTAGTGAACGCCCATTGCAAAAAAGTACTGAACTTCTCAAAATACGCACAGGAGATGGAGCAACCCATCGGCATACATTTATCCATGTAGTAGCGCCCTTGAAACACAAAACCTAAGAGACGCTGATCTTGTGGGTGTACCGGGAGCAACCGAAACGCTGACTCGATATCTGATTTAGCCATCAGCGCTCCGGGCCCCAGGCGATTCAACATGGCGACGGCCACATCAAAGGATGCGTACCGCACCGAACAAACTCCCGGGTCAATCGCATCGTTCACCGAAAGACCCGTAGGAGCGGATAAATTATGGATTAATCGAAACGCACCCGGGTCCTTCTTGGGGACTACTCCCAACGGTGAACAAACAAAGTTAACAACAGGCGGATTCACATACGGTCCCGCAACCCGACCTCGGGTCACCTCCTTTGCAATTTTTGCCTGTACCACCGCCGTATTTTGTTGAACAGATAGTTGATTTTTACACTGTGCTTCCCCCCATAAATCCCCCGCCGGGATGTGGAAACCATACGAGAAACCATCTCGCAACACCCCAGCGGAGACATGATCAGGGTATTCGTTCAGCCAAGGGATCAATGCCATGATGTCAACGGGAGTAGGTAACGGTGCCCCTCGGTCGATGTTAGACCTGTTTGGCTCCTCCTCTACCTCCTGTCTCACCATTCTTTGCTCTGCACAAACTCTCGGGGTGTGAAGACTGCCCGCACCCTGCACACTCATGCCTGAACTTGCATGTCCCTTGTGGCCTAGTGCACTTGCCTCTGTTAAAGCTCCAACAGACCCCTTTTTTACCTGAGTTCCCATTATTCTTTGTGTGCTGATCCCCGTTGGCGCCTGCCCCAAAGGGCACCGCCGAATAATGGCGGGAAGGCTCTGTCCCATTCCCGCCAAAAGAAGACGACGTCGCCGAGTTCGTCATACCCTGCTTCTGCCATGAAATGGAGTCGAAACAACCCCACGTCAGGGATGAGTCGTGCTCCTTGGCTTTACGAAATTTGTTATCATAACTAATCCATTGATTGCCTTCGTATGATTCATAAAATTCCATAATACGTGTTTGATAACAGGCTAATTCCGCCAACAGTTCAGGCCTACGTTCCCCCATGATTGCAGTGAACATTCCAAAGGCCCTGGCCCAATTAGCGATCGTTTCATCTACTCTGAAACCCGCCATTTTTGCACGCCATACACTCGGATGGAACAACTCCTTCTGATTTTTTAACGTGCTCTATCTCATAGTGATCGGTCAACAGAGAAAACATATTCACATATTTATCAGCCCAGATCCTTTCTTTCACATCCATCGGAATATGCTGCACCACCCTTTCCCTCCTTGAGGGTAACGATCCCATCCCCGCCATTGGCAACGGCTGCTTACCCGAACCGGTAGCTGTATCTGTTGTTGCTGCCGCTCCAACGATTTCTGCCGGCCTTTCCGAGGGAACCTGCGGGGAAACAAGAGGACAAGGTGCCTTCACAGCATCTCTCGATTGCCGCAACTGCTTCATTATTAACCTGGCCTCTTCGGCCGTGTCTCCTTGTGCCCCACCACTCTCGTTGTTCTTGCCCAACCATGTCGCCAACTGGGCGGCCAGTTCGGGGGGCATTTCCTCTTCGCTAACGGGTGTAACTACTACAGGGATCGGTTATCCCGCGTTCGGGATCGGAACTGGGGCCTCCACCGGACCGACCGGGCTTGCTGGAGGGGACTCGGGCACCGGGGCCTCCCCTCCTGCCGCCCTATTCCTGGCCCTTTTACCTCTCCCGGCAGGGACTACTCCCGGCAAAGCTGGTCCGATGACTTTCTTCTGTCTACCCGTGCCATTCATTGCCGCCATCTGCTTCTTCATGTTCGCCATGTCCTTTACCAGCATGCGAAGCATTTGTTCGGTCCCAACCTTCTTTCCGACCTTCTTGCCAGGCATCGTCTATGGATATTCGATTCGAGGTCCTGGATCCAAAGCTTCGGACTCACTGAAAGAGAAACACAAAAATTACAAGCTCTCAAAATTGGCTCCTTGTTCCGTCTCGGGCTCACACGTGCAACGAGGGGGTGCAGCTTCAAAGCACAGGAACAAGAGGATGCTTTCTTGGATTGTTGCTCCTTTTATTCTTCCTCGGGGGGCGTGGACCCTCCTCCAACCGCCTACGGGGCGTGTCCAACGGTGTAGGTGTCTAGGACAACCCCTCTTGGGCGGGAAAAGGCGCGACCCGGCTACACCACTTCGGGCATACCAGCCGAGACACGCCTCCCGCCCAAAATGGTTTCCCGGGGGGATCGGGGCACCTCACCATACGTTCGGGGGGACCGAGTGGTCGCCCCTTTCCATTCTACTTGAGGCCGGTGGCTTTCCGACTGACATTGTTAGTTTCAATTCCAACCTCCTTATTACAATCTAGGCGGTCGGAATTGATACCGGCCTGTCATTCCGACAGTCAGTCAGGAGACCTGCCTGTAACTCTAATGGACAGTGTTTCCGCTGTTGGGATCATGATGCTCAGTTTCCCACCGTTTTTTCAGGCTGGGCTTTCCGCCATGGAAAGCTTGTCAGAAAGTGAGTTTGGAGGCCTCTAGGAAGGCAACTTTCTCTTTGCGGCCTCCGCTTGGGGACCAAGGGGCACACCTATGGTGCCCTCCTGTTGATCTCTGCACCATGTCACGGTGCCTGCCACACAGTGCTGGGATGACCACAACCTCCCACTTCTCTATGGGAGATTGTGCTAGGGCCGGTTTATGGCCATAGCACAAGCTCTCAAAGGGAAATGTGAGTATGCGACCATACCATGTGCAGTCGCATCTCAAATATGTTGTAAGGACTGGCGACCAGAAGCCGTCGGTCTCGATTCTACGATGATGTCGGTAGGAGGCAACTCCGACTGACATCATCATCGGCCCCTCAGTGTTTCCCCTGAAGTCCCTAGGGTCTTATAAATGTACTCTTGTGTTTGTGTGTGTACCAGAAGTAAGGTGTAAACTTTTAAATCTTCAAGCATCAGCGGGACCTGTGGGAGAAAATTAATTCATCCAGCAGTGTCATTTCATTTGACTGAGTTTCAGCTCATCCCACTCACACCTTCTATAACCTCCCAAAACATGGCACATTTTTATTCTGCATTTGGACTTAGAAAATTGTCGGTGTAAAATCTCCAAAGCTCCAGTAGGACCATCCTTCTTAAAATATTCAGCCTTTGGTTCCACGGCAGCGGTTACACTTTCAGTGGCAGCCCAATCAAGGAGGATTTTTCCCCTTAAAAAGTGGCAAAGTCCTTTTCAGCTGTAGGACTTAGAAGAAATGTCAATGCTTTTCTTCAAAAAGTGACAAAGTCCCTTTCCGATACTGGTGTATTACAAACAAAATCTTAGTTTGATGCAACTTGTTCTCAGATACCTAGTCTAAACAACCCGAATTACCGATCATGGACATTTTGGCAGACAAGTGAATTAACTTTCACAATATAGACTAATTGATTGGAATACTCACAAAATGATGGCTTTTGGAAGGGGTAAATGCCAGCTTCAAGTTTACTTAATTCCCCTCCACATCTAGACAGCTCTATTTCACTCACATAGATGTTGCACCATGACAAGAGGCCAGAATGCTAAAGCAGCACATAAAAGGATGCTAAAATAAAATTAAGCTACCAAAAGCAGCTACATATTTATGGCTTCATTAATAAAATACAATAATTACAAGATTATTTTATCCAGTGTGTATATTTTGGTTATAAAGGCTGCGTCAAAATAGTGCTGAGGTTTTTATAAAATCCCGCCTATTAATGTCCCCCAGTGCATTCCTGCTAACAGACAATTCTAGCAGCAGCCTTCTCATTATCTCCCTCTTCCATGTTTCGAAATGTTGGCAGTCATGCTAATGTGCAATTCGGATGTTGGTGCAATTGAATTGCACCTATAATATTTTAATGTTATTTAGCAGCTAGTGAGAGCCAATTATTCAGAAACTCTGCATACAGTAAACAGATAGGCCGATGCTCCAGGCTTACTGGGACTCCAGAGCTCTTGCAATTCAATATTTACTTCAAAGGGTATGGGTGATGATTTCATGAGCAAAAAAATATTACAAGTTGAATGCCTGTATATGAGAAGATGCATTTCAATTACCTGTTTTTGAGTAAAGAAACTTTGGAAATACGAATACAAAATAATGGTAATTAGACACCATTAAAATATATTTGGACAAAAAAATTGTTTAAACCATAACAAGGGAGTTTTTTCTGTCTTCATGTACAGCTGCAGGCTAAAATTGGCATTATATGGAGATGTTTATGAAGTTTTTGTCATAAAAACTATTACTTGGAATTCTCTTGTGATTACGGTCAGTGAAATGACATCACAATATGAGCTGGGTGCATACCTTAAATTATTAAGGATGCATTGAGGGAAGAGAGGATGTATCGCTTTTAGAGAAAGATAATGCATTTTCACTCGATGGGGAGGAGGCATTTATGGTGTTAATTCCAGTAGAACTGCAGATAGTGGGGGTTATTATCAAGGGGGTTTATCTCCGCTTTTTTGGCTTTAAAAGCCAAGAAAGCGGAGATAAAATGATCACCCTGTTACCTAGCTGTCGCTAACACCAGTTAGCGACAGCTAGTAGGAGATAGGGACCATCTTGGGCCCCGCTTTGCATGTCAGTGAAATTTATCACTAATGACATGCAAAGTGGGCGTGCCAAGATGTTAGCGACTGGAAACAGTCGCTAACATCGCTATCTCCTATTACCAACTTTTGGAGATATTTGCGCTAAGCGCGATCATCTCCAAAAGCTAACACCTGCCCCTGAGCAGTTCTTAGCCATGTTATCCAATAGTAGGTGGATAACATGGCTAAGAGCATTAGCTTGGTAATGCATGAATATCGCTGACTTTTCAGCGATATTCATGCATTTCGGGCGATTTTTATCGCTTAGGAGATAAACCTTGATAATAGCAAGGTTCCTAAGCGATAAAAATCGCCGCAGCTCGGTGATAAAAATATTGCCGCTAAGCCAACATAGCGATAATTATCGCTAGTTGTTGGTAATATGCCCCATTGAGTTTTAAGAATTTAAATAGATATAGCGCCTAAAAGCACAAATAGCCAATTATGGGTATCTGGTCACACAGGATCACAAGTTCAGGCAGATCACGATGAAGGGCAGGCCGTACATTGGGACAAGGTTAGTCTAGATGAAAAAGCTACCTTTTAAAAGTCCAGTGTGCTGAGTTCAAAACGTGTAGGGCCCGATTCACAAAGGTAAACTGAGACAAAAGTCTTTTTTTTAATTTTTTTTTTTAAACTCCTCATCCCACCATGTCAAGTCTTTGTGGAACTTTTACAGCCACATTCTCTACCTGTGGGCCACTTGGCTGACCACACTTCACTTAGGTCGCCTGACCTCTTCCCCTTTAGTACCGGAGACATGGTGTAATCATTGGAGCGACTGGATCATTCTTAGATTTCTCCCCCACCTTATTAGAGGATGCCAGATGTTAAAAGGCTTATCGTCTGCCCTCTCATATTCCAGCCGAGCCATGTAAAAAGATGCTTTCAACCAGTCCTCACTTCTCAGAGGAAGGCGGTCTTTCCATCTCCTACATATTTCCCTCCTTGCCAGTAGGATCATGTACAATAGCAACCCTTTTTCCTGCCATGTGGCAGTCTGATAGAATAGACCGTCATCCCCGAATATTATCAAAGAGGGGTTAACTTCGACCCTGGTCTTAAAAACTCCCGACAATACGTGCCCCACATCTTTCCAGAAAGGTTCCAAATCTTTGCATTCGGAAAACATGTGGATGTCATCTGCCAACAATACCCGACATCTCGGCATTTTGGTGGCGGTGTGGGGGCAAATTTCGCGATTTTGTAAGGAGTGTAGTAGAGCCTATTGACCACGTAGAAATGATTCTTTTTCAGATAAGCAGGCTTTATATGTTTGTATAATGTTTTCAAAGATGGTTCGAGCATGCCCTCAGCCTGCGATACCATGGAGGAATTATTCCAAACGCCCTCTGCCGAGGCTATCCCATTATCTTCAGCCTTTAGTAGATGTTGATACCATACCGAGATTTCTTTTTTAATTGGTGTGGTGGATTGACTTAGCCTTTCCATTTCCTCATTACTTTTTCTCTCCTCGCGTTCTGCTGTTTGCCAAGAGACCAATTGAAGATATTTGAATCTTGATAGATCTGTCGCTACCTTTGCCCTCAAGTACTCCCATGGGTGTACCCCTTCCTCATCCATTAACTCTTTCCAGATCGTAATCCCTGCCCTTTTTATTGGTATTGCAAAGGCATCGTTCTGGCAGTCCGGGGTACCGGGTGAATCCCAAACTGGAGCTGAATCTGAGTGATACCCAATCCCACTGCTTACCCTTACCCTGTGCCATGTCTCTAGGGCTGTTTTTAATATCTTCAAACGAACCCGCTTGAAGAATCTCGGAGATCCAAATTTATACATAAAGGCCTCACTTCTCCCTTCTACTCTCAACAATTCTCCCAGCAATCTGCCCCAGGATGAGTCATCCGGCTTTGTAAGTAGCATGCGTAAGCTGTTAAACTGGAATGCCACTACATAAAGACTACATAAAGACTGATATCGGGGAGAGCTAACCCAACTTTTAATAACCTTCTTCTAAGTTTCTTCCAGGTCAGGCGCACCCCTTTGTCCCCCCACGCGAAACTTCCTATTTTACTCTGTATCTTATTTATGTCTTTCTTTGGAAATATTAGCGGTATTGTAGAAAACAGATAGGAAAGCTTGGGGAGGATGCCCATTTTCACTAGATTCACTTTCCCATAGATGGTCAAAGGGAGATTTTTCCATCTGCTAAACAGACGGTTCATTTCCTTAGTTATTCTGTCCAGATTTAACTTAGGGATTCGATCCAATTCCCTCACAATATATATTCCCGGATATCTAAACTCCAGATTCTCAGCGCTTCACAAACACGATTAACATAACATTGTTGCCATTTGTGCCTTCAAACTCCCTTACGATTATTACATGCTTGGTGAAATTTCCGCTACATTTGAATAATCTCAAGTAATTATGGTAATTATGCATAGCTTGTTAAGCATAATTCCCACAATTATGTTATTATGCCATGTCAAGTAATTATGTGGCATTCGCCGCAAACATGTTGTGTGAGCGCAGGGGAACAACACTAACAACCAGAACGTAAATTGCTGCTATTTGTAGTGCTTCTGTTTTTTGGGGTATATGTCTTACTTCAAAATGCGTCCTTGCATCCAAATTGGATTCAAGCACACATTCGCACTAAAATATAGAAGAGAATGTCATTATTAGATTTAATGTAATCATGCTTAATTTAATGCAATTTTTTTGAAACTTCGGTAACTACACAGGGCACCGGATGGCCCTTCTCACTTCTTTCATGCATCTAACCACCTAATAAATCGGCACCGCGTACAATGACCCGCCGGAATTGAAAATGGTAAAATATAAACAATAAAAAAATAACAAAAAAAAAAAACTTGAGAGCATGAAAGAACGACTGGAGAAAAACTCCATGGGGCAGATTTATGTTAACTGGCGCATCCCCAGGGATGCGCCAGTTAACATGCGCCACAGTGCGCCACAGCTCCTCCACCCATGGTGCGCCGCATTTATAATGCGGTGCACCATGGTGTAAAAACGGCACAGATGCGTGACGCATCTGTGCTGGAAATGTGGCGCATTGCTGGAGTTGCGTCGCAAGCGCGACACAGCTCCAGCAAGGCTGGGGGGTGCCCCATTTTAACAATGCTGCGTCAAGACCTACGCCTGCTTCAAGCAGGCGCAGGGTTTTGACGCAGCATTGGCTTAAAAGTGACTGAGTGAAATTTCATAGATTTCACTCAGCCACTTTTGCGAGGCGCACCTGCCCCGGAACGCCCACCCTGCGCCGGAACGCCCACAAGCGGCGCAGGGCTTTACAACGTGACGCATCTGCCTAGATGCGTCACGTTGTAAATCGTTCGTAGGGATGCGCCACGTTTACGCCCCTTGCGTGACGCAACAGCGGTGTAAACGTGGCGCAAGGGCCTCATAAATCTGCCCCCTAGAGTTCTTATTTATTTCCTATTTAGCAAAGGTTGATCAAATATTTACATGCCAGGCCACTAAACAATTATTTTCAATGTGTTAGTGTTCGCAGTACATTTCGTTTATAAACGTGTGACATTTTTTAAAACATTACTTTGAAGAGGTTTGCTTTATTTAGAACGCAGTAATGTAACGCTCAAAATAGCAAAACATATATCTTTCAGAAGAACTATTTCAGGATTACGCTTTCCTGCTTTCATTCTGTAGCAGTCTTTACATGCTAAAAATTCAGTCACTGAATTACTATCCAATCGTTATTGAAGGCTTGGCTAAGGTTGTTAATATCCCTGTATATGGGAAGACATGGCATTGGAAATGAATACCCCGAGCAGTAAGCCGTATGCAAGGCATAGCTGATTGCATTTATTACTTCTTTCCATATAAAGTAGTTTTGTGTGACGCATTGTGGTAAATAGTTTTGCCGGTGCCTTTAGAACTTCAGGATAACATATTTACTCAACTTCTTAATTTTTTATTAAAAAAAAAATGCCACATGCAAATGCCCTAAGAAAAAAAGACCAAACAGTACAGAATGACAGGAAGAAATTAAGTGGAATACAAGGTTTCCGAACGGCACGGGTGTATGGGATTTTTCCTATGATCTGTCTACGTTCCTGGGGCCTCATTTATGAAAAGTGACGCATCGCTGCGTGAAAACAGCGATGCGTCACTTTTCACTGCACACTCCTTGCGACACCAATGATGCGTCATATTTAATGTATGACGCATCATGTCGCAAGGACTTACAGATACGTCAGTATTTCTGACGTATCTGTAAGCGCAAAAGTGACGCATTACTGGAGTGTGTCACAAAAGTGACGCAACTCCAGCAATGCGTCCTTTCACATGGGGCAAGCCCCATGTGAAAGGGCTTGCGTCAGTCTTACGGCTGATGTGAGGCAGGTGCAAGATTTTGACGCAACAGCATCCTAAAAGTGACGCAGTGAAATCTCATAGATTTCACTGCGTCACTATTACGAGGCTTTTTGCGGGGGAACGCCCCCTCTGCATACATTATACCTGACACAGATATAATGTGGCGCAGGGGTTTAAAAAGTGACGCATCTACCTAGATTCGTCACTTTTTAAATATGGCGCAACAAGGCGCATATTTTACGCCACTGGTGCGTCACAAAAAGTGACGCACCAGTGGCGGAAAACTGACGCAAGGCCTCATAAATAAGGGCCCTGAGGTCCAGAAGTTTTATTCCCATTCATTTACCGGATGTGAAGTTTGCTCACAGTCTAGTTTACGAAAGGAAATGCAATTTGTGATGAAACATATGTACTAACAGATCGATTCTCAAATTGTATATTGGCAGGGGGTCACTAAAAGACCTGCCTAATGAATAATGTTTAGGAAGGCTGCAATTTAGTTATTTTTGACACCGTGTGATTGGCTGTAAACTCTGTGACGAAGGCATGCAAAGGACAGCAGACCACCGTCCTCTCATTTCCTTTCGCAAACACAGGATCATTATTTTCGAAGCATCATAGTGTACGGATTGCCTTTTCCAGTTTAGATATATTGGGTCATTCTCTCAACTCTATGGGGCCTAATTACAAATTACACTTTGTAAATCATTCCGCGGTACATACACATACTCACATAGTACAAAATGACATTCAAAAACCTGTGCTTCTATCTTTTCTGTGTGGAATTTTACACCCTTCTTGCAGAGGTCTTTGCACATGTAGGTATTCAAGGCCTCATTTAGTGGATTTTGGTGTAGAGCAGCAAAGCAAGGCACATTTATCATTATTTATTTATGTGTTTTATAGGGCGCAAACTTGACCCGTTAGGGTATCAGAGCGCTTTACAGGAAAATATAGTCATGTACAGAGTAGACATAGCATCATCCAGTTACGGATCGAAAGAAGGAGGGCAGGGTGAGGGGTACATAAGGGAGTTAGGGCCGGTATTTACAGAATAAATATCCCAATAATTAAGATGATATAACATATTTACAGATTACGTTAACCAATGTTCGCGACAAGGCCCCATGTTTCTGATGGGGTGTGCTAGTTAATCTGAAGGGAGGCAATAGGTGACTATAGATCAAGTCCGTGGTGGTGGTGGAGGCAAGGTTTAAACAAGATATTTGCTCATTAGGAATGATTTGGCATCCTTTTTGAAGCGAGACAGAGAGGGTATTCTTATGATCTTGGGTGGGAAAGAGTTACATATTCTTGGAGTAGCCCCGGAGAAAGCCCGGTTGTGGTTTTATTTTTCCCAGAAAGTGTGCAGGGTGGAACAGGAGGTCTCTGGCAGATCGAGAGTTTCTGATTCCACCGGAAATCACACGTTTCTGCCTCAGATATGCAGGGGAGTTAGAATATAAGGCCTTGTGTGTGATGCATGCTACTTTGAGCTGTATTCTTGCCTCCAGGGGAAGCCAGTTGAGAGCCTTCAAGTGTGGGGAAATATGTTCGTATTTCCTTGTGCCGGTAAGTAGTCTGGCGGCCGTGTTCATGCAGGCTTTTAGAGGTGCCAGGGAGATCTTGGGTAGACCAGAGAGGGTAGAGCAGCCGTATTCCAGTCTAAGGATGACAAGTGCTTCGACTGCCATTTTTAGATCGAGAGTATTGAGGTAGGGTTTCAGTTTCCTAAGATTGCTCAGGTGGAATCTGGCTGATTTGGCCATTGAATTGATGTGGTCCCGCATGTTCAGATTGCTGTTGAGGGTGATTCCCAGGGATTTGGCGGAATCCACGATGGTTGGTGGGCAATTCAGGGCTGTGATAGCCTTAATCCATGATTGAATCTCAGGGTTGGTGTTAGGCGGGGCGATCAGGAGAAATTCGGTTTCTTTGCATTGAGTTTGAGTTGATTGGATGCGAGCCATTGTACAGTTAGTTTCAAGGTTTTGTTCAGGGAGAGGATCTCTTCGAGAGATGAGGTTTTGATGGAGATCTCAGTGTCATCAGTGTACATATGATAGGAGATATTAGCAGTTCGTAGTACTTCGGTAAGCGGTTCCAGGTAAAGATTGAAGAGGGTGGGGGAAAGTGTTGATCCTTGAGGGACTCCAACCGTGACAGGGGATGGTGCCGATGGGTTGCTGTTGACAAGGAATATCTGGGACTGGTTATTGAGGAAGAATCTGAACCACTCTAGGACAGTGCCATCCAAACCCATCCTGAATTTGAGATGCTCGAGTAGTTTTTCATGGTTGACTGTGTTGAAGGCCGATGATAGGTCCGGCAGGAATAGGAGACAGGTTTTGCCTTGGTCAAGGGCTTGGAGAGCATCATCAATGATGTGGAGCATAGTGGTTTCGCTGCTGTGCCCTAGTCTAAATCCAGATTGGAAGTAATCAAGCAGGTGGAAGCTGTTGATGTGTTGACTTAGCTGCTGTTGCACACATTTCTCCATCACTTTGGCTAAGAGGGTGATGTTGGAGATGGGGCTGAAGTTATCAGGGGAGGCTGGATCCAGTGATGGCTTTTTCAGAATGGGGAGGACTTGGCCGGCTTTTAGAGAGTTGAACATCGTTTCTTGCCTGAGAGAGGCGTTCATTATTGTAGTCCAGCAAGGAATAAAGGATTGGGCGATGGCAGCTAGGCAGTTGGAAGGAAGTGGGTCATTAAAATGGTTATCAGGGTTTAGGGAAGATCGGATTTTGGACACTGAGTCGTCTTCATAGAGTTCAAAGTCAGTCCAGTGAGCATGGTTGTTGGGTGAAGCCTGTGGGGGCGACGTGTCTGGAGAATGCGGGTCGAGAGGTCTTTGGGGGTATGTGATGGAGCACTTTGCCAGGGCCGGTTTTGGTTCTCAGACCGGCCCTGACAACGACGGTCTTTTCACGTGCTGACATCACAACACGACTTTAACATCGCAGGAGGCTTCACATAGCATACTTTTAGAATGCATGCTACAACTGCGCATTGACTTTTACATCACTAGCAATGACAACACGTTTGCAAGATGATGGATTATGACAGATACAAGATGATGAAAGGGTGGATAGATGAAGGATTAATGGATGAAGGATGGATGGATGGATGAAGGATGGATGTATCGATGAATTATGGATGGATGTGAGAAAAAGGTGGGTGGATGAATGATGGGTGGATGGATGGATGGAAAGGTGGATGGATGAAAAATGGATGTATGAATGAAAGGATGAAAAGGAGGATGGATGAAGTATGGATGTATGGATGGATAAATGGTTGCCTGGATGAATGATGGAGAGACATGTGAAAAGGTGGATGGATGAATGATGGGTGGGTGGTTGGAAGGGTGGATGGGTGAAGGATGGATGTATGGATGTACGATGGATTGATGTGTGAAAAGGTGGGTGGATGAAAGATGGATGAATGGTTAGATGGATTGAAGGGTGGATGGATAAAAGATGGATGTATGGATGGAAGGATGAAAGGGTGGATGGACGAAGGATGGATGTATGTATGGATAAAAGGTTGCATGGATGAATGATGGATGTGTGAAAAGGAGGGTGGATAAGTGATGGATGGATGGATGGGTGGATGTATGGATGTATGGATGGATGAAAGATTGAAGTATTAGTGGAAGGATGGAACTGTGGATGGATGAAGGATGGATGTATGGATGGAAGGATGCAAGAGTGGATGGACGAAGGATGGATGTATGGATGGAGAAAAGGTGGGTGGATGAATGAGGGGTGGATTGATGGATGGGAGGGTTGATGGATGAAAGATGGATGTATGGATGGAAGGATAAAAGGGTGGATGGATGAAGGATGGATGTATGGATGGAAGGATGCAAGGGTGGATGTATGAAGGGTGAATGTATAGATCACATACTGTAATTTGGGTAAGTGGGGCAGCACGTACCTGGTTTCACTGGTTGCACATCCTATTCTGTGATTCATAAACCAAGAAGAAACAGGTGCATCACGTGAAATAGATTGCCATTTTTCAGGATGGGATGCCTGGCTCTCAAGCTTCTTCCCCTTCACTCCCTGCATCAGACCACCATAGCTAACAGTTTTAGAGGTGCTTCCAAACACACATTGAACAGGATTTTGCCCCTGATTTTACTGCAGAATAGGGGCATGTCAAACAATCGTAATTTAAAACCTTTCCCCGAGATGTCATGAGAGAGGAGAGAAATGCAAAGAAATGGCTGGGCACAAGACTTGAGTGTCCTCCTGCTTCCTCAGTGAGAGATCAGTCACTGCTCACATCAGAGATGTCATGAGAGGGAAATGCAAAGATTTGGGTTGGCACGAGACGTGAGGGTCCTCTTGATTCGTCAGTGACCGCTCAGTCACTGCTCACATTAGGACTGTGACCTCTCACCTCAGTCTGGCAATCGACATCCTTGCAGCACTGTACTTACCTAGAGCCAACCCTGAACACACTGAAAGAAAGTCAGAAAGATAGATCGGCTCGCAGGACAAAACAGGCAGGCAGGCTGGCAGAGGAAAGGCTCCTCCGGGACCTGGTAGTTCAGTGCAGGGGCTCCTTAAGTCTCTCCACTGGTCGCAACTAGCACCAGGGCCACCGCCACTCGGGGGGGTTGTGCTCGTGCTGGGCGTAGTGTGTGTTATGTCGGAAAAAAATGTGATGTTAAAGCATTCGCAGTGTTTGTGTGCATAGTGATTGTGTTTTGTATGCATTTCAATGGTGGAGCGAAGTAATGGGTTGCGTTGTGACAGCGTGCGTTGTGAATGTGTGTGCGATGTAAAGACAGCAATGTGCATGTTTGCGATGAAAACATTTGCGATGAAGCATCATACATTCAAACTGAAGTGGGACAGAGACTGATTTTTGTTCTGGCACAGTGAGTCAAAGAACATAGACGGCGCAGCATCCTGTATGAATGTTTGTGGCTGGGTTTAATTCATACAATCCTTCCAACACCTTTGTCCACATGCATTAACATCCTTTACATTCACAAACAGTGGGAATCACAAATGCAAAATAGCCTTTCAAGATGTATGAAATGCATTGACAGAGCATTTTAGGTAACCACCATTTTTAGAGATTACCTAACATTGGGAGAACAAATACGGAATCACAATTTGTGATTCCCTAAGCACATGTAACAAGCATTTTTAAATTCAAATTGGGCATTTAGGAAATGCTATTAGCATCGACTCCAAGTCGATGGCACCCATGTGCATTTTTTGAAAATGAACAAAAAATGCATTTTTGAAAGTGCCATTTACAGCCCACATGCCCCTTAAGATGTGCGCATGTTTTTTGGGTTATTCAGGGGGGGCCTTAGGCACCCGGGCACCCTTAGTTTTGCATTTCCTAGTTTGTGATTACCAATTAGGTAATCACAAATTAGGTAATGCAAAACCATTCTCACCTATGGGCCTTTAAGCCCAAAGGAACCAATGGAGTAGCATTTCCTAATAGCGAATACCTAATTGCAATTGCAAGGCAGTTGGAAATTGCTATTTTGGAATCGCTATTTCCTAACAAACCATTTTGCATTCCTAAATAGTGATTACCTAAAATTTGCTATAAGGGAGTGCAAAATGGAACTTTGATACTTGTGGCCCCTTGTTTATTTTTGTATTTGTAGTAGATGCCCTTAGTGTGATGGTATGGCTAGGCGTGGGCCCTGTGCTCACTGTACCATAGGACTCAAGCCACACTCAAGTTTTACACCACTGATTAACTGATAAGTGGTCCATATTCGGTTGGACATTTCTTTGGTTACCATCAAGACGGGCCCTTGAGTGGCGTTGCTGTCTGTGCTGTCCTACTGGAACAGGACTAAGGGTGATTTACACATGGTTGTTCTTTGTCTAGATGGCATAGTGGGAAAAAAAACTATGGGCAGCGATATGGCTCTGAGCGTTCATCATTAGCTAAGTATTCCTTATATCAGGTAAAACTGAAGTTTTATTGTTTGCAAAAGAGACCAATTTTTGGACACCAAGTTGGTGGCCTGACTCGATGCCGCTCTCCCGCAACCTTCATAGAAGGTAAAAAAATTGGGAGTAATAGTCAATGAGAGACTACCTTTGGGGAGCAAGTAAATGCAGCGGCATCAGCAACATACTATGTGCTCAGAACCGTCAGGAAAATATTGCCATTCCTACCCTCGGGTAGCTGGCAAACAGTGGTCACAGCACTGGCACTGTCAAGGCTGGACTATTGCAATAGCTTGTATTTGAATATCCAACAAAAATGTATGAATAAATCACAATTGCTACAAAATGCAGCTGCTAGACTCCTCACTGGTACATCCAAAGTCGCTCCCATCTCCAAGGAAAAAAAGCAACTGCACTAGCTCCCTGTAAGGAGTCATGTGTGTTTTAAATCGCTCTGTGTGGTTTTTAAAGCTCCTCAAGGTACGGTCCCAGACTTTTTAAAACAACTGTTCCAGTGGTATACACTGAAAAGGTCACTTCGCTCACTAGAGGCCAAGCTGATCTCAGTGTTGCACACAAAAAAAGCTCTGTGGAGTTGCAGAAGTTTTGCGGTTGGTGCAGTGAAAGCATGGAATGCCCTTCAGTTCCACCTAAGGAATGCCACGGATCTTCTAGCCTTTAGGAAGGATTTAAAGACCTGGCTTTTTGCTGAATAAGTCTCATCTCCTCCATATTTTTGCCTCAGGATAAGTGATTAGCTCCAAGACACCCACGTGTAACCGCTGCGCTTCACAAATACGATTAACATAACATTGTTGCCATTCGTGCCTTCAAACTCCCTTACGATTATTACATGCTTGGTGAAATGTCCACTACATTTGCATAATCTCAAGTAATTAAGGTAATTATGTATAGCTTGTTATGCATAATTCCCAAAATTATGTTATTATGCCATGTCAAGTAATTATGTGGCATTCGCCGCAAACATGTTGTGTGGGCGCAGGGGAACAACACTAAAAACCAGAACGTAAATTGCTGCTTTTTGTAGTGCTTCTGTTTTTTGGGGTATATTTTTTATTTCAAAATGCGTCCTTGCATCCAAATTGGATTCAAGCACACATTTGCACTAAAATATAGAAGAGCATGTCATTATTAGATTTAATGTAATTATGCTTAATTTAATGCAATTTATTTTAAACTTCGGTAACTACACAGGGCACAGGATGGCCCTTCTCACTTCTTTCATGCATCTAACCACCTAATAAATCGGCACCGCGTACAATGACCCGTCGGAATTGAAAATGGTAAAATATAAACAATAAAAAAAAACAAAAAAAACTTCCTCTTGCTACCTGCACACGTCACTTTTTCCTCCTATACCTCTATATTTACTTTCTACGCTTTTGTAACCTGCACACGTAACTTTTTCCTCCTGTAATGCACCGTTTGGCTCACTTTTGTAATGCTCCGTTTGCTTCCGCTTGCTCACGATGTACGCTTTTGTAACCTGCACACATAACTTTTTCCTCCTGTAATGCACCGTTTGGCTCACTTTTGTAATGCTACGTTTGCTTCCTCTTGCTCACGATTTTCATTTTTGCTTAATTTTTCCGCCTCTCACAGCTCCTAAATAAATAAATAAATAACCTACCTCATCCGCCGCTCACCGCTCCTCCTCGCCTGCTCGACGCTCCTCCCTGCTTGTCCGCCGCTCCTCACCGCCTGTCCGCCGCTCCTCACCACCTGTCCGCCTGTCCGCCGCTCCTCACCGCTCCTCCCCGCGCCATGTCCGCATGTCCTCCTTGCGCTGCTGCACGCTGCTCATCCCAGCACTCCTCATGTCATGCATGCACACCGCGGCCGATGCTTCTTCCAAGGGACTACTTTTTTTTCGGTAAATTTTTTAAATAGCGTATATTTATTACATTTATATAGCCTATGTCCATCTGCACACCCTGACAATTACAATGATGTATCGGGTGTGTGGATTGGCGCTGTGGTTCCTGAGTTTACCCGCCTCAAAGGTTCAAAGTTCTTCCTTTATAATAGTAGTATAAATTTAGCAAAAGTTGATCAAATATTTACATGCCAGGCCACTAAACAATTCTTTTCAATGTGTTAGTGTACGCAGTACATTTCATTTATAAACGTGTGACATTTTTTAAAACATTACTTTGAAGAGATTTGCTTTATTTAGAGCGCAGTAATGTAACGCTCAAAATAGCAAAACATATATCTTTCAGAAGAACTATTTCAGGATTAAGCTTTCCTGATTTCATTCTGTAGCAGTCTTTTCATGCTAAAAAATTCAGGGGCATATTACCAAGCAATAGCGATAATTATCGCTATTGCTTGGTTAGAGACAAAACTTTACCGCTTAGCTGCGGCGATTTTTACCGCAAATAAACCTTGGTATTACCAAGGTTTATCGCAAATGCGATAAAAGTCGCCGTAATGCATGAATATCGCTGAAAAGTCAGCAATATTCATGCATTACCGAGCTAATGCTCTTAGCCATGTTATCCACCTCCCATTGGATAACATGGCTAAGAACTGCTCAGGGCAGGTGTTAGCTTTTGGAGACATTCGCGCTTAGCGCGAATATCTCCAAACGTTGGTAATAGGAGATAGCGATGTTAGCGACTATTTTCAGTCGCTAACATCTTGGCACGCCCACTTTGCATGTCATTAGTGATAAATATCACTGAAATGCAAAGTGGGGCCCAAGATGGTCGCTATCTCCTACTAGCTGTCGCTAACTGGTGTTAGCGACAGCTAGGTAATAGGGAGATAATTTTATCTCCGCTTTCTTGGCTTTTAAAGCCAAAAAAGCAGAGATAAACCCCCTTGATAATATGCCCCTCAGTCACTGAATTACTATCCAGACTTGGCTAAGCTTGTTCATGTCCCTGTATATGGGGAGACATGGCATTGGAAATGAATACCCCGAGCAGTAAGCCGTATGCAAGGCATAGCTGATTGCATTTAATACTTCTTTCCATATAAAGTAGTTTTGTGTGACGCATTGTGGTAAATAGTTTTGCCGGTGCCTTTAGAACTTCAGGATAACATATTTACTCACTTTCCTAATATTTTATTTAAAAAATGCCACATGCAAATGCCCAAAGAAAAAAAAAACATTACCCAATGACAGGAAGAAATTAAGTGGAATAGAAGGTTTCCGAACGGCACAGGTGTATGGGATTTTTCCAATGATCTGTCTACGTTCCTGAGGTCCAGAAGTTTTATTCCCATTCATTTACCGGATGTGAAGTTTGCACACAGTCTAGTTTACGAAAGGAAATGCAAATTGTGATGAAACATATGTACTAATAGATCGATTCTCAAATTGTAAATTGGCAGGGGGCCACTAAAAGACCTGCCTATTGAATAATGTTTAGGAAGGCTGCAATTTAGTTATTTTTGACACCGTGTGATTGGCTGTAAACTCTGTGACGAAGGCATGCAAAGGACAGCAGACCACCGTCCTCTCATTTCCTTTCGCAAACACAAGATCATTATTTTCGAAGCATCATAATGTACGGATTGCCTTTTCCAGTTTAGATATATTGGGTCATTCTCTCAACTCTATGGGGCCTAATTACAAATTACACTTTGTAATTCATTCCGCGGTACAGAATAGTACTACTCACATAGTACAAAATGACATTCAAAAACCTGTGCTTCTATCTTTTCTGGGTGGAATTTTACACCCTTCTTGCAGAGGTCTTTGCACATGTAGGTATTCACGGCCTCATTTAGCGGATTTTGGTGTAGAGCAGCAAAGCAAGGTACCTTTATTATTATTTATTTATGTGTTTTATAGGGCGCAAACTTGACCCGTTAGGGTATCAGAGCGCTTTACAGGAAAACATAGTCATGTACAGAGAAGGCATAGCATCATCCAGTTAGGGATCGAAAGAAGGAGGGCAGGGTGAGGGGTACATAAGGGAGTTAGGGCCGGTATTTACAGAATAAATATCCCAATAATTAAGATGATATAACATATTTACAGATTACGTTAACCAATGTTCGCGACAAGGCCCCAGGTTTCTGATGGGGTGAGCTAGTTAATCTGAAGGGAGGCAATAGGTGACTATAGATCAAGTCCGTGGTGGTGGTGGAGGCAAGGTTTAAACAAGATATTTGCTCATTAGGAATGATTTGGCATCCTTTTTGAAGAAAGACAGAGAGGGTATTCTTATGATCTCGGGTGGGAAAGAGTTCCATATTCTTGGAGTAGCCCCGGAGAAAGCCCGGTTGTGGTTTTATTTTTCCCAGAAAGCGTGCAGGGTGGAACAGGAGGTCTCTGGCAGATCGAGAGTTTCTGATTCCTCCGGAAATCACACCTTTCTGCCTCAAATATGCAGGGGAGTTAGAATATAAGACCTTGTGTGTGATGCATGCTACTTTGAGCTGTATTCTTGCCTCCAGGGGAAGCCAGTTGAGAGCTTTCAAGTGTGGGGAAATATGTTCGCATTTGCTTGTGTCGGTAAGTAGTCTGGCGGCCGTGTTCAGGCAGGCTTTTAGAGGTGCCAGGGAGAACTTGGGTAGACCAGAGAGGGTAGAGCAGCCGTATTCCAGTCTAAGGATGACAAGTTCTTGGAATGCCATTTTTAGATGGAGAGTATTGAGGTAGGGTTTCAGTTTCCTAAGATAGCTCAGGTGGAATCTGGCTGATTTGGCCATTGAATTGATGTGGTCCCGAATGTTCAGATTGCTGTAGAGGGTGATTCCCAGGGATTTGGCTGAATCCACGATGGTTGGTGGGCAATTCAGGGCTGTGATAGCCTTAATCCATGATTGAATCTCAGGGTGGGTGTTAGGTGGGGAGATCAGGAGAAATTCAGTTTTTTTGTGTTGAGTTTGAGTTGATTGGATGCGAGCCATTGTACAGTTAGTTTCAAGGTTTTGTTCAGGGAGAGGATCTCTTCGAGAGATGAGGTTTTGATGTAGATCTGAGTGTCATCAGTGTACATATGATAGGAGATATTAGCAGTGCGTAGTACTTCGGTAAGCGGTTCCAGTTAAAGATTGAAGAGGGTGGGGGAAAGTGATGATCCTTGAGGGACTCCAACCGTGACAGGGGATGATGCTGATAGGTTGCTGTTGACAAGGAATCTCTGGGACTGGTTATGGAGGAAGGATCTGAACCACTCTAGAACAGTGCCATCCAAACCCATCCTGAATTTGAGAGGCTCGAGTTGTTTTTCATGGTTGACTGTGTCGAAGGCCGATGATAGGTCCAGCAGGATTAGGAGACAGGTTTTGCCTTGGTCAAGGGCTTGGAGAGCATCATCAATGATGTGGAGCATAATGGTTTCGCTGCTGTGCCCTGGTCTAAATCCAGATTGGAAGTCATCAAGCAGGTGGAAGTTGTTGATGTGTTGACTTAGCTGGTGTTGCACACATTTCTCCATCACTTTGGCTAAGAGGGGGATGTTGGAGATGGGTCTGAAGTTGTCATGGGAGGCTGGTTCCAGTGATGGCTTTTTCAGAATGGGGAGGACTTGGCCGGCTTTTAGAGAGATGGGCATCGTTCCTTGCCTGAGAGAGGCGATCATTATTGTAGTCCAGCAAGGAATAAAGGATTGGGCGATGGCAGCTAGGCAGTTGGAAGGAAGTGGGTCATTAAAATGGTTATCAGGGTTTAGGGAAGATACTCTTTTGGACACTGAGTCGTCGTCATAGAGTTCGAAGTCAGTCCAGTGAGCATGGTTGTTGGGTGAAGCCTGTGGGTGCGACGTGTCTGGAGAATGCCGGTCGAGAGGTGTTTGGTGGTATATTATGGAGCACTTTGCCAGGGCCGGTTTTGGTTCTCAGTCCGGCCCTGACAACGACGGTCTTTTCACGCACTGACATCACAACGCGACTTTAACATCGCAGGAGGCTTTACATTGCATGCTTTTAGAACGCATGCAACAACTGCGCATTAACTTTTACATCACTAGCAATGACAACACGTTTGCAAGATGATGGACTATGACAGATACAAGATGGTGAAAGGGTGGATAGATGAAGGATGGATGGATGAAGGATGGATGGATGGATGAAGGATGGATGTATGGATGAATTATGGATGGATGTGAAAAAAAGGTGGGTGGACGAATGATGGGTGGATGGATGGATGGAAAGGTGGATGGATGAAAAATGGATGTATGATTGGAAGGATGAAAAGGTGGATGGATGAAGTATGGATGTATGGATGGATAAACGGTTGCCTGGATGAATGATGGAGAGACGTATGAAAAGGTGGATGGGTGAATGATGGGTGGATGGTTGGAAGGGTGGATGGGTGAAGGATGGATGTATGGATTGACGATGGATGGATGTGTGAAAAGGTGGGTGGATGAAAGATGGGTGGATGGTTAGATGGATAGAAGGGTGGATGGATAAAAGATGGATGTATGGATGCAAGGATGAAAGGGTGGATGGATGAAGGATGGATGTATGTATGGATAAAAGGTTGCATGGATGAATGATGGATGGATGGATGTGTGAAAAGGTGGGTGGATAAGTGATGGATGGATGGATGGATTGGTGGATGGATGGATGGCTGGATGGATGGATGGATGGTAGGGTGAATGGATGAAAGATTGAAGTATGAGTGGAAGGATGGAAGGGTGGATGGATGAAGGATAGATGTATGGATGGAAGGATGCAAGGGTGGATGGATGAAGGATGGATATATGGATGGAGAAAAGGTTGCATGGATGAATGATGGATAAATAGATGTGCGAAAAGGTGGGTGGATGAATGAGGGGTGAATGGATGGATGGGAGGGTTGATGGATGAAAGATGGATGTATGGATGGAAGGATGAAAGGGTGGATGGATGAAGGATGGATGTATAGATGGAAGGATGCAAGGGTGGATGGATGAAGGATGAATGTATAGATCACATACTGTAATTTGGTTAAGTGAAGCAGCACGTACCTGGTTTCACTGGTTGCACATCCTATCCTGTGATTCATAAACCAAGAAGAAACAGGTGCATCACGTGAAATAAATTGCCATTTTTCAGGATGGGATGCCCGGCTCTCAAGCTTCTTCCCCTTCGCTCCCTGCATCAGACCACCATAGCTAACAGTTTTAGAGGTGCTTCCAAACACACATTGAACAGGATTTTGCCCCTGACTTTACTGCAGAATAGGGACATGTCAAACGATCGTAATTTAAAACCTTTCCCTGAGATGTCATGAGAGAGAAGAGAAATGCAAAGAAATGGCTGGGCACAAGACTTGAGGGTCCTCTTGCTTCCTCAGTGATAGATCAGTCACTGCTCACATCAGAGATGTCATGAGAGAGAAATGCAAAGATTTGGGTTGGCATGAGACGTGAGGGTCCTCTTGATTCGTCAGTGACCGCTCAGTCACTGCTCACATTATGACTTTGACCTCTCACCTCAGTCTAGCAATTGACATCCTTGCAGCACTGTACTTACCTAGAGCCAACCCTGAACACACTGAAAGAAAGTCCAAAAGATAGATCGGCTCGCAGGACAACACAGGCAGGCAGGCTGGCAGAGGAAAGGCTCCTCCGGGACCTGGTAGTTCAGTGCAGGGGTTCCTTAAGTCTCTCCACTGGTCGCGACTAGCACCAGGGCCACCGCCACTCCGGGGGGTTGTGCTCGTGCTGGGCGTAGTGTGTGTTATGTTGGAAAAATATTGTGATGTTAAAGAATGCGCAGTGTTTGTGTGCATAGTGATTGTGTTTTGTATGCATTTCAATGGTGGAGCGAAGTAATGGGGTGCGTTGTGACAGCGTGCGTTGTGAATGTGTGTGCGATGTAAAGACAGCAATGTGCATGTTTGCGATGAAAACGTTTACGATGAAGCATCATACATTCAAACTGAAGTGGGACAGAGACTGGTTTTTTTTCTGGCACAGTGAGTCAAAGAACATAGACAGCGCAGCATCCTGTATGAATGTTTGTGGCTGGGTTTAATTCATACAATCCTTCCATTACCTTGGTCCACATGCATTAACATCCTTTGCATTCACAAACAGTGTGAATCGCAAATGCAAAATAGCCTTTCAAGATGTATGTAATGCATTGACAGAGCATTTTAGGTAACCACAATTTTTAGAGATTACATAACATTGGGACAACAAATACGGAATCACAATTTGGGATTCCCTAGGCACTTGTAACAAGCATTTCTAAATACAAATTGGGCATTTAGGAAATGCTATTAGCATCGACTCCAAGTCGATGGCACCCATGTGCATTTTTTGAAAATGAACAAAAAATGCATTTTTGAAAGTGCCATTTACAGCCCACCTGCCCCTTTACATGTGCACATTTTTTGGGGTTATTCAGGGGGGGCCTTAGGCACCCGGGCACCCTTAGTTTTGCATTACCTAATTTGTGATTACCAATTAGGTAATCACAAATTAGGTAATGCAAAACCATTCTCACCTATGGGCCTTTAAGCCCAAAGGAACCAATAGACGTAGCCTTTCCTAATAGCGAATAACTAATTGCAATTGCAAGGCAGTTGGAAATTGCTATTTGAGAATCGCTATTTCCTAACATACCATTTTGCATTCCTAAATAGTGATTACCTAAAATTTGCTAATAAGGGAGTGCAAAATGGAACTTTGATACTTGTGGCCCCTTGTTTATATTTGTATTTGTAGTAGATGCTCTTAGTGGGATGGGATGGCTAGACGTGGGCCCTGTGCTCACTGTACCATAGGACTCAAGCCACACTCAAGCTTTACACCACTGAATAACTGATAAGTGGTCCATAATGGGTTGAACATTTCTTTGGTTCCCATCCAGATGGGCCCTGGAGTGGCGTTGCTGTCTGTGCTGTCCTACTGGAACAGGACTAAGGGTGATTTACACATGGTTGTTATTTGTCTAGTGGGAAAAAAACTATGGGCAGCGATATGGCGATATGTATATGGCATCATTAGCTAAGTATTCCTTATATCAGGTAAAACTGAAGTTTTATTGTTTGCAAAAGAGACCAATTTTTGGTCACCAATTTGGTGGCCTGACTCGATGCCGCTCTCCCGCAACCTTCATAGAAGGTAAAAAAATTGGGAGTAATAGTCGATGAGAGACTACCTTTGGGGAGCAAGTAAATGCAGCGGCATCAACAACAGACTATGTGCTCAGAACCGTCAGGAAAATATTGCCATTCCTACCCTCGGGTAGCTGGCAAATAGTGGTCACAGCACTGGCACTGTCAAGGTGGGACTATTGCAATAGCTTGTATTTGAATATCCAACAAAAATGTATGAATAAATCGCAATTGCTACAAAATGCTGCTGCTAGACTCCTCACCGGTACATCCAAATTCGCTCCCATTTCCAAGGAAAAAAAACAACTGCACTGGCTCCCTGTAAGGAGTGATGTGCATTTTAATTCGCTCTGTGTGGTTTTTAAAGCTCCTCAAGGTACGGTCCCAGACTTTTTAAAACAACTGTTCCAGTGGTATACACTGAAAAGGTCACTTCGCTCACTAGAGGCCAAGCTGATCTCAGTGTTGCACACAAAAAAAGCTCTGTGGAGTGGCAGAAGTGTTGCCGTTGGTGCAGCGAAAGCATGGAATGCCCTTCAGTTCCACCTAAGGAATGCCACGGATCTTCTAGCCTTTAGGAAGGATTTAAAGACCTGGCTTTTTGCTGAATAAGTCTCATCTCCTCCATATTTTTGCCTCAGGATAAGTGATTAGCTCCAAGACACCCACGTGTAACCGCTGCGCTTCACAAATACGATTAACATAACATTGTTGCCATTCGTGCCTTCAAACTTCCTTACGATTATTACATGCTTGGTGAAATGTCCGCTACATTTGCATAATCTCAAGTAATTAAGGTAATTATGTATAGCTTGTTATGCATAATTCCCACAATTATGTTATTATGCCATGTCAAGTAATTATGTGGCATTCGCCGCAAACATGTAGTGTGAGCGCAGGGGAGCAACACTAACACAACCAGAACGTAAATGCTGCTATTGTAGTGCTTCTGTTTTTTGGGGTATATTTGATACTTCAAAATGCGTCCTTGCATCCAAATTGGATTCAAGCACACATTTGCACTAAAATATAGAAGAGAATGTCATTATTAGATTTAATGTTATTATGCTTCATTTAATGCAATTTTTTTGAAACTTCGGTAACTATACAGGGCACAGGAAGGCCCTTCTCACTTCTTTCATGCATCTAACCAACTAATAAATCGGCTCCGCGTACAATGACCCGCCGGAATTGAAAATGGTAAAATGTAAACAAAACAAAAAAACAAATTACAAAAAACTTAAGAGCATGAAAGAACGACTGGAGAAAAACTCCATGAGTTCTTATTTATTTCCTATTGAGCAAAAGTTAAACAAAAATGTACATGCCAGGCCACTAAACAATTCTTTTCAATGTGATAGTGTACGCAGTACATTTAGTTTATAAACGTGTGACATTTTTTACAACATTACTTTGAAGAGGTTTGCTTTATTTAAAACGCAGTAATGTAACGCTTAAAAAAAGCAAAACATATATCTTTCAGAAGAACTATTGCTATGATTACGTATGGTAATCCCCATTACTCTTAGTCCTACTCGTCCTCGACCCAGTCATCACACATGAGGTATTCCACACAGAAAGGAAACAAAACAGGAAACGCTTTTAGGCTCCGCCCCCCTCCTGCCAGGTGCTATATCAGACCTAACCACTAGAAGCACAACCTGACATACCAAGCAACAAAGGCCTGGACAGGGAGGGAGGGTGGGAAGTATGACTGGGTTGAGGACGAGTAGGACTAAGAGTAATGGGGATTACCATACGTAATCATAGCATTACCTCTACGTCCCTCGTCCTCGACCCAGTCATCACACATGAGGCATACCAAAGCAACGCCCAAACAGGCCTTTGGCAACCCAAACACAACAAAACACGGACCAGACACAAAAGGAGTGCAGCAAGTGAAAAAAGAACACAGAGTGGAGGGGAAACCCCCACAGCTTGCAACACCCCACGACCAAAAGTGGTCTGGCCAGACAGGGCACAATTCAACCTGTAGTGTCGGACAAACGTGGACTCGGAGGCCCAGGTCCCAGCACGACAAATCTCATCAAGAGTCACACCATGAAAGGCAGCCCAGGAGGCAGACACGCCCCGAGCGGAACGCGCCTGAACCCCCGCAGGACAAGGCAAACCAGCACCACAACAGGCAAGAGCGATGACAGCCATAATCCAACGTCCCAAGGCAAGCCTGGAAGCAGCCTTACCGTTACCAGCCAAACCAAAGGTCACAAAGAGAGAGTCTGAAGAGCGAAACACCCCAGAACGAGCCACATAAATGGACAAGGCACGCCTCAGGTCCAAAGAATGAAGCAACAGCTCAGAAGGAGAAGAAGGACACAAAGAAGGAAGAACCAGCTCCTGAGAGGAATGGAAACGGGAGCGTACTCTGGGAACAAAACTAGGCTCCAAAGAGAGCACCACAGCACCATCCAAAAAACTCAAAAACGGAGGGGAACAATGCAAGGCCGTAAGCTCCCCGAACCGCCTCGCAGAAGTGAGGGCCACCAGAAAAACCACCTTGTAGGACAGAAACAGAAGGTCCATAGCCTCCAAAGGCTCAAAGGGGGAAGACTGCAAAACAGACGAGAAACCAGGAGGCCATCAGAAGACAGAAGGGAATCCGGGGCCCGGAAGGCCCGGATAGCAGCCCACTGGCCCCTCAAGGCAGAAACAACAAAGCGCTACTGAAGCCATCCAGAAAAAAACTGAAGGAAAGAAGACACAGAGCAAGAGGTAGGAGATAAACCAAAAGAGGAGCACCACCCCGAAAGGAGGCCCAGTGCTTCGAGCAGGAAGACAAAGTAGACGGCCTACGAGAGGTCTGCATCACAGAGACGATGTGGTCGGGCAGACCACGGACCCCAAGAGACAACCGAACAACCTCCAGACCGCCAACGAGAGGGGAACCAGAAGAGGGGACTGGGACCTCAGAGGAGACGGGTAGCGGGGCAGAAGCCAAGGAGGGCCCACCGCGAGGCTCAGCAGAAGAGGAAACCAGGACCTCCTCGGCCAGTGCGGAAGAACAGCCACCACCTGAGCCCCCCCCGCTGAACCATCAACAATTAGGCAGGAATCAGAGGAAAGGGAGGAAAGGCATAAAGAAACCAAGGAGGCCACCGGAGAGACAAGGCATCCACTCCCCAGGCGCCCATATCCGGAGACCCTGAGCAGAACAGGGGAACCAGGGCATTGGACCGGGAGGCGAACAAATCCAGAACCAGAGTCCCGAACCGCAGGCAAATCAAGCGAAAGCACGAGGAGCCAGGCACAGGGACAGAGACGAAGGAAACCTCCGGGTCAGCCAAACCGCCACCACTTTGTCCACACCCCGAATGCGCTGAGCAGACAGGGCCAGAAGATTCAGCTCCGCCCAGGATGAAATGGAGCAGGCCACCAGAACCAGGGAAGAACTGCGGGACCCCCGTCCCCCGGTGAATGAGATAGGCCACAGACACGGTGTTGTCCGACCTCACCAGGACATGGCAACCCCCCAGACGAGGCTGGAAAAAACGGAGGGCCCCCTCCACAGCAGACAACATCCTCCAGTTGGACGACCTGCGAGACTCCCCCGGGAGCCAACGAGCCAGCACAGCCCAATGGTCCAGAGACGCCCCCCCCCCAGCCAGAAGCGCTGGCATCTGAGGTCACAACCAGAGGAGGAGGAAGACGGAACAACACCCCCACTGAAAAGTGGAAAGGATCCAGCCACCACTGAAGAGCAGACACCACATCCAGAGACACAGGCCCAGGGAATCGCATAATCCAGGACAGGAAAAGGGGACCCACCGCTGCACATGCCACAGCAGAGGGCGCAAACGAACCCTGGCCCAGGGCACAGTGAAGACAGAAGCAGCCATGAGGCCCGAACCTTCAGCCACCGAAGGAGGGGAGCCCAGGGCAGAGACAACAACTTCCTCAGCAAAGACTTTAGGCGGCGAATCCGGGTCTCCGGCAGGAACACCCTGCCCAACACGGAAATGAACACAGCACCGATGAAGGTCCTCCGAGTGGCAGGATCCAGGTGGCACTTCGGTAGATTCATCCAGAACCCGTAGACCCTGAGCGTAGACATGGGCAAGAGAAGGTGATGAGACATGACCTCCAGGGACGGAGCCAGAACCATCCAATCGTCCAGGTACGGGAACACACACACATCCCAGGGGATGGAGAAGGGCCAGCAAGGGAGCCACCACCACGGCCAACACCCCGGGAGCAGACCGAAGACGAAAAGGACGGACGCAGAACTGCCAGTGCAGGCCCTCCAGGCAGAAGCGCAAGAAACGCTGATCCCTCACAGCCACTGGAACGTGCAGGTACGCATCCCGGAGGTCCAGAGTGGAGAACACCCAACCGGACTGGATCAGCGGGATAACCTTCTGGAGAGTCTCCATCTTGAAAGGGATCTTCCCCACGAACAAGGTCAGACCTAGGCATGAGCGAATTTTGCGGATCTCGCGTTCGCGAATTTTGCGGATTTGCGGATTCGCAATCCGCAAAATCCGCGAATTCCCGCGAATTTGCGGATTTTTTTTTTTTTTGTGTTCGCCCGTGTTTCTGCCAGTTCGCGAGGGTTTTTACAATTTCGCAATGTGCGAACTTACCTGTCGGGTCGCAAGTTTTGCGAACTTGTTGTTTCTACGTGTCCAGCCTGTTTGGGACACTCTTCTTCATCACTGCCACTCTCTGTCACCACTGCCACTCTCTGACTACTCATGCCACCCTCTGGCCCACCCATGCCACCCTCTGTTTCATCATCACACCCTCTGGTTGTCCAGTGTACATTATTTTCGGCAAAGCAAAGCACACCTTCCCTGCCTCAAGTGACCTGAATTAATTTGGGGCTGATTAATGTGTCACAGAATATTTTTTTAGCTGGCACCTGCTTCCTTAGTGCGCCCTGATTAGTGATCTTTTGCACTTGCTAAGTGCTTTCATTGTTGCAAAATTAGTTACAACACCTGCCCTGCCCCAACTGACAATAATGAATTAGGGGCTGATTAATGGATTTTAACTTCCAGCCTGGCTCCTGCTTGTCTCCCTTAGCTGTAATTCAGGACCTTTGTGGCATATGTGTAACTATTCTGAGGTTCAGAGCAGGGTCACATAATAGTTTCAACTGGCAACTGAACTCTGGAGGGGCCCCTCAGGAAGCACTACAGGAAATGGCTACTAATGATGTGCCTGAACTTTTGAACCTGGTAAGTAGTTACTTTCAGTTTTGCTAAAATCGTATTTCTGCAATTTTGCACTTATTCGCGGGGCGCGAACTCACGCGAACAGTGCGAGCAGTGCGAGCAAAATCCGCTGCTCGCGGATTTGCGGATTTTGCGGGAAATTCGCAAATCTCGCGGATTGCGGATTTCCCGAAAATCCGCAAAATCCGCGAGCGGAACGGATTTTCCGCCCACACCTAGTCAGACCCCGAAGGTTGAAGACCAACCGGAAGCCCCCCAGATCTTCGGCACCACAAAGATGACGGAGTAGACGCCCAACCCCCGCTCCGCCAGCGGAACAGGGACAACAGCAAGCATGCCGACCAAAGAATGAACCCCGTCCGTCAAGGCCAGACGGTGGGAGGCATCCCGAGGAGAAGGGGTCACCACCACCCCGGAGGGGGGAGGAGGGGACAAGAACTCGATCCGGTAGCCCTCGGACAAGACATCCAGCACACAACTGTCCGAGGTCATCTGGCTCCAAGCAGGAAGGAACTGTCGAAGCCTCCCACCAACCAGAGGCAGACCACCAGTGAGAACGGTCCTCCGGATGGCACAGTCAGGAACGCTGTGGACCAGACCCGGCACTCCCAGAGACCACATCGGAAACCTCCGCGGAAAGGATCCGCAAGTGCCACGCTGAATCCGAAAGGAGGACAGCTGAAAACCAGGAATGTTGGCGGAAAATTCCGGCACCAGAGAAGGAAGAATATGAAAGGACAAAGAATGCTTGCGGACCTGAAATATCCGTGTGAAGATATTCCTCCAGCGAGTCGCCATTATGTAACAGACGAGTACCAGCGAATTGCAGCCTCAAAGCCATGCAACACTGGGCCGCGTCAGTCTTCCAATCCCACAGCAACAGGCAATGACGGGCAGCAACAGAGGAACCACAGGACACAGCAGAAGCCCTCACAGAACCAAAGGCGAAATCCGACAGGAAATCCGCCAGTGTAGAGACGAAAAACAGGGCCTCCAGATCAGCCAGCAGAGACTGGGCAACAGACCCCACAGAAACGCCAGAACGAAGACAACAGCAGGACAGAATCCATTGTAGAAAAACTCCGGGAACCCCACGGGAACTCGCACATGTGAAAGGACATCAGTAAGAGACGGAAAGCACAGTTCTGAAGCTCAACAGCAGCCGAAGAAGAAGAAGAATGTGTAGCAGTACCAGAAAGACCAGCAGCACCCTCCTTGGACGCCAGGAACCAGAAAGAACTCCAGGAGAAGGCGCTCAAACCCATCAGAAACAGCCCCCAAGACGCTCATCACAGGAGGAGGAGAGGAGTCCCCACTGGAACCCAATGGAAGAGGGAGGCACCGGCGAAGGTGATTGCACATGACAAACAACCAAAGCACGAGAAGGCATGGCATCCTGCGAGGCTCCAGACAGCAGGAAATGAGGGGCAGGCAAAGTGAAAAAACACCCGGCCAAACAGCCGGTGCGGCAAAGCCCCATCGGTAAATCCGCACCAGAGAAGAAGAAAACGACTCACCAAGTTCTCCGCCATCCACCACAACGCCCCACGAGTCCGAGGGCAGCAAGAAACGCTCCATGCCGGTCAGCTGCACAGACGGGAATCCCCAAACATTAGAGTGAAGTGGAGGGGATGTAGCTCAGTGGTAGAGCGCATGCTTCGCATGTATGAGGCCCCGGGTTCAATCCCCGGCATCTCCAGTAGTCTCAGTTCCGTATCTTGGCTCGTACCAGAAGGCAAGCCCGCCCTCATAGCAAAGCTCAACCTCTGAAAGTCATCCAAGCACCAGAGACGAGGCAGCATGTCCGCCGCCATCCGCCGTAACGCTCCAAGCGACCAGGAAGACGAACAACGAGTCCCCCAAGGACCGGAGCGCCCGGAGCCCACCCGGGCGTCCGACCCGGACCAGCACCTGGAAATGAAGGAGCACCGCGCATGCTCGATAGAGCAGCCCGGCCCCCACACGAGGAGAAACTTCCATCACGCTCCATCTCCTCACAGAAAGCCGTGTTGCAGCCCACCGTGCCTCCACGGCTGCGTAGCTGAAACAAACAGTCTCCGGACTGAGAGCAAACTGCATCGAGGCCGTGGAGAGAAGAGCGAGCCAATGAGTCCACAGGGGGTGCCCAGCTCACAGATCACAAACATCAGAGCCAGGCCCTCGCTGGAGAAGACACCCGGGCCCCCAAACCAGAGAGAGAGGGCCATGGGCGAGCAGGGAAAAACACGGGGAGTAGCGCGCCACTCCTCAGTCAGGTGCACACAGCCCCCACCTGCACAACCAGAAGAACAGACAGCCTGGGCAGAAAGAAAAAACCAGGATGACCCGAGAAGCCAAGCAGCCCAGGTCACCAGAGCCCAGGAGGAGACAGGGAAGCCCAGCAGCCCCACTCCAAGGAATCCCACGACGGTCCATGGAGGTCCCCCAGAGCCCCGCAGAGGAGGACCCACAGGACAAAGATGGAGGTAAGTGCCCGGCACACACCCCAGCGTCTCCCATCAAGTAATCCACCGACAGGAAACAAAACAGGTTGTGCTTCTGGTGGTTAGGTCTGATATAGCACCTGGCAGGAGGGGGGTAGAGCCTAAAAGCGTTTCCTGTTTTGTTTCCTGTCTGTGTGGAATACCTCATGTGTGATGACTGGGTCGAGGACGAGGGACGTAGAGGTAATTCAGGATTACGCTTGCCTGCTTTCATTCGGTAGCAGTCTTTACACGCTAAAAAATCCAGTCACTGAATTACTATCCAATCGTTATTGAAGGCTTGGCTAAGCTTGTTCATGTCTCTGTATATGCGGAGACATGGCATTGGAAATGAATACCCCGAGCAGTAAGCCTTATGCAAAGCATAGCTCATTGCATTTAATACTTCTTTCCATATAAAGTAGTTTTTTGTGACGCATTGTGGTAAATAGTTTTGCAGGTGCCTTTAGAACTTCAGGATAACATATTTACTCAACTTCTTAATTTTTTTTTTTTAAATGCCACATGCAAATGCCCAAAGAAAAAAAAGACAAAACAGTACCCAATGACAGGAACAAATTAAGTGGAATAGAACGTTTCCGAACGGCACAGGTGTATGGGATTTTTCCTATGATCTGACTACGTTCCTGAGGTCCAGAAGTTTTATTCCCAATCATTTACCGGATGTGAAGTTTGCACACAGTCTAGTTTACGAAAGGAAATGCAATTTGTGATGAAACATATGTACTAACAGATCGAATCTCAAATTGTATATTGGCAGGGGGCCACTAAAAGACCTGCCTATTGAATAATGTTTAGGAAGGCTGTAATTTAGTTATTTTTGACACCGTGTGATTGGCTGTAAACTCTTTGACGGAGGCATGCAAAGGACAGCAGACCACCGTCCTCTCATTTCCTTTCGCAAACACAGGATCATTATTTTCGAAGCATCATAATGTACGGATTGCCTTTTCCAGTTTAGATATATTGGGTCATACTCTCAACTCTATGGGGCCTAATTACAAATTACACTTTGTAAATCATTCCGCGGTACTAGAATAGTACTACTCACATAGTACAAAATGACATTCAAAAACCTGTGCTTCCATCTTTTCTGTGTGGAATTTTACACCCTTCTTGCAGAGGTCTTTGCACATGTAGGTATTCACGGCCTCATTTAGCGGATTTTGGTGTAGAGCAGCAAAGCAAGGCACCTTTATTATTATTTATTTATGTGTTTTATAGAGCACAAACTTGACCCGTTAGGGTATCAGAGCGCTTTACAGGAAAACATAGTCATGTACAGAGTAGGCATAGCATCATCCAGTTACGGATCGAAAGAAGGAGGGCAGGGTGCAGGGAACATAAGGGAGTTAGGGCCGGTATTTACAGAATAAATATCCCAATACTTAAGATGATATAACATATTTACAGATTACGTAAACCAATGTTCGCGACAAGGCCCCAGGTTTCTGATGGGTTGAGCTAGTTAATCTGAAGGGAGGCAATAGGTGGCTATAGATCAAGGCCGTGGTGGTGGTGGAGGCAAGGTTTAAACAAGATATTTGCTCATTAGGAATGATTTGGCATCCTTTTTGAAGCGAGACAGAGAGGGAATTCTTATGATCTCGGGTAGGAAAGAGTTCCATATTCTTGGAGTAGCCCCGGAGAAAGCCCGGTTGTGGTTTTATTTTCCCCAGAAAGCGTGCAGGGTGGAACAGGAGGTCTCTAGCAGATTCTTGCCTCCAGGTGAAGCCAGTTGAGAGCTTTCAAGTGTGGGGAAATATGTTTGTATTTCCTTGTGCCGGTAAGTAGTCTGGCGGCTGTGTTCAGGCAGGCTTTTAGAGGTGCCAGGGAGAACTTGGATAAACCAGAGAGGGTAGAGCAGCCGTATTCCAGTCTTAGGATGACAAATGCTTGGACTGCCATATTTAGATTGAGAGTATTGAGGTAGGGTTTCAGTGTCCTAAGATAGCTCAGGTGGAATCTGGCTGATTTGGCCATTGAATTAATGTGGTCCCGCATGTTCAGATTGCTGTCGAGGTTGATTCCCAGGGATTTGGCCGAATCTACGATGGTTGGTGGGCAATTCAGGGCTGTGATAGCCTTAATCCATGATTGAATCTCAGGGTTGGTGTTAGGTGGGGCGATCAGGAGAAATTTGTTTTCTTTGCGTTGAGTTTGAGTTGATTGGATGCGAGCCATTGTACAGTTAGTTTCAAGGTTTTGTTTAGGGAGAGGATCTCTTTGAGAGATGAGATTTTAATGTAGATCTGAGTGTCATCAGTGTACATATGATAGGAGATATTAGCAGTGCGTAGTACTTCGGTAAGCGGTTCCAGGTAAAGATTGAAGAGGGTAGGGGAAAGTGTTGATCCTTGAGGGACTCCAACCGTGACAGGGGATGATGCCGATAGGTTGCTGTTGACAAGGAATCTCTGGGACTGGTTATGGAGGAACCCATCCTGAATTTGAGACGCTCAAGTAGTTTTTCATGGTTGACTGTGTCGAAGGCCGATGATAGGTCCAGGAGGATCAGGAGACAGGTTTTGCCTTGGTCAAGTGCTTGGAGAGCATCATCAATGATGTGGAGCATAGTGGTTTCGCTGCTGTGCCCCGGTCTAAATCCAGATTGGAAGTCATCAAGCAGGTGGAAGTTGTTGATGTGTTGACTTAGCTGCTGTTGCACACATTTCTCCATCACTTTGGCTAAGAGGGGGATGTTGGAGATGGGTCTGAAGTTGTCAGGGAAGGCTGGATCCAGTGATGGCTTTTTCAGAATGGGGAGGACTTAGCCGGCTTTTAGAGAGTTGGGCATCGTTCCTTGCCTGAGAGAGGCGTTCATTATTGTAGTCCAGCAAGGAATAAAGGATTGGGCGACGGCAGCTAGGCAGTTGGAAGGAAGTGGGTCATTAAAATGGTTATCAGGGTTTAGGGAAGATAGGATTTTGGACACTGAGTCGTCATCATAGAGTTCGAAGTCAGTCCAGTGAGCATGGTTGTTGGGTGAAGCCTGTGGGGGCGACGTGTCTGGAGAATGCGGGTCGCGAGGTGTTTGGGGGTATGTGATGGAGTTGAATTCATTTACGAGGGCTGAGATTTTGGCAGCGAAGAAGGAGGAGAATTCCTCTGAGAATATAAGAGACAGGAGTTTCTTTTGAAGTTTTGGCCAATTTGTTGGATTGGTGTTTGACCAGTTCGAAGATCTTTTGGTGTCTGTTCTTGGCCTTCTCTAGTGGAGTTCTGAAGAAGTCTTTTTTGGACTTGAGTAGGTTCCTGTTGCAGGCATTTCTGGCCTGGCGGAGGAGTTTTAGATGGGCAGCAGAGGGGTACTGCCTCCAGGATCTTTCAGCTTGTCGGAGGACTCTCCTCTCGTTGTTAAGGGGTCCCGTGAACCAGGGGTTTCTGTCTGATTTGGGTTCTTTTCAACTTTAGTGGGGCTAGATCATCCAGGATGTTTGAGATAGACGCAGAATAGTGACCATTGAGGTCGCTGAGTGTTGTGATATGAGAGGGGGGAGGGTCGGATTTGCAGCGAGCCTTGAGTTCTCTGCGGTCTAGGTTCTTAGTGTCTCTGATCCAGTGTTTAGGAATCATCGGTTGCGATGCCCTAGTCTTGTGGGTGCCAGATAGGAGAAAGGTGATCGCTTGGTGGTCAGACAAGTCGCATGGGTCTATAGAGATGAGCTTAACTGTTGATTCTTTGGAGATAATCCCGTCAAGGCCCCTTATGAATGAGTTGGAAGTGAGGAGGCTTGCGTCAGGGCTTGATCGGCAGGTAGGTCCTTCATGGCGGGAGTCCGGAAGACCCAGGTACACAGCATTGCCGTAGTCAAGCCTAGATGTTGTTAGGGCCTGTACTATTTCCTAGTTTCGAAGGACAGATAGTGAAAACATTTCCTTAGCACATGCAGCAATCCAAAGCCAATCCCCACTAACACGTTGATTGAGGTACAAAGTAAAGATGGTCATCAAATGTAATACCTAGATTACTTAGTGAGCTAGCTTGGTGACCCGCGGGTGTGGCTTCCCACGCCCAAAAGGATTGCCCAGGCTAAATGGCCTTAGTACCAAAGAAACGCAGCTTCATCTTTTCTTCGTTGCCTTTGAGCTGATGGATTATTAGCCACTAAAAAAGTGAAGTCAGAGAAGCTCTGATATTTTCACCAGGTACACTTCCTCCCTTCCCCAGGAGAACATGACCTGGGTGTTATCAGCATATGAGATTATTTTTCTCCTTTAGCCTCAGCGAGAATGAGGGAGTGCTTTAAAGTAGATATTCAATAAGGTAGGGCTCAGTGTTATGGGTATGATTCCCCGCACCCATCCTCGCCTTATCCAGTAGTCAAATGACATTAAGATGGTGTGATTATGTTCCAGGATGTTACTATGTGGCAATATTGAACTTGGTAAAAATACAACACTAATGTGCACCTAAAGTGTTTTGTACATTTACAGACTCTGTAATATGGGAAAATGAGATATGGAAATACAAGTGTTCATTAACTAACATCATCACTGACACATGTAAACTGGCAAAACCTGTCAGGAATAAGTATGCAATGTCAAAACCGCCAACAGCCTCTTGTACATGTAAACGGGCAAATGTGCAAACACGAGTATGCAAAGAACCAGCTGTAAAGCAAGGCTATTTAAACCATTCCCTCTTTTACTCACGGCTTAGCCTTGTTTCTCCCAACACTTACCTGGATCCAGTTCCTTCTCATACGGCCGGTCTCTTCCATTCCCCCTCCAGGCTTCGGCATCTTGTATGGCTCTTCGCCCTCTTTGATCATCCTGTCTTCGATGATGTACCTTCTGTCCTGCTCTTCAGGTTTCCAGTACCGTAAATCCTGTAAAAGAAAAAACAAGGTAAACAGAACAATTCTCTGACCGCGGAGAGTGAAATCTTTGTTTTATTAAGGAGCCTGCTTCGGAAACCACTTTGACAACTTGAGCACCCTCTTTTGGGTATTATAACTGAACACAGAGCATACCATTTAATTTCCTGAACTACTAAGTAATTGCTGTGTTTTCTAACCATAATAACCAAGGAAACAGACACTTTTAAAAACCGTTATGCGAATAAACATTGACTCTCAAAATTAAGAGACCTTGTCAGCTATACCTTGCACAGATTTCTTGTTTAATTATTATTTTCTTTTTGATCTTGTTTTACTATTGTGAAACATGCAATGCGCAAGAAAGGTGAAGCCAACTATTGAAGCAGTCAGCTATATTCCTCCAGACGTATGTGCAATTGACAGCATATTTTTAGAGCAAGCATTTCAATAAGTTGTCCTAATGGGAATGTTGATTTTTTTTATAGGATGCTCTTTTGTTTAATCAGAACTACTTCATTGACATATGGTTAAAGAAGCTCTTGCAAAGTGTATGCACCTTCTGTGTTCCATCCTTTACATACTTTAGGTAGGATATAAAGAACAAAGGCCAAGAACGATATATGCTTTAACTGTTTACTACTGAATTGGTCGTTCATAAATTGTCCCTTGCCTCTTTAGCTCATCACGAAGAACAGTGTCCTTGAACAAGGTGTCCCTACAACACAACTCTGAATCTGGAATCCCAGAATGACCCAGTGGAGCCCACTTGACCCTGCATAGATTCCTGGTATCGCCGTATCTCTTGTCTCTCTCTTCTCGTGTCCCCATCCCCTTTCCCCCTGGGGGCTTCCAGATTGACATTGTGTTTTCTGTCCATAACTGTCACGCTGTTAGTTCCCAGAGGACCAAGGGAATTATCATCAAAAGACTAGAACAACCTGAAGACCAAGCGAGTGCCTCTTTAACACTCAGAGCTGAGCCCTAATGCACTCTCACTCTCACCTCATATGACCCAGAGGAGAAGGAGGCATCCAAACCTACTGAGTTCGCCTCTCAAAGAATAAAGCCAGCGAGCTCAGTGCATGACTCCTAATTTCAATGGATTGCAGCTGAGCCAAGAAAGTGGTGTGAGATCTTACCTTATCAGCACCAATCCGCCCCCAACATCTAATGTGCTGCTCATGTAATCTGCCACCTGCACTAGTGTCGCTTCTGTACTACAACAGGGACGAAGACCAGACTGGCACAGGTTTAATCAATTTTTGCTTTCCAGGTATCGAGAGAGCTGATGGATAACATGCTTTTTCAGTACTTCAGAGAGAGCTGAGAGCGAAAAAGTGGGTCTATTGTTGGCTAGAATACCCAGGTCAGCCTGGGGTTTCTTCATCATAGGCAGGGTTTTTGCCTGCTTCCACGCAGGAGGCACTGTTGCTGATTAGAATGATGCATTTATGAGTTTTTGGGCCAACTTACTGATAATACTTGCCCCTGAATGCCAAAATATTGAGGGGGCAGGGTTCCAAAGGCGATCTGGACCTGAGGCCATATGTAGCTGACATAGATGCTTCCAGTTAAATACGTTCAAACCTGGAAATAGTGGCAGGGGGGTTATGTAGTAAGTAAGAGTATGTATTTCCCAACAAATACTTCTCCAGCTCCATACTTCAAAATCTTATCCTGGAAGTAGTGTTCCAGCTGAGCTGCTCACATCATTCTCTGGTAGTCTACTGACCCTAAAGCTAGCCTCTGTGGTCATAAAGCTTAGTGCTATTTTGAAATTTTCCCTGGATCTGTTTCCAGCCTTTGCGATTCTACCTCCAAAGTAGGTTTTTAGCATTTTTTATCTCTATGTGGTATATTTTTAAGGCATTGTTAATCTGTCTTTAGCAGTGAGGTTTTATAATCCCATCCACTGTCTTTTTAGGTGTCTACACTCAATCAATCTACCAGGGGAAAGAAGGCTTGGCTTGCCGCAATAGGCTCTGCTGTTCTGGTGCCAGCTTCAGGGCTATGGATCCAATCCAGCTGTCCAGGAGGCTAACATCGATTGCCACGTCACCCGAGAGCAGGGGCCTCCTCCGTCAGTGCTCTAATAAAAGTCTCTGATTATATTTTATGAACATCCCTTGACCTGCATGAAGTAGGTGCACCATGAGAATGGACTTTTCCTATCGACGCCCATGTAAATGAAATCAAATGGTGGTTGGACCAGACTTGCGGAATGGGAACATCAACTTCCACTGTTGTGTTAGAAAATATCAGGTCTATCACTTGACCTGCTTTGAGTGTGGGACTGACCACAAATTGGGACGGGGCCAGGGAGGAAGTATTCTCAAATAAGGAGACCACCACTTTCTCCTCCTTGTTGTCCATATGGAGATTAAAGTCTCCCAAACATATGAAGTGTGCACACCTCAACTCAAGACCAGGTGACCCAGGGCATTACATCCGGAGTTAAGAAATTGTCTGGCTGGGCCCAGGGTTCTACAAACTAACACCCCAGGGAAGGACTGATGTGAAGAGAGGGAGTGGCAGAAGCTAAGGGGCAGATTTATGTTAACTGGCACATCCCCAGGGATGCGCCAGTTAACATGCGCCACAGTGCGCCACAGCTCCGCCAGCCATGGTGCGCCGCATTTATATTGCGGCACACCATGGTGCAAAAACGGCACAGATGTGCCGGAAATGTGGCGCATTGCTGGAGTTGCGTCGCAAGCGCGACGCAGCTCCAGCAAGGCTCGGGGGTGCCCCATTTTAACAATGCTGCGTCAAGACCTACGCCTGCTTCAAGCAGGCGCAGGCGCAGGCTTTTGACGCAGCATTGGCTTAAAAGTGACTAAGCGAAATCTCACAGGGCCCGATTCACAGAACTAACTTAAGACAAAATCCTAAACTTACTACTTTTGATATTCACAGAAGTTAGGAGTTTGTCTTAGACAGACTTAGGACTGACTTAAGACTGACTTAAGTTAGGATTTTGTCTTAAGTCTGTCTTAAGTCTGTCTTAAGACAAACTTAAGACAAAATCCTAACTTCTGTGAATACCAAAAGTAGTAAGTTTAGGATTTTGTCTTAAGTTAGTTCTGTGAATCGGGCCCATAGATTTCACTCAGCCACTTTTGTGAGGTGCACCTGCCCCGGAACGCCCACCCTGCGCCGGAACGCCCGCAAGCGGCGCAGGGCTTTACAACGTGACGTATCTGCCTAGATGCATCACGTTGTAAATCGTTCGTAGGGATGCGCCACGTTTACGCCGCCTTGCGTGACGCAACAGTGGCGTAAACGTGGCGCAAGGGCCTCATAAATCTGCCCCTAAGTGTCTCAGCACTTTCCAAACCTACTATCGGCATTGGCACACAGTTACTTTTGTCTCTGTAAATCATGGCTACCCCAACCTCTACCACTCAAACCATTCTTGTTATATATTTTGTAGCCCTTTGGAATTGGCAAACTAATTGAGGGTTTCTGAAGAATCTGATAGCCACGTTTCAGTGACAAATAGGACATCTGAGGATTCATCACTTAAAAGAATCCAGATATTATCAGCGTGCTTTAACAAGGACTGAACTTTAATCAATGCTGCAGAAAGTGAATTGGTGGTAGGCTCGTCCCTTAAAGGAGAGTTGGGTTTATTGATGTGAGATGTAAAATTAATATGAAAACCACATTGTGCACAGGAATAATCAAGCAAGTCAGTAGGTGACAAGGGTTTAGTTAATATAACTCCACGTGGGTGCTCCACTAATCAGTTCTTTAGGGCTAAAACGTGATCGTACATTACCCCGCGAGGGGTTTTTGAGCACAATGACTGGCTGCTTTCAGGACATAGACAGGCTCAGAGGGGCTTGCCTTTGGTGCACCTTTGGTGAGTCTGCTGCATGTCTGCGCATGGCCTTAAATATATGTAGGCCACTGGAGGCTAGAGCGCGCACTAACCAAACTAGCACCTCTAGCCATCACGTATAGGAAAAATGGCCAAAGTACATCACCTACTGCAAAATAAGATTTAGCTGCTCCCTCCTCCCTTGGAGTTAGCCCCATGTGCAAGTTCCCACAACTGTGCAAGTAACAGTTTACATCCGACTTTTAGCAATTTAAAAACAATAAAATGAGATGAAACAGTTTGAACCAATATGCCCCCAAACTTCAGTGTCATCAATATTGTCATGTTGCAGTGATGTTATCAAGGATGTTGTAGAACAGGTCATAAGTGATGTAATATGTGAGGTATTTAGCAGTGCATAGCAAGAGTACAAGGTATAGGAACTTTAGGGCATGTTTTGCCACAGTGCAGTTATACTTAGGACCTAGTTACCATAGGAACAGTGTTCTTGGGATTGCTAATATTGTTGCAGCGGTTTGACGATTCTTAACAAACCTTTCCCCCCCAAAAAAGTTAATCCAACTGAGCTCTTTCCTTATAACTTTTGGGATGATCCATCATGCAGAGTCCAAGAAAAACAGGGGTCCCAAAACGCAATTTTGACATGCAATATATATAGGGATTTTTGAACAGTGCCCCAGTCAAAATGGCTGAAGCGAACTATACCAAAGTTGTCCAAAAGTTAGATCTTCACTCATAAAGTACTCTTTTTATGGGCAAATCGATTTAGTAGTTTTTGAGAAATTGAAGTTCAAAATATTGTATACCTAGATAGTGGGGTTTGCTGGCTGCTCTGAAGAGTCGCACGGGCTTGCAACTTCAAATAATAGAGTGATCTAATTGGCCGAGTGTGCTTTTTTTTCCCCAGTGGCAGTCTCGCTACCGCTGGAGTACAAAGCTCCTGTGAGTCCCACATGAGCTAATGCTCTGATTGGCTGGCCGCAACATGAATGGAAAGTTGCAGGTGCCATTTCAGGACACTAGAACTCAGTCCCCATGACCTGAAAATTAAAACAAAGAAGATATAAGGGGGGCAGGGTAGGATCAACCTTACCTGCTGGAGCTTGTGGGGGGTGCAGACAAGGTTGTCCTCTTGCTCCGTATTTAATGTTTAACCCTTGCTATCTAGAATCGGACATAATCCTCATATTTATCATTTTCAAACCGGTGATTGCAGTTTAAAATGTCTGCATATGCAGATGATACACTTTTTTTTCTTTCTTAGATGAAGTGTTTTTCTTTAAATTCAGGTTATAAACTAAATTCCGATAAGTGTGACATTCTACAGCTTAACACATTTGGTTCAAACATGATTTTAGTGTCAACCATGAAATGTAATATCTAAGCTTACGGTTCACTAAATTAATGAAAGAAACATTTCTCATAAATGTAGAAGCATGTATTAACAAAATAACATCCCTCACCAATAGGTGGAATCCTTCTTGGTAGGGTTGTCTTGATTGTATTAAAATGATTTTAGTTCCCATTGTGTTATACACAATATCCACTTCCTATATGCACCCTATAACCACTTCCAATGAACATCTCAACTCACTTCTATCTATATATACAGAAAACAAATGTATGTCTGTCTGTTTGTCCTTTATGCATTACTACACCATTTATCCGATCGGCATGAAACTTTGGGAAGTTGTTGAGGACACTCCTGCAAAGGTTTCTGGCAAAAAAAAAAAAGAAACATTTGTTCAATATCGCCCCCCAGCCCCCCAGGGCCCTCATATTCTTTCTAATACTGAACGTTTACAGTTTCCAGTGCGACTCGCTTTTGCAATGACCATCAACAAAGCACAAGGACAATCGCTGCAAGTGTGTGGACTAAGTTTGGAGAATCCGTGCTTCTCACATGGACAACTGTATGTGGCCAGCTCACGCGTCGGAAAACCTTTTGATTTATTTATGTATGCACCAGACGGAAAAACCAAAAAAAAACGTGTATCCACAAGCACTCGAATAAATAAACAGAATTAAAACAGCACTTTAAAATGTTTTCCATATTAAAATGAATATGTTTCAATAAAAATGACACAATGTAAATGGGCCCTCATAATCTTTCCAATACTGAGCGTTTACAGTTTCCGGTGCGACTCACTTTTGCAATGACCATCAACAAAGCACAAGGACAATCACTGCAAGTGTGTGGACTAGATTTGGAGAATCCATGCTTCTCACATGGACAACTGTATGTGGCCAGCTCACACGTTGGAAAACCTTCTGATTGATTCGTGTACGTACCAGACATAAAAAAAATACTGTGTATCCACAAGCACTCGAATAAACAGAATTAAAACAACACTTAATAATGTTTTCCATAATAAAATGAATAAGTTTCAATAAAAATGACACAATGTAAATTGAATGTTATCAAAACCAGTTTCCTTAAATTTCCTTTCTTCTGAGATCGCAGCAACGCGCGACGGGTAATGCATTACTACACCACTACACCATTTATTTGATTGCTATGAAACTTTGGGAAGTTGTTGAGTACACTCCCGCGAAGGTTTCTGTCAAATATATATTTTTTTAATCGGCACCCCAGGGCCCTCATAATCTTTCGAATACTGAAATACACAGCAAATTTGCGAGCATCTTCAACAGTTATGACCCCCAAACGGAAATCGATTGGTCAATCTACATCAGAAGCACGAAAGAAAAAGGCATTACGAGCTTCAGAAACAGATGAGCAACTGGAAGCAAGGGATGTATGACATTACAATGCATGCTTTTACCACGCATGCTTTTACAACGTAAGTATTACAACGCAAACCTTTACAACGCATAGTGCTTTGGGGTGCTGGATAGTGAATAGTTTAATTTACTATTCCAACTCCAGTCCCCGTGGACACTAGGGAAGGTGTTGGATAGTAAATTAAATCTGCTCCCTATCCTAGAGCGCCCCCCAGTGCAATGCGTTGTAATGGTTTGCGTTGTAATAGTTGCGTCGTAAAGGCACTGCTTGGTAAAAGTTGCGTTGTAAAGGATGTTTCCCGGAAGCAAGATTAGAAGCTGTTCGAATACAAACTGCTCAAGCCCGTAATTCTCAAACGAACGAGCAACGAGAATCAAGATTGGAAGCCGATCGAGTACGCACTGCTCAAGCCAGTTCTTCTCAAACGAACAAGCAACGAGAATCAAGATTGGAAACAGATCGATTACGCACTGCTCAAGCCCGCTCGAATGAAACAGGAGAGCAACGAGAATCAAGATTGGGAAAAGATCAATTACGCACTGCTCAAGCCCGCTCGAATGAAACAGGAGATCAACCAGAATCAAGATTGGAAGCCAATCGAGGACGCACAGCTCAAGCCACACTTAGAAATGTTTACAAAAATAAAATGAATATGTTTCAAGAACAATGACACAATGTAAATGTAATGCTATCATAACAAGTTTCCTTGAATTTAATTTCTTCTGAGATCGCAGCAACGCGCGACGGCTAAGCTAGTTATCAATAAATTCCTTACTTTCTTCTTCTTTATATTAGATAAAATGTTGTATCTCCCTATTAAAACATAAAACAAGCAAGACAATGTTGCAAACTTTCTAGATTTTCAAAATTATCCCAAAGCATTTTTGTTGAACCTGTCTATACATCAGTAACCTCATTCGCATGAATGTCATCCTTTACGAGCACTTTATTTACCATTTATCCATTTTTATTCAAAGAATTTCGGGGCGTATTATAAAGGATGGGTGTTAACATTATCGCTGTTTTATCAGTAGGAAACTGCCGATAAAACAGGTATAATGGGCTTGAAAATACGCCCTTGTTAATTTCCATAGAAGTCCATGTTTTTGTGTTAACATGGGCTTCTATGGGAATTAACAAGGGCGTATTATCAAGCCCATTTTCACCGTTTTAGCTGCAGTTTACTGCCGCTACAGTGGCAATAATTTTAACACCGGTCCTTGATAATATGCCCCTTCATTCTTTTACAGAACGACCACAATCTATGTCTTCTCCTATAACTACAAATGTTCGAGCAGGGAGGAGGACGCCGTGCAGTTCAGCTACCAGCTAAAAAGCGAACAGCCAATTATATAGCAAACCCCAAAGGGAACCTTTGACTGTATGAAGATAAAAGCAAAGTAAATCTTCTTTTACCACAAAGATAAAGTGATGAAACGAACAGCATAAGGTAGCTCCCAGAGGCGTCCTCCTAACGATCAAGTAATATGAGAAAATAGGACCGGATTGAAGTTGGTCCATTTTCTTCCTAAAGCGAGTGAAGTTTGGATAAAATCTACATACAAGAACAAAAAGTTGAAAGAGATCTGGGCGGATGTAACACGTGCTCAGAGATAGCTAATCAATCAGGACCAGGAAAGATCTAACCTGGAGATATTATTAAGCTGTGAACGAGTCCTTGAAGAAGGTGCAGGATATAAAAGAGGCACCGAAACGCCGCGTCAACATTTTCGTTCCTATATAAATTCATTGATTGATGATTACATTTGTGTAAATGTCTGTATGAATGATTGCTAGGTTAGCAATTTTTAACATAAAACTGTATGCTTTGGAAATTTCTGAAATTTATGTATTATTTTAAGTGCAAAAATATGTTATAATCTAATTTTAAATCTTCTTAAATAAATGAAAAAGCTTTTTTAATGATTGTTTCAAGTTTTTGTAATTACTGTTTCATGCTTTCCATGGCACTGTTAGGCCTTATATATACTTATTTGTAAATTTGGTAACCATTGCAACATCTAAATCCCCGACATTGATGTATTCGTCCCCTTTGGGATCCCAATACCATTAATGTCTCATTGAACTCAGGAGAAGGAACTTTGTTTTTATGTAGATTCTTAGAAACATTAATTTTTTCAAATGCGTTAGCAAGGGAAAAGTTTTTTAATTCAACTGTATTGTATAATCAAATAAATAAAAAATGTATTTTTGGAGAACATGGAGCAATAATGATCCAATTTGGATTCTCAAATTATTGCATGGGAATCATTTTATCTTCTTCTTAGAAGCAAAAAAATATTTATTTGCCATTTGAAAGAACATTTGAATCACTTATTTAAGTTCTATTGTTTGTCCATAAGAACACCCTTAGATTAAGAGTACTGTCGGTTCCAATATACAGACCATTTTACTCACCATACATGCCAATCAAAAATCATCCACTATTTTCAAGCTTTTCTTTTTAACACAAACTTTATTGCATTTTTCATAAGCAAACATGCACTGCCATATGGTAGTGATTAGTGGAACAGAGCATCCATCATAGCCATAGTAGTGGTGAAAGCATATGTTAACCACAATTTCAATATGAATGCACAAAATAATGAAGGAAGTTGAGCTCATCGCACACTTGGTTATTTAAATGCATTCAGTGCAAACTGTGAACTAAGGCAAACAACCACATCCCTCGCTTCTCCAAACTTGACATTTTCACAGCATTGATTTGTACATCTGTGTCATGCAAATAGGTTGCAATAGCGAAATGAAGGTGTAGCTAGTGGGAACGGTGAGCCCACAGTTTCCAAGCAACAACAGTAGTGTGAGTCATAAGTAGTACTCTGTGGCATGATATTTCCCTTAGGAGCACAGCAGGGTGGTACAAAGGACCAAGCATCACAGGATGCAGCAGTGGGACTAATCTGGGAGGGACTTGTCACCCCACCAAGAGAAATCTTTGGTTAATAAAAATCAATCTTCAGCAGTCTCCTGAGCTTTGAAGGACAGTGCATCCCTTTCCATTGTTATGGGCTGCTTCCACAAGCCTCTGTGCTCTTCTCTAAGCAAAGCGTCTCTCTTGGCTAACCCCCATCTCATCTCTCCACCTCCTCACACAACTGGGAGACCAAGGGCACAGCTGAGGACTTCCAACTTTGGGCAAAGAGTCCTTTAGCCAGGAAAAGCAATAGGCCTACAAACCGCACCCCTCCTCTGGAGCCCTTAGGTTTTGGATACAACCCTAGTATACAGTGTTTCACTGTTTGCCAGTGATCCCGCTCTGTCAGTTCCGATAATGCAGCATGGATATCTGTCGAGTAAGGGGATAGTGAGGGCAGACCCATAAAATATGTGGGAGAGCATCACCTGGATCACTACAGTGGGACATGCAGGGGAAAATGAGTGGAGTCTGTGCACTGTGAGACAGGTGTGATGTAAGATGGAAAACTGGATTAATTTGAAGCTGGAATTGCGGCAAGGAAGGACCATTTCTTATATGATGGAGTTCTTAGGCGAGGTCAGTTTCCCATTTGGTCCACAAAGAAGTCAAGGAAGCCATCAGGTTGAGTGGAGCCCACGGTTTAGCCATCAGATCAGGTGACTTCCATGACCCATCGTGTGTATCACCTCTGCAAATTTGTGAGTGGCAGGTTCAGCACCGCTATGCCCTCAGTGTCGATGAATATACCCTGCAATGCTGGCCTGAGTTAAACAATAAAGAGATTCACGCAGACTTTGAGCGTGTACAAAGTCTGGGTGAGTCAGATTAATGCCTTCTCAGAAAAGTGCTCCAAGTGTTGTGACTCCTCCCTGCTCCCAGGGAAGCAGACGTCTCATGGTGAGAACACTCGAAGACGTAGGGGGACAACACAAGAGAATGTTTGGGGCATAAGGGACCCAGGGCAGTGTGCGCAGGGCCTTCCTCCACTAAAAGAGGGCTATAAACAGCAGGAGGAAACAAGAAGAGGATTAAGCAGAGCCTTGGCAGGGCAAATAGTCCAAGGCACCTTGTTCAAGCATGGCATGCAAATACCCAATCTCTGTGGGATTATGGCCCGCCAGCCTGAAGAAAAGCCATTGTAGTTGTCATGCCAGGCAGTAGGATTTGAAATCCAGGGCACCCAGCCATCCCATACTGAGTGTCAGCTGTAGTTTGGACAAGCTACTCCTACTTCGTCTGCTTCCCCAAACCAAATCAATCAATAGTGTGTTTAGTACTTAGAAAATCTGGGCCGGTATAAGCACAGGTACATTCACAAAGTTGCAAAGCAGTCGGGGTAACATAACCATTGTAGCAAGGGTCATACAACATGCCACCGATTGTGGCAATGAAATACGGAAACGAATTTGCAATTTAAAGGACACAATAATTTTTTCAAAGATTCCCTTCCAGTAAGTCCAGTGGCTCTGGATGTATCTGTATCCCTTAATAACAAAACGTCTGGGTTGCTACTTGAATGTTGAAATGCCTATCATAAGTGCCCTCGAATGAAAAAGTATAGGATTTATCAGTATTACGACAGAGACCAGAGAATATTCCAAACATAGAGAACGAATGAGAGATCCCAGCCATATTTGCTCTGAGATCTTTCATATACAATATCATATTACAAGCATGCAACAATATTACATGTATCATGCGACCTATGGGGATCCCCCAACCTTGGGATGCTTGCTGAATCTGTTCTCAGAGATTCTAGTGGCAAGACAAAAAGCAATGGTGAAAGAGCACAGCCTTGTCTCGTGCTGTGAAATATTGGCTTTTAAAGGAAGAGACATGGTCCTGTCAGAGCCCTTTGTGTGGGAGAGGTATGTAGTAAATGTACCCTGCATATTTAGGTGGGGCAAATATCAAAACACCTAAGGGCAGTAAATATAAAGTACCAACCAAAGCTATCAAATGCCTGTCAGAGATGTAAGGAGAGACAACCTGCCATCGGAAAATGGCCACGGCGGCGCTCGTGATCTTGTGTAGGTGGTGTATGTTGAGTAAGGTGTTGCGGAGAGGAAGAAAGCTGCACTGTTCATGTGTAGGAGCTGCAGGATAGGGGGAGCAGCCAGCGTGCTAGCACCTTAATGAAGATCATATATTGGCTGCTTTGCAATGATAAAGGCCTGTATGATAGCATGTCAGATGTGGCTTACTTATCTTTAAAAGAGAGATAACCAAAATCTCTTCAGCAGAGGGGGTAGTGTTCCTTCTTCTAGGGAGGTGTTATATAGCCGCTCTATTTGTGGAACCAGTCATTTAGCAAAGGTGATATAGAATTCAACAGGAAGGCCATCAGAACCTCGTGCTTTATTACAGACAAGTTCTTTAAGGCCCCTTCGAATTTTACCAGTGGTGAGGGGGAACCCAAGACTCTCTATCCTTATTTGACACATTTTTGGCAGTTCTAATGATTCCAAAAAAGAGTGTATGGCTGTTGGGTCAGCAGGGGGCGCACTGTATAGTGTGCTGTAAAAGTCATTGAGAGTAGCATTAATTTCCAACTGGGTGTTAACAAGGGTGTGTTGCGGCATGATTTTTATAAGGATAGGTGTGGCGGGGTAGCTGGCCTAATCATGTGAGCTGGTAATGTTCTAGATTTGTCAGCCTTGGTCTGGGTCTTCTGCACATAAATCCTGTAATCAATAATGATCATCTGCTCAAGAAGCTCAGCAAATTCAATTCTGACTTCCTGTAACTTTGTTGCATGCACGCCATCTTCCACTGAAGCCTGCTCAAGGGGGCCTAGGCTATTCTCAACTCAGGTACACTTGCGAAGAACCGTTTTGAGGGCTCCAACAACTGCATTTATGGATGTCCCTCAAGATAGTACCTTGGTGTTAGAGTTTCTACAAAATAGGCATTAATCGTATTGACCATGGTCCTTTTGAAAACAGCATCTTCTATAAGCTGAGGCTAGGTGAGTATTGGAGCTGGCAATTGACCCCATGACAGTGTGAGCTAGAGTGGATTGTTATCTGATAGTGTTTTCCCTAGATATGTGGCATGGATGACATTGGCCTGGAGAGAGGTGGTGCAAAGGTTTCTATTGAGGCCTGCATGCAGAGTATATGGAGGGGAATAACATTTATATTCTTGCATTCTACTGTTACAAGTGCACTATATATGAGAGGGGGTCCACGGTTCAACACATTTCTGCAAGGCCTTGGCCTGTCACCTGAGACAGCACTCAGCAGAAGGGAGTGGGGGCAATGCAAATTAAAGTTCAACACATTAAAAGTCCCCTACTATGTCCCAGGGATAATGTGCCCATTCCACAAGGACTGTGGACATTGCACCAAAAAGACATCCCATGACATAAACACTGTCGAGCATCACAAGTGCTCTATCCAATGTACCCCTGACAAAAACATAATGGCCATGTACGTCAATTTTGATGTCAACGGCTATTAAGGGAAACAGCTGACCCCTCCATTTTTCATGTAATTTACGGGATTCTGGGGTAGTGAGATGGGTCTTCTGAAACTATACGATGTGCGTCCGACGACGGTGCAGCTGAGCCTGTATCCACTACCCTTTTTGTACGGACCCTATGCCCCTGATGTTTCAAGTTATCACATTATATTTGCATTTGACAGCAAATGTTGTGTAATATGAGTGAGTAATGGAATCCATCCATTGTCGAACATAAAATAATACAATGGATATAACCATATATGACAATTTCATGTAGTTAAATACAAACCCCAAATCCAAGGTCCAGAGATCAACACTTGTTTGACCAAAACTGCAAGAGAAACATGAAAACAAAATTATAGTATGTGCATTCACTCTTGGGGTGTGCGGCTGTAGTCCTGCACGCATGTCCCTGTTCGAACAGGAGGACCATCTAGGACACGGCAACCACCCAGACCTTTAACCCCGAAATCCAGTACTTGAAGGGGACACTATACTTGGAAAATAGCTAATACAGAGATTAGGTTCCCCACAATGATATTGATGCAGGTGTGGGTGTAGTAAATGTATATAGTTATCTGCCAGTGTGAAGAGCACTAACGCTCTTTTTCAGCGGAGGCTTTATTAATGTCATCAGCAGAAGTCTCTAAAGGCGGTCACACCACATATCCCCCATCATCCAATCAGTGGTGCCCCCCCCCCCCCCCAGACAATATTATTCATGTAATTTAGCCTAGGGGATCATTAGCAGTCTATGGGGTTATCAATGGAAACAGTGGCATGCTGTCCCTGGAGTTGGAGTCTGAGGCACTGCCCAGTGTACAACTTGTACTGTTGTACAGCTTAGAGTCTCCAATAGAAGTTTCTGACATGAGTGCAGCTCTCCAGACCTCCTGGCCTTGCCGTGGTGATGGAGCTGCACTCACCTAAGTGCAGGGAATGAGCCCTTGGTGTCATTTCCGGGGTGGACGTTGTCCCTTCTACGTTCGTGCCTGTGAGACTCCTGGTCTCTGGAAATAAACACTGCTGTTCTAATCAATACCACGCCACCTCCGGGCTGTTGAAAAAGAGGGAACGTTAATCATGGATCATTTTGAGTCTGGCTGGGAGCAGTAGGACATAGACATGACCCAATATCTGTAGTTGTCATGTAACTGCCTGGCAGAAGGTGCGTTGGCGCTGGACTGCAAGTGTGTAGTCGGGGAATAGTGAAATTTATACATTATTAATTAACGATGGGCTCTGTCTATCCAGCATTCCACAGGAGTAAATCTCAGTCTTTGAACTTTAGTATGCTGGGACCCAATGTGCCCTTCCACCGTGAACATGCCCAACAAACCCTTTGGCACCAATGCGTTTCGGAGCCAGGTCTCCACATTTTGTGTGCCATTGGGCCCCTTAACTCCATCTGGCCACTCTGGAGTCACATATCTCCTGCAATACGAGGTCCAGTTTATCCAACAGGGGGACACCTGTGCGGGGGGAAGCAGTCTTCTGGCACCATTATGGAAGAGCATTCCAATGGGGTGGACACAGAGTGGGAGTGACCAGGAGGCTTAGTAGTTTAGGTTCTAGTGTGGCCTATTATGGATATGATATTGTGGCAGTGTTTGGCAGCAATACCATGTGATCTGGGCAGTACAAGCAGTGATATGGAGAGCATGAACAGTTCTGGTCCTTATATGCCTGGAGAGTAAGGATGAACTGTGCACTTACTTCAGAACTGGGTTATGAGAGATGTGTTAGAAGCAAAACTGTCAGTTTGCTAGGCTTAGCTGGGCAGAGTCTCGCCCAGCTAGTCCATCCTAGGCCTCAGGGTGAGCAAAGGGGTTAAGCAGCAGCCTTCCATGATATCTGCGGGGGCTGTGCATTATCATACCTGCTGTGTGTTTGGGTTGTCTCACTGATGAATTAGGCAAAAGAGGGGTCATCAGCCTCTAGTGGGTACTGCTTCACAGTAGTGTAGAGAGTTGTATATTTGTATTTAGTACTATGTAATTACTGCTTATTAATAAAGTTGTAAGTATATTGTATGTGGGGTAATTAGAATGCATTAGGTCACTGTGCTCTGTTCTAGAATCCTAGCTGTGGATTATTCATTCTTTGCCTCTCTGTTTACTGGATCTGGCATGGGTTTCTCCTTCTAGAATAAATATTCTTTTACTTGGAACAAACCTTGTGTCTCTTTTTCACTAAGTCGTTGAGACACATGCTACATTTATTGGCGACGATTTGGAATACGTCCAGAGGACTCACCGACCATCTGTTTTCTTCTGATTACTGTAATTGGATAATAACTTGCCTTCATTTAAACGTATTGGACATCTACACTTCGTACTTGCTGTGACAGGAAGTCACTAGGTACAGACTGCGTTTTTTGCCGATCTACAAGTAATTTCATTACTTTGCTATCTACAGCTGATTTCATCAACACCGATCCTGTTTGAGACCTGCTTTCAACTCATACGGTACGCAACAACGTTAAGGTACATTTATTTCAGAGCGATTTTGCGCTCTGTTTTCATTTGACTTTTTTTTTTTACATTTGGCTTTACTGCACCTTTCTATTGCGAGCGCCAAAGAGTTTAACAACATTCTTTATATTCAACTGTCTCAATGTATTGTTGCTGCCTTGTTTTTCTTTAAACATCCCTGGCATTCCACAGCTCCAGCTACCAACTCTTCCATTGTTCCTGCATTCCGCATTGGCGTGCATTTTCACTTCAGCTGTATTTCTTCAAAGACGTTCCTTTGTTCCTTGGCTCGCGTTCACCGCTCTGTCTCCAGGACCGGACTGGGAACTGAAAGCAGCCCTGGCAAATTTTGCCAGACCAGCCCCCATCTGTCACGTAGCGAGCCAGCCCCCGTCCGGCGCGTAGCGAGCGAGCCCAGTGAGCCAACCCGACGGGCTCCTTCCAAGAAATTTTTGGAAAACTACAGACCAAAATGGTGAATTTTACAGCACATTTTCATTACATATTCAAATTGTATCAACCTTCAAAGCACAGTAAACAGTAGATGATGACCTTAAAGAACATCAGGTTACCCACCCAGTCATATGTACCCATAGGCATTCTTTCAGAGAGCACCAAAAATAGACACAAGTAGTGAATCAGAGAGAACAAAGTAAAAGTGACACCAGCCCCCACATGGTGTGTAGCGAGCAAGCGCCGTGAGCAACCACTAGGGGGAGTTGAACTTCTCCCCCCCAAGAAAATTTGGGAGACAGAGAGACCAAATCAAAGCATTTTTCAACACATTTTTTATTACATATTAGATTGTATTAACTTTTAAAGCATAGTCAATGATTACCTTATAGAGCACCAGGATGCCCAGTCATAAATCACAGACATTCCTACAGAGAACACTAAAAAATGAAGAGGGCCACGATGTAAATTTATGTGCAGCATTTGCATTGCACACTAAACATGCTCCTTTATGTTTTTAGTTTGTTTATTTGTGATTTAGAGGAGATATAAATACCAGTCTGAAACATAGGACCACTGAGGCCAGCATAACTGTGATTTGGCTTCCGGTTGCCCACTTTTGTGAAATCTACAGGCCTCCTCAATACTAAAAGCAAATATGTGTTTTGGTTTAAATTAACACACATCGTCAGTCCCTGGCACTGACGATGTGTGGATGTGCTCCTCGACAAAGGGCAGAATGCCTTCAATCCAGTGCTTAATTCGTGAAATAATAAGTGCCGTGGCTGCTCGTCAGAAAGCCACTGCACCTTTCACCACCCATAGCTCCTACCAGTGCTGCCAATACCAGTACCAACACATCTACTACCCACCACACACCTAGCAGTGTGACAATTCAGACTATTTGAGTCCCTCATAGCTATAAGAACAGATTGTGGAACATGTTTTAGACCTTTTTAATGTAAATTGAATTAATAAACAAATGTTGGTGTGCTTATTTCTAAATTAGGGAAGTCTGCACATGGTAGCGCAGTTTATCTATGTGCCGCTGTTGACAATTGTGTGCCGCCTGTCCTGAGCACCAGAAACTACCAGCTCAAATTAAGCACTGCTTCAATGTCAGTTAAGTTTGCCAGTGGTTGAAGCGGACTGCCACGTGCAGTGTGCTGTTGTGGGTGGAAGACAAATATGGATGACTTAATTACAGATATATAAATGAATTAGGCTGGCAAAAACCCCTATAAATGTATTATATTTATGTCAGTAAAATCAAAATGCATTGACTAAAGCCAGACATAAGAAAGTGTTCTCATAGACTGAATGTGCACTCCCTCCTATCTATGAATGGAGGAGTGGTGGATGAAAACAATCGTATAAACATTGCACCCTTCTTTTTACTGTATTCCTTTCCCACGTATCTCAGTGTGATGTAGTTCACAATCATAATTTGACTACAAAACAAAAGATAATTCATGTTTAAGCTTAATTTTTGTGCTTTAAAGTAGAATCCATTAGGAACAGTGATGTAGATCAAAAGATGTAAATATCTGTCCCAACTTTCTAAATTATCTGTGTCTCAAATTCGATCTGCATTGGACTGCTTACACCACACATGAAGATGCTGACTGGTTCAAGGCATTATGTGGACCCAGTGAAAGGTCAAGGTACTTGCGAGTGGCAGGCACAGGTTGCGGACAGAGAAAGAACAAAGGGACATTTTAGCTACCTTGTCATTTATGTAGGTTAAGCCCAGCCTCTTTCCTTTACCACGTGGAAAGCATAGGAAAATGTGTATGCAGATAAGGCCCTTCATGAAATGAGGTCTCTTGTTGTTTTTCTCTGCGTCTCGCACACAAAGAAGAAATATAAAAGCCATGCTCCATACCCAGGGCTCGCCAGGGGAATATGGTGCTTGTGCAAATCCAACGCGTCCCCGCAAGGATGTTGACATAGCGGACCCGAAAATAGCTAATTTACCCCCCACACCCGGAACTAGCCCGATGATGAGAGAGAGCCGGGGCGCGGGTACATCGATTACCGCTAACACAGACTTAGCTCTCTGTAAAGTCCTCACTTGGAACGTGGCAGGTCTAAACGCTAAGGCTTTAGACCCAACATGGCAAAGATTCATTAAACAACAGCACATCTTAGGACTTCAAGAAACGTGGGATACAACACACAGCTTTTCCCTGGATGGTTTCTGCAGCTTTTCTACTCCGGCAGTTCCAGGTATAAGAGGGAGAGCAAAGGGTGGTTTACTCACCTTGTGTTCCCTGGATCTAGTAGGGGTCTTCAAAAAAATAGATACCGCATTAACAAATGCCCTTGCGGTGGAGTGGACCCTCCCTAATTCAAAGATTTTTTTGTTGATTATTTTTTTTTTCAAAGGAGTCCGCCACTGTAAATGAACATCTGATTTCTCTGTTAAATTTTTTGTCAGCCTATAGGCGTGATTGCACTACCCTCCCGGAACTGGTTATTCTGGGGGATTTTAACATTCACCCCTGTGAGGGAGGTTGTTTTAATGATAGATATGGGGGTATACCACCCGAAGCCATTCCTCATTTTGAGCATACAGCCGAAGGCGAGTACCTAGAGTTCTTTCTAGCTAACCTAAATCTCCGTGAACTCGACCAAGGCATTAGCGAGCCTAGAGCCCCAACTTTTGTTGGGAGAGATGCCAACACAGTCATAGATTATATCTTTGTTTCAAATGGGGCCTTGGCAAAGGCACATGAGTACAGCGTGGTTGACCTTATTTCATCGGATCATTATCCTGTCCTCCTGACCTTGGACCTAGACTGCTTCCGTACTGGCAGCCCGCCAAGTATGGCAGCTCCAAAGGACTTGAAATCTAAAGAGCAGGGAAGGCGCCTGAAATGGGAGATGATTGCTCCAGTTGAATTCTTTCATTCAATCGCCCAAGAGTCGGGGGCCAGTATGGCAGTGTGTTTGGACCCAACTGCTGAGGGCCCCAAGGTCTTGACCGCTTATGAGGAGATCTGTTCCAGGATCAGTAAGAATTTGGAAAGAAGGTCAGCTGGGCAAGGGAATACAAAGACCCATAAATGGTTCAACAAGGAATGTTCGAGGATACATAGTGCTCTGCTGAAAGCCATTAAACAAAAACCCAGAGACACGTCATTAGTGGCCAAGTTAAGGAGGGAATAAAAAACTACAATCCATAAGCGCAAAACCCAAATTAAGGAGGAAGCATGGAATAGCCTATTATCTGTGGATGTGCTGAGAGACAGTAAACAGTTTTGGGCCATTGTAAATCAGCCCTTTTTCTCTGACAATGGGCCATCGGATTTAGACTGTGTCATAGAGGATAACAGATGGCTAGCCCATTTTGGCAAAATCTATGAGTCTACAGTCCCTGCCTCAACTGCTAAAACCCATGACCATTCCAACTTGGTTATGGATTTTAACACCATGGAAGTCGAAAGGGCGATTAGAGATACCAGCAAACACAAGGCCCCGGGACCCGATGGGTACCAGCAGATCTCTATATACAGTACCCACAATTCTGGTCAAAAATTTTAACCAACGTTTTTAATGCTATTCCGACAGCTGGCTTCCCACCCTCCTGGTCTACCTCTATAATTGTGCCTATATTCAAGAAAGGGAATAGGGCGGACCCGGCCTGCTACAGACCAATCTCCCTGTTGGACTCTGCCATTAAGATCTTAGGCAGAGTCATCCTGCACAGAATGGGGGTTTGGCTGGAGGAGAGTGGGATCCTTTCAGACTTGCAGTACGGGTTCAGGGCACACAGAGGGACAATTGACCAATGTTTGAACCTTCATCTAATCATTAGCAAATACACTGTGGTGAAGGGGGGGCTTCTTTATTTGGGGTTTATGGACCTATCCTCCGCTTTTGATTTGGTTAATCGCTCAAAATTATGGACCATCTTACGAAATTTGGGTTTGGACACTACCTTGGTTAGCTTTTTACATGACCTTCATTCTAATTTGTTTACGTCTGTTAGGGCATCAAGGGATGGTAGGTGTACAGCAAAGTTTAGATCAGAGAGAGGGGTCAGACAAGGGTGCATCCTGGCCCCTCTTCTCTTTACACTGTACATCAACGCCTTGGGGAAATTCCTGAACCCAGCCACCCTGGACATTCCGCGTATGGGGGGGCTACCTATCCCGGTCCTCCTATACGCGGATGACGCTGTTCTTATAGCGCGGACTGGCATAGGTCTTCAAAGACTCTTGGACCATTTCGGCCTTTTCATGGAAGCCCTTGATCTAAAAATTAACACCGTCAAGTCCCATGTTATGGTTGTTGGTTCTCGAAAGAAAAATATGAAGATTAGATCCTTCAGCTCCAACAATTCACCAATTTCGAGGGTGCCCTCCTTTTGTTACCTGGGCGTCACTTTTGACGAGAGAGGAACTTGGAAGCCACAAATGAAACTGAAGGAAAACGGAGTCATTAGATCCACAACAGCACTCCTGAGCTTCTCCAAAAGATTGGGCTCGAAACCTATGGAAGCCATGACTAGGATCTACAGAGCCAAATGTATGGCAATCGCTTCCTACGGGGCAGACATTTGGGGCTATGTTCCAACTCCAGGCATACAAATTGCTGAAAACAACTTCATACGGGCCCTGCTGTCTCTCCCGAAATCTTCCCCCACACATTCAACCCATAATGAAATAGGCATGGGTTATGTCTCTGATCTTCTAAAAATGTCCCCAGTACTTTGCTGGATTAAAACCTGGACAAATGAAGAAGTCAGCTTGAATCACTGTATCCTTAAAGATTGTATATCTCTGGACAAAGCTCATACTATTCCGTGGCTGGCATATGTTAGAGCAGCATGTGCGAGGCTAGGGCGTCCGGAAATGTACTCTCTACCGCAACATCTCAAAAAAGAGGACGCAAAGTGGGTGAAGCAGCACTTTCGGACTTTGTTGGAATGCGAAAGAGAATCGGCTGAACTTTGTAAACCTACGGTCAGATTACTTTTTCAACTTTCCACAACCACAGCTATGGAACCCTATTTAAAATATGTCACAAAGCCCTACCATCGCTTTCTGCTCATAAGGTTTACATTTAATCTGATCCATCTTATTCTTGGCACGTATACAGAATGGGGTACACCAGAAAATTTTCCCCCTTGCACATGTGACTGTTTTTCAACACAGGATACTTTGCACTTGGTCATGCTATGTGAGCACTATCTGGTGCCGCGAAAAAAAATTCCTTGTTCCCATCTTGAAACCTCAGAATTTCGTTCAGGTACGGCCAGCTTTACTATACCTTCAGATGCTGAACTCAGTGCCGGTTGCATATGGCGTAGCTTGTTTTTTAGTAGCAGCCGCCAGACAGAATAAACTAAGAGCTGCCACAACATTAAATCATCAAATTTGACTTCCTGTATAAATTCTGGCGAGAATGCCTTTTATATGCTGATATAGGTGTTCCCCATATCTATCAAATCCTTTTTCATAATGAATGTGCCCTTTTTTTTTGTTTTGTTTTTAGAAGGAGTAGCAATCAATTCTCTTCATCTATTTAATTGTTTTTTAAATCTGATTCTATGTATCATGTACTGCTTTTATGGTTTTAATTAACCGAATAAAGTTTTTTGACTGACTGACAAAAGCCATGCTCCGGGGGCTGGCACACACTCCCTCAAGCATACATCAAATTTGCAGAGGCTCTCACAGTCACAACCACTCTCCAGGCCTTTCAGAGACAACCCCTAGATGGCGTCACCTTCCATCACTCTCTCCCTTTCACACTCACTGACAGACAGGTTGCATAGGCTCACAGAAGCCACCACGGGGTGCTCCAGCGCTTTATACAAAACACCTGCATTTTACAGGGCAATGCCCGTTGGAAAGAAGACCACATACATCCCTGAAAGGAAAAACATTTTGGAAAACATATTACAATACGGGTGAGTGATACGATACTTCAATGCCACAAAACAACAAAAATAGAAAAAATGCATCCCCAAATTCTTGTATGACTCGGCCACACTTCCTCCTAGTACCGTCCTCCTTTTATCCAATCCTTTTCATCTTCCCTTTCCTCCCGCTCTGCGTGCCTTTCTCTCTGCTATCTTCCTTTCCCTCCCCCCACTACTCACACTTCTCTAACCCACGATAATTATTATTGACACTTAAATCATGTCTCTGTCTCCTGCACCCCATCATCCGCCAATCATTCTCTTCACAGGAAATGAGCGAGCGGCGGGTGCTCTCTGTAATAGCGCCAGCCAGCCAGGGCCAAAGACAACAACGCGAAACCAGTGCCCGCCTTATCTGCTGCAGGTCATCAGATTGTATATTCAGTCTGGTTCGGTTCATCATAATAATATATTCTTCAAATGAGTTACTGGAAAGATCTGTGGCCGCGGCCTGCTAAACAGTGACTGTGAGCGACCCTTGTTGTGAGAGAGAATATGTACGACCGGTCTGGAGATGAAAGCCCTTAAGCCCACAGGGCAGCCAGGGAGCCCCAACTCCCCAGCAGCTACACGGCAACCCTAAAATAACTGGGAAGAAGAGTCGGACTGTCTGACGGTTCCAGGACGGCCCCCCCCCTGGCTTGAGGAACTGGAAGAGGCACTCAGGGAGGAGGCCTTACACATACCAGAGTCAGACCACCGCCACTGCGTGAGGCCTCAGGCCGGCCAGTTCTGTGTGTGCCACCACATCATGAACACAATTATTTGGTGCCGGGCGGAAAAACGTACTAACTCACCTCCTGCACTGCAGTCCTGCTGTTGATGGCAGACACAGGGTGGCTGCAGACACAGAGGGGCTACAGCTAGACAGTAGAATAATTAAATTATGGCTGCTACGGACGGTCAAGAAGTGCGCACCTCATCCTCTATGAGCCGCATGGCATGTCTGACAAAATAGGGGTGTAACACAGGCCCCTTCAGGTGCTGGGACAGAGTGGGCCCAGCCTCCAGGAGGCTTCTCCAGTCAGCAAACAGTTTGATTGATACCTGGGAGTCTCAGAGGCTCCCCACCACATTCTGTGTAGGAGGGGGGAGAGGGCGGGGGGTCAGCTTGTGATACGCCACTGAGCAAAAGAAAGCACCTGAGACATGCATGAAATAATAGAAGCCAGCACAGAAACGTGTTTAGATAGTCATTCTTGCACCATCTGCATCTAATACCCGCACGGTCCATAGTCTGATCTTCAAGGAAAATTAAATTCGAGGGAACAGAAGCAGTAAATCGGATATATAATTGCGTGCGAGGCTGTCATGTTCCTGTTCGCAAATCTGCTTCCCGTTCCCAGAGTGCCATCATCATAATTAATAATATATTCATCAAAAGAGTTACTGGAAAGATCTGGGGCCGCGGCCCGCTACACAGTGAGTGTGAGCGACTGTTGTGAGAGAGAATATGTACCACCGGTACGAAGATGAAAGCCCTTAAGCCCGCAGGGCAGCCAGGGAGCCCCAACTCCCCAGCAGCCAGCTACACGGTAACCCTAGAATAACTGGGGTGAGGAGTCGGACTGTCGGGCGGTTCCTTCCAGGACCGTCCCCCCCTGGCTTGAGGAACAGGAAGAGGCACTCAGGGAGGAGGCCTTACACAGACCAGAGTCAGACCACCGCCACTACGTGAGGCCTCAGGCCCGCCAACTCTGTGTGTGCCACCACATCATGAAGACAATTATTTGGTGCCGGGCGGAAAAACGTACTAACTCACCTCCTGCACTGCAGTCCTGCTGTTGATGGCAGACACAGGGGGCTACAGCTAGTCAGCTAGCTAGTAGAATAATTACATTATGGCTGCTCCGGACGGTCAAGAAGTGCGCACCTCTGTTTGACTCGTGACTCTCATCACTGCAGTCATGCGCAGATTTAATTGCGCTGAGCGGGAATCAGGGAATTACATTATCAGCGCACCCTAGAGAGGCGCGCAGACTCGGCGGGGGAGGAGACAGTGCACAATTCTGCGCGCTGCACACAGGCACCTCCTCCTCCTCCGTGTTTGGTTGCACAGACACCGACAGTCATTGGTCAATCAATCAGGCTTGCTGTTGCTGGCCTGGCGCTGCGGTTTTCCCTGCAGGCTGAGCCAGCAGCTAGAGCGGAGTGGACTCCTCTCGGTATTCAGGCCTGGTACAGTATTTGGCTGGGGGGGTCGATTTTCAGTCCGGCAGTCACTACTTCAGAGAGAAGTCACCAGCCAGGTGTAGTGTCTGTCTGAGACTCTCAGACACAACACCTGGTGACTTCTCTCTGAAGTAGTGACGGCCGAACTGAAAATCGGCCCCCCAGCCACAAAACCGGCCCCCTGTTCCAAAACCGGCCCCCACCCCCATCCAGCCTACCGGGGGATTGCCTGGTGTCCGAAAGCACCAGTCCGGGCCTGTCTGTCTCCAGGGAGTTCAACTTCTCTCCTGACGTCAGCTTGTCTTCTTCAGAGACAATGCTCAAGTCTGCTTAATCATAACGCTGAAGACGGTTCATACGTAGTAGTGTCATCGCATTCATCACGTTCTGGTGGCCATTTTCTTGAGATTTTCGTCCGAAACAAATAAACATGACCAGAAACTTTTTTTTTCACTGGGAGTTCAGTGACAGGAACTTCTCATCGGTGGTGATTTTCAGTGACAGGAAGACCTACTGGAAATTTACGATTCATGGTGTTAGATGGTGCTGATTTTCCATGATTAGCACTTGTGACTGGAACTGTTGCTCTTGATTCATTTTGGTGACAATTTTATATTTATTTCTTTTACTTTTATTTTGGATTTACAATTTACTGCACAACCTGTTCCTTAATAACTTTACTTGTGGTTATTCTCTCACTTAACTACTTTACCTATTTGTGCTCACTACTTCTTACATTATGTCTTCCTCATCTAATAACGTTATGCAACCACCACCTTTTTTTTACAAAAACCTGGTAAATCTCTCACTGCTTGGCACAAATGGTACAGAATTTCTGACTATTATTTAGAAGCAATTGATGCTACAAAATATACTGCATCAAGGAAAAGAGCACTTTTGTTAAACCATTTAGGTAGCCCGGGTCAAGATGTATTCGATCAATTCCGGTGATTTCAGCCCCGTCTGGGGATGATACATGAGATTTTTTTTCTGAAGCTTTCGCAAGATTAGGTAAACATTATGTAGATGAACCATCGGTCATGGTTGAGCGTCATATGCTCTTTAAATGTAAAACAACACAAGAGGAATCAATTGAAGATTATTTAGCTGTTTTGCGTGTGTAGGCAGATAAATGTCAATGTGTTACTTATTTAGACACATCTTTGCATGACCAATTCGTTTTTAATTGTTAAAGAAAAAAAATACAAGAGCGTGCCTTGTCATGTAAGAATCCTTCTCTGAAGGAAGTAATGGATATCGCTAGAAGCATAGAGCGTTCTGTGGTTTCCTCAAAAATTTGAACTCAAGATTCTGTGAATAAAGCCTCTTGTAGTTCAGAAGTTATGCAGGTGGCTTCTAATGTAAATTCTAATGAACCTGGAGTTAATGTTGTATCCACAAAACATAAACAAAGCATTAATGTTGAAAAAAAAAATTCTTGTTACAGATGTGGATCTAAGTACCATTTAGGAAACAATGTGAATTGTTCTGCAAAAGGTAAAAGGTGCAATACATGTAAACAAATTGGCCACTTTAATACAGTTTGCAGACCAGCTAAATATAAGAGGACAATTAATTACATCAATGTTGAAAAAGATGATCAGTGTCAAGCCATGAGTAATTCGTTGTCTACCATTGAGATTAACATTTTACAGAGTGACATCAAAAGATGTAAGGGTCCTTTATGTAGAGTCTTAATAGGACCTATTGATATCAACGTCATGGCTGATTCTGGTTCCCCAATCACAATATTATATGAAAAGACCTTCAAAAAATGTTGGTCGGAAGTTGTTCTCAAACCAAATGATGTCAATCCTAAGGAGTTTGGAGAATTTGATATCATCATTTATGGAAATGTTTAAGAATCCATCACAATCGAAGGCAGAGAATTTTATACCAAAATCTATGCTGCCCTCAATGGTCATGACATTTTGGGGTAGCAAGACAAAGCGACTTTAGGGATTATTTTAAGACCTGGTAATTTGGAACCTGTTACCTTAGGAGACCTTCCGGTTTTATCTGTGGCACAAGAACCTGCAAATGTTATCCAATCTGGTGGGGATTCTGTTTTAGAGAATTTTGGGGCATATTACCAAGCAATAGCGATAATTATCGCTATTGCTTGGTTAGAGACAAAATTTTACCGGTGAGCTGCGGCGATTTTAACGCAAATAAACCTTGGTATTACCAAGGTTTATCGCAAATGCGATAAAAATCGCCGCAAATGAATGAATATCGCTGAAAAGTCAGCGATATTCATGCATTACCGAGCTAATGCTCTTAGCCATGTTATCCACCTCCCATTGGATAACATGGCTAAGAACTGCTCAGGGCAGGTGTTAGCTTTTGGAGATAGCGATGTTAGCGACTGTTTTCAGTCGCTAACATCTTGGCATGCCCACTTTGCATGTCATTAGTGATAAATATCACTGACATGCAAAGTGGGGCCCAAGATGGTCGCTATCTCCTACTAGCTGTCGCTAACTGGTGTTAGCGACAGCTAGGTAATAGAGAGATAATTTTATCTCCGTTTTCTTGGCTTTTAAAGCCAAAAAAGCAGAGATAAACCCCCTTGATAATATGCCCCTTAGTATTTTCTGACAAAGTAGGTTTGGTCAAAGGTTTCCGACACTCTATCAAACTCAAAAAAGACGCTGTTCCAGTTGTTCAAAAATGTAGACCTGTTCCCTTGTCTGCTAGAGATTATTTAAAAAAATGTTTGATGATTTATGTGTGCAAGATATTATAACAGCTGTTGAATCATCTGAATGGGTTTCCGCTGCTGTTGTTGTACGAAAAAGTTCAGGTGATATTTGTTTATGTGCGGATTTAAGAGTCCTTAATGCAGTATAGATGTGGAATGCCATACCCTAACCAGAATTCAAAAAATGCTGGCTAATCTGGGTGGTAGCAAGTAGTTTATCACAATTGATCTGAGGTTAGCTTACCATCAGATTCTTCTTGCTAAAGACTCTCAAGCTTTAACCATATTTGTTAATCTCTTTGGAATCCTTATGTACAAGCGAATGCCATTAGGCTTAGCATCCGCTGCTAGTGTTTGTCAACGTTTAATGGGCCTCTTGTTTTCACATACTAAGGGAATCCAAACTTTAAAGGATGATATCTTAATTCATAAGCTACATTAGAGTCACATTTAACCCTATTGGAAAAAGTATTACATAAACTAGAAACTGTTGGCATGACTGTTAATAGGAATACGTGCAAATGTATTACACAAAACTTTGACTATTTAGGCCACAATATTTCTGTCAATGGTATAAAACCTAAGCTGTCTTTAATTAATGCAATTAAAGATGCACCCAAACCACAGGACAAAGATGCGTTAAGAGCATTCTTAGGACTTAGTGAATACTATGCTCAATTTATACAGAGCTATGCTATTGTTGTGCAACCTCTTAGGGATTTGTTAAAATAAAATGATAAGTACATCTGGTCTGAAGAAACTCAACAGTCATTTGAGTCTGTTAAAAAGTTAATTTTGGAGGCGTCAGCTATTAGAGCTTTTACTCATGTTCTAACAAGCATTGTGACTGTGGATGCCAGCTCTAAAGGATTAGGTGCTGTGGTTAGTCAGATGATTGATGGTCAGGAGTATACTGTAGCTTTTGCCTCCAGAACATCAAGTAGTGCTGAGGCTAATTATAGCACTATTGAGAGGGAGGCTTTGGCTGGCTCTTGGGCCGTGGAAAAATTTAAGATGTACATTTGGGGTTCAAGATTCCATCTCTTTACTGACCACAAACCTTTGATGAACATGCTTGGGGACAGTTGTTCAAACAAAGCTTCATATAGATTAATCAGACTTTTAGCCAGGTTACAAGGATTTAACTTTGATATAAAATATATTCCAGGTGGTAGAAATGTGAGGGCAGACTGTTTATCACAAATTCCTCTTGAATGTGCTGAGATAGAAGTTCCTGGTAAGGATGATGATTGTGATGTTGTTCTCTCCAGAAATGATTTGACACATAATAGTTTGTTACCTGAAAATGAATGGGTAGAATATGAGGGAAAAGATCTTTGTCTTTAAAAAGTAAAAAGGTTTTTAGTTCATGGTTGGCATTGTGATAGAAGCATGTCTATTCAAGACAAATGTTTCAAGGAAGTTGCTGCGGAATTACCTATTATAAACAATGTTTTAGTTTGGGAAGACACATTTGTACCTCCTGAGGGTGTAAGAAGCAAAATTGTTTCTCTTGCCCATGATTAACATTTAGGAATTTCTAGCACAGTTCGCAAGATCAAAGATGTATACTGGTGGCCAGGTATTGATGGTCAAGTGAATTAATTTGTAAATAATTTTTCTGAATGTTTATGTTCCGATAAACATTGGCGCACATCCACCGATCTTTTGTATCCAGTAAAATGGCCAAAAGGTCCTTAGCAGAAGCTAGGATTGGATTTTTTCTGGTCCCTTTAACCTACTAGGGAGTGATAGTAAGTTTCTAATAGTACTTATGAATTACTTTTCAAAGTGGCTGTTTTTTTATTTTGTAAATAATTCAGATTCAAAGTCAGTTATTTCATTTTTACAACGCCTATTTTTAATTGAAGTTCTTCCTGCAGAAATTGTGCCAGATAATGGCACTCATTTTAAGTCAAAGAAATTTGAAAATTCTATGGAGGATGTTTCTGTTAAGCATATTTTAGTACCTCTGTATAGTCCTGGTACAAATGGCCTTGTAGAGAGAGCAAACAAGATGTTGAAAGAAGGAGTCCAAACAGCTTTGGCCAACAATTTGGATATGTTCAAACATGTAAGTCAGAAGGTTTGGAATTATATTACTACTCCCCATTCAACCACTGATGTGTCCCCTTATGAATTAATGAGAGGGAGGAATCTATTTATCTTCTTAGTCCATCGTGGCTGAAGGACAAAGTTGGAAGTACAAATGATCACCCTGTTGATTTACATAAAATCAGACAACATGTGAAAGAAAAACAACGACTGTATAAGGAGAATTATGACAAGAAAAATCATGGTAAAGTAACTCCTTTGTCTCCTGGTGATTGGGTTTGCATTAAAAAACCTATTAAGGTTATAAAAGGTCAATCTAGCTTTTCCGAACCTGTTAGAATTGTTAAAATATCCAAAATGGCAGTTATGTTACAGAATCGCGGATGGTGAAATCATAATCCTGTAAAAAAACTTACAGAAGAACAAGCAAAAATAATTTGTAAGAAAGTCAAATCTCTAACTGATTCAAATTGGTTTGATCTGGGTGATCTCACTCAGGGGTATAGTAATCCTAATGACACAACTCCTTCTCATTCTTTAGGGAACAGAGGTGAAGGTGATATTAGTTCTATTCCCAGCTGTGTGGATGATAATGCTTCTCCTGTTAATTTTAGAGAATCTGGGGATAGTAAACAAGTGAGATGCAGTTCTAGTAATAGAGCCAGTCCTTTCCGTTCTGTTGAAATTGTGTATTATTAATTGTTATACTTTGGATTGGAAGAAAGGGGTGTGTGTAGAGAGTTTTATATTTGAATTCTTTAGTACTGTGTATTTACTGCTTATTAATAAAGTTGTATGTATATTGAATGCGGGGTAATTAGAATGCATTAGGTTACTGTGCTCTGTAATCTTGAATCCAAGCTGTGGATTATTAATTCTTTGCCTCTCTGCTTACTGGAGCTGTTGTGGGCTTCTCCTTCTGGAATAAATATTCTTTTACTTGGAACAAACCTTGTGTCTCTCTTTCACTAAGTCGTTGAGACACATGCTACAAGCAGGCAATCATGTTTTGTGTTCATCTGCCAAGTCGACTCTGGCTCACTGTTGTGTGCAAGACCTCATCCAGTGCTTCTTCCCCCACTATGCTCTACCCCACCACCTGACACTTGTCTTAGCCTCATGCTATCTCCAGCACCCCCTCATGCCGTGAAGCTCTGCATGGACCCCTTGTGGACCCAGTCAGTCTCAGCGCATAGATAGGCTGGACATATGCTGGCATTCTCACAGCGTCTCTAGAGACCATCAGATGATGTCTTCGGGGTGATCCCGGCCCTCAAAGCTGCAATGCAACTTCTCCCAGCCAATGCAGATGTAGTATGCTGGGATTCACATGAAAAGCATGGGATGATAGGCACCCATCTCCTTCGTATGTGGTGGCATCGGCCTCCGCAGTAACCCGCATGCCCAGCGAAGCTTGGTCGGGCCAGAAACCCAGTGCTCCCTGAGTCTTTTTCCGATTGTACAGCTTCACGGCCCACAGTCTTTTCTCAACCGATCACCAGTTCTCACACTCTGCTGCCCTGATCCATCAGCACCACCAGGGCATCCTCTTGAAAGTGCAATGAATCAAGGACTCGGTGGTCCTCCAACAGATTTCTGGGAGATTGACTACCCAACTGGGATTGCCGGACATTTGTAACCAGGCAAAGCGCCTCGCCACTAGGCCTGGTGATGGCAGTGGTGTCCTAGCTAGAGGCTATTGCTACCTGCAGCAGCATCTGTTGCAGTGAGGATGGGGGGGGGGGACATGAGGTGATTTACATTGAGCCGATGTCCCATATTGTGCATGATAAATGTGAATGCCTGGAGCCCTTATATCATGCAGGCTACAACTTCGGCTGTTAGTCACACATCCCCACTACTTTCAAGCTTTTTAAGACTAATATTAGACCAAAATCTGAGACTAAACAAAAATAGGAAGATGATTTAGATACTGAAAATATTATGCATACGCTATCGTTGATAGGCAATAGACAATAGTGTTATGAAGTCAGCTATAATCATAGACTAGTAGAGTGTATATTTCTCCTATTTCTGTTCCTACTAAGAGAGAATCTATTTGATCAAAGACAACAATTTTTCATGATGACTCACTTTTAATACATATTTTACAATAACCATCCATGGAGGGTGTTCCTAAGCCTCCTTCAATTTCTTACTTTGTTATTAATACAATTGTATATTATGTGATGGCTTTATTATGGCAATTCTTTTACCAGGAAATTCTGTATTTATTATTACTTATTTCTTGACAGGTGAGAAACTTGTTTACCTGTTATGATAATACATTCCTTGTACATCCACAACATTCCCACCCTCCCATCACTCTATCCTCTATGTTTGTAGTTCAACACTACGGGCCTGATTCACAGAACTAGCTTGAGACAAAATTTTAAATTTACTACAATTTTGGTATTCACAGAGGCACTTACTCATTTTGGTATTCACAGAAGGCACCTACTCATTTCGGTATTCACAGAAGTTAGGAGTCCTAACTTTAGGACTCCTAAATTCCTTCTGTGAATATGGAAAGTATTACGGTTAGGATTTTTCTCAGTTTTGGAGACCTCACGTACCTGAGGTTGCAAGGGCATATGAGAAGATATGCCACGTTTTCTGTGTTCCAATATCAACCTCCTATATGGTTAGGGTAAAAGGGCATGCAACACATCCGCCGCAAGTATAGTGTCCTGTTGGTCTTTGTGTATTCCATAGGGTTATTTGGTCATCTTCTCTGGGTTGGGGGTCTTTGGCCCGGACCAACACATCTCATAAGTTCTTACTTCTTTTGAACGCAAAAAGTGGATATTCCCACGCTTTTTCTGTGCCCGGAAGGATGTGTCAGGTCTTTCTTATGATTTGTTGCACAGCGTGGGAGACCGGTATATACTCTGTCTGTCTTCTCTTGCTCGTTTTCCAATAGGGCATTGCGGTTTACATTCCTTGCGCTCTTCTTTGCTTTCCTGATCAGTTTCCTGGGGTAGTGTCGGTCTTGTAGTTTTTTCTCAAGCTCTTCTGCTTGTTCATGAAAGTTTTCGGTCTCCAAACAGTTTCTGCGTACCCTGAGGAACTGGCCAACTGGTAAGTTGTCCCTCAGGGGTTTAGGGTGATAGCTTTCATATAGTAGTAGGCTGTTTTTGTCTGTCGGTTTGTTGTGAACCTCAGTGCTGATGTCATCTGCATTCATCGTGACGTCAAGATCCAAGAAGACCGCAAAGTTCTTAATAATGAAATGGGTAAATCTCAAATGTCGAGCCTTGGTGTTAATCCACTCCACGAATTTGCTTGTTTGGTCCCCCCGCCAGACAATAAAAACATCATTGATATAACATTTCTATGTCCTCAGATTTTCAGAGAACGGATTGCTTTCATGGAAGGCGTAATCTTCTTCAAACTGGTGTACACCCGCCCTCTATCAAACCAAGTTTTTAGAGGGCGAGGACTGGTCAATGATGAAGCATGACACCAGGTGTGAGACCAGTCCTTCCCTTTTTGTGAGATGCCTGCACTCACAGATTAATCGTCACTAGCACTAGCAACCCCAATGGGAGCAGCTTCATTGTGGTCAACAGTTTTCTGTTGGAGGCTGCCGGCTCCCAGCACCCCATGCCTCTGGTTCCCTCATCCCATATGAAAGGGTCTGGATTTTGTGGTTACACAAACATAAACTTCTATATGGCATATGAAACAGCTCTTCAGGTCGAAGCTTCCTGTCAGCTGCACAGATAGGCTCAGTTTGAGACTATATAGGAGGAGAATAGCATGTTGTTTTGCAAACATCACCCTAAAGTGTAAAAGACACCTCACAGCCCCTGCAGTGCGGGGGTGGTATTCAGTCCATGTATGGGGGCCCCCTCAGCTCATCTGTGCAGAGCTGTGTGTGTCTTGCTCTAAAGCAGCTGCAGTGTGCAGCCTGCTTTGATCTCCTCAAGCTGACCCAGGACTGAAAAGAAACAAAGTAACAACTTACAATGTTTCTCTTCAGTGAGAGCCAGGTCCCTGAAAAGAGAGGGGGACCTCAAGAGAGACAGAGAGAGCATATTCCACAGGGAACTGCTACTCTGAGAAGGGACGAGTCATCACAGAGCTGACTGGGGCATGAGAAAGTTTGCCGATCCAGGAACAGAACTCTGCTAGGATGCATTGGAAGGTGCAAAGTCAGGGGCAGAGCTATCAGTGGGTCAGCCAGTGCAGTTGCCCTGGGATTCAGGAGTGAGGGGGGGAACGTGCCTGTGTAAACTGCATTTATTTTACTGGTTGACTGCTCAGATCAGTGTTTTTCCTCATATCTGCTCTGCGCCAACCTCTCTGTTTTTACTAGCTGAAGAGAAATTAGAAGGGAGAGGTAAGGGCAGGTATAAAAGCAACATACTGGCTGTAGATAGGCATCTGACATCAACAGTGGTTTAATTTGTAGAATATTTCTGAGAGTGAGGCAGTATTTTGATGGTGGTCTGGCTGCTTGTCAGGAGTTGTGCTCCTTTATAAGTGAGTGACTGCAGTATCAGCAATCCAACGACAGAGCAGTTCAGAATCAAGACACTTTAGAGGAGGTGCTGAGAAAGCAGGGTAAGCACTTCTAGCACATGCAATGCTTGTTGCTCACCACTCACTACTCTCAAGACCCATTGCTATATACATATTTTCCTATAAAAGCTAGAACTTATAAAAATGAACTGGTGGAGAACATTTGAAATAAAAGCATCTAAGGAAGACAAAGTGATTTGCCAGGATGAACAAAGGTGAGCATTTCTGTTTTGTTCTAGAACTTAGACTCTTATTTGGCAATAAATTAAAGTTTGTTTTCTGTACATACAGTCCCTCATCGGGTGCAAAGTCTTTTCCATTTTTTGAGGGGATGCCAAGGCTCATTAACTCTATGTTATAAATGTGCTTAGATTCAAAGCAATCTATTTGGGTATAGAACTTGTGCAGGAGAAAGGTGCCTTGAGATGAGTTCCATGGTAAACAGTGCAGAGGACCCAAGCAAACAAAGCGCCGGCCAGTTCTTATTTGAACATAGGGGCAAAAATGCTGCATTTCGTTTTTGCAGATGACATTATACTGTTACACCCTATATGCAGTGTTATATTAGAATGCTGCCTATCCATGAGGTAATGCAGCCCTTGCACTTATTTACCATATTTCTCCTGTAAAGAATTCTAACGCTATTTTATATTTTAATTCTCAAGTGCAAAGTGAGATGTCTACACATGCAGAAGTCTGAACTCTCTGATAGAATTATAAGGGACACAGTGGAAGATGAAATTAAAGCTGAGAGTGTGTCAGTCAGATCAAGAAAAAGAGGTAAGGGGAAAATGTAATTGAGAAGTACAACAATGTGAGGGCAAACAAATGTTGAATCCAGAGAAATAAATGAGGAGACAGAAGAAGATGAGCAGAAAGGATGAAGAACAAGCGAGGGAGGGAAAACAGAAAGTGAAACACAGGGGGAGCAAGATAATAAGAAGGAGATAAAGGAAAATAAGGAGAGTAAGCGAGGTGGGGAGAGAGAGAGAAAGAGAGAGATGAAGAGTGAGAGAACTAAGAAGAGAAGAACAAGCCTGAGATAATGGTAAAGAAGATACAGTGAAACCAAAAGAGAAGACATGTTTTGTGATCTGCTGTTTACGAATCCGAATCTCAAACAGTCCGAGTCATAGTTTCATCTTATCGAGGTTGGTAAATTAGTGCAGTAATACCTTCAGGACTGTAGAAATGAAGAAAAAAAGCACAATTTAAAAACACTTTATCATGTTATGATAGTTACCTTGACGTGAAGAGGGTTATCAGAGAGTTCCCAAGACCAAAGGAAAATGAAATAAATATACAGTGATCAAGAGTAACTGTGAAAATATGAGACCAAAATCCTGATAAACCTTAAAGCCCCCCCCAGATGTGAATATATAAACAGAGAGGAAAGAGGTAGAGCACAAATGTGTGATTCGAGAAAGAGAACGGGGTTAGATCTATGGAAAATGTATTAATTTGCACAGAGGAAAAAAACACTCCGGCGTATGAAAGAATACAAGCTCAAAATATGAAAGAAGGTCCCAAGGAGAAAGTAATAAAGGAATCTGAGAACTCTAGAAAAAACACAAAAAGAATGAAATAGACCTACAAGAGCAAACAAGGCCCCCTTGAGAAAAAGGGGGAAAAGGCAGAGAAGCCACAAGAGAGAGCATATGAATTTAGAATTTCGTAAGGATCACTGATAAAAAAGACATTTTTTTTCTGTTGAACCTGATCAACATATGTTACGCAGAGAAAATTAAAGAAGCAGGAGATGGTAGATTGTGTTGCGTGGACTGGTGTTGGGATAGGTAAAGAGAAGGAGGGCAGAGGAGCAAAGAGAAAAAGGTAATGTTAGAAATCCCTTCAAATACATTGTGAGATGAGGCGAAAAAAAGCAGCTGGATGGATGAAGCAGGGCCTCAGAGATCAATAGAATCGGGACCGAGGAGGGGGAGAAAAAAATCTGAGAGAGGTGATAAAAGTGTTGAAAGAAAGAAAGAGCTCCATAAATGTAGGGTAAAAAGATCTCAAATAGGAATATGGGTAGAAGAGAGAGTGAAAAAGTAAAAGAGAGAGCCAGTGAAAGACATCAAAGAGAAAGGGGAGAAACTTTCTGAAAAATATTAAGATTCTGCAAAAGAGAGAGAAATAATGCGGAAGAAGAAATCCACTGAAACAATGGGTAACGGAGACACACAGGAAGAAAATTAGATCAAGGAAACACTGTGGATGAGATCAGTATTCCCTTTACATAAGTTGTTTGTCAGTGTTCAGTGAATGTGTGATGTGCTGGGTTGTGAGCACATTGTGAAGTTCTCTAGTTAAGTGTAAATAGCTCACACTGGTCTCATCAGCCACTGCTGTATCCCTCAACAGTGCTACCTTTTAAGACTGCTCAGCAGGATCTAAGTTCATTCATTAAATCTCATGTACCACTTCTGCATATTCCATAATTAAAATCCAACTCTATGTCAGGGATTCAACTTTCCAAGCTGATAACTCTTTATACATTGATGATTTGACATTTAAGACTCACATTTACCATCACACTAATCAACGAGAACGTACTTTTCATCAATCTTGATCCAATTAGATTATCTGTTTATAAAATATATAAGGGGGCGATTCACAGAACTAACTTAAGACAAAATCATAAACTTACTACTTTTGGTATTCACAGAAGGCATTCAGTAGTAGTAAAGTTAGGATTTTGTCTTAAGTTTGATTTAAGACAAACTTAAAACAGAATTAAGACAGACTTAAGACAGGCCTAAATTTTGTTTCTTATTCCATAAATGGCCGGAATGTTTCCATCTTGTTTAATTCCAACAATACCTGCTTCTCACTTCAAAATGGCCACCACGTTTCCTTAGATCGTAATTGTGGCATCGCATATAATTTCAATGTTACAAGAGATGGTCGAAGTTGACATTTTTAATTTCTAAAATAACGGAGGTCCTGAAAATACACTTCATAATAGTTTTCTTTGTTGTGGAAATTGCAATTATGGTTACAAATGTCCCTCTTGTTGCAAAATTTAAAGCACAGGTATATATGTATCATGCTCGCATCCCATCCTAAAATGGCTGCCATGTTTCTTTAGGCCGTAATTATGGTAACTTGTATACTTTTGGTGTCATTAAAATTTATTTTTTGTGAAAATTGGAATTAGGGGTACAAACACCCCACTTGCTGAAAAGTCGAAAGCTCAGACACATTCATACTATGCCGGTATCCCACTTTAAAATGGCCGCCACGTTTCTTTAGGCCGTAACTATGGCAATCTATATACTTCCGATGTCATAAGATACGTTGTGCCGGGACACACTTCTTATAAAAGTCACTGGGTTCGGTTGTTACTATGGCTACATATATACTTCCTGTGTGAGAAAAATCATGATGTTACTCAGGTGTTTTAGCTTTGACAATTAGTTATCACTATAAAATGGCCAAACTCGCAGTGCTAAGTTTGTTACCACTCGACCGCGGACGCTGCTCTTTGTTGCTGGCCACCATGCTGTATAACGGTTAGTTGATGGTGTCCTTCAGCGTTACAGAATTTTGATTCTTCGGAAAGGTCAGTCCTTGTGACGGATGCCAGCTCCAAAGTATTGGGGGTGGTTCTGAAACAATGGCATGGAAAGAACAAAATAACTATTATGTTTATCTCCAGGAGAGTGATTGGTCCTGAATATAAATACTCTGTGATAGAAAGAGAGTCTTTGTGTATCTTTTGGGCCATAAGGAGACTAAGGAAATGTTTGTTGTGTACTCAAATTGTTGTGAACACAGATCATAAACCACTAAAGGCTGTATTTGGAAAAAAGTGTGTGGATGCAATTTCTATTAGGTTTTGTTTTTGGGTTATAGCATTGCAGGAGTATGATTCTACTGTAGAGTATATAACTGGGGCTGATAACTGTGTTTCACAATGGGTGGTGGATGCTTAAGAGGAAATGATAATGATGATGATTTTGTTTGGAACTTAGAGGATTATACATTTTGTGAGGTCACTGATGGTGCTATTAGTGAAGGGGATTGGAAAGAACTAGTTAGTACCGATAAATGTTTGGTGGAGGTGAAGATGTAAATCAAAAGTGGTTGGAAATCTAGAAAGGTGTTAGTGAAGAATGTTTGAAGTTTTGGAACATGAAGGATGAATTATCTGAGCATGAAGGTTTGTTGTGGAGAGGAATTAGGTTGATTCCTTCCAAGTGTTTCTTGGACAATTTGATTCAGCGAGCTCAATGTGGTCACTTGGGAAATTGTAAAACTAAAGAGTGGCTCAGGATGTACTTCTGGTGGCAAAGTTTTGATTTGCATGTGGCAAGTATAATTCTTGGGATCAGTGACTAATTATTAAGTATGGGTGAAATTTGCGAATTCACGGTACGGGAATTTGCGCGAAAGCGTATTCGCGATCCGCAAATTTAGCGAATTTGTGTGAATTTGCGGATTTTTAAATTTTTGCATGTTAGCAGAGCTTTTTGCGTGTTCGCGGGTTTTTTTCAGCGTAGAGAACGGGAAGTTAACCATGCGGTCGTACATGAGCGCAGCAATCTTGTTTTCAGTGTTCACGTTGCATATTTCCGTTCCCGGGCGCCAGTTGCATGCTCGCATTGTGCATTTCCTACGTGCGGGCCGCAATTACGTGTTTGTGTCCGTTTTCGCAAGGAAATATCACGCAAACTTACCAACGCGGTCCCAATAGGCGCGGCCATCTTGTTTTTCATTCATTGCTATGGTTCTGGGTATGCTTTTTCTATCCTCCCTTAATCTTTGCAATACTTTGTTTCTTTGAACTTTGTTTTAATCTTTTTTACTCATTATCTATATCTTTATTTTTCTACATCTGCATTTTGTATTTTTTTCTACTTTTGAATACTTTAAAACTACTTTTTTAACTCTTTCCTTTTATTTACTTTTTCCCTATTCTTTCTTTCCTATTTTATTTTATTTTCCTGTTCAGGACCATGGCAAAGGGAGCTGGGAAGAATATGAAGGGGAAGGGTCCCGCACCCCGTACCCTGCTCCCTTGCGGGCACTTAATGGGGGAGGAAGTCTTGGCCAGAGAGATCTTCAGCATGGTGGAGGTGGCCGCACTTATTTTTTATGTGCAGCGCCACCTCCCAAAGACCGTTGCAGCAGGCAGTAGGCCTGGTGCAGGGTATGGCCTCCGGGAGCGTCACAAGCTCTGGGATAAGGTATGCTAGGCCATGTTTAGGGAGTTGAGGGTCCGGTGCACCTACAAGCAGGCGACGCACTGGTGGTCGGACCTCCTTGACCGGGAGCAGGACCTGCTAGGCATTGAGATCCCTGGCCTTGGTGAGTAGCTATTTATTAACTACTTTGTTTTCTTCTGCTCTGTGTTATACTCCACCTGGCTACCTCAGCTATATGAGAGATCGACTATTGAGGAAAGGGGGGGGACTGGCAGTAATATATCATGTCTCCCTTAATCTCTTCTTTCAACCCTTGGTCATGCAAGGGTGTGAAGCGTTAGCTTTCAGTTTCACCCTGCTCAATCATCATTCTTTTAGAGGATGCCTAGCCTACAGACCTCCAGGATCTAAAAATACCTTCCTTAGCTCTGTAGGAAGGATACTGGAGGAAGGTCTCTGCTCAAAGGCCTTTACAGTTTTGGGAGATCTTAACTTCCATTTGGAAAATCTCATGGATACTAATACTGAAGCTCTTATTGAATTGATGGATGGCCCTGACCTTAAACAACTAGTGAAGGGACCCACGCACAATGCAGGCCATACCTTTGATGGACTTTTCTCGAACTATCCAACCTTAGAGTTCCCAAATCCATACCGGTCATTTGGTCTGAACACACAGCAGTGTTATTCGCCAACTCATTGCCGAAGGCCCAAAGTGGAGGGTGTCCGTTCTAATTAGCCAGGACCTGTAGGACCTGGAACAAGGTTGAGGGACGAGCACTTGAAGATATTTTGCTCTCTTCTAAAGAGCCACTCCCATTTGAGGTTGAGGCGGCGGCCCTCACGTATACAAGCTGGGTCGAAAAAGCCTGTGGCACCTTCGCTCCACCAAAACTTCGTCTCCTGGCCAGAGCCCGGCCATCAGCCCCGTGGTTCTCTGAGGAACTCAGAAATCAAAAGCTGGGCTGTAAAAAATTGGAAAGGGCGTGGCGCAAAGACTATAGGGAAAGTGACAAGAAGTAACTCAAATATAGCCTCCTATCGTACAAAAAAATGGTGGGGTTGGCAAAACAAGACTATTATACAAAAAGCATAAACCTCGCCAAGAACTCAGCGAAGGAATGGTTTATAACGGTCTCTGCCTTGGCTACTCCTACACCCGCGGTTACACCCGCTAGCCCTGAACTATGTGAGGAACGTGCCAAATTCTTTCTAGGTAAATTAAAGACACTTTTTAATGCTTTTCCCGGCTTAGATATGCCAAACTCTCGGGCGAACACACCAAAAAACACCACTGAGTTTACCACAGGGCCAAAACTGGAGTGTTTTTCCCAGGTAAACGGTGAAGAAATTATGCGTCTGCTTCAAGAGGCAAGATCAGGTTCCCCATCAGATCCATGCCCAGTTTATGTGATTAAACTGGCCCCGGGTCCGATAATTACATCACTGGTAACCGTGTTTAACAATATGTCCATGACTGGAGACTTTCCATCCTGCTAGAAAATTGTCTCAATTTTGCCCCTATTAAAAAAATCAAATTTGGACATTAGGGATCCAAATAACTATCGCCCCATTGCAAGGCTTCCCCTACCAGGTAAAGTAATTGAATAAGTGATTAATATCCAACTGAGCTCCTTCCTCATGACCACTGAGGCACTGGATCCCTCCCAACACAGCTTTAGTGCCAATCATAGCGCGGAATACGCCCTAATTAAAACAACAGAGGAGATCAGAGCAGTGACCGATGCGGGAGGCAGGGCCACACTGGTGTTGTTGGACCTCTCCGCAGCCTTCGATACGGTCCATCATGTAATGCTGCTGGACCGTCTGAAGGCATGCAGAGTACAAGGAACTGTGTTTAACATCCTGAAAGCATTCCTTTCCAACAGAGCTCAGAGTGTGGCTTTAGGTGAATTTGAATCAAAACCTTTCGTCGTGCCCTGTGAGGTTCCTCAGGGCTAGTCCTTGAGCCCCACACTATTTAATATATATGTCAGCTCATTGGCCCCAGTAATTCGGGATTTTGGCTTCGAGCTTACCTCGTATGCTGACGACACCCAGATTTTGGTGTCCTTGCAACCAGGGAAGGAAGGAGTAGCCAGGAAATTTCAGGACTGCATGCTGGCGGTTGAAAACTGCATGGCGGTAAACTGCCTTAAAGTGAATTCAGCCAAAACTTAAGTCATACTGTTTGGCTCAAATGTCAACTTCTGGAGTTCAATTTGGTGGCCGGAGCAGATGGGCAATGCTCTCACCCCCGTGTCCAAAGTCAAAAACATTGGGGTGTTGATCGACAATCAACTCACCTTTCGATCTCAAGTCAACGCGTTATCTTCCTCTATTGCCTTTCTGCTTAAATCTTTTCGCAAGATTCTGCCATTTATTCCAGGCACAGGCAGAAAAACAGTGGTTACCACTCTGGTCTTGGCACAGCTGGACTATTGTAACAGTCTTTTTCTGAACACCCAACAGGGCATATTAAATAGATTGCAGGTTCTGCAGAATGCCGCCGCCCGGCTTATCCAGGGCATTCCAAAATACGCCCCCATGACCAAGGAGATAGCCACACTTCATTGGCTCCCAGTGTGAAAGCGGATTCAGTTTAAGGCACTGTGCCTGGTATTCAAGGCCTTGCGGGGACTAGGGCCATCATTCCTCCGGCAGTACTTCTACTGGTATAGCCCGACATGACATCTTAGATCAACTGATGCAGGGTTGATTGCAGTTCCTCGCATTAGGAGGGCATGTTGGGGAGGCAGAAGTTTTGTGCTGGGTGCAGCTAAGGCCTGGAATGTCCTGCTCCTTCCTCTTACAAAGATGACTGACCTTATGGCCTTTAGAAAGGCGTTGAAGACCTGGCTGTTCACTAATTAACTTTCTTTTTCGACATTCCCCAAGGAGTATTACTTAGCGCCAGGACACCTACGGGTAACAGAGTGCTGTATAAATGTCAAATATAAATAAATAAATAATTAAATAAATTATATTGCTAATGTATGTTTTTCCCGAAGAGCAAGAATGCTGCCGATTCGATTACTTGCAGGTAAATTAATGTTTTAAATAGCTTCTCTGATTGCAGGTGCTCGCCTGTTCAGTGGCGTTGCTACTATGCTTACTTATTTGCAACTTTGTGCTCATTTGGCCTCATTATGTATGAGTGTAGTACTTTACAGAACTGCGTAATGCTAAAGAGACTAGAGACTCAAGTCTAGTCCTTTCTTTGTACTCCTGCTGCCACTAAGAAGAGATAGTGGTGGACTGATAGGTTGAGCATATTATGACTTTTTATTTAGTAGTAGGACATTTTTTTGTGGTCTGCAATCATAATGACGGACTGTGTCTGTCACGTCGCGTGCAGCTGAGTCCTGGCAGTCGTAGTAGAACCTTTTTGTTGTTGGTTTAGTTACTGATTTACATAACTTTCCAAGTAGACGGTCTGCGAATCCAGCAATACTGTACTATCCTCCTAGTTGCCCAGATCAGATAGGTCAATACATGTAGTGCAATTGTGGGTAATTTGTTTCCTCGATATAACTTTAGATTGTGGTCAAAGAAATCAAATATTTCAAAAAAACAATCATCCATGTGTGTGTTTACTTCATGATCATGAGCAGCACCTGCCAGAGGCAAGACAACAGAGACGCCGGTGGAATAAGGTGAGCAGCATCGGTCCTCCGAGGTCTCTTCTGCTGGCCCCAGTAAGTTGTTCTGCTGTTAATATTAATAATTATACTTCCCTAACTTTTACAGCACCTATTCATTCCAAACTGTTTCCTAATTCTATTTTTTACAAAATAGTCTTTGATCTTTTTGTAGACTATTTCTACATTCTTATCCTGCCTCTACTATCACTCTCTGTGCTACTACTATTTACTATTATTATGACTATGAGTCGGTCTGTGTAGGTAGCTAAGATTGCCCAGTCGACAAACAGTGTTAAACAAAACTCTGATCCAGCAATAGCTCTAGGCACTGAGTGCAGTCCTCTAGGTTGCCCTTGCTGTCTATTCTAGTCTTCTTAATGTTAGTGCTTTACAATTCCCAACAATAACATGTCAATGTCCACCAAGAATAAGCTAGTAGTTGGCTTTTTTACTTGATAGGAGCACATACCATACCGCTAGTGTTTCAGGGACTATTCTGAACATACAGAAGTATGGACATTGTTGATTGATGATCCGTGCAGTTCGACTTTCCACATACCTCAGTTAGAATAGAAGTTGAACCCCCAATCCCCTGACCGACTATCTAGTGTGTCTGACCAATGATTATAGGACCCAGAAGAACAGAAGAAGACTACCGAGTCCTGACTTATCAGAGTCACGGAAGCATGCTTGCAAAGTGCAGTAGTGCAACTGCAAACACTTCCGCTCACTCACTCGTGAACAAAAACCACACAGTGTTTTTTAGTTTTAAAGTTTTATTTTCAAATAACAAATAAAAAAACAATTTCTTTATTTTTAATAGCGCAGTATTCCCAGCGAGCAGTGGTGATAGATGACGTTAAAGTTTAAAAACCCTTCCCTAGAATATACTTCAACTTAACACATCTAATTATTATAATAACTGTGCGGGAGCCCTCACCTTGTTTGAACTTCAAGTACTGGTGGTGATGAGGAGTAGGTGGTGAAAATTGAAAAGCTCTTGTTGGCAGAAGGGCAATGGAATCTTCTGTCTGTAATTAGAAAAATGGTGCACGTTAAAAAGCAAGCATTCATCAGTTGAGCCAGAAAGTGTTGAATGTTATGGCTAAGCATACAAAAAGTTAACACCCTCAACAAAACCGTCACTTTTTTTCAGTCCCAATAATTAAAAATTGTTTATGTATTACCATTTTCTTCCATTACGAGACGAAATAGGTGGTGGTTTATGGCATCTAAAAATATGACATTTTTTTCTAGGCTTCACAACATCAGATGCGGCACCTACCACCACCAGTGCTGGGGCCAGCAGCGTGGAGGCGTCCACTCCAGGGGCTGATGCGGCGGCGCCACAAGTGCCACCAGGAGGAGCTGCTGTGGGGGATGGCTTAGCAGCGGCAGACGGTGGTAAGTTAATAAACTCCTCACTTATTGACATTTTAGAGTAGGCTTGGAAAGGGGTGTATGATGTACACTAGTACAAGTACACTGCACTGTTAAGAACAGTTACTAATTTAGAACTACATTTTTGCCAATTACGGAGAAGACAGTCACCCTTGACTTAGCAATAGCATTAGCGGCGGTAGTTCTCGAGTAAGCAATGGCCCCCTCTATTTGACTTCAACTCAGCTGTGAAACTTTTATCGTGAAGCCAAGTCAGATCAGATGACCTTGAGGGATGTGATGAACTAAAAGGGAAAGAAGGGTGTAAGGAAGGACGAGCGAGTCGTAACATTTATGACTGTAAAGAATGATATGTGTTTTTGAATGCATGCAGAGGTGGCTGATAGGAAGGAATCAGATGCATTGATGCTTGAAGCAAGGATGGTTGGAGGAGAAAGAAAAGATGACTGCCTGTGTGGGTGAATCAGAAAATGCATGTGTGGTGTGGGTGAAACTCAAATGCAAATCAAGACGGTTTACCAAATAAAATAAAAAGGGTGTTAGTTGGTTGTTGAGAAAAAGTAAAGTTGGTCCAGTTGAGACATTAAGAAGAATGATAGACGTTTACTTTGGAAGCCTGGATGGTATGTTCTTCCTCATAGATAGCAGAGGTGTATGTAGAGCATACGCTCAGTGGAGGAAAAGTGTTACTTTGAACAGCATGTCCGTGTCAGAGTAGCAAAGCAGAGGAAATCCAAATACTAGAATTTGTGATTGTTCAGAAATACTCCCTTGACTAACAGTACAGTAGTTTACTTGGCAAGCACAGCATATATTGTGCATGTATTGTATAGTTCACATTATATCAATTCAAGTACCTTCCTCCGGCAATTATGGGTACCACACTCACTCCCTATCACTGTTGTTCACTCAATCTATCAAAACAAAGCACCTAAAGTCACCCATCATATAAGCAAAGATCATGTGATTGGCTGGATATATGATCAGAAATGAATAATCTTCATTTTCCTTTTGTAGTAGTCAAGGCCCGGGGGGGCAGTGCGAAATATAAATTACATTGAGCAGTAGCCCTTGATATAACCGAGTATGGCCAGTGCCACCCCTATAGAAAAGTAAGAGCTTCTCTATCCCCACCTGCATGTACTGCTTAAAGTAATGCGAGTCTGCGTCATCATGGCTTGTGTCTGTTTTTCTCGGGTGCAAGCTGACTGAGCTGGCATTATGCCGGCTACCACAAGTTCACGTACAAAGAAGACTGGTGTACTCTCTGACTCTCTGACTATGTAGTGAGTCCATAGTGCTGCTAGTAGAATTCCTGAAACTCCCACTAATGTTACAGGCCTACAAAAACGGCAGAAAGATACATGCCAAAATGTTATACTGTGCTTGCAAGTTGCTAGTGTTACTGTGAGACAACTTTCTGTTGAATTATTTTGTGTTAATGTTAAAGAGTATTGGTTAGAGTATTTGTCTTTCTTTCTTCATATAGATGCTCCACAAAAAAAACTCACCCACAAGGACATGACTGTCTGGGCCAGGGCCCGGAAGCTGGAGGCTATTTGTGCCGAATATCGGCGGCTGGTGGCTCGGGAGCAGGAGGAGAAGGTGGCAACTGCTGCATCCTCCTCCAGTACCCTGGGTCCACCAACCAGCAGCCTCCAGTGGTATGGCGCCGTGGTCCGACAGCCTCCCGCCGCGCAGCAGCAAAAAAACCACAGCAGCTGCCCCCTCCCCCCCCCCCAGAGCCTGGATGGCTCGTCAGCGCCGTCTCCGCCGGAGAATGGACTACCTGGAGCACGCGGTTGAGAAGCTGAAGCGCCAGCTCCAAGACCTCCGCAAAGAGATGCGGGACCACCTATCCACAGGACACCACCGGAAGTGACTGTCCCTTGACCCTTTTTTAAAGACTGTTGGGGGGTGGGAATTGGGCGTTGGGGATTCCGAGGGACTTTTTGAGGGACATTTGGACATTGGTTGTGGTTAGGGAGGGGGAGTTGGGTCTTTTGAATAGTTTATTTTTGTTAGGGAAAATATATTTATTTGTTTTACATACTTAAACATAGTATACGCGTTCATATTATTTTGTGTGGTGGTGGGCGGGGGTTACTGTACGTTTGGTTTTCTCAAACTTACAAGCATGAATTATCTAAACATCCAAATATGTATAAAAGTGCCACTAACAGAGCTAGTGAATTCAATTGCCCTACTAGTACTTTACTAGTACTACTGTCAGTCTCTCCTCTCCTCCGAGTCCTAGCCCATTATTCTACCTCCCCAAATTGCTTATCTTACCTGTGATTCGTGTTTGAGAATAGTGCAAGGCACAGGGCTGGCTGCATGGCAAATGGCGATTAAGGTTAGGTATGGAATCCTGGACTGATGAAATGTCATCGTTGTCATGGTAGTAGTAGTGGTACGCAATGGCAGTAGCAGCATATGAAAAAAAAAGGAAATGAAACATTGAGTGGCCTGAGCGTAGCATTAGAACAGTACAATAGATAGTACGGTAGAGAACAGTGCCATAAATTGTAGCCTAAGCAGTGCTAAATTATTCAAAATATAAGTACTATTTGCGTGGAGTATGGCTACTATAAAAAATAGTATTGAAGGTGAAGGACACAGCAGCGTAAGCATTCGATTCATCACTTGTAGGAGGAGGATGTTGTTGATGATCAATCCACGATGGCGCACATGAAATTCTGATTTGAATGTTTGATTTTTGTTGTACTTTGACCTTATCCTCCCCAGCAAGTGTGTGGAATTATTGTTGTCATTTAGTCAAACCTCAATAAAAACCATACAGCCCGGGGGAAAAGGGTTAGGGTTTGAAAACTGGATGGGAATGGGGGTTTTTGGTAAAGTTTTGTGGAGAGAGGAAAAAAAAACACAGCATGGACAAACAACAAATGAAGATAAACAAATCTTTGAATACGACGATATTGATAAATATTTTAAGGGACATAAAGGAAGTGCATGCACTACTGCATGTATGAAGTTGTTTGCTAAATGGATGGTTAGGTTACTGAAAAATAGTACTTTATACAACTTACTAACTATGAAGAAATAATATGACAGTACAGGGCTGCAGTAATTACGCAATTTCACTTACCTATCTGCCATCAGAGAGAATAAACATTTATTAGTACATTAAACTAGTTTTAAAAATAGCAAAGAAACCTAAAAAATAGCTGGAGGGATGAATTTGAAGCAGAAAGCAAACAAATGCAGAGCCACACTGATGGAAGTTCACAACAATAACATTATTTAAAAGATAAGGAGAAGTGAAGTGGATTCTGTAACTGTATGTTGTAGTTGTCCTGTTGAATTTGGGAAGTTGCATGCATCCAGCCATTCCTCTTATTCGCGTGACTCCTCCATTCCATTTGTCACTCCGTCGATCAATCTTGGTGACCAGACACACTGTCCACTGCCTGCCAGGCGGCTGCGGAATTGCGGATCGCTTATGGTAAGCCTGAGTTAATCATTTTTCCAATTGCACAGGGTAAACGCCGGCCTGTAATTGTTGATGGAAAAACAGGAAGTGATATTAAAACACCACAGAGAAAAAAATATAAGGTACGCTGTGTAGTGCAAAAATAACACTTTCAGTTTCAGAGGCGACAGTATTACATACAAGCATCATTTCTAAAGTGCGTACTCTGAGTCTCCTTTTCAAGGATAGTAATTAGCACACAGCAGGACAGGGCCATGCAGACGGTCAAGGCAGGCACCACTGAGTGAAGCAACCTGATGTAGCATACCTCTTTGACACAGACAGACAAAGCGTATCTAATTGTATGCAGCAAGACACATAGCCGCAATTTTAAATGAACTGCTGTCTAAGCATGAGCGAATTTTGCGGATCTCGCGTTCGCGAATTTTGCGGATTTGCGGATTCGCAATCCGCAAAATCCGCGAATTCCCGCGAATTTGCGGATTTTTTTTTTTTGTGTTCGCCCGTGTTTCTGCCAGTTCGCGAGGGTTTTGTACACTTTCGCAAATTGCGAACTTACCTGTCGGGTCGCAAGTTTCGCGAACTTGTTTCTACGTGTCCAGCCTGTTTGGGACACTCTTCTTCATCACTGCCACTCTCTGTCACCACTGCCACTCTCTGACTACTCATGCCACCCTCTGGCCCACCCATGCCACCCTCTGTTTCATCACCACACCCTCTGGTTGTCCAGTGTACATTATTTTCGGCAAAGCAAAGCACACCTTCCCTGCCTCAAGTGACCTGAATTAATTTGGGGCTGATTAATGTGTCACAGAATATTTTTTTAGCTGGCACCTGCTTCCTTAGTGCGCCCTGATTAGTGATCTTTTGCACTTGCTAAGTGCTTTCATTGTTGCAAAATTAGTTACAACACCTGCCCTGCCCCAACTGACAATAATGAATTAGGGGCTGATTAATGGATTTTAACTTCCAGCCTGGCTCCTGCTTGTCTCCCTTAGCTGTAATTCAGGACCTTTGTGGCATATGTGTAACTATTCTGAGGTTCAGAGCAGGGTCACATAATAGTTTCAACTGGCAACTGAACTCTGGAGGGGCCCCTCAGGAAGCACTACAGGAAATGGCTACTAATGATGAGCCTGAACTTTTGAACCTGGTAAGTAGTTACTTTCAGTTTTGCTAAGATCGTATTTCTGCAATTTTGCACTTATTCGCGGGGCGCAAACTCACGCGAACTCACGCGAACAGTGCGAGCAAAATCCGCTGCTCGCGGATTTGCGGATTTTGCGGGAGATTCGCGAATCTCGCGGATTGCGGATTTCCCGAAAATCCGCAAAATCCGCGAGCGGAACGGATTTTCCGCCCATGCCTACTGCTGTCTGGACTCTGGCATAACAACACCACACTGGCTCGACCACTCCATACCACGACTGGACAGACATGTACTTCTGCTGTAGTAGTTGTTGTTGACTGGTTTACCTGTTTGCCACTCACGAAATAGCCATAGTTCTTCCATAAACCGACGATGATGATCCATCCATCCCAGTGAGTGACTGTAAAGAAAAAAGATATTATTTAACTTTGATCATCAACACTCATCATCATCATGGTATATTGGCAAACAGTGAGTCCAAGGACATTTTGTATATTGGAAAATGCAACGTAGTGGCCCCTGCAGTTGAAGTACAATTTGAATTAAACAAGGTAAAAAAAACGAGTAAACTTAAGATACATTTAGTGTGTAAAAGAATAAATAATAACAGAAGACATATGATTCATTCATGCACAACAAACAAACAGCAATTGCTTTCATCAGAGCCAGACAGCCATTGCTGTCCACTGCATGCCATCTTCTCATTATTCATTACCTGTTCCAATTTTTGTCTGCATCTTGTTCTTAAAGTGAAGGCCCAAAGGGCAGCCTCTCCTGTCAATTTCAGAAGTAACTGTCAGCAATCAGCATGTAGTCAGTAATTCCAGTCCCACTTGAGGGGACTCCTCTACGAAGCCAAAGTTTCTTGATTCTGTGTAATCCAGGTATCTGCTTTGAGGGAAATAGATAGGGGGAGGCTGGATGAGGAGGATAGAGGAGCATGACTGAGTTGTGAACTTTGGAACATCAGGAATACAGACAGCGGCACCTTCAAATCAATAAGGAAATAAGATGAAGGCAGTGATGCTGATGAATTTGTTGTGATTAGAGTTTTGTTGTGGTAAAAGTTGAAAAACAAAGAAAGACCCACAGAAATAAAAGTGAATAAGGACGGGGAAAAAAGTAAGCCATTTTCAGGCCTCGGTGTCAGGGAAGTAGAGCTCGTCCTCAAACTCTGTGAATTGAGACGGGAGTAGGTTAGCTAACAGAGAAGAACTTCTGTCCCCTAAGTCGGTGTCCTCTTCTTCCTGCGTGGATTCACGTATTTTGTAATCTGGTGGAATGAAGTGCTGATTCATCTTGATCATTATTAACCTCTCCACATTTTTGGGCGAGAGGCGGGTCATTTTTGAAGTTACAATGGCACCAGCAGCACTGAAAACTCATTCAGAAGACACGCTTGCGTGTGGGCAAGACAAATAATTTAGAGCCAGCTTGGTGATCAGTGGCCATTGACCCCTTTTCCCATACCAATACAACAATGAGTTCTTATCAATGTAGACCTCTGTTGGGTCATCTAGATAGACCTGCACCATCCACTCAAGGTTATCCAGGGGTGCTGCTGAACTTTGCGTACCATCTGAGGCATTTGCATCAACACTGGAACAAGCAAACCCTTGATGAGTTATCCATTCAGCTTCCGACAATATTATGGCTGGGCCTGTTTCAGGTGAGGATGATGATACGGTTGCTGGTGTTGGTAAGGGCTGTGAGGGAAAGTGTCTGCCTTCGGCCACAGAAGTGGACCTTGACGCGGGATGGCGTGCTGATTCAGTAGTACTTCTGCCGGTTCCTTCAATTTCCTGCCGCTCTTTTTCGAACCGAGTGGCTGACCGAGCTAGCCAATGTTTGTACTTTGAAACATCTTTTTCATTGAAAGGAATGAATGCATGTTGTTCTGTATGTATTTTTTTAAGCCTTTCATTGTCAAGTAGGTGGGTTAATAAGCTCTCCGCCAACTGATATGAGTCTTGCTTGTCACTTTCGTATTTGAACGTTGAAGACATCGCCTTCAGTTGATGCTCTAGCATGCGCAACAATGGGATAGCTTTGCCCAAAGTACAGTCCTCCCAGCTGACACGTGAAGACCTCAAAAGGAAGAAGCATGTCTGTCAGGATTTTAACTAGGTTCCATTCCTTCAACTCTAGCCTCATGTCTTTCATAGAAGAACCACGTGCAAAGACATACTCATTGATTACCAAGCACTGCTCAAACAGACGCTCAAGCATGTAGAATGTTGAGTTCCAACGTGTCGCCACCTCCTGGATGAGTCCTTTGACTGGCACTCTACGGGCACGATGCATGATTCTTAGCTGCTTCCGGGCCTTAAAAGAATGGCTGAAATGTGTGCAGATTCATCGGCAGGTGGTCAGTAACTTGCTGACTTTGTTTTCTTTTTTCAAAAAATCTTGTATGGACCAGGCCTCAAAATGGCCCCCACCCACATGGCCAGGCCCCAACAACACCCTAAAAAAGCAAAAAACACACACAAATCACCCCAATCCAGTGCCATCCATGCCCTAAATGATGTTTAAATTCAAGAGACTCCACAGAAAGCATTGGTCCATGCACCACGGAGTACCCCTGGATATAATGGATGAAAGCAGGGCAGACTGGGTGCAGGCCTATGACACAAAGCACACTGCCTGGCTTCAAAATAGCCCCTTGACCCCCACCCACATGGCCAGGTCCTGCCTAGACCAGGCCTCAAAATGGCCCACACCCACATGGCCAGGCCCCAACACCACCCCAAAAAATCGAAAAACGCGCAAAAATCAATCCAATCCAATGCCATCTATGCCCTAAATGATGTTTAAATTCAAGAGACCCCACAGAAAGCCTTGGTCCATGCACCACTGATTACCCCTTGGCATAATGGATGAAAGCAAGGCAGACTGGGTGCAGGCCTATGGCACAAAGCACACTGCCTGACTTCAAAATAGCCCCTTGACCCCCACCCACATGGCCAGGCCAAACCTGGACCAGGCCTCAAAATGGCCCCCACCCACATGGCCAGGCCCCAACAACACCCCTAAAAAGCAAAAAAACACACACAAAATCACCCCAATTCAATGCCATCCATGCCCTAAATGATGTTTACATTCAAGACACCCCACAGAAAGACTTGGTCCATGCACCACTGACTACCCCTGGGCCTACTGGGCTTTACACGCACCCCAAAATAAAAAACAAAATCCACATATAACAGTGAGCTAATCAATTCCATGACATAAATGATATTTAAGTTTTACAAAACTCACAGAAACAGTTGTATCATGCACCCATGACTAACCCTGGGCCTACAGGATACTGTGTCTACCCAGAATATATATATTTTTTAAGTTGTGAAAAAGTTTAAAAATTGTAGTTGCAGCAACTGCAATGCCCCAAACAAACAACACCAACTTACTTGTAAAATCTCAAATCCAAAAGTAATCCAAAAGTGATCCAAAAAGTCATCAAATCCAAATATCCAGCAGCAGCCACAAAAAGTAATCCTTCCAGCTCCAGATCCAAATGAAAAGTGACCAGGACATGGACAAGGCACTGGGAGGAGCCTGCTGGACAGGAACAGGAAGTTGGAGACTCTGGGGCACTTCCTTCCTCTCCCACCCCCCCCAAAAACTGACTCCTTGCACAAAAAAAGTGCAGCCAAATGTCAATCTGAGGACTTATTCTGATCCAAATCATCATTTTCAGAAGGTTTATGCTTCCTGCGGTACATTTCTTATGCAGAATTGCAATTTCTGCAAGTTCGGGAAATCGAGCTGTTCAAATCTCCTGCCGGATGTCAGTTGCGCATCGCATCTACCTGTTCGCAATTGTTTACTCCGGCGATGCGTGATAGCGGGCCATTATGACGTAGTCGCGTTCTAAAAACTCTCGTAGTGCAAGATGGCGAACCGCTATGATGTACTCGCGGTCAAAATGTCTCACGCGATCACGCAGCCAGATCCAAAATAGCGCAGAGAATGCAAACCGGGAGGAAAAACAACTCTGCAAACTCAGAATCACGGTAAGTCAACGCCGACTGCGCGAGATTGTATTTTTGAAGCACAACCAAGCAAAAAAATCCGCTAGCTTGCGAATTGCGGATTTTTTTACAATTTTGTGCGATTCGCGGATGGCGAAATGGTCAAAAATCCGCAAATTCCGCGAATTTTCCGGATTTTCAGCCCATACTTACTAAATATCGAGGGAAAGAATATCAACTGTCCAGAATATCGATTCAAAAATATCGAGGGACAGAATATAGAATCCCAATCTATAAACAGGTAAGTACTAAAATATTGAGTACAAAATATCAATATTTAAAATATAGTTAACTAAAATATCGAATTTTTTAAATGTTTTAAAAATAATATAAAAGTAATTAAATAAGAAACACAATTAAATAAAACATAGTTAAAATAATGTAAAAAAGCTTAAAATGTAAAAATAATAAATGTAAGTAAAAAAATGATTTTAACATGTATATATACTTAATATTATTATAACAAAATTATTAATCTTAATTATAAAATATTTAAAACATTATTAAAAATATATTTACACATATATATATAATTAAACCTATTATATAAATATAAAAACAAATAATATATAATGATTTTAATAATTAAAGTAATACTTTTTATGGTAATTAATAATTTACACTACATTAAATATAACAAAATTAAAAACATTACATAGCTAAGGGAATAAATTTAGTATTCACACTCAAACAAGTGTAAAAGTAGAGAACTTGTTGGCTAGCGGGTGGTGAAAATTTGTATTCCCACTCAGTGAGTAGAACAGTAGGAAAAGTGTTGGATAGTGGGGGGTAAAATGTACTATTCTCTCTCCAGTGAGTGCAACAATAGGGAAAGCGTTGGATAGGATAGCGTAGGGGTAAAAAGTACTATTCCCACTCCAGTGAGTGCAACAGTAGGGAAATTGTTGGATAGCGGGTGGGTAAAAATTACAATTCCAACTCCATTGAATGGAACAGTGGGGAAAGCGCTGGATAGCGGGAGGGTAAAAATTATTATTCCCACTCCAGAGAGTGCAACAGTGTGGAAAGAGTTGGATGGCATAGGGGTAAAAATGACTATTCCCACTCCAGTGAGTGCAACAGTAGGGAAAGTGTTGGCTAGTGGGAGGGTAAAAATTACTATTCGCACTCCAGTGAGTGCAACAGTAGGGAAAGCGTTGGATAGCGTAGGGGTAAAAATTACAATACCCACTCCAGTGAGTGCAACAGTAGGGAAAGTGTTGGATAGCGGGTGGGTAAAAATTACTATTCCCACTCCAGTGAGTGCAACAGTAGGTAAAGTATTGGATACCGGGTAGGTAAAATTACTATTCCCACTCCAGCGAGCGGAACAGTAGGGAAAGCATTGTATAGCGGGAAAGTAAAAATTACTATTCCCACTCTAGTGAGTGCAACAGTAGAGAAAGCATTGGATAGCTTTGGGGTAAAAATTACTATTCCCAATCCAGTTAGTGCAACACTAGGGAAAGTGTTGAATAGCGAGTAGGTAAAAATTACTATTCCAACTCCAGTGAGTGGAACAGTAAGGAAAGAGTTGGATAGCGTAGGAGTAAAAAATTACTATTGCCAAACCAAGGAGTGCAATAGTAGAGAAAGTGTTGGATAGCGTAGGGGTAAAAATTACAATTCCCACACCAGAGAGTGCAACAGTAGAGAAAGTGTTGTATAGAGTAGAGGAATAATTTAGTAGACCCAGTACTACAATTTAATTAAAATTATTTAAAAAAAAAAATCTTTAAATGTAATTTACCTTCCACTATTTTCCACTATGAATGTCACCTCCAATAATCTAAAATATTAATACATTAACATAAGTAATTAACATTTAATTAATTAGCAAATCACAATTAACAACAATATAAAAACAATGACATATAAATCAATTAACAGAATAAAATAACTTTGATTAAATATAATATAAATATTAATAAACATGTATTTTCTAATATTTTATTAAACACCATACTCCCCTATAAGCACTCAACACACTCCTTAAAAACATAATTAACATATTAATACATTCATTATTAATAACTAATATTTAATGAATTTCTCATTTATAACAATTTACACAATTTACATATTTATCAATTAATTTAAAAGTTGTACTAATAACGTTTGTATTATTTAATAATACATTAATTAACTTAATTAGCAAAATTAATTATTAACCATAACATTATTAATTATTTAATTATATATTTTTTAATTTAAATTAAATTACTTACCACCCTATTCCCCTGTAAACCCCCAACCCGCTATGGAACTAATATTCGCAAAAATGATTTAACATAACATTAATTAGCTTACACACATTGTAGCATACATTAAAACAATATTTTATACTTTTAACACATATACTAACATGTAATATTATTTTTAAAAAATCGATATATTAACATACTATATTATGACAATAGGGGCATGATTGGAAATAGGTGGTACAGGAGAGCGATGAGTTGTATTGCCTTATACCACACTCTGTCACGGTGAAAATTCCTTTTGAATTGTTTAGGGGAAGGAAGCCCAACTCTGCTTTCTACACTTCGTGGATGAATAATAACGATGTTGGCATGTTGTTGAGTGGTGTGAGTGCTGATTGGAAAGCTGGGCAAAGAGATACATTACTTAAGGGGAAGGAGGGTTTTGATAGGAGAAATTCTGTGAAGGTCAGTCCAGTGTGTGTTGGAGATTGAGTGAGAGTGAAGTAGGCCCCTTCGGGTGGTAAATCAAATTTTTCCAAACCTTTAAAAAGCTGTTAACATTTTTAAAAATGTGGTGACGTTAGAAGACAATCGTATTTGGAATTTGAGCAGGGTTTGTGTATGTCCTGGTGTCGTGAGTTCTCATGAGAAATTGTCTGATGTTAAGGAGCAAAGAACATTGGAGGATTCCAACATTGTAAGAAAGAGTGGAAGGTTATGCAGATTATATGTAAGCATCATTAATTGGTGTATCATGAGTTTGCTTATTTATGTTTTTTTGGTTTTTGTTTTATTTTCTCCTCTTTTTGTTTTTCGGTATTGAGTGGGGATGTGTGATATATTCCTTTATGTTCTTTCTATTGTTTGTTGCTTCCTCATCTTAGGTTCCATGGCGAGTCATAGTGGAACCTTGTGTTGAGTTTGGTAGAATATGCACCCTTTTAAAAAGGACAGTTGAAGGAGGACCTGTTGTTTGATGGGCTGTTCTTATGTATTGTATTTAAATACAAGATGAATACATTTACTTCAATATCAAACCTCAGTTAAGCCTGTGTGAACCCATTTTTCTACAATTCGCATATCACAATATATTGAATATGGGCCAATGGAGCTTGAATTAATCAAAGTGCACACCATGTATTAGAGTGAAGTACTTGCACATTCATCTTTCTATCCAGAAAAAGATGTCACACCACAATGGAGTTCCTGCTTCTCATCTCCTTCCATTGTGAATGTCCTAAAATGAAAGGTCTGTTGCATTTCATGGCAGAAAATGTTCACCCCGCACTGGTTATAAAAGTTAAATTGTTTGGCTTCCTACCAGGCCTCAAACTACCTTAAATATGGCCAGTACGTTTACTAACTTAGTTTATGAAGAACATAAAACCATGTATCCTGGAAACTGATTAGATAAAATGAGTAGGTATGAGAAATGGATGAGACATGTCCAGACTAGATTATTGATACAGAGTCTTCTACAAAACACTATTATGGGGTAGATTTATGTTAACTGGCGCATCCCCAGGGATGCGCCAGTTAACATGCGCCACAGTGCGCCACAGCTCCGCCACCCATGGTGCGCCGCATTTATAATGCGGCGCACCATGGTGTAAAAACGGCACAGATGCGTGACGCATCTGTGCCGGAAATGTGGTGCGGAAATGTGGCGCATTGCTGGAGTTGCGTCGCAAGCGCGACGCAGCTCCAGCAAGGCTCGGGGGTACACCATGTGCACAATGCTGCGTCAAGACCTACGCCTGCTTCAAGCAGGTGCAGGGTTTTGACGCAGCATTGCCCTGAAAGTGAAATCTCATAGATTTCACTCAGCCACTTTCAGGAGGCGTTTCTGTGCTGGAATGCCCCCCCCCCCCGCGCAGGAGTGCCTCCTTATGGCGCAGTGCTTTACAACGTGACGCATCTCCTAGATGCGTCACGTTGTAAATAGGGCGCATTGTTTGCGCCGCAGTTGCGTCAAATAAAGTGACGCAATTGCGGCACAAAGAGGCGCAACGGCCTCATAAATCTGCCCCTATGTGTCCTGAAAACATGGTTAAGATTCAGTAGCTGGTTCCTGCCAAAATCCCCCTGCCCTGATAAACAGTGGCTAGCAAACAGTGGTTTGGCAGGTTTCACCGTATTCACTTTACTGTACTGCTATTGTCCCTCAATGTGCTCCCTATAGAGCCCAGATGTGTTCCCAGGACACTTGTGCTGGGTGCTTAATTAGATTTTGCACCCCAGTTTAGAGTTTATTGTAAAACAACAAAGGAACCAGCCATGCAGGTAAGAGCGTTGCGGCCGGGTTGGGGGGGAATTCGACAGACGGCCACGAGTGAAAAGTAAATAAATAATTAATTTTCCCTCGTCATCTGTCAAAATCCACCACCCGCCAGCCCTACTGCCCCACTGCTTTTACCTGTATGGGCCACGGTGGATAAGGACTAACAGATTCAAGGGGTCCTACACATTTTTTGAGCATATTGCTTACAGTTTTTGAAATTGGTTTGCCACCAACTAAGTGCCCATAGTAGAATGGATTTCAAGCCTGACTAAGGAAAGGCTATTTGCACTCAGTTTAGAACGGTTCAGCTGTAAAAAATGGATAGTAAAGTGATTTGAGTCAATGGTAATCGCTTCATTCGTGTTTATGTGACGTTTTTAGATGGCAAGTAATTCTCTTGTCTCAAACTTCAAATAAAGAGGGGGTACTCCATCCACTCCGTGGTCCAAAGTCTCCAAGTTCTATCATCATTTAAAAAAATAGGTCTACTTTTGACAACTGATATTACTTTATTCAAATGAAATAAGTATGCTTAGTTTATTGTTTATAATAACAGCCATTCGTTTTAGATTACTGATGGTACAATTAATGCTCTGCTAGTGTTCTCTCATACACATCACTGCAATTGACCTTTGTGCAACAATTTGCCCTGAAGGTCAGTTAAAGATGACTGGATCAAAAACTGTATTCAATGAGGCCCTAATTTGCTTTACAGGAGCTACAATTGCTGATTAACATTGCACTGCAAGGCAAAAAAGCTATAATACTAACAATGTAGGATTTTATATTTGTTTACCAATACATGTTCAAAGAGCACGAAACGGGAAGGAAATTAATCTTTAATTTAGTCAACATTATTCTATTTTCATAAGTATATTTCAGTAATGAATCAAAATAACGACAGCTATGTTTACAGAACTCAAAAATTAAATTAAGAAATCTTGATTAATAGAAAACTCATTACAGAAAATGTGGATTGGGGTTAGTTATGTTGGTTCAATTACCTTCAGAGTCATATTAATTAGCAACAAAGTTTTATTGCCCTTTAAAACTCCAATTAAGAAGTTAAACATGTATAATGCTGAGTTGAACTAGCGTAATGATGGATTATTTTTTCTAAACTAAGGGAACAGAGCTATTATTACAATTATCACTTGAGCCTGACCTCAAAAAGGAGGAAGCCTCGTCTTGTGGGCTTTTTTCGGAACTTACAAAAACCCACTTTTAAGTTTTGACTGAATAATGAATTAGATTTATATTAAGAGATGCAAATAATGGCGCAAAGCGACTTAACACTTATAGTGCTACTCCAGTACTTCAAAGAGTTATAAAATACCATTGAATGGGCTTTGTGCAATGCATACATTTATGTAGCATTACACTTCCAGCGACAGCGAAGAACTTACAAACATTTATCATAACAAATAATTACATTCAAGCATATCGGTTTGCTGTGTCCCCCATTCTGTGTTTGCTGTGTCCCCCATTCTGTGTTTGCTTTGTCTCCCATTCTGTATATGCATTTTGGATGCCATATTCGGGTAGATTCACCAATAAATATTACAGTGAACGGGACAAGTGTGTGGCTTTAATACGCAATGTATACATTTTGTATTGATCAGAGTGGTGCTGGAACAGTTTTCAGAGAGGGGGTGCTGCGATCAGCGTTACATCACTGAAGTCAAAGGCTTTGTGAAAATATAAAGCTTCACACAAATATCAAGTACAGCAGGTGTGCAATGTCCACTCAGCAGGAGCATGGTAAGGGTGTTGTATGTAACTTGTGCATTTTGAACTGCACACTGTCACAAATATATTACTAACGCTTGGTGTGGTAGCGCAGTCATTTTACAGACAGTGGGCCTCATTTATGAAAAGTGACGCATCGCTGCGTGAAAACAGCGATGCGTCACTTTTCACTGCGCACTCCTTGTGACATTCCTGATGCGTCATATTTAATGTATGACGCATCATGTCGCAAGGAGTTACAGATACGTCAGTATTTCTGACGTATCTGTAAGCGCAAAAGTGACGCATTGCTGGAGTGTGTCACAAAAGTGACGCAACTCCAGCAATGCATCCTTTCACATGGGGAAATCCCCATGTGAAAGGGCTTGCGTCAGTCTTATGCCTGCTGTGAGGCAGGCGCAAGATTTTGACGCAACAGCGTCCTAAAAAGACACAGTGAAATCTCATAGATTTCACTGCGTCACTATTACGAGGCTTTTTGCGGGGGAACGCCCCCGCTGCATACATTATACCTGACGCAGGTATAATGTGGCACAGGGGTTTAAAAAGTGACGCATCTACCTAGATGCGTCACTTTTCAAATATGGCGCAACAGGGCACATTTTTTACACCGCTGGTGTGTCACAAAAAGTGAATCACCGGCGGCGCAAAACTGACGCAAGGCCTTCATAAATAAGGCCCAGTGTATTTTCCAATAAAAGGGCTACTAATTTGTACAGTAATTATCAACAAATGGGAATGGACACTGGTATCTACAATAACCATTGCTTATGTTTGACAACCCTCATAGACACTGTGATTTTAATCTTGAGGTGTATCTTTTATCCGCCCCTTCTCTAACGTCATGGCATAGTCATCGGGTTGTCAAATAACGTGCTATATGCCTGCCTCACCCGAGGCAACCTCTGGTGAATGTAGAAGTGTCCAGAAATTATTGGGACAAATCCAGAGGGATAGTGTGCAAAGCCAAAAGAAGTTCATAAAAAACAGTGTAACACCAAAACCAAAATGTATTATAAAAAGGTGGACACTGTGAATTAAAAAGGAATAGTGGTATATTTGGTAATCGAGTTACTAGATTACCATATGTCTCTATGGGTAGGTCGACATGTTTCAGCTCTATTGGGCCAGGGAGGGTCTGTAGAGCTTTCGTCAGGACAAAAATAAAAAAAGTTTTGATACTCACACAACTTGTTTAGTGTTCAATTGGTTGTATGAGATTCTCATCCTGAGATTCCTATATTGTGGAAACAAAATTAACATTTGGATTCTAAATGTCACATAAACAAATGCATATAGCACGCATACAAATAATTTTTGTAGTCAGTAAAGAAATAAATGGTCAATATATTGAACACTACACAAGTTGTGTGAGTATCAATAATTTTTTTTGTTTTTGTTACACTGTTTTTTATGACCTTCTTTTGACTTTGCACACTATCCCTCTGGATTTGTCCCAATAATTTCTGGACACTTCTACATTCACCAGAGGTTGCCTCGGGTGAGGCAGGCATATAGCACGTTATTTGACAACCCGATGACTATGCCATGAAGGGGCGGATAAAAGATACACTGCAACATTAAAATCACAGCATCTATGAGGGTTGTCAAACATAACCAATGGTTATTGTAGATACCAGTGTCCATTTCCATTTTTTGATATTTACGGTACCTATTCAGGGGAACTGAATGGACTTGAATTCCTCTTCCCTCCTTCATGATTATTGCCTTTAAGCAGCGCACAGCTGCGGGAACAGAATACCTCTGCTAACAATCACGCTAGCATATTGGTGTGTTTTTTTGAATCGATGAGCTTTGAACGATGGAGAATAATAATGGTCTAAGTTTCACTGAAGTGACATAGATGAAATTATAGCGGCACAGCCACTAATACAAAATGCTGAATTTACACAAGCCATTGCCCAGACTGACGAATGGGACACTTTAACCAATAAAAAAAGAGAACAGATTCGAACTGCTATCCATGGAATTATCATGACTGAATATTTGAGAACAAAATCAGCACCCAGAGGTCTATGGATATCTAATGCGCCCAGAATCTTTCTTCATGACCTGGTGTTTCGTCGTGATTGGTCGTCCATATCCTGGAAGTGCACCTTAGACTACTTAGTTCTCATAATAAAGACAGCCAAAAGACTATCAGAGGCACTACTTGTGGAAATTGCAACTTTTGAAAATCAATTGACAGTATTAACCCTCAAGTCTACAAAAAACGATTAGATGAGATCACAAAACAAATGGACGAAACACAAGAGTTCCTGATGCAAAATAAATTACAAAAATTGGCCAAGGATCTCAAAAAGTTCAATCAAGAGCGGATGCATCCCTATTCAAAAGAAGACTACACAGTGATAGATATTACCTCAGATACAGATTCGACAGGGTGGTCCTCGGATGGCTCAGAAAACAACTCAGATCAACCAACGCCGAGAAGAGGGCGAAATAACTCTAGATTCCAAGGCCCTCGACGTGGTAACAGAGGAAACAGATGGCAAAAACCACCTTTCTTCTCGGGGAATCCGATGCCCTTCTTCCAGCCATTTATGCCCCCTTTTGGTGGATGGATGAATCCCTACAATCCAGGAAATGAGCAGCAGCCACAAATGAGCAATCAGATGTTACCAAATCCCAACCACTCACACCAACCACAACAGCCTTTTTTAGGGAGAGGCCAAAACCAACCAGGAGGCAAAAAGAAAAATCTGACATGGCAAGACCGCCCTCTCAATGTACAAACACGAAGTATGTCATCAGCACAGACAGATCTGAACAAGAAGAGTCACTAATTGTAAATTTGACCGATACCATTCTAACCAAAGAACAAACGACCATCCTGAACAAAGGCCTTGGCTTTGTTCCTACCCTTCCTCTTGATCCCTTCAAACTTAAATGTGAATTGTCTGAATTTTGCAGAACATTAAAGTTGAAAGCCTTCTTTGATGGATCTCCCCTTCAAAGAAATGACGGGGACACAACGTTGAGAAGAAAATCTAAATTCTTACCACCAACGAATGCTGTCCCTATCGAAATATTAACATTCGAACAAGCGATTCTAAAAGGAATAGACAATTTAGATAACAAAAAGAAAGCTTTCCAAAATCTCAACAACAAAGAGAGGCGAGCTCTTGAAGAACTTAGAGATAACGACAACATAATTATAAAACCAGCAGACAAGGGGGGTCGGGTGGTTATTCTTACTAAGGAAGGATATAACCAACAATGCCTTGCACTACTGTCTGATGAGAATTTTTACAAGAAACGTGATTCTGATCCTACTGAAAGACTTGTTAATACCATCGCAATAATGACACATGAGGCAGAAGTAAATGGATGGATCTCCAAAAGGGAAGCAGATTTTTTGACACCAAGAGTACCGAAAGTTCAATTTTTCTATTCATTACCTAAAACCCATAAAAATAAGTCCCCTCCATCGGGACGCCCGATAGTTTCGGGTATTGGTTCACTTTTGGAACCTCTTTCAAAGTTTGCTGATGAGTATCTAAAACCCCTAGTTCAGAAAACTCCGACATACCTTAAGGACACTCGTGACCTTCTGATCCAGATCGCTGAGAAAAAATTCGATCCCAAGACTATGATCCTAGTAGGATTAGATGTCGAATTGCTGTACACGAGCCTACCACAAGATGACACTATGCAAATGCTCGAAGACTTACTGTTCCTTGAAGAATGGTCACACCAGACTCCTCGTCACTTCATCCTAGAGTGCTGCCGGCTAGCCTTGAAAGAGAACTATTTCGAATACAATGGTCAACTTTTTTAACAGTGCCATGGTACGTACCTCCATGGGAAGCGCTTTCGCGCCTTCGGTAGCCGGATTGTATGTTAGTCAATTTGAGCAGAAATTTGTTCTAAGCAATGAGAATCCTTACGTTTCCAGTATGCCATACTGGAAACGTTACATCGATGATATTTTGCTTATCTGGGACACAAACAAGAACCTAACTACATTTATGGACTGGCTAAATGGCAGAGACCGCTGGCTAAAGTTCACTTTCACTGCTAGCAAGGACAGAATTGACTTTTTAGATTTGACAATCTTTCCTGAAAATGGGAAATTAGAGACAAAAACTTATATCAAGCCTACAGCTAAGAACAGTCTCCTGTCATATCTGAGTTATCATCCTCGACCTCTCAGAGACAATCTCCCATACAGCCAATTCTTACGACACAAACGCAACTGCAGAAAAGAAAGTGACTACAAACAACAAGCTACAATCTTAAGCAAAAAACTACAAGCAAGAAACTACACGCCCCAGACTATCTAAGTGCAAAAAACGAGCTAAGCATCAGCCCAGAGAGTGTCTGTTACAGATCCATCAAAAAGAACCAATAAAGGATCTTGTAACGTGTGTTACTACCTACTGCCCTGCCACCTATGAAGTACAGAAACTAGTAAGAAAAAATTGGCAAATAATTACATCAGGTACTTTCAATTGGCCGAAGCCAAGAATCGCAAACAGGAGGACCAAGAATCTGAGAGATGTGTTGGTTCACACTCGCCCGAAAAAAAGACCGACTACAACAACCATAAGAAATGTCAACATGGCCCCTGTAACAGGTCACTTCCCTTGTGGAACCTGTGGAGTCTGTAGATTTACCAACACAACAAAAACTTTACGACTCACGGAGGACTTGGTTTGGACCCAAAGGCAGCACACAAATTGCAACTCCACACATGTGGTGTATCTTGTGACATGCCCCTGCCAACAGAAATACGTAGGCATGACCTGTCGAAAGGTTAAAATACATATAGGAGAACACAGGAGCAATGTGAGACTAAAGAAAAGTACAACCAAACTCTGCACACACTTTGTGGAGGCAGGTCACACATGTGACGACCTAAGATGGACAATCTTGGAGATGCTCCACGATAAGAACAATAATGCAGAACAGATCCTTTTTGAAAAGGAACAAAGATTGGTTAATCGCCTCAAGACCCATATATGAGGGATGAATGACAATATTCCATGGCGCCAGTTCTACTAATGTTACCGATAATTTCATTAATACTGCAAAAATCGATCAAAACAAAATGAATAATTTGCAATATATATCTTCTCTTTCACATTATACCAACCTGGCTAAACTTCATGCGTTGCGTTTTAGTCCCCATTGATAGAGACCCTATAGTGGTTATACTTCAGTTAGACAATCGTCTTTCTATCATTATTATTTCTGATTGTTTTAGCAAATATTCATATTAACCTTATCGGTTCTGGCTTTGCACGTGATGACACGGTAAACATTCAAATAATAATGATGAATCTACACTGACGCCTAAAAGTGCACTGCCGGCTCTTTAAAGGTTGCCATCTTGATAGTATACTCGCCTTCTAGTATGAACCCCCAGTTTATTTTTACTCCATTTATAGTGGAGAAAGAAGGACCTTCCCACTTTCCAGGGGCAGAGTCAGCAGTAGGAGGAATTACTCTTCAACACGCGGGTAAGAATGGCGTTCTGTCCAGTTTCCTAACCGCCTGAGTTACTTGCGGTATGACTAGTTCAACATAGCTCTATTACCTAGCGCTTTGTCTGTCTTATTTCTAGCTAAGACCACGTTTATCGCGACTCTCCTTGCCACCTGATGCAGAGAGATTAACCAATAACGAAGGTATTTAAAACATTGTATTGCCGATATCTAGCTGTTTAACTAATCTAACGCATTTGGAATCTTCGAGCCCAGAATTAGATCTATTTTGGTAAATACAGTAGGAACTGTTTATATGCATGCTTAACGCATTAACGCAGTACAGACCAGCTTTTGCGCGATAACTGTAAGCAAACTCAGTGTAGACCAGTCTTCGCGGGATAACTGTAAGCAATTCCACCGCGCGCTGTTGAGACCGACTAACAATCTCTTACACGCCACCGAGAATGCTGCTTAAAACTAGGATCCTAGCGACCACAAGGTACTCTAGGCTATTCCCCCATACAGTGAACCGACCTATTTATTTGTTCTCCTGTTCCCAGCTCTAGTTTCATTTTATTGCCCATATTGTTGTGCACGCCAAATAGAAATGACTGTTCACGAATATATTGACCATTTATTTCTTTACTGACTACAAAAATTATTTGTATGCGCGCTATATGCATTTGTTTATGTGACATTTAGAATCCAAATGTTAATTTTGTTTCCACAATATAGGAATCTCAGTATGAGAATCTCATACAACCAATTGAACACTACACAAGTTGTGTGAGTATCAATCATTTTTTTGTTTTTGTCCTGACGAAAGCTCTACAGACCCTCCCGGGCCCAATAGAGCTGAAACATGTCAACCTACCCATAGAGACATATGGTAATCCAGTAACTCAATTACCGAATATACCACTATTCCTTTTTAATTCACAGTGTCCACCTTTTTATAATAAATTTTGGTTTTGGTGTTACACTGTTTTTTATTAACTTCTTTTGGCTTTGCACACTATCCCTCTGGATTTGTCCCAATAATTTCCGGACACTTCTACATTCACCAGAGGTTGCCTCGGGTGAGGCAGGCATATAGCACGTTATTTGACAACCCAATGACTATGCCATAATGTTAGAGAAGGGGCGGATAAAAGATACACCGCAACATTAAAATCACAGCGTCTATGAGGGTTGTCAAACATAACCAATGGTTATTGTAGATACCAGTGTCCATTCCTATTTTTTGATAATTACGGTACCTATTCAGGGGAACTGAATGGACTTGAATTCGTCTTCCCTCCTTCATGATTATTACTAATTTGCACAGACATACAGTTTTAATGATGAAACAATATACTACCAGAATCAGACTGTGCAGGTAAGAGCGGTGGAGCAGGGTGGCGCAGGGGGGACTCGACAGATGATGACAAGGCAAAATTAAAAATGTATTCAATTTTCCCCTGTCATCCTCTATTGAGTACCCCACCCCCGCCAGAACGCTCTTACCTGCACAGGCTGTTCCTGTATTCTACCCAAACAATAATATGTGGAAATCGGGTTTCAGTAAATATTTCTAATTTCTAATGGTGGCTAATATATTTTAAAATATATCTACAGTTTATTTACAGGTATTTAAATGCAAATGTTTGCTAGAATATAATTGATATCCTACAGTCTTTCACTGTACCTGTACCTCAACTAGATTGTACATAGTTCACTTTGGATAATTATCTCACTTTCCAGTTGGAGAAAGGAAAGCAAAATAAATAACAATCTCTCTGTTAAACCTATTTTAATTTCTGTCTTTGAATACCCAACAAATGAGATAAGAACACAATTTAAAATACTCTTTATTGCTTATGCATCTTCTGAACTGCATGTGGGTATTTACCCCTACTTCCAGAGCCTATGATTGATCATGGCACTGGTCATTTTTATGGAAGCGGATTGTAGCTGGCCTCCTTTGGAGCTGTGCATACACTTGTCAGTATCTTACAACTTGGCCTGTGTCTTGATTCATTGGATGGCCTCAAGTTAACTATGGACAGCTTGCTTCCATTGATGACTATACCCTTGCTGTTTTTCAGGTTAATATTGTAGCCTCTACTCCTCTCAATATTTTCACATTTACTTTTACTACTACTCTAACCTCCATTCCAGCCTCTTTTGTTGTGTGTAATCTGGCTGCTATCCTTGCATCCTGTTTTCTAAGCTTAAACAATTACAGAATATGAGGCCTATTCACAAACGCCATTTTGGAGCAAGTACTGTTACTTTATGTACTCCAAAATGAAATTCACAAACCTCGGACTGGAGATCTTCGTCTCTTTTATCTTTAATTTTGGAGAGCTCCACCTTGATGGGGAGATCTATATACATGTGAGTAAGGTTGTAGTAGCATCTGTGGGATGAATAAGAGGGAATGAGGGTTAGAAATAACCCTGGGCGAAGAACTACGCTCCGTTCGCGGAGTTTGCGGAGTTCGGCAACTCCGCTTTCCGCGGAGTACGCGTAGCTGTCGATTACTCCGCGATCCGGTGCGTAGCGTAGTTCTCGCGCGCTGAATAACATTATCGCGTGCGCGGCAATGGCTTACCTTGGTTATGCGTTCGCTTTTTCCCGGTCGCGTGTGCCACCATGTTTGTAAACCCTCCCGCACCATTCCGTGTGACTGTGCGAACGCGATAACGTCATTTGGATGCGTGATAGCGTCATAAGGACGCGCGAGGACGCTTGTTCGTAAGATCGAGTTGCCGAACACGCAGAACCTGCAATCTTGCACAGAATAACTCGCGAGCATGTTAAAAGTTAAACCATAATAATAAATTACCATTTTGGTTAGCCAAAAAGTGAGAAACCCCTTAAAGTTGTACCTTTGGCTGTATTTTTTGGGGGGAAGGAGTCCTATTTTTGTTTCTACTCTATTTTTGAAGATTAAGGAGGAAGGGCTCTTGAGTTTACAACTTCCTGTTCCTGTCCACCAGGCTCCTCCCAGTGCTTTGTCCTACAGGTGCTAACTTTCATTTGGATTTTGAGCTGGAAGGATCACTTTCTGCGTGTGTTGGCTGCATTACTGCTTTTTCTTGGATTTGATTGAGGACTTTTGGATTTTGAATTCTCTTTTTCAAGTAAGTTTCAGTAATGTATGAGTGAGTATGATGTTGTAGACTTGTGTTTGTTTGATTTGAGATTTTTTTAACTACAGTATTCATTCATTCCTGGATTTAAATTATTGATGGGGGCCTGTACTTTTATGAGGTCCCAACTTATATTTCTTTTTAAATTTCATCCAGGCTACATAGAGAGGTACCCATGGGTAAAATCATAATTCTCTGGTCTGTGTTTAAATTTTTATTCAAGTTTGTAAACAAACATCATGGCTGGCATTGGATTATGGTCATTATGCAATACCAATGTCTGTTGTGGAATTTCTGTTTGTGTAATTTAAATGGTTTTTATTTTTTTTAAGCCAATAGCTGACCCTAGTACTCCATGTAGTTAGTGTGTAGGCATGCTTGAGTTCATTGTATTAACTTTGTGTGGTTGGCCTGGCCATGTGTTGGCGGCCATTTTATGATTCCCAGCCACTTTGCTCTTGCCATAGGCCTCCAACCTTGTGGCCTACTCTGCCAGTAGGCCAGAGGTACTAGTCATAGGGTCATGAAAGTTAATCAACTGTTTTTGTGGTGTACCCTTAATTAGAAAATCATGGATGGCTTGGTTTGATTTAGAAAATCTTATTTTTATGTGTGGGGTATGTCAGGTTTTGGGTGTGTTGAACGAATCTGTCAATTTCTGCCATTAGGTAACCCTAGGAATACAGCTTGTGTAGTTTTGGTAACTTCGCACGGTGTGAGAACGTGACCTTACATTTTTTGTCTTGTTCGCACGCTCAATGTACTGGCTCGGGAACGCGATAACGACGTTTCATTTAATTCGCGCTGCCGAACACGCCGATTTTGCATTCTCGCGAACAATATGTCCCGAGTTGCATAAAAGTTCCTCGAAAATGTTTAATGTGTTTCTTGTGCTACAAAAAGTCCTCATTTATGTGTCATTTGGTTGTAGTTTTGTCTTATTGGAGCATGTACCTCTTCCAGTTTCTTTCTGCCCTCTATGTAATGATTTCTTGTTTATGGGTGGGGTGACCAATTTGGGCAGTGGTGTGTCCATTTTGTGAAGCTAAGCATTGTCCCTTTGCCATAGGCTTTTATTGTCTGTCTTCTCTTTCTTTTCATGTTGTTGTTGGTGGCCAGGCCATGTGGTGGTGGCCTTTTTGTGTGTACTTCCTTTGTGATGATTCTGCCATGTTGTTGTTGGTGGCCAGGCCATGTGGTGGCAGCCATTTTGTAGGTACTTCCTTTGTGATGATTCTGCCTTGTTGTTGTTGGTGGCCAGGCCATGTGGTGGAGGCCATTTTGGGTATACATGCTTTGTGATTTTTCCATGTTGTTGTTGGTGGCCAGGCCCTATGGTGGCGGCCATTTTGTGTGTCCTTCCTTTGTGCTTTTGCCATAGGCATCCAAAGATTTTGACTATTCTGGCAGTAGGGCAGTGGTACTACTACTCACAGCCATAGGTGCATTAAAGTTAATCAACTCTTTTTGTGCTGTATCTTTAATTACATCGTGTATGGCTTTGGATTGCTTCACATTTTTTTTATGTTGGTACTTTCAGCTTTTGGTTGCTTGTGTGTAACTAATAGGGCACTCCCTGCCAGTAGGTAACCTTAGGAATACAGCTCGCGTACTTTTGGTAACGTCGCACAGTGTGGACACGCGACCTTACATTTTTTGTCTTGTTCGCGCGCTCAATGTACTGGCTCGTGAACGAGATAACGACGTTTCATTCAATTCGCGCTGCCGAACACGCCGATTTTGCATTCTCGCGAACAATATGTCCCAAGTTGCATAAAAGTTCCTCGAAAATGTTTAATCTGTTTCTTGTGCTACAAAAAGTCCTCATTTATGTGTCATTTGGTTGTAGTGTTGTCTTATTGGAGCATGGACCTCTTCCACTTTCTTTCTGTCCTCTATGTAATGATTTCTTGTTTATGGGTGGGGTGACCAATTTGGGCAGTGGTGTGTCCATTTTGTGAAGCTAAGCATTGTCCCTTTGCCATAGGCTTTTATTGTCTGTCTTCTCTTTCTTTTCATGTTGTTGTGGGTGGCCAGGCCATGTGGTGGGGCCATTTTGTGTGTACTTCCTTTGTGATGATTCTGCGATGTTGTTGTTGGTGGCCAGGCCATGTGGTGGCGGCCATTTTGTAGGTACTTCCTTTGTGATGATTCTGCCATGTTGTTGTTGGTGGCCAGGCCATGTGGTGGCGGCCATTTTGTGTATGCTTCCTTAGTGACTGATTTTGCCATGTTGTTGGTGGCCAGGCCATGTGGTGGAGGCCATTTTGGGTATACATGCTTTGTGATTTTTCCATGTTGTTGTTGGTGGCCAGGCCCTATGGTGGCGGCCATTTTGTGTGTCCTTCCTTTGTGCTTTTGCCATAGGCATCCAAGGTTTTTGACTATTCTGGCAGTAGGGCAGAGGTACTACTAGTCACAGCCATAGGTGCATTAAAGTTAATCAACTCTTTTTGTGCTGTATCTTTAATTACATCTTGTATGGCTTTCGATTGCTGCACATTTTTTTATGTTGGTACTTTCAGCTTTTGGTTGCTTGTGTGTAACTAATAGGGCACTCCCTGCCAGTAGGTAACCTTAGGAATACAGCTCGTGTACTTTTGGTAACGTCGCACAGTGTGGACACGCGACCTTACATTTTTTGTCTTGTTCGCGCGCACAATGAACTGGCTCGGGAACGCGATAACGACGTTTCATTCAATTCGCGCTGCCGAACATGCCGATTTTGCATTCTCGCGAACAATATGTCCCGAGTTGCATAAAAGTTCCTCGAAAATGTTTAATCTGTTTCTTGTGCTACATAAGTCCTCATTTATGTGTCATTTGGTTGTAGTGTTGTCTTATTGGAGCATGGACCTCTTCCACTTTCTTTCTGTCCTCTATGTAATGATTTCTTGTTTATGGGTGGGGTGACCAATTTGGGCAGTGGTGTGTCCATTTTGTGAAGCTAAGCATTGTCCCTTTGCCATAGGCTTTTTTTGTCTAACTTCTCTTTCTTTTTATGTTGTTGTGGGTGGCCAGGCCATGTGGTGGGGGCCATTTTGTGTGTACTTCCTTTGTGATGATTCTGCCATGTTGTTGGTGGCCAGGCCATGTGGTGGCGGCCATTTTGTAGGTACTTCCTTTGTGAATTTGTCATTGGCCTCCCTGCTTTTGGTCTGATCTGACAGTAGGCCAGAGTCCCAGAGGTAGTAGTTAGCGGGGCTGCTCTATGTAGCTGTTTCTATTTGGTCTATTCAATTAACATCATTAGTGCATGTGTGTATGGCATTGCATTCCCATATGTGTTGTCTGGGCAGGGGTGTAGGTAACTTTTTTTGTGTGTGTAATAATGTTATGCCTTGTATGTGTTTTTGCGCCTTGTATGTGTTTTTGCGGTGTAGGTTTCCAACCTCTTAGCCATGGGGTATTTTTTTTATTTCTTGCATTAACCTGTCATGTGTAGCATGCATCCTCCTTTTTCTGTCCATATTGGTATATAGGCCCACTTGACTTTATTGGTTCACTTCTTTCTGGACTTCATGTGGCTGGGAGCTGTGGTGCTGGTAGTATTAGTCTTCTGTTTTGTGTTCTATACATTGGCCTGTGTGTCTTTCAATTGTTCATGTTGGCTTACTGCTTGTTTGACTGATGTTGTTCTGTCTTCTTTGCTTGTAGGTGCACAAAGAAAGACTGAGGAGGTGCTGTTTGTTTTCATCCATCGCCCGTTCTACTGCCAGACCAACATCCTTCAGTTGTACGCCACGTGTGGTGTGTGACTCATCTGACCACACATCTCTGCAATTTGTGCTACTGAGTGCTGCTGTGTGCTGACATCAGAAGAAGATGGGCCCTAAGAAAGCAGGTACCAGGTCCTCCACCACCAAGAAAGTTGCTGAGAAGAAGGTACAGAAGAAGGAAGTGTCACTTAAGTGTGGTATGGACCCCAAAACCTTTTTGGGCCTCAAAAAGGTATGCCTGCAGCAGCGGTGTCCGGGGTGCAAGCTGGGGCCAGCACATCCGCATTAACGGGGCCAAGCCACCAACCCAGGGCCAAGCACATGAGGGTCGAAGAGGTAGCCAGCCTAGTGTTACAAAGCAGTGATACTGAGCCTGAACTAAACTTATCGCTGTCTCAAAGTAGTACACAATCCTTGCAAGATGAAAGTGCTCAACAACCACCGCCAGCACTAGATGTTCAACAACCACTTCCCGCAATAGTTGTTGAACAACCACAAGCACCGTCTGCAATAGTTGTTCAACAACAACAACCAAATCCCACAATAGTAGTTGTTGAAGAACCACAGCCCGCTATAGTACTTCCTCAAGAACAACAACCACCATCTCCGCACGCAATAGTAGTAGTTGTTCCTCCTGAAGTCGGGGCAGTTCAGGAAGTAGAGCCTCATTCCGAGGAAGAAGAAGAGGAAGCCACTTCTGGAGGTGATCTATTGTCTTTCAATTTACCAAGGAAAAGGAGGGTTAGTGGTGGCAGTGCATCGACTTCTTCGCCAAGCATCTCTTCAGATGACCTTGATGAGGAGTGGCATCCAAATGTATCTGAGCATTCAAAGGAGAGACATCCCAAGACCAGGCTAGGAAAAAGGAAGGATCCACCAAGGCTTGAAATGGAGGTCGATGTATGTGAGCAGGATACTGCTGGTGATAAAGACGGGTCTGACACTGTTATCATCACGAGCGTTATTCCTGGTGCAGAGGATGTAGAGACCAACATTTTCACTCTATCCAGAAGGGCTGCGATTAGTGATGAGCAGGTAGCACGTATAACTCCTACACACTCAGCACCCAAAGTAACACCAGCTCCCATTTTTTCATCAGCGAAGGCCCGGCAGCGTCCGACATCCAGCACAAGCGCCACCTCAACAGAAGGAGGTAGTGGCAGTACTAGTACTGAGCTGTCACATAGGGAAATTCAACAAAAATCCTCCAGTTCATCCGGCATTGGAAGTGGGTCCTCTTCCTATGGCAGGAGACAAAAGTTTACCTTCCCAGTGTGGGATTTATTTACGGTTCACCCCCATCAGGAGAACATTGCTATATGTACCATTTGTCATACCAATGTTAGTCATGGTAAGATTGGTACAAACTATGGTACTGGAGGCCAAACGACCCATTTGAAAAAAACACACGTAATCCAGTGGGAGAACCACCTTGCAAGCTTAAAAAATGTCAGCACTGGTGTTGGTGGGGATACAGTACTACAAGGTCCACTCATGGTTGACCAGGAGGAAGAAGAGGGAGACGATGACCTTCTATCTGGGAGTGGTATACAAATGAGCCCTGTCGTCAGCACTGGAGTGGTGCAGTCCACATCCTCCGCATCAGCAACTTCTCAGTGGCACCAGAGTCAGCCGGAGACACCAAGGAGTGCAAAGTCTGCGTTAAAAGGTGGTCTGTCTAGCATAACAGAAAGAAATACCAAGCAGCTTACCATTACTAGCATGTTTAGGCAGGAGGGAAAGTACGAGCGGAACCACCCAATAGCACGTTTGTATAATGCGAATCTTGCAAAAATGTTGGCACTCGACCTTCTCCCATTTTCATTTGTTGAGGCAGTGGGATTTCGGGAATTAGTGGCAACACTCTCCCCAAAATGGGATATTCCCAGTGGCTACTATTTTGCAAGAGTTGCTATTCCAGCACTACACCACGACGTGCTGGAATTGATTGGGAAAGCCTTACAACAGAGTGTTGTCCATTGTATCCACCTGACAACAGACATGTGGAGCAGTCGCGAAGCCACAGCAGATTATAAGTGCATCACCGCACACTGGATCTCTTTTGCAGGTGTTAAAGACAAGTTAACTTCAGGCCTTGACGTTGCTGGGATTTTTAATGATACTCGCAGACATGCAACTGTAGCCATGTTTGGAATGGAGAAAAATCATACTGCTGAAAACATTTTGTCAGAGTTTAACAGCAAGGTCTTTGAATGGCTGCAACCAAGAGGCCTTAAGATGGGTTTTGTTGCCACCGACAATGGCAGTAATGTAGTGAAGGCAATGAGAGAAGGACATTATTTCAGGGTACCCTGTTTGGCATACTGCATTAACTTAGTCGTGCAAGACTTTCTGAAAACTGAAGCCAAAGTCAGCAACATACTGACCATCAGCAGAAGAATATGCACGCATTTTAACCATTCTTTTAAAGCACGGAAGCTGCTACGCGTCATTCAGCGTGAGCATAGATTGCCAGTCAAAGCACTGATCCAGGAGGTCCCAACACGTTGGAACTCTACTTATTTCATGCTTGAGCGTCTCTTTGAGCAGTACATACCACTGAATGCTTATGTCATGTCAAGAAGATTAGGGGATCCTACTGTTAATCTTAAAACCCTGACCGTTGAGATGTGGCAGTGGGACATCATTAAATGCTTGACAGAGATGCTACAACCTTTTGAGGTCTTCACACGTGCAGTTAGCAGGGAGGACTGTACTATGGGCCAAGCCATCCCATTGTTGTACATGCTCGAGCAACAGCTGAAGGAGGTCTGTGAAAAATACGAATGTGACGAAGAAAAAGTTGATGCATATACCTTGGCCAAGGCCTTAGCCAACCGCTTATCTGTAAATGCAAGGCTTCAAGGGATTGTGTCAGATCAACATTACATAACTGCAACAATGTTGGATCCACGGTACAAAATGTTTGTCAGCAGTAGCGCAGTAATTCCTTTTTCAGATAGGGATGTTGCCAATTACAAAACTTCCATAGCTGTGGAAGCTAATGATTTAGAAACCGAATGGCTGTTACTTAAAGGCCTGTCAGTGCCAGCCCAGGACAGTCAAAGTACTCCAGGCCATCCTCCTGAGGCAAGTTCATCAGAGCGTGAGAGCAGTGCGTCTGCTTCCCAGCAGGCACCAACAGTACCAAAAGCAGCACCTATACGATTTGATTCAGCAGACACAACCAAAAGCATAACTGCTTTTTTTCTACAAAAGGGATGGGTAAGTCCGTTGCTGTTGCAAAGGGGAAAGAGGACCAGCAAAGCCGAGCACCAATGAACACTGAGCGGATGGTTCAGGCCTATCTGGATGACACAACAGAGGTGTTCATGGAGCAAAGCCCATTGGTCTATTGGTATGAAAGAAGGAGACAGTGGCCAGTGCTGAGCAGGCTGGCGATAAAGTATCTGGCTTGTCCTGTAGCCAGTGTCCCTTCTGAGCGGGTTTTCAGTGCTGCTGGTGCCATTGTGACATCGAAAAGGACCAGTCTCTCCCCCAAAAGCGTGGAGAGGCTGACAATGATAAAAATGAATCAACACTTCATACCACCAGACTATACTGTACGTGAATCAGAGCTGGATGAAGAAAGCGAGTCCGAAGAAATCATCACTACTGTGTTACATGACCTACTTCTGTCTGAACCCCCTGAGTTTGAGGACGAGCTCCTCTTCCCAGACAAATAGGCTTTTAAATTGTTACTGTCTCCCTTCCTTTATTTGTGTTATTTATTTTTTTATTAACAATGGCTTTCTGGTGCAAAACTGCTAATAAAAACCACAACCAAATCCATCCCCACCACTGATTCTTTTTATGTACCTACTGGAGTTGCACGCCTGTGCATTTATTTTCACTGTATCTTTTTATTTACCTCCTGGAGTTGCACGCCTGTGCATTTATGTTCCATGTTGACTGCACTCCTCAGAGTCTTGCTCCATCTTCTTGACTCCCACTCAAGTCAATACAATTCCATCTTGCCAGCCATACATTGGATGTTGTAGATGGAGTATAGTACAATAACAATAATGTAGCCTCTAACAGTTCCTCCATAACAAGTGTACCGTACATGACTACAGCCATCCTCTATTTCATTTGGAATCTGCAACTCATCACTGCCTTACTGAGTCTTAAGGCTACCACTTCTGTCTGCAGGCATTCATAGACGACTCTTCAGTGTCAAAAGAAACTTGAGCAGGCATTCATAGACGACTCTTCAGTGTCAAAAGAAACTTGAGCAGGCATCCACAACTGAAGTCAACTTGTTGTGACTCGCATTACTTTTAAAAGGCTCGGCAGCATCTGTGATCAATCATCTGACAGTGAAAGAGAAGAGCAAGACAGGTATATTAAATGAATGATGCCATGCATTGCATTGGATGTATTGTTTTGCTGACTCTGAGCAAATGTGCATGGAGTTGAAGTATACTAGTAACTTCAGACTCACGTGATAGCCAATTTTTCCATTTAATTTAATGATATAAATTATTTACGCACTTGTGTTCCTACTACTACACAGATGCAGTCAGGACTTAATTTATCGTAATCACTCACTACAGACTGAGTTGCTGTTGCTGTTGGACTTGACGTGCCACACCTGATGATGATGGTGACCACCATATCTTTGCTGTCAGGCAGTTGGATCTGAGCTGATTGATGTACGATGTTTCTTGGAGTGGAATACAAGGTAATAAATACAAATAAGAGGCACAGCACAGTAGACCCAGGCTCCTACATGTGTGTGCACTGTGCAGTGGTAGAGTACAATAGTGGTATGATTGATGACTGAGAATGACGCATTGATTTTGTTGATTAATTTTGTAAATGGTAGGTTGCTTTTTTATTCGCCTTTCTGTGGCTCTGTGAAATTTTTAGGGAAACGCAGTTTGTATTACGGGCGACCCTGTGTCGTCGTCGTGGGCCTGTTCTGTGCTGGCTCCTGTCTTTTCTTGTACTTCTAGATTAATAATGATGTGCAACTAGTAGACTTATACATATTGTATCAAAGCCGCCTCAGTCTGAAAGTCCTCTCATACAACTACTCCTCTTGTAGTATTTTTTTGATCTTTACTGTATTACAATTTGTTTAGGTCATTCACATTCTTTTGTATTTGCCTTTTCTTTTTCAGGCTGGACGTTTTTCACCCACTGCTATTATGCTATGAGCATCAACTCACCCTTACCACTAATCCTCATCATCAAGCAATTGCATGGCGGGAAACCAAGAATGATATTCAGTGTGTCCTTTTCTTACGTTTATTCCTTACATTCATTGGGTAGTGGATCAACATCATAAATCATCGTCTTCATTGTTTTGCTTTTGTTGTCTCCATGCGTACTGTTTTTCTTTCTCAAACCTTTCCCAAAACCCCCGTACCCATCCATTCAACAAACCCTAACCCTCTTCCCCCGGGCTGCGTGGTTTCATTGAGGTGTAATGTTTCTTACATTAAATATACACCAACAATTTGATCACGGGCTTGCTGGGGCAGATATGGTGAAAGCAACAATAGTGAAATGTCAACAAGGCATGGTCAGGATCTTCTTCGGCTTCCCAAATCAAGCTCTGTGTATAATGGCAATTAATTTACCATTACCATCAAACAACGAATACATCTAATGAATTGGCGTAATTGTTTGGGTTTAAGTTTAAAGCATTATGATTTAGAAAAGTTTGACGTTGCCGTGAGTACTACAACTACAGTTGAACTTCTTATCTTCTCTTGCACTTACTTTCCAGTCCCCAAAACCATTGTTTTGTTTCAGTTTAGCAGTTGCAATATTGGGTCAGTCGTGTAATGTACAGTACTTACTTATACTACCCCCCCCACATTGTCTGTCACGCAAATGACTGCCTCTTTCTTTTTGTCTCAAAATGCTACTGGCAGAGTCTGTCTACTACTAGGACTATCACAGAAGTTCAGAACCACAGATTCTTCTCCATTGTCTTGGGAAACAAATGCAGCCCTTGCAGTGCCACACTTCATCATAAATCATTATCAGCAATCACAGGTAAGATAAGTTTGCTGTGAGGTATAACGCAAGACAGACTGATAGTTCTTCTAATACTACAAATATAACTCGGTGAGGGTTTACCGCATCTATCTGTCTGCATGTTAAAGATGTGGGCAATATATTTTTTTATTAGAAAGCACTGTCCGCCGACCTGCATGGCCAATTAAACCTTGCGATGTTGCACAACGTACATTATTTGGTGAAACAATCCCCCCTCCACCCCCCCAAGAAATGCAAATGAACTTCAAATGTTTTCTTTTGAACATAACTTTGTGTCTCGTTTATCGTTTATTTAAAAATAATATAAATAAAGATGATACAAAAATAAAATATATATTAAATCTTACCCCACAGCTGTCCCTACCCGCCTCCCCTAACCCCAACCAAATTTCCACGTTCAATGCAACCCCAACACCCAATTCCCACCCACCAACAAAAGGATTGAAAAAGGGGCAAACAAACAGGGTCCATCTCAAAGCCGGCGGGCTTTTTAGTGTTTATCAACAATGACCTTCACACGCTCCTCTATTTCACCCTCCAGCCTGGCTACCCGGAGGAGTATCTTTCTTTGGAACTGACGGCACCTACATTGGCATGCATGTTGTTGTTGGGGGGTGGGCGATGCTGTAAAAATCTGGCGGCGGGCAGCTGCCTGACCACGGCGACGTACTCCTGCAGGCTTGGGGGCCGGGGCATTGGAAGAGGCAGCAGCTGCTGCCGCCGCCTCCTCCTCCTCCTCCTCGGCCTGAGCCACCAGCCGGCGGTAGGCCTCAACGATGGCCTGCAGTTTCCGCTGCTGGGCCCGGACTGCCAACTCCTTTCTCGTTGGTTTCGAAGGAGTAACTATAAAGAAAGAGACAGAATTGTTGTAATCCTAAATCCCAGAAAATCAAGAACACAAAATGTATTCAACACATAGTGGCACAGTACAGTAGCACTAGCAAGCAAGCTGAGTACAAAAAATGGTGTTTTATCTATCTTGAACATTCTACGGCTTATATACTTAATTTGTTTGACTTTTTGGCACAGCATTATGCCTGCCCTAGTAGCATAGCATGGGTGTACTTCAACGGTCACACACATACGAACACCTGTCTTTTTAATATCTCGTTTTTTTATATCATATACTCTGTGCTTCCAGGAACAGTGAAAGTCTCAAACTAACATTAATTAACAGGGGCCAGCTAGTTCTAGTAAATGTCTAGTAGAGACTATCATTCTTTATATCGCGCAACAAACCTTAGGTGGTTTGTGTTTTGCCAGCAACGACCCGGAATGCACCCAGTCGTCCCCTCCTTCCCTTGCGTTTGGGTTTGACCAAAACACCGCTGCTGACACTATCCACCACTACCCACCGATATTGAATGTGTCTGAGGTTCCGTGACGATTTGAACCCGTGTTTTCAACATTGTCGTAAATACATAATTTTGGTATCAGTGAACCGCAAATGATCCATTTAGTATATCCTGGTGTTTTCGCTATGCTACGAGCAAGAGCACTCCTGTTACAAGCACATTTCTGATCTACCCATGGCATCCATCTTAGATCACGGAAGCCATGTTGTATTTCTTGCCCTCACATAGACAATGGACACGCAGTGACCTCTTTCACTCAAGGACACGTAAGCTTTAGCCGGAGATTCACCTCGCTAGTGACACGTGCACCTTAGAACAGAACACGCCATGGCTACATGACTCGACAGAAGTTGCCTCCTCTGCCTAAGGCCAGCCCTGCTATACTGGTTCTCGTGTTCGTTGGCCTGATCATGATTAGGCGGCCGAAGCTGGTAGCCTTGCCCATTTACGACCCACAAACATCTCTTATCCTGCTTTTCTATCTTCTGCACCTGGCTCTGCTCCTTTCCTTCTGGGCCTTTATTAGGGGGAGGTAACGAAATTTACGATGAGGCGGTCCGGCTCTTGAATGTAAAGTTGACATAAGATTATGATGGAACAGTGGGAACCCCTCGTTCGTAATGTTTTGACATCAGATATTGTTGACGATTCCTGTGCAACGCCAAATATTTATTGTTTAAGATACAAAGGTTTAGGAATGTACTAACATGTAAAGAATTCGCCCGAAGTCTAATATTTAGTATATAAGGAGCAACCCTCTTTGTACAAATCGAACAGGCTCCTACAATCTGCCCGTGTGTAGTTTCTGTGACTTCTGTGTCCCTGCAGTAATAAACCTTTGGTCTTTGACGCCACCATCGAGAAGCCCGTGTTTCTGTTTATTTGTGCACCGAGACAGGTAGAACTCCGGGGTCTTCGGGTGTTATCCCTGACACCTCTGGACGGAACCAAAAAGTCCAGAACTCCAATTGGCCCCCACGTGGGGCGACGTCATTCGGTACCGGTCCAAAAGCCTGAAGAGTTCGAGAAGCTTCGTGTGAAGATTTCCGAGGGAGGCGCCCCACTTCATCGATCCCGGCATATCGCAAAAGTGGCCCGATGTTCTCTTCCACGAGGGTTCCCGTTCGGACGGCTGCAGTGGTCCGTTGCCTTGACCGTCGCCCTGTCTTGGACCCGAGGTGCAGTCCTTAGTACGGCGAGACGTGACGGGTTTCTCCTTGGTGACGTCTTCAGTGCCTCAGTTAAGTATTAAGTGGTTGCTAGTTAGTTATCTCGTAAGGGTTGTTCCTGTTAGGATAAAATCCTTTTTAGTTCTTGGTTTGGTTTGGTTTCATAAGATTATCACTGGTTACTCTAGTTACGATAATCATTTGGTTTAGTTTTGAGTATCGATACATTTGTTTGCTTTGGTAGGCCTAAGTTCTTGGTTCGAGCGCGCACCTTTGTTTGTGTTTTTGTCTGTTCTGTGTTCCGGATTATAAAATGGTAAGTCGGAAAAATTGTATGTTGTCGTGTTTTGGTTGCAACAGTGATTCCCGGTTGGAGGACTCATGTCTGGTTCCTCCGATTGGAACTCCTCTTTATGATCTGTATTGTAAGTTTGGTGTGGGTCCTATATCTTATAATGAGGTGTGGGTCCGATAAACGGAGAAAGACGGTGTCCTTAGTTGGCCACTGCATGGTAGTTTTGAACCCCAAGTTATTGATAATTTAGAAATGAAATTGTTTAAGAAGAAAGCCCGGCCGGCAATGTTTGATTCTCTTCGTTATTGGCGAAAAGAATCTAAACAGAGAGAAATTAAAAAGTTGAAGAAAGAGCAGAAAGAGCAAGAGTTGACTTTAGAACAGTCTGCTAAGCAGCTGCAACTCAACGAGGATGAGAAAGCAATGGAGGTGGCCAATAGAGAGCGTAATTTAGCGATAGACAAGTGCTATCCTGCCTTGCCATCGAGTACAGTTAAGATAGTAGAGGACCCCGAAAACGATCCTCTGTTGTCTTACTTGTTACGGTCACCCCCACCGTATGCACAGGGTGCTACGGCTGGCTCCACCTTTACCGGTTGCTGGACAGCCTGGTATTCCTGCTCCTGCTCCCCCGAATCAAGCTCCTGTACCCCCTGTGGTCAATGTTAATGTTCCTTTGGCACCCCCTCTTCCAGGGTTGCCGGCTTCTTTACCTATACCTATATCGCTTACACCTGCTATTTCACAGGCTACTTTGCCTGCTACTCCTACTGCTCCTGTTCTATCTGTTCCAACCGCTACTTTATTTTCTGCTTCTGCTAGTGTTATGACTCCGCTTTCTGTTCGTCGGAGAATCACTGATTCTGTCTCTAATATTCTATCTCCCTTCTATAAAACTTTAATTAAAACTCCTACCTCTGACTCTGTGCAGAGACGTAGTCAGCTTCCCAGTACTGAAGAATGGGGAATATTAGATTCCACAGCTCTTAGATGGATTTCGAAAAGTGGAAGATATAGTACTAGGGATGTATTAGATACATTTATGCAATGGAATGAACCGACACAACGATATGTGTTCGATGAAATGTGCTCCCTTTTGCGTGAGGAATTGGAAGAGGATGACTCTGAATCAAATCTAGATGAATTAATTAATGTTCAGAAAGAATTTGCTGCTGGTATGATAGTTGGTCAAAATATAAAAGAAGCGATGGAACTGATTTTAGGTTATAGGAATGATCCATCACTTCGTTCACCGAGGGAGTTAGAAAAACGTAGTACGAAGCAGAATCGCCAATATCCAATGAGGGAGGTTCCTCCAATTTGGCGTGAAGCTGTGCAAGCTGATGCTGTCCGTGGTATTGCTGCCGCTCCGGCCCAATTCCAGAGAGTGTGGATACACATTCCGTGGAAGCGAGCCGAAGTGTTAGCAGTGAAACAGGCCTTGCCTGATCCACGAAAGAATCCAGCCGGATACTATAAGGAGTTAGCGCAGACAGTGGAAGCTTGTGTGATGAATTTAGCGGACATTGACATGTTATTTGGGAATGTAGTTCCGCAACCAATTTGGGCTAAAATTCGTAAAGAGAATCATCCAGTTGCCCTAGGTGGTGATTGGGCAGCTATAATTGCAGCGGATGGTCAACAAATAGGTGGTTCCAAACCCGAACCTCTAATTGCTGATTTACCAGGCAGAATAATTGACTTAATGAAGACTCTGATGCCAGCATTGCGCGTTAACTGGGACAAATTGTCTGCATGCAAGCAAAAGAAGGACGAAAGTGTTTCCGACTTTTTCACAAGGTTTGAAGAGACTTTCGTGGATCATAGTGGTCAGGATATGAGTACTGAAGGGGGACAGAGACTAATTTGTCGATAAATTTGTGCACAATCTGTTGCCAGAAATTAGTAATAAATTGAAAGATTCCGAGAGTGCGTGGGCTGTCTCTACGACTGCGCAAATACTTGCAACTGCCCAGTACTATGAAAATAGGGATAAAGAGGAGAAGGAAAAGTCAGAGAAGAAGACAAAAGATTTAAAAACTAAAGTTCTTTTACAGCAAGCGTATCCGCCTCGCACGAATCAGACTAATACACAGCAAGGGTCATATCAAAGGACAGATTATAATTCTCAAAGACCGCAATACCAGTGGAATCAGTGTGCATATTGTAAGAAAGAAGGTCATTATAAAAATGAGTGTCCAGTCTTAGCGCAAAATAATGCTGCAGCAGCTCAGAGAGGTCGTGGTGGTTTTATGCAAAATTCTAGGGGTCGAGGACGAGGTGCTATGCCTCCACAAATGAACGATCGCCCTTCTAATCATTTTGATCAGCGGAATGGACAGTCTACTCAACAAAATAGATCTCAACAGTATCATGTTGAAGACTATTGTGAAGTTGGTGAAGGATTTCAGCAGAGTGAGTACTAGGACAGCCATGGACAAAGAGAGGGAGTAGTATCAGTTCCAGTAGATCAGAGTGGGCCTTATGTCGCAGTAGCAACATCAGGTGTAGTCGAACCGTTTCTGTTGGATACTGGTGCAGCAAAAAGTTCTATCATACATGAGAAACTCCCTGGCGCACCTTTGTCTGGCTTAACAAATGTTTCTGTAGGTTTTTCAGGCGCCCCTGTTTACAACCCCGTATCTGGTCCTTTGTCTATTTCTGTTGGACCCCGTCAATTGAAAGCACCCTTGATTTTGACGACAGGTTGTAATGAAAATCTGCTTGGTTTAGACTTGTTAAAACGCCTATATGCGACATTGTACTGTTCTCCGGAAGGAGTACAGCTTACGTTGGGTAAAAGAATCACCTCCCCGATGTACTTGTCGATGGATGCGCTCCCACCTGAGCTGCGTTCTCTCCCTGATACTCTTTGGGCGACTGGTCCTAACGATGTAGGTCTTTTAGAAATTCCACCATATGTAGTCACTTTGAAAGCAAATGTAAAATTTCCACGAATTCCGCAATACAAAATATCTAGTGAAGGTGAACGCGCGCTTTTTGTTAATTGTGCAAGATTTGATCAAGAAAGGTGTAGTAGAAGAAACTAGGGGAAATGTCTGTAACAGTCCTGTATTGCCAATTCTGAAACGTACTGATCCTTCAAAGCCTCCAGTCTATAGATTTGTAATAGATCTTAGAGAGGTTAACAAAATTGTGATTCCACAGTTTCCTGTGGTTCCAGACATAACTGCATTGTTAACGTTGATTCCTGCAACAGCCACATGGTTTTCAGTTATCGACTTGAAGAACGCCTTTTTCAGCATTCCGATAGCCGAGGAAAGCAGGGATATTTTCGGCTTCTCTCTAGGAGGTCGAAGCTTCAGGTTTAAACGTGCTCCACAAGGGTATTGTGAGAGTCCGTCCATTTACAGCCAGGCATTAAAAAGTCAGTTAGATTCCTTTGTACTTCCTCCTGGTTCTGCTTTAGTGCAATATGTAGATGATCTTCTAGTGGCTGCCGATGACAAGGAAACTTGCAAAGCAGCTACAATTTCCTTATTGCATCATTTGTCTAGTTTGAATCACAAGGTTTCACCTTCAAAAATGCAATACTGTTGCCAAGAAGTGACCTATCTAGGTCATCTCTTGTCAAAGGAGGGAAGAAAGTTGACCCCAAAGAGAATAAAAGCAATTACGCAGATGAATGTTCCTACCACACAGAGAGAAGTACGTGCCTTTTTAGGTATTACCTCATACTGTAGGCAGTGGATCCCAAATTATTCTCTTTTAGCAAAACCGTTGGTAGCTTTGACTGGGAAAAATGTTCCGAGTCCAGTGCCATGGTCTGCCGAATGTCAGGAGAGTTTTTCTGAGTTACGAAATGCACTATGTTCAGCTCCTGTGTTGGGTACACCTGACTACAGTAAACCGTTCACGCTCTATGTTCACGAGAGAGAAGGTTGTGCGTTGAGTGTTCTGACACAGAGATTTGGTGATAAACAACGCCCTTGTGCGTATTTTCCATCAACATTAGATCCGGTAGCTAGGGCGTTGCCTAGTTGTTTGAGAGCTTCAGCGGCAGCTGCGGCTTCCATTTGACAATCTGCTGGTTTGGTGATGAACAACATGCTAGTGGTCATGGTTCCTCATGCTGTGGACACGCTCATGAATCGAACTAAGACGCAACACCTTACCAGTGCTAGATTATCTGGCTACGAGCTGACACTATTAGCGAGTCATATTCAGATCAAAAGATGCAATGTATTGAATCCAGCAACATTGTTGCCGACTAGTCAAGAGTCGAGTGATTCCGAACCTCATGACTGTTGCTTCAGAACCGAGGAAGAGACAAAAGGACGAATTGATCTTAAAGACACTCCGTTGTCAGATCCAGATGGCACGTTGTATGTTGATGGGTCTTGCTTTAAATTGGAGAATGGTGATGTGACTGCTGCCTATGCAGTAACGACTTTGAGTACGATTGTGGAGACTGCAAGAGTGAGTCAGAATTCTGCCCAAGCTGCGGAATTAATCGCGTTAACGAGAGCGTGTATTTTAGCTAAGGGAAAGAGAGTGAATGTGTTCACAGATAGTCAGTAGGCGTTCGGCGTGGCCCATAGTTTTGGCCGCTTGTGGAAAGAGAGAGGTTTCATTACGTCCCATGGGACTATGATTCAACATGGTCAGCTAGTTAACGACTTGTTGGAATCTCTAACCTTGCCGACTGAAGTTGCGATTGTAAAGTGCAGCGCTCATAAAGCAATCACGGATGATGTTGGTCGTGGGAATGCTTTTGCTGATGAGACCGCTAAACAGACAGCTAGGAATATGATGAGTAGGATGTATGTTGCTACGTCTGCAAGATGGATTTCTGAGTCTGGAATGTGTGAGGACACAGTGGAAAGTGTGAAAGAAATTCAGAAAGAGGCGACTGAGGAGGAAAAACTCGTATGGAAAGAGAGCACGGGTAAATTGGACTCGAGTGGGTGTTGGATTGATTTGTCGGAACAACAGCGTTGGATGTTGCCTGATGCGTATGTGCTTGCAGTAGTAACGATGGCACATGGAGCAGCGCATATCAGTTTTAAAGGGATTTGTAAGATGTTGGCTCCAGTCTGGAAGAATGATGGGATTAGCAAGTGTGCCGAGAGAGTGGTGAGAAATTGCATGGTATGCCTGATGCATAATCCTGGCAAGGGAATCCCCACACCCGTTGGTCATTTCGCTCCTCCTTCTTGTCCCTTTGAAGTGATTCAGTTAGATTTCATTCACATGGATCGTTGCAACAATCTAAAGTACGTCCTAGTGGTAGTTTGTACTTTTTCCAGATGGATCGAAGCATATCCACTGAAGGACAATGCTGCCTTGTCCACTGCCAAAATCCTTCTCAAAGAATATTTCCCCAGATATGGCATGCCACGGATTGTATGGTCAGATAACGGAAGTGAGTTCGTAGGGAAAGTTATGCAGAGTGTGTGTGCCGGTTTAGGGATCAAACAGAAGTTCCACAGTGCGAACCATCCCCAGTCTGCTGGTTTAGTTGAGGGTTATAATGGCACCCTCAAGCTGAAACTTGCTAAAATACAAGCATCCACGGGTTTGCCCTGGCCAGATGCACTACCTTTGGCTCTGTTATCCACGAGAGCGACTGTACATTCTAGAGTAGGGCTTAGTCCATACGAAATAGTATTCGGTCGTCCCGCCAATGTTTGGGGGGTGCCTAGGCCAAAGGAATTCAAACAGCTGGAATACCCAATGTTAATTGATTACCTTTTCGACTTGACTGCTAAATTGAGTCTTATTCACCAACAGGTTTTCGATGCATTGCCAAAGCCACCGGAGAGTCCAGGTCATCAGCTGAAACCAGGGGACCAAGTAGTCATTCGTAATTTTGCAAGGACGAAAAATCTTCAACCCAGATTCGTCGGCCCATACCAGGTGTTGTTAGCAACGAGAACTGCTATTCGTGTGGCTGGACGAAAAAACTGGATTCACACAACGCACGTCAAACGTGTGCCCCTGCCACTTCCTTACGACAACTGGGTGAAGAAAGGAATCGGTGCCTCTGAAACTGAACAAATACCCAGGTTTATCCCTTTCAGCGATGCAGAACTAATCACTGACACATCAAACTCTGACTCTCCTTCTGAAACTGAAACTGCTCTTTCGAACTCTGAACATTTGCCATCTACATCAAAAGAACATTTGCCATCTGCGAACGTGAACATTGCAACGTCTGCTGAAAATACACTGTTTCCAGATCAAACAGCTCCTGCAAAACTAAGATACAATTTACGATCTCGCAATATGGACAAATAAAGCAGGAAACTGCCTATTTTACACATTTGAATTTTGATACATTGCCTCCAGCCAGGAAGTTTGCTAATACTTTTATATTGTTTTGTTGTTTTAAAATTGCCTTGCCGTCTGGGTAGCCGTAGGGTCGTGGCTGTGTGCCTAGTTGAATCTGCGGGGGTCAGACACAAGGTCGATCTTTCTGTTAGTTCTGGGAACTCCCAGGGCTGATAGAGGCATTTTCATCTATGTACACATCATCAGTGGTCGCGAGCGGATTGTAGAAGATGGAGCTTCCTGAGCTGCAACGAGAGAATGTAATTTATGTTCGCAGAAATAGACTGTACAAAATTCTTCACTGCAAATGCTTTCTAATGTACAGTTACGTTTTTGATTGTTTTAATAACGTTGGTGGGTGCAATCGTCTTTGGTGTGTATTTGATTTTTACACCGGTAATAACTACAGTACCTCCCCTTGATCCTGCTACTTCTACTGTTTCTTCTATGCATTCTTTTCACTCGTTTCCTGAACACGAGCAGGCTCGACGCTCAGAATTCATTAATAACACTTTTGTACAGCTCTTGCATCAACACCAACTGGTAGTTAACACTACAGACTGCTGGGTGTGTGGCTTGATACCCCACACTATGGATAAAGGCATTCCCTATCTAGTCTTGCCATTTAGCTATAACGGATCATTTCAGGCCTTCCAGACCATTTTTGCCTATGCCCTTGAGACCTATCCTCCGCGTCCACCACGTTCCACTAAATACAACTCTGCCAACAAAGCTTTAGTCCAAGGAATTATTGACATGATTATAGGCGTCAATAATACTCCATATTACCCTAGAGATGAATTACGGGTATATTTGAGTTGGAACTCCACAGAGTATCGCCTTAGTTTGGGAGAAAGCAAGCGTAAAAGCTCAACTCCAGTCTGGGTCGTGCCTCACCGAGGTCAAGTCTGTTTGCAAGGAAATGGGAGAAATCCGAGAGCTCAGCTAGGGAGGAGTGAGTGCGTTGAGACTAACGTGTTTCCGTCTAACTCTTCCCCTGCTTTTCTTACTGCTAGGGGTACCTACTTCATCTGTCAAGACAGAGCGTATACATGGCTGCCTGCTGACTTTTCAGGTTCATGTTATATTGCTCAACTGTTACCTCCAACGTACACTGCTTCTTCAGATTATCACAAGACCAGAGTAGCAAGGGGTGTCTTCAGCAAGGAAGATACCGCTGGTCAGGAAGCTGGAGACTTCTTCAAAGGTTTCCTTCCGTTTTGGGGGCCTATGGCCAATAGTAGAAATCTACGTCAACTAACACGGGTAGTTGAATCTACTATTAAAGAAACTGCTGGTGCCCTTAGTAATTTAACAGCTGAGCTTCAGGCGGATCGTCTCATGACGTTGCAGAACCGTATGGTTCTAGACGTAATACTTGCAGATCGAGGTGGGGTATGCAGAATGATCCAATCGAGCTGCTGTGTTTTTATTCCCAATAATGCTCCGACCGTCTATGAAGCGATCTCTAAGCTACACAAGATTTCCGACTCCATACACGTAGACAAGGGAAACTGGTCCTTCATGGAGTGGTTTTGGACTCTGCTATCAGCGTGGGGATGGAAGGTTCTGATGGTCATTGGTGTCATCCTAGTATTTCTGTTCTCATGCTGCCTTATTATCCAGTGTGGTCCCGCTTTGTGTAGTCTCTGTGCTGCAACATGTTTCAGAAAACCACCTGAGTTTGGAGAAAAGGCGCGAGAAAGAATGATGATGCAACAACATGTCACTGACCTGATGAGCATAGAGAGAGACTCGGACATAGAGTAATTGCCTACGTAAGGGCAAAAGGAGGGTCTGAGGTTCCGTGACGATTTGAACCCGTGTTTTCAACATTGTCGTAAATACATAATTTTGGTATCAGTGAACCGCAAATGATCCATTTAGTATATCCTGGTGTTTTCGCTATGCTACGAGCAAGAGCACTCCTGTTACAAGCACATTTCTGATCTACCCATGGCATCCATCTTAGATCATGGAAGCCATTTTGTATTTCTTGCCCTCACATAGACAATGGACACGCAGTGACCTCTTTCACTCAAGGACACGTAAGCTTTAGCCGGAGATTCACCTCGCTAGTAACACGTGCACCTTAGAACAGAACACGCCATGGCTACATGACTCGACAGAAGTTGCCTCCTCTGCCTAAGGCCAGCCCTGCTATACTGGTTCTCGTGTTCGTTGGCCTGATCATGATTAGGCGGCCGAAGCTGGTAGCCTTGCCCATTTACGACCCACAAACATCTCTTATCCTGCTTTTCTATCTTCTGCACCTGGCTCTGCTCCTTTCCTTCTGGGCCTTTATTAGGGGGAGGTAACGAAATTTACGATGAGGCGGTCCGGCTCTTGAATGTAAAGTTGACATAAGATTATGATGGAACAGTGGGAACCCCTCGTTCAGAATGTTTTGACATCAGATATTGTTGACGATTCCTGTGCAACGCCAAATATTTATTGTTTAAGATACAAAGGTTTAGGAATGTACTAACATGTAAAGAATTCGCCCGAAGTCTAATATTTAGTATATAAGGAGCAACCCTCTTTGTACAAATCGAACAGGCTCCTAGAATCTGCCCGTGTGTAGTTTCTGTGACTTCTGTGTCCCTGCAGTAATAAACCTTTGGTCTTTGACGCCACCATCGAGAAGCCCGTGTTTCTGTTTATTTGTGCACCGAGGCAGGTAGAACTCCGGGGTCTTCGGGTGTTATCCCTGACACCTCTGGACGGAACCAAAAAGTCCAGAACTCCATGTCTCCCACCCACGCAGGCAGCTGTGTTTTCCCCTTTCTATGCTTCCACAACAACCCATGCATCCGACTGCTATCAGCCACCTGCATTGCTGATTCCAAAGTATCCGTCTATATTAGAGGATTGGTGCTTTTTCCTTGCTGCTTTCATCATACTTAAAATCAATCTCCTTAGTGTTAAACCATCGCGTTCATATGTTGTGGATAAGACTTTTTTAGTCTGCCACCAACCTTTCACAGCTGAGTTGTAGTCAGATAGAAGAGGCCTGTTATTTTATCAATTGTCGCCGGTGGTAATGCTAAGCTTGGTAATGACAAATAAAGGTGGCGTCATATATTGTTATTGTCCAGTAGAACTTCAAGTTCATTATAAATACCAGAGTACAGTGAGGAAGTTTTCCCCACCCACCAAGTAATGCGGATCACTATTGAATGTAACTTACCATCGCCCAATGTTGTTGGCTCCTCCCCCACTGGTGCTGGTGTAGGTGCCTCTGGTCCTCCTGTCCCCTCCGGGATCGCCTTTGCTGACGCTGCGCCACTGTCCCCGTCGGCACTGGTGGATGGTACCGGTTCTGCACCAATAGAAATAAGTACACCTTTTTAGATGGATGCACAGCCCCCATTGTACTTGTTCACCAAGAATGGAGTTCTGCAAAACAGTTAAGTACAATGTAATCAGTAGAAGTCCACATTGCCTAGTACAGCAGAGTAAGTAACTCACTACTACACATTTAGCATTCATTTGTTATGGTATGGCACCCAAGCTCATCTCATCTCTACTGCTACTCTAGTCCTTGGAAAGTTAGACTGAACCATGTAACCTAACCAGTTTGTACATCAATGTCTACAGTTTTGCGCATGCTACCTCGCAGCTTGTTGCGCAGTACGAGAAGACGCCTTTGAGGCCACATGATTGTTCAAAGCATACACCTGAAGAGTTAGGAAAATAAAAAGGCCCATTTTTACTTTTTCAATGTGGATTGTGGAATCGAGTTTGCTTACAGCCTCAGGTTACACCTTTTTTTTAGCATGACTGCTAAAAGTAAAAACTTGCATAAATGTATTTAATTTTTTCATACTGTCTAATGTGCACCACTATTGTCATTATTTTTCGGCAGATGAGAAGATTTCCTTCTACGAAGCAGAGATTTCCAGAGCTTACCAAAAAGAGGCATATGTAACCAGTATACGTTCAATGGTGAGGGGTCTCCGACATTTCCCACATTTCCCTATCGTGAACTGGTAGCTGTACAAATGTAGATTACTTTATTCAGCCTTTTTTAACTCTGGATTTTTTATGGTGGGCCTGCCCTTGACGTTTTTCACGGAACAACTTAAAAAAACTTTGATGTTACTTACTTAGTTACTTGTAACAAAATAAAGCTTTTGAAGTACCACATTGACTCGGAAGTATATTTTCAGTGTCTGTTGTCTTTTAGACTTACACGAGAGAGTGAGCAAAAGGGGGTTACTTAGGTTATGGATTGTGTAATAAAAGCATTGGGCATCTTGGTATTGGGGTTCAGGAGTGGGATAATTGAATAATTGAACAATGACTGAGCCCATATAGGTTGTCGTTCAGTGAATTGTGGGTTCCTCAGAGTTCTGTGACTGAGGTGTAAGACTGTAAGTAAGGTCCAACCTGCCTATCACCAACATTCAATTTTGTGGTGCATAGTTACATAGTTATGTATGTGACTGCATAGAAGAATAGAATACCCACAAGAGTAGTAGTGGTATACTAACGTTTACAAAATACTAGACCAACATCTGGATGCATACTTCGTTGGTGTCAATTGGCAAAAATAGACATTACCGAGGAAAAAGCATAAGACAGGAGTGGACCCTGTGCCTGCAGCTATTCTATCACAGATTTTTTGAAAAGATTAATACCTTAACTAAAGAGTGGGCAACAGGGCAAGCTTACCTACAGACGGTCTAGTAGTAGCACAGAGAGTCTTAACAGAGGCTCTTTGAAGGAACAGAAAAGCAGGGACAGATACCCAAAATTTTGAAAACATAATCAAAATCAAAAAAGCATTTGTCAAAATTTAGTTAGGAATGAAATGTCATTAATCGGTTGGAAAAAAAAGCTCCGTTAGAAAGTTAGGGAAATATCATTGTTCCAAAAGAAAGCACTGTTGGACTTACTGGGGACAGCAGTAGGATCCTCAGTAGAGGAGCTCTGTGCCTGTGGTTCAGGTTCACCCGCCGACTCGGTCCCAGCCTTCTGCTTGCCCCTGGGTTCTGTGGTTCATGTAAGAAATAATAAAGAAAGAGAAAAGCATTGAGTGCTGTGAAACATAGACAGCACAGCATTTCAAAAATGACTGCTACAACATTCAAAGAAAGAAACATTGATCTACCAAATGGCTACTGCCTTGCATGATTCACTGACTCTATACTTGGAGAAAACAAATCAAATGTTCCATAAACATTCTGATTGCAGATCACTAAGTAACACAGAGGCAGTAACACCTGAACAACACCACCGATTCAAGAATGGGGTCATCAATTATCTGTAAGTAGGCATTTCTTTTTTATTTTTGCCAGCAAAATGCATAGATCACAAGGAGGAGACATGCTTAACTTTGTGCATACTAACATGAAATTGTACGTTCATTGCATCATATTTTGTCCTGCTACTCACTGAATGCTACTGCTGCCCTACCCACTCAGTAAACAAACTACATCAGTTCTATGGAGGGCTGAGGCAGGGGCGGCTCTAGGCTGATGGTGGTCCTGGACAGGGAGCGTAGGTAGGGGGGCCCGGAAGAGGAGGTCGGGCGGAGCATGGAGGCCAGTGAAGAGGGGGGAGTCAGGGTGTTTGGAAGTGGAACAGGCACCAAATCCCTGCCAGGGGCCGCCACGCAAATATGTAGCCATCCTATGAGGATTATAAAATTAAGGATATATATTGGTGTGGTGGGCCCTGGCGTTTGGTGGCCCTGTGCAGTTGCACAGCTTGCACATGCCTAAAGTCGGCCCTGGCTGAGGTAAGAAGAACAAAGTAACTTTAGCATTCATTGCCAGAGGAGGATTCATGCAGAAGAGAAGGCCGTGAAAAAAAAATGATACAATATGCAAACACGTACAATTATCCATCAATCCGCTATTTCACTGAAGGACAAAGGAAGGACAAGAGTCACAAGACTCTATTAATAGCATTAACTAACTTCAGTTCTCTACAATAAAGAAAATCTCACATCAATAAACAGCAAAAGCTAGCGCCAAATTGAACAAGCAAGAGTCAGTGAAGATGAAGAAGCGCAGCACAGACCAGTGCCATACAATTACAGTAGATCTAACGGAATACATCGGAAATGTAACTAGGAGCACCAGTTATCGCGTTACTTATTCAGCCAAGATTTACAAAGATACAATAACAATACTTATACTACTATAGATATATATTATACACACACTTTTTTTGGGGGGGAAGCCACTCACCAATACCCACGACCTCAACACCAAGCAGGTCCAACAGGTCCTGCTCCCGGTCCAAAATGTCTGCCCAGCGGTGGGTCAGCTGATGGTGGGTACGCCGGATCCCGAAGCAGCGGAAGACTGCCCGGCGCACCTTCGCCCACCGCCGGAGACGCTCTTCAATCTGGTGGTAGCCGGAGCCGGGCCTGCCGCCTGCTGCCAACATCAAGGGGAAGTGGCGCTGGATAAAAAAGACCAGGGCAGCCACCTCCTCCTCCCCAAAAAGTTGGCGGGGCCTCACCCCTAGGGGGCGCATTCTGCCGCAAGGCAGCCGGGTTTTTTGGGGCACAGGCGCCTTGCCCTTTGAGCCGCCGCTGCTGCTGGCGCCCTTGACCATGGTTCTGGGTGGAGGGGAGAAGAAAAGTTCAAGAAAAACAGGTAGGGGAAAGAAGAAGCAAGGTAAAAGAAGGAAGTAAAATAAAACAATAGAAAAGATGTAAAAGTAGAAATAAAATGAAAAATATAAACCTAGGCACGGAGAGAGATAGGAAATAACTAAAGAAAGTTTGAAAAAGTAAATAAAAAGACCAGGATTGAAGAGATATCAGCAAGATGCTAAAGTAGGCCCAAAACCATAGCCAGAGTGTGTGATCCAAGATGGCTGCGCCCATCGCGACCGCGTGGGTAGGTTTGCGCGATATTTAACGCGATCACGCACTTTTGTAGTGCGAACGAGAAGATGAGTTCCCGAACATGCCTTGCACACCCCGAACACGTTACTTGTGACCCGGAACAGGAAATAAGGGAACGCAAGCGGGCGGGACAAACCTCTTGGGTAACTTAGCGCGCTAGCCATCCCGAGCATGCAGGCACCGCGCTCCCGAAGACGAAAAACGGCGCGCGAACAGGTCTAGCAAGCAACTACGCATGGCTGCGGAGCTACGCGTAGTTCGTGGAGTGCAAGTGCGGCTTCGCGTAGCTCCGCGGAGTCCGACTCCGCGAACTACACCCAGGGTTAGTTAGAAAGGGACATGTCAAATCAAAGAGACACCAACGAAAGAATAAGAGCATAAAAAAATGCACTTAACTAAATATAAATCGACAGTATTACTGGCAAAACATTCTAGCACAGTTTTTGAGTAAGACAAGCAACAGCAACAGACTCTCATTGAAATCAGTATAGGCAGGGAATCACGCAAAACCATTAGAAATGCATCTAATGATTGAAAGTATTGTCATTAATATACAAAATAACATTTTAATAGAATGGGTGTTAAACAATAACAGCTTTAAAAGAATGTACATCTGAAATAATATAATATGTAACATTCATCCAAGACTCTAACAAAAATAGCACTCTAGGGGTTAGAGGAAATGCACATATTACTTATTTAAAAATAATTTAAATAACCATTATAAATTGAACTAACAACATTTCATAATATGTTAAGTGTTACTGCAGTTGTCTTGTTCCTAGATTCTCTGGTTTTCCTATGTGAGTAGGAGTCAAGGAAATTTGTTTTAATATTTTTAAATAAAGAATAATATTTTTTAAGTCAAATTTATTTTCATTAAATTTCCCATTGCTTTCTATAGAGAGATGTCTATCCCTGTTGAGGAGATCTCCTCAAATTGGTGGAATGTTCATAAAAGTCAAATCAGTCACTGCAGTTTCCATTTCCTCTTGGAGAAGAGAGACTAAATGTAGGTGGTGATCTCTTCATGGAAATGTTGAATTCCATTCATGAGTTCTACACCTATATATATGTGTAGGTGTAGATTCACACACGTGGAGACCTCCACGGTTAAACTTTCCTCTGTGAATTAACCCCTACATTCTTAGTTCAATTCCTGCTTCTATTTACATCTGTGTTCTGACCTGCATTGCTGCCTGTATTTCAGCCTCTTATGTTACTTTCATCGTGACCTCCATTAAGGCCTTTTGGGCCATATGCATCAAGCCTTATTCCCATTCGCAAACGGGCGGATTCTCGGAATTGGCCAGTTTGTGAACAGAAAAAAAGCCTTTTGGGATGTATCATCCCAACAGGCCATCGCAAAATATGGAATCTCAAAATGTGAGATTAAATGCAATTCTGGGAGCAGCCACAAATTGCGATTTGCCCTAAAGAAATCGCAAGTTAATTTGCGAATTCCTAGAAAACGTGCAATGTGGTGCACATACATGTCCTTAGGGCATGCATGTACACAACATGCGCACACATGCATACTTCAGGGGTGCAATAGGGTGTCCTTTTAGCACCCTTGATCCTTGAAATGGTCTTTTCTGTAAATATTTTAACCATGATTAAGGCTGGACAGGCTTTTTATGTTTTTGGATGTAAAAACTGTTCACTGCCCTCCCTTCATCACTCACCCTCACTTCTGCACATTGATGCACTAATTCCTCCCTTCTCCCCTTAGGTACACCTATGAACAAACTTTTGATGAATATAATGTCTTTTGAACGTGATGAATATATGTTCAATCTCAAATAAATATTTTCACTATGTATAAATATTGGTTGTAATTGATTGATCAGGTGATGTTGATATTCATATAAAATTGTGTTTCCACTGGGACCCCCCCCCCCCCACACAGTTTTTGCACCTAGTATAATTTGAAAGCATTGACTCTGTATACTGAGAAGTGGTGCAATATGTTTTTGAGATTATTTTATTATTCTTTGGCAAAGGTTGCCTGTGAATACTCGTATTTCTCTCAATGTATTTTTTTAAAGTAAAACCCATGAAATAGATGATAAAGCTGTCCAACAGGGTGAAGAAGTTGTGTTTGGTGTTAGGTGGAGCAGTAGGGGCCTGAGCATGTAGACTGAGAATGAAACAAAGATGGTGAGTTGATGGGCTGGTAGAAAGAATGACTATTTTTCTTGCTTTCACTTTATAACTTTGATCACTCTCTCTTGTCTTATCTAAACAATGTCCTTACTGCTCTATCTATTTATTCAAAATGATGATGTCACCATCATCAAAAGTTTATTTTCTCTAAAACCATGTATCTCTACAACAATCAAAAGGCAGACAATATACAATAAATACATTAAAAAACACCTAACACAAACTTACAGAATACAAACCTTCCTGAAGATAACATGAAGGGTCAAAGGAGAGTTTCAAATATTTGTAAGGACGATCCATGGTAGCAGGTATGCATATAAACCTTTTGTTCAAAATTAAGAGCATGTTGATGGAGCATGCAACTCAGGAATAGGGTGGGTAGATGAGTAGCGATTTGTGAGAACGCAAAACAAAACAAAGAGATCAACTGCAATTAAAGTGGAAGTCATAAGGTCAGAAGCATTGTCAGATATATGAGGAGAGATTGTGAGACTCCTGAGTACCAACCACAAGAGCAAGTGTAATAATAGGAAATGGAAGGGAAGGATTTGGGAGAGAAGAGCATAATGTAGAGGAAGGATGTTGGAGAAAAATCAGTTCTGCTTAGTGAGAGGAATTAAGATGAACTGTGCAGCAAGATGTGTGGCTCTCATGTACAAAGTTAAGAAAATGGTGGATTTATTTGCATGTTTGATCTTGGGCACAGTTCTGTGACCTATTGATAAGGGTTAACTAATAAGGTGTAATTCGACCTCGATAATTTTGCTATCCAAACAGAAATACGAGCTCACATGTTCTCTGATTACATGACAAATGCTGCCAGAGTCAGCCCAAATGTATTCAGTGCTATGCACAATGGCAGGTGCAGCAGAACCTGTAAGGGGGCTAGTTAAAAGTATTTCACCATTTTTAAGCAGTGGTTCCTGAGTGATATGCCAATGTCCCATTCAAACAGCTTCAATGAAGTAGTTATTATTACATTTGAACTTAAAATATCCCTGGGGTCACTGGTCTTTTCATGTCTTCAATAGGCCATTCCAATACTATTTTATGGTGTTCGTCAGGGCTTCTTGCTGAGTCCCATGATGCTGCGATGAAAGGCTCCGTGTCACTCTGCATTGGATCCTGTGAAGCAGCCAATCAGGAAATGGGTGGTGCTGCAATGAAAGGCCTAGTGTTACTTTGTGTGGAATGCAGCAACACCTTCAGTTGAGCAAGGAAAAGTTGTAATAAAAAGAAATATTGGTTGAGGGAGGTGAACCCTTCTCAAGCAGTAACCGTAATTCTAATCAAGGTGGACCTCAGCTTGCCGGTTCAATCCCTCTAGTATGGAGTGCTCTTCCTGATCTTTGCAGAACTTGACCCTGGTGGGCCCACCTTCACCTTACCAACCAGCAAGCTCAGGCAGGTTACCCAGGAAGGCAATGCCCTCCCCAGTTGGCCATTGAGCATCCTTTTCAGGTACCCCATCAATTTGGACAATGGGGACCTTGGGACATTTGGAGTCTCCTGAGGAGTATCCATAGTTGTAACACTCATTACATTGGGGGACAAACCTCCCTGTCTGCTTGTCAAAGAGCCACTTTTTCTTGGGCCCAGACAAAAATCCAATCAATTAGAACCAGAGATACTCTATTTTCAAGATTTTAGTAAGAATAGGTCTAAATGGTGTGAAGTACCAACTGTGAATATCTAGATGCACCAGACTGACTACATTGGAGCCTGGGCTGGAGTATTGTGTGAATCTATGTCAAAGATGCATTGCACAGCGAAAGTGATGCATCAGTTCCGAGATGCTCGGAAGCCATTGGACAAGGTCCTTCTGCATTGTCTTTGGAGATCTCGTCAATGAGGGCTCCAAATTCCATAGTAGAGGAAGCGTTGCGCAGTTGAGTGATGCACCGGCTCTGAGGAGCTGTGACGCTACAATGTGGAGTCCAGTCTGGTTGTCAAGGTTACTGTCAAAGAGAGATGCTAGGGCCTGCACCTAAGGTGCCTCACACTATGAAGGTTCCAATGCGAGAATAACCTGCAGTGTGATGTCTGTCTTTGCTGTGGTTCATATCAATGGAGCAGTGCCAATGCGTTGGTTCTGCTCAGGGTTATGCCATGCAGCAAAGGAGGTGTGTTGGTTTCCCTTAAAGCACAGAGTCTGGCAGAGCACCTTATGCCCACGTCAAAGGGTCCAGGACTGGGGTGGCACCACTTAGCAGGCTAGACTCATAGATGGCACAGTCCAGGAGCAGGAGCAAGGTTGTTGGAGTCTTCCATCCCTGAGGCTTAAGTCAAGAGGCCAGCCAACTAGCCCTTGGAGTCACTGTGGAGTTCTAGGTTCAAGAGATGTAGGTCCAGTCCTTTTTACCCAGGCAGTAGGACAGCATTCAGCAGGTCAGCACAGCAAGGCAGCAACACAGCAAGGCAGTAGGAAAGCTGGGCAGCAGTCTGGCAGAGTGGCAGTCCTTCAGCAACTCAGTAGACCTTCTTTCTGGCAGAGTGGCCACAGTTCCAGGAGTGTACTGAATAGGTGGTACATGAGATCAAATATTTATACCTGGTACCCTTCCTCTGGAAGGTGGGAGATGCTTCTAGAAATTCCTATTGAAATCCACAGGCATCCTACCTTTCCTGCCCTTGCTCCAGAGTAATTGCAGGGGATATTTCAGCCCTTAGTGTGGAGGCTGTACACAGCCTATTCAAGTGTAAGTTGGGCTGTGCCTAGCTACTCCCTAACATCATGCCATTAATGGCCAATCTAGGCACACCTAAGCTCCCGATGGCTGCCTAGGAGCATTGCACAATGCCTAACAGTCAGCTACAACCAGTCATGTGACCGGAGACATGCTGTAGGCACTAAATGGCTAAGGCAGGAAAATGCCAACTTTCTAAGAGTGGCCTTTTCAAAATTGGATTTTAAATAAGGTTTCACTATAAGTTAGGATTTTTCAATACAATTCCAACAACACCAAACATGAAGTGGGTACCTGCTCTCATTTAGAAATTACAACTTATTAAAAGCAATAGGGTAACTACAATGTTAGGCTATGGAAGAGGTAGTCCTTGCAGTAGTGGATTTTGAATTCAAGGGTTTTTCACTACCTGGACATATAAAACTCAAATGTACATGTCCTAAAGTTTAAATAGACTGCACCATGCGCTCTGGGCTGTTTAGGCCAACCCTAGGGGTGCCTTATATGTATTAAAAAGGAAGGTTGGGACCAGGCAGAAGGTTTATTTCGCCAGGCTGAAATGGCAGTTTAAACAGCACACACTGGCTGCAATGGCAGGCCTGAAACATGTTTAAAAGGCCACTTAAGTGAGTGCTGCAATCAGTGCTGCAGGCCCACTGGTAGCATTTAATTTATAGGACATATAAACATGTACTGCCACTTTATTAGGGGCTTGCAAGTAAATTAACTATGACAATTGCGTATAAGCCAATGTTAATATGTTTTAAGGAGGGGGCTCATGCACTTTGGGATTGGTTAGCAGTGGTAAGGTGTGCACAGTCCTAATGCCAGTAAAAACAGGACTTTAGGACAGTACTTATGGGTCAGGACTCACTTCCATCGAGGCCAGTAAAGTGTACAAGGTCAGGCCCTGTAGGGACTGGTCAGCTGGAAATCAGGAAAGGCCTCTGGAAGCATGTTGTGTTCCGGTAGCTCAAGCAGAACTTCAGACAACTGACTCTTGGAATCAACTTTGGAAACATAGGTTCAAGGCAAGTTGCTGCAGTCTTCCTTCTGATTTTTTCTCAGGCCCAGGATTTTGAGGCTTTCAGGTTCTTGGTTTGTCACTGTTATGACAAGTACCAGACTGTGGCTGGGAGGCAATCACGTATGTTCTTTCAAACTAGTTCTGGACAGACTTTCGTCATTCCCTGGTTCTAGGTCCAGCGTGGCTAGTGGCCAAATGAGGTTTTGATATGTGTGCAGAGGTATATTCCTTTATAGTGTAATTAGGGGGAGCAGAACTCCTCCCCAAACCTCTTACCAGAAAGACCCACTATGCTATACACCTCAGCCCTGTTGTTGAGTACTAGGCCCCAACACACATGTACCAGTGGAGGGGCGGGGCATCACCAGTAAAATAGCAATTCTTTACTCACAGAAAAGAGAAATTTCAACTATCTAGTGGCATTTCCAAAATAACAATTTAAAATCCAATTTGACCATTGGAGAGGATTTCAAATTACAATTAAAATGAGTGAAAGTTTCTTCTAGCTGTTTGCAAACTTCATTTAGCGTTCATTAAATGCTATAAGGTAAACCAGTGTTAGCCTATAGAAGGACAGCCTCGACCCAGTGAAAAACAACTTTGGAGGTTTTTTACTGCCAGGACAGCTAAAAGATTAAATATACATCTCCTACTGTTTCAATACCCTACTCCCTGACCTCCTTCACAGGTAACTTATAGGTGTTAAAAAAAGACTTATTTTTGGCAAAGGGGTTAGTTTGCCAAGTCCAAGTTGAGATACATCTGCTTGGGACAGGACAGGTCCCTTTGAAGATAATTAAGGGCTGAAGATCTGCCAGATGGTCATCTTCTTAGAGGAACAAGACACCTCCAAACACCCCATCAGCATCAGCTCTGGGACCCTTATAAAGCAAATTCAGCTCCTGGGTGACAGTTGGAAGTCCATGCAAATTGGCATCTAGAAGCTCTAGGCATGTAAAAGATGACTTTTTAAATGTGCCTTTTTAAAATATTTGTTGCAATTCAGACTTTACCACAGAATTGAATTTATAGTAAACATTTAAACATTCCAAGCATGAACTATTATCTGTTTCCTAATTGGAGATACCTTAACACATTTTAATAATGTATCCCAATACTCTCCTATCGAAAAGCTAACCCTGCTACAGTGGAAATACATTTCCGGACATTGTCACTGTTTAATGTGACATGTTACACGTCATATTTTTAAATACCATGAACCATATGTTATGGGAATTTAAGGCCTACCTTGGGGTGACATTAATATTTAAAAGGAGGGTTTAGGCCTGTCAAATTGGTTTATTTGGATAGGCCGAATTAGCAATTTAAACCAGTACAGCTAAGTTACTGGTGACAGACTTGCACCTATGTTTTGCATTGTAGTCCACTGGTGAAATTTAAATTACAAGCCCTGGGTACCTGGAAATTCTTCGTACAATATATTAGGGACTAATAGGTTTAATATGCCAATTACAAGTATAGCCAATGTTGACTACATTTACGGGTCGGAGCATATGCACTGGGGCCTTGTTAGCAGAGTGTCAGTACAGAGAGTCAAAAACCCAACAGCATCAGCCCAAAATAATGGGGCTGATCAAGCCAAAAGAGAAATTTTCCTACAAGATGGAATATTTGAACTTCTCTGCATGCATTTTAAATTGGAATTGGTAGAGGTATATGATTTGTGTCAAGGGTCTTATGTAGATGGGGAATGGGAGATCTCCAGGGAACCCTTCTGCTGATGGTTCTTGAGGAGAATGATCATTAAACCATTTTGACTTGCTGTCAGTTGTTTCAAAGGGATGAGTTACACCAGTTGCTGTTCTGTTGATCCTGGTCCAGTGTTCTAGTCACAGAAGCAGGAACAAGTGGTCTACGATTACATATGGTGCTGATAGTTTGGCTAAGATAACATGTATGGATTGTTTCTTATCGAGAAAGGACTCAAGCTCTTTCCTGATATCTGCGTTTACAGATTCAATGCCCCTCCCAGGTCTGAAACCTGTTGGTCTGTCACACAAAAGCTTGTTGGGTTGTAAGAAGTTTTGCAATTGCCTAGTCACCTTATTTTCTAAACTTTTGTTGATAAAGGCAAGGTACAAAACGGGTCATTGCTTTATAGGTCTGGTTAATCAGAATTTCAATTCTTCAATATGATGCTAAAGTTGACTTGTTTTAGTTCAGTATGTACACTTTCTTGTTGGAGAGAGGCATTTATGATTTGCACATGTGATCAGATCCCTACCATGGTTCTGCTGTGGAGTTTGACGTCTTTAGTTTGCCTAATTCTTTGAGAACTTGGTTCAAACACATGGTTGAGAAGTGTGATTGGACTACTGGAATTTAAATCTGGTAAAGAAGGAGTGTTCTTGAATCTCATTTATCATGGTTCTGATATTTGAGATTTTGTTTTAAAGAAAGCCAGGAGGTTTTTAGAAAATGTGTTGGATTTGGTTGGCATATCTTGAATGCCTCTGGGGCAGATATTTCCTTCAGTTTTGTTTGAAGCTTCGTTGACTTGGAAAGCTTTGTGTGATTTCTTTGGTTTGTGGGTGGCCATGTGATAGTTTTGTTATGGGAGTTTTGTAGCTTTCTTTGTGTGTCTGATCTTCTGTTTTCCTCCAGTGTTGTTAGCAGCTTTGCCTTTTAGAGTTTGATAGCTGTAACGACCGGATTCTCGAACCAGATGGGATCAGCTCCTGAGAGCCCCTCCAACCCAGTTGGAACTTAATCACCTCCCTCCTTAGAACGTATTTACAATAGGTATATGTATATGTATGTACATCTCGTACCTAAGGATGGGGAAAATAGCAATACACATGCATAGGTTTTCTACAATATCCCATTCATACCAGCTAGTCTCACGGCCACTTAGGCCCAGAATAATCTACCCTCGGGCAGTTCTGATTATGTACCATTACACACTGATCACCATCAGTGCTCACTCGACACGCAATCCGGCGTGCCATACACACTGAGCTGCAGCCCCAGTGCTCTCTTTTTATCCCGTCCACAATCCGGCGGACCTAGACACTGGTTTCCCTCCCAGTGCTCGCTTACTTACAACCCGATCCGCAATCCGGCGGATCTAAGCCCCAGTTTCCCACCTGGTGTTCTCATTAACGCCGCTTACCAACAACTATCACTCTCCTATGAATACCTTTGGAAGGAATCTCTCATTGGCTACTCGGGATGATACTACAATAACAGGAATTAGCGCAGCTTGCCAAATTTAATCATGTACCTTCTGCTCTCAGCATCAAATGGTCCCTCTCTCCCTCATTATTCAGTCACCTCTTACCTGACCGGGATTTACATCCGTTCATGAAAACAATGTCTGACTAGAAGACCAGGTTACCCTGATTGACCAAGAATACAATGCACATGTTGGTTCACTAAGAACTGGGGTATTTTATTACAATAATTATAAACACAGCACTATACTATAACATATATCCTGCAAAGAAAAGTGAAAGGTTAGAATGTGCACACTATAAGTTATGGACAGACGTCACCTTATGGACACAAAGTCGGGGTTCAACAGTCATCGAGGTTCCCTTTTCGTCTGCGCCTTGGCTCGTCTCGGAATCACGCCTCAGCAGTCACGAGTACACGTCTGCACCGCTATGCTCGGTCGTCTCTACTTTCCTCCAAGTCATTGGAACCTTCCTCTTTATTAGCTGCTGTCTCTCTCTCTCTGTCTCCACTCGCTCTGCGCTACTTCTCCTTCTCCTTCAATCTTTCTCAGAGAGTATCAGCTTCATGATCTTTCTCGGACTTCAAAATGGCGACTGTCTGCCTGGAAATATTTAATATTTACAACAAGGGGTGGTGAGGGACAGAGTCTCTGAATTAAACAGAATACTCTCACCCAGTCAAGAGATCAGGGCTAGATCCAACACCGTTCTTTAGCTCACTGCACCATCCCAGTTTCAGAACCTGGCTGTATGCAAATTAGTCTGTTCCTGTCCCAGTGCATGATGGGAACAGGGCAAACCAAACTACAAAAGCCAATTCTTACACTGGGAAGGAAACAAGCTACCGGGGACCGGTTTCTGGCATTTCAGCCGTCTTCGGCCCGGCTTGCTTGAATCCTGATGGTGCAATGAGCAAGGGACTCACATCTGAGTATACCCTTCCACGCTTAGGGTGGACAAAAATATTTACAACAAGGGGTGGTGAGGGACAGAGTCTCTGAATTAAACAGAATACTCTCACCCAGTCAAGAGATCAGGGCTAGATCCAACACCGTTCTTTAGCTCACTGCACCATCCCAGTTTCAGAACCTGGCTGTATGCAAATTAGTCTGTTCCTGTCCCAGTGCATGATGGGAACAGGGCAAACCAAACTACAAAAGCCAATTCTTACACTGGGAAGGAAACAAGCTACCAGGGACCGGTTTCTGGCATTTCAGCCGTCTTCGGCCCGGCTTGTTCGAATCCTGATGGTGCAATGAGCAAGGGACTCACATCTGAGTATACCCTTCCACGCTTAGGGTGGACAAAAATATTTACAACAAGGGGTGGTGAGGGACAGAGTCTCTGAATTAAACAGAATACTCTCACCCAGTCAAGAGATCAGGGCTAGATCCAACACCGTTCTTTAGCTCACTGCACCATCCCAGTTTCAGAACCTGGCTGTATGCAAATTAGTCTGTTCCTGTCCCAGTGCATGATGGGAACAGGGCAAACCAAACTACAAAAGCCAATTCTTACACTGGGAAGGAAACAAGCTACCGGGGACCGATTTCTGGCATTTCAGCCGTCTTCGGCCCGGCTTGCTTGAATCCTGATGGTGCAATGAGCAAGGGACTCACATCTGAGTATACCCTTCCACGCTTAGGGTGGACAAAAATATTTACAACAAGGGGTGGTGAGGGAAAGAGTCTCTGAATTAAACAGAATACTCTCACCCAGTCAAGAGATCAGGGCTAGATCCAACACCGTTCTTTAGCTCACTGCACCATCCCAGTTTCAGAACCTGGCTGTATGCAAATTAGTCTGTTCCTGTCCCAGTGCATGATGGGAACAGGGCAAACCAAACTACAAAAGCCAATTCTTACACTGGGAAGGAAACAAGCTACCGGGGACCGGTTTCTGGCATTTCAGCCGTCTTCGGCCCGGCTTGCTTGAATCCTGATGGTGCAATGAGCAAGGGACTCACATCTGAGTATACCCTTCCACGCTTAGGGTGGACAAAAATATTTACAACAAGGGGTGGTGAGGGACAGAGTCTCTGAATTAAACAGAATACTCTCACCCAGTCAAGAGATCAGGGCTAGATCCAACACCGTTCTTTAGCTCACTGCACCATCCCAGTTTCAGAACCTGGCTGTATGCAAATTAGTCTGTTCCTGTCCCAGTGCATGATGGGAACAGGGCAAACCAAACTACAAAAGCCAATTCTTACACTGGGAAGGAAACAAGCTACCGGGGACCGGTTTCTGGCATTTCAGCCGTCTTCGGCCCGGCTTGCTTGAATCCTGATGGTGCAATGAGCAAGGGACTCACATCTGAGTATACCCTTCCACGCTTAGGGTGGACAAAAATATTTACAACAAGGGGTGGTGAGGGACAGAGTCTCTGAATTAAACAGAATACTCTCACCCAGTCAAGAGATCAGGGCTAGATCCAACACCGTTCTTTAGCTCACTGCACCATCCAAGTTTCAGAACCTGGCTGTATGCAAATTAGTCTGTTCCTGTCCCAGTGCATGATGGGAACAGGGCAAACCAAACTACAAAAGCCAATTCTTACACTGGGAAGGAAACAAGCTACCGGGGACCGGTTTCTGGCATTTCAGCCGTCTTCGGCCCGGCTTGCTTGAATCCTGATGGTGCAATAAGCAAGGGACTCACATCTGAGTATACCCTTCCACGCTTAGGGTGGACAAAAATATTTACAACAAGGGGTGGTGAGGGACAGAGTCTCTGAATTAAACAGAATACTCTCACCCAGTCAAGAGATCAGGGCTAGATCCAACACCGTTCTTTAGCTCACTGCACCATCCCAGTTTCAGAACCTGGCTGTATGCAAATTAGTCTGTTCCTGTCCCAGTGCATGATGGGAACAGGGCAAACCAAACTACAAAAGCCAATTCTTACACTGGGAAGGAAACAAGCTACCGGGGACCGGTTTCTGGCATTTCAGCCGTCTTCGGCCCGGCTTGCTTGAATCCTGATGGTGCAATGAGCAAGGGACTCACATCTGATTTTCCCCTACCACGCTTAGGGTGGACAAAAATATTTACAACAAGGGGTGGTGAGGGACAGAGTCTCTGAATTAAACAGAATACTCTCACCGAGTCAAGAGATCAGGGCTAGATCCAACACCGTTCTTTAGCTCACTGCACCATCCCAGTTTCAGAACTGGCTGTATGCAAATTAGTCTGTTCCTGTCCCAGTGCATGATGGGAACAGGGCAAACCAAACTACAAAAGCCAATTCTTACACTGGGAAGGAAACAAGCTACCGGGGACCGGTTTCTGGCATTTCAGCCGTCTTCGGCCCGGCTTGCTTGAATCCTGATGGTGCAATGAGCAAGGGACTCACATCTGAGTATACCCTTCCACGCTTAGGGTGGACAAAAATATTTACAACAAGGGGTGGTGAGGGACAGAGTCTCTGAATTAAACAGAATACTCTCACCCAGTCAAGAGATCAGGGCTAGATCCAACACCGTTCTTTAGCTCACTGCACCATCCCAGTTTCAGAACCTGGCTGTATGCAAATTAGTCTGTTCCTGTCCCAGTGCATGATGGGAACAGGGCAAACCAAACTACAAAAGCCAATTCTTACACTGGGAATGAAACAAGCTACCGGGGACCGGTTTCTGGCATTTCAGCCGTCTTCGGCCCGGCTTGCTTGAATCCTGATGGTGCAATGAGCAAGGGACTCACATCTGAGTAAACCCTTCCACGCTTAGGGTGGACAAAAATATTTACAAGAAGGGGTGGTGAGGGACAGAGTCTCTGAATTAAACAGAATACTCTCACCCAGTCAAGAGATCAGGGCTAGATCCAACACCGTTCTTTAGCTCACTGCACCATCCCAGTTTCAGAACCTGGCTGTATGCAAATTAGTCTGTTCCTGTCCCAGTGCATGATGGGAACAGGGCAAACCAAACTACAAAAGCCAATTCTTACACTGGGAAGGAAACAAGCTACCGGGGACCGGTTTCTGGCATTTCAGCCGTCTTCGGCCCGGCTTGCTTGAATCCTGATGGTGCAATGAGCAAGGGACTCACATCTGAGTATACCCTTCCACGCTTAGGGTGGACAAAAATATTTACAACAAGGGGTGGTGAGGGACAGAGTCTCTGAATTAAACAGAATACTCTCACCCAGTCAAGAGATCAGGGCTAGATCCAACACCGTTCTTTAGCTCACTGCACCATCCCAGTTTCAGAACCTGGCTGTATGCAAATTAGTCTGTTCCTGTCCCAGTGCATGATGGGAACAGGGCAAACCAAACTACAAAAGCCAATTCTTACACTGGGAAGGAAACAAGCTACCAGGGACCGGTTTCTGGCATTTCAGCCGTCTTCGGCCCGGCTTGCTTGAATCCTGATGGTCCCTCACCACCAACAAGGGGTGGTGAGGGACAGAGTCTCTGAATTAAACAGAATACTCTCACCCAGTCAAGAGATCAGGGCTAGATCCAACACCGTTCTTTAGCTCACTGCACCATCCCAGTTTCAGAACCTGGCTGTATGCAAATTAGTCTGTTCCTGTCCCAGTGCATGATGGGAACAGGGCAAACCAAACTACAAAAGCCAATTCTTACACTGGGAAGGAAACAAGCTACCGGGGACCGGTTTCTGGCATTTCAGCCGTCTTCGGCCCGGCTTGCTTGAATCCTGATGGTGCAATGAGCAAGGGACTCACATCTGAGTATACCCTTCCACGCTTAGGGTAGACAAAAATATTTACAACAATAAGAGATAAATAACGGTGATGGATCAAGCCCTGATCTTTGGACTGGGTAAGAGTGGTCTGTTTAACTCAGACACTCTGTTCATCACCACCCCCTTTTTGTAAATCGTTTTTGGCCACTATAGGTGTGGCAGGGTATACTCAGACATGAGTCCCTTTCTCACTGCTCCATCAGGATTCAAGCAAGCCGGGCCGAAGAAGGCTGAAATGCCAGAAACCGGTCCCCGGTAGCTTGTCTCCTTTCTGGTGAAGAATTGGCTTGGTAGTTTAGTCTGCCCTGTTCCCATGATGCACTGGGCCAGGGACAGACTGATTTGCATATAGCCAGGTTCTGAGCTGGGATGGGGCAGTGAGATAAATAACGGTGATGGATCAAGCCCTGATCTTTGGACTGGGTAAGAGTGGTCTGTTTAACTCAGACACTCTGTTCATCACCACCCCCTTTTTGTAAATTGGAAATAATTAATGGCATTGATGCTAACGGCTAGCAGCCGCCTACAGACTGACTGACTCACTGCCTAATGTCCAACTCAGCTCTGAAGCTCAATGGAGGAAAAACGGAGCTGATGCTCTTGGGCAACCCCAGTCCCTCCATCATTGCCAGCTGTTGGCCCCGGTCTCTGGGCGACCCTCCATCTCCCAAGAAGGAGATCAAGTCCTTGGGAGTATGGTTGGAGGAAGATCTGTCCTTTAGGACCCACGCCAGAAAGACCGCGGGGGTTTGCTTCGGTCTACTGAAGTCTGCCCGAAAGGTACTCCCACTGCTTCCGGATCCAGCTAAGAAGCTTTTGATGCGTGGTTTAATCCTTTCAAGGCTTGACTTTGGTAATGCCCTGTTTCTTGGTGCCCCTGAAGCCACCTTTAAAACCCTCCAACAGGTGCAAAATGCAGCTGCCAGAGTTTTGATGGAGATCCCTAGAAGGCAGTCTGCTGCCCCGGCCCTAAAAGCACTTCACTGGCTCCCTGTTAAGGAGCGGGTGAAATTCAAGGCGTTGTGTACGGCCCATAAAATTCTTCATGGCAAAGGCCCCCCCATCCTTTTTAATATGGCCCGTCCTTATAAACCTCCCCGCCTTTTGCGCTCAGACCAGCAACATCTTTTGCAATCTGCGAGAGTCAGGAGAGCTCGGACTGGGGGCAGGCGCTTCTCGGTACAGGTGGCATCTCTGTGGAATTCTCTGCCCCTTAAGATTCGCTCAGAGCACAAGATCCTAGTATTTAGGAAACTTCTTAAAACCTACTTGTTTCCACAGTAGTGAGTTATCGAGTTCCTCCTTCTTTGGTCTGTTGCGCCGGGATGCCCCCGGGTAAGCTGAGCGCATTACAAATTTCATATAATAATAATAATAACACTTTCGCTAATATCGAAGCTTGTCCTTTCATGGAAAGTTACGGCCAGTAACCTGCCGCCCACCAAATTCTTGTACCTTCCCGTACCAAGGACACGTTCCCAGCTGGCCAGCCTGATGTTGTGTCTTCGGAGTGGAGAAAAATACAGTCTTTCGATAAGGACCAGCCTGAGCCGGTTCTCTCCAAGCGAACAACACTTCGAAACTAAAACATTACACTTGGGCTAGAAGCCTCTCAAGCTGCTGGGGCAGAAAGCAAGATGGGGTCTCTCCTGTTTGAGGCCTACAAGGCCCGAAATAAGCATAACTCCATAGAAGGTATACTAACACTCTTGCAAAAGGACGGATTATCACTAATACTAATGAATCTATCTCCTAGCTTAAGTTTATAAGCCCTGATCTAAAGAAAAGGGTACAAAAATACATTACTGTGCCTTATGAATAGGCCCTATTCATAGTTCTAATCCCTGCACTAGAAGAGTAATAGGCTGGAGTCACCTTAAATCATTCTCCCTCAAAGGAGGGCCGAAAAAGTCAGTCAGAACACTTCACCCTTGACTCCAGTCTATTAATCACTCTTTATATGGAACTAACATCTGTGGAAGAATAATAGAAGACAAAACTAACTGATCTATTTCTCTTGCCAAATCTACAATATTGGAGTAGAGAAGGAATGCACTGAATAAAGCAGCAAATAGCTACTAAAATACAAATAGAAATCATAATACCTCCTAATATCTGTCTTAAAGAATTTAAGTCAGGTAACCAATTGAAGAGCCAGTCAAACCAGCCCTGATCAATATGTTTTCTAACCTCTGCAGTCAAGTCATGGAGTTTGTCAATATGGGCCTGGATCGATTTGGTATGGTCGGATAAATTGAAACAGCAAAGACCTTCAATGTCAGAACAGTCGTGTCCATGCTTTAGCAGGAGATAGTCGATAGCTGCATGGTTCTGCAGAATTGCTCTGCGTTCACCCTGGGCATCTAATAGCATGTCAGATAAAATGGTAGAGGTTTGGTTAATCGATTTCACCATCCAACAGGCCATTTTTCCAATGGATTTAGCGTTATAAACAGCCAACGCTGGGACACCAACAAGTGCGATAGCTAAACTAAGGTATTCAGATTTGGAATAGAGATGTAAGGAAGAATCACAGTCCTCATGTAACATCATAGAATCACGGACTACACGGGAATAGGTATTGGGATGTGAGGAAAACATTAATAAACTCAATCTAGTGATGGCACACGGGCCTCCGGAAATATTTGCAGGAATATAGGGCCAAGAGGTGTTGCCGCATGAGAAAAGCCAACCAGAAGGTAACAGAATTGTACGGTAATGGCTAGGAGCAACTACTATACTTTTACAAGTCATATTATTTTTAACAGAAACACATGATTTTGGGAGTCTTCGTGAGCACAGCAATCGTTCATAAGCCGAAAAAGAAGTGGCGGCTCTCAGTTTTAACTTTACACATTCAGTAATTGCATTAGGATCACAAGTCAAGAAAAAGGACAAATCACCCTGCGTGATATTATACGTAGTGATCTGCGAATGAATTGGGGGAATGGACTCTGAAAGAATAGTACATAAAGGACAAAATTCATGGGCCGCGAAATCGCCCAGAATAACATTGGGTCGGGCATTTGATATATTGAAAATATGTTTTAGAGTCTCCAATGAGGCAGGGACAGCAACCAAACAGGTCGCTTAAATGTCAGTTACTGAGCGCATGGGTGTCAGGCAAAAATGCGGAGAATTAGTAACTCGTTTAGCTAGAGTAGTCCAAAAGTTCGATGATGAATCCCACGCAGCGAAGGAACGCGGTACTCGGGTTCTCGAATCAACCAAAGTCTGTGGGTTCCCTCCTCTCCCGACGTAGCAGACCAAAAGGAGTCTAATGCCGGCACATCCTGCAGCAGCAGTCCAGAGAATGATCTAAAAGAAAATCAAATACAGGCATTATTCATTCTCGTAGGTAACATTTGTCAGCTGGGACAGCTTCCCAGCTATCTTTCCCTGGTCTCATCACCAAAATGGTGTTGTCATGACCGGTTGCAATAATTTCAGCTTGTTCAGGGGGATGTTTAGGCGATTGCACCCATATTCTCGCTCCAGGATTATCAGAGGAACCAAATCCTTTTTGGCCTCGCACAGTTAGTAAAGTTGGGGCAGTGCCTTTCTGAATCTCACCACTGAAAACAGGCATGATTAGCAATTGAGCAACTCGGTCAGTCTTTTGAATCGATAAATCAACCTCACTGCTATTCAGCAGGAGGACCTTAATCTCTCCCTGATAATCACTGTCAATCACTCCTCCGAGTACTTGAACACCTTTTAAGGCAAGGCCCGATCTAGGGGCAATCAGACCAAAACTTCCAGCTGGTATACAGACACCAACGCCGGTCTCGACAATGATTCGGTCTTTACTTTTAAGTACAGTGTCATTCATGGCATGCAGGTCCAAGCCTGCGGAACCTGGGGTTGCTCTGCATGGAGCCAAAGCTCCGGGGGAAATTTCCCAATACATTACAGTATTGCCAATGGTGTTTGGTTTCGCATCAACACTTGGGGGAAACAAACGCATCAAAGGAGATTCAGCATGTAACAAGGGACGATTATTCAGAATTAACAATGCTTGAAATAAGCAATCCCGCCAATTTTTGTATTTGTCGTCAGTTAACTTTCGCAACTGTTCTTTAAGCAAACCATTCATTCTCTCAATAAGGCCTGATGCCTGCAGATAATAAGGAATGTGAAACACCCACTCTATATTGTTTTCCGCACAAAATTCCTGTACCAATCTTCCACGAAAGTAGGATGCATTATCAGATTGAATTTGAAATGGAACACCATAATATAATATGATTAATTCCAATGTTTTAATGGTATTTACTTGGGTAGCTTGTTTGCAGGGAAAGGCCACCAAAAGGCCACTGTAAGTGTCGACAACTGTACAAACATATTGGCAATTCTTGCTCATAGGGAGCTGGCCAATATAATCAATCTGCCAAATTTGAGCGGGCAATTTTCCTCGATGTAAATGACCTTTAACAATTTGTGGTACTTTTCATTGTCTGAAATGTTGACAGATGGGACAATGCAGAATAGCATCTTTAATGTAATTTAGAGGAATATAAATTCCTCGATCGGCGGCCCATCTGCTAGTGGCTCTCTCTCCAAAATGTCCTGCTTTCTGGTGGGCCCATTTCGCCAATCCCGCCAAATCAGAATCTTGCATGTCCACCACCGCCTCAGCAATTTTAGATTTCTCATCTGCAATGTTATGAAAGAATTTGTCAAGGGAGTCTATCGGGGTATGAGCATCCACATGAAAGATTGTCACAGTACTCTGTGGGAGCATTTCCCAAATTTCTTGCCATAATTCTTTTCCCCACAATTCTTTTGAATGCAATTCCCAATTATGAGAATGCCAAGTTAGTAACCATACCGCCAGTCCATTAGCTGTGGACCAGAAATCAGTGAAAATATGACATGTGCCAGGTAGTTCCTGTTTCAAAACTTGGTAAACTGCATATAATTCAGCATATTGACTACTCTTTCCTTCACCAGTTGTACTCAGCAACCTTTGTGTAATAGGATTATAGGACACTGCCTTCCAATGCCGTTTCTCTCCAATGAACCTCGCCGAACCATCCGTAAACCACACATGTTTTCTGTCCTTCGCGGACAAATCATCAAATGGCTTACCCCACTTGACAGGAGATTCCTGCACTACAGGTACGGAGCAATCACTCCCAGTCTCATTCGATGGCGCCAGCGCCACTTGCTCATGTAATGCTGCCACACCTTTCGGACCCACACGGGCCCTGTCCTGAATGTACCATTTCCACTTAATCACACTCGCCTCTAGAGCATGTCCAATTCAATGAGTTTTCGGCGAGCTCAAAACCCACTGCATGATAGGAATTTCAGGTCTCAAAATCACATCATGACCTAAAGTCAATTGCTCGGTATCCACCAGAGCCCAATAACATGCAAGCAACTGTTTCTCAAAAGGTGTATAACGCTCACCAGCCTCAGGTAACTTTTTAGTCCAAAAACCTAACGGCACTTTCTGTCTGCCTTGCTTTTGCCATAGACTCCAATTTGCATACAGACCTTGTACGGACACATTCAAATCCACATCACCCTCGCCCACAGGCCACAAATCCAAGGCGTACTGAATCGCTTCTTTTGCCAAGTTAAATGCATTCTGTTGTGATTCACCCCATTCAAACGCATGCTTTTTGCAAGTGACTCGGTATAGAGGAGCCAATATCTGACTCAAATGGGGAATATGTTGACGCCAAAAACCAAACAAGCCAGTGAAGCTCTGAGCTTCTTTTCTATTCCTCGGAACTGCAAAATCTAAAAAATGTTGTTTAACCTGCGGGATCACCTCTCTGTGACCTTCATGCCAATTGATACCTAAAAACTTGACATTTTGAGATGGACCTTGTAACTTATCAGGATTAATTTCCCAACCTTTTTCACGTAAACAGTCAAGAGTTTGATCTAATTGAGTCTGAACTTGGTCTTGTGTTTCACCTTGAATTAAAATATCGTCAATATAATGACACACTTGAATTTGCGGGTGTACAGTTACTTCGGACAAATGCTCCGCCACCAGCCGGTGACAAATCGTAAGACTATGTACATAACCTTGAGGAAGACTCCTAAACATCATTTGACGCCCATTCCATGTAAAACTGAATTGTTCCTGACACTCGGGGGCAATCGGAATTGAAAAGAAAGCATTAGCAATATCAATAGACGCATACCATGTACCTGGATGCTTTTTAATTCTTTCAATTAAAGTAACAATATCTGGTACTGCAACAGTTAATGGGGGTGTGTGTTTGTTCAGTTCTCGATAATCAACAGTCATGTGCCAAGAAATATCGCTCTTGCGCACAGGCCAAACGGGATTATTCCAAGCAGAAGTAACCGGAGTTATAACTCCTGCGTCAACCAAATCCTGAATTGTGGCACTAATCTCTTCATGGCCACCTGGAATACGATATTGTTTCTGAGAAACCACCTTTGTAGCTTGGGGAATTTTTATGGGGGGCATTCGTAAACGGCCAACCCGTACGGGTCTGGACGATATATAATGTTTAGTTTCAAATTGATAACAACCGTCGTCCAAATGAAAAGTCATTCCTTTTAAAATATCAATTCCAATTATATACTCCAAGAGTGGTTCAACCAATACAGAATATTCTCTTCGGGGAATTCTACCTATTCTCATTTCAAGTGTAGTTTGCACTGCGGGAGTCTCCTTTCCACCTAAACCAGTAATTGTGAAAAATTGGCCTCCGCTCCTGTATCTACTAATGCTCGGGCCCTTTGGATATTACGATGTTTCCAAAAAATTTCAATATCTACATAGGGTCTATTGTCTTTGTGAGCCCACCTGCGTACTGGAGCTTGACCTATTTCCTAGTCATTTTTACTGCGTTCTGTCAACCAGGACAAATCAGGGTAAATGCTCTCATGTTTCTTGGGTATCAAAATATCCTGTTCATATCCATCTCCATTACGAAATGGATTTTTGTCATCTGCATTGAACTGTGAGTTACGATCGAAAGCCTGTGACGATCCTCCCTTCTCCTCAACTCAGGGGACTGATCCCTTTCCTCTCTATATCTGTTGTAGACACGATCATCTCTCCCCCTTTCTTTTTCCCCCTCTCTCCCTTACTTTTTCACGACGAGGGGAAACATCACGCTCATAGCGCCGTTCTTCACGGCGATCAGAATCCACACGACGTCTGTCGTCACCACTGTCATCAGAACAACCACGATCACAATCATTCTTTCGCACACGACGGGCACCCTCCTTTCGATCCAAACCACGCTTACGAAACATGTCCCATAAGCGATTATTAGGTTCACCGTCAATGTCTTCTTTTTTCATACCATCAGTCAACAGTGCAAGAAACATATCACGTCTAGAGAATTTATAATCACCAGAAGTACGACCCTCCGGTCTGGACTGTCTCTCAGGTTTAAACTAACCCTGGGCGTAGTTCGCGGAGTCGGACTCCGCGGAGCTACGCGAAGCCGCACTTGCACTCCGCGAACTACGCGTAGCTCCGCAGCCATGCGTAGTTGCTTGGTAGACCCGTTCGCGCGCCATTTTTCGTCTTCGGGAGCGTGGTGCGCATGTTCGGGGCGTTGCCTGCATGCTCGGGATGGCTAGCGCGCTAAGTTACCCAAGAGGTTTGTCCCGCCCGCTTGCGTTCCCTTATTTCCTGTTCCGGGTCACAAGTAACGTGTTCGGGTGTGCAAGACATGTTCGGGAACTCATCTTCTCGTTCGCACTACAAAAGTGCGTGATCGCGCTAAATATCGCGCAAACCTACCCACGCGGTCGCGATGGGCGCAGCCATCTTGGATCACACACTCTGGCTATGGTTTTGGGCCTACTTTAGCATCTTGCTGATATCTCTTCAATCCTGGTCTTTTTACTTACTTTTTCAAACTTTCTTTAGTTATTTCCTATCTCTCTCTGTGCCTAGGTTTATATTTTTCATTTTATTTCTACTTTTACATCTTTTCTATTGTTTTATTTTACTTCCTTCTTTTACCTTGCTTCTTCTTTCCCCTACTGTTTTTCTTGAACTTTTCTTCTCCCCTCCACCCAGAACCATGGTCAAGGGCGCCAGCAGCAGCGGCGGCTCAAAGGGCAAGGCGCCTGTGCCGCAAAAAACCCGGCTGCCTTGCGGCAGAATGCGCCCCCTAGGGGTGAGGCCCCGCCAACTTTTTGGGGAGGAGGAGGTGGCTGCCCTGGTCTTTTTTATCCAGCGCCACCTCCCCTTGATGTTGGCAGCAGGCGGCAGGCCCGGCTCCGGCCACCACCAGATTGAAGAGCGTCTCCGGCGGTGGGCGAAGGTGCGCCGGGCAGTCTTCCGCTGCTCCGGTATCCGGCATACCCACCATCAGCTGACCCACCGCTGGGCAAACATTTTGGACCTGGAGCAGGACCTGTTGGACCTGCTTGGTGTCGAGGTCGTGGGTCTTGGTGAGTGGCTTCCCCCCCAAAAAAGTGTGTGTATAATATATATCTATAGTAGTATAAGTATTGTTATTGTATCTTTGTAAATCTTGGCTGAATAAGTAACGCGATGACTGGTGCTCCTAGTTACATTTCCGATGTATTCCGTTAGATCTACTGTAATTGTATGACACTGGTCTGTGCTGCGCTTCTTCATCTTCACTGACTCTTGCGTGTTCAATTTGGCGCTAGCTTTTGCTGTTTATTGATGTGAGATTTTCTTTATTGTAGAGAACTGAAGTTAGTTAATGCTATTAATAGAGTCTTGTGACTCTTGTCCTTCCTTTGTCCTTCAGTGAAATAGCGGATTGATGGATAATTGTACGTGTTTGCATATTGTATTATTTTTTTTTCACAGCCTTCTCTTCTGCATGAATCCTCCTCTGGCAATGAATGCTAAAGTTACTTTGTTCTTCTTACCTCAGCCAGGGCCGGCTTTAGGCATGTGCAAGCTGTGCAACTGCACATGGCCACCAAACGCCAGGGGCCACCACACCAATATATATCCTTAATTTCATAATCCTCATAGGATGGCTACATATTTGCGTGGCGGCCCCTGGCAGGGATTTGGTGCCTCCGTCTCTGTTCCACTGCCAAACACCCTGACTCCCCCCTCTTCACTGGCCTCCATGCTCCGCCCCGACCTCCTCTTCCGGGCCCCCATACGTACGCTCCCTGGCCAGGACCACCATGAGCCTAGAGCCGCCCCTGCCTCAGCCCTCCATAGGACTGATGTAGTTTGTTTACTGAGTGGGTAGGGCAGCAGTAGCATTCAGTGAGTAGCAGGACAAAATATGATGCAATGAACGTACAATTTCGTGTTAGTATGCACAAAGTTAAGCATGTCTCCTCCTTGTGATCTATGCATTTTGCTGGCAAAAATAAAAAAGAAATGCCTACTTACAGATAATTGATGACCCCATTCTTGAATCAGTGGTGTTGTTCAGGTGTTACTGCCTCTGTGTTACTTAGTAATCTGCAATCAGAATGTTTATGGAACATTTGATTTGTTTTCTCCAAGTATAGAGTCAGTGAATCATGCAAGGCAGTAGTCATTTGGTAGATCAATGTTTCTTTCTTTGAATGTTGTAGCAGTCATTTTTGAAATGCTGTGCTGTCTATGTTTCACAGCACTCAATGCTTTTCTCTTTCTTTATTATTTCTTACATGAACCACAGAACCCAGGGGCAAGCAGAAGGCTGGGACCGAGTCGGCGGGTGAACCTGAACCACAGGCACAGAGCTCCTCTACTGAGGATCCTACTGCTGTCCCCAGTAAGTCCAACAGTGCTTTCTTTTGGAACAATGTTATTTCCCTAACTTTCTAACTGAGCTTTTTTTTCCAACCGATTAATGACATTTCATTCCTAACTAAATTTTGACAAATGCTTTTTTGATTTTGATTATGTTTTCAAAATTTTGGGTATCTGTCCCTGCCTTTCTGTTCCTTCAATGAGCCTCTGTTAAGACTCTCTGTGCTACTACTAGACCGTCTGTAGGTAAGCTTGCCCTGTTGCCCACTCTTTAGTTAAGGTATTAATATTTTCAAAAAATCTGTGATAGAATAGCTGCAGGCACAGGGTCCACTCCTGTCTTATGCTTTTTCCTCGGTAATGTCTCTTCTTTGCCAATTGACACCAACGAAGTATGCATCCAGATGTTGGTCTAGTATTTTGTAAACATTAGTATACCACTAATACTCTTGTGGGTATTCTATTCTTCTATGCAGTCACATACATAACTATGTAACTATGCACCACAAAATTGGATGTTGGTGATAGGCAGGTTGGACCTTACTTATAGTCTTACACCTCAGTCACAGAACTCTGAGGAACCAACAATTCACTGAACGACAACCTATATGGGCTCAGTCATTGTTCAATTATTCAATTATCCCACTCCTTAACCCCAATACCAAGATGCCCAATGCTTTTATTACATAATCCATAACCTAAGTAACCCCCTTTTGCTCACTCTCTCGTGTAAGTCTACAAGACAACAGACACTGAAAATATACTTCCGAGTCAATGTGGTACTTCAAAAGCTTTATTTTGTTACAAGTAACTAAGTAAGTAACATCAAAGTTTTTTTAAGTTGTTCCGTGAAATACGTCAAGGGCAGGCCCACCATAAAAAATCCAGAGTTAAAAAAGGCTGAATAAAGTAATCTACATTTGTACAGCTACCAGTTCACGATAGGGAAATGTGGGAAATGTCGGAGACCCCTCACCATTGAACGTATACTGGTTACATATGCCTCTTTTTGGTAAGCTCTGGAAATCTCTGCTTCGTAGAAGGAAATCTTCTCATCTGCCGAAAAATAATGACAATAGTGGTGCACGTTAGACAGTATGAAAAAATTAAATACATTTATGCAAGTTTTTACTTTAAGCAGTCATGCTAAAAAAAGGTGTAACGTGAGGCTGTAAGCAAACTCGATTCCACAATCGACATTGAAAAAGTAAATACGGGCCTTTTCATTTTCCAAACTCTTCAGGTGTATGCTTTGAACAATCGTGTGGCCTCGAAGGCGTCTTCTCGTACTGCGCAACAAGCTGCAAGGTAGCATGCGCAAAACTGTAGACATTGATGTACAAACTGGTTAGGTTACATGGTTCAGTCTAACTTTCCAAGGACTAGAGTAGCAGTAGAGATGAGATGAGCTTGGGTACCATACCATAACAAATGAATGCTAAATGTGTAGTAGTGAGTTACTTACTCTGCTGTACTAGGCAATGTGGACTTCTACTGATTACGTTGTACTTAACTGTTTTGCAGAACTCCATTCTTGGTGAACAAGTACAATGGGGGCTGTGCATCCATCTAAAAAGGTGTACTTATTTCTATAGGTGCAGAACCGGTACCATCCACCAGTGCCGACGGGGACAGCGGCGCAGCGTCAGCAAAGGCGATCCCGGAGGGGACAGGAGGACCAGAGGCACCTACACCAGCACCAGTGGGGGAGGAGCCAACAACATTGGGCGATGGTAAGTTACATTCAATAGTGATCCGCATTACTTGGTGGGTGGGGAAAACTTCCTCACTGTACTCTGGTATTTATAATGTACTTGAAGTTCTACTGGACAATAACAATATATGACGCCACCTTTATTTGTCATTACCAAGCTTAGCATTACCACCGGCGACAATTGATAAAATAACAAGCCTCTTCTATCTGACTACAACTCAGCTGTGAAAGGTTGGTGGCAGACTAAAATAGTCTTATCCACAACATTACATGAACGCGATGGTTGAACACTAAGGAGATTGATTTTAAGTATGATGAAAGGAGCAAGGAAAAAGCACCAATCATCTAATATAGAAGGATACTTTGGAATCAGCAATGCAGGTGGCTGATAGCAGTCGGATGCATGGGTTGTTGTGGAAGCATAGAAAGGGGAAAACACAGCTGCCTGCGTGGGTGGGAGACACATCCAATATCGGTGGGTAGTGGTGGATAGTGTCAGCAGCGGTGTTTTGGTCAAACCCAAAGGCAAGGGAAGGAGGGGACGACTGGATGCATTCCGGGTAGTTGCTGGCGAAACACAAACCACCTAAGGTTTGTTGCGCGATATAAAGAATGATAGTCTCTACTAGACATTTACTAGTACTAGCTGGCCCCTGTTAATTAATGTTAGTTTGAGACTTTCATTGTTCCCGGAAGCACAGAGTATATGATATAAAAAAACGAGATATGAAAAAGACAGGTGTTCGTATGTGTGTGACCGTTGAAGTACACCCATGCTATGCTACTAGGGCAGGCATAATGTCGTGCCAAAAAGTCAAACAAATTAAGTATATAAGCCGTAGAATGTTCAAGATAGATAAAACACAATTTTTTGTGCTCAGCTTGCTTGCTAGTGCTACTGTACTGTGCCTCTATGTGTTGAATAAATTTTGTGTTCTTGATTTTCTGGGATTTAGGATTACAACAATTCTGCCTCTTTCTTTTTAGTTACTCCTTCAAAACCAACGAGAAAGGAGTTGGCAGTCCGGGCCCGGCAGCGGAAACTGCAGGCCATCGTTGAGGCGTACCGCCGGCTGGTGGCTCAGGCCGAGGAGGAGGAGGAGGAGGCGGCGGCAGCAGCTGCTGCCTCTTCCAATGCCCCGGCCCCCAAGCCTGCAGGAGTACGTCGCCGTGGTCAGGCAGCTGCCCGCCGCCAGATTTATACAGCATCGCCCACCCCCCCACAACAACATGCATGCCAATGTAGGTGCCGTCAGTTCCAAAGAAAGATTCTCCTCCGGGTAGCCAGGCTGGAGGGTGAAATAGAGGAGCGTATGAAGGTCATTGTTGATAAACACTTAAAAGCCCCCTGGCTTTGAGATGGACCCTGTTTGTTTGCCCCTTTTTCAATCCTTTTGTTGGTGGGTGGGAATTGGGTGTTGGGGTTGCATTGAACGTGGAAATTTGGTTGGGGTTAGGGGAGGCGGGTAGGGACAGCTGTGGGGTAAGATTTAATATATATTTTATTTTTGTATCATCTTTATTTATATTATTTTCAAATAAACGATAAACGAGACACAAAGTTATGTTCAAAAGAAAACATTTGAAGTTCATTTGCGTTTCCTGGGGGGGGTGGAGGGGGGATTGTTTAACCAAATAATGTACGTTGTGCAACATCGCAAGGTTTAATTGGCCATGCCGGTCGGCGGACAGTGCTTTCTAATAAAAAAATATATTGCCCACATCTTTAACATGCAGACAGATAGATGCGGTAAACCCTCACCGAGTTATATTTGTAGTATTAGAAGAACTACCAGTCTGTGTTGCGTTATACCTCACAGCAAACTTATCTTACCTGTGATTGCTGATGATGATTTATGATGAAGTGTGGCACTGCAAGGGCTGCATTTGTTTCCCAAGACAATGGAGAAGAATCTGTGGTTCTGAACTTCTGTGATAGTACTAGTAGTAGACAGACTCTGCCAGTAGCATTTTGAGACAAAAAGAAAGAGGCAGTCATTTGCGTGACAGACAATGTGGGGGTAGTATAAGTAAGTACAGTACATTACACGATTGACTCAATATTGCAACTGCTAAACTGAAACAAAACAATGGTTTTGGGGAATGGAAAGTAAGTGCAAGAGAAGATAAGAAGTTCAACTGTAGTTGTAGTACTCACGGCAACGTCAAACTTTTCTAAATCATAATGCTTTAAACTTAAACCCAAACAATTACGCCAATTCATTAGATGTATTCGTTGTTTGATGGTAATGGTAAATTAATTGCCATTATACACAGAGCTTGATTTGGGAAGCCGAAGAAGATCCTGGCCATGCCTTGTTGACATTTCACTATTGTTGCTTTCACCACATCTGCCCCAGCAAGCGCGTGATCAAATTGTTGGTGTATATTTAATGTAAGAAACATCACACCTCAATGAAACCATGCAGCCCGGGGGAAGAGGGTTAGGGTTTGTTGAATGGATGGGTACAGGGGTTTTGGGAAAGGTTTGAGAAAGAAAAACAGTACGCATGGAGACAACAAAGGCAAAACAATGAAGACGATGATTTATGATGTTGATCCACTACCCAATGAATGTAAGGAATAAACGTAAGAAAAGGACACGCTGATTATCATTCTTGGTTTCCCGCCATGCAATTGCTTGATGATGAGGATTAGTGGTACGGGTGAGTTGATGCTCATAGTATAATAGCAGTGGGTGAAAAACGTCCAGCCTGAAAAAGAAAAGGCAAATACAAAAGAATGTGAATGACCTAAACAAATTGTAATACAGTAAAGATCAAAAAAATACTACAAGAGGAGTAATCGTATGAGAGGACTTTCAGACTGAGGCGGCTTGGATACAATATGTATAAGTCTACTAGTTGCACATCATTATTAATCTAGAAGTACAAGAAAAGACAGGAGCCAGCACAGAACAGGCCCACGATGACGACACTGGGTCGCCCGTATTACAAACTGCGTTTCCCTAAAAATTTCACAGAGCCACAGAAAGGCGAATAAAAAAGCAACCTACCATTTACAAAATTAATCAACAAAATCAATGCGTCATTCTCAGTCATCAATCATACCACTATTGTACTCTACCACTGCACAGTGCACACACATGTAGTAGCCTGGGTCTACTGTGCTGTGCCTCTTATTTGTATTTATTACCTTGTATTCCACTCCAAGAAACATCGTACATCAATCAGCTCAGATCCAACTGCCTGACCGCAAAGATATGGTGGTCACCATCATTATCAGGTGTGGCACGTCAAGTCCAACAGCAACAGCAACTCAGTCTGTAGTGAGTGATTACGATAAATTAAGTCCTGACTGCATCTGTGTAGTAGTAGGAACACAAGTGCGTAAATAATTTATATTATTAAATTAAATAGAAAAATTGGCTATCACGTGAGTCTGAAGTTACTAGTATACTTCAACTCCATGCACATTTGCTCAGAGTCAGCAAAACAATACATCCAATGCAATGCATGGCATCATTCATTTAATAAACCTGTCTTGCTCTTCTCTTTCACTGTCAGATGATTGATCACAGATGCTGCCGAGCCTTTTAAAAGTAATGCGAGTCACAACAAGTTGACTTCAGTTGTGGATGCCTGCTCAAGTTTCTTTTGACACTGAAGAGTCGTCTATGAATGCCTGCTCAAGTTTCTTTTGACACTGAAGAGTCGTCTATGAATGCCTGCAGACAGAAGTGGTAGCCTTAAGACTCAGTAAGGCAGTGATGAGTTGCAGATTCCAAATGAAATAGAGGATGGCTGTAGTCATGTACGGTACACTTGTTATGGAGGGACTGTTAGAGGCTACATTATTGTTATTGTACTGTACTCCATCTACAACATCCAATGTATGGCTGGCAAGATGAAATTGTATTGACTTGAGTGGGAGTCAAGAAGATGGAGCAAGACTCTGAGGAGTGCAGTCAACATGGAACATAAATGCACAGGCGTGCAACTCCAGGAGGTAAATTAAAAGATACAGTGAAAATAAATGCACAGGCGTGCAACTCCAGTAGGTACATAAAAAGAATCAGTGGTGGGGATGGATTTGGTTGTGGTTTTTATTAGCAGTTTTGCACCAGAAAGCCATTGTTAATAAGAAAATAAATAACACAAATAAAGGAAGGGAGAAAGTAACAATTTAAAAGCCTATTTGTCAGGGAAGAGGAGCTCGTCCTCAAACTCAGGGGGTTCAGACAGAAGTAGGTCATGTAACACAGTAGTGATGATGTCTTCGGACTCGCTTTCTTCATCCAGCTCTGATTCACGTACAGTATAGTCTGGTGGTATGAAGTGTTGATTCATTTTTATCATTGTCAGCCTCTCCACGCTTTTGGGGGAGAGACTGGTCCTTTTCGATGTCACAATGGCACCAGCAGCACTGAAAACCCGCTCAGAGGGGACACTGGCTACAGGACAAGCCAGATACTTTATCGCCAGCCTGCTCAGCACTGGCCACTGTCTCCTTCTTTCATACCAATAGACCAATGGGCTTTGCTCCATGAACACCTCTGTTGTGTCATCCAGATAGGCCTGAACCATCCGCTCAGTGTTCATTGGTGCTCAGCTTTGCTGGTCCTCTTTCTCCTTTGCAACAGCAACGGACTTACCCATCCCTTTTTGTAGAAAAAAAGCAGTTATGCTTTTGGTTGTGTCTGCTGAATCAGATTGTGTAGGTGCTGCTTTTGGTACTGTTGGTACCTGCTGGGAAGCAGACGCACTGCTCTCACACTCTGATGAACTTGCCTCAGGAGGATGGCCTGGAGTACTTTGACTGTCCTGGGCTGGCACTGACAGGCCTTTAAGTAACAGCCGTTCAGCTTCTAAATCATTAGCTTCCACAGCTATGGAAGTTTTGTAATTGGCAACATCCCTATCTGAAAAAGGAATTACTGCGCTACTGCTGACAAACAATTTGTACCGTGGATCCAACATTGTTGCAGTTATGTAATGTTGATCTGACACAATCCCTTGAAGCCTTGCATTTACAGATAAGCGGTTGGCTAAGGCCTTGGCCAAGGTATATGCATCAACTTTTTCTTCGTCACCTTCGTATCTTTCACAGACCTCCTTCAGCTGTTGCTCGAGCATGTACAACAATGGGATGGCTTGGCCCATAGTACAGTACTCCCTGCTAACTGCACGTGTGAAGACCTCAAAAGGTTGTAGCATCTCTGTCAAGCATTTAATGATGTCCCACTGCCACATCTCAACGGTCAGGGTTTTAAGATTAACAGTAGGATCCCCTAATCTTCTTGACATGACATAAGCATTCAGTGGTATGTACTGCTCAAAGAGAAGCTCAAGCATGCGTTAATGCGGATGTGCTGGCCCCAGCTTGCACCCCGGACACCGCTGCTGCAGGCGTACCTTTTGGGGGCCCAAAAAAGGTTTTGGGGTCCATACCACACTTAAGTGACACTTCCTTCTTCTGTACCTTCTTCTCAGCAACTTTCTTGGTGGTGGAGGACCTGGTACCTGCTTTCTTAGGGCCCATCTTCTTCTGATGTCAGCACACAGCAGCACTCAGTAGCACAAATTGCAGAGATGTGTGGTCAGATGAGTCACACACCACACGTGGCGTACAACTGAAGGACGTCCGTCTGGCAGTAGAACGGGCGATGGATGAAAACAAACAGCACCTCCTCAATCTTTCTTTGTGCACCTACAAGCAAAGAAGACAGAACAACATCAGTCAAACAAGCAGTAAGCCAACATGAACAATTGAAAGACACACAGGCCAATGTATAGAACACAAAACAGAAGACTAATACTACCAGCACCACAGCTCCCAGCCACATGAAGTCCAGAAAAAAGTGAACCAATAAAGTCAAGTGGGCCTATATACCAATATGGACAGAAAAAGGAGGATGCATGCTACACATGACTGGTTAATGCAAGGAATAAAAAAAATACCCCAAGGCTAAGAGATTGGAAACCTACACTGCAATAACACATACAAGGCGCAAAACACTTACCAGGCATAACATTATTACACACACAAAAAAAGCTACCTACACCCCTGCCCAGACAACACATTTGGGAATGCAATGCCATACACACATGCACTAATGATGTTAATTGAATCGACCAAATAGAAACAGCTACATAGAGCAGCCCCGCTAACTACTACCTCTGGGACTCTGGCCTACTGTCAGATCAGACCAAAAGCAGGGAGGCCAATGAAAAATTCACAAAGGAAGTACCTACAAAATGGCCACCACCACATGGCCTGGCCACCAACAACAACATGGCAGAATCATCACAAAGTAAGTACACACAAAATGGCCCCCACCACATGGCCTGGCCACCCACAACAACATGAAAAGAAAGAGAAGACAGACAATAAAAGCCTATGGCAAAGGGACAATGCTTAGCTTCACATAACGGACACACCACTGCCCAAATTGGTCACCCCACCCATAAACAAGAAATCATTACATAGAGGACAGAAAGAAAGTGGAAGAGGTCCATGCTCCAATAAGACAACACTACAACCAAATGACACATAAATAAGGACTTTTTGTAGCACAAGAAACAGATTAAACATTTTCGAGGAACTTTTATGCAACTCGGGACATATTGTTCGCGAGAATGCAAAATTGGCGTGTTCGGCAGCGCGAATTGAATGAAACGTCGTTATCGCGTTCAGGAGCCAGTACATGGTGCGCGCGAACAAGACAAAAAATGTAAGGTCGCGTGTCCACACTGTGCGACGTTACCAAAAGTACGCAAGCTGTATTCCTAAGGTTACCTACTGGCAGGGAGTGCCCTATTAGTTACACACAAGCAACCAAAAGCTGAAAGTACCAACATAAAAAAATGTGAAGCAATCCAAAGACATACACGATGTAATTAAAGATACAGCACAAAAAGAGTTGATTAACTTTAATGCACCTATGGCTGTGACTAGTAGTACCTCTGCCCTACTGCCAGAATAGTCAAAAACCTTTGATGCCTATGGAAAAAGCACAAAGGAAGGACACACAAAATGGCTGCCACCATAGGGCCTGGCCACCAACAACAACATGGAAAAATCACAAAGCATGTATACCCAAAATGGCCTCCACCACATGGCCTGGCCACCAACAACATGGCAAAATCAGTCACTAAGGAAGCATACACAAAATGGAAGCCACCACATGGCCTGGCCACCAACAACAACATGGCAGAATCATCACAAAGGAAGTACCTACAAAATGGCCACCACCACATGGCCTGGCCACCAACAACAACATGGCAGAATCATCACAAAGGAAGTACACACAAAATGGCCCCCACCACATAGCCTGGCCACCCACAACAACATGAAAAGAAAGAGAAGACAGACAATAAAAGCCTATGGCAAAGGGACAATTCTTAGCTTCACAAAATGGACACACCACTGCCCAAATTGGTCACCCCACCCATAAACAAGAAATCATTACATAGAGGACAGAAAGAAAGTGGAAGAGGTCCATGCTCCAATAAGACAACACTACAACCAAATGACACATAAATGAGGACTTTTTGTAGCACAAGAAACAGATTAAACATTTTCGAGGAACTTTTATGCAACTCGGGACATATTGTTCGCGAGAATGCAAAATCGACGTGTTCGGCAGCGCGAATTGAGTGAAACGTCGTTATCGCGTTCCCGAGCCAGTACATTGAGCGCGCGAACAAGACAAAAAATGTAAGGTCGCGTGACCACACCGTGCGACGTTACCAAAAGTACGCGAGCTGTATTCCTAAGGTTACCTACTGGCAGGGAGTGCCCTATTAGTTACACACAAGCAACCAAAAGCTGAAAGTACCAACATAAAAAAAAGTGAAGCAATCCAAAGCCATACACTATGTCATTAAAGATACAGCACAAAAAGAGTTAATTAACTTTAATGCACCTATGGCTGTGAGTAGTAGTACCACTGCCCTACTGCCAGAATAGTCAAAATCTTTGGATGCCTATGGCAAAAGCACAAAGGAAGGACACACAAAATGGCCGCCACCATAGGGCCTGGCCACCAACAACAACATGGAAAAATCACAATGCATGTATACCCAAAATGGCCTCCACCACATGGCCCCGCCACCAACAACAACAAGGCAGAATCATCACAAAGGAAGTACCTACAAAATGGCCGCCACCACATGGCCTGGCCACCAACAACAACATGGCAGAATCATCACAAAGGAAGTACACACAAAATGGCCACCACCACATGGCCTGGCCACCCACAACAACATGAAAAGAAAGAGAAGACAGACAATAAAAGCCTATGGCAAAGGGACAATGCTTAGCTTCACAAAATGGACACACCACTGCCCAAATTGGTCACCCCACCCATAAACAAGAAATCATTACATAGAGGACAGAAAGAAACTGGAAGAGGTCCATGCTCCAATAAGACAACACTACAACCAAATGACACATAAATGAGGACTTTTTGTAGCACAAGAAACAGATTAAACATTTTCGAGGAACTTTTCTGCAACTCGGGACATATTGTTCACGAGAATGCAAAATCTACGTGTTCGGCAGCGCGAATTGAATGAAACGTCGTTATCGCGTTCCCGAGCCAGTACATTGAGCGCGCGAACAAGACAAAAAATGTAAGGTCGCGTGTCCACACCGCGCAACGTTACCAAAAGTACGCGAGCTGTATTCCTAAGGTTACCTACTGGCAGGGAGTGCCCTATTAGTTACACACGAGCAACCAAAAGCTGAAAGTACCAACATAAAAAAAATGTGAAGCAATCCAAAGCCATACACTATGTCATTAAAGATACAGCACAAAAAGAGTTAATTAACTTTAATGCACCTATGGCTGTGAGTAGTAGTACCACTGCCCTACTGCCAGAATAGTCAAAATCTTTGGATGCCTATGGCAAAAGCACAAAGGAAGGACACACAAAATGGCCGCCACCATAGGGCCTGGACACCAACAACAACATGGAAAAATCACAAAGCATGTATACCCAAAATGGCCTCCACCACATGGCCTGGCCACCAACAACAACAAGGCAGAATCATCACAAAGGAAGTACCTACAAAATGGCCGCCACCACATGGCCTGGCCACCAACAACAACATGGCAGAATCATCACAAAGGAAGTACACACAAAATGGCCACCACCACATGGCCTGGCCACCCACAACAACATGAAAAGAAAGAGAAGACAGACAATAAAAGCCTATGGCAAAGGGACAATGCTTAGCTTCACAAAATGGACACACCACTGCCCAAATTGGTCACCCCACCCATAAACAAGAAATCATTACATAGAGGACAGAAAGAAACTGGAAGAGGTACATGCTCCAACAAGACAAAACTACAACCAAATGACACATAAATGAGGACTTTTTGTAGCACAAGAAACACATTAAACATTTTCGAGGAACTTTTATGCAACTCGGGACATATTGTTCGCGAGAATGCAAAATCGGCGTGTTCGGCAGCGCGAATTGAATGAAACGTCGTTATCGCGTTCCCGAGCCAGTGCATTGAGTGCGCGAACAAGACAAAAAATGTAAGGTCACATTCTCACACTGTGCGAAGTTACCAAAACTACACAAGCTGTATTCCTAGGGTTACCTAATGGCAGAAATTGACAGATTCGTTAAACACACCCAAAACCTGACATACCCCACACATAAAAATAAGATTTTCTAAATCAAACCAAGCCATCCATGATTTTCTAATTAAGGGTACACCACAAAAACTTTCATGACCCTATGACTAGTACCTCTGGCCTACTGGCAGAGTAGGCCACAAGGTTGGAGGCCTATGGCAAGAGCAAAGTGGCTGGGAATCATAAAATGGCAGCCAACACATGGCCAGGCCAACCACACAAAGTTAATACAATGAACTCAAGCATGCCTACACACTAACTACATGGAGTACTAGGGTCAGCTATTGGCTTAAAAAACATAAAAACCATTTAAATTACACAAACAGAAATTCCACAACAGACATTGGTATTGCATAATGACCATAATCCAATGCCAGCCATGATGTTTGTTTACAAACTTGAATAAAAATTTAAACACAGACCACAGAATTATGATTTTACCCATGGGTACCTCTCTATGTAGCCTGGATGAAATTTAAAAAGAAATACAAGTTGGGACCTCATAAAAGTACAGGCCCCCATCAATAATTTAAATCCAGGAATGAATGAATACTGTAGTTAAAAAAATCTCAAATCAAACAAACACAAGTCTACAACATCATACTCACTCATACATTACTGAAACTTACTTGAAAAAGAGAATTCAAAATCCAAAAGTCCTCAATCAAATCCAAGAATAAGCAGTAATGCAGCCAACACACACAGAAAGTGATCCTTCCAGCTCAAAATCCAAATTAAAGTGAGCACCTCATGGACAAAGCACTGGGAGGAGCCTGGTGGACAGGAACAGGAAGTTGTAAACTCAAGAGCCCTTCCTCCTTAATCTTCAAAAATAGAGTAGAAACAAAAAGAGGACTCCTTCCCCCCAAAAAATACAGCCAAAGGTACAACTTTAAGGGGTTTCTCACTTTTTGGCTAACCAAAATGGTAATTTATTATTATGGTTTAATTTTTAACATGCTCGCGAGTTATTCTGTGCAAGATTGCAGGTTCTGCGTGTTCGGCAACTCGATCTTACGAACAAGCATCCTCGCGCGTCCCTATGATGCTATCGCGCATCCAAATGACGTTATCCCGTTCGCAGTCGCACGGAATGGTGCGAGAGGGTTTACAAACATGGTGGCACACGCGACCGGGAACAAGCGAACGCAGAACCAAGGTAAGCCATTGCCGCGCACGCGATAATGTTATTCAGCGCGCGAGAACTACGCTATGCACCGCATCGCGGAGTAATCGACAGCTACGCGTACTCCGCGGAACGCGGAGTTGCCGAAACTCCACAAACTCCGCGAACGGAGCGTAGTTCTTCGCCCAGGGTTAGTTTAAACCAGTCACCCAACTCACCAAGCTGACGGACAGATTCAAGCACTATAGACAAAGGATTGCCAGTTTGGTTAATTAACAAAGTCATCATAACCTGCTTATAAGCAACAGGGGAAGACGGATAATGTGATTCCGCACAGAAGATGTCAATAAGCCATCCAACAACCTGTCAGCAGTACTGAGAAAAATCGCAGTTTTCATCACCTCCTCTTTCAAACGCTGCGACGCATCGCGCAAAGTATACCACGGCTTGTCATTGACAGGCCAATCAGACTCAGTAGGGTATTTGTGATTACAGCCATCAGTCGCTAGCTGGAGTAGACTAATTTGGCCGGCACCATTAAAATTTCGAAAATGGTCTTGTACAGTAGAATCAGAACTCAAAGAGCAAAAACGTAAACAATCACCTGCATCTAGCATGATACCTGCAGCACCTAATTCATAAAGGCGCACCATCCACGTAAGCAAAGCCTCACCAGGCCGTTGACGAAATCGTTGCACAATGTCACTAATTTCCTGTTGAGTAAAATCTTCAATACTATCCATATGAATACCATTAGGATTACCAGGAGCCTGTTGTAATTTGCGTCGAAAAACCGGGTGTGCAGAAACCTCCGGACGAGCCTCCGAAGAAGCCCGAGCCATAGATGTAGAGGAACAATCAGGAGTAGGTACGTCACCAGAACGGGAAGAGCGACCACGGTCGACAGAACCATCGTCTTTGTCACAAGAAGCAGATTTACAATCACGTCCGGAGCGAGAAGACTCGCGCTTGTCAGTCTCCTCAGCCGAGGAGCCAGAATCATTTGAATCCCAGATATTACCATCCCACTGGACGGGGTTCCAATCCAGTCCAGCATTCGCCACAACCAGACGCACCTTCTGTTTAGAAACACGACCGCGACGGTTTCTATATTAATATTTCGCAATTCGAACAGCAGCCCTTTCGGCTATAGTATGATAAGTTTCAAGTTTGTTGGCAAGCAATTTATTTTGACACCGCAAAAGAGTATGCGCATTCAGCACTTCAACAAACTTTTCCTCCATATCCACAAATCGCTTCTGTAATTTTACAAATTTCTCATGAAGCATTCTCTATGCAGTCAACACAATCCAACCTCTGCGTCCTAAAATAGGAAGCTCATCACCCTTCACTACTGGTGATTTCTGCAAGCAAAAAACCACATCAGCAGGTTCCGCCTGCTCCAAACAAGAAGTCCAATTCTCACTCAAACGAGTAGAGTCGGCCCACTCACGGGCCAAGGCCTCGTAAGGTGTTGATTCCCAGCTGGGAATTTCAACAGGCAATTTGAAAGTAGATTTTGACTTCCGCGAAAACATTTTGACACACAAAAAATATATACACAATTATCAACAAAGAAAATACGTACGAGCCGAGCGCAAACCAACAAGACTGAAACAATACAGCGCACACAGGCTTCGTAAACAGTTTGTGACGCCAGATGTAACAACCGGATTCTTGAACCAGATGGGATCAGCTCCTGAGAGCCCCTCCAACCCAGTCGGAACGTAATCACCTCCCTCCTTAGAACGTATTTACAATAGGTATATGTATATGTATGTACATCTCGTACCTAAGGATGGGGAAAATAGCAATACACATGCATAGGTTTTCTACAATATCCCATTCATACCAGCTAGTCTCACGGCCACTTAGGCCCAGACTAATCTACCCTAGGGCAGTTCTGATTATGTACCATTACACACTGATCACCATCAGTGCTCACTCGACACGCAATCCGGCGTGCTCTCTTTTTATCCGGTCCACAATCCGGCGGACCTAGACACTGGTTTCCCTCCCAGTGCTCGCTTACTTACAACCCGATCCGCAATCCGGCGGATCTAAGCACCAGTCTCCCACCTGGTGTTCTCATTAACGCTGCTTACCAACGACGATCACTCTCCTATGAATACCTTTGGAAGGAATCTCTCATTGGCTACTCGGGATGATACTACAATAACAGGAATTAGCGCAGCTTGCCAAATTGAATCATGTACATTCTGGTCTCAGCATCAAATGGTCCCTCTCTCCCTCATTATTCAGTCACCTCTTACCTGACCGGGATTTACATCCGTTTATGAAAACGATGTCTGACTAGAAGACCAGGTTACCCTGATTGAACAAGAATACAAGGCGCATGTTGGTTCACTAAGAACTGGGGTATTTTATTACAATAATTATAAACACAGCACTATACTATAACATATATCCTGCAAAGAAAAGTGAAAGGTTAGAATGTGCACACTATAAGTTATGGACAGACGTCACCTTATGGACACGAAGTCGGGGTTCAACAGTCATGTAGGTTCCCTTCTCGTCTGTGCCTTGGCTCGTCTCGGAATGACACCTCAGCAGTCACGAGTACACGTCTGCACCCCTATGCTCGGTCGTCTCTACTTTCCTCCAAGTCACTGGAACCTTCCTCTTTATTAGCTGCTGTCTCTCTCTCTCTCTCTGTCTCCACTCGCTCTGCGCTACTTCTCCTTCTCCTTCAATCTTTCTCAGAGAGTATCAGCTTCATAATCTTTCTCGGACTTCAAAATGGCGACTGTCTGCCTGGAAATAATTAATGGCATTGATGCTAACGGCTAGCTGCCGCCTACAGACTGACTGACTCACTGCCTAACACTTTCGCTAATATTGAAGCTTGTCCTTTCATGGAAAGTTACGGCCAGTAACCTGCCGCCCACCAAATTCTTGTACCTCCCCGTACCAAGGACACGTTCCCAGCTGGCCAGCCTGATGTTGTGTCTTCGGAGTGGAGAAAAATACAGTCTTTCGATAAGGACCAGCCTGAGCCGGTTCTCTCCAAGCGAACAACACTTCAAAACTAAAACATTACACTTGGCCTAGAAGCCTCTCAAGCTGCCGGGGCAGAAAGCAAGATGGAGTCTCTCCCGTTTGAGGCCTACAAGGCCCGAAATAAGCATAACTCAATAGAAGGTATACTAACACTCTTGCAAAAGGACGGATTATCACTAATACTAATGAATCTATCCCCTAGCTTAAGTTTATAAGCCCTGATCTAAAGAAAAAGGTACGAAAATACATTACTGTGCCTTATGAATAGGCCCTATTTATAGTTCTAATCCCTGCACTAGAAGAGTAATAGGCTGGAGTCACCTTCAATCATTCTCCCTCAAAGGAGGGCCGAAAAAGTCGGTCAGAACAATAGGTTTGTGTGAAACAACGTGTTGGAAGATTTGTTATCTGATTTGAGTTTTTTGAGTTGGAGAGTGCTTTGAGTAATCCTAAAGTGGAGGCATATGAGGATGGTTCCTGGGTTGGTATGGACCAGTGGGCGAGGGTGACTATATAAAGGTATTCCCAGAATCTGATCATGGAAAACTACCTATGGAATCTGAATTTAGGTAGATTGGCTGTCTTTCTTAGCATTGATTTTATGATGTGTACATCATGTTCCTACCAACAAGCTAACCAGGCAATGATCTACCCAGAAAGTTGGGATGACTACTAGGACTTGACAGATCAGTCCGTGAGAAAAGACTTGGTTGAGAGCGTTACCTGTTTTATGGGTGGACCCTTGGACCAAATGGATGAACCCTATTGAGTCTGTGTGTTTAACAATTTAATTGGTGTGGATATCACTATCAATAACCACATTGACTGAAATCTAATATCATAAGCATTCTTAGAGATGTGACTTGGATAGATTGGATTAGATATGGGGCTTCTTCAAGGAATGTTCCAGAGTAGTCTGGTTAACAGTGCATAGAAGGGTCACTGTTGGAACTTGCTCTTTCTACAGGGTCCCTTCAAACTGTTTGCCTTCCTCCTCCCATTTTTGCTGAATTCTTTATGTTGGCCTTAGAACTCTTACACTTTGGCACTGCTAGCCAGTGCTAATGTGCTTGTGCTAACTCCTCTAAACATGGCCTGATTGACTTGCCCAGAATTGGCATATTTAATGTATCTATAAGTCCCTGTTAAAGTGCACTACCTGTGCTCAGGACCTCTAAATTAAATTTACAAGTGGGCCTGCAGCACTGATTGTGCCATACACACAACTAGTCCTTCAAACATGTCTCAAGCCTGCCAATGCAGAGCCTGTGTGTGCACTTTACACTGCCATGTCGACTTGGCATTTAAAACTCCTTGCCAAGCCTTACACTCCCCTTTTATTGCAAATAAGTTACTCATAAGGAAGGCCCCAGGTAGCCCATGGGGCAGGGTGCTGTTTAGGCAAAAGATAAGACATATACTTTTAAGTTGTCCATGTCCTGGTAGTTAAAAGTACCCAAATCATTTTTCACTACTATAAGTTCTACCCCTCTAATAAGATTAATATTGGGAATTTCTTATTATACTTTATAAGCTGTAATTCCTAATTAAGAAGGAGCAGATCTGTCATGTTTCATATCACTAGAATGATAATGATAAATCTGGTAAAGTCGAATTTAGCATTACCTTTTTAAAAATGCCACTTTTAGAAATAAAAAAGAACATATGATTGATGGAATGCTAAACAAATCAAACATTTACACCCAGTCACAGATCTGTGTCTATTCCATTGTTTTGTTGATCACCACACCACACTCGTATGGACCCAGCCGTCTGCAAATCAGTCTTGACATTGCTCCCCATGGGAACAGTCCAGCCCGAACTGCCAGGCCAGGTCCCTGGACCAGAAAAAAGCAAATAAAACAGTGAATTTAACCCAGATCTCTGACTGGGGATGAATGTTTAATTTGTTAAGCATTCTGTCCATCATCTGTTCCTTTTTCATTTGTCACCTTAAGAGGGAAGGTTATGCCGCAACGTGGGTCCCGTGGTCACTATCCTACTGGATTCAAGCTAGCCTGGCTGATGAGAGTTGATACCACAAACCAGTCCCAGGATGCTTGTTTCTGGTCCATGGAGGACCTGGCCTGGCAGGCTGGACTGGTCCCATGAGGAGCAGGGTCGAGACTGATTTGCATATGGCTGGGTCCAAACTGGAATGTCATAGCAAGCAAAAGAATGGATTTAATCCAGATCTGTGACTGGAGGTGAATTTTTGATTTATTCAGTAATCTGTCCATCATTTGTTCTTTTTACTCTTTTATAAAGATGGCATTTTTCTGCTCTTAGACCTGTGTGCCTGCAGCCTGTCTCCAATACACAGATGAGGTGGGTTATGGCAGGACTTTGTACATTCCCTCCACACAGCCACACATAAAGTGAGCTTAGGTGTGACTGAGTGAGCATCCACATCCTGATGGGTTATCCTGAGCAGGAAGGGAGGAAGGAGCTGACACTTACACCTAAATAGGCTGGGTCCTGTCTCCACACAAAGGGCTGCCTACCCCCTGTAGTGAGTCTGGAGTCAGAGCTGGGAGGGAGAATGTCCCTGCATTTCAAAGCATTTCTTTGAAATTGCCCCCACTTCAAAGGCACCACTATCAAAGGTGATTACATTGCATTTCATTCTTGACACTTGTTTATTTTATGTTGGCACTTTCTGCACCTTCTGTGTCATATTTTAGGAAGGGGGCCTCTACTTTAAAATTACTTGCCCGCTACACGTTAGGGCTCTCTGGTCCACCACAACATTCTGCCCTTTGCGCTGAGAGAGTCTGCTAGGGGTGCCACTTCCTACTTGCCAATTACTGCCGCCATTTTGGGCAGGCAGGATGTCTAGATATAGCTCCATATTGGAGATGCCTATAAAACATTTAAGCAGGGTGCAGATGTGCAGCTACCAGAGCCCAGCATATCACATTTCATGCTAGACACTTTTGAAGATATGTCTTTATATTATGTTGCCACTTTCTGCACCTTCTACGCCATACTTTAAGAAGGGGGGCTCCATTTGAATTTCCATGGCCACTACACTTAGGGCTCTCTGGTCCACCACAGCATTCTGCTGTTAGTGTGGAGAGAGTCTAAAAGGGCTACCATTTCCTGCTTGCCAATTACCACTGCCATTTTGGCCAAGTATGAGGTCTAGGAGTTCCTCCTTATTGGAGATGCCTATAAAAAGTTAAAGCAGGATGCAAATGCACAGTGGGTGCATCAGTGGTGTGATGAAGGTGCACAAAAGCAAGCCCATCTTCTCCCATCCAAACCTAGACATAATGACACACTGGAACCCCTGATCCCCTGACCAACGCCCTTGCATCATGGAAAACTATACCTCTCAGCATGACACTTGAGTTACGTCAAATATGCACTGACCTCATCACCTCTAGTTGCCCAACACTTTATTGTACCCAGCATTTATCTATTTTAGAGGGCCCAATATCTTGTAAGAATTGAAAGTTCACTTGCTCTGCTTCTCCGCCTAGACCAGGGACTAGCGAGATGCTGGATTTCCATTCTACCTGCCCATGCTCAAATAAGGAAAAGCTGCTGGAGACTTCCAATCAAGACATAAGAACTTCCCCACCACTTCCACCAGCACTCCCCAGGGGTTCAAGGTCCCATATTGTTATGTTAGACCAATGGATACACACTCAACAGAAATATGGGATCTCATTGAAAACTCCCCCCATAAGATATGTTTCTTCACTGAGACCTGGCTAAATGCTGCAGCACTCCCTAACATCCTACTGACCCTACCTGAGAATTACTTCTTGATTAAACTTGACAGAGAGAATAGACCTGGAACTGATATGGCCATCGCTTTTCACAACTCTCTGAATGTACAGTTGGTTGACACCCTACCAACAGACTGGGTGGAACTGTGCATTTTTAAATCACAATCTCCACCATTGACTGTTAGAAGGGGGTGCTGGCCTACCCTCCACCTGGCGCGATACAGATTTTAGCCATGCACTTATCAACTACATAGTGCTGCATGTCTTGACATCGAATACATTTTTTGCTCCTGAACGATTTTAATTTCCATTGAGAAGACCATGAGGAGATAGGTGTGGCTCAACTCCTAACAGCTATGGAGATGATTGGGCTCAAACACATTGTGACAAGACCCATGCATATAGCAGGTTACAGCCTGGACCTTGTTCTTACCAATTTAACAGAAGTAAAAAGTGAACCCCCACTGCCCATCACATGGTCTGAGCACTACATAATTAAGTTTCATATTCCAAGATAGAAAGTCCTTACTAAGCCGAGTAACGGAGCTAACACAGCAAGACAACAACAGAAAGTGGTCTCATCAAACTCTTTTCCTGACATTTTTAGGCCCACCACAACCATCCCATATACAGATATTATTGTTGCTTTTGATGCATACCACGATTTCATGATTCCCTCATGCTAGCATTCGACCAGAAAGCAGCAGATAGCACCATTTAAAAAAATGCCACCCACATCAACCAGAGGACATGCTGTCTGGTACCCAGAAGCTTTGCGCCTGGAAGACTCACAGTTCAAATGTCTGAAAAGAAGGTGGTGTTTAACCAAATCCCTTTTGGATAAAGAAGCTTATAGGGTGATGCTTTGTCGTTATCACAAGAAGAATAAAGTAGCTGTAAGCACCATATTACACAAACAACTAACCAAACAGGAAACTCTACAAAGGAACTCTTCAAAGCCCTGAATAATTTTGTAAAGCCTCAAGCCTGCAACCATGCTATACCAGTCTAGCAAACACTATGCAACTCATTCGCTGACTTTTTAATGAAAATATAAATACCATTTATGAGAACTTTTCAGTCAGCCGTGGGCAGCCAGAGGAGGAAGTCAATTTCAGCCAACCTTCCCTGCATACCACCTCTGTCCTGCATACATATGAGACATGCTCTCTGGGGCAGGTGCAGGCGATGTTGGCCCTTGCTAAATCTGGCTCTCCTTTGGACTTATGCCCCATTAGGGTCACCTCATGCCTAGCCCATTCCATCATGCAATTAATAACGGCTCTTTACAACCTCTCATTAGTCTCAGCCAAACTTCCGGTTGAGCGGAAATCCTCCACCAATCCAGAAATTATTTACAGCTACGGATCAATCTCACAGTTTCTCTTGCTAGGAAAAACTCTAGAAAGTTACATAAATAGACAACTTGCAGCTTTCCTGGAAGAATACAAAATACTTGATCCCTAACAATCGGGTTTCAGAGCAATGCATTTCATGGAGACTGGACTAGTGGCAGTCACTGATATCATCAGAATGTCACTAAAAGCAGTCACACCAGTTATACTGGTATTATTGGGCCTCTCTGCAGGCTTAAACACAGTCTCTCACTCAATCCTGAGCTGCACACTGCATGATACAGGAATATATGGCAGAGCTCTACGCTGGCTCATGGACATCGTTGACAATCAAACTCAAATAGTCTCTCTAGACGCCTTCAAGTCTCTAAATTGATTGGTCAACAAAGAGGTTCCAGAGGTTTCCTCCCTGAGTCTGACAATATTTAATGTCAATGTAGCCCTCTGGTGTAAATTGTGAGATCATGCGGATTTGAGATTGTGTCATACGCTGACGACACCAAACTACTAATCTCCTTTGAGCAAGCCATGGAAATAGTTAAATCTCGGTTTGCAAGCTGTAAGGTTGAAATTGTTGATTAAGCATCAATTGAATTGCGAGAAAACCAAAATAGTGCTATTCGGTAAGGCTCAGAAGCTCTGGTCAGTTAACTGGTGGCCTGCTGATTTGGTTCTAGCCCCATGCTCGAAACAGGTAATAAAAACCTCAGCAACAAACTGGACCAAATCTCATCCATGAAAGACCAGCACAGTGTGACCTGTGGAAACAGTTTTGCTCCAATGCACCTTCAAAGAAAAATCTTTCCAAGGCTCCCTTTCACTTCAAGAAAGACCCTAGTCATGGCAATAGTTAGAAGTCACCTGAACTGTGGTAATGCATTGCTAGCAGCAGCTAATGACATTGCTGGCTACATTGCAAGTAGTGCAGCTCTGCTCATCTGCGGCCTTCCCTCATGCTCCTACTCAGCCCACATTTTGAATGCCTTGCACTGGCTGCCCATTAAGAAACGTGCCATCTTCAATTTTACTGCTTGACATTTAAATTACTCACTAAATAATTACTGACTTACCTGTACTCCAGACTCCATCACTATCAACCTATCAGACTGCTTGGGGCCACAAATAAAGATTCATTAAGGATTCCTCCCATAAGCACCTCCATATTCAGCTCTAACCTTGCCCCACTTCATTTTACCAAACTCCCTCTGTATATTCACATGTGTCCTGACCTTCCCAAATAAAAAAAAACTCTTAAATACATGGGGCCTCATTTATAAAAAGTGACGCATCGCTGCGTGAAAACAGCGATGCGTCACTTTTCACTGCGCACTCCTTGCGACACCAATGATGCGTCATGTTTAATGTATGACGCATCATGTCGCAAGGACTTACAGATACGTCAGTATTTCTGACGTATCTGTAAGTGCAAAAGTGACGCATTGCTGGAGTGTGTCACAAAAGTGACGCAACTCCAGCAATGCGTCCTTTCACATGGGGAAAGCCCCATGTGGAATGGCTTGCGTCATTCTTACGCCTGCTGTGAGGCAGGCGCAAGATTTTGACGCAACAGCATCCCAAAAGTGACGCAGTGAAATCTCATAGATTTCACTGCGGCACTATTACGAGGCTTTTTGCAGGGGAACGCCCCCTCTGCATACATTATACCTGACGCAGGTATAATGTGGCGCAGGGGTTTAAAAAGTGACGCATCTACCTAGATGCATCACTTTTTAAATATGGCGCAACAAGGCGCATTTTTTACGCCGCTGGTACGTCACAAAAAGTGTCTTCAAAAGACATCTTCAAAAGCGTCTGTTGCATTGACATATGTAGATAGTGGAGGGGGCGGGGCGAGGGAGGAGCAGCTGGGAGGCGGGAGCGGGGTGGAGAGGCTGGCTACGAGGCACAACAACAAATATGGCGGCGAAAGCAAAACCGAAACAGGAAGAGATTGGGGGCAGAAAGTTGGATGTCGCAGTGGCACCGGCACAATCAGGCAATAATTGGTTATTTTAAAATCAGGCAATGCGAGCGCTCCAGTAATAATAAAAGATTTTGCACAGATTAAAATGCAAGCAGCAGCAGTGAGCAATAGCAGGCAGCAATTCTTCACAAGTAAAGCGAACAAAGCGCTACGATACCCAGGCACCAATTCTTAGCAGGCAGTGCGAGCAAAGCGCTTCGATATCCAGGCAGGGAGCGTGGGGAGCGACCGCTTCTCAGAGAGACAGAGCGGTCACAGCGCTACTGCCACCGGGACGAGCCTTATCAGTCAGTGGGAGGGAGGAGCAGCTGGGAGGCGGGAGCGGGGTGGAGATGCTGGCTACGAGGCACAACAACAAATATGGCGGCGAGAGCAAAACCGAAACAGGACGAGATTGGGGGCAGAAAGTTGGATGTCGCAGTGGCACCGGCACAATCAGGCAATAATTGGTTATTTTAAAATCAGGCAATGCGAGCGCTCCAGTAATAATAAAAGATTTTGCACAGATTAAAACGCGAGCAGCAGCAGTGAGAAATAGCAGGCAGCAATTCTTCACAAGTAAAGCGAACAAAGCGCTACGATACCCAGGCACCAATTCTTAGCAGGCAGTGCTAGCAAAGCGCTTCGATATCCAGGCACCATGCCCCCTGTCCCACACCCCAGCAAGATGGAGCCCTCCCTCCCTACCACAAGCATTGTGAAGTCATTGCATTGTACACCAAACAAACTAACAGGTAGGTAGCCATCTTGCTTGGGAAGACTCTATGTGGGAGGGAGGCCTGCACTACTACTCCCACCATGCCTCCTGTCCCACACCGCAGCAAGATGAAGCCCTCCCCACAACACCCAGGAGCACATGGAAGCAATTGCACTGTTAATCAAACAAACTAACAGGTAGGTAGCCATCTCCTCTGGGAGGCCTGTATGTGGGAGGGAGGCCTGCACTACGACTCCCGCCATGTCCCCTGTCCCACACCCCAGCAGCATGGAGCACTCCCTCCACACCACCCAGGAGCACCTGGAAGCCATTGCATTGTTCACCAAACTAACAGGTAGGTAGCCATCTCCTCTGGGAGGCCTGTATGTGGGAGTGAGGTCTGCACTACTACTCCCACCATTCCCCCTGTCCCACAACCCAGCAAGATGGCACCCTCCCTCCCTACCACAAGCACTGTGAAGCCATTGCATTGTACACCAAACAAAGTAACAGGTAGGTAGCCATCTTGCTTAGGAGGCCTGTACGTGGGAGGGAGGCCTGCACTACTACTCCCACCATGCCCACTGTCCCACACCCCAGGAATATGGAGCCCTCCCCCACACCACCCAGGAGCGCGTGGAAGCCATTGCATTCTTCACCCTCACCTTGCAGGTAGGTAGCCATCTCCACTGGGAGGCCTGCACTACTACTCCCACCATGCCCCCTGTCCAACACCCCAGCAAGATGGAACCCTCCCCCCACACCACCCAGGAGCACATGGAAGTCATTGCATAATTCACCCTGACCTTACAGGTAGGTAGCCATCTTGCTTGGGAGGCCTGTTTATGGTAGGGAGGCCTGCACTACTACTCCTACCATTCCCCCTGTCCCACACCCCAGCAAGATGGAACCCTTCCTCCATCCCACAAGCACTGTGACACCATTGCATTGAACAACAATCAAACTAACAGGTAGGTAGCCATCTTGCTTGGGAGGCCTGTATGTGGGAGGGAGGCCAGCATCACTACACACCACCAATTGCATTCAATGCATAGATACCTGAGATGTAGGAGTAATTTATGCACCTCTGCATCATGTAATGAGGCAAAGTATTGCACTTCCAAAAAATTGTGATGAACTGTCAATTGTGTAGTGTACAGACAGTGGATTACACACAGCTAACAGATTTCTTGCACAGTGCACAAAACTGACCATTCCCCATCTAATCCACAGGTGACCAAGAACTCACTGCTGAGGACGACAACAACGACCAGCAGAGCCAGTCTCCACCCTGGGTACATTGACTCTCGGATGTAGACTCCCAGGATTCTCTGGACGATGAGCTCAAGTTTGGCCCATCTGGTGTGCCAGGGAGCACCAGGTCCCAGGCCCCCATCCTCCCTACCACCACTTCTGCTGCAAAAGCAACTGCACAGCAGACTCCTGCAGTTACAGCCTGTGCCTTCACTGCTGCCACCACCGCCACCACCACCAGTGCCACCTGCAGCACCCTCCCTGTCCCAGGGGATGACCAGCCCACATCAACAACTGTGGATGACAGGGAGAGTGTGCGTGGACCCACAGCGGCAAGGCAACAGGTTGGTGGCAGCAGGGCAGGTGGGAGGGCCAGGGTCACCCCCAGACCTCAGGAGATTGGTGTCCATCCCTGAACCACTTCACCAGAGTCATCAGTGCCTACGAACAGGTCCAGGGACAAAGTGGCCGGTCTGAAGAACTATTACGAGAGCTCATCCTGCTGATGAGGTCCATCGACCCTCGCATGGGACAAATGGTAGACATCATGGGCCAGCAAGTGGAGTTACTGAGGGTCAGGCCTGTGTCCCAAACAACACCTCCCCCCCCTCTGTTGTGTTACAGGATAACAGTGCACCATCCTCCCCTGCGGCCAAAGAGAGGGGTGAGTCCTCAAACACCATGGGCCATGCAGTAGGGCCCCCCTCCCAAGCCATCAAGGGGCATCCAAAGAAGAGCCTGGGAGTCTCTGGAGGCAAAGCACCACCCAAACACCAGTCACGGAGCCAGCCCTGATGGCAACCCTCTTCCCCACTGCATTGACTGTTTGGACTGTCCTTTCCCACACTGCCTTGTGAATGGCACCTGTATGTTGGACTGGGTCACCACATCGATGTGGTGTCTACTCTTACTTCTCATTTACCATGACTGTCAACTCACTACTACATCACCAACTACATGTAAATCTGCCCGCACCCCTCACATGTCAACTATGTAAATAATACTTCCTACACACTTCTATTGGTTTAGCTTTGTCTTTAGTTCAATATTTACAGTGTTCAAAATGTCCATAATGTATCCAAAAGGTGTACAGTATGTAGGCATGGATAAGTTCAAGGCACCTAGGGAGACAAAACAGAACAACAGTCACTAGTGTGAGTGTGGCATCACAGACCGTACACTACACCAACCATCTACCTGAGTCAACAGGCAGACAACACAATGTGCAATAAGTGTTAATGAACTGAGTCCCTTATATGTTCACAGATGACATGTCACTGCCACATTTCCACACACAGGTGACTTTACATGTGCCTGTCTGTACCATCCGCACATAGCCCTTCCCGACCACAGCAATCACACCGTACATAGTGCAAGTTGTACCTCGTCACCGACCTTCAATTGAAGTAGCGGGTGATGAGCTGTTGACGCATGTCAACTCCTTCTTCCTCTCCACTGTCCTCATCACTGGACTAAGGTCCTTGGGGAGGCGGGGGCCTTGGGTCCTCATCATCAACCAGGAGCAGGGGAATCCCCTTGTGAATGGCCATGGTGTGGAGCATACAGCATGCCACAACGATCTTAGAGACCTTCCCAGGCGAATATGATAGTGTACCTCCAGTCCTGTCAAGGCAGGCGAATCTTGACTTGAGCAGACCAAAAGTCCGCTCAATGACACAACGGGTCCTGCCATGGGCCTCATTTTACCTCATATCAGCCGGGGTCCTGAGATTACGTAGTGGGCTCAGCAGACATGGGCGGCTGGGATATGCAGAGTCACCTAGGAATGATAAACACACATTGCAATGTTGCACAGGCAGAGGCCAGCAGGTCACACAAATCAGCACTTCATATAACTAGCCATACTCACCCACAATCCAAGCATGCTCTGGAAGCAGATTTGCCATCATCCGGGGCACAATGCTGTTCCTCAGGATGTACGAGTCATGAGCCCAGCCGGGGAATCTGGCACACACATGCGAAATAGTCATGTCTGCCAGGCATACAAGTCTTTTCTATCGGACAGAACCTTCCAGGTCTTTGACGACACATCCATGTCATCAGACAGGCCTCTGGGGTGTGGAGTCCCGCAGGGGTCATCCTTGAGCCCCACGCTCTTCAACGCATATATGAGGCAGCAGGCTGGGATTGTTCGTCCGCATGGGATTAACATCATCTCCTATGCGGACAACACCCAGCTGGTGGTCTCCCTTACGCAGAAGAGTGGCCTCCAATCACCGCCCAATCTAGCGGCGTGTATGGAGGAAGTTAGGAGCTGGATGATGAGCTCATGCCTGAAGCTCAACGCCGATAAGACCGAGCTCATGCTCCTGGGCCCGGCAGCCCCCTCTACCATGGAGCTGCTTTGGCCCACAAGCATGGGGGCGGCTCCTGCCCCCAGAGACAACATCAAAAGTCTGGGGGGTATGGTTGTATAAGTCGTTGAGCCTCAATACACAGGCCACCAAGGTGTCAGCCACATGTTTTGGTCTCCTTAGGGTGATAATAAAAAATTCTTCCCCTTCTTCCATTTGAGGCCAGATAAATAATCATACAGGGCCTTGTCCAATCTCGTCTGGATTTTAATAATGCCCTCTATCTCGGGACAACTTTAAAAAACTCCAGCGCACTCAAAATTGTGCTGCCCGTGCGCTACTGAGAGTCCCACAAAGAACTTCAATAAAAAATGGCCTAAGAACGCTACACTGGCTGCCTATCAGGGACAGAGTGAAGTTCAAAGCGCTGTGCATTGCTCATCAGACCCTTTGGAAAACGGGTCCAGAAATCAACCGCTCCCTGATTTCCCCCTACTTGCCCAACAAGGTGCTTCGATCTTCGACTGCATCACTGGCCAAAATTCCTAGAATCTTTAGAGCCAGAGCAGGTGGGCGTTCGTTCTCGTACAATGTGTCAAAATTGTGGAACACCCTCTCTCTGCAGTTGAGATGCAATTCCAACCTAACTAGCTTCCGGAAGCATCTTAAAACTTTTCTATTTTAGCTACCACAAACTACTCCTGTTCCTCTGAAGGTATTTCTGTGTAGTCACAGCACCTTGGTGCCTCAGGGCAACTGTAGCGCTTTATAAATTTTATTTTCATTTCATTTCATTTCATACCACCTGCACATTGATTGAGTGATATGTTTTCGATTGCAAAAAATGTGCTCACTCGACTGTGGTGGCACCAGACTGACTTGTGTGCAATCAATGGTACCAACAACATGGGGGATGTTCCCAAGCGGATAGAAATCTCCCTTCAGAACGGCCAATTCTGCTCCCCCGGGGAAATGTGTGTTTCTGTCCTTATAGATCATCATGAATGCAAGTACATCCCTCAGCACCAGGCTGAACATGGGTTGAGACATCCCTGCAGCGCTGGCCAAGGTCCCCTGGAAGGAACCAGTTTCAAAAAAATGGAGGGCTGCCATCACTTTGTATGTTGGTGTGAAAGCTGTTGGGTTGCAGGTGGGGCTACAACAGATCACAAAGGGTCTTCAGGGTGGGTCGGTTGAGGCGGAATTTGCGAATGATTGCAATATACTCCATGTCCTCCAGCAGTGTCAAGTGACGTAGGAGATTAGGCCTCCTCCTAGTTCAGATGAAAATGGACACATGTCAATCACAACCATCATGATATGGCCACAGCACATCCCATTAAGGATGTAAATGTGTGTTACATGGGTGGACGTTTGAGCCACACAGAGGGCAAACCCCTCCATTTACCATACACAAGTGCCACAAACAACTCATAAGTCAATGTGAATGCACACATACTAAACCCCACATTTCACATATGCACGCCTTGCAGCGTACCATCAAGCCAATGTGTGTAAAATGAACATGACTGTCTCATACTTATCTGCTGTACCTGTCACACCTGTCACGCATCATGTACACTTGTTACACATCCACAACACAATGATCACAGTAGTCCGCAAACTCTCAATTGTGTGTATGAGCAGATATAAAAGCACAAGTAAGTAACAACATCATACAGTGAGACAAGCCTTGTCAAGGTCATCACTGACCCACAACACATTAAAAAGTGCACACATTGTTGAGTCCATTTCAACACTGTCACGCTCCATCAACCATCAAATGCACAATTGACATGGCAGGGACTACAGACCAATGTACGTCACACATACCCAACCATGGCACGTGCAGGCACCTGTGAAATCAATGGAATAATGGCATTGTGTGGATGATGATGTGCCCTTAAGCATGTTGCCACTGTGTATGTCTTCATCAGTTCCTGATGGACATTCCCATTGCATGCCACCCTACTCGCGGTAGCTACCGCCTGGCCCCGGCAGTGTCACCAGCACCACCCCATACACAACTGCGATGGTCATTGGCATGGAGACATGGGAAGATGGCGGTGGGCATGCTCCGCCACCCTACCCGCAGTAGCTACCGCCTGGCCCTGGCGGTGTGTCACCAGCACCACCCCATACACAACTGCGGTGGCCATTGGCATGGAGACATTGGAAGATGGCAGTGGGCATGCTCTGCCACCCTACTCGCAGTAGCTACCACCACCTTACTCGCGGTAGCTACTGCCTGGCCCCGGCGGTGTATCACTGCCAAGGAGCATTGCCTACAGCCAATAGGAGCAATGATTGCGGTGGCATGATGCAGTTTTGAAAATCGTGGAAGGCGTGGTCCGCCACTGTGGAGGCAGTGATTGGATGCTTTTGAATGATGCACCATCGCGGTAGTGCACCCCGGGCCCCTGCAGTGCATCACCACCATGGAGCATTGCCTACAGCCAATGGGAGCGTTGATTGCGGTGGCATGAGGCAGTTTTGAAAAGCGCGAAAGACGTGCTCTGCCACCACAGAGGCGGTCATTGGATGCTTTTGAACAATGCACCATCGCAGTAGCACACCACGAGGCCCTGCGGTGCATCACCGCCATGGAGCATTGCCTACAGCCAATGGGAGCGATGTTTGTGGTGGCATGATGCAGTTGTGAGAATCGGGGAAGGCGTGCTCCGCCACCGTGGAGGTGGTCATTGGATGCTTTTGAAAGAGGCAGACCTGGACAACCAATTGTTACAGCTTGGCACCTAAGAAACGACCCCAGGGGGCTATAAATCTGTGGGAGTGAGCCTCACATTTCCACTGCTGACAGAGCCTGCTGCCTGGGACCCTCTCCTACTTCACCCTACAGAGTCTGCTGCCTGGGACCCTCTCTTGCTGCTGCCTACAGAGCCTGCTGCCTGAGACCCCTCATTACCCACTTCTACCACAGGTGTTTCATGTCCACAGGGATGGCAAGGACAGAGAAGATCCATGCCAGTCCATTTACAAGTGAGGAGCTGGAGGTCCTAGTGGATGAGGTGCTCTGACACTACCCAAGGCTGTATGGTACCCCCAATGTTGTGGTAAGTCATCGTAAATGGAGGTGTAGGGCAGGGGGCAGACATGTAGTTGTACTACTGCAGTATATGCCTGAGGGTGTGGGGTTGTGTCATACACTGACAAACATGCTGTCTCCAGGGCAAAGGAGTGTGTGTGTCCCAATGTCACGGTTTTCCCTGCCTACAGGTGTATGTCTGAGTGGAGTGTGTTACATTGTCAGCCATACAGAGCCACAGGATGTTGAACATGCAGGTGCCAGGACAATAATTGCTCGGCTGATTGTGTCTGTGTGCCCCTGTTGTCAAACTCAGTGTGAACCCAGAGGCTATGCCCAGTGCCTGCACACCAAGACGAGATCACATCACTGCACTTAGTATGCCCTTACTCTTGTTCTTTCACACTGAAATAGAAATATGCACCATCTCAGCCCTGTATGATTGCACACGACCACACTTGTGTAGATGGATATTTTGTTGGTGAGTCCATGTACCCCGATGCCACACACATAACATGCACATATGTACACAGTACATGCTCATTGAATGCTACCCAGTCATGTACACACTCATTCTTCGCACAGACACAGCTCGATATGTGATGAATATAGTGGCCAGATATGCATAGGACTGGAGATGTGTGCAAGCCACAGATGGGGTTCAGTACAGTCATCCTGCATGTGTGTGAGATTATCAGGGACCCCGTACGCCCCGATAAATGCATGCAATCACATTTGCTTGGCCCATGCAGAGTGCCCTTGTGAGGTGTACCCCAGTTTGGGATGGAGGGAGATTACATTTGGTAATGAACCTGTGTCTTGCAACTGTACTGAATGATGTTGGTACATGACACTATGTAAATGATCATTTCCCCTTCTTTTCTCCCATGCCTGCAGCTCAAAGTACACCAGCATAATGCCGTGTGGAGGGCCATTGCAGCTAAGGTGCGAGCCCTGGGGGTATCTTACCGATGACGCACCCACTGCCACAAGAGGTGGGACGAAATCAGCCAGCTGGCAAAGAACGTGGCAGAGATTACCTTAGGGCTGCTACTACGCACTGGGCGTTTGGCACGGTGCAGCATGACACCACTGATGGGCCGCATCTTGGTTGTGACTCATCCTGAGCTCGATGCACGTCTGAACGAGCATCGGCAGCAAGGCAGGGGTGAGTATTTGGGGAGGGCGTCTTTGGCTGGGAGCAGATGCATGTGTACAGGGCCTGTGGCTGCGGTGGTCCGTGTGATGTTCATGAGGTGGAGCAGTGCTGTGTTATGTGAGTGGCTGCTGGGATGTGTGCCATTGTCACTCATTGTCCCAAACTGACCTTACAAAGCTGATCCTACCTGCTGTGCATTCTCATATCCAGATGTGTTAGTATCTACATGGTCATTCAGCATTTGGGATAGTTGGGCAATCTATTAGGGGGTGAACAGCAGTGTCCATTATCTGAGTGTGACTTCATGTATGCCTACTTTGCATGCACCATGATCGTTGAGGCCCACACATCTGACAACAATGTGCCCCAGAGTACCACATGGTGTTTGTTATGAGCTACTTGCCATTGTGAACTGTCAGGTCCTGATAGGTGTGTGTGTTGTCCCCTCCTGTTCCCCCAAGTCTGTCAGTGGTAATAAGTGGTGTCCCCATATCATGTCCCTAGGTGTGGGCAGAGCAAGTTGTGTGTCTGGTAGACTTCATCCACAGGCAGGGTATTGTGCTGTGTGGCCTTAACATGGCTCAGTCATGGCAGATATTCAGGGTTACAGGCACTGTTGTGGTCTATGCAGTGTGTTGCTGTAATGTGATTGCAGGGTGTGATGGTTACCATGTTGATGTGGGCATCTCCTGTACTGCATTGATTAAATTGCTTTGTCCTGCTGATGACACTAACACAGCCCTGCATCTCTCTCTCATGCAGAATCGCCAGTGGACACAGGAACAGGAGCCGGAAACCAGTGGTGGCGAGAGTAGTACTACAGGTGCACCAGAGTCCAGTGACACAGAGCTCACCAGTGCATCTGAGGGGGACCGTAGTATACAGGAGGAATCCCTGCCTGAGACACAGAGTACAACATCATCTGATGCCAGGGGGGATGCATTCATGTTGGAAGGCACAGGGAATGGGGACGCTGCATCCTCTACTAGCACACAGCAGCCAGTGCCCACCCTCCCATCCACTTCCTCTGGTGCTGCCTGTGTCCGTGTCAGTAAGAGGGGACGAGTAAAGATTCACACCTGGCACCGCTGAGCTGCACCTGTCCCCCCTGCTGCCCTCAGTGCTGAGCCTGTAGAGCTCCTACGCCAGCTTTGTGTGGGCCAGACAGCCCTGCTCAATGCCTTCAGTGACCATGACAAAAAATGTGGCCAGGTCGTTGCCTACATGGAAGACATACACTCTGACGTTGGTGGGCTACACCGTACAGTCCAGGCTTTGTCATTCACAGTGACGTCTAACCTTCAACAGGCACGTACTCCAATAACGCTATTACAAAATGGTGTTTGTGCATGGAGCTGTTGATGGGGGTTGACAAGTCAAATCTGGCCATTTCCCTTCCATCCAGCCCTCCAGCGAGTGACCAATAACTTACTTGTTCACTATCTGTGATCTGCATTTACTAAGGCAGCAGCAAGGCTTACAAACCAGCACCCTCCCAGAGCCCATTCCCAGCGGTTTCTGACGCTTTTACTGGCCGAAGATGGCGGCGGGGGCACCGGGTGAGTGAAGTTGCAGCAACCAGCCATTTGTTTGAAAGCCTTTGCAAATGGTAATACAACGCGGCAGGTTTCAACAAGCTTGAGACTACAAAAGAAGAAAACCCTAACCGAGTCAGCGGGACGTCAGCAAAAGAAGAAAATAGGACAAAAACCGGACACTGAACTGACCTTCACCTATCCTCCATCAAGACATAGAACCTGCTGAACCTACCTCCGACCGCGGAGACCTAGCTATCTGACCGATAACCGGAGGAGCTACCTGATAGCTATAGAGGAGATGAGTTGTGGACTTCCCCCTCGACCTTCACCTACCCAGCCGGACTTTGGACAGTCTTTACTTTGTCTCTCTGTCGTACCTACCTCTCACCTCTTTACCCTAACCCCCTTCCCCTCTATGATCCTTTCATCTCGTCTTCTATGCTCTTTAAATGTTTTTCCGTGGAGAATTAGCCAATGCCTGGGGGAACTACTGGATAGCTATAGAGGAGATGGGCTGTGGACTTCCCCCTCGGCCCTCACCTAACCAGCCGGACCTTGGGCAGACTTTCCCTTCGTCTCTCTGTTGTATCTCCCTCCTACCTCTTTTACCCTACCCCTTACCCTTCCTTCACTCAATTTCCTAGGTTCTATGCTCCTTAAATGTTTTTGTCTGTTACTTGTGACCGTGGAGAGCTAGTTATCTGGCCGACACCCGGCGGATCTACCTGGTAGCTAAAGATGAGATGGGCTGTGGACTTTCCCCCTCGGCCGTTACCTACCCAGCTGGACGTTGGGCAGATTTTCCTGCGTCTCTTTGTCATATGCTTGCTCCTACTCCTTTACTCTACCCCATTACCCTTCTACGCTCCATTTATTTAATCATCTATGTTCTTTAAATGTTTTCTCATTGAGACCTAGCTATTTGGCCAATGCCCGGTGGAGCAACTTGATTGCTATAGAGGAGATGGGTTTTGGGACTTCCGCCTGGACCGTCACCTACCCAGCCGGACTTTGGACAGACATTCCTTTGTCTCTCTGCTATATCTCCCTCCTACCCCTTTACCCTTCCCCTCTACACTTATCTCGTCTTCCATGCTCTTGTAATGTTTGTCTAGCAACTGATGTAAATTGTAACTGATGTAATATTGTAATTTTTTGGAACCTCATGTAAATCGCTCTGATACCTCTGGGTCTAGCCAGCGCTATATAAAACTCTTAAAATAAAATAAAATAAATAAAAAATAAATAAATGAAATAAAAATTCCTGCTCCAGTGCCTTTGTCCACCCCCCAGTCAGTGGCCACACCGGATGATAGTGAACATGGTTCCCATGCGTCAGTCACAATACAGCACAAGAAGCACCCAGCAGAAACAACTAACCCTGGGCGGAGAACTATGCTCCGCTCGTGGAGTTTGTGAATTTTCGGCAACTTCGTGCTACGATGTGAACGTGAAGTTGTCGACTACTTCAAAATCTACAGAGTAGAGTTGTAGTTTTTCTTCCTTGCGTACTCAATAGCGTGCACGGTAACGACTTACCGTGGTTCTGCGTTCGATTTCTCACTTTTCTCTCCCGGTCGCGTTTGATACGATGTTTGGAATCCGGCCGCATAATCCCATGCGACTGTGAGAACGCGATAACGTCATTCGGACGTGCGATCACGTCCTTGGGACGCGTGATCTTCCTTGCAGCGCCATGTTGGTAAGATCGCATTTCCGAACACGCAGAAACTGCAATCTGGCACAGAATATCTCTCGAGCAAGTTAAAACCTTCTCAAAAATGATCATTTTGCTCAGGAAAACCCCTCAGATTGTGATTTTGCTGTACTTTTTGGGTAAGGAGTCCTCTTTTTGTTTCTACTCTTTTTTTCAAGGTAAAGGAAGTGCCTCTGAGTATCCAACTTCCTGTTCCTGTCCACCAGGCTCCTCCCAGTGCTTTGTCCATGTGGTGTTAACTTTCATTTGTATTTGGAGCTGGAAGGATCACTCTTTGTGTATGTCTGCTGCATCATAGCATTTGATTGGATTTATTGAGGACTTTTGGATTTGAACTTTTCTTATACAAGTAATTTTTAGAATTGAGAATTGGTGTACTGTAAATGTTTGTGTGGTTTGGGGGTTTTTTCACTACAGTTTTCTGGGCTTCTCAATCTTTCTTAAAAATTATTATTGAGGGAGGCCTGAACTTTCATGAGGGGCCTAGTTGTATTTCTTTAAACTTCCATCCAGTAGGCCTAGAGGTACCCATGGTCCAACCATGTTTCTGTGGTGTCTGTAAAACATTAAGGAATAGCATTGGATTCAATTGCAAACTCTGTTGTAGTGGAATTTCAGTTTTTTGTGTGTAATTTGTCAGGATTGCACTCCGCAGGATCTGTATGCAGCAACAATGCTCCACCTCCGGACCCTCCGAACACCCTGAAGTATATACACAGGGTGTTCAGACGATACGGTGAGGGAAAAACCCCAAAAGGGGAAAAAAACCAAAAGAATAAAGGGAAGAAAGAAGGGGCAGCAGGGAAAAAGAAGCTGTAAGACAAAAAGTCAATGGTTAATACAATTCTTAACCCTACACTCAGTAAATTCTCACTAGGCAACAACCACTTAAATTCACCTGTAGAAACACATGTGCATACACCATACTGCTGTTCTTCTGCCTTCCTTCTATCCTGCATTAACACAAGAAAAAGCGTAAGAACACTGTGGTAAAGTAAACCATCTGCCTAAATCATTAGTTCTCACTAGTAACATACCCCATGGCCAGTAAATGGAAAGCTCTGAAGAATAGGTCAATCCAAGACTTATAAGGTACAAAAAGTAAATGCTGCAAGCCAGTGTTTAGAGATGACAAAAGAGTTCCCAACATGAATTGAACAGAAATCCTCTTTTGCTAAAATAGCGCAAATGTCTCCTTTACAATGGCAAGGCAAAAATGTAAACCAAACACGGCATGGCTTAGTTCCTTCACTGCTGCCATCCGCTTTGGTAATGAATTCCAATAACCGACTGTATATCAAAACCCCCTGCACTCCGTCACTTGAATTCCAATATAGAAATCCCTTCTTTAGAACACACCTCAGAGAAGCCTTTCCCCGAGTGCATACCATAGAATTGTGTACACAAAGTTCAAACAGCTCCTCGCAGCTGCGAGGAACAAGGAAAGCTTCAAAAGATGAAACGAGCCGAAAGTTTGTTGAGACAGACAACAAACGCGCTAGCCAGCGAGTTTACTATACCGGGCTGAAGTCTCTTCCTCGGGCGAAGGAAGACCACGGAATCAGTGCAGGATACCAAGACACAGAGGAGCAGCCGCTCCCGCTAGCAAACAGGAATCACGAGCCCCGAACACCTGGCTCCGCCCTGTGATATCCTGCTGCACCACCGGGAATCATGGGAATTGTAGTTACATTCCCTAGAGCTACTGGGAACTGTAGTTTAGGCAGGCGCGCGCTGTCCTAAACCCTGACAGTGCGCCCTCCTCCCAAGCGCCTCCTAGGCCCCGGCTTAGCAGGAAACCTAGCGTGAAAAGAACGGACTGCCCTAGGAGCATTGACGTTGTGCACCGGCTCCCATGAGTCCTCCTCTACTCCATATCCCTTCCATGAAACCAGATACCAAAGTACCCCCCTGCGGAACTTGGAGTCACGTATAGATCTCACCTCGTACTCCAGATTCCCATCACCCGCAATCGCAGGGGGCGTCGTTCTGCGCGAAGTGAGGGCTCTCTTCAACAGATGCACATGAAACACCGGATGAATTCTCAATGTGATAGGCAACTTTAATTTGTACGCTAAAGGGTTGACTTTTCTCACTATGGGATGTGGCCCGATGTAACGTGGATGGTGAATGCTTCTCAATTTGAACCGAATGTATTTGGTTGAGAGCCACACCTTGTCCCCTACCTTGAACTGAGGACCAGGAGCACGGTGTCTGTCCTCCCATCGTTTGTACACCTCTTTTTCTTTTAGCAGATGTTTTTGTACCACTTTGTGCACCTTCCTTAAAGTCTGAACTCTTTCCCTCACGGAGGGTTGGTTAATCAAATCCTCTGGGATATTGATCGGCAAGGTGTTGGCATCGTAACCAAAATTGGCCTTGAATGGTGACATGCGTATCGAACTGTGCCATGCATTGTTGTATGCCAACTCTGCCATCCACAGCAACTCCACCCAAGATTCGTGTGCTTCCTTGGAGTAGCAGCGCAAGTACTTCTTTAAAGTCTGATTCAGACGTTCTGTTTGTCCATATGTTTAAGGATGGAAGCTGGTAGAGAGCGCTGACTCAATACCCAATGCCTTCCACCACATACGCCAAAAACGAGCGATGAACTGAGGCCCTCTGTCTGTCACTATTACTTTTGGGATGCCGTGCAACCGTATGACTTGGGAGTTCAATAACTGTGCTGTTTGACTAGCAGTGGGAAGATTTACATAAGGTATAAAATGCCCCATCTTCGTTAAATTGTCCACTACCACCAATACAGCAGATTTTCCCTGATCAGTAGGTAATCCTGTGATGAAGTCTAAACTTATATTCTGCCATGGCCGATCAGGGGTAGGCATTGGCATTAACAGACCCTTCTTTTTGGTGTTGTCCCCTTTTGCTCTGGCACAAGTATCACACCTTCCCACCCATCTTGTAGTGTCTCTGACCAAAGACCCCCACCAGAAGTGTCTCCTAATCAGACTCACAGTCTTGGTAACCCCAGGATGTCCAGCCGCAGGAGCTTCGTGACACCAACAAAAGGCTTTCTTTCGTATCTCCTCTGTGGGTAAAAACAAACGCTCCCCCTGAAAAGGCAAACCCTGTCTCACCTTCCGGTCTGCTTTGGCCGCTGCCCAACGGCCCCAAAACCCCAAAGACCTAGAGCCCTTGATGTCGTCCAAAAACCTTTCGACCCTAATCACACACACCATTTTAGCTGAAGGGATGATGGAATGCACCTCCTCATGCTGTTTTGCGGGGAGTTCCTGTCTGGACAGAGCATCTGCCTTCCTGTTCTCAGTGCCTGGACAAAAAGTTACCACAAAGTTGTATTCAGCAAAAAAAAGCATCCACCGCATTTGCCGTTGTGTCAGATGTCTCGCGGAGGACATGCATTGGAGGTTCCGGTGATCAGTATACACTGTCACTGCCTGACAAGCCTCCCAAAGGTAAGGCCTCCACTCCTGAAAAGCCCTTTTTATCACCAAGAGCTCCTTCTCTGCTATAGAATAGTTGACCTCAGCCGAACTCAACTTCTTTGATAAGTAAGCAACAGGATGGAGCTGACCTGTGTGGGAATCTCTTTGGGATAGAACTGCCCCTATGGCTTCATCCGAGGCATCTTCCTCAACTATGAAAGGATGTTCCAGTACAGGATGTGCCAACCCCGGTGCCGTGGTAAAAGCTCTTTTTATAGCTTGAAACGCCTCCTCAGCCTCCCCTGTCCACACAAAAGACTTTCCTTTTCTTAACAACCTGGTAATGGGGACCGCTGTCTGGGAGAAATGCAAAATGAACCGTCTGTAATAATTGGCGAACCCCAAAAAGCTCTGCACCTCTCTCACGTTCTTTGGGGCTGGCCAATCCCTTACCGCACTCACCTTCCTTTCAGACATCTGCAAACCACTTGGGCTGAGGTTCACACCCAAAAACTCCACCTCCTGCACCCCAAACTCACATTTACTCAGTTTCACGTACAACCTATGTTCCCTTAGTTTGTCCAGATCCTTGCATACATGATTTGTATGACATGAGACATCCTGCGAATATATCAAGATGTCATCTATATACATCACCACGAATTGGTCAACATAGTCCTTCAAAACGTTGTTGATAAAAAACTGAAACGCTGCAGGAGCATTACACAGCCCAAAAGGCATCACCAAATATTCGTACAGCCCGTATCGTGTCTTGAACGCCGTTTTCCACTCGTCTCCCTCTCTTACCCTGACCAGGTGATACGCCCCACGTAGGTCCAAACAGGTATAGATCTTGGCCTCCCTCACCTGGTCTAGCAAGACTGAGATGAGGGGAAGAGGGTAACGGTTGCGGATGGTATTCTTGTTCAAGACGCGATAGTCCACACATGCTCTCAAATCCCCGTTGGCCTTCGCTATAAAAAACAGAGGGGAGGCAGCTGGAGAGCGGGAGGGCCTGATGAACCCCAACCTGGTATAATGCTCAATGTATTCTTTCAGATGGGTGGTTTCAGGTACAGATAAAGCGTATACTCTGCAAGATGGTATTGTGGCCCCCTCCACCAAATCTATGCGGCAGTCGTAATCCCTGTGAGGGGGTAGAGTTTCTGCCTGAACCTCGCTGAACACATCCCTATAAGCCATGTATTCTACAGGCAGTCGAACATCCTTTTCCACAGCAGTTGCTGCCAAAAAAGGGGTGGCTAATACCGTGACATTAGCTAAAACACGTGGCACTAAATGGTCCTGACAAATCTCGGGCATGAAACTGAACTTTTTCGTCTGCCAATCCACCACCGGGTTGTGTTTACGCAACCAAGGCATACCCAAAATAATCTCGTACTGCGGTGCAGCGATTATATTCAAAGCCAAAACCTCAGAATGCACATAACCATGTAACACCATAAACAAACACAAATCGCAGGTTCTTTCAGTAATCTGGCCTGATGTTAATGGTTGCCCATCAACCGCCAAAACATCTTCAGGATTCTCCCTAGGAACACGAGGTAAATCTAACCGCTTCACCAGACCTTCATCCACAAAATTGCCGGTTGCTCCGGAATCTAACATTACCATTATCTGATAACGTTCTAGTTCGCATTCCAGCGTCATGACAACCACTATATGCGATTCGGTTTCTTCAGTTCCAAGAGAAGACAAAGAGGTGAGTTTCCACGCATGCCCTCCATCTACACTACAGGCGTTGTCCTCCTTCTGTTCTATCTCCTGTACTGTCTTTGATACAGCGACCTTTTTAAACTTCTTGACATACCCCGAAGTCTTGGGTTTGGAAGGGCATTCCCGAACGTAATGCCCCTTCTTCCCACAGTACATGCATAAGCCTTGTACTCGTCTTGCTTCTCTCTCTTCTCTCGATAAAGGTGCTCTGAGTGCTCCTATCTCCATGGGTTCAGGAGGATTTTCTGTTCCCCCAGTTGCCTTACGAGGGTTTCTTTCACCACTGTAAGACCCTCTTTCCCATCTTCTCCTATTACTCCCTCTGTCAGACAACCGGCTATCCAATCTTAACACCAGATTTAATATATCAACAAAAGAAGTAGGCTGAGGATCAACCTGTGCCACCACATCTTTTAAGTCGTCATGTAACCCCTGATAGAAAAGAGACATTCTTTTCTCCTCCGACCATTCAGCTTCGGCCACAAGTCTGTTGAAAGCAGTAAGATAAGTAATTAATTCTCCCCTGCCTTGTCTTAATGCTAACAGCTCGCGATCAGCACTGAATGACGTAATCTCCGGTCGAAAACCCTCTCGAATTCAGCTTTAAACGCTGTCCAATCCGACAGGATAGCATCGTCGCGTTTTACTAAAGGCACCGCCAAATCAGCCGCATCCCCCACCAAGTATGAGATCACAAAAGCCACCCTCGAATGGTTTGTGGGGAATGCTGATGGCTTACAGGAGAAATGCATGAGAACCTGTGTCATAAACACATGCACCTTGCGGGGATCTCCTGAGAACCTTTCTGGAGTAGCCAATGGAATGGGTGGGGGCACAGTAACCTGTACATTAGAGGACGAGGCAGAAGAGTTAAAAGGATTACCACTCAGGCGTTCCACTTTTTCCCGCAAAGCAGTGGTTTCGGCCTTAGAAGAGGCCAACTCCTGCTGTACCAGGACCAAAGCATGCAACACATCCTCCATGGACGCCATTGCTACTACACACGGACCAGGCAGAGTGAAATTCGTGGGCTCGTGATTCTGTCAGGATTGCACTCTGCAGGATCCATATGCAGCAACAATGCTCCACCTCCGGACCCTCCGAACACCCTGAAGTATATACACAGGGTGTTTAGACGATACGGTGAGGGAAAAACCCCAAAAGGGGAAAAAACCCAAAAGAATAAAGGGAAGAAGGAAGGGGCAGCAGGGAAAAAGAAGCTGTAAGACAAAAAGTCAATGGTTAATACAATTCTTAACCCTACACTCAGTAAATTCTCACTAGGCAACAACCACTTAAATTCACCTGTAGAAACGCATGTGCATACACCATACTGCTGTTCTTCTGCCTTCCTTCTATCCTGCATTAACACAAGAAAAAGCGTAAGAACACTGTGGTAAAGTAAACCATCTGCCTAAATCATTAGTTCTCACTGGTAACATACCCCATGGCCAGTAAATGGAAAGCTCTGAAAAATAGGTCAATCCAAGACTTATAAAGGTACAAAAAGTAAATGCTGCAAGCCAGTGTTTAGAGATGACAAAAGAGTTCCCAACATGAATTGAACAGAAATCCTCTTTTGCTAAAATAGCGCAAATGTCTCCTTTACAATGGGAAGGCAAAAATGTAAACCAAACACGGCATGGCGTAGTTCCTTCACTACTGCCATCCGCTTTGGTAATGAATTCCAATAACCGACTGTATATCAAAACGTCACTATTTCATGCCGGTAGCGTGGAGGTCCTCATCCCCCCCTGCAATCCGTCACTTGAATTCCAATATAGAAATCTCTTCTTTAGAACACACCTCAGAGAAGCCTTTCCCCGAGTGCATACCATAGAATTGTGTACACAAAGTTCAAACAGCTCCTCGCAGCCGCGAGGAACAAGGAAAGCTTCAAAAGATGAAACGAGCCGAAAGTTTGTTGAGACAGACAACAAATGCGCTTGCCAGCGCGTTTACTATACCGGGCTGAAGTCTCTTCCTCGGGCGAAGGAAGACCACGGAATCAGTGCAGGATACCAAGACACAGGGGAGCAGCCGCTCCCGCTAGCAAACAGGAATCACGAGCCCCGAACACCTGGCTCCGCCCTGTGATATCCTGCTGCACCACCGGGAATCATGGGAATTGTAGTTACATTCCCTAGAGCTACTGGGAACTGTAGTTTAGGCAGGCACGCGCTGTCCTAAACCCTGACATAATTACATTTTGGCTTTTGTCAGCCTATAGGTAACCCTAGTAGTTCATGTAGTTAGTGTAGGCCTGCTTGAGTTCATTTACTTTCTGTGGGTGGCTTGGCCATGTGGTGGCGGCCATTTTGTGTTTTCAGCCACTGTGCTTTTGCCATAGGCCTCAAAGCTTGTGGTATACTCTGCCAGTAGGCCCAAGGGTACTACTAGAGTCATCATTATGGGTGCATGAAAGTTGATCAACTGTTATTGTGGTGTTTAAGTTCTAAGTATCGAAATAAGTGTCATCAATGGGTCATTGATGACATCCTTAAGGCACTCAATGTAGTATATTATTCAAAACAATTCATCAAGAAAATAGTTGCTGTTTATCAGTATATCTGTTTTATTTGTATTCCATAATTGATATTGATTTCATATCCATATGTTGAAAAAAAAAATTCTCTTTCCAAACAAACGTTCAAAACTCACAAATGCGACATGTGAGGTCCGCTCCAATGCATTTCGGGCCACTGCCCTTCATCGGGGAGCATAATTGGAGAGACTTCAAAACGTTCCGGACGCCGAAGACGGCTTGGTGGCCATTTTGTGGTACTGGTAGCCACTGTGTTTTTGCCATAGGCCTTCAACCTTGTGGCCTATTCTGCCAGTAGGCCCAAGGGTGCCGTACTACTAGAGTCATCATCATGGGTGCATGAAAGTTGATCAACTGTTATTGTGGTGTTTAAGTTCTAAGTATAACATCATGTACGTCATGGATGGCTATGGATTGATTAGCAAAATGTGTTTTTGGTGTTGAATTGCAGGTTTTGGGTGTGTGTTGAATAATATGGATTTTTCTGCGCACTAGGTAACCCTAGAATTCAGCTCGCTTAGTTTCGATAACTTTGCACAGTGCGACAATGCAACCTTACAGTTTTTGTCTTCTTCGCGCGCTCAATTTGCGTGCTCGGGCATGCGATAACGACGTTTTGTACAATTCGCGCAGCCGAACACGCCGAATTTGCAATCTCGCGAGCAATATGTCTCGAGTTGCATAAAACCTTCTCGAAAATGTTGATGCTGTTCATTTTGCTAAAGAAATTCCTCAGGTTGTCATTTGGTTGTAGTTTTTGGAGCATGGACCACTTACTGTTTCTGTTCTCTATGGGCTGATTCACAGAACTAACATAAGACAAAGTTCTTAACCTACTACTTTTGGTATTCACAGGAGTTAGGATTTTGTCTTAAGTTTGTCTTAAGACAGACTTAAGTTAGGATTTTGTCTTAAGTCTGCCTTAAGTCTGTCTTAAGACAAAGTTAAGACGAAATCCTAACTTCTGTGAATACCAAAAGTAGTAGGTTTAGGATTTTGTCTTAAGTTAGTTCTGTGAATCAGGCCCTTTGTACTTTGTTGTTTGAGGGTGGCCTGACCATGTGGGTGGCGGGGCGGTCATTTTGTGAAGCCAAGCATTGTCCTTTTGCCATAGGCATGTATTGTCTGTCTTCTCTTTCTTTTCATGTTGTTGGGGGTGGCCAGGCCATGTGGAGGCGGCCATTTTGTGTGACCTTCCATAGTGCTCTTGCCGCAGGCCTACAAACTTGTGGTCTCTTCTGCCAGTAGGCCTAGAGTCCCAGAGGTAGTCAGCGGGGGTGCTTGATGTAGTGGTTTCCATTTTGTCTGTTGAATTTAACATCATTTAGGGCATGAATGGCAATGGATTGAATTTCCAAATGTGGTGTTTGAGGTGTAGTTAACTTTTTGGGTGTATGTAAAAAACTGAAAATGCCTTTGTTGTATGTGTTGTTGTTGTGTAACTTTCAAACCTTTTAGCCATGGGGATTTTCTTTTTTTGCATTAAGCTGTGATGTGTAACAGCATCCTCCTTTTTCTGGCCATATAGGGATATAGGCCTGCTTGAGTTTATTTAAATTGTATGTACTTTCTTGTTGGTGTGCTGACCATGAGGCTGGTGCCCATTTCCATTTGGTGAAGCCATGCATTTTGCTTTTCCCATAGGTCTGCTTTGCCTGTTTTTTATTCCTTTCGTATTTTTTTATTCCTTTTCTTATTTTTTTGTGACCGCCTGTCCATGTCGTGGTGGCCATTTTGTGGTACTGGTAGCCACTGTGTTTTTGCCATAGGCCTTCAACCTTGTGGCCTATTCTGCCAGTAGGCCCAAGGGTACCGTACTACTAGAGTCATCATCATGGGTGCATGAAAGTTGATCAACTGTTATTGTGGTGTTTAAGTTGTAAGTGTAACATCATGTACGTCATGGATGGCTTTGGGTTGATTAGCAAAATGTGTTTTTGGTGTTGAATTGCAGGTTTTGGGTGTGTGTTGAATAATATAGCTTTTTCTGCGCACTAGGTAACCCTAGAATTCAGCTCGCGTAGTTTCGGTAACTTTGCACAGTGCGACAACGCGACATTACAGTTTTTGTCTTCCTCGCGCGCTCAGTTTGTGTGCTCGGGCACGCGATAACGACGTTTTGTACAATTCGCGTTGCCGAACACACTGAATTTGCAATCTTGCGAGCAATATGTCTCGAGTTGCATAAAACCTTCTCGAAAATGTTGATGCTGTTCATTTTGCTAAAGAAACTCCTCAGGTTGTCATTTGGTTGTAGTTTTTGGAGCATGGACCACTTACTGTTTCTGTCCTCTATGTACTTTGTTGTTTGAGGGTGGCCTGACCATGTGGCTGGTGGGGCGGCCATTTTGTGAAGCCAAGCATTGTCCTTTTGCCATAGGTATGTATTGTCTGTCTTCTCTTTCTTTTCATGTTGTTGGGGGTATCCAGGCCATGTGGGGGCGGCCATTTTGTGTGACCTTCCATCGTGCTTTTGCCGCAGGCCTACAAACTTGTGGTCTCTACTGCCAGTAGGCCTAGAGTCCCAGAGGTAGTCAGCGGGGGTGCTTGATGTAGCGGTTTCCATTTTGTCTGTTGAATTTAACATCATTTAGGGCATGAATGGCAATGGATTGACTTTCCAAATGTGGTGTTTGGGGTGTAGTTAACTTTTTGGGTGTGTGTAAAAAACTGTAAATTCCTTTGTTGTATGTGTTGTTGTTGTGTAACTTTCAAACCTTTTAGCCATGGGGATTTTCTTTTTTTGCATTAAGCTGTGATGTGTAACAGCATCCTCCTTTTTCTGGGCATATAGGGATATAGGCCTGCTTGAGTTTATTGTTTTCTGGCCTTTACCCATGTGCCTGTGATGAGTCCCCATGTGTCTGGGAGCTGTGGTGTTGGTAGTAGTAGTGTGCTGTTTTGTTTTTGCCACATTGGCCTGTGTCTTGCAATTGTTCCTGTTGGCTTACTGTTCACATCCCCATTTCTATCTGCTGCTGGTCACTGATGCTGCATCCATCCGAAATGAGGTACAAATTAAGGATAAACAAGTTCCACTTCTACTATATTTGTATTTTAGTTCTTTGCTATTCTTACTCTTACTGAGTGTACTAATACTACTAGTAGTAATTAAAATTAAAGCTTAAAAAAATCCACATTCGGCTGATGTTATTCTGCCTTCTTTACTTGTAGGTGCACAAAAGACTGAGGAGGAGGTGTCTGTCATCATTCATCGCCTGTTCTACTGCCAGACGGACGTCCTTCTGTTCTACGTCACGTGTGGTGTGATTCACCTGACCAGAAATCATTCTCAGCAACTTGTGCAACTGAGTGCTGCTGCTGACATCTGAAGAAGATGGGCCCAAAGAAAGCAGGTACCAGGTCCTCCAAGACCAAGAAAGTTGCTCAGAAGAAGGAAGAACAGAAGAAGGAAGTGACACTTAAGTCTGGTGTTGACCCGAAAAACCTTTTTTGGGAAAAAAAAGTACGCTTGCAGCAGCTGTGACCGGGGTGCAAGCTGGACCCAGCACCTCCGCATCAGTGGGCCCAAGCCACCAACCCAGGCCAAAGCAGAAGAGTGGGGAAGAGGTAGCCAGCCTAATGGTGGAAATCAGTGATACTGAGCCTGACCTAAACTTATCGCTATCTGAAAGTAGTACACAATCCACGCAAGAGAGAACACAGCAGAAAAGTGGTGAACAACAACCACCGCCGCAATAGTAGATGTTCCAAAACAGCAACCACAACCACCGCCCTCAATAGTAGATGTTCAACCAGAGCCACCGCCCGCAATAGTAGTTGTTCAACAACCACTGCCCGCAATAGTAGATGCTCAACAAAAAGAACAACCACAACCACCGCCTGCAATAGTAGTTGTTCCACAACCACTGCCCGCAATAGTAGGTGTTGTTCCTGCCGAAGTCAGGGCAGGTCAGGAAATTGAGCCTAATGCAGAGCAAGAAGAAGAGGAAGCACCTCATGCAGGATATCTATTGTTTTCCAAATCCCCACCAAGGAAAAGGAGGGTTAGTCCATCGAGTTCTTCGCCAAGCATCCCTTCTGATGATCTTGATCTCAATTGGGAGCCACAACAATCTGAGCATGAGAGGGAGAGACATCCCAAGAAGACCAGGCTAGGGAAAAGGAAGGTTCGAGCAAGCCTTACACTTATGGAGCGCGATGTTGAACAGCCGGATAATGATGGTGATGACGAGTCAGACCCAGTCATCACAAGCATTACTCCTGGGCCTGAGGACATGGAGACCAACATTTTTACCATATCGAGAATGGCTGTGACTGGTAGGGATGTAGCACGCATACCTCCAACACTGGCCACACCAAAACTACCTCCAGCTTCCATATTTACATTTGCACAGGGCCGGCAGCATCCTATATCCAGCCCAAGTTCCACCTCAGCAGAAGTAGGTAGTGGTACTACTGCGCAGCCACATAGTGAAATTCAACACACAACCTCCAGTTCATCCTGCATTGGAAGTGGCACCTCTAGCAGGAGACAAAAGTTAAGCTCCCCAGTGTGGGACTTCTTTACAGTTAGCGCAAATGAGGACAAGATTGCTATATGCTCCATTTGTCATTTCTCTGTTAGTCGTGGTAAGCTTGGTACAAACTATGGTACCGGAGGCCAAATGAACCATTTTAAAAAAAACACCACGCAATCAAGTGGGAGGACCCCCTATGTAGCATAAAAGCAGGAACCATTAATGTTGGTGGGGAAGTAGTAGAATATCCACTCACGGTCAAACAGGAAGAAAAGGGAGACATTCTATCTAGTAGTGGTACACAAAGTACCCTTGTCCCCAGCACTGCAGTGGTAGAGCCCACATCCTCCGCATCAGCAACATCTCAGTGGCACCAGAGTAAGAGTAACCCAGAGACACGAAGGAGTACGGGTGCAAAGTCTGCGACGCAAAGTACCGCATCGAGCATAACTGAAAGAAATACCAAGCAGAGTACCATTCTTAGCATGTTTAGGCAGGAGGGAAAGTACGAGCACAACCACCCAATATCACGTTTGTACAATGCTAAGCTTGCTAAAATGTTAGCACTGGACCTTCTCCCTTTTTCTTTTGTTCAAGGGGTGGGTTTCCTGGAATTTGTGACAACCACCTGCCCAAAATGGAACGTTCCCAGCCTCTACTATTTTGCCAGAGTTGCTGTTCTAGCACTACACCACAACATGCTGGAATTGTGTAGTGATTTAGCCTCCGCGCTAAGTGCACGCGACCTCTGTCCAGCGTTGGCCTCGCGCCGCCTGCGTGCGTGCGTCCTGAGCATTCTGTGACAGTTGTAATGTCAGTTGAGATTCGCCCTGTGACCTGTGAAGCCGCATGTATTTGTTTCCAGTGGGACTCAATAAAGTATTAACTTAATCTCATTTACGAGTGTTTCCTCTTGATTACTACACTCGATAATGGCGACGAAGGATTTTGAGTCCCACAAAGAACCCACGAGAAAGGAAAAGAAAAGAGAGTTTGAATGAAGATGTTCAGATACACGCACCTGAAGAGCAGCAGATCGTCGATCTTGTGAAGATAAACGTGAGTGAATCTTCGGGGGTATTCCATGGATTTTCAGTAGAATAACAGTCAAGTTGTGGATTGTCACGCTGACTCGGTGAGAAGGGGTTGCTGGATTTCTCACACGGAAGCGCTGTGCTGTGTACCACGTGACTGTTTGCCCCGCCTCGCTCCATCTAAAAACACAGTTGTTTAACTCTTTCACTCCAAGGGGATTTATTGTGCTGTGTCAAAGGGCGCTCACTCTGTGAGGAAGCATCGCATGACTTCTCTCACGGAAGCACAGCCCCTCGCTCTCTCAGGAGAAAAATACTGAAAAACCTGTCAGTTTAAACCTTATCACAAGGAATCCTTTTGGGACAAAATTAAAGCGGCAGATGAAACGAAAATAATACTGAAAAAGGAAAAGAAATTACTTTGATATTGTCGTGCATACAGTGTGCAACTTTACTCACGGTGACACGCACACCTTCAAAGTTCATTGTTGATTAATGACAGCATATAAAGGAAGACTAAGGGGAACATAAAAAAAAAAAGAGAAAGAAAGAAAAAGAAACTTTGACTGTGCACCTTCCTTTCGTTGTATTCTTTGGTGGGAAAAGACGTAATCAGACACAATAAAACATAGTCATCACATCTTTTCACATAGGTGAGACAATTTTATATTTCCAGGTTCTTGTATCTTCTGAGTAGTCGATATGCAGTCTGTCCACCCTCCACCCCCATTTCTCGATGCTCCAGGAGAACCGCCCATTGTGTGGAAGAAATGGTTTGACGCTTTCGAGAACTATTTGGGGGCAATAGGTGCACACAGATTCCGCCCTGAAAGGAAAAAGTTTTTGTTATTACACTCTTTAGGGTTTGAAGGAAGGGATACCTTAAAACACTTACCTGAACCCGAGAATGAAGGAGAGGAAGAAGTTGATGAATACAAAAGCACAGTCAAAAAATTAGAAAAAAGATATGACAAGCAACCTAGCATTGTTGTACAGAGGCACAAATTCTTTAAAAGGGCACAAAAAATAGAAGAAGATGTTGATACTTATATAACAGCGCTCAGGAAAATGGTCGCAGAATGCGAATTTGAGAACTTTAGTGAACAGTTAGTTCGTGATCAGTTCATCAGCAAATGTAGCGACAAGTCCATTAGACAAAAACTTTTATCACTTGAAAACCCCTCTTTGGATGAATCCATTCGTATTGCCAAGAGTATTGAAACATCACAGACATCCATCAAAGAATTGGAAAATAAAAATACTGATGTGGTCACTTCTGTGCGCTCATCAAATTTCAAGAAAAAGAAAGAATTTCAACCAAATAATTTCTTCAAAAGAACTGATATTTGTTTTAGATGTGGATACACTCATCACGCAAAAAGTGGTAGACCTTGTCCAGCCAAAAATGCAGTATGCCGCTCTTGTGGAAAGGTGGGGCATTTTGATAAAGTGTGTCAAACTTTTAAAAAAGGAAATACTCGAGTGAATTGTGTCAAAGACTCAAGTGATAGTGACAATGACGACACACTTAGTGAATTGAAAGAAATGGTGCTGGTGGTAAGTGATGATGGTATAAAAAGGGGCGATCCCAATGATTGCGTAGATCCTCATGTGATGGTTGAGGTGGGTGACAAGTGTTTAAGACTTCTTGTGGACTCGGGGTCGCGAATCACAATGATAACAGAGTCAGTCTTCAGAGAAAAATGGGGGAAAAGATCTCTTCAACCACCTGACCGCGAACCAGTGTCTTATGAAGGGCGCAAAATTGATCTCCTAGGATATTTCGAGGATGTCATGGTATTTAAAAATAGGCGCATTCTTGGGAAAATATATGTAGCCATAAATGGTTTAGACATATTAGGTTGGTTCCATCAGGGCCTTTTCGGTATGCTGTTACGCCCAGGGGCAAAAGAGCAGGTCTTAGCAGTTCGAGATCATGACCATGTGGAAGAATTGCTCAACAAATTCCCTAAAGTATTCTCAGGTGAATTGGGAAAAATAAAAGGGTTCAGACATGAGATAAAAATTAGAGATGATGCTGTACCTGTCAAACACAAGATAAGAAGTGTTCCCTTCAGTATCAGGGATGATTTGGAGAAAGAGCTCATGTCCTTGCAAAGAAAGGGTGTGATTGAACCCATAGAATCCTCGGATTGGGCTTCATCTTTGGTGATCGCTAGAAAAAGAAATAACGAATTGAGAATTTGCATTGATTTACGCAGTCTCAACAAGGTTATTTGGGTGGACTCTCACCCGTTACCCAATATAACAGAAATGCTAGGAGTGGTAGCAGGGGCTAAAGTTTTCTCTAAGTTAGACTTAGCCTCAGCCTATCACCAAATTGAGTTAGATAAAGATTCACGTCACTTCACTGCATTTAATTCCCCTTCAGGTATGTTTCAGTTTTGCCGCATGCCATTTGGCCTGGCATCGGCCGCATCGGTCTTCCAAAGAGTAATGGTCAATTTACTTAAAGATGTAAAGAATGTTGCTATCTTCCAGGATGATGTTCTTATTTTTGCAAAAGATCAGGCTGAACATGATGTGATATTGAGTAAAATTCTTTCAATCTTCCAAGAACATGGTGTGGTCCTGAAACGCGAGAAGTGTGTATTCTCAAAAAGTAAAGTGGAGTATTTAGGTCACACCATTTCTAGCGAAGGTGTCACCCCTAAGCCCAGTTTGGTTCAGGCCATTATTGATGCGTCAGCTCCCAAAGACAAGGCGGGCGTCAAATCCTTGCTTGGTTTGACTGAGTTTTATTCCCGATTTATTCAAGATTACGCCTCAAATGTTCGTCCCATCTCAAAGTTACTTAAAGAGAGGAGTGAATTTGTGTGGGACTCAGAATGTGAGCAAGCATTTACCTGGCTCAAAGAACAATTGAGCACGGTTAAAGCACTTAAACCCTTTGAACCCTCTTTGCCATGTATACTGACAGTTGATGCAAGCAGCTATGGGTTGGGAGCCATCCTGACTCAGGAGGTTGGTAATTTGGAACATACCATCGGATTTGCTTCAAGGGTTTTGAGAGAAGCAGAAGCACATTACTCTGTTATAGAAAAAGAACTCTTGGCATGTTGGTGGGGAATTGAAAAGTTCAGAAACTATCTGTGGGGCAAAAAGTTCACGTTGCAAACAGACCACAAACCACTAGTTGCAATTTTAGGCAGTGTCAATAACAGCAATGCTACGCCACGTATAGCTCGCCTGGCGTCGAAACTCTTGCAATTCAATTTTGACATATTACACATCGCTGGGGGAAAAAACGTTAGGGCAGATGCTCTGTCTCGCTTACCTCCTCCTTACAATAAGTCTATGCATTGTGAAGAGGATGTTGAATATGATGACAAAGAAGACTGTATAATAGCAAGTGTAGAATTGGAAAAAGTGTGTTCAGTAATGGAAAGCAGTTGGCATGCAGCCTTGGAAAAAGATGTAATTTTGAGTGATGTGAAGAAATACATAATGCATGGTTGGCCTAAAGAAAGAAATGTTGATGTTGATTTACAGCCTTTTGTGAAAGTTTGTGATGAATTATCGTTAGAGGATGGTCTTGTGTTCAGATCCGACAAACTGGTACCTCCTGTGAGTATCAGAACCACCATTCTTAATAAAGCTCATGAGGGACATCTGGGCGCTACGCTTACCAAACGCAGAGTGAGAGAATACTTTTGGTGGCCACAAATGGATAGGGACATCGAAGCGCTGGTTTTAGAGTGTCCTATTTGTGCCTCGAGTGACAAGTGCCTTCGCACTTCGGTTCCCCCTCTCACCCCCATACCTCTTCCAGAGGCTCCTTGGGAGAAACTAGGCATTGATGTACTTGGACCTTTTCACAATTTGCCTCATCATTGCAAATTTGCCATAGTGATGATGGACTACTACACAAAGTGGCCTGAAGTAAGATTTGGACCCAGAGCGGACTCTCAAGAAGTTCTTGAATTTTTAAAAGATATCTTCATGAGAGAAGGTTTCCCCAGATATGTCGTATCGGACAATGGGGTTCAATATGTTTCTGTCGAGGTGGAAGAATTCCTTAAAGAATCCTCTATAACCCACCTCAGAAGTTCCCTGTATCATCCCCAAACCAATGGTCTGGTTGAAAGACTAAACAGGGTTGTGGGTGACTGTGTTAAATGGGCTATACAACACAATAAAATGGTTCCCCCCACAGTGAGGGCAATGTTATGGTTCTACAGAACCACACCTCACTCTTCTACTGGCATTTCCCCTTTTGAACTTCTGAGAGGCAGGAAACCTTGCACGGAATTTAGACCTGCCTGGATGTCAAAATGGTTCAAGTCTAATAGTACTCAACAAGATTTGGATGAAAGAGTCAGACTCAAGGTTGGTGAAAATCAAGCCAAACAAAAAGAATATTTTGATGAGAGAAAAAGGGTCGCCAGCAGAGATTTTGTGGTGGGAGAGGTAGTTAGAATTAAAAGACAGGGTTTTGTAAAAAAAGGTGAGTCCAAATTCAGTAACCCTGTTATTGTGGATAAAGTATGTGGAAGTGCTGTTCGCGTCAATGGACGCAATTGGTGGAACATGAACAAGATTGTAAAGAGTAAAGTCATTAACAGTCGTCGGGGCAACTCTGACTATGACTCAGAGGCTGCTCCTCATGTTGTACCTGGTAACAGTTCAGTTCCTGTTTCGAGCAATCCTCCTAGTGTTCCCAGGAGGAGCTCAAGAGTGGTCCAGTTGCCTGTCAGATACAGGCGTTAATTTCTGTCTCTCTTTAGTGATTTTTCTTGCCTTACTCTCGTGTTGACTTGTTCTCTTACTCTCTCTCTTTCTCTCTCTCTCTCTCTCTCTCTCTCTTCTCTTATCTCTTTCTCCTCCTCTTCTCTGTTCTCCTTTCCTCTGCTTGCACCTGTATTCTTCTCATTCATCTGTTAAGAAAAGGAGATATATGTAGTGATTTAGCCTCCGCGCTAAGTGCACGCGACCTCTGTCCAGCGTTGGCCTCGCGCCGCCTGCGTGCGTGCGTCCTGAGCATTCTGTGACAGTTGTAATGTCAGTTGAGATTCGCCCTGTGACCTGTGAAGCCGCATGTATTTGTTTCCAGTGGGACTCAATAAAGTATTAACTTAATCTCATTTACGAGTGTTTCCTCTTGATTACTACAAATTGCTTGGAAAAGCCTTACAGCAGAGTGCTGTTCATAGTATCCCCCTGACAACAGACATGTGGATCAGTTGCCAAGCCGCTGATTACATGTGCATCACTGCACACTGGATCTCTTTTTCAGGTGTTAGAGACATGGTATCTGCAGGCATTGACACTGTTGGGATTTTTAATCATACTCGCAGACATGCAACTGTATCCATGTTTGCTATGGAGAAATCTCATACTGCTGCAAACATTTTCGCTGAGTTTAACAGCAAGGTCTTTGAATGGCTGCGACCAAGAGGCCTTAACATTGGTTTTGTTGCCACCGACAATGGCAGTAATGTAGTTAAGGCCATGCAAGATGGTCGCTATTTCAGGGTCCAGTGTTTGGCACACTGCATTAACATTGTTGTTCAAGACTTTCTGAAAAATGAAAGCAAAGTCAGAAACTTACTGACCATTTGCAGAAGAATCTGTACGCATTTCAACCATTCTTTTAAAGCCCGGAAGCAGCTACGAGTCATTCAACGTGAGTATAAAATGCCAGTCAAAGCACTCATCCAGGAGGTCCCAACACGTTGGAACTCTACTTATTACATGCTTGATCGGCTGTTTGAGCAGTGCATACCACTTTATGCTTATGTCATGACAAGAAGATCAGGGGATCCTACTGTTATTAAAGCCATGACCGTTGAGATGTAGCAATGAGACCTAATTAAATGCCTGACAGAGATGCAACTTCCTTTTGAGGTGTTGACACGTGCAGTCAGCAGGGAGGACTGTACTATGGGCCAAGCTATCCCATTGTTGTACATGCTAGAGCAAAAGCTGAAGGAGGTGTCTGAAACATACAAAGGTGTTGAAGGAAAACTTGAAGCATGTTATTTGGCGAAGACGTTAGCCTGCCGCTTATCTGAGAATACAAGGATTCAAAATAAGATTGTGTCACATCAACATTACATTACTGCCACAATTTTGGATCCACTGTACAAATTATTTGTGAACAGTAATGCAGTAATTCCTTTTTCAGAAGGGGATGTTGCCAAGTACAAAACTGTAATAGCTGAGGTAGCCACTGAATTAGAAAACGAACGGCTCTAAATTAGAGGCCTGCCAGTGCCAGCCCAGGACAGTGCAAGTACTACAGAGCATCCTACAGAGTCAAGTTCTTCTTCACAGCATGAGAGCAGTGCGTTTGCTTCCCAGCAGTCACCAACTCTACCAATAACAAAAACAGTACCAGCAGGATCTGATTCATCAAACACAACCCAAAAAATAGCTGCTTGGTTTCTACAGAAAGGGATGGGTAAGTCTGTTGCTGTCGCAAAGCCAAAAGAGGCCCAGCAAACCGGAGCACCACTGAACATTGAGCGGATGGTCCAGGCCTATCTGGATGACACAACAGAGGTGTTCTGGAGCAAAGAAAAACGAAAGGGAGGCCCCTTACTTATCCAGTACGGGACAAGGGGAGTCAAGATTCAAAAAGTTAGAAAGTTTCCCAACTGTTCTTAGACCATGGTATATCTTAAAATCTATAAACCTAATTGCAATTTCACAATATCACGTGAGAGAAGCTCAATTTGGACGAATCATGGTGATCTCATTACAATACAATTGGTATATATTTCAACAAATTATTAAAACAACTTAATAAACCAAATTATTCAAACACCACCAACAAGACTATCACAAATTATTGTAGGGAAAATTAATCCATGTTTATTCAATACAATGTTATTCTTACACATAATATAAACATAATAAAATCACAGTATCATTTAAAAAAACAGAATTGTGTTACTGGAATATGGGCTTAAAAAGAAGCAGTTGTCTACTGGAACATGGGCTTAAAAAGAAGCAGTTGTCTGCTGGAACATGGGCTTAAAAAGAAGCAGTTGTTAAATTGGAAGGTGCACTATGAACTACCACGTGCTTGGACACAACAGAGGCAATAGGTGAGCTACGAGTATTTTCTCCAGCATTAACTGTTCTCTCTCCCCCATTTTAATGTCATTTTTTTCTCTCTTTCTCTTTCTCACATTCTCTCACATCGTTCCTCTTTCTCTTTTAAAGTTATGGTCACTGCTGTCCACTCTGCCGTGCACAACTTTACCTAAGTACAAGTAGTGAACTCTGTCGGCCACAGTGAAGCCTGCTTTTACACGTAGTGCACCCTGATTGAATCACGCCAATGGCACTAGGTGAGCAAAGAAGCTTGTTTCTGAAACAATAACAAGTTAACTGTGAAAGGAGAGAGTGGGTAGTGTCCAGCACATTCACTACGTAGAAATATACAATTTCCTCCGAGCAGTCAGAATAGATAGGTTACAACAGTCTGACGAACAGATCAACAAGCTTCTTGTGCCACTTTTGCGTCACTTTTAACATGGGGAAAGTAGCGCAAGGAGCGTGTAAATCTGCCTCTGACTTCTCAAGAAAAACAATCACCTCCAGACTCTGCGAGTCAATGAGATGCAACAGTCTAGGTACTCAGGGGCAGGTCTACAAGCAAGTACTGCAGCGTGGCACCGTAAGCCCTTTGGCTGCACCACCCTACAGCACTTTCAGAGCATACGAATGCAACAAATTTACAAGAATTTGTCACATTCAAGTGCTCTCCCCTCCGCTGGCGTGCAAACAGTTGCCATGCGCCGGCGCAGGCACCATTGCACCATGGGGCAAGGATGCCTGCGCCAAGGGGATATTGTTTTTGTGCAGGAAGAGGCACCTTCCTGCACAAAAATATTCACTAAAGGCATTTTTCCTCTTTCAATGCGTGCGTAGAATGCAGCAAGCAATGAAAGAGGGAAAAAAATGAGGAGAAATGAAAACATTTGTCCCCGTTGTGCTTTGCTATGCCACCTCTAGGGTGATGTAGCATTCAGATGCATCTCCAGATTTACGATTCTCGTAAATCTGGACAATGTGTCTTGTTCCATGGGTGTTGCGTGGGAACACCCACAGCAACACCCATGAAACGCCCCTTCACTGCAAACAGCTGCGATTGAAGGAGCCATATTTACAAGGAGAGGAAAAGTCTTGCAGGGTATCTTTTCCTCTCGTAAATATAAAGGAGTCCTCTGCGCCACCAGTACATCACAAAAAGTGACGTATTGGTGGCGCTGGGAGCTTGTAAATCTGCTCTGCAATATCGAGAACTCACCGCTAAGCAGTGGGAGTGTATGTAATATACTACTTTGGAAGAAAAACAGTGCACACACACCTCCTTACAGTGGAAGTTAAAAAAATACATTAACCTGAGTATTCAAATAAATAAAGCGAAAATATATGTGTGCAGTTGTATGTACTATGGTATTACAAAGTCTATATTCTATCTTTCAGATCACTAAACTGGAGGGTGCACTATGAACCAGCACATGCTTAGACACCCAACAGAGGCAAAAGGTGAGCTACGAATATTTTCTCCAGTATTAACAGCTCCATTTATAACTTTCTCTCTCCCACGTTTTAATGTTGTTTTTTCTCTCTTTCTCTTTCACATCATTTCTCTTCCTCTTTTAAACTTATAGACGCTGCTGTCTACTCCGACGTGTAGAACCAAAGCTAAGTTGAAGTTTTGAATTCTGCTGGCCACAGTATTTACACAATGTAAGCAGAGCGGCCTAGATATACAATACCTACGATTAAGTATATTACAAATAAAATAACTTATTTACAAGCCCTTTGCACCACTTTTTCGTCACTTTCAAACATGAAAAAAGTAACACAAAAGACTCTTATAAATAAGCCCTAAAGAATATTGTCCTGCATAATGACTTGATCTCTCACCCAATACTGTCTCATCTCTGAATTATTTTAAAGACCTGTTGATCTGTAATTGAAATCTGATGCAGTAGGCACTTCCATACAGACACCGCTTCAATGGGGCCCTATAACACAAGTGAAAAGTACCAGGCACACTGCATACGTAAAATCCTAGTGTTACCTTGACTTGTAATGTTTGACCTCATTTAGTCACATCAATGTAATTTTAAACACTAACTTAATTTTGTTTTGCAGATTACCTACCATACGTCTATTGGAGTCCACATCCCATGTTGTTGATTATATTGTTTTATTAAAATTATGTTTCTAGTTCTTTATTTTATTGCTTTCTTTTAGTTACATTTCCAGTTATTTATTGTTGTTTTAATAAAAGTTAATTAAAAATAAAAATACGTCTTTTTTTGGGGGGGGTAGTAGTCCCCAATAGAAATGATATTTATAATTTGAAAAATAATTCTGAGACTAACTCTTTACCAGATCTGTACCAGAGTCTATAGCTACAACTAACGGTACCAATCCAAAACTTTAAAAGTACAACGCCATTACCAACATAGTGTGGTGAACTTTCTAACCTCTGTGCTCATTTAAGTGTTCCATGAACTGTTACTATGGTAACAGGCAGAAAACCGCTTGGGGGTAGGGTTGAAAGGTACTGGCTGTACAAAAATCATTATATTTACCCTAGATCCTCTACATGACAGAAATTAAAGCAAAGTAAAACAAAACACTATACCAGATTTACAACCCCCTTGCGCCACTTTCGCCTCCAAGGCCCCCCACTACAAAATTGGAAGTGTGTGGGCCTCAACAACCCCCTCAAGCCCTGGGAATCACCACCCCCGGAAATTTGTGTATTGTGAGAGATAGACTGCGTGACCATTTGCCTAGAACCCTCGAGAGCCCTGGAGACCGCAACGCCCGACGGCAAGCTCATGCAGTGTCCCGGGGTGCCTACCCCCCGGGACACTGCTGTTTGCTTTGAGAGGGCGGGAGTCTCATGGCTCCCGCTCTCCCATAGCAAAGTTAGTTTGCATTTTGAAAGACAGAGCAGAGAAATCTGTTCTCACTTTCAAAATAAAAAGCAGATTGCATTTCCACAAACAAGTTAGCATCTCCCCTTGCGGAAAAGCAATGCTGACTCCCGAAGAACGCGGGAAGCCGGCATGACCATGGGGGCATTGTAACTTCCCTCACGGTCCCCAACATTTTTAATAAGACCCGGGGGATAGGGTCCCGGGAGATATTACAAATTACTGATAGGGGCTATTTTTTACGGTAAAATTACAAGTCATGCATCCAGCGCAGCTCTCAGTGTGGCCCTCTGGTGTGCACACGCTGGATGCACGACTTATAATTTGTAGGGTGAGCGACGCCAGGGCCTTTGATGCACAACATCTACGCGTTTGGGAATCGGGATTACTAGGGTAGAAATATTATTACACCCTAGACCTGCTTAGGGGGTACTAGAAGGACCTCCAGGCCCACATTTTTTTTTTAAAACCCGGATGCGTGTAGGTTGCGTGGACTGTGCCGTAAAATAAGTAAAATAAAAGGAGTTTTCTTTTAAATAATTAGTCTCCGGGGGGTTAAATTCCGGGAGCAAAATTATTAAATTTTATGTGGGGCCCAGAGGGGCCCCTCAGACTCGGAGATCGTCAGCACTCGGGGCTAAAAAGAAAAAAAATGGTGGGGGAGGGGACGAAGGTCCTAAAAGCCGCTGGACCATCACCCATCGGGGGTTTATGTATTAAGGTAGGGGGACTATGTGGCTCCCCTCCTAGAGCACTCGAGGGCCCGTTACCCACCGGGGCTACAAAAAAAAGTATGGCTAGGGAGGGGGGCTGTAAGGTCTCCAAAGCCCAGGGGACCACCACTTCCCTGGGGTTTATGTATTGTGGGAGGGCCGGTTCCTGCAGTGTTCCCTATGTGTCCATCCCGCCCTCCCATAGCAAGAAAATCTGTTCTCTCTATCAAAATCAGATTGCTTTTTCACATGGGGAGTTGTATGTTAGTAGCTCGTGATGTGGAAAAGTAATCCCGAGTCCCAAACGCGTAGATGTTGTGCATCAAAGGCGCTGGCGTCGCTCACCCTACAAATTATGAGTCGTGCATCCAGCGTGTGCACACCTGGGGGCCGCACTGAGAGCTGCGCTGGGTGCATGACTTGTAATTTTACCGTAAAAAATAGCCCCTATCAGTAATTTGCAATATCTCCGGGGACCCTATCCCCCGGGTCTTATTAAAAATGTTGGGGACCGTGAGGGAAGTTACAATGCCCCCATGGTCATGCCGGCTTCCAGCGTTCTTCGGGAGTCGGCATTGCTTTTGCACAAGGGGAGATGCTAACTTGTTTGTGGAAATGCAACCTGCTTTTTATTTTGAAATTGAGAACAGATTTCTCTGCTCTGTCTTTCAAAATGCAAACTAACTTTGCTATGGGAGAGCGGGAGCCATGAGACTCCCGCCCTCTCAAAGCAAACAGCAGTGTCCCGGGGGGTAGGCACCCCGGCACATTGCATGAGCTGGCCGTCGGGCGTTGCGGTCTCCAGGGCTCTCGAGGGTTCTAGGCAAATGGTCACGCAGTCTATCTCTCACAATACACAAATTTCCGGGGGTGGTGATTCCCAGGGCTTGAGGGGGTTGTTGAGGCCCACACACTTCCAATTTTTTAGTGGGGGGCCTTGGACGCGAAAGTGGTGCAAGTGGTTTGTAAATCTGGTACACAGTGTTTTGTTTTACTTTGCTTTCCTTTTTGGTGTTGTAGAGGATCCAGGGTTAATATAACGTTTTTTGTACAGCCAGTACCTTTCAACTCTACCCCAAACGGCTTTCTGCCTGTTAGCATAGTAACAGTTCATGGAACACTTAAATGAGCATAGAGGTTAGAAGTTCATCACACTATGTTGGTAATGGAAAAAAGTTACTGTGTTGGAGTTTTTAAACTTTTCCATAGGAACCGCTAGGCATAGGTATAGACTCTGGTAAAGATCTGGTAAAAAGTTATCCTCAGAATTATACTTTAAATTATTAATATCATTTCTATTTTGGACCGCTTTACTCCCCCCCCCCCAAATTAACTTTTATTAAAACAATAAATTACTGGAAACGTAACTTAAAGATAACAATACAATAAATAACTAGAAACATAACTTTAACAAAACAATCTAATAAACAAAATGTGATATGGAGTCCAATAGTAGTACCGTAGGTAATCTGCAAAACAAAAAAGAAAATTAGTGTTTAAAATTAGATTGATGTGACTAAATGAGGTCAAACATTACAAGTCAAATTAACAGTTGAAGATATTTCCTTCTTTTAACGTGTGCAGTGTGCCTTATACATTTGACTTGTCTTCTAGGCTTGCGCTCAAGTGGTGTCTGTATAGAAGAGCATACTGTGTCAGATTTACATTACAGATCAACCGGTCTTTAAAATGATTCAGAAATGAGACAGAATTAGGTGAGAGATCAAGTCATTATGCAGGACAATTTCTTTAGGGTTTATTTACAAGACTCTTGCACCAGTTTTGTGTTACTTTTCTCATGTTGAAAGTGACGCAAAAGTGGTGCAATGGGCTTGTAAATAAGGTCATTCCTTTCTAATTCATTTAATCGGAGGCATTGTATATCTAGGTTGCTCTGCTTACCTTATGTAAACACTGTGGCCAACAGAGTTCACAACTTAAACTCAGCTTTGGTTGGTCACAGCAGAGTGGACAGCATTGTCCATACCTTTAAAAGAGAAAGAGAAATGATGTGAGAGGGAGAGAGAGAAAGAGAGTGAAAACAACATTAAAACTGTGAAAAGAGTGAAAGTTATTGATGGAGCAGTTAATAGTGGAGAAAATACTTGTAGCTCACCTTTTGCCTTGGTTGTGTGTCCAAGTATGTGCTGGTTCATAGTGCCCCCTCCAGTTTAGTGATCTGAAATAAGTATATAGAGTTAGTCATAGTATAGTACGTACAAAAGTGGCGTAAGGGGCTTGTAGATTGGCCTCTCAGACTGTTGATATCTGTCTATTGTCACTGCTCAGAGGTAATTGCACATTCCTACTCAGTGAAGCTGCTGCACACTACCCACTCTCTCCTTTCACAGACTTGTCGTTGTTTCGGAAAGAAGCTTTTTGCTCACCTTGTGCCATTGGCGTGATTCAAAGAGGGTGCACCACGTGTCATAGCAGCCTTCTCAAACGTTGTTACGATGGTCAGGCATCATCGCAGAATCCTCAAACGTTGAGTTTTAGAGGTGTTGGGGGATGCCAATTTGTGAAACACAACCTGTAAGACAAAAAGAAAGTTAACATTGTGTGTAAATGTTTTATCAAAGGAGAGAGGAAGTGAGAGAGTGACTGCAAAGAATATTCGCAGCTCAAATTTCTGTCACCAGTGTGTTTTTCACCACGTGCTGGGACATAATGCACCTTGAAGCTCTACATCTAAAAGATAGTAAAAGAAAGATGTTATGTTTGGTAATTGTTACTATCTTAATGTGGAGTTGAATAACATCGGCCTTTCACACACGTTCCCTCTCACATTTAAAAGAACTATTTGTATAGTTTGTATTCCGGACATTTGAGCGATTATAAAAACATTTCTGCTATTGGAAAATAAAATGTACATGTAATTTGATACACTATATAGGACCGCGTTTGTCTAAATCGATGCGTCACTTTTTTGTATCCAATCTGCTACAGCCCTTCGACTCCCTCTGATGCGCACCTAGGCCTCACATGCTCACCTTTTCGTGGACAAGACACCTTCTGCATCATGTAGTCCCGATCTGCCACTAAGAAGTCTCACGTTTGGTGCTAACTCTTGATATCGGTATGGCTAATGACAAACTCATACTCCCATCATCATCATAGGTTCCTCACCCGCTCAGTGCTTATGATACCACAAACTCAGCAACCAAAGAGGCCACACATATAGTTGTGGGCCCACCTACTTGCTGGTTCGGGCCTACATGAGGCGTTTGAATCACTAGGATGGGCCATCACAGCGCTTGGCATGGAAACAACTCTAAAATGGCGTATAGCACGTGCACCCTGTCTTTTTATTGGTACGGTCATGTGTGTAGTGAGGGATGCTCTGGATGGGTGTGGTGTGGGTGTTTACCAGCCATGAGGGAGTGTGTGTGTGCCGTTCTGACCTGGAACTAAGAAATCACTATAAATCTGGGCAATGTTTTGTTGTTGTGTTTTCGTGGAAGCGTAATTGGAGTGGGCTGACCTGACGTATGCCAGTGCTGCGCGAGGCTCTGAGCCATGATTCTGGAGCTAAGGGCGTGGTCCCGTCGTGAGCTATATGAGAAATCAAGTGATTTGGGTGTCCGTTTTGTAGTGCTGACTTCACCCGGGTCTTAAAATGAAATGTGTCATTATATCTGTAAAGTCCCACAATTTGGCCAACATGGAAGGTACGGGGTAATACTGACTCTATATTCGTTCATAGTTGCACACATAAAAGGTGGACATGACGCATTTCTGTGAGAATGAATGTTTGTTGTATATTCAGTGGAGTGTTGTAGTTGTAGTAATACAGGGCTGTGCAAGGTTTAAGTTGCAGTTTTTGGCACATGAAGGGCATCTAATATATATATATATATATATATATATATATATATATATATATATATATATATATATATATATATATATATATATATATAGTTATTCGGGTACACTGTAGAACTTGGTGCTGGAAATCAGTGTTCGAGTCTCGTAGTTGCGTCCGCATCCTGTTATTGTAGAGTAATGACGTAATGTATATTAGTATTAGTATTAGTATAATATTAGTTTTGGGTTGATTTTGCGCTTTATAAATATGCTCAAATTGTTTTTTTTTATAAAAAGATGGAATATCCCACACTTACTGTCACAGGTAAGATGGTTGCATAAACTATTTATAGCACAATACATAAACACAATAAATACACAATAACAGATAGATAGTTGAAGTGGGTAAGGGCACATGTGCTCGACTCCATTTTATTACATTGTTGTTGGTAAGAAGTAGAATGGTAATCATGATATCATATACAGATATTTAATCATAAACGGTTTATGACAGCTGTACAAAGGTAGGAGCATTGTATGTCAAATAATACACAGAAGATTCTATTGTAAGGAGTTCATCAGTTGTGGTTGGCTGAGGTAGGGGCGGTTTGTGTGGAGCCTGCAATGATGCGTGGTCCAGGCAAATCGCACTGGCAAAAATGTGTTTTGACTATTGAATTTTGCCTTAACAAGGGCATTTGGTGATTATTTACAGTGTACTGAGTTAGTGGTATGTCTGGTGTTTATCGTGTGCTCACCCTGCGATGATGCGTGGTCTGAACAGGCTGCACTGAAATCATTCACTGTTGCATACTGGACTATATGAACTTTGAGGGGGGAAAAAACTAGCATTGATGGTTATCAACTGCTGTGAAAACTAGGTGTACTGATTGCTCCTCATAACAAATTAAACGATTCCTCTTCACCCACCTCTTCACCCAGTGCATTGTAATTTTCACAAATTGGGGCCGTTTGTCTGGTGGCGATGTTGAAGGTGATACCCCAGAGGTACCTGGTATTGCTGATGGTGGAGGTACATTTTTGCGCAACCTTGTACATTGTTTGTTATCATAGTTCACACAATGCAGCTATTGAAGGTGCTTGCACATACTAGCAGTGCAACAGCACTATTTTTTTCTCTGCTTTAAATAACTCAAGGCTGAATTTAATGCTGTCTATGGTGTAGATGAAAAGGAAAATTCAAGTTGTGAACCCTACTGTGCACAGTGTACATAGAAGCTAGTAGTCACTACAGTTATAGAACAATGTTTTTTTCACTTATTTTAACAAAATCTGAATACATACAGTATCATTGTCTCTGCATTAAATAAATCAAGGTTGAAATTCCTACTGTCTATAGTGTAGATGCAAAGGTGAATTCAAGTTGTATACCCTGCTATCCACAGTGTAGATCTTAGGGTGGAGTGCATCATCTGCAATTAAGATTGGAGTGGAAGATAGAACATATATGCAGCATGCATTTTACTATTCAACTAAATGTATAAGTGATATAAAATACGTTTTTCAAGGAAGCATAATGAAGGGATATTGTGTAGGGTTTGATTACTTAGTTTGGTTTCTACTGAGTTTGTGGTATCTAAAACAAGAAGGTTCTGTGGAGCCTGCAATGATGCGTGGTCCAGGCAGGCTGTACTGATAGTAATGTTATTTGTGTTGTGAATGGTGCCTTAGTAAGGCCACGTGATAATCATTTTTGGTGCACTGAGTTACTAGTACCTTTGGTGCTTAGCGTGTACATATTCTGTGATGATGCATGGTCTGGGGGGGAGGGGGCACAGCAATTGGAGTAATATCTTTTGTCAATTGGATTCTGCATGAATTCGACTTAAAAGTTATAGTATATCTCATTGCTGACATAAAACTGTTCACTCTTCTTTCCGGGGATTTATGGTGCACTGAGTTAGTAGTATCTTCGGCGCTGAGCTTGTAAGTACCCTGCGATAATATGTAATGCAGGGTGGCTGTACTGGGAGCAATGTTTTTTGTCTAGTAAATTCTGCTTTAATAAGGCTACGGGGAAATGACTTGTGGTGCAGTGATTTAGTGGTACCGAAAGAACTCAGCGTGTATGTACCCTGTGATGATTCATGGTTCGGGGGGGGGGGTCGCAGTGGTATAATGTCTCTTGTCTAATGGAATGTGTCATGTACAATCGTCATTCTATCTGAAAAAATCTGAACACATACAATACAATTGTCTCTGCAATAAAGTAATCAAGGTTGAATTCCTTATTGTCCGTAGTATACATGCAAAGGTGACTTCAAGTTGTGAACCCTGCTGACCGGAGAGTACATCGAAGACTGTAGTTGACACTGACACAGATATCGAGGAATGATTTTTTTTGCTACATATTTTAACAAAATGTGATGACACTGTACTATTTTTCGGGCTTAAATAAATTGAGACTGAATTTTATGTTGTCTGTAGTGCTTATGCACCACTGGGGTCAAGTGGTAAATTCTTTTGATCTCAGTGTAAATTTTAAAACAGAACTCACTACAGTCATTGAGGAATGTTTTTTGTGGCATTCTTTAAATAATCTTTGGCTCACATAAATCAAGGATATCTTGAATGCTGTTCGTAGTGTAGATGGAAAGCTGAATTCAAGTTGTGAAACCTGTTGTACGCAGTGTAGATTTAAGGCAGTAGTCGACACAAAGATCGATGAATGCTATTTTGTCACAGTTAACAGAATCTGAGAACACAGTACAATTGTCTCTGCCTTAAATAAAGCAAGGCTGGATGCAATGCCGTCCGTAGTGTTGATGCAAAGCTGAATTCAACTGGTATTTAGTTGTCAACTCTACTGACAGCAGAATAGATTAAAGGCAGTTCTCAGCCCAGATATTGAAGACAAATTTAGATCCAAATTTGAATTCAAGTTGTGAACCCTGCTGTCCGCATTGTTGATGGAAACCACTAGTGTTGGATTTTCACCAAGCTCAACCCACACCACGGAAGTGAGGATGGTCCCAATCCTCTGCCCCTATTAGGAACGCTACACGCCCATTATACCACAGCGTGACAGCGGACCGAACAAAGGGAGAAGGCGGGAAAAACAAAAAGAAAGAGAAACGCCAAGACTCTCTCTATGTTTCAGCTAGGCAGACCCTGTTCTTGTTGGGGATATAGGTCTTCTAACCTGCAGCAGGGAAAGAGAAGAAACAAAGAAAACAGACTTATAACACAGTCCTCAGTGTCCTCTCACCTGAAGTTTCCACAGTACACACATTTAATGCCCAACACACCCCAATTCCCCTCCTTACTTGGGTAACACAGAAGATTCTTCTGGAAAGAGACTTGTTGTTGTAAATCCAAATGAAAAGGGTACCAAAACACCCTTTTTATCATGCGTTTCGTGTACAGGGGAAAAAAGTCATAAATCTGACAAAAAAAACCCTCTGATAGCTATTAACAGCAAAACCGCTGTGTATGCATAGCGTTTAATCTAACTTGTGGCCACAAACTACTTCGCGTCCCTCGCTAAACGCTAGAAGCTCAAGGCTTCGTGAATTCGTCCAAAGTTTCACACAACGATGTGAAACGAGTTACACAAAACCCGGAAATCGGCTCGACCGTATATAACGAACCCCACACCCCGACTCAGCCCACAGCAGTCTAGTCATGGAGGTAGATTTCCCAATTTCCTCAGGTACCAAAAATCTGCAAATAGTTCAAATTCCAACCCCGACCGGGTAGTGCAGAGTGTAAGGCGTCTGACGAGTCCCAGCTCCAGGAAGCAGAACGAAGCCTCGTTCTGCTCGGCAAAGCTCCAAAGCGTCTCCTTTTCACCAGTAACGGGGAAACACAATCACAGGGAGAAAAGCTAACTCCCAAAACACAACCTGGGTTTGAAAACACAACCAGGCTAGAAACCAAGCATCGAGTACTGGTGCTGGCTCACAGATAAGCCAGAAGAGGAAGGAGGGGCAAGAGGAAAAAAGGGGAGGAGGCTACCAATACAGAGGAAACAGAGAGAGGACACCGAGATTACAATGTGCAAAGAAGGCACAGAATGATAGAAAAGCAGCTAACTTCGACTAATTCCTAACAACTAGTCGATACAGACATAAGTCTGCAGTGCTGTGGCGCTGAGTTCGCGATCGGCCTGTACAAAGGAAGCATGCGGTCATGGCGGCAGCCACGTGGCAGGGTGGGGACCTTTGCTGGGGCACAATCTCTTCTCTTTGCAGAAGTGAACCACGCCCAAGGCATAGCCTCATTATTTATAGTCATAGGTTGACGTTGTTTATGTTGGACTAGCCTACTCTCCTTCTGTTTTAAAGGGGGGGTGAACACAGCTACATGACCAAAATATTCCCCAGTGTCTGAGATAATATGGTTGTGTCCACTATTCAGTACACCACACATATCAATGGTATCTACATACTGAAAAGTTTTTGATTTCTATAGTGAATTGTGTATAGTATTTCAACTGTAGTCTTAGCGTTGTGTACATTATTGTGGATGTTTGAGTTCTTTTATACATACTTGGTTGCCACATCTCTGTAGATTAAGCTAGTGTGCTGTTGAGGGGATATATTATTTTGGAAAGGTTCATTGTCCTGTTTTGTGCTGCCTTTGAGGTAGCAGGAAGGAGAGGTTTGTGGGGGTGGCTGTAGTGGTAGTGGTGCTGAGTATTGTGATTTTGTTGGGTGTCTGAAGTGTATAATTACAATCTCTAACAGATATTGCTCTTTAAACATGGGTGTGAGTTGGATGTAATTCACGTAGTACATGTTCGATGCTCATACAGTAGTTTAATGTTGATGTTAATTTGTTAGTGGTAAGTGGAAGTATTGCCTAATTATTTACGTAGCATTGCAGATTTGGTTTCTGGTTGAAAATATGGGGAAGTGGTCAAAATAATAAGTAGAAATTGTCATTTAAAAAACCTTTGAAATTCACTGAAAAAAACATAGGTTTCAAGCAGGTTATAGTTAGGAATTATCATTTAAAAAACCTTTGAAATTCACTGAAAAAGCCATAGGTTTCAGGCAGGTTATAGTTAGGAATTAGCATTTAAAAAACCTTAGAAATTCACTGAAAAAACCACAGACTTTAGGAATGTTATAGTTAGCTGGACATTTCACTCATACAAAACCATTGAAATTCCTCTGTTATAGTTAGTTGTACTAACTGTAACTCTTGCGCCCACAATCTACTGGTGATGATGTCACATCTTACATCATTCATGACATGGTCGGGGGGCGTGGCTTGGATGCCGAGGAGGTAGGCAGCGTGAGCTCGGAGCTCCGCGCCCGATCCCGGAAAATATCCTGAAAATCTGATCGGACCCCGACGTAATTGATATCATTCGACACTGGAAGGTACCACGAAGGGTCCGGTGCCCACGGAGGACGACACCGGGCCGTTCCAAGCCAGTTATCCGACTCAGAAAGTTGGACTCAGGCGCGAAGTCCTCGACCTAAAATGGCGGCGGGGGCATGAGATACGGAGACGACGGAGTCGCCGGGCCGGAGCCCCCCTAGGAGCTGCTACCCCTACAGGTCGAAGGTGCTAGCGGTTGCATCGCACCCCTCCCTGGGTGTTGGAGTGGACCCTGGGCGCACCCCGGGCGGTTGGGATCCGCCCCTTGGTAGTGGAGGCGACAGTGTGGCTATGACCCAGTGACGGTGACCCCGGGCCTCTGAGCACAACTGGCGCCATCCGGGCTAGCGGTAGATCGGAGACCCTGATCCCTAGAGGCAGCCTTGGATCCGGAGACCTGAGCAGCGCCCCGGGCACGAAAAAGACAGGCTTTTCCGCTGCGGCTGCAGGGACCCTTCCTGAGGACAGAGCCCGGCAACGTGCGGAGAGAGAGCAGGGACAGAGTTGGAGACCACCGCTCGAGCCGGCCCAGATGGGGAAGCCAAATAGGAAGGGAGAAGGTGCGACCGATACAGAGGCTGCAGAAGGAGCGGAGCGAGACCAATCGGCATTACAGCGGATGCAGGACCGTATCCTGGAGGCCATCGCCACCACAAGGGACGCTTTGCAACAAGATATAGCTCAGGTGGCGACGGGATTGGGCCTCCTGAAGGCCGACCATGATAAACTTAAGGACAGAGTGAAGTCCGTGGAGATCACGGTTAAGGAATTAGCCCCGGGCTATGCAGCGGTGAAGGCGCAGATGTCGGAGGTGATGGACCGCTTGAAGGTGTTGGAACGGAGGGCCGAAGATGCGGAAAACCGGAATAGGCGCAACAACGTACGCCTCGTGGGCCTGCCGGAAAAAATTGAAGGCGACGATATGGTGGGCTACCTCGATAACTGGTTGCGAACGGAGGTGGCCCCGGAGGGACTGTCCCCCTTCTTCTCCCTGGACCGGGCGCATAGGGTTCCGGCGCGCCCGCCGGCCTCAGGCCTCCCACCTCGCCCAGTGGTGTTCAAGTTGCTCCATTACCGGGACAGGGACTGGCTTTTGCAGAGGGCGAGAGAGGCAGGGCCCTTTCAAGTGGACAACAGCAGGGTCACCATGTTCCCGGATTATACGTTTGAGACGCAGCGGCTCAGGGCGAACTTTCTGTCCCTTAAGCGGGAGCTCCGCGATGAAGGCATGAAGTACTCTCTGCTGTTCCCTGCCAAGCTGAGAGTGGTGGTGGATGAACAATCTCTCTTCTTTATGTCCTCTGCGGACGCTTGGACCTGGTGGGACACTTATAAAGCGGGAACGGACGGTGCTAAGGCCAGGGAGGAGGAGGCCAAGGTGGCGCAGCCGGTCAGGAAGTCCCAACGGATCAGGAGGAACCGCAGGAGGACCGGTAAGCCTTCGGTATCGCAGACTGAGGCGGAGAGGCAGGCGGCCCTACAGGCGGTAGCGGACTTATCCAGGACCAGAAGCCAGTCCGGGAAGGGCACGGGCTCAGAGGACCCGGGCACGGGCTCGGAGATGGGACAATCGGAATTTGGTGGAGCCCGGGGCCCTATTGTGGAGCCGCAGACTTCGGAGGAGATACTTGAGGCGTGTTGAACTGAACTAGTGGAGTGGACTCGCTGGTTGGACACCGGGGCATTGGGCCCATGGCAGTGGAACGCTGCTACTTGAGGTCTTGGGGCGCTATAATGTGGGGATTGTGGGGTGGAGTGCGCGGGGCTGATTTGCTTTGAGGATCTAGCACATCGAGCCACGCCTTACTGGCCCCTAAGGTCACCGCAGTGGAGACTGCGGCCATTACTGCCTTTCTTTGAGGGGTGGTTGGGAGTGTTGGTTTGGATGGGGGTACTTCCAGTTGCGGGGGGGCCTGTCCTGGGGGGGTGGGCGTTGCGAGCAGTTGGGGTTGCTCAGGGGGTAGTTGTTGTTGAAGGGGTTTGGCTTCCTGTTTGGAGAGGGTGGGTGGGGTGGCCCGTGGTCGCGGGACATGTGAGGTCATTGTTCTTTGTTGTCTGGTCCAGTTGTGTGGGGAGGGATGGCTAGTACCGGGGCATTGAAATGTGTGTCCTGGAATGTGCGGGGTATGCAGTCAATGACACGCAGGCATAAAGTTCAGGCATACCTCAAGCGTAGGGGGGTTCATATAGCGTTCCTGCAAGAAACGCATCTAAATAAGCAAGAGGGGGCTGCTCTGCAGAGACTTTGGAGGGGGCAGCTGTTTTACACGACGTTCTCAGCTTTTGCAAGGGGGACACTGATTTGGATACGGGCGGGGGTCCCCTTCCAGGTGACAAAAACATTGGTGGACCCGGAGGGCAGGTATGTGGCGGTGGAGGGGAGGCTGAGGGGCAAGGTGATATCTCTCTGCAATGTGTACGCCCCTAATGTAGATCTGCCCGCATTTCTGTCTGCAATCTCGGGCAAACTGGCGGGTTATTTAGCAGGGCCGGTCCTCTTGGGGGGGGATTTCAACTCAGTCGAGGATGTGTTATTGGATAGGTCCCATCCCCCACTGCGCGCGTCCCCAGTGCATAGAGTCGCCAAGCGCAGGTTGGAATGGCAGGAGAGCTGGGCCCTCAGGGATGCATGGAGGGCGTTGCACCCCACTACTAGGGACTACTCTTTTCACTCGCACCTGCATGATCTGCACGTAAGGCTAGATGCGTTCCTTTGTTCGCCATGGGTGCTCCCTGCAGTGGGTGGGGCGGAATACTTGGCCAGGACGCTATCGGACCACAACCCATTGTTGATATCTCTGAACTGGATGGTGACTGTTAACTGCGTGCCAACATGGCGCCTGCAACCCGACACCCTGGATGATCTGCTGTTTAGGGAAGCTCTGGGAGAACGCATTGAGAGTTACTTTGAGGAGAACAGTGGTTCGGCCTCCACGAGGGCGGTAGAGTGGGATGCGTTTAAGGTGGTGGTGCGGGGACACTGTATTGGACACACGGCTGGGGCTCGCAAGACTTTGATGGACGATTTGGATAAGGCTGAAACGCGGCTGAGGGAACTGGAAAAGAGTCGCCCGAATCACCCTGAGTTGCAGGAGGGGCTTAGTGGGGCACGGGAGGGGCTGGCTGTAGAGCTGGAACGGCTGCGCAGCTTTGACCATAAGGCGTACATGACGAGGGCACATGCGGAGGGCGATAAGGCGGGGTCTATGCTGGCATGGCTCGCTAACCCAGTCGGGAGGGGCATGCCGATCATGATGATCCAGGAGGTGGGGGAGGAGCCCTGCCATACTCAACCCGGGATCCTGAATAAGTTTCGTGCTTATTACGAGGGGCTCTATAAGAGTGGTGAGACAGGAGGGGCGGATGAGCTAGGAGAGTTCTTGGACGGCTTACAACTGCCAAGGGTGGAGGACTCAGAGGCGGAAGAGCTGGGTCGGCCCATCACTCTTGGAGAGATAGGGTGTGCAGTAAAGCAAATGGCCAGGAACAAGACCCCGGGACTTGACGGGCTCCCGATCGAATTCTACAGTAAATATCTAGAGTACCTTGCTCCGCGGCTGCGCGAGGTATACAATGAAGCTCAAACGAAGGGTAGGCTCCCGACCTCCATGAGGGAGGCCCTCATGATCCCGCTCTTAAAACCGGGCAGAGAGGGGGCGGCTTTGTCCTCGTACCGTCCGCTGTCCATGTTGACGACAGACTACAAGATCCTGAGTAAAATTCTTGCCAACAGACTGCTGGTGCACATGACGGGCCTTGTTCATAAGGACCAGTGCGGTTTTATTCCGACACGCAACACTACCCACAATATTCGTAGGCTTACGAGACTGATGGGTGCGGACTGGCCGAGCGCCGTTTCCCCATTTGTCCTTTCCATTGACATAGAGAAGGCCTTTGACAGCCTTGAGTGGGGTTACCTGTATGAGGTGATGAGACGCTTCGGACTGGGGGACGGATACATAAACTGGACTAAGGTCCTGTACACTGACGCGGTAGCGAGAGTTCGAGTGGGTACTCTGATCTCGAGGCAATACCCGGTCAGGCGTGGCACCAGACAAGGGTGTTCCCTATCTCCGCTCCTGTTCGCTTTGGCGATGGAACCCTTTGCTGTGGAGGCCAGGCTGGGCCGCCACTATGCCGGTTTATCGTTTAGGGGCAAACCGCACCTCATTTCTTTATACGCAGATGACCTGTTGATGTTTCTGGCCGACGCGGGCCCCGAGCTCGAGGGGGCACGGCGGCTGCTAGGGCGGTTCGGCCGGTTGTCGGGCCTGAGGGTCAACTGGCCTAAATCCTGCCTGTTCCCCCTGAGGTCAGGAGAACCATGCCCACTCACTGTGCAAGAACTTAGATCGGAGCCGCTCTGCCTGCATTATTTGGGGGTCTATGTTTATCATACCCCGGCTGATTTACTGGAAGGCAACATCACCCGCTGTATTAATGCCCTACGGGGGTCCATGGACTTCTGGTCGACCCTGCCATTATCCCTGGCTGGTAGGATCTCCCTGCTCAAAATGGTGGCCCTGCCCAGGCTTTTGTATTATTTTAGGACACTTCCGGTGTGGATCCCGAGCTCTATCTTTAAGCGCCTGAGATCTCTGGTCATAGCGTTCTTATGGGGCACGGGAAGGAGGCGCATAGCGCTCGACACTCTGCTGCGCCCCAAGGATGAAGGAGGGATGGCGGTGCCGGATTTTGAAGGGTATTACCTGGCTGCGCAGCTGCAGATTTTTACTCAGGAGGTTGCGAGAGGGTATAGAGGCCCTGAAGACGCGAGAGTAGATGGTACCCCGCGGCATGTTCTGGCGTACATCACGCTGCACCAGAAGCTCCGGGTGGGAGATTTGACGGTCGAGGAGCAGACGTTTCGACTCTGCTGGGACCGGGCCCGTAAGCGGACGGGAGTTCGCCTTATGTATGCCCCTGAAATTCCGTTGGGAATGGTCACGGCCCTCCCGCATGGAGGGGACTGGTCGCGCTTGCTAGGTTGGGAGGAGGCGGGGATACAAATGTTGGGTGATCTATACGAGGATGGGGTGTTGCTGCAGTTTCAGGACTTGCAGGAGCGTTTCGACCTGCCGAGGGGCGACTACTTGTTGCATGCAGCGGTAACAGGCGCTATGCAAGCCCACTGGGGGGAAGGGTTGCAGGAGCCGGGCATCTCTATGGCCTGTCAATACACGATGATGGCGGCGGGGACCTTTAAGGCTGTCACTTGCTTGTACTCTAGGATGCAGCGGGAGGCCTTGCAACCATTGACGGCCCTGAAGGCCAAGTGGGAGCTGGACCTGCAAGTGGAGATACCTGACACGACCTGGGGCCAGTTACTAAGGCGAGCACGGAAGAGCTCGAGAAACGCCAGGTTTCAATTAATCCACTTCTATGTCATTCACAGGGCATACCTCACACCGGGGAAAATACAACAGTATTTTGGGGTAGACAATGCTGCTTGCCCCAGATGTAATACAGTCGGGGCAGACCTGGGTCACATGTTATGGGATTGCCCCTCTCTGGGAGACTACTGGCAGGAAGTTGGGCGGGCCCTTAACAGCGCGACGGACAGAGATATCCAGTACACTAAAGCAGTTGGCATCCTCCATTGGTTCCCGCATACGCCTAGAAACAAGACTACTAGCAAATTTATAGACTTGGGACTTATTCTGGCCAAGCGAGAGATTACGAGGAACTGGAAGTCGAGAGTGGGGCCCGCATATAAAAGATGGTATGGGGAATGCCTGAGGTGGGCCGCATGTGAAAGTACCTTGAGATACCAGGTGGCATGGAGGATGAATGACGAGAAGGCTCTGGAGAGGGCAACTGCATGGGAAATGATGGTGCAGGCGCTCCGCGACATGGACGCTGAGGAGTTGGAGGGCGAGGGTGAGCTAGATGGGGCAAGCCCTGTCACTGTACAGGAGAGCACACCATAGCGAATGTTTGTTCCTCCTACAACGCACCAGGCACTTTTATACTGCTGATACGGCGCAGAGCGACCACGGGGGAGGGTGGGGAGGAAGCTGGAATTGGCGGGCTGTTGGGGAACCGAAATTGGGGGAGGGGGAGGGGTGAAAATCGCAAAAGCAACCCAGAAGTGCTTGCCTACTACCACTGACAGACAATGTAAGGTGATACGAGAAGCACTCATGGATAAGGCCACCCACACCGGAGGAAAGGGTGGACCTCCCGGATAACTGAACGACTGGTTAATACTACTCTTGTACACAGTGAAATAATATTGCTGCTTATCTTGACTGTACAATTATATTGGTGTTGCAATAAAAATGATGTTAAAAAAAAAAAAAAAATCATTCATGACATGGTCAGTGACATCACTGATGACATCTCAAATGACATTACTGATGACATCCCTGATGACATCATCCACATGACAATCAGATACACCTCATCATACACTACTATAATCTTTCATCACTCACTGTAAAATATAGAGTACCATATTTGAATCCATTGGCAAGTATCTAAAACCCCACTCAGATCTACACAAACATGTAATCAATTATTTATTTATTCACTCATACATGTTGTCAATGATCAATAGAACACTATGAAATATACTTATACACCTATATTGACATTACACACCAGCATACATCCTATTTACTTATACAGTCATCCTGCTCACTTGTGCAAACAATAGCTCATACTTATATTTACTGAGCTACACACTTATACAAACACCACTTCATTTAATCATATAGATAGTAACTCATACTTAGTGTGTTATAAAATCACTATTACAAGTATACATTTATCAAAACAGTCACTCATGCAATCACTGAGTCTTATGTATACTTATTTATATGCAACAAATGCCACATACACTGCCTTTTATTATTCTAGTTTGTTGGACATGTACCATTGAGAGATATATTTGCTCATCAGCACATCCATATACATATTCACTCACCCAAACCAGTATTATAACATGTAGTCTTAACATCAAATACCTACTGAATCAACTATTGACACATCTTTGGGCAAACACAGACCCCCCACCGAACCGCAAAAAGTTTCACTCTCCCATACAAATAATCAGTTACCTAACCAATAACTAATATAGACCTTCACGTAGTTAGTAACTAACTGGAGCAGCAGTTTACACAACAACTAAGACAGTAATACAGATACTCACACAGTTTAGTCACTCTCCAATATATTTAGTGAGACTCTATAAATTAGTCAAGTAAATAGTCAATCTGACTGCTACTAAATCGTCCTGCTAGACACTTATACATCCACTCATTCTTCAATGCAGATTGCTATATATATGATACATATTTAAATATCGAACCAAACCACATTCACTGGATGATGTCATCAGTGATGTCTTTTGAGATGTCATCTCATCAGTGATGTCATCAGTGATGTCACTGACCATGTCATGAATTATGTAATCTGGGACATCATCACCAGTGGATTGCGGGTGTGAGCGTTACAGTTAGTACAACTAACTATAACCGAGGAATTTCAATGATTTTGTAAGAGTGAAATGTCCAGCTAACTATAACATTACTAAAACCTATGTTTTTTTCAGTGAATTTCTAAGGTTTTTTAAATGCTATTTCCTATATATATATGTGTATATGTATATATATATATTACCTACTGGCGGTCGCCAGTAGGTAGTTATAGTTAGGACCTAGTTTCCATAGGAAATCCTCAACATTCTATTTGGAATAACTTTGGCCCTGGTTGAAGAATCTTAGCGAATTTCTCAAAGAAGATGGCTCGGTCCGCTGCGCTCCTTCCCTAAAAGTTTGGGGGGGATTGGTCAAGTGGGGGCTGAGATAAAAGAGGGTCCCAAAACGTGTTTTCTCCATGTTATTTTCCATAGGACCTTTAGACTCGGCTACAGGTCGAACGGGTGAATGGATTATAAGAAATTTGGCAAAACTGTACAGTCGGGCTCGCAGATTACGGTTTTTTTGGAATGGTGTAAATCCGTTCAGTAGTTGCTGAGGAAATTAAAGTTGAAGTCAATTATATATCTATACGCGCGCACACGTGCGCGCACCCAAACGGCTGCGCGCGCGAGCGGAATTTTGCTGCGTGACGTCTGTTAACGTTCGATTCGAAGGAAATCAGGAAGTGTTGACCGCCATTTTGTCATTGCGAGTAAATATATTGTTGATTTCAAAGCGTTGGAATATGGAAAGGGGAGAAGGTAGAGATTGTTTTGCTGGTAGGTTTTCTCAGGGTGTGCAGTAAGGCCCTTAAAGGCGAAAATATATATATATTTTTTTTTTTTAAAGTTGCGTGGTGCGCGCACTCGGTCGCGGACACCTTTTTACAAGAGTGTGAAAATGGAGATAAATCAGAAGTTTGAGTGCTTAGATATAAGGTGGCTCTGAAAAGAGCCATTGTGTTAATTGAGTGTTTTCTGCATTTATAAGTAAGTACCGATGCAGAGCCTGATGTTGCAGAGGAAGATTCTGTTTCCCTCATTCGTGAAATGAACACCGCCTCTCCTATAGACGTCTTGCATGTGGTATCGCAAGTTGTTGTGGTAAATAGAACCCATGCTATAATCTCTGAGGAACGCAGAAACAGATTTATTTACATGTCTCCTTGCTTTCTCAAATTGTGCACAATGGTGATTGGACCAATTCCATTTCTGTCTTTGGCATATATTGGAATATACCAAGGCAGATCGAGGAAAAAGTGTCATCAATTGTCGAAAGGTGTCTTTTAGAAGCATTTCCAGAGCTACCCCAGTGATTGTGCCTAGATCGTTCCCACCACAGTGCAAAATTATAAGGTCTGGTTCTGGGAGATGCATAAAAGTTTTCACCAATGGAATCAATTGGTGACATTTCAATCCTCTTTTGGAAATCCATGTTATGTGTACATTTGGTAAGCTGAGGTTGCAAATTCGTCTGCTTACTGCATATTTTTCACTCCAGTGAATATAACTCTGTCCTATTAGCCAGACCTTCATTTTCAAGGGATTTGTAGTCGTCCTCCGATCGGTTCTGAAAGTGGAATGGTAGTTAGAAGTTGAAATTCTAAATAAAGAAAAAGGAAGAGGCTGTGTGTGGTTTAAAAAATAAAAATGATTGGTTGATTGTAAGAAGTGGAGATTGACCAGTACGTTGCATGTTAATGTTTATGTTAAACGAAAAGTACTATTGGGTGTGAAAAAAAAAGACATGTAACAGAGCTGTGGATTGGCAGGTTTTTCTGGAGGGAAAACAGTGTTGTTACTTTGCTGTTGAACGTTGAGATATGAACTTTTGACCTGTGCCTTCAGCCAGGTGCAGAATGAGGTGTTACCATGGAAACAGCCAGAGATGGCAGTGGGTGATGGGTGACTTTTATGTGACATTGAAAATATTGTGAGGGAGAACCAACTGAAATGTAAATGCTTACGTTACGCGCTCCGTATTGCTTCCGGGAAGCTGCGCTTCGCGCCTCGCGCACCGGAGCACTTCCGGGCGCGCTAACGCGGCGCGTCATATGACGGATTACGCAACAACGCAATACGTCGTTGGGGCTCCACCGGAACTGATCGAATTGGTAGTCTACAGTGTTTCTGGATGTTTCAGACTGAAGCTGGCGTCAGCATGAGAGCACCCCGTGGCTACGTCATGGCCATTCGGCGAGCAATCATGGCAGTCGCTCCCCACCGGAAGTCTGCAGGAGTCGGGGGCCTCGGTGACTCTTGTAGAATCTTCAAGACTGAGGGGACAATTTTGGGAATGGGGCTCATGCCCTAGCAGTCAAGCGTCCGAGTTCCAGGGTTGCCCAGAGCCATCCTTGCAGGCCAGGCCCAAGTCTGTGGAGCCGACCGCCATTTCCTGAGCTCCGTGGCAGCCGCCTGTCGCTGTATCGGGAGAGTGGGTGCAATTCAGCCGGATGGCGGATGAGACGGTGTAAATGTGATGGTCGGACCAGGGCACCGCAGGACGTGTCTTCAGGTCAAACGGATTGTGGGACAAGGTCCAGAATGGAAGAGGCATCAAAAGGCAAGAAGTTCCGCCTGACCCCGGGAGCCGGCCGCCTATGTCGGGGGCGTTCTCAGGCCATACCAGGGGAACAAGACTTGGGGAGGGGGCAGGAGCCAAGCGCCCCCTCCGAGTCCGCGTTTCTTGGACCCTGAAGTATGGCACTCAACATTCAGAACTTATGACATTTGTGCAAGGCAGGGACATCGAAGCCTCTCAGGGACCAAGTATATCCAGAGTCCTTCCTACAGAAGGTGGTGGGGGTGGCGGCATTAGCAAGGCATCCCCCCACACAACTTGTTAAACATGACCTCTGGATGTACTGGGTGTTCAATTTCAGAATTGAAACTACTAAGAAGCAATTAGAAGTGTTGTTTTCATGTTGCAGTAGGCTGCCATGTAAATAGTTATTTAATATAACGTTTTATCCTGTTACTTTGCTGGTGTGTTGTATATATTTATAATATTTGCATAGTGTTTGTCGTTATTTTGGGCGGGGTGGGTGGCGGAGCCGAGCTGTCTTGCAGCCATCATGGCGTCGAGCTCGGTTCCTCTCTCTAGTTTCATGTTTTTTCTAACGATTTATATGTTATAGTTTGCTAGCACGATACAGCGGATAGTCCGCATTTTATATATATGTCCTTTTTATTAGGGGGTCCTCCGGTGGAGTCGGACGATCTACCTCTAATAAACGGTCCGGGTTGAACCAACTACCAACAAACGGGGCAGAGATAGGCATGACGGGTTACAAAGGGGACAAAAGTGTGCACTACCTATCCTTCACTATCTGCAAAAACTAAATAGAGTATTGCGACTTTATGCTTATTTGTGAACAGAGAATGACCCAAAGAGAACCAATTTCGAACAATCATAGGCTATTGGCAGTGGGCAGAGAGGCCATGACACAGAAAATGGCTGTTACTTACGTGCATGATGGGGCCTAAAAGGGACTAGATGGCGTGGCCACTGTTTCGCGACTTTCACTTTACTTTTAACAATGGCTGTGGTGAATATAAATGAACGCCGCTTATGTATACCTAATTTTAGTCATTTTCCACAGCAAAGCTTTTGATATTTGCTATTAAAAAACCAAAGAAAATCACTGAAAAAACCATAGGTTATAGACAATATATAGTTAAATATCTGAAGTCCATCTCTGCACTCGATGGAGATACAGGTCGTCGATCAGAAGATGTGCTGGCCACCTCTAATGGTAATAGCGTGGCCAGGGCTCTTGTCGTTGCCTCTGCAAATTGCAGAGGGTGCACTTGTTTGACATGCCGCACCATGGTATGTATGGAAAAGGAATATTTTTTTTGCTGGATTTCTTCTTGAGAGAACCAAGTCACATATCGTGCAGGTTACTTTTGGTGCATTCACTATCTTTTGATCTTCAGGATAAGTGAAAAATTGCCAGATGAAAGATTTATTTTTTCTTATTAAAGGTAGTCGATCATTTTGGTCAGATTCGGAAGATGAATGAGATACGGTAGCCATTTCACCAAAGTCTTCCGAAAGATGTAGGACGTTGTTGTCTCTTGAGAGTAGAAAAGATAGTGAGGGAAGTGGGTGGAGTGCTGCGTGTAAATTCCAGAATTGAAACTATTAAGAACCAATTGAAAGTGTTGTTTTCATGTTGCAGTAGGCTGCCATGTAAATAGTTATTTAATAAAACGTTTTACCCTGTTACTTTGCTGGTGTGTTGTGTATCTTTATAATATTTGTCGTTATTTTGGTTGAGGATGGGCGGCGGAGCCGAGCTGTCTTGCAGCCATCATGGCGTCGAGCTCGGTTTCTCTCACTAGTTTCATATTTCTCATGAGGGATTGTTCCTAATTTTTCTACTTTAGCGAGGTCAAAAAGAGATCCCATCAGTGGCCTACTGATTTTGCTCGATTCCTTTTGTTTTTTCTAACGATTTATATGTTATAGTTTGCTAGCACGATACAGCGGCTAGTCCGCATTTTATATATATGTCCTTTTTATTAGGGGTGTCCTCCGGTGGAGTCGGACGATCTACCTCTAATAAACGGTCCGTGTTGAACCAACTACCATCATGATTTTGTATATCTTCTGAGCTGGATTTAAGCACACAATTGTTAAAGTATGAAACGTTTTATATTTCTAAAAAAAATACCAAGGTGTGTACATCCGGTAACGCACGAAAGTTTAAAAAGACATTCGGCTCCATTTACTGAAAAGTTTCATAAGAATAAAAAAGAAGTCTAGGTACAGTCTCTTTGACGTACTATAAGTTCTTTGAGGGGTGTATGAAGAAATTCAATAAGTTCAAATCGCAAGGTTTTTACGAAATATATAGGCCGGTGCGCGCACTCGGTCGCGCACGAAAGCCTGGAAATGCGATATCCATTTTATTGACAACTGTTGCCGAGAGTGCGCACATCGGGTCGCGCACGAAAGATTAGTAAGGCTATTTTTATTTACAGACAAATTTTAATGTGTTTAAAAAAAGGCAATGTACAGACTTTCGAATTCTGTATTGCTTTACAAGGAGTCTCTATGCAACTTGAACAGTGAAGAAAACGGCTTGTTTTCGAAAAAAATATTGCCAGAACTTTATTGCCAAAAGTATAGGTTGCATACACGACATTTTTCTGAATTAGCATTTTAAAAACCAATGAAATTCACAGAAAAAAACATAGGTTTTACACACGTTATAGTTAGGAAGTAGCATTTAAAAAACCTATGAAATTCACTGAAAAAACCATAGGTTTGACACATGTTATAGTTAGCTGGAAATTTTACTGGCATAAAACCAATGAAATTCCACGTTATAGTTAGTTGGACTCACTATAACTTGCGCGTGCAATGCACTGCTGATGACGTCACATATTACATCACTCATGACATGGTCAGTGACATCACTCATGACATCACTGATGACACCATCCAGTGAATATGTGTTTTTCTGAAAAATAAATATTAGTGAGTAATGTTTAAATATTTAAATATATATAGACATTGGATGATGAATTGCATTTAAGGAATCTCAAATAGAGATTCCTTAAATGTAATTCCTCGCAAAATTGCGAGATCGCAATTAGCGACGTTTGCATTTGGGATGCTGAATCCCAAATGCAAAAATCGCACTCGCAAAGGGCCAGATTCTCAGAATCTGGCCCTTTGCGAGCCGATTTCGGCTTCATGAATAAGGCTGTATGTGTAGGCTAGGGTAGGGCTAGAACATTATGGGGCATATTATCAAGGGGGTTTATCTCCGCTTTTTTGGCTTTAAAAGCCAAGAAAGCGGAGATAAAATTATCTCCCTATTACCTAGCTGTCGCTAACACCAGTTATTGACCGCTAGTAGGAGATAGCGACCATCTTGGGCCCCGCTTTGCATGTTAGTGAAATTTATCACTAATGACATGCAAAGTGGGCGTGCCAAGATGTTAGTGACTGCAAACAGTTGCTAACATCGCTATCTTCTATTACCAACTTTTGGAGATATTCGCGTTAAGCACGAATATCTCCAAAAGCTAACACCTGCCCCTGATCAGTTCTTAGCCATGTTATCCAATGGTAGGTGGATAACATGGCTAAGAGCATTAGCTCGGTAATGCATGAATATCGCTGACTTTTCAGCGATATTCATGCATTTCGACCAATTTTTATCGCTTAGGAGATAAACCTTGATAATAGCAAGCTTCCCAAGCGATAAAAATCGCCGCAGCTCGGCGATAAAAATATTGTCGCTAAGCCAACATAGCGATAATTATCGCTAGTTGTTGGTAATATGCCCCCTAATTTTCCTAATTAGGTAGAATCCATGGTCAATTAATCTCCTGGGTATGACTGTCATGTTTGTTTTGTTTTCTTTTACATTCTTCTGTGAACAGAAATTCATACTAATCGCTCTGTGCTTTCGGAGTTCTGCCCAGATGCACAGAATTGTCATTGTAGAATATAATAGTTTTTCTTATCTTTTCAATTCCAGGAAATCCTCATATGTATTGCCCATGACCTGCTATATGTCATTAGTATACAATTTTTATGAGTACACAGTGAGTAGACAATGTTGGTGTATGCCTCTATTGCATATCATGGAACTTGACAGCCCCCTCTACCCAAAATGAACATACGGGCCAACAGGTATTCTTTCAATAGAGTCAGAAAAAAGGATAACAACTTTTTTGTAATATAAAATCTCAATAACATTGTAAAGTTAAGAATACACCAAACTAGACATACTGACTAGAGGCATGCAGTGTCAATAAGGTGATAACTAAATACGACATAAGGAATCATCAAAGAGCACAAAAGGATGGTCAGAAAAAGGGCCAATAGTGGAGAAATCACTTGTTGAATAAATAGAAATACATGAGTGTAGAACCCAACATTCAAAAGTCCATACAAATTGCGACAATTGATCGTTTCTTTATGTCACACTCTATCAACCCTACTTGAAGAATATAGAACAACTATGGATGCCATTATGGTAGCCGTCTTTGTTTCTTGGCTATGAGAAATCCATTATCATGTATTGAGGCGGTCCCTTTGATCAGACCCATTATTCTGCTCCATAGTATAAGTCATGAATGGAGATGCCTAAGACAACACAACTGCCCCACACAATGTCTGAGAAGACCACAACTATGTGTCTGCATTAACCCCAAGTAAATGCGGAAAAGCAGGTGCACAAACTGATATGCAGAAACTAGGATTCCAGTTTTTTTAAGGTGAAATTTGAATTATTCCATTGATTCTACTTTGTTTATTTAGTCCTCATTTTGGTAGCCATTATCAAGAGACCTGTGGACATACTAATGCTCAATTGCTTTAACCGATTAGATGCACTATCTTGCTATCACTGTAACTTAGTATATAGACTATAAATAGCACTAAATAGTAACACAGAGCATCAAACAAATGCTTAGACCTCTTGGTTTATCAATTGCTTGGCTCTGTAAATAATTTATAAGTTGCAACTTCTTTGCTCTTATATAAATCTTTATCGCCAGTGCTTAATTTTAGCAGTAGGTTATAGATGAGCCTAACCTGAACTCATTTTTGGGGACTGGCATTTATTTGTCTTCATTAGCCTTTGTCTAAGAGCAAGATAGGGAATACACAACAAGTGGAATGAAGGAGGAAAGAAGAAGATGGGAAAAATGTAAGCAAGGGTGAAAGCAGAAACCTTCAAGAGTGAGCTAGGGGGGGTAGTGGGTGTCTGGTCGTGCAGTAAAGAAGCATGGAGTGAAATCATCACTAAGCAGCATTACTATTCAGCACACTTGCATTCAGTAACACCAACCCCTGACTTCTGCCCAAAGTTTTGGCCCGGTACAAAAGGGGGTGGTGATGGAAGGAGCATCTGAACCAATCAAACACTCACACCCAGTCAACAGATCTGGGTTTAATCCATCACCGTTCTTTAGCCCACTCTGCCACCCCAGTTCAGACATGGCCGTATGCAAATCAGTCTTACCCTGTGCCTCATGGGAACAGTCCAGCCCAAACTGCCAAGCCATGCCTTCCCTGGACCGGAAACAAGCTTCCTAGGACCAGTTTCTGGCATTTCAGCCGTCTTCAGCCACGCTTGCTTGAATCCAGTGGCAAAGTGAGCAAGGGACTCACATCTGAGCATACCCTGCCAACTTATGGCAAACACAAAGCGGTACAAAAGGGGGTGGTGATGGCCCAGCACTAATTCTTTTATCCATTAAACACTGTTGGTTGCACACAATTATTCTTGTACCTGCCTTGACTCATTCTCCTGTTAAGGGTTGGAGGGTAATAACAATTCTTTGCCAACATCCAAAATGTACTCTATATGAAGATGGACCCAAATAAAAAACAGTTGCTGCAAGCTGACACTGTGCTTTAAAACTTACATACTGATTGGCAAAGCATTATTTGCTGGGAGTCTAAATATTTGACATCAAAATGCCCACTGGCTTATGAATGAAGGCATTCTCCAATGTTTTCCTATACATTTTTGTGTCACATCCTTGTATCAAACTGCTGCACCCAAGTTACTGCACGATGCACAATGAACGAAGTACAATTACATTTTGTTCCCTCATGAACAACACCCATGTCTTCTCACAGAGGACATATATTAGAAATGGGGGTCTCTGGTTGGCAATGGATGGCACCTTTGTCCAAGTAGGGACACTTTGTGAAATTCAAGAGGGAGTTCTGAAAGATCTTTATTATGCTTGAAAGCAATTGACCTCAGTCACAGCTCAAAATGCCGGTGGCCGCAGTCTCCTCGCAGTGAGCTGGACTTAGAATCTTTGGTGTGACAACATTCCACAGCATCTCACAAAGTGTAAGAACATTATGACCCGGAGGGGAAGGGGAAGGGTGCAGCAAAGGGACAGTCATCCCCCAAACAGAAGAATCCTCACATCCCCCTCCTCTAGAATTAAAACTGAGGGGAATTAGCTAGATATGGACCAGGAAAACTCTGGATTACTTATTAACTTACTGTTCCAAATATTTGAGATGACAGACAACTCTACCGCTCAATCTTCACTGAGTGTTGAACTTCCAGCAGCTGTTGACTCACAAGACATGGCAGAACCTGGCTTACCTGACTCCACACCTCTATGCGTGTCCCCATAAGCTGTGGGAACAGTGCATCTTCAGACTCTGCCCAGATTCCAGATTTGCCCATCCTGAGAGTTGACAGCATTCCTGAACAGCCTGACAATTCTTGTGGGTTCTGTGAACTCTGACCAGCTCGGTATCCCTGTCAGAGCACTGATCTTAACTAGGTCACCTACTTTAATTCAAATCTCTTTTACTGCATGAGTTTTGTCAAACCTCCTCTTCCTATCCACCACGGCAATCCTCTCTCTGTCTCTCCATGGTTTCTCTTTGGTTAGAGTGGTCCACCCCTTGTACCATTTCATCCACCCTGGTACCAATCTAGAGTTGGATTTTCTAGCTCTCTATAGCTCAAATGGTGTCATGGTGTCAGCCCGTCATTGTTCAACATCTACATGGCACCCCTCGCCCACGTCGCCTGACAGCACGACCTCAACATCATCTCCTATGCCGACGGCACCAAGCTGATTCTCTCCCTCATCAAAGACCCTCACACCACAAAGACCAAACCCATCAACAAGGGGATAACCTTCAAGCTCCTCATCCACGCACACAAAGCTCTCCACAACACCGGCCCAGCATAACTCAACAGAGGCCTCAGCTTCTACACACCAACTCGCTATCTCCGCTCCGCCGGTACCACCCTCTCCACAATCCCCCGCATCCGAAGAACGACCACTGGTGGTGGATCCTTCTACAACCTCGCCGCCAAGACCTGGAACACCCTCCACACCAACCTACGGCAGACCCAAGACCTACTGGCCTTCAGAAGACTCCTCAAGACCTGGCTCTTCGATCAGTAACAGCACCCCCCCAGCACCTTGAGACCCTCACGGGTATGTAGTGCACTTTATATTGTGCTTCAGCTTCCGCGCGGACCTGAGATGCTGGCGCTTCTGTTTTAATGTCAAAACTATACTTTGCACTGTGAATCGTTTTTAAAATCCTCACTTTGTACTTTGAACCTTTTTTTTAAATCCTTACCGAATCGCGAACTCTGTGCACTTTAGAATTGTTCCACGCCTCTCCCTGACGCTCACCCAGCTCACCCACTAATCGGCCTCGACCAATCGTCCGGTAGGAGGAGGAGCTTGAAGGCGGGGCCGGGCCTTGAAATTCAACGTAGCTCAGGAAGCGGGCAATTGAGCTTTAGCTGCCGTGCAGACCTAAGATGCTGGTGCTTCTGTTTTAATGTCAAAACTATACTTTGCACTGTGAATCGTTTTTAAAATCCTCACTTTGTACTTTGAATCTTTTTTAAAATCCTTACTGAATCGCGAACTCTGTGCACTATAGAATTGTTCCACGCCTCTCCCTGACGCTCATCCAGCTCCCCCACCGATAGGCCTCAACCAATCGGCCGGTAGGAGGAGGAGCTTGGCGGCGGGCCGGGCTTTAAATGTTTTCCCACAAGCGGAAGCGCAGCAGACTCGCTGAAGGGGAACCAAAGGCAAGCCCGTCTGCGCCCGTCCGCACCTGAATAGGCCCAGGGGCTGCAACCCCTGATCAAATCATCAATTACTCTCCTTTGGCACTAAGAGCACTGGTACAACATCACACCCATCTGCCCTGTGAGGTAGTAAATCGTATTCGGACTAATGAAATTGTTAAACAAAGAAGCGGGCCCTCTCATACTCCCCTGTCCTGATCTTTACGTTCCCCCCACCAGCTGTCCTATCCCAGTCAAATCCGTGAGTCTCCGTTTCATCTAGCTTAACACCCGGTCCTTGGTTAAGCATCAGCTGGACGTTTTCTTGCTGTTCTCCACAGAAAAGACAGATGTACTGCTGATCACTGAAACCTGGCTGACTGTGGTCTCTACACCTGATATTTTAGCAGCCCTCCCCTCAGAATATTACATTCTGAACATTAACCGGCGCTCAGGTAAATTGGGCGGGGGTGTTGCTGCTATTATACATAAGAAATTCAAATTTACCGTCATGACCCCACTGGAACTGTCTAACGTAGAGAATATGGTCATCTCACTGGACTCCACAGCAGGATCTTTTGTACTGGTGCTTATCTACCGCCCCCTCAGACTATGCTCTCTTTTCCGCTCTTGTTAAGTGAACAAATGCCCAATCTTGTGATGAATCACACCAGGGTTTTACTTATAGGGGACCTGAATTACTGGGCCAATGATGATCGCAGAAGACCACAGGCAACAGAACTATCTAAACTGCTCTCTAATTTGAACCTGGCTCAGCTCCTATCATCCCCTACCCATATAAAAGGACATACACTGGATCAAATTTGGTCCCACAACCTTACTATGTCAACTCCTCTGATATCTCCCTCATTTGGTCGGACCAGCATCTGATCGACTTTACACTTAGTCTCAGTCATAGGCAGAAGCATCCTAAGGCTGGGGGAGGACTAAAACGAAAGTGGGGAACTCTTCACAAACAAGAATTTATTCACACTCTGACTGGTTCTCTTCCCACCTTTAATTCAAACGTTGACGCCATGGAAATTAACACTGCGGACTGGTTAAGGTCAGCAAGCGACAGACATGCCCCTCTGACTAAGTTCTCTTGTACTAGACATCATGATTCTCACAAATGGTTTACCCATGAATTAAAAACACAAAAATAAAAGCTCCGACAATTAGAAAGGAAATGGAGGCACTGCTATAATATTGAAGACAGACATCAGTTTCTGTCGGCCCGCACAGAGTATAAAAAGGCTATAGTGACCGCTAAAGCGGCCTACTTTTCAGCAAGAATACTCAATGCGAATAATAAAACTAAGGAAATCTTCAAAATTGTCAGTGAGCTTAGCAGCGATGAGAGAATACTACCTAACCAAGCCCCCACTCAAGAGATGTGCACTGTTTTAAACAATCATTTCCTGGAAAGAAAATCATCATCATCAAGTCCAGCATTCCCTTCCCGACTAACATAGAATGCCAGGACAACATTTCCCGGAATTCAGCCACTATGAACCACTTCTCAGTCCTATGCCCCAATACCCTGTTCGATCTCTTAAAACAGGTTAAGTCAGGCTCCCCCAATTATTGCTGCCCACCCTCCACTCTTAAAGACATATTCACAGCGCTACCACATAGGATCCTCCCCTTCTTGAACAAATCTCTCATCAAAGGGGTGGTACCCACCGCCTTTAAGGACGCCACAATAGTCCCCCTTTTGTAAAAACCCGTGGCAGATCCTCTAATCCCCTTTAACTATCGCCCTATATCCCTTCTCCCATGTCTATCTAAAATTCTGGAGGCCCATGTGGCCAGATGCCTATCGAATTTTATTGAACAAACAGATTACTTGGAGCCATATCAAGCGGGTTTTCAGCCAGCCCACTCAACAGAGGCAGTAGTCCTTTCTGTCCTGGACACACTAAGAGCTCATTCAGATAGGGGAAATCCTCAGGCCTTGGTGCTCTTGGATTTGTCAGCTGCGTTCAACACGGTCGACCATAACATTCTGTTGAACCATGTCAAACAAGCAAGCATCCAAGGCTCTGCGTATAATTGGCTCAAGTAATTTCTTACAGGAAGAACGCAAGCAGTACATCTCAGTACTTTTACTGCCCCCACAGTGACTCACTCAAAAAATCAGAAGGTAACCATCTTTAATTATGCAGATGACCTCCAGCTGATTTTCCCCTCAGACTCCCCTAACGCTGCTGCAGAATTCCAAACCATCATGCTCCGCATTCAGCATTGGATGGACAGGAACCATCTGAAACTCAACCCAGGCAAGACAGAATTGGTGTTGCCTGGGAAGAGCAAGGACTGTTGGGGTCCACATTTCTGGCCTAGTGAACTGGGTCCCCCCCTACCACGTCCCTCTCTGTGAAAAGCTTAGGGGTAGTAATCAACACGAACCTCTCACAAGGACAGGTAGGCGCAGTGATCTCCACCAGTCTCTACCTGCTTCGCAAAATCAGGAAGATCGCCCACCTGCTGACCCACTCAGCCCTAATTCAAGTGGTGATAGCGTTGATCCTCTCACGCCTGGATTTCTCAAATTCCCTCTACATCGGTCTGCCTCAGTACCTGCTAAAACGTCTGCAAATAGTGCAGAACCAAGCGGCAAGACTAATTTACAAACAGCCAAAATGGCACTCTGCCAGGGTCTTGCTGATCAAGCTCCACTGGCTTCCTATGGAGCAAAGTGCTGCATTTAAGACGGGGTGCCTAGCCTTTAAAGCATTGCATGGCAACAGCCCTAGATTCATGATCATGATCAATAAGCACGTCCCCATGCGCAATCTTCGTTCATCTCATCCTCATCTTTTGACTGTCCCAACTATAAAACTCAAACATGCTGGAGGCTGCAGATTTTCCTATCTGGCACCCACCCTCTGGAACTCCCTCCCAGTAACATTGAAAACCTGCGACAACCTACTGGGTTTCATAAAGGCACTCAAAACTTGGCTTTTCGGACTAGCCTATTAACTGGGTCTTAGGCAACAACTTGAAGCATGATTAGCGCCATGAAACCTTTGGAGACCGTGCGCTCTACAAATAACTGATAACATTAACATAAGTGTCCTGGTTGATTGATTGATTGATTGATGCCCGTGGTTTGATGGGGAGTTAACCTGTAAGCATCCAGACGTTTGACAACCTCGTCTTTCCAGCTCAACCCCCTGGCCTTAGCTAACTGGATGCTTTCTTTGATGGTCATGTTAAATCTTTCAACCATCATGTTGCTCTTAGAATGGTAGAGAGCACACAACTTGTGTTTGATCCCATTGCACTCTAGGAATGCCCTCATTTCTTTAGAGCAGAGCTGTTCCCCATTATCCTTCAGAATGCTGCTGGGTAAACCCTCAAGAAGGAACACCTCCAGTAGAAACTCAATGACTGACTTAGTTGTGATTTCTGACACAAACTTTACCTCAGGCCACTTGGAGTATGAATCCATGAGTACTAGTATGTATGGAGTGCAGTTTTCTCCTGTTAATGGTCCCAATATATTTAACGCTAAATCAGCCCACTGACCTTCTACCGCTGACCTGCAGTGCATAGGAGGTGTGTGTTGTATAGTACCTTATCACTGGTGTAGCATTGTACACACTCTCTTATTTTCCTCTCTAGTTCCAAATCCATACTTGGCCACCAATAGGCCAGGCGTAACCTCTGCTTAGTTTTGGTAATGCCCAGGTGGGCCTCATGATCCAAGTTAACTAGAATCTCTCTCAAGTTTCCTGAAGGAACTAACTTTTTACCACGGAAGAGACTATTGTCTATGATGGAAAGTTCATCTCTGACCATCCTGTATGGCCTGAGAGACTCTTCCCTCTTGTCTAGAGCCGACCAGCACCCCTTGGTCTTCTCACATACTCTTTGGAGAAACACATCGGCACTCAACTCCTCCTTCAGTCGTTCTTCATCCACCACCCCTTGAGTGATGTCACACACATTCTCATCCCTCATCACATAGTCTTCCTCACCTCTCCTGTTTCCATCCTTGATCCTTTCAGGAGTTTCTTCCACAAGCCGCAAGAGACAGTCAGTGGCTGAATTCCTCATGCCTGGTACATATTTGACCCCAAAGGTATATTCGGGTAGGCTCAAAACCCACCTCTTGATCCTGCTTGAGATGACATCCAACCCTTTCTTGTTAAAGACTTTGACAAGGGGTTTATGGTTTATCCTTACGTCAAACCTAATCCCCCACACAAAACCCCTGAATTTGTTAGTGGCACAATGTACAACAAGAGCCTCTTTCTCGATAACCAAGTAGTTGTACTCTGCATGGCGTAGAGAACGAGAGGCAAACGCTATGGTCTCTTCCCCCATTTCATCTTCTTGGGTCAGAACCACACCTAAACCTTTGGAGCTTGCGTCAGTAGTTAGGATGGCCCTCCTACCGGGAACAAAGGCTTTGAGATTGGGTGCCAAAGCCAGTGCTTTCTTAGTGTCATCGAACTCCCTTTGGCATGCCTCACTCCAGTCAAACGTTACCCCTTTCCTGAGGAGATTACGAATCTGATAGATACGTCTGGCAAAATTCTGAACATTCTTACAGTAAATTTCATTCATACCCATAAAGGATTTGATCTCTTCTTTGTACTGGGAGGGTTTTAGTTAAGGATGGTATTTTGCAACTCTGTCTTGGGAAATATCCCTTCCTCCGTTACCTTATGTCCCAGAAATTCTATCTCTGAGCACCCAGTCCTACATTTCTCCCTCTTCACGGTAAGGCCTTGCTCTAAGAATCTCCCTAGGACTTGTCCAAGCCTATGTTCATGCTGTATGTTTTCTTCTACAAAGATCAGAACATCATCCTGGTAGCATAGAACTCCCGGAATCCCTTTTGAAAGGTTGCTCATGATCCTTTGGAAGATGGCTGCAGCTGAGACATGTCTAAAAGGCTTATGTTTGAACTTGTAGGCCCCCATAGGTGTGACAAACACCGTGAGTGCTTGTGACTCTGGGTGTAGCCTGACTTGACATAAGGCTGATGTTAGGTCCAGAGTAGAAAAGACCTAGGCACCAGCAAGTCTGCTGGTCATTTGAGAGATGTTGGGGAGGGGATACTTGTCTACAATCACCTCTCTGTTTAGCGCCCTAAGGTCTATGCATAAGTGCACTGCCCCATCTCCTTTCTTGACTGCTATGATGGGTGCCAACCACTTTGTGGCCTCCACCTGTTCGATCACTCCCAAGCGACACAGTTTCTCAAATTTCTATCTCAAAGGTTCCTGCATATAAATCTGCAGACTTCTGAATTCAACCACCTTTGTTTTCCTTCTGATCAGGTTTAGCACCTTTAACCACTAGTACACTTTCACATGTTTTTAGGTGGAAAGTGAGTCTTATTTACTGACAGACACATTGGCTGACATGAAGGGTTGAAATTACCTAAGTCAACTCAACGGAGACAGCGAGAACAGAAAAAAGGGGGAAAATACGTGCTCCTTATAGGGCGAGTTTAACACTCAAAGTTCAAATGTACTCTCCGACACTCAGTAAACGTAACCGGCAAGACCTTCACTGGTGCGTGTGAGATTCCTCTGAAAACCAAACAGATGTAGAGCTGTGCCAGTCTGCATGACCAACACTCCATCGATGCAAGGTATAGTGTGAGGAACGCCTTACCAAATGACGAAAATGGAATGCTGAGCCTGTCAGAGTGACCAGCCAATGCTTTCTTCACACAACAGCTCCAAAAGCATAAGGTGAAGACAAACTGAATGTAGAGGTGTCCTCCAAACCCCGTTTCCTGTTCAGTGGAGTGTCTATTTTCCCCAAAACCCAGGCAGATCAGGCAACCGTTACCAGTGGTAGTAAAATCCCAATATTCAAAACTTTTCTCCTCAGAATGATCTCTCCTCATTCCACTTAAAGATATCACTGGGCTCCAAAGCAGCAGTGGAAACGCAAGCTGAAAGGATTGACTTCAGCAATGCTCTGAGATAGGTGCAGAGAGGAGAAGTTGGTTCAAAAGAATAGTGTAGCGGAGAAAGGAGAGTGAGGCGCCACAAAATTACTGCCAGTTACTGAGCATGCAGCGCCATACGGCAAATGAGTTATCCTCGCTGTGCTGATTCCAAAACAGGTGCAGTTCAAGAAAGTGCTCACAAGAGTTGGGAAGCACACATCCAGTCTCACATAGCGAAGGGCACTTAGGTATTTATCCACGGCACCGCAGCCCACCAACAGCCATGAAGTGATACAAGACACTAGGGCAAATTCTCCAGGTACCACAGCCCACAGCCAGCCTTCCACACCGCAGTGAGTTATGTCACACTTCACAGTACAGCTGCCCACTGACAGTATCAAAATCAGCAGGGGCTCCTCCTTAATTACTCAAGGCACCGCAGTATCACAATCGGGAGAGATCGAAGTTCCTCGCGTGTTGAGGTCAAAATTCCGCTGTCATACTGACGTTCCTGTGCCCGTCCTCGGTCACTAGCGTGAAATTCAAGAGGGAGCTCACAAGGGCATGTGAAATCATAGGGAAACGTTGTTGTCTTGAAAGATCTTTATTATGCTTGACAGCAATTGACCTCAGCCACAGCTCACACTGCCGGTACCCGCCGTCTCCTCGCAGGAAGCTCGACTTAGAACCTTCGATGCGGCAACATTCCACAGCATCTCACGAAGGGTAAGAACATTATGACCCAGAGGGGAGGGGTGCGGCAAAGGGACAGTCATTCCCCCAAACAGAAGATACCACACCCTTGCTTCTAGTTAGAGTAAGGGAGTTACACCCTAAGACAACCCCTGCTCACCCATTTGGGAGTTTGGCATGAGCAGACAAGCTTATCTCAGAGGCATTGTGTAAAGCATTTGTGCACACATACAATAATACAGTGAACACACTACAAATGGACACCACACCAGTTTTGAAAAATAATTAATCTATCTTTAAACCAAACAAGACCAAAATGACAAAAAGTTGAAGATACAGTTATCAAGATATCATTTTTAAAAGGTAAAATCAGTTCTGTTCATAGAAAACGATAGATGCAACACTTTCAACACAAAGTACCTTGGATGTGTCAAAATCATAAACAAAAATAGACACAGGGAAGGGGATGCATTAGTTCCTTACGTTCAGGAAAGGTACTGCGCTGGTTCCTTGCTCCAGGGAAGGTAATGGGTTGGTTCCTTTCTACTATGCAGGAGAAATGATGCATTGGTTCCTTACTGTAGAGGAGGTGATGCGTCAGTTTCTTTCTGTGCAGGGAGGTATTGCGTCAGTTTCTTACTGCGCCCCCGGCGTTGTTGTAGACTTGGCTCTCTGGTGCGATGCGTGGGGATTCAAGGATGCGTTGGTTCTCGATGCAACAACAGATCTGAGTTTATCTCTCCAGCTGCAGTCCCACTAAATATGTCCATTCTTGCAGTCACACCGCAGGGCCTTCATTGGAGTTGATGCGGTGATCTCAAACTTTGGAGATCGGTGCACGAGACTCGACATGCAGCGGTTTCTCCAACCACGGGCAAGTCCTGCATAGGTTTCTTCTAAGAACAAAAGGGGATAGGTCCATAAACACGTGGTGGGGGCTAGACCCTTTATAGAATATAAAACACAAATTGCTCAAACCACAAAATCTCTACAAGCTTATTAGGAGGGAAAAGATCAATTTATTGTGATCCCCCTCGACATCCTACTTAATGTCAATGTTTTTTTATCTTTTTCAAGTTATGACAAGCTTTATGACAGAAAACAACAATACATTACATTTTTACACACCTATATATACTTTGTACATACATGAAACACAGATTCTTTACACAGTACAAAAAGAAAATTTCTTGCATCAAACATTACAAAAAACATGAATACATCACAAACAACATTAGAACAAACATTACAATCAAATAATGAGAAAAATAGGAAAAACCAATCAAGGGGGAATTATAAGCAAATGAATGGCTCTTAAATAAATCAATACTGGACCAGCCGGTCCTAGTATCGTAGAGATGATATTTTATTCCACCCTATGAAAGTGCCGACGCGTTTCGAGATCAGGCACAGTGTCGCTGATCTCTCATCAGGGTTGTTTTATTCTTTGTATCAAACTTGGATGTAAGTAGAGCAGGACATTAAGGCGTAAAGGATTTCAAACCAAATATTTCTAAACGTGGTTAGGCAGGACAACCTTGCTATTGTCGACTGCCGCCAACCGGCGTTCTTAAATGTAACCCACCACCATGAAGTTGGCTCCTTAATGATGTATTTTTATTCCCTTTTTAATTTTTGGAAATGTGCTCTCAATTTTCCATCCTGCTCAAAAATAACAGCACGCCGCTGGTGTGATCTTGTGAGAAAACTTTGATCACACAGCGGCGTGCTGTTATTTTTTAGCAGGACGGCAAATTGAGAGTACATTTCCAAAAATTAAAAAGGGAATACAAATACATCATTAAGGAGCCTACCTTCATGGTTCCTCTTCAGTCCAAAAGTATTCTAAAGTTCTGGGGTCTGGGCCCCAATATTTATAATCAGTTTCTCTTTGTTCTAATGTGGCAGAGAGGCTAAGTGCCCAGTCCAAACGAGTTCTGTCCTCTCTGGCCCAGCTTCCTGGCAGGAGGTGGAGACAGCATTGTGTAAGTCAGGTGCAAGGAAATCGCCTACCCCTACTCTAAATGCAGCCCAGGTCTATTCAGCCCAGCCCAGACTCATCCAGGAATGGCAGAACACACCTCAACCCCTCCAGTGGCTGTCAGCAGAGAATGCACATCCCCAGCCCTTGTCACTCCAAAGCCAGACAGTCAATCCATAAACCAGCAGAGGCATACAGGATGGCTAAGCAAGAAAAAACCCTCTTTCAAAAAGTGGTATTTACAAACACAATATAAAAATCATCTTTACTAAAAGATGCATTTTTATATTCTGAGTTTAGGCATACTAAACGCCATTTTCCTACCTTGTCCCAATGGAAAGTTATACTTATATGATGTTATAAATAAATTACCATTCTATCTTATGGGACAGATAGCTTTTCCATAGTTTAGAACAGAGGTCTTCAAACTTTTTGATGCCGAGACCCCCTTGTAAAACCTTTTTAGGCGTAAGGACCCCCTTCCGACAAAGGTTTCTAGAAACTGGTACTCTCCTCATCATCAACTTTTGACAACTATAAATGCGCCTGTTAGACCTCATCACACCCCTCATCATTCATCCACCCACACTTTCGCACATCCATCCATCCACCCTTTCATCCTTCCATCCATACATCCATCCTTTATCCATCCACCCTTCCATCCATACATCCATCCTTTACTCATCCACCCTTCCTTCCATCCACCCATCATTCATCCACCCACCTTTTCACACATCGATCCATCATTCATCCATGCAACCTTTTATCCATTCATACATCCATCCACCCTTTCATCTTCCCATCCATACATCCATCCTTCATCCATCCACTCTTTCATCCTCCCATCCATCATCCATCCACCCTTTCATCCATACATCCATCCACCCGCCCTTTCATCCATCCATCTACCCATCATTCATCCCCCCACCTTTTCACACATCCAACCATACATCCTTCATCCGTCCACCCTTTCATCCTTCCATCCATACATCTATCCTTCACCAATCTATCCTTCATCCATCCACCCTTTCATCCTTCCATCCATACATCAATCATTCATCCATCCACCCTTTCATCCATCCATTCACCTAGCATTCATCCACCCATCTTTTTACACATCCATCCATCCATCATTCATCCATCCACCCTTTCATCCATCCATCCTTCATCCGTCCACCCTTTCATTCTTCCATCCATACATCTATCCTTCACCAATCTATCCTTCATCCATCCACCCTTTCATCCTTCCATCCATCATTCATCCATCTGTGGTAAATAAAATTATTTACACTGCCGGAATTTCTATATATATCAAAGAAGAGTTAATCCATAAAATGAGCAGAGTCCGTGGTCTTCGAGTAAATGGGGCTTTATTCCAGAACTCGAGTTAAGGGAGAGCTCCTTCACCAAGCGGGTTTAGGAGTAGTCTGCTTTACTTGAAACAGGACAGCACTTATATACATTACTTGCACAATCAAAAGAAGGAGTTCCCTGGGCATGATTCAATTATCCGTGATACAATCATACAGAAGACATAGCAGGCTTGTTTTCGTTTAAAGAATAACTTGAATCATATTTGTTAGAAATAGACAAACACATGGCATCAGGGTGATTGTGGTGACAAGTTACAGAGTTACTAGTGTCTGGGGACAGAGAATCGAGGCATTGTTACAGGGTCATTTCTGTCTGAAGGGTAAAGAGAATGAGGCATTGTGTGCTCCTTACTTCCACACAAGGGCGGTGATGTTTCACAATGGTATGTGTGTACAAATGGGAAGAAGGAGAATGGGCCGTGTTTAACTATTCTCTTCGTGTCTGTCTCGTGTACTTGATCAGTTTACTCTTGATTGTTGACCCAACTCGTGACTGCCCCCGCAAGCTGAGAGATCATTGATGAGCGAGAGCTGCTCGTTCTTTGATAGAGTTAGGGAGGGGGAGAATTTGACGAGGCAACCATCTAACTGACTCCGTTCTGTTTTAAGGAAAATATCGAACAGGACGGAAACCCATAAGATACATGATGGCTGGCCATCATTCTTTGCATGTGCCAGTACAACGAAAAGAAGACAGGCAAAAGGGGGGTATAGAAAAACCGGCTTGCCTGGTCGGTGTTAGGGTGGATAGGGTGCATGATGGAACACCAGGAAGAAAGGAGAGATTTTAGTCAACTTTCCACACATCCAGCCTTCATTCATCCATTCACTCATCATTCATCCACCCACCTTTTCACTCATCATTCATCCACCCACATTTTCACACATGCATCCATCATTCATCCATCCACCCTTTCATCCATCCATTCACCCATCCTTTACCCATCCACCCTTCCTTCCATCCACCCATCATTCATTCACCCACCTTTTCACACATCCATCCATCATTCATCCATGCAACTTTTTATCCATTCATACATCCATCCACCCTTCCATCCTCCAAACCATACATCCATCATTCATCCATCCACCCTTTCATCCGTCCATTCACCCATCATTCATCCACCCATCTTTTTACACACCCATCCATCCATCATTCATCCATCCACCCTTTCATCCATCCATCCTTCATCCGTCCACCCTTTCATTCTTCCATCCATACATCTATCCTTCACCAATCTATCCTTCATCCATCCACCCTTTCATCCTTCCATCCATACATCCATCATTCATCCATCCACCCTTTCATTCATCCATCCACTCATCATTCATCCACCCACCTTTTCACACATCCATCCATCCTTCAGCCTTACATCCATCCATCCACCCAGCATTCATCCACCTACCTTTTCACACATCCATCCATCCTTCAGCCTTTCATCCATCCACATCCATCCATCCTTCAGCCTTACATCCATCCACATCCATCTATCCTTCAGCCATCCATCCATCCATCCACCCATCATTCATCCACCCACCTTTTCTGTGCCTCTCTCATGGGGGGGCGGTCAGTATCTCTCTGCTTCGTCGTCCTTCTTCTTTCCCGCTCACAGGAGGGCATATCTGTGCCTCCCTGCTGGGGCGGGGGACGTGTCATGGGACCCACAGCTCCAGGTGCGCAACATCCATTGAACTCAAAGGGCTAAACTACAGCCACACCGCCAGCCCTTCCCCCCCCCCCCAGCTCCCGCCAGCTCCCCCCAGCTCGTGTATGTCAACCAGGCTGAAACAGCTTCAGGGACACACACACACAGTCACACCCGAGTACTTGACTGGTCTTTAAAAGACCTTTTACTTGTTAATGAGGCGTTGATGTTTTTCACACCTCGGTGTGAATTAGGCCTCCGCTGTGAGCACCCTCGATCAGCACAATGCCAGGAACTGCACTCTGCAGAATCTGCGACCCCCTTCCCAGGACTCCACGGCCCCCCTGGGGGTCGGGCCCCACAGATTGAAGACCGCTGGTTTAGAACAAGTTAATCTGTAATTCACTATCAGGACTAACCCTGGGCAGTAACTTGGCTCCGCTTGCAAAGTTTTTTACACTTCGCAATCCAGTTTGAGAGCGGAGTTTGGGAAAATATTCCATCACCTGCATAGCGTACTAGATTTTTTTGGTACCGCCAGCCCACTGCCCCACCCCTCAAAATAATGGCAGACCAGTTTAGCAGTTACGATTTCTATTTTAGTAACAATGAAGTTGCTTGCTGTTGATGGATGTGACAGCCAATCAGCGTCGTGCGGGTGGTGTTGCATGCTTCTATCACTCATTCCATTCACTAATTGACGTAAGTCGCACAGCACACAAGCGCAGAGTTTGGTTGCACCGAATGCCCTTGGCATTGTCTTAGATCACACACAGTGTCACAGTAGTTCAAGGTTGCATTTAATCTAAAAAAAAACAACCTCAAAATCGGACTCAATCGCATAGTTTGAACCTTTGTTTGACCGTCACTCTGATATAACCGTCACCCTGATAGTTAAGGGATACATCAGCAGGCAGAATTTTTTTAAAGTAGTGAATTTTCAACCTAACGGAGAACAGACTTGCACACTAGTTGTTAACTGGTGCTTGTAAAGTGTGCATACATGAAGTGTAACATAAATGTATTTGCAAATCTCATCTTCACTCCTCTGTGCTTTTTTCTCGCAGCGGTACCTTGGCCTACCTCATGGGTGAATCACATGTAAAAAAAGGAAAGGTTAAAACCTGGCAATGGGTGCACTTGCCAGGTCGACATAGCAATAAAAACAGCATGCAGATGTGTGGTGGCACGTCTGAAAACCCTTTGAAAGGATGCTTGTATGGGTGGCACAAACAGTGCTGCAGGCCCGCTAGCAGCATTTAATTTGTAGGCCCTTGGCACACACAGTGCACTGTCTATGGAGTTACCAGTAAATCGACTAAGCCAGTCATGGAAACACCAACCCATAATAACAATTTATACAGAGAGCATATACACTTTAACACTGATTAGCAGTGGTAAAGTGCCCAGAGTCCTAAAACCAACAAAAGCAGGGTGAAAAACAGAAGGCCAAACAGCAAAAAGTCAGGGGGAAACCCCGCTGAAAAAGTCAGGTATAACAACTTACTTCAGTCATAGTCCTTTGAGTAAACATGTAAGCTTTGACAAGCAATCTTTCAGACATGGCAACAGAACTACAAAGCCACATTATTGGCACAATGTGCTATAGTATACAGATCCCAAATACAGTGATAAGCGTTTCCATGTCATGATCTTGCAGTGCACTCAACTCTTACATTCAAGATGATTATGTTCATCTTATGAACAAAGTCAAACTTTTATTTCAAAGTAGGTGAAAATTATAATTCACCATTTATGGGGTAGCATCCATCACAACCTGAGCCTCTTGATCGGCATTGGTTGACTGAAGTTGTTTTTGAAAATCCTGCAGATAGTGATGGTTAACTTCATTTTCAAATGTAATGTAACTGAAGTCTAACCAGTCAGCTGCAGTGGAATGACCGGGCTTGTTTAATCAAAGAACATTCACCTTTCTCAAGTAAGTCTCTATTATTCTGTCACATCCTTCAATTATATACTATCAAAAGTCACTTTACTCTACAATTTCACACCAATGACCTCACTAAACCTGCCCACTCAACCTTTTTGTTTTTTCAAAAAAGCCCATGATCCCACCTTAAAATGTATGAACGCCTGTGTAGTCCATGGTTCATAAGACTATTGCCAGTGGGAACACTTCATTGCAGGTATCACTAAAGCAAAACATGGACCACTCAATGGCAACTTAATCTAAGTTAAGAGGTTCAATTTTATTTAGGATCTTCACTTTCTACCTCTTGAGTCTGCAATAATCTTTATTCTCTCATGCATTGCTTTCTACGGCAACCTTTATACTTATAAAACACGCTCTCGTACCTTGAAGTACCAGGAGCAAATCTCATGTGAATTTAGACTTAGTGCAACTATCACTAAAAAAGTCATTTTTTAATGCTATATTCTACAGTCATATTTATTGCATTATTAATTCCTAAATGTATTGCATCCTGCTGCTTTCTAAAAAAAGTGCCATTTGGTATTTCACAATGGTGGCTTTTAAATAAAAACATGAATCAAACGAATCCAAAACTTTGCTTGGCAAGAATATCAACCTTTCATGAACATTTCTTTGATGGCAGCAGCTAATGCACTTCTCCATTGTTTTTGCCAAGGCAGAAATGTTAGAAAATGACCAGGAACAGATGCAGCATTCAGATTTGAGCATGTGCATGACGATAACTATTTCAGGTCAGTGAAAGAAAGCTCTTTTCCAGCACAGACATCTTTTCAGTTTAATATTTGATGGGTGATTGTGATTTCTATGGAGTTCTGTGGAGTATCCATAAATTATAGTGTCCATTGTGGGGATGGCAGTTTTCATCTTGCTCGTTATATTTTCTATCACAGTAAAGGTGAACGACAAAAAGTAAGATATATTTTAGTTTAGCAGATTTATGGCTAACGCATTTACAAACATGATGTATTTTGTATCCACTGCTTTTAAATCTTGCATATCACTGGAGCTTCAACTTTTTGATTTATTTAAACGTTTATATAAACGTTTTTCTTATTCATGGATCTTTGTTAGGTGCCCAGTCTTATGAGGATGGATGCTTCAGCTTGGACTTAACCTGCATGAGCGAGAGCGCCGCCTGGACTTCTAACAGACCTATGTAACTAATAATTCAAGTATTTTTACTGCTGGACCATGTTTCAAAGCTCCGGAACATTCCAATAGAGCTGTAATTTCTCCTAGGTGTTGCAAAATGGAATTCCACAGAAGACGCTTCAAAAACTATAAATGTAAATCCCTTGAAATTTCAATATTTCAAAACTGGGACTTGTGCTAAATTCCTCAGTGAGGATCTTAAAGTTTGTCTGACTTTCGCCAGTTTCATTTTGGAGCAAGACCTTTGAACAGAGATTCACTGTCAATGGAACACTTGTTCCAATGTTTCCCTTGCACGTGAAGCAGAGAATCCACTTTGTAGCAGCAAACAGGGAAACCCATCTACCTCATCAGTTCCAGGTTTATTTTGATGTCTGGTGGAGTATTATTCGCCAATTAAATGTAAATGTAAATGTAAATGTAAATGTGTGTGTCTTGCAAAGCGCACTGCTACCCGGAGGCGTCCTGGCACTATAGACCGCTGGGGAACCGGTCCTGGCTTTCCCTGTGAGATGTTCCTTCCTTGGTATCTCCAAGGTGAAACCAGGCATCCCCAGCTTTTGTGAGGGGACGTTGTGGAGATGAGGCAAGCTAATGCCCAGAGTTGCCGAGTGCAATCCCTGGTTAGAGTAGACACCGAGGCGAGAATGATCGAGTCCGCTGACCCTGGTTCACAACCCTGCCGCGTCGGGAATTGAACCCTAGTCCCGGGCCGTCTTCTGCTTCCGGGTCTGCCGCCTCTAACCAGTGAGCCACACCACTCCACTCCACACAACAAATGGTAGAGCCAGCAGGTCAGGGAAATGTACCCATAATCTACCCCTAATTCATTTCCACAGTCTCCATTCTGATTTATTCCCCTCTCTGTTGTATGCCTCAGGACTGGAGAAATGTTCCAGATTCTCCTGCAAGAAAAAACTACATGACCAGAAGCCTTCAAAACCAGGTGAGGGCACTTCTGTTTCCCAATTCTACCCTTTGAAAATGAGTCCTGTTCATTTATCTCAACTTTACCACCAAAGTCTGTGCTTACCATAGGGAATTAAGTTATTGTCTGAAGAAAAGCTACAAGGTAAATAAACAAAGGTCCTGTACCTTATGTCATTGGTGGGAGGTCTGCTTAGCGTTGCTTTGCAAATCTTCGCGTCGTCTGGCATTGGTTCTAATAACATGTGGCAAGGCTTTAAGGAGCAATCAGTTGCTTGGCTTTGGCTCCAATCAAGCCAGCAGCTGTGGAACGAGGCTTTGCAGGGTTTTGCTTTGCTCGCCGCCAGCTCTAATGAAGGTGCCAGCTGTGTGACACAGCTTTTAGGGGTTTTGCATCTCTCAACTTCCATTGTGATGAACCTTTGAGCTGTATGGCGAGGCCTTTTGTGGCTTTGCAGCACTTTGCATGGATTTTGGGGGAAACTTGAACCTTCGAGTAGGCATGGTGGAGTTCTATCTAATGCCAGCCAAAGGCACAGAATGTGGGGAGGCATCTCTTGGGGATGAGAGGGTAACTTCAGAAGAGAGGTAGGTCTAGTTGCAGTTGCAGATCCAGGCCGGTAGTGTGCTGCAGGTCAGCTGGGCAGTTGCAGGGCAGCCTCTGGAGCTTGTTGTGTCCCTGTATCGCAGTACAAGAGGTCAGCCAATTGCCCCCTGGAGTCACACAGGTTAGTTTGGGGTGATGGGATCAGGTCCAGTCTTCCTTCTCACAGAACAAAGCAGTACTTAATCTGCAGGGCAATCCCATGGGGAACAAGGAAATCCTCAAGCAGCAGGACAGTCTTCTGGAGAACAAAGCAGCCCTCAAGCAGTAGGACAGTCCTCTGAGGAACAAGGCAGTACTTTTTCAGTAATGTCCACAGGCCCAGGAGTGTACTGAAGAAGTGTTCTGAGGATCTGAGATTTATACCCAACGTCAACCTCTGAATGATGAGAATCTTCTAAGCTATCCTACCTCTGGTTCTGGGAAGTTCTTTGCTTCCAGTGTCAAGGCACCAAGACGTCTGGGGTAACTAAAGACTAGTTTCAAGTTCCTTTGTGTGCGTGTGTGCTATTGACAGACCATTAAAATGTAAGTGGGGCAGGAACAGCTCCACCTAGCAATCCAGACAGGATGACTCCTCCTGCCTACAATCGGACCCTTTTGTCTAACTGTGTGGCAGGAATGCACAAAACCCATCAGCAGTGCTATTTAAAGTCATGTGACCCAGGACACTGACAGAAGCACAAAATGGTTAGGCCAGGGACATGTCAAATTTCTAAAAGTGGCATTTTCAGAATTTTGACATAAAATCTTACTTTACAATTAAAAAGGATTTTAAATTAAACTTCATTAGCATCTAAGCATGCCACTTCTACCTTTTCGCCCTTCAAAGGTTACGAATTATTAAATGCAATAAGTTAACCAAGTATTTTCCTATGGGAGAGGTATTCCTTTCATTAGTGAAAAACAAATGGGTTTTTCACTACCAAGACATTTAAAACTTAAAAACGCATGTCCTATTTTTGAAACACAACGCACCCTGCTCTATGAGCTTTATATGGCCAATCGTAAGGGTAACTTATGTGTATTATAAAATGAGGTTTTAGGCTTGGCAAGAGGTTTATCTTAGCAGGTCGAAATGTCAGTTTACAACTGCACTACAGGCTGTAGTGGTAGGCCTGAGACAAGTTTTAAAGTGCTACTTTAGTGGGTGGCATAACCAATGCTGCGGCCCACTAGTAGCAGTTAATTTACAGGCCTTGAGTACATGCAATACCGTTTACTAAGGAGTTACAAGTCAATTAAATGTGTCATTCAGGTGTAGTCCAACTTCACTATGTTTTAAGGAGGGAGCACAAGCACTTAGCACTGGTAAGCAGTGGTAAGGTGCACTGAGTCCTAACGCCAACAAAAAAAAAAATCAGAAAAGCAGGATGGGTGAAAATATAACAAGTTCAACATAGAGGTATTTATTAGGGGCAATAGATACAATTTATTTTAAGCTTTAGGGCTAAAATAGGAAACTACATCTGAAATTAAACAAAAGGCACCTGGTAGTTGGTAGATGGATGTTGTACATGGATGATGTGGATGAAGGTAATTTATTTATTGTAAACATATTGTGGACAACTGTCAGGTTTTGTGTAAAATGGAAAAAAATTAATCTTTAGGACAGCTGACTTTATTTTATATGAGACCAAATTCCACATGTTTTTGTTGCAGGTGTGGACAACAGTATGTGGGCTAAAGAAAGTGTCACTAAAAGATCAACATTGTGCATCCAGGACACATAACATCAAGCATTTTATGGCGGTCCACCTAAATGCCTACCATCCTGATAATGGAATGAGGTCTGTGAAATTTGTGGGCATTCAACACATTTAGCTGGACAAAAGGGGTGGTAATAGAGAACATAATGTTGAGAGAAATGGAAGCGCATTAGATTAACAAAATTGGTCCTGTGAGGAATGGATTGAATTCAGATAGAGATCTGTCATCAGCCACGGTCTGTGCAGGTAAAAGCAATGGGGCGGTGTGGCTATTGGGGGTCGATTTCGGCATATGACCATGAGGGAAAATAATGTATTTATTTAATTTTCCCTCGCTGTTGTATGTTGGAATCCCACCCTACCTTGCCCCACCACTCTTACCTGCAAGGGCCGCGGCTGTCTGGCATTTCTAGTATGAATCTGGACCTATAAAAAGTCTACATACAATAAAAAGAAATTCTGAAATAATCATTGTTAAAAGGTGGATATCAAGAATGTACAAAAACAACTCCTTAAATAGTTACAATACTGAGATGTCTTGTCTACCCTAATGATGGTGGGTCCCATGTGACAATGATATGCGAGAAGTGTGATTGAAAGTGAAGTCGGACTTCCCAACTCATCACATAAAGCGCAAACAACTTTGTTGCACATATTTTATGTTGGTGACTAAAAAGAAAACACTGTTTTTGTAGGATCTTGCATGTTTGTTCTTTCGAGAATTAAATACTGTCCCTGACCTTGAAACTCTATAGTTCGATATGAATCGATAATTCCTCTTTCCTGTCTGTTATCCTAAGCAATGTCCTCCATTAGAGTAGTTTTTTTACTGACGTGCCTTTTCAACTGTATCTATCTGTGGTACACATTATTAGGGCCAGGTACTATGTCATTAGGGTGCAGGAGAGGTGGGATTGAAACTACGGTCAAACACCCATTCCGTTTTAGTAAGGGAAATAGCTTTGATATTATGTATACTTTTCTTTTTATATTGGTGACTAGGAAACATTAACACAAACAAACTTTTTTATTTGAAATTCTAACAGGTCTTGCTGCGTGTTTGTTTTTGCATGACTCCAACACCGTCTTGAACTTGACATATCACTAACCATATAAGGAACTATGGGCCTCATTTATGAGAAATGACGCATCGCTGCGTGAAAGCAGCGATACGTCACTTCTCAGTGCGCACTCCTTGCGTCATGATTGATGCTAATACAAGGCTACCCCTGATGAGAGGTAGACCCCCCAGTGCACTGCATAGAAAAGACACACGGGTCTAATGATTTAAAGCAGAATTCATAAACGTTCAATCCAAATGATTTACTGGTTCATCATGATTTAGTACATATACATTGAGTTCCATGTATAAGACATCGTGATCCAAATGCAAGTGAAGTATATCATCAACAGAATAACAGTCCGAAAATTATAAATCCCAATGCATTTCGGGCTAAAACAACGTTTTTACTTGTTTACACTTGCACGTTTTTCCCTGTGTTTCATTCGTGTTTTATTTATATATTTGTTCTTTGTCATGGTACACTTTGGAATATGATGGGGGACACGTTCCTGCTATTTATGTGTTGAATGTTGTTTCACCATTCCAAGATGGCGCTTATACTTAGGTCAACTGTAGTCCATCTTTCATGTCTACACGCATTCTCTTATACCGACATCGCCTCGGCGCGTTTGCTTCGTGATCTGGCTTGTTGAATGTTGATCGCGTTTCCAGCGCACACCGTGAGTACCTCTGGTTGGGGGACCTATTTATCGATACTAGCATACCTTTACGGTCTCTCTGACCGCGTGTGATACAGCCTGGCTGCATCTTTTTCACACACTCTGGTTAGCGGGTTCTCTAGCATTCTTTCACACATTCGTGTCGCATTATTAGTTGCCGCTCTGGGATTTGTTCGTTGATTCACTGGGTTTATCTAACTGTTGTCACGAGGCTATTTTAAGCCTTCCTATTAGGGATTTCACTTGGCTTTCTTTTTTAACATGTTCAGTTTGTCGCTTATTTTTCTATTGCCTTTTATTTACATTACACGCACTGTGGGAAACTTGGCTGTCTGATTGAGCACACCTTTTGCTTCCATTTGTCTGCACCTTATACTTTTTATGGTTGCTTGTGTAGGTTGTTGATGATACTTGAACTCGATTTGATGATGGCTTTTCTTTTGTTTGTAGAGCGATCCCCTGAGGAAGGGCCTTGTTTTAGCCCGAAATGCATTGGGATTTATAATTTTCGGACTGTTATTCTGTTGATGATATACTTCACTTGCATTTGGATCACGATGTCTTATACATGGAACTCAATGTATATGTACTAAATCATGATGAACCAGTAAATCATTTGGATTGAACGTTTATGAATTCTGCTTTAAATCATTAGACCCGTGTGTCTTTTCTATGCAGTGCACTGGGGGGTCTACCTCTCATCAGGGGTAGCCTTGTATTAGTCTTTTACCTCACGCTGACCGGTCCAGACAGCGTTCACCCCTGGTTGCACGCTTCACTGTTCAACCCAGTTGGAAACCGGATCACTTACAGCTGTGCGAATACCTCCTTTTCATACTTTGTGAGTCATGATTGATGCGTCATATTTATAATATGATGCATCATGTCGCAAAGAGTAACAGATACGTCAGTATTTCAGACGTATCTGTAGGCACAAAAGTGACGCATTGCTGGAGTGTGTCACAAAAGTGACGCAACTCCAGCAATGTGTACTTTCACATGGGCAAGTCCCATGTTGTCAGTGCCTGCGTCAGTCGTATGCCTGCCATGAAGCAGGCGTAAGATTATGATGCATTAGCAGCCAAGAAATGGCTCAGTGAAATCTTATAGATCCATGACCCTTTCTTGCGTCAATACGCCCCCTTGCATACATTATACCTGGTGCAGGTATGATGTGGCGCAGGGGTTTACAAAGTGATGAATCTACCTAGATGCATCACTTTGTAAATATGGGGCAACAAGGCGCATTTTTTACCCCACTGGTGTGTCACAAAAAGTGACGCACCGGCGGCGTAAACGTGATGCACAGCCTCATAAATGAGGCCCTATATGTATGGCTCCGCGCATTATATGCAGGAACAAGTTTAGAGAAATAAATTAATCTTATGCAGGCAAATAAGGGTTTTGCTTCTCCTTGTTATGGTATTTTGTTGCCGTATCAGGGAGGTCAGAAATGTAATTTTAATTCTGATTCTGTTTTTCTCGCCTTTTAAAATTCAACCTGTATTCTTATCCAGGGCATCAGCTTAATTCGAAAGTTCCACATGAGGTAATTCCTCAAAGTGGGCACGGTGCGCTGGCACCTTTTAGATTTGATTAACTCTCAGTGTGGAAACAACTTAGACCGTTAAAACGCTTTATTGAAGGTGAGCCGTAGAACGTTACTTTAATAAATCTAATGATGTTTCTCAGTGAAACGACCGGCCTTTTTTACTTGCTGTAGCAGCCAATAACCTAAAATGTTAATTCTTTTTGTCTTTTCGTTTTCTGTATTTGTGTTGCATTTCAGCTCCCACTGGAGATTCCTGCTACTGGCTGATGTACTGCATGGGAGTTAATGTCATTTGAAGGTGCAGAACCAAGTAACTTCTTAACGTGGCCATTATGCACAGGCATCTTCTAGATTTTATGGCCTGGCAAGGTGGAAACATCTTTAACAGCAAGCTGCAAACACTGAGGGCCATATTTAGGAAGGGGTTTGCATCGTTTTTGCACCATGCAATTTGGTGCATGCACTACGTAACCCCAAAATGATATTTATCAAGCCACGAAAGGGCCACTTTGCTTGGCCCTGAGTGGCTTGATAAATCAGGAGTAACGCAATGCAGCACAAGTTAGTGCATTGCGTTACTTGGATTTTGACACATTCCCAGATTTACCATCACTGGTAGGGGAGGCGTAATGAGGAGAAATATCTTTATTTCTCCTTCTTACTTCCTCTTTGTATGCGTGCTGCACTCTGCAGCACGCATAAAGGAAAATACCACACCGGATTGATTATCTGCAAGAATGTGCCACTTGCTGCACAAAAACAACCCTGCATTCAATGGAGTGACTCTTGCACCATGGTGCAAGGGCGCCTGCATTGACATTGGGCAACACATTATGCGCAAACACTGGGAAAAGGACAGAAATTGGGATAAATACAGCACTTTCCTGCTCATTCCCTGTAACGTACCACAGCAAGGTGGCTTCCTGCGCTGTGTTACTTTTGTCATAAATATGTTAGTGAGTTATAGAACATTATGTTAATCATTTTAATGAAGTTTATTTGCAGAGCTATTCGTTTTTTCTACTTGTGGAGTAATTAGGAAGCAAAACCATTGTTTCCTTTTTATGGTCTGTCTTGACAGCGTAGCTTTCACCAGACAATTATGAGTTCATCACTACAGAGGGGCTTTTGCTCCACCCACATGTAGCATGGGAGGGGTTGAAGTGTCTTAGATAACTAGATAATTTGTGGTGTTTTTCTCTGGCAGCAGCACAGATGGGATGAGGGCACTCACTAGCTGATCTGGGTGTTTAGATCTGGTTTGACACTGAACAGTCACCTGACCTTTTAACTTTCACCAATATCATTCAACAGTTTTTTATTTCCACACAAATACATATTTATTCCCATGCTACTTACTGGTAATGCTTCAAATTACTATATTGCAAGAAAGCAAAAGACACACAAGTGATGGACGGAATGCAGAACAAATCAAAACATTCACCCCCAGTCAAAAGATCTGGGTTAAATCCATCAGTCTTTTACTCACCATGCCACCCCAGTTTGGACCTTGCCATATGCAAATCGATTTGGACCCTGTGCCTCATGGGAAAAGTCAAGCTGTCCAGGGCGAAGAGGGGTGTAACCTTGAAACCGGCCCTAGGATGCTTGTTTCCAGTCCAGGGAGGACCTGGCCTGGTAGCTCTGGCTGGACTGTTCCTATTGAGTGTAGGGTCAAGTCTGATTTGCATGTGGCTGGGTCCAAACTGGAATGGCATGGTGAGCAAAAAAACTATGGATTTAGGCCCAGATCTCTGTACTGGGGTGAATTTATGACATTGTTCTGAATTCTGTCCATCAATTGTTCTTTTTGCATTTCTCACTCTGAGTAGGACGGGTATGCCCAGACGTGGGTCCCGTGCTCTCCATGCCACTGGAGTTAAGCTGTTCTGGCTGACGAGTGGTGAAACCCCAAAACCAGTCCTAGGATGCTTGTTTCCAGTCCAGGGAGGACCTGGCCTGGCAGCTCGGGCTGGACTGTTCCTATTGGACGCAGGGTCAAGACTGATTTGCATATGGCTGGGTCCAAACTGGAATGGCATGGTGAGCAAAAAAAACGATGGATTTAGGCCCAGATCTCTGTACTGGGGTGAATTTATGACATTGTTCTGAATTCTGTCCATCAATTGTTCTTTTTGCATTTCTCACTCCGAGTAGGATGGGTATGCCCAGACATGGGTCCCGTGCTCTCCATGCCACTGGAGTTAAGCTGTCCTGGCTGATGAGTGGTGAAACCCCAAAACCAGTCCTAGGATGCTTGTTTCTAGTCCAGGGAGGACCTGGCCTGGCAGCTCGGGCTGGACTGTTCCCATTGGGCGCAGGGTCAAGACTGATTTGCATGTGGCTGGGTCCAAACTGGAATGGCATGGTGAGCAAAAAAACTATGGATTTAGGCCCAGATCTCTGTACTGGGGTGAATTTATGACATTGTTCTGAATTCTGTCCATCAATTGTTCTTTTTGCATTTCTCACTCCGAGTAGGATGGGTATGCCCAGACATGGGTCCCGTGCTCTCCATGCCACTGGAGTTAAGCTGTCCTGGCTGATGAGTGGTGAAACCCCAAAACCAGTCCTAGGATGCTTGTTTCCAGTCCAGGGAGGACCTGGCCTGGCAGCTCGGGCTTGACTGTTCCTATTGGACGCAGGGTCAAGACTGATTTGCATATGCCTGGGTCCAAACTGGAATGGCATGGTGAGCAAAAAAAACCGATGGATTTAGGTCCAGATCTCTGTACTGGGGTGAATTTATGACATTGTTCTGAATTCTGTCCATCAATTGTTCTTTTTGCATTTCTCACTCCGAGTAGGACGGGTATGCCCAGACGTGGGTCCCGTGCTCTCCATGCCACTGGAGTTAAGCTGTCCTGGCTGACGAGTGGTGAAACCCCAAAACCAGTCCTAGGATGCTTGTTTCCAGTCCAGGGAGGACCTGGCCTGGCAGCTCGGGCTGGACTGTTCCCATTGGGCGCAGGGTCAAGACTGATTTGCATATGGCTGGGTCCAAACTGGAATGGCATGGTGAGCAAAAAAAACGATGGATTTAGGAAAAAAATCTCTGTACTGGGGTGAATGTATGACATTGTTCTACATTTTGTTCATAAATTGTTCTTTTTGTATCTGTCACATTACTACACAACATGTTTTTAATGCTAGTTCTTTTTTCATTGTCAATGCTTATTCTCTTTACGTTGACTGTATTTATTTCAACTCCCGCACAAACCGCCTGCAACTGGCTGATGCAAGCTAAATGCACATTAACAGTAACACACTGGTAAATGTGTGGGTATTTGCATGCAGAATTGGTTGTTCTTGCTGACATTTCAGACATATCTGCTTGAAACCACTTATAGCTGTATGAGTTCGTTGTGCCTTTAGTAACTGACATATTATGACAATGTTAACAATACAAGACACATTAAGATCCCACATATGGCACTATTTCACAGCAGAGTGTCTTGGTGTAATGCCTCCTAGGCACTAACATGTAAATTAACAATTGCAAGTATTGTCCCATACACTAACACATAGAGCAGTCATTTTGTTGTTGATATATGTTGATCAGTATCTCTAATACACATGAAATGCATAGTAATCAAAGGAAAAATCATAGGTGGGTTTATAACAACTGATCTGTTGATCTGTTCCTTTGTCAATCCATCTTAATGGTATATAGAAAAGAAGTGATGTCTTATAAGTGTTAAACATAATATAGTGATGGTGTAATTCATGTTTTCTTTGCATCCTCGAGAAAGTGGGTTTATCCCGCGAAAAGTCTTGCCTTCTTTCTTGACGCCTCTTTCTTGAAAGATCTGAAGTGTCACATAGCTAGCTTTTTCATGCTGTTTCCAAAGTGGAATGATTTATGTTAGATCGAAATAGTGATGTATATACTAAACTTATATTAATATATGATGATTGACACTTTCATGTCATTTTAGAGAATGCTTGTTAAAAACGACGTTACTAATTAAAAGAATCTGTAAATCTGAAATTGGTCGTCACTGCATCAAATTCCTCATGTATTTTCTACCTATTGTCGTCATTAAAATTATGCACATTTGTCTTGTAGAAATTTAACAGGGCAACATTTTGTGGTGCAGTTTTTACTGCAACACTCCGAATTCCCATTCCATGACAAACTCCTGTTACCGTAGGTAGCAGAATGTTCCTCCTGACACCTGGGTCCTGGATTTAAAGTCATTTCACACCTCTGCTAACCTTAGCTGAGCCTGAAAAAATGCCGCCAACTATAACCTATGTAATCTGTTCGTTTCCTCTGACGCTTGGGGCAGAATCAATGGTCAGTCCGAATGATTTGCATGAGTAAATTATTGTTTTTTTTTTTCTCATTATTTTATCTAGGGCCTGACGATCGTAATTTCTTCATTATTTCACCCTGACTGAAAAATGATCAGCAGTTTTGACATTATCGGTCAACCTACATATACACAGTAAATATCAAATCAATGCCAGCCAAAATCATTTTTATAAATAAAAGGGCAAATTATTATTTTAGAAGAAAATGTCTGAAAGGCCCGTAGGTCAGGGCTTTGTGCTGCAAGCACAGATCACTAGATATAAGAAATAATGATCTTACTCTGCTCCCTCAAATCATATACATTGTAAGTGGTTTGGGCAGGCTGGAATTAATATGATTACCTTGTAGCATGGCCGTTGTTTATATTTGCTATATCCATTTTCATATATGTGGCTTTATGGGTTAAGTTTTTCCGGCTGCAATTGGGATTTCAGTAAATAGCAAACCACGCCAACAACAGAAAATATAAAAATCAAGAAAAAATACAATAGGAAGATGGAATTCCCCGTAATGGTGTTATTCTTAGATTTGGTATTCAGATTTGAAAAGTGCATTGTTTGCTCCTGAGGCCTCACAGTAATGGAAACTTCCATGCGTACAATCCATTTATTTGACATATGAACAAAACCGAAAGCATGAAGGCGACAGATGACGTCTGCTGCTGGTCCCAAGGAAGAACTATTGCAAAACATTGCTGCCTGAAATGTAAACAAATGTCTGCCCAATCTCTTTTATTCCTTTAAGGATTTAAAAAAGAACGTGTTAGAACAGCTGAACTCAGGTGCTGGCCTCAGCGAACATACTTTGCAATGCACTCTACCCAGCTCCGTTGATTGGATCAGATGGTGAACCATTTAAGCATGGGTGGAATTTGCGAATTCGCGATACCTGAATTTGCGCGAATTCGCAATCGCGATTCGCAAAAATCCAACAAATTCCGGAGCTTGCATTTTTTTTTTTTTTACGTATTCGCGAGATTTTTTTACCAGTTCAGGAATGAGAACTTGCTAATGCGGTCGCAACGGTCGCGAACATGTTGTTTCCACTTAACCAGCCTGCTCGCGATGCCTTTTTCCTGTTTCGGGTAGCAATGACGTGTTTGCGTTCGCAAATTCCTGTTTCGGGTCGCAATGACGTGTTAACGTTCGCAATTTCCTATTTCGGGTCGCAATGATGTGTTCGTGATCGCGGCGTTGCTCGGCCAGCTACCAAAATCTCGCAGCGCACGCGAACAGGGAGGAAAACTCATCAGCGAACGCAGAATCATGGTAAGTCAATGCTGTGTGCGAGAGTTTGTATTTTCGAAGCGCGAACAAGAAAATAAAATCCGCCAACTCGCGAATTGCGGATTTTTGGGAGATTTGCAGGATTCGCGGATCGCGAAATTGCCAAAAATTCACAAATTTCGCGAGTGGAATGAATTTTCCACCCATACTTAGAACCATTGTTCAGCACGAGGTGGATAGAGCTGATAACACATTTTCCTCTTATAGTTCCATGGAATGGACCTGACTTCTGCATTCAGTAATCTCTCTATAATCAGTGAATATACCGGTTGCAAGCAATCTATGAGACCAAGACATGATCTTTTAGAAAATCCAGTACACAATAAATTACGGTTAATGCAGTGTACTTTGTGTGTAAACATACGCATGGGTCTGATTCAAAAAGGTAAAGTTACACTCCTATACGTTTACGATTTTTTCCTATTCACAAAAGTATTTTATGAGTAGAATGTTTATGACTGTAAAGTCTCCGCACATTAAAAGAAAGAACAGTCCTATGTTTGGTGTGGAGCCTGAGCCACCTATGCGGAGATTCCGCAATCGTAAAGATACTACTCCTGAAATACCTTTGCGAATAGGAAAAAATCATGAAGTCTAACAGAAGTGCTGTCAGCCCCTATATGTTTGGCTGGTATATATGCCAAAGGCAACAAATTAGTGAAGAGGGCCAAAAGAAGATAACAACGGTAAAGAGAATTTCTTTTGAAAAGGGACACAGGAAGTCGAGTTACACAAGAAGTAATGGTCTATCTTCTGTGCTGAGATTAGGTGTTCTTTGAAGCGGCGTGTCTTCAAGGCTTTCCGAAATTGGAGGGGTGATAGAAACAGGGATGATGTAATAGATCCTAGGTGGATAAAGAACAGGGCATGTTTTGCAATTTCTTTTCCAATTTGAAGATCTTCGATTAGCCTTCTAGTGTTCTGGTTGCAGTTTTGTTGAGAGCCAACAGATATGGTGAGCTTGTCAGTGAGGTAGGCAGGGGTAGTGAGGTGTTGGCCTTTTATATGATCCATCTGGTTTTGAAGAATTTGCAGGCTGGTTAGAGCCAGCCTATCGAGTTCCATTAGTATGAGGGTGATGGAGTAAACTTTTTTTGGCTTTTACTGAGATGTCTTTCAGGGGGTCTAGGTTGGAGTTTCATCAGCCATGGAGCAGGGTGTTGCTGCTATCACTATAAGAGAGTACAAGGACTTGAACTGAAGTCCTGAAATTGCTTTCGATGAAGAGCAATCTCCCTTTCATCAGCAAAGAGGTCTGATACTGAACTATCTTGGTTTTCTTGGTGATGTGCGCTTGAGAGCAGGTATACACCACCAATGGACGTATTTCCCAGATCTCTGCCTTTGATACAATGACTGTCATATTGTGAAATACTAGCTGCTAATTGTCATCAATGTAGTTCCAAAGGCAAACAATGCATAAAGCAAGACGGTATATCAACAGTAGAATACATATGTAAAGTACAATAATTTTAAGGCTTCCAAAATAATTAAGTGCTTTTGGCCTTAGGCAGTAAAGCAGCTAAACAAGATATGCAAATAAATCTCAAAAAATATATATGACTAATGCGAAGAACCAGGATGTATTCAAACTAGAAAAATAATCCGCCTGAGTTGATATAGAATTTGTAATCATGTGGTCGATATAGGTCTTGTTTGTCTGAGGACCTAGCCATTACTTATTCTGATTCAATTTAGGTGACTATCTATCACAGTGGGAGCATATGCGCACCTCCAGATTAACTCCAACTTTCCTTATCAGGATTTAAATGTTCCAGGGAACCAACAAATCCTTTGTTAGTGTGTTTCCTGGTGTATATTCTCACTAGTTTAGAAGGTGCACAAATATCCAAGTGAATTTAGACTCTGGAGACAACACCAAGGAGGAGAAGTTCTTGTGAGTGGTTGTTGAAAACCAGGGGAGGCTAGGGTTAGTAAAGTTATGATGAGGACAGATTCAAAGAATTCCAGGGGCACTTGATTAATGTAGACTTCTCCAAAGATAGATTCACCCTGAGAGTCATATGTAGTAAAAGACACCTAGTAATGGCTTGATTAATCTAGCCAGGAGTGTTAGAACGAGTAAAGGCTCCTCTTTCTTTGTTGTTACATATTGGTTTTATTATATTCCACTTTCTGGGGTTACTACTTTTTATTAGGTTTCACGGCGCAACCATATCAAAAAGTGCCATCAACCCAAAAATCTTGAAGAGAAGAATGTGAGAACATCCAAAATACAGAACAATGCATAAGAAAGGAAACAAGGGAAAAGAAAAGAAAAAGGGAAGCAAACAAAAGGGAAGCAGTGGTATCGTACATATGCAGGATGGGATACTAAGATATAGTGGGAAAACTGTAAATGCCCAACAGGCTATTCAAAAAGTCCTCTGTGTATGGCCCACTTGTGCTCTGCAGTGTCCACAGCACATTAAGCTAAAGCTATGGCAGACACAATGCACATGGAAAACGAATATCAGCATGACGTGAAATAGGCAGGTATCATGCAATCGTGTGTGTCTAAAACATTTGACTTTTCTGGTCTGGAGCGGTGGGGGTTACAGAGGTCAGAGTACTGTTTAAACAGAATAACATATTAGGTAAGGCTTGGAAGTATGGGGTTCCATATGTTCTCTAATTTGGAAAGGTGATCTTTCAGTTTCTATATTATTCTGTGGGCAGCCACCAAGATGACAGCCTCAGGTCACTCCAGCAGCGTTGGTGATATGGGTGACTTCGATTTGCGTAGTATGCACACTTTAACCAGTGTAAGAAACATGGCCTGCCACTCAGTGGTGTAACAAAACTTGAGTGGCCCCCCCTGCAAGTTACATGGAAGGGGACACCCATGCTACGGATCCAATTAAGCCTGCCGCCCATGCACAGTGCCGGAGGAGGCCACCTGGAGCTCAGGGGAGCCCCCTGCACCGCGGGGGCTATTGTTACGCCACTTACCCATAAGGGATCTGTATCTGTATATGATAATCTGATGTAACACACCTCAAATCAAGTCATCTTCGCCAGTAGAATGGGCATGTAACAGTAGAAGATATATATTAAAGAAAGGTCCAGTCCTAACACAACAACAAATGCAAAACCCAGGATGCTTCTTTGAATGCCAACCTATGACAGTACCTACTAGCTTTATCAGAATTTCACAAAAGGGTAAAGTTACTAGTTGATTCCCTCTCACAAAGCACACAATGCACCTGTAGTGTATACATATCATTGTTTTCAGGGTCAATTAATGTGATAAAAAGAAAAAGCCAAGAATTGCTTAGGTTGTTAAATCAAACATAAAAGGTGGGAAACTGCATTCCTGTTGCAATGGAGTGACCTTACAATAATGTATCGAAGGCCTGAGTCATCTTTAAACAAGCAGTATGCAAAGCTGGCTGTAATAGCTCTAGAGGACTTAACCAGGCTCAGGGGCATAGCCATCATTGGTGCAGCTGGTAAGGGGCCCACTGCACTGTACAATAGCTGCATTTTACTACTCGCCCTGTAAGCAGGAGGATTGTTTACCGTACGTGCATAAGGGTTGTGTGCACCCTTGCTAAGCACTGGCCACCTGTGTCTTTTATGCAGCAGCTTGAGTGAAATCTCCTGGGAGTTGCTTATCTATTTTCTCAATTCAGTCAAGTCTTGGTATGCAGGACATTCAAAGATCCCAGACTCAGTAGCTGATGAACATCACCAGACTGATTAATTACACGTCTATTAAAATGAAAGCAGTACAAACTAAATCTGAGGTGTATACCTATTAAGCATTTAATTAGAGATGTGATTTGCAAACAAAAAACATAAAACAACTGGTCCTACAAAGTGTGGTTGTTAGCACTTAATCTTCAAACTAACAAAAACCAGTGTTGCCTGTCTGCATGCATATTTCTGGAAACTGACACAATCCATTCATCAGCAGGGCAGTCCTTAATGCAGGTGCTCAATTTTGCTACACCCACTTTACCAACTCTGCCCACATCCTCCTACGGCTCCACCTACTTGCTTTCTTGGTTCCATTCTCATCCACAAGCCTCAACACATCATATCCACCTCCTCACATCTTGAATTCCACAAGAAGCTGAAGACCTGGCTCTTCACATAAGCAACTTGGGGACCTCCCACCTACACAGTTGCCCAAATGCATGCCCTCTCCTGAAATTAGTGTGATACACAAATCAATATATTTCATAACTAAATGTAACATATGGGAAGCCTATGACAACAACTTAAAAGTGAACTCAAATGAGAGACTGTGTTTGAATCTCATAGTGCAGCTTTAGGAAAGGTCATTAGAGGACTTGAGGCATCTTTGCAAACTGAAGAGAATGTGATTGTACTGTGCTGTTTAAAAGATAAGAAGGGGTGAATGAAGGAATACATTAAACAAGGCAGCAACAAATGCAGGCAGGAAGGGGAGTACTGGAGTGAGGACATATATGAGTAATGCATGAAAGAAGGAGGAAATAAGAAAAGAATGTGAAAGAAAGAAATGAAGGAGTAGAGGGAGAAAGGAAGTGAATGAAGTGTGATGGAGGAATAGAAAGAAGGAAGGAAAGAAGCAAGTTAAGCATACGGAAGAGTTGATGATAAGAAAGAAGGAAAATAAAGAAGAAGAGGTGAAGGAGGGAGGAGGAAACAAGAAAGTAAGGGGGAAGAATGGAGAAAGAAGGAATAAATGCACTAAAGGAGGAAGGATGGGGATTGAATGAGGGTGTAAGTAAGGAAGAAAGGAATAAGGGTGTAAGGAAGCAGGAAGCAAGAAGGAAGAGGGGGGATGAGGCATGGCTGGAGGTGCAGAGGAAAAGAAAAAGGGAAAAGAAAAAGATGGGAGTAAGGAATGAATGGAGGTCAGGGAAAGGGATATGAGTGTGAAAGGTACTAGGTCAAGGAAGGACAGAGAGAATAATGACTGTATAATATTGAAAAGAAATTGAAAAACAAAAGATTGAAATACATTTATGTCCTTAACATACTAAGATTGATTGTAAAGCACATATTCACCAAAGGGGGCCTTCACACTGAACTTAAAATGTTGTTATCCAGCTCATAGGCACAAATGTTATCGAACCTCAAAAAGATGAAAGACTGAGTTGCACACCAAGATTTAAATTTATGACCCTGAGAACAAACACTGATTCCTGGAGTGGATATAAAAAAATGCGGAAGAAGGAAACACATAAAAGAAAGAGGGATGAAAGAGGAGAGGTCTGAAGGCAATGATAGATACAGTAGTCAAAGAATGTGATGAGAAGTGAGGAAAGCAGAGCGAGGGAGTGCAAGACTGGAGTGGAACATGATGAGAATGAAAAAAGGAAAGAGCAGTAAGGGAAGAAGAACAGATATCAGGGGTGCAAGAAAAGAGAGTGCAAGGGAAATATGAGAAGGTGAAAAATGATAATCAGTTCATGAGGGAAGGTGGCGATTAAGAGGAAAGGTGGATGTAGGACAGAAAGTGAAAGAAGAATGAAGAGAAGGTAAGGAGTGAGGTGTGAAGTGGAAGAAGAAAAGCAAAAACTGAGGAAGAGTAAGAAAACAGTACACCTGTCCTTTAATACCTTTGATGCTCATGACGAGCTCAGCTCGTCATGAGGTACACCTCTCGTACACTCATGACGAGCTGACCTCATCATGTACAATGGGAATACATCAGGGTCAGCACAGGAGGGGAATACCATCAGCATTGATGGTGTTATTAAATATAGAGTAATTAATTATGTAAAGCTGAGGGGTGACAGGGCTTTATCATTCTTGGCCTGCCTCATCAATGCATAGCTGTGCCATACAAGACACACATTAGCGATTTAGGACACCATATCACTGAGTGGCAAGCTTGGGGGCGCACCATTTGTGCATGCTCTGTGAAAGCACGTGCCATTGTTAGTTTTAAGGACTCGTTCTTTTAGAATGTATGTGAACATGGCTGTCCCCCCACCTCTTCAAGCTTGGTGTACGCGCCGCCAAAAGCGATTGTTGCTCCAGACTCCAGGAGCCCTAAATCCGGCGCTGCCAACCCGTTCACTTAGAAACTCATTAATTCAACCACTCATATTGACTTGAGTATTGAAAACTACATCACAAATTAACTAACTCCATGTGAAGATAGAAAGAATGTCATATTTTTAAATTACGGCTTCCTTTTACAATTTGTCCACTTCAGGCTTGTATGCACAGGTCTGCCTGTAGTGTATTGTAAACATTCTACATTTTAACAAGTGGGCATGAATCATTTGCACAACATGAATGACTCTACAGTCCTCTAGAGGCAACAGTGGTGGACGAACGAAAAAGTCATATATGACTCTTTCAATTTAGCTCCTTAAATGAGAAATCTTTTTTCAAAACAGTTAACCCTTTCCATCTCTTAATTAGCCAATTACATACAGTGTAGTGGGTCAGGGTTGGCATTTTACCATAAGTGGATCTTAATGAAGGAGATGGACAATGTTTTCCGCAGCATACTAATGCTCATTTCCCTTTTGGACACTTCAATCAACTGGCATGTATGTTTGGATCAATCAGTTTAAGCTGTTGTGTTCATTCATCGAATAATTGAATTTAGTGGAAATTAAATGAAAGGAGACACTTGCAGAGACAATGAGGTAAGTACGTGAAATTCAAACACACAAATACTTTCCTGCTATTAACTAACCTGTTTCAGCCCACTGACGACCACATTTTAAATCATGAAGCACATACACTTGTTATTCTGGATGATGGGTATCATTTTTGAAAGCTTTCCTTGGTTAGGGTTCTTATTAGCCAGTCTTTGTAATGTAGTAAAGTCACAAGCAACTTGGAGATTAGAAACAGCCTTATTTTCAGATATCTGCTATGTCTTTCATCTATTGCTTCTAACAAATGTGGACTTTTTGTATCCTACAGCTGAGCCAGTGTGAACTATCTGTCGCAAAGAAAAGAAAACAATACAAAAATGCGCAAAGTCCTCATTTTCAAGGCAAACACAGTACCGACACTTCTCATCTCTGGAGCAATCCTTGTAATGTGAGAGTGCCACCACATCTCATTAACAAAGATGTACTCTTAGACAGTGAGTACCTCCACTTCCGCATTTCTATTTAAAGTACTGGTGATGTAGTGTAGTTCCTATACCCAATGGGCTCTGCGCATTGGAATAATGTACACTATAGATTTGACATAGAACTGAGGTCAGAGTGGGCCCGATTCACAGAATGAATTTAAGACTCAATCCTAAACTTACTACTGTTTTGGTATTCACAGACTGCACTTACTACTTTTGGTATTCACAGAATGAACTTACTACTTTTGGCATTCACAGAATGCACTTACTACTTTTGGTATTCACAGAATGAACTTACTCATTTCGGTATTCACAGAAGTTAGGACTCCTAAATTTAGGACTCCTAAATGCCATCTGTGAATACTGAAAGTCTTAAAATTAGGATTTTTCTCAATTTAGTAGTAGTAAAGTTAGGACTCCTAACTTTAGGACTCCTAAATGCCTTCTATGAATACCGAAAGTCCTAAAATTACGATTTTTCTCAATTTAGTAGTAGTAAAGTTAGGACTCCTAACTTTAGGACTCCTAAATGCCTTCTGTGAATACCGAAAGTCCTAAAATTACGGTTTTTCTCAATTTAGTAGTAGTAAAATTAGGACTCCTAGCTTTGGACTCCTAAATGCCTTCTGTGAATACCGAAAGTCTTAAAATTAGGATTTTTCTAAATTTAGTAGTAGTAAAGTTAGGAGGGAAAGCATTGGATAGCGTAGGGGTGTAAATTACTATTCCCACTTCAGTGAGTGCAACAGTAGGGAAAGATTTGGATAGCGTGGGGGTAAAAATTACTATTCCCACTCCAGATAGTGCAACAGTAGGGAAAGCGCTGGATAGCGTAGGGGTAAAAATTGCTATTCCCACTCCAGTGAGTGCAACTGTAGGGAAAGCGTTGGATAGCGTAGGGGTAAAAATTACTATTCCCACTCCAGTGAGTGCAACACTAGGGAAAGCGTTGGATAGCGTAGATGTTTAAATTACTATTCCCACTCCAATGAGTGCAACAGTAGGGAAAGCGTTGGATAGCGGGAGGGTTAAAATTACTATTCACACTCCAGTGAGTGCAACAGTAGGGAAAGTGTTGGATAGCAGGAGGGTTAAAATTACTATTCCCACTCCACTGAGTGCAACAGTAGGGAAAGCGTTGGATAGCAGGAGGGTAAAAATTACTATTCAAACTCCAGAGAGTGCAACAGTAGGGAAAGCGTTGGATAGCGTAGGGGTAAAAATTACTATTCCCACTCCACTGAGTGCAACAGTAGGGAAAGCTTTGCATAGCGTAGGGGTAGAAATTACTATTCCCACTCCAGAGAGTGCAACAGTAGGGAAAGCGTTGGATAGCGTAGGGGTAAACATTACTATTCCCACTCCAAAGAGTACAACAGTAGGGAAAGTGTTGGATAGCGTTGGGGTAAAAATTACTTTTCTCACTCCAGTAAGTGCAACAGTAGGGAAAGCATTGGATAGTGGGAGGGTAAAAATTACTATTCCCACTCCAGTGAGTGCAACAGTAGGGAAACTAAATACTTCATATATAAATAAAAATAACATAAATATTAATACCAATTACAAATAATTTAAATAATTAACAATTTGTATAATATATTAATTAATCAATTAAGAAAACAAATAAAAATTAATTATCAATAATAATTACCTACTAATACACATTATTTACCAATTACCAATACATTAATTAACAATTTTAAATTATTAAAAAATTAGATAAAAAATTAATATTTAAACAATTTAATTACTTACAATTAAATTACTTCCCATCCTATTCCCCATAAACCCACAAGCTACTACAGAAAATACAATAATAAAATTAACATAATTATCAAATAATCAATGATTTCAAATTAATTACCAATTATATTTTACTTAATTATCAATTAATAATTAATTAACAATTAATTCAAAATAAATACCAATAAATAAATTAAAATATTTAACTAATTATAATTAAATAACTTCCCACCCTATTCCCCTCTAAACCTACAACCCGCTACAGAAAATAAACGACAACAATTAACATATTTATCAAATAATCAATTAAAATCAATTTGCTTAGGTATGATGCAGACTCTAAGCATAGCTTCAACACCCTGTACATGCCAATCTTTTGTACCCCAGACAGTTTTTGTCTCAATATTCTCCTTCCAAAAGTTGAAACCTAGTTTAGACAGTTGGGCATAAAAGGCTGCAAAATTGGTATTTGTCAACACACTTTTCATTCCTGTTTTGTTTACATTTTTAAAGTAAAACAATTCAGCATTGGATACATTAAACTCTGAAAAGTATGGACATTTCATAGCAAATGTTTTTGAGCTACCCTTTGGTGGTGTAGGACAATGTTCCCATTGGTTATACATTAATACATTTTTAGGATTTGCAGATTTGTGCAAGAAATGATGACCATAATGATTACAACAATACATTTGTTCATAGTCTGATTAACCCTCTAAATATTCATGATGTGTGAATACTGCAGGCATTTTTAGGTCTAACATCATATTATTAACAGTCTCAAAGTCCCAATCATCTGAAAAGGTACTAGATGAAACAAAGTCACTTAATGAAATCTTAAATAAGTGTGGAATCTTCAATAGCTCTGACGGGCCAAAAATGTCATATTCACGTTTTTCCCAAGCTATACCATCTAGTATAGGAATGGCTGTGATGTTCCCTGATGACAAGTCTCTTTGTTCCCGATAGGATGATTTGTGTGGCTTAAGGACTAAGTTTTCATTCTTACTGCTGTGTCCATTTTGACATATCTTCCATTTATCAGCATACCCAGAGTTATTACCAGAGTTAACCAAAGTAGAAGAAAAAATATTCCCAACACAATCCAAAGTTCAATCCATGGTGAAACCTGATTAGTCTTTTCCAGGTGATGATAAATCTAATTTGCTTGTTCTTTGAAAGTTATTTTTGCTGGTGTTGTTTCAGGTTCACTGGTATCCTCAGAAAACGTATCAAAGTTAATGAAATCGCCAGAGGCAGTTCTGTCAATTGTTGGGATTGCATAAGGATTCTTTGAAATCGCTGGAACCACTTGATTACTTGTTACTTCATTGTAGACAGGTGCTACTGCGTTGTAGACAGGTGTTTCTTGACAAACTCTTATTTGGGTCTCAGGAGGCAAAAGTTCCATAGCTTTGTTGCATAGTCCTTCTTTTCGCATCGCAGATTCCTCAAAGGTGATGAGTCTCTCAGTTTGAACCTCTTGGATTGTAGCTAGAGGAGTGTTTCTGCTACATTGCCGGAGTCCACTTGGCCGACTGGTTAATATCGCCCACATAGTGTGGTTTTATCAGGTCGATGGACACAAACCTGTTCTCCTTTTTACCAGCAAGGGGCGGCAGTAAAACTGTTTTATTCCATGGATTGCAAGGACAGGTACTGGTTGCCTGTAAGAAGGCCCAAATTCATTCTTGTCCGCGATCTTTTCTCTGACTAGATCATCAAGCTATGGGATCCAGGCAGGCCTTGCTGGGACGGTTGGTTTTTCCCCAGTGGTGGTTAATTCCAGGAACACGTTGCTTTTTTCGTTCTTAGTTCATTTAAGTCCTGTAAAATAGCCAAATTGATATCAAATGTTTTTTGTTCCACCACTGATGTCTGACAATCAAGGTCCGAAATTAACATTCTTGCCCCAAGAATGACCTCATATGGAGTGATACCCCCTAGAGAACTTCTTGGCAAGTTATTGAAACTACGTTGGACCCTTATTACATATTTGACCCACCCGTCGCCCGAATCTAATACTAACCCTGGGCGAAGCACTACGCTACGCTACGCTCGCAAAGTTTGCGAAGTTTGCGCAACTTCGCACTACGCGAGCTGCACGCAGCACAGTGCAAACATGCGTAGTGCAGCGTAGCGTAGTGCAGCGCTCATTTTTTGCTTGTTCGTGGTCCTGAACGTCATGTTCGCGACCGCGAGCAAGCAAAATGACATCTCGGCGAGATTCTCAACGCGGGGAGGTAAGGTTTCTCATTGTGAGTGGTTGCGCATGCTCGCGACCGCTCTCAATGAGAAACTACCAGTTCGCGTTGAGAAAACTGCAGCTCGAGTAATAATCTACTCGAGCAGCAGAAAACTACAGCTCGCACTGTGCAAGATGCCGTTTTCAATGATTGCACAGTGCCGGATGCTTGTCCGCACTGTGCAATCATTGAAAACGCATCTTGCACAGTGCGAACATGCTACTACGCAGCTCGCGTAGTGCTACGTGAAGTTCGCGTAGTGCGAAGTGCACTTCGTGTAGCGCAACTTCGCGAACTACGCCCACCCTTACCTAATACCCTAGCTGTTATAGATTGCTTCATGTCCCAGTTTTTTTTCTCCACAACCAATTTTCCCTCAAGATGGAATGGACTAGAATACCGCAATGCAACACCCAAATTGTCCATGGCCTACTTGTAAGCTCCAGAGCTAAACGCAAGACCTTGGTCAGAATGTAGCGTTCTGATTGCTTATGTGCCGATAAAGACTCACAAGTCTTTTATAACAGTTTGAGCATCAGCCGAGCGCTGAGGCCACATCTAAGTAAACCTTGTCTTAATATTTGTGGGAGACCGCATTTGTCCAAAGGGACGTCTGCATGTAGAAAGTCAATGCTGTCTAACAAGGGTGTCTGTACTGGGATGGCTATGCTATAGTCAGGTACCTGGCGGCGTTCTGTGCTGCGATCTCTATTGCAGCCTATGCAGTCAATGACAAACATATGAATGTGAGCATTGATTCCTGGCCACCAGTCCATCTCTTTTACAGTTAATATTGTTTTAAAGATCCCTTGATGTATCAGACCCTCTCCCAAATGTGCTTCGTATATCAAAGCTACTCTACGTTTCCTGTTTGGAATTACTCTATCCCTCACTCCAGGGAGTCGAGCATTGACAGTCAGCATTATTTTGCTGTCTATTTCCGTTTTTGAACGAGTGATTGCAGCTACTGAAGCCGTTTGTACAGCTGCCTTGGTGGCTTCATCAGCCAATGAATTTCCTTCAACATGAACGACATCACGTTGATGACTGCATGTGTATCACGTGAGTGTTTTGTAGTCCTTCTTGTAACTGAACTACTTGTTCCCAAAGCGTTTAATGCTTGATAGTGCCACCTTTTGCATCTTTGAAACCATTTCGAAGCCAAATCTATAAATAATAATGGTAGGATTGGACACAATAGAAAGAATTGCACACTATGAGTGTGGGTCCGTATTTTCAAGTGCCATGAGGAAGGCTTGTAGTTCAGCTCGCTGAGCTGTACAATCTCCTAGAGATTGCCTTTTAGTTACTATTGGTCTGAATTTGCCATCACACATGCGACATTTAATGATCGCGTATGCAGCACTGTAAGCTTGTTTGCACCCCCCCCCCCCGTAGAGGGTTGTGCTGATCCGTCAGTATAAATTATACATTCATACTGGTCAAGAGGCATAATTTCAGTAGGCAGAGGATATTATTGTTCGTATTGTAGAAATGTTTGTGTTTTTAAATATGGATCAAAAACGTATTCAACATTAGTTGCAGGAATAGAATTAACCCATTGTATCCATCTCAGATGTCAAGCTTTTGCATTTGGAATGCTCGCTTTTGTTACTGCTTCTAAGGCAGTTACTGGTGTCACAACCATAATTTGTTTTCCCTGAGCGAGGGTTCTCTCTTTTGCTACAGCAGTTTGAAAAGCTGTCAGAATTTTTTCTGTAGCAGTGAATTTCATTTCTGCTTCTGTGTACAAATGTGATTTGTATGCAATTGGTACTTTTTCACTTTCATTAAAAGTTAAGTAGGTGAATCCGCATTGACCCGCAATGATTCAGGTCACTAAGTTGCGTATCTTTACGTGTGTTTGCAAATGTTTTGTTGCTAACATGTCTGTTTGAAGTGAACGCACAATTTCTGTGGTTTTTGTGTCCAATGTACTGTTTTAAAATCAGGTTTCATTAATTTGAAGGGAGGTTTAACCCTTTCTGCTTAATTTAGAATGTAAGTTCTTCCGAAATTCAGGAATCCTACTATCGACTAAAAAGTTGGCTGCGAGGCTTTTACCTTCACTTGATAATTCATATCCTAGGAAAAGGATGTTGAGGTGGGCAATTATTGATTTCTTAAAACTTAATATGTACCCTTCAGAGGCGAAGGCCAGTATAATGGTGTTCACCCTGTTCAAGTGCCTATCCAAGTCATCGTCTGGCAGATAGATGTCATCGACATATGACAATGATTCATCATAATAAGTTTGTAGTTACTCTGCTACCCTTGCTGAGAATAACCGAGGACTATTCCTGAATTCTTGAGGGAGACAATTGAAGTGACGCTGTGTCCCCATTATTAAGAAAGCGGTCAATTACCTACTTTCTGTTGCAAGTTTTTGACAAAAGAAACCATTTGAAATGTCTAATGTTTTATATTTTTTACGCACAATGTTATTCATTAATGCCGTACTGTGTGCATTTTGCACTGCAAATGTTTTGCAACAACAGTTTAGATGTCTGTAATCCAATACTAGCTGTGGTATTCAAAACTTGTTTCACCTGTACCTGGAAGCCTATGGACCTGACTGGCGCAGAATGCGCCCATTTTTCCATCAGTATCAGTCAGCATCAAGTTTTGTCAGGTCTTCTGATCTACCGCCCTCCAGGAAGTGACAGCGCTTTCAGGAAAGTTCTTCCTGAGCTGGTAAGCTCCCTCTCTCTGTGCCCCTTCAACTTTACCATCATCTGTGATCTTAATATACACTTTGATGCCATGGAGATACCAGTGGTTAGAGGTCTGCTGGACGATCTTGAAGCAGTACAGCTACCCCAACTAGTCCGTCATCCAACCCATGAGGGTGGTCACATTCTTGATCCGGTCTTTACAAATCTTCAACTGACCGAGGTCTCGCCCCCTAGACCCATGGGTTGGAGTGATCACTACCTTATTGAGCTCCTTATCACAATGGTGACACATCCTACCGGGAAGCCTGATAAAACATCCTTCAGGCGACCCTGGAAAAAACTCAAATTGGAGGATTTCCATCGTCTTTTGACCACCACTCCTCTGGTCCACACGGATGACGTTGCAACTGGGTATAACACCTTTTGCGCCTGGATTGTTCAAGCGCTGGACGTACTAATCCCGGCTAGCTGGAGTAGGAACCGATCTTCTCAACCTAATCCCTGGTACTCGGAGGCACTTAGGTGTATGAAAGCTTCTTGCCGACAAGCTGAAAGAGCATGGAGGAAAAACTATGATAAAGACCAAAAAGTATGCTACCTGGCCAAGGTAAAGTCATACCATAGAGCTGTCTGCCGGGCCCGAGCCGATTACTATGCTTGGGAGTTCCAAGCGAGCTCTAACCCGTCCAAACTGGTTTTTAAAGTCCTGAAGGAGCTTACAGCAAACAGACTTCCTACTACGAAGATCTGTTCCCTTGCTCACTGTGAGTCGTTAGCCAGCTTCTTTGTGGAAAAAGTAAACACCATCTATTGCTCTTTTCCCAAAGCTGACCCTGACAGTACGACCTTAACATTGCGTACTTCTCAGTGCTTGGCCTCCTTTCCCTTACCATCAGAACAGGAGTTCAATCTCCTAGCGGCCAAGGTCAAGTCTGGCTCACCGGTCGACCCTCTGAGACCGACCCAGTTTTTGGACTCGGCGTCCTTTTGCCTTCCTCCTATTCACCATCTGGTGGAGCAATCCCTCACCACCGGTTCAGTTCCACCTAGTTGGAAGGCTGCCTGTGTCACGCCCATCATAAAGAAACCTGGTTTGGATCCGTTGAAGCCGGAGAGCTATCGACCAATCTCCCTCCTTCCCTGGGTGGCAAAGATCACAGAGGCCCATGTGAATAACATTCTCACTAAACATCTGGCATCTGCACACCTATTGGACCCTACACAGAATGGTTTTAGACCTGGACATAGTACAGAGACGGCACTCCTATATATGGTTGAACATCTCCGCTCTGTACTAGATGCAGGTCAAACGGCGGCACTGGTCCTTTTGGACCTCAGTGCCGCCTTTGACACTGTATCCCATACCATTCTTCTCTGAAGGCTTGGTGAGGCAGGTATTTCAGGCAAGGCGTTGGACTGGTTCCAATCGTTCCTCTCGGAACGATCCTTTCAGGTCGTAGTGCCACCGTTTAGATCTAAGCCTCATGCCATCACCCAAGGAGTCCCGCACGGCTCGGCGTTGAGCCCCACTCTCTTCAACCTCTACGTCCAACCATTGGCGGAGGTTGCGAAGGGGTGGGGTCTCACTATGGTATCATACGCCGATGATACCCAGTTGGCGGTGGCCCTTAACGGGAACTCTGACCAACTGGCATCAAACTTTGCAGATGGTCTGAGGGCTGTTGCTAGTTGGCTTACGGCCAACTGTCTACAACTCAACACCCTCAAAACTGAGGTGATGGTATTGGGGAATCATCCCGAGTTGTGGGATGTCAACTGGTGGCCTAGGGAGCTGGGTCCTCTCCCAAAACCTGTTTCTGAACTTAAAAATATTGGCGTCTGGTTAGACTCTAAACTAACCTTCTCATTCCATACTAAGAAGGTGGCATCCATGTGCTTCGGCATTTTGCGTAGTTTGAGGCCTGTCCTTAAATTTTTTGATGCCCCCACCCGCCAGATGGTGATCCAGCATACTATCAAGGCTCGACTACGCGAGCTCATTGTTGTTGGGCGCAAACCAGGAGGAAATCCTGCGACTCCAACGGGTGCAGAATGCGGCAGCCAGGGCCCTGGTGGGTTTGCCGCGTTTCTGCTCAGCCCGCAGCACAATCTTTAAATTGCACTGGCTACCTGTAATTAGACGCATAGAGTTTAAGACACTGCTTTGCGTTTAAAATTTTTAAAACCGACACTCCCACCATCCTTCAGCACCTTCTGATTTTGTACATCCCTTCACGCAGCCTTCGTTCTGCCGGCCAAAATCTGGCTGTTGTTCCTCGCTTTCACAAATGCAGACTGGGTGGCCGATCGTTCACGGTGCTGGCCTCCAAATTGTGGAATGCACTTTCTGTCTACATTCGCTCTTTAGAGGATCTCTTTGCCTTCAGAAAGGCTGTTAAAACTCACTTTTTTCCTTTGCCTTATTAATCATCCCTCACTTTGTCTATGATGTTAGTTATGGTTTTTTTTCCTGCTATAGCGCCGGGACGCCCCTTTGCTGGGGCAGCTGTGCCCTCAAAAATTCTTTTAACATAACATAACATAACATATCTATTGTCTGGTTTGGAGACAGGAAACAAAGGATTGTTCATTGATGAGGTGCATGTTTCAATCACCCCTTGCTATTCATATTGAAATAAAATCTCCCTGACCTGTTTTTTAGCTTCTTGCTTAACTGGGTACTGTCTTTGTGCAGTTGGTTGATTTTTCAACTGGATTTTGTGGTGAGGTTAATCCTCATTCCATCCTACATGAATTTTGTATAGAGCTGGGGCTCGGGCTACTGCCCATTTCCTGGCATAAGTATATTTTAAATGTACTGGAATATGGTTAGAGAAGGCTGGCATAATGATGTCTTCGCCATGTGGGCACTCCCTGGGAAATTCTGGTGGCCGGTCTTGTTCAGCTAGAAGAATGTCATAACCCTTAGAAAGTCGCTCCTAAAAGAGTGCTTTCACTATTCTTGGTATGTCTCCCTCCATTTGGAGTGTTATTTCATATAACTTATGTGGAAAACTAACCCTGGTATCTGCAGTTTCAACTTGAATGAATTCAGTAAAGTCCACTGTCTCCAGAAGACCCTTCAGTTTCTGGCGAGCTATTTTGACTTCTGCTGCGCTGTCCAACATTGTCTGAGCCCATTCTCTGTTCTTGAGTTGTGTCCTCAAGATCCTCGGCATGTTTGATTTTTAGACCTGCTACCTTCTATTTGGTAAATTGAGGTATTTTATTCTTCTGAAAGTGTTGATCGTCTTTGGAATTTACGCGTTCTTCCTTGTTTTCTGACTGTCCTCTTCTCTCGGATTTCTGTGATGAAGTCTGAAAGGTACAAGAGGAACGTGTATCAGTGTTTTGATATCTATCAGGTTTTCTCAAATTATCCCTATTCCTGAGGTTAAACCTCCTTTCAGAGGGTTCGTTTTGAAGAGACCTACTTCTGGAATGAGAACGATTCTCTTTAGAAGTTTGTTTGCTATTTTCCTACTTCTTTTTAGAAGGAGTAGGAATGATTTATTAAAAACTGTTTCAGGATTTTCAGACAGTTGTGGTTTCACTGTATAATTCTACTAATCTTTGTTTAATACTAAGTAATTCATCGTCGGACATTACTTCAATGCCAGGGTCTGGTGTATAGCCGGCTAAAATCGGCCATATTGCTCCTGGTCTACCTAGTGGACCAAGCCAGGTAATGTGATCAAATGTTTAGGGGGCCTTTAAACCAGAGCTCATGCTCCTGTTTTGTGAGTGGAATTTCAATATCATCAAAAGGAATATATTTTTCTGGTGGATCATCTTCTTTGTAGAATTAAAACATATGTTTTGGTGTTGTTATCCCCGTTTAGGGAAATTTTTTGTTCAATAAAAACTGCAGAGCAAGTTTCAAGGGAACAAAGATAAGGTGCAAAATATTTTGGAACAATTTATCCTTCAACATCGAACAAACCAAATACTAATACATAGGATTTTTCGTCCCACTCAGCTGATACTATCCCTTACCCACTCCAGACGTTTTTGAAATATTACAGGAAAAAGGGGTCTCTGAGAAAAGCACGACTGAGTTACTTCAGTATCTAGTGTTAAATTAGTGCCTTACCAAACTGTTGGGTGCCATGTAGCGTAGTTCCTATATTCCCAATGGGCTCTGCGCATTGGAATAATATACACTATAGATTTGACATAGGACGGAGGTCAGTGTGTCACTATTGAGTATATTAAACCTAATTGTGTGTGTCAGCTAACTCAGAGGTCACTAGAAACTTTCTTGAATAAACAAAAAAGGATTAGTCTCTGACAACCGCATAAACATGACAACTTTCTTTTCTCTAGAACCGGATCAGTATCTTCAGAGTCGTGGAAACAATGGATAACTATTTCACTCAGTCAATCGTGCATGCTTCGTTTCTACAGAGTTGCTTAGAAATAGAGAGACCAGAGTTTCAATGAAAGGGTTTATTAAACAGTCTTTTTTCTCATGCACGAGATATGAACTGCTACAATCCTAAGACAGAATGCAAAGTTTAATGCGTACAGCGTAAATAGTAATATGAAATAATACTGTAATTGCATTGTCTGTTGCTATGACCTATATAAAAATACATATATAAATAATAAAAGGCTAAAATACACAACTGGTGCTTCTAAAATACGCCTACCCCAGTGTACCTAACCTAGGCATAGTACGAGGGAAGAAGTAGGTGCTGCCTTAGCTATGGTTTAGTTTTGCCAAGAATTGCCAAAAGTTTCTCTAGGTTCTAATCAGCTCCATACCTTAGAATGAGAGAGGTTGGTATCTCTTTCTCAGGACTTGATTTCCCAACACACTGCAAGCGGAGTCAGAAACACTGGAGCTGGATTTCTCGGCAGGAGGATGACAGCTTTGGGTCAGTGCATCAGCTGGAGAGTTGGCTTCCTTCGGGACTAGCTGTGGTGAGCTGTGTCGAGCACGTAGGTAGTCGAACTGCACCAAACCACACTGTGCTTTGCCATAGCATGCCATATTTATACCTTGAAGGTGTCTAGGAATGCCAGTATTGATGTAAGAGTCAGGCATATGAACGTCATGAATGAACCTTTAAGGAATAGATGTTCATGCATAATAATGAGTTTCTTTGAAAAATCAATATTCAAGCAAGGGTAAGTCCCTAATGGCTTAAGAGTCTGATTTACCAAGAACTCCTTGTGACATAGATAAATGGATGTAAGTAGCCATGCCTGTATTTGGGTAGCATGGGCTATGCCTAAATAAGGACTGGATTTCTATGCCTATATAAGTGCAATGTGAAATTTACCTATATAAGGGTATGAATCGGGAAATGAATACATAATCTAAACCAACATACAACAGTGGTACCAATAGTAAAAGGGGAGCATGGTGAGATGGGAGATGTGCGACAAGAAGCACTTTCATGGGGGGGCAGCACTGCCATTGAGTTTGAGGCATACTCATTAAGTGACCCGTCACTGGGGCGTAACCCTAAAGTCCACGGCTAAGGTTCACCTTTGTATGCATTATTTAGTTATGTTTTTTACAGAGAAGTTCCCCTACATGGCCCTTCCCTTCCTCTCCAAGAGTCCACCACTGGGTATAAGTGTCCCCCGACTGAGGCCTACTCTGCCATTGGTGGAGTGAGACTTCCAAAGACAGAGTATCCTCATTTGAGGGCAAGGGCCCTCCCAGTGCCAAAAATGATTTGCTCCACTTGCGACTTACCTGATCCTTGAGAGGTGATGGGCTAGTCACGTTGTGCTGACTGGGTTCCGCATGCCCTTCTATGCCTGCTGCCCAGCTGCTCCCCGTAATGCTGCCACTGTCTGTGCCATTCAATTAGAGTGCTGTCAGTTTCTAATTGCAGAGCAACACGTGCACACTGTGGTTAGTGGGAGGCCATGAGCACTTTAAATGCAGAATTACAGACCGTTCCTGGTCAATATAATAAAAATGCATGCTACGCACTCTTTTTTTAAAATTTCAGAAAGGCATGGCAGCAAAATATATCTATGGAGCGTTTCATAGCATCCTGCTGTCCAACCCAAACTATGTGACTCAATCGCAGCCTGTGGCAACCATTGGTCATATTTTAAAAGGCACTAAATCTGAAGTGCAGGCCCTCAGCACAAAATACAGAAGTTTACTCAAATGTGCCTTAATGCCGGATATGTATTTTTTTTGTGCAGCTCTTGTTGCTATTAAAAAGCAAGTAAATCCAAACTATGAAAATCATACCTGTATCGATCTCGGGCACTCATTTAAATTCACTCCTGGCTTCTGAACGTTGTATGGTATTGTAAAACATTTGATCTGCAGTCCTCGGCACTTCTAGCCTACCTTGCCCCAGTTCAGCGAAAAGCCTGCCCTCAGCCATTCTCCAACGGAAATGTAACAATGTTCCTTGTGGAAGGCAGGCACGATCTGCTGACGTGATGTGACATTACTAACGTTCTGATCACACTCTTTCAATATGCCTGGTCCAGTCTGGGCTTTCCTCTGAGGACATATCAGGAAGCAACAGAAGAAGAACATAGCTTTTTTAATAATTACCAGGCCATCTGCCGGAGCCGGAGGAAAAAATCGTATAGACCAGGCCAAGTGAAACAAGAGCTGATGCTGCTAAGCACGCGAAAAGCACCAGAATAAAATAAGCACTGCAACAGAGCCTCTTTGATTATAAGGAAATCACTGTCTTTGTCAATGGATGGCACATGCTGAACAGTTAGCAAGAACTCCGAGCAGCCACAGAGTACTGTGCTAAGGGGGCCCCCTGCACTGCAGGGGTTGTGGGGCCTGTGTTACGCCCCTGCTGCCACTGCTTGTATGGTAGTTCATGCCCTCTACATCATTAGTGACATGCAATAGGGCTAGCTCGATGGATGGCTGGATGTTGCATGCCATGGGGTAACCGAGCATCCTCCAGATGCCTTCCCAATAGGATTGCAGAAGTGGGCATGACCAAAGACTGTAAAGGATGTCATCGCCTGGATGTCCACAGCACCGACAGTTCTCGCTGGGAGACAGTCCCACTTTCTTGAGTTTATCTGGCATCCAGTATCATTGGTGAAGAACCTTTAAGTATCCCAATTTCAGTCTTGCCCCCTGCCACCCTATGTCATGAGAAAACAGCAATTGTAACCGGTTGTCTTTTGAGTAGGTTCTTTGGAGGACGGAGGATCATTTGTGGTGGAGTGTACCTCTAGTGAATTTCGAGAAGAGCTCCTCGATGATCAATCCGTACAGGCCACAGATCTGTTTCTTCTTATGGCCTCAGCGCATCAAATGATAATGTTAAGATTGGAAAATACCATGTCAGAGTACACCATGATATATGTGGGCATAACAACAAACTCACAGCACTGTTGTTGAATCCATTTGAAATGACCACCCATCAACCCCGAGTCAGAAATACGTGGTCAGGGAGGCCCTGCAATCTAGGCCTGAAGCAACTGATTGACAGACCACAGGTACGGTGACATGTAGCCCATAGACAAACACTTGAACAGGAAAACCCAGACCAATCCCACAGAGAGACAGCAATGCCACAATAGTCCTAGGAGATTGGCCCCAGTAAAACACATTTGGTTGGAGGTGTGCATGCTCTCTAAACAAAGTAAAGTAAGATGCCACAGGAAGTTAAGAACACTCAGCCATTCAGAACACAGCATGCATACTATACGCAGTGATCGCATGCTCTCCACGTCGGACATCTGGACCCGTACCTTATGGCCTGCATTGTTTCCACGCAAGGTCGAGAACCACCTGCGCTCCTTATCAGGTGTTTAGATTTATGACTCCGGGACTAGGCCGGATTTCTTTCTCTAAAAGAAGGTAAAAATTGTTTTAAGGATCTTTGTGAAATGTATATAATGACAGCCAAATCCAATGTACTATGAGACAGTCTTCAGACCCCAACTCTGTCACTGCTTTCCGAGCCACAGCATTTAATTTAACCAACAGGTCCTGTTTTGCCAAACGCTTCTTGTCTTTTATTGTTTCGATGCAAATTCACATTTGAGCAACCATCTGATCTAAGGGAGGTTGTCAGTTCTGAGGGCATCTGCCTCAGTTTTGTATAGATTCAACTACTTAGTTGGGCAGGTAGCCACACTTGATGGTCCTCCTATCCAAATTCTTCCTTAAGAGTTGGGAAATCCTTAACCTTGCTGTTGATGAAGACATGACAAAGACTATATATATCTTTTGAGGACCATTCAGGCCAGTGAAAGAGGGCATTATTAACCTTAAGAGCAGCATGACGCCTAATTGGTGCCTCTAGGTGAATGAAACCATTGAGCTCTCCAGATGGGTACCTTTAGGTGTATCATGCTATTGAGCTAAAAGAGGCAGTCAGTTGCTTCCCAGCATTTCACTGAGGAGAGAAGTATTGGATTAATCATATCATGGGATCCTGTAGCTTTCCCATTAGGACTTGGGCGCCGTTCGCTCCTTTCTGCAAGTGCTGTCCCACTGCGATTCACTGGCCATTAAAATTTTGTCCTGGAATTGCTTGGCCAGCTTTGAGAGTTGGTGTGCAGCATAATGGTATTTGAAATTTGGAAGTTGCAGAGCTCCCAAAGGTACATCGGCATACAGTTTAGGTATTGCCAGCCTGGGTCTACCTTCTTCCCAGCTGTATGACTTGATATGAGCGTCTGTTTGATGCAGAATGGGGCGAGTAACGGTCAATGGTAACATACCAAAGACATTGTTCAATTTGGGTGCCACTGTCATTTTGGGGATTTGAGTCTTGCCCCATAGGGCAAGTTGTGTTTCCAACTATCAAGTTGCTGTTCATTTGATCAATCAAGCTAAATTGCCTTGAACCATGTGAATAATATAGCTGCTGACGAGTATACCCGGATATGGATGTTATGGCTAAGACCTATTTAAAGGGTAGACCTTCCAGCAAGACTGCAGAGGTAGTGCATGTGATGGGCATAGCTCCACTCTTTGACCAGTTAATAAAGCAGCCAGACAATACAGAGAATAACTTCATCATGAGCATTCATTTAATCAATCAATCATACAGCATTTAAATAGCTTAGCTCTGTCACCCCTAAGGGTCTCTGGGCACAGACGGTGCTCTGTCTCCTTCGAAAAGCTAACTCTTGGTCTTTTTTCTGTAGTCTGCCAGGGAGGGTGCTGTTCAGAGGTTGAGGGCCTGTTCGTTCCAGGTCTTGGCAGTGATGATTGAGGTGCAGCCTCCACTGTGGCTGTAATGGATGAAATGTGTTTGGGTGAGGGCGGGCAGGTGAAAGCTCAGTAGATGGTTGATATATGAGGGTCCTTCATCGTGGAGAGTTCTTGATACATGTGTGAGGATCTTGAACTGGCATCTCTTCTGGATGGGGAATCAGTGGAGGTTTCTGAGGTGAGGGGTGATGTGAGTCCATTTGGGGAGGTCCAGGATGAGTCTTGCTGTGGTGTTCTGCATGCTCTGAAGTCTTTTGAAGAGTTGGGATGGAGATTCCGGGGTAAAGAGTGTTGCCATAGTCGAGGAGACTGGTAACTAGGGCTTGCATGATGGTCTTTCTGGTGTTGATGGTGATCCATTTGAGGAGTCTGCAGAGATTTTCGAGGGTGTGGAAGCAGGACGAGGCAACTGTGTTGACTTGTCGTTTCATGGTAAATTGGCTGTCTAGAATAAGGCAGAGGATGCATGCATAGTCTGTTGGTGTGAGTGTTGGTCCAAGTTCTGCCGGCCCCCAGCTGTGGTCCCAAACTGAGGTGTTTCTTCTGAGGATCAGTACCTCTGTTTTGTCAGACTAAAGTTTGAGGCAGCTGTCTCCTATCCATTTTGCCACATTAGTTATGGCTGTGCAAAAGTTGGTTTTGGTGTTGGAGGTTCCCCAGAGAGTGGGAGGATTAGTTGAGTTTTATCAGCATAGCAGATTATGTTGAGTCTGTGGGATCTGACAACATCTGAGAGGGGGTCATGTAGATGGTGAACAAGGTGGGGCTTACAGATGATCCTTGGAGTATGCCACAAATTATGTTTTTTTTCTGACAAAGAACAATAATCCATTGATGGTATGAGACAATAAGTGTAGGTCTTGAGAAGCGATAGAAGGTGTACCATTCTGCATACTAGTATACAGCTATGGGGGCTGAGCCACAGTGCGACAAGAAAATCTGATGGGGAGCCAGGAAGAGAGTAGTGAAACAAAGTGCTCTTCTTTCAAGAATATGTAGATTGGGGGGTTAAAACTGGGTAACAGCACCTTCTGCCTATTGAAAAGTAGCATGGTTTCTCAGGACTATTTACCAGCTGTATCATCAGCGAGAAAGCGGTATTGGGTGACACTATGTGGGGTAGAGAGAGTCAGTCAGATTAGTGCTTTAAAGGGGACATGGATTAATCTCGGTCTCTTGGTCTCGGATGGTGAAGGTCCTCCAGTCCCTCCTTTTATGTCTCCTTGTGCCTCAGTGGGTCTGGTTAAGTCAGATGTTACCAGGGAGGTGGCTGCTCATCCGGCTGGCCTCAGGACTTCTAGAGAGGAGCAGAAGTGTCCATCGCGCCCACGTCTAAGGATTCCAAGACTGTTCTAGGTTGTCTGTGGTGTGGAAATTGGTAGTTTTTCACTTAGTGTAATAAACATTGTGGCTTGTTTTAGCAGGATATATTGAGCATTTAGTTTCCTCAGTTGCAGACACAGGGCCAAGAACTTCCTCCAGACTATGTTTGTGTAATAGGAGTAGTCAGATGAAAATCTAATATTGTAGTTATTGTAGCAATATGGGCCGTGGGCTTAGTACACCTCCAGGATGATTTGTGTGTGTTGACATCTGAGTAATCAGGCAATATCAGTGTGGGGGCTTTATCAAGAGTATGCAGCTCTCCTTAAGGTAATGAGCTCTCTGAAATTTGACTTGTTGCTAGAAAGTCTCGCCTAGGAGAGTTGGTAAGAGATCCCCTCAAACTGGATCAAATTCGAACCCTTGTCTGGCATCAACAGGCCAAAAATGCAGATGTTGTTTCTCTTGCAGTGATCCTCAAGATCGTTGACCTTCTTGTTGAGGTTCCACATCTCCATGCTCCAGTCACGGATAGCCAATACCGGCAACTCAAGCCCAGGAAAGATGATACCGATGGACAGAGGGGTTTAACAGCAGTAGCCTGCTAGGGATGAGACCATGAAGGTTGTTGTGTATGGACCAAAAAATACTCTAACAAGGCTGGTGATTATCATGCAGAGGTACAAAGGAAAATAGTCCAGTACAAGAGGTGAAAAACTAAGATGGCGAGGTCAGCGGTGCATGATGATCGATGAGTATTGGGAGGAGCCTTGCAGTACCAGCTGTAGGCCACAGGTGGCACTGGAGGATAACTGAAGAGGCTGCACAATAATTAGAGAGGATATGGTGGACTCCAGAAGAGCAGAGGATGTCATCAAGATGCATTAGGTCCAATCCAACATTGACACGCCACCAGTCAAAGCCAAGGAGGAGGCACTTGAGGCAGTTTGAAACAGATGCAAATACTCAGAAACTGGGCTCCATCACAAAAATGATCAGGCTTTTACCCCGCAAATGCCAAGGGTGACTACCGGGACATCAGAGGATGCAAGAGTAGAGGGGGGCAAGCAGGACAGCTGTCACATGTTATAATTCCCCACTGGGTGGTTTACCGCAACAGCAAGGCAGGTATCCTCAGCATCCCGTCGGATACCAAAGAGTGCAGTAGTGATCTAGACAACAATTGGGCGCTATGCTTGGCACAGGGGGTGGTTCCCCATTGGCAATCAAGGCTGCGGCCAGGCACATGGATCTGTAAAGGTATGCAGCAGTGAGTTGTCCCATACCCAATAGAATGCTCCGTTTAGGCATCTGTCACTGAGTCACAGCAAATTGGTCCGAGGGAGCATGAGATTGCATCATGGAGTCAGCTAAAAGGGTGGTCAGGCATAGGAGCAACTTCTGGGGTCGCCCATCTCAGTAGCAGTCAAGCCCGACCCCCAAAGGACTATACTTTCAATTTAGGACATGGCTCTTATAAGTCAGCCATTAGGCTCTTTCAGAATACCTTAGACCTCTGGTTCTTAACCTACTTAGGCGTTCCACCAATACATATGACCTTTAACCATTATTTTCTATCAATAATCATAAGTATATTGAGCTAAACAATTGTGTTTCATTGAGGTTCTTCAACAAAGAATATAGTTTCATCAAGTGAAAACACTACCTATGGAAGTCTACTGTGTTGCTTCCTAAATGATTTGATAATTATTATTGAAATCAATAATGATTTGTTAAAAAAATTATCATAAATATTTTCAGAAACATTTTCAGAGGCTGGTTACAGTCACTGTTCAATTTCACAACACAATCAACAAAAAGAGAGAGGAGGAGGAAAACACTCAAGCACATTCACGTCCAACATCATCACAATCACACTAAAGGTGCTTGAGCGGGTGAAACTACAACACTACTTTGTTTGTGTTTAACTATATTCAATATCATTTGAAGGGATCCAAAAAGATTTTAGAGACATTTGCTCACCCTCATCTCATCCAGGCATGCTTCATCACAGGAGACCCTCCCTACGCTGGTATAGGAGAATACCACGCCAGCAGACTCAGCTTTTGTAGGAGCACTTTGATATTTTTTTATCGTATTGAAACATGTATTCAACCTATAAGAAAGAATATCTGGGGGTATAGCAGAAGCTTTACCATTGTAAGTGATTATCCTTTATATCATTAAAGGAAGAATAATGTAATGTATATAGGATGTAACACAACTCAAAGCAATAGGTTAACATACTTCTTCAAGCGCTCAACAATCCCTGCCTAGCTTTTGCATTCACTATATGCTTATAAATTAATCGTAAGGTTCTTATACCTGTCATAAAAAATCACTTTTTGGGCACCTTAAAATAGAATAATCACATGATGAAAAATAGATACATAAATGAGAAAAGTCATTGAGTGCACATAAACACACTACAACCAAAGTAATATAACAAGACCATGTCAATCACTGAAGCAAACCCCTCAAAATAAATTTCATATAGTATACTTACTCCTGTCATGAGCACAACACAGCAGCAAGGAAAGAGAGTCTCTATCGTGTCATATTGTGCTGCAAGATAAACAATCATGTGACATGCATGCAAGTGATAAACTGTCACTCATAGTTTTCTATAATAATACCCACCAAATCTCATGGACATGATTAGGGGGGCACATCACCTGTAGTCACAAACTATGGGCCAGATGTATGACCATTACATTTTGCGACTCGCACATTAGGATTATTAGTGACTCGTTATTTGTGAGTCGCAAAATAAATTTACTAATGTGTCTCAAACATGGGGTCGCAAATGACCTGCCTCATCAGTATTCATGAGGCAGGTCGCAATTTTTTACCCATTGGTAATGGGCAATAATACAGGGAAGGTAGCCTGCTGGGGGACAGCAAACCATCATATCCGTGTTTGCCTTTAAATAAATAAATCTTTTTTGAAATGCAGCCCATTTTCCTTCAGGGAAAAAGGGATGCATTTCACCAAGAAAAATGAAACATTTCTGTTTCATTTTTTTAGGAGTAGGCAGTGGCTTGTGGACAATAACGCAGTGCCCTGTGATTTTATTTCTCATTTTTTTTCTCTCACAGTTTGACTAAAAGCATCCCTTCCCAAGACTGAGCTCATGAGGCCAAAATTTGGCTCATTACATGTATGTTCTAGACTTATAACACCCTTCAGTCATAATTTAGACCGGGCAAAGAATACTGATACTGACATTGAACTGTGATATGATAAATGTATGTATGTGCCGTTTGTCTTTCTATGTTGAGTCTTAATGTATCACGCATTTCAACAAGTTAGTCGTATTTTGGGTGGCACCTAAATGATATTTCTCACCACCAATACTGCAGGAAAAAGAAAAATGTATCACGTGTTCCACATGGTGATGTGTTCTGAAACTCTTAAAAGTCATATGTATGATGGGTTCATTTTTCTGTAGTATCCTTTCAGACCTAAAATACATTTTTCCAATTGGGTATTGTATGTACATGTTTTACTATTTGGCAAAACTATAGAGTACTAGCCCAAGAGTCATTTCTAAATAGGAGTGGCAGAAGGGATCATTAGGTGGTCCTGATGAAAAGCCGTGGTCTAAGGCTTGAAACATTTAGACCTTTGAAATACATGCACACAACCGTATTTCTTTCATATTTTCCCCATTTTTAACCATACCAGCTAGAGGTAGGAATACATTATTTTCCCTACGTAGCCATGTATTTTTATTAATTTTTCATACTAGATAATACCATCCCACTCTAATACCTCCCCATACTTCATAGTATATGATCATAGTGCTCCCACATATTAGTCGGTTGTAGCATGCCCCGTTCCACATTGGGGTGGGAAGAACCCTATAATGAAGCATTCCACCAAGGGGAAATCCTGGTGGGTGAGGGGTTATTTAAGAAAACTGTCTGTTTCTACCTAATTTAATGAGTGGAAAGATAGTCCAATCAAACAGATAAGGTTTTAATAATTAACAAGATTCATTTTATCGCATCTCAAATTATTTGTATTGCAATATTTTTTAATTAACTACACAAATAAACTAAACTCGAAACCCAGTCTCCACTGTATTCAACCTTGCACCAGTCGTCTGCTCTTACCAGGACGAATTCGAATATTGTTGAGACTTGACATGTGTTGCAAGTATGCAGTCTTAGATCATTTTTGTCACAAGACGTTTGTCTGACATTAGGATCTTCTCTTTCGCAAAAGGTTTTAGGAGTTTTCCTGTTGTGTCTATTTTCTCAAAGTTGTGGTACAGAGAGGAAATGCCTACGTTTTCAGTAGAAGTGTTGTTTCTGAGTCGTGTCCTAGTTTGCCTGTCATGATAGTGAAGTCCCACATGTGAGGGTGAGAGGTTTTAAATGAACTGTTTTAATAATTGTAGCTTTAATGACTTTTTAGGAGCTTGCAGTATATACACATTATAGAATGGATATTAAAGTAGTTAGTGTAGCACATTTAAATGCTGTTGTGCAAGATGTCCCAATTCTCTGTTTGAATTCAGGTAGCTAAATCTCTGGCTATGTTATGTTATGTTATGTTAAAAATAATTGATTAAGCGCACTGCCACCGATTGGTTTCCTGGCGCTGATAAAAGACAGAGAACGTAGCCTGAGGTTATGAAGCATGCCTGGATTATTGATATGCTTGTCTGAAAAGCCAGGTCTTTAATGCTTTCCTAAATGACATGAGATCCGGACAAGTCCGGATCTCAAGGGGGAAAGCAGTCCACAAACTGGGAGCCAAAATAGCAAATCTGCAGCCCCCAGCACGCTTGCGTTTAAAAGCAGGTATCTGAAGGAGGGCCAGGTGGGCGGAGCGCAGATTGCGGGAAGGAATATGTTTCGTGATAAGTTTATCAATAAATTTAGGGCTTTTGCAGTGGAGGGATTTAAAAATCATGCAGCCTGTTTTGAAGGAGCAATGTTGGGCCATGGGGAGCCAGTGGAGGTTCCTGAGCAATGGGGTGGCTGATTGCCATCTAGGTTGAGCCGTAATCAATCTAGCCGCACAGTTCTGCACCATCTGAAGGCGCCTCAGCAGATAGAGGGGTAGGCCTAAATATATCGAATTTGCATAATCCAGGTGGGAGAGCACAGTGGCGATCACCACCTGGATAATGGCCTCTGGGGTGAAAAAACATCGCACCTTCCAGATTTTCCTAAACTGGAAAAAGCACTTGGAGACTGTTGTACATAGCTTATTCCTATCTGTCCTTTCCCTGCCTGTCCTGGCTCCAACCTTCTAGATTGTTAACATGGTTCTCTCTATGTCATTATCACTGATTCTAATCTGTGTCAGTTACTGCTTGGCCAGATGGGAAACGGTCCTGTTACTTTTCTGTCTGCTGCAATAAACTACTTACCTGCCACCTTCCTGGATGTGGAGTCTTCTTCCATTTACTACATTTTGGCGACTTCTGGATGGGAGCATCTGGCCATTTCTGCCTCATTTCGTTTGCAGCAAAAGAAAAGACTGAAAAAACGGTGATCCGTTCCCCAACGAACTCACGAGTTGCAGCGTTTATACTCCTGTCGATTACATCTTCCGCAGCTGTTTGGCGTCGAGATTTCCAGACCCGAAGACTTATTTCGGATTTTCTCCGCCTTTTCCTAATCGGTTGGTGTCGTCATTAGCAGCGTCGGATAGCAACGGAGCCTAACAACAACGGTGCGTATGTTAGCCTCTCTGTTGCCATATCAACTGTCTCGCGAAGAACTGAGGGCGCGAGAAGTGGCAATAGCGCGAGCTCTGACTGAGCGTCTTGCGCGCTCACAGGAACACTGAACTATTGGACGCTACGCTTGGCTTACGCGAGGTCATTAACGTGACCTTCGTGACGTCGTGCGCAAGCGGCCATCTTTGTTTGTGTTAAACCTGTGATTACCATCGGGAGTCAAACGCTGAAAAGTTTAACGCTGAGGTGGTTTGTTTATTCCTCGAACAGACCTCAAGGACTTCAGTACTCAATGAAGCAGGCCATCTTATACAAGTAAGCTCGTTATTTGGTGTAAGACATTTTATTGATTTAACAATATCGGCAAGCAAGATAAAGGCGAATTTTTGGGTATCGTATTAAATCCAGTGTAAGGTTCGTGACTACAGCCTTCAATACTCATCTTAACTACCCACTAGTAGTTACGTGTTGTGTTAGACTTATAGTACTTCGTGGTCAGTGATAAGCACTTTCTCTACTACGTGGGTTATTGCTTTGTACTTTAAGCTTACTTTATCTCTCATAGAGTTTAAGACTGTCATGGCTCAATCCATAAATGTTGCTCTTCCTCCACAATTCCTGAGTGAGCCAGGCAATCCTTCCACTCCTTGGGAGGACTGGATTATTATGTTTAATGACTATATCGAAGCCCTGGATGGAGAAGGTTTCTCTGCAAAAAGAAAGAAAGCGCTTTTAATGACCACATTAGGAAAAGAAGGGCAACGACTTTTTAAATACTTACCTCAAGTTCTTTCTGCCACGTCACAACCTTTGGATGAGTTCAAAGAAGCCATTGCCAGGCTGGAGAACAGATTTGGAAGGGAGGAAAACCTAATCCTTCAACGTTATAGATTCTACAAAAACAAACAACTTGAGGGTGAAAGTATAGATGACTTTGTTGCTCGCCTACGTGAATTGTCTGTTAAATGCAACTTTGGCCAAATGGCAGATGAACATATTAGGGATCAATTGGTTGTACAAGCTAATAATAGGAAGATCCAGGAACGCCTGTGGGCTGCAAAGAACCCAACTCTCAAAGTGGCAATCGAGCTTGCTAAAGTAGTTGAGGAGAGCGAGAAATGTATTAAGGAGTTATCAAAGGGTAGTACTGATTCCAAGGTTGCTGAAATATCCCATAAAATGGTCAATAGCGACATTAGTGATGATGAAGCGGCTGCTGTTGCAATAGTTAGGAAGAAAGGTTATGTGTTACAAAAGAAGAATATGTCTCAACAGTCGTTCAATAGGCCGCAACTACAGCCTAGTAACAAATTTGTGTCTAAAATGTGCTCTAGATGTGGGAGTTATTCTCATACGTCTGACGCAAAATTTTGTTTTGCTAACAACAAGGAATGTTTACGGTGTGGTAAATTAGGTCATTTCGCAAAAGTGTGTAAGAACAGAGCCAACCAGAGAGTTACGGTAGTGAGTGATTACAATGACTTAAAGCGTGATGTCAACAAAATTCTTGTGTTGTATGATTCAGTCTGTGCATGTGTCGAGAAGAGAGAGCGAATAATCAAAGCAAAGTTTTTGATTGATGAGAAAAATGTCGATTTGATGGTTGACACTGGTTCCAAGTGGACTATTATTCCGTCTTCTATGCTGAGGGAAGTATGGGGAAACAAGTGCTTGGATGTGTGTGACATTTTTCCATCCGGTTACCAGGGTGAGAAAATCAATCTTCTTGGTTACTTTAAAGCGATGATTGTCTTCAAGAATAGGTCAACCTGGGGTAAAATTTATGTGTCTGTGGATGGTCCCGCAATACTGGGACGTTCTCATCAGTACGACCTACACATAATTGTTAACCCCAGAGCTGATGAACCGGTTCTAGTTGTGGATGATTGCTATATTGATGACATTCTTGCCAGTCATAGTCAGGTGTTTCGTGAGGAATTAGGTGAATTACAAGGATACACACACAGAATACTGTTAAAGGAGGGCAGTATTCCTGTACAGCACAAAGCGAGGCGAGTCCCTTTTGCCTTGCGTGATGAAGTTAAAGCTGTTTTGGAGGAGATGCTTCAGGGAGGTATCATTGAACCAATTGAAGCTTCTCCATGGGTTTCTCCCGTGGTCATCTCACAGAAACCAGACAACAAAATTCGTTTCTGTGTAGACTTACGCTCTTTGAATAAATGCGTAGTGGCTGACATATTCCCCTTACCCAATATAGGCGAATTGGTTTCCACCCTTAAGGGGGCTAGATTCTTCAGCAAGTTGGACCTTAAGCACGCTTATCACCAGATTCGTCTGGATGACAGCTCAAAACATCTTACAGCTTTTATTACAGGCGAGGGAACTTTTCAATTTACCCGGTTACCCTTTGGACTAATTTCTGCTGCCAGTGTGTTCCAGCGTATGGTTACTGAGGTATTCAAGGGATTGGATAAAGTTATCTTCTTCCAGGATGACATTCTCATCTTTGGGGATACCTTGGAGGAACATAACTGTGTTTTACGCAATGCTTTAGGTAGAATTGTTGATGCTGGTCTCACGTTACGCCGTGAGAAATGTGCATTTCTGGTCAAAGAGGTCGAATATTTGGGTTTCTGTCTCTCTGCTGAGGGTGTAAGGCCTAAGAAAAACCTTTTGGAAGCAATTGAACTAGCGCCTTCCCCTGTGGATAAGGAACAACTCAGGTCCTTCATGGGGCTAATTGAGTTCTACTCCAAGTTCGTAAAAGATTTTTCCACGAAGACAGCTCCCTTAAGATCTTTGTTAAAAAAAGGCGTCAAGTTTTCTTGGATGAATGAACAAGAGTCTTGTTTTCACAGCATCAAATCTGAACTTAAGTCTTCAGATGTCCTTACTCCTTTCGACATTAGACGTCCTTCTGTTCTAATGGTCGACGCAAGTGGTGTCGGTCTTGGGGCTGTTCTCCTCCAGAAACATGAGGGAGGGGAAAAAACTGTAGCCTTTGCTTCTAGGCCTCTGTCTACCTCTGAGGTCAATTATTCTGTTATCGAGCGAGAAGCTCTTGCGGCTGCATGGGGCGTTAACTATTTTAGGACATATCTATGGGGTTCTCGATTTGTTCTTCGTACAGATCACAAACCCCTGGTAAATGTTTTAGCACCTGGTGGTACAGGTAAAGGTTCCCCCAGGCTGGCCAGGTTAGCCTCTCGCCTTCAGGATTATCAGTTCGAAGTTGAATTTGTCCATGGTTGGAGGAATGTCCAAGCCGACTGTTTATCGCGCCTCCCTGCTTCTCGCTCTAATGGCCGAGATTCGTTGAGCGAGCTGTGTGATGACAGAGCTGTTGCCTCTTTACAGGATGTCTTGTTTTTGTGTGAGAGTTCCTTTTCTGCTGAGGATTGGTCCAAAGGCATGGATGAAGATCATGTCTTAAAAGCTGTGGTTAATCATGTTCTCAAGGGAGCAAGAAGAGAAAGTACCTTAGAACCAGCTGTCAGACCTTTTCTTAAGGTTTTAAACGAGTTGTCTCTTTTTGGGAAAAATGTATTGATGAGAGGTGATCGCTATATCCCTCCTAGCTCCTTGAGGGGAAAGATTCTCAGTTTGGCTCATGAGGGTCATTTAGGTCAAACCCTTACCCAGCGGCGAGTAAAAGAAAATTTTTGGTGGCCCTCAATTGATAGTGATGCTGTAGACTGTGTGGTCAAGTGTTCCTTATGCATGGAAGGAGAGAAGCGCCTTAAGGTTGTTGGTTCCCAAACTGTTGGTAACATTTCCTTTAAAAGCATGCCCTGGCATACAATATGCTTGGATTTCATCGGCCCTATGTGCGAATTACCCTTAAATCAACGTTTCGCTGTGGTTGTTGTTGATTGCTTTTCTAAGTGGTTGACTGTACGTTTCATGAGGGAGATTACGACCAACTCCACAATTCTTTTTCTTAAGTCTGTTTTTATGAATGAGGGTTATCCTTCTGTTCTAATTACGGATAACGGCACCCAGCTTACCTCTAACAAAATGGCAAGTTTCATGCGTGAATGTGGTATATCTCATCACCGCACTTGCCTTTATAATCCCGAAAGTAATGGTTTGTGCGAAAGAGTCAATCGACTAGTAAAGGGGGTGATACAAATGTCGGTTGCAAGTGGTTGTTTTTCTGATGAGCGTGTACAAGAGTTGGTTTGGGCATATCGCTCAACGCCCCATGGGCAAGCTGAAAAGTCCCCTTTTGAGCTAATGCGAGGCCGTTCCCCTGTTTCAAGGCTGACTCCTGCCTGGTTAAGGGAAGATAGTAAACATTCTTCTCCTTCAAATACTTCTTCTCTTCCCATATCCACTGGAGATTTGGTCAAAGTCAAGCCAGGTCGCTGTACTAAGGGCCTCTCGAAGTTCAGCGGTCCATTTCGTGTTAAGAAAGGTTTTCCCCAGTTTGTTTTGCTTGAGAATGGTGCCAAATGGAACTACAGAAGGGTCGCTTTATATCAGAAAAAGGCCTCAAATGCTTCAGATTGTAACCTTGATTCTCCTGACATGGGTTGCAGTGGCTACATGTTGTCTGCTCAAAGAGATTCTGATTTGCGTGGTTTACCTGCTGTACGGGGGGAGGTGGGTGGTGGCGATGCTTCTTCATCTGTGTGTGATGATGTGTTTGGGAATTCTGCCTCTGCTCCTACCTCTACTATTCCTTCTTCCAACGTCTGCTTGAGCTTGAGGTGTCCACGTTCTCGCCATCCTCCCGCTTATTTAAATGACTATGTTCATTAAGAGTTTTTACTGTTCTTTTGCTCTTTTCTTTTCTTGTTTTCTTTTGTTATCCAAAGGGGGGAGATGTGTTGTACATAGCTTATTCCTATCTGTCCTTTCCCTGCCTGTCCTGGCTCCAACCTTCTAGATTGTTAACATGGTTCTCTCTATGTCATTATCACTGATTCTAATCTGTGTCAGTTACTGCTTGGCCAGATGGGAAACGGTCCTGTTACTTTTCTGTCTGCTGCAATAAACTACTTACCTGCCACCTTCCTGGATGTGGAGTCTTCTTCCATTTACTACAGAGACCTCCTGACCCACTTGCGCTTTTAGTGAGAGATCACTATTCAGGGTGACTCCAAGTGTCAATGCTGAGGAGGAGGGGATTGGGGCTTGGCCCATATCAGATGGCCAATAATGCGGGCCCCAATGTTTAGCACTGTCTCCTGTAAGCAACAGCTCAGTTTTTCCCGGGTTTAATTTTAAATGATTTTGGTTCATCCGTGCTTGGATGAACCTCATAGTGGACTGAAAGTGGGAAATGGAAGTTTCAGAGTTATCGATAGTGAAGAGCAATTGCAGGTCATCTGCATAGTTGAACACCGTCCCCTGTTTATCTCTTAAGGCCTGGATTAAAGGGAGGATATAGAGATTAAACAGAAGGGGTGACAGTGAGGAGCCCTGTGGTACTCCACATGTGATGGTCTGTTTTGGACCGGTCAGATCTCCAAGGCGGACTGTCTGGAATCGGTTCTCTAGGAAGGACTTCAGCCAGCAGGCTGCTATGCCCCCAATGCCGGCCCGGTTGACACGGTCGATCAGGATGTTATGGTCGACCGTGTCAAACGAGGCCAACAAATCAAGCAGCACCAAGGCCTGGGGGGAACGTCTATCAGCGCAGTCCCAAAGAGTATCTAGAACCGTGACTACCACTGCCTCTGTTGAGTGGGCAGGACGAAACCCTGCCTGATGGGGATCCAGGCAGTTCGATACCTCCAAGAAATTGGCAGGCATCTCGCTACGTGGGCCTCCATTACTTTTGCTAAGAAAGGCAGCAAAGAAATAGGGCGGTAGTTTGCCATGCAAGTTGGATCAGCCCCGGGTTTCTTTAGGAGCAGTATGACCGTCGCTTCCTTAAATGCAAGGGGCACTAGACCCGAGGTGAGGGAGTCATTCAACAGAGTGTAGGCCGGGGCTGGTAGACTAGAAAATCACTCTTTAAGAATATAAGGGGGACATTTGTCCGAGGGGGCACCAGATTTAATTCTTACTAGCAGCTCCTGGAATTGCTCTGGAGTAATGGTATGAAAACTATTAAGTAAGACGGTGTTGTTAGTGATATGAGCTTCAGATGAGGTATTAGTGAGGGGTTTTGAGATACTATCTTTGATGTCCGTGATTTTTTCGATAAAATAGACGTTAAGTGCAGCACTAAAGGTCTGGCTTGGAGTCACACTAGGACGGACACTATCTAAGTTACTCTAAAAAAGAGAGAGTTTTCCCAAACAAACCCAGAAAGGACCGGGAAATATCACGATCAAAAGAAGAGATTCCTTTCTGTGTGTTCAAATTCTTATGTAAAATTAATTACAGAAACCATTTGTTTAGACCAATTTCAAACTTATACACAGCCCTCTATAAACATTCTAATAACAACATAAACATGTATGTATCTAAATGATTTTTATTTTAAAAAATGTGAGTTTAAAATAGATGCATATTTGTTGACAATTCATTAAAATCAATTACACATATTATTCACAGTGACAACATTATACATTTTATAGTGAATCAGTACATATTTTGCAATATACATCATTTAAAAAAAATATATTTTTGTACACATAAAGAGGTCCGTATGTCGACGCGTTTCGGTGCTTCGTTTTTAAAGAACACCTTCCTCAGGGCAGTATGTTAAAAAAATCAAATCTTCTTTCTAAAATTAAATACATACAAATAATGTTACCATCAGTATAGGATTTTTTTCAATCTAACGGGCTATTAACCCCTTCGATGCTCATGACGGAACGGTTCCGTCATGAGCATCGGTCGCGCTGTGCTTATGACGGAACCATTCTGTCATGACCACACCCGCGAATGGAATGGCAAGGTGTTAAAGTGAGTGGTCATAAACAGATCTTACTTATTATTTAATATAATCTTTCGGGTACCAGATGAGTATCCCTGGGGTCACAATGAATGAAGAACCTCCACTTCAACTCTTTATTTCATCAGAGAATCTGTATAGAAAGTAATATGCCTTTTTAATTACATATTTTACTCTGTTAAAAAAAAGTGTAAAGCTATTTATCCCATTATACACTTACTTAATACATGATGTGTCGTGCTTTGCATTCGACTACACTTGTCTTGCAACTCTCAGGCTTTATCACGGCTCTCCTTTGATGGCAGGGGGATATTTTTCCTCCTCTGTCGTGTCCAAGGTTAATCCCTGCTTTTACTTTTAGAGGATCCTAAGTACCTGGGTCATGAAATACATAGTGTCAGTAACGATCTATCTATTACTTTTGGTTGCAGTAAAGAATTATTCTTTACTTGTCAGTTTTTACATCTCGTCATATCTTGTGCTTTGGGGCATGCTTCCATATCCTCCATTTCAGTTAAATTACATAAGTCCCACGAGAATTATAGCTGGACTTGAATGTCACCCGTTTATCATTATTACTATATGACTTGTCCACATTCTAGCTAACTCGGCGACTTATATTGTAGTAGGCAGTCAGAGTTATGTGAAAGCTGACGGTACGTATACCTATGCTTAGGCTTTCCAAAATACCTGAAGATCGGGTGCCCCCGCCGACCCTCCATGGACAATTCCCCTGGGCTAATCCTCGACCACGTGACTTTATAAAATAGACACTGACTAGTATTTCGCGTCCACGCAAATCATTATATTTAAATAAGTTAGAAATTTACATCAAGTCCAACCCATTCTATGAATGGTTCTGCCTCTACATTAGACATTTTATACATAGCTTAGACAGGGGTTCTTGTTATCAGATTCCTCTCCGTACTCGCAAATGGGCCTCCTGTCTCCCTGGCGACGCCTGTCGCCTAATGCGCTTCCCTTAGCTTTGGTGGATGTTGCAGCGGTTCACCTTCCCGGTCTCCCTGGTTTTCCGAGTGAGATAAAGTGCTGCTAAAGCACAGAGTTTTTATACCCTGCGAGCCTTAAATTAATTTATTTAATGGGCAACAGGTGTGTTGAATCCGGAGATCATTGTCCCTCAGATTCGCCATCATTGTAGTTTTTAATTGTAGTTGAAACTATTCCACATCTCAAAAATAAAAAACGGACTATGGCATCCCGGTTGGAACGATCTTAATATTGATTTCTATACCGCACCACAGTTTTACTCTTTCTAACCGGTCACTGATTTGTTTATCTCAATAGATAAACTAATGATATATCTTGTAAAGTAAAAGTATAAAACGGACTAGGCATCCCTGTTGGAACGATCTTAATATTAATTTCTGTACCGCACCACAGTTTTAGCAGGTATGTAAAGAACTTAATTAGCAAACAGTTGAATATTTACTGCCCTAATCTGATTAGCATATCGTTTACATTTGAAACACATGGCATTTAAATAAAGCACATAATGAATAACATGGAAGTTTGATATGAAATTTATTTTTATTAATTTTTATAAAGTAGAAAATGTGTTATTTTATCTATTAGTTTTTTCTTTTTCTTATTTCATAAAAGATTTTTTTCAACATACATAAATATTACATAGACAGAAAAAATATACATAAAATGACATATACATAACGTAGTTTAGGTCGATGTTTTTAAAGATGTAGGCAATATGTTGTTAGACAACGCGCGTTTCGGCCTGTGGCCTTCATCAGGTGCCCGTCCTACATATATGACACAAACAATTACAGGACAAAAGATTGCATAAATATCTGAAAAGAAAACAATAAATACAAAAAAACATATATCAGTCATTTGATCACCATAGTTTAAAGCAATAATTGCTGTGTCCAAATAAATGTAAACGTAACTAGGTAGGGTCAGTACAAACTCATAATTATTGGGTTATAACAGCTTCTTACTGTTCTTTAATTTGAGTAATTACAGGAACTAATTTTCTTTCACCTGTGGACATTATTGGATAAGAATGTCTACTAAGTTATTACAACATACATTTATCTATGTGATTATTAAAAATATCCTTCTCTCATTTGGGTTTCCTTATTATTCGTTTTATTCAAAACATCATTTAAATTGCATGGCCTGATATGCATATTTCTTACTATTCTTTATATTTATTGGTTTGTTACAAAAGCAAACAGGCTGACTCGATTACTGAGCTTATTACTCAATGTACAATAATTGATTGAGAAGGTGTAAAATAACATTCCCTTCGCAAGACCAGAAAACAAAAGGGTATAGATGGTGAGAATTCAGGGAAAGAAAAAGGAAAAACGATGGAAAAACAGAGAAAAGGGAGAATGAAGTTGAATATATAGTGATTCATCTTATCTTAGTACCAAGGAAAAGATAACAGATTAATAAGTAGATTATTCTTATTCTTGTGGAGAGTCATCACTTACTTATAAAAAGATCTCAAGTGAAAAATCAATCGCAAGCTATTATGTTCAATTTGAGCGCCTTCTCTGTTGATTCTTACAGAAGAACTAGAGGTTCTGATAATATTCTGCAAAAAGAGAGAGAAAAAAAAGCCTATCTATAAAGATGTTTACATCCTTTAAATAAAGGGGCAAAACGTTGGTTATTCACTCTGTATCCTAGATATATTCAAATGGGACTGATGTAATGCCCTCCTTATTGCTATATTAGGGTAGGAGTTATAGATTGACATGCATATATTGTCGTAAATATAGAGTGGGAGTAAGGTTTGGTATGAGTGAATAAACACAAGGGTAAAGTTGAATAAGTGGGACCTTCTCACAGCGAGGTAGAACATATAAGGCAAGGGAATAATACCTTATGAGTGTCTCAGACCATCTTTAATGTTTTCTCATTTTGATATATGAGTTTCTTGAGATGTTGTCAGAGAATAAAACCTAGATGGAATAAATGGTTCAAATCAATATATTGCTGAATGGCCGAGACTAAAGGTAAATATATGGTTATAACTACAGTTGTTTAATTACCTTAGTATTACGCGATACCGTGGTAGCGTGGGGTTCTATTTTAGGGGCAACTGTAGCTACAGCGAACTTATAGTGCATCCAGCATTTCTTCTTGGAGCTGTCTTCTGAAATGTAAGGACACAGACAAACGCTTAGTTTAGCCATTGTGATAACAAGGAAAAATATTCGAAACACAGGTTAAATGGCATAACTTAAATTATCTGATTACCTTGATTAAGATCGAAAATGCTATGGCTAGGGGGTTCTGTTTCAAACGGGCTCGAAATGAAGTTTTCAGCTGTGGATTGCAAAGAGCTCATATCCTATTTTTTGCATCCATTAGTGCAGTGCTGGATTGCTTTTCTGTCTAAGAGAGAAGAGCACACACAAAGAGTTACTAAAATAAAGGAGCGCTTAATGTGCAACAGAAAGCAATATCCTCGAGGTGATAACGATCGCTATGCTCGTACCTGTATTGTCTGTAGACTAGATGCAATAGGGGATTCTTCGCTGGCTGGTCGCGCAATTCCGACGGTATGACGAACGTGGGTGCGTGATGCATTCTTTATATACTAATGTTAACTAGCTGGAAACTTCTAATGTGGGTTCAGCTGGACAAACAAAACATGGCGCTTGGATATATACGTCATGTAAAAGGGACTTGTATGATCAACAGAATAAAAGATGGACTAGGACGGACACCCGAGGCAGAAACTAGCCATTCTGATTATTGTATTTGGATGCCTGACACTAAAAATGGACCAACCATTTTAGTTGTTGTCATGGAATACCTGACACTAAAAACGGACTTGTTTGTTCTTTATAGTTATTGTTGATCAAGAATACGTAATGTTAAAACGACTTTATGTTCCTCTTTTAGTGAAAAACAAACAATGGACTCAAATTGGCACTGAATATACGAACATGTCATTCTTTCATTAATATTGTGGATCCAGACATAAGAAACGAACATAGTCTGTTCATCGAGATGTTTTCTACTGATAATATGTATAAGGACGCTAAACATGTTTATGTATTGTATAGATGGAGGAATTTACAAAATATAGTCGCATTAATTTAGAGTTTTTATCCAGAACTTTGGTGGTAACAATAATAATTATATTAATTTCTATTTAATTTGGAATTCTTAAGTTTTGTTCAACATTTTACCCACATTCCAGAAGACTAGTAGTATATATTTCCCTAATATTATGGCGCAACTATAGTGCGTCAATTTTTAGTTCGAATGGGAATTCAGAACATTACTTAGATCCTTAATCTGTTAAAGATAATGTAGAAATACCCTTTGAAATGAGGTATATTTATAGATCTATCCATTATGATATAACAGTGATGTCTAAACCTTACTCCGTATATATTGCATGTAGAAAGAAACCTTCCATAATTACTGTCTCAAGGGCTATATAATGGCTTGTTCCCACGGGATTTCTAAATTGAGTCCCGATATTGTTGTCTCTAACGAAAATATCCAAAAGACTTCTCGTTTACGTCGGATCTTATCTGAACATAGACCTGCTCTAGGAACAATTTTTTCCAGAATGATCCACTGGATATCTTCTGGTTTATGGTCCGCTTCAACACAATGGGCCACTATTGGTGCATGTATTTTTCTTGTTCTGATGGCCGATTTGTGTTCAGTTAATCTAGTATACATAGATCTGGAAGATTCTCCTACATATCCTTTTTTGCAGGGGCATAGCAATAGGTATATGATATTTTTAGTTTTACAATTTGTCATATAGCTGTTCTTTATTGTGATACCATTAAATAGAAAGTCAGCTGTTTCAATGGTTTGTGGGCAGATTTTACAATTCCCACATTTAAAGTTACCAGTCACCGGGGCCCCGGTGATCGGATTTCTGTATAGATTCCCATGGGTTAACATCATTCGTGATCTTACTACTAAATCTTTAAGATTCTTATTTTTACGATATGCAAATAAAGGCTTGGGTATCAATTCTTGTTTTGTTTTATTTACATTTAGTATATGCCACTGAGAGTAAAGAATCTGTTGCACTTGGTTATTGAGTTGGGAGTGTCTAGTAACAAATACCAGACTGGCGTCTTTCTTCGGTTTAGTGTTGTTGATTAGGTGTTGCCTGTCATAATACCTGGCTCGTTTACATGACTCCCTAATTAACCTATGGGGATAACCCCGTTCTTTAAACTTGTCCTTCATTACAACAGCTCTCTCTCTGTAAGACGTGTACAATTTCTTCTAAGTCTTAAAAATTGACTGAAGGGTATGCTGTTCTTTTGTGTCAAAGGATGAAAGCTGCTGTAATAAAGGAGAGTATTACGAGCACTAGGTTTTACAAAGAGATCCATGACCAGAATGCCTTCATCATGTTTGATGGTTAAATCAAGAAATTCTAATTCTGTTTTACTTTTCTTTTCAGTAAACCTTAGGTTAGGATCACAAACATTTAGCCAAGATAGGAATTCCTGAAATAGCTCTTCCTCGTCATTCCAAATGAATACAATATCGTCAATATATCTTGACCAGTAAAATATTGACTCAAAAAAAGGTGCTACCTCATTGAATATATGTTTTATTTCAAAGTGAGCTACATAAATGTTAGCAATCGTAGGGGCGCAAGATGCGCCCATGCTAACTCCCTTTATTTGCCTATACATGTTGCCCCGGAATTCAAAGATATTGTCAAATAGAATGATCTTTAAGCATTCTAGAATAAATTCCATGTTACAGTCTATTTCATATAGTTCTATGAACCACTTAGTTGCGTCTATGGCTCCTATACATGGAATGTTTGAGTAAAGACTCTCAACGTCCAATGTTACTATCCATTGACGGTGAACATTGAACGGTGTACCTTCAAATTCTTTGATGACGTGACGAGTATCCTGAATGTATCCAGGAATTTTATCTATATAGGGACGCAAAATTGCGTCCAAATATTTGGAGATAGGTTCTGTGACGCTCCCAATAGTTATTACAATGGGGCGGAAAGGCGGATCCCTTTCATTTTTATGAACCTTTGGGATTCCGTAAATACTCGCCATTTTAGGGTTATCTAGGTTCATATATTGATGTTCTTTTGTACAGATATCACCATTATTTAATGCTTTGGTAGTTAATTTGGATATTTTGGTTTTAATTTTGGATGTAGGATCTTTGGAGATTTTTGTGTAGTAGTTGGTATCGCTCAACATATTTTCTATTGTTTCAATGTATTTATTTGTATCTAGGATGGCGATCCCGCCACCCTTGTCACAACTTTTTACAGTTATCATACTGGAATCTTTAAGTTCCATTAATGCCTGATGTTCCATGTATGATATATTATAAGGGGTCGGTGGTACAAATTTAGTGGCATTTTTAAGTTTCTTTAGGACTATTTTTTCAAAAATTCCCACTTCAGGAGCTACCTGTTCCAAGGTAGGAGTAAAAATAGATTTAGGGGTTAAACCTGATCTATTGAATTCCGAGGTATCGTTATCTCTATTAGAGAAAGAACTTCTGAGTCGGATTTTACGGAAAAAGGTTGTCATATCGTTGAATAGTTCAAATTTGTTTAACCCAGAATGGGGAACAAAGGAGAGTCCTTTAGATAGAACTGAGTAGGTAGACTCACTTGCTTCATGGCTACTCAAATAGAAAATGGGGATGGTTTTCATTGTCGCCAGTACCTGGCATTTTGTGTTTCCAGGTATCTGTCTGGGTTCACTTGTTGATGGTCCTGGAAGCTGGGTTGATATTGTCCCTGGGGTTGGTAAGGTTGTTGATACTGTACTTGTGGGGATTGGTATTGTACCTGGGGTTGATATATCTGATCTGGTTGATACTGGCCCGATGGTTGATAGGATTGATTTTGTTGATGTTGATATTGGGGTCGATACCGTGGTCGATAATTGGGTCTCCAATTTCCTCGATTGCGGTAACGTCCTCCTAAAAAAGGTCTAGATCCTTGATTAGACCTAAATTTATTGTTTCGTGGTTGAAATGATGACAAGCTAGAATTACTACCAGAGTCGGAAGAATTAGAGAAAGTAGTATATTTTTTGGGGCCCTGATTTTGGTAGTCTGATGCATTATCTTGATTGAATGTATCTGGTTGTGTATAGAAATTATCTGCTAGGTATGGGTATATTTTTTCTTTACTAAAGATTCGCAAGTCTTTTTGAAATTTATCAGTTTTTCTTTTAAATAGATAGCCACTATATGAGCTGAGATCTGTTTCAATATCATCTAACTTTTTTTTGATGTCAAGTATTACAGTAGATGATTTAATTTTATCTTCTAGTTCCGAAATCTCCTTAAAGAGTTGTTCTAATACTTCTTTAGCAGTTTCTACGATTAGCATCATGTGGTCCCTCGAGCACCGGTTGGAGATGAGGGACCAACGTTCCAAAAAATGTTTGAGATGTATGAAGAGACCAGGGATATTTTTTATTTGAAGACCTAAAGTTTTATTCTTTCTTACCGGTCATTGTATTGTTTATTTCAATAGATAAACGTCTAATAGCACTAGCCATGTACGATTGTGGCGTGATCCTACAATTAAGATTTATAACTCGTCACCTCTTCCTTAAAAAGCGGTCGCCATATTTGTAGTTTTTACATAATAGTACCGAAACGCGACCTCTTTATGTGTAGAAGTGTGGCTCACTGGTTAGAGCAGGCAGACCCTGAAGCAGAGGTCAGACCCGGGACCAGGGTTCGATTCCCGACGCGGCAGGGTGTTGAGCTCAAATGTCCACGGACTCGATAATTCTCGCTTCAGTGCCTGACCTAATCATGGGTTCACACTCTGCAACTCTGAGCATTAAGCTTGCTTAATCTCCACAAGGGCCCCCCGCGGCGGGATGCCTGGCTTTCACCTTGGAGATGCCCTCTAGGGGCTATCTCACAGGGAAAAACCAGGACGGGTTCCCAAGGCAAGCGCGGAGATACCCCTTTGGGGGTCGATTCTGGCGCTATATAAGAAATATAATAATAATAATAATAATAATAATAATAATAGAAAAATATTCTTTTTTTTAAATGATGTATATTGCAAAAATATGTACTGATTCACTATAAAATGTATAATGTTGTCACTGTGAATAATATGTGTAATTGATTTTAATTAATTGTCAACAAATATGCATCTATTTTAAACTCAAATTTCTTTTAATAAAAATCATTTAGATACATACATGTTTATGTTGTGATTAGAATGTTTATAGAGGGCTGTGTATAAGTTTGAAATTGGTCTAAACAAATGGTTTCAGTAATTAATTTTACATAAGAGTTTGAACACACAGAAAGGAATCGCTTCTTTTGATTGCACTATCTAAGTTAGTCAGCTCATTAAGAATAGAAAAAATGTCCTTAGGTCTATCTAATGAGTTGAGGATGTGGGAGGAAAAATAGGCAGCTTTTGTTGAAAGGATGGTCTTCATGTAGTCTTTCCTGGCCGTGATAAATCTGTTTTTTAAATCAGGGGAGTAGCTGCGACGCCACTGTCGCTCCAGTTGGCTCAAGGACAGTTTCTTTACTTTTAATTCTTGCGAAAACCATCGTTGGGCGTCTGTGCGGCGGGCCAACTTAATTTCCGTATAAGATACATGAATATCTCTTGCTGCTTGAAGCCAACCAGCAAGGTTGGATTCGGATAGATTGATGTCAGGGTGAGAAAGTGGGACAGTGTTGGCTAATGTATGTAGAAATTCAGTTCTATCTAATGTAATCCATTTCCTAGCTCTACCACCAGCTGGAGTGGCGATTGTCTTAATGGGGAAGCAGGTAAGCTTAAATTTGAGAAGAAAATGGTCCGACCAAAGGCAAGGGATAATTGCCGGGGTTGTGCTTAAGGAAAAGTTGGACCAAATCTGGTCCAAGATATGTCCTTTGCAATGGGTTGGCAAGGGCACTTGTTGTGAAAAGTTCAAGTTCGTAAGAAGCTCTGTGAGCTCACTTGAATGGGGTCCTTCCAAGGGGTCATTAAACCAATAGTTAAAATCGCCTACCAGAAAATTCCTGGCATGTTCCATAGCGAAATTAGCAATTTGCTCACTGAACATTAGAGGGAAGGATGGCATGGAATTAGGGGGTCTGTACAGAAGTACACAAGAAATCGTAGTATAGAGAGTTTCAAGTTTTAGTACTACATTTTTAGTGTCCGGTAAATTGAGGCATGTGAGGGTGGTAACTTTCAAGGTAGAATGAATAATTGCTGCCACCCCCCCCACCAGATCTGCCTGATGCATGGTCCGCGTGTATAATGTAGTAATTCGGAGGGAGTGCTGCTATTGTATCAGGAACAACAGGTGATGGACCGAATGTGGATCAATTTCACACACTCACCCCAATCCAAAGATCTGGGCCCAAATCCATCATTTTTTTGCACTCCACACCACCCTGGGTTAGACAATGGCGATATGCAAATCAGCTCTGACCCTGTGCCCCATGGGAACAGTCCAGTCCGAACTACAAAAGCCATGTCTTTCCCAGAACGGAATCAAGCATCCGAGGACCGGACCGGTTTCGAGGGCCCAGATCTTTGGACTGAGTTGAGTGTGTGACATTGATCCACATTCGGTCCATCACCTGTTGTTTTTGCATATTCCGCTCTAAGTGCGCTGGGGATGCCCAGACGTGGGTCCCAGGCACTCCACACCACTGGAGTAAAGCTAGCCGGGCTGATGAGAGGTGTTACCTCGAAACCGGTCCGGTCCTCGGATGCTTGATTCCGTTCTGGGAAGGACATGGTTTTGTAGTTCGGACTGGACTGTTCCCATGGGGCACAGGGTCAGAGCTGATTTGTCTAACCCAGGGTGGTGTGGAGTGCAAAAAAACGATGGATTTGGGCCCAGATCTTTGGACTGGGTTGAGTGTGTGACATTGATCCACATTCGGTCCATCACCTGTTGTTTTTGCTATTGTATCAGGGGCAGAGTCTGAGGTCAGCCAGGTCTCAGTTAGTAAAAGAATATCAAGATTATCAGTGGCCAACAAAACAAAAATGTCCTGCTGATGTTTCACAAGGGAACAGGTGTTTAAATAAAAGATGGTCAAGGAGCGTGGATAGGGAGCAGGCTCTGCCTGGCTGTAGGGACCAGTGCTCGGTATATTAGGGATTTCTCAGAAGATAGTGCAGTCAGCCAAGATCCCTTGTCTCCTAGCCCTACAGTACGTATCCCTTGTTATGTAGCCATGGCCCTCATTGTAATTCAGAAGATCGTTACGGGAATATGAGATCAGGCGGGCAGCATGGCCGGCCCCGGGTCCTGCCTGGTCGCGGGCGGGCGCAGGCGGGCTCGCCTTTGGCGCGCCGCCGGTGCGCCCTCTGCGCTTTATGCCTGTGAGGGCAGGAGGGGCCGAGCACTAGACCGCTCGCCTGCTCCTCACCTCACCAAAGATGTCAGCTGAAATGCTAGACCCCAAGCAGCGCCTAATTGGCTGCAATGAGGATGAGCACACTGACAAGGTGGGCAGTACGATTTTAGGAGGGCCAATGCCAGCGCAAAGAGCGCAATAACCCAATTTTAAAAGTTCAGCAATGAAAATGCTAAATACGGTTGAAAGTGCAGTTAAAATTAGAATTATAATATATAATATCGTAAGCTCAGCACACGCTCACATACAAGTCCCGACTTCTGCCTCAGGACATCTGTCATATGTGCATGGTCTCCACTATTTTTTGATCCCTTATTTTGTCTTCCACAATGTGTATGGTTAATATTGCCTGACATTTTCCATGATAGAGCTATTTCTTACTTCTTCAGAAAACTAAATAGATAAAATTGTGTAGGTATACTGGCCATGTTTCATGTTGACAGACCTGTGACCGGTCGACACCTGAAGATTTGTGGTGGTTGGCTACTAATAATTCTACCCTCCTAATTAGTACGAATGTAGCATTGTCCTTTTAAGAGTTTTGTGCAGCTGATCGCTGCATTGGTACTGATGGAGAGCTAAGCTTCATGTAAATTCTGGAACAACTGAAAATTAAAGGATTCAGGATTAGCAAAGTTACACATTCGCCAGCATTAGTTATTAGTCAATAATCAATATATGAATGCATTAGTCAGTATGTTTCAAAGCCTAAGGAGAGCATCCTACTTTGCTAAATCGAGGAAAGGGAATTCCAAATTCTCCTCTACATTGCATTAGTTTAAAGCACAAGATGTAAATGCTTGATACACCTTTACATGGGTCCCATTTAATTGTTTAATCAGAGATGAGGCACACATACCTAACTAAGCTCATTATTTTCTCAAGCTATTGCACAAAGAGGCTACTCCAAGCATTACTCAAACTTACAGTTATCTGCAACATAGTGAGATACATTGGACCAAGCTGTACTCTTCAGGAGCAAAGAAACAGCGTGTTCACGCATATTAAAAGTATCCCGTGAAGAAAAGATTTTACCTGAGAAGAGAAAAACGAAGGACACATTGAAATGGAACATTACAAATCAGCTTCTCTAGAAATAATGAAAGGCCCTTGATAGATAGAACACAAGAAGTCAACCTCGTGTTGCCTATTCTAAAAAAAGGCCTACAATAGATATAGTTGGTCTAACCGTGAATAACACACAGTAAGTATATTTTCAAGTGCACACTTTAATGTTGATATGAATGTAAATCATTTAATTATAAAAAACTGCCTTCAGCACTGTCTGCTTCTCAGGTCGTAATTTTGTTCTGTTGTGGAATGTGGCAGATTTTTGTTGCTCATTTAAATCCCTAATTACAGTTTTAATCGGTTGTTATTTGATCATTTCTTGTCTTGCGAAATCAGATTGTAAATGCTGATCTTTGTTGCTTGTGATAGCAGTCCGAGTATTGGATAGATTCGTGAGTGAATTCGTTTTTACACGTGGTCTTTGAAGTTTGCTTTGCCTGTGCTCACGAGGATCACATCACTGGTCCGTTCAAGTTGAGCCTCTTTTCAGTTTGGGTGCTATTTCTTGTAACTATTACTGCATACAGCTTTACTTTTAGCCATTTAAATACGTTGTTTGTCAGCGATGTCATAGCTTCTTTGGTGTCAATCCTTATGAAATTGTAGATAGCAAAAATGATGTTGAGGCTAAGTCAGACCCTATAGGATTTCCATGTTTGGCTGGTAGACATATGTACATTCCACGTATCTCAGTGCAAACTTCTTTGCTTTCAGTGTCGATGGTGCCAACAAAATCCAAGATTAAACAATCTCTAGAGTGGTTCAACCAAGGAGGAATTTTGGGATTCCAAGACTCTGAACTTAAAGCATAATTGTTTTTTGGGATCTGTCATCTGTTTATATTTTTTTACTCTGTGATGTTTCATTAGTTTGAATCTTTGTACTTGTTTCAATCTTATTTCGGTTCTACTTGCCAAAGAGTTTCCACTTGTCTGGTCATTCAGTTTACTTGGTTATCTCAGCTTCCTTGGTGATGGTACCCACATCTTTGTTCAGGGGTGCTGATGTATTTATTACTTTCCGTTATCGATTGCTTTGTGAATTCACTCCATTTGTTATGCTAGTAATTTCTGCCTGTAGTTCTTGGACTTTTCGGCTTATCTTGGTAACCAAGTGTAGCACCTTGCTGAAGATGCATGAGCTTTTTCTTTCATAGTATTTCTTTTGATTTTCCAGTTGGGCTGTTTTCCTTTCCAACTTTGTTTTCTTTTTTTACATTTTAAAGCTTTTTCCTTTTTGCTCCAGTATTTTGTCTTTAGCCTGGTCAGCAAATTATGCATCTTCCTTTTTCCTTACGATGATCTGTTCTCCACTGGTTTGGATTCTGTCTATTACTTAATTGAGATCATTCATGTTGCGGACATTTTGAATCTTCTGGTTAACTCTCATATGTGTCATTGTAATTGCAATTGCATTTATATAGCACTTATTATACCTGACGAGGTGTCGAAGCGCTTTTTCAGTGAGTAGCACGCTACTCCAGAACCCAAAAAGGAATAGTGGTGAATTAGTATAGGAAGGTATGAAATTCATTTAAACGGTGGACATGTGAGTTTTTAATTTCCTACCCCTGATGAGGTATCAAAGCTCTTTTCGACAGGTAGCAGGCTACTCCAGAACCTAAACAGGATTAGTATGGAATTAATATAGTGAAATATCAAATTCATTTGAGTGGTGGACATGTTAGGCTGTTGGTTGCATTGAAAAGAATACTGGAGGGATAGAAGAGGGATGGGCTAGCAAGTGAGTTTTTTTGGCGCACATAACATTAGGAGGAGGTTTGGGATGAGTAAGGGGGAAGAGTCAGAGAGAAGGGTTTAGAAAGACTTGTTTGGGAGATATGAATAGCAAAAGAGGTATGAGATGATGCAATGAGGGATAGAGGAGGGAAGAGTCTAGAAAAGGTTATTTTTGGGATCATGTAGTAGAATGAGGTTTGAGATGAGTCAGAGAGTGAAGGTATATGGCATATTGAGAGAGGTATAGAGTGAGATATAGAGTAGTGCTGAATTAAAAGTAAAGTAATAAATATAAAGATACATAAGTACATAGAAGGTATATATGCATAAGGAAGGTAATATATGCAGATTTAAGTTGTATTTAACAAACTCAGAATTTCAAGTGTTGCCTTACTTTAAGTTTTGTCTCTAATTAGAAAAATGTTGCACGTTAAAAAGCAAGCATTCATCAGTTGTGCCAAAAAGTGTTGCATTTTATGGCTAAGCATATAAGATAACAACCTCCCCAAAACTGTGACTTTTCTTCAGTCCCAATAATTAAAGATTGTATATATTATGTATTAATAGTTTCTCTTCCATTATGAGACGAAAGAGGGGGTGGTGTATGTGCCACCAGGAGGAGCTGAGGGGGATTGCTCAGCAGCAGCGGATGGTGGTAAGTTATTATACATTTTAGAGTAGGCTCGCAAAGGAGTGTATGACGGACTGTACAGTAGAAAGTACACTAGTACAAGAGTACACTGTACTTTTAAGAACAGTTACTAATTTAGAACTACATTTTTGCCAATCACGGAGAAGACAGTCAACCTTGACTTAGTAATAGCATTAGCGGCGGTAGTTCTCGGGTAAGCAATTGCCCCCTCTATTTGACTTCAACTCAGCTGGGAAACTTTTATCGTGAAGGCAAGTCATATCAGATGATCTTGAGGGATGTGAAGAACAAAAATGGAAAGAAGGGTGAAAGGAAACATTTATGACTGTAAAGAATGGTACGTGTTTTTGAATGCAGGCAGTGGTGGCTGATAGGAAGGAATCAGATGCATGGCTGCTTGAAGCAAGGATGGTTGGAGGAGAAAGAAAATATGACTGCCTGTGTGGGTGAATCAGATAATGCATGTGTGGTGTGCATTGCAATAAATCATTTGGGTCAAACTCAAATGCAAGTCAAGACGGTGGTTTACAAAATAAAATGAAAAAGGTGTTAGTTGGTTGTTGAGAAAAAGTAAACTTGGTACAAGTTGAGACATTAAGAAGAATGATAGACGTTTACTTTGGAAGCCTGGATGGTATCTTCTTCTTCCTCATAGATAGCAGAGGGTTACGTAGTAGAGCAGACGCTCAGCAGATGAACAGTGTTACTTTGAACAGCATGTCTGTGCCAGAGTAGTAAAGCTGAGGAAATCCAAATACTAGAAGCTGTGATTGTTCAGAAATACTCCCTTGACTAACAGTACAGTAGTTTACTTTGCAAGCACAGCATATATTATGTATGTATTGTATAGTTCACATTATATCAAGTCATGTCCCTTCCTCCGGCAATTATGGGTACCACACTCACTCCCTATGTTAATCATTTTCTTTCAGCTGTGCCATGGGTGGACTATTGCTGCTGTTCACTCAATCTATCAAAAAAAGCACCTAAAGTCATCCATCATAGAAGCAAAGATCATGTGATCAGCAGGATATATGATCAGAAATGAATAATCTTCATTTTCCTTTTGTAGTAGTCAAGGCCCGGGGGGCAGTGAGAAATATAAATTACATTGAGCAGTAGCCCTTGATGTAACCGAGTATGGCCAGTGCCACCCCTCTAGAAAAATAAGAGCTTCCTATCCCCACCTGCATGTACTGCTTAAAGTAATGAGAGTCTGCGTCATCATGGCTTGTGTCTGTTTTTCTTGGGTGCAAGCTGAGTGAGCAGGCATTATGCCGGCTACCACAAGTTCACGTACAAGTAATTTCTTTTGTAAAACAAGAGAAAAAAAGAAGAAGACTGGTGTAGTCTCTGACTCTCTGACTATGTAGTAGTGAGTCCATAGTGCTGCTAGTAGAATTCCTTAAACTCCCACTAGTGTCACAGGCCTACAAAGACTGCGGAAAGATACATGCCAAAATGTTATACTGTGCTTGCAGGTTGCTAGTGTTACTGTGAGACAACTTTCTGTTGAATTATTTTGACTTAATGTTAAAGACTATTGGCTGCAGTATTTTTCTTTCTTTCTTCATATAGATGCTCCAAAAAAGCTCACCCGCAAGGCAGATGGCGGTCCGGGCCAGGGCACGTAAGCTGGAGGCCATTTGCACTGAATATCGGCGGCTGTGGGCTCGGGAGCAGGAGGAGACAGCAACTACTGCATCCTGCTCCAGTGCACCCGGGTCCACCAGCCAGCAGCCTTCAGCAAAATGGCACTGTGGCCCGACAGCCTCCCGCCGCCGCAGAGCAGCAAAAACAACAGCTGCCCCCCGGAGCCTGGATGGAACATCTGCACCGCCTCCGAAAGCGAGTGGACTACCTGGAACGATTGGCAGAGAAGCAACAGCGCCAGCTCCGGGACCTCCACGAAGAGGTGTGGGACCTGTCCACAGGAGGACACCGCCGGAGGAAGTAACTTTCCCTTACCCCTTTTTTAAAAACTGTTGAGGCGGGAATTGGGCATTGGGGACAAGGACTTGAAGGACATTTGGATTTTGGTTGGGTTTAGGGAAGGAGGTGAGTTGGGTTAGTTTATTTTTGTTATGGGAAATATATTCATTTATTTTACATACTTAAACATAGTATACGCGTTCATATTATTTTGTGTGGTGGTGGGCGGGGGTTACTGTATGTTTGCTTTCTTCAAACTTACCAGCATGAATTATCTAAACGTCCAAACATGTACAAAAGAGCCACTAACAGAGTTAGTGAATTCAATTGCCCTACTAGTACTTTAATAGTACTACTGTCAGTCTCTCCTCTCCACCGAGTCCTAGCCCATTATTTCTACCCCCCCAAAATGCTTATCTTACCTGTGATTCGTGTTTGAGAATAGGGCTAGGCACAGGGCTGGCTGCAAGGCAAATGGCGATTAAGGTTGGGTGTTGACTTGAATCCTGGATTGTTGAAATATCATCATTGTGCTGGTAGTAGTAGTGGTACACACTGGCAGTAGCAGCATATGAAAAATAGGAAATTAAACATTGAGTGGCATGAGCGTAGCATTCGAAACAGTACAATAGATTGTATGGTAGAGACAGTGCCATAAATTGTAGCCTAAGCAGTGCTAAAGTATTCAAAAGATAACTAAGTACTAGTTGCGTGGAGTATGGCTACTATAAGAAATAGTATTAAGGAAAAGGACAAAGCAACGTAAGCATTAAGCATTCAATTTGTCACGTGTAGGAGGAGGATGTTGTTGATGATCAATTCACGATGGCGCATATAAAAATTCTTATTAGAATGATTTTTCTGTTGCTTTGACCTTATCCTCCCCAGAGAGTGTGTGGAATTTATTGTTGTCATTTAGTCACACCTCAATAAAAAACCACACAGCCCGGGGGTAGAGGGTTAGGGTTTGAAAATTGGATGGGAATTGGGGTTTTGGGGAAAGTTTTGTGGAGAGAGGGGAAAAAACACAGCATGGGCAAACAACAAATGAAGAAAAACAAATCTTTGGATTCGAAGATATCCATAAATCTTTTAAGGGACATAAAGGAAGTGCACTCCTGCATGCATGAAGTTGTTTGCTAAATGGATGGTTAGGTTACTGAAAAGTAGTACTTACGACAACTTACCAGTAGCTATGAAGAAACAATTTGACAGTACAGGACTGCAGTAATAATTATAATTACGCAATTTCACTTGCCTCTCTGCACTCAGAGACAATAAACACTTATTAGTACATTAAATACGTTTTAGAAATAGCAAAGAATCTTATCAAATAGCTGGAGGGATGAATTTGAAGCAGAGAGCAATCAAACTCGCAGAAGTTCAAGTTCACAACAATAACATTTAAAAGATAAGAAAAAGTAAAGAGGATACTGTAACTGTATGTTGTAGTTGTCCTCTTGAATTTGTGAAGTTGCATGCATCCAGCCATGCCTCTTATTCGCGGTACTCCTCCATTCGATCTGGCGCTCCGTTGATCAATCTTGGTGACCAGACACACTGTCCACTGCCTGCCTGATGTGGAATTGCGGATCGCTAATGGTAAGCCTGATTTAATCCTTTGTTCCATGGCACAGGGTAAAAGCCGGCCTGTAATTGTTGATGGAAAATCAGGAAGTAATATTAAAACACCACGGAAAAAAAATATAAGGTACGCTGTGTGGTGCAAAAATAACACTTTCAGTTTCAGAGGTGACAGTATTACATATAATCATCATTTCTAAAGTGCGTACTCTGAGTCTCTTTTTCAAGGATAATAATTAGTAACTATGGGCGATTTCTGCGGATTGCTCACTGCAACTAGGCCCAAAATCGCCCCTTTTCCACCATGGATTCTCTTCAAACCACTTGCAATCAAAATTAGACCTTCCCAGCAGTGCCCCCAAACCCTCAACCCACCCCCAAAGACATGCAATACTGCTAGGCCTAAGTTTCAATTGTGCCAAAACGCTCTCTGCAACTAGGCCCAAACCCCCCTTTTCCACAATTGATTTTCTTCAAACCACTTGCCATCAACATTAGACCTTCCCAGCAGTGCTCTCAGACCCCTCAACCCACCCCCAAAAATCTAGAACCCCCCAAACAGCCCCCCAAAAACATGCAATACTGCTAAAAAATGAAAACATTTCCACCATGGATTTTCTTCAAACCACTTGCAATCAAAATTAGACCTTCCCAGCAGTGCTCCCAGACCCCTAAACCCACCCCCAAACATATATAACCCCCCAAGCAGACCCCATAACCATGCAATACTGCTAGGCCTAAGTTTCAATCATGCCAAAACGCTCTCTTCAACTAGGCCAAAACCCCCCTTTTACACCATGGATTTTCTTCAAACCACTTGCAATCAAAATCAGACCTTCCCAGCAGTGCACTCAGACCCCTCTACCCACCCCCAAAGATCTAGAACCCCCCAAGCAGCCCCCCAAAAACATGCAATACTGCTAGGCCTAAGTTTCAATTGTGCCAAAATGCTCTCTGCAACTTGGCCCAAACCCCCCTTTTCCAACATGGATTTTCTTCAAACTACTTGCAATCAACATTAGACCTTCCCAGCAGTGCTCCCAGACCCCTCAACCCACCCCCAAAGATCTAGAACCACCAAGCAGCCCCCCAAAAACATGCAATACTGCTAGGCCTAAGTTTCAATTGTGCCAAAACGCTCTCTGCAACTAAGCCCAAACTCCCTTTTCCACCATGGATTTTCTTCAAACCACATGCAATCAAAATTAGACCTTCCCAGCAGTGCTCCCATACCCCTCAACCCACCCCAAAAAAACTAGAACACCCCCAAACAGGCCCGCAATACCATGCAATTCTGCTAAAAAAAATTACACCATGGATTTTCTTAAAACCACTTGCAATCAAAATTAGACCTTCCCAGAAGTGCTCCCAGACCCAACAACCCACCCCAAAGATCTAGAACCCCCCCAAGCAGCCCCTCAAAAACATGCAATACTGCTAGGCCTAAGTGTCAATTGTGTCAAAACGCTTTCTGCAACTAAGGCCAAACCCCCCTTTTCCAGCATGGATTTTCTTCAAACCACTTGCAATCAAAATTAGACCTTCCCAGCAGTGCCCCCAGACCCCTCAACCCACCCCCAAAGATCTAGAACCCCCCCAAGAAGTCCCCCAAAAACATGCAATACTGCTAGGCCTAAGTTTCAATTGTGCCAAAACGCTCTCTGCAACTAGGCCCAAACCCCCCTTTTCCACCATGGATTTTCTTCAAACCACAAAATTAGACCTTCCCAGCAGTGCTCCCAGACCCCTCAACCCACCCCCAAAAATCTAGAACACCCCCAAACAGCCCCCCAAAAACATGCAATACTGCAAAAAAAAAAAACTTTTCCACCATGGATTTTCTTCAAAACACTTGCAATCAAAATTAGACCTTCTCAGCAGTGCTTCCAGACCCCTCCACCTACCCCCAATGATCAAAACATGCAATACTGCTAGGCCTAAGTTTTAATCATGCCAAACCGCTCTCTGCAACTAGGCCCAAACCCCCCTTTTCCACCATGAATTTTCTTCAAACCACTTGCAATCAAAATTAGACCTTCCCAGCAGTGCCCTCAGACCCCTCAACCTACCCCCAATGATCTAGAACCCCCAAAGCAGCCCCCCAAAAACATGCAATACTGCTAGGCCTGAGTTTTAATCATGCCAAAACGCTCCCTGCAACTTGGCCCAAACCCACCTTTTCCACCATGGATTTTCTTCAAACCACTTGCAATCGAAATGAGACCTTCCCAGCAGTGCTCCCAGACCCCTCAACCCACCCCCAAAAATCTAGAACACCCCCAAACAGCCACCCTAAAACATGCAATACTGCTATCCCCAAAACATGGCAAATTGCGCCTTGACAAAAAATTGCTGTTTTCAGCACTTCCACTACTCCGATGCTCTTGAAACTTTCCAGGAAACTTGTTCCAGTGATTCCCAAGAATCTCAGCAAAGCAGAACAAAATCGATCCACTGGAAGGTGTATGACTAGTTCACCCAAATACACGTGCTTCAAAACACCAAAAAAGGCCGAAATTCAGGCCAATTCTGGAGCAAAAAACCCCAAACTCCCCTAAAACCTTGCCAACATCATTATGAACAAGCCTGCATCGGGCCCTGAGCCCTAGACTCCGGGAACCCTACCAAATTAATTAAACCCAAAAACCCAAGTAAACCGCACTGAACCCTAAACCCTAGATATGCTTTGTCCGTCTTTGTCAAAAAGCCTAGGTATGCTACATCAGGTTGCTTCACTCAGTGATGCCTGCTTTGACCGTCTGCATAAGGGCATAAATCAGGAATATCTAATTAGGGTCCTAGATACATTCACAACACCCACTCCACGTATAATGTCCATCATTACTAAATACTAAGCAATAGTAAACATATAACGATGCATGTGTTTTCCAGCCCACCCCAAAATACATAGTTTGCATTTGAAATGGTGTATACACGAAAAATTTGTATAATACTGTAAGTTTTTCAAGTAGTGAATGATACATTCAGATAATGCATATTTTGTTCATTTAGAATATTGACTGAATGAATCACGAAAATGACATTTATGAAATGGCTCCTAATACAGAAGAGAAGGTCGGGACCATTTCATCACATATTTATACTAGACTGTACATGTGCTAGAGGCTAAATCAAAATATTGTCTCTAGGTATTTTAAAAATAGAAAACTTGTTCTCTAAGAATAGTTCTACTTTAAGCAGAGTATCATGTGCCAAAAAAAAGTAAATATTTTGGGCCAGATTTGAAAAGGTGGAAATAGTGCATAAGTGGGATGCATTGCCATCATCGGGGTTTAGATCAGCAATGGTCACGGAAGGTTGTACCTGTGTGCCGCTTTCATCTCGTACATCACCGCCACCTAATCGTACTGGTGAGGTCTCAACGAATGCCGTCATAAGAATTGGTAGCCGCTAGGGACAACACGTTGCATGAGCCATTACTGAACCAAGCAAAGTATCGACATCCATAGGTACTGCTGATGGGAGTGTGAGACAGACGTCTAACACGCATTCTTCTCCACAAAGCAAGCATCGTAGAACAGGTAGGATGCAATCTTGCCAGATTGGTCTGAATGAAAGAAACCAGGTAGTATTCAGATCTCGTAGCTGAGCCAAGCCGAGGATTTTAGTGATCCGCTATCGGTATTGTATTGCTAGGATCGTGTCTTTCATTGTAGCCTGAGTTTTGTCTGTGACTTGACTTGCCATATCGGAGCAGAAGGACCAAAAATAAGATTCCTGCTATGAGTCCCAAGATGAGAGGCAGACCGCCGAACACAGAATGCACGAAATTCGGGAAGATGCAAAGAACTGCTTCGAAGGGTGCCTACAGTCCCGAAAAAATTGTCTTAAATACATGTGCGATGCCACTGGTATCTGACATGTTTACGATTTGACTTAACATTTCTATGAAATGTACGGGGAAATTGTTGATAATAATTCATGTATCTGTGCTGCTGTCCTTGCAACTTGCAGATCATGCGTTTCTCTAGACGAGGTTAAAGGCACAGATGTTTGTAAAAGAATAGACTTCATTCTGCTTAAAGTATCAATTTGAATAGAAGAGATATTCAAAGAAGGCCATATTGCCGCCTCCATGTCTAGTTTGCTGTTTGGATACAATACTTGCATACAACAAGTGACCATGGAAGAAACACTCACAAGATAGGCTTTTCCTGGCACCATGCCAGAACAGCTGTGGTCACTTATTATAACGTAGCTGCCGTTGGAAAGCTGTCTGAAAAAAGGCTCTATCTGTGTAGCAGGGGTGCCGTGCAGGTGACATGAAAGGTTATTTGAATAACCTTCGCAGGCTCCATGCACGTTAATTCCTTGACAAAGAATTGTACCGCTTAGTGATTTTTTACAGTTGTTACCACTAAGAAATACTTCTTTCTTGCCCCCACTCCAACATCTATGTGTTGAGGTTCCGTGACGATTTGAACCCGTGTTTTCAATATTGTCGGAAATACATAATATTGGTATCAGCGAACCGCAAATGATCCATTTAGCATATCCTGGTGTTTTCGCTACGCTACGAGCAAGAGTACTCCTGTAACCAACACATTTCTGATCTACCCATGGCATCCATCTTAGATCATGTCAGCCATTTTGTGTTTCTTGCCCTCACATACGCAATAACCTCTGATCATTTCAATTTCGATTAAGGACACGTAGCCTTAGCCGGAGATTCACCTCTCTAGTGACACGTGCACCTTAGACCAGATCACGCTGTAGCTGCATGACTCGACAAAGGCTGCCTCCTCTGCCCGAGGCCAGCCCTGCTGAACTGGTTCTCGTGTCCGTTGGCCTGATCATGATTAGGCGGCCGAAGCTGGTAGCCTTGCCCATTTACAACCCACAAACATCTCTTATCCTGCTTTTCTATCTTCTGCACCTGGCTCTGCTCCTTTCCTTCTGGGCCTTTATTAGGGGGAGGTAATGAAATTTACGATGAGGCGGTCCGGGTCCTGAATGAAAAGTTGACATGGGATTATGATGGAACAGTGGGAACCCCTCGTTCGTAATGTTTTGACATCAGATATTGTTGACAATTCCTGTGCAACGCCAAATATTTATTGTTTAGGACACAAAGGTTTGGGAATGTACTAACATGTGAAGAATTTGCCCGAAGCCCAATTTTCAGTATATAAGGAGCAACCCTCTTTGTACAAATCGAACAGGCTCCTAGATACTGCCCATGCGTAGTTTCTGTGACTTCTGTGTCCCTGCAGTAATAAACCTTTGGTCTTTGACGCCACCATCGAGAAGCCCGTGTTTCTGTTTATTTGTGCACCAAGACAGGTGGAACTCCGGGGTCTTCGGGTGTTGTTCCCTGACACCTCTGGACGGAACCAAAAAGTCCAGAACTCCAATTGGCGCCCCACGTGGGGCGACGTCATTCGGTACCGGTCCAAAAGCCTGAAGAGTTCGAGAAGCTTCGTGTGAAGATTCCTGAGGGAGGCGCCCCACTTCATCGATCCCGGCATATCGCAAAAGTGGCCCGAAGTTCTCTTCCACGAGGGTTCCCGTTCAGGACGGCTGCAGTGGGCCGTTGCCTTGACCGTCGCCCTGTCTTGGACCCGAGGTGCAGTCCTTAGTACGGCGAAACGTGACGGGTTTCTCCTTGGTGATGTCTTCAGTGCCTCAGTTAAGTATTTAGTGGTTGCTAGCTGGTTACTTCGTGAGGGTTGTTAAAATCCTTTTTGGTTCTTGGTTTGGTTTGGTTTCGTAAGATTATCACTGGTTGTTCTGGTTACGATAATCTATTTGGTTTAGTTTGGGTATCGATACATCAGTTCATTTTTGGTAGGCCTAAGTTCTTGGTTCAGGTGCACATATCTGTTTCGTGTTTTGTGTGTTCTGTGTTCCGGATTGCAAAATGGTAAGTCGGAGAAATTGTATGTTGTCTTGTTTTGGTTGCAACAGTGATTCACGATTGGAGGACTCATGTCTGGTTCCTCCGATTGGGACTCCCTTATATGATCTGTACTGTAAGCATGGTGTGGGTCCTATATCTTATAATGAGGTATGGGTCCGCTATACGGAAAAGGATGGTGTCCTTAGTTGGCCACTACATGGTAGTTTTGAACCCGAAATCCTCGATAATTTAGAAGCGAAATTGTTTAGGAAGAAAGCCCGGCCGGCAATGTTTGATTCTTTCCGTTACTGGCGAAAAGAATCTAAACAGAGAGAAATTAAAAGGTTGAAGAAAGAACAGAAAGAGCAAGAAGAGTTGACTTTAGAACAAGCGGCTAAACAGCTGCAAGTTAACGAGTCTGAGAAGGCCATAGAGGTGGCCATTAGAGAGCATAATTTAGCGATTGACAAGTGCTATCCTGCCTTGCCATCGAAAACAGCTAAGATACTGGAGGACCCCGAAAACGATCCTTTGTTGTCTTATCTGTTACGGTCACCTCCACCGTATGCACAAGGTGCTACAGCTCCACCTGTACCGAATGTTCAATTGCCGGTTGCTGGACAACCTGGTATTCCTGCTCCTGCCCCTCAGAATCAAGCTCCTGTACCTCCTGTGGTCAATGTGAATGTTCCTACGGCACCTCCTCTTCCTGGGTTGCCGACTTCTATACCTGTACCTGTATCGCTTACACCTACTGTTCCACAAGCTATCTTCCTCGATACTCCTACTGTTCCGCTATCTATTCCAACTGCTACTGTGTTCTCTGCATCTGCCAGTATGTTGACTCCGCTCTCTGTTCGTAGAAGAATCACTGATTCTGTCTCTAGCATTCTGTCTCCTCTCTATAAAACTTTAATTAAGACTCCTACTTCTGACTCTGTACAAAGACGTAGTCAGCTTCCGAGTACTGAGGAACGGGGAATATTAGATTCCACGGCTCTCAGATGGATCTCGAAGGCTAGGAGATATAGCACGAGAGATTTACTAGATACATTTATGCAGTGGAATGAACCAACGCAACGATATGTTTTTGACGAGATGTGCTCCCTTTTACTTGAAGAATTAGAAGAAGATGACTCTGAATCTAATTTAGAAGACTTAATTAAGGTTCAGAAAGAGTTTGCTGCAGGAATGAAAGTAGGTCAAAATATAAAAGAAGCAATGGAACTGATTTTAAGTTATAGAAATGATCCATCACTTCGTTCACCGAGAGACTTAGAGAAAGGTAGTACGAAGCAGACTCGCCAACAAAGCCTCCAGTGTATAGGTTTGTCATTGACCTCAGAGAAGTTAATAAGATTGTGGTCCCGCAGTTTCCTGTAGTTCCAGACATTACTGCCTTGTTAACATTGATTCCTGCTACAGCCACATGGTTTTCAGTCATCGACTTGAAAAATGCCTTTTTCAGCATTCCGATAGCCGAAGAAAGCAGAGATATTTTCGGCTTCTGTCTAGGAGGTCGAAACTTCAGGTTTAAACGCGCTCCACAAGGCTATTGTGAGAGCCCATCCATTTACAGTCAGGCATTAAAAAGTCAGTTAGATTCTTTTGTACTTCCTCAAGGTTCGGCTCTAGTGCAGTATGTAGACGATCTTCTAGTGGCTGCCGATGACAAGGAAACTTGCAAAGCAGCTACGATTTCGTTATTGCATCATTTGTCTAATTTGAATCATAAGGTGTCACCTTCGAAAATGCAATACTGCTGCCAAGAAGTGACCTACCTAGGTCATCTCTTGTCAAAGGAGGGAAGGAAGTTGACCCCAGAGAGAATAAAAGCAATTACGCAGATGAGTGTTCCTTGCACGCAGAGAGAAGTGCGTGCCTTTTTAGGTATTACCTCTTACTGTAGGCAGTGGATCCCAAATTTTTCTCTTCTAGCAAAACCGTTGGTAGCTTTGACTGGGAAAAATGTTCCGAGTCCGGTGCCATGGTCTGATGAATGTCAGGAGAGTTTTTCTGAGTTACGAAAAGCATTGTGTTCAGCTCCTGTATTGGGTACACCTGATTACAGCAAGCCATTCACGCTCTATGTTCACGAGAGAGAAGGTTGCACGTTGAGTGTTCTGACACAGAGATTTGGTGATAAACAACGCCCTTGTGCGTATTTTTCATCAACATTAGATCCGGTAGCCAGAGCGTTACCTAGTTGTTTGAGAGCTACAGCGGCAGCTGCGGCTTCCATTCGACAATCTGCTGGTTTGGTGATGAACAACATGCTAGTGGTCATGGTTCCTCATGCAGTGGATACACTCATGAACCGAACCAAGACGCAACACCTTACCAGTGCGAGATTATCTGGCTACGAGCTGACACTGCTAGCGAGTCATATTCAGATTAAAAGATGCAATGTATTGAATCCAGCAACATTGTTGCCGACTAATCAAGAGTCGAGTGATTCCGAGCCCCATGATTGCTGTTTTAGAACCGAGGAAGAGACAAAAGGACGAATTGATTTAAAAGACACTCCGTTGTCAGATCCAGATGGCACGTTGTATGTTGATGGGTCATGTTTTAAATTGGAGAATGGTGATGTGACTGCTGCCTATGCGGTAACGACTTTAAGAACGATTGTGGAGACAGCAAGAGTGAGTCAGAATTCTGCCCAAGCTTCAGAATTGATAGCTCTAACAAGAGCGTGTGTTTTAGCTAAGGGAAAGAGAGTGAATGTGTTTACAGATAGTCAGTACGCGTTTGGTGTGGCCCATAGTTTTGGCCGTTTGTGGAAAGAAAGAGGTTTCATTACGTCCCATGGGACTAAGATTCAACATGGTCAGCTAGTTAACGACTTGTTGGAATCTTTAACCTTGCCGACTGAAGTTGCGATTGTGAAGTGCAATGCTCATAAAGCAATCACGGATGATGTTGGTCGTGGGAATGCTTTTGCTGATGAGACCGCTAAACAAACAGCTAGAGATATGATGAGTAGAATGTATGTTGCTACGTCTGCAAGATGGATTTCCGAGTCTGGAATGTGTGAGGATACAGTGGAAAGTGTGAAAGAGATTCAGAAAGAGGCAACTGAGGAGGAAAAACGTGCATGGAAAGAAAGTTCGGGCAAGTTGGATTCGAGTGGGTGTTGGATTGATTTGTCAGAACAACAGCGTTGGATGTTGCCTGATGCGTATGTGCTTGCAGTAGTGACAATGGCGCATGGAGTAGCGCATATAAGTTCTAAAGGAATCTGTAAGATGTTGGCTCCGGTCTGGAAGAATGATGGGATCAGTAAGTGTGCAGAGAGAGTGGTGAAAAATTGTATGGTATGCCTGATGCATAACCCTGGCAAGGGAACCCCTACTCCTGCTGGCCACTTCGCTCCTCCTTCTTGCCCCTTTGAAGTGATTCAGCTAGATTTCATACACATGGATCGCTGTAATAATTTAAAATACGTCCTGGTGGTAGTCTGTGCATTTTCCAGATGGATCGAAGCATATCCACTAAAGGACAATACTGCCCTATCAACTGCCAAAATTCTTCTCAAAGAATATTTCCCTAGGTATGGAATGCCACGGATTGTATGGTCAGATAACGGAAGTGAGTTTATAGGGAAAGTTATGCAGAGTGTGTGTGCCGGTTTGGGCATTAGACAAAAATTTCATAGTGCAAACCATCCCCAGTCTGCTGGTTTAGTTGAGGGTTACAATGGCACCCTCAAATTAAAACTAGCTAAAATACAGGCATCCACGGGTTTATCCTGGCCAGACGCACTACCCTTGGCTTTGTTATCAACGAGAGCAACTGAACATTCTAGAGTAGGGCTTAGTCCCTACGAAATTGTTTTTGGCCGTCCGGCAAATGTGTGGGGTGTGCCTAGGCCAAAGGAGTTTTGTTCTCTAGAATATCCTATGTTGATCGATTACCTTTACGACTTGACTGCTAAATTGAGTCTTATTCACCAACAGGTTTTCGATGCATTGCCAAAGCCTCCGGAGAGTCCAGGGCATCAGCTGAAACCCGGCGACCACGTTGTGGTCCGAAATTTCGCGAGAACAAAGAACCTTCAGCCCAAGTTTGTCGGACCTTTCCAAGTGCTGCTTGCAACGAGAACTGCCGTTCGTGTGGCTGGACGTAAGCACTGGATACACGCAACTCATGTCAAACGTGTACCTTTGCCACTTCCTTACGACGACTGGGTGAAGAAGGGAATTGGTGCCTCTGAATGCGAGCAAACGCCCAAGTTTATCCCTTTCAGCGATGCCGAATTGGTAACTGACACTCTGAACTCTGACTCTACTCCTGAAAAAGACTCCTCTGAACTCTGAACATTTGTCCTCTGCATCAGAAAAAACTCTGTCATCTGCGAACCTGAACACTGCAACAGCTACTAGTGATACGTTATTTGCCGATCAAACAGTTCCTGCAAAACAAAGATACAACTTACGACCTCGTAATATGGACAAATAAAGCAGGCAACTGCCTATTGTGATATTTTGAAATTTTGAACTTTTGCCTTCAGCCAGGAAGTTTGCTATTGTTTTATTGTTTTTAAAATTGCCTTGCCGTCTGGGTAGCCGTAGGGTCGTGGCTGTGTGCCTAGTTGAATCTGCGGGGGTCTGACACAAGGTCGATCTTTCTGTTGGTTCTGGGAACTCCCAGGGCTGATAGAGGCATTTTCATCTACGTACACATCATCAGTGGCCGCGAGCGGATTGTAGAAGATGGAGCTTCCTGCGCTGCAACGAGAAAATGTGATTTATGTTCGCAGAAACAGACTTTACAGAATTCTTCACAGCAAGTGCTTTTTGATACAATGTGCCATTACATTTTTGATTGTTTTGATAACGTTGGTGGGTGGAATCGTCTTTGGTATGGGTTTGATTTTTGTACCAGTAACTACAGTACCTCCCCTTGATCCTGCTACTTCTACTGTTTCTTCCATACACTCTTTTCACTCGTTTCCTGAACATGAGCAAGCTCGACGCTCAGAATTCATCAATAACACTTTTGTACAGCTCTTGCACCAACACCAACTGGTAGTTAACACTACAGACTGCTGGGTGTGTGGCTTGATACCCCACACTATGGATAAAGGCATTCCCTATCTGGTTTTGCCTTTTAGCTATAATGGATCATTTCAGGCCCTTCAAACCATCTTTGCTTATGCCCTTGAAACCTATCCTCCACGTCCACCACGTTCCACTAAATATAACTCTGCCAACAAAGCCTTAGTCCAGGGAATTATTGACATGATCAAGGACGTCAATAATACTCCATCTTACCCTAGAGACGAATTACGAGTATATTTGAGTTGGAATTCTTCAGAGTATCGCCTTAGTTTGGGAGAAAGCAAGCGTAAAAGCTCAACTCCAATCTGGGTCGTACCTCACCGAGGTCAAGTCTGTTTGCAAGGTAATGGGAGAAATCCGAGAGCTCAGCTAGGGAGGAGTGAGTGCGTAGAGACTTACGTGTTTCCGTCTAACTCTTCCCCTGCTTTTCTTACTGCTAGGGGTACCTACTTCATCTGTCGAGACAGGGCATATACATGGTTGCCTGCCGACTTTTCAGGATCATGTTATATTGCTCGATTATTGCCTCCAACATACACTGCATCATCTGACTACCACAAGACCAGAGTAGCAAGAGGTGTCTTCAGCAAGGAAGATACCGCTGGTCAGGAAGCTGGAGACTTCTTCAAAGGTTTCCTTCCGTTCTGGGGGCCTATGGCCAATAGTAGAAACATACGTCAGCTAACACGGGTAGTTGAATCTACTATTACCGAAACTGCTGGTGCCCTTAGCAATTTGACAGCTGAGCTTCAGGCGGATAGACTCATGACGTTGCAGAACCGTATGGTTCTAGACGTAATACTTGCAGATCGAGGTGGGGTATGCAGAATGATCCAATCGAGCTGCTGTGTCTTTATTCCCAATAATGCTCCAACAGTCTATGAGGCGATCTCTAAGCTACACAAGATTTCCGACTCTATACACGTAGACAAGGGAAACTGGTCCTTCATGGAGTGGTTTTGGACTCTGATCTCAGCGTGGGGATGGAAGGTTCTGATGGTCATTGGTGTCATCTTAGTATTCCTATTCTCATGCTGCCTGATTATCCAGTGTGGTCCAGCTCTGTGTAGTCTTTGTGCTGCAACCTGTTTTAGAAAACCACCTGCGTTTGGAGAAAAGGCGCGAGAAAGGATGATGATACAACAACATGTCACTGACCTGATGAGCATAGAATTAGACTCTGACATAGACTAAGTAATTGCCTATGTAAGGGCAAAAGGAGGGTCTGAGGTTCCGTGACGATTTGAACCCGTGTTTTCAATATTGTCGGAAATACATAATATTGGTATCAGCGAACCGCAAATGATCCATTTAGCATATCCTGGTGTTTTCGCTACGCTACGAGCAAGAGTACTCCTGTAACCAACACATTTCTGATCTACCCATGGCATCCATCTTAGATCATGTCAGCCATTTTGTGTTTCTTGCCCTCACATACGCAATAACCTCTGATCATTTCAATTTCGATTAAGGACACGTAGCCTTAGCCGGAGATTCACCTCTCTAGTGACACGTGCACCTTAGACCAGATCACGCTGTAGCTGCATGACTCGACAAAGGCTGCCTCCTCTGCCCGAGGCCAGCCCTGCTGAACTGGTTCTCGTGTCCGTTGGCCTGATCATGATTAGGCGGCCGAAGCTGGTAGCCTTGCCCATTTACAACCCACAAACATCTCTTATCCTGCTTTTCTATCTTCTGCACCTGGCTCTGCTCCTTTCCTTCTGGGCCTTTATTAGGGGGAGGTAACTAAATTTACGATGAGGCGGTCCGGGTCCTGAATGAAAAGTTGACATGGGATTATGATGGAACAGTGGGAACCCCTCGTTCGTAATGTTTTGACATCAGATATTGTTGACGATTCCTGTGCAACGCCAAATATTTATTATTTAGGACACAAAGGTTTGGGAATGTACTAACATGTGAAGAATTTGCCCGAAGCCCAATTTTCAGTATATAAGGAGCAACCCTCTTTGTACAAATCGAACAGGCTCCTAGATACTGCCCATGCGTAGTTTCTGTGACTTCTGTGTCCCTGCAGTAATAAACCTTTGGTCTTTGACGCCACCATCGAGAAGCCCGTGTTTCTGTTTATTTGTGCACCAAGACAGGTGGAACTCCGGGGTCTTCGGGTGTTGTTCCCTGACACCTCTGGACGGAACCAAAAAGTCCAGAACTCCAGTGTATTAGGCAAATTCCAGGTTGACTTGATGTATCCTTTACCCAACCTTTCATACAGGCCTGCTGGTATATACTTTTGACAGTATTGAAACTGAAAAGATGTTATTGGGATTGCAATGGTGCCATGTATTATCCATTCAGTGACCGGTCGTTCTGACATTGTCAATGGCAACTTTTTGAGTTTTTCAATGCTCAGCACCGTATAGTCTGCCCCTCTCTGTGCCAAAGAGATTTGTCTATCAGTAAGGTTATAAATAGAAAATAATGACGTTGTGTTGATTAGACGCCATGGCACGTTCCCTGAACGCAAATTTTGTAAAGTCCACCCTAACTCTACCATAGAACGTAATTGGGACTGGCCATGTTGTAACATTAGCATATCCTGTTCTAATATATCAATAGCAGATGATACAATGCGGTCCAGTGAATAAATTCCGGAGGACAGGGTCGTTAACCCATTGTCCACTACAGAAAGTGAATTTTCCAAATGAATACGATCAATTTCTCGTATTTTTTATGCAGTTTCAATTTGTGTTATTTTCCAAGCTTCATTATAAGCTGCGTATATACCTGCGTATATGAAACGTTTTGGACGCTGTTTGCGAGGTCCCAGTAAGAAATCTCGTAAGTCCGCACCTTCATCAAGTAAAGTTAAGTGCTGCTTAATTTCGGGTAGTGTGGATTTCTGTAGCCATTCGAGGCATAGTTTTCCTACACTGTATGTTGTAATTATCCCTGGATGTTGTCTCTGGGAATATCTTGGGTATGGCCTATTCTGTTTGAACCCCTGTACTTTGTTCAAGGAATCTATCTTGACAGTTATTAGTGTCTATGGGCCAGATCAACCATTTTCTCCAAATAGGATTTGTTCTGTTTTGTTTTAAAATATAGGACACGTCTAACCCCTCACCTGGAGTGTTATTTTTATCAGGCTTAGGCTTTGGTATAGACGGGTTGTTTAAATCTTTTATCTTGGCTAGGCCAAGACAGGTTGTTTGTTGAATGGTATCATTCAGGAACATTATTTGTCCTGGGATCATGCAGGCTCTGAATAATGATTCTAACCCTTGTACCTGCCATTCTTTTGTACCCCAGACAGTTTTTTTCTCAATGTTGTTTTTCCAAAATTCAAAACCAAATGTAGACATTTTTTCATAAAACCTTTCAGAATATATCAGTTTAGTGTTTGTCAACATGTTTTCCATTCCTGTCTTATTCATAATTTTTAAATAAAACATTTCTGGATCAATGATATTAAACCCTGAGAAGTATGGGAATTTTTCATAAAATGTTTTCGAACTGCCTTTTGGCAGAGTTGAACAATGTTCCCACTGATTATAACTGAATACATTTCTAGGATTAGCCGATTTATGCAAATAATGATGCCCAAAATGATTGAAGCTATACATTTCTTCATAATTCGATGAACCCTGTAAATAATTACGTTCTGTAAATTTTGCTGACATTTCTAAATCTGACATCATATTATTAATATTTTCAAAGTCCCAATCATCAGAGAAAGTACTAGGTGATACAAAGTCACTCAAAGAAATCTTGAACTGGTGTGGATATTTCAAGAGTTCAACCGGGCCATAGATTTCGTAATCAGTATTATCCCATGCTACACCACCAGGTATAGGAATGGCTGTGATGTTCACTGATGATAGTTCTCTTTTTTCAACGTGAGAGGATCTGTGAGGTTTTAGAACCAAGTTGATGTTCTGACTTGCTGTGTCCATTGTACTGCATTTTCCATCAATCATTCTTCCCAAGCACAAAACTAAGATGAGCCAGAGCAGGAAGAAAAGTACACCTAACACAATCCACAGTTCAATGCAGGGTGAAATCAGGTATGTTTCTCCAAGTTGATGAAAGAGTTCTGTAATTTTGTCTTTGAAAGTTTTGTTTGCTGGCTTGTCTCCATGTTCACTTGGATCATCGGAAAAGTCATCGAAATTGATAGAGTAGCCGGATGCAGTTCTGTCAATTGTTTGGATGGCATCAGGATTGTTATTAATCTTTGTCGTTGCTTCTTCCTTTTTCATATTAGAATAGTCCGAGGCTACATCATTGTAGACAGGTGTTACTTGAAGAACTGTTGCAATTTGGGTTTCAAGAGGCACAAGTTCCATGGCTTTGTTGCATAGTCCTTTTTTATTCACTGCTGCTTTATCAAATGTGATTAGTCTCTCAGTTTGAACCTCTTGGATTGTACCAAGGTTTGGTCTTCTGCTACTTCTTGGGAGTCCACTGGGCCTACTACTTATTATTGGCCACATGGTTGTGGTTTTACCAGGTCGAATGATACCACTCAGTTCTCCTTTTTACCAGCAAGGGGCGGTAGTACGACTGATCTTGTTCCGCTGATAGCTAAGACAGGTACTGCTTTTCTGTAAGAAGGCCCAAATTCCTTCCTCACCGCAATTTTTTCTCTGACCAGATCCCCAATCTCTGGAATCCAGACAGGTCTTGCTGGGACAGTGTGGTTTCTCTTCAGTGGCTGTTGGCTTTAGTTTTGTGTTACTTAGACTTCTTCTTGTTTCCTTCAAGTCCTGTAAAACAGCCAAACGATCTTTGATATCAAAAGCTTTTTGTTTCAACACTGAAGTCTGACAATCGAGGTCTTCGATTATCATTCTTGTACCAAACAAAAGTTCATACGGAGTGATTCCACCCAGAGAATTTCTTGGCGGATTGTTAAGACTACATTGGACACTTATTAGATGTTTGACCCACCCATCACCCAAACCTAATACCCTCGCTGTTATAGATTGCTTTATGTCACGTTTTTTTCTCTCCACTACCGCATTTTCCTCAGGAATGCAATGTCCATGCTGGCCATGGCCTCCTTGTAAGCTCGAGAGCTAAACGCAGGACCCTGGTCAGAATGTAGCATGCCAATTGCGTATGTGCCGATAAAGACTCGCAAGTCTTTTATAACAGTTCTGGCGTCAGCCGAGCGCTGGGGCCACATCCAAATGAATCTCGTCTTAATATTTATGGGATCGCATTTGTATGGTCGGACGCCTGCGTGTAGATAGTCTAATGCTGTCTAATAGAGGTGTCTGGGCTGGTATCACTGTGCTAGAGTCAGATATCTGGTCCGGTTCATAACTGCGATCTCTATTGCAGTCTTGACAATCCATTGCAAAGTTATAAACTTGCATGCTCATTCCCGGCCACCAGTATTTTGATTGCTATTCTATTAGAGATTTCAGGATCTCTTGGTGCCTTAGACCTAATCCCATGTGTGCTTCTTGAATCAAGAAGACTCTCCGGTTCGTGTATGGAATTACTCTATCCCCCACTCCAGGGATTTGAGCAAACAGAACGGAGTTCGTATCAATTATGTATGTATTTCCGAGTGGATAGTTTAGAGGTAACGCTGCATAATTGCCTTCCATTGAAGCTCTTACTGCTAGTAGTGTTTCTCCATCTATTTGTTTTTTAGAACGCTTTTTTGTAGCTACGGAAGCCGGTTGACCAGCTGCCGTTGTGGCTCTGTTAGCCAATGAATTCCCTGCAACATGAACGCCATCATGTTGAAGACTCTGCGTATGTATCACGTGAGTCTTTTGTAGTTCTTTCTGTAAAAGAACTACTTTTTCCAATAGTGTTTAGGTCTCGCTATTCGATGCGCACGCATTGAGCTTGCGAGCATATAGGGCTTTAAACAAACTTTTACTTACTGGGCGATTTGGTGCTGTGCCCGTGGCTTTTAGGTCAATGCGCAAGCGCATTGACCTAAAATGCGCGTGCACATCACCAAATCGCCGTCTGTTCCCTCAGCCGCACTCCAGGCCCCTGCGGCTTTCACACCCTCTCCCCGCTCCGCCCCCTCCCCTGCCTGCCGTGTCGCATTTCTCCTCCCCCTCCCCTTCTCTGCCTTCCCTCCGTCTTGTTTTTTTTTTACCCGCTCCGCCCCCTCCCCTGCCCGCCGTGTCGCATTTCTCCCCCCCCCCTTCTCAGACTGTAATCTTGGCCCGATGCCGGCTACGGCTCATTTTGGTCTGCTGGCAGCGTTCTCTGTTTCTAGTCCCAACAAGATCCTGATTAATCTGAAGCTAATAACTGCTCTCTTTCTGAGTACTTCCACAGGTAGAGCTTAGAGGCGATTCTGGTTGCAGTGTGTGCTATGCGTGTGATTAGAACTTCCTTAGATAGCGCTTAGAGGCGGGTCAGTTTGTAGTGTGACTGCGATCTGTGTGATTAGTACTTCACTCGTAGAGCTTAGAGGCGATTCTGTATGCAATGCGTGTTATTAATACTTTCATAGGTAGTGCTTAGAGGCGAGTAGTGTGACTGCGATCTGTGCGATTAGTACTCTCACTGAAAGAACTTAGAGGAGAGTCAGTTTGCAGTGAGTGTGCGATCTGTGTGATCATTACTTCGAGAGGTCGCGCTTAGAGGAGAGTCAGTTTGTAGTGCGACTGAGACCTGTGTGATTAGTAGTCTCACTGGAAGAGCTTAGAGGCGAGTCAGTTTTCAGTGTGTTCTATGCGTGTGATTAGTACTTCCTTAGATAGCGCTTAGAGGCGGGTCAGTTTGCAGTGTGTGCTACATGTGATCGAGTCAGTCTTCAATGTGTGAACTCTCGCAGGTGCACGATAACGTTTGAATGGTGGAAATGGCAGCTTAGCGTCAAAGGGTGTCAAATTTTCTTCACCACGACCATTTTGGTGGCTGTTTGTAACAACTATTAATAACAGCACTTTACTGTAAAGGTGTGCAGCTTTGTCCCTGGCACACACATACTGTGAGAAGTAAAACGTGCTTCTGGGTATCAATTGCTGTGTCCTTCCTTTGCTGCTCTGCATCCAAATGCCATGACAGTGTCGCAGGGTGCAGGTAAAGTGGGATCAGAATGTGTTTAACAACCAGAGCGGACCACAGTGGAATAGGAGAATCGGGTGTCTCAGCGTCGCCTCAACATCCTGCGATGCTGGACAAATCACGTACTCTCCCCGCGCCTACACAAATGAACCTGAGGCTGTGTAATGTAAATGGTGCTCATGTAAAGCACTCGAATACCTTCAAGCCGAGTTCACGCTACATTGACCCGAGGATAAACAAATATAATCTGATTTGTTTTACTTCCGCATGGAAGTCGGGACTATAGTTTGCTACCTGCCTGACTTCGTCCCTCTAATGACAGGCCGTAAGTGGTAGCCGGCTTCACCCGCGTACTTTATTTAATGCAAACGTGTTCTTGACAGCGCCACTGCTTCTTGTTCTTAAGGCAACAGCAGTGTGCAGACATCCTGTGCTACCTCAGTCTCGCGTGGAGGCACAAGAGATGGAAACGGGGCGGCGGCGGGTTTCTTGTTTCATCATATGATTTTTAGAGCAATCTGCAATCCCAACTAAAGCAAGTAGTCAATCTATTTTCATCACCGCTCCGCCCCCTCCCCTGCCCGCCGTGTCGCATTTCTCCTCCCCCCTCCCCACAGCAATGCCCTCCGTCTTGTTGAGAAAGGAATTGTCTCGGGGACGACACCACATCTGGATTGTCTTCTATCAGTACATCTAATTTCATCTGGAGTGGAGTGGTGTGGCTCACTGGTTAGAGGCGGCAGACCCGGAAGCAGAGGTCGGCCTGGGACCAGGGTTCGATTCCCGACGCGGCAGGGTCTTGGGCCATGGTCAGCGGACTCGATAATTCTAGCCTCGGTGCTTACTCTAACAATGGGTCCCACTCAGCAACTCTGGGCAATAGCTTGCTTAATCTCTACTAACGGCCCCATCAGCGCTGGGGATGCTTGTCTTCACCTTGGAGATGCCCAGGAGGGACCATCTCACAGGGAAAGACAGGATGGGTTCCCCAGCGGTATACAGCGCCGGGACGCCCCTTTGCTGGGGCAGCTGTGCGCTTAACAAGTATACGACATTTAACATTTAACATCTTTCTTTGAGTGCACCCAAGTTAGACGCCAGATGAGAGTCGGCGTGGCCATGTGTGTGCAAGTTTCCCTAACTTTTGGCGACCTCCTTCTGTGTGATGTATTCTGATAACTTTCCTGTTAGGGCAATCCCACTGCGGGCCCGTGTTTGTTTATTCACCTGCAGTGAGTGCCCCTCGTTCATTCTCCCACACATATTGAATGACGCTCATTACAGCAGCCTGCCGTTCCTTCCGGTTCCTTCCTCCCCGCACCCATCTGCAAGACATACAAATAGCGCCTCGTCACTCCAATGCTCCCCTTGTGTTGCTATCTTTTGATCTCTGACCATAGTCTGCAATCCGATCCTTTCTGCCCCTTCCTTGTTTGGCTTCTCACCTTCCCACTTCTCTTTTGTCATTCATGCTCCTCCTCTGCCCCATGTTGCTGCAGTCCTCTAGCAGGGACCTTACTGTAGCTTGTGCCGCCGCCATTCGCACCTCGGCCACGTCACAGAAAAGATGTTAAAGCTGCCACAACACTTCAGAGGGCGCGTCTTTTGCTCAGTGTTGCTCATTTCACCTCTGTTCTTCACCACTCGGTTCCGCTTGCACCTCCTTTCACCAGCTGCGGGGATGTGTGGCCTGAGACTCTCGAAATATTCGCACCGGTTTAAGTTTTTGAAAACACAGCCAGTGCAAGGAATGTGTACGCCACAGGTATTACTTTTAATGTAAAATTTTTTTAGTTAGCCCGGAAAAAGTATTGTTGAGCCAACTTATGTACGGCTTTGGAAGACAAAAATAACACAATTAACTGTACATAGCGCTGTCTACCATTTTGTGTTTGGGATCTAGGCACTGATATGTACATTACTACCCAACTCAATGTTACCCTTTTTTTCGACTCGTAAGGATGAAAGACTGAATTTGGAGCCTGTTATTGTTTTAAATTTGTATAGCTAGCTAGACCCGAAGGTATCAGAGCGCCTTACACGTTATGTGATCACTTTTTTTACTCTTCAGTGGAATCATTAGTTCACTTAGCTCTTTCCCCAGCTTCCAAGCTGAGGAAGAAATCACTAGCTCTACAAACGTGCTGCAAAGAAGGATGCTAGTGTCTCCAGGCACTAATGAATGAATGGGCTTTGTGTTCTGTAGCATTCTCAGATGGCCCCAGCTCACCCCAGAGACAATTATAGATTACATGTGTTTCAATTTACATCAACTGTTTTAGTACAAAAACATATGTAAGCAAGAAGGGTGGGAGAGGTATAAGAAATGCAAGTCCAACTGTGTTGCCAACATTCCCACTGTACCTCTTGAACTGACCTCTCGGCAGATTAAAAACTCCCTGATCAATATTTTCTTGTACTGATGATGACCTGCTAACTTACTAAAGTTTGAAACCCTGTTAACTGCTACCCGCAATATTAAGATTAGTCTTTTGTTTAAGCATGCAGTAGCGCCCTCTCTTCGATTTACACCTAACTGCCTGTCTGTGTGACCAATGCACACCTTAAATCGGTAGTCTTTATCATGTCGAACATACGTATGTTTCATTTAGATTTATGGAGGGTGACAATTTGAAGTTCTCCAATTAATAGATGGAACTCTTATGAAATCACATGCTCGGACAACATCCTAACATGTTTAATGTGGTCGGCAATATCAGTATTGTGTTACAAATAAGTAAAACATAAGGTATGCCTCTTTTTGAAGCAAGGCTTCCCAGTTTTTTATTTTTTTTTACCTCTCTCTCCCTCTCTCACTCCACTCCCTCTCCTCTCCCTCCTTCCCTCTCGTCCTCACTCTCACTCTCCCTCTCTCCCTTTCCCTCACTTCCCTCTCTCCTCTCTCACCCTCTCCCTTTCTCTCTCCTCTCTCCCTCTCTCCCTCTCTCCCTCTATTTACCTTCCCCCTGCTCTCCTTTTTCTCCCTCTCCCACTCTGCCTGCTCTCCTCTCCCCTCTCCTCTCCCCTCCGTCCTTCGCTCTCATCCTCCCCCTCTCTCCCTCTACCCTCTCTCCCTTTCCCTCACTTTCCTCTCCCTCTCTCCCTTTCCCTCTCTTCTCTCCCTCTCTTTACCCTCTCCCTCCTTTTTCTCCCTCTCCCCATCTCCCACTCAGCATCACCCCGCACCACCACAGCACCACTCAGCATCACCACATCATCACTCAGCGCTACCCCAGCACCACCACAGCATCACCCCGCGCAACCACAGCATCACTCAGCGCAACCACAGCATCACTCAGCGCAACCACAGCATCACTCAGCGCAACCACAGCAGCACTCAGCGCAACCACAGCAGCACTCAGCGCAACCACAGCAGCACTCAGCGTAACCACAGCAGCACTCAGCGCAACCACAGCAGCACTCAGCGCAACTACAGCAGCACTCAGCGCAACCACAGCATCACTGGTTCAAATATGTTCTTTCAATGTTTCAAGCTGTTTTCAAGCTTTATTACAAATCACAAAAAGATGTTAATATTTCACTTCTGTTCTTGGATTTTCGTCACAATAAAAATCACAAAAGTTATTTACAAAAGTTTAAGCTATTGACATTACAAATTAAATAAATTATTTAAGTATTAATTATTTAAAAAAATTAAAAGCCATTGTTATTTGTAATATCAATACATCTAAGTCACGTAAATGCAAAACATGTTGCATTACAAATGCTATAGGTGTCACATTTGCGAAAGTTATAACTATTGGCATTATAAATGACAAAGCTATTAATTTAGCTATTTTAAAAAACACATAAATAAAAATTTTTTTTATTTATAAGACCAATAGCTCAAACTTTCCTAATGCGAGACCTATTGCATTTCCAATGCTTGTTTATATTTTATTGTGCCACCTGTCTCATCTTTGTAACCTTTTTTAATCCAGGTCTGCATGGAATTATTAAAAGATTCGACGCAGTAATGCAAGTTGCACACTATTAATGTAGGGAATTCGCGATCTGCATTTTCAAGCGCCATCTTCAAAGTTCATAGTTCAGCTCGCTGAGGTGTACAGTTTCCGATTGATTTAGTTTTAGTGACCATCGGGCTGAATTTACCTAAGCGCCAGCGACCTTTAACAATCGCGCACGCAGCATTGTAAACTTTTTTCAAGAACTGTCAAGGGCTGATACTGCTGTTAAAACAGATATCCGCTTCCTATGAGCTAGGGCTTTTTCTTTTGCTGCAGCCGTTTGAACCGCAGTTAGAATTTTTTCAGAAAAACTGAATTTCATTTCAGCTTGTGGGTACAAGTGTGATTTGTAAGCTATTGGTACCGTTTCTCCCTCATTAGAGGTCAGGTATGTACATCTGCATCTTCCTGGGATGACTCGGATTATAAGGTTGTGTTCGTTTGCGCGTGTTTGCAGTTTTGTTTTAGTTCACATGTCTGTTTGTAATGATCGTAATATTTCTGTGTGTTTTTGAGTCCAATTAATTGGTTTGAAATCAGGTTTTATTAATTCATAGAGCGGTTTAACCCTCTCTGCATAATTTAGAATGTAAGTTCTTCCGAAGTTCAGGAAACCTAGAATTGATTGTAAGTTTTTCAGCGTTTTTGGAGCTTGGAGTACTGCACACTTCTCTAAGAAGTTGTCTACTAGGCTTTTGCCTTCACTTGATAATTCATATACTAAAAATAGGACTGTCTGGTGGGCAATTCATGACTTTTTAAAGTTAAATTTGTACCCTTCAGATGCGAACCCAAGTATAATGGTGTTCACTCTTTTCAAGTGTGTCTCCAGGTCATTGTCTGTAAGATAGATGTCATCGACATAGGATAATGCCTCATCATCATACATTTGTAGTAACTCTGTTACCCTGGCTGAAAATAAGCGGTCAAATACCTGCTTTCTGGTGCAATGTTTTGACAGAAAAAAAACATTTGAAATATCTAATGTCGTTTTATATTTTTTGCCCACAATATTATTCATTAGTGCTGCACTGTGTGAGTTTTGTACTGCAAATGTTTTAAAACAAGAGTTTAGGTGTCTGTAGTCCAAAACGAGACAATATGAATCGTCTGGCTTGGAGACAGGAAACAAAGGATTGTTCATTTGTGAGGTGCATGTTTCAATCACCCCCTGATATTCTACTTGATCTAAGATCTCTCTGACTTGTTTTTTAGCTTCTTGCTTAACAGGATACTGCCTTTGTGCAGTTGGTTGATTTTTTAACTGGATTTTATGGTGAGGAGCATCCTCATCCCATCCTACATGATTTTTATATAATGCAGGACCTTGGGCCACTGCCCATTCTCTTGCATATGTGTATTTTTTATGAATTGGAATGTGATTTGAGAAGGCAGGCATAATAATTTCTTCACCATGTGGGCACTCCCTGACAAACTCTGGTGGCCAGTCCTTTTCTGCTAGAAGGATATCATAACCTTTAGATAGATTTTCCCAGAAGAGACCTTTTATTTTCCTAGTTTTATCTCCCTCTATACGCAATGTTATGTCATACAGTTTATGAGGCAGGCTAACTCTGGTGTCTGCAGTTTCCACTTGAATGTATTCATTCGGGTCCACTGTCTCCAGAAGATTCATCAGGATCTTGCGAGCTATTATCACTTCTGCTGCACTGTCTAGCATTGTTTGGGCCCACTCTCCGTTCTTGAGTTGAGTCCTTAGGATTCTCGGCATGTTTTATTTTAATACTGGCTACCTTCTTTTTGGGAAATTGTAATTTTTTACTTTGATGAGCAGGTTGTCTTTGGACTTGACGCGCTCTTCTTTATGTTCTGACCGTCCTCTTTTTTCCATTTTCTGTGAGGAAGTCTGAAAAGATCGAGAGGGACGTGTATCAATATCTTGATATCTGTCAGGTTTTCTCAAATTGTCCCTATTTCTAAGGTTATATCTTTTTTTCAGAGGGCTCCCGTTGTGGAGACTTGCCCCCCCCCCCTTCTGGAGATCTATCTCTCCGTTGGGGCGACTTTCCTCTGGACTGGAAATGTTTTTCTCTGGGAGTGGTTTGTTTATTACCCTCCCACTTCTTCTTTTGAGAATTGAGATTATTTTTAATGAAAGTCAGGATTTTCAGTTAGTTGTGTTTTTAGTGGTTTACCACCTAAACTGTCTCTACCTAATTCTTCATAGGATTTTTCAATTATTCTGGCAAGTTCAAAAGGTTGGTCTGCTATATCTGTTTCTTTTAGTTTTTGGCGGATTGCTGTACCGTCAATTGTCAATTGAACTAACTGTCTATATGCTTTTGTTAATTCTTTTATTTGAACTAAAAGTTCTTCGCTAGACATTAATTTCAATGTCAGGATGTGGTGTATAGCTGGCTAGAACCGGCCATGTGGCTCCTGGTCTACCTAGTGGACCGAGCCTGGTAATGTTATTTTGATGTTTTAGGGTGCCATTAAACCAGAGCTCATGCTCCTGGTAAGTTATTGGAATTTCAATTTCCTCGAAAAGGGTGTATTCCGCTGGAGGTTCCCCTACTTTGTAGTAGTGGAACTCGTGTGTTACAGCATTTGCTGCAGGAAAATGTATCCAAGAATAGAATACCTCTGTCTGCCGATACTCATGTGCCTCGACAACAAATATCACTGTACCACCTCTTGATGATACTCTGTTTTCGAAAAGTTTTATAGTTAAGGTTATCCTTACATTTACAGGGGTGAGTATTGCATCCGGTCGATCTTGTTGGAGACTTCTGTCCTCCGTCAAAAGTTGAGCTGCTAGTCTAGCTCTCTCCCTTTCGTCGTCACTTTCTGACATTTTACTGACTGAAAGATTGCAGATCAAGTTTCAAGGAAACAAAGATTAGGTGCACAATATTTTGGTACACTGTATCCTTCAACGTTGACTAAACTAAAAACTAATACATAGGAATCTCTTCCTACTAAGTTTTGGCGGATATTAACCTTTTACCCTCTCCGAGCGTCTATTGGAGTTTTTACGGGAAAAGGGGTCTGTGTGAAAAGCACAACTGAGTTACTCTAGTATCTAGCGTTAAATTATCGCCTTACCAAGCATTGGGCGCCATGTAGTGTAGTTCCTATATTCCCAATAGGCTCTGCACATTGGAAAAACATAAACAAAAGTTTAGACGTAGGACTGAGGTCGACTAGGTCTCTATTGAATATGTTAGATATAATTGTGTGTGCCAGCTAGCTCAGAGGTCACTAGATATTTCTCGAGTAAACAAGAAGGTGTTTAGCTTTCCTGAATAGACAAGAAGGGATTAGCTTCTGACAACCATATCACATGACAACTTTGTTCCCCTGCAATAAGCAATATATCTCCAGAGTCGCGGAAACAATAGATAGCTATTTCACTCAGTCAATCGTGCATGCTTCGTTTCACCAGAGATGCAGAGAAATAGAGAGATGGGCGTTTTCAATAAAAGGGTTATTTATTGAGCAGACGTCTTCCTCATGCAAGAGAAATGAATTGCCATAATTGCAATACTTGTCATGAAGTAAAGTGCATACAGTAAAAGGAGTAGTATTAAATAATACTGTAAAAGCATTTATATGGTTTTTAAGCCATAAGATACTTTAAAATGGATAAAATACATACAATGATAAAATAATGACTAAACGTACTCAACTGGTGTTTCTAAGATACGCCTATCCCAATTTACCTAACCTAAGCCTAGTACAGGGAAGGAGTAGATGAGTTACAGTTTTTGCCAAGAATCTGAATCAAGGATTCTCTATGGGTCTAATCAGCTCCATACCTTAGGTATAGAATGAAGGAGGTCTTGTATCTCTCTCTCAGGACTCGATCTCCCAGAAACCCGCGAGGGTATCAGGGAAACACTGGAGCTGGATTTCTCGGCAAGAGAAAAGACAGCGTCTCTCTCAGTGCGTCAGCAGGGAGGGTCGGCCTCCTTCGGCACTCGCATCAGCAGGGCGTCGGGCAAGTAGATAGCCCATTCTGCTCCAAACCACCGTGTGTTGCTTAAGGCAGATGTTGATATATTTATACCTGGAAGGTGCCGAGTTTGACGTAAGGTTGGACATAAGACGTCACTAAGAACTGGCAGTTCTTTCAGGACTCTCAGGAGTTCTAGGACAAATCAAAACAGAAGCAGGGGGAATTCCAGGGCTGCTGGAGGCTTGGTTTGTTTAGGAATGTGTTGTACTTTCTAGGAGTCTATGGGAGTAGCCTTGCCGTATTTGGACTGCATAGGCTATGACTTAATATGGATATGATTCTTATGCCTTTATAAGGATATGATTTGTTATAACCACAGGAGGGCATAAATCAGGAATATCTAATTAGGGTCCTAGATACATTCACAACACTTCAGTTGGTACTCTAGCATGCGCAACAATGGGATAGCTTTGCCCAAAGGACAGTTCTCCCTGCTGACTTCATGCGTGAAGAGCTCAAAAGGATGAAGCATGTTTGTCAGGCTTGCAATTAGCTTCCATTCCTCCATCTCTAGCCTCATGTCTTTAATAGTAGAACCCAGTTTATAGACATACTCATTGATTACCCCCCACTGCTCAGACAGACGCTCAAGCATGAAAAAGGTTGAGTCCCAACGCGTTGCCACCTCCTGGATGAGTCTTTTGACTGGCAGTCTACGTTCATGTTGCATGCTCCTCAGCTTCTTTCGGGCCTTAAAAGAATGGCTGAAATGTGTGCATATTCTTCGGCAGGTGGTCAGTAACTTGCTGACTGTGGTTTCTTTTTTCAAGAAATCTTGCACAACAATGTTAATACTGTGCGCCAAACACGGCACTCTGAAATAGTCACCTTGCTGCATGGCCTTAACTATATTACTGCCATTATCCGTGGAAAGATAACCAATCATTCGATTTCTTGGATGCAGCCATTCATGGACCTTCCTAACAAACTCCTCCAAATGGTTGGGTGCAGTATGAGATTTCTCCATGGCAAACATGGCTTCTGTTGCATGTTTCCGAGTAGCTTAAAAACTGTGTCCCTGTCAACACCTGCTTTTAACTTGTCTTTAACCCCTGCAAGAGACCCAGTGTGCAGTGAAGCACATGTATTCAAGGGCTTTGCAACTGGTCCACGTGTCTGTTGTCAGGTGGATAGTGTGAACAGCACTCTTCTGAATAGCTGCACCAATCACCTCCAGCACATCTTGATGTAGTGCTGGAACAGCAACTCTGGCAAAATAGGACCGGCTAGGAACCTTCCATTTAGGGCAGACTGTTGCCACAAATTCTAGAAAACCCACCCCTTCCACGAAAGAAAAAGGGAGAAGGTCCAGCGCTAGCATTTTAGCCAGCTTTGCGTTATACAGATGTGCCGACCAAAACATTCTGCTAATGGTAGTCTGGACCGTTTTACGTGATGATGATGATGATGATGCAGACTTCTTCAAACCAGTTAGGCTCATTGATGTAATTTTTCGCATTGTTGTCTCTCCCAGACTCTTAGTGTGCCTCATACATGTAGCAGGGGTAGAGGGTGTGCTGCTGCCAGGGTTACTGGGTGTACCAGAAAAAATGTCTGTTGCTTCTTCACTTCCCCCCTGCATGATAAGCCCCTCGTCATCATCATCATCAGATGCAATATCAATGGATACATTTGTATTTGTTGTACTTTTGGCTCCAAGGATCTTCCTTAGGTGTGCATCCCAAACAATAGTGTGGTGTTATTTAAATGACCCCTCTGGCCTCCAGTGTCATAGTTGGCACCAAGCTTACCCCGACTAAATACTTGGTTACAAATCGAACAAATGACCATGTTTTCCGCCTTTTGGCAATTACTAAAGAAGTCCCAAACTGGGGACTGGAGATGTCTGCTGGTGGTGGAGGTGCTACTTTCAGTTTCAGTGCCAAATGAAGTGGAGGATGGGCGTTGCTGAAATTTACTCTGTTGTGCACTTATTACAGCACCACTACTTGAGGTAATGGAGGTCAAGCTGGATGGAGGTCCCTGCTGGACCTTCTTTTTTTAAATTTTTTTTTGAAAACCTTTATTGCTACATTATGAAAGTACAAGTATGGGCCTACAACTGCAGGTGCCGGCCGCTAGTCATGAGTGTAACCAATCATAGCACGGTGTAACACAGCTCATCAGCCGACATCCCTGAGGTCCGGCAGCGATTCAGGATGAAGTTTTTCTTGGAAAGCATGGATAGGTCACAGGATATACTAAAGGTTTAATTTTATATTATATAACTAGACGGATCAGGTGCCATACAATCAAGCTAAAAGGAGATGGGGGACAGGCCAAGAAACAGGATATATGTTCAGAAACAACAATATAAAGAATCCTGGCGCCGATGCTTATGAATCGAAGTGAACAACAATACAGAATACAGTTTCGTAAGCGCCGGTTCCCAGAGCCTGCCCACCCGGACTTTCGATTAACCTAGGAAGCGTAAGCACAAAATTACAGAACACAGTGTAAGCAGAATAGAACACAGACGATACTGACCCGAAAGGAAAGAGAGGGAAGGGAGAAAAAGGCCATAGAAAATACAAAAGGCAAAATAAAAATAAAAAACTCCAACCCCCCACCCTGCACCCCTGCCGATGGCTATAGCCTAACCCCACTAGCAGCGTGCCTGTCGCCCTAAAGAACTAAAACCCTAAAAGAAGGGAAAGAAAGAGAAAGAGTGGAGGAGGGCCTAGTAGTACATGCCCCCAGCCCCTTAGTCCCCCCCGCCAGAAACAGACACCCCCTATCGCAAAGAGACGGTTGTGGAGCGACCCTTATGAGAGAAATTAGGGGGCACCGTGACACACCGCCCAGCCTCTTAAATCAAACCATTGCAAATCGAACAGTCCTAATACCATTTCAAACCGCCCGAGATGATTACTCTCACCCCTGACCCTTCCGGACCAGCACACAAACCCTCCCCAGCAAGACCCAAAGGCATACAAGCAAGTCATAGAGTAGAGGGAAATCATCGAGAGTCAGTCTGTTACCACTTGCAGCAGGCAGGTCCACAGGAGCTTCAGGTGCAGGAAGTCTCCCTCCCCCATCAAGACAGTTCCGATGTTCCTTGCCCCGGGGTCGCAACGTTTCCAAAAGGGGGGAGACGACCACAAGATGAAAAAAGAGTCTACAACACAAGTCTCCGGGGGTAGGATGCCAGTCAATACCTCAAAAGTCAATAACGGTGGAAGGAGCGGTGGCACACTCACGACCTCTAGGACACCATCTTCCAGGGCTTCATCCGATGATTCCAATACTCGCATCCCCACGGGGTCCTCGCAGTGAGTCAAAATGGCCGCTGCTTGAATGGCTACAGATGGTAGTTCCAATAGTGGGGCAGGGTCCGGTACAATAAGTAGCATCCCAGATAGGCTTGCATCAATTTTATTCATTGAAACTGTTACTTGCGATTGAAACGCCCAGAGTTCTGCCAGCAAGGACCTCAGCGATGGCTCAGACACATTTCGGTCCATGGTCTCACGCCCGAGACCGATCACAATCACCTCCCGAGTGAATTGTTGTCCCCAGGAGGGGACAGACAAGGATCACGAGAGAGCAGGCGTGGATGGCGACCCGTCGTTCTCCACAGCCGCGATCACCCGGCTTAACGCCGCAGGCCGGGGCCCGAGCCGCCGAACCCCGGGGGGAGCCGGCACCGGGTCGGCGGGATGGGAACCCCCACCTGCCGTCAGTAACAAGCAAGGTCACCTCTCCATCAGTGCTGAGCAAAGAGAACAATCACTGCCAATTCCGGGCGCAAAAGAAGCCTCCACTACGATCGACCGGACCCTGCCTGGGTCTCTCAGCCGTTGTTGTTGCACTACCACCCGGCCATGCAAATACTCGAGGCACCGGCTTCACCGCTGGAATAGGCCGCAATCTTAAACTCGGTGTAACTCCGTGAAGCCGGCCGAAAAAAATTCTCGGATTTCACCCTCGGAGTGAGGAACTGTTCATGCACGCAGGGGCTGGGCGTAAAATCAGGATATTGTGCAGGATCTTGCGGCGGGATACGGAGGTCGGCGGAGCCGAGGAGCCTAAGCAGCCATCTTGTATGCCGCCGTAGCTCCTCCCCCCTGCTGGACCTTCTGATGAGAAAATATGGAAGCTGTAGGTGGGGTTAGTGTACTAGTTAACTGCGTTGGTGGTGGTAGCAGTGGCATGCCGCCCACATCCCGGTCAGCAGCAATTCGGGATAGGGTAAAATGTCTGTCTGCTGCATGCCCGCTGGGGCTGGAGTGACGTCTGTGATGACTGGGTCGTTGTCAGACTGTTCATAAGCAGCAGAATACACCACATCTTGTTCGTCGTCATCATCCATAATTGAAAGCCTTGCGGGAACCGTCCTTTTAGGCTTAGCTAGCTTTGTCGGCTCATGGCGTGCCTCACTCTCAGACTCAGAATGCATTGTTGTTGGTGCTGGGTTCCAATCCACAACAAGATCATCAGAAGGAAGGGGGCTTGAAGATGAACTTGTAGTAGCCCTCCTTGATTTTTTTCTTGCTGGGGATCTGTCAGACAATGAATCATCAGGAGGAGTGGCTTCCTCGGATGATACCTCTGCTTGAATTTCGATTTCCTGATGTGCCCCTACTTCTGGAGGAACAAGCATTGTGGGCAGTTGTGCCGCTCCATGCACCTCTAGTTACGCCTCTCCTTGCTCCTCTCCTTGTTCCTCTCCTTGCGCCTGTCCTTGCGCCTCTTGCGCATGTGCTTGGACTTGGACTTGCGCTTGTACTAGTTGCACCTGTGGTTGTTGTTGCGGCTGTGCTTGTTGAACACTCGTCAGATGAGTTGCACCCTGCGTTGATTGGATGCTACTTTCTTGCCATGAGCCAACATCACTGGTGGATGGTGATTGAGCAATTATTACAGTGGCTGCCTCTGCAGCACCCAAGGACTTGGACCTACCTTGGCGTGGTGGCACTGAGCCCAATGAAGCGGAGGTGCTGCTCCCAGCTTGGTCCCCGGCGGACCCCACTGCTGCAGGCGTAGTTTTTTTTACCCCCCAAAAAGTGCTGTTTGGCATACCAGTCTCCTTGGTAAGTGGCGGCACTTGCTTCTTCTGCTCCTTCTTACTGGCAACTTTCTTGGTAGAGGAGCTATGGCCACCTTTTTTTGGGCCCATCTTATTCAGATGTCGGAAAAGTAGGACGCAGTTGCACGAGTTGCAGAGTTGTCTGTGGCCACACGTGACGTTGCGCTGCAAACACCGCAGCAGGACTTCTTCCTGGCACTGATGATGAACGATGAGGCTGATTCGTCTTTGTGCACCTAAAAGCAAACGAAGCCAGAAGAACATCAGTTAAATAAATGTTGCATATGTCGTGCTTCAATTAATACTTTGCAACTAGGCATTTATATTATTACAACACACGCCAAAACGGAAAGACCAAAAATAAAAATTGAAATATATTTCTAATAAAAAATGGATGTGCACATTAATAGAAGAGAGACCACACAGATAGAGTTGTTTCATGCACCACTGAGTGCCCCTGGCCATAATGGATGAAAGCAAGGCATACTGGCCTAGGTACAGCAGGCCTATGGCACAAAGCACACTGCATGGCTTCAAAATGGCCCCTTGACCACCAGCAACATGGCCGGGCCCTGCCTGGACCAGGCCTCAAAATGGCCCCCAACCACATGGCCAGGCCCAAAGAACACCCCAAAAAGTAAAAAAACACATAAAAATCACCACAATCCAATGCCATCCATGCCCTCAATGATGTTTAAATTCACGACACCCCACAGAAATACTTGGTCCATGCACCACTCACTACCCCTGGGCCTACTGGCTAGTGAAGCTTTACAGGCACTTCAAAATAAAAATAAAAAAATCCACATATAACAGTGAGCTAAAATTCTGTGACATAAATGAGATTTAAGTTAAAAAAACCTCACAGAAATAGTTATATCATGCACCAAGATCCGAAATGGCGCAGCACACGCAAACCCGGAGAAAAACAACCCGCCGAACACAGAATCACGGTAAGTCAATGCCGGGCGCGCGATATTGTATTTTTCAAGCGCGACCAAGCAAAAAAAAATGCCAGATTGCGAATATGCAAATTTCGCGAACAGAACAGATTTTGCGCCCACGCTTAGTATTCACTGAAGGCATTTACTCATTTTGGTATTCACAGAAGTTAGGAGCCCTAATTTTAGGACTCCTAAATGCCTTTTGTGAATATCGAAAGTCTTAAAGTTAGGATTTTTCTCAGTTTAGGAGTAGTTAAGTTAGGACTCCTAACTTTAGGACTCCTATACTGAGAAAAATTCTAACTTTAAGACTTTCGGTATTCATAGAAGGCATTTAGGAGTCCTAAAGTTAGGAGTCCTAACTTTACTACTCCTAAACTGAGAAAAATCCTAACTTTGAGACTTCTGGTATTCACAGAAGGCATTTAGGAGTCCTAACTTTACTACTCCTAAACTGGGAAAAATCCTAACTTTAAAACTTTCAGCATTCACAGAAGGCATTTAGGAGTCCTAAAGTTAGGACTCCTAACTTCTGTGAATACCGAAAAGAGTAAGTGCCTTCTGTAAATACCAACATGAGTAAGTGCCTTTTGTGAATACCAAAATGGTAGTAAGTTTAGGATTTTGTCTTAAGTTAGTTCTGTGAATCAGGCCCATATACAATATTTATATTCATCCTCTTCCCTAAGGTAAAACGTTATCCACTTTCATTATTCTGGAAGAACATCTGTCAATCCTTCTGCCTAGACCAGCTACTATATTAGGAGGTGATCTTATGAAAACCTTGGAACCGTTAGATTTTATACTGTATGTCACAAATGATGAGGGTTTCAGATTTAGGTGTCCCGCAAATCAATGCGGACCCAAAAACTATATGGAGCTGTACAACCAGCTTCACTTACGCTCTTGGCGTACATGCCTGTAACGGTTGAGCTCAGTCTAATACAGCTAGAGTACACACCTTTGAGTGAGGGGGACACAAGAGCAACATTGACTATTTCTTGTTGGCTTTGGTTATTTGGGGCAAAATGGTAGGCTTTTGTATTGTTCAAAAACTGATAGCTATCACAATTACGTGCACTTTATTATGTTTGACTCTCTATTATCTGATCCAAGGGTATTTCTAGTTCTTCACCAGAGGAACCTTTGGTAACCAATAAAAGAAAGGCAATTAACCCGTTGACCCCGGTAAGAATTCCGCTGTGGTGCAGGTGAAGTAATGAGTGGGCATGGTTCGGACAGCCCCCGGCCGTCCTCTACACACGCCCACCATGACGTCCCATCCGACGCATCGAACTGGTTAAATTGCCCCATGAATTGCCAATGAGGAGCATTTTTGGATATTTATAATTGGTTTTAAACTACTGTTGTTTTGTTAGAAATTGGGTTACAGTCATACTGGGGTGTGAGCCCTGGTCAAGCAGCAACCACAATCCTAGTCAGGGTAAGGCACAAGCATCACCAAATTAACCTCTGCTCACCCTGAAGGTAGCTTGGCACAGAGAGGTTATGTTTAGCTTAGAGGCAATTTGTAAAGTATTCGTGCAACACTTCAAAAAGTAAAACAGTGAAAACACCATACAAAAGAACCCACACCTGGTTTAGAAAAATACAGTGATTTGTAATAAATAAAATAATTCCAAAAATGATTTTTAATTTTAAAGTTTACAGTTCAAATCACCCCAAAAAGCACAAAGCGCCAATCAAGGAATATCTGTCCACGCAGATCTGGGACAAAGTCACAAGTTCAGTCTGACCACGATGGAGAATTGAACTGCTGCAGGGATCCAGTTAGGCCCGCTGAAACTTGTACCTTAAATCCTGATTGCAGAGCATGAGTGACTCTGGGCATAAGAAGCACAGTGCAGTTGAAGTGATGTGTCGGTACCAAGATCCAACAAGGCTGTGGTGCAAGGTCCTTTTGCGTCATCAGGATCCCATCGTCAGGGTTTGTGTTAACCAGTCCGAGTCAGGGATGTGGGGCTCAGCTGGGATGCATCAGTTCCAAGGAGTTGCAAGGCTGCAATGCAGAGTCTGGTGTCATCATCGCGGAAACCTTTGATGTGAGATGCGAGGACCCGGGCTGGAAATGTACCACGCCATCCATGATGTGTCTGTTCTGAGGACTGCAAGGGTGATGTGGGCCTTCTGCGTTAGGTCCAATCCATGAAGCAATGGCAATCCGTCAGTTCTGCTCAAGGATACACTGCTCAGTGGAGCAGATGTGATAGTTCTGCTTGGTGATGCACTGCACAGCAAAGATGTGTCCATTCTGCCGGTAAGCACCTTAGGCCCATTTCGAAGGGTCCAGGACAGGGGTGTCACCACGTGGCAGGGTAGACTGACAGATGGCAGAGTCCAGGTGCAGGTGCAGGGTGGTCGGAAGCCTCTTATGTCCCTGGGACTTCAGATCAGGGGACCAGCCAACTATCCCCTTGCAGTTACTCTGGGGTCTGAGTTCAAGAGATGCAGGTCCAGTCCTTCTCACCCAGGCAAGAGAGCAGCAGTCAGCAGCTCAGCATAGCAAAGCAGGAATCCAGCAGAGTAGCAGTCCAGCAGAGTGGCAGTTCTTTCAGCAACACAGCAATCCTTCTTCATGGCAGAGTATCCACAGGTCCAGAAATGTTCCGTATTTTATACACTTTTGTGCCTTTGAAGTGGGGTGAAGTTTTAGCAGCATGCCTCTGAAGTTCACAGATGGCCTGCCATTCCTGCCCAGGCCCCATACTAACTAGAGGGCTTATGCAGACATTTGTGTGCAGACAAGACACAGCCTATTCAGGTGTAAGTGAGGTTGGGCCCAGCTCCTTCCTCTCAGTGATGGCCCATTCAGTCACACCTAAGCTCCCACTGAGTGTGGCTGTCTAGGAGGAATACACAAAGCCCAATGGGCAACTACACACAGTCATGTGGCCCGAGACAGGCAGCAGGCAACAAGGGCCCTAATTATGGGGTTTTGGTGTAGGGCAGTACAGCAGGTCACAGTACTGCTCTACTCTTTGTCGAACCCCCAAATAATTTACGGTTCAAAACTCATTGACAAGTCTTGGAACCACCAGAGAGTGTTCTTTCTATCATTAGTAAACTGGCTTTAAGGTAACCTTTTGTTTATTGAAACTTTGCTGGATTTTGATTATAGGTTCCTTTGGATGGTCTGGTAAAACAAAGTGGTGTAGCAATGCCCCTGTTTCTTCGTCTCGCCATTAGTTGGCCCCCACCAATTGAGCAAAAATCAGGAGCCTTTTTGGTGTCATACAAGTGAGAATTGGGCTTTGATTTGTAGTTTCTTCCTGATGTTAACTTTCATGTTTTTATTTTGGAATTTATGTTAATCATAGGTTCGACTTTTTTGTCAAAGTTTCTCTGAAATGTATGTAATTTATTTTGTGTTTTGATGTGTTTGACAGGCACTTTAACAATGATTGAATTAAGTGTGCTAATCCATACTAGTGAGGAATAAAAGAATTGAGATTGGATCATGTTGATAATGAGTCGTGATCAGTTATTAAAAAGTTCATCCTAATTAGTGTCAGTTCCTCTGTTGTTCTTCAGTAAATAGTGGTTGCACCTTTCAGACAATAAATAGGACCAATTCTCCTGTTTTTCAACTTTCTAAAAGTGCCATTTTTAGAAGCAAAATTTAGAATCTGACTTCACCATAAGTTTGGATTTTAAATTAGTATTACAGCGACACCTAACCAAAGATGAGCAAGTTATTTCATTTCATTTTAAAATGTAATAATGTAATTCCAATATTCCCTTGTTATAATCGATTTAGTGGGCTGGAAGAAGTGGACTGACCATCACCCCAGTGTATTGAAGATGCCAAGGGCTGTGGGGTACCTTCTCCCGTAGATAGTGGTTCTATCGTTGCTACTAGGGAGGAAGTACCCGACCAGGGTAGCACTATTCCAGACCCCTTGTCAGGGGATGTTGATACTCAGGCCGCACTGGATACACCTATGCTGTCCCCTTCCCTTGTTAAAATTCTGTCCTGGAACATAGCCGGCTTAAAGAAAAACTTGCCCGATCCGGAATGGAACAATTTTGTAGAAGATTTCCATATCTGTATGTTCCAGGAAACCTGGTGTGTAGAGCCAGAACACAAACAGGGCTATTCTACATTCTTTGTCCCTGCAATACAGCTTGGGAGGGGGCGCCCATCGGGTGGCTTACTTATTTGGATCAGGATAGATTTGAACTGTAAGATTACTGTTAATTATGTCCCCTGTAATGATATTCTCCATATAACTGTTAAAAGGCAGTCTGCCAGGAATGCTTTTGAACTTTTCTGTATTTATGCCAGGGGGCTCCCAGGGGGCCAATTGTCTCCAATACTGGAGTTGTTAGACAACAGGCTTTTGGCCCTCCCTTCTAAATCCTCAGTATTAGTGGGAGGTGATTTTAATTGTACATTTGAGCCTCTTGATGAGGATGAAGTTTTGGGCTGTTTTAATAAGCCAGGAAACCAGTTAATTCCATCCTTATCTCTGGCCCCAATTAAGAAGTGGTCAGCTCGAGCTATTCAGTTGAATGCCCTGGTGTCTGCATATGACCTATGTGCCTTAAATGGCCGTACCACATCCGATCGTATGGGCGCTATGACCTTCAATCGAATAGGCTGCCCGTCACGGATTGACTACATCCTTTTGGATGTATGGTCATGGGCCAATCTAGTTGATATGGAGGTCAGCCAGAGGATTGATAGCGACCATAATCCCCTCTGCATGGTATGTTCTGGGGAGACAATATTGGTGAGGAGGTTCATAATGAGCTGATTACTAAAGAACTAGTCCCTTCTAACTGTAATCGCAGGATTAAATGGAATGTGGTTAGGTGCAATGAGGGGACACTTGAGAATATCAGGGTTCTAGTTTCGGCTGCCTCATCTGCCCTGGTACCAGTGAACCAAATTTCACTCCAGCTTCACGGGTCGGTGCTGGCAACTAAGTATAAAGACCTAATAGGGGAGATCAGTATGTTTTTCTCTAAAAAAAACAAGGGATGTCATTTGTCCAAATGCACGCAAAAAAAGGGGAACCCTTGGTATACTGCCTCCTGTAGAGGGAAAAGAAAAGCAATTTCACTAGCCATTAAAAACAAGGATGCCCCAGCTGCTAGATTAGCTAGAAATGAGTATCGCATTAGTATTACGAAAGCCAAAAAAGATTGGGAAGAGGAACATTGGCAGGCTCTAAAGGAAGCGGCTCATGGGAAAAATGCCACTGCATTTTGGAAACTGATCAACGTCATTGATAGACGAGGCGCAGAGCCCATTCCAAACCATATAACGGAGTCCCAATGGTATTCCCACTTCTCAAATTTATATGGCGTAGGCTCCTTAGAAGTTGTGCCAGCATCCCCTATAATAGGTATCGATCGTCCGGTCCATCGAAATGATGGCTTTACAGATGTATTGTTTTCGCCCCGTGAGGTACAGGAGGCCATCCTTAAAATAAAACCGGGTAAGGCACCTGGCCCGGACGGAATACCGGGTGATTTATTGATGTCTAACCCACTGGTCTGGGCTGATTTTATTGTAAATGTTTTGAACCTTATTCATTTAGGCCATCAAGTACCGGATTCATGGAAGGGTGCTGAAGTTGTTACCGTTTTTAAAAAGGGTGAGAGAGAGGACCCTGCCAACTACAGACCAATTAGTCTAATTGATGTTATTCAAAAAGTAGTTGGCAGGGTAATTGTAAATAGGATTGAGGGCTGGCTTATGGAAGAAAACATTTTGTCCCACTTTCAGGCTGGATTCAGAAACAATGTTGGGGCCATTGACCAAGTCTTCAGATTTTGTGCAGTTTTTTGGAAAACAGTGTCAATAGCCAGAGGGAGCCTTTACCTGGCTTTTATTGACCTCAAAACTGCTTTTGATGTAATACCCCGTGTTAAACTTTGGAATGTCCTACTGGATATGGGTTTCCCATCCTATCTGCTAAATCTTATCATTAAACTCCATGAGGGTACTTATGCGAAGATACGCTGGGGGGCGCAGGGGCAACTCACTAAGAGTATATTTATTTATTTATTTTAGGCAATTTTTAAAGCGCTGCAATTACCCGTAGGTGTCTCGGCGCTAGCAGCTAAAGGATAACTAACCAGATAATAAACAGTGAAACAGTGATTAAAGTGATCTACAGGGATGTCATTGAGAAAACAGCCAAGTCTTTAGCTGCTTTCTGAAGACAATCAAAGATGGACTGATCTTTATATTAAGGGGAAGAGAGTTCCACAATTTCGCCGCTGCTATGGTGAAACGTCTGTCTCCCCAGGTCACTTTTCTTGTTCTGGGAATCTGAAGCATGTGAGCCGTGTTGGAGCGCAACGTTCTAGGGGTTGCCAGAGGTTTAAAGGAACTTCTCAGAAATCTGGGTCCCGTGTTATTTATTGCCTTGTAGACAATACAGATGGTCTTGAACTTCGTACGACTTCTGACTGGGAGCCAGTGCAGTTGGTCGAGATGTCCAGAGACAGAACTGTATTTGGGAATACCCAGTAGGATTCTGGCAGAGGCATTTTGTATTAGTTGCAATTTGGAGATAACCTTTTTTTGAGCATTGAGGAAAAGGGAGTTGCAGTAATCGATGCGAGAAAACACCAGTGTGGATATGAGTGTTTTTCCCGTAGCTATGGGAAGATACGGTAGTAGTTTCTTTATCTTCCTTAGGATGTTAAAGGAAGATGACACTACCGAATTCGCATGATGATGGAAAAGGAGCTTGTTGTCGAATATCACTCCCAGATTTCTAACTTTACTATACCTGTTAACAGAGGGGTGCGGCAGGGGTGTGTGATGGCCCCTACTTTATTCTCCCTCTTTATAAATGGGGTGGTGAAACATCTGAAAGATACACCGGCCGATGCCCCCATTGTGGCTGGGGAGAAAATGCCATCCCTCCTCTTTGCCGACCACACCCTCCTCTTATCAAAAACCCCCACAGGTCTCCAAACCCTTCTTGATCAGTTTAGTGTTTTTTGTCAGGAACGGGGACTTACAATAAACACAACCAAAACTAAACTAATGGTTATGACCGCCAAGAGGAAATATAGGAATATCCACTTGACCTTGAATGGATCTCCTTCAGAGGTGGTCGATGAGTTTGACTACCTTGGTGTTAGGATTAATAATCATTTGAAATGGGAACCCCACATATGTAAAATGATTTTAAATCTTAAAAGGGTTTCCGGCACTATTTTAAAAAACCAACGTCTCTCTGTAAGCAGGCCAGTTGCCCCTGCCTTATCAGTCTATGAGGGAAAAGCAATTGCCTCAGCTGTTTATGGCTCGGAACTGTGGGGCAATGAGAATACCAACGACCACGTCCGATCAGAGAACAAGTTTATGAGGGACTTGGTGTCGCTTCCATCCTCTACCCCACTTAAACCTTTATTCTTAGACCTGGGTAGAAAGTCTATTCGGGACATCCTCCAGCTCCGTCCCCTCTTATATTGGGTTCGTTTGAGGAGGACCCCCGAATTAGCTAACTATGCCCTTGTGTTAGATGAAATGCTAAAATTAAACACTTCAGGCAAAATCAAGTGGCTAAATGCTTTAAAAAAGCTTGTAGTAAGTGTGGGTTTAAGCGACGCTTGGGTATCCCAATCACCTCCACCAAAACAAGTGGTGAAAAAATTATATTGGGATTGGATAGAGGCCAAGGCGCTACAGAACCCAAACTGGGGACATTTGACCGAGACTTTTTTGACCCATAAATGTACCCTAAAATTGGAATTGTTTTTGGATTTTATTCAGATTCCTCGGGAAAGGACTTTATATCTTAAATTTAGACATGGAACATTGCCCCTCAAAACTTTTACATCTAGATGGAACAATAGGAGGGAAGAGGATATAATGTGTCCAGGTTGTATAAATCCCGAAGAATCATTGGGCCACTTTTTCTTTGCCTGTAAGGCATACATCTTACCTAGGAAGAAATGGTTAAAACCAGTACTAAAGAATCTTGGTGTTAGAGATTACAAATCAGCTTTGCGTATTCTTATCTCCGACACCTCTTCTATGGTTATTATTTGTGGGGTTGCAAAGTTCTTATCATGTGCCTGGATCATTAGGAATAAGATTTTAAAAAATGCTCATCAAGTCAATTTTTCCACATAATTCTGATATGTATTTTTGTTAATAATGAACTGTTTTTATAATTATGTGTGTACTATATGTTTGTACTTTTTATGATACATGTGTCGAATAAAAGTATAATGACTTGACTTGTAATTCCAATATTATCCTACGGGGATATATGACTTGCTGCAATGAAAAACGAATTTAAGAGTTTTTCACCACCAGGATATGTAAAACCTAAAAGTACTTTTTCAGCTCTTTAAATACACTGCACCCTGCCCTCGGAGCTGTAATGGGCCTAAATTAAGGGTGACTTAGATGTATTAAAAGAGGAGGTTTGGACCTGGCAAAACATTTATTTTGCTAGGTCGAAATGGCAGGTTAAACTGCACATACAAGCTCTGCAATGGTAGACCTGAGAAATGTTTAAAGGGCTACTTAAGAGGGTGGCACAATCAGTGCTGCAGGCCCACAAGTAGCTTTTAATCTATAGGCCTTGGGCATAGGTAGTACACTCTACCTGACTTATAAGCAAATGATATATGCCAATTGAGTATAAGCCAATGTTACCTCGTTTTAGGGAAAGAGCACAAGCAATGTAGCACTGGTTAGCAGTAGTAAAGTGTGCAGAATCCTAAAGTCAGCAAAAATGAAGTTAGCAAAATCAGTTGGTCTGAAGGCAAAAAGTTAGAGGAAACCATTGCCAAGGATGCCAGGTCGAACACACTCCATACATTAGCTTTCCTGACAACGATATCCCAATTTTCGAACTGCACATCCTCATCGCTGCTAGCGAGATTTCTCTGCTGTGCTGCAGATCCTTGAAATACATTGTTTCATGACGAGCTCAGCTCGTCATGAGCACAGGAGCACTGTACTGCATGACGAGCTTTGCTCGTCATGAGCATGGAAGAGGTTAAGAAATTAAAGGACCTTTTACTCTGGGTTCCTAAAAACAATAATGCTAATAAACCTAAAAAAATTCCCTTGGTACACAAATGCCTGTTGGCTAGTTAACTCTAAGCTGATTCAGATGTAGAAGCCCATCTAAATACCACCATTCTTCTAGCCAGGACCCACTCTTATTATATGCTTGATTTAAGCAAGCATTAATGGAATGAGGCAAACTGGCATGATTTATTAGATGCAACTAGTAGGGGGTAATTCGACCATCTTTTGGGTAAACTTGCACAAAATGGACAAACAATTCCACGTCATTATATTCAGGCACAATATTGGGCCGATCCCTTTACCAATTTGTATTCTTAATACAATCATGTCACGTGGTGCAATGACAGCAATGCAGATTTAGTTGTAAATACCTTCTTATTAGGGTCAAATACTCCATATTTTGCTTTTAGTGACACTATAAACACTATTGAGCGCTTGAAACCAGGCAAAGCCCTTCGACCTGATGGCATACCGGGTTTTCTATACCGATCCAATGTTCTAGTATTGGCTCCTTACATTGAACACACTGTCTAAGTCTATCAGGAACATTGGGAGTGTTCTAGGTACATAAAAAGTAGCTTTCTGTACAGTCTGCAGAAGGGCTTCTGTAGACAGGTTTTAGACAAAGTAGTACTATGGATGAACGAGGGGCAGGTATTTTCCATTTCCAGGCGGGCTTTAAGCTTTGCATAAGTACAATAGACCAGCAAATGCAAAGGACTGTTCCCCTGAAACAGCTAGGTCGGTACTGATTTGTATAAGCAGGACTCCATCTAAAGTATTCAAAAGAAACCCTCCGTTCATAGGGGTCGATTAGGATGGCGGTGAATCCGCATCCTCTGGGCCGGCGGCAGCCACTGCCGGCCTGGAGGATGCGGATTCACCGCCGCGGCCACAGAAAACACCCACCTCCAGATTAGGATGGCGATGGGATTGCGGTGGGACCAGCAGAGGATGGCAGGTCCGTCCACCGCTAATCCGCGGGGTGTGGAGGGCTATTTGGTGGCGGTGTCTGCAAGACACCGTCAGCCAAATTATGATGTGCATTGCAACATGCTTTTCCACAGTGGCTTTTCCGCCATGGAAAAGCATGTGGTCTTTGGTGTTAGGGGGCCCGTTGCAGGCCCCCAGGGTGTCAGGGGTTGGGGGGTGTACCTATGGTACCCCCCAGTATTTACATGCACAAAGGGGCAGGCACCACGCGGTGCCTGCCGCTTTGTGCATGTAAATGTAAAACATGCATTTTTAACCTTGCGGCGGGTGCTGCTTCAAGCAGCACCCGCCGCAAGGTTAAAGATACAGGATGTGACCGCCAGGGTGGCGGTCACATCCTAATTGCACCGGAGGGACCGCCGCTGCCCCTGCGGACGGTCCCTCCACCACAGGGGTAGCGGACAAAAGCAGGTCCGTCCGCCATCCTAATAGGCCCCAAAGTTTGTGTGTGTGCGAGGGAAATACTAGGAATATGTAGATTGAATGCTCACACAAAGCTGAGTACAAAAACAGGGTTTAAAATTAGTCACAGTCATCCGCCCTTGACTGACTGATCTTACATTTTGGGTAGGACCAATAAACTTTTTTTTCTTCACAGTAAGGAGCTTTCCTAAAAAAGGATATTTTGAATAAGTACATTTATGTTTTTAACTTATGCATCTACTGGAAGCCAGTGCATTACTTTTACTCTGCTGAAGCATGAACCTTTTCTTGATCCTGTGGTTAGTCTTGCTGCTTCTGAAAAACCTGTAATTTGGCGATTTTGTGGGCGATTCACTAATATGTTGTCATATTAATCTAATGTGCTGTTTACAAGTATCCCTATAGCAGCCATCGCTTCTTTTTTAAGCTAATGCAATTCAAAGCAGGAGATCTGTACAACAGTGACAATATGTGGTGATTGGGACAACTGGCAAGCGAGCCACATACAAAAGGTTTTTAAACCGTGTTCAATTCTGTAGACAAAAAGGGTCGGTTCAAATGTAAATTGGTTTCGAATTCGGGATGTTGTAACAAACAGTCTGAGTTTTGCATTGGTGGTTAATCAGCTAGCATTCACTTTCAGAAGACGCAATACTAGGATCGACTTCCCCTTATTAGTATTAATGTGAGTGTCGTCGGAGTACAGTAGTGTAGGCCAATACTAAGGGTATTTTAAGCATATGCTAAAAAAAATGGAGATTAGTGGAAGGCCTTGCAAGTGTTCCATTCCCGTAGATTTGGGCAGCCCTTATGAGGTCTGTCCTAGCACCTTCAGCTATATACCTCAGGAAAGATGAGAACCAGTGCAGGGCTGTCACTACAATGTTACTACATTGCATCCTTCCTTAAACAAGATAGGACAACGTGATCAAGCTGTGCTGCAAAACAAATGAATTAACTAACAAGACAGAAATCTGCAACATAGTCTCAATCCCATGAGGTCTATAACCTTATTCCATCAAAAATTATTTGTTCCTGAGTTTTCTATGTGAGAGTGTCGACAACTGGGTGAAATCTTGATAAATACACCCATGGACGGGATCCACCTAGCTTGCACTATATTTTAGTTTTCTTACAAAAGCGCCATGCCCTGTACTGAGAACAAATAGAATGTAAAATTGATGAGCAAATAAAGGTTAAGCCCTCAGGTTATTCAAATGCTTAGAAACAATAATCCATGTACAACAGGTGGTAACATCATTAGAGATCCTAACAAAGTGTTCCAGGTTGCTGGAGGAGGAATTCAATTGATGATTGTACTGCACTCAATATTAATCCTTAATAGTTATGCTCAAAACAAATGCGTGTTTCCCCAGGTGTGTATGTTGTCTGTCATAAACAAACTTCATCTTGCCTCGAGGAATACACCACCCGTCTCCCCCGCTTCGAATCGTAAGATCACTTTCAGGCGGATGTACCCGCCCGCCTTTTTGCGCACACACTGAGGTCCCTGTACTGGTAATATACCCTTTACCCTTTTTTCGCCGGGACAGAAGTATCACCGGCATTTCGACACACTACCTTATGACTTTCATACAGCCCTGAAGAGTCATGGGTTAACCACCCGCTTGACGAAACACGTGTCGGCTGGTTGTTTTTTCTTTGACGTCGACCCTTCCAAGAAGAAAGGTCAAATACATTTCTGAGTTTGACAATCATTCAAATGTGTCTACCTTGTCTCATTGATTACGAACTGTTCTCCACCGTTTGCCAACATTTGTATATACCTACCTTTACGTCTGCACAGGACTTTTTGTTGAAACTCCATCTTGCAGTGCTGCCAAGGACACAGATTCCTTGGACCCCAAGAGCACTGCAAAAAGAATATATCAAACAATAATCATACATTTCACTACATATTTCTATTTATATTTTGAAACTTAATCATGTATTCCTTTCTAAAACAAAGAACACTCCTGTAGTCTAAAACAATTATGTTGATGACATACAACTGTTTCAAATTGCATACCAATCATGACAACAATGTTGTATTTCTGTCATTATGATCATCAAAGAACAAAATGCCCAATGAATTTCGGGATGCACTCCCTTCTTCAGGTTGTTGTATATAACTGGAATTAAAAAAAAAACCATAAAAGACAATTCAGTCCATTATCTATATAACTCACATTATCAATGTACTTTGTAATTCGACTTCATTGCTAATTTGTGACTTTAAGTACATATTGTTTATGTGAAAAGGATGGAAATGAGTCCCCATGTGGAGAAACGAACCAGTGATAACCAGTGAACCTGCACTTGGGAAAAACTAAAAGTTGCTCAGGCGTGTTCCCAAAAATGTGAAGATGAGAAAAGAATAACCAAATAAATAAAAAAGTAAATTTAGAGTCAAACATTTCACATTCAACACCGAGATATGAACTCATGCTCCGTTGCTGGAAAATAACACAAACGTACTGCCTCCGAATGCTGTCAACATAATCGATTATGCTGATAGCTGTGAATTTATTGATAATAACACAACTCTAACACTGCGAATCGGCTAGCCTCTCAATATAACTGAAAAAGATTCTGTGATATTCATACCTACCCGTTAAATCATACACCTTCTTCTAATGTGCTTGCTGTTGATAAGCACATCCTCTAAAGTCTTCAACCTGATGAACAGACCGAAGAAACAAACTCAACAGTAATCCGCCGATAGACGTGAACAACTGAAGAAAAACAACTTAAATAAATACAAGCCACCTGTAACATAAGAGTCTAACTCTGTATCGCAAAGCCTGGTTAGTACCCTCTAGAAAAAAACTTGTTACAGCGTATCCTGTCAGTATACCAAACACCTTCTTCAGTGGAATTCAACAGCATAGACAACTTCCCCAGTTTTTACCACTCGCTTACTCATCAAAATTGAAATGAGGCATATACCGAAATGCATCGTATGAGAATATATATGCTTCTGGTGTGCCATGTTACCATGAGTAAATCTTGAACTAACACAACTTAGTCAGAATAAAAAACGTATTTATAATATATCAATATGCATTCCTGATGGTGAAATAACAAAGCACATCTCCAAAAAGATAACTGTTCTAAAGCCAGATCGGTGACTCGGTGGACTAATGCATCCACTGCAGGGGCCTGTGTTCGAATTCATGGTCACGGGTTCAAATCCTAGCAGATCTTCTCTGCTTTTCATCCATCTGAGGTAAATAAAATGAGTACCATTGAGGTGGGTAACAATAAACATTTGTTAGTCAGCGCCAAGATGCCTCCGGTTGAACGTGCACTTTACAAATATTCAAGGTATTTTAAAACAATACGAACCGAATGTACTGCTCATGACTGCTTCTTTACCTATGCCGCTAAGATAAATTAAACTGACAATGTTTGACTGTAACATAAATGTCTATTGCTGTATGAGACCTTGTTGTTTCCATTCTTCTACTGCTATACTGTTAGAGATGTACCAAGATTCTGCACTCAATGCTTCAGTCATATACCCAAATTTACACATCAGTTACTGTTAAGATAGTTAAAAAGGGAACCATACTGTCAATCAATTCTTAGCATAAAAATCCAGTCCCTCTAATAAAGAAATAAAGAAGGAAGAAGATTGCTAAAAAATCTATCTGTGTTAATTTTCTATAATTGATTGTGAGTGAAAAAAATAAACAAGAAGGAAGATAGAGCTCAAAAGTAAAATTTGTATCACTGTATAAATCTTTTTGTTGAGACCTTTGGGAACCTTTGTGTCCAAACATCTAATCCAGTTTATCTCTCTTTGTGATATACTTGAGAGTTGTTTCATCCAGTTAGAATGTCAACAGATTCCATTATTTGGAGCCTCAATTGTGAAATCATGTGTCTAAGTTCCTTCCAGTGTAATGTTAAGTTTGAGTTCACCTTCTGATTGCGTATCATGCTTATATGTTCTGTTATACAAACTTTTTATCTTTTGATCTGATTTACCAATATAAAGTATGCCACGTGGGCAGTTTCTGCTGTATATTACTTTGTGTGAATCGCAAGCTGTGAAGGGTCGCAATTTGAGAATTTCTCTTGATCAGGAATGGGTGATGGTATCTCCAATTATCACATTATTGCAATGTATACAGTTGTGACATTGTATTGTACCTGTCTTATTCAACTTTAGTGCATTTTAGTCTTTCTTTCAAATTATTTGTTCTGGTATAAAGCAAATATTGTTTTTTGTTCAAACAATCCCTTGAAATCAGGGTTGTGTTGTAATAATTCCCACCTCAGGTCTTTTGATATTTGTTGACTGTGTGTAGTACTTAGACACGAGCACTAATCTCTAGGATTCATTTTTGAGTTGTTTTCTCAGCAAAGTTGTCTATCAAATGCCAAAACCTTCTGTCCAGTGTCGTTCAGTAATTTAGATGGATACTTTGTTTGCAAGTACTTTCCTTTGTGTTCCTTTATTGCCTTCGTGCATGTTTCTGTTTCAGAGGAGTTTCTTCTTATTCTTAAGACTTGAGAGAACGGTAAATTCTTAAGCAAATTCACTAGATGGAAATGTTGATATAGTAATGTATTATTCCCATCTGTAGGTTTCCTATAGAAGCTGGTGCTCAATCCTGTTTTAGTTCTTCGAATACAAACATCCAAAAATTATATTTCTGTGTAACTGATATTGCTAGTAAATTGCACTCTGAAATCAATTTGATTTATTTTGGAAATATGAAAAGACAATGTTTCAAGAGTTCTTTTACCAAATTAAGAAGATGTTGTTGATAAAACGACAGTAAATTGCCCAATTTTCTTGCCATGTTGAGATATTCAAAATATTTTCAGCTTAAAATTTGGCCATAGATATATTGGAATAAGCTGGAGCCCCAGCAAACCGCATAGAAGTTTTTCTGAGTTGTAAACAAGGGCGGCTCCTCCATGTGGGCAGAGGAGCGTCACCCCACTGCTTTCTCTCAGTGCGAGAAGCAGAAATATAAAATGGAATAAATACAATTTTATTTTTCTGCTCCTCGCACTGTGAGAAAACAGAAGAAGGATTTGGTTGGCGCAGGTGGGTGGGCAGGTCGGGGAGGAGTAGTTTGCCCAATGTTGTGGGTGCTGACTGTTCCTTTGGCCCCAAGCCAATCAAACCAGTCATGCACACTCCCGTTTTCTCCATGTAGGCTGCATGCAGCCTGCCTTGAGAAAACCACCTCCCCATAGATGCCTTTGCAGTTGGCGTCCCAACCAATCACAATGCTGCCATTGCAGCATTGTGATTGCCTTAGGGGAGGAGAGGGAGGCTGCCTGCTTCTGCTTCCTGTGAGCAGAGAGAGGAGACATGACGCAGAACCAGAGGCAAAAGTAAGTTTACATTTGAAAAGAGTAAATAAATGACCTCCTCTGCCCCACGGGACTGTTATAAATAACATTTCTCATTCCATTCAAAATAGATGTGGTAAAGGAAAAAATGTAGTAGACTTTGTGGGCCTTAATCTTTAATTGCTTGAGTAGTGCCCATTCCACCACCTCTATCCATTCCTGATGAGAAATGGAGGTATATAATGGTATAACATCAGTAGTGCACATTATCCAATCTTGTAAACTGTCTGTTGACAAATCTCCATATTTGTTTAGGAAATGTGTGATTTATTTGATATATTTACTCCATGTTTGCACAAACAGCTGTAAAAAAGTATCAACATATTTTCCTATTGGTTCAAACACCAAGTTACATCCTGATACTATTGGTCTAAATGGTTGATTTGAAATGTCTTTGTGCACTTTGGGAAGCACGTATAGTTGTGGTCTTTTGGATATGACATGGCTGAAAATGATCAGGTCAAAGAAAAAATCCATCCAATACCTATGCTTTTTCTAATATGACTGTCACAACCTGTGATACCTTTAGTGTAGGAACTTTGTCCAATTCCATGAATGTGAATGTTCCTCTACTGTTGATGTATAGAATGTTTTGTCCATAAGTGCTAGTCCTCCTCCCTTGTCTGCCAATTGGAACATTAAATTGATTTTGTTTCCACTGACCTCAGTATGTTTTTTTCTTGTTTGCTTAAGTTTTGCTGACTTTTTGATCTGTATTCTAACTTGTTAAAGTCATTTTTTACCAATAACTGAAAGGTGGTCAACAATTTGGGAGATATGAGTGCTGGGTTTGAATTCCATAAGCTCACTCTGATTTAAAATACCTTGGGGTGGGGGGGGGGGGGGGGGGGGTAATATGTGGCTTTTTCCAATACATTTAGTTGTACCTCTGTTAATACTGTATATGAGATATTAATAACTAGATTTATGTCTCTATAAATTCTTCATTTGTTTTCCTTTTCCTCTACGTGTTTTCCTTTTTATGGTTGATGTTTCTGTTGTAATAGTATTTAGTGGTTGTCCTGAATCATGTCACGTGGACAAAAAAGAAGATTGGATTGAAGAAAATGTGATCTCAATCATTTTTTAAGTTAATGGTAACTTCTCCTGTTGAGTTATGGTTATCGGTTCTCTAGATAACTCTGTGTCTTTATCTGTGTCTTTAATTAATACAATACTGTCCTCTGAGGATGTATTGGTTGCTCTCTTGATGTTCCTCCATTGAGTGTAAACTTCCGTCCATTTATACGTTTATTTTACTTTATAATCAATTGTGTATGTTTTAAACTTCCGTAATTTACTCTCTTGTATTTCTTGGTGTAGGTCTCCATTTTTCTATTAATGTCTTCCAGGGAGTTTACATATTATCCTCCATTCTTCTTTCAAAATCCACCCTAATCATATGTATTTCTTTTTTTAGTTCTTTGATTGTGCGTGATAATATAGTTATAAACTTATCAAGTAGAGAGTTATTAGATATGCAACTAAAACTTTTGAAAGAGGCCTTTCATATTGCCCTACGAAGAATATGAATGTACCAAACGCACGTATTGACTTGTATAAATATTTTAGAAGCCAATAGGCAAACAGACAACCAAGAACATTATGAACAACTAAAGAAAAATCCAATGGAAGAATGGACCAGTGAATATCATTCATTGTTGTTAGGTTGGAAAGAGAGGGGCCTAATTGACTTTGATGAATACTCTTATCTAAAAAGGGACAGTCCGATTGTTGCCACAATATACTTTTTACCAAACATTCATAAATCCCTCATACAACCTCCAGGAAGACCAATTGTGAGTTCCATAGGATCGTTATTTGAATCAACATCAAGATTAACAGATATATTTTTAATGAACTATGTGACAGCACTATCATCTTTCCTGAAAGATACAATGGATTTTCTAAAAAAGATCTCTGAGAGTGAATGGAAATCAACATACTTAATGGCAACCATTGACGTTGCCTCTCTCTACACCTCAATACGTCATGAGGATGGTGTGAAAACTGTCAAAAATGTGCTTGGAGCACGCTCAGTAAGCCTTTTGGAACACTCAGCAATGCTATTGGATATGCTTCACTACTGCCTGACACACAATGCTTTCCTGTTTTTGGGAAAGATGTACCTCCAAAAGCAGGGGACCGCAATGGGAACATCATTTGCACCCACTTACGCGAACCTCCTGATGGGGGCTTGGGAGAGTGAGGTAGCGAGAGGAGAAAACGAAAAATGATCTAGAATAAAACTTTGGTGTCGTTTCATAGATGACTTGTTCATCATATGGAAAGGAGACAACAACTCACTTCAATCATTTATTGAATCTCTGGAAGAAAATGAATACAATCTGCATTTCACTTCAAACATTAGCTCCACAAATCCCATCTTTCTAGATGTGGAGGTATTTGTAAAGAATAGCAAATTGTGCTCCAAGATCCATAGGAAACAAACATCATGCAATCCTCCACGCGAATAGTGGACATCCTGTGAAATTAAAGTGGAGTATTCTGTATGGACAGATGCTAAGAGCAAAAAGAAACTGCTCAGAACAAATGGATCTAGAAGATGAAATAGATAAAATGAGCCATCGGTTTTTGGAGAAGGGGTATCCGGAGGAGGTGATATCCTCTGCGAAATCGAGGATGGCTATGAAAAAGAGAGTGGACTTGCTTGTACCAATAAACAAGAGACCTGAAAACATCATTGACAATGAAATTGATCAAAAGAATGAAGTGACAAGATTGATCATTGATTTTGACAACCAAAGTGAAGAAATGAAAAGAGCATTACAAAAACATTGGAAAATCTTGCTCCTAGATGAAACATTAAAAAGTAATTTAACAACATATCCAAGCATTGCTTACCAGAAAACTTGATCCCTAGGAGATATCTTAACACAAAGCCATCTTGAGTTAAGAGAACCAAACAAACAAACTTGGCTAGCAGCTCCAGGATTCTGGAAGTGCTTCAAGTGCAAGGCCTGTGACCATGGCATAAATATCAAGGAATACAAACTCCAAAACGGCAAAAAAGAAAAAATAAAGGATCACATCACGTGTGAATCAAAGTGTGTGGTTTATAGACTACAATGCCCCTGTGATAAATCATATATCGGGAGCACAATTAATACATTGGAACTAAGAATCTTACAACATCTAAGGGCAATTAAGAACAAAGACCCTAGCTACCCGATGGCCACATATTTTGCTAAGTACCACCAGAGTAACCCAGACTTACTGAAATATTCAGGGATCAAATTAAGTAAAGTCTCAGAAAGGGGTGGAGATCGAACACTACAACTTCAAAAACTTGAATCCAGAATGATACTGGGAATGGGAACAGATGTCCCATATGGACATAACTTGGATGCCGAACTGTTTGTACACCTGTAGATAAAAGAGGAGGAAATGATGGGGAAAACAAGAGACTTGTTCCAAGAATCAGAGAATTGTAAAATATATGTAAATAGATGTGATGAGGCAATGAACTGGACAATAAAATGCAATATTTGAGCCGGATTTCAGAGCAAAAGTATTGTTGCGTCCCAAGTCTATGATAAGGTTAATCATGAATCGTTGTTAGAGTCATTTCAATACAACAATGAAATGGATAATCATGGAATCAGATGGACTGAAGGGGTTATAAGGATATGAATTAAGTGGATGTAACAAATTGTACTTTACAGAAATCTTAAGAATTCATTCCTATTATCTAACTAATCCAGCCTTAAAAATCCGGTACTAATGTATATGTACAGAATTATGAAACACCAAACAGACTGTGTGGAGAAATTGTTATAATTGTAAATAGTGTACATACATACCAGTATAGAAAATAACTCTGCTGAATTAGAACATGGACATATACCCTGATTGTTCAAGAGTACTTTACACAATATAACAGAGAATCACCTGATTCATGACTTGTTAGAAGAATGAAAACGCAAAAATAGAACGGGATGCATAAAATTGAATAATGTAAATAATGTATATACTATAATTTAGCTTTGAATTTCTTTGAACAAGTATAGTACTTTACTCAAATGTTTAAATGAAATAATATATGTTTAATGGCTGCCTTGAGGAGCCGGTAAAAACTGTGCAAGGTTGATGGTCTAGATGACCATGGGAAGGGAAGAGGGTACTCACACTGAGCACTTTAAAATGAGGTCTAGACCCAGGGACTCTATGGTCCATTGGAAGGCTAGGAGTAGCCGAAACACGTAGGCCGTCCGTTATTTGATGCACGTTTATTTTGCACATGGTGTGTAAATAAAAATATTCATGAACTGACCTGTTGCTGTGCCGTGACTTCAGCCGTGAATATATATATATATATATACATATTGGCAATTACCTTGCAAAGTAATTACAACATATTATTATTATTATAGAAATAAATCTGCAAAGAAAGTGTGAACCATCTAACAAGAAGATACATATATAAATAAGAAAACTAGTTGCATGATTTTGTATGCAAATAACTAACATGAAAACATTTTAAAATTATAGTTCTTTATACATTTACCTTATTTTCAGACATACTGACATTAAGGACTAAATATATTACATCACAAAAAGGAAGCAATTATGAAGACAAATGGGCTGTACCTACAACTTAGAAAGTCAATCAGTGGAAACTGTGAAATGAAAAAAGTACTAAGGGCCTTATTACGAGTTTGGCGGTCGGACCAATGAAGGAGCACATCCACCAAAGACCTCCGCGTTACGAGTTGACCACAGCACCAGCAGTGTGGAGGCAGGGATCTTGCAACAGTGGTGAGTACAATTACCAAACATATCAATGCCTGTATGTGCATTTCGACTTTGATATAGGTGGTACAGCACCATATATCCATTTCCTGGGTTCGGCCCATATGTGGACTGTCCTAGCAATGGATATATAGTATAAAAAAGACTTACCTGCAGATCACCTCACACAGGGATCTATGTTCGAATCTACCTGGAAGAAGAAGAAAGGGACGAGTACTTCTTCACAAAGCTAATCCGCCCAACTCATAATATGGTGGACAGACCACTGTTGTCACCGTGCTCGAACCGCCAATACAGCAATCCACAGGACCGCCAAACTCATAATAGGGTCCTAAATATTACTCTGATGCATTCTATGGGAGAGACAATGCAACAGATGCCATGCAATTAATGTAAGGGAATACAGCCACCCCACCAATGTGACAGAAATAAACTGAAGGGAGGAATTGCAGGATATAAGAGACACAAGCACTTTGTTGTGAGCCCAGGATCTCACAACAAACATTCTAAAATCCCCTTAACACATTACAGGCTAACTACCACCTATAGCCACTTTAAGATGTTTATTTACATGAACTAGAAAATGCAACCACTGATATACCACCTCCCCCAAAATGATCTCAAGATATCGAAATACCTGAAGACTTCAAAATAATCAATTATGAAAAGCAGTCATGTTATACGACAACCTAAGCAATGATACTCAAATCCTAATATTGTCTGCAGCAGATTACTTACTAATACTTATATCCTACAAACATTCAATTTGCCTTTGAAATAAGAAAATGATAGAACTAACCTATGTGCATGTCACAGTGGTAGCTAACAACTAGAATTTACTAATGGAAAACCCTTTCTACCAACAAAATAAACATTAAAAAATCCCCCTTATGTATTATTTTGAAGACACTTGAGTTGGCAGACTACATTGCTCCTGACACAGATGCCAACACAAATTCAAAATAACATGGTGAAATGTCTATGACTACACTCAGGCAAAGAAAATAAAAAACAAGCAGCACAGTGGAAGATGGCACAATGCCTTCCAATCCTTACTAGGCAGAACCCAACCTACACTCCATAAGTTTATAAAAGCACAACACACAGAGCAAAGCGACCAACAACTATGGAAAAATCAGTCTGTAACACAAAGAGCACCTAAAATTAGCAAACTTAAAACTAAAAAAATATACGACATGCTAGAATTTAAAGTAAAACTCTTTATAAACAACAAAGGAGTAGATTACTTAGATATATTAGCCCAAACCATATTATATAATAAAAACTAACCTACACACTCCCAATAAAGTATACCATAATCTAAACCAACATTAGCACCTTAGCTGCTTCGCAAATATCCCTCCCCAGTGCTGCGCTGTCCATTGGAACTAGTGCTGAATGGACGTCCAATGGTCGTGCGCAGCACTGGGGAGGTAGCGCTCGTGACGACCGTTGGCCGTCAGCAGCGCTTAAGAGGTTAAAAGTATTTTTTTGTAAATAATAAACAAAATATGTTATTACATCTGTCAAAAAATTAAGGGGCCGATTCCGATTCGGGAAAAACAGCTCCGAGCATTTTTCCCGTATGAATCGTACCCTGCAACGTCCTCTGTATGTACGAGGAAGTACGATTCGTACCAGAAGCCGTACTCCGTACATGTTGTACAGACACCGTACGACTCTAATCTCCGAATGATTCTCCCTCGGGACCCGCTGTAAGCGACATCTGTATGGTTCGCGGCTGGTTTCTACGACCCAGCAAGTACAATACGTGTCGGGTACGCACCGTATGACCCTTTTTCTACGGGAGCTGAAAACAGCCGTAAAAGCAGAGTTCGTGCCAAAACAGGTACGGGACGCCCCCCCGGGTACGGTGCGTACACCCCATGATCGCAGGGGTACACACCATTCCCTTGCGATCATGGGGTGTCCGAGCCGTACCCCATGTACGATGGTTGTACGAGCCGCACCCCATGTACGATGGGTGTACCCATTGTACATGGGGTACGGCTTGTACACTCATCGTACATGGGGTACGGCTCACACACCCATCATACCTGGGGTACAGCTCGTACACCCCATGATCGCAGGGGTACGCACCGTACCCCTGCGATCATGGGGTGTATGGACCGTACAGTGCGTACGTGTTTGTGTACAACTCGCCCTCATCTGATGTGGACAGTACAAATCGCGTCCTCATACCCTGGTCCGGATCGTACTCGTCGGGTCATATGGCATGTGTACGAGTCGTACGGCATGTGTACGAGTCGTACGGTTCACGGTTTCAGCCTTGCAATACGTACGGATCGCGACGATTCGGACGGATTCATGGAATACAGATCGTACTATGCGACTCGGACGGACGGGTACGATTCGTACGGAGAGGGCTCCGGATACAAATCGTACGGACCTTTTTTTTCCCGAATCAGAATTGACCCCTAAACAAAACTCCAATTTCAAATAAGACTGATAAAATAAAATAATATGCCTATTATTTATATAAAAAACTTAAACTTCACCAACTAGATAATTCAAACAACAAACTCAGAGATCGGATTTTCTAACCTTTCATGCAATGGAGTGTAGCAAGACTACTTGCTCTGCTGCATTCTGTGAAAGGAAATGAGTAGAAATGCGCCATATCTACTAAGATATGAAAACAATTTTCCTCTCCCATATGGTTCTTGGACTTGAGGCAGTCTAGCTCCAACGATGGTGCATGGATGACTGCGTTTGCAAGGAGAATTGTTTTTGTAAAGGAAGCGATACCTTTCTGCACACAAACAATCTCTCGAGGCATTTTCCCTGTTCTATGTGTGCTGCAGATTGCTGCACACATATAATGAAGAAATAACGAGGGGCAAAAAAGATTTTTCTTCTTGCTATGCCATCCTCTGAGGGGCGTAGCAATTTCATGCAATCCCAGATTTAAAAACCTTAGTAAATCTGGGATTGTTTTAAATTCATGGAAGGAAACATGTGAACTCCCCTACTCCACCAATGCATTGTCCTCGAGAAGGAAATGTAACAAAAAGCAGTGTGAGCTCTTGCATTTAATAATTTTTTTTTTTTACAAAGCCACACAAGGAGGCACAAATCACTCCTTGTGTGGCTTTGGAAATATCTTCCAACATTTTGAGTAATGAATGCACCACAAAAGTGATGCAATCATGTTGCAAAATGTTGGTAAATGTGGCCCACAATCCGGAGTGAAAAATAATTGCTACATATAAGGTATATAATACCAAATAGACCTGGAACGAGACCTGGAACGAGCTATCGGCAAACATCAGACAAGCCCCCTCCCTAAACCCCTTTAGGAAGACCCTCAAGACCAGGCACTTCGGCTAGACTGATCTACGATACATTGAAGAAATCCAAAGTACCCAGGCACCATTAATACACAGAAAAAGTGTTTAAAAAAAGAAATGTTCCTGTAAACCAGAAAAAAGGAAATCAAAGTAAAAAATATCGGTTCATTAGAAAGGAAAACAGATTTCCTTTAAATAAAAATGCTAAATTCCAAGTGCATAGGACACATTTATATAAAAAAAATGCAAAGTAAATCAGAATACCCACCCATAAAAAAAGCACAATAAAACATTACAGAAATATTACACTTAATAATCAAAAAGCAACATAACATAATATAACATAACATATCAATACATTACAAAAACACTGTAGAAAAACCTAAACCCATACATTAGTAAAAAATACTGCAATTACGTCAACAAAGGGCCTCATTACTTTGTCAGGTGTAAAGCCTCCGCCTGACTGTCAGTTTACAATCTGACTAACTGATTACGATGTTCGTGGTCAGAAGGTAAACAGCACGGTCATTCCGAATCAGTTCTGACTTGCATTTAGAGTATCCGTGTTGGTCCAAACTGCAACGTGCACCTTTATGAACAGTGCTTCTGACCGGCAAATTACAATGGCGATTTCCAACAGCTTTTTAGAGTTTGTCGGTCCGACACGAAAAGGCTGTCAGAAAGTGGCTAGCATGCAGCCTCGGGTTCAGGGCAAAGGGGGTACCTAAGGGACCCCCCTGTAAAACCAGGCACTGTGGGGTGCCTCTGACAGGGTGCATGGTTTTACAAACCCCCCCAATTCCTCATAGTAGCCTGAGTTTTCGGGCAGAACATGCGTTCCTATAGGGAACGATGGGGCTCCGACCGAACAGTGTTCGGTCACAGTTTAATCAGTAGGGTGGAGCCACCGGCTAGTGTGTTGGTTCCCGAATTCGAGATTGCGTTGGGCTGAAAGTTTCCGCTTGACATCGTAATGAGGCACAAAATGTACTAAAAACCCACAAGCTACTCTATAACACACCTATAGAACCCCCTTCTAGATCCCCCACATTCAAGACCTAAAAATAAACTTTAAAAAGGACTTACCTGTTCTGATGAATAGCAACTCTTTCCCACTTCCTGGAACCTGGAACATAAAGTACACTGAGACCAATAGACTCTAAGGTAGAGTTGAAAAATGGTTGCTAAATGAAACAAACAAACAAATGGCTACCTCTCCATGGAAGTGAATGTTAATATAAGATAAAACATTAAAAAAAATATTTTCACAATTGTAAACAAATATTGGTAAAATATATTTAAAAACTGTATTAATTAAATAATAGTATAAAACATATACAATATTTAATATATAGTGAACATTTTGTGAAGTTTGTAAAAATATGTATATAAAACTACAGAATTATGGTTAAAAAACCTTAAAACAAAAATTGAAACACGTACAGTTACAATTATGCAAATATGCAAATAGAATTACATTGTTTATTTAATAATAAAATTGTATTCATTTTTATGTTTCACTACATAATGTTTTTTAAACAAGAAATGTACACGTTAAAAAATGTAAAACAATATATTAAATACAATTTGAATTATTTTTTAACGTGTTACATATCATTATTCTTTAAAAATATGTATATATTATTGGTATTTTATTACAAATATACAACCAATTACTATGCTAATTATCTTTCTAAACATTAACAATACTAATTAAATGAAGTAAAGTACTCCTACTGCACAATAATACAATTTAAAAAAGGAATTTAATACACAAATGGTTAAATTGAATAGTCCCATTCAAACGTAAACCATTTTGGGGAGAGTGTTGGACACTAAAGGGGTGACATTTGCTCTTTCCACTATAATATTAAAAATGTTTTGGAAGGTGTTGGACACTAAAGGGGTGAAATTAATTATTCCCACTCCATTCTAAGCCAATTTTGAGAAGGTGTTGGACAGTAAAGGTTCAACATTTACTATTTCCACACCAATCTAAAGCAGGCATGGCCGGCATAGGTAAGAGCATGGCATACTGTGCATGGGTGTAAAATATTCTTTTTCCTATTGCGGCTTTTGCAGCAGCTCTTTTTCTGGCCCGCTGCAAAAGCCACAATAGAAAAAAGCATTTTATGACTGCCTACATGGTGGTCGCATTGTAAGAGAGCTGTTGGGACCATGGAGTCCATGCCGGACGGTCTTGAGCCAAAAAACAATGCGGTCGGACACTCGCTCGACCGCCATTGTAATGATTCCCCCATTATGACAAAACAATTATTGAATTTAAAATATGTGATAAAAGTAAATGTACAATTTTTTTTAACTATTCAACTTACATTTAGTAAATGTTACATTTACCCAAAATGTTCATCATTAAAATAATTATTTCAATATTTACAATGGAATTAAAAAAATTAATTTATCAATACAATACAAGACATTATTTAATATTCTTAATTATTATTTTTTTCTTTTGCAAAATACATGAGTCAGAAGGAATGAGTCACTCTGGCACATAAAATAAAATATATGATTGCTAGCATTCAAATCAACAAGGAAAGAAAAAAATAAAGTCAGAACACAGTTGATAACCCTAAAAAATCCATAATACAAGAAAAAAACTAAAGAAACAGTATAGGCAGTCATAAATTACAGGTTATAATGTGGAGCGGTGAGAGTGAAGCACTTAAATTACAAAATCAAGTGACCCAGGCGAGGCAGGGGTTCAAATTTCGGACTCAAGGTAATGTGAAACTGTACTCCATATTTGCTCACCAAGCTTTTTTTTTGATGGCCTTTAACGGCATATAAACTATACTCCATATTATATTCTGCAAAGAACCGTGCCCTCCATACTTCAAAAGAAGGTGGTTCCTGTTGTAACCAAAAAGAGGCTATAGTAAGTCTATATACCTCTGTAACTAAAAATATGAAGTTAGCATATTGCTTTGATATTCCTGTCTCCGCCAGTCCCATTTCTACACCTAAAGGGAATCTGCGTGGCGGATAATTGCATTAGAGTACCAATAATCTCTGATAAACATTTCTCCACCTGCATCAATAAACATGCTAACGATGAACATCCAAAGAAAATATGAACATCATCTGCAGATGGGTATCCGCAGCGGAAGCATTTCCCTATTAAATCCCCGGCCCATTTTGAGACCTTATCTGGTGTAAATTATATAATTATAAAGTGATTTGAAATGCTGCGCGGATAACTTTGCAGAGAGAAATATATTTTTAGCCATTTCCAAAGAAGTTTCTAATTGTATATCTTGCCTACCCAATTTAATCCCCCGTTTAGAATTTTGTTGTTCTATATCATTGGCCTTAGTGCTTTTCATATGACCAAAATGCCTCCACTATTCACCAAGTAATTCTTAATCTGTAAATACTTAGCAAAGTTCTCCCTAGGGAGCTGGTACTGTTCCCGCAATTGTTCAAATGATTTAAGACAACCTTCAGAATACAGGTCACCCACCACCCTTATTCCCTTCAGCCTCCAATTATGCACCACCCGATCCCACAAATCAACTGGCAAAACTATTGAGGATACCAGTGGTGTATACCAAGAGATTTTCTCAAAGCCAAACATACTCCTTACATTAAGAAATTAAGTGCATGATTGCAGAGGCAAGATGGCGGCCGCAACTGTGGCCGTGTAAGGTGTTCAGTCCAAGGCTCCGTGTGATTCCCCTTCATCCCTGTGATTTTTTGTGATTTGTTCCCCGACACTAGTAGCAATACCCGTGGGAGCAATTTTGTGGTTCTGTGCCGAGTGGTGGCTTACCGCCTTGACGGGATTCAGAGTTCACGGTGTCCATTGCAGTCCTGCCCGGTCCGGCACAGCCTCACGCTGACTTGACGGGCTACAGCTGAGGCGCGTTCCGACTGGAGAGGTGCCGACACTAATCGTTCTGAACGCGCTGGGCTCAGCGCGGTGAGCTGCTGCTTCCATTTGTTTCCAGTTATAGGAAAGACAGGAGGGAACCCATAGACCACGTTGGGATGGGTGTATCATGTAAACAAAAACAATTCCCAACAGGTATTATTTAAAAGACGGTTTCAATTGAGTATGCCACAGGCATTACTGAGAACAGAAAACAAGGAGTCAAAAGTTTTGAAGGCGGGGTGGTATTAATCACCAAGGTCAAAGGGACATTCAATATGCATTTACAGTTAAGACAGCACTGTAAAGATTAGATCTTGTGACAACCCAGTGGCACTTGGTGCAAGGTGCTATATACAGTTTTAAGTGAGGTAAAAAGTGCAAGTGCTTTTAAAACAGCATAAGTGGCGCATAAATGAGAGTATATACATCAATTCCCGCATTCATTGCCGAATAGCCACGCCAGATGAGCTCTTGCCTTCTGTGCCCTTCCTTCATTCAGACGCTGCCCAACTACGTGAGCAGTCCTAGGACGTACCACTACCAGCAACTGGCCTTAACAACTGCCGTGTGCCGCCAGCCACGCATCCTTGCTTGGCTGCTTCACTGTACTCATCGACAACCCCGTCCTGATGACGATCCCAACCCAAGGGGATCGAAACGCCGTCAACCACACAGCCTGAATCATATGACGCATATCGCACTTAAAGCTCTTACCAGAAAATAATTGTTTTTCCAAGTGATTGTAACTTGTTTTGTAATTGAAGCTTTAATTGATGTATATACTTTCATTTATGCGCCACTTATGCTGTTTTAAAAGCACTTGCACTTTTTACCTCACTTAAAACTGTATATAGCACCTTGCACCAAGTGCCACTGGGTTGTCACAAGATCTAATCTTTACAGTGCTGTCTTAACTGTAAATGCATATTGAATGTCCCTTTGACCTTGGTGATTAATACCACCCCGCCTTCAAAACTTTTGACTCCTTGTTTTCTGTTCTCAGTAATGCCTGTGGCATACTCAATTGAAACCGTCTTTTAAATAATACCTGTTGGGAATTGTTTTTGTTTCCATTTGTTTCCAGGCTGCTTCTACGGCTCCTATGCTGAAAAAACCAAAGTGAACAGAGGGAAGAACTGGGGAGTGTAGCGCCTCTGATCTGAGGTGCTCCCGAGCAGCTGGGTGACTGCACGCTATTCGATATCGGTACCACCTCTTAGACGCGGTGGACAGTGCTTGCTGGTAATGGCATCGAAGGGCAGAGGCGACGTAAGGACCCGCGGGGGAGCACCTGCAAATACACCCGCTGTTGATACGACTGAACCTGCTGTAATGCTCGCGGGGCATAACGCTGCTAATGACAATGTTACATCAGGAAGCCGTGGCGTGGTTGCGAGTAAAGGCATTCACACCAGTGATGATAATAGTGGCAGCGCTGACAGCACCGCTTTGATGTCTGAATGCAGTAATATCCAGCAGGGGCATGCGGTGGCCTCAAAGACACAGGGTATTCGCCAGAGTCAGCTAGCGTACCAGAGTCAGGACACCCCTGTAAAGCAACGGACTGTCCCGGCAATCTTTAATAAAAAACAAGGAGTAAAAGCAAAATTGGTTGTGGAGCCAGTTGGAGAGGTTCATGCAGCTCTAACAGCTTCTAGTAACCAGCATGAGCTGTCCCAGGAAATAGTGAATACTTTTACTGGAGTCTCGCCGGCCCTGTCTTTAGCTGACCAAGAACGTGGAATTAACACTATTTCAATGAAAGTCTCGGCAGTGAATTGAGGTAATGCAGTAATGCAGTAATAGTAACAGCTATAGAAGACAGCAGTTCACTGCCAGGGCCAAGCACGGATGCTACTACTTTAGCGACTGAGAAGGGCAGCGAGTCAGAGTATGCTGTATCTGATGGTAAGTTTTACTCCATGTCTGATTTAACGACCGCGTCAGACAAGGAGCATGATGAAGATAGCTCCAGTAACCCAGGCGATTGGGGGGACTTGCCAGATGACGAAGAAGGTGAGGATTTTGATCAATCCCTGCCCCACGAAACAGTAAGAAAGGTGGTGGAGGCATGTGAAGGATCAGTGCATGAGCGGAGCCTTCCATTAGCTCAGTTCAACTTGGATGAGGATTTTGAGGAGGACTAGATCACTCTTGGCCTAATTTATAAGAGTATAATGGCACATCGCAGTGAAACCAAAGCAGAAGGCTTACGCACACAAGGGGCTGTAAGGAAACTTCAAAATACAGTCCGGCGCTTGGTTAAGACCTGTGCAGAAGTCACCACCCGTGTGGTGGAGGTGGAGGAGAGAGTTTCCTCAGCAGAGGACTGTTTGGTTAAGCAGCAATCAGCTATTGAGACTTTGCAAAAATCTAAAACAGACGTGGATTGGAAACTCACAGACCTAGAGAGCCGCGCGCGATGCAACAACTTGCATGTACTAGGCATAGCCAAGACAAAAGAAGGTGTAGACCCACGGAAATTCATTATCCAGCTTTTTAAGGAAACCTTCCCTGAACTGAATGCTTGGAATTGGGAAACTGAAGAGATTTGGGTACACAGGTTTCCATTCTTGGTGCGACAGCGAGGAAAAGAGCGACAAGCTGATCAAAACTCATACCCCAGGGCGATTTTAATCTGTCTTAACAACTATCTCCTTCGAGAGGCGCTATATGATTTAGCAGGCCCTGAGAAAAAATGGAGCGGCATTGGGTGTGAGTTTTTTGTTTGCCCGCATTTTTGTCCTGCAACGGTGCACGAACGTTGGCAAACTAGGAAATTAATTGCACCCTTCCAAGCAAAAGGGGCCCAGGTCTTTTTACTGAATCCATCCAAATTAAAGATCATCTTCAGAGGCCAAACTAAATACTTCCGGGACGGTTGCACAGGATTATTTGAAGGAAATGGATAAGAGTCCGAAAAGTTAAAGGGACATGATATAAATCTTAGTTGCCAACAAATGAGCATGTAGTGGTAGTAGACTGTATATTGGGTGCATCACGGGCGGAATGTGCAATTCTTTTGTTTAGATTTTTGGGGTTATCTCTCTCTTACAGATTTTTTTTCTTTCACCTTCTGATCCTTGTTTGTTTTTGATCTCTCCTTCAAAACTGGAGCGAGTATTTGTACGTTTCCTAAGAAATTTTGAAACTTAGATTACTGAGTAACGGGGGCATACGGGAAGGTATGCCCTGTGAAGTTTACGATTTTCCAAGAAATGCCTATGATATGTGATATAGGGAATTGGAATGAAGAGAGGGGGGCCGAATTTCGTATTTTTTTCAGGGCCTGATGTCAGGCTGTTAGGGTGATTAATGAGAGAGAGAGATTGAGGGTCGGGGTAGGGGAGTCAAATAGGGGGGCACTGGACAAAGCACTTCTATATCGCAGAGGATATGGTCCTTCAGCCTCATCATGGGTGGTGGGGGTTTGGGGGGAGGTAAAGACGGCTATTGAGGGGGGTGTGGGTTGGGGGTCAGGGGGCGCGGGGGTGGAAAAAAGAAAATAATACATGAGTACAGGATGGAGAAGAGTTTATTTTGGGCAGTCAGTTTCTTTTTCAGGCAGTTGGTGGAGATACAGCTAAATGGCGGGTAGGGGTATCAGGATAGGTACGCTGAATGTGAGGGGGTTGAATTCAGTGGATAAAAGACAGTGGGTGGTGCAGGAGCTACGAGCTCTCTTCTGTGATATAATCTGTCTCCAGGAGACCCATATAGTATGGTCAAAGCGGCAATTGCTTGAAGAGCTGGGATTAAATCTTATAGCCTGTACTAAATACTCTGGTACGGCTAGAAGAGTTGCAATTTTGGGTAAAAAACATATAGGCAACACCGGTAGAATTCTAACTGACGGATTAGGTAAGTGGGCAATTGTAGAATGTGTTGTTGGTCCAACAATATTCACGATTTGTGCAGTTTACGGGGCTAATTTAGATGAAGCCACCACTCTAGAGTTTTTAAATGTCGAGTTAGCGACCTGGCCCACACACTGATCCTGTGCGGGGATTTAAATATAAATTTAGTACCTAATACTTTATGCAATGAAAAGTCGAGATATAGTGGTAGGAAACCGCAAGTCTTTAAAGCACTCAGGCGCTAATGATTGCACATGAGTTGGTGGATGTTTGGGCTTTTTTAAGGGGGGAGGCTCCTGGATATACTTTTTTTTCTTTTCCCCATCGGAAGCTAGTGCAGCTGGATTATTTTTTTACTCCTCGATTGTTATTAAACCAGGCTGTCATTCAGGTATACCCACGAATTCCATCTGATCACGGGCCGGTAGTTCTTTCGATAACAGGCAAAGTAGAAGTCATAAGGCCAAGGGGATTTTCTTTTGACCGTAAACTATTATTAGAGCAGCAATTCATTGAATATATGAAACAATGGATCACTACTTTCTTTAATATTAATCGCGGGAGCAGTAGTGTGGGCTGCATTTGGGATAGCTTTAAGGCCACCTTTAGAGGGGAAGCTCTGAGTTTTGGTTTGTATAATAAAAAAAACAGGCAGCAAAATTCCAAGAGCTATACCAAAATTGATAAAGGCTGAGGAGTCACTTATCCAGGGCATCCAGGCTGGTACCGATATAACTGACTTGATTACAGCGGTGGCACGGCGTAAAGCAGGGCTAAATCTTAATTGGTCTCAGGAAACTGCAAAAAAATTCTTTATTAAACAGCAATTGCACTATGAGTATGGCGAGGCAAGTGGCAGATGCCTCGCCCAAAAATTAGGATTGAGGGAGGCAGCTCAACGGATAGACAGTATTCTAGATTCGAATGGAGATTCTGTTGAAAATGAAAGTGGCATCTTGGAGGTGTTTAGACAATTTTATGAGGTATTATATCGAAGAGATCAGTACGATGAGGAGGGTGCAGCTACTCTCATCAGCCAGTATTGCATGGCAGATCTCCCTGCAGAGGACATAGAAGGGCTAGAAGCTCCCATTTCGCTAGAGGAATTAGAACTAGCAGTAAATGGGCTGGCAAGGGGCAAGGTGGCAGGGCCAGACAAGCTACCTTTGGAAATGTATAAAACTTTTTTTCCTACCTTAAAGGTAGATCTTCTGGCAACAATGGGAATGGCCCAGAAAGGCGCTCCCCCTATGACTTGGAATGAAGCATGTATAGTTGTGTTCCACAAAAAAAAATAAACCTGCAAACCTGTCCGGCTCTTACCATCCCATCTCCCTTCTAAACGCGGATGGGAATATCTACTCGAAGATCTTGGCCAATAGGCTATCTTCTGTTATCTCCGCATTAGTTTCTACTATACAACACGGGTTCATTCCACATCGAGAACAGCGAATCATGTCAGCCGTGTGATAACTTTTTTTGACTATGTTAATGTAACCCAGGAACCACTTTGTTTAATTTTATTAGATGCTGAGAAGGTGCTTTTTATGGGATGTCATGAGGCGATGGGGATTTGGGCCAGATTTTATTACTTCATTGAAGACACTGTATCGTCAACCTGTAGCCCGCATTAGCACCATACGACTCGAGTCGGGCGGTGGTTCAAATACAGAGGGGTACCAGGCAAGGTTGCCCCTGTTCTCCCCACTTATTTTCATTGTACATCAAACCGTTTTTAAGAATTCTGGAATCTAGCACTAGGATTCAACCAGTGGCCATACAAACCTATCAGTTCAAGGTCCTCGCCTACGCGGATGAAGTTGCTGTTGTTACGCCGAGTTCAACTATAGCAATGCAGGAGATCGAATACTTAGCTACAGAATTTGGCGTGGCTTCTGGCTATAAGCTGAATACAGCCAAAACTCAGTTGCTATGCGCCAATATGTCGAAGTATTCCGACCCAAGCGTATGCCATGCGGCTACATATTTGGGGGTCAAGCTTAGGGCTTCTACAACTGCCCTGGTTAAATCAAATTGGGAGGCTCTTCTATCGGGGTAAGGAAACATAGACCGGGCGGAATGTTTGCATCTCTCCCTAGTGGGGCGATGCAGTCTACTAAAAATGATGATACTCCCAAAAATGTTGTACTTTTTTAGATGTGTCCCCCTAGAAATCCCTAAGGCGAGCTTGGCACAGCTCCAAGCTATTTGTATGTGTTTTATGTGGTCCGGGAGCAAGGCTCGTCGTGCTGGGAGATATATGGGGCATATTACCAACAACTAGCGATAATTTTTGTCTCTAACTTGTTTAGAGACAAAAATTATCGCCGCACATCGGCGATTTTTATCGCAGATAAACCTTGCTATTAGCAAGGTTTATCGCAAATGCGATAAAAAACGGCCGCAATGCATGAATATCGCTGAAAAGTCAGCGATATTCATGCATTATCGAGCAAATGCTCTTAGCCATGTTATCCACCTCCCATTGGATAACATGGCTAAGAACTGCTCAGGGCAGGTGTTAGCTTTTGGAGATATTCGCGCTTAGCGCGAATATCTCCAAAAGTTGGTAATAGGAGATAGCGATGTTAGGGACTGTTTCCAGTCGCTAACATCTTGGCACGCCCACTTTGCATGTCATTAGTGATAAATATCACTGACATGCAAAGCGGGGCCCAAGATGGTCGCTATCTCCTTTTAGCTGTCACTAACTGGTGTTAGCGACAGCTTGGTAATAGGGAGATAATTTTATCTCCGCTTTCTTGGCTTTTAAAGCCAAAAAAGCGGAGATAAACCCCCTTGATAATATGCCCCTAGGTTATTACCAAAAAAGTTAGGCGGTTGGTCGGTACCAGACTTTACGTTGTATTATTATGGTTGTATGATTCAAGGTATGAACATTTTGTTAACAGGGGTTGGTCCCCTGGATATTGCTGAATGCCCATCCATATACCAGATGTTACTGGGGGTGAAAGCCAAAAATTGTCTGTTTTTGCACCTTGAGTGGAGCTACTACAAGCGCATGAGATTTAAGGTTTTGGAGGCTGCATACAAGGTATGGAGAATACTAAGAGGTATGAAAATGTTTAATTAAACGTCATAATTTAATAAAAAGTCATAATTAAAAAAATACATATTTTGATTTTATAATATACAATATAAATGCATGTCATAAAAATATTTAGTACACTTACATTAACATATTTACTTTTTAAAAATCTACCAACCCTTATCCCCTAAAACACAACATCCACTACTAAAAATAAAATACATACTTTTAAACATCGGAACACCTAAAAAAATTATTATCAATATCAAAATAATACATTATCTTACTAAACACACAATTTCAACAAAATATTAAACATAAAATCAAACATACTACACTACAGTACATATAAACTATCAGAGACTCAGTAGATTTACATCAAGTTTATGTTGGTGAAACACATAGGTTTTGATTAAATCTAAACTGATCAAAATAGCGTTTTCAAGCTTTTAAAATGTGTACTAATGCTTACTATACCAACTCGTACTGCTAAGGCTTTACAACTCCAAACACTTGAGGTGCTGAGTTAAATCTAATTTACAAATTGGAATATATAAGAGATAAATGCGCTGGTAACATTTTCGCACACTAAAATGCACGTTGCATGTTCTTAAGGAAGGCTAATTTTGCAGATATGTATTTCCATGTGTTCCTAATACCTCCTTGATATTTGCTAAAACAGTGAACAGGTGAAGTATGACAACAACATTCAAACACTGCATGCCTTTTATGTTATGGTCAGGTTGCTGACCTCTGCATTGCTCTGAAAGGTATGGAACTGACATAAAAAATAATCTGTTTTCAATAAACATCTGATGTTAGGGGTTGACACATACTTTCCAGGTGACTGCTTGGAAGTTAGTAGCCCTGGTCTATAGTCCACTTTGCCCATGCCTTAAAACATCTCTGGACTTGGCACAGGCCATGCTGATGCCTGGTCCAAGCAAATTACTTTCATGAGTAATAGAGTGACTGCACAGAACTTGTACTGGGAGACACAGTGACAGCGGGTGAGCACCTGAAAACATGGTAGCACTGCAGGTAAAATATTGTGAGAGCATGCAATAGCATCTTTAAATAAAGATACATTGATCAAAAAAAGAATTCAGTTGGAAAAACGTAGGATAATATAGGTATGACATTAAAACAAACCAGAGAAATAATGGAAATTATTAATGAAATAGGTAAAGATTGTGAGGAAGTTTGTTGGAAGTACTCAGAAGAAATATAGTGGAAAATGGTTCAAAGAAAGTAGTCAAACAGTACATGCAGAGTATGTGAAAGAGCAGGGGATGAGTAATCACATTTATGAATATTTGCAGTGACCTCACAATGTAATTGATCATATCCTTACTTATGGGAATGGGCAGTGGCAGCTGGCACAGGTAAGAGCAGACTTAAAAAATGATATAGTGCAGCAAATTAAAAAGCGAATGCACTATGTAGTGAACATGTTGTGTGCAAATGAGCCATATAAATTGTAAGACTTGCAAGATTAAAGAGCTTCATGAGTAAACAGTGTGCAGGTGCAATGAAGGCTTATTCTATTACTGCGGATTTTGCATTGACAGTTTTTTTTTCTACCAATGCCATGAACTTCAAGAATTTACCACTAAGCAATATATCCTCTCCTTGGAGGCAACGTATTACTGCCTGTCAACACATGCATAGTTCTTTTCTTATGAAATAATGCTTCAGTTAACTTTTTCTCTCTTCCAGCAACGGTGGACATGTGCGTACAATGGGACTTATGTCTTCCTTAGCATATTGGCAAAGAACGACATGCAGTCACAATGGTTAGTTTTAGCCAGTCTATGGAGTTGAATAAGATTTTAAACCTGCCCAATTCATAGCTCAATAATTTGAGCTTTGCCTTCAGCCCAAAACATTTTCCTAGATACGGTTGTGACTTCAAGATTTCATCCATGCAAGTGATCTCTTTGCCAGCAAGGCCTTATCTGTTGGTAAAGAAAGCTTATTAACTGCTGAGTGGGCTACTTTATCTAACACTGCCTGGCTAAGAGATAGTTTCCATAATGACTCAATCTACAGTGTTTTTATAGCCTGTTTCCTATATACATGTACCTGATACTGTTTCCATAAAACGTTATTTATTGTGCACAGTGCGCTCTCTTTAGATTTTAGCCAGTTTTTATATACATGCCCAAACTAGACATATTTTGCTGCAGTAGTCTCAATTCAATTCAAAATCTTTATTCGATTGTAAATATTACAATCATAAAAGTACAACTCATAAGTAAACAGTTAAAAACAATCCAAGCAATTCATTTCATGTAACATGTAAGAGACACAACATACAGTACAAGGTAGAAAAAAGAGAGCAGCGGGCACTATGAACATGAGCAATATTAAGTGTGTATTAAAAACATAAATTACTATATTGTTTAAAACATGCCTAAAACATTCACAGCATAATTAACCATCCATACTTTTCCTGAAGGAGATGGCTTTTTTAAAAAAGTTACAGACAAATAAAGTGCAGTCACAGTTCAGTAATTGGAGGTAGTAAAGTGCAGGTTTGATTTGTGCAAAATTCAGTTTTTTGAGGCACGGTGTAAGATATAGTTTCCGTGGTGTAGTATAATAAGGGCAAATGAAAAGAAAGTGTGCCAGATCTTGAGGAGACTTACCGTCGCAGCCACAAGCTGGCAACACTTCACCCCGTTGAGCCCCACTTGGAACCGCCAGTAGGAGATGAAATAGGTCAAAACGGAACCTTATTAGCAGAAAACGTTCATAGCTAGTCATAGGCCATGACAGATAAGGTTCCATTTGTGGACAGGTTTTAAGTAGTAGGTGTTTCCTAACACTGTCCTTCTTTATCTCAACCTCTTCTCTGTCAGTACATCTTAGTAATAATATAGCATTTTTTACCGAGATGACGTCGGGTTTTGTGATCAAGTTGGGAGCAAAAAACAAATCAGATCGGCCAATTGCCGTCAAACAGTCCTTTATATACCCCACGGGACTTTAAACCTCCCATCTAGCGTTAAGGCTTCTTTCAATAAAGCGTGAGTGAGCGGAATATCGGTATTGAGCCAACAATTCAGCCAGCACAGAACCGGGTTTACTGCTATTCTATCACTTAAGTAGGGGACCCCCAACTCCTCGTGTACAGAAAAATTCCCGATACCCCTTGGCAACCTCAGTATCTTTTTCAGAACATTATTTTCTGTAACCTCTAGGTCCTTTACCTTGCAGTAGCCCCAGAGCTCGCTTCCATAGCAGGCGACAGCGACACTTTTTGCCTGATATAATTTGAGCAAAGCGGCCGTTGGGTAGTTCCCAATTTGTTTTGCAAAGCCAAGTATGGCCGCATTTACCCGTGTTGCTTCGCCCTTCTTTTTGGAAACTGCGGGGCCCCAGGATAGTTTATGATCTAAGAGAACCCCAAGGTATGAAAAGGTATTAGTAGTAGGGATTTTCTCCCCATTTATACTGAAGGAATTAATTTTCCGTGTACCCTTTCCTATTTTCATGACATAGGACTTGGAATTGTTAATGCTTAGGCCACGGGACTCCATGAATTTAAAAAAGGAATTTAATAATTTCTTAAGGCCAATTGCTGTTCTAGATATAAGAACAGCATCGTCTGCGTAAAGCAGCACAGGAACCCCTTTGCGCTCAACAAAGGGGTAGTCTGCTTCAGTATTTAGAAGAAATTCCTCCAACTCATTGATATACAGATTAAAGAGGAATGGGGCCAAAATGCATCCTTGTCGTACTTCCCGATTTATTCTGAATTCGTCCGTTACTTTAAGATCTTGGGTGTATCGGACATTAGCTCTTGTATCCGAATGCAGGTCAGCTAAAAATTTGACAAGATCAGTAGTCTCATTCTAACCTTATTTGGCATGTTCAGGGATGTTGCCCAGGCAGAACACAAGCCAGTAACTGCCAATGACTGCATTGTCAAATACTCTCTCAGCCCTTCCCGGGTGCTTCTGATTTATAAGCTACGAAGGGAGCACGTTTTGTAGCACTTACTTGAACTAGAGGGTGAAAAGAGAACTTAGTAACTAAGAACTCGAAAAAAGAAGTCCAAATGCAATAAATAGTCACTGTTAGAATAAATGGAGGACAGAAGTCAAAGAATTTGTTGATCCGTAGCATATCTTCAACACAGAAACAGCCATCACGTGTTTTGTCACAATGAGGTGACTTCTTCAGGGCTGTAAATACATATATACATATGTATATGTACATATATACAAAATAATTCTTACTTTAAATGCATTACAACAGCATCCATTGCATATCCTTCATGCTGTGGAAGTCATCATGGTAAAAAATTCCTAGAAAGAAGCATTCAGAATTCAGCATGTGGACCGAGACCAAAGAAACATATTGAGCACCCCCAAAAAATTAAAGAAAAAATGTAGGTAAAAAAGAAAAGCTACTCCATGGAGTAAAGACTCACAATGAAGTGTGTATCCCTTCAGAAACACCAAATTCCTTGTGTCTATGCTGTTAGAAGTAAGGTAGAAAAAGTAAAAAACATTATTACTGACCTAAGATGATAATTTGTCCGTCAAACAGTATATGTCAAATGTTATCAATGGAGTACCAAAGTCAATCTAGGATTTCATTAATATACAAATCCTTGTTAAGTAATGTGTCCCAGCTTAAAAAATTGTGAAAAAATAAAAAATGAAAAGGATAAGAAATGAAAGTTTGTTCTTATCTAGTGAGAGATATATTTAGCTGTTCAGCTTACATTTGTCCAAATAATGTTTGAACTCATAAGAAGGGTGTTCTTAAGGTCCTTGTTATAACATGTTTAAGCCAGTTGAGGAACTCACGAGACAGCATTCGTCGGAAGCCAGCGTTTACTTAAAAGAAACTGATGAGGGGCAAAAAATGTCAAACTCTCTGTTAGGAGCATGCGTGCTATATTGAAATGGCTGCGTTTTCCTTTTTTTTTTTTACTTTTTTTTTATTGATATTTGAGTTGCAAGCTTAAACAGACCATAACATAATTCCTTCCTGAGATTAAAACAAGATACATATAATACAGATAATTCAAAAGAGGATAAAGCAAAACCATTCAGAATATCAAAAAAAAAAAAAAAAAAAAACAGATAATACATGACTAGACAGTATAGACAGTTCATTATATCATTAGTTCATCAATCCATTTCTGAATTGGTGACCAAATTTTTAACCCACGTTGTTTCTTATTTTTCCCCTTGGTAGCATATATTGCTGATTCAAGTTTATATCTAGCAAGGAGACGTCCCTTCCATGTATAGAAAGATGGTGAGTCTATACTAATCCAGTCCTGAGAAATACATGCACGGAATTCAGCCATCATAATAAATAATAAATTCGTTTGTTCCAAATCTTTTGACTCTTTAGAAACACCAAATAATATAAGTTCAGGTGATAAAACAATATTTTTACAAAGAATGTGTTCTATAAATTTCTGAACATCACAAATAAATGCATTAAGTTTTACACACGAGAAAAACATATGTAAAGTATCGGCCCCTCTTAAATTACAGCGATTGCATTTAATTCCCGTGATGCTCCCCCATTTCAAAACTTTTGCCGGCGTGTAATATAAATCACACAAGATCATATAGTGTTGAGTGCGATTACGCCCAGAAAATAAAATAGAGGTGGCCATTTTAATTGATTCTTCCAAGAATATATCCTTTGTACCTAATTTGTTTTCCCATTTGTCCCTCAACTTATTAAGATCATCCTCCAAGTAAGTCATTAAAGTATTATAGTAGAACCCAATTCTTCTTTTATTATTTAGAGTATCTATAAGTAAGATTGGGGACAAATCTTGTCTTTCTATATTGGAAGGTGAATTTAAAAAACTATGAATCTGTAAGAATTTGAAATAATCACAAGAAGGAATTTTAAAGTTACTTTGTAGTTCGCTGAAAGAAAATAAAATTTCAGAATTATTATAGAGATCAGAAAGAGCAGTAATCCCCTTATTGTTCCAATTTTTCATCACCTGATCTCTAAATATAGTGGGAAAACAATGACTTGAGTTTAATGGCGTATATCTAGTAATTTTCCTAATTCCCACCAGTTTTTTAATAATTCGCCAAGCTTTATATGCTGCCAGCACTATCTTAAATTTTGTTTTTTTGTAATAGCTTGGCTCAATGAACTTTAACAGATGATAGTTCGCATCAATACCTACTACCATTTCATAGATATTTGGATATTGTGCCCAAATAATAGGTATTTTATTGCCCACAATTAAGGGAAACATATATTGAAGTGCGGCAGCTAAATAATAAAATAAAAAATGCGGTGCGGCCCATCCCCCCTTATCTTTCGGTATAATCAACTTCTTATATGCTCTTCTAATGCCTTTATAGCCCCACAAGAATCTTATTGCGGTTCTTTCAATTTCTTGGAAAAAACTTAAAGGAAATTCCAAGGGGATTGTTCTAAATAAGTAAATAAATTTCGGCAATATAAGCATCTTTAAAACATTGTTTCTACCATGAAGAGATAAATGTAAATGGTTTATTCTTTCCAAAGTTGATTTAGCCTTTTTAAGAATCGGAATGTAATTAATACTAGGTATCTTAGAAATAGGTATAGTTAATCTAATGCCTAAATAAACTGCTTCTGTGACTATATTTGTAATAGGAGGTGGGTTTAATCCTGTAAACAAAATTTGTGTTTTAGATAAATTTAATTTATACCCGGAAAAAAATCCAAATATGCCCGCTAATTCTTCAATCCTCAAAAACGTTCTTTCAGTATCTTTAGTGACCACTACTAAATCATCAGCATATGCAAGGGCTCTATATATCGTACCTCCTAGCTGTACTGGAGCTATACTTTCCTCTCTATTTAACTGGTTAAGAAAAATATCTATATATATAGCAAAAAGAAGAGGAGAAGACGGGCATCCTTGACGCGTTCCTCTTTGGATGGGAAATGATGCAGATTTGTTATGACCTATTTTTATTACTGAAACTGGATTTTTATATAATGTCTTAAATGCATTTATTGTTCCTGGCCCAAAGCCTTTCATAGATAGTACGTCCCATAGATAGGGCCATGCTACTCTATCAAATGCTTTTTCAGCATCTAGGAGAATGATTCCTATTGGTATATTAGAGGCTTGTGACCAGTCCATCATTGCTATAATTCTGCGTACATGGTCCGCCGTATCTCTATTGGGAATGGCTGCGTTTTCCAATAGAAACATTGTGTTAAGTATCGTAATGTTAAATTGAAATAAACACGAAAAATAAATGAATAAACACAAGTAAAAATACAGTTAGTCCTGTGATATAAGAACTAGAAAAAAAGCTAAAGAAAAACAGGAAGAAAAAAACCAAAAGATTGGAAACAAAAAAAGGTTAGATAACGTAGAGAAAGATTGAAAAAAGAGTAGGAGAAAGAAGAAAATAAGGGCAAAAGAAAGTACAAGAAGAAAGGATAAAAGAGGCCAAGTAAAAAAGGAGAGGGGAAAAGAGAAATGAGAAAAGCAAAAGCTCATTCACATTGGGCAATCATATAGGACGTTAGTTAAAGAAGCAATATCCCACATACATGTTATTGGGATATTGTTCTCATGGTTACTGTCTCTTGGAAAAATCAAAGTCAGTATTACATTTTGTATATCATTTTCTGACAAATGCATATTGACTGTAGGAGAAATCATTTACTGAGTATTAGTGGGCTAAAATCCTCATGGTAAGTGTCTCTTGGAAAAATCAAAGTCAATGGTATATTTAGTATATTATCTTCTGACAAATGCATATTGATTGTAGGAGAGATCCATTACAGTTTATGTATAATACTTGAAATTTTACATCAATTACAGAGTGTTTATAGGACCTGATAGTTGTCATCAACATGGTATGAGTTCTCCTGCATTATAAGATTACAATATTTCATTCAGCTCATCCACTACATTGGCAACCAAAGCGACATAATAATCTTTCAAGAACACATGAAGATCTCTATCCTGTGAAACACAGTTCTACTGCCCTTAGTTTAGTTATGCATTTTGTTTCAGTTTTTTTTTAGGGTAAAGGTTCTGTCACTCCATCTTGGGTCACTTTCCACATGTGTTATAGCACAGAATTTAATGTTTAATATCTCGGATCCCGGTTGGGTGTTATTATAATGTATCACTAATAGATAATATGCGCTATTATTCTTAATTGCTCTTATATTTTCCAGCATAAGCTCCATTGCGGGGTCTGATTGTACTACCCACATATTTCTTTTGACATGAGCATACTATACAGTAAACCAAAAAGCTGGTATTTTAATTAATGCACTGGTGTATATAGTGTTTATGTTTCGTATTGCACTGAAAACAAGTGAGTTTATTCATGGTATATTTGCATACATTGCATTTGGTTCATCTAAATAAACCTTTGGGTTTGTCAGGCTTCCATGAACTTCTATCTTCCTGCGCGTTTTGTGTAATGTAGCGATGGCAAAGGAGATCTTCAATGTAGTGCCTCTCTTTTATGTTATAGCTGGTTTCCTAGAGATACATTTCCTAATGGTAGGGTCTAGTTCTAGTATGTCTCAGTACTTGTTTAGGATTCTATAGATATCGTGCCTGTGTGTGCAATACCTGGTAACAAGTGCTGCATCTTGTTTCACACAGTTTTTTCAGGGCTTATTCTTTAACAGAGACTCACGTTTTGTTGTGATGATTCTAGTGCATGCCTTGGCTATGGTGGTCTCTTATAGCCCCAATGTTTAAATCAGTTCTCTAGTAGGTCTAGCTCTTTCATAAAGATTATGTGATCACTGCAGTTCCTCTGTAAGCATGTCATCTTACCTAGTGGTTTGGAATTGATTTGTGCAGCAGGATGTGCACTTCTCGCATTTAAAACCACATTACATGTGGTAGGTTTTCTAAACAGCTTGGAAGCTATTTTCATACCCTTTGAGTGTAGGATGACACCTAGGAATTCGATTTGTTTTTAATCAACTGTATTGTAGGGTTAGATTTTATGGATTTTTGTTGAGATGTTCAAAAAGTGAGTTGAGATTCTCCAAGTCACCTGTCCAAATTAGAAGAATGTCATCAATATAACGTCCCCAATTTAATATCCATTCCAGGATTTTTTCGGGGCATTTAGACCATAGACGTGCTTTTTCAAATGCCCCATATACACATTTGCATATGAGGGTGTACATTTCAAGCCAAGAAGTGCCAGACTCATGGAAGGGCTCTTTGCTACAGCCTATTTTCAAGAAAGGGATTAGGGTCGATCCAAAAAACTATTTCATGCTCGTCCTTTTGGACATCGAGGAAAAGAGCTATGTCAGCACCCTCCTGCTGGAGTTAGTGGCTTGGGTAAACAGAGAAGGCATCTACCATTGTACCAGACAGGCTTTTGTAAAGAGGGCCTGACATTTGACAACAGTATGCTCCTTTCTTACTTAGCCTAACAAGCTGTCACAGCTTCTTCCCCCATATCTTCACATGCTTCAGCGATTACTCAGCGGCCTTTGATGAGTTATTGTGAGCTATCAGGTCAATATACTCCAGAACCTGTGTCAGGATCAAACATACCAGGAAGTCAGCCACTCAAAAAATTGCTACGGATCGTGGATTAAAGCAAGGGTGCTTGCTGTCTCCATTATTATTCTGCCTATACACTGCAGATCTGGGCTCTGGGATCTACGATAAGTGGATTGTACTTCACCACTCCAAGAATTGGAATGAAAAAAATCCATCTGATGCAATATGCTGATGATCTAGTCCTCCTAGTAGCCTCCAAAAAGCACTCAATGCACTTTCCAAATATAGCCTTCAGAATTAATTTGTTGCCACTGCCACTAAATCAAAAATAGTGGTTTTTGGCAGCCACCCAAAAAAGGGCACTTGAAATGGTGGCTGGACACACTTAGTCTGGACTGTGTACAAAGCTACATCTACCTGGATATTTGGCTGTGCGAAACAGGCCGCCCTTCGTTTCACATGCATAAAATTAGGCTGAAAGGGAAGATGGTCATGCACCCCCCCAGTAAGTTAAACTCAGCTTTTGATAGTCCCACATCCATGGCACTACAAGGGGTACTATGGAACAAGCTCCTACCATCAGCCGAAAATTGGAAGGACACTTCTCCTTGGCAAAGTATTATTAACTGGCAACTGTGGCCACAGTCACCTACACAAAGGCTCTCACAAAAACATTTTTAATAGACCTAACTGGTTGGTACAACTCACAGCTGCAAAGGAATCCCTGTACCTGGCTGTGGGGAACTGGGACCTAAAAATTATTGATTGCACAATAATTTAAAACAATAATAACAAAAACAAACAACTGCTTCTTCTGTCTCACACTCTTGATCTCAAATCACTCCAGGCAAAGAATTTCCAAGAAACCATGAAATTGCTGCAATCTCTGCCTCCATCAAAGCAGCATCTTAACCAGGCCATGAGGAAACGGGCCGCCAATCAGATTCTAGCTGCAAGGTTGGATCCGCTTCATCTAAGAGAGCTATATTCATGTTGGAAGATGCTTGGTCGTACCACAGAGTGTAGGCTGTGCAACTATAAAGGAAATCACTGGTACTCAACCTCCTATGCTGCCTGGCGCTACAGCAGGCACACCAAATCTATCTATGGTCTATCCTCCTCAAATTGGGCATTCGTACAACAAAGGAAGCCATTTGGCAGCTTTATACTTTGGACATTGTCAAGGACGTGGATAGCTTTGGCAAATTTATACAACACACTTGCTCCCCCTTGAAAGGCACAACAACTGAAACCTTGAGCAACAAACCGCCAGATAAGGCTCAGGCCACAAAGAGCTCTTCCATTCAGATGATCAGCTCACCACATCCAGGGCCCAAAGCAATCATGGGGATTCTGCCAATACAACTACCATCTATGACAGAACAAACAAGAGGGATGCAGTAAGAAAAAAACAACAAAAAATTACAAATAAAGAAGCGCTGGCCCTTTACTTGAAGACTGCCTAATGACAGCAGCCAACTGCTCAGTTCCCACGAAAATTTACAAGCCCCAATGAAACTCGTATAAACTTTGGTCAAGGGTTTTTAATGTATTTTTACATTTAATCTGTTTTTAAATGTGATTGTTTTATGGTCTATTAATGCCTTTTTTTAATGCTTTTAAGTAATCTCACATATTATCAATTCATTCCATAACATTTATTGGCCAGAAGGAGAACCGAAAGGTGTGACCATTGCTCTAATTTGATTAACTTAATTATACATTCCTATCATGACCATATGTTAGATTTGAGACAAGCTATTGAACTTGTTGACCAGTTTAGCCTCCTATAGTTAACTGTGGTGACACTTCCGGGTTCTTGCTGTGCTTGGACATGGCACCTACAGAATTGATTTAGATGAATCCTTTGGATTTCGTGATCACTTTTCAACCGGGTGCCTATCATGAAGTAGCTGACCAATTGAAAAAAAGGAAGGGACATGAAGGTATAATCTAAGATTGAGTGAGCCTTTGCTGAGTGAAAAGTGGACTATGCAGCAACATTAGATCTTATTAGCCCATTTGAAGATCTCAACCGCAAGCGCTCCATGTGTTGCGTGAGGGACCAGCCCCTGTTGTCCCTCCTTTTCATCCAGGGATCTAGCGGCGATATTTGGCAGATTTGGTTTTGCATTTGCAGAGTTTGATCTGTTATAACTTCCTGTAGCAAGTTCATGCTGATTCCCCTATCAGAAAAATAGGAGATGTGGGGTGGTTTGACACTTGGTCAACAATGAATAACTTTTAAAATTCTATAGTTGCCTTCTTATTTGTAGCTCGAAGGATGGATAAAGACATTTATCATCAACAAAGAGTTTACGTTGTCTAGAAAGCAGTCTTGTATTTCTTCTGTTTTGGCCTTAATGTCTGCCGCCACATAAAAAACTAGGTCCCCGCAGGGCACACTAGCATTTGTGTTTTTTGAGCCACTTTATTAAATCTGAGATATGCTGGTATATCCAAAGAAGCTAGTTCCCGAGGTTCCTTGTTTTTATGCAGGATAGGAAATGTTGAGCCTCAATTTTGCTTTGAAGGCCCTCCACAGTTTGCTAACTTTTCCTGTGGTTGCAGACCAGTGATTATTTTGTCGGATCACTGAAATTATATCGACCCCAAAAATATCAAGATACATTAATATCGTTGATAAAATATCGATGGACAAAATATCAACTGGCTATCTTCAAACTGGTAAGTACTAAAATATCGACTCTAAAATATTGAGTTACAAAAATATAAACTGTCAAAATATCGTTTTTTTAAAATGTCTTTAAATTAAGTTAAAACTAATGTAATAATTAATATATTTATTATAAACTTACTTAAAATTATTAAATAAATGTTATATTAATAAATAATTATTGTAAATTAAAAAAATTATACCAAAAATAATACATATATATATAAAAACATATTATTAAATAAGCATATATAATATTTTTACCGTAGCATAGCAAAATGGTTAAAATGTATTGTAACAACTCTAGTGAATTCAACAGTAACAAAAGCGTTGAATAGCGTAGGGGTAAAATTTACTATTCCCACTCCAGTGGGTGCTACAGTAGGGAAAGCGTTGGATAGCGTAGGGGTAAAAATTACTATTCCCACTCCAGTGGGTGCAACAGTAAGGAAAGCGTTGGATAGCGTATGGGTAAAATGTACTATTCCCACTCCAGTGGGTGCAACAGTAGGGAAAGTACTGGATAGCGTAGGGGTAAAAATTACTATTCCCACTCCAGTGGGTGCAACAGTAGGGAAAGCGCTGGATAGCGTAGGGGTAAAAATTACTATTCCCACTCCAGTGGGTGCAACAGTAGGGAAAGCGTTGGATAGCGTAGGGGTTAAAATTACTATTTCCACTCCAGTGGGTGCAACAGTAGGGAAAGCGCTGGATAGCGTAGGGGTTACAATTACTATTCCCACTCCAGTGGGTGCAACAGTAGGGAAAGCACTGGATAGCGTAGGGGTAAAGATTACTATTCCCACTCCAGTGGGTGCAACAGTAGGGAAAGCGTTGGATAGCGTAGGGGTTAAAATTACTATTCCCACTCCAGTGGGTGCTACAGTAGGGAAAGCGTTGGATAGCGTAGGGGTTAAAATTACTATTCCCACTCCAAAGGGTGCTACAGTAGGGAAAGCGTTGGATAGCGTAGGGGTTAAAATTAATATTCCCACTCCAGTGGGTGCAACAGTAGGTAAAGCGTTGGATAGCGTAGGGGTTAAAATTACTATTCCCACTCCAGTGGGTGCAACAGTAGGGAAAGCGCTGGATAGCGTAGGGGTTACAATTACTATTCCCACTCCAGTGGGTGCAACAGTAGGGAAAGCACTGGATAGCGTAGGGGTAAAGATTACTATTCCCACTCCAGTGGGTGCAACAGTAGGGAAAGCGTTGGATAGCGTAGGGGTTAAAATGACTATTCCCACTCCAGTGGGTGCTACAGTAGGGAAAGCGTTGGATAGCGTAGGGGTTAAAATTACTATTCCCACTCTAGTGGGTGCTACAGTAGGGAAAGAGTTGGATAGCGTGGGGGTTAAAATTACTATTCCCACTCCAGTGGGTGCAACAGTAGGGAACGCGTTGGATAGCGTAAGGGTTAAAATTACTATTCCCACTCCAGTGGGTGCAGCAGTAGGGAAAGCGCTGGATAGCCTAGAGGTAAAAATTACTATTCCCACTCCAGTGGGTGCAACAGTAGGAAAGCGTTGGATAGCGTAGGGGTAACGATTACTATTCCCACTCCAGTGAGTGCAACAGTAGAAAAACTAAACACTTCATAAATAATTATAATTAATAGAAATATTATTTCCAATTAAATGTAATTTCCAATACCTATTACTTTTATTTACCAATTATTTTTAATTTAATGGACAATTCGTAATTGATTAACCATTTTATTTAATTAACATTATTAATTAATTATTATTAAATTACTTCCCACCCTATCCCCCTATAAACTCACAACCAACTACAGAAAATTATTTACTAAATATTAATTATTTATCAATAAAATATTTATTATTAATTACCAATTATATTTTAATTAATTACCAATTAATAATTATTTTAAAATTATTATTGTTTTACATAATTAATTAAATATAATTAAATTACTTCCCACCCTATTCCCCTATAAACCCACAACCCGCTACAGAAAATATTTTACTAAAAATTAATTCTTTATCAATTAATCAATTATTATTAATTACAACTTGTTTTAAATTAATTACCAATTATTAATTAATTAACAATTATAAATAGTTTACATAATAATTTAATTATATTTAAATTACTTCCTACCCTATTCCCCTATAAACCCACAACCCGCTACAGAAAATCATTTACTAAAAATTATTTATTTATCAATTAATCAATTATATTTTAATTAATTAACAATTATTAATTATTTAACAATTACAATTATATTACAGATTTAATTAATTATATTTAAATTACTTCCCAGCCTATTCCCCTATAAACCCACAACCTGCTACAGATTTATATTACACAATTATTAAAAACTTACCTTATTTTCGATATTTTTGTTGTCTATATTCTATCTAGTTGATATTATGTCTAGTCTATATTTTTGATTCGATATTTTGGCTATTAATATCGATATTACTCGATATTTTTGTAGTCTATATTATTTCTGGTCGATATTTTGTCTAGTCTATATTTTTACCTCGATAATATATCCAGTCGATATTTTCGATTCGATATTATGTCTGTTTACCTATTTTGTCCTGTCAAAAATTATCGGAGCTGTTTGTTGTGGGATGCAGTTTGCCCAGGGGCCATGCGCATTCTGTTGGAACTTGAATTACTGGCAGCATAACTTCTCTGTTGCTGCCACTTGTGTTATCCTTATGACCTGGTCTCAACACTCAAAGGCTTCTTGCACCTTTGAGCACTGAAGCTGTCTGGGCATGTTCATGCTCCGAGACCAATTTTGCTTGCTTACTCTTGCCTCTCAGTGATGTTGCGGGCACACACCTCTGTTCACTATGATTGGGGACTAAGAATTTAGGTTATGCTATGTCCTAATGGCATGAGAATTCAATGCTCCATTTTTTAAATGTCAGTTTCTTCCTCCAGACGTACTTAGCAAGCAGTTGATTTGCCAAGTAATATTGGTGGACTCCTCCTCCATGTTGGGTAGCATACCGCAGCAAAATTCAACTGTAAGAATATCTGCGGGGGTAATTTGCTGCAATGTCAGGACTATCAGAACCTAACGGAGCACTGTTACTTAGGCATGAATATTCATTTTCTATACAATTTAGAAGTGTTACAACCTTTTACCTAGTTTGGGCATGTATTTAAAAACCTGCTAAAAAGTAAAAAGAGAACACTGTGGTTCATTAAATAATGTTTTATGGAGAGAAGTATCTGACCCAGGCAATACTCAGGTTCATGAATATATGAAACGGACTATAAAACACTCTAGAGTGAATGATTATGTGAACTATCTCTTAGCCCGGTGGTGTTTAATAAAGTAGCCCACTCAGCAGTTAATAAGCTTTCTTTACCGACAGATAAGGCCTTGCTGGCAAAGAGATCACTTGCATGGATGAAATCTTGAAGTCACCATCGTTTTTTACGAGAACTTTTGGAACTAATGGCGAAGCTCAAATTATTGGGCTATCAATTGGGCAGTTTTAACACTTTATGCATCTCCACAGACTGGCTAAGACTAACCTTTGTGACTCATGTCGACTCTGCCAATATGCTAACGAGGACATAAGTCACATCGCATGGACATGCCCAGCATTGCTGGAAGAGAGAAAAGGGTCACTGAAGCATTATTTCCTTGCATCATATCTGAGGTGTGAGGTATTTAAGTCGGGAGCTTTGTGGAAATTAATTTTGCCCAGTGTTGCAAAGACATACACGGAGGCGGGGAGAATCGTAGCGCTCCCCAATAGGTTATAGCGGGTTGTGCATGGAAGTGGCCCGGCCAGGTCTGTCATGCATCTTGCTCCCCACTTTGTGCTCCCCCACACTGATTATTGTAATTTGGACTATACCTGCTTTCCTATCCCTGCAGAGAGCCCCCCCAAGGGAGTACATAATTAAAAGAAAAAAATAATAGTTGCTTGAGCAATCACATTGAAGGTATGATCCAACTAACTCCAATAGCAATTGAAATGTGCTTCAGCCATACAAAATGTCAAGAAACTTAAGCACGAATGATGGGAATCAGTCCAGGGTAGCACCAAGCAGGGGGCAAGCTGCACCACACACTTGGCCTGGCCAGCTCCAGCACCACCAGATATACCCTATTGGGTAGAACTACAGGCCTCCCTTATCACCTGGTTTGTCCTCACACTGCATTAGGCAACGTTCCTACTTGGTAACCACAAAGTTGCATTTTGGCAACTAAATAGTTGGAGTGCATTTTTTCGGTAGCAAAGCACAAGGGTAGTGATGGTCTATCAGTATAGGACCAACACAGGTACTATATATACTGGTTTAATAGTGCAGCTGTGATGGGAGATGCTTTTGTGCCAAATTGTACTTTCACACTGAACCTGCATTTGTTTTCTCATTCTTTCCTTTTCCTGGGACTTTGTCTGAACTCCACCGACAATGTCAAACAACAAAGTCTCTTGTTATTCTTTCTGGCCAGACACTAGCACCTAGACATAACACAATCATGCAGCTGTTGTTTATGTGCACACGTGTCTTATCATATAGATGATAACCTATGCATACCCCACCGACCTCACAAAAGTCAGATCCATCTCCTTACTCCCATACCCGGCGAAAGTCATCAAAAAAGCCGCCAACAGTCAGCTCACCTTCTTCATTGAAAAAAACAACATCCTCAACACCTCCCTATCCGGGTGCAGGAAAAATTATAGCACCAAAACCTCCCTTCACACAGCTACAAATGACTTCTGCTCCCTCCTTGACAGAGGAGAGATGGTGGCCCTCATCCTCCCAGACCGCTCCACTGCCTTCTACACAGTCACTGACCGCACACTAGCCTGCAGATTTCACAACACAGTAGTCTGGAACAAGGCCTTCGACAGGATCCTCTCATTTCTCTCTGGCAGAATGCAGCGGGTCAGACTCCCACCCTTCCTCTCTGATCCCACGTCGACCACCTGCAGATTTCCCCAAGGATCCTCCATAAGCCCCACCCTGTTCAACAATTACATGGCTCAGTTTGCACCCATCGTGAGATCTCACGAACTCAACATTGTACCCTACGCAGATGACACCCAACTCATCTTCTCCCTATCCAACGAACCCAATGTCTCCAAACAGAAATTTCAAGAAAGAATGGAAGCGGTCGCCAGGTGGAGGAAGAACAGCTGCCTACAACTAAACACAGACAAAACGGAAGTACTCATTGTAGGCCCACACCCCGATGCCTGCAACAACACCTGGTGCCCCCCTACATTCGGGAACCCACCCTCTCCCAAAGACCAGGCATGCAGACTGGACTACAGCAACACTCTCTATGCTGGAATCAACAAGAACCTCGCCCGCAAACTTAAGAACATCTTGAGCACCTCTAGCAGTCTAGTCCTCAACCTACCATGCCATTGCCACATCACCTAACACCTGGAGACACTACATTGGCTCCCCATCGAGAAGAGAATCCCCTTCAAGCTTCTCACCTACGTCCACAAAGCCCTCCACAACACCAGACCTGCCTACCTGAACCACCGACTCTCATTCCAAGCACCATAAAGATCCCTCCACTCAGCCCAGCTCTCCCTCTCTACAGTGCCATGCATCAAGAGGACCATATCAGGAGGTCGCTCCTTCTACTTCCTCGTGGCCAAGGCATGGAGCAACCTCACACTCCACCTCCGACAGACGCCAACACTCTCCAAATTCATGAAGGACCTGAAGACCTGGCTCTTCAATTGATCACTTTGAACACCAGGGAGCGGCGCCCCCCCCCCCAAAGCACTTTGAGACCCTTTCGGTGAGTAGTTGCATTTAACAAACCTATGATTGATTGACTGATTGATGAGCCAAAAACTCACACCGGGGAAGAGAGTTCTGAGACAACAGAACTGCATCTGCTGAGATGTAGAGCATACATTTATAAATGCTAAGGTATGGGGACTGCCAGTAATCCTCTAGCAAGGGAAGGGGGTTACGTTGTTTTGTCCTATTAAATGAAAGGGTTTTTCATTAAATATGGATTATTAACCATGCTAACAGAATTTTGTAATATGCATTTGTTTTCTAGCTGTGATGCATATACTACATTTCAGAGCAAGATGGTTTAAATAAACTTTCTAACCATCCTCCATGTCCCCTGAATATTATATTGTGGATGAGTATGAGGGAGAGAGCGAAAGGGTGTGTTACCACTATCACTGAGAGGCTCGAGTGTGTTGTTTTCTGCAGTACCAATTTATGTGTCTCTCTGGTATGGTTAGGAGGACAAGTGAGGCACTATAGCCAGTTGGTATGCTGACTCAGTCCCTACCTACTGATGTCCTATGGTTCCAAGCATTGTTCTGTTCCAGAGCAGAATCCCTGCGCACTCTATTGTGGCCTAGATTCTTACTATACAAGGAACAACATTATATTAGGCTATTAACCACAAGAGAGGTATTTGAAGAGCAAACACACTGAACTCATGTATTTGATAATGAATGTTAGAAATGGGGGTCTCTAGTTGGCAGGTTGTTACGCTGTCAAAGTAGAGACCATTCTTCCTAGTTTGGTGTGAGCAGCAAGCTTATCTCCGAGGCATTTTGTTAAACATTTGCACATAACCAACAGTAATACAGTGAAAACACTACAAAATGACACCACACTAGCTTTAGAGAAATAATCAATATGTTGTAGTACTTTATTCGATAAACACATTTATCATAAAAGTAAAAACCACAAACAACCCTTAAAATTCATACAAAATGATATACAGGTTATAAGTGCATTAAAACACATATATACAGTTAAAATTGGGTGAACCAATAGAGACATTAAAATAGAGTAGCAGCATGGTCAGTCACAGTTAACCTGAAATATCATTTAGCACCCTCATTTGAGATCATCTTTAGCTGATTTGGTCTTATCTGCCAGGTTCTCTTCCCAGATATTTCGCAACCCCACACACCAGAGCCAATGATGTTACATCTGTTGTAAGAATGCGCAGGGCGTTAAGGTGCTGTCTGAAGCCCAGTTCCCTACAAATTGGCCTAAGCCACCATCTTCTTACACCCCTATAGGCTCTACAAGCGAATAAAAAATGTACCAAAGACTCTTTGGGGCATGGGCAACATGGACATGAGGTATGGTCGGGCAGGGAAGGTCTCCACTTTTCAGTGAATGAATTTAATGGTATACCATACCTGAATTTTAAGAAAAGTGTTCTGTCACCAGGTGATTGGATGAAATCCAGAAATGGTTCGTGGTTTCTGACAGACTTATTGTTCAGAAATTGGTAGGTCAGAGGTCCCCACCTATGCCCCTCTAGTTCCTCTTTCAGAACCCAGTCCCAATACAATTTCTTAACAAAATTATTGGTGGGGGGGACTGGGTTAGCCAAAGCTCACCCAATCCTATCCACGTGACCATCTCTTTCAGCTTGCTCAGCCATCGGATCTTGGCACAGCCGCCCAAGCTGATGAGTTTGTCAAATGCTGCAGCATAATTGACTAGATCCGTGGATCTTCGCAGGCGCACCCAAAACAGCAAAGGGCGCAGTCGGACTATATCCTTGATTGAGCGTCTGCCCAAATCAAGAAAAAGTGGTTTTAGAGGTGTTGAGACTGGGAGCGAGGCCAAATCTCGAAAAAACTTGTTCTCTGCCTTAACCAATTCCACAGTGTTCTCGAACCCCCAAAGTTCAGAGCCATAAACTGATGAAGCCAATGCCTTCCCTTCGTAGTCTGCCAGGGCCGGGGCTATAGGTCCACTGGTCGAGCCTCGCCGGTCTCGTGCAATAGCTCCTGCCACTCTCTTGAGGTTCAGGAGCATTTTCAAGACGTGGCAATTCCAGGTCATTTTATTATTAATTCTTATTCTCAAATAGTCGAAAGCCTCGACAACCTCCAGGGGCGCCCCATTAACCCCTTCCATGCTCATGACGAGCTCAGCTCGTCATGAGGCACAGTTGAGCTGCGCTGATGACGAGCTCAGCTCGTCATGACACCAGCAAAATGGCAATTTCCAGCACAGGAGAAAAATAACCACAGCAGCGATGTGGTTAAGTGAGATGTTTAACCTTTTTACTTTTTTGGATGAGGACAGTGGCATCAGCTTTGTTTTGGAGGTGTTGATGGTTAAGCCACGCTCTGTACAAAACAAGCTGAATTTGTCCAGGAGTTTCTGGAGGCCCACTGGTTTCTTTGAGATCAGGAGGGTATCATCTGCGAAGAGAAGGGTCGGTGTTTTTTCTCCCGCCAGGACTGGGGCGTCGGCCGGGTCCTCCCTCAGATGGTCCACCACCCCAATTAAATAAAAGGGTTTTTCATTAAATATGGATTATTAACCATGCTAACAAAATCTTTTAATATGCATTTGTTTTCTAGCTGTGATGCATATACTACATTTCAGAGCACGATGGTTTAAATAAACTTTCTAACCATCCTTCATGTCCTCTGAATAATATATTGTGGATGAGTATGAGGGAGAGAGCGAAAGGGTGTGTTACCACTATCACTGAGAGGCTCGAGTGTGTTGTTTTCTGGAGTACCAATTTATTTGTCTCTCTGGTAAGGTTAGGAGGACAAGTGAGGCACTATATAGCCAGTTGGTATGCTGACTCAGTCCCTACCTATTGATGTTCTATCGTTCCAAGCATTGTTCTGTTCCAGAGCAGAATCCCTGCGCACTCTATTGTGGCCTAGATTATTACTATACAAGGAACAAGATTATATTAGGCTATTAACCACAAGAGAGGTATTTGAAGAGCAAACACACTGAACTCATGTATTTGATAATGAATGTTAGAAATGGGGGTCTCTAGTTGGCAAGTTGTTACGCTGTCAAAGTAGAGACCATTCTTTTTAGTTTGGTGTGAGCAGCAAGCTTATCTCCGAGGCATTGTGTTAAACATTTGCACATAACCAACAGTAATACAGTGAAAACACTACAAAATGACACCACACTAGCTTTAGAGGAATAATAAATATGTTATCTGTACAAACAAGACCAAAAACTATACAAAATCCACCATACAGAACTCAGGAATCTCAATAATCAAAAATAGACCTAAAATACAGTTAATTCAAGTCAATAGGTCCACCCAGGGCTATCACAACATTATGAACGACAAATCAAAACAGTTCTGACTGACCAAGGTGCCCACTACAGAGCCTGCAGGACACAGAGCCAGCAGCAACGTCGTTGACGGCGTCAATTGTCAGGTTTTTTTGTTTCTTCTTATGCAGCACAAAACACACAGTTTCCGGTTCTGGTAGTAGATGAATTTGAAGTATTTGCTGTTCCTGAGACTTCTTCAACAGAAGGCAAGCTCTACCTCAATCCCTTGGAGAAACTCAACACAAGAAGTTGCAAAAAGTCCAGTCCAGTCCTTTCTCTGCCCAAGACAGAAGCAGCCAATGCTGGCAAACACAGCAAACCAAAGTGGCAATTCCTCCTCACAGCTTATCCAGCTCTTCTTCTTGGCAGGTTTCTGAGTTCAAAAGAATTCTAAAGTTCTGGGGTCTGGTCCCAATATTTATACAGTCTTTTCCTTTGTTCTCTTGTGGCAGAGAGTCTTTGTGCTTAGCTCAAAACAGTTTTGTCCTCACTGGGCCAGCTTCCTGCCAGGAGTTGGAGACAGCATTGTGTAAGGCAGACCAGGCCTGTTCAGGTGCAGGAAATCTCAAGGAAATCTCCTCCCACGACTCTAAAAGCAGCCCAGTTCTATTAAGCCCAGCCCTGACTCATCCAGGAAAGGCAGAACACATCTCAACCCCTGTGGCTGTCTACAGTAAATGTACATCTCCAGCCCCTGCCACTCCAAAGCCAGACAGTCAATCCTCAACCCAGCAGAGGCACATATGAAGGTTAAGCAAGAAAATGCCTGCTTTCTAAAAGTGGCATTTCCAAACACACAATATTAAAATCTGCTTTACTATAAGATGCATTTTTTACATTGTGAGGTCTGGTATACTAAACTCCATTTCTCTAGCTTGTCCCAATTGAAGTTGTACATGCAAGAAGTCACAAAGTACCTCCCATTCTGTCCTATGGGACAGATAGCCTTTCAATTGTGAACAATGAAATACGCTGTATTTCACTGCAATAAACCAGCAAAAAACAGAGTCAAAACCAGGATGTCCGAAAGCAATTAGACAAGTGAAACATGCCAGAAGATGCCAGGTCTAACTCTGAACAAAAAGGAGTCTTGGTGAAAAAAAGTATTGCTTAGGATCACACAATTTGTTATAGCCGGTAAGCCAGGATTGAGCCCCTATTTTCCATTTTCAGACTGCACTATCTCTTTCTGACTACAAAGATAATGCTTTTCTCTTAGCTAATAAGGGATGGGTTTAAAATATAGGTCAGAGACATATTCATTGTTTTATTTTCAGGCAGTTTTACATAGGGTGAACCTTCCACTAGGACACAAGAGCACATTACAACAGCAACCCTGGGTGGAAAGACACAACATATAACAATTGTCAGTGCTTACCTAAAGGGAACAGGGAGGATAAAGGCCAAACCTAGGCTAAATACTTTGAATCTGGGGTGTCGTCCTGCCAGCGGCAGTGCTGGCCCAGGCAGGTAAGAGGCAGGCCTGTCCTGGCAGAGAGAATCAGGGTCAGCCCATGCAGCAGTAACTGGCTATAGCAAAGATACAATCAAAAGACAGAAGTAGTCTTTCTTGTTGATCCAGGGTGCTTATTTCTCCAAATGGCCAGGGATTCAGGCTCGGTCTTTTAAACTCCCCTTGATGATGGAATAAGTCGGCCCAGGTAAAAAATTAGCATGGAGACAAGAATGACAAATTCAGACAGAGGAATGGGCTGTCAGAGACTCAAACATGCCAATCACAAGGGAGAGAAAATTAATACTTTAAAGTCAAGCAGTGCAGCTGCTCCCCTGCTGAACCCACAATGTGTAAAAAAGTAAATCCCTACACCTCTCTTCACTTATCCATTACCTTGACGCAAGCTCCACTGGATTCCTACCCTTGCCCTAGTCCATCTAATGTAACCTAAAGTGGGAAGAAATATCAATAGTTGTGTTAAGGCAATGAAGGAAGCAGAGGCCATAGACAGACTTGTACTTTATTGTCCTTATGAGGCAGCCTCACTGTTGGCAATTTATTTTAATAGAAGTGCTTCAATCCCACCCTGGGCAATTGGAAATAACATCTCATGTGGAAGCTTATACCTCGAAAATAGAATACATCACACCAACAGCTCGTTGTTGCTGGCCAGACTTATGCCTCTAGGGCAAGGAAGACCGCAATTGGCCATGACATGAGCAGAATCATCCTCAAATCACTTACACAATCTCTCCCCAAAAAAGAAGACAGATTCAAACTGGTTTGTAACCGGACAGCAAATCCAATTTGGCTGGCTGGTCTGGTTTTCATCTTCTTCATCCTGCCCAAAGGGTGGTAGGGCTATGCCACTCAATGCCATTACCCCCAGCCACCCCTTACTGGTACCATTGTAAGTTAATGATCATCTAAGGTATGTATTAATAAAGCAATTGAGGTGATAAATGTTGGTGTTGTCGCTTTCAGTCCCCCATGATGGGCTGGACAGGGCTTTTATTTTGCATTGCATTTCCCCAGTGGACTGTGACCCCTGGAGGCTGTGTTTGAAATCCAAGGGCTGCTCCTGGTGCCTTTGTCACTTTCTCAAGCTCCTGAAGTTAAATTCAGAAGGCACTGTTGGCTTCAAGAGTAAGAGAAAGATAGAGAGGTTGCAGGAAGGTAGAGAATACGATCAGACAGGGAGAAGAGTGAGAGAGAGAAAGGGAATTAATGGATGGTTGACCCTTTGTAGACTTTGGTTGCCTGAATGCTAGGAGATGCTGTTCAAAATGCTGAGATTAGCAACCAAGTTAAGAGCCTCATTTACTATATTTTGAGGCACAGCAGCGCAGCCAGCCATCTTGCTGTGCTGCCGTACATCAAAATAAAAGGGCAGGAATGTACAACATACAGCGCATTCCTGTCCTCCCCTGCGCCGGCGCACTAACAGCAGCTGTGCTTGAATGCTGACACCCCTGCATCATGGTGCAAGGTTTCCCTGCATTGCAGGGATGATTGTTTATGTGCAGGAAGGGACACCTTCAAGAAAAAAAACTATTATTAAAGGCGATTTGCTCCTTCCAAGTGTGCTGCAGAATACAGCACACATAAATGAGCAAAAAACAAGGAGAAATTTCTCCTTGTTGCGCCACTCCTATGGGCCTCATTTATGAGGCTCTACCTGCACTATTGTGCCGCTAAAATGTAACTTTTTTGACATTCAGGTTGGGCAATGTGCCACGTTACGTGTTTGGCCTTATCAATATGTGCCCCTTTCACACAGAAAACTGCTTGAAAGGGGCTTTCCATGGGTGTTGATGGGGGTGTTCCCAGCAACATCCATGGCTTTTGACACTGCCCCAGATTTGCGAGAAATCATAAAGTCTGAGGCAGTGCCAAAAATGTACGCCTCCCAGTGGAGGCACAACGAGGAGAAATATCTTTATTTCTCCTACTTTTTCCTCTTTTTATGTGTGCTGCATTGTGCAGCACACATAGAAAGAGGAAAAAGCCTCTTGTGATTGTTTTTGTGCAGTAAGGTATTCCTTCCTTCCTGCACAAAAGTAATCATCCCTGCAACGCATCCCTGCAATGCAGGTGCCCTTGCACCATGGTGCAAAGGTGCCTCCATTGACGCACAGCAGCCCATTGTGCGCCGGCCCTGGGGAAAAGGACAGGAATGCGCCATATCTCATAGATACGGTGCGTTCCTGTCCTTTTCCTTTGCCATAAGGCAGAGCAGCAGCACCGGCAAAATAAAACATAAGTGAGGCCCAATGTCTCCTCTGGGGAGACATAGGATTCTGACGTATTCACAGGTTTACAACCCTTTATAAATCTGGGAATGTGTCAGATTCCATGGATGTTGCGTTGGAACACCCACAGCAACACCCATGGAACGCCTCTTACAGGTAGAATAATACGTGAAAGGGGCCCATATTTACAAGGCCATGAATAGGCATGCAGGGTGACCTTACATGGTCTTGTAAAAACACTGCTACGTCGCCAGTGCATCTAAAAAATTGACGCCCTGGCGGAACAATGGGCTTGTAAACGGGCCCCTAAATGTTTATGGCAAATCAGTTCTATAATAAAACAGCCTTTCTATTTCTAAAGGGTAAAAACTGGTGATGGACTAACATAAGAAATATTAGTAGTTCAGCGCTTTGCAAAACGTCATGTCAGATTATTCATCATAGGGTATGGGGGAAGAGCGCGTGGAGGTGTTCGGGGTAGAAGCTTGATGGGGTCGATTGAAATATAAATACGAAAAATAGACAAACATTAAACAAAAACATGTGAATTAGACTTTCGTGATTGCGGTGAGGGAAAATAGTTTTAAATATGTTTTTGTACCTAAGCACGTAGGTTTAATTGGTTTAGCGCTTTAGTGCCAATTGGCCTAACCCCTTACAGAATTTCCCCCTCCACCAGCAGTCACACAACAGTGCTTTTTCTGTAAAATGTAAACATGAGAGAAAAAAAGGTGCCTTTCACAGTGTTTCTTTTTCGAATGGAACAATCAGACGATCCTCCAGACACTACAGATCTCATATTGTGATTCCCTAAGTTAATTGAAACACATATAAGAATGAATTTCGCAAAGCCCTTAATACCCCAAGATAATTTAAACACACATAATCATGAGTTTCACAAACCCCTTAACGCAATGTGTCAATTTAGCCCAAGGCCTTGCAACGTTGACACATTTGCCCATAAAGCATTCTGACAGCCTGTTACAGAATTGCACTCATCCAGATTGTCAAGAAAATTCACTAAAAGGTCAATGATGTACGAACAAAAGTAATGTATATCTTGAAAAAAAAGAGTAAATCATTGGTTTCATCTCCATTCGTCGAACTGCAGGGTTAAAGGGGGCGTCTTTGGTGAAGTGCTGAAAATATCCCGCACCCCTGGAAGGCACATCTCTTGAACAATATAACTTGCGTTCTACTTTTCAGCCCCTGTAATCACTTGTTCATATTTACATCGCTGAAACCGGCAATCATCTCCCACTGTTCAAATTGCTCTATTTCAAGTAGGCTACTTAGCCTTTGGAACTGCATGGTCGGATCTCATTGTCCTGAATTTGTGGGACGTTCTTCATTTCTCTTCAACACAGTATAACTGCATTTCACACAAAACAAATCAAACATTATTTTTGAGTTCCATATAGTTAGACACTTCCCTTATTTTTCTAATTCTAAAGCACAGCATTATATATGTTACTTACAGGAACAGTTTGTTTCTCCTATGTAATACTCCCAATGCTTTGTTGATGAAGAGGCCAATGGAGATTATCTCTGCAGGGCCAGTATAGACTGCAGAATTCTGATAGACACCTCTATGCATTTGTTTTTACTGCAAACTTTGAAAGCTCATGGGGGACTCTCAGCTGAGTATGGGGCTCCGCCCCCCTCTTGCATTTCAAGGGTGAGTACCTCAGATGTATTTGGGGTAGGAGCATAGAAAGGAGCGAGAAACAGTTAAAAAAACATGGGGTTTGTATGTTTCCCATTTTTACACCACAGATGTTAATTTGCACACCAAGGGCCATATGTATCAACATACCCTTTTGCGATTTCTTAATAGCGATTTTTAAGGAATCGCTATTTAGAAATCGCAAAATGGGATGTATGTAGAAATGCGCTTTTTTTTGCGATTTCTTAAAATTCCTTAATTGCAATTAGCAAATTGCTAATCGCAAGTAAGGAATTATTTCCCATTCATTTCTATGGGCCAGGAGGCCCATAGGAATGAATGTGAAATTAATCTCAATTTGCGATTCGCAATTTGCTAATCGCAAATTGAGAATAATTTCAAGGGTGCAGGGGTGTCCAAAGGACACCCTGTTGCACCCCTGAAATATGCATGGGTGCCCATGTGGCGCACATACATGCCCTAAAAGGGCATGTATGTGCTTCACATGGCACTTTCAAAAATGCAAAAATATGCATTTTTAAAGGAATTCGAAACTTACCACCAACTAGAAGTTGGTGGTAATTTGAGATTCCTTAAGGCCAATTTGAGAATTTTTTTGGTGTCTTACATTGCATTTAAGGAATCGCAAAATTTGCGATTCCTTAAATGCAATCGCAAAATAAGGAATCGCAAATTTTGCGATTCTTTATTTTTGAAGCAGATTTCCTTGATACATACCATTTGTCCAAATTGCATTCGCAAACGCCGAAATTCTGCGAATTTCGTCATTTGCGAAGTCAATTTGGCTTGATACATATGGCCCCAACTGATTATTGAATGGGAATGCAATTTGTGATGCAATCTATGTACTGAAAGGCTGCTTCACCTTCTGACTGTATGTTGAGGGTCACAATTTGACCTACTGAACGAATGTTGAGTGAAGTAGTGTGGCTCACTGGTTAGAGGCGGCAGACCCGAGAGCAGAGGACGGCCCGGGACCAGGGTTCGATTCCCGGCGCGGCAGGTTTCTGGGCCAGGGTCAGCGGACTCGATAATTCTCTCGCCTCGGTGCCCACTCTGATCAGCGATCACACTCGGCAACTCTGGGCATTAGCTTGCCTCATCTTCACTAACGGCCCCACCAGACCGCCGGGGATGCCTGGTCTCACCCTGGAGATACCCATCAAGGGACCATCTCTCAGGGAAGCCAGGAAGGGTTTCGCAGCGGTCGAAGCGCGCTATATAAATGCCTATACACATACAATGTTAACAAGGCAGGCCGGAATTTGTGATCCCTGCGACTGGCTGTGAAAGTCATGGTGGATGCCTGCACAAGACAACAAAACTCTGCCCCTGTAGTGGGTTTTCCAAATGTGAAGCATTTTTTTTAAAGCAAGGACAGAGAGATGTTCCCGTTTGTAAACTCATGGGGGGACGGAGGGGGAGGCAGGCAGTGGCACTGGTTTGCTTGCCCACTAATTAAACCATAGTGTGATTCCCTAATTGAAGTTTATTTTATGTGAATAGTTTCCCCATTGTGGAATAGCCACCACCCCTACTCGGGCCCAGCGTCTGAACAATCAATTGCAAACTCAAGTGCAGGCAAAAACCATTGATATATCTTTTTAAAATCTAAAAATATGAGTGTGGAGCCCCATTTCCGCTCCTTCTATTGGTGATTTGGAAAGGTTCGCAAAAGCCCTTTAACCTATTGGTAAAGCATTTCTGATTTGTAAGGGGACTTTAATGAATAAAGTGTTCTTATGCAACTTCCATTGTTTTTTTACACATTTCTAGATTTGCCAGAACTGATAAACCTGGGAATGCACCTAAAGAAACGCTTTCCCAGGAGAGACGTAACAAGGACAAAGATCTTTATTTTTCCTCATTACTTCCTGTTTCTATGTGTGCTGCACTCTGCTGTAAACATAGAAAGAGAAATATGCTTCTCAGGATTGTTTTGTGCAGGAAGGTACACCATGGTGCAAGGGTGCCAGCATTGGCACAAGGCTTCCAAAAGGGCGTTGGAGCAGAAGGAAAGGCAGGAATGTATTGCCTTGAATACAGTGCATTCCTGCCCTTTCTCTGTCACGCAGTGCATCGCAGCAAGGTGACTTGCTGTGCTGTCCTGCATGATGCGTGAAATGGGGAGCAAATCTGACCTTTTTAGCCCAAATACAACAAGTCTCTGCTATCTGTTTTAGTAAGCTAAAAAATCTGCGTAAAATGCTCCACCTGCTTCCAGAAGATTGCCGTAAAACAGTTGTTCATGCCACAGTTACATCTAGGCTTGATTATGCTAATTCACTTTATCTTGGCCTCCCAAATAAACAGCTATCCACCGCCTTCAAATGATTTAAAATGCGTCTGTGAGACTGGTTTGCCGGATTCCTCTCCGACAACATGTCTCTCCGTATTTATACAAACTCCTCTGGTTACCAGTGGAAAAAATAATCATATTTATGGCTATGACAATGGCCTATCGGGCCTTAAATGGAAATTGCCCGAAGTATTTGAAGGAAAGACTCTGTCCTTACCAACAAAACAGGACGTTGCGCTCTAACTCTTTTAACTAGCTGCATACCCCGCACTTTAAGAAAGCACGACTGGGGGGGAAGAGCTTTCACAGTGAAAACAGCTGTACTGTGGAACAAACTCCCTGCTTCACTTCGAAGCGCCGAGCCAGAACTCTGTTTTAAAAAGGCCTTGAAGACATGGTTCTTCAAGGCAGCAGTGGTATAGAACTAATAGTCGCATTCTTGCACATGATGCCTGTTTTTCCCCAGTTGTTTTAGCGCCGAGACACCCCCGTGTCTGGGGGTAGCTGTCGCGCTTAATAAATCTCAGTATTATTATTATTATTATTATTATTATTATTATTACAGATCTTCTAAAGGAGATAGAGGGATTGGCGGGCATCAGGTCAACATTCACAGGATCTTCCTGGATAAAATGTCAATTGCTCTTATGATGCTCCTAAGATCTTTCTCCTGCTTTGAATATGTTAAAATAAGCCTCACGGGTTGTTGCTGTGTTTCTACAGCTTGCTGCGGTGTCTTAGATTTATACACAAAGAGATCCTCCCTGGTCCTCACCTGTGATTTATTTATGGCAGCCTCCACTGTTTCCTTGTTGTAGCCCCTGGTTAGAAATCTAGCACTACTCTCCAGTTGTTTGATCCTTGCATCCTCTGGGTCACTGCAGAGGCGTCGGAGCCGAAGCATCTCCCCATAGGGGAAGCTTCTAATTAAGTGTGAAGGGTGGGCACTCGACGTGTGTAAAAGTGTATTTCCCGCTGTCGGTTTTCTAAAAAGGGTAGTAGTTAAAACATTATTCTTAACTAGGATCTCAACATCTATAAAGGTCACTGTACATTTTCTGATGTTAAAAGTAAATTTCAGGTTAAGATCATTTTCATTGATTTCATTTATGAATTCTAGCGCACTTTACCCAATTCCTCTCCATACAAAAAAAGATCATCTATGAACCGCATCCATAAGACTATTTTCGTATTGTATACCTCTTCGTGTTTGTGCATGAGGACCAGCTCCTCCCACCATTCCATAAACAAACAGGCATTACTGGGGGAGAAGCTGGCCCCCATCGTAACACCTTGGACTTGCTGATAAAACTGACCGTTGAAGATAAACATATTATTATCAAGGCAAAAACATAACATGTCTAACAACATTCATGTGTGCTGTGCATACATCATCAATCTCCTATTTAGAAAATACTCCACTGCTTTTAACCCATCTTGGTGTCTTATGCACGTATACAAAGAACATACATCTAATGTTATAAGTAATAGATCTGAATCCCAGGACAAGTCCTTGATTCAGTCAATGGTATCCTGTACATAAGACCTGAGTTGTTTCATGTGCACCTGGAGAAAGAAATCAATATACCTGGATAGATTTCCAATGGAACATCACATGCTGCAGTGATCGGTCTACCAGGCGGTGCAGTCATGCATTTGTGGACCTTTGGTATAAAGTAAATGTATGATACCAATGGATGTTCTTTCTTAATTAATTTATACTCATCCAAACTCAATAGGCCCTGGTCCAAATGAGTCATAGTCCAGTGGGTGCAGGGGGGCTGCCACAGGTGCAGTTTTTTCAGCCGCTGTTAGGTCAATGTTGGTCCAAAGGGAAGCGAAACCCCTTTGCAACTGAAAGACTTCACCAGGACTCCCTAGGACTAGAGGTACTAGTTCCTTGCAGTTGCCAAAAACAAACCAAACTTCCACGACCCAAAGAATGATTGTCCACCAGGCTTTGTTGATGACCAGCCCAAAAGAGACATCCAGGCACCTTCTGGGAAATGAAGTCCTGATCCTCCCTGAGTCTGAGATGTATATAGTATTCCATAGAATTCTGGAAGAAGATTTCCTTCATTGCAGCATTTGCACAGGACAAGGTTTGCTGTTAGACTTGCTGACTACTGACTGCTTTACTCAAAGCTCCAAGAAGAGGAAAACATCCTGCATCGTCGACCCTCAACTTATGTGGCACAGTTATTGAGTACTTGCATTCCAAACCTTTCTGCATTGGCACGCCTGGTAAAGTCAGCCTTGCAGCTTCCGTTCAGCACCATAGATAGCCAGGGACACCTCTGTACCCAAGACGCCTGAGCAGGTAGAGCTGTTCTGCCTGGGGCTTCCTGGTCTGGGGCCCCTCGAAGCTTAACCTTCAAGGGCTCCCTGAACCCAACCTGCAAGTAACTGAGTGTCTCAAGTGTGTTTCTGTCAGTGCCCGTGGCTCCCTGTTCAGTCCCAAGGAAAGCCAATTCACCTCTGCACCCGGACTCCCTGATCAAGATAAAATTGTTCTGACTATTTAGACTTGGTCTGAGGACCAGCATGACTTTAAATCCAATTGGGTTCTATTGAACTCACCATGCAAGTGTCAATTAGTGTTTTCTCCAATGACCAGAATGGTAAAGTTTGATAGCTCTGCAAAGCACTGATTTTCCGAACACTTTAGAATCAATAACTCCAGTTATATGCCTTGTATTGATTTCATTCTCTTGTCTAAATTTATATAAAAATAAGCTCTATTTTCTATTTTTATAGATTGGTGTTGGATTTCTTTTTTAGTCATGTCAATTAGTTATCATCAAGGTTGGTACTTTGAAATGCTTGAAATATGTTCTTCTAAGTAAGCCTGACTGTATCCATGCCACACTACCAGCACTGAGCTAAGGATTGCTATTGTGATGTTGAGGTCCACATTTTGGCACGGTGTTAGTATTACATGGTAAGACTCCCCAGCCATACAACGTAATATTTCAACCTTGCTACACTGGGCTGAGCTGTAAACTAGTCTCATTCGCTCAACCTCCACACATGTGCACACGTGCCTACATGTTCACATGCAGCCAACCCAGAGCCTCTTGCCCCAACTGGGCAACAATGGACCGTATGTTAAAAGACAGACACGGGTGGCTAGCACTCCCTATTTATTTTAATTGAGGTTTCAGTGAGCAAGACTAACTCATAGTAAACGCCCCCAAAACATATAATCCAAAATCAATAAATCCAGGTGTTTAACGAGGTCAGAACCCATTTTCCTTTAAATGTTTCCCCAGCATACCATACTTTTGCTGGTGCTCTTCCCAATCAGGTGCTCACCAGAGGGAATTCTTTATGACCTTACACACAATATGCCAGGTATCTTCCTGTATTCTAAACTCGGATTTTTTTTACTATGACTGAGTACCACAGTTAGCTAGGATCACTGACAGTTACAGTTCATAAATCAAGTAGTCCAAAAGCAAAGGTCATTTTTCTACAGATGTTAACAGCCTACATGTGGTATGTGTGCCTTAATACCAAATTGGTTAGACCAGCAATTGTGAAGGCATTTCTGACCCTTTTGTACTCAATAAGACACTTTCTGTGCATATGATGTCGTGGATTAGATTCTCATTTATTGGTTTCGAGGGAGGTGGACATAGGGGTGAAGTCTGGTGCCCTTTCTGTTATCGCTGCATTGTCTTAACATCTACTGAGTTGAGTTTTATGGTCAATTGTGTCATATGCTTTTAAGTACATAAAGAGTGATTATAGATAATAACTGTAATATTTAATTGTATGTGAATCTAATTGTCCATCTTCAGGTTGATGGTAGGCATGGAAGGTATTTAGATGGCTTAAATGATGAAAAAACGATGCCATATATCGAGGTTCTACAAATTTATGATCTTGGTTGTTTGTATCTTGGGTTTCTGTATGAAGTTGGCATAAAAAATTCCCACAATTACAGCAATGAGTTTCCTAATTCCTGCAGTTTGAGGGCTTGCCTTTGATTAGCCACTGTGGAATGATTAAAACGTGTCTCCCATACAGGGTGTTTTCTAGTGCGTCATATGTCATCCCTGTGTACTACAGACATGCCTAGATCTGATTTTAACACAATTCAGTCAGTCAACTCATAATATTTAAAGGACTGCTAATCAGTCCATACTAATTAGTTTTACGAAGCAGATTTACATGATTACTAGGCATTTGGAAATTGAGACTGTGCTTTGGCACTATGCTACTTATTGTCAATACATATCAATCTGGAATTCTGCGAAACAGGTCTTGATCAGTTTCCAGGATGCCCATGAGCTGCTCTGAACAAATAGACTCCTTAACAGAATAGGCATGGCCCACATCTCTCCTCAACATATAGATACTGTCACGAAATATGCGATATATGAGACTGCATTTGCATATATTGGAACGGTAAACAGTCAAAATATCGAGTAGAAAATATCGAATGGACATAATATCGAGTTTAAAATATAGAATGGACAAAATATCGAATGGACAGAATATAGACATCAAAAATATCGTTTTTAAGGTAAGTAATGTAATATCGAATGTTAAAAATATAGAAAGTTAAAATATTGACGTATATAATATAGGTTATTAAAATTATCGAATTTTTAATAATATCACATTTTTTAAAGTGTTCTTTTATGTTATTATATGTGTGAAAAGGTGTATTTATGTTATAACTTATTTTATTTAATGAATTTTGTATTATTAATTTTTGCGTAATTTAATTCTGTAGCGGGTTGTGGGTTTATAGGGGAATAGGGTGGGAAGTAATTTAATTATAATTAATTAAATATGTACATTTATTTATTGGTATTCCATTTTAATTAATTGTTAATTAATTGTTATGGGTAATTAATTAAAATATAATTGCCAATTAATTTTATTTAATTGATTAATTGCTAATTATGTTAGTTTTACTAATTTATTTTCTGTAGCGGGTTGTGGGTTTATAGGGGAATAGGGTGGGAAGTAATTTATTTAGAACTAATTAAATGATTCAATTTATTTAATTGTATTAAATTTTAATTAATTGTTAATTAATGTTTAATTGTTTAATTGTTAATTTGTAATTCATTTGTATTAATAGGTAACTAATTGTAATAATTAATTATTTTTTTTATTTTTTTTTATTTATCTTTATTTCGGCCAGTTGGCCATAAAAGACACACATATATACATGCATAGAACAGAGGATCATATCAATATACATACATCAGTTCATTTAAAACAACAAATTCTAAAATTAATTTTAATTTGTAAATGTAATTGATTAATTTATATATATGGTAATTAATTAAATTTTGATTAGCAATTAATTTTAATTAATGATTAATTGCTGATTATGTTAATTTTACTTATTTATGTTCTGTAGCGGGTTGTGGGTTTATAGGGGAATTGGGTGGGAAGTAATTTATTTATAATTAATTAAATATGTCAAATTATTTATTGGTATTTATTTAGAATTAATTGTTAATTATTTTTTATGGGTAATTAATTAAAATATAATTGCCAATTAATTTTATTTAATTGATTAATTGCTAATTATGTTAATTTTACTAATTTATTTTCTGTAGCGGGTTGTGGGTTTATAGGGGAATAGGGAGGGAAGTAATTTATTTAGAACTAATTAAATGATTCAATTTATTTAATTGTATTACATTTTAATTAATTGTTAATTAATGTTTAATTGTTAATTAATTAATTGTTAATTTGTAATTCATTTGTATTAATAGGTAACTAATTGTAATAATTAATTTTAATTTGTAAATTTAATTGATTAATTATTTTATTATATTAAATTGGTAATTACTTGTAATACATTTTTTATAGATATTAATTTATATTTTTAAAAACAATATATGAAGTTTTGACTTTCCCTACTGTTGCACTCTCTGGAGTGGGAATAGTAATTTTTACCCCTACGCTATCCAACGCTTTCCCTACTGTTGCACTCTTTGGAGTGGGAATAGTAATTTTTACCCCTACGCTATCCAACGCTTTCCCTACTGTTGCACTCACTGGAGTGGAAATAGTAATTTTTACCCCTACGCTATCCAACGCTTTCCCTATTGTTGCACTCACTGGAGCGGGAATAGTAATTTTTACCCCTACGCTATCCAATGCTTTCCCTACTGTTGCACTCATTGGAGTGGGAATAGTAATTTTAACACTCTTGCTATGCTACAGTAATAATATTGTATATTTTTTAATAATATTATGTTAATATATGTATATGTTTTAACAAATAAAATAGTATTATTATTTTTTTAATTTAAATGAATTATTTAATATTTTAAGGTTATTTAGGTATTTTTAAGTATATTTTAGTTATTAATATTTCATATTCTTTTAATTTTACATTCATTTGAATAAATTCGATATTTTTACAAAGTACATATTTTTAAACGATATTTTTGATTCGATATTTTTGTACTTACCTGTTTGTAGATAGAACTTCGATATTTTTTTAGTCCATACTTTGGAGTCAATATTTTAAGTGCCTATATTTTTGTAGTCGATATTATGTCAGTGATCCCATGATAAAAGGCAATAACTGAAACAAAAATATTAATTACATGAAAGTTCGCAAATAAAAAAGGCAGAGCGAAGTAACCTCTAATTAAATTTTTTTTAACTAAATTCCAATTTACTCTAAAATGGTTGCTGATTTTTGCATTTTTGTGAGTTATTAGTATAGCAGATTTAATGCTCTTAATTTCAGATGGAGAGTTGATGGGTTATTCTATTTCTGAATTAAGAATCATAATGTAGTGTTTTCTAAAATGTAGCTTTTCAGTTTACCCATTAATGGAATCTAGGAGAATAATTCCTGGTAAAACGTAATATCTTTATCCATTTCCAGCACCTGATAGATTACATTATAAATATGTTGCAATAAAATGACTTTGCATGATTACAAAATGATGTGAATATTTCAGATGTGTCTCCTGAAAAATTTATTCAAATGTGGTCTTCATCATTTTGGCTGACCTGGTCAGGGCCGCAGGTCTCCTTTACTCAGCACTGAACTGGCTCATCTCATTTTTGAGTGATAGATCTAAAAATCAGTCAGGTTACCCCCTTTTAATTCAACAGAGGTACATCTGAATTGTGGGGTACCTCAAGGCTCCTCGCTGTCTCCCCACCTTTTTCACATCTATATTCCCTCCTTGATTAAAGCCCACAAAAACAAGAAAATCAACATTTTTAACTATGCGTACGAACTGCAACTGTCATTTACGACTAACCATAGCCCCACGTCTCGACTGCAATTTCGGAACACTATGCTGTTCACCTGGGATTGGAGGAATAGCAACCCTCTGAAGTTGAACTGTGACAAAACAGAGATAACTATCACAAAAAGTAAGATGGATCACTGGATTCGCTCGTTTTGGCCTAGCGAGATGGGTTCCTCCCGCACCCAAAAAGGCGGTAAAAATTCTAGGCATCATTATCGATGAAGAGTTATCCTTTAAGATGCAGGTAGGCGCAATGACCTCTGCAAGCTTCTGCCAGCTCAGACGCATAAAAAAGATAAAAAAATTCCTCACTAGGGAGTCTTTACCCAAGTATTTATAGCTTTACTCACGTACGTGGGTATTCCAAAAGTTCCTTTGCACAGGTGCCAGTTAATCCAAAATCAGGCTGCCCAGCTGATATACAACCTGCCCAAACATGGCCAGATCTCCCAGGTGACTATGGGCCTTTACTGGTTGTCAGTTGCACAGAGGATAATGTTCAAAGCATGCAGCTTGGTCTTCAAGGCCCTTTATTGGAATTGCCCCGCATTTTTGAAATCTCAGATTATAAAATATTGCCCTTCTGGAGCACTGAGATCCAGCCGCCTTCACTATCTGGTGATTCCCTTATGTAAAAAACAAAGGACTGGAGGGTGTAGGTTTGCCATCATTGCCCCTCGAGCTTGGAATAGACTGCCCCTGGTCCTTAGGACCGCCTCTGACTGCACTAGATTTAGACAACTCCTGAATGCATGGCTCTTTAGACAAGCTAAGTGTGGAGGAAGGCCGATCAGCTACCTAGTGCCAAGAGACCACCTGATGAACATGCGCCTTAGAAATAGAAAGTAACATAACATTAAAATCTAACTCAAGTAAGTAGAAACATGTTTATATTGCACCAATATACATAATGATGAATATATTGCCATATTTAAGTAATTGGTTTATAAGCTCACAATGCTACAAAAACTTGCATTTTATATTGAAAGAGAAGAGATACAACACATTCATTGGCAAAAATGAAAACAGAAAATCATATATGGCAAATAAAGTAGACCTTAATGGATGAACGAAGGGTTTTTTGCAATAAGTCTAACCAGTGGCAATAGCTTAGGGTAGCACTCCAACCAAGTAGTTCTTTGCTCACCATGCCAAATCGGTTTGGACCCACCATTTCGTGTGTTTTATGTACCACCCTAAGTGGCATGGGTATGCCCAGAGGTGGGGTGCTCACTGTGTCACTGAAAGTATGCTGTACCCGGCTGATTATCCTATAACTAGGGCAAAACCGGTCCTGGGTTGCTTGTGTTGGGGTTCAGGAGGAATTGGTTTGGAAGTTTAAACAGGACTGGTTCTTTGAGGAGCAGGTTCAAGACTGATTATCATATGGCTGGGTCCAAACTGAGTCAGCATGGTGAGCAAAAGTACAATGGGTTGGAGTGCTACCCCGAGCTATTGCCAGTGGTTAGACTTATTGGATGCAGCCTCCCATCACCTTTAGTGAGCTTGATTGCAGTACTCCAATTTCTAAATTCATACTTATTTAACGGTACTCAATGAGTGGAACCCACATTTTATTAAATTGTGAATATTCCAGTTAATTTTAGCTCAAAGTATTGTAGCTTTGAATTCAAAATAATGCGATCGCTGACTCAACCAATTAGCAGTAAGAGGTTAATTTTCGTTCCATTTATGTGCAAAACAGAGTCATGCAATAGTTATTGTCACAAATACAAATGCACCATGATTACTGGTTATATTAGTGTCAGTGCCTAACATACGGTGTCTAACAGTTCTAGTCAATTAATATTTTAATTGACCTGAGATTATTCTGGTAACATTCTTCCAAACAGTTGCCAGATGGAAACAGTCAATAAATGTGAAAATCACTATCGCCTCAAGACTACATTTAGGGTGCTTAGGGCCTCCTTACAACAAGTGACGCATTACTGTCCTGTGGCAGCGATGCATCAAAATCACTTACCAAATGTTGTGTCATTTTTTCACCCCATGAATGCACCATGTTTATGGTATGGTGCACCATGGCATAAATGGTGGATTGTGTGGAAAAAAAATTATGCAGTAGTTATGGCGCAACAAAAACTGGCATATTTGCTGAAAATATGTTGTAGGCAGATTTGCGTCATGTAACCACCTTCACTGCACCTTTCACTGTGTGTAATGTCGAAAAAAGTACAAACACTTATGCAAATTTGTTTTTAAAAAAGCCACACTTCACAAAAGGCAGCCATGGAGCAGGGAGAAGAGACTAGCGGCCAGGATAAGAACCCTGATAACCATAGCACCAGCCAGGATGTCCAGATAGACTCCCAGGGAAGAGAACGAGGAAGTGCACCTTCATTGAGGAGTAGAATGAGTTCTGGTCACTATGGTGACAGACCACTAACATCAGCTGTTTGTCATCTCTATCTTGCCATTAGAAAAGAAGGAAGCTATTTGGCAGTCCATATAAGGTCAATAGACAGTAACCAACTGGAAGACACACTCACATGATAGAAACAGCCGTACAAAGGAGAAACTGGCCAGCAACTTGAAGGTAGCCATGCAGACCTGAAGAGGAATCCCAGTGGCACAGGAGGAGCTGGATCTCTCGGAGGAGCAGGTGGCAGCTGTCATCCCAGAGGAGTTGGAGGTAAGACAGTGCTGCCCATGAGGACCAACAAGATCTACAGGGTAAGTCGCAACAAGGGGCAATGTGGGCAAAAATGTCATGTCGTACAGTGTAGCTAGCTAAGTACCTCTGCTCCATTCTCTTCTGTGCATGGCAGAGGGCAGGTATGTGATTAATGTACTGTTATGCATCAGATAAAGTAAGTCACACTGCCCAGTTACATGTTGCACAGCTCACTCCAGCTCCATCATGTTTCTCTCTTCCATGTAGGAAGTGCTGCACCAGTCCATGGCCACCTCTTTAAACTGGTACTTGTACTCGTTTGTACAACATGAGTCTCCAGATCTATAAATCCCATACTACCCTGCAACAAACATGAGGCTTCAGTTACAAGAGGGTTTTGCTGCTGGACCCTCACTTTTAATTACACTCTGATGGTGTAGGCCTCTCAATCATATCCATGATTAGACACTAAGCCACCGGTCATGGCTATGAACAGCTTCATAGGTTCAGATTAAGCCAAAGCAGTGTGAAGCACAGCCTTGCCTTACTTTACGTCCATGTGGCTAAGCCTGGCCTCCCAGAGATGGATCTGCACTGTGAGCCTCCTGAATGTCAAGAAAAGTGTAGTTCGGGGACCACATTTGGCTTGTAAAAAGTACCTGGGGGTGGGGATGGTGAATGTTAGTGATGTGCACCAGAGGACCATGTGTGTTGAAACTATAGATGGTGTGTGGCACTGGGGAAACTCTGGTAGTGCAGTGAAGTGTAGGCGCTGGTTGAGCAAGTACAACTGCCAGTGTTTGTGGATGGGGATACATTGCATAAGATGGAGTTGAAAAGGCATTTGTGTACAGTAAAATAGCCTGACAAATACACATGATCTGCTGTATCTGACAATGTCACACTGTCTTATGTATTGGTTTTTACCTTTGCACTGTGTTAAGTTGGCATGTGTTAGTTAGAGTTTTAAACGCCATTTTTCCTTTCCTGCTGCCTCTGCACACGACACATTTTGTTATAAATGCTTTTCGCCTAGTTAGGTATTTTGCTTTACACGATAATAACATGTTAGCTTATAATATCAGTCTTGCTTGGTAAGCTATGTCTGTACAGTGAGTGCTGAGGCCTTTAAGGTTATCTCAACACTGCGCTTATTGTTTGGATTGATCAGCGCACAGTGTAGACATAATATGGATGCAGCTGTGGCAACTTTGGTTTTAGGCGCAAATGATATTGCACTGCACAAGGCAGGAGACAACACTTGATGAATTTCCGTATGCAGAATGTTGGTGTAGGAGATGATGTGATCAATTTCCACTGAACCTAAAGGTATGGGCCCGCCCTTCTAAACCCAAAGAGACCTTCTGTAGATATAATATAATATACTAGCAAGGGAGGGTAAACTGAGGTTCTGTTTAGACCTGTTTCCTTTAGCATTTTAAAAGGCTTTCACTCTTTGTATTTTATGGAATAGTAACTATGCTTTTAACCTTGATCTTTATAATATGTTTGCTTGTATTAGCTAAGATACTGTGTTTGAGAACACTGCATTAGAAATAAACATTTCAAACTTGCACGTGTCCTCATTGACTCCTCGTTCTGGATTGATATGTTAGTATAACGAAAGAGTGTTCATGTGTTCCACATTTCCTGAGGTGTTCCAAGTCCATGTTGTGGGTTGTCTAAATCATTGGGGTTGGGGATTTTAGATACTAAGGTGAGTGTTGGCACACCCTTATTCACTAAGGTTCTAAGTCTCTATGCACAGTTCTGTATAGGAGCAGAAATCCCTGCTACATTGCGCCCAACCATTGGTGGTCTTATTACATGATACTCGAGTAGTATTTATATCGTTCCTCAACACCCTTTACAGTTGGGTCCGGAAAACAGTGGTGTCGGACAAACCTACTTATATTATTATAGGTCCTTTCAAGCTTGATTCTTTCTAAATGGTTTCCTTGAATTACTACCCAGTTGTGCTACGTACTTTTTGTTGTACCTTTCTCTTTCTGTGTCGCTATGGCCGCGGTGGACATTCCGCAACATAGTCGCATTGCGATGCGCAATCACTTGCAGAATTATCATGTCCCCGTGGATGGCATGGCCGTGATTATAGTGGTGAGTGCAGAGGTGGCTTACCCGTACAAGATTTTTTACTTTTAGGTGACCTTCCCGGCTGTGAACGCTAATACTACTGTGTTCGACACGTACACTCCCACTGCTGTGCCGCAAGAATATGCTCTGTATAGGACACAGGAGGTTCCGATTGATGCTTGGCAGCACCGAGTTTGGTTTATTGGCACCCTACCCCACTCCTTGACGGCACCGAGGTTAGGTCCTTTGTCCATTCCAGGCGCTACATGGCCTGTTTTGGCTGGATTTACACCGCATCCTCGACATGGAGCAGTTGCCGTTGCTGATTTGCGACAGTTACATACTGTCGCAATTAATGTAATTAGGTCGTTAGTCCACTACATAACCCTCAATCTCCCGGGCGGGGCCCCAGGAGGTGCGGCGCTTCCTGCCGAACAGGGCACTATAAAGCTTCAAGTTTCAAGTTTATTTTATTTGATTTGGTTCTCCTCTGACGACCACAAATATTTAATACACCATATTCAACTTTAAACCGTCTTGTTAAAAAGTTTTCATTCTAATACAAAGTTAAAAATGGTTTTAAAAATGTGTAAAAATTATAGCATACAAATTTGTTTGGCGGAGCTTTGCATAAAATAATCATTTCCTGTACTGAATTAATTCGTAACCGTGCGGTGCCTGCCGATTACTGCATACAAATGCAGGGGGGTGAGCCAACTGCGGTGGAAAAGCTACGGACAGAAACAAGGACCCACCAGCCATCCTAATGTGGCGGTGGGTCTTTGGTGGTTCCGCTGCGGTATTTCCGCATCCTCCGGGCCGGCGGTGGCTTCCGCCGGCCCGGAGGATGCGGAAAAACCGCAATCCTAATCTGCCCCTAAGTCTTGGAGTAAAGTGCTTTAAGAAGATATTCGGCTGGACAGGTGTCCAGGATAGTAACAGATTAATGTTAATCTCTGATAGCTTGAAAGCGGTTAAAACATTTCTTGAGAATACATGTTTCAACGATTCACGTTCAAATGTTTCTATTTTGAGCAAGGATCGGAGCGTTCCTTCTTCCCCATGGAGGAGATTGTACGCCCACCTGATGATATTGGCAATTCCTCTGGCATAGGAACGAGGTAATAAATACTCAAGGCGGAGAGCTTGTACTGGTACCGCCTGGGACAGCTTCGTTAGTTTCCGTAGGATCTTTCCTTCTTTTAGATCTAAAAAGCTCCATTGGCTTATTGGTATATATTCGGTAGCGTATGACAATACTGGTGGAATCTTAGCGCTGTATGCCTTAAGCATGGAAAAAAAGTGTCTTTGTCCAGATGCAGCCTATAACCGTGAAAGTGCTCCCACATGCACATCAGATTTCCGGGTCAAATTCAGAGTATGGGGCCTATTCTGTAAAGACTTAGTGAAGATTCGACCTAAGTAGGTATATTCGTTTACCACTTCCACCCTTTTTCCCCCTAGGGACCAATTGAGTTTGGTGCTCTTTTTCCTTCCTGAGAACAGAACTATTTTTGTTTTTGCGATGTTTGGTATTAGATAATTTTCCTCCGTATATTTGTGGAGTACCTGGAGGCTCCTTTGCAAGCCAAATGGGGTTAGGTCTAATATAATTACATTGTCTGCATATAACATAGTATGTATTTTGTGGAAGGCAATTTTTGGTGGAAAGTTGCATATCTGCTGAAAACGTTGAGGCCTATCACTAAGATAAAGGGAAAACAGTAGGGGAGCAAGAAGGCATCCTTGCCTAAGGCCGTTTGGAGTCGGGATAGAACTAGTAAGACCCTTTTCCCTTCCCATTTGAACCTGGCACCAGGTTTTTGTATGTAGTGATATTAATATATGTAGTAGTTTATCCGGGATACCCATTTTGCTAAGTTTTCTCCAGAGTGTTCCTCTATCAACTCTATCGAATTCAGAAAATCAATAAAAGCAGCATATAGGGCCTGAGATTTAATTGTCACGTATTTATCTAGGATGGTTTGCAACACAGCAATATTGTCGGTGACCGAATGCTTTGGTCTAAATCCAGCCTGGTATAGAGGAATTAGTCCAGATGAAAAGGCCCAGTCCTTAAGATGATTTAATACTGTTGCTGTAAAGATTTTTCCTGTTGCATCCAAGAGGGCTATCTGCCTATAATTGCCAGGGTGCAGCCTTGTACCCTTTTTATGTATGGGTATTACAATGCTCCCCTTCCAAGATTTGGGGATTTCCCCAGTAGTGAAAATATAGTTGAAAAGGGGGGATTACATTTTACTCCATTCTTTGGGGTTGCACTGGAGGGCCTTAATCGGTATTTGGTCAGGACCTGTTGGTCCTGTCGTTCTCGACTTTCTTATGTGTAGCTCAATTGAAAATGGACTAGATACTCCGCTATTTAGAGGTTTTATTTCTGCATTCATAGCAAAATTATGGCTCATTTCTGAATTGGTATTTAGTTTATATAAATTGGCACGGTAAAGTTCCCATTCTTTTGGAGGGACTGGCACAGCTTGTAGTGCTTTTTTCGTACCCGTTTCTTTGGCAATTATACTCCAATAGGCACGTTGGTTATTTTGCTTCAATGCTATCTGCAGGTCTACCCAGTTTTTATCTTGGGTTATTCTCTTATTTTTTTCTTTTTCTCTCCTACGTTGAATTTTTAATTTGTTAATTTCTAACTTTGGATGGTGAATTTTCTAGAAACTGTGCTCTTATCAATTTATTTAGAAGTGTTGTATTGTTCGCTAACTTTGGCTTTTTATTTTGATTCTTTGTTGTTCTTGGTTGCATCAATTTTTCCTGTAGTTTTTGTGTTAGCTTTTTGATGACCATTTCAACATTTATTCTCGGGTTTGTAGAATGGATTACTTGCAGGAGTTGCGTTGAATCAATTATGTTGATTATCTTATGAAATGTAGCAGAATTCCAGTGAATCCGTCTTTGGATTGGATTTGCCAGAACTGTGCTATGATTGTACATAATTTGACTTTACAGGGTAGGTTGTGTTTTCCACTCTGTGTTTACTTGTAGAATAGCATGGTCGCTACCTTGAACAAAGTTAATTTTGAGTTTTAAAACTGATCCATACAAATCATAGCTACAGATCATATAGTCCAATAATGAGGAACTACTATTACCCTGTCTTGTATTTGAGGCAGGAATGTCTCCTTCTACATTACCATTCAATATTACTCCATTTAACATGGGGTGTGATGCTATTAGGATTTTCATCTTTTATCCGCCTTGTTTTCTTTAAGAAGTAGTGGAATGTAGATTCCCAGGGCCTCTTCTTTGTGCCAATTTGCCCATTTTTGTAATACCTCATTAGATATTTTCCCATTAAAGTCACCCATAATAAAGAACGATGAATAACCTTGATTTTCTATTGTTTGTTTGATGTCTTTTAAAATTTCTATAGCGTGTATGTCCATTTTTACTCCAGGGGGGATATAGATGTTATAAATTAGTAGATCTTTTAGAGTTTCTAGAGGATTTGTCCAGTACTTGATCTTGATTCATTGGTGGTTATTTGAGTTAGTTGGAATTATTTCTTGGGCCCATTTGTAGTCTTCATTTAATAAAATCGCTATCCCTCCTTTCGCATGTCCCCGTTCAACCTGCTCTGCAAGGGTATCATATACAAAATATTTCTCTTGATTGAAATTTTGTGTAGACCACGTTTCTTGGAGGGCCACTATAGCTGGACAGTTTTTTATTATTTCAGCCATTTTTTCTTTAGTTTTTCCCGCTATGTTCCAAGAGGCGATCGTCAAGCCTGTGCTAAACAGAAATTTTTGTGTCCTTAATTTGTCTATTACTGTTCAGGGTGTCCGAGATCCAGGTCCATGAATAATCCCTCTTTGTTGTTTCCTCACTGGGGGTAGATTTACTCCAGATTTCTCTTTCGCCATTCTTTATGGAAACAAATATATTTTCTACAACATGGTCTGGGGGATTGATCATGCTGTTAAAGGTTTGCTTCGATCGCTGCGTTTTGAGAGATTCTTCTGTTATATGTTTTTTTTTTACTTCGTGCTGTAATACTGGGGTCAGATCGTAACCATATTTGTGGAGAGTCTCGCTCTCCTTCAGTATAATTCCTGGCACTACTGGAGACCAAAATTCTACAATTGCTGTCGTTGTTTTTGTTTTTTCCGGGAACTTCACTTATTTTATTTCGTTTCACGCAAGAGATTGTAACGGTTGGATGTTTTGAAGCAGACTAATAATTCGGTCATGATTAAGTGGAGCTTCGTCTGCAGGGAATCATTCTGTGATTTCCAGATAATTAGGCCTGATTTCCTCTGCTTGTGGATCCTTTTTCTGAGTAGAGAAAGGTATTTTTGGGATCTCTCTTAATGCCGGACTTGTAGGACCGTGTCCTACTAGAAAAAAATGTTTTGCCTTTGGGTTTAGTTTACTCAGTTGGTTAAAGGTGTCAGTTTGGGTTTTCGCCGGCGACTTCTGCTCCTTTATCTTCGTGATCTGGGGCAGTTCTGCTCTTTCCTCCTTATCAGATAATCCGATTGGTAAAGGGGGATTATTCTGATATCTTATTTTACAGGCTTTCTTTTTCTCTTTTCTTCTTAGCGCCTTTATCCTTTTCAACTTGGTCCTCTTTTGTTTTCTTTTGCCATTTGTACTTTCTAGGCCCTGTGTATCATCGTTAGGTAGCTCAATCTCAGCAGTTGTTTTAAGATGAGATATTACAGGACTGTTCAGAGTGGATTTAGGTTTGATTTTTGTAAAAATTGAGTAGTAAGCTTTAGGCTGATAATGTGATGTTGATTTGGTTTCCTCCTTAAAGAGGTTTCTGAGAGAATAAGTCTGGTTATTGTCCTGATTAACCTTAGGTTTCATAGAAAGTTTCCTTCTGGTTTGGGTTGCAGTTTCTTTTTTTAAAGGGAAAAGCGTATTTATTAATTCAACTTTTGAGTTATGAGAGTTTTCCCCTTTACATTTACCACAGACTCCTGTTATTATTGCTGATTTTATTTGCTCTTTCTTCTTTTTTTCCTCAACTAGAAATGTTAATATTCCTAGTTGGGTTTCAAGCGTTTGATCAGAATTTTCCAGTATGTTCCCTAGATGAATGAGAACTGATTCCAGGATATTTTGCAGGGTAAACAAAGATTTGGATACTGGGGTGTAGCTGTTAGGGAGGCCTGTATTTTTAAGAAAAGAGAGATCTGTGATTTTTCTAGGTATCCCTCTAGATCTGAAGGTTTTCGCGGAAAACTATTCTGAATATTCTCCTTTTGGGGTCCCTTGTGAAATATTAGGTCCTTGATATTGATATCTGGACAGGTGATGTTATATTCTTGAGATTGTTGTGTTTTGAGTGATTCCGGTATTATTAATCCTGACACATTGTAGTTCAAAATTGAGTCTTCCAGGGCGATTAAGATACTTTTTTGAGGAGCCTCAGGTGTTCTTTGATTTTGAATTTCAGTTTGATGTAATCCATCCTTTCCATCCTCTTTATTCCCTTTTTTTCCTTAATTATCTGGTCTTTTGGTACTTGCCCCTGATCATCTGGATTTAGTTTTGCGAAGTACTTTTTAATCCCGGGAGTTACTACAGACTTTCCAGCTCTTACCGTCTTGCTAGTACTCCTTCTAATTGCCTCTTCCGTTCCCATCCTCTTCATAAAGATGGTTCTTGATCTTAGTTTTTGTAAGCCATTACAATATAGTGAGTCACTTAATATTGTTTTAGTTATAATTTTAGTTGTCCTGTCTATAGCAAAGAGTTGCTACCTGTGGGTCTTGACCAGCCATATGCTAAGTATTCTGTCCCTTGCTGCCCCCTACTATTGATCCAGCTTTAGAGAAAATATTCTTGCCCAGCTCCAGACGATCCAGCCAGAGAGGTAGAGATCCAAAGTGCCAGTAAACCGGTGCACCGCTCATGCAACACCGAAACTAGCACCCAGTTCCTGCTCCCTGACTCCGTTTGTCAAGTAATTAAAACGTTTTCAAGCACATCAGAGATTAGTTACTAGTCATTCGTTACTTGGTTATTGTAATTATAGTACTGCTCGTTACTCCTGCTGTGAGGAAATACTGTTAACTTAAGGTCTGCTTCCTAATGAGGGTTTTTAGTGCACAACCCAAGCCTTAGTGAACTATATGGTGAATACAGGTGTCCACTTAGAAGAGATTGTATAGTAAGTGCGAGTGGTCAGTTAGAGAAGATTATGCTCCTTGCAGTACATTGAGAAAGTCCTTGGTCTGCTGTAGTCAAAAGAGGGAATTGCAGCTCCACAAGGAAGATCCTTGCAGAGTCAGCCACGTACATGGCACCAGTAGTGAGTCATGCCGCGTTCTGGGGACCTTTTCAGCTACGGCCGCGCCTGGCTGGACCCAAACTACAGGACACAGCTCCTCGCAGCTCCTGCTGCGTCCAGGGAGCCCTTTCGGCTTAGTCGCACACGGAGCACCACTTGCGTCTACTGCCGCGATCAAGGGGCTCTCGCTGCTCCGGCCGCACCCAAGTCACCGCTCGCTGACCTCGCGGCTTTGCCACAGCCGGAACATTATTCGCGGTTGTTGCTGCCTCCGGGGGATTCTCGCGGCTCCGGCCGCACCCAGAACACAGCTCGCGGCTCCTTCCGCTGCTCCTCATGCGACCGGAGTGCTTTTGGCCTCCTGAGTATGCCCCTGCTGCGGGGTGGGCTCAATCCCGTTTTTTCCTGTTTGCCTTATTATTCAGGCACTTTGCAGGCTTTTCCATGCTTTTCCATGCCGGGAGCCGGGTGCTGCAGTCGGCGTCTTCCTCGTCTCGTTCCTCACTCGAATGATAGTATGAAGTTTAGTCCTGTAATGGTCAACCCTGTAATGGGCAAGCGCCCCCAGGATAAGGATGAATTTCCTTTCTGGCTTGCTGAGAGGTTTGACCAGCTGGAAGCGGTATTTCTTAACATGACTCCTGGCGAAAAACACAGGATTCTGACAATTAGCATGCCTAAATTGGTGACTGTGAGTCTTGGGGTAAGGTCTTTGAGGCAGTTTATGCGAGGTGCTTTGGCACTCAGTCCATGACTGTCCTTCTGACGGTCATTAAATGTGTTCAGGATGAGCATAGACCTGAGGCTGCGGTTCAATTGGGTATGCGCCTGTGCGGGTCCTTTGACGTAGTTTCCGATTTCATACTTGCCAATGTCAAGGGAGATGCAGTTAACTTTCAGGTGTCCAATGCATTGCAGGCGTTCCCGATGCCGACAAACTCAGGCAGTTACCAAGGATTATTGTAGCGGCTTATAAGACCGTGGGCTACAATTGCGTGGGTGTCAAGCCTTTTTCCACTAAAGAGAAAAAGCAACCCCAAGGGCCGAAGTCAGAGACTGACGATCAGCCCAAGACCAAAAAACAAAATTGGCCAAAAAAACAGAAACAGGGTAAACAACAACAGAAGAAACAGGAGTCTTTTCCTGCATCGCCAGTACTTTCGCCTACAGAACGTATTCATGACTTGCGCGACCGTGCAATGATAAAATCACCTGATCGTTTTCAGGTTTCTGATCAACGCTGTCCTCGTTCTTTTCAGGACTCATCAGCCTCATGGACCGGTGGTGGAGGAGTCGGCTGAGGTCGGGGTGGCCAGCAAGGATGCAACCAGCCGGGCCCGAAGGACGGTAAAGGCAAGCAGGACGATTCTACACCGAAGAGACCCCAGTTTCAGAAAAAGAAAGTTGCCGCTTTAACAGAGAAATATGCCACAGGTAGTGAGAACGCAGCTTCGGAATCAGACATGGGCTCTGACCTTGCTGGACAGCGTGGTGGAGATTACCATAGTGTGAGAGGCCCTGAGTCCGCTACTGAAGGTGACAGCGACTGATCGATTTGTTGTTGTGGAGACAGCTGATGCTAGAGTAGCTCCCCCTGATAGACTTTATGAAATAGTCCTTTTATTTGAAGGTGACATACAACGTACAATTAAGGGGGTATTTTGGGAAAATCTGAGGACTACATATGACATTTTGTTAGCGGAGGCTGACTGGCCTCCACCTTTTGTGCTCGCAGCTCCGAGAGGGGAGGAGGTGATCCTCCCTAGTTTCGAGCACACAGTCTCGATAGAGCATGCACTGAATTTTGCCGAAGAGTGGGCTAAGGATCTCGTGCCGGCTTTGTACCATAAACAATGTGGTTGAGATAAATTTTCTCCACACCACGAGATTCCTTTATGGTCTATGCCACAGCCTCAACCTCAATATCCCATCCGACGAGAAGCTAAAGCTTCCGTCGTGAAAATCCTTGAACAATTGGAATATCAAGGCATGATTGAAACGTGTGTGTCACCGATGAATAACCCTCTTTTTACTGTTACCAAGCCGGACGTCTCATATCGTTTGGTATTGGATTACCGGCATTTGAACTTGCATTGCTGTACCTGTGCAGTACAGAATACGCACAGCTCTGCTTTAGTTTATAGTCTCATGCGGAAATGTTTTAAAACCGCACTTGACATTTCCAATGTTTTTTTTGCCCACAATTTGGATGGACTGAGTTCCCAGTGGACCAGTTTTACCTGTGGCTGCAAACAGCGCCAGTTTAGATGCTTAGCGATGGGCTATAAGAATAGTCTGGGCGTGTTTGCTGCCCGTATTGTCTCTCTCTTGGAGAGGATAGACACAGATGCGTGTTGGTATGTGGATCACATTTATCTCACAGACGATGAGCTTTGGGCACATTTGTTTTGAGTTGACCATATAATTTGTAACTCTGCGTACTTCGGTTACTAATTTAGCTTTGCAAAGAGTACACAGTGTTGTTCCTGGGCTATGAGCTCAACAATGAAGGTCGAGGATTGGCCCCTCACTTCTTGGAGAAATGCGCACAACTGCACGCTCCTGCAACTCTGAAAAAATTACAGTCCTTGATGGGATTTTTGATTTTCGGGCGTACTTATATTCCCGAATATGCCCAGCTATCAAGCCTTTGTATGCCTTGATACAACCAACTTTTACCAAATCGTGCTGGCTGCCGGAACAATCAGCTATTTTGCATTCTTTGCAGGCTAATCTTTTAGAATCTAAATTCTTACTAACCATGATAATCGCACCAACTTGGTGATAAGAATCATCCCCGGGGCGGTGGTTTTCACGTACCTTACTTTTAACAAAGAAGACACAGTACCTATTGCTTATGAGTCACACTTGTACACTTCGGCTGAAATGCGGTTTTCCTCTGTGGAAAAAGTTTTAACAGCAGTGCAAATGGCGATTCTCAAGGAACGTGCAATGTTACAGGGAAAACGCATGTTAGTTGTTACCCCGTATCCTGCGTTAGAGGCAGTGGCGAAAGCCAGTGTACCGAATTCTAAAGCTTTGCACCCTCAGTGGATACAATGGGCAGCATCTTTGATGTCTCCAGATGTCACGTTTATTTTTTATGCCTCCTTACAGTCGCAGGAGTTTTTGCAGTATGAATTTGTTCATCCTGCGCCTTTGGCTAAGCGGCCTTAGGAGGACTTACATTGCATCATATACACTGATGGTTCTGTGCAGGTTGCGCATGGGTCTAAACAAGCATACGTTTCAGCTTGCGCTATTGTGGTAGGTACCATTGCGAATGACGAGTTCAAGTCCAGAGTCGTGCACACGCAGACTCTAGGGGACTGCACCACACAATTGGCAGAGCTTCGTGCTCTGATGCTTGCATTGGAGTACGCTGATAACATCACAGCTTGGCCTGTCCTGGATGGGATTGTATGGGATGCAGTTCGATTTCAAATTCATTGGCCCACTGAGGTTATAAATGTCCCTAATGTGCTTAGAGTGTCTATAGGGGATGTAGTTAAACAAAATATATGTTCTGATGATTGGGATGTTCAGGCCGTTGAATCATTGTTCTCTGATTTGAAATATTATGCTGACTTTGATGCTGAAGATTTGTACTTGGAGTCTGCTAATTACGGTGATTGGTATTGTTATCAACATTTTGGCAATCACTACCTGCATAAAGCTAATACCAGGAGACTCACTGTAAATGTTACCCAATGGGAACACTGTCCAGCTCCAATACAATGCCGCTGGATATATCTCCTTGATACGGCCAGGAAGGGATTAAATGAGTTGGAGGAAATAAATAGACAGATTGCAGTTCTCTAACCTCTTGCAAATAGTCCTCAATGTCTGTTCAATGATTACTACTGCTAACACGCTTTTGTAGGTGATTTTCTGTAGGTTAGGATTTGCAAATGTGATTAATTAATTGTGTTCTTTGCATTATGCAATGTGTAAATATGTATATATTGTAGAAATGTTTTTACTATACACATCCATGTAACTACCCTCCTGGAATTATACTCCCAATCCAAGATGGCCGACACCTTTTGTGACATAGGTACTCTGTTAACTGCTCCTATGACTAAACTTATTATTATTTGTACAGTACTATTGTTTAATTAATTCTGCGTGCCTTTTCCGCATTATTGAACTAAAATTACGTAATTATATGAATGTTTTATAATTGCGATTGAATGGCTCATATGATGCTAAAATTAGGCATGATCATTGATTAAATATGCACGCTTTATATGGGCGCCTATGATTCATTAAATCCCCAATAACGGCGAGAGACAGCCTTAGTCCCTTGTCGCTGTCGATGGAAATCAGGTTTACTGGCGCGGTTGGGATCATGGCGCCTCGGTAGACGCTACCTTGGGAGTAAGCAGTTGCCACTCTAACGTCTGGAGACGCGTGGCGTTAGGAAGCCTTCACTTCAATACCGGTAAGCGCGCTAAGTCTCTACCAATAGTGCACCACCGCCAGGCACATGATAAATGGTTAGACAACCCTCTTTTTTAATTTGCTTTTGCAGTAAAACCAAAGTGAGTCGACTATTGCGATTCAATCATCACAGTGGGTTCACGCCTGACTTTTAACCACCGGTTTGGGAATGTTATACACAAGACGGAAAAACATGGAACAAGGTAATCAAATGCCTTGAGTATATTTTTATATAATTGTACATAAGAATCTTTTGGAAGCCATTATACCAATTGCTTCATTCTTATTATTTTCCACAGTGTGAGGATTTCAAATAATTGTACAGCTGTACACAGTAACCACCAGATTGATCTTTGGACTCTGACAAACTGGTGAGCCCAATTTACTCAATAACAGTTATAATCCATTATTTTCGCCTAACTCAGCTTTACTAAATAGGTAATGTTATGAATTGTTACAGCCTCGTGGTTATAAGAAATTCACCTGGGAACTTATACCCATCAGATCCATTGTGCAGGTAACATTTATGGTTTGCCTGGATATGATTGTGACTATGGGACCACATATTCATATATTTATTACATAGGTCCTCCATTATATTTTTCTAAAACCAGGTTTTGGTATCTGTGCATAGAATAGGAGCCAATGGACCGCATGGACTAAACCCAGCTTGAGTAGATAACGACTACTACTTCATTAACAGGGTAAGCATTTCTATACCCCTGTTCTTACTTCAACTATTAGGCAACAACCTCAAATTCTTACGGTCCATTCATACTTTCCACAGGGTCACCAAGATAACCCTGCGCTGCCCCGTCTAATATGTCCTGAAGAAGACTCGCATGGCCCAGGCACAACTGACCGCAAGGCCGCAAGACGAGTCGAAACGTCGACACTTTATCTAATACCTGGACCACTACCTATATCCCCCCCCCCTTGTGATATAGTGCAGATAATTGTTACATCTCATGTCTGATAACAAGATTAAGAAGTACTCTTGTACTATTTGAATGTGGTCAGGTACTCTGGTCCAGCATTTATTGGCTGGCATTCCTCTGGAATAGTAGAAATTGTTGTTTTTATAAATTTTGTGTGATTTCTTTTCCCTTTCACCTTATCACTTGCACTTTCTTTTGACACCCTTTTTCTACTGCACGCTATATACGGGGCAATTACAATTACAATTCTAGATGTATACAAAAAAGACATAAAAATTTGTAAATTGCAATACTAATGTTATATATGACAATAGATTAAAATATTGCATATAATTTCGGACCTCGTTGTTGTTGCCAATTCTTATGTTTTTCATTAGTTGGGTTGAGCAGTGATAAATAATATATGCTCTCTAATCAATTAAGGTTTGATTCATTTCTTTTGTACTAAGTGATAGGTCTCGACCATTGTTTGCTAATATCAGCTCCAATACAAGGCAGTTCTGCTACCTTTTTGAAAAGGTTCACTTATTTTACAGATTTTATTCAATCTAATCCTAAAGCCTTTTATTTTAAAATGGGTGATAAATCCATATCCAAAGTTAGACTTACAGATACTAAATTATTGTATTCAAAGTCCTTTCTAGACCAGTTGGCTGTTGGGGGCTACGAGTTGTGGAAGGATACAATTGACCTTAAATCAGTTTGGGGTTCTAAAAGCTGGCAAGTGCAAGGCAATGAGGCTTTGCACCAGGCATGCCTCATCCCGAACCATATGCTGTTTTTGAATTCTACTATTTCACAAACAACATGCTTTGGATTGGCTACTCCTAAAAGATTGAATGCTCCTTCCTTTCCGGATTTAGAGGAATATTCCGGTTGGGGTACTTTTCCATGAGAGAGTTACAGACTCTATTATTAAATTCCTCCTTTAACATATCCAGTTTGGATCCCGAAGGCTGGTTGCTCTGGCACAGAAGTGCTGATTCATGCCAACATCGTTTCCTGGGTTTAGCTCACAGCTTTACACAGGTCAGGGTAGATCCCCGTTTTGAAAGTGGCCATTCTGTAACTATCTATTATGTAGGAAAATTGTGTCAGAACGGGCTTAGACATTCTACCTTGGTGTCAGTTAAACTGCATTTATCTAAACTGACTGATGATGTTGATCTGAATGATTTTAATAAAGGCCCAGCTAAAAGTAGATCAAAAAGATGGATATATGCTGTTTATAACGAAATCTGGAAAGCATCTCAGGTTGAGGCTGCTACCCGTATTAGGGCTATTGATCAGGCTAATTTGGAAAACGTACTGGCTTTTGAAGATAATAGCATTAACACTCTCTCTTCCCGCATTTACACATTAGATAATATTGTGTCATCCGTTGTGGATATTGTGCAGGATGAGGTGTCTGCCTTGTACCACAGTCAAAATCAGTTGCGTTCCATTATGCAGTTTGCTTTGTCATTGCAGACCTTTAAAGCCTCTAAAGTGCCATGGCATTACTTGAATACGTCCTTCTTGTTTGCCCCTTTTAATTTGACTGACAAGCAGTGCTTACTATCAATGAAAGATGCTTCTTTTTCCATGTTACACATTGAGAAATTAGAGCCTTTACCTTTTTCTGTGACGGAAGCAAATGCTGCTATATGGCTTATTCATGGGTTGATTACTCTTCTGTTTCCTTTATTTGCATTTACAAATTGTGTGAAGTACTTTGCCATTGGCAGATACGAGCCTCTAGGAAGTTCTTATCTCCATGACGCCTGGCCGCTTACTTTTACATACAGATGTCTTAGGGACGGAAGAGAAGTTTATTTGAATGGTGAAGAATGCACTGAAACACTAGATCATTCCTTAATATGTCGACATATCCAATTACATGGCTCTTGCAACCAGACATATCCAATTACATGGCTCTTGCAACCAGAACGAGGCTAATTTAGCCTTGTGTTTTGAAAGGTACACCCGTGCCTGCAATAGATCCCACTTTCACGTCTGGCTAACAGGAGTTATTTGCTTTTGAACAATGAGGATTGTTGGCGGTTAATTAAAGGGATTGCTTATTTCGTTACAGTCAGTGTAGTTTGTTGCAAGAATGTAATGTATCCACCCACGCATGGGAAACTTGATGTTTCCATCTGGCCTAAGATTCCGACCTTGAAAGCAGAGTTCAATAAGATGAGTCGCATAAGAGCTCTATTGTCCCGGAAAGAAGTTGCCCTCACATCTGCTTGTGAAACATTTGTCCTTCTGTTTTGCAGGACGGGCTGTCTCGGCTAGGGCTTCTTCGCACCCAGATGCTTGAGTACTATGGTGCACTGCCGCTTGCCACACTGAGTGCAGCGTATGGATTATCGTTTTGATTTTCCTACTTTACATGCGCCCAGCCTGTCTTCCATTGCCTGAGTTGTGATTTCGAATGGGCCCTGGATTTGTGTCTCTGCAATACGGTATCTCCTGATGCGGATTATAATCAGCTTATGAGTCCCTTAGTTACTCATGAATTGCTTTGTTCTGATGGAGGGATTATGGCCTTTGCAGCGAAGCATGGTGTTCTGGGTCGTTGGAATGTGTTCGCAGCGGCGCAAGATTTCTTGGCTCACAGTTTCCTCAGGAACCCACTGAGTTGTCCTCTGATGTTGCTAGAGGATCCGGTAATCAAAGAAAATGTATGTTCTTTCCCTTTGTTAAATTGGTTGGCTGATCTGTTTTTGGATGATAATAGTGACTTCCTGTTGAAGGCTGTTGCTGCATATTTTGCCTATTCATTATTAGGGTGAACTGTGTTTGCAGTCTCAGTTTATTTTTGACCTGAACCTCTCGGTGGATTATTGGATATTTTTTTGGGACTTTATCAATGTTGAATACTGAGGTTTTTCACGACAATTGCATTTTTTTATCTCCTATTTTTTTAGTGCCAAATCAGAGACTTGTGTTTGAACAATCGAACTTGAACTCTGCGTTCCTAAATTGCCCCTTTATACTTGTCCTATCAGTGCTTGGATCAAAGGGAGCTACGTTGTGTTGTAGCTGGGAAGGTATGACAGAGAGGAGCCCGTTGGGGCACTGCATCTATCATGTGATGTGGCTCTGGGTGAAAATGTAGCACATGAAAGGAAGGAGCCTGGAGGCAAAGGGTCTCACCATGCTACACATGTCAAAGTCAGAGGTTGTGAAACAGGGAACAGTCAGGGTACAGGAATAACTAATTTTCCACCACAAATCACTTGAGTCAGGGATGGTAGGAGGCTGAGGTGAATGGAACCAGTTGTGTGGCAAACTTGGGTAGGCATATCTCAGCAATTGCAGCACTACTACCATTGACCCAGAGTCCTCAAAAATAGACTGGCATGTCAGTCTATTGGATATAGTTATGCATATTGTTGGTGTTGTAGTGATATGAGAGTTAAAGTTGGATTTGTGTTCCATCAGTGTGTGGCAGTAAGTTGCGGCCCTGGTTCAAAATAGGAATTTCCAGAGGAGACATGCACACATACAGGTGAGGGGGATTGAGTCAAACATTGTGTGATACTCTGAAGATAAACTACTCTTGCAGTGATGAAATGGGGTCAGCATCCATACTAGCCATTTACATACTTTCTCTGGGCACATACTCTCACAGTTGCTACACTGTGCCCACTGTCCACTAATATGGAGTTAAGTGTGTGTCCACTTATCAGTATCCACCAATCAGAAAAGCATCTTATGGTAAGGCCCTCACACAGTCCTACAGTGTATCAAGGTTGAAAGCTGTGTTGAGGATATATGTGTTATGCAGAACGCCTGGGCTCATGAACGCACAATGTGCCTGCAAGACAGCACCACAAGACAAAGTGCTGTGGTGTACTGTTTGAAAGGCAGACTGCAAGTACATAACTAATTAATGTCCTAAGCAACATCACTTTCACTGGGTCAAAGGGCTGAGTACTGGTCACCTTTCTGACTCAGCATCTGCTGATAATACAAAACGCTCATGTCAGATTGATCTGTAAGATACCTATCTGTCACTCGATTACCCCTCACCTTTGAAACCTTCACTGGTTACCTGTGTCAACCGCATTGAATTGAAGGCCCTTACCCTGGCATTAGGGCATTCTGGGGACTAGGCCCCGCATACCTGAGAGCTAGACTCCAGCACTACCAGCACGACCGGATCCTGAGATCCAACCACCAGGACGGGTGGCAGAGCCTTTGCGGTTTGAACCTCTAAACTTTGGAATGCCCTATCCACTCTCCATCTGCTTATCCGAGTCAGAACTAACTTTTTGGCATGCCCTGAAAACTCGGTTCTTCACCAGCATCTAGTTTTCTTTTTTCAAGCCTGTCTTCTGCCATCTGCCTCAGCTCCGGAACACCCCGTTGGGAGTTGCTGTGCTCTCTACAAACTTCTCAATAATAATAATAATAATAGGTATCTCAGCTTGGAGGCTATAAGAGGCACCTTCCCTCAGCTCCATGGCTTGGACTGGTCTCTGGCTAACCTCACTGCTGTCATGAGGCAGAGGCATGAGCAAATGCCCTGCCAAAGTTGTGCCAACAAGGTTGTCGACAAGCTGGGGGCAATATGTAACATCATGGAGTCCATGAAATAGAAGCAGTACTCCTACATGGCAACAACCAGAGCCTACTACTGCGATCTTACTGCTGTGCTGACAAACCAGCAGGCCCTGTCTCAGTACTTTTCTACCTTATATGTTGATGCAGGTAAATGCTGCTGGGAACCGGTGGTCCACATCTTCAGTCCTTGATGTGTGTGTGCCTCCGTCGGCTCTAGGACCTTCAACACCAGCCTCACATGAGGCACCACACACATCAGAGGACGCAGATGTGGACTGAATCTGTTTGAAAAGGAAAGCTGCCCAGAAGTCTATCTCTGTGACACTTAGCCAGTTTTTCCAATTCCCTGTGCTTATACCAATGCCAGTGTTCCTCTCAACAGGTGCTGTCCTCTTTGTGCTTGCCTACGCGTTGATCTCACCCATGTGTGGACTGTCTATGTGGACTTTCTTTTCTAATGGCAATTTGATCTTCCTCTTCACTGGAAAAATCTCCTAATCAACATGTACCATGATATGTATCCCCAATGGACTGTCTGGACATCCAATGACTCACTAACTTAGTTGGGAGTGTTGTCCCAGGGATTGCCCTTTTATCCTTGCTCCTTGGTTGACGTGTTATTAAAAATACTTTCCTGATTCAGCATGTTGTTGCCCTAGTCATGATTGCAGTAAATACACCAGGTTGGATGAGCAGACTCTTAAGACACTACATAACATCTATAGCGAAATGTGCTTGCACCACCCAGGGGAAAATATGCCCAGTGAATGTTAAATAGTTTGTGATCCCTATCTGCTCCAAAACTAGCAAGCTGCATCCAAGGTCAAATGCATGAGGTGCAACAAGTTTCAATCAATGGTAAGAGAGCAGGTGTTCATCTATACAGGTGGCCCAAACTACTATGGATACTAGCCAGAAACCAACAGTGAGGCAACTACTGAAAGGTCCTAGGGAGAGTGTGGCACCAAACACGTCCTAGAATAGTTACAATGGTTTGATTCTATCATACATACAATGCATGTAGCATCACTAACACATACAGCAATGCCTTTACCTAAATCTGTTTTGGGCTGTGTGCCAATTTACAGCTAGAGTGCCATTTACAGTGAGAAATCAGGTTAGATGATCCCTTAAATGACTACATTGTTAACTTAAATGCTCTACCGCTTAAAAGCTCCACCTAGTAACACATGCTCACAAACACTGCCAGGAACTCCTAAGCATGTGCTTGAACCCAACCTAAGCAGATGCCATAACGGCAAAGCCATAATTAAGTAAACAGTTGTGAAAGTTAAACACAGAGTTTATTTTACACACACTACCAATCTTAACATCTAAAAATCTAAAACCTGCACTATTCATACCTATCTAAACTATACCTAAACTAACCTAATCTGACTACCTATACTATCCTACCTTAAAGTAACCTGCCCTACCTTACCTTAAGTTATCCTACTCTACACATCAAATACAACAGACAGGCTAAACATCAGCCCCCAACACTTTATTACACATTTGCACATGAGACTAGCATAAACCACTGCTATGCACAAACTACCTAAACATGAAAACCTAAACAAAAATATGTTTCTGAATTTTTGAAAATATTTTAATGTTTTTATAGCACATACTAAACATTGACCCCCAACCACTTAACAACAGCCCAACAACAAAATATTTAAATGTTTTTATAACACATACTAAACATTAACCTCCACCCACTTAACAATAAACAAATAAATTGTAAAAAAGAGAAAACACTAAAACGTTCCTACCCTACCACTATGCTAACCTATGCTAACAGTTTATGCTATAAAAACTATGATAATAAAATGGGAGGCCCAGAAAGTAGGATGGAGAGCCTAGATCTTTGACTGTGTCATGCACAGTCTTTTGCATGGTCTCCACCATCTTCATGAGTGTTGCATTCTACAACTGCAGTGCTGCCAACTTCAAGGCATTTTCTTGCTGACCCTTCTGCAACTGACACTCAATGTCCATTAGCTGCTGTGAGTGTGTGGCACTGGTGAATGGTGCCACTGTTGGTGGGGCTGTGGAGGGTACTGGGAGTGGGGCTATGGAGGGTCCTGCAACAGATCCTGGAATCCCACCATGTAAATGCTTAACTGGTTGGCTGCTGATTGCCCTTGTGGAGGCTTTCTGTTCCAGAGGCAGACTTCCAGCTCACTGCTGCTCCTGCACAATCATAGTTGTCCCCCTTATGCCTGAAGGCCTTTACAATGTGGCGGATATACCTGTACCTCTCCAGGCAGCTCTCATGCATCTTTTCCTCTTCCGGGTGTAATGTTAGCTGTTGGAGACGAAGGACACGTGAATCCGACCAAGCTTATTTGTCAAAATTGACCACATTCGCATGCATCAATAACTATTAGCAGCACAAGTGGCAATTGTATCTATGCAATGTATAATGACCATCCATCATGACAAGCATTAATTTCTCCTAAGATAAAAATGATAAATGACCCCATATTTTAGCCTTATGAGTACAGGAAAGGGCTGTGACTGGCCCTTATTATGAAGGCACAATTGGATGTATGCTGTTATGTACACATGTTGGTACACATAGTCCATCTATGTGCTCCCTGGGGAATGGCATGGAACATGCCAGAGGGAACAATCTATGGCCAATCAGCTAAGTGAAAAGAGTGATGTGCAGCAAGGTCACACATTGTGCCTCAGCAATGATTCACTGTTATGGCATTTGCACAAGGCCACACGCATAGAAACATAGTTTGACTCAGTGCCAGGTAGTTGAAACATAGGCAGAGGGTGGCGATCTATCTCCCATTCAACAGACATGTTGGATAATTTTCAAAGACTGACACATGGACACACCTGGAGCACTATAGCAAAGAACACCAACCGAACATCAGACAAGAGCATGTCTTCCTTGAAAAACCCAATAGTCTGTCCCAACTATCCTGTACGGATTGCTACTGTGAAGCACATCAACTCACACTTAGTCCATGTGATGAGTGTGTGGATGCATACTTTATAGCACAGATTTGTGAGTGTTTAGAGCTCTATCTTTCTGGTAATTGGTAAGAAATTATTGAATGGAGAGAAATCCTGTGGATATAATATGGGCAACATCAGCCTTTGGAGGAATGTAGAAGACCTGTATGCTCAAAACACAGAGCATGCATGTCTGTGGAACTTTACATATTGGCCTTATGTTTCATAAGATCCTACAAAGTTGTGGCACATATATCTATTACAGGCCACTAGTTCTATCGGGCAGGAGTCAGGCATGTTACAGCATTGTTATGTGTGGACTTATGACATGTCCCATTTACTCCCATACCTATTAAGTCTGCACTGGTGTAGGATTCGGTAGGCAGACAAAATATCGAAATTAAAATATCGATATACAATAATATCGATGTTTTAATTTCGACAGTACAGAATATCGATGTCCAAAATATCGACAGACAGAATATCGTTTTTTTAAGGTATGTATGTTACTATTATCGAATTTTACTAATATCGAATTTTTTTTTAGTGTTATGTATTTTATTATGTTGTTTATATGTTTGTTAAACATGTTTTGTAATGTATGTTTGAAAATTTGTAAATTTGTTTACATTTTGCGTTTTAGTATCAGAGCGGGTTGTGGGTTTATAGGGGAATAGGGTGGGAAGTAATTTAATAATAATTAATTAATTAATATATGTTTGTAAATATTTTTAATTAATAATTAATTGGTAATTAATTAATATTAATTAGTTAACTAATTAATATAATTTTGTACATATTTTAAATTAATAATCAATTGGTAATTAATTAATATTAATTAGTTAATTATATTAATTAGAGTAATTTTTTATATATAATTTTTTGTTATTGTTAATTAATTAATTGGGAAAAAATAATATTAATTATTAAATTTAATTAATTACAGCTAATGTGCTAATATCTTTACTTTATTGTTATTGTTAATTAATAATTAATTGGTAATTAAATAAGATTAATTAATTTTGGGTAAAGGAGTATTTTTAGGGTTCAGGGTCAGTTTTCAGTTTTTGGGTAAAGGGGTATTTTTAGGGTTCAGGGTCAGTTTTCAGTTTTTGGGTAAAGGGGTATTTTTTGGGTTCAGGGTCAGTTTTCAGTTTTTGGGTAAAGGGGTATTTTTAGGGTTCAGGGTCAGTTTTCAGTTTTTGGGTAAAGGGGTATTTTTAGGGTTCAGGGTCAGTTTTCAGTTTTTGGGTAAAGGGGTATTTTTTGGGTTCAGGGTCAGTTTTCAGTTTTTGGGTAAAGGGGTATTTTTAGGGTTCAGGGTCAGTTTTCAGTTTTTGGGTAAAGGGGTATTTTTAGGGTTCAGGGTCAGTTTTGGGTTTTTGGGTAAAGGGGTATTTTTAGGGTTCAGGGTCAGTTTTCAGTTTTTGGGTAAAGGGGTATTTTTAGGGTTCAGGGTCAGTTTTTGGGTTTTTGGGTAAAGGGGCATTTTTAGGGTTCAGGGTCAGTTTTGGGTTTTTGGGGTACAGTCGTACAGGGTAAAAATAAAATAAATTTAAATTAAATCAATTAAAGGAAATTAAAAAAAATAAAATTACATTAAAATATTAAGTTTTTAATTTATTTTAAATGTATATGTTTTAGTTTTAATTTTTTTATTATGTTTTAATATTTTAATTTTATATTTGTAAAATTATATTTATTTTTACATTATTATTATTACATTTAAAAAAACGATATTTTTAATTTCGATATTTTTGTACTACGATATTATTTTTTCGATATTTTTGTACTTACCTTTATGAAGATATGACTCCGAAATTTTTGATTTCGATATTTTTGTGTCGATATTTTTGTATGTAGATATTCTGTCTGTCGATATTATGTCAGACATTCGTAGGATTCATCACAGCCTGTGTGGACCTGCCACACAAAAGAGTTCCATAAATCACCATGGGTATGCATACAGTAGCAATGTGCTTTAGATAGGCAGATAGGATTTATCCTTCCAATTCCATGTTAAAATTGAGTTGAATCACAACTTCCTTCGTACCTCCATAACATGTTGCCTATCTCTCTTCCATCCCCCCATCTCACATGTTACCCATGTGCAATACTCTGAGGGATACTCTAGTACCCATGATGTGGGATAACAGTTGCAACATATAATGATCAATGCTAACTAAGGGATGACCCAAGTAAGTAATTGGCATGGACAATGAACTTATGCACTCACTGCAGCAAATGGGGATATATGACCTGAACACTGCTCATGCTATCTGGAATAGCACTTGTTAAATATGTAACCTCACTTATACATATGTAATCTATACTAGGATGGAATCTTGTTTTGGTATAGGGAGCCTGCTCCCATGCTTACCCAAGTCCATTGGAGTCCATACTTTCACTAGATGTTGTACTACATGTGCATGTATGGACGACCAAACAATATGCTATTTGAGTGGCATGAATTTCTGACATGCCTTCAATCATTTAGCCTGTACCAATGTTGGTAGTGTAGAGTGAAGAAATAGGCAGGCATGTACTTAGTACGATGTGAACACACAAAATGAGAACACATTTATTGCTTAAATGACCATTATGCACATGTCAACATCCAATGTGCTGTCAACGATTGCATTTTTGGTCTGAGATATGTGTTACACCCCAGTCACACCTGTATCATGGAAAAAATATGACTTGGGGAAAAACATACTTTGTCAGGAAGTTCACAGACTATAGCATTAAACATTTTTGTCCTATACTTGGGGTAACATGTTTGCAATTTTGGTCCATAGTATGGGTGAGAGACATTGTGACTAATTCCCATCAGCAGGTTTTGGGACAGGTGATGCTACATGTGTCATAAGTATCCACACTATAGGTGACACAACAATAGCACAGCATATTAAGAGGTATACATCATGTGGGCCTGCATACATTGCTAATCATTCCACATGGCAATTTGGCCCTGTCATTTGCACATGCAAGTTTGTCCTACTTCTGTAATAAATCTACATGTACGGTGCAGGTTCTTTCCGCTGGCTGATGATGCCCCTTGTTTATCTCACTGCAACCCATTTCAGCAAACACACACAATCCTTACAGATCACAGAAACAATGAGGTGACTCTCACCGGTAGCATTGTGATCTTGGAATGTCATTACCTCAGCAATGGTGTAAAGGTTTGGTCCACCTACAAGACAAAAACATGGTACATAGCTCTGTGAATGCAGAACATGTGCACTGTGTACATATCAAGGTACTGTACATTGTCTTCACAAATTCCTGGTATTGTCTGTACTTTGAACTTGTGGGATGAGCACAGTTGGAATTCTCTCATGATGAACATATGTATGCCATGTTGCAGTGTATACAGAAGATAGCAGCCACATCATATATGAGGCATACAGAGTGCAGACAAGGTATAAGACCAGCGGAGCTTGTAACATAGTGCAAGGGTGCCTAGCTTTAATACTGTGAAAAAGTCTAAATCGATTGATCAAACTCTATATAGTATGACAGTGCTGGGGCCTTCTCAAGTTCATGCATGTACTTTAGCATACTACACACCGGAAATAGCCATGCTTGTTTGTCTCCTTCACTTAGGACCTTTTATGTGACCAGTGCACTGTAAATGAACAATGATAAATCAAGCCCCATACAAGCTCATAAACGTTTTAGGATGTAACAGAGATGTATATGTGACCATTTTGTGGGAGCACAGACACCCTGTCCAACCTGTGGGCTGATGGAAATGTGTGTGTGCTACCCTGTAATATATACTGTGGGTGACCCATGCAGCTCAGTCAGTAATGACCTAGCAGGCTGAGTGACAATGATCCCTGCACAGTCTGGGATGGACCCCACATCACTTATAGGCCTCTCCTGTACTGCATGGTCTGTTTTGGCTATGTAATGCCCTGGTGAACAGGTCTCTGTTTCATGCTCAGTGTCTGTAAGTGAGTTACCCCTTATCAGGCCATAGTAGCCTATATTCACATCTGGCCCTTCCAATTAGAAAATGGTTAAGAGTATTTTGCTACAGCCAAACAGCTACACACTCATGGTTAAAAGGAACTTACAGACAGCCCCACCAATTTCTATCCCCGGGTGATCCAGTAGATCCTGCTCCCGGCTGGCAATATAGGCCAGTGCCACCTCTCTGGGGTTGGGTATCCCTGGATCACCTTGCCTCCAGTTCCAATAATATTGGGCAAATATTTAACCAGCAGCCACAGCCGGCCCCAAAACTGCTCCTCCACCAGGTTCTTGGCCCTGCCCTACATCCCCCAATACCCATTAGTCACCCTAACCCCAGCTACAAAAACAACTATCCCTTACCCCTGCCTCTATAACAAATAACCCCTAATCAGACAAACACCCTGCAATGTACTCCAAAAAACAATACAAAATACAACTACAGGACAAATATGAGAATTTAGTGACACAACACAGAAAGCACAGATACCAACAAGACTAGGAAATCTCACCAAAATCTCGAGCAAACAACAAACACTGCCACTGGCCAGGACAGATAAAAAGACAGTAAGTGAAAGAAACTGCTCACTTACTGATTTGCAGCAAGGCTGAGCTATCGCATCATCTCCTTTGTGGATGCATCACTTTTCCGATCTATGTATCAATTTTCATACTAAAGTGTCTTTTTATTCTAACGCTTCGATAGACAAATATTCAAGTTGCTAGTTACACTATGGCCAAAGTGTTGTTTTTTACTATTTCCCTTTGATGTGTGGCTACAGAAAGGTCACCTTTTAAACCATAGAGTCACCTTTCCTACTCAAACGTCACTAAAGAGCCACGCTTACTACAGAAAAGTCCCCTTTCAAACCATTGTGTGACCTTTCTTACTATAACATCAATTTATTTGTAATGCATGACTTTTCATATTAACCTCTTAGCAGCTATGGAACGTCCAGCTCCAGTGCTGAACGTTCCATTGCGCAGGTGAGGTTCGAAAGTTCAACGGCCGACGGCAGCACTCCTGAGGTAGTGGTGCCGTCGGCCGTTGGAATAGGCGCAGCACCTAAGAGGTTAAAGAGTCATGTTTACTACCTTTCAAAGCATAGTGTCACCTTTCTTACTGAAATGTCACTTCTTGTTGTAGTGCTTGACTTTCCATGCTAAAGAGTCATGTTTACTACAGAAAAGTAATTTTTCAAATCATAGTGTCACCTTTTGAACTATAGTGTCACCTTTCCTACTTGAATGTCACCTTTACTACTCGAACATGTTTTTTACTGACATATTGCTATGGGAATGGGAAAGGTGCAAGTGACACACAACATATGACAATGCACTGTGCATTGTTTCAGGGGCTTTGACATTGAAGCTTGGCTTCCAACCTGATTGTAAACTTCTGAGGGCTACTTCAAGTTGATGTAATGTGTGTACGTAGATGTTTCCTGGGAATGTGACATAAACGCAGAGACAAGTAATTGCTTCAATTATTTATTCTCATATTGAACCTTCGTGCAATGTTGGTGAATTTTCCATTTCCAAACATGTGCATTACATAAAGAAAAAATATTGCACAATCTGTGTGCATTGGCGATTGCCTGCAGAAGTGTTTTGGATGTCTCCACCCTTGGCATCCTCCTCTTCCTCTTCCTCCTCCTCCATCAGGTCCTGCAGTTGTAGGTCCCATCACAGGGGATATTAGTATGCACACAAATATTGTGCAGTATGGCACACATCAAAATTATGTTGCAGACTTTTAGGGGGAGTAAAGCAATTGACCCACTGAAATGTTCCAGGCAGTGGATCCTGGCCTTGATCAGTCAAAAGGTTCTCTCAACAATGTTCCTTTGGATTGCCAAGATACTGGTTGTAGGGCTAGCCCAGCACAGTATGGGGGTGTGCATAGGGTGTCATAATCCATTGCTGAATCCCATATCTTTGGTCAACTAAAAGCAAATAAAAAAGGAAAACTGTCAATACTTTTGCAAACTGTTATTGATACATGGCAGTCATGTGTAATACGTGTTGTTACATTGTTAGATTTATAAAAAAATCACAACATGTGTTAGTCATAGAGTTGTCATGAGGTTTACACTTTTCTCTTCCATTACTCTGTGTTATAGCTAATGCTGAGCATAGGCTGGTACATCATACTCTTCTACATCCTGACTTTCATGTATATCTTTTCTTTTTTTGTGACGTCTATTTGGCGGTGCTCCTGACTACTCTATATTATGTGCCCCCACTACTCGTTTGAACCTGCCAATTGTGGATCTAATATTTGGATCGTTGGTCCTCCCTAGGTGGATAATGGCATAGGAGACATGCCTTCACTAGCACATGCATATTTGTAAACCACAGATTTGGGTGGTGGGATAAATGACATGCAGGGTGAACAATTTAAGAGGCATGTCAACACCCCCACAGCATCCATGGAATCCCACCCTTGCACACACTAATACTGCACAGTATTTGACCCTGGAATGCATTGCTTTGTACCCTTCCATTATCAAACAGAAGCCATAGTAGCTTTGTGAGTCCTGACATTGGTAACCTGTGGGTTTGCCTAGCACATATGCCATGATTCATCGTGCATGTATGAGTCACAACCGGCTTACTTATGTTCCTATCTGCATCAACAGACACAGTGATGGGCATTATGCTATCCATTCCTAACTGTTAGTGGGTGTTGGAGTGCCTGATTATGTAAACGTCATGCACACTGCCAGGTTATTTGGCCAGCACATTGGTGAAGAAGCCCAGCTGGTACATGATGGCCTAGATATTTATGGAGTGGGTGTGCTTCCGGTTCCTGTAGAGATGAGATGTGGCTGCAGTGGGTACAAGTTGCGCATGTGTGCAGTCCATGGCACCAACCACATGTGAGAACCCAGCAATGGCATGAACACCTTGCTTGATCTCCAACTGCAGTTCCCGGGTTTTGGGGAAGAGGAGGTAGTGGGGTGTCAGATGGATGAAGGAATACAGGATGGAGGGAATGGATGATGAGAAAGATGGGTGGGAGATTCTGGTCACTCTGGCAGCTGTTATCTGGAAGGACCCCAATGCCAGAATGTGTAGTCCCACCATGAGCTTCACATGTGGAGGGATGTTGACAGCCCTGTCAGCTTTTGGATGTAGCCTTGGGGCAATCATGTGTAGCAGCTCTAAAATTGATTACCTCCTCAGATGGTAATAGGTGATTACATCATCTTGACTGAGTCCTATTAGAGTGGTCCTCTGGCGATAAACAAGCTCTCTTCTCCTGCATTACCGTCATCATCGTGAAGGTAGGGTGGGTGGGATAGTTGGGGGATGGTGGCTTGTGGTGGACATTTTCTTTCGACTCCAAGCTGCAAAATTACTACCTCCATGGTGTAGTTATGATTGCAACACAGTCCTGTCCAGCTTCTCTTTACATAGCAAAGTCAATGTGTTATTTCCTATGTGTGGGTTTCACAGGCACAGTTACTGGACCTCTGCACCACTAAAGCCATCACTGCGTCCTTTTTCTAAAATCTGATGAAAATATCCATGTGTCAGTTTCACGCTGGAAATTACAATGGAATGCCTACCTTGAATATATTAATACTTACATGATGCAGTCGGTTCCAACACAGGTTCCTTTTGGCGCTGGAGTCTAAAAAGTGATGCATTCAACAAAGATACATCACCTTGTAAATATGGAGTAGGGATTGTGCCACCAATGCGTCAAATGTTTTGGCACATGGGCAGTGCAAGCTGCTTATAAATTAGCCTCTTAGAGTGTCAGAACATTACATTTATATACTTTAAATAGTGGGATATATGTACTCACCAATCACTTTTTATTGTCAATGTGATAAGTCAGCATATGTAAATGTGTGATGATCAATATGAATTGCTTTTAGTATATCTGGTCTACATACAGTTCTCCCTAACATTTCTGACCCTTTAGCGAAACGGGTAGGCTTGGTGATCCCTAAATAAATCTAAGAACACCTTTTTATTTATGCCTCCTACTTTATAAAAGTAGTCCAGAATCTGCATGTAGGTGAAACAACTCTGTTTGGGAAGGGAATATTCCTTCTGTTATTCAGAAAATGAGTGAAATGTACCACCCTCTAAGTGGTGCCCCAAATTATTTAGCCATACCCATCACAAATATGATATATAGTATTATTGAAAATGTCAGAAATAGAAGAGCGCTCCCTAGTGGAATATAGAAATATTAATGAAGATTGAGATATTGAATAGTTGGCATTAATCATCCATACCTACTGAGTCACTTCAATTAGTATAAACCAGCCTTTTTTTAAATAACAGGGATCAGAATATTTCAGGTGGAAGCACTGGCACAAGACCTCCAGCACATATGAATCATCTCATGATATCAGAAGTTAGGATTATCAAATATTAGGCAAAAAATTCTTTGTGTTATGACAGACAAGTAATACAGCTTGAAATGCAGTATAACCCCATCCTCCTTTCTGTACTGGAAGTTTGAGAACTCGAATTACTTTTCGTGCCCTATGATAATGCCATAAAAAATTCCCAATGGCTGAGTCAAGTCTTTTAACATAAGCAGTAGGGATAAGAACACACTTTGACAGTATAGAATATTTGTGCCATGGCGCTCTGAAAAACTACATTTAGCAAAGCTAAACTAAAAAGAAACTGGAAAGAATCTGGCATAGGGATTAATAAATGAATTAATTTATTTGGTAACATGCACAAATTACCACAACATAGGTATCTCGGCACGCATTCAGTACAGTGAGTTGAAATCAGGTTAAAACAGGGCTGTTTTTAGTGCATTCCGGAATTGATTGTAGTTGGGCTGGTTCTGACATGAAATGACAGCTTATTCCAAAGGGTAGATGCCAGATAGGAGAAAGCCCACAGTCCAGAGGAGTAAGACTTTTTTAAGGTCACTTTATGCATACAGAAAACAGATTTATTCAGCAAAAAAAATAGTTCCTGGTGGTTAGGATTCAAAAATCTTCTAACTCAGTTAAAAAGATTTTCTAAATCGTCAATTCTTTTACAAATAGTAGCTGAGATGCTAATACTAGTTGGGTACAACTTTGCGATGTTTGCTGATGACTTCCATCATATTCATAGTTTGGATGGAGACCCCAATTTAGTACTAGATTAAATAATTGCCTTTCTGCAACAGTTAATCAGATGCGATATAAGGCATTACAAATAAATTCAGATAAGACCAAGGTGGTTATTTTTGACTGAAACAGGTTAATCTGGTCTGACTACTGGTGGTCTTGGCAGTTGGTAACTCCTCCGGTACCCCACTCAGCTGTAAAGAATTTAGGGAAATAGCTAGATGATAGATTACAATATAGCCACCAGGTGAATAAAGCAATGTCAACTGACTTTTTGATTGTTAAATGCTGAGGAAAATGTAAAAATATTTTAATTTCTTTAAGCAAACAACATGGGGCCCGATTCACAGAACTAACTAAAGACAAAATCCTAAACTTACTACCATTATGGTATTCACAGAAGGCACTTACCCATTTTGGTATTCACAGAAGGCACTTACTCATTTTGGTACTTAAAGAAGTTAGGAGTCTTAACTTTAGGACTCCTAAATGCCTTCTGTATATACCGAAAGTCTTAAAGTTAGGATTTTTCTCAGTTTAGGAGAAGTAAAGTTAGGACTCCTAACTTTAGGACCCCTAAATGCCTTCTGTGAATACCAATGGTCTTAAAGTTCGGAGTTTTCTCATTTTAGGGGTAGTAAAGTTAGGACTCCTAACTTTAGGACTCCTAAATGCCTTCTGTGAATACCAAAAGTCTTAAAGTTAGGATTTTTCTCAGTTTAGGGGTCCTAAAGTTATGAGTCCTTACTTTACTACTCCTAAACTGAGAAAACTCCTAACTTTAAAACTTTCGTTATGTATGTTTCAACTGTCTATGCTGCAAGAGAAGATGAATCTTTGGACATATCTCAATATGAATTATCAACAGAATAAAACATTATGACAGTCTGTTGAAACATACAACAAACTGTGGTCTAAGAGAATCAAATATCAGTATGTTATGTTCCTGGATGTTTATGAAGCATAAAGTGGCTAAATTCATACACTGAAAAGCTCGTCCCCTATAAACTAAGTGCCACACACCAACATTAGCTTCAGGTGCGGCTGGTACAGGCAAGAGTGGTGGGACAGGGCGGGCCAGGGGGAGGAGTTGACAGACGACAGGATAGGGAAAATAAAATAAATAAATAAAACAATTACCTTGCGCCCGCAGCATTGCCAACTCTCACCTGTACCGGTAGCGCCTGCTCTTGCCTACATGTGTATTGGACCTTGAACTATAGTGCAGGTTTGTTTTTAAAATGTATAGACAAGGGGAGTGACAAGTTTGGTGATCAAATATTTAAATAATATTTTCTGTTAGCTCTTCCATACTGTGTCAAGGGTTTTGGTTCATTTTTCAACAATATTAATTTAATTTTCCTGAAGCTAATGTTTTGTGGCACTTAGGTTTTAGGGAACAAGCTTTTCAGTGTAAGAATTTAGCCACTGTGTGCTTCATAAACAGCCAAGAACATAACATACTGATATTTGATTCTCTTAGACCACAGTTTGATGTATGTTTCAACAGACTGTCATCTCTTTTTATTCTGTTGATAATTCATATTGAGAAATGTCCAAAATACATCTTCTCTTGCAGCATAGACATTTGAAACATATAACAAACTGTGGTCTAAGAGAAGTAAATAGCAGTATGTTATATTCTTGGACGTTTGTGAACCACACAGTGCCAAATATCATGCACTGAAAAGCTCGTCCCCTAAAAGCTAAATGCCATACAACATACCTTAGTTTTAGGCATGGCCGGTACAGGTACGAGCTGTTCTGTGGTGGTGTGGGGCCTTGGAGGAGGGGTGTCGACAGACGATGGGATAGAGAAAATAAATAAATAAAAAGACTTACCTTGGGCTCGCCGCATAGCCGAGTTGGTGATGCAGCACGTGCAAGGTAACTGGTTTTATTAATGTATTTATTTTATTTTTCTATCCCCTCATCTGTCAACTCCCACCACTCTTACCTGCCGTGCCTGCTTAATTTGAAAAAACAGATTTCTCTGTGTTTCTAGCAAATTGTCAATAGGGTTGTTCATTATTATTTTATGGTAGCACAGTCCAAAGTCTGGTTTGAGCCATTGACAAACCTTCATCTCCTAATTTTGAATTAGGAGAGATAGGAATGTGTTACAAGTTAATAGAAGATTTGAGATAGTTCATTACATTGTAACTCTTGAATTTTAATGGGAAAAACGAAGTTGATGAGACAGGAATTGCCTTGTGAACAATGGTGAAGGATTAAAACATAATTCTTTCCGTAATGGGAAGCCAATGCAACTTGCCTGAATTGGGGAGATGTGCCTCAATGTCTGTTGAATTGAAAGTAGTCTGGATGACATATTTTAAAAGAGTTGGAATTTCAAAGAACGTTGTCTGAAGGTCCAGGTAAATACTGTTGTCTTAGTCCAGTCTAGATTTCTCTTCTGCGAGAACTACTGGAATATATGTTTATATTTGTTTATATTTGTTGATTTCTGGAGCGCATGGCTGCCCGTGAGCGTCCCATGCCATGACATAAATCTATGGTGCTCACTTATAGTGGTCATGATCATAGGTGCAGATGACACCATCTTGATCTCAAAAACAACCACAGGTCTTCAAAAACTCCTGGACCGCTTTAGTGTGTTTTGCATTGATAGGGGCCTCACTATAACTATCTCTAAAACAAAGCTTACGGCCATCTCACCTTCCAAGACATTCAGGAATAATGTTTCGCTCAACGGCGTTCCCTTGGAGCTGGTCGATTCCTTTGACTATCTGGGTGTAAGGGTAAACAGCCGGATGAAATGGAAAGACCATTTGGCCAAAATGTTCTTAAACCACAAAAGAGTCTCGGGGTGGTCTTAAGGGAACAGCGGGAGTCGATTAGTAAACCTGTGGCACCGGCTCTTGCAATCTATGATGGTCAAGTATTGCCGGCAGCATTATATGGTTCTGAGCTGTGGGGGTTTGAGAATATAACAGAGCTAGCCACGTCTGAAAATAAGTTCATGAGAGATCTGGTGTCCCTCCCAGCCTCACCCCATTAATTCAATTACGGTTAGACCTAGATAGGCGCCCCATAAAAGATATAGTGCGTCTGCGCCCACTTCTCTTTTGGGTGCGTCTGAGAAGGACACAGGAGCTCCATAACTATGCTGCAGTTCTAGACGAACTTATTCTCCTCAACACAGGCAATAAGATTAAGTAGTTGTGTAACCTTAGACAGCTGGTTGTGCAACTGGGCCTAAGTGAAGCATGGTTGAGCCAAACACCGCCGCCCAAGGTAGTGATCAAGAAGATCTATTGGGAGTGGGTACAGGAGATGGCCATACGCAGAAGTGAAGGAGGCCCTCTCTCCCAGCGTTTTCTGGAGATCAAATGGACAAGAAAACTCAAACCCTTCCTTGATTACATAGAGAAACCACTGGACAGATCACTTTACCTAAAACTGAGGCTTGGGACCCTACCGGTGAATGACTTTTCTTCTGGGTGGAAAGATCCGGGTGTTCTACAAAAAGCTTGCCCCAGTTGTGCAGCCCCCAACGAGTCTGTGGCTCATTTTTTCTTTGCCTGCCCGGCATATAGGGTTGCCAGGAAGATATGGTTAAAACCACTTTGTAAGGGGCTGGGTCTTAGATGTCACAAAATGACCCTTTCGGGTCCTCTGCACTGATATGTCCACCATTGCTATGGTGTGTGGGGTAGCTAAATATCTGGGTAGTGCGTGGCAGACACGTATAAGGTGGTCCATGCTCACCCCTCACCCCACCCAACCACCATCTGGCCCCATGGCTGGATATGTCTTTTAATGGCTCTCTTGACAACGATTCATTGTACAATTTAGCAATTGTATAAATCGAGTTGTATCCGATTTTGTATGTTTACATAGGATTGGCGGGTCCTTGCATTTTTTAGCTTTTTAATTGTGCTGGACATTTACATCTTAGCAATTTTAAACAAAATCGAGTAGTAAGGGATGATATTATGTTTATGTAACATTTGGTGGGCCCCTGCTCTTTTACTCTTTTCTTTTTTCTTTTTAATGTACTGTATAAATTGTACACTTGTACGATGAAATTTTTATCGAATAAAGTAAGTAACAACAATATTGATTGCCTTTCATGTGCATGAGGATGTATTCAAAGTGTAGTGCATGTAAATGTGTAAATGTAAATGTGGGTGTACTTGTAAAGCGCACTGCGACTCCATGGAGTATCCTGGCGCTGAAGACCGCTGGGGAACCGGTCCTGGTTTTCCCTGTGAGATGGTCCCTTTCTGGGTATCTCCAAGGTGAAACCAGGCATCCCCGGCGTCTGTGGGTGGCCGTTGTAGAGATGAGGCAAGCTTAATGCCCAGAGTTGCCGAGTGTGGTCCCTGGTTGGAGTAGGCACCGAGGCGAGAATTATCAAGTCCATTTTGACCCTGGTCCACAACCCTGCCGTGTTGAGAATTGAACCCTGGTCCTGGGCCGTTCTCTGCTTACGGGTCTGCCGCCTCTAACCAGTGAGCCACAAGACGATCAATTGCATCGCTTTATTCCTAAGGTTATAAGCAGCTGCCATGAGGGCAGGAGTGTTATCTCAACTGGTATTTTTCAATGAGCTGTAAGTGCCAAACAAAGGGAAAGTAAAAACATTGCTGACATCTGAATGGTTCAGTTGTTTTATATTGCTCAAGAGGCATACAGGCACTGACAGAGGCAGTGTCAGTCCATTGAAAAAGGATAAGTCATAGTGGGCTAGTATGCATTTCACTGATGTAGCAGTGGCAGACAGAGGTTACTAATGCAGCAGTGATGACAAAGATCACAGGGACAATAGGGCCAAACAATAGAAACAGATATATTTTAATGGATTACCGAAACACTTTAAGGGATATCTAGTTAGACCTGGCTGGGACAAAGCCCTAGTTTTTTCATTCTTTTGCAGAGAAATAGAAGGCCCTAAGGCCTTAAGTCCATAAGTCCTCAACATTCCTGTCTATTTGGGAACCAAGGGGCATATTATCAAGGGGGTTTATCTCCGCTTTTTTGGCTTTAAAAGCCAAGAAAGCTGAGATAAAATTATCTCCCTATTACCTAGCTGTCGCTAACACCAGTTAGCGACAGCTAGTAGGAGATAGCGACCATCTTGGGCCCCACTTTGCATGTCAGTGATATTTATCACTAATGACATGCAAAGTGGGCGCGCCAAGATGTTAGCGACTGGAAACAGTCGCTAACATCATTATCTCCTATTACCAACTTTTGGAGATATTCACGCTAAGCGTGAATATCTCCAAAAGCTAACACCTGCCCTGAGCACTTCTTAGCCATGTTATCCAATGGGAGGTGGATAACATGGCTAAGACCATTAGCTCGGTAATGCATGAATATCGCTGACTTTTCAGCGATATTCATGCATTGAGGCCGATTTTTATCGCATTTGCGATAAACCTTGGTAAAACCAAGGTTTATCTGCGATAAAAATCGCCGCAGCTCAGCAGTAAATGTTTGTCTCTAACCAAGCAATAGTGATAATTATCGCTATTGCTTGGTAATATGCCCCCAAGTACTGTAATACATCACTTGATTTTCACAGGGCAGTAAGCAAAGAACTCCAAGATCCACTCATTAGAGGTGATGAGGGCTAGTATCTCAAGCTGTATGCATGCAACAAACAAGACCTAATTAATCATTATTCAGTCAGTGTTTTTACTTATAAAATTTAAGGTAATTTACTATGCTCACCCTAATCAAGACTATGCATTCATTTATAAATGTATACTTGATGGAAAGTGGAAATACATTTATAGACACCTTTGTAACAGTTCACACACCTAGTGAGCCATTTTTTCTATACCCATAATCACCAATTTTATTTACTAAACATCTACAACATCATTGGAATAACTAAGGATAGGACCATCTGAAAATAACTTTCCTGAGGGCATTTAATGACCCATTAAATTTGTGGTTGTCACTAAAGCGTTGCAATGGATTCAATAATCCCTTAGCTGCTGATGCTCTTCTGTCCCTCCCCCTCCACCTCTAGTGCTGATCCCTTGTTTTAATATTTGAGGCACTTCACGCATAGGCTTTCATAATGTTTTGTTCACAAAAGGTTTTGAGGCTAAATGTATGCCCCTTCTTTCCCACATCTCGGGAATTCTAAATATCAAGGTTTTGTGGAATGCCCTGGAGGAAACTGAGAAAATAGGCAAAATACATAAAAACATTGATGGGAAATGGGGTTAAAAGTGCTGTGCAAGAAAGTCTCTGTTTTGGTTTCCTGAAAAAAGCACCAACAAAAGGTCCTGCAGTGCTAAAATCAACATCTTCCAAGCTTTCAGGAACCGGCAGAGTTGCATAAAATAAAAACTATTTTTAATACATTTTTTTTTCTAAGAGGTAGTTCATGTTTGCTATTTTTTTAAGTTTCAACATGGCGAAAACAGGTATGAAACCCAAAGGAAGAACCTGGAAAGGTAAACATTACTGAAAACTAGACCAAAATGTGAATCCAGCAAGGGTTTATTTGTATAGATTGCTCCCTGCTTTCTGAAGGTAACTTACTAATAAACTGAAATAATGAATGGAAAAAGTAGCAAATAATGACAATGCTTTAATTTTTTGGTTTTTGCCATAATGGACGATTTACAAATGTGTACTGTTGCACCCATACTCTTCTTATGTTCTCAGGTTGATATAGTGTGTATAGATTGTCCAAATGCATGTGTTACCCCGAGCCAATAACTGAGCAGCAACAGGTTGCAAGGACTTTATACTGTGTACAGACCAGGAAGCAATTTATATGGTAAAATCTAATGAATGATAAATGGATATGAAGGAAATTAGTGTATTTTTGAAATGTGTTCAAGATAATGAGTTTAGGAATAGTAGATATTCATACCTCTGAATTTGGGGCTACCCGTGCTGTCATATGATTCAGAGGGTATTTTGCAAAATGTGTTCATTATTGCACACTGGCTTACATTTGGAAGCACTAATTGGAGATAAATCCAATTGGTAATAACAAATATTCAACTAATCTGTGTTCCCACACTCCTGACTTTTGCACCTGTGTCTAGCACCCATGACAGGAAAAGTCCCAAAACACAGCACGGGGACCTCAAATTTCTGACATAAGAAACAATCCTTTTGCTGCTTAATTTGGGGCTATGATCATCCGCTACCCAAGAACACCTACCAAATCCAGGCTTTTATGAAAACTAGACAACATGGAGTGTCTATTTTGTTGTAATGTGCATGGATTCAACCTTGTTTTCCTATCCTCAATCTCTTGCAAGCATCAAACCTGGTTAAATGACACTCTTTTCTCAATTATTTGTAAGAGAAACTTACGGAATCTGTGCGGAACCTCAAAAGTACAACCAGTCAGTTTCCCCACATTTCTTTAAATGGAAATGGTACCACATGTGTATCGCTCTTCACAGTAAATCAAAAAAACTCTTGCCTGACATCTAGGCTTTGAGTTAGGAAAATAACTTTTTTCTGGTGGTCTCATCAGAAAGGTTTTAATTTCTAGGATTGTAATGACCAGTTGATCTCCTCAGTAGATCATTTGGCCATTCACAACACTAAAGTGGTTAATACATGCAATGTTTCACTGTTATCTTTATCATTATCAATAAATCATGTCAACCAACTGCCAGCAGAACATTGCAATGACCTTCCTTAATACACATAATGATTCACTATTAACTTTACCAACAATAAAGCAATTCAATACCATTAAACTGCACAATTCATATGGTAAAATCTAATAAAATGAGTAATAAGGAAATCAGCATATTTTTTAAAAGTGCACTAGATATTGAGTTTAGAATAGGGGGTATTTAGATATGTCTGAATCTTGGATTATCCATGCTGTTATATGATTCAGAGGGCATTGTGCAAAAAGTGTTTATTATTGCACACTGACTACATTTGGAAGCCATAAATGGAGAGAAAACCAATTGATAACAAAAACATTTTACTGTTCTGTGCTCTAACACTTCAACGTACGTTTGGGCCATAGTCTATCACCTGTGACAGAAAACGCCCTAAAACAGGACATGAGACATCAAGTTTCTGGCATGAGAAATAACCATTTTGCAGTTTAGGTAGATGCTTAAATTGCCTTGTTCTCATCCGCTACCCAAATAAACTAATACAGACATTTCTGAAAACTAGACACCCTGAGGAGTCTGTTTAGGTGTGACTTGCATGGATCCAACTATATTTTCCTACCCACAGTGCCCTACAAACAACACACCTGACTAAATTATGCTCTTTTCTCACATGTTAGTGATAGAAACTGCCAGAATATGTGGAGATCTGTCAGACCACTCAGCATTCCCACTTTTCTTTGAATAAGAATGGCACAATATTTGTGTGACACTTCACGGTAAAACAAAAAATGCTCTTCCTGCACATAAGTCTTTGAGTTAGCAAAATAATTTTTTTCCGATGATTTCAGATGAAACTTTTTTTTTCTAGTGTGGTAATAACCGGTTGATATCCACAGTACATTGTTGGGTCATTCACCATACTAAAGTGGTTAATATACGTAATGATTCACTGTTACCGCTGTCTTTATAAATAAATCCTTTCAAATAAATGTCATTAAAACATTGTAATCACCTCACTTAATACATATAATGATTCACTGTTATCTTTGTCATCATCAATAAAATAAATAAATTTCAATAAACTGGCCGCATAAATGTTTCTTTTACTTTTAGACGTGCTGCTATGCAACCTTACGAGCCACTAACAGAAATGACCACACTCCAGAAAATGTGAGCCCAACCAATCACCAGGAATGCTTGAATCTTGTAGAAACTTTTCCCAGGGTCACCAAATTGACACCCTGAGTGATTTATGGTGACATGAATTAAAACTTTGTTGGTGCTCCTCTGGGGACTGCTGCACTCCTTGCAGACAGGCAAACACTCCTGTTCCTGTTGCAACCATTTGATAGAGCTGCTGCAGGGGAAAGCTGCCTTTTTGTTGTTTTTGAAGGGTGCCCCGCACACAAACAGTGTTACAGAAAACAAATGATGGACGGAATGCTGACAATGCAAAGATTCTCCCCATTCAAAAGATCTGGGTTAAATCTATCATTCTTTTGCCCACTACACCACCACAGTTTGACCCAGCCATATGCAAATCAGTCTTGACCCTGTGTCCCATGGGAACAGTCCAGACCAAACTGCCAGGCCAGGTCCTCCCTGGACCAGAAACAAGCATCTTGGGACCAGTTTCAGGGTGCGTCACCCTTCTTCAGCCAGGCTAGCTTGAATCCAGGGGCAGAGTGAGCAAGGGACCCAAACAGAGCACTCACTTTTGGGTCATAGTCTATCTTCTGTGACAGGAAACACCATAAAACGTGACACGGAGACATCAAGTTTCTTTCATGAGAAATAACCCTTTTGCTGTTTGGGTAGCTGCTGAATTAGGCTTGTTCTCATCTGCTACCCAGAGAAACATACCTAATCCAACATTTCTGAAAACTGGACACCCAGAGAAGTCCGTTGTGCTGTGACTTGCATAGATCCAACAATGTTTTCCTACCCACAATGCCCTACAAACATTATGATTGACTAAAATGATGCTCTTTCATCACATGTTAGTGAAACTTCCAGAATCTGTGGAGATCTGTCAGACCACCCATCATTGCCACACTTCGTTGAACAAGAATGACAGAACATTTGTGTGACTTGTCACAGTAAAACAAAAAAATCTCTTCCTTTGCATCCAGCTTTGAGTTTGCAAAAAAATATTTTTCAGGTGATTTAACCTGAAATTTTCTTTTTTAGTATGGTAATGACCAGTTGCTATCCACAGTGCAATATTGGGTTATAGACCATACTAAAGTGGTTAATACATGCAATGATTTAATGTTACCTTTATCATTATCAATACATCCTTTCAGTTTAGCAAATCAATTTCAATTAATTGATTGCATAATTCTTTCTTTTACTTTTAGACATGCTGCTACACAACCTTAGGAGCCAACAACAGAAATTACCACACTCCAGAAACTGTAAAAGCAAACCCAAATTCCTGTAATGCTTAAATCCTGATGAAACGTTCCCAGGGTCACCAAATAGACCTCCTGAGTGATTTATGGTGACATGAATGTAAACTCTGTGGGGACTCCTCTGGGGACTGTATCACTCATTGCAGGCACACAAACAATGTACTTAACCACTTCGCTGCCCATGACGAGCTCAGCTCGTCATGCAGTACACTGGTCGTGTGCTCATGACGAGCTGAGCTCGTCATGAAATAATGTATTTCAAGGATCTGCAGCACAGGAGGGGAATTGCCTTAGCAGTCATGTGGTTAAGTTGATGGCACCCTTCCTATCCTGCAGTGACCATTTTATACAGCTGCTGCAGGGGAAAACTACCCATGGCCTTTTTGTGTTTTTAAAGCGTGCCCCGGACACAATCAGGGCATGGATATTCTGTATTTTTCTGGGGGGTGTGAGGGTGCCCCAGAGAACTTGCAGACTTGAACTGTTCCCCATGTCAGCAGAACAGCACATAGAAAGATAGCATTGCAGCTGGCTTGACAGATATCTCCTGCCCAAACCACTAGATGAGAACAGCAGTTCCTGTGCACATTCGCCCCTGAAGACATGGGCACAGGAGGAGGTGAGTACCCACTTCTACTCCCGGGTCTATGATCAATTGTGGGACCCATCCCTTTTCAGTACCCAAGGAGAGGAGTGCGCATGGGTTCATAGTATCAAAAGGCAAAACAGCACTCACATGCCACATGTGTCTTAGATTTGTTGTTTGTGTGCTTCTGTTCTCGGGGCAAAGAGCTTCTTACGGACAACATAACACAATAAGCGGTGGTGCCACAAGTGCCTTGGGCACATTTTACTCCCAAGGGCCTTGGATGTCCCCGGAGTGCTGTGACAGTTTGCGAGGCAGGACTTCATGTGTACCCATTCTCCTGCTTTTTTCTCCACCCTCATAGGCCTGTTTTGGATGATTCTTATGTCATTTTGCTTCCGATGAATAGCTCCACCAAGAACGATTTCTTAATGCCTCCTGCTCTCTAATTTTTGTAATATTTCTTCGACAGGTTGATTTCCTTTTGTTGCTCCTTTCCCTACTCAGGACCTGTCCTGTGTCAGGTTACCACTGCTACCCTCTTTTTGGGACAGCTCCAACAGTATCCGCACAGCCCTCAATGTAGAATATCCTCCATGCCTGCACTCTTCATGTTTGACCCATAACATCCTTGGCCAAGTGAAGGGTACCTATGTGTTAGGATACATCATGGTGCGGACCTCTGATGAAATGCATCCCTCTATTTTCTCAGGGCATATATGGGGGCCAGCAACACTGTCCCTGCACAGGTGAATAAACTGAGTCCAATCCATGCCAAGTCCAGGTTACACTGGTCTCCTTCAGGTGCCTTCAAAACTAATCTTATATCTTCCTCTCTATCCCATCTGAAGAGGTATTTTTTAAGTATGAGCAGAATTCTCCACAAAGTAGGCACTTCTGTTCAATTCTGGGATGAAACATAATCACTCCAGATGTCCCAACTGTCTTGCATATCATGTTGGGCCATTTCAAAGTAGTAACTTGAAGGCATCTTTTGAAACACATCGAAAAGTTTAAGCCCTGCCCCGAACTGCCACAGCTGCCTGGTCCTTTTCTTCCAAAACTTCAAAAGGGAGCCCCTCTTGTGAATAGCTCCAGGGGGCTGGCTATCCTTTCTTTTAGCTATCGGGTTCAGCCTTGCCAGGCTTGGTACAGTGTAAAAAGTAATTATTACATTCCCTTTCCTTTGCCAGGAACAGCCCAAAGCATTGCCGAATTGCCCTACTTATTGGTGCACATTTATCCTGCTTCTGGTCAGCAAAATAATTGATCTGACCCAGCAGAACGAACAATAGCTTAGAATCAAATTTAAAGAGTAGTCCGGGAAATATGGCAAACCCTCAAGTGGAAATAAGACAAACAGTGACATTGATTCTAAACTTAGGATCTATTTTTACCATATGATCAGGAAGTCACCCTAACTATGGAGAAACTGCACTATGGTACAGATTTTACTCATATTGTATAAAAGAGCAAGCACACACCCTTTTCAGTTAAATATCCTGGATTTACACTTTCAATGTCCACTAACAGTTTAATGCCTACACCGGTATTTGAACAAAATATCAGAAACACAAATATCGTGGAACAGAATATTGTGTTCAAAATTTTGAGGACAAGACTAATGTATTTCGTAGGTCATTTTCTATGGGTAAATAAAATTTTACTATACATAACTCCACACATATGTACCCTGACTTTATATATATATATTTTTATATATTACCTACTGGCGGTCGCCAGGAGGTAGTTTTATTTAGGACCTAGTTACCATAGGAAAATGGCAACATTCTATTCCCAATAACTTTGACGAATTGATGAATATTCACAAAATTTTCAAAACAAATTCTTTGTTGAGATCAGCTCCTATGTTGAAAGTGTGGGGGTGATTCGTCAGGGGGGGGGGTAAGGTGAGAAAAAAGGGGGGTCCCAAAACGTGTTTTTCAATGTTTATTTCTATAGGAAACTTTAGACAAGGCTACAGGTTGAACGGAATTACCCCAAATTTGGCAGGGAGAAGGGTCTTGGTCTAGAAAGCACACTTCTGTATTTGGTGTAAATCCGTTCAGTAGTTTTTGAGAAATATCAAACTTTACAGATATCGATATTTGAGAATTCTGCCATCTGATTGGCTGAGGCGTTACGAGCACAAGATTGCTGCTTATTGGCTGCGATCAGTTGCAACTAGGAAGTGTTGGACACCATTTTGTGATTTCTTTGTAGCGAGTAAGGGGAAAAAAGTTAGAAATAGGAGGGTAGGAGTACTGTAGCCTTTGTGGGGTGTTTAGGATTTGCTATAGAGGGGGTGCGAAGTTAAGTATTCACCCCTACCAGTGTGAAAGTGCTGGGCTACAGAAATTAAGTGAGGTATTGCCTAGTGTGTGATGTTGCTAAGGTGAGCTGGTGCACGACTCGGGGATTAAAGCGTGAGCCCAAACTGTGTGTCTTATGCTGTGAAGTTATGTGCCCTGGCCGCTGCAGTACAATTCTGGAAGTAGTGTTAATATGTGTTTATACATACTAGGATGAAATACTGACCCATACTGGTGTGAAAGTCCTCTGGTACGGAAAATATTTGAGGTATTTTCTAGAGTGGAACTAGGAAGTGTTGGCTGCCATTTTGTTATTTAGTTGAAACGAGTATGGGGAAAAAAGGGCAAAAACATAGGAAAGAGGAGGGTAGGAGCACTCTAACCTCTGTGGGGTGTTTAGGGTATGGTATACAGGGGGTCCGAAGCAAACTACTCATATCTACTGGTTTGAAAGTGCTGGGCTACGAAAATTAAGTGAGGTATTGCGTAAAGTGTCACGCTGCTAAGGTGAGCTGGTGCAGGACTCGGAGATTAAAGCGTGGGCTTACATTGTGTGTCTTATGGTGTGAAGTCATGTGCCATGGCCGCTGCACTACACCTGTGGAGGTAGTGTCAGCATGTGTTTATACCTACTAGGATGAACTACTGACCCGTATTGGTCTGAAAGTCTTGGGGTATGGAAAATATGTGAGGTATTGTCTAGAGTCTCTTGATGGGAAGCTGAGCTGTTGCTGGACTCGGGGATGAATGTGTCACTGTTAGCAGCGGACAAGTAATCCAAGTGAAGAATACACAAGTCACTAACCTGAGGTGTCTAGCCAGCGGGGACCACAGCGAGATGATAGTCTTCCCTATACCCGATAGCACTGACCCTCCCCGTGTGACATACACACCGGAGACAAGTAGTCCTCCAGGTAAGGGGAAGGATAATTGATCGGGGAAGGTTGTTGTGAAGACACCCCTCAAGGTCTGGTCTAAGACTTCGGATGACTTCAAGGCACAACAATTTCTGGAAACACAAGAACACTTGTTTAGCACTACAATTGGGCAAATACCATAGTTGTTACATATATACATATAACCAAGTATTCACTTACGGATAACTACCGCTTGTAACAGCCTGAAGTCTGGGAAAAGATGAAGACTCAAGTTCAAGCGGAAGTTGGGCTGTTAACTCACAGCTAGATCCACAGGAAGAAATAAGTTTACGTAATTTTCCCCGTGTAGTTTGATTCACTACCGGGGGGAACATGTGTTCAGTATCTGAATAGTACAACTATCCTCAGGGATGATCCGAAGGTAAAGTAGAAAACTACACTCTGATAGCATGGCCGTGCTAATTGTATTTATCTGAATTCTACTTACAAGAAAATGAACAAAGTATCTCGGCGTCCTCAGCGGGAAGGCAAGCGTCCGCGCACCCTCAGCTCTCGGCGTCCTCAGCGGGAAGGCAAGTTCCAAACACGATCGTAAAACCAGAAGGATTGACAAGCATCCGGTGATGGGACAAGAGTGTTTTTATACACTCCCAGAGGGCGTGGACCGTTTCGCCAGGTCCCAGGGATTTCTGGGAGATGTAGTGCTGCAGCGGTATTTCCTTATACTAGCTCTCCAGCTATGGGTAATCGCTACAGAACCCCCTCTCGAGGATCGCCGACCCGGCGGTCGACCCGGTTTCCCTGGATTTTGCAGATGAAAGCGTGTTACCAATTCGGGGCAGTGGAGATTCTGTTCTGGTTCCCAAGTTCTCTCCTCAACCCCAAATCCCTTCCAACCAACCAAATACTGCACTCTGCCCCGATGGATCCGTGAATCCAACAACTCTTCTACCTCGTATTCCTCCAATCCCTCTACCAACACCGGGGCAGGATGAACGGGTAATCTAGTGTCCAAGGGACAAGGCAGGAGCAGGGAGACGTGAAAAACAGGATGGATCCTCCAGTTTTGGGGAATAGACAATTTCAATGCCACAGGGTTGATGACCTCCTCAACACTATAGGGACCAATGTATCTAGGTTTGAGTTTGTTAATACCCCGGAGATGAATGTTTTTAGTAGAAAGCCATACCTTGTCCCCCACCTGGTAGAACGGTTCTGGAGTGCGTTTCTTGTCGGCGTAGCGTTTCTGCGAGGCCTGAGCTTCCGCCAAGTGGCGTTTCGCATCTATCCGTACAGCCTGTAAATGCGCATGATGTTCTTGAATACTGGGCAGATTGGTGGATACTGGCCAATCGAATGGAAGTATGTTTGGATGATATCCAAGAAGGCAAAAGAAAGGGGAACAACCCAGGGTGGAATGGTCAGAGTTATTGTACGTGAATTCGGCTAGCCATAAGAGGGTGACCCAATCCGTCAAATTTTGCAAAGTGAAGCAACGCAGATATTGCTCAATAGTTTGGTTGAGCCTCTCCGTTTTGCCATCTGTCTGCGGGTGGTAACTGGTAGAGAGCCTGACATCTAAATCTAGAGATTCACAAAGGGCTTTCCAAAAACGGGATGTGAATTGAGCCCCTCTGTCGGTAATGAAGACTCTCGGAATGCCATGTGCCCTGATGAGATGCTGCAATATTGCCATGGCTAATTCTGCAGATGTGGGTAGACCCTCCAGAGGTACAGAATGACCCATTTTGGTCAAGTGATCCACAATCACCAGTACGGTCGTTTTTCCTTGACATAAAGGCATTTCCACGATGAAGTCCATTGAGACCGTATGCCACGGTTTAGGGGGTACCGGAATTGGACGTAGCAGACCCGTAGGTCAGGTGTGTTTTGCTTTACCTTGGGTACACACTGAACAGTTCCTTACGTATTTCTTGACATCATTTCGTAAGGAAGGCCACCAGAATGATCGCTCTATGGTAGCGATAGTCTTGTACACCCCCCAATGTCCACCTAACACAGAGTCATGTGCCCAATTGAGCACCTGCATTTGCAACCCAGGGTCTGGCACAAACAAGGCCTGGTGGTAGTATAGGAGTTCGTCTGTTTGTGACCGCCATTGGGGTTCTTCGTGAAGCCACGTTTGGACATCGACATCCGTTAAAGCCACTCTTATATCCTCGATAAAGTCTGTGGAGGTGAGCAAAGCAATGGTGTTTTCTGGAAAGGACTTTTCAGGCAGGATGGATGATGGTTCCACGGGGACTTCTGACTGGGTCTCTTGTGTGTCTTGATTCCTGGAGAGGGCATCGGCTTTTCCATTTTGAGGACAGGGATGATACTTGATAACAAAATCGTAATCAGAGAAAAAGAGAGTCCATCTCAATTGCCGTGGAGTGAGAGCCTTTGCTGTTTTTAAGAATAACAAGTTCCGATGGTCCGTATAGATTTCGATGGTATGTCGAGCTCCTAGCAGGTAATGTCTCCATTCCTCACAACCCCTCTTGATGGCAAGCAGCTCTTTGTCAGTAATAGAATAATTGACTTCACTGGGACTGAGTTTCTTTGAGTAGAAGGCCACCGGGTGGATTTGTCCTGTTTCAGGGTGGCGTTGCGAGAGCACCCCTCCCAAGGCATACTGTGACGCATCAGTTTCCAAAATGAATGGAAGTTGGGCATCGGGATGCCGCAATATGGGGGCCTGGGTGAATCTGTCTTTAAGAATACGGAAAGACTGGTTCAGCTTCCTCACCCCACTTGAAGGGAACGTTTTTCCTTAACAGATTGGAAATGGGCTGGATGATTTTAGAGAAGTCCTTAATAAAACGTCTATAATAGTTCGCAAAGCCCAAGGAAACTCTGCACCGATTTCACGTCTTGTGGGGTTTTCCAATTCGTGATGGGCTCAACCTTCCCACTTTCCATCTGAAAGCCATTGGCGTTGATCACGTACCCCAGGAAGGAGACTTCTGTTGCGTGGAAGAGGCACTTTTCCAGTTTGGCGAACAGCTGGTGTTGTTGCAGACGACTTAGAACTTCCTTGACTTGCTGTTCGTGTTCCTGGAGAGTACTGGAGTACACAAGGATGTCGTCGATGTACACCATACATATGGTATCCAGAAGGCCCCTGAGCACTTCGTCCATAAAAAATTGGAATGCCGCAGGGGCGTTGCATAAGCCAAAGGGCATGACGTTGTACTCGAATAAGCCAAACTTAGTTCAGAACGCGGTCTTCCACTCGTCGCCCTTATTTACTCGGACCAGATGATAAGCCCCCCTGAGATCTAACTTGGTGAAGTAACGAGCGCCCTTTCTTTGGTCCATCATGACTGGAATCGTAGAAGGGGGTATCTATTCTTCACCGTGATGTTATTCAAGGCCCTGTAGTCGATGCAGGGTCTCAACTCTGCGCAGTCCTTCTTCGGGATGAAAAATTGGGGCGAAGAAGCAGGCGACGTGGAATGGCTGATGAATCCAGTAGCTAGATTCTCCTCAATGTAGTTCTGTAGATATGTGTTTTCATGTTCTGTCAGGGTATACACTCGACTACACGGAATAGCGGCACCAGGGAGGAGTTCGATGCAGCAATCGCAGACCCTGTGTGGGGGCAAACAGGTAGCCTTCTGTTTGTCGAACAGGGAACGGAAATCATCATAAATCTCTGGTAGACTGGAAGTACTGCATAGGTGTTTCTCTGCACATGCTACAGCCAGGTGGCGAATACTAGGACACTCTTCTTCTCCAGCTGACAAAGAAAAAGGGTTGTGACAATGTTCCATACAATAGGAGGAGGTTAATGCGACTGTGCGAGCAGACCAACTCACCACGGGATCGTGTAGCGTGAGCCATGGCATGCCTAATATCAGGCGAAACTGAGGAGCAGCAATCAAATCAAACTGGATATACTCTGTGTGTTCTCCATGCTGCATTCGCAAAGGGATTGTGTGTTTGATAACAGGCCCAGATGACAAGGTGGACCCGTCCACAGCCTTCACATGTTCTGGTTCCTCCTTCTGTTCCCACGATATCCCAAGGAAGGCTGCGTAGTCAATGTCCATGTAATTTTCCGTGGCTCCTGAATCTAACAGCGCATCCATCTGCGTGACGTTATCCCTCGTTGTCCACAGGGACACTGGCAGGTTCATATGAGCAACAGCAGGCATCATTGTATTGGCAAGTAATGTGGAGATCATTGTTGGTTGCCGGTCCATCCCAGAGATCTCAACCTGGTTTGGACATTCTAGTTTTCCGACGTCTCTCTTGTTCCAAGTGCAGCCGATTTTCGTGGGGCGGAATTCCTCTCTGTTTGTGGGGCTCTTGCTCTGCACTCTCTTATGAAGTGTCCCCCTTTGCCACAATACATGCATAATTTCATTTTCCGCCGTCGCTCTCGTTCCTCAGAAGTCAGCAGACCTCGAATACACCCGATCTGCATGGGCTCAGTACCGTCAGAACTTTTGGCACTGTCTTCCTGGGGGAGTTTAAATTTAGGATACCATCCACGTCCATCACCCCTGCTCCGATCTCCTCTTCTCTCCAACAGCCTATTATCTAATTGTAACGTTAGGTCGATGAGTTCTTCACAAGTTGCAGGCAGTTGGACTACCTGGGACAAGACGTCCTTCAATTCACTCCTCAGGCCTTGATAGAACAGCGATGTCCTTTTTTCTTGTGGCCAATCAGTTTCGGCTAAGAGCCGGTTAGAAGAGGTGATGTACGACAATAAATCTTGTGACCCTTGTCGCAGTGTCAAGAGCTCTTTATCCAAGGATAACATGTGGGTCTTTCGGGGGGCGAGGCTTGCACGCCATCTGCAGAGGACGTCTTTCCCGTGAGCTCCGCTACGGACTGATCCGCGGATGCCGTGAGGACCCTTCTTGCCGTTTTTTGGACGGCTTTTCTGGTATACAGCAGTGTCGGAAGGTGGACAGTCAACAATGCAGCACTTGTGCAGCCTCTACGAGCGGCATTTCACCGAGTACTTGCAACGGTAACTTTTCTCTGTCCTCTCATCACGGACGGCCGCCATTTTGTTTGCCGCTTGCGTGAATGTCTCTCTCCGCCGCTTCTTCAGTCCCCCTTTCTCCATTCCAGCGTTAGCTCGTTTTGAACACAATATTATGGTGCTGCTCTCTTTACAGACTACTCAGAGTTTCTTTCTACTTTGTGCGCTTTACCTATTGAAATCTACTGCAAACTTATTCCTCTGAGGGAAAACGGCCACCATTTTGAGTCTCCTGGCTGCGATGTTTTCTTCTTCTAAATGAGGGCTTTGTGGTGATTGCTTCACAGTCTTTTTGTGGCACTCGCTCTCCTGGTCTCCTATGTTCATCTGCCTCTGATATTACTGCGCCTATACTTGCTACTACAAGCCTTATTGTGTTCCGGCTTTTACTTTGTATTTTACTCCGGCCCGACACCTTATACAGTGCAGTGCTGTACCACCTTGTCCATATACTGGTCTTGGTTGATGCCTCTCCTATGGTGCTGTGTGGCTTTATTTTTCACTTAGCATTGAGGTGTAGTGCGTTTGCTTGGTGATTTTTTTTTTTTCTTTTTTTTTTTCGCCTTATATTTGCCACATACTGTGTGCCCCTATTTTCATAGTGCATCTCTAAGCCAGTTCAAAATCCGCAATTTCTCTGGACTCTGCTTCTCACGGTGGTACATATCTACTTCATATCTGCTTTTGGTGTCCTTTATCATGGCGAATGTTTCTACCTCGCCGAAAATGTCACAGACCGGAACCAAACCTAAAAGGCCTAAAAATGACCCGCCCTCCCCAATTAACTCTTCGACTAATCCTGTACTGGACTCCATCCTTGAAGAGGTGCGTGGTCTTCAACCTTTTATGTCTGCTACTAATGCTAAACTTCAACAGATTGAGGAGCACTGGGTGGTTATGGAAAATAAAGTTTTGAATTTAGAACAGCGCGTGAGCGATATCCAAGACCTCTCAACTAAGATTCCACTATTGGAACAAGAGATCCATAAGCTCAAACTTCACACCGAGGATTTGGAAAATCGCAATAGACGAAATAATCTACGTGTTTATGGTGTTCCGGAAAATTTGGAGGGGGCTGACATGGTCTCCTTTATTCGGAAATTTCTTCAGGAACTTTTGGAACTCCAACCATCGTCACACCCTCTCAACATCCAACGAGCGCACCGTCTTGGCCGAATCAATTCCAATGCCTCCAAACCACGTGGCATCATCATGCTGTTCTTGGAGTTCACAGAGCTAATGGCTGTCTTGAAGGCTGCCAGGGCCAAACGTCGTCTCCAGTGGTCTGGTCATAACATTTTCATTTCACAGGATCTTTCATCTGCTACAAATGCTCGGCGTAAAGAATTCTTGAACCTTCGTCCCATGATGCGACAGCTGAACATTCAGTATGGAATCCTACATCCCTGCTTCTGCAAGATCACACACAATGGTCTTACCAGATCCTATGATGATCCACAGAAACTTCGCGATTATCTGCTGAGTGTCTCTCCTTCTACTATGGACACTGCTAGCTAATGCTTTTATGTATTTCTTTGTTCTTCCTTTCTATTGTCACTATTCTCTTCCATCTGACTTCTCTTAATTTACCTTCCTTATCTATTTTCGTCAGATACTTTCCTCACATCCTTGTGTTCTTCCTTCTACTATCGTCCGTCTCCTGAATGCTCGTGGGTCGAGTTCTCTCTCTGGTGTACCCTCGCCTCATATGTTTTGGTTGCTCTCTTTTTCTCAGATCAAGCCTTCGTGCCTTGATCTGTTCCCTTTTTTTCTTTCTGTCTTTACCTATCTTTCTTATTTTTCTCTCTTCTCTCTTTCTCTTTGCTATCTTTTTCCTAAGTGGTCTCTACTTTTCTCTCTATTCGTCCAATTATTGCTTCCTCATTATTTGACTCTTCTTGGTTTTGTTATCGTGAGCGTCCTAGGAATCCACTGTTTAACTGATTTTTTTTGTCTTCCCCTTTGTAGTGATCTCCTTGCCATGTGCCGCTTCCATTTGTCGCCCATCCTCCCCTCCTCCCAACATGTGTAATTTTGTTTCTTGGAACGTGCGAGGTCTTGGTCATCCTGTCAAGTGTCAGAAGGTATTGTCTCACTTAACCAAATTTCATTCACAGGTTGTTTTCCTTCAAGAAACGCATTGCTCAGATGTTGAATCACTTAAGCTTAAGAGACATTGGGTGGGTCAGGTTGTGTTTTCACCTGCTGTTCACAAAAAAGGAGGGGTTGCTATATTGTTTCATAAAGCTTTAAATGTTCAAATTATTTCCTCTCAAAATGATAGTGAAGGACGTTGGGCAATGGCTAAGGTTGTTATACATAACAAGACAATGGTTTTGCTGAATATATATGGCCCTGTTCGCCCAGACCCAAAATTTTGGAAAGATATCAAAGTGCTTATTGCATCCATAGATTGCCCTGATTTTATAGTGGATGGTGATTTTAACCAATGGTTAGACCCTTTTTCAGACCGATTGTCCTCTAGTAAATTTCAGCCTGACAAATCTCAAAAGAGTTTTCAATCTGCCATTGCCTCGCGTCCTTTATATGATTCCTGGAAAATTTGTAACCCTGATTTATTGGAATATACTTTGTTTTCTAATGTTCATCACACACGCTCGAGAATTGATTATATTATGATTAGTAAGTCTCTTCTACCCTCCATTCAAAAATCCGTTATTGGCTCTATTTTTATCTCCGATCATGCTCCTGTATACACTACCCTAGATCTTTCCCTTAGCCCCTCTAAATTTAGTTGTTGGAAATGTAATTCTTTTCTTTTATCTGATGCCACTTTCATGAAAAAATGTACTGAGTTTTTCAATGAATACTTTTCCTTTAATAAGCCCTCAGACACCTCAATTCCCATCACCTGGGATGCTTTTAAAGCTTCTTTTCGAGCTTTTACGATTTCATATGTTTCTACAAAAAAGAAGCTTAATAGACAAAAGTATGAAGATCAGCTTAAACAGATTAAAAACCTTGAACACATATATTTTACTTCTAAATCCTCCTCTGCCCTTCAGGACTTGATTCTTGCCAAAACAGACCTTAACAAAATTATCACTAATGAAGCTTGTCACACCCTCCTTAAAATAAATTCTAAATTTCATGGTGGCCAGAACAAAGCAGGGAAAATGCTGGCCAATTATTTGAAAATAAAGTCAGAACGCAAAGCTGTTGGACAAATATTTAATGATTCTCTTAATAAACTGGTTACCTCTGATGAAGACATTGCTGAAGTATTTCACAACTATTACCAAGCCCTATACTCCGATGATACACACCCCTCTGATGCAAACTTAACAACATTTTTTGAAGGTCTCCCTTCCCCTCCTTCCCTCCCGGTGGACTTCTCTCACTTGGAACGTGAAATTACTCTCCAGGAAATTACTACAGCCATCCACTCTCTCAAAAAATCAAAAGCCCCTGGTCCCGATGGTCTGCCTGTCGAGTTTTATTCCTCCTTCCATTCCTTTTTTGCCCCTAAACTCCTTCAGTTATTTAATTCTTTTATTTCAGATGCTAAGGCCTCTGGGTCCTTTTTGGATGCTCTCATTGTTATTATCCCCAAACCTGACAAGGATCACTCACAATGCAAAATCTACCGCCCCATATCTTTAATTAATTATGATTGTAAGATTTTTGCTAAAATCCTTGCCTCTCGCCTTGATTCCATTATCCCTCGCTTAATCAAAACAGACCAGGTGGGTTTTGTTAAGGGCAGACTTGCTGCTGATAATGCTCGTCTTTTTTCTAATGTCCTTGCTCATAGTAAAAATGTCAAAACCCCCTTGGCAGCCCTTTCCCTGGATGCTGAGAAAGCCTTCGACCGTATTAATTGGCAATTTATGTTCCGTACCCTCCAATGGTTTGGTTTTGGTCCGAATTTTATATCCTTGGTTAAGCTCCTTTACTCATCCCCGAGCCAGTATTTTTGTTAATAACCAATTTTCCAGATTCTTTTCATTGACCAGAGGCACAAGACAAGGTTGTCCCCTTTCCCCTTTATTATTTATTTTATGTCTTGAGCCCTTTCTAGAGCGCATTCGTTCCAACCCTGATATTACTGGTATAAAATTTTCCTCTGTTAAAACTAAATCATCTGCATATGCTGATGATGTCCTCATTTACATGTCTAATCCGGAATCTTCCCTTCCACCCTTTTTAAATGAAGTTGTTGTATTCCTCCATATCAGGTTATAAGCTTAATTTATCCAAAACGGAAGTCCTACCCCTTAACTCAATATGTTTTCAATACATGTTTAATAACACTGATTTTGCATGGTGCCCAACTAAAATTAAGTACCTTGGTATATGGTTTTCTTCTTCTCTGAGGGATACCCTTAAATTAACATTTGATTCATTGACTAGCAAAATTCAATCTCTTCTTCAAATTTGGTCCCCCCTATTTCTGTCCTGGTGGAGCAGATTGGACACCATCAAAATGATGATCACCCCACATGTTTTGTACACAGTTTCTATGCTCCCTTTCAAAATTCCCAAATCCTATTTTTCTCGTATTAATTCTATATGTACAAAATTTCTGTGGAATAATAAACATCCCCGCATTGGTTTACATAAGTTGATCCGACCTAAAAATGAAGGTGGTGTTCGGTTCCCTGATTTTAACTCATACCACTCTGCCTTTTTGATCAAACAATCCTTCTCCTTGGCTTATGATTTCCTTGATACTCCTGTCCCTAAGTGGGTTCTTCTGGAACGCTCTCTTCTTAAAGATTTCTCCTTTCAACATATTACCTTTATGTCAAATTGTTCCTTTTTATCCAAATATCCCATTTTGAAATATTCCCAATCTCTATTACAAAATGTTTTTTCCTCTAACCTTTCCCCTCTGCCATGTTTTTTATCCTCAGTGGTTTGGTATAACAAATTTCTTAGATATAAAGGTACATCGTTCTATTTTAAACACTGGAAGGAAAAGGATATACTGTTTGTGCATCAATTTTTTCTTGACTCCTCTCTTATTTCTTTTCCAGTACTGCAAAACATGTTTAATTTACCCTCCTCATTTATCGCTGAATATACTATTATAACATCTGCTATTCAATCTCACTTGTCTTCTCTACCTTCTTCTTCCGAATCTTTTTCTTCCTTCACTCCTGTCACTCCACTTTATCCTTTATTTTCTAATCAACTCCCTAAAGCTGCTCTTGTATATTCACTTTTACTGTCCAATACATCTGTTCGCTCAAAATCTACAGTGGAGACTGCTTGGGAGACTGATCTTGATGTCTCCCTCGACACTGCAATGTGGGATCATTTATGGTCCAGGATTTTTAAAGTCTCTATTGCTGCACGCATTACCCAATCCTTACTTTTTATATATCATAGAGTTGTTATTACCCTGGTTACTATTCATAAATTTTCTCCTACCTCTTCTCCTTTATGTTGGTCTTGTTCCAAAGTTCCAGGTACTCTAAAACACCAACTATACGACTGTTCCCCTGTTTTATCTTTTTGGACTAATGTTTGGAATATTTGTATGAAAATGGTATCTCTCTCTTCCCCATTATCTTTTTTACACATATTTTTAGGTTCTTTATCTGATGATATTAATATTGTTACACCCTCTTCTGCTAAATTGTTGGACCTATTTATTGCTCTTGCACTTAAAGTTATTTTATCGTGTTGGAAAGACAATTCTAAACTTTCTGTCCACACATGGTGGAACTACATTTGTGATGAACACAGAATTTCTATTGCTTCCTCCTCCTCTGTCCCTCTAAAAATTAAATCCGATCTGTTATGGCTTCCCTTCACTTCATATCTTTCCTCTAATCCTTCTCCTTTACCACGTGCTATTAATCCCACATGATCCCTCTGGTTACCCTCTTTTTCTCTTCTCTCTCTCTTTTATTCTTTCCTTCTCTTTTGCTTTCTTCTTTCTTTCTCTTTCCTTCTTTCCTTTCTCTCTTTCTTTCTCCCCTTTTTTCTTATATAAATTCATCTGGACTGCTGTCATTTAATATTATATTCATATGTACTTTTTTCTAACTTCTCATGACATGTCTTTTGTATTACTTTTCAATGCTTAATAAAAATTTCTTAAACAAAAAAAGAAGCATGTGGGTCTTTCGATCAAATAGTTTCCTTAAGGCAGAACAGAAATCGGGGAACTGGTGCAAGACGGGATCGTTCTTTTCCATTAAAGGGATAGTCCAGCTTGCAGCGTTTCCACCCATATACGACATCATGAATGCGGTTTTGGCCGCATCATCCTGAAACACAGAAGGTTTACACAAAAAGTGGAGGCGGCATTGGTTTAGGAATGTCTCGAATTTCTTGGGATCTCCGTAGAACCTCTCAGGGGGAGCCAAAGGAATCCCCGTGTTCTGAATGACGTGCACCATCGGAGAATGGTCCGTGGAGGACGAAGGTATGGCGGAAGGAGAAAAGAACCCACCCCGGCTGCCATAGGGGTCGTAGGCTGCGATATGGTTTGTACTGGAGGGGGAAGCGTGGCTTCTCTAATATAAGACCCTCCCCCGGGATTCTTTTGTGACATGCCAGCGACTTCTCTACGCATGGTGTTCATATCCTTTCTGAGCTCTTGGTTCTCAACTCGGGAAGCATGCACTTCTTGCTGCAGTAAGCTAAAACCCTCAAGCAACGAGGCCAAAGTCGCACTCGTATCCATGGCCCTGGCTAGTCTTCTTCCTTGGGCTTGTCAATCTGTCCCGGTTAGCAGCGGACAAGTAATCCAAGTGAAGAATACACAAGCCACTAACCTGAGGTGTCTAGCCAGCGGGGACCACGGCGAGATGATAGTCTTCCCTATACCCGATAGCACTGACCCTCCCCGTGTGACATACACACCGGAGACAAGTAGTCCTCCAGGTAAGGGGAAGGATAGTTGATCGGGGAAGGTTGTTGTGAAGACACCCCTCAAGGTCTGGTCTAAGACTTCGGATGACTTCAAGGCACAACAATTTCTGGAAACACAAGAACACTTGTTTAGCACTACAATTGGGCAAATACCATAGTTGTTACATATATACATATAACCAAGTATTCACTTACGGATAACTACCGCTTGTAACAGCCTGAAGTCTGGGAAAAGATGAAGACTCAAGTTCAAGCGGAAGTTGGGCTGTTAACTCACAGCTAGATCCACAGGAAGAAATAAGTTTACGTAATTTTCCCCGTGTACTTTGATTCACTACCGGGGGGAAGATGTGTTCAGTATCTGAATAGTACAACTATCCTCAGGGATGATCCGAAGGTAAAGTAGAAAACTACATTTATCTGAATTCTACTTACGAGAAAATGAACAAAGTATCTCAGCGTCCTCAGCGGGAAGGCAAGCGTCCGCGCACCCTCAGCTCTCGGCGTCCTCAGCGGGAAGGCAAGTTCCAAACACAATCGTAAAACCGGAAGGATTGACCAGCATCCGGTGATGGGACAAGAGTGTTTTTATACACTCCCAGAGGGCGTGGACCGTTTCGCCAGGTCCCAGGGCTTTCTGGGAGATGTAGTGCTGCAGCGGTATTTCCTTATACTAGCTCTCCAGCTATGGGTAATCGCTACAGAATGCATGAGCCCAAACTGTGTGTCATATGCTGTGAAGTCATGTGCGTTGGCCGATGTGCCACATCTGCCCAAGTAGTGTCAGCATGTAGTTAAAGCTACTCAGAGGAACTCTTTTTTTGAGCATTGTAGTTTGTGAATGGTGTTTAGGGGGTGTTATAGAGGGAGTTCTAAGGTAAATTTGCGCGTATCAAATCAATTTGGTATTTGTAAAGTGCTAAGTACTTATTCCTATGGGTCTGATGGCGTTGGGGGAGTAAACTGAGTTGCTGACGGACTCAGGTTGAAGCTGTTAAACTACTGACACCTACCGGGCTGAAAGTGCTGCGTACGGAGATTAGGTGAGGTATTGCCTTGAGTGTCATGCTGCTAAATTGAGCTGCTGCTTCAGTCGGGGATGAAACCGTGAGCCTAAATTGATGTGTGCTATGCTGTGAAGTCATGTGCTCTGGGCACTGTGTCACACATGTCCAACTTGTACATGGTGCTTAGGTGGTGTTGTACAGGGAGAGCGAAGGTAAATCAATATGGTATTTGTAAAGCGCAAACTACTCACCCCTATGGGTGAGTAGAGCTGGGTATCAAAGCCAAAGCTCTGTGCTGCAAAGTAAGATAGTGTGGCTGCTGCACAACAGCTGCGTGGAAAAAAAATGTTGGCGAGGGTCCGGGAGTTGCCATTATGAGGCCCTAAATTAGTGGGCCTAAGTTGTAAGTTATAGGGTGGTTCGGGGGGGGGACAACACAGCTACATGACCGATATCTTACCCACTGTCTGAGGTAATATGGTTGCGTACACTGTGCAGTACACTACACATATCAATACAATATCTCCACATGGAGAGGTTTGTGCTTTGCATAGTGAGGTCTGTGCAGCACATCACCGGTACACTTGGAATTGTGTGAGTTATTGTTGATGGGCGACTTCACACATAGTTGGTTGCCACATGATCGTACATTCAGCTATTGTGCATTTGAGGGGATATGGTATTTTGGAAGTTCTGTTGTCCTGTTTTGCTCTGCCTCAGTGGTAGTAGCGGGGGAGTGGTCCGGGGGGAGGTTCTGGTGGTGGTGGCGCTGGGTGTTGTGGCCTTGTTGGGTTTCGGAGCTGCATGATTAGTACCTCTATCACTTGTTGGTCTTTAGATGTGGGTGTGAGTTGGGTGTAATTCACACAGTCGATAGTTGAAGTCCTTACATCAGTTAAAGGTTGATGTTAATTTGTTACTGGTAAGTGTGGCTATCGTCTGTTTTTAAGTAGCATTACAGATTTAGCTGGTTGTTGAAAATATGGGGAAGTGGTGTTTTCGTGTTTTTTTGCACGTGAAAGCCTAGTTTGTATAACATTAGCGTTAGTTGGGGCTCTGGTTTGTGGACATTTTGTTGGCGGAAGGTATCAATGGAAGAGTGTTGAGATTTGCAGTTTTTACCAGGTTGAGAATGGGATGATAATTAAAAAAGACAGAAAAAAGACATGCTTAATGAACATTATAATTAGAAATTAGCAATTAAAAAACCTTTGAAATCCACTAAAAAAAACATAGGTTTCAGGGACATTTTAGTTAGTTGAACATTTGACTCATATAAAACCAGAGAAATTCGCTGGTTGTAGTTAGTTGAGCTAACAATAACTTGCGCGGCAGCAATGCACTGGTGATGACGTCAAATATTACATCATTCATGACATGGTCAGTGACATCACTGATGACATCTCAAATGACATCACTGATAACATCATCCAGTAAATGTGCATTTCTGTAAAGTTTAAATATTTTTCATATATATCTATGCCATAGTAACAGTTCATGGAACACTTAAGTGAGCACACAGGTCACAAGTTCACCACACAATGTTGCTAATATAAACAATAACCGTGCTGGACTTTTTAAAATTTTCTATAGGAACCGTTGATCGCAGCTACAGACTCTGGTAAAGAGCTGGAAAAGAGTTAGCCTCAGTATTATACTTCTAGTTATAAACATTGTTTCTACTTTATCTGTTAAATCTTCTCTAAGTATATGATTATCACACTAAATAATAGTGAACTTTAAGATAACAATATAACGAATATTTTTTTTAATTTATTTTGAAGGTTTTATATAGCTGTAGCTCCACCCGAGGGTATCAGAGCGCTTTACATATTGCATGGTAAAGAGCAAGGAAAGAGCAACAATTGATCTGAGAGAAAACAAGTTATACAACCTGATTATAAAGTAATAAAATGAAAAATTTATAGTACGTAGTGGGTGAGGTAAAGAGATCATACTTAGAACCAATACTAAGAGAGCAAAAGAGATGTTACATAATAACATGTTTACAGTATACAAGGCAAAAACATAATAGGAGTGAAATTGGGAAGGAGGCAGAGGGTGGGATTAGGAAGAATGGGCTAGGTAAAGGGTGTTAGGAGCGGTGTGGAGGAGACATGAGGAGGGTGTGGAGGTGTGAGAGGGAGGAGGGGGAGCAAAGGGTAAGAGGGGGAAATGAGTCAGTATGGTTAGTGAGCGATTAAATCCCCCAGTATTTAGAGAGGAGGTGTATTTTTAGTTCTCTTTTGAAGCTGACATACGAAGGTCTTTTGGGAGGGCATTCCATATGTTGGGGGCCTTGCCAGAGAAGGATCGGGATTGGGAGGTTTTTTTTTTTTGGTAGTGGGGTATGAGGAGAAGAGAGTTGGTGCTTTTAAACATTTGTGCACAGCCCGCTTTTTTGAGTTTGGTTGCGAGGTAGGGTAGGGTCTTTTGATGGAGGGCTTTGAGCGTAATGCAGGCAATTTTATAGGAGGATCTGCCTTCAAATGGGGAGCCATTTGAGATTTTTGAGGGCAGAGGTGATATGGTCAAAACTTTATAGTTAGTTGTTAGTCTGGCCGCAAGGTTGAGGACTGATTTGATGGGGCAAGGTGGATTGTGGGTGTTCCAGAGAGAAGAGAATTTCCGTAGTCAATTTTTGATAGGACAAGAGATTGGATAACCAGTTTGAAGTCATCGGCTGGGATAAAAGTTTTGACTTTTTTGAGATGCCAGAATGTGATGAGTGCTCCTTTTGCTGAGTTCCTAATATGGGAATTCGGCGTTAGTTTATTGTTGATGGTGCTGACGAGAGATTTGATTGAACGGCGAGGGAGAGAGAGCAGTTTAGGGTGTTTAGGTCAGCTATCCAAGTTTGGATGGGGAGTGGGTTGTTTTTGGGAGAGAAGAGAATGATCTCAGTTTTATTAGGGTTAAGTTTGATATGGGTGGTGTGGAACCAGGTTTGTAACTTGGCTAAGGTGGTGTTGAGGTGTAGGATATCAGAATGGGATTTTATTTTATAGTACAGTTGGGTGTCATCGGCATAAAGGTGGTAGTTGATTCCTGCTTGTTTAAGTATGAGGGTAATGAGTTCTATGAAGAGGTTGAAGAGAGCAGGAGAGGGGATAGATCCTCGGGGGACACCTAGGGAGACAGGTGTTGGGCTAGACAGACAGGTTTGGATTTTGATTTGTTGGGTTCTATGTTGGAAGTATGAGGTGAACCAGTTCAAGACAGTGCCATTAAGGCCGAATCGATCTTTGAGTGCATTGAGTAGGGTAGAGTGTTTAACTGTGTCAAATGCAGTGGTAAGGCCGAGAAGGATGAGTAGGCAGGTCAAGGTGGATGTTGTCGCCTACGTTGAGCAGCGCAGTTTCTGTACTGCAGCCTTTGCGGAAACCGAATTGTAGGGGGTGAAGAATGTTGTACGTGACAATGTGTTTGTCCAATTGAAGTAGAACAAATTTTTCGAGGGCTTTAGAGAGGAGGGGGAGGTTGGAGATAGGGCGTAGGTTGTTAGGGTCATTAGGGTCAGCCTTGGGGTTTTTCGGGATGGGAGTGATTTGCCCAAGTTGGAGGGAGATAGGAACATTCCCTGTTGAGAGGGAAGCATTAATGACTCCAATGGAAGGAGGGTAGGTAACCTGCAAAACAAAAATGAAAATAAGTGTTTAAAATTATATCGATGTGACTATATAAGGTCAAAGATCACAAAGTAGCATAACACTTGGCAATATTGGTTATTTGCATGTGTGCAGTGTGCCTGATACATCCCACCCCTCTCAAAGGCCCGCGTTGAAGAGATATCTGTAGGGAAGTGCCTACTGCATCAGATGTACAGTATGCTTCAGTAGGTCTATGTTTTATGCACAGGATTTCCACCAACACCGCTTCTAAATATCTGCAAAACCTGGTGCGCCCCTACCGTCCTTCCAGATATCTTCGGTTTTCCACGGCAAATCATTTTGAAATTCCAAGGACCAAGCTGTCGCGCATAGGTGGCAAGTCCTTTTCATTCCTAGGACCTTCTCTCTGGAATTCAATGCCACATACACTGCGGTCTGAGTCGAATTACATCAAATTCAGAAAAGCCTTAAAAACATGGCTCTTTAACATCTAGTTTTCTGTAACCGCATTGCTATTGGGATCTGCCGCGCTGGTAAACCCTTTGTTGGGTAGCTGTGAGCATTACAAATGTAAACAAATAAATAAAATAGGTCTTTAAAATGATTCAGAGATGAGACAGAATTAGGTGAGAGATCAAGTCATTATGCAGGACAATATCATTTATTTGCAATGCATTCAATTGGAGGCATTGTGTATCGAGGTCGCTGTGCTTACCTTTTATAAACACTTTGTTCAATAGAGCTCACAACTTGAGTTTTGCTTGGTTTCTACACTGCAGACTCTATTAAATTCAGCCTTCATTTAAAGAGAAAGAGAAACAATGTGAGATAGAGGAAGAGAGAAAAAGCGGGAAAAAACGACATTGAAAGTGTTAGAGAAAGTAATAGATGGAGCAGCAGAGGTAGTGTTAATACTGGAAAAAATCTTCGTAGCTCACCTTTTTGCCTACGTTGTGTGCCCAAGCATTTGCTGGTTCATAGTGCACCCTCAAGTTTAGTGATCTGAAAGATAGTATAGAGTTAGTAATAGCAGACTACATACAAATGCACAAGTATGTTTCTGCTTTAGGTCTTTGGACACTCCGGATGCTGTATTACATCAACTTCCACTGCCATATGGAATCTGTGCGCTCTTTTCCTCTCAGAGTACTATACCCTATGAACTCCCACTGCATAGTGTGAGTTCTTATTACTGTGTACCTAGCCTGTTTAACCCCATTGACTCCCAGTGTCCGGAGGTTAGTGCCTTTTCTTGCGCACCCAGACAGTTTCAACCTATCCATTCTCACTGCCTGGAGGTAATTGTACATTCCTACGCAGTCAAGCTGCTGCACACTATCCACTCTCTCTGCTGACAAGTGACTTCTCGTTGCTTCGGAAACAAGCTTCTTTGCTCACTTGTGCCATTGGTGTGATTCAAAGAAGGTCCACCACGCATGGAAGCAACCTTCTCAGGCGTTGTTACGATGGCCACGCAGCATCACAGAATCCTCAAACATTGAGCTTTGGAGGTGTTGGGGGGACGCCAATTTGTGAAACACAACCTGTTAGATAAAAAGGAAGATAAGATTGTGCGTCATTTGTTCATCAAAGGAGAGAAGAAGTGAGAGAGTGAATCTGAAAATAATATTTGCAGGTCACCTTTCTGTCACCGGTGTGCCTTCCATCACAGGCTGGGACAAAGTGCACCCTGAAGCTCCACATCTAAAAGATAGTAAAAGCAAGATGTTATGATTGGTAACTGTCACTATGTTAATGTGGAGTAGAATAACATCGCCCTTTCACACACCTTCCCTTCCGCATTAAAAATACAACTATTTGTACAGTTCTAACTTTTTTGATGGGCTTCGATTTATGAAGAATTATTAGAGTAGTAATGTTTTCTATCCGGTTGTGAAAACAAGTGGTGCGCAGTGATAAACATGATTACAATCGTCACGAGCAACAGACTTTTGAATGACTATAAAAACTTTTCTGCTATAGGAATTAAAAGTACAAATGCAATAAGATATGGTATGTAAGACTGTATACGCCTAAATCGCTGCGTCACCTTTTTGTATCCAGTCTGCTGCACCCCATCTACTCCCTCTGCTGTGCACCCAGGCCTCACTGCTCACCTCTTTTGCAGACAGGGTACGTTCTACATCATGCACTTCTGCTCTGCCACCAAGAAGTCTCACATTTGGTGCTGAGTCTTGATGTCGCTATGGCAAAGGAAATACTTGTGCACCTATCTTCATCAACAGGTTCCTCACCCGCTGAGTCCTTGGAGTACCACTAACTCAGTGACCAAAGAGGCCATGCACGTGGTGGTGGGCCTCTTGTTCGGCTTACATGAGGTGTCCAAAACACCAGGATGGGCCATTACAGCTCTTGCGATGGGAGCAACTCTAAAATGGCGTAGTGCACGTGCGCCCCGTCTTTTTTAGTGGTAGGGTCAAGTTTGTATTGACACATGCGGTGGAGGGGTGTGGTGTGGGTGTATACCAGCCATGAGGGAGTGTGTGTGTGTGCAGTTCTGACAACTAGACCTGGAACTAATAAATCACTACAATGGAAATATGGGGCATGTAGCGTTGTTGTGTTTTTCTGGAGGCGTAAGCAGAGTGGGCTGGACTAACGTATGCCAGTGATGTGCAAGGCTGTGAACGATGACTCCGGTGCTATGGGCGTGGTTCCTTCTTGAGCTATATATTAGAAATCAAGTGATTTTGGGTGTCTGTGTTGTAGTGAGGATGTCACCCGGATCTTAAACGCAAATGTGTCATTATAGCTGTAAAGTCCCACAACATGGCCAACATGGAGGTACTAGGAATCACTGACCCTATATTCATCCATAGTAGCACACATAAAAGATGGTGGACATGACGCATTTCTGCGAATATGAATGTTTGTTGTACATTCAGTGGAGTGTTGCAGCTGTAGTATGACAGGGCTATGAAAGATTTAGGATGTCGTTTTTGGCACATGAAGTGCAGCTCATATATATAAGTATGTGGTCATTCAGGTAGACTGTCAAACTTGGTGCTGGAAGTCAGTGTTCGAGGCGCGTTCACATTCTGCTGTTGTAGAGAAATAACCTAATCTACGCCTGCCTGAAAATTTACTATAAATACGGTGCTCATGTAAATTGCTGATATAGTCTTGGGTCAAATTTGCGCTATATAAATATGATAAAAAGAACGAGAAAGAGCACACACTTTTATCTTTACTATACACTTTCTTTGTAGTATTGTAATCATCCAGCTTGTACTTTTGTATTTGTAGAATGAACGAGAGAAAGTTGTATATTCGAACTTTTTGTTACTGGCAGAGGTAAGATGGTTGCATACGCTGTTTACAGTACAATATAATGTGGTAGGAATCAGGAGAAGCATTTTACAAACATAATAAATACACAGACACAGATAGATAGTTGGAGTGGGTACGGGCACATGCGCTTGACTCCATTTCATTACATTGCTGTTGGTAACAAGTAGAATAGTAATCATGATATCATACACAGATATTCAATAATAAACGGTGTATGACTTCTGCTGTACAAAGGTAGGAGCACTATATGTGAAATAATACACAGAAGATCTATCGTAAAGTGTTATTGCATTGTGGTGCACTGAGGTAGGGTTGGTTTGTGTGGAACCTTCGATGATACGTGGTTCAGGCAGACCGCACTGGTAAGAATGTCTTTTGGCTACTGAATTCTGTCCTAATAAGGCCACGTGGCGATTATTTATGATGCATTGAGTTAGTGGTACGTATGGTGCTCAGTGTGTTGCCTACTGGACTGCATCATTTGTAATCACGATTGAAATAAAAGATGAAACATGTATGGAATACATTGTCGAAATATATATGTTTCAGGGACATTATAGTTCAAGTTGTGACCTGTGGTGTCCCCAGTGTGGACTACCATTGAGTTTTGCTTTGCACTTGCAGCATGAATTTTGTTTTTCAACTAAACATAGGACTGATATAAAAAACGTTTTTGAAGGAAGGCTACTAAAGGGATAATGTGTAGGTTTGAGGGATGTTATACTTTGTTTGGTACTGCACTCTATAACAAATGAATGAAGAATCAGTTGAATTCTGCTTGAATGCCATGTGGCAATGATTTATGGTGCACTGACTTAGTAGTACCTTTGGGACTGAGCGTGTACATAACCTGTGATGATGCGTGGTCCGGGCAGGCCACACTGGGGGTAATGTTATTTGACTACTGAATTTTGCCTTAACCCCTTCCATGCTGATGACGAACCCCAGCCGTCATGCACTACGGTGCTCGTGTGCTGATGACGGCTGGGGTTCGTCATGGCCCGCCCCTGTTCTTTTGTTTACCGCACAGCGGCGGAAACGGGCCAGCAGGGAAGGGGTTAATAAAGCCTTGTGGTGATTATTTATGGTGAACTGAGTTAGTGGTACGTCTGGTGTTTATCGTGTGCTCACCCTGTGATGGTGCGTGGTCTGAACGGGCTGCACTCAAAGCATTGACTGTTGCATAATGGACTGCATGCACTTTGAGGGCGAAAAAAAGTACCATCGATGGTTATCAATTCTTCAGAAACAAAATCATCAGAATCAGATGATTCGTCCAGTGGTGTAGCTGTTTTTGTCTCCAAGAAAGAAATTCAGGTTTCCAATGAAGAAAAAGTGAGGTTCAAATTGTGACCTGTGCTGTCTGCAGTGTAGATTGCCATTAACTGTGCATTTGCACTTGCAGCGTGAATTTTATTATTCAACTAAATCTATAACTGATATAAAAGGAGTTTTTGAAGGAAGCATACTAAAGGGATATTGTGTAGGTTTGATAGGTGTTATACTTACTTTGGTATTGTACTCTGCAAATAATGAATCAATAGTCTATTTAATTGTGAGTTCTGATGACCGCAGTGTAGGCAGGAGACAGTGGTTAGCAAGAGCCCACAGCCACGTGTCGTTGAGTAGAGCTGCACAGTATTGGTAATATAGCGTGTGTGCAACCAGCAATGATAAGTGGTACACAGAGTTAGTGCCAACTGAAGCAACAATGTAAATAAAATCAAGTTTTCTTATAAATACTAAGTTGCAGTAGATCTCCAAAAACTATGATATGTTTTTTCTTTAAAAAAGACATCTGAGTCAATACGGCTATAGTATAGATTCAAAGCTGAATTGAAGATGTGAACCCTGCTGTTCGCACTGTAGATCGAAGGCAGTAGTCAGCAGAGATATCGACGAATGCTTTTTGTCATTTCTTTCAACAAAATCAGAACACATACAGTACAATTGTCTCTGCATTAAATAAATCATGGTTGAATTCCCTACTGTCTGTAGTGTACATGCAAAGCTGAATTCAAGTTGTGAACCCTGCTGTCCGCACAGTAGATGGAAAGCAGTAGTCAGCACAGATATCGCGAATGATTATTGTCACTTATTTTAACAAAATTTAAATACATACAGTACAATTGTCTCTGCCTTAAATAAATCAACGATTCAGAAAAGGGGGTGGTGATGAACAGAGTGTCTGAATTAAGCAGACCACTCTTACCCAGTCCAAAGATCAGGGCTTGATCCATCACCGTTATTTATCTCACTGCACCATCCCAGCTCAGAACCTGGCTATATACAAATCAGTCTGTCCCTGGCCCAGTGCATCATGGGAACAGGGCAGACTAAACTACCAAGCCAATTCTTCACCAGAAAAGAGACAAGCTACCGGGGACCGGTTTCTGGCATTTCAGCCGTCTTCGGCCCGGCTTGCGTGAATCCTGATGGTGCAGTGAGAAAGGGGCTCATGTCTGAGTATACCCTGCCACACCTATAGTGGCCAAAAACGATTCAGAAAAGGGGGTGGTGATGAACAGAGTGTCTGAATTAGGCAGACCACTCTTACCCAGTCCAAAGATCAGGGCTTGATCCATCACCGTTATTTATCTCACTGCACCATCCCAGCTCAGAACCTGGCTATATACAAATCAGTCTGTCCCTGGCCCAGTGCATCATGGGAACAGGGCAGACTAAACTACCAAGCCAATTCTTCACCAGAAAGGAGACAAGCTACCCGGGACCGGTTTCTGGCATTTCAGCCGTCTTCGGCCCGGCTTGCTTGAATCCTGATGGTGCAGTGAGAAAGGGACTCATGTCTGAGTATACCCTGCCACACCTATAGTGGCCAAAAACGATTCAGAAAAGGGGGTGGTGATGAACAGAGTGTCTGAATTAAGCAGACCACTCTTACCCAGTCCAAAGATCAGGGCTTGATCCAGCACCGTTATTTATCTCACTGCACCATCCCAGCTCAGAACCTGGCTATATGCAAATCAGTCTGTCCCTGGCCCAGTGCATCATGGGAACAGGGCAGACTAAACTACCAAGCCAATTCTTCACCAGAAAGGAGACAAGCTACCGGGGACCGGTTTCTGGCATTTCAGCCGTCTTCGGCCCGGCTTGCTTGAATCCTGATGGTGCAGTGAGAAAAGGGCTCATGTCTGAGTATACCCTGCCACACCTATAGTGGCCAAAAACGATTCAGAAAAGGGGGTGGTGATGAACAGAGTGTCTGAATTAAGCAGACCACTCTTACCCAGTCCAAAGATCAGGGCTTGATCCATCACCGTTATTTATCTCACTGCACCATCCCAGCTCAGAACCTGGCTACATGCAAATCAGTCTGTCCCTGGCCCAGTGCATCATGGGAACAGGGCAGACTAAACTACCAAGCCAATTCTTCACCAGAAAGGAGACAAGCTACCGGGGACCGGTTTCTGGCATTTCAGCCGTCTTCGGCCCGGCTTGCTTGAATCCTGATGGTGCAGTGAGAAAGGGACTCATGTCTGAGTATACCCTGCCACACCTATAGTGGCCAAAAACGATTCAGAAAAGGGGGTGGTGATGAACAGAGTTTCTGAATTAAGCCGACCACTGTTACCCAGTCCAAAGATCAGGGCTTGATCCATCACCGTTATTTATCTCACTGCACCATCCCAGCTCAGAACCTGGCTATATGCAAATCAGTCTGTCCCTGGCCCAGTGCATCATGGGAACAGGGCAGACTAAACTACCAAGCCAATTCTTCACCCGAAAGGAGACAAGCTACCGGGGACCGGTTTCTGGCATTTCAGCCGTCTTCGGCCCGGCTTGCTTGAATCCTGATGGTGCAGTGAGAAAGGGACTCATGTCTGAGTATACCCTGCCACACCTATAGTGGCCAAAAACGATTCAGAAAAGGGGGTGGTGATGAACAGAGTGTCTGAATTAAGCAGACCACTCTTACCCAGTCCAAAGATCAGGGCTTGATCCATCACCGTTATTTATCTCACTGCACCATCCCAGCTCAGAACCTGGCTATATGCAAATCAGTCTGTCCCTGGCCCAGTGCATCATGGGAACAGGGCAGACTAAACTACCAAGCCAATTCTTCACCAGAAAGGAGACAAGCTACCAGGGACCGGTTTCTGGCATTTCAGCCGTCTTCGGCCCGGCTTGCTTGAATCCTGATGGTGCAGTGAGAAAGGGACTCATGTCTGAGTATACCCTGCCACACCTATAGTGGCCAAAAACGATTCAGAAAAGGGGGTGGTGATGAACAGAGTGTCTGAATTAAGCAGACCACTCTTACCCAGTCCAAAGATCAGGGCTTGATCCATCACCGTTATTTATCTCACTGCACCATCCCAGCTCAGAACCTGGCTATATGCAAATCAGTCTGTCCCTGGCCCAGTGCATCATGGGAACAGGGCAGACTAAACTACCAAGCCAATTCTTCACCAGAAAGAAGACAAGCTACCGGGGACCGGTTTCTGGCATTTCAGCCGTCTTCGGCCCGGCTTGCTTGAATCCTGATGGTGCAGTGAGAAAGGGACTCATGTCTGAGTATACCCTGCCACACCTATAGTGGCCAAAAACGATTCAGAAAAGGGGTGGTGATGAACAGAGTGTCTGAATTAAGCAGACCACTCTTACCCAGTCCAAAGATCAGGGCTTGATCCATCACCGTTATTTATCTCACTGCACCATCCCAGCTCAGAACCTGGCTATATGCAAATCAGTCTGTACCTGGCCCAGTGCATCATGGGAACAGGGCAGACTAAACTACCAAGCCAATTCTTCACCAGAAAGGAGACAAGCTACCGGGGACCGGTTTCTGTCTTCGGCCCGGCTTGCTTGAATCCTGATGGTGCAGTGAGAAAGGGACTCATGTCTGAGTATACCCTGCCACACCTATAGCGGCCAAAAACGATTCAGAAAAGGGGGTGGTGATGAACAGAGTGTCTGAATTAAGCAGACCACTCTTACCCAGTCCAAAGATCAGGGCTTGATCCATCACCGTTATTTATCTCACTGCACCATCCCAGCTCAGAACCTGGCTATATGCAAATCAGTCTGTCCCTGGCCCAGTGCATCATGGGAACAGGGCAGACTAAACTACCAAGCCAATTCTTCACCAGAAAGGAGACATGCTACCGGGGACCGGTTTCTGGCATTTCAGCCGTCTTCAGCCCGGCTTGCTTGAATCCTGATGGTGCAGTGAGAAAGGGACTCATGTCTGAGTATACCTTGCCACACCTATAGTGGCCAAAAACGATTCAGAAAAAGGGGTGGTGATGAACAGAGTGTCTGAATTAAGCAGACCACTCTTACCCAGTCCAAAGATCAGGGCTTGATCCATCACCGTTATTTATCTCACTGCATCATCCCAGCTCAGAACCTGGCTATATGCAAATCAGTCTGTCCCTGGCCCAGTGCATCATGGGAACAGGGCAGACTAAACTACCAAGCCAATTCTTCACCAGAAAGGAGACAAGCTACTGGGGACCGGTTTCTGGCATTTCAGCCGTCTTCGGCCCGGCTTGCTTGAATCCTGATGGTGCAGTGAGAAAGGGACTCATGTCTGAGTATACCCTGCCACACCTATAGTGGCCAAAAACGATTCAGAAAAGGGGGTGGTGATGAACAGAGTGTCTGAATTAAGCAGACCACTCTTACCCAGTCCAAAGATCAGGGCTTGATCCATCACCGTTATTTATCTCACTGCACCATCCCAGCTCAGAACCTGGCTATATGCAAATCAGTCTGTCCCTGGCCCAGTGCATCATGGGAACAGGGCAGACTAAACTACCAAGCCAATTCTTCACCAGAAAGGAGACAAGCTACCGGGGACCGGTTTCTGGCATTTCAGCCGTCTTCGGCCCGGCTTGCTTGAATCCTGATGGCGCAGTGAGAAAGGGACTCATGTCTGAGTATACCCTGCCACACCTATAGTGGCCAAAAACGATTCAGAAAAGGGGGTGGTGATGAACAGAGTGTCTGAATTAAGCAGACCACTCTTACCCAGTCCAAAGATCAGGGCTTGATCCATCACCGTTATTTATCTCACTGCACCATCCCAGCTCAGAACCTGGCTATATGCAAATCAGTCTGTCCCTGGCCCAGTGCATCATGGGAACAGGGCAGACTAAACTACCAAGCCAATTCTTCACCAGAAAGGAGACAAGCTACCGGGGACCGGTTTCTGGCATTTCAGCCGTCTTCGGCCCGGCTTGCTTGAATCCTGATGGTGCAGTGAGAAAGGGACTCATGTCTGAGTATACCCTGCCACACCTATTGTGGCCAAAAACGATTCAGAAAAGGGGGTGGTGATGAACAGAGTGTCTGAATTAAGCAGACCACTCTTACCCAGTCCAAAGATCAGGGCTTGATCCATCACCGTTATTTATCTCACTGCACCATCCCAGCTCAGAACCTGGCTATATGCAAATCAGTCTGTCCCTGGCCCAGTGCATCATGGGAACAGGGCAGACTTAACTACCAAGCCAATTCTTCACCAGAAAGTCCCCGGAAGCTTGTTTCCTTCCCAGTATAAGAATTGGCTTGGTAGTTTGGTCTGCCCTGTTCCCATGATGCACTGGGCCAGGGTCAGACTAATTTGCATATAGCCAAGTTCTGAGCTGGGATGTTGCAGTGAGCTAAAAAACGGTGATGGATCAAGCCCTGATCTTTGGACTGGGTAAGAGTGGTCTGCTTAATTCAGACACTCTGTTCATCACCACCCCCTTTTCTGAATCATTTTTGTCCACCATGAGCGTGGAAGGGTATACCCAGATATGAGTCCCTTGCTCATTGCACCATCAGGATTCAAGCAAGCCGGGCCGAAGACGGCTGAAATGCCAGAAACCGGTCCCCGGAAGCTTGTTTCCTTCCCAGTATAAGAATTGGCTTGGTAGTTTGGTCTGCCCTGTTCCCATGATGCACTGGGCCAGGGTCAGACTAATTTGCATATAGCCAAGTTCCAAGCTGGGATGGTGCAGTGAGCTAAAAAACGGTGATGGATCAAGCCCTGATCTTTGGACTTGGTAAGAGTGGTCTGCTTAATTCAGACACTCTGTTCAGCACCACCCCCTTTTCTGAATCATTTTTGTCCACCATAAGCGTGGAAGGGTATACCCAGATGTGAGTCCCTTGCTCATTGCACCATCAGGATTCAAGCAAGACGGGCCGAAGACGGCTGAAATGCCAGAAACCGGTCCCCGGAAGCTTGTTTCCTTCCCAGTATAAGAATTGGCTTGGTAGTTTGGTCTGCCCCGTTCCCATGATGCACTGGGCCAGGGTCAGACTAATTTGCATATAGCCAAGTTCTGAGCTGGGATGGTGCAGTGAGCTAAAAAACGGTGATGGATCAAGCCCTGATCTTTGGACTGGGTAAGAGTGGTCTGCTTAATTCAGACACTCTGTTCATCACCACCCCCTTTTCTGAATCATTTTTGTCCACCATAAGCGTGGAAGGGTATACCCAGATGTGAGTCCCTTGCTCATTGCACCATCAGGATTCAAGCAAGCCGGGTCGAAGACGGCTGAAATGCCAGAAACCGGTCCCCGGAAGCTTGTTTCTTTCCCAGTATAAGAATTGGCTTGGTAGTTTGGTCTGCCCTGTTCCCATGATGCACTGGGACAGGGTCAGACTAATTTGCATATAGCCAAGTTCTGAGCTGGGATGGTGCAGTGAGCTAAAAAACGGTGATGGATCAAGCCCTGATCTTTGGACTGGGTAAGAGTGGTCTGCTTAATTCAGACACTCTGTTCATCACCACCCCCTTTTCTGAATCATTTTTGTCCACCATAAGCGTGGAAGGGTATACCCAGATGTGAGTCCCTTGCTCATTGCACCATCAGGATTCAAGCAAGCCGGGCCGAAGACGGCTGAAATGCCAGAAACCGGTCCCCGCAAGCTTGTTTCCTTCCCAGTATAAGAATTGGCTTGGTAGTTTGGTCTGCCCTGTTCCCATGATGCACTGGGCCAGGGTCAGACTAATTTGCATATAGCCAAGTTCTGAGCTGGGATGGTGCAGTGAGCTAAAAAATGGTGATGGATCAAACCCTGATCTTTGGACTGGGTAAGAGTGGTCTGCTTAATTCAGACACTCTGTTCATCACCACCCCCTTTTCTGAATCATTTTTGTCCACCATAAGCGTGGAAGGGTATACCCAGATGTGAGTCCCTTGCTCAGTGCACCATCAGGATTCAAGCAAGCCGGGCCGAAGACGGCTGAAATGCCAGAAACCGATCCCCGGAAGCTTGTTTCCTTCCCAGTATAAGAATTGGCTTGGTAGTTTGGTCTGCCCTGTTCCCATGATGCACTGGGCCAGGGTCAGACTAATTTGCATATAGCCAAGTTCCAAGCTGGGATGGTGCAGTGAGCTAAAAAACTGTGATGGATCAAGCCCTGATCTTTGGACTGGGTAAGAGTGGTCTGCTTAATTCAGACACTCTGTTCATCACCACCCCCTTTTCTGAATCATTTTTGTCCACCATAAGCGTGGAAGGGTATACCCAGATGTGAGTCCCTTGCTCATTGCACCATCAGGATTCAAGCAAGCCGGGCCGAAGACGGCTGAAATGCCAGAAACCGGTCCCCGGAAGCTTGTTTCCTTCCCAGTATAAGAATTGGCTTGGTAGTTTGGTCTGCCCTGTTCCCATGATGCACTGGGCCAGGGTCAGACTAATTTGCATATAGCCAAGTTCTGAGCTGGGATGGTGCAGTGAGCTAAAAAACGGTGATGGATCAAGCCCTGATCTTTGGACTGGGTAAGAGTGGTCTGCTTAATTTAGACACTCTGTTCATCACCACCCCTTTTCTGAATCATTTTTGTCCACCATAAGCGTGGAAGGGTATACCCAGATGTGAGTCCGTTGCTCATTGCACCATCAGGATTCAAGCAAGCCGGGCCGAAGACGGCTGAAATGCCAGAAACCGGTCCCCGGAAGCTTGTTTCCTTCCCAGTATAAGAATTGGCTTGGTAGTTTGGTCTGCCCTGTTCCCATGATGCACTGGGCCAGGGTCAGACTAATTTGCATATAGCCACGTTCTGAGCTGGGATGGTGCAGTGAGCTAAAAAACGGTGGTGGATCAAGCCCTGATCTTTGGACTGGGTAAGAGTGATCTGCTTAATTCAGACACTCTGTTCATCACCACCCCCTTTTCTGAATCATTTTTGTCCACCATAAGCGTGGAAGGGTATACCCAGATGTGAGTCCCTTGCTCATTGCACCATCAGGATTCAAGCAAGCCGGGCGGAAGACGGCTGAAATGCCAGAAACCGGTCCCCGGAAGCTTGTTTCCTTCCCAGTATAAGAATTGGCTTGGTAGTTTGGTCTGCCCTGTTCCCATGATGCACTGGGCCAGGGTCAGACTAATTTGCATATAGCCAAGTTCTGAGCTGGGATGGTGCAGTGAGCTAAAAAATGGTGATGGATCAAGCCCTGATCCTTGGACTGGGTAAGAGAGGTCTGCTTAATTCAGACACTCTGTTCATCACCACCCCCTTTTCTGAATTATTTTTGTCCACCATAAGCGTGGAAGGGTATACCCAGATGTGAGTCCCTTGCTCCTTGCACCATCAGGATTCAAGCAAGCCGGGCCGTAGACGGCTGAAATGCCAGAAACCGGTCCCCGGAAGCTTGTTTCCTTCCCAGTATAAGAATTGGCTTGGTAGTTTGGTCTGCCCTGTTCCCATGATGCACTGGGCCAGGGTCAGACTAATTTGCATATAGCCAAGTTCTGAGCTGCGATGGTGCAGTGAGCTAAAAAACGGTGATGGATCAAGCCCTGATCTTTGGACTGGGTAAGAGTGGTCTGCTTAATTCAGACACTCTGTTCATCACCACCCCCTTTTCTGAATCATTTTTGTCCACCATAAGCGTGGAAGGGTATACCCAGATGTGAGTCCCTTGCTCATTGCACCATCAGGATTCAAGCAAGCCGGGCCGAAGACGGCTGAAATGCCAGAAACCGGTCCCCGGAAGCTTGTTTCCTTCCCAGTATAAGAATTGGCTTGGTAGTTTGGTCTGCCCTGTTCCCATGATGCACTGGGCCAGGGTCAGACTAATTTGCACATAGCCAAGTTCTGAGCTGGGATGGTGTAGTGAGCTAAAAAACGGTGATGGATCAAGCCCTGATCTTTGGACTGGGTAAGAGTGGTCTGCTTAATTCAGACACTCTGTTCATCACCACCCCCTTTTCTGAATCATTTTTGTCCACCATAAGCGTGGAAGGGAATACCCAGATGTGAGTCCCTTGCTCATTGCACCATCAGGATTCAAGCAAGCCGGGCCGAAGACGGCTGAAATGCCAGAAACCGGTCCCCGGAAGCTTGTTTCCTTCCCAGTATAAGAATTGGCTTGGTAGTTTGGTCTGCCCTGTTCCCATGATGCACTGGGCCAGGGTCAGACTAATTTGCATATAGCCAAGTTCTGAGCTGGGATGGTGCAGTGAGCTAAAAAACAGTGATGGATCAAGCCCTGATCTTTGGACTGGGTAAGAGTGGTCTGCTTAATTCAGACACTCTGTTCATCACCACCCCCTTTTTTAAATAAATCAAGGCTGAATTTCCTACTGTCAGTAGTGTAGATGCAAAGCTGAATTCAATGTGTGAACCCTGCTGTCCGCAGTGTAGATCAAAGGCAGTAGTTGACACAAACATCGAGGAATGCTTTTTTTGTCACAAACTTTAGCAAGATTTGAGGACACAGTACAATTGTCTCTGCCTTAAATAAATCAAGACTGAATTCAATGTTGTCTGTAGTGCTGATGCGCCACTGGTATCAAGTAGTAAGCTCTGTTGATCACATTTGAAGGCAGTAGTCAGTATAGCTATTGAGGAATGTTTTTTGTGGCATCCTTTAACAAAATTGTCTCTGCCTTACATAAATCAAGGCTAACTTGAACGCTGTCCGTAGTTTAGATGGAAAACTGAATTCAAGTTGGGAACCCTGCGGTCCGCAGTGCAGAAGGCAGTAGTTGACACAGACATCGAGTAATGCTTTTTTGTGACATACTTTAAAAAAAATCTGAGGACATAGTACAATTGTCTCTGCCTTAAATAAATCGAGGATAAATTCAATGTTGTATTTAGTGCTGAAGCGCAACTGCTATCAAGTTGTAAACACTACTGACCGCACTGTAGATCGAATGCAGTAGTCAGCACAGATATTGACAAATAATTTTTTTCACTTATTTTAACATAGTCTGAGGATAAAGAGTAGAATTGTCTCTGCCTTACATAAATCATGGCTAACTTCAATGCTGTCCGTAGTGTAGATCCAAAGCTGAATTCAAGCTGTAAACCCTGCTGTCCCCAGTGTAGATCGAAGGTAGTAGTCGATACAGACATAAGTCTGCGGTGGTGTGGCCCTGAGTTTGCAATGGGCCTGTATTGAGGAGGCACGTGGTCATGGCAGCAGCCAGGGGTGAGGACCTTCCTGTGGCGGAGTCTCGTTTCTTTGCAGAAGTGAACCACGTCCAAGGCGTAGGCTAAATATTTATAGTCTTATGCTGACGTTGCGCACATTGGACCAGCCTAATCTGCTTCTGCTTCAAGGGGGGGGGAGATAACACAGCTACGTGACCAAAATATTCCCCAGTGTCTGAGATAATATGGTTGCATCCACTATGCAGTACACTACACGTATCAATAGTATATCTACACACGGAAACATTTTTGGTTTATGCAGTGGGCTGTGTATAGCATATCACCGGTAGTGTTAGCATTGTGTACATTATTGTTGATACGCAAGTTCCTTCCCTTATACATAGTTGGTTGCCACATCTCTGACCATTGAGCTAGTGTGCTGTTGAGGCGATATATTATTTGGGAAGGTCCGTTGTCCTGTTTTGCGCTGCCTCAGAGGTAGTAGAGGGGGAGGGGTCAGGAGTGGTGGTTGTACTGGTGGTGGCACTGGGTATTGTGATTTTGTTGGGTGTTGGAAGTGTATAAGTAGTAGCTCTATCACATATTCCTTTTTAAATATGGAAGTGAGTTGAATGTAATTCACGCAGTACATAGTCGACGTCCTTATACTAGTTAAATGTTGAAGTTAATTTTTTAGTGGTAAGTGGAACTATTACCCGTTTTTTTAAGGTAGCATTGAAGATTTGGCTTCTTGTTGAAAATATGGGGAAGTGGTGAACATTATAAGTAGGAATTGTCATTTAAAAAACCTTTGAAATTCACTGAAAAAAACATAGGTTTAAGGCAGGATATTGTTAGGAATTATCCTTTAAAAAACGTTAGAAATTCATTGAAAAAAAACATAGGTTCCAGGGGTGTTATAGTTTAGCCGGACCTTTCACTCATACAAAACTATTGAAATTCCTCCGTTATCTTTAGTTGTACTAACTGTAACTCTCGTGCCCGCAATCTACTGGTGATGATGTCACATATTACATCATTCATGACATGTCAAATGAGATGTCATCAGTGATGTCATTTGAGATGTCATCAGCATCAGTGATGTCACTGACCATGTAATGAATGATGTAATATGTGACATCATCAGCAGTGGATTGCAGGTGCGTGAAATATAGTTAGTACAACTAACTATATAGGAGCAATTTCAATGGCTTTTTAAATGCTAATTCCTAATTATATAAGGCCTGAAACCTATGGTTTTTTAAGTGAATATATATATATATATATATATATATATATATATATATATATATATATATATATATATATATATATATATATATATATATATATATATATATCTTTAAAGTACATAGATCTGGGGTTACGAGTAGTAAATGTATACTTACCTATTTGCATTTTCCTACTTGATATGCTTATTCTTGATATTTTTGACTTGATATTCTGTCCACATGATATTTGTGTTTCTGATATTCTGTCACTGATCCGTCTACACCAGGTCAGTAGCAGTTCCTGAAAGATCACTTCTGTAAGAGGCCACGTCTGTGCAGAAAAGGGGCTGAGCTGGAAGCGAGTCTCACTTGCTCAGCTTGCACAAGTGCACACACATGTCCGCACATGTTAACATTCAGCTAATCCAGAGATTATTACCCGAACTGTGCAGCAGCAGACTTTTATTTAAAAGTCAGACACTGGCGGCTATCACTTCCAAACCATTTTAACAGAGTTTCAGTCGGTGAGACTCACTCACAGTAAAAGAGTAGAAAACATGTAGAAAACCTGTAGTACAAAAGCAAAGTGTGAACTAGAGCTAAGAATCTACAAACTTTCGTAGGTGTTCTTCTCTATCAACCGGTCGCAAGTGGGAATACTTTCTGACCTCACACACCGTACAACAGTGTACCTCACCTCTGATATCCTAACTTAGCATTTATTTATTATGAGTGAATGCCTCATTTAGTTAGACTCAATAACTGTAAGAGGGCAACAATCATTGGGGTCAAATGAGTTGCAACCTATTTTCCTACAGATGTCAACAACCTACATGATGATGTTGGCCCTTACAGAAGACAATACATGAGAAACGGTAGGGAAGGCATTTCTGTGTTGTACGCCATAGGGCTCTTTTTGTGCATATTAAGTTTTGGTTTTGATTATCACTTATTGGCTGTGAGTGAGAGGGAAGGAGGAGATCCGGTCTAGTGCCCTTCTAATTATCTGTGCCCATTCTTGGCATCTACCCTGTAGAATTTTATAATCAACTGTTTCATATGTTTCTGAGTACAAAAAGAGTGATTAGAGTTATGTGTGAAAATGTCCTCAGAGCTATCATTAAAATGAAAATAAATTACTTGTATCACAATCTACTTTGCTATCTTCAGCTTGATACTAAGCATGGAAGGTAGTTATATAGTTGATATATTGTGTAAATGATACCTGATGTTGCGATTCTGCAAACGTGATTTCGTCTGTTTCTGTCTTGAACTTTGTGACGAAGTTGGCATTCAAAACTTACACAATTACTGAATTGCGTTTCCTAATACCTGAAATTTGGGAATGTTGGGCTTCATTTTTGCACTGTGAATAACTTAAAAAGTGTCTCCCAGGAAGGGTGTTTTCCAGTCTGTCAATAACAACTCTGTGTACTACAGACATGCCTGCATCTAAATTCAACACTATTCAGTCAAGTCGTAATTATTTAAATTACTGCTAATCCGTCCATACTAATGAGTTTAAAGAAGAACACGTGTATGATTAATAGGCATTTGGAAATTGAGACTGTGCTTTGGTACTATGCTGCTTTGTTATGAAAAACCAACCTGGAATACTATAAAATAAATCTAGGAACACCATTTCATTTATGAACTCTACTTTATAAAGTAGTCGCGAATCTGCATGTAGTAGTTAAAGTTACACTTAGGAAGTAAAAATGTCTCCTGTAAACCAGAAATCGAGTGAAATCTACCATCCTCTGAGAGTTGTATCAAGTTATTTAACCATATTTAGCCCAGATTTGACATATAGCTCTTCTTGGAAAAGAAACGTTCCCCATAGAGGAGTATATAAATATCTTTGATGGACATACTGAATAGATGGCATCAGGCATTGGAAAATTACTGAGTCACTTTAATTAGTTTACACCAAGTCCTTTTGAAATACCAGTGATGAAAATATTTGAAAAGGAAGCCACCAGCACAATACCCTAAGCACATTTGATACATCTTAAGATATCAGATGTTGGGATGATCAAAATATAGGCAATACATTGATGCTCAATAACATAGCTTGAAATGTGGTACAACCCATCCTCCTTTCTGTACTGGTGGTTTGAGAAGTCTGTTTGCTTTTCGTGCTCTCTGATAGTACCCTAACAAATTTCCAATGGCTGAGTCAAGTCTTTTAATAAAAGGTTTGGGGGTAAGAATAAACTTTCACAGAATTGGACTTTGGGTCCCTGGTTCTCAGAAGGACTACATTTAGCAAAGCAAAACTATAAGAAACTGCAAAGCACATGATATTGGGATTACAGTCCAGGGGAGAAAAACATTTTTTGAAAGCACTTCATGCAGATAGATAACAGATATAAAGCCCGAAAATCATTTAGTCCAAAAGCAAAACATCCAGGTGTTGGACCCATTTTCCCATACATGTTACCCCCAGCAAACACAAGGGCTAAGACACTACCAGCTTTTGTGCGTGTTCTTTCCTATCAAGGTTTCACAAAAGGTAATGTTTTCAGGCTTTACACACCATTTGCCAGTGGTCTGCACCCCTGATGTCCTAGCCTAGGATTTGTTTACTGTGAAGGAGTACCACAGCTAGTTGAACTCACTCAAAGTAGGAGTCCAAAAATCAGGTAGTCCAAAATCAAAACATTCACGAGGTAAATGGGTCACAACCCATTTTCCTACAGATGTCAGCAGCCTGCTGTGTTTACCTTGATACCAAGCCAGTAGAGAAAGAGTAGTGAAGGCATTATTTACCCTTGTAGTACTCCACAGGACACACTCTGGGGCAGATTTATGAAGGGCTTGCGCCACGTTTACGCCGCCGTTGCGTGACGCAACGGCGCGGAAACGTGGCGCATCCCTGCGCCCTATTTACAACGTGACGCATCTAGCAGATGCGTCACGTTGTACAGCACTGCGCCATGAGGAGGCGTTCCTGCGCAGGGGGGGCGTTCCTGCGCAGGAACGCCTCCTGAAAGTGGCTGAGTGAAATCTATGAGATTTCACTCAGTCACTTTCAGGGCAATGCTGCGTCAAAACCCTGTGCCTGCTTGAAGCAGGCGTAAGGCTTGAGGCAGCATTGATAGAATAGGCCCCCCCAGAGCATTGCTGGAGCTGCGTCGCGCTTGTGACGCAACTCCAGCAATGCGTCACTTTTACGGCACAGATGCGTGACGCATCTGTGCCGTTTTTGCCCCAGGGTGCGCCGCATCATAAATGCGGCGCACCATGGGTGGCGTAGCTGTGCCGCACTGTGGGGCATGTTAACTGGCGCATCCCTCGGGATGCGCCAGTTAACATAAATCTGCCCCTTTGTGATTGTGATGTTTAGTATTCGATTCTCAGATGTTTTCTTTGAGGGAAAAGGAAGGAGCGGTGCAGTCTAATGCCATTCCAGTTTTCTCTGTGCATTCTTAGTATCTATCAGAAAACATTTAGAATCAAGAGTGTCATATGCTGCTAAGTACAAAAAGGGTGATCAGAGTTAAAGGTAGAAACGTCCTCAGAACTATCGTTAATAACTAAGATATTACATTGTACGGCAATCTAATTGTCCATCTCAAGTTTGATGGTAAGCGAGGAAGGTAATTACTTAGTTCATATATTGAGTAAATTGGGGTTCTGCAAACATATTATCTTGGCTGTTTGTATCTGGCTTTTAGTACGAAGTTGGCATGAAACACTCCCACAATTAGTGCATTGAGTTTCCTAATGCCTGCAACTTGAATATTTGGCTTCATTTTGGCACTGTGAATTATTTAAAAAGTGTCTCCCAGAGAGGGTGTTTTCCAGTGAGTCATATGCCAACTCTGTCTACTACGGACATGCCTGCACCTGAACTCATTGCTATTTATTCAAATTATAAATATTTACTGTTAATCAATCTTTAATAATGAGCTTAAATAAGTAAATTCTCATGATTATTAGGTGTGTGGAAATTGAGACAGTGCTTTGATACTGTTGGAGACGGAACAACATTTAAACTTTCAAAGACAGGAGAAACTGAATTATGACATTTCTGAGAGAAAAATAATACACGTGCAGCAACTTCACATTCAAGAAAGTATGATAAAACAAGAGAATGTTTAGTTACTGCATCATAAAAGCATGCAGAAAAGATGTAGGCTAGATGATATCATATGTGTAAATAATATAGACTGTAATTTATTAAACGACAAAGAACTATATTCCATTACTATGTCCTATATACGTGACAATTGTGAACTATCATGTTATGGAGTTTACCTCTAAACATTCCTATTGTTATTTATATGTGTGTATAACTAACGGGAATTAGTCACATATTACTTAACCTGATTTTGATGCAGACTTTTATTAAATGTTTTCTTCGATGTGAAAACATGTGCACTGAAAATTACAAAAGAACAATAGGTGCTACACATTCCAAAATGATGATGCATTCATGAAAATTTCAGAGATTGTATTTTACACATGTACTAATGTTATATGCCTAAAAAGAGTTTTTGCTTTGCTAAATGTAGTCCTTCTGAGAACCAGGGACCCTAAAAAGAGTTTATAATATTTAATGTAAAATACTGACAATAATATTTGTCACCACACTAAATAATTTCAAATGTATCAGAGTTATATTAGAATCATGAGAATTTTATATTCTCAATGAGCGTATGTCCAATGATCATATATATTTCATGCTAAGGTAGCTCAATTTAATGCAGATCTGACTGAATAGGTGAAATTTCATGACTTGCTGAGTCTATTGCTTGTGAGAGAATTCCTCAATATAACAAATAACGTGAATCAGTGTTTTCTTTCCTGATTTTTCATGTACTGAACAAGACATTTTGCTACATTTTTTGCTACAATCCTAAACATCTGCTTGAAGCCGTAGTCTGTGCAGGTAACAGCGGTGGGGCCGGGTGGGGGAAGATTTCGAGGGACAATAAAGAGGGAAAATTAAATAAATACTTAATGTTCTCTCATCATCGTCCTTTGGAATCCCCCCTCACCCAGCCTCACAGCCTCACCGCCGTAACCTGCACGGACTGCGGCTGCCTACCTGAGAAACTGTCCTCTTGAACTTGCAAGTGTGCTCTTGCAAAAGGGGTTGTGTTCCGACGTTTCACATATTGGATTGCTTAAGGACTGCGTCATTGGGCCACCTATTTTTCTACATTTTGTGTCCTCTTTATGTTGCCTGACCCTCACTCTATACCAACTGACCAATAAATAATTCTAAATTTGCCTCATCATGTGTGTTTAGAAAAGACTAAAGCTACTTCTGCTCCTAAATCTCCTTTAGAAAATAATAACAATGGAATATGTATGTTAACTGACAACACTTTAAATGTAGATTAGTCTACTACTGTTTTCTCTATGAATGTTTTAACTATACTTTTGTATGGGTCAGTCGATACCATGGATGCCCGTAATTGTTTTACAGTTACCCACTTCAGTTTCCGAAAGCGTCACATACCATCATTTGCCTTCTACTTATGGAATTTATTGCAGTGTAGTGCAAAGGACAATTTCAGTATTTCAGTGCAAAGGACAATTTCAGTATTATTATTATAATTATGACCTAGTCTTTTCTGAAGTACCTTTTAGAAAGCATTTAGATCCTGTGCCTGATATACAACTTTCTGAAATGATGGCAGAATTTTTCAAAACAACACAATGGTTACACATTTCATATGCACATCGCCATAATTTAACATGCCTATTGCATAAAGTAGAAAAATAATTCATAGACACAATTGAAGTTAGAAGTAGAAATATCATGCATAAACTCTCAAATCACACAAATATTCCACCATGGGCTCTTAGAGAACCTGAACTTAAACAGACAGAAACGCCAGCTGCAATTACTTTAGGCTGGCAACATAAAGGAAAGCTGTATATATTATGGGGCAAAATGTAATTCAGTAATAGATTTGTTGGTTCAGTGAATGTGACCATATTTTCCAAATTATAGGTGGTTGGGGTTATATTTGGGAGTTGTAGATCCTGTATTTTCAGGGATTTGCTACATTTGTGGGAAAATACTTATTACAGGCTGTCTGTACAAAATTGTATGGATCCTGCTAATGGGAATAGTTTTCCCAAAAATGTATCATCTGGATCAATCTGAAGAAACCAATGAAGTGAAGCATACCCAATTTAAATGGTGAGCTAGAGCTGCTGAAATAACTGACACATGTAATTTGTAGCCACACTTAATGACTTCAAATGCATCAGAGTTATATTAGAATCATGAAATTCTGATATTCTCTATGAACATATGTCCAATGATCATACATATTTTACTCTAAATTAGCTCAATTTTATGTGGGCCTGACTGAATATGTTTTTTTCCTTGACTTGTTGAGTCTACTGCTCACGAGAGAATTCCTCAATATAACCAATAACGTGAAACCTGGTAAGTACATGAGAACCTGAGTTCTAATGTACTGACCAAACCATTTTGCTAAATTTTTCATTACAATCCTGAACAGCTGCCTAAGAAACTGTCCTCTTGAACTCACGTATGTGCTCTTGCAAAAGGGGCATTGTTCTGATGTTTCATATATCGGATTGCTTAGGACAGCGTCATTGTCCCACCTATTTCTCTACATTTGTGTCTTATTTATGTGGCCTCACACTCATCATGTATGAACTGACCAACTGAACTGAATGCTCTGATCAGATGAGGTGACTCTAGGAGGTGTCACCCCGGAATTTTAAGAATATAATATTGCCCAATTGAACAGATGTGGGGGGAGCTGGTTGATTGGCAGTTGCTGGTTGGCGCAACAACATGGTGATGGTGACAGATGGGCTGTTGAATATCCTCTTTCAGAGATTTGTGGAACTTTCTTTGCAATTTTTAACTTGCCTGATGCAGATTCACCTGGCTTCCTTTCGAACTGAGGCAAATGCTATATGCGCCTAGTTGTCTTTTCCTTGCTGGGAGACTGCTTAACCGGGCATATTTCATGTCCCTTTCCGAACTCTAGAGCTTTGGTACATCTACGGTGTACAATATATGACAAGAGGAAATAGGAAAAAATCCATTGGCCCAGTAACTCTACAGTAGTACTAAGCTTCCATCTGTCATTAAATACCAACCTGGAATACTGAAAAGCAGGTCTTGATCACCTTCCAGGATACCCAAGGGCTCGTCTTGAAAAAAATACACTTCTAACAGAATAGGTAAGACTCACACCTCCTCACCTCCACATATAGAAACTGCCAAGAAATATAAGATTAATGAGACTGCACTTCTGTGTATCTGAACAGAAAATCTACAATATCGATGTGGCTCACAGTGAGATAACAATTGCTGTTACGTAGCTGTATTACCGTGCATCTAAATAGCATGATTGTAGTATACAGTGGAACACATAGTGAAGTTAAGTAACAATACATTTCAACATGGAATACTGTAGTGGAGAAGGTATTTCCTTGCACCCAGGCCAGGAACAAAACTACAAACAAAATTCAGTAACCTGGGCTCTGCTGAGCTAGACCAAATATCTTCCTAGTTCTTCTCCAATCATAGTAGCTCAAGACAAAAGACTGTTTAACAAGAATAAGTCTCCCTGGCATATCTGGACTTAGTGTGTATAATTTCATTTAATTTGATTTTAATTTTATAGAGTGTAGCGTCTTCTCTTAGACATTTTAGTGCTGACTTGTTCAAAGAGGCAGTGGAAGGCACTATAAGGGGAGAGTGAAGGGCCAAGTCTTCAATAATTTCCAAACTGTAGAGTGGTTGACTTGTGTCCCCAGGTTCTGAGGCATTTATTTAGATTAATTTGCAGCATTGTAGACCAAACTTCTACCTCCCCAAAACACTTTCCTGGTGAAAAGGGATCTGTACTTTATTGGCCTTCGATGACCTCAGTGCTCTTGTGGGGGTATACCAAGAGAGTTTCTGTCTACAAAGCTCCGGGCCTTGCTGATAAAGAGCTCTGTGTGTTAAACAGAGTGCTCTAAAGGCTATTCTCTTTTTAACTGGGAGCAGTGCAGATTTTCTCTGCCTTTTGAAACATGATCATACTTTGTTGACTTGGTAAGAGCATGGACAGCGACATTCTACAATCTATGTAATCTCGCTAGGATGCCTTGCAGAGCTCTCCATGTATAGGGCGTTGAAATAGTCTAACTTTGACATGACCAGTGCAATGACCACTGATTTTTGGAACTCCAGTGATAGGAAAGGGAGGACTTTATTGAGAATTTTCATGACCAGGAAGCAGGATGATGTTAGGTGGTTTGGCTTGTCCTTGAACGTAAGGTTGTCATCGAAGTAGATGCCTAATTTCCTAACTTTTGGGACTAGGCATAGCAAGTGAATGCGTTAAGGAACAAGATACATTCTGAAGCTATTGCATACAGCTTTCACCACTATTTCAATTCAATCATACTAGTCAACCAAGGTCACTTGTTTCTGTTTTCATTGAGATGCTTACCCCATGATCTGTTGTTAATTACTCAATTCAGGGGCACATCATGGCTGCCAACTTCTGCCTCAGTAATTGGCCAAGAGATGAACATGCAAATAACATCTGAGATGTATCTAACCTGCACATGTTTCACTTTGTGGCTAAATTAGGTGATTATATTAAGCTACTCTTGCTCCACCTTTACAATTTCCAAATACTGTAACCTCATTTTTCAATCACTACCATCAAAGAAAAATGCTGATCTTATTCATGAGAATTTATGTGGCAAAAATCAAAAAAGTGCAAGAGATGCCATTGTCCTGATCAGCAAGCTCTAAAATAACACAGTTGCTGGCATTCAGATGTCAGTTTTGAATTATTCATAATCCTAACCAATATATAAAGGAATGATCCAGGAAACTGACCCTAAAGAAGTAACAGTTGGGGATTGTTGTGATTTTTGGTGTGTTAGACCTGGCATCCTTGGTGTTGTTTCTCCTGTCTTTTTGCCTCTATCTCATTGTATTTTATGCTGTTGTGCTGGACTTCGTTTTTTCTGGTTTAGGTACTCTAGGCACTTTACCACTTCTAATCAGTGATAAAAGTGCATGTCTTGCCTGAGTAAATTGTAATTCTGATTGGTTATCCAGGGTTTTGGCATTTTTTTATTTACTGAGAAGTCCCTAGTAAAGAGCACTGTGTGTGCCCAGGCCCTGTAAATCAAATGCTATTATTGAGCCTGCAGCACTGGTTCTGGCACCCATCTGAGAAGCACTGTAAACTTGTCTCAAGCCTGCAATTGCAGTGTCTGTGAGTGCAGTTTTAACTGGCATGTCAACCTGGCAAAGGCACCCACCTGCCAGGCCCTAACCTTAATTTCTAACACATGTAAGACACCCCTAAGGTAGGTCCAGGGTACCCCATGGGCATGTTACAGTGTATGTGAAAGGTAGGATATGTCCTGCCATGGTTTACATGGCCTGATAGTCAAATACTGGCAATTTCGTTTTTCACTATTGTACGGACTAGCTCTCCCATAGGCTATTATTGGAGCTGCCTTGTAACATTTGACAAGTGTAACTTGCAATTTGGAATTGCTAGAGATTTTAAGTTTGGGCTCTCTGAGTTCATAATTTAAAAACACATCTTTTAGTGCAGGTGTTTTTTTTAATTGTGTGTTTGAAAGTGCCACTTTTCTTGTTGTCAGGATTCCTGCCACAGCTCACCTCTCTTGACTATCACAATACACAGGCATGACTCATATCATTTCTCCCAACACTTAAGAATGAACAAACGTCTTTTACCCCCACTTTTGGCCATGTTAGATGGCGTTGGCAATAGCTAGCTGAATGAGATGTTCCCCGGTTTGTTTGAAAAGGATTCATAGCTTTTACAAATGTTTTATCATCCATGTGCAAGGTCAGGTTTCAGGTGCCACAGAAACATCCAGGAAATCCACCTGCAGAAGTATAAAGCAACCGGCATAGATGGCCTCAACATGAACCATCTGAAAAACAGCCCTCATCAAATTAATCCACTGCATCTCCTCCTTGCTATAAGCAATTAGAATGTGACCTGTGTGAACATTCTAAAACACCTTCTAGAAGACAGCCTCATCCAATTCATCGTCTGCACCTGTTCATAGCTATGAGCAAGTAGAACAAAACCTTTGTGAACATTTTAAAGCACCTTCTAGAAAGCAGTCTCATCAAGTTAATTTCTGCACCTGTTCCTTGTAAAATTAGAATGCCACGTTTATGAAAATTTTAAAGCAGTCTTGTGTAAAGACCATCCATACTCCTCCCCTTCACTTAGCCTCTTCATCTGCCACTTACTTGTTTCCCAGCCTCAATGACTCTGTCATGCCAGCTTCCTTGATCCTCCCACTTCAACCTCACCACAAAGAGCTTCCTGCATTAGTCTCACACCTGGATAGCAAAAAGTACAAGAAGAAAATGAGAGAGGCATTAACAGACTTGACTTTTCTACACATGAAGCTCAGTTGTAATGTTGTGTTGTAACAAATGTTACCAGTGCTTTTGTTCAACTTGTACAGACTGTTTTAAGGGTTATGCCAGAGAAGGCTTTAGTGAAGCTAAACCCGTACAAATTTGCTTGCAGGTTTGATGCTGAAATCATAAAGCTACTTTTAAATTTGGATAAAGGAGCCTCTACAGACAATCTAAATGAAAACATGACAAAAGCAAATGCTTTCGTAAGGTAATACCTTAAGAGATAGAGCTAATACTAGGCTAAATCCCTATTATTTGTTTGTTTCTAAGTATCATATCTGTTAGTGCCATTCATCAGGCTGGTGTGAATGCCTGCTGCAGTGTTGCTGTTGAGTAGGTGAGCCATAGCACATTTGACTCTATACACTCTCTCCTTCCCCACCCCCTTCCCCCTGGTATTTGCCACCAGAGCAGTTTCTCATCCTGAAAGCCGAGGGCAAGCTTCTGGTGGATTTAGGAACTAGCCTCACCGCTTCATTGGAATCATCTGGAATCCAGGTAGGTGGCTTATGACACTTGTTTAATCTTCCTGTGCCTCTGCCTGCCAGTCGAATCAACATCTAATTTAGACTAACAGGGGTGCGTAGACGCTAAGACGCTGAGCTGAGACGCTGCAGCCTTTTCACCACGGTAAAAACATTCTGCTGTTCGGTGTTGCTTCTCGCCGAAATGGAGCCAAATGGAGCCGAGAGTTGAGGGATCCTGACGACTTTTGGATTAAGGGCAGTAAGGTTAGAAGTCTGCCTTTTTTACCCAAACTCTGCCGGTCCCTTGTTTGCTGAGCAGGTGAATGCAGTAAAAGTATGAAGTCTGCCTCTTAATCGTTTGGTCGGATATTTGAGTGGAGATAAAAGGAGACTAAAAGGAGGAATTGCGTGAGGAATTGAAACATGCAGCAGGAGATTTTAATGTGAGTGCACTGCCAGCAATTGATGATAGCTCCTTCTTTTTAAGGAGAGTGGGGCGAGAACCGTTAAGCACTCACTGTTTTTGGGGCAATTCTTTCCACCTCCCCTGGATGCCACATCAGAAGCTGGACACTGTGTTTGGACCTTCGTCCTCCCGCTGCCACGCACACCAATCCCGCGGCCACTGAGTGGAGGACTACTACTCCCAGGGTGCTTAGTGGCAGAAGCCTCCCACGCCATCTCCCACCCCCTGGAGGTGCTTTAAATCGCGCTGACTCCCGGTGGAGCGGGTGTTGACTCACTGTTTTTGGGGCAATTCTTTCTACCTCCCCTGACTGCCACATCAGAAGCTGGACACTATGTTTGGACCTTCGTCCTCCCGCCGCTGCGCACACCAATCCCGCGGCCGCTGAGTGAAGGACTACCACTCCCAGGGTGCTTAGCGGCAGAAGCCGCCCAGGCCATCTTCCGCGCCCGGAGGCGCTTTAAATCGCGCTGACTCCCCGCGTCGTGGGAACGCGCGTGGGACGTGCCGGGAGAAGCCCGGGACAAGGGCGGGACCCCCCTAACAGACTTCCTACTGCCGGACTTCTTCTAGCGCGGTACCTTGTTTTATTGTTTCCTTCACTAGTCAGTCAAAGTTAATCCTAACACATGTTGTTATTTTAGCGAATCTTGTTTTGGCCACCCTGTTGCATACTCATATTGCTCTTGCTCCCGGTTTAATTGTGTATTTTAATTTGGTCTGATTCTTCCCCCCAATCGACCATAAGTGGCATTTAGATCCAGTATGGTTAAAGTTAGCAAGATGATTGTTTCACGCCCCACTACTCGGCAACTAGCGGCATCAACCCAGCCCCTTCCAAGCCTTACGGCTATTGACAAAATGTTACAAAAAAACGATAGGGGTTGTGGCACATGCAATTGAAAATACCAAAATGCGCCTCTCACTACTCCTGCTATGCCCCCCTCTACACTCCTGGATGACTGTTCTGTAGTCACAGCTTTTCCCGCGGATTTCAGGTCTTCTCTCATGCCTTCGTTTACAGACTTACCCTGTGCCCAGATTGAGTCTGACCTAAATTCAGTAACGGAGGCTGTTCAGTCTCCCCCTCCCCTGGCACCCCCTAAGGAGCATATACCCCGCACTAGATCCAAGAAGCCTAAATCGGTTAGAAAACCTACTAATAGACCAGCATCTACTCCTGTCAGTGTAGATTGTGATCGCGGTCCCCGTTTTTCCAACCCCGGTCCTCCTCTTTGGGCTACGCACCTATTGTCCGATCTCCGGGCACACATGTAACTGGTTATCAATACCCACTTTAAATCATTATCGTCCAGGATTGATAGACTAGTTTCCTTGATAAATAGTAAAGGCCTGGGGAAAGTACAGATAGCTACCACATCGGGGAATCCTTCTTTAGCAGGGGCCTCAGGACGGATTCAGGCAGTGGCGAATGGTCAACCGACGGGTGATAACCTCTGCCCCAAATTCAACTCCTGTCTCGGTCCCTTCTAGTACGCCGAAACCTACACCACCCACAAAAGGCCAAGGTTCTATTGCTTGCGCTACTAAACCCCCAGTTGTCCCTGGTCTCATATCCGGGGACCGCCTCGGCACACAACGGCGGCTTATTACTCACACTGCCCGCCCACGAACAACGATGTGATGGGTCCTTCTAAACTCTCTCCCCTCCTCCAGCTTCCTCCGGAAGCTTCACCATACGTAGTGGTGCCGCCCCTTGCTAGCGAACGATGAAAATCTTTTCCCGAGCTGAAGAATGAAGTTATCTTCTGGCTAAGTAGGTACAGACCCCTAATGGAAGCCGGGCAGGGGGAAATCCTGTTCTTACGTAGAGTTAGCTGGTTGGGGACGAGACCTAAGGACATTAGTGGGGACTGTGTGATTGTAAATGTTTGGGACCAAGGGTTGTGGGACACATATTACGCAATGGAGGGCATCCCTATCTGGACACTATCAACACTGCTCACCTGGGGTATTTTTATTCACAACCCTCTGTTGCGGGTGGCCAGAACCATCTTACCCCTTCCCTGTGGGCCGAGACTATGAATATAATATTCCTGTGGGTAACAGATTCTATGCATTAAGTTATCTAGATTGATCACCACCCACATTGTGTCCAGAAGGAACTGTTTTGAATAAATTAGGAAGCAAGGATGTGGGGGACTCGAGTATATAGGCGGGCTCCCCTGGGCAGATTGCCCGCTTGAGTGGGGCAATTAGACACACATCCCCACCATCCCCCAATTGTGGTTTAGCTTGCAGTGCAGGAGAATTAGGTAGCTCCCTGCACTTAGAATCTGCTTCTCCTCTTGAGCTTCAACCATTGGTAGAATCTCCAGCCCACGTTCCATTACATTTACCGCTCATTGGGTCTTGGAATGTAGCAGGGTTGGGAACGAAGCTGTCAAATCCGGAGTGGGGAGAGTTGATGGACAGCTATGATCTATGCCTCTTTCAAGAGACATGGCTGCTGACTCCGCCAGTTAGGGAAGGATATGAGTCTGGAACTTAAGGGTCTGAGGGGAAGACCCTCAGGGGGGTTATGTATTTGGGTTGCCCTCCATTTGGGATGCATAGTAAAGGTCATAGACTCCCAGTGCCCGGACATCTTGTGTCTGCTACTAAATTTTACAGATGGCACGTCATTGGCAGTGTTTAACATTTACTTGCGTCCCCACCCGCTCCAGCTGGGTTTATCAATTCTGGAAGCCCTGGAGGCTCTCCTTCATTCTTTTCCCCGTCGGTTCACAAAATCATTGGTGCCGATTTTAATTGTCACTTTGAACCACTCCCGGGTATCCCCGCTATAACCTCGGACGAGGACGATAGTTGGCTGATCCTGGATTACACCATGTACCCCGAAAAGCGCTGACTGACTTTGGCCCTTGCGATTAATAAAATGGTTTTCACACATTCCTTGAAGGCCTGTAATGGTAGATTGGCCCCCGATGTCCCTGGAACTAGCACTTTTAATAGACCAGGGGGAAGCTCGACAATCGATTATATCCTGGTGAATGTAGAGTTCTGGGCTTGCCTTAAATCTTTTTTCGTGATCCCAAGGGTCGACAGTGACCACAATTTACTGTCTTTAGAATTACTAACGCCTTTGGGTAACCAAACGGAACTCGGGCAAGAGGAGACTGCCTCCAATTTAAATCTGGTCATAGCAGCAGGAGGCAGACGGGTTAGATGGGAGGGGTTTGCGATGGCGCCTGATAAGTTGGCAGAACTCTATCAACTTGTTGTAAGCTCCTTCTCCGAGGTTTTAAACCTCTTGGGCACCACCAGTGATCTTCCTCATTCTAACTCCCAGAGGCTCCAGTGCATACACAATAAGCTCTTTGGCTCCCTGGCTAGTCACTTCCACTCTAGTGATCCTAAGCACCGCAGGGTAAAAAAGCAAGATCACTGGTTTAACAAAACATGTAGACACGCGAAGAAGCGCCTGGTCAGGGAGGTAAAACCGGGGACAATGCCGAGCATTAAAAAATCGAGGGAGACGTATAAACGCCGGATCAAGGAAGCTAGGTCTGAGTGGGAAGCCTCAAGGTGGGATAACATCAGAGCGGCTCTGGGAGCTCGAGATTTTAGGTCATTCTGGAATCTTGTGCGAGGCGGGTCGGCCGAGGGGATGTCCGCCATCATCCCTAACCTCAGCGAAGATGTGTGGCTGGATCACTTTAAGCCCCTCTATTCACTTTGCCACGTGGAACACCATGGCGAGGCAGTACCTCAAGCTAGCCCCCACAAGCTGGCTCTTCCGCCCTGTTCTACCCACGAAGTGCGGGTGGCCCTCGGAAGCTTGAAGCTTGGGAAAGCTCCGGGCCTTGATAGGATTCCCGGTGACCTTTACCGTAGTGAACAAAAGGTCTGGGCCCCCTACATCTGCATCTTTTTCAATGCCATCCTTCAGGGCCTGGAGATCCCCAACACCTGGCTGGGAGCAGAAATAATCCCCATCCATAAGAAAGCCTCTCCCCTTGACCCGGCTAACTACCGCCCCATAAGTTTGATTGACGTGCTTCAGAAACTCTTTGCCCACCTCCTGGTATCAAGGTTGCAGAGTTGGATGGATGAACAACACATATTAACCTCCCTTCAGGCGGGCTTTCGTGCGAAGGTTTCTACCATTGACCAACTGTTCAGATTACAGTTGGTCTATTGGAAGACGGTCAATATTGGGGTGGGCAGTCTGTTCTTGATCTTTGTGGATCTTAGGTCCGCATTCGACCTGGTCCACAGGGACAAGCTCTGGTCCTTACTGCTGGAGATAGGTTCTCCGGCCTACCTGTGCCACCTACTTAAACGCCTGCACCGGGGAACTTATGCAAGGGTGAGGTATGGGAGGAGAGGGCAGCTGTCGGCCCCCTTCCGGTGGAAAGGGGACTGAGGCAGGGGTGTGTTTTGGCTCCTACCCTCTTCTCCCTTTTCCTCAATGGGTTGATAGACCACCTCTCAGGGGCCAAAGACCTGGACTCTCCCAGCCTAGCAGGGTGATGGATACCTGCCCTAATGCTCGCTGATAACACTCTCCTAGTGTCCAAATCACCTGGGGGCATACAGCGGACATTAGAGGCATTCTGTTCCTTCTGCCGACTGAGGAATTTGGAGATTAATCTCTACAAAACAAAGTTTATGTCATATAATTGCAAACTGGCTAATTGCCCCCGCCCACACATGGATGGAACGGTGTTGGACCGAGTGTCCACCTTTGAGTACTTGGGGGTCACACTTAATGATAAAATGGATTGGGGGAACCATACGGCTAGGGCCAACCTAAAGCTGGCCCAATCATCGGGGGGCATTTTAGTATTAAATCTGTTTATTATTTTAAGAAAAGGACAGTCAGAAAAAAAGGCACAAGGAACGCCTGCAACCCAGCGGGCCGGCTGAACAACGCATGTCTGTATATACCATATCAAGGCTCTAGTGGCACAATTAATGTTAAACACAGCATGCCGCCTACAACCCCAAGGGGCAGGCCGCGTCTTAAATTGGATAGGAGAGAGGGGGAAGGGAAGGGGAGGATGGGACCGCCGGAGCGATACCCCAGCAGCATACTTGTTAATAGTAAGTAAATGCCCCTTGTCGTCATTCTCAGGCCACTTACCCTTCGTACTTCCCCCCCACCCAGCCAAACCAAGTGGAGCGAGGTAGTGCACGCACAATTCAGGTGTACTGTTGCATTAGAAGTGCTTTGCACGTCTCCAGTAGGCGCTTTCCCCTCTCCGGTCTACCCTCTGTACCATAAGTGGTGCTAACACTGAGTAAAGAATGTGGCTATATGACCACTCCCAGAGCGGCTCAAAGGGAAGAGGAAAGAAAAGAAGGAAAAACAAAAAGAGAAGAGGAAAAACCCCCGCCCCCCCAAAACTCCATTCCCAACTCCCCCGCACCCCCCCCCCCAGGTCCAGGTCTGTGTCTTACCCAATAGTAAGGAGCTCCTCTCTCCCCAATTCAACTGGTCTTCGTATGTGATAGACATAGGAGGCGTAAGTACCTTGGACATGTGATTTCTCTGAATTCTGTGGCTAGGATGGACAGGAATGGTTGCCACAACTCCGCGTATTCAGACCCCTTCCTGCCTTGATCAGTGACAATTTCTCCATACCCAACACTGCCCACAAACGTGAAAGCCACCCCTGGAAAGAGGGAACATGTGTGGTGCGCCAGAGGGCCAGGATGTTCTGCAATGCGGAACCAATAGCTATGGTAATCAGTCTGCCCCTCCGCGATCTCAGAGGGTACGTGATGGGGTTGGGAAGACCTAATAATACGTATGCGGGGAATCTCTGTATTTCTGTGCTAAAATGCGTGTCGACCTCATCCAAGACCGACTTCCAGTATTCCTGAAGATGTACACATTCCCAGAGGGGATGAACTAGGGACCCCGTTTCCCCGCACCCCGCCAACAAGTCGTCTACCTAGTGTGATCCATTTCGTGCAGACGCACCGGTGTGTAGTACCAATATGTGACTAGTTTGGTGAGGGTGTCTGTTATGCCCATGTGATAGGCGGAGTGACGCGCACAGTAATATATGCCTTCCCACTCTTTGGCGCTGAGGGTGCGTCCTAGTTCTCTTTCCCAGCGGGCTCTACTGGCGTTATAAACGAAGGAATATCTGTCTAGCAGCATGCGGTAGAGGTCCGAGATGAGATGTTCATCTGTTTTCCTCGAGAGGAGCCAGTATTCATATGGTCGCAAGCGCCTGGCTGTGGTCTCCCGCACCTGACCATTAAATGCCCAGTGTCGCGCCTGCAGGTAACAAAGACGTTCCGTCTCGGGCAGGCCATAGATCTGTTTTAGCGCCTCAAAAGGAATGACCCTATCGGTATCGTACAGGTGGAACAGGACCCTGCAGCCCGCCAGGCGCCACCTTTCATAAGCGATGATGTCTTGACCAGGGGAGAAGTCTGGGTTCTCCAGTATGGGTGTTAGTGGGGAGGGGAAAGTGGTCAACTCATGTTTGGCATTAGTGCTATCCCACACCTCCAGAGGTGTTCTTGTAATGAAGGAGGCATAAAGATCAGGGGGTCTATGTTGTTTACGGAGAAAGGGAATCTCCTGTAGTGGGCGGCCCGCTATGGCTTGATCTTGGAACAGCCAGTGTTTCTCCGACTCCCAACGGCTCCACTGAATCAGAGTTCTCAGTTGCGTCGCCTGGTAATACAAGAGGAGGTCTGGCAGTCACACTCCTCCTTTTTCTGGTGGCAGCATAGCTAGTCTGAGTTTTAGTCTAGGTTTCCTGCCATTCCTGACGAAGTGCACTAATTCGGCTTGCGTCTGTCGGAGCCAGCCATCCGGTGGCCGCAGCGGGATAGCCCGAAATAAATAAAGAATTTGGGGCAGAACCGTCATCTTTATGCCAGCTACCTTACCCAACCACGACATTGGTAGGTGCTCCCAACGGTTCAGCTCTTTGCGAATAAGGGCGCTCAATCGTGTGTAGTTGACCCCGGACAGTGTCTCAGAGTGTGGAGGCGAGGTGGATTCCCAAATAGGGGACCCCCGATTGCGACCAACGGATTGGAAAGTTAGTCTGGAGGCACGAGCGGGTGTGTGCGTTTAGTGAGAGATCTAACGCTTCTGACTTGATCATATTGACTTTAAAGCCCGATACTCTGGCGAAGGCATCTAGACCTGCCATGCAAGCCGGCAAAGAGGTCTGGGGAGAGGAGAGTGACAGGAGAACATCGTCAGCATAAAGACTGATGGTGTGTGTGTCGACCCCGAATTTAATACCTTGCACCTCTGGGTCGAGACGCAGCCTCTGGGGTAGCGGCTCCATGTATAAAGCAAAGAGCAGGGGTGACAAGGGGCACCCCTGCCTCATGCCCCGCTCAATCGGAAAACGGGGCGATGAGCGTCCATTGACTTTAACCATCGCTGTGGGAAACGAGTAACAATTGAGCACCCATGTGCAGAATTTGACGCCTAGTCCCGCCCTCACCAGCACTTGCTCCAGGTAGGGCCAATGAACACGGTCAAATGCCTTCTCGGCGTCTATCGCCAGAAACATATATTCTCCCGCCGTTCTCGTAGCTTTTTCTATAAGATCTAACACCCTCTTTGTATTGTCCATGGTCTGGCGTCCCGGGATGAAGCCCGCCTGGTCCGGGTTAATCAAGCAAGGCATGAGTGGCGCCAGTCGAGTCGCCAGAATACTCGTGTAAAGCTTGAGGTCCACATTTAATGAAGAAATAGGTCTATAGGCCTCGCAACGTGTACGGTCCTTTCCTGGTTTGGGGATGACGGAAATGGTAGCGTCCACCAATTCTCTTGGGATAGCCCCTGACTCCCCAAAAGAATTGAAAAGAGCGGTCAACAACGGCACTACCTGCGCACAGAACTTTTTATAGAAGATTGCGGAAAATCGGTCCGGTCCCGGTGCTTTGGCAATTTGAGGCGTGAGATGGCTGCAATGACCTCCTCCGGACGTATCGGCCGATTAAGGGACTCTGCCTGCTCCGGAGTCAAGGACGGAAGGGGAATGGTTTCTAGGAAGCTCGCACCCTCATCAGGATCTATGGAAGCTCCTGCATATAAGGAGGTATAAAAATCACTAAAGGCTTTGGCAATGTCCGTGTCTTTGGTAACCACCCCTCGATCTTGCATATAAATCTCCTGAACTGCTTGGCGTTGTTGCTCCTCCCTCAGTGCCCGCCCCAGCAGTCTCCCGCATCTATCCCCCCCTGTGTAGTATAGGTGACGCACCCTCAGTGCGGCGTATTCTGCCTGGTCCTGATCTAATGCAGCCAGTTGCTGCCGCACCTGTCGCAGCTGTCTCCATACCCTTGAGGCCTCGGTACGCTGATGCATGCGTTCAAGTTCACGCGTTTTCTGTGACAGCTCTTCTCGCTTGCGGACACGTTCCGCATTCTCGGCAGCCGATACCGCTATCAATTCCCCCCGAAGGACTGCCTTGAGCGCCGCCCAACGAGTAGCTAGTGAGGTGTCAGTGGTGTTATTATGTTTTAAGTAATCGCTAATAGTCTCCTTAAGCCTCTCCACCACCTCAGCCCGATGCAGAAGTGTGTCACGCAATTTCCAAGTGCGGGGTGCATGAGGTGTCAGGGGGAGGGCGAACACTGCCAACACAGGTGAGTGGTCAGACAGGGAAGCAGCTCCAATATCAGCTTCCGTTACGAGCGCACGGAAAGAGGTGGAAGCCAGGAAATGGTCGAGGTGGGCATAGGTTTTATGAGTGTGAGAGTAATACATATACCCCCTCTCGCCTGGGTGGAGGCTACGCCATAGATCCACAAGCCCCATATCTCCCAATCTGGCCACCCGCCTCCCGAGAGCGCTCCAGTCTGTGAGTGTCTTTGCCCCGATCTGTCCTGTAGAGTGTCCATCACCAAATTCAAGTTTGCCCCCACTAGGATATGTCGGTCAGGTGTTGTGGCGATCTCTGTGAGGGCTGTGTTAAGGAACTTCTCTTGGCCTTCGTTTGGTGCATAAATAGAGCACAACGTGAAGGTGGAACCCCCCAGGGGAAATCTGTATGCAAGCAGCCGTCCCTTGAGTTCCTCTCCCTTCTGCAACACTTTTCCCTTGAATCGCTGGGCCACCAGAATCGCCACCCCTGCCGTTTTAGTAGGTGAGGAGGAATAAAACTGGTGTGGGAAATTGCGGGACCGCATCCTAGCACAGTCCTTCTGCAACAGGTGGGTTTCCTGCAGGAGACAAATGTCCGCTTTGGAGGCCTCCAGAAGGGAAAGTATCGCCTTCCGTTTCACCGGGTTGTTAAGCCCCCGCACATTTAGTGTGAGTACCCTCAATTCAGTCGGGGTCATAAGACAATTCGTAGGGCCGCCCCCCGTCGCCCTGCTGGTATCAGTGGAAGGTACCCTGCTCATCATTAAGCATGTTGTCAGACCTGGAACCTACCCCCCCAACCCGCTGCCCTCCCCCCTCCCCACGAGAACCCCAGAAAAGAAAGAAAAGAAGAAAAAAGGAGAGAAAGAACATAGTAAATCCAACATTTCAAAACATATGTATTGTCCATCATCCGAAGGTGATTGGTGAGTAGGTAAAGAAGATGCACATAGATGGAACAGGCGATCGTCCTCCAATCTCCCGCGACGGTCGTCGGGGTCATGTCCTGGAGCCACAGGTAGGTGGTTCCCCACGGCACCTTCTAGTGAGCCCAAGGGTGAATGCACAGAGGAGAGAGCTCATTCCTCCATTGTTGCCTCCGTCACACGGGCCACCGAGGCTACAGCCGCCCCCTTTCGCGTTGGGTGACCGTGGGATCCGGTCTCGGTGAGGTCTCAGGTTTGCCGACCATCTGCCATTCTTGGGAGGGGCGACGTCGCCGAGAAGGGGAAACGTTGGTGTCAGTCGACCCTTCAGGTAGGTCCAGGCCCAAGAGTTCGCAGGCTGCTTCCAGGGACCTTATCTGTATGAGTTTAGATTTCCATTTAAAGATAAGTCTGAATGGGTGACCCCAGGAGTAGGGCACCCCTTGCTCCCTGAGGAAGGTGGTGACAGGACGAAAGCTTCTGCGCTTGGCCAAGGTGGAGGCCGCAAGGTCCTGATATAGCACGGGCCGATGTTCTCGAAATTCCTAGGGGGAGAGGCCTTGCGCCATCTTTAGAATTTTCTCCTTGAGCTGGAAGTCATGGACTCAAGCCAGAATGTCCGGAGGTGGGTCCTTAGTGCCTTGTGGTAGACCAACACGGTGTACTCTGTCCAACTTGATCTCCTGACGTGCTACCTCATTTAGAATGGATTGAAAGAGCGCCTCCACGTACTCTCGCAGATCTGTCCCCTCTCCTTTCCACGGTACCGCCCATATGCGTATGTTATTTTTGCGAGACCGGTTCTCCAGGTCCTCTGCATGTGCCTGGAGGTCCAGGTTTTGCTCTGTGAAGCGTAGGACATCCTGCTGCAATCTGTGTACATCCTCTGCGGTGCCCAGGTCATGTTCCTCCAGCGTCGCGACACGGTCCCCCACCACATCTACATCTCGTCGCATTTCCCAAAGGTCTGACACAAGCTGAGAGCGCAGCTCCTTGATATCTTCTTTGATTGCTGCGAAAAGGTCCAGCATGAAAGCTTTAGTCGCTGGGCTCTCCAGGTCATCTCGGAGCGGGGATTTCCCAGTGTTTGGTGACGCCGCCTGTTGCGTGACTTTTGTCCATGTGTCCTTCGGCGGTTTGTCTTTTCTGAGTCTGGGCGCCACCATGTTCCGGTCTGCCGGCAGCGGTCGGTTCAGTCGCCGCCTTGCCCAGTGTCAGGTCCTCACCCAAAGCCTCGATGTCGCACTCCGGAGATCCGTATAGTCTACCCCGTGCTCCAACTCTGTGTGCGCAGGGTATCGTGGGTGGTTTTGGCTACGGTCAAGGGGCAGGGAGAAGTAGGCAGGTCACCCTACCACTAATATTGCACAGGTTGGCGATGCAGTGTCCGTCCTCCGCTCTCTCGCCACTCACCCCACTACTGCTCAGTTGGGAGGTCCAGATAGCTATGCCTCCAGACAGGGCAGTCCTTCGCCAGGTCCCTTAATTGCTGTGGGCTCTCTCTGCGCCGTCCCGCTTGTGGCTGCCGAGGCAGAGCGTTATAGGCCTCAAAATTGCGGCTGCCCTGCCGTCCGCTTCGGGTCAAGCCTCTCCCCAGGCTCCCTGCAATCCGCCGCCGCCTCTCTTATGGCTCCAGATCCAGGGGTGGCACACCCAGTGTGGGCGCTGAAGTCTAAAGTGCCGGTCTCGCCGTCAGCAAATCACTCTCACAGGTGCCTCCGGCAGTGCCAAGCTCCCGCCAAGGCTCACAAGGCCGCAGTCTCGGCCGCTGCTCACCGGGTCATCAGGAGGGGGGGGAGAGGTCCCACCGCCGTCTGCCACTGCTCTCGGTGCCGCCGGATGTGTTGCGGCCAGGTCTCACCCAACTGCGCTCGCTCCTTCCGAAGTCCGTTATTCACGGCAGCGCCAGGGCCGTTCCTTCTGCCACACTCGTGGCTCCGCCCCCACCGTACGCGCCTCCGGGGATTCTGGGGCTACGCAGGCCTCAATCTTCCGCGGTCCCGGCAGAGTCTCAGGTGGCCGAAAAATCACCGCACTGCACCCTGGTGTGTGCCAGCACTCTCGCCACTTCTTCTGGTCAGCTACTGGGCACCCTGATGGGCTCTATACAAAGCTTTAGTAATGCGGCGCCGGAGGGACCGAAAAACCCGTCCTACTCCGCCACCATCTCGACCACGCCCCCTAAGGGGGGCATTTTAAAAGTTTTTAACAACACGTCATCAAAACTGCTCAGTCCGCCCCTTGAGATTTATACGGCTCAGGCAAGAGGGGGCGCGCTCTATGGTGTAGAGATATGGGGTCATACCAGCGTGGCCCCCCTGACACTCACGGAGAACAGCTTTATTAGGCGTTTGCTCCGCTTGCCTATGAGCTCTCCCCTGACTCCATTGCGGTTGGACCTGGGCCTGGTACCTATTCAGGAGATTGTAACAAATCGTCCTCTCCTGTACTGGAGACGTCTTTGGTCGACCCCTGAGCTTTTGGGCTATAGGGAGGACCTGATTTACATTTTGCAGAGAGGGACCTTGGGGAAATTACCCTGGTTAAACTATATTAAGCACCTCTGCCACGCTCTAGGTAGAAGTGATATGTGGTTGTCTCCCTAAGAGTCCTGCCCTCTGCTCTTCAAGAAATCACTGAACATGGCACTAAGGAGTTACCGAATGGAATCTATTACAAGTAACCCTTCCAAGGGCAGGTTGACTGATACCTTCTTGAATATCAAGGCCCACCCTTGGTTCGAAGTTTTGTTGGATGATATTCAGCCTCCTTTGGCCAAGAAACTTTTTATACAGTTTAGACACAGTTCTTTGCCGTTCAGGGCTGTAACACATAAGTGGCTGAATGCCCCCCCTACGGTGAGACCTTGCCCGGGGTGTTCAAGCAGCAGAGAGACAGATCTGCACGTTCTGCTCTACTGCCCCTCCTACGCCAGGGCAAGGGAGAAATGGATCCTGCAGCCATGTAGGGCTAGGGGCTTCAGGGACTACAGGAAGGTTTTTTGGATTCTCAAATATGACACCACCCCCCTGATAGTGTTTGCCACAGCTAGATTTCTTCAGTCTATGTGGTATACGAGGTGTGCAATAGTAAAGTTGGAAGCGCACACTTCGCCTCTTGGCCATGGGTTATTTTCAGGGGATGTCATACTTCTTTTTTAATATTTTTGTATAATGATATATTAGTTTTTAACTGATGCCTTTTAACATTTGTAGGAACTGTACGATATGAGATGTTTATATTTAAATCATCCATAATCTGTTTAACTGTGTAATTCTGATGTGTGTATTGTTTGTATTGCCTTTTTATGGTATTTTACGGAAATAAGCTCTTTTGACTGACTGACTGACTAACAGGGGTCTGTATGTGCATTCACTCTAGACAGTCACATAAAAGGAGTTCAGGTGTGCCCTGCATATCCTGATGGAGTCTCACCAGGGCAGTGGGCTTTCTTGAGCTAGTGTGGTGGGAGGAGGTGTCACCTGCACCCGAATAGGACAGTGCTTGGTTTTTCAAAATGCTATCCCCACCCCGCTGGAGTGTGTCTAGCGCCACGATCAGGTTTGAGGAATACCTACTTCAAAGGCCAAAAGTATTGGACATAAATGTTCAGACATTTAGAACACTTCTGGATCAAGAGGAACTTCTGCCAAGGAGAAAAAAGGAAGAGCTATGAGTAAGAAGTTTACTGCCCCTTTGCTGTGTGTTGCTTTTCTGGTTAGGCCTGCAGTTACAGCGTTTGCTTTGGAGAGTAAAAGGACTGCTCTTTGCTTTATATCCTGCTTGTAAAGTTTTTCCAAGGGCTTGTGTATGCTTGCCACTTGTTGGAAGTCTCCGGGCCATCAAAGACTTTATCTACAGCATCCCTGAACCCCACTGCTGGGAGTTCTGACCTACCGTGTGGTTCCAAATCCAGTTATGTGACCTTGAAGGTTGTCCTGCTGCAAAGACCTGCACTAACCACAAAAATCGATGCATCGCCCTTCTACTTGTTTTTCCTCAGCAGAACCGCTTAGCGGGAGAAATTTCCATGCACTGCTGCTTTAGGGCTGAAGAAATAAATGCAGCACCTGTCAGCGGCTGAAAAAACACCACAGTTTGAGTTCAGCGCACCATGTTGCTGAAGAACAAGACCCCCGCACTAACTCTGATGCAGGTCCTGCTGTGCGACTGCAAGAATCAACGCATTCTGGGACCACGGTTGAAGAAATCGATGCAGCGCATGTTTGCCACCGCCACATTGACCCCCAGCACATCCGAATTTCCAGGCGCTGCACCTGTGCAGCAGGTTTTTCGAACACATCAGCGGTAGACTAGAACTATTTGGATTTCGACGCGTCGCTTCCCCGTACAGTCAGGATTAAATGCAACACTCCTGCGTGCAGCAGAACTGAACCATCACCTCCCAGTGGACTCAGGTATTGACAAATCTCTGTGTTTTCTGATTCATTTATCGTCTGCAGCTCTTTTGCTTTGTGGATTTTTATGCATTTGAGGTACTTTGTGGAAAATCACTGCATCCATAGAGTTCTATGGACAAAATTGCTGAAACGTTTTAAAAATCATATTTTGAGTTGCCTAAGTTGGATTTTTGTCAGTTTGGTCTTGTTTGGTTTAGATAAAGATACACTATTTTTAAAAACTTGTGTGGTGCCCATTTGACATGTTTTCAATGAATTACTGGGTGTGTTATGCACAAAAACGTTACACATTGCCTCTGATATAGGCCTGACTGCTCATGCCGAGCTATCAAAGGGGTTAGCAGAGGTTATCCTGGGGGTGTAATTTTCTCACTCGGACTAGAAGGGAGGGTCTCTACTTGGACAGGGTGCATACCACTGCCAACTAGAGACCCCCATTTCTCACAAGGTGGTAATAATTTAGCATATCTTTTGGTACCTTTGATGATCACTAAATTAATATAAGTGCACTATTTTATTACGGTCCCTACTTTTAAAAAGTAATCCCTAATCTGATCTGCATGTATCTGTAAATGCTACATTTGGGGACTAAAAATTAATAATGTAAACCAGAAAATTAGTGAAATGTACCATCCTATCAAAGCTGCCTCAAGTTATTTAAACTATGCTTAGCCAAAATATGACATACAGCATTGTTGAAAACGTTGGGAAAAGAAGAGTGCCCCCATGGTGGAGTACACATTATAGTTTGTGATATATTGAAGAGATTGCATTCCAAGTCCACTGAGCCAGAACCAGACTCTTTAAAAATAACAAGGATTAAAATCTTTGAGAAGAAAGCCACCAGCAGAAGACACCCAAACACATCTCAATAAATCAATCAATCAGTAGATTTGTAGAGCGTCTCTTGTCAGGCATGAGGTTATCCAGGTGCTGGCAGGGTATAGTTGATTAATCAAATAGCCAGGTGTTCAGGGGCTTTCAGAACTCTGGGAGAGATGGCGAGGTACATAGATGAAAAGGGACAATATTTCATGTCTTTGAAGCTAGGTAGGAGAAGGAGCAACCTCCACATCTGCTACGTTGGGTGCACAGGGTGAGGGTTAGAGAAAGGAACATGGAGTCAAGATGTCTGGTGGGCTGATGGAAATTCAGGTGGTGGCTCAAGTAGTCAGATCCACAGTTGTATAGGGCCCTGTATGAATGGGTCAGGAGTGTTAACTGGCATCTTTTCTGTACTGAGGATCAGTGGAGTTCCCTGAGGTACGTGGTGAAGTAGGTTTGTCTCGGGAGATCAAAGACGAGTCTGGCTGTGATGTTCAGTATGTTGTGTAGTCATCAGTATAGGTGGGCTGCAATCTCTGCGTAGAGAAAATTGATGTAATCCAGTCGACTGGAGATTATGACCTGGGAGATTGTGCACTTTGAGATTTGCGGTAGCCATTTGAATATATTACAAAGCTTGCAGAGGCTGAAGAAGTAAGAGGAGGAATTTGAGTTGACCTGAGTCATCATGGTTATCTTGCAGTCCCTGTTTATACCTAGGTTCCTAGAGTAGTTGGAGGGTGTAGAAAAGGGCCGAGTTGAGAGGCCCATCAGAATGAGTCCCATGGGGAGCTTTTGTTCCCAAAAATGAGAACCTCTGTCTTGTCCGTGTTTAGCTTTAGGCAGTTGTCCTTCATTCGGTTGGTGATGTCTGTCATGCAGTTGTGGAAGTCAGTGATGGTGGTGTCTTCTGGGGGAAAGAGGATGAGTTTTGTGTCATTGGTGTAGTACATAATACTGAGTCTGTGGGGTCTGGCAATACTGGCCAGAGGTGCATGTAAGTGTTGAAGAAGGTGGGGCTGGGTACTCCACAGATGATTTCCTTGGGATTGGAGATGAGGGCGGACTTTTTGCATTCTGCCAGTGAAGAAACAGGTGATCCATCTGAGAGTAGCTCCTTGGATGCCTATGTTGTGCAGCCTTGTGATGAGTGTGTGGTGGAACACCATATCCAAGGCTGCCGAGAGGTCTAGGAGGAACAAAATCACAAAGTCTCCTTGGTCGAGTAGGGCTCAGATGTAGTTGGTAGCCACAATGAGGGCTGTGATTGCTGAGGAATTCAGATTGCAAGAAGTCCAGTAGGAGTTTCTATTCTAGTTGTCAGGAGAGTTGTTGGTTGATGTCTTTTTCTAATATTGTGGCCAGAAACTGGAGCAGGGAGATCAGTTGGCAGTTGTTGAGTTCACTGGGTCTGCTGATAGTTTCTTTAGTAGAGTGTTATATAAGGTGTTGAATAAGGTAGTGAGTAAGTGGCTGATTCTTGATATGCCTAGGATGAAGATGTGGTAAGGGCATGGGTCAGTTGGGGCCCCTGAGTGGATGGAATTCATGATGTAGGTGGTTTCCTGTAGGGCAAGCTGTCTCCATTTGGATATTTGGATTTATGTGGTGGTAGCGGGTTGTGTTGATTGAAGTGGTTGGGGCCTGAGGCTGGGGTTTGAGGTTTCTGTAGAGGTTGATGATCTTTTCATGGAAGAAGTTAGCAAGGTTGTCACAGAGTTCCTCTGAGGAGGTAATGTTGTCTGTTGCCACTGAGGGGTTGGAGAATAATTTTACAATGTTGAAGAGTTCCTTGCTGTTATTGGAGCTTGATTTGAAGGCCTTTTTTTGATTTCACTGAACTGTCTGTGGTAGAGGTTGAGGTCTATCTTGAAGGCTGTCTTGTCGGTTGTCTCCTTGCTGGTGCACCATCTGTATTCCAGTTGCCTAGAGTGTTGTTTAGTGGTTCTAGGGTCCTGAGGTTACCTGCTAGCCGGCTAGGTTGACCTTCAATAGCTTTTGTTTCTGATGGGAGCAATGCTGTCAGTGCAGTTGGTGATCCAATTGTTGAAGTTTCTGACATTCTGGGCTAAATTGACGGAGGAGATGGGGGTGGTGTTGAGGGTGAAAATGCATGTGTCCTTTGAGACTTTGCTTCAGCTGTGGTGGGGCATTGGGCAGACTGGGTGCAGTGGTCATGTTGAAGTGGATGATGGAGTGGTAAGTCCAGGTGAGTTCCGTGGTGTGGGTGATGAGGTCGCTAAAGATGAAGATGGGTTTTAGAGTGTGGCCTGTGGTATGTGAGGGGTCATGGACACGTTGGGTGAGTGCAATATGATCATCCTGTCAAGTAGGTTGGTAGAATTGATTTCATTGTGGTCATCAAGATGAAAGTTGAGGTCACTTAGGAAAATGTAGTTGACGTCTCTGGTGGGAGGGGTGATGAAGTTGATAATGAAATTGCAGTAGGCTAGACATGACCCTGGAGGAAAGTAGGTTAGGGTGCCCCTATTGTGGCTTTGCTGTCTGTTTGGAGTTGGAAGTTGAGGTGTTTCATGGATAAGATGGTGCTCTCATTTGTGACGGTGCATTCAATGGATTCCTTGTGTATGATTGTGATCCTTCCATCAGGCTTGTCGATGCGGTGGGTGAGGTTGTATCCTTCAGGTATTGCGCTAGCAATGTTAGACATGGAAGTGGGGTTGAGTAACGTCTCAGTGAGGAAGAGGCATTGGGTGTGAGGTTGGAGATGAAGTACCAAATCTCTGTGCTGTGTTTGCATATATAGCATGTGTTGCGAAGGGCACATAATAGTTTGTGTTTTTGTTCAGGTGGTGCCTGTGGTGTGTTCAGAGTGGGGCTGGTCGGTGGGCTAGTGTGGTGCTGTGGCAGGTGAAGTGGCAGTGGTGCAGGTGAAAGGTTCTACCGTGGAGCGTTGATAAGTATGGTGACAGTGTTTGTTGTGGCGTCCAAGGTCGAGGGTGCAGTGCTTGGTAATTAAGTATCTGGGCACAGTCTGGCATGGACAGACACACAGGCATGCTTTTGGTGCATCCCTTTGGCAGACCAGCAGCATGTCCACGCCTGCTGTGCAGTTGCACTGCGGCCTGTATTAAGTAGGTTCTGGGGTGATCGGAGCACTGTTGGCAGGAAGAATGGTGAGCAGGGAAACCCAGGCAGGAAAAATCAGGCAGCAGCGGAGTCACTATATCAGCCTGGAACAAGCAGGAAAAGGAGGCCACAGGCTAGTGGCCAGCAAGGTGCCAAGGGGCCTACTAGTGTGGTCACACTATGACCTGCATCTAATACATCTTAAATTATCAGCAGTTGAGATCATCAAATATTAACCAGTACATTCTTTGCATCATGGCAGCCCAATGACATAACCAGAATTGCAGTACAACTTACACTATGTCTGTACTGGAGAACTCAAACTGCTTTCCTTGCTCTCTGATAATGCCATGAAAAATTCCCAATGGTTTATTTATTTATTTTTATTTATTTAAACTCTTACCGCGCACAGCTACCCACAGTGGGTTTCCCGGCGCTAGGGACAGACTGGAGAAGAAGATATCAGATAGCCAGCATACAGGAACCAACTAATTATGTGAACAACAGCGTTTTCAGTGCTCTGCGAAAACGAAGAAGACTGGTCTCTAGTTTAAGGGCAGTGGGCAGGGCATTCCAATATTTGGGACCAAGATAGGAGAAGGAACGTGCCCCCATCCTTGCCAGCTTAAATCTTGGTATAGAGAAATTGCCAATTTCCGAGGATCGTAAGGTACGTTTGGGCCTGTAAAGTTGCACCAGTTTTTGTAAGTAAGTAGGTGCAATGCGCCTTGAGACCCTCCGGGTAAGTAGTGCGTTATACAAATGCCTGTGATTGATTGATTGAATGCCTTGCTTGATCCTAAACATGTAGCATAATGCCTTAAACTTTATGCGGCTGGAGATCTTCAACCAATGAAGATCATGCAAGGCAGATAATGCAGAGGTTCTTCTAGGGACATTCTTCAAGAGTTGCGCGGCTGCATTTTGTACAACCTGCAATACTATAACAGTGGCTACATCAGCACCCAAATATAGTATGTTGCCATAGTCCAGGCGAGATGTTATCAATGCCTGGACAACCGTTCTACGGAAAGGAATGGGAAGCATCCATAAGATCTTTTGTAGTCACCTGAGAGTAGAAAAATAGGTTGCTGCGACCTTAGTGGCCTGCTGCTTCATTGTTAACTTGTCGTCAATTTGAACGCCCAAGTTACGTACAGCATGTGTGGGTACAGGAAGTGCACCCATCTCATTTGGCCAATGCTGAGGGCCCCAGAGGTTCTTATTTTTTCCCAGAATGAGCACCTCTGTCTTCTCCCCATTCAGTTTGAGACAGTTCCTCTGCTTCCAGTCCGCCACAAGAATGAGGCCCGACTTTAGTGCAGAGGGGTTATTCTCGTCTCGCCCTGATAGGGAGAAGACGATCTGGGTGTCATCAGCGTAAGAGAACAGGGTCAGCCCCGCCTGCTCTACGATGTTAGCCAAGGGTTTTACATAAAGATTGAATAATAGGGGGCTGAGTATGGACCCCTGGGGGACACCCCGCGCTGAGGAACAGACCGCTGAAGCCGCCTTAGGGGAGAAAACTTGAAAGGTTCGCTCGCCAAGAAAGGAGGCCACCCAGGATAAGGCCCTACCAGTCACGCCGAGTGACCGCAGAGAGTCAAGAAGGATGGAATGTGACACGGTGTCGAAAGCTGCGCTCAAATCCAACAGGATGAGCGCCATAGTTTCACCCTGGTCGACACCGTGCCGGAGACTCTCTGTCACCCCAAGAAGGGCTGTCTCGGTTGAGTGGCAGGGCCGAAAACCCGACTGGGAGGAATGTAAGAAACCAGAACTTTCCACCAGTTCAGTGAGCTGGGTATTAATGTGTCTCTCTAACACTTTAGAGAAGATGGGTAGCAGGGATATTGGACGAAAGTTGGCAAGATTCGAGATATCAGCACCAGACTTTTATAACAAGGGCACTACCATAGCGTGTTTCCATGGCTGGGGTACATATGCCTCAGTAAGTGAGGCGTTTAACAATTTAACAAAAATCTGATGGGTGGAGGGATCTAATTGTTTGAGTATTTTAGCCGGAAGTGCATCGCACGGAGAGCCAGAGCGCACACTATTTAGACAAGAAGAAAAAGAACTATTGTCTAATGGCTGCCATACAGAGAGTTTGGCAACGTCAACATTAGCAGATGACTGCACAGCGCCAGATGCAAAAGGTGTTACCATTGGTGGCGGGGTAAAAAGATCATAGATCAAGTCAACTTTTTTAACAAAAAAGTCAGCTAAGGATTGGCATTGAACCTTGTCAAGCGCGGGAAGCGTAGGAATAGAGTCCGCTCCTGTCAGTTTTTTTACAACTGAAAAGAGCACCTTAGGGCAGTTTTGTGCATCTGAAACTATTTTTTTAGTATAGTCTGCTCTGGCTGTTTTGCAGCTGTTATGATAGCCCTTCAGAGCTTCTCTGTAAGCTACTTTGCGTGTAGGAGAATAATTTTGCCTCCATTTCCTTTCTAAAATCCTACATTGAGTGTGAAGGCACTTAAGCTTGTCGGAAAACCAAGGTGCAGGTGGATAATGAGGCATAGTTTTCTTATATGTCAAGGGAAGCGTGGAATCAACAGCATTATTTAACCACTGACCAACTGCACAATTTAGTGCAGAGATAGATAGGTCGGTGTTAGGAAGTGTCCTTAATAATCGTTTATTAAGTTCTGGCATGTTAATTTTCCCCCAACTGCGTGTCCGTTTATCTATTTCCTTTCCGATCTGTAATGCTGTCCTGGTAATATCCAATGAAAAAGGAACAGCAAAGTGGTCAGACCATTCTATTGGGCGTGCTTTCTGAGAGCAGTCCAATTGTAGATTTGAAAGGGTGGGATCTAATAAGTAACCAGCAAGATGTGTAGGGGCAGAGTTCAAGAGTTGAATGTTAAAAACCTCAAGAGTAGAAATAAGCTGTTTAGTGGACGTACTGTCGGAATCTTCGAGATGGATATTTAGGTCCCCTAGAATCGAAAAGTTGGCTGCTCTAAGCAGCAAGGGGGGCAGGAAATCTGGCAAAGAAGAAACCCAGGGATTAGCATTCCCAGGAGGGCGATAGATTAATAGACCTGTCATTGTGAACTGAGGGTTAATAGTTAGCCTAAAAAGGGCTGCCTCGCAACCTTTGAAAGGAATGTCTTCAAATGTACAGGTGTACTTAGATTTGAAGATCATGGCTACCCCCCCCCCCCCCCTTGCCTAGAACTCTGTCCTTTCTTACGATGACGTAATTAGGGGGAATTGCAGCGGCAATATCGGGGCCAGAGCTGTCATGCAACCAGGTTTCTGTAAGAAACACAGCATCCGCTTGTTCATCAGTGATGAAGTCACAGATGTTATATTTGTGTTGTGGGAGAGATCTACAATTAATACTCCAAAAATGTAAAGAGGAATGTGAAGAGACAGTATTGGACTTAACAGGCCTGCTGCGTCTGACATAGCGCTTAAGTGATCTGCAGCTCGCTGGTATTCCGAGAGCGAAACCGCATTGGTGACATTTGTATTTGGGGAAGGGCAATGTACATACAGAGCAGGTCTTGCTAGCAAAGCGGCGCCATGAATGTAATTCCACAGCAGAATAGGAAAGAACCATAATGCAATACAGTAGATCAGAAACAACTTACTCACAGATGATGTATAGAGTACTTGCCAGAGCCCAGAGCCCGTCGGAGCGCAGACGGGCTGACTCAGGCGAGACTCCGGCGCTAGGGACGGCGCTTCCGCAAACGCGACCGCTAGCGCGATAGGGTGACCGTATCCTTTTATATGTACCACTAGAGCGCTCACACCACTCTGGGCACACTCAAGATGGCCGCTGTGGGAAGATTTCCCTAACCCCAATTTAGCTCAAAAACGGCAGCTAAAAGCCTCAAATGGTGGCGAAAATGTGTGCAGGTGGCCTAGGGGTATGCTGTCTGCAAACACAGAGTGAAAAAGTACAATTTTAAAATCACAAGAAAAACGAGTAAAATAACTCTAAAACAGCTGACAATACAGCATTAATATTGTCCATTCACACATAGCATTTCCTGTTGGTGGCAGGCAAAGAATCTCGCGAGCACTGTCACAGGGCTCCTTTTATGTATGGTTAAGTCAGTGGCACTGCCCGTAGGGGCACCAGGGAGTCAACTCACTTAGTCACTCTTCCAATATTGCTCATCCTGATACAGCTTTTACATGAAACAATTTCACAGATTTTTTGCATGTATAACTGTAATATTACCTTGCCAGCAAAAGAAGGCTCCCCTAGCTGTATTGCACACGAGTCAGGTGGGACTTGTTACAACCTTCACAGACACAATACATATCTGATATGCTGCACTAGAATCACTCAATGCAGCATTGCAGAAAATAGGGCTTCATGGGTTGCAAATCACACACCCTCTTGCCCCATCAGAAAAAGGAATAGAGAAAAAATGTATACCTCAGTACCTTCAACTCTGATTTGATGGAAGCTCGTGGGCCTTCCTCTGGTGTGGGAGTTGGAAATCATGTGCCTGCCCCAGGCAAGTGTTTGTGTTTTTCAGCCTGAGTGTGTGTTTACATGTGTGTTGGGGATTGAGTGCATTTGTGTATCTGTTTGTGTGTGCCTGCAACTGTGTGTGCATGTATGTTTGCATGCATGGCTTAATGCATATTTATGTGTGTGGGAGTGTGATTTGAAAGACTCTGAAAGGTATTCAGCTAAGGCTGCATTCTGGAGAGTGCTTTTCAGCTTTGAAGTTCCCCTTCACTTTCAAAATCCACTAGACTCCATCATAGTGCTGCCTGTAGCCTAGGCAACACTACGGAGAACAGCTGCATGCAGATATTAGGTGCACAAATGCAGTGGTGTCGCTAGACCTACTGCCACCCGGGACGGACCATAAGTTTGCCGCCCGTTGCAGGTAAAAGCGCGGGAGGGACGCCTACAGACATAACTTGCTCACCATCGCCTCCCACAAAAAAAGGTGCTGCCGGGGCTGAACCACCTCCAATCCTCCAGCTACACAACTGCACAACCATGAGATTAAACCAGTCTAAGTTATAAGCATTCAGTTGCAGAAAACATCCACATGATTCAAGTGAGTTATTCTAATGCGCATCCTGGATGTTGTTTAGATTTCTTTTTATTTATTCAGTAAGGCCCTTTTTACTCTCCAGTGGAAATAAAATCAAATAAAACTAGTCAGATAATTGAATCCCGATCAAAAGTCAGGTTCTTATTCCCTTGCAGCACTAAAATATGAAGTGGAAAGTGTTAACACCTTGACCGCGGCACGAATTCCGCCACGGTGCAAGTGATTTATTGAGTGGGTGGGATTCGGATGGCCCCCGACCGTCCTCCACACACGCCCACTGTGATGTCGGATGGCTGGGGGTCGTCTGACGCATGGAAGGGGTCAAAGAAGTATTCCTGCACTATCCACTAATCTAGACAATGTAACCCTGGCTAATGTGTGTTCGGGTACAGTCCTTTACAACACCTGACAGAGAAATTAGGGCGTTTTTGTAGGGTGTTTAATGTACTGGCCATTAATCAGGAAGAGTGTATACTGTCCATAGTTACTCTGGCCTTTCGGCAGTGATTAAACTATTGACAACATTGCAGGAAAAGCACGCACCCCGTGCCATTTCTCGTACAACATACAGAACAGATGTACAAATATTCTTAAAACACCACACGCACAATACACATCAGACACACCAAAGAAAGACTCTAAACACAAAGAAAATACTCACATGCAGCCAACAGTATTTCATTTTAAACCAAAGCAATCCTAAAAAAAAAACATTACCACCAATAACAATAGACTAGGCTATATCAAGCTCTCTGGCCAAAGGTTTGGGATTCTTTGTTTCAAACTATTTTCAATTTTCAATGACTTGCCCCTACTAAAACGCTTCATGAAGCTTAGCGGATATGTAAAAGTGACAAAAGCAATGCTGCACACAAGTTAGTATAGGAAAATATAAGAATCATAATCCAATATCATGCACTGCAATCTCACATTTATATTTTCACTGTGTGTGAACTCTTGTGCTCCCTCGATATGGGGTTCTGTGCTTGAGCATTTTATCTTCCTGTAAATTCTCCACCTTTCAAGCACCCAAACTTACCAATATTACGTGAGTTTACAAAATAAGTGGCGGTCTAGTAACAAATCCAATGTGGAAAACTGGCAAGGAATGTTTAGCCAAGAGATACATACTAGTGCAGTGTTCTAGATCCCCCACCAGTGCCTCAAAACCAGTACATTATCCAACACAGCTGCTACCTTCTAGTAAGCATGCAGATGTATTTAAAGGCAAATGAGGATATTGTGGAAAGTTGATAGGTGACCATCTGCGGAACTGAGGGATTAGATTTCTATTTACAGCTCATGCACTTGTTGTAGATCCTGCTTCTCCTCCTGAATCCTCTTTATGATAGTTATGCTCACTCACTGTGCTCCCTGACTCTGACAAATGCATGGCTGCATTTTACACCCACCACTTTCACATTACACAACCCACCACTGGGTTATATCAAGTCTTGTAACAAAAGAGTTAGGGATATGAGCAGAGTTTCTCAGAACAGGATATTGGCTCCATTGTTCCCTGAAAACCTATATTTAGCAAAGGTGAGTTATAAGAAACAGAAATCATCTGATATTGGGATTGAGATTTAGAATAAAAAGACGTTTATGGAAGGAAATTCATGCATATAGAACACATAAATATTCTGTAAAAAACCGGGTTGGTCAGATTTCTGGTGGTTCTGGGGGTTGTGAACCACTCCGGTAGCGCACTCAGTTGTAAAGAACTTGAGGGCATTGCTTTATAATATATTGTCATTCAGTCATTACATGGAGTCAACTGACTTTTTTATTGTAAAATGCTGAAGAAACTGTATAATTTTTTGCCCTTGCAAGGCTGAAAGTTGGATTCTCAAACATTAATCCTGTTGACAATTTACTTTTATAATAGACTTTATAAATGTATTTCCAAAGCCTGTTTATCTAAACTACAAGGTTTTTAGAATTCTGCTATTTGCCAAATACTCCAGCTGAGGACATGGTTGCATGTTTCAGAATCCAGGTGGAAAGTTCATTAGTTGTCAATAGATAGGGGATTATACTTAAGTCCCTATGTTCGGTTCATCAAGCAGTCAACAGAAGATGCCCGCCATACATGCTGAAAAAGATCTTGAAGTGTCCACCAAATTATTTGCTTCGATCAGCTAGTGAGCAAAATGTGAACCTCCTCAGGTTTAATAAATTCTGAAGTGGAGGCCGGGCTCTCAGTTATCTTGTGATTAAATACTGGACTGCCTTGCCTGAAGCCTTTAGGAAGATGACCCCTTCACTTCTCAATTCAATTCATTTCAATTAGTCTTTATTCGATCATAAGCAATCTTATAAGACACATATAAACAGCAATAAGAAAAATCAAAACTTAACTCATTAAAACCAATTACGATGTTGCAAGATAAAATTCAATACAATTCCATTAAAACAAAACAGACTAATAATAAATGTCATAAAACCTTTTATCTTAAAACTAATAGTAATTCCTAGGAAAATAGGAATAAAAATAATTACGCAGATTTGTGTTAAAAGGATCACAATCTTATAAGCAAGTTACATTTGAGAAGACTAGAAAGCACCATAGCTCATTGAAGTCATTTACATGATTACATAATTACGCAACTACATAGTCTCATAATTACATAACTACATAACTACATAACTACATAATTACATAATTGCATAATGCCCTGCATCCTATTCCTTCTAAGGGCCGATGTCCAGATCCAGAATTTAGCCATAGCAATAACTATGACTTTGTTGGTATCAGTTTTTAAAATACGCAAAGCCGTTTGACAACATCTTGTTCCTATTTTAGCACAAACTGGCTATAGCCATTTGTGGTGAGGGGCCTTATATGCAGGGCAAACAAAAAGAATATGCAGCAAGGTCTCTTCCTCACATGAACAGGTGTGACAATTTATGTCTTGAACATTCCCCCACTTTTTTGTGAACGATTTTATCGGGAGAGTACCCACTCTAAATTGGTGATAGAGCTCCCTATCACCAGGACTGGTAATAGTATCCCAGTAGGCCTCCAGTCTATGTTCAATTTTGTGGCCCAGAAAAAGACCTGTTAGGGAATTACCATTCACCTGAGAAAGAGACTTCTGCCAGACCATATCCCTATATAAGGCTTTAAGTTCTGATTTTGAGGGAAAATAATTCCCGTCTAGGTCCAGCCACAAGTGGTTGAGGCCCATATCCAATAATGTAACCTTAATCCTTTGTAGCAATGAGATTTTGTTTGTTTTATCAGCTTCTCTAGTATGCTTAAGAGCTTGCGCATAGGAAGCTAACTCCGGGATAGTCCAAAGCCGGCGCCAATAGGCAAGCGGTCTGTAACCTGCTGCCTCCTCAAAGAAAATACACCCCAGGTCTAAAAATCAGGGTCTAAGTGGTGTCGACTGGGGAAGATTGGTCAATGTCCTTAAAAACTTGTTCTGTGCTTGGACTAAAGGAACTAAGGGCCATATTATCAAGCCCCATCGATAATTATTGCTAAGCGCACTTAGCGCTAGGATAATTATCGTCGGGTAGCGGGGATTTTTATCACTGAGATAGCATGCTATTAATAACCCTTATCTCAGAAGTGATAAAAATCTTCGCGCTAGCTGCCAAATGAGAGATTATCACTGGAAAACCAACGATAATCTCTCAAAGTTTGGCGTTAGCTTGATGATAGGGACTCGCAAACTTAGCCATGATATCCACCTTCCATAGGATATCATGGCTAAGTCAGGAAAATACCAGGTGTAAAAAAAGCAGCGCTAATCGCGGTTAGCGCTGCTTTTTTTTTATCACTAACAGGGTTAGCGATATCCTTGATAATAGGAGAAATGTCGCTTAACAACATTTCTCTTATTATTTTTCTCTGGAACGCCCCTTTTCATCTCATTAGAGATGCAAGGGGAAGCGTAGAAAAAAGGGTGCTAACATGCGAATTTGCTTGTTAGCACCCTGTTGCTGATAGGGAGATCGTTTTATCTCCGCTTTCTTGGCATTTAAAGCCAAAAAAGCAGAGAAAAATCCCTTGATAATATGCCCCTAAGTTTTTGAAGCCCCAGAGTTCAGCTCCATAGATTATTGAGGCTTTAACGTTTCCTTGGTATATTGCCAAAACCGGAGGTACAGGTTTGGTTTTTGATAAACGGTGTTCTTTTAGAAGTGCCCCTGCTAGTTGATTATGCTTTAGGACCAGCAAATCCATCTGTGGCTTCCAATTAATTCTTTTGCCCATTGTAACACCCAAGTAGGTAAACAAGTCAGTTTCTTCAAGGGATGTAGTATTCATTTCCACTCTGGCGTTCACTGTTTTGTTTTTATGCAAGGCCATGAATTTTGTCTTATCAACATCGACTAGAGGATCATGGTTATTACAGAAAAGACTAAATCTGTCAAGGGCTCTTTGCAGATCAGCTTGTGTTTTAGACAAGATTAAGGTGTTGTCTGCAAACATTAATAAAGGAACCCTCGAGCCAGCTAAAGTAGGGGCATCCATGGGATATTCAGAGTAGTATGAGACAAATGTATTAATGAACGAAGAGAAAAGGGTAGGGGTCAACACACACCCATGCCTCACTCCCCTGTCCACCGGAAAACGTTCAGTTGTCTCCCCCTGCTGACCCCACCTAACTTGGGCATAGGTGGAAACATTTAGTTTTATGATGAATGAAATATTCTCTTTGAGCATCCCAGCTTCTTTAAGAGTGGCCCAAAGTTTGTTACGGGGCACTAGATCAAATGCAGATTTAATATCTACAAATGCTGCATAGAGGGTGAACCCAGCTGGGATCACGGTGTTCCAATATAACATCAAGAATCTAAAAACTTGGTTGATGGTGCTAACATTGGAGCGAAATCTTGCTTGATAGATGGATAGTGTTTCATTATCATCAATCCACCTATTTACCCTACTTAGCACTAATCTAGCCACCAGCTTTTCATAGTGTCTATAAGACTAATAGGTCGATAATTGGAAGGGCAGGCTTGGTCCCCTTTTTTGTATATGGGGACAATCTCAGCCCCATGCCAGGAATCCGGAATAGGGGCCCCTCTAGTTAGACCTTTGGCAAAAATAAAAATGTATTTCAGCCAGTTCTCCTGGTCAGATTTAAATATATCCGCCGGTATACAATCCGGGCCCGGGACTCTACCTGCAGCTACCCTGTCAAAAGCACTTTCTATCTCCACTGAGGTAAATGTTAGGGTTGACTCTGATACTACACATTGGAATTGCCCAGGATCAGTTGCCTACATGGAAAAAGTGGGTCTGATAATGAGCAACCCAGGCTTAAGGAGGGACATTATTAACAGGTGCCGGACCGACGTTGTCACCGCCCCACTTAATTAAATGCCAGAATCAGCACCAGTTTTCCCATTACATGCATCCAACAGGTCCCGCTATCTATTTTCATTGTGGGCCTTCTTTGCACGTAGTTGGGTGGCCTTGTAATTAGATCTCAGTTTCCCTATCTTCTGCATGGAACCTGCCCTTGTTGCGTTAGACAAAGCTCTGTAGGCAATCCTACATTCCCCGTCGTACCATTTTTCTGACTTATACACTATACGCCTGCCACTTCTTATTTTGGATTTCACCATATAAGATCTTAACTTGGCAAAGAGGGCCTCATGATGTACAGTAAGGGCTGGAAGAGTATTGTCATTTAAATCAAGGTGCGAGAGGGCAGTAAGGGAGTCTACAAATGTTAACTTAATTTGAGTCAAAATGCCCTCATCCTCGGATACCTGTGCCCATTTTAACCTGCAGCAGTCATTGGACATAATCACATCTGGTGTTGCAGTATCCAGGCTACTACTCCTAGACAAACAACATGCCACATCTAGTGTCAATAAAAGGGGATCGTGGTCGCTCTCTGATCTTTCATGACCTCTGTATTCCTCACCCCATGCCAAAGTTCTAGGTTTATAAGAAAATAATCGATCCTACTTTTCCTAGGTCCGCTAGTAAAAGTGGGATTGCCGCCATTGGTGTCTAATTTAGATCTTCCATTAGCTGCACAAAGCTCCCTCTCTAATGTTAGACCTTTAAATTGGAGAGCGGCTTCTGTCTAGTTCTTAATTGGGGCAAGCATCAAGGATGGGACGCCCCAGACAGCATCCTCGTCACTGGTGAGATTCCTGTCTTCTAAGCCAAGTCGCTCGAACATACAATTAAAATCCCTCACAATAATCCTTTTGAAAGACCCATTTAATTATTTAACATATGTATCCAGACTGGAGACAGTTGGTGAAGCATTGCCACCTACCAGCCCTCTGGCATAGACATTAATAGGTATAAACACAGGTTCATACACAGAAGTTATTTTAATTGCCTGAGTATCTGGGTTGTCGATCACTAAGTCTTCCACATGGAGACCCACCTATTGTTTAACCCAGATAGTTAGGTTGCCTGATGGACGCCCTTTGGTACTAGAAATTGCTGGCTTGCCAAATGCCAGGTAACCTGGCTGAAAGATTGTGCTCATAGACCAAGTCTCCTGAAACGCAATAATGTCACAAGGCTCAATGAAATTAGACCAGTCAGAAGATCTAGTCTTCGTTAACAGAACAGCAATATTCCAGGATAAGATATTTAATGCCCTGAGAGGTGAACCTTCACTTTGTTCTAACGGAACCACATTCTCGTTGCCCTCTGTCCCACTGTCAGTAACTAACTTGGGGTTTGAATCCATAAAGTTGGAAGCAACAGGATCAATAATGATTTTCTCTGTCCCAGATGAGTCTGCAGGTATCAGTCAGTCACAGCCGTCTAGGCCGGACAATGGGGCAAATCGGTTAACTAAGTTTAAGTCAAGGGGATGCCCCATAACCCTATCATTGGCAATGCGATGATCACTACAGGTCCTTCTTCTTAGTTGCAAACAGTAATGTTGTCTATAGAAGAACCCTAGGGGATGGACAGATATTTTTCCAGGACAATACCGTTCATTCCAACTCCCTAAACACTCCAATATGACCCTAACTACACGCTCATTAATGAAGTTGCCAACTACACAGTCGCCCCCCCCCATACTTAGTGGAGTATCCAACCCAAGATGAACGTCTAGCCATTATCAATTGCTTGCAGATGTCCCAGCCCCATACCCCCGCTTCCTTCAATTGTACCTTAAACCAGTGCATTGTTTTTGCCATTAACTGTTTGGTAGATTCTAGCTGACCATCCTGAAGAGTAGGTACATTCCTCAGGACCACAACTAATGGTGCAGCAGCAGGAGGAAGATTTACTACCCTTGGATCGTGTCTGGTCAAGCTATTTCCCAACCCAGAGTGTATAGATGGGAAGGCACGGCCGGTACCCCCAGGGGTTGTAGTTAATTGATTATCTAAGCCGGGCATGTAAAAATTTAATGTAAAAAAGGATTTGTATAGCGCTGCGTTCACCGGACGGTTTCTTGGCGCTGATCACCAACCCAGGAGGAGGCAAAGAGGGGAGAAAGAAGGACTTTATGTATAGACACCGCGGAAAAGGTGAGTTTTCAGGAGAGAGCGAAAGTGAGGATAGGAAGAGGAGAGTCTAAGGTCTAAAGGTAGGGAGTTCCAGAGTGAGGGGGCCAAGAAGGAGAATCTAAGACCTCTGTGCTTTTTACGCCTGTACCTAGGTGTCTGTAGGAGGGCGTGATGGGAGGAACGGAGGTGTCTGGGGGGGGCGTACGGATGAAGAAGAGAGGAGATGAAAGAGGGGCTGATGCCGGCCAGGGATTTATGGGTTAGGCAGCCAAGTTTGAACTTGGAGCGCTCCGACACAGTAAGCCAATGAAGGGCTTTGAGGAGGGGACGGACGTGGTGATGTTTTGGCTGACGATGGATAAGACGGGCGGCCTGATTCTGGATTAACTGAAGTCTCATTATTTGATATTGTGGAATGCCTGCGTATAGGGCGTTGGCGTAGTCAATCTGAGAGATGACTAGCGCCAACAGCGCCAGGGTGAGAGCTTCAGTGGTCAGGAAGTGAGCTATTTTCCGGATTTTTCTGAGCTGGTGGAAGCAGGAGGATACTGTAGCGCTGATCTGATGATTCATGGAAAGATCTTGTGAGATGTAGACCCCTAGGCTTTTTACTTTTTCAGCGGGACTAGGAGGGGGGCCAAGGGAGAGGGGCCAGAAGGTGGAGTTCCATGGATTGGCTGGGCCTCCGACAAGAACGAGCTCCGTCTTGTCGGGGTTAAGCTTAAGGTGGTGAGCGCCCATCCAGTCGCTGATATGGCAAAGGGTGGACTGGAAATCCTGGGCCGCTTCCTGCGAGTCAAGGTTGAAGATGAGCTGAATGTCATCTGCATAATTAAATGCAGTGACATTCCTTCCCCGGAGGGAGCGGATCAGGGGGGTAAGGTATAAATTAAAAAGGAGTGGAGACAAAGACGAGCCCTGCGGGACTCCGCAGGTGAGTTTCATCCTGTCCGCCGAGAATTGGGAAATTCGAACAGATTGGTGGCGGTTCGTCAAAAAGGAACAAACCCAATCAAGGGCCGTCCCTCCAATTCCAGCCTCCTTGACACGGTCGACCAAGATGGAGTGGTCGACCGTGTCAAAGGCTGCCGACAAGTCCAGGAGGATTAAGGCTTGGCTGCCGTTAGAGTCCGCACCTCTGCGGAGTTCCTCCATAACAGAGAGAATGCCCGCCTCAGTTGAATGGGCTGGTCTAAACCCAGCCTGTTGGGGGTCCAGGAAGTTGGAGTCCTCAACAAAGGAACTGAGGATGCTGGTGACATATGACTCAAGTACCTTACTAAGGTAGGGAAGGAGGGAAATGGGACGGAAGTTGGCCATGATCGTAGGGTCAGCGCTGGGTTTCTTCAAGATGGGTACTACTTCGCGTTCTTAAACTGACTGGGAACCACACCGAGCAGAAGGGAGTTGTTCAGGAGGGCCAGTGGAGGGGTGGGGCAGGCTGAAAAGGCAGCCCGGAGAATCGCGGGGGGCAGCAGTCTGTGGGGGAGCCAGAGGAGACTTTATTAAGCAGACTGATGAAGACTTCTTCTGATATCGGGGGGAACTGAGTCAAAGAATGAGGGTTGACTCAGGTGCAACCTCAGTTAATGGTGTAGCCGGGGGAGTGGAGGAGATGCAATTTTTGATTTTAATAATTTTTTCTATAAAGAAACAGTTGAGGGAGTCGCAGAGTGCTTGAGACGGAAGAGGTTTGAGAGTTACCCTATCCGGGTGTGAGAGCTCGTCTACGATTGCAAAGATATCTTTAGATTTCTGCGCAGAGTTAAGGATTTTGGTGGAAAAATAGGCAGTTTTTGCAGCGGAAATGGCTAGTTTGTACTCTCCCAATAATTTTAGAAAGGGTAATTTCTTTATGGGGTCGTAGTTTCTGCGCCAGTGGCGCTCGGCCTGGCGGAGACCTAGTTTTAAGGTTTTAAGGCTATCAGAAAACCATCGATGTGCGTCGTGGGGGCGCTTGGATCTGATTCGTTTAAGAGGGGCAACCTTGTCGCTGGCATGTTCTAGCCAGTCGACTAGTGCAGCTTCTTGGGAGTCAATGGGGCCAAGAGCGGCCGGGACCGAGGATGATAGAGAGGTGAGGAATAAGTCAAGGTCTGCTTTGTTCCAGTTGCGAGCTTGGAGGCAAGGGCCTCGGCTGCGAGGGGGAGGAACCAGGAGGAGAAAAGAGATTAAATGGTGGTCGGACCAGAGGCAAGGTGAAATCGTGAGCGACTTGATTTCAAGGTTATAGGTCCACACCTGGTCAAGGGTGTGGTCCTTGGAGTGAGTGGGTGAATGAATGTGTTGGATACCATTAAGCCTAGTTAGAAGATCGGTGAAAGCCAGGGATTTGGGACTTTCATGGGTGTCTGACGGACAGTAATTGAAGTCTCCCAGGACTAGGAGTTTAGAATTGTTGATGGTGAGCTGGGAGAGCTGGTCACCAAAGTTCGAATAAAAATTGGGCATAGATTGTGGGGGACGGTAAACCAGAACACAGGTAAGAGGGGAGACAGAAGATTCGAGTCTAATTCCCAGACAGTCCACCTGTGGGATGTTAAGGAGGGAGAGGAAAGTGAACCTGAGGGAGAGATTGATAATGGCGGCTACACCGCCTCCTAGTTTGCCGGCAGGCCTATTAGCATGGAGTATATAATATCCTGGAGGGATAGCTGCTAGAATGTCGGGGGAGGAGTCCTCAGTCAGCCAAGTCTCGGTTAGGAGAAGAATATCGGGTCGGTCCGAGTCTAGGAGGTGGAAGATGTCAAGTTGGTGTCTGACAAGTGAACGAGTATTAAGGTAGATAACCGCTAATTCCATATTAGCGGGTACCTGAGCGAGTGGGGGTTTAGGAGGAGCAGGAAGAGCTGAGGGTTTGAAAGTGAGAAGGGACGGGAGGGACTGTAGCTCAGGAAAGGTACTCCGGGGTTGATAAATACCTAGTTGTTGCAGGCATATAGAGCTGGTGGTGTCCAGTGGCCTCACAGAGTGTAGAGCAATCAGGTCCCTGGGAGTGAGGGTGGTAGTAATTTGGGCAGAGTGACATGGCCCGGGCCCCGTACGGCCGCGGACGGGCGCAGACGGGCTTGCCTTAGGCGCGCCCGCTGCGCTCGTCCGCTGCGCTTCCGGTATGGACACATCCTATATACAAGTGAATGGGGGGTTGGAAGGGGGTGTGGCCTAAATAAGTGGGCATAGGATTGTTCTGTGCTATATTGCTGGCTGACCTAGCACAAGGTCTATCCCCTTCAAACCTAGGAGTGCTCGGGATGAGCTGGGCAAATTCACTGGATATATTCCCCACCTCGCCCAAGCCACCTTCCTGAGCCACAGTACCGACATCAGAAGCAATGACCGCCCCTCTATTCCTGTAAGATGAGGTAGGTATTGGGTTAGTTGTTAGAGGGTTGACAGATGGGGGGGTTAAACATTGTGGGTTTACACATTACATTTATTTTCCCCCAGTAAAGTCATAACAGAACCATGGTTAGACACAGCAAAAAGTTTGAGATTGGTTATTTTCTCCTCAATTACTGTCAGTCTCTCAAGAATCGGAGAAAAGGATGCCGATATAAGGGCCCTTATTTTAGCCCATGAAGTCTCTTCAGATTCAAGCATTGGAATACCAGTTGCAATAGTGTTATGAGTGCCAGATATAAGAATGGTAGACTAGGGTTCAGATGTCATTGGCAGTGTTGGAGATGCAATCCACCAGTCTTGTTTGTTTTGGGGATTTTAGGGCTTATTTTCCTCTGGGAGCCCCCTCCCCGCTTCCTCTTTGAGGAGGGCTCAGGTACATTTTCCGATGCTTGAAATTTGGGTTTGGACACAGACCTTGTATTAAACCGTTGCAGTGTGGAGCTAGATTATCCCTCTTGCACAAGTTCATGTGGGATAGGGCTAGTTGGTAGCTCATTTATTGAAGAAGTGTCCAGCAGTAAGGATGGAGTCTGGCTAAGACCTCCTGTAGAGTTAGGAGAGTCTGAACCTGTGGCCGGCAGCATTCAGGGGAACGTATAAGCATCAATCCACCCAGACAAGAACGTTTGTTATGCATGGGGGGATGAAGAGATAAACAACGCTCAGTCAGGGCAATTTCATGGGCTAAGACAGAGCTGGCTCTTATAACTTGGTGCAGACTCCGAGCCACACTTCCACCCGTGAGAGCGTACCTCCCCCTTCTCTCTCGGGAATTCATTTCACTAACAAGTCACAGAATCTAAGCACACATGAGGGATCAAAATCAGCGAAACCTCAGTAAGGGTAAAGTGACTGACCTTACAATGCTGGACAGCTAAGAGGGGGGGTCAGGCCCAGCTCAAACGAGCCGGTTTATGGTTTGGGCTATGTCCCGCGCGCGTCCAGCGGGGTGAGGCTGCGCTATGAACGCGTTGGCCCCGTCTCTCCCTCACTCACTCGCAGCAGCTGCAGAGTCCTGCAGTGCACTCTGGGGCTTGAAGTCCGCCTCAGAGTGTAAAGATGGCATAGAGGTGACTGCGTTATCCCCTGGGCTCCTCGTCCCTCCAGAGGTACGTGCGGATGCAGGAATGGGCAAAAGACACCACAAACAGGCAAGTAGCGGCACCACAAACAAGCAGGAAAGCTCCCTCTGTATCTCCCCAGTATCGTCAGTATACAGTGCACGACCTCCGCTGTAGCCACACCCACGGTCCCTGGGTGGCTCTGACAAACCTCGCGGCTTCTCACTCCATATGGCTGGCTCACTGGCTGGCTGCCGGAGGAATCGCTAGGGAACTGCCGCTCCCAACTAGCTCCCTCCTAGTGGCTTCAGGGCACACACCTGCCGCCTATCACCACTGAAAATCACGAACAGCTCAGCTCAGTGGCGCAGTCCCACTATGAAGAATCCACAAAACTTGGATTCAGGATTCCTGGCCTCGGAATTGCCTCGGAATAGGTGTGGGGCAGCCTAGACTGCTTCCCTCCTCAGAGGTGCACCTGCCAGTTGGGTGCTTCAACTCCTGCTCACTCTTCCAGCCACCTTCCACCGCTATTGCCTCCACCGGCTGCCTCCAGACCCCAGCCCGTCAGAAGAATTAGGACAGGTGGCAAGGCAAGGGACAGACGAGACCGTGTCCACCACCAGCGTCCGGCGGGGACAGGGAGCGGGAAGCCCCCCTGCACAGAACAGCGATAACAGCAGGAGAAAGCGGAGCAGAACGGCGTGTGGCGTGCTCCTCGCTCCTTGCTCCCCGCTGTTGCTCACTATATTCACAATATTCCAGCTCAGGACACTGTTGCATGTCTCAGAATCCAGTTGGAAAGTACATTAGTTGTCAATAGATAGGGGATTATACTTAAGTCCCTATGCTCGGTTCATCAAGCAGTCCACAGAAGATGCCCGCCAACCCTGCTGAAAAAGATCTTGAAGTATGCACCAAATCAGTTGCTTCGATCAGCTAGTGAGCAAAATGTGAACCTCCTCGGGTTTAATAAATTCTGAAGTGGAGGCCGGGCTCTCAGTTATCTGGTGATTACATACTGGAATGCCTTGTCTGAAGCTTTTAGGAAGATGACCCCTTCACTTCTCTCTCTTGGAAAGCACTGAAAACCTTGCTGTTTGAGTAATTCAGAGATGCTGTGGTGAAGTTACTCTCTTTGGCTACAGCTCCAGGAAGCTGTTCTTTTGACCAACAGTTTCGCTCTGTAAGATCAGCTAAGATAACATTGCACAGCATAGCATAGCATAACATAACATAACATTACAATCCATAACATATCAAGACGAGGGATGGATGGATCAAACTAGACACGGCACCCATTGAGCTGTTTTGGGAATTACGTCTTGAATTAACCAATTGGAATGCTGATGTAGAAATTCACAGTGCACACCGATTTCCTTTCTCAGTTGGGCAATATCATTAGATCTGTACCGATTTGCAAAGGTAGCAGCGGGAAATATTTACCAAAGCAAACCAGCTACCCTAACCTCAGCCTGAGACAAAACATCCTTTGTTCACGCTGATTATTATAATTTAACATTAGAATGATGATGGGAGTGGCTGAAATTGATTACACCTCTACATAAATTGGGGACTGTGGTATACTTGCAGAAACCAACAAGGTTGAAAATAATTATGCAAGGACACATATTTCTGCAGTGAAGAGTTAATGGCTCAAGGACTAATTTTGCAATGGTCAGTTTGTACAAAAGCTAAACTGGGTACATAACCAATTCTCAAGGCAGGGACACAGTTGGTTTCAGGCTGCTCTTCAGTCTCATATGATCATCAAGCACTTTAAGATAGGATATTCTTTTATTTCCTTGTACATTTGTAAGTGGTGCTCGGCTCCTGGGTTTCAACTGGAGCCTTCAGGAAGTCTCTTTATATTTTATTTTGCACATGTTTATTTTAGTTTTGTTTTAATTTCCAAGTAGTGACACAGTTCAATGCAGCTTGAGATGTCAGGCACAGGAGCAGCTAAGCTCCAGTTAGGCTTTTATTTTTCCCATCTTTGTTTGTAAAATGTTAGTGTTTTTGTGCCACACCAGCGCTGCGCGATCTATCTGTTCCCTGGGTCACGCCCCCAAAAATCACTGCAGGATGTAAAACTGATGCTGCTGCGTGTCTATCATAACCTCAACGCAGGTTTCAAACTGCTTTACGATTTCACAGAATCTCCAGGCACTTCAAGATAGGACATTTAGCATTATTTCCTTGTACATTGGAAGTCCCTGGGTCCTAGTTGTCAACCGTGGCAACCAGAGACCCCAGGAAGTCTCTTTATGTTTCTTTTATGATTTATCATATACACTGTTGCTTTAGATGTGTTTTTATTTTTACATAGAGCAACTGTTGAAGGGAACTAGGGCTGTTAGGTACAGGAGCACTTTTATTTTTCCCACTCCTATTTTTAAACTAATAGTACTTTCGCTTCCCTTATGCTAGCATGCTCTAACTGTTAGATTAAACAGTAGAGCAAACATACCTGACTCTTGTAGTCCTCCATAGGGCACTTTCTGTGCAAATGATGTTTTGAATTCAATTCTCACTTATTGGCTATAAAGGGGGAAGAAGAAGGGACCAGTCTAGTGCCCTTCCTGTTCCCATTCTTGGCCTTGGTACAGCACAATTTTATAATCAATTGTGTCATATGCTGCTGATTACATAAAGAATGAATAGAGTTAATGGTGGGAATGTCCTCAGGGCTATCATTAATCAAAGTTTGGACATCTTCAGCTTAATGGTACGCGTGGCAGGTAATTATATAGGTGAAATATCAACCAAATTATACCTGAAAATGTGATCTTGGTTGTTTGTATCTTGGGCTTTAGAACATAGTTGGTAGGGAAAACTCCCTCAATTACTGCATTACGTTTCCTAATACCTGCAATTTGAGAATTTATGGCTTCATTTTTGCATTGTGGTTTAATTAAAAAGTGTCTCCCAGGAAGGGTGTTTTCCAGTGAGTCATATGTAAAATCTGTGTACTATAGACATGCCCGCATCTGAATTCAGGACTATTATAAATACATATTTAAACAACTGCTAATCAGTCCCTACTAATGCATTTCAAGAAGAGCATGTTTATGATTAATAGGCATTTGGTAATTGAGATTCTGCGTTGGCACTCTGCTATAGACTGTCATGGCATACCAACTTGCGTATCTTCAAAAATGTTCTTGGTCAGCTTCCAAGATGCCTAAGGATACCCTGGAAAAAAGAAAAACCCTTGTTACAGAATGGAAGCACAAGATGATCTACACTACAGGAACACTAATGAAACAACATAGTGGAGCACTAGGTGACACACCAGAGATGAACAATTGGGATGTGCCTAAGAAAGCAGTTAGCAGAACAACTCATAGGAGTACTGACGGGTGTATAGGACTACTGGGTGTTGGTCATCAGTGGCACATTGGATGCTAAGTTTTACGTTTTCATTCTGAGCCAAGAAAAATGGTGTATAGTTGAAGGACAAAGGACCATATGCATTTTAGAGACAATCAGTGATTTGTATGAGGGGACACATAATGCTAACAATGGGTTGTATGTATCGCTGTAACCTATGTCCTTGGTAACATCGCTGGCCATGCGCTTTGAACTGTAGGATTTTACATGCCACATGTTTAAAGCAAATCTTTAACCCCTTCGCTGATGATGACGAGCTCAGCTCGTCATCAGCCACGGTGGTCGTGTGCGGATTTAGAAAAAAGCCGCACAGCGGAAAAATAACCGCCGCAGCGATGCGGTTAAACACCACAATGGTACATATTATTCTCTAAAAAGCAGAACTGTGTGAAGTTGCTACAAGTGGCACTGGCCAGTTAGCAATAAAGCAACTTGATAGTAAATGGAAAAATATGCATTTTATGGGTTTAGGGCTGGGTAAGGCTATCCTTTGCATGTCATACAGCAACACATTGATAAGTCTTTGCAGTTATCCAGGGAAGCACTTATTTGGAATACCAACAGAAGAAAAAAAACGGCAGGATCCCATTTGTGGATGACTATCATTTATCAGCTCCCAACTACAGAAACATAATGCAGAAAACTTTCTCCTCATTATCAGCATTGTGAAAAATTGCAAAAGGATTTTCCAGTCAGTCGTTGCTTACAGCGGAGGTCCAATTGTATAATCTAATTTTATGAGAGTTAAACTCAAGCAAAATGTGACAAATGCAGGGGTTCACTGGTGCGATTCCGAAAGGTGAATCACATGTGAATGCCTTTTACACATTTCATCAGTAACTAGTTCATTACGAGAAGGATCTATGGAATATGACAGCATCTTACATGCCACTCAACATGTTCTAATTATGTGATTTGGAGCTAATTCCAAAGCAGTAGAAACCAAAAATAGGACACTAAATGTCCTCCATACACCATTCAGGAATCCCATATCAGAAATATTTTTTTAAAAACTTGACCCGCCAGTGGTCATTCATTTTAACCTTATGGACCATTTGCTAACAGATTTGAAGGTTTTCCCTGTGGAAAGAAGACATGCGCACTTTAAACTTAAGTGTCCAGACAGTCTGCCACTCCTCCCTGCTGCTGCCACTCAGCAGACCCCCCAGTCCTGACACTCGATTCAGGGTGGGTTGATGTAAAATAAAATGATATGTCGCCATCGGGAGGGGGAGGGGAATTTGGCTTCAGACATTCTTTTAGTGCTCAAAACTGCCAACATTGTGGAAAGACTTCAGTTCTAGTATTAATTTAAGTATGACACCCGCATTGAAATAGAGGCAATTGTAGTGTTATTTGTATCTTCCAAAAAGGCTTAAGGCTGTGGTTCCCAAACTGTGCGCCGCGGCGCCCCGGTGCGCCGTAATGAGGTGCCAGGGGCGCCGCGCACACTAGGTTGACGGGCCTTTTATCTGTAATTTCGGCCATCACAGGGAGCAGCGCTGCTCACCTGTGAGAAGCCTCACCCCTGCTGCTGGAGGCGCCTCGCGCTCCTCCAGGAGCACGAGAGCATCCCCTCCCGCCCATTGTCATTCAGTATGCCGCTGATTGCCACTTACTGAATGACAATGAGGCAGTCTGGGGGTGTGACACCATGTGGCGTCCTCTTCCTGCCTCAGGGCACAGAAGGGCATTCTGTCCGATAAAAAGTAAAACGCCCACGCTGCAACGTTAGAAAACACTTCATTCAAAGAAGCCATAAGTTTAAAAGAACAGGTTATCGTTCTCTCACTGTCCTGTCATTTTAGAACTGAAGTATTTTCAATATTGTATTCAACAAAGCCATGGTTGCTCCTTTTTTTTAAAGGAACTAGCAACCATTGACAAAGCCAATAGTCCTGGCTTGTTGAGGTGTAATGATACTTGCTGTATTATATATCTGGATGCAATGACAGAGACAACATAATACCAATGAGGCGGAACACTATGCTAAGAGCAGATTTTTAGCCTAGGTGTTTTAAGCTGCACTCTTAATTACATCAAACACCCCCTTTGAAGAGACCCCCCAGCTTTTTACACCGCTTAATGCCCTGGAAACAACACCATGTTACAGTAACCTCACATCCTGGCACTGTGCATCATGCATGACTTCTACGTTTTCAGCCTGCCTATGTGCAGGGGCATCGGGAACTCTCTACCAGCCCACCCCTTGCTGTAGTTCATTCTTAATGGGACTCTTCTGCCTGCAACTCTGCAAACAAAGGCTCCACTCATAATGTGAAAAGGTGGGTGAGTAAATAAGTGAAGAAATGTCTGAATGGCTGGATGGATTACTGAAAGGATGAATGCATGAATGAAAGGGGGAATGGATAGATAAAGAAAGAAAGGATGGATGAATGAGTGAATGAATGGAAGTATGGATGAGAGAAAAGGTAAATAGATGGATGTATGGGTGGAAGGGTAGATGTATGGGTGGAAGGGTAGATGGATGGGTAAAAGTGTGGATGGTTGTGTGAAAGGATGGATGGATGAGTGAAAGGGCAGCTGATAGGCGAGTGAATTGGTGGATGGGTGTGTGAAAGGATGGATGGATGGGTGGATGAATGAAAGGGTAGATGATGGGCAAGTGAATGGGTGGATGGATGAATTGATAAGTGAAATGGTGAATGGATGGACGAGTGAAAGGGTGGATGTAAGGATTGATGAGTTAGTGAAAGAGGGTAGATGGACAAAAGGATGGTTAGATGAGTGAAGTGAAAGGGTGGATGGATGAGAGAACGGATGGCTGGATGAGTGAACGGATGGTTGGATGAGTGAATGAATGGATGAGTAATAGGATCAATGGATGGATTCATGAATGGATGAGTAAATGGGTGGGTAGATGGATGGATAAGTGAAAGGGGGATGGAGAGAGAAAGGGAGGATGAATGACTCAAAGGGTGAATGGGTGGATGGATGGCTGGGTGGAAGAGTGGATGCATGGATGATTGTACAGATGGATGGGGTGAAAGGGTGGGTAGATGAATAATGGATGGATGAGTAAAAGGGTGGATGGAGGGATGGATGAGTGAAATGATGGACAGAAGGATATATGGTGGATAGGTGTACAAATGGTTGAATATGTTTGGATATAGATGGGCACACAGATGGAAGCACAGACCTTTTTAGTGTAAAAATAAGGCTGGGGATACTGATTACGACAGACCAAACTCAATGTTCCATTTTCTCAGAGCGGGTCTCAGTACCAAAAGGTACTGAAAGCAGCAGCTGGCATAAATAAGGGTTTGGGACCAGGCACTCTGTTGGGGAAAAAAACGATGGATTGGGATGCAGCCAAAGTGATTGCCAGTGGATGAGATTAATAATTCAAGCATTCCAACCAATATAATACCTTCATTGCGTCCCAAATACTTTAAGGAAGATAACAGGAGGTACACACCACCCACCGGTAAAAAAATGGCGGGGAGCCACGGCCAACTGCCGATTAGGTCAGGGGAGCCACAGGTCAAAAAAGTTTGGGAACCACTGGCTTAAGGAACTAAGTAAATACGAATAGTATTACATCTCAATCTCATTCACGATAGCTCGCTCCATAATATTGCAAAACTAAAGAACACCGCTGGTTCCAATGCTCCAGAGCTGGGGTAATAAAATGTCAAGAACTAAACAGTTTGAAGAAGCATATGTGAAGAGCGTAGAGAGTGTTAGGAGGTATACAGCTCTTTGACAGTATTTTGGGAGCCCTTTGAACTTGCTGGTAATATGAAATCTTGTAAGTTTATTGAGTTGGGTGAGTAAGGATATATTAGATCATATGTTTTGAATAAATTGCCATCTGCATTCTCTTTTTTTCTATATTCATGAAATTAGAACAGAATGAGAAGGTGACATGTTCTTTTGTCGAAGATTGCAGTATTAACCAAAAAAGTCACAGTAATATGAATGTCCCCGGCGTCAGGATATCTATGCATCAGCACTTTTTTTTTTCAGTATAGGTTCCATGTTGGATGATCAGTTGTCAAATAATTGTACTGTGAGACACTAGCACTTTTTTCGAATCTTTTATTACGACGTCTCTTGTATATTTGTTCTAAATTTGTGGTATGAATTTTTCCATGCCTTATTTTGATGTGTATACCTGCTCAATTAAAAAAAAAATTATAATAATTAAAATAAAAAGGTAATAAATTAACTGTATTACCATTTTATTTTTAAACGGCGGGACTTTTGGGGACATTTTAGTTGGCTCTAATGGGCACTCTCTGTATGTGTGGCTACATACTCCCCTGGGGGCAAGCACTATATAGATTTCGTTCAAAGCAATTCACCTGTTTCATTTTAGAACCGCAAGCAGTATTATTTTTCAGGATCGAGTCACGGGCTTCCTTTCCATTTTTGGCATGTATTAAGTATTTTATGGAATTACTTAGTACCTCTTGGATTATTTAAATCAATGCGCCTTCTTTGCCCACCTAGCTGCTTCCGAATTGTTAGCAATAACGCAGCGCATTTTAATATATTCATTGTTTTCAGCAAAAAATTAATGACACGAGTAGATTATTTTTAATACCTCTTTCAGTGCCCTGCAAGAACAGCCTTATCACATAAATACCCTATTAGAAAAAAGAGATTGTCGCTTACCTAAAAATAACAGCAATTGTGCACTTCTCTTTTAGCCATGGTTTTGAAGATGTACGCACGTGCGAAGGCCATTTTGAATAGTGTCTATAAAAAAAATACTGAATAACCGCAATCCAATTAAAGAAATGAAGTGATTGGTGCGTGTATTTTAAAGACGCCGTGTGGAAATATTCGTTCAAAGCGTGGAATCAGCATATTCCCGCCATTTATTTCTGAAGAGGGATTACGGAGCGTGGAGTGGCCTCATCATTGGAAAGTCATTCGGATGCTTAGGCCAGGCATGAATCACGCCATTTCATTTACAAAGTCTGCAAATCCGGTCGTTCCTTCACTTTGCGTTGGATAATCTTATTTCCAGCTACATTAAACTGCTTACAATACAGCTTGATTAAATAACTGAAAACAGAGCGAAGAAATTGAGGTGGCCTGCTGGATTAATTTACTTTGAATAATTTAATTACAACCTTAAGCCCCTGGTCTTTTTTTTAAACTAAAACCATGGAAGGAGTTGAAATGACACATTTCTCAGGCGGTTGTGTTCGGGAGGAAATGGACAAAGGCGCCCGCCAAAGAGATCTGTGCCATAATATACAAATGACTCTAGCGCTTCGTGATTTTAAATCTGTTAAATTAAAGTTGACAGTCAGCAATTTTTCAAGAGTTTTGATCTGTGATAAGGCCCATGTTTATCATCAATCAATCAATCAATCAATCACTGCATTTCTAAAGCGCGCTACATACCCGTGAGGGTCTCAAGGCGCTGGGGGGTGAGGGGGGGGGGGGCGCTACTGAGCCAGGTCTTGAGAAGTCTTCTGAAGGCCAGAAGGTCCTGAGTCTGTCATAGGCAGGTATTAAGAGCGTTCCAGGTCTTGGCGGCGAGGTAGGAGAAGGATCTGCCGCCGGCAGTGGATTTTCGGATGCGAGGGACTGCGGCGAGGGCGAGGTTGGCTGAGCGGAGGCTTCGGGTGGGGATGTGGAAGCTGACTCGGTTGTTGAGGTATTTAGTTCCGGTGTTGTGTAGTGCTTTGTGTGCGTGGATGAGGAGTTTGAAGGTGATCCTCTTGTTGACGGGGAGCCAGTGCAGGCCTCTCAGTTGGGGTGTGATGTGGCTGCGTCGGGGGACGTTGAGGATCAGACGTGCCGAGGCGTTCTGGTTCGTTGTAGTCGTCTCAAGAGCTTGGTTATTGTTCCTGAGTAGAGGGCGTTCCCGTAGTCTAGTCTGCTGGTGATGAGGGCCTGGGTGACGGTTTTTCTCGTGTCGGGAGGGATCCACTTGAAGATCCTGCGGAGAATTCGGAGAGTGTTGAAGCAGGATGCAGAGACGGCGTTGACTTGCCTGGTCATGGAGAGGGTGGAGTCGAGGATGACCCCCAGGTTGCGTGCGTGGTCTGTGGGTTCCGGGGCTGTGCCTAGCGATGTGGGCCACCAAGAGTCATCCCGGGCTGATGGGTTGGGTCCGAGAATGAGGACCTCCGTCTTGTCTGAATTCAGCTTCAGTCTGCTGTCTTTCATCCAGTCGGCTATGGCCTTCATTGCTCTGTGGAGGTTGGCTTTGGCGGTGTGGGGGTCTTCGGTGAGGGATATGATCAGGTGGGTGTCGTCGGCTTAGGAGATGATGTTGAGGTCATGTTGTCGTGCGACGTGGGCGAGCGGTGCCATGTAGATATTGAACAGTGTCGGGCTGAGGGAGGATCCCTGTGGGACGCCACAGATGATCTCAGTGGTTTTCGAGCGGAAGGGTGGTAGGTGGATGCTCTGGGTTCTGCCAGAGAAGAAGGAAGTGGTCCAGGCTAGGGCCTTCTCTTGGATTCCGGCGTCATGGAGGTGTGCTGATAGGGTGTGGTTGCAGACTGTGTCAAAGGCAGCTGATAGGTCCAGGAGGATGAGGGCGGCTGTTTCTCCTTTTTCCATCAGGATCCTGATATCGTCAGTGGCGGCGATGAGGGCGGGCTCGGTTCTGTGGTTGCTGCGGAAACCGGATTGGGAGGGGTCCAGGATGTTATTGTCTTTGAGGTAGCGGGTTAGCTGTTTGTTGACAATCTTCTCTGTCACTTTTGCCGAGAACGGGAGCAGGGAGATGGGCCGGAAGTTCTTGAGGTCCTTGGGGTCCGCATGGGGCTTCTTCAGAAGGGTGTTGATCTCGGCGTGCTTCCAGCTTTCCGGGAAGGTTGCTGTCTCGAAGGAACTGTTGATTGTTTTCCGGAGGTGGGGCGCGATGGTTGTGCTGGCTTTGTTGGAGACCTGGAGAGGGCAGGGGTCGGATGGAGTTCATAGTTTTGATGGTGTCTTTGTCGCTGATGTTGGTCCACGTGGTCAGGCGGCTGCTCCGGGTAGTGGTCGCCGGGGTGGTGGACTCGGTGGTGGGTGCGAGGGTCTCGGAGTTGAAGCTGTCGTGGATGTCGGTGATCTTGCGGTGAAAGAAGGTGGCCAGGGAGTCACACAGGTCTTGTGAAGGTTGGATGTCGTTGGTGTTGGAGCTGGGGTTGGAGAGTTCTTTCACGACGCTCTTTCATGACGCTGAAGAGCTCTTTGGTGTTGTGTGCGTTGTTGTCTAGGCGGTCCTTCAAGGCGGTCCTCTTGGCGGTCCTGATGAGTTGGTGGTGTCTGCGGGTGGCGCTCTTGTGGGCTGTGTGGCTGTCTGGTGTTCTGTCGTGGAGCCATTTCTTCTCCAGCTTCCGACAGGTGCGCTTGGAGATCCGGAGGTCTTCGGTGAACCAGGCAGCTTTCTTGTTGGCGTGGTTGGTTGTGGAGGTCTTGAGAGGGGCGAGGGTGTTGGTGCAGTTGTTGATCCACTGTTTGAAGTTTGTCGCAGTGGTGTCGGGGTCGGTGGGGTCGGCGGGTGGTCTCATGGTGAGGGTGGTAGTCAGTAGGTCCTTGGTGACCTTGCCCCAGCAGCGGCGTGGCAGCTGTTGGGTGCGGTGGTGTGTGGTGGGTTTCCTGAAGGTGAAGTGGACGCATCTGTGGTCGGTCCAGTTGGGTTCGGTGGCGTGGTTGAAGGAGACGTGGGGGCTTGTGGAGAAGATGGGGTCCACCTTGTGTCCGGCGGCGTGGGTGGATGTCGTCATTAGCTTTTTGAGTCCAAGGTTGTCGAGGTTGTCGATCAGGGCGGTGGAGTTGGCGTCGTCGTTCTCGAGATGGAAGTTCAGGTCCCCGAGGGGGATGTAGTCCGTGGAAGCGAGGGCGTGGGTGCTGACAAGGTCGGCGATGGTGTAGCTGAACTGTGGTCTTGTTCCGGGTGGTCTGAAGATGAGTGTTCCTCAGAGGGTCGTGTTGGGGTCGGTGTGGATCTGGAAGTGCATGTGCTCAGCATTGGTGAGGGTGTCTTCAGTGTTGCTCGAGACTCTGAGGGTGTCCTTGTGTATGATGGGAATTCCCCCTCCAACTCCGTTGGTGTGGTGTCTGCAGGTGATCTTGTAGCCCTGTGGGATGGCTATGGCAATATCTGGTGCTGAGGTGGCGTTCAGCCAGGTGTCCGTCAGGAAGGCCACGTCGGGGGCGGTAGAGACTAGGCGGTCCCAGAGTTCGATGGCATGCTTGCGAGCGGAGCGGTTGTTGAGGAGGATGCAGCTGAGGTGGTTGGGTTCTCTGGTTGGTGGTCTGGTGGTCTGGCTGCTGGTGAATCTTCAGTTCCGGCAGGCGAAGGGCCCTTGGGTGCGCTTCGGGGGGGCCCGGTAGCAGGGGTTGTCTCATTCGGTGTTGAGTGCATGGAGGGTGTTGGAGTCGTAACGCAGTCTGGTGTTGTGGGGGGCACGGGGTCCAGGGGTTCTGGCGCTGGGCGCGGTCCAGGCGCAGACGGGCTTGCCTTTGGCACGCCCGCTGCGCTTGCCCGCTGGGCGCGCGCGCTGCACGCGGCCACTGCGTGGCCTCCATATGAGGATCAGAGGGAGGGAGGAGCAACTGGGAGGTGGGAGCGGGGCGGCCAATGGGGGACAGAGGGGCGGGGCTGCAGGGACGCTGTGGCGAGAAAAACGGCGAGGACAGGGAAGGCGGGGGAAAAGGAGAGGGGGCACAGGGCAAAACAGGCACAGAAAAAAATATGGACAGTGGGCACAACCAGGAGGGAACCAAACATCAGCGGAGCAGGGAGCAAAAACGGGCACAGGGATACAGAAGAAAAGAGGGCAGTGAGCACAACATGAGGAAGGAACCAACAGCAGCAGAGCAGACCTCAGGGGTCACAGGTCTCACAGGGGGCTGCGAGCACAAAACGAGGAAGGAACCAACAGCAGCAGAGCAGACGTCAGGGGTCACAGGTCACACAGGGGGGTGCGTGGCGGTGAGGGGAGCGACCTGCCTGGTGCCAGGGTCAGAGGTCATTTCATACAATGGGACGCTACGCTACACAATACAGAAAGCCACCTGTTTGTGCTGGTCTGTGTGAGAAGGAGGGGGCAGAATGCGCCATATTTAGCATCATATGTTACATTCCTGCTTTCTACCTGCATTGTTGTACAAACTACAGCCTAGTGCCAATGCAGCTACATTTGCACCATGGTGTAAGGACCCCTGCACTGCATCCAGGGTTACTTTTGTGCAGTAAGAGGAAGGGGCTCATTCATACAAAAAAAAACAATACTCAGAGACAATTTCCTCTTTTTATGTATGCTGCCCTTTGCAGCACACTTAGAAAGAGGAAACAACAAGGTGAAATAAATATATTTATCCTCTTTGCGCCTCTGGTAGAGAGGCTTACAATTCTGCAGCTTTCTCAGGTATATCAGAGTTGGTAAATCTGGGAATGTCTTGGGATGCATGATTGGATGCACGGGAACACCCACGCTCCACCCTTTGCATGCCTCCCTGCCGCAGAGTAACACAAGGCCGTGATTTGTTCTGCATTGAGTTACACTAGATTTACCAAGGCATGAACGGCAATGCAAGGTGGCCTTGCATGACTTGGTTAATCTCATTTAGGTTATGTGCTGCCCTTGCATGGCAAAAGGACAATGCAAAACCTCAATAAATATGGGACTAAATGTGGTTTCCATAGTGTGAGTTGTGAGTTGGTTCAAATGCTTTTTTCATGTTTGTATTAGGTGCTAATTTCACACCATTATGAGCACAATTGCCAAAATGTTCATCAGAATTGCCATATTAGTTGCCATTTAAAGTATCTGCCGTAATAATAATAATAATAATAATAATAATAATAATAATAATAATAAAGCTTATAAAGCGCCTGCTTACAGTAGGAAACAGTGTGTCCCCGTGCTGAGGAAGAAGAGAACCATGCAAGTTACAATAGCAGTCCAGCATCGATCTCATAAGCCGGGGAGACTCCGGACCTACACTAACTTGGGAAAGAGATAAGTCTTCACTTTCTGGCGGAACCTCGTCTCAGATGGTTCCATGCGGAGCTCAATTGGAAGAGCGTTCCAATGTTTACTGGTCCGGTATCTAAAAGAGCGACCGCCCATCCGAGCTCTGTAAATACGCGGAACCTGGAAGAGCATACTTCCCAGGGATCTCCACTTAGGATGGTACATGGCCAGCAACCTTTGAAGGTATATAGGTCCATTTCCCTGTGCAATACGATGTGCAATGCACATTGTTTTAAACACAATTCGTTCACAGACAGGGAGCCAATGCAGGGTGGCCAAGGTACGACTTCCGGAGGACTTCCGGGAGAGGTTCAGTGCCAGCCTGGCGGCCGCATTCTGCACACACTGAAGTCGGTGCAGACCCTTTTGCTAAGACCAATGTTCAATGAGTTCCCGTAATCCAAGTGGGGAAAGACTAGAGTATGGATTACTGTTTTCCTACTGGTGATGGGAAGTAGGTCCAGCGTTTTTTGCAGGCTTTTAAGAATGCCATAGCATTTACCAGCTACCCCTCTAGTATGATGTTCAAGGGACAGGTTACCGTCCAGTCGTACTCCCAAATTTTTCACCTGCTCCGCAGGGTTGGGAATAGGCCCAAGTTCCGGCGGCCACCACGCTGAAGACCATATAGATGGTGCCTTCCCTATCACTAGAAGCTCATCTTATTCGCGTTGAGGCACAGGTAGTTGTTATTCATCCAGCCTGCCAGCTCCCTTAGACAAGCTGAGAAATTTGCTGCCGCCTCTTCCGGGGGCTGAGAAAGTGTCACCAGCAGTTGAGTATCATCCTCGTAGATAAAAGGGTAATCAAGTGGAGGAAATGGACACTTGTTACAATTCTAAACCATTGGATAGAAATACTATGGTATCCTCAAAAACTCAATGTGTGCTGGTAATGCGGTATATCTCTTTCATCCGCCCCTACATTGTAGTTTTGGCAGTTATCATAGGATACCATAGAGAGTGCTGGGTGCCTGCCTCATCCAGAGGCTCCTCTGGTCTAGATTGCAGTGTCCAGAGATAAAGAATGTGCCCCCATTAAAAATAGGGTAAGTGCAAAAAAATGAAAAGGTTAAAATAAGATCTACACCCAAAAACTTTAATAAATTGGTGAAGATCTTTTGAATAAAAGTAATTGGGTACATGTACTAGATCGAGTAACTGGATCTAGAAGTGTGGTTTTCCAAAATGTGTCGACATGTTTCAGCCCCCTATGGCTCAACGGAGTCTGTGGGGCTTTCGTCAGGACATATAGACAAACAAAACATAGAATGATTACTCACACAATTCGTGTAGTGATATTTGGGTTGATTAATAGAGGGTATTCATTGACCACTCAATTCCTTTTAAACCTGAAAAAGAAATAAGCATAGACAAATTGCACAAGGATTATTGTCCTAGTATATCACAGTGGAGAGGGGGAATGGGGGAAGGCACCAGAGTTAGCTGTAGTCTAATCTACTGGGTTATTGTATAATAACAAGGCTTAGCATGTATATTAACATGGTGGTAGAGAACCTAGTAAGGCAGAGGAAAAAGCGGCAAAAGTGGACAATGTCAGGGCAGCAACTACTGAGTGAGATATTAGGTATACACAAGGTGTTGACATGGAGAACACTTGTCAAGGCTTAGTAACGTGTACATATTCTGGAAAGTTGAGAAAATTGGGTAATTAAGCGATTTTGTGACTTTGTGGTCCTAGAAATAAACGCTGCTTCGGCAAATACGGCAGCGGCCCATTGTCAAAGGGAGCGTATTACAATAGCGCCGGGACCTCTGTGTGGTTTAAACTGACTGAGCGCAGTTAGTAAAGATACGGCAGTGGCCCATTGTCAAAGGGAGCGTATTACAATAGCGCCGGGACCTCTGTGTGGTTTCAACTGACTCAGCGCAGTTAGTAAGGATAAGCCAACTCATGTCATTTGGAACGAGTAAAACAAAGATTATCTGAATCTTACCCCAAATAGTTAGGTATAGCGCTTTCATCAGGGGACCCCAGAGCTGTAAAAACGGGGGGGGGGGAAAGAAAGTATCAGAATCTCCTTACCGTGATACAATGAAAAGTACCTCTCTGTGTAACTGACGCCGCCATTACCCGCGTGTGTTGGCGAATTCACCGCTTGTGCTGACTCTGCCCCCGGATGCGGAGCACACGTCAGATGGGCGTTTTTAAGAGTTGAAAGTGTTGGAAGTTGCAACTTTATTGACAGCGTTAGGGACAAACACATAAGTATTGTCATTACATTTCAATAAAAAGCGGAAGGCGGAGTAAAAAGAAGAAGTCAATGGGATCAATGTCATATTGATAACAACGAGTCCCGGATTTCAGAGAGTGGTTCTAGCGGATTGAATGTGAACATTTCGTGAAATGCAATAGAGTGGCATTGTGTGCAATTTTACACAAAATTTGTAAGCGAAAAAACAGACAGTTTATATGAGTGGCTTATTCTAGTTGATATTTAGCTCAGTCAGGATGTCCTTGCGTTAGGGATTCATATAAGTGATTTAATCAAATTAGTGGACTGCAAACTGATGCCAGGGGATATTATCGTTCAGGCCCACAACGTTGGTTTTCAAACGGTCTACCCATCTCTGTTCTTTCTCGTAAAGCTTTTTTTCGGCATTTACAGTTTTTTCGGTGAGCATTTCAATCACAGTCCATCGTATGTCATCACAGGAATGTCCAGCCTCTATGAAGTGTGCACAGAGTTTTGTAGTTGTCTTTTTTAGCCTGATATTACTCCTGTGTTCTCCTATTCTTGTTTTGACCTTCCTACAGGTCATCCCTATATATAGTTTTTTACAGGGACAGCTTGCCATGTATATAACATGGGAGGAGTTGCAGTTAGTATGTTGTTTCTGGGTCCATAGGAGAGTCTCTGAGAGTTGTAACTGTTTGGAGTGAGTAGTGTATTTGCAGGCTGTGCAATTACCACAGGGGTAATGTCCACTTACTGGTGACATAGTTATGTTTCTGGTTGTCTCTTGGGTTTGCAGACTTCTGGGACGTGTATGAACCAAAGTGTCTCGTAGATTTTTTGTTCTCCTATTTGCAAACCGCGGTTTCGGCCAGTCAAATTTCCCGGTGTTAAGGATTTTCCAGTTTTTATTCACCAGTTTTTGGACCTCATAGGTAGAGGGACAGAATGTTGTTACACATGTCATAAGGTCTGGTATAGGGTCTTTTGGATGAATCTGTAGGAGGCATTCCCTGGGTTGATTGTTCGCACGTGTCATGCATTTGCGAATAGTGGTTGGTGTGTAGTCTCTTTGTTTTAGCTTATTACTGAGTTCTATTGCTTGGGCCTTGTAGTCTTCTGTTTTTGTGCAATTCCGTTTTATTCGTAGAAACTGGCTGTTGTCCCTCAAGGGTTTGGGATGGTGGCTTTTGTAGGAGAGTAAGCTATTCTTAGCAGTAGGTTTTGTATATGTCTTGGTTTTCAATTGGTTGTTTTCAGCAAAGATTGTGAGATCCAGGAAGTCTATGGACGAGCCATTGGCCGTGTATGTAAATTTAAGCCAGGGATCACGTTCATTAAGCCAATTTATGAACAATTTCAAATCATGTTTGATGTCCCAAATGAGGAGGATATCATCAATGTATCTCTTCCAGTATAAAATACTGGAAGAGTACGGGTTGCCTTCATTGAGTACATGTTGGTGCTCAAAGTGGCTTACGTACAATCCTGCCACCGAAGGGGCAAAAGCACTGCCCATGGAAGTTCCATGGTTTTGTAAATATAGAACTCCATTATATTCAAAGAAGTTTTCTTTGAGTGCTAATTGACAGCATTGTAGGATGAAATGGCTTGGTGTATGGTGATGCCATTCTTCATTGTAAAGAACATCTTCCAACATTCGCAGGGTGTCATCTTGCGGTAGGCTCGTATAGAGCGACTCCACGTCAAGGCCCACTAGGAGCATTGTATTTTGGTCAAATGGTGTGTCCTTGATTTGTACCAGTAGGTCTCTCGTATCTTTAAGATAGGTGGGCGTCTTTTGAACAAGAGGTTTAAGGTATTTGTCTGCAAATTTAGAAAGGGGTTCGAGTAGTGATCCAATTCCTGCCACTATCGGTCATCCTGGGGGCGGTGATTTGTTTTTGTGTGTCTTGGGTAAGGAATAGAAGAAGGGAATTCTGGGTTCCTTAGCACAAAGGTAGTCAGCTTCTTTTCCTGTAATCCACCTGTTGGTTTCTGCCTCATGGACCATCACAGAGATGGTATTCCTGAGTCTTTCAGTAGGATCTTCAGTGATCTGTTTGTAATATTTGGTGTCTGAAAGGAGTGAGAGGCATTGTAAGTTGTAACCTTCTTTACTGAGGATAACAATTCCTCCCCCCTTATCTGCGGGTTTTATGACTATGTCCTCATTGGACTCCAGAGTTTTCAATGCTTGACGTTCTTTATTACTCAGATTTTGGAAAGGATGTTTCTTTTTTTCTGACATGCCATCTACGCCTTTTAGTAGAGCTTGCTCAAAGGTATGAATTTCAGGTGGGATACTTCCTGTTGGCGGATTGAAGGTAGATTTTCTTTTTAAGTTTGTGTCTCCTTCAGGTGGTAAGGTTAATTTATCAGAAAAAAATGCTTTGAGTTTCAAAGTGCGGCAGAATTCTGCTAATTCACATTTGAGTCTGAAGTTATCAACTGGCGGTGTGGGGACGAATCCTAGTCCTTTTTCGAGGACTTTCTTCTGGTCTTCCGTTAACTCTATGTTAGCAAGCTTGACTATTAATGAGTGTTGGTCTTGCTCGTGCTCGGTTGGGCAGATGCCATGCTCCTTGTTTGCACGTTTCTTTGTTGGTCCTGCCAGGCTAAGGTTTTCTTTTTTCCTCTGGGTTGATTTCGGCCCCTGCCTAAAAAAGGCGGTTGTTGTTGTGGTTGGGCTTGTTGTCCTAGTTGTTGTTCATTTCCTAGTTGTGGCATTTGCTGCATGCCATAATTATAAGGTGTCATCCATCCGCCATATGGTGGCATGTAGGGTTGAAAATGGGGCATATTCATGTTTGGGTAATACGGTCTTTGCCATCTGTTACCCCTTCTGGATCTTTGGTATCGGTTGTTATTTCCCCCTCTTCTGGGGGTATAGTCTTCAGAGCTGCTAACTGAGGTATTGGAAGAGGTTCTCCCTAGGGATTCAGTGTCTGATCCTTGATCATTAGAGTTATAGTCTTCTCTTGTATACGGATGCATCTTTTCCTGACTGAAATTTTTTAGGTCTTTTCCAAGTTTCTGTAACTTGCTTTGCATAATGAATTCTTTGGTCTCTTCCATTTCTTTAGTTAGTTCTTCCAATTTCTTTTTATGGGTTAGTGGATTTATGCCCTTTTTAAGTTCATTTTCTAAAGCTTGGATTTCTAATAACAATGCTTCTGATAGTCTCTTCGCTGTCATCCTCGTAGGACACAATCTCCACCCGTAAGCTACCACTAACTTCGCCAGGGGTTTCATATAGAGATTGAATACAGTGAGGCTCAAAATAGAGCCCTGTGGAACCCCCTGCTTTAAAGAGCGTACCTCTGATTTAAAAAGTGGGCAGTGGATTTGGAACCTTCTGTCTGCGAGGAACGAACACAGCCATGCATGAGCCGGCCCTATCTACCTGCCGTGTTTGGGTAATATTGATATTTTCTTTTTAAACTTTTCTTAGCCTTTGTTTATTCTTCTGAGTAACTCTTTGAAATTTAATATGAATGCAGATGACAAAACTAAAAGCCACAATCATATGTGCTCTGATAAATATACTTGCAGCTCACCAATTGTGCAAAGTGGAGTGAGTGAACCTTTTGTCCTTGGGCTGGCTTCAACAGCAGGAACTCCTTTAACCATTTCGTGCTGCGCAAATTTTTTCGTGTTGTGCGGGGGTTTTATTGAGTGAGCGAGATTCGTACAGCACCCCGCCGTCATCAGCACATGCCCACCGTGACGTCGTACGGCCGCGGGCAGTCTGAAGCACACAAGGGGTTAACGATCTAGCATGATAAACAGATTGAGTTCAGTTTGGAAGACCATTCTACTGGAGTGCAGTGCATTTTATCAGTTATTGTGATCAAGTGCTATGTGATACTTGGCTTACCAGATATTTCAAATACAATGTCAGTGCTGCCTTTCAAATGTATACGTATTCATTATAGTTAGGACAACATTTTCCCAGCTAATCAATTATTTGGTTTGCCTATAACTTTGGTGCAGTTTACCGAATCTTCACAAAACATTCCAAAAAATGATCTTCTACCCCAGCTCCAAACTAGAAAGTTTTGGGAAGACCTGTCAAGTGGGAGCCAAGGAAAAAGGAGAGATCCCAGAATGCGTTTTCCCATTCATATTTTGTATAGGCAATTTAGACATAGCTTCTGCACAAGCAGCTGAACGATTTATACCAAATTTGGAAAAAAGCTAGATCTAGAGCTAGGTCATGAAAGTGTGCTTTTTGCAACTGGGTGTAAATCTGTTCAGGGGTTTTTGGGTAATTAAAGCCTCAAAAATATTCCATATCTTGCGGAGCTTTGGATCCATGGAGTCAATAGATCTCAAGATGAAACTAGATTACCTGCCACCACATTAACAAGGAAGTGGTGGAAGCCATCTAAGGACTACAGACTTAGAAGAGAGTGGTTTAAAAATATTACAAATAGAAATAAGGTGGCAGCATAGGGATACCCTCCCCCAGAGGACTGGACCAGATGCACTCCACCAGGGGCCAAATATTTTTTTTAATTTTTAATTCTGCCTATGAGGGCAGTGCAATTACATAGTTAGGGGATCTGGATATGTGCACTCCCACCCTGAGCCTCTTGGGGACCCCAGAGACCCCAGGGTCAGCTCACTAACTGTGTACCAGGAAGCACACTGCTCAGGACACAGTCGTTTGAAAACTGGGCAGGGAGAATATGTCTGCTTTTAAAATGCTCCAGTCAGGTGGGGTCAGAGTTTCCCTCCCGGGCTCAAAAACAGCTGCTCTCTCTGGGCAGGGGGAAAGCTGGCTTCCTATACACCCGGGATGAGTGCAAGCAGGGGGCCACTCATATAGTGCTTTGTAGGTGCCCTGGGGGGCACCTGGGAGAAGACGTCTCTGGGGAGGGTGGGATACATATATATTTTGTTTCACTGAAAAAAAACACAGGTTGCAGGGACTTTATAGTTAGGCTGACATTTCACTCGTGCAAAACCAGATAAATTCTGCTGTTATAGTTACTTGAGCTAACTATAACTCGCGACACTGCAATGCACTGCTGATGACGTCACATATTACATCACTCATGACATGGTCAGTGACCTCACTGATGACATCTCAAATGACATAACTGATGATATCATCCAGGGATTGAGTGTTTCTAAAAAGTTTAAGAATGTTATACATATATACGCCAAGGTGTATTGAAGAATGACTGGGTGTATGAGTGTCTGAATGGATGATTTAGTGGGTGCATGACTGCATAAGTGAGTGATTAAATGTGTCTTAGTGAATGCATGGATGAAAGACTAATCTGTGTGAATGTCTGTATCAGTCTTTCAGTTGGTTTGTAAGTGGCTGCATGGGTTGGCAAGTAGCTACATGAGTGTCTACATGGGTTAATGATTGGTTGTCAGAGTACTTGTATGGGTGCCTGAGTGTTTGTGTGGTGTGGTGGGGGTGTGACTTTCTGCATGGATGTGTGAATGAGTGATTCACTTTGTGTATGGGTCTATGAGTGTGTATATGAGGGGCTGTATGGGTGAGTGAGTGTGCAAATGGCTGTGCTGGTGAGTAGCTCCATGGTGACTGAAAGTGTGAGGGTAGCTCTGTGGCTATATGAGTAGATTTATCAGTGACTTTGTTAGTGAGTGATTTGGTGTTTGAGTGGCTGTATGGGTGACTAAGTACATGTGTGTGTAGACCTATACATCATTGAGTGGGTATGTAAATACTGGTATGGATGTGTCAATGGGTTTGTGAATGGAAGTGTGGAAGTTGGAGTGGGTGTATGAATGGTCACATGGGGGTGTAGGTGGGTGTGTCAAAGATACCATGGATGATGTCATCAGTGATGTCATCAGTGATGTCATTTGAGATATCATCAATGATGTGTTCAGTGATGTCACTATCCATGTCATGAGTGATGTACTATGTGAGGTCATAAGCAGTGCATTGCAGGGACGCAAATTATAGTTATCTGAGCTAACCATAACTTGTGAATTTCTCAGGTTTTGTACAAGCAAAATGTCAGCCTAACCCTACTGTCCATGTAACTTTGTTTGTTTAGTGAATTTCTATGGTGTTTTGAATCATATTGCCTAACTATAACTTCCCTGTAACCTTACTTTTTTTCAGTGAATTTCTAAGGTTTTTTAAAGGCTCATTCTTAACTATAATTTCCCTGTAACCTTTGTTTTTTTCAGTTTTAAGGTTTTTTAAATTCTATTTCTCAATTGTAACATCCAGTTTTTAAGCGAACCTCTAAGATTTTTGTATTTTCTTTCTATAATTGGATATTGTGTATTATATTTATATTATATACCACAATTTGTTTTTGTATTTCATATTTGTCTATTAGAAAGTACATTACAACTGGTTATATTATTAACAATTTTGAAGGTCAGAACAACATTGTCGCATTTACTGTGGAGAATATGTGATCAGTAAATGTATCTCACATACTGAAACGTATCACACATACAAAAATACACTTAAAGACATTTTTTAAATAAAGTTCAAGTCTAAATATTTTGTAAAATTTTGTTTTAATCTTTCTTTCTGTGGTCAATTTAGAAGAAATCAACCATGACAAAAAAAACTATGTTTGTGCCTACCAACATCATCATAGTGACATCGGTTGTCACGAAGAGCGTGTGGATTGTACAAAGTGCAAAACATATATATAGACATATTCTACAGTATATTTAACAGTAGAGTTTTATTAGTGTAGTTTTCAACTGCATATTTTTGTAATGAGTTTCCAGAATAATTATGTATAAACACTATTTTCTGTTTCCGCGAAGGCAGCGCAAGTGGCGATGACGTAGGTAATGGTGGCTACTGCGTGTTTTTCAACAACTCTGTAACATATATGTAGAGGTATTGTGAACAAGTTTAGTATAGCTGTTCACTATTATAGTATTAAAAGATCTCCTTTTCTTAAATTTTTTATAAAAAAACAACTTTAAACTTGTATTTTGCATTTCTGCTTCACTGCGGTAACTGAATCTATTTCTGTCACCCCAATTATCATATGAATGGGAAAGCTAAGATTATTATTGGGTAATATACTTTTCAGCAAAATCCATAGTAAGTACACACCCACTCCTCCTTCTTGAATCTTCTTTTATAGAAGATTCATTCTGAACAGGTGAATTCATCTTGATGTGCAAGCTTTCTGGCCTTTGTTTCCTACCAAAAATGGCAACACAGGAAGGAGATAGGGTCAGCAGGAACAACAGCTGCACCAGGATGTGGAGGAAGTGGAGACTGAAGATTTGGAAGAAGAGGAACCTCCACACAAAAGAGCCAGTCCTAAAATCCCATCAGGGGAATCGAAAACTGCTGTCAAACTTGTGCGACAAGACCCTCTCTAGAGGGACAAACAAGAAATATCCATGTGAGACAACCTCCATGTTATACCATCTAAAAACCTGTCATACAAAACTTCTCCATCTCACGATCAAGCAGAGGGAAGCTTGAGGACCATCTGCTTCAGTGGCAGCAGCAACAATTCCAAGCTGAAAGTCCCTTCTAAGTTGCAGACTATAGCACCAGATATGGCTCCAGAGTTTTCAAGAATGGCCACATACTGCATGGACTTTTGTGTTGTCAAAATTGCTGATGAGCAGTATCTTACAGGTATTCGTAATGCTGCAAAACAGCATACATAGTAATATTTTTCCCCTATTATATGTTTTGCACATTTTTCAGTGCACACATTTTTTCAATTCCTTCTGTCTCAGTTGCCATTTTTGTTATTATAAACAAAAAGAAAAATTACAACTGTATAAAAGCACAAAAAAAGGTTCCTGTTGGAACCGCCTTTTATCAGTTAAAAAAAAGATAAAGTATGTATTTATGCTGGAATGAGTGTATGACTGGTGTATGGATGATTGAATGAGTGCATACCCGGTGCATGGATGTTGCAATGAGTGCAGCAGTGGTGCCTGAGTGAATATATGAGTGCATAGGTAGTGTCTGAGTGATTGGATGAGTGCAACGGTGGTGATTGTGTGAATGCATGTGTGGTGCCTGGGTGAATGGATGAGTGCATAGATAGCACCTTAGTGAATGGATGAGTGCATGGGTAGTGCCTCAGTGAATGGATGAGAGCAAGGCTAGTGCCTGGGTAAATGAATAAGTGACTGCGAAGTGATTGGATAATTGGATGAGTGCATGGGTAGTGCCTGGGTAAATAGATGATTGCAATGGTAGTGCCTGAGTGAATGGATGAGTACATGAATAATGGCTGGGTGAATGAATGAGAGCATGGTTAGTACATGGGTGATTGGATGAGTGCATGGGCAGTGCCTGGGTGAATGGATATCTGCATGGTTAGTGTCTGGATAATTGCATAATGCATGGGTAATGACTGAGTGAACAGATGAGTGCATGGATAATGGCTGGGTGAATGAATGAGAGTATGGATAGTGCATGGGTGATTGGATGAGTGCATGGGTAGTGCTGGGGTGAATGCATGGGTGGTACCTGAGTGAATGGATGAAAGCATGGATAGTGCTTGAGTGAATGGATGAGTGCATGGGCAGTGTCTGAGTGAATGGATATGTGTATGGCCAGTGTCTGAATGCTTGCATAATGCATGGTTAGTGGCTGAATGAATGGATGTGTGCAAGAGTAGTGCCTGGATGTTTGGATGCGCGCATGGGTACTGCCTAATTGGTTTGATATATGTAGGGTTTGTACCTGGGTGAATGGATGAGTGGAAGAGTAGTGCCTGGGTGATTAGATGTGTGCATGGGAGGTGCCTGGGTAAATGGATTAGTGCATGGGCACTGCCTGAGTAAATGGATGAGTGTATAGGTTATACATGGGTGACTGGATGCATGCATGGATAGTGCCTGAGTGAATCGATTAATGCATTGGTAGTGCTAAGTGAATGGATTACAGCATGGATAGTGCCTGAGTGAATGAATGAGAACATGAGTTCATGGGTAGTTCCTGCCAGATTGGATCTGTGCATGGGTAGTGTCTGGGTGATTGCATAGTGCCTGAGTGAATGGAAGTGTGCAAGAGTAATGCCTTCGGGATTGGATGAGTCCATGGGTACTGCTTGGGTAAATGGATGAGTGCATGGGTAGTGTGTGAGTGATAGGATGAGTACAAGCATAGTGCCTGGGTCATTGGATGAGTGAATGGATGATTGCATGCGTAGTGCCTGAGTGAATGAATGTATGCATAAGTGCATGGGTAGTGCCTGACAGATTGCATCTGTGCATGGCTAGTGTCTGGGTGTTTTCATAGTGCCTGGGTAATGGCTGAGTGAATGGAAGAGTGCAAGAGTAGTACCTGAGTGATTGGATGAGTGCATGGGTAGTGCCTGGGTGAATGGATGAGTGCATGGGGAGTGGGTGAATGATATGATGAGTGCAAGCATAGTGCCTGGGTCATTGGATGAGTGAATGGATGAACACATGCATAGCACCTGAGTGAATGGATGAGTGCAAGGGTAGTGCCCGGGTGATTGGGTGTACATGGGTAGTGCTTGTGTGCATGCATGAATGCATGGATAATGCCAGAGTGACTAAATGAGTGCATTGTTAGTACCTGGGTCATTGGATGAGTGTATGGGTAATGCCTAAGTGAATGGATGAGCGCATGCATGCTGTCTGAGTGAATGGGTGACTGCAAGTGTAGTGCCTTGGTGATTGGATGTAGGCATGGGTAGTGCCTGGGTAAATGAATGAGAGCATGAATAATGCCTGAGTGAACAGATGAGTGCATGGGTAGTGCCTGAGTGAATGGATGAGTGCAAGGGTAGTGCCTGGGTGATTGTGTGAGTACATGGGTAGTGTCAAAGTGATTGTAAGAATGTATGAGTAGTACCTGGGTGAATGGATGTATGCATGGGTACTGCCTGGGTGATTGGATGATTACATGAGTAGTGCCTGCTTGAGTGGATCGTTAAAAGGGTAGTGCCTCTGTGAATGGATGAGTGCAAGAGTAGTGTATGGGTGATTGGATGAGTGCATGGCTAGTGCCTAGGTCATTGGGGGAGTGTATTGATATAGGCTGAGTGAATGGATGAGTGCATAGGTACTGCTTGGCTGATTGGATTAGTGCATGGGTAGTACCTGTTTGATTGTATGAGTGTGTGGGTAGTGCATAGATGACTGAATGAGTGCAAGAGTAGCACCGGGGTGATTAGATGTGTGCAAGGGTAGTGCCTTGGTGATTTAATATGTGCATGGCTAGTGCCTGGGTGAATTGATGAGTGCATGGATAGTGCCTGAGTGAATGGATGAATGGATGAGTGAATAGTAGCACATGAGTGAGTATATGACTGCAAGGGTAGTACCTGGGTGATTGCATGAGTGCAAGGATAGTGGCTGGGTGACTGGATGAGTGAAAGAGTAGTTCCTGGGTGATTGGATGAGTGCATGGATAGCACCTCATTGAATGGATGAGTTCAAGGGTAGGGCCAGTTTGTTTGCATGACTGCATGGGTAGTGCCTGGGTGACTGGATGAGTGGAAGAGTACCACCTAGATGACTGGATTAGTCAATAAGTAGCACCTCATTAAATGGATGAGTGCAAGTATAGTGCCTGAGTGACTGGATGAGTGCATGCATAGGTTGGACTGATTGGGTGAGGGCATGGATAGTGCCTCTGTGATTAGGTGAATGCATGCATAGTGCCTGCGTGATTGGGTAGTTGCATGAATAGTGCCTGGATAATGGAATGAATTATTGGGTAGTGCCTGGATAATTGGAGGAGTGTATAGGGAGTACCTTAGTGACTGGATGACTGCATGGGTACTGGCTAAGTCATTGGATGAGTGTATAGGTAGTGCCTGAGTGAATGGATGAGTGCAAGGGTTGTGCATGGATAAACAGATGAGTGCATGGGCAGTGCCTGAGTGAATGGATGAGTGCATGCAAAAAGCCTGAGTGAATGGATGAGTGCATGGGTACTGCCTGAGTGAATGGACGTGTGCAAGGTAGTGCTTGTATGATTGTGTGAGTGCATGGATAGTGCCTGGGTGAATGGAAGAATGTATGAGTATTGCCTGGGTGATTGTATGAGTGCATGGACACTGCCTGGGTGATTGAATGATTGCATGAGTAGTGCCTGTATGAGTCGAGGAGTGCATGGGTAGTGACTTGGTGAATGGATGAGTGCAAGGGTAGTGTCTTGGTGATTAGTTGAGTGCATGGTTACTGTTTAGGTAATTGGAAGACTGTAAAGATAGTGCCTAAGTGAATGGATGAGTCCATGGGTACTGCTTGGGTGAATAGATTAGTATGTGGTTAGTGCCTGCTTGCTTTTATGGGTGGGTGGGTAGCGCATAGGAGACTAGATGAGTGCAAGAGTAGCACCTGAGTGATTGGACGAGTGCAAGGATTATGCCTGGGTCATTGGATGAGTGCAAGGGTAGTGCCTTGTTGATTGTATGGGAGCATTGATAGTGCCTGGGTGTTTGAGTGAATGCATGAATACTGCCTGTGTGATTGGAGAGTTCACAGATAGTGCCTGCATGATTGGATGAGTGCATGGGTACTGCCTGGGTGATTGGATGAGTCCATGAGCAGTGTCTGGGTGAGTGGATGAGTGCATGGTCAGTGTCTCAGTGAATGTATAAGTTCATATATAGTATCTGAGTGATTCCATAGTGTGTGGGTAGTCCTGGGTGATTGGATGAGTGCATAAGTAGTGTCTGGGGATCACATGAATTCAAGTGCAGTACCTTATTGATTGGATGACTGCTTAGGTAGTGGCTGGATGATTGCACAAGTACAACTGTTGTCCCCAGGAGATGGGATGAGTAGTAACTTACTGAATCCATCACTCGATTAGTGAGTTGACACACGTAACATATCTCTCCACCTCCAACTGCTGTGGAAAAATAGAAACAGTCAAAAATGTTTTTGAATTTAATTTTGAACACTAGGCAACCACACAGCATACGATATTTTTTAAACAAAACTTTAATTCAACATAGACAAATATTTACTGTTTTTTCCTGTTTTCAGCATTCATACTAATTCACTTTCAAGAGTGTGTTGTATGAAGATTCCTCATTAAACAGTGGGAAAAAACTATCAACGTATTGTAAACATAAATAAATAAGCACAGCAGATTATTACAACCATGTCACACTGCACTTACTACACATTTTTTAACGCTGGCTTTCTAAAAGGTTACTACCTTAATGAAAGTAACTATATCTTAAAACTGTTTCTGATATTTTTATATCTGGTACAAAATGTCCAACAATTATGAAGCAGTCTTAATTTTTGCATATCCTTTCTTAAACATCATCCCTGTTAGGCCAAATGATGTCTAACATGTTCTTAGAATATATCAAATAGGGAATTGATCACTTGTACCTGTGTAACTGTCGCAGGGATTCTGCTCCTACACAGAACTGTGCAGAGAGACTTGGAACCTCAGTGAATTAGGCTGTACCAAAACTCACCTTAGTATCCAAAATCCCCTACCAGACTAGCAATCAGTGACTGATTGGTTCTTCCATACCCCCAATGATTAGACAACATAGAACATGGACTTAGAACACCTCAGGTAACGTGGAACACATGAACACTCTTTCGTTATAGTATCATACCAGTCCAAAACGTGCAAGCATTATCTCTAATGCAGTGTTCTCAATCGCAGTATCTTAGCTAATACAAGCAAACATATAAGCAACAAGGTTATCAGCATATTTACTATTCCATAAAATACAAAGGGTGAAAGCATGTTAAAATGCTAAAGGGAAGAAGTCTAAAAAGCACCTCAGTCTTACCCTCCTTTGCTAGCATACTATATTATATTATAGAAGGTCTCTTTGGGTTTTAGAAGGGAGGCCCCATACCTCTTGTCTTAGTAGAAAGGGATCACATCTTCTTCTACACCAACTCTCTGCATGCGAATATTCATCAAGTGTGTTTGCATGCTCTGCGCAGTGCATTATTAAACGCGCCAAAAGCCAGAGTTGGCCACAGCTGCATATGTGTTATGTCTAAGACTTGCGCTGATCAGACCAAACAACAGCCACTGTGTTGAAATAACCTTGAAGGCCTCGGCACTCACTATTCAGACATAGCTTACCAAGCAAAGCTGATACAATAGGAAAACATATTATTCTCGTGTGAAGCAAAATATTCTACTAGGCTCAGAGCATTATTAACAATATGTGCTGTGTGCAAAATCAGCAGAGAGGAAAAATGGCGTTTAAACTTCTAATAAGCTCACGCTAACTTAACACAGTGTAAAGGCAAAGCCTATCTCTATGACATAACCAGCATTCTGCGTTCTTACCGTCTTTCAATAGAAAACCCTAATTCACGTTTCAGGTTGTGAGGTGGTATATCGAGATTCTACGCCTTAAGAATATGACAGCATCATCATTGGGTTTCTTTTTTATGTGCTATTCTCCACCCGGAGGAGAAACCACTGATCATTACAGTAGTGATCAGTTATAAAAAAGTGTGGGGTGCTCAAGTGGTGTGAGTTCCAGTGAAGTGAATTCAAAAAGGCCACATATCACCGGAACTGTACCTTTATTCAGTTCAGTATAGTGGCAAGTGAAAACAGTGGTGTGCATGGGAAGACGTTTTACTGCACTAATGCACTCGAGTGTCCATGTGTAAGGTCGACATGTTTCAGCCCCTTTACATTGCCCTGACGGGGCATTGGGCCTTCTTCAGGACCATGTGGAGTGAAAGCTGCAAATTGTAGCAGTCTAGGTGAGTTTGTTTTCAATTTACCTAATATAAACAAAGGTCAAAAAGTACCTAATGATATAGGAGAAAAGGAAACAAAGAACAGCAAATGTAGGTATCTTGTTTTTTAAGTTACCATCTGCTAATTCTGTGCAAGCCAAAGATTAAAAACAATAAAAACAGATAATGCTTTTATTCATAGGACAATAAACAACTGAAAAAATGGCAATACTTTAAGCCCATTTTGTGCCAAAATGATTACAAGGATGCCACTGGGTTAACATTCCCGCATGAGGAGACGGACTAACTCAAACCATTGTACACATTATTGGAAAAGGTATCTGTTCTGCATAAAGATTTTGCGTTAAATCAAGTCATTGTGTTCGCACCTGATTTTTGTTGTGCACCTAATGGTGTGCCTTGTTCTTTGCAAATGGTCTACATTTGTAAAATATGACAACATTTCAATTGTATTCTAAACGGGGTTTCGTGGCATAAATATGGGGCTGTTATCTGGTGCGCGTAGTTTCGTCCGCATACGGATTGGTTGTAGTCTTTTATCATCGCTTACCTAATTATTAATAATGTTTGCCCAATGCTGTTACTAAGATGGTTGATTCAACGAGAGAGTACTATGGGTGCATGTCTCTCGTGTGGTTTTGTGCAAGGTATTGTGAAATACACTCAGCGTCTGGGTATTAGGGACAGAATTAGACTGTATCGTGTAGTATCTCAGGTATCTTTTTATATTGTTACGGCATGGTGCAGTTAAATACAGAATGCACATATGCACATGCAATAGTGCATATCTGTGCCGTAATAACATTTCTAGCCTTTCGGTATTCTACCTCATAGGCATATTTCTAAGTATGTTTTGAGTGTGTTTAAATCAAACGCTCATTTTGGTAGATTTTCAAAAAGGCATACCTTACAGTCCGTAACTACGGACTTCCTCGGGGTGTCGGCGGGCTTTTGTGGCCCGCCGACACTGTGACTGGAGACTGATGTCTGGTCTCAGCATGGGATCTGCCTCTTCTACCATGATTGCACGCGCTGCACAACTTGTGCACGCGGTCCCAACGTTGCCCCGGGTAACTCGGTCCTGTTTGGGGCATCCATTAAATGCAAGCTAACTCGTTGCCATGGTATAAAGACTATGGTCGTTCAAATAGTTGCCTCTCAATGTTTTTCTTAAAAAAGGTGGATATGCAAAAATGTGTTTGTATTATTCTCAATTATTTGGGACTTATGGAGGTTCTCTTCTGATCTCTGTGGGGCTCAACTTCATTGTAATCAGGTTGCATATATTGTGCTGTTAAAAGAGTTCTTATTTTGTGTATTAGAATCGCTACTGACTCTTGTGTGTTACAGCGTTACCAGGAAGATGGTCAATCACTATTCTGAGGTGAGGGCAGTTGTTGTTACTGGCATGTTCTTCAGTTTGTTATCAGTGGTGTTGGTATGTAGTCTCTGAAAAAATATTAGGAAGAGTTGATAGATACTTAATTATTCTTGGTTTAACCAGTAGGGGTCCAGAACCATAGTTTTGGGTTAAGGTGGTCTCATGGCCATAACATTGTTGCCTGCAACGTACTCGAAGTTGGTGTTGTCATCATTGTTCATTACTTGGAGTTAACACCTGGAGTTAAAGCCAGGGATGATCTCTTCATAATGTTTTTATTAACTTAGAGTGTTTATTTCATCCCTCATTTTCTGTAATGTAAGGGAGCCCTTGTGGGTTGTATTTATATCTGCATGCTAGCTCTAACTAATGAGTTCAAAGGCGGTGATCTGAATGCATGTTTCCCATATTTCATTTATGCTCTGGTTGTTAGACTTAGCCACAGAATGTTGTCATTCAGGCCTCTGATGTTTGTCTTCAAGCGATGTACCCATCTTTGTTCCTTCTCAAAACGTATACGTTCAGCATCTTGGTTTTTTATCTCTAGGATCACCCACTTCTGATCCTCAGTGGTGTGTTGCTCTTCAATGTAGTGGGTACTCATTTTTGTCGTGCCCCTTTTGCACTTCACATAGCTTCTGTGCTCACATATTCTTTGTTTGACCTTACGGCACATAATATTAATAATAATAATAAGAAGAAGAAGAAGAAAGATTTATAGAGCGCCTGGTTACACCCACTGGTGTGTCCCCGCGCTGTGGTGAGAGGCAACCCTACGATGCTAGAGAGTAAGCATGGGCGAATTTTGCGAATCTGGCGTTCGCGAATTTGCGTATTTGTGAACTCGCGTTTTTGCAGATTTTTTTGTTTTTATAGTGTTCGCAAGGGTTTCTGCCAGTTCGCGAGGATTTTGTACCAGTTCGCAATTGCGAACTTACTTGTCGGCATGCAACTGTCGCGGCTATGTTGTTTCTACGTCTGGTTCATCATCACAGGTTCCCAGCACCCTCTGTTTCAACACTGCCATCCTCTGTTTCACCCATGCCACCCTCTGGTACATCAATGCCACCCTCTGGTTCATCATCATCACTGTAGATTATGGGGGGAAAAGGCAATCACACCTGCCCTGCTTCAACTGACATGAATTAATTTGGGGTTGATTTATTAATGTGTCACTGTTTTAAAACTCCAGTCTGGCACCTGCTTCCTTATCTGTAATTTGCTTTCTGTTGCAGTGCAATTTTTTTCCAGGACTTTGTGGCCTACTTGTAGCTATTCCATCATCCGGCTGTGAGGGTCAGAGCAGGGTCATACAATTTTTGCAACTAGAAACTGAACTCTGGAGGGGCCCCAGTCAGGAAGCACTACAGGGAATGGTTACTAATGATGAATTTGAACTTTTGCACCTGCTGAGTGCTTTCAGTTTAGCAAAACTCGTTTTTCTGCAGAACAGCAAATGTAATGCCCCAAACAAACTTACTTGTGAAAGTTGATTTCTAATCCAAAAGTGATCCAAAGAAAGTCAAAAGGCCTCAAATCCAAAAAAGGGCAGGCAAATGTCAGCCTGAGGAGTTATTCTGATAAAAATCATCATTTTCAGAAGGTCTATGCTGCTTCCTAGTGGATTTCTTGTGCAGAATTGCAAATTTTGTAATTTCGTGAGTGCGAGATTGTTGCTGCCCGCCGCACCTACATGTTCGCAATTGCGAACTAACGCCGCACGCCGCAAAATTGTATCACCAAGAAAAAAAAACCCGCTGCGTGCGAATTTGCGGATTTTCAGTAAATTCGCGAGCGTTCGCGGATCGCGAATTTACCAAAAATCCGCGAGCGGAACGGATTTTCCGCCCATGCTTACTAGAGAGCGAATGAAGAAGTTAAAAATGCCCTAAATCCTCATGAAAAAGGTGAGTTTTCAAGTCCTTCCTAAACCTGGATTCCACTGCCTCCAACCTGAGACACAGTGGCAGTTTGTTCCATTTTTGAGGGGCCAGGCAACGAAATGATCTGCCACCCATCCTAGCCTTCAAGATCTTAGGGATCGTCATTTGACCCGATCCACGAGATCTCAGCTGCCTAGTATCCCAATGTATCTTAGCGTGCATGGACACTTGATCATGTAGATCGTGTGTGTAGAGTTGCAATTTGTGTGGTGTCTAATGGTCCAGTTTAGTTCTTGCGAAAATTGATTTTTTTTAGCAACAGTTGTCAGCTTGCACAGTGAGCATGAACTGCATGGATAATGCTCCATTATCGGTGGCATATTCCATAATATGGTTGTTAGTTCTCTTTTGGGTTGTTGAGGTGGTCTTGTGTGGACAAGAATGTCCTTGAAGTTCTTTGTTCTTTTTTTGTTGAACCTTGGTCTGGGCCACTTGAGTGATCCCGATGTTAGGATCCTCCAGTTTTTATTTGTGACCTTCTTGACTTCATTAGTGGCTATGCTGTAGGTAGTAGCACACGTAACAAGTTCTTGTTGTGGTTCCTTTGGTGTGGTTTCCAATAGGCTCTCTCATGGATGATTACTCGGACTATTCTGACATTTGTTAATAGTTTTTTTCAGGATAATCCCTTTTAGCCAGTTTTTCACAAAGATCTTTGGCCTGGTCCTTGTATTCTTCTACATCACTACAATTGCGTCTCAGGCATATAAATTGGCTATACAGAAAGTTGTCTCTGAGTGGGTGAGGGTGAAAGCATTTGTATGAGATTAGGCTATTCTTAGCCATTGTTCTGAAGAACGTCTTAGTCTTGATCATGTTATTCTCAATGTAGATGGTTATATCCAAAAAGTCCAGTTTTCTGTTGACCGCCGTATAGGTGAACTTTAGACATTGGTCTCTGGTGTTAATCTACCTATGAAAACTCTGCAAGTTCTGAAGGGAGCCTTCCCAGATGATGATGACGTCGTCTATATAATGTCACCAGAAGCATATCATGGAGAGGAAGGAGTTGGAGGCATTCTGTATGAAGGTTTTCTCCAAATTGCTCACGTAGAGCCCTGCTACACTAGTGGCCAAAGTGATTTCCATTGATGTTCCGTGGCATTGTTGGTACATAGTGCCATTGATTCAAAGTAGTTCTCTGTGAGGGCTATTCAGCAGCATTCTAGAACAAAGTCTCTTGGAGTCTTAAAGTCCCAATTTTCCTGGAAAAGTAGTGTTTCCAAAATTGTCAAGGTTTCTTTTTGAGGGATACTTGTATATAAGCTCTCTACGTCTAATCCAACTGGGAGCATTCTTTTTCCTCAAAGGTCAGTTCTTCCAAGAGGTTCAACAGGTCCCTCATATCTTTCAGCTATGTTGAACCAAAGGTCTCAGGTATTAGTCTACAAAGCGAGAGTGGTTCTAGAATTGAGCCAATACCCAAGACTATTGGGCGTCCCGGTGGTGGTCTTCGCTCCTTATGAATTTTCGGGAATGAATAGAAATAATGTACTTTGGGTGATCTTGCTTTTAGGAAGTCCGCCTCATTTTTAGAAATCCAGTCATTCAATTCTGCTCTGTCTACCATCTATTCAATTGTTCTTTGTAGTCTACTAGTTGGGTCTGTTGTAGTTTTCTTGTAGAATTTTCTGTCGGAGAGAAGTTCAAGGCATTGTTGGTTATATCCCTCTTTGCTCAATAGGACTAATCCGCCGCCTTTATGTACTGGTTTAATTACTAGATTTTATATGCTGTCTGAGTTCATCTAGCTCTTGTTGTTCCAATCTTCTGACATTCGTGAAAGGTTTCTTAATGTTTTTTTAAAGTCCTCCACATCTTTCATGACGGCTTGTTCAAAGGCTTGAATCTAAATTGGTACTTGGTGATTTAGAGGGGAGAAGATAGATTTTCATTGTAGCGCTGTGTCACCTTCTGGGATGTACTTTTCGTCATTGTTGAAGAAGGCTTTGGGTTTGAGTTTTCTGTGGAACTCTGCAACCTCACATTGTAATTTGAATGTACCAGAGGTGGTGTGGGTACATAGATTTATTCAGAACATCTTTTTGTTCCTGGGTCAAATTCTGTCTGTCAGGTTGACTATCTATGTATCATGGTTGGTTGCGGTTTGCCCTTGGACATGCTGCTGGTGAGGACCTGTTGTTCCTGGACTGTACATGTGACTCCTTTCCTTCTTCCTCTTTTGTTGGTCTGGCCTCTCCCTAAAAAAGGAGGTCTTTGCATGTAATTCGGTCCCTTCATTGGTCCCATCGGCGGAGGTCCTTTGAAATAAGGATTCATCCAACCATGATAATTTGGTGCAAATGATTGGAAGGGAGTTGGTGGTTGGTCTCCATAAAGTGGTGTGCGCCATGTGCTAGGTCTTCAACTTTGCTGATGCCTGTTCGGTTCTCTGTTCCTTCACTGAGGTGTGGTTTCTTCACCACTCCAGTCTGAGTTCTCTGTGGAATTTCCTCCGCTTGAATCATTATCGGACTGTTGGTCAGGAGCTCTGTAATCCTCCTTGATATAAGGGTGCAATCTCTACATTGAGAATCGTTTCAGGTCCTTAACTAACTTTTGTATTTAATTTTGTGTTATGTACTCCTTTGTCTCATTCATCTCGTGGTTGATTTCTTCTAGTATTTTCTTGTACACTGATCTGTGTACCATCTCTTTTAGTTTTGTCTTGCCCACTTGTATCTTGATTGTGAGTGCTTCTGTGAGTCTAGTTGCAGTCTTTATAATCAGCACAAGGTAATCCCGGGTACACTTCCTTGATATGGCTGACCAGACTTTTTGGAAGGCTATATCCTGGAGAAAGATGCAAGGGGCATTAAACACCCAAAGGCCTTTGTGTGCAGCATTGGCATGAAGGTATTCCATCATAATTATTCCATGAAGGGCGGTCCTCACCTGTTCTTTTTTGATCTCTGAGATTTCATCCTAGTCATTGGTTTGTGCTAAATTGTGAGTCAGATCGCTCTCTTGTAACAAAGAGGGCAGTGAGAGAATTTCATTGATTTCTTCAGCTGTATAGCTTAGGCCCAGATTTTCAGCCAACATAAAATTGCAAAGTTTTTTGGGAAACCTCTTCTTTGCCAAACCGATTTGGTGGCGTGTTACAGAGGAAGAATCCAAATAGGATGATCTCCCACAGCTGTTCGCTGCTTAAGCTATTTCTAATCAGAAAGGGGGAGGAAGAAGGAGCTGTGATCCATTCAGCTTCCTGTTGTTATACAGTATATCAAATGGGGAATGGATCACTTATACCTGAGTAACTAGGGTTCTACGTTCTAACTGTCTTTCAATAGAAAACCTTCATTCAAGTTTCAGGTCGTGTGGCGGTATATCTTGATTCTCCACCTTAAAAACGTGACAGCATCATCATTGGGTTTATTTTTTGTATGCTATCCTCCACCCGGAGGAGAAACCACTGGTTATTACAGTAGTGATCAGTTATAAAAAAGTGTGGGGTGCTCAAGTGGTGTGAGTTCCGGTGAAGTGAATTAAAAATGGCCACATATTACCTGAACTGTACCTTTATTCAGTTCGGTATAGTGGCAGGTAAAAACAGTGGTGTATGTGGGAACACTTGTTACCGGTCTAAGGCACAAGAGTGTCCATCTGTAAGGTCGACATGTTTCAGCTCCTTTACATTGCCTTGATGGGTCGGTAGGGCCTTCTTCAGGATCATGTAGAGTGAAGGCTGCAACTTGTAGCAGTCTAGGTGAGTTCATTTTCAATTCACCTAGCATAAACGAAGGTCAACAAGTACCTAATGATATAGGAGAATAATAAACAAAGAGCAGCAAAGGTAGGTATCTTGTTTTTTAAGTTACAATCTGCTAATTCTGTGCCATCACACTTCTTTAAACAAAGTAGCAAAAGATTAAAAATAGTCTTGGGTATTGGCTAAATTCTAGAACCACTCTCACAATTCGCAGACCAATTCCTGAGAGCTTTGGTTCAAAAGACACCAACATACCTGAAAGATACGAGGGACCTACTGAACCTTTTGCAAGGAACAGACCTTTCAGGAAGAAAAAATGCTCCTAGTTGGATTTGATGTAGAGAGCTTATATACAAGTCTCCCTCAAAAAGAAAACTTGGGAACTTTGGAAACACTACTTTTCCAGGAAAATTGGGATTTTAAGACTCCAAGAGACTTTGTTCTAAAATGCTGCTGAATAGCCACCACAGAGAACTACTTTGAATACAATGGCACTATGTACTGACATTGCAAAGGAACATCAATGGGAAGCACATTTGCCCCTAGCGTAGCAGGGCTCTACGTGAGCAATTTGGAGAACACCTTAATTCGAATGCCTCCAACCCCTTCCTCTCCATGATACTTTTCTGGATACATTATATAGACGTCGTCATCATCATCCGGGATGGTTCCCTTGAGAACTTGCAGAGCATTTATAGGTGGATTAACACCAGAGACCAATGTCTAAAGTTGACCTATACCACGGAGAGCAGAAGACTGGACTTTTTGGATATAACCATCTACATTGAGAATAACATGATCAAGACTAAGACGTTCTTCAAAACAAGGGCTAAGAATAGCATATTCTCGTACAAAAACAACTTACTGTATAGCCAATTTTTTCACTTGAGACACAATTGTTGTGATGTAAAAGAATCCAAGGACCATGCCAAAGATATTTGTGAGAAACTGGCTAAAAGGGATTACCCAGAAAAAACTAATAACAAATGTCAGAAGAGGGCAAAAAATCAACCACAAGAGAGTCTACTAGAAACCACACCAAAGGAATCACAAAAGAAATTGTTACATGTGTTACTACCTACAGCATAACCACTAATGAAGTCAAAAAGATCATAAATAAAAACTGGAGGATCCTGACATCGGGATCACTCAAGCGACCCAAACCAAGGTTAGCGAACGAAAGAATGAAGAACTTCAAGGACATTCTTGTCCACACAAGACCACCTAGAACTAACAACCATGGAATATGCCACCGGTAATGGGGCATTATCCATGCGGTTCATGCTCAGTGTGCAAGCTAACCACTGCAACTAAAACAATCCAAATTTCACCAGAACTAAACTGGATCGTTAGACACCACACAAATTGCAACTTACTCACGCGATCTACATAATCAAGTGTCCATGCATTCTGAGATACATTGGGATGACGTGCTGTAAGGTAAAACAAAGAATATGTGACCACAGAAGCAATGTGAAGTGCAAAAGGGGCACAGCAAAAATGAGTACGCACTACATTGAAGAGCAACAGACCTCTGAAGGGGGTGATCCTAGAGACCCTAGGGATAAAAAGCCAAGGCGCTGAACATATACTTTTTAAGAAGGAACAAAGATGGGTACATCGCTTGAAGACACACATCCAAGGCCTAAATGACAACTTTCCATGGCTAAGTCTAACAACCAGAGCATAAATGAAATATGGGCAACATACGTTCAGATCACCGCTTTTGAACTCATTAGAGAGAGATAGCATGGGAATATACATAAAACCCACAAGGGCTCCCTTACATTACAGACAACGAGGGTTGAAATAATCACTCTAAGTTAATAGAAACATTATAAAGAGATCATCTCAGTCTATAAATCTAGGTGTTAACTCCAAGTAATGAAGAAACACTGATGACGATACTAACTTCGAGTACGTTGCAGGCAACAAAGTTATAAGACCACCTTAACCCAAAACTGGAGTTCTGGACCCCGACTGGTTAAATCAAGAATAATTAAGTATCTATTAACTCTTCCTAATATTTCTTCAGAGACTACATACCAACACCACTGATAGCAAACTGAAGAACATGCCAGTAACAACAACTGCCCTAACCTCAGATGGTGCGTGACCATCTTCCTGGTAATGCTGACACACACAAGAGTCAGTAGAGATTCTAAGACACAAAATAAGAACTCTTTTAACAGCACAATATATGCAAACTGATTACAATGAATTTGAGCCCCACAAGATCAGAATAGAGCCTCCATTAGTCCCAAATAATTGAGAATAATACAAACACATTTTTACATATCCACCTATTTTAAGTAAAACATTGAGAGGCAACTATTTGAACGACCATAGTCTTTCTACCATGGCAACGAGTTAGCTTGCATTTAATGGATGCTCCTAACAGGCCCACGTCACCCAGGGCACCCTAGGAACTGCGAGCACAAATTGTGCAGTGCGTGCAATCACGTTAGAAGAGGCAGATCCAGCGCCGAGACCAGACATCAGTCTCCTTTCACGTTTTGTATATTTTTGGTTTCACTATTGTTCTAACAGTAACTTTGCTTTCTACAGGCCTCATATCTTTGCTTTCACTATTGTTCTAACAGTAACCTTGTTTTCTACAGGCCACAAATGCCCGCCGGCATCCCGAGGAAGTCCATAATTACGGACTGTAAGGTATGCCTTTTTGAAAATCTACCGAAACAAGCGTTTGATTTAAACACGCCCTAAACATACTTAGAAATACACCTGTGAGTTTGGCTACCTAATAGGCTAGAAATGTTAATATGGCACAGATATGCACATTTGCCTGTGCAGATGCACATTCTTATTTAACTGCACCATGCCTTAACAATATAAAAATATAACTGACGTACTTACACCGTACGGACTAACACTGTCCCTAATACCCAGACGCTAAGTGTACTTCACAATGCGGTGCACAAATCCCCATGAGAGACATGCACCCGCAGTACTCTCTCTTTGAATCAACAGTCTTAGTAACAGCATTGGGCAAACATTATTAATAATTAGGTAAGCGAATATAAATACTACAACCTATCTGTATGGGGATGATACTACACACACAGATACCAGCCACAGATTTATGCTAGGAAACACAGTTTAGAATACGATTGAAATCTTGTGATTTTTACAAATAAGTAGACCATTTGCAAATAACAAGGCACACCATTAGGTGTGCAACACAAATCAGGTACGAACACAATGATTTGATTTAATGCAAAATCTTTTTGCAGCATAGACACCTTGCCCAATACTATATACAATGGTTTGAGCTAGTCTGTCTCCTTATGCGGGGATGTTAACCCAGGGACATCCTTCTAATCAATCTGGCACAAAACGGCCTTAGATGATTGCCATTTTTTCAGTTGTTTATTGTCCTATAAATAAATGCATTTTCTTAATGTTTTTAATCTTTTGCTACTTTGCTTAAAGAAGTGTGACTGCACAGAATTAGCAGATGGTAACTAAAAAAACAAGATACCTACCTTTGCTGTTCTTTGTTTCTTTTTCTCCTAAGTCATTAGGTACTTTTTGACCTTCGTTTATATTGGGTGAATTGAAAACAAACTCACCTAGACTGCTACAATTTGCAGCCTTCACGCTACATGGTCCTGAAGAAGGCCCTACCGACCTGTCAGGGCAAAGTAAAGGGGCTGAAACATGACGACCTTACACATGGACACGCTAGTGCGTTAGACTGGTATCACGTCTTCCCACGCACACCAATGTTTTTACTTGCCGCTATGCAGAGCTGCATAAAGGTACAGTTCAGGAAATGCGTGGCCAATTTTAATTCACTTCATCAGAACTCACACAACTTGAGCACCCCACACTTTCTTATAACTGATCACTACTGTAATAACCTGTGGTTTCTCTTCTGGGTGGAGGATAGCATACAAGAAAGAAACCCAATTAAGGTGCTGTCACGTTCTTAAGGCGCAGAATCAAGATATACTGCCTCATGACCTGAAACGCGAATGAGTGTTTTTTATTGAAAGACGGTAAGAACGCAAAACCCTGATTACTCGGGTACAAGTGATCCATTCTCCATTTGATATATTGTATTACAACAGGAAGCTGAATGGATCACAGCTCCTTCTTCCTCCCCTTTTCTGATTAGATATGATACAAAATGTTCTTAGTCCATGTTTGAAAAACATAACTCATAGTACTACGATGACGCTGTGGTAGCAGAAACAAATGGGGACTTTTTTAGTGGTGAAGAGAATTTTCACATGCAACTTAAGGCTACTGATTTTATTGCCCCTCCACTTACTTTTTATCTCTATTGACACAATGTAGTCCTAAAAGTTTTATTAGTTCCTCACCCGTGGTTGAAACAAGTCCTTAATTTCTAACAGCTTGCTGTAGACAATACCCACAATCAGCCGAATAATGCCTCAGAAACACATAATACATATATATGTCAACACAATACCACATTTTCTTATCTAAGATTCTCCTTAGAACTTCAGTTTGAGAAATAGCAGATATGAGTTTGGTAACTTTTTGGGTAGTAATGATTTGAATGTCATTTGTAATGTCATTGCACTCTGTCCATCCTGTTTGATATCTTAAATATATTATGTTGTGTCCAGAGGTTATATTAACTTCTTCATGAAATATGGTTGCTATAGTCATGGATGTTCTTTTTGAGATGAAAATTTGTGCAGCTTTAAAGTTTGTAATTTCAATTCCTAATTTAGTTCCATTAAATCTGCATTGTTGTAGCATAACTGTGATATATTTCCCATAGCTTTGTAGAAACAACGTTGACCTAAGTTCTGATCTGCAGTTTGGACAGGTCATATCTTGATGGCGTTTGACCTTAAATTTTCAAATGGCAAAGCTTCACAATATGGTCAAGTACAGAAATCATTCTGCATTGATTTCAGTGCTAGACCTAAATTCAAAATCTTCACAGTTATGTTCCATCTATTAGTTCAACAAAATAATTCATTGATATGCACATCTTCATCTAATAGTCCTAGCATTACCATTAAAAATTCTTGAACATGCTGCTGAAGATTTTGAGAGAACACTACTGATCCAGTACAGGAATGGGAGAGTTTTCTTATTCAAGTAGCAACATTTCTAATACCTCTATCACTTGCTAATTCTTCAAGTAAACATCATAGTGTGAAGATATTCTTTTATCTACATTTTCCTAAATAGAATTTGTAAAATGAGACAAATGATATAGTACATTTAACACTACATTTGCATAGCAGGTCACTTCAGATTTATTATCAAAGTGATAGCATTGTATTTTCTCATTGTGTTCTAGTTTTATTTTATTTCCTTCTTCTTGATTTTCTTTTTGTTTATCTTTGTGTTCAACTTTGATAGAATATTTTGATATTTTCTGCTTTGAACACAGTATTGCTTTTAGAACCACAGGCTACTGGCCTTAATGAGGAGCACATTGATTTCTTAACTGATTATACTCTGTTAAACAATTAACATCAGCCCTCACTTTCTTCTCATCAAAATCAATCAGAAATAAACCAGACAAGGTTCTCATTCATGACAAAGTAACATATGACATTCCTTCTTTGAAAACACTACTACCAATATTAACAAGACCTGTATCTACACTTAAACCTTGCGATCTGTTAATAGTTACTGCATACGCTAAAGACTCTGGGAACTGGACATACAAGTCTATCACAAGTAGGAAACGGACAACGCATCTATCAACCTGCTTAACTTCAGCAATATAATCAAATTTCTGGCACAGTGGTCCACAATATTTGTGTTTGGATAGTAAACACATTTCATAACTTTACCCATTGCACAATGTACTAGCCCTTCTGCAACATTTTAATTACGATGTAAGATTACACAACTATTTTTACAGATACATATCTGTTTTTCTAATCTTGCAGATTTTGACAGACTTTTCTAAACTATCCAATTTCAATTGCAATTTTTCTGTTAGTAGCACTGTAACTGCTCGCTGTTCCATTTCATCATTTGATCTAATTTCATTGATCTCTTCTTTGTCCAGTTGCAATAATTGTTTATTGAATTTAATACTCTCATTTGGCATCAAACAATCAAAAGACTTCTCTACCTTAATAAAATTATAAGTTACTTCAGCAGCTTAAACATTACTTGGAAACACATTTTTGATTAGACAGGTTTGTAAAACTGTCTTTCCCTCATTTGTGAGGACTCCCACTCTTATATACTTCAAAATATCTTCATAATGCACATATGACTCTAGGCACATATTTTGAATTAACTATTTGTATTGAAAGCTTTCCCAAATGTTTACATATGCAATACTTCTGAGTGAATTCCTTGTTTCAGTATGCAATACTTGCTTGAATACAGGTTGTCCTTTTACAGGATTTAGTTGTAGCGTGTCTTCAAAGACTATTAAGTAATTTCCTCCAAAAAGTACATCGCAGTCAGTTTTTAATATGTGCTGCATTCTTAAATGTAAAAAAGCTAGCATTAGATTAGACACCATGCTGACTTTATCAATAATTAGTAGCTTTAATTTCTTTAATACTCTTGTCACTTCATGACAAGCATCACCAGATAATTTCTTGTATTGTAATTTGTTGTCATGTTTAACAAGCAGCATTAATAATCAATGAAGGGTAATTATTTTACCATTATGAGCAGTCAAGCCTGTTGGTGCAGTGACTGCACACGACAAATTGGAATCTGTTGTCTTCGGTAGCTAACTTGTCTGTACTTTAACCAAGAAGCTTTTTCCAGTTACAGCTTGATCACCTATGTACAATAGAACTGGTGTATATGTAGAACATGCATACTGTTTATTCTCATGGAGGGAGCCATGCCTACTTTACCTTTTACTTCTTCAAAAATGTCTTTCTGAACTGCACTCAATTGCTGTATTAGTAGTTCTAAATCCACAGTGTCCCCACTTACTTGCTGCAATGCATACTCCACTTCACTCATAGCTATTGCAGCTTCATTTTCAATGATTGACTGTCCAGGAGGATCTTGACATCCAGGTGCTTAACTTTGACTGCATTGAGAACTCTCTCTTACTATCTCAGCAGCAATTGTTTCTTCTTGTTCAATCTCTTCTCTCAACATTTGAAGATACACTGGAAACATGGAGCACTCATGCTGGCTTTCACTGCATTGAATGAGTCTTCATAACAGTCAAATCTTTCACTTTGCCATGGCTTAACCACCTGTAACAAGGCTAAATAGAAATACTCTCTATTGTCTGGCGTTTGGCAACCTAGCTTTCGATGGTTGATTACATTTCCTTTGTTATGTCTCACCAAATATCCTTCACATCCACCCACAGCACATATACCCTCATTTTCACTGACATTAATACTGAAAGTATAATGTTGAAGTGTTTCATAAAGACACATCCTTTCCAGATGACAACTTCTTTTTGGATAGTACGTTTCCAGCATGTTACTCTCCAGAATATCTGTACTGTGAAGCTCAAATTCTGTACGATATTTAATTTCAGGAAAATACTTCAGAACTCTGTTATGAGTATTATTAAACCCTAAACTCACCCATAGCACCCCTCTAAATTTAGAAAACAAACTAGCTGAGCTTAACCGGTCTACACATTTATAGGCGCCTATCTCTCTGTGAGAAAGCATTTTCAAACTAAAACTGATAAATTTCTTTGTAAGACTCTTTTCTACTGAAATCCCCTCCCACATCTCTTTCATCTCAGGTTTCTCTGGCTTTGTTATATATTATGTAACGCATCGAGCAACAGCAATTGAGTTGTCTGCAAAAAACTTTACATCAATGCTTGCATTCCACATCTTCAGAATCAAAAGATAGTGGTCATTAATGTACTTTGAGGCCTCCACTCTACTTAGGTTGTATTACTTTTTCTGTGATTTCCTTGCAAGTATATGTCTGACTGCAGACAAAAAGCTGTTGACTCTTCCTTGTGAGATGACAGGTCATGGGATTCTGAAACGACATCTTTCATAACATTTCTGTTTTGCTATGTTTTTTCACTGACAGTGTTTTACACATCTATGATTTTGGAACCTTAGAACTTTTTCGCATAATATGTTATCACTACTCTCCTTTGGGATGCAGCAAGTTACATACTGCTCAGTAAAAGACAACACAGACTCATTGCTGTCTGTTCCAAACTTTTAAGCATGTTTTAGCCACAACAGCATGCAAATATGGGGAGCACCTCTGGCTTGGTACTCTTTATGCCCTCACCATCAATTGCTTCACCAAAAAGAGGTTTTGTTTTGTTCAAGATAAAAGGCATCATTGCTTGAAATCTGTGATTAAAATATCTGCAGACATTTGCAGTATCTTGTGAGCGCAGTTCTCCTGGCGTCTCCAGATGAATGTCTTTCATATTTGAATTTTCCTCCTGCCTGGATTCTGGCAGGTCATCCAATGCATATTTAACACAACTCAGCGTCAGGAACCGAGTAGGTGCTACAAGGTTCCTCAAAATGCATTTCAGTTCACCATGAGTCCGATACTAATATTCTTTTATTTGCTGTTCATTGGGTGGATTTAAAACATTACAGTTAATGCAAAAAATGAAATAAAAGGGGAAAAAAATTAATTGAACAAATCTGTCCAATAGAGGAACCAATACATGGATAAAATCCTGGGTGCGATGAATATAAAGTGCTAACAATAAAAACAGACATATAGTGTAAATATCACAAAAAATAGGAAAAAGAGCAACAGCAATTATATGTTACATAAATAGCAGCAACTTAGTCTGGATCACACTTGAAACAACAACAATAAAATTCATAATAATACAAAAGGTTTGTTCCCATCGAAAAGAGATAAGACCTGCATAATGGAAAAGATTTAAAAACTTTAGCGGTTAAGAGTACTGCCAAGGAATCTAAAATAAGTTGCTTAAAAAACCTTGATCAGGTCTCTGCAAGTTTACGAAGGGACCACATGCGTTTAGTGTATGCTTCCTCCCAGATATAAGTCTTAACCATCTTCTCTTGCCAATGATGAATCGAAGGTATCTTATCGGACTTCCAGTTATGGAGAATTAGGAACCTAGCCACTGCTATAGCGCAAAAATATTGATGAACATATAGTGGGCTTAGGATCCTAAAAGATGAATTATTAGTCATAGCATATTTTTTTTTAAAAGCTTGAAATTAGATTAAAGCTAAATGAAAGTGCTAAAAACCTAGAGCCCCGCTGGTGGGACAGCAGTTCACAGATGGTCAAGTTTGAAAGACTTAAAAAATCACTCAAGCATTCAAAGCCTGCCTCCTTCCATAGTTGCAGGGACCCCAAGGAGAAAGCTGTAAGCCTGGCAATCATCAATTTTAGAATGATATCTAGGAATTGTATATAGTTTGAAAAATACTTGTATACGATAAACTAGATCTGATATTGTCTTGTAGCTAGATTATAGGGCATTTTGGGGAAAGGAGAAAAACAGATAATTTAAATGCACTCTCACTTAGCATCATTATTAGCATGACATTTTCAAATTTAGATGATATCATTGGGAGCTGAACCAAAAAACTTAAATATTACTGCATGATAATAGAGCTCAATATTTGGGGGGGGGCAAGTCCCCCTGAGATGGATCGAATTTTAAAAGCGCTCGTGAAGTTCTTGGCTGTTTATTTGCCCAAATAAAGTTTCAAATTAATGTATGTACCTCAATAAAAGAAGAATCTAGGGACAGATGTATCAAGCCTTTTGCGACTCCCAAAGGCCAAAATTCGCAGAATTTCGTCCTTTGCGAATCGCAAACAGCCTTTTTGCATGTTTTGGAATGTATTAAAAAATCGCAATTTAGGAATCGTAAAAAATTGCGATTCCTTATTTTGCCATAGCATTTAAGGAATCGCAATATTTGCGATTCCTTTAATGCTATGTATGTAGCATATTCAATTCGCCAATTTTGGTTAAGAAATCGTAAATTACCACCAACTTGTTATTGATGGTAATTTGCAAATTCTTTTAAAAAAGCACAATTTGTCATTTGTTAAGGTGGCATGTGACGCACACACATGCCCATAGGGCATGTATGTGCGCCATATGCACACACATGTACATTTCAGGGGTGCAGCAGGGTGTCTTTAAGACACCTTTGCACCCTTGCAATAATTCTCAAATTGCGATTAGCAAATTGCGAATTCGAAATTTGAGAATTACTTCACAATCATAGCTATGGGCCTCCTGGCCCATAGGAATGCATGGGAAAATATTCCTTATTTGCGAATTCGCAAAATGCAAATTCGCAAATATAGAATATTAAGGAATCGCTAATAAATAGCGAATTTGTACAAACATTCCATTTTGCAAATTCTAAATAGCGATTCGCAAAAAATCGCAATTTAGGATTTGCAAAATGGAATCTTGATACATGTGCCCCTAGGTCTTTTAATACAAAGGTGTATAAGCAAAAACAAAAATAATGGTAAAATAGACATTTTAACGAGGGATACACAACCTATTAAAGTTGGCCCATAGGAATGCATGGGAAAATATTCCTTATTTGCAAATTCGCAAAATGCGAATTCGCAAATATAGAATATTAAGGAATCGCTAATAAATAGTGAATTTGTACATACATTCCATTTTGCGAATTCTAAATAGCGATTCGCAAAAAATCGCTATTTAGGATTCGCAAAATGGAATCTTGATACATCTGCCCCTAGGTCTTTTAATACAAAGGTGTATAAGTAAAAACAAAAATAATGGTAAAATAGACATTTTAACGAGGGATACACAACCTATTAAAGTAAAAGGTAGAAGAGACCATCTGTCTAATAGCAGCATAACTTTTTTGAGTGTGCTTCCATAGTTTAGCATAAACAATTGTTCATGATGGTTGGTCACGAATAAGCCTAGATATCTAATAGGTTTAGAGGTTACCTGTTGAAAAAGAAAAGGAAGCGGTACAGAAAGTTGCATTAAACCAAAGCACCTCACTCCTTGCTTGATTTAGCCTATACTCATCTATTTGTGTGAAATCTGTTATTTCCTCGAATGCATTAAAAATATTAGATGACTCAGATGCTAAGTAAAGAATAATTTCATCTGCAAATAATGTAATATTTAGCATGGCTGCTAAAGGTGACACTATCTGAAGATTATTGCAAATGTTATTGCCAACGGTTCTATAAAAAGCAAAAATAGAAGAGGGGACAGTGGGCATCCCTCTGTAGTCCTGCATCTGATCTTAAGTATGCCAGCCTCTTCTTTATTTATTAGAATTTTAGCCTCTGGACCTATATAAAGCTGCTTTTAACATTTTAATCAGCCGCTCTAGGAGACCAACTTTTAGTAATATAAAAAGCAAAGGCTGCCAGTCTACAAGGTCAAATGCTTTTTCAGCATCCAGCATTAAGATCACTGCATTGATCTTGTTGACTGACAGGAATCGATTGCTTGTGTTAAAACATAGGTGTTGGAGGCCATAGATCTATGGGATATAACATCTGTCTGATCCTGATGTACTACCTGTTGTGCACATGGAGTGAGCCTTGATGTCGTAAATATGTTATAGTCTACATTTAATAAACTAATGGGGCGGTATGTCCTGGGATTCCTATGATCCTTATCTTTCTTAAGAAAGCAAACTACCACTGCTTCTTTAAAGTTGTCAGCTATAGGCAGACCGTTTTTTGTCAGATTATACAATTTAGTGAGAAAGGGCAGAAGCAAAAGCTCAAAGGTCTTAAAAACTTCAGTGGGGATGCCGTCATTACCTGGGGCTATTGCATTAGCTATAGTATTTAATATATTACTGACTGTGTGAGTGAAGCTGGACTGATTTTCTGCAGTTTCTCATAAATAGATTTAAAGTATCACAGAAAAACTTCCACAATTTTATCTTATGAATCTACAACTATTCCATTATCTAGATCTCCGATCTGAGTGACTGCATTTTGACTATTCTGTTTTTTTGTGGCCCAGGACAAATATCGTCCAATATGTTGACTTTCCTCATAGAGTTTTTGTTTATAAGCCTTACTTCCCTTGATTGCATGTAGATTAAACAATTGCCTCAACTTGTCCTTAGCTGCCGCTAGGTCTTGGAGAAAGGGCATTTTTTGGGATTCTGACCTCGCCTTTTTTAAATTAGCACTAACTTTTTCAATTGCTTACTGTAGTAAAAGTATCGCTTGAGATCGTAATTTGCTCACCGCATACGTATATATTATTACCTTGCCTCTGAAGTCTGTTTAAAAGTCTCCCACACACAAAACACAGGGGCAGAATTCTCATTGATTTAAAAACAAGTGCTTAATAAAAAGCTGTATTGCAGTGATCTAATCTGAATCTTCAAGAAAAGATTTATCAAAGTACCACCACTTAATATTTCCAAAGCGTGCTTAGTTCACTTGAATTATCGTGGAAATAACTGAATGATCAGAAAAGAAGTTAAAAATGATATCAGACTCCCCCCTGATTAGCAAATTATCAATTACAAAAAAAATCTATTCTGGAGGCAGTCTTGTTCCTAGAGGAATAAGTATGTTGTGACTGTCCTGGATGACTTTGACGCCAAAAATCCAACAGGGCAAAATCTTGTTTCATCCTGTTGATCAACGCAGTTGATTTGGGTTTCAAGTGGTTCTTGGCTGGATTTGAAGTGTCTAAGCAGATATCCTGAATATAGTTAAAGTCTCCAGCCCGGAATATTGAACCCTCAGAAATAACCAATAAAGCATAGAATTGGAGCACAGCAGAAGTGTCATCAGATATACGGCCATGATAATTCAAGAGATCGAGCAATGCTCCTCTGAGCATTATTTCTAAAAGAAACCATCTGCCTTGAACACCTCGACTAACTTTTAGTTTTTCACAGTTTCGATTATTAGAAGATATAATAGCCACCCCACAAACAGACATACTTGTGGAAGCTAAATAAGCTTGATTATACCCCTTGGGAATAATCAATTTAGGTGTGTTTGATTTAAAATAAGTTTTGTGAATGAAGAGAACAGGGGGAGAAAAGGGCAACAACATAGTCAATAATGTGCTTGCTTTTCTAAGATTCAACAATACATTTACATTGCAGAAGTTAATTTTGATAACATCCATTTGTTTTGAAAATCATAGCTTTTCAATGAACAAAATACATGAGAGCTTAAACATAAAAAACAAAAAAGAGCACAACCAAGTATAAAGAAAAAATACTTTTGACTACAATTTTTTTTCTGCTAACACAAACTGACGTATACCTGACCCACCCTACCCATACACGTGGCTGGAGACCCCCAGCATCATGCCATACATGATCCCTAACTGAAAAGATGCCATAGGATTGCATTCTAGCCTGTCAAAATCCCCTACCACACTACCAAAATGAATTAGTCCCACACTGACAAGCCATTGGGTTTATTAAATTGTATTCCAAGTGCTCATCTTTTTCTTGAACTTTCTCCAAAAGTTTTCTTGCTGATATATTATGCAAATGAACTCCTTTTTTTAGAATTTGATTCAAGGTATATTAGAGGCCGGAGAAGTCACTCTCAAATAATAGGAGAAATATATGGAACACACTGATGAAATCTAGGATCTTCTGAATAAAGTCTACTACATCTATAACCTGCAGCAGGTATTTGCAGAGGCCATTCGTGATACCTGCCACCTACTCCAGTAGGAAAAAGATGTGGGAAACACCATGCTTCAAAACCTTTGTCCCACACACTTAATGGAGCTACTTTTGATACCTTCATTTGAAACAGTTCAGTGGCATCACCAATAACCTCTTTAGAATGCAAAGGGTGGATGCTATAATGTTCATAAATTTCTTCTGTTCTGGACTGATCCACCTTCTCAATCTGTCCTGGTGATGTAAATGTCTGATCCTCCATATGTGTGATATCTTTCATACTTTCTACATTTCTATTGTAAACATTGTTTTGCACCAGATATAAAATATATGTTTTAACTTTGGCATCATCTACTAACTCCTTCCATATCTTCTTGTTCTTTGTAGGTACACCACTACAATAATGACTAGCCCTTCTTTTAAATCTCTAACTACACCTACCATTTCAATGTTGTTCTTGACATCTAATGGCAAATACACTACTCTACCTTTTAGACGTTTTTCAGTTCTGTTGGGGATATTTGCCTGTCTTTGGTTCCATACATACTATAACCTGAAATGGATTTATAGTTTGGATAGGAATGGACTCATAAATATTTAATCCTTGAAGTGCTTCTGGAATAAGAACCAGTTCAAACTTGTTATGCACAACTCTAGCAGGCTTTTTATTATCATCTAATTTATTGTAACAGAACTTACATATAACTTGTTGTGTGGACAAGTCAAATCTTTCTTCTACAAATAACAGTGCAAACGTTTACCAGTTATCATTATTCTCTATTTCACTTTTTAAATATAAGTCAACAGTAACCCTAGGCAAGGAACTCCGCTCCGCTAGCCGAGTTTGCAGAGATATGTTAACTATGCATTCCATTAAAACAGGGAATACAGGCAAAAACTCTGTTCCTCCACGTAGCGGAGTCAGCTACTAAACTGGACCCACAAATGCTTTGATAAAGCAACTTTACATGCTAAAAACATATAACCAATTCACAAAAGTGAACTTTGAAAATGAAAAATATCAGGCAATGAGAGAGGTGATGATTTTGGGGTCCCCCTAACCTAGGAGGAGGACCGAGCAGATGCCTTGAACACAAAGAGCATAGCATTCAGTGGTGGTCCCATCCTCGCTGGTCCACCCCAATCACAGTTATGGGCAAAAATACAATCCCAACCAAAGGCACTGCAAAGCATTATGGGACGAGATTAGCAGTGGGCAGTGAATGTTATAGTAGCCAATATCAAAATATTTCTACAAAGAGCTGCAGTTCAACTAGTGAGTACTAGGTGTCCCTTATGAGTCAAAAGTAAAAGTATTGAAATTATTACATCAAGCTGCAGTTCAACTAGTCGTTGCTAGGTGCCACTCAAGTCCCAAAATCATCACCTCTCTCACTGCTTGCCTAATTTTAATTTTAACTTTTGTGAAATGACTATATTCATTTTAGCATGTAAAGACGGAGATACTTGTTATTTTATCAAAAGTATATGAGGTTCTGTTTTTATTAATTGGGAGTCCGACGGAGCGTAATTTACAGAGTTTTTGCTCACAGAGTTTTTGTTCCACTTTGTGGAATTCAGCATAGTAGTACTCTGCCAACTACGCCCACCCTTAGTCAACAGTCTGCGATTGATTCTTGTAGTGATTGCCTCAACAGCATATACAAACATACTCTAGGTTTTCAGCACATACTGTCTTAAATTTTGTATTCTCTTCTTCAAAACTATCTCCTGTTCTACGAACACCTCCTGTTGGCAACTCCAGTTTCCCTACCGTCCTGTTCTTGACCAAAGAAATGAAACTGCACATCATAACAAAACTTTTCTACCTCTGCCAAAGTACCATGCAAAAGTACCCTATTCATTTTTCCTAAATATAAAGCAAGAGTTTTCACAGAGTACATCCTCCTAACTAAAGTTTGCTTTGTTGAGTGGTGTACAGCTAATATCCTAAAATGATGAATAGTGCTTCGGCACACTTCTTTGATAAACAAACTAGTGAATGTTCTCCAAATTGTTATGCTTTCTCAGCTTGCAAGGATCAAAACTTTGTAAAGTACTTATTTTGTGTTTTAAACTTCACCTTGAAAATATATGTAGGGATTTTCTTAATATATCAATGGATTGCTGTTGAATACTACAAACACTACTACAATTCCATTTGTATTCAAGGGCCTGACTACACCTCCCTTGTACCTCTTTTGCAATAACTCCTTCTACATATCTAGGTACCATCAACTTCATTTCATAACATCATCCGCTCTCATCAATGACATTAACTAATCTGTTATCCCGGAGATAGCTTTCTTCATTAAAGAAAGGCTCGGTATTGGATGTATGTATCCATTCTCCAGTAAAAACTGTACAAAAGTTACTTTTATTCACTAAGCTCTTTCTGTGGGTTTTCTCGTCATGCACAACACTTAGGGGTCGATTCCGATGTCGTTCAGAAAGGCTCTGAATCTGAGTCTGTTTTGCCTATTCCGATGCAGAGCCTTTGTTTCTGACCGAATCATTCACACTTACGAACGACCAAGTGCGATGCCTGGAAACCAGTAGGGCTGTCCGAATCAGTTCCGAAAGCCTATCAGACAGCTTGTTTCATTTGGAGCTGAATCGTACAGCTCTATGGACTCAGTTTCCGAATGAGAGAGTTCGATGATTGATTAAGACAGCCATTCCGAATCGGTTTCTCCGGAATTATTCGGTGCCAGAATCTGTCTTTGGGGGCCCGCAGCAGGCCCCCATTCACCAGAGGCCCTCCGAATCGGACCCATGGCTGTATGTCAAATGTCAAATGTCAAACGTTCTTATATAGCGCACAAATCACCGTGAGGTCTCATGGCGCTGGCAGCAAACGAAGACGGTAGGTCAGCCAGCAGTCCACGACTAGAGGCAGCTAAGGAAAAAGTCAAGTTTTGAGTTTCTTGTAGAAACATTTGTGGTCAGTTGTGGAGGAAATGTTTTGGGTAGTTTGTTCCATAGTGAGGGGGCCAGATATGAGAAGGCACGACATCCATTACGTGAGGTTCGAATACGGGGCTGAACAAGATGAGGTTTGGAGCATGACCTTAAATTTCTACCAGGTAAGTACCATTTAAGTTTGTTATTAAGGTAATGTGGACCAGCCCCATACATTGACTTATGAACAAGACTTAGAATTTAAAATTGGCATCTTTGACGAATTGGAAGCCAGTGGAGATCCGAAGATTCGGGGCAAATGGAGCTCTCCGAGGAAGATTAAGGACCAGCCTTGGCGCAGTATTCTGAAGAATCTGGAGCTTGGTCAGCTGATCATCATTCAAAGCTACAAGCAAGGCATTACAATTAGTCTAAACAGCGGATAACAAGACCTTGCAGCCGTAGTTTCCTTGCTTCCGTGGGTAGCCATTTGAAGATTTTGCGAAGAGTACGCAGAATCCCATAACAGACCCCTAATACCTGATTAACATGGGGTTTCAAGGACAAAGAATTGTCAATGGTGATCCCCAGATTACGTACAGATGATTTGGGAAGAGGACACATGCCTAGTTCTGGGGGGCACCAATCCGGCGACCAGATTTCCTCGGCCTTTCCGAACAAGATCATTTCTGATTTGCTACTGTTTTTGTAACTTGTTTGCACTCATCCATTTGTTGATTTGAACCATACAGAGTCACAGGTAACCAACAATTGGGTATCGTCCGCAAAAGACACGGTCTGAAAGCCGTGTGCTCTGATGATACCAGCTAGAGGAGTAAGATAAAGGTTAAACAACATAGGACTTAGCATTGAGCACTGGGGAACCTCAACAGTTACCGGGTAACTACGGGAAGTCATTGAGTAGGCAACCACAGTGGTAGACCTGTCAGCCAGATAGTTCTCAAACCAGGAAAAGGCTTTTCCTCTGACACCCACCTCCCACAGCCGATGTTTCAAAATGCTGTGGGAGATGGTATCAAAGGCGGCAGACAGATCTAAGAGAACCAGGATTGCTGCCTCCTTTTTTTCCAGGGGAAGCTTTAGATTGTCAACGATCTCAATGACCGAAGTCTCCGTACTATCGGAGGCCCGAAAGCCAGATTGTGAGGAGTCGAGTAGACCGTGTTTCTCCAAATGGACAGTGAGCGATTTATTAATAAGGTGGTCTAACACCTCCCCAAAGTAAGGCAGGAGAGAGAGTGGACGGTAATTGGATGGAAGGTTAGGATCTGCTAAAGGTTTCTTAAGGATGGGTTTAATATAAGCTTGTTTCCATTTCAGAGGAACCTTAGCTTGTTGTAGTGACATGTTCTAAAGTTTGAGTTACAACATTGGTGATTAAAGGCATAATCTTGGTACAGGCTCGAGGGGAAAAAGGGTCAACAGGGGAGCCTGATTTGATTTTTGTCAGGCCTTCTAATACTTCAGTAGTAGTTATGGGGTCAAATTCTATGAGCACAGGGACATTTCTTGTTTCCGTATCCATGGGACCCCCCCTTTCCAACCATGCACAATGTGTCAGGACTACTACAGGTGCATGATTTTCTCCAACCAACCCTTTCTTCAATGGGAGACTTAGTTCTTGTTTGGAACAGAGGCTCCGATTGAAGTCAATGGGAGCCTGACCGAATCGTATCCGGAAGCATCCAGATACATCGTACTTGGTTGCTTGGACTCCCCCATCCGAATCTTCCAGAACTTATTCCAGAACCGATTTGGCCGGAATGCTTTCCGAACGAGCTCAGAATCAGGACCTATGTTGTCAAGAGTCTTCATTCTATTTAGAATAAAAATGAAAAGCTTTTGCTTCAAAGCAACTACCTTATCAACTACTCTCGATTTTTTCTTTCTGCTTCGTTGCATCTCTCCTTCTTGTACACTTTTTCAAATGTCTCAGTAGATTTACGACCACTCTATTATGAAACATTCTGCCTTTGATTTCCTTAAACTCCTTCTGTCTCCTGGTTAAGGTGTGTCCATGTTTTTTACAATATTTTCTGTTCCTGCAGTGTACACTTCATCCTCTCTTAATGTTTCTCATAGTCATACTTTCATTTGTGTTATTTTGTAATCTTTGCAAATGTCCACATATATGTTCAAGAAATGACTTTGTCCTCTTACCAGTAGCTCTTTTTTCTTTCACCACTTTTTCAGCATTTTGCCCCTTTTGTAACTCATTTCTCCAAACATACTGCAGTTGCTTCTGTTGCTTTTTCATCTAAGCTTTTGTAGGCATTGTAACTGGGTGTAGGTATGTAGATATTGTTCTGTAAACAAAATCAAGAATAATTAAATTTTTATCCCAGACAATCTACCAACTACTATACTACGGACTAACACAAAATACAAAAAACTGTTTTCATGTTATGTTGCAGTTTTAAATCTACAGATGAACTTAGATATATTACTACATGCACTTACTTCAATATAACAAACCCAAAGCATAACAGAAAACCTTATTTATTAGTTACCTTTTAACATTTTAGCACCCTGTCGTACAACAGAGATAAAGGAGATTTCACTTCTCACTTATACATGGTGAAAGAAACCCTTTATACCTTCTGTATAACATTTTAAAATGGACATCAATGCAAGGAGGCCTGTTACAAGCCCCATTCACTTTCCAGAGTGTAACTTTTTACACACCGGCACGTAATGTGGTGCTCCATATCTACAAAGCCAGGTAAAGCCATTCTGCAAAGGTTTTCATAGCCTTATAAATACAGGCGCATTTCAGGCAGCACTTTGCATGAAAGAAGCATGTCATGGGTGTTGCTGTGGCTGGTCCCACACCCCACCCATGGATTCTGCAACGTATCCAAATTCACAACAATTTGTGAACCTGGGAATGCGTCAGAATCCTACACCTGCCCAGAGGAGGTGTAGGAAGATTCAACAAGGAGAAATAATTTTCTTTCTCTTCCTTTTTGCCTGTTTCTATGCGTGCTCCACTCTGCAGCACTCACAAAAAGAAGAAAATACTTCTTGTCATTGTGTCACTTCCTACACAAAATCAATCATCCCCACTATACAGGTACCCTTGCAGCATAGTGCAAGGGTGCCTCCATTGGCACATGGCAGCTAGTTGTCTGCCAGCACAGGGGGGAGCATAGCTATCCATAATATTGCTGTAAATATGACGCATCCCTGTGCTTTGAAAGTAATGTAGCATGGTGCACCCAAATGGCTTGTGGCTCTGCACTGCATTAGATTCTTGCAAATTTAACCCCAAGTGTACAAGTACAAACAGTGTCTCAACAATGTAAATATAAAAACACAACATAAGAGCTATTGGATACCTCTCTACCACTGTGTTAGTGGGTGTATTTACTATCTCAGTGTTGTTCTACTTAAATGTATCAAATTTAAATTTTGAGGAATGGTGCATATAACAATCTGCAAGTTAATCTCTATCAAAGCATACACCTCACTAATTATTCCAACTACATGCAAAGAGTGTGTCACAACTTGCATATACAATTCACAAAACGGTTCTAAAAGATTACATATTCCTCACTAAAACGTGTAAAAATGTGTTTGTGGTTGAATACATGAATACTTCCTTGATGATTGAATTAGTGCATAGATAGTACAAAGCTGAATCTTTGAGGATACAGGTAGTGCCTAAATGATTGCCTGAGTATATAAGAACTCCATGGGTCGTTCCATATCTGCATAGTTACTGCCTGCTTGTTTGCATGAGTATATCACTACTATCTGGGCGTTTGGATTAGTGCATGAGTATCACTTGAATCATTAGATAAGTGCATAACTAATGGCTCAATAATTCAATACATGCATAGATAGTGTTTGGATGATTAAATGAGTGCACCTTTAGTGTCTGGGTGATTGCAGGAGTGCATAGATTGTATGTGCTGGTTTATAGATTTCATGGACAGTGCATGCATAATTGTTTAAGTACATGCATAGCACCTAGCAGATTTGATGAGTGATATACTACTGTTTCAGTGATTGCATGATTCCATGTTTAAAGCCTCATAGATTGAACGAATGTAAGTGCACTGCTGGGGTGATTTTATTAATGCAAGAGTATTTCCTCAGTAATTAAATGAGTACATAGCTAATGGATGGATAACAGGTTTACTAGAATGTAACTTTCTGCATAATTATATGAGTGAATGAGTAGTACCTGAGTGTTTGTATGAGTTTATGTGTGTGCATCAGTATTTCAATGACTGCACAAGTCTAAGTTTGTGTTTAGATGACTGCATAGCTTCTGCACAAGTGTTACAATGAATGGATAGTTATAGCCTTGTTAATTACATAAGTAAATGGTTAGTGTCTGGGTGATTATATGAATGTATCGGTAGTGCCTCCTTAGTTCAATGACTACGAAATTTCTGTCTGCTTGATTTGAAGATTACATGTGTAGTTTCTAGGTAATTCAATAACTCCATGAATACTGAATCACTGATTTGATGACTGCCTCACTAGCGGTTGAGTGATTGCATGAGTGCCTGAATACTGCCTGATTGATTGTGAAAGTACTTTCATTACTGTTAGATACATAACAAATGTGACTATATATCTGATTTATTGGTTATCTCCTTCTGTCAGTTTCAAACTACCTGTTTTACTGTGTATATGCTTTTCTACTGAGCTATGTGTGAGTAAAGTCTAGATATCACACCTGGTATATAATTGCATACATTGCTGTCTAGGAACATACATTGCTTTGTTATTGAACATGCACATGCATCAGTAAGTTTAAACTTCGATAATGGGCTTGATAATATGCCGTTGTGAATTCCCATAGCAGCCCAGGTTAACACCAGAACATGGGCTGCTATGGGAATTCACAAGGGCATATTATCAAGCCCATTATCGGCGTTTTAGCGGCAGTTTCCTGCTGCTAAATTGGCAATAATTTTATCGCAGTTCTTGATAACATGCCCCTAAGTCCCTTCTTGCAGATATTCTATGATCCCAAGCATAGTTCTGTCCCTGAGCAGAATCCCTGCAACACTGGCTTGCTTGTGTTTTGGTTCAGGGAGGACCTGCCATGACAGTTTCGGCTAGACAGGTCCTAGTGCAGCAAGGTCAAGAATTGATCGGGATGCAGCCCAGGTGGCTGAGAGATTAATTCAAGCATTCCATTTATCACTGTTTTGTTTACTTTTTATTTCACAAACAACACATGAACAGTTACAAAAATATTGTTATCTTAATGATAACAATGGGATATATGGATTGTAATGTTTAGTTTTAAGGCAATAAAACCCACACATCATTTTTAAACCATGAATCTCACTATTTTTGTATTACTGATGGAGGGTCCCGTTCTACCGTCTAACATCACCAGAAAGAAGAGTTCTAACGGCCTTGGTAAGATGAAGGTCTGATGTAGGCCCTGCGTGATAGAAATCTGAAAACATGTTAAAATGACTAACTTTCACCATTAGTAAATAAAGGCCCAAGGGCCCACTATGCTTCGGCTTAAAAGCACATGTTTCTGTGCATTGGAATAAACAAGGTTAAATTAGGCCGTCAGAGATTAATTAGTTTCACTGCCAGCTTCAAGACCAACACCCACACACACACACACAGACGGGTGCCCGTTGGTACAGCTTCCTGAAACCCTTGCTAACGTTATATTTTGAAACATAGCTTGCACAAGTATAAGCAGCAATTTCTGGCAATAAACAGCACCTATCATAAGGGTTCGCACTTGCAGATATGTAGAAATGTACGTGACAGAAAAATGTCCTTTTTTAGTAATGTACAACATGTTCCCTTTTTAGAAATAAGTGACAAAAATGTTCTCTTTCAAAGGTACAAGATGTTCTGTTCTAAAAAAAGTACGTAACATAATGTTTTGTAAAGATTTCCTTCCGGTGTCCCAGAACACATGTGGTTAAACCACCTGCACTGAAAGGGCGTAGGCCAGTGTCACCATAGAACCTTAGTTCCTCAATTTTAGGTATATCAGGCCCAACCGTCAAATCTGAAGGCAGAACTCTCCTGCGGATGCCTGGCATGAGCGTTGTTTGTTCTCCGGCTAGCCGTGTCTGACTTGGGACACCGACGCCTCTCTCAGGTTGTGGATCTCCCAGGGCAGATAGCCTTTTTCTCTATCCCTAGATCTCTGATCCTTTAATTTTCTCTCTTTGTAGCTAGATCTCTGTATGGCAGACGTCTCAGCCATTAGGAGACTGGGCTTTCTCCTAGATACTACCAGACACCGAATTGAATAGTAAAATGTTTTATTTTAGTTAAATCTACTGGCTCCTTCTTTGCCTTGGCTATATAAGTCCGGATCCTGATAGAAATGTACAATCTGCGAAAAGAGACCTGGTCTAAATGTTTTGTCCGTAGGCATTAGTGTTCTATATCCTTATACTTAGTAGTGTAAGATCTTTAATCATCTGTAATAGTGCTCATTTAGTACATTTTATTCCTGTGTTGCCTTGAGATATTTTGAGCATTTGTCATCTATCATTTACTCCAGACAGGGCGAAGTCTGGATCATTTTTAGAACATTGCATTATAGCAAGTATAGATAATCATTTATTTCTTCTGCCTGTCAATTGAAAATAAAATGCCACTCCAACTTGAACATCTGGTATCTTACATCTGTGTTCCTTCTCTCTCAGTGAAATGCTGTGTTGGTGATGTGTGATGTGCAACCACACCCAAGGTGGTGACCACTGACCGAAAGTGTCAAGAATTTCCCTTTCTCAGGTGGTGCCCAACGGTTCATCGGACCTGTCCATTCTGCGGGGGAATCCGGTGGACTTCCACGAGCTGCCTCGGGGGGTCCTGCCACAGCCTCTTGCGTATCAGTGGTGAGTCAAGGAACGTTTTATTTTTTACCTTGAGTTTCCGGTGTTGGCTACTTGGCTGTGTGCGGTCCCCTTGGGGCCGGCTCTGGGTAGGACTCCTGAACACCCCCCTGCAGCATTGTCTATGGTCGCGATTCAAGAACCCTATGTGTCTCTCAGTGGTCACATTGTGCTTTCTCACTCGTTGCAGTTGTGTCTAAACTTATCGCCTCTTGACAGTTGCACTTGTGGCTTGTGGTTTGGCGAGGCTCGTCTCCCTGCCAGTTCTAGTCCGGAGGGAATGGTTTATGATGTGTTTTGTGCTATGGGTTTTGCTGTCAACTACCCCCAGGTTCATGATCCCTCTCGACAGTTCAAGTCTGTGAGTTGGGTGTGTTCTGGACCTTGTAGGTCTTGAATCGGGTTCAAGTCCCACCCTGCCACTTTCTTTGTGGATAGGTTTGTGATCCCTCTCCCAGTTCGAGTCTGGGGAGCTGGGTGTTCCCTGGTTTCATCCAGGGTCGGAGTTTCTCCACTAGGGGTCCTGTTGACACTTGCCTCATACATTGTGAATACTGCATTGTCAATACTGCATTGTGATTGCCACCGCATGTGAACCTTTTTTATCTCTTCTCTCCTTTGCACTGGTGTCGCCCCCCCATCCTTCCTCCCCTGTTCATCTTCCCCATCCTTCCTCCCCTGTTCATCTTCCTCATCTGCTCCAGCAGCCCCCACCCCCACCTACCCTGCCCCCCCCTGTTCGTCTTTCTCATCTGCTCCAGCAACCCCCACCCCCCACCTACCCTGCCTGCCACCCCGATTCAGCACACACCCCCACCCCACTCCCCTGCCTGACAGCCCTTCATTTCTCAGCTGTTCTCTCTTGCACTCCTCCTCAATGAGGACTCCTCCTTCACTTTACTTTCCTCACGACCTCTTCCTACATGGTCTGGCTGTATTACTGTACATCTCCGTTCCGCGTCTACAGCCATCCTGCCGACCTCCTCTGACTTCCTGCTCTCCGCGCACGCACAAACAGGAAATACTTTGTGCTATCTGTGGCTCATACACTCCATCGCCAGCCCACTTCCTCCCCTGGCGCCGCAGCGCTGCTTCCTTCGCTGCACACTTCCCCCCAGCCCCCGCCCTTCCCTGAACTCTCCCTCTGCACACCTTCTCACACTCTCCGTCTTTCTCCTCTTCCGTCCTCTACAGTTCTCCTTTCATTCGCTACCACTTCACGTCTCCTCTCTCTCTCTATCCATTGCAATTGCCTTTATATGCCCCCCTCATACCATTATCACCCCACTGCCCCCTGCCCCTGCCTGGGATTACAGTATGGATGATATTATTTCAAACTGTGTCTCTCGCTCTCCTGACATTCCATCTCTTGCTTGGTGACGTACTCATTATTTCGCTCACAAACTCTGGCGGTCTTTCCAGTCCTTCTTTGTCTCCTCTGCCAGTTCTCACATCTCTGTTCTTGGCAGTTCTACCATCTCTGTTCTTGAAGTAGTGAGAGTTTATATCTAGGTGACCCACTTGTGGGACACCCCCGCGCCGCACGGCCACCAGCTGCTGCGTGTGCCCCTTGCCTGCCCTCTGCCTCGCTGCTGCCTCGTTTGCCGGTTGCCGGCTGCCTCCGCTGCGGTTGTTTTTTCCTTGTTTTTTCCGTAATTTGTGCCTGTTTTATTTTATTTCATTTTGCCTGTGTTTTGGTTTTCCTTCCTTGTTGTCCGCCTACCTCGCCGCCCTCCGCCCTCCCTTCCCGCCACCGCCGCTTTTCCCCGCCCCTTTTTCTATTCTGTACCCTCCCCGCTCCCGCCTCCCAGCTGCTCCGCCCACCCGTGCACTTCGCCTTAAATGGCGACTGTGCGAACGCGCAGCGGTCACGCACAGCGGGTGCGCCGTTTGTGCGCCGAAGGCGCGCCAAAGGTAAGCCCGTCTGCGCCCGTCCGCGCCTGGACCGCGCCCAGTGCCATGACCCCTGGCCCATGAGGACCCCGACCGACCCGCCTGACGTACTCCGCCGCCACCCTCACCGCTCTCAACACCGGCCGACTCCCAGAATGCCATCAAGCCACTCCACGACGTACCCACGGACCTTTCAGCTGCCACACCTGCAAGTTCACCTGCACCCGGACCAGCCTCGCACCAGCACCCGCCAAGCCGAACACCAGCAGCACCCACCTCAAGTGCATCCTGCTCAACACCCGCTCCGTCCACAGACACGCCATCGAACTCTGGAACCTCCTAGACGCCACAGCCCCTGACGTTGCCTTCCTCACGGAGACCTGGATGAACGCCTCTTCAGCTCCAGACATCGCCATCGCTATCCCAGAGGGCTACAAGATCGTCCGGAGGGACCGAAACGCCAACCAGATGGGAGGAGGCATCGCCATCATCCACAGGAGCACCATCCGTCTCACGACCAGCACCGACAACACCCTGACCAGCGCGGAACACCTGCATTTCCAGATCCACACCAACCCGAACACCACCCTCAGAGGCACCCTGATCTACCGACCCCCTGGACCACGCACGCAATTCAGCGAGGACATCACCGACTTCGTCAGCCCGCATGCCCTCCCCTCCGCTGACTACATCCTCCTGGGAGACCTCAACTTCCATCTGGAGAACAACAACGACCGCAACACCAGCACCCTGCTCGACAACCTCGCCAACCTGGGACTCAAGCAACTGGTGTCCACCCCCACCCACCTCGCCGGACACACACTCGACGCAGTCTTCTCTTCCAGCACAGACATCGACTTCAGCCACGCCACAGAGCTTCAATGGACGGACCACAGCTGCGTCCACTTCACCTTCAAGAGAACGACGACCCACCAACACCAGCAACAGGCCGCCCGCAGAAGCTGGAACAAGATCACAGCAGACCAGCTTGCCACCTCCCTGAGCCAGCACCCTCCTGCCAGCTCAGCGAACCCCAGCCAGGCCGCCGACAACCTCACGAAGTGGATCAGCAACTGCGCGGACGAACTCGCCCCACTGAGGACCCCGCCTAGCAGACCCGGCAGCAAGAAGGCCCCATGGTTCACCGACGAACTCAAGAGCTCCAAGAAGAACTGCCGAGCCCTCGAGAAAGTCTGGAGAAGGGAACCAACACCGGACAACAGGACCTCCTTCAAACTTGCCACCCGGAAACACCACCAGCTGATCCGCGCCGCCAAGAAAACAGCATTCAAGGACCGGTTGGACAACAACGCACACAACTGCAAGGAACTCTTCAACATCGTGAAAGAGCTTTCCAACCCCAGCGCAGGAAACAACAACATCACCCCATCGCAAGACCTCTGCAACTCCCTCGCTTCATACTTCCACAACAAGATCGCGGACATACACAACAGCTTCAACAACCAACCAACGCACACCATGACCTAACAACCACCCCCCACCACCACCCTCCACGCCTGGACCCCGATCAGCACCGAAGACACCATCCGCACGATGAACTCCATCCACTCCGGATCACCGACCGACCCCTGCCCTCACCACGTCTTCAACAAGGCCGACGCTGTCATCGCACCCCACCTGCGAGACATCATCAACACATCCTTTGACACCACCATCTTCCCTGAGAGCTGGAAACACGCCGAACTCAGCGCTCTACTCAAGAAACCAACAGCGGACCCCACCGACCTCAAGAATTACCGCACCATCTCGCTCCTCCCGTTTCCAGCCAAAGTCATCGAGAAGACCGTCAACAAGCAGATGGCCGCCTTCCTCGAGACAAACGGATCCCTCGACCCCTCACAGTCCGGCTTCCGAGCCAATCACAGCACCGAGACCGCCCTCATCGCCGCCACCGATGACATCCGAGCCCTGATGAACAATGGAGAAACAGCGGCCCTCATCCTCCTAGACCTCTCCGCGGCATTCGACGCGGTCTGCCACCGCACCCTAGTACGGCGCCTCAGCAACATCGGAATCCAGGACAAGGCGCTGGAATGGATCATCTCCTTCCTCGACGGAAGAACACAGAGAGTCCGCCTACCACCGTACAAGTCAGAGGCCTCCGAAGTCATCTGCGGCGTCCCCAAAGGATCATCTCTGAGCCCCACCCTCTTCAACGTCTACATGAGCCCCCTCGCGGCCATCGTACGCAAACACAACCTCAGCATAATCTCCTACGCCGACGACACCCAGCTGATCCTCTCTCTGACCAACGACCCCGCCGCCGCCAGAGCCAACCTGCACGAAGGGATGAAAGAGGTAGCCGAGTGGATGACGACCAGCCGCCTGAAACTGAACTCGGACAAGACGGAGGTCCTCATCCTGGGCTCCTCACCCTCCGCCTGGGACGACTCCTGGTAGCCTCCCGCCCTGGGCACCGCACCCAAACCGACAGACCATGCACGCAACCTGAGCTTCATCCTGGACTCCTCCCTCTCCATGACCAGGCAAGTCAACAACGTCTCCTCGGCGTGCTTCAACATCCTACGCATGCTACGGAAGATCTTCTGGTGGATCCCCACCGAGACCAGGAAGACCGTCACCCAGGCCCTCGTCACCAGCCGACTGGACTACGGCAACGCCCTCTACGCCGGTACCACCGCCAAGCTCCAGAAGAGACTCCAGCGGATCCAGAACGCCTCAGCCAGACTCATCCTCGACATCCCACGAACCAGCCACATCTCCGGACATCTGAGAGACCTTCACTGGCTCCCCGTCAACAAAAGAATCACCTTCCGCCTCCTCACCCACGCACACAAAGCCCTACACGACCAAGGCCCGAGCTACCTCAACAGCCGAGTCAACTTCTACGCTCCCAAACGCCACCTCCGATCAGCCAACCACGCCCTCGCCGCCGTCCCCCGCATCCGAAGAGCGACTACAGGAGGAAGGTCCTTCTCCTACCTGGCCGCCAAGACCTGGAACTCCCTCCCGACCGACCTGCGCCTGACCCAAGACCACCTCTCCTTCAGGAAGAAGCTGAAGACCTGGCTGTTCGAGCAGTAGCGGCACCCCCCCCCAGCGCCTTGAGACCCTACGGGTATGTAGCACGCTTTATAAGTGTCACTGATTGATTGATTGATAGGTCATTGATCTGTTCTTTAACATCTGTTCTTTAAGTAGTGAAAGATCATCTCTACATCGTTCACTTTTCATTCAGGATGCATCCTCTTTATGTCATCATTATTTATTGTTCTGTCATTATGTTTTGTTGATTATGTAATGTGTTGATTATTGACCCTCTCCATTTATGTTTTGTTCATTTGCCCTGCTCTATGTCAAATTTGCTTTTGGATCCATGTGCTTTGTGTAAGTAGCAGCTGGGCTTTGTGATTCAGCCAAGTGACCCACGGTTCCCACACTCTGAGTTACCTACTGCCTGCCTTGCCACTCACTACAATTTATCACACGTCTCATAGGTAGCCATTTCCTCGTCCCCCGCCCCTGCATTGCCTTTCCCGCATTGCCCTTCCTTTCTCCACGGACAGCACGCCCATTTATTGCCAATCATTTGCTTCACAATTGATTGCCAAAAGGGGGGAAAAGTTATTCATCCTCCCCTGCCTCCCTACATCCCTCGCCTACACATGTTATGCCTTACACCCACCCATTTCCGTAATGTCCAGCAGCCCCCCACACATTCAACATTGTACCATCAGTTCCTTCACGGCAGACCCGAATTACTTCACAAGTCCGCAACCAACGAATTCACGTCCCTTACCGACGAAGACCGCACCATTCTAACAGGCGCCTGGACACTTTTAGGAGGTAACCTTATGCCAGGCATCCAGCTTAACATCTCTACCCAATCTCTTGACAGCTTCCCAGACATATCTCTTACCCCACCATCCCCAGACACCACAGCCCCTCAGCAGTTGTATACAGAAGACGCCTCTGCCTCTTCCACCCTTTCTGTCCCCCACTCACTTCCCCTTGGATACCCAGAGTACCCACATCACCCTGCTACCTCACCCATTCTCATCACTGACGACGAGTCTTCACTAGATTCCATACTGTCAGGTGCTGCATTTGAAATAGTGTACATCCCCCCGCCAGAAGAAAAAGGCCCAGACTCACCTCCGCCATCCGTCTCCAACTCCTACTCCTATCACCCAAACTTTCAACAAGATACATCACCCCTTTTAAGAGCACTTCTGTCCGATCCCTCATAAAATCCTGGCCCCTGCATTCTGCCACACCTGCAGAGTCCATCACACTTCTCCAACTTCACATAAGGGAATTAGTGATCATACCACTGATCATATCACAATATTCCTGATCAACAATAACATTGTAGGCATTTTTGACGGCCACCCCTCTTGTTTCGTCCACGTTACACCCCTCAGTAGCACTGTCCTACTCTCAATATTTCAGGCACTCAATATTGACTACGCCTACCCTCGCCAAGTTACCCTATCTCTCGCACCAGCATTTTCACGCCCCGCCGAGCCTACAGGAAAGGCTCTCTCGCACAAATCTTTTCACGCCCCACCGACCCTATAGTAAAGGATCATAGCAGCTCTCAATACACCTCTGCATCACCTGCGTGCCGCCCACAGGAACCAAGCTCCATGCAGGCTCTTCAGGCAGTATACGATAAACGAATATTCGGCACGGCAGTTCATAAAACACCAGAGTGGATCTACATCCGGATCCGCCTACCATCTCCAGGCCTAGAACTCCCCACTGTATTCACGTCCTCCTGGCCACGGAACCCACTGCAAAGCAAAATTCGCATCACCTTTACCCGTCACAATCTTGAATTCCCTGATTTCTCCCCAGAAGGAAAATACAGGGGACCTGACGAATTAGATTTAAGATTCATACTCTACCACCTTGTCTGTAATGAAGTAGGAGAGGAACTTATCAGAGATCTGCATCCTCACGACAGTAGCCCTGTACCAACTTCAGACTCCACAGACCCCAGCCCTCACAACAACTAGGGGAAACACACCCAGGCAGGGTTGGTCTGTCCCTCTAGGCTAACAGCTGACTCTATCCCACATAGGGTTTACAGCTACCATATATGCACTAAGTAACCTCATGAATAGGATACTGAATTCCACTGTGTACAAAACACCTTACGGCTATCATATATATTTTATTTTGCGTCTTGCAAATTGGGAAGGACCAACAATCCAGTCAAGTTTCTTCCCCAGACACCCACTCCAGTCCAAGATAGCAGGCACCTGCTTTGGCGTCCAACTCCAGTTCCCTGGCTGCACCCCCACACAAAATAGTGAATTGCAAAAGGGTGTTTATGACCGGGTCCTAGCGGGTGTAGCAGAGGAACTAGTGCCTGATCTTTAGAGAAGCATAGCCAACACCCTGCATTAAAGGCTCGGCCTTGCGGGCACACAAATATCTCATCATGGCAACACCACTCCAACATGTCCTGAAAATGTTCAGTGGACAGGAAAAACGCATACTCAAACACTGTAGGGAGCTTCACAAATTAACAAGGAATATGGATTATCCTTGGCCTTCCGAAGGATCCTTTGACGAAAATATCCTCGAGCACGCCACCACTTTCCTAAACACCAAATATTCCGGCACAAAATTACAAAAAAGGAAAGACTCCTTAGCTCTCTGGCGTATCTTTAAAGAGAACCCGCAGGAACACCCTGCCACCCTGACCACTGTCCCGTCTGCGCCCCCTCCATACCAAGCCAATGGCATGTACACAGCAATAGCATCCGCGGAAAACAAAGAACTAGACTTACAGAGCACAACTAATGACTTACCAACTGTCGGATACAGTCAACTCCCAAGTGACCTCTTTTCCACACCCGAACACCCTCAACCCGGTGGTGAAGGTAGTACTGCCTCATCGCCGCCACCCGGCACCAGCAGTGGCCCACTGCTACCCATCACAGTGCCAACCACCACACCCGTCACAGTGCCAACCACCACTCCCGTCATAGTGCCAACCACCACTCCCGTCACAGTGCCAGCCACGGTACCCGTCACAATGCCAGCCCCAGTCAGTCCCCTACATGTAACTCCTGCCACCGGTGGCAGCCAAACACTGCACGCCACTGTGCCAGGGTTGCCAGGACAGGTAAATGCGCAGTTTTTGTTACAACTGAACCCCACCTCCATCGCAGTCCTACCTGGTGAGGAGGACGATGAAAATGCAGACAATGTGTCCATCGCCTCATCAAACCACTCACGCACGTCATCCCACCACACAGCCGACTCGCTTCGTCACTCACTCCCCCTGTACCCTAATTTGGACAGCCTCTGGGCCACTAGTGCTACACCGCCCCAGGAGCAGGAGGCCGCCCCCCGAAACCGCATGCCATTCTGCGGCACCAGCACAGGCGAGCCATTAATAACATTCTCCTCTGTTCACCAACAGAATAAGGATAGAGAGCTACAAGGCCCGCCGGCACCCTATGTGGTCCATTATGACGCATGGAGACCAGCCACAGAACTCAATAAAAGTTTAGAGTGCAGTCCCAAAGGGGATGCCCGAGCAGACATGTTCCCCAATTAAATGCTACGCGACTACGAGCACGAAGACATAACTCAACTAGTCCGGCGTGCTTCATGTAAGCTTGAACAGATCAGCGACAGATTATCTGAGACTCTCAGGATTACCCACCCTAACACACCACATACTAAGCAAACAAAGAACACCTCACGGCAGCCCACTGCGCAATCAGACATCTTTGAATATACTGAAGGGAATGGGGACCTAGGCCAGAGTCAACAGCAGACAACCCACTTCCCATCCACACCGTTGCAAAGAGCGGGTCCCTCTCGGGACATAGGAGACTATGAAAGACTACCTGAAGTACAGTACCATGGGTCCCCCTCCCAGAGCCACCAGACTACTGCGCCTGACCATACACGCACGCCTACTGGGCCGACACAGGTCCATTTCACACTCCCTGACATACCACCACGGCATCCTGCGCCTGCACCAGATCCATTCGCCCCACCATCCGTCACAGACATGGTACACTCCACGAGCCAGCCACACGCCACGCATGTCATACAATCAACAAACCCCTTCTTTGATAATCAGGAATTACCAAACACAGGGGATCCAGAGAGGAAAAAGAAGAAAAGGACAACAGAGGTAGAAAGACTAACTGTATTAGAAACGCACGGACGACCAGAGGACATCGTATACGATGCCCCTGGCACTGACGCTCCTATCAAATACAAAGTCACTGGCACCGCCTCCATGCGAAACACTCGAGCTAGAACAGGCAATGGCATGTTCCTTAGCAGGCCATGTGTCCTGCGTGACAAGGACCTAACTCCCAACCAGATAGTGGAAATAGGTGAGAATTCAGATTACGCTGTCATCCCCTTCACAGACAATCTGGCCGGATGGACAGAATCCTTGGCCCCGCAGATGATCCCCTGGCCAAGAGAAGGGTCCTTCGACCCTCAACATATGGCCACTGCAGTAGAATGCATACTGGAGGGTGCAGGGGATGAGGACTGGGACTATGACTATATGCAAGCCAGTCTCGCAATTTGGCAGAAATATGCCATACGATATGACACCACAAGACCGAAACTTCAAGGTGCAGGGATTAGCCGCCAGATGCCGCTAATATACAAAACAGCAAAGGCCCCTCCAATATATAACTGCTGGTCTTATGCGGAGGAAGAAGCCATTAAAAAGAATCTCCCGCCCCTCACTGAGGGTGCCAGCAAATGGATAGTGGCCCTAGAGAAAAATACTACAGGCACCAAACCAGGGGTTGGTGATATGAAAAGTTTGCTAATTTCCCTCATGGGAGGAGAAGCAGAAGAAATTTTCACAAGTATCAGTAGAGGCCTGATAACTATGAGCGACACAACGTACGATGGAGAACCATTTGATAAAATCAGGGCAGCAGTCTGGACCAAACTACGATTAAAATACACTGATGTGCCAGATATTGGGTCTCTCATGTCACTGACTATGCAAACAAATGAAGACCTGATTAATTTCATTTCTATAATGAAAGAAAAATGGCATCAGGAGTTAGGAGACTCCTGGAATATAACTGGAGGAAATAGCAGACTCTTTTACCACATGGTTAAAAGAGGACTGCCAGACGATGTGCAGGAGAAATTAGATGGGGTAGTAGCCATGGAAGGAAAACCATGGCCTGAAATACAAGACCACATTATACATTTCTGCAAAAAGAAAATAGAACAGGAAAAAAGCAGACAGCTAGCTATTGAAAATGCAGCTGCAAAATTAGTGCAGCAGAAGCTAAATAAGAGAAAGGATGTAGTGGACAATGTCATGTTAGCAACACCTGTCAGCCAAATGACGGCAGTCACCACCTTCCCACAGGCCGCCCAAAATGTGCTTGCCACCAATACCCAGTCTGCCCCGCAACAAGGGCAGCCGCCTGCCATACAATATGTCCAGGCACCCGCCATACAGGTGCAGCAGCCAGCCACACAGCCTGCCATACAATATGCGCAGGCACAGACGCCACAAACACAGCCAGCCATACAGTATGTGCAGACCCCACCACAACAGACAGTCCAGTATGTGCAAGCCCAACAGCAGCCCACAGTGCAGTACATCCAACAGCAGCCTCCGGTGCAGTATTTATCACCACAACCAGCCTACAGTAATGACCAACACCAGTATTACACTAACAATAGAAACACCGGGATGCAGGTAAGGGGCAATGGACAGCAAAGGGCCCCGCAACAGCCAAGCCAACGTACTGGCTTCTGTTGTCACAAGGTGGGCCACATGCAAAGAGATTGTCGCTCTAGACTCCGGGACCAAGGCCAACAAGTTATGGGTCCCCCCCAGCAAGCACCCCTGCAGTTCCACCCGCAACAACAAATGTATGCACAGGCACCCCAGATGGTGTATGCTTATGCCCAACAAGCACCACAGCAGAACATTCAACAAGCACAGCTCCAGACCCCCGTAATAACCCAAGCTCAACAGCCGTCCACAATGATGCAAGTTCCCGTGCAACAGCAGCCACAGACTTCCTCATACCAAGTGATGCCCCAAGCCCAAACTGCCCCACACCAAGGTGGTGTGGTAGTCACCTCCAATAATCCTTTTTCACAAGGCACCATCCAGCAATACCAGGCTGGAGGGTACTCGTGCTAGGACTGCCCACAGACAACTCTTGTGTGCCCAGTTTTATCATGCATCATGAGCGGTGAAGATGACCCCACCGTCCTGGTCACGATAAATAACAAACCTTACAGCTTCCTCATTGACACAGGCGCCACGTACTCCTGCATTACAGGCCGACACCTGCCTATTTCTGATCAAGTAGCGGACACACAGGGATTCTCTGGGGCAATAGCAAGGGTCCCATTCACCAAGCCAGTACCTCTGCAAATAGGAGACCGGGTGCTGGAGCAACAACTGCTTTATTCGCCACATTCTCCAGTCAACCTTTTAGGGAGGGACCTCATGGCAAAGCTGTACATGACAATTCACTTCCATGAGAACGGAACAATGGTTTGCTCTATACCAGGCACACCCCCTAGCAAGAATGATGGCACTCACTGTTGACTCTTCCTTGAAGGATCAAGTAAGGGCCCGCCCTGGGGATGAGCAAGCATTCTGCGCTGCGGTGCACATTGTTGTAGCCACCACACCAGAACTACACAGCCGCACTGTCCAACTCCCAAAAGAGTTCCTCTTCCGCCCACAGTCTCAGAACTCCCAGACATCGGACAGGAACATGACCCTAGGCATACACGCTCTTCACATTACACCTACATACGGGGCCTTTATAGCAGGAGATGACCATATGAACACCTGGGCCTGTGTAATATTTGTCGAGCCCGGACACCAAGTGAGAGACATTTCAGACAAACAGCTCTTTGGCGATCCTGGCGAATATCCCATCACAGAGATCATCTATCAATATGAGGTGCCCCTCTCGGTGACAGTGGAAAAGAGAACACCCAGTGCCCCACAGAAATATGACTCAGTGCGTGAAGCAGACTTGGCTCAAGTCCCGCCACACCTGTGGACCACCGGTCCCAATGACGTAGGCCTCATTCGCTCTGCCACCCCATTTAAAATAACACTGAAAGAAGGCGCAATTCTACCCAGAATTAAACAGTACCCGTTATCTAAAGAAGCAAAGGAAGGCATTGCCCCCACCATACAAGCCCTGCTGGATCAGGGGGTCATATACCCATGTGTATCTCCTTGTAACACATGCCTGTTCCTAATTCGGAAGGGCAAGACCAACCAATGGCGTTTGATTCATGACCTTCGTCTCATTAATAACATAGTGGTACCAGAGTTTCCCATCGTCCCAGACCCCTCTGTCATCCTCAACAATGTTCCCCCGAATGCACAATACTTTTCCGTGATCGAGCTGAAAAATGCGTTTTTCAGCGTCCCCCTTCACCCAGACAGCCAGTACCTATTGGCATTTTCGGTCAACAGGGTACAAATGTGCTATACAAGATTAGCTCAAGGGTACTGTGAGTCCCCTAGCATCTTCAACAGAATGGTCAAAGAAGACCTATCGAACTTTCGATGCGACAGCACCTTGCTGCAATATGTTGACGACATTTTGCTCTGCAGCACCACCGAACAAGAATGTAGAAAATACACCATTTCCCTGCTCACTACGTTAGCTCACAAAGGTTACAAAGTGGATAAAAAGAAACTTCAGTACTGTCAGACGGAGGTACAATACCTAGGTCAGTTAATATCAGCATCAGGGAGACGGGTCACGCCAGACAGAGTTGAAGCCATCAAAGGGACACCAGAGCCCCAAACTGTCAAAGACATGCAGAAGTTCCTAGGATTAGTGAACTATGTCGGCCAGTGGGTCTTTGACTTTTCCACAATAACTGCCCCTTTGTTGAAAGCAGTCAAAGCAGCCAAAGACAGACGCAACAGAATAGACTGGACACCCGAAATGACTGACTCCTTCCAGCAGCTAAAAGATTAAATAACAAACGCACCAGTGTTAGGCACTCCTGACTACACCAAGGAGTTTTTCCTATTCACTCACTGCAATGGTCAAGTCATGACGGCTGTACTTACTCAGAAATACCCCATGGGTCACAAACCAATCGCGTATTTCAGCGGCATGCTGGACTCTGTCATGAGGGGTCATTACCCCTGTGAACAGGCTCTTGCCGCCGCTGCCTTCGCGGTAGACAAAAGCACTCCCATTGTCATGGTATCCCCTCTGACACTGTACACCGAGCACGCTGTCTTTGCCATAATTCAGAAAGCTAAGACAACATTGACAACACAAAGAGTGTTAGGTTACGAAGTCATACTGTCATTACCCTCCCTGAAGATCGTCAAATGTCACACAGTCAATCCAGCCACCTTCTTTGCCCATCCTATTGCAGCCTCAGACGATGACACCCATGACTGTGCCACATACTCCCCAGACGAGTCAGGAGCAGAAAAGGAGGACCCCCTGCCAGACAGCACTGTATACTTTGTTGATGGGTCCTCTACAATAGACCAAGAGACAGGGATCAGATACACAGGAGCCGCAGTGGTTAGGGCCCAGCAGCATGAGTCCTCTGACTCCCTCGACATTGTACAACAAATTACATTGCCCTCTCACTACTCAGCCCAAGCCGCTGAACTAGTGGCACTAAGTGCCGCTTTAAATAACGGGGCTGGTGACCGCATCACCGTATACTCAGACTCTGCATATGTCACAACAACAACACACTCGAGTATCTTGCGCTGGAAGCAGCGCGGATTTCTCAAGTCAGATGGAACACCAGTATGTCACAAACAGTTGTTAGAAGAATTAATAGAAGCCCTGACACTTCCAACAGAAGTAGCCGTTGTCAAATGTGCAGCTCATACAAATGGCCAAGACTTTGTGTCCAGAGGTAATGCTCTGGCAGATTGGGCAGCAAAAGCTGCAGCCAGGAACTCCCAACACATTCTTGCAACAGACCCTCACCATACACCTATCCTACTTGCCCAAGCAGCAGCTCCAGCACAGCAGACAAACACGCAGGAACTCTGGGCCCGATTCACAGAATGAACTTACTACTTTTGGCATTCACAGAATGCACTTACTACTTTTGGTATTCACAGAATGAACTTACTCATTTTGGTATTCACAGAAGTTAGGACTACTAACTTTAGGACTCCTAAATGCCTTCTGTGAATACCGAAAGTCTTAAAATTAGGATTTTTCTCAATTTAGTAGTAGTAAAGTTAGGACTCCTAACTTTAGGATGTCTAAATGCCTTCTGTGAATACCGAAAGTCTTAAAATTACGATTTTTCTCAATTTAGTAGTAGTAAAGTTAGTAGTCCTAACTTTACTACTACTAAATAGAGAAAATTCCTAATTTTAAGACTTTCGGTATTCACAGAAGGCATTTAGGCATCCTAAAATTAGGAGTCCTAACTTTACTATATTTACTGTTGGAAGTGCCACCTCCAACAGCTATGTGCCTTCTGCATCTATACCTTTGCCGCATGCAAGGACAGACACAAATCAGCAAAGTTGAATTAGATACAGTATTTGCAAATACCGCAACATGGGACCATATGGGACCATACACCCATTTTATACAAGGTTATCACAGAGGTAGCTGACCTGACAGAGGCGATAAAAATAATGCGGAAAAGGGGACATAGAAGAATGGACATTTATGGACCAGCCATCCTGAAACAAGGGTGGTTTACAGTATCAGTGCCCGTAACATCATGCGATGATTCCCTACCACATGATAACCGCACGTCCCATGCCACAATAGGACGGTACTGAACTTATCCGCTCAGGTGTACACAAAGGGTAGATGGATCCCTATGTAGAGCAGCCTCCTTAGGTGCCCCATGGGCGGGTGAAACACAATGGGAAGAAGACATTGACTGGGAGGTTGAGGATAACTGTGAACAAATTTGGAATGAAGCAGGAAGTAGATACACCTGGGGTGGGGAAAGAATGTACAAACATAAAAAAGCAATTAAACTAAAAAACCCTTCTCTTTGTTTCATAGGTAATGGCTCTGTCGCTATTGGGCGTAACACAGACTGTAATTCCACGGTCTTTAACTTCGATATGCAGTACAGCACCTCTACTCTGATGGACTACTACTGGGCGTGCGGAGAGCACCTCTATCTCCAACTACGTCCTCAGTGGCTCGGACTGTGTTCTTTGGTAACCCTGCATAAAGTACATCTGGTTGTGCCGGCATCAAATGCTTCTCACATACTGTCACATCCAACGACAGGTGACGTGACATTCCTCCACCGACACCGGCGAACAGCAGAGCATTTCGCAGGAGAAGCCCGGGGTAAGGTCCAGGAAGAATTCCGCCTCTTCAGCGAGGCCCAGCTTTTCTTAGGAGCGGCATTCCCAATGTTCCAAACTCAGGCTACTGCCCGCTGGCTGGAAGTAACACGCTATGAGGTCATGAAAGCCATCAACAGCACCAGAGACGGCCTAAATGCAATAAGGGAAGAACCGCGCCCATTACGACTAATGGTTCGGGAGCATCGCTACTTCCTCGACATGCTGACAGCCAAAGATGGTGGTCTGTGTCATCAAATCGGAAAATCCTGCTGCACTTTCATACCGGGAAATGACGAGGATAACGGATCCATAACAAGAGCCATTGAGGAGTTGACTAACTTGGGAAAAGAAATGACTGAGGAAGGAGGTGCCCCTGCAGACATTATCCCAACGAACTGGTTCGACTTTGACTGGATGCCCTCCTGGCTAACAGCGATTCTCAAGCTGATGATACCTATAGTCGGGATTATGGTCTTTCTGTGTTGCGCCTTTCAGTTGGGGAGTCAATGTATCAAGAGATTAAGCACAAAAGCTGTAGGGATGAATTATGCTAGCACAGGGATTTACCAGATACCAAAATATGAAGACATGGATCGGGCTCCTGGGGATGGGAATGGAGAACAAATAAAATGATTGACCTACTACCACCTAGCACACACCCATCACCACCGGACACACACTCTGGGGTGCCATCAGCCCCACCTCTCCCTCCAGGTAGAAATACACTAAGTCACAATACTGCAGATGGACAATAGGAATGCCTGCTTAACGAATCAGGTACACAGTATATCCAACTACTCAGGTCTGACAAATATGTTGCACGTCCGCCCAGTTTTAAGTGCTATGTCAATGACATGCCATGGATTCCACCACATGCAGAAAAATCGACAAAATACTCACTTAAGAGTGTGTTCATAAATGAACAAGAGGGGGTAGATGATGGAGGGTCCCGTTCTACCATCTAACATCACCAGAAAGGAGAGTTGTGACGGCCTTGGTAAGATGAAGGTCTGATGTAGGCCCTGCGTGATAGAAATCTGAAAACATGTTAAAATGACTAACTTTCACCATTTGTAAATAAAGGCCCACGGGCCCACTATGCTTAGGCTTAAAAACACACGTTTATGTGCATTGGAATAAACAAGGTTAAATTAGGGCGTCAGAGATTAATTAGTTTCACTGCCAGATTCAAGACCAACACCCACACACACACACACAGACGGGTGCCCGTTGGTACAGCTTCCTGAAACCCGTGCTAACGTTATATTTTGAAACATAGCTTGCACAAGTATAAGCAGCAATTTCTGGCAATAAACAGCAACTATCATAAGGGTTTGCACTTGCAGATATGTAGAAATGTACGTGACAGAAAAATGTCCTTTTTTAGTAATGTACAACATGTTCCCTTTTTAGAAATAAGTGATGTTCTCTTTCAAAGGTACAAGATGTTCTGTTCTAAAAAATGTACGTAACATAATGTTCTGTAAAGATTTCCTTCCGGTGTCCCAGAACACATGTGGTTAAACCACCTGCACTGAAAGGGCGTAGGCCAGTGTCACCATGGAACCTTAGTTCCTCAATTTTAGGTATATCAGGCCCAACCATCAAATCTGAAGGCAGAACTCTCCTGCGGATGCCTGGCATGAGCGTGGTTTGTTCTCCGGCTAGCCGTATCTGACTTGGGACACCGACGCCTCTCTCAGGTTGTGGATCTCCCAGGGCAGATAGCCTTTTTCCCTATCCCTAGTCTCTGATCCTTTAATTTTCTCTCTTTGTAGCTAGATCTCTGTATGGCAGACGTCTCAGCCATTAGGAGACTGGGCTTTCTCCTAGATACTACCAGACACCGAATTGAATAGTAAAATGTTTTATTTTAGTTAAATCTACTGGCTCCTTCTTTGCCTTGGCTATATAAGTCAGGATACTGATAGAAATGTACAATCTGCGAAAAGAGACCTGGTCTAAATGTTTTGTCCGTAGGCATTAGTGTTCTATATCCTTATACTTAGTAGTATAAGATCTTTAATCATCTGTGTTAGTGCTCATTTAGTACATTTTATTCCTGTGTTGCCTTGAGATATTTTGAGCATTTGTCATCTATCATTTACTCCAGACAGGGCGAAGTCTGGATCATTTTTAGAACATTGCATTATAGCAAGTATAGATATGCATTTATTTCTTTTGCCTGTCAATTGAAAATAAAATGCCACTCCAACTTGAACGTCTGGTATCTTACATCTGTGTTCCTTCTGTCTCAGTGAAATGCTGTGTTGGTGATGTGTGATGTGCAACCACACCCAAGGTGGGACCACTGACCGAAAGGGTCAAGACTTTCCCTTTCTCATTACTTTCCCTTTTTTTACAATATTATTTTTTATTTAAAGTACTAATATTTTCAGACAATATCTGTTAGGACTTGTATCAATAAGTTTGACATATGTCACTACAAGATGTTGGTTACATTTATCAATACATTTTGGGTTGGCAAATAGGGTATTCCTTTCTCTATTTCCTGACACCGTGCTATTTGGGTGTCCTCGCAATGGGACTCTATTTCCCCAGACGACAAAGGTTAGTACTACTGTCCCAGTTCTCTAGACTGCTTCATCATTGCCTTGAAATCAGTTCTCTCTAGAAGAATGTTGTTTGCTTTTATTATTAGAATCGCTGTCGCTTTAATGATCCTGATCAACACTACTGAATGTGTTTATGTTGACTGTAGTTGATTCTATGAACTTTTTCTAATGAGCATAGCTTCCACAATCTGTAGGTATGAATGCAAAACGAACAGAAACCCCGGCATGCCCTTATTCAAACACACAAAATTGCATTTCTCTTTACATAACGTTTCCGTTATTAGTAAGACATCCCACTTTATATACTTTTTACAGTCCTAAAAATTCCACTTCAATATGGTGCCAAACCAAATCATATGTGGTATTGTACTATTCATGAATTATAAGATGACAGCGACTCTGCCCCATTCGTTGTTTTTAATTATAATTATGGATATAAGGAAGGTCCTCCTTTCCTCTTTTTTGATGAATGTCCTCGGCATGCTCTGTCAGAAGCACCTGTAACGCATTGTCCTTGACCTTTTATTTTAGACCACGTCCAAGATTCCATCCTGTCGAGTTCATTCTCTGCAAGGCACCCACATGCATCGGAGTACCTCTTATATAATACTTTTAGCTTGGTTTCAATGTTCAAATTCATGGTCTTAGCACTTCTCGTATCCCCCCAGCCACCACTGGGATAAGAGTGCATATCTCCTTGACCTATTAGCCTTTGGGTGCCTTACACAGTAATTTCTGCACAACAATGTGTGCATGTCTATTACGCAAGCAGATCTAAAAGTCACTGTTTGATTGACCACCAACTATGTTAAATATTTATCTTTTCTCTATTCACCAACGAGCACCTCTATCTTGTCCATTTACCTTCAAGAGCACCTTTGGTCACGCAGCTTTGACTGGATTATCCTTCTTTTATTCATGCGCATAACACATGCATTTGATGCATGTTTCTCTTGTAATCATTGCAGTCTTGAACCAGGCTATAACAGATGAAACATGTATCGGCTGCCTGATGTGTATTTAGTTTTTCAATCAAAATCTGTTTAAACACTTGAGGAACAGACAGCAAAATTGGATGAAGAAGAAGAATGCATGAATTACTACTTTTTGCCACAATACATGATGTTGACAATACTCACTGATAACGTGTGCTCCAGTGGCAGCTCCTCCGCTAAGGTGGAGGAGCTTTGCCCCACTGCTCAAAAGGAAAAATAAAATGATAATAACATATTGTTATTATCATTTTAGTTTTTCTATTGAAGTCAGTGACTCTCTGGGCGGGACTGGCCGGAGCAGGGAAAGGAGCGGTTTGCACTCCTTAAGTATGTAGTACTGCTTGGCCTCTCGGGCCAGCCAAACAGTCCTGCGCGCTTTGCATCTTCCCGACCAGGCTTGCTTTACACAGCCTGGTGAGGAACATGCAAAGCCTCCCAGTCCCGGTCTGAGTGCTAAACCGTGGAGCTCAGACCAATCACAACGCAGCGCTGCAATTGGCTATGAGGAGCCTGGGAGCTGGGGTGCTTCCTGTGCTTCCTGCTGCCGGCATAGATGGGAAGAAGAGGACGGAGGAAGGGAAGTGGCTGGCCGCCCCAGGTAAGTGGTTTTGTTTTTTCATTTCATTCCCTCATCCCCGCCTGCCCCAGAGCACCACTTCCGATCGGTAGCAGCCTCTACTGGTGTGCTCTGATTGCATGCTTATTTATATGACTGAAATCCAATCCAGATTACTATCAGGTTTATGACCTATTAGCAGCAGGGTGTACAATACTGTGGAAGCACCAATCTGTTTGTATTTGTTACAATAATTGTGGTATTACACAGGACCATTAAGCTAATGTTTTTTGGATGTACAATTATACCTCAGCCGCTGCTATCACCATATTTTGTTTTTCATTCCTCTGCAAATATTGTTAAAAACACAAGAAAGACATTCCTTTTTTTATTATATAGATAATTCAAAGTAGAAATCTTTTCGCAAATTAAAACTTTGGAGACAAATATACACTGTACTTGGGCATGGGCAAAAATAAATGAAATGAACAAATGCAAACATGGAGGGGGTCTACAACTAATGAAGCAGTCAATGTTCTAAGGTGATCCATTAAAAAACAAGTCCATAAAGATTCCATATAGATCTGTCCACCAGCCTAAATTATAATAAAGTTGTATCCCCAAACCAAAGGGGATATCTGAGTAGTGTTCCTAACTTAGGGGTGAAACTTTCCTAGCGTTCCACACTCCCTGTCTTCACCACTAGTATTGGTGAAGTCCTCCTCCGACACAAACGTTAAATGGCTGGTCAAATGATGCGTAGCAAAGCAAGAGGGGTGAAAGATGAAATAAGAGATGTCAGACATGATATAGGATTAGCTCTCAAGGCCACCTAAGTTTGGAGCTGTTCAATACCCATCTCTCAATACCAATCTTTCATATTATATAGACCTCTCCAACTAAGGGCCTGATTTAGATCTTGGCTCACAGGTTACTCTGGCACAACCGTGTCGGATATCCCGTTTGCTGAAATATAAATCCCATAGGATACAACGGAATTTATATTTTGGCCAACGGGATATCCCCTTTGTGACATTGTAAACGGTCTGCTGAAATCAAAATCAGGCTGTACATCCCAAATATTCTGAGAACACTCTTGAACCTTTTCAATTAGCCTCACAGCCTCATTGAGAGGAGCCAAAGACAGATGAGGGCTGGGAGGCGAGGCTGGGAGGTGAGAGGTGTGGGGGGGGGGGGGTATTCTTCTGGGCGGGCACTGGAATGTAGAGATGATGGTAGTGTAGAGGGTGCAAATGGCAGTCCCAATGGTCTAGGGGTCTCTGGGGTAAGGGAGCAGTGGGTGTAGCCTCAGATGGTGGTTGGGACTATTCTTTGGACAACACTGGATGGTCTTGCTCAAGGCCAAGAGGAGCCCCAAGACGTAAATTCCTCCTTGATGTTGGTCTTTACATCCCCTATCCACTAATTGGTCATCCAGCCTCTGCCAGGAGTCAATTTGTGATGGATCTGTTTTGTCCTTGGTTGTGTGCACTCCCTCTGCTTGTGGTGGCTTCCTCCCATTCACTGGTGGTGCCAGTGCAAGTGGTCATGCTTTCCTCACCATTAAGAATCTTCTTCCTTACACCGGGTCCTGCCCGGATAATCCTAGCCCAGCCCAGTCTTTAACATGAATATTAAAAATAGTGAAATGTTGAATTTGTATGCTCAATACTCCATATGAAAGGTGCTTTATTAATAAAGGATAATATAGACCTAAATACTATAATTGTGCAATTGTTATCAAACGTGACACATTTCAGTGTTTACATAATCATTTTATTTTCCCAAAAATATTTGGAAACTGGCATTCAAAGGAAGAGATAGTGTTGTGTAAGGGATGTAATGGCCTAATCCTGAGCTTAAAATACAAAAATATATTTTGCAACATAATGAACACATTGGACACATTGCACAGATTCTTCTAAAAATTAGAGTCTATTTGTCGAAGGCAAGAAACAGTTTCAAAGGATAATGTCTTAATGTTGAGTTATTGTAAAAATGTATACCAAAATATTTTTTAATTGTATGAATTTGATTTCTCTTTTTGTAAAACATTATGCTGATCATAAATGAAGTTAAGAGTACACAATGTCAACATCACATAAACTAACTGTGACAAAATGGAAATCTAACAAATTCGGAAAGTTGAAGTTGTTTTAAACTGTTATGAGATCCCAAAATAAGGGACTTTAAAGGCATTTCCACTGTATCAGGAGCATATCATTAGTCAATTCAATTAAATTTACTGCAATAGTTGTATGTTAGAAATTGTACACTTTTATTTCATTTATACACAATTGGGACTAGTTAAAGGCAATATGGAATGTTAGAACAAACCTCAGATTAAACACGACTGGACTACACACTCAAAACCTATATGCTCTTACTTAAGTATACAAACAAATCACTTATATGTCTGCTGCTCAGAATCTTCCGATACAGAAAAGGGGGTGGTGATGAACAGAGTGTCTGAATTAAGCAGACCACTCTTACCCAGTCCAAAGATCAGGGCTTGATCCATCACCGTTATTTATCTCACTGCCCCATCCCAGCTCAGAACCTGGCTATATGCAAATTAGTCTGTCCCTGGCCCAGTGCATCATGGGAACAGGGCAGACCAAACTACCAAGCCAATTCTTCACCAGAAAGGAGACAAGCTACCGGGGACCGGTTTCTGGCATTTCAGCCTCTTCGGCCCGGCTTGCTTGAATCCTGATGGAGAAGTGAGAAAGGGACTCATGTCTGAGTATACCCTGCCACACCTATAGTGGCCAAAAACGATACAGAAAAGGGGGTGGTGAATCTTCCAGCTGAGCATGGAGCATTGCCCTGGCTGCTTTCTGATCTTCCTTTACAGTGGAGTCATATGGGAGTGCGGAATATGAGGATGGGAGGAGGATCAAAGAATATCATCACCAGTGCTTGCAGCAGTTTTCCTCTCAATGTGTGGACATCCACTGCGTCACAACACCTGGTGATGTCTCTCCAAGAGTAGGCTGCATTATTCAGCTAGGTCTCTTGGCCTCCATAAAGTGGACGATACCTGTGGAGGACCCTTTTGCAAATGATCTTGAATTCTGTATCAGGGAATAGGGTGGCCTTCTCATCTTTACTCCCAGTCATGTTTGGGGTTTTATCATAGAAAGGAGCAACAGGAAGGAGGAAGATGGTTTGTGGAGTAGAGAGAATGGCTCAGAATGGCGACAACATTACTAACTTTCTCTTCCTGCATGTAATTTTCTATTTGATGTGGTAGGCAGAGAACCCTGCCCCAAATGCAGATTCTCCTACCACATGCAGAGTAGAACCTCCCCATTTGGGGGAGATAACTCTGCATGCACAAGAGCACCCCTACATTCAGAGAAAATCTGTAATTGTTGTCAGGATCAAAAAACAAATAACAGTGATTCCATATTACCAACTGTATGCGTGGAATATACCTTAGTAGTATGCAACATCTTTCACCCCTTTTCCCAAGGTAAAGGACAGCTTACTGAACTAACCCCTCAGCGTGGTTCCCGCCTATTTTGAAGACACCTTCCTCATGTCTAGCAATACAATTGCATCTCCCCCCAACAAAGAAACACTTACTTTTGCCAAGTACAAACCATCCAAGTGTGTATTCTCTGCAGTTCCACTTTCTAAAGATATCTGGCGAAGACTCTCAAGGAACGATCAAACTGGCAAAGTAACAGACACACACGGTCACTGGAGACATTTTTTTTGTGTCCTTTACACAGTTGTAATGTAGGAAATTCACTATTCATTTAATGAATGAGGTAGCACTTACAAATTAGAAACTAGAAAGTACTCTGGTTTGGTAGAAGTGTTGCACAAAATGGTGGCCTCTTCTTGGATAAATACGCAGGGCAGGATACATTCTGGGACAATGATCAATTCACAGAAATTAAACCTCAACAGGTTACAGTTAGGAAATAACATTTGAAAAACCGGTGAAATTCACTGGAAAAACCAAAGGTTACAGGGACGTTATAGATAGTAAAATAGCATGGAATAATTGTGTTTTTTTTTTAAATCAACTGGAAAAAACAAAACCAGAGAAATTAAGCAGTAATAGTTAGCTGAGCTAACTATTACTTATGTGCTGCTTATGCTCTCACATATTACATATATATATATATATAGTTTAAAATGTAATTGTTTGGAGAAGCTGCATTAAAGGAGTATGACTAATGCACACCGTCTGTGCCCACTTAAGTGTGAAATTCTTACATACTCATTGTAAAGGCATGCGTGGTAAAGCCATATACATGGTAAAACTCAGCATGGTAAAGTCATGCGTGCTTCCATCGTACACCCCCTTTGTACTGACCCCACTCGATCTTCCTAGTCCCTGTTATGCATTCTGCTTATCCTGGTTTCCTAGTATTAATGGGCATTATCCTCCAGGACCTGATCTTCGTAATCTTCTTCAATCTGATCCTGATCCTTCTGGCCCTAGTCCTCCAGCTCCTTGCTTTCATAGTTCTTCATGCTGGCCGTAGAACTTACAGACCATGCAGTTCTTTGTCTGTCTGGTCCTCCTTCCCATGCACTTGTGCACCTAGTTCTTTGTATATTGGGTGTCCTGATTCACAGGCTCCCGGACATTTTCAACCCCCTCACCCAAATTGTAATCCTTCAGTCCTCTTGGTCCTGCTCACCTGGGTTATCTATTCCCCTAGTTTGCCTGTTGCAAGTCCTTCTCCTTATGGTTCTCCTGGAACATGTAGCCTCATCCTTAGTTCTGGTACTTCTTTATTTGATTCTCATGTACCAGGTCTTCTGTGACTGGTTTCTCTGTTCTTGGTTTCCCTAACCTTCCCAGTCTCCTGGTCTTCCTGGCCGATCCTAGACCTACTAGTCCTCTTAGTCTTCTGGTTTGCCTATTCCACTTTGTTCTTGTTATGCTGGTCCTAGTCTTCTCCATCGTGGACATTCAGGTAATGGTCCTCCTGTGACTGATCATCTTAATCCCACTAACTGTGAACAGACATAATATAGAGTTTTTGCTTTCGACCTACAGTAATATCGAGTTTTTAATATCGAAAGATAGATATTCTGTCAGTGATTTCCCACTGACACTGGTCCTCCTAACTCCCATGTTGCGAGTCACCCTGATTCGTGTAGTCATGTGCTTTTGGTTTATGTCACTTTTTCTTGACAGCTGGCTAAAATGTAGACTTCATTCACACTATTTTTCCGGCCACCAGTCAAAGTGTACATCAACTCTACTTTAAACTCTACTCTATACAGCTGAGATTATGTACTACTTGGGTGGCAGCTGGGTAAATTGGCACTTCCGAAATTAATGTATGTTAATAGAAATAAAAACATATTTTTGTGTTAAAGGATTAGTGAGTAGTACAAAATAAAAAGACGTAAACAACTACATAGTCAGGGGAAGTGAGAAATGTAAAAACGAAGTTCAGACATGAACATATAAAACAACATGAAGATTTGATGGGCGGTTTCTTCAGGGATGGTCAAATATGCAAACGCAAAGGATTCTTATTTAAAATAAGTTTTTAGTGGCAAAAAAGTTGCTAATATATTATTTATGCAAGCTGCATTGTAAATCTTCGCCGGATTTCACCACGCTGCTCTCAGCTCCTAATTGAAATATGATTACTGCTAGACAACACATAATTGCTTAATAATTAACTCTGCTAGTACAAACACATCAGCATAAATTTTCTGTTTGTCAATGTTAATGAATGGAATGATTGCGTTCCCCGAATGTGTCTCTAAACAAAAACCAAGTATTCCATCAGCGAAGTTCTCACATTTACTGCAAGCAAATTAAAAGACGTGACACATGCTCCAAAAAAAACATGTGATCCCCCTTTTCTAAGAGACAATATTGAAAGTAGGTCACATGCTGAGCAGTGGATTGATAATGATTTTCATTTTTAAGAGCGGAAAAAGATTTTTTTTCTGTATCAATAATATTCCTGTTCTCGGCAGCCTTTAAAAAAAGCTTTTTGCAATTATGTTTTTAAATATTCTATGCACCGACGTGATACGTGCACCAGGAATGCAACTGTTGCTCACTCTCTTCCATTTGTAGATTCAAAAGTGCATCAATGTAGCTGAAGCAGTAAACCCAGGGATGAGAAGGCGTAAAGATTTACAGCTGACTGTCTTACCCACAGAACTAGTCTTTTTGTGCCTTGACTTTCAATTGTTCGGCCTTTGCATACATTTGTGGCATAAACGTGTTTTGCATTCTACTTCTTGTGAATTGCCATATGCATAATGTTAGTAAAATTGTCATACTTGAAAATCCTTTGATCCTCTTGCTTACTTATATGGAAAGCATTTCACATGTGTGGAATTTCCTTTCTACGTACACACATACTGGGAAAAAATATGATTTTCATGCACTTTGGCACACTTCTGCATGGCTTAAATCAGAGTTCTTTGAGTGTGAATACAGAGGTGTAGATACGTGTGGGAAATGGGCTCCAAATGTACATGTGCATGCATGAGGTATGGTTCGGCCATAAGCCTGCAAACAACTGTGCATGGTCAAGGATAAGCTTAAAATAAGTGAGTTATAGGAGAGGAAGATGGATTACGGATGGTTACTGCATTGTGAAGTGGTGTTATTTAAACAGGTGTGCCTTCAACTGTTTTCTAAATTAGACCTGATGTTGTTGGAATTTGGGCCAGCGTCCTGATGTTTTTCCAATCATGGATGCAGACATGGAAAAAACCTGCTGCCTTGATTTTCCTTTTTTAGACGTCTTAGTCTACAGACTGGTGGGACCCTGCCTGCTGGTGTGTCAAGAACCACCAGATATGGTGAGCATGTCTGCAACAAAACCAGTGTGCTGGTTGGGATGGCTTTGAAAATTATGCAAAAGCTTGTTAATACTGGGTGGGTGTTTAACTCTTGTGAATTGGGTTTCCCTCGCCAGCTCTTAGAAACCTCTCTGGGGACCCCAGCATCTTCTTATGGATGTGGCACTTGCGTAATGCAGAAGTTCCACAGTTATACATGATACCTTCACATGTGGAATTTAGAAGAATTAGTCTTTGTGATTTGCTATCAAGTTATAGCATAGTAGAAGAATAAATTATGCTTACACATCTTTGTTAACTTGATTCCTTCTGGCCCTCCTTAACCATGGTATGCTAACCTTGCAGTACTTATATACAACGAGGTCATTTATATACTATTTAAATACTTGTCTTAGCTTATGGAAATCATCAACAAGATGAAACCAAAATTAATGATGTCTTCTAGCCATTTTTCTGCCAAGAAAACTAAGATCTGTTAAGTCAGCAATATTATTGTCAAAACTACGACTTCTATGGCATCATATTTCACGTCCAGATGCATTGTCCTGCAAGATCCCACTTGTTAGACTTGACATCCTTGGCGTGGTTTTCCCCAATCTTTTTGCCTCAGCCTCCTGTATTTTTGAAGCTGTGCTGGATTTCGTTTTTGCTGGTTTAGATGCTTTGGACACTCTGCCACTGCTGATCAGTGCCAGAGTGTTGCAAGGTTATCTTGCTCCATAGATTAACATGGGGAAGGCTGGTCCCATTGGATCCCAGCCTATCTTCCCATAGGAACAAGATGGGACATAAGTGAGTGATATCCCTGAACTCAGAATTTAATAACACTTCTTTTAGGAAAGGTGGTTTTTAAATTCTGTGTTTGAGAACAGTACTTTTAGAAAGTGGCTGTTCTCTTGTCTAACCTTTCTGTGTGCCTGGGACTGTTTGTGGATTGACTGTCTGGGTTGAGGATGACAGGGGCTGCAGAGCCCCCAGGGGGTTATCTGAGCCAGGCCGTGGATGAAAGGCAGCACCTGCTGCCAGGGAAGTGGGAGGAGATAGCACCCGATAGTGAAGGGCTGTGCCTGCTTGACCACAATGCTGGCTCCACCCCCCGCTGGGCGACTATCACCTCTGCCCCTGATACTGCGAGAGAGAAGGAAGCCAGGAAAGCCCCAGAGCCCCAGCAACACCCTGAACTGGTTTGGACCGGGCTCAGGGCCCCTTTGCACAAAGACTTCAAAAGATTTCAAAGGACTTCAAAGACTTCTTGGGGTATAAGAGAAGGACCCCTGACAACAGAAAATCAGATTCGACAATCAAGAAGAAACCTATGCTGGAAAGAAGGACTGCTGGAGAACTGAAGGAAGATTGCCTTGCTGTGTGCTTTAAGGGCTGACCTGTTCTGCTGTCTCATCTGAAAGCTGAAGAGAGGAAAGGGACTTTGCTGTGTGCTGTGACCCTGCCTGCTTGAAACTACAGAGACTTTGCTGTGTGCTGTGTCTCCTGAACTGAATCTCCAAGGGCCTGAGAAGAGCTGGCCTCCTGCTTGGAACCCAGGGTTAAAGGTTCCTGAAGCTTTGCCAAAAACTGCTGCAAGACCGTGTGGTGGTCTGCCCAAACGCGTGTTTCCTAACTGCCAGCTGTGTTTTCCTGTGACTAGGATACCCCCTGTCGATCTGCTGGTAAAAGAAACGTTCTGCCGCGATCTACGGCCCCAAAGAAATCTTGCCGCCAAATCACCGTCGCGGCCCGGGGCCAGAAAAACCTCTGTAAATTGCCTCGGTGTTTAGGAGCTGCAGCGGCGAAGATCGGTGCCGCCGCGCTCCCATTGGCTAAAGGAGCCGAGCCCCCTCACCAGGGCCGCAATGGGATTGGCCCATGTGCCGTAGCGTCATCAATGAGGCCGCGCTGTGGTTGGTTGGCGGCCTCGCATCAAGAGGAGCGTCACTGGAGGCCAGTCCCGGGAGCCGCACTGCCATTGGCTGACTCCCAGGTGCTGCTGGAGGCTCGACCACACGCCGCAACAGGATTGGTCCCCGTCATCGGGACCGCTGCAACTGCCGAGTGATCACAGCAGGGACCGGGGAAGACTGACCCGACCTTGCCGAGGGAATCTCTGCCGTGCCGAGTGATCACCGCCGGGCCCGGGAAAGAGTGAGCAGACCCCAGCGAGGAGCCGACAGCCGAGTCCGACCCGTCCTCGCTGAGGGAGCCCAAGCGTGTGTCCCGCATCCCTGGCCGGTCGTCCCCCGAGGTGTGCTGCACCAACTCCCCCGCCGCTCCTTGGATTGTCGAGACCGGGCGGGAGAGCAGCGGGGACCGGCCGGGGCTAGGATCAAGTGTGTGCCGATCGGCGCGGTGCGCCTGAAGGTCTTCGGGGGGTGTGAGGCTGTGTGAAACGGAGTCCCCGGCTTTGGGGGCTGATTCCTTCCAATCAATTACCTGCTGGCAAGCTTAGTTTGCTCTACTCGTTTTTAAGAGCGAAATTGAGATAAGCGCAAAGTATTATTTTTGCTACTGATTCACAAGAGAGACTTGAGACTATTTTCTATGTTTACTAAGAACTTCCTAACAAGTGCAACCATTAAGAATTAAGTGCAACGTTTTTCTAATGAAGTGATTATCGTGCAACTGCTTTGTTTACCTTGCTGAAACTAGATACAGTTATATTTTATATATACTTACCTGTGTGGTCTCAGTTTGTGGTGGATTGGGGATTACTGTTGTGCTAAGTGCATTTATTATACACATTGCCTTGGGGATAAGCCTGCCTGCTCGTGCCAAGCTACCTAGAAGGAGAGCAGAGGTTATCTACTGTGTGTATTCCTTCACCCTGACTAGAAGCAAGGGTCCCTACTTGGTCTAAGGTACTTACCTCGGCCAATTAGAGACCCCTAGATCTAACATTGTTGGACAGCGGTGCGGATTTTGAACTAATAATTGGACTTGACCTGCAGTGATTTCTTGTACATCACTAGTCTAGTTTAGCAGCACAGGCTGCGCAAGATTTTTTCTTTTTGGTGAAACCTTTTTGTTGAAAAGGTTAGGAAGCATCATGTCTCAGAAAGCGGCAAGCGTGAGAATAGAATTGGAATTGGATTTCGAAATTCAGGAGTTGTTCAACTACAAAAAAGACCACCTGAAGCAATTCTGCAAACAGCTTGGATGCCCAGTGAAGGGCAGCGCAAACAAGGAAGAGCTACAGAAAGCTCTAAGGGCCTGGTGGGAGGCCAAACATGTTGTCTCAGAAGAAGCTACTGAAGTGGGAGGCACACAGGAGAATGCTTTTGTATCCAGTGATTTGCCAGTGCGGTCAGCGTCTAAGGTTGGCAGCAACCACTCCAGTAGGGTTATTTATCCAGAGGAGCTGAAGGATAATCAGAGAGCTAGGGCCCATAAGATTGAGCTTTTTAAACTCAAAGCCCAAGCAGAAGACAGGAGACTACGCCTTGAAACCGAAAAGAAGGCGGAGGAGAGGAGGAGTGCTCTTGCTTTTGAAGAGAAGAAACTCCAATTGGCTCATGAGGTGAGCATGAGGGAGCTGGACATTAAAGAAAAACAGGTTGCGTCCAGTCCTAATGGTGGAAGCGCACAACCAGTAGAGGCGGGTAAGGTATACATACCAAAGGATCTGGTACAGAATTATCAGAGGGGTGAGGATATTTATGCGTGGTTTAGATAGTATGAACTTGCCCTAAAGATGAATGAAGTGCCTGAGAAGAGTTGGGGGGCAGGTTTGTGGAAGCACTTTGAGGCCTCTGGGAGGGATGTCTTGGCACCCTTAGAAGCAGCAGGTACTTTATCCTACCCCGCTATGAAGGAGGCTTTGTGCCTCAGGTATGGGCTCACTTCAGAACAGTACCGCCAGAAGTTTAGGAACTTCAAGAAGCTTGATTCAAGTACTTGGGTGGAGTGTGTGAGTATGTACATGCGTGCACTGGAAGGTTGGATAAAGGGCAGCAAAGTTACTGATTATGTGGGGTTGTGTCACTTGATTAGTTGGGAGCACTTAAGTAGTTTATGTGTTCCAGAGCTGCGCCAACATCTTTTAGATAGCAAGTTAACTGATCCCAGTGAGCTTGCTAAAGAGGCGGACCACTGGGCTAGCACCAGGGTCCACAAGGGGGTGGTAAGTACCCCAGCCAAGGGTGGACAGGGTCTCCAGCAGAAGAGTGGGGGGGACACGGGTAAGTAAAAGGAGTCTTCTAAAGGGCCCCAAAATAGTTCCCAGGAGAAAGTGTCTCAACCCCCCAAGTCTAAGAAGTCCTGGCCCCATAAGGGCAAGCAGGACAACAGGCCCCGCCTACCTGCTATTCATGTAGGGAGGTGGGGCACATTGCCCCCAAATGTCCAAAGAAACCTCCAGCACCCACTGGTGCTCCAACTCCGGCGTTAGCCAGTGTAGCTTTGGGAGGGGATTTGATTTCTGGTGGGGAGGAGGGGTTAGCAGTGATGACCCTTGTCTCTTTAGGAGACCAAGAGATGGCCCAGGAAACTTTGCTGCCCTTAAACACTAAGAAATATGGGCAGAAGGTGAACATCAATGGAAAAGAGATAGAAGCTCTGAGAGACACAGGGGCCAGTGTGACATCTGCCAGGTGTCAATGGGTGTCTGAAGAGCAGATCATTCCCAATGTACTCCGTCCTGTGGTGGCAGTTGACAGTTCAGTGCACCTCTGCAAGTTGGCACGTGTTCCATTTGAATGGGGAGGAGTCTCCGGTATATTGGAAGTTGTTGTAAGTGATGCCTTGCCTGTAGATTGTCTATTAGGTAATGACCTGGAGAGCTCTCCATGGAAAGATGTAGAGCACAGGACTCACTTGGAAATATTGGGCTTGCCTGCGTGGATCTGTGTGACCACACGTGCAATGGCAGCCAGTAAGGGTGGATTAGCAGAACTGGAGCCTGGAACAAGGGCCCAGGGACCTGCCAAGAGAGGAAGGGGTAGAGGGTGTGGGAAACCAGCCCCCACTGTTCCCACAGTCCAGGAGGAAGCAGAACCTGAGGGGGATGCCCTGGAACCTACAGGGGAACAGGTGGCCGAACTAGGGGAATTGCCTGAGCTGTCCCAGTGGCAGCAAGATGGTGGTCCCTCCAGGGAGGAATTCTGCCAAGCTCAAAAGGAGTGCCCTTCCCTCATTGGTGTGCGGCAGCAGGCTGCAGACCAGGCATCAGGCCTGGGGGCCAAGGAACATTTGATCTGCTGGGTGGATGACTTACTTTATAGTGAGCCTAAGTTCGCTGAGCCCGGTGCAGCCCGTGTGCTGGTGGTACCCGAGCGCTTCAGGAACTTCCTACTGGGTCTGGTTCATGACGTGCCTCTCGCACGACATCTGGGGCAAGACAAGACCTATTACAGGCTTGTCACCCACTTTTACTGGCCCCAGAAGAAGAAGCACATCGCTGCCATTTGTAAGTCTTGCCAAACTTGTCAGGCCAGTGGCAAGAGCGGAGGGAAGTGCGTGGCACCCCTCCAACCCTTTCCTGTGGTGAGGACCCCTTTTGAGAGGGTGGGCATTGACATCGTGGGGCCCCTGGACCCCAAGACAGCCTTAGGCAACAGGTTTATCCTGGTCTTAGTGGACCATGCCACCCGGTACCCGGAAGCAGTCCCTCTCAGGACAGTCACAGCCCCTGTGGTGGGCCGTGCTTTAATGGGGATCTTTTCCCGTGTGGGGTTCCCCAGAGAGGTGGTTTCTGACAGGGGTACAAACTTCATCTCTAGGTACATGAAGTCTCTGTGGGAGGTGTGTGGAGTGACATATAAGTTCACCACTCCTTACCATCCTCAAGGAAATGGGTTGGTTGAAAGATTCAACCGCACCCTGAAGGGCATGATTATGGGCCTAGAGGAGCCCATGAGGCGGAAGTGGGACGTCTTGTTACCATGCCTGTTATTTGCATACAAGGAGGTAACTCAGAAATCCTTAGGGTTCAGCCCCTTTGAGTTGCTGTATGGCCACCCTGTCAGAGGGGCTCTGGTGAAGGAGGGGTGGGAGAAATCCTGTGGGAAAACCCCTCAGGATGTGTTCAGCTATGTGCTGGCCATCCGCAACCAGACCAAGCGCTTCAGGAAGCTCGCCCAAGAGAACCTGGAGGCTAGCCAGGAGGAAATGAAGAGATGGTATGATCAGAACACCTCTCTTGTGGAGTTCCAACCTGGTCAGAAAGTGTGGGTGATGGCGCCGGTGGAGCCCTGTGCGCTCCGTGACAAGTGGTCTGGGCCATATGAGGTGGCGGAGCGCAAGAGCGAGGTTACCTACTTGGTTAACCTGAAGACTCCCAGGCAACCCCTGAGAGTTTTGCATGTGAACCGCCTCAAACCCCACTTTGAGAGGTCAGAAGTGACTATGCTCATGGCTACAGATGCTGGAGGGGAGGAGGATAGTGATCCTCTCCCTGACCTCCTGGCAACCAAGGAGCAAGATGGGTCAGTGGATAGTGTGAAACTCTCACGCACTCTGACCTCAGAGCAGCAGAAGGACTGTCGCCAAGTCTTGGGTCAGTTCGCCCCCCTATTCTCCCTGACCCCAGGTGTCACCAACTGGTGCATCCACGATGTGGACACTGGAGACAATCTGCCTGTGAAACAGAAGTTTTACAGAGTGGCTGACAAGGTCAGAGCTAGCATCAAAGAAGAGGTTTCCAAGATGTTAGCGCTAGAGGTAATTGAGACCTCCAGCAGCCCCTGGGCTAGCCCAGTGGTCTTAGTGCCTAAGAAAGCTTCTACACCTGGTGGCCCCCCAGAACTCCGTTTCTGTGTGGACTACCGTGGGCTCAATGTGGTCACCAAGACTGACGCGCACCCCATCCCCAGAGCTGATGAGCTGGTGGATCGGTTGGGAGCTGCCCAGAACCTGAGCACCTTTGATTTGACTTCAGGTTACTGGCAGATTGACTTAACTGAGGAGGCCATGGAAAGATCAGCATTTTCAATGCCAGAGGGGCACTTCCAGTTTCGTGTCATGCCCTTTGGGTTGAAAAATGCTCCTGCCACAATCCAGAGACTGGTCAACCAGGTATTAGGAGGGCTGGAGGAATTCAGCGCAGCATACCTGGATGACATTGCTGTGTTCAGCTCCACTTGGGAGGAACACTTGCAACACCTCTGCGCAGTGTTGAAGGCTCTGCAGAAGGCAGGCCTCACTATCAAGGCCAGTAAGTGCCAGATAGGGCAGGGATCAGTGGTGTACTTGGGACACCAGGTGGGGAGCGGCCAGGTGGCACCCCTACAGGCGAAGATTGATACCATTCTGGCTTGGGAACCCCCCAAGACCCAGACTGAGGTGAGAGCCTTTTTAGGTCTCACCGGGTATTACAGACGGTTTGTCAAGGGTTATGGCACCATTGTAGCACCTTTGACAGAGCTGACATCTAGAAATCAGCCTAGGAAAGTGAATTGGAATGATGCCTGTCAAACTGCTTTTGACGCCCTCAAAACTGCCATGTGCACATCACCGGTGCTTAAGGCACCTGACCTTTCAAATGAGTTCATTGTGCAAGCTGACGCTTCAGAGCAAGGCGTGGGAGCAGTACTCTCACAGATCAACGATGAGAGTGGAGACCAACCAGTGGCTTTCATTAGTAGGAGGATACTCTCCAGGGAACAGAGATGGAGTGCGATTGAAAGGGAAGCTTTTGCTGTGGTCTGGGCCCTGAAGAAGCTGAGGCCCTACCTGTTTGGGACTCACTTCCGTGTTCAGACCGACCACAGGCCCCTCAGATGGTTAATGCAGATGAGGGGTGAGAATCCAAAACTGTTGAGGTGGTCCATTTCCCTACAGGGAATGGACTTCACGGTGGAGCACCGCCCTGGAACAGAACACGCCAATGCTGATGGTCTGTCCAGATTCTTCCACCTTAGTGATGAGGACTCTCAGGAGGTTGGGTAGTAGTCCCCACTTTCAGCTGGAGGGGACACGTGTTAGACCTGACATCCTTGGCGTGGTTTTCCCCCATCTTTTTGCCTCTGCCTCCTGTATTTTTGATGCTGTGCTGGATTTCGTTTTTGCTGGTTTAGATGCTTTGGACACTCTGCCGCTGCTGATCAGTGCCAGAGTATAAGTGCTCCCTCTGTAAATTGTCATATTGATTGGGTATACCTGATTGGCATATTTGTATCACCATGAAGTCCCTAGTAAAGTGCACTGTGTGTGCCAGGGCTGGTGATGACAGATGCTACTAGTGGGCCTGCAGCGCAGATTGCGCCACCCACATAAGTAGCCCTAAAATGGTGTCTCAGGCCTGCCAGCGCAGGGCCTGTGTGTAGTCAGTAGACTGCCATGTCCGCCTGGCCAGTGTCCCCACTGGCTGGGCCTAACCCTTCCTTGTCTGTGCACATCAGTCACCCCTCTGGAAGGCTCAAGGTACCCCCCCCCCCCGGGCAGGGTGCAGTGCATGGGTAAGGTAGAGCATGTACTAGTACAGGTAACATGCTCTTGTAGTGAGCAGCAGCCATTTTGTGTGCTCACTGCTGCAAGGTTATCTTGCTCCATAGATTAACATGGGGAGGCTGGTCCCATTGGATCCCAGCCTATCTTCCCATAGGAACAAGATGGGACATAAGTGAGTGATATCCCTGAACTCAGAATTTAATAACACATCTTTTAGGAAAGGTGTTTTTTAAATTCTGTGTTTGAGAATAGTACTTTTAGAAAGTGGCTGTTCTCTTGTCTAACCTTTCTGTGTGCCTGGGACTGTTTGTGGATTGACTGTCTGGGTTGAGGATGACAGGGGCTGCAGAGCCCCCAGGGGGTTATCTGAGCCAGGCCGTGGATGAAAGGCAGCATCTGCTGCCAGGGAAGTGGGAGGAAATAGCACCTGATAGTGAAGGGCTGTGCCTGCCTGACCACAATGCTGGCTCCACCCCCCGCTGGGCGACTGTCACCTCTGCCCCTGATACTGCGAGAGAGAAGGAAGCCAGGAAACCCCCAGAGCCCCAGCAACACCCAGAACTGGTTTGGACCGGGCTCAGGGCCCCTTTGCACAAAGACTTCAAAAGACTTCAAAGGACTTCAAAGACTTTTTGGGGTATAAGAGAAGGACCCCTGACAACAGAAAATCAGATTCTACAATCAAGAAGAAACCTATGCTGGAAGAAGGACTGCTGGAGAACTGAAGGAAGATTGCCTTGCTGTGTGCTTTAAGGGCTGACCTGTTCTGCTGTCTCATCTGAAAGCTGAAGAGAGGAAAGGGACTTTGCTGTGTGCTGTGACCCTGCCTGCTTGAAACTACAGAGACTTTGCTGTGTGCTGTGTCTCCTGAACTGAATCTCCAAGGGCCCGAGAAGAGCTGGCCTCCTGCTTGGAACCCAGGGTTAAAGGTTCCCGAAGCTTTGCCAAAAACTGCTGCAAGATCGTGTGGTGGTCTGCCCAAACGTGTGTTTCCTTACTGCCAGCTGTCTGGAGCGATCGCTGTACTCATCAGCACAGATTCAGGGGGTGAGGAGAGGCCGTGGTGTTTTCCTGTGACTAGGATCCCCCCTGTCGATCTGCTGGTAAAAGAAACGTTCTGCCGCGATCTACGGCCCCAAAGGAATCTTGCCGCCAAATCACCTTCGCGGCCCGAGGGATGTATGACGGTACCACGCATACTTTTACAACGCGTACCGTTAACACGCTACTTTTACCACGCAAGTCATTACAACGACTTGCTTGGAGGGGCGCTGGATAGTAAATTATTTAATTTACTATTCCAACTCCAGTCCCCGTGGACTCTAGGGAAAGGAGTTGGATAGTAAATTAAAGTATTTACTATCCTGGAGCGCCCCCCCCAGCGCATTTCGTTGTAGCGACCTGCGTGGTAAAAGTAGCGTGCTAACGGTACCGCGTTGTAAAAAATGCGTGGTAACCGTTGCATACCGGCCCGAGGCCTGAAACACCCTCTGTAAATTGCCTCGCTGTTTAGGAGCTGCACCAGCGAAGATCGGAGCCGCCACGCTCCCATTGGCTAAAGGAGCCGAGCCCCCTCACCAGCGCCGCGATGGGATTGGCCCGTGTGCCGTAGCGTCATCAACGAGGCCGCGCTGTGGTTGGTTGGCGGCCTCGCATCAAGAGGAGCGTCACTGAAGGCCTGTCCCGGGAGCCGCACTGCCATTGGCTGACTCTCGGGTGCTGCTGGAGGCTCGACCAAACGCCGCGACAGGATTGGTACCCGTCATCGGGACCGCTGCAACTGCCGAGTGATCACCGCCGGGACCGGGGAAGACTGACCCGACCTCGCCGAGGGAATCTCTGCCATACCGAGTGATCACCGCCGGGCCCGGGAAAGAGTGAGCAGACCCCAGCGAGGAGCAGACAGCCGAGTTCGACCCGTCCTCGCCGAGGAAGCCCAAGCGTGTGTCCCGCATCGCTGGCCGGTCGTCCCCCGAGGTGTGCTGCACCAACTTCCCCGCCGCTCGTTGGATTGTCGAGAGTGGGCGGGAGAGCAGCGGGGACCAGCCGGGGCTAGGATCAAGTGTGTGCCGATCGGCGCGGCGCGCCTGAAGGTCATCGGGGGTGTGAGGCTGTGTGAAACGGCCTGGAAAGGAGTCCCCAGTATACCGGTGAGGCGCGCTGGCAGCGCTTGGAGTCCCTGGCTTTGGGGGCTGATTCCTTCCAATCAATTACCTGCTGGCAAGCTTAGTTTGCTCTACTCATTTTTAAGAGCGAAATTGAGATAAGCGCAAAGTATTATTTTTGGTACTGATTCACAAGAGAGACTTGAGACTACTTTTTATGTTTACTAAGAACTTCCTAACAAGTGCAACCATTAAGAATTAAGTGCAACGTTTTTCTAATGAAGTGATTATCGTGCAACTGCTTTATTTACCTTGCTGAAACTAGATAAAGTTATATTTTATATATACTTACCTGTGTGGTCTCAGTTTGTTGTGGATTGGGGATTACTGTTGTGCTAAGTGCATTTATTATACACATTGCCTTGGGGACAAGCCTGCCTGCTCGCGCCAAGCTACGTAGAAGGAGAGCGGAGGTTATCTACTGTGTGTATTCCTTCACCCTGACTAGAAGCAAGGGTCCCTACTTGGTCTAAGGTACTTACCTCTGCCAATTAGAGACCCCTAGATCTAACATTGTTGGACAGCGGTGCGGATTTTGAACTAATAATTGCACTTGACCTGCAATGATTTCTTGTACATCACTAGTCTAGTTTAGCAGCACAGGTTGCGCAAGATTTTTTCTTTTTGGTGAAACCTTTTTGTTGAAAAGGTTAGGAAGCATCATGTCTCAGAAAGCGGCAAGCGTGAGAATAGAATTGGAATTGGAATTCGAAATTCAGGAGTTGTTCAACTACAAAAAAGACCACCTGAAGCAATTCTGCAAACAGCTTGGATGCCCAGTGAAGGGCAGCGCAAACAAGGAAGAGCTACAGAAAGCTCTAAGGGCCTGGTGGGAGGCCAAACATGTTGTCTCAGAAGAAGCTACTGAAGTGGGAGGCACACAGGAGAATGCTTTTGTATCCAGTGATTTGCCAGTGCGGTCAGCGTCTAAGGTTGGCAGCAACCACTCCAGTAGGGTTATTTCTCCAGAGGAGCTGGAGGATAATCAGAGAGCTAGAGCCCATAAGATTGAGCTTTTTAAACTCAAAGCCCAAGCAGAAGATAGGAGACTACGCCTTGAGCCCGAAAAGAAGGCAGAGAAGAGGAGGAGTGCTCTTGCTTTTGAAGAGAAGAAACTCCAATTGGCTCATGAGGTGAGCATGAGGGAGCTGGACATTAAAGAAAAACAGGTTGCGTCCAGTCCTAATGGTGGCAGCGCACAACCAGTAGAGGCGGGTAAGGTATACATACCAAAGGATCTGGTACAGAATTATCAGAGGGGTGAGGATATTTATGCGTGGTTTAGATCGTATGAACTTGCCCTAAAAATGAATGAAGTGCCTGAGAAGAGTTGGGGGGCAGGTTTGTGGAAGCACTTTGAGGCCTCTGGGAGGGATGTCTTGGCACCCTTAGAAGCAGCAGGTACTTTATCCTACCCCGCTATGAAGGAGGATTTGTGCCTCAGGTATGGGCTCACTTCAGAACAGTACCGCCAGAAGTTTAGGAACTTCAAGAAGCTTGATTCAAGTACTTGGGTGGAGTGTGTGAGTATGTACACGTGTGCACTGGAAGGTTGGATAAAGGGCAGCAAAGTTACTGATTATGTGGGGTTGTGTCACTTGATTAGTTGGGAGCCCTTAAGTAGTTTATGTGTTCCAGAGCTGCGCCAACATCTTTTAGATAGCAAGTTAACTGATCCCAGTGAGCTTGCTAAAGAGGCGGACCACTGGACTAGCACCAGGGTCCACAAGGGGGTGGTAAGTACCCAAGCCAAGGGTGGACAGGGTCCCCAGCAGAAGAGTGGGGGGACACGGGTAATCAAAAGGAGTCTTCTAAAGGGCCCCAAAATAGTTCCCAGGAGAAAGTGTCTCAACCCCCCACGTCTAAGAAGTCCTGGCCCCATAAGGGCAAGCAGGACAATAGGCCCCAGCCTACCTGCTATTCATGTAGGGAGGTGGGGCACATTGCCCCCAAATGTCCAAAGAAACCTCCAGCACCCACTGGTGCTCCAACTCCGGCGTTAGCCAGTGTAGCTTTGGGAGGGGATTTGATTTCTAGTGGGTAGGAGGGGTTAGCAGTGATGACCCTTGTCTATTTAGGAGACCAAGAGATGGCCCAGGAAACTTTGATGCCCTTAAACACTAAGAAATATGGGCAGAAGGTGACCATCAATGGAAAAGAGATAGAAGCTCTGAGAGACACAGGGGCCAGTGTGACATCTGCCAGGTGTCAATGGGTGTCTGAAGAGCAGATCATTCCCAATGTACTCTGTCCTGTGGTGGCAGCTGACAGTTCAGTGCGCCTCTGCAAGTTGGCACGTGTTCCATTTGAATGGGGAGGAGTCTCCGGTATATTGGAAGTTGTTGTAAGTGATGCCTTGCCTGTAGATTGTCTATTAGGTATTGACCTGGAGATCTCTCCATGGAAAGATGTAGAGCACAGGACTCACTTGAAAATGTTGGGCTTGCCTGCGTGGATCTGTGTGACCACACGTGCAATGGCAGCCAGTAAGGGTGGATTAGCAGAACTGGAGCCTGGAACAAGGGCCCAGGGACCTGCCAAGAGAGGAAGGGGTAGAGGGCATGGGAAACCAGCCCCCACTGTTCCCACAGTCCAGGAGGAAGCAGAACCTGAGGGGGATGCCCTGGAACCTACAGGGGAACAGGTGGCCGAACTAGGGGAAGTGCCTGAGCTGTCCCAGTGGCAGCAAGATGGTGGTCCCTCCAGGGAGGAATTCTGCCAAGCTCAAAAGGAGTGCTCTTCCCTCATTGGTGTGCGGCAGCAGGCTGCAGACCAGGCAGCAGGCCTGGGGTCCAAGGAACATTTGATCTACTGGGAGGATGACTTACTTTATAGTGAGCCTAAGTTCGCTGAGCCCGGTGCAGCCCATGTGCTGGTGGTACCCGAACGCTTCAGGAACTTCCTACTGGGTCTGGTTCATGACGTGCCTCTCGCAGGACATCTGGGGCAAGACAAGACCTATTACAGGCTTGTCACCCACTTCTACTGGCCCTAGATGAAGAAGCACATCGCTGCCTTTTGTAAGTCTTGCCAAACTTGTCAGGCCAGTGGCAAGAGCGGAGGGAAGTGCGTGGCACCCCTCCAACCCTTTCCTGTGGTGTGCACCCCTTTTGAGAAGGTGGGCATTGACATCGTGGGGCCCCTGGACCCCAAGACATCCTTAGGCAACAGGTTTATCCTGGTCTTGGTGGACCATGCCACCCGGTACCTGGAAGCAGTCCCTCTCAGGACAGTCAGAGCCCCTGTGGTGGGCCGTACCTTAATGGGGATCTTTTCCCGTGTGGGGTTCCCCAGAGAGGTGGTTTCTGACAGGGGTACAAACTTCATCTCTAGGTACATGAAGTCTCTGTGGGAGGTGTGTGGAGTCACATATAAGTTCACCACTCCTTACCATACTCAAGGAAATGGGTTGGTTGAAAGATTCAACCGCACCCTGAAGGGCATGATTATGGGCCTAGAGGAGTCCAAGAGGCGGAAGTGGGACGTCTTGTTACCATGCCTGTTATTTGCATTCAAGGAGGTGCCTCAGAAATCCTTAGGGTTCAGCCCCTTTGAGTTGCTGTATGGCCACCCTGTCAGAGGGCCTCTCGCTCTGGTGAAGGAGGGGTGGGAGAAATCCCGTGGGAAAACCCCTCAGGATGTGTTCAGCTATGTGCTGGCCATCCACAACCAGACCAACCGCTTCAGGAAGCTCACCCAAGAGAACCTGGAGGCTAGCCAGGAGGAAATGAAGAGATGGTATGATCAGAACACCTCTCTTGTGGAGTTCCAACCTGGTCAGAAAGTGTGGGTGATGGCGCCGGTGGAGCCCTGTGCGCTCCGTGACAAGTGGTCTGGGCCATATGAGGTGGCGGAGCGCAAGAGCGAGGTTACCTACTTGGTTAACCTGAAGACTCCCAGGCAACCCCTGAGAGTGTTGCATGTGAACCGCCTCAAGCCCCACTTTGAGAGGTCAGAAGTGACTATGCTCATGGCTACAGATGCTGGAGGGGAGGAGGATAGTGATCCTCTCCCTGACCTCCTGGCAACCAAGGAGCAAGATGGGTCAGTGGATGGTGTGATACTCTCACCCACCCTGACCCCAGAGCAGCAGAAGGACTGTCGCCAAGTCTTGGGTCAGTTCGCCCCCCTATTCTCCCTGACCCCAGGTGTCACCAACTGGTGCGTCCACGATGTGGACACTGAAAACAATCTGCCTGTGAAACAGAAGTTTTACAGAGTGGCTGACAAGGTCAGAGCTAGCATCAAAGAAGAGGTTTCCAAGATGTTAGCGCTAGGGGTAATTGAGCCCTCCAGCAGCCCCTGGGCTAGCCCTGTGGTCTTAGTGCCTAAGAAAGCTTCTACACCTGGTGGCCCCCCAGAACTCCGTTTCTGCGTGGACTACCGTGGGCTCAATGCGGTCACCAAGACTGACGCGCACCCCATCCCCAGAGCTGATGAGCTGGTGGATCGGTTGGGAGCTGCCCAGTACCTGAGCACCTTTGATTTGACTTCAGGTTACTGGCAGATTGCCTTAACTGAGGAGGCCAAGGAAAGATCAGCATTTTCAACGCCAGAGGGGCACTTCCAGTTTCGTGTCATGCCCTTTGGGTTGAAAAATGCTCCTGCCACATTCCAGAGACTGGTCAACCAGGTATTAGCAGGGCTGGAGGAATTCAGCGCAGCATACCTGGATGACATTGCTGTGTTCAGCTCCACTTGGGAGGAACACTTGCAACACCTCTGCGCAGTGTTGAAGGCTCTGCAGAAGGCAGGCCTCACTATCAAGGCCAGTAAGTGCCAGATAGGGCAGGGATCAGTGGTGTACTTGGGGCACCAGGTGGGGAGCGGCCAGGTGGCGCCCCTACAGGCGAAGATTGATACCATTCTGGCTTGGGAACCCCCTAAGACCCAGACTGAGGTGAGAGCCTTTTTAGGTCTCACCGGGTATTACAGACGGTTTGTCAAAGGTTATGGCACCATTGTAGCCCCTTTGACAGAGCTGACATCTAGAAATCAGCCTAGGAAAGTGAATTGGAACAATGCCTGTCAAACTGCTTTTGACGCCCTCAAAACTGCCATGTGCACAGCACCGGTGCTTAAGGCACCTGACTTTTCAAGTAAGTTCATTGTGCAAACTGACGCTTCAGAGCAAGGCGTGGGAGCAGTACTCTCACAGATCAACGATGAGGGTGGAGACCAACCAGTGGCTTTCATTAGTAGGAGGATACTCCCCAGGGAACAGAGATGGAGTGCGATTGAAAGGGAAGCTTTCGCTGTGGTCTGGGCCCTGAAGAAGCTGAGGCCCTACCTGTTTGGGACTCACTTCCGTGTTCAGACCGACCACAGGCCCCTCAGATGGTTAATGCAGATGAGGGGTCAGAATTCAAAACTGTTGAGGTGGTCCATTTCCCTACAGGGAATGGACTTCACGGTGGAGCACCGCCCTGGTACAGAACACGCCAATGCTGATGGTGTGTCCAGATTCTTCCGCCTTAGTGATGAGGACTCCCAAGAGGTTGGGTAGTTCTCCCCACTTTCAGCTGGAGGGGACACGTGTTAGACCTGACATCCTTGGCGTGGTTTTCCCCCATCTTTTTGCCTCTGCCTCCGGTATTTTTGATGCTGTGCTGGATTTCGTTTTTGCTGGTTTAGATGCTTTGGACACTCTGCCGCTGCTGATCAGTGCCAGAGTATAAGTGCTCCCTCTGTAAATTGTCATATATATTGGGTATACCTGATTGGCATATTTGCATCACCATGAAGTCCCTAGTAAAGTGCACTGTGTGTGCCAGGGTTGGTGATGACAGATGCTACTAGTGGGCTTGCAGCGCAGATTGCGCCACCCACATAAGTAGCCCTAAAATGGTGTCTCAGGCCTGCCAGCGCAGGGCCTGTGTGCAGTCAGTAGACTGCCATGTCCGCCTGGCCAGTGTCCCCACTGGCTGGGCCTAACCCTTCCCTGTCTGTGCACATCAGTCACCCCTCTGGAAGGCTCAAGGTACCCCCCCTGGGCAGGGTGCAGTGTATGGGTAAGGTAGAGCATGTACTAGTGCAGGTAACATGCTCTGGTAGGGAGCAGCAGCCATTGTGTGTGCTCACTGCTGCAAGGTTATCTTGCTCAATAGATTAACATGGGGAGGCTGGTCCCATTGGATCCCAGCCTATCTCCCCATAGGAACAAGATGGGACATAAGTGAGTGATGTCCCTGAACTCAGAATTTAATAACACATCTTTTAGGAAAGGTGGTTTTTAAATTCTGCGTTTGAGAATAGTACTTTTAGAAAGTGGCTGTTCTCTTGTCTAACCTTTCTGTGTGCCTGGGACTGTTTGTGGATTGACTGTCTGGGTTGAGGATGACAGGGGCTGCAGAGCACCCAGGGAGTTATCTGAGCCAGGCCGTGGATGAAAGGCAGCATCTGCTGCCAGGGAAGTGGGAGGAGATAGCACCTGATAGTGAAGGGCTGTGCCTGCCTGACCACAATGCTGGCTCCACCCCCCGTTGGGCGACTGTCACCTCTGCCCCTGATACTGCGAGAGAGAAGGAAGCCAGGAAACCCCCGAAGCCCCAGCAACACCCAGAACTGGTTTGGACTGGGCTCAGGGCCCCTTTGCACAAAGACTTCAATAGACTTCAAAGGACTTCAAAGACTTTTTGGGGTATAAGAGAAGGACCCCTGACAACAGAAAATCAGATTCTACAATCAAGAAGAAACCTCTGCTGGAAGAAGGACTGCTGGAGAACTGAAGGAAGATTGCCTTGCTGTGTGCTTTAAGGGCTGACCTGTTCTGCTGTCTCATCTGAAAGCTGAAGAGAGGAAAGGGACTTTGCTGTGTGCTGTGACCCTGCCTGCTTGAAACTACAGAGACTTTGCTGTGTGCTGTGTCTCCTGAACTGAATCTCCAAGGGCCTGAGAAGAGCTGGCCTCCTGCTTGGAACCCAGGGTTAAAGGTTCCTGAAGCTTTGCCAAAAACTGCTGCAAGATCGTGTGGTGGTCTGCCCAAACTCGTGTTTCCTAACTGCCAGCTGTGTGGAGCGATCGCTGTACTCATCGGCACAGATTCAGGGGGTGAGGAGAGGCAGTGGTGTTTTCCTGTGACTAGGATCCCCCCCTGTCGATCTGCTGGTAAAAGAAGCGTTCTGTCGCGATCTACGGCCCCAAAGGAATCTTGCCGACAAATCACCGTCGCGGCCCGAGGCCAGAAACCACCTTCTGTAAATTGCCTCAGTGTTTAGGAGCTGCAGCAGCGAAGATCGGGTGCCGCCACGCTCCCATTGGCTAAAGGAGCCGAGCCCCCTCACCAGCGCCGCGACGGGATTGGCCCGTGTGCCGTAGCATCATCAACGAGGCCGCGCTGTGGTTAGTTGGCGGCCTCGCATCAAGAGGAGCGTCACTGAAGGCCTGTCCCGGGAGCCGCACTGCCATTGGCTGACTCTCGGGTGCTGCTGGAGGCTCGACCAAACGCCGCGACAGGATTGGTCCCCGTCATCGGGACCGCTGCAACTGCCGAGTGATCACCGCCGGGACCGGGGAAGACTGACCCGACCTCGCCGAGGGAATCCCTGCCGTGCCGAGTGATCACCGCCGGGCCCGGGAAAGAGTGAGCAGACCCCCAGCGAGGAGCCGACAGCCGACTTCGACCCGTCCTCGCTGTGGGAGCCCAAGCGTGTGTCCCGCATCCCTGGCCGGTCGTCCCCCGAGGTGTGCTGCACCAACTTCCCCGCTGCTCGTTGGATTGTGGAGAGCTGGCGGGAGAGCAGCGGGGACCGGCCGGGGCTAGGATCAAGTGTGTGCCGATCGGCGCGGTGCGCCTGAAGGTCATCGGGGGTGTGAGGCTGTGTGAAACGGCCTGGAAAGGAGTCCCAAGTATACCGGTGAGGCGCGCTGGCAGCGCTTGGAGTCCCTGGCTTTGGGGGCTGATTCCTTCCAATCAATTACCTGCTGGCAAGCTTAGTTTGCTCTACTCGTTTTTAAGAGCGAAATTGAGATAAGCGCAAAGTATTATTTTTGCTACTGATTCACAAGAGAGACTTGAGACTATTTTTTATGTTTACTAAGATCTTCCTAACAAGTGCAACCATTAAGAATTAAGTGCAACAATTTTCTAATGAAGTGATTATCGTGCGACTGCTTTATTTACCTTGCTGAAACTAGATAAAGTTATATTTTATATATACTTACCTGTGTGATCTCAGTTTGTGGTGGATTGGGGATTACTGTTGTGCTAAGTGCATTTATTATACACATTGCCTTGGGGATAAGCCTGCCTACTCGCGCCAAGCTACGTAGAGGGAGAGCGGAGGTTATCTACTGTGTGTATTCCTTCACCCTGACTAGAAGAAAGGGGCCCTACTTGGTCTAAGGTACTTACCTCTGCCAATTAGAGACCCCCAGATCTAACACCACTTATTCCATATTGTAACAGAAATGTAATAGAGGATATTTATGTGAAACATAAACATCTCTGCTTATTGTCAGCTCCCGTTCCGGGGCCCACAGGGAAGAGAGGGGCTAGTGGTCCCCAATCATGCTGATTGAGGCCATTTGCCACTGGTGTCCTTACTACTAAGGCTCTGCAAACCAGGCCACGTACAGCCCTTTCCACGCTTGAGTCTCTGGATAGCAAAAGTGAGCAGTCACGGGCTTCTCAGCAAGGTAGTGTGGGGGCAAGAGAGCAGAATTTAACAGTCAAAAAATACACAGTAACTAATGATTATTCCAATGCTTTTTTTACATAAAAAGATACAACTTTAATCATACAGCAGAACTAAGTGCTATACTTTTAATTGGAATTACAACTGCAGGGTTTTAACCCTAGTTCTGATCTCCACAGGCATTATATTTCCCATTTTCAATACAAACTGTCTCCCAGCTCTTTTTGTTCTCATTCTTATAGTTCCCAGTATACTGTGACTAAAGGAAAAAATGGGCGCAGGTGCAGATTACTATACCTTTACTCCCACTTGTTCATTAGTTGTAACCCCCGGTATTAGCATGGGGGAAATGTCTCAAGTGCTCATGTCAGATTGCTTGGTACACGTTAAGACCCTATTTCTTTTGTCACACCTTCCCATCTAAACATGCATCACTGGATGAGGCAGCCTGGTTGCCTTGGTTAGCAGCACAACATCGTTGGCAGTTACAACACTACTGGCTGAGTGCGGACAAGTACCCAGGCAAGGCAGCCATAAACTCAGGCTGACTTGTCAGCTGTGATGTGTCTCATTTCAGCTTCCTGCAGATACAATTGGACTTCTATTAGTAATGTCTTAGTGCAGGTCACAACCTTGAGACCCATTCACAATGTAGGTCGCTCCTGCTCTTAGGCAAACTGCTTTCTCTCATTCTTCCTCACACTGGCAACACATTGGGATTCTCCTGCAGGAACTGGCATTCTCATCTGTGACTAGTACGGATCGGAGGTAGATGGCTGGGGGCGGAGTTGGGAGGGGAGACGCGAGCAGCAAAAATTAAAATAAAAAACGTACCTTCATGCCACTTACTCACTGCGCCTCTCCTCCGTAATCCTCCCTCGCTGACCTGAACAACAGGAAGCACACCAAGGCTCCCAGTCAGCCAATCACAACGTTGCCTTAGCAGCATTGTGCTTAGTCTGAGCACTGTGTTTCGGTGCTCAGACACTAACTGGGAGATTGGGCATGTTCTCCATGCATGCTGTATTGAAGCCTATGACGGGGAGGATGAGGCAAGGGGCATTCAGAGGCTGGATGCAAACCTATTTCGGAATTGGTTATTGTGCGGTGGTGAAGAAGCAGACCAGGATACACGAGTGTCTTTTCTAGTGGATTTATTGTCACTCAAAGTATATGGGACAAGTCTATAGTTTTATCAACAAGAACAGTCTTTAAATCAAAGGTAATCACTCTTCCGGTGCAAGGGCTTCTGGTACATGTAGTCAACTGCAGCGCTTCTCCTCTAGACTGGCTGGGGTCTTGCTCGTCAAGAAGGTGGTCGGTGCTCCCAGAAAAGAAATAAGAAAACAAAAAGAGCCCTGTAAGGGGGGTGGTTCAAGGTACAGGTTTTGACGTAGGGAATCATGGAAGTGTGGGGAACTGTCACCTTTACCGCCACCAGTGGTTCACGCCGCATTGCTTTATGCCGCACTGCTTTATTACGCTGAGGACGGTCCTGCGTCTAATTCACCCACTTTGTCCCCGCCCTTGGTTACCTCCAGTGCGCGGCCCCAAACCGAGAAAATGCGCCCCCGTACCTTGTGGAGCCACGTCGCTCCGGGGCCGTGGCTCGAGATGTCGCATTGCCAGCTAGGGTCTGGCTGCCCCTCTGTTCCGTCCTCGAGTTCGGTTTTGCTTCGGTCCTTCTCCGACGATGAGTCTGCTTCCTCCTCGTGTCGTCTTCCTGCTTTGTCCCACGGCAGCACCGAAAACGTCTCCGTAAGTGTCCTCTCCTCGCGTTCTCCGTCCGTTGGTCTCAGGGAACGCCTGCTTTCCTCGGGGCCACTCCATATGAAGAGCTCCACCCCATGTGACCTCTGAGATTCCTCCGAGAAGCCGGACGCCTTAAAGGGCCAGCGGTCCTCGGTCACACTCTGAAAGAACATGAGAGAAGACGGGGAAAGGTAATGGGGAAAATGTTCCACGCTTGGCGCTCCGGACTGTGCACTCAGTTCCTCACAGTTATCCACTGTTCGATAGCTACTGTTCCTCACTATGACTTTTGGCTTATGTGCTTGTAATGGCAGATTACTCGCTCGCACCTTTAAAAGAGGGACTAGTCAGAGTTTAATTGACTATGATATTATAGAAATAGACCTCTAGCATTTTGTAATAGATTTTGAAATGTTATCCTGTACAGAGAGCGATCACAATGCTCTAAAACTACCAATGAAAATCCAAATCCATGAAATCCAGTTACCCCATCTGAGTCAATTCTAACTCTTACAACCAACAGAAGTGCTGTTAGATAACATAACATAACATAACATGTGTATTTGTAAAGCGCACGTTCACCCAGCGGTTTCTTGGCGCTGAATAACAGATGTTTATTGTTACCCAACTCAATGGTACTCATTTTATCGACCTCAGATGGATGAAAGGCTGAGTGGACCCGCCGGGATTTGAACCTGTGACCATGAGGTCGAACACAGGCCCCTGCAGTGGACGCATTAGTCCACTGAGCCACCAGACCCGTCTATGCTAAACCTTAAACCTAGAATATTACTACACATTTATTCTGCATTTACCTGCATTTTGAGCTCATGGAATGGGTCAATTGAAATTGGCTAGCCTTAATTGAAGCATCTAAAAATAAAATCAGAATATATTCTGCAGATGTTATCATACAGGGATGCAACAAATCATAGTTCCATTGACTATGAATTGCAACCCCAGCAATGGGTTGACCATTTTTCGGCTACAAAATTCTGCATCCCCTCAGATGGCACCTGTAACTGCCTCACACGGTTTGGGTAGCACCACAATCGGCCTGGTCGCCCCCACGCTTCTCGTGTCTCCTGCTCCTGTGCCTCACCTGCTGCCTGTGCCTGCCTGATCGCCGACGCCGCCTGCTCCCTCTTCCAGCGCCCCAGCCGCCGCAGGGCCGCCCGCAAAGCCGGCACTCGTTTTTTTCCCGCCGCTGCCTGCCTGCGGCCCCGCCCCCCCCGCCAGCCGATAGGCTACCACGCTCCCGCCTCCCAGCGGACCCTCCCTCCCGGCTCCCTTCTTAAGGGGACCCAGACTCCTTCTCGAGAGCGACCACTGCGCCTTAATCGGCCTGTTCGCCCCCACGCTCCTCGTGTCTCCTGCTCCTGTGCCTCACCTGCTGCCTGTGCCTGCCTGATCGCCGACGCCGCCTGCTCCCTCTTCCAGCGCCCCAGCCGCCGCAGGGCCGCCCGCCAAGCCCGCACTTGTTTTTTCCCGCCGCTGCCTGCCTGCGGCCCCGCCCCCCCGCCAGCCGATAGGCTACCACGCTCCGGCCTCCCAGCAGACCCTCCCTCCCGGCTCCCTTCTTATGACGCCCCCAGAGCGATCGCGCAGCGGACGCGCGCAGCGGGAGCGCCAACTGACCGCCGAAGGTGCGCCAAAGGTAAGCCCGTCTGCGCCCGTCCGCGCCTGGACCGTGCCCAGTGCCAGGGCCCCTGGCTCACACCGACGGAAGACGAACCGACTGTCCAACAACGCCACCGAACTCATCGCACTCAATGCCGGTAGAATCCCGGGCTGCTATCGAGCCGCCCGAGGCGCACCCACGGACCCTTCTGCTGCCACTCCTGCAAGTTCACCTGCATCCGGACCTGCACCACACCAGCACCGACCAAGCCGAACTCCAGCAGCAACCACTTCAAGTGCATCCTGCTCAACACCCGCTCCATCCACAGACACGCCGTCAAGCTCTGGAACCTGCTCGACACCACAGCCCCAGACGTCGCCTTCCTCACGGAAACCTGGATGAACGCCTCCTCAGCGCCCGACATCGCCATCGCCATCCCGGACGGCTACAAGATCATCCGGAGGGACCGCGTCAACCAGACAGGAGGAGGCATTGCCATCATCCACAGGAACTCCATCCGCATCACGACCAACACCGAAGACACCCTCGCACCCGCCAAACACCTGCACTTCCAGATCCACATCAACCCAAAGACCACCCTCAGAGGCACCCTCATCTACAGACCCCCGGGACCACGCACACAATTCAGTGAAGACATCGCCAACTTCATCAGCCCGCACGCCCTCCCCTCCGCTGACTACATCCTCCTCGGGGACCTCAACTTCCACCTGGAGAACAACAACGACCGCAACACCACCACCCTGCTGGACAAACTCGTCAACCTCGGTCTCAAGCAGCTGGTGACCACCCCCACCCACTACGCCGGACACACACTCGACCCCGTCTTCTCATCCAGCAAGGACATTGCCTTCAGCCACGCCACAGGACTCCACTGGACTGACCACAGCTGCGTCCACTTCAGCTTCAGAAGGACCACGATCCACCAGCAACAGGTTGCACGCAGAACCTGGAACAAGATCACAGCCGACCAGCTCGCGACTTCCCTGAGCATGAACCCTCCCACCAGCGCAACGAACCCAAGCCAGGCGGCCACCAACCTCGCGAAGTGGATCAGCAACTGCGCAGACAACCTCGCCCCTCTGAAGACCCCGCCTAGCAGACAGCCTCATGGTTCACTGACGAACTCAAGAGCTCCAAGAAGAACTGCTGAGTCCTCGAGAAAGCCTGGCGCAGAGACCCAACACCGAACAACATGACTGCCCTCAAGCTCGCCACCCGAAAACACCACCAACTGATCCACGCCACCAAGAAAACTGCATTCAAGGAACGACTGGACAACAACGCCCATAACAGCAAGGAACTCTTCAACATTGTTACAGAGCTCTCCAACCCCAATGCCGGAAACAACAACATCACCCCTTCGCAAGACCTCTGCAGCTCCCTCGCCTCCTACTTCCACAACAAGATCGCGGACATGCACAACAGCTTCAGCTCCCAACCAACGCACGTCAAGACTGAACCACCGCCCCCCACCACCACCTTCCGCGCCTGGACCCCGATCAGCACCGAAGACACATCCGCACGATGAACTCCATCCACTCCGGATCTCCGACCGACCCCTGCCCTCACCACGTCTTCAACAAGGCTGACTCTGTCATTGCACCCCACCTGCGGGACATCATCAACACCTCCTTCGACACCGCTACCTTCCCGGAGAGCTGGAAGCACGCCGAACTCAGCGCTCTACTAAAGAAGCCATCAGCCGACCCCACCGACCTCAAGAACTACCGCCCCATTTCGCTGCTCCCGTTTCCTGCAAAAGTCATCGAGAAGACCGTCAACAAGCAGCTGGCCGCCTTCCTTGAGATGAACGGATCCCTCGACCTCTCGCAGTCTGGCTTCCGGGCCAACCACAGCACCGAGACCGTCCTGATCGCAGCTACCGATGACATCCGAGCCCTGCTCGACAACGGAGAAACAGCGGCCCTCATCCTCCTAGACCTCTCCGCGGCCTTTGACACTGTCTGCCACCGTACCCTAGTGCAGCGCCTCAGCACCGTCGGAATCCAGGAGAAGGCACTAGAATGGATCACCTCGTTCCTCGCCGGAAGGACACAGAGAGTCCGCCTCCCCCCATTTAGATCAGAAGCCACCGAAGTGATCTGCGGTGTTCCTCAAGGCTCCTCGCTCAGCCCAACCCTCTTCAACATCTACATGAGCCCCCTCGCAGTCATCGCACCCCAACACAACCTCAACATCATCTCCTACGCCGATGACACCCAGCTGATCCTCTCCCTCACCAACGACCCCACCACCGCCAGAGCCAACCTACACGAAGGGATGACAGACGTAGCCAAGTGGATGATGAGCAGCCGCCTGAAACTGAACTCGGACAAGACGGAAGTCCTCATCCTGGGATCTTCACCCTCCGCCTGGGACAACTCCTGGTGGCCCCCCGCCCTGGGCAGCGCACCCAAACCAACAGACCACGCACGCAACCTGGGATTCATCCTGGACTCCTCCCTCTCCATGACAAGACAAGTCAAAGCCGTCTCCTCGTCGTGCTTCAACATCCTGCGCATGCTACGTAAGATCTTCCGGTGGATCCCCACTGAGACCAGGAAGACGGTCACCCAGGCCCTGGTCACCAGCCGTCTGGACTACGGCAACTCCTTCTACGCCGGAACCACCGCCAAACTCCAGAAGAGACTCCAGCGGATCCAGAACGCCTCAGCACGACTCATCCTGGACATCCCCCGTGGCAGCCACATCTCCGGACACCTGAGAGATCTGCACTGGCTATCGGTCAACAAGAGAATCACCTTCCGTCTCCTCACCCACGCACACAAGGCCCTACACAACCAAGGCCCAGGATACTTCAACAGCCGCCTCAACTTCTACGCTCCCACACGCCAACTTCGATCGACCGGCCACGCCCTCGCCGCCATCCCCCGCATCCGAAGAGCCACCACAGGAGGAAGGTCCTTCTCCTACCTGGCCGCCAAGACTTGGAACTCCCTCCCGAACCACCTCCGCCTGACCCAGGACCACCTCGCCTTCAGGAAGCAGCTCAAGACCTGGCTGTTCGAGCAGTAGCGGACCCCCCCTCCCCTAGCGCCTTGAGACCCTCCGGGTGAGTAGTGCGCTATATAAATGCTGAGATTGATTGATTGATTGACAATTCCCCAATGTTCCTGATTCATACTAGAAGAAACATTTAGGACTTTTGAATCACTATACCCAGGCAAAGCACCAGCCTCGAATAAGGTCCAGAGGACTTTTTTTGTTCTGAGCCCGAGCGGTGGGGTCCATTTATCAATGGGCTTTCCAACAAAATCATAGAAGGTGGCAGTTTACCTACTGCATGTCTAGGTGCCAAAATATCCCTATTTACAAAAAAGGTGAAAGGGCGCTTCCCAGTAACTGCAGACGTACAAGTCTGATTGACAAACTTCAAAAAGTATTCTGCCTTCAGGTTGTAGACAGACTGCAAAATTGGCTTGGCGAATCAAACGTCCTGTCCTTGTTCCAAGTAAAGGTTTGCCCTAAAAAAGCACTATCAATCAGCTCTTTTGATTAAATCGTATAGTCTGGAAGTACATGGGGGTCTCTGAAAACCATCTCTACATAGCATTTGTACATTTGCGGGCTGCATTCGACCTGGTCCCTAGACATCAACTATGACTTTCCCCAAGCACCAATGGGTGTAGAATCCAGCTTATTCGATTTCCTCTTTAGTCTTTATAATGGGAATTTCGTCCAAGTAAGGTGGGGAGATTGGAGAGAGCTCAAAGACCGTATTTCTATCAATCACAGTGTGTGACAGGGATGTGTGCTTGCCCCCTCCTTGTTCTCCCTCTACATAAATGATGTGGTAGACTTTTTATCAACTTGCACTCATGATTGTCCCAGACTCGGGGGTATTCAAACTCCGGCTTTACTGTTTGAGGAAAACACTGTATTAATAACCCACACACCATCAGGATCATAGAATCTTCTGATAGATGTGCCAACTACTGTGACCAATGAGGATTGAAAGTAAATACTAAGCATGGGCGGAAAATCCGTTCCGCTCGCGGATTTCGAAGATTTTCGGTAAATTCGCAATCCGCGAGATTCGCAAATTTCCCGCAAAATCCGCGAGCGGAACGGATTGGGTCAAAAGTTCAAGCTGACTTTTGTAACTCTTTTAGAATGGTGCCGGCAAGCTGCCAGAGCCATTCTAAAATAGTTACAAAAGTCAGCTTCAACGGGAAGCTCTAATAGATAAAGTAAAGCAGGTGCTGCTCAAATTCAGTTACACAATCATTAATCACCCCAAACTTGGGGTGATTAATGATTGTGTAACTTAATTTGACCTTCAACTGGAGCCTCTGCTTTACTTTATTTATTAGTGCTTCCTGTTGAAGCTATTTCTAGCTATTTTAGAATGGCACTGGCAGCTTGCCGGCGCCATTCTAAGTGGGGCTGAGGGCAGAAGGGCACAAAAGTGGGACAGAGGGCAGAAGGGGACAAAAAATGAGTAGGGCAGAGGGCAGAAGGGCACAGAAACGAGTGGTACAGAGGGCAGATGGGCATAAAAAACGAGAGGGTGGCAGTGATTAAGCAGGCAAAAAAAAAACAGCGAAATTGCAAAGCGCCTTGCGAACACCCGCGAACAAGCACAGCGCCTCGCGAACACCCGCGAACACGCACAAATAAAAAAATCCGCAAATTCACGCGAGTTCGCGAATTTTGCGGATTGCCAATTCGCAAATCCGCAAATTCGCGAATTGCGAATTCGCACAATTCGCCCATGCTTAGTAAATACTTCCAAACAAAGATAATGGCCTTGTAAGCACACAGATCCTTTATGGAGGCTTCTATATGCAGGGACTAAACTCCTACAAGATTATTTCAATTGTCTGGGAGTTAGGGTCAATAAATTAATCAAATGGAAGGCCCAAATACTGAAATCAGAATTGTCCCTTCTTCACAGTGCTTCTGCAATTTGTGAGCATTACAAAGCCACCACCCCAAAGTAATTATCCCCTGTTATAGAGATCTATAGGACAAAGGCACAGTCTGCAACCCTCTATGTCCCAGAAATTTGAGGTATAGGGAATCTGAGTTGGCTGATTTTGAAAGAGATTAGTCTTACTAAATCGCTATTCAAATTCCCAAGTAGTACTCCAACTGTTCCGATAATCTTTGACATAGCCTTAAAAGTATTAGGGATCTAGCAAGACTGAAGCCACTACTATTCTGGGCTAGACTGTGGTCTACCCCAGAACTGGCTTCATGTAAAGCAGCGTTGGAAAAGTTTGTTGGACTAAGGGATAGTAAATCTAAAACATTACTTTACATTGAGGGGCAACTTTGAATGTTTGGAATGGATACTGGTCTAAACCAATCCTAGTAAACAACAACACAAAGGTGATAGTCAAAGAGAAATATTGGACCAATAAGACCCATTCTTAACATCAAAATGCCAAGGCGGGTGGGCTGGTTCAAGATTTACTGTTGTTTAAACCACACACACACACACACACGCACACATGCACGCACACACACACACACACTCTCTCTCTCTCATGAAATCAGGGCACGGGCACTTACAGGGGACAATCTTTTCCCAACTGCTATGTTACGTTTTAAATTACGTAAAAGAAAGGGTATACAAAGCTTTATAACGCTTATGTTTGCATCAAACTGCAAATACTTTTTTAGGCCAAAGACCGACAAAGAGGTGTTTAGGTGTCTTACTATATATTATTAAGGGGCTACTCGGCTTCCTAGTAGTTCCTAACAGTGAGATAAGCAGATGATCCAGGCCAGTTGGTTGGTTGGTTGATGAGGATTAATGCACTAATTAAATTAGTTAATTAATTGATTGATTGGATTGAAGAATCCTCGGTTTAGTTTTTTACTGTAGCTTTGTTGTACATGTTTTTGATTGTTTCCTTGTCTTGCTGATTCTGGTGATTTTGCTGGATTATTTTCTCTCCAGTAGATTTATTAGTTTGTTGATTGATTGGTTTAGTAAAAAACATTTGTTTTAATTGTATTGATTATTTTTGTTGTTTTTGTAAAGAGCCTGCCTACCAACGCCTGGTAACTCTTGATGACTCTTGCATGACCCTTAGATGACTATTGGAGGATCAATTTTCTATACCCCCACACAGTCTGAATGGCTGTGAGCTCCTAGAGAGACGGCCTGACTAGGCCTAACTAGGCTTGGCATTAGCGGCTACTAATTCACTATGACTGTGACAGGTTTTTTCTAGTTTTTTCATTGCCATTATCCTTTTCCGTGTCCTTGTTCTTTTCCTCGTCCTTATCCTTATCCCTTTTCTTGACCTTCAGGTCTTGCCGGTCCCAGTACTGGAACTGGTGCTGGTGCTGATGGTGCGAATGCCCCTTCTATTAGAGTTTATTTTTATTTATATTTTAATTTGATTTTGAATTGCAAGTGAGTTTTGACTGGCAGTCTTTAAGGGTCTATTTGGATGATCTGTAGAAAGCAAAGGATAGGGCTAGGGCAGGGGCTCGGGCAGGGGCTAGGGGTTGGGGAGGGCTTGTGGGGCCAGCTAGGTGCTCTGACTGTATTGCTGGCTGTGATTGTTGTGGACAGATAGACCAACTCTGTAGAGACACGCTGTAGTCTGTCTGTCGGACTCGCCTCAACTCAGTGGTCAGTCAGTCTGTCGGCAATCGGACATGCCTCGTTTTGGCTCAATTCAGCTGGACTCTCACCCCTCCCTAGATCACTGGCTCCCTTTTCCTGTTCCGCCGTTGTGATTGTAGTTGTGGTTGAGGTTGCGGTTGCCATTCCCCCCTGGACGTCTTAAGTCCACCACTGCTCTCCGCTTTGTGTCAGTACATCTGCAGACTCCGCTCCGCACTGCTGTCTCACGCTGTGCTGACTCACTCTGACCAGAGGACCCTCTGTGTCTCGCTTCACAAGTCCACTGCCACGACTCGACAGCAGTTCCTCAGCTCCCTTACCCTCGCCCTCGCCCCGCCCCACCATGCCCACCTTGCCCCACCGTCACCACCCTGGTCACAGTCTTGCGATAGCTGCTACTGAGGGGAAGGAGCGAAGGACGAGCCACATGCCACGGGCGTCCCGGGGGGGGAAGGGGGCTGCACATACCGCTACAAGCACCCCCACAAAACACCGCAATCAGGAAATAGTCCACGACTGTGCCGACTGCTAATTGCACTATGACTCACAGACCACAAGTTCTTTAGTTTAGCAATAAAGGCCACTTTATTAAGACAGGTGCCATTTATTTTTTCTCAAAACACATTTCGCAGTTTTATTATCAATCCAATCCCCAAACTTATACCAAACTATCTACAACCTAACCCCCCAAAATGTTGACCCCCAATAAAGCCAGAAGAACTGCCCCCGCTGATAACTCCCCCTCATTCTCATTTCCTTTCCCTCATGACTGTATAACCCACCTCCCCCCTTTGAGGATGGAGAAACCCGCTCAAGGCTGCCCATCCCCTCAGCAAAAATCCTCCTACCGAAAATATAGCCATGCAAAAAACCTGTCTTATCGTTGCACGAAAGCAAGGACAACAAAAAAACCCTGGCAGTAGTCAAGGAAAAAAGGAATTTGTACTAAAAAGAGAGAAAAAGAAAGAAAAAGAAGAAAAAAGAGGGAAGGGTGGGTGGGACAAAAAACTCGACGGTACCTCTCACCTCCAGAGGGCAGATTGGTTTTCCCGCCCCGCCCGCCCGCCCCTCTAAATATTTTCGCCCGCCACACGCTGGCTGCCCTAATTATCCCCTGCTTCACCTGTGTGGAAGCTCCCATGTGCGAAACAGCCCAGGGGGAGACTGGCTTGTGCCCTGTTCCCCCTGGGTCCACCGTGAGTGCGGAGGTCCGGGCGAGAGTGAGCGGAGCGCAGGGAAATGTAATGCAAGTGGGAGAGGGGGCCGCGGGAGCGTGGACTGCAGAAGCTGCGGGCCGCGGCAGAAAGCGTCATCCTCCTCGCCGTAGGCTAAACTGGGGCGATGCTGCAGGCTGCCAACTCCAAGCAGGGGACTCGACTGGGAGCTGGACGCCGGGCGCGTGGATGCACCGTTAATGCACCCTGAACGCACTGAAAACACGGACTGGATGCTGGCTTACTATATATTTAATGAACGTTTGATTAGAGCACTCAAGCTGGCATTTAAACGAAGAAATAAAACGGTGAATTCAAACCAGTTTTTTAAAGCAGATTTTCTTCAGAACTTTACTTGTAGAATCTAATGATAATTTAAGCTGTCTTAAAAGGTGCGGTGATAAGCACTTGCGTTAAGTATGAATCCGTCTCTCTTATGGCGTTCTGGGATGCCTGCTCTGTGTTTGCCCCTGTGTGAAATAAAGAGTTATCTCTCTTAATAAACTCTGCTAAACGGTTCAAAAAAGCACGTCACTCCAACGACTGGAATGTCACGGGTCTCCCAGCAGCTTGACACAACATAATACCGTGCATTACTTTAGGCTATAGATAACATCGTTTGTTTTCCTGCCTCGGTAAATCATTCTATAGCACATTTCTTCGTAAAGAAAGAGGCGGTAATTAGTTGATCAGTGTATCAAAGGGCAGATTAATTACCCCAATTAAATCTTTTTTGTAAACACATTTTTTTTCTTGCAATTCTTTTAATATTGTGGTGATATTCTTTATGTGAGGAATTCCATGGCATAATAACTCAAATATATGTATCATGCACTCCTGACAAGACAGAAACATAAAGATAAGCTGCCTTTGGCTGATGTTTTTAATATGCAAGTACGTCATAACAGTCATCGAGTCAGCCGTAGGGAGCTAGCATAGGTCTGTGGCTCCCAAACCTTTTAGAACCATGATCCAATTTTAAGAACGAACTTAAGCGATCCATCTCAGAGTTGTGATATTTGACGTTATCGGTCGACGGTTCACAGTAATTGACATTGATTCAAGAGGCGCCGGGCTTCTGCATCGAAGAGACAATGTATACTTTTTTGTTATTTCTTACATTAGGTCGCTTGCTGCGAATATTACCACAAATAAGTATATCTATGAATTTTCCGCAGGGCCTTATAAGTGGAATCCATAAAGTCTTGTACGATCTTGTAAGAGAAGCCACTGAGCCATGCTCATAATAAAAATATAAATGGGTACGGTTGTTCATACATTTTATTTCACCATTTCTAAGTGCTTTATACATAACCAATTCAGCATCTTTACTGCCCATTTTTTTAATGCTCGGTCCCATTTATGCAAGATGCTGATCACCAAATTCAAGGGAAAAACCTGCATTTTAAAGCACTTCAAAAATGGTAAATAATGCATTTTGGGAGACTGCGATATTTGAAGTTCAATATTGTCTTGAAGGTTTAGAGCTTCATTCGTGTGATCACTTGAGCGCGATGGAAGCTAAACTCGGAAATATATCCACATAACATCTGTAAAAGTCTCGCCAGGATGTTCCAATCAGTGAGTTTAACGATGCATAGGAAGTGCTCCTCTCTGTAGAACAGTCCCAGCAGTTATTTGAGAAGCGTGCCTCCGCAATAAAAATATTGCAGCAAAATTAAGAAGCTACATCAGGCGCTTTAAAGAGACCAAGGGAGGCCAATAACTAAAATCTGTCACCATACCAAGCAGATATACAGAAAGTGGAACTGGACTTTGAGGGTCACTAATTATCAACTACAATAATTACCCACAGATATCAATTAAATGGCTTTACATCATAACATTTTTTAAAGGAAATACTAGGCAGGTAACCGAGGACAAAAAGCAGGCACTAAGCACTAGGGTATCTGTTAGACCTGTGAAAGAGCCCTCTAAACTTTACCCAGATGCTTAGGTGCCTAATTTTTTAATGGCGTGAGCAGTGGGAGGGAGCAATTATTATTTTGAGTGATGTAAGCAACTGCCCATTTGAAGCTAAAACACGCTATTGTATTCTGACAGTTACAAATAACAAACTGTTATGTTGATTCCCAACATCTTGAAGCTGGTCACAGTTCTGCCTGTTACTGAAGTCTTTTGGTATAAGTACTGCAAAATGTTTATGATACATAGACGAGAAAAACATATATTTTTAAAAAAATCAGTAGAAGTAAAGGTAAGGACTGAGACACTCCTTGCGTGTTGGGTATAGGAGTTGTTAGTTACGCACATTTCCTGTGGGGATTGCACTGCACATGAAACCAGTTCTACCAGGTGCAGAATTGCACCTGGTAATGTTAAATACATGTCTCCTTTCATGTTCCACCTGCTCAAAGCAGATGGAAAATGTAAAGAGAAAATTACCTGGATTTTAGGACAAACATGAGGTAGACATCCACATAATTCTGGCACCAACCTGTTATTCTCCATTTTGGGCCTCAAATGTAGTGTTTAGTAGTACAATTGGACCGTGATACTAACAAGCAACAGTAATACTGGGGTCGGTATTAGAATGGCTTTTACTGGCCAGTTCAAAATGGGATCCCAAGACAAGGTTCTTTTTTCTTTTAATAAATATTTTTGCATCTAAACTTGCCCTCACTGCATTACTTCTGTTGCTCAGTGGGGCTGGGACAGTTTTCAGAATGGGGGTGCTGCCACTGTGGAGGCATGTTTTTCTATCAAGCATGGAATCCATTTTGTCTTGCTGAGTTCTGTAATATTCAAAGATAATAAGGCCACTAGAATATGCACAGCTTTTTTTGACCTTTTGTAAGCTGATGTACTCTGCTGCAAGTCAACAGCTCCTACACAATATAACCCAAAGCTTGCCCAAGGACATCATCAGTGACTTGCAATTGCATATTAGCCCAGCAATAAGACTCTTAGGGACTGATAGCACAGAATATGTGGATGAGACAATGTGCCTACCTCTGATTAGTTACAGCATTGCTTAAGCTTGGAAGAAACCCTACTGTCCCAATCTAGACACGTGGGAAGGATGTGAACACCACCACCTTGTAACATGCAGTTGACACGCAATATTAGCTTGTCTCTGTATCTAATCATTGTGTTACCTGAACTGTCTGCAGCATGGGCACCTGATGTATTAGTCCATAGCTGCTGATAAACTCTCTTATTCTTGTGATATATAATGAAACGCCTTTTGTGGTTTTGGGCCATAAAAGACTGTGTTGAACTTCTGCAACTCTGACGTTTGGTTTTCCCATGCCATTTGTTCCCGTATATACGTATAAAGCTGCCTTTGAAATTCACCTGTGTCTGTGACTATTTTATTTAGCTTCTACACCACAAAGAAGAAGTGTAGCAAATGAGCCATGCCCATTCTGCAAGAAAATGATATGGGTTTAGTATGTGCCGGTGGTGCATTTTGAAGCACAATGTTACAAATAAATAACTAATGCGTGATGTGGCTGCACACTGTCATTTACAGTCAGCATATTTTTCTATAAAATGGGCTCTAAATTTGTACAAATGTACAGTTTTACTGATAAAACTATATAGCACACAAACAATAATGTGTGGAAAACGTGTTTCAGCGAATATTTAGCTAATGAGTATCACAAAGTAAATTGTCTTCATTTGTTTTGTTTCTACTAAAAAAAAGAATTTCTATCACACTGCAGAAATAAACGTGCTTCATTTCTGCCTCTCTAACTGCTAATATATTTTTAATTATTGGTGGCGTTTATATATGGGTATGTAAATTGTGTTGTGTGTTAGAAACAAATTACATCCCACAGCCTTTTCTTTAATACTCGCTGTACCTTCAAGGTTGTTAAGTTGATAGCTTAAGAAAATCCTCTTACATTTGCAGTCAAAGAAGAGTAAACATCAGTCTGCATGTTAAAATAATGAGAAGTGATTTGTCACTTTCTTTGCTGTGCGCAGACCAGGAAGGTGTCCCACTGCCTCGATTTAGTCCTGGCATTACAGGACCGCTTAACTCGGTAAACCTGTAAGTATACAATCCCCTTTTGAATCACCGGCATTTTCTGCCCACAAACTCAGGCTCCTAATTCAAAATTTGGAAACCCAAGGGCCCCCCACCCAACGCCCCGGACCCAGTACACTCCTGACTGGACCCCGTGCCCATTAACAAGCGCACATCCCTCGAGAACCCTCAGACGCACCGTTGAGCCAAGCAACACAACGTTATATGCCACCGCATGGGGCAACACATATCCATTCCAGGGGATGTACGGCATTACAACGCGGGCATTTACACCGCGTGCCGTTACAACGCTGTTTTTACAAGGCAAGTCGTTACAACGACTTGCGCTGTAAGGGCTGGATAGTGGAATAGTTTAATTTTCTATTCCAACTCCAGCCCACGTTACAGTAGGGAAGGTGTTGGAATAGAAAATTAACTATTCCCTATCCAATAGCGCCCTCCAGCGCAAGTCGTCGTAACGACTTGCGTTGTAAAGGCAGCGTCGTAATAGCAGCGCGGGGTAATGCCCGCGTTGTTAAGGATGTTTCCCATTCCAGGGATGTTTAATTGACAGTTTAAACATACAGAACAAGCCTCATCCTTCACCTACTCTATCCACTTCTCTGGCGAGAAATTGATAGCCATTATACGAAGAACAAGACTCATCCCTTCTTCTTTTCCTATCCCTAAGTGCTAATTTTAGACTGCTCACACTTTGCACTGAAGAAGATCTTAACTAAGATAAAGATCGAAACGTCTTCGACCCTTACAACCGGGACTCTATTCATTGTATATATTTATTTGAAGTCATTTCATGCTGTCAATGTGATGTTATGGTTTTTATGTCACTTCTCACTCTGTCACAATACGCACCTACCCACTTACGTGAGCACCTGAACGTATTTTGGGCCTTAATGTATCTAAATGAAAATACACCCTAACTGTTTTCCTACAACCCAGCTCCCTTGTTTGATCAAGTACAAAACCTACATTGAATGTACCCCTTTCTACAAGGGCAAATGCAAAGACACACCGTGTCTCTATCACTCTGGACCTATTACAGCCAACCCTGAACCATAGTACTTCTTAAACACATTACAACCCCAGGTTCATATATCGGGGTACTCTTGTTCTCCCTACTATACTTGTCAGAATAAATAGCCTGACATTGCATCCCTGTCTTTGAACACACAGCTAATGAGACAAAATAAAAACAACATTTATGGGTATCTTTATTCCTTGGTCACCTTCTGAGAACCAGCATTATTATTTTGAGGGTGCTGCAGCACACCCGGAGCCCCTACTTCCAATGCCTATGCTGCTGCTTGGCCAATTTTGTGGCTATATGTGGGATAACGTATGCCTGCCATGCATGGCAAGGACCTTGCAGGGCACTGAGGAGTTCCTTTATAAGATTATGGTACTCCAATCGTACTTGAACTATCCTAAAAATCTACTGCTAAAGGTACTTTATTCCTCATAATACGTCCCAATACTATCACCCTCCCCACAAAATGCTTACATCCCAGGGGTGTAACACAGGCCCCCACTGCCCCAGCGATTCGGGGGCCCCAAGCTCCAAGGGGCCCCCTCAGCACAGCACTCTGTCTGCAGAGCTCCTGATTGAGCCAGATGGGGCCTCTCCAAGTGCCTTGCAGGGAGGCCCCTTCAGGTTTCGTTTCACCAGTGTTAAATCCTTGGGATTGTGTCCTTTCATATGAAAAAGAAAGGATGTCTGCAAACATGAAGAATAATATTAGAATCTGTATTGTAAAATTAAACACTGCAAAAAACAGACATTTTTTGCTAATAGAAATTAAAATCAGTTCATAAGGTAAAATTAAATACTGTAGAATGTGTAGAGACATGCATAGAGATATTGTCATTCCTATAATTATGTTAAGCGTCGTACAATAAATGTGTTGCCATACATCCCTCCTTTCTGCTTATCAGATGAAAAAACATTATATTTTTTTTACTTTTAGAAACTGCTGCTTTAATTATGCTCATGTGACCTGTCTTTCTCCACCACTGCTGGCAACAACATTTGTGATGCCTGTACTCAAATCTAGTAGGTATTACAGATGAATAGATACGTCACACGTGGTCTATAATGAGGGAATTAGAGATGGGTTTTTATACAGGGATTGCAGGCACCCATATATCATAGTTTACTATCTTAAATGCACCATGAGTTTGTTCAATGTATTTATGTGGATGATCTTTAATTTAGGGTAAATTTTTAAGTGAGACTGGTAACAAGTTGTTGCGCTCATGTTAACCTGCACACTGCACCTTCTTTTCAGCTTGGGGCCAGATATTTGGGGACATTTGTTTTCACAAACTCTGGGCTACATATAATCACTGTGTGTGTACCTGGAAATGCCATTTTTTAAATTTTCAATCCTCATTTCCCAAGACTGACTAGTAAAAAGAATGTTATTACCAATCCCTGTTAGACAATGCCTCTGTTTGTATGGTCACCCCATCTTGTGTTGGCTGATTGTTAGACCTGACATCCTTAGGATAGCTTTCCCTCCAACATTTTGCCTAACTCCTCCACTTTTATTGACCTCCATTTTGCTGGCATTAGGACTCTGCGCACTTTACCACTGCTTACCAAAGCAAAAGTGTCTGTGCTCTCTCCCCTAACCATGATAATATTGCCGCATCTTCTATTGGTATATTTCATTTATTTAAAAGTGTAATGTAGTACTCCCTGTTCAAAGGGCCTGTAAATTAAAAGCTACTAGTGGGCCTGTAACACTGATTGTGCCACTCACTTAAGTAGCCCTTTAACCATGTCTCAGGCCGGCAATTGCAGAGCATCTGTGTGCAGTTTACACTAGCATGTCGACCTGGCAAAATAAACCTTTTGTCAGGGCCAAACCTTCCCTTTTTATACATATGTCACCCCTAAGATAGGCCCTGAACAACTCATAAGCCAGTGTGCAATGTACCTAAAAGGCAGGACATGTACTTTTACGTGTTGCATGCCTTGGTAGTGAAATAGACAAATAATTTTTCACTACAGCAATGCTTAAATCTCCCATAGGATAACATTAGGATTGCCTTATTGTAGTTTATAAGTGTAATTTACAAATGGGAAGATTTGTTTGAATCAAGTTTGGTGTCTCTGAAATCTTAACTTAAAATCCATGGTAAAGTCGGATTTTAAATTATATATCTGAAAATGCCACTTTTAGAAAGCTGGAATGTTCCTCCTTTAGCCATTTGGTGGCTGCAGCCTGTCTCTGATCACATGAAAGGGTTTGGTTTGCAGTTGGGCTTTGTGTATTCCTCATAAACATCCCCACACAATGGAAGCTTAGGTGTGACTTAATGGGCCATCCTGGTAGGATGGGAGAGAGAATCTGGGTACAACCCAACTTACACCTGAATAGGCTGTGTCCTGTGCACACACAAAGGGCTGCATAACCCCCTGTAGTGAGTTTGGAGTCAGGGCAGGAAGAGAGGACATATGTGAACTTTAAAGACATGTCTTTGTAGTCTTCCTCACTTCAAAGGCACCACTGAATATAAGTACTGGACCTCAGACACCACCACTTCAGTACACTTCTAGACCTGTCGATACTCTGCCAGTAAGAATGGCTGCTGTGCTGCTGAAGGACAGCACCACTGCTGACTGTATTTTGCTGGGCTGCTGCTTTGATGTGCTGATCTGCCACCTACTACCCTCTTGCTTGGGTGAGAAGGACTGGACGTGCACCACTTGACCCCAGAACCAGAGTCACCAAGTGCTAGCAGCCTCGATTCCTGATCTGAAGTCTCATGTACATAACTGGGTTCCAACCCCTTCACCAGTACTCTGCCTTCTGTGAGTCTACCATGCCAAGTTGTGCTACTCCAATTTGGGACCTTTGAATGAGGGCCTTAGGTGCGTGCCAGTGGAACCAATGCATCTTCTCTGCTGAGCAGAACTGACACATCTCCTCAGCTGAGCAGTGCACCCCCGAGCAGGACTGATGCATCTCCACTTCTGCATGTATTGGACCAGTCGCAAAAGACTCGCACCACCGGCAACTCCCACATCCTGGGACTGATGCATCACCTTCAGAACCACTGCTAAGCAACACTTTTTCCGACCAAGGATGCTCACATCCCCCGTCGATGGCAGCCTCGATTATGATGCTGCAATCTTAATCATGAAAAACACAGGAGAACCTAGTAGTTTGAAAAATATATCTTACTTTTATATATTTTGTTTGCAAATGGAGTACAAAAGAATAAAATCATTCAGCACAAAATCAAGTAAAGAAGCAAAATCAAATTGGCCTAACAGTACATGATTAATCAACTATTCCTATTAAGTCCTAAGCAACAAATCTCTTGATGAGAATACGTATTGCTTCAAGATTACAAAGTTTCTCAGGAATAGAAGATCAGGTCGACGTTTCGGTCTGTTTGGCTGTAGTCCATCAGACCATCTTCAGGACGAGAACAATTATGGCTGAGAAGCAAAACTCCTATATAAACATAATACAAAATGTTACCTTAAAATTATAAACACATTGCATTAAAGAAGAAAGACCAAAAAACTAAGAAACCTGTGTGTAGAACAAAGATGTAACTGTTGAGTCACAGGGTGCAGATATCCAATTCGTGCATCACCCAGAGGAAATCAAATGTTGCCACCACCTACACCTATTTGTGCTGACATATTAGTGAATGTAACGCTTACTTATTCGAAGTAGCAAACAACTGCCTAGTACCATGTACTGGATCTATGGTTGCTGCTGCAGATGAAGTACTGTCAAAAAGAGGTCAAAAAAGAGAGAACTCCATAAATATGTTGTTGATCTATTCAGGCTAGTTCTCCTTTATGCCTAATTAACTCACTGATGAAAGGCATTCCTGTAATATAGGAACATTAATTTCCTTTATTCGATTCTTGGACCAACATAGATGAATGGCTGCAAGATACTGTGTTTATATATACAATCTGTAACAAAAATGCCAAAGGTGCTTAGAATTATACCTGGGCATTTCAGGGCGTAGTAGAAAAAATCTTATAATGATATTCATATATTACTTAACATCGCATAGGCACACGTAAAGGTTGGTGTGCTATGCGGCAAAATGATAAGACTTTTAATGGTAGCGCATGGCCACTCTAAACCTGTTCTTATGAGATCAAAAATACTTACAAAAGAAATGAGGGTAATAACTCAACTTAAATCGGCGTATTTGAACAATCTAACCAAAATGTAACAAATGTAAAAAATTACTATATCAAACAACCTAATATCTTGGGATTTGTCACATGCGTGAACTGCACGCTGGCTGTTACACTATGTTACTCATGTGACAAGAAGCCTATTACATTTAATCAGACAGTCAATTAAACAGAAAATTTGTTGGGGCAGAACACATTTGTTGCAAATGAAGGATCTAAAAAGATGTTAATCTAAGTAGCTCAGAGGCACCAGGGCACAGAAACTACAAAGCTATTAGCCTCAATCAAGGAAGCTTGGATAGTGTGTGCTTGCCGTCCGTAAACAGCCTCGAATGAATTACTGCGCTGTCAAAAAAGTTTCAGTGCAAAAAGGTGCTGCCCATTAAAGGATGCTATTTAAAACAAGAAGGGCCTTAAAGAAACATACCTTAATCCGGTAGCGACGTTTATGCTTTGGGAAAAACAGCACGTTGAAAGCCACAGATTAACTCAGCTATTTAAACGCCAAAACAGCAAGTGTTTAATCGGGCAGCGTGGTTTAACATTTGTGTTGAAAATAGTAAAAGAACAATATCAGTGGAAGTTAGCGGCCATCTTGAAGGTACTAGACAGGTCGTCTTGAAGTTAGTGACTAGAAATAGAAAGGGGACCACCTCGAAATAGAGTAGCCACCATTTGAGGATGTCTACAGGTTGATGACTAAAGATAGAGAAAGGAGCCATCTCGAACTGAAGTAGCAGCTATTTTAGGATGTCTACATTTTGTGAAGCAATTTAAAATCGACATAGTTAAAAATCCACAATAGCAAAGGTTGTGATGGCAACAGTTGTTTAACCTTCCAGACAGCGCATAGAATGGAGCCCTGTGCAGCAAATCACGATAAATGATCAATTTTCTCATACCTGTGGCAAATGTTGTTTACGAGACTCATTGTTAAAAAACAGAGATTTTACAAAGACGTAGATTATGTGAATACCAATTGATCAATATGTGGTATTGTGAAATATCCGTTAGCTATTATAGACAGTATATGTACTTTTAAATTATACAAATTACAGTGCATTCATTTAGGACAGTGTACATACATTTGAATTATACAAGTCACAGTATATAAAACGTATATGACAACTTAAACAGTAGCTGAACACATACAGTATAATTTTAAGGTAACATTTTGTATTATGTTCATATAGGAGTTTTGCTTCTCAGCCATAATTGTTCTTGTCCTGAAGATGTAGACACAGAAGGGGGTTCCCCAAGGGTAACTTTAGGATATAGGCAGGTAATGGGGGGAAAAACCAATGCAAATAGAAAAGACGAGAACCCTGCCTTGGGATATAAAGGCCCTAACAAAGGGGTCCAACAAATGTAGGTAGAGGGGTGATTAGCCTAGGGGTTGACACAACACATGACAATCACATGGTCAGATCAAGGATAAACAGAACAATTCATATTTGAAAATATATATCTTTTTTTATTGTTTTTAAGAATAGCAATGATATAAATATAAAGTTTTTTTTAAAGTGTCACATGTACAAAATAAATCATCAATAAAATAGACATAGATAAGCAAGCAATATAACTAAGAAGATTCTATCCTGCCCAGTAACGGCCACACTACACACACTCTAACTCATTCACTTCAATCTTTACCCACTCATTCCTATTTGGTCTCATTCACCATTCAAGCTACATCCATTCATCTAATCCTGGCGAATACAACATAAGGATGGTTTCACGTGTTGTATAGATCGGGATGTTTTAGTCCAGGGAGATGGTTTTGACTACAAGTCCTGATGTAAAAAGGACAATAGTCATTTTCCTGGGGACATAAGCCGACGCGCGTTTCGGTGGAAGGCCAATGGGGCCACACCTTCGTCAGGGCAAGGGGCAGTATACTGGGAGGGGGCACAGGAGAGGAAACACAATCTGTATGTGTGTCTTATTCAGCCATTTAAGAGATGTCAGGACAAAGTTGGAGATAATTTATAGTGAACAAGACTTCAGGTCGATTCAAATCTGTTGTCAACAGCACTTCAGCGTAATGTTTTTCTCTTTCAGGGCTCACAACTCTCAGGCAGGTTTTGAGTAGGGCTGTGCATCCGTCTTGCCAGCGCCGCTGGATCATATAGACTGCACTGTCTTTTTATATACGTCCTGTTATTCCAAACCTTATGTAGATTTAGTAGCCTTCCGTGTAAAAAAAATCGGCGGTAGGTAACCCATGGGGGGGCTGGCTAATCTTAGTTCAAAAAGGCTGTCTCCATGGAGCAGGGGTTCCGCCGTCCAAATGTTCCGGCCAAATGATTCGGCCGGAACATTTGGGTTACCTACCGCCGATGGAGGACGGCACATAGACTTGGATTCCACGAAGAAAAATCCTTTTTATACCTAAAGACCTGCTCATCAGAACCCCAGTCTAGGAACAGCCTTTTTTTACACGGAAGGCTACTAAATCTACATAAGGCTTGGAATAACAGGACGTATATAAAAAGACAGTGCAGTCTATATGATCCAGCGGCGCTGGCAAGACGGATGCACAGGCCTACTCAAAACCTGCCTGAGAGTTGTGAGCCCTGAAAGAGAAAAACATTACGCTGAAGTGCTGTTGACAACAGATTTGAATCGACCTGAAGTCTTGTTCACTATAAATTATCTCCAACTTTGTCCTGACATCTCTTAAATGGCTGAATAAGACACACATACAGATTGTGTTTCCTCTCCTGTGCCCCCTCCCAGTATACTGCCCCTTGCCCTGACGAAGGTGTGGCCCCATTGGCCTTCCACCGAAACGCGCGTCGGCTTATGTCCCCAGGAAAATGACTATTGTCCTTTTTACATCAGGACTTGTAGTCAAAACCATCTCCCTGGACTAAAACATCCCGATCTATACAACACGTGAAACCATCCTTATGTTGTATTCGCCAGGATTAGATGAATGGATGTAGCTTGAATGGTGAATGAGACCAAATAGGAATGAGTGGGTAAAGATTGAAGTGAATGAGTTAGAGTGTGTGTAGTGTGGCCGTTACTGGGCAGGATAGAATCTTCTTAGTTATATTGCTTGCTTATCTATGTCTATTTTATTGATGATTTATTTTGTACATGTGACACTTTAAAAAAAACTTTATATTTATATCATTGCTATTCTTAAAAACAATAAAAAAAGATATATATTTTCAAATATGAATTGTTCTGTTTATCCTTGATCTGACCATGTGATTGTCATGTGTTGTGTCAACCCCTAGGCTAATCACCCCTCTACCTACATTTGTTGGACCCCTTTGTTAGGGCCTTTATATCCCAAGGCAGGGTTCTCGTCTTTTCTATTTGCACTTGTCCTGAAGATGGTCTGATGGAATACAGCCAAACAGACCAAAACGCCAACCTCATCTTCTATTCCTAAGAAACTTTGTAATCTTGAAGCAATACGTATTCTCAGCAAGAGGTTTGTTGCGTATGACTTAATAGGAATAGTTGCTTAATCATGTACTATTAGGCCAATTTGATTTTGCTTCTTTACTTGATTTTGTGCTGAATGATTTTATTCTTTTGTACTCCATTTGCAAACAAAATATATAAAGTAAGATATATTTTTCAAACTACTAGGTTCTCCAGTGTTTTTCATGATTAAGATATCTTTTTGCTTGAGGTTGTCTAAAGACACTTTGTCGTTTGCTCCGTTTGGACTAACTCCCTGATTTAACTTTGAATAACAAAATATTGTTGTGAATCAAATCCCTTGTAGGCTCCTTTTACCATTCATATCATTGCCCAAGCCTCCAAGGATACATTGGGTTCCCCAAACTATCAATTGCAACTACACATAGCAGATTCACTACTCATTGGAACCAACTCATCACCTCTGCTATGCCTCGCATTCTCAACACCAGACTTTGGATCACAAGCCCCTTTGATGGGATCCTTGGCGTTTGTCATAACAGGACCTGGCACCACAGCCTTGTCACATCTTGGAACCGATGCATTGCCTCAGCTGCATGATGCTTCTTCAATGTGGATCAATGCAACGCTCCTCAACCAGGATTTAAGATGCTTTGTTCAGCAGTCCTGCCTGGGTCCCTGTAGCTAGCCTGCACTACATTGCGGTCTGCCAGAACTTGTTACTTTGTTATAGTTCAATGAGACCAGATGTCCCCAATAGTGCTTTGTGCTTTTCATACTATTTTTCACCATATACATTAAACTTCAATATCTTCAGTTCTACTAATTGGATTTTTGTAATTTTGTTCATGTTTTATTTATTAAAATCTGAGTAATTTCCTAACTTGGTGTCTTTTTGTGTGGTATTTTCACTGATGTACAGTTTGAAGTGTTGCAAAAAATACTTTACACACAGATTCTAAGGTTAAGCCTGACTGTTCTGTGCCGAGCTATCAGAGGGTGAGCACAGGTTATTTTATGATTTGCCTGCCTCTTACCCTGACTAGGATTGTGGTTGCTGCTTGATCAGGGCTTACAACCCAGTCAACCAACAACCCAATTTCTAACACCAATGCGTCTGGTTTGTGGTCTCAGCAAACTTGGGTTCCTGCTGTCCAGGTCCCTAGTGTTTGTATTCTGACCTCCAAGACGTCAAATAGGCCATTCCTCAACTGGATCATTTAATTTTCCTGTAACCTCTAGTATAGCAAGCAAGAAATACACCAATGGCATGGAAATAAATTCCACTTGTGAACTGCAGCATATATTGTCCCAAACACTTGCATGGCAAGGAAACATGGATTCAGGCCTACATCTGGAGCCGGACTACATCAGATCTAAAATATGCAGGAAGATCTGTCAAAATATATTCTTTGAAGGGCGGGAACCCTACTTTAAACATTCAATAAGTCATTCTTAAGAAGGCTTTCAACCCACATAGTAGGGTGCCTACTGTACAAAAGCAGAGCATATAACAAATTAGGATGGGCATATCCCTACAGGGAATAGCTTCCAAAAGCTATTCACATGTATATAGCCACTTAAAGAAAAGTTGTCTTTATTTAAAAGCAATGACAGGCATTGTGGTCTACTAACCCCTATAGGCGAAAATCCCTGTGCTTGTGACTAATCGGAGTGAACTGCAAATTGTGACCTACTTATGACTAATATTAAGGTAGATTGGACTGCGACCCACTCCAATTCATTTTTTGGGCAAACTGACATATTACTACATAGGTCAGTTCACAAAATAAGTGTCTGGTTATAAAAAATGTAGTTGCAAATGATGCTTTTCCAACCAGAAAGCTAGTACATCTATCAAACAGTTAGCTATTTAAAAATGATCCCTCAAATTAGACTAATGCAAGCTCTTTCATACATGTTTGTAGTCATTAAATTATGTTAGCATGGTTGATGGGTAGCTTGATTTATGGCTACGTAGTTATTACTATTTGCTGGGTTTTTTTTGGTAGTGCCTTTGTTATATAAGTGGGGATTTTTTTCATTATCTCTTCTCTTTACAAAATGTGGAACCTTGAATAACAATCACAGTAGAATGGAGCATGAGGGGCGAAATTCAAAAAGGCATTTTCAACTGAAAGCAAAAGTTGGATACTTAAAGAGGTTTCAATTAGGGCTGCCCGAAATTCACAAAAGGAATTGTGACGGTTGCAAATGGGTTTACTTAAGAGTTATTCTATAGCACAAGTGCAGATAAAGGAGGTTTAATAATGCTTGCACAAGGCGTGGGAAGTGTATAGAAGAAGGTATAGTTAACCATGTAAATATGAGAACACCCACAAACTTATACATATGTGACCTTCACATACTCTGAAAAAACCCTTTCCCATAGATTTACACGAACAAAAAGCTGGAGAAAATGCTTTACTATGATGTCAAAGGAAATGATCACCTGAAAGATTGGAGGGGATGTAGGAGAGGTGGGTTCTGCGAGAGAAAAAATATTTTCTTGCTGAAGAAAAAAAAAGGAAAGGAAAAATATGCATTTGTACCTCGTACACCATATTGTTCCATGCTTAAGTCTGTGCTATGTATAAATAAACATTGGGAAGATGGGAGCCTGTGGCACGGGTCAAATGGCACAGCTTTCCAGGTGTACAATTGGATGTGGCAGATTCACAAAAGCAGGTAGAAGAAAAAATAAATAGCGTTCCAGAAGTACTGTCTAACATACTTTTACAATACTTTGTGAATCAACTATGAAACCTCTAATCCCATATTATTAAAACTACAAACCAAACAGCCCTTTCTATTTGTACTTACTAAATATGGATATGTCTATTTCATTCCGATTGTATATATTTTGGAGCCAATTCCCAAAGGCATGTAAAAGTAAGTAAAAAGTTTTTCTGTAGTACTACTTCCTGTACTCATAAATGCTTTAGTGACTTACACCCGCAAGGTATGCAAGTGTCATTGTTGGATAGTGCCCAAAATAAAGTTGAGAGTTCCCAGAACAATATACAAAGAAGATTGGTTATTGGGGCATCAAATTGTTCTTTTTGAGCAATCTCCTTTGTTTAAGTGCTTTGCATCAGCCGTTTTCTACCCTATGTGAGTTGTTTGTCCAATGTGTTAACTATCTGTAAATAGCAAGCATTGTGTGTTTTTCTGTTGGTCTCTGATAGCGTTGTCATCTGCCATCTGTGGCAGTGGAAATTTAAAACTTAATCCACGTGTAATTGCTGCTGTAAGCTGTAAATATTTGTGTGCCTGCTATTTGGCAAGCATCATGTGGATTAGTTAGGATATGAGAGATCAGTAAGAATACAGATCATAGAGAAAGGTGTTATAAATGCTTAGGAACTGTAACCATCTGACAACTACATTTTTCACCGTACAACTTACTGCAGGTTTTGACGTTCATTTGGCAACACACCAGCGGGCCTCTTTTTTATCTAAATAGAGATACAGGACTCATGGATGATGACGTCACAGGGCCACCAATGCCCTGAAGCCATGCTAAAATGAGCAATGTTTGCAAGCGCTAAGGCGCACTAAAATGCAGCGTGTTTGCGGAAAGCAAATGGAAGAATGAACTTCAAGTGAATGATTGAGAGAATAAATTGTCACAGCAGCTCAGTGTTTACCGACTTTTTTTGAATGAAGATCATTTTAGATTTCCAGATTTAAAAATTGTTAACTAGTATACCTTATATGAATTGAGTATACAATCTATGAAACAATGTCACCTGTTCTTAAGATTCTTTACTGAAATAACATTTTTACAATGCAAATCAGAGTCCATTAAATAGCCATTCGATCACCTGCGTTTGACATCCATTAATACCAATGCATGAAATATCATCCTTTTTATCGAATGCTAGGAAGCATTTATCATACCTCATTCCATATCCTCTGGAAATGCCCATCCATTGGGCAATGCAGGACGGTTCTGTGTACCACAGTGTCTTGTAAAAGCAGTTTAACATTTACCATGTAGTACGACTGGACATTATACATGAAGGCCCTCATTTAAGGGGATTTGGTAAAAGGCAGCGCAGCAATGCCCTACGCCAAAGTGAAAGTGCCAGGAATGCACTGTATTTATGCAATATGGTGTATTGTGTCCTTTCCTCTTGCACTGGTGCCGTTGTGGCAGCCTAGCTCCAACACAGGCACCCTTGAACCAAGGGGCAAGAGTGCCTGTGTTGTCGGTAAGATTGTTTTTGTGCAGGAAGGGGCACCTTTCTGCACAGAAACACTCCTAATAGGCGTTTTCCTCTTTCTATGTGTGCTGCAAAATGCAAAAAGTATGCCTCACCTCAGGAGGCATAAATATGTATCTTGAGACACTTGACATTTGTTACAATACCAATTTTGGGTGAATGAATGTCAGAGCTGTGTAGGTGGCCTCCTGCATGAACATGATTTACAAGAGCAAATGGGATACAAGAGCCGTAGATCTGTGAAATGGCAGGAGAGACATACACTTAGCTTAGAATGTCACCTTTGGGTGGACCCTCGTTGAGGGCTTGGCCATCAGTCTTTGTTTAACTTGCTACTCATCCCTAATGCAAGGCTGGACAGGCCTTTTATTCTCTTGGGCATTTCCCTGGTGGCCTGGGATCGTTGGACGCAAGTTGTGAAAGCACAGGGCTGCTCCTGATGCCGTTGTCATTTTCCCAGCTCCCCAAGGCAGGCAGGGGATAGCTTCAAGAGAGAGAGAAAGAGAAGATGGGAGGAGGGAGGCAGAAAGAAAGTAATCAGAGAGAGAGAGTAGAGCGAGAGGAGAGAAGGCGAGACAGAGAGAGGGTGGATGGATGGAAAGCGAGCGATAGTTTGAGTTGAGAAGGGAGTGGGCTAAAATTAGTTTTTTCTGCCAGGGCTGCTTTTGGTTCCCCTGTACTGCCCTGCCCTGATGCCACATTTTCTACAGTGTTAAATGGTAGCACTAGCGTATTAGGTGATATTGTGATGCACCCTTCTGCTTTGCCATCTATATTTTGACTGATTTAGCTAGTCATGGCATTATTTGATGGACTGTCCCCAGGTTTGAGCTGGTGGCATTTAGACTCAGAAGTCTACATTGGCTACCGGTTGAGAAAATAATTCAATTTACGTTAGCCTGCCTGGCATACAAAACCCTGCATGGTTCAGGCCAGCATTTTTTTTAAAACAAACATGGCACCGTATATTCCACCTAGGACGCTAAGATCCAGCAGTGCTAACCTCCTCCGGACCCCCCGATTTAAACAACTTAGATGGGGGGGGGGGGAGGTTTCCTACTGCACTCAGCGATAACCTGGAACAAACTTACTGCAGAAATAAAAAACAGCCCATCTCTGCTGGCTTTCAGAAAGAGCCTAAAGACCTGGCTCTTTTCTGTGTAGCTTGACTCAGGTGTATGCACAACGCCCAGCCCCCCGCTCAAACAGTCTCAGTCTTTCCAGTGCCAAGACTTCCCCGGGCATTTGTTTGCTCTACAAATCCGATAATCAAATCAAATCATAGGACTAGTCTGCTGTATTTTCTTTATTTCTACATATTCACTCTGCACTGTTTCTCCCCTTTCTCCTCTTCCCTTTTTCCATTATTTGTCAACATACTTAAAGGATACATATAGCCTGGTGCAATAGGTCACCAGGACTCTAGTACGCACTACTAAGATGCAAGTTCTCCTGTTTTTCATTTAATTTATTTTCATCAATATTTCAAATGATAAGAACATCACATTTAAATTTTTTGTTCATTCATTTTTGCTTGCAACATCAGCAATTATTACATCATTATTTAATTATGAGTACAAACAAATTTACATTTCCCAAAGCAAAGTAGAAATAAAAACCCAATGCATTTCGGGGCTGAGGCCCCTTCGTCGGGGGTCTATTTGAGAAGAAAAACAAACAAGGAAATTGTATTACTTTTGGTGCTTGCGGAGGTTTTTAAGTCTCTAAAGTGTATAAGCTCAATCATTTCTTACCACAAATGTAGGGAAATCATAAGATCCTTGTTAGCTTGTTATAGTCAATAAGCAGTATTTTATCTAAAGAAAAAATGTTGCACGATTTAGATAAGGAAAATCTATTTAATTCGAAGCTGAACTATGGAGTTATCGAAGGAAGTTGGGGTTACCTGAATATTTTTGCGCACTGAAATTTCTGTAACAAAAAGGAGGGGACGAGGGCTGTTTAGAATCATTTTAAAGAAAACCAATACATCAAATGTTAAACGTATTAACGCTCTGGATATGGGCTCACCTGTGATTTTCTGAGTTGCGCATACATGAAAAAGACCTAAATGGGACAAGAATTATAGTCGTCCATGAGAATAATATTCTGCTTTATAATATTTGCGGGTAGTCAAAAGTTAAGAAGATAACTTTTACCTGCGAGCCTTGTAAATTAAACTTCGGTCTCGCTGAGATCTCAATTCACAATACTGCAAATGTAAAGAACAGGTCCGTTATAAAGATTGCCACCCGAACTGAATTCGGTTCGTAACATATGGGGCATTTCTTCGTTTAAGCTTACCGTTTAGCTTGAAAAGGCTGCCGTTCCAGTAAGCGTCCAGCACCTAGTCTGCCGGCTGGAAACTGAATAACAGACGAAAGTCCTTTCTCTAATATTACTTCCATGCTACCCGATACGTAGCAATAGACAGAGGATTCAAGACAACTTCAGCTTAAAGGTGGTCGCCATTACGCAACGTTTACGAATCACTCAATATCTCCCTTGCTAATGACTGTTGTCTAATCATATGGAATTGCGTATTGTGAAATCGCATGGTGCATTCATATTTTAAAAGTAGTTTCGCTCATAAACGAAAATTACCCTAAGCCACGGACGGTCTTTATTTATTATTGCCGATTTCTCCATAGACAATGTTTGGTCACCAAGGGGGAGTTTACATGCTAATTCAGTCACCATTATAGAGTGGTGAAAGTTAGAAAATGCGTTATTAGCGAGGTAGTTTGAAGCTTACATAAGGACTTTTTGACCTTTGTTCTATTTTGTTAATACGTCTAAAGGTAAGCTAAACGGTAAGCTTAAACGAAGAAATGCCCCATATGTTACGAACCGAATTCAGTTCGGGTGGCAATCTTTATAACGGACCTGTTCTTTACATTTGCAGTATCGTGAATTGAGATCTCAGCGAGACCGAAGTTTAATTTACAAGGCTCGCAGGTAAAAGTTATCTTCTTAACTTTTGACTACCCGCAAATATTATAAAGCAGAATATTATACTCATGGGCGACTATAATTCTTGTCCCATTTAGGTCTTTTTTACGTATGCGCAACTCAGAAAATCACAGGTGAGCCCATAACCAGAGCATTTATACGTTTAACATTTGATGTATTGGTTTTCTTTAAAATGATTCTAAACAGCCCTCGTCCCCTCCTTTTTGTTACAGAAATTTCAGTGCGCAAAAATATTCAGGTAACCCCAACTTCCTTTGATAACTCCATAGTTCAGCTTCGAATTAAATAGATTTTCCTTATCTAAATCGTGCAACATTTTTTCTTTAGATAAAATACTGCTTATTGACTATAACAAGCTAACAAGGAATCTTATGATTTCCCTACATTTGTGGTAAGAAATGATTGAGCTTATACACTTTTTGAGATTTAAAAACCTCCGCAAACACCAAAAGTAATACAATTTCCTTGTTTGTTTTTCTTCTCAAATAGACCCCAGACGAAGGGGCCTCAGCCCCGAAATGCATTGGGTTTTTATTTCTACTTTGCTTTGGGAAATGTAAATTTGTTTGTACTCATAATGAAATAATGATGTAATAATTGCTGATGTTGCAAGCAAAAATGAATGAACAAAAAATTTAAATGTGATGTTCTTATCATTTGAAATATTGATGAAAATAAATTAAATGAAATACAGGAGAACTTGCATCTTAGTAGTGCGTACTAGAGTCCTGGTGACCTATTGCACCAGGCTATATGTATCTTTTATCTAGTGGACAGGCACTAATCTAGTAGAGCACATATATTGAACAAACATTTCATAATAGTTAAAGCTGAGTGCAGTACCCTTCTTCATTCATAACATACTTAAAGGGACAACAATTGTGACTCATAACGGGCATGCTCCCATTGAATAGTAGGTGTGACAGTAAAAAGCGCTGTCATATCAGTTATGGCTTTACACCCACCTGCCCTCAGTGCTAGGATATTTGTATGGGGGACTCAGGGAAAACATTTATTCTCTAAAGCCTCTCAACCTCCCCTCTCAACATAATTTTGCTGGCTCATGCACCACTCTATATGAAGGGAAGAGGCTCAAATCCTGTCTTCCCAATTCTTCTTCTCCCTCTCCAGATATTCCTTAGTACAACCAATTAGACAATAGTGACCGGTCCCTTGCAAAATACGGTCTTATATCCTGGGCACCTTTTGAAGCTGATACCGGTTCCTGAGCAGATCTCAAGTGTAAAATTAATGGTGGAATTTCCCAGGCATGCATATATGTACTCATGTTACTCTTTGCAGGTCAGTGATTTAGTTGTATATTGGGTGCTTGGTTGACTGCAGTTTGTAGACACTGTATAAAGTGTCTACAAAAATATACTTTTGAAACAATATCTCAAAAACTGAATTTGAGATTCATTAGTTTAATCAATATGTCATTACCTGGATTTTTGGTATATATAGTCAATACCATGACAGAAATAAAAATAAAAATGTTTACAGATGTCAAATGATGATAGGTCTGTAGGCAAGTGCTGACTGGGACCAGTTTACACTTTGAAACATTTCCCTCTTATACCTGTCTAATGCAATACAATATTTCACAGGAACTTGGTGTGTACATGCACAAAGGACAAAATGATATCCTCATAGGCAGACATGATAAATACCAGGCAATATTAATTTTATAAGTGTGGTAATTACTGAAGTGGTATGTTTGATACATTGAACAGAATCACAAGGAATTCAACACACACCAGGGATTAAAGTTGAAGTCTGGGGAAATGAAAAAAAAATGGATATTCATACAAGGGCTTTCCACCAGAACATCATGGGCAAAATATAATTTTTACTAAAATGTAATGGTTAGTAAGTGTATACAGGTAAGTATAGTATTACCTAAGTTAATTCCACAAACACTTACCTTAGCAATAGATATATCCTCAAGGTAAGTGTGTGGAATTAAGAATAGTTAATATGTACTGAACTATATAAACTGACCCTCATACTTGTTTTGTAGTCAGCATTTTGATCCCTATGTTTTTGGATCACAATATATTTTTCTTGATATTCTGGCAAACAACTAACCCAAGAGCCGATGCAAAACCTTAAAAATGCACTCCTCTGCATTTAATGGTGAATACTCTATACAAGATCTTGGTAAATATTGTTATTAAAGTAGTAATTTTACAGAACTCAAATGTCTTTTTCAAGTTAAAGTTGAAGTATCGACTAACCACTAAGCACACAAACTTAAAAGATTAAACTCAAACCAATTAAGTCTGTCGTAACTTACCTGTTCGGCATCCTTTAAAAAAGATAATCCTTTAATGATCTAAAGTCTTTTGAGAACATCTTTCCATTCTGTCCTTATTCCCGCTGACACAATCTAATAGGAAATATTGAAACAACATTAATAAAGCAAATATTGAATGCTTTAATATTAACGTCAACCAGCTTCCGCCTAGGCAGAAAAAATGCTAGATTCACTATCCACTAACCCACCAGTGGCATCAGTTGGACTGGAGTTTCCTTAGCTACTCCAGACATTGCATGTACCCTTTCTGTTCATTAAGAAACTTGGAGCAATATAGTTCTTAAAATTATGCATATCTACTTATACAGAGAAATATTCTATTCTACCTCCACACTTTCAGCACCTTTCCCTGCAGATACAGGGCATCTCATATCAAAGAGAAGCCATGACCTCGATGTGCCAAACATTGTGAAAGTGTGATCCAATATGTATGATGAGGCACATGGACCATAGTAGACCATAAGGGTAGCACAGTGTCCTGCAGACTTCCTAAGTATGCCTTGCAAAGATCTACTTTCCTCTGTATGTAAGGTAACACAGGAAGTGGTTGAGGGAACTCAGCTGGGTTTTATCAGACGGCATGACTGAACACTACTCCCTGCACCTGTAGCTTAAAGAGCATGCCTGAAGGGTGTACGTTGAGCATCTGATGTAATGAGAACACAGACAAGCAGTGGTTGAAAGACGCAGTCTGTTTGAAAAACCTCTTGACCATAGCAAACAGCATTGCCGTGTGTCATCTTTTTATGGAAGGATTTGGGTCTTAGCATTATATAAAACACACCATTCACTGAGAGGTCCCCAGGAACTTTAAATGTTTGTGGACTGTAAACTTAAGTCTGTTGTAATGGGTGACTCCCAATGATTTTAAATAGTCAACATTAGTAGAGTGACAGACTAAGAATATAAATGACTGAGTCCAAGAATGAACAAGAACGTTGGCTTGAACTTCATTGATCTAATTACAAGAAATGCAGATTGAAGTTTCAGTGGGAAGGTTGACCACAAGCTTTGAACAGACTCCAGCATGTTAGAGAGAAAGAACAAGCATTTTGGAGAAAGAATCTTGAGCTAAAGCTGAATATCATCAGAGTACTGATAATACAGGATACAAGAATACTTGAGAATAATTTTAAAGGTTCCATGAATTGTTTTAGCAGAGTAGGAGATAGAATAGAGGCTTGGGAAAACTCTTGATCCAGCGGTGCAAAGCTGGAGAGAACCATCTTATTTTTGACCATTTGAAACCTGTTGGTACTCTTCCAATAACAATACTGTCTTTGAGGGATTTAAGCACTGAAGATTGATTGGCCATTTAGTAAGTCAAGGAGAGGTAAAAGCACTAGAAGGTGTCAGTTACTAGCATCAAGAAAAGATATAGCGAATCTGCCTCTTGGAGTAGACCTGTGTCAGTGTTGCATCCTACTCTGAGTCCTGATGGAAAGTCATGAAGAAGGTTATTGGCCATGTTATGTCGAGAGAGCTGAGAGGAGATACATATGTTAAACTCCTTTCCCAGAAAGGGAAGTCCAGAAATTGGGCGAATAATATTAAAATCATTGGTGACTAACTAAAGTTTTTTTGTGTTGTTGAAAAGATGAGAGTTGGCTCATTTTAAACAGTCAGCAAAGGTTCCTTGCAGCAGGAATGAGAGAGTTAATGTAATTCAGGAAGGCAGGTCCTTGTCTTCTTCTTTCCATTTTCCTCCAAGCAGATCAGAAATCCATTCTCACCTAAGCTAATTAAAAACTGCAACTCAGCAAGTGTGGTGGGGGTTAAGAGCAGCATTCATAGTTGCTGTAATTTTGCGTAAAATTGCTGTGCACTGGCTGCATATGCACCAGGTGCTGGTCGTTCAGGACAGAAGGAAAGAAATAATTGCTGTGTGTATGTGATGGCCCTTGAAAATGGAAGGCAAATTATCTTGTCTAGGGGAGGATTTGGAAACAGCCCGACCCAGAGCCTGGACGACAAAGTCTTGGGGTGATTTGATTCTCGGAAAATCTTGTGCAGGATGTATGGGGTAGGTGGAGAAAGAGCAGTGGTGTGGGGCCGGCCTAACTCCTAAGACTTTTATCCATCCTAGGGTGGACTGCAGGCTCTGTAGTCACTGGCCCCTGAAAAGCATAAGTAGCAGAATTGGGTGAGAACATGGTCCAGGGCTATTTGGCACTGACCAACAGCTTTTCATGTACAGCACTGCAAACCGAGATATGATTGTCATATGATGTCCCCTCTCTGACTGTGGGTAGTTAATAAAAACGTTTGGGAAATCCCTCACTGAAACCTCTCTATTGTGATTCCCGTCAATTGAATGAACATCCAACCAAGCCTTTCCAGAAAGAGAGAAATGGTATTGGGGTACTTTAATTGATTTATTCTGTTTTCTCAAATGGTCTTTTGATAAGTCACTTTTCCCTTTCTAAATGCAAGAATGGCTCAGGGGAGAGGACCAATAGGAGACAAGGGCAAAGAGAGGTTGAGAAGGGAGCAGGAAGATAGGAAGAGAAAATTGCAAAGAGTGAAAAAATAGACATAATATTTAGTGGAGTGGCAACAAAGAAGGGTGGGGCAGCAACATTCCAGGGAAGTGTTCTAATGTGGTTTTCAGATGTTGGTGTGCGGGGTTGAATGTCTTTATTTTCACTGGGATCCAGGGCACCAGTGCTATGCACCAGTTGCTTGAACTGCTAGAGAAGGGTGGCATAACAGCACAGGCTGTAAGCTACCATGGTCTTCCCATTAATGAATATCTTGGAAGATGATCCTCCTAACAAGTACAAATAAAACATCATTGAATAACTGGACACTCTTGGCTTCTGCCAGCTCATCAACGTTCTAACTAATGCCCATAAGGACACTGTCTAAACCTATTTCCACGATTTCTGAACTCCTTCATTTTGGCTTCCAGAAGTTATCCTGGCCAGCTCATAGTTTAATTAACTTCACAAATAAAAGAAAATTCTATAAACGAATTGTTAACAACGAATCTTCCCTCCACCCTCGAACATTGTAGTCAATGAACTCAAAATCACATATTGACTACTGAAAGCACCTGAAAAAACCCTCAACATCTCAGCATCTCGGAACCATTCCTGTGCATTAGATGGTTTTTCCTGCTTGTTCATCCACAAGCTGAATTCCATGAATACCAATAATTGTTCAGCAGATGATCTTCAACAATTGAAACATCAAGGCATAGCACTATAAAAACATAGCCCTGTGAATCGAATACACTTAGATGAGTAGTCATCTATTAACTTTCATCACATATGGAGTTAAACAGCCTTCTCAGTCACTTGCAATTGGGTTTCGGACCCTTCAGGAACAACACTGCTAAATTTCAAAGTCAAAATGCTCCATACCTAGAACCAAGGCATAGTCTGATGTTTGACATTGTTAGACTTCTCTGTTGTATTTTGACCCTATCAACCCTTAGATGCTCCTTGACAGACTGTCTCAGTTAGAAAGGCATGTGTTAATAGTGATAACTTAGTTTAGCTCCTTCATAATTGTTCTGTTTTCTTGGAAAGAACTGCAAACAGAAACACAGAAGATTGAAAGTGTAATAGGTTCTCTAAATTTGCTGAACACTTCTCAGAATGGCATTATCAACTGAAGTAATCCTTCAACCATGTATTGTTAGAGAAAAGTTGTTCAAGCGTTGGTTAAGAATCTGTAAAATTACAAGTTGGAAAACGGTTTTCAGCATCTGACTGAAGAAAGTAGAAAAGAGGCAGGCACAGGAATGGATTTTAATGACCTGAATTTGAGAAAGTTAGAGTCCACGTGGTAGTGAGCACCACAGAGATCAGCCTCGTACCTGAAAAGACATTCTCCTCGATGTCTTCTAACAAGTCAAACTGATATACTGTAAATTCAGATTGAAGACATTAGACATCGGGTGGGAAGGTAAAGGGAAAACAACTGTGACATGTAATTCGGATGTTGGCTATGTAAGACTTTGTGGAAAAGACAGATGGATTTGAAATGTCATCTTTCCTTTACAGGGAGACAGTTTAGTGCATTCAGCACAGGCATATTGTGGTTGTAGTGTCTCATCACCTTATCACGCAGGATTGTTAATGAATCTTTGAAGTTTAAGCATTGGTTTGTTAGTTAGGTATGAACATGGTTGCTGAAGATCGGGTGAATCTTTCTCTTCCACTAAACATGAGAGAGCATTATTTTTATCATTTCAACACTCTGTGGTAAATAAAATAATTACCCTGTCGGAATTTCTATACATTAACAAGGATCATGCATATAATGAGAGGCAAAGTCTGTGGTGTCCGATTCAAAAGGGCTTTAATTCAGTAACTCGAGTTAAGGGAGAATCGGGTTCCATCACCACTAAGGTTCAGGAAGGATCGTCATCTGAACTTTATTCACGGAGTACAATATTTATACATTTAAACATACATTACGTTGCATGGAGAAGGCGGAGCGCTCCAGGCAGAGCAGGCGGAAGAGAGATAAGAGCATGTGGGCGTGTAAAGAGGCGTACACATGGGCGTTCACTTGTGGAGTCATAAATATGTCATAGGTGGGTGTATACTTGGAGGGGGTCTGTATGGTCAGCTTTTACCCTACTTGTGTGCGCAACTTGGTCATGACGTGCAATTGACGTGTAACTGGGGGAAGCTAGAGGGAGCTGACTTTCGTGCTAGTAGAGAAACCTTGAGTGTCAGGACGACCTGCACGCCTGGTATTATCTGGTATCTTAAGTTTGAAGGATGTATTATCTAAAGTAAAGGTCGCTCGAGCAAAGGTTGCTCATCACTATGAGCTAGTGTGGGCATGTATTTCTACGTGCATGGCGTGGGGGCCATGGGCCTTCTATGGATGCGAGTTCTGCAAATCTCTTGAATGGAGACAGAAAGGCTGGGCTCTATCTCTGTGGACGGGTTCTGTTTACCTTTTTAACTAGGCAGGAATGTGTTTCTGTGGAGCAGAGCAGATAACTGTAAGCAAAATAGTGTCTTGGCAGGCCGAACTGGGCCCCTCTCGGCTGAGCAGGAAGTATGTGAGAGGTCAGGGATACATAGCTAAACTACAGCTATCAGAGTGTCAGGAGGCATGGAGCCTGAATTCGGGTCCTGGCTCGGCTGAGCCACAAAACGGGTTCATCTCGACTTTTAAACGTGCACCATGCAAATACATTGGCAACATAGGCCTCAGTGCAGAATTAACATTGCTTTCATGGAGGGCTTGGTAACTGACATGCTAACATTGGACGGAAATGCAGAGGCATTATTATTACTGTCATGAGAGGGAAAGTGCATGGGTGACATGAACATACATAGGGTATATGTAGGGGACACATTGGCCACGTAAAATTTCTATTTCCTCATTCCCTCCTTGTCCCCTACTGTGCACTTCAGGACACATCTATATTCATGATACCATATATCTGATCATACAGCATCATTTGTTCGTCTTTTTTCTGTTGTACTCGCGGATGGGGAATACAGGCAGTGGCACACAAGCCGCAAATCGCCGGGCCACATTGCAGACAGAGACAGCAACTGAATATAACAAGCAGTATCATTCCTAGGAACGACAATACTTTCCATCCCCATGCTGATATTACACTCCAGAGCCAACCGGACCAAGTCCATGTGCCTGGGTTTTGGTGTATCTCGTGAGCTATCTTGTGGTGACATCAAAGCAAACCATGCTCCGCACGAACCATTGTGCGAGAACGGGAAAGGAAAAAGGGGCAGAACTCCCTTCGTTTTCTGATAAGGTGGGAGTCGGCCACATACCCAGCAATTCATTACATTGCTGGTCTGATGAGAATGGTGCAACATTCGAATAAAAGTATTGTTGCGTAGTGCTAGTCGGTATGACAGCTCATGGGGTGGCAGATCACTGAATGTGTGCTCTACAGTGTCATTAAAGGAAGAGTGTATATGTGAAGCAATAGGAGGAAAGAAAACATGTAGTGTCAAGCTGATACATATAATCGATATACTTAGAAGAAACATAATAATCAGAGTTACTATACATCTACTGCGTAAGGTCTTGCAGTACTTTTCTTTCTTATCTCTCTTTCTGCTATTCTGGTCTACGATCTTATACATGTCAGGAACCTGTCTAACCGATTCACCACAGGGTGGACTTAAACAATTAAACGCTGTCTGACTTACTAGACCGTAATTTCGACCTATACTCTTGTTGCGGAGTCTTTTCTAGCAAAGGGGGCTTTGAGTAATTTTTTTCATCGGGGCAGTCCTTGGCTTCGATTAAAGTACCGGAATGTCCATGGAATTTCTTGATGTGCTGGGCGTGGATCCACCCTTTTCTTCCCTCGACCTTGACGGCAGTCCTCGTGGTAAGCAGTACTAACTTCGGCGTTCGCCAGCGGGGCTCGAGAGGGCTTGAACGATCAAAATTCCGGACCAACACTACATCCCCTGGAACGATGGTGTGCTCTTTAACTTGGGTGTTGTCGGGGAAGGCGGCGGCAACCTGTGAAGGACAAGAGAGTAGTGCAGACATCAAGGAAGCCAGGTAATCTGTCGGCATATTACTGTCAACATCAGTAATTTTCTTCGGCATAGGCGTACCCCACATATTCCGTGGTCTACCAAAAACCACTTCGTAAGGGGACAGGCCTGTTCTGGAATGAGCTACCATACACATGTAAAAGAGGGCAACCGGCAAGGCTACCATCCAATCCACGCCTTTTTCTGCACAGACTTTCGCTAATTTCGTCTTAAGTGTCTGATTATGACGCTCTACAAGTCCAGCTGCTTCTGGGTGTCGTACACAATGAAATTTCCACTGGTAACCTAACAGAAGGGACACTTGTTTCATCAATGCAGAAGAGAATGGCTGACCGTTATCTGAGTACACGACACGGGGCAATCCGTACCTGGGGAAAAACTCACGTACCAACTGCCTGGCAGTGGTCACAGCAGTATAATCTGGGACTGGGTACGCTTCTGTCCATCTAGATAGTGCACATACAACTACTAGGACATACTTGTATCCTCTACATCTGTCCATCTGGATATAATCCATCTGGAGGACTTCAAAAGGGAGGTCAGGAGGATGAAATCCACCTTGTTCCACTAGAATGCCTTTGCCGGGATTGAACTGGCAACAGATCATACAGGTGCGTACTTTCTGTTTTGCTGCGGCACGCAGGTGCTTGTTAAACCAAATGTTCTGTAAACTGTCTAACATTGCCTTTTCTCCTAAGTGTGCTGGACTATGTGCTGTGTTTATGATGACTTGTACCATAGAGTCTGGGAGAAACCATGTGGCTTTGCCTTTAGTCATCCAACCCTGGTCAGTCTGGACCCCTCCTTGTTCAGTCCATTTCTTTATTTCGTCTGGAGTGGCATGTGTCTGTACGTCGAGTACATCTTGTGAAGGATCCCTGACTGTCATGCAGTTTGTCAGTGATGGTACTTTTGTCTTTGTCGTGTCTGTTGGTGTCTGGGCTGTAAGTTTAGCTGTTCGGTCTGCCAGGTCGTTACCCTGGGAAATGGTGTCTGTAACTTTCGTGTGTGCTTTGCATTTCAGGATAGCTATGGCTGTAGGCAAATGTATTACTTCTAACAGAGCTTGAATAAGGGGACTGTGCTGAATTTTGGTCCCATGAGAGGTCAAGAAACCTCTTTCCTTCCATAACACTCCGAAGTCATGAACGACCCCGAAGGCATACTGTGAATCTGTATAAATGTTCACTTTCAAGTTCTTGGCTCTTTTGCAGGCTTGTGTCAGAGCGATGAGCTCTGCTGCTTGTGCTGACAGTGTATCTATTCTTTGTGTCTCTATAACTTCAGTATCAGTGGTCACGGCATATGCGGCTACTAACTCTCCTGTGCTTGTTCTCATGCATGAACCATCTACATAAAGTGTCAGGTCAGAGTCTGGCAGTGCAATGTCTGTCAGGTCTTGTCTTGGTTTTGTCACTGTATTAATTACTTCCACACAGTCATGTGGTGCAGTGTCCTCTGTGCTTGAGGGCAAGAGTGTAGCAGGGTTGAGAATATTGCATCGTCTGATCTCTATGTGTGGCTGAAATAACGTCAGTTCATATCCTGTCAGTCTCGCTACAGTCAGGTGCTGCGTCTGTGTCCTGTTCAAGAGAACTTCCACTGCATGTGGAACCTGTACTGTCAGGGGGTGTCCTAACACTATGGAATCACTCTGTCTTATAGCTAGGGCTGTTGCTGCAACTGATTTCAGGCACGCAGGCAGAGCCTGGGCCACTGGATCCAATGTACTAGAAAAATAAGCACAAGGCTTGTGTTTTCCTGCTTGATCTTGTGTAAGGACAGATAATGCTGTTCCATCTCGTTCAGTGACAAAAAGCGTAAAAGGTTTGCTGTAACAAGGAGTCTCTAAAACTGGTGCTTGACATAAGGCTTTTTTCAATTCTTCAAATGCAAGGGTATGTTCTTGTGTCCAAGGGAGGACAGTCGAAGACGCTGCCTCCTGTGTTGTTAACTGTATGAGTGGTTTGGCTAGATAGGCATACTGGGGAATCTATTGTCTGCAGTAAGAAGTGAGGCCAATGAAGGCTCGTACTTCCTTTTGTGTCTTAGGCTTTGGAAGGTCTACATATTGGAGCAGTGCAGTGTTGGCAGGCATGTGAATACTGTCCAGCTGTATTTTCAATGCTTGGCTGTAAATGCTAGGACTTTCTGTGAATCCTTGAGGAGCTCTCGTAAATTTAAAGCTGCATCCATTTAAACTGAATCCGAAGAGGTATTGGCTCTCTGGATGAATTGGGACACTGAAGAAGGCATTCTTTAGGTCAATTACAGTAAAGAACATTGCCTCAGAATCAATAGCAGTCAGTAATGAAGAAATGTCTGGGACCACTGGGTATTGGGGAATTATGCATTTGTTCAGTTCTCGAAGGTCAACAACTAGTCTGTAAACTGGTGGTGCATTAGGGTCTGTTCGTTTAAGAATAGGGATGACAGGTGAATTACATACATTCGAGTCAGTCTCTACTACCACTCCTTGTGCAATGAGTTCGTCAACAATTTTCAGTAAGGCTACTACGGCATCAGGTGGTAACTTGTATTGTCTGATTCGTGGTAGTACTACTCCTGGTTTGAGAGTGACACGGTGCGGTGTAATGTGCATGTAACCTACGTCAGTCGGACCTTGTGCCCATAAGTGCTGTGGTACATTCTGGAGTCTGTGGTCAAAATCTTTCAACACATAATGTCCTTTAAAATCAGGTAAGAACAATCGTACTCCTTCCGGAGAACAACATATAACTGCTCCTAGTTCTTTCAATGTCTTTATACCAAGCAAATTTTCTGGACATGACTTAGTAAGTAGCAAGTCTGTGGTACGGGACAATGGACCGACTCCTAGGGAAACTGGCTTTGACACTTCGTTAACAATAGGCTTTCCTGAAAATCCCAGGGAAACATTCTGTGAGCCCGAGAGGGGTGCCCCTGGAACCTCGTCATGGCTGATGGTAGTTCTGCTCGCCCCTATGTCAATCAGAAATTTTCTCTGTCTTTTCCCAATACACGACTATGTACATAGGGACCTTCTTGATCTACAGGAACCTCAATAAGGGGCAAGCCAACTTCCCTCTCTAGGCTGTTTCATGAGAACTGTTGGTATTCTGGATAGTCCGACTGTATGTACTGATACATTTGTTGTGTGGCTTGTTGTGTGGCAGCTGGTGGTGGGGGTGGAAAATTCGCTACTGTCTGTTGTGCGTTCTGTGGGGTGCTATTCTGTCTAGGAGGATGCGGTCGTTCTTTTGTCTTGCCTGTAGCTATATTGTGTTTCAGGACGGCACATTCATTTACATAGTGACCTGGTTGCTTGCAATAATTACAGTTCCCTTTAGCAGGTGTCGTGCCCTTTTTATTCGCATTAGCTGGTACCGATTGTGCAACCAGCACTTTCATTTTTGTATCTTTCATGCGTCTCTTTTCATGATCCTGTTCCTCTCTAATTCTGTTCTGGTGATATTGTAACATTTGCAACATTTGCGAAGGGCTATTTGCTTGCCAGGTACTCTCAACCTTCAGTACTCTATTCTTGATCGGGGGTAAGGAATTCTCGACTAATTTGTTCACAAAAAGATGTAAATATGACTCACTACTGGGCTTAAGACCGCTGTTAATAGAAAAACATTTCTCGAATCTAGAATAGAAATCACTGGTGTCTTCGTCTTGTTTCTGTTTACAGGCTGAAATAGCATCCCAATCTTCCTTTTTAGTAATCAATAATCTCGGCAGAACCTGTATCAGGAGTTCAGGTAGTGCTTTAGCTTTGGCCCCAAGACCCACACCAGGGTGCCTGTCTTTATCCTCGGCTTCCAATTCTGCCCAACTTAACTTTTTCTCTCCCACCTCCCAGTCTTTCTCCTTAAGTTTTTCGTAAATACCAGCAGGCAACAGTACTTTCAGTAACTTTATAATGTCAGCGTACGTGTAATCCCCTATACGGAGAATATCTTTTAATTCACGGTGAAACCCCCCCGGGTCCTTATCATCGCAGGGCAGCATCTTTTTCATTTCCAGTATTTCTAGTTTCGTCAAGGGTGTGTAAACATACACTCGCTGAAGGTTACCCGCCGCATTTTTGACGGGATGTACCTCTCGTAGGGGGTTCTGTCTGTCTATGTGTAAGCTCTTTCTGTCGTGGTGTGGGGCAGGAATCATGCACGTGGTCAGAGAAGTCAAGTATTTATGTCGTTGGTCCAGAATGACATTAATTAATTCAGTACCTAGGTCTATCCATCTATCTAGAATTATATCGTCTAGTAATTTATACAAGGGACCGGGATCAGAATATTGACTCTCGTACAACGTTATCAAATGTTGAACCATGTAAATACCATCCAAACGCTGTTCGTTTGGTGGAAGGCTCAAAAAGGTCTGGGCCACTACATCACTGTTATATATGTTAGAATTGGGCACCCATTGGACGGCTGACCGGACTAGTTCCTGTTCGTGTGGGGTGTGGGGTCTCTCGCTCTCTACCCGTAGTTTCAGTGCGTTCTCAGTAGCTTGGAATAGATTTTCAAGGGAATATCTTTCTTTTATTGAATGTCCCTGTTTGCGGTAGTCGAGACCCTTGGGCCTGTCAAACTGTCGTGCTTTGCCTACGTAATTCATTTTATCCATCTCCTCAGTTTCGTGCTCAGCATCTTCTGATGCTGAGTCATATTTCCCGTCACACTCTTTCCTGTGTATTTTTAAGATCTATTTTCGTATTTTCCTGTACATACATTCTGTCTGTCCTTGTCTATCGTGTTTACCGGCAGCTATGTTGTCACTCCAATCAGTCAGACCTCTGTTTACTCCTTTGTCTGGTTGGTCTTGTTCCCTGATCAGACAGTTAATCAAAAAACGTAAAATCATGCTTTTAACCTCCACCTTTCTTTGTTCCATGGCCTCTTCTATACTATCGGGTCCCTGCCCCGTTCTAATGAAATGGTATACTTTATCTAAACTTTCCTTCATGCCTGGTAATGTGATCAAATAGTCGACAGCGTGTCTCAATCTTAGTGAGTACACGAGCATTGCACCCTCGCCTGGTACTGGATCGTATATACAACGTGAAATCGTTACATTATGCTTAAAGGGTGATGCTGTCATTTGTGGCGTTCGTTGTAGTCCTGACCCTAGCAGTGCTCGTGTTGCTGGCGGTGTTCGCGGCGTCGTCGGTGGCCCCCCTCCCACTGCCCCTTGTCCTACGTCGTCTTTCACGGCCGCCTGCGGAAGCCGCATTTGTAAAAGCAGATCCTGTGATGGGGGCGGAGGGAAGGGAGGGAATTCTGCGTTTACATAGTCCGGAACGGGCTCTTCTAGATAGGAGGAAATAAAAGCTTCAGCTGCTGTCGGCTTCTGTCTACGTACTCTAAAGGGTACTGCTGGTGGTGGCAACTTACTGGGTACTTCTGAGGGGGTCGCTTTAGCTAGTTCTTCTGTGAGGACAGGATAAATACCTGCAACGAGGGCATTTCTTTCTCTATCTGCTTGTTCTGCCTTGACCCGTTCCCCCTCTTCCTGCAGTTCTTTTTCTCTGTCTTCTTCGGCTGCCTGTTTACTTCTCTCTGCTTTGTGGAATTCTTTCTCTGCTCTCCTATGCGCTTCTTTACGCCATAACTCAATGGCATCTTTCTGGGACGGTCTAACTTTCTTTTTCCATAGTGCTTCCTCTACTTTCATAATGCATTCAGAATCCCATGTTCCTGAAGCAGGCCATCTATACTTCTCTTCTAGATCCTTCGTGTAATCTACCCATAAGTCTAAAAACAATATGGCATCTAGCCCGTGTTTCTGATACATAAAATGACCAGGTGTGTCTCTAGGTGGGACGGGAACTGACTCTTCGAGTATCCCTTTCCTGGTCCCTATCTGACGTAATTTCGAAAACAGTGGCATGTTGGAACGAACGTAATGAACAAAAAAATAGACTGACTGAAACAACCATTCACACTACAACACTAAAACACTAAAAACAGATGCAGTTTGACTTATACATGGGGAAAACACGAACTTGATAACTGTTACTTTATGCCCTGAAATACAGTACAGCCATACCGGTCTCATAAAGAGACACGTCTTTACCGTGCCCACCGAAATGGACCCGTCTTTACCGTGCCTGTGTACCCAGACACGTCTTTACCGAGCTCAAATTAATGAACCCGTCTTTATGCGTTCCCAATAACGGTACTCACCGGGAAGCAGAACTTGAAGGCCTCAGAAACTTGATACTGATACTGCTGCGGTTGCGCTTGCGCCTTGGAACAGGTGGGCCTCGGGATACCTCGGACCTTGCTCTCTCACGGCTTGGGCTCTGGTTGGGATGATCCGCAATCCTCACCGCCTCGTGTGGATGCCTGGTCGCAGTCTCCATCTCCTCCCTGGGCCTGAGGGAGTAGGCAGGAAGTCCCGCTGTCGTGTACACTTGAAGTCCGTCACGGCTGCAGAAGGGGGCAGGGGCTGGACCTACATCACCGGCGCGTGGGGAAGGGGACTGGTCCCAATTCGGGCGCCAGATTATGTGGTAAATAAAATAATTACCTTGTCGGAATTTCTATACATTAACAAGGATCATGCATATAATGAGAGGCAAAGTCCGTGGTGTCCGATTCAAAAGGGCTTTAATTCAGTAACTCGAGTTAAGGGAGAATCGGGTTCCATCACCACTAAGGTTCAGGAAGGATCGTCATCTGAACTTTATTCACAGAGTACAATATTTAGACATTTAAACATACATTACGTTGTATGGAGAAGGCGGAGCGCTCCAGGCGGAGCAGGCCGAAGAGAGATAAGAGCATGTGGGCGTGTACAGAGGCGTACACATGGGCGTTCACTTGTGGAGTCATAAATATGTCATAGGTGGGTGTATACTTGGAGGGGGTCTGTATGGTCAGCTTTTACCCTACTTGTGTGCGCAACTTGGTCATGACGTGCAATTGACGTGTAACTGGGGGAAGCTAGAGGGAGCTGACTTTCGTGCTAGTAGAGAAACCTTGAGTGTCAGGACGACCTGCACGCCTGGTATTATCTGGTATCTTAAGTTTGAAGGATGTATTATCTAAAGTAAAGGTCGCTCGAGCAAAGGTTGCTCATCACTATGAGCTAGTGTGGGCATGTATTTCTTCGTGCATGGCGTGGGGGCCATGGGCCTTCTATGGATGCGAGTTCTGCAAATCACTTGAATAGAGACAGAAAGGCTGGGCTCTATCTCTGTGGACGGGTTCTGTTTACCTTTTTAACTAGGCAGGAATGTGTTTCTGTGGAGCAGAGCAGATAACTGTAAGCAAAATACTGTCTTGGCAGGCCGAACTGGGCCCCTCTCGGCTGAGCAGGAAGTATGTGAGAGGTCAGGGATACATAGCTAAACTGCAGCTATCAGAGTGTCAGGAGGCATGGAGCCTGAATTCGGGTCCTGGCTCGGCTGAGCCACAAAACGGGTTCATCTCGACTTTTAAACGTGCACCATGCAAATACATTGGCAACATAGGCCTCAGTGCAGAATTAACATTGCTTTCATGGAGGGCTTGGTAACTGACATGCTAACATTGGACGGAAATGCAGAGGCATTATTATTACTGGCATGAGAGGGAAAGTGCATGGGTGACATGAACATACATAGGGTATATGTAGGGGACACATTGGCCACGTAAAATTTCTATTTCCTCAACTCATCCTCCACATGCGAATACAGAACCTTCGATACAGTCAGCCACTCTGCCACCATACCAAGGCAAAGTTTGCATTGAACAAGCAAGTGATTACAGCCTTCTTTCTCAAAGGCATTACCCATATACATCATGGCAAACATCTGCTTTTGGAGATTCAGCTTGGATATGGTAATGAACATGTATTGGCACATGCAGCTCCCATGAACATGGGTTAAGGATACAGCTGGAGAGGGAGAAACTGCAGAAGTGTATGTTTGCAGCATTCATGCTGGATTGGGTGGCAGGAGATTGACTTTGAAATGTGAACTTCACTGGCTGCCATAGTACAGACATGCCTTTATTTCAGCTCCTTGCATACTGTTAGAAATGGTATTCCCCCAGATGTTTGCCTTCTTTAACTGAACCTATTGTTGATGGGCATAGGAATCTCGGAAATGTATGCCTGTTAACTAGTGGTAAGCTTCTGTTCTCCCTTGTAACAAATTAAAATTGGGATGCACATAATTGGCACTTGAAATGTACTTCTAAGTCCGTAGGTTAAAGTACTACATGTACTCAGGCCTGTAAGTTACATTCTACAATGGGGCTGCAGCATTCATTATGCCATCTTCTTAAGTAACACTGTAAAACATGCCTCCAGGCTTGTCCTTACATCATATGTGTGTAATTGTTAATGGTAATTTCGACCTGGTCAAATAAACCTTTTGCCAGGCCTGAACCTTCATTTTCAATATTTATAAGTCATCCCTAATGTAGGCCCTAAAACCCCATAGGGCAGAGTGCATGGTATCTACAATGTAGGACATGTATGTTTTATTATTTACATGTCATAGCAGGAGGAAAACCCAAATGGTATCAAGGCTGACTCCCATGGGAAAATACTGGGTACCACTTCACCACCTTATAATGCTGTCAGCCACACAAACTCCTCAGGATCAATGTGATGCTCACCTAGGTCCACCTCTTGATTATCCCAACTGCTCAATGCTATTACAGCACAGACAATTGAGAGGATCAAGTGAGGGAAGGGGGCAAAGGAAGTGGACAGCTGGTAAGGAGACCTGCAAGACAGAAAATGTAGGAGTAATTATTGGTGCACATGATCCCCCTTCTCGAGTGGAACTTAGTCTGTTATTCACCACCTTAGCTGAAAGAGAAAATGGTTGGCTTTGATATTCCGATCATTTTCTGGGAGTTTAACGTAGTTGGCTCTGATCTAGAACATGTAAATGTAAGCACTCTCACTTACAAGGTTATGTTTATGAGTGAATTAAAGCATGCATAATATACATTGTCACTGAAGTAGAGCATGGAACATATATCTTGTACATTACCACCTCCTATCTTACCTTACGCTATTGTAGCTTATTCATCACCAGGAGTTTCTTCTGGCTCCAAAGTCCATGCTAATTGATGTGGCATTGTGTACGTTTTTTTGGAGCAAATGCAATGAAGACAAACCTGTGTGCCTTAATTGTTTTTGAATAATCTCAAAGGCTGCAGAAGTTTTTAGCTAAGTAAACATAAAGGCTAAAAGTTTCAAACATGCGGAGCCCACCCCCAATGCGCAGTTACAAAGAGTTCCTTCTGTTTAGGATTCATTGGGCAGCAAGTAGAAACAGAGGCACATATGTCAGTAACCAAGAATCAAATTATGGAACCCACTCGCTCCTAACAGTACTCAAATCAATAACAAAATCAGCAACTGTAGCGATCTCGATATCAAGGGGGTTACAACCATACCGTTGTTGTGGTCACTGTTGTTCTCCTGTCCGACATGAGATGAGGGTAAACTACTGGAAAACTACAGCAACAGGCATGCCTAGGGACACGTCACCCGGAGGCTCAGGGCGGAACTTACAAAAGCACTTCCTTCATGTTGGGAAGGTGCTTGCCAATCAACCTGTTTCTGTGGGAATGGCAGATGGTGTTCCCCGCCGGATTTCAGCTTGAAGAGTGAAGCCGTTGCAGTTCTGGATATTAATTTATTTCCGAGACTGAAATCGAGCCAGGTATTTCAGCGGAATGAGTGCGGGCTCGCCTCCTCCTCGTTCGCCTTGCACCTATGCTTAGATTTAGAAAAGAGAAGCCGCGGTGTAATGTAAACGCGTTGTTACGCGTTCACATCGCATTTGGCGGAGTGAGAAGGGTTATTGCTTTTGAACGCGTCTGATGATAAGACGGGCTCTGTGTAATTTCCTTTTAGCAGTATTCAGGGGGAGCTGCCTTGTTTACTTCGTTCTGTTGGTGACCTTTGGCCGCAGTTCCTGGTTATCACGCTCACTCTTCATTAGGACACCGTGGCTCCAGTTAATTTTTGTAATTGATTCGGTGATCACAATCACCAAAAGAACAGTTATGAACATTAGCATTGTGTCTTTTTAACAGCGCTATCACACTTGGAAAAGGATATTCCTGGGTGTGTTTAATCTTGTGGTGACATTGTGATTCTACACGTTTTCCAGCAGCAAGTACAGACTGCTCGAGTTGTGGTATACACCGTACCAGATAGAGACTATTTGAATTGGACTATTATTCCCTTGTTATTTTTATATTTTTGTTTTGGGACACAAGGGATAGGAAATACCCTGTCTGGCTGTATGACTTTCTGGTAAGGAGTGAGAAGACGTTGATTATTCAGCTGTAGGTAATCAGAAAAGAACAGACGTAATATATTATGCTTTGTCATCCTCTTATGCAGTGAGGACGTCCTTCCTGGTACCCAGCCGTTCTCTTGACCAGACCTTGAGGGACTCACAGAACCTACAGCTAGTTTTTTTATTTTATCCACTTCCCTTTTCCCCGGGGCATGAGTCCACGCAGAGGGTGTATAGACTTCTTTGTTGGGGTTTGTGTCTAGGAGGAATTGGGGGGCCTATCTCCAGACATAATCTCCGCTGGTCATAAGGACAAGGATAGTGGCATTTATATATTCTTGGGCTACTGGCAATCCCGACAGCAACACAGTGAAGCCCATCTACTTCCATCCAACTACTTGCACGTGCCTGTTCCGTCTGTGCTTACCAGCTGATATGAAGTTCACATTAAGGAGGACTGCTGCTGTTTTCGCCCTACCTTCCTGTTGCTGCTTTCTTTGCCTGCTGCCCTGTGGGGAGGTCTTGGGAGCCGTTGTTGCAGCTAGGGACTCCGTGGTCGGCCTCTCTCTCCCCGCGGACCGCGCGCTGCCCAGGACTACACATCCCAGCGGGCAGCGCGGTCTCGCTGGAGGTGAGTGACTCTCCCCCCGCCCCCCGGGCATTCACATTGCAGGGCTAACCATCGTGCCACGGGATGCGCTCACATTAAGGAGGGATTCTGCTGTTTTCGCCCTACCTTCCTGTTGCTGCTTTCTTTGCCTGCTGCCCTGTGCGGAGGTCTTGGGAGCCGGTGTTGCTGCTAGGGGCTCCGTGGTCGGCCTCTCTCTCCCCGTGGACCGCGCGCTGCCCAGGACTACACATCCCAGCGGGCAGCGCGGTCTCGTGAGAGGCAAGTGACTCTCCCCCTGCCCCCCAGGGGTATAGAGACAAAATATCGACTCCAAAATATCGACTGGACATAATATCGAGTTTTAAATATAGACTGGACAAAATATCGACTGGACATAATATTGACTACAAAAATATCGTTTTTCAGGTAAGTGAAGTAATATCGACTGTATAAAATATAGATAGCAAAAATATCGATTTTTTAATAATATATAATATTTTATAGTGTATTTTTATGTAATAATATGTGTGAATAGTGTGTATTAATGTTATAAAATATTTTATTACATGAATTTTGTTTTTATAATAATTGCGTAATGTAATTCTGTAGCGGGTTGTGGGTTTATAGGGGAATAGGGTGGGAAGTAATTTAATAATAATTAATTAATTAATATATGTTTGTTAATATTTTTAATTAATAATTAATTGATAATTAATTAATATTAATTAGTTAATTAATTAATATAATTTTGAACATATTTTGTATTAGTAAATAATTGTTAATTAATTAATTGTAATTAGTTAATTACATTAATTAGACTACATTTTTAATATATATAATTTTGTGTTATTTTTAAGTAATTAATTTGGAAAAAATCATATTAATTATTAAAATAATTACAGCTAATGTTCTAATATATTTACTTTATTGTTATTGTTAATTAATAATTAATTGGTAATTAAATAATATTGATACATTTTGGGTAAAGGAGCATTTTTTAGGGTTCAGGGTCAGTTTTCAGTTCATGGGTAAAGGGGTATTTTTAGGGTTCAGGGTCAGTTTTCAGTTCATGGGTAAAGGGGTATTTTTAGGGTTCAGGGTCAGTTTTCAGTTCATGGGTAAAGGGGTATTTTTAGGGTTCAGGGTCAGTTTTCAGTTCATGGGTAAAGGGGTATTTTTAGGGTTCAGGGTCAGTTTTCAGTTCATGGGTAAAGGGGTATTTTTAGGGTGCAGGGTCAGTTTTCAGTTTTTGGGTAAAGGGGCATTTTTAGGGTTCAGGTTCAGTTTTCAGTTTTTGGGTAAAGGGGTATTTTTAGGGTTCAGGGTCAGTTTGGGGTTTTTGGGTAAAGGGGTATTTTTAGGGTTCAGGGTCAGTTTTGGGTTTTTGGGTAAAGGGGTATTTTTGGGGTTCAGGATCAACAAATAAGATTTTAAAAAATTATTTTTATTATTTTCATTTATTATTTAATTATTATAATTTAATTTAAGTCGTTTTAAGTATATTTTAGTAATTAAAATTTAATATTAATTTAATTTAACACTGTTTTTAATAAAGTCGATATTTTTTACATCTATATTTTTGTTAACGATATTTTGTACTCGATATTTTTGTACTTACCTGTTTGTAGATACAAACTCGATATTTTGACTGTCGATATTTTGTCCACGATATTTTGGCAAGTCGATATTTTGTCCCTCGATATTATTTCAGTGATCCCCCCCCAGGCATTCAAATTGCAGGGCTAACCATCGCGCCGCCGGACGCGCTCACATTAAGGAGGACTGCTGCTGTTTTCGCCCTACCTTCCTGTTGCTGCTTTCTTTGCCTGCTGTCCTGTGCGGAGGTCTTGGGAGCCGGTGTTGCTGCTAGGGGCTCCGGGGTCGGCCTCTCTCTCCCCGCGGACCGCGCGCTGCCCAGGACTACACATCCCAGCGGGCAGCGCGGTCTCGCGAGAGGTGAGTGACTCTCCCCCGCCCCCCGGGCATTCACATTGCAGGGCTAACCATCGTGCCACGGGACGCGCTCACATTAAGGAGGGCTTCTGCTGTTTTTGCCCTACCTTCCTGTTGCTGCTTTCTTTGCCTGCTGCCCTGTGCGGAGGTCTTGGGAGCCGGTGTTGCTGCTAGGGGCTCCGTGGTCGGCCTCTCTCTCCCCACGGACCGCGCGCTGCCCAGCACTACACATCCCAGCAGGCAGCGCGGTCTTGCGAGAGGCAAGTGACTCTCCCCCCGCCCCCCAGGCATTTAAATTGCAGGGCTAACCATCGCGCCACGGGACACGCTCACATTAAGGAGGACTGCTGCTGTGTTCGCCCTACCTTCCTGTTGCTGCTTTCTTTGCCTGCTGCCCTGTGCGGAGTTCTTGGGAGCCGGTGTTGCTGCTAGGGGCTCCATAGTCGGCCTCTCTCTCCCCACGGACCGTGTGCTGCCCAAGACTACACATCCCAGCGGGCAGCGTGGTCTCGCGAGAGGCAAGTGACTCTCCCCCTGCCCCCCGGGCATTCAAATTGCAGGGCTAACCATCGCACCGCGGGACGCGCGAGGGCAAAGAGCTGGCCATCTGTGGCCATCAGAGGCCAGAGGAGGCTGGGCCACCCCCCTAACTATTTACATCACGGACTGGTACACAACCTTAGCTAAGTAACCTGGAAAGTTATCAATACATTTTATTTCATTTATTTGTTAGTATCAGTATGGGAGTAACATTCTATCCTAATACCCACAAAGTACCTGTATCTGGACAGGTTAAATTACTGTACTGTTGTGTTGCTGTTGCTGTTCTATCTTATTGGCACTTTAATGAATTACTATTCCCTGTGGTGACCAACAATGGCGCTTACTGCAGGTAAGGGGAGGAAAGCTGTGCCAAGTAGCATTGGAGGAACAGTTACTGGAACTTTAGACCAGTTTATCATGAGAGCTGCAGTCGTTTTAGAACGCGAAATAGCACTAACGGAAAAAAGATTATCATTAGAGCCATATTCACTAAGAGATCTTCGTTGGGCACGATTAGGGAAGCAGTAACACCTTAGCAGCTATCCGTGTATCAATCTAAGGGTGATAATTGGTTGGACACCAGCATAGAGTCAGCTGGATCTGAGGGTCAGTTGTTTGGACTTTAGTTAATTCTACTAGGGATAGCATAGCAACTCAAGGAAACAGGAAGGGAGAGATGTGCACTCCAATTACGCTTAAGACTCCGATTGAGCAAAGATCTAAAACGGAAATAGTTGTACACATGAAGTCTGGGAAAAGAAAGCGTGGAGGAGGCATACCAAAGGGTAGATGCCCAAAAGCTATTAAAATTACTAAAACTATTAACCCAGGGGGGCACACGACTAGGCCCACCCAATTGTCAGTTAACAACGTTCCCCCTCGGCTACCTAATAAAGATCAAGGCAAACGAATATCTGAGCTGCCACAGTGCCCCCCATTGGTAACTCAAATTCCTGATGGTCTCCTGGGACACATAGAACATCTAATGAAGTCATTGATGCTACCCCTTCTTGAAAGGATAAAATTAATCAATGAAAATTTGGGGAAACTAGAAAAAACTGTAATGGCTAACTTAAACACACTGGAAAAAGCAGTGGGTACCATGATGGATTTTGATAATACAGTACGAGAAAGAATAGCACCAGAGCTTAATGGTACTCTAACAGTTACCCCACAAGAAAAACAATCTAGACCGAATTGGCAACTAAAACACACTGATAATGGGGTTATCACAGAGGCAAAAAAGATAAAACTATTTAGTAGAGAGGGAGTAGAAGTATCTAGGAGAATGGGTAGAAAGGAGTTGGCACCCTCAAAACTAGTTGGAGAGGTAACTAACAATAGGAAAGAGGTATTAGGCCGAGATTGTGGAAAAAGAAGCATCCATGTATTTATCTACCCCCAGACTCTGCCCCATATACTGTGATATTGACAGGGGTACCAGAGATCCAACAGGATAAATTGGAAATCCCCAGGGAATTGAAAAACAAAGTTATTGTCTGGCTTAATAGCAATAGATCACTCCCGGGCTATACAAACGCGGAAATTTTGCATGTTAGAAGGGTTAGCTGGTTGGGACGCAGATGTAAGGATCTGGGGGGGGGGGGGGACTGTATAATTGTGAACTTCAGGGACCCCAGGGTGGTAAGGTTCATATGCAACGGGAAAGAACATAGAGGGGAGGGTGGGATCCAAACCTTTGATCTGAGCTACTTTTATCCTTGCTCAACATTTGGTACTCCTCTTTCCCCGGAAATAGGATAGACATGCCACATAGACGTCTAAATATCGCACATAGACCAGAGTTTTGTCTCCCCGTGTTCAACAGATTTGAGTCACTGCATGGAATGGAGGGAGTCGATTGACTGGGATGTAGCGATAAGGGCATGATCTTAGATCTTCCCGTGGTCAATGAAAGTATAAAACAGGACAAGGTGATCAACAGAGATGGTAACAGTAGGGCGGAGCCAGGAATAGGCACAGAGGTCTCCGACAAAGACTGTCTTGGAACTATGGTTTGTAATCAGGATAATCTGACCATCTTAACAGTAGACAATCTAGGTACCCCTGTACCCACTGTTATGGAGGAAGCTACAATTACAGGGAGATCTTAGTCAATTATGTTTTGGAATGTTGCGGGCCTCAAAACGAAACTTGCAAATCCCTCATGGCTGAATGCGATCAAAGACTACAGTATTGTAAGTCTACAGGAGACTTGGGTGATAGAAGCATCGCATTTGTGCGGCTTTAGGACTTTTCACTCACAAGCAATTCCCTCTCCTTACTGCATGGTATAAGGAGGTCAATTTACCTATGTGTCTAATTTGCTAAGGTGTTGTAAGATTGAGATGGTTGTCAACAATCGGTTCTATCATATAATTACAATTGTAATTGAACGAGAACTACACCTAGTTGTTGTAAATTTCTACTACAACGTGCTGGTGGCCGCTATGGAACAAACATTGATAAGTCTGGGTAAAGATATTAAAGCCATATGGAAAGGAGGGTGAAATCAGTTTGCGTAATCTGGGGTCTGGATTTCAATTGTTCCCTATGTAAATATGGGGAAAAGGGTACATGTGGCTTAATGCTAGATAAGGCGACTAGCTAAAGCCATTTTGAGCACACTGCCTGCTGTAATCACTTAAATGAGATCATATTTTCTTGTAGTTTGGATTTTGCAAATAGAATTGGTAAGAGCGAGGTCCCATTCCGTCCAACATTTAACGGCAGAGGCGCATATTCCATCATAGACTTTGTATTGATATTAGCGCGATACGGTGGGGAGGTGCTAGAATGTAAAACTCTTGATAATCCCTTGAGCGACCATTTCCCTTTAAGCCTGGAGATTGCACAACTAGGCAAAGACCTCCCTAAAATAAGTGCCCCAAATAAGGAAGTTCGGGATATAATTCTCGATCGGCAGAACGGTTATACACTTAAATGGAACAAAATAGTACCCGAAGACCTTTTGAATAAGGTGATTAAAAAATGTAATTTTAATATCATAGCATGTCTTGAGGACAAAAAATTCAAAGGTTAGGCAATCGAGCTGGTTTGACACTGTCTGTACCAAGACTTGTTTAAAGCTGAAGCTCGCTTTGAATGCTCCGATTAGAGACACGAGTCTTGTAAAAAAATTTAAGAAAGGATATAGGAAAAATCTAAAGTTAAGGAAAGATACTATAAAAAAGGAAGCATGGAATGCACTGTGTGAGGCATCGTAGAATAAGGATTCGGCCGCCTTTTGGAAAGTGGTAAATGCTCCCCTTTTTATAGATAAAGCAAACGTAAGGGTCGAGATAGCAATTTCCGAAACTGAATAGGTAAAACACTAGGAAGAACTTTATAGTGGTAAAATTAATGATGATCCAGCCCTTAATGATGACATCGAGAGGTTTGAATTAGAACAGAGCAGGGTCAAGCTGGAACCAGGTATCGCACTGAGCGAAGTAATTATGAGTATAAGCGACAGTGCTAGAGGTAAAGCTCCAGGCCTCAATGGCGTTCCAGTTGACTTTTTAAAAAGCAACATGAGTCTTTGGGGCCCGTTGCTTACACAACTTTTTAATGCATCCTGTTCGTATGGGCTATTATCCTCATGTGTGAGTCAATATTAGTTCCTATTTTTAAAAAGGGCGATAGATCGAGCTGTAACTGCTATCGCCCCATTTCACTTTTGGACTATACCATTAAAATCCTGGGCAGGGTAATTTTAAATAGACTGCAACTATGGGCTGATGAACGGTCGGTTATAAGCGACCTTCAATATGGTTTTAGGAAGGGATTAGGTACCATTGACCAATGTCTTAATTTGCATTTATTACTAGAGAAGTATACTAAAGCAAAGGGTGGCCGATTGTTTTTAACATTCGTTGACTTAATGTCAGCTTTTGATTGGGTCACCCATTCCAAGCTATGGTTGGTCCTCCGGAACCTAGAAGTGGAGGTAGGCATAATCAGTTTTCTCAGGGAACTCTATATGGGGGCAACAGCGCGGGTTAGATATGGAAAGAGTGGAGAATGTACTGATCCATTCCCCATATCAGGAGGGGTGCGGCAAAGCTGCGTCCTCGCTCCGTTTTTATTTACAATTTATATTAATGGTCCTGAAAAAACTTTGTTGGAGGAGTGCAGGGACATGCCACCTGTTGGGAGAACGTCTGTCCCTGCGCTCCTATATGCTGGCGATGCAGTTTTAATGGCCAGGACACCACTGGCTATGCAAACGGTGGCTAACTCTTTTACAGCTTTTATGACTAAGTTAGATTTAAAAATTAACTGTACTAAGACCTTTAGTATGACATATGGCCCTGGAAAGCACAAAAAGTATAAATCAATATTTGTGGGCTCCAAATGACTTGAACAGACCCCCACATTTCCATATCTTGGAGTATTGTTCGATGAAACAGGCCGTTGGAATGATGCAATACAATCAAGGAGATTACTGTTCATTAAATCTATCACAGCTCTAAAGACATTTAGTAGAATGATTGGCAAAAAACCTATCATGGAGCTTTTGACTGTGTACAGAGCTACCTGCATGGCAGTAGCTACATAGGGAGCAGGGGTATGGGGTTATGTAAATACAAAAACACTACAAGTAGTAGAGAATAACTCCTTAAAATCCCTATTTGCAGTACCATATAGTGTATCAACCTATGTTAGTCACGCTGAATTAGGGGTACCGTATACAGAAGATATTATTAAGGTTGCCCCGGTACTCTTGTGGCACAGGATTTGGTCAACTGAGGAATGTGTGTTTTTAATCGCTGCATTGAGGCTTAGAGAACACTGGGAGGATAGCATGGTTAACCTATGTAAGAACGTTCCTTATTAAAATAGGGCATAGGGAATATTATACAACAGTGTGTGAGATATCTAGGAAGTTTCTCAAAGATGCTTGCATGAGTCATTTGTGCGACCTTAGAATTAAATCAAAAATGGCAAAGAAAACGATGGTCGCACATCAATTGATCATGACTTCTGATCACATGCAACCATACATAAAGGTAAAAATGAACGATTTTGACAGGCTTTTACTGACTCGTTTTAGACTAAATCTGTTACATTGATCTCTTAGCTTTCCTGTTGTGAACATCTGGATTAAAGAACTAATTAAATGCCCTTGTGACGATTCTTCAGAGCAGTCAGATATTCATATCCTTTTTTTCTGTAGATTGTATACTATCCCAAGGAAAAAATTGATTTTGCCCCTATTGAAAATCATGGAATGTACTCAGTGCCGCCCTACTTTTTTAGAATTGCAAAAATTGGATAGCATTTTAACTATTGCCTATTTATCTGCATTTTTTTAAATCTGTTTTTAGATTTCGGAATACAATTATTTAAATGAATTAAATGAGATGGGTTATTTTATATCTTTTATCACGATTTATGTATGAATATCTGTATTATGATGAATTTTTATATATGTACTTTTATGGTTGTTCTTCTTTGATAACCAAATAAAGTTAAACTTGACTTGATATGAAGTTGTGTCAATAGAGCACTATTGCTGGTGCAAGTGCACCCTTACCGCACCCTTGACTTCGACAATCCACCCGACCGTAGCTCTGTGTGTCTCTTCCTCTGATGCCGCTCTGGAGATGACCCTTTGGATTCCTAATGCGTTGCTGCAACTTGCTGATGTTGCATAATAACAAGTGATGAGCAGCAGGGCGGGTGCTGCTTTTTATGGATCGCCCTACCCAACATGGTCGCCTGTTGCTGTAGGTCGTGTAAGATAGCACAGGCTCATGGGAAATGTAATCTGAGGTAGTCTAATCATTCTATACACATGCAAACATGAATGCAATGTTGCTTTCAGTCCAAAAACACAACAGCCTGACTACATTATATAATAATGTTACTTTTATGGAGTTTTGGAACCCCAAACACTTTCCCTCACAGATAAAGAGTCCCAATAGCTCTTCAGCATCGGATTATTTGAGGTAATATTGGCAGCGTTCTTTGATGATAGTGAAGGCTTGACAAAGACTAAATTTCAGTTTGGGAGCATGTAGAGTAATGAACCAAAGGTTCATTTCAATAGTAATTTTAAAACCAACTTAATGGTAAAGCCATGAGTGGTACATGACTGTAGCAATTGTTATGGCTTGATTTTGAAAAAATTAAATTCATGTGCATTGCTCCCAGACAGTAGACAAAAGGTTTGGGTGTGGAAAGGTGTTTCTCTTCATTGAGCAGGATGATGTGGGGGTTGCGTGCACCCATTCCTGAACTTTAAAGGGTGCCTAGGCTGTCACTGGCAGATGGAGTCCACACCGAGGCCTGTCTCCCTTTGTCTCCCTTTGTCTTTCTAGTCAGCTTGGCTCCAAATATAGAGGGAGAGGGAGCTGTCCCAGGCCAGGTTTGGAGAGGCCACAAGGGAGAGAGTTCCCATTATCGTAGCTGCACCTCTGGTTGGTCACAATGTGCTCACCATGGAAAGAAGTGTTCTGCCATGTTGGATTTAGGTAAAGAAGAATACTGTGGGATACTTTACACTAAAACACACAGCAAGTGCTACAAAATGAGTAGGGTAACTCTGTGAACTTTTATCCCTTTGGTCTGCCAATAATCAGAGGAAGAACCACTCTGCTGTCTGAAGAACCCTTGGAAGGCTGGACCTGTTTGCTTTGAGCCCAAGGCTACAGAAGAAGCTTTAAGTGCCATTTGGCAGATCTCCTGTTTGAGCTACAGGGACACACACAGCTTCCAGAGGCCTTTACAGTACCTTCTCAGCTGACCACTTCTAACTGGACCTGCCTAAGACCAGGATGCTGGCCTCTAAGGGGTGATTCTTGAACCTCAAGTACTGTCTTCAAGGTCCTGGACCCTTTACTCATTTCAAAGTGTACTCCGCCTAAGGTTTTCTGAAGCCTGGAACATAGAAACATTTTGCCAACTTTTTGCTCCGAGAACCGATGGAAGACCAGGGCCACCTTGCCAAGCTGGTCCAATGAAGGTGTATTGCCTCTCGGCAGAAGATTCAGCGTGTTCACCCTATGTTCTTCTCCACAGCAGCAACTCCAATCCAGTGGGACCTCACAGAGAAGGTGTCTGGCCTCATGAAACCCTCTTTGGCTGCACCCTGCAGTCTTTCTCCACTGGAGGAATCCAGGCTCCTAAAAAGTGACTAAGACCAAAGGTAGAAATTTCCTCTAGGTGAAGGTGTAAAGAGTGTTTAGCTAACCAGTGACTTTCTCTAGACATGGAATTCAAAAATCTCCCGCTCTGAGATTTTCAGCCACAAGTCAACTGCTTCACAAAGACCTTGTCCTGTGTCTATCCTATGACATGGAGCCCTCTTCAGCCACATCTTTTGCCTTACACCGTGATGAAGTTGGTCCCTGTACCCAACCAATGCTTCTTCGTGGTCAGTCTTAACTTTTTACTTTGTCCTAGTCAATCACAACCAGATAGCCATGGTTGGCACTTGATGCTTTTTGGTGCCTTTTTGCATAATAACATTTTAAAATAAATTCATATCTCTGATTCTACTTATTGTAATTTAGTAATTTTGGTGTAATTGTTTAATTAAAATGTACTCTGTTTTTAAATTGATATGGTATTGTTGTGTCATGTTTTCATTATATAACTGTTTGAGTACTGCATAAATACTTTACACAGTGCCTCAAAGTTATGCCTGACTGCTTTGAGCCAAGCTAGGGTTAAGCATAGGTTTATTTGGTGACTTTAGTGGCTCACCCTGACAGGAATTGTGAATATTATTTGAGGTGGATTCTCCCCCTCAACTAAAACTCCAGTTTCTAACACATACCATGTGAGCCACCTATACTACTGTGCTCTTTGTGCACAGTGCAACCTCTCATCACCAGCACATTCCTTCCTCCCACTACCTCCTAAGTATTATATAAAGAGATTCACAAACCCCGCTCAGACATAGCCACAAACCTGGTCCCTGAACCCAAAAAAACAGAACCACAAACAGCCACAAAACCTGACCTGTCAGACAAGCCCATCTGTCCATTGCAGATTGCCTTATAGGCAGGGCCAATGAAATTATGCGATTGTGTGGCCGCACTGATTTTTGCAAAGTGATAGATTAGCAACATTTGCCACATAATACATCATCTGCTGTTTAATCTGCAGATTTTAACAACAAAAATGATTTGTTTCTAGCTCAAATGATTTAAACCTTACAAAATATTTAACAACTCATGTTGCTGTGCAGTGGAAGGCCCTTTGCAAAGCTGGACTTATCAACTTTCTGTTGCTTAATGCTATATTTAGGTATTAAACTGGTATGAAGAGCAACCAATTCCCAGAAACTGTTACCAAGTTTTAAAATGCCGAAATAAGGAAGTAATACTACTAAATGTGCAGCATTATGCTGCATAATCAGTTTGTTCTTGCCACATCATTTACTTAACTCGGCCACATAATGTGGCCCTCATCTGCTGCATAATTCCAGTGGCCCTGCCTATAGGCCAGTCAGACCCTGTTTGCTTTTTATTTGTTTTTTCTGTTTTTAAATGCAGTGGTGACCTTTGTGATATTGACTGTAAGATGAAACGTGTTCTTTTTTCTTGTAGAGCTTCCTAATTATCAACAAAACAGCCTTCCCCGACTAAATAAACCATAACACTTATAATACACATTATAAAACACATAGCATGTAAATCATACAAAACAATTACTCCTAAGAATCCCAGATCCAGCAAAATGCTCAATTTAGCAAGTTTCAGCGCTTCGTTATTTATGTATGTTTCAAAGTGCAATGTGTATTCAAACACACCAAAAACTGACCACCTTGTGGATCACTAGCAATCATTTTAAGAATAAAGGCACATTTTTACTATTATTTCACAAAATGCAGTGCAGAAATGGAACTTGTTGTACTGCATTGTGTGAAAGGGATAGACCTGGCATGCTACACATTTTCAAAGATATACAGCATTTCTACTGTATCCTTTCCACTGGTGCACTGTCTGCTGACTATTGCGAATGCAGCCCCCCTTGCACCATAGTGCAATTGTGTCTGCGTCATGGGCAGGATTGTTTTTGTGTAGGAAGGGATGTTTTCCTGCATAAAAACAACCCAAAGAGGCATTTTCTCTTCCTATGTGTGATGCAAATCACATAAAGAAGCAGAAATAACGAGGAGAAAAAAAGATTTTCCTTTTTGTTACGCCATCCTCTGGGAAGCATACCAATTTTTTGCAGTGGCGGCTTCTCCGCTAAGGCGCAGGGGCGTCACTCCACTTTTTTTGCAGTGAAACACAGATAAAATAAAATGATAACTTGCATTTTTTTCATTTTATTTTCTCCTACTTTTGCCCAGAGCTTTTTGTGAGGGGACGGGTCAGGCGACAAGTGGTAGAACACTCACTGCTTGGACAGCCCTCTCGGGTCACCCAAAACAGTCTTGCATACTTTGCATGTTCTCCATGCTGGCTGCATTACAGCCTACATGGAGAACATGCCCACACATCCATACAGCATCCGAGCACCAAAACACGGAGCTCAGACCAATCACAATGCCGCTAAGGCAGTGTTGTGATTGGCTGACTGGTAGCCTGGGTGTACATCCTGTGTCCGACTGGGGGAAGGACTACGGAGAAGAGACACTGCAAGGAAGCAGAAAAAACTTTTTTTTTTATAGCCACTTCCCCCGCATCCTCCCTCCTACCTCCCGAGTCCTCCCCCCTGCCCTACATGCCCCCAGCCACTTTACCTCCGAACCGCGCCAGCTGCCGCTGTATTTTTGCATCAAATCCATGGGATGTATGCATGGGAACACCCGTGCTCCATCCATCAAATGCCTATTGTCTTGAAATGTAATGCAATGCAGTGCATTCACTACATTGCTTTATATTTCTTTAAAAAGCCTCGCAAGGCTGTGCGAATTGCCCCTTGCATGCCTTTGTAAATCTCCCGGAAGCCTTTGCGTTGTACTTCCGCTACCGTGCATGACTCAAGGACAATGCAAAGGCTTAAGAAATCTGGGCTAATATATTTCCAGTATGTAATTTTAGCAGTTGTAAGGTCTTTGATATAATGGATTCAGGATTATTCCATTATTGTGACAAACACAGTAGTTCCAACGTTACACGTAAATGACTACCCCATCACACTTTAGCGTAGGTATTAGTAAATAGCTGAATATCTAATGCAAAAAAAATATTGAAGACACCCACAGCAAAAGAGTTTCCACCGTTTGGACTGTCAAAAGCTGATTTCAAATTGACAGATGCCACATGTCGTGTTTATATCCTGTTTTCTAGATCAATATTACAAAACAAAAATACTTGGTCATTAGTACATATGTTCTATTTGAGCTCTGCTTGTATATGAGGAAGGGTGTTAGTCTAATTATTCCAGGTCTTTAATTTATTTAATAGCATTCTGTTAAACATTTTTTTGTATATTATCCGTAGACTTGAATCATTTCATTGCCAACATGGGCATAATGAATAGCTTATCATTAGAAATCAATTGGATATACAGGATCCATATTCTTGATGTTGAGCTTAATTAATAAGAAGATATTTTTGAATACGGGCATGGTGCTTTTATGGCTTTTTGGCTCAGTATAGACATTTTTAATTCTAATGTGAAATATAAAGTAATGCCTTTTATTTCAGTTTGTGCTTGTGCATAGGCACTGAATTTTTCATTAATCACATTCTGATTCTCATTGCGGAGAGAGGAGAAGTCTGTCTATGTTCCAGGCTGTATGTATAATTCTGGTTTATTGGATGGTAAGACACTTCCATGAACAATCATGTACCAAAATGCATGCACTCATTAAATAGAGCCACTACTGTAGATCCAAAGATTATGTTAAAGATAGCAGGAATCACTGTTATCATGAGCTGGAATCCATTTTGTACTTGGCAGCCATCTTAGTTAGCCATGTGCTTGCCATGTGCTTTCTCCCTCTTCCAGAGCCTTGCACATGCTCAGAAAGGCCCAGCTGATAGAATGCACCTGCTTCTAGTATAGAACTGTCAGGCTATTCTGACTGATATGCTCAGTTTAGTCTCCCCTCACACTTTGTTGAGCAAGCACATTTTGTATACCCATATTAGCCAATTTGCATGCTGGTATGTGCCAGGACCTCCCCTTGGTTTTATGCTGACTAATATAAGCTATGCATATATCGGGCCCCTGTTCTCTGTTCTCCTTAGAATGCATCCTACAGTGGCCTGAGGGTACTGTATGATGCAGTCTCCCTCATCTGAGGTTACTAAATGCATTATTTTTATATTATATCTTCTGTGCCAATCTTTTCTTTGTTGGTTAAAAGGACCAAGTGTATCAGTGAACCCCTTAGGAGGTTTGTATTTCTTCAACTAGGGGCCTCATTTTTGAGTCCCCTTGCGCCTCCGGTAGTCACTTTTTGTGACGTTCTGTGGCGCAGAAGCCTGCATGAAATTTATCAGGTAGCATTAAGCCACTTTCTTGGGCCTAATGCTGCCTGATAAATATCAGTCCCTTTAACACAGTGTTCAGCGTTAAAGGGACGTGCAATGGGTGTTGCTGGGGACGTTCCAAGCAACATCCATGGCCTTTGGACAATACCCCAGATTTACGAGAAATCGTAAATCTAAGGCAGTGCCAAAAGCTTTATTTCTCCTTGTTTTTCCTTTTTCTACATGTGCTGCATTCCGCAGCACACATAGAAATAGGAAAAGCCTCTTGTGATTATTTTTGTACAGAAAGGTTTCCCTTCCTGTACAAAAATAATCATCCCGCAACGCAGGCACCCTTGCACCATGGTGCAAAGGTGCCTGCATTAATTCACCGCAGCCCATTGTGCGCCAGCCCAGGGGAAAAGGACAGGAATGCGCCATCTCTTATAGGTACGGTCAGCCGCGGCCCGTGGAGTGGATCCCGGTGAGGCGGAAAGGCGGGGTGGGGGGTGCTAAAAACCAGAATATGGATAATTGGAGGTAAGTAAACAATTTAATTAATAAAACGAATTTCGTAGCATGAGTTGCATCACATTTTGCTATGCACGGAGCGCTACGAAATTCGTTTTATTAATTAAATTGTTTACTTCCCTCCAATTATCCATATTCCTGTTTTTAGCACCCCCCACTCTGCCCCTCCCCGCCCCGCCTTTCCGCCCAACCGGTACTTCCTCCATGGCCGTGACTGGATACAGTGCATTCCTGCCCTTTTATTTTGCCACAGAGCAGCGCAGCAGGAAGGCCTGGAGCGCTGCGCTACAGCAAAACCTACTAAATGAGGCCAAGTTCTTATTTTCAAATTATGGGGCATACTTTTATGTAGGTTTTACATCGCCCTTGCGCCACACAAGGAGACGCAAGGGTGACGCAAAACTTATGTAGGATATATCAAGGAACGCATAGCCACCTTCCGTGGCCCTAAGTATCTTGAGTTCTTGACAAATCCAGAGTATCGCAACACAACACAAACCACTGTGTTTCTTTACTCTGAACCATGGAGGCGTTCTGTGCATGGAGCATGGGTTTTCCCACACATCCACCCATGGATTTTGGCGTATTCACAGTTTTACCATTAGTGGTATACCGGCAAATGTGTCAAAGGGCTATGCTTCCCCAGGTGAGGCGTAAAGAGGAGAAATATCTTTGTTTTTCCTCATCTCGTTCTCTGCATTATGCAGCACACATAGAAAGAGTAAAATGCCTCACACACCTTTTTGTGCAGAAAGGTGCCCCATCTTACACAAAAACTGTCCTGCTCACAATGCAGGCACCCATGCACCATGGTGCAAGGGTGTCTGTGTTTGGGTTAAGCAGCACATTGTGCACCAGCGCTGGGAAGGGGCAGGAATACGTCATATATTTTTAAGTACGGCACATTCCTGCCTTTTCTCTATCGCACAGCTCAGTGCAGCATAATAACTTGCTGTGCCGTGATATGTGATAGCCTAATAAATATGCCCCACAATCTATTGGATTTGCATGAATATATTATACCAACCCTTTCTTTTTTCGCAAGAGTAGAAAGCAAATTTAGCTTATCTTGTTTATAGACCTTATTCTACTAACAGTGCCAGATTAAACATGGACACTGTTTGTGCTTCTCCTCTTTAGCAAAAAAGGAGCAAATGAGGCAAATGCATTGGTCCTTTTTAAAGAATGTTCATCAGCACTCATCAGGAAAATAGTATTTAAATAAGTAGGGCAATGTAATATATTAAAGTAAAAATATCAGAGTCTATTATTGAATCTCATTACAAACATCTACAAAATTACTAAGAAAATGCTAGTAGTAGTAGTTTTGTACTGGGCAGTGTAACCAAAGTCAGTGGAGAAGGACTGCTCCTCTTTTATGCTAATATTACTAGTTCATAATTGCTCTTTGTCTTTCTAACTAAGTGCTGTCAGTCACAGGCATGAAGCTAGATATAAACAATATTGTTAGTCAATATTGCTGCTCCAATGCCCCATTTTGTGTGAGGGTCATGCATCTGTATAGGATGCCAAGAGTACGCTACAGAAATGGAGCCGATGGGGTCCATTAGGATAGCGGGCGGTGGCACCACCGCGGTGGTGGCGGGGCAGAAAAACATCTTTTACCGCCCGCGAACTGCGGAACTCACGTCCGCAACATTAGGATAGGTAAACACATGTCATTTCCCGTCCGCCGCGGCGCGCCGCGCACCGCCATCAAAGTGCGCCCGCCACAGCGGCGGAGGGAGCCTATCGAATCCCTCCGCCGTGCCCGATGACGTCCGCCCCGTCCGATAAATTAGGATGGGCCAAACAAGCAGACGCACCGCAGCGGAGACACCGCACAGCTGAAGCAGGCGGAAAGTCGTCAGCGGAGCACGAACGCCGAGAGCCGACATGAACCCCATGGACCCAGCCCTCCACATGCATCCGGTCATGTACCTGCTGCAACACTATCGCCAGATGGGCCGCGCGGACGCCGCCGCAGGTACGCCACTACACATATGCACCGCACAACACACGTGCAGACACAGGGCCCCAGCAGCACACTGGCATCCTGCTAGGGGACACTACACATCCACATGGGCACCCACACATCACCTACCCCAGTACAATGCAATCCACACCATCCGGAACACTGCACGTCCGCCAACCAGCAGGAACGTCCCGGTCCTGGTCACGGCACCGCCGCGGTCGACACATGCGCACAATGCAGAAGGCAGGGCCACACAAAGGCATGGCCAGGGCACCCACATCACAGAAACACACCACCCCAAACCACACTGCACACCACCCGAGCTAGCCACAGGCCAGGTGCTAATCCTGTACACCCCCATGCACAGCAACAAGCACAGCAACATGATGCACAATACACACACACTGCAACACACAACCAGGGACACAGGCAATGCAGGAGTGGCTGAGAATCAACACACAACACCACTGCACTCCCCATAGCCCACACAAGTGCAAACATACATCCACACAGGGCAAGATAAAACCAAAAACAGACATACAACTCCTGGCTCACACATGTGTGTCACACACCATACAGGGACACACATACATACACCACAAACCAAGACCCTTCACACAGCACACCTCTGCCACACCCAACACCACACATGCCATGTAAGCCATGCCACCTGGACTAAGGGCCAACACAAGATGACCATACACATACAAGCCTGGGCACACAGAAAGGACAACACACACATACCCCATGGCAACGCACACAGATACAAAACCAATCAACAGCTGCACACCCTGTGCTGACAGTGTCCTCCCAAGGTGACCTGTGAACAGTGTATGCAGCAATAGCTAATCCCCAAATGGAAAATAGCATTGCCTGTGAAATAGCCATTACAGAGTACAACATCAGCTGGCCGAGAATGGACTGAAGATCCCGCCACCCCTGTATAAAAATAAGATGGCCACAAACAGCCTAGCAATGTTGAGCAGAAAAATATAGCATGTTAAACACTCAAGCAAATGCAAACAAGAAAAGGAAGTCAAACAGCAACAAGAATGAGAAAACACACACACCAGAAGTGTCAGATTTTATTCATATATTGCACAGATGTAGTAGTAGTAGTAGTATAAATCTTTATTCGGTAAATTGATCACCATAAAAGACAACAATATACATTTAAAATACATTCCATCAAGTTATACTAGCAGCAACAAGGGTTGACCATACTTAAAATACGACTCAACACTGACATAATTAATAAAACCACAGACATAAAAAGATACTCCAGGTACTCTGAATTAACAGCTTCAAACAACTCCACTCAAGGTGGGTAGCGGCCTTGCAATCGTTCCCAAAGATCTTAATCTAATGATCCAGGCACTACCTAAAAACTTTGCCACCCCGCATATCAATGGGGTAGATGATAGATCTGATGTAATCACTCGTAATGCCGAGCGATGGCACCTCATCCCCAGACCTTTACATACTGGTTTCAACCAGTTTTTCCGCGCCACTTTATACGCGGGGCAGGCAAAAAGTAGATGGGCCACAGACTCTTTGGGGGCCGCACAACCAGGACAAGATTGCGAAGGGCCGCCCTGGTTGGACCATTTTGAAGTAAATTCGCGTACCGGGAGGGTACCATACCTTAATTTTAAAAAGAGGGACCTGTCTAGAGGCTTAGTTATCAAGTCAAGGAAGGGTTCAAGTTTCCTTGCACTCTTACACTCCAGAAAAGACTCTGTAAGTGAACCCCCTGATATACCACGTAATGCTTCAGCCTGAACCCAATCCCAATATAATTTCTTGATAACCATTTTGGGCGGGGGCGCTTGAGACTCCCAAATATCTCTCAAACCCAATTGGGAGACCAATAGCCTCAAATTTTTCAACCAGCCAATTTTACACCCAGAGTCGAGTAAAATTAGCTCGTCCAGTACTTCAGCATATTTGGCCAACTCCTTAGTCCTTCTCAGGCGAACCCAAAAAAGCAATGGTCGCAGCCTCACTATATCCTTTAGGGTACGTCTACCAAGGTCTAGTCGCAAGGGGATAAGCGGAGTGGAAACAGGGAGTGCCACCACATCTCTAAAAAACTTATTTTCTGCTAAAGTTAGCTCGTTTACATTGTCGAACCCCCATAATTCGGAGCCGTACAATGCAGACGGGAGTATCTGGCCATCGTAGATGGCCATTACCGGGGACACTGGTTTGCTAATTGATGCCCGGTGCTCTCGTAAGATCACACCCGACACTCTTTTGTGGCCCAATAGCATTTTCGCTAAGTGATCCTTCCAGGTCATTCGACTATTTAGCCGGATCCCCAAATAGTCGAATGCCTCGACCAACTCCAAGGGAGTCCCATTAAGCAGAAAGTTGTTTTTAAAATTTTTGGAGGGTGAAAAGGCCATCAATTTGGTTTTAGTGGTGTTGATGGTTAGGCCCCTCTCTGTACAAAAGGAGGCGAAACGCTGCAAGAGTTTGTGCAGGCCTATCGGGGATTTAGCTATCAGTAAGGTGTCATCAGCAAAGAGTAGGGTCTGAATCTTTTCCCCCGCCAGGGTTGGGGCATCTGTCTCCTCTCCTCTCAGATGGTCCACCACTCCATTCACAAACAAGGAGAAGAGAGTCGGAGCCATGACACACCCTTGGCGGACTCCACTCCTCACAGGTATCCTGTCTGTCAGTTGGCCCTGGGTACCCCATCTAATCCTAGCGTATGTCCCCTCGTGGAGTCTTACAATTAATCTTAAGAGTGGGCCAGGAAAGCCCATACCTTCCAGAATCTCCCAAAGTTTAGCACGGGGGACCAGGTCGAAGGCCGTTTTGAGATCTATGAAGGCCATATATAGGCTCCCCTTCTTGATGGTAACTGCCTTCCAATAGATCCCAAACAGCCGGAAGACCTGGTCCATCGTGCCCACCCTCTGGCGAAATCCGGCCTGCAGATGAGAAAGAATGCCTTCCTCCTCCATCCAGTCGCCCACCCTGGCGATAATGACCCTGCCAACCACTTTCTGGACTACGTCTATCAGACTAATCGGTCGGTAGTTGGCAGGGTCATCTCTTGCCCCCTTCTTGTACACTGTGACCACCTCGGCACCCTTCCATGAATCTGGCACGGGGTGTCCCTTTACTAGCAAATTCATTATGGTGGCTATTAAATTTGCCCAGGATAGAGGTTCAGCAATCAAGAGGTCCCCGGGGATCCCATCCGGCCCAGCTGCCTTTTTGGGCGTCAGATGATTAATTGCTGCCACTACTTCGGAGGCCATAAATAAGCACTCCGTCTCCCCGTCAGGATCCCCTCCCACCCCACAAGCAACCAAGGGGCCAGATGTATCTTCACTGCCGCCATACAGAGATGAAAAGTGATTGAACCATTGCTGACAGGTTATATGGGTTGCTAATGGCTGGGATTTACCCCGTCTAGCTCTATTAATTAGATCCCAAAAAAGTGTCGAGTCCCTCCTGCTGACGGCGTCTGTTATTTCCCTCCAGTGCTCCTCCTCCCATTCACGCTTTGCCAGAGCAATTGCTCTCAAGTACTCCCGCCTGGCCGCTCTAACCAGAGTAGGGTTCTTTGAGAGCAAGGCAACTGACAAACTTTTCCTCTTCCCCCTGCAGTCCGTAGAATACCATGGGTTGCTGGATATGGGGGGCGACCTAATAGATCTACGGGATTTCCCTTTAGAGGTGAAATAAAGACTCACTTGATCTATCGTGCCTTTATATGCAGAGTCTAGTTGGAAAGAAAGGCACGGAGGTCCAGCAACCACCCGTTCCATTGCCTCCAAGTCCCTATACAGGGCTACGATGTTAAATTTAATGGTCTCTAGTTGGTCTGCGTTTAACTGAGCCTTGTCCCACTTCAATCTACGGTTGCTTTCGTAGGGGATGATCTCTTTGGTTAGTTTCAGCGGTGCACTCGTCCCTTTCTCTTTGGTTTTTCCCCATTTAAACTTGCAGCAAAGCGGATTATGATCGCTATCCTGGGTGGGTACCACCTCCATATCAATAAGGTCCTTCCACATACTAATACTCATTAGAATATAATCAATTCTGGACGGGGCCGATAGCCTGTTAAAAGTTGTTGCACCTAATATATCAGACTGGGTCCTACCATTAAGGGCTCTTAATTTGTGCTCCCTAGTGAGGGCATTCAGTTGGATTGCCCTAGCAGACCATTTCCGGATGGGGGGTACCGTCAAGGGGGGGATAGACCACCTGGAGTCGTCCTCCTCAGTACCTAGTGGGTCATCACCAAGAAGAGGTTCGAACGTACAATTAAAATCGCCACCCACCATAATTCTAGCTGAGGGAGGGCAATTAGCTAGAGCAGAATCAAGGCTCAAAATGGTTACTGATGTATTTTCCCCCACAGCCCCTCTAGCGTACACATTAAATAGTTCAAGCCTCATCCCCTCTATATGGCCCTTGGAAGAAAGGTGCATTAAATCATTACACTGGGTGTCATTAGAGGCCATGTCCCAATCTAGGTCAGTTCTTATCCAGACTATAAGACCTCCTGCTGGTCTACCTTTCCCTCTACTTATCGCTGGGGAAAAGAAGGTTGTATAGCCAGATTTATCAATCGGAATCAAACACCAAGTTTCTTGGAACAGGCAGACATCGAACTTCTCGATGAATTCATGCCATTCAGGTATGTCTAATTTCCTTTTTAGCCCAGCTACGTTCCAGGAAATCAGATTTATTACCCTAGAACCCTTGTGCACTAGAGAGTACCCTTCCGTGCTCGCCCCCCCCCCGGCTCCATTCCCACACCTCTAGATTGGTGGCTGTTACAAAGTTGCCTGTCGGGTTCAACACAATCAACAATACCAGACATATCCGGGGCATCAAAATGGGGCATACTCGAGTGGATTACATTAGGGTCTTCTGTGGTGCCCTCCTGGGAAATGTCACAAATAATTCCTCCTTGCTGGGGGTCCACTCCATGTCTACCGCCTCCCTCCTCCATAGGCTGTAAGCATCAGTCGCAGTCCTCCATACCGCTGAGCTGCGAAAACCTGTTGAAAGTATCTAAGGGGGTGAAGGGTCTAAGATGCTCCATTGCACCTTTGTGGCTTGAGTGATGGCTCTGTGGAACCGTAGACCAACCAGACTGACCATTAGGGAAAAGCTGATGCTGGCCAAATACCTGATGAGTATTATTAAAACCAAACTGCGTGGGCCATGGGGCATAAGACTCTTCCCTACGTTTGGGGGGGTAAGGAACCGACCTCGGGTAAAAGTAGGTTAAGGGCCTAGGTATAATAGAGTTTCCTCCTCCTGCATATGGCCAGTTTAAAATGTAGTCCACTGCACGGGGGTCTCTAAAATTGACCACCACTAGATCCCCGTCAATGTCTTTCCTAGTGTTGCCCAACCACGGGAGCCTTCTAACATGTACAATATCTCCATCCAGATTTGGGGCTATAGGCCTGAATGTCCTCAGCCAATGGATTATTTTATTTTTCAATTGGCCATAACCTTCCTTCTTATTGTCTGCTAATGGAGGAACCCCGGTCATGACTACTACATAGGGCACCGCCTGGGGTGGAATTTCCACTTGAGGTACCCTAGTTAAAGGACCTCTAGTACGTCCCACTTCCCCCTGTCTCTCACTAATAATTACTGGGGGAGCCTTTGTCAATGGCCTTTTGGCGCCACCTTCTTTCCCAGCTACAGAAATGATGGGGGTCATTGTAAGATTTTCTTTATGAGTAGCAGGCGCCGTCTTTCCCTGGTACTGAGACGACTGCTTAGACGGCTGGAGTAGAGCAGCGGGGGTAACTACTGGGGGTTTTACAGTCTCGGTAGACGAGACCCCAGTACAAGGTATAGGTTGTGTTCCCCCACTCCCCTGAGGCCTGGTCACCGTGGCCATACTATTTAAGGCAGCCTCTACTAAGGCCAATCTATTTTCGACTTTCCTAAGACTCTCAATCACGGGTAGCAACAGAGACCTCAGTAAAAGTTCGAGATCCCCTGCAGGTGGAGGAGGAGTCGATGAATTAATAAGTAAGGGCCCCGGACTGTTAACTAAACCTACTGTATTGGGGACCTCAACAAGCGGAGTAGCCACCATTGGTAATGCCTCGGGGTTTACAGTAGTTGCAACTTCCATGGTAGCCCTTACATGCGGTGAAGATAATTTAGGGCCTTTGCCAAAGTCTAAATGGGAAATTTTAACTTTGCCTTCTCCCGCCCTTAATTTCCTCCTTTTTTTATTTGGTGGTGGACCGTGTATCTGTGCAACCACTAGTTGCTTGGCTTTCAGTGATTTAGGCTTCAGGGGGGCAGCAGGGATCTGAGTAGGGGGGTCAATCACTATAGGATCAAGGGACATACCAGGTGAAGATGTGCAGTCATGCAGTAAAAGTGGGAAGCCTTCTTGACTGACGGTTTCCCTCCCAAGGTCGATTAAGTCCCCCTCGGTGAACACGGATACAGACGCAGAATCAAGAAAGGATCTGTTTTTCAAGCTTTCGATTGAACGCCTCCGCTCAGCCCTGCGTTCAGCCATGGTCAATTCCTTCTCCCCCTCGGACAGTACCTTGGGAAAGTAATTGTCTAGTGACCCATTGCGAAGTTTGCCCTTCTTCCCAGGTGATCCCCCAACAGGTAGAGTAGCCATTAACTAACCTGTAACACAATCCTACGGGAAGGTTTTTTGGAGAGTGGGCCCAGCCCGGCCTACTCTGGCCTGCGAGGGCCTCAGAGGGCCCGCCCTTTGCCCGGGCTTCGCCCCGGGCGCTCCCGCGCGCTCCCGCGCAGCAGGGCTCTGCAGTTGATATTGGCCGCTTGCACCAGTTAGGTGAGGGGGCGGGACGATGAGGGAGAGCAGCCCAGGTGACACGGGCTCGGGGTTTCCCTTGGGCTCCTGGGAAACGGAGTCCACACCCCGTCGCTCGCAGCCCTCTGTCCCGACCTGCAGCAAGGAAGTCTTCAGCCCAGGTCCTAGGGCGACGCGGGACCCGCGAAGCGGGTTCCGCTAGCAGCAATTGTGAGCAGGCTCCCGGTGAAAGCGCTGTGGAACAACAGCAGTCCGTCCCTGGCCAAATGATTGCGTGTCCCGCGTTCTAAGACCTCGCGGGGCACTTTATCTCGACCCAGAGGCAGGGGGCGGGACGATGAGGGAGAGCAGCCCAGGTGACACGGGCTCGGGGTTTCCCTTGGGCTCCTGGGAAACGGAGTCCACACCCCGTCGCTCGCAGCCCTCTGTCCCGACCTGCAGCAAGGAAGTCTTCAGCCCAGGTCCTAGGGCGACGCGGGACCGGCGAAGCGGGTTCCGCTAGCAGCAATTGTGAGCAGGCTCCCGGTGAAAGCGCTGTGGAACAACAGCAGTCCGTCCCTGGCCAAATGATTGCGTGTCCCGCGTTCTAAGACCTCGCGGGGCACTTTATCTCGACCCAGAGGCAGGGGGCGGGACGATGAGGGAGAGCAGCCCAGGTGACACGGGCTCGGGGTTTCCCTTGGGCTCCTGGGAAACGGAGTCCACACCCCGTCGCTCGCAGCCCTCTGTCCCGACCTGCAGCAAGGAAGTCTTCAGCCCAGGTCCTAGGGCGACGCGGGACCCGCGAAGCGGGTTCCGCTAGCAGCAATTGTGAGCAGGCTCCCGGTGAAAGCGCTGTGGAACAACAGCAGTCCGTCCCTGGCCAAATGATTGCACAGATGTAGCAATACAACATAAATAGACAACTGCAATCCACACAACCATGTACAAATGGCAGAGACCATGCAGAGGACATACATTAACAGGAATGGCACAGTCCATGGCAGGGGATAGCACAGCACATCAGAGCAACAGGCCCAAAGTCCCTGGCAGGGGAGAGTACAGCACATTAGAGCAACAGGCCCAGAGTCCATGGCAGGGGAGAGTACAGCACATCAGAGCAACAGGCCCAGAGTCCTTGGCAGGGGACACAGCAAGTACATGAGAGGCTGCACAGGGGAGAGCACAGCACATCAGAGCAACAGGTCCAAAGTCCCTGGCAGGGGAGAGTACAGCACATCAGAGCAACAGGCCCAGAGTCCTTGGCAGGGGACACAGCAAGTACATGAGAGTCCTTGGCAGGGGACACAGCAAGTACATGAGAGGCTGCACAGGGGAGAGCACAGCACATCAGAGCAACAGACCCAGAGTCCATGGCAGGGGAGAGTACAGCACATCAGAGCAACAGGCCCAGAGTCCTTGGCAGGGGACACAGCAAGTACATGAGAGGCTGCACAGGGGAGAGTACAGCACATCAGAGCAACAGGCCCAGAGTCCTTGGCAGGGGACACAGCAAGTACATGAGAGTCATTGGCAGGGGACACAGCAAGTACATGAGAGGCTGCACAGGGGAGAGTACAGCACATCAGAGCAACAGGCCCAGAGTCCTTGGCAGGGGACACAGCAAGTACATGAGAGTCCTTGGCAGGGGAGACAGCAAGTACATGAGAGGCTGCACAGGGGAGAGCACAGCACATCAGAGCAACAGGCCCAGAGTCCTTGGCAGGGGACACAGCAAGTACATGAGAGTCCTTGGCAGGGGACACAGCAAGTACATGAGAGGCTGCACAGGGGAGAGCACAGCACATCAGAGCAACAGGCCCAGAGTCCAAGGCAGAGAGAGTACAGCACATCAGAGCAACAGGCCCAGAGCCCTTGGCAGGGGACACAGCAAGTACATGAGAGTCCTTGGCAGGGGAGACAGCAAGTACATGAGAGGCTGCACAGGGGAGAGCACAGCACATCAGAGCAACAGGCCCAAAGTCCTTGGCAGGGGAGAGTACAGCACATCAGAGCAACAGGCCCAGAGTCCTTGGCAGGGGACACAGCAAGTACATGAGAGGCTGCACAGGGGAGAGCACAGCACATCAGAGCAACAGGCCCAGAGTCCATGGCAGGGGAGAGTACAGCACATCAGAGCAACAGGCCCAGAGTCCTTGGCAGGGGACACAGCAAGTACATGAGAGTCCTTGGCAGGGGAGACAGCAAGTACATGAGAGGCTGCACAGGGGAGAGCACAGCACATTAGAGCAACAGGCACAAAGTCCTTGGCAGGGGAGAGTACAGCACATCAGAGCAACAGGCCCAGAGTCCTTGGCAGGGGAGAGAGCAAGTACATGAGAGGCTACACAGGGGAGAGCACAGCACATCAGAGCAACAGGGCCAGAGTCCTTGGCAGGGGACACAGCAAGTACATGAGAGTCCTTGGCAGGGGAGACAGCAAGTACATGAGAGGCTGCACAGGGGAGAGTACAGCACATCAGAGCAACAGGCCCAGAGTCCTTGGCAGGGGACACAGCAAGTACATGAGAGTCCTTGGCAGGGGAGACAGCAAGTACATGAGAGGCTGCACAGGGGAGAGTACAGCACATCAGAGCAACAGGAACAGAGTCCTTGGCAGGGGACACAGCAAGTACATGAGAGTCCTTGGCAGGGGACACAGCAAGTACATGAGAGTCCTTGGCAGGGGAGACAGCAAGTACATGAGAGGCTGCACAGGGGAGAGTACAGCACATCAGAGCAACAGGCCCAGAGTCCTTGGCAGGGGAGACAGCAAGTACATGAGAGGCTGCACAGGGGAGAGTACAGCTCATCAGAGCAACAGGCCCAAAGTCCATGGCAGGGGAGAGTACAGCACATCAGAGCAACAGGCCCAGAGTCCTTGGCAGGGGACACAGCAAGTACATGAGAGGCTGCACAGGGGAGAGCACAGCACATCAGAGCAACAGGCCCAGAGTCCTTGGCAGGGGACACAGCAAGTACATGAGAGTCCTTGGCAGGGGAGACAGCAAGTACATGAGAGGCTGCACAGGGGAGAGTACAGCACATCAGAGCAACAGGGCCAGAGTCCTTGGCAGGGGACACAGCAAGTACATGAGAGTCCTTGGCTGGGGAGACAGCAAGTACGTGAGAGGATGCACAGGGGAGAGTACAGCACATCAGAGCAACAGGCCCAGAGTCCTTGGCAGGGGACACAGCAAGTACATGAGAGTCCTTGGCATGGGAGCCAGCAAGTACATGAGAGGCTGCACAGGGGAGAGTACAGCACATCAGAGCAACAGGCCCAGAGTCCTTGGCGGGGGAGACAGCAAGTACATGAGAGGCTGCACAGGGGAGAGCACAGCACATCAGAGCAACAGGCCCAAAGTCCTTGGCAGGGGAGAGTACAGCACATCAGAGCAACAGGCCCAGAGTCCTTGGCAGGGGACACAGCAAGTACATGAGAGGCTGCACAGGGGAGAGCACAGCACATCAGAGCAACTGGCCCAGAGTCCTTGGCAGGGGACACAGCAAGTACATGAGAGTCCTTGGCGGGGGAGACAGCAATTACATGAGAGGCTGCACAGGGGAGAATACAGCACATCAGAGCAACAGGCCCAGAGTCCTTGGCAGGGGACACAGCAAGTACATGAGAGTCCTTGGCAGGGGAGACAGCAAGTACATGAGAGACTGCACAGGGGAGAGTAGAGCACATCAGAGCAACAGGCCCAGAGTCATTGGCAGGGGAGACAGCAAGTACATGAGAGGCTGCACAGGGGAGAGCACAGCACATCAGAGCAACAGGCCCCAAGTCCTTGGCAGGGGAAAGTACAGCACATCAGAGCAACAGGTCCAGAGTCCTTGGCAGGGGACACAGCAAGTACATGAGAGTCCTTGGCAGGGGAGACAGCAAGTACATGAGAGGCTGCACAGGGGAGAGCACAGCACATCAGAGCAACAGGCCCAGAGTCCTTGGCAGGGGACACAGCAAGTACATGAGAGTCCTTGGCAGGGGAGACAGCAAGTACATGAGAGGCTGCACAGGGGAGAGTACAGCACATCAGAGCAACAGGCCCAAAGTCCATGGCAGGGGAGAGTACAGCACATCAGAGCAACAGGCCCAGAGTCCTTGGCAGGGGACACAGCAAGTACATGAGAGGCTGCACAGGGGAGAGCACAGCACATCAGAGCAACAGGCCCAGAGTCCTTGGCAGGGGACACAGCAAGTACATGAGAGTCCTTGGCAGGGGAGACAGCAAGTACATGAGAGGCTGCACAGGGGAGAGCACAGCACATCAGAGCAACAGGGCCAGAGTCCTTGGCAGGGGACACAGCAAGTACATGAGAGTCCTTGGCTGGGGAGACAGCAAGTACATGAGAGGATGCACAGGGGAGAGTACAGCACATCAGAGCAACAGGCCCAGAGTCCTTGGCAGGGGACACAGCAAGTACATGAGAGTCCTTGGCATGGGAGCCAGCAAGTACATGAGAGGCTGCACAGGGGAGAGTACAGCACATCAGAGCAACAGGCCCAGAGTCCTTGGCGGGGGAGACAGCAAGTACATGAGAGGCTGCACAGGGGAGAGCACAGCACATCAGAGCAACAGGCCCAAAGTCCTTGGCAGGGGAGAGTACAGCACATCAGAGCAACAGGCCCAGAGTCCTTGGCAGGGGACACAGCAAGTACATGAGAGGCTGCACAGGGGAGAGCACAGCACATCAGAGCAACTGGCCCAGAGTCCTTGGCAGGGGACACAGCAAGTACATGAGAGTCCTTGGCGGGGGAGACAGCAATTACATGAGAGGCTGCACAGGGGAGAGTACAGCACATCAGAGCAACAGGCCCAGAGTCCTTGGCAGGGGACACAGCAAGTACATGAGAGTCCTTGGCAGGGGAGACAGCAAGTACATGAGAGACTGCACAGGGGAGAGTAGAGCACATCAGAGCAACAGGCCCAGAGTCAATGGCAGGGGAGACAGCAAGTACATGAGAGGCTGCACAGGGGAGAGCACAGCACATCAGAGCAACAGGCCCCAAGTCCTTGGCAGGGGAAAGTACAGCACATCAGAGCAACAGGTCCAGAGTCCTTGGCAGGGGACACAGCAAGTACATGAGAGGCTGCACAGGGGAGAGCACAGCACATCAGAGCAACAGGGCCAGAGTCCTTGGCAGGGGACACAGCAAGTACATGAGAGTCCTTGGCAGGGGAGACAGCAAGTACATGAGAGGCTGCACAGGGGAGAGCACAGCACATCAGAGCAACAGGCCCAGAGTCCTTGGCAGGGGACACAGCAAGTACATGAGAGTCCTTGGCAGGGGAGACAGCAAGTACATGAGAGGCTGCACAGGGGAGAGCACAGCACATCAGAGCAACAGGCCCAAAGTCCTTGGCAGGGGACACAGCAAGTACATGAGAGGCTGCACAGGGGAGAGCACAGCACATCAGAGCAACAGGCCCAAAGTCCTTGGCAGGGGAGAGTACAGCACATCAGAGCAACAGGCCCAGAGTCCTTGGCAGGGGACACAGCAAGTACATGAGTGGCTGCATAGGGGAGAGCACAGCACATCAGAGCAACTGGCCCAGAGTCCTTGGCAGGGGACACAGCAAGTACATGAGAGTCCTTGGCAGGGGAGACAGCAAGTACATGAGAGGCTGCACAGGGGAGAGTACAGCACATCAGAGCAACAGGCCCAGAGTCCTTGGCAGGGGACACAGCAAGTACATGAGAGGCTGCACAGGGGAGAGCACAGCACATCAGAGCAACAGGCCCAAAGTCCTTGGCAGGGGAGAGTACAGCACATCAGAGCAACAGGCCCAGAGTCCTTGGCAGGGGACGCAGCAAGTACATGAGAGTCCTTGGCAGGGGAGACAGCTAGTACATGAGAGGCTGCACAGGGGAGAGCACAGCACATCAGAGCAACAGGCCCAGAGTCCTTGGCAGGGGACACAGCAAGTACATGAGAGTCCTTGGCAAGGGACACAGCAAGTACATGAGAGTCCTTGGCAGGGGAGACAGCAAGCACATGAGAGGCTGCACAGGGGAGAGCACAGCACATCAGAGCAACAGGGTTGGCAACACACCCAGGTTGCAAACAATGGTCCTGACTAGCACACCTGTGTTTGGAACAAGCGTATGAGGGTGTTGTGGACTCACTCCAGGCTGTCATGCGGACTGTGATCTGGCTGTGTGTCATGGACAGCAGGACTACTTGACTGGTGTGACAGAGGGCCATGTGATGTGGCAATAACAGAGGGCCTGCAAGGTGGAGGGCTGTGTGGACCAGGTGGCACCGTGACACATGGAGGTGGAGTGATGCACACCCTTGACAGAGTGTGGGTGGGAGAGGTTGGATGGGTGCCCTTCCACCTTTTCGGTACATGAAATGGCTTGCCTGTCTTGGGGTTGATGGGAAGTGGAGATGGCAGAATAGGCACACACACCAACTGTCCCACATCAGGGGCAGACACTGGCACTCCCTCAGGTGATGTGCTTGATCCTGCATCATGCTTTGGCTGACTACGCCTCCGGACCACCCTACCCTCTCCGGAAGGTGTACCCCTCACAGTGACCTCCTTACCACTAACCCCAGGGGTGGTGTCCACAGTGCCCTCTTGTCCCTCATTGCCAGGGCTGGTCACAACACTGGGCTTCCCTGCCTCAACCATTGGGGTGGTCACAACAGGGTTCTCCTCTGCCCCAATGATTGGGCTGGTCCCAACAGGGCCCTCCTCAACCTGCCTCAATGTCCTTTTTTTTGGTGTTGATGTGGTGGGTGGTTGTGTCCCTGTGCTCTCCCCAGGTGTGGCCATGACGTGCCACACATCCTCTGTGGTCATCGCTGAGTCATTATCTGGTGATGCCTCTGCAGCATGTGAGCCTGATTTTTTGGACAATGATCTTGTGGCCTTACTTTTCTGTGACTTCCCCTTGTCCTTGCACATTGGGGGGGCCCTGTTCTTCTTCGGGAGATGGAGACTGTGGACGGGATTGTTTGCTCAGTGTGTGACCTGTGCTCCTAGTTTTGTACCGTTTAGTAGATGTAGGTCCCAAGTGGACAATGTCATCTGATGTGTCCCCTAATTGTGTGTACGTCACTGGCACCTGAGCTGCAATGGGACCATGTGCCTGTTGGAGGCCTGTTGTGACTGTGGCTGACAATGTCTGGACTGTGCGGTGTAGCCCACCCACGTCAGAGTGTATGCCCTCCATGAAAGCTAGAACCTGGCCTAATTTGTTATCGTGGGCACTGAAGGCATTGAGCAGGGCGGACTGCCCCACACAAATTTGGCGCAGGAGCTCTACGCACTCTGCACTGAGGGCAGCAGGGGGAACAGGTGCAGGGGCAGCGGTGCCATGTGTGAATGTCACATGTCCCCTCTTAGTTACACGGATACGGGCAGCACCAGAGGAAGTGGATGGGAGGCTGGGCACTGGCCGCTGGGTGTCAGATGTCGTGGCACACTCCACATCCCCTGTGCCTGCAGACAGGGAGGCATCCCCGCCGGCATCGGATGAAGTGGTACTTTGGGTCTCAGCGACAGATTCCTCATGCATACTCCTGTCACCCTCAGGAGCGCTGGTGTTCTCAGTGTCACTTAGCTCAGTCTCACTTGCCTCCGCTGCCGCTGTCGTGCTGGTCTCGCCAACACTTGTCTCAGGATCATGTACCGCTGTGTTGTCTTGCAAATCTGCATTAGTGAGACAAACAGGTGTGTGTAAGTGTCATCATCTGTGCACACCATAGCAGATCAATTATGCGTAGTAGAGGCCTACAGCTACAAGAGAACCAACACACCCTGCAAACACTGTGCATCTTCACAAGATATAGACCACAACAGTGCCTGTCATGCAGACAAACTTCCTTGAGTGCGGCATGTCGATGCCACACAGCACCACACCCTGTCCATGGATGGTCTTCCCCCAGCCCACATTGACCATCCCCATGGACATGATGCAGCCACAACACACATCACCACTTACACCCCTACAGGGAATCAGAGGGGACCACACACACACGTATTGACTACACATGCCACAATGCCAACTAGGCCATAGCAAACACCATGTGGCAATCAGGCTACACATAATCTTCGGATGAGTGGGCCTCAAACATCATGGATGCATGCAAAGTACACAGACATGGTGTGAGACTCATCAAATGGACACTGCAGTTCGGCACAATATGGACTCCCCACACCATCACAGAGCAGAGAGACCATGTGGACACATAAAATCTGTCAAGGACAGAGAACTGCATGCATGGGCAGAACAGTAAGGCCATGGTGGCGCTATGCCTCATACAGGCACACATCACAGACGCCACTCACATCAGATGACACAGCATGCCAACACACGCACATCACATGTGTCACCGCTGGCACAGGCCCTGTACATATGCATCCACTCCCAGACAAACTCTCCCCCCCAGATACTCACCTTCTCTGTCTTGCTGCTGATGCCCCTTCAGACGTGCATCCAGGTATGGATTGGTCACTGCCAGTATTCGTGCCATCAGCGGAGTCATGGTGCGACGTTCCAAACGTCCTGTGCGTGGTAGCATACCCAAGGTCATCTCTGCCACTTGCTTTGCCAGTCGGCTGATGTTGTCCCACCTCTTGTGACAGTGTGTGTGCCGTCTGTTTGATACCCCCAGGGCTCGCACCTTTGCTGCAATGGCCCTCCACACGGCCTTACGTTGGTGCACCTTGAGCTGCAGGCATGAGAGTAAAGAAGGGCAATACAAAAATTACACAATGTAAGATGCCAGCATCTATCATTACAGCAGCCAGACACAGACTCTGGACTCACAGTGACCTCCCTCCCTCCAGAACATTGCGTACCCTCTGCATGGTATAAATATTGGTGTATGCATGCACACATTGTGGTCCCTAGTCTCCATGATATGCACACAAAGGCATAATGCCTCAACACAAATGCATCTACAGCAGTGTGTAAAGCAGAAATTGCACAGGCCACCGATGGGGTATATCCACTAATGAGTGTGAAGCAACTGTAGCATGTAAGTTTGCTGATGTTCAACTTTTGGGTATGCTGCCACTGAACCCACTCTGTGGCTCACACTGACTCTGACTACAGGGGCACCCTTAAATTCCCTCACAAGCGTTCACTGTCCTGGCATCTAAAAGGCTAACAACCGTTGGTTCTGTATGGGCGGCAATGTAACACCCCCCACTCACACATACGAGTACAGGCCCAGGTGAGAATCTCAGTGCAACACACACGCTACCTCGAGCAGGAAACAGCCTGTCTGTCAGTGTAAGCCATCACACCACATCCCCAAGCATGTACTGCAGCATCACGACTACACGTCTGACACCACCCTGCCCTGCAGCTCCCTTCATGGTGACTTACCACAACATTGGGTCCACCAAACAGCCGTGGGTACTGTGCCAGCACCCCGTCCACAAGGACATCCAGCTCCTCACTCATGAATGGAGTGGCACGGACCTTCTCTGTTCTTGACATCACTGTGGATATGGCAGACCTGTGGTGGAAGTGAGTTGTGAGGGGTCCCAGGCAGCAGGACAGGGTCCCAGGCAGCAGGACAGGGTCCCAGGCAGCAGGACATGGTCTCAGGCAGCAGGACAGGGCCCCAGCCTGCAGGACAGGGTCTCAGGCAGCAGGAGATAGTCACAGGCAGCAGGACAGGGTCCCAGGCAGCAGGACAGGGTCTCAGGCAGCAGGACAGGGTCCCAGGCAGCAGGACCGGGTCTCAGGCAGCAGGACAGGGTCCCAGGCAGCAGGACAGGGTCCCAGGCAGCAGGACAGGGTCCCAGGCAGCAGGACAGGGTCTCAGGCAGCAGGACAGGGTCTCAGGCAACAGGACAGGTCCCAGGCAGCGGGACAGGGTCCCAGGCAGCAGGACAGGGTCTCAGGCAGCAGGAGATAGTCGCAGGCAGCAGGCTCTTGGAGCAGTGGGAATGTGAGCCTCACTCCCACAGATTTATAGCCCCCTGTGGTCGTTAGGAAGGCCGAAAGCTGCTTCAATTGGTTGTCCGGGTCTGCCTCATTCAAAAGCATCCAATGACCGCCTCCGCGGTTGCGGAGCACACCTCCCGCGACTTTCAAATCTGCATCATGCCAACGCCATCATCGATGCCATTGCCTGGATGAAATGCTCCACGGCACCGGCGGTAGTTTCCGTGATTCATGCGGCGGAGCATACCGGCGCCATATGCACACATCCATATGCCACTGGCTGACACACACCTGAAGGGGTGGTGCTGGGGTCACACCGCCGGGCACCGGCGGTAGGTTCTGCGATTCATGCGGCGAGCATACCGGCGCCATATGCACACGTCCATATGCCAATGGCTGACACACACCTGAAGGGGGTGGTGCTGGGGTCACACCGCCGGGCACCGGCGGTAGGTTCCGCGATTCATGCGGTGGAGCATACCGGCGCCATATGCACACGTCCATATGCCAATGGCTGACACACACCTGAAGGGGGTGGTATTGGGGTCACACCGCTGGGCACCGGCGGTAGGTTCCGCGATTCATGCGGCGGAGCATACCGGCGCCATATGCACACGTCCATATGCCAATGGCTGACACACACCTGAAGGGGGTGGTGCTGGGGTCACACCGCCAGACACCGGCGGTAGGTTCCGCGATTCATGCGGCAGAGCATACCGGCGCCATATGCACACGTCCATATGCCAATGGCTGACACACACCTGAAGGGGGTGGTGCTGGGGTCACACAGCCGGGCACCGGCAGTAGGTTCCGCGATTCATGCGGCGGAGCATACCGGCGCCATATGCACACGTCCATATGCCAATGGCTGACACACACCTGAAGGGGGTGGTGCTGGGGTCACACCGCCGGGCACCGGCGGTAGGTTCTGCGATTCATGCGGCGGAGCATACCGGCGCCATATGCACACGTCCATATGCCAATGGCTGACACACACCTGAAGGGGGTGGTGCTGGGGTCACACCGCCGGGCACCGGCGGTAGGTTCCGCGATTCATGCGGCGGAGCATACCGGCGCCATATGCACACGTCCATATGCCAATGGCTGACACACACCTGAAGGGGGTGGTGCTGGGGTCACACCGCCGGGCACCTGCGGTAGGTTCCGCCATGGTCGTACACATTGCTGTGTATTACAATCAGGGCCACTGTATCAGCACCCAGCATCAACATGGTGAAGGGCACATCATTGTACACATGATGCCACACAGCCAGGTCATCCACAGGTGGACTCACGTTCAGTGTCAGACACTTTGGCCTGTTGTTCATCCATATTAGTGTGGAATTTCATGGATGTTGATGATTGACAGACTCCAGCTGGTGTAAATGGTGTAGTGACGGGTAATGTGTTGTGGCTCATTTCAGACCTTGACCTGGATGTTGTCACTGCATTGTATCCATGGGCGTCCGCAGGGGGGGCAAGAAGGGGCACTTTTCCCCCCCCCCGGATCACAAGTCCGTCCTGTGGGCAGCGCCCTCCCTTGGGGTGTTCAGTCGAGGTGCAGCTACAAGGCCCGAGGTGGGCCTCCCTCTCCTGGGCCATGCTGCCATTGGCTGAAAGTGAAATATGACCCTCCGGATTCCTTGCAGCGCTGGCAGACTGGCCAGGGCTGGTTTTGTGACCGTGATCAGCAACTCTCTTATCCTAATCGCTGCATCTGCATGATAATTGCAGATGCTTGAAGTGGCCTTAGGTGTGAAGTGAGCCCTGCCCCTGCATTAATGAAAGTCAAGTCAAGTCAAAATTTGTATGGCGCACTACTCAACCAGAGGGTCTCAAGGCGTTTGAGGGGGGGTTCGCTACTCATCAAATAGCCAAGTTTAGAGTTGTTTCCTGAAGGAGAGGTGGTTCTGTGTGAGGTGGAGGTGGGTGGGGAGAGAATTCCAGGTTTTTGCCGCTAAGTAGGAGAATGATCTTCCTCCCATGGTGGCTCTTCGGATGTGTGGAATCGCGGCGAGGGATTGATTAGATGATCGTAGTTGGCGGGTGGGGGTGTAAAAGGTCAAGCGCGTGTTGAGGTATTTGGGTCCTAGGTCGCAGAGGGCTTTGTGTGCGTGGGTGAGGAGGTGGAACGTTATTCTATTGTTGACGGGGAGCCAGTGAAGGTCTCTCAGGTGACCGGAGATGTGATTGTGGCGGGTATGTCTAGGATGAGTCGGGCGGAGGCGTTCTGAATGCGTTGTAGTTTTTTCTGTAATCTGGCTGTGGTTCCGGCGTAGAGGGTGTTTCCATTGTCCAGTCGGCTTGTGACAAGTGCTTGGGTGACCGTCTTTCTTGTTTCAGTGGGGATCCATCAGAAGATTTTTTTGAGCATACGTAAGATGTTACAGCATGATGATGAGATGGCGTTGACTTGTCTGGTCATCGAGAGGGAGGAGTCTAGAATGAATCCCAGGTTGCAAGCATGGTCCGTTGGTAAGGGTGCGCTGCCCAGGGCCGGTGGACACCATGAGTCGTCCCATGCAGAGGGGGATGATCCTAGGATGAGGACTTCTGTCTTGTCTGAATTCAGTTTTACGCGGCTGTTCTTCATCCACTCAGCTACGTCTTTCATCCCTTCGTGTAGGTTGGTTTTGGTGGTGTTTGGGTCTTTGGTGAGGGAGAGGATCAGCTGTGTGTCGTCAGCGTAGGAGATGATGTTGAGGTTGTGCTGGCGTGCGATGGATGCGATGGGGCTCATGTAGACGTTGAAGAGGGTGGGGATGAGCAATGATCCTTGTGTTACGCCGCAGATGACTTTGGTGGCCTCTGATCTGAAAGTGGGGCGGCGGACTCTCTGGGTTCTTCCGGCGAGAAATGAGATAATTCAATCCAATGCTTTTCCTTGTATCCCAACGTTGCTGAGGCGTTGTACAAGGGTGCTATGACAGACCGTGTCAAACGCTGTGGAGAGGCCCAGGAGGATGAGGGCAGCTGTTTCCCCGTTGTCGAGTAGTGTTCGGATGCCGTCTGTGGCTGCGATGAGGGCGGTCTCGGTGCTGTGTTTGGCTCAGAATCCGGAGTGTGAGGGGTCGAGGGAGCCGTTAGACTCGAGGACGGCGGCGAGCTGACTGTTGACGGTCTTTTCTATGACTTTTGCAGGAAAAGGGAGGAGAGAGATGGGGCGGTAGTTCTTAAGTTCGGTGGGGTCTGCTGTAGGTTTCTTCAGGAGGGCACTGAGTTCGGCATGTTTCCAGCTTTCCGGGAAGGTAGCGGAGTTGAGGGAGCAGTTCATGATATCCATGAGATGGGGTGCGATGATGGAGTCGGCCTCGTAGAAGATGTGGTGGGGGCATGGGTCGGTTGGTGATCCAGAGTGAATGGAGTTCATGAAGCGGATGGTGTCTTCGGTGCTGATTGGGTTCCAGGTGCAAAGGGTGGTGGTGGGGGGCTTCAGTTCGGTGGTAAGGGGGGTGGACTGGTCGCCGAAGCTATTATGTATGTCAGCGATTTTGCTGTGGAAGAACGAGGCTAGAGAGTCGCAGAGGTCTTGAGAGGGAGTGATGTCATTTGTGCCGGAGCTGGGGTTGGTAAGCTCTTTGACGATGTTGAAGAGTTCCTTGCTGTTGTGGGCGTTGTTGTCCAGTCGATCCTTGAATGCTGATTTCTTGGTGGATCAGATCAGCTGATGGTGTTTGCGGGTGGCGTCCTTGAGGGCGGTCATGTTGTCTGTGATTGGGTTTTTTAGGCAGGCTTTCTCGAGGGTGCGGCAGTTCTTTTTAGAGTTCTTGAGGTCGTCATTGAACCAGGTGGCTTTTTTGCTACCTGGTTTGTTGTGATGGTTTTTCAAGGGTGCTAGTTCGTCAGCGCAGTGGGTGATCCATTGTGCTAAATTCATGGCTGCTTGTTTTGGGTCCAATGATTTGGCAGGAGGCTTTTGGTTTAGCGATGTGGTGAGCTGGTCGTTGGTAATTTTGTTCCAGTATCTGCGGGGGACTTGTTGTGGGTGGTGGTGGGTCGGGGTCTTTTTGAAGTTGAAGAGGACGCAGCTGTGCTCCGTCCAGTGGAGTCCTGTGGCATGATTGAAGGAGACGTGCTTGCTGGAGGAGAAGATCGGGTCAAGCGTGTGTCCGGCGTAGTGGGTGGGGGTGTTTACTAGTTGTTTGAGTCCGAGATTGGTGAGGTTGTCCAGAAGGGTAGTGGTGTTGGTGGCGTTTTCTTTTCCAGGTGGAGGTTGAGGTCCCCTAGGAGAATGTAGTTCTCGGAGGGGAGGGCGTGTGGGCTGATAAAGTCAGTGATGTCTTCGCTGGATTGTGTGCGGGGTCCTGGTGGTCTGTAGATGAGGGTGCCTCTTGGGGTCGGTGTGTATCTGGAAGTGAAGGTGTTTGGCGGCTGTGAGGGTGTCGTCGGAGCTGGTTGTGACGTGGATGGTGTTCTTGTGGACGATGGCGATGCCTCCTCCAGATTGGTTGATGCGGTCCTTTCGGATGATCTTGTCACCGTCCGGGATGGCTATGGCGATGTTGGGTGCTGATGAGGCGTTCATCCAGGTTTCTGTTAGAAAGGCAACGTCCAGCGTTGTGGTGTCTAGTGGGTTCCATAGTTCAATGGCGTGTCTGTGGACAGAGCGGGTGTTGTGCAGGAAGCACTTCAGGTGGTTATTGTCGGAGATCTGTTTGGCGTTTATGGATGTAGTGTGGGTCCTGATGCAGCTGAAGTTGCAGGATTGGCAGGTGAAGGGTCCATGGGTGCGTCCTGGGGCGGCTTGGTGGCAGTCGGGGAGACGGCCGGTGTTGAGTGCAAAGAGGGATGCGGCGTCGTATGTTAGGCGGGTGGAGTGGATTTTGCGGGGGCCAGGGGCTCTGGCGCAGGGCGCGGTCTGGGCGCGGATGGGCGTAGACGGGCTTACCTTTAGCGCACCTTTGGCGCGCATAGGGCGTGCCCGCTGCACGTGAATGCTGCGCGTAGGTGACTCAGTCATAAGTGGAGGGGGGCGGAGCGAGGGAGGAGCAGCTGGGAGGCGGGAGCGGGGTGTCAAGGGCGGAGGTTCTCTAGAAGCTGGAGGGAACAGGGGTGGGGCCGTGGGGGAGCAGCGGCAGGGACGGGCTAAGGGCACAACAAGCTGGCAAAATAATGCTGGGCAATATCAGGCACAGAGGAGCTCGCGGTCACCAGAGCAAAACAATGGCACACAATGCAGGTCTTCGGCACACACCAGACCAATGGCGCGAATAGCTGGCACAATCCACAACCAAAGCAAAGCAGGAGATAATAACAATACCAGCCAGCAAGGCAGGGTAACAGCGATACCAGGCAGCAAGGCAGGATAACAGCGATACCAGGCAGCAAGGCAAGGCAGGGAGGGGTGAGCTGCGAGTGGAGCGACCAGTTCTGACCAGGCCTGACCAGGCCGAGCATCCTGCAGGGCTCACGACAAAACAAAAAAACGAGTCACCTTACTGTCACAATCGGCGCTGCTCAGTGTTGGTATGATAAATTGTTTATATAATTGGGGAAGATGCCGGATTTTGAAAAAGTACATCTCGGGCTCTGTGTAATATAGGTAAATAGAGTAATGCTATGCTATGTGTTGTGGGTCAGGGTTTCAGTTGGTTATGCAAAACTTGAGAGGAGGTGCATTGTGTGTTTGTGATGCAACTTTATTACTTTAATAGTTGTGCTTAATCATGTCTGAGGATGGTGATGAAGTAAAATGTTGCCCCCCCTAGAAAAATTTCTGCGGACGCCCATGATTGTATCGGACAAGGCTTCTGCTTTCACAACTGCTCATGCACACAACCGGATGTGTCCCTGCTACTGTGATCATTGTGTTGATGAATGTGTACCGACGTCACATGATGCTTTGAGGTGTGGCAGGTACACCAGATGGGTATGATAGACATGGCGAATCAACAAAAATTGGGGGGTCTTGCTGCACCTTGTATGCACATGTGATTTGTTCTCCCATTGTTTCAACTTCCACTGTCCCAGATGTGTTTGTGGCACTTGTGTATTGTCACTGGAGAGGCGTGCCCTCTGTGTGTAGCTATTGGCCAGCCAAGTCACCTGAAGTGCCATGCATCTCTCTGGTACTCCTTTGTTTCACATTACATCATTTATGCTCTGTGCCATGCTCATCACATGTTGCTTATCACTGACAATTTATTTTCACTCCTTGACTAGGAGGAGGCCGAATCTACTCCGTCACCTGACAGTGCTGCAGGACATGGAGGATGAGGCAATCATCCAAAAATTCAGGCTGGACAGAGATACACTGAAGATCGTGTGTGATCTATTGGAGCCCCACCTGCAGCCTCGCTGTCATTATCCTATGGCATTCACACCCACCTACAAGATGATGGCGGCACTCCACTTTTTTGCGACTGGTTCCTTCCAGGAGACCGTGGCCAACGCTGGGGGGATGTCGCAGCCAATGTTCAGCATGGTGCTGAGAGATGTTCTTGCGGCTATGATGCTATTTCGCAATCAATACATACATTTCCCCAGGGGACGTGAATTGGCTGCTGTGAAGGGTGACTTCTATGCCCTTGGGGGCATCCCACATGTGGTCGGTGCCATCGATTGCACACATGTAGCTCTGTTGCCACCGCATGCGACGGAGCACATTTATCGTAATCGGAAACCCTACCACTCCATGAATGTGCAGGTGGTGTGCCTTGCAGACATGACGATTTCACATGTGTGTGCTAAATTTCCCGGTTCGGCCCATGATTCGTACATCATGAGGAACAGCATGGTGCCACGGATGATGGAGAATCTGCATCCCGAATGTGCATGGATTGTGGGTGAGTTACACTACTGCAATGGCGTGCTGTGTGTCACTTGCTGCACTCTGGCTGTACAACATTGCAATGTGTGTTTTCCGTTCACAGGTGACTCAGCATATCCCAGTCGCCCATGGCTGTTGAGCCCACTACGGAATCCCCGGACACCAGCAGACATCCGCTACAATGATGCCCATGGCAGGACCCGACGGGTGATTGAGCGGACTTTCGGACTGCTTAAGACAAGGTTCCGGTGCCTTGAAAAGACCGGAGGCGCACTGGCATATTCACCTGGGAAGGTGTGCCAGATCTTTGTGGCATGCAGTATGCTGCACAACCTGGCCATCCACAGGAGGGTCCCCCTGCTCCTGGATGATTGTGATGACCCAAGGCCACAACCTGCTCAGGGACCAGAATCCAGTGATGAGGACAGTGGAGAGGAGGAAGGAGTTGATCAGCGCCAACAGCTCATCGACTGCTACTTCACTTGAAGGTGGGTGACTAGGTACTATGTGAACATTGTCTGATGTTGTTCTTGTTCTGAATGGCTATGCGTGGTAGTAACCAATGGCCACATGTACTGTCACCCATGTGTGCAGTTTGTGAAATGGAAGTTCAGTGCCGAGATGTGTATCGGACAGTATTTGTGCACATTTGCTAGACATTGTGTAATTTGGCTGTGTAGTTTAGGTTATTTTGTGTGCTGTGATCTGTGTGTTGCCACATTGACACCAGTGACTGTTGTTCTGTTGTGTCTCCCTAGGTGCTACAGAGGGTCCCTGGCCTGCATACTGTACATCATTGATACACATCATGGACATCTGGAAATATCTACATAATGCGCTATAAAAATCACTACACAAAATATTGTGCATCAAGTATTTAATTTTTGGAGTGAACATGTGATTGGTGCAGTGATATTTACAGGAAGGTGTGGAATGAGCAGTGAGTTGACAGTCCAGTTCAATGAGTTGTAAGAGTAGAGACCACATGGATGTGGTGACCCAGTCCAACAGTGAGGTGCCATTGCCAGGGCAATGTGGGTAAGGATAGTCCAAAGTGTGAATGCAGTTGGGAAGAGGGTGGTCTTCACGGCTGGCTCCGTGACTGGCGTGTGGTAGGTGCATTGCATCCAGAGACTCCCAGGCTCTTCTTAGGACGCCCCCTAGATCTTTTGGGGGGGGCCTGCTGATTGGCCAGCGACGTCAGTGGACTCGTCCCTCTCTGTTGGCGCAGGGGAGGATGGATCACTGTCATCCTGCGGCACAACAAGAGAGGACGGAGGTGGTGGTTGGGACACAGGCCTGTCCCTCTGCAACGCCACTTGCTGGCCCATGAGGTCCACCATCTGTCCCAGACGGTTATTGATGGACCTCATCAGCAGGACGAGCTCCCTCATTAATTCATCCGACCGGCCACTTTGTCCCTGGACCTCTTGGTAGGCCTCCACAACTCTGTTGAAGTGGTCCAGGGATGGTGTCCACTCCTCCCGAGGTCTGGTGTTGACCCTGGCCCTCCCACTTGTTCTGCCGCCACGGACCTCTTCCCTCGCCACTTGGGGACCACACACTCTCTCCCTGCCCTCCACAGCTGTTGGTGTGGGTTGGTCGTCCCTGGGGACAGGGAGGTTGCTGCAGGTGGTACTGGTGGACCTGGTGGTGTTGGTGGCTGTGGCGGTGGTGGCTGTGGTGGTAGCGGTGGTAGAGGCCGTGGCTGCAGGGGTCTGCTGCGTTGTAGTGGCAGCAGAGGTGGAGGTGGGGAGGATGGGGTCATGGGACCTCTGGGTCTGAGGAACACCTGATGGGCCGGGCCGGAGCTCATCATCCATACTGTCCTGGGAGTCGGCTTCTGAGAGTCCATGGGCCAGGGGTGGAGACTGGCTCTGCTGGTCGTTGGTGTTATCCTCAGCAGTGAGATGTTTGTCACCTGTGGAGTAGATGGGGAGTGGTCAGTGTTAGTGTCATCTGCATATTATCATCTGTCTGTACACTACTTTCATGTGCAGTCATCAGTTGTAGTTATGATGGCAACATCGTGTAACATTTAATAGTGCTGGGGGACATCATGGAGTCATACATATTGATTGTCAATGCTTTATTTTGGATTGTTGTAGGTTAACTGGATGCAGGTCACACACACACACTTCGTGCGGATTTACTGTAGATACGTACCTGTTAAGTCACTGTGCAGGAGGCAATGGCTGACACATGCTGCTGGGTGGGGGAGTCCTCCATGATGCTGGGGTGTGGGCCAGGGGGAATGGTGTGAGTAGTAGTGCAGGCCTCCCTCCCTCCCTCCAACACCCTTTCAGTGAAGATGGCTACCGACCTGTAAGTCTGTTTGTTAAACAGTGCAATGGCTGACACATGCTGCTGGGTGGGGGGGTCCTCCATGATGCTGGGGTGTGGGCCAGGGGGAATGGTGGGAGTAGTAGTGCAGGCCTCCCTCCCTCCAACACCCTTTGAGTGAAGATGGCTACCAACCTGTAAGTCTGTTTGTTAAACAGTGCAATGGCTGACACATGCTGCTGGGTGGGGGAGTCCTCCATGATGCTGGGGTGTGGGCCAGGGGGAATGGTGGGAGTAGTAGTGCAGGCCTCCCTCCCTCCCTCCCTCACCCTCCCAGTGAAGATGGCTGGCAACCTGTAAGTCTGTTTGTTAAACAGTGCACTGGCTGACACATGCTGCTGGGTGGGGGAGTCCTCCATGATGCTGGGATGTGGGCCAGGGGGAATGGTGGGAGTAGTAGTGCAGGCCTCCCTCCCTCCCTCCCTCACCCTCCCAGTGAAGATGGCTGGCAACCTGTAAGTCTGTTTGTTAAACAGTGCAATGGCTGACACATGCTGCTGGGGGGGGGGAGTCCTCTATGATGCTGGGGTGTGGGCCAAGGGGAATCGTGGGAGTAGTAGTGCAGGACTCCCTCCCTCCAACACCCTTTGAGTGAAGATGGCTACCAACCTGTAAGTCTGTTTGTTAAACAGTGCAATGGCTGACACATGCTGCTGGGTGGGGGAGTCCTCCATGATGCTGGGGTGTGGGCCAGGGGGAATGGTGGGAGTAGTAGTGCAGGCCTCCCTCCCTCCCTCCCTCCCTCACCCTCCCAGTGAAGATGGCTGGCAACCTGTAAGTCTGTTTGTTAAACAGTGCAATGGCTGACACATGCTGCTGGGGGGGGAGTCCTCTATGATGCTGGGGTGTGGGCCAAGGGGAATCGTGGGAGTAGTAGTGCAGGACTCCCTCCCTCCAACACCCTTTGAGTGAAGATGGCTACCAACCTGTAAGTCTGTTTGTTAAACAGTGCAATGGCTGACACATGCTGCTGGGTGGGGGAGTCCTCCATGATGCTGGGGTGTGGGCCAGGGGGAATGGTGGGAGTAGTAGTGCAGGCCTCCCTCCCTCCCTCCCTCCCTCACCCTCCCAGTGAAGATGGCTGGCAACCTGTAAGTCTGTTTGTTAAACAGTGCAATGGCTGGCACATGCTGCTGGGTGGGGGAGTCCTCCATGATGCTGGGGTATGGGCCAGGGGGAATGGTGGGAGTAGTAGTGCAGGCCTCCCTCCCTCCAACACCCTTTGAGTGAAGATGGCTACCAACCTGTAAGTCTGTTTGTTAAACAGTGCAATGGCTGACACATGCTGCTGGGTGGGGGAGTCCTCCATGATGCTGGGGTGTGGGCCAGGGGGAATGGTGGTAGTAGTAGTGCAGGCCTCCCTCCCTCCCTCCAACACCCTTTGAGTGAAGATGGCTACCAACCTGTAAGTCTGTTTGTTAAACAGTGCAATGGCTGACACATGCTGCTGGGTGGGGGAGTCCTCCATGATGCTGGGGTGTGGGCCAGGGAGAATGGTGGGAGTAGTAGTGCAGGCCTCCCTCCCTCCCTCCCTTCCTCCCTCACCCTCCCAGTGAAGATGGCTGGCAACCTGTAAGTCTGCTTGTTAAACCTGTGCAATGGCTGACATATGCTGCTGGGTGGGGGAGTCCTCCATGATGCTGGGGTGTGGGCCAGGGGGAATGGTGGGAGTAGTAGTGCAGGCCTCTCTCCCTCCCTCCCTCCCTCACCCTCCCAGTGAAGATGGCTGGCAACCTGTAAGTCTGTTTGTTAAACAGTGCAATGGCTGACACATGCTGCTGGGTGGGGGAGTCCTCCATGATGCTGGGGAGTGGGCCAGGGGGAATGGTGGGAGTAGTAGTGCAGGCCTCCCTCCCTCCCTCCAACACCCTTTCAGTGAAGATGGCTACCAACCTGTAAGTCTGTTTGTTAAACAGTGCAATGGCTGAAACATGCTGCTGGGTGGGGGAGTCCTCCATGATGCTGGGGTGTGGGCCAGGGGGAATGGTGGGAGTAGTAGTGCAGGCCTCCCTCCCTCCCTCCCTCCCTCCAACACCCTTTCAGTGAAGATGGCTACCGACCTGTAAGTCTGTTTGTTAAACAGTGCAATGACTGACACATGCTGCTGGGTGGGGGAGTCCTCCATGATGCTGGGGTGTGGGCCAGGGGGAATGGTGGGAGTAGTAGTGCAGGCCTCCCTCCCTCCCTCCCTCCCTCCAACACCCTTTCAGTGAAGATGGCTACCGACCTGTAAGTCTGTTTGTTAAACAGTGCAATGGCTGGCACATGCTGCTGGGTGGGGGAGTCCTCCATGATGCTGGGGTATGGGCCAGGGGGAATGGTGGGAGTAGTAGTGCAGGCCTCCCTCCCTCCAACACCCTTTGAGTGAAGATGGCTACCAACCTGTAAGTCTGTTTGTTAAACAGTGCAATGGCTGACACATGCTGCTGGGTGGGGGAGTCCTCCATGATGCTAAGTTGTGGGCCAGGGGGAATGGTGGGAGTAGTAGTGCAGGCCTCCCTCCCTCCAACACCCTTTGAGTGAAGATGGCTACCAACCTGTAAGTCTGTTTGTTAAACAGTGCAATGGCTGACACATGCTGCTGGGTGGGGGAGTCCTCCATGATGCTGGGGTGTGGGCCAGGGGGAATGGTGGTAGTAGTAGTGCAGGCCTCCCTCCCTCCCTCCAACACCCTTTGAGTGAAGATGGCTACCAACCTGTAAGTCTGTTTGTTAAACAGTGCAATGGCTGACACATGCTGCTGGGTGGGGGAGTCCTCCATGATGCTGGGGTGTGGGCCAGGGGGAATGGTGGGAGTAGTAGTGCAGGCCTCCCTCCCTCCCTCCCTCCCTCCCTCACCCTCCCAGTGAAGATGGCTGGCAACCTGTAAGTCTGCTTGTTAAACCTGTGCAATGGCTGACATATGCTGCTGGGTGGGGGAGTCCTCCATGATGCTGGGGTGTGGGCCAGGGGGAATGGTGGGAGTAGTAGTGCAGGCCTCTCTCCCTCCCTCCCTCCCTCCCTCACCCTCCCAGTGAAGATGGCTGGCAACCTGTAAGTCTGTTTGTTAAACAGTGCAATGGCTGACACATGCTGCTGGGTGGGGGAGTCCTCCATGATGCTGGGGAGTGGGCCAGGGGGAATGGTGGGAGTAGTAGTGCAGGCCTCCCTCCCTCCCTCCAACACCCTTTCAGTGAAGATGGCTACCAACCTGTAAGTCTGTTTGTTAAACAGTGCAATGGCTGAAACATGCTGCTGGGTGGGGGAGTCCTCCATGATGCTGGGGTGTGGGCCAGGGGGAATGGTGGGAGTAGTAGTGCAGGCCTCCCTCCCTCCCTCCCTCCCTCCAACACCCTTTCAGTGAAGATGGCTACCGACCTGTAAGTCTGTTTGTTAAACAGTGCAATGACTGACACATGCTGCTGGGTGGGGGAGTCCTCCATGATGCTGGGGTGTGGGCCAGGGGGAATGGTGGGAGTAGTAGTGCAGGCCTCCCTCCCTCCCTCCCTCCCTCCAACACCCTTTCAGTGAAGATGGCTACCGACCTGTAAGTCTGTTTGTTAAACAGTGCAATGGCTGGCACATGCTGCTGGGTGGGGGAGTCCTCCATGATGCTGGGGTATGGGCCAGGGGGAATGGTGGGAGTAGTAGTGCAGGCCTCCCTCCCTCCAACACCCTTTGAGTGAAGATGGCTACCAACCTGTAAGTCTGTTTGTTAAACAGTGCAATGGCTGACACATGCTGCTGGGTGGGGGAGTCCTCCATGATGCTAAGTTGTGGGCCAGGGGGAATGGTGGGAGTAGTAGTGCAGGCCTCCCTCCCTCCAACACCCTTTGAGTGAAGATGGCTACCAACCTGTAAGTCTGTTTGTTAAACAGTGCAATGGCTGACACATGTTGCTGGGTGGGGGAGTCCTCCATGATGCTGGGGTGTGGGCCAGGGGGAATGGTGGTAGTAGTAGTGCAGGCCTCCCTCCCTCCCTCCAACACCCTTTGAGTGAAGATGGCTACCAACCTGTAAGTCTGTTTGTTAAACAGTGCAATGGCTGACACATGCTGCTGGGTGGGGGAGTCCTCCATGATGCTGGGGTGTGGGCCAGGGGGAATGGTGGGAGTAGTAGTGCAGGCCTCCCTCCCTCCCTCCCTCCCTCCCTCACCCTCCCAGTGAAGATGGCTGGCAACCTGTAAGTCTGCTTGTTAAACCTGTGCAATGGCTGACATATGCTGCTGGGTGGGGGAGTCCTCCATGATGCTGGGGTGTGGGCCAGGGGGAATGGTGGGAGTAGTAGTGCAGGCCTCTCTCCCTCCCTCCCTCCCTCACCCTCCCAGCGAAGATGGCTGGCAACCTGTAAGTCTGTTTGTTAAACAGTGCAATGGCTGACACATGCTGCTGGGTGGGGGAGTCCTCCATGATGCTGGGGAGTGGGCCAGGGGGAATGGTGGGAGTAGTAGTGCAGGCCTCCCTCCCTCCCTCCAACACCCTTTCAGTGAAGATGGCTACCAACCTGTAAGTCTGTTTGTTAAACAGTGCAATGGCTGAAACATGCTGCTGGGTGGGGGAGTCCTCCATGATGCTGGGGTGTGGGCCAGGGGGAATGGTGGGAGTAGTAGTGCAGGCCTCCCTCCCTCCCTCCCTCCCTCCAACACCCTTTCAGTGAAGATGGCTACCGACCTGTAAGTCTGTTTGTTAAACAGTGCAATGACTGACACATGCTGCTGGGTGGGGGAGTCCTCCATGATGCTGGGGTGTGGGCCAGGGGGAATGGTGGGAGTAGTAGTGCAGGCCTCCCTCCCTCCCTCCCTCCAACACCCTTTCAGTGAAGATGGCTACCGACCTGTAAGTCTGTTTGTTAAACAGTGCAATGGCTGACACATGCTGCTGGGTGGGGGAGTCCTCCATGATGCTGGGGTATGGGCCAGGGGGAATGGTGGGATTAGTAGTGCAGGACTCCCTCCCTCCAACACCCTTTGAGTGAAGATGGCTACCAACCTGTAAGTCTGTTTGTTAAACAGTGCAATGGCTGACACATGCTGCTGGGTGGGGGAGTCCTCCATGATGCTGGGGCGTGGGCCAGGGGGAATGGTGGGAGTAGTAGTGCAGGCCTCCCTCCCTCCTCCCTCCCTCCCTCACCCTCCCAGTGAAGATGGCTGGCAACCTGTAAGTCTGTTTGTTAAACAGTGCAATGGCTGACACATGCTGCTGGGTGGGGGAGTCCTCCATGATGCTGGGGTGTGGGCCAGGGGGAATGGTGGGAGTAGTAGTGCAGGCCTCCCTCCCTCCCTCCCTCCAACACCCTTTGAGTGAAGATGGTTACCAACCTGTAAGTCTGTTTGTTAAACAGTGCAATGGCTGACACATGCTGCTGGGTGGGGGAGTACACCATGATGCTGGGGTGTGGGCCAGGGGGATTGGTGGGAGTAGTAGTGCAGGCCTCCCTCCCTCCAACACCCTGTGAGTGAAGATGGCTACCAACCTGTAAGTCTGTTTGTTAAATAGTGCAATGGCTGACACATGCTGCTGGGTGGGGGAGTCCTCCTTGATGCTGGGGTGTGGGCCAGGGGGAATGGTGGGAGTAGTAGTGCAGGCCTCCCTCTCTCCCTCTCTCCCTCCCTCCCTCCCTCACCCTCCCAGTGAAGATGGCTGGCAACCTGTAAGTCTGTTTGTTAAACAGTGCAATGGCTGACACATGCTGCTGGGTGGGGGAGTCATCCATTATGCTGGGGTGTGTGCCAGGGGGAATGGTGGGAGTAGTAGTGCAGGCCTCCCTCCCTCCCTCCCTCCAACACCCTTTCAGTGAAGATGGCTACCGACCTGTAAGTCTGTTTGTTAAACAGTGCAATGGCTGACACATGCTGCTGGGTGGGAGAGTCCTCCATGATGCTGGGGTGTGGGCCAGGGGGAATGGTGGGAGTAGTAGTGCAGGCCTCCCTCCCTCCAACACCCTTTGAGTGAAGATGGCTACCAACCTGTAAGTCTGTTTGTTAAACAGTGCAATGGCTGACACATGCTGCTGGGTGGGGGAGTCCTCCATGATGCTGGGGTGTGGGCCAGGGGGAATGGTGGGAGTAGTAGTGCAGACCTCCCTCCCTCCCTCCCTCCCTCCCTCACCCTCCCAGTGAAGATGGCTGGCAACCTGTAAGTCTGTTTGTTAAACAGTGCAATGGCTGACACATGCTGCTGGGTGGGGGAGTCCTCCATGATGCTGGGGTGTGGGCCAGGGGGAATGGTGGGAGTAGTAGTGCAGGCCTCCCTCCCTCCCCCCCTCCAACACCCTTTGAGTGAAGATGGCTACCAACCTGTAAGTCTGTTTGTTAAACAGTGCAATGGCTGACACATGCTGCTGGGTGGGGGAGTCCTCCATGATGCTGGGGTGTGGGCCAGGGGGAATGGTGGGAGTAGTAGTGCAGGCCTCCCTCCCTCACCCTCCCAGTGAAGATGGCTGGCAACCTGTAAGTCTGTTTGTTAAACAGTGCAATGGCTGATACATGCTGCTGGGTGGGGGAGTCCTCCATGATGCTGGGGTGTGGGCCAGGGGGAATGGTGGGAGTAGTAGTGCAGGCCTCCCTCCCTCCCTCCCTCACCCTCCCAGTGAAGATGGCTGGCAACCTGTAAGTCTGTTTGTTAAACAGTGTAATGGCTGACACATGCTGCTGGGTGGGGGAGTCCTCCATGATGCTGGGGTATGGGCCAGGGGGAATGGTGGGAGTTGTAGTGCAGGCCTCCCTCCCTCCCTCCCTCCCTCCCTCCCTCCCTCCAACACCCTTTGAGTGAAGATGGCTACCAACCTGTAAGTCTGTTTGTTAAACAGTGCAATGGCTGACACATGCTGCTGGGTGGGGGAGTCCTCCATGATGCTGGGGTGTGGGCCAGAGGGAATGGTGGGAGTAGTAGTGCAGGCCTCCCTCCCTCCAACACCCTTTCAGTGAAGATGGCTACCAACCTGTAAGTCTGTTTGCTAAACAGTGCAATGGCTGACACATGCTGCTGGGTGGGTGAGTCCTCCATGATGCTGGGGTGTGGGCCAGGGGGAATGGTGGGAGTAGTAGTGCAGGCCTCCCTCCCTCCAATACCCTTTCAGTGAAGATGGCTACCAACCTGTAAGTCTGTTTGTCAAACTGTGCTATGGCTGACACATGCTGCTGGGTGGGGGAGTCCTCCATGATGCTCAGCTTTCAAACAGGGGGTATGGTGTGAGTTGTTGTACAGACCTCACTCGGCCATGCAGGCCTCCTATGCAGGGTGGCTGCCTACATGTTGGGTGGGGATGGACATTACAATGGTGTTTGGGTATTGCAAGGAGGTACTTGTCATTGTGGTGTGGGACATTTGTCTGTACTTACCAGCCTCCGCTCCCCCGGCTACTCCTGTGAGACTCTCAGGTAGCAGGATGGCAAAAACCTTCTCCTCCCATGTTGTGAATGTCTTTAGTGGGACGGGAGGGCCACTGCCAGTCACGTTTGCCAGCGTCCAGTTCTTGCTCCTCTTCTCCTTGACCACCCTCTTGAGATCATTCCACCGCTTCTGGATCTCCTTCTTTGATCTTGGGGTGGCCCCTACTGCATTCACCCTTTGGACTATCCTTTGCCACATTTGTGTCCTGGTGGCTAATGGTGTCTGTTGGACCAGGCTACCAAATATTTGCGGCTCTACTCTTACAATCTCGTCGACCATGACTGTCAACTCACTCTCAGTGAATTTTGGCATTTTTTGTGCAGTCATGGTGTGGGGGGGTTGAGGTGTGTGTGTGTGCAGTAGTGTGTGGGTGCAGGGGTGTGGTGATGATGTGTGTGGGGTGTTGTGTGGTGGTGTTTGTTAGTGATGGTGTGATGGTGGTTGTTGTGGTGGTGGTTGGTGGATGGATGGGTGTGCTGTGCTGTTTTGCCTCTCCTGTCAGATGTGGTGTATGCCTTGTCTTCTGGAGTGTAGCAAAGGATTGTGGTCAGTGCAGGGGGTGGCTTTATACTCAGCTGTGTGGGTGTGTCCAAATGGATTTAGGTGGTCATTAGTGTTGTGGGAGTGGTTCTGTGTATTATTATATTATTTTGTGTTTCTGTGTATGTGTTGTATGTTTTGGGTGCAGGGCTACTTTGTTTATGCAGTGTTGGGCATCACTGCGGTCTTTTCACATCGTCCGCCATGTTTATCATGTTCGTCCGGAGCGGTGGCTTTGCTACTGCCTGGCCGCCATTTCTCCAAATCACTCCGGGGTGCATCCGTGGCGGTCGCTAACAGCGGTTCCGACCGCGACACCCTCGGCATTGTCCTAATTGCTCGTGCGGTGTCTCCGATGGACCTGTGGACGGTTTTGTATTATCCGCTGCTTTTCCGGCCGCCGCGGTCTGAGTTTTGCCATCACCGCACGCGTCGGGCGGTTTTATTTTGGCAGCTACCGCCGTGGTCGGATTTTTGTGGCGGTTGTTACTAATTTGCATGCCGGTATTTCCGCGGTCATGGCGGGCGGTTGATTTCCGCCACCATGGCGGTCGGGGACGTTTTCCGCCCGCTATCCTAATGTGCACCTATGCGTTAAAGGGTATAAAGCAGGAATATCGACGGGATAATATCGACTAGCATAAATATCGAGGTAAGAATATCGACTTGCAAAAATATCGTAGTTGTAAATAACGTTGTAGTAAATATCGTTTTTTTAGAATGACAAAAATATCGTCAAAAAAAAATATCGTTGAACAGAATATCGTTAAGAAAAATATCGTTGTATATAATATCGACAAAATAATAGAATGTGTTATATAAGTGTCTAAAAGTATGTATTATGTTTAAATAATTAATAAAAAATGTATATTAGTATTAATATGTGTATAAAATATTTTTATAAATATAATAATAGTAAAAATTCTAGGAGCGGGTTATTGGTATTATAGGGGATAAGGGTGGGTAGTAATTTAAAAATGTAGTGTAAATATTTGTATAGAATACTAACAATATTGAATTATATTACAAATTTTAATTTGAAATGCGAAATTTCAATTTTTAAAACGAAATTTTTTTTAACATTTAATTTGAAATAAAAAATTTTTTAGTAGTGGGTTGTTGTTGATACAGGGGATAAGGGTGGGTAGTATATTATAATAAGTGATATGAAATGCAAATTAAAATGTAAATAATCTAAAATTAGGAATCACATTTTTTTTTCTTGGATTTCAATTTTAGATATTATGTAATAATTTTCTGATAAAGTGTGTGATTAATGTAATATAATGTTCAAAACTAATTACATTTTTGGAAAAAGCGAAAATCGAAATTTAAATATTTAAATTCTGAAAAATTAATTTTAAAAGCAAAATGTTCTCAATTAATAATATTTAAATAAGTGATTTGTTTAATATTTTTTAATGTTTTGTTATAATAAATGATAAGAATCATTAAAAAGTATGTAAAAAATAGAAAGATAAATATAATTTTAAATTTAATGTAAAAGACAAATTATAATTTCGAAATGTTAAAAAAATGTATTTACAAATATTTGTTATTATTATAAAATTAGAATATTGTATAGTTGGAAAGTAATAGTTCATTTTGTAGTATCATAGATAATAGTTGTTAGTTATATATATTTAAAGTGTTGTTATTTTATTAGAATACCCTAAATGTGTTTTTGTACTGTCCAGCATTTTACAGACTTAAGTTTAATTGGAGTTAGAATACTAAATTATTATGGTTTACTGTCCAGCACTTTACTTGACTTATGTTGGATTGGAGTTAGAATAGTAAATTATTATGGTTTACTGTCCAGCACTTTCCCTGACTTATGTTGGATTGGAGTTAGAATAGTAAATTATTATGGTTTACTGTCCAGCACTTTCTCAGACTTATGTTGGATTGGAGTTAGAATAGTAAATTATTATGGTTTACTATCCAACACTTTCCCTGACTTATGTTGGATTGGAGTTAGAATAGTAAATTATTATGGTTTACTATCCAGCACTTTCCCTGAGTAATGTTATATTTGGAGTTAGAATAGTAAATTATTATGGTTTACTGTCCAGCACTTTCCCTGACTTATGTTGGATTGGAGTTAGAATAGTAAATTGTTATGGTTTACTGTCCAGCACTTTCCCTGACTTATGTTGGATTGGAGTTAGAATAGTAAATTCTTATTGTTTACTGTCCAGCACTTTCCCTGACTTATGTTGGATTGTAGTTAGAATAGTAAATGATCATGGTTTACTGTCCAGCACTTTCCCTGACTTATGTTGGATTTGAGTTAGAATAGTAAATTATTATGGTTTACTATTCAGCACTTTCTCTGACTTATGTTGGATTGGAGTTAGAATAGTAAATTATTATGGTTTACTGTCCAGCACTTTCCCTGACTTATGTTGGATTGGAGTTAGAATAGTAAATTATTATGGTTTATTGTCCAGCACTTTCTCGGATTTATGTTGGATTGGAGTTAGAATAGTAAATTATTATGGTTTACTGTCCAGCACTTTCCCTGACTTATGTTGGATTGGAGTTAGAATAGTAAATTATTATGGTTTACTATCCAGCACTTTCCCTGAGTAATGTTATATTTGGAGTTAGAATAGTAAATTATTATGGTTTACTGTCCAGCACTTTCCCTGACTTATGTTGGATTGGAGTTAGAATAGTAAATTGTTATGGTTTACTGTCCAGCACTTTCCCTGACTTATGTTGGATTGGAGTTAGAATAGTAAATTATTATGGTTTACTGTCCAGCACTTTCCCTGACTTATGTTGGATTGGAGTTAGAATAGTAAATTATTATGGTTTACTGTCCAGCACTTTCCCTGACTTAAGTTTGGATTGGAGTTAGAATAGTAAATTATTATGGTTTACTGTCCAGCACTTTCCCTGACTTATGTTGGATTGGAGTTAGAATAGTAAATTATTATGGTTTACTGTCCAGCACTTTCCTTGACTTATGCTGGATTGGAGTTAGAATAGTAAATTATTATGGTTTACTGTCCAGCACTTTCCCTGAATTATGTTTGATTGGAGTTAAAATAGTGATTCATTGTTGTTTACACTGAAGTATTTTAAATGAGTTATGTTTTATATATATTTTATTTTATATGATTTTTTTAAATTTAAAAATATATTTCTTTAAAAAACTTTATTTAAAAGTTATAATAATAATAATATATGTAATGTTGTAATATTATTTTAAACAATAAACAATTAATAATGTTTTTAAACATTTTTACATACATATCACAAGTTTATCATTTATTAAGTAAAATAGTTATTTAGTTTTGTGCAATAATTATTTATTCATACTTTCATTTGTTAATGCAAACATTTATATAATTTGATTACAAATGTAACAAAATGTTTGTTTACAATTTACATTGCAATTTTTGCCATATATAAATTTTTTTCATACATTAATTAGTATATTAAATTTTAATGTTATTTATTAAAATTTAATATGTTCATTAATTTACATGTAATTGTATTTTCCAAAAATATGTACATAAAATAGTGCATGTTTTTGTACATTACAAAAAAATATTTAAAAATCAGAAACATATTTTAATATACAATAATTAATTAATACATAATTATATTAAAAATATTATTGTATATTTTACATTATTCATATGTTTTCTCAGAATAATAAGAAAATTATTAGTAAACATGGAAAAAAAATGCTATTTATCACAATTTTATTTGGAAAAAATGGGTATTTAGTCCTATTTTTGTTTTTATTATGCTGCCATTTTGTTTTTGGAACTTCACTTTTTAGTCTATCGACATCATTGTTTGGGTCATTTCAGAAAACGGAACCTCGCGGTTGGGAGCTGCTTCGTGTTGGTGAAGGTAAGTTTATTTTACTTTAATTTTAACTACATTGTAAGGTATTTGAGAGCTAGTTGTAGTGTGTACGTGTCGATATGTGTAGTGATTTACTGTTTATGTGATAATTACGTGTTATTTCAGGTCGTTATTGATAACGTACTTTGTTAGGTATTTCTAAAGAAACTAAGGTTTATGTATTGTATTAATGGATTACTTCAGGTGTTTTCCTATGTTTTATATGATATATTTAGGCTTTGTGTATTTCGTATGTATTGTGGGTGGGTTTTGTTTGTATTTATTTACAGGTGTTCGTTTTGGTGAGCAGATGGGTTTTATCTCTTTTTTTTTTAAAATACAGGTATTCTTATGAAACAGTTGTATTTTTGCATTTTGTGTGGATTTTTTTAAACTATATGGATTGATTTTTGTTCTATTCCTGTGGAAACAATCGTCTTGGAATATATTCTACAGCAGCAGAACCGTAAGTTATTATTATTTTTAATTTTGGGATGGATTGTGTTATATTGTACAGTTTTGTTTAATGTCGTTTTATTATGTCTTGTAATAATATATTACATTTATTTTTACATGACATAATTTAACTACATTGAAAAAAAAAGTTTGTTTTATTTATTATTTGCTACGTTTTTAGGTATTGCTTGTTAAAGGATGGATTTTGCTATTAGGTCTAAGTATTCTAGACCTTCGATACTTGGGTACATTCTGTTTTTTTGCTGTAGGTATTCGTACATATTTAATGTTTGTTTACTTAGTTTAGGGCCGATTTTAGATAGAGATTGCTCTATTCTGAGTTCTTGGTAGCTTTGTTCTTTTTTTATGCTTTGGATTAGTTTATGAAGTGTTGGTTGTGTTCTTCCTAAAGTGGCTTGGAAGGCATTAGAAAAGGGGGTGGTGATTAACAGAGTGTCTGAATTAAGCAGACCACTCTTACCCAGTCCAAAGATCAGGGTTTGATCCATCACCGTTTTTTAGCTCACTGCACCATCCCAGCTCAGAACTTGGCTATATGCAAATTAGTCTGACCCTGACCCAGTGCATCATGGAAACAGGGCAGACCAAACTAGCAAGCCAATTCTTATACTGGGAAGGAAACAAGCTACCGGGGACCGGGTTCTGGCATTTCAGCCGTCTTCGGCCCAGCTTGCTTGAATCCTGATGGTGCAATGAGCTAGGGACTCACATCTGAGTATACCCTTCCACGCTTATGGTGTACAAAAATGATTCAGAAAAGGGGGTGGTAGTTTGGTCTGCCCTGTTTCCATGATGCACTGGGCCAGGGACAGACTAATTTGCATATAGCCAGGTTCTGAGCTGGGATGGTGCAGTGAGCTAAAAAAAACGGTGATGGATCAAGCCCTGATCTTTGGACTGGGTAAGAGTGGTCTGCTTAATTCAGACACTCTGTTCATCACCACCCCCTTTTCTGAATCGTTTTTGTCCACCATAAGCGTGGAAGGGTATACTCAGACATGAGTCCCTTGCTCACTGCACCAGCAGGATTCAAGCAAGCCGGGCCGAAGACGGCTGAAATGCCAGAAACCGGTCCCCGGTAGCTTGTTTCCTTCCGTGTATAAGAAGTGGCTTGGTACTTTGGTCTGCCCTGTTCCCATGATGCACTGGGCCAGGGACAGACTAATTTGCATATAGCCAGGTTCTGAGCTGGGATGGTGCAGTGAGCTAAAAAACGGTGATGGATCAAGCCCTGATCTTTTGACTGGGTAAGAGTGGTCTGCTTAATTCAGACACTCTGTTCATCACCACCCCCTTTTCTGAATCGTTTTTGTCCACCATAAGCGTGGAAGGGTATACTCAGACATGAGTCCCTTGCTCACTGCACCAACAGGATTCAAGCAAGCTGGGCCGAAGACGGCTGAAATGCCAGAAACCGGTCCCCGGAAGCTTGTTTCCTTCCCAGTATAAGAATTGGCTTGGTAGTTTGGTCTGCCCTGTTCCCATGATGCACTGGGCCAGGGACAGACTAATTTGCATATAGCCAGGTTCTGAGCTGGGATGGTGCAGTGAGCTAAAAAACAGTGATGGATCAAGCCCTGATCTTTGGACTGGGTAAGAGTGGTCTGCTTAATTCAGACACTCTGTTCATCACCACCCCCTTTTCTGAATTGGAAGGCATTATGCCATCCTTCAACTGCGTTGTTAGTTTTTGCTTTCTGTGCTATAGTACTAGCATACACATTCCACCATGGAATTTGAAATTTAGGTTGTCTGCGGTGGCCTGAATGATGTAATCTTCCCACCCAGGTATCTTCAAAATAGTCTAAGAAGGGAGTTAATTTTTTCTCATTGGTGCGGTAAAAAGGGCTGTCAAGTAGTAAATTGTAGTAGTTAGCAACTTCTGTTGTTGGCACATATGCCAATGCAATTAACTTTTTAATCTGATAAGCAAAGTTACTGTTTGTTGAATATTCAATGCTTAAAGTAGATTTTTGTAAGTGCCTCCATATACTTTGGTTGTAGTGATAATAACAACCTTGTATTGAGGTGTGGGGATATATTTTAAGGATAGCTTGAATCATGGCAATTTCAAAGTCAATTATTATTCTTTGTGGATAGTAATTGTCTGTAAATTCTTTGATAGTTGTTAAAATTTCTGCGTAGGTAGCATTTGTTTTATTTGGCAGCAGAGTATAAATTAGAGGGATATTTGTTTCTTGGTATTCACCGTGGATGGTGTAAAGGTGATAGAAAGGTTTGGGACATACTTTAAAAGTTCCGTCCATCATCCAGGTTTCACATGATTTTAGTTTTTGCAAATTGTTATTTGTTGCAAAAAGTAAAATTCTTTTGTCATGACTGTGGTTATCATACATTAAGAATTTATCTTCATTGTGTGTTATAGTATATTCAGGATATATTTTTATGTCTTGAAAAGTTTCTGGGGTTGGTGGAGTTGGATCAGAAGCACGTTTTGTTTTAGCTATTAATCTTTTCAAGTTGGGGATTGAAGGTAACTGTCCTGTTACATGTTCTGGCACTTTGCTTACAACATTTTTCAAAATACTAGTGCTTGTTTCTTGTGAGCCTGTACTAGCATCTCTCAATGTCTCTAGTGCTTCTCTAACTTCGACTTCTGTTACATTGGGTGGGTGGTTATGCTCACGTACATTTACAACATTGTTATCAACAGTAGTTGCTCTACCATAGCATGCACTTGAGTAATATTTACTACATTTCCAATGGGTCTTATTCCCTTTGATTCTTTCTTGGGTGTAGGTGTAACCCATGTAGCTCAGCATTATTTTCCCTTTTTGAGAAGTAATAAAAGTAGCTCCAGTTGCCATGTCTAAGGTAGATCTGTGGAAACATATATATATATTTTTATTATAAGTGAAAAACATTTTAAGAGATGTGTATATGAGAAGGAAAAAGTGTGAAAACTTACTTACAATGTTGTTTTTTTGCTAATTATATAATTCTTGTTTTTCTTTCTTGAGTTTATCTTTTTAATGTTCTGTAGTTGTGGTAAAGAATAATTCAAAAAAATGATTTAGTGTTATAGTTGTTTGTTTTAACTTTCTGATTTTTAATAGATACAGTGACTATATTTACTTGATGTAGTAGAAGATGTTGGTAGTGTAGTTGTAGATTGGTAGATGAAGTTTGTATAATCTGTTAAAAAAAATTATTTGTGTTATTTATTGTATTAGGATAATAGTAGTTAATAACATATGAAGTCTATTGCACGTTTACTTTGCTAATTTTTTTAAATATTTAACAGCTATCTAAGTAGACATGGATAAGGCAGTTCATAATTTTATTTAATTATTAATTTCTGGTTGTTGTTGATAGGTTTTTGTAGTTGTATTTTAACAGAAAAGAAGACCAGGTTTTTACATTAGGGAGTTCAGGTAGTTTTCGACAGGTTTGAATGATAAATGAAATGGGATTGCACTTACTTGAATTGTAGTATGAAGTGTTGTAGTTGTTGTAGTAGGTGTGTATTCTCTTCTCTTCAGCAAGGTAACCGTTTTTCTCCAAGTTTGGGCCAAAAAAGGTAAATTAAGTTAAGTGTGTAATTGTATTTATAGTAGTGAGTTAATTAATTGTAGCATTTGATTGGTTCAATTATATATATTTTAAAATCATTGGTTGAGAACATTATTTTGAATTTAAAAGCCGTTATTTTGGAAAGAGTTTGTTGCATCAATAATTGTTAGCGAATTTAAATAGTAAAATGTATTATATGTGAATTATTTTAATAGAATGAAATTTTTAAAATGTAGATATTAGTGAAATGTGCTTTAAAATTATCCAATAGGAGTGTATGATAGTGTTTGTTAATGTATTTATTAGTAAACGATATTGTATTTTTATATATAAATAAATAATAGGTATAGTAAATACATATATGTGCGGAAAGTATTTTTTAACATTAAATAATTATAAAAATGTGATTACTATGAAGGTATTGTGTATATTTTGGTTGTTAATAATAGGACGATATTATTTGTATATTTATATAAGTAGAGAGGCAGTCGATGTTAGTGTTGTCGATATTAATGTAGAAGGTAATGTTATTTTAAAGAATTTCGATAATGTAGTAGTCGATATTTAAGTAGTCGATATAAGTATAAACGATATTAGGGTAGTCAATAAAAAAATATCGATATTTGTGTGAATCCTTGTTTAAGTATATGATGACAATATTTTTGTAAACGATATTTTTGTGACGATATTTTTTAGGACGATGTTTTTGTAATCGATATTTCATCATGGAACCGCTTTAAAGTAATGGTCACCATTTTATGTGGCGCATTATTCAAGCATTTTAAGGTTTATGCTAGCTGTTTTGAGTCACCAAGATTAATCTTTCTCTGTAAATACCTAATGGGGCCAAGAGGATCAAATGTGATATTAAATTCACCAGCTATCAAAAGCACAGAGAAATGGTTCGCGCTTATATAGTACTGTGTCAAGAGCCTTTAGAGTACAAGACACCTTGCTTTTACGTTTGCATTTATAAAAGGCATCATAGACTTATATTCTAGATGGTCCCTAACCCAAATTGTCAATACCCCAGATAGGCGCACTTTCTAATTATGGCAAACTTCTATACATTAGTTTTAGTACCCTTCAGCAAATATATGGAAGATAGCCCATGTTTCCTAAAATAAGCAAATATCACAGTTGTCAACAGGTTATCACCACCCAGGAAGATTTTATTTTGATTTAAGATCAGCCGCTTTCTTAACTGAAGAAGGAGAAGACAAGTAGAAGTAATCCTCAGTAGAGATCACAGAGTGTTACTCCGCTAAACTCCGCTAAACTCCACGAAGTGCCAGAACTCTGCTGCGCTCTGTGGAGTTCCGCCAGTGGCGGAGTCTGTTAAGTCCTGCTGCTTGCACTGAGTGGCAGGAGTTTGTCCTGCACTGTAAAATCCTCACGCAGAGCACTAGGTGTTGCGCCAGAGGGCACTGCTGCTTCCTGTCACTTGAGTAGACATTCTACTCGAATGGCAGCATCTTCAACACAAATGGCACATTTCTCAATGCGAGCGGTCGTAACTTTCTGCGACTGCCCACAATGAACGATCTCACCAGGAGGAGGTCTAGCATGTTATTTTTGCTCGTAAGTGCTTGTCAACTTACCATTGGCAAGCCGCTCGAGCACAAAAACTCTGCTTCAAGTCACTTCGCACAGTTTTTCAGAACTCTGCACGGAGCACGAAGTTGGCAAAACTACCCCGACAGAGGGGAATTCTTCAGCTACCCGTAAGTAGAAGGCAACAATGAAAAATTACTTAACCTACCACATTAATCACATCACAGCATGGTTGCAAGCTTAGGGCTGTTTCCTTGTCATATGGAGCCTTTACTTATTGACATGCTGATGATGATTCTCTGGGTGCAATTTCAAAGGGAGGAGTAGATTTCAATTAGATGTGAGAACCCTTTGATGGGATTGTCCTATAGTCTAGAGTCATTAGAAACATCCCTAATATCTTTATGAGCTGAATGTTAGTTCATGTAATCATATGGTTCAGTAGGAAGAGATTCACTTCTGACATTAATTCTGTTTCCTCGAACAAAAGGGTTGCAATTTCACTTAGAATCCAGTAAGAGGCCTTGATTATTAGGGAATGTTGATCTTCAAATGTCCCTTGACTGAGTTTGGTAACCCAACAACTCATATTGGACAGGGACATCTAAGAATTATAGCCCATGAAGTGGCTTCACATCCTACTCTCCTGTCATCACATAACCATTGTGCTCCCAATGTTACTGTGTTTTCAGTAATGGGTATCCCTAGACCCGTTTAGCATGTACTTATGGGGCACCCCATGGAAGGTCTTGATGTGAAGCATTCTGGAGTCTGAAGATCACTGATGTAATCTCCTATAGTGTGGTATGCCCCCATTGCACTGTGAAAAACTTCAATTGCAGTGACACTGATGGTGGTCCTAAACAAATTTACTTCAGTTACCCAAACTGCAAAGTCAAAGTGCAAGTGACCACATATTTCCTTCTTGATGCTGCAATCGCTTCTCAACAGTTTGCTAACTTAGTAACTTAGTGATAAAGTACTTAAAATCTCTGCTGCATTAAAAGCATAGGTTAGGTGTTGCAGCTATTTCTAACCCTGACTAGAGGAATGGTCAACTCGTAGAACATCTGAAAACAGAGGTAACCCTAACAATTGCTTGAAACCTCCGGGCCATATTATCAAGAAAGGGCGATACATTATCGCCGCTTTTATCATCAGGAAACTGCCACTAAAGAAGCAATAATCGGCTTGATAATATGCTCTTGTGAATTCCAATAGAAGCCCAGGTTAACACCAGAACCTGGTCTTTTATGGGAATTCACAAAGGGCATGTTATCAAGCACATTATCGCCGTTTTAGCGGCAGTTTCCTGCTGATAAAAGTGGCGATAATGTATCGCCCTTTCTTAATAATATGGCCCTAGAATTTAAAAATAGGACAATTATCTAGATAGGAACAGCATTCCTTCTCTCTCTTCTTTTTTTTTTTTGTCCTCATAAGTGCAATGTTAAAAGTAAGGAGTTGTCGGGCCCCAATCTCTCTTTGGTTCTTGTACTTCACTGTCCTAAAATAGTATGTATGTAGCTGGACAGTTAACCCTGGAGCGACATTAGGGGATAGAAGGGTCCCCTTATTTCCATTACTTTGTAGAAGGATTGAAAACGGGGTTGGAGCTAGCCATCATGGCTACTCATGCAGGCCTTCTACTGCCTTTCCATTGCTTACACATAATCATCGGACTTTTGTGGATGTTCGTCATGCCAATCACTAGAACAATATCAATATCATTTCTAGAGTACCTCCAAGGTTAGTTTACACCTTGCTGGCAGTTTTCCCAGATTTCCCAGAACGTAAGTTTTTTTCTAGGGGCCTTTCTTTTATCCAGCCTATATATTCTTAATATGGAAGTTAACCATTCGCTATGAGTTGGAGGAGCAGAGCTTACCCATTTTATACATATTTCTCTCCTTGCAAGCAGTATTAATAAGAAAAGGAGATTTTCCTGAACAGTAGAGAGCTTATCTAATGTATTTGAGCTCCTTACCCCGAAGATAATTAAGTCAATACTTACATTTAGATGTCTTCCTAACACTCCATCCAGAGTCTTACCCACATCATTCCAGAAGCCGTCGAGAAGGGGGCACTGCCGAAACATGTGTAGGTCGTTGGCTCTTTCCAGCCCACATTTGGGGCAGGCTTTCACTGTCGACCCAGCAAATTTCGATAACTTTTTAGTCCAGTAGGCTCTTTGAGAGGTGAAAAGATGGTTTCTCTTTAAGGCAGCTGAGGTCACAATTGTCCAGCATTTGCTCATAGATACTTGCCATTGGTTGTTTAACTCCAGCGTTGGCAGATTTTTCCCCCATACTCTCTCCGGTATCCTGAAATATTCCTCTCCTGCCAGAATCAAGGCCCAATACCATAGTGCGATTTCTTTACGAATAGTGTCTGTTTTCTGCATTTCACTTTCCAGGGAAGGGTTTCCAGCTCTAGTTTCTTTTAGCGATTTCGACCAACCAGAGAGCTGATAAAACTTGAATTTAGAGAGTGAGCCCATAGTCTTGGAGGATAAGATATTCCACTCCAAAAGATTATTTTCAGACATCAGATGCCCCCACAAGGTTAAACCTGCTGCTTTTATCGGGAGAGCTAATTTATCTTTGAGACACTCTGGGGTGCCAGGGGAGTCCCAAATGGGGGCTAGGTCGCTGTAATAGGGGATGTTTAGGGTACATCTTATGCCAAACCACAGTTTGGCCGCAAATTTCAGCATCTTAAGTTTGCCCTTCCTAATGAATTCTACTCAAAACTACTCAAAACTAAGGGAGGTCTTGATCCCACCTTTAACATCACTGCTGAATAAAATATTCTTAGACAAATCTAACCTTCCCGACTCATGGAACGAAGCTATAATCACCATCCTCCTAAAACAGGGCAAAAATCCCAAAAAATGTGAATCTTACCGACCTATCTCGATCCTTAACTGTGACTACCAAATTTTCACTCAGGTTATGGCAAAGAGATTGGGAAAAATAGCAGGGCTCTTAATAAACAACAATCAGAAGGGTTTCATACCGGGAAGACCTAACGCAGGAGCTGTTTGCCGCCATAGATATCGCTTCCAATGAAAAAATTCCCCTATCAATAATTACTATAGAAGCTGCAAAAGCGTTCGATAGAGTTAACTGGGTATACCTAAGCAGAGTCTTGGAAAGGTTCAATTTAGGGGGAAATATACTAAACATGGTCTCTAAAATATATACCTCTCCTAGAGCCCAAATCCTAATAAATGGCAGTTTGACCCCAAATATACAGATAAAAAGAGGAACTAGGCAGGGATGCCCCCTCTCGCCTCTCCTTTTCAACTTTTATATAGAACCAATGGCGGAACACCTCAGATCAGACCCCCTAATCTTTCCATTATCTTTACAAAATTGGTCTAAAAAGATCGCGCTCTACGCAGACGATCTGATGATCTTTACAGACAACCTTAGGTGGACACTAACTATAGCTGAAGAGGCACTGATCAGGTTTGGGGGTATTTCTGGCTATCAAGTCAATCAAGATAAGATAGAAACTATGAGTTGGAACGACAACTCCGCTAGCCCCTATAACAAAGAAAAAATCAGATACCTTGGTATAGATCTAGTTAAAGATCTAGATAAAGTCACTCATATAAACCTCCAAAGAATAGACAAGGATGTTAAAAGGTTATTGAAAGTTTGGGGGGGTCTCCCTTTGTCATTTCAAGGCAAATCGAACTTAATTAAAATGTCGATCCTGCCAAAGTTTACCTTTGCCTTCGGGGCCATCCCTCTGGAATTTAATAAAGTAACATTGAAAAAAATCCAGAGTGGGACCTCAAGTTTCATGTGGTCTTCAAAAAATCCCAGAATTGCCTGGAACAAGTTAAGAAGGAAAAAAATTCAGGGGGGAATTGCAAGTCCTGATCTCTATGAATATTGTAGAGCTTTCCAATTTAAGTCAAATAGAAAGCTTCTAAATACTTTTGAATGCTACCCATTGTATTTCCAAATTATGACTAATAAAACTAGCCACTTCCTATATAAATTTGGACACCTCAAATACTTAAAAAAAATTCCTTCTCTCTCTTCTACCAAACTTGCTAATTCCCCCAGGCTTGGCAATTTATTCCTGCTTTTTCCCCTTGTTAAGTGAAACATTCTGGCCAGTACCCACCAGAGATTGGACACTGGACGTGGCGGAACACAGGGCCAACTTTAGATGAAAGGCACGAAAATGCTGCTCAAATATTTACCACACAAAAACAACTCCTCTTTATCCTTGTAAGAGTAAGAGGGAAAAACTCAAGATACACTGCTTTCATCTAACAAAACAAAAACATATTTTGTATCAATGTCCAGACCCATCTAAGTTCATAAGATATTTATCAAAATATATAATATAATTTATTATCAACAGGTCATGAAAAGTTTAGTCACCTGTGAACTGCTAAGTGCTTGTCTTTCCACTCATGAGAATCTTCTTTTCACTTCCCTTAACATTCTTAACACAAATTATTTCCCTCCTCTTATCTAGGTGAATACCACACCGACACTAATTTCAGTACTGTCAAAGGATATCATAGGGGTGATTTATGTAAAATATAAAGCAATAGGATGAATCAGAAAGCCACATTTGTTTATGTAGGGGCCCTCTGGTTCTTCTACAGGGTAGATAGCTAATATGAACCCCTCCCTGACAGTTGATGGAGCCCATGGGACTCTTCGCTTTACACCCCGGTGGGCCTTAGCAAGAAATATCTGATAAAGACAGAGTGGGATCTGGGCAGACTGGCAACCACACTCCCTCTACATTTAGACTGCTGATTGTACTCCTGATGGTGCAGGAAGCCAAAGCAAAGGACCCTGAAAATCAACCTATCTGCAGTCTCCTCTTTCTCTCAAAAATCATAAAGAAGGAGAGGACCCATAAGCACTGGATGTAGGCATTCTGGGGGTGCTGCAGCACCCAAAATATAACCATGCTGGAGTTCAAAAGGTGAATGAGCAGTAAAGATGCTTTTAAAAGTACCCTGTCATTGAAGTAAAATGTCAGACTCTGCTGCTTATCTTTTAACATGAAGCCTGGTGTCTACTTTTCTTTATCTTACTACCAAGTGAGAGGATTTGTAGTGTGAACTATATGACCATCTTGCTTAGTATGAAAGTAGGCAGTGGGTTGTTCATTGTTATCTAGCACATCTATTGTAAAACAGCCATGGTATGCACAGTTTACTGCCACTTCAACTTGCCGTGTGAAACTACTTGCCAAGTCCTACACTCCCCTTTTATTACATATAAGTCCCACCTAAGGTATTGCCAAGGTAACCCTAATTCCTTAATAGTTTTTTGAGCAGTAATTCCTGATCAGACAGGAGTAGCTTTTTCATGTTTCATATGGTGGAAATGGTATTGATAAATCCTACTTACTGGTGAGATTGGACTTAACTTTGCTATTTTAGAAATGCCACTTTTAAAAAATGTACTTTTCTCCGAACTCACTGCCCTGTGTCCTTGACAGCCTGTCTCCAATACACCCCTGGGTTGGGGAAAAGCAACATTTGAGCATTCCCTCTGCACAGCCACAACACCGGACACTCGCGCAAATAGAAAAAATCACCCTGCCAAGGACGATGAATAGTGGTCCCAAGTGGGATCCAGTTTTGATTAGGGGGGAGCAATATCCAGTGATTACCCAGGACCAAGGAAGCGAATGGACCAAAGTCAAATCATTCTTTATAGAAAATATATATTTTTTTTATTTTGTTTGATTTAGTGCAGTTATTCATATTAGCACGGTAATCAAAAAATAGTAAATACAAACATTCATAAAATCATCAGTGCTGCTCATCATCTCATGGGCAGATGTAAATTCATAGAAAAATGTACATAGGAAAATACAGTGTTCCACTCACTCCGGGGGGTAAGGCGGGGGGCTCAACAGGCACTTGCATCTAAAAAATCATTCATACTCTAACATATTCAGTCACTTCATACAGGTGATTTACGTTTGGCCTGCAACAGAAAGAAGATGGAGTTATGGTTGCATGGACGCGGGTACAACTTGGAGAAGGCAAGAAGATGGAATATTGATGCCGTTCCTGATGGTAAACGCCGTAATAACGCCAACGCGCGTTTCGGTGTGGGGCACCTTCGTCAGGGCTGGCAGAAGTAAGGGGGGAAGGGAACACACTGGCTGAAAAATTCAAATAAAGGATATTTAAGTATATCATTACACAGATTTGACATAACTCAGGTTTACACGTTTTCAGAATTCTCATAAAATTTCCCATATAGGACATTCAGATAACATTTCTAAATATGATATAAACATTGAGTGTATGGGCACATCAAAAGGTGGTCTTGGTCTAGGCATTCACAGGTAGCTCCCAGGACATCATACCCCGAGGATTGGCAGATCGTCCAATCCGCCGGGGTTAAGCCGGTGAAGACACAGGAAATCTCTTATCATACTACAAACATTTTTCAATCATACTTCAGATTACACGTTCTCATAATTAAGATCCCTTTTAGTTTTGAGTGAGCAAGAGGACCCAGATCTTCTCCCCCAGGCTAAAGTATGTTATGGGAAAATATATTCTAGGGTCATACCTGAGGTAAATGAAGATCGAAAGTCTGAGTGACAGGGTCCTTTCTGAGGGGTCGTGGAGATAAGTAGCGAGAACTCCGGGAGTGGAGAAAGGAAGGATCACGCTAGAAGGATAAAAGACAGGGGCACACATGCTACAGTTAGACTCCTAGTTGGATCTAGGGTTCCTAAGATGGGAGCGTCAATGTGGGGAATGGGAGGATTCAGGGAACAAGGAGTCCAGGGGGCATACTCACCTGGTTGACTGGTGGTAAACAGATTGGTAGCGGAATTATGATCGATCGATTCAGGCAGGATTTTTAAAGTTGGAGGCTTCCGTTAATTGGAGAGCACTAGATAAACAATAAGGTATATTTCAAAAAAGGGTAATTTTCCCCCCATGATACATAGGCAGAGGTTAAATGTCACTAGGCGGTCGGGCAGATGGAAAAGGTCTCATAGGTGGGCTCACCTGGAGATGATGCCATGAGAGCTACCGCGTCTGGATGCTGGTGATGCAGTGGAGCCGAAATTGGAGCAATCTTAGATTATAAGTAGGTCAGTAGGATTGGAGCTGAATAAAAGACAAAATAGAAGAAACAATCGTAGGTATTGCAGCTCTCCGTATAGTGTGGACGCGATCTAAAGCGATAGAGGTGCAGATCTGCCGATTCTCAACGTGGGCTCACCTGATGATAAGGAAGTTCAAGCTGCCAAAAGGGAATGAAGGAACGGCATAGGACTTGTCACAGGCATGCTAGACTATTAGGCATTGTAGCTCAGGACAAGAAACAGGATCTGTGTTCGGGGAAAGGAAAAGATAAGGGAAGTGAGGCGGATCAAGGGCGTATACAGAGGGAATCGGGGGTTCGAGGGGAGGAAGGGAGTATCCTGGGCTTACCTCAAAAGACATCCGGAGGGCTCAAATCCACAATGCGGGACGGTCAAATCTGGGTGCTAGCTGGCGCTGTCAGGATACCTTGGATCAGAGAGCAAGGAAAGGTCGAACGTCTTAAATATAGGTCCAATTACTCGGATTCTAATCACCTGGATCGCGCTGATGCAATGCGGGTAAACAAGGGACTAAAGGATCGCGGTCCGTCGGATTTAGGCGCCATCTTGTAGAGGGGTTACTATAGTAGAGAACAATGTCAGGTGGAAGGCGTGCGGAGGGGTAAAGGATTGTGGTCCGTCGGATTTAGGCGCCATTTTGGAGAGGGGTTACTATAGAGGAGAACAATGTCCGGTGGAAGGCCTGCGGAGGGGTAGGTCAGTTCAACAGGTGGGTCAGTGTAATAGGTGAGAGCGTACACTCAACTGCATCTGCATACACCTGCATTCTGACGGGTCATCCTGGGCAGGAGGAAGGAGAGGTGGGAGCATTTTACTTGAATAGGTAGTGTTGTGTCTCAAGGCAAAGGGCTGATTTACCCCATAGATAGACTGGCAGACAGGACTGGGCTGAAAGGGGACATGCATATCACAGAGAGTTCTTTTGAAATCACCCACACATCGAAAGGCACTTTTTGGTATAAGTGTTGGGTCTCTGACCCCATCTAAGTATACACTTCTTTGGACCTGTAAAAAGGCACTGCTAACTCTGCATCTGCACATTGCCAGAAGGACTGCTGTGCTGCCAGGAGGGATTGCCACTTTGCTAACTTCTCTGCTGGGTTGGGCTGCTGCCTTCGACCTTTGTAATGTACATAACTACAACTGTTCTCCAAGGGCTTGCCCCCTGTTCAGGAGGTCTCAGGATCATCCAAGACATCACTTCCTTCCACTGTCATGGAACTCTGTATCTGATGCGTTCGGAGAGTAGCTTTTGACAAGGATCAGCATGTGAGCCAATCACCACTTCGATCTTAGCACAAAGACCAGCGATTCTCCTTTCTGGAGGACTCAGTGCTTCGCTTTTCTAGAAATTTGCGCTGTCTACGAAGCTCAAGTTGTTCACGGCCATGCTTTTGCCAATCTAAGTCACTCCCAGCAGCTGCAGCCACTTCCAGCATGTCTCTACTGCGACAAGTTGCCCAGGTGATCATTGGTATGTCCAAGGGTGCAAGATTAATCAGTCGCTAACGTGTACACTGTTGTGGCACAGATCAACCGACGACACAGGCCCGTCTCACGAGGCCCACCGACAACTCACTTGAAAGTTACTTCACTGAGGATTTGGACTACTGAGGTTCCAGTAAACGACCCTCACATTCACAGGTGGTTCACCTATTGTTGATTTTCCCCTGTCCTAAGGGGCATGTATAACAATGAACCTCTGGTGCTGTATTGCACACTGCTTTGCCCCGCCATGGTGAGGGAGTAATACTTCTCAGTCACCACATAATTGTACATGTTTCTAGCATGGTATTTACCTTAATGACTGTAAATGCTGTTTTGTTTAGCACTGTGGTTACTGTGGGCATTTAATATGATGACTTGAAATGCATAGTTTTTCTTTTTGGTGTTGTGGGCTTGTTTATTTCTAATACAAAAAACTATTTTTATCAACCTGTGTGGAGTCTTTTTGGGGTGTATTAATTGTGTTATTGTGTGTGTGTATGTGTGTGTGTGTGTGTTGCATAAATTCTTTGCTCTTGCCTCGTTCGATAAGACTGACTGCTCTGTGCCAAACTACCAGAGGTGAGAACAGGTTATCTTAGTTGTGTATCTACTTTATCCTGACTAGATTGGTGGTTTCTAGCTAGCCTGGTTTTATACCTTACGCAACCAGAAACCCCATTTCAAACAACAATAACACTTAAACCGTACAAATGGTTCAAAATATGTCAGCCGCTATAAAAAACAAATGACACATGTCATTTTGTAATTGTGAAATGTGATATATTTTAATGGGATTGAAACAAATCAAAACTCTTTACTTGGTAGTGTGCTAATTATACATATCCATTGAAACGTGGATTTACATACATTATAATTTGTTCGCTGTATAGTGTTATCAGTAAAACTACATGTTTGGGCAAATTTAGGGGTCATTTTAATGTAAAATGTACTGTCTGTTAATGCGGCGTTAACACTCCATGATTTAGTAAAATATTTGTCACAGGGTGCTCCAAAATGCACCACCCACTAGACACCACACCCTAATCACTCCCCTGTTGAATGGGCATCGCTAATTTGCTACACTTATTTTATGCTTGAATTTTTCACAATTTCTTTGACTTTAGTTATGCAACACTGATAGCAGCACCCCTATTCTGAACATTGTCGAACTTAAGCACCTCTCTAAGAATCAAAGGTCAGTATTCCACCACTCAAAGAGCACAGGGAATGTCCTGAGTAATATCAACCATGAGTTCGTGCTCTCTTTGAAAGAAAACACCAAAACCCCTCTTTACCAGCATTAAAGAGATCTTCCTTTATATGAATGGTGCTAAGACACAGATTGTAGTAATCAGAGGCTCCATTCTGATCACATTTGCCAAATGACGACCTCATTGGTTCACACCTTCCCATTGTTTCAGTGCTTCTCGCAGTTCAATTTTCCTCAAATGGGAAAATCAGTTATGCGACTTGGCATCACAGTGTTCGAATCAGAAATTCTGTGTCACAAGAGTGACACAGAATTACCAATTTCCTCCAATTTCTCCACAGTAATTAACACTACACCCAGGTCTATTTAGATTAACTACCTTTCCATACTTTTTAGAGTAGTAATTTAGCATGCAGGCATTTTACATTTGGAAATTACTAAAATAGAAGTTGAATTGAAGCAATAAAGAATGCATAGACAGTGTTTTAATGAATGTGAAGCTTTAAAAACTTCGGCATACACAGATTTTATTCTTCACCAACACTTCAAACCAGGGGCCATATAATGGCAGAACAAGCTGGTTCTTTGCAACAGTGGCGTCACCAGGGTTGGGGTGAGCCAGTGCAGGTAACCCGTGTCACCCCCTCATGACTTACCCCAATGGACCTCCTCTGTGACAGAGCCAAGGCCGCCTCTTCCGGCACGCCTTCCCGGTGGTTATCCTGGCTCCTGCAGACCTCCTGTTTGTCCAGATCCTTGGTCAGGGTGTCCCTTCTGGATCAGCCGGCCTCTGGTTGCGCTGATTGTTTTCCACTGCTTTCTCCTTCGTAGTGTCCGCTACTGCGTCCCCCTTCGTGTTGTCCTCCTCTTCTCTCCTGCTTTCACCTCCTTGCATCCAAGTTCCCCTCCACAGTTCCGGGATATCGGAATATAAAGCCCCTCCTCCCCCTTGCACCGGAAGTATTACACCGGCAACGGAGGAAGAGACCAGGAAGCAGGACTCCTTGGTGCCCCCGGGGCTCCCGCCACAAGCCCCCAAAGCCTTTTCCTTACAGTACTTCCCTACCAGGCTTGGCCGATCGGGCCAAGAGTCCACCGGAGTGCAAGAGAGAAAGTCCACATTGGAGCGACCCAGAAGGTAATACTGAAAGGACTGGAGGGCCCATTTATTGGCAGAGGCGAAGCTGCAAAGTTTGGCCAGCAGCCAACACAGCGTAACCAGATGTCACCCGGTGCGGTCCGCACACCCTGCACCCCCGTAGTGATGCCACTGCCTTGCAGAGCGGAGTTCTTGTTATTTTTTTGTGCATCTGAGGTATATAAAATTAATACATATAACGAAATTTCATCAAGTTAATTTCCTTTAGACAGAAAAAGTCAGAAACAGATAGACAATCTCTGTTCAATGTTTCCAGCTTGTTCTGACCAAACTTTATGGATTAAATCATAGATATTCTGAGTTATATGTATGAACTGTAGAGGCCTCAGACACAAACACGCATTGGAAAAGCCAATAGGTCTGGCATCGTCTGCCCATCTTGTGGCAATACTTGTTTAGTTTTATTGAGGCTTTTCCAAAATATAATTATTTGTGAAACTGGGGGATGTTTGTCAATCTAAAAAAACTCACATTGACTAAAGAAGCTGTGACTCATAGTTAAGTCAGACAATGGTGGAAATGGACTGAAACATTGCCCCTTAATGCTTGCTTGACTAGGTCAGAGAATAATGTGAATGACACAAACACAGGCAGATGGATGAAGTGTGGCTGAAAACTCCTATAAGTATTTATGTCATACACATATTTTTAGTAAAATCAAAAGGTCTTGGCTATCACAGACCTAAAAAATCTAATCATAATGCAATTGGCTGTCAGTCTCTTGAAAAAGAAAGAAAGAAAGAAAGAAAGAAAGAAAGAAAGAAGGAAATAAAGAAAGAAAGAAGGAAAGAGAAAGAAAGAAATAAAGAAAGAAAGAAAGAAAGAAAGAAAGAAAGAAAGAAAGAAAGAAAGAAAGAAAGAAAGAAAGAAGGAAAGATGGAAAGAAAGAAAGAGGGAAAGGAATAAGGAAAGAAAATACGAGAGGAAGGTAAGAAGGAAGGAAAGAAAGAAGGAAAGAAAAAATTAGGATGACAGAAAGAAAGAAGGTAGGAAAGAAAGATACAAAGCAAGGAAGAAGGAATAAATGTATAGTAGAAGCAAGGAAGGAATGAAAGCAAGAGAGAAAAAGAGAAGGAATGAAAAAGATCTGACAATGAAAGAACAAGAGAGAGAGAAAGCAAGAAAGAAGGAGAAAAGAAATAAAGACAAGAAAGAATGTAGGAAAGAAGGGAGGATTAAAAGAAAGAAGGAAAACAAGAAAGATAGAAGTAATGAAACCAAGAAAGAAGAAATGAAAACAAGAAAAAAGGAAAAAAGAAGGCACAAGACAAAGAAAGCTAAAAAGAAGGAAGGAACAAAAGAAAGAAAGCAAGAGAGAAAGAAAGCAGGAAAAAAGGAATGAAGGAAAAAGAGGGAAAGAAGGAAAGGGGGGAAGGAAGAGAGAAAGAAACTATAAAAGGAAAGAAAATAAGGTAAGGAAAGAGAATGGAAGAAGGAAAAATAAAAGAATTAAAGCAATAAAGAAAGAATAAAACAAAGACAAAGGAAAAAGAAAAGAACGAAGGCAATTAAAAACGTTTGACTAGTGCTGCAAAATAAACATGACAAAGGCTGGTTTCCTTCCTGGTCAAAGTTTATTAAAGAGCTATTGGTGAAATTGAGTCCAGAATAAACTTGTTCTAATGATTTGTCCACTTATGAATTCACAGATATATTATTGAAGCTTTTGATAATTTAATAAAAAACAGTTCCAAATGGACACACTCTTTTATGATGCAAAATACCAGCAGTTAAACTGTAAACAAAGGACACTTCAAAGGTAATTTATAACAGCATTGTCAGGAGACAGAAACTGATAAAGCATGGAATGTTGCTTATGCTCAGATCTTGTATAGCATCCTGTTGTCACATCAAAAAAAAATTGTCATGAAAGGGAACTAGCTTGTGTGCAGATGTGCTCCTTGTGAAAGAGCCACATGCACTCACTCAAACTGAAGTTATCCAGTGACTTAAGTAGGCTGACCCCTGACGCATGCAGTATGCTGTTGTGGGTGGAAGTAAAATGTGAATAACAGAGCAATTGATGAAGAAAACTTACTGAAAGCCCCTTTATATCAGTATATTGTACATGTATTTGAAAAACATCAAAGAGTCTTGATTAATGCCAGACCTAAAAACAGAGATGCCTTGGGTCTGCATTGAGACAGTGCACCTGCCTAACCATCAAAAGATCACCATGTACATTTGTATGTCAATATCGTTAAACATTTATAATTTAAAATATATATCTATTATTTTCCAATTATGTCAACATATATATTATATAACGATTAGCATTAAAAGTTAGTCTTTAGATGGTAAACCTACTGTACAAAATTAATCTACATATATGACATACATTCTTTCACACAATCTGTTACTGTTAAAATAAGTTGCAATTTGCCAGCTGGATATAGCAATTAATTAAACACTCTTTTAAAGTTACGTTCAAGTTTACGATTATAATTAAAAACTATTTAACAAAAACATAAAAACATGTGCAGCATTCCCTTTAATATTAATAACAATTATAGTAGAACATATTCTAATGCAGCTCTTATTATAATATATTGAAACCAGAAAATAAATGTAGTCGAAAAACAAATTAATTTTATCGTCAGTCATTTTTCAGAAGGGTTAAATACATAATATGGTGAGTGTGTCATGGGTACTAAAAAATTGAATTTAATCTCAAAGGGACCTGCTGCAGTAAATCCATGTTTAGTTAATGTGTGGAAATAATCAAGTTTATATGGAAAAGTTCCATTTCTTACCCATTAAGAAATGTAATTGATTCTATTCGAAAATAATTGAACTGCACATAAAAATAGTCAATGAACTAAATGTTCTTAGGAAAATATCTCTAGCTAGGGTAGCCAAAATATTGTTTATTTGACGTTTTTTTTCTGAAAGTGGTAGAGCCACTAAAGATTCGAGCCTGGTTTTAGACATGTTTCACAATTTTTGCCCCATGCACATAGTTATTGAAATAAGCTTTGTATCAGACGTGGGACAATCAATTTGAATCTGGGTCACAGCCTTCATGCACACAGAGTCATGTGCAGATGTCAGGTGCTTTAAATAATAAATGGCACACACCATTGAAAAACAGTGCTGCTCTCAACAGACTAAACACTCCTTTATACTCATAATGTCAATAACCTGGTACCTTCAAAATACAAGCCAAAGAGATTTTTTGTGGAAATTCAGGGGTCATTGGACAACTATTGAGTCCAAAGCAAGAAGCCAAATAATTTGAGTACTTTGCAAGAGTACTGTGTAGGAGAATCGTTTTTTTCCTTCCTTGAAGTAGCTTGTATTTGCTCTCCTCACTCTCAATGCATACGTTGTCAAGAAGTACTGTTTATTTATTGGTAAAAAGCCCTGTGTCAGGCCTTGGGACCAGCTCTCGCCCAGCTGCAGCCTGTGCTGGTAAGAGCAGTGGTGTAGCCGGGTGGAGGGGATTTTGACAGATGCCAATAAGGGGAAATTCATTATTTATTTATTTTCCCTCCTGGTCGTCTGTCTAATCCCCCATCCCTCAACCTGGCCCCACCGGTCTTACCTGCTGGGCCACTCCTCCTCTCACCCCAAGAGCGACAGTAAGACACCTGTGAATCTTATTCAATGAATACTTTCAATGAGGGAACATGTGAATGCTTTCATGGGCTCCTGCTTTGGAGTCATGTGCCTCCTCATGAAGCTTTTCCAGTGGCTATTGCTGCAGACAAGGAAATCCATAGTCCAGGTTCTAATAACCAGCCGCCTGGACTAGGGGAATGTTCTAATGGTCGCCATGAATGAAGGAGTGTCGTCCAAACTCCAGATGGTTCAAAATACCGCAGCATGCTAATCAGTCATCTTCTGACTCACTCACCCTCAGAAACCATTCTCAGAACTCTCATTGGACGCCCATAAAAACATAGGTCGTGTTTAAAATCCTCTGTTTTGTCCATAAAGCACTGTATGGAAGTGGGCCGCCTTATCCGCAGGGTAAACTAACCCTGGGCATAGTTTGCGTAGTAGCGCTACGTGTAGCTACGCACTACGCAAGCTACGCGAACTGCATAGTGCACTGTGCAAAATGCTGTTCGCACTGATTGCACAGTGCCGGATGCTTGTCTGCACTGTGCAATCAGTGCAGACCGCATCTTGCACAGTGCAAGGGGTCGTTTTCTGCCGCTTGAGTAGATTTGTTCTTGAGCTGCAGCTTTTTCAATGCGGACTGATAGTTTCTCATCGCGAGCAGTAACGATCATACGCGACCACTCGAAATGAGAAACCTGACCTCCCCGAGTTGAGAATCTCGCTGGGAGGTTTATTTTCCACATTTGTGATTAGCAATTTGCTGTTGCTGATCGCAAACGAGGAAAAAATCTCACAGGGATGTGTTTTTGCTCGCTCGCTACGCCAACTTGCCGTTGGGGACCGCAAGCGAGCAAAAAATGCCTGCTACGCTATGCATTTTTGCACTGTGCTACGTGCAATTTGCGTAGCGCGTAGTTGCGCAAACTACGCGAGCGTAGCGTAGTCCTATACCCAGACCTAGGGTAAGCCACAGTGGTATGGCCCCAATTGGACTCTTAGACTCAGTGGGAAATTCCTGGTATCTACTCTGCATATTGCGGCCATCAGGTATGGTGAGCGTTCATTTTCACATTAACCCCCCCTGAACTGGATTCTGCTTTCATTGCCTCTACGTGTATGCAAGCCCAGCTTTTGTAGTCTCTGTCATCCTTTCACTCTAGAGAATATATAACAAAGAAAACTTCTCCAAAGCTAATTATTTAGTATCATGCATCATGTCCAAGATAGAATTACAGTTGTTCAACAGACCAATGGTTTTCAATATTTATTATTAAAAAATATATACCACATTTATAAATCATGTTTTCTTTTATGTAGTACATATACATTTCACTGTAAAAAACACACTAACACACTCTGAAGAATAAATACTTAACATATCAGATGTTGAGGAGCCCCACCATTACAATGAACAATAAACATATAGTGCATAGATTAATTAATAATACATGACAAAAACGTAACACATTGTCAAGACAAATGAAAAATGAACAACAAACAATATTGGCACAAGGAGAATACACAGACACACTAAAAGAGAATTCAATAGATGCCCAGGGAATCAAATTATTGCTTATACAGGATTCTGAAAGCAAAGCACCGACGCACGTTTAGGAAGTGGCACATAAATAGAGGATTTCACCATCAGAGCGCTGGGAATACGATTAAATTAGTGGCTTAAAGCCATCTGTATAACATGCACTGTTGCTGGATGGATAGTGCAGGGGGCTCTGTATCAAGATATGTCATTAAAGGGCTCTAGGAACAACAAAACATCATATTACAATAAAAACAATAGAACATGTTGGAGCACTGCAGAGTCTAGGTAACCCAAGATAGTGATCCAACAGCCAGATTCATGAAGGTACCATTCTGCGATTATCAAATTGCGAAAAATTGCGAATCGCAGTTTGAGAATCGCAGATTGGCATTCATGTAGAAATGCGATGAAAAAAAGCGATTCGCAATCGATCGCAATTGCCGATTGCGATCTTGCCGCAATCGCATATAAATCGCAGAATCGGCAATTTTCAATGTAGAAATTGCGACATCGCAAATAGTGAAATCGCTATTTGCGATCTCGCTAACTGCGAGATCGCAAAAACGGGAAGTCGCATTACGAGCCCACTGATGACATCACAACCAGGAAGTAGGCTCACCACACCCACAAACAGAACACAGAGCCAGGGAGTGGCAGCAGGATACTGAGGAGCAGCAAAGCTTACACTGTGCAGCACCCCAGCTTGCAAAAACTTTTCCAAGATGTCCCAGGATGCAGCAGGGAGCAGTGGGCAGGAGAGACAGCGGAAAATTAAGTTTTCTGAACTGGAACTGGAGCATCTAATTGAGGGGGTCTGCAAGGATGTAAATTGTAAATTGATACTTGTATAGCGCACTACTCACCCGCAAGGGTCTCAAGGAGCTTGTACGAATACCGCTGTGGAACCCATCCTGGCTTTCCCTGTGAGGCGTCCACTCCTGGGCACCCCCAAGGTGGAGGCCAGGCATCCTTAGCGTTGTGGGGGCCGTTGTGGAGATTAAGCAAGCTATTGCCCAGAGTTGCAGAGTGGGACTCCATGATTGGAATAGGCACCGAGGCGAGAATTATAGGGTCAGTGGAATTTTGAGCCCAAGACCCGCCGAGGCAGGGAATTGAACCCTGGTCCCAGGCTAGACCTCTGCATCAGGGTCTGCCGCTCTAATCATTGAGCCCGGCTCTTCGGAAAAGACTCCCGGGGGTTGCCAGAGGCAGATAAGCGCAGGATCTGGCAGCGTATCCGCGCTAAGGTCAATTCGGTTGGTGTGACCCAGCGGTCAATTGATGACCTAAAAAAGCGCTGGTACGACCTGAGAGGTCGTTCTAAGGAGCGTATTGCGGAGAGGCTTGGGGAGCGACTGGCCACCGGTGGAGGGGAACCTGTAGCCACACCGAACACCCCATTGGAGGACCTGATTGAGGACACCATTGCGCCAGAAGCCTGCGTGGGGGTCATTCAGCTGGACTCGTCTCGACCCAGCCATCAATCTGAAGGTAAGTGCCATGCGACTGCGACCCTGTCCCCCAACAATGCCCTTAACTCCTGAGCTAGCAATATGACATCCCCAACAATGCAGCCCATGCACACCAAAAAAGCCCCATTGCATTGTGGTAGTTGTAGTGTAATCATGTACACCCAGTTAGCCCAACACTGCCAGAGCAGGTAATACAAAGTAAATCCAAAAGCCAGTCAGGGAAAGCAAGGCTGCATGCATGTATCAACATTGCTTGTGCAAGATACATAACATTAATCATGCACCCTTTCACATTACAGGTGCAGGCGAGCAAGCCAGCACAGACAGCGAGGCCCTGCAAATCGCCGAGAGCCAGGAGGATGCTGAGGGTGAGGGCCAGTCCTCCCAATGACCCGGCCCATCACAGCCACCATCAGTGCTCCCACCACCACCACCCAGTGCGGACAGGGCCACCCCTGCAGCCACAGCCGTGCAACCAACACCCCAGCAAACAGCCACACCAGTGGTACAGGCTCCACAACCAGCGCCTAGGAGGCAGGCGAGGTGCACAGCTGGTGCCAGATCACACACCAGAGCACTGAGGCGCCAGCAGCGTCAGGGCCCAGCATGCACCGGTAGGGCACTTCAAATACCGGATCCAGGCCTGGCCATCGAACGCCGCATGCTGGCGGTGCATCGCACACAGGCGCGTCACATTGCAGCAATGCTCACCCAGATGCAGGCGACAGGCCAAAACATAGCCCAGATGACCGCTGCAGTCCGGGAGAACAACCAGCTGCTGGTAGCCCAGCAGGACATGACCCACCGACGCCACCGCCAACTACTGGCCCGCCTATCGGCCTACACAAGATCCAATCATGTAGTTGGGAGTGATACATCACAGCTGGCACGCAGGTCACTCGCCATGCAGGGCCAGATGGTGCAGTGTTGCCAGGATGTGCCCAGGTCACTAGATCTACTTACCGCAGCAGTGCTCGGCAGCCAGGCCACTGGCCATGGAGAAGCAGAGGGGGCTGAGGACGCAAGTGAGGCTGCGTCAGCCAACAGCAGTGCATCCTGGCCACCGATGCCTGCACATCGCCGCAGCAGCAGGCCAACAGCAGCAACTAGGGCCAACACGTCCCTCAGGATACAGAGAGACGACTTGGGGCATCACGTCGTAACCAACAGTGAGGACTCAGACACTGTGAGGGAAGCCATGCAGTAAACCCCTGCAAACCCACTACCCCAGCATGGGGAGGTATGGAGCAACACGCTCTTCATGAGACAGTAGAACAAGTTAATTAAAGAGGACAAGGGGAACCCATTTAATCACTCTGGACCATGGGTGGCAAGTATTTATCAAAACAACAAAGGTCCTGAGCAAACAAGAATAAGAGAAAATTGATATATATAGAACACAATGGAATTCTATATAGTCTTAAAATTCCTTGACCAGCCGGCCAAGGAATATTTATTCATTCGATTGTTTATAATGTCAAAGTTACAGCAGTTAACCCAAGCAGTAAGGGTTAAATTGGGGCACAGTCCTGTGCCATTCAAGGAAGGGGAGGGCAAGAGGGTAAAGGTAAGTGGGGAAAGTTATCAGGCAAACAAAGTGAGCTGACAGGTCACCGGCATTTAGTGTATATTAGCAGTGTATCCTGGAGTCATTCATACATACAATAGTATTATATAGGTACATGTATGAATTACTTTAAGGTCGACGTTTTGATCCCTAGCTCAGATATCACGGGATCATCATCAGGACAAGAAATTAATATTGCCTGAACATAATTATTAATAACACCGAGTTGGTGACCCGGGAGGGTATTTAGCTTCAGTTCAGAAGGCCCTCTTGGCGGGGGTGCGCGAGCCAACGTGATTCTTAGTGGGTTCACTGTACTTCAAACTGAGGTTGGATTAAAGTTCTGTAGAGGCGCTGGTTAAAGTTTACTGGCAAGCCCCAATCTTCAGGGTTTGTTAATGAAGTCCCGAGTCTTGGAAATACTGAATTTAAGGACGTCTATGCCTCTTCAATTGTTTGCATGGTTTCGAGTGCCATAACCTAGATATGGCATGGGTTCAAGGCAGTGAATGAAGTTGCTGTCTGATGGATCTGAATCGAGCCTAACAATATGGCCAATCGGATGCCTGCAACGCGGATGCGCTGTCCTCACGTGTCTTGAATCAGAACCGGGCGAGGGAGTGCGGCCAGGCAAATAACTGGTCCGCGGTGGGAGACAGACGTTCTCCGGAAGTGCCGGTCATTGAGGCTGCTCTCGATGGAAGCAGCCTCAATGACCGGCACTTCCGGAGAACGTCTGTCTCCCACCGCGGACCAGTTATTTGCCTGGCCGCACTCCCTCGCCCGGTTCTGATTCAAGACACGTGAGGACAGCGCATTCGCGTTGCAGGCATCCGATTGGCCATATTGTTAGGCTCGATTCAGATCCATCAGACAGCAACTTCATTCACCGCCTTGAACCCATGCCATATCTAGGTTATGGCACTCGAAACCATGCAAACAATTGAAGAGGCATAGACGTCCTTAAATTCAGTATTTCCAAGACTCGGGACTTCATTAACAAACCCTGAAGATTGGGGCTTGCCAGTAAACTTTAACCAGCGCCTCTACAGAACTTTAATCCAACCTCAGTTTGAAGTACAGTGAACCCACTAAGAATCACGTTGGCTCGCGCACCCCCGCCAAGAGGGCCTTCTGAACTGAAGCTAAATACCCTCCCGGGTCACCAACTCGGTGTTATTAATAATTATGTTCAGGCAATATTAATTTCTTGTCCTGATGATGATCCCGTGATATCTGAGCTAGGGATCGAAACGTCGACCTTAAAGTAATTCATACATGTACCTATATAATACTATTGTATGTATGAATGACTCCAGGATACACTGCTAATGTATACTAAATGCCGGTGACCTGTCAGCTCACTTTGTTTGCCTGATAACTTTCCCCACTTACCTTTACCCTCTTGCCCTCCCCTTCCTTGAATGGCACAGGACTGTGTCCCAATTTAACCCTTACTGCTTGGGTTAACTGCTGTAACTTTGACATTATAAACAATCGAATGAATAAATATTCCTTGGCCGGCTGGTCAAGGAATTTTAAGACTATATAGAATTCCATTGTGTTCTATATATATCAATTTTCTCTTATTCTTGTTTGCTCAGGACCTTTGTTGTTTTGATAAATAGTAGAACAAGTTAAGGCCAATTTATTGTGCATTAACAATAAAGATTAATGGTCAAACTTGAATCACACTCATGTCATTATTACATTGTCATGCATGGGTGCAGTGTTTTGAGAGGGGAATGTGTGCACTAGAAACAGTTAATAGTGATGTGGTTGCGGCGCCTGTCTCTTTCAGCAGGATTTTCTTCACGTGCATGACGTACATGTGGAGGCGGCCGGTTGTCTCCTTCAGACTCACTGCCAGATATCTCCACTGGTATCCTGTGCTTGGTAGCAATGTTGTGGAGTATTGCACACACTGCCACGATGTGGCAGCAGACGTCAGGTGTGTATTTGATGGCCCCACCAGTCTTGTGCAGTATGCAGAAACGGCTCTTCAATAGCCCAAATGTCCTCTCAATGCAATTTCTTGTTCGTATGTGTGCAGCATTGTAACAGCGTTGCTGTGGTGTGGCAGGGTTGAGGTATGGGGTGAGGAGGTACTCACGTAGGCCGTAGGCGCTGTCACCTGAGGGTAATAAGCACAGGGTGAGTGCCTATTCTGCGCAGATACATGCTCAAAGTGTAGTATTTGGGGACATGTGTACTTACCTAGTAGGTGTCCTTCGCCAAAGTCTCCCCTTGACAGTCATGTGTGAATGCCGCTGTGCCGGAAGATGAAGGAGTCATATGTGCTGCCCGGATATTGTGGCACTATGTCCGTGATGTAATTCTTTGCGTTGCACACCATCTGGATATTAAGGGAGTGGTAGGACTTGCGGTTGCGGTACATGTATTCCGTTTGTGCTGGTGGGCAGATGTGGATATGGGTACAGTCAATGCATCCAATTACATGCGGAAAATGTGCAATGTTGTAGAATTTCAGCTTGGTGTCATTTATGTCCTATTGGGTGGTGGGGAATGAAATGTAGTGGTGTAGCCGGGTCAGCATTGCATCCAGGTAACTCCTTAGGCAGCGGGACATAGTGGGCTGGGATATCCCCCCTGCGATGGCAACTATCCCCTGGAAGCTTCCGGAGACCAGTAGGTGCAGGCTGCACAATACCTGCACATGGATGGGAACGGCATTGGTTCTCCTTGTTGGATGCTGCAGCAGGGGGTCTAGGTCCTGGGTCAGCTTAATGATCATTGGGCCATTTAGGCGGTACTTAGCATAGATTTGCTCCCTGGTTTGGCCCAGAAGGGTGACCCGCTGACGGAATATACGCTCCTGGATCCTACGCCTGTTCTGTGCTGCTCGCTGTAGCCTACGACGCCTGACCACCATGTAGAGTCCTGGCATTGTGAGAGTCCTCAGTCTCCAGCTGCATGTCCTTTAGTGTGTTTGTTCAGGCCTGCACCTGTTTGCACTTAACTTTAATCAACTTTTTTCTTTTTTTCTTTGCTGGTTACCACCTGGTTTGGGTTCTCCTTAAGTAGCACCTCGCAAATAGCGATTTTCGTGTTTTTCGCATTCTGCTATTTTTCATGAATGGCTCTTGCGATTATTTAGCGATTTCGCAATTGATTTTGCAGAATCCATGGTTTCTCGCTATTTCAAATTCACACATGGGCTGGTTTCAGGATTCTGCGATTTTATTAGCGAAAACACTATTTTCTTTTTGCGATTTCGCAATTTTGCTACTTTCACTGTCATGAATTGCTTTTACTACATTTGCGATCGCAATACATTTGCTATTTCGCAGCAATTGCGATCGCAATTTGGCTTCATGAATCTGTCAGCAAGACTTATCACCAGTAGGGAGTGAAGAACAATCCAGTATGTTTGGGATCATAGAAAATGAAAATCAAGTGTGACCCCAGTCTACTATCACCACAGGAGATATAAAGAAAAATAAAAGAATTCTAAAAGAAAAGATAGATGAAGAATAAAAATGAACAGAAATAACATCCAGAGATACATATATATACATATTTTTTGGGCATGAATTTTGAATGGACACAGCCCAGTGGATTTTCAAAAAGGTCTCTTCTTCTACTGGCAAATGTACGCCTAGGGACCAATCCCTAAAGGTGTGTGAGGTTCTAAAAGTGAAAAGGCAGAAATGTAACTCAAAACAGAAAAGTATGGTAAACTCAATGGCGACTTATGATCTTAGTGCGCACAGAAAGAAACTTGTGGTAAACTAACCCACCGGGTGTCCACCCAGAGTGGGTGAGAGCGACCTATCAAATATAGGTAAATAGTATCATAATTACTGGAATGAGTGCAGTAAAACTATACTTCAACTCATCTAAACTGGCCTCAACAGTTAAATAATGACCGGTGCATATAACGGAGAGGCAGAGCAAGCATCTAAGAATAAGGTAACATAGACAAGTAGGAAACAAATAGAACCCCCAAAAACCGGGTAGTCAAGTGTGGGAATTGCAGATGAGGCTGAACCTACAGCCCGAACGGGTCTAAAGTGGCACTGAAATAGTAGCAGATATGCTTACCCACAAGTCAACCTGAACACGAATAGGCTCATATGAAATTGGTCCCCAAAATCTGTAGGTGTGTCAGTAATAGGTACTGAGTAATACATCTAGAGTGAATAAGGTGAAAATTAAACCATACAGGTGCTAATAGATAATGAAGGTGTGTATACAAAATGAGCAGAAACTTACACGATCATCCCAGCCATGACTTTAGCTCTGTAAACTGCTGTGATAAGTAGTTCAGCATGCATTTGTCAATGTAAATACTAATGTGGATGGGTAATGTTAAAAGTCTAAAAAACAATCAATAAGCATATACATGGGAATGCAGGCACACCGCAGGTGAACCAAGCAGATCTAACGTATGGGCTCACTATAAGCTAAGACTCACTGTTAGCAGTTCAAATGGCGTCCTCCAGGTCAAGCTCAGCAGCAAGGGTGTACGACATCCAACCACGGGCCACGGGCGTTTCATATAGTATAACGCACCTCCGCGAACAGTAATTGTGCAACAAGTAGCACCTGGGCAAGAAGGTGATGTGTAGACAGCTAAACGGGATCAACCCAGTGCTGATTTGGTCGCCATCTTAGATCGACACTCATACGAAAATGGTCGCCATTTGTAAATATACAAAGGTAGGGATGAAATGTTAACACATGATATTTTAATAAAAGTGACCCGAGATGGAGTAGGTTTCTCAAAGAACTATGTGTCCCCATAAGGGACAGAGCAGTTCAAAATATGGAACCCCAGATGAATGGGCAAAGAAGGTGCATGTAAGCAATCATGACTTATAGCTAAGGCATGTATATATGTACATGCCTAAAAAAGTATAACATGTATGGTAAAATGTTGTAATGTAAGAAATATAGTGTTGGACTCGGCCCTTATTGGCTAAAGTTCCATAAACTTTTTGTTTTCCCCATAGACCTTTTTTCTGACATGGTGTCGCCAACTTAGTTGCTTTGGGCACTTTGCCACTACTGATCAGTGTCAAAAGTGCAAGTGCTTCCTGTGTAAAGTATAATGGTAATTGGTTGTCCATGATTGGTATTTTTGCCTTACTAGTAAAGTCCCTAGTAAAGTGCACTATGTCTGCCAGGGCTAGTAATGCAAATGCTACTAGTGGGCCTGCAGCACTAATTGTGCCACCCACACAAGTAGCCTTGAAGAGAGAAGCTCAGGCCTGTCATTTCACTTCCTGCGCGGAGTTTGGTAAACTGCCATGTTGTTCTGACAAGTGCACCCACTTGCCAGACCTTACCTGTCCCTTTCTATGCACATCAGACACCCCTATGGTAGGTCCAAGGTATCCCCTGGGCAGGGTGCAGTGTATGTGAAGGGTAGGACATGTACTGAGGAATGTACCATGTCCTGATAGAGGAATGTACCATGTCCATTTCGTTTTTCACTGTTGAAAGGCCATCTTGCCCATGGGACAGAATGGGGAGGCTGTGTAATATGTTTTCCAGTCTATTTTCCCAAAAGCTTAAGATGGTGAGGTGAAGTTTAGTATGCCTGAACTCACAATGTAATAACACATCTTTTTATGAAGGTGGTTGTTGCATTTTGTGTTTAGAAACCACTCTTTTAGAAGTGGCTGGGTTTTTGTGCTCTACCATTAATGTGTCTCTCTGCCTGGTTGTGGATTGACTCTCTGGATTTGAAAGTGATAGGACCTGTGGAGTGTCTTGACCCATGGAAGGAGGTGAGTCAGCAACAGGTTGACCTGTATCTGGAGTGTAGGTGGGGAGGAGTAGCCCTAAGAGGTGAAGCGGCCTGGGCTGCACCCATAAAACAATGGCTCCATCCCCGGCCGAGTGATTGAGGATCCAGACCACCCCAACTAGGAATAAGGTGTCACTGGGAAAGAAGACACCCAGAACTGGTTTAGACAGGGGTCAGTGCCCCCCCTGAACAGAAAGACTACAAAGACATTTAGGGGTATAACTAAGAGAGATGAAGCCCCAAACGTTGGAATGGAACTGTTCAAGACTGAACAGGACTCATACTAGACCCTCTGCCAAGGAAAAAATAGCTAAAGAGACTGAAGAAAAGGCCTGACCCTTGTTGTGTGTTCTAGGGCTGGCCTGCAGTTTGTTGTTTTAACCAAGGAAGAGGCTACAAGGACTTTGCTGTGTGCTGTGTCCCCCTGCTTGAAAGGACTTTACTGTGCTGTGTCCTGAAGTAACTTAACCCCAAGGGCCTGAGGTGAGCTGGCTCCTTGTTGTGGAAACACAGGAACACAAATGTTTCCAGAATTGTCTCAGCAACGCCGTTTGCATGTGCTTTATGCAGCCTGAGACCTTCATAAGCTGTGCCCTGTCATCGTTGGCACATGGGGTCCAAGCGAGTCTCAGCGATGCTGTGGGCATGTGCTTTTTTTCTGCCTGAGCCCATCGTGAGGATTCTCCTTTGATCGTGTGCCCTAGCTTCCAAGTGAGTCTCAGCGATGCTGTGCGCATGTGCTTCATCCAGCCCGAAACCTTCATGATGATTGCTCTGTGACCGTGCACATCAGAAGTTCAAGAGTGTCTCAGCTACGCTGTGTGCTTGAGACCCTCGGAAGAATTGCCCTGTGATCGGGGGTGCCAAGAGTCCAAGTGAATTTCAGCAATGCTGTGTGCGTGTGCTTTGTACATCCTGAGATATTTGTGAAGATTGCCCTGTGATCATGCACACCCTAGGCTCAAGGAAGTCTGAGCGACGCTGTGTGCGTGTGCCCTGTTGCAACCTGAGATCTTCTTTATAGTCATTGGCCCAGAATCAACCAAGTCACATCGGAGGCCCAAGTCGCGAGAGGCGGAGAGGAGAGCGAGGTTGCACCACCCAGGTAATGTGTGTTGGCGCCTGGGGCGGGATGTGGGCTCGGAGAGAGACTCTCTCTGCCTCTCCGCTTTTGGTAGCGCAAGCCTCTGTCCCAGCTCATGTATAGGCCTGTACGTGCCAAGGAGTGGCTGTTCCAGGGCTGGAGCGGGAAGCTGTACTGTGGTTTACACCAGATTTGTGTTGGGGGCATATGGTGACGGAAACTGACGGCGAGTCAGTAAGAGGGGTGGAGAGACCATTTGAAGCACTGTATTCGGTGCTAGAGTGTATTTTGCATTGCTTTAATTCTACATAATGAACTACCTGATTGTCGTAGAATGCATTGCATTATTTTGCAGAACGAATTACCTGATTGTTGCATTACGCATTGCATTATTTCTGCATAACAATTTGCCTGATTGTTGTATTAAGCATCGCATTAGTTTGCAGAACGAACTGCCTGATTGTTGCATTACGCATTGCATTATTTCTGCATAACAAACTGCCTGTTTGTTGTATTATGCATTGCATTCGTTTGCACTAGTTTGCATCACCAACTGCATTATTCTTACATTGTAAAGTGCCTGATTCTAGCATTCCGAATTGCATCGCCTTGCATTAGGACTGCATAGGATCACCTAGAGGTGCTCATTAATACCACCAGAACTTACATGAGCTGGCTGACCTAATTACGGACCAGGAGGTATATTACAAATATGCATATGTTGGATTTTTATTGTGTGGTCTCATTGTATATCTTTTTATATACACTTATACTTGTTTTTATATGAAACTCGTGTGGAGTCCTTTTGTGGTCACACCATTGGGTCACTGGGAGAGTGGTTGCAAATACTTTACACATTTGCCTTGCAGATAAGCCTGGCTGCTCATTCCAAGCTATAAACACCACAGGGAGAAAAAGGGCCATAGGGATATTTAAAGACCAGCCCAGGTTCACATTTCCTATCACTCAATTATTATAACAAGAAAGAACCGGGGGTCTAAAGAGCCACTGGGGTAGCTCGCTGGCTGGGACTCCTCACTGAGTGAGTCAGGACACAAGTTACCTACAAGCCTGCAAAAACAGGGAGACAAAGAAAAAGAAAGAGCAAGAACATAGGGCCCGATGTAGGTAATTCTAATTTACCACTTCTAAAATACCGAATCATACCGATTCGGTATTTAAGAAGTGGTAAATTAGAAGGGGGGAAATGTAGGTATTTCAGATTCGGTAAATACCGAATCGTTAAGATTCGGTATTTACCGAATCTGTAAATACCGAATCGGTAAAGCCCATTGATTCCTATGGGCATTGCAGCCCATAGGAATCAATGATCATTACTGAATCGGTATTTACCGATTCGGTAAATACCGATTTTTGCAAGGGTGCAGGGGGTGTCACTTTGACACCCTCTTGCACCCCAATTCCGGACTTGTGTGCCATGTGGCACACAGACATGCCCTAAGGGCATGTCTGTGTGTCACATTGCACAGGTGTGCATGCACATATGTGCATGCACACCTGTATTCGGTATTTTACCACCCAATTGGATTGGGTGGTAAAATACCGATTCTTAAAGCCCTGTGGCACTCTGACATGTGCCAGCTACATCTGCATTTACAGAATCAGTATTTTACCGAGTCTGTATTTACCGATTCGGTAATTTTACCGAATCGGTAAATACAGAATCAGTAAAATACCGATTCTGTAAATGCATGCCCTACATCTGAAAACCATAATACTGGTCGGAAACGGCCGAATTCGGACGTTTCCGACCGGTAATAGGGCACCTACATCGGGCCCCAAGTGATTACCAGTGAGATCCTCATACAGCTAAATGGATTCCCATCAATTTGTCGCAATGATCAATCTTCTCATTTGGTCATCCATATATCAGGATGGATTGCCTCCTGATCATCAAGACTTATTACGATACCCATGATATTAGGCTGAATTGAATCAAACCCATAATCACTTTAGACCATGAATGATAGATCATATGAGAATAAAGTGCAGTGCAAAAACACAAAAGAGTGGTAAGAAAAATAGGGTGAGGAGGCGAAAAACAAAGCGCTTAATTAGAATATGGACTCAACCCCTAATTAAAAACAAGAACAGTGCAAAAAATGTAGTTTCAACAAATAACTGCAACTGTGCCAACATGTTTCAGCCAGTAGGGAACCAAATCCCATGGCTTTCTTCAGAGCCTCTGCTCTATCGCTTTGCTACTGCAAAAAAGGTGTATTCAAAAGTGAAAACTTATTCCACAAAGTTGTTAGTGAACATACACACAATGTTAAGAGGTTGGACAATTACAACCTACTTTTACTCATCCTCCTTGTCAACGAATGCAGATGGCATCCAGCTTGACCGGGGACTGGATCTCACCTCACCTGGACCAAGCTCAGGAATTGGAGGCCCCGCTCTGTCCATCATTGCCTCGTATGGTACCTGAGTCAAGGGGGAGGCTACTGTATTTTTTCTTCTTGATAAAGATACTGCTATTCTCATACATCAGTGTGGTGTCCATTTGTGGTGTTATCACTGTGTCACTGGGAGTGTGGTTGCGCATACTTTACACATTGCCTTGAAGATAAGCCTGGCTGCTCATTCCAAGTTACCATTGGGCTGAGCGGGGTTGTCTAAGAAGGTGTCCTTCCTTTGTCAAGCATAGTTCACGAGGCTCCTGTTGTTTCCTTCTTGATGATGCCCGATCCCGATCCCCTTATGGATCAACCAGCAGATCAAGGAAGTTGCACTTAAACTGACTGACTGGCCCACAAGGGAAAGGGGAAGTGGATTGAGAAACAAGAGAGAAAAACACAACACTGGAGCTCTTCTTTGCAAAGCCTTCTATCTAGTTTCTCTTTGAGGTGATCTGGACTTCATATCCTGACTCAGGACATATCTTTAGCTGTGCCTACATTTAGAACAGGTATTAGAATCGGCATTTATGAATTACCTCTGTTTAAACTTGACTCTAAACAAATTAACTGTACATACCAGATGACTATAAGTCCATTCAAACACCTCTGCAATTGCTAACGGCTAGGATTCTGTTTTCTGTCATAAAACAAACAGGAATATATGTATCACAAAATGTTTTGAAACAATAAGATGTGTACTTAAGATTAGTTAGATAACAGGTTAGTGAACAACAAGGTTAATGTCACTCTTTGAACTGTTCCTACCTTGCAATTGCTCTTGGTGATCCTAAATTGGATTCTAAAAGAGAGAAGCGGAAAGAACAACCTGCCTACTCATTTGTAATCAACTTGGTTCAAAGACTCATAACATCTGTGTCTTTTTTTTAAAAACGAACTAAAACAATGCACCTAAATAACAATGACTCAGGACCTTCAAACAATTGCCACAATATTTTTCTGCAAAGATTTCCAGCAACACATTTGCTTTGTTCCTTTTAAAATGTCCTCAGCGCTTTTGGTTTTACCAATGTTTGTTCTTGTCTCTGTAGCGCTTGATTTTAATAAAGTTTATTCGAAGGTTGAGGGTTTACGTTGCCTAGATGCTAAACAGTCTTACTTCTAAGCAGGAAGCGGTAGTTCGTCATCAAGGGCAAGTGGCAAGAGAACCGGAAAGAAAACCTCACCGGAATCAGGAAGTGGAGCGCGATGTCGGACGAATCGGGAGCCGAAGCCGAAGAAGCCTCTCCGCCGCGGACTCCCAATGCAGGTAAGCAGATGGGTGCAGGAGACCAGGGATACGGGAAATCAAGAGCAGAACGAAGGTTGGGCTATCGCTGGAAAGACGAGGGGTCCAAACTCTGCCAGACAGAAGCTCACGCGAAGACGCCGAATCTGGAAGCGAAGCGTCTCTGCGAGCGGGAGCGGGGCTTTTATAGTGCTGCCAGGTCGGGCGTTGTCTCAAGATTCACGTGTTAACCCAAGCGGTTAAAACACGTGTTACGAATGCCTGAACGGGTTCTTCTGTACAACGGCAGTATTGTTCAACAAGCACTGGCAATCCAACAGTAAATCAAACAAGCATTGACAATACACAATACAGAGTCTGGTGGTAGTATGCTACATTGCAGTGACATTAAAGATGCATACCTAGAAAATTACCAATTCAATATCAGTGCCATTCACACATTATCAGCACTGAGCATCACCAACTTACAGAGCATGTGTTCCCATAACATCCTTTCCCTGACGAGGAAGCAAGGGACCCTACTTGGACTAAGGTACCTACCTCAGCCAACTAGGGAATCCCTGTTCTAACATATAGTATGTGTCCAATGGGAAGAGTGACTTCATATGGTACAGATTGCATGGGCCAGAAGAAGACAGCCTGGATGCCAGACTAAAAGATAAGAAGGAAAGTACCAAACTACACAGAGAGGCTAGATGCAACAAGAAAAATCAGGCGGTAATAAGAGTACCGCATTCTCCCATGGTTGGTGTTCATTAAGGCATGTGTCTGCTGTCTGGAGAGTATAAATCCAGAACACTTCTCTCTTTCTTCTTAAGCCATCAATATTGCTGTCCTTTGGATTATGTATTTTCTCAAGAATAATCCATCTAAAATCTTTTTCAGAGTGTTGGTTTTATGCCAATGCTCAACCAATGGTGCACCTACTTGCTTGTTTTTTTTTAGCAGATTTGTGCTTGCTGAATCTCACTCTAAATTCCCTGCTGGTCTCGCCAACATAGCCCTGGTTGCAGGGACAGAGGATGAGATAAATGACATTAGCAGTTCTGCAGTTGGTCATTTCTTTCTAAGTGAATTTTCTCGTACCCCATTGTAGTTGTGCGGAGACAATGGCGAGGTTGTGCGCATGGCAATTACCACATTTTGTGGGTGCCATAGATAGGATTACTTCCTGTGATAGATCTCTGGGTATATTCTCTCTCTTCCTTGTAGGTGAATTTTACTAATGAGTTGCGAAGATCTTATTAGGCCTGAACGCAAATACTGGTCTAGTAAGAGGAGTGATTTGGTGGCCTGAGTACAAGATATGCCACTGAGATCCAATTATCTGGGGGAGTTTGTTATTGAAGTTGGAGTGCGAAGTGACACACACCAGCTTCATGTCATTCATCACAGGTTTGTCTTGTAGGAGGGCCTCCCTGTTGTAAAATGTGGCCCTTTTATATGCATCCCTAATGAGTCTATGGGGATATCCACTATTATGGAGTTTGTATTTGAGTTGCTCTGCATGTCTGTTAGTACAGGTTCTACGTAATCTTAGAAACTGACTGAATGGTATGCTGTCTTTCTGACATCGAGGATGATAATTCTCATACTGAAGGAGAGTATTCCTCGCTGTAGGCTTGGTGTAGAGCGACACCTCAATCCTTTGATCAATGACTTTAGATCCAGAAGTCAAGAAATTCGATCCTACCTTTGTTCATTGGGGCTGAATTTCAAGTGAGGGTCACAAAGGTTGATCCATAGGATGAACCCTGAGAGTTGATCTTCTGGTCCCCGCCAAATAAAAAAAATGTCATCAATAAATCAATGCCAATTTATTTATTTATTTATGTCATTTGTAAAGCACCTGAATCACCTCAAATGGGGTATCTCCGCGCTAGGACATTGCTGAAAGGTAGTAGACTTAAGGAAAGTGGCCCAGAATTAGAACAGGTAGGTTTTTAGTTGTTTCCTGAAAGTCAAATAGTTAGATGAAGAACGGATTTCTAGAGGAAGATCATTCCAGAATTTGGGGGCAAGATAGGAAAAAGATCTGCCTCCCATTCTGGTTTGTTTAATACGGGGCATCACAAGAAGACCTTTCCCTTCCAAACGAAGAGTACGTGAGGGAGTATATTTAGACAGTTTATTGACAAGATAGGCTGGCCCCAGTTGGTTTAAACTTTTGAATACTATGCAACAGAATTTAAAGTGTATTCTTTTGCGAATGGGAAGCCAATGGAATTTGCATAGAAGAGGAAGAGAGGAGGTACGATACGGGGAACTCGTAACTAGGCGGGTCGCCGTGTTTTGTACAACCTGCAAGCTCTGAAGAGCAGATTCCTTTGTGGAGATCAGCAAAGCATTGCTGAAGTCCAGGCAGCTGAGTACCAATGCATGGATCAGGGTCTTTCATGAGGAAGAGGGGAGAAAATGGAAAACTTTGCGCAATAGGCTGAGAGCGTGAAAGCATGCTCGTTTAGTAGCGTCTATGTGTTCATCCATATTCAAGTTGTTATTTAGGAGAACCCCAAGGTTTTTGACTACTGGCTTGAGCGTGGGGGCTGCACCGAGTTCTTCGGGCCACCACCTGGGGTCCAGCAAAGCGGGCATCTTTGAAGAGCATGATTTCCGTTTTTCCCGTGTTGAACTGTAAAAAATTGCAGCTCAACCAGGAAGAGATTCCCTTTATTCCCTTAGCAAATGTATCTTGGATGTTAGGGTTATTTTTATCAAAAGACAGAAGAAGTTGTGTATCACCTGCGTAGGAGATAGGATTAAACCCCATGTTCCCAAGGAGTGAAGCTAGGGGGGCGATGTACACATTAAATAGAGTCGGGCTGAGACAGGAACCCTTGGTAACCCCTATAGTAACCGATGTGGTGTTAGATTTAAAGGGTCTAAGATTAACTGTTTATGTTCTGTCTTTGAGGAAGTCCTTCAACCAATCAAGGGCAGTGCCCCGAATGCCAATAGAATGTAGTCTGTCTAGCAGGATCTGGTGGGAGACAGTATCAAACGCGGCAGACAGGTCGAGCAGTATAAGAATTACTGCGTCCGCTTGCATTCGAATGTCATCTACCACATTGATCAAGGCCAGTTCGGTGCTGTGCCGAGGTCGAAACCCTGATTGAGAAATGCAGAGGCTCCACAAAGGCTGAAAGGTGCTTATTAATATGTTTCTCTAGCAATTTGCTATACAGAGGAAGCAGTGAGATGGGTCGGTAGTTTGTGACAACATTTGATGGTAATTTGTCGTTTTTCTTGATTGGCATGACCTGTGCAGTTTTCGATTCTTTAGGAAGTGTGCCTTGGCTAATGGAACAGTTGAGAACAGGGCAAAGGCGTTCCGCCAATTCTGTGGCAAGTTTTTTTACGCTTTTAGCTGGTATAAGGTCTAGAGGGGTACTGGATTTTGCAGATTTTATTAGGTTCTCTGTATCTTGTATAGTGAGGAGAGGGAAATCTTTCAGTATGTACAGGCTAGGGGGATCAAGGGATCCTTGCATAGGGAAAGATCTAGAGTTATTATTAGAGGAAAATATTTTGTTGTATATTTCCTCTATTTTATGTGTAAAGTGGTCAGCAATATTGTCACATAAGGATTGGGAAAACTCTTCCTCCTGATTGCAAGCTTTGGGATTGATCAGAGTATTGAGAATGTGGAACAAACTTGCCGCTCGAGTGCAGAACGCTGACCCTTGGACTAGCTCGCCACTTTCACTGGCTGGGAGCCAACGCTTGGGGAAGATCATCTAGCAAGTCCGGCCGCAGTGGAGGTGAGAGGCGCAGGCGAGCGGGACTGCGAGGACCAGCATTCCAGTGGTCCTCGCCAGCTGGTTCCTCTTCCCGCCGCGCCGCGCCCCCTCCCAGTGCCGCGCCCCCCTGCCTGTAATTGTTTAAAAGACTCCTCGCGGCCCCCGCTCCGCGGGCGCCGCTCGAGTGCAGAACGCTGACCCTTGGACTAGCTCGCCACTTTCACTGGCTGGGAGCCAACGCTTGGGGAAGATCATCTAGCAAGTCCGGCCGCAGTGGAGGTGAGAGGCGCAGGCGAGCGGGACTGCGAGGACCAGCATTCCAGTGGTCTTCGCCAGCTGGTTCCTCTTCCCGCCGCGCCGCGCCCCCTCCCAGTGCCACGCCCCCTTGTCATACTTAGGTGTACCTGCTCACGCGCATCGCGGGACGCGCGCGGGGCGGCCACCGGGGCGAAGACCGGGCAAAGAGCGGGCCGTTCTAGGCCGTTAGAGGCCGGCAGAGACCGGACCGGGCCACCCCTCTGACGCCCCGGGCCTTGTAGCTCCCCTTACATACTCCATCATGGCGACCAGAACTTCACGAAGTAAGTCTGCTCAACAAGGTACAAGCACGCTGGAAAAATTCTTCCCAAAGACGAGTAACCTAGCTAGTAAATGCTCGTCAATCCCTGAGGCGCACCTCGAGATGGGCCCGGAAAGTGTGTTTCTGGATCAGGGGGATACCTTTTCCACAGATGCTAGTACACCGATCACACTGGATGCCACCCACATGTCACTAATGGACAGCATTGATCAGACGATTGAGTCGGTCCTTCAGCAGTTAAGAACTCCTTTGACGCAGAGGGACAGGAACTCCTCCCGGCTATCTGGGATTTCTGACCATACTACCATTCCGGAAAGCAGGGGAACAGTCCTGCAAGACCCAGGTCAGGCCGACTTGCCCATAGACGATGTAGGTAGCATAGTAGAACACCCCCCCAAAAGGAAAAGGTCCAGGAAAGCAAAGAAGGCAAAGAGGGCCAAAGTCGACACAATAGAGCCAAATCAGACTGAGAGCATAGACATTTCTGCTTCTCCTGACCTTAACCTATCAGGGTCCAGGTCGAATCGCATGGGCTCTCCAGCTCCTGCTTCCCTACCCTTGCACACGGGCCCTTTTATTTTTGGTGGGGCAACTTCCACTTCCACTAGCACTGACTCATTAGTCAACACACTCACTGACATTATGAGGAGCTTGTTAACCCCCATTGCAGCTAAACTGGACGCCATAGAGTCCAGATTGAAGGCCTTGGAAAGCAGTCATCTAAGGAAAAGCCCTGGGACAGCCACAAATGTGACTAACCCCCCTCCAGTCCCCCGGGCCTCCCTGGTGAATAGCCGGCGGTCCGCTGCACCGTCACAGGGCGCTAATGCGGTGCTGCTAGGCACGGACGGTGCGCCTGTTCCTCAGGCGCCCCCTTTGTTGCCCTCGGCTCCCAGGCCCCCTGTTCCGGCCCCAAGGAGATCAAAGCAACTTCCAGCTCCACAGACTGGGGGAGCAGTGATCCCTACAAATGGCTCTACTGATGGTCCCGCTCCCCACTGTGATAGGCGCAGGGTGGTTAACCTGCCCCCAGAAGCTGTCCCATACACGGTAATCATGGTGGGAGTACCTGAGTTAACTGGTGATATGAGGGAGCCCCAAGACTCGTTACGAAACAAGGTGATAAGCTGGCTTAGCATCAACAGGCCGCTGCCTCCTAGCCTGAAAGGCGAGGTCCTGATGGCTAGGAGGATCCCTTGGATTGGTCACACCCCAAAGAATAGGGCTGGGGACTGCATCATCATAAGTTTTAAAAGCCCCCACGTAGCCAACTACATCTCTAATTGGCTTGCAAGGCCTGACAAGTCCAACATAGAATTAGTCCCCCTTTCGTACTTCTACACAAATGCAAGTAGCACAGAGGCAAGGGGGGAGAAGGGGTGGACTAGAGTGGGCTTTGCTGTGGATGGCTCACGCTATAGACCAAGGCACCACCTTCCACATGCCCAGGTAAACTTCATACATCACAACAGATTCTCCTGCCTAGATCAGGTCGACTGACTACAAATCAGTGAGACCTCTTCGGGCTCGGGAAAGATGGTAGATGAGGTTCGTAGGCGGGTGGGAGAGAGCAGAGCCCCTGTAACTGAACTTGGCCCCCAGGTTAAGGCTAAAGTCAAGGCGCAAAGTCGGGTGGGAATGACTGTAGCCCCTGCAATTGAATACGCCCCGCAGGTTAACGCCAGAGATCGACCACCTAACAGCGGTGACAGTCTGGGCTTACAGGGGACTTCTCACAACATCGGGACTGGCCACATACGGCAACCCGGGGGGGACGAGCTGTCTGGTCCATCTACCATCGTGCCAGGAACTCATCCACCCATAGTCCCTACGCAATCCCCCACTGTGGGTCAAGGCCCTCTACCTACAGATCAGGGCCTGAGAATTGTTTCGTGGAATGTAGCGGGTATTGCAAACAAGGTGGGCACACCGGAGTGGGACCATCTAGTGGCCAGTAGCGACATCCTCCTCCTTCAAGAAACGTGGGCGCGGGACACTGTAACCAGGAATGGGTTTGATGTATTTGAAATTCCTGCCAAATGGGGTGGGAGGGGGAGGCCGTCAGGCGGGCTGGCAATCTGGATTGCGAGTCACACCGGATGCCAGGCGGAACAGGTACATACGTCCTCGCAGGACATCCAGTGTGTTCGGCTCACATGGCCTGGTAAACCATCATGGGCCCTTGTGAATGTCTACTCTCGACCAGTTGCCTCGCCAAACGAATCCCCAACCCTAAACGACCTCTCCTCCTTCCTGGGGCAGCTCCCGGGAGACCTCAAGGTGGTGCTTGGAGGAGACTTCAACTGCCACTTTGAACCCCTTGAGGGCATGTCGGAGGGTGCCCTCACGGCTGAGGATGACTACTGGGGAGTCCCACCCTCGTCCTCCCCATATCCCAAAGCCTGGTCCCCCCTTGCAATACAACTTATGTCCCTTACCCTGAACTATGCACTGAGGGCTTGTAATGGGCGCACCCTTTCCGATACTCCCTCAGTGTGCACTTTTAATAGGAGGGGTCACGAGTCGAGGCTAGATTACATCATGGTGGACATTACACTCTGGCCTAAAGTCCTCGACTTTAGGGTAATAAACAGGTCAGATAGCGATCATAATGCCCTGTGTTTAAATATCCAGTGGCCTCCCCATGTAGCGGGAAAAGTGGTAGAAAACCCAGGGGGAGATGAGGGGGATTTGGTTCTCGCAACCAGCAGGCGACGGGTTAAGTGGGGAAAACTTGTGAGCTCAGAAGAGGCCATTAGCAAACTATACGGGTTGGCACTCCCAAGGTTTATGGAGGTGGATGCACTGCTAAACGCACCAAGAACCCTGGAATACAATGAGAAACTGGGTGATATCCACCAGGGTCTTGTAAGAGATTTGGCTGAGGTATTCCACCCGCTGGTGCCAAATAGAAAGAAAAAGACCCATGTTCCCACCTGGTATACCTCCTCTTGTAGGGCAGCAAAGTCTGAGCTCATTGCTGCAATAAAAGAGGGGTCAAATAAGGCCAAGGTGCGTGCCCATAGGAAACACTATAAAGCAGTGATGGCGTCTGCCAGGACCGAGTGGGACTGGAATCATTGGCATGATCTTCATGATGCCCTAAAAGTTAGGGACTCCCGCAAATTCTGGGCCCTTGTTAATAATGGCATAGGGGAACTCAAAAATGCAGTAGAACCCAATATTGCCCCCGAGGTTTGGGAGGCCCACTTTGGGGAACTTTATCAAGATACCAATCCTTGCCCTGTCACAGCTCTGGTTGCGCCCTGTGGCACACAGGACTGTGAATTGGAACTATCCCTGGGGGAAGTGGAGGCAGCCCTGAAGCAACTACCAGCGGGGAAGGCGCCGGGTCTAGATAGGCTACCGGGGGATTTGTTTAGGCACCACCTGGACATCTGGGGCCCATACCTTCTTATTCTTTTTAATGCCATCCTAGGAGGTATGTCAATCCCCGGGTCGTGGCTGGGGGCAGAGATTGTTCCGATCCACAAGAAGGGATCTACTCTGCTCCCCGCCAACTACAGGCCCATTAGCCTAATAGATGTACCCCAAAAGCTCTTTGCGCGCCTCATCCTTAATCACCTCCTGGACTGGGTGGAGGACAATGACATCATGACCCCCCTTCAGGCTGGCTTCAGAAAGAACACGTCGACCATGGACCAGATCTTCCGCCTTCTTCTCCTATATTGGAAGACTGTTACCATAGAGGGTGGAAGACTGTACATGGTCTTCGTGGATCTGAGGTCAGCCTTTGACCTAGTCCCTAGAGGGAAACTTTGGGAGGTTTTGCAGGAGCTAGGAGTGCCCCCACACCTTCTTAGTACTATCATCAGGCTCCACGAGAACAACTATGCCCAAGTAAGGTGTGGGAGGGATGGTAAGCTCTCGGGCAAATTCCCTGTCCTTATAGGAGTCAGACAGGGCTGTGTCTTGGCGCCAACCCTCTTCTGCCTCTTCATTAACAGTGTCATTCAACATCTTGACACTGTCGAGGACAATGATGCCCCGGTTTTGGCAGGCAGGAGGGTTCCGGCAATCATGTTTGCTGATGATACCCTGCTGCTTTCCAAATCCCCTATGGGGATCCAGAGGATTGTGAATGGTTTTGGCCTTTTCTGTCGGCAACACGGGTTGGAGGTCAACACAGAAAAGACTAAGTTTATGATCTTTAATCCCCCTGCCAGAACCAGACCCAACCCAAAACTGGGGGAAGTTAGTCTTGAGAGGGTCTCGACCTTTGTCTATCTGGGGGTAACATTACAAGAAAACCTGGCCTGGGACTGTCAGATAGCGAGATCAAGGCTGAAACTATCTCAGCTAGCGGGCGCACTCCTGAGGGTGGCAAATAAATCCACCTTCAAGCCTGTAAGCCCGGCCCTTGAAACCTATAGATCCCAAGCGAAGGCAGCAGCCATGTATGGCAGCGAGCTGTGGGGTTACAAAGCAGGGAAGGCATTGTTAGCGGTGGAAAATACATTCTTGAGACGCCTACTTGCTCTCCCGCAGGGAACGCCACTCCTCCCCCTAAGATTGGATTTGGGCCTACACTCCATCGCTGAAGATCTTTTGTCCAAACCCGTGAAGTTCTGGCACCGGATATGGTCCACTGAGGAACTACACCACTACAGACAGGACCTTATCCATGTTCTGAGGTTGAATGGCAGTAACAAAATCCCCTGGCTGGCTTTTATTAAATCAGAATTGTCCAGTTTGAACTTGCCAGACCTCTGGGATGATCCAGTTCAGGGCTGTCAAAGGATCACACGCAAAAATCTTGCCCAGCTGTACAAAAACAAAAACTTGGCTGACATGGACAATGCTCATAGCACCGGCACCCTGACGAGTCGTTTTATGGAGTCCAAAAATTCTTACCTTTTTGAACCTTTTATGGATTTTATTTTTCCTCTTTTGGCGAGGAAATTGTTCCTGCAATGGAGGTTTGGCACACTCCCCACCAAAGTATTTACCCGCAAATGGCTCACTGGGGGTGACAAACTCTGTCCTTGTTGTAAAACCAAGAATGAAGATGATTTGCACATAATGTTTGTTTGCCACGCATACCAGAACCCCAGGAAGCGTTGGATTGCACCGCTGTGCCGAAACCTGGGTTTTCGGGATTACCTACAAGCATACAGGGTTATGAAAACCAACACCCTGGGACACATTGTTTTTGCGGTATCAAAATTCCTAATGGCAGCTTGGTTAATAAGGAAGAAAATGTCCCCCTGAATTGGTGCCACTGTGCTTCCTTACCTCATGCAGACCCTCTAGCCTTTTTATATGTAAATATTGTGTAATATATGCATTCCATTTTACTGTGTATATATGTACTGTATTTTACTGTATCTTTTATGGCCTATGCGGCCGAAATAAAGAATTTTTGGAATTGGAATTGGAATTGGAACAAACTTTTTGATGTATTATCTGATTGATCAATTTGGGTGGCTATGTAATTCTTCCGGGCTTTCCTAAGATTTTTCTGATAGTTGTGAAGGGCAGATTTTAATTTTCCTTTGGCCAGCATGTTCTTAGAGCGGCGCCAAAGGCGTTCAAGGTTTTTACACCTACTCTTCTCAATTCTAAGCTCTGTCGAATACCAGGGGGTCTGGGGACGAGTGGGAGGTGCTGCCCGTTTTTTCATAGGAATCAGGGTATGATGGATGTTTTCTGAAAACGGGGCAATCTCATTAAAGATAAACTGTTCCTCAAACGCCCCCATGTAGATGTTGGCTACATTCGGGAGCAGGCAGCACCCATACTCACGCACTGGATTTGATTGAAGATAGATTTATTAAATTCAAAATAGTTCTCCTGAAGTACTATTGCCGACATTCCAAGATGAACAAGTGGTCGTCTGAGCTGTCACTTCTGTCAAAGGCACTTTTAACTGATTCTAGGGCTCCCCTTTGTGGGATGTTCATATAAAGAACCTCAATGTCCATTGAGACTAGAACATCAGTGTAGGGATTAAATGAAATGCCTTCAATTTTCAGTGTCTTTCACGTGGACAGGATGGTTAAATACCAGAGGTTTTAAAAAGATGTCTACATATTTAGACAATGGTAAAGGTCTTGATCTAATAGTGGATACAAAAGGTCTGAATGGTGGTTTAGTGACATCCTTGTGAGTTTTAGGTACACCGTATAAGACCAGAATGTTGCTGTAAGGTCTATTGAGGTACTCAAACTACTATTCACAAATAGAGTCTCTATTCAGAGTTCTCTGTGTAATGTGCAAAATTTCAGGTATCCGAAAATGTGAGGATTTTTTTATTTGACCGATGTTGGTAATCCCCTTGGCTGGTATAGTCCATTGATGGATTGTAATATTGAACTCCTAAGTCCAGATATACTTTCTCTTCAGAGAAATAATAGATGTCCTTTTTGAGTTTGTCCGTTGTTTTCTTGATGAGGTACTCACTAAAGGAGTTGAGTTCAAGAGTGACCTCCTCTAACTTCTTCTTAGCCTCATCAATGGGATTATTTTTCCTAAGAGTTTCCTCTAATTCTGAAATTTCTATAAAGAGGGTTTCTACTACCTCCCTTGCTGTCTCAATGATGAGGGTCATAAGGTCCCTGGAGCAACAGTTAGCTATAAGTGACCCTATTTCCAGGAACTTTCTTATTTCTACAAATAAGCCAGGGATGTTTCTTACTCTGAGTGCATTGGATATGACGTCAGCTTTCAGAATTCAAGCAACTCAGTTCTTCTGGCTTTCTTTTTTAAATTATGTAGTAGGAACCATTTGTCAATGTTTCCTTTGTTGATAGAAAATGGGTGGTCCGAGGAAGCACTCTGGCCTAAAAGTCTGGAGAACTCCTAATCACTGAATCCGAACATTTTAGTGTTATACATAGATACTTGAACAGTCCTCCAAGCCCAAATATCTCAAAGGGGGTAGAAAATAGCTCAAGAGTAAAGAGTGTAACTCAAGAGTGAAGAGTGTAGAGGAAGGAAAAGTGACAAAACCAAGTGGTAAACCACAAAGTGATCAGCTGTGCTTCGGTCGCTAAGGTCTTAACTACCCTCACAGCAAAGTGATTTCACTCTGGGCCTTCATAACCTTTAGAACTGCAATGGTGCCGAGAGACCCCATCCGGGGTGATACGTGTGCTTTAAAAACAAACCTAACATAAAATAACATTGGTACAGCCCACACTGCACAGGTGCTTCCATTAACGAAATGGTATTACATTTCAGGGGCTGCGAATGATGCAAAAACTGCCACATCGGATCAGATACATCTTTATTCTGTATACAAAATTATAACCATAAAAGTTAAAATACAAATAACATCACATAAAACAATGTCAATTAAAACAGCACAATATGTTATCATATAGCAGCAGAACAATTCATATGCCACAGTAATAATATCCATGCAGACAATTGTCAATGGTTAACCAGTCCAAGCTTAAAATATTCATAGACAGAAACCAAATGGTCATGTCCAAAATCAAAGATGTAACCATTTCCAGTGGTCAACCATTCTAAACTCAATATCTTTGTCAAAAGTGCAAAAGAGCAGACATGCACAGGATGATTAGACATGATGGTAGATGGAAAACAAATGCCTTGGAGTCTTGAAAAGTCAGCGATGTTCATGCATTACAGAGCTAAGCGCGAATATTTCCAAAAGTAGGTAATAGGAGATAGCGATGTTAGCGACTGTTTCCAGTCGCTAACTTCTTGGCACACCCACTTTGCATGTCATTAGCGATAATTATCGCTGACATGCAAAGTGGGCCCCAAGATGATCGCTATCTCCTACTAGCTGTCGCTAACTGGTGTTAGGTAATAGGGCGATAAAATTATCGCCGCTTTAGCGGGAAAAATTCCTGCTAAAGCGGCAATAAGGCCCTTGGTAATATGACCCAAGGTTTATCTGCGATAAAAATTGGTGGAGCTCGGCGATAATAATATTGCCGCTAAGCCAACATAGCGATAATTATCGCTAGTTGTTGGTAATATGCTCCCAAGTAATTAGCTATGCCGAACCTAATTATCATCACATAGACTCTTTCTGTGTAGGACAATGGTAACATGAGATACAGTTCAATAGTGTTGACAGTGATAAGAGGGAGATATTCATTTACCCTCTTCTATTTTATCTCTTACCAATGCCATTGTTGTGCATGTACAGATAGAAAACCGTTTTTTTTAATTGCTTTTTAGAGATAGTAGCCATTAACAGTGGGTTGCGATACAATTTATCTCTCCCCAGCATGGCTAGGTGCTCCTTCATCTATCTCAGCCAGGCAAAGTTCTGTGCTGTATCTACAGACTTGCAGTCATTGATTCAAGCCTGGTTAAGCAAGGTTTCCTGTTTAACTCAGATTGCTATCCAAACCATTATAGGTGCTAATTTAACCTTATACTCTAACGGGACTTACCACAGTGCTGTGTGGCAGAGGGATATTGGGAGGCTGGTTGGAACTGACAAAGGTCTTCTTAGAAATATATTTTCAGCAACCTGTAAGGCAGCAGTATCACAGTATCTCCATATCCCTGATCTGTGTGTTATCTCAGAAAGACATTGTGTAGAGTAGATGCTAATCATAACATCCAAGGGTTTATTACCCAGCTTTCCAGTGAATCTAAAAAGGGCCTCAGTAGTTTGCTCAAATCGTACCTTTCTAGTCTTAATCAATGTGTTCATGTGTATTTTTGATCAAAGGGTTTTCCTAAGTAGGGGAAGGAGGGAAAATATAGTAGTTTCTCAACATTTATGTATTGTGTCTTCAAAGTTGTACAGGGCTTACCTATAACCATAACATGACATTTAGAAGTGTTCGGTTTCAGACCCAAACCATCCATGTAATGGTAGAATCTATTTAACAATTTTTTTTATGCCAAACCCTATTCTTGAGTTAAGGGTCTGATTATGACGTTGGTGGTCTAACCATCAAAACTGCATTTGCAATGATCGGGAAAATGCTGCCAAGCCGGCTGTATTCCGGCCGCCGCTTTACAATTGCACCACTGTGCTGGCAGTGTTGTGTTGGCAGGGAATTTCTAAGAGCCATCAATTCATTCCCCATAAGGACATGGTGAGTAGCCTTTACAACGCGGGCATTACCACGCGCTGCCATTACTACGCTGCTTTTACAACGCAACTTGTTACAACGACATGCGCTGGAGGGCGCTGTTGGATAGGGAATAATTAAATTTTCTGTTCCAACACCTTCCCTACTGTAACGTGGGCTGGAGTTGGAATAGAAAATTAAACTATTCCACTATCCAGCACTTACAGCGCAAGTTGTTGTAATGACTTGCGCTGTAAAAACAGCGTTGTTATGGCACGGGTGGTAATAGCCCGCGTTGTAGTGTCATACAACCTAAGGACATTATTCATTAAACCTATAGGATTTAAAAAACGAATTTGAGCCTCTTCTATCTCTCTGTTTGGACATATATGTATCATGTGAGCTAGATTGTGTTCCCCACCATTACAGAGATTACAAACTCCTGCTTCGTCTGTAGGGTTTACCCAATGTTTAGTTTAGGAATCTAAAGGCAGGATCCATAAGCGTAGCAAAAAAATGCGTTATCGCCCACTGTATGCAAGAGTGAATTTCAAGTACTTCTGATAGATCTTATAGTCAAGGGAAGCAGAATAAGACCTAAAATGGGATAACTGTGAACAGTGAGCTAAGTCTATATCAAAACTAAGATGGGGGGGGGTCATTTTTAAGTGTGCCCACGACCAAGTCAATAAGAGTGAAATTGTACACTTAAAATGTGATAGAGCTACTGCACGTTTTTTGTTAAATGTAATTTTACCCGAGCCACTCTCAAAAGTTTCAAGTTTTCCTACAGCTCCTACTGTATCTTTTTCTGCATTTGGCATTTTATATGCCCTCCTGATTATTGGACAGGGCGATTGTATATGCACTCGTCAAAGATAGTTCAAGATGAAGAGCCTGGACTGGAGAGGCCTGACTAGTATTTGTTATTTTCTGCAGAAATTTTCCTTCACATTTATGCGAAAAGTGCAATTTCTTTTCTGGAAAATATGCTTTGGCATGTGTCAGAGTAGGTTGAATCTTTGTACAATAAATTTCCAAAAGAGCTTGGAAATGTCTCTTTCCAGAATAGGTGTATAGGTTTTTTAAAGTGCTTACATGGAATGTAGCTTTTGACTCTAGGTGGCATGTATGAGAGTTGTTTTCCAGTGGCTGTGAAAATATGTGCCCTAAGTAAACATACTCCTTTGCCGTTTCTACTGGTTTAGCACCTAATTTCCAATTAAAATGCATATGGTGCTTCTTTCTCCAAAATGGACACTTTTGTCTTTAAAGTATTTATTTTCAAGAAGTTTTTTTTCAGTGTATGAAAGAAGAGCATCAAAATTATGAAGTAGGCAGATCGGGGTTAAGTCAAGAATGACAATGTCGTCGGCATACATTAGAGCATATATTTCTCACATATATTTCAGATGAGGCGTTTTTAGGGGGGACATTTTTTATCCTACTGGACTTTCCTGTAGATCACTTAGGTCATAGAACTCACTCTCCAACAGGTGTTGGCATCACTCTGGAAAACAGGGACTTACAATATGCTCTCCCACAATTCAATCACACAGTCCCCTGCAAGGGTAACCAAACCATCCTTCACCTCACTATCCAGTGCCTCGCACACATACTCCACACCACTCTCCTGAGATTGGCAATACAGTATCTGACCGTCTGTGTCACTCAACCCACACTCTTCTGGGTGGTCTTCACACTCTCATACCAGGACTTCAACCTTGGTGGAACCCCTCTCCCTGCACCTCTCATCTAGAGTCAGTAGAGTGTCCCTCCCACCACTAGGACCATAAACTCCTGTGTCTGTTTCCGCATTTACCTCAGAGACACTGCATACTACTGGAGCTACCTCATGTCCTTGAACCTCCTGGTGTATGTTAACCCCCTCCAAGTCAGGTGCCACATCTCTGGGTGTGTGTACTACTCCCTCAGCACTGAAGAATTCAATCTTGCTGCCACCATCTGAGCTGGATTCTACCTCCAACTCAGCAATGCTCACTTCTTGAGCTACGCACATTTCTTTTTTTTGGGCTGAGACACTCATTGGCTCAAGCCTCTCGAGCTCCAAATCAAGCTCCCTCATTCTCAACTCATGCCCAAACTGCATCCTCTTCTCCTCTAGGATCAATTTCCTAGTTTGCAACTCCAATTCTAACTGCCCACTCAACTTGGTCAGCTCGGTCTCATGCATCCTACTCTTCTCTCTGTCCTCCAGCTCTTCTGGGGACAGGCCCTTGGAAGAAACATTGCTAACTGCTGGGGTAGGTACTCTCTTCCCCCTGGACCCAATGGCCATTCCAGCTGCTCCTCTGCATTTTCAGCCCCCTCCTCAATCTCAGGGGTATCCCTTGATTCGACACAGGCACTCAGCGCCTTTTGGAAATCCTCCTTCTTGGAGAGACCAGTGATAGCAACTTTAAATCTCCTGCAGAAGTTCTTCCGCCGTTTCACATTGTAGCATTCTAGTTTCTCCTCGTCCCAATCAAAATCAACAGATGCGATGGATGCTGATTTATCCATGGTGGTTAAACTTGGCACTTCTTGGCAAAAATAGAAAATTCCAGGAAAAACAATCTATCAAAATGTATGTGGTTGCGTTTGGTCTGTACTCACTTGTAGTGTTCACCAATCACTGTATATCAGTCACAAATGCAAGTCCAGAATCCTCACCTATGACCACCGAATTTAGATTTGGGAGTCTGTAGTTGGCAGAGGTAGGAACCTTTGTCCAAATAGGGACCCTTTCGTCTAGTCGGGGTAAGGGGGTACTCCTAAAATAACCCCTGCATACCCCCTTGGTAGATTGGCACGAGCAGGCAGGCTTATCTTAGGGGCAGTGTGTAAAGCATTTGTGAACACATACAGTAATCTAGTGACAACACTACAGATGGATACGGATCACTGAAACAATATCGAGGTCAAGAATATCGAGTTACAAAAATATTGAGGTAAAAATATAGAATACCAAAATATCGACCTCCTATCTCCAAACAGGTAAGTACAAAAATATTGAATCAAAAACATCGATGTGAAAAATTATAGTTAGTCAAAATATCGAATTTTTTAAAATGCTTTAAATTAATTAAAAATTAATGAAATAATAAATATAATTAACTTAAACATACTTAAAATACTTAAATAACCTTAAAATTATTAAATAATTAATGTAAGTTAAAAAAAAATAACATTAATTTGTTAATACATATATATATATATATATAAACATAATATTAATAAAATAATTACAATATTTTTACCGTAGAATAGCGGAAAGTGTAAAATTTACTATAACCACTCCAGTGAGTGCAACAATAGGGAAAGCGTTGGATAGCGTAGGGGTAAAAATTACTATTCCAACTCCAGGGAGTGCAACAGTAGGGAAAGCATTGGATAGTGTAGTGGTAAAAATTACTATTCCCACTCCAGAGAGTGCAACAGTAGAGAAAGCTATGAATAGCGTTGGGGTAAAAATTACTATTCCCACTCCAGAGAGTGCAACAGTAGAGAAAGCGTTGGATAGCGTAGGGGTAAAAAGTACTATTCCCACTCCAAAGAGTGCAACAGTAGGGAAAACGTTGTATAGCGTAGGGGTAAAAATTACAATTCCCACTCCACAGAGTGCAACACTAGGGAACGCGTTGGATAGCGTAGGAGTAAAAATTACTATTCCCACTCCAAAGAGTGCAACAGTAGGGAAAGCATTGGATAGCGTAGGGGTAAAAATTACTATTCCGACTCCAGAAAGTGCAACAGTAGGGAAAGCGTTGGATAGCGGGAGGGTTAAAACTACTATTCCCGACCAGAGAGTGCAACAGTAGTGAAAGCGTTGGATAGCGTAGGGGTAAAAATTACTATTCCCACTCCAGAGATTGCAACAGTAGAGAAAGCGTTGGATAGCGTAGGGGTACAAATTACTATTCCCCCTCCAGAGAGTGCAACAGTAGGGAAAGCATTGGATAGAGTCGGGGTAAAAATTACTATTCCCACTCCAGAAAGTGCAACAGTAGGGAAAGAGTTGGATAGCGTAGGGGTAACATTTACTATTCCCACTCCAAAAAGTGCAACAGCAGGGAAAGCGTTGGATAGCGGGAGGGTTAAAATAACTATTCCCACTCCAAAGAGTGCAACAGTGAGGAAAGTGTTGGATAGCGTAGGGGTAAAAATTACTATTCCCAGTCCAGTGAGTGCAACAGTAGGGAAAGCGTTGGATAGCGTAGGGGTGAAAATTACTATCCCCACTCCAAAAAGTGCAACAGTAGGGAAAGCGTTGGATAGCGTAGGGGTAAAAATCACTATTCCCACTCCAAAGAGTGCAACAGTAGGGAAAGCATTGGATAGCGTAGGGGTAAAAATTACTATTCCCACTCCAGAAAGTGCAACAGTAGAGAAAGCGTTGGATAGCTGGAGGGTTAAAATTACTATTCCCACTCAAGAGAGTGCAACAGTAGGCAAAGTGTTGGATAGTGTAGGGGTGAAAATTACTATTCCCACTCCAAAGAGTGCAACAGTAGGGAAAGCGTTGGATAGCGAAGGAGTAAAAATTACTATTCCCACTCCAGTGAGTGCAGCACTAGAGAAAACGCTGGATAGCGCTAGGGGTTAAAATGACTATTCCCACTCCAGAAATTGCAACTGTAGGGAAAGTGTTGGATAGCGGGAGAGTTAAATTTACCATTCCCACTCCAAAGAGTGCAACAGTAGGGAAAGCATTGGATAGCGTAGGGGTAAAAATTACTATTCCCACTCCAGTGAGTGCAACAGCAGGGGAAAGCGCTGAATAGCGTAGGGGTAAAAATTACTATTTCCACTCCAAAAAGTACAACAGTAGGGAAAGCGTTGGACAGCGTATGGGTAAAAATTACTATTCACACTCCAGAGAGTGCAACAGCAGGGAAAGTAAATACTTCACATATGAATAAAAATAAATTAAATGTTAATACCGAATACAAATTAATTAAAAGTAATTAACAATTTTATATAATATAATAATTAATCAATTAAAAATGAAAAAATATATATTACAAATAATTACCTATTAATACAAATTATTTACCAATTAACCATTAATTAATTAACAAATAAAAAATGGTTCAAAATTACAACAAAACAAAAACAATAAATAAATAACAATATTTATTTATTTACAATTAAATTACTTCCCACCCTATTCCCCTATAAACCCACAACCCGCTACAGGAAATAAATTAATAAAATTAACATAATTAACAATTAAACTATTAATTAAAATTAATTACCAATTACATTTTAATTAATTACCAATTAAAAATATATATATTAATACATTCCAAATAAATACCAATAAATATATTTAAACATTTAAATAATTACATTTAAATTACTTCCCACCCTATTCCCCTATAAACCCAAAACCCGCTACAGAAAATACATTAATAAAATTAACATAATTATCAATTATTCAATTAATTAAAATCAATAATAATAATTTTTTAATTAATTACCAATTACTTATTAATTAACAATTAATTCAAAATAAATACCAATAAATAAATTTACATATTTAATTAATTATAAATAAATTACTTCCCACCCTATTCCCCTATAAACCCACAACCCGCTACAGAATTATATTATGCAAAAATTAAATACCATACAATTAATTAACTAAAATAAATTATAAAATAAATATACACTTTTCTCACATATACTAACATAAAAAATACTTAAAAAAATTAATATTAACTTACTTACCTCAAATTCGATATTTTTGTTGTCTATATTATGTCCATTTGATATTTTTGTTGTCTATATTCTGTCCATTCTATATTTTTGTTGTTTATATTCTGTCCATTCAATATTTTGTCCATTCTATATTTATGATTCGATATTTATGCTATTCTATTCGATATTTTTGTAGTCTATATTCTGTCCATTCGATATTGTGTCCATTCTACATTTATAACTCGATATAAATGTAACTCGATATTAAAAACTTGATATTTTGACTGTATACCGATGGATACCACACAAGTTGTAGTATAAAAATAAGCATTTTTATATAGATTTAACACAAGAGCACAAATGACAAAAATCCACAATACTCTATTTTAAAAATGGTAGAAATAGCTTAGTTCTCTTTAGATGTAAAATGAAAGACTTTAAGTTCAGTGTACCTTTGGATGCGTAACGCTATACAACGAAAGTGTTGCAGAGAAGTTGATGCATCGGTTCCTTACACGCAAGAATAGTGATGCGTCGGGTCCCTTCTGCTGCGTAGGGGATGCAATGAAAATCTGGTGCAATGAAACAAAAATGGCATCTTCTCCTTGATCCAACACAATGCGTGCATGCCGAACGGCCGTGCAGTGACTCACCGATTTGTCTGAGAAGCGACAGGCCCTGCAACATGCTTCTCTGGTGATGCGACGCGTTTGATGTGACAACAACACTCTTCTCCGGTGTTGCGGGACGCTTCGGCGATGCGAGAGCGACAGCGGCGACACCCTCCTTCAGTGATGCAATGACAGCGGCGGCGACACGCAACTCCGGTGATGCGATGGCATCTGATGCGATGGCGACACTCTTATCCGGCGATACGAGGTACTTCTATGAGGTGAAGCGGCTGCGGCGACACCCTTCTCCAGCGATGAGACGACAGTGGCTGCGGCGGTGACACTCTTCTTCTTCGTGAGTTGCGCTTCCAGCTCCTTGCGACAAGCAGTCCCTCAGAAGGCCCAACACAACAGCAGACACTGCCAAAGAACTCTAGGGGAGCTGGTTGGTGAAGTATGTTGTCCCTGAGACTTCAGCAGGAGACAAGCTCTATCTCAAGCCCTTGGAGATCCTTTACAAGTTGAATTGAAAGTAGCACAAAGTCCTTTCTTCTTTCGTTGGCAGTCAGGCAACCACTGCACGCCAATCCCCCAAACAGCACTCAGCTTAGGGGTAGTGGATAGTCTCCTCCTCAGTTTCTCTGTTTCCTCTCCTCAGCAAAGGTTCTTCTTGTTTCCCAAAAGTGATCTAAAATTCTGGGGTCTAGGTCCCCATATTTATACTAGCAAATCCTTTTTCCTCTGAAGGCAGAGGGTCCTGTACCCAGTCCAAACCAGTTCTGTGCAGTCCTGGAGCACTTTGTTGACAAGACTCCTTCTTTCCTTTGACAGTGTGGGCCAGGGACATCAGATGCACCACATGAGGTGGCGCCAGCATTGTGGAAGGCAGGCCCAGCCCTATTCAGGTCTCAGGTGCAACTCCTCCCACCCATCTACATGCAGATAGCTCTATTCAGCCCTGTGCTGACTCACCCTGTCTCTTGGAATCCCCCTGCCCCTGTCACTCAAACTCCAGACAAGGAATACACAACCTGGCAGAGGCAGGCTTGCATAGTTAGGCAAGAAAATCCCTACTTTCTAAAAGTATTTTCATACAAAGAATGTTAAAACCAACTTCACTAAAAGATGTAATTCATGATTCTGAGTTCAGGCATACTAAACTCAAATTTATACCTAGTTCCCTGAGTCAGTTAGGATTATAAGATGTTATAATCAAACTGCCTATTCTGTCCTATGGGGAGCAGATAGCCTGACAATAGTGAAAAACGAAAATGGCTGTATTTGACTATCAGGACATGCCACACGCATCAGGGCATGTCCTACCTTTTACCTACAATGCACCCTGCCCTTGGGCCTACCATAGGCTTGACTAATATGCAGAAAAGGGAATGTTTAGGTACTAGGAAGTGGGTGCACTTGCCCAGTCAACATGGCAGTACCGGACTGCACAGATAAGTCTTTTTCAGGTTTTCAAAAGAGTCTGTTGCTTGTCCTTTGAAGGTTCTTTGTGCTGGCATCGTTTCAGGTTCGCTGGGATCCTCAGAAAACATATCAAAGTTATTGAAATAGCCTGACGCAGTGCTGTCAATTGTTGGAGTTGCATCCGGATTCGTTGAAATCGCTGGAACCACTTGATCACTTGTTACTTCATTGTAGACAGGTGAATCAGGATGAACTGTTATTTGGGTCCCAAGAAGAGCGAGTTCCATGGCTTTATTGCATAGTCCTTCTTTTCTCACTGTAGAATCTTCAAAGGTGATAAGTCTCTCAGTTTGAACCTCTTGGATTGTAGCCAGTGGAGTGCACTTGGCCAACTGCTTAGTATCGGCCACATAGTGTGGTTTGATCAGGTCGATGCACACAAACCTGTTCTCCTTTTTTCCAGCAAGGGGCGGCAGTAACACTGTTCTTGTTCCGTGGATTGCTAGGACAGGTTCTTTGTGCTGGCATCGTTTCAGGTTCGCTGGGATCCTCAGAAAACATATCAAAGTTATTGAAATAGCCTGACGCAGTGCTGTCAATTGTTGGAGTTGCATCCAGATTCGTTGAAATCGCTGGAACCACTTGATCACTTGTTACTTCATTGTAGACAGGTGAATCAGGATGAACTGTTATTTGGGTCCCAAGAAGAGCGAGTTCCATGGCTTTATTGCATAGTCCTTCTTTTCTCACTGTAGAATCTTCAAAGGTGATAAGTCTCTCAGTTTGAACCTCTTGGATTGTAGCCAGCGGAGTGCACTTGGCCAACTGCTTAGTATCGGCCACATAGTGTGGTTTGATCAGGTCGATGCACACAAACCCGTTCTCCTTTTTTCCAGCAAGGGGCGGCAGTAACACTGTTCTTGTTCCGTGGATTGCTAGGACAGGTACTGGTTGTCTGTAAGAAGGCCCAAATTCCTTCTTGTCCGCGATCTTTTCTATGACTCGATCTCCAAGCTTTGGTATCCAGACAGGCCTTGCTGGGACGGTTGGTTTTTCCCAAGTGGTGACTTGCTTCAGGAACACGTTGCTTTGTTTCGTTCTCAGTTCATTTAAGTCCTGTAAAACTGCCAAATGATCTTTGATATCAAATTTCTTAATTTCCACCACTGATGTGTGACAATCAAGGTCCCAGACCAACATTCTTGTCCTAAATAGGACCTCATATGGAGTGATACCCCCTAGAGAACTTCTTGGCAAGTTGCTAAGACTACGCTGGACACTTATTAGATGTTTGACCCACCCATCACCTGAACCTAATATCCTAGCTGTTATAGAGTGCTTTATGTCCCCTTTTTTCCTCTCCACAACCGAATTTCCCTCAGGATGGAATGAAATAAAGTTGTGCAATGCAACTCCCAAATTGGCTATGGCTTCTTTGTAAGCTCGAGAGCTAAACGCAGGACCCTAGTCACAATGTAGCGTGCCAATTGCATATGTGCCGATAAAGACAAATCTTTCATAACAGTTTGAGCGTCAGCCGAGCGCTGAGGCCACATCTAAAGGAACCTTGAACACGAATCCACTGCGACCATGATATATTTATAGTTACCATCCCTTTGTAAGGGACTGCAGTGATCCAGGTAAACACACAATAATGGTTTATCTGAGATTAAGAGGGTCGTCTGCGCAGGACATTTCACAGTTGAGACTTTCAGTTTTTGACATATTTCACAATCCAAAAGATAATTTCTGGTCTGTTTTCTAATGCAGGGCCACCAGTATTGTTGTTTTAATAATGACACTGTGGCGGAAACACCTGCATGAGAAGAGGCGAGCCCTTCATGTGCTGCTAGGATTAGTCCTAATCTATGTTCCATGTTTGGAATTACCCTATCCCCCCTCCAGGGATTCGAGCAAATAGAAAATTGTTCGCATCAGTTATATATGAGTATTTGAGTGGAAACCCTTTAGGTAACCGCTGCCCTTGCTTGTCGCATTGACATCCAGCATTATTTCATTGTATACTTTTGTTTTTGAAAGAGTGATTGCAACTACGAAAGCCATTTCCACAGCCCCTTTCGCGGCTTCATCAGCCAATGAACTCCCTTCAACGTAAACACCATCACGTTGATGACTCAGTGTGTGTATCACGTGAGTGTTTTGTAGTCCATTTCGCAACTGAACTACTTGTTCCCAAAGTGTTTTATGCTTGATTGTGCCACCTTTTGCATCTTCGAAACCATTTTAAGCCAGTTCTGTAAATATTCATCGTATGATTGAACACAGTAAAAAGAATCGCAAACAATGAGTGTGGGGAATTCGTGATCCGTATTTTCAAGTGCCATTTTGGATGCTTGTAGTTCAGCTCGCTGAGCTGTACAATCTCCTAGAGATTGTGTTTTTGTGACCATAGGTCTAAATTTGCCATTGTGCAAACAACCTTTAATGATCGTGCTTGCTGTACTGTAAGCTTGTTTACTACTTCCCGTAGCGGATTGTGCAGATCCGTCAGTATAAATTATACATTCATACTTTTCTAGAGGTAGAATTTCATTAGGCAGAGGACATTTGTGTTCGTATTGCAGGAATGCTTGTGTTTTCAAATAAGGATCAAACACGTATTCAACATCAGTTGCAGCCAGAGAATTAACCCATTGTATCCATCTTGGATGTAAAGCTTTTGCATTCAAAATGCTCATTTTTGTCACTGCCTCTAAGGCTGGTGCAGGTGTTACTACCATAATGCGTTTTCCCTGTGCTATGGCTCTTTCTTTTGCTACAGCGGTTTGAACTGCTGTCAGAATTTTTCCTGTTGATGTAAATTTCATTTCTGCTTGTGTTTACAAATGTGATTTGTATGCAATTGGTACTTTTTCAGATTAATTAAAAGTTAAGTAGGTGAATCCGCATTGACCTGGAATGATTTGGATCACTAAGTGCGTACATTTACTTGTGTTTGTAAATGTTTTGTTGTTAACATGTCGGTTTGTAGCAAACGCAACATTTCTGTGTGTTTTTGTGTCCAATGTACTGTTTTAAAATCAGGTTTGATTATTTTGTAGAGAGGTTTAACCCTTTTTGCGTAGTTTAGAATGTAAGTTCTTCCAAAATTCAGGAAACCTAGAATCGGTTGTAAGATTTTCAGTGTTTTTAGAGGTTGGAGCAGCGCACACTTTTCTAAAAAGTTGACTGCCAGGGATTTGCCTTCACTTGAAAGTTCATATCCTAGAAAAAGGACGTTGAGATGGGCAATTCTTGATTTTTTAAAATTGAATTTGTACCCTTCAGAGGCGAAGCCTAGTATAATGGTGTTCACCCTGTTCAAGTGCCTGTTCAGGTCATCGTCTCTCAGATAGATATCATCGACATATGACAATGCCTCGTCATCATAAGTTTGTAGTAACTCTGTTACCCTTGCTGAGAATAACCCCAGACCATTCTTGAATCCTTGAGGGAGACGACAGAATTGACGCTGTGTCCCCATTATTGAGAAAGTGTTCAAATACCTACTTTCTGGTGCAATGTTTTGACAAAAGAAATCATTTGAAATGTCTAATGAGGTTTTATATTTTTTACGCACAATGTTATTCATTAATGTTGTACTGTGTGCATTTTGCATTGCAAATGTTTTACAATATGAGTTTAGGTATCTGTAATCCAAACCTAGACGATATGTATTGTCTGGTTTGGAAACAGGAAACAAAGGATTGTTCATTGATGAGGTCCAAGTTTTAATCACCCATTGGAATTCAAGTTGATCTAAGATCTCCCTGACCTGTTTTTTAGCTTCTTGCTTAATTGGGTACTGCCTTTGTGCAGTTGGTTGATTTTTTAACTGGACCTTGTAGTGAGGCGAATCCTCATCCAATCCTACATGATTTTTATATAATGCTGGGGCTTGGGCAACTGCCCATTTCATGGCATAAGTATATTTTAAATGTTCTGGAATATGGTTAGAGAAGGCCTGCATAATGATGTCTTTGCCATCTGGCACTCCCTGACAAATTCTGGTGGCCAGTTCTTTTCTGCTAGAAGTATGTCATAACCCATCAAAAGTTGTTCCCAAAAGTGTGCTTTCACTTTTCTTAGTATGTCTCCCTCCATCTGGAGTTTTATTTCATATAACCTATGTGGAGAGCTAACCCTGGTGTCTGCAGTTTCAACTTGAATATCTTCATTCAAGTCCACTGTCTCCAGAAGTTCCTTCATGGTCTGGCGAGCTATTGTTACTCTGCTGGGCTGTCCAACATTGTCTGAGCCCATTCTCCGTTCTTTAGTTGTGTCCTCAAGATCCTCTGCATGTCGGATTTTTAGACCTGCTACCTTCTTTTTGGTGAATTGAGGTTTTTGTTTGCTTTTCTGAACGTGTTGATTGTCTTTGGACTTTACGTGTTCTTCTTTTTGATCTGACTGTCCTCTTCTTATGGATGTCTGTGAGGATATCTGTCAGGTTTTCTCAAATTATCCCTATTCCTGAGGTCATTCCTCTTTTCAGAGGGCTCCTTTTCAAGAGACCTACCTCAGGGTTGAGAATCTTTCTCTTTTGAATGTTTGCTGTTTTCCCACTTCTTTTCAGAAGAGGTTGGAGTATTTTTAGTAAAGACCTTTTCAGGACTTTCAGACAGTTGTGGTTTAACTGGTTTCCCACCCAAACGGTCTCTGCCTAATTCTTCATAGGATTTTTCAATTATTCTGGCTAGTTCTTGTGGTTGTTCTGTTACATCAAATTCTCTTAAATTCTGGTGGATTGTCATTGATGCTGCTTCTCCTTTAACATTATATAATATTATTGTTGAGACCTGGTAGAAATTTTTCAGTAACTTCATACCCAAATTCAGAGCAGGCTCTGCACCGTATTCATTTCGAATTTGTTTCAGGATGTCAGGTATTGCCGCCATTGACGGAACACCATGTGTTTTAGTGTAGATAGCAGCAAAGACTGTGCCCCAAGTGGTGCAGTCTTTCAGATGTGGTGCTATCCCTATTGGTAAACAGATTGTTAGAATTCTATGTTTCTCATAAGGGCTGGTATTAGGAAATACCGCTTCGATTTGAGTAATTCTGTGAGCTAACCAGAATGGAATTTGTTTACGTTTTGTGGGTAGTTTACCCATGACTGCGTGTAAAGTCTGTGGTGTGATTTTTTTGTGTATTCCCCTTGTGAGAGCTTTGTTGTGGAATAACATATGGTGGTTGGACTATGAGAGTCTGCATGACATATTGAACCAATTGTCTATAAATTCTGATTAACTCTTTGAGTTGAGTGAGTAATTTTATGCGTGACATGTCTTCAATGTCAGGATGTGGTGTATAGCCAGCTAAAATCGGCCATTTTGCTCCTGGTCTACCTAGTGGATAGAGCTTGGTAATGTGATTTAAATGTTTTAGGGCTCCTTTAAATCAGAGCTCATGCTCCTGGCATGTGAGTGGAATTTCAATATCCTCAAAAGGTTTATATTCCTCTGGTGGATCATCTTCTTTGTAGAAGTGAAATATTTTAGTTACTGGATTTGATTCTGGGAATACTATCTACAAATAGAATATCTCTGTCTGGTGATATTCAAGTGCCTCGGTATGCACCTGTTACAATGCATTTTTTACTCCGCACTACCACTACAACGCAGGCATTACAACGCATACCGTTACAACGCATTGGGCTGGGGGGCGCTCTAGGATAAGAGGTAAGTTTAATTTACTATCCAACACCTTCCCTAGGGTCCACGGGGACTGGAGTTAGAATAGTAAATTATACTTACCACTATCCAGCACCCCAAAGCGCTATGCGTTGTAGCGGTATGCGTTGTAAATACCGCGTTGTAATGGTATGCGGAGTAAAAGTATGCGTTGTAACGACATACATCCAAGTGCCTCTATCACAAAAACTGTTCTACCACCTCTTGGTGTTATGCCATGTTTTATAAGTTTTTAAGTGATTGCTCTCCTTAAATTTGGAGAAACGATTATAGCATTCTCATCGGTTTCATTAAAACCTGTTTGATTAAAAGCTAGTACAGCATTGTCGCCTGTAGCTCCACCGGTTTGGGTGTTATTGTCCTATGACATTGTTTAATGAAAATCTGCAGAGCAAGATTCAAGGGAACAAAGATAAGTGCATGTGAGAAGTTGGCCTGGCATATGCTGTCCACTATTCTAGTGGGCACCTTGCACCAATCCAAATGACCCTTATTGATTGTAGGTTTAAAGACAACCTATATAGAAAGCTATCCTAGTGGTAGCTGTGGAGAGCTGCCTTCAGGCTAAGTCTTGAAGGAATGTAAAGCAGCTTGTTTTACCAGTCTATAATCTCATGAATGACCAAATGAAAGGAGAACCACACCAGGTATATATATAAAATAAATGTATTTATTCTAAACACATCCCTCTAGTCTTTTTATGAGGCTAGAAGCAAAAGTACATTCTGTAAACTTTTTTAGCACACAGTAAATTAGCACAATATTTGATTAGCCCAAGGGGCGTCACAACCATATACTAAGAAAGTGGTATAGGAAACACAACTGGCATAGATACAAGGCCTAGAGCCTTTACAACTGCTGAGGCCACCAGGAACCACCCAAGGTAGTGATGCAGGGGACCCACGGGGGACGCGTGCAGTGTCTAAACACAGCCGTGAATCACCATTAACTTCTATAGGGAAAGTCGCGGTTGGAAAATTACAGACAAAGGACACTTAGAAGAGGACTTGCAGCAAACCCCTTTAGAACTAGGCAGTCAATACCCATGGGAGCACTGGAGTACTCGAGTGACCTCACCCAGGAAAGCCGGGTGCATAGATGTCTTTTGGTGTCGGGTTTCGTTGTCGATTTCAATAGCGAGCTGCGGAAAAGTGCTGCAGGCTACCAAGTTGAAAATTTCCGGGTGGATCCAAGGGTGGATCAGAGATCTGTAGAACCTGAAAGCTGAGAGGACAGAGTCGGAGACACTAGCCAGTGACCAGGAAGGCAATGAAAAGATGCCAACCGATATCGGGTGATTTCAGGTGAAGAAGGTGAAGTTTGACTCGTCAGCCACGAGGACCAGGATATGTCAAGGACAACTAGGAGCTGGATTGGAGCTGCCCCACAAAGATGTCGAGTGCTGCAGGTGTCGGTTTCTGGATTGGACTGAATGGAAAGGGGCGACCACTCGGTCCCCCCGAACGTATGGCTGAGTGCCTCGATCCCCCCGGGAAGCCATTTTTGGGCGGGAGGCGCGTCTCGGCTGGTATGCCCGAAGCGGCGTAGCCGGGGCGCGCTGTTTCCCGCCCTGGAGTGGGCTGGCCTAGACACCGACGCAGCCAGCCACGCCCTCGGGGCGGGCAGGGGCGGGTTCTCGCCCGCCCTGAAGACGGATAAAAGAAGGCGCAAGACCAGAAGACGTCCTCTTGTTCTTGTGCTCCGAAGCTGCACCTCCTCGCTACACGTGAGCTCGGGACAGAACGAAGAGCCAATTTTGAGCGTTTTGATCCTTTTCTTTGTCTTCCAGATACTTCCTCGGAGAGATGCCCAAGAAAGGCGCAAAGAGAATGACGACCGACCAGATGGTGCGGGCCCTTTGCAAAGAGGTGTCCGACATAAAGAAACGGTTGGCGGAGCGAGATGGGGAGGAGGGTTCGGGCCCTGCGCCGGCTGGAGGGAGACCTAAGAGGCCGAGAAGGGTTCCAGCCGGTGGAGACGCCCCGGTTCCCTCTGCCCCGCTCGAGGCGCCGACCCCAGTACCGGCCGAGGGGAATCCAATCCCCGTTGTCGTCACCCCGACACCCAAGGAAGACATGCCCCCCGAGCTGGCAGCACAGCTAGCAGCATGGTTGGGGGATAGCAGTGATGGCGCCACGGCTGCCGAGGCACAGGCGCTGATAAAAGGGCTTCGTGAGAAGAAAGAGGCAGCTAGAGTGGCTGCACCGTTGGCAAGGATAGACAAGCCGCAAGCGGCAGAAGCTGCGTCCGGTTCAGGTAAGCGGCCATTGCCGATTGCACGGGACGAGTCAGCACCTTCTCGTAGAGAGAGATTGGGACAACATGTCCCCTTAGCGATAAAAGAAAAGATCTGGGCAGGGGAATACGTGAATATTTTTTCCTTGCTTGTTGATCATTATGATGTGGAGCATGTAAAAAGTCAGAAGGACCTAATGCATCCGAGTGTTTGGCGCGCAAAAATGGCCGCCTTTAAGGTAAATGAGAATATTGGTAACTGGGGCAATGCGTGGGGTATTTTTACATCGATTTTGGGGGAACGTAGGCCCGAGTTGCTTCCTGAGTTTCCCGTTTACCAATCAAGGATTATGAGTTACTCGACAGCGTATCAAGGTAACCATTGGTTTTGTTATGATAATCTGTTCAGGAAAGAAAAAGAACATAACAAGAGTTTGACTTGGGATTGTTACGATTCTTTAACATGGGATAAAATGAAAGAATCGGGAATGTTAAGAATGCCATTGGTTGGGAGCAATGTTGTTGATTACTCCCGCCAAAATGTGGGGTCGCCCTTTCGACCAAGTTCGAGCACCGACGACCAGTCGAGGCCCGCAGGCAATACAGGGAGAAAGGGTTTCTGTTATAACTTCAACAGAGGGAAATGTACCAGGCCTCCGGGATCATGTAAATTTAGACACGAATGTAGTACGTGTGGGTCATCCCATCCTGAGTCAGCGTGCAGAGCCAGAACGAGTGAGAATGGGGGTAAGGGAGGCGCCAAACAGGTCTAAGCTAGGCCGAGGGGCGCCTTTACCAACTCCGATTGATACTTTGGCAATGATTCCCTGGCTCAGCGAATACCCGGATCGGACTTCTGCCGGGATGCTGCGGAACGGTTTTACACATGGTTTCCGCATCCCGGTAGGGGACTTTCAGGGTGTAGGGGTGTGCAAAAATCAACTTTCCGTTCTACAACATACATCTGTAGTGCAAGAGAAAATTCAGAAAGAGGTTAGCCGGGGACGGGTCGCCGGCCCGTTTAGTGTACCCCCGGTACCGGATTTTGTTTGTTCTCCGTTAGGGGTGGTCCCCAAGAAGGACCCAGGTGAGTTTCGATTGATTCATAATCTGTCTGCTCCACATGGTCTTTCAGTGAACGACGCAATTGATCCAGAAGTTTGTTCGGTGCGATACGCATCTTTTGATGAGGCAGTAGCCATCTTGAATCGCCTGGGGCCCGGGACGTTGATGGCGAAATCGGATATCGAGTCAGCGTTCCGGTTGCTCCCGGTACACCCAGACGATCAGCGTCTTTTGGGATTCGGGTTCCAGGGATCATTTTACATGGATAGGTGTATGCCAATGGGATGCTCTATATCATGTGCTTATTTTGAGCAATTCAGTACTTTCCTGCAATGGGTGTTCACTAAGAAAACGGGTTTTCGAAATGTAATGCACTACCTTGACGATTTTTTGTTCCTTGGTCCCGCCCAAAATCCCGAATGTGCCCAGGCCTTAGATGAATTCTGTGTGTTGATGGGTCACTTTGGCGTGCCATTGGCACCGGGTAAAACTATGGGTCCCACGACTTGCCTCGAGTTTTTGGGGATCGAGTTGGACTCAGGGGAGGGGTGTTTCCGTTTACCAGCTAGCAAAGTGTTTAAATTCAGGACAGCCCTCCAAGTATGTTTGAATACACCTAAGGTTACACTGCATCATTTGCAACAATTAGTGGGGAAGTTAAACTTTGCCTTGAGGGTAATCCCAATGGCTCGCCCCTTTTCCCGCTCCATTGCCCAAGCGATGGTTGGCCTGAAGGAGGGTCATCATCGAACGAGGTTATCGGCTGAGGTCCGCCAGGACATGCGGATATGGTTAGCATTCTTGGCGGACTTCAATGGCCGGGTCGTCTGGAACAAGCCAGCCGTGACCTCGGAAGAGCTTGGGCTATGGACGGATTCAGCAGGAAGCACAGGTTTTGGCGCCATCTTCGGCACAAACTGGTCTGCTCAAAGATGGCCCTTATGGTGGCACGAGAAGGGGCTAACGAGTAATATTGCTTTCCTTGAATTATTTCCCATTCTCGTGGCCCTGAGAACGTGGCCAGAAGGTTTCAGAGATCATTCTGTCATTTTTTGGTCCGACAATATGACCGTGGTAGAATGCATCAACAGTCAGTCAGCCCATTGTAAATTGATTTTGAGGCTGCTTAAGGAAATCGTCCTACTTTGTATGCAACTGAACGTGGTATTCAGAGCAAAACATGTCCCAGGGGTGATGAATCAGGCTGCTGACGCATTGTCTCGTTTTCACATGCAGGCTTTCTCGGGTTTCCTTCCCTCAGCGGACCCGGAGCCGGCACCCTTCCCCGAAGCTCTCTGGTCTCTCGGTGCCCCGAACTTCGTCACCTCGTGGGAGAGAGTCTAGCACCCAGGACAAGGAAGGCATATGAAGGGGCGTTCCAGGCCTATTTAGCCTTTTTGGGGGCAGAGAGAGGGGGTCTTTGGGGTCAGGAAGAGTGGGTAGTGCTCTTTCTTATGTCTTTGCACAGGGCTGGGAAATCGGTGGCTACGGCCCAAAGGCATCGAGCCGCCATTTCCTTTGTTGCCAGGGCCCATGGCATCCGGGACCCAACAGCGTCTTTCACAGTACAGAAAGCGCTGCGTGGGTGGCAACGCCTAGAGGGTCGCAGAGTAGACGTGAGACGACCGATAGGTCTAGACAGGTTGTCCCAGTTACTGGCCACACTCCCGAACACATGCTCGTCCCCTTTTGAGACTTGTTTGTTCCGGACTGCATTTACGCTGGCGTTTCACGGGGCTATGAGAGTTAGTGAGCTGGTTGCAAGGAACAAACAGGATGTGACGGGGGGCTTGTGCAGGGAACATGTTCAGATCAGGGGGGATGCGTTGATTGTCTCCTTTCTCAGGTCTAAGACTGACCAAGATGGGAGAGGGGACTGCACGATCATTCGCAGGAACCCCGAGTCATCCATGTGCCCGGTACAGTGCTTAGAAAATTACCTAGCACAGAGAGTGGCATCATGGGGGGGGACATTGTTGAGGCATGCAGACGCCACCCCGCTGACGAGGTTTCAGTTTCAACGGGTGCTTGCAATGGCCATTGCCGCAGCGGGTTTGGACCCGGGCGAATTTGGGACCCACTCCTTTCGTATAGGGGCTGCCACTGAAGCTACAGCCAGGGGTCTTAATGTAGAACAAGTGAAACGTGTGGGGCGCTGGTCCTCCAATTGTTATAAGAGGTACGTGCGATTGCACATGTTGTGAAGCTGTAATCATGTACTCACGCCTCTTGTCTTTTGTTTGTTTTCAGTTGCGCAAGCCTACGCGGCAGGGCAGACTGAGCAGTCAACCCAACACCGGGCCAGCGGTCGCACGTCACCGGCTGTGAGGAAGGAGGTGTGGGTCGTGGGCCACTCATACGTGAGACGGGCCGCAGACGTATTCAAAGCAGGTGACATGATTCACGTACCTGGGGAATACGGGTACAGAGTGTCCTTCTACGGAAGGGGCGGTCTCTGTATTGACCAGTTTCAGGAATTTTTTGAGGGCTTGTTAGAGCGGATAAGGTCACCGCCGTCCATAGTCATAGTGCATTTGGGGGGCAATGATTTGGTCACCACCGGTAGACGACTTCTCCTGGAGGCTATGCTTTCCACGGTAAGTTGGTTAGCGAGGAGAGTTCCGGGGTGCCTAATTGCGTGGTCTCATATGATCCCACGAAAAGTGTGGTGGGGGGCTATATCGATCCCTGCTTTGAATCATTCCGTTAAAAAATTGAATAATAAAGTGAGTAGGTTGTTCCGTTCCAAGACATTGCATTCGATCTCGCATAATTGTATTAATGATGACAGTATGTATCTGGGGGATGGTGTGCATTTGTCGAGGGCGGGGAATGAGTTACTCATAGGAGACTTCTTAGCCTGGTTAAAATCTTTAAAACATGACCTTTAGGTAGGAGTTTTTGTGGGGGGTCCGGATAGCCGGTCAACTATCCGGACCTGTGGCGGTAAGGTCATGATCGGTGAGCACTAATTGGTAGATCCCTATGAGTAGGCGTCACCCAACACGGATGGGAGCGCTCGGGAGAGGTGGCCATTGGCCCCTCAGTGGGGAGGCGGTCCCGTCTAAGGGCGGGTCGCCGGAAGTAAAGGAAAGGCGGTCAAGGATTGGACTGAACAAGCCTTGGCAACAGCAACCCACAAAGAAAGCAAAGATTGGCTTCGGTACAGACCAGCAAGATCTGGTGGACGCCCCCTTTGGAGGGAAGTCAATGCATATCCGGAGCAATTCAATTGAGCTTTTTTTCGATTTAGAATCTAAATCATAAAAAGCGAACAACAATCAATTACATTACATTTAAATTGTAGTAAAAATCGGTATGTACAGTTAAAAAAGAGGAAAACCAGATCTCACAAATATGTAGCTCAATTAAGAATAAAAAACATTTCTTTGTCACTTTTAAAATCAGCGTAAAAAACTTTGCCTGTTTCATCTTGCTTTTGGTTTTATAGAGACATAGAGAATAATTTTGAAAAAATTAGCTAAAAATTCATAAGATAACTCTCACTATTATAAGACAGTTAATTAGTTTAAAAACGCTTTATGTCTTACAGTACATTTAAGGAAATTCGCGACTAAGTAAGTTGTCTTCTCTCCCTCCAATTGCTGCAGGAAAAGGAAAGCTAAACGACAATGTCTATAGCCAATTTGTTGTAACAATGGGACCAGCCACTTTTTCCTAAAATCAAGGAAAAATTTACAAAAAAGAATCATGTGTATGGTGGATTACGAAGAGGAGTCGTCGCATGGACAGGGCGGAAGATCTTTAGCCCAGTTATTTCGGGCGGGGAATGTGACCAGACGATGGAAAATGTTCAACCTAAACCTTACCAGAAGATACCTCTCGTAACTTGAGTTGTTAAGTGTAAGGTACGGTTGAATAGTGGCTGCCGTTTGTATTAGCAGAGTATGGGCTACTGTTGTTTTCGTAGCCTCTTTTGTTAGTCTCAATTCCTCTAAGTGGGCTAGACATTTCATTTTTAGTGCCTTCCTTGATACCTCACACATCGAGGAGGGATCGTGGTAGTACCTCTCCCATTCCAAGTCTTGCAAGAACTTCTTGATGTAACACAACTACCTGGAATTGTGAGCGTTATCCAGAGCTAAACAATCAGTAAGGATAGACTGGATCAGAGTAGCTTTATCAGAAGTCCAAATTCTACGCCATAATAATATCAGTTCAGCCTTCGCTAAGTCCGTTACGTATGACAGACCCATCTCCATGTGGCAAGCCATGGTGCCCGTGCTCCTAGGGACCGTCAAAAGGTACCTCAGGAAGGAATTTTCCACTTTTTGTATTTCTTCTGTGGTCACATAACCCCAAAGCCTTGCCCCGTACAGGGCCACGGATAGGCATTTGGCATTGTAGATCTTTACAAGTTCGAGGGGAGGTCTCCTACCCAACTTCCTGGAGAAATTAACAAGAGCTGCAGTAGTTCTTAAGAAGAGTGATTTTCTGGTTTCTATAGCAGTTTTCCAGGATAGTTTATTATCTATTGCTATGCCCAGGTAGGAATAGTTTTGTGTAGTCGCTAGTTTTTGGTCGTCTAGAGAGATATCCCTCATTCTTCGTTTGTGGCCGGTACCTGCCCTCATGACAAAGGTTTTGGTGGTGTTAATTTTCAGGTCAAGGCCTGCCATGAAGGTGGAATATCTGCCAGGCTCTTTAGGAGTTCTAGGGGGGTACAGGCTAGTATGACGGAGCCATCTGCGTAGAGCAGCGCAGGTATTGGTCGGCCGTTCACCATGGGAAGGTCCCGGCATCCCCTGATCATCGCTCCCTCCAAACTGTTAGTACATAGAGTGAAGAGCAGGGGAGCCAGGACACAGCCTTGCCTAACTCCTTTTTCCACTGCAAATTCCCCCGTCAACTCCCCCCTCACCCCGTAGCGAACCCTAGCTGTGGCATTGGAATAGAGTTCCCTCAAAAAGTTAATCAAATTTGTTGGTACTCCCATGTCCCCCAATAGAGTCCAAAGTTTTGAATGTGAGACACAGTGAAAAGCAGATGAGAGGTCCACGTACACCATATACATATCACCCCTTTTAATATGCACATACTTGTCTATTAGTAGTGTCAAGTTCAGAGCCTGCTCAATGGTCCCCAACCCTTGACGGAACCCATACTGGAGGTCTGAGATAATCCTGCCATCATCCGCCCAGTCTTGTAGTTTTATGGTGGGTACTTCCATCGCTTTCAGGAGATTGGAGACATAAATGGTTAGACCTCCCTTAGCTCGTCCTGAAGTCGAGGATTTAGCTGGTGAAAAATGGGTTTTAAAACCCGCAATTTGTATTGCGGCGAGGAACCATGTCTCTTGTAGGGCTATGACATCGAAGTTGGAAGTAAATGTCACCCACTCTTCAAATGAGGTTTTAGAACGTTGCCCTGCTATATTCCAGAATGAGGCAAGAATGAAAGGCCTGGTTTCTCTCTCTTTAGACCTCCCTTTCCCTATATTTGTTGAGATGGTATTTAAGTTCTGTAGATGGTCAACGACACGAGGGGATTGATTGGGTCCAGTAATTCTGGTCACCAGGTCATTAGATGTGACCTGAGCCGCAGTGTGTTTTATCTGGGGCTCAGGGAAATTAGAAATACGATTTGACTCGATGTTTTTAGGGGGGACAGCCGAACTACTTCTATGAGTGTCATGTGGTATAAACTTATGGTGCAGTCAATCAACTCCCTCCAGACCCGAAAGACTCGCAAAACGGTTTTGGAGGGGTATTAGGTGGTTGGCCTGGAAGTGATTGCTGGCTCTAGAATTGTTGGCTCTAAAATTGGGTCGGGGAACCAATGAAGATCTAGGATAAAAATAAGTCAGGTCACATGGCATGATGGAGTTGTTGCCCTTTTCTGGAAACCAGTTTAGAATGTGACTAACTGTTCTGTGATCCCTGAAATTGATGACAATCATGTCTTCCATTTTGTCCTTTGTTCTGCTACCAAGCCATGAGAGACGGCGAACGTGTAGTATCTCGCCGTTTAGGTTTGGAGGAAGAGGACGGTTCTGCCTGAGCCAATACGTGGTTTTGTTTTTTAACTGGGAGTGGTATTCCCTCTTACCATCCAATAATATTGGGACTCCTGTAAGGCCCACCACCAGAGGAACCGCTTCCGGTGGCGATTCCACTTGACGCCCCCTAGGCTTTGTAATCCGGTCTGGGGTTTTTCTAGCCAGCTTACTTTGTAGATTTCCTGAGTTAGGCACGTTCTCTCTCCTGAGGGCCTCTCTGTCTCCGTGTTGTGCGGCCTGATGCAGTGGTTTATCAGTAACTGGCCTTGGGGGTTGTGTTTTTTTTTCTCAATGGTTTTTTAATCTTTTTTTGGGCAATGAAATTTGAGGGTAATGCCATAGGCGGAATTACTGGTACGGGCCTGACATTTTGGTTAGTTAACCCTGTGTTTGAAGGTAATGTCTCCTCTAACGTTCTGAGCCGATCTTCTATTCTTTTCAGTCTCTCTATTAGTGACAGTGTTTAGGCTCTGATTAGGTGTTCCATTGTTCCTATTAGGTCCTTACAGGGAGTTTCAAGTGTCAGACGTTGTGGTGGGGTTCCTACTACAGGGGTCATCGTAGTGTTTGGTATGAGGGCTTTAGCGGATTCGCCAAAGTCAGTGTGGCTAATCTTTTTTCTCTGTGGTTCATTCCCTTTTTTCCTTCTTTTCCTTGGCGGTGAGCCTTGTGCTCTGGGTGGATTTGAATTTTTTGGCTTTTTCGCGTGGCCTTTGCTACAGGTAAGGGCGTATCGGGTATAACTTCTATTTCCGGTGGTGATTTACAGAGAGAGGGTGAGACTAGTCTATGCGATACATTGACTGCGTCAGGGGTAGAAGTTACATCTCATAAGAGGATTGGGATGCTGTTGTTGGTTATATCAGGGTCCTCGTTATCAATGGGGCAGCTAATGTGTGGTGGACTATCTATCTGTGAGCGACCAGGGGAGGAGCGTTTGTTTTTAATCAATTCGACAGAGAGAAGTCGCTCAGCTCGTCGTTCTGCAAGTGTGCTCTCCCTTTTGATGTCAGAGGAAATCCTGAATACATAATTGTCCAAAGTTCCTTTATTTGCGCCACTTAGTTCTTTCATGCTGGTCGAGGTCATGATGCGTAGCAGCTATTATCTAGGACAACGTCGAGCAGGCCTAGATTAAGGGATGACCCCGAGATGACAGAAGCACAACCAAAGAGTCTCGCAGGCTAGCAGGCCGGTAGTCACACACAAGGAAATAAAAGAAGCTTAATACCTTACAGTGCGATTGTTCTTGGGTAGGATGTCAGTCAGTAGGCCCAGCCCGGCCTCCTTCGGCTCCTGAGGGCTACAGAGGGCCCGCCCTTTGCCCAGGCTTCGCCCTGCGTCCCACGAGGCGGGGCTTACACCATTTTTATGCGCCTCCTGGCGCTGTCGGGTGAATCAGGGGCCTCAGAGGTTGCCGGTAGTTGTAGTCCCCGGCCCGGCCTCCGCTCGGCGGGCGCGCCGGTTAGGTGTTGAAACCAGCGGGACGGCAGGAGGCAGGCGGGGGGATCCGGTGTCAAAGGAAAAAATGCAAGCAGCTATCGCCCAGAGGTTGTGTCAGCAGGCAAACAGAGTTACCGGAGCAACTAGGAAAGCCCAAAAAAAAAGAAGAGTTACCTTTGTGGGGACCTACCAGTTGACAAACCAGGGATCGCGAAGGAGCCTCAAGTGGAAATGCAAGAAGCGGGACCACGGAACACTCGTGGAGTTTAGGCCTACAATCTTCGGTGAGGATGGTGCTCTGGGATTGGACTACCAGTAGCCCAATGAACAACTTCAAGAAGTTGATCGTAAAGGCAGAGGGTCTCAGCTTTGCTGGGATCTTGTGTCAGCCTCTGAGAAGTCTGGAAGTCCATGTCCTGTGTCGCAAATCCTTTGAGATCCAGCGGGAGCCTTGGAAATGCAGACCGGCAAGATGCTTCTTTGGTGCCTGTTTGAACAGGGGAGTCACTCCTTGACCCCAAGGGAGATTCTTCCATCTTCTAGTCGAAATAGAATGTCAAAGTTCCAGGATATATGTTGCAGAGTTTTGTCCAGGGTAATTCGAAGTCCTAAGGACTGGGTTCCTATACTTATACTAATTTTAGGGGTTGGACTTACTCTAGGGTCCCACCAATGGGAGGACCCAGGGTGGGGGTGGTTACACCCCTTTCCCTTTGTCCAGTTTCATGCCAGAGCAGGGGCTGAGTGCTGCTGCAACCGGTTTGAGTTGGGATATGCACAGGGACACCAAGTGTGCCCCCAGCACTGTGTGAAAAGCACTCTATGAATGCACCCACCCATCCCCAATACAGTAAAGCCTGTCTGGGAGGTGGTTACACCTCCCTGTGACAGGAAACCTACTGTCCAGGCCTCCCCTGCCGGAGTTTCATCCAGCAGCAGGAGGTCAGACTCGTGTCTGTGGCTGCAGCATTCATTTTGTGATGCTGGGGCTCTTTTAAACCATTACCGGTTAGGTAAGTGTGTACATGTCTTCTCGCTCTAGAAGGGTAGAATTCTACCCCCGCCGCCAGAACTGGCGGGGGGGAGGGTAGGATTCCAAAGTGTTTGAAACCAAACACAACATGTTTCCATGCAGCCATTCCAAAGTTAGCATTAACAGCAAGGTGATAATGCACTTAAGAGTATATGGCCTGGCGCCATCACAGAACATTTACAGAGAAGTGATTCCGAAAGCTGCAGAGGGGTCCTGCTCATGCATGGGCACCCTCTCACACAAAACCAAGCACTCTGACTTCAGGATGGATAAGGCCTGTCATAGAAGTGATCTTTAGGTTTATATGTGTCAGTGATAAGGTAGATATAGGAAACCTACATCTCAGTAAGGGGTACAAGCACCACCTTACCCAGGCTGCAGTAGGAGACCTGTGGTGCCATTTTGGAAGGTTTCCCAGGGGTGGCATAATACATGCTTCAGCCCCTGGTAGGCCTCTGGGGAACATATGTCCTTAGTACCTAAGTACTATATATTAATGACTCACAAGGGTAACCCACTAACGAATCTGGAGTGTACCTAATGTACATGCAATCAATTTAGAGAGGAAGCAGCTAGGCTGGGGTCCTGATTAGAAGGGCCCCAGCCAGACTAATGTCAAAAACAATAAACACCAGCAGAAAGTAGGGGTAACCATAGTAAGCAGATCCTACTCTCATACACCCCCCCCCAAACACAGGGACATTAAACTACCCTTGAACAGTTGAGTCTTCATGTTCTAAGTGGAAATACCTGGAGAGTCCATCTGCATTGGCATGGTTACTTCCAGGTCTGTGTTCCACTGTATAGTCTATCCCCTGTAGGGAACTGGACCACCTCAATAATTTGGAGGTTTCACCCTTCATCTGTTTTATCCATAAGAGTGGCTTATGGTCAGTCTGAACAGTGAAGTGAGTGCCAAACAAGTGTGGCCTCAGCTTTTTCAGAGCCCAAACCACAGGAAAGGCCTCTCTCTCAATAGCTGACCAACGTTTCTCTCTAGGGGTCATCCTTCTGCTGATAAAAGCTACTGGCAGGTCCTGACCTTCATCATTCAATTGTAATAGCACAGTCTCTACCCCCAACTCAGATGCATCTGTTTGGACAAATAATTCTCTGAAGTAGTTAGGACTTTGCAGAATTTGGGCAGTGCACATGACCTGCTTCAGGTCATCAAATGCCTTTTGACAGCTAACTGTCCACTGAAATTTCTTAGGCATCTTTATAGAGGTAAAGTAATTCAGGGGTGTCACAATGGAACAATACCCCTTGACAAATCTTCTGTAGTACCCAGTCAGGCCCAAGAAAACTGTGACCTGAGTCTGAGTAGTGGGAGCAAACCAGTCCATTATGGTCTAGATTTTGCTCTGCAATGGTTGAACCTGGCCTCCACCTACAAGGTGGCCCAGGTACACAACCTCACTCTGCCCTATCTGGTACTTAGTAGCCTTGATAGTTAGGCCTGCCTTTTGCAGGGCCTTCAAAACATTTCTCAGGTGGACCAGGTGGTGATAATCCCAGGTGGAGCTAAAGACAGCAATATCATCTAGATATGCTGCACAGTAGTCTTCCAGGCCTGTTAGGACTGTGCTCACCAACCTTTGAAAAGTGACGGGTGCATTCTTCAGACCAAAGGGCATTACCACAAATTGATTGTGCCCACTAGGGGTTGAAAATCCTGTCTTTGGCTTTGCATCATCAGCTAATCTGATCTGCCAGTAGCCAGCTGTAAGATCAAATGTGCTCAGAAACGTGGCTGAGGCCAAAGTATCTATAAGCTCATCTGCTCTTGGAATTGGATGGGCATCAGTCCTAGTGACTGCATTGAGACCTCTGTAGTCAACAAAAAACCTCATCTCTCTCTTACCACCCTGGGTGTGAAGCTTTGGCACCAAGACCACTGGACTAGCCTAAGGGCTATCTGAGGGTTCAACAACTCCCACATCCAACATTTTCTGGACTTCTGTCCTGATACAGTCCCTGACATGATCAGGTTGCCTGTAAAACTTACTTTTAACAGGCAGACTGTCCCCAGTGTCCTCTTCATGAGTGCACCAGGTGGTCCGATTTGGAGTCAGAGAGAACAAATGTCTAAACTGACTGAGCACTTGTCTGCAATCAGTTTGCTGCTGAGCAGTGTGGCTGCCTGTCAAGGCTTCACCATCCACTAACCCATCATCAGGGTGGTTCTGTTAAAGCAGGTCAGGGACAGAGTCACTCTCCTCCTCCTGTCCCTCATCAGTAACCCTAAGCAAGCCCATGTCTGCCCTGCAACATATGGTTTCAGTCTGTTGACATGAAGCACCCTATAGGGCTCCTGGGAGTTCCTAAGTCCACCAAATGGGTAACCTCTCCCTTCTGTTCAACAATAGTGTGGGGTCCACTCCACTTGTCTTGGAGAGCTGCTGGGGCCACGGACTCCAACACTGGTAAACAGGCAGTACAGACTTTTGGTCATTCCAGGCTTTCTGTAATTCCTGGCTAGCCTCATGGTTTTTAGTTGCCTTTTTCATATACTCAGCCATCCTGGAGCGGAGACCAAGTACATAGTCCACTATGTCCTGTTTATGGGGTTTGAGAGGTAACTCCCATCTCTCCTTCACCAGACACAATGGGCCTCTTACAGGATGCCCAAACAGAAGTTCAAAAGGGCTGAAGCCAACCCCCTTCTGGGTAGTAGGATGTCCCATCTCCACCTAAGCTTTTCTGGGAGACCCTTGATCATACCCTTTAAGGTTTTGTTGAATCTCTCAACTAAACCATTGCATTGTGGGTGATATGGTGTGGTAAATTTGTAATTCACTCCCCACTCCTTCCACATTGCAGTCAGGTAGCTGGACATAAAGTATGCACCTCTGTCAGATACTACCTCCTTATGGAAACCCACTCTCAAGAAATCTCCCAAGAGGGCTCTTGCTACAATAGGTGCTGTAGTGGTCCTAAGGGGGATTGCCTCTGGGTACCTAGTGACAGGGTCTACCACCACTAGAATAAACCTGTGCCCAGATGCAGACTGAGGATCCATTGGTCCAACAATGTCAATCCATAGTCTCTCAAAGGGAACCCCCACCACAGGTAGTGGTATTAGGGGGGCCTTTGTGGTGCCACCTGCCTTACCACTGGCTTGACAGGTTACACAGGAGCGACAAAACTCCTTAGTGTCTTCCGACATGTGGGGTCAATGAAAGTGAGGGACACTTCTGTCCCTAGTCTTGTTTTGGCCCAGCTGTCCTGCTAAAGGAATATCATGGACTACTGTCAATAGGAAGCAAAGGTATACCCAACCTCCTGGCTGCACCAGGCTTGGGGTCTCTACTCTCTGAATACAGGAGTCCATCATCCTAATAAACCTTATGGGTGCCACTAGCATTCCCAGCAGCCTCACCGGCAGCTTGTTGTCTATGGGGTTCAAGAGACTGACTCAGAACTGCCCTAGAAGGGCCGCCTGTCCCCAATAACTCAACCTGATCAGGCTCAAGCTCCTCCGGGACAGTTTCTTCTTCAGGAGCTCAATCATCTCCCTCAAGAGACTGATCATCACTCTGAGTCAGGGGGGAAGGCACTGCCTTAACCGTACTGCTCCTTTTCTTGGAAGGCACCTGGTCCAGTTTTCCAGAATCTAGGTCCTGTTCAGTGTTAGACTTTCTGACCTGTGACCTAGTCACAGCAAACACATGTTCAGGGATCCGTAACATTTCTGCATGGGTCCTTAACTCAACTTCAGACCAGGCTGAAGTCTCTAGATCATTGCCAAGCAAGCATTCTACAGGGAGGTCTGTACTCACCATAACTTTCATAAGGCCAGTTACCCCTCCCCAGGAGAAATTAACAACTGCCAGGGCATGGTTGGTCCTGACATTGCTAGCATCGGTCACTTGGTAAACTTCACCAAGTATAATCTGTCCAGGGTCCACAAAGTCTTGTGTCACCATTGTGACACTTATCCCGGTAGGCCAAAGACTAGTTTCCATTTATTGAAGGCTGTTGTCTATACATGCCTAGGTTATTGGGACTCACAGTGGAGGACATATCCATGCCTCCGTCACATATCAAGACAGCCTGAGTTGGCACTCTGAACAGGACAGAGCCCATCTCAGTACCCAGGGTTAACCCTACTACACCCTTCTGCTGAGTACCACCACATTGAGCTGAACTAGGGGGAACAGTTGCCTTAGGGGCAATGGTGGCTGGCGTTGCATCTTTCTTAGTGCAATCACTAGTCCAATGGCTATTTTGTTTACAGATTTTACACCATGGTTTCTATTGGCCTTTACCTTTCTTAGAAGATTGGGAATCCACACCAGTAGAAGATTTTTGGGGGCCTTGTGAAGACTTCTGGTATTTATCCTTCTCCCCACCCTTATTAGGATCTTGCTTCTAGTCACCACCTTGGTTCGGTACCTTCTGCTTCACCCTGGTTCTGTCCCATTTGTCTGCCTTCTTTCCCAATTCTTGGGAGAGGTCAGATCAGAGTCTACCAGGTGCTGATGCAACAGCTGATTCTGACAGTTATTAAGGATCTGCTCCCTCATGATCAAGTTATACAATCTAGTATAATCACACACTTTACTGCCCAGTAACCAGCCCTCCAGAGCCTTAGTAGCATAATCAACAAAGTCAACCCAGTCCTGAGTCTGTGCCTTTTGGGTATCTCTGAATGGTATTCTATATTGCTCAGTGGTTAGGCCAAACCCATCTATAGGAGCACTCTTCAGGACTTTGTAATTATCAGCATCCTCTTATATGACAGTGAGGAACCTATCTCTACTTTTGTCTGCAAAGGAGAGCCACAAGATTACTGCCCACTGCTCCTGGGGTACCTTCTGTACTTTGCAGGCTCTCTCCAGTGCAGTTATCCATTTGTGGATGTCATCCACACTCTTGTAGGGAGGGAACATCCTGCTCAAGTTTTTATGGTCATAAGACCTATCCCTACCACTAGGGACATTGCTGCCACCATAGGACTCTAGTCCCATCTTTTTTCTTGCTCTCACGAGCTCTAGGGACTCCTTTTCTAAGCCCATTTTTTGTTTCCTTATCTCCAGTTGTGCTTCTTCAAACCTCAACTGGTTCTCTCTCTTTTCTTGGGAGGAAGCCCGCCTATGAAAAGCGACAGAAGACCCTATGGATGTGCCAGAATGGTTAGACTCCACTGATGGAGGTCTGGGCCTTTTAGGCACACCCTCAACTCTTCCTGGGGGACAAAGAGAGGGCCCTGCTGGCCTTCTTCATCTCCAGTTGAAGCTGGTTCTCCCAGGTCTAGGTCATTGTCACCTCCCTGGTCAACAACAGAGTCTGAGTCCTGTGTATTGGTACTACTGCCCTCTTCCCCTTCTGTTACTTCCACCCTACTGCCTACCCTTTCAGGCTCTGAAGCCTTTCTCTGGTCATCAAGCATCAACACCTCTCTGAGATTGTGGGTGATTGCATTATTTTGGTGTCTTCAATTTCCTCATAGTACACAGTGCCCTTAACTCTATGAAAGGGAATGTGTCATACTTGGATGTCTGTATCCTACTGACATCTGGTTTGGATCCACTGATTCCTGACCTTGAAGACATAACTAGTGAGGTGTGGTGTTTGCACTACCCACTCTACTTGGGTACCTACTGGACTCTCTTGAGTTGTAGAAAGGGTGTGATTAAGCCCTTGACACACAACTCTAAGTTCAGTAGAACTTACTGTATTTAAGCTTGTATTATATGTACCTCTGGTACCTTTAGTGGTTTTCAAATGATCAATCACTTGAAATTATCTGGAAAAACAATGGCAAGCTGGAATCCCACACACTGCACACCAATGTGAGAAGTTGGCCTTGCATATGCTGTCCATTATTCTAGTGAGCACCTTGCACCAGTCCAAATGACCCTTATTGATGGTAGGTTTAAAGACAGCATATATAGAAAGCTATCCTAGTGGTAGCTGTGGAGAGCAGCCTTCAGGCTAAGTCTTGAAGTAATGTAAAGAAGCTTGTTTTACCAGTCTATAATCTCATGAATGACCAAATGAAAGGAGAACCAAATAAGGCATCTATATATAAAATATATGTATTTATTCTAAACACACCCCTCTAGTCTCTTTATGAGGCTAGAGGCAAAAGTACATTCAGTAAACGTATTTAGCACACAGTAAATTAACACAATATATGATTAGCCGTAGGGGTTTCACAAACCATATACTAAGAAAGTGGTATAAGAACCCTGACTGGCATAGATATAAGGCCTAGAGCCTTTAGAACCACTGGGGCCTACAGGAACCACCCAAGGTAGTAATGCAGGGGACTCACGGGGAACGCGTGCAGTGTCTAAACACAGCCGCGAATCACCATAAACTTCTATGGGTTAAGTCGCGGTTGGAACATTACAGATAAAGTACACTTAGAAGAGGACTTGGAGCAAACCCCTTTAGAACTAGGCAGTTCTAGAGTCAATACCTATGGGAGCACCAGGGAACTGCTGGTTGCATAGGTGTCTTTTGGTGTCGGGTTTTGTTGTGGATTTCAATGGCGAGCTGCAAAAAAGTGCTGCAGGCGACCAAGTGGAAAGTGTCCGGGTGGATCCAAGGGTGGATCGGAGATCTGAAGAACCTGAAAGCAGAGGGGACAGAGTCTGGGTCACTAGCCAATGACCAGGAAGGTGATGAGAAGATGCCAACCGATGTCGGATGATTTCAGGTGAAGAAGGTGAAGCTTGACTCTTCAGCAACGAGGACCAGGAGGAGTCGAGGACAACCAGGAGTTGGATTTGAGCTGTCCCATGAAGGATGTCAAGTGCTGTGGTGTCGGTTTCCGGGTTGGACCCAACAAGCCTCGGCAACAGCAACACATTCAGAAAGCAAAGATTGGCTTCGGTGCAGACCAGCAAAGTCTGGGAGACTCACCTTTTGGAGGGGAGTCAGGGCACATCTGGTGCAACCTGAAAAGCCCAAGAAACAGAAGAGTTACCATTGTGGGGACCCACCAGTTGACAGACCAGGGTTCGCAAAGGAGCCTCCAATGGAAATGCTAGAAACGGGCCGACGGAACACCTGTGGAGTGTAGGGCCTCAATCTTCATTGCAGATGGTGCTTGGGACTTGCACTACAAGTAGCCCAATGCACAACTTTGGTAAAGCTTGGAAAGTTGAGGCACTTGCAAATGTGCCAGGTGTCCAGGAGTTCTGGTCCCACGTCACTCGTGAGGGCAGCGGGTCTCGTGTTGGCCTCTGAGAAGTCTGGAAGTCTATGTCCTGTGTCGCAAATCCTTCGGGATCTGGTGGGAGCCTTGGAAATGCAGACTGGCAAGATGCTTCTTTCGTGCCTGTGTGAACAGGGGAGTCACTCCTTGACCCCAAGGGAGATTTCTCCGTCTTCTAGTCGAAATAGAATGTCAAAGTTCCAGGATATATGTTACAGCGTTTTGTCCAGCATAATCCGAAGTCTTAAGGACTGGGTTCCAATACGTATAGTAAGTTTAGGGCTTGGACTTACTTTAGCGTCCCACCTATGGGAGGACCCAGGGTGGGGGTGGTTACCCCTTTCCCTTTGTCCAGTTTCGCGCCAGAGCAGGGGCTGAGTGCCCCTGCAACCGGTTTGAATTGAGATATGCACAGGGACACCAATTGTGCCCCCGGCACTGTCTGAAAACCATTCTATGAATGCACCCACCCAGCCCCAATACACTAAAGCCTGTCTGGGAGGTGGTTACACCTCCCTGTGACAGGAAACCTATTGTCCAGACCTCCCCTGCCGGAGTTTCATCCGGCAGCAGGAGGTCAGACTCGTGTCTGTGGCTGCAGCATCCGTTTTGTGATGCTGGGGCTCTTTTAAACAATTAAACTATTACCGGTTAGGTAGGTGTGTACATGCCTTCTCCCTCTAGAAGGGTGGAATTCTACCCCCACCGCCAGAACTCGCGGAGGGGTAGGATTCCAAAGTGTTTGACACTAAGCACGACATGTTTCCATGCAGCCATTCCAAAGTTAGCATTAACCGCAAGGGGATAATGAATTTAAGAGTATATGGCCTGGCGGCATCACAGAACAGCTACAGAGAAGTGATTCCGAAAGCTACAGAGGGGTCCTGCTCATGCAAGGGCACCCTCTCACACTAAACCAAGCAAACTGCCTTCAGGATTAATAAGGTCTGCCATAGGAGTGACTTATGTGTCAGTGATATAAGGTAGATATAGGTAACCTATATCTAAGCATGGGCGAATTTTGCGAATCTGGCGTTCGCAAATTTGCGTATTTGCAAACTCGCAATCCGCAAAATCCGCAAACTCACGCGAATTTGCGGATTTTTTTTTTGTGTTTGCACGTTGTGTTTGTGTATCTAAGTAAGGGGTACATGCACCACCTTGCCCAGGAGTAGCAGACCTGTGGTGCCATTTTGGAAGGTTTCCCATGGGTGGCATAATACATGCTTCAGCCCCTGGTAGGCCTCTGGGGTACCTATGCCCTTAGTACCTGGGGTACCATATACCAGGGACTCCCAAGGGTAACCCAGTAACCAATCTGGAGTGTACCTAATGTACATGCAATCAATTTAGAAAGGAAGAAGCTAGGCTGGGGTCCTGGTTAGCAGGGCCCCAGCCAGACTAATGTCGAAAAACAGTGACACTCCAGCAAAAAGTGGGGGTAACCATAGTAAGCAGAGCCTACTCTCCTACAGTGTACAATATTTTGGAACACTGTATCCTTCAACATTAAACAAACCAAAAAGCTAATATATAGAGTTTTCGTCCTACTCAGCTATGGCGAATACTTTATCCCTACCCACTCCAGACGTCTATATTGGATTATTATAAGTAGGGGGTCTCTGAGAAAAGCACGACTGGGTTACTTCAGTATCTAGCGTTAAATTTGTGCCTTACCAAACCATTGGGCGCCTTGTAGTGTAGTTCCTATATCCCTAATAGGCTCTGCGCATTGGAATAACATACACTACAGTTTTGACATAAGACTGAGGTCAGAATATCTCTATTGAGTACATTAAACTTAATTACTTGTGTGTGCCAGCTAACTCTGAGGTCACTAGAAACTTTCTCAAATGAACAAGAAGGGATTAGTCTCTGACAACTGCATAAACATGACAACTTTGTTTCCCTTTGAGTCAGAACAATATCCTCAGAGTCGTGGAAACCATAGATAACAGTTTCACTTAGTCAATCATGCATGCTTCGTTTCTACAGAGTTGCACAGAAGTGGAGAGACGGGCGTTTCAATAAAAAGGGTTTATTGAACAGTCTTATTTCTCATGCAATAGATATGAACGGCTACTATCGTAAGACAGAATGCAAAGTATAATACCTACAGTGTTAGCAGTAAGATAAAATAATACTGTAATAGAATGTCTTGTAGCTATGACATATATTCGTTAAAATACATACATAAATAACACAGGCTAAAATACTCATCTGGTGCTTCTAAAATAATCCTACCCCAGTGTACCTAACCTAAGTCTAGTACGAGGGAAGAAGTAGGTGCTGTCTTAGTCTGGTTTAGTTATGCCAAGCGTTGCCAAACGTTTCTCTAGGTTCTAATCAGCTCCATAACTTAGAATGAGAGAGGTTGGTATCTCATTCCTGGGACTCAATCTCTAACACCCCGCAAGGGGAATCAGAAACACTGGAGCTGGATTCTCAGTGAGGAGGATAACAGCTTCTGGTCAGTGTGTCAGTTAGGGACTTGACTTCTTTCGGGACTTGCTGTGGTGAGCCACATGCAAGTAGGTAGTCGAACCGCACCGTGCCTTGCCATAACAAGTGAAGGCATATTTTTACCTTGAAGGTGTTTAGGTATGCCAGTATTGGCGTAAAACTCGGCCATAAAATCATCAAGAATGAACCCGTAAGGAATAGATGTTTATGCATAATAAATGAGTTCTTGGAGAAATCAATATCCAGGCAAGGGAAAGTCTCTAAAGCTTAAGAGTCTGGTTTTTCAAGAACTCGTTGTGACGTAGATGAACGGATGTAAGTAACCATGCCTGTATTTGGTTAGCATGAGCAATGCCTAAATAAGGGCTGGATTTCTTTGCCTATATAAGGGCAATGTGAATTGTACCTATTTGAGGACATGAATCGGAAAATTCATACAGAATCTAAATCGACACATAACACTGAGACACACTTTACAGGTTGCTTCTGTGGGTGGCACAACCAGTGCTGCTAGCCCACCATCAGCATTTGATATATAAGCCCTGGGCACACACAGTGCACTGTACTAGTGTCTGACAAGTAAACCAAACCAGCCAATCATGGAGTCACTAATTCATACATCAATTTACAATAGGGAGAGCATATACACTTTAGGACTGATTAGCAGTGGTAAAGTGCCTAGAGTTATAAAACAAACACAAACAGGACAGACAAAATACAGGAGGATGGCAAAAAGTTCAGTGATGACCCTGTAAAAAGGGCCAAGTCCAGCAGGGGCCAACAGAGAGACTTGGTAAAGGCCGTTTGAAGTAGGAATCCTATCAGTTAGGCCCCTTTCTCCCCTAATCTGCACTCTACACCATGTTGTAGTATTTAGGGTCACAATTAATCTTAATAAAACATCAGGAATCCCCATTTTTACTAGCTTCCTCCATAGGCAGGGTCTATCAACCTTGTCAAAGGCTGTGGAGAAGTCCACAAATAAACTATATTCAATCTGTGACTTCATTACCACAAATTTGTCAACGATTGATTGTAGGAATCTGATGTTATCAATCACTGAATGCTTTGGATGGAATCCAGCCTGAGCCATTGGAATCACCCCCTTTGAGAAGGGTCATTCCTTAAGATGGTCCAGGATGCTTGCCGCAAAGATTTTTTTCCAGTTGCGTCTAAGAGAGCTATCTGCCTGCAATTGCTCGTAGAAAGTCTTGAGCCCTTCTCCAAAAGGGGGAGGACAATGCTCCTGGTCCATGATGCTGTTATTTGATCAGTTTTATATATGTGACAGAATAGAGGTTCCAGAAATTTACTCCAGGCTTCGGGGTTACTTTTTAAGGACAGTACCTGGGATCCTATTTGGACCCATCGCTAATTATGATCCATACCTTCTAATGTGTAATACAGTTTGTTCTTCCGACGGGGCATTTCATCTTCTTCTCTGCCGCTTGAAAATTCCCATTAAACCTTTTGACCAGATTCTTCCAAATTCTCCTTATAACGCTCTAGAACATACTTTTCCCAGTCATTTTGAGAGACTGGGTTTGCTGTTGGGGGGTTTTGGGCTCCGGTCGCTATTGCTATTAGTTGCCAGAACTGTTGTTCATGTTTTTGAGAACTTGCTATCTGCCTTCAATCCAGTTTTTGTCTATAAATTCTTTTTTTCCATTGGTAATTCTTTCTTCCTTTTTTTCCTTACCTTAGAAATTTCTACTTTCCTAGAGTCAGAAAAGCTTATAAATTACTGTCTTATTAAACTATTTAATCTTCTTGTGATGTAATCTGTTGATTTTCGTGGTTTATTTAAAGATTTTTGGTCTTTCCAGGTGCCGCAAATTTTGTGCGCCTTGAACTACAGCCGAAATAATCAATTCAAAATTCAAGACTGTATTAGTTTCCATTTGAAACAGAAATACCTGTTGTGAAATATTCAAACTATTCACCATCTACATGCCTGAAGTATTCGAGATAACTTTGCCCTTCTTATGAGCTATGAGGGAATGTCCATTCATTTGTGTTAAGGACCAAGAAGAGGAAGAGTAGAGAAACCGCTTGATTTTTAAAATCAGAACTGCGTGATCACTACTTTGTGTGAAATATGTGCTCATGTGCTGTATTCTCTGAAATAGGCCACAGCTACAAACAATGTAGTCTAAGATGGATTGTCCAGTGACATCCCTTCTTGTAAATTGCACAGGGACATCTCCTTCTGCCCTGCTCTTTAAGATTATGCCATTAATTCCTTCCACTAGAGATGATAATATTTTCTCCAATGTATTGCCTGTAATGCACTCTGGACAAACTGGGTTTGGGAGAGACCTATTAGCGTCTAAATAATGTTTATTAGGAGCTGCAAATGAGCTATTTGAAACTTTATAAAGCACTATAGGAAAAGAAGAACAATATATGGGTAGCCAATTCCTGATGTATTCAAGAAGACATGAGTAGACACAGTTTTTATACTCAATATCAGTTGATGAGTTTATTGATAGACACCGAGAACTATCTATTAGGAGAATCTTTCCGATGCAAGACATCCAACTTTGAGAAACACCATATCATTGCAGTAACCAAAGCCATTCAGGAGTCAGCCTGTTTCATGGGTGAGAAGGAGACGTGAGACATCAAGAAAGGATGGAAATAGTCTGAAATGTAGAAGGCTGGGTGTGATGCAAATGTGTTTGGAAATGATGCCCCGATATTCAACTCACACCTGAATATCAGTGGGAGATGGGATAGCAATAGCAAAAAAAGTAGTTCAAATTGCAAGAAGACTTAAGAAACAAACAGTTTTTATTGCTGTGAGGGGAGTTTTTCAACTTTGACAAATGCACGTTGTACTACAGTTTGTGTTACTACAGTATTACTCCAAAACACACTACAAAGTGATATTGACAACTTGCACTTTTTTAGTATTGTACACTTTATAGTAAGTTTGCTGCTTTTCAGTATTCACAAATTGCACTTTTGTAGTAATGTAAACTTTAGCACTCTCAGAGTGCAAAGAGTACACTCTGGGTGCAGAGTAGACGCTCCGCACTCGGAACCCCAAGTGTGGACATAACGATACTAGTAGCAAGTTAACTTTGTGAACATTGAAAGTCATAAAATTAGACTTTTGGACTAAGTTTACCTTTGTGAATACCAATAGTCTTAAGACTTTTGGTCTAAGTTTACCATTGTGAATACCGAAAGTCATAAACTTAGGGCCTGAATCACAAAGGTAAACTGAGACGAAAGTTATGTTATATGTTATGTTATAGCACATTTATAACGCGCACCGATACTCTCGAGTGTCCTGGCGTGGAAGTTAGCTGGGGTCAGAAGCAAGAAACACGTTAGATGGCCTGACTAAACAGATGCGTTTTCAAATGCTTTTTAAAGAGTTGAAACTCTTGGGTAAGTTGAAGCTCAGGGGCTCAGGGGGAAGCAAGTTCCAGGCAACAGCGGCTTTAACAGAAAGCGACTGGCCACCCAAGCGAACTCTGCAAAAGCGCGGGACAATCATCCGGCGGGCTGAAGCAGATCACAAAGGACGGTTCAGAACATAAAAGGCGAACCTCTTCCTGAGATAGGAAGGACCAAAGCCATGAAGAGCCCGGTGTGCCAAGGTAATTGCTTAAAACTGCACCCGTTGGACGACCGGAAGCCAGTGCAGTTCACGTAGGTACTGACGGGCGCTGGATCTCCTAGGAGCCGTTAAAGAAAAGTCTTGCTGCAGCATTCTGAATGATTTGTAGTTTACGCAGAAGATAGCCGGGCAAACCTATAAAAAGAGCATTGGCATAGTCCAGCCTCGATAGGATCAAGGCGCGGGCAATCGTCTCCTTGGCCGCCTGCGGAAGCAGAGGAAAGATTTTCCTGAGTGCCTTGAGGGTGCCGAAGCAAACTCCCGGCAGTCTTTTAACATGGTCCACAAACCGTAAATCCTCACTGAACCAAATCCCCAGATTTCTGGCAGGTCCTTCTGAAGTATTTCGGGGTTCCCAAGGCCTACACGCTCCAGAGATTACCCACTTACACACAAGAACTGTTGGCACGGAAACTGTAAAAGGCAAAGAACAAGTTTATTAAGACCCCATGGGGTGGTGGTACACTCAAACAGCACCCTTCGGTAATGCAAGAGGTATCACACCGAACACCGGTGTGACCCCGTTTATATACAATTTTGGGGCAATAAAAGATAGGCGGCACAAGTAAAGACACAGTTTTAGAGACATATATGGTCATCTTTTGGAATACTGCCAGCTCATTGGAGGGTTTCAAACCCACTGGTCAGTTAGCGGCACATTCCTGAAGGTTTTACGGGTCAGTGGGAACTGCGCATGTGTGGCTTGACCAGTGCTAAAAATAGCCTGTTGCTGGGCAGACAAGAGTGGTCAGCGGAACGGACAAAGGACTAAAGGGCACGTTGGCCACGAGGCCACTCATGATCTAAGATGGCCGCTGCAACATTCAAAATGGCGTTATCGTATATAGCCAACTTAAGGAGAACAACGTGTAGGTTCAGCTAATCGCTAATCCAAACGGGCCAATTACGACAGACGACCCTTTTAGCGTTTAGCTGAATCTACCTCATAATGAACATAGTCTGGATGTTCGTCCTCGATGTCTATTAACATAATTTGTGTCACCTCTTTGTGTAGCATTATTTTGTCATGGGCAAGAGGCCGCCTCGATGGCAAGCAAGCTGATAGACACATTGAACATAAGGCAGGGCCACATTGAATACACAAGCATAAGAAGAACATTGCTCCCACAAGTATACAGAGAATTGTCAACAGTTTCCAGCCCCAAGTTGCAATCATGGACCAGAACCATCCAGAAAGTGTCCAAGTTCCATTGTCCGGGTGTATTTCAGCAGCTATTTTATGCAGCTTGGAAATAGCATCATACACAGAGGGAGAATTATCCGGGACATAAACACAACAGCTGCTTCCGATAATTCTACATGCTCCCCCACGATCTGCCAAAACCACGTCCAAAACCATCCGATTTTGGAGGGTAACAATTCTAGAAATCTGTAGTTCCTCAGTAATATTCCCCAGGGCAACGGCGGTGTCATTCGCAACAGCCTCAACAACGCGTGTCAGCCGTCTTATTTTCCGGCTGTTCAATGCAGCCCCCACAAAGCAAAATAGTCCCAGATTAAAATCCACATACTGTTGTAACGTAGTGTCCGTTTGATCAATGTCCTCTAGGGCAACAGTTCGTTTAACCCTGTTCAAAACGAAATCATGGTACAAAGTGTAATCGTTGTGGTACATTGGAGGGGCAATGAATACAGGAGGTAGCACAAACGATACGTAGCACGTGCCCAACCACCCCACTGGAAGCTGATGGTACCCCTTCGTTCCACAGATAAAGTAGGTGTTTCGAGATGCAACAAATGAAATGCCATTCGGGCTATCAAACGTGAGAGTAATATTACATTCGCTTTTCCCCACCGCAATCGTGCCCTTGTTTCTAATGCATAAATCGGCTTTTGTGGCAATGACATTTATGACATGAGCACTGGATACATTCACGTTTCGCTGATTGCTATATACACGTGGAGCAGAAACATTGTCAGGCCTGTATTCTTCCCATTCGAAACGTGTGCCCTCAGCCCGGGGAAACCCATCCTTGTCATGAGAACATACTTTATTTAAACGGAAAAGCACCCCCCCTTTAGTTGGCCATCTCAGAGTAAAGAGGAGGGTGTACCAGGCATTGCATGACCCATTGTGCGAAAACGGAAGTGGAATAAGTGGGGTGCCCCCTCTCTTCTGGTGCCCAGGCAACATTCCACACACCCAGCAATTAGAGGTATTGGTCATATTATGCGTGTGGTGAAGAATCTGAATGAAGCTGTTATTTAAATACGTTTGGCGATGGCGCTCTTCATGGAATGGCAATGTAAAATGAAAGTGTTCAGACGGTGCCGGGGTAGTCGGCAGCAAATGTTCACGTACAGGCACCACAAGTTCGACTACCCAGGCCATAACAGCTATCACCACAATAGTTAGAACAAAGAGAAAAGCACCCAATATTTTCTTATCACGGGATGCCGTTGATGCCATAGTTCAAGAAAGTTTGTGCAAAGTCTCAAGTGGCACAAATTGTTCACAAATTGTCTCAGATACACGTGCGTGTATACCTAAAAAAAAAGGAAAAATGCGGTGCTGAACTCCGAGGTAGCCGTTGTTTTCTTCTCCGGGCCAAGACGGGTGTCGCTACTCTGGCAGAACTGATCCCCCCCCTTGGAATTCCCGGTTTCCGTTTCACAAACCTGGAGCGGTAACCAACCAGTCATTAACAAAAAGAACAAAAATCTTCTTATCGTGGACGCAGATCGTAGCGCTCTCTTCCGGTAGCAGATTGGTCCGGGAAGGCTCCCTCCACTTCGGCCGACGTCACAGCTGGGCTCTTTTCTTTCTCCAAGATCTCTTTATAATCAGTCAACACAGCAGGAGTCACCAGATCCGGAGAGACACGGCGACAATGTGTCGAATGCACCCACCGCCTTCTGTTCGTCACTCGTACTGCGGTTCGGGTTGCCAGGAGGACCTGCTCAGGGCCCTTCCACCTGGGCTCCAGACTGCTTGCTCTTTCAAACGAACGGACCATTACATGGTCCCCAGGACGAAGATCGTGGCCCTCTCCAGCGGAGTTATCAGGGAGCGCTTCTCGAACCTGTTGATGAATAGAGAGCAAATCATTTGTTAATCGGGCCAAATAATCATTCATCATAACACAAGGCACATCATGTATTAATCGCGGCTTGGGCACCCCCCAGATATTCATAGGGCGGCCAAACACCACCTCATAGGGCGTAAGGCCGGTTCGTGAGTGGGGTACTGATCTGAGAGATAGTAGTGCTAGCGGCAACGCATCTGGCCACTTCAACGATGTAGACGCCACAATTTTGGCCAGCTTAAGCTTCAACGTGGCATTGTACCGCTCGACCAAACCTGCTGACTGAGGGTGGAATACAGCGTGGAACTTTTGCTGAATCCCTAACCCCTTCAGTACATATTCCACAATCTTTCCAACAAAATGGGGCCCATTATCGCTCCACAAAAACTTGCAAACTCCAAAGCGAGGAAAGAATTCCTTAAGCAACACCTTAGCGGTTGTCAAAGCCGTATTGTCTTTCGTGGGGTAGGCCTCAACCCATTTGCTAAAAGCACACACCACCACTAGAACGTACTTCAGGTTATTGCAGCGCTCGAGTTGGATGTAATCCATTTGAAGCACTTTAAACGGTGCAGAAGGTGGAACGAACCCTCCTTTCGGAGTATGGGTCCCCTTCCCAGGATTGTGTTGCAAACACACCAGGCAGGTCTGCACTACTCTCTTTGCAGTATTTGCAATCTCCGGATGTTCCCAAACTCGTGTTAAAAGACGAGTGATTGCAAGGGCTCCGACATGGGCCAGTCCATGAGTCATCTGGACCATCGCCTGTAAGTAAGCCGCAGGCAATTTCCACTTCTCCATGTCTTTGCTTCTCCAACAACCTTCGTCATCTAGTACCCCATCTGCTGCCCAAGCCGCAAGTTCAGATTCTGTAGCTGATTTTTGAATATCCCGTATCTCTGTTCTAGCGTCACTCCATCTCTCAGCCTGTGATTGTACCACGTACATAGGGGAGCTAGTTCGGGACATAGCCGTCTGCCTTGCTATGCTGTCTGCAAAGGCATTTCCTTGGCCCACTTTATCCGTAATCTTCTTATGGGCACTGCACTTCACTATCGCTACTTTTTTAGGACTGAGCAACGCATTCAGGAGATCACGCACTAGCTCTCCGTGCATAATGTGCTCCCCGTGTGACGTCAGGAACCCGCGTTCTCTCCAGAGAAGCCCGAAGTCATGGGCCACTCCAAAGGCATACCGGCTGTCCGTGTATATGTTCACACATAGGCCAGCACTCAATTCGCAGGCTCTTGTTAAAGCTATCAGCTCTGCTGCCTGAGCCGATTTTTGTGGTATTCTAGCTGTTTCGACCACCGTCTTAAGAGTCGTGATCGCATATGCTGCGGAAGTCGTACCATCTGGCAGCCTCAAACACGATCCATCAACCCACAGTTCCCCATCCACATCAGGAAGTGGCACATCCTGTAAGTCAACACGACCCTTTGTCTGTTCCTCAGTCAGGAAAACACAGTCGTGATGTTTTTCTTCCTGACCCCCCTCGGCCGGATAGGGCAATAAAGTCGCGGGGTTCAAAGTAGCGCATCTTTTCAATGTTATGTGTGGCGCTAAGAGTGTCAGCTCGTATCCTGTAAGTCGTGCACTCGTGAGGTATTGGGTCTTTGTTTGGTTTAACAGGGCATCTACTGCATGAGGAACTAACACCAACAATTTGTGTGATAACACTATGCCCTCACTCTGTCGTATGGCTACTGCTGTTGCCGCTACCGCTCGAAAACACCCAGGCAGCCCTCGTGCTACAGGATCCAAAATGGCAGAGAAGTATGCACATGGTCTCTGCTTATCCCCGTGTAACTGCACTAGCACTGACAACGCACACCCATCATTCTCGTGTACGTATAATGTGAAAAGTTTTGTGTAGTCTGGTGTTCCTAACACGGGTGCGGAACAAAGGGCCTGTCTCAACTGTTCATAAGCTTTCTGACATTCATCTGTCCACTCAAGAGGCATCGGTGTAGCTTTGGACAGCAATGCTAGCAAAGGTTTTATGATATGTGAAAAACCCATGATCCATTGTCTACAAAAGGATGTCAACCCTATAAAGGCACGCACATCTCTCTGCGTGCGGGGGACTGGTGTATCTAAAATTGCTTGAATTCGATCAGATGTTAATGCCCGCCCCTCCTTAGACAACAGATGACCGAGGTAGGTCACCTGGGGTCTACAGTATTGAAGCTTTTTCTTGGAAACCTTGTGATTATGTTGTGCCAAAAAGGAAAGTAATGCAAGTGTACTCTGTTCACATTGTGCATAGGAGTCGGCGGCAAGCAAAAGGTCATCCACGTACTGGATGAGCGCAACGCCAGACTGCAATTTAAAGGAATCTAGTTGTCGTTTCAAAGCCTGGCTGTAGATGCTAGGGCTTTCAGTATATCCTTGGGGAACACGACAAAATCTATACGATTTATTATTGAGCGTAAAACCAAACAGATATCTACTATCTGGGTGAACAGGAATGGAAAAGAACGCATTCTTTAAGTCAATAACGCTAAAAGTGGTGGCCGTCGGTGGAACCAAAGTAAGTAAAGTCGTGATATCGGACACCACTGGGTATTGGGGAATGACAATTTTATTTATTTCACGCAAATCAATAATAAACCGATAGATCTTGCCATCCGAGTCTCTCTTAAGAATCGGTAGAATAGGGCTGTTACAGACATTATAAGGGACCTCCTCCACCACCCCTGCAGAAATCAAATCCTGCACAATATGTGTCAATGCAATTTCACCTTCCTTCGAGATCTTATACTGTGGTACTCGTGGTAGAGGGGCCCCCTCCTTAACAGTAATGTGTATTGGTGGAATGCGCATCTCTCCCACATCTGTATCTGATGTCGCCCACAACGTGTGCGGCAGAGAGGCCAAAGCAGGAATATCAAAAATGGCATAAAATCTGTCAGGGTCAGGGCAATCATCAGGATCAGGGTAGTTGTCGTTCAGGATAACCCGCACTCCCTCTGGAGCGCAGCGTATCGTCGCTCGGAAATATTTAAGCAAATCAATGCCCAGGATATTGTCTGGGGTATGAGGTGATAACAAAAATTGCCCAAAACTAAAGTATTTGTCAATGCATAGTGCAAGGGGCTTGGACAATGGGCTGGGGGAGGGTGTGCCATCAAACCCTACACACGTAATCATTTCGCCAGACAGGGGAGCCCTCGGAACCAAGTTTTTCGACAGCGCGCTACGAGTAGCTCCGGTGTCGACTAGAAATTGATCAGTAGAACCCAAAATACCCGCTGTTACATATGGACCTTGCTGATCTACTGGCACTTCAACTGATTCCTTACCCCATCCTACGCAATCCTATGCATGCACATAATCCTGATGTTCCACATTCTCTCCTTCCGAAATCTGATATTGATTCCGTCTATCAAACGTATTTCGTTCGTCCTGGCCACGGCCCCTCTCCTCAACCTGTCTACGATCACCTCCGCCACCTCTCGTTCCAGTATAACCTCCTCTTGACCTTCCACTGCCTCGACCACGCTGACTACGCTGTTCACGAAGTACCGGACAATCTTCGGCCCAATGCCCAAACTCCTTACAATAAGCACACTGATCCTCCGCAATATCCGTACGACCATACGATGCGTTTCCTCCACCTCGTCTACCTCTATCATTCCCTCTACCCTGTGTTCCCCGAACCTGTGCCAACATCACCTTCGTTTTCAATTCCTTCGTCTTTTTCTCTACACTTTCTTTAGCCTCCACTTCCTGCCGCTCATAGTACTGAGCCATAGTTAACAAGGACGCAGGGGTCGCCGTGGCCCAGGAACTTTCACTCGACTTCAATCGCTTTGCAATCTCTGGTAGGAGATTAGCCACATACTTATCTACAAACAAATGCCGACCCGTATCATCTGTTAAAGATTGACCACTGTAATCATGAAATGCCTCCTCGAAGCGTGTAAAGAAATCTGAAACCGTTTCATCGGGTTTCTGTTTGCACGACGTTAACATGGTCCAATCAATCTTTTTGGAGGGAACAAGCGTTTTCAATTTATGCAAGATAGCTGCTGGGAGATCTAGTATTAGCTGACAAGGCTTACATGCTGGTTCCCTATCTAAGTCTGCAGCATTTATTTCTTTCCATGTCCCCCCTAAAATCGTTTCATCATTAGTTTTACGAATTTGCCTCCACATATCGGGTGGTAGAATTAGCCCAAAAAACAAATCTATGTCTACAAGAGTCATCACACAAGACGATATAGCCCCCTCCACCCCTTCATAAAATGCCGCCGGATTCTTCCGAAGATCAGGTAAAGAATTTTTCAATGCCATGACATCTGCTCTATTCCATGGCGTATATACCCAATTATACACAAAATACCCTTTCGCATCCTTCGACAACTTATCATCATCCGTACCTTCCCCTTTTGGTGGAACATACAAAGGCGCAGCTTCACGCATAGGCATAACATGCAACGCAGAACTCTTATCTGAACCACGGAGAGAACACTCTTTAGCCTGCCCATCATGCTCCAATTCAGACTCCTTTTGTTTCCTTTTCCGCTCCTCCCGCAATCGAGTTGTCTCATCCCGCAGCTTGATCAATTGCGCAAACAGGTCATCAACATCTGAAAGATCAAAATCACCTTTAGTCAAGTTTTCACGATATACTGACAACACTTTGGGCTCTAACGTATCAGAAAGGTCACGATATGCGCTCACAACCTCGTCAGCCAAGGAAGACAGAAAATACATCAATTCAAGATCCGTCCACCCTGTTTTTTCTGATATCAATTGATCCTGAGTAACAGTACGCTTATTCACTTTACGAGCCCAACTGCGTAAATGAGCGGACCTATCCGCAGTAAACCTGAGAGCAGATACGCCCTTCTTGCCCGACTTATCCTGTCCGCCATCATCAGAATCCACAGCTGGAGCCGTCGGCGTAACGTACGGAGGCGGTGACCGATCTAACAAAGAAAAATCATCAATTTCATTATTAAGGACAGGATAAAGCGGTCGGCGAATAGGAAATTGACCAGTCGTTTGCAAATCACGTTCCCGTTCCTCCCTTTCTTTCTTCTCCTGAGCCTCCTTTTCCTCAAGCTGTAAAGCCTTATCCCGAGCAGCCTTGCGCTGCTCTTTGTCCGCCAAGGCAACCTCACGCTTCATTCGCTCACGCGCCGCTTTCTCCCACATTCGCACGCAATCAAACATGTTTTGTCTAGACCTGCGTTGAAACATACATTGCTCTACAAATTGGATTTTACTCAAATCGTACGACCCGTGTAGGGGCCATTGCAATTCAGGATCGGCCTTGGTGTACTTATGCCATAATTTACTGTACATAATAGGTGGAAGGCCGAATTTGATATACATGTCCCTATTTGGTGTTCCCTCTGGGGGAGCCGGCTGTGATTCCGCTAACCTAATTGAGGTACCTTCTCCAAAACAACACATTCCTCGGAGTGTGCTGAAAACAGGCATGTTCAAAAAGTATCACGAAAGCGTGACACCAGACAAAAATGGCACTTACCGTTCTCCACACGATTGTGCCGCTCAAAGGAAAAAAACAAAGTTAGAGAAACATCTCTACATGCCTGCCTATGTGAAGTGCACTACACATATAAGTTCAAAGATCACAAATTCACAATGTTAGCTAACTCAAATCAAAGTTCCTAGAACTCGGCAAGCGTCCAAAGACTACCTCACCGATCACAAATCACAGAATTTCAGTAAGCGTCCGAAGACTACCTTACCGAACACAAATCGCAGAACTTCAGTAAGCGTCCGAAGACTACCTTACCGAACACAAAGCTTACCAAATTCTCAAATGTCCAGGTTCCAAATGCCAAGGTCTTATAAGCCAAATCAGCCAAACGGCACTTTCGCAGCGATGCAGACACTTCAAAGACTCAGTCGGAGACCGGCGCCACCTGGAAGGTCAGATCGGAAGGAAAGGAAAAAACACCGTGGCAGCCAAGACTCGGGTCACTCGTGGCAGCGCGCGCCCATGGCGGGTTTCCAAGCCTTCGTCACGACCTCTCCTTCGGGCATCCGAGTCGCCGAAGAGTCCCTTCGTGGTCGCCAATTGAAGTATTTCGGGGTTCCCAAGGCCTACACGCTCCAGAGATTACCCACTTACACACAAGAACTGTTGGCACGGAAACTGTAAAAGGCAAAGAACAAGTTTATTAAGACCCCATGGGGTGGTGGTACACTCAAACAGCACCCTTCGGTAATGCAAGAGGTATCACACCGAACACCGGTGTGACCCCGTTTATATACAATTTTGGGGCAATAAAAGATAGGCGGCACAAGTAAAGACACAGTTTTAGAGACATATATGGTCATCTTTTGGAATACTGCCAGCTCATTGGAGGGTTTCAAACCCACTGGTCAGTTAGCGGCACATTCCTGAAGGTTTTACGGGTCAGTGGGAACTGCGCATGTGTGGCTTGACCAGTGCTAAAAATAGCCTGTTGCTGGGCAGACAAGAGTGGTCAGCGGAACGGACAAAGGACTAAAGGGCACGTCGGCCACGAGGCCACTCATGATCTAAGATGGCCGCTGCAACATTCAAAATGGCGTTATCGTATATAGCCAACTTAAGGAGAACAACGTGTAGGTTCAGCTAATCGCTAATCCAAACGGGCCAATTACGACACTTCCACCGAGTGAGGGCTGGGGGAGTCAGGAGGCCATAGGTGATGTCAAAAATCCAGAGGAAACTGACCGTACAGGGGTACCTCGGATTTGTCCTCATTGCATTTGTGAGAGACTTGGGCAAGCCAACGGAATACGGATGTTAGACACTTCTGAGCAGCATCAGTGGACAGGTCTGAGCCCCTCCAAGTAAATAGCAGCTGCGTATCATCAGCATACGCTATCACTTTTGCTCCCAGCGACTCAGCCACGTAGACCAGCGGTGTAAGATAAATGTTAAAATACAGGGGACTTATGGTGGAACCCTGTGGAACCCCTGTAGCCAGGTTCCTGACAGAGGAAGTACTCGGGCCCTTGCAGACCTGCTGCGAGCGAGAGACCAGAAAGGACTTCACCCATTTCCAGGCCAGACCCGAAATCCCAATCGCCGATAGCCTGGCCAAGAGCAGCTGGTGGGGCACCTTATCGAAGGCGGCAGAGAGGTCAAGCAAAATCAGAGCTGCCCTGCTGTTCAACTTTCACAAAGTGCATTTATCAGTAGTAGAGTTAGACTTTTGTCTCAGTTAAACTTACATTTTGGTCTTAAGTTTAACTGAGACCAAAACTGAGACAAAAGTTTAACTTTAATAATCTTAAATGCCCTTTGTGAATACCAAAAGTCATGAAGTTAGACATTCATCTTGGTTTACCTTTGTGAATCGGGCTCTTTGCCCTTAGTCTTTGTCGATCTTAAGGAAAGAAGACATGTTATGCCTTTAACCGCTTCCGTGCTCATGATAGCTCCACGCCGACATGAGCCACGAGCGGGGTGTGCTCATGAGGGCGTGGAGCCGTCATCCAACTGCCGCTCTGCCAACGCGGCACTAATTCCCCGGCTGTGCTGGCAAATTAGAGTGGACGGGGTCATTACTGCTCCACGCCGTCATGAGCACACATCGCCCGTGACTCATGACGGCGTGGAGCCGTCATGAGTAAGGGAGTGCCGCACTCGCACCCACGCCCCTGCACCCCTGCGCCGCGACCGAATCCACCACGCGGCGAAGGGGTTAAGCATCTTATAATCGTGCTCCATCAGTCTAGTAGGTTATGACTAAGTGAGGATTATATTAGATCAATTAAAGAGCTGCCTGTCCCTTGGGGACCATACTCAGGTTGCTTGTCAAATAAATACTTTTTTTCATCATCAATGTGGCCCTGGACTCTCTTACTACACAGGCATTGTAGAATAAAGTGTGTGTGTGTGCATCCTGCAAGGATACAATGTATTTAAATCGCATTACTCTATTATATTTTGCCTGAAAACCTTGAAATGCTAATTAAGTAGTAAACCCTCCACGTTTGTTCGAAAACATTAGAGGGAGGCACGTGGAGTACATAACAATATGTTATTGTGTTTTGAAGGTGCAAGCATTATACTTAATGTATTGGTTTAATTTAGAAGTAAAATATCTCTATCAAATTCCAAATCTGATACTGTTTTACAATCATAACATGTTATAAAACAGCACTTTAATTGGCTAATTAAACTTCAACAACAGATGTTACTATTTTCACTCTGACCACTATTAATTTTGTATACACAAATAAAATGTACATTTGGTTTCGACCCACTTGGATCTCGTGACCTGGACCATGAACACATATTTTTTGTAGCGTGTGCATTAACCCACTAACAAATCGTCTCAGCTACCAGTGTTTAAATAATTATGTAAGTGTCTACTGCAAGAGCACCATCGAAGGATAGGAACGACACTGTTAGATGGAGTGTGCCAGCTGGCAACAAACAAAGGGAACTTTTGAAAAGCGCTAGCAGATACTTCCACTCAAGTCCTTAAGCTGTCAGTGACCCAAAATGCCACACAAGACGTTTCTCGATTATTCTCTTCAAATGTTATCTTAAAGTGGAGACCTTTTTCACTCATTCCTGTGGTTGCGCCATAGAAAGTATTTTGAACAGCTGTGTGCATAACGTGCTAAACATCTGGTTGTGGAGCTGTGAAAAGCACAGAGCAGCTCAGAGGAGATTATCTTCAAAGCTAACTGACATACTTGGAAGTGTTAGATAATCCTGAGATTCTGCTAAGGAGTAATCCCTTTCTTTAACTGCCTTCATTTTACAGCGCCATCATTTCCTTTTAATCCTGAAGAACACTATCTCTTAAAGGGTAATAATCCTTACTACAGGCACAGGTGACATCTTGAAAATAGTGGAATTCATCAGATATTTTTAGATCCAAAATGACCAAAATTACGAGCTAATGAATGTTAAATACTATTGAAATAGCAATGTAGAAATGCCCTGCAGACTACTCCGCTAAATATGGATGATTGTGTGAGTTATAACAATATGTATGCACATACATGTATCACATACATGTAATATTTTGACTTCTTTAGTGTTTTACTTTGGTCAGTCTTCTTCATTATTATTTGTCCTAAACTGGACTGGTATATAACATTACTGAGTATGATCTGCATGGTCTGGAAATGAATATGAAGTTCTGTGAACTCAAAAACAAGACATTTTAGGTCACACACCCCCACACACACATATTTGTACGTATAATGCTAGATTACTTCTGCAAGTATCCTTTTTTTGCAAGTGTAAAACCTATGTTGATATTTACAGATGATTTTTTTACTCTTTAAAAATAAAAGGTTTTTCCAACACAAACATTTTTGAGATAGTAAATCTACTGTGAGGGTTGGGAATTGTGCAACCTAGGGTTGGAGCACCCCATATGTTTGTGCACACCCACAGAAGTACTTGTTCCTGGCTATTTACAAAGATTGATCAGACCCATGCCCACCCTGGAAACAGTCAGACATATACAACCATCAGGGGTATGAGTCTATCCAATTTCAGAGTGGAAATGGAATCCATAACATGTTTTTTACTTACTAAAGGTAAGGCATCTACGAATGTCTAAGGCAGGAGTAATTCCCATTTCTGGGGGAAAGGAGTATGAAATCACCCATTAATTGTTTTGGGTATAGAGGAAATTGTTCTTCTATGGGGAAACATGTATCTGCCTGATGCAGTTTTCTAGGTGCACTCATCATAAAAAATTGATGTATTTGTCAAAAAAATAGTTTCTTAGGGGCTGATTCTGATTCGGTTTGGAAATCATTCAGACTGAATCGGTTTGGGAATGGTTTCTGGCCAACTGGGATCGGAAGAGTCCTATTGACTTCAATGGGAGCCTATGTTCTGACCAAATTCATCGGCTCCCATTGAAGAAAGGGGTGGCTGTGGAAAATTGGGCCCCCTTTGGCGGGTACCCCCCTGCTGCCTGCCACACTGTTCATGGCTGATAAGGGGGCCCTCATGGGTACCCCACAGGCCGGATCAGGAAGGCCCTGGGCGCAGGGGGGCTGCAACGGGCCACCAAAATCTGATTCTGACTGCCGATTCGAGTCGGACAACACAGTTCGGAAAGGCTGTCCGAATCCAGTATCGTAATCGGTCATTCAGAAATGTGGCTCGTAGAAGATATACAAGTCTGCTCCGTACGGTTTGGTCCTTCCGAATGCCGTCGGGTTCAGATTTGGATATTCCTAACGCCTAACTCACATTGTAATCAGTCGGTCGGAAACCTTTCCAATTCGGTCGGAAAGACATGTTCCCGATCCGATTCGGATGGAGCAAATGCTGTTAGTAGGCCTTCCAAACCTCATCAGAATTGGCCCCCTAGTGGGGGAAATGTTTCTCTGAGAAGAACGTATTCAACAAAGCGCTGAGCTTATAAAAGAGAGTAAATCTCCAAATGAACTTTATCACTTTTGTTATAAATTGAGCCCACAGGTTCTGTGGATTACGTTGAAAAACTTTGTGATGCCCTAAAAAACTCCAACATTGATTCCAAATGTAGTAAAAGACATGAAAGTATAGATTTTATGTTTTTTGTGACTTGGACCCATTTTTTCTTTTTACACAAAGAGGAATCATTTTCAAAACTTGATTCATACATGTCTAAGGAAGGGTGCAGCCTACTAAAAAAAAGTGTGTAGACCTATTCAAAATGATTACCTCCAGCATCCTCTACACTCATTAATTCTAGCCATGTTTCCTCCTCATACTCACCATTAAAACAACTTTACTTCTGGCCTTCACATTTGTGGAGGTCCATGACCTCTGGCAAGTGTCCAAACCCTTTAAAACCCAATATCCCTCAACTGTGTTCATATTTGCCATACCTTTGGGATTTCCATATTATACATCCTATTTATAATGTTGATATCACATAAATTCTGATTCTGTGAATGAGGGGATGGATATTTTCCTCGTAAATGATGATAATTGTTCACAATATTTTCAAATAAATGTGCTAATAGCTTTGTGAATTTGGCCCTCTGAAATGTATTCTTGTTAAGGACATGAGTAATTCAATTTTTGTGGAGTCAATATAGAGGGAAACCTTCAAAATGAATGCACTTGTAAGGAAAGTAAGTCCTTGGTGAGGAAAAATATTCCTCCGAGGAGAAACAACAAATTTCCACATCTACAGGTTTACATTCTGCGTGCAGAAACGGTGACGCTTATTATTACCTCTGTCAACCTATGACCTTCACTGGTCCCAGGGCTACTCCTTGGATTATTTTTGAATTTTAGGCAGATATTTATGCAAGGTGCAACGTTATGCATGTACATTATTGACATGTGTTTTGGGAAAAGGGCGTCTGACTTTATTTAGAGAGGATTTCTGCTCCTTCAACCTTCTCATATCTGGAGTACAGAATAGAAATATCTGGCCAATAATGACCTGAGAAAAAAAACAAAAAAACGACTACACATCACACAAGCTCCCTCATTATTTGATTGATACCTTATATATGAGAATACTTGTGCGAATATGTAACTTACTACAAGTCTTTTTCATGACTTCATGATTTTTCATGAATGTCAGAACTTTATATAAGGCATTAGTCTATCGGTCAGGTGCGCAATAAAAATGTACAATCTACACCTGTGACTTTTTGTCATGCATGAGTGGAGCTTTCACAAATGTAATGAATTTCAAGGATTTTAAAGAGTGCTCCTGGAAACGTGAGACAGTCATGGGTTTCCAAAAGTGCTCTGGGGAACCATGTAGAATTCCTTTCTATGAATTGGTGACAAGACTTTCAGAAGTATAATTTTACATATAGTACAACTGAGCATGGCAAACATGCCTTCAAATTTGCGTTAACACATTTGCTACTCTTTTATAGTGAAAAGAGGTTTCTCATTTAGTGATTTCGTTCCCACACCACCATCATTAGTGAATTTATTTGCTTCACATGTTCTCCATGGAAAGGGAATTACATCTACCCTCTACACAAGTAAATCTCATCCTTTTTCCAAGATGGGAATGGTTCACAAAAAAACTTTATGATTACCCAGTAACTCATGATTTTGTGGGTGATCTTCAACTTTCCAGAGCATCTCCCATAATTCTCAATCTCTGCCCGAAGTTTAAATTTTAATCAAACATAATAACTCAAAATCCCCATGATCAGGTAATATTGTGCTTCTAGGAAATCTTTTCTCCAGTACCATTATGGCTACATTTTGGATTAATGAACCTAAGTTTACGCACATACAACAAGCACTTTGTATGTATAAGTCATGCATGTGTACATTTCTGACACTCAAGTAAGGAAAGGCAATTGTTTTTACACAAAGAAAACCTTCAGTAATCATGATTGTTTGTCTTCATATATTTCACATATTTTCTCTTTCCTTCCATTTTTGCGTTTTTTCCAATTATCTCCCACAGGAACAGAATATGCCTTGCAGCAACCGTGAAATATGATGCATGCCACATCAACATGTACTAGGAATATTACCACTTAATCTGTTTTCGGGAAAAAGCAATGAAAACAATGGCCAAATCACGTGTTGCCTTTGCCAGTCGGTCGGAACAACAAATGCACCTTAACCATGCATACGTTACCACACATACAATTATATCAATATGCTTTAGGAAAAGTGGCGATGGACTTTAAAGTTCACTGCTTTCCCTACTAGTTGTGCAGACTGGAGTTTAAATAGTAAATTATACTGTTGCAAAGTCCAGCGCTTTCCCTAAGGCAAGTGGTTTCAAAAGACTTGTGTGGTAAACAAATGCATTGTTATGATGTATTCAATGTTTCAACCACGTTGTTAAGGCACACATGGTTTAGCCATGTGTAGTTCTGTCATACAACCTCTGTATTCACAATAGATTAAGCAGGTACCATGAGACTTTCATATGCTTGGTGTCCCTTTTTCATGCAGTGGTCTGCCCAAGCAAATTTTATGTCATTTTCATGAAACTTGCAAGATATTACACAAGAAAGCAATTTTGCAGCTTTGCCCATTTCTATTTTTAAGCAAGGAATTTTGTGAATCAGGTCCTCCACCACCATTCGCATCTTCTCCAGTAAGAAAAAATATACTGCTAGCCAATCTTATCCGAAGAAGAAATTCGGTAAAACAAATGCATTTTATTTGAACCGCATTAGCTGTTCAATTAAACGTTTCTGTTTAGCTCTCAATGGGCCATATTATCAAGAACAGCGATAACATTATCGCCTCTTTAGCAGCAGGAAACTGTCCCTAAAGCGGCGAAAATGGGCTTGATACTATGCCCTTGTGAATTCCCATAGAAGCCCATGTTCACAGCAGAACCTGTGTTCTGCTGTGAACACACAGCAGCTAAAGCGGCGATAATGGTATCCCGGTTCTTGATAAACTGGCCCAATGAGTTTAATAGAAGCTATTTCAATTGGAGCCCTAATTAGATAACCGGGTTTAATTACAGATAGTGCCCTGGAGGCGCAAAGGGCTTGTAAGCATGTTTTCTGCACCCCTGGGGCACTGTTGTCTTACAGAAGGGGACGCACATGAGGTAAAGGTGTACAGCGATGCACGTTCATCGATAAACCAATAATTTCCTTCTACCCTAATGAAGTATTCGCTCATGAATCATTTTGCAACAATAATTGCTGAGACCTACAAAAACAAAGAAAACCGATTTGAGTTATGTATGGTGGAAAGATTGTAGTGTAGTTCCTATTTTCCCAATTGGCCCTGCGCATTGGAATAACATAAACAGTAGTATGGACGTAGAAGTGCGGATCTTCCAGGTCTCCACTGACTATGCTAAACTTAATTGGGTTTGTTACCAACTAGCTCAGAGGTCACTGGAAACTTTCTTGACTGAATAGGAAGTGATCAGCTTCCCTGGTACAGACAAGAAGGGATTCAGTTTTCCAACAACCGCATAAACATGACAACTTTGCTCCTTAGAATAAGAGTCAATCTCTAGAGTTGTGTGAAACAATAGACAGTTATTTTACTCGGTCAGTTTTCTGCAGATTACTTTCACCAAAGTGCAGAGAATAGAGAGACGGGCGTTTTCAATAAAAAGGTATTATTTATTGAACAGTCTTTCTTCTCGAACAAGAGAAATGAATTGCGACAATTGCAAGACTTGTTATTATAAAAAGTGAGTACAGTAAAATGAGTATTGCGAAATAATACTGTAAAAGCATTGATATGGTTTCTTAGCCATACAATGGTTTAAAATGAATAAAACATATATACATTCATATATACATTTGACTAACGTACTCAACTGGTGCTTCTAACTACGCCTACCCCAGTGTATCTGACCTAAGCCTAATACTTGGGAGGGAGTAAGTAAGTAGCAATTTTAGTTAAGTTGGTTTTGCCAAGGTTTGCTTCAAGAATTCTCTCTAAGGGTTTAGTCAACACCATACCTCTGAAATAGAATGTTGGAGGTCTGGTATCTCCTTCCAGGACTCGATATCCCAGTCACTCGCAAGAGTAGGCTGGAAACGCCGGAGCTGGATTTCTCGGCAGGAGGAAAGACAGCGTCTCTCTCAGCGCGTCGAGGAAGAGGAGGGGCAGCGTTTGCGGGCAGCTTGTATCTGCTGGGCTCTGAAGAGGACAGCTGTTCTGCTCCTATGTGCACCATAACATCGTTCGCTGATGTCGTTGAGGCAGCCATAGCATCAGTATCAGCGAGGCAGCGTTTGCTTAAGGCAATGTTGGTAATATTTATACCTGAAAGGTGCCTCGTTTGACGTAAGTTTTTGGACATAAGACGTCAATAATGATGTCACTAGGAAGTGATCGTCTCTCAGTGCTCATTAGAGTTCTATTACTAATCAAAACATAGCAGGCGGGGCTTTCCCAGGTTGCTGAGTTTTATCTTGTTGAAGAACTCGGAGTGTAATCTAGGAATCTTAGATAGTGGCTTCTGCTGTGTCATTTGCACTAATGAGCTGCAGAGGAAGCTGCAGAGGAAGTGATTTTGAAATGTGGCTCTGATCGTGCGACGCCAGAGACGAGTTTCTGAATATTGCATTTGATTGGTTATGCCAATATAGGGGTACAAAGGGATTATAGCCGTATAGGGGCATAAGGTCACAATATTGATCGGGGTCCTAGATTAGAACGCGACAGGATTAGATGTGTACAAACATGAAACCTATTGTCCTACAACATAGGCAAACGCATTAGAAAATCGATGATGACGAAAAAAGGCTGCTCTATATTGTGCATATTATAGATGCTTTTCTCAGCTCTCACTCCTCAGTCTCACAGGACTATTAACTAACAGATGTTAGACATGAAATACTGCTTCATTCATTTCACTGGAGTTGGAATCACGCACCCAAACAGCCAAAAGAAAAACACAGGGACTAAAACATTCCAATGGGCTGATGAAATAACTGATTGGCAACGTTTCTAGACAATGGTTGAAGGTTTCACTGCAAAAGAAGACAGCAACTAATTAAGGCTGAATCAAAGCCCCGTAAAGAAAGTATACATCTTTGAGGGCCAGATTTACTAACATTGTGTGTTGTGGCTGCACCACTTTTGTGCTGCATCGATGATGCAAAGTGTTAGTAGATATTTACAAAGGTACGCAAGAGGTAACTTGCGGGCTTTGTAAAAATGAAATGTAACAGAATGCAGCAGCTTGTGCTCCATTGCGTCACATTTCCTTGCTTGTGGCAATCCAAGGGCGGTACATGGGCCTTCCCATGCATCCAACCATGAATTCCATACAATCCCAGATTTGTAAAGCCGGGAAGGCATGAAATCGCTACACCGCCAAGAGGATGGTGTAACGAGGAGAAAAATCTTTTTTGTTGTTTCCTTGTGATGCCCTCTTTCTTAGGGTGCTGCAATCTGCATCACACATAGAAAGAGGAAAATGCCTCAAAAGATTATTTTTGTGTAGGAAGGTATCCCTTCCTACAGAAAAACTATTCTCCTTGTAATTCAGGCACCCTTAGTGCAAGGGTGCCTGCGTTCACACTAGGCTGCTTGAAGTCAGTAGAGGCCCATGGAGGGAGTTCCGTGGGACAGTGAGGCGGGGCGGAGGAGGGGCAAGGTGGGGGGTAGTAAACACCGGAATATGGACGAAGGAAGGTAAGTAAACATTTAAATTTTGTTCCGCACACTACATCGTAAAATGCAATGCCCCTCCCCCGCCCCGCCTCACGGAAATCCCTCCACGGGCCGCTACTGCCTGAAGTGCTACAGCACTATTGGAGTTGTCTTGCTACACTGTGTTGCGTGAAAGACCAGTAAATCTGGCCCAGAAAGCTTACCATGAATAGTGAAAGTGCTAGCCACTAGAATCCTAACTAGAAAGTGCCTTCGATCTCAATGCAGCAATCTCATTTTGGAAAGACCACATGATCAGGTCAGAAAGCATAGAGATAAAACAGTCAATATGATGGCGACATCGTTTACAATATATGTATACATCTTCGGAATGCCTGAAAATCTTTCATACATTAAATAGTTCACACGAGGAAATGAAATCTGCACGACACCATTGGTAATCTATCACTTAAGAAACAATAGATCTTTTGTATTTATTAAATCATTTCCATGATAACATCACCATTTGTAAATGTGGCACCTTTCTAATTAGCCTTAAGATGCTAGACCTACAGTAGCTGATGCTATAGAAAGACAATCTGGAATCCAGGCGTACAGGGCCATCCAGAGTAGAGAAACGTTCTCTTGGCTCACTGATTCATCTCTAACAATCAACATGCATTCTATTTTTGAATGTATGTTTGCTTGATGATGTCAACAGGGATTTTGAGATCTCTGTGACCTCATTAGCTGGAAGGCCCCTTTAAGCTTGCCCAACTCATTAACAGTACAAACAGGCAAGAAAGTAATGTTCAGAGGAAAATAAATGACAAACATCTCAAGAGTTCATACAATCCAAATGTATTTTGGTTAAAAACAACTTTTTACTTTTATGGTTTAAGGATTAAGTGCAGTCCTTTAATAGTGTTAGATAAACTGGACTTCTATTGAACTATATGAAAAAGTGCATATAAGGCACATTTAACTAACCATTCCTATAAACCTATAATCCACCCATAATGTTTAGACTTATTTTTAAGGAACTATAAATCCTTTCTTAAAATATATCAGATAGTAAAGAATTATTTGCCTCCAGTTATAAAACGTTCAAGCTGGCTAGCTTGGTGAACATTTTAAAATAATATTAAGTAAAGTCAGGGATAAAACATCTAATATAGAAAGTGTTTGATTTGCTAACTTCACCTCTCCACTTCCAAATTAGGTCATCTTTGCTCTGGTAGTATTTCCAATGCAGCTAAAAAAAGAGCTTTCATTATCTGAACACATTGAAAACTAATAAGCAGAGATGATCCATTCAAAGGAGCTTGCGAGAGGAACCCTTTGAATTTATTAAAAATGAATCCCTAAAATAACAAGAGGCCGAGAGAAAACTATATCATACCTTCATACTGCTAGGCACTGCGCCCAAAGACAAGATAAGGGCACACCTCACAAATGACACCAAAACGCTTCCCACATACGATGACAACAGATACAACACTGCCCACCACACACCCCCACGACGCAGTGTGCTGCCTGGCTGAAAAAGTACTTTGGCGCCCCACATGCGGGTGTGAAACGCTAAATAAATGCTAAAATACACTTAAATGCTTACAATCTCTAAGGAGAAAATAGTTTTTTCCGTAAAAAACACATGGGAGGCCCCATTAACTGGGCAGAGGATATGGTCTCACTGCTAGGCTGCCGACTTTGGAGCTGGAAAACCAAGGTTCGAGCCTCAGGGTTGACTCCACCTCCTGTGATTCTGGGCAAATCACTTAATCTCCCCGTGCTAAACAAAAAAAACGAATGTGTCCTTGTGTAATATAACTGATGCTCATGTAAAGCACTCCAATACCATCAGGTCGAGTTCGCGCTATATACATCTGAAGGAAAAAGAAGCGTATTTAGGTCTGAGATTGCTACTATTTTCATGAAGAAGGGCTCTAAGTCCAACGACATTGTAAGAGGTTGCTACCCAGCATAATGTCATAGATTTGCCAAAGGCTGCCAATCCATCTGCTGAGGTAGCAGAGGCCTCTCCTTCACCTTTCTGGTACTAAAAAGCAGAGCATATGTAGAAATCCAGGGCATATGGATGCATTGTGTTTTACAAACAAAATGGTTCCACTGACAGACCGCCCTGTCATAGCAACATGGCAGGCTGTTTGCTTTTTTTTGTTTTCCTAAAATAAACCTCAAAGCCGGAGGTTGTTAAAAAAAAACACAATGATCCAGGGAACATTGCTATTTCATTCCTGCCATACAGGATTGACTGTCTTACACCGACAAAAGGTGTTATATTTTAAACGCTTCTCTGAATAAAACAGGCTTTCTGATGCCACTGCTTGAGCAGCAGGAAGGTGTTTCAGACGGCAGAGTCGACAGAGGGAGCACAGCTGGAAACTCAGCAGTTGCCGCACATGAAGAGTAGAATGAGGACGTGAGAGGACATTTTGGAAGCTTAGGTAATACTACACACCTCTAAATGAGTCCTTCAATTTTTCTGGTCAAGAAAGCTCTCCTTAGAAGAAGCTGTTAACAGGAAATTGAGTAGGCAACTATGGTGGTAACAGAGCTCACACTGGAAACTGTGAGACTTTCAAAACTACCACACCTGTGGTTGCGACACCCCATTTAAAGTGAGAGGAACTAATTGTTTCTTGGCAACTGAACCTCAACTGGCTCTACCACTAAAACACTTTGTCCATGTCCAGTCTGACATTGTTTGGTATAAAGGAGCTTCAAATCTGGAGGTGTATTCCTGCAAAACAAAAAAATGTTGACCAGACTTCCATGGTACGGAAAACAGTAAGATCCTACTGGTACATGATCAATGAAAGATGCAACATTTAGTTTGCAATGTAAGCGAGCAAAAAACAAGAACAGCACAATGAGTGAATCGCACTCAATGCAGTGTCAAACTGTCAAATTTAATTTTATATATCGAAAATTCATTAATAATAAATTAGCAAAAGAAAACATCAACTTCATTTTATAGCGGTTGCCCCGAATAGAGTGAAAAGAGAGGTGTATATAGTGGTGCTCATGTGTGCCGTGATAAGAAAGAAACATAAAGAGGAGATTAAAAAAAATTGGTATTCAAAGTAGTCCTAGTTCAATAGCTACAGCAATGAGAAAATCCAATTTAGCCATGGCCAAATGGCCTGTCTGAGGGATTTGTACAATCTCGTATTTCTCCTTATTCAGAAATGGGTGGTGTCTGGATAGAACAACAACCCCACAAAGGTATCAATAATCAATCCAGGCTGGGTAGTCTAATAATGTTGACTTGTCGACCCAACTGTTGCACGAGGTGCTTTGAGTCCAAGCATGAGGGCCTTCAGCAGGACAGTAAAAAGTATGATGAATTATTGGTCAACATCACAGTGGTGCAGCCGCAAGGTGTGATGCCGGAGTTGTAATTTCATTGTACATCCTCCCCTCTTGATTTTCAATGATTGTGGTGGAATCTTTAATGACTCATTCTTCAAATGTAGGTGTTTCTTGATGAATTCAATATAGTCAATGGGCCATAAGTTCATGGGTAGTAACCAATGGTTGAGGCAACTTCGCGAATAGGTGAATTAAATTATGTGCGGCCGCCCCTAAAACAGGAAGTTAATTAATTGATCACGTACCAGTAGGACCTTACTGTTTTACATATCTTGCTCTATGTTTCCTTAAAAATGTATTCCCTCTTCAAACCCTGACTACGTCTCATTCCCTTCAATGCAAGGTCAGGACCTTGTCATTCCTCTCCTCCAGCCACTGTTGGTCCACCAGACCACTACCACCTTTCCCCTCTACCCTCCTTTCTATTCGGTACTTACCTTGTCTTGTTTTCCTTCCTCTTCTCCTGTGGCCATCTTCTTTTGCTCTTTCATTTTCCATCTTCTTCTTTTTCCACTCAAGGTTGCAATAGACATAGTAAAATAAAATACAACAACCCATATTTTCCCTTATTTAATCTCTTTCATCCCCTGTTAGCATAACGTAACATAAGCATTCTGACTATTTCCAACATTTCCGGAATTGTAAACACTTTCAAAGAGTTCTTTGTACATACCTGTCCAGAAATTCCAACCAAGGTCTGGCATATTTTTTTCCTGAAAATCATTTGATTCATCATTATTAGAAGAACCCAACATGGAGTTTACCCATTCAGTTTTTTTGCTCAGGCTGCCATTCTCTATTCGAGGTGTTTGTCATAATGTAGTGATGCCATCTGTAAAACAAATTATAGGGCATCAGACGCTTCCTTCTGCTACTTCTACTGCTTTCATCGCCCCACCCCGTACTTTCCGGCAATGCTGCACGGTATCCACAATACAGACGCAGGCAGGATGACTAAGAAGGAGCATGCATTATCAACTTGAGGTCGTGAGAGGGTTTGGGGGGCAGAGGGATTTATAACATACCCCTTACCCGTTTCTTTTTTTGAAGCTGGCATTCTATTTAACTTTGATTTTTGTTTTTCCGTTTTTAGCTCCGGTTTGTCAGTGCAGCTCTGACCAGACCTTTCGAAGCGCCACTGAGAGAAGGTTTTGGATCCAACCAAATCTTGATAAACTCATGTACAGGAATTGATTGGGTAGAAGGTGTATCCTTCTGCCAAAAGAGTGCTTATATTCCACTTCTTTTCACTTGCGGTGGGTTTCCTCTCTGGTAATATGTACAAGATAAAATGTACGTAAACGAAGACTTGCAAGAGGAAACTCATCATGATGCTGTAATCCGATTTCTAACATGTTTCTTTTTACAGTGCTGTTTGAGCCAGCAGTAGTATGGCTGGCTCAGCACTACAATATTTTTCATGAGAAGCACATTTGCTCTTCGCAGGAATCCCTGGTGAACCCCCTTTCAGCACTGCACTGATTTCCCTAGAGTAGCACGACAGCTAATTTTCTCCGCCATATTGTCTGCAGTGCAAACTCTCCGTAAAGCAGCGCAGATTGTTTAAAAGCTTGCAGACATGAGAAACAGTTGCCTTGAAATGCACAACATGTGTTGGCGCACCCTGGTGCCTCTGTATTTATCAGATCTCAGACCATCCGGGGAGGGGACAGACAAGCAAGTGCCCGCTGGCACCAATGATTTTACCTACAAGTAAAATCAAACACTTTTTAGCCCTCCTGCTTATCTGTCCCATGGTTTGTGCAGGTTACATCTATACAATGGGTCTTTATGGTATTCAAAATGGTATAAAGCCTGACGACCCTCTTTCAAAACCTCGTATTACAGCATGTTGTCTGCAATATGTTTCTTTACCTCTTATGGTAGAATCTCTTATGGTAGATTCTACCATAAGAGGTAAAGAAACATATTAACTGTTGTGGCTCATCATAACTGCCTATGATTTCAAGCACCTTACCTACAGACATTAAACTCTCGGTGCATGGTCCATGGTGAGGTATCATTAAATGGCAAAGGTATTTCTGATATCAAATAAAAACATTAATAACAGTGGAATGGAATGAAAAGGCTTTGATATTGATGTAGGTGCTCACTTTCACTCTCAAGCATATCCCAGTACAAAGGCATCTGTTCATTCATCCATCCATCCACATACCCACATTACATTAATCTAAATAGTACTTTTGAAAACAGTTAAATATAACAAGCAAAAAATAAACAATAATAAAATAAAATAAAATAATGAAATAATATAAAACAAACGAGGTATAATATTCAATTACTAAAATCCGAAAAAACATCTGCATATTCTAATATAACATTATGACCCTTCCTATGATTTCTTTCCTTGAGAAACTTTCTTGAAGCCACTTGCCACTTTACATATCTACATCTTCACAGTGGAGGCTCCCTCGGTACGGGATTGGTGGGGTGGAAGGGTGGGACTGTATATAAAAATAAACTTGCATTCACCGCTGTGCTGTGCTGCCGCACGCCTGTCCTCCGTCCTCTATATCTGCTAGAAACCACAGGAGCAACCAGGCTCCCCTACCCTCCCAGCTGATCAAGATGCTGCATGAGCAGCATAGTGATTTGTCTGATTGGCCTGTTTGGTCACTCAGGCAGTGCCTGGGAGCCTAGGATGCTCTCCACCAGGCTTTGAGAACAAGCTAAGTGCGCATAACGGTTTGGCCGGCCAAACCATCATGTGCACCTAGAGGAGTGCAAACCACTCCTCACTCTGCTCTGGTCACAGAGCCCAACCTGGATCCGAGTCCTGCATAGAAAAATAGAATGATATTAACGTCCTGTTATTATCATTTTATTTTTATTTTTTCACTGCTGAAATAGCAGTGGGGCGATGTTCCACTGCCTTAGCAGAGGCGCCGCCACTGCATCTTTTCAATTATCTCTTCAATTATTCCCTGGTTTTCTATACTGCCCTGCAATCCATAACTTTTTAAGATATGTGTCTGACTTTTCCACTGTTTAATCGTCCAGCTTTTTAAAATGTGCAGTTCATTGTCAATCTTTACTTTCTTTAAACAATTGCACAATTTAAATAAAGCAAGTACTAGTCCAACGCAATCATAATGTGCCAATCAAGTCTACACATTGCATTACAGGGCATCTTTTATTTAAAGAACTGCCAATGCCTGTTTAAGTTTTAGTTAAAAGTTTCGTTTTCATCATCTTTTTTGAGTCACAACCAGTGAATTATGTGAGTCAAACCTACCACTCTTCATTCAGGAATCGAAACGCATAAAAGAGGTATAAAGGTTAATGTAGAATTAACAATGTGTATTTATTTAAGAGATATATAGGTCGTAAATAATATAATTAAATTGTATTTAACATAAGGTAGCTCTCTTAAGTTGACATGACTACGTCTCAGATGTATTTTATTTTGCTATACTTTACACATTTTAAAATGAACATGGTTGCTAATTTCTTCGTTTGTGCATCTTGCATTAAAAAAGTGTCCATCAGCATTTTGAAAATTACCATGAAATCAAGTAGTTTTACAGTCATGTTCTTGTTGTATCTTTTAAATGTATTCTACTTTGTATCCTGATGTCTTGGAGGATGGAGCACAGCTCAGTTGTGTCTGTATTGCATCGGAGGGACTACAGGTCCCACGAAGATGCTCTGCCCAGGAGAGGTGGTGAAGCCACACCACGACCAGTCACGGCCCATTCAGGTACGAGTTTTGTGGTGGTAGGGTGGGGGGGGGGAGTGTCAACAGACGCCAACGAGGGAAAATAAAATAAATAATTGATTTTCTCTTCGCATTGTCTGTCGAATGCCCCCCACCCTGCCCCACCGCTCTTAACTGCATGGGCCGTGCCTGACCATGCCATCTGCTATGTAGCGCTGGATGTCTCCCCAGTGTGTGGAAAATGTGTGGGCCCCACCAGACCACGGAATATATATATTGGCCCCTGTGCCGGGTCAAGATATCTAGTTAATTCCAGAACATCAAATTTGGTAACATTAAAAAATGCTATTTTTGACCAGTGTTCATCCTTCTTAGGATAAGAGTCAATCCTGAAAGATTTCTGTACCGATAGCCAAGGAAAGGTTAACAGCTTCAGCACGGAGCAAGTTTTTGCGCTGTGCTGAAGATTCGAAAACGGGCGTGGTCGTGACGGAACGGTTCCGTCATCAACACAGCCCAACCGACGCTGATGATGGAACCGTTCTGTCATGAGCGTCGAAGGGGTTAAATTATTGGATGTCAAAGTCTCTCATTTAAAGCACCATTAGAAGGCTACTGAACAACTAACTGGCCCTTTCTGTCTGTCTAAAATAATGAGTAGTTCAACATTTAAAGAAATGTTGCCTTGGAGTAGGTCCCACCCAGGACTTTCTACGAGACAAAACTCCAGCATTGTTGGCGCAACTCAAGCGAACAAGCATCTATCTCACATGGGAAAGCCCCAACATGACATTATTTTACTGCCACAATCAAGCTGCCTTTTAGACAAAAGCCACGTAGGCGACACCTGAAGAAATCATTTGTGCAGTCTTCTTCTGTCACCCGAATGCATGCCATATATAATTGTCTTAGAGGAAGTCCCTGTGTTATATGCCAACTAGAAGGAATCTTGGTGTGACCTCAAAGTCAGGGTGGTTCACTGGCTGAAGGAAAATGCAGGTTGGCGGAGCAGTCTCTTTTGGAAGATCCATAGAGTAAGCCTAGGGGTGTGGATTGGCTTTGAGCCACAACACTCAAATTGTGTTGTCATAAACGTTATTAAACCTATGGTGGTGTGACATCTCTTACTCAGGTTGAATCATCCAACCAGGATGGCCGAAAGGATTAACGCCCACCCCCTTGGACACTTTTAGAAGACTGATAGACCTGGCACCATTGGCGTGGGTCTCCCTTCCATCTTTTTTGTTGTTGCCTCATGTATTTTTGCTGGTGTTGTATGCTTTGGGCACTGTGCCACTGCTATTCAGTGCCACAGTGCAAGTGTTCCCTATTGTAAATTGATGCATTAACCAGTGGTTCCATGTTTTGCTATTTGTTTTTTTTGTCACACCCTAGTCAAGTGCACTGAGTGTGCCCAGGGCGTGTAAATCCAAATGCTGCTGGTGGGCCTGCAGCACTGGTTGTGCCACCCACAGAAGCAGCCTTGTAAAATGTGTCTACGGTCTGGTACTGTCATGCTGACTGGGCAAGTGCACCCACTTCCCAGTCCCTAAACCTTCCTTTTTCTTCATATCGGTCACCCCTATGGTAGGCCCAAGGGCAGGGTGCATTGTAAGGATAAGGTAGGACAAGCCCTGGTGTGTATGGCATGTCCTAATAGTGAATTACAGTCATTTTCGTTTTTCACTATCGCAAGGCTACCTGTTCTCCATAGGCCAGAATGGGCTGTTAGAGTTATTATATTTTATAATCCTAACTGTCTTAGAGAACATGGTAGAAATTCGAGTTTAGTATGCCTGGAAAGTTTATTTTAATATTCTGTGCTTGCAAATACCACTTTTAGAAAGTAGGTATTTGCTTGTCTAACCATTCAAACCTGCCTCCAATAGGTTGTGTATTCCCATGTCTGGTTTTGTGAGTGACAGGGCTGGGGAATTCCACGAGACAGGCTGAGTCACCCAGTGCTGAATAGAGAGATCTGCATCTAGATGGGAGGGAGCGTTGCACCTGAACCTTGAATAGGGCTATGCCTGTTTACCACAATGCTGGCTCTACCCCCTGGGGAGTGGCTAATGTCTCTGCCCTGCACACTGAAAGAAGAGAAGGAGTCCTGTAAACAAAGTGCTCCAGGACTGTACTTGCCTCCACAATGCTGGTTCCACCTCCTGTGGGGTGTCTGATGTGCATGCCCTGCACTGTGAAAGGAAAGGAGAAGTCTGGTAAGCAGAGTGCTTCAGAACTGGTTTTGGACAGGGCAAAGGCCCCTCTCCCCTCAGAGAACAAAGGATTTGGGGGTATAGATATTGGGACTCTGATCCCATGAAATTAGATCACTTTTGGACTACAAGAAGAAACCATTACTGAGGAGAGGAACCTGAAGAAACAGATGAGTGACTATTGCCAAGCAGAAGTTCTGCTTGGGGAATTGGCCTACAGTGGTTGCCTTACTGCCAATGGAAGGAGAAAGGAACTTTGTGTACTTTGCTTTCAACTTGTGAAGGATCTCCAATGGCTTGGAATAGAGCTTGCCTCCTGCTGAAGTCTCAGGGACAACAGACTTCACCCCCCAGCTCCCCAGATTTCCTTGGAAATGTCTGCTGCTGTTTTGGGCCTTCTGAGGAACTGCGTGTCGCAAGGAGCTGGAAGCACGACTCAACGAGAAGAAGCGTGTCGCTTTCGCTGTGCCTGCCGGCGCAACTCCGAAGGAGGGTGTCGCCGCTGGAAATGTCGCACTGCACCGCATCGGAGAGAAGCGTGACGTAACGAAGAGGAAGCGTGTCGCCGTCGCTGCTGCTGCCGTTGCAACTCCGAAGTAGGGTGTCGCCGCTGTACTGAAATTTCTGGACCCGTGTTATAAACATCGTCGAATCATGACGATTTTGGTATCAGCAGACCAGTAATGGTTTGAATATTACGTACAAGCATTTTCGTCGTGTTCGGGTGACGAAATCACCCTGAAATCGGAGTTTTCGTCCTGAACCCTCGGGTTCCATTTTGTGAACGGCAGCCATTTTGTGATTGCCCTCACATAGCCAAACGACTAAGGCCGAAAACGCGTCTGAAGGACACGTACACCTTTGCTGACTCCTCTATGACCTGGGCAAGCTGACTCCACTGCCTGAAGCCAAACCTGTTCGGCCAGTTCCTTTCCCAGTGGCCGAATGAGATTAGTATCAAGGCACAACACATCATAAACCTTTCATCGCACACAAACCATGCCTAATCTTACACACACCTATCCCTGTTTCTTTCTTTATGACTTGCTTTACGAGGAGGAGGTGCCCGTTTTTTTGGGGGGTCCATCGATATCTGATGAAAGTACTGGGCCTTGTCGGGTAATTGATTATGGACTGGACAAACTGAAATGTGGGCTTGTGATCATGACTGCTTTTTCTTTGTAATGAAAATATGTGAATGGTCAACTGTAAAATAAGGAATGTTTGCCTGAAGCATATTATTTTGTATAAAAAGAGAAGGCTGGCTTTGTAAAATTGAGCAGTCTCCTGAGAACATACACCGTGTTGTACTTCTAGGATACCTGTTACTGGCTGCAGCCAATAAATACGATCTTTGACTTCACCAAGAAGACTCTGTGTTTCTGTAGTCTGAAACAGGAAGAACTCGAAGTCTTTGGGTGTGTTCCCTGGCACCGCTGGGTTCCGTAAAACCCAGTACTTCAGCTGTAGTTTTCGCACTGCGCGGCATCAGGAGAAGAATCTCGCAACGAGGTCGGAGCGTGTCGCCGTGCCTACCATTGCAATTCTGAAGGAGGGTGTCGCCGCTGGAACTGTCGCATTGCACCGCATCGATCAAGAGCCGTCGCATCTTGGATATTGCCACTGTAGTTCTCGCATCGAGCGGAAGCTTCATGCATCGTGGGAGGAGAGCGTCGTCGCTGGAGCTGTTGTCGTCGCATCGTAAGGGTGTTGCCGCTGAAGTCCACACATCGAACCGAGAGCTTCTCGCATCCCCAAGAAGCGTGCAGCAGCAGGAAGATCTTCACGTCTTTATTTCTTTGTATCTGAACTTTGCCGCATTTCCCCTCACTGAGACATCGCTTGTCGTGGAAGCGCAACGTAACTTAAGGTACATTGATGCAGAGTGTCGCATCTAAGAACTGAACTGAACTAAGCTTAAATCTACCATCTTAAAGTAATCCAAGTGTGTATTTTTGTCCTTTATGGTCTTGTGATAACTCTATATAAAGTCTACTCATTTTTTATATAAAACCTGTGTGGTGTCCATTTGTAGTGTTCTCACTGGGTTACTGTATGTGGTCACAACTGCTTAAGTTACAACGCCTCTGAAGTAAAGCCCTTCTGCTCATGCCAATCTACCAAGGGGGTGAGCAGGGGTTATTTTAGGAGTGTAATCCCCCTTATCCTGACTAGAGGAGTGGGTCCCTATTTGTCACAAGTACCTGCCTCTACCAACTAGATACCCCCAAATCTAACAAAGACTTTGAATACATTCTTGGAGAAGGCCCCCGTTTGGCACAAAGGCAGGTCGAGAAAGGCTCAATAAAATTGCCTCCGTTTTCCGAAGGGCGTAACTGCTTTTCTCACCTTACTGAGCTTTGGAATATTGATTGATGTTATTGTAATAATATCTCTGAGGTGCCTTGTACTTCCCTGGAGGGTTGTGTTTCTGACATTCGGGATGAGCCCCATTTGCCTGGAAACCTGGCAAGCCGGACAGAGAAAAATGTAAATATAAAGTCACAGATGGGCTCTGGAGGTTACACATTTCTATCATGGAACACTGCAGGAGTTCAATCTAAATTAGCAAATGTAGACTGATTAAGTTTCTTAACCTAATTTGATATAATTTGCCTCTAGGCAACCTGGTTTTTCTCATGTAGATGGCTTCTACTTCCTCAGTGGGCAGTATTGATTTTTAATAAACTTGCTTCATTAAGGTGAAGGTTTTGTATTCACTGCTTGGTATCAACTAGTACTTCTGTCCTTTCCAAGGCACCTTGATGTTTTGATTATTCGTTTTTACTACATTTTTGACCAGCAGTCCAGTGAAGTGGTGGATTGGCTGCAACATTTCATTTCACATTTCAACTGGGTAACTGATCACCTTTTTTGTAAGTTATGGGCTGGGGGCTTTAACATACATCAATGCATATACAGTGGCTACCCAGTTTTTTGTTTTGCAGACGCTGATTGCGTTGAGGCCATCCATTTTATCAATTTTCTTCATATTCTTTATCAGTATGCACTGAATAGGTTGATTTAAAAAAGATTTTTCATTTGAGCAATTCTAGCACAATTGATTTCATTATATTATCAGAAAACCTCTTTCCTTGATCAGGTGATTTCAAAGATATTGCAAACTGCGCTAGTGATCATAATCCTCTGGCACGGTCTATAAACTTAAACCAGAAGTCTAGAAGTTTTATTAACTAGGTGGGAAAGATTGAGTATTCCTTAAATAAAGGCATAAGAACTAAATTGGATACTGTCAACCTGATAATATCTATGTAAAATCTGATCCTAAAAAATAAGCAAGTTATTACGGATTGCTTGTCCATAGACATCCCTGCAAACACCATAATCAATAGCTTTGGAGTATTTGGAGTGTTATGCCATTCAATTTCGCAATTCCCCCCTCCGAACAAATTCAGAGTGAAACAGGAACATCCGTATAAATGGTTTATTTCTGCATGTTCTGCTGCATATAAACACCTCAAGGTAGCTCTTAAATGTCCCCAGCAAAATAGAAAGAATCATACTAGCCCATACAACCTTTAATGATGCAGTCTGGAAAGACATAAAAGAGAAAATCAGAAGATCAGCGTGGGATGACTTAGAAGCTACAGGGAATGCCAGAAACAGTAGAATGTTTTCGAAAATACTAAATTGCTGCCTTTTTACTGAAAATTCTGCCCCAAACGGCATGTGTAATTCCAGACACAGGGTCTCACAATTTTCCAAGGTTTTGGATTGCATTCCATCTCCTTGGTAGTGCCAGGAGAAGCAGGACTTTTAATAACTGATCCTGAGACCACCCATGAGCTAAGTATTTCCATTAATGTGGAAGAAATCCTAACAGCTATAAAAAAAAACACCCACTGATGGCGTAATAGTGGGTATTTTTTAAGAGAACATTGAGTTTTGGGCCACCATATTGACAAATGTGATCTGGGCAGTGATGTGGTCCCATTATTCCAAACTGGCAGGAGGAAATAATTGTTCACATTTTTAAAAGAGGGGATAAGAACCTGACAAGCTGTTACTGCCCTATTTCATAATTGGAATCTACAGTCAAAGTTTGAGGTAAGGTCCTTCTCTCTAGACTGGAGGCATACGCATAGTTCCTGTGGCAACCATAGATGGCTGCTTGATGAAGAATCATGAACCTTTGAGTTACCAATTTAAGATACTTTTTTATTCCATCCAACAATGACATATTCTCTTCCCTGAGCACCACATTCCAGATGACTTTTTAGGGTTCAGTATGGGTTACAGTTGGCCAAATCCACCATAGACCAGCGTATGAGTCTCTGTATGGTGGTAAATAAATATACAGTTGCACACTCAGAAACAATTCATCTGGCCTTTATGGATCTTACCGCGGCGTTTGATCTCAGAAACTGTGATAAGCTACGAAAGATCCTTTTAGGTCTAGGTGTGGACTCTAACACAGTACTGTTTATTCGTGAGCTCCATGCTGAAACATCTGCTAGAGTTAGATATTCCAATGATTCTTTATGTACTGATAGCTTCAAAACAGGCTGTGGTGTTCGACAAGGATGTATCCGTGCCCCATTTTTATTCTCCTTGTACGTTAATGGACTGGAACAGGAGTTAATTGCTGCAAAAGCCGACTGCCCATTGATTGGCACTCGTTCACTACCTGTACTATTATATGCGGATGACGCAGTGCTGATAGCGAGAATAGTCAATGGTCTACAAACCCTTTTGAATACTTTTTACTCTTTTATGAAGGATATAGACCTCTGGATCGACTTCACCAAATCCTACGACATCGTGGTGGGGACCAAGAAAACTAGAGCTGCGTCCTTTAGCTTGAATGGACACTTAATGGCAACGTTTGAGAGTTTCCTGTACTTGGGAGTGATATATTATTTTAATTTGTTTTGGAAATCTCTGATTGTGGCTAAAGATCAGGAGCTTAGGAGGACTAGAGGAGCCGTTTTTAGCTCTGCTGCTAGCTTGGGAAGTAGACCCCTCCAAGCCCTTGTTAAGATTTATCAGACCAAATGACTTCTAAAGCTCTGTATGGGAGCAACATTTGGAGTCCGTGTGAGCCACAGGTGGAGGAAAATTAATTTTTTAGATGTGTACTCAGTGTGCCCTAGAGTTCGTCAACCTTCTGTGTACACAAAGAGTTGGGGTCAGGTACTTGAGCGACCAGCTTGCCTTGGGCCCTTTGTTGAGTAGGATTAGGATCTAGTCCAGGGCGGAGCTGGCACTGAATAGATTTATTATGAGGGATTGAACAGTACTCAATCAGGCCCATAAAATACCATGGCTTAGGTATGTAAGGGATTCTTTTTTTAATCTTGGAAGGAGGGTGCTGTTCATCAACCATGAGGATATCTGCAGAGGGCCCATTTCGTGCGCCATTCCTTTGACGGCGAGATATTTAAGGCCTGCAGCATCTTTCGTGTTGCATCCTTCATTGAGGGGGACATTATTTCGATTTATCGACAATGTTTTACTTGGACTAGAAGGCCGTGGTTTGTGCGTATGGTGCAGCTTTCAGGGAAGCGTTGGGGAACTGCCTCTCCTGCCATACACCTTATTTTCCCAGTGGCTACCCTATGACCTTGTTTCCTATTAGTTTTTTGCATGCTGTCTTCTCCATGCAATTTTATGACCACATTTCTATTAGCCCCCCCCGTACAGCTACAGCGATCCAGTTTGAACTATGCTCTTCTTTCTCTTTTGATCAGCATGGGCTCCCATGCTGTTGTAGTCCTTAGAAGAGCTTATGATCTTGTTTTTCATGCTCTCCTTGTCGTGAAGTATCTCAATAGGAGTATCCGGTTCCTTATCCAGTCCAACAGGGGCACCAGACTAGGCCCTGGTCCCCCACCTTATCAACCCTTTGCCGGGTGGCGACCTCCATCTTCTATGATTTTCTCATTAAGTGTTGGGACCTGCCTCTTGTCCTCGTTTTTAGCCCTGGTAAAATTCATCACCAGCAGTGACATTTTTATCCACTTGAGACCTTGGGTTCGGGCCTTGTAGACACTGAAAACAGTATCGGTCTGACATAAACCTTTTATCCTTTTGTGTCCCTCTGCTTTCCATTGAGGATCAGTCTCCTTGGCCTCCATCCGGACTTTCGCCATTATTTTCTCCAACGTGAATGAGATCCTTGCTTGTTCAGACCAGTATAGTCTAGGGTCTTTCCCATTTGGACTGATTCCCACGTTGGTGAAAGGGTGACAAATCTCAGTAGTCTCTCTACACTGCCTTTTCCCCACTCCATCACTGGTCAGAGATGTAGATGCACTGATTGTCCATCTTTCTCACAGGTTTCTCTGTATCTGGTTTTTGGTATTTACCGGTTCTCCACTGATTCTGTGCATGTCTCCTAGTTTTATCTTTGTATCCTTCATATTTGGTACAAGAAATCCCCCCCCTTCGTCTTGTTTTATTCGTTTGTATCTTGTTCTGTAAACAGTTCCCCTATGACTATATTTGGAATGTATATATAAATAGTTGTTTCTTGCTTCCAAGGCGCGTCCTCCTCTGTCTTCCTAAGTTATTGCTCCCTGAAGAAGGTGAGACCCAAGATCGGGGTCACACACCGAAACGAGCGTCTGTGCTGAAGTCCTTGTTTTCTCTTGCATCCCCCTGAGTTTGTTCATTTATGTCAACGGAAAAATAATTTTGTATAAATGAATTGTACTAACTATTGTTCTCAATTGAGGAAATGATACTGTGTTGACGCCACCATTACATCAACTGGCTATCTGTGTTTTCCTAGTGCTATCAACTTTGTTGTTGAGGGGTGGCTATTATGAGAATGTTATTTTGGGAGTCTTTTGGATTTGTATGCTTTTTAGGATATATGCGAATGTATGAATATGTATTGGTCTGCCTGAATGGGTGTGTTGTAGTATGTCTGTTGTGCCTGGGCAATTTGTGTATTTGTTATTATTTATTAATCTTCATATATTCATGTTTTTGTGATTTAATATAATACATTTGACGATATTGATTTGACACTCTTGTGTTTTATTCCGTGGGTTCTTGTGCGTGTGTATATATATCAGTGACGATTAGCACTTTAATTATAGTTGTCAGGCAGCGGGGATTTTCCTTGTTGGCATTACGATATTTGCAGAGAGAACAACAAATGGGTAAGGGGCCATTTTATAGAAGGGTGAACTTATCAAGGAAAGAGGTAGAGCTGCTGAAACCCTCGGTTAGGAAATATGTTCTGACAATGACCAAACTGGACATGGACGCATACCTAACGTTTGTAAAAAAAACAATAGGGATAGATATATGCTCGAAAGACTCAGATTTAATTTACAGCGTCTGATACTTGCTACTCCAAAAGGATGTTTTGATCTAAATTCGCTGGGTCCTTGCAGTTGTGACAAAAAATCCCTGCAGGATTCCATCACTTTTTGATGTCTTAGACTTTTAACTCAGAACCAAGGAGGGTTTTTCTCCTATCTACTTTCAAAGGAAAAAGGTGTTTTACAAATTCACCCTGCTTTTATATATTTACAGATGTTATCAGATCAATATGTCATAGAAAATGCTGTACGTTACTTAAGAGCCGTCGTTCTTTTATATAGCACATGGGAAGAGTAATTAATTATATGTTTTAGAACTTGCACATTTATTAACAATGTTTTTAATGACAGCCTTTTATAAAGCTTGTTTTATGTACTGTTTTTATAGTTTGTTGTTGTCTTTTAAAGTTTTTAATACAAACCAAATAAAGAATATGATGATGAATGTGCAAGTAATAAAAACTGTCATATAAAGACAGAAAATGAAAACTAGGCAAAATTGTGGGTAGGATGGGGACACAAAATGATGCAGGGCATAAAGTTTAACACACATCAGAACATCACACTGGGAAAAAGGGTGACAGTTGCCCAGGCCAATGACCCATAACAATTTAGGCATCATTCGAGTACCACTTTCACATCTCTACAAAAATATATTTATTTGGAAAGTACATGTGACATTATATTTATAACAATCACCTTACTCTACCTACTAAAAATGACATGACACCTGGAATCTGGGAGACCCTTTGTAACAACTTGTCAAACAGATGATCACTGTTACAGCAGCAGCAACCTCTTACTGAGACCAAAGCAAGGCAGACTGCAACAACCTGGAAAATACCTCTTGACTTTGTCTGTTTCAGTGAAAAACAATGCCACCTGAAGGCTCTTATAAACAAAACCATACTGTGAGAATTAGGGTGCTGGTTGAGGAGGTTAAACCCTACTCAAGTAGAAACCACAATCCTTTACAGGGGGAGTCAGGAGCAAACCCCAAATGAACCCATTCTCAACACTCTAGTAGCTGGGCACAAAGCAGTCAGGCTTAACTTATTTATTTATTATGTATTTATTTATTTATTTAGTGTATTTGTAGAGCGTGAAACCTGTCACCCAGAGGGCATCCTGGCGCTTTGATCAGGAACCATAGACTTAACAGCTCAGGCCTTTTATGGAAATAGGTGGGTTTTTAACGCTTTCCTAAAGGGTAAGTAGTCCTTGTGGCTTCTCAGAGAAAGTGGCAGGGAGTTCCAAAGTTTGGCCACTGCGACACTAAAGGAGCGGCCATCCATCCTCACTCTGTGAAACCTCCGAACTACAAGAAGATGCGCCGAAGAAGAGCGGAGGGGTCGCGATGCAGAGTACCATGCAAACATCTTTTGCAGAGGGATGGGGCCCTGTTGGTGAACAGATTTAAACACAAGGCACGCAGCTTTGTATTGTACCCGCAGATGAACCGGGAGCCAGTGTAGGTCTCTTAAGGCAAGGGTGGAGGAACTGGACCTAGGTCGGGAGAGAGCCAGCTTGGCGGCCATGTTTTGCACCCGCTGTAGCTTACCGGTCAGATTTTTTGGGGCCTCCAAAAGAAGCCCGTTGCAGTAGTCGAGGCGACTTAATATGGTCCCACGAACTACTTCCGGCCTTGCTTGATCGGGGAGAAGGGGCAAAACCTTGCGCAACATGCGCAACAGCATCATACACGTAGAGGTGGTTTTATTGACGTGTATGTCAAGCTGTAGGTTAGGGCCAAAAATCACCCCCAGATTACAGGCTGATTCCGCCGCCAGTACTGGCTCAAGAAAGGTACTAGGCCAAAAGTTGTCTGGGTGTGCCCGCGGAATCCTGTCGATGGAACAATGGAGTAACTCCGTCTTGGAGCTATTAAATTGTAGAGAATTAGCTCATAACCAGTCTGCTGTGGCTGCCATGCAGCGATGAAAGGTATTCAGCGAGACCGCGTTATTCCCTTCCAGTGAAAAGACCAGCTGGGTGTCATCGGCATAATTAAATGCCGAGACACCAAAAGATTTTATTAGCTGGACTAAGGGACGGAGGTACAAATTAAAAAGTATAGGGCTGATGGCCGAGCCCTGTGGGACCCCCTGTCCTACACTCCTTGGCTCAGAGGTGAATGGTGGAAGTGAAACCAACTGTTGCCTGCCGTCAAGATAGGATGTCAGCCAGTCTCTTGCCCCCTCAGTGACCCCGCACTCCTCAAGTCTCCTGACAAGGGTCCGATGGCAGACCGTGTCGAACGCGGCCGACAGGTCGAGCAGCACTAAAACGGCTGCCCGACCACTATCGACACGCGAACGAAGATTGTCCAACACGGTCACCAGCGCGGACTCCGTCCCGTGGCCGGGGCGGAAGCCAAACTGGTCCTCATCGAACCAGCCGATGTTTTCCAGGAAACCTGAAAGTGAACGAGTCACTCATTTTTCCAGAATCTTGATAGGAAAAGGGAGCAAGGATATGGGCCTGTAGTTGGAGAGACAGGCAGGATCCAAAGTGGGCTTTTTAAGCAGAGGTGGCACTACTGCTAATTTCCAACATTCTGGCACCGATGACGACTCCAAAGATTGGAGACAGATCGAGAACAAAGGCAAGAAAAGGTCTGCATGGAAAGCCTTCCAGAATTTGGGGGGCAGTGGATCAAGCGGGGACCCCGAGGACACCGTGTGTGCCACCTTACAAAATTCCTCGAAGGAAGGGGAAGGAAAAAGCCTTAGTTGGGGTCGACTGGGGGGGTAACCGGAGCTCCCAAACAAAGGTCAGGGGCATTGATCTGCGGTCGACTGGATGGACTGCCCGGAGCTCCCAGACAAAGGTCATCACCACCCGTCTGGGGTCGACTGGGCAGACCCACCGGAGCTCCCACGTCCAGGGCTACCAAGGTGCCATCAGAGCCGGTCGGCTGGGGTCGACTGGATGAGCTACCCGGAGCTCCCAGACTCGGGCCAAAGGCAACAGTCCGGGGTCGACTGGGCAGATCAACCGGAGTTCCCATCTCCGACACTCTTGGAGGAGGGACAGGCGACCGGGATCGACTGGGTGGCACGGTCGGAGCTCCCAAACCAGTGCTGGAGGCAAAGGTGCAAAAGTATTTCTGAAGCAATTCAAGCAGTAATAAAGTAACAGCAAAAAGCAAGAAAAGTTCCACACCGATTGAAATACAATCAGTAGAACCGGTGAAATGCAATTTTGTACATTTAAGTGAAAATATCGCTTAAATGCACAAAGTCCCACTCATGGTCATCTGGTCATGCAAGACTGAGAAAAAGTCACAAGTTCAGGTCAACTGCGATGGAGCATGACTCGGACACAGGGGCCAGGTTAGACCAGCTGAAAAGCTTCCTGGGTAATCCAGCACAAAGAGTCCTATTCACAGTGGCGAGGGGTGCGAGAAACAGAGAAGCATCATGGACGGTCGCCGATGCCGCACGTAGAGCAAGCCTGGCATACAGGGACCAGCTAATCCTGCTGAAAAGTTAATTTTGCAGTCCAATGCAAAGAGTCCCATTCATGGTAGAGGGGGCTTCAAGGAGCATTGAAGAGGAAGGTTGTTACGAGCAGGCAGGAGCTCTGTGGTGGTGCACCCTGCAAGTGGTCGATGCTGTAGTACAAAGACAGAACTTTGTGTTTGCTGGCAATGCGAGCAACAAGGTTTTAGCACCAATGGGACCATTTACAGTCATGAGGAGCCCAAAAACTTCAATTCAGCTCCACTGAGGCCACACCACTGCTCCAGTACATGAGGAGCACCTCTTGATGAGGAGCACCACTTGGTGGTCAGGGGCTTACTCCAGCTAGATATGACTTCTGGTTCAAGTGGTTGGGAGATGTGGCTGTGAACATGAAGCCTTCATACTAGCCATTGGAGTCGGTCTGAGAGCTGCCCAGCATAGTGGCAGTCCTTTCAAGAGCACTTCTTTCTGGCAGAGTCTCCACAGGTCCAGATGTGTACTGAAGAGTTGGTGTCTGAGGACTAACATTTATACTAGGTGCCTCCTTTGAAGTAGGAGAAGCCTCTAGATGTTTCCCTTTGAAGTGCACAGGTTTCCTGACTCCCCTGTCCTAGCTCCAGACTAATTACAGGGGGTATGCATTCCTTTGTGTGAGAGCAGTACACAGCCTAATCAAGTGTGAGTTGGGCTATATCCAGCTCCACCCTCCCATCCTGCCAGTGATGGCCCATCCAGTCAACCTAAGCTCTCTACTGTGTGCAGCTGTCTAGGAGGAATATACAAAGAACAACTGTCAATTACACCCAGTCACGTGACAAAGTGACAGGCCTCAGGCCCTAAATGGCTAAGGCAGGAAAATGGCAACTTTCGAAAAGCTCAATTTTCAAAATCATTATTAAAAATCTGACTATACCATAAGCTAGGATTTTTCATTACAATTCCAAAGCCCCCAAACATGAACTGAGTACCTCTTCCCATGAGGAAGCTATCACTTATTAAATATAACAATGTGACTCCAATGTTATCCTATGGGTGAGATAGGTCTTGCAGTCGTGAAAAACAAATGTAAGAGTCCAACCTTATAAATACAGTGCCCCTTCCCTATAGGCTGTCCAGGGCCTACTCTAGGGGTGACTTACATGATTAAAAATGAAGGTTTGGTCTTGGTAAAATGTTTATTTTCTAGGTTGAAATGGCAGTTTAAACTGCACACACAGGCTGCAAAGGCAGGTACAAGACATTTTTAAAGTTCTACTTAAGTGGGTGGCACAGTCAGTGATGTAAGCCCATAAGTAGCTTTTAATTTACAGGCCTGGGGCACAGGTAATGCCACTTCACTAGGTACTTACAAGTAAATTAAATATGCCAATTGGGTATAAGCCAATCCTCCCTTGTTTTAAGGAGAGGGCACAAGACTTTAGCTTGGGTTATAAGTGGTAAAGTGTTGCAGCATCCTAAGGTCAGCAAAAAACAAAGTCAGCAAAACAGGAGGGTTGCAGGGAAAACGTTAGGGGCAAAACCACGCCAAGGATTCCAGGTCTAACACATACCCTTCAAGGATGCCACACAATTAATTCTACAAAAAAAGACCGCAAGTTAAAAATCAACAGATTTCAAAATTAATACTCAACCACACGATGCCACCCCTGTTAGCATATGGTAACGAGATGTACAATTAAGATGTAAACACCCTGACCTGACAAGCATGACAATTAAAGGATATTGTCATCATGCAAGGGAATGGTCCACATCCTCAGGCACCCATATGTAACAAATTGAGATTTGTGGGAAACAGGAATGAAGCAAATTCATACTAAACTAATTTACAAGCATTGTCTGTAGAAATCTTAAAGTACAATAGTTTCCTTCTTGTCCTAAAATCACAGCAAAGATCCTCATTTACTGTGTGGTTTAGTTACCCTAATTATATACTTGTGTCAGTTAAGTCAAAGTGGCAATCCTTAAAGCACAGCAGTCTTTGCCCCAGCAGAGTTCTTCACAGGTTGAGCAGTGTACTGAATTGGTAGGGTCATGAACCCAATACCAATACTCAAATGTGCCTTTTGAAGTTGTGGGTGACTTCAAAGCAACTCCTTGCAATGCACAGGTCCCCTATCATCCCAGCCCTGTCTGTCTGGCTATCTGTGGTGTGGAGGTAATCAGTCCTTTGTGTGAATATAGGACATAGCTGATTCAGATGTGAGTGTGAGTTACCTCTCTACCTTCTTGCCCAGGAAGGCTATCAGAATGCAGATGAATGCAGATGAGTCCACTGGCACACCCACCCTTCCTGTGTTTATTGCTGTCTAGAGGTAATGCACAAAGTGCAGCTGTCACTCAGCCCAGACGTGTATTCGAGACAGGCTGTAGGCACACAGAGGAAAAGTTAAGAACATAGAATTGTCCACCCATGTTCTAAAAGTGGCATTTCTAAAATAGTAATGTCAAATCCAACTTTATCACTAAAGAAGATTTATCATTACCATTTCAAAGATATGAAATGTGATTTAGCTACTGCTTTCTAATCAGGAATTACAGATCTTAAAAGTGTTTTATGGAATTACCAATGCTAGCCTATAGGGGGAGAGGGCTTCACAATATTGAAAAACAAATGTTGCTGGTTGTCACTACCAGGACTTGTAAAACGTAAAAGTACATTTTATACCTATCACTTACACAGGATCCTGCCCTTAGGGCTACCTAGGGCCTACCTTAGGAGTGAACTTGAGTAATAAAAGGGGAGTTTAAGGCTTGGCAAGGGGTTTTAAATGCCAACTATAAGTGGCAGTAAACTGGACACCCAGGTCCAAACTGGACACACAGGTCCTGCAATGACAGGCCTGAGACAGGTTTGAAAGTCTACTTGTGTGCGCGGCACAATCAGTGCTGCAGTTTCACTAGTAGCATTCATATTAAAGGCTCTAGCTTTATGGTGTACCACTGTACAATGGTCTTTAAGGTTACTTAAATATGCCAATCAAGTATACACCAATGTCACCATGTTTGGGGAGAAGCACATGCACTTTAACACTGGTTAGCAGTAGTAAAGTGCTCAGAGAGCTACGGCCAGCAAAAAAGTACAGCAAAAAGTGGAGGGACGTAGGCAAATATTTGGGGAAAGACCACCCTGAGTGCAACCTTAGGATGACAGGTCTAACAAGAAGCAACCACCTTATTAGTCAGTAGACATTGCAGTAGTAAACAGCACAGTAATTAACCACTTAACAATATAGTCAACCTTGTATGATCCCGTTATGCTGAAAAAAAGTGTGAGTTATAAAGGGGTGGGCCCTTAGAACTCGTGGACCTGGGTCAATAGATCAGTAAAAGAAGAAGTGGTCCGAGTTGCACATCAATTAGTTTACAGGTTATTCTGTATTACTCCATAGAGACAAACACCACATGTTCATTTCACTGAGTATAACTGAGCGATTCAAAAGATGGAATATACAATGTTCGAATTCAAATTGCATTTATTTTTGCAATCAATTACTTCTGTAGTTTGTTCAACATATTAGGTCTCATATATTCAACAACATTAATTCACTGTAATTGTGAAGTCATTACATTTAAAGTGCTCTCAGTGAGGAAGGGAAGGGAAGTGCAAAAGTTGTGAGGGACTGGGTAAAGGTGGAGTAACATTAAGAACATTGCTTTAAAATCAGAAACGCCTTTACAATCAAAGTAGTATAAAAGTTCCCAAATTACATCACACATAGGCTAAGTATATTCTTTTCTTTAAATCCTATGGTGCTTTAGGTTGGCATAGTCTACGTTTCGACCCTTATGTACGCTTAAGGGTTATTCATGCCTCATGTTGGGGTCTTCGTCATTACAGTGGATAGAGAGCCTATTAGATAATGCAAAGGCTAAAATTAAATTTCTGTGTGGTGAACTGTCTGAGAATGAAAAAGAGAAAGCAGGAAGTACCTACATAAATTAACGGTCAACGTCTGTGCCGTCGTGTCTTGGGCCTGGGCGTGCTCCTTGAAATTCTACAATACACAAAATGAGGAGAAACGGACTCAAAGGCACCGACCATCCAAGGACTATGGAATCTACCAGAGGTGGTAGGCCATTTCAGATGCACAACGTGCAAAGCATGTCCAACATGTTGGGAAACGAAGTAAGTGATCCACAACAACTTTACTGTAGACCTTAAGTCTTTTACCAACTGCAACACCAGTGGAGTGATTTACGCAATTCTATGCCCATGAGACCTGATGTACATTGGGCAAACCAAAAAAAAAGTGAAAAACCGAATATTCCAACACTGCAGCAGGATTTGCTGCTCAACAGCAGGGGCACCACTTGTTGATCATTTCAGGGACAAGAACCACACCCCAGAATACATGAGATGGGTTGTACTTGAAAAGATTACCCTGGGACCTCGAGGAGGCAGTCTGAACTCCATTCTTAACATTAGGGAGTGTAAATGGATGCACACATGTAAGACTATCAACAGAGGGCTCAATGAACTAGATGCCAATTTTGCCCAAATGGCAGGTTTAGACCCAGAGTAAGCTTTCTGTCCCGCAGATTTGAGTTTACGCAGCAAAAGGGGTTTCAGTACAGCCAGGGCTCAAGGGGGGTTCCCTCCCCACACTGCCCAAGTCACAAGACATGGTATATGCCAGCAATTTCATCAGGCAGGTGTCATGTTGTATTTATTATGACTTATGTTATCATTGAACATTAAACATATCTTTCAAATTGCAGAATTTCACGTCTTTCAAATTGCATGATCTGTTGCTATATATGCAAAATACTGCTCAATGTCGACATCATCATTCCAGCATACTGTGACGATTCTTCTAAAATCAGTTTGTTTCTAACTGCACCTACCATGACTTAAGTTAAGATTGTGCATTTTCCACACCTTGTTAATTGCATGATTTGTTGCTATATATGCAAAACACTGCTCTATGTACATATCAGCACTCCAGGTAACTGTGAAGCTTCCTCCACATCTATTAGACTCTCTATTCAGGCATACCATTGTTGCCATGTTACAGTTCAGGCTTATCCGAGAGGATTCCATCACTCTATAGCTTGCCGATTGAGATCCCCTCTCTCTGAAGGGCACCCTCACAAGGACTCCACCCATCCGCATAATTTATTTCACGCTGTGACAATGCAGTGTACATGTATAACTCGGTGGCCGACCAGGACTCGGATGTAGACCACTTCTGTTACACATTCAACTTTTGACCAAACCCCTTTGAAGCTTTAGACCCCTTAGCACAGCCAGGCATCTTTCTAGACGCTCCAGAACTCACGCGTCTCACGCTGACATGGCATTCTAGGCCACATGCCGGTGATTGGCCCAGAGTAGCCGAGCCCTTTTTGCACTTAGCATCTAGCGGCGGCACCGCGAGCATCCTCAGATGCATCGAGGTAGCGACGTGTACTGACGGCTGCGGCTTCACGCAGAACAGGTATGAAATCGAACGGAATTTTAGTATTTAAATCAGGCTCCCAAAATGCTAATCACTGTATCGGTATACCCGATCCTCATCTAAACTAAATGTTCAAATCCGGCTTAACTGGTTTAGTCACCATATGCTTCGAGTTTTCCCATTGCGATTTTATGCTTTTTGACCAACTGGCCTATTATGTTAATTCCCCAGAACGGTGCTTGTTGCGCACTGAACCCAAAGAATGGCCACGGAAACTACACGTGATATGTTGTTTTTAATTCTTCCATGAGGAATATTGTCCAAGTAAGTCTTCCCCGGTTTATTTCAATATGTTCTTTTTGGCTCCACAGCCAACGAAAGTCCTTTGAGACCCTTTCCCCTCATTTTATGTATTGTAGAATTTCAAGGAGCACGCCCAGGCCCAAGACACGACGGCACAGACGTTGACCGTTAATTTATGTAGGTACTTCCTGCATTCTCTTTTTCATTCTCAGACAGTTCACCACACAGAAATATAATTTTAGCCTTCGCATTATCTTATAGGCTCTCTATCCACTGTCCTGACAAAGACCCCAACATGAGGCATGAATAACCCTTAAGTGTACATTGGGGTCGAAACGTAGACTACGCCAACCTAACACACCATAGGATTTAAAGAAAAGAATGTACTTAGCCTATGTGTGATGTAATTTGGGAACTTTTATACTACTTTGATTGTAAAGGCGTTTCTGATTTTAAAGCGATGTTCCTCATGTTACACCACCTTTACCCAGTCCCTCACAACGTTTGCACTTCCCTTCCCTTCCTCACCGAGAGCACTTTTAATGTAATAACTTCACAATTACATTGAATTAACATTGTTGAATATATGAGACCTAATATGTTGTACAAAGTACAGAAGTAATTGATTGCAAAAATAAATGCAATTTGAATTCGAACATTGTATATTCCATCTTTTGAATCGCTCAGTTATACTCAGTGAAATGAACATGTGGTGTTTGTCTGTATGGAGTAATACAGAATAACCTGTAAACTAATTGATTTGCAACTCGGACCACTTCTTCTTTGTACTGATGCTGAAAAAACGGCCTTTTGCATCTGCGTTCAGCCTTTTGATAAAGGAGAGTCTGATTAATATTCCTGAGACACCTTTACTGTCTTGGAGATAAATAAATGGAAAAGCATACATTGGGGTTCAATTGTAGTGAGCTATAAAGAGAGAGTAGGAAGGAGAGTGAGAGAGGGACAATTAAAAGGAAGCATAAGGAGGCAGAGGAGAGAGCCAAGTAGATGGTTGTTAGGGCACAAAGTGAGAAGCTTCTGACTGGGATAAATGGCACCGGGCTTAAGGAGAGACTAAAGGGGCTTCCAAGGATTTTCTAACAATCTTATAGTCCACTACACTAGGCTCTATCAACATTAATATGATTCTCTCATGCTAATGGTCCTTAGTTTGGCAGGATCCAATAATACTGGAGCAGGCTTTGAATAGTCGCAGCAAGCTATGCTTGAGCTTACTTGAGTAATAATACAGGTCTTAAAATTAGGGACAGACAAAGTCAAATAGCTTTGTTATACATTAGCGTATGATAGTCTTACGAATTTTACTATAATGTTACTAGATATAATTATGGCAATTCCCTGGAACCATTGTACATACCCTGAGCAGCAAGGGCTGAAATTACTTATTTATGAATAGCAATGGATGTGCAGCATGTGGGCTATCTTAGGGAATGCAGTTTTGCAAAACATCTATTACAGTGGATTATATTCCCATAAAGTTAGATGCACTAGTTGTCTAGCTCTTGAATGAAAAAGGGTTTAAACATCCTTCATTAGAAAGCAACACAGATATGACTCAGCAGGAGCACTCTATGGGAAGTATGTGGATGACAGGTGGCAGTAGAAGAATGCAAAAAACTCTCTCTCACACACAGGCACACACACACACAGTACAGATAAGATGTGGGCAGTGGTTGTTCCCATTACCTCAGACACATCGAATAGGTACAGCATTTAAACCAGGAGTGGAATTACCCTTACATATGTAGCACCATTACAACACAGGCATCAGGAGTGACGGTATCTTCACAAAAGCATGGCTATGTACCTCAGCACGTGCAGCTGTAGAACAAGATTCACTGGGTGTGTGACTGGTATGGAAATGTGTGGTGTGAGTGTCTGACAGTGCAGAGTTATATGTGGATGCAAAAGTAAAGTGACACTTCTAGAGAGGTTGAGAGCAAAGAAAAAGGTAAAGAGAGAAGGTGGTGAGAGAGATAGTGGAGGTTGGAAGAAGATTCAGAGGGAAAGGGTAGCAGAGGGAGCATGTTGAGATACTTAAAATGGTACAAGTTAAATAGTTTCCATCTCTTACAAAAACAACACAGCCATTTTACTTAGCCAAGGATAGAAAATGTGTGCTCAAAAGTTTCGTAATGGTGTATGTGGACTGTATAATTGCAAGTAGCACAGTGTTATTTTAATGATCTGGCTTTTCAGAGGCTGATACATTACTTTAATACTGAGTTGGGGAAAGGAAGAACCTGATATGAAGTGAAAAGGAAGTGGTCTGCTGTTTGTAAATTGTCAAAATGGTCTGCACCCAAAATATCGACCCCGTATTTTTGATGAGACCTAGTATCAAGGGCAAAATATGGAAAACCAAATATCAACGGTAAAATAAATTTTGATTTTCAACACCTGACTCCATTTAAATGTACTTATGTAGTATATATGTCTTCAAGGTAAGCAGATGTAGAGTTAAAAATAGTAAATCTATGCTTACCTACATACACTTGCTTTTTGATAATTTACTCCTCAATATTCTTTCCTCGATATTTTTGTACCACAATATTCTGAGGGTTGATATTCAGAAGTACAATCATCAAAACATTATCATTTTTTTTCCATATTTCAAGTAGCTTTGATGTGTTAGCCTCTAGTTTAACAACTTTCAGGACCCTATTAGCATTAACGTTGGCAGACTGCAGACAGAGCTGCTTGAATGCAATTCATCAACTAGATTTCTGAAATGATCTGAAATGTGTCCTCACTAAAAAAAGCTGAAAGCTACCCTCCATTAATTCTCATATGGTAAAATCCAAAATGTAAACAACATTAGATAACTCAGTACTTTAACTGCCAGGTTACATATGCATGCACCGATGAGACAGAAGGTGCAAAAGATATTTTCAGCTGAAGGTAAGAGACTTCAGCAAGATGAGCTTTTCCGATTTCAAGGATTAAATGAGATTACCCCTGGTAAAAGAAAAGATGCAGGTAACTATCAACAGGAATGAGAGAGGGGCTGCACCAGGTTTAGCAGGAATTAGGAAGCCAGCTGCAGAAGGATTTGGTGGGGGAGGTAGACCTATCTCAGTGCATCACAGGAAGTGAGGCCACATGCAGGATAGCCCTTGTGAAATGGTAGTGGGCTACAACAGATAGGATGATCGTTCCACCAAAATCAGAGGCATTTAAAGCAGTGTTCCCTGTTATGAACTGATCATAAACATCAGAAAACTGGTGCAACATCTAGAGAATGAAGACGTAATTCTAACAAAGTGAAACCTAGTGTCACGATGTCTACATTTAGGAGACATGAATTCAGGAAATAGGTATATCTCATTCTTTGCGATTAGGATAGAACAGTCCCTTGAATAGTCAGTCTCTTCTGACCTATGGATTCTAGCAAGTTCAGGTCAGTTTCCCTACAATCTAGGGGCACAGTTCTTAGTAGGCTAAGTACTGAAGGGGGTAGGCCACTGTCTGACTCACTGGGGCAATTGTTGTATGAGGTTCAACGCACACAACATGTGATAGAAACATCAAACCACTTTCAGCTACTTGAGCAGTGCACTGGAACTCTGCCCTGTGGGGCGGGGTCACAAGACTCCCACTTGTGCAATGTGAACATATCTTTTAGCACCAACATTTTTGAGTCTGGTGATTAGTCTATGGTCGCATAATTCTGGGTGAAGAATAAAGGTTAAAGCTTACCATGAAAGGACAAGAGGGGGCGGATAAAAATAAAAATATTGAATATCTTTTCCCACAGAGCCACCAATGTGATCTCCTGCACTTAAAGTTAATTCGATTTTTGAGCAAACCTCGTGTAGTCCATGTTGAGGGACAAAGAGAGCTTCATTGCACACTCCGTTTGTATCACTGGACTCCTTCTTTGGCAGGACATGCCATACAGATAAGGACATCAGCAGGACATGTCAACACAGTCAGGCTTAACCATATCTTTATTAAATGGAATAGCAGCAACCACCACAAGATGACTTCAGTGGATATGTTATCTTATGTTATGTTATGTTATGCTATGTTATGTTATGTTATGTTATGTTATGTTATGTTATGTTATGTTATGTTTGTTATGTTATAATGATCTTGTAAAGCACAAGTACACCAATTGGTTTCATGGCGCTGATTCTAGGAGTTTTCTAACACAGTTGGAGTTATTCATAGGCTTGAGTATACAGCCAAGTCTAAAGAGATTTCCTAAATCTCAGCAGGTCAGTGCATGATATAATTTCCAGAGGAAAGGAGTTCCACACTCTGGAAGCCAAAATTGCAAACCTGGAGCATCCTTGTAGCTTCAACTTAAAGGCAGGAGTTGCCAAAATATGGAGGTAGGCCAAGCGTAGACTGCGAGGGGGAATGTACCTTTGAATAATGCTGTCGATAAATTTAGGGAGCTGTCTATGTGAAGATTTAAAGACCGAACATCCTACTTTAAAAGCACAATGCTGGGGGATGGGAAGCCGTTGCAGCTTCCTCAAAAGTAGGGTGACATGTTGCCTTCTTAATTTCTGACGAATCAGTCTGGCCATTTGATTCTGCACCATCTGTAACCGCTTAGTTAAGAACAGTGGCAGACCAAGGTAGACTGAGATGGCATAGTCTAGGTGTGACATATTCGTAGCAATCACAACCTGTATCAGTGATCTTCTATACATTGGAGTGGGTCTTCAGCTTATATTCACGTGTATTGTTATTTGAGCAGCAGTCAAAATGCAATCAGCGGCAGTGTATTCTCAAGGTTTAAAATTTCAACCAGACAGGTTGATGCAGATTTACCCTCCTCTTAGAGGTTTCTGGTAAGGATAGTGTTGGACTTGGCCCTTTGTGGCTAAAGTTCCTTAAACTTTTTGCCTTCCTCCTAGACCTTTTTTTTAAATTATGTTGCCGACTTAGATGCTATGGGCACTTTGCCACTGCTGATCAGTGTTAAAGTGCCAGTGCTCCCTGTATGAAGTGTTATGGTAATTCGTTATCCAAATGGTATGTTTGCCTTACTAGTAAAGTCCCTAGTAAAGTGCACTATGTGTGCCAGGGCTGGTAATGCAAATGCTAGTAGTGGGCCTGCAGCACTAATTGTGCCACCCACACAAGTAGCCCTAAAAAGAGATCTCAGGCCTGCCACTGCAGTGCCTGCATGCAGTTTGGTAACTGCCTTGTTGTCCTGACAAGTGCACCCACTTGCCAGGCCTAACCCTTTTTTTTTGCAGAGTTTTATATAGCGCAAACTTGACCCGAACCAGTAATGTTACATGAGGACACACATTCATTTTTGTTAGGGACAGGGAGATTAAGTGATTTGTCCAGAATCACAGGATGTTCAGCATCATTGCCGAGACTCGAACCCAGTTCCCAGTTTCGAGGTCAACCGCCCTAGCTGTTAGGCAAACTCCTCTCCCCTAACCTTCCCTTTTTATGCATATCAGACACCCCTATAGTAGGCTCAAGGTTCCCCCTTGGGCAGGGTGCAGTGTCTCGGAAAGGTAGGACATGTACTGAGGAGTGTACCATGTCCTCTCCATTCCGTTTTTCACTGTTGCAAGGCCATCTTGCCCATTGGACAGAATGGGGAAGGCTGTGTAATATGTTTCCAACCTATCTTCCCATATTCTTAAGATGGAGAGGTGAAGTTTAGTGTGCCTGAACTCCCAATTTAATAACACATCTTTTTGTGAAGGTGGTTTTTGAATTGTGTGTGTAGAAACCTTGCTTTCAGAAGTGGTTGTTTTTTTGTTCTAACAATTCTGTGGGTCTCTGCCTGGTTGTGGATTGAGTGTCTGGATTTGTATGTGATAGGATCTGGGAAATGTCTTGACCCAGAGGAGGAGTAGGTGAGACAGCAACAGGCTGACCTGCATCTAGAGTGTAGGAGGGAGGAGTAGCCCCCTAGATGTGAAAAGGCCTGGGCTGCTGCCATAAAAGAATGGCCCCACCTTCTGCTGAGTGATTGAGGTGCTGGACCCCCACTATCAGAGGAAGAAGGTATCACTGGCAGGGAGACACCCAGAACTGGTTGGACAGGGGTCAGTGCCCTAGGAACACAGGGCCAGATACATCAAGCGAAATGCGCTCGCAAAAGGGCCAGATTCTCAGAATCTGGCCTTTTGCGAGTGCAATTTTTGCATTTGTGATGCATCATCCCAAATGCAAAAATCGCAAATAGAGAATTCGCTAAATTGCGATTGTTTGCATTTAAGGAATCTCAAATTGAGATTCCTTAAATGCAATGCATGAAAGTATCAAAAATAGCGAATTCGCTAATAGGGCACGCAAATTACCACGAAGTACAACTTCATGGTAATTTGCAAAAACTTTGAAAAATGCACTTTTGTGCATTTTTCAACGTTTCATGTTGCGCACACACATGCCCTAAGGGCATGTGTGTGCGCAACATATGTGCACAGATCACATTCAGGGGTGTGACAGGGTGTCCTTTGGACAACCCTGCACCCTTGAACTCGCAATCTCAATTTGCGAATCGCTAATTGCGATTCGCTAATTGAGATTGTCTTCCCATTCATTCCTATGGGCCTCTAGGCCCATAGGAATTAATGGGGAGGTATTCATTAATTGCGACTCGCAATTTGCGAGTCACAATTAAGGAATTCTAAGGAATCGCTATTTTTATAGTGATTGCTTGATGCATTCCATTTTGCTATTCCTTATTAGCGATTCCTTATTTTTCGCTAATAAGGAATCGCAAAATGGATGCTTGATGCATCTGGTCCACAAAGACTTCAAAGACATTTAGGGGTATAACTATTAGATCAGAAACCCCTGAAACTTGGACTGATCAAGACTGAAAAGAATTGAAGCTACTTTGTGGTCAAGAGGAAAGTCTGCCAAGAAGAACAGCTGAAGAGACTGAAGAGATGGACTAACCCTTGCTGTGTGTTCTGGGGCTGGCCTGCAGTTTGCTGATTTAACTAAGGAGAGGCTAAGGTACTTGCTGTGTGCTGTGTCCCCCTGCTTGAAAAGACTTTGATGTGTGCTGTGTCCCGAAGTAACTTGTCCTCAAGGGCAGGGGGAGAGCGGGCTCTGTGTTGTGGAAACTCAGGAACATCAAAGTTTCCAAGTGTGTCTCAGCGACACTGTGTGCATGTGCTTTTTGCAGCCTGAAACCTTTGTAAGCATTGCCCCAGGACTGTGTGGCCCTAAAGCGATGCTTTGTGTATGTGCTTGTGCAGCCTGAGACTGCATGAGGTCCATGGTGCTGGTTGGAAAGTGCCCCGTGACTGCAGTGCCCCCACAGCGTGAATCATCGTCCACGCTGGTGTGTAGCTGTTTAAGACACGAGCCGTCATCGTAACGGAGACTGCGGATCAAGATCGCCGCCACCGGCCCGCGACATAACGGGCTGAAGGATTTCGTAAAGCTAAGGAAGTTGTGAGGTAATCGTGATCGTTATTTGCAAGAGGAATCTGCCCAAGATCGTCAGCAGCAGAGAAGGCAGTGTCGTAAGCTATCCAGCTACAGCATTGCCTTGCATCTGAGCTGCGTCGTCATCGGGAGTGCCCAGCAGGACTTCTGACAAGCGGGGAGAGAGAGAGAGAGCGAAGCAGCGCATTCCCCAGGTAAGGCTTGGACTCCGGTCGGGAGCCGCAAGCATCTGTGGCCTGGGGAAGCGTGCAGGAGGAGTACACGAGTGCTCCCATCTCTCTCCTGCTGCATTGTGTTAGATGCGCTGAGTCCTTGAGAGGACCGCACCTGCCTGGCAGTACCGGGGCCCCCTCGGAAGTTCAGGACTGTTGTCTGTGGTTGGGGCCTAGTGGTGCCCGCGCTAATCACACTGATTGGCCTGGTATTATTCCTGCATTACGAACTACCTGATTATGTGCATTGAGAATTTAATTATTCTCGCATTACGAACTGCCCTATTACTTGCATTAAGGAGTGAGTTATACTTGCATTACGAACTGCCTTATTACTTGCATTAACGAGTGAGTTATACTTGCATTACTAACTGCCTGATTATGTGCATTGAGGATTGAATTATTCTCGCATTATGAACTGCCTTATTACTTGCATTAAGGAGTGCGTTATACTTGTATTACGAACTGCCTGATTACGTGCATTGAGGATTGCATTATTCTTGCAATACGAACTGCCTGATTACGTGCATTGAGGATTGCATTATTCTTGCATTACAAACTGCGTGATTACTTGCATTGAGGATTGCATTATTCTTGCATTATGATCTGCATTGGTCTGACAATACGAACTGCATTACGAACTGCATAGCATTGCATTAGGACTGCATTTGAACATCGTGAACAGCTCATTATTACTGCAAAAACCTACAAGTGTTTGTTGGCCTAATAACTGGCAAAGTGAAATATTATGAATACGCATATGTTGGATTTCTATAGTTTGGTCTTACTGTATTTTTCTTCTTGATAAAGATACCGCTATTCTCATACATCAGTGTGGTGTCGATTTGTGGTGTTATCACTATGTCACTGGGAGTGTGGTTGCACATACTTTACATATTGCCTTGAAGATAAGCCTGGCTGCTTGTGCCAAGCTACCAGGGGGTGAGCAGGGGTTATCAAAGAGGGTGTCCCTCCTTTCCCTGTCTAGAAGCGAGTGTCCCTATTTGGACTAAGGTAACTGTCTCAGCCAACTAGAGACCCCCAGTTCTAATATTGGTGGTCATCGGTAGGGCATTGGAATGTGTATTTGCATTTCACTCCCAGTGATTGGTGTACATCAGTGGTTTTAGCGCAGACCACGACGCAACCACATATTGTGTTTCGATTTTTGTTCTATTTTTGAGCGACCTTTATGCCACACATCATGTCTCAGAGGAGTCAAGAAGCGATTGAGGCTTCAGAATTAGAATTCGACATTGAGGCATTGCTTACCTACAAAGTTGATCAATTGAGCAAATTCAGCAGAAAAGTAGCACCAAGAAGTAGGAACTGAAAATGGCCTTGAGGACCTGGTGGGAAGCCAAAGAGGCTCAGGAGACCGGTGATTCTGAGGTGGATGAGGATGACCCAGGGAATGGATTTGGCATACAGGATTTGCCAGTGGGAAGGCCAGCCTTAGGGGCTGGTAGTGACCATTCGGGCGGAGTTTTTCCCCAGAGGAGCGGGAGGAAAACCAAAGGGTTAGAGGGCATGAGTTGGAAGTTTTTAAACTGAAGGCTCAAGCAGAGGAGAAAAAGCTGCTCATTGAAAGTGAAAAGTGAGCAGAGGAGATATTATACATTATGAATTTTATTTAAGAAAGGATCTAGGTGTAAAGGAAGCTGAAAGGAAGAAGAACTGGTGAACAGTGCTTGTACTTTCTCTGTAGTTAACAAGTATCCTTCATCTTGAGCTCACCATTTCATATTAATATAGTGAAAACCATTGTCTAATTTTAAGACCAAGAACTGTTGCACAAAATGGGCTCATACTGACTGTATCTTTTGTACTGTTTCCAATGTTTGAAATTATGATTGCAAAAGCAGTGTACATGATGGTCAGTCATCCACATTTATTCAACAAACATTACCAAAGGTCAGGGTTTAATGTTGTAAACTTATGGAAAATCACATTCCTATCTGTCTGTGTTGCATGTATTGCCACCTTAAAGCCATATCTGTTGGCTTTGTTTAGAAAGATAGCAGTAAATACTATGGCAGACAGCTGCTCTGTCATGGGAGACCTAAACAAAACAAGGTAACAAAATGATACTATCTTACAAAGCGACTGGAACCAACTTGAACTTATTACTCATAGAAACTGTTGTTATAACATATGTAATGTTGATGCATATCGGTAGCTGTGGAGACATTGGTTCCTCTTCATGTTACATGAGCATAGAGTGGAAGAGCAGAAGAGACTGGATGAGTTCAGAGCAAGCAAATGGCAAAAACGACAAAGGAGAGTTGCTTGGTGCTCTGATTTTGACATGATGACCTGATGGAAGAAGCTGATAAGGGAGTTTGGACTTGATGTACGAAGCATTTTTGCAATCCTGAATGGCCCAATTCACAGAATCGGGCTTTTGAGACCGCAAAAATACCTTTTCTGATGTACAAAGCCCAATTTGCGATTTGGTAAGTTGTTACCAAATCGCAATTTGAGTTTTTCGATTTGGTATTCGGAAGGGGCGTATTGAGAGCGTCCCTTCATAGTACTGGATCGCATTGGTATGTACAAATTATCAATTTTCCCTCAACTCAAAGTTGGAGGAAACCCATTGGCAAATGGGATTGGTCCACAAGGTACTTCTTCCCTTTTCAGAATGGCTGGGATTTTTTTTTAGAGCAGGCAGTGTTCCCAGGGATCACAGTCTACTCTGAAACATTGAAACTTCAAAACAACATGATTTTCTTTTAAACACATTTCATTTTCCGTTAAAAGAAACTGGCTGCATTTAAAAGAAAATTGGTTTATTGAAAAGCAAATACAGACAGGGTGGTCTGGTGACCTCAGCAGGCCACAATCCCTGTGATGGCAGCAATTCGTAGTGGGTTGCAAATTGGGACCTACATTATTGCATGAGATCCGTCTATTTGGGACCCACTCAAAATGGTTAAATAAAACACAATGAGTTTCATACATACGGAATAGCAATTTGTTAAACGTGATTCACAAAAAATCACAATTAGGTTATCGCTATTTCTATTTTCATAAATCTAACTGTAGATTGGTTCTTAGTAACAGGGCCAGACTGGTTACCAGACGTTTTGGCATGCTGCCGAGCTGGGGGTTGATTTCGTTGATGGGGACCCTTGTGTACTGAACGAAATTCGTTTTGCTTTGTTAGTTTCAAAGCACAAGCAAGTCTCCATCAACGAAATTGAGTTCCACCGCAGTGACATCAGCCCCAAGCTCGGCAGCATGTCAAAATGCTTGGTAGCTAGTCCAGCCCTGCCTAGTAAGAGTGGAATAATTCTTTTTTTCTAATCAGCAGTAGGGACAATTCTGAGAACTTTACTTATTTCCTCTGGTCTCGCATTTGCCTGTCCCAAATTTAAAATAAGGCAACAATTGACGAATTCCTGTGCCCTCTACTACTGTCAAGTGTTAGACATTGTATTGACCCTAATGGCAATTGCAACAATTATTATACTGCCCGACCCTTGACAGGGCATGAAAGCATGTTCCCTAGCAGGAGAGTTTATCTGTGGTGCCTGCCTGCTAGAGCTCCCAAATGACCCAGTTTGCAGGTGCGGTGCACAGACTTACTTTGAAGAGCACCACCAGTGGTCTGCGCAATGTAATAACCTTAATGAGATTACCATTTAGATATTTAAATTGTCAGGCCCTCAGCAGTTCTCTAAAAGCAATGGTGTTGGCTTTTCTCATCGAGGTAACACTGATTAAGCGGGAGAAAGAAAAATTGGCACATTTCTCATTTTCACAAAATCACTTGAATATTTTTACCAGACCTAAACTCTATCGCCATTGTTAAATGCAATGGTGAGAAATGTAACCATGCTTAAAATGTGATAGATAGCCCATCCTGCAGATGCTTAAAGGGGACTAGCTTAAACCAGTCAATGGTTGAAGACAACGGAGCAAAGCCTCTTCTTTGAATTTATACGTGTGTACATGTGTGTCTGTGAGTTTTGCATCTTGTATGTTGTGTCTAATAGTGGTAACAGGTCTGGAAGACATCTGGACTGTCAAGTGAGACCAAAAAAACCTGAACACCAAGGTGCCTCTTAAGAGACAACAACTTTATTGATTAACACAAAGAGTATTTAAAATGGCCACCTTTGGGCTAAATCACCATTCCCCCAAAAGAATATCAGACAACCTCCAGTAACCTTAAAATGGGCTAAGTGAATGAGGGCAGCTACCCTATTAAGGCAACAGGGTGCAGAGACCAATGCAGTGAAGGCAGGGGAGAGTATGTGGCCTATCAGCTAGAGCATAGGTCTTTAAACTGTGGGGCGTGCACCCATGGTGAGCCGCAGCATCCCTTCAGGGGGGGCACGCACTTCACCCCACCACTTCACCTTCTATTGTGTCTTCCAGGGTCGAGTTGTGTATCTCAGCCCGGGTTGCTGAAGCTCCAGCTGCTGAGGGCTCGGCTGAGTGTCTGGAAACGCAGGTCTTTAAAGGTCAGTGGCGCAGCACATTCCAGGTGGGGGGGGCTAATTCTTCCAGCAATAGGCAGAGTGGAGCTGCAGAGGCTCTAAGAAGGGGTAACATAACAACAACACCTCGTTAACGTGTAAATGGTATTTTAAAGACCTGTGAAGTACTCGGGTGCTGCTGGCAGTTCCAAAACTGTCTGTGCGCGCGCTCTGGAAGTTGACTCAGCCCATGATGACACACACAAATGGGGGGGGGGCTGAAAATAGGCTTTAGGGAACTGCTTACTTTTGTACCGTCTGGGACATCAATATAATGAGCTGTCAACCCTAATCACAAGCAGGATGGGTACAATATTTATTTCCTCCACCCTCGATCCCTGGACCCTGAATACTGTCATAAAAGCAATACTTTAACTTCATTCTGAAACCCTATGCCTGGCCTCAATAATATGCTGAGTAACTTCAACTGTGTCAGTGAATGCACCCGGCATTCAAATAACTCACTCCTTATTCTTGCCCTTCACTTTCACACTCACCCTACACTCACAAGCATCACAATGTTCTTACATTGATCACTATGCACTCAACCCACCCGCTCACCCTGCACTCACAGTGACCACACTGCATTTATGCCACTCACCATGAAATTACACCATTCTCCCTCCACATACCCTGCGGTCACATGAGCCCACCGCACACTCTGCACTCACAGTGATCACTCTGCACTCACAGTGATCACTCTGCACTCACAATGCTCTTGCGTTGTTTACCCTGTACCTCACCAGTGCTTAATTTGTAAAAAATGAAGTGCAGGTGCTCAAACATTTCTAGGAGGCCATCCCCACTTCCCTTGGCTCCACCCACTTCGACCAATAGTTCCACCGACTTACTCTAGTTGCTCCACTGCCAGTGCTTAATTTGTAGAAAAAATAAGTGCTTGGGTCCTTTCGGGCGATCACAACAGTTGCACCACACATTGCTCATGCTAGTGCTGCCAATGACAGTTCCAGCACAACTACATACCATCTCACTCATAAAAGTTATACAATTCAGACTATTTTCATGTATTCTGCCATATTAAACACAGTTGTGGTGCTCTTGTGAGCAATTTTTTACAGGCATGGTTGGGATTTTCATTTTAAGGTAAATAAAAATAGAAAGGAAATCATCCAAAACCGTTGTTTTCCCTTTTGTAACATAGACTTAAAAAGAAAATATATATATATATATATATATAAAAGAAAATATATATATATATATTCACTGAAAAAACCATAGGTTTCACACCAGTTATAGTTAGGAATTAGCATTTAAAAAACCTATTAAATTCACTGACAAAACCAGTTATAGTTAGCTGGAAATTTTACTGATATAAAACCAATGAAATTCCACGTTATAGTTAGTTGGACTCACTATAACTTGCGCGTGCAATGCACTGCTGATGACGTCACATATTACATCACTCATGACATGGTCAGTGACATCACTCATGACATCACTGATGACACCATCCAGTGAATATGTGTCTTTCTGAAAAATAAATATTAGTGAGTAATGTTTAAATATTTAAATATATATATTATTGTTTCACTTTGTTTATAAGTGGCTACATGTGTTGGTAAGTAGCTACATGCGTATGTATATGGGTTATTAGATGTTTCTCTTAGTATCAGTATGAGTGTCTATATGGTTTGGTGGGGGTATTACTTAGCACATAGATGCATGAGTGACTGACTCGCTGTTTGTATGTGTTTTGAAGACAGCATATGTGCAGGACTGTATGGATGGATGAGTGTGTATATGTGTTTGTTAGTGAGTGAATGACTGTCTCACTAGTGTCTTTATCAGTAACTACATATGTTTTAATCTAGTATATGTGAATATTGATGTATATAAGTGAGTATATGTGAGAGTAAGAGATTGTAAGAGTTCCTGTTTAAATAAGTATGTGTTTCTATAAGTGATTGTTTAAGAGAATAAATATGTGTAATTTTCAATACAAGTAAGGTGGAAGTGTGTGTATAACTCTATATTCAAATAAATGGATGTTCAATAGTTTATTTGCACGTGTGAGTATGTGTGTGAGTAACTTTTGGATGACTGTCGGTGTGTAACAGGATGTATAGGTGTATCACTTCATATGATAAGTGAGTATATGTATGAGTGACTATATAGAACTGTTGGTGAATGACTGGATGTGCATATAGATGGTGGACTTACTGAATTGCTTGTTGTAACTGATATGGGTATCTCCATTTTTTTTTAAATTTCAGTTTCTATTTTTGAATATGTGTTTCAAGGGTTACATTACAGTGAAAGGAGGTCTGTCACTATGTCACAAGGATGGTGTCATCAGTGATGTCATGAGTGATGTCACTGACCATGTCATGAGTGATGTAATATGTGACGTCATCAGCAGTGCATTGCACGCGCAAGTTATAGTGAGTCCAACTAACTATAACGTGGAATTTCATTGGTTTTATATCAGTAAAATTTCCAGCTAACTATAACTGGTTTTGTCAGTGAATTTAATAGGTTTTTTAAATGCTAATTCCTAACTATAACTGGTGTGAAACCTATGGTTTTTTCAGTGAATTTCAAAGGTTTTTTAAATGCTAATTCCTAACTATAACTGGTGTGAAACCTGTGGTTTTTTCAGTGAATTTCAAAGGTTTTTTTAATGCTAATTCCTAACTATATAAGACCTGAAAGCCCACCAGGAATCTCCAGTATGCGCCAGGGGACTGCATTGCAGAGAGGTGTAATGAAGCCACAACCCTTTTTACACCTCTCTGCAACGCAGCCCCCGTGCATGTTTGAAGAGGGGAAACTAATTCCCCTTGCATACTGGGGGCCCCTGGGGGTCTATTAGCCCACCTGGAACCTCCAGTATGCGCCTGGGGCTGCATTGCAGAGGTGTAATGAGACTATGCCCCTTGTTACACCTCTCTGCAACACAGCCCACTGCCGCGTTTGCAGAGGGGGAACTAATTCCCCTTGCATACTGGGGGTCCCTGGGGTCAACTAGTCCACCAGGAGCCTCCAGTATGCACGAGGGAGCTGCATTGCAGAGAAGTGTAATGAGGCCACACCCTTGTTACACCTCTCTGCAATGCAGGCCACTGGCGCCTTTGCAGAGGGGGGACTAATTCCCCTTGCATACTGGGGGTCCCTGGATCATATCTGCCCAAACACTGATATTCCGAACGATTGTAAATGACTTTTCTTGAGAAACATTTGGATTTGGATTATCATGTCCTATACTTTGGAATTTTTGAAAGACTGACTTTGAGGATGCTATAAATTACTCAAGTCTGCCCGAATTGTGTGGGTAAAATTGATACCTAGTCACTTTTAATAAGAATATACTTATGTCTCGTCTAACATTTGGAAGAAATATCTAGTTATATGACAACGGGATACCGACATAACTTGAAGGAAATAAGAACGCCCTGAAGAAGTTCTGTTGTACAGAACGAAACGTTTCGGCTGGCTGTGGTACATAAACTTAAGGAAAATAAAAGCATTTGAATATACACCAAGATTCAGCGCTTCAATAAGTACTCTAAGTGATATGATTTGATTGGACTCATTGTGAAAGTGGTGCTGTGCCAAACTTTGGAATATTCTCCACTACTCTCTACTACTTACTCTCTCCCACTCTCTACTACTCACTCTCTACTGCTCTCTACTACTCACTCTACTACTTACTCTCTACTACTCTCTACTACTCAGTCTCTACTACTCACTCTCTACTACTCTCTACTACTCACTCTACTATTCACTCTACTACTCTCTACTACTCACTCTGCTACTCTCTCTACTGCTCTCTACTACTCTCTACTACTCACTCTCTACTCTCTATTACTCACTCTCTACTCTCTACCTCTCTACCTCTCTACCTCTACACCTCTACCTCTCTACCTCTCTCTACACGCACACATATAGACATATATGCATATATATATGTGCATATGCATTTATATATATGTATGTGTATATATAAAAAAAACAACTAAACATTTTTTTTTCTAATCAGCTACTTTTAAAACTGTCATTCTTTTTCCCCATGGTACACTCCCCGGTACGCTTACCGGTGCGCGTACCGGGCGCTCACCCCGCGAAAATCAAAATTTTTTTTTATTTTTTTTTTGCCCCGTGGGGCCCTTTTATGGCCCCCACATCAAACCTAGGGGGTCAAGGGGGGTCTACTCTGCCCCCTTATGGTCATTTCCCCCTTTGTTTTGGCCACCTCTTGTGTCTTGATCCTACCGAGACACAAGATGGCGGCCGCTCCGGACTGTTTAGAATGTTTACAGACCCCCCAGAGCCAATCAGCTTTCTCTGCGCAAGTCGCGTGACGCGCCCGGTGCGCGTACCGGGCGCTCACCCCGCGAAAATCAAAATTTTTTTTTATTTTTTTTTTGCCCCGTGGGGCCCTTTTATGGCCCCCACATCAAACCTAGGGGGTCAAGGGGGGTCTACTCTGCCCCCTTATGGTCATTTCCCCCTTTGTTTTGGCCACCTCTTGTGTCTCGATCCTACCGAGACACAAGATGGCGGCCGCTCCGGACTGTTTAGAATGTTTACAGACACCCCAGAGCCAATCAGCTTTCTCCGCGCAAGTCGCGTGACGCGCCCGGTGCGCGTACCGGTGCGCTTACCGGAGCGCTGCTATAGATATATATATTTTTTTGAACCTTAATTACTCAAAATCCACTGGAGCACATATCTTGAGACATAGCAAAGGCACATCGGGCTACCAGTCCCTACAATTTTGCCAAGTTTGGTGGAAATCCATTCAGCCGTTCGGGCTAAAAGTGAAATCGACCGCCCTATTGAAATTAACATGGGGAAAACGCGTTTTGGGACCCCCCTTTTATCTCGGCCCCCGCTTGACGAATCCCCCCCAAACTTTCAGGGAAGGACCGGACCGCCATGAGACCATTTTCCTGAAAATTTCAGGCAGATTCGTCAACCGGCGCCAAAGTTATTCAAAATAGAATGTTGAGATTTAACATTGAAAATTATCCTAACTATAACTACCTACTGGCGACCGCCAGTAGGTAATATATATATATATATATATATATATATATATATATATATATATATATATATATATATATATATATATATATATATATATATATATATATATATATATATATATATACACAGGAATAATACAATTCAAATCTGTTTTAGACCTGTCTCATCTATCCATAAATGATTAGTAACGCAATAAAGACAAAACAAACTTGTTAAAAAGTTGAGACAGGGAGAGGACTGTAAATAAGTTCATATTTAACCTTCCAGAATTAGAAATTCAGATCAAGTAAAGGAATATTTATTTCACTGAGTAAGGGGCATTGCTGGCCTCAGAAATAGCAAGAGAGGGTCAGAATAGGGAGAAATAATGGGGGAGAGATGATTGGGAAAAGGACTATGAAGAATAGAGCACCTGCAAGAGCGAGAAATATGAACAGAAGTGGAGCGCGGTGCAGATAGAGGAGTAAGGGAAATTAAGCAACCTTGCCATTGGGCTGCGCCGACAGGTTCCAGAAATCCTTGAGACCCCTGTACTTAATAGTTTACAAGACAAGCATTGAGCACAATGCACTTCAATCGTGTCCAGCAGCAAAACATTGCACCGACACCCAGCTCCTCTGCTAATGCACCTCAACAGTAAACTTGCTCTACTCTGGTAACAAAAGCATAGAACCCTCATAGTTAATGCAGGGCAGAATAGAATGGTAAAGAAACACAACTACGACGTCAAAACCAGCACCAACATCACCCACCCAGTATGGCAGCATTACACTTTATTAATCTAATGAAAAACCTCCTGTTCCATCCCAAATTCAGTCTGCACCCGTACATGCAAGGGCATGGGGGGGAGGAGTTGAGATAAGGCAACTCTACGCAAGCCTCCCATGAAATCGAAGACCAATAAATATTTGTGAGATAGGAAGAGGAGTGTAGCCAGTGTGTTGTGGGCCCTAGTGCAAAGAAGGAAATGGGCCTCTGGCTGCTCTTCGAATTTTAAAATACATCAATTCATTAAAGTGAGGTGTCCCCTCGTGCCTTTGGGCCCGCTGCACCAATGGAAGCTACGCCCCTAATATGGGAGTCTCAGGGCCCCTTTGTCACATTCTGTGAGTGAGCCAGGCTACACAACCCATCGCAATTGGCTTGCCCCTCCAATGGGGACTCTTTTTTTCATGCTGCCCTCCTAGGAGATGTTCATCAAGGTAACTATGCTTTAAACGTACTCCGCTGTGAAGCAACAGACAACAAGGTGACACCATATTTGTGGTGTTCAGAACAATTTAAACCCAAGCAAATATTTATATATGTCAGCCAATCTGCTTTGAAGTGACTTCCCCTATGTGAATAGATGTCACTTTGAATTCATGTCGTCTTTGGAATTCAAAGTCTCTCAAAGTCCCAGTTTTGCACACTCCCCTGCCTCACACACACAATAACCACGGAGAAGGACTGCCTAGAACTATTAACGCGTAAACAGATTGAATTCAATCACAAACTTACAGGCTCTCAGTGCCACATTTTCAATTACTGCTCCTGCACCTGTCTTCGAGAACATTCCCTATGCCCACGACTAGACCGCATTCCCATACTGCACTTCAGAAACACAACAGGCCTCTAGTCCAAAAACACCACTCACGTTTTGTTGAAAGTGAAAGAAACCATGAAGGCCAGTCTCAAAGGCAGACCCCTGGAGCCAAAGAGAGACAGTGCTAGTTTCTCTGACTATACCAGGGTTTCTGAGTCCAAAAGCGTGTCTGCATTTTAGAAATAAGTGGCAGAGAAGTTTCGGGAGGAGCAGGTCGGGAGCCACTGTATTATTAATTTCCAAATGTTATTACGGTATATACTGCTCCAGACCATCTAGAAAAGAAAATATCCTTTTGCCACTATTAGAGTGATGTCAGGGGCAGGAAGAGGAGAGGCGGGTGGAAGACAGAGAGCCTCTTCTCGATTTTTTAGTAGAATAAATGATGGTCTAATGTCTGCACAAACTCCAGCCACTTCTTTTCCAGATAAACAAGTGACCTTTTCGACCCCTGGGCACGATAGAGGGCAGCACAGGTCAAATAAAGCACAGTCACTGTCAGCGCTTACAAACATTTTTTAAAGGAACATATGAGCTTTGGAAATGTGTGCACTGTCAAAGCTCTCAATTGCGTGGCCTGTCCTTTCAAATTAAACAAACTGTAGTGTAGATTGCAGTGATCTCTTCCTCATCCCTCCAGCTAAGCCCGTCAGGGCACCGACCCCAGCGCAGCCTCGGCTGGGCAGTCAGCAGAGTTGGAGCAGGCTCAGAGTCAGTCAGCGCTGCAGTGACATAATAATGCATTAAAATAATTAACTATATATCAGAATAAATTAAAATACCTGAAACTAAAATACCTGAAACTGAAGCAGAGAGAGCGATCCATGCTACGGGCCAGCCTCATGAGTCTCTGCAGGCACCAAGCTCTCGTCAGCAGCTGGGCCTGGTCCGGACTCGAGCGGCATTACTTCTGCACAACAGATAGAGGTGCGAGTAGCAGCGGCGGGCTCAATGAGCCACAGCACTGCACAGGGCCACGGGTGCACAGCTGTGCATCATTGCCTGCAGTCTCCCCGCAGCGCCCGATGCCGTGATGATGCCGAAGTAGGCAGCAGTGCACTCAGTCTCTCAGACTATGCTGAGAAGGATGCCACGTGGATCGACGACAAATCCAGTCAAGTCCTCGGCACCGCGCTGCTTCCACCTCACTTACTTCTTGTTCCACTGGACGTGAGGTCACATCCGATCGGATCAACCCCCTCACGGCGCCACGGCCTGATTGCAACGACTGCAGGGCAGATTGTAACATTTGTAGCAGCAGCAGCACTGAGTCTGAAAGAAGATCTTTAACTGTTAACTAACTGTGCTGCTGCTGGGCACTGCTCTGTGTGTGCGGACTGCTCTCTCCAGAGATGCGGAGTGTGCTCATAAGTCATAAGGCATGCAGCATCCAATTTCAAATATTTTACGACATTCACCAGAAAGACCCATGTGGAGGGTAGACCCGGCCCTGAGAAATAAGTGCCAGTGCTAAGCACCGGAAAGCACCGGCACAAATTAAGCACTGTACATCACCCTGCAGTCACACGAGCACACTACTAACCCTGCTCATGCAATACTTCACTCACCTGTCCCTCTCACATGAACAATCAGTGTTAGCCCCCCCACGAAGTTCGGGTCTAGTTGCGCCCCATGTTGCTTTCCACGTCAGAAGTAAGTTTCACTGCAAGGAATTTACAACGGTTGTATCCTTCCTGAAGATTCCATTCTCTGGCAGGTAGGAGTGAAGAGCTTTTTTGTATTATTTGTTTAAAGCCTCGCTCCTTTCCCCTTCGTCCCACTACTAGTGGGAACGTTAGATGTTTCAAAGAGGAGCGGATTTGGCCTTAATGCCATAGTTGCTGACTTTGGGTCTGGGGCCCGGGTTCGAGTACTGGTATCGGCTCAACATCTTGTGATCCTGGGCAAAATCACTTAATTTACCAGTGACCTACGAAAAATGAATTTGACCTTGAATAAAGTCGCTGGTGCTTGTTTAACATGTTCAAATCCATAGAGCTGAGTCCACAAGCCTAATATAACAAATATTGTGAAGTATGCCTACCATCTGTACTCACTTCTTTCGTAGACCAAATGTAAATGTTTTCTTGCGCAGCTATTTCTGAAGCTTTGGAAGGTGATCTCCTTTATAAGCCAACTATGCTAACAAATTGACTCTTAATGCTGCTAGAGAATAAAGATGTAAATATCCTCTTGAATCACTTGTATCACATGTGTATGATGTGGATGTCCCCTAGGCCTTCTTGGAAAACTCTGGCTGGCCTCCTATTCACATGGCAACACCTGGCCATACTCCACGTAATCATGGATTTTTCAATTGTGTCAGAAAGCATGTTTTTGGAACTTCATTTTCTGATATCTTGTTTAGGGGCAAGGATGTGGCACAACAGCCAGATCTGATGACCGTAGAGCTGAGAAACCAGGTTCAATTCTTGATGTCTGCTAAACATCCTGTGATTCTGGGCAAATCACTTAATCTCCCTGTGCTTACAAAAACATGAATGTGTGGTTGTGTAATGTAAAAGATGCTCCTGTGAAGCGCTCCAATACCTTTGGGCATGTTTGCACTAAATAAAACTGCAAAAAATATATTACAACATTTTGTGAGCACTCCCGTTTCCAGGCACTGCTCAAGACTGGAAGTGGAGCACAACCTAAGGATGGCAGAAGCAAGAATCCACCCACACAATGTCTCTGTGGAGAAAAACATGCAGTCCCACACGTGTGATTTGGGAGTGTTTTTGCTAAAAAAAAATGTTATGTGAAAAATAAAGTACCAATGTAATTGTTTGTGCTAATTTTTTTCTTGGAGACGGAGACTTTTCATTTGAACTTTAGAATAAACTCATGCACCACAAAACTTCAGTTTACTAAACACTCTTACTTTACTTAATATTATTTGCCCTATACGACCTGGGCTCTGCAGGAGGGAATGGCCATCAATGATGCAGAGTACCCGCTTCCAGAACTCTTTTGCCAGGTGGTGGTGGTGGCGGCGGTGGGGGGGGGGGGGGGGGCTCTACGTGTAAAAAGGTTACGATGGGGGGGCTCGGCGAACAAAAGTTTGAAGACCTCTGAGCTAGAGGGTCGACCTCGAAGCTGGGAAACCCGGTTTGACTCTCGGTAGGTACGCACAACATCCTGTGATTCTGGGAAAATCATTTAATCGACCGGAGCCTAACAAAATGAATGTGTTCCTCTCTGACGCATCTAGTGCATGTGTAAAGTGCTCCGATACATTCAGATTGAGTTTGCGCTATATAGGCTCCTCCCTCCAAAGAAAAGTCCCTCCTTTTCAGTGTCTCTAAGGAGCCTTAGTTTTGTAGTTTTCAAAGTCCCTGGGATTAAGAATCCCATAAATCGAAGAGAAGAAAAGGAATATAATTACAGGGGAATCTTCATGGCACAGGAAAAAGGGCAGCACGTGGCCTGGCAGTCGAAAACTTTCATTCTCACACAGATGAATTGCAAAAATTATTTTGAAATTCAAATCTACTCAGCAAACAATCCTCACATGGTGCGGGTCGATTTCTAACTCATTAAAAGTGCACACAAATAAAAAAAGAATAACATGGAAGTTATTTGGCAGTAGTCAGCGGTCGCAGCTGTGACCTCTAGCTTGCTCCATGCTACTCCTAGCGCTTCCTTTGCGACCCCTGGCCTCAGAGGAGGCAAAAGTTGTTCCTGCTCTGAGCCCAGCTTCTTGAGTTGGAGATTGTCGTGAATACTTCCACTGCGGTGGCAGAAATGGGCATTCAACTATTTCTTTTCCTCCTACAACACTGCACACTTTTGTTTTTTTGGGCGGTGGGGGCATCCACTTTACAGAGTATATTCAGTTACAGAAATGTGTAAATTGGATGCGGATCTATTGAAAAAGCTCGCAAATATTAATTTCCTCTTTACTCGGACACCAGTGTTACACCCTCTTAACTATAATTTCTACAGTCGGACTTTTCCATTACAATAATTGTGATTTATCGTTGAAAACATAACGAACCTGAGTCGGGATTAGGGTTGATACATCTACCCAAGTTTCTTACCTAAAACCTCAAATTGGGCTGCGCGAACAATTTTACATTACGTAGTTGTTTTAGGTAAACATAATATTTTTTTATTAAATAGCGATGCATAATTAAAAAGAAAAAGTCAAGCATATATTAGCTCTGGCAACAAATAGCGTTTCTCGTTCACAGACCATTTTGATTACAATGCTTCACAGCGGTATGGATTTTGCACCTTATGCAAATTATACATGGAAACTTGTTTTCCTGCTGCTAAATAATAAACCAAAACGTTGTATTGCTAAATGAATAAATACCGACAGGCATTTCTCGACCAGATTGCTTGTTTTATTTTGCTTAAAAGAGGAGCGTGCCAAAGACATTTAAAGCAATTTAATATGAAAAATGGATGAAGAAATGTAATATGTCGTTTGTAAACGTTTATAAAAATAGGATAAAGGCAAAAGAAGATGCCTGTGATGCTGAGGTCAGCTGGAAGGGTTAAGGGTTTGCTGCATTAGTAGGGCAGATGCCAGCTGGTAAAGGAGATAACATTGACACGCTGCAGCCAAGGTGATAAAGGGCACGTGGATGCTGATGAGGAAGAGAAGCGCATGTCAAAGGCATCAAGCGGTCCACAATTGAAGGTTAATTGAGGCAGCCGGTTAAAAACAAACTTAAAGAAAAGCAGCACAGACATACTCGATATGGATTACGCATCATAAGAAGGGGAACGAGGCTGTAGGGCGTCCGTAATCCTGGTACGAACAGACTGAAGGATTTCAAATTAACTGCATATTACGACTGTGCCTAATATGGTCGATGGACCTCCACTAAAACTCTACCACAGTTCAGCTCTTAAGCAGCCTCTTGTCTTTGACGTACCGCGCGCTCCTGTGATCGGTGTGGCCCACAGCGCAGTTCCTGATTTCAAACTGGAGCTTCAGTTGTGTTGCCTCGACCCTGACACCGCACATTTGTGAACCAGTGTCACGGCAATGTGTTTTTAGACTGAAGGGAAGTTGCACCTTGTCTTGGTTAATGTAGGCCGGACCTTGCATGTGTAGTTGAAAGGAGCGTGGGTGTTGCATGTCGGTATCGTAAATGTGAAGATGTGGCTGTTATGTGTGAAGGCCACAGATAATAAGCGTGCAGCAGCCATGATTTAGAGCAGTATGCCACAGTGCCACAAAAAGATGTGCTGTGTTGCTTCTTACATTTGTATCTGCATATGTGAATGAGTCTTTGTGTCAACTATGGAGTGTCACCTGTGAACGCCAATGCAGCTGTGAGGCAAACACCGTTGAGGTGAACAGAAATCTAGCGAAGGAGATGAAAATTACTGAGAGCAAACATGTCTGTGAGGTCCAAAAAGAAAAGGAAAACAGAGATACCCAGTGATAGCTGAAAATGTCCATGGTCAAACTTTAAAGCCGCACCATAGGTCCAAGAGGTCATCTCTTGCAGTAATTGACTCTCTTGCCTGAATCAGAGTGCCCCAGAAGGGATATTTGCTTAATGCATGCAGTCATACAAGAGGACATGCTGCCTTTTGAAAACCCCATTGCATGATGTGCCGGATCATTCAATCAATCAGGACTTATACAGAGCGGCTACTTATGCATGAGGATCTCAAGGCACTGGCGGAGGGGGGTTGCTGGACGGACTAGGTGGAGGATCATTAGAAGAGCCAGGTCTTGAGGTCCTTTATGAATTGGGTCAGCAACGCGTATTAACTGAGGTGCAGGGCGAGGATGTTCCAGTTTTTGGCGGCGATGAAGGAGAAGGCCTTTCCTCCTGTTCTGCTCTTGTGGAACATGGGGACAGATACAAGGGCGAGTTGGGAGGGTGGAAGTTCTTTGGCCGGTATGTGGAATGTGAGGTGCAACTTCAGGTTTGCTGGTCCTTCGCAATGTAGAGCTTTGTAGGAGTGAGGAGTTTGAAAGTGACTTACTTGTTGACTGGGAGCCAGTGGGTTTGTCGGAGGTGTTGTGTTATGTGGCTGCGGCAGGGAATGTCGAGGACCAATCTGGCTTTGGTGTTTCTGTAGTTTCTTGAGCTGTTTCTAGTTGATTCAGGCGTAGAGTGTGTTGCCATACTCAAGTCTGCTGGTGATGAGCATGTGGGTGACCTTTCTGCATTCTGTGGGGATCCATCTGAATGTCTTTCAAAGCTGGCGTAGCGTGTGGAAGCAGGCTGAGGAATCTGCGTTGATTTGGCACTTCATAGTGAGTGATGAGTCCAGTATGATGCCTAGATTGCGTGCGTGGTCCATCCGGGTTGGGGGAGATCCAAGAGCAGCTGGCCACCAGGAGCCATCCCAGGCTGAAGTGGTTGGTCCCAGTTTGAGTATTCCAGTCTTATCCGAGTTGAGCTTGAGGCAGCTGTCTATCATCCAGGTAGCAACAGCCTTCATTTCACTGTGGAAGTTGGCTCTGGCGGTTGTAGGTTCATGGTGAGGGAGAGGATTAGCTGGGTGTTGACGGCGTAGGAGACGATATTGAGTCTGTGGCTTCTGACGATGGCTGCGAGGAGGGCCTTGTAAATGTTGAAAAGGGTGAGGCTCAGGGAGGTACCCTAGGGTACTCCACAGCTGATCGCCATGGGTTCCAAGAGGAACAGCTGTAGTCTGACTCACTGGTTCCGGCCAGTGAGGAAGAATTGGATTCAGTCAGAAACGCTGTCGCGTATGCAGGCAAGATGTAAGCGTGTGATTAGGATGCAGTGGGAGACAGTGTTGAAGGTGGCCGAGAGGTCTAATAGGATGAGGGCTGCATCTCGCCTCAGTCAAGGCTGGAGCACATATCGTCTGTGGTGGTGAGGATTGCAGTCTCTGTGTTGTGTTTTTTTCTGAAGCCAGATTGGGAGGTGTCCAGTATGTGGTTCACTTTGATGAACTCGGAGAGTTGGGCGTTCATGGCCTTCTCCATGACCTTGGCTGGGAAGTAGAGGAGTGAGATCGTTCTGAAGTTCTTGAGGTCTGTCGGGTCTGAGGATGGCCTCTGCAGCAGAGAGTTGATCTCGGTGTGTTTATCATCGTTTGGGAAGGTGGTGGTTTCGATGGAGAAGTTGATGGTGCGGTGAAGCTGGGGGGGGGGGTGGCGGTGGCTGCTCTGTGGAAAATATGGTACGGTCAGGGATCCATCGGGCTCCTGAGTGGATGCTCTTCAAGGTCTTGAGAGTGTCCTCTGTCATGAGTGGCATCCAGCAGAGCATGGTCTGTTGGGGGGCAGCTTTTTCGTATGTGATGGTGGTGGCCATGGTGGCCAGATCAGGGGCGTCAAAGCTGTTGTAGATCTTCCAAATCTTGTGGTGGAAGATGGTGCTGAGTTTATTGCAACGGTCTTGGAAGAAGGGCACATCTGTGGTCTCACAATTGGGCCTCGTGGAGTCCTTGGCAATGGCAAAGCTTTCCTTGCTGTTGTGTGTGTTGGTGTTGCTTTTGTCACGGAGGGCCATTTTCCTAGTTGTTTTCAGGAGGAGGTGGTGTGCGTTGACAGCGGATCTGAAGGTTGAGTGAGTTTCAGGGGTTTTGTTGTGCCTCCATCTCTTCTTGAGACATCTGCAGGTGCATATGAACTGGTGGAGGGTGGGAATGAACCAGCTGGCCTTGGAGTGTTGTTTGCCTGGTCTTTTCTTCATGGGTGCCAGTGTGTCAGTGCAATTGGAGATCCATTGGTGGAGGTTGCGTGCTGCTCTGTTGGCATTTGTATGGGTGTTGGCAGAATGGTGGTGCTGAGGGAGTTGATGAGAATTTTTTTAGTGGCCTTGATCCAGCTGTGATGGGAGCGATGATGGCGGTGGTGTGCGGTGGGCATGGTGAAGGCGAGATGTATGCAAATATGTTCTGTGCAGCAGAGTTCCGTAGTGTGGCTGTAGTTAATGTTCTGGTCACTGGGGTTGTCCAGGTGGAAGTTGAGGTCTATGTGCAGGATGTAGTCAGTGGATGCGAGAGCCTGGGGTGCAATGAGGTCTACAATGGTGTCTGTGAATGGGGTTTGGGGGCTGGTGGACCTGTAGATGAGGGTGCTGTGGAGGGTGCTGTTGGGGTTGGTCTGGATCACGAAGTGGAGGTTTTCCATAGTCGCCATCAGGTTATTAGAGCGCGTGGTGAGTTGGACTGTGCTTTTGTGGATGATGGTGATTTCTCCTCCTGGGCATTTGGGGCGGTCCTTGTAGGTGATTTTGTATCCGTCAGGGATGGCGATGGCGATGTCTGGTCCGGTGCAGGGGTTGGTCCAGGTTTCTGTGAAGAAGGCGATGTCTGGAGATGTGGCATTGAGGATGTCACAGATTTCTGTGGCAGGTTTTTGGAGGAATCGCATGTTGAGGAAGATGCAGTTGAGCTGGTTGGGTGTGCTGTTTGTCAGCTGGGCGGCGAGAGGAGCTGGTTTGTTGGAGTAGCAGAAGGCATAGTTGCAGTTTCAGCAGCCAATGGGCCCAAGGGTATTCTTTGGTGATGCTAGATGGCCGGCAGCATGACATCCATGTTTGAGGGCGAGGAGGGTGTTGGCGTTGTAGCATTGGAGTGTCCAAGATGCAGGATCCCTGCGCTGGTTATGGACCAGGCACAGATGGGGGCAGATCGGGTTGCCCTTGGCGCGCCTCTTCCGTACTGCACAGCGACCACCATCGTGCTCCGGGGGGGAGGTGGACAGCATGCTGCACTGTGGAAATAGCAAGTCCACTGCTTTTTTACAGAGCAGCGGATGCCATTAAGTAGTGACGCTGGGGGTCTGGACAGCTGGGAGGTGGGATATGCGGGAGTGGGAAAGGACACTGTCGAAAAAACAAAGCCAAACAAAGCAAAGAACAAAAGAAAAAAAGAAAAAAAAAGAAATGGAGAAGAGCAGAAAGAGGGAGAGAAACAGCAGAAAAGATGGACAGGAGGGCAGTCAAGCAGCAGGGTAGTGATGCTCTATCACTGGACAGCTGGGGATGAGGTGCACCCAGGAGCCTGAGGCTTGAGGAGGACCTCAAACACCTGACTTCCGGGGCAGTGTGACAAGCAGCAACAGATGGGAACAGCAGCATCAGCTATCAGACGGTGCTGTGCTGTGGAAGGAGCAAGTCCACTAAGGGATTGTGGAATGCATTTTCAGTGCACAGTGGGCACCATTAAGTAGTGCTGTGGGGGGGGGGGTCTGAACAGCTGTGAGGCGGGAAACACAGAAGCGGGAATGGACACTGGGGAGGTAGGGGCCATGGGGGATGGCAGCAGCAATGGGGAGAGGTCAGGGAAAAAGGAACAGAAAAAAGCAGGGAAAAAACAAAGCCAAAGGCAGAGGCAGAAAAGCAACAGAGATGAGCAGAGCGAGGTACAGAAACAGATGACAAGTGGGATAGGAGGGCAGTCAAGCAGCAGAGCAGTGATCCTCTCCCACTGCAACAAAAGGGAGGTAGGAGCCTGTGGGTGGAGGAGGGCCTAAAAGTCCTGACTTGCTGGTCAGAGGAACCATCAACAGCAGACGGGGACAGGAAAAGTGGACTGCACTGTCGCAGCACAGCGGTCGCCATTAAGTAGTGCTGTGGAAGGGCTGGACAGATGGGAGGCAGGAGCAGGAAAGGACACTGGAGGGGGGGCACAGAGAATCACCGTGGTAATGAGGAAGAGGACAGGGAAAACAGAACTGAAAATAAGCATAGGAAAAACAAAGTTAAGCAAAGCAAACAAGAAAAACAAAAGCAGAAATGCAATAGAGAAGAGCAGAAAGAGGGACAGAAACAGCAGAAAGTGGGACATGAGGGCAGTCAAACAGCAGAGCAGCAAAGCACCAGAGCAGCGCCGCTCTACCACTGGACCACCAAGGATGAGGAGCCTGTGGGTGAAGGAGGGCCTTGAATTTCTGACCTCTGGGTCAGAGGAACCAGCAGCAGCTACCAGACAGTGCTGCACTCTGGAAGGAGCAAATCCACTAAAGGATAGAATAAATGTATGTGTGACTCATGACTTCATGTCTTGTGGACCACTTTCAGACACACCTGATTTTTAAGTTAATAGCTCATGGCATGTTGAGATTTTTCAGCCTACATTTAACATTTTAAAAGTGAAAACATCACCATAAACTATATTGTAGCATCCTTCTCTGGATATCTTCTGGACTCAGCCTTCGTCTTGAGTGATGCTCCTCACAACAGGTTATCCCCAGGCTGGAGTACCCACAACTGAGGTACAAGGAAGGGGGAGCATTCTACACCTGACTGACAACTCCCACACCTGGCTGTAATCAGTTTGAGAGAAAAACACTCACCCCCTCGTAATGGACCCTTCACACTTTGACAATAGGATTTGAAGTCCACCCTTCATTCTTACCAACCGCAATATAGCAGTTTCAGGAAGACTAATCCGCAGCCATCAAAATCAAAAGAACATAGGGCCATATTATCAAGAAAGGACGATACATTATCTCCGTTTTATCGGCAGGAAACTGCCACTAAAGCGCGATAATGGGCTTGATAATATGCCCTTGTGAATTCCCATAGCAGCCCAGGTTAACACCAGAACCTGGGCTGCTATGGGAATTCACAAGGGCATATTATCAAGCCCATTATCGCTCCTTTAGCGGAAGTTTCCTGCCGATAAAAGCGGTGATAATGTATCGCCCTTGCTTGATAATATAGCTAATAATTTTTTAATGGGGAAGGCTATTTCTCATTTTCCCACTCCACTGTCTTTTGTTACCTTCCTCCTCTCTCAGGCATGTCATCAATTACCTTACATGGTCTAGAAAAGGATTCTCCAGTCCAATGTGTGCACATGAACAGGCCATAGGGTTCCAAAATGGAACCTGCAGGCCTGTGGTGGTGGGATTTTCTCAGTCATTCACTTTTGTATGTAATCAGGCTAATCTGTAACTGCATAACTCCATACAAGTTGTCAGTATGCCTTCACTTCTGTGTCCCAGGTAAACGGTCTGCTTATATTAGCATTTTCAAAATGCAATATGGTGCCACAACCACACTACATGCATGAACTCGTGACAGTGAAAGTAACCTTCTGCCACTTCGAAGGGTGCACTCTGTGAGCCTCTCCATGTCCAGAATGGGTTGTTGACTGGATTTCTGTCAATGAGTATGCACATGTTAGATTAGTATAAAACTGATGACAAAAATCAAACTTTCAAGATACTACATACTCATGCCTCTACAATTGGGCACAGAGGGCAGGGGACAAGACAACAAATATGCAGGAAAAAATCCCCAACTTTGAAATATTTTTACCAGGGAGCCTAGTAATTGAGAGGGGGGAATAATGGGGATTAACATGTGGAATTGGCATTTCCATTCTAATTACTACATGCATCCCAGTAGGATTTCACATGAATAGTCTGGATGTTTTTAGCAGCAGAAATCTCCATGTGAAACACCACAACTCATAATTGCAATGGGCCCTATAACTCTCTCCATTGGGCCCATCGGAATTATCATGCCACTCACAATGACAGCCTATACGTTTTGAAAATGCATTGCTAGGACTTGGACTTGGATGGCAGTGACAACGCAATTTTTCAATCAAACATGGCAAGATCTTTTCCTTTCTATTAAGAATAATGAGCATCCTCAAATGATTTCTGGTTGTTACTTTCCTTGTCTGATGTAAAGACTCTTTATGTTTTAGGTACAAATGTTACTTTTGAGTGAAGGCTGGAATTAATTAGACAACCGTATGCCATGCTTTCAAGTAATATTAATGTGAATAGTGGAATTTTCTCATAGGTTATGGACAGTATTTGCTACTCGCAAATTGCAATTTTCAGTGATTTGCAAAACCTGATGTACAACAATGTTTTGCGATTTCCAAATGGGTTGCAAGGGACCTACCTCAATAATATTCATGAGGCAGGTCATAATTTCCTACCCGTTTGGAATGGTCGGCACTCACCAGGATGGTGGGCTGCCGGGGTCAGCAGAACACCATGTTTGTGACTGCTTTTTAAATAAAGTAGTTTAATGGTATATCACACCACCGATAACAACATCACAAGCAAACTTTAAACCGATTTTTGTTGAGAAGAGCTACCACTTCAGCAGCATTCACACCACCAGCAGCTCTGCTTCCAACTGATTAGAATATAGTCACAACATTCTAAATATTCTCTAGTCAGTTTCTGATGAATGTCTTCTTCAGAACCAAACACAGAATAACGTGAACACTACATTTTGACTCATTTCTATTAAAAACAAAAACAAACAAACCCCTACAACACTACTCACACCCAACAAAAACATAAACAGCATCCTATAATATAAATATACATAAAAAATATTCAACTGTGAAAAATCAAATAATTGCCACAAGCAGATCATGAACCCAAGGCTATATCCTGAACCTCTGTGATATCCATCTACAACAGCTGCTCCTGCAAACCTCAGAAATGCTTTTCTCTTGATCTTTGGAATCTCACTCTACACATCCATTGGTCCCACTACTAGAATCTGAAAGAATAGTACCACCATTTCCACTAGAACCATCAAAAGTATCCAACATGATAACTTGTCTGGATCTAACCGCCCTTGCACACCTCCCACCAATTCACGCCATTGACTCTAACTGCATTTTCGCACACACAGTCCACAATGAAAGGCCCACCAAATTTCTTATGACCCTTCCTGACATAACCACCTTTTTTAATGAATACGCTGTCACCGACACCCTATTTTAATCCTTCACATGATTTTGATTGTCAAAATCGTTCTTTTGTTTAAATTTAGCCAGGTCCATATTCCTCCTTCCCTTTGTGTCCCGTTCATCCACATCTACGCTAAACTTTACCCAACTACTCATTTAACTAGGCCATACTTTTGTTGCTGGTTTCCTACCTCTCAACATTTCAAAAGGAAAAACCTCAGTAGAAGACTGCAGACTGGTCCGGTAAAACCCCAACATTCACCTCACTGCATTAACCCCTTGTGCGCTGTGCTAATTCTCCCGCTGTGCAGGCGAATTAGGCAGTCAGAGGGATTCGGATGGCCCCCAGCCGTCCTACGCACAGTCCCACCGTCAAGTGGGATGGCCGGGGGCCGTCCGCAGCACCGAAGGGGTAATAACAACACATTTGTTGCTGAACACAATGCCCCAGCACTCGATTCATGTGTTCCACTAGACCATTAGTTTAGGAATTACACATGGAGGTCTTTAAATGCTTGACATCACCAGATTTAAGAAACTTATTAACTTCTTTATTGATGAATTGAACACCATTATCAGAAATAAGGAACTGAAGATAACCCTACCAAAAGGAAAACATTTCTGAGGAATTCAATTACCCCTTTGGCATTAGGTTCCAGGCCATGCTTTATTTCTGGCCACTTGATGTATAGATGCGCAAAGTGATACTAACCTAATAACGTATTTAATTGAATTGAACCAGGTCAACACCTGTTTTTTCCCAAGCTCTACATGGTAAGTTAATAGGCTAAAGAGGAGGTTACCTCACTACCAAATCCTTCTCTGAACTTAGACACAATGCACACTCACCTACAAAACAGTCAACCTCTCTGTACATTGAAGGCCACAACAATGTTTGTCTGAATCTTCTTTTTATGAGTGTGGCTCCCATGTGTCCTTCATTAGCAACGTTAATGAAGTTTAATCTTAACCCCACAGGAGGTACCAGCTTTTCTCCCCTAAGAAGAAGACCACCATCCACTGCCAATTCATCAGCTACGTGCCAGAAGGCTGATGTGGGCTAGGAAGAGATTTCTCCGAAGGCCAGCCCTTAGAAATACAAGAAATAACCTTTTTTCATAATTTCATCGTTTGCCATCTCATTCCTCCATTCATGTTCTGAAACTACTCGCATTTCTTTAAGATTCAAAGCAGCACTCAAACAATTCTCATCCATGGCTCCTGCATCCTCCATATCATCATTTTGAATGACAAATCTATATAGGAAATCTGCATGCACATTCTTACCCCCTTGGATATGGACAATGTCAAAATTAATCTGTAATAGTTTTGTCGTCAGCCTTGAAATTCTGGGAGTCTGTTCCTTGATCTTCACACCAGACAAGATAGCAACCAGAGGTTTATGATCTGTTTTTACAGTGAACATTGCACTTCAAATATAAGGTTCAAACTTTTGAATCACAAACCAACATGCCAGCAAATCTGTCTCAATGGATAAAAATTGGATTTTAGTATCCCTCCACTTCGCACCCAACAAGCATAACTAAAGATTTTGCTACCAGACCATTTTCATGTGTAAGAACAGCACCCAGACCGTAGTTACATGCATTAACAGTGATACAACTTGAAAGCTTAGGGCCAAATAGTTTAAGCATTTTATACGTGGCCAACTATCTTATAACCCATTCGAAATACTCCTGACATGGTGCATCCCACTTGAAATTTACATTTTTCTACAAGAGGTTTAATGTGAGAGGCATAATCTTATATAAAAGGAAAATCTAACTTGGACATTCCCATGAATGATTTAAGGGAAGTTTTATCAATGGGAGCTTGTAAATCAATTATCACATAGACCAAACCTGTTCTTGGTTTTATAGCATCTACGGACACCACAAGACCCAAGTATTCAACTCTGTTTTTATATAACTCACTTTTCTCAATTTTAAGTACCATCCTTTTATTCTTGCAAAATTGTTAATACAAGATCCAGAATGACTTAATGTTCTTCCTTAGTTTCGTCAAACAGTAAAATGTCACCCTGAAATTCGACTACACCTTCCATGTTTCTTAACACTTGGTACATGATACTGAACTGATGCCACCAAGTCTAGCCCAAACGGCATCCTATGATATTGGAATTTTCCAATGGAGGACACAAACTCTGTATAATGCCGGGAGTCGGGCTTAAGTACCACCTGACGATGTCACTGACCATGTCATGAGTGATGGAATATGTGAGGTCATAAGCAATGCTTTGCAGGGGTATAAGCTATAGTTAGCTCAGGTAAATATAACTGCAACATTTCACTTATTTCGTACAAGTGAAATATGACCCTAACTATAACGTCCCCGTACCCTTTTGTCTTTTTCAGTTAATTTATAGGGGGCATATTACCAAGCAATAGCGATAATTATCGCTATTGCTTGGTCAGAGACAAAAATATACCGCTGAGTTGCGGCGATTTTTACCGCAAATAAACCTTGGTATTACCAAGGTTTATCGCAAATGCGATAAAAATCCCCGCAATGAATGAATATCGCTGAAAAGTCAGCGATATTCATGCATTACCGAGCTAATGCTCTTAGCCATGTTATCCACCTCCCATTGGATAACATGGGTAAGAACTGCTCAGGGCAGGGGTTAGCTTTTGGAGATATTCGCGCTTAGCGCGAATATCTCCAAATGTTGGAAATAGGAGATAGCGATGTTAGCGACTGTTTCCAGTCGCTAACATCTTGGCATGCCCACTTTGCATGTCATTAGTGATAAATATCACTGACATGCAAAGTGGGGCCCAAGATGGTTGCTATCTCCTACTAGCTGTCGCTAACTGGTGTTAGCGACAGCTAGGTAATAGGGAGATTATTTTATCTCCGCTTTCTTGGCTTTTAAACCCCCTTGATAATATGCCCCTAGGTTTTTTTAAATTGTATTTCCTACCTATAACGTCCCTGTAACCTTAGTTTTTTTCAGTGAATTTCTAAGGGTTTTTAAATGCTAATTCCGAGCTATAACTTACCTGTTACCAATTGTTTGTTCAGTGAATTTCTATGATTTGTTTAACTAGAAATTGCTTTTGCATAGTGGTAGTGAAAGGGGACTGGGCCTCCAGCCAGCTCTTAGGAATCCTGCTGTGTAGGACTTACAGGAGGTACCAGGAGGGCTTCTTGGTCACCAAGGTCCCTCAGGAGTAAAGTGGACTTTATCCCCCAATTAGTAGTGCACCATGATCCGCGTTTGCAGAGCAGTGGAGAAAGGGGTTGTGTCATCCAAACACCTCTTACCAATCCTTCTGTGTGTGACTTACTGGAGGTAACAGGAGGGGTAGTGGGCCTCCAAGGAGTCCTTGAGGCCCAACTACCTCCCCTGTGACCTCCAGTAAGTCCCACATAGCAGGATTGCCGAGACATTGCTGGAGGCCATGCCTCTTTCTCCACCACTCTTCAAATGCACCTCATGGTGCACTACTAGCAGGGGGATGAAGACCCCTTGGCTATTGCGGGTCCTTGGGATCCAACTACTCCTCCTGTTAACCGCAGCAAGTCCCACACAGTGGGTTTTCTGAGAGGTTTTTGGTGGCCACACCCCCTCTCTCCACCACTATGCAAATGTGTCTCCTGGTGCACAATTATTTGGGGGATGAAGTCGTCTTGGCTATTGAGTGTCCTTGGGGGCCAACTACCCCTCCTGTTACCTACAATACGTCCCACTAATTAGGTTTGCTGAGAGGCTTTTGATGGCCACACCCCCTTTCTCCAACACTCTGCAAACACACCTCCTGGCACACTGCTGCTTGGGGGATGAAGTCCATTTTAGTCCTGATGATGGTGGGGAAAGGTGGCATGGCCTATGACCACCTCTCAGCAATATCAGTGTGTGGGTCTAACTGGAGGTAACAGGAGGTCTTTTTGGCCCCAAAGGAACCTCAGTAGCGAAGGGGACTTCATCCCCCAACCAGGAGCACTCCAGGATGGGCATTTGCAGAGTAGTGGAGTAAGGGGGCAAGGCCTCAGTAATTTATCAGTGTGTTCTTGTGTTATTTATTAGAAAGGAGGCTGTGTGGCCCTCATCCCTAAACCATTTTAAGCCCTGGGACCCCATCCCCAGGGCCTGCCTCTTTTTATTTGAAAAACAGGAAGGGTGCTGCACGGCCTCCCACCCGGGGACGCTATCCCCTGGGCCCTGCCTTTTATATTTTTGGGTTTAATTAAAGGAAGGGGGCCCTCGTGGCACCCTCCCCGGGGTCAAAAATGGGATGCGGTCCCCTGGGCCGAAAATGGCCCAGGGGACCCCATCCCAATAGGTTTAAGTAACGATGCATATGTAGAAAGCAAGACTTAGACATATTATGAATGGGTAGGGAAACCTGCATTAGTCCTAATCCATGGTATGCATGATATGACTGTATGAACAATCAGGGATGTATGCAATATACAAGTGACTACCACTGGGGCTTAGTTATTCACTTAATTTTAATGAATTGTGATATGGAGATTATGTAAATATTTTACTCATTGTATTGTATAAATGTTGAAAATTTTATTTTTTTAGATATTGGGTATTCTGAATATCTGTGGGAGACTGAATTATACATAATGTCCTGAAGAAAGTGTTTGATACTGACATTTCCATGGAAATACATCAACATAATAATGGGTTCAGAATCTGCTTAAAATTGGGATGCCAGAGATAATAAATCCAAAACATCATGGATCCCTGTTGATTATTTTAGTGTATCAGCATCAGTAAAATAGAAGAACTTTTGTTGTCTGATTTTCTTCTCCTTTGCCCTTTTTTTTCCTTTAGGTTTTTATTTGCATTGAATGGGGTCATTTTTTTGGGACATTGTTTGATATTTGTTATGTATAAGCTTTTATATGTAAGATCCTTTTACAATAACCTTTCATACTTACTGGAAGAAGATTACATGTGTTTCAATGTTTGGTTGAACATTGTGACATTAAAGCTTTGTGCCTTTTTTACAAATTCATTTGGTACTCATCCTGGTTTGTAAGACACTTTTAATGGAGTATGGTTGGAGACTGATTGACATGCTAAGTGGTTTTATATGTGGTGCGATACACAGGTTTGCCAAGCGGAGATTTTTTAACTTTATTGTTTAAACCATGCTCTGTCCCCTTGTTCTCTGGGGCCCCTCCCATTTCTTTTTAAAAGTAGAGACAACCGGTTGGTTGGAGAGCTACACTCTTTAAGTGACACATTAAAATGGACTCACATACACCTTTGGCCTTAGCGAAGATCAATTCGATAAGATCATTGTAGGACTTTGCCTTTTTGGCTCAAGTTTCCTGTTATGTTATGTTATGTTATGTTAAAAATACTTGTTACCGCACACGGTCACAAATTGGTTTCATGGCACTCAGAATACAAGTGGATAGAGGACGCAGGGGAGAAAGAGCGGCTAGTCGTGAGCAAGATGAAACAGGTAAGTTTTCAAGTGTTTACGGAAAGTAATGTAGTCAGGGGTGAGCCGAATAGAGAGGGGAAAGGAGTTCCAGGTGGACGGGGCGAGAAAAGAGAAGCAAGCACCATAGTGTTTCTTACGTTTAAACCTAGGAGTGGTCAAGAGATTGTGGGCGGAAGATCTAAGGTGTCGTGAAGGAACGTGAGGGTGAAGGCTAAGAGAAATAAAGGCAGGGGCGGAGGCAGATAGAGATTTGAAAACAGTGCATCCCATTTTAAAGATGCAGCGGTGCGCAACTCTAAACTTAGAGTTGCCAATTTAGATGCTTTGGATACTTTGCCACTGATCATCAGTGTCAAAGTACAAGTGTTCCCTATGTAAAGTGTAATGGTAATTGGTTGGCCATGATTGGTATGTTTCCCTTAGTAGTAAAGTCCCTAGTGATGTGCACTGTGTGTGCCAGGGCTAGTAATACAAAGGTGCACGGAGAAGGGAACTCAGGCCTGTAGTGTAGGGCCTGTGCACAGTTTGCTAAGTTAGCATGTTATCCTGACAAGTGCAACCACTTGTTAGGCCTGACTTTCCCTTTTGCATACACATTGGGCACCCCTGTGGTAAGTCCCAGGTAATCTCTGGGCAGGGTGCAGTGTAGGTAAAAGGCAGGACATATACTAAGTTGTGTGTTATGTCCTGACAGTGAAAAACACTCCATTTCGTTTTTCACTGCTGAAAGGCCATCCTGCCCATAGGAGAGAATTGGGGAAGCTTGGTGTTGTGTTCGTGGTGGCTCCCTTTTTGGAAACACAGGACATACAAGTTTCCGGAGGAGTCTCAAGCAATGCGGTGTGCACGTGCTTTTGCAGCTTGAGACCTTCAGAAGAGGTGCCTTGTGATTGTGGGCACACAGAAGTAATCTGAGTCTTGGACGCACAGGGTGCGTGTTGCGGTGCAGGCCAAGGCATTGTTGAGGAGCGCCTGGTCGTTGTGTGCATGGGAAGACGAGGTGACACTCGGACGTGCAGAGTGCATGTTGTGGTGAAGCCAGAGCGTTGGTGAAGAGCGCCTGGTCGTTGTGTGCACCGAACTAAGAAGTGAGTCTCGGACGCACAGAGTGCGTGTCATGGACTCATGGTGCAGCCAGGGCATTGGTGAAGAGTGACTGGTCATCGTGTGCACCGGGAAAGGAGGCGAAACTCAGATGCGAAGGATGCGTGTCTTGCTGCAGCCAAGGCGTTGGTGAAGAGCATCTGGTTACCGTGTGCAACTGGAGAAGAGGTGAGAGGTGCAAGCAGAGGAGTTGGTGAAAAGCGCCGGGTCATCGTGAGCACCAGAGAAAAGGGGAGTCTCGGACGTGCAGAGTGTGTATCAAGATACAACCAGAGGCACTTGCAAGGAGTGCCTTGGTAGTGGGTGCAGCGAATTAGAAGTAAGTCTTCACAGTGCTGAGGGCGGGTCTCGGTGTTCACTGAGTCCGCTGGAAGGAAGGCCAGGTCATTGGGCCCCCGGAGTAAAACAGCAGCAGCCCGGACCGGCAGCCCCGGAGGAGCTGAGCCACCTGACCGAGCTCGCAGTACCCATTGATGGAGTTCTGGATCAAGGCTCACGTCGCTGAAGGAGGAGATGAGAGTGTGGTCGCGCCCTCCCCCAGTAACGTGAATCACCACCTGGGGTGGGGGGCAGGCCAGGAGGGACACTCTCTTGGCCTCTCACTTCTGTCAACTGCGCAAGCCTGTTGCTTCGGCTCGGATCTAGGCCCATGCTGGCCCAAGAAGGAGCAGTACTCTTGTGTCACCATTGATCCATATTTGGGGCACTGTTAATAGAGCACCTAAACTGTTGTATTACACATTGCATTATTGCTGCTACCAAACTATTGAACTGTCATATGACTCCTGACCTCATTTGTGCCTGATGAACTACATCCTTGGTGGTCTACCCACTGCATTATTTTTGCCTTTCAGAGTACATGATTGTAATGTAACGCATTTCATTATTTCTTTAGCGCACAATACCTAATTGTAAAGTGGCGCATTGTATTATTTCTTCATTGCACAGTTCATGATTGTAGCATGACGCATTGTTTTGTTTCTGCATGGTACAGGGCATGCTGGTAGTGATACGCATTGCATTATTACTTCTATTGCAAAGAACACAACTGTGGCCCTACGAATGGCATTGTTTCTCGTTTGCACAGTACAAGAGAATATTGTTACGCATTGCAGTATTTCTTTCCTTTTGCAACGTGTGTGAGTCTAGCAATACTGCTTGCCTAACCTTTTGGAAACGGTTGGAAGTGAGCTTAACTGTTGGTTAGAAGTGAAGCAGTGGTTGGGATTAAAACCTACCAAACCACCAGAAGGAATACTACCCATACTTATATGTTGGTTTTGTATTGTTTGGTCATACAGTATAACTTCTTATACAAAGATTATACTCATTTTATAAAAACTTGTGTGAAGTCTATTTGTGGTGACATCATTGGGCTGCTGTGAGTTTGGTTGCACATATCGTACACTCATGCCTTGGAGGTAAGCATGGCTGCTCGTGCCAAGCTACTAAAGGGGTGAGTAGGGCTATCTCAGAGAGTGTCCTTACTAAGCCTAACGTTGGAGGGGTCCGGGGCTCCCGGCTCCAGCATTTGGTGGCGGCGGTGAGGGATAAGGACCCCCACTTCCAACAATCATCAATATAAAGAATGGCAAGAAAGAAACCATCATTCGCAATTATAGTGATAAACGGAGTAAGATTATACATTTTCAAAAGAAGCTCACAAGGACAGAATGACACGATGGTTTCCTTATTGAATACTATTAAGACTTGTGGTATTCCTTTTGGCCTACTGGTAAAAAATAAACCAGGGCTTTTTATTGAGAATCTAAATTTATTCAAAATGGCCATTGATTGCTAATCATAGCAGCAGAGACTGAATGCTGCTTATTATAGAAACAGCCTCAGAAGTGATTCTCAATGAGAAAAAACCCATAGATGAACCTGAACATAACCTAAGGTAAACCACAGCATTAGAGGAAGCAAAAAAGAAACTATTTGAGGTAAATCATGAGAGTGATGTGTGTTAGACCTGGCACCATTGGCTTGGGTCTCCCTGGCAGTTTTTGATTTTGCCTCCTATGTTTTTGGTGTGTGTCGTACTCCGTTTTGCTGGTCTAAATGCTTTGGGCACTTTGCCACTGCTGTTCAGTGCCAAAATGCAAGTGCTCCCTTAGTAAATTTTTGTTATGAATTAGTGATTCCACAATTGGCATATTTGATTTACTTGTCCGACCCTAGTAGAGTGTACTGTGTGTGCCCAGGGTCTATAAATCAAATGCTGCTAGTGGGCTGCACCACTGATTGTGCCACCCACAGAAGCAGCCAGTAAAATGTAACTCTGGCCTGCCATTGCAGAGCCTGTGTGAAGACTGGGACGGCCATGTCGACTTGGCAGGTGCAAACCCTTGCCAGTCCCTAAACCTTCTCTTTTTAACATGTTAATCACCCCTAAAGTAGGCCCAAGGTACTCCTGTGGGCAGGGTGCATTGTTTGTGAAAGGTAGGACACGCCCTGATGTGTGTGGCATGTCCTGATTGTGAATTACTGCCAACTTCGTTTTTCACTATTACAAAGCTATCTGTTCCCATAGGACCGAATAGGGAGTTTGTTTATAACATTTTATAAACATAACTGGACCAAGGAACAAGGTAGAAAAATAAAGTTTAGTATGCCTGAACTCAGAATGTTAAAGTGTATCTTTTAGTGGGTGTGACTTTTTTCATTCTGTGTTTGAAAATACCACTTTTAGAAAGTAGTTATTTTCTTGCCTAACCACCCAGTGTGCCTCTGCTTTGTATGAGTATTTCATGGCTGGCTTTCATATGACAGGGGCAGGAGAGGGGCAGTGGCTCCAGAAGTATGATGAGGCAGGGCAGGGCAAAATGGACCAGGGCTGCATTTGGAGTAGGGGGAGGAGATTTCCTTTTTACCTGATGGCCTGGTCTACCTGCAACAATGCTGTATCCACCTCCTGCCAGGAAGCTGCACCAGTGAGGACAGAACTGGTTTTGACCAGGTACAGACACTCTCTGCCTTCAGAGAACAAAGGATTTTGGTGTTTGAAAAGTGGGGCCCAGGCCCAGACTTATAGATCTCTTCCTGGAATCAAGAAAACCCTTTGCCAAGGAGAAGAGCCAGAGAAGCTGAGGAGGAATACTGCCCCTGTGCTGTTTGCTGTCTGGGAATGGCCTGCAGTGGCTGCTTACTACCTAGGAAAGGAGAAAAGGACTTTGCTGTTTGCTTTGTCATCTTGAGGAAGATCTCCAAGGGCTTGAAACTGAGTATACCTCCTGTTCCGAAGTCCCAGGGTCACAACAACTTCATCCTTTTTTTGTCTCCGCATCTGGAACAGCTGTTTCAGCTGCTACAGAAGGAAATTGCAGCACTGACGAATGTGAGTTATGCCGTAACCTGCACCGTAGCCGTGGGCACTGCTCCTGAAGAGCACGATGTACCGCTTCGACTTGCCCCATAGGCCCGAAGAAGTCATCGAGGCCGCTGCCTGCAAAGGAGCGAGTGATTTTTTGGTCATTTGGTCTTGATTTGGTTTAGATAAAGATTACTTATTTTTCTAAACTGGTGTGGTGTCCATTTGTAGTGTTTTCACGGTATTACTATATGTGTTCCCACATGCTTTACACACTGCCTGTGAGATAAGCCTGTCTGCTCGGGCCAAGCTACCATGGGGGTGAGCAGGGGTTATTTTAGGAGTGTATCCCCTTTACCCTGACTAGAAGCCAGGACCCCTATTTGGACCAAGGTACCTACCTCTGCCAACTAGAGACCCACATTTCTCACAATGTGTAGAAGGAAAACCTTGTTAATAAAAAGAATATAAAGTTTAAGAAAGGTATTGTTACATTGAGCAATGAGTTAGCCTATCCCTATCTAAACAAGGAATATTATCAAGTAAAAACAAAATATCAAACTTAGGAGAGACAACCAAAAGGTAAATTCCCTTATTACAGAACTAACAAACAAGCATTTTCTCAGAGTCCTTGGGATCCAGTAGTAAGGAGGCAGGCCAGGTAAGAAAGGAGTTCAGGAGCTACACTTCCAATAATGATGATGGGTCTTTATTAAACCAGACACAATTAATTTATGTAGAAGGGTACTCAACACCATAGAGAGATTAGTCCTAGAGAAAGGGTTTGGTTTTGTGGCCATCACAGGTGTATGTAGGCATGAAGCCAAAAGAGATTTAAAAGCAATCTTTAGAGAGATCCATTTAGAGCAGATTGTGAACAACATCATGTTTAAGGCCTAAATCCACGTTCACCCCTAACATAGTACAGATAGGGAAGAATGCTTGATGAACCATGCTTCCAGACTAACAATTAAACTAAAATACATAGAGGAGCGATGGATTTCCTTAGACAGGATCCCAGTATTACCATTAAACCCACCAATAAGGGGGTGGAGTGGTATTATTTGTCACCATGGACCTCATAGTCTAGGGTATTACTGTTGCTATCAGTTAAAGAACACTACCAGATGGTATCAAAAACAAGTTGGATGGTTTAAAAAGAGATGTTTTTAACTTGATTTTGTGAGGCGGAATATAGATTCCTTATGAATGAAGACTCCGTCATTCCAGCATTTTATGGACTACCAAAAGTTCAAAAGAGCATACAGAATCTCCCTCTAAGATCTATTGACTCATGTTTGGACTCTTTACTGGAGCCCGAGAGCAAATATGCAGATTCTTACTTGAAACCTTTAGTAAGCAAGCACAGATCATACATACAAGAGTCTGCACCCATGTTCTAATTAGTGGAAGGGGTCAAATTCAGCAATAGTGAATTATTAGTTACTGTAGACATTGAGGCCATTCATACAAATATTCCTCAAGATGATACAGTTGACATAATTAGAAATATCTTAGAGAATTCGGATATACAAGGGGTTCATAAGGAGTTTATAGTCAAATGTGTAACCATGGTCCACAAAAATAATATCATCTTGTTTAAGGAAGCTTTGTTCCTACAACTAAAATGGACGAGCAGGTGAACCACCTGTACCCCAAGCCAAGCCTGTCTATACGTGGGGGAATTTGAAAACAAGCCCTACCATAATAATGTTTATCTCCTTATGTGTCCATGTGGTCTGGGATATGTGGGTCAGATGAGCAGGGAGCTCAGGTTAAGAGTTAATAAACACAAATCAGCGATCGAGACACAAAAGATTAATACCCCACTGGTGGATCACTTCATAGGGAAAGGCCACGGAAACAATGAGATAGAATGGTGTCTCTTGGAGAAAATTATCGAAATTATCAGTAGCAAAAGAGGCAATAATATTATTTTGAAAAGGAAACTCAGGTAACAATGATTTATGTCCAAATTCAATACTGTAAGAAAAGGCCTTAACAGTAGAGTTAAGTGGTTTCATATGTGGTGCAATATATAGAGCTAAAAAGAACTCAAATCAAAGATAAAAAGCATTGGTTCAACGGACCCCTCAACAGTGAAAGGAAAGCTCTCCGGCTAGCAGAAAGAAACTGGGGACAGCACCCCTCAGCCTCCCAACTAAAACTTCTCTCCGTCGGACCAGAAATGCATGCAACAGGAACATCCTCAATTCCAAAAATGAGTTCCTCAGATCGGAAATGGATAACGCTAAGAACTGACCCCGTAAGCTCTTTGAAATGGTCAAACACCAATCAAACAAACTAGCTAAAACATCTAAAGAAGTTACCAAATCCCTAATAACCTGGGAGGAGTATTCGTCCTTCTTTACAGCCAAAATTAATTCCCTAGGAAACAATCTTTCACCTCCTCGTGCCGGGACACATCTCTCTTCTCATCCCCCCAGGCAACACCCAAAAACCAAGTTCACTGGTCCTACTTCAAGTTATAGGACGACCACTCCATCTTGAAAATCCTATCCTCCTTAAAACCGAATAACCACTTTCATGACCCACTCCCCCCCCCAACTGCTTGGTAGTGCCTCCCCATTCATCATTCCCATTTGGACTACAATAATAAACGCCTCCCTTCTACAATGGTCCATGCCTGACTCTCTAAAAACCGGTCAAGTCATCTCCATCTTTAAAAAAACACTCTGAATCCTGCTATTCCAGACAGCTTCAGACCAATATCCAATATTCCACTTCTTGCAAGATTGCTGAAGAAATGTGTGCAACTTCAACTGAGCCAAAACATCGCTAATTTCAGCCTGTTAGATGAACTCCAATCTGGTTTCAGGCCTGGGCACAGCACGGACACCACTATTCTCCACACTCTTCAAGCCCTTGACCAAAGGAAAACATGTCTCTTAATCCTACTGGATTCATCTTTGGGATTCAACACAGTCAACCACTTGAAACTACTTGAACGACTCAAACACAGAATGGGAATAGGAAGAACCAACAATCACATGGATTGGTTCCTTCCTCCAGAACCGCTCCCAGAGATGCTTAGCCAACAGTGATCTAGCTACTCCTTCCCGGATAACAATCGATATCCCACAAGGTTCAACTCTGTCCCCTACCCTCTTCAATCTCTACCTCGAACTGTTAGCCAAAATACTCCGCACTGCCAACATCTCCTTCCACATGTACGCTGATGATACTCAGATCTACATCAAAATCTCATCTCTAGAGGGGCGTAACTGTTTGAATGAGGCTCTGAAGTTGACCACTCAATGGATCGCCAGCAACCAGCTCAAAATTAATGCACAATAAAACGGAGTTCCTTCTCAAATCCCCCCTAAAAGCACTACTGATATCCTTGAATGGACTAACTCAATCAAAGCTCTTAACTTGACACCATCAATAGTGGAATCTGCCAAATCTCTGGGCATAACCCTGGACAGCAACTTGAATATGCATGACCACATCAACTCGATAGCCAAAACTGCCAGGTTCCACATGAGCTAGTTAAGGAAACTAAAACCTTTCCTTGAAGCTGGGGAGCTCAAAACCGAAGTTCAGGCATTAGTTATCTCCAGAACTGAATACGGTTGCTCAACTCTATCTAGCCTACCCAAGATCTCTACAGCCCACCTTAAAGCTTGCCTCAATGCCACAGCAAGACTCTTACAGCTAGATTCATGAAGCATTTTTGCGGGCGCAAACGGTGCGAATCGCAGAATTCGGCTGTTTGCGCCTGCAAAAATGGGATTTGAAATTCATCAATGGGTCATGAACTCGCAATTTGAGAAATCGCAAAAAAATGCGATTTCTCAAATTGCGATCGCATTTAAGGAATCTCAATTTGAGATTCCTTAAATGCTATTCATGGCCCATTATAAAATAGCGATTTCGCTATTTTTTGTCGCTATTTACCGCGAAGTCAGACTTCATGGTAAATAGTGAAAACTGAGAAAAATGCACTTTTGTGCATTTTTCTCATTTGTATGTTACACACACACATGTCCTTTGGACATGTGTGTGTGCAACACCTGTGTAAATTTGCATTTCAGGGGTGCTACAGGGTGTCCTTTGGACATCCCTGGCACCCTTGAAATCGCTATCTTATTTGCGATTAGCTGATTGCTAATCGCAAATAAGGAATTCTCCCCATTCATAAGGAATGTGTAGGAATCGCAATTTATTTTGCGATTCCTACATGAATCCCGTTTTGCAAGTCCTTAATAGTGATTCCTTAATAATCGCTATTAAGGACTCGCAAAACAGCTCTTTCATGAATCTAGCTGTTAACACGCATGTCATACCATATCTGAAGGCGCTGATCTGGCTTGAAGCCAGAATCCAACTCAAACTGGCCTGTATGACGCACAAAACACTATACACTAACTTCCCTGCATATCTCGCCCCAAAAATCTTGATATCTGTGGAGTCAGAAAATCTGGGTCTACCTGAGACCTTGTGCTCCGGCCACTTTGCTTCCATAAGGAAAAAACTTATAATTGTGCCTTCTCTGGGGCTGCACCAAGAATCTGGAACACGCTGCTACCCTCCATCAGAAGAATACCCTCTCTGTCATTCTTTAAAAAGGAAGCTAAAACGTTCCTAATAAGTTCCTCCCATAAATCTCTTTTATTGCGCCACCACTCTGCAGCTTTGTTTTTATTTGTCTGCAAAATTCTTGTCTGGTTGGTTGTTCCTATTCTTTGTACTGATTTATTACTCCCTCAAATGTAATTGCTGGTTCTCTCTGCATATTGCTGACATGTCGCCCCTCAAATGTAATTGCTGTTTTTCTCTGCATATTGCTGACATGTTGCTCCTCTGATTATTGTATATACCTTTTAGTTTGTCCGAATGCAGTCACTTCCTTCTATCCCTATCCATGTTTAATAGCCGTTTTTTACTTGCACAGTATTTGTTGGAACTTTGTTTGAACACCTGAGTAAAAGGTGTGCTCAGACCCTCTGAAACCCCCTGCGCTTAGTAGCGCTTTGGATTCATTCTTTCTCACCCCCTCCCTGTAGCTCCGGTCCTGCTCTCGGCTGAGTGTTGACGCCGAGAGCAGGGAGCCGGTTTTGGCGGCCATCTTGGGTCGGGTTGGGCTGGTGACGCGGCGGACAGCGCTATAAAAACAGTCAGTGATGGCTCCGCGCAGCGGACGCGATCAGCGGACGCACCGGACCTGCGCCAGAGTCGTGCCAGAGTCCTGCCCGTCTGCGCCCATCCGCGCTCGACCGGGCTCAGGGCTTAGGGACTCTGGCACACGTTTCTGCTATACTTCAGCGGATCTCCTAGCACTAAAATCTGACTGGTATACCCTATCCCCTATCATATATGCCGCTCTTAAGGAAAATAACATCTTGCATATTCCTAGCTGTAAGAACTTCAGTCTTACACCCCCTCTAAAGCTAGCTACCCTTTATACCAGGTCATTGCAGAAACACCACCTGGAAATTTTCACCCTTCTACAGGACGAGACTATTGATATCCTGACACTCACCGAAACCTGGTTGAGTGATACCTCTTCCCCGGATATCATTGCCGCCCTTCCTAGCGGGTATGATATGATCTGGCATAATCGACCAGAGGGGGCCCGAGGCGGTGGTGTAGCAACAATCTTTAAAAGGCAGTTTACGGTAACCAAAATCCTATCTACTAGGGATAAAAATCATTATGAACAACTCCTGTCTTATTATCTTAACAGTGTATTGCCCACCCCAAAGTACCTCAATGTTCAACGATCTCTTTTTTCCTATAATATCAGACTTATGCACACGTTACAAAAACATCTTGGTAACTGGTGACTTTAATGTCCACTGGGATAAAAGTGATCAAGATCTATTAGTCCAGAAACTACAGACCACTATGACCGCTCTTGGATTGGCACAACTTGTGGAAGCTCCAACCCACATAAAAGGCCATATTTTAGATCTCATCTGGTCCTCTATGCCAAAGGCGGTCATCACAAGCATTACACCCTGTATCTGGTCGGATCACCACCTAATCTTGTATGACATACCGCAAAATAATTCCCAGACTAAACTCCCTTTAAAAACTAAAAAAGTGCGCCAATGGAAAAAAGTGAATTCCGATACTCTGACCAAAGTCCTGCCCAAATACAAACAGAAATCCATAATCCCTCCAGATGGTACTGACCTTGACTCAAAGTATGATACGATAATAACTACCCTTAGGCAATCAATTGATGAGTTAGCCCCCGAAAAGACACAAAAAGTAAAGGGTGCAGAGAAAGGAGCCCCTTGGTTCACCCAAAGTCTACGCGACCAAAAAAGAAAGCTCCGCTATCTCAAAAGATGTTGGAGGAAATCCAAAAAGGATATCGATAGGGAATCATATAGAACATTGTTTCAAATATATAAAAAGCTTATTGTATCAGCTAAGAAGGATTATTACGAGACACGCATAAAGAACGCTACAAACATCCAGAGAGAAACCTTCCAAATCCTGAAAGAGCTAAGTAAGAAGGAGGAAAAGGCAGACATACTGATCGACTGTGATACCTTTCAAGGATATTTCCTGGAAAAAGTAGCGACCATCTTGTCTGATATCAAGAAGGACAATCCAGTCATACACACCGAACCACTGCCTCCTTTAAACTCCTCAATCCATATCTTCACCAGATTCCCCGAAATCGACCCTACCACCCTGAGACAACTAGTAGCATCCACCAAGTCAGGCTCCCCCGCCGATCCCTGCCCGCCCTACATTTTTCGACTAGCAATTCTGATTCTAGAGGATCAGATCTTAGACCTACTAAACATCTCACTAGATACTGGATCATTACCAACTACCTTTAAAGAGGCACGCGTCAGACCCCTGATAAAAAAGCCTGGGGCAGATCCAACCAGCCTGAAGAATTACAGGCCAATCTCCCAGCTGCCATTTCTATCAAAAGTACTAGAACAGCACGTGTTAAAATCCCTGTCATCCCTCCTGGAATCTCACCACCTTCTCCAGGAGCGGCAAGCTGGTTTTCGTGCCCACCATAGCACGGAACTAGTAATGCTGTCTGTACTAGATGAGCTCAGATGCATGGCTGACAGTAAAAAGCCAAGCGCCCTGATACTACTAGATCTTTCAGCGGCGTTTGATACTGTCAGCCATGCACTGCTCCTTGACAGATTGGCCAGGTCCGGGATAGGAGAGCAAGCCCTCAAATGGTTAACAGCCTTTTTATCAGGGAGGACGCAGAGGATCCAGATAGCAGATCAGGTCTCCGATGTGGGCACCTTAGTTTGTGGAGTCCTGCAGGGGTCTGCGCTCTCTCCGCTTTTATTTAATTTTTACTTACAGCCATTGATAGAGTCCCTGGGAAACATGAACTGTAAAGTTTTTAACTATGCCGATGATACTCAGCTGCTGCTGAGTATCGACAACACATCATCGGCTCAGTCCATGGCCCAAGATATATTACGATTTACAGTAAACTGGATGTCGTCCAATTTATTGAAAATCAATCCAGACAAAACAGAAGTCCTCGTAGTTTCAACCTCCACCTCCCCCTGGAATGATTTGTTTTGGCCACAAGAACTTGGACCTACCCCAAAACCGTGCCCTAGTGTTAAGAGCCTCGGTATGAAAATCGATCAGGAACTCTCGATGGCTAACCAAGTGTCCGCTGTAGTTGGCTCTTGTTCTAATCTGATCAGGCAACTACGTAAGCTCGTCCCCCTACTCTCAAGGAATATGCTTCGAACCATTGTTTCAGCCACAATAGTGTCTAGAATTGACTACGGCAATGCGTTATTCCTTGGCCTCCCAAAAAACTCAACCAACCGTCTTCAGGTCATCCTGAATGACGCAGCTCGTCTGATATTTGGAGTGCCGAGGCGGACTCATGCCTCCCCTTTGCTTTATAGGCTACATTGGCTGCCTATAGTACAAAGAGTCAAATTCAAGAGTATGTGCATCTGCCACAAAGCAATCCACGGACAGGCGCCAGCCTATATAAAAAATAGGCTTGAAATATATGAACCTAAGCGCGCCCTGCGATCGTCCGGCTCTTTTTTGCTATCCTGCCCACGCTTTAAGCTGGCAACAAAAGGAGGCAGATCCCTTTCAGTTCAGGCTCCTATCATCTGGAATAAGCTACCGGAGGCGCTTCGTAGAGAATCCAACCTTCTCCACTTTAGGAAGTCCCTGAAGACTTTACTCTTCAAAGACGCATTTACATTCCAATAGTCGGTCACTAGCTTTAGACACTCCTATACTCTCATCTTGTTTCTTGTTGCTGTACTTGGTCAGTAGCGCTTTGAGACCTGTCGGTGAGTTGGCGCGATACAAAACCCAGTTACAAATTACAAATTACAAATTTATTGCCTATGTTGACCTTGCATACAACTGGTTATCCCTGTAAAGCGCTCTGATACCCTAACGGGTCTCGTTCGTGCTCTATAGATAATTAAAGAATACATAGATTTCCCACGAGGAGATTTTTGACTTTCCTATCAGGATAAACACTTTTGTGTTTGAGAGTGGCCTTGCGTTTTGATTTCCATTTGATTTTCTTTGATCTCCAAGCCAAATGTGTTTCCAAAAATAATGAATGTTTGCCTTTATATTGTAGTAAACTGACACATTGGTACGTGAACTGCAATTGTGTACATATATTTCATACAGTTCCACAAGTTCCGTCATTGAATGTTAAAAAGAGGGGAATGTTTTCCCACTTGCATCTAATAAAAGCTCATGTTAGAAGTGCCAACACCGTTAAGTATGGCACCCAATGGCATTTGTCACATAGGAATGGAATAGTTTCTTGCACAGAGGTCAATGGCTATCTGGCTGTACACTGGATAGTTAGCACTGAGTAGCTACAAACTGGGGACCTGCAAGTGTGAGCATCCAGAATGCCTCTCAAAGAAGCTCTTTGGCTAGCGATTTCTAGGTGAGCATTTAACGTTCCAAAAGGAGAGGGTAGGGGGAGGAGGCAAAAAGTGACTTGAACAGGCAATATTTGAAGTGGAACGTCTGACCTGGCGATGGTACCTGTACCTTTTGTGTGACAGGCAACGGAAGACCCTGAGCAGGCAGACAATGCATGGCACCGACTGAGCGTGCTATTATCAAATGTTTGGGCTACATGCTAACCAATACATTCATGGACTGTTAGGCAGTCATGGAATGTTAGGCAAGATTTCAGACTCTAAGTTCAGAACCAGAGCTGAAGCACCAATCTCAGGGTGTGAAGATTGAGATGCGAATATGAGGGGGAGGAGGGTTCCTTAACCAATACACAGGGGTAGTAGTGTTTTCCCAGAGTTGAAGGTATTAAAGGTTGCCACCATGACCCTCAAGAAAGAAGTGCTGTAATATTGTAATGCAGGTTGGCTGTGTCATCTGTGGGTGGGTACACGGGTCCTGGACCCTATAGGATGTGCAGAATGAGGGGTGAGTGGTAATACTCTTTTGGACTGACCCCTAAATTGTGTACTTTCCACCTTAAACTATAGGTCCTGTCTTGCGTCCTAGCCTACAGGCATATCAGTGTTCAGGAAGCAGAATGCAACTGAATGTTTACTGAAGTGTTCCCATGCTAAAGTGAAGGGTAGTGTGAGACATTAAGCTGGGGGTTGACTGGGTGGGAGCCCTGGTCAAGCAGCAACCACAATCCTAGTCAGGGTAAGGTACAAGCAAACCCCAAATGAATAACCGTGGGCAGACAACTACGCTACGCTTGCGTAGTTTGTGAAGTTTGCGCTACTTCACACTACGCAAATTGCACGTAGCACAGTGCGAACACGCGTAGCGTAGAGGTCATTTGTTGCTTGCTCGCGGTCCTCAACGTCAAGTTGTCAACTGCGAACGAGCAAAATGACACCCCGGCGAGACTTTTTCCTTGTTCGCGATCAGCAACATCAAGTTGGGGATCGCGAGCGTGGAAAATAAACCTCCCGGCAAAATCCTCAACGTGGGGAGGTCATGTCTCTCATTGCTAGTGGTCACGTATGCTCGTGACCGCTGGCGATTGAAACCAGTCCGCGTTGAGAAAGTTGCTGCTCGAGTAAAAATCTACTAGAGCGGCAGAAAATGACAGCTCGCACTGTGCAAGATGCCATGTTCAATGATTGCACAGTGCCGACAAGCATCCGGCACTGTGCAACTATTGCGAACAGCGCACTACGCAGTTCGTATAGTGCTACGCATAGCTCGCATAGTGCGAAGTGCACTTTGGGTAGCTACGCGTAGCGCTACTTCGCGAACTACGCCCAGGGTTACAAATTAACCTGTGTTCACTCTCTGGTAGCTTGAGACAGAGAGACTTAACTTGAAGGCAAAGCGTAAAGTATATGAGCAAAACTTCAAGCAGTAAAATCAGTGAAAACACCACACAAAAAGCTTTGCACTACCTCAGAAAAAACATATATCTTATTAACTAAATCAAGACCAAAATGACAAAAAAACAATCAGGGGAAATAGACATATTGAATTTCAAAGTTTGGGCTGACCATGATGGAGCACAGCCCAGCTACAGGGACCAGGTTAGGCCTGCTGAACCAAAGACGTTAAGTCCTGGTAATGGAGCATTGTGTGAATCTGTGGCAAGAAGTGGAGCACAATCTAAGTAATTAGTTTGTTTCAAGATGTGGTGAGACTGCAATGTGAGGTCCTGTGCATCATCATGAACGTTCCCCTTGATGCGGCTTGTGATGTGCAGTCCGCCTTCGAGGAAATGGTGCGCAGCAAAGGCAATGCATCAATTCTGAATGCTGTGAGGCTGCGATCTGAAGTCCGGCATCAGTATCAATCGGCCATTGACTAGGGATCTGAGGATCCAGGTCGGAGATGCACCACACCTTCAGCGATGCATCAGGCCTGAGGATGCAAGGCTGATGCATGCCTTCTGCACCAGGCACAATCCACACAGCAACAGTGATGCAACGGTTCTGCTCCAGGATGCGCTGCTCAACCGAGTAAATGAACCGGTTTGGCTGGAGATGCACCTTTCAGCCAAGAAGATGCATCAGTTCCACAAGTAAGCACCATAGGTCCACTTCCAAGGGACCAGGGCTGATGTGGCACCATTTGGAAGGGTAGATGCAGAGATGAGAGAGTCCAGGTACATTTGCAAATTATTTTGGGGCTTGAGATAAGGATGCCAACCAACTAGCACTTGGAATCACTCTGGGTTCTGGGTTCAAGGGATGCAGAAACAGTCATTTTCAGCCAGGCAAGAGGAAGCAGGCAGCAGGTCAGCACAGCAAAGCAGGAGTCCAGCAAAGTAGCACTCCAGCAGAGTGGCAGTCCTTTCAGCTGCACAGCAGTCCTTTTTATTGTATCCATAGGTCCAGAAGAGTACCGAAGTGGTGGTGTCTGAAGTCCATTACTTCTACCCAGTGGTGCCTTTGAAGTGGGGGGATTCAAAGATATGCCTTTGAAGTGCTGATATGCTCTCCCTTCCTGCCCTAGCACCAGACTCACTACAGGGGAATGCCACCCTTTGTGTGTGAACAGAACACAGCCTATTCAGGTGTAAGTGAGGCTGTGCCCAGCTCCTCTCTTCCATCCTGCCAGGATGGAAGATCATGTCACACCTAAATTCCCTTTGTGTGTTGCTGTCTTGGGGGAATACAGAAACCACAGCTGTCACCCACCCCAGACATGTGATCAGAGACAGACTGCAGGCACCAACTGGCTGAGGCACGACAATGCCCATTTTTTAAAGGCCATTTTCAGAATCGTCATTTGAAATATGACTTCACCATAAGTACACATTTCAAATTGGGATTTTAGAGACACCATACTTGATACAGTTATGTGGTCCCATTTGGAAATTATGTTTATAAAATGTAAGAAGATAATCCCAAAGTTAGCATATTGGAGATATAGGCCTTGCAGTAGGGAAAAACATAAGTGGGTAACATAATCACGGTTGCAGGTCCACTGGTAGCATTTAATATACTGGCCATAGGGAATTATACATCCATTAAATATGACAGTTGTGGATAAACCAATGTTAGCACATTTTAGGGAAAGAACACAAGCACATTAACATTGCTCAGCAATTGTAAAGTGCCCAGAGTCCTAAGGACAGCAACATTGAAGTCAGCACAAACAGAAAGTCTAAAGGCAAAAAGTTAGGGGAAACTAACGCTAAGGGTGCCAGGTCTAACAGGTACCTTGCTGCTCTTAGAACTGCTCAGTGTATCAATTCCCTAATGAACCAAGTTGGCCAAAAGGTTAAAGCAAAGGTTGGGTCTTAGGAGCAGCACCTAACACTAATATGAGAGGTTTAACTCTGGGACATTTTGTTCCTCCAGTACTGAGTAAATCTAAGGGGTCTGAACCATATCTGGACAAGACGGTAGACGATGCCATGCCTATCCATGTTTATATGTGACACTTATTCAGGTTCTGGAATTAAGCATTTGCCTGTGAACAAATGTACTGGGACCTAATGGCATATATAACAGTGAATTATGACAGCATTAGGCCAGGTCCTCTAGGTCTTTGCAATCTAACAATGCTGATGCACTCTTGTATCAACATTTACTAACCTTGGCATACTATTGTAATAACAATTGTATTTTATATGGTGTCTTGCCTCACTTCATAATATTCTAAATACAATAAAATGAATACATTAAAACATTGCTTCTGTGATTTCTTGGTTGTTTGAATTACAATGAATATTTAAATCTGCCTTCTCATATATTCTAAAGTTTGATATTTTCCTTGGCTTGTGGCAGAAAAGCACGCAGATGTAAGAGATGTCTCTATCAATCAATCAATCAATCAATCATTTGTAAAACGCACTACATACCTGTGAGGGTCTTAAGGCGCTGGGGGGTGGCGCTACTGATCGAACAGCCAGGTCTTGAGAATCCCCCTGAAGGTCAGCAGGTCTTGAGTCTGTCGTAGGCTCAGAGGGAGGGTGTTCCATGTCTTGGCGGTGAGGTGGTAGAAGGATCTCCCACTGGTGGTTGCTCTTCGGATGCGCAGGACAGTGGCAAGTGATAGTGTAGAAGGAGAGCCAGCTGTTGAGGTAGGCCGGGCCGGTCTTGTGGAGTGCCATGTGTGCGTGGGTGTGGAGCTTGAAGGATATCCTCTTGTTGACGGGGATCCAGTGCAGGTTTCTCATGTGGGGAGTGATGTGGCCTTGGCGTGGTACATCGAGGATCAGTCGTGCCAAGGTGTTTTGGATGTGTTGATGAGCTTGCTCGGGCTCCAGCATAGAGGGCGTTTCCGTAGTCATGTATGCTGCTGACGAGGACCTGGGTGACTGTCTTTCTTGTATCTGTCGGGATCCATCTGTAGATCTTGCGGAGCATGCAGAGGGTGTTGAAGCAGGAGGAGGAGACGGCATTGACTTGCTTGGTCATTGAGAGCATTGAGTCAAGGATGAGTCCCAGGTTGCGTGCGTAGTCGGTGGGTGTCGGGGCGGCCCCCAGTGTCGTCGCCCACCAGGAGTCATCCCAGGCTGAAGAGTTGGAGCCGAGGATGAGAACCTCTGTCTTGTCCGAGTTCAGCTTCAGACGACTGGTCTTCATCCAGACGGCGACGGCCTTCATTCCTTTGTGGAGGTTGGCTTTGGCGGTGATGGGGTCCTTAGTGAAGGAGAGGATCAGCTGAGTGTCGTTGCTGTAGGAGATTATGTTGAGGTTGTGATGTCGCGTTACGAGTGTGAGCAGGGCCATTTAAATGTTGAACAGTGTCGGGCTGAGGGAGGATCCCTGGGGTACACCGCAGATGATCTCGGAGGCTTTGGAACAGAATGGATGGAGGCGGACGCTCTGGGTTCTGCTGGAGAGGAAGGAGGTGGCCCAATCCAGAGCCTTGTCTTGGATCCATGCGGCATGGAGGCATGCGCGTAGTGTGCGGTGGCAGCCGGTGTCGGAGGTGGCAGAGAGGTCTAGGAGGATGACTGCTGCGGTCTCGCCGTTGTCCAGCAGGGTCCTGATGTCATCGGTGGTGGCGATGAGGGCAGCCTCGGTGCTGTGGTTGCTGTGGAACGCTGACTGGGAAGGGTCCAGGATTCTGTTTTCTTCGAGGTATCGGGTTAGCTGCTTGTTGACGGTTTACTCAAGACCTTGGCCGAGATGGGGAGCAGAGAGATGGGCCAGAAGTTCTTGAGGTCTCTTGGGTCTGCCTTAGGTTTTTTTAGTAGGTCGTTGATCTCAGCGTGTTTCCAGATCTCTGGGAAGGTCGCGTCTCGAGGGAGAGATTGATCATGTTACGCAGGTGGGTTGCGTTGGAGCTGCTTGCTCTGTTGAAGACATGGTGCTTGAATGGGTCTGACGGAGAGTCGGAGTGGATTGTGCGCATGGTCTTGATGGTGTCATCGATGCTCACGCTGGCCCAGACTAGCAGAGGGTCATGGTCGATGGTGTGTTGCTGTCTGTTTGGGGCTTTCTGGGTGTTGAAGCTGTTTTGGATGTCTGCTATCTTGCGGTGGAAGAAGGTGGCAAGGGAGTCGCACAGGGCTTGCGACGGCGGGATGTCGTTTGTGTTGGAGCTGGGGTTGGAGAGTTCCTTCACAATGTTGAAGAGCTCCTTGCTATTGTGTGCATTGTTGTTGAGGCGGTTTTTGAAGGAGGTCCTCTTGGCTGCCCCGATGAGGTGGTGATGGTTGCGGATGGCGTCCTTGTGTGCTGCCTGGCTGTCTGGAGATTGTTCACTGTGCCATTTCTTCTCTAGTTTCCCGCAGGCTTGCTTGGAGGCTAGGAGTTCTGGGGTGAACCAGCTGGCCCTCTTGCTTGTCTCTCTGTGGGGGGGTTTCTTAAGCGGGCGAGGGTGTTGGCGCAGTCCTTGATCCAGCGTCTGAGGCTGTGGGCAGCGTCATCGGTGTTGGAGGGTTCTGTGGGAGGGCTGAGAGCGAGGTGGCATGTAGTTGGTCTTTGGTTATTTTGCTCCAGCAGTGGCGGGGGATCTGTTGGGTGATGTGGTGGGCTTCTGGAAGGCAAAGTGGATGCAGAGTGGTCGGTCCAGAGGAGTTCAGTGGTGTGGCTGACGGAGATAAGGAAAGGCTTGAGGAGAAGATGGGGTTGAGCGTGTGGCCGGCCGAGTGGGTGGGCAGTGTGATGAGTTGCTTCAGTCCGAGGTTGGCGAAGTTATCGATCAAGGTTGTGGAGTTGTTGTAGTTGTTGTTCTCAAGGTGAAAGTTCAGGTCTCCGAGAAGGATGTAGTTAGTGGAGGTCAGGGCGTGCGTGCTGATAAAGTCGGCGATGGAGTCGCTGAACTGGGGGCAGGGTCCGGGGGGTTGGTAGATGAGAGTGCCTTTGAGGGTGGAGTTAGGGTCTGTGTGGATCTGGGAAGGTATGTGTTCGGAGGTGCTGAGCGCGTCGTCAGTGCTAGTCGAGACCCTGATGCTGTTCTTGTGGACGATGGCGATTCCTCCTCCGACTCGGTTGATGCGATCTCTGCGGGTGATTTTGTAGCCGACTGGGATGGCTATGGCAATGTCGGGTGCGGAGGAGTCGTTAAACCAGGTTTCTGTCAGGAAGGCGACGTCTGGGGATGTTCTGTCTAGCAGGTCCCAGAGCTAGACGGCATTCTTGGGTGCGGAGCAGGTGTTCAATAGTATGCATCAGAGGTGGTTGGGGGCTTTCTTGGCAGGTGGTTCGTCGGCTCTGAGGCTGGTGTAGCTGCAGTTCCGGCAGGAGAAGGGGCCGTGTGTGCAATTCAGGGTGACCTTGAAGCAGGTGTGGCTCCTTCCTGAGTTGAGAGCTTGCAGAGCGCCGGCGTCGTAGTGGTAGCGTTCATTGTGGCGGGTGCGGGGGCCTGGGGTTCTGGTGCTGGGCGTGGTCCAAGCACGGACGGGCGCAGACGGGCTTGACTTAGGCCCGCCTTTGGTGCGTCAGCAGCGCGGCCGCGCAGCGGTCGGCATATATGGGGAGGTGGGAGGGAGGAGCAGCTGGGAGGCGGGAGGTTGGGGCAGCGAATGGGTAGTGGGCCATCAGGAGTGCGGGGCCGCAGGGGACACAGCGGCGAGGGGGGTGAGGGACAACGAAGGTAACAGAAAGAAAAAGAAGCACAAAAGCGAGGGAAATACGAGTGGCACAGAAGTCAAAAGGGCACAAAAAGTGAGTGGAACAGAACGCAAAAGGGGCACAGAAACGAGGGGAAAACGAGTGGCACAGAGGGTAGAAGTGCACAAAAAACTGGTGGAAAAGAAGCTCACGAAAAAGAGTGGAAAAGAAGGCAAAAGGGGCACAAAAACGAGGGAAAATGAGTAGCACAGAAGGCAAAAGGGCACATAAATACCGGAAAAGGGCACAGAATTACCGGAAATAACAACTTAAGGCCCAATAGTGGCCATGGAATTAGAGCCATCCTGGCAACCTGGTTACATAAAATATAATAAGTCCAAAATTAATTGATAAGGAAGATTAGGGAGAGAACAACACCATTGTACTTTAATGTGTTCCCCTCATTTAGGTTACATTCTCAACTTTGGGGATAAATTATGCAATATGCCCATCTTCTCACATGCTTTGCTAAAAAATTTGCCAAATACATTCTACTATGTTTTTACACAATCAATGCAGCATTCAGTATATACCACTAATTCAACTCACTCTGTCTGTGGAGTTTTGCAGTGGCACACCCTCCTAACACTGTAACCCTATGTCAGGAAACTCACAGATCATCTCATGTGGAGACAAAATTATCCATCTACGCTTGTTTTCCACTAAGCAAGAATTATTGATATCAAAGCACCAACTGCTGACATATAGCCACACGACACCAGCTCAAAGTTGAAAAATATGATCGACTGCAATGGAAGGTGGGTCATATACAAGTAGCTGATTGGGGCCGTTTGGCGCTCACCTTCAGACTCAGAAGAAGTTTCAAGAAAAACATTTCTGACAAGGTAATGTTCAATGGGGCCAGGCTTCAGACAGTGACAGAGGAGAGAGCGTCATTGTCAGGGATTTGCTGTAAGAGTTCAATCTGAAGATTTCAATGTTCGGACTTGGTCCCTTATACGGTAGCCGAAAATCTCCAGCGGGATGAGACAGGAGGCTGCAGCCAAAACACCACAGCCAATGGTGAGTAGTGCCAGCGGCATGATCCTCCATAATGTGTTTCTCAGACTCCCATTTTCACATAGAGGATCAAGCTCTATCTAAGGAATCCTGCTTTAAAGTATTCTTGAGCAATCATATCCAGCAAATAAAGCGAGGATCCTTCGCATCTGATATTACTGGCATTGCTTGTTTACTCCAATAGGAAGTCTCTCTTTGAAGCAATAGAACGTGTGAATGGTACCTCTGATCTGCATGTTAGAAGAAAGTTTGCCATGCCATATACGATGATATCATCCATTTCTATCTTTTTGATCAGTTGGACCTGGAGACGTTCTGGGAGCAGAGAAATAACTCCAAGATGCCCAGTTCTTCATACAGCTAAAATTACTTTACCTCAAAGGTCATAAAGCTAAAAACCAGTTGCTAAACTGCATGCATGCATTTTATTTGGTCAGACAGATTAGACCCATCCCCCCTGTTTATTTAGAAGGCACACAAAATGGGCGTGTTGTTTATCTTCTCCTTCACACCCCAAGTAAAGGTAGCTTCCATGAATGTGTTTCACCATCTAGGACACTCTTCACACTCTTCACTTTCACAGCTATTGATTTGATTTTTAATTTTGTATAGCGCTTGAATGCCCTGGGGAGTCTTGGCGCTGCTAGTGATGTAGGAAGAAAATAGTAGAAAAAAGTGCTACGCTGGTGACTGAAGCACCAGGTGTTAAAAGCTGGGCTGAAGGGCAAGAGGACTTCAGATCTTTAGATTTATAGAGAGAGACTTCCAAAATTTCACTGTCCAGAGAAAGAACCGTCTGCCTCCCCATGATGCTCGTTTGTCTCTGAGCAGCACTAGTCACTTGGCTTCTGATGATCTGAGTTTCCTGGATGGGGTGTACCAGATAAATGTATACTGAAGATAGCCTAGGCAATCAGTGCCTTCAGTGCCCTCTGTCTGCAATTACCTCTGTCTGCGGCTATGGGGGGGATATGCCCAAAATCAGACAGTGGGCTACAGAGGAAGGTTCGACCAGTCTGAGCAAGGAAGTGAAGAATTTTCGGTCAACGAAGACTGTTCCCCAAAGGTTGGTACGTGAAGATGGTTTTTAGGAGCCCTGGCACATCATTTGGGATGCATTTGGTAGGGGATAGTTTTGTCTGTCGTTTTTTAAATGTGTTTTTGAAATTCCATATTATGTTCCAGGCACTATGTGTGTTTTCTTTATAATGCTCCCAACATGTATTTCCTTTTATTAGCACTACTACACACTGCACAATCCCTCAGTGTTATCCCATATTGTAAATGATGCTCACATAGTGATTATACTTTGAGGCCTCAAGAGACTCAAGGGAATCAGAAACGAATGGAAATTGAACAGAACCATAAGCCAAAAAGCTCGACTAAGCATATTATGCAAATAAGATGTAAAATGCAGCATGAAGCTGAAAGATATCACTTGAAGGTTATGTTGACATTAAACCACTGAAGATTCATCGGTCTGGTTGGTAATGCAGAAACACTTTAACATGTCTGCAGGTATTTGTGTCAGCTTGTAAGAATGCCCATCGAGGTTTCAAACTGAAAACAAAAATGTCAGCTCGATGACTCAGATACTCGTTGCTCACTTTTTACCAGCTAAGTACATCTGCTGCTCTGGTGCAAATTGAATTCTTAAAATACTTTAAATGTGCAGTCCATATGCTACTTTCTTGTCACATTGTGCTTGAGTCTGGCACGAGCTTGCTTGACCAATTTGTAGGGCTGATAAGGTTTTCACTGCAAGTTATTATTTTCAATGACTGCGGCTGATGATTGCATCGCCTTTGCACAATCCATAGAAGGGTATTAACATTCATATTTTTCCTTTCATAAAAACGTATTGCTTTAGTTGACTGTATTTCTTTACTGTATCGTTTTGATTATCTGTTTTATTCATAACTCACTCTATAAACTGATCAGTTTTTCCTTGATCGATAGTTGACAGATCATGCTTCTTTAAAATAATGTGCATCATTTTAGAAAATTAAAAACAGTATCGAGGGCGTCGAAGGAAATGAGAGAGTGAAAGATATTTAGGCACTGACAAACCAGGCAGGGGCAAAAGATGTTACGCTCATTAAATTCAGGGCATACATTTTACTACATTTTTGCAGGATGGTAGTAGAGTGGTTTGACCAGAAAATACCTTGAGAGAGGTGATTCCCCCGAGTTAGTCTGCTGGCAGTAGTGTGTGTGGCTTTAGTACACAAAATATTATCCTTCGCTTCCCGTTAGATATTGACCCTGAATTTGTTTGCAACTTTGCACAATCCGTTAATAAACTACGAGCCAATGACTATTTTCTTTTAAGTATGTGTAACTGATAAAGATGGCTTTAAGTTTATTCTGTGGTAAGTTTATAATGCAAATATAGAATTAAAATATTGGAAGAAAACTTAAGTAGAAGGTGTGAGTATGATGGTTAGGAGAGCTTTTACTGTTCTCCTGCCTTTTCTCCTCATCTTAGCTACCGGTGATTTAGGGTCATATTAGCAAGAAGCTTGTTAAAATTATCGCCGTTTTAGCGGCAGGAAACTGATGCTAAAGCGGCGATAATGGGCTTAATATTATGCGCTGTAGAATTCCAATAGAAGCCCAGATTAGATGTGCAGGACATCTAACCTGGGCTTCTATTGGAATTCTAAAGCGCATATTATCAAGCCTATTATCTCCGTTTTAGCGGCAGTTTCCTGCCGCTAAATCGACGATAATTTTAACAAGCTTCTTGCTAATATGCCCCTTAGTGCCTTGTATCGATGTCGGTCGGAAAGCCTCAGAACAGCGGTTTGAACTCCGACTGCCGTATTTCAATGACGGTAGGCGGATTACAAACTGGCCAGGGAATCTGACTCGGTTCCCAGGGCTCAGGAGCCCACCCGGCAGTCGAAAGGGCCTCAGAATCCCTAACTGAAAGTGGGATTATTATGGCACTTTCTGGCAGCAGTTCGATGTCAGCCTTTCTGACATGGAACTGCTGTTGGTATGTGTTTTTGGGGGCCTTTAGCAGGGCCCCATCCCTCAGTAGCCTCCTGTTGTGGCCCTAGGGGGCACCTATCGTGCCCCCATCTGAAAACCCATGCACTGTGTGGCAGGCACCGTGGAGGATTTACACAAACTCCCATTTCTCAATGAGAGCTAGTGCTGCGGGCGGTTTCCACCACCGCACAAGCTCCTATAGAGAAGTGGGAGTTTGTGACAAAACCATGTGCGGTCACCTCATATGCAGTGTGCGGAATCGCCAACCTATGGTCTGTCAGTTCTCACAAAGAAATGGTATGGGTCCGAGGCAACTCTAACTGACATTGAAATCAGACCCTTAAGGTTGTTATTTGTTGTTTCCACTTATCCACTATAGATAAAAAAAAAAAAAAATCATCGACCAACATGAAATATCTGAACTGCTTGAAAAGTAAACGTAAGGGGAGAGGATGTAGCCTAACAGTTAGGGTGGTGGACTTCAAATCCGGGGAACCGGGTTTGAGTCTCGGCAACGAAGCTCAACATCCTGTGATTCTGGGCAAATCACTTAATCTCCCGGTGCTTAACAAAAAATAATCTGTCCTCATGTAACGCAACTGGTGCTCATGTAAAGCACTCTGATACCTGATTTCGGCTCATTTTGCTCGATATAAAACTTGAGATCACCATCCCAGGGTGTGAAAGTGTTTCACTTATGAATCAACTTTTCCCTACTTGCACATTTTCCAGGCTCCTTGTTTATCACACCTCCACGGCCAGATGCCCCCGTTCTTACATGGTTCGCCCAATATTATGCCTGCACATAACTTACAGAATGCCAATTTCACTTTTTGGGTGATTTTAAATATGCACCTTGAGGACAAAAATGTGAATGTGCTGTAAATCTCATTCATGATCTCTCTGCCATAGAGTTGTCCCACTTGGTTGCTTCATCTAAGGACAAAAAAGAACATATTCTCGATCCAATTTTCAATAATATTCCCTGCAAGGCAGTGAAAGCCCCCCTCCTTTTCTGCTGGTTGGTTCATTTCATTATCCCTTTTTCTCTTCCAATAATAGTAATTCAAGCCCCTATAGCTGTACAGCAGAGGCTCATTCGGCAGTGTTCAAAATTTGACACAACCAGTTGGGAAAATACTTTACATAATTATTTCCTTGGCCTGTTACGTGAGGTCCCCACACAACATGCAGCATTTAATGACTGGGTAAAAGGTTCACTAGACAAGTTAATAACCATGAGACTGAGTAAGAATGCTTGGCCACTGGCAAAGGCCTTGTGGTTTTCAGCAGAACTAGTTGAACTAAAGAAAGAATGTAAAAATAGGGAAAGGAAGTGGAGGGTAAGCTAAGATGAAAGTATGCCATTAGGAAAGCCGAGATGGATAATGTTAGTTTTAGGATCAAAAGCTCACCCAATTCTTCAAAGAAATTTTACACCATTGCTAATTTCTTTTTTAAAGCAGCTAGTATGGGCTCAGGCCCTCCAGTCTCTGATTGATGATGTGATCTATTAACCAATTTCTTTCTCAGGAAAGAAAGGAAGCTGGGGCATCAGAGCTCAAGAATAGGACCAACTACAAGACTTTGGCCGTTCCAGCAAACTGTGAAATCCATCTCTCCTCATTCCTCATTCCCACAGGTAAGAAAGTGGGAAATCATGAATATGGCAACAAATGTGAAATGCATCTTCCCGCTAAGCCCCGCACCCCTAGATATTTTATTGTAAGGAGGGGATGCTATTTTCTCAGTACACTTTGATATATATTGTCTTTCAATGAAACAGAAAGAAAAAATAGAAACCTCTTTTTTCTATACACTATTACTTCTCACTTCAGTAGTGTAGGTTATTTTTTATGTATTCACTTGGGACACATCATCACTTGTTATATTATGTATGTAATATTGCAGATGCTTTGTAAAAATGTGTTTATCTATGTTCATATAAACTATGCAAATTTATGACCATACTCACAAAGTGTATACACAGCTTCTTTCTTTGACATCCTACTTACCACCCACATTGCCATTGTGCTGTATACTTACCATTAGAGAGATATATTTATCCACAGGAGCCGTATTTATTTTCTTAAAACTCTATACCCAGGCTCCAAGTGAGTTGGGTTCCCTTGTTTCCTTTCCCAGTTTAATCAAATAAGCTATTACACGTGCAAACTGTCTTTTTATCTGATGAAAGCACATTCGTTTATACTGTTTTTGTTTTTAAGAGAAACAAGGCATACTCCTGTGACAATATTAATAATCACGGAAAGGGACTCTAAACATGATATGACATAGCCAAAATAAATACACGTCAAAAGTAAACTGCACAATAAATGTTGGAAATCAATATACAGAATGAGGACAGGTTAGATTGTCTATACAAATCCCAACACCTGGTCCAGCAGCAACCACAATCCTACTCAGGGTAAGGCACAAAAAAACACCAAATACCCTGTACTCAACCCTCTGGTAGCTTGGCACAGAGCAGTCAGATTTAACTTAAACGCAGTGTGTAATGTATTTGTGCAAATCCTCAACCAGAAAAATAGTGAAAACATCACACAAAAATATCCAACACCAAATTAGAGGAATAGGTCTGAAATTAAATAATATACCAGGACAAAAATGACAAAGGTCCAATCACTAGAAACAGAATGATCACTTCTAAAAGAATAACTCCTAAAAGAATAAAATGGCAACAGAAGCATTCTGCTTGCACTGGATTGTGTCAATGTCGAAAGTATAGGCCGACTGTGCTAGAGCATGGGTCGGATACAGTCCAAAATTAGTTCTGATGAAAGTTTACTTTCTCAAGGTTTGTGCCAAGAGTCCCGTTCCTATTGGAGAGAGTCACGGGAAGCAAGGACATCAATGCAGGCGGCAGGCGGTGTGGTGGATTGAGCAGGCCAGGAGTTGTGGAGGGCAGGCTGGAGCTTCACATTGGTGGTCTCCCATTGGCTGTTGATACTGCTGTGCAAAAACACAAACTGGTGAAGGCTCACACTGGATTTTGGTGCGAGCGGTGTGGTTCAGGTGTGAACACGCCCAGTAGTGAAGAGCCCAATAGCTTTATATGAGGAAGCCCCTGAGTCTCACCAGGGGTCCAGGGCCTAAGATGCACCACTTGGGGGTCAGGATCTTGCTGGAGATGGGCCCAGGAGCTGTTGGAGAGTCTTTTATATCCCTGAGACTCAGATCAGGAGGCAAGTAGACTAGCCCTTTGAGACACTCTGGGGTCCTGGCTTCAAGATGAAATTGCAGCTCCAATTCATCTTACCCAGGCAAGAAGGCAGCCAGCAACAGGTCAGCACAGCAGGGCAGCAATTCCTTTGGAGCAACAGTCCAGCAGAGTGGCAGATCTTATAGCAGCACAGCAGGACTTTTTTTTGGCAGGGCATCCACAGGTTCAGAAGTGTACTTAACAGTTGGTGTCTAAGGTTCTTCTTTTCTACACAGTTGTGCCTTTGAAGTGGGGAAAAGTATCTAGAGGCATGCCTGTGAAGTGCACAGATGCTTTGCCTTCCTGTCTCTGGATAAACACTAACTACAGAGGGTTTGTTGCCCTTTGTGTTGAGGCAGAACAGGATATTCAAGTGGAGCTGTGCCCAGTTTGTCCCTCCCATCTTGGCAGTGATGGCTCACCTGGTTCCATCTAAGCTCCCATTGTGTGTGGTTGTCTAGAAGGAATACACAAAGCCCAACTGTTACTCATACCCAGTCATGTGACTTAGAGACAAGCTGTAGGCAGCAAATGGCTAAGGCAAGAGAATGGCAGCTTTCTAAAAGAGCAATTTTCAGAATGGTTATTTAAAATCTGACTTCACCATCTGTTAGGATTCTAAATTGTGATTCCAGAGACATCAAACATGAACTATTTATCTCTTCGCTTTTCAAAATCAGACTTCTAAAAGGTAATAAGACATCTCCAATGTTATCCTAGAGGAGAACTAAGTTGTTCTGTTCAATAGTGAGAAATGAATTTAAGAGTTTTTTACTACTGGGAAATGTAGGGCCGCATTTACAAGAAAAGGACGTAATTGCATCAATGTATCAGTTTCCTTATAACTGCGTCAAATGCTCTTGCAACACCATGGATGCACTATATTTACTATAAAGGGCTCCATAGTGCAAGGATTAATAGATGTGTCAGAAACTTTGTTGCATCTGTTGGTGCAAAAGAGACATATTACTGGAGTTGGTCGTAAAACTAATGCAACTTCAGCAATGCATCAGAACATATAGGCAAGTCCCATTGTAAATGCCCTGCATCAATACTTATGCCTGTTCTGAGCAGGCATAGAGATTTCGATGATGTTGGACTTGGCCTTCTTGGCAGGGTCATCCCTGAACTTTTTGCCTTCCTCCAATACTCTCTCTGACCTGTTTTCGTTGGTTTAATGACTCTGGGCACTTTACCACTGCTGACCATTGCTAAAGTACATATGCTCTCCCAATGTAAAATGTAACTGTGATTGATTTCCATGATTGGTTCATTGGATTTACTGTCAGTCCCCAGTGAAGTGCACCAGGAGTGCCAGGGCTTGTAAATGCCAATACTGCTAGTGAGCCTGCAGCGCTGGTTGCGCCACCCACAGAAGCAGCCCTTTATAATGTGTCTAGGGTTTGCCATTGCAGAACCTGCGTGCAGTCTGGTACTGTCATGCTGGCTGGGCAAGTGCACACACTTACCAGCCCCTAAACCTTCCCTTAACTTCATATTAGTCACCCCTATGGTAGGCTCTAGGGCAGGGTGCATTGTAAGTGTAAGGTAGGACAAGCCCTGATGTGTGTGGCATGTCCTAATAGTGAATTACAGGCAATTTCGTTTTTCACTATTGTAAGGCTACCTGTTCTCTTAGGCCAAGATGGGCTGCTGAAATGATTACACCCTACAATCCCAGCAGGCTCAGGGAGCATGGTAGAAAGTCAAGTTTAGTATGCCTGAACTCAGAATAATAAAATACATCTTTTAGTAAAGTTTATTTTAATATCCTGTGTTTGCAAGTGCTACTTTTTAGAAAGCTAGCATTTGCTTGCCTAACCATTTCTGCCCGCCTCTGATAGGATGTGTATCTGACTGTCTGGGTTATGTGAGTGACAGGGCTGGTGGATGACAGGTGGTGAATGCAAGGATTACAACTTGGTGGGAGTGCCCCTGGACTCTGAATAGGGCTGTGCTCCGCCACCTCAATGCTGGCTCTGCCCCCTGGGGAATGCTGATGGCTCAGCCGACACCTGGCCCAGGAGAGGCGAAGCACTCCCAACAAGGTACTACTGGCTGCCCCTGTCCCCACAATGCTGGCTCCACCTCCTGTGGAGCGTCTGATGTGCCTGCCCCTCACACTGAAAGCAGAAGCCAGAGTACACCCAACAAAGTGCTCAGAGACTGAATGAAGTTATGCAGAGGCCCCCCCTGGTCTGTGAGAACAAAGACAATGCTGTATAAAAGTAGGAGCCCTGCTCCTTGTAAATTAGAATCCTGTTTCCCACAAGGAACCTCTGCCCAACTAGGAGAAGAAGACGCTGGAAGGACTGGCCTGCTGCTTGCCTTGCTGAGGAAGGAGAGAAAAAGACTTGCTGAAAAGACTTTGCTGATTTGTGCTAGAAACTTTCTCCAAGGGCTTGACTGAGCTTGCCCCCTGACCTGAGCCACAGGACCATCTGGCTCAACCTGCTCTCTGCTCGTCTGCCTGCCGGTAATTCCAAGGACTTCTGCCCCCGCCGGAGCCGTGACCCTTGTGCCCCCTAGTCCCTCCTCAAGTGTTTCCCCGTCCCCGCTGAGGGAAATCGCCGTGTCACCTCGCCACTGGAGGCTCGCTGCCATGACCTTGGTGCCCCCCAGCCCCTCCCTGAGGCCGTGACCAACTGTGTTTCCCCGTCCCCGCCGAGGGAGAGCCCCGCTCCGCCGAGCCGCTCTCCCCCTCTGAGGGAAATCGCTGTGTCACCTCGCCATCAGAGGCTGCTGGTGTGCCCCCCACCCTCCCACCAGAAGTCCTCACCGGACCCTAAAGACCCAGAGAACAGATCCCCCGAAGCCCGGACGCCACGGGTGTCAGCCTCACTCTGTCTAGAGCCACCGTGCGCCCCGCATCCGCCTTCGCTGGGACCTTCAAGAAGAAAAGGTATTGTGCGCGTCATACCCTGCCAAGCGGAGCGCGTCATATTGCATCTCACAGGCTGTACGCTTCGCATTGGCTACCGTGACTGTGCGCTTCGCATTTCAAGGGGAAAAGACTGTCCGTCTACTTAACATTGAAATCAACTGTACGCTTTCAGAACGCTTTGCAGCTATATAGACTGTGCACTTCAAGAAAATAGAACTATACGCTTCGCATTGCCCATAAGCGTTAAATCAACTGTACGCTTTTAGAATTGTACGCCACGTACTGGACGTTCTGTTTTTATCTCGCCTGCAGATTCATTATAAGGTCCGCTGCGTACCCCTCTGAACAGTACGCTTCGTTTCTTCCTTTCCAAGCTGTACGCCGCGTACGCCGCCTCACACGAGATGCGTGAGGATTGGTAGTGTACGCGACTCACGCGAGATGCGTGAGACTTGGTAGGGTGCAGTGATTTCTCCCGTTTGAGGTGCCAGGAAGCGCACAGAAGCGCACAGAAGGCCTAAGACTGGCCTGAAGTTCCTAGAAACTGCCCAAGAAGTATTTTTAAAGGATTGCCAACCTTGCCAACAAAGACGCACCTTATATTTGAACTGTAACTAAGATAAAAAGGAAGCAGCTATTAATTTAACAGAACACTTGCCATTTTTCTATAATCTTGTGGCCTAACAAAAATCGTTATATTGGTCTTGTGATAAGTCTTGCCTGAACATATATTTTTACATAAAGAAGCCGTATTTTTATATATCCACAGCCTGGTGTCCATTTGTGGGGGTATTGGTATATTTACTGTGTGTGTGACTGCAAATGCTTAACTCAGATATGCCTGAAGAATAGCCTTGGCTGCTCACGCCACGCACCTAGAGGGTGAGCAAGGGTAATTCTAAGGGGTCATCCTTCGCCCTGACTTAGAGGAGAGGGTCCCTGCTTGTCACAAGTGCATACTTGCGCCAACCAGAGACCCCTAATTCTAACAGATGCAGTCAAGTCTTAGAGTGAAATGTTGTAAATTTCACAGTGCCACTTCTACATGGCTTTGTGCATGGGAATGCGAACCCTGCATACATCATACCTGGTGCAGGTATATTGTGATGCAGGGCTCTAAAAAATCTGTTTGTAGATATGGAGCAATTTGGTGCTTATATTGCTCCGCCACTGCATAAAAAAAAAGTTATGCAGCAGTGACGTAGCTTCCTCATTAATGAGTACTGTAAAACTTAAAATTACTTGTCCTGCTTTTCAAATACTTTGCACCCTGCCCTCTGAGCTGTCCAGTGCCTATCGTACGGGGTGACCTACTGTATTGAAAAGGAACGTTTGGGTCAAAATGGCTCTTTAAACTGTATTCACAAGCTCTTCAATGGCAGGCCTGCAACATGTTTAAAGGGCTATTTTATGTGGGTGGTACAATCAGTGCCGCAGACCGACTAATAGCATTTAATTTGCAAGCCCTAGGCATATGTAGTGCCACTTTACTAGTGATTTACAAGTAAATTAATTATAACAATTAGGTATGCACCAATCTAACATGCTTTAAGGAGAGAGCACAGGCACTTTAGCAGTGGGTAAGTGCGTAAAGTCATAAGGCTAGCAAAAACAACTTCAGCTAAGACAGGAGGTCTGAAGGCAAGAAGTTAAGGAAAACCACTCCAAGGATGCCAGGTCTAATGTTATATTATGTTAATTTAATTTATAACACGCTCGAATCACCTTAGAGGCGGTATCTCGGGCAGCTCAAATAAAAAACACATATTTGAAATATATGGCAACAAACAGCTCCGTCTTAAGAAGTTTTCTAAAATTAAAATGATATGTACATTGATGTAGGTTGAGTGGAAGGTTTTTCCAATACAAAGGAGCAAAATAGGAAAAAGACCTACCTCATGAACAAGACTTTATTATCTGGGGACACTGGATCTTAATGATCTGCCTGGCCAGTAAGGAAAAAGCCTTGCAGACAGATAGCCTGGACCTCTGCCATTTAACACCTTGGCTGCTAAGGCAATTCCCATCCTGTGCTGGAAATTGCTATTCTTCTTTATTCATGACGAGCTCAGCTCGTCATAAGCACAGCTCCAGTGTGCCTCATGACAAGCTGAGCTCGTCATGAGCAGGGAAGGGGTTAAGGATTTGTGAGTCAAACAGCAGATTTTAAAAATTATTCTTTTATGAATAGGTAACCAGTGAAGAGAGGTGGCCCTCCTGAGTAGGAGGTTAGTTATGAGATGTACTGCCATATTCTAGACTAAGTGTTGTTTATTAACCTTTGTCTCATTAATAGAATCTAATCGATGAAGTATGTATTGTGTCTGAATAAGCAAAGTAATTCTTTATGAATTGCATCTGAAGGAAATGTTTGCAATGTGGACTGAGTGTTTAGTCACTTTCATACCATCATTTGCCTGTACTGCAAAACTATTGCTGTGATATTTTAAATGCATTTGCGGATCTTTAGAGTACGTCGCTTAGCCAGGGAAAATGGCCGCACTTCGATTGAGGACTCCTACCTTGTTACTTAAATACCGCATTTATCCTGCTTGACATACCTGTCCTGCATGCATATGCAAGCATTGCGATTATTTGGGAGGCTACTGTGTGTTCTAAGGCAGATTATGAAGCCTGAAATGCTGCCAGGCATGGACTGCATTAGCTGGGAGATCTGGTCTAAAATGGCAGCTTTAATTGATGGGAGGGATGCGACTCCACTGAATACCGATGTGACAGAGAAATTAGTTATGCCCTCTTAGAGAGGTATGAGTGACATGAAAGATCTAGGAAACTGTGCCTCGATTTGAGTGAGCATGGTGACGCATGGTTCTATCATTGAAAGGGCCGGCAAACCGAGAGAGGTGGTGCCGCTAAGTGACTTTGGCCTGGTGGCTCCATCCCGATCCTCGTGGTGTCTGATTGCCGTTGGTATCAGATTCCCTTCAAGAGCACATATGAAGTGGGCTCTCATGAAGCAGTAACCAAGCATGCCCCACGATGACAGAAGATGCAGTGGTCTTGCTGGTCAGGTCCCAATTTGCACACACAATTTGATATCTAAGGGCACTTTGGGCCCCACCCTCTTTGTCACCTTGCAAATATTTCCAAGTAGCTTTTTCTCTACCGCTGTTGACCATTCAAGCATGAGTTGACCCTTTGCTCTCTACATTTGATTGTTGGATGGAGGGGGACTCCCGCGGCTTTGCCTTTTTCCTTGACCACTTTGCCTGGTGTGGTTGCTACGGAGCCTCTGCTATGAGCTGACCTCTGGGTGCTCTGATTTGCCCTTAAATTTGCTCTGCCCTTATTATTCACAGACTGTTAATTCTAACCATGCCTTTGTTCTGAGGGGGCCACCTGGCACAGCTCTGGTAGTGAGGGGCTCAGTTATAGTCAAACACAGCAATGCTTACTTGCTTTCATACGGTTGCCCCCCCAGATGATTGGTTTTCAGGACATAGCATTCTGCAAAGGAATCATACCACTATTGGCTTTGAGAGGGCCTTTACAAAAAATAACTGTCAATGGCCCCCCTTTGACTATACATACCTAACTCTTTGCCAATGACAAACAACCATTACAAACCTTAGTGAATAGTTAGAGCAACATAACCTAAATGCACCAGAAACTGTACTGCATGATGATATGAGGGGGCCAGCTCTGCAGTGAGACATGGGCAAGAGTGCAGACAAGAATAAAAGATGTGGCACTATGAAGGAGTCTCGATTGGGGCAGACACTCAAAGATAGCTCTGAAAAATGAATATTGGCCAATATTGAAGGGCCGGTGGCCCTTAGTGTGCTTGATAAATTTGATGTGATCCTCCAAGCTATCTTATAATCTTGCACTGCTCTGGAGCAGAAAATCGATGCTATGGCATTGGATGTGGGGCTGCTTCAAGTGGATCATAGGAAGCTTTCAGAAAGATTGACCAAGCCACTATGAGGTCAACAGTATCAGACATACAATGACAAATGAATAGACTTTGTACTGATTTCCAAATATAGTAGAACAGAGCTGAGGACAAGGAAGGATGGTTTTAGTTGATTAATATCAGGGTTGAAGGGATCCCATAATGGATATAGGATCCATCTGTGGAACTTTACATTGAAGAGTAGCTTAAGGTATCTGTTCTCTCTGCACACTTTAGGTTCTTCTCTATTGTGAGGGCATATATTGTAACAACATGGATTGTTTCTCCAGGGGAGCCCACCGGAGGCTAGACTGCTCAATTACAGATTAAAGACAACATTTCACAAATTGCTTAAAAGCACGGGCCATGGGCTGTTGAGGGACACTTGGTGAATATCTCCCCTGACTATACTACCCCGCCGCGGGATGCCTGGCTTTCACCTTGGGGATGCCCTGTAGGGGCTATCTCACAGGGAAAAGCCAGGACGGGTTCCCAAGGCAAGCGCGGAGATACCCCTTCGGGGGTCGATTCTGGCGCTATATAAGAAACATAATAATAATAATAATAACACAAGCAGCACAGATTTCTGGAAGTCAAGTAAGCCGGGACATTCCTCTGCATATCTTATGGCCTCATCTACCCAGCGAAATTGCATGTAATTATTGAGAACAAAACCTTATTTTTATGTCCCCGACATTACTAGAATTAAGAGAATATACGTTGATTGATATGTGGAACCGCATGGTGAAGTGTCCAAGGTAAGAATTCATGAGAAAGGGCCCCTGGCACTTAATCAAAGCAGGAGGCTAATGAGTGAAACAATCTAGCACAGGTAATTCCCACACAGAGGGTGCCTCTCCTTCGGAGGTTTGCCAGTGACTCTGACGAGCATGATAATGGTTCAGAGTAATCGCCTTTCAGTCGGGTCACTCATCTCCAAGAGGCTCCCATGTTACTCCCATGCCAGCAGATAACACTGTTAGACAACGATTCTCAATAGGGGGGCTAAAATTATAATAGGAAATCTTCTAACATGAATATTTGTGCAAAGCCGAGATCTAAGTATGGTGTTGATGGTAGCTTCTCCTTTTCTCTGAATGACTACACTGGGAGCTAGACAATGAGGAAGGAGGCCTCTGGATTCGACAGTGAGTCTTTACCCCCAAATGTTTTAGCAAACAGGCACCCACAGTTGCTTTGCAGTTAATTTATATTTATTATTATTAACTTGTGTTGTTGAGGTGGTCATGGCACGTTTATGCATTACTGGGGAATGAGGGAGTATCACAAACCAGATCATCCATCACTTCATATTTATATATTTAGTATTTTGAGGTCATACTGTGGGAGTAGGTCTAGATGTGCAACACCCAGTAATTAGATGGCACATTATAGAAACCTGGGCATGAGTGACACTGCTTGGTCTTGATCCTTGTATGCTTCTGTGATGATTTCCTCTTTTTTGAACCTCTGTTTCTGTCTCTCTGCCTCATTTCTAGACATTGGAAAACATTCTTATCACTCACTGGCATCGTTATTAACCTGCAGGAATGGTGTAACGCCATTAGTTATCATTAAACTTTCTTAATATCATCAGCCATGAAGTGATACACAATCGATTCCTTTCTTAGAGAGGAAGATCCATATACCAGCACTTATATAGAATTTATCCCAATGCACTAACTTGCCCTAGATGTGACTCTCAAAATGGTGATATGGCTCACATGTTCTAGACTTGCCCAGAGGCAGTGTTTTTGTGGAAGTCAGTAAATAATGCCCCAGCAACTCTCACAGTGAGGGATAAACTATGCATTATGGAAGCTGGTTTGCTGGGGATATACACGCGTAGACCTTGCATTACTCATAGCTTGAAGAGCCCTTACAATGAAGTGGAATGATACCCATCTTCCTGGTCTAACTTGTTGGTAAGCGGGCACCCTGAGACGGCTGCACTCCATAGAGAGAAAGTTGAGGTTTGTGTACAGTCCCCATTGCATAGAAGTGGGGCATGCTCCTTGTATAAACGTATTGTTGGTCGAGACATTTATACGAGGGATTGACCCTGGACCTTTACTGCTTGAACGACAATAGAAACTTCGACATTGATAATATATATGTGAAGATCGCTAAAGGTTTTAATGGTGACTATACGAACAAACTATGATGTATTATTGATTCAAAAAGCCTTGAGAAAGCCCGGTCTGACCGTTTGAGGGCAAAACACGTGTTGGCTGGTGCAGTTCTAGCAATGTGATTTAAGAATATTCTGAAATATAAGGATGTAACCTTTGTGTTGGACTTCACAAAAAAAAGTAACTTTTGCAGTGGACTTTACAAAAAAAGTATAAAAAAAGTATTCAAAAAATTAAAACTAGCTGTCCTAAAAAAGGAACTGAGATTTCTCCTTGATTATTCAAACACAAACAAGGAGGGGGACACACTCAAAATTATTCCCCTCCGCATAATATCCATGCTGCCTAGAAACATTTTAAAAAAGAAAAATATATTTTTATATATGTATATTTATATATATATATATTCACAGAAAAAAACATAGGTTTCACACCAGTTATAGTTAGCTGGAAATTTTACTGTCACAAAACCATTGAAATTCCCACGTTATAGTTAGTTGGACTCACTATAACTTGCGCGTGTAATGCACTGCTGATGACATCACATATTACATCACTCATGACATGGTCAGTGACATCACTCATGACATCACTGATGACACCATCCAGTGAATGTGTGTCTTTCTGAAAAACATATATGTTTTATATATGTAAATGTAAAGGTCGATGGAAGAATAAATGGTTAAATAAGTGTCTTAATGGATGTTTTTTTTTAAAAATGATTGGTTAACTGGCTTATTAAGTGTATCATAGTGAATACATATATTAGCGAGTATTGTTTCAATATTTAAATGTTTGTATCAGTGTTTCACTTTGTATATAAGTGGGTGCATGTGTTGGTGAGTAGCTACATTTGTGTTTCTATGGCTTATTAGATGTTTTTTTTAGTATCAGTATAAATGTCTGTATGATTTGGTGGGGGTGTTACTTAGCACACAGATGCATCAATGACTGACTCACTGTTTGTATGTGTTTTGAAGACAGCATATGTGCCGGACTGTATGGGTGAGTGAGTGTGTATATGTATGTGTTAGTAAGTGAATGACTGTCTCACTACTGTCTTTATCAGTAACTACATATGTTTTAATCTAGTATATGTGAGTATTGGTGTATATACGTGAGTATATGTGAGAGTGAGAGATTGAAAGAGTTCTTGTTTTAATAAGTATGTGTTTCTATAAGTGATGGTTAAAGAGAGTAAGTATGTGTAAGTTTCTTTAGAAGTAAGGTGGTAGTGTATGTATAGCTGTATATGCAAATAAATGGATGTTCAATAGTTTATTTGCATGTGTGAGTATGTGTGTGAGCAACTTTTGGAAGACTGTCGGTGTGTTAACGGATGTATGTGTGTCACTACATATGATGAGTGAGTATATGTGAGTGACTTTATAGAAGTGTTAGTGAATGAGTGGATGTGTACATAAATGGTGGAATTACTGAATTGGTTGTTGTAACTGGTATAGGTATGTCCACTTTTTTTAAAATGTTAGTTTTTATTTTTCAATATGTGTTTCAAGGGTTACTTTACAGTGAAAGGAGGTCAGTCTCTCTGTCACAAGGATGGTGTCATCAGTGATGTCATGAGTGATGTCACTGACCATGTCATGAGTGATGTAATATGTGATGTCATCAGCAGTGCATTACACGCGCAAGTTATAGTGAGTCCAACTAACTATAACGTGGGAATTTCAATGGTTTTATGTCAGTAAAATTTCCAGCTAAATATGGTGTGAAGCCTATGGTTTTTTTCTGTGAATTTAATAGGTTTTTTAAATGCTAATTCCTAACTATAACTGGTGTGAAACCTATGGTTTTTTCAGTGAATTTCAAAGGTTTTTCAACTGCTAATTCCTAACTATAACTGGTTTGAAACCTTTGGTTTTTTCAGTGAATTTCATAGGTTTTTTAACTGCTAATTCCTAACTTTTTATAGGGCTTCATACCTATGTACTTTTTAGTGAATTTCTAAGTTTTTTTTTTCGCAAATGTCTATAGCTGAGAACGGTATGTTTTTCTAAAAATTAACCCTATATTGTATATTAATATAATCTATTTTTTTAAAGTATATTCATTTTTTTTTTAAATTTCACTTTGGTGCGCTCCCGGTGCGCGTACCGGTGAGCGCCCCGGTGCGCGTACCATCAGCGCACTTTTTAAAAAAAGAAAAAAAAATTATGAGAAAAGGAAAATGAATAAGGGAGTAAAAGAAGAGAAGAAAGAGGAAGAAAACTAAAGCAGAGGTTCTGGGAGAATGTGAATGGGTGATGAAAGTAAAAGGAAGGAGAGTTAAGTATGGGGAATGACAGGTAGTGATGAAACCAGAGAAAAGAAACAGTAGTGACGGAGGGAAAGAAAATAGCAGTGAGTGTAAGTAAAGAGGAATGAAAGGGGGTGGATATAAGTGAATAAGGGTAAGACATGGGGAGTGACAGAGAGCAAAAAGAGAGAGAGTAAAGGAAGGAGTGTCAGAAAGGGACTAAGTGAACCAGTAAAAAAGGTAAGTGAAGCAGTGTGGATGAGCAGGGGCACTGAAAGAAGTTGAATGTGGTAGGAAAGTAAGGAAAAGAGAAGTAAACATGGAGGATAAGAATAAGTGAGGGAAGAAGTGTAAGGAAACAGGGGTGAGGTAGGGTGAGAGAAAAGTAGTGAGGTTAAAGCAAAGGGTGATGACAAACTACATTTTGTAGACACACTTACCATAAAATTAATGAAAACTTACTTGTATCTGTGAAAGACAAAAGAAAAAACAAGTTATAATTAGTAAAATATATATTTAAAAATAGAAGAAACAGTTCAAGAGGTAAAAAATCTAAACAAGTTTACTAAGAAATAAAGCAATAGTGAAGGATACAAAAACAGAAATAAAGTAATGTAGAAAGAGAAAAAAGAGGGAAAAAGAAATAGAAAGAGAACAAATTTCTGAAGGTAAGTAAGATACTAAAAGAATGTGAGATACCAAAACGAAATCAGGAAAGATAAGAAAGTAAAAGGAAAATGAGTGAAAAGGAGAGGAGTCTAAATAAGGAACTATTAATAAGAAAGGGGAATAGAAGATGACTGAGAGAGAGTGAAGGAAAGTCATAGAGTGAAGGGATGAAGGGAATGAGGTTAATATAGAATGATGGATGAAAAAGGAGTGAGAGAGTAAGTACACAGAAAAACAAAGGGAAGGACTGAGTGAACTGCAGTACAATGAGTGCGAAAGGAAAAAGAGTAAAGGAGAAAAAGAAAGAAAGAGAGGGGAAGAAAACTAAAGCAGTGGTACTAAGAGAATGTGAGAAAGATAAAAAGTGGTGGAAGGGAGAGAGGAAATGCAGACAGTTTAAATTGGATTGAGGAGTTGTGAATGAAGTGGAGTAAAGGAACAGCGATGAAACAAAGTTAAAAAAGGCAGTGTAAATGAGTAAAGAGAGCTAAATAAGGGTGAAAAAGGAACATGAGTGTGAGACAATGTGAATACAATATAAAATACACAATGCAAACTATAGAATAACTTCTACAATATGTTACATTGTTTATTTTTGCTGTTCTCAGAATATATTGAATTTCACTTAAATTAGTGAGTTCAAACTCTTCATCATATAACAGCGAGAAAAAAAAACCACAATCTAAAAGATTGTATTTAAAAAAAACCATACAAACTTACAACTCATATATGTACACTAATCTTTGATTCACTTACTTTTCCGTGAGGCCAAATAGAAGATAGTGAAGGTCCTTTTGGTGGAAAAAAAATCTGCTGTGCTATAACTTCCATTTCATCGACTTCCTATGAAAAAAGATCTAAGAACATCATACCTTACACTTTCCTTACGGCCAAATTGTGTCAGATATATGAGTATTTTTTACTATGAGATCCACTTACAGTACCTATATGAGATAAATAATTTTAAACATTAGACTAACTAACTTTTATTAACTACTCCCGTCTTCAAAGGCTAATTATCTTTACTAAAACTTTGGTTTTAAGAACACTAGGTAAGAGTTTTCAAAGTCATAAGGCAAACGTTGTTTATAAGTCAAATGAGAATCATTGCAGTAAGTCCAACCTTTTTTACATTTTAAGTAGCATGTATAATGTCCTGATGTTGTCGAAGGACCGTCATGATAAATAATAGCTTCAGTTGTAAAGGTTCTTCCTGAAATTGATAACTGAGAAGCTACAAAATTTTTGATACAAGTTGTCAATTTAGTTCCATCAGGTCTACATCGTTGGAAAACTAAAATGATATACTGACCATAACTTTGTATAAATAATGTGGATAGCATTGGACATTTACATTGAGTACACACCATATTATGATCTGCTGCTTTAACTAGATTTTTAAATGACACTGATTTACAGTCTGGTAAAGTCAAATATATAAATCTTTTAGTGTCTATTTCAGTATTACTTGATGAACTACAATTGTGGCAGTCATGCTGCCATTGATAAGAAAGGCTGAAAAGATTATCTACACCTTCATCTTCCAAAACACCAAACATATACATTAAAAATTCCTGACAATCCTGCTGAATGTTCTGTGAAAATGTATCTTGACCAGAACACATATCTAAAATATTTCGAATTTCTGTTACACTTTCTATTTTGCTCTATCACTGCTACATTTCCCAAACACAGAATTCAATAAACCACACAATCTTTGATCCCGATTTTCAACAATCTGTTCTTGTAAAGTTTTAATAAAAAAAACAACATTAACCACTACTTTAGCATAGCAGTTGACACCAGAACTATTTTAAAACTGAAACCCAACAACATTTTCATCACAATCCTTTTTCTTTCTGTTTTTAATTATAGTTTCATCTACTTTTTGTCTTGTTGCTACTACCTCACTGCAAATATCCTCATTTCTTCTTTTTCGGCCTACCACACGTTTTTCAAACAGAGGATATTGTGGCAAATGTGGAGCATACTCTCTTCTTAACCTATTGTATTCTTTAATACAATCTCGATCTGCACAAATCTTTGTCTCATCACACTCAATCAAGTACAGTCCTGATAAAGTTCTGACTCGGGATAATGCCACATATGCCATACCCTCTTTAAACACAGATCTTCCAATGTTCACCAAAGCACTATCTACACTTAATCCTTGAGATTTATGAATTGTTACTGCATATGCCAAACAAACAGGAAACTGTTTTCGGCGAACATATAAGTCTTTTACAAGTAAAAATCTAGCAGAACAACGACTGATTTGTTGTACTTGCTCAATACCATCAAATTTTATTTTTAAAAATTCAATTCCATCTCTATTTCTATAATTCACAAAATCACAACATAACCCATTGCTCCATTTACCTGACCTCTTTCAACATTTAAATTCCTTCTCAAAATGATACGACGATTTAACACACATTCAGAGTCTTTTCAAAACCAGCTGTTTTAGAAATACTTTTCTCTAATGAATCCAATTTTGTTTTCAAATTTTCTGACAAAACAATTGTTGCACCCATATGCTCTATTTTATCTATTGTTTCCAGTTTCACAATCTCTTCATTTTCTAACTTTAACATTTTGTTGTTCAAGATGGAACATTCTTGCAGAGTTGGCATCAAACATATCCCAGATTTCTTCTCAGTCATTTTTTAAAAAATATTCTCTGGTAGAATGTTTTCATTTGGATACAAATTTGAAATTAATCGAGCATGTAAAGCTTCTTTCCCAAGCTCACTTACTTTTCCAATTCTTACATCTTGTAGAATATTTTTATAATCTTCATCCTTTGCCTGTCGCATATTTTGAAGCAGTTCAGCATATTTAAAATGTAACCATATATTAACATTTCCAATGCTTCCAAGGGACTTCCTGGTATCTTCATGCGTGAGCATTTTAAACACTGGTTGTCCTTTTACTGGAGTCAAATGCAATAGAGCTCCAAAAACAATAATGTCTTTTCCTCCAAATAACCCTTCATGCTCTGTTCTAAGAATTTCTTGCATTCTCAAATGCACAAAAGCAAGCATTAGATTTGAGACCATGCTTACTTCATCAATGATAAGAAGTTTCATTTTCTTCAAGACTCTTGAAACTTCAGAACACGCATCTCCAGATAACTTGTTGTAATGCAATTTATTATCATGCTCAACTGACAGCATCAGTAAACGATGTAGAGTAATCCCTTTAATGTTATGTGCTGCCAGACCAGTTGGAGCAGTTACAACACAAGACAGCGGTGAATCAGTCCTTTTCTGCAGATAAGTTGAAATGGCTTTAATCAGAAAACTTTTTCCTGTTCCCGCTTCTCCACTTACGTACAGTCGGACAGGCTCAAATGATGTACATGAGCACTCTTTTTTCTCATGTCTGAATCCATGTTCAATCTGTTCTGTGACTTCGTCATATTTCTTTTTCTGCCCAACGTTTAGTTGCTTTATCAAATCTTCTAAGTTAACTCCATCCTCTTGAGCTTGTTCCATAGCTCTGTCCACCTCATCCATGGCAGTTGCAGCTTCATTTTGGATAATTGGTCCTCCTAGTGGATCCTGGCTCAATGAAGTAGAACTCTGACTGTCTTGAGAACTGTCTCTAGCAATCTCTTCAGCAATTGTGGTTTCTTGCTCTATTTCTTCATTCAACATTTGCAGATAATTTGGAAAAACAGGACATTCTATGTTATCCTTAGTTGCATTAAAAGAGTCTTCATAACACAGAAAATCTCCAAGTAGTTCCTCTTCTGTACGCCATGGCTTAAAGAGTTGCAAAAGAGCTAAATAGTAAAATTCTCTTTTGTCTGGAGCTTCACAACTCAATTTTCGATGATTAATCAAATGGCCTTTTCTCTGCTTCACTAGACATCCTTCATAACCAATGACAGCATATTTTCCATTATTGATATCTTCTGTGATGTTCCTCTTATAACTGTAGTTTTGCAGAACTTCATATAAACAAGTGTTCTCAAGGTGAGTACTTCTATTTGGATAGTATGTATCCAACATATTTGTCTTCAAAATATCTGTACTGTTTGGTTCTTTCTCCGCCAAATATTCAATTTCTTGTACAGATTTCAAAACTCGGTTTTGTGTTGCAGCAAAACCTAGACTCACCCAAATGATTGTTCTTGATTTGGCATAGAGACTTGCTGATGATAACCGATCAGAACATTCATATTCTCCAATCTCTCGATGCGACAACATCTTCAGACTGAAACTGTATAATTTCTTGCTTAGACTCTTTTCATGTGAAATGTCCTCCCACATTTCCTTCAGTTCTGTCTTTTCTTTTTTTGTGATGTAAGATGTCACATATCGAGCCACAGCAATAGAGTTGTCAGCAACGAACTGAATATCCATGTTAGCATTCCACATGGACAAAATCACTGGGTTGTAGTCGTTGATGTACTTGGACTCTTCGTTTCTTTTTAAATTATATGTATTTTTTTGAGATTTCCTCGTCACAGTATGTCGTAGAGATGACATCAAATTATTTACTCTTCCCTTAGAAATCACTGGTCCAGGAAACGCAAAACGACATTTCGTGTAGTACTTTTCCTTGTTTTTAAATTTTCGACGACAGTACTTTCAACAACGATGAGATTGAAAACGTAAAACTTGTTGCCTTAAACTGTTTTCTTCAGTAGTTTTTGGAACAGCACATGTTGAATACTGTTCAATGAAACTCATCACTGTTTCATCCGAATCTAATCCAAATTTGGGTGCATCTTTAATCCACAATAGCATATTTATATGAGGAGCACCTCTTCCTTGATATTCCTTCCTCCAAAAGAAATCCAAAACCTCTCCAAGGGGAGGATTTTTTTTGTTGGTAATAAAAGACATCATAGCTTCAAATCTATGATTAAAATATCTGCAAACATTCACTGGATCCAAAGAACACAGTTCTCCAGGTGTTTTCAATTCTATATTTTGTATGTTTCCATTTGCCTCTCGTAGAAATTGAAGTAAGTCGTCCCATGCATACTCAGCACAGCTAAGAGTGAGGAACCATGTAGGAGTTCCTAAGTTTCTTAGCATACATTTCAATTCCCCATGACGACGGAACCAATACTCATTTGTTCCACGCTAACATGCCATGAGATTGATTAGCTGAGATTCCAAAATACTGTCTTGCAGATTGACTTTCTCCATAAAGTCCCTTGCTGAAACATTTTGCAGATGAGCTCCACTTTTCATATATGATTAACTGCATAAGAAAGCCCAGACAAATCACTTTCATACAGTAGATGAAACAAATACGGAATGCGTTGCCGAAACCTTGGATCTTCAGCATATAATCTTAAAGTCCGGTACTCAGCTGCAGGAATTTGAACTGGTCGATCGTCATATCGTCCACCACGACCTGTTGGAAATAACTGTGGAAAACAACGAGCTTCCAAACTTTCTTCCCATGCACTAATGGGACTTCCTTTTGCTGCTTTCATTTGAAACAAGATTCAGAAAAGGGTGGTGGTGATGAACAGAGTGTCTGAATTAAGCAGACCACTCTTACCCAGTCCAAAGATCAGGGCTTGATCCATCACCGTTTTTTAGCTCACTGCACCATCCCAGCTCAGAACTTGGCTATATGCAAATTAGTCTGACCCTGGCCTAGTGCATCATGGGAACAGTGCAGACCAAACTACCAAGCCAATTCTTGTACTGGGAAGGAAACAAGCTACCGGGGACCGGTTTCTGGCATTTCAGCCGTCTTCGGCCCGGCTTGCTTGAATCCTGATGGTGCAATGAGCTAGGGACTCACATCTGAGTATACCCTTCCACGCTTATGGTGGACAAAAATGATTCAGAAAAGGGGGGTGGTGATGAACAGAGTGTCTGAATTAAGCAGACCACTCTTACCCAGTCCAAAGATCAGGGCTTGATCCATCACCGTTTTTTAGCTCACTGCACCATCCCAGCTCAGAACTTGGCTATATGCAAATTAGTCTGACCCTGGCCCAGTGCATCATGGGAACAGGGCAGACCAAACTACCAAGCCAATTCTTGTACTGGGAAGGAAACAAGCTACCGGGGACCGGTTTCTGGCATTTCAGCCGTCTTCGGCCCAGCTTGCTTGAATCCTGATTTTGCAATGAGCTAGGGACTCACATCTGAGTATACCCTTCCACGCTTATGGTGGACAAAAATGATTCAGAAAAGGGGGGTGGTGATGAACAGAGTGTCTGAATTAAGCAGACCACTCTTACCCAGTCCAAAGATCAGGGCTTGATCCATCACCGTTTTTTAGCTCACTGCACCATCCCAGCTCAGAACTTGGCTATATGCAAATTAGTCTGACCCTGGCCCAGTGCATCATGGGAACAGGGCAGACCAAACTACCAAGCCAATTCTTGTACTGGGAAGGAAACAAGCTACCGGGGACCGGTTTCTGGCATTTCAGCCGTCTTCGGCCCGGCTTGCTTGAATCCTGATGGTGCAATGAGCTAGGGACTCACATCTGAGTATACCCTTCCACGCTTATGGTGGACAAAAATGATTCAGAAAAGGGGGGTGGTGATGAACAGAGTGTCTGAATTAAGCAGACCACTCTTACCCAGTCCAAAGATAAGGGCTTGATCCATCACCATTTTTTAGCTCACTGCACCATCCCAGCTCAGAACTTGGCTATATGCAAATTAGTCTGACCCTGGCCCAGTGCATCATGGGAACAGGGCAGACCAAACTACCAAGCCAATTCTTGTACTGGGAAGGAAACAAGCTACCGGGGACCGGTTTCTGGCATTTCAGCCGTCTTCGGCCCGGCTTGCTTGAATCCTGATGTTGCAATGAGCTAGGGACTCACATCTGAGTATACCCTTCCACGCTTATGGTGGACAAAAATGATTCAGAAAAGGGGGGTGGTGATGAACAGAGTGTCAAAATTAAGCAGACCACTCTTACCCAGTCCAAAGATCAGGGCTTGATCCATCACCATTTTTTAGCTCACTGCACCATCCCAGCTCAGAACTTGGCTATATGCAAATTAGTCTGACCCTGGCCCAGTGCATCATGGGAACAGGGCAGACCAAACTACCAAGCCAATTCTTGTACTGGGAAGGAAACAAGCTACCGGGGACCGGTTTCTGGCATTTCAGCCGTCTTCGGCCCGGCTTGCTTGAATCCTGATGGTGCAATGAGCTAGGGACTCACATCTGAGTATACCCTTCCACGCTTATGGTGGACAAAAATGGTTCAGAAAAGGGGGGTGATGATGAACAGAGTGTCTGAATTAAGCAGACCACTCTTACCCAGTCCAAAGATCAGGGCTTGATCCATCACCGTTTTTTAGCTCACTGCACCATCCCAGCTCAGAACTTGGCTATATGCAAATTAGTCTGACCCTGGCCCAGTGCATCATGGGAACAGGGCAGACCAAACTACCAAGCCAATTCTTGTACTGGGAAGGAAACAAGCTACCGGGGACCGGTTTCTGGCATTTCAGCAGTCTTCGGCCCGGATTGCTTGAATCCCGATGGTGCAATGAGCTAGGGACTCACATCTGAGTATACCCTTCCACGCTTATGGTGGACAAAAATGATTCAGAAAAGGGGGGTGGTGATGAACAGAGTGTCTGAATTAAGCAGACCACTCTTACCCAGTCCAAAGATCAGGGTTTGATCCATCACCGTTTTTTAGCTCACTGCACCATCCCAGCTCAGAACCTGGCTATATGCAAATTAGTCTGACCCTGGCCCAGTGCATCATGGGAACAGGGCAGACCAAACTACCAAGCCAATTCTTGTACTGGGAAGGAAACAAGCTACCGGGGACCGGTTTCTGGCATTTCAGCCGTCTTCGGCCCGGCTTGCTTGAATCCTGATGGTGCAATGAGCTAGGGACTCACATCTGAGTATACCCTTCCACGCTTATGGTGGACAAAAATGATTCAGAAAAGGAGGGTGGTGATGAACAGAGTGTCTGAATTAAGCAGACCACTCGTACCCAGTCCAAAGATCAGGGCTTGATCCATCACCGTTTTTTAGCTCACTGCACCATCCCAGCTCAGAACTTGGCTATATGCAAATTAGTCTGACCCTGGCCTAGTGCATCATGGGCACAGGGCAGACCAAACTACCAAGCCAATTCTTGTACTGGGAAGGAAACAAGCTACCGGGGACCGGTTTCTGGCATTTCACCTGTCTTCGGCCCGGCTTGCTTGAATCCTGATGGTGCAATGAGCTAGGGACTCACATCTGAGTATACCCTTCCACGCTTATGGTGGACAAAAATGATTCAGAAAAGGGGGGTGGTGATGAACAGAGTGTCTGAATTAAGCAGACCACTCTTACCCAGTCCAAAGATCAGGGCTTGATCCATCACCGTTTTTTACCTCACTGCACCATCCCAGCTCAGAACTTGGCTATATGCAAATTAGTCTGACCCTGGCCCAGTGCATCATGGGAACAGGGCAGACCAAACTACCAAGCCAATTCTTGTACTGGGAAGGAAACAAGCTACCGGGGACCGGTTTCTGGCATTTCAGCCGTCTTCGGCCCGACTTGCTTGAATCCTGATGGTGCAATGAGCTAGGGACTCACATCTGAGTATACCCTTCCACGCTTATGGTGGACAAAAATGATTCAGAAAAGGGGGGTGGTGATGAACAGAGTGTCTGAATTAAGCAGACCACTCTTACCCAGTCCAAAGATCAGGGCTTGATCCATCACCGTTTTTTAGCTCACTGCACCATCCCAGCTCAGAACTTGGCTATATGCAAATTAGTCTGACCCTGGCCCAGTGCATCATGGGAACAGGGCAGACCAAACTACCAAGCCAATTCTTGTACTGGGAAGGAAACAAGCTACCGGGGACCGGTTTCTGGCATTTCAGCCATCTTCGGCCCGGCTTGCTTGAATCCTGATGGTGCAATGAGCTAGGGACTCACATCTGAGTATACCCTTCCACGCTTATGGTGGACAAAAATGATTCAGAAAAGGGGGGTGGTGATGAACAGAGTGTCTGAATTCAGCAGACCACTCTTACCTAGTCCAAAGATCAGGGCTTGATCCATTACCGTTTTTTAGCTCACTGCACCATCCCAGCTCAGAACCTGGCTATATGCAAATTAGTCTGACCCTGGCCCAGTGCATCATGGGAACAGGGCAGACCAAACTACCAAGCCAATTCTTGTACTGGGAAGGAAACAAGCTACCGGGGACCGGTTTCTGGCATTTCAGCCGTCTTCGGCCCGGCTTGCTTGAATCCTGATGGCGCAATGAGCTAGGGACTCACATCTGAGTATACCCTTCCACGCTTATGGTGGACAAAAATGATTCAGAAAAGGAGGGTGGTGATGAACAGAGTGTCTGAATTAAGCAGACCACTCGTACCCAGTCCAAAGATCAGGGCTTGATCCATCACCGTTTTTTAGCTCACTGCACCATCCCAGCTCAGAACTTGGCTATATGCAAATTAGTCTGACCCTGGCCTAGTGCATCATGGGCACAGGGCAGACCAAACTACCAAGCCAATTCTTGTACTGGGAAGGAAACAAGCTACCGGGGACCGGTTTCTGGCATTTCACCTGTCTTCGGCCCGGCTTGCTTGAATCCTGATGGTGCAATGAGCTAGGGACTCACATCTGAGTATACCCTTCCACGCTTATGGTGGACAAAAATGATTCAGAAAAGGGGGGTGGTGATGAACAGAGTGTCTGAATTAAGCAGACCACTCTTACCCAGTCCAAAGATCAGGGCTTGATCCATCACCGTTTTTTACCTCACTGCACCATCCCAGCTCAGAACTTGGCTATATGCAAATTAGTCTGACCCTGGCCCAGTGCATCATGGGAACAGGGCAGACCAAACTACCAAGCCAATTCTTGTACTGGGAAGGAAACAAGCTACCGGGGACCGGTTTCTGGCATTTCAGCCGTCTTCGGCCCGACTTGCTTGAATCCTGATGGTGCAATGAGCTAGGGACTCACATCTGAGTATACCCTTCCATGCTTATGGTGGACAAAAATGATTCAGAAAAGGGGGGTGGTGATGAACAGAGTGTCTGAATTAAGCAGACCACTCTTACCCAGTCCAAAGATCAGGGCTTGATCCATCACCGTTTTTTAGCTCACTGCACCATCCCAGCTCAGAACTTGGCTATATGCAAATTAGTCCGACCCTGGCCCAGTGCATCATGGGAACAGGGCAGACCAAACTACCAAGCCAATTCTTGTACTGGGAAGGAAACAAGCTACCGGGGACCGGTTTCTGGCATTTCAGCCGTCTTCGGGCCGGCTTGCTTGAATCCTGATGGTGCAATGAGCTAGGGACTCACATCTGAGTATACCCTTCCACGCTTATGGTGGACAAAAATGATTCAGAAAAGGGGGGTGGTGATGAACAGAGTGTCTGAATTAAGCAGACCACTCTTACCCAGTCCAAAGATCAGGGCTTGATCCATCACCATTTTTTAGCTCACTGCACCATCCCAGCTCAGAACTTGGCTATATGCAAATTAGTCTGACCCTGGCCCAGTGCATCATGGGAACAGGGCAGACCAAACTACCAAGCCAATTCTTGTACTGGGAAGGAAACAAGCTACCGGGGACCGGTTTCTGGCATTTCGGCCGTCTTCGGCCCGGCTTGCTTGAATCCTGATGGTACAATGAACTAGGGACTCACATCTGAGTATACCCGTCCACGCTTATGGTGGACAAAAATGATTCAGAAAAGGGGGGTGGTGATGAACAGAGAGTCTGAATTAAGCAGACCACTCTTACCCAGTCCAAAGATCAGGGCTTGATCCATCACCGTTTTTTAGCTCACTGCACCATCCCAGCTCAGAATTTGGCTATATGCAAATTAGTCTGACCCTGGCCCAGTGCATCATGGGAACAGGGCAGACCAAACTACCAAGCCAATTCTTGTACTGGGAAGGAAACAAGCTACCGGGGACTGGTTTCTGGCATTTCAGCTATCTTCGGCCCGGCTTGCTTGAATCCTGATGGTGCAATGAGCTAGGGACTCACATCTGAGTATACCCTTCCACGCTTATGGTGGACAAAAATGATTCAGAAAAGGGGGGTGGTGATGAACAGAGTGTCTGAATTAAGCAGACCACTCTTACCCAGTCCAAAAATCAGGGCTTGATCCATCACCGTTTTTTAGCTCACTGCACCATCCCATCTCAGAACTTGGCTATATGCAAATTAGTCTGACCCTGGCCCAGTGCATCATGGGAACAGGGCAGACCAAACTACCAAGCCAATTCTTGTACTGGGAAGGAAGCAAGCTACCGGGGACCGGTTTCTTGCATTTCAGCCGTCTTCGGCCCGGCTTGCTTGAATCCTGATGGTGCAATGAGCTAGGGACTCACATCTGAGTATACCCTTCCACGCTTATGGTGGACAAAAATGATTCAGAAAAGGGGGGTGGTGATGAACAGAGTGTCTGAATTAGGCAGACCACTCTTACCCAGTCCAAAGATTAGGGCTTGATCCATCACCGTTTTTTAGCTCACTGCACCATCCCAGCTCAGAACTTGGCTATATGCAAATTAGTCTGACCCTGGCCCAGTGCATCATGGGAACAGGGCAGACCAAACTACCAAGCCAATTCTTGTACTGGGAAGGAAACAAGCTACCGGGGACCGGTTTCTGGCATTTCAGCCGTCTTCAGCCCGGCTTGCTTGAATCCTGATGGTGCAATGAGCTAGGGACTCACATCTGAGTATACCCTTCCACGCTTATGGTGGACAAAAATGATTCAGAAAAGAGGGGTGGTGATGAACAGAGTGTCTGAATTAAGCAGACCACTCTTACCCAGTCCAAAGATCAGGGCTTGATCCATCACCGTTTTTCAGCTCACTGCACCATCCCAGCTCAGAACTTGGCTATATGCAAATTAGTCTGACCCTGGCCCAGTGCATCATGGGAACAGGGCAGACCAAACTACCAAGCCAATTCTTGTACTGGGAAGGAAACAAGCTACCGGGGACCGGTTTCTGGCATTTCAGCCGTCTTCGGCCCGGCTTGCTTGAATCCTGATGGTGCAATGAGCTAGGGACTCACATCTGAGTATACCCTTCCACGCTTATGGTGGACAAAAATGATTCAGAAAAGAGGGGTGGTGATGAACAGAGTGTCTGAATTAAGCAGACCACTCTTACCCAGTCCAAAGATCAGGGCTTGATCCATCACCGTTTTTTAGCTCACTGCACCATCCCAGCTCAGAACTTGGCTATATGCAAATTAGTCTGACCCTGGCCCAGTGCATCATGGGAACAGGACAGACCAAACTACCAAGCCAATTCTTGTACTGGGAAGGAAACAAGCTACCGGGGACCGGTTTCTGGCATTTCAATGCCAGAAACTGGTCCCCGGTAGCTTGTCTCCTTTCTGGTGAAGAATTGGCTTGGTAGTTTAGTCTGCCCTGTTCCCATGATGCACTGGGCCAGGGACAGACTGATTTGCATATAGCCAGGTTCTGAGCTGGGATGGTGCAGTGAGATAAATAACAGTGATGGATCAAGCCCTGATCTTTGGACTGGGTAAGAGTGGTCTGCTTAATTCAGACACTCTGTTCATCACCACCCCCTTTTCTAAACCGTTTTTGGCCACTATAGGTGTGGCAGGGTATACTCAGACATGAGTCCCTTTCTCACTGCACCATCAGGATTCAAGCAAGCCGGGCCGAAGACGGCTGAAATGCCAGAAACCGGTCCCCGGTAGCTTGTCTCCTTTCTGGTGAAGAATTGGCTTGGTAGTTTAGTCTGCCCTGTTCCCATGATGCACTGGGCCAGGGACAGACTGATTTGCATATAGCCAGGTTCTGAGCTGGGATGGTGCAGTGAGATAAATAACGGTGATGGATCAAGCCCTGATCTTTGGACTGGGTAAGAGTGGTCTGCTTAATTTAGACACTCTGTTCATCACCACCCCCTTTTCTAAATCGTTCATTTGAAACAAGTCAATTGCATTCCCCATTACCTCTTTGGAATGCAAAGGATGAACAGTATAATGTTCATATATTTCTTCACTTCTAGACACATCAACTTTTTCAATTTGGCCAACTGAACAATCACTGTCTTCTTCTGTAGCTGTTTCCTCTGCTCCAACACTTACATCTTTATAGTACTCATTGTTTTTGACCAAATACAACGTTGCCTTTTTGACTTTCCTAACATCCACTAAATCTTGCCAGATTTTCTTACTCTTTGTCGGAACCCCATTAACTAGAATAACCAGAGGATCCTCTTCTACTCTTTCTACACCAATTGTATCAATATTTTTCTTGATATCTAGAGGCAGATAAACAACTCTTCCCTTAAATCCTCTTTGTAAATCTGTAGGAGGTAATTTCCCTATCTTAGGCTCCATGCGAACAATAGCTTGAAAAGGATGGACACATTGAATCAAAATTGATTCATAAGTATTTAAATCCATCAATTCAGAAGGAATATCTATCAACTGAAGATTATTATGAGCAGCTCTAGCAGGCATTCTATTTTCATTTAATTTTTTCAAACAATAATTACAAATACACTGATCAAAACTCAAATCAAAAGAATTCTCCACCAACAAATAACTTACAAAATCCTGCCATTCACTATTATTTTCCAATTCACATTTTGCATATAAATCAACTAACCTAATCTGAATCTTATAATGAGTCCGTCGACAACACACACAAGTTAAATTAGGCCTTTCACTTGATTTCACCTTAAACTTGGTAATTTCCTCGTCAAACTTTTCTGTACTTGAAATCTGTACATTGTCTTCCACATTACCATCCATTACTATATCCATTTCTACACTGTCCTCTTTGTTCCCAAAATAACAAAACTCAATTTCTTCACAAATAGTCTTCACATCCACTTCAGATCCATGCAAAAGAGCACTGTTTAACTGTTTAAGCTTAAGAGCTGGACTTTTTGCATAATACAACCTTCTCACTAATTTCCTCACCTTATTATGATGCACTGCTAACATCTTAAAATGATGAAAAACACTCTGACATACTTTTCTAGAAAGACAAGCCAGTGAATGCCCATGCAAACCTGTGCTTTCTCTCACTCTGCATGGATCTAACTCTTGCAAGATCTTCATTTTTTGTTTTAGACTTTTCTTACTATACGTACGTAAGAAATTTCGAAGCAAATCGATTGAATCCTGTCGCACACTACAAATACTACTGCACTTCCATGTGTACACTGGACCCTTAGTACATCTCCCTAAAACTTTATCACTTAACACCTCTTCTGCAACTCTAGACACAAGGGGGCATATTACCAAGCAATAGCGATAATTATCGCTATTGCTTGGTTAGAGACAAAAATTTACCGCTGCGCTGCGGCGATTTTTACCGCAAATAAACCTTGGTATTACCAAATTTATCGCAAATGCGATAAAAATCGCCGCAATGCATGAATATCGCTGAAAAGTCAGCGATATTCATGCATTACCGAGCTAATGCTCTTAGCCATGTTATCCACCTCCCATTGGATAACATGGCTAAGAACTGCTCAGGGCAGGTGTTAGCTTTTGGAGATATTCGCACTTAGCGCGAATATCTCCAAAAGTTGGTAATAGGAGATAGCGATGTTAGCGACTGTTTTCAGTCGCTAACATCTTGGCACGCCCACTTTGCATATCATTAGTGATAAATATCACTGACATGCAAAGTGGGGCCCAAGATGGTCGCTATCTCCTACTAGCTGTCGCTAACTGGTGTTAGCGACAGCTAGGTAATAGGGAGATAATTTTATCTCCGCTTTCTTGGCTTTTAAAGCCAAAAAAGCAGAGATAAACCCCCTTGATAATATGCCCCAAGTTTCTCTTTTTCCATCACACAACCATCTTTCACCGCATATGCTCGACCACTGGTGTCAACTGCATGCACCAAATCATTTTCCTGAAAGTAACTCTCTTCATTAAAAAATGGCTCAGAACTTGAACTATGCATCCATTCTCCAGAAAATACTTTACAAAAATTAGTCCGATTAATAATTCTTTTCCATCTACTGTTCGATTTGAAAACATCAATTGCCTTATTAAGTATTCTAATTCTATTGATTACTAAAATAAATAATTTTTTCTTAACTTCAAAAGCCTGATCAACAATCTTCTCTACACTTTTCTTATGCTTGTAAAAAGCAGCTCTCTGTTTACCTTTCTTTTCATTTTTTAGCAAATTTAAAACTACCCTATTGCGAAACATTCGTCTACGAATGTCCCTAAATTGATTTAACCTTCTATTGCTATCCATACTCTTATCTCCTGCTCCAAAAGAGAAATTTTTTGAGGGCCTCTCCTTCCTTTTTAAATTTGTTCTCTGCTTCTGGATCTTCTTATGAACATTAACATTACTTTTTGATCTACATAAATTGTGAAGAAAAGACTTAATTGTCTTACCAGGAGCTTTTCTGGTGTTTTTTGAAGTACTCGTTGTAGAAGATTCTTGTATTTCCTTTGATGATTTTGATTTTTTACGTATGGTATTCTTTCTATTCCTTTGCCTTGATGGCATTTTTGCTTGCTTTTAAAATGTTGATTTCAATCTGTGGTTCTGAAAAAAATAACACATTAAAGACCACTATTAGCAAACAACAAAGCAATGACAAAAAGAAAACAATATAAACACTAATTTGCAACATATTAAAGTTTATACCACAGCAACTCAGGGCCTTATTTATGAAGGCCTTGCGCCACCAGTGCATTCCATGTTAAAAGAGACGCACCGGTGCCACAAGGCAGTCATAAATATGGGCTAAATATAAATACCATTGATTTTCCCCCAAAATCGTTTTTTGAATAACATTAAAGAAACACTGCGCAGAACCTATGTACAACCACTGAATATCACTTTTGAAACCTCACTGTTTCCCAAAATACAAATCCTCTATTTTGCAAATGTTCATAGCAAGTATTATCAAGAAGCAAGACACAAACCAACAACAAAAAATAACAGGGCCTTATTTATGAAGGCCTTGCGCCACAAGAGCGTCACTTATTTCCCATGTTTAAAGTGATGCACCGGCTGCACAAGGCAATCATAAATAAGGGCCAAATGAAAATACCATTGATTTGCACCCAAAATCGATTTTGGAATAACATTTAAGAAACACTGCGCAGAACCTATGTACAACCACTCAATATCACTTTTGAAACGTCACTGTTTCCCAAAATACAAATCCTCTATCTGGCAAATGTTGATATCAAGCATTATCAAAAAGCAAAAAACAAACCAACAGCAAACAAACTCAGGGCCTTATTTATAAAGGCCTTGCGCCATAAGAGCATCACTTATTTCCCATGTTTAAAGTGATGCACCGGCTGCACAAGGCAATCATAAATAAGGGCCAAATGAAAATACCATTGAATTGCACCCAAAATCGTTTTTGGCATAACATTTAAGAAACACTGCACAGAACCTATGTACAACCACTCAATATCACTTTTGAAACCTCACTGTTACCAAAAATACAAAACCACTATCTTGCAAATGTTCATAATAACTATTATCAAAAAGCAAAAAACAAATCAACAGCCTACAAACTCAGGGCCTTATTTATGAAGGCCTTGCGCCACAAGAACGTCACTTATTTCCCATGTTTAAAGTGATGCACCGGCTGCACAAGGCAATCATAAATAAGGGCCAAATGAAAATAGTTCAAGTTCAAGTTCAGGCATTTGTATAGCGCACTACTCACTCAGAGGGTCGCAAGGCGCTAGGGGAAGGGGTTAACTTATTTGTCGAATAGCCAGGTTTTCAGTTCTTTTCTGAATGAGATGTGGTTCTGATTAAGGCGGAGGTGGGTGGGGAGTGAGTTCCAGGTCTTGGCAGCCAGGAAGGAGAAGGATCTGCCACCCATGGTGGATTTCTGGATGCGCGGGACTGCGGCAAGGGCTTGGTTGGACGATCTTAGTTGGCGGGTGGGTTTGTAGAAGGACAATCGAGTGTTGAGGCATTCGGGTCCTAGATTGTAGAGGGCCTTGTGTGCGTGGGTGAGAAGGCGGAAGGTAATTCTTTTGTTGACGGGAAGCCAGTGGAGGTCTTTTAGATGTCCGGTGATGTGATCTTGGCGCGGGATGTCTAATATGAGTCTCGCTGACGCGTTTTGGATGCGCTGGAGTTTTTTCTGTAATTTTGTTGTGATTCCGGCGTAAAGTGTGTTACCATAATCCAGTCGACTTGTGACCAGTGCGTGGGTGACAGTCTTTCTTGTCTCGAGGGGGATCCAGCGGAAGATCTTCTTGAGGATGCGAAGTACGTTGAAGCAGGAGGACGAGACGGCGTTGACTTGTCTGGACATCGAGAGAGAGGAGTCTCAGATGAAGCCAAGGTTACGTGCATGGTCTGTGGGAGTGGGTGCTGTGCCCAGAGCTGAAGGCCACAAGGATTCGTCCCAAGCTGAGGGTGAAGATCCTAGGATGAGCACCTCCGTTTTGTCTGAGTTGAGTTTTAGGCGGCTCTGTTTCATCCATTCGGCTACTTCTTTCATGCCTTCATGAAGATTGGTTTTGGCGGTGTTGGGGTCTTTGGTGAGGGAAAGGATTAGCTGGGTGTCGTCGGAGTAAGAGATGATGTTGAGGTTGTGTTGACGCGCGATGGAGGCGAGAGGACTCATGTAGACGTTGAAGAGGGTGGGACTGAGTGAGGATCCTTGAGGTACGCCGCAGATGACTTCGGTGGCCTCTGAGTAGAATGGGGGAAGTCGGACTCTTTGAGTTCTCCCAGCGAGGAAGGAGATGATCCAGTCCAAGGCTTTTCCTTGTATGCCGATGTTGCTGAGTCGATGTATAAGGGTGCTGTGGCAGACAGTGTCGAAAGCGGCGGAAAGGTCGAGTAGGATGAGGGCCACTGTTTCTCCATTGTCCAGGAGTGCTCGGATGTCGTCGGTCGCTGCAATGAGGGCCGTTTCGGTGCTGTGTTTGGCTCGAAACCCGGATTGAGATGGATCGAGGGAGTTGTTGGATTCAAGGAAGGTGGCGAGCTGGCTGTTGACGGCTTTCTCGATGACTTTGGCCGGGAAAGGTAGGAGGGATATGGGTCGGTAGTTTTTCAGTTCTGAGGGGTCCGCTGTGGGTTTTTTCAGAAGGGCGCTGAGTTCGGCGTGTTTCCAGCTTTCTGGAAAGGTGGCAGAGTTGAAAGAGCAGTTGATGACATCGCAGAGTTGGGGTGCGATGATGGAATCAGCTTTGTTGAAGATGTGGTGGGGACAGGGGTCAGAAGGCGAGCCAGAGTGGATTGAGTTCATGAGGTGAGTGGTGTCTTCGCTGGTGATTGGGTTCCAGGCGCTGAGGATGTTAGTTGGAGGAGTAGGATCTGAAGGGGGTGGGGCGGGTTGATCGCTGGGAGAACTCTCGAAGCTGTTGTGGATGTCGGCAATTTTGTTGTAGAAGAAGGAGGATAGCGCATTGCAGAGGTCTTGGGAGGGGGTGATGTCGTTAGTTGCTGCGGTGGGGTTGGTGAATTCTTTGACGATATTGAAGAGTTCCTTGCTGTTATGAGTGTTGTTGTCAAGACGATCCATGAGTGCTGATTTCTTGGCGGATCGAATCAGTTGGTGGTGTTTGCGGGTGGCTGTCTTGAGGGAGGCCATGTTGTCTGAGGTTGGGTTTTTTCTCCAATTCTTCTCTATGGTGCGGCATAGCTTCTTGGATTTTTTAAGTTCGTCACTGAACCAGGGAGCCTTTTTGCTGGCTGATTTCATCTGGTGCTTTTTCAGGGGTGCTAATTCATCCGCACTGAGGGTAATCCAATGCCTGAGGTTTGTGGCCGCTTGGTCTGGGTCCAAAGAGAGGGTGGGAGGGTTTTGGCTGAGTGATGTGAGGAGTTAGTCGGTGGTGATTTTGTTCCAGTTTCTCCGAGGAATCGGCTGTGGACGGTTGTGGGTCAGGGTGGTTTTGTAGCTGAAGTGAACACAACTGTGATCCGTCCAGTGGAGAGCTGTAGTGTGATCGAAGGAGATGTGTTTGCTGGAGGTGAAGATAGGGTCGAGCGTGTGTCCGGCTGTGTGAGTGGGGGTGTCAACAAGTTGTTTGAGTCCGAGATTGGCTAGATTGTCCAGAAGGGTGGTGGTGTTGTTGTCGTGTTTGTTTTCAAGGTGGTAGTTGAGGTCTCCTAGAAGAATGTAGTTTTCAAAGGCGAGGGCGTGTGGGCTGACGAAGTCCGTGATGTCATCGCTGAATTGAGTGCGGGTGCCTGGAGGCCTGTAAATGAGGGTGCCTCTAAGTGTGGTCCTGGGGTCGGTGTGGATCTGGAAGTGGAGGTGTTCGGCGGTTGCAAGATTGTCGTCGGAGCTAGTTGTGATTTTGATGGTGTTTCTGTGGACGATGGCGATGCCTCCTCCTGTTTGATTGATGCAGTCTTTTCGGATAATTTTGTAAGCGTCCGGTATGGCTATGGCGATGTCGGGAGCAGATGATGTGTTCATCCATGTTTCAGTAAGGAAGGCGATGTCAGGTGACGCTGTGTCGATTAGGTCCCAGAGTTCTGTTGCGTGTCTGTGGACCGAGCGGGTGTTGAGCAGGATGCAATTAAGGTGGTTGGAGTCGGAGTTGTGTTTGGAGGACGTGGACTTGGTGAGGGTCCTGAAGCAGTTGAACTTGCAGGAGAGGCAGGCGAATGGGCCGTGGGTACGTCCTGGAGTGGCTTCGCAGCATAGTGAAGTACGTCCGGGGTTGAGGGCAAGGAGAGTAGCGGCATCATATGTGAGTCTAGAGGGTTGGGAGCGGCGGGGACCAGGGGGACTGGCGCTGGGCGCGGTCAAGGCGCGGACGGGCGTAGACGGGCTTACCTTTGGCGAACCTTCGGCGCGGCTGCAGCGCGTGGACTCTGCGTGTTGGGACATCTGTCATAAACGGATAGTGGAGGGGGGTGGAGCGTGGGCGGGTCAGCTGGGAGGCGGTATCTGGGAGGAGGCACGGGCTCACGGAGGTAAACAAAGTCCCAAAATGGCAGCCCTGTCCCTGAAACGAGACTGGGGCACAGCCAGAGTATAACACAGTAACAAACACTCGCAAAACACTTCTCTTTACCCCACACAGCAAAGTCTACAGTGCGCAGCAATAATCAAATAAATTACATCAGGCAAAATAATTCTGGCGCCGAGTGCGCAGCCACTGTACTCAAATAAATGTCTAAAGTGGGCAAAAGCGATACCAGGCGCTGCGAGCGATCTCTTTCCGTGCAGGCAGGCTGCAGCGCGATGTTCCTTCTGAGAGGCTCAGGCTGCGGGGAGCACAAGCGTCCGTAGGGAGGCAGAGGGCGAGGGGAGCGACCGTACAGGAAAGCGTCCACATTCATCTGCACCCAAAATCGTTTTTTGAATAACATTTTAGAAAAACTGCACAGAACCTATGTACAACCACTCAATATCACTTTTGAAACCTCACTGTTTTCCAAAATACAAATCCTTTATTTTGCAAATGTTCATAGTAAATATTATCAAAAAGCAAGACACCAACTAACAACAAAAAAAATCAGGGCCTTATTTATGAAGGCCTTGCGCTACAAAAGCGTCACTTATTTCCCATGTTTAAAGTGATGCACCGGCTGCACAAGGCAATCATAAATAAGGGCCAAATGAAAATACCATTCATTTGCACCCAAAATCGTTTTTTGAATAACATTTTAGAAAAACTGTGCAGAACCTATGTACAACCACTCAATATCACTTTTGAAACCTCACTGTTTCCCAAAATACAAATCCTCTATTTTGCAAATGTTCATAGCAAGTATTATCAAAAAGCAAAAAACAAACCAACAAAAAAAAAATCAGGGCCTTATTTATGAAGGCCTTGCGCCACAAGAGCGTCACTTTTTCCCATGTTTAAAGTGATGCACCGGCTGCACAAGGCAATCATAAATAAGGGCCAAATGAAAATACCATTGATTTGCACCCAAAATCGTTTTTTGAATAACATTTTAGAAACACTGCGCAGAACCTATGTACAACCACTCAATATCACTTTTTAAACCTCACTGTTTCCCAAAATACAAATCCACTATCTTGCAAATGTTGATAGCAAGTATTATCAAAAATCAAAAAACAAACCAACAGCAAACAAACTCAGGGCCTTATTTATGAAGGCCTTGCGCCACAAGAGCGTCACTTATTTCCCATGTTTAAAGTGATGCACCGGCTGCACAAGGCAATCATAAATAAGGGCCAAATGAAAATACCATACATTTGCACCCAAAATCGTTTTTTGAATAACATTTTAGAAAAACTGCGCAGAACCTATGTACAACCACTCAATATCACTTTTGAAACCTCACTGTTTCCCAAAATACAAATCCTCTATTTTGCAAATGTTCATAGCAAGTATTATCAAAAAGCAAAAAACAAACCAACAACAAAAAAAATCAGGGCCTTATTTATGAAGGCCTTGCGCCACAAGAACGTCACTTAAATCCCATGTTTAAAGTGATGCACCGGCTGCACAAGGCAATCATAAATAAGGGCCAAATGAAAATACCATTTATTTGCATCCAAAATCGTTTTTTGAATAACATTTTAGAAACACTGCGCAGAACCTATGTACAACCACTCAATATCACTTTTTAAACCTCACTGTTTCCCAAAATACAAATCCACTATCTTGCAAATGTTGATAGCAAGTATTATCAAAAATCAAAAAACAAACCAACAGCAAACAAATTCAGGGCCTTATTTATGAAGGCCATGCCCCACAAGAGCATCCCTTATTTCCCATGTTTAAAGTGATGTACCGGCTGCACAAGGCAATCATAAATAAGTGCCAAATGAAAATACCATTCATTTGCACCCAAAATCGTTTTTTGAATAACATTTTAGAAAAACTGCGCAGAACCTATGTACAACCACTCAATATCACTTTTTAAACCTCACTGTTTCCCAAAATACAAATCCACTATCTTGCAAATGTTAATAGCAAGTATTATCAAAAATCAAAAAAACAAACCAACAGCAAACAAACTCAGGGCCTTATTTATGAAGGCCATGCGCCACAAGAGCATCACTTATTTCCCATGTTTAAAGTGATGTACCGGCTGCACAAGGCAATCATAAATAAGGGCCAAATGAAAATACCATTGATTTGCACCCAAAATCGTTTTTTGAATAACATTTTAGAAACACTGCACAGAACCTATGCACAACCACTCAATATCACTTTTGAAACCTCACTGTTTCCCAAAATACAAATCCACTATCTTGCAAATATTCATAATAAGTATTATCAAAAAGCAAAAAACAAATCAACAGCCAACAAACTCAGGGCCTTATTTATGAAGGCCTTGCGCCACAAGAGCGTCACTTATTTCCCATGTTTAAAGTGATGCACCGGCTGCACAAGGCAATCATAAATAAGGGCCAAATGAAAATACCATTCATTTGCACCTAAAATCGTTTTTTGAATAACATTTTAGAAAAATTGCACAGAACCTATGTACAACCACTCAATATCACTTTTGAAACCTCACTGTTTCCCAAAATACAAATCCTCGATTTTGCAAATGTTCATAGCAAGTATTATCAAAAAGCAAAAAACAAATCAACAGCCAAAAAACTCAGGGCCTTATTTATGAAGGCCTTGCGCCACAAGAGCGTCACTTATTTCCCGTGTTTAAAGTGATGCACCGGCTGCACAAGGCAATCATAAATAAGGGCCAAATGAAAATACCATTGATTTGCACCCAAAATCGTTTTTTGAATAACATTTTAGAAACACTGCGCAGAACCTATGTACAACCACACAATATCACTTTTCAAACCTCACTGTTTCCCAAAATACAAATCCACTATCTTGCAAATGTTCATAATAAGTATTATCAAAAAGCAAAAAACATATCAACAGCCAACAAACTCAGGGCCTTTTATTATGAAGGCCTTGCGCCACAAGAGCGTCACTTATTTCCCATGTTTAAAGTGATGCACCGGCTGCACAAGGCAATCATAAATAAGGGCCAAATGAAAATACCATTCATTTACACCCAAAATCGTTTTTTGAATAACATTTTAGAAACACAACACAGGACCTATGTACAAGTATTCACTTACACTACTGAAACTTAACTATCTGCTTCAAAATATTCTCCATAGAGCAAACAAGTCTCTATTTAAATTAAATAAATCATTACTCACCTTTACAAATGCTTTGGGAGTTTGAAAACAGTGTCAGACACACACACCAATTTTTCTTTAGCAGAACAAAAGGTGTGCACTCAATACACTGAAACCAAGACTGGCATAGAAAATCTCTAACTTTACACACATATGCCTTATTTCAACCAATCAAAAGTCTTCCCTCACTATTTTCAAACCGACACCCTTCCCCCTCTCAGACCTTTCTATCTGTTACCATAGCAACTCCCTCCTAACTGAACTCTCAGGTTCAAAAGTTTATTCTACAATGTTGTAAATTCAGTCAGCAACGATGTTTGACCTCTCAATACACCAGCTTATTCAGGGCATTATTGCTTTTAGTGACTTTTTCTTAACCATTCAAATTGCTTCTTACACACAACACAACCATGCACCCTAACTTTCTGTTTTCAACTAACTGAATCCACCAATAATTGCTTGTGATTCAACAGCAGGGAAACTCCACAATTATTTTTTTGTAAACTCCTACTGTTCCAACTGCCATTTCATTCCCACACTTCATCTGAATGCACCAGAACCTTCTCACATCATGTATTCTGTATGGATTATTGGACATAGCTACATCCACTGGGCTCAAAGGTATGCAGTAAGCAGAAATTATCACAACCTTGATTTATCAAAAGTGGAAATCAAGTGGATTGGCCAGAGAGGATTGAGATGTCATCAATTGATACCATTGGTGAAAACCTTTTTGCATCTGCCAAACCCTGACCTCTTAATAGTGCACTGTGGAGGAAATGATTTGGGCACTATGACTGGGGTTGGTCTGGAAATGCTTTTAAAGGACACCTTTGATCAATTGATGACACTTTTTCCACAAACTGCCTTGGTATATTCTAATATATGCCAAAGACAGAAATGGAACTGGTCCAACCAATTTTGTCCACAATTTGAGAAAGCACGGAAACATGTGAATAAATCTGTTTCTGCTTACATGAGAGACTGTGGAATGGGTTCAATATACAATAATAACGTGCGTTACAACATGCAAGACATCTACAGAGGAGATGGTGTGCACTTCTCAGATGAGGGGAATAGAATTTTCCTCCTGAATTTAAGACTGTGCATTGGAACCTACTTGTAGGTACAAAAATCAGCCACAGAACCCAAAAGCTCTTTTCAGAGCTACCCTACCTCTGTTCATTCAAAACGTTTATCTTTTTTTAACTTTTTTCACTATTTTTCACCAAAGTACGCTCCCCGGTACGCTTACCGGTGCGCGTACCGAGCGCTCCCGCCGCAAATTCTTTTTTTATTTATTTTTTATTTTTGGCCTATATGAGCGTCCTTAGCCCCCCTCAGAAAACCTAGAGGGTCAGGAAGTGACTATCGCGCCTTCTACCCATTCCCAACGTTGTTTGTCCTCCATCTTGTGTCTCGATTGTACCGAAACGCAAAATGGAGGACTCCCGTAACGCTGCCGGTGCGCGTACCGGGGCGCTCACCGGTAAGCGCTCTGTAAAAAAAGGTGGGAAAGTAATTTTTAGATAAACCACTGGAGACACTTTCATCAAATATAGAAAAGGCCCTACTACATAGCAGTCCCTACCATTTACCCAAATTTGGTGGAATTCCATTCAGACATTTAGGCTGTAGGCCTGTCTAAATATCCTGAGGTAAATTACATGACCAAAACACATATGAAGTGTGAGAATTTACAACCAATTAAAAAGTTACTTTCATTTTTTACGATTATTTCCTGACATTTGATTGGTTATGTACATGAATATATATAAAAAAAAAGAGAGGGAAACACAGCCATTTTGACTACTACTTCCTGAAATACATTTGAAAAGAAATTACACTGACAACTTCAACTGCTTTCTCACAGGTAAGTTGTTATTTTGGAAAGTGAAGTATGTTGTGCACTTTAAGTTAATTTGAGAAAAAATATTCTGTTAGTTATATACTATCCCACTGTAATAGATATAGATTGAGATAGGCCTCTCTGTTATAGTTATAGATTGAGTTAGGTTTCCCTTGTATTATTATAAATTTACTTAGGCTTTATCACATACACTTTTTAATATTTCAAATTCCAGCCTGATACCATACACTACCCAAAGATAGCTTCACTGTTAAAAAATCCAAACTGCCTGTCTGAACTTAAACACAACAGTGCCCTATCTCTACTGATATATTTATTTTTTATGCAATTTACAGCAACAAAATAGAAGGAGAACAGGATATTTCTTTTGAAATTGTTTTGGACAACAACACAGAAGAAAGAATTACTGAGAATGATGACTTTGATTTTATGGATGAGTTTCTGGACCATGAATTAGTTCAGTGTGTGGAATCAATGGAATCACAGAATGAAAATGAGGACATACCAGACAATGTATTATTAGAAGTTTTATTAAATTATGAAAAAGAATCAGAAAAATAAATTTATATTTAATAATCAAAAATTGTTCGAGCCATTATTCATTTTTATATGTAATTCATCAAGTAGTTCCAAAATGTTTAAAATATAAAGTGAGACTTATAGTATACTGTGCAACTTTTTGTGTTACATAGTAAGTTTGCTCATAGTTACTTCCTTTCTCCCACTATATTATCTCCAATGTGTATTTAACATCTCTGTATCATCTCCTGCCTCCATGTTGTTTCTGCTTTCCTGACAGACTACGCTATGAATTCCATATACCACAATAACTTCTGTAACAACATGCAAGATATCTACAAAGGAGACGGTGTATATTAAATTATAGACTCTGCATTCGTACCTACATGTTGGTACTTAAATTAAAAAAAAAACAACACAAAGAACAATTAATAAACATACAATTTTTAAAAGTCTGTCATTCTTTTTTCCCTATAGTACGCTCCCCGGTGCGCATACCGGGCACTTCCCCCGCAAAAAAATATTTTTTTTTTGGGCCCTGCGGGGCCCTTTTAAAGCCCCCACATCAAACTTAGGGGTCAGGAAGGGTCTACTCTGCCCCCTTATGATAATTTCCCCTTTGTTTTGGCCACCTCTCATGTCTCGATCCTACCGAGACACAAGATGGCGGCCGCTCCAGACTGTTTAGAATGTTTACAGACACCCGAGAGCCAATCAGCTTTCCGCGCGCGAACTCGCGTAGCGCGCTGGTTCGCGCCCCGGTGCGCGTACCGGGGCGCGCTTACAGATATATATATTTTTTCGAACCTAAGTTACTCAAAATCCACTGGAGGACATATCTTGAGACTTAGCAAAGGCACATCGGGCTACCAGTCCCTACAATTTTGCCAAGTTTGGTGGAAATCCATTCAGCCGTTCGGGCTAAAAGTGAGGTCGACCGCCCTATGGAAATTAACATTGGGAAAAGGCGTTTTGGGACCCCCCTTTTATCTTGGCCCCCGCTTGAGGAATCCCCCCCAAACTTTCAGGGAAGGACCGGAGCTTGAAGAGGCCATTTTGAGGAAATTTTCAGGCAAATTTGTCAACCGGCGCCAAAGTTATTCCAAATAGAATTTTGAGATTTAACATTGAAAAAAATCCTAACTATAACTACCTACTGGCGACCGCCAGTAGGTAATATATATATATATATATATATATATATATATATATATATATATATATATATATATTCACTGAAAAAAACATAGGTTTAAGGGGGGTTATAATTAGCAACACATTTCACTTGTATAAAACCATTGAAATTCCCCCATTATAGTTAGTTGTACTATAACTCGTGCACCCGCAATCCACTGCTGATGATGTCACATACCAAATCATTCACTGAAGACATCACTGATGACATCTCAAATGACATCACTGATGACGACTTTTCCAACGCGGTTGCTATGCAACTTGTGCGTGACACCTGGTGCATAAGCGAGATGTACGTATAACGTGACGGACGCACAGTAGCGTGTGACATCATATGCATATCGGACGTGGAGAACTGGGCCTTAAGGGCCGGGCGGCGCAGGGCACGCCTTAATCCCCGGATTCACCTGCCTTGTTACTAACAGAGACCCGAGACACTCCGTTGAGCGTGGAAGCCAGGTTTATTATCTGCAGCTGAGCACAGTTGTCCTAGAAGTACACACAGAGTGTAAGTTCTAAGGAGACTGACACTTCAGTCCGTGGCATACAATCTCTTATACTAAACACATTTACAATATCCCACTCCCCGTACACACAAAACGAACCAATAGGAAAAGTTGGAAAACAAGCTATCAGGTATCTCAGTATACGCCTCTTTCTCGGACCCCGTGTGTCACCCCTCCCAACAAATTAATCAGTGATGGTGTTCACAATCCCCTCTCGCAGGTGGCAGAACATGCTGGTGTGTCTCAAAGGATAGTTGTGTAATAGGAGCATACAAGGAGAGAATAGCAAAGGCCAGTCCGATAAGATAGTATAAGGGAAGATAAGGAGAGGGCAAATAGTCGGCTGAGACAGGGATCAATCGAACCAGACATGGATTAGCGAACTCGGCCAGACCCTGACATTGGGTTTCATGAACAAGGACAATAGAGTTACTTTTTAACTGAAAGGACACGTAGCAGCTGGAAAAGCAAAAGCATCACGTTCGCCGTGCCGCCTGAGTGGGGGCAAAATAAAATGGCGACAGGACACACAATGGCGGCTAGATACGGGACAAAATCTGAAATCGCAGAACCTCAGACGCGGTGGGTGCGTGACCTCCGCAATTTCTTTTATGCTGAAAAGCATATGTATATATATTTAATATAAATATTAAGACAAGAGATTATCTGAGTTATTATAAAAATAATTTTCTTTAACTTTCTTAAAAAGTACATCACTTTTTAATGCAATTTCGCGAAGTCGCACTGCAGGGTGCGTGCTGAGTGTGCGCATGCTACGCGCATCCTACGCGCACCCCATGTGACTTCAAAAACAGAGATTTGATTGGTTCATTACACTTCCTATTGAAACTATTGAAGGACCCCACCCATTTTAATCATTCTTCTTAGAACTTTTCTTAGAGATAGATGCCCTGAGAAGATCTACTGCTCTTTCTTTTTTGGAGAAGAGATTCATTTAAATATACCACGGCTGCTAATCTACCATCATCCTCTGATTCAGAGAACTCATCAGAGCAAGAATTTGTTCCTGAACCTGCACCACAGGAAAATGATACCAGCATTGCCTTGAAAATTTTCACCTTTCCACAAGGCTTAAAAAAAGGTGAATGCAACAGAAGTTAATTGCCGCATATGCAACAAAGTGCTTTCAAGGGGAGACCCCAACAAATAGTACTCCTGTGGAACTGCAACCATGCGGAAGCACTTGCAATCTAAGCATCCTGTCAACTTTGCAAGGGAGGAGTTAAGGAGATTGAGAGAGGGCCCTCCTGCTTCATCAGAAGGCCAGAGTACGAGTGGAGCAACACCATCAACCTCTACCGTACACCCTGATATTCGTCCCCAATTTGGGAAGCTTAGAATGAGCTGTGTAAAATGTGGACGGCTGATAGCATATGGAGAGCAGTCCATGGATCTGGTGTGTGAGCTGTTGACCACCACCATTGTTAGATTTCTTTTCTCCTCTCCTCCCAGTTTTTAGTTCTCTTTTCCAAGTTCTCATGTTTTCCCGTTTAAAAAAAAATGCAAAAATACAAAATCGTTAAAAAAAAAAAGAAATAAAAAAGTTTTTTTCAGAACTAACTACTCTGGTTAAAGAAAGATCTAAACTAGTATGCTAGTGTGTAAAAGTTGAGATGATGTATGTGTAGTGGATAATTGACTGTAAAAATACATTTCTGATGTGTGGTGAATGCATAAGTACAGAATTATAAGGAAGTGCTGCAGCATGACACTGTAAACTGTTTAACTACAGCATGCTGTGGTACTTCCAAAGCACAAGGATGTAACATATGTACATAAATATGTTGCAACTCTGTGCTTCCCTCTGCACAGCTGCAGAAATTGCAGGCATTTGGTTACAAAGGCACCCTTGCACCATGGTGCAAGGATGTCCGTGTCATGTGGATATTGTTTTTGTGCAAGAAGGGACACCTTCTTGCACAAAATCAATCAGTAAAGGCATTTTTCTCCCTCAATATATGCTGTGCATTGCAGCATATATTGAAAGTGAATAAATGAGGCGAAGTGAAAACAATTTTCCTCATTGTGCTTTGCTACGCCAATAGAAGGATGGTGTAGCATTCACAAACATGTCCAGAATTATGATTTGTGATCAATCTGGAAATGTGTCTTGTTCTATGAGTGTTCTGTGCAAGTACGCACAGCAAAACCTATAGAACACCTTTTCAACGCAAAGTACTGTGTATAATGAGATTATATTTACATGGAAAAGAAAAGGTATGCAGAATGCCTTTTCCTCACCTTATAAATAAGAAAGAGAGTTAATGGCTAGGCCAAATTTTATTATAGGAGTAAATGTCTGTACTGATAACAGAGAACAAGATACATTTACAACTACTTATGTTTTAGGGAACTGATAGGACATGTTTATATATTACTGAAGGGAAGGGATGCGACCTAATATGTCATTTGCAAAAACACTGACTGGTGTGGTTTAAATTAAACAGTTTCATTTCTTTTAATTCTGAAATTATCAAGACCTGCAAAAGAACCATATTAGTCTATTATGTACTATACCATATATCTTGCAGACAGGTGTTCTGAAGCTGTACCCTATTTTATACCTTTTTGCAATGCAATTTTCTGACAGAAATCTAGTGCATCCATGTTCCTTTTCGTCAACTGTGTGGAAAAGCAGTTCATTGTGCATTTTAAGACTTACTAAACCTTACCTCAACAGTAATACACGTAAAAAACAGTACACATTTTATTAACTTGTTCTTTATAATCTAAATGGTGGTAAATGTAATATCTTAAAATTAAGATCTGTAAAAAAAAGTAAAAATAGTTATAACATATAATAATACATTTTAACAGCACAGCATAATTTTAACATTTTACAAAGTAATTTCTTTGCCTTTTTTGCTGTTCTCAGAATATATTGAATTTCACTAGAAATAGTGATTTCAATTGTACCCATCACATAACAGCGAGCAAAAAAAACCCAATCAATTAGATTGTTTAAAAAAAACAATAATCCATGTATAGTAAAATACTAGATAATACAAATCACACGTATATAAAATGTTTACTGCTTAGAAAATGTTATAACTTAAATTTATAAACACTATAAATAATGTCAGTTAAAATTATACACCGAGACAATGTGCAACAAAAAGTCCATAATTCAAAGAAATACATTTCCTTGAGGCAAAATTGTATTTTTGCAGTAATTTTTATGTAAATTGTCCAATGATAATCCTATGAAATGCTAACAATAAATTCCTCAGAGACTGAATTAACTTCGTAAAACTATGGCTTTAAAAATATTAAGTAGGAATTTGGTAATTCGAAAGGCAAACTTTATTTGAAAACCAACTCAGCATCATTACAAAGACTCCAGCCTTTCTCACATTTGACATATGCAGTGTAATGTCCAGATGTAATTGAAGGACCATTGTGGAAAATTATTGCTTCTGCTACAAAAGTCCTTCCTTATATTGATAGTTGTGTAGCTACAAAATGTTTTATTATAGTGTCCAATTTTCTTCTGTCAGCTGTAAAACGTTGCATCATTAAAATTATATATTTTCCATATCTTTGGATAAATAATGTTGATAACATTTCTAATTTGCATTGCCTACACTCCATGTTTTGTTTTTCAGCTTTAACTAATTTACTAAAAGACACTGATTTACAGTCCGGTAATGTCAAATATAAAAATCTTTCAGTGTCTACATTAGTGCTACATGTATACATACAATTTTCACAATGATGTTCCCATTTATAACAAAGGCCAAAAAGATTCTCTATGTCTACACCTTCATTTTCTAATTCTGTAAGCATATAGATTAGAAACTCCTGAGCATCTTTTTGGATATTTTGTGTAAATTGTGTAGAACCAGAACATACATCCAAAAGATCACGAACATCAGAAAGGCTTTGTGGTAGATCTGGGGGTCTCTAGTTGGAAGAGGTAGGTACCACTGTCCAAATATGGGCCCTTGCTTCTAGTCAGGGTAACGAGGAAACCCCCTGATATAACCTCTGCTCACCCTCTAGGTAGCTTGACACGAGCAGTCAAGGCTAATCAGAAGGCAATGTGTAAAGTATTTGTACCAACACTCACAATAACACAGTGAAAACACCATAAACTGACTCCACAACAGTTTAGAAAAATAAAAGTATTTAATCTAAACTACACAAGACCAAAACGACAAAAATCCAACATACACAGTTCAAGAATATGGTTGCAAAAGAGTTCTTAAGGTTGCGATAAAAATAATCCACAGTTGCGTGAAAAGTTCACAGTCACGTCACGCTTTAGTCGACAGTACCTTTAGTTGCGACAAAGTTCAAAAGCAGAAGCTGGTGCGGTGTAAAACAAGCGATGCGTTGCTACTGAGACCTTGGGGAGGCGATGCGACAGCCCCGTTGCAGCAGCGGGCGTGTTGCGACGAATTCGATCTGTATGGGGAGGAAGGCTAATTGTATGGATTCCGGTGCATAGGTTCCATCGGAAGTTTGTTCTCGCAAAGGCACAATAGACGATCTCTTAGGGGCTGCGACGATCTCCGGGGTGATGATGCACGATCCAGCAGTGATCCTCTCTCTCACAGCTCCTCGATACGATGATCTGCGACAATGTTCGCAGCGGCGTGATGCGGTCCGCAAGCAAGCGGTGCAGCAATCTCTCCCAGCGCCGACAGGCTCTGCGACGACACTCGCAGCGATGTTAGTCGTCCCGCTCCGGTCTGGTGCGTCCGGCAAATGAAGGATGCTATGGCTCTGGCAGCGGCAACAGGCGCTACGGCGATCTCGGCTTTCGTAGCGGCAGGAATTTCCTCACACTGTCGGGGATGCGCTCCGCAGCGAGCGATGCAATACGATAACTTTTCTGTAGCAAAGTCTTTAAATCTTGGTTTCCAGCTTCCCACCAAAGGTACAACTTCCAGATGCACCACACTCGGGCCACGCACTCTAGGAAGGACAGAACTCTCTCAGTAAAGATCAGGGGAAGCGGGGGTGAAGTCTTTTTGTTCCTGGGACTTTAAAACAGGGAGCCAGCTCTTCTCAGGCCCTTGGAGATTCCTTCAAGCAAGGGAACACAGCACAAAGCAAAGTCCTTCCCCTCTTATTGGCAGCAAAGCAACAGAAGGGCAATCCAGCAAAGCAACAGCTGGACAATCTTCCTTCTTCAGTTTCAGCTTTCTCCTTGGCAGAGGTTCCTTCTTGATTCCAGGATGATCTAATTTTCTGTTGTCAGGGGTCCTGTACTTATCCCCTAAAAGTCTTTGTTATCTTTATGCAAGTGGGCCCTGAGCCCAGTCTGAACCAGTTCTGGGTGTTCCTTGAGCACTTTGTTTTCCTGGGTTCTTCTTTCCTTTCAGAGTGAGGGGCAGGGTTGTCAGCTGCCCAGCAAGAGGTGGAGCCAGCATTGTGGAAGGCAGGCATGGACCTATTCAGGCCCAGGTGCTATCTCCTCCCACCACTCAAGTTGCAAATGCAGTCATTCAGCCTAGGGCTGACTCGGCCAGCCTCCAGGGGAATCCCCAGCCCCTGTCACTCTCAAACCAGACAGTCAATACACAAACAGGCTAAGGCACACAGAAAGGTCAGACAAGAGAACAGCATCTTTCTAAAAGTGCTGTTCTCAAACACAGGGTTTAAAAACAACCTTTCCTAAAAGATGTGTTATCAAATTCCGAGTTCAGGGATACCAGACTTGTCCTATCTTGTTCCTATGGGAAGATCTGCTGGTAGGGTAGGCACTGTAGCCAGCATCCCTCATGGTAGCCTATGGAGCAAGATAGCCTTACAATAGTGAAAAACGAAAATGGCTGTAATTCACTACCGGAGCATGTCACCTGCACCAGTACATGCTCTACCTTTCACATACACTGCACCCTGCCCAAGGGGGTACCTTGGCCCTTCCATAGGGGTGACCAATATGCACAAAAAGGGAAGGGTTAGGCCTGGTCAGTGGGGACACTGACCAGGAGGACATGGCAGTTCACAGACTGCACACAGGCACTGTGGTGGCAGGCCTGAGACACCATTTTGGGGTTACTCGTGTGGGTGGCACAATCAGTGCCTCAGGCGCACTAGTAGCATTTGTCATCACCAGCCCTGGCACACCCAGTGCACTTTACTAGGGACTTCATGGTGATACAAATATGCCAATCATGTATATCCAATTAAAATAACAATTTACACAGGGAGCACTTACACTCTGACACTGATCAGCAGTGACAGAGTGTCCAAAGCATCTAAACCAGCGAAAATCAAATCCAGCACAGCATCAAAAATACAGAAGGTAGAGGCCAAAAAGACAGGGGAAACCATGCCAAAGATGCCAGGTCTAACACTTTGTATTTTATTTTTATCTTTTCTCAATTTTTCATAAAGAGAATGTAACAAGGAACAAAATATTTTTTCACAATTCTCCATAATTTGCTATTGCAAACCTTCAAGAAAAACAACAACATTGACCACTACATTAGCATAGCAGTTGACACCAGAACTATTTTCAAACTGAAAACCAACAATCTCTTCAACAGTGTCCTTTTTCTTTTTGCTTGCAATCACAACATTATCTTGTTTTTTTTTCCCTTCTCTACACCTTCAGTACAGATATTGTCATACCTTCTTTTTCGAGCAACCATATGCTTTTCAAAAACAGGATATTGACCTAAATTAGGAGCATATGTTCTTCTTAACCTATTGTACTTTTTTACACAATTGGCATCTGCAGTAATCTTAGTATCATCAAAATCAATCAAAACCAAACCAGATAATGTTCTGACTCTGGACAAAGCAACATATGCCATACGATCTTTAAACACAGAATTTACAATGTTCACCAAAGCACTGTCAACACTTAATCCTTGAGATTAATGAATAGTCACTATGAATAGTCACTGCATATGCCAGAGAAAAAGGAAACGATTTTCTACGGACATATAAATCATTAACAAGCAAAAAACTAACTGAACAACGACCAATTTGTTTCACTTCTTCAATCTGATCAAATTTAATTTTTAAGAATTTAATGGCATCTTTATTTTCATAATTAACAAAATTCACAACTTTGCCCATTGCTGCATTACCTAAACCTTTTTCTACATCCAAATTACGCTTTAAAATTATCCGACAGTTCCTACATGCATAACGATTCTTTTCTAAACCAGCGGTTTTAGATTTAGATTTTTCTAAAGAATCCAATTTTGTCTTCAATTTTTCAGTCAAAATAATATGAATTCCTTCATGTTCTATTTTATCGATGGCTTCCATTTTTATTATTTCTTCATTTTCCAGTTTCAAAAGTTGGTAATTGAATATAGAACACTCACGCAGTGTTGGCATTAAACAGATTACAGATTTATTATCTGCAACTTCCATGTATATATTCTCAGGAACTATATTTTCATTTGGAAACAAATTGGAAAGTAATCGAGTCTGTAAAGCTTGTTTGCCATGTTCCGTCAGTAGTCCAATTCTTATATCTAGGAGAATAGTTCCATAATCAACATTATTTGCCTGTCGCTTATTTGTAATGAGTTCTTTATATTCAAAATATGACCAAATGTTCACGTTTCCATCACTACCCAGAGGGTTTCTGGTATCTTCATGCGCAAGTGTTTTAAAAACTAGTTATCCTTTTACAACACTTCATACATTCTTAAATGCACAAAGGCAAACATTAAGTTTGATACCATGCTTACCTCATCAATAATGAGAAGTTTCATTTCTTCAAGACTCTTGAAACTTCACAACAAGCTTCTCCAGATAGCTTGTGGTAATCCAATTTGTTTTCATGCTCTACTGGTAGCATTAGTAAACGATGTAAAGTAATTCCTTTAATATTGGGTGCTGCCAACCCAGTTGGAGCAGTGACAACACATGACAAATGTGACTCAGTTGTTTTCTGTAGATAACTTGTAATTACTTTAATTAAAAAACTTTTTCCTGTTCCAGCTTGTCCACTCACGTACATTCGGATAGGTTGAATTGACGTGCATGAAGTAATCCATGGTCAATCTGTTGTCTCACTTGCTCATATATTTGTTTTTGCTCAACATTTAGTTGTTTATTCCAAGTTTGCTAAGTTTGTTACATCTTCTTGAGCTTGATGCATTGCTGTTTCCACCTCATTCATGGAGATTGCTGCTTCATTTTCAACAATTGGTTGTCCTAGTCCTCAGCGCAGGAGAACTTTGACTGTATTGAGAACTGTCTCTAGCAATCTCAGCTCCAATTGTAGCTTCTTGATCAATTTCATCGTTCAACATTTTCACATAATTTGAAAAAGCACTGCATTGTATGCTATCTTTAGAAGCATTAAAGGAATCTTCATAGCTCTGGAAATCTCCAAGTAATTCCAGTTCTGAACTCCATGGTTTGAATAGTTGTAAAAGAGCTAAATAGTACAATTCCCTTTTATCAGCAGTTTCACAACTCAGCTTCCTGTGATTAATCAAATTTCCTTTCGTTTGTTTCACCAAACATCCTTCGGAACCAATTAGTCCATATTTTCCATCATTGATGTTCTTTGTAGTATTCCATTTGAAAGTGTAGTTTTGCAGTACTTAATAGAGACACATGTTCTCCTGATGATGACTTCTGTTTGGGTAATATGTGTCCATATTCGTTTTCAAAATATCTGTACTTTCTGGATCTTTTGCTGCTAAATATTCAATTTCTTGTACAGATTTCAGTACTCAATTCTGCATTGCTGCAAGACCTAGACATAAATGATTCTTGTAAATTTTGAGTATAGGCTTGCAGATGATAACCGATCTGAGCATTCATATGCTCCAATTTCTCGATGCGATAACATCTTCAAACTGAAACTGTATAATTTCTTACTTAGAGTCTTCTCGTGAGAAATCTCTTCCCACATTTCTTTCAATTCCGTTTTTTCTGATTTTGTAATATAGGACGTTACATATTGAGCAACAGCAATGGAATTGTCTGCAACATATTGAATATCCATGTTAGCATTCCACATGGACAAAAGAACTGGGTTGTAGTCATTTATGTATTTTGACTCTTCATTTCTTCTTAAGTTGTAGGTATTTTTTAGAGACTTTCTTGTGATAGTATGTCGCAAAGATGACATAAAACTGTTCACTCTTCCTTTTGATTTTATAGGACGTGAAAATCCAAAACGACATTTGGTGTAGAACTTTCCTTAGGTTTGTACTTTAGTCTACAGAATTTTCAACATTGGCGGCTTTGGAATCGTAACACTTGTGCTCTTAATTTGGGGTTTTTTGTGCTTTTGGGTACATGACATGTTGCATATTGTTCAATAAAACTCAAAACAGCAGCATCCGCATCTGTTCCAAATTTGGGAGCGTCCTTAATCCATAACTGCATATGATTAAGAGGAGCACCTCTTGATTGATACTCCTTTCTCCAAAAGAAATCCACAACTTCTCCAAGAGGAGGATTTATTTTATTGAAGATAAAAGACATCATAGCCTCAAAATTATAATTTAAATACCTGCATACATTACCAGGATCCGAAGAGCACAATTCCCCAGGTGGTTTGTATTCAGTATTTTTTATATTGCAATTTGCCTCACGACGAAATTCTAGTAAATCATCCCAAGCGTACTCAGCACAACTCAGGGTAAGGAACCATGTTGGAGTTACTAAGTTCTGTAGCATACATTTCAATTCTCCATGACAACGGTACCAATATTCATTAGTCCCACGCTGACATGCCATCAAATTAATAAGCTGAGATTCTAGATGATCATCTCTCTGGTGCACTTCTATACTACTATTATAAAGTAAGAACTTTGAACCTTTGAGGCGGGTAAACTCGGGAACCACAGGGCCAATCCACACACCCGATACATCATTGTAATCGTCAGGGTGTGAAGATTGACATAGGCTATATAAACTATACAAATCTGCGTTATTTAAAAATCTGTACACTAAAAAAAAGAGTAGTCCCTTCGAAGTAGCGCCGGCCGCGACCTGCGTGCTGACGTCAGGAGCGCGGGGAGGAGCGGCATCCAGGAGCGCGAGGAGGAGCGGTGGAAATGGCACGGGGGAGGAGCAGTGAGGAGCGGCGGACAGGTGGTGAGGAGCAGCGGACAGGCAGGAGGAGCGGTGATGAGCGGCGAGGAGCGGCGGAGCGGTGAACTGAGGAGCGCGGGGGAGGAGCGGCGGCTGAGGTAAGGCTCCGGGGGACCCAGGGACAATGTCAGGGCAGGCGGGGGTCGGGGCAGGTGGGGGACGGGTTGGGCGGGGGACGGGGCGCGCGGGGGCCCGGGCTGCTGGACAATATCGGGGCGGGCGGGGGCCCAGGCTGCTGGACAATGTCGGGGCGGGCGGGGGTCACGTCATGGATAGAGCCAAACAGCAACAATGTCACTTCGCTCCAAAAGAAAAGTACACTGTGCTCAATACCAAGAGCCCCAAATAACAAAGGGCACTAATGATCGCGGTGGGGCCCGGGCTGCTGGACAATGTCGGGCGGGTGGGGGTCGAGGAAGCCTGATTGCTCCCGGACAAGGTCGGGACGGGCTGCTAGTTATCCATAAAATCTTTTGCAGATACATTTTGCAGATGTATTCCAGATTTTAGAATATGGTTGACTGCATATGAAAGTCCAGACAAGTCACTTTCAAACAAAAGATGAAATATATAAGGGATACATTGTCGAAATCTTGGATCTTTTGCATATAATCTTGTTGTCCGATATTCAGATGCAGGAATCTGCACAGGACATTCATCATATCGTCCTCCTTATCCAGTTTTGAACAACTGTGGAAAACAATGAGCTTCCAAGCTCTCTTCCCATACACTCATGGGACTTCCTTTTGCTTTTTTCATTTGGAACAAAACAATAGTGTTTCCCATCACTTCTTTTGAATGAAGTGGATGCACACTGTAATGTTCATAGATTTTTTCACATCTTAACATATCCACTTTTTCAATTTGTCCACTTGACGTTTCAGTATCTTCTGTTAAACTATTTATTCTTCTCCTATATAAACATTCGTATAGTATGTATGGTTTTTTATCAAATACATCGTTGCCTTTTGCACTTTCCCAACATCCACTAACTCCTGCCTGATTTTCTTGTTCTTAGTTGGCACACCATTAACAAGAATAACTAGTGGTTCACTGTCTACACTGTCTACACCAATAGTTTCAATATTTTTCTTTAAATCTAACGGTAAATACACAACTCTTCCTTTTAATCCTCTTTATAAATCTGAAGGAGGCAATTTACCTGTTTTAGGCTCCATACGAACAATAGCCTGAAACGGGTGCACACATTGAATGAGAATAGACTCATAGGTATAGAGATCTGTCAGTTCTGGAGGAATATCAACCACCTCTAAATTATTATGCACAGCTCTAGCAGGCATTCTATTCTCATCTAATTTCTTATAACAATATTTGCAAATACGCTGATCAGAACCCAAATCAAAACAATTCTCTACCAACAAATAAGTAGCAAATTCCTTCCACTTATCATTATTTTATTCTTCACTTTTTAAATACAGATAAACACTCCTAGTATGATTTTTGTACTGAGTTCGGCGACAACAAATACAAGAAAAATGTGGCCTTTAACCTGAAATCACCTTAAACTTTGTAATTTCATTTTCAAAATTTTTTGCACAACTTCGTTAAAAATTCTCTACAACATTTTCTTCTATTAATGTCTGAGCTTCTTCACTCTCTTCTTCTGGACCAAAGTAACAAAACTCAAAATCATCACAAACCTTTTTCACATCTGATACTGTACCACGTAAAAAAGAGCACTGTTCAACTTATTTAACTTTCGTGCTGGACTTTTTGCATAATACTATCTTCTCACTAACTTCCCCATTTGAGTATGATGTAATGCCAACATCCTTAATTGATGAAAAACACTTTAACATACTTTCCTAGAAAGACAAGCCAGAGAATGACCTTGCAAACCGGTGTGTTTTCTCACTCTGCAAGGGTGTAGTCCTTGCAACACCTTCATCTTTTGTTTAACACTTTTTTTACAAAATGCTTGTAAGAAATTACGTAATTTATCAATAGATTCTTGTAGTACACTACAAATACTACCACAGACCCAAGTGTACACTGGGGCTTTAGGACGTCTGCCTAGAACTTCATCAGCTATCACTTCTTCTGCATTTCTAGGTGCTATTTGCTCTTTCTCAATTGAACAACCATTTTTAACCTCATAAGCTTGACCACTGGTGTCAGCTGCATGCAACAAAGCATTGCTCTGTAAATAACTCTCTTCATTAAAAAAAGGTTCTGAACTTGAACTGTTCTTCCATTGCCCTAAAAAATATCACAAAAATGACTTCTGTTAATTACTCTTTTCATCTTACTTTTGGCCTTCATTAAACGGATTGGTTTATCTAGTGATCGAATTCTCTTCAATACTAAAATGAAGAGTTTCCTCTTTACTTCGAAAGCCTTTTCAACAATGGGTTCGATATGCTTCTTCTTTTCATACAATTGTGTTCTCTTTCTATATTTCTTTGTGTCTTTCAGTAAATTATGGACAACTCTGTTGTAAAATAATTTTTGGTGGATTTCTTTATATTGATTTTCTCTTATTTTACTATAAGTTGTATCCTTTGTTTTTGCATTGCCTTTTTTGCCTTTCTTATTCTTTGTACTTTTTGTTGTGCTTGGAACATTTTCACTGCTTTGCACATTTGCATTTTTTTTCTGAATCTAGTGATATTTTTTATGAAGTCTTTTGTAGTCTTACTGGTTTTGTTTTTTTCAAGTAAGTATCCTTTTTCTGACTTTTTCTTCTTTCTTTCTGCGGCATGATAACTTTATTTCAACAATGATAAACAGTATCTGTAAAAAATAAACATAAAAAAGTATTTATTAATAACTTAAAAAAATTATACATTTTTATTATTATACAAACACATTTCATACAAATTCTGACTAAAAAAACTGTAGGCCTGAAGCACAACTGTGAAGGTGATAAGAGCACTACATACATATTGCATACCAGTTTGAAGCACTCCATAACACTAGAACCTGAAGCACTGTATGAGTACATGGATATTCAACAAATTATCACAATACTATAAGGAAAGACACTGAGTCAATTCATTATTGCTTCACTTTTACTTTAGTAAATAGATTACTACATGGTACATAAACAGTCACTATGGTTTTGCAAAAGTACAGGTTTAGAATTTACAGTAGTGCAGTGTTGTTTCTCTAGTGTAGGAAGTCGTACTGAGGTACTGTTGTTGGGTAGTGCAGTGGTATTTCAGTAGTGTAGGATGTTGAGCTTGAGTAGATTTAAGGTTTAGGGTAGTGTAACAGTGTTTCTTTAGTGTAGGGGGTCATGCTAGGGTCTTGTTTTAGAGTTTAGGGTACCACACTGGGGATTCGGTAGTGTAGGTGGTTGTATCAGGGATAGATTTAGGGTTTAGGGTAGTGCAGTGTCTTTGTGTAGTGTAGGGGGTCCTGCTGGGACAGTGTTCTAGGATAGTGCAGTAGTGTTTATATAGTGTACGAGGTCATGCTAGGGATAGTGTTTTAGGATTTAAGATAGTGCAGTGGTGTTTGTGTAGCGTAGGGGGTCATGCTGGGGTAGTGCAATGGTGTTTGAGTAGTGTAGGAGGTTGTGCTGGGGTACTGTTCTAGGAAAGTACAGTATTGTTTATGCAGTGTACAGGATCATAATAGGGATAGTGTTTTAGAGTTTAAGGTAGTGTAGTGGTGTTTTTGTAGTGTATGGGGTCATGCTCGGGTAGTGTTCTAGGATAGTGCAGTCGTGTTTGGATAGTGTAGGAGGTCAGACGGGGATCGATTTAATGTTTATAGTAGTGCAATAGTGTTTGAGCAGTGTACAGGGTCGTGCTGGGTAGTGTTTTAGTGTTTAGGGTAGTACAGTGGTTTTAATGTAGTGTAGGGGGTCATACTAGGGGTAGATTTAGAGTTTAGAGTAGTGCACTGGTTTTGTGTAGTAGAGAGGGTTGTGCTGTGGTAGTGTTTTAGGGTAGTGCAGTAGTGTTCCGGTAGTGTAGGGGGTCATGCTGGTGTAGATTTAAGGTTTAGGGTAGTGCAATGGTGTTTGGGTACTGTAGTGGGTTGTGCTATTATAGAGTTTTAGAGTTTAGGGTAGTGCATTGGTAAATGGGTAGTGTAGGAGGTTGTGCTGGGGTAGTGTTCTAGGGTAATGTGTTGGTGTTTATGTAGTGTACAGGGTCATGGTAGAGATAGCGTTTTAGGCTTTAAGATAGTGCAGTGGTGTTTGGATAGTGTAGGAGGTTGTGCTGGGGTAGATTTAAGTTTAGGGTAATAAAGTGGCGAATGTGTATTGTAGGTAGTCATGCTGGAGGTAGATTAAGGGTTTACAGTAGTGCAGTGGTGTTTGGGTAGTGTAGGAAATCATACTGGGGTAGTGTAACTGCAAGACTACATGTACTTAGTTGTCTGCAAAAACATCAAGCATACATTCCATATATTTCAGAACTGCATTTTACTATTAATACTAATGTCATATTGGAAACACAAAACCAATGACTATTTTCTAATTCTAACAAAATGTGAGAACACAGTACGTTTTTAACCAATTACATGTCGGGAAACACATGAACTACCATAATGCTTCTCTCAGAGTGATTCCTAAATGCACAGACTCACTGTGTGATTCTAGACAAATAACAATATTTCTCATACAGTACAAGGATACTATAGTGGTGTTTGGGTAGTGTGAGGGGTCCTGCTGTGATAGATTTAGGCTTTAGAGTAGTAAAATGGTGATTAGGTAGTATAGGGAGTCATACTGGGGTAGTGGTCTTGCACAGTGCAGTGGTGTTTATGTACCATAGGAGATCATGCTAGGGATAGCGTTTTAGGCTTTAAAGTAGTACAGTGGTGTGTGTGTAGTGTAGGGGGTCGTGGTACGGTAGTGTTCTTGGAAGTAAAGTGGTGTTTGGGTATTGTAGGAGGTTCTGCTGGGGTAGATTTAAGGTTTAGGGTAGTAAAGTGATGAACAGGTAGTGTAGGTAGTCATACTGGAGGTAGCTTAAGGGTTTACAGTATTGCAGTTGTGTTTGGGTAGTGTAGGAAATCATACTGAGGATAGTGTCACTGCAAGACTACATGTACTTATTTGTCCGTAAAAACATCAATCATGCATTCCATATATTTCAGAACTGCATTTTACTATTGATACTAAACTCATTTTGGAAACACATAACCAATGACTATTTTCAAATTCTACCAAACTATGAGAACACAATACATTTTTAACCAATTACATGTCGGGAAACACATGAACTACCAACATGCTTCTCTCAGAGTGATTCCTAAATGCACAGACTCACTGTGTGATTCTAGAAAAATAACAATATTTCTCATACAGTACAAGGATACTATAGTGGTGGTTGGGTAGTGTGAGGGACCCTGCTGTGATAGATTTAAGCTTTAGAGTAGTAAAATAGTGCTTAGATAGTATAGGGAGTCATACTGGGGAAGTGTTCCAGCATAGTGCAGTGGTGTTTATGTACCGTAGGGGATCATGCTAGAGATAGAGTTTTAGGTTTTAAGGTAGTGCAGTGGTGTTTGTGTAGTGTAGGGGGTCGTGGTACGGTAGTGTTCTAGGGAATAAAGTGGTGTTTGGGTATTGTAGGAGGTTCTGCTGGGGTAGATTTAAGGTTTAGGGTAGTAAAGTGATGAACTGGTAGTGTAGGTAGTCATACTGGAGGTAGATTAAGGGTTTACAGTATTGCAGTTTTGTTTGGGTAGTGTAGGAAATCATACTGAGGATAGTGTCACTGCAAGACTACATGTACTTATTTGTCCGTAAAAACATCAATCATGCATTCCATATATTTAAGAACTGCATTTTACTATTGATACTAAACTCATTTTGGAAACACATAACCAATGACTATTTTCAAATTCTACCAAACTATGAGAACACAATACATTTTTAACCAATTACATCTCGGGAAACACATGAACTACCAACATGCTTCTCTCAGAGTGATTCCTAAATGCACAGACTCACTGTGTGATTCTAGAAAAATAACAATATTTCTCATACAGTACAAGGATACTATAGTGGTGGTTGGGTAGTGTGAGGGGTCCTGCTGTGATAGATTTAAGCTTTAGAGTAGTAAAATGGTGCTTAGATAGTACAGGGAGTCATACTGGGGAAGTGTTCCAGCATAGTGCAGTGGTGTTTATGTACCGTAGGGGATCATGCTAGAGATAGAGTTTTAGGCTTTAAGGTAGTGCAGTGGTGTTTGTGTAGTGTAGGGGGTCGTGGTACGGTAGTGTTCTAGGAAATAAAGTGGTGTTTGGGTAGTGTAGGAGGTTCTGCTATGGTAGATTTAAGGTTTAGAGCAGTAAAGTGATGAACAGGTAGTTTAGGTAGTCATACTGGAGGTAGAATAATGGTTTACAGTATTGCAATGGTGTTTGGGTAGTGTAGGAAATAATACTGAGGATAGTGTCACTGCAAGACTACATGCACTTATTTGTCTGCAAAAACATCAAGCATGCCTTCCATATATTTGCAGAACTGCATTTTACTATTAATACTAAACTCATTTGGGAAACACATAACCAATGACTATTTTCTAATTCTACCAAAATGTGAGAACACAATACATTTTTAACCAATTACATGTCGGGAAACACATGAACTACCAAAATGCTTCTCTCAGAGTGATTCCTAAATGCACAGACTCACTGTGTGATTCTAGACAAATAACACTATTTCTTATAAATACAGTAGTAGGATACTATAGTGGTATTTGGCTAGTGTAAGGGGTCCTGCTGTAATAGATTTAAGCTTTACCGTAGTGAAATGATGATTAGTCAGTATGGGAAGTCATACTGGTGTAATGTTCTAGCATAGTGCAGTGGTGTTTATGTACCATAGGAGATCATGGTAGGGATAGTGTTTTAGGCTTTAAGGTAGTGCAGTGCTGTTTGTGTAGTGTAGGGGGTCCTGGTACAGTAGTGTTCTAGGAAATAAAGTGGTGTTTGGGTAGTGTAGGAGGTTCTGCTGGGGTAGATGTAGGGTTTAGGGTAGTAACGTGGTGAGTACCTGGTGTAGGAAATCATACTGGGGGTGGTGTCACTGCAAGACTACATGTACTTGTCCACAATAAAATCAAGCATGCATTCCATATATTTCAGAACTGCATTTTACTATTATTACTAAACTCATTTTGGAAACACATAACCAATAACTATTTTCTAATTCTACCAAAATGTGAGAACACAATACGTTTTTAACCAATAACATGTTGGGAAACACATGAACTACCAAAATGCTTTTCTCAGAGTGATTCCTAAATGCACAGAAGACTCACTGTGTGATTCTAGACAAACAACACTAACCCTTCTATTTTACCAAAACACATTTCATAGAGTAGCATAAGTACTGCATTTTAATGTAAAAACTTCACTCACTTTGCAAATACATAAAAATAACTGGTTTCTAGTTCTACCAAAACATTAGAACTGCCTATTTATCTGTGTGGAAACACATAAAAGAAACAAATGCTTATCTCAAAATACTTTCTAAATGCACACACACACTCACAATAAACTTCTAGAGAAAAAAAGTATTACCTGCACTTTAGCATGACAACCACATTACTCTGATTAAAATCAAAATGCACCACATACATTCCCTCACAAATGAATAACTCACCTTTCCAATTGTGTTGTAGAATAAAAAGTATGTCAGTCACAGAGCAGTTTTTCTTATTCAGAATCTCTGTTTTCAACACCTCTCACCGGAACCATACAATGGCAGAGTTTCCCTCTCATTTTGAACACATACACACCTTCACATCAAATCACATTGTTTCCCACATTAATTTAAAACCAAACACATTTCCATTGGTTAGACATTTCAATCCTTTCCAAACAACATACATTTGAACCCTTACCCCATTCTGCCTTCTGCCTGTTAACATAGAAACACTTCATGAAACACTTAACTGAGCACACAGGTCAAAAGGTTATCACACAATGTTGCTAATGAAAACAGCAAGTGTGCTTGACTTCTCAAAATACCAGTTTATCCTACGTAATGTTCTTTTCAATCACTTTCTGATAACCAATAAGAATCATGCTTTTAAAAAAACAGCAGCCAGGCACCTGAATACAGCCGACTGACCCGGCTCCGCCTGGCTCCACTGAACCCCAGCGCGACTCGGCGCTCACGGGCATTATCGGAAGTGCGACACCGGTTGGACTTGAAGCACTACGTGTGCTCCCACCCCCGAAGGCCATAAGGAAAATATTTCCTCACCGGCCACCATTGAATACGGTCTTGGCCACCCTTTCCAGAACTTGGCCCGATTGGCCCTGAATTGTTCCATGCTCCACTGGGAGCCTCTCACCTACACGTTCTGTGGCAAAAGAGGCTTATATTGAAAGGCAATTATTGTTTTGTCCTGATGATGGACCCCATTATTTAGTAGTGGGTCCGAAACGCCGTCGACTTAAGTACCATATACATGTGTAATGAAATCCTATGCAATGCTATGTAATGGTACCTACTGAATCCTTCTGTATGACTGTATTTCTACAGAAACTGCTGCTCTTGCCTTGTAAGCCCTGTCTTGTTGTGGTTGTGTCTATGTTGTGGTTGGGTACAGGCTTGTGCCCCACACCAGTGAAATGTTGAAGGTTATTACGTTGTGCTGAAACTTTCTACTAAATATAAATTTTAAAGACCGCTGTCCGGCTGGACATGTCATCACCAATATAGAACTGACTGGGTCTATATTTATTGTCCACTATTCTTTTTCCTTGCTTGGGACCATTGTTGTTTGTGTATAATTTAAAAAAAACAGAAACATGCACCCTAGTTTTCAGTGTAGAATGTTGCCAAGCAACCAATCATTTCTTTTCTGTTTTTCAACACTGCATCTTATCCATCATTTCAGAAAAATCTTAATTTTCAAACTGCCATTTTATTTACAGAGACCATCTGAGTGCATCCAGACCTCCTTTCAAGATGCTTAGAGTGTGGATTGTAGGACACAGATATAATTTCTGGAGCCAAAGGTATGCAGAACACAAAGGAAATCACAAAGACCTAGGTTTACCATATGTAGACATTAAATGGATTGGACAGAGAGGTTAAAGTGGCACCAATTGATGCCATTGGTGCAATCCTTTTTACACCGCCAATACCCTGACCTCATAATTGTGCACTGTGGTGACAATTATCTAGGTACTTTGACTGGGGTAGGTCTGGAAATGCTTATGAAGGACACCTTTGGAGAATTGATGTCACTTTTCTCCCCAAACTGCCTTTGTCTATTCTAACATATGCCAAAGGGAGAAATGGAACTGGTCCAATCAATTTTGTCCACAGATTGAGACTAGTAAACATGTGAATGCATTTGTTTTCTGCTTTTTTCTGAGACTATAGAATGGGATCCATATACCACAACAATCTAAGTTTCAATATGCATGGCATTTATAGGAGATATGGTGTACATTTTACAGATGAGGGGAACAGTCTCTTCCTCATGAACTTTAGACTCTGCATCAGTACTTACTTGTAGGTACTAAAATCTCTCAATAAACACAAGGGCTCTTTTTAGAGCCACCCAAGATTTAAACACACAACTTTGATGTATATCTCAAAAATACATGCTTAGTTTTTTTTGGGCGGCGAAATATATGGATCCTATGCTCATCCCACGATTTAAAAGAAAGTTCTTTTTTTTGCCCTAGAGGTCCTTATGGGACCCCCTGAGCAGGCCTAGGGGGTCAGGGTGTGTCTGCCCTTCCCCCTTTTCATGTTTTGCACACATATTTCACAGACTTCTTCAGCCTCGCTTATACCGAGCAATAAAATAGCTGCCAGCAGTACCTGGTTTCGTATGTTTACAAACGCTTGACAGCCAATTAGCATTGAGCGCATGATCGGGACGGTGCGCTTATGCCAATCCTGGCACAACCCGCAGATCCACCGTGCCCATAGATATATAAATGACTTTAACTGTAATTTTCTCAGGAACTACTGAACATATTGACACCATATAAGCAAAAGGCACAAGTCTGAACTAAGGACTATCTCTTTGCCAAATTTGGTGTAATTCCGTTCAGCCATTCGGGCTGTAGCCGTGGCTAAAGGTCCTATGGGATATTGCATGGGGAAAACACGTTATGGGACCCCCTTTTTTCTCCCCCCCACTTGACCAATCACCCCCAAGCTTTCAGGGAAGTAGCGGAACTTAGCTGTCCAAAAGTTTGGAAAATTTCAAGAAGATTCATCAATCGACGCCAAAGTTATTGCCAATAGAATGTTGTGGTTTTCCTATGGTTAATAGGTCCTAACTATAACTACCTACTGGCGACTGCCAGTAGGTAATATTTGTATATATATATATATATATATATATATATATATATAGATATATATATATATATATATATATATATATATATATAGATATATATATATATATATATATATATATATATATATATATATATATATATATATATCTATATATATAAGCATTTACAAAACCTTGAATATTCAATGAAAAAACCATTGGTTTTAGGCCATATATAGTTAGGGATTTGCATTTAGAAAACCTTATTTTACTCGCATAAAACCATTGAAATTCCATATATAGTTATAAGCGCTAACTATATATCGCGCACCCGCAATCCACTGCTGATGATGTCACATATTACATCATTCATGACATGGTTAGTGACATCACTGATGACATCACTGATGACATCTCAAATGACATCACTGATGACATCACTGATAACATCTCATTTGACATGACTGATCACATCACTGATGATATCATTCATGTGATAATACCATGAACCTCTTCAGACTCTAATATAACCTTAGATACAATCAGTGTAAACAGACAGTCACTCATCCATGGAGTTACTCACACACCTAGTCAGTTATGCCAAAAATCAATCACACCTCCATTTTCTCAACTATACAGTTATACACACCTTACTTATTCAAACATATACTAACACATATTTACTTTACTCTCTTATACAATCTCTGATACATGTTCACAATGATCCATACAGCCACTCACACATTCACTAGCTCTTATGCACAGCTATTTATAGATGTCAACTCTCACATGTACTGTGTTTTACATATGTACTTAATTTGACATGTAGCACTGAGATATCCATTCACTCACTAATACACTCATGCACAGTCAACCGCCCATACAGCTGTTTGCACATGCAGTTTTGAATCTATACATATAGTGAATCAACTACTCACACATCTATGTACAGAGTCACACACCTTCCAGCCACCCATACACACACACTCAGTTTCCCATACAAATACTTGGGCAACCAATCAACCCATACAGTTACTCATATAGCTACTGATCAACATATGCAGCAGTTTGTAGAACAACAGATATAATGATGCACAAATTAAAACAGTTTAGTCACTAACCCATGCACTCAGTGAGACACATTTAATCACTCACTCAATCAGTCAGTCATGCACCTAGTAAATCCTTCATCCAGACACTTATATATCCACATATTCATCAATATGTAAAACATATTTTAACTTTACAGAAACATACAGTCACTGGATGTTGTAATCAGTGATGTCATCAGTGATGTCATTTGAGATGTCATCAGTGATGTCATCAGTGATGTCACTAACCATGTCATGAATGATGTAATATGTGACATCATCAGCAGTGGATTGCGGGTGCGCGATATATAGTTAGCGCTTATAACTATATATGGAATTTCAATGGTTTTATGCGAGTAAAATAAGGTTTTCTAAATGCAAATCCCTAACTATATATGGCCTAAAACCAATGGTTTTTTCATTGAATATTCAAGGTTTTGTAAATGCAAATTCCTAACTATATATGGAGTATAACCTATGGTTTTTTCTGTGAATATATATATATATATATCTATATATATATATATATATATATATATATATATATATATTCACTGAAAAAAACATAGGTTTCAAGCCTTAAATAGTTAGTAATTAGCATTTAAAAAACCTTGCAAATTCACTGAAAAAACCATAGGTTTCATGCCTTATATAGTTAGGAATTAGCTTTTAAAAAACCTTTGAAATTCACTCAAAAAACTATAAGTTTTAGGGGTGTTATAGTTAGCTGGACATTTTACTCATACAAAACTATTGAAATTGTTCCTATATAGTTAGTTGTACTAACTATATTTCGTGCACCAGCAATCCACTGCTGATGATGTCACATATTACATCATTCATGACATGGTCAGTGACATCACTGATGACATCTCAAATGACATCAATGATGAAATCACTGATGAGATCATCCAGTGAATGTGGTTTGCTTCGTTATTTAAATATGCATTACATATATATAGCAATTTGCATTGAAGTATGAGTGGATACATAAAAATAAATATTTGGATGGAGGACTTGTGTAGTATCTCACTAAATATAGTGGATAGTGACTAAACTGTGTGAATATCTGTATCACTTTGTCAGTTGTTGTGTAAACTGGTTCGCCAGTCGGTTACTAGCTATGTGAAAGTCTATATTAGTTATTGATTAGTTAATTGAGTATTTGTATGGGAGAGTGAATGTGTGTGTGGTTCGATGGAGGGTGTGTGACTGCCCAAGGATGTGTGAATAGTTGATTCAGAAGATATATGAAGTTACAACTACATGTTCTAACAGTTGTTTGGGTGAGTGAATATCTTTATGGGTGTGGTGATGAGCAAATATATTTCTCAATGGTACATGTCTAGCAGACTAGAAAAATAAAAGGCAGTGTATGTGTCAGTTGTTGTATATAAATAAGTATACATAAGACTCAATGATTGTGTGAGTGACTGTATGGATAACTGTATACTTGTAATAATGATTTTATAATATACTAAATATGACTTACTATCTAAATGATTAGATGAAGTGGTGTTTGTATAAGTGTGTAGCTAAGTAAGATTGTAAGTATGATCCATTGTTTGCATAAGTGAGTAGGATAACTTCATATGTGAATAGGTTGTGTGCTGGTGTGTAATGTTGATATAGGTGTATAAGTATTTTAGATAGTGTTCTATTGTTCATTGACAGCATGTATGATTGAATCTACAGGTAAGTGATTAGATGTGTGTATACATCTAGGAAACAATGAGTGGGTTTTAAATACTTGTATTACTGTGTCAATGGATTCAAATATGATACTCTGTATTTTACAAAGAGTGATGAAAGATTTTACTAGTGTATGAAAAGGTGTATGTGATTGTCACGTGGATGATGTCATCAGTGATGTCATCATTGATTGCATTTGAGATGTCATCAGTGATGTCACTGACCATGTCATGAATGATGTAATATGTGACATCATCAGCAGTGGTTTGCGGGTGCGCGAAATATAGTTAGTACAACTAACTATATATGAGCAATTTCAATGGTTTTGTATGAGTAAAATGTCAAGCTAACTATAACACCCCTAAAACCTATAGTTTTTTGAGTGAATTTCAAAGGTTTTTAAAAAGCTAATTCCTAACTATATAAGGCATGAAACCTATGTTTTTTTCAGTGAATTTGCAATGTTTTTTAAATGCTAATTCCTAACTATATAAGGCCTGAAACCTATAGTCTTTTCAGTGAATTTGCAACGTTTTTTAAATGCTAATTCCTAACTATATAAGGCCTGAAACCTATGTTTTTTTCAGTGAATTTGCAAGGTTTTTTAAATGCTAATTCCTAACTATATAAGGCCTGAAACCTATGGTTTTTTTAATTGAATTTGCAAGGTTTTTTAAATGCTAATTCCTAACTATATAAGGCCTGAAACCTATGGTTTTTTCATTGAATTTCGACGGTTTTTTAAATGACATTTTTTAAATGTGTTAAGTTTGGGTTTTTTTTAAACTGATTTACTACATTTTTGCAGGCAGGTGTTCAGAGGGCACGCCCCCTTTTTACAACACTCTGCAGCACAACCCCTGGCACGTTTGCAGATGAGGAACTAATTCCACTTGCATACTGGGGGTCCCTGGGGGGCAACTAGCCCACCAGGAGCCTCCAGTATAAGCCAGGGGGCTGCATTGCAGAGAGGTGTAATGAGGCTACACCCTTTTTTACACCTCTCTGCAACGCAGCCCCCGGGCATGTTTGCAGAGGGGGAACTAATTCCCCTTGCATACTAGGGGTCCCTGGGGGCCAACTAGCCCACCTGGAACCTGCAGTATGCGCCAGGGGGCTGTATTACAGAGAGGTGTAATGAGGCCACACCCTTTTTTATACCTCTCTGCAGCGCCACCCCTGGCATGTTTGCAGACTAGGAACTAATTCCCCTTGGATACTGGGGGTCCCTGGGGTTCAACTAGCTCACCAGGAGCCTCCAGTATGTGCCAAGGGGCTACGTTGCTTTGTCCCGGGGAGGTGGTCCCCAGGGAAGTGTGGGGGGGATTGTGGAACCCCCACACTTCTTTATCACTATGCCCCCGTGATTTTGTCTCCCCAAGGGTTAATGTTTTAAAAAACAGACCAGGTTTAAAAAATAAAAAAAATTGGTCCTTTTTTGTCCTTGTGGGACCACCTGGGCAGGCCTAGGGTGTCAGGGTGTATCTACCCTGCCCCCTTTTTGTGTTCTTCACGTTTGTTTTTTTGCTTTCTTTTGCCTTTGTCTATCGAGCACAAGATGGATGCCAACACTTTCTGGTTAGAAGTGTTGACAGCCACTGAGCATGCAGCTTTCTCGGGAAGGCATGCTGATTGCCTGCCACTGTCTGTCAACACTAGCACAAGATGGATGCCAACACTTCCTGGTTAGAAATGTTGACAGCCAATAAGCATGCAGCTTTCTCGGGAACACATGCTGATTGGCTGCCACTGTCTGTCAACTAAGCATGGGCGGAAAATCCGTTTCGCTCGCGGATTTTGCGGATTTTCGGTAAATTCGCAATCCGCGAGATTCGGGAATCTCCCGCAAAATCCGCAAATCCGCGAGCAGCGGATTTTATGGCTTGCTCGCACTGTTCGCGTGAGTTCGCGGCTTCCCAGTACAACTTCGAGCCCCGCGAATAAGCGCAAAATGCAGAAATACGATCTTAGCAAAACTGAAACTACTTACCAGGTTCAAAAGTTCAGGCTCATCATTAGTAGCCATTTCCTGTAGTGCTTCCTGAGGGGCCCCTCCAGAGTTCAGTTGCCAGTTGCAACTATTATGTGACCCTGCTCTGAACCTCAGAATAGTTACACATATGCCACAAAGGTCCTGAATTACAGCTAAGGGAGACAAGCAGGAGCCAGGCTGGAAGTTCAAATCCATTAATCAGCCCCTAATTCATTATTGTCAGTTGGGGCAGGGCAGGTGTTGTAACTAATTTTGCAACAATGAAAGCACTTAGCAAGTGCAAAAGATCACTAATCAGGAAGCACTAAGGAAGCAGGTGCCAGCTAAAAAAATATTCTGTGACACATTAATCAGCCCCAAATTAATTCAGGTCACTTGAGGCAGGGAAGGTGTGCTTGCTTTGCCACAATAATGTACACTGACTGGACAACCAGAAGGTGCTGTGATGAAACAGAGGGTGGCATGGGTGGGCCAGAGGGTGGCATGAGTAGTCAGAGAGTGGCAGTGGTGACAGAGAGTGGCAGTGATGAAGAAGAGTGTCCCAAACAGGCTGGACACGTAGAAACAACAAGTTCGCGAAACTTGCGACCCGACAGGTAAGTTCGCGTTTTGCGAAATTGTACAAAACCCTCGCGAACTGGCAGAAACCCGCGCGAACACAAAAAAAAAAATCCGCAAATTCGCGAGAATTCGCGGATTTTGCGGATTGCGAGTTCGCAAATCCGCAAAATTCGCGAACGCGAGATTCGCAAAATTCGCCCATGCTTACTGTCAACACTCCAAACCAGAAAGTGTTGGCAGCCATCTTGTGCCTCGGTAGAACCAAGGCACAAGCAGTGAAACAAAGGTGCAAAACACGCAAAGGGGGCAGGGTCGAAGCACCCTGACCCCCTACGCCTACTCAGGGAGTCCCACAAGGACCCCCCAGGCCCCAAAAATTATTATTTGTTTTTCAAAAATCGCGGGGAACGCGCACTGTAAGCCCATTTTCTGGTGTTAACATGGGCTTCTATTGGAATTCTCTACGGCATATTATCAAGACCATTATTGCCCTTTTAGCGTCAGTTTCCTGCTGCTAAAGCGGCAATAATTTTAACGCTGGTCCTTGATAATATTCCCCTCTTTTTGTTAAATGGTGTAAATCCGTTCAGTAGTTCCTGAGAAATTTGAAAAAGAAAAAATATCGATATCTGGGCGGAGCCTAACTACACATGTCATCGTGAGATCTGCTTGCCTGTCAGCACTTCATCCTGGAATTGCTGGCAGCCATCTTGGGACCAATATACATTATATGATTTGAAATGCATTGTAGTGAATCGAAGATTTTGAGGGTTACCAAAAGGAGAACTATAAAGGGTGATAACAGACTTTAGTTACATTAGAATTCATTTGTTGATGGTACCATACTCATTTCAGGAATTGTTGTGTGTTTAAGATGATTTTACCCTGTGAAAAACCTTCTGCTGGGATATCATGAATCATGTTTGAGAGAAAACTATTTTCACATGCTTGTCCCATAGAGTTTTGGAAGGTGCTCCAGAAGCTAAAATAAGAGCATATTTTCTCTAAATTCACATTATCTTTGCAGCTATGTGAGAATGAAGTCTGACATTCTCAGTAAAACATGTACATCAAACAAGGGCAGAGACTGTCAGTTGATTCCTTTGTGTTCTACTGCAGCTTCTCAGAGTGTTCTATAGAACAACTAGAGTGCTAACAGCCTTACTTATGACAGAAGTATGGCACACCTGCAGCCATCTTGAGTGGAATAAACTGGTAACACTTATAACATTTAATTTAAAAAGGAACAAAATAATGGGGTTTATTTTGTCATAGAAGTTATGGTTAGTGCTGTAGAAAGAATTATTAGGACATGTTTGAAGTGTGATCTCAAATATCTTCCTGTTATATTTCAACAGGAGCAGCCTGTCAGTTGATGAATTTGTGTTCTACTGCAGCTTCCCAGAGTGTTCTAAAGAACAACTAGAGCGCTAACAGTCTTACTTATGACAAAAGAATGGCACACCTGAAGACATCTTGATTAGAATAAACTGGTAACTCTTAAAGCATTTAACTCAAAAAGGAACTAAATGAGGGGGTTCATTTTATCATAGAAATTATAGTTAGTGCTGTAGAATGAAAAATTAGGACATGTTTTAAGTGAGATCTCAAATATCTTTCTGTTATATTCAACAGGAGCAGCCTGTCAGTTGATGCCTTTGTGTTCTACTACAGCTTCCTAGAGTGTTCCAAAGAACAATTAGAGATCTAACAGTCTTACCTTATGACAAAATGATGGCACACCTGAAGCTATCTTGATTGGAATAAACTGGTAACACTTAAAACATTTAATTTAAAAGGAACAAAATGAGGGGGTTCATTTTGCCATAGAAATTATGGTTAGTGCTGCAGAACGAAAATGTAGGGCATGTTTTAAGGGAGATCTCAAATCTTCTTCTATTTCATTAGAACAATCTGACATGCAGACTGAAACAATCACTTTCAATACCAGCAGTAGACTTCCAGTTAACTCCCTGGTAAGCAGTAGTTTACTACAGTGATCTAATGAACAACTAGAGTGCTTACATTCTGAATTTATGGCAAATGTGTGACACATCTGAATGCCTTCTTGATGGAATCAAAGTAAAAAACTGAAAGCATTTCTTACTGAGGAGACTGCAGTAAATGAGGAAATTAGGAAACTTGTTAACAAATAAGTTCTCCCAAGATGGCCACCAGAGAAAAAAGAGTCCAAATGTAGCACAAATATCAACCCAGATGTAGCCCACATATAGCACAATGACATAAGTGTGCAAAACACTTTTTATTTTTAGCTTTTCTGCAGTATAGTGCAGACTGGTCAGGTATTGGAGTGTTACATCTTACTTGGACCCCTTATTGCGTATTTACACAAAGTACATGAGATTGATCTTGCGAAACATTGAACTTTACGATTCTGTTAACCTGAAGTTGCTCTGAACCGGGCTTTGTAACACCTGATTTTACCTACTGGTTTTAATTAATTATCACTGTATTGTATTAGGAAAGAGGATTTACTGTTTTTATGTAAACTTTTATGTTCTATGTTTTTAAATCAGATTGAATAAAGTTTAATGAATTCTATGGCAGGAAGGAGGCGAGGATTCTGCATATTTTTCCTCACTTTATTTGCCTAGCAGTTCAAAGAAAACGTAGCACAACAATCATTAAACAAAAGACTATACAACCCAGAAACCATTAGGGGGTAGTCTCCAAAGCAACTATAGTCCAATCATATCACAGTCCATCGTATATAATTTTGTGACGTCCCTTCCACTTCCTCTTTCTTCACTGCTCATCAGTTAAGTGCATTCCTGAAATTCTTGGCTTAATCTGATGTTGTTGCTGTTTGTATAGCGGTTTCTTGTGCACATTATTAGCATTATTGCCTTGATATTGTTTCATATTCCCTGCACAGCAGTCTCTTGCCCGAGCGTGTTCTCCCCCTCGCAGTTTCTCCCACTGTGCGCTCTGCACGCAGTGACATCCTGTCAGACGCGTCTGGTCTGAGTGAGGCAGCTCCATCGAGCGCTCCCGCTGGTCTTAACGTGCGTTTGGGAATTCGGTCACTCCTTTAGTGCCTGCTTGATTACCGACCAACCCTCACCTAATTTTGACACCCCTACACGGTGATTTCCCTTAACGGACATGTTAGTGATGACCGCCACCTGGTGGTGGTAATTGATATTGCGTCTCAGTCTATTCTTATAACAGTTTCGAGGAAAGCCCTGCTGTTGAAGAGCCGGAGAGGGGGCTGCCTTAAGGATTTTAAGGGCAATTGTTCTGTGCTCACACCCTCTGCTATCATGTCTTCTCCAGAAGACCATTTTTACTCCTCCTACCAGGAAGTGGAGGAGGAATGACCCCTAACTTCTTCCTCCAGAAGTGAACCAAGCCCTCTCTCTGGGTATTTCTAGGGCGAAGGATCCTATTAGGGATCAGGATGATAAGCTGGTGAAAAGCATCCCTAGCGTGTTCAGTGACCCAGATCTGGTGGTGGCGAGTCCCAGTAGCTCCCAGATGGGGAAAAAAGGGCCGTTACGCATAACGCAGGGCACTTGGAAGTATTTGATCAATTTACGGAGACCTTCCTCAATAGTGCGCGAACGCTAAAACATGCACCCTGCCAGGAGGAGCCAAGAAAAAATTGTGAGGCTGTTACCACTATTGTAGACCCCGACGGCGGGTTTCCCTTAGAGGGAGAGGGTGGATCGGAGGACAATTTCTCCTACAATGAGGATATGGACTCGGGCATCCCTGGAATAGGATGAGGGGAGAATGCCCCAGGACCTCACTGAAGGGCAAGGTGGCACACACATGAAATTGATGAGAAGCTCTGTACCATTTTCTCCAAGTATATGAGGGATCCCAAGAAAGGAATTGATATGTCTTGGAAGTGGTAGGGCCCTAGACCCAAATTATTCAATTGGTGGAGCGTTCAAAAGAGTCAGGATCCCCTTTGTCCACGGATATTGTGGCTGGTTAGGCGCACTACTCTAAACCCTAAAAAACTACCCCCTCCACTACCCAAACACCACTGCACTACCCCAAACCCTAAATCTACCCTGAGCACAACCCCCTACACTACACAAACACCACTGCACCGCCCTGAACCCTAAAATACTACTGCCAGCACGACCCCTTCACTACACAAACATCACTGATATTTGACTCATATAAAACCAGAGAAATTTGCCAGTCATAGTTAGTTGAGCTAACTATAACTTGCGTGCTCGCAATTCACTGCTGATGATGTCACATATTACATCACTCATGACATGGTCAGTGACATCATTCATGACATCACTGATGACATCTCAAATGACATCACTGATGACATCATCCAGTGAATGTGCGTTTTTATGAAAATTAAATATGTTTTATGTATGTATATATCTCAAGGTCGATGGATGAATAGATGGGCATATAAGTATCTAAATGGATGATTTTTTTTATAAAACTGATTGAATAACTGGCTGATTAAGTGTATCTTAGTGAATATATGGGTTAGTGAGTAATGTTTAAATATGTAAATATCTGCATCAGTCTCTCACTTTGTGTATAAGTGGCTGCATGGGTTGGTGAGTAACTACATGAGTGTCTATATGGGTTATTAGTTCCTTTTTTGAGTATCAGTATGAGTGTCCGAGTGTCTCAATGGTTCAGTGGGGGGTATTACTTAGGGCATAGATGCATGAATGAGTGACTCAATGTTTGTATGTGTTGAAGACAACATGTGTGCAGGACTGTATAGGTGGATGAGTATGTGTATGGGTGTGTTAGTGAGTGAATGACTGTCTCAATAGTGTCTGTATGAGTAACTACATATGTTTTAAACTAGTATATGTGAGTATTGGTGTATATAAGTGAGTATATGTGAGAGTGAGAGATTGGAAGAAATCCTGTACAAATAAGTAGGTGTTTCTATAAGCGATTGTTTAAGAGTATGTGTAGGTTTCTGTAGAAGTAAGTGTGGTAGTGGGTGTATAACTGTATATGCAAGTAAATGGATGTTTGATACTTTGTTTGCATGTATGAATATGTGTGTGAGTAACTCTATGGAGGAGTGGCGGTGTGTAACAGGATGTATAGGTGGAAGAGTACATATGATGAGTGAGTACGTGTATGAGTGACTCTATAGGGACTGTTGGTGAATGAGTGGATGTGTGTGTGTAGATCTTGGAATTCCTGAATAGGTGTGTTGTAACCGGTATTGGTATGTCCATTGTTTTGAAAATGTTAGTTTGTATTTTTAAGTGTGTGTATCAAAAGTTATATTAGGGTGAGAGGAGGTCTGACACTCTATCACAAGGATGATGTCATCAGTGATGTCATCAGTGATGTCATTTGAGATGTCATCAGTGATGTCATGAGTGATGCCAATGACCATGTCATGAGTGATGTAATATGTGACGTCATCAGCAGTGCATTGCGGGCGCGTGAGTTATAGTTAGCTGAACTAACTATAGCAGGGGAATTTCTATGGTTTTGTATGAGTAAAATGTCCAACTAACTATCATGCCCCTAAAACCTATGTTTTTTTCAGTGAATATATATATATATATGTCAAAACAATTCCCTTTCAGGCATAGAGTGACACATAAATGATGCAAAAAAAAGCAGAGAACTCTGGGTAGTTCTCAAGTTTAAGTGGAATACAGCTCCAGTACAGAGCACTCTCAACACCAGTGACACTCTAAATTTTCTTACCTCAAATGTCTGCTTTTCTATCAAAGCCCTTAAGTGTAGGATTAGGACAGTGCCATCCACGGCAAGATAGAAAGGGACAAAGTCTTTTACCATTTCTACAGCAAAGTTTTTTAAGCATCGGATTAGCACAGTGCTATCCTTGCCAAGCTGTAAAATGGCCAAAGCCTTTTACCACTACAGGCACAGTATTACAGCTTTGGATTGGTAAATACCATCCAAGCCAACCGGAAATAAATAAAAGCAACCCCTGACACGTGTTTCACTTTTTTTCATTTGACACCGCTCTGTATGGGGTAGTATTTCCACTATATTTGTTTTTTGTCTGATGAAGCGCCCCGGATCCCTACGACCAAAATAGGAGTGAAACATGTTGACAACACAATCTTTTTGGAGGAGTGACCACCACTAGGTCCCCCTCTGCAGACAGAAAGCGTAACTTTCCTTCCCTGTCTCCACACCTGATTGACTACCGGGTTTCCTACTAAATCCCAAGGTAGCCACAGCCCTTGTTAGGATTTTTATCTCTGGAAGGGTATTCCTTTTAATAAAGTGTAGTGCTAGGAAATCCCCTCACCAGTTTTAACCTCACACACAACCCACTTTAGAAATAACCCCCCTCACTTGCATATACGGCAACCCTACAAAAGATCTCCGCAAGAGTAACCCTTCAGGGTACGCATTGGGCATTGCAGTCCCGGCCCAACGAGGAGCAATGCCCAATGATAAAGCAAGAAATCCTCTAGGGGATGTCTGAGGGCAACATGAACAGTCATGCTGACTGTCCACTCCCATTACCCCGACATAGGCACACTCTACAGTTGTGAGAATCTGTGCCCCCTTGACTCTTCTACCTTACTAAGGAACACAAGCCCTTTGATTATCTTTTGCAAAGCACAAGAGTCATAAGCAAAGAGAAATGCCCACTTTCTAAAAGTATTTTAAAGATACAGGGAGACCCTGAATGTCAAGGAGCCCTGGGGTGTAAACTTCTATAACAAAAATAGGGACCACTGTTTTTGTTATTGACACTTTCTAAAAGTGCCATTTCTAAAATAGAAATGTAAAATCAAGCTACACCAGTAAGCAGGATTTATCACCACTTTGCCAGACATACCAAACATGGCAACGCTACTCCATTCAGATCAGGAGCTAACACTTAAATACCTATAAAGGAATTCCTAATGCTAGACTAAGAGAGGAGTGTACCTCACTGTAGTGAGTAACCAAAAAAGACTTTGGTACTCCCAGCAAATGCCACACAATAAAGGCACAAGTCCTACCTTTTACCGCACCATGCCCAGGGGGCTACCTAGGGCCTGCTTTAGGGGTGACCTATATGTAGTAAAAGGGGAGTTTCAGGCTTGGCAAGTAACTGTAATTCCCAAGCCAATGTGGCAGTAAACTGTGCATGCAAGCCCTGAGGGGACAGGTTTTAAAGGCTACACAACAGGAGACCCTGCCAGATCGCTCAGAAAGGACCTGCAGCTCATGAAGGAGCATTAAGCATGGGCGGAAAATCCATTCCGCTCGCGGATTTTGCGGATTTTCGGTAAATTCGCAATCCGCGAACGCTCGCGAATTTACTGAAAATCCGCAAATTCGTACGCAGCGGATTTTTTTTTCTTGGTGATACAATTTTGCGGCGTGCAGTGTAAGTTCGCAATTGCGAACATGTAGGTGCGGCGGGCAGCAACAATCTCGCACTCGCGAAATTACAAAAATTGCAATTCTGCACAAGAAATCAACGAGCAAGCAGCATAGACCTTCTGAAAATGATGATTTTTATGAGAATAACTCCTCAGGTTGACATTTGCCTGCACTTTTTTGGATTTGAGGCCTTTTGACTTTCTTTGGATCACTTTTGGATTAGAAATCAACTTTCACAAGTAAGCTTGTTTGGGGCATTACAGTTGCTTTAATGCTGTTCTGCAGAAAAACGAGTTTTGCTAAACTGAAAGCACTCAGCAGGTGCAAAAGTTCAAATTCATCATTAGTAACCATTCCCTGTAGTGCTTCCTGACTGGGGCCCCTCCAGAGTTCAGTTGCTAGTTGCAACAATTGTATGACCCTGCTCTGACCCTCACAGCCAGATCATAGAATCGCTACAAGTAGGCCACAAAGGTCCTGGAAAAAAAATTGCACTGCAAGAGAAAGCAAATTACAGATAAGGAAGCAGGTGCCAGACTGGAATTTTATAACAGTGACACATTAATAAATCAACCCCAAATTAATTCATGTCAGTTGAAGCAGGGCAGGTGTGCTTGCTTTTTCCCCCCCTAATCTGCAGTGATGATGAACCAGAGGGTGGCATTGATGTACCAGAGGGTGGCATGGGTGAAACAAAGGGTGGCAGGGGTGAAACAGAGGGTGCTGGGAACCTGTGATGATGAACCAGATGTAGAAACAACATAATCGCGACCGTTGCGAGCCGACATGTAAGTTCGCAATTGCGAACTGGTACAAAACCCTTGTGAACTGGCAGAAATCCTTGCGAACACAAAAAAAAATCCACAAATTCGCGAGAATTCGCGGATTTTGCGGATTGCGAGTTCGCAAATTCGCAAAATTTGCGAACGCCAGATTCGCAAAATTCGCCCATGCTTAAGGAGCATGTCCCACACCTGTGCCATGGAGACTGTACACAAGCCTCTAACTTTCTCTCTATGGAGTGCAACCGTCTCAGCCTTGTCCCATATCAGGGTGGCCGCGTACCAACAAGATAGACAAAGAAGATGGGCATCATTCCACTTCATTGCAATGGCTATACTAGCTATGAGTAATGCCAGGTCTACGCGTGTATAGTCCCAGAAAACCAGCTTCCATAATGCATGGTTTTTCCCTCACAGTGAGAGTTGCTGGGGCATCATTAACTGCCTTCCACAACAACATTGCCTCTGGGCTAGTCCAAAACATGTGAGCAATATCAGCGTTTTGAGAGTCACATATAGAGTAAGTTGGTGCAGTGCTGTATATTCTATGTAAGCGCTGTTATAAGCATCTTTCTACGCCTAAGAAAGGAATGCATTATGTAATACTTCATGGCTGATGATGATAAGAAAGAAAGTATAATTATTACTACTGTTGTTACACGGTGTTAGAAATGCGATTTCTAGTTGGCTAGGGCTTGCGCCTAAGCCAGGCAGAAACCACCATTCTAGTCAAGGCAAGGAAGTTACACGCTGAAGATAACCCCTGCTCACCCCCTTGTTAGCTTGGCATGGGCAGTCAGGGTTATTCCAGAGGCAATGTGTAAACCGTCTGCGCAACACACACACTCAGCAGCAATGCACTAGGCACACCACAAAAAGGACATCCACACAAGGTTATATATAAAAATGGCGTTTGTATTATCATAAACTCATTAGAATAGTAATCCAACAATATACACCAACAGGCACTAGGCAATATTTACAGGGGATTATATACACCTGACAGGGCCAATTATGCCACTGTCAGAACCATCAAAAGCACAAATAGTAAATGTAGAAATAAAACAGTAACTACTGGCAACATACTGTACTCCGCATCATCTCCTGCAACATAACTCATATTATGCAAGCAGCATTACATTAGGCGTGAAATACATTATGCGCCAAACTCATGAGCATAAACACATTATGCAATAACCTCACCAGCCTAAACGCATTAGACCATAACCTCACAAGCATAAACACATTATGCAGTATCCTCATTAGTAGGAACCTCATATTAGGGAATATCCTACTATACATAAATACTAGAGGCATAAATCACAGTGCATAAATTACAGTACATGAATCACATTTCCTGTGCACCACATAACTCACATCAGGGATTGGTGCCCTATTAACCTCACAATCTCCCTGGCCAACTGGCCTTCTCAGAGGGCTCAAATGCCCTTTGTCCAAAATGTCAGGGTGGCTGCCAGTCCAGCAGAGTTAACAAGTGCGCAATTGCGCTGGGGCAGAGGAGTGTACCTAACTCCTATCTCTTTAAAACAGCCCCCAAAGAACTGTTGGCCTAAATATTGCAGCTGACGCTACCTGCCATGCAGCTGTGAAGTAAAGAATGCCTTGCACCAATGTGCCGTCTCCTGTCCTACTCGGGGACTTCTAAAATACATGCCCATCTTGTTGCAGCTGCCAGCGCTGTTGTGGTGCAGCTGGTATAAGAAATTAAGCCTGGCAGGTCCCACTCAGGGACTCTCATCACAACAAAATGTGGGCAATGATGCAGCTGCCTGCCACGGCGGTGCAGCTGTGAATAGGCAAGACAGGTACAGGCACCTTGGTGCCCTCTGGACCTCTCCTGGGGCCCTAAGAACAAATGTGCCCACTTTGCAGCTGCACGCTTTGGCGGCACAGCTGTAATAATATCCCTAAAGGGGCCCGGTACTATTGTGCCCTCTGGACCCCCACGGGGTTCTTAACAACAAATATGCCCCCGTCGTTGGGAGGCCCACTCTCTTGTGGGACCACCCAGATACTACAACTGGAAGGGGCACTGGCCCCTCTGGACCCTCTGGGCCCGCACAGGGGCCCTAGAAGCAATGTGGGGTTTGTTGGAGCGGCCCACTCTCCTGCGGGTCCGCTCGAGAAATAGGCACCAATACTGGGCCTTGAGTCTTCTTCCCCCAAGCCATCCATTACTCGCCGGGCTCTCTGCAAGGGGGTAGTCTTCTCATTCCTGCTCCTCTCAGCGTGCACGGAGGAAGGGTGTGCTCCCGCTCCTCATCCAGCACCGTCCAGCGCGAGGTGGGCTACAGCCTGGATTCTACTTCAGGTTCTCTCCTCACTTCACCCGGGCCCCCTCCTGTGACCTGGGACTTTGATGTGGAGCACACAAGGCTTCCGACTTCTGGCCGCACTTCCTTTGGCAGGTCCCACCCACAGTCAGGCACGGCTGGCTGACTTCCTGTTCGGCAGCCTTTCTCACTCGGGCCACGGCAGTGATTCTCGGGGTAGGCTCCCACTTCCATTAAAGAGAATTGCGGGGTGGGCACCTGCTCAAAACAAACACAGCTGCTGGGTGGGCTCCCGCTAAGCAGGCAAAATGCGGGGTAGGCTCCTGCTTTTCTCCCCTCCATTAGGGGAATCCCTAATTGGAATTCCCTCTGGAAGGATTGCAGCTCAGCGCTGTGGAGCCCTCATGCTCCTTTTCTTTGGAAAAGTAAAAATTAAAGTGTTCACAGGGCGCAAAGGGTCCTAAAAAGTCTTGTAGATCAAGGGGGCAAGGCAGGGCCCAGACAGGCAAGCCCTGATGGCGATTCCTCCTGGGCCCCAGGAGCAGCACGCCCCAGCCAAATCAGGAACAGCACAAACACATTCCATTCATGGGGTCACAGCCCCTATAGTTATACCACACAATCTCTTTGTCTGCAGCGCAGGGCTTAGGGAACCAGATGCAACTGGTACAGGGGGGATTTGGAGCACTTTGTTTTCTAAGCTCCTCCTCCCCTTTGTCAGGTGGGTGCAAGGTGATCAGACACGCCACAGGGGGTGGAGCCAGCATTGTCGAGGCTGGGCACAGTCCTATTCAGGGTCAGGGGACTACTCCTCCCACTACTCCCAGCACAGATATCCCATTCAGCCTACTGCTGACTCACGTTACCCCTCCTGGAGCCAAACACACCTCCCAGCCCCTGTCACTCACAAGCCAGACATGCAATTCACATCAGACAGGCAGACACATGGCATACAGAAATGTCAACTTCTAAAAGTGCCATTTCCCAAATAGTCATAATAATTCTGCGCATACCATTGTGCACCATTTATTATTACAACTCCTTACATACTAAACTCAACCACTCTGCTCCTCCCATATCAGGAATTACCACTGAGAGACTGATCTGGGCATCCCCAATGCATTCCTATGGGAGGGCAGGCCAATCTCACCAATGTAACACAGAGAGTGCAAACACTTTACACTGGACAGCAGTGCTAAAGTGCCCACAGGCCTAAAGCCACCAACACCATGTCAGAAATAGGGCAGGGAGAAAGGCAAAAAATGTAGGGATGACCCTGCAAAAAGGGCCAAGTCCAACACAACCCCCTTCTAGCCAAAATGCAGGGTAGACCCATCACTCCCTTGATGGGCTTCCCTGCTTCGGGTGATAGAACACAGATGTAGGCCTGCAACTGCAGGCATACCCCCCGGGTCGACACCTCTCTAAACCCCTGTGGTTCCCTCTGAATAAAACTCTTAGGCCCAACTAGGCTACCCCACTGGTACTTCCTAGTTGTCCATGATCAGGGCCAGGCCATAGGCCATTCAGAGACCTCCGGTTCTTGCCAATCCACAGAGTGGGGGCAGTAACCCCTGGCACATAATAACCATTCTCCACTCTTCCTCTCAGCACTGATCCTCCAACCTGGGGCTCCGCACTCTCCTCCTGTGAGAGGCAACCTCAGAATACAATTAACCCATCCGTTCAGGACCTCTCTCCGGCAACTGGTCTACAAATCTGGGATGTGTAACGCAAAACAAACAAAAGGGTTGCAGGGAAGGTGATGCGTTGGTTTCTTACTGTGTGGGGAGTTGATGCACCGTTTTTTTTACTGTGATCTGATGCAATGCAATGCGCACCGGGGTCAGAGACAAGTACTCCCTCCCTCTGCACGCCCTTCCAGAGTCCTGTACCCTCCCAACTGGAGTGGTACTCCTAGAAGCTACACCTTTCAGGAAACTGATCACAGTTGCCCTTCCTCCAGGTCAGGAAACACCTGAACCTTGCCTCCCAACCCAGGGACGGAACCCTGTTGTTGAACAACCACCTGGTGCACCAGGACTCCCTGGGGAGCACTCATGCCCCCAAGGGTAACACATCTCTCATGTGTTGTGTGACAGTCTTCCTGGTGCAGATCCCCTCACCACTGTCCCTCTGACAGTTCATGGCGATCCCCCAAGACAGAAGTGGTGTCACCATGGTCACTTCAAGGAGACTCAGCCGTTCTGGCTGGTCCCTGACCCACTGGTTCTCCCACTCTCTCACCCCTCCTTCTGGACTTCTGCACCCTCCACTTAGGAGTGGCACTGCCATATATCAGAACCACCGGAGCTATGTTTACAGATGCTCCACGTTCTCTAGACACCGGGAGATTCCCCGCAAACGGCATACCAGTACAGTGTAGGCCCCCAACCTAGTGTTCCCTCTAAGGAACCATGCAGGCCCTGAGACTGGGTTTCGGGCACCTTTGGACACGCAGCCCCACACTCACTCCTTTTCCGCAGAGGCAGGACGTGAGCCCCTACACCCCTCCCACTACACCGGGACCTAACTGGGATACTCTGAACCTCTTCCATTATGCAGGTCCAGAAGATACCTGACCCACTCCTTTTAAGATCACTCCCAAATGTCTCTTCAGATCCTCTAACACACATGCAGAGGCCTGCCTCCCGTGCAGGTTTCCTGGGATCACAGCACCCACACCCAATTATTGTCTAGTGCATCACAACTCTCATCCACTGGTGAGACAGTTTCTTACTGCCCCTGAATCTCAACCTGTACTTCTCTAACTGGGAACTAGGTACCATCTTCTGGGCTCTGGGAATGGGACTTCCTACACTGGGCTCTATATTGGTGCCACCACTGGATCCCACACTTACTGGGGAATCCAGAAAACTAAAACTGCACCCGGGGTATTATCTACTATCCAAAGCTAGTAACTCCTTGCCAATTAATGAACCACTGCAGGCCACCCCTGCAACACACAGCATAGGGGCAATCTCGTCCTTCAGATTCTCTGGTTTTTACCTTTGGCAAGACACACAATCCATAGTGCAACAAGAAAATACTTTTCCAAAAAAAAACACTTCAAGGAGAGAAAACAAATCAGCAAAAATAATCCCCAAACTTGTGATTATCTAAATGTAGAGTTTGTAGGGCAACCAGCTGTCGCTGTGGTACTGGGCAAACACAAGTCCTATCCCCTTCTCTGACCACCAATGTTAGAGTGGTGGTTTCTGCCTGGCTTAGGCGCAAGCCCTAACCAACCAGAAATCCCATTTCTAACAAATGTGTATCTTCAATATTGCAGGTTACTGGGGATGCCATTAAGGGATCAGAATGTGTTTGCAATGTCTAGAAATGAGGGTGAGAGACAGAAACAGAAGGGCCAAAAAAGAGGAAATCATGACAAAAGAATACAGGGACCAGCAATAGCAGTGGCAATAATGCCCAGGTTTCTATGATGTGCCATCTATTTACTGGGTGTTGCACATCTATGCCTACTCCCACAATATGACAGCAAAATACAAAGTATATAAATATGAAGCGATGGATGATATGGTTCTCAATACTCCGTCATTCCCCAGTAATGCCGAAAAAATGCCACGACCAGCTCAACATCGAAAGTTAATAATAATTAATATAAATTAACTGTAAAGCAATTGTGGGTGCATGTTTACAAAAAAACATTTGGGGGGGCAAAGACTCACTGTCGAATCCAGAGGCATACCTCCTCACTGTCCAGCTCCCAGTGTAGTCATTCAGAGAAAGGAGAAGCTACCATCAACATCGTACCTAGAGCTCTGCTCCGCATAAATATTCATGTTAGGAGATTTCCTATTACAATTTTAGATCACCTATTGAGAATCGTTGTCTAACAGTGTTATTTGCTGTCATGGGAGTAGCATGGGGGCCTCCTGGAGATGAGTGACCCCACTGGAAGGTGAAGACAACAATTATCTTGCTTGTCAGATTCACTGGCAAACATCCGAAGAAGAGGCTCGCTTTCTGTGGGGATTACCTGTGCTAGATTGTTTCATTCACTGGTATCCTGCTTTGATTAAGTGCCAGGGCCCCTTTCTCTTGGATTCTTACCTTGGACACTTCACCATGCAGTTCCTCATATTAGTCAATGTATGTCCTTTTAACTCAAGCCATGTCTAGTAATGTTAGGGGACATAAAGTAAGGTTTTGTCTTCAATCATTACATGCAATTTCGCTGGGTAGATGAGGCCATAAGATGTGCAGAGTGATGTCCCGAATTACTTGACCTCCAGAAAACTTTGACACTTGTGTTACACTAGGGTAGTATAGTCAGGGGAGATATTCACTAAGTGTCCCTCAACAGCCCATGGCCCGTGCTTTTAAGCAATTTGTGAAATGTTTTCTCTAATCTGTAATTGTGCAGTTTAGCCTTGAGTGGGCTCCCCAGGAGAAACAATGCATGTTGGGACTCTATATGCCCTCTCTATAGAGAAGTGTGCCCAAGAGAACAGTCACATTAAGCCATTCTTTGATGTAAAGTTCCACAGATGGATCCTATATCCATTCTGGAATCCCTACAACCCTGATATTATTCAAACAAAAACATCCTTCCTCGTCTCTGTTTTGCTGTATCTGGAAATCAGTACGAAGTCTGTTCATTTGTCATTGTAGGTCTGATACTTTTGGACTCACAGTGGCTCGGTCAGTCTTTCTGAGAGCTTCCTATGATCCACTTGAAGCAGCCCCACATCCACTACCACAACATCGATTTTCTGCGCCAGGGCAGTGAAAGGTTCAAAGTTAGCCTGGAGGATCACATCAAATTAATCTAGCACAGTAAGGGCCACAGGCCCTTCCATAGTGGTCAATAGTAATTTTTCGGAGCTATCTTTGAGTGTCTGCACCAATCAAGACTCCTTCATAGTGCCACATCTTCTATTCTTGGCTGCACTCTTGCCCATGTCTCACTGCACCGCTGGCCCCCTTATATCATCATGCAGTGCAGTTTCTGGTGCAAACATTTAGGGTATGTTGGTCTAACTATTCACTAAGGTTTGTAATGGTTGTTTGTCATTGGTAAAGAGTACGATATGTAAAGTCAAAGAGGGACCACTGGCAGTGATATTTCGAAGTTTAAGAGAATGGTGCAAATGCCCTCTCAAAGCCAATAGTGGTATGCTTCCTTAGCAGAATTTGGTGTCTGGAAACCTAATCATCTGGGGAGGGGGGATCATATGAAAGCAATTCAGCATTGCTGTGTTTGACTATAACTGAGCTCCTCACTACCAAAGCTATGCCAGGTGGCCCCCTCCTAACACAGGCATGGTTAGTATTAACAGTCCATGAATAATAAGGGCATCAGCTAATTCAATGGCAAATCAGAGCCCCCAGAGGTCAGCTCAGAACAGGGTCCCAGTAGCAACCACACCAGGCAAAGTGGTCAAGGGACAAGAGAAGCTGCGGCAGCCCTTCGCCCATCCAACAATCAAAAGTAGAGAGCAAAGGGTCAACTCATGCATGAATGGTCAACAGCTGCAGAGAAAAAGCTACTTGAAAATATTTGCAGGGAATACAAAGAGGATGGGGCACAAATTGCCTTAGACATCAAATTGTGTGTGCATGTACCTTTGAAATGAGCCTTCTCTTTCATTGAGATTCCTTGTTCCAAGCTGCCTTTAACTATGCGGCGACCACGTTAGGAACCGGAAGTCTTTTAACCGCCGATGCAGCTTGCTCGAATTCCTAAGTCCCACTGTCCTCTGGGAGCCGTAGTTTGATGTGAAGCCAGCTATCAAAAGCCCGGGATGGATTCATCTCAAAGTTAAAGACTGGCATTTTTCTTGGAGAGGACTTTTTTATTGACACTTAGCTGTTTTTTTGCAGGTTTGTCCTGTAGGTAATTTGAGTGAAGTAAAGCAGGGATCAGCTGATCTCACTGCATCAAATAAGGTAAGCAGACTCCGTGGGATGAGGTAGAATAGAAGGGATGTGGATTTTTGGAAGTTGGTCTAATTATTCAGACTTAGGTGTCTTTTGCTTTCTTCCAGCTTATTGGTCCTGAGGAGAACCCCACAGTCCTTGGGGTTCGAAACGCGTCGACCTGTCTGTTTTTGGCCACTCAAGTGAATAAATCAATGTAAAATTTGTCAATATTTGTAATTGAAATTTATTTTACTCCTGTTTGGCTTTTCGTTCTTTGTTTGTCCTCTTATGTTGGGTACAAATATGAAATATTGAAAGGAGGTGTGGTTGTGGTTTTGTTGAATTGGGTATGGTTTGGAGACAGCGGTTGGTTGAGTTGAATGGTGGATGAGACGTGGATGATTGAGTTTGAAAGAGAGGTGATTACATTTAAGTTTGTCAAAAATTTGTAATGTATTTGTGGTGTTTTGGTTTAGAACAAGGTATTGTTGTGTTTGTTTGAAGTTTTAAATGTATCAATCTATTTTCACCTGAGTTATGTGTAAGCTTCTGAATAAATTGTGATTAAATCATATTGAAACACAGTGTTCATGGTGACATTGATTCAACTCTATGCGCCGCTATAAACGAGTAAATTAAATATCAGTATTGGCATTTTGGTGTTCATTGTTGTATAGGGCTCAGCCTTACTGATTGGAGCCTAAACCATCTTAGTTTTTTGATTAGTCATCTGCAGCACTGATTGTATCACCCACATAAAATAGCCCTTTAAACATGTTGCAGGCCTGCCATTGCAGAGCTTGTGAGTGCAGTTTAACGAGCCATTTTGACCACGCAAAAGAAACCTTTTGCCAGACCTAAACCTTCCTTCTTATTACATATAGGTGACCCCTACGGTAGGCGCTGGACAGCTCAGAGGGCAGGGTGCAAAGTATTTGAAAAGCAGGACAAGTAAATCTAAGTTTTACATTACTCATTTATGAGGAGCTTACATCACAGCGGCATCACTTTTTTTACGCAGTGGCGGCGCAATAAGAGCACTACATTGCTTTATATCTACAAACAGATGCAATGGGTCCAATGCGTCACTTTGTAGAGCCCTGCATCGCATTCTACCTTCACCAGGTATGATGTATGCAGGGTTGGCATTCCCATGCAAAAAGTCATATAGAAATGGCGCTGTGAAATTTACAACATTTCACATTCTACGACTTGACTGCATCAAAATCTCTACGCCTGCTCAGACCAGGCATAAGGATTGACGCAGCGCTTTGTACAATTAGACTTACCTATTTGTTCTGATGTATTGCTGGAGTTGCATCCGCTTTACGACCAACTTCAGTAATCCATCTCTTTTCCACCAACAGATGCATCAGAATTTCTGATACATCTTTATCGTAAATATAGCGCATCCATTGGGCCACAATAGCTTTTAACGCTGGTATAAGTAAACTGATGCATCAACGCCGATACGTCAGTATCTTATAAATAAGGCCCTACATGTCCTGGTAGTGAAAAACTCTTCGTTTCTCACTACTGCACAGCATATCTCTCCTCTAGGATAACTTTGGTGATGACTTGTTACCTTACATAAGTCTCATTTCCAAAGGCAAAGAGATAACCAGTTCATGTTTGATGTCTTTGGAATCACACTTTAAAATACTAACTGTTGATGTAGTCAGATTTTAAATTGCAATTCTGAAAATGGCACTTTTAGAGACTTGCCAACCCTATGTAGTTAGTCTTCATACAGAGACAGGAAGGTAAAGCATATGTGCACATCGAAGGCATACCTCTAGAAGCTTTTCTCCGCTTCAAATGCACAACTGTGTATAAAAAGAAGAACCTCAGACACCAACGTTTCAGTAAACTTCTGGACCTGTGAATACTCTGCCTGAAGGAAGTCCTGCTTGCTGATACAAGATGGCCTGTGAGGTTGAATAAAATGGGAGGACTTGCATGTGGGTTATCTCCCAATACTACTGAACTGTGTGTGCCTGTGTGTTTTATTGCTCTGTATATGACTGTCCCCATTTGGAGGCCTACCTGCACAGTTTTCTACAGTGCCAGCTGTGCACTGAGATCCATGCTCCACACCTCTGATTCAGGCTCCGTTCCAAAGCTGGGGTGTCCATTAGCCACAGCGCTGGTCGACTGGAGGCCAGCCACGGCATCAACAGTGACAGAGGAGCGGTGTGAATGTCGGCCGTCAGGGATGAGTGCTACCCCCAACTAAGCCCTCCCAGCATCCCAGGTTTGCGAATGACGCCCAGCAATACTCCTGCGCTTCCCCCTCCCTATGAGCCCAGCCCTGCACGTGTGTGCCACCACACCACCTGCTGGACAGATTCCGCAAATGCGGGGGTGAAGCAGCCTAACACGTAGGCGCCCCAGGTGGAAGGAAGTAAGATCACTTGTTTGTTCTCTACGCGAGTGCATTTGAAGGAGTGTGTAGATGTTGGCAGGGTGCCTCCTCCAAGCAAGAGCATTTCAGGAGGGGTAGTGGTTGCTGCTGAGCACCAGCTAGTGGAGCATCCCCAAGGGAAGGTAGCTGAAAGGGAGGAAAGCACCACATCACACAGTTTCAAGTTACATCTATGAGAGGAATGAGAATAATACAAAAGAAAAAAATATATACATAATAATGAAATAAAAGGAAAAGAAGAAGAGAAAGATGCAGAGAGGCACAGACAGGCAGAGAAGAACAGGAAGAATAAGGAAGGTTATCACCCACCTGCAGCATGGCAGATGAGGACCAGGCACAAGCCCAACAAAGACCCTCAGTGCAGCATGAGCTCACAGGGGTACTAGCAACTTTCAGTGAGCTGGAAGACCCAGCAACAGCGTCTCCGAGGTGAAAGATCTGGATAGAACGACTAAACAACTACTTCCTAGCCATGAGGAAGACCGACAGAGCAGTGAAAAGGTTTCTACTCCTCCACTATGCAGGAGATTAAATACTCAAGTTGTTCAAACACCTGCCAAACAGTGGGATCACAGCGACCTTAGATGCACACTTCGACCCCCAACTCAAATATGATTTGGAATGATTCAAGTTGTGTCAGGCACACCAACAAGAAGGGGAGTCGATCAATGCGTTCTGCGCCTGCCTGCATGAGTTGGCTAGCACATGTACAACAGATGACCAGCCAAAAGAGATAAGGGCCCAGATCATTCAGGGGTGCCAGGGCAAGACTCTGAGAGTCCTCATCTTGTGCCAGCCACACATCGCTCTAGAAGACATACTCATATTCGCATTGACCCACGATCTGTCTGCTGAGAGAGCAAGCGAGAAAGACCAGGCCCTCAAGACGTTTCAGGAAAATCAGGGACTATCAAATCAGAGCGTTCTGGTGCTCTCCGATCGAAGACGCGGAGTGACTCACTCAAGAGAACAAGGCCCGAAACATCCAAGACACGGTGTTGGTACTGTGGGCATGAACCACATGCGGCAAAGGACTGCCCTGTGCAAGGCAAGACCTCAGCAAAGGGTGGAACTCCCAACCATTTGGCAGCAGTGTGCAGGAGACGAGATGCCCAAGGAAAAAGGCCTTCTTCACGAGCAGTGCAACAGCTGTCTATCGCAAACTCTGCACAGCGGGAAGGACCTCAAAAGCCAGCCGAAGGTACCAAGGGCTGGAAGACTTGTATACGGAGGAAGATGAGGTGGGCACAAACCTAATCTTATTCACACAAGAACTCAAGCACCACAGTAGGCCACAACCCACATGTGTGGTCAGGATTGAGCAAATCAGAGGTGAGAGCAATCGTTGACACTGGGGCTTCAGTGAACATGATGGGCCTCCAACAGTACCATCGCCTTCAACCTTGAGCACCAATTACCCCATCCCAGACCAAGATATTCGCCTATAAGAGCTAAAACCACTGCCACTAAGAAGAAAGATATCCATCCCAGTCAGGTCAGAGGACCAGGAGGTCATGACCGTCCTCCAGGTCATAGACCGTGATGCGGATACTCTAATCAGCAGTCAGACTGCAGAAGACCTTGGTTTGGTATCTTTCACCAGGAGTGCCCTAGTGCATCAAGTCGATGAGATACTGGACCTGTTCCCGGAGCTCTTCCAAGGTCTAGGGCGCTGCTCGCCCAGGAATAGGAACCAGGCCGGTGGGCAGCTCTGTCATTCGCCAGCAAGTGTCTGACCTCCACTGAAGCAAGGTAGGTTCAAATTGAGCGAGAGGGGATTTCGATAAAATGGGCCTACAACCATTTCCACCTGTACCTGATGGGCCAGCCATTCACTGTGGTGACCGACCACCAGCCTCCGGGTTTCCTTTTTCCCGAGGGAAAAACATATTTTAAGTACCCAATCGTGGAACCAGTCCCATCAACTGCTTTCGCTCATTTAGCATCCGTCCTGGAGAACATATTTGCCAAATTCTGATTCCCTACTGAGATCCAGAGTGACAACCGCCCACCATTCCAAGGGGCTGAATTTGCCACATTCCTCAGTGAGTGTGGGATCCATCACTGCCGGATCACCCACCAATGGCCCTAGGGCAACAGAGATGTGAAACGGTTTATGAGGACATAAAATGCTACGCACTGCCAGTGTGGAACATGTGGACCCTGAACAGTACCTCCACAAATTCCTTCAGGAGTACAGGAGTACCCCACACTGCATGACACGCTGAACTCCTTTGGCACTTATGCTCAGAGGCCCACAGAGAGACCTGAACCTCACGTGCCTAGGGTGGATGCCTCCACCTTACAACGTCCAGGAAACCTAGGTGGGGCAAGAACGGCAGTACCATAGACCGAGCATCTGACGCCATGCCAGGCCTCGATTCCTTCGGCCGGGAGTGACAGTAATTCTTGAAAATTCTGGACTGCCCATGGGCCAGGCACCTGGACCGTAGTGACCAACAATGGCACCATGGTAACCGCCGAAAAGGGGGTGAGGAAATATCTCGAAATATCTCGTGGTTCAGAGAGGTCCCCTCAGTGTCATCTGAGTCAAACTTTTGAAACCTGCCGCACCCTGACTGAGATACCATCTGCCAAGTGGAAGAAGATACCAGCACCTTAGAATCTTCTCCATCAAGGGTGAAGCATCTTGACTCGCCCCCAACTCCAACTCATCCAGGCAGACCATCCATTAAAAGTCAGCACCATTGTTACAGTCTACAACCCAACCCTCACCCCAACCGGCACCTTCAAGACATTGCCTATTGAGCCCTCAAAGACTGATACCAGGATACCACGTGTGCTCAACGGACTTCAGGAACTGTGTTTGAAGATCGAATTGGGGGGGGATGTAGTGGGTCGGCTGTCCTGTGCTCCGGCTAACAAGCCAGATACTGTATACATGTCATCTGCAAGGGGAGGACTCACAGGTGGGTTATCTTCCGATACTAGTAAACTGTGTGTGCCTGTGTGTATTATTGTTCTCTATATGACTGTCCTCTTTTGAAGGCCTACCTGCACAGTGTTCCACAGTTCCAGCTGTGGATAGGACAGTTAGAAAACCAGTGGAAAGCATGTCTCCTAAAATATCACGCCTATCAATTGTAACAAATCGTATCCGTTCCCTCTAAGACCATTGGGCCCCCGGGAACTAATACTGACTTTTGATACACCACTAAGCTGGACTGCTGATACCTTAAAGTATCTAGGGGTTCAAAAATACCCATTTGATGTCAATTGAGGGTGTGGCTAAATGGCTAGAACTGCTGACTTTGAAGCTCGAAATACTGGTTCGAGTCTTCCGGAAGGCTCAAACAACCTGTGATTCTGGTCAAATCACCTAATTTCCCGTGCCTAAAAATGAATGCGTCCAACAGTAATGCAACTGGTGCTCAGGTAAAGCGCTCCGATACTTTCGGATGGAGTTTGCTCTATATAAAACTCCCCCCCCCCCAAAAAAAAAAAATGGGCAGTTATTTGGATTAATGTATTTTGTAGTATCAGACACACACTACCGTTCTGGATTGGGGGCTCTCTTTATCCGAGATACACTTTTTTCAGCAAGGTTGAGGTGTGTACTGCCTTTCCTAGGCCAGGCTGAATAGACCTTTCTGCATTTAGAGTGGAGGAGTTTTCACTAGCACCTAAATAGGCTGTGTCTGCTCTGCACAATGCTGTCTCCACTTCCTGTAGTGAAGCAAGAGCAGGGAGGACAGAACTGGTTTTCACAGAATTCGGAGACTTTCTACCTAAAACTTCAAAGGTTAAATTTTTATAAATATTGGGGCCCTGGCCCCAGAACTTTAGACCTCTTTTGGACTAAGTAACCTGCCAAGAAGAGGAGCTGGAGAAACTGTTAGGAGTGACTTCTACTTTGCTGTCTTGGCCTACAGTGGCTGCTTCTGTCATGTGCAGTCAAAGTACTGGACAGAACTTTCTGCAAATTATTTCTGCAAGGGCTTGATGTAAAGCTTGCCTCCTGTTCCAGAAGTCTCAGGAACACCAAAGACTTAAAGATCATGTTCTACCAGCGAAGGGATCTGTGTGTTTTGTGCTGCAACAGAAGAAAAAGCAACTAGACACTGCCAACCACACACTGCCCGCTCCATGACCTATTGGCACCATAGAGAGGACTGCCCGCTTTGCATCTCAATACTGATTTCACCGCCGCCACCACTGATCTGCTGTGTGCACCATGATCTGAGGGCACCACACTTTGCACCACCTTTGCTTCACATCGCCGCCCTGGTATCCTGCTCTACGCCAACATCGACGTCGCTGCGTCCACCATGGCCTGAGGGCTCTCTCGTAAGGTACTCCATGCACCACTCTGCAGCCTTGGCCCACCAATGCCTGTGCCATTAATTCCAGATTGTCTACTGACAACAGTTCTTCAGCAACGAGAACGCTGCTGCTTGCACCATGACCTGCCAGCAGCGCGGCGAGCATTGTCCCACTTCACAACGCAGCCTTGGTCTTACGATGCCTCAGGAAGCCATCACTGAGCTGCTGCCTGCACCGTGACCTGAGGGCACCTCATGTCGCACCACTCCGCTGAGCACCAAAGCCCTGATTCCTGCTGGCATTGTTGAATTTAACCTCATGGTGTTTGCTCTGCAACGTGTCTGACATCAAGGGCCTGATGACTCCTGCAGCGACCTCATGCACCAACACCTACTGACACCACCTCTTCGTAGCTAAACGCAAGGTCCACAACACCATGCATGTTCAAGAAACTGTTTGCAGGTCTTCACAGCACTGTAGCCGACCCACGATGCCATGGCCGGCCTGACCTGCTGGATTTGATTGTTCAAGATACTGTGATATCCCTGAAAGAGCTATCAACTTCAAGGAATTGTAAAAGTCTATTTTTACAATATTTTTATTTTGACTACCGTTTGTTGAATCTTCATCATTTTGGTCTTGTTTTACACAGATGAATATTGGCTATTTTTCTAAAACTGGTGTGGTGTCCTTTCGTAGTGTTTTTACTGTATTACTATGTTTTATGTGCAAATGCTTTACACATTGCCTCTGTGATAAGGCTGCTCCTGCCAAGCTACCAAGAGGGTGAGCAGGGAATATTTTAGAAGTGTAATTCCCTTATCCTGACTAGAGGGAAGGGTCCCTAATTGGACAGGGTACAAACCTGCCAACCAGACACCCATTTCTAACAAATATGTTTTAAGGGATTAGATTATGTTCACATTAATGTATTGGGCTCAATTTCTAAAGATAATATATAACTATACTCTGAAATTTATGAACATGCATAGGATTAGTTTTACACAGTAATGACTTTCAGAAAAGTTTCCTGTGTTACACATAGAAAACTGGGACAGCTGAAGTTTTCCAGGCGTACTTTTGTGAACAGGCATTTGGAAAAATGTGGAGGCACTTCTGTGCATACAGACTTTACAAGATGCATTATTGTTATAGAGATATTCCATCACATTTGTACAAAGGATTTTTTTAAACCAACTGCAGAAGTGATTTGTCCCATTGAGAAACCACTTCCATAACAACCCACGAATTTTAGGGGTGTTCCCTTTCGCTTCTCACTCAGAAATGGATTTGCTCTTGCGTTTAACAGTAGTAAATTGTCCACCCTTGCCAGTGGGGTAAGTGGTTGTAGAACACTTTGTTGATGCCCAAATACATGTATGTTTATTGTTTTCCACAAACTCAGAACCTATTCCTGCCCTAGCTTAGGACACCCCCTGCGCCGCACGGCCACCAGCTGCTGCGTGTGCCTCCCGCCACCCGCCTGCCTCGCTGACCCTATTTGTATATTTGTATTCTGCTCTGCTGTATATTTCTCGCCTGTCCCCCTGTTTACGCTCCCCCCGGTCTCCTCCCTCCCCGCTTCCCGCCTCCGTCGCTAACCATGCCCCCTTTTCTTTCTGTGCCCTCCCCGCTCCCGCCTCCCAGCTGCTCCGCCCTCCCTCGCACTTGGCCATATATGGCGACCGTGCGACGCAGGTGAGTGTGACCTAGCTTAGGACATCCCCTGCGCCGCACGGCCACCAGCTGCTGCGTGTGCCTCCCGCCACCCGCCGCCTCGCTGACCCTGCCGCCGCCGTGTGACCACGCCCCCTGCCACCGAGCGGCGTGGTCTCCTGCGGTCTAGCGTTGTGTTTGCTGCTACTGTAGGCTCCTGTACCCTGTTTTCCTTGCTGTGTGCCCCTTTGCCTGTTTGAGATTGTATTTTGTATATTTGTATTCTGCTCTGCTGTATATTTCTCGCCTATCCCCCTGTTTACGCTCCCCCGGTCTCCTCCCTCCCCGCTTCCCGCCTCCGTCGCTAACCACGCCCCCTTTTCTTTCTGTGCCCTCCCCGCTCCCGCCTCCCAGCTGCTCCGCCCTCCCTCGCACTTGGCAATATATGGCGACCGTGCGACGCAGGTGAGTGTGACCTAGCTTAGGACACCCCCTGCGCCGCACGGCCACCAGCTGCTGCGTGTGCCTCCCGCCACCCGCCAGCCTCGCTGACCCTGCCGCCGCCGTGTGACCACGCCCCCTGCCACCGAGTGGCATGGTCTCCTGCGGTCTAGCGTTGTGTTTGCTGCTACTGTAGGCTCCTGTACCCCGTTTTCCTTGCTGTGTGTCCCTTTGCCTGTTTGAGATTGTATTTTGTATATTTGTATTCTGCTCTGCTGTATATTTTTTGCCTGTCCCCCTGTTTACGCTCCCCCCGGTCTCCTCCCTCCCCGCTCCCCGCTTCCCACCTCCGTCGCTAACCACGCCCCCTTTTCTTTCTGTGCCCTCCCCGCTCCCGCCTCCCAGCTGCTCCGCCCTCCCTCGCACTTGGCCATATATGGCAACCGTGCGACGCAGGTGAGTGTGACCTAGCTTAGGACACCCCCTGCGCCGCACGGCCACCAGCTGCTGCGTGTGCCTCCCGCCACCCGCCTGCCTCGCTGACCCTGCCGGCGCCGTGTGACCACGCCCCCTTCCACCGAGCGGCGTGGTCTCCTGCAGTCTAGCGTTGTGTTTGCTGCTACTGTAGGCTCCTGTACTCGCTTTCCTTGCTGTGTGCCCCTTTGCCTGTTTGAGATTGTATTTTGTATATTTGTATTCTGCTCTGCTGTATATTTCTCGCCTGTCCCCCTGTTTACGCTCCCCCCGGTCTCCTCCCTCCCCGCTCCCCGCTTCCCGCCTCCGTCGCTAACCACGCCTCCTTTTCTTTCTGTGCCCTCCCCGCTCCCGCCTCCCAGCTGCTCCGCCCTCCCTCGCACTTGGCCATATATGGCGACCGTGCGACGCAGGTGAGTGTGACCTAGCTTAGGACACCCCCTGCGCCGCACGGCCACCAGCTGCTGCGTGTGCCTCCCGCCACCCGCCTGCCTCGCTGACCCTGCCGCCGCCGTGTGACCACGCCCCCTGCCACCGAGCGGCGTGGTCTCCTGCAGTCTAGCGTTGTGTTTGCTGCTACTGTAGGCTTCTGTACCCCGTTTTCCTTGCTGTGTGCCCCTTTGCCTGTTTGAGATTGTATTTTGTATATTTGTATTCTGCTCTGCTGTATATTTCTCGCCTGTCCCCCTGTTTACGCTCCCCCCGGTCTCCTCCCTCCCCGCTCCCCGCTTCCCGCCTCTGTCGCTAACCACGCCCCCTTTTCTTTCTGTGCCCTCCCCGCTCCCGCCTCCCAGCTGCTCCGCCCTCCCTCGCACTTGGCCATATATGGCGACCGTGCGACGCAGGTGAGTGTGACCTAGCTTAGGACACCCCCTGCGCCGCACGGCCACCAGCTGCTGCGTGTGCCTCCCGCCACCCGCCTGCCTCGCTGACCCTGCCGCCGCCGTGTGACCACGCCCCCTGCCACCGAGCGGCGTGGTCTCCTGCGGTCTAGCGTTGTGTTTGCTGCTACTGTAGGCTCTGTACCCTGTTTTCCTTGCTGTGTGCCCCTTTGCCTGTTTGAGATTGTATTTTGTATATTTGTATTCTGCTCTGCTGTATATTTCTCGCCTATCCCCCTGTTTACGCTCCCCCGGTCTCCTCCCTCCCCGCTTCCCGCCTCCGTCGCTAACCACGCCCCCTTTTCTTTCTGTGCCCTCCCCGCTCCCGCCTCCCAGCTGCTCCGCCCTCCCTCGCACTTGGCAATATATGGCGACCGTGCGACGCAGGTGAGTGTGACCTAGCTTAGGACACCCCCTGCGCCGCACGGCCACCAGCTGCTGCGTGTGCCTCCCGCCACCCGCCAGCCTCGCTGACCCTGCCGCCGCCGTGTGACCACGCCCCCTGCCACCGAGTGGCATGGTCTCCTGCGGTCTAGCGTTGTGTTTGCTGCTACTGTAGGCTCCTGTACCCCGTTTTCCTTGCTGTGTGTCCCTTTGCCTGTTTGAGATTGTATTTTGTATATTTGTATTCTGCTCTGCTGTATATTTTTTGCCTGTCCCCCTGTTTACGCTCCCCCCGGTCTCCTCCCTCCCCGCTCCCCGCTTCCCACCTCCGTCGCTAACCACGCCCCCTTTTCTTTCTGTGCCCTCCCTGCTCCCGCCTCCCAGCTGCTCCGCCCTCCCTCGCACTTGGCCATATATGGCAACCGTGCGACGCAGGTGAGTGTGACCTAGCTTAGGACACCCCCTGCGCCGCACGGCCACCAGCTGCTGCGTGTGCCTCCCGCCACCCGCCTGCCTCGCTGACCCTGCCGGCGCCGTGTGACCACGCCCCCTTCCACCGAGCGGCGTGGTCTCCTGCAGTCTAGCGTTGTGTTTGCTGCTACTGTAGGCTCCTGTACCCCGCTTTCCTTGCTGTGTGCCCCTTTGCCTGTTTGAGATTGTATTTTGTATATTTGTATTCTGCTCTGCTGTATATTTCTCGCCTGTCCCCCTGTTTACGCTCCCCCCGGTCTCCTCCCTCCCCGCTCCCCGCTTCCCGCCTCCGTCGCTAACCACGCCTCCTTTTCTTTCTGTGCCCTCCCCGCTCCCGCCTCCCAGCTGCTCCGCCCTCCCTCGCACTTGGCCATATATGGCGACCGTGCGACGCAGGTGAGTGACCTAGCTTAGGACACCCCCTGCGCCGCACGGCCACCAGCTGCTGCGTGTGCCTCCCGCCACCCGCCTGCCTCGCTGACCCTGCCGCCGCCGTGTGACCACGCCCCCTGCCACCGAGCGGCGTGGTCTCCTGCAGTCTAGCGTTGTGTTTGCTGCTACTGTAGGCTTCTGTACCCCGTTTTCCTTGCTGTGTGCCCCTTTGCCTGTTTGAGATTGTATTTTGTATATTTGTATTCTGCTCTGCTGTATATTTCTCGCCTGTCCCCCTGTTTACGCTCCCCCCGGTCTCCTCCCTCCCCGCTCCCCGCTTCCCGCCTCTGTCGCTAACCACGCCCCCTTTTCTTTCTGTGCCCTCCCCGCTCCCGCCTCCCAGCTGCTCCGCCCTCCCTCGCACTTGGCCATATATGGCGACCGTGCGACGCAGGTGAGTGTGACCTAGCTTAGGACACCCCCTGCGCCGCACGGCCACCAGCTGCTGCGTGTGCCTCCCGCCACCCGCCTGCCTCGCTGACCCTGCCGCCGCCGTGTGACCGCGCCCCCTGCCACCGAGCGGCGTGGTCTCCTGGGGTATAGCGTTGTGTTTGCTGCTACTGTAGGCTCCTGTACCCCGTTTTCCTTGCTGTGTGCCCCTTTGCCTGTTTGAGATTGTATTTTGTATATTTGTATTCTGCTCTGCTGTATATTTCTCGCCTGTCCCCCTGTTTACGCTCCCCCGGTCTCCTCCCTCCCCGCTCCCCGCTTCCCGCCTCCGTCGCTAACCACGCCCCCTTTTCTTTCTGTGCCCTCCCCGCTCCCGCCTCCCAGCTGCTCCGCCCTCCCTCGCACTTGGCCATATATGGCGACCGTGCGACGCAGGTGAGTGTGACCTAGCTAAGGACACCCCCTGCGCCGCACGGCCACCAGCTGCTGCGTGTGCCTCCCGCCACCTGCCTGCCTCACTGACCCTGCCGCCGCCGTGTGACCACGCCCCCTGCCACCGAGCGGCATGGTCTCCTGCGGTCTAGCGTTGTGTTTGCTGCTACTGTAGGCTCCTGTACCCCATTTTCCTTGCTGTGTGCCCCTTTGCCTGTTTGAGATTGTATTTTGTATATTTGTATTCTGCTCTGCTGTATATTTCTCGCCTGTCCCCCTGTTTACGCTCCCCCCGGTCTCCTCCCTCCAAGCTCCCCGCTTCCCGCCTCCGTCGCTAACCACGCCCCCTTTTCTTTCTGTGCCCTCCCCGCTCCCGCCTCCCAGCTGCTCCGCCCTCCCTCGCACTTGGCCATATATGGCGACCGTGCAGCGGTCACGCGCAGCGGGCGCGCCGATTGTGCGCCGAAGGCACGCCAAAGCTAAGCCCGTCTGCGCCCGTCCGCGCCTGGACCGCGCCCAGTGCCTGCACCCCTGGCCCTCGCAGACCCCAGCCCACCTGCCAGACGTACGCCGCCACCACCCTCAACGCACTCAACACCGGCCGACTCCCGGACTGCCACCGAGCCACCCCGAGATGCACTCACGGAGCCTTCAGCTGCAACGCCTGCAAGTTCACCTGCATCCGGACCTGCCCCGCACCAGCACCCGCCAAGCCGAACACCAGCAGCAACCACCTGAAGTGCATCCTCTTCAACACCCGCTCCGTCCACAGACACGCCATCGAACTCTGGAACCTTCTCGACACCACAGCTCCTGACGTCGCCTTCCTCACGGAAACCTGGATGAACGACTCCTCAGCGCCCGACATCGCCATTGCCATCCCAGAGGGCTACAAGATCACCCGAAGAGACCGCGACAACCAGACTGGAGGAGGCATTGCCATCATCTACAGGGACACCATCCGCATCAAGACCAACACCGACGACACCCTGACAACCGCCGAACACCTGCACTTCCAGATCCACACAGACCCCAAAACCACCCTCAGAGGCACCCTGATCTACCGACCCCCGGGACCACGCACACAATTCAGCGAGGACATCGCCGACTTCATCAGCCCGCATGCCCTCCCCTCCACTGACTACATCCTCCTGGGGGACATCAACTTCCACCTGGAGAACAACAACGACCGCAACACCATCACCCTGCTCGACAACCTCGCCAACCTCGGTCTCAAGCAGCTGGTGTCCACCCCCACCCACCTCGCCGGACACACACTCAACGCCGTCTTCTCATCCAGCAAAGACATCGCCTTCAGCCACGCCACCGGACTCCACTGGACGGACCACAGCTGCGTCCACTTCACCTTCAAAAGAACGACGATCCACCACCACCAGCAACAGGTTGCTCGAAGAAGCTGGAACAAGATCACAGCCGACCAGCTCGCCGCTTCCCTGAGCCAGCACCCTCCCGCCAGCTCAGCGAACCCCAGCCAGGCCGCCGACAACGTCACGAAGTGGATCAGCAACTGCGCGGATGAACTCGCCCCACTGAGGACCCCGCCCAGCAGACCCGGCAGCAAGAAGGCCCCATGGTTCACCGACGAACTCAAGAGCTCCAAGAAGAACTGCTGAGCCCTCGAGAAAGCCTGGAGAAGGGAACCAACACCGGACAACATGACCACCCTCAAGCTTGCCACCCGGAAGCACCACCAACTGATCCGCGCCACCAAGAAAACTGCATTCAAGGACCGGCTGGACAACAACGCACACAACTGCAAGGAACTCTTCAACATCGTGAAAGAGCTCTCCAACCCCAACGCCGGAAACAACGACATCACCCCATCGCAAGACCTCTGCAACTCCCTCGCCTTCTACTTCCACAACAAGATCGCGGACATACACAACAGCTTCTGCACTCAACCGACGCACGCCACGACCAAACCACCGCCCCCCACCACCACCCTCCGCGCCTGGACTCCGATCAGCACCGAAGACACCGTCCGCATGATGAACTCCATCCACTCCGGATCTCCAACCGACCCCTGCCCTCACCACGTCTTCAACAAGGCCGACGCTGTCATCGCACCCCACCTGCGGGACATCATCAACACCTCCTTCGACACCGCCACCTTCCCGGAGAGCTGGAAGCACGCCGAACTCAGCGGCCTACTCAAGAAACCTACAGCGAACCCCACCGAACTCAAGAATTACCGCCCCATCTCGCTCCTCCCGTTTCCAGCCAAAGTCATCGAGAAGACCGTCAACAAACAGCTGGCCGCCTTCCTCGAGACAAATGGATCCCTCGACCGCTCACAGTCTGGCTTCCGAGCCAACCACAGCACCGAGACCGCCCTCATCGCTGCCACCGATGACATCCGAGACCTGATGGACAACGGAGAAACAGTGGCCCTCATCCTCCTAGACCTCTCCGCGGCATTCGACACTGTCTGCCACCGCACCCTAGTGCAGCGCCTCAGCAACGTCGGAATCCAGGAGAAGGCACTGGAATGGATCATCTCCTTCCTCGACGGAAGAACACAGAGAGTCCGTCTACCACCGTACAAGTCAGAGGCCACCGAAGTCATATGCGGCGTCCCTCAAGGATCCTCGCTGAGCCCCACCCTCTTCAACGTCTACATGAGCCCCCTCGTGGCCATCGCATGCCAACACAACCTCAACATCATCTCCTACGCTGACGACACCCAGCTGATCCTCTCCCTGACCAACGACCCCGCCGCCGCCAGAGCCGACCTTCCCGAAGGGATGAGAAACGTAGCCGAGTGGATGACGACCAGCCGCCTGAAACTGAACTCAGACAAGACAGAAGTCCTCATCCTGGGCTCCTCGCCCTCCGCCTGGGACGACTCCTGGTGGCCCCCCGCCCTGGGCACCGCACCCAAACCGACAGACCACGCACGCAACCTGGGCTTCATCCTGGACTCCTCCCTCTCCATGACCAGACAAGTCAACGCCGTCTCCTCGTTGTGCTTCAACATCCTGCGCATGCTACGGAAGATCTTCCGGTGGATCCCCACCGAGACCAGGAAGACGGTCACCCAGGCCCTCGTCACCAGCCGACTGGACTACGGCAACGCCCTCTACGCCGGAACCACCGCCAAGCTCCAGAAGAGACTCCAGAGGATCCAGAACACCTCAGCCAGACTCATCCTCGACATCCCACGACACAGCCACATCTCCGGACATCTGAGAAACCTGCATTGGCTCCCCGCCAACAAAAGAATCACCTTCCGTCTCCTCACCCACGCACACAAAGCCCTACACGATCAAGGCCCGAGCTACCTCAACAACCGCATCAACTTCTACGCTCCCAAACGCCATCTCCGATCAGCCAGTCACGCCCTCGCCGCCGTCCCCCGCATCCGAAGAACGACAACAGGAGGAAGGTCCTTCTCCTACCTGGCCACCAAGACCTGGAACTCCCTCCCGACCGACCTGCGCCTGACCCAAGACCTACCTCTCCTTCAGGAAGAAGCTCAAGACCTGGCTGTTCGAGCAGTAGCAGCATCCCCCACCCCCCCCCCCAAGCACCTTGAGACCCTCCGGGTAAGTAGTGCGCTCTACAAATGTCTTGATTGATTGATTGTTGACCACTACCCGCCTGGGTTTGTAGATTTACTCATACAAAAATACTTGTGTGATAAAATGATGCTTTTAGACCAGTAAAGAAGCCTATTTAAGTATGCAAATCTATCTTACGAACACATAAAGTTCTGATAATTGGCTCATTATTTATTCACTTTTTACTTTAAGTATGTTTTGATGTCATCCGTCTGAGGATTGGGTCACTGTCAGCTGTGATGTGAGTTACAGTCCTTTTTCTTCCTTTGCGCACATGTTAAACTGCTTCAGAGGATTGGGAAAACACAGATGATAGGTCAATACAATGTATAGAAAATATATATTTTTTAAAAGAGGCCCTGCCTTAATTTGGTCATATGAATTCTGTTGAATGATATTCAAATATGTAATTTGTCCGCATAACGCAATTAGGGACTGATTTTACCATGATTGTGTGTTGAGGTTGTGTTATTTTTGTGGCACAGCTCTGGTGAGCAAAACATTTTTGATATTTAATAAGCCAGGCAAAGCTGCTTTGCTTGGTTTTGCATGGTTTAGTAAATACAAAGTGTTGCCTTGTGTTGAGAAAGTGTTCCATTGGTGGGATATGGGCATTCCCATGACTTCACCCTTGGATTGTGGTGCAGTCCCCGATTTAAAAAGCCTTGTCTATATGGGAATGACTCAAATTGCTATGACTTCCCCAGTGAGATGTATTGAGGGGAAGATCGGTATTTCTTTATGTTATTTCCTCTTTCCATGTGTTGCATTTTTCACCACATAAGTGAAAAACCTTGTTAAGGGTCATTTGTGTGCCATAAGGTGTTTCTTCTTGCACAAAACATTCCTCCTTGTATTGTAGGCACCCAGGCACCATGGTGGCTGCATTAGCACTAGGTAGTACACAGTGGGTCTGTGCTAGGATGGAGTAGAAATGTGCCATATCTTAGTAGACATGGCACATTTCTGCTGTGTCTCTATCCCGCAATGCAGTGTAAAAGGTTGCCTTGCTGCATTTGCGAAAAGCGTAAGTAAATCTGGCCCACAGTTTCTAAGGCCAGATGTACATACTTTTAGGACAGCAATTTACAAATAGCAGTTTTGGAATTTGTGATTCGGTATTTGGGAGGGGCGAGTTTGGGGTGTCCTTTCCAAATATCAATTTGCATTGGTGTATACAAATGTTTTGCGACCAAAATGTGGGTGCAAAACATTTCAAAGTTGGTGGCAATCCATTTGCAAATAGGAAGGGGTTCACAAGGGACCCCTTCCCCTTTGAGAATGGTTAAATAAAAACTACTCTTAAAAAAATAATTTCGATGCAGATTTACAAGCCCCTTCTGCCGCTAGTGCGTTATGTTGCATAATGCACCGGTGACGCAGCCTACTGCGTGATCTTTACAAGCACACGTAAAGCCACCCTTATGAGAAAATGTAAATCTGAAAATGCGTCAGAATGCTGAGCCACCCTAAGAGTGGCGTAGTGAGGTGCAACAAGGAGAAATGTTTTCATTTCTCCTCCTTTTTTTCCTCTTTCAATGCGTGCTGTATTCTACACCCTACATTGGAAGAGGAAATTACCTCAATTGATTGTTTTTGTTCAGGAAGGTGCCCCTTCCTGCACAAAAAAAATCTCCCCTTGATGCAGGCCTCCTTGCAACATGGTCACATCCTTGTGCTTCGAAACTGATGCAGCACAGCACCGCACAGCAAAATGACTTGCGGCACCGCAGTGCATTAATTTCTTGTAAACCTGCCCCTTCATTTTTTTTTCTTTTGGAGCCCATTCCATTTTCTTTTAAGGAAAATGGCCCGCGTTAAAAAATATATATATTGCTTTATTAAAAAGCAATCACAGACATGGTGGTCTGGTGACCCCAGCAAGCCACCATCCCTGTGATGGCAATGAACCGTAGTGGGTCACAAATTGCCACCTACCTCATTAAGATTTATTAAGTAGGTCTATTTGCGACCCTCAAACTCAAAATAGTATTTGCAAGAAATCGCAATTAGGAAATCAGCAAACCTAACTTTCATACATATAGCCCGTAATTAGGCCATAAGCTACAGAATCACATTTTGCCTTTTGTGCATTTAAATAAGCTTATTTTCGCATTTCCAAAAGGGCCCGAGTCTGCAAATCGTGAGGTTTGTAACCTTAAAAAAAACCTGGGTACATCTGGCGCCATCTAGCTCAAGTTAGTTTGTGTAGGGCAATCAATAATGAGCCCTGAAATATGAATTCGAATGTAGGCTTTTTGATCTGTCTTTGCCTCAGATAACATTCACGCTTATTTGCAAGATCAAAGTCAATGGCTTTAGGAAGGGGTGTGGAAAATCTGTCCGTCACAAAGAAGAAAAATGTATTCCATTAAAACTGGACAGGTTTGACTGACACTAAAAGTATTTTATCACCACTTTTAATTGTGCACTAATTAAAAAGGCAACAGTAACACGGTATCTCACGATTTACGAATCCGCATCCAAAACTTAATGGAGAAATTGACTCCTGAAGTTCTGAAAAATAAATCTGCATAATGTATCGCCCTGAAATCTGAACAACTCAATCAAAATTATCTCTGAAAGCCCGGTTTGACTTTCAAAGAACCGCGCTGTCTTCAGAGCCTTCAGGTTTGTGCACATCTTAGAAATCTTGCCTCAGACTGCGAACCAGACAAGAGAGAGATAGAGTCTGCTGTCAGCTGCCTGATGCTGGTACTTGTAGCTACATTTGAGGTGCGCGAGGGCGTTCATTAGACATTCCCAGCTCTAATGTACTGGGTGATGATGAAAGCTTTTATGATGGGACGCACGCCTCCTAACCAAGAACGCTGTCAACTGCAGTATCACACACCATAATGAATAAACAGCTACATTAATGCAGGACGTGAGGACAAAGAAATTGCCGCCTGTCAGCTGCAGTTCAAGTATGCAATATTAACACTGTGGGAAAATATATTTTCCACCTTCTTCACTTCGTGATCAATCGTTCCCGGATGATGATATTTAATAATGTATACGTAGCCATTGAACAGTGTGGACTGCAGACAAAGCTGGCGTGCACACTAAGTCTGCGTACGTTTCATTTTCGTTTCTTTCTCGCTTAATTTCATTTGAACGCAGTCATAAAAGAGTTCCAAAGCAAATCAATGCAACTTTTAAAGTGCAATGAAATGGCATGTCTTGTTCTACCATATTACTGCGTTTGGGTAAAATATTGTTATTGTATTTTCCAGTGTGGATGCGGCACATAGGAAATGGAGGACTGTAAGAAATAGCAGGCCTTGGTAAAACCTATAAGTATGTGTTTAATGCACCAGCACATGTAAAGTCACTGTTTATGAGTATATATGTAAACCTTGAGAAAGGCAAACGCGTCAGTTTCAATTGCGGGTGCTCTCGTAACGTGGGAGTGAACCCATGTGAGGTATTCCAAATCAATGTCCGAAGGAGGAGACAACGCCCTCACAAAGTAATTCTCAATTCATTTATTTCAAAGTGAAGTGTTTAGGCATTCTGCCTTTTTAAAACAAAAGAACAGAGTGGTTGTGGCTTTGTAATACCAATGATGTTCTCTCATTGGACAATAGTCGATAGCAAAGGAGAGAGACCTGGGGGCATATTATCAAGGGGGTTTATCTCCGCTTTTTTGGCTTTAAAAGCCAAGAAAGCAGAGATAAAATTATCTCCCTATTACCTAGCTGTCGCTAACACCAGTTAGCGACAGCTAGTAGGAGATAGCGACCATCTTGGGCCCCGCTTTGCATGTCAGTGATATTTATCACTAATGACATGCAAAGTGGGCGTGCCAAGACGTTAGCGACTGGAAACAGTCGCTAACATCGCTATCTCCTATTACCAACTTTTGGAGATATTCGCCCTAAGCGCAATTATCCCCAAAAGCTAACACCTGCCCTGAGCAGTTCTTAGCCATGTTATCCAATGGGAGGTGGATAACATGGCTAAGAGTATTAGCTCGGTAATGCATGAATATCGCAGACTTTTCAGCGATATTCATGCATTTTGGCCGATTTTTATCGCTTAGGAGATAAACCTTGATAATAGCAAGGTTCCTAAGCGATAAAAATCGCCGCAGCTCAGCGATAAAAATATCCCCGCTAAACCAACATAGCGATAATTATTGCTAGTTGTTGGTAATATGCCCCACAGTACTTCAATGATTGTGATGTGTTTTCATGTCAGCCATAGCCACATGGTTCACATTTGCCTTATTCGAAATAGTGGTTCTGCCACATCAGGAATCAATACATTTCTTACTTAGTTCTCACAGAGGTAGGACTGCAGTTAATGATTCAGTTAATCACAACACTGATTGTACAAACAAGACACACAATTGACTTGAATAGTGTTAATTAATATATTGAAAAAATCATGTCATAAAGAACGACACATACCCAATATGCACAACAAACTGGTCATTTTTTACAATGGTGACAAAAAAGAAAAGAAAGTGACTGATGTGGTTGTATACATGTATCAACAATACAAACTATACATAAATATAACACATAGAACAAAAATGTATTGTATAGCGTTGTATTAACAGTGAAATTCCTGATGTGGCGGAAGCACTGCTTGTATAACGTACCTATCACCAGGTTCTGCACGTTACAGGGTTACCCCATTGAGGTGATCAATTATTCAAAATAATAACCCACCCACTGCACCAATCAGATTATAGTCTTTGATGACTAATTCAATTATTACACCTTACATAGGTACACAGCACTGTTGTCTTAATACTCCTTTCACCATGGATGCAGCTTTCACACAGTCTTTTTTCCCTCAGCATGTACTATCTATGTTGACCTTTCACTGTACAATTAACTGATGACTAAAACCAAGACGTGCCCCTCACCATACCCGTATTATGGGTTTTTCAGACACATACCCGTAGGAGTCAGTTCTGTATGGCAGTACTTCCAACAGTTGAATAACTGTTGATCTAGTCGTCGGGAGGGCCATGAACATCCCATTAAGCGGTGCAACAGTGTAATTCATAAAAGCTCCAAGTTCCACCCTCACTTCGCTGCACTCAGGACGGATGCTCTAGCAACGTTGAGTGGACCCATATGAAGTATTGCAAACCAATCTCCAAAGGACGACAAGAAGCACTCATGGTTTAATCCTCAATTCATTTATTTGCAAGTGACACTTTTCAGCATTCTGTCTTTTTCAAACTTGCTTAAATCAAAGCAACACATTGGTTGTGGCTTTTTAATACCAATAATGTTCTCCCATTGGACTATAGTCAATATAGAAGGAGAGAGGACTGGTACTTCAATGATTGTGATACATTTTTTATGTCGCCCATAGCTACATGATTCACATTTGCCCTATTCTAAATGGTAACCCACACACTGCACTAGTCGAGCTGATTACAGTCTTTGATGACCAATCGAATTATTACACCTTACATAGGTACACAGTGCAGTGATGTTAATACTGCTTTCACAAGGTCTTTCTCCCCTCAGCATGCACTCCCCATGATGAATTTTCGCTGTGAAACATGACTGATGACTAAAATCAAGACGTGCCCCTCGCCACAGCCGTATTATGCATAAATGAATGTGTACATAATATATATGTCTTCAATACACCTTGGCATATATATATATATATACATACATATATATATATATATATATATATATATATATATATATATATATATATATATATATATATATATATATATATATATATATATATATATATATATATATATATATATATATATATATATATATATATATATATATATTACCTACTGGCGGTCGCCAGTAGGTATATATAGTTAGGGTTTTTTCCCTATGGCATTTCTGAAAATTCTATGTCTAATAACTTTAGCGTTTGTGGACGGAATCGGCTGAAATTTTCAGGAAAATGGCACATTTTGTTTCTGAGCAGCCCCTAAAAATTTGGGGGGGGGTCGTCAAGGGGGGGCCGAGAAAAAAGGGGGGTCCCAAAACGCGTTTTTCCCATGTTAATTTCCATAGGGCGGTTGGACTCACTTTTAGCCCGAACGGCTGAATGGATTTTCACGAAACTTGGCAAAATTGTAGGGACTGTTAGCCCGATGTGCCTTTGCTAGGTCTCAATATATGTGCTTCAGTGGATTTTGAGAAATTACCGTTTAAATCAAGATATATATCTGTAACAGCGCTCTGGGCAGCGATCCGGTTAGCGAACTTTTCGCGTATCGGAACTTTGCGAAGCGAAGCTGATTGGCCCTTCGGTGTCTGTCAACATTCTAAACAGTCCGGAGCGGCCGCCATCTTGTCTCTCGGTAGGATCGAGAGACAAGAGGAGGCAAAAACAAAGGGGGTAGTTACCATAAGGGGGCATAGTAGATCCTCGTTGACCCCCTAGGTTTTATGTGGAGGTTTTAAAAGGGCCTAGGAGGGTTAAAAAAATATATATATATATATATTTTTTTTTGCGTGGTAAGCGCCAAGTTCGCGAACCGGAAAGCGTTCTGGGCAGCGTACTTTAAGGATAAAAGAATGATAGACTTTTCTAATACTGTATGTTAATTATTTGTTGTTTTGTTCGTTTTTTTTATTTATTTATTTATTTTGATTTTTAAAAAAATTATTTATTATTTTCATAGTTTATTAAAACTTCCAGCATTATATCATCTGGTATCTCGTCGAACATGGATGTTTCTGTCTCTTGTAAGGTTTGAATAAATTGTTCGTCAAAAGATTGATCCATAAAATCTTCATCCACATTTTCTTCAGTTACAATGTCTTCGGATGTAATCTCGAAGGAAACATTAGTTTCTTCTTGCTCCCCTTCCATTTTTTTGCTGTAAATTGCCTAAAAAAAAAAATTATATTAGAAGACTTAGGGCACTGTTGGGTTTAAGTTCAGACATGTTGTTCTGTTTTTTTAACAGTGAAGTTAAAGTAAGTAAGTTCATAATTATAGCAGAGAAGTGTAAGTCAATCAATAAATGTAACAGAGGAGGTTATCTGTATCTATAACTATAGCAGGGGGTCAGTAAATAATTATCAATAAACATTTTTACAAATTAATTTAAAGTGCCACTTACAAATTATCAAATAACTTTACAGGGAGGTGAAAAGGCTCTTTAAATGTAGTTCAGGAAGTAGCAGTGAAAATGGCTGTGTTTCCTTCTCTTCCTTTATATATATTCAAGTATATAACCAATCAAATGTCAGGTAATAAAAATTGTAAATGAAAGTAAAGTTTTCATTGGTTGTCAATTCCAATATTTTATATGTGTTTTGTGAAGTAATTTACCTCAGGGTATTTAGATACGTCTACAGGCTAAATGGCTAAATGAAATTTCAATCAAATTTGTGAGAATGAAAGGGATTGTTATGTAGTATGAGGTAATCTATATTTGGTGAGAGTGTCTCTAGTCGTTTTTCTGCTAATTACTTTCCCACCTTTTTTTAGGACCGCTTTCTGGAAAGCGGCCCGGTTAGCGAACCTTAAGCGTCACGGGAGTCCACCATTTTGTGTTTCGGTCGCATTAAGATACAAGATGGAGGGCAAATAATGTTCAGAATGTGTAGAAGGGGGCACGGTAGACTTATCTTGACCCCCTAGGTTTTCTGAGGGTGGCTGACGAGGTTTAAATGTGCGGAAAAAAACATTTTTTAAAAAAATTCCGCGAGGTTAGCTTTCGGTTAGCGAACCGGGGAGCGTATTTTGTGGAAAATTAGCGAAAAAAGTTAGAAAAAAATAATAATTGTGAGTGATTAGATGAAGGGTAGCTCTGAGAAGAGCTTTTGGGTTTATGGTACATTTAGGTACCTATAAGTAGGTACCAATGCACATTCTTAAATTCAGAATGAAAATTCTGTTGCCCTCATCTGAGAAGTGAACTCCATCTCCTCTGTAGATATCTTGCATGTAGTTATTGTTGTACAGGGAGCCCATTCCATGGTCTCTCATGAAAGCTGAAACAGATTTGTTTACATGCTTCCTCGACTTCTCAATTTGTGGACAAAATTGGTTGGACCACCTCCATTTCTGTCTTTGGCATATATTGGAATATACCAAGGCAGTTTGAGGAAAAAGTGCCATTAATTGCTCAAAGGTGTCCTTTAATAGCATTTCCAGACCTACTCCTGTCAAAGTGCCCAAATCATTACCTCCACAGTGCACAATTAACAGGTCAGGTTTTGGCAAATGCATAAAGGTTTTCACCAATGGTATCAATTGGTGACATTTTAATCCTCTTTGGCCCAACCACTTAATTTCCACATCTTGTAAATTGAGGTTGTGTAAATTTCTGTTCTCGGCATACCTTTGAGCCCAGTGGATGTAACTATGTCCAACAATCCAGACGTTAAACATGGTGGGAGAAGGTTGTGCTGCAGTCAGATGAAGTATGGTAATGAAAGGGCAGTTGAAACAGTAGGAGTTTGTAAAGAAAAAAAACTGTGGATTTCCAATGCTAATGATTCATTAGCAGTGATTGGTGTATTTCCATTTCTGAAAACAGAAAGTTAGGGTGCATGGATGTGTTCTTTGAAAGATGTAATTTGAATGGTCAAGAAAGAAACTTTTAATGAAAGATTGCACTGGATACGCAGGTGCACTGAGAGTTCAGAGTTCAATTGAAACATTGTTGTGTGAATTTGCAAACGTGAGAGGTCTTCCAGGAGGTCGTTGCTATGGAAAAAAGGTAGAGAGGGCAGAGGGGGGAAGGGTTTTGATTTGAAAAAAGTGAGGGAAGAGTTATGATTGGCTAATATGAGAGATATGTGAAATGAATATCTGTATTTCTGTGCTTTCAATAGCTGCAGCCTCTGGAGTGCATCCTCTTTCTTCTGCTGAAGACAATTTGGTGTATTTCTGAGACTGTTTTCAAAACTCAAAAAGTATTTGCTAAGGTGAGAAAAGATTTATTTATTTTAGATAGAGAATAGTATGAATTAAGGAGAAAATGATGAAGAAAGCAGTGTTTTTAAACTGTGGCTTTGTCTGTAGTGATATAGAAATAGATTTTGTTACTTAGAGAAATTGTAATTGCATATTCGGTGTAGCATTCTGGAATGCAGTTATACAAGTTATTGTTGTATATGAAGCCCAGTCCATGGTCTCTTATGTAAGCTGAAACAGATATGTTGTTTATAAAAATAGTTTTTGAAATCAATTACATTTCTGCATATGTACTGCTAGAGCTTCATAGGTTGTTTTGGGTCATATTTAAAAGGCATTTGAGTGTCTTTGATGTTATTTTTCCTTTTTAAATGGAAAGCGTTCCTCATGGGGCCCTGAGCAGTTCTTAGCCATGTTATTTAATGGGAAGTGGATAACATGGCTCAGAGCATTTGCTGGACAATGCATGAATATCGCTGACTTTTCAACGATATTCATGCATTGCGGCCGTTTTTTTTCGCATTTGCGAGCAGTTCTTCGCCATGTTATCCAATGGGAGGTGGATAACATGGCTAAGAGCATCTGTTGGATAATGCATGAATATCGTTCACTTTTCAGCGATATTTATGCATTGCGGCCGTTTTTTTCGCATTTGCGATAAACCTTGCTAAGGAGAAAATGATGAAGAAAGATGTGTTTTTAAACTGTGGCTTTGTCTGTAGTGGTATAGAAATAGATTTTGTTACTTTGAGAAATTGTAATTGCATATTCGGTGTAGCATTCTGGCATGCAGTAACACAAGTTATTGTTGTATAGGAAGCCCATTCCATGGTCTCTTATGAAAGCTGAAACAGATATGTTGTTTTTAAAAACCATTTTTGAAATTAATTACATTTCTGGATATGTACTGCTAGAGCTTTGGGTCATATTTATAAGGCATTTGAGTGTAATTGATGTTATTTTTTTCCTTTTTAAATGGAAAGCATTCCTCATGGGGCAAGTGTCTTGTAAATACGTTGCCACCTGCGCTTGGCAAATTTAGATTTTGATTATGGGAGTTACATAGCCATGTTAATAATGTCCAAAAAATGGTGCTAGGGCATTCCAGAAAACGCTTTCATGTGTCTCAAGGATATTTTCAGTCATTTCCTCTTGAATGCAGGTATACAATTGATTTATATGTTGTGTTTAAAAACGATTCTTTTCTATAATGTTATTTTTTCGTTTTTAAATGGAAAGCGTTCCTCATGGGACCATGAGCAGTTCTTAGCCATGTTATCCAATGGGAGGTGGATAACATGGCTAAAAGCATATGCTGGATAATGCATGAATATCGCTGACTTTTCAGCAATATTGATGCATTGCGGCCGCTTCTTATCGCATTTGCGAGCAGTTCTTAGCCATGTTATCTAATGAGAGGTGGATAACATGGCTAAGAGCATTTGCTGGATAATGCATGAATATTGCTGACTTTTCAGCGATATTCATGCATTGCGGCCGTTTTTTATCGCATTTGCGATAAACCTTGCTAATAGCAAGGTTTATCTGCGATAAAAATCGCCGATGTGCGGCGATAATTTTTGTCTCTAAAGAAGTTATCGCTAGTGGTTGGTAATATACCCCCGCGTTTTTGGTTGCAGGAATCGGGAGACGGGAGAGTAGCACTGAAATCAGTAGTCTGACGCTTGAATCGGGAGGGTTGGTATGTGTGGATTCTCTACAGCTGGGGCCATAAACTACATCCGCAGGGCTAGGTGATAGCCTGGGACCGGCCTGGCATCTAAAATGGCTACCGTGTACGGCAAAATTGTGGCATTGTAAAAAAGACAAGATGGCGCAGACAATGTTTATCAATAAGGATTCATTTATAACGAAATATTTTATCGCACTGACAAAATGGTTGTCAACACTTCCCGATTTCCTTCGAATCGAACGTTAACAAACGTGACGCAGCAAAGAAAAAAAAAAGCTCACACAGAGCCGCTGGAACACATGTATCAACATATATGAGCCTTCTCAGCCACCCTCAGAAAATATAAGGGATTAGGATACGTCTCCCGCACCCCCTTATACTTAGTAATTTAATTAAAACGAAGCACAAAATGGTCTCCCGCACCCCCTTATACCTATTCCCGTTTTGCCAGCAGTTTGCGGCCCAGTTCGGTGTTCGGAAAGCGCTTCTACCGTGAAAAATATATTTTTTTTATTTTCCCCACGGGACCCTTTAAAAACCCCAACAACATTCCTAGGGGGTCAAGAGGGGTATACCTTGCCCCCTTTCATTAAATTCCCCCTTCGTTTTTCACCTCTTCTTCTCTCTCGATCCTACCGAGAGATAAGATGGCGGCCGCTCCGGTCTGTTTAGAATGTTGACAGACACCGGAGAGCCAATCAGCTTTCTGCGCGCAAAGTTCCGTTTTGCAGGTGGAAGCGTATTTATAAGAAACTTGCACCATGAACAACGCTTTCCATTTAAAAAGGAAAAATAACATTATAGACACTCATATGCCTTATAAATATGACCCAAAGCAACCTATAAAGCTCTAGCAGTACATATCCAGAAATGTAATTGATTTCAAAAAATCGTTTATAAACACGGCACATAAATCAATTGTATATCTGCATTCAAGAGGAAATGACTGAAAATGTCCTTGTGATGCAGTGCTGGTGCAAAAGATTTTCTATGTTAAATAATAAATACGACGTTAAGTTTTTGATGACTGTTATTCATTTACTGTTTGGTAATAGTGCTTAATAACATTTTTTATTATATTTTTCCACAGATTCAACTGCAGATCTTTTTTAAATTTGAAAAATGCCTACGAAAAATAGAATTAGAAAGGCTAGAAAACGTCAAAGACAGCAGGATGATGTTTTATTGCAGCAGTCCTCTTCCCCAAATACTTATCAAAACACCAAGAAAGCTCCGGGTAAGAGCACAAAATCATTCTTAAAAAGTATTTTTAGAAAAAAAAGTATTTTTCGCCAAAATGTTTCAGTTCAGAAAAAGAAGAGTAATTTAAATGGAAAGGAAAGAGCCATCAAAAATGTTATTGGTAGAGGAAGAGATAACTCTGTGCATGATAGTAGAAGGAAACAACAGTTTAGGGACATTCGACATCGAATGTTCCGTAACAGGATAATAGTTAATTTATTAAGAAATATTAAAAAAGGCCAACAGAAAGCGGCATTTTATAAGAAGAAGAAAAATGTAGAGAAAATTATTGATCATGCTTTTGAAATTAAGCGGAAGTTGTTTATTTTGGTAATCAATAGAATTAGGAAACTAAGCAATGTAATTTCTGATTTCAAAACAAACAGTAGATGGAAGAGAGTAGTAAATCGTAGTAACTTTTGTGAAGTTTTTTCCGGAGAATGGATGCATAGTTCAAGTTCTGAGGCATTTTTTAATGAGGAGAGTTATTTTCAGGATAATGATTTGGTGTTTGCAGTTGACACCAGTGGTCGAGCTTATGAAGTGAAGGATGGTTGTCCTGTTGAAAAAGAAAAACTTGTGACAACAGAGACAGATGAGGTGTTAGGTCATGAGGTTTTAGGAAGACGTCCTAAGGGTCCTGTGTACATTTGGAAGTGTAGTTCTATTTGCAGTGTGCGACAGGTTTCCATCAATTTGCTTTGTGATTTTATACGGACATTTAATAAGAAAAGTTTGAAGCAGAAAATGAAGTTGTTGCAAAATTTAGATCCTTGCAGAGTGAGACAAATGACAGGTTTGCGTGGTCATTCACTGGCTTGTCTTTCCAGGAGAGTATGCCAGAGTGTTTTTCATCATTTCAGGATGGTAGCAGTGCATCATAATAAAGTGAGAAAATTAGTGAGAATGTTGTATTATGCTAAGAGTCCAGCAATTATGCTTAAACAATTATGTGCTTCTCTTTTGCATGGTTCAGAAATAGATGTGAAGAATATTTGTGAAGAAATTGAGTTTTGTTACTTTAGTAGTAAAGATGAGAATGTTCAAATTGACCCTGAAGTAGAGGGTAATGTTGAAGATAATGTACAGGTTTCCAGTACAGATAATTTTCAGAAGGAAATTGCCACTTTTCAGATGAAATCAAGTGAGAGGCCTAATTTCACTTGTGTATGTTGTCGACGCACTTATTATAAGAATCAGACTAAAGTAGTGGATTTATATGCAAAAAGTGAAAGGGAAAATAATAGTGAATGGAAGGATTTTGCCACATACTTGATGGTAGAAAATTATTTTGATTTAGGATCGGATCAACGTGTGTGTACTTATTGTTGTAATAAATTAAACCAAAACCAGATGCCTGCTAGGGCAGTACATAATAATCTGGAATTGGTTGAGATTCCTTCTGAATTGAAGGATTTAAATACTTATGAATGTATTTTGATTCAAAGTATCCATCCCTTTCAGGCTATTGTAAGAATGGAGCCAAAGACAGGGAAGTTGCCTCCAGCAGATTTACAGCGAGGATTAAAGGGAAGAGTTGTTTATTTGCCTCTAGATTTGAACAAAAACATTAACACAATTGGAATAGAAAAAGTGGAAGAGGAACCTCTGGTTATCTTAGTTAATGGGGTTCCGACAAAGAATAAGAAAATATGGCAAGATTTAGTGGATGTTAGGAAAGTCAAAAAAGCAACAGTGTATTTGAAGACAAATAATAAGTACTATAAGAATGTATATGTTGCAGAAGAGGAAGTAAGTGATGAAGAGGATAGCGATTTGTGTGTTGGCCAAATTGAGAAAGTAGAGGCCTCTAAAAGTGAAGAAATATATGAACATTATAGTGTTCATCCTTTGCATTCCAAGGAAGTCATGGGGAATGCTATTGAGTTGTTTCAAATGAAACAAGCTAAAGGGAGTCCCATTAGTGTTTGGGAGGAAAGTTTGGAAGCTCGGTGTTTCCCACAGCTATTTCCAACAGGTCGAGGAGGAAGATATGATGAGCGACCTCATCAAATTCCTGCGTCTGAATACCGGACTTTACGATTGTATGCAGGCGATCCTAGGTTTCGTCAATGCATTCCATATTTGTTTCATCTCCTGTTTGAAAGCGATCTGTCTGGACTGTCATATGCAGTTAACCACATCTTAAAAAGTGGTATACAGATGCGAAATATCTCGGCAAGGGACTTTATGCATAAAGTCAATGTCCAAGACAGTATTTTGGATTCTCACTTAATTAATCTCATGGCGTGTCAGCGTGGTACTAATGAGTACTGGTACCGTCGTCATGGTGATTTAAAATGTATGCTGAGGAACTTAGGAACTCCGACATGGTTCCTCACTCTGAGCTGTGCCGAGTATGGCTGGGAAGACTTACTTGAATTTCTACGGGAGGCAAATGGAAATATTGAAAACATTGAATTCAAGACACCTGGAGAACTGTGTTCTTTGGATCCTGTGAATGTATGCAGGTACTTCAATCATAGATTTGAAGCTATGATGTCTTTCATCACAAATAAGAAGAATCCACCTCTTGGAGAGGTGTTGGATTTCTTCTGGAGAAAGGAGTACCAAGCAAGAGGTGCTCCTCATATACATATGTTGTTGTGGATCAAGGATGCACCTAAATTTGGAACAGATCCGGGTGACTTAGTGATGAATTTCATAGAACAGTATTCTACGTGTGCTGTTCCAAACGCAACGGAGAAGAAAAGCCTAAGAGAACAAGTTTTACGTTTCCAAAGCCATCGTTGTGGAAAGTACTGTCGTCGTAAATTCAGAAACAAGGACAAGTTCTACACCAAATGTCGTTTCAACTTTCCACGACCGGTGATTTCTAAAGGAAAAGTGAACAGTTTGATGTCTTCACTGCGACATAATGTGACGAGGAAATCACCCAAAAATACATACAATTTGAAAAGGAACGAAGAGTCCAAGTACATCAACGACTACAACCCAGTGATTTTGTCCATGTGGAATGCTAACATGGATATACAGTTTGTGGGTGACAACTGTATGGCTGTGGCTCGGTATGTGACATCTTACATCACCAAAAAAGAAAAGACAGAACTGAAGGATATGTGGGAGGACATTTCCCATGAAAAGAGCCTCAGCAAGAAGTTGTACAGTTTCAGTCTGAAGATGTTGTCGCATCGAGAAATCGGAGCTTACGAATGTTCAGATCGATTGTCTTCAGCAAGTCTCTATGCCAAATCCAGGAGTATTGTTTGGGCGAGTCTTGGTCTTGCTGCAACGCGAAATCGGGTTCTAAAACCTGTCCGGGAAATTGAATATTTGGCAGAAAAGGAACCAAACAGTACTGACATTTTGAAGACCAACATGTTGGATACATATTATCCAAATCGAAGCAGTCACCTTGAGAATGTTTGTCTATATGAGGTTCTACAAAATTATATATTCAAGAGGAACATCAAAGAAGATATTGAGAAAGGAGTGTATGCTGTAATTGGAAGTGAGGGATGCCTGGTCAAGCAAAGAAAATGCCAATTAGTAAACCATCGAAAATTGAGTGGCGAATCTTCAGAAACAAAGGAGTTTTTCTATTTAGCACTTTTGCAACTTTTCAAGCCTTGGCGTGCAGAAGAGGAACTGCTTGGAGATTTCCTCTGTTACGAAGACTCTTTTTTAACTGCTGCTAAGGATAGAATAGAATGTCCTGCTTTTCTCAAATATCAAGAAATGCTAACTTTGGAAATTGAGCAGGAAGCAACGATTGCAGCCGAGATTGCCAGAGACAGTTCTCAGGACAGTCAGAGTTCTGTTTCATTGAGTCAAGATCCACTTGGAGGACCTATTATCGAAAATGAAGCTGCCACTGCTATGAATGAAGTGGAAAGAGCCATGGCACATGCTCAGGAGGATTCAGTTAACTTAGAAGACTTGGAAAAACAACTCAATGTTGAGCAGAGGAAAATATATGAAGAAGTTACCAAGCAAATTGAGCATGGATTAAGTCATGAGAAGAAAGAGTGCTCATGTACATCGTTGAAGCCTGTCCGACTGTATGTGAGTGGAGAAGCGGGAACTGGAAAAAGTTTCCTTATTAAAGCAATTTCATGCTATTTGCAGGAAAGGACTGAGTCATCGCTGTCTTGTGTTGTCACCGCTCCTACTGGACTTGCAGCACATAACATTAAAGGTATTACTTTGCATCGTCTACTGATGCTGCCGGTGGAGCATGACAACAAATTACAATATCACAAGTTATCTGGGGATGCTTGCTTTGAAGTTTCAAGAGTCTTGAGGAAAATGAAACTACTTATCATTGACGAAGTAAGCATGGTTTCCAATATCATGCTTGCCTTTGTGCATTTGAGAATGCAAGAAGTACTTAAAACTGAATATGATGTGTTATTTGGTGGCAAACACATCATTGTTTTCGGAGATCTTCTGCAGCTGACACCAGTAAAAGGAGAACCTGTGTTCAAAATACTCACGCATGAAGATACCAGAAAGTGCCTAGGGAGCATTGGCAACGTCAATATATGGTTAAACTTCAATTATGCTGAACTGCATGAAAATATGCGTCAGGCAAAAGATGAAGATTACAAGAATATTCTACAAGATATTAGAATTGGAAAAGTGACCGAGCATGGAAAAGAAGCTTTGAATGCACGATTACTTTCAAATTTATATCCCGAACAAGAGATTGTGGCTGAGAATATTTTTCAGAAAATTACTGAGAAGAAATCCGGAATATGTTTGATGCCAACTCTTGCAGAATGTGCCATCTTCAACAACAAAATGTTGAATTTAGAAAAGCAAGAGATTGTGAAACTTGAAGCTATTGACAAAATAGAGCACATGGGATCAACAATTATTTTGTCAGAAAATTTGAAATCAAAATTGGATTCATTAGAGAAGACTATATCTAAAACAGCGGGTTTTGAAAAGACTTTGAATGTGTGTTTAAATTGCCGAATCATTTTGAGAAGAAATTTACATGTTGAAAGAGGTCTGGTAAATGGATCAATGGGTAATGTTGTTGATTTTCAGAAGTACAGAAGTAGAGATGGAATAGAATTTTTAAAAATTAAATTTGATGGCATTGAGGAAGTACAGCTAATTAGTCGTTGTTCTGCTAGGTTTTTGCTTGTTAAAGACTTATATGTTCGCCGTAAACAGTTTCCTGTTTGCTTGGCATATGCGGTAACAATTCATAAATCGCAAGGTTTAAGTGTAGACAGTGCATTGGTGAATATTGGCAGTTCTGTGTTCAAGGAGGGTATGGCATATGTGGCATTGTCACGAGTAAGAACTTTATCAGGATTGTACTTGATTGACTGTGATGTCACAAACATTTGTGCGGATCTAGATTGTGTTAAGGAATACAATAGGTTAAGAAGAGAGTATGCGCCACATTTGCCTCAATATCCTTTGTTTGAGAAACGTGTGGTAGGCCGGAAACGTAGAAATATCAGTAATAGTAGGGAGGTTGTTGCAAAAAGACTAAAAGTTAATGAACCGAAAATTGTTAGCAGAAAGAAAGTGGATTCTGTTGAAGATGTTGTCGGTTTTCAATTTGAAAACAGTTCTGGTGTCAACTGCTATGCAAATGTAGTGGTTAATGTTCTCTTTTCACTAGAGAGTTTAAAAGAACAGATTCTGTTGAATTCAGAACAAATTTTATGCTGTTTATTGAATTCTGTTTTCGAGAAATGTAGCAGTGATCGAACAAAAGTAGAAAGTGTGTCTGAAGTTCGTTATCTGTTAGATGAATGTTCAGGGCAAACAGACTTCTCTGAAAATAATCAGCAAGATTGTCAGGAGTTTTTAATGTATATGCTTGATGTATTGCAAGATGAGGGTGTAGATGTAGATCACCTGTTTGGGCTTTCTTATCAATGGCAGCATGACTGCGAGAATTGTAGGGTATCAAGTACTACTAGTGTAGACTCAGAAAGATTTATATATTTAACTTTGCCAGACAGTAAATCAGTCTCCTTTAATAAGCTAGTAAATGCAGCGGATCACAACATGGAGTGTAGCCAATGTAAATCTGAAATGATGTCAACATTATTTATACGTAGATATGGACAGTATGTCATTTTAATGATTCAACGATGTAGGCCTGATGGATCAAAATTGTCAACTTTAATAAAAAAATTTGTGGCTTCTCAGCTTTCAATATCAGGAAGGACTTTTGTAACTGTAGCAATTATCTATCACGATGGTCCTTCAACAACATCAGGACATTATACAGCTTATTTAAAGTCTGGAAACGGCTGGTCATTCTGCAATGATTCCGTTGTAACTTAAAAAAAAAATTGCCGTTTGACCTTAAAAATTCTTACCTGGTGTTTTTAAAACCAAAATTTTAATGAAAGAATCTCGGGATTTTCTGTGAAGAATTGCAAAAGGTTCATGAAGTAGAGGGAATGTAAGTCTGCAATGCTGTCTAGATTATTGGTCCAAAACTTTTAATTATAATGTCAATTTAAAAATCCAACTATATAAACCTGATGCAAGTAAGTCTGCTTCATAGTAAGCAGTATCAGTGTCATAGGAAAAGGAGAACATGAGTGACAAAGAAGGGTAAGATATTAGTAGTCCAGGATTGTGAATATAATCTCAAATGTTTTTTTTTAGAAAGTTGCGAAAATAGAAAATGTCGGGATTTGATTGGAAGAATTACAAGAGTAGCGAATCGCGGCAACATGATTTGGCCTAGTGGAAACATGTGATAGAATGAGAGAACTGTTTTCTTCTATGTAACATATTTTTCGTATCGATGGAGGTTTTCTTTCAGAAAGTGGCGGGCTGAAAATATTTATAGCACAACAGAGTGAATGCTGTTCATAGGAGATCCTTCGACGTCATTGAAAGTAAGTTAATTTTAAGGAGTTTTGAAATCAGATTTCTTAGGTTGTATGGGTTTTTTAAACACAGTCATTTTGATTGTGTTTTTTTTCCCCGCTGTTACATGATGAATACGTTCAAGTCACTGATTTAAGTGAAATTTGATACATTCTGAGAACAGCAAAAATAAACCATAAAACATGTATAATTAATGTTCTTCTGTTTGTACTTATGATATACATTTAGAAATGTGAGGTAGATATGGAAAAACTGAGTCTTCTGTAAGTGTCAATTTTAATGCTTATAGTGCTGTATTTCCGGGTACTGTTTTTTTTAAAAAAAGGAATAGGCCTCACCTCAAAGAAAGCTCTTCAAAGCCCACATCTTATTTGCATCCTGAAACTATCATTTAAAATATTAGAGACAATTTTATGATGGCTTTACATCTTTTTTGCGCTGCTATTGCATCACTATTGTGAGACATCAGCAGTGCAAAAGAAGTACCATGTTGAAAAATAGGTCTCAGTTCATCAGCATGAAGATACTGTTTATTTAAAATATATATCTTTAGGATTGTGTAGGGGACGTAGAGAAGCAGAGGCTTCTGTAAATGTCAAAATTGTTGAAAAAGTGTTTCTTCTTGAACCTTTTCCCTTTTCTTTTGTAATTTTTAAATACATGTAGTAATATTTTTGGAAATGTATGTTTTCTCTTTTACAGATTGAAAGTATGAAAAAATATTTAAAAAAGGTAACAAGAATTATAAGGTAAATGTTTTCTACTCTTTTTACCCGCAATGCACTGCTGATGATGTCACTGACACTATCTCTGATTTACTCTCTATAGCTGTCTTTCTTTTTACATTATTCTCTGTTTACTTCCCTTATACTAACTCTTCTTTTTTTTTTAAAAAGATTTTTTTGGTTCGCTTCAAGTTCGCGAACCGGTCAGCGAACTTGAAGCGAACCAAAAGAAATAGAGCTTGCTAGAGTGTTAAACATTCTAGCAATTTTATTTGAAAGGGGAGGTAGTTCTGAAAAGAACTTTTTTTTAATGTTTTTGATGTTTTTTAATTTTTTTTTATTTTCTGAACATTTTTTGTTTTTTTTTGTATTTTTAGAACAGTTTTATGTTTTTTTTGTGTTTTTCATGGAGGGGAAACAACAAAAAAACAGGCATCGAAAAGGGCTCAACAGGAGCAAAGAAAAAATTACTGCTTGGGTGGGTTAGGGCAGTTATGGTTATCATACACCAAGTTTATTAAGTTTACGCTCATGTTGCCACATGAGAGCATAGCACCACAATGTATGCACGTAAACTTCATGTGCTTGAAGTTTGGCTGTATGTTTGGCACAGTTTCCTGTGCCTCTCTTACAGTCAAATTTATATTAGAAGTTGATTTGGCCACAGGAGTTGTCGGGGGATTATCTTGCAGATCCCTTAACTCTGCCCGGCTGTAATTTAATGGATGCCACCTGACCATATGGCGATGCATAGTATAGTTGCCCATACTATACTTTTTCTCTGTGTCTCGAGATAATCTTTTTTTGCAAATTAGGCAGGTGGCATATTTTGCATTAACTTTCTTCTCCCCTCGAGGAATTGAGAAAAATTGCCAAATGAAACTTGTTTTCCTTCTGGAAACACGGGGCAACTCCGGAATAAATTCAGGTTCATCAGTGTCCTCTTCTTCTAAGTCGTCTTCTTCTTCCTCTCTGTTTGAGATGAATTGAGATGGTGGTCCTCTCTTGTCATGAGGAGGTTGAGGTGGTGGTGGGGGTCCACCAGCTGAAGCAAAGATAGAAGCCATTGTAATCAAAATGGAAAATGGTCTTTCTCTCACCAAGATGAAAGTCAGAGTGAGGAAAGAAGAAGGGGTTTACGTGATTTTGGAAAAGCAAAAGTTCGGAACCAATGAAAAGTGTTATTTTTAGATCACATGACCTAGTCATACATCATTTGGAAACCAAAAGTGAAATGAACCAATGAAAACTTCGATAAACAATTCACATGACTTGTTCCGCTCACGTTACGCGGTGCGCGCCGCGTCCCGCATCGTTTCCGGTTCGCGGTCCCGAGCACTTTCGGGGGGCTAAAGCGGCGCGTCATAAGACGCATTCGCGACAATTATACGTCGCGCTTCCGCGACGCGTCACAGTTCCGCTAACGTAAGGTTTACCGGTTCGCGTACTAGATCGCGGCATCAAGATGAGCTAACGGAAAGCTTCCCGGTTCGCTTACCGGAAGCGAAGAAAAAAAATATTTCAATTAAAATTATCAATAAACATCTGAAATATATTTTGGGTTTTAAAGTAGAATACATTTTACAGCTACAGATGTTAGCTTTTAAAAAACCAATGAAATTCACAGAAAAAACCATAGGTTATAGTCCATATATAGTTAGGAATTTGCATTTACAAAACCTTGAAAATTCAATGAAAAAACCATTGGTTATAGAAGATATATAGTTAGGAATTTGCATTTACAAAACCTTGAAAATTCAATGAAAAAACCATTGGTTATAGAACATATATAGTTGGGAATTTGCATTTACAAAACCTTATTTTACTCGCATAAAACCATTGAAATTCCATATATAGTTAGATGCGCTAACTATATATTGCGCACCCGCAATCCACTGCTGATGATGTCACATATTACATCATTCATGACATGGTCAGTGACATCACTGATGACATCACTGATGACATCTCAAATGACATCACTGACAACATCTCAAATGACATCACTGATGACATCACTGATGACATCTCATTTGACATTACTGATCACATCACTGATGACATCATTCATGTGATAATACGATGAACCTCTTCAGACTCTAATATAACCTTAGATACAATCAGTGTAAACAGACACTCACAGACTGTCACTCATCCATGGAGTTACTCACACACCTAGTCAGTCATGCAAAAAATCAATCACACCTCCATTTCCTCAACTATACAGTTATACAAACTTTACTTATTCAAACATATACTAACACATATTTACTCGCTTATACAATCCCTGATACAAGTTCACAATGATCCATACAGCCACTCACACATTCACTGGCTCTTATGCACAGTTATTTATATATGTCAACTCTCACATGTACTGTGTTTTACATATGTACTTACTTTGACATGTAGCACTGAGATATCCATTCACTCACCAATACACTCATGCACACAGTCAACCGCCCATACAGCTGTTTCCACATGCACTTTTGAACCCATACATCTAGTGAATCCACTGCTCACACATCTATGCACAGAGTCACACACCCCCCAGACACCCACACACACACACTCGCTCTCCCATACAAATACTTGGGCAACCAATCAATAACCCATATAGTTACTCATATAGGTACAGAATAACACATGCAGCATCTTATACAACAACAGACATACTGATGCACACATTCAGACAGTTTAGTCACTAACCAATGCACTCAGTGAGACACATTTAATCACTCTCTCATACAGTCAGTCATGCACCTACTAAATCCTTCATCCAGACACTTATACATCCACTCATTCTTCAATATGTAAGACATATTTTAACTTTACAGAAACATACAGTCACTGGATAATGTTATCAGTGATGTCATCAGTGATGTCACTGACCATGTCATGAATGATGTAATATGTGACATCATCAGCAGTGGATTGCGGGTGCGCGATATATAGTTAGCGCATCTAACTATATATGGAATTTCAATGGTTTTATGCGAGTAAAATAAGGTTTTGTAAATGCAAATTCCCAACTATATATGTTCTATAACCAATGGTTTTTTCATTGAATATATATATATATGTATATATGTATGTATGTATGTATGTATGTATATATATATATATATATATATATATATATATATATATATATATATATATATATATATATATTCACAGAAAAAACCATAGGTTATAGTGGATATATAGTTAGGAATTTGCATTTACAAAACCTTGAAAATTCAATGAAAAAACCATTGGTTTTAGGCCATATATAGTTAGGGATTTGCATTTACAAAACCTTATTTTACTCGCATAAAACCATTGAAATTCCATATATAGTTATAAGCGCTAACTATATATCGCGCACCCGCAATCCACTGCTGATGATGTCACATATTACATCATTCATGACATGGTTAGTGACATCACTGATGACATCACTGATGACATCTCAAATTACATCACTGATGACATCACTGATGACAACATCCAGTGACTGTATGTTTCTGTAAAGTTAAAATATGTTTTACATATTGAAGAATGAGTGGATGTATAAGTGTCTGGATGAAGGATTTACTAGGTGCATGACTGACTGATTGAGTGAGTGATTAAATGTGTCTCACTGAGTGCATGGGTTAGTGACTAAACTGTTTTAATTTGTGCATCATTATATCTGTTGTTCTACAAACTGCATATGTTGATCAGTAGCTATATGAGTAACTGTATGGGTTATTGATTGGTTGTCCAAGTATTTGTATGGGAGACTGAGTGTGTGTGTATGGGTGGCTGGGAGGTGTGTGACTCTGTACATAGATGTGTGAGTAGTTAATTCACTATATGTATAGATTCAAAAGTGCATGTGCAAACAGCTGTATGGGCGGTTGACTGTGCATGAGTGTATTAGTGAGTGAATGGATATCTCAGTGCTACATGTCAAATTAAGTACATATGTAAAACACAGTACATGTGAGAGTTGACATCTATAAATAACTGTGCATAAGAGCCAGTAAATGTGTGAGTGGCTGTATGGATCATTGTGAACATGTATCAGAGATTGTATAAGAGAGTAAAGTAAATATGTGTTAGTATATGTTTGAATAAGTAAGGTGTGTATAACTGTATAGTTGAGAAAATGGGAGTGTGATTGATTTTTGGCATAACTGACTAGGTGTGTGAGTAACTCCATGGATGAGTGACAGTCTGTGACTGTCTGTTTACACTGATTGTATCTAAGGTTATATTAGAGTCTGAAGAGGTTCATGGTATTATCACATGAATGATATCATCAGTGATGTTATCAGTCATGTCAAATGAGTTGTTTTCAGTGATGTCATCAGTGATGTCATTTGAGATGTCATCAGTGATGTCATCAGTGATGTCACTAACCATGTCATGAATGATGTAATATGTGACATCATCAGCAGTGGATTGCGGGTGCGCGATATATAGTTAGCGCTTATAACTATATATGGAATTTCAATGGTTTTATGCGAGTAAAATAAGGTTTTGTAAATGCAAATCCCTAACTATATATGGCCTAAAACCAATGGTTTTTTCATTGAATTTTCAAGGTTTTGTAAATGCAAATTCCTAACTATATATCCACTATAACCTATGGTTTTTTCTGTGAATTTCATTGGTTTTTTAATAGCAAATATGAAAAGCTTTAAAATGTCAAGTACGTGATAGATAAAAACATTTTCGTATTTATGCACGCTGATGTGCTTTGAACGCTGCACCCCCCCTCCCCTCTTTTGTCTTAGTAGTACTCTCTCTTTGCAGATAGTGAACGGTAGTTAACGCAGGCCTTTGCCCCCGTTGTAATCCGTCGTGCCTGCTTGTCTCTCCATTTGATTGATTGTTGTCCAAGCATTTACTGTTTTAGAATTGGTTCTCTTTGGATCATTCTCTATTTACAAACAAGCACAAAGTCGCAATACTCTGTTTAGTCTTTGCAGATAGTGAAAAATCGTGTAAAAAAATAAGTAATCGAGCAAAATCAGTAGGCCACTAATTGGATCTCTTTTTGACCTCGCTAAAATAGAAATATTAGGAACAACCCTTCATGAGAAATACCAAAATAGTAAGATGAACTGAGCTCCACACCATGAGGGCTGCAAGACAGCTCGGCTCCATCACCCATCCCGCCCAAAATAACGACAAACCCTATGCAAATATTAAAAATATAGACAACACACCAGCAAAGAAACAGGGTAAAACATTTTATTAAAAAACTATTTACATAACGTTGGTTTATAAGATGATGTCAGTAGTGGACCGATGTGTGAATAGGTCGAAAGCAGCACAAGGCTCCAAGATCCGGATGGCAAGCTCCTGGATGTTGGGTGCCATAGTTCAGAGTTCTGAGTTTGAGCCTTTTTCAATGCCTGTGCTTTGTTGAATCAAAATGGCGGCTTGACACAAAGCTGACTCAAGCGTTGCTACTGATGCTATGCAGACCAAAACTGGTTTTCAGTTTGTACATTTTTCTAGATTTTTCAATCCAAGTTTGGTTGACTTTGTAGAACGATGGCTTCAAATTTTCAACATACGGTGTGGTGGCGCTGACTGGGAGGGGGCGCTTCGCTCCTGCCCCCTCCCCAAGTAAGATTTTCATACGTGAAAGTACGTTAATGGTTTTGGTCCCTGAGTTGCTTCGATGTCACTGCCATTCTCAAATGGCATAAGTTCTGGATGTTGGGTGCCATAGTTAAGAGTTCTGAGCAGCGCTTGTAACACTGTCTGAAGCTTATTTCCACCTACTGCAGCTTCACTATTCTCAAAGTAAGTGAGTGTCGTTTGTGGACCTGACTGCATTAGAAAACAATGTGATATGTTACCTTCCTAAACATCTTGACGGAGGCCCCTGAGGGGCGGTGTGATGGCCATGGACTCGGAGAAGACGCTTGGCTCCGACACCCTCCCCAAGTCTTATAGCACTGGTGTAGCCTGAGATCGCCCCCGACATAGGCGGCCGGCTCCCGGGGTCCGGCGGAACTTTTTGCCTTTTGATGACTCTTCAATTCTGAACCTTATCCCATCCAGCTGAGTTGCGCCCACTCTTGCGGCTACAGCGTCTTGCCCACCATCCAGCTGAATTGCGCCCACTCTTGCGGTGCAGCGATAGGCGGCTGCCACAGGACTCTCAAAATGGCGGCCGGCTCTTCGGTTTTGGGCCTGGTCCACTAAAATGGCCCTGGGACACCTTTGAACTCGGACGCTTCCCTGATAGGGCTTGGGTCCCATTCTCGAAAAGCGTCCCCTCAGCCGTGAAGATTCTACAAAAGTCTTGGGGGCCTCCGACTCCCGCAGGCTTTTGGTGGGGAGCGGCTGCCATGATTGCTCGTGGAATGGCCACGACGGAGCTACGAGATGGTAGTGGTCTCATGCTGATGCCAGCTTTAGTCTGAAACATCCAGAAACACTGTAGACTACCAATTCCATCAGTTCCGGTAGCGCCCCAACATGACCCGGAAGAGAAGAACTTGCCTTCCCCTCTTTGACTGATGGTTCTTGTTGCCTGTCCCCTCTGTTGTCATTTAACACAACTTTTTGGACTGCTGAAAGGGGTTGTGTTCCGAACGCTGGTTGGTGGAGACATTTTGACTATATTCTTGACCTACGTTGTCGCGTAATGCGTTATATGACACGCCGCGTTACCGCACCCGGAAGTGATCCGAGGCGCGGCGCGCAGCGCGTAACGTAAGCATAACAGGTCATGTGACTTGTTAATAAAACTTTTCATTGGTTCATTTTACTTTTGTTAATTTAATGATGAAAAGCTTGGTCATATGACCTAAAAATTACGCTTTTTATTGTTTTCGAAAGATATTTTTTTTTCAAACATATGTTATAATATTCCAGGCTAATGTACTTTCCCGGAAAATTTACAACTGTCTTGCAAGTAAAATATATTCCTTTTTCGAGAAAAAGGGCGTTTCTTCCTTCCATGACGGAGCCGTTGAGTAAAAGAGATTCGGCCTGCTGTCTTAGTCGCCGATACGCCTGATTATCAGATTCTTATCGATCACTTTATGTTGCAGACATGAAAAACACAACTGCCCTTGACCATTTATCTTTACTGCGTTCCTACATATTATACCTTTTATCCGTCATGTAATTGGACTGCTTTATTTCACTTGCCTTTCACTGATTCGAAAACAGTGACTAAAAGTAAAAACTTTACCAATGTAAATACTACTACCGTGTTTTGTTTTAAAAACCTTTATTGTGAAAATGTCAGTATACAAATACGGGCCTATAACCACGTGGGCCGGCCACGGAGCAAACTGAAATCGTATATGATGAGCAGACATTTACACTGTAGAAGAACGTAACGAGCGGGCCATTAGGTTGCAGGAACAAAGGTGTCTAACAGTTGCGGAATCGGTGGACGTACATTTGGTAATTAAAATACGCCAGGGCCACTTACAATAACATTTTCTAGATATACATTTGCGGGCAAGGAGTTACGAGTCCCATTTATACCGGCGCCATTTTGGGCGAGGCCGGGCAGGTCCAAGATATAGTCAAAATGTCTCCACCAACCATCGGCCAGACCAGAACCCCTTTCGGCCCTTTATGCTACAAGATGGTGTCTTCCATTCAGAAAATATTGTTGGCAGCATTTTGAAAGGAAACAGAAACAGCCGTTCTCCTAGTGAGTTTCACATTGTTACATTTAGGAAGAATGTTGAAGAGTAGTATGTGGAAAATCTGAAGCCATTTTTCTACAAACTCTCAATCAGACTTGGATGGAAAAAAAAAACCTAAAGAATGTACAAACTGAAAACCAATTTTTGTCTGTATAGCATCAACAGTAACGCTTGAGTCAGCTTTGTGTCAAGCCGCCATTTTCATTCAATCAATAGCGTCCCCCTGCACACATTCAGGGACCTGGTCGTGTCTTCAGATGAAACGCATTGTAGGAAAAGAAGCAGAAAGGAAAAGGCAAAAAGTTCCGCCGGACCTAGTGAAGCTGCAGCAGGTGCAAATAAGCTTCAGACAGTCTTACAAGCACTGCTCAGAACTCTCAACTGAGGCACTCAACATCCAGGACTTGCCATTCGGATCTTGGCGCCTTGTGCTGGTTCCGACCTATTCACACATCGGTCCACTACTGACATCACCTCATAAGCCAACGGGGCACCCCACGCCGACTTTCGGCGCAGCATTGTAGGATGGCCACACCAGTGCGGCAACTTGCTGGACACAACATCGGGGCCATCCAGATCTCGGCGCGTTCGACTCACTGTACCGCAAGAGTGACCGCAACTCAGCTGGACACGCCATCTTTCGGCGCAGCATTGTAGGATGGCCACACCAGTGCGGAAATTTGCTGGACACCACCTCGGTGCCATCCGGATCTCGGCGCGTTCGAGTCACTGTACCGCAACAGTGACCGCAACTCAGCTGGACACGCCATCTTTCGGCGCAGCATTGTAGGATGGCCACACCAGTGCGGAAATTTGCTGGACACCACCTCGGTGCCATCCGGATCTCGGCGCGTTCGAGTCACTGTACCGCAACAGTGACCGCAACTCAGCTGGACACGCCGTCTTTTGGCGCAGCATTGTAGGATGGCCACACCAGTGCGGCAATTTGCTGGACACCACCTCGGTGCCATCCGGATCTCGGCGCGTTGTGCTGCCTTCGGCCTATTCGCACATCGGTCCGCTACTGACGCCGTCTCACGTGCCAATGGATTTTCTACGCTTTTTGTAGCCCTATGCCGCATAACAGGTCATGTGACTTGTTTATAAAACTTTTCATTGGTTCATTTTACTTTTGGTTTCCTAAAGATGGAAGGCTTGGTCATATGACCTAAAAATAACACTTTTCATTGGTTTAGAACATTTTTTTTTCCCAAACGATGAAAGCCCCACCTTGTTTCTGGATCATTCAGACTGAAGCTGGCGTCAGCATGAGAGCACCACCATCTCGTGGCTCCGTCGTGGTCATTCCGCGAGCAATCATGGCAGCCGCTCCCCACCGGAAGCCTGCGGGAGTCGGGGGCCCCCAAGACTTTTGTAGAATCTTCACGGCTGAGGGGACGCTTTTCGAGAATGGGACCCAAGCCCTAGCAGGCAAGCGTCCGAGTTCCAAGGTGTCCCAGGGCCATTTCAGTGGACCAGGCCCAAAACCGAGGAGCCGTCCGCCATTTTAAGAGCCATGTGGCAGCCGCCTATCGCTGCACTGCAAGAGTGGGAGCAACTCAACAACATGGTGAGCGAGACGCTGTAGCCGCAAGAGCGGGCGCAACTCAGCTAGATGGCCGCCACCTGGGAAGGGCCGGTCACGCCGCCTCCCCCACCCCCGGGCCGCCGCACGCCAATTTTCGGAGCAGCATTGTAGGATACCAAAACCAGTGCGGCAGTTTACTGGACATCACCTGGGTGCCTGTCGTACATGTTGTGTCAGCCATGTGACACTGGACACAGTCCCATCAACATCTCAACGCGTTCTGCTGCCTTGGGACTATTCGCACAACAGACCGCTACTGACGAGGCCTCCCCCCGCACCACCCGGGACGCCCCACGCTGTTTTTCTGTGCTGCATTGTAGGATCCCAAAACCAGTGCGGCACCCAGGCGACATCACCTGGGTGCCGTCCAGAACTCTGCACGTTGTGCTGCCTTGGGACTATTCGCACAAAAGACAGCTTCTAACCATTGTTGCTTTTTGAGTTGAAAAATGTTTAAATGTTTTTAGTTTTTGTTCCGTTTGTTATAGTTAATAGTTAATAAAGTTTTATAATCTTACTTTGTTGGAGTGTTATCTATTTTTTTTAAAACGGGTGAATGGGGCCTTGAATCGGGTTATTGTCATGTGTGGGCTTTGGAAGTGTGCTGCTGCAGGATCGGACATTTCAAACTCAAATGCACGTTCTTTTTCTTACCTTTCCGAAGCATGGAGCGCAATAGCAGGCAGAGAAAGGGTGATGCACGTGTTGAACACTACCTGACCTGGCAAGTTGCTGGCAGTGCCCCCCCGCCCGCTCCTGAAAGAGGGCACACACACACCGCCGCCCCGAGTACTTCACAAATCTTTAAAAGACCATGCGCTTGTTCATGAGGCTTAAATGGTTTATCACCTCTTCTAGAACCCCTGCATCGACCCTCTGACGTTTCCTGGAAAAATTACCATGTAACACAATACCAAGCCCTGTCAGCTGAAACCCCCAAGGAATCGTGGGGCATATTATCAAGGGAGTTTATCTCCGCTTTTTTGGCTTTAAAAGCCATGAAAGCGGAGATAAAATGATCTCCCTATTACCAAGCTGTCGCTAACACCAGTTAGTGACAGCTAAAAGGAGATAGCGACCATCTTGGGCCCCGCTTTGCATGTCAGTGATACTTATCACTAATGACATGCAAAGTGGCGTGCCAAGATGTTAGCGACTGGAAACAGTCCCTAACATCGCTATCTTCTATTACCAACTTTTGGAGATATTCGCGCTAAGCGCGAATATCTCCAAAATCTAACACCTGCCCTGAGCAGTTCTTAGCCATGTTATCCAATGGGAGGTGGATAACATGGCTAAGAGCATTTGCTCGATAATACATGAATATCGCTGACTTTTCTGCGATAATAGCAAGGTTTATCTGCGATAAAAATCGCCGATGTGCGGCGATAATTTTTGTCTCTAAACAAGTTAGAGACAAAAATTATCGCTAGTTGTTCGTAATATGCCCCCGGGTTTTTGCTTGCAGAAATCGGGAGGCGGGAGACTAGCACTGAAATCAGTAGTCACACGCCTGAATCGGGAGGGTTGGCATGTCTGAATTCTCTACAGCTGGGGCCATAAACTACATCCGCAGGGGTAGGTGATAGCCTGGGACCAGCCTGGCATCTAAAATGGCTGCCGTGCACGACAAAATTGTGGCATTGGAAAAAAGGCAAGATGGCGCAGCCGCTGGAAGAGATGTATCAACATATATCAGCCTCCTCAGCCACCCTCAGGAAACATGGGGGTTAGGATACGTCTCCCGCACCCCCTTATACCTAGTAATTTAATTAACGAAGCACAAAATGGCGAATTCCCGTTTCGCTACCAGTTTGCGGCCCAGTTCGCGGCCCGTGAAGCGCTTCTACCGTGAAAAATCATTTTTTTTTTTATTTTCCCCACGGGACCCTTTAATAACCCCAACAACATTCCTAGGGGGTCAAGAGGGGGATACCTTGCCCCCTTTCATTAAATTCCCCCTTCGTTTTTCACCTCTTCTTCTCTCTCGATCCTACCGAGAGACAAGATGGCGGCCGCTCCGGACTGTCACGCAGCAAAAAAAAAAAAAGCTCACGCACAGCCGCTGGAAGAGATGTATCAACATATATCAGCCTCCTCAGCCACCCTCAGGAAACATAGGGGATTAGGATACGTCTCCCGCACCCCCTTATACCTAGTAATTTAATTAACGAAGCACAAAATGGCGAATTCCCGTTTCGCTACCAGTTTGCGGCCCAGTTCGCGGCCCGTGAAGCGCTTCTACCGTGAAAAATCATTTTTTTTTTCATTTTCCCCACGGGACCCTTTAATAACCCCAACAACATTCCTAGGGGTCAAGAGGGGGATACCTTGCCCCCTTTCATTAAATTCCCCCTTCGTTTTTCACCTCTTCTTCTCTCTCGATCCTACCGAGAGACAAGATGGCGGCCGCTCCGGACTGTTTAGAATGTTGACAGACACCGGAGAGCCAATCAGCTTTCTGCACGCAAAGTTCCGAAACGCGAAAAGTAAGCGGACCGGATCGCTGCCCGGAGCGCTGTTACAGATATATATCTTGATTTAAACGTTAATTTCTCAAAATCCACTGAAGCACATATATTGAGACCTAGCAAAGGCACATCGGGCTAACAGTCCCTACAATTTTGCCAAGTGTCGTGCAAATCCATTCAGCCGTTCGAGCTAAAAGTGAGTCCAACCGCCCTATAGAAAACTCAATGTAAAAAACGCGTTTTGGGACCCCCCTTTTTTCTCAGCCCCCCCTTTACGAAACCCCACCAAATTTTCGGGGGCTGCTCAGAAACAAAATGTGCCATTTTCCTGAAAATTTCAGCCGATTCCGTCCACAAACGCCAAAGTTATTAGACATAGAATTTTCAAAAGTTCCATAGACAAAAAATCCTAACTATATATACCTACTGGCGACACGCCAGTAGGTAATATATATATATATATATATATATATATATATATATATATATATATATATATATATATATATATATATATATATATATATATATATATATATATATATATATATATATATATATATATATATATATTTACCTACTGGCGGTTGCCAGTAGGTAGTTATAGTTAGGATCGGCCACCATAGGAAATCTGAAACATTCGATTGGGAATAACTCTGGCGCTGGTTGAGGAATTTGTGTGTAATTTTCCAAAATTTTGGCCAGCTCCGCTGCGCTCCTTCCCTGAAAGTTTCGGGGGGATTCGTGAAGTGGGGGCTGAGAAAAAAGGGGGGTCCCAAAACATGTTTTCTCCATGTTTATTTCCATAGGACGGTCTGACAAGTCTACAGCCCAAACCGCTGAACTGAATTACGCCAAACTTGGCAAAATTGTAGGGACTGGTAGGCAGATGTGCCTTTGCTATTTTTGGTGAAAATTGCTTCAGTGGTTAACTTCAAAAACACATATAAATCTATAGGCGCTCTCCGAGCGCTCACAGGTGCGCGTACCGGGGAGCGCACCCGGCGCGCTACGGGAGTGCGCGAGCGGAAAGCTGACTGGATGTCGGGTGTCTGTCAACATTCTAAACAGTCCGGAGAGTCCGCCATCTTGTGTCTCGGTTGAATCGAGACACAAGAGGTGTAAAAGAAAGGGGGAAATAACTAAAAGGGGGCAGAGTAGACACCCCCTGACCCCCTAGGTTTTCTGAGGGGGGCCTAGAAGGACCTTGAAGGGCAAATAAACTATATATTTTTTTTTTTCAATTGCGGGGTAAGCGCTGGCGGCGCTCCCCGGTACGCTCTCCGGTACGTGCACCATGGAGAAAAACAGTGTAAAAAAATAGAGTAAAAAAATAAAGTAGAGTGATTAGAGGAAAGTGATGCATTGCTGGAGTGTGGCACAAAAATGATGCAACTCCAGCAATGCATTCTTTCACATGGGGCTAGTCCCATGTGAAAGGGCCTGTGTCAGTCTTACGCCTGCTGTGAGGCAGGCGCAAGATTAAGACGCAACAGTGTCGTAAAAGTGATGCAGTGAAATCTCATAGATTTCACTGCGTCACTTCTACGACCCTTTCTTGCGTCAATACGCCCCCTTTGCATACATTACACCTGGCGCAGGTAAAATGTGGCGCAGGGGTTTACAAGGTGACGCATTTACCTAGATGCATCACTTTGTAAATATGACTCAACAAGGTGCATTTTTTACACCACTGGTGCATCACAAAAAGTGACGCACCAGTGGCGTAAAAGTGACACATGGCCTCATAAATGAGGCCTTCAGTCTTCTACTCATGCGTCATATTTAATGTATGACGCATTATGTTGCAAGGAGTTACAGATACGTCAGTATTTCTGATGAATCTGTAAGCGCAAAAGTGACACATTGCTGGAGTTTGTAACAAAAGTGACGCAACACCAGCAATGCATCCTTTCACATGGGGCCAACCCCATGTGAAAGGGCTTGCGTCAGTATAACGCCTGCTCTGAGGCAGGCGCAAGATTTTGACGCAACGGTGTCCTAAAAGTGACGCAGTGAAATCTCATAGATTTCACTGCGTCACTTCTACGACCCTTTCTTGCGTCAATACGCCCCCTTTGCATACATTACACCTGGCGCAGGTATAATGTGGTATATGGGTTTACAAAGTGACGCATCTACCTTGATGCGTCACTTTGAAAATATGACTCAACAAGGTGCATTTTTTACATCACTGGTGCGTCACAAAAAGTGACGCACTCGTGGTGTAAAAGTGAAGCATGGCCTCATAAATGAGGCCTTCAGTCTTCTACTCATGCGTCATATTTAATGTATGACGCATTATGTCGCAAGGAGTTACAGATAAGTCAGTATTTCTGACGTATCTGTAAGCGCAAAAGTGATGCATTGCTGGAGTGTGTCACAAAAGTGACGCAACTCCAGCAATGCATTCTTTCACATGGGGCCAGCCCCATGTGAAAAGGCCTGCGTCAGTCTTACGCCTGCTGTGAGGCAGGCGCAAGATCTTGATGCAAAGGTGTCGTAAAAGTGATGCAGTGAAATCCCATAGATTTCACTGCGTCACTTCTACGACCCTTTCTTGCGTCAATACGCCCCCTTTGCATACATTACACCTGGCGCAGGTATAATGTGGTGCAGGGGTTTAGAAAGTGACACATCTACCTAGATGCGTCACTTTGTAAATATGACTCAACAAGGTGCATTTTTTACACCAATGGTCCGTCACAACAAGTGACGCACCAGCGGCATAAAAGTGATGCATGGCCTCATAAATGAGGCCTTCAGTCTTCTACTCATGCGCCATATTTAATGTATGACGCATTATGTTGCAAGGAGTTACAGATACGCCAGTATTTCTGACGTATCTGTAAGCGCAAAAGTGATGCATTGGTGGAGTGTGTCATAAAAGTGACGCAACTCCAGCAATGCATCCTTTCATATGGGGCCAGCCCCATGTGAAAGGGCCTGCGTCAGTCTTACGCCTGCTGTGAGGCAGGCGCAAGATTTTGACGCAACGGTGTCGTAAAAGTGACGTAGTGAAATCTCATAGATTTCACTGCGTCACTTCTACCACCCTTTCTTGCGTCAATATGCCCCCTTTGCATACATTACACCTGGCGCAGGTATAATGTGGAGCAGGGGTTTACAAAGTGACGCATCTACCTAGATGTGTCACTTTGTAAATATGACTCAACAAGGTGCACATTTTTACAGCACTGGTACGACATAAAAAAAGTGATGCACCGGCGGGGTAAAATTGACGCATTGCCTCATAAATGAGGCCTTCAGTCGTCTACTCTTACATTTTCTTTCACTTTCTCTGTTTTTTCACTGCCTTACTCACCTTGTCTCACACTCAATTGTCTTAATCCAGTCTGTATCTCCACTCTTTCCTAAATATCACTGCTCTTTTCTTACCCTTCCACACCACCGTTCTTTTACTACATTTTCTTCACTTATCCACATTCCCCATGTTCACTCTCGTTCTCCTCACTCTCGTTCCCCACACTCACCTTCTTTCAGTCCCCCTACTTCACTTCCCTTCCTCTCTCGTCCCTTTCTTTGCTTTCTCACTCATGTTCCTCTCTTCTCTCACTGCACTCCACTTCAGTTACTCTTTTTAATTTTTTTAAGAATACAGCTCTTTGATGAAAATTGGAGGTAGTTCCGCAAATAACTTTTTTTTTCTTCTTTTTTCCTTTTTTTGGAACAAAAAAAAAACAGGGAATTGAAAATTGCTCAACAGGAGCAAAAAAAAAAAATCAAAATTAGGAGTGGGGTTGGCAGCGGTGGTTGTCTAATGCTCGAACCATGAGCTTAACACTTTGTTCCCCATAACAAAGTAGCTGATCACATTTTCTGCATTTAATTACGGCTTCATTAAAAGCAGGCTGAATATTAGGGATCAGCTCTTCTGGTCGCCCCCTCACCGATGTAGTTGGTCCTCCAGTTGAAGTAGAGGCACCATCCCTGGGAGCCTCTTGTGCCAGAGCTCTGACACTCTTCCGGGCATAGTTCTGGGGGTGCCTCCTCTTGACGTGGCGAATCATGGTGGAGTTACCAAATGAATATTTTTTGGTGGGGTCACCCCGTGAGAGGACAGTGTGACAAATTCGGCACTCCACCTTTGGAGCATTTACTTTTTTTTATCATCTGGAATGGAAAAAAACTTCCATATGAAGTGTTCTTTTACCCAAGGCTGAGGAACCTCTTCATCAATAAATCTCTCTGTGTCATCATCGCTGCTGGATGTTCTGGCAGCCATGGTAATCCAACAATGATCCAAGAGCAAAAAGACAAGTCTTGCAGTCACAAAAGTGAAAGAAGTGAAGGAAATGGGTGGGGATTTCATTCTTTGTAAAAATCAACTGTTAGAAACCAATGAAAGAGTTATTTTAAGGTCACATGACTTGACGCGCTTAAAGCTGCGCGCACAAAGCGCTTCCGGGGGCGCTTACACGGCGCAAACGTAGGCGCTTCCGGGGGCGTTTATGCTGCGCGCTTGAGTGATGTTTTGATAGCTTTACGGAAATGTAAAATCATTTTAATTTCGTAAATCAAAAATACTGCTTTAATAAGTGTGGTACTAAATGTCTTGCATTATTATTTACATTTCATACATATTTCTTTTTTACGAACGTAGAAATAGCACTCTCGGTGCGCTCTCGGGAGAGCTTGCCGGTGCGCACACCCTCAGCACACCAGGAAAATTAAAAAAAATATATATATACATTGAACAAATAATTAAAAAAAATATATATATATAATTAATTGTTGTAAAAAACAGCTAATAAAAAAAAATCGTAGGTTACAAAGTCGATATACAAAGGAATTAGCTTTCAAAAAAACTATGAAATTCACTGAAAAAAACCATAAGATTCATAAATGTTATAGTTAGGAATTAGTTTTTAAAAAACCTTTGAAATTCACTAAAAAAACACAGGTTTCACAATCGTTATAGTTAGGAATTAGCATTTAAAAAAACCTTTGAAATTCACTGAAAAAAACATAGGTTTCACACTCGTTATAGTTAGGAATTAGCATTTAAAAAACCTTTGAAATTCACTGAAAAAAACAAAGGTTTCACACCAGTTATAGTTAGCTGAACATTTTACTCATACAAAACCATTGAAATTCCCACGTTATAGTTAGTTCGACTCACTATAACTCGCGTGCCCGCAATCCACTGCTGATGATGTCACATATTACATCATTCATGACATGGTCATTGACATCACTGATGACATCACTGATGACATCTCAAATGACATCACTGATGACATTTCAAATGACATCACTGATGACATTTCAAATGACATCACTGATGACATCACTGATGACATCATCCAGTGTCTGTGTGTTCTGAAAAAACACAGTGCATGTGAGATGTGCCATATATAAATTACTATACATGAGAGCCTGTGATTGCGTAAGTGACTGTATGGTTAAATGTGTACTTGTATCGGTGATTGTAAAAGAGAGTAAGTATGTGTTACTATATTTGAATAAGTAAGGTTTACTGTGTATAACTTTGTAGTTGAGGAAAATGGAGTGTGATTGATTCTCTGCATAACTGACTAGGTGTTTGAGTAACTCTGTGGATGAGTCTCAGTGTGTAAGTGTCTGTATAGCTGTATGACTGGATATGATAGTGTTCTATTGATGAGTGACCGTATGTATGAGTGATTGTATGGGTGAATGACTGGATGTGTGTGTAGACCTAGAAATCAGTGAGTGCGTATGTAGTTACTGGTATTGGTGTGTCAATAATTTCAGGAATGGTAGTTTGTATTTAACACTGGATGTATCAAAGGTAAGATTAGAGTGTGAGGAGGTGCATCGTATTATCACATGGATGATGTCATCAGTAATGTTATCAGTGATGTCATTTGAAATGTCATCAGTGATGTCATCAGTGATGTCATTTGAGATGTCATCAGTGATGTCATCAGTGATGTCACTGACCATGTCATGAATGATGTAATATGTGACATCATCAGCAGTGGATTGCGGGCGCGCGAGTTATAGTGAGTCCAACTAACTATAACATGGGAATTTCAATGGTTTTGTATAAATAAAATGCTCAGCTAACTATAACTGGTGTGAAACCTATGGTTTTGTCAGTGAATATATATATATATATATAGTGCATTGCGGGGGCTCGAGTTATAGTTAGCCTCTCTGGTTTTGTACGAATGAAATGTCCAACTAACTATAATGTCCCCAAACCGGTGGCTTTTTTAGTGAATTCTAAGGTTTTTTAAATGCTAATTTCTTACTATAACAGCCCTGAAACCGTGTTCTTTCCAGTGAATGAAAAAGGTTTTTTAAAAGAAAATTTCCAAGTAAATGTACCTCAATCCCATGTGTTTTTTTATTGACTACATATATACATATATATATTTTAAGAGTTGAGAATAATTTATAATTAGAACAATTATATTCATTCTTTTTTTCATTATTATACAGATGTCGCGCATGCTACATGCACCCAACACGATGGCTGCACGCATTCTCGTAGCCATTTCGAAAAGTCGTGCGGGGGGTCTTCAATACACCTTGGCAGATTTATATATATACATGTATATATAAAAAACATATGTATACTTTACAGCAACACAGTCACTGGATGATGTCATCAGTGATATCAGAGATGTAATTTGAGATGTCATCAGTGATGTCACTGACCATTTCATTAGTGATGCAATATGTGACGTCATCAGAAGTGCATTGCGGGGGAGCGGGTTTTAGTTAGCCCAACTAACTATAACAGCCAAATTTTTCTGGTTTTGTGCGAGTGAAATGTCCAACGAACTATAACATCCCTGAAACCTGTGGTTTTTTCAGTGAATTTCAAAGGTTTTTTATATGCTAATTTCTAAATATAATGTCTCTTAAACCTATGGTATTTTCAGTGAATTTCAAAGGTTTTTTAAATGAAAATTTCTAAGTAAATGTACCTCAATCCTATGTGTTTTTTATTGACCACATATATACATATATATATTTAAAAAGAGTTGAGAATAATTTATAGTTAGGAAAACTATATTAATTCTTTTTTTATTATTATACAGAAGTCGTGTGTGCTACGTGCACCATACACGATGGCTGCACGCATTCTCTTAGCCGTTTTGAAAAGTCGTGCGGAGGTGACGACTGCGGCTCATTTGTAAAGTATGAAGTATCTTTAAATTAATTATGAATAAAAGTTGTGCTTTAAGTGTTTGTCTAAATATATGTATAAAAGTACTTTTAAACTATTATAGTGTGTGCGACCCCTACCCGCACAAATTTCCAGGGTCGCTCATTGATCGCACCAGGGTCACGTCTTTGGCGTATTTTTAAACTTGAAAAAATGACTATTGAAACTTTGAATATGATATTAGAGTGAACAGTTTTGCTGATATACTTATTACAAGTTTATACAATTTTCCATTTATAGTGTATAATCATGTACAGGATATTTCACAGGAGTTCGATGGGTGCGTGACGGGTGTTCGCACCCTAGGCGACTTCATGTCAGCACATGAAAAAAGAATCTGATTAATTTAAATCAATTTCATTGTGGAAGAGGGAGGATTCATCCTCTTGATATTCTCCTTATTTTTTGTGTTTCATATAGTCAACACCAGTTTCTTGCTTCTCTTTCAAACTTCACTTTTTTTGTGTGTTTCTGTATTTTATAAGACAACTATGGCTTCCAGTCTTGCTGAAGTTGATCCTTTGGCAATTGAGGAAGAGGAACAGATGGTGGACCGCGGCAAAAAGAATAAAGAACGCATTGTGTGGGCTTTTTCACCGTTCCTGAGGGTGAAAAAAAGGTGAACATCCGAAAAGTTACTTGCATTATTTGCTAGAGAGTGCTGTCTAGAGGGTCCGATAAAAAATATCAGTGCAGGTTCCAGCAACATGAAAAAACATCTGGAGACTATACACCCAATACACCTGGTAAGAGAGGAGAGGAGAAGATAGTTAAATGCTGATGCCGAACAAGATCCAAATGCTCCATCTACGTCCGCGCAGCTTCCACCTGTTCCAAGGTCCCACAGTCTTCCTGGAATTTTAAATGCAGCAGTTAATTGCATTATGTGCAACACCAAACTCTGTATTGGATAGCAGTGTGTGAACATTATCTCTGCTGCTCTAAAAGCACATAAATGTTAACTTTTATTTGTATAATGTGCTTTTGTTTTTGTTGGAGAGATCGTTTCCTGATCTTCATTTTTGTCTGTTGTTTTTAAAATAAGAAACACACAAAAAAGTTAAAAAATAACAACAACATTTAAAATTATTCTGAAAAAAACGGTTCTTACGGAACCAGCTCTACTGGTTAAAAAAAAGAAAAATTACTTAAGTGATTGCATGAGAGTATGGACACTGTGTGGGTGATTGGAGAGCTGCAAGTCTAATATATGGTTATTTTATGAATGTTTGAGTAGTGGCAAACTGATGGTTAGTGCATGGGTCATTGCATGAGTACATGGGTAGTGACTAGGTGATTAGAGTACTGCAGGGAGAGTGCATAGTTAATTTATAAGTGCTTGGGTATTGGCAGAGTGTTTGGATTAGTACATGGTAGTGGCTGGGTGACTTGAGGAGTGTACAGGGAGTAACCGGGTGATTGCTGGACTACATGGGTACTACCTGGGGAATTGAAGGAGTGAATGAGAAGTGTGTAAGTGGTTAGAGGACTGTATGGGCAGTGCATAGGGGATTGTAGCAGTGATAAGTTAGTGCCTGGATCATTGCATGAGTACATGGCTACTGACTGAGTTATTAGACTACTGCAAGGAGAGTGACTGAATGAATTTATAACTGCTTGGGTATTGGCAGAGTGATTGGATTAGTACATGGTACTGGCTGGGTGACTGGAGGGGTGCATGGGAAGTGACAGGGTGATTACTGGACTGCATGGGTACTAACTGGGTAATTGAAGAAGGGAATAAGAAGTTTGTAAGTGTTTAGAGGACTGAATGGGTAGTGCATAGGGGATTGTAGCAGGGCATGTGTTAGTGACTGGGTCATTGCATGAGTACATGGGTAGTGACTGAATGATTAGAGTACTGCGAGGAGTGTGCATGGTGAATTTATAAGTGCTGGGGTATTTGCGCAGTGATTGGATAAGGACATGGGACTGGCTGGGTGATTGGAGGAGTGCATAGGTAGTAACAGGGAGATTACTGGTCTGCAAAGGTTGTGCTCAAGGGATTGTAGCAGTGCATCAGTTAGTGCCTGGAACATTGCATGAGTACATGGGTATTGACTGGATGATTAGAGTACTGCAAGTAGAGTACATGGTGAATGTATAAGTGCTTTCGTTTTGGGGCAGTGGTTGGATAAGAACATGGGACTGACTGGGTGATTGTAGGAGTGCATAGGTAGTAACAGGGGTATTGCTGGACAAAGTGCTCGGAGGATAGTAGCAGTGAACAGTTAGTGCCTGGATCATTGCATGAGTATATCGGTAGTGACTGGATGATTAGAGTACTGCACGGAGAGTGCATGGTGAATTTATGAGTGCTTGGGTCTTGGCACAGTGATTGGATAAGGACATGGTGCGGGCTGGGTGATTTGAAGAGTGTACAGGGAGTGACAAGGTGGTTGCTGGAGTGTGTAGGTAGTGCTCCAGGGATTGTAGCAGTGCATCAGTTAGTTCCTGGGTCAGTGCATGAGTACATGGGTAGTGCCTGAATGATTAGACTACTGCAAGGAGAATGCCTGTGTGAATGTATACCTGCTTGGGTATTGGCAGAGTGATTGGATTAGTACATGGTGCTGGCTGTGTGACTGGAGGAGTGCATGGGGAGTGACAGGGTTATTGCTGCACTGCATGGGTACTATCTGCGGAATTGAAGCTGTGAATGAGCAGTGTCTAGGTGGTTAGAGGACTGTATGGATAGTGCAGAGGTGAATGTAGTAGTGCATGGATAGTGTTTGAGTTACTCAATCTTACCTTTACGATAGTAGATGTGAAAGTCTTTGAAACAATTTTTGCAGTTGTTTTTTGTAATATAAATTTTAAAAACAATCAAACTTTAGAATTTTGGTCTGTAACAGAGAAGAAAAAATACAGTTATAACATATATTATTATAGTTTAAAGTACACAGCATAATTTTACCATTACATAACACATTCAGTTTGCCTTTTTTGCAGTTCTCAATATCTATTGAATTTCACCATAGACAGTGATTTCAATGTTGCGCATCATCATCATGCGGGCAAAAAATACAATAAATAAGGTTGTTAAAAAAAAAAATCTGTGTTCAAAATATCTACAACAAACTCAACTATGTGTTCACTTTTCCTAAAATAAACATCCTCAATAACATTGCATATAATACAAGTATCAAATATATGAAATGCTTCTTTCTAAGACATTTTTCTAAATACAATCTCCAGGAACAGAAACGATAATTGAATCAGCCATTTTTGAAATCTTCCCTATAGTCTAAATGATGTTCTTGAAATCATTTGCAGTGAGATTACCAAAAATAAACTTCCTAATTCATATTGACATCTTCCCAATAGGCCGAATAATGTTTCTGAAATCCTTTGTATTGAAAATATCCAAAATAATCTCATTAATTCATATATACAACTTCCCAAGAGGCTGAAAGATGTTGGTGACTCCTGGTGGCCGGAAGCCCTCGGAAAAGCACCCATCCCGACAGACCACGCACGGAACCTAGGCGTCATCCTGGATTCTTCACTCTCAATGAACAGACAAGTCAGCGCCGTATCCTCTTCCTGCTTCAACATTCTTTGCATGCTCAGAAAAACATTTCGCTGGATCCCCTCCGAAACAAGGAAAACAGTCACCCACGCTCTGGTCACGAGCCGACTGGACTATGGAAACACCCTCTACGCAGGTACTACCGCAAAACTCCAGAAGAAACTCCAACGAATCCAAAACGCCTCAGCCAGACTCATATTAGACATCCCACGCAACGAACACATCTCTGGTCACCTTAAAGACCTTCACTGGCTACCCGTCAATAAGAGAATCACTTTACGACTACTTACCCACGCACACAAATCACTCTACGACATCGGTCCAGAATGCCTCAACTCACGACTGTCCTTCTACACCCCCTCCCGCCAACTACGCTCTTCCAGCCAAGCCCTCGCCACTGTACCCCGCATCAACAAGACCACCATGGGAGGCAGATCCTTTTCATACCTGGCTGCTAAAACATGGAACTCACTCCCCGCTTACCTTCGCCTTACCCAGAACCACCTAGCATTCAGAAAGCAACTTAAAACGTGGATATTTGACAAGTAATCCTCCTCCCCTTCCTAAGCGCCTTGAAACCCTCCGGGTATGTAGTGCGCTATATAAATTCTATGACTTGACTTGGCTTGACTTGACTCAGAAGTTTGGCATCAAAAATATTAGGTATGAATTTGGTAATTCATTAGGCAACCAATATTTGAAAAGCAAGTTGGCATCACTACAATGTATCCGTTCTTTATTGCACTTTAAATAGATAGTGTAGGATCCAGATGTTGTAGAAGGTCCATTGTGAAAAATAATTGCTACTGCTTCGAAAGTTCTTTCTGAAATTGATACTTGACTTGCTACAACATTTCTTATTAAAGTTTCAAATTTTCTTCCATCTGCTCTACAACATTGTATCATTAAAATTATATATTGTCCAAATCTACACTCCATATTTTGATTATCTAATGTAACTAATTTGTTAAAAGACACTGTTTACAATCTGGTATTGTCAAATATATGAGTCTTTCGGTGTCTACGGTAGTACCAATGATTACCAAAGCACTGTCTACACTTAAAACTTGAGCTTTATGAATGGTCACCACATATGCTAAAGAAAGAGGAAACTGTTTTCTGCATACATACACTTCTTTAACAAGCAAAAAAAGAACAGAGCAATGTCCAATCTGTTTTACTTCTGCAATCTGATCCAATTTAATCTTTAAACATTCAATTCCATTGCTATTTTGATCATTAACAAAATCAAGAACTTTTTCCATTGCTCCATTTACAAAACTTTTTTCCACATCCAAATTGCACTGTCCAATTACCCAACAGTTTTCACATGCATATAAATGATTTTCTAAACCAGCAGTCTTAGATATAGATTTTTCCAATTAATCCAATTTTGTTTTAAATTTTCCTGTCTAAATAATAGTAAATCCTTTGTGCTCTATTTTATTAATGGCTTCCATTTTTATTATTTGTTGTTTTTCCAGCTTTGAACGTTCTTCATTGAATGTAGAACACTCTCACAGTGTTGGCATTAGGCAGATTATAGATTTATTTTCTCAATTTATTTTGTATATTATTTCCAAAGCCACATTTTCATTTGGGAACAAGTTTGTAAGTAGCCTACTTTGTAAAGCTTCTTTACCAAGTTCTGTCAATACACCAATTTTTATGTCTTGAAGAATGCTTCCATATTCTTCATCACCTGCCTGTCGCATATTTTTAATACGTTCTTTGTATTCAAAATATGACCAAATGTTCACATTTCCAATAGTTCCCAAAGACTTTCTGGTGTCTTCATGCACAAGTGTTTTAAATACGGGTTGCCTTTTACAGGAGTAAGTTGCAGTAGATCGCCGAAACCTATCACATGTTTTCCTCCAAATAAGACATCGTATTCTGTTTGTAAAATTTGCTGCATGCTTAAATGCACAAAGGCAAGCATTAAGTTTGAGACCATGTTCACCTCATCAATAATCAGAAGTTTCATTTTCTTTAGTACTCTTGAAACTTCCAAACAAGCTTCTCCAGAAAGCTTGTGATATTCCAACTTGTTTTCATGTTCAACAGGTAGTATTAGTAAGCAATGTAATGTAATTCATTTAATGTTGTGTGGTGCTAACCCAGTTGGATTGGTTACAGCACAAGATAAATGTGATTCAGTGGTTTTCTGTAAAAAAACTCGTCAAAACTTTAATTAGGAAAGTTTTTCTCGTACCAGCTTGACAACTGATATACATTTGAATAGGTTTAAAAGATGTGCATGTGCATTCTTTTTTTCATGAAGAAAACCATGGTAGATCTTTTGTGTCACTTGCTGATATACTGCTTTCTGTTCAATATTTAGTTGTTCTTCCAAGTGTCCTAAGTCCATATTATCATGTTGAGCTTGATGCATTGCTGTTTCCACTTTACTCATGGCGATTGCTGCTTCATTTTCAAGAATTGGTTGTCCTAGTAGATCTTGACTAAATGGAGCAGAACTGTGACTATCTTGAGTAATGTCTCTAGCAATCTCAACTGCAATACTAGCTTCCTGTCTTAGTTTCCTGTGATTAATCAGATTTCCTTTACTATGTATGTACTATGTTTCAGCAAATATCCTTCAGAACCAATCACTGCATGTTTTTCTTCATTTATGTTCTCTGTAATATTTCTATTAAAGCTGTAATATAGAGACAAATGTTTTCAAGATAGGGGCATCTATTTAGATAGTACGTATCCAACATTTTTGTTTTAACAATATCTGTGCTTTCCGGTGCAGCGTGAGGTGAAAGCGCTCCACTCAGCAAGGTCACCATTGTTTTTAGCCTGATTTAACTTGCTGTTTTAAATTGTGTTCCACAGTCTGTATTTGCTGGTATTTTAGAATCTTAATATCACAGCTTACTTGCGCATTGCACTTTTTTCCACCGTCCCCGCACCAGTGCTCGGCTGTTTGTGTGAAGGGACATGGATCCGCCCTCCTCCCCTCATTTCTGCTACCAGGAGCACTACATAAGCCGCATGGGTCCCGGCCGTGCAGCATGAGGTGACAGCGAGCCACCCGGCAAGGTCACTATTGTTTTTAGCCTGATTTACCTTGCTGTTTTAATTTGTGTTCAACAACTTGTATTCGCTGTTATTTTAGATTCTTAATCTCACAGCTTACTTGTGCATTGCACTTTTTTCCGCCGTCCCCGGTCCACCCCAGCTGTTTGTGTGGAGGGACATGGCTCCACCCTCCTCCCCTCATTTCTGCTACCGGGGGCACTACATAAGTAACTTAGGTGCCCAGCCGCGCAGCGGGCGCTCGCCGCCGGCACGCCGAAGGCGCGCCAAAGGCAAGTTCATCGCCAGATGCCAGACATGCTGCAAATTTTGATAAAATGAGGTACACGTACACCCATAATGAGTTGCTTGCTATCAGGATGCGGGTGGGCAGGTGCAAACAATCTGGTTTGGGTGGTCTAGAGGGTCTATAGGGTCCCTTTGGCTGCAAATGTTGTGGCTTTGGGTTGGTTATCTCGGCAATGCTTAGCAGCCGCCAAGCCCTTTCTGAGTAATCACACAACGATTTTCCACCTAAACTTCTGCTCCCTACCCAAACATTTTGCTGATGTTTATGATCTCCTGGAAGCGGAGTCCTCGACGTCCTGTGTCTCACTGAGACCTGGCTCTCGGAGGACATGGTCACGGAGAAAATGCTCCCGGTTGGCAATAAGATACATAATCTCAACAGGGAAACAAGAGTCGGGATATTGCGCTCATTCTTAAAACCGGGTACCTTTGCACCTTTATAAAGCAACCCATTGCCGGTTGCAAATGTGCCTGCTTGAAAATCACAGTTAATCCCAACTACACTAGGAAAGGCTTACTTATCTACTGACCTCCAGTTCCCTCAAAAGTCTTCTGGGAAGATCTTAGCGAGACAGTCAGTGCCTGGCGGTCATTGCCTTCACTTTTAACCACTCTGACTCTGAAGTGGCACATTTTTGGGCCGATCTTTCAGCTTGTCAGCTCAACCAACGTCCAATGCATTCAGCTGGCCACCTGTTGGATCTAGTTTTTAAATATATATACCTTTCCTTACTGTCCAACACCCTGTACTGATGTGCTGGACGGATCATTATCTGGGTTCTATGTCCATTCAGGGCATCACGACTGTGTGTAACATAGATAAAACGTTTTCCCTCAAATGCCCCTGGCATAAACTGAATTGGGACCATTTCCAACACCACCTCTCTGCTACCTTCCCAGCTTTGCCGGCTGACCCTAATGAGGCCAACTTGGTCTTCACCAACTGGATTAGCCAGCCTTTGGATAGCTTGATCCCAGCTAAGTGGTCCATGAGTTGTCAATCTAAATCCAATCCATGCTACAGCACTAAGTTAGCTGCTTTGCGCAAAATATGTAAAAAGCTGGAGAGAATCTGGAGAAGGGATTATTATCTGACCTCTAAGGATGACTACCGGGTTGCCGTGAGGAGATACCAAAGGTCCATCCAAGTTGACCATGCAGCATTTTATGCGGAGCAAATCAGCAAAAGTACCAACCCGACATAGAGTATCTTATCAATAGTCTCAGGGCTTAAAACTCAGAAAGACGCTGTAGGTCCACTGATCACTCCTGATCAGCATGTACACAGAGCTTGCCTCCTACTTTGTCAGGAACGTAGAAGACATTTATAAATGCTTCCCTATGGTCCAACTCAGCCCCCCTGAGGCATCTCGCAATCTCACCAATGGTACACTAGAGGCCTTTTCCCCTATTCCTCCGGATCGATTACTCACCCTTTGTTCTAAAATCAAATCGGGCTCTCCCATAGATCCACTGAAGCACAACTAATTTCAGAAAATTCTTCTCATTATCCTGTGTGCATTTAAACAGGTGATCAGTAGGTTTCTGAGCACAGCGGTCGTGCCTACAGACTAGAAACAGGCCAGGGTGATACCACTGCACAAAAAACCTTCCTTAGACCCAAAAAAGCCAGAAAAAGTTCGGTCAATCTCCCTGCTACCTTGGGCCGCAAAGATCACGGAGTCCTATGTTAACTCCCTCCTCATGGAACACCTAAACTCCAACAACAGACTCGACCCTTCCAAAATGGCTTTCACCCTGGCCACAGCACAGAGATGGCACTCTTGGCTGTGACAGAACATCTCTGGACAGCTTTGAACGCTGGGCAGATGTCGGCACTGATCCTTCTGGATCGCAATGCCGCATTTGACACTGTGTACTATTCCGTCCTGTTGCGTCGCCTGGAGGAGGCTGGAATCATTAGTTCAGCCTTGAAGTGGCTGGCCTCATTCCTTGTGGATAGGATGTTTCAGGTGAAAGCTCCCCCTTTACGTCTGGCATCCTTACCATCAGGCAAGGGGTACCACAGGGCTCTTCCCTGAGCCCCCTGCTTTTTAATCTTTCCGTACAACCCCTGGCCATAGTAGCCTAGAGCAGAGGGCTGACCATGGTTTCCTATGTCGACGACGCACAGTTGGTGGTGGCTCTCTCGAGCGACTCCAAGCAGGACGCTATTAAATTTCAAGGTGATGTTGCGGCAGTCGCCAAGTGGATGACCCCCAACTGTCTCCAACTGAATGCCAACAAGTCAGAGGTGTTGTTGGTGGGAAAGGACCATGGCCCATGAAATGAACTCTAGTGGCCCAAGAGCCTAGGCAGTGAAGAAGTTAGGGGTCTGGATGGATGCTTCGCTTTACTTCCAGACTCAAACTAAAAAGGTGGCGGGAACCTTCTTTTGATTGCTGCGAGGATCCAAACCCACCTTGGGCTTGTTTGATGCCCCTACCAGGCAGATCATCATCCACACTCTAATTATGTCAAGACTTGCCGACGCCAGCTCACTGTATCTGGGTGCGAACAATTCAGAAATACAGAGGCTACAGAGAGTCCAGAATGCAGCCGCAAGATGTCTCCTCGGTCTGCGTAGAGCCTACTCAGTGACTAGAGCAATTCGCCGTCTTCACTGGCTGCCTGTGGCTAGGTGAATCAAGTTTAAGGCATTCTGTATAGCCTTTAAATTCCTGAAACTCACATCTCTGAACATCTTGACCGACATGCTTCTACCCTATGTTCCCTCGCATCAGCTTCACTCCATGGGGCAACGTCTGGTGGTGGTCCCCCGAGTCAGGATGGTTCGTGCTGGAGGTCGTTCTTTTTGAAACAGAGCAGCCATATTTTAGAATTGGTTGCCAGCCCACATTCAGTAGCTTAATAATGACCTCAAATTCAGGAAAGCCATAAAAACCTTCCTCTTTCCCTCTCCATAGGTCCTCCTGAACCCTCTTCGATCTTGGTAAACTCATTGCTGTTCAGCGCCGGGACACCTCTTTGCTGAGGCAGCTGTTGCGCTTTACAAACTAACATAACATGTTATGCTAAATATTCAATTTCTTGTACAGATTTAAGTACTCAATTTTGGGTTGCAGCAAGACCTAGACTAACCCAAAAGATTCCTCCTGACTTTAAATATAAAGTTGCAGACATCAACCGTTCCGAACATTTGTAGTATTCAAACACTCGAAGGGAAAGCATCTTCAAATTAAAGCTGTACCATTTTTTACTAGGAGTCTTTTTTTGGGAAATTTCTTCCCACATTTCTTTCAAATCCTTTTTTCAGATTTTGTTATATATGACATTACATACCGAGCAACAGCAATGGAATCATCTGTAACATACTGGATATCCATAGTAGCATTCCACATCGACAAAAGAACTGGATTATAATAATTAATATAATTTGCTTGTTCACTTCTTTTTAAATTGTAAGTATTTTTGGGAGATTTTCTAGTGATAGTATGCCTCACTGCTGGCATGAAACTGTTGACTCTTCCTTTGGATATTACTGGGTGTGGAAATCCGAAACGAGATATGGTATGAAACTTTTCCTTTGACTCGTATTTCCGTCAACAGTATTTGCCAAATCGATGTATTTGAAACTGTAAATCTTGTTATCTTAAGCTATTTTCTTCTCTTGTTTTTGGTATAGCACATGTAACATAGTCTTCAATAAAAGATAAAGCAGTCTCATCTGAATCAGTTCCAAATGTGGGTGAATCCTTGATCCATAAAAGCATATATATATGAGGAGCACCTCTAGCTTGATACTCCTTTCTCCAAAAGAAATCAATAACTTATCCAAGAGGAGGATTGTTTTTATTGCGGATAAAATACATTATTGCTTGAAACCTATGATTAAAATACCTCCACACATTTACAGGATCCAAGGAACACAGTGCTACAGGTGTCTTGAAATCAATGTTTTTAATATTTGAATTTGCTTCTCGAAGAAATTCAAGTAAATCGTCCCATGCTTGTTCAGCACAGCTTAGCATAAAAAAGCAGGTAGGAGTTTCTAAGTTACTTTACAAACATTTAAGTTCTCCATGACAATGATACCAATACTCATTAGTACCACGTAAACACGCCATCAATTTAATCAATTGAGATTCTAAATAATCATCTGTCTGATGTACTATGTCTATGAGTTCCTTTGCAGAAACATTTTGAAGTTGAACTCCCGTTTTTAATATGTGGTTGACTGCATATGAAAGTCCAGACAAGGCACTTTCAAACAAAAGATGAAATACATATGGGATACATTGTCGAAATCTTGGATCTTCTGAGTACAATTTTGGGGTCTGATATTCTGGTGCGGGAATCTGTACTAGTCGTTCGTCATATCATCCGCCTTTTCCAGTGGGGAGGAGCTGTGGAAAACTTTTTTCCCAAACACTCATTGGAGTCCCCTTCGCTTTCTTCATTTGGAATAATTAAATAGTATTTCCCATCATTTCTTTGGAATGTAAAGGATGTACACTATAACGTTCATACATTTTTTCACTTTTGGACATGTCCAATTTGGCCACTTGAAATTTTGCTATCTTCTCCTAAAACTATTTCTTCTTCTTCCACATACACATTTTTGTAGTAATCATTACTTTTTTATGAGATATAACGTAGCCTTTTGTACTTTGCTCACATCTTGCCATATTTTCCAACTCTTCGCCGGAACACCATTAACTAGAATAACTACAGGTTCAGTTTCCTCTTTCTGTACACCAATAGTTTCAATATTTTTCTTTAAATCTAAAGGTAAATACACAACTCTTCCTTTTAATTGTCTTTGTAAATCTGTGGGAGGCAACTTACATGTTTCAGGCTCCATACAAACAATAGCTTGAAACGGGTGCACAGATTGGATTAGAATGGACTCATAAGTATTTAAATCTACCAGCTCTGGAGGAATACCTATCAGCTCAAGGTTATTATTTACAGCTATAGCTGGCATTTTGCTTTCCTCTAATGTGGTATAACAATATTTACAAAAATCTTCTTACAACAAATAAGTTGCAAATTCCTTCCACTTATTGTTTTCTTGTTCACTTTTTAAATACAGATCAACATTTCAAGTTTGATTTTTATAGTGAGTTTGTTGACAACAAATACAAACGTAATTTGGTGTTTCACAACAAATTTTAAACTTCGTAATTTCTTCTTCAAACTTCTCAGTACTACTATCTTCCTCGTCTTCGTCAACACCTTATTCTATCAATGTCTCACTTTCTCTACACTCTTGTTCAGGACCAAAGTAACAAAACTCTATTTCATCACAAAGCTTTTTACTTCTGATACTGACCCATGCAAATGAGCACTATTTAAATCACTCAAAATTATTGTTGGACTTTTTGCATAGTAGAATCTTCTTACTAACTTCCGCACTTGAGAGTGATGTACTGCTAACATTCTGAAATGATGAAAAACACTTTGACACACTTTTCTAGAAATACCATCCAGAGAATGACCTTGCAAACCATTATTTTTTCTCACTTTGCAAGGAACTAGTCCTTGCAGTATCTTAATCTTTTGTTTTACACTTTTGTTACTGTATGCCCGTAAGAAATTTCGTAAAATATCAAAAGACTCCTATCGTATACTCAAATACTAATACAATCCCAAGTATACACTGGGGCTTTAGTATGTCTCCCCGGAACATTATCAGCTATCACTTCTTTTACATTTCTAGGAACCATCTTTTCTTTTTCAATTGCACAGCTGTTCTTCACTTCATAAGTACGACCACTGGTATCAACTGTGTGAACTAATGTATTGGTTTGAAAATATCTCTCTTCATTAAAAAAAGGCTCTGAACTTAAAGTGTGCTTCCATTCACCCAAAAAATATCACAAAAGTTAGTTATGTTATTTAGTCTCTTTTTTTTACTTTTGGCCTTCATAAAACGTATTGGCTTATCTAATGATCGAATTCTGTTTAAAAGTAAAATTAATAATTTCCTTTTTAATTTAAAAGCCTTTTCAACAATAGCTTCAATATGTTTTTTCTTTTTATAAAATGCAGATCTTTTTTATATATGTTTGCCATCCTTTAATAAATTTAGTACTACTCCTTAATGCAGGGGTACTCATAGTACGGCCCGCGGGCCTGGGGCGGCCCGGCAAGCCTTTCCTGGCGGCCCGTGGACCCCCGAGACATCATACCTGTGTTTAACGTTTTTTTTAAGTGTCTGCAGCAGCGCAAGAGACTCTGCTGGTCTGTAGGAGCTGCCGGCCGGGCGATCCTAGCAATGGCCAGAGTAAAGCTGCAGGGGCCGAAGAAGAGGTGAAATACAAAGGCCACATTAACATGTAAATGGTCTTTTGAAGACCTGTGAAGTGCTCGGGTGCGGCTGCGTGTGTGTGTGCGCCCCGGATGGCACACAGGCAGGGTGAGATGACAGAGGGTGACAGAGGGAGTGGGAGGGAAAGGGAGGGGGAGGGGGATCGAGAGGGAGTGAGAAGGAGTGAGAGTGAGAGGGAGTCAGTGACTGAGACTGAGTGAGTGAGTGAGAGGGATTGAGTAAGTGGGAGTGAGTGGGAGTGAGTGAGTGAGTGGGAGGGAGGGAGTGAGAGGGAGGAGTGAAAGGGAGTGAGTGAGTGAGTGAGTGAGAGGGAGGGAGGGAGGGAGTGAGTGAGAGGGAGGGAGTGAGTGAGAGGGAGGGAGGGAGTGAGTGGGAGGGAAGGAAGGAGGGAGTGAGTGGGAGGGATTGAGTGGGAGGGAGTGAGTGGGAGGGAGTGGGTGGGAGGGATGGAGTGAGTGAGAGGGATGTAGTGAGTGAAAGGGATGGAGTGAGTGAGAGGGGTGGAATGAGTGAGAGGGATGAGTGAGTGAGAGGGATGGAGTGAGTGGGAGGCAGGGAGAGGGAGTGAGTGAGTGAGAGGGAGTGAGTTAGTGAGAGAGAGTGAGTGAATGAGTGGGAGTGAGGGAGTGAGAGAGAGGAAGTGAGAGAGAGGGGCTGAGAGAGAGGGAGTGGGAGGAAGGGAGTGGGAGTGAGTGAGTGAGTAAGTGAGTGAGAGGGATGGAGTGAGTGGGAGGGAGGGAGTGAGTGGGAGGGAGGGAGGAAGTGGGAGTGAGTGAGAGGGATGGAGTGAGTGGGAGAGAGTGAGTAAGTGGGAGGGAGGGAGGGAGGGAGGGAGTGAGAGGGAGGGATTGAGTGAGAGGGAGGGAGCCATAAATTGTTTTTTTCAGAACATATTTTGCCAATAATTTGTCCTTTTTCATTTCATTCTTCTTTGTTCAGGTATTCTTTCTATTGTCTACATTGTTCAAACTGTTTCTAGTCCTTGAAAGTCTTTTAATACACTATTTTATTCTTTTACCGCACAACATTTTCTTTTTTTCCACATGTTGTAGTTCATCTAATTGTTGCTGTTGTCATTTCTTTAAATATTGTTCTTTCTTTCTTTCTTGTTTCCTCTTTACTGTTTTTTTTGGTCACAGTATGTCTTTTTTAATGATGATGGAGAATATCTGTAAAAAATAAAAAGAACATAATATTATTAATATAACTATAAAGAAAGATACTATTCTATTACAAAACAAACACATTCTACAAACACATAAAAACCAATTAAGTTCTTTGTTTTGAAATCACAATGCATTTGCTGCACTACACAGGTACTACCTGGATAATTGTAGGCATGAGTGAGTAGTGTTTAGGTGTTTAGAGAACTGCATGGGCAGTGGCGAGGGGATTTTAATAGTGCATGTATTAGTGCCTGGGTCATAAGTGCTTGGGTTTTGGCGGAGTGTTTGGATAAGTATATTGTGCTGGCCAATGATTGGAAGAGTGTACAGGGAGTGACAGGGGGATTGCTGGGGTGCATAGGTAGTCCTAAGGCGATTGTAGCACTACATCTGTTAATGCCTGGGTCATTATATGAGTACATGGTTAGTGACTGGATGATTAGAGTGCTGCAAAGAGAGTACATGGTGAATTTATAAGTGCTTGGGTATTGGCACAATGATTGGATGATGCTCTGGGGATTGTAGCAGGTCATGTGTTAGTGCCTGGGCCATTGCATGAGTACATGGGTAGTGACTAGATGAATAAAGTACTGAAAGGAGAGGGCATGTCGAAATTTATAAGTGCTTGGGTTTTGGCGAAGTGATTGGATAACTATATGGTGCTGGTGGGCGATTGGATGAGTGCACAGGGGGATTGCTGGAGAGCATAGGTAGTGCTCTGGGGGTTGTAGCAGTGCATGAGTTAGTGCGTGAGTCTGCATGAGTGCATGGGTAGTGCTTGGATACTAACTGGTTGATCGCGATGATGATCCCTGTGATTATTTAAATGGGCCGTTGACATTTAAACACCATATACTGTGATATGTACTAATTACTATAAGGCTAGTAATGGTGTTAATGGAAATTCTGTTATTGTAATATCTACAGAAAACAACAGCTCTTGCCTAAAAACTCCGCTCTACTTTCTGTCTACTCTGTTCACTATGACAATTTGTACATGTTTGGGTACAGGCTTGTGCCCCTCTCTAAGAAATTGTTGAAAGTATCTTCTCAAAAACATTTGTTGTTTAAAGTAAAAATTGGACCTCTGTCCGGCTGGGCAAGTCAGTACATAATATAGTTTCCAATGTGTCTATATTTATTCTGCGCTTGAAATTCCTCTATGCATGGGACCTCAATGGTTAGAGCGGCAGACCTTGATGCAGAGGTCTAGTCCGGGACCAGGGTTCAATTCCCCGCCTCGGCAGGTCTTGGGCTCAAAAAGTACACAGACCTGATAATTCTCGCCTCGGTGCCTATTCCAATCATGGAGTCCCACTCTGCAACTTTGGGCAATAGCTTGCCTAATCTCCACAACGACCCCCACAACGCTAAGGATGCCTGGCCTCCACCTTGGGGTTGCCCAGGAGTGGACGCCTCACAGGGAAAGCCAGGATGCAAGCGCCTTGAGACCATTGCGGCTGAGTAGTGCGCTATACAAGTATCAATTTACATTTACATCTATATTTATATTGAAATTGTCCAATAGTAATCGAATTAATACATAATAATAAATTCCCCAGAGGCCGAATTATGTTCCTAAAACTTTGGCTTTAAAAATATTAGGTAGGAATTTGGTAATTATGAAGGCAAATGTTTAAAAACCAACTGAGCATCATTACAATATGTCCAGCCTTTGTCACATTTTAGATAGGCAGTGTAATGTCCAGATGTTGTGGAAGGACCATCATGGAAAATGATTGCTACTGCTAAAAAAGTCCTTTCTGATATTGATAGTTGACTTGCTACAAAATGTTTTATTAAAGTGTCCAATTTTCTTCCATCAGCTGTACAACGTTGCATCATTAAAATTATATATTGTCCATATCTTTGTATAAATAATGTTGATAACATTTCTGACTTGCATTGGCTACACTCCATGTTTTGATTTGCTGCATTAACTAGTTTATTGAAAGATACTTATTTACAGTCTGGTAATGTCAAATATATAAATCTTTCAGTGTCTATATTTGTGATATATGTATACATACAGTTTTCACAATTATGTTCCCATTTATAACAAAGGCCAAAAAGATTTTCAATTTCTATGCCTTCATTTTCTAAAACGGTAAGCAAATACATTAGAAATTTCTAAGCATCTTGTTGGATATTCTGCGTAAATTGTGTCGAACCAGAACATACATCCAAAAGATTACGAATATCACAAACGCTTTGTATTTTGGTTTTATCAGTTCTCAATTTTTCATAAATACATTGCAACAGGGAACAAAATCTTTATTCCCGATTCTCCATAATTTGCTGTTGCATACTTTCAAGAAGAAAAACAAATTTACCACTGCATTAGCATAGCAGTTGACACCTGAACTATTTTCAAACTGATAACCAACAATCTCTTCAAGACTACCCTTTTTCCTTTTGCTTGCAATCAGAACATTATCTTGTTTTTTTCCTTCTCTATACCTTCACTACAGATATTGACATACCTTCTTTTACGACCTACCACACACTATTCAAACACAGGATATTGACCTAAATTGGGAGCATATTTTCTTCATAATCCATTATGTTCTTTTACTCGTTTTCATCTGCAGTAATTTTTGTCTCATTAAAATCAATCAAATACAATCCAGATAAAGTTCTGAATCGAGACAAATCAACATATGTCATACCCTCTTTAAACACGGTACTACCAATGTTCACTAAAGCACTGTCTACACCTAAACCTTGAGATTTATAAATAGTCACTGCATATTCCAGAGAAACTGGAAACAGTTTTTATGGACATATAAATCTTTAATTTATTTCACTACTTCAATATGATCAAATTTAATTTTTAAAAATTCAATTCAATCTTTATTCTGATAATTAACAAAATCCACAACTTTGCTCATTGCTCCATTAACTAAACCTTTTTATACATACAAATGATGCCTTAAAATGACCCAGCAGTTTATACATGCATATAGATTTTTACTAAACTAGCAATTTTGGATATCAATTTTTCTAAAGAATCTAATTTTATTTTCAATTATTTTGTCAAAATAATAGTGATTCCTTCATGCTCTATTTTATCAATAGCTTCCATTTGTAATATTTCTTCATTTTCCAGCTTCAAAAGTGGTTCATTGAATATAGAACACTCACACAGTGTTGGCAATAAACAGATTACAGATTTGCTTTCTGCAATTTTCATTCATTTTCTTCATTTGGAAACAAATTGGAAAGTAATTGTATCTGCAAAGCTTCTCTGCCATGTTCTGTCAGTAGAGCAATTCTTATATATCTTGAAGGATACTTCCATAATCAACATTATTTGCCTGTCGCATATTTGTAATGACTTCTTTGTATTCAAAATATGACCAAATGTTAACGTTTCCAACGCTACCCAAAGACTTTCTATTGTCTTCATGTGCAAGTGTTTTGAATATTGGTTGTCCTTTTACGGAAGTAGGTTGCAGTAGATCTCCAAAAACTTTGACATATTTTCCTCCAAATAAGACATCGTACTCTGTTTTAAGAATTTGCTGCATTCCTAAATGCACAAAAGCAAGTATTAAGTTTGATTCCATGCTTACCTCATCAATAATCAGAAGTTTCATTTTTTAAGCACTCTTGAAACTTTATGACAAGCATCCCCAGATAACTTATGATATTCCAATTTGTTTTCATGCTCCACAGGTAGCATAAGTAAACCATGCAATGTAATTCCTTTAATGTTGTGTTATTCGGAGGCCCCCGATCTCCAGCGATTCTGCACCCCACGTGGCGCCAGAGACAGTGAGCAGAGAGCAGAGGAGATTTACGGCCTGATGAGGCTCTTTGCTACCCGGAAGGCGGTCAGCCAGTGGAAATTCGACAACTGCCTGGTGAGCAAGGAGATCTGCGCTTGAGGTTGGTCTTCACTGGTGTGTGTGCCTGATCTGCAGTGGGGCACCTGGCCCTATCACATGAGCCCGAGGCTTTGAGGCCTGTAAGGAGAGGTGGCTATGGGGCTGGACACTGCTGGAACCCCCCCGCTGAGAGTTGCCCCTGGGAGTCAGCTGAGTGCAAGGAGTGGGGCGCGAGATTGGACCCTCCCGGGGCATCTACCACATTGGGCCGCACCCTGAGATCTGCAAGCAGCCTGGGATATAATCCCCACAAGTGGTCTGGGCCGATTACAGGCCTAAGTGACCCACTCCCCGGGGACCTATCCGAGGGACGACCTTGGCACCACATCTAAAGGCGGTGGAGGTGACTCGGGCACCTGGTGAGGCATCGCCAACTGCGTGAAGGAACCTGAGTGGGCCTGGAGCGCCGATCGGTACCGAGACGGGGCTCCATCAAAGACGCAGCAGGGAAGCGGAACCCATCGGAGGGTGAGACCATTGCGAGAGGCCCGGCGGCACGTGAGTGAGGGGGCCGGCAGAGTCGGGCCTTATCACGAACCCGGACTTTCACACTACTCTAACCAGGGGTTCCCCGGCCTGGCGTGGCCTCCCCCTTGTAGACCCAAAGTGCAAACTGCTGAAGAAGGAAACAGCTGGGAGCCCCTGTGTGGTCCTTGGCGCCCCCCCTGCCCCCGAGGCTAGCTCCATACCGCCACCTGTGTTAGCCACGGCGTCGCTCTGGGCGATTTGAGCTGGCAGTGGGGAATCCGGTCTGGCCCTCTGTCTGGCTGGTGTGGAAGACGGAGCTGGCGTGATGTCCACCAAGCCCCGTAAGGAAAAACCGGGCAAGGAGGCCCCGCCAAGGGGAGCCAAGCAAGCGGCTTCGCCGGGTGCCAGCGCCTCGCCCAAGCAGAAAGACGATGATGCGCCAGCCACTAAGGCCTTCATTTTGGAACTTTTCTCTGATATAAAGGAGGACATTTCGGAGCACCGCTCCTAGCTCGCTTCGGATCTCCGCGAGGTGAGGAGGGATGTAGATGGCATTGTGGAGCGAGTGGCCACACTGGAAGACCATGACTTGGGGTTGGCTGGCGAGGTGCACTAGCTCCAACAGGACGTCATCCAACTCACGGAGCAGAATCTGGACCTCCAGGCCCACGCGAAGGACTTGGAAAACAGGTCCCGCCGGAACAACATTCGCATCCGAGCTATGCCCTGAGATGGGGAAGCTGGAGACTTACAGGGCTATGTAGAGGCCCTCTTCCTGCAAATCCTGGGAGAAGACGACCTTCGCGAGATTCGCATGGACAGGGTCCACAGAGTTGGTCTGCCACAAGGCGGGGGGCTCCACCCCCGATATCCTGGTTTGCATTCACGATTTCCAACTGAAAGAACGTATACTCCGGAAAGCTCGAGGGATTTCTTCCTTGCAATCTAGGGACCATCGTCCCCAGCTGTTCCAGGATCTAGCGGCCTCGACGCTTCAGAAGAGACGCGACTTTTGGCCAGTGACAGCCTTCCTGCGAGATCAGAGCATGGCTTACTCCTGGGGCCATCCCTTTCGCCTTATCTTCAGATGGCAGAACAGGTTGGTTCAAGTCAGATCCCTGCAAGAAGCCAAGAACCCCCTGGGCATAGACGATGCTGCACCTTCCCAGAGAGGCGGAGGCTCCCCTACGAGGCAGAGACGGCGTTCCCCGTCCTGGCAAAGAGTGGGTCGGACGGCTGCTTCGGGGATGCCGGACCCCACGGTCAGCCTGCAGGAGAGCGGCGCAGCAGTTGCCTCTGTGGCAACGGTAACGGAGGTGTCGTCGCAGGATAGCTCCGGGGCGGCCTGAGCCCAGGGAGGAAGGTTGATTGGCGTCGGAGGGACTCCTCCCTTTCAGGTACCGTAAGTTCTTATGTACTTTTGGGAAGACACCCTGGGCCGGAGATTTGGGGGTACACCAACTGGTACCACGACCCCCATCCCCCGAGGGTTTCCACGGACGTCCACATCCTGGGACTGTCAATTCCTCGGGTCCTCGTTCTGGGCCTCTATATGAGACTCTTTGTTGCTTCATTTTGTTCTGTTGGGTTTTTGATGGAGTTTGGGAAGGGGGAGAGGGAAGGGGGGAGGGCAGTGGTGTTAGCAGGAGAATTTGGCTGCATGATTGCATATGGAGCATCTGGTTCTGGTACGCTGCACTGGGGGCACTTGGAGTGGGGATGGGAGGGTTATGTCCCTGTTGCAAGGAATGGTGCCATTCGGGGAATGTTCTTTCAAATGTCTTACTCACATGCAGGGGGGGAGTTGAAGGGGGTCGGGCAGGAAGAGTTGGGAGGCGGGATCCCTGCCAGCGTACTACTACTGATTGAGCAGGGGGGGGTTCACAACATCAGATGCCTATCACCTTGGGAACGTGGAATGTAAAGGGTCTGAACTCTCCCCAGAAATGCCAGAAAGGTTGGTAATATGTGCTTGATCATCATTTGGATGTGGTGGGCCTTCAGGAGACCCATCTGGCTCGGAAAGACGAAACCCGCCTCATACACAAGCAGATCCCCCTTATTTATAGATCCTCAGCCTCCACGAAACATGGAGGAGTGGCTCTCTTGTTCCGCTCGACCCTCCACTTCCAACCTATGGGAGTACGTAGTGATAGGGAGGGCCGATGGCTCATGGTCAAGGGCGGGCTACTTGGTAGGGTGTTTACATTCATAGTCCTATATGCCCCCAATGTGGGTCAAAATAAATTCCTACAAGATTTGCTTCGAGAGGTAGAGGACTTTGTTGAGGGTGCCCTAGTTGTCATGGGAGACTTTAACTTAGTCTGGCATAGAGACCTGGATAGCTAGCATCACCAAAGATCGGGGCGGGGCTTTTTTCTGAGGACGCACAACGCACCATAGGGAACCTAGGACTTATAGACGGGTGGCGCGTCTTTCACCCCCACTCTAAGGATTATACCTTCTACTCTCATGTCCACCACTCTTACTCTCGGCTAGAGAATATTTTTTTCAGTCAGTCGCTGAGAGGGGACCTATGTGAGGGTAGAATTTTCCCCCTATCTATCTCAAATCACAGCTTACTTGCGGTCTGCCTAAACTTGACGCCGGGTACGAACGTCCACCGCAAATGGTACTTTCCAGCCTCATTGATCCGAGACGAGCCGTCCTGCAAGGAACTACGTACGGTAATTCGCGACTACTTTGAAATCAACCTCGAAGATGACACTTCAATTTTCACTGTATGGGACGCCTTTAAAGCAACCATACGGGGTACTTGCATAACTCTCAACTCTGCTCTTAATAGACAACAGCAGGCTTAAAGGGATGACCTAGAGAAGGAACTCTCAGAGTTGGAACGGGCACATAAGCAGAACCCCTCAAGAACAACATTAGGACCACTGACAGCAATTAGGGGCAAACTCAGAGCTCATTATAATAACAGAGCGAAATTCACCTTACTGAAACTGAGGCACCTCTCCTATTCCCAGGGGAATAAGGTGGGGAAGCACTTGGCCCGCCAACTTAGGGACAAGAGGGAGAAGGATTATATAGGGGGCGTCCGAGATCCGACGGGCTCCTTGACACACCAGGACGAAGCCAAAGCGGGCCTCTTCGGGGACTTCTACGTGGCTCTGTACTCGGCGGATGCTCTTGACCCCGAGGAACAGGGGGCGTACCTGAGGTCGTGCCCGCTCCCCCAGGTTTCCGCGGAGTGGAACGAGCTGCTCTCGGCCCCTTTCACCAGAGAGGAGGTGGTGGAGGCCATTAGAGTGCTGAAGCCCCAAAAAGCACCTGGGCCAGACGGCTTCACCGTCCTCTTTTACCAAACCTTTACCACTGAGGTGAGTGACTTCTTGGTACAATTGTTCAATAACATGGGAGAGGAAGGATTGACTTCGGGCTCCATGGCGGAAGCCATGATATTGGTCATCCGTAAATCTGGGAAAGATCCCTCCAGATGCGCATCGTACAGACCTATAGCCCTGCTTAACATTGACGCCAAGTTGTACTCCTCCATTATCGCGAAAAGGCTCCAGGACTTGATGCCGGCCCTCATCCACCCGGACCAATCTTGCTTCATTAAAGGGCGTCAAACCCATGATAACACCAGGAGAGTGATCCACCTCATTGAAAAGGCTAACAAATGCAGGATCCCAGCAGTCCTGGTGGGCCTGGATGTCGGAAAGGCCTTCAACCGCGTTGACTGGAACTACCTGTTCCGGACCTTGGAGGCATTTGGATTCTCTGCCAAGTTCCAAACCATGGTGAAGGCCAACTATAGCAGTCTAGAGTCATGGTTAATGGTCACTTGTCAGCGTTATTCCCACACTCACAGGGCACTAGGCAGGGTTGTCCTCTGTCTCCCCTACTCTTCCCCTTGAGCATTGAGCCCCTGGCGCTGGCCGTGAGAGAAAATCCGGACATAAGGGGTTTGCCCTTCGCGGGGGAGCAGCATAAGATTTCCCTCTTCGTGGACGATGTCCTGCTTTTGCTCTCAGACCCTGCTAATTCTCTGCCCCACGTCCAAGACGCCCTGTCGTGCTTTGAGAGGGTGGCTGGTTTCAAGGTCAATTACGGCAAGTCCTACATTCTTAACCTCATGCTCCCATTAGCTGAGGTTGACCGCCTCCGGCCGCTGTCGCCTTTGCCTTGGTCCTTCTCCTCCATATTGTATTTGGGAGTTCATTTGACCCCCACTATAGGGAAGCTCTATTCCGCCAACTTTCCCCCCCTCCTGGCGGGGATCCAGAGTGAGCTGGCGCGTTGGAAGCCTATGTTTATATCCTGGCTGTGGTGTATCCACGCGCTCAAGATGTCCCTGCTTCTGAAGCTTCGGTACCTTTTTCAAGCATTGACTATACCCCTATAAGGAGACTTTTTCCGCTGTATTAAATCTCTGATGCTCCATTTCATCTGGCAGGGTGGTCGGGCGCGATTCTCCTTTGCTACCCTCCGACGCCCGAGAAAGGGGGGAGGGGTGGAGTGGTCCCAGCCAATGTCCAAAAAACATTGGCTGCACATGGATAGGAGTGTGGCGGGGAGAACGATCTGGGACCTGGTCTGAAAGCCCAAGGTTGATAGACCCAGGAACGCATACATTAGTAAGCCCACGGCCACTACCCTGAAGGTCTGAGCCTCGATCTCGGGTGATGAGCGATGGACGACATTCCCATCTCCCTTTACACCTATACACTTTAACCCGGCCTTCCCTCCGGCTACACAAGAAGAGCCCTTTGATTCCTGGAGAGCTGGGGGCTGCCACTCCCTAACGCATCTGTTCCATGTACCAGCGCCCCTCACCTTTGACAACTGTATGCATTACTATGCGGTCCAACGATCAGAGCAATTCTGCCATGCCCAGTTGCTCCACTGGGCTCTGTCTCCCTCGGTTAGAGACAAAGCCACCAATGCCACTTACTCCCTTTGAAGCCTTCCTCTATGCGGGGGGGCATATCCTTCATTTATGGCCTTCTTCTCTCTACCGCTATTTCTCCTAGACCACGTTTCATTGGCCTCTGGGAAGAACATCTAAATCGCAATACCTCAGAAGAGGAATGGTTCCACCTGTGGCACGACATCACGAAACACAACCATTCGGTGGAGCTTAGAGAGGCCCATCTTAAGACGATGTGGGACTGGTATCTATGTCCGGCAAAGTTACGGAAGATATTCCCAAATACCTCGGATAGGTGCTGGAGGGGATGTGGCCTACTGGGCGACTTCCGCCACATCTGGTGGGACTGCCTTGTAATCCGTCCTTATTGGGAAGAGATTCTGTCTCACATCAAGGTGATACTGGGATACCCGATCTCGGACTCGCTGGCACATGTCCTGCTCGGCTTCCGAGACCCGGAGCTTGAGCACCAAACCAAGGCGGACAAAAAGATACTTTGGCTCTGCTTAGGAGTGGCCAAATTGACCCTTGCAGCGGCCTGGAAGAAAACAGCCACCCCAGTGCTCTCCTTATGGCATGCAAGATTGTATAAGCTGCTAAGTATGGAACGCATGGCGGACATCTTCCGGGGCGATATTAAGAATTTCACTTTCCGCTGGGGTCCCTTGGTCTGCTTTCTCTCCAAAGGTTTGCCATCTGCGGTATGCCCACCCACGATATGAGCCCTTCACTTATTCCAAGTTTGAAGGATCCCCTCGGATGACTGTGTGTATACGAACTAGCTGCCACCACTGGGGAGGGGGGTGGGTGTAGGGGTGGGAGGGGATATTGTTTTCTAGGTTTGTGACACCCGTTACAGTGCCAAAGCGGGAGGATGGTCATCTAGAGGAGAGGACAGGTCTACCCCTCTACTAATTGGCACTGTGACGCCATCCACCTCAGCTATAAGCTCCACTGAAGTTTTGCTCCTGCCACCGTGGCTTGGGCTACGGCTAGATCTCTTTTTTAGTCACTTTGGCCCCCCTTGAGCCAGTTCTCTATGCTTTCTTCTAGCCTCGCCATTTCTCCTGCTTGAATCCATACATGCCCCCTGCGTGGGAAGTTGTGTGGGACTGTTGCATATTTATTTTCGTTTTGCAAAATATCAATAAAAACAACTTTGACAAAAAAAAACTTTTTCTTGTTCCAGCTTGACCACTGACATACATTCGGATAGGTTCAAATGATGTGCATGTACATTCTTTCTTTTCATGAAGTATTCCATGCTCAATCTTTTCTCTCACTTGCTGATATATTTTTTTTGTTCAACATTTAGTTGTTCGTCCAAGTTTGCTAAGTTCATAATATCTTCATGAGCTTGATGCATTGCTGTTTCCACCTCATTCATGGCAATTGCTGCTTCATTTTCAAAAATTGGTTGTCCTAGTGGATCTTGACTCAGCGGAACAGAAGTTTGACTGTCTTGAAAACTGTCTCTAGCAATCTCAGCTGCAATAGTGCTTCTTGACCAATTTCATTTATCAACATTTTTACATAATTTGTAAAAACAGTACATTCTATAGTATCTTCACAAGCATTAAAGGAATCTTCATAGCTCTGAAAATCTCCAAGTAATTCCAATTCTGAACGCCACGGTTTGAACCGTTGCAAAAGGGCTAAATAGAAAAATTCTCTTTTATCAGCAGTGTTGCAACTTAATTTTCTATGATTAATCACATTTCCTTTCCTTTGTTTCACCAAACATCCTTTGGAACCAGTAACTGCATATTTTCCTTAATTGATTTTTTCTGTAGTTTTCGTTTAAAAGTTTAGTTTTGCAGCACTTCATAGAGACATATGTTCTCAAGATGATGACTTCTATTTGGATAATATGTGTCCAACATATTTGTTTTCAGAATTTCTGTACTTTCTGGATCTTTTTCTGCTAAATATTCAATTTCTTGAACAGATTTAAGTACCCAATTTCAATTAGCAGCAAGACCTAGACTCACCCAAATGATTCTTCTAGATTTGGAATATAGACTTGCAGATGATAACCGATCTGAGCATTCATATGCTCCGATTTCTCGATGCGATAACATCTTCAAACTGAAACTGTATGATTTCTTACTTAGACTCTACTCGTGAGAAATCTCTTCCCTCATTTCTTTCAATTCCATCTTTTATGATTCTGTAATGTAGGATGATACATATCGAGCAACAGAAATGGAATTCTCCGCAACGTACTGAATATCCATGTTAGCATTCCACTTAGACAGAAGAACCAGATTGTAATCATTTATGTATTTGGATTCTTCGCTTCTTCTTAAATTGTAGGTATTTTTTGGAGACTTTCTTGAGATGGTATGTCGCATAGCTGACATAAAACTGTTGACTCTTCCTTTTGATATTACAGGATGTGGAAATCCAAAACAACATTTGGTATAAAACTTTTCCTCAGACTTGTACTTTCATTGACAGTATTTTCCACATCCATGGCTTTGGAATCAGAAGACTTGTTGTCTTAAGTTGTTTTCTTCTGTGCTTTTGGGTATAGCACATGTGGCATATTCTTCAATAAAAGACAAAACAATATCATCCAAATCTGTGCTTTCTTTGGAGGTGGTGGTTGAAGATTGGGGAGGGTTACTGGCCAGTTCTCTCACCTCTGCGGCAGAATAGTTGTTCGGATGCTTGCGCTGCATGTGCCTAATCATGGTATTATTACCAAAAGAATATTTTTTGTTAGGGTTCCCCCTTGAAAGTTCCATGCCACAGATTGGGCAAGTCAGCTTGGGTGCATTGACTTTTTTATTGCCCTCTGGGATAGAAAAAAAACTCCCATACAATGTGCTGCCTTGGCTTGTATGGGGTATTGTATTCTGGCAGCCATCTTCTCCCCTCCTCCTCCTCCTCCTCTTCCTCCTCCTCCTCCTCTCCTTGACCATCAATGTAATGTTGTGGTGGTCCTCTTGGTGGTGGTGGTGGTCGTGCAGATGCTCCAGCTGCTGCTGCTACTGTAGCCATTTTAAAGTACAACATATATTTCAAAGATGTTTAAAAAGGTATTCCTCAGTCAAAGGACAAAGTCAGAATAAGGAAAAAAGGTCCTGAACCAATGAAAAGTGTTATTTTCAGGTCACATGACCCGGGCTTTCATCATTTAGAAAGCAAAACTGTTCTGCACCAATAAAAAGTATTATTTTTAGGTCACATGACCCAACGCGCTTACGCGACGCGCCCCCATGCGTGCCTGGGGGCGCGCCACGGGGCACGTCACGGGGCGCGTCGCGTAAGCGCGTCAGATGATTACGTTGCGCGATTGTATTCGCTCGAGTATTTCCGGGTGCGCTTACGCCGTGCGAATCACGCGGATGCGGCTACGCGATACGTCATGATGTTTTCGTTCGTGGCAATAGCGCTAACGGGACGCTCACCGGTGCGCGACCCAGGACGCTCACCAGTGCGCGACCCGGGGCGCTCCGAAAAAATGCGCTTTCCACTGCGCACACCGGGGCGCGCTCTGGGAGCGCACCAGGGCAAAAAAAAAGTATTATATAAATATACATTATAGGATTCATTATAAAAAATATTACATTTCATAGATATAGAAATTTGCTATTAAAAAACCTATGAAATTCACTGGAAAAACCAATAGGTTTCACACCATAGTTAGGAATTAGCATTTTAAAAACCTTTGAAATTCACTGAAAAAACCATAGGTTTCTCACCAGTTATAGGCAGGAATTAGCATTTAAAAAACCTATTAAATTCACTGAAAAAACCATAGGTTTCACACCAGTTATAGTTAGCAGGAAGTTTTACTCGCATAAAACCATTGAAATTCCCACGTTATAGTTAGTTGGACTCACTATAACTTGCGCGTACAATGCACTGCTGATGACGTCACATATTACATCACTCATGACATGGTCAGTGACATCACTCATGACATCACTGATGACACCATCCTTGTGACAGAGTGACAGACCTCCTTTCACTGTAATGTAACCCATGAAACACATATTGAAAAATATAAATTAAAATTTTCAAAAAAATGGAGATACCCATACCAGTTACAACAACCAATTCAATAATTCCACCATCTATATACACATTCACTCATTCACCAACAGTTCTATATAGACACTCATACATATACTCAATCATCATATGAAGTGATTCTCCTATACATCCTGTTACACACCGCCAGTCATCCAAAAGTTACTCTCACACATACTCACACAAGCGAGTAAAATATTGAACATCCATTTATTTGCATATATAGCTATACACACACTACCACCTTACTTCTAAGGAAACTTACGCATACTTACTCTCTTAAACAATCACTTATATAAACACATAATTATTTAAACAGGAACTCTCAATATCTCACTCTCACATACACTCACTTATATACATCAATACTCACATATACTAGTTACTGATAAAGACACTAGTGAGACAGTCATTCACTCACTAACACACACATATACACACTCATCCACCCATACAGTCCTGCACATATGCTGTCTTCAAAACACATACAAAGAGAGAGTTAGTCATTCATACATCTATGTGATAAGTAATACCCCCACGAAACCATACAAACACTCATACTGATACTAAAAAAAATCTAATAACCCATATACCTACACATGTACCTACTCACCAACCCATGCAGCCACTTAGACACAAAGTGAAACACTAATACATATATATAAATATTTCAACATTACTCACTAATATATGTATTCACTAAGAAACACTTACTAAGCCAGTTAACTAATCAATTTTTATTAAAAAAAACCATCCATTTAGACACTTATTTAAGCATTTATTCTTCCATCAACTTTTACATATACATATATAAAACAAATGTATTTTTCAAAAAGACATACATGTACTGGATGGTGTCATCAGTGATGTCATGAGTAATGTCACTGACCATGTCATGAGTGATGTAATATGTGACGTCATCAGCAGTGCATTGCACGCGCAAGTCATAGTGAGTCCAACTAACTATAACGTGGGAATTTCAATGGTTTTATGCGAGTAAAACTTCCTGCTAACTATAACTGGTGTGAAACCTATGTTTTTTTCAGTGAATATATATATATATAGGTGTATATATTCACTGAAAAAAACTAGGTCCTAACTATAGCTACCTACTGCCGACCGACAGTAGGTAATACATATACAGCACTCAGCACAAAGTAGTATTGAATTATTGTATTTTTACAGCCAGACTGACATTACAATGTATTACAGTCACTGATCTGCTCTCTCATGAAAAATCTGTAGTCGGTAATAGTTGAGAAGTCTGGTCTCAGGTGTAGTTCAAGAGCTGCACTAACTGTCAACAAGCCTGGCGGTAAAATGCCTGCTCTCCACACATTTCATAAGACCTCTGAGGGCATGCCAATGCTTATTCCATTGTAGACAACCCAGAATTTATGCATTCTGAAAATTTTCCTCCTTCAAAGGTAAACTACAAATGTAATAGGTAAGGGGAGATGTATGTGACCTAGAACAGGACAACTTTTAGTCAACAATACACCCCTCCCTCCAGAATCTGGCCCTAAGATGTGTCTGTCACTCCTAAATCCCTTCCATTAGATACACTGGTGAGAGCTGACATTCTGCCCTGGACCCACACAACCTAGGCTTTAAGGTCTTTCACCCAGGCGCCCAAAACTAGAACAATGGGTTATTCAGTAGAGCTGGAAACTTAAGGACAGATTCGCAAGCCCCTTGCACCTCTTTTACGCTGCCATTGCGTCACTTTTGTGACGCAGCGGCGGCGCAAAAGATGCGCCATGGTGCGGGGTATTTATAACGTGACACATTAGGGAGATGCGTCACGTTGTAAAGCCCTGCGCCATAAGGAGGCGTTCCGAAGCAGGGGGCGGGGGCGTTCCTGCGCAGGAACGCCTCCTAAAAGTGGCTGAGTGAAATCTACATGATTTTAATCAGGCACTTTTAGGCCAATGCTGCGTCAAAACCCTGCGCCTGCTTGAAGCAGGCGTAAGGCTTGACAGAGCATTGGACAGATAGGGCCCCCCAGAGCATTGCTGGAGCTGCGTCTTGCTCGCGACGCAACTCCAGCATTGCAACGCCTTTACGGTACAGATGCGTAACGCATCTGTGCTGTTTTTGTCCCATGGTGAGCCGCATTGTAAATGCGGCGCATCATGGGTGGCGGAGCTGCGGCGCACAATAACTGGCGCATCCCTGGGGATGTGCCAGTTATTGTAAATCTGCCCCGTAGATCTAATATTAGTGCAAGCTCCATATAAAATGTAACCCAGAGTGTCTCTATACAACTACAAGTAACACATTTACAACTGATAGAAAAATTAGCTTTCATTATTTAAATATAACTGTGCACTAGACATGATTTTGTGAGAGTTTTGTCTGAAAGGAAGTGTTGTTTAATTCCTCTCCACAACAAAAATATAGCTAATTTTGCAGTCAAATGATCCAATAAAATGCATTTGCATTGCATGATTCTGCATCTTTTACTCAGCAATGAACTCTTTGTTTAATTATTTTGTTGACTTAGATTAGGCCCGATCTCTCAATCAATTTCGTGTTGAGGTGCCACAGAATTTTATGCACTATGATCTTAGCCTGCTATCTAATTTGAAAGGATGCATAAATAAATGGAATGGAACAAGTTATGTGACAGGTTCGCCCAGTAAGTGAGATGATGCACCATGAATGTGTATTTCTTTAAATAGTTGTCTCTGTTTTGTTTATAAAGCGTATTCTCTCTTAAAAGAAGTGCTATTCTTCAATTATTATCGGTACAACCTATTTAATGTTGCACATTGACATTTAGAAGTAATGCCTTGCTGTACTTAAATAATTTTAAAAATCAAGGTAGTCGCATTATCAATTTGCCTCTCAACATTCCTGTCATTTTCTTGCTCTAACACCCCTCCCACTGCATTACATCTTTCCACATTGTGCTTCTTTCTTTTGTGAAGTGCCAAAGAAAAAATTAGATATGCACATAGAAAACAATCTTCTTCAGCTTTAACAGAAAATGCCATCTTGAGTCATCTATTCTTACCAACATAATAATTTGCTTCTGTCTACACGATGACTGGAGAACAAGTGAGCTGCCATTCAAGTGGCCCCCACATGTCACTGTTAAAGAGAATATACATTTTTATTTTTCAATCATTTTAGTTTGTAGCGGTATATTGCTTGTGAGAGTCTGATGAGAAAGTTAGTCAAGCAGTATTAATTGTGATCATTAAAAAATAAGTTGAGTGGAGCTGGCTGAGCAATTTACAAGAACAGACTTGTTCATGTGGAACTCTACTGACTATCCCTTAAAGAAAGAGATGCATCCCAATCACATTCTTCACATAGACCCTCGATAATCATTCTTCATTTTACTTATTTATAGAGAGAGTATTTCTGCTCAAATATTACAGTATTATGGGGGAAATTCATGTCATTAAAAGGAAGCAGGAATTGGTAAGCCAATAGGTCTAGCTTAGTGAAAGTTAGTTATTATTTGAATAAATGTTTTGCATACATGTACAATAGCATTAAAAATGTAAGAGTAGTAAAAAGCAATGCAAAGTAAAATACACTTTTTTCAAAAACTGGCAAGCATATGTTTGCCAAATAAAAGTAACGCACCTGGTGCGGAATACGGTTGAGGCAAGTTATCGCATAAAAGAGTGCACTAGACAGTCTAAAGGGGAAAAGAAGGGGCAGCAGTCAAAATATTCTCAAATCGACCACCTGTCTGACAATGGAAATACATTACTGTGTGCCTCTGAAACCTTTCAGATCATTAAACGATAGCACCAAAAACAATTGTCCATGCAACCAAAATAGTTTCCCAATATTTACTCCACAAAAAAAAGCTATAGAACCAAAGCATTGGTCGAATTAGGCGTTGCATGGTGAGTCTGTGTCAATTGGTCTTCACACATTCGAACAACATTGTTTATTTATATTTTTTCAAGTGTTTTAATCCAGTTTGCTTTTGTGGAATAAAGAATTTCCATTGGTGACTTAGGGCCTGGTTATACAATGGCACTTGCAATACAGTGAGCGGGATATCCGTCATATTTGTGATGGAGTGACTTGCCTGCAGAACTCTAAATCAGTCCTTTAACTTACTCATTAACATACACACCTTTTAGACACAGGTGCATAAACTAAGGATGGGACAGTTAAAGAGATACTTAAGAGAATTAAATAAAAAACAACGCTTAAAGAGTTTAGACAGGCTAACTAATTGTCCTGTTTTATCAAAGACTGCCTTACATTTATGACATAAATAAAAAAATGTAAGTAGATTTCCATTGCGACAAGTAATGGTAAGCAGTGTTACAGATGTGGTGCAACTTTTAATTCTAGTCAATTTGACAAAAGCCTCTGCAGATTATTTGTCGAAAAATGGCAGATATATCATGTCCAGAAGGCAAATGCATGTCCAGAAAGTCAATGCACCTCAAATGACTTTGAGCTTGATTTAGAGTTTGGTAGATCAGTATTTACTCCATTAGGGCAAGCCAGTAAAATCTTAGAATACCCGCACCCCCCCACCAAATTTTGAGATGTCCACCAGCACAGCAGACATTTCTTGCATTTTAAAAGAATTGCAATCACAAACAGCTCTAACTGTGCAAAACAGAGAAATGAAAGGAAATATGTTTTAAGTGGTGTAAAGGGCTTAAAGAGAGCACTCAACCTATATGGATCACGGTTAATAATTAAAAGCACTTTGGAAAGTAAAGGTAAAGGCTGGTCATGGCTTCCTTTCCCCTTATAACGGCATCCCTGAAGAGAGTACAGTTCCACACAGTGGCTCCCTAAAAATGTTCTCCTAGAATATGAGAGGATCTCAATAAATAATCATTAGTGCACAAAAATAGAAACACACAGATTCATATGATATCATACGTCTTCAGAAAAGAAATGGAAATTGACTGCATCTTTGTTGCCGAAGTGCTAGGAGTTTTTTAGTACAGCCATAAAAACAACTAGCAGGGCAGGCCGGTGGTGGCCTAGCAATCTATTTTTGCAACAACATGTCTTAAAATATGCTGAAAAAAAGAGCCCAGTAAAACACTAGAAATGGGGTCTCTAGTTGGCAGTGGGTTGCACACTGTCCAAGTAATGACCCTCACTCTAGTCAAGAAGTCTTACGGATAAGATGAACCGTTCTCACCCTCTTGGTAGCTTGGAACGAGCCATGAGGCTTATTTCAGAGGAAATATGTAAAGTATTTGTACACACACACATGCACACACACACACATAAACTCACTGAAAACAATGCATAAGGAGTCCATACAAGTTTAGAAAAATAGCAAATATTTATCTGAATAAAAAAGACCGAAATAACAAAAATACAAAAGTCAAAATATCACTTTTAAAAGACTAAACAAGTTTAGTCCACAGATTTCAATGGATGAATTTATTGTAGCATAAAGTACCTTAGATGCATCAAAAATCAAAGACAGTGCTAGGCCCAGACGAGGTGATGCACCGGAAAAACAAACCGATGCATCGGTTCCTTCCTACACATTTGGCGCTAACTCTCTCTCTCTCTCTCCCCACAGCTCTCTCTTTTCTCTATCTCTCTACCCTTGCTTTTCCACATCTAACCCTCTCCCCGCCACCTCCTGCCTTTGTCCTGGCTCTTGTCTTCCGACACTTTTGCCTTCCGACTGGCTCTCCTGTTCCTTTTTTATCGTGCTCCTCTGCGTCTCTTGCGTTAGTGAGATTTCATATCTAGGTCCTTGATTTCTCATTCAGGATGCATCTTTTATGTCTGATCAGTATTTATTGTTTCGTCAATATTTTTTTTTGTTTTTTGATTAATGATTGTTTTTTTCCAGTTTTCTGTTTGTTTGACTCGTTCTATGTGAATTGTGTGCTTTCAAATTGCCTCCTTGTGCTTTTTGATAACATCAGCGCCTATTTACCCATTGCTCCATTTGCCCAGTCCCACCTCCCCATCCGTCATCACTGTCCCCACAGTTGTCTGGGTTGCACGCGTACCAGTCTTTTCTGATTTCCCTTTATTGCTGCCCTGCTAGGTAACCACGTAGCATTCGCATGACCCACTACTTCTCCATGCCTCGACTTTACACCCGCCCCACCCACTTTTTGTCTATCATTTGCTCGTGCAATTGATTGCCAAAAGGAGGGAACTGGTATTTCTCCTCCCCCTTGTCTCCCTCTTTGCACCCCCATACCAGTTATGCTCTACCCCCCCTTATATCCATGATGTCCAACGTCCCCCCACACATTATCAATTGCACCATCCAGTTTGTTCACGGCATTCCTCACATTGTCCATAATACCACTATTAGCGAATTCGCTCACCTTGATGATGGACTGCGCAATATACTAACCGCCGCTTGGGCAATTTTGAGGGTCACTTTCACCCCCAACACCCAGCTTCGCATCTCTACACTTTCCTTGACCGACATATACGACACCCTCCCAGATATATCTCTCACCCCGCCATCTCCAGACGCTACTCGCCCTCACCTGCTGTGCGCAGAAGAAGCCTCTAATTCCTCCACCCTATCTGTCCCCCCCTCTCTTCCCCATATATACCTAGGTTACCCTAACCATCCTGCCAACTCAACCATCTTTATCACTGACGAGGATTCCTCAGTGGACTCCATACAGTCATTTGTTTCATCTGAAGCAGCTTCCATCCCACCTCTGGAAGGTGAAAGTCCTGACTCCCCTACACCCCCTGGTTCCGACTCCTATTCTTTCCACCCTCAGTCTGAGAACGATACAACACCTCTTTTAAGAGCATTGTTGTCCGACTACTTGCCAGACCCCTCAGGCCCTGCATCCCTGCCTGACCTTGAGAGCCCACCCCACTGTTCCAACTTCATATAAAGGAATGAATGGCAATCCCTATGACAATATCACCATACTCCTGATCAACGATAACGCTGTGGGCATCTCGGACGGACGCCTGTCTTGCTTCATTCATGTGATGCCTCTCACCAGCACGGTCCTTCTCACAATATTTCAAGCTCTTAATATTGACTATAGTCATACCCGACATGTCACTCTATCTATCGCACCAGCATTTTCATGCCCCCTTGAGCCAGCTCCTAACACCTTGAAATACGAACGCAAATACCATACCCCCATACATTTGTACAACCCATTCACCACAAGCCCAATGCAAGCGCTCCAGGCAATGTTCGACAAAAGAATAATAGGCATTTCATCACTCAAAACACCGGAATGGATCCACATATATATCCGTCTATTATCCCCAGGCTTAGTAATCCCAACCACATTTACTTCTTCCTGGCCCCGAAACCCCATACAGAGTAAGATTATCCTTGCCCTTGCCTGGTATAATCTGGAATTTCCTGACTTTTCAGCTCAGGGAATATATCAGGGACCTGATGAATTGGACTTAAGGCTAATACTCACGCAAATTGTTTTTTGTGAAGTAGGAGACAATATTATAAAAGCTCGATTCCCCAACTATCCCGACATCTAGGGTAGAAAGACATAGGCAGGACACACCCACCCCTCCGTGCAAGCGAATACTACCTCTCCTCACTAATCCACGGTATTACAATACATTAATACCCCTATGAATAGGATATCAAGTTCTACTGTGTATAAAATAACAACTGGGTTCCATATATATTTTATCCTACGACTTGAAGGTTGGGAAGACCCAGTCATTTTGACAAGCTTTTGGCCATGCCCCATATCAGTCTAAAATAGCTGACGCCTTTTTTGGTGGGCAGCTTCTCTTTCCCGGGTGCACCCCTTCCGAAAACATCGAATTACAAAACAGCATATACGACCTACTCAAAAGTGTCAGAAGAGGGCTAATAACTATGAACGACTCCCAATACGATGGAGAACACTTTGATGAAATAGAGTCAGCAGCCCGGGCCAAATTGCGAACAAAATTCCCGGATGTCCCCGATATTGGGTCTCTCATGTTGCTGACAATGCAAATGAATGAGGACCCGATTAACTTTATTTCCAGGATGAAAGAGAAATAGCGTCAGGAGACTCATGGAATGCGACTGGAGGGAATAGCAGGCTTTTTTACCACATGGTCAAGAGAGGGCTACCAGAAGAAGTGCAGGAAAAATTAGATGGGGTAGTAGCAATGGAGGCAAAACCATGGCCTGAGATCCAAGATCACATAATACATTTCTGCAAAAAGAAAATAGAACAGGAAAAGAGTAGGCAGCTAGCTATAGAAAATGCAGCTGCAAAATTGGTGCAACAGAAACTTAATAGGAAAAAAGACGCCCTAGACAACGTTATGTTGGTGGCACCTGTCAGTCAGATGACGGCCGTCAACACATTCCCTCAGAATGCCCTAAGCGCACTAACAGCTAATACACAGCCAGCCCCCCAGCAGATACAGGCACAGCCGGCCATACAATATGCACAGGCACAGCCCCAACAGCAAACACAGCCAGCAGTGCAATACGCGCAGACCCCGCCCCAGCAGCCTGTGCAGTATGTACAGACTCAACCCCAGCCTACTGTGCAGTACGTGCAACAACAGCCCCCAGTACAATACGTAGCAGTGCAACCTACCTACAGTAATGAACAACAACAACATTACAACAATGACAGACACTATACTAACAGAAACACAGGCATGCATCGAAGAGGTAATGGAATGGGACAGCAAAGGGTCCCACTGCAGCCAGGGCAATGCACTTGTTTTTATTGTCACAAGGTGGGCCATATGCTGAGAGAATGCCGTGCTAGTCTTCGAGACCAAGGACAGCAATCTATGGATCCCACCCAGCAAGCACCACCACAATTCCAACAACAACAGCCAATGTACAGTCAGCAACCCCAGATACTGTACGCCTATGCCCAACCTGCCCCTCAGCAAAACATGCAGCAAATACAGCTCCAAGCACCAGTGTTTGCCCACACCCCACACTCACCACAATAGATACAAGCTCCCATGCAACAGCAGCACCAGACACCCACCTACCAAGTGATGCCCCAAGCCCAAAATACTAAACCCCAAGGAGGAGTGGTGATTACCCCCAACAATCCGTTCACACAAGGCACTATCCAACAATACCAAGCAGGAGGATACACTTGCTAGGACAGCCCACAGACAACTCTTGTGTGCCCAGTTTTATCATGCATCATGAGCGGTGAAGATGACCTCACCGTCCTGGTCACGATAAATACCAGAACATATAGCTTCCTCATTGACACAGGCTCCACGTATTCCTTCATTACAGGCGGACCTCTGCCTATTTCTGATCAAGTAGCGGACACTCAGGGATTCTCTGGGGCAATAGCAAGGGTCCTTTTCACCAAGCCAGTACCCATACAAATAGGAGACTGGGTGCTTGAGCAACAACTACTTTTCTCGCCACATTCTCCAGTGAACCTTTTAGGGCGAGACCTCATGGCAAAATTGAACATGACCATTCACTTCCATGAGAATGGAACAATGATTTGCTCTATACCAGGCACACCCCTGGCAAGGATGATGGCACTCACTGTTGACTCTTCCTTAAAGGATCAAATAAGAGCTCGTCCTGCGGATGAGCAAGCTTTCTTCACTGCGGTACATATCATTGTAGCCAACACACCAGAACTTCACAATCGCACTGTCCAGCTCCCAAAGGATTTTCTCTTTCGCCCACAGTCCCCGGACCCCCAGATTTCAGACAAACGCATGATATTAGGCATACACGCCCTTAAAATCACACCTACATACGGGGCATTCATGGCAGGAGACAATAATATGTGCACCTGGGACTGTGTAATTTTTATCGAGCCCGGACAACTAGAGCGAAGCATGTCAGATGAACAGCTCTTTGGCGATCCAGACGAATATTCCAAAACAGAGATCGTCTACATGAATGACGTACCCCTCTCAGTCACAATAGAAAAGAGAACACCCACTGCCCCACCACAGTATGATTTTGTGCGTGAAGCAGACTTGGTTCAAGTCCTGCCGCATCTGTGGACCACTGGCCCCAATGATGTAGGCCTTATTCGTTCTGCCACTCCATTTAAGATAACACTGAAACCAGGCGCAATTTTACCCAGAATTAAACAATACCCTTTATCCAAGGAAGCAGAGGGGGGCATTGCCCCTACCATACCGGCCTTGCTGGGTCAGGGGGTTATATACCCCTGTATTTCTTGCTGTAACACCTGTCTTTTTCCTGTTCGTGAGGCTAAGACCAATCAATGGCGTTGAGTACACGACCTGCGCTAGATCAATTAGATAGCGGTACCAGAGTTTCCCATCGTCCCAGACCCTTCTGTCATCCTCACAAATGTTCCCCCTAATCCACAATACTTTTCCGTGATTGACCTGAAAAATTCATTTTTCAGTGTACCTCTTCATCCAGACCGCCAATACCTATTGGCTTTTTCGTTCTGCGGGGTGCAAATGACTTACAGATGTTTGTCCCAGGGATTCTGTGAGTCCCCTAGCATTTTTGATGCAATATGTTGACGACATTTTACTTTGCAGCACCACAGAACAGCAATGCAGAACAGATACAATCTCTCTGCTTACCACCCTAGCTCACAGGGGCTACAAAGTGGACAAAAACAAACTTCAGTACTGCAAAACAGAGGTACACTATCTAGGCCAGATGCTATCAGCATCAGGGAGACGAGTCATGCCAGGCAGAGTTGAGGCCATAAAGAGCACCATAGAGCCTCAAACTGTAAAAGAAATGCAGAAATTCCTTGGACTTGTCAATTATGTCCATCAATGGGTCTTTGACTTCTCCACGATAACTGCCCCATTGCTGAAAGCTGTTAAAGCAACCAAAGACAGATGTAACAAAATAGACTGGGCACCTGAAATGACAGAATCCTTCCATCTGTTAAAAGATGAAATAACAAACGCACCAGTGTTAGGAACACCCGATTACACAAAAGAATTCTACTTGTTCACTCACTGCAATGGTGAGGTTATGACTGCTGTACTTACCCAGAAATACCCCATGGGCCACAAGCCCATTGCCTACTTCAGCGGCATGCTAGACTCAGTCATGAAAGGTCTTTACCGCTGCGAACAAGCTCTCGCTGCTGCAGCCTTTGCTGTAGAGAAAAGCACTCCCATTGTCATGGGATCCTCGCTGACACTGTACACTGAGCACGCCGTCTTTGCTATAATTCAGTAAGCCAAGACAACATTAACAACACAAAGAGTGTCAGGTTAGGAAGACATACTGTCATTGCCCTCTCTGAAAGTTGTCAAATGTCACACAGACAATCCTGCCACGTTCTTTGCCCATCCCATTGCAGCCCCAGACGATGGCACCCATGACTGTGCCACATACTCTCCAGATGAGTTAGGAGCAGCAAAAGAGGACCCCCTGCCAGACAGCACTGTATAGTTTGTTGATGGGTCCTCTACCATTGACCAGGAAACAGGGATTAGGTACACAGGAGCAGCAGTAGTTTGGGCCCAACAGCATGAGTCCTCTGATTCCCTAGACATTGTACAGCAAATTGCATTGCCTCCACACTACTCAGCCCAAGCTGCTGAATTAGTGGCACTAATTGCCGCTTTGCACCACAAAGCTGATGACCGCATCACAGTGTACTCAGACTCTGCATATGTCACAACAACGACACACTCAAGCATCCTGCGCTGCAAGAGGCGTGAGTTTCTCAAATCAGATGGAACAGCTGTGTGCCACAACCAATTGCTGGAAGACTTAATTGAGGCCCTTACACTTCCAACTGAGGTAGCTGTTGTCAAATGTGCAGCGCACACTAACGGACAGGACTTTGTCTCCAGAGGTAACGCTCTGGCAGATTGGGCAGCCAAAGCTGCAGCCAGACCCCCCCTTCCTTTGAGTACGCCACATTCCCAAAATACCCCTATCTTACTTGCCCAAGCTGTAGCTCCAGCTGACCTGACAAACACACATGAAGATGGTGTAGCTCCAGCACAGCACACAGACATGAACAATGAAAATTTTGACACAAACGCTTCCTACCCTATCGACAACACGCAACAATATGATTACATTGCCCAACTGCATCTCAGAGAAATACAAGAAAGTGCACCACATCAAGAGAAAGAGCTATGAAAGAAGAGGGGAGAACAGCAGGACCGTGCTGATTTCATTTGCAGACAGTTCATGTCTGGGAAGCCTGTTATGCTACAAACCTTAATGCAGGTGGCACTAGACCAACTCCACCTTCCCGCACATGTCTCCCGAGATAACATGTCCACAGCGTTGCAAGCAGACTGTTTCATTCCCAATTCCCACGAACTAATACAAGTCTGTGTTAATAAATGCCTCATTTGCCAACAGTATTCACCAGACCCAACTCTCAAAACAGTTGCTTCCAGTATCCCCAAACCATCTGGCACCTTCAAAGAACTCCACCTCGACTATGTCGATATGATTGATCTGAGACAAAATTACCAATATTTCATTGTGGTAGTATGCCCATTCTCGCGCTGGATGGAAGCTGGACCATGCATCCACTGCGATGCCCAAGCAGCAGCCACATTCCTACTCCGTGATGTCATTTCCCGCTTCCGAATCCCTGACGCCATTAGGACAGACAATGGAAGCCATTTTTCAAATGCCATCTTCTCCTCTCTGACCACAATGCTAGGCATCAGACACAAACTGACATCCGCTTACCATCCCCAAAGTAACGGCAATTGTGAGCACCTCAATGGCCTGCTCAAAAACAAAATACGCAAAATAAGCGCCATCATTGGTAAAAATGGTTCTACTGCCACCCACTTGCCCCCTTCTCACTAATAAACTCCCCAAGCTCGGATCACCATCTCACGCCCCACCAGCTTGTCACCGGACGATCCATAAATGTAGTTGTCCTCTCTAGCAGGCCCAAAACTGACAGTGAGTCATCTTCTGAGATTGTTAACGCTGAGCTTTATGATTTTCTGTGCACACTAACCCGCCCTGCACAGTTCCTTTCTGCCCAGGTATCCAAGAGGAAGGAGAAGAGCTCCATCGATCCAGAACTTCCACCTATTCGTCCTGGGACTCTGATCTTCATCCGGAGACATGTCAGGCGTTGGAAAGACCCCAAGTTTGACGGCCCCTTTGCAGTGAGTGATTCATCTCCAAATGCCGTCCGGATAGCCGAGAGGAAGGCATGGATTCATCTGAAAGACGTTCGGCTCGACCCTGCACCTCCGCAGCAACAGACAATGGACTAACAGAAGAAAGCGACATGCCCATGGTCCCCCTGAATGAGGGCAGCAGTTTCCCTTCCACTGCTGAAGAAGAAGAAGAAGAAGAAGACACCCACATGCTGCTCCATGAATACAGCAGCCACAATGCCAAGATATGTATTCTTACTACACTTATGTTATGTATCATTGTTGGAGTGGCACTAGCAACATTTAATTGGTATATCATTTTTCTTGCTTTAAAGAGTTATCATGATATAGGTAGCAAAAATGCCTTAGCATCCACTGTCCCATCCACTGTACCAGTGGTCACACTCAAAAAACAGAGAACAACACACAGCACACTAGATCCCAAACTCCCGAACAGTAGTGCTATTAACAATACATTCTCCAGTGTGCCTCTAGAATTCTCACCCCCTACCCCAGAGAATAGAAATAGTACATGGGATAGATCTTCTAACTTCACAGTACCACAACCAGTTTCCCGTCAACGCCCCTCTAATCACCAAAGGGTTCCCCGATTTGCTATTTCCCCTCACAGAACAAAGCCCCTTGTCCCCCGCAAGCCTACGAACAAGAGGGCAGGGTATAAGACATTCCAACATCTTGTAGAGATACAAAGGGGCCTAGGGCCCATATTAGGCCTACAGCAGTCAGTGAGAGATCATTCAGTCCACTCCTCCTTAGTAGATAACTCCTGGAATAGGGACATGACAGCAGTGGGAAAGACAATAACAAATGATTCATGCTATGTATGCTCATACATCCCCCATGCAGTAGGAGCTGACAGACTAATTTTCCCTAAAGAAGTCCCACCTCCCATTGCTATGTGCCTTCTGCACCTGTATCTTTGCCGCACACAAGGACAGACACAGATCAGTAAAGTTGAATTGGATACGGTATTTGTAAATACCACAACATGGGATTATACCCCCATTTTACACAATGTTCTCACCGATACTGCCGCCTTGAAAGAAGAGATAAGGAACTTGCATAAAAGGGGGCATAATAGGGACGAGCTTGGACCAATTATCCTGGAACAAGGATATATCTCAGTGCCAGTGTCCGTAGCCAATTGTGACGATTCCCTACCACATGACAGCCGCACATGTCCATGCCGCGATACAACTGTGCTGAAGTTACTAGCACAAATTTACACAAAGGGCAGATGGATCCCTGTTGATGGCCTAGTATGTAGAGCAGCCTCCTTAGGCCCCCCTTGGGCTGGAGAAACAGATTACGAGGGAGACGTTTACTGGAGGGTTGATGAGGACTGTGAACAGATATGGGCTCAGAAAAGTGGCAGATATACCTGGAGTGGGGAAGGAATGTCGAAACCTAAAAAAGCATTTAAACTAAAAAACCCTTTTTTTGTTTCATAGGTAATGGTTCCGTGTCTGTTGGGCGTTACACAGATTGCAACACAACTATCTTCAATTTTGATATGCAGTTCGGCACCTCCCCCTTGATGGACTACTACTGGGCTTGCGGAGAACGCCTCTAAACCCAGCTACCTCCTCAGTGGCTCGGACTGTGTTCTTTGGTGACTCTGCATGAAGTACACCTGGTTGTGCCGGCATTGAGTGCTTCGCACATACTGTCACACCCAATAACAGGAGATGTTACATTCCTCCACCGTCACCAGCGAACAGCTGAGTACTAAGCAACAGAGGCCCTTGGTAACGATCCTGAAGAATTCTGCCTCTTCATCGAGGCCCAGCTTTTCTTCGGAGGGGCAGTTACAATGTTCCAAACTAATGCAAATGCTTTTGGCTGGAAGTGATGCGCTATGAGGTCATGAAGGCCTTCAACAGCACTATGGATGGACTGAATGCAATTAGGGGAGGACTGCGCCCCTTAAGACTGATGGTTCTGGAGCATCGCTACTGCCTCGACATGCTAACTGCCAAAGATGGTGGTTTGTGCCATTGGATCGGAAAATCCTGCTGCACGTTCATACCAGGAAACAATGAGGATAACGGATCAATAGCAAGGGCCATTCAGGAGTTGACTAACTTGGGAAAAGAAATGACGAAGGAAGGAGGTGCCCCTGCAGACTTTATTCCAACGGACTGGTTCGAGTTTGGCTGGATGCCCTCATGGCTAACAGCAATACTGAAATTAGTGATACCCATAGTTGGGATTATGTTGCTTCTGTGTTGCGCCTTTCAGATAGGGAGTCACTGTATTAAGAGGTTAAGTACCAAAGCTGTAGGGAGGAACTACGTTGGCACAGGGATTTACCAGGTAGCAAAATATAAAGGCATGGATTGAGTTCCTGGGGATGGGACTTGGATACAATTAGAAATGAGCAAGCTAGCAGCACCAGTCACTCACTACGGCATACCATCAGCTCCTCCACTTCCCCCAGGTAGAGACACACTGAACAAGAGCCCTGCAGTAGTCCAATATGAACGTCTGCTTAATGAATCAGGTGTAGATTGAGCCGAAATACTAGTTAGGCAAGATGGAGAAACAGCCAAGCAACGAGGGCCACTCCAAGGCAGCTTTAAGTGTTATGTTAACAACATACCCTGGATACAACCATTATCTGAAGGGTCATCAAGATACTCAGTTAAGAGTATGTTCATAAATGAACAAAAGCAGGGAGATGATGGAGGGTCAGGATCACGCTCTACTATCTGATGGCCAAGAAGAGCATTTTTTATCGACCTTGATAGCCTGTATGCCTATATGGCCCTGTCAGAGAGAATCTAAAAATATGCTTAGATTCCCACACTTTTTGCCATGTATAATCAGCACATGAAATCCCACAGATTCCCTGAATCCCGGGTTTATAGGCCCAAGCCAAAGGTCAAAGGCCACTGCCTTATGTTAACAAAATCCACTGGGCCTAAATAATGTTAAAACGTGCATTTCTGATGTGTTGAACACAGCAAGGTAACTTGATCAACCCTGGAAAGTACAGTAACCTTTCACAAGCACCATCGCAAGACACCCCACACTCGCACGTACACAAGATCAGCTGGTATTGAATTTGACATCTTGCTTCATTATTTTGAAAGATAGCTTGCTCAAATTAAAACCGCATTGTCTTGTGATATTTAGCACATGTCCCAAGTTTCACTCCCACTTCTACTTTCTAGACAGATGTTCGTGATCAGATGATTATTTGTTTATATCTTGTGGTCAAACTTTGCAGTTTGTTTATATTCTGTGGTCAACCATGGCCGTTTGTTTATATATTTTGGGGTCGAACATGGCCAACGACCCGATTAAACCACTTGACTGGTTCCATGTTCTTGGACATGCGGTCAGCCACCTTAACCAAAAATGCATCAGCAAAGGCGTCAGAATAGAACCATAGTTCCGTTTTTCCAGGTATATTAGATCCAGCATGTCAAATGTGAAGCCAGAACTTGCTGCTGTGTCCATCACGAGAGTGAGTTCTCCGGCCGGCCGTTTATCTGATTTGGGACTGTCAAGCCTAATCTATCAGGTGATGCCCTACCAAGCTAGATATTATCTTTGCCTTTTTAAATCTCTTACTACACTCAGTATTTTTGATCCACACTCAATTCCTTGCATTTACGGTTTCTTTAAATAATTAGATCCTGTTTGGCTAGTCTCCCTAGTTAGGTGCCTCCCGGCACTGAATTTTTAGAGAAATTTGTCTTTTCATTCCTTAAGTAAATTCAATTGTGCCTTTTTAATAACCCTGGCCCCTCGCATTCTGGGTCTCTTTAAAATGCTTAACCTGCATGAATAATTCTCTTCAGGAAGGATTGTTTCAAGTTCCTTATATTTTTATAGAATGTATACTGTGTCTTTTTGAGTCTCTAGCTGATTTAAACGTGATTTTAATAGATCCTCACTCCAGCTTGTCTTATAGTTCTCATCAGAAAGGCTTGCTTATAGGCACTAGAATGGTATAACAAATGTTCGCTATGTCTTTGGATATCTAGCCGTTTTCAATTATGCCTTTTTAAAAGATACTCATTTCAGCTCGCCTTGCAACATTTGAATCATTTTGTCATCTAGCATTTACTCCTGACAGAGTGAAGTCTGGATTTCTTAAATGACTTTGCTCAGTAGTATGAAATGATATGCATTTATTGTTCTGCCAAAGATACGCAATTATTGGTCCACTTGTGAATTAATAATAAACGTGCCACTGCAACATGAGTTTTTGTCATCCCATGTCTTTGTTCCTTGTCTCTCAGTGCAGTGTTGCGCCGGTGGCCTGTGACTCACAGTCGATGTGACCACACCCAAAAGGGGCTTGAGTTTCCCCTTTATCAGGAGGGTGAGCTGGTTGGGGAATAGATATAAGGACATCACTGGTGACTGTGTGTTAGTAAATTTCAGGGACCACAGAGTAGTTGACCACATACAAAGAGGGGGAATGGCAAATCAACCAAGCAATATAAGACCTTTGCCTTTGGGTTACTTCTATCTGAGGGGAACCCCGAGTTACAACCAAGGTCCTGCATATCTAGGAAGAAGGGATAGTTTCAACTATAGGTTGGAACTGTGTCACCCAATGCCAGGTGCCTGTCTGGGAAACCAGGGTGTATTGAGTCTGAGGAATATTTTTGACCCCTTGATGTCATTAGAGGAGCTCAAATGACTAATGAGAAATAGAGCTCTTCCCAAGACGTTCTCAAAGGAAGAGGGAGGTCTCATTATCACCCACCAGGTTGCATCCCTATCCTCCCATCCCGCACTGAACATATCCACTAGCTATGAAGACAATCTAAGTTGGGGCTTTCAGTTGAAGCATTTACCAACAGCAGAGGAGAATGACCCATTAACGGAGTACCCCATTAAGAGTCCTCCCTATTCCACCACTGTTTTAGGAAATCCCTTTAGGCTTCTGTCCAAGACATCAGGGAGTGAGGATGTACTGGGATCAGATCAGTCCTCCCCACCATCTCAGAGGCAAGCGACTCAACTTGGGCCCTCAAGATTCAATGATGACCCAAATGGTGAAAGACCAATTTGATAAAATTACCGTTACACCTCAGCCTATAAAAAGACATATGCAGGGGGGATCAAACTAGTATTGTGGAATTTAGCCGGTCTATCAGCTAAATTTGATAACTGTGAATGGAGGCAGTACATCACAAGGTTTCAGATCATTTATTTTGCAGGAAACCTGGGCGGTAGATTGTAGCCTCTTTCATTTAGCGGGGTACAAGTGATTTATGTGCCCGCCCCGAAATCAGTGTCGCGGAGAGCCATGGGAGGGCTATTTATATTTGTAGATCTGCACATGGAGGGAGTGTGGACCAACTTAAACTGGACCTCAAACAACATGCAGGCTCTTGGGTTCTCTAGACATGGGATAGGTGTGATATTGATTAACTTGTATAATGCTGTTGCAACTAAAGGGAGCAAATCTATAATACATGAAGTAGACAACAGACTAAGTGTAGAGACAGCTCGGAGGAAAGGGGTGGTGGTTCGTGGTAATAGCTGGTGACTTTAGTTGCCATCTATGCCATAACCTATTACCCCCCAATGAAGAGTGGTCTTGTTGCCCGGTGGAGGAAGGCCCACATTACGAGCATACAAGTGAGGGGGATTGAAATAGGCAAGGTATTGAAAAGCCATGCTCTGGAACATACCATTGATTTGGTTACTATCGGAAGGGAAGGTGTTGTTACTCCATCCTTTAAGGGTAGAGGGTGCAGCTCATACATATACTAAATTGTGGTGTCTGGATTATTTAAGGACTGGATAAGAGGGGCTGAGATTGAATGGAATGTATTTAGCGACCATAACCCTCCAGTTCTCAAGATAATAAACCTGCCCCCCCAGAAGAGATAGGAAAGGTGTGGTGGCAGGCAGTATCGAGAAGGTAACGGACCAGGAAAGATGTCTGAGAAGGTCTAAAGTTGATGGGGATGCCTTCTATAAATCACTAATGGAAAGAGTGAAAGAACCGATTGGGGAGTGTTTAGATCTCTCTGTGGAGGGGCCATTTGTGGTTAGGGCATTTGAGGCAGTGGCCCATCTTATAGATGGTCTATTAAAATCTACTACGCCTGTGAGGACAAATACAACTCCTAGATGGTTTGACAAAGATTGCTCTCGAGCACAGAAAGACCTAAAAATTAGCTTGAAAAGCCCTCCACGAGACAAGTTAAGAATTGCGCAGTGTAGGAGTGCATATAAAAAGGCGATTAAATGCAGGAAGATCTCCCTTCAATCACAAGCCTGGGAAGATTTAAGGGACACAGCAGATAGAAGGGACATGACTGTGTTCTGGAAAATAATAAACAAGCCGTGTTTCCAGGACACTAATACCCCAGAAATTGGCACAAATATCTTGCCTGAATAATTGTATGACCATTTCAAAGGCCTGTCTAATCACACGCAGGAGAACAATCATGACATAGGGAGGGGTTGCCAGTTGGTCTCTCTCTGTAGAATATCTTCTGAAGGAAATTATAGTGGCCATCTAGGGTCTAACACGAAATAAAGCCCCGGGACCAGATGGTATCCCACCAGACCTTTTTTTAATCGACGTTGAGCTATGGGCCCCTATCCTTACAAGGGTGATAAACGCGGCTGTCGCAACCGACCTCCCGCGTTCATGGTCATCGGCAACAATAGTCCCAATTTTTTAAAAAGGTAATAGGGATAACCCTCAGTGTTACCGACCTATATCACTAAACATTTTCCTATCTTGGCCTGTTATTCGATGGGCTTTTACATTTTAAAACATTAATTGAAGAGCGGTGTACTACACTATTTGCCTCGACCGGCGCTATAATGAATTATGGGCGCAGGCTGGGCAGCTGGTCGCCGGAGCAAATGACGAATTTGTACAGCTCAATATGTTGCTCAAAAGTGATTTACGGGTCCGAAGTCTGGGGATTTGTAAATGGCCGGCAATTACAGCTGGAGGAGAACAAATGTTTGAGAAAGGTGCTCAAAACCCCACAAAGCATACCAGCCCTGATCGTCCTTGAGGAACTGGGTAGGGCCTATATTGAGGACTTGGTAAAGGTTAGACCCCTTATGGCCTGGTTAAAGATCTGGACCAACACAGAGGCAGACTTTAGCAGGCAAATTATTAGAGATTGCCTGGATAGGGATAAAGGAATGAGTATCCCATGGTTAAAGTACCTGAAGACTTCCCTTGAAGGAATTGCTTGTAAGGATCTCTTCACAAAACCAGCGGAAATTATCCCTCAAGACAAACGTAGAGTTAAGAGAATCTTTTTGGAGCAGGTAGCTTCACGTAGAGCAGTAGTGGAAGGAGGCAAACTCAAAGTCTGCGCCCACAGTATGGTCAAGACAGGGGAGGGTATGGAACCTTATCTCGCTCTCTTGTCTAATGCGCAGGACATATTTTTAATTACTCATTTGAGGCTCAACCTTTTGCATCATTTACTGGCCGATCCACCAGGTATTACTTTAACTGTTGAGGAGAAGGGTGCCTGCAGCTGCGGCAATCGGTCTCCGCAGGGCACCCTTCATTTTGTATTATTATGTCCATTTTATGTATTACCCAGGCTCAGATTTTTAGTAGGTATTTTAAAACAGGCCAAGCTCAGACATGCTAAGGTCGCTCTAATATTCTTGCAAAGGGTCAATGATCCTCTAACTTTGTTTTGTATTATACATTTTATTAAGGTTGCTTTAAGGCTAATACAAGAGGGTGTGCTGAATGAATTTTCCGTCAATCATCTTTCTTTTTAACTCTGTAGTGGGCAGGTGCCTATGATGTTTATGTTTATGAACTGTATTTTAATGGTGCTTTAAATGTACAAATATGTACTTTTATGGTGATTTTTAGATACCGAATAAAGGATTATTGATTGATTGATTGAGTACCAAATAAGTATGGTCTTAGCTTCTTCATTACCCAAACCAAAGCAAAAGCTTCCCTTTCAAGTGTGTTCCACCTCTGTACCCAGGGAAGTAACCTCCTATTAATTAAGGCTATGGGTTGATTTAGACCCTCTTCATTCAGCTGTAAAACCATATCTCCCATACCATGCTCTGAGGCTTCAGTCTGCACCACAAATTCTTTTGAGAAGTCGGGAGCTAGGAGCATGGGCACAGTGCACATGGCCTCCTTTAGGTTGTCAAAAGCGGTCCAGCAAGCTTCAGTCCAGATCGCATGACATGGCTGCTTCCTTTAAGTCAGCTCTGTCAAGGGGGCAACAATTGTACCATACCCCTTAATGAATCTGCAGTAATACCCGGTGTAGCCTAAGTAGGCTTACACCGCTGTTGGAGTCTTGGAGGGTGACCATGCCATAATGTGGTCAATTTTGGGTTGCAGAGACGCCACCTGGCCACTTACTACCTCGTGTGCCAAGAGCACCACAGACCCCTACCATATCTGGCTCTTACTGGCCTTGATACTGAGGCCTGTGTACCGCAAGGCCTTCAACACATCCTGAAGATGGTACAAACAGTCCTCCTAACTAGAGCTAAAGACTGTAATGTCATCAAGATTGGCAGCCCTGAAGTTCTCAGACAAAGCCAATACCTGATAGAGCAACCTATGGAATGCGGCAGGGGAGTTCTTTAACCCAAAATACATAACCTGGAACTGGTAGTGCCCTTCTGGTGTTGATAATGCTGGCCTCTGGTGCCCGCTCAGTGAAGGCAATCTGCCATTACCCAGCCATTCAATCAAATGTACTGAGGACCTGGGCAGCTCCCAGCCAATCATTGAGCTCGGAGAATGGGGTGCGTGTCAGTTTTGGTGACAGCATTAAACCCGCGGTAGGCCACGCAAAGCTGTAGTCGAGAAGTGTCCCTGGTTGGCGCCAGCCTTTGCAACCAAGACAGCTGGGATTGACTAAGGACTGCTGGAGGACTCATTCATCCCTAGGGTTAGAATCTTGAAAACTTCTTCCTTAATGTTAGCCTTCACATTGTCAGTTAGCAAGTTGCAAACTGTCCCAGCAACTGGTGGTTCCTCTGTTGCTCTAGGGTCAGTGTAGGGGAGACGATCTTACCTTCTACTTACCCATCCTGATCGTGGGCAGACAGGAGTTTGGGGAAAGTTTCAATCTCCTCTTCTACCCATCATCAGTAGCCAAGAGAATGGTTAACTGAAACCTCTCGAAGTGGGCTTTGAGGCAATTCATTTTCAGGACCCTCAAGGTGTTCCTAGGAGTCTGCAAGTCCACCAGGTAGGTGACTTCACTTTTGCGCTCCTTCACCTAAAATGTGCCACGTCACTTGTCTTGTAGAGCACAGGGGTCTAGTGGCCTATAACTCACACCTTTTCACCGGCCTGAAAATAAACCAGAGTAGTATTCTGGTTGTACCAACATTTCATGTACTCCTGGCGGATGTATGTCGTTACAACGCATACTTTTACTCCGCATACCATTACAACGCGGTTTTTACAATGCATACCATTACAACGCATAGAGCTTTGAGGTGCTGGATAGTGGTAAGTATAATTTACTATTCTAACTCCAGTCCCCATGGACCCTAGGGAAGGTGTTGGATAGTAAATTAAACTTACCTCTTATCCTAGAGCGCCCCCCAGCGCAATGCGTTGTAATGTCATGCGTTGTAATGCCCGCGTTGTAATGGTAGTGCGGAGTAAAAGTTGCGTTGTAACGGGTGTATACCACTCCTGGCTAGCTTCTCGATTATCCTGGGCAAGTTTCCTGAAGCGTGTTGTCTGGCTTTGGAAGGCCAGCATGTAACTGAATATATCCTTGAGTGGCTTCCTGGGAGCTTGTTCCAAGCCTTCCTTTACCAAACTGAGAGGTCCTTTCATAGGGTGCCCATACCGAAGCTCAAAAGGGCTGAAGCCAACCGCTTTCTGTGGTACCTCCCTGAAGTCAAATCGAAGGCTTGGTAAGAGGACGTCCCACTTATGCCTCATGTGTTCTGAAAGGCCCCCAATGCTGCCTTTCAGGGTGCAATTGAAGCTTTCAACCAACCCTTTTCTATTGGGATGGTAAGGGGTACTGTATTTGTAGTTCGTGCCACACTCCTTCCACAAGGCCTTCATGTACAGAGAGATGAATTTGGTCCACCAGTCATATACCACCTCCTTGGGGAAACCCATGCAGGTAAAGATCCCCAACAGTGCCCCGGGCCACAATGGGTGCCATCACCGTCCTCAGAGGCACAGCTGCTAGACACCGTGTGGCACGGTTCACCAAAACCAGGATGAACCTGTTGTCCATGGCTGCCTTTGGATCCAGAGGCCCCACAATGTCAATGCTCACCCTCTCAAAAGGGGAAATTAAGATATGGAATGGCTCTAGGGGAGTCTTACACCCCCCACACTTTTGCCACTTGTTTGGCAAATCTTGCAGGACCGACAGAATGCATCTGAGGGTTTTCTCTTTTGAGTCCAGTTAAAGCGGGTGACACACCTGTCAAAGGTCTTGCCCTGTCCCAAATGACAGGTTTAGTTTCAGCCTGGTCAAAAGGTGTGGGTGATGGAGCCACTAGAACCCAGCGTTATACAAAACTAGTGGTCTGGCCCATTTGAGGTGAAGGAGCGCAAGAGTGACATCACCTACCTGGTGGACTTCCAGACTCCCAGGAACCCTTTGAGAGTCCTGCAGATGAACCGTCTCAAAGCCTACTTTGAGAAGTATGAGTTAACCATGCTCTTAGCTACAGATGATGGGGTGAAAAAGGAGAGTAACCCTTCCCCAATCTCCTGTTTCCCCAGGAACAGTATGGGTAAGTGGAAAGTAGGATCCTCTTCCATTCACTAACCCTAAAGCAACAGAGTAACATTAGCCAGTTGGTGGGACAGTTTGCACATCATGAGCAGAACCCATAAGGAAGGTTTTGAAGCACTGGGGTACCACCAGCACACAGGCTGCCCCAGGCTCTGCGGCTTTAGGCTCGCTACATAGGAGGACATTCTTCCAATAGATATGGTGAGATCCAGACTCTTTGCCAGCTGCCTGGTCCTCTGCTTACTGCTGAAGACCCACAAGAGTAGGGCACTCTTTCTGTGCAAAATTCCTCCCTGGTGGGATCCCCTTCCTTCTGCCAATGAGTCAGCTCAGGCAGGTTGTCTAGTTTGGCCCCTTCTTCCCCTGTAGGGTCCAGGGCATAACCCTCAGGTTCAGCCTCCTCCTGGACTATGGGAATTTCTGGAGCAGTTTACCCTCCTCTTATTGGCAGACACCTGGGCCACTATTTCAGGTTCCTGGTTCTTCTGATCACCCCGGACTGCCATGGACTTTGTGGTCAAGCACTGTATTCCACCTCCTTACTGGGGATGTGTTCCAGGTCTTTCCCAGCAGACAATCTGCAGACACAGTTGGGCTCCCAGCTTCACTCAAGGACCTGAAACCCCCCCACTCAAAGGGAACCTGCCCAACCTTACAATGGTGCTCACTGTTGTAAACTGTAACTACATGGCAAGGCACTCCAGGGACTACATGCTCTTCAGACTCCAGGTGACACCTGACAGAAGTCACACTGGCTCCTGTTTCTCTCAGAGTCTCTACCTTCTGTCCATTAATGATCAACCAATGCCTGTACTTCATAGTGTTATCGGGCATGAGGTTGCCCTGGACCATCTCACAGTCCCCTAGTGAAACAAGGCTCATCTCAGCTTGTTCCCTACACCCGCCTGGGACCAACTCCTCCTCAAGCGCTACACTGGCCATCCCCAGTGACTGCCCACTGGTGGGGGCATGTGCCCTCTTGGTGCCATTGGGACTCCTTATAAAGTGCCCTTCATGGCTACAGTCAAAAGCACTTCAGGGGTCCCTTCCCTCCAGGGTTCCCTGGTAGGAACCAACTCTTCTTTTTCTTAGTAGGGGGTTGGGAATCCTTACCCTCGGAACTATTTTGGGGTCCTTTGAGAATGTTCTGCTTTTATCTTTGTCCCCTCCTCCCTCTTCTGCTGAGTACCCTGCCCACTTGCTGTCCCTGCCACTGCTGAGGACCCTGCCAACCCTGCTGTCCCTAATCACATGATATCTCCTACTTGCCTGGATCCCCAGGACACCTAGGGGCTCATTATGATGTTGGTCCTACTGAAATCTGAAGCAGCGGTCAGACCGCTGCATTACAATGCTGTTGGTCCTACTACATGTATGAGGGACCAACCACTGCAGTTCTGACAGGCTCAAGGAGTCCGGCGGCCCTGAGGTCAGAATGGAATCCCTACAATGAGGGCGGTGCCTGCTCAGGCATCGCCGTAGTGATTACAATAGCCCTTTCCTTGCCCCATGTGGCAGGCATCATGAGGGTGCAGGGATGATTAAAAACATGCCTTTTTGCATTGGGGCTTGTGCTGCTGCCCTTTTTCTGACCTCTTCCACTGTGTTCAGACCTTAATTAGGCAGTTGGGACAGCCGACTACCTGCTGGCAAGTACCTTTACCGCAACGATGCATGTCAGACGCTCATCCGACCGACATCGTAATTAGGGCTGTACTTTGATATATTAATCAACAGTTGTGTTGGTATACAGCTGTGCCAGTGAAGTTTTCTTTATGCTTCAAACATGCCTCCCCTTCTTTTCATACCAGCAGCTTGGCAAAAGCTTTCGGGTTGGGCTATATAAATAGGTTTGCCACGTTGTCCTTTTGCCAAGCAAGAGTTCATTCAAATGTTCAAAAATAACTTAAAAATTCACTCCACAATCAAAACTTGAAAAACAAAGAGGAGTACAAATTACTGGGACAGATTGAGCATAAAATCTTTCAGCCCAGCGTAACTGATGAGAAGAAGGTACATCAAAGTTAATCCGCAGATTTATCATTTGGTGTGTGCATAGGTCTGATGGCCTAGTGTAATAATTTGGTAGTTAAACTCCTTTTTAGCTCTGCTTTTGGCTTCAAGCAGAGGATGTTTGTCTTAGATGTGTTACATTGCAGCTAAATAAGGGCATCATGTACAAAGTGATCTTACACTTAGCTTGCTTCGTAAAATCAGAGCCTTTGCCACCGCATAACTACATTTTTCATTCAGAAAACCCAAATTGTTATTCAGTGAAATATTACCAAACAGAAATATGGGGTTGCGAGTAAATATCAAATTGGTATTTGGAAGGAGCCCATTTCCAATGGCGATTCCTTAAGACATGCATGTATTACTGTTTTTCAACTGAAATACAATTACGAAACATTTATATTTTCCCACCTTCTCAGAGGAGGTGTCAAGACATTCACAACAAGAGGCAGTCCAAGGGCCCCTTACCCTTTGTGAATGTGGGTCAAAAACATTTTTTACGACCCAGGGACCACTGCCTAGTCTTAAAAAATATTTGTAACACATTTATTTTTCTTATTTATAAACAACCACAGGCACAGTTGTCTGTTGTCCCTAGTAGACCTCCATGACTCTAAGTCTAGCCAATTATAGTGAGTTGCCAATTTGTGACCTGCTTATGTATATTAATGAGGTAGGTCAAATTGCATCCAACTTCAATTCAGTAGTTTGAAAACCCCTGAATAATACCAATGAATTCAGTAGAAGTCAGTGAGCAAATAGTGATCTCTTCTACCGAATCTATTAGACTACATTCTGAGTAAGAAATCTCAAATTGAAAGTCAGTATTTGTCGCATTTTATTATTTCTTATTTAGAGTTTAGTAAATGAAGCACTAAACTGCAATATAGCGAGGCTGGGCTCATCTGTACCTGAAAACAGAGACACCATTAATTGATAGCGACAGTACCGATTATTAGGGAGTTTATAGTTCCCTAAGTTTTCTTCAATCTAATGTTTCTGATATATTTTTGTAAGAAACTGAACTACTAACAATTATTTGGTAGGACTGGAGGTCCTAATAAAGTATTTCTCTTGTGATTTGTTAAGTTAAAGCAATCTTCTTTGAGACACTTGGTGGTTTGTGGGTAAAATGTTAGGCTTACATCAGAGAAAGCATGTAAAGCATTTAAGCAGCACCTAGGCAGCATTAAACTGAAGATACCAAACTGTGGAATTCCCAGATCAATTTGTTACAAAGGAGAAACAATTTCAAAATTGAATTATCCAAAACTGATTTTATTCAAAATTCGATAAATGAGAATGAATTATGTTAAACCTGACATTCTTAATATGATATTTCCCCAACCCTTCTGCTACTCTCCCTTACTTTACTGAACTCATTTTTGTTGGCATTAGGACCATTTTCCCTTTACCCTGGCTAAGCAGTGCTAAAGTGCTTGGGCTCTGACCTTAAAACATAGTCAAATTGGACTACACAAAACTGGCACAACTCATTTACTTTTAACTCCTAGTAAATGTACCCAGGGCCTGTAAATTCAGTGCTACTAATGGGCTGCGATACTCAATGTGCCATCCATTTCAACCTGGCACAACATACCTCCTTTTTAAAACTTATTATAAGCCAACCCTGATCTAGGCCCAACAGGAAGGGTGCATAGTATTTAAAAATTAGGACATGGGGGTTTAAGTTTTACATGTCCTGAGAATGAAAAGTGCCTGAAGTCATTTTTCACTATTGTAAGACCTAGCTCTCCCACAAGCCAGCACTGGGTTACCTTATTTAAATTAATAAGTGCTAAATTCAGATTGGTAGCAGATAAAGAAATTATGTTTCAATTTAATTGAAATTTAATATATTCTTTAGTAGTAAAGTTGGGTGTTTGATTATAGTTTTCTAAATGCCACTTTTAGAAATGTTGCACTTTTCCGCCCAAAGTTTCTGAAGCTAATCTAGCATTTCCAGCGTCATGAGCATATTATTAACCTCCACATCAGGAAGGCGTATTGGGCCCTGACAGTGACCAATATGATCTGGATGTAGCTGGTACAGGGAACTCTTGACCTGTTGGCTGGGAAGGAGTTGTACCCTGCCTTGTTTACATTTCAAAGGACCTTGTGCACAGCACACTTATAGAACACTGACTCAAGGCCTGCCCTTGTATTTGTCCCCCTAGTCAATGTGAAGCCAGGACAAGGGAAAGGAGACGAACCAACCAGAATAAGTTTTGGGGGTGGGTCAGCAAATTCCTCCATGCACGGCTGGCATCAGGGATCTTCAGAACACTCCTGCACCTTTGGAAGATTTAGAAGACCGACTGCCCTGCTGCTTGAAGAACTGTCTTGATGTTTGAAAAACTTACCTTGATCTCAGGCTACCCAGACTGATGCCAAGTATCAGTTGGCTGACTTCTTGCATATGCTACAGGGACAAAACAAGCTTCCAGAGCTCTTCATGTAACAGTCAAGCTGACCAGCACCAACTGGACCTGCCTGGAACTACTTGAGTCCTGCTACTGGCCTCTGCTTTAGTGAGTCCTGATCCCTAAGAGGCAATCCCAGGTCCTGGACCCTTTGTTGTCTCCAGAGAGAGTTTCTCCACAAGAAAAATTTGAAAATCATGAGGTTTGTTCTCTTCACAGCCATGAACAGGCCTGTCTATGCCTAATCTCTACTGCCCATGATGACCGCCAATGTAAAGCATCAGTGAGACCTGCTCTTCATGCCACCAGCAACTGTCCTTGATGACTGCCAACACAAGACCTGCACTTAACACCAACAGTGAAAATTCAACATCTCCAATTCATTTGTAATTCATGTAGTGGTGCCATGCCATTTTTCGTATATTTCACGGTGGTAGAATCAATGTCCGCAAATGAGCCTGGAGGACTCCATAGCCACCAGGCCTTAACCTCCTTGTGAATAGTCAGGCAGCGCTACCCGAGAAGAGAGCGCAGAACAGCTGGGAAACTCCTGCAAAGGCCCTCCACTAAGGCGGGCTAAATTGTGAACTGAAGGGAGACCTAGCTCAGGTGAAAGGAAATGTGAGCCTGACTGTCCTCCCTCGGAGAAACCAAAGCCTGATCGAAATGGGTAGCTGTGGAGCTAGAGGGGCCCATGTGGCTACCCTCGCTTACATTACTTTATTTTGGGTAGTGTTGAAAGAATCAAGGCAGGTTGTCAGTGTTGGAATTCTGACATGGCGATCCCTGTCCCAGGGCCGAGCTGATCAGCTGGGCTAGAGGGGTGCTGCCTTGTCATCAGCCAAGGTGTTGCCCTACTTTGCACCGCATCGGCACAGTTACTTCCCTCGGTGCGGTGGCGTCATCCTCAGGGGCAGGTACACACAGACTCCCCAAACCAACATAAAAAAGAGCCCAATTCATCTCACTCTCATAGAGGTGTGTGTTGGGCAACAGCTCCAGCAGTGATCAGGCACAGTCATCTCGGGCCCAGATATACTGCCAGACTTCAAAACGAGGGAACAGTCCTATAGCAGGAACAGGGGGAAATGAGTGCCAGCTACCCAGTGATGAGAGACGGTACTGTTCCTTGTCTCCTTTAGCTGCCGGACTCAGGTGTCACAGAGTCCCACAGCAGAATCAAGGGATTGAGGTCTTTGTTGTTCTAAGATCTCCTGAACAGAAGGCAGGCAAACAAGCCCTTTGAGAACACTGGTAGGTCACCAAAGCTAGAAGTAGGCAGCAGGTCAGATAATTAGGCCAAAGTTGCAAAGTGGCAGTCCATTCTGCAGTCCAGCAATCAGCTGTCAGCACTCCAGCCCAGCAAAGCAAGTAGTCCAAATGGTGGTTACTCCAGGCAACACAGCAATCCTCCTGGCAATGGGCAGATTGTAGAGCCAGCAGCATCTGGTTAATAGTAACTCTGGGCAAAGCACTAGGCTACGCTCGTGTAGTCTACTTTGCACTACGCAAACTGCACGTAGCACAGTGCAAACACATGTAGCGTAGCATAGTGCAGCGGACATTTTTTGCTTGCTCACGGTCCTCAACGTCAAGTTGGGGAACGCAAGCAAGCAAAATGACATCCCGGCAAGACTTTTTCCTTGTTCGCGATCAGCAACATCAAGTTGACGATCGCGAGCGTGGAAAATAGGCGAGATTCTCAACGTGAGGAGGTCAGGTTTCTCATTGCGAGTGGTAGCGTATGCTCGCAACCGCTCATGATGAGAAACTACCAGTCCGCGTTGAGAAAGCTGCAGCTCGAATAAAAATCTACTCAAGCAGCAGAAAACTACAGCTCGCTCTGTACAAGATGCCGTTTTCAATGATTACACAGTGCCGATGCTTGTCCGCACTGTGCAATCAATAAAAACGACATCTTGCACAGTGCGAACAGGGTACTACGCAGTTCGCGTAGTGCTACGCGTAGCTCGCGTAGTGCGAAGTGCACTTTGCGAAGCTACACGTAGCGCAACTTCGCCAACTACGCCCTGGTTAGTTACAAGTCTCATGCAGTGTTTAAAAACATGGGGTCAGAGCCCCAGTACTTATACTAAAAAATGTCTTTGATGAAGGGGTGATTTCAAATAAACCCTTAGAAGAGCGCAACAATTCCTTTCAACCCTGCCCTGGCTCCAGACGATCAGAAGCTGCAACCTAGCCCTTTCTGTGAGGGCAGGTTACAACCTATACAAATGTAGAGTGTGCACAAAAACTCCCTCTCCCAGCCCAGGAAGGCTATCAGTATTCAGATGACTGCAGTTCTATCCGCTGTCACACCCAGACCTTCCTGTTTTGTGTCTGTCTAGAAAGTATGTGCAAAGTGTAGCTGTCACTAAACCCGGACATATATTGCAGACAGGCTGCAACAGCACAAAGATTGATTAGCACTGAGAAATTCCCCCTTTCTAAAAGTCAACATACCACATAAACTGCTAATACTTACTCTGCTACCACACACCTTTGTTTTCATTCATGCCCACTGTACTGAATAACAGTGATCACCATTTATTTTTTCAATAACTAAGTCATAGCAAAAATGATTTCAATATTAACCATTGCAGTACACAGAAATCAAAACATGATCATATCACAAATATGCATTAAAAAACATATCTCCCTTCCCGCAAAAAACACATCTAATAACAATCACAAATGTTCAAAACATCACAAACATTATGACAAACAAATGGAACAGTTCTGAATTTGGCTGCCTAAGAAGAAATGTTATTCGTCAACATCTATTGCATTACATGTACATTTCTCCTTAATGGGCCTTTCAGCACAACAGTGCCAAGCTGATTAGGAGCAAAGGAGTGACTGTGTTATCATTCAATTGCATCTACCGTAGGTCCCAGCACTCAATACTTTTTATGCACTCATCGGTTGGAGATTTGTCAATGCACTTTGAACCCCATGAGGACTCAGAACTGAAGACCACTACGAAGGAACAATAAAAAAGAATACGTACCTCTTTCTAAAATACAGCTTCCATTGGTAAAGAAGTTGTACTTAAATTACAGCAATCATCTAGTTACTTCTCTTCCATTTCTTTGGAGGACAACATGACAATTCAAGGCAGCCTTCCAAGTCGATGACAACACTTTCACCTGAAATAACTAAAATGGCTCATTACCCTGGCTGAGTTCAGCACTGAATCATTCCAAAATCATGAACACTGTCATCCACCTTTAACATCCATTACCGCACTGAATCTCGTGTCACTGGTGACAAAATCTTACCTCCTCTGTCCAGCTGCAGTAATCTGAAAAAAAATTCACGGAAAGCACTAATGGAACTCAATATTATCTGCAAAACGCAGGAAGCTCCACTATCCATTGTCACTCAAGCGTGGTAAACTAACATGAGCGGTTTATCCAGGGTCACTTATTTCACTGAGTGCATGTGAAATTCTGCTGGCATTTGTATGATACGAATTACCGTGTGCAGGGCTCAACCTGCAAATGGCTCAACGAGAAACCTGCACATATTCACTTTCCTCCACATGGAAAAAACATGTCCAGAGTGGCCGCTGCTGCTTTATGATCTGTAAAACTGTCCCTGGATACTTACTTTTTTTTTTGTTTCTGTCACCGTACAGCGCAGGCACAAAGGCCATTTGCATTGAGCACGCCCCCATACAAATTGAAATGAGGGTACGCCCCCTGAAGATAGCGCCGGTGCTTTATGTTCGCCAGTACTATAGGCATTTCAGAAAGGGCGGCAGAAGCATCTGCGGCCCCTTCTGTAATACCAAAGTGTCCTGGGGTGCGTAAAGCCGGCGCAAACACCTGTTGAGCAAAAGTGGAACTTACTGTAATATGGCCCCTGGACGTGTTCTTAGAGGAAATGTCATTTTACACATGGCCTCATAAAACAAATATGCAATATGATGCAGCTGCCATGTGACATAATTATACAATTTTTGCAGCATAACATGAAGTTCACCTCAACAATTTGATGAACTACAAACTGTGAAATCAGTCTTTGTTGCCACTGGTGTAATGTCTGCATCATATTACTGTAGCCTTACCTAAACGTCATTCAAACCAGTCATGGTTACACAACCATTAACCATGTTTCGAGATCACCTTGCACTCGCCGTAAGGGCAATTTAGCTGCCTTTCTTTTCCCAAAATGGAAAATGACAGCATACTTCACTCCCATAAAAGCAAATACATGTGGGAGACCATATAGAAAAGCAAACATACCTAATATTATGGATGTTATACTTGTTCCCAGTGAATGGCTGTTTCTTTGGAGGTCATTCTTAACAAATTGTATTTATTTTGAAATGAAACTGCCCTAGGAAGAGACATATCCAGTAATGTAATACAGAGAATATGGTGGCTTACAACCTGGGGAATTTTGGTGTAAAAATGGGGGAGTAGGTGGTATATGGTGGGACAGTTCTAGAAACTTCTATTATGGTGATGCTGAGGCAGTATATGTGTTATTATGCATAAGTTGGCAGTAGGAAGAGATGTTTCAGTGAGGCAGGGACAATGTTCCAAACATACTACCATGTATAACCATTCTGGGGATGTGGGAGCATTTGAAAGAAACAGCGTTTGGGTGTGGTTACTGTTGGTTAACTGTCAGTATTCATATTCTGAAGACTAAGTCAAGGGTAGATGAAGCCTACAGAAAATTGTCTTGGAAAGGGTATGAGGATCTGGATAATGACTGGAGGTCTTTACAAAAACATAAGAGGACACCCAATTGAGACTATACCAAATCTGGTAGATTGGTTGTTGTAGTAAAAGGATATCTATAGGCAATAATAGGGATACATATGAGTGTCAATAAATATGATTTGTTACGTACTTGACACAAACAGATTTAAAGATTACATGGGTCTTGGATTCCTGCCACACTAGGTTAACATGTGTGGTAAGCACTTACATTAACCAAGTATCACATGGATCCTTAATATTGGACATTGCCATCTTTGCATGGTATTCCCAGATATGTTTGCCTTCTTTTTCTGAACCCATTTTTTCTGGCCATAAGACTTTGCATACTTTCCTCATGCTAACTAGAACTCTCCCCTATAAATGTATTAGAATACTCAAGTCCCCGATTAGCACATTTAAATATCCCTAGGATAGGATAACACTAGTACCCAGAGGTTATAAAAATAAATGCTACTAGTGGGCTGCAGCATTAGTTGTGCATTCATTGTGTCAACCACTAAAGTAGGACTCTAAAACATGTCTCCAGGCCTGCCACTGCAGTCTGGGTGTCCAGGTTTAAACTGCCATTTTGAAATGGAGCAAAACACTTTTTACTACAAAGCTTCCCCGACTTGGAGGAAGACTCCCCCGGTGCACAGCGCTCAAATGACTGCAAAGTCTAAATGTTTATGCACAGTTCATTATAAAGTGAAATTCACACAGTTGAAAGATTCCTCGTATTTTAATCCAAACTCATTAGCTTCATGAGTACTTCATAAATGTTTGAAAATGAGTTTCATAAACATGTTCCAAAAATGTATCATCCAACGTTAACAGTACCAATGCATTTCGGGCTGATGACTAGCTCTTCTTCAGGGGAATGCTCTACTACATAAAAGAAGAAATCAATCTGTCACTAAATAGTTCATCAGAACGCCATAATACGCAGTTACATCAACTAGTGTTGGTGAAAACATACCATCATGTTCAAAGAGCGACCAAGTTCAAGTTCAGGAATTTGTATAGCGCACTACTCACCCAGAGGGTCTCAAGGCGCTTGAGGGAGGGTGGGTGCATTACTTATCGAATAGCCAGGTTTTTAGCTGCTTTCTGAAGGAGTGGTGGTTCTGTGTAAGGTGGAGTTGAGTGGGGAGAGAATTCCAGGTTTTGGCCGCTAAATAGGAGAAGGATCTTCCTCCCATGGTGGATCTATGGATGCGCAGAATTGTGGCGAGGGCTTGATTGGATGAACGTAGTTGGCGGGTGGGTGTGTAAAAGGACAGTCGTGTGTTGAGGCATTCGGGTCCTAGGTGGTAGAGGGCCTTGTGTGCGTAGGTGAGGAGACGGAACGCTATTCTCTTATTGACGGGGAGCCAGTGGAGGTCTTTCAGGTGGCCGGAAATGTGAGCTTGACGGGGGATGTCCAGTATGAGTCTGGCTGAGGCGTTTTGGATGCGTTGCAGTTCTTTCTGTAGTTTGGCTGTGGTTCCGGCGTAAAGGGTATTTCCATAATCCAGTCGGCTAGTGACCAGTGCGCTGGGACGCTTACGGGCAGCCATGCGCTCTAGAAATCTTCTAATCTTGTAACTGTCTTTCTTGTTTCAGTGGGGATCCAGCGGAAGATTTTTTTGAGCATGCGTAGGATGTTGAAGCATGAAGATGAAACGGCGTTGACTTGTCTGTTCATCGAGAGGGAGGAGTCTAGGATGAAGCCCAGGTTACGTGCGTGATCTGTGGGTATGGGTGCTGTACTCAGGGCCGGTGGCCACCATGAGTTGTCCCAGGCAGAGGGGGATGATCCTAAGATGAGGACTTTCGTTTTGTCCGAGTTAAGTTTTAAGCGGCTGTTCTTCATCCATTCGGCTACTTCTTTCATTCCTTCGTGTTGGTTGGTTTTGGCGGTGTTTGGGTCTTGGTGAGGGAGGGGATCAGCTGGCTGTCGTCTGCGTAGGAGATGATGTTGAGGTTGTGTTGTCACGCGATGGATGCGAGGGGACTCATGTAAACGTTGAAGAGAGTAGGACTGAGTGATGATCCTTGTGGTACGCCGCAGATGACTTCGGTGGCCTCTGATTTGAATGGGGGGAGGCAGACTGTCTGGGTTCTTCCGGCGAGGAACGAGATGATCCAGTCCAAAGCTTTTCCTTGTATTCCGACGTTGCTGAGACGTTGTATGAGGGTGCTATGACAGACTGTGTCGAAGGCAGCGGAGAGGTCAAGTAGGATGAGGGCAACTGTTTCTCCGTTGTCCAGTAGTGTTCGGATGTCGTCTGTACCAGCGATGAGGGCGGTTTCGGTGCTGTGTTTGGCTCGGAAGCCGGACTGTGAGGGGTCGAGGGAGTTGTTGGATTGAAGGAAGGCAGCGAGCTGACTATTGACGGCTTTCTCAATGACTTTGACATGGAATGGGAAGAGTGAGATGGGGCGGTAGTTCTTAAGTTCATAGGGGTCTGCTGTGGGTTTCTTCAGAAGGGCGCTGAGTTCGGCATGTTTCCAGCTATCCGGGAAGGTAGCGGAGTTGAAGGAACAGTTGATGACATCGCGGAGATAGGGTGCGATGATGGAGTCTGCTTTGTTGAAGATGTGGTGGGGACATGGGTCGGTTGGTGAACCTGAGTGGATGGAGTTCATCAGGCGGATGGTGTCTTCAGTAGTGATTGGGTTCCAGGCGCAAAGGTTGTGAGAGTGCTGTTTTGGTTCGGAGATGGGTGGAGTGATCTGTTCTTCGGACTGGTTTTCAGAGCTGTTATGTATGTCGGCGATTTTGTTGTGGATGAAAGAGGATAAAGAGTCGCAGAGGTCTTGGGCGGGAGTGATGTCGTTGGTGCCGGCGGTGATGTTGGTAAATTCTTTGACGATGTTGAGTAGTTCCTTGCTGTTGTGGGCGTTGTTGTTGAGTCGATCCTTGAATGCTGATTTCTTGGTGGATCGGATCAATTGGTGGTGTTTGCGGGTGGCGTCCTTGAAGGTGGTCAGGTTGTCAGTGGTTGGGTTTTTTCTCCAGGTTTTCTTGAGGGTACGACATAACTTCTTGGATTTCTTAAAATCATTGTTGAACCAAGGGGCCTTTTTGCTACCTTGTTTGATCGGCTGGTTTTTCAGGTGTGCTAATTCGTCAGCGCTGTGGGTGATCCATTGTGTGAGTTTGGTGGCAGCTTGCTTTGGGTTCGATGAAATGGCAGGAGGGTTTTGGTTAAGCGATGTGAAGAGTTGGCCGGTGGTGATTTTGTTCCAGTTTCTTCGAGGAATAGGTTGCGGGGGGTTGTGGGTCACGGTCTTTTTGTAGCTGAAGTGAACGCAGCTGTGGTCCGTCCAATGGAGAGCTGTGGTGTGATTGAAGGAGATGTGTTTGCTGGAGGTGAAGATAGGGTAGAGCGTGTGTCCAGCTAAGTGTGTGGGGGTGTCAACGAGTTGTTTAAGTCCGAGATTTGCCAGGTTGTCCAGAAGGGTGGTGGTGTTGGTGTCATTTTTCTTTTCTAGGTGGAAGTTGAGGTCTCCCAGTAGGATGTAGTTTTCGGAGGGAAGGGCATGCGGGCTGATGAAGTCAGTGATGTCTTTGGTGAATTGTGTGCGGGTTCCTGGTGGTCTGTAGATGAGGGTGCCTCTAAGTGTGGTCCTGGGGTCGGTGTGGATCTGGAAGTGAAGGTGTTTGGCGGTTGCGAGGTTATCGTCGTGATTCGGATGGTGCTCTTATGGACGATGGCGATGCCTCCTCCTGTTTGGTTGGTGCGCTCTTTTCGGATGATCTTGTACGTGTCTGGGATGGCTATAGTGATGTCAGGTGCTGATGAGGCGTTCATCTAGGTTTCTGTAAGGAAGGCGACGTCCGGCGATGTAGTGTCGAGTAGGTCCCAGAGTTCAGTGGTGTGTCTGTGGATCGAGCGGTTGTTCAGCAGGATGCACTTCAGGTGGTTAGAGTCGGAGCTGTGTTTGGAGGAAGTGGATTTGGTGTGGGTCCTGATGCAGGTGAACTTTCAGGAGTGGCAGGCGAATGGTCCGTGGGCGTGTCCTGGGGCAGCTTCGCAGTATTGTGGTGTACGTCCGGGGTTAAGGGCAAAGAGGGTTGCGGCGTCATACGTTATGCGGGAGGAGTGGAGTTTGCGGGGACCAGGGGGTCTGGCGCTGGGCACGGTCCAGGGTGTAGAGAAGCTTACCTTTGGCGCACCTTTGGCGCACCTTCGGCGCGCATGTGGCGCGACCGCTGCGCGTAAACGTTGCGCGCGAAGGCATCTGTCATAAGTGGATAGTGGAGGGGGGAGGGGCGAGAGAGGAGCAGCTGGGAGGCGGGAGCGGGGTGGAGACCCGGGCAGGGAGGCACAACAACAACATCAAAATGGCAGGCAGCCTAAAACAAAATAGGAAGCCAATGCGAAGCAAATGGCAGTGGTACCGGTACAATCAGGCACACCTCGCAATCTACAGGCAGCGCAGCACAAATAAAACTGTACTAACAGCGCACTTTGTCAATCTAGCGCTATGATGTCTGAATGAATAAAATGAAAAAGCAATCAAGGCAGTCTAGCGCTACGATGTCAAAATGAATAAGCGCTACTATGTAAATGAGCAAATTAATCCAGCAATCCAAATGAGCAAATGAATCCAGCAATCCGAATTAGCAAATTAATCCAGCAATCCAAATGAGCAAATTAATTCAGCATTAGCCGCAGCGATGCGCTACGATACCAGGCTGCAAGGCAGGCAGGGCGGGGAGCAGCGTGGGGAGAACCTAGAGAGGTGCCATCCATTCACGAACTAAAGACGTGTAAGTGTGTTAATAGCGCGTGGGAATTAACTAATAATAAAAAAAATAATAATGCGCAGTGCAACAATGAAAACATGACAACAGTCACCTAAACCCATGTGCTCAATAATCTTCAAAACAGTGTTCCACATGCCCAACAAATGCTGAACCTATGCTAGCACTACTCACGAGGATGATCACATCCGAGTAACAAGCAGGTCACCAGTCAAGTCAAGTCAAGTCATACCATTTATATAGCGCACTACATACCCAGAGGGTTTCAAGGCGCTTAGGAAGGGGAGGTGGATTATTTGTCAAATATCCACGTTTTAAGCTGCTTTCTGAACGCAAGGTGATTCTGGGTGAGGCGAAGGTAAGCGGGGAGTGAGTTCCATGTTTTGGCAGCCAGGTATGAGAAGGATCTGCCTCCCATGGTGGTCTTGTTGATGCGAGGTACAGTGGCGAAGGCTTGGCTGGAAGAGCGAAGTTGGCGGGAGGGGGAGTAGAAGGAAAGTCGAGAGTTGAGGCAATCGGGTCCGATGTCGTAGAGTGATTTGTGTGCGTGGGTAAGCAGTCGGAAAGTGATCCTCTTATTGACGGGTAGCCAGTGGAGGTCTTTAAGGTGACCAGAGATGTGTTCGTTGCGTGGGATGTCTAATATGAGCCTGGCTGAGGCGTTTTGGATTCGTTGTAGTTTCTTCTGGAGTTTAGCGGTGGTACCTGCGTAGAGGGTGTTTCCGTAGTCCAGTCGGCTCGTGACTAGAGCGTGGGTGACTGTTTTCCTTGTTTCGGAGGGGATCCAGCGAAATGTTTTTCTGAGCATGCGAAGAATGTTAAAGCAGGAAGAGGATACGGCGCTGACTTGTCTGTTCATTGAGAGTGAAGAACCCAGGATGACGCCAAGGTTCCGTGCGTGGTCTGTCGGGATGGGTGCATTTCCGAGGGCTTCCGGCCACCAGGAGTCGTCCCATGCAAAGGGGGATTTACCTAAGATGAGGACTTCTGTTTTATCTGAGTTCAGTTTCAGACGGCTTTGTTTCATCCATTCGGCGACTTCTTTCATTCCTTCGTGTAGGTTAGTTTTAGCGGTGCTGGGGTCCTTGGTGAGAGATAGGATCAGTTGAGTGTCATCCGCGTAGGAGATGATGTTGAGGTTGTGTTGGCGGGCGATGGCCGCGAGGGGGCTCATGTATACGTTGAAGAGGGTGGGGCTGAGTGAGGATCCTTGTGGTACGCCGCAGATGATTTCAGAGGCCTCGGACTTGAATGGTGGGAGGCAGACTCTCTGGGTTCTTCCGGTGAGGAACGAGGTTATCCATTCCAGTGCTTTTCCTTGGATTCCGATGTTTCTGAGGCGTTGTAAAAGGGTGCTGTGGCAGACTGTGTCGAAGGCTGCGGAGAGGTCGAGGACGATGAGGGCGACTGTGTCTCCATTGTCCAGTAGAGTTCGAATGTCGTCTGTTGCTGCGATGAGGGCGGTCTCAGTGCTGTGTTTGGCTCGGAAGCCAGACTGTGAGGAGTCGAGGGATTTGTTGGCTTCGAGGAAGGCGGCGAGCTGGTTGTTGACAGCTTTCTCGATGACTTTGGCCGGGAATGGGAGAAGCGAGATGGGGCGGTAGTTTTTGAGTTTGGTGGGGTCTGCTGTTGGTTTTTTCAGAAGGGCGGTGAGTTCAGCGTGTTTCCAATCTTCTGGGAAGGTAGCGGAGTTGAAGGAGCAGTTGATGACGTCTCGGAGGTGCGGAGCTATGACGGAGTCTGCTTTGTTGAAGATGTGGTGGGGGCATGGGTCTGTGGGGGATCCAGAGTGGATGGAATTCATCAGGCGGATGGTGTCCTCAGTGGAGATTGGGTTCCAGGCGTAGAGGGTGTTAACGGGGGGAAGATGGTCAGCTGATGGTAGGGTGGGTTGGCTTCCGGGTTGGTTGTCAAAGCTGTTGTGGATGTCAGCAATCTTGTTGTGGAAAAAAGAGGCTAGGGAGTCGCAGAGGGTTTGAGAGGGGGTGATGTCGTTGGAGTTGGCCGAGGGGTTGGAAAATTCCTTGACGATGTTGAATAGTTCCTTGCTGTTGTGGGCGTTGTTGTCAAGTCGATCCTTGAATGATGTTTTCTTGGCTTTTCGGATCAGTTGGTGGTGAGTATGAATGGCGCTTTTGAAGGCATCCTTGTTGCTGGTGGATGGGTCTTTCTTCCAGGTCTTTTCAAGGGAGCGGCACAGTTTCTTGGATTTCTTGAGGTCATCGTTGAACCATGAGGCCTTCTTGTTGCCAAGTTTGTGATGGCGTTTTTTCAGTGGTGCTAAGGTGTCGGCGGTGTTGGATAGCCAAAGGGTGAGGTTGGAGGCGGCTTCATTGGCATTAGAAGAGAGGGCTGGGGGGTTTAGAAGGAGCGATGAGGAGATCTGGTCGATGGTGATTTTGTTCCAGTTTCTTTGTAGAGTTGGTTGGAGGTGGATGATGGGTTTCGGCTTGTTGTATGTGAAGTGAACGCAGCTGTGGTCAGTCCAGAGGAGATCTGTAGTGTGGCTGAAGGAGACATGGTTGCTGGAGGTGAAGATGGGGTCGAGAGTGTGACCTGCGATGTGGGTGGGGGAAGTGACCAGTTGTTTAAGTCCGAGGTTGGCGAGGTTGTCTAGGAGGGTGGCGGTGTTGCGGTCGTTGCTCTTTTCAAGGTGGAAGTTGAGGTCTCCCAGAAGGATGTAGTCTTTGGAGGGGAGCGCGTGTGGGGTGATGAAGTCCGTGATGTCTTCACTGAATTTTGCGCGGGGTCCTGGTGGTCTGTAGAGGAGGGTGCCTCTGAGTGTGGTCTTGGGGTCGATGTGGATCTGGAAGTGAAGGTGTTCAGAGTTGGCGAGGTTGGCATCAGAGCTGGTTGAAATGCGGATTGTTTTCTTATGGACGATAGCGATTCCACCTCCTGTATGGTCGGTGCGATCCTTGCGTGTGATCTTATAGTCCTCAGGGATAGCGATGGCGATGTCAGGGGCGGAGGAAGCGTTCATCCATGTTTCCGTTAGGAAGGCGACGTCAGGCGAGATGGTGTCTAGTAGGTTCCAAAGGTCAATGGCGTGCCTGTGGACCGAGCGGGTGTTGAGAAGGATGCATTGTAGGTGGTTGCGGTCGGGGATCTGTGGTGCGGTCGGAGCGGAGATGTTGTCAGTGCCGCTAAATTTGCAGGAGTAGCAGGAGAACGGTCCATGGGTGCGTCCAGGAGCGGCTTGGACGCAGTTGGGAGCGCGACCGGGGTTAAGGGCTAGAAGGGTGGCGGCATCGTAGGTAGCGCGGGGGGGCTGGGGAGCGCGAGGGGCAGGGGGTATGGCGCTGGGCGCGGTCCAGGCGCGGACGGGCGTAGACGGGCTTACCTTTGGCGCACCTTCGGCGTGTACGTAGCGCGTGGACGCTGCGCGTGGGGGCATTGGCCATAAATGGAAGGTGGGGGGAGGGGCGAGGGCGCTTCAGCTGGGAGGCGGGGCGGGCAAAGGACGACGACAACAACAACAAAATGGAGGTGGGGGGGTCAGGGCGGCAGGAGCGCTAGGGGGCAAACGAATGCTGAAGAGATAAAGCGGCGAGGTGAACACACAATGAGCAACAGAGTCACGCTAGCACAAACGCACTTAGAATCGGCAAATCGGTAAATACAATAATTAAAATGCCAAAGCGGCAGTTCCAGCAAGCAGCGTAATGAGGGCACACAGCAGGCAGTAATTGTAAATGCAGACCAGGTCAGGGCTTAAGCGCTGCAGAAACGATACCTCAGCAGCAGCAGCAGGGGAGCGACCACTCAGCTTGGAAGCAGAGAGTGAGTGAGAACCTCCAAACACGTGAAAGCGCATTTAAAAAAAAGGATGTTAAACGTGCCTAAACGCTACTCTGGTTAAGCAGTCCTCTGTAGAGGTACTTACGATTATTCGACTCCGTGAGCTCCCTCATTGAGTAACCGGCTTGAAAAGAGTGGCCGCCAGTGTATCGGTGTGGTTAGTAAACGCGCTGCGTGTTAACTAATCATAAACAAAGGACTGAGGAATGGTAGACAAACAAGCGCCATATTGGAAGGGTCAGGAACACTATTTATATATAAATAGTGTTGTTGAAATGTTGAGCGAGTGTGTCCATGATTGCACAAGTCTCCTGTTTACCTGCTCTGCTTTTTACAGATGATCAACAATGAACAGGGCCTGACTGGGAACCCAAAGCAGCCATGGCAATTTGTAGGACCAGGCGGGTGCAAGGGATATTCAAATGTGAAGCAATGCTGCTTTCGTTACGGGGGGCAGTTATTACAGCACGGCTGCATAACCGGCACCCAGTAACAAAAAAACGGCCTCACTGCTGCAAAGCCGGACCCCATCCTTCCAGCATCCCTTGAAAAAGCTTAATGCCGGCTTAGGCCAGTTCGTCCCTGACAATGACCACATAGCTGCCAGATGCCGACATTTGCCCGTGTGATACTTCCACCATATGAACCAAATTTCACTTTTGTAAATTCCATTGTCAGGAAAAAATGAAGAAAGTACTGTTTCTTTGATTCAGGATTGAGATGTTAGTCTACCGAATATACTCAATTGGGCACCTACTGTTTTGGAAGAGAGGCTTAAGCGAAGCCTACTTTGTAGTATGCCGATTTTTAATTAAGTTGTCTATTTACAAGCAGCTGTGAAAAAACATTTTTCACCTTTAGATACGTCTGGAGCAATAGTTTGTAATGGAAATTACCACCATATGTGGTATTAAGAGCCTAGGCAAAACAATATGCCGTCATAATTTTCAGTAACTTCCTGATGGATGTTAGTGGCAACATAGGTGCCAAAACCGTTTGAGTTGTTTCTTACACTTGCACTCGGATTTATATGGTCCCTGGAATTATTGCTCTTTCTCAGATTAATAATTTAAGGGGTACTGTTTATGGGTCTGGTATCATGTTATTTAGAAGGCTTTAAAAATAATTAAGATCAATTTGCATTATCGTCTGAATTTAAATACGCCTTTAAGATAATTTGGCCTTTTTTTGGCACTTGATAAAAATATTAATTATATTGTCTATGCTTATCCCAACCATTTATTCAGAACACTTTTAATTTTTTAATTTTACTCCGGTATGTCATAGTAATTTGAATATTTGTCTGAATTTAAATACACCTTTATGACAAAGTGGCAATACATTGGTTTTCGTCCAGCCCACGGCACGGAAACAGCTGTACTTACGGCCATGGAAGAACTTCGAGTGCGGGCAGACAGGGGCCAGGCAGCGGCCTTGATCCTGCTGGACCTGTCTGCCGCATTCGATACTGTCAACCACGTGATCCTGCTGGAAAGGTTGAGAGCGGCGGGTGTTGATGGTTCTGCCCTGCTCTGGTTCCATTCTTTTCTCAGCGACAGGAAACAGGCTGTATCCCTTCCCCCTTATCAATCTGCCTTTTCCCAAGTCCCTCACGGTGTACCCCAGGGTTCCTCTATTAGTCCGATTCTCTTTAATGTATATTTACTACCACTGGTTTCTCTCATTAAATCACATAACATGACCACAGTAAATTACGCAGACGACACCCAGCTTATTGTTTCCTGGGAGGGTGAAGACTCTATAACTTTAGAGGCATTCCACAACTGTCTGAGAGACACTGCCGGCTGGTTACACCACAACTCCCTCCAATTTAACTCCTCTAAGACCGAGGTTCTGTTCTGCCCAGCCAGCCGCATACCTCGTCCCCTGCCTGCGGATTTCTGGCTTCCGGAAAATTCGGACAACCCGTCACCTGTGGCCAGTGTGCGGAATTTGGGCGTCATGCTGAATAATAAGCTGAGCATGGAAACACAGGTCTCGAGAACAGTTGCCACCTGCTCTGCTCTTTTGAGATCACTGCGTAAAATTCTGCCACTACTTCCACTTTCCGCCAGAGCACAGATAGTCAGGTGCACCATCCTGAGTCGTATCGACTATTGCAATGCTCTCTTGCTGGACTCCCCCTTGGTACTGCTGGACCGTCTCCAACGGGTCCAATCAGCAGCAGCGAAACTGGCACTTGGATGGCCTAGGAGAGCCTCAACCACTGCTGCCCTAGCCGAGCTGCACTGGCTTCCCCTGAAGCAACGAATTGCCTTCAAGTCTCTGTGTCTGGTCTTTAAGGCACTCCACGGGCTAGGACCTATCCCCTTACAACGGCTGTTCAGCTGGTACACCCATACCAGAGCCCTTCGATCCGCTACCGCTCGACTTGTAATAGTGCCCAGATTCAAGAGAGCCAGGATTGGAGGAAGATCATTCCGAGTGGCGGCTGCAAAGCTCTGGAACAGTCTGCCTGCTGACATTCGCCACACTTCACAGCTCCTTCCGTTTCGAAAACTAATAAAAACTTGGCTTTTCCCCTAGCTTCCCCCCTCACCAGTTATCGTTCTCCCACTGTTTTTCTATCTTAGGAGTAAGCTACTCTAGCGCCAGGATGCCTGCCAGGCGACAGTTGCGCTCTATAAATGTTTTAAATAAATAAATAAATTCTGCAGTAGTTACAAATAGATATTGCATAAAATTCGACTTCTGTGAAAACATACATCCTGATTCAAGTTCCTTTTTCGTCCTGGAATGCACAAAACATGCTCATGTCACAAGGTCCCCCTCTCTGGTACAGAGACTTTAAAGCACAGTTCTGCTATCGTTGCGACATTGCCAAAGTGCTGCAGCCCAGACCTCTGGTCTTCATGAACTATTATACGAGACGCTGCTCGTTTTTTCCAGGGCATCGTCCTTGAGGGGTGAGACCATTTGATAATATACTCAGAGCAATTAAACAGCTAGTTTATGTCCTTACACCGTGAAATAAGCACGTCTGTGGATTCAAATTGTTATTTGGCATATTACTATTTTGCATAGCCTACACTCGTTCTTCCAGTGCCCCAACTTGCCACACCCATAAAAAGGGAACTTCTTCTTCGCTTCCTCTCTATTGAATTTTCCCCTTGGCTTACCCCATTACCATCACTTTGACTCTGATTATTGTTTACTTGACTCAATTGAAGCTCTTGTTGCTCTGCTAATTTCACTTGTGCCCACATTACCTTTTCTTTTAACTCTTTTAGTTTATTATCGAGCTCATCTTCGCAATATTTTGCATATTTAAGGATTTCATCAATTGGCTTGGCCTGCCAGCAAATTTTATGGACCTTAATCCATTCCAATATTTCCAGCCTTAATACTGATACAAACCGATAGATGAAATGCGTCATGTCCTTCATATCAATATTGTCTATACCACTATATTGTTTAAATACTTGTTTTAAGCGTTCATAATATGCATGCACTGATTCATCTTTATCTGAGTGGTTCTAGTCCAATCTGTCTCTTTTGCAGGCACTTTCCCTTTGAGGTAGAGTATTGCCTGGTTGTATTTTTTCATCACCTCTTCAGAAGGTGCCCCTGTCTTCGTGACTCTAGGGTACTCGTCACTAGGCCAATCAACAGCAATTTTACATTCTGTCCACAAATCTACAGGAACCACAATGTCAAATAATCCATCTAAATCTTTGAAAAAACATTTTAAAACTTTCACAAATCTCTCAACTTGTCTGTACCATTCTACTGGTTTTTCTCAAGGTTTTGGAAAATCATTTGTAAATGACAAAATATCCTGTCGGGACCATGGGCCATGTACATAACCTCCTCCTGGTACCTCTCTCATGGGACATAACCTTTCCACCTTTTCTCTCTCTTTTAATACATATTCAGAAGCAGTTTGTTTTGATCGAGCCTCTTCCTTTTTCTTTGCCCATCTAGTTTTCCATTTTTCTAGTTCACAGAATAAATGAATGCACTGTATACCACTTATCTCTATTCTATTCCCATTACTTTATATATATCTATTGCATTAATGTTAAGCAGAACAAACAGCTTGGCAACAGCAGCAGTGCAACCTTCATGCATGCTGTAACACAGAGCAGTCATATTTAGTCCTAGTGCGCAGAAGCGAAAGTTCCCCCCAAGCGAAATATACGTCATGGAACGTGAGTATGACAGACGCATGCGCAGTAAGAAATCCAGCGTAGCAGCAGCCATTTTAGTGCAAGCAGATTATCATTAGTAGAAACAACATATGCAAGCTTCTTCTAGATACCCAATGTTTATGTGAAATGCGATATTAATAAGACAAACATGTTGATTAATATATTAACTTTATGTTGAGAGGGCTGATTACAAGCAAGTCACATTACGTGCAAATCCTTGCTCCATCAAGGGGAAGACTTACAAGGGTGGCAGGGTGTCACATTGACACCCTGTTGCACCCCTAAATAGTGCATGGGTGCACATTTGGCAGACATACATGGCCTAAGGGTATGTATGTCTGCCACATGGCTCTGTTAAAAAAGCCTAAAATTGCTTTTTTAACGGTTTTCAATATTTACCAAAAACTTGTAGTTGGTGGTAAATAAGGAATCCTTAAATGAGGAATGCACTCACTTGAGTGCTCCCTACATTAGGTATTCTGTAAATTACCGAATCAGTATCTTAAGGATTCGGTAATTTACTGATTCCTTAAAGTACCGATTCGGTAAATTACCGAATCCTTCAATTTGGCCTCCTACATTCTGAAAAGCCTAATACCGCTTGGTAATGGCTGAAATTCAGTAATTTTGGTTGTTACCGACTGGTATTAGGCTACCTACATCTGGCCCCTAGTCGCGATTTGCTAAATGGTCTCAAATGCCTCTCTCAATTTTAGGGTGCTCGGCGTTAATCCGCATGTCCATATTACACCTATGCAATTTCTTATTTTCATCAATCCCAGTTGCACTACAAAACGCTTTCTTTAAAGAAATGTAAGGTTTAATTTAATCATTTATATAGGCGAATAAAGCACCCAGACTGGCACTAGTAACTTTGTATAAACCAACCAGGGAGGGAGGTATGTCATTTCCCAATGTAAGAGAAAAATACAATGCACATTTTGTACCTAATGCTCATAGATTCACCAGCAGTTCAAACTTATAGAATATAGACAACTTTTTTATGATCAATGTTTTAGAAGAAAACATTTTAGACTTACTTAGACTTGTAAAAAATATTACACTATAAAGTACTCCATTGGTTTTTAAAACAAAAGTCACAAATGTTTAAACATTATTAAATATCCCCAATAAATTGATCTACGTGGTTTTCAGACATATATGTAGGGGATCAGTGTTTGGTTCAACTTAATATTGTAAAGAAATGGGAAAGGAATAGATATTCAGGGGTGGTTGACTTTATCAACATTGATACTTGAAAAACTGGAACAAGATTGAAGGCAGCCTTATCTGCTTAAGTACGTACTTCAATGGTCATTTCTTCAGGTTAGAAATTGTCTGAAAAATATAGATTCCACCTTACTTTCTTTAAAGTTAGACCTGTTGGTGATGTTGCTAGAATCAACTACATGTAAATCTATTAGCGGTTGGATATCAATTCTTAGAGAAGATACTAATAACAAAACATTTGCAAAGGCTCAGATTAAATGTCAAACTAAATGGTTCCTTCTGTTATCAATGGGTGCCTGGAATAAGATTAATATGTTTAATGCCAGGCTACTAAGAAGAGCCAATTTTAGAAAAATGCAATTTTACACTAAGTGGCTTCTATATAGGACCCCAGCCTTTTTACATAGTATAAATCACCACATACAAAATATATGCTTTTGATGCACAAGGGGAGCAGAAGGTAGCTGGCCTCATATTGTATGGGATTTGCCAAAGATCAAACTACTCTGGGAGGATATTGAGAAATATTGAAGCATAATTTAGGAAGGGAAAGGGGCATAGAAATGCATATTGCAATCTTAGGATACTCAAGAAACACTATAACTAGTTTACTACAGGAGGAATGTTTATTTATTATTGCTTTGGTTGCTAGATCATTAACATTACAGAAATGGCAAATTGAGAATATCCCAACTCTTCAGAAAAGGCTCAGTAAAATGAGCAGAGTTTGAGAACTAGAAGAAAAATATGCCTCAATGTCTTGTTTTTACGCTAAGCTCAAAACCTTGTGGGAATTACTCTGAAAACACGTGGCTGGGTAATAAAGGAGTCTAAAAAAAAAAGAGGGTTGCCTTAGAAAAAAACTGGAGACTCTTTCAGGAATGTGCAATTGTTGTTTTACTTCATTGATGAATTGGTAATCTTCTTTTATCAATAGGGAATGAAAATATCAATTTTGCTGCGATTTATTTAATGTATTTTAATCAGTTATGTACATTGTTAATCTCGACAAGACAGTATGTGTATTATTCTTTTATTGAACTCTCCGAAATAAAAATATTTAAAAAAAAAATAATAATAATTCAAGCTGCAAATTAAAGAATGATGAGATTAAACTTAAATCCTCTGCAGAATTAAAACAGAAGAGGTGGTGATAGAGATGAATTGTTGCGGCAAACCTAAGGTTTTTGTATTTTTAAGATAAAATCTGCTACTTATCCTTTTAGCGCTGACAAAATCCTTCACACATTTCTGAAATAACTGAATAAGAATTTAGGGGCTCATTAGAATGGTGGACGGAAGTGCCTCCGCAGCCCTGGAGTATGCTGAACATGCCTTTTCTGCGTACGCCTGTCGTGGTCACTCCGTCCGCCAGATCAGGATAGGAAAGATGGTCCAAATTCCGTCCGCGACGGAAGATCACGCTCCGCCGCCCAACTACACCCGACCACGCGGCGGACGTAACCAATCCAGAGACTCCGCCGTACGGACTGACGTCTAGGACCGTCCCCCAAATCAAGATGGCGGAAAATACACATAAAAGCACTGCGGAAAAACAACCTGCCTGAACACTGCGGATGCCCCACAGCGAACATACCCACCACGAGCCGCTCGCCGACATGGACCCAGCACTACACGCTTACCCGATACTCTTCGCGATCCACCACGTCCTAGTCTTGGCCCACTATCGAGGACGACGCAGGTACGCTACAAACCATTCGCTGTCTGGAGCGGAGTACCTGCAAGGGTCGTGACGTTGGGAGGGGGAGTGTCATGTATCTGAACCCACTGATTTGAAGCAAATACAAATACACACCTGTATCACACACGCAGGAATGACTCCGACAAAGCACGACACATGATTTGACTTGCTTGATTACACATAATCGGGGTATCACCACAGTGTAAGCTTGAGCATGGGCATTGTGGCTACCACAGCTCGTACATCAGAGGCAGCAATCGAGAGGGCAGACAGCATTATCAGAACAGCAACAGGGCATTGTGGACACCAGAGCAGGTACATCAGAGGCAGCACATGAGAGGGGCTAAGTGCATCAACAGTCCATTGCACTGCACAGGTACATCAGAGGCAGCACATGAGAGGGGCTAAGTGCATCAACAGTCCATTGCACTGCACAGGTACATCAGAGGCAGCACATGAGAGGGGCTAAGTGCATCAACAGTCCATTGCACTGCACAGGTACATCAGAGGCAGCACATGAGAGGGCAGACAGCATTATCAGAACAGCAACAGGGCATTGTTGACACCAGAGCAGGTACATCAGAGGCAGCAAATGAGAGGGCAGACAGCATTATCAGAACAGCAACAGGGCATTGTGGACACCAGAGCAGGTACATCAGAGGCAGCACATGAGAGGGCAGACAGCATTATCAGAACTGCAACAGGGCATTGTACACACCAGCGCAGGTACATCAGAGGCAGCACATGAGAGGGCAGACAGCATTATCAGAACAGCAACAGGGCATTGTGGACACCAGAGCAGGTACATCAGAGGCAGCACATGAGAGGGCAGACAGCATTATCAGAACAGCAACAGGGCATTGTGGACACCAGAGCAGGTACATCAGAGGCAGCACATGAGAGGGCAGACAGCATTATCAGAACAGCAACAGGGCATTGTGGACACCAGAGCAGGTACATCAGAGGCATCACATGACAGGGCAGACAGCATTATCAGAACAGCAACAGGGCATTGTGGACACCAGAGCAGGTACATCAGAGCCAGCACATGAGAGGGCAGAATGCAGTATCAGAACAGCAACAGGGCATTGTGGACAGAGGGCAGGTACATCATAGGCAGCACATGAGAGGGGATAAGTGCATCAACAGTCCATTGCACTGCACAGGTACCTCAGAGGCAGCACATGAGAGGGGCTAAGTGCATCAACAGTCCATTGCACTGCACAGGCACATCAGAGGCAGCACATGAGAGGGGCTAAGTGCATCAACAGTCCATTGCACTGCACAGGTACATCAGAGGCAGCACATGAGAGGGCAGACAGCATTATCAGAACAGCAACAGGGCATTGTGGACACCAGAGCAGGTACATCAGAGGCAGAAAACGACAGGGCAGAATGCATGATCAGAACAGCAACAGGGCATTGTGGACACCAGAGCAGGTACATCAGAGGCAGCACATGAGAGGGCAGACAGCATTATCAGAACAGCAACAGGGCATTGTGGACACCAGAGCAGGTACATCAGAGGCAGCACATGAGAGGGCAGACAGCATTATCAGAACAGCAACAGGGCATTGTGGACATCAGAGCAGGTACATCAGAGGCAGCACATGAGAGGGCAGACAGCATTATCAGAACAGCAACAGGGCATTGTGGACACCAGAGCAGGTACATCAGAGGCAGCACATGAGAGGGCAGACAGCATTATCAGTACAGGAACAGGGCATTGTGGACACCAGAGCAGGTACATCAGAGGCAGCACATGAGAGGGGCTAAGTGCATCAACAGTCCATTGCACTGCACAGGTACATCAGAGGCAGCAAATGAGAGGGGCTAAGTGCATCAACAGTCCATTGCACTGCACAGGTACATCAGAGGCAGCACATGAGAGGGGCTAAGTGCATCAACAGTCCATTGCACTGCACAGGTACATCAGAGGCAGCACATGAGAGGGCAGACAGCATTATCAGAACAGCAACAGGGCATTGTGGACACCAGAGCAGGTACATCAGAGGCAGCACATGAGAGGGCAGACAGCATTATCAGAACAGCAAAAGGGCATTGTGGACACCAGAGCAGGTACATCAGAGCCAGCACATGAGAGGGCAGAATGCATTATCAGAACAGCAACAGGGCATTGTGGACACCAGAGCAGGTACATCAGAGGCAGCACAAGTACGTATTACAAGCAACCCGTCCCAAGGACCACAGCAGTGGAAGTCTGTTTACAATGGACAATGTACACACCATGTTCAATGACATGTGAGTGAAGTGAACAGCTCCTCACATCACACTATCAGGTGGATTGCGTGAAGTACCTGCATCGGACAGACTGCCAGCACCAAAAACTGGAGTGTGAGACACAGCCACAGCTCGAGTGACTGACACATGGGCCACAGACCCAGATACACTGCCAGCACCTGATACAGGAGTGTGAGACATAGCCACAGTTCGAGTCACTGACACATGCGCCACAGACCCAGATACACTGCCAGCACCTTGTACAGGAGTGTGAGACACAGCCACAGCTCGAAAGACTGACACATGGGCCATAGACCCAGAAACACTGCCAGCACCAGAAACAGGAGAGGGCACAACTGATACAGTGCTACTACATGATGCATGACAGCAAACAACAGACACAGTGCCACTATCTGACACATGCGAGTCAACTGCAGCTGCACCACTGGGACCACTGAAATGATGAGCCACAGGGCTGTATGGCCCAGGAGGCAGGGTGGCTCTGGGAGCGGGGGATAGTTGCACTTGACCGACATCAGGGTGGGCATGTGTCACTGGTGTGTGTCTACGTCTCCTGGGGATATGTGAGTGCACCCTGGACAGGACAGGACTGGCAAGTGGGTCGGACTGAAACAAAATATCACCCACCATGTGTGGTGCATCTGCTGCCGGGGTTATGCTCTCTGGGGACGTGCTGGAGCCTGCTTGTTGTTTGCTGTGTGGCTGCTTTCTGGCCTTTGCAACATGTGTCATGGGGGATGGTACAACAGGGTTCACCTTCCTCTGCTCCTGACGGGCCCTGATGGGAGTGGAGGTAAGGGGTGACTCCACCCCGGAGACATCTGTATTCCGTTCCCTCAACAACATCAGCCTCAGCGCAGCCAGGGGTGATGTATGCCTGTCCTTAATAGCGCCAGTGTCCATGGGAGAAGCCTTGTCCCTTGGATGTTTCTTTTCCGTAGGAGGAATGTTGTCTGTGGACTTTCCCTGTTCCCTGGATGGTGCCCTGTTCCAGGCAGCAGACTTGTCGTCTGTGGTGTACCTGTCTCCAGAACACACCTTCTCCCTGTGTGTGTCCCTGCCCTTGGGAGTGTCCCTGCTCTTCTTAGGTGCCTTTGTCTTTTGACTGTCCTTGTCCCTGCCCTTGGGAGTGGCTCCTTCCTTACTAGTGTCCCTGCCCTTGGGAGTGGCTCCTGCCTTACTAGTGTCCCTGCCCTTGGGAGTGGCTCCTTCCTTACTAGTGTCCCTGCCCTTGGGAGTGGCTCCTTCCTTACTAGTGTCCCTGCCCTTGGGAGTGGCTCCTTCCTTCCTAGTGTCCCTGTCTGTTGGACAGGCCACATGACGGGCCGCTCTCCCCCGGCTCGACCAGGCCCGAGCCCAGTCACGCAAGCACCACACACCACCATTGCACGTCCTACGTCCCCTCAGGGACCCCTGCCCTCGAACATGATAACCTCGTGGGTCCGATCCACTGCCGGCCCATGCGCCCAGCCCGGGCCGCCATCTTGGACACTTCGCCACGAGGCCGCCTGGCCCCTGATCGACCTCAACCCTGGGCCTAGCCCGGCCTCAGACATTCCGGCACCACCCTCCACCCAGGAGGTGAGCGGGCTACTTGGCAAGTCAATGGGAGAAAGAGGTGCCGATGGCTCTCCCCCGCCCAGTGCCGCTCGCCCATCGCCTCCCCGGGCGCTGGCTCCACCCCCCTGCTGGGTGTCTGGACTCCCTCATCCCGGACCCCCCGACCTCCAAGTGCGAGGGTCCGGACATCAAAGCACGTCAGCCCTATAACTGGGGCAGCTCCAGAGCAGAAAGGCAGTTGTATCTTGGAGTCGAGAGACGTAAAGAGGAACTCATCCTGGACGGACTTCTGGCGCTGCCGTAGCTCTGTCCTGTGCATCATCGTCCTGCCTGTTGGCGCTGCCACAGTCGTCGTAACCTTCATCCTTCATCGTCGTCCGGATCTGCTGGCGTGGCCGCGGACCGTTGTAACCGTCATCTTTCACCGGGACCTGCAGGCTCCGCCGCGGACCGTCGCCCTTCATCTACTTCGGGACCTGCTTGGCTCCTCCACGGCCCGACCATCTAAGAACGCCGAGCTCGAGGATTGTGAGCTATTTCGACCTCATTGGTAATTAAGACTGTCCCGCTACCCTTTTCCTCAAAGAGATCAGAACCGAGGGGACCCCGGAGTCCAGACCTCCTTGTATCATACTATCGTAACCTAAGAATTGCATATAAAGTCTCGTTAACCTTCAACCTTGTGTGGTGTCCGTCTGTGGGGGGGGAAGTTACTTGTCTGTACAGTCGTTGGAGACGGCTCTCCCTGGAGACCTCTCCCCGTAATCTCGGCCGACCCTCCCGGTCCGTCTAACATTGGTGGCCAGCGGCGCGATCCGAATCACCGCATAACGTACAGAGAGTAGCTCACCCCACAACGAACAACAATGTCGACTAAAGAGAGCGGATCAACCGAGAAGTTCCAAATGGAAAAACTAGAGGAATACAGCCATCGTGAACTAAAGCAGTTCTGCATCGAACTAGGTATCGCTACCACCGGACTAAGCACCAAAGATGATTTCAAGCATGCCCTAGAATCTTGGGCAGAGACCGGGGATGTCGAAGCCCCTGAGCAAAGCACCGCGAAAAATACCAACACGGCCCCTGAGGGCCAAAGAACCAGTCTCTCGCAAGACGAGATCCAAGAAAGAGAAAAAGCCCGACTACACGAACTCGAAATGGCCCGACTCAAGATGGACATAGAACTCAAATTGGCCGAGCAAAAAATAAACTTAGAGCACCTTCGCCTCCGAGAAGAAAGAGAGGAGAAACAGAGGCAAAGGGAGCTCGAGGAAAAAAGACTAACGTACGAGCACGAACGGAACCTAGCCGAGATCAACCTGCGCAAACAAAATAAAGAGTTAGGGGTGCCCGACAGACCGTCCACCCCAGGGACCACGGAGAAAAAAGTGCACATCCCCAAGGATGTGGTCCGAGAATATTTTCGAGAAGACGACATCCAGCAATGGTTTAAGGCCTATGAAATCGCGATGACTGCGCACCGGATCGATAGAGCCGACTGGGGAGCCGGCTTATGGGGCAAATTCCTCAATGAGGGCCGCGATACTCTGTTACAGCTCCCAGACCACCAGATGACCTCCTACGACCATATGAAAGCGGCCCTCCTCACCCGCTATGGCCTCACGCCCGAGATGTACCGCCAGAGGTTCCGAGACTGCACACGCATTCCAGGTACAACTTGGGTGGACTATGTAACGTACTTTAGCCGAGCCTTCGAAGGCTGGATCAGAGGGAACAACGTCACGACCTACGAACAGCTGTTCAATCTGATGGTATGGGAGCACCTGTCCAACAATTGCTTCATTGAACTGCGCCAACATCTCCTCGACAGCAAGTTAACCGATCCCCGGCAGCTCGCAGCCGAAGCGGACCGGTGGGAAATCACCAGAGTGGGCCGGAATGGGCCCTACGAGCAGAACAGGAACAACAATGGTCACCACCGACCCAGAGGAGGAGGAGGGGGCCAAGGACGAGGAAGAGACAACACTCCGGCCGCCCCCACTACCAGCACCACCCCCCCGGCCAACCGGGGCAGCACCCCGGCGCGACCGGGGTACAGAGCCAATGTTACATGTCACCGATGCCAACGAGTCGGCCACTATGCAAACGACCCAAGCTGCCCGCAGTATCAGAGTCCAAAACCCCGCCATGTGGCCGCCGCGGCACTAGGGGAGGAACAGATCTCCGAGGAACAAGAAACAGACGAGCAAGAGTATCAAGAGTGGGAGCCAGCCGCCATGACTCTCGCGTGCTTAGGGGGAAGGGACATGGTCCCGCGGGTCCCCCTACCCGCTAACACCCAGAAGTACAGCCAATGGGTGAGCATTAATGGACAACGGGCCGAAGCCCTTCGAGACACCGGGGCCAGTGTGACAGCCGTCCGCTGCCATCTGGTGACCCCAGAACAATATCTACCGAACATTCTCTGCCCTGTGCGATCAGCCGACAACTCGGAGAGTCTGTGTCGGATGGCCTGCGTCCCCTTTGAATGGGGAGGGGTCTCCGGCATGTTGAAGGTAACGGTCCGAGACGACGCCCCCGTGGACTGCCTTCTCGGAAATGATCTGGAAAGCTCCCCGTGGGCAGCCGTGGAGCGAAAAGAACACTTGGGGATGTTGGGCGTCCCAGACTGGGCGTGTGTCACCACCCGGTCCATGGCCGCCCGTGCCAACCATCACCCGGAAGAACCAGAATGGCCGGCGCCACCGCCTCCGGTCGCCCCCGCCGAGACCCCCGGCCATGGCACCCCCCTCGAACTTGCTCAACCTTCCGACTTCGCTAATCTTGACCAGTGGGCCCAAGAAGGGGGACCCACACAAGAACAATTTCGTCAGGAACAGAAGACCTGCCCCTCCCTTGAGGGACTCCGACAACAAGCGCTCGCCCAAAGCGCAGGGGACACCTCCGGAACCCATTGGGTCTACTGGGACAATGATCTATTATACAGCGAGCAACGAATCGCCGAGCTGGGGGCCAACCGGGTACTAGTGGTGCCCCTCCGCTTTAGAGACTTCCTGCTAAATCTGGCCCACGATGTCCCCCTGGCAGGGCACCTGGGACAAGATAAAACCTACAGCCGCCTAGTGACCCACTTCTTCTGGCCCAAAATGAGAAACGATGTGCACCAGCATTGCCGATCTTGCCCCACGTGCCAAGCCAGTGGGAAGAGCGGCCGCAAATTAAAGGCCCCCCTGCAACCCTTTCCGGTAGTCACGACCCCATTTGAGAGGGTCGGGATAGACATTGTGGGACCCCTGGACCCGCGTACAAGACAAGGCCATCGCTTCATCCTGGTACTAGTGGACCACGCCACCCGCTACCCTGAGGCTATTCCTCTCCGGACCGTGACAGCCCCAGTGGTCGGCCGGGCCCTGATGGGGATCTTCTCCCGGGTGGGGTTCCCCCGAGAAGTCGTCAGTGACAGAGGCACGAACTTTATTTCTAAATATATGAAGTCCCTCTGGCAACAGTGTGGGGTCACCTACCGCTTCACGACCCCCTATCACCCCCAAGGAAACGGACTTGTTGAGCGGTTCAATCGCACACTAAAAGGGATGATCGGGGGATTGGAAGAGCCCCTCCGTCGCCAGTGGGATGTGCTGCTGCCGTGCCTCCTCTTCGCCTACCGGGAGGTCCCACAGAAATCCTTAGGCTTCAGCCCCTTCGAACTACTCTATGGGCACCCAGTGCGGGGGCCGCTCAGCCTGATCAAAGAAGGCTGGGAGATGCCTCCGGCAAAGAACCCTCCAGATGTCTTCCGGTACCTCCTCACCCTCCGCAACCAGTCCCGGCGGTTCCGAGACCTAGCAAAAGCCAACCTAGAGGCCAGTCAAGAGGACATGAAAAAATGGTATGACCAGAACGCCTCATCCATCGAATTCGAGCCGGGGCAACAGGTCTGGGTAATGTCCCCCACAGAGCCGTGCGCTCTCCAAGACAAATGGACGGGACCCTTCAAGGTAATCGAGCGCAAAGGTCCTGCCACCTATCTGATCGATATGGAGTCCTCCCGGAATCCACTCCGAGTCCTCCACACCAACAGACTGAAGCCCCACTTTGCACGAACAGAACTCAGCCTACTGATGGCCACAGACAATGGGGTTGAAGACGACTCCGAGCCTCTCCCTGACCTCTTGCGGACCCAGGAGCAAGACGGCTCCGTGGATGGGGTCCGACTCTCGGAGACCCTCACCAGAGAACAACGCCAAGAGTGCCAAGCCCTCCTATCACGGTTCGCCAGTCTGTTCTCCCTCACCCCAGGTGTCACTTCCTGGTGTGTGCACGATGTGGACACCGGAGACAGCCCTCCTATCCGCCACCGGGCCTACCGCGTACCTGATCGGGTACGGGCCTGCATCCAGGCGGAAGTGGCTAAGATGCTCACACTCGGGGTCATCGAGCCCTCAGACAGTCCATGGGCCAGCCCGGTCGTACTGGTCCCCAAAGCAGCCGCCCCCGGAACCACACCGGAACTCCGGTTCTGTGTCGACTACCGGGGCCTGAACGAGGTCACCAGAACGGACGCACACCCCATCCCCCGGGCAGATGAACTGGTCGACCGAATGGGCGCTGCCCGCTACCTCAGCATCTTCGACCTGACGGCAGGGTATTGGCAGATCGGCCTCACACCCCGAGCACAAGAACGTTCTGCCTTCTCCACCCCCGATGGCCACTATCATTTTACGGTCATGCCCTTCGGCATGAAGAATGCCCCAGCGACTTTCCAACGGCTCGTCAATCAGGTCCTGGCGGGGCTCGAAGAGTTCAGCGCCGCCTACCTGGACGACATCGCTGTGTACAGCCACCAGTGGACCGAGCACCTCCACCACCTCCAGGCAGTGCTGCAAGCCCTTCAGCGAGCTGGCCTTACGATCAAGGCTAGCAAATGCCAAATTGGACAAGGGTCAGTGACCTACCTCGGACACCAGGTGGGAAGCGGCCTAGTGGCCCCTCTACAGCTGAAAATTGCCGCCATCCAGAACTGGCAACCCCCTATCACTCAAACTGAGGTGCGAGCCTTCCTGGGCCTCACGGGCTACTACCGAAGGTTCGTGAAAGACTATGGTACCATCGTGGGGCCCCTCACCGAACTCACGTCAAAAAATCAGCCCAAGAAGGTGAACTGGACCCCAGAGTGTCAAGCGGCATTCGAACAATTAAAGGCCGCCATGTGTTCCGCTCCTGTGCTCCAGGCCCCAGACTACAGCCGGGAGTTCGTCGTCCAAACAGACGCCTCCGACCAGGGCATTGGGGCGGTCCTGTCCCAAGTGAACACCGAAGGCCTTGATCAACCGGTGGCCTTCATCAGCCGGAGACTCCTACCACGGGAACAACGCTGGAGCACCATAGAGAGGGAAGCCTTCGCTGTGGTATGGGCCCTCAAGAAGCTCCGGCCCTACCTTTTTGGCACCCACTTTCGGGTGCAGACTGACCACCGACCTCTGCAGTGGTTGATGCACATGCGGGGGGAGAACCCAAAATTGCTACGCTGGTCCATCTCCTTGCAAGGTATGGACTTCACAGTCGAACACCGGCCTGGGTCCGACCACGCCAACGCGGATGGCCTGTCCCGGTTCTTCCGCCTCGACGAAGAGAGTCCCCAAGAGGATGGGTAACTCTCCCCGCCTTCAGCTGGGGGGGACGCATGTTGGACAGGCCACATGACGGGCCGCTCTCCCCCGGCTCGACCAGGCCCGAGCCCAGTCACGCAAGCACCACACACCACCATTGCACGTCCTACGTCCCCTCAGGGACCCCTGCCCTCGAACATGATAACCTCGTGGGTCCGATCCACTGCCGGCCCATGCGCCCAGCCCGGGCCGCCATCTTGGACACTTCGCCACGAGGCCGCCTGGCCCCTGATCGACCTCAACCCTGGGCCTAGCCCGGCCTCAGACATTCCGGCACCACCCTCCACCCAGGAGGTGAGCGGGCTACTTGGCAAGTCAATGGGAGAAAGAGGTGCCGATGGCTCTCCCCCGCCCAGTGCCGCTCGCCCATCGCCTCCCCGGGCGCTGGCTCCACCCCCCTGCTGGGTGTCTGGACTCCCTCATCCCGGACCCCCCGACCTCCAAGTGCGAGGGTCCGGACATCAAAGCACGTCAGCCCTATAACTGGGGCAGCTCCAGAGCAGGAAGGCAGTTGTATCTTGGAGTCGAGAGACGTAAAGAGGAACTCATCCTGGACGGACTTCTGGCGCTGCCGTAGCTCTGTCCTGTGCATCATCGTCCTGCCTGTTGGCGCTGCCACAGTCGTCGTAACCTTCATCCTTCATCGTCGTCCGGATCTGCTGGCGTGGCCGCGGACCGTTGTAACCGTCATCTTTCACCGGGACCTGCAGGCTCCGCCGTGGACCGTCGCCCTTCATCTACTTCGGGACCTGCTTGGCTCCTCCACGGCCCGACCATCTAAGAACGCCGAGCTCGAGGATTGTGAGCTATTTCGACCTCATTGGTAATTAAGACTGTCCCGCTACCCTTTTCCTCAAAGAGATCAGAACCGAGGGGACCCCGGAGTCCAGACCTCCTTGTATCATACTATCGTAACCTAAGAATTGCATATAAAGTCTCGTTAACCTTCAACCTTGTGTGGTGTCCGTCTGTGGGGGGGGAAGTTACTTGTCTGTACAGTCGTTGGAGACGGCTCTCCCTGGAGACCTCTCCCCGTAATCTCGGCCGACCCTCCCGGTCCGTCTAACACTGTCCTTGGGAGTGTCCCTGCTCTTATGAAGTGACTTTGTCTTCTGACTGTCCATGTCCAATGCAGTGTCCATGGAACTGGGAGTAACCCTTGCCTTGGGAGTACCTTTTGTGTGGGATGCCTGTGTAGCATGTGAAGGCATTTCCCCCAACACCACTTGTGGATCCCGTGTGTGTACTCCAGTGTATCTGACGTTGTCTTTATGAACAGATTTTGCTGACCTTGGGTATGGTGTCTGAGCCCTCCGTGCCCTGACTTGCTGGCTGACGCTGCTTCAGTGCAATAACCTGTATTTGAGTCCTGGTCAGAATATTCACTCCCCCCTGAGACATCCTGTGTTGTAGATGGGGAAAAAGAAGTAGCACCCAGTCCATGCGACTGTACAATGGCAGACGACACACACCGCTAGCCAATGACTGAACTGTCCTGTGTAGACCAGCAAGATCGCCATGCATCCCTTCCATGAATGCCACCACCTGCCCCAACTTCCTATCGTGGTCTTGGAATGCATTTATCATATTGGTCTGCCCCACACACAGCTGTTGCAGCAGATCAACAGCCTCAGCACAAAGTGCATTTTGGCTCACCGAGGCTGGTGCAGCGGTGCCGACTCCGAACGCCACTCTGCTCCCCCTACTCCTGCGTGCACGAACAGTACATGGTGCAGTTGGCGGCAGTGTGGGCCCTGTGTGCTGTGTCCCGACAGAAGGTGTTGATTGCCCACTCCCAGTCTGTGACAACAGTGCAGACTCACCAACACTGTCGGAAGATGAGGACGATGTTGTCTCCACATGCGAGTCCTCAGGGACGGTCCTGTCCCCCTCTCCGGCGCTGCCCTCTTCTGTGTCAGTCTGTGTGTGCGCGAAGTCTGATCCGGATGAATTGCCTCCAATCATCTCCGCCGTCTGAGGCTGAGTGCCCTCTGCCAAAGCTGAAATGCACAGAAAATTGGTGTAAGTCATGGGCACACTCACGTACAGTAGGACAAGGAATCCCTAATGCCATTACTGACAAAGTACATCTAGCCCCCAACCTGCACACGGGCCACCCCTACCAGCCATCCTCACATGAAATAAGTGGTGTTGGCCGTGAAACATGTCCAGCATGCGGACAGGGCAGGAGCACATACATCTGCACACATGTCTTGCCATGGGGTGACGGACCACTACAGCATGTGCATCAACACTCAACTGCTTAGCGAGTGGCGTGTCAACATGCCGGACCTGTAAGTGACATTTGACTCCGCCAATGTCACCAACATGCCATTGCAATGATACATACGCTACACGGAAGTCACTAATGTGTCTGGCCAACAATACATGCATTGCACTCACAAGCAACATACACAGACAGTATGCTTACCGCTACTTTGCTGTTGATCCACGCGCAGCCGGTCGGACAGTTCAGGATGCGTCACAGCAATGATACGGTGCATGAAGGGGTCATTGAGCGTCGGGCCAGACGAGGCGTTCTTGGAATCATCCCTAGTGTCACTTCCCCTACATTCTTGCTCAGCCTGGAAATGTCATCCCAGCGTTTGTGGCAGTGTGTATGTCGTCTATTGGACACCCCCACTGCCCGTACATCACGTGCACTGCTCCTCCACACGTCCTTGCGAAGGTGCAGCTTGACCTACCATGATGGGAGACAAAAGGGTGCAAGTCAGTGGACAGTTGGCCAGTCACACAGATAGGGGCAACACGTATCTCTCAGCAGCCGTGCACATTTCGACAAATGTGTTGGGCCCACAGCACACCGCCAAGATTGCAGAGGCCCGGAGTCATTGACCACCTCATGCACACCAACATGTCCCCCACTTCACTTACAACCTGTCCGGGGGCGCTGTACAGCCGTCCGAAGTTGCGGAGCACACCGTCCACGAGGACATCCAGCTCTGCGGCGGTGAAGGGACGAGACCGGATCTCTTTGACTCTCGACATGGCAAGTTCACGGAGTATGGCACTTGAGCAGCAGTCGGTGGTCAGCTCTGCAGCAGCAGGTCGAGGTGATGGTCACAGGCAGCAGTCGGTAGTCAGCTCAGCAGCAGCAGGTTGAGGTGATGGTCACAGGCAGCAGTCGGTAGTCAGCTCAGCAGCAGCAGATCGAGGTGATGGTCATAGGCAGCAGTCAGTGGTCAGCTCAGCAGCAGCAGGTCAAGGCGATGGTCACAGGCAGCCCTGGTTCCCAGTGTTGAATGTGTGCTTTTGCAAATCACACATATATAGGGCCTTGAGGCCATGTCAGTGGCATACGTTGCCAGCCATTGGTCAGCCCTGGATGCGTGTTTGGAAAAGGGCCAATGACTGGCCCTGGTGTTGCGGTGCACTGCATCTGCTACTTTCGATTGGGCATACGCGGGCCGCGTTCCCTCTACCCATTGGCTGCATGTGCACGGACCCTCACGGTCACACATCGGCAACCGCATGTGCTAGCCTCCGGTACGGATGCTTCAATTGCAACAATGTTCAATCACTGGCGCCACCATGGCGGGGCACGTATTCGGCGGGGGAGGTGCAGGCCAACACATCCATTAGCTGATGTCAATGGACATGGCAGTTCATGACCCCCCTTACAGTCACATTGCATCATCAACCGTACACCGGCCGGCCCAGCCCGGCCCAGGGCGGGCGTGCCGGCCATGTCAACCACCGCCGTTTCAGGCCCGGTCCACTACCGCCGTGCCAGGCCCCTTCCACTACCGCCGTGCCAGGCCTGGCCTGGCGGCCATGTCAACCACTGCCGTTTCAGGCCCCGTCCACTACCGCCGTGACAGGCCCCGTCCACTACCGCCGTGCCAGGCCCGGCCCAGGGCCGGCGTGCCGGCCATGTCAACCACCAACGTTGACATGGCCTGCACGGCGGTAGTGGACGGGGCCTGGCACGGTGGTAGTGGACGGGGCCTGAAACGGCGGTAGTGGACGGGGCCTGGCACGGCGGTGGTTGACATGGCTGCCAGGCCGGGCCTGGCACGGCGGTAGTGGACGGGGCCTGAAACGGCGGTGGTTGACATGGCCGACACGCCGGCCCTGGGCCGGGCCTGGCACGGCGGTAGTGGACGGGGCCTGAAATGGTGGTAGTGGACGGGGCCTGGCACGGCAGTGGTTGACATGGCCACCAGGCCGGGCCTGGCACGGCGATAGTGGACGAGGCCTGGCACGGCGGTAGTGGACGGGGCCTGAAACAGCGGTAGTGGACGGGGCCTGGCACGGCGGTGGTTGACATGGCCGCCAGTCCGGGCCTGGCATGGCGGTAGTGGACAGGGCCTGGCACGGCGGTAGTGGACGGGGCCTGAAACGGCGGTGGTTGACATGGCCGGCACGCCGGCCCTGGGCCGGGCCTGGCACAGCGGTAGTGGACGGGGCCTGAAACGGCGGTGGTTGACATGGCCGGCACGCCGGCCCTGGGACGGGGTGGGCCGGCCGGTGTACGGTTGATGATGCAATGTGATTGTAAGGGGGGGTCATGAACTGCCATGTCCATTGACATCAGCTAATGGATGTGTTGGCCTGCACCTCCCCCGCCGAATACGTGCCCCGCCATGGTGGCGCCAGTGATTGAACATTGTTGCAATTGAAGCATCCGTCCCGGAGTCTAGCACATGCGGTTGCCAATGTGTGACCGTGAGGGTACGTGCACATGCAGCCAATGGGAAGAGGGAAGGCGGCCCGCGTATGGCCAATTCGTAAACAGCGGAAGCAGTGCACCGCCATGGCGGCGCCAATGATTGTATATTTTCAGACGATGCACCGTGTTGTATTGTCTGCAGTTGTGTGATGATGGTTGTGTGCGTGATTGCTTGACTTCATCTGTCATGCTTTATTCCATGTGTGTCCATACTATGCCCATCGGTGGGCTAACAATGCGCAACACATGTGCATGTCGACGTGTTGACGTCGGGTATTTCCCTACACATGTTTCTAGTTCTTCACATCTACACAGTACATCCCGGATGTGTAGCCACATTCTGATTCTGTTGTCAGTGTGTCGTTTATGTGAGGTACTAACTATGGTGGGGGTACACATGTATTCAGTGTATGTGTGTTGCCTGTTGTGTCACCATGCATGTAATGTACGTATGCCCACCATTATTGCTGTTGCCATTGGTGCACGATGAGATGGTGTGTGTGTATCTTTTTCGTTTGTGTGCATGCACTTGCATGTGTGTCTGTGATGTGGCTTCTACACATTTGGGTCATGACACATGTCGTGTTGACAGTAATGTTGACCTGAGACTAAGTAGCATTGCACATGTTGAGACACATCATGTTGCTAGTGGCTGCACATTGTTGCTACGGCACTCCATGTTGTTGTGACAATCAGAGATGACACACATATGACAATTGTCCACAACATTTTACTTGTTGGTAGAGTTTGATGACATGTGATTGATTAGAACAGCCAGGCGTTGTTTGTGAATTGACTTCCATTTCATCTACTCCCACACAGGAGGGCTCCAAATGTCCATCGCCCATACACTGTGCTGGAGGATATGGTTGACGAGGAGGTGATCTGGAAATTTTGGCTGGATCGACGTCGATTGATGGAGCTTGTAGACCAATTGTCTCCTCACCTGCAGCCACGAAGAACCTATCCAGGTTCCATTACACCCACAGCAAAGGTGATGGCGGCACTACACTTCTTTGCAACTGGCACCTTTCAGTACACAGTTGGACATGCCGGGGGGATGTCACAGTCCATGTTCAGCATGGTACTTCGGGATGTTCTAAAAGCCATGATGCTGTACAAGGATGACTACATCCATTTCCCACAGCCGGCAGAGTTGGCAGCGGTCAAAGCAGACTACTATGCACTGGGCAAGATACCACACGTAGTGGGTTCCATTGATGGCACACATATCGCTCTCATTGCACCACGGGCACATGAGCAGGTGTATAGGAATCGGAAGCACTTCCATTCCCTCAACCTGCAGGTGGTGTGCCAGGCCGACAACATCATATCCCATGTGTGTGCAAGATTTCCAGGCTCTGCACATGACTCCCACATCATGCGGAGCAGCATTGTCCCCCAACTGATGGCAAATCTGCATCCAGCACAAGCGTGGCTTGTTGGTGAGTATGCTGTGGTGACAGGAGTGATATCTGTGTGGCATGGTGTGCCCAGCAATTCTGGTACTGATATTTCTGTCTCTCTCTTCCCCCAACATAGGCGACTCGGCTTACCCAAACAGGCCTTGGCTGCTGAGTCCCATACGTAATCCTACAACAGCGGGTGAGATGCGATCCAATGATGCCCATGGAAGGACACGTAGAGTGGTTGAACGTACTTTTGGACTGCTGAAGTCTAGGTTTTGGTGCCTGGATAAGTCCGGAGGGGCCCTGCCTTACTCACCAGGCAAAGTATGCAGGATCGTGATTGCCTGCTGCATCCTCCACAACCTGGCTGTGCACAATAACATAGAACTGCTCTTGGACCCTGATGAACAACAAGTTCCTCGCCCTCCCAACCCACCCATGTTGACTATTGAGGATAGTGGTGAGGAGGAAGGTGTGGACCAGAGGCGCCAGGTCATTGATCGCTACTTCCCTTGAATGTGAGTGAGCACCTCTTGTGCTGGTTGTGTATGCCTTGTGTATGTTTGCTGGTGTTGTGTGGTTGTGGTGTGCATCATCTGTGTGTTCTGCTATGTGATGTTTGCGTGTGTGTGTGTTTATTTATTTGGGCATGCAAGTCTCCATGATGTGTGTCCTCTCATCCAATGATTTTGTGATGAGTGTGGTTTGTGGAATGTTGCACTGCAGTGTGTTGTGATGGGTGTGATTCTGTTTCCTGACGTGTCTTTGCTGTCTCTGTTTTTCCCTAGGTCACTCCCGCTGCGGCATGATTATGTACGACTTGGATCCCTGAACATGGTAACGTCTGTTTCTGATACAATCATGTGAATAAACATGGAGCCAACACATAAGTGAGTGAGTAAGTGGTATTTATTTACAGATTGTGCATTGGTGCGGGTGCATATTTACAAATAAGTGTGGGGTGGGGGAGTGTGAGTTGAAGGTAATGGCAGATGAAATGTCTGTGCTGTCACCACATTGGGTGGTGTCTGACTAGTCCAGCAGACCTGTGCCAATGATTGGCTATGTGGGACAGGATAGTTTCCTGGGTGAATGGCGGGCTCTGGCAGTGTCTCAGTCATTGATGGCCCCTCTTGGGGTGTGTGGAAGGAGCATCCCCACTGCTCTCCCCCACTTCCAGCCTCGGACGGCCCCGCCGTCTTGGAGGTGGGACAGAGTCAGCTGGGGGGGCAGGTTTCTCCGGTGCCACATCCGTCAGCAGGGGCGCAGGTGGCGGTGGCGGTGGCGGTGGTGTTGCTACCCGTGGCGTTGGTTGAGGGGGGTGGGGGTGGGGGTGGGGGTGTTGAGGGCTATCCATTCCCTCCACATGGTTGTCTGCTGGGCCATGATGTCAACAATTTGCCCAAGCCGGCTGTCAATGGCCTGCAACATGTTGGTGTTGTCCACTGAGTCCTGGTGAGCACGATCTGCCTGTGCCTGGCCACGCTCGTAGTTAGCCTGGACCCTGGCTAGGGCTTCCAGTGACTGTGCCACAGGATGGGGTGGGTGTCCATCCTCTGCACGACGTTGCGTAGCACTCCTGTCTGGCTGATGTGGCCTCGGATCTCTTGTTTGATGCCCACTCTCCCTGCGTGGCTGGGATGGCGCAGGCCCTGCGTCGTGCGGTGGGTTAGGCAGGGTGGCAGAGGCAGGAGTGGTGGTACTGGTGGTGGTGGAGGTGGTGGTGGTGGTGGCTGTGCAAGTCACTGTGGCCGGTGTAGCAGGAATAGCACAGGCGGTAGTAGTCGGGGCTGGAATCTCCTGGGAGCCAGATGGCCCTGGCAGCCTGCTTGGGCCCGCACCATCCTCTGCACCGGAGCTGCCTGTGGCATCGTCCCCAGAGAGTCCAGTGTGAGGCGAGTCTTGAGGCCGGATGGTGGTTCCACCAGTGAGATTACGATCACCTGCGGGATAAGATTGTGCAGGTCAGTACTGTGGACATTACGTGTTCTTTTCAAATTTATGACATTTCAGTGTCCAGTCGCACACACCCCACCCACCACCACCGCCCTCCCTATGCACATGGGGGCCTGTTGGGAGTTGTATTGGTGACCTCTCACACACCCCACCCACCACCACCGCCCTCCTTATGCACATGGGGGCCTGTTGGGAGTTTTACTGGTGACCTCTCACACACCCCACCCACCACCACCGCCCTCCCTGTGGACATGGGGGCCTGTTGGGAGATGTAGTGCCATCCTCTCACACACCCCACCCACCACCACCGCCCTCCCTGTGGACATGGGGGCCTGTTGGGAGTTGTAGTGCCATCCTCTCACACACCCCACCCACCACCACCGCCCTCCCTGTGGACATGGGGGCCTGTTGGGAGTTGTAGTGCCATCCTCTCACACATCCCACCCACCACCACCACCCTCCCTTTGCACATGGGGGCCTGTTGGGAGTTGTAGTGCCATCCTCTCACACACCCCACCCACCACCACCGCCCTCCCTATGCACATGGGGCCAGTTGGGAGTTGTACTGGTGACCTCTCACACACCCCATCCACCACCACTGCCCTCCCTGTGGACATGGGGGCCTGTTGGGAGTTGTAGTGCCATCCGCTCACAGACCCCACCCACCACCACCGCCCTCCCTGTGGACATGGGGGCCTGTTGGGAGTTGTAGTGCCATCCTCTCACACACCCCACCCACCACCACCGCCCTCCCTATGCACATGGGGGCTTGTTGGAGTGGTTTACACGTTGGTGAGTATGTGGACTGCATGCAAGGGTTGGGGCCTGGGAGATGTGTATTCAGAGTTGTGTGAGGCACGCCATGTCGTTGTGCTCGTGGTGCTTGGTTTGTACTGACCAGCCTCTTCTCCTTCCTCAATTCCGTCAAGGGTCTCTGGGTGCAGTATGCCCAGCACCTTTTCCTCCCAATCGGTGTAGGGTAAGGGCTCCGGGGGTGTATTGCCGCCAGTGTGATTTGCCCGGAGATGGTTGTTGGCCCGGATTCCTTTCACCCTGGTTTTAAGGTCATGCCACCGCCTCTGTATCTCCAGCTTTGTCCTCGGCACTGTCCCTGACGCATTCACCCTAGTAACTATCCTGTCCCACATGTGATTTTTTCTGGCCACGGTGGTCTGCTGGACTAGGGCCCCGAATAAGTGGGGTTCTACACGGATGATTTCATCCACCATTACCTTTAACTCTGTGTCAGTGAATTTGGGGTTCTTTTTGGCTGCTATGGTGTGTGGTGCTCAGGGTGTGGGTTTGAGGGAGTTGGGAGGTGCAGGTGTGTGGTGTGTAGGAATGTTGTGGTGGGTGTTTGTGTTGTGGGTGTGTTTGGGTGGTGGTTGTGTGTCTTGTATAGGTGTGTGCTGTAGGTACTCTTGGGCCTCTTGCTATCAGCTATCCTGTGATGCAAAGGATTTCAGGAGTGGGTGGGAGTGCTTTTATAGTCTGTGTCTTGGTCCTGTCTCAATGGTTATTGGCAGTCAGGTGCTAGGTGGGTGTGTTGACTAGAGTGCATTATTTGGTACTTGGGGGTGGGTCATTGTGTCTTGTGATTGGTTTTGATGTTTCATGTGGGTGGTAGTTTAGTTTCCTGTGTTTGCTATTTACTTCCGTTGCACTGTTTGTTATTGGTTTGATGGTAGGGATGTTGTTCGTGTTGGCCTTCCGCTGTGATGCACGGTTTCTCGTTGCATTGTTACCGCAGTGGACGTGGTTTGCGGTGCGTACCAGGGTACAGGCGGTGTTATCCTAATCGCGGACACGGAGCCTCCGCAGGTATAGCTGGAGATGTGGCTGTTCACGCGGTCATGTGCATACGCGGAGGCCGGTGTTTCATCGTTGGCGTCCGCTCGCGGCGGTCTCAGGTGTACTCCGACCGCGGACGGAGTTTGGTGTGCTCCGTCCGCGTGATCAGAGTTTGGTTCACATATTATCCTAATCGCTATGGCGGTTTATCCGCGGAGCAGTCCGGAGTATCTTGCCACCTTCCTTGGCGGACGGAACACGTTTCCGTCCGCGATCCTAATCGACCCCTTAAATTGGATGCATGAAATCTTATTTAACAAAATGCACAAAATGAACTACATGATGTGGTGGAGTAAGATAATTTCACAAAGCTGAAAATATCTAAAACCAGCTATTACTATATACCCCCTTTAGGAGAATAGAAGAACCAAGGATGGGTCAAAATTGATATATGTGTCATACTTTAATATTGGCTTCTTGTCCACAGCCTAGACCTGTAAGTACTTTGTAAATGTGATATCTAAGACCTTACTCTGGAAAGTACAAAGGTACACTATTACATCAGGCGTTATATCACAGGACAAAAATAGTGCTTCAGCTATATCCATCTGATGCCTACATCACAAGGTAAGTCTAGGAAAGTTGACATGGAGCTCAATATAGTAAAATAATTTTTTACCTTGAAGATATAGAGATAGATGGTGTAGTGGATGCAATCTGATTGTTGGTTGAATTATCCACCACCGCTCAGAGCGATAGAGTATTCTCTGTAATCTGAGTAATAGCACCACTATTTAACTAGACCTGTCTTTGATACCTGTAACCCAAGGGATAGGTCTGGTGTCGGAGGCAAACCTAAGCAACCTGAGCAATAGCTTTCCTGCTAGTTGCCTGAACTTCTAATATCTCTGAGGCCTACGGATAGCCTTGCTTCAATAAATCATACAGGGGAAGAGAGGTTTAATCGGATTACAGCTCTGCTGTCAGATAGAGCTGGGCTGGGGTACAGGCCCGTTATTCTGCTGAATGTGAATATTGCTGTGCTAGGGCAAACCCTGGAGTAAAAAGGTAGGCCCTGATTTTGAATTTGGTGTATAGGTACTCTGTCACAAATGTTATTACTTTTCCGTCCTCCCTATAACAATTGCATAAGGATATAATGCACTTGTAATAAGAGCACTGCACATCCATCTCATTTGTGATGGAGTACACGTCTGTCAAACTCAAAATCAGCCAGTATGTAGTCTTTTGAATTTTTAATAATTTTCACTTCCCACCAATGACGGCTTGCATAGGGCGTGCTGTGGTGCAGTGGGGCGGGGAAGGGGCAAAGTTAGGGGGGGGTAGTAAACTTAGACAAACGAAGTAACGGAGGAAAGTAATGATTACTATCCTCCGTTCCGTTTTATGTCCGAGTTTACTACCCCCCACCCTGGCCCTCCCTCGCCCCACTCTACCGCCCTGCTAGGGTGACCAAGTGGCAAGAGTGAAAATCAGGACGGCGAGTGTAAAAATTCAGGACACAGGGTCTAAATTCAGGACAAAAGTTCGGGACAAAGGGTATGTTCAACAGACAATCCGAAGGAGGTCACACAAAAGTATATCAGTAAGTAAATAGACAAACATAAATACAAGTCAAAATAAGTTTATATTGGGTTAAAAAGTTAATTTACAGCCATTTAAAAGTTGTTGCAACAACACCTTATTACCTAGAGCAACCATAATGAGGAAAATATTTGTATTTCTCCTTTTTTCTTTTTTCCATGGTCCTGAACACATAGAAAGAGAAAAACGCCTCTCGGGATTGCTTTTTAACAGGAAGGTTCCCCTTCCTGTACAAAAACAACCCTGCATGCAACAAAGGCACCCTTGCACCATGGTGCAAGGGTGCCTGCATCGGCCGTATGCAGCCCATTGTGCGCCAGCACATAGTAAGCATACAGGAATGCAATGTATTGCACAAATATGATGCATTCCTGCCCTTTCACATTTGTGTAGGGCGCACAGCCCTAAGCCAATTCCCCATAAAAAAGCCCCACAGTGACAAAGAGACAGCATGCTAGACAGAGTAAACTTTTGGACATTAGCATATTAACCCCACCAACCATATGAGGCAACATAAAACTGGTGGTAAGAGAAGCCATGAAAAAGCAACATAAACACACAGTGGATAAAATGGAGAGCTCATTATTGTGCAGTTCAGGAAAGGTAGATTAATAGCCTCCTTCAAGTTTAACCTTGCAGAAACAATTGAGTATTTCCCTAACATGCTAGGAAACAGGTTCCTCTCACCACTGCTGGGACATTGTTATACGTATGTGTGAGCCATTTCCATTTAACAAACTTTGCGTCAAAGCGGGAAACTTCCGTTACAACGCGGATGTTTCCCCGTGGTGCTGTTACGACGCGTCTGTTACAACGGAAGTCGGTACCACAACTTGCGCTGGAGGGCACTAGAAGATTAAAAATAGTAAATTTACTATTTCAACACCTTCCCTAGTGTACATGGGGACTGGTGTTAGAATAGTAAATTATACTATTCGAAATCCGCGCCCCCAACGCAAGTCGTGGTAACGACTTGCGTTGTAAGGGACGCGTTGTAACAGCACGCGTTGTGACGGTACGCGTTGTACCGTCATACATCTGTCAAAGCACCATATTAGGAGCAGTGTTTATTCCTAGGGAGTAACAAGGCCATTTAATTTTTACGGATTCCTAGAAACCCTTACAACGAAGGTGAGTAGCCGGTCATCACTTTGTGTTCTTTTTAGAGAACAACCCCAACAAATAGGCAGTATGTTGTGGGAGCAGACACGGCTTGTGCTGTATTGATTATGTAATTTTTAATGCTGCAACATAAATTGAATCACGTAAACAGCATCAGACATATTACCACCGAAAAGCAGAAAGTGCATGGAATTACACTGTGATGTACAGCCCAACGTAATCCAGACAGTATAACGAGGGATGCTATAGGTAGTATTACTATGGCAGTTTCAAGCTCCTTGGTATTTACTTTCGAGATCACACAGCTAATACTGCTTAATTCGCTCTGTAAAGGAAGGTAGGTAGACAAGCTCTGCAGAAAGAAAGCAGCCGCCACTGCTTCTCACTTATCCAGATGGTCAAACATGCTCACTTTTTGTAAAGTGGGTCAGGTATTACTACATTTTCCGGGTTGTTCAGTCCAATACGCCAGTTACATGCATTAACTTGTAAATTATGTATAGACCAAACAATGGCTTTTCTGTTTAAAGCCTGGATTTGAAGATCCATACATTGTGATGAATATATTATCTTGAACTGTGCCTTAGTCAAAGAGACCTTTTGACCCTGTGTAGTCAATGACTGCGTCTGTCAGATCTCTATAGTCTCCTTAAGGATAGCTCGGTTATTTGATTACTCTGAGGAATAGCTCTTGTATTAGTCATCGGACCTATATGAGCTCTGTAATCTGACAGTTAACTCCATCATTGTGGGCCTGAACTTGTGCATTTTGTTTAACCAGAAAAAATATGTTGCACTTAGGTATGTGGCCTTGCTTTAATTGTCTAGCGTGTTTGATATCTCTGCTGTCAGTGTCATTGGATTGTTAGCTGAATACATGTGCAGTCTGATCCTTGTTCTTTCAGAGATCTGCACTGTAAGTGGCGTCTCTGCTGGGAGACAACATGTGTCTTAGTGATATGTGTAACCTGAAGAATGTGTTTTCTCTCTGAGACCGGAGCCTGTAAAACCCCTGTCACCTGAAGGATAGGGTGGATATCAAGATTCTGGAAAATCTGTGTGACATATAGGCATCTCTGTTGTAGGAAACCTAGGGGTGCCCAATACTGAGCCGCTTTAATTTTGATTCTATGGGATCTCAGAAACGTGATACATAATTGCCTAAGCCTGTAAAATGTGTGTAATCTGAGGGATTCATTTTTATGCATGTATCAAGGAATAAAATCTGTGTAACTTGAGATATGGCTTTGCTGTCACATCACATCTTAATGTTTTGTGTTATCTTAGCAATAGGTATGTTCTCTTAAGTATACGTCGCTGACATTTATGTTGACCCTGACCTGGAGTTGTGAATGGGTACTAGCAGAATGCAAGTCGGTACAATAACTTCCGCTTTCAAGGAGAGTACAGTTCCGCCTCTGAAATGACCGAGTATGTATTAATGTTGAGATTTTGTAATTATGCTCTGTGTATTTTATATACATTAATAACTGCAAGCCAAATGAATGCACCCAGCGCAACTTCATCACAACACTGTAACAAAGAGCAACAGATGGCTTGCACGAGTTGACATTTGTTTGATGTTCCGCCTGCATTTTCAAGTATTACTTAAGAGGGCTGAAGAAGTGCTGCACTCTCTTATAGAAGAAGCCCTATGCAGCTCCAGAGTTCCACAGTGACAAGGAAGAAAATGATGCTTTCCATGTGCGATAACCCGAAGGTCACAATCGGAACATCATAATACTTCTTTATTGTATTTAGGACATGGGTGCACCCAAGCTTTATTAAAGAGCTTGAAATTGAATCATGGCCTGGAGCTCTCGAGCAGAGTACTGTATATTCGTCCTCCCATGTTTCCAACGAAGCTTTATTAGTGGGCTACGGCTTGAATTCGTGCATGCGGCACTCCATCAGAGTGCTGTAAATCAATCCTCCTACGTCAATGACAAGCCCTGCATCACACTTACAATTCATTGAGAGCTCAGAGCCTGCACAAGGCTAAAGATGGATAGAGTGTGGTCATAGTACAGGCTCTATGCTGTCTTTTGAGCTGTTAGATTGTGTGCATAGCTTGCCATGGTTTAAGGAGGAAATTGGAGCCCACCAAGAAAAGGACACAACCCGGACAAGACATGGGACCCAAGGACAGATTAAGATGTGACATGTGGCATGGTTAGTACAACAGTGAGAGAGAGAGAATGTGTGTGTGTATGTCAGCTGGAGAGTTCTGTTCATATCTGGAATGATGCTGGTAATTTTGTGAGCACTCCTTCCATGATTCTGTCCTCATCTTGGATTAGGTTGGGATAATGATGGTAACTGACAAAGAATTGTCGTTATGTTTGGCTCCTTGGTGCCACTCCTGCTAAAAAGGCTGGCCCTGATGTAAGGTTGGAAAACTTTTGCATATTGTGGGAATTCATGGCAAGTTGTGCCAACTCATATTATAATGAAGGCTCTGGAATAAAAGCGGTAATTTTATTTTTAAATGAATGGGCATCCACAACAGGTATGGTGATTCATGGGAATGCTAGGCAACATCTATTCATGTGTCGCATTAGACCACACAAGTTGCTGATATGAATGATAAACTGATGATTGGGCACCAAACATAAATTTACTAAAAATTAAAAGATGGTGTTTCCAGACAAAAAAACGTTTTATGAACATATATTGTTTTTTTCAAGAGCTAAGGTTATGAACTGAAAAGCTGGTGTCTAATTTCAAAATGGTGTATTGTCATTAACATTTAACGTGAAATATAAATGTATTTTATTTCCAAGTAACATAAAACCGATATTAGGTCAGGAAAATCAGTAGTGCTGCCTGTAGCCAAAGTCTGCAGGACAGCCGTAACTTGCTTTCCATAATTCTAAGGTCAATATAGCCTTAGTGACAGCAGTGCACCTGTAAGAATTGTCTGATGCTGCCCTATCTATGCCCTGAGTTAGTGATTTGTGTTTATTTTACTTATTTTCATCCTACCCCTTCCAAGGAGATATTCAACTATATCTTAGGTGTGGGTGCAATTTAATTACATTGGTGACATTTGCAGTATTTCAGACATTCTACATAACACCAAAAAGTTGAAACAGCAAGCCTATAATGAAATGACACCTTCCTCAATGATTCCCCATTTATAGTCCATAACAAGATGTTTTCGCTTGTTTGGTGTGAACATCCACTTCTCCCGCTGTTCCCTGAGAGTGATCAAACTGAACAAAGTAAATCTTTCCACAATTGTGAAATCCACCATCATAAAGTCAGTCAGTCAGTCAGAATAACTTTATTTCACCGACATGATGAAGGCATAAAAGTATACTGCATATATAAAAGGATAAAATATAAAAACATTCCACATCCTTACAGCACCATAATTTGTAAGCTACAATAGCTATATAATTTCAAAATGTATGATAAGAATTCATACTTGGTTAAGTTCATATTACAATAAATTGGATCCGCAGAGTGAACGTCTCTTTTTTAGAGCAGTTAAAAGAAAGGATGCCACAGAGAAACAGATAAAGGGGTCAGACAATATCTGCGCAAAATGGGGATGTTACACCTTTTCCTCTCATTATGGTAATGTTTACAAAAAAGCAAAAAATGCATATCATTCTGTATTGACTGATTATCACAAGTACAGAGTGGGAGATCTGCAGCAACATAAACATTACCAGGGATACCCAACATTAGAGGAATATAGTTTAGACAGAATCTCACCAGGATGTACCTATGCTGAAGATTAGTTGCAAAAGTTGGGTACGTTGATTTTTTTTCCATTTGTGAGATGCTCGGTACAGTTAGATATATGTTAACTGTTGACAACTTGGCGTTTAAGATCTCCCTTCCAATCTGCATATTATATAATCGCTGGGCTTTCAGATCCTTCTTAGAAATAGGACAGCAGCCTTTAGGATTTTAAAAAAGGTGATGTAGCCCGTTACCTTTTAAAGTAGATTCAACATATCGTAACCATCATAAAGTAATTTCCGAAAAGATGTAGTTCATCAAGTCAATTTGTGTCCAGAGTATTCTTTAATCTTGACAAGAAATCCTTTAAAACCAGCCAACGCATTTAGCCCACCTCTGTGAACTTCGTCAGGGCTGTAGAACATACAACAAAAAACAACTAAGGGCTGGCTCCAATCAGTAAGGCTGAGCCTAAATCATTATAGAACAAATAGAAGTGCCAGTACTGGTATAAGTGGATTTAAGTAAACAAATGATCATCCAGAACTCGAAGAGACTTTCAAGAACGGGGATTGCTAGTTAATAGCTTTTTATTTTAACAAAATTTTTGAAAAGAACATTTCAAGAAGTTTTTTCAATTCATCATACAAAAGGGAATTATCTTAAAAAGGACACATAAGACATTAGAAAAATAACTATACATCAATCATTCATTCATAGTGACATGCATATCACAACCAAACAATACCACTCAACCAATTGAAGAAAAAACACAAAGCATATAATACAATATACAATACAATACAGAAAATTGGAAAGGGAGAATGCCACAGTCTGCAAAAGATTTTTCAATGATATTAGGAAAAATAATTTATGCTTAGTACATTCTAAGCATGGGCGGAAAATCCGTTACGCTCGCGGATTTTGCGGATTTTCGGGAAATCCGCAATCCGCGAGATTTGCGGATTTCCCGCAAAATCCGCAAATTCGCACGCAGCGGATTTTTTTGGCGGCGCGCGGCGTTGGTGATACAATTTTTGCGGCGCGCGGCGTTTATCATCGTTTGCCGAGTTGTTTTTTTCGATAGTTTGCGAGTGCTGCGCCATTTTGGATCTTGCTGTGTGATCCCGCGGGAATTGGCGAGCGCGATTACGTCATCACGGCTTGCCAGCGATAGTTTGTCAACGCGAGTACGGCGAGATCACGTCTCGCGGTACTTCGCAATTGCGAGATTTGAGATGCGGCGAGCGAAAATATAAATTTGCAATTCTGCACAAGAAATCCACCAGCAAGCAGCATAAACCTTCTAGAAATGATGATTTTTATGTGAATAACTCCTTAGTTTGACATTTGCCTGCACTTTTTTAGCGAGGAGTCCATTTTGGGGAGGGGTGCAGGGGGGTGGGAGGAAGGAAGTGCCCCATAGTCTTCAACTTCCTGTTCCTGTTCAGCAGGCTCCTCCCAGTGCTTTGTCCATCTCCTGGTCACTTTTCATTTGGATGTGCAGCTGGAAGGATTACTTTTTGTGGATGCTGCTGGATCTTTGGATTTGAGGCCTTTTTGACTTTCTTTGGATCACTGTTGGATTAGAAATTTTACAAGTAAGTTTGTTTGGGGCAATACAGTTGCTGCAATTAAAATTTTGGAATTTTCGATTTTTGGGCTGTTTTGGGGCCTTTTTCCCAGGGGTACTCAGTGGTGGGTGGACTGAGTCTTTCTGTGGGGTGTCTTGAATTTAAACATCATGGAGGGGCTGGATGGCTTGGGATTGTGCTTATTTTTCAGTGATTTTCGTTTTTTTGGGCTGTACTTGTGGCCTTTTCACCAGGGGTAGTGAGTGTTGCATGGGCCTAGTCTTTCTGTGGGGTGTCTTGAATTTAAACATCATGGAGGGCATGGATAGAATGGGATTGTGCTGATTTTTCTGTGTTTTTCGATTTTTGACCTGTTGTTGGGGCCTTGACCAGGGGTAGTGAGTGGTGCATGGGCCTAGTCTTTCTGTGGGCTGTCTTGAATTTAAACATCATGTAGGCCATGGATGGAATGGGATTGTGCTGATTTTGCAGTGTTTTTCGATTTTTGGGGGTGTTCATGGGGAGGGACATGCCATGTGGCTGGTGGCCATTTTGAGTGCAGCTACAGGCACTGGCCATGTGCTGGCAGGCAAGTGGCCATTTTGAATGCAGGCTTTGTTGTTAGGCCTCCAACCATTTTGCCTACTTTTCAACCTTTATTTATGCCCAGGGGTAGTGAGTCTTGCATGGGCCTAGTCTTTCTGTGGGTTGTCTTGAATTTAAACATCATGGAGGCCATGGATGGAATGGGATTGTGCAGATTTTTCAGTGATTTTCGTTTTTTGGGCCTGTACTTGTGGCCTTTTCACCAGGGGTATTTGAGTCTAGCATGGGCCTAGTCTTTCTGTGGGCTGTCTTCAACTTAAACATCATGGAGGGCATGGATTGAATGGGATTGTGCTGATTTTTCTGTGTTTTTCGATTTTTGACCTGTTGTTGGGGCCTTGACCAGGGGTAGTGAGTGGTGCATGGGCCTAGTCTTTCTGTGGGGTGTCTTGAATTTAAACATCATGGAGGGCATGGATGGAATGGGATTGTGCTGATTTTGCAGTGTTTTTCGATTTTTGGGGGTGTTCATGGGGAGGGACATGCCATGTGGCTGGTGGCCATTTTGAGTGCAGCTACAGGCACTGGCCATGTGCTGGCAGGCAAGTAGCCATTTTGAATGCAGGCTTTGTTGTTAGGCCTCCAACCATTTTGCCTACTTTTCAACCTTCATTTATGCCCAGGGGTAGTGAGTCTTGCATGGGCCTAGTCTTTCTGTGGGTTGTCTTGAATTTAAACATCATGGAGGCCATGGATGGAATGGGATTGTGCTGATTTTGCAGTGTTTTTCGATTTTTGGGGGTGTTCATGGGGAGGGACATGCCATGTGGCTGGTGGCCATTTTGAGTGCAGCTACAGGCACTGGCCATGTGCTGGCAGGCAAGTGGCCATTTTGAATGCAGGCTTTGTTGTTAGGCCTCCAACCATTTTGCCTACTTTTCAACCTTTATTTATGCCCAGGGGTAGTGAGTCTTGCATGGGCCTAGTCTTTCTGTGGGTTGTCTTGAATTTAAACATCATGGAGGCCATGGATGGAATGGGATTGTGCAGATTTTTCAGTGATTTTCGTTTTTTGGGCCTGTACTTGTGGCCTTTTCACCAGGGGTATTTGAGTCTAGCATGGGCCTAGTCTTTCTGTGGGCTGTCTTCAACTTAAACATCATGGAGGGCATGGATTGAATGGGATTGTGCTGATTTTTCTGTGTTTTTCGATTTTTGACCTGTTGTTGGGGCCTTGACCAGGGGTAGTGAGTGGTGCATGGGCCTAGTCTTTCTGTGGGGTGTCTTGAATTTAAACATCATGGAGGGCATGGATGGAATGGGATTGTGCTGATTTTGCAGTGTTTTTCGATTTTTGGGGGTGTTCATGGGGAGGGACATGCCATGTGGCTGGTGGCCATTTTGAGTGCAGCTACAGGCACTGGCCATGTGCTGGCAGGCAAGTAGCCATTTTGAATGCAGGCTTTGTTGTTAGGCCTCCAACCATTTTGCCTACTTTTCAACCTTCATTTATGCCCAGGGGTAGTGAGTCTTGCATGGGCCTAGTCTTTCTGTGGGTTGTCTTGAATTTAAACATCATGGAGGCCATGGATGGAATGGGATTGTGCTGATTTTGCAGTGTTTTTCGATTTTTGGGGGTGTTCATGGGGAGGGACATGCCATGTGGCTGGTGGCCATTTTGAGTGCAGCTACAGGCACTGGCCATGTGCTGGCAGGCAAGTGGCCATTTTGAATGCAGGCTTTGTTGTTAGGCCTCCAACCATTTTGCCTACTTTTCAACCTTTATTTATGCCCAGGGGTAGTGAGTCTTGCATGGGCCTAGTCTTTCTGTGGGTTGTCTTGAATTTAAACATCATGGAGGCCATGGATGGAATGGGATTGTGCAGATTTTTCAGTGATTTTCGTTTTTTGGGCCTGTACTTGTGGCCTTTTCACCAGGGGTATTTGAGTCTAGCATGGGCCTAGTCTTTCTGTGGGCTGTCTTCAACTTAAACATCATGGAGGGCATGGATTGAATGGGATTGTGCAGATTTTTCAGTGATTTTCGTTTTTTGGGCCTGTACTTGTGGCCTTTTCACCAGGGGTATTTGAGTCTAGCATGGGCCTAGTCTTTCTGTGGGCTGTCTTCAACTTAAACATCATGGAGGGCATGGATTGAATGGGATTGTGCTGATTTTTTCTGTGTTTTTCGATTTTTGACCTGTTGTTGGGGCCTTGACCAGGGGTAGTGAGTGGTGCATGGGCCTAGTCTTTCTGTGGGGTGTCTTGAATTTAAACATCATGGAGGGCATGGATGGAATGGGATTGTGCTGATTTTGCAGTGTTTTTCGATTTTTGGGGGTGTTCATGGGGAGGGACATGCCATGTGGCTGGTGGCCATTTTGAGTGCAGCTACAGGCACTGGCCATGTGCTGGCAGGCAAGTGGCCATTTTGAATGCAGGCTTTGTTGTTAGGCCTCCAACCATTTTGCCTACTTTTCAACCTTTATTTATGCCCAGGGGTAGTGAGTCTTGCATGGGCCTAGTCTTTCTGTGGGTTGTCTTAAATTTAAACATCATGGAGGCCATGGATGGAATGGGATTGTGCTGATTTTGCAGTGTTTTTCGATTTTTGGGGGTGTTCATGGGGAGGGACATGCCATGTGGCTGGTGGCCATTTTGAGTGCAGCTACAGGCACTGGCCATGTGCTGGCAGGCAAGTGGCCATTTTGAATGCAGGCTTTGTTGTTAGGCCTCCAACCATTTTGCCTACTTTTCAACCTTTATTTATGCCCAGGGGTACTAGTGAGTCTTGCATGGGCCTAGTCTTTCTGTGGGTTGTCTTGAATTTAAACATTATGGAGGGCATGGATGGATTGGGATTGTGCTGATTTTGCAGTGTTTTTCGATTTTTTTTGTGCTCTATAACTGAACTGATGTTCCTCTGTCTTCCATTTTTTTTAGGTGCACAAGACTCAAGAGAACCACCAGTGCCAGGAAGAAGTCCTGCAGCGGTGTGTGTGTGCAGCATAACGTCACGCGACGTCACGTCTGGCCTCAGACAACTCTACAATTCGTGCAACTGCGGCCTGCTGTCTGACCTGCTCTGAAGAAGATGGCCCCGCCCCCAAAGAAAGTTCTCCGTAGCTCCTCTAGCAAGAAAGTTGCTAGTAAGGAGCAGAAGAAGCAAGGTACCAAGGAGGCTGGTGTGCCACCCGCCACGTTTTTTGGGAGCAAAAAAAAAAGTACGCCTGCTGCAGCAGGTTCTGCTGGGGACCAAGCTGGGAGCAGCACCCCTGCTCCATTGGGTTCAGTGCCTCCACCACCACGCCAACTTAAGTCAAAGCCCTTGAGTGCTTCAGAGGCAGTCAGTGTACTTCTCCAATCACCATCGACCAGTGATGTTGGCTCATCGCAAGAAAGTAGCAGCAATGTCCCTGAATCAACACAGCCGCAACAACAACACCATGTGCAAGTACACGCCCAAGTACATGTGGAAGGAGAGGCAGCAAAAGGAGATGCGCAAGCAAAGGTACATGGAGGTTCACAAGTGCCCACAATAGTTGTTCCTCCCGAAGTAGGGGCACATCAGGAAATCGACAATGAAGCCGAGGTATCATTGGAAGCCACTCTTCCTGATGATCATTCATTGTCTTCCACATCCCTAGCAAGGAAAAGATCAAGGGGGGTGTCTACATCTTCTTCAAGCCCACCGCCTTCTGATGATCTGGATGACGAATGGGTACCACCACGGCAGCCTGAGAGTGAGGCACACCATGATCTGACACCGGTACCTAAGCGTAAAAGGAAGGTCGTCCAAAAACTCAAACCTATGGAGTGTGATGAGGCTCAACAAGAAGTGACAGATACTGCTGGTGATGAAGCCTCTCACGATGACGACGAGCCAGTCATCACAAAGGTCACTGCAGCCCCACCGGGCATGCAGCAAAGAGACATTTTGACCCTATCCCGAGAAGCTGCTGAGCGTGATGATGATGTCGGCGAGGAGGCAATGGAAATGGAATCATTAGATTTGGAGTTAAGTAGTACACCAAAACCTACCGCTTCCATATTTCTTCGCAAGAAGGTACCCACCTCGTCCTCGACCTCAATTCGTGGTGGTGAAAGTGCAAAACGTACTGAAGTTCGGCAATCCACATCCTCCACTTCATCTGGCATTAGCAGCAGGACCACCACCACCAGTATCGCCGCCTCCTCTGGCCCCCGAAGACATTTCAAGTCTCCAGTTTGGGACTTCTTTAGTGTTTGCCCAAAAAATGAAAACATAGCCATTTGTAGCATTTGTAAGCTTCGAGTTAGTCGTGGTAAGTTGGGTTCCAACTATGGTACCGGAGGCCAGAGAGGTCATCTTAGGAGAACGCACGATGTCCAATGGTTTGCGCACCTACACACGATCAAGGAAGCCGCAATTGCACGCAATGAAAACGTTGTTTTTTCATCTGGTGATGACAAGGAGGTAGAAGACGATTCAAACACTTCACTTACACCCAGTTCCCCTGTCAGCAGCACACCCCTTGGGAGCCACACTAAGAGTGTGGGAGAGAGTGAGACATCAATGCGGAAAAGTTCATCAGCGAGCGTAACTGGGTCGAAGAGATCATCATCATCCCGTAAATCCTTGGTCCAGGGCAACATTAAAAAGATGTTGTTTACAGAAGCGCAATATGAACGCAACCACCCAATGACCCGTCTGTATAACACTAAGCTGGCTAAAATGCTAGCTCTGGACCTTCTCCCTTTTTCTTTTGTAGAAGGGGTTGGTTTTCTAGAATTAGTGACAGCGCTCTGCCCTAAATGGAAGGTTCCTAGCCGGTTCTATTTTGCACGAGTTGCGGTTCCAGCACTACATGAAGATGTTCTGAAGGTGATTGGGGCAGCTTTGCAGAAGAGTGCTGTTCACACTATACATCTGACAACAGACATGTGGACCAGTGGCGCAGGCGCTGATTACATGTGCATCACTGCACACTGGGTCTCTTTTTCAGGGGCTAAAGCAAATCTAAACTCAGGTGTTGACACTAACATTGTTTTTAAAGGTGCTCGGAAACATACAACACTAGCCATGTTTGGTTTGGAGAAACGTCACACAGCATAAAACATTTTGGATGTCTTTAACACAAAGGTCCTTAACTGTCTGTCCCCACTAAAACGCAAGGTTGGTTATGTTTCCACGGACAATGGCTCCAATATAGTTAAGGCCATGAGGGACGGTTACTATTTCAGAGTGCCGTGTTTGGCGCACTGTATAAACCTGGTTGTCCAAAAATTCTTGGGTAATAAAGGCAGTGCAGCGTACGGTGTATTGGACACCTGCCGAAAAATGTGCAAGCATTTCAGCCATTCTTTTAAGGCCCGGAAGCAGCTGAGGAGCCTGCTATATCAACATCAAATGCCAGTGAAAGCACTCATCCAGGAGGTGGTAACACGTTGGAACTCAACCTTCTACATGCTTGAGCGTCTGTATGAGCAGTATACGGAACTCGATCAATATTTCCTTAAAGAGGGTGCAGAGGAGCTGAGGATGGGTGGGCCGCAATGGAACATAGTTGAAAGCCTGACACGCATGCTTCGTCCTTTTGAGTTCTTCACGCGTGCAGTCAGCAAGGAGGACTCTAATTTGGGAAAAGCTATCCCATTGTTGTACATGCTGGAGGACCAACTGAAGGAGGTGTGTTCTGTGTTTAGAAAAGATAAAAACCAAGACTCTTTGCTTCTGGCCGAGCAATTATTAGAGCTCCTACAAGGTGATGAACGTCTTAAAAAGATCCACTCAGAACAGCATTACATTTGTGCTACTATTCTGGATCCACGCTACAAAAAGGCGCTGGCAGGCCAAGCATTCTTTCCTTTTGATGATGAACATGTTCTAAAGTACAAACGTTGGCTAGCCTTGTCAGCCAAGAAGTTTGAAACAGAACGGCTGGAAATTGAAGGAAATGGCAGTACATCAGCAGGCCATCCCCAGTCAAAACAATCCACTTCTGCACCTGTGGCTGTGGCACAAGTGACCTCTCAGCCGTTAAAGACACCGGCAACCGGATCATCTGCACGAAAGACAACAGAAACATTGGAGGCTGAAGAGGATTGGCTAGCTCTGCGTGGGTTTGGTTCTCAAAAGGTCAGAGGCACAGCAAGAGCTAAGCAAAGTGGAGGAACCTTGGATGAGGACCTTGAGTCGATGGTGAAGGACTATCTGAATGACTCAACAGAGGTCTATGTTAATTCTGACCCATTGGCGTATTGGCATGGGAAAAAAGAATTGTGGCCACAGCTCACCAACCTGGCTTTAAACTACTTGTCTTGCCCACTCGCAAGCGTGTCTTCTGAACGGGTTTTCAGTGCGGCTGGTGGGATTGTAACTCCCAAACGGAGCCGCCTCTCGCCCAAAAATGTGGAGAGGTTAACAATGATCAAGATGAATCAGCACCTCATACCACCAGATTTCAGAGTACGAGAGAGCGTGCCGGATGAAGAGGAGGTGGACAGCAACATAGATGAGGGAATTTCTACTCTGTCAGGTGACACTGAGCTCACCCTGCCTGAATTTGCAGAGTATGATGACGAAGCCTTATTCTTATTCCTGGACCGTGATACCGACTTCGAGCCCTGAAAATGAGACAACGAATCAATAACTTTCTTTTTCATCCTTATTCACTTTTATTCCTGTGTGTCTGTCTTTCTTTGTTGTGCACAGTTAATATAATTCAAACTTTAATCAGATAATCACAAAAACAAGCCCATCAGCAGAACTGTCTTCACTTGTTTGCTAATTTATTTGAAGGTGCCGCAGTCTGCATTCCTCAGGTTCACAAGTTCAGAAGAACATGCTCCTCTATCCTCCTCCTCCAGACTCCTATTTCCATCAAAGCAGAGGGCTGGTTTACGCCCAATGAAGAAAGACTCAGCACTTGTGGGGGTGTTGTTCTACCTCTTTGCAGGTGAGTTGACGGGTCTGGGGCCATTGCTGGGAAGCACTAAAAGTGGTTTGGACCAAATCCGAGGCGGAACATTTTTTGTGTTTTTGATGACTTGCTTGCCTTTGAGGTGCTCTTAGGGGGGGTTCCGTCTGTTTGCGGGTGAGTTTCGTGGTCTGGGAGCACTGCTGGGACACTATAATCTTGATTGCATTTGCTTTTCAGGAAATCCGTCGTGCCAACCCCGACTTATGGCCTAGCTACGCAGCGCGTTTGGACCGAAGGCCTAGAAATATTGCAAGTATGAGATTTTGCTTTTGGCCTGTTTGGGGGTGTTATGCTTCTTGGCGGGTGGGTTGACGGGTCTTGGGGCATTCCTGGGAAGGTCTAATACCGGGTAGAAGTGGTTGGGACAAAATCCAGGCCGATTTTTTTTGGCTATTTCTGACATTTTGCTCTATGTAGCGTTTTCGGGGGCCTGTTTGGGGGGCTTCCTGGTGTTTGTGGGTGAGTTTCGTGGTCTGGGAGCACTGCTGGGACACTCTAATCTTGATTGCATTTGCTTTTCAGGAAATCCGTCGTGCCAACCCCGACTTATGGCCTAGCTTCGCAGCGCGTTTGGACCGAAGGCTCAGAAATATTGCAAGTATGAGATTTTGCTTTTGGCCTGTTTGGGGGTGTTATGCTTCTTGGCGGGTGGGTTGACGACTCTTGGGGCATTCCTGGGAAGGTCTAATACCGGGTAGAAGTGGTTGGGACAAAATCCAGGCCGATTTTTTTTTGGCTATTTCTGACATTTTGCTCTATGTAGCGTTTTCGGGGGCCTGTTTGGGGGGCTTCCTGGTGTTTGTGGGTGAGTTTCGTGGTCTGGGAGCACTGCTGGGACACTCTAATCTTGATTGCATTTGCTTTTCAGGAAATCCGTCATGCCAACCCCGACTTATGGCCTAGCTACGCAGCGCGTTTGGACCGAAGGCCCAGAAATATTGCAAGTATGAGATTTTGCTTTTGGCCTGTTTGGGGGTGTTATGCTTCTTGGCGGGTGGGTTGACGGGTCTTGGGGCATTCCTGGGAAGGTCTAATACCGGGTAGAAGTGGTTGGGACAAAATCCAGGCCGATTTTTTTTGGCTATTTCTGACATTTTGCTCTATGTAGCGTTTTCGGGGGCCTGTTTGGGGGGCTTCCTGGTGTTTGTGGGTGAGTTTCGTGGTCTGGGAGCACTGCTGGCTATATATACTTTACTTTGCAAGAGGTTTGAAGCAAATCCATGGTGGCAGAGGGGACTTAGGGCCTAGCTGCAGAGCGCGCGCGGAGTGATTTGGGAAATTTGTGAAAAATTGACTAAGTCCCCATTTTTGTACTTTTGCTCTTTGGCTGTTTGGGGGTCTTCTACTCGTTTTCTCCTGGGTTGACGGCTCTGGGGCCATTGCTGGGAAGCTCTAATACCGGATAAAAGTGTTTTGGACCGAATCCCAGGCGGAATTTTTTTTGTGTTTTTGATGACTTGCTTGCCTTTGAGGTGCTCTTAGGGGGGGTTCTGTCTGTTTGCGGGTGAGTTTCGTGGTCTGGGAGCACTGCTGGGACACTCTAATCTTGATTGCATTTGCTTTTCAGGAAATCCGTCGTGCCAACCCCGACTTATGGCCTAGCTACGCAGCGCGTTTGGACCGAAGGCCCAGAAATATTGCAAGTATGAGATTTTGCTTTTGGCCTGTTTGGGGGTGTTACGCTTCTTGGCGGGTGGGTTGCCGGGTCTTGGGGCATTCCTGGGAAGGTCTAATACCGGGTAGAAGTGGTTGGGACAAAATCCGCGCGGAAAAGCCTTTAGTTTTGGCACTTTTTGTAACTTAGGGTTCGTTAGGGTTAGCCCTAGCAGCAGGATTGCATGTGTTTCGGGGTGTTCTAGATTTTTCAAACTGAGTTCTGGGGTCTTAGAGCACTCGTGAGAATGTGGAATTTTGGTTGCAAGTCATTTGAAGAAAATCCATGGTGGGAAAGGGGGGATTTGGCATAGTTAAAGAAAGCCTTTGCCACTATTCTTAACTTAGGGTTCGTTAGGGTTAGCAGTATTTCTATTGCATGTGTTTGAGTGGGGGGGATTTCGAGTCTTGGAGCGATGCTGGCTATGGCTACTTTTGCTTGGTTGCTTGCAAGTGGTTTGAATGCAATCCACGGTGGGTAATGGGTAATTAGGGTACTTCGGCCTACTTTTACTTTCAAAGTAAGCTTTGTCACCAGTTTTCTGCTAGGCCTCGTTTTTTGAGATTTGATTGGGGGTCTTCTACATTTTTGCGACTGGCTTTAGTAAGGGTCTGGGTGGGAGCACTGCTAGGAAGATCTAATTTTGTTCTAAAACACAGTTTACAGTACACCTAGCTTGAGGGGCAAGATCCGCTACATTAATTTGCCCATACTTATTTATCCTTCAAAAGGTGACTCAGAGTACGCACTTTCAAAAACATTGTACTGTCTACTAGGAAAAACAAATTGTGACTTTTTGCACTCCACAGCCTACATACCTTATATTTATTTATCAGTGGTATTTTTCGTTGAATAATTACAGGCCGGGTTTCAGTCTCTGCAATGGGGAAAAAAGGATGGAGTCAGGCTTCACAGTAGCGAGCCACAATTCAGCATCAGGCAGGCAGTGGACAGGGTGTCTTCTGGTGACCAACATCGATGGACGAAGCGTCGGCTGCAATGGAGGAGTGCCGCTAATAGGAGGATTTTTTTTCTGCAGGCAACTTACTTACCACTTCCAACAGGACCACTACAACCACATAGATACAGTATCCCTTGCCTTTTTCTCTGACTGTGACTGCATTTCTTGGCTCTCTCTCGGCTTCTACATTGATCCCTTAACACATCACTTAGTCCACTCCACTATCACATCTGCACCACACATAGTCATTTGTAAGTGCTCCTACGTAATTCGCAAGTCGCAGCACGCCCCAGGCCGTAGAGGACTGGGATGGCCCCAATGATGAAGCATGTCACCAAGGGGCAACCCTGGTGAGTGAGGGGACACCTAGAAAAAAAGCAATTTCTCCTTTTCTATCTACTATACCTTCTGTCAGGTTACGCAGCCCCTAAGCGCCTACCGTACTATGAAACTACATTTCCCATGAGTAGGCGGGAGACTTGCAGACTATTTAGTGAGACTATATGAGAGTACCCTTGTATGTTAGGACAGCACTTCACTGATGCCTGTCTTGTCTTCTGTTACAGGTATCCTTTCCCTGCTGACCCTACCTTTACCCATCCCACATTTTTTATTTTAGTTTGTTATTTTTCTCCCCCGCCTAATGCCTCGAACACCCTGTGTTTACACTTCTGGGTGTTGGTGACATTTGGAGGTGGAACCATATTTGCATCGACTGGATCACGGGGAGTAAACCTGACACCTTCCAGACCAACCCCATTGAGTGTTGTTGTGGATGGATTTATAGTGACCAGCAAGGCTCTCGGGTATCTGGCTACAGAGACCTTATGTTGAATATCGTTATCAATAATTCCACACAGGCCCTGTACTGTCGCATTCTTTCTTTCCACAGTTGTCGATGATATATTCTTACTCTGCTTGACAAAGAACCATTGCTAATGTGAAAGAACTTCAACCGAATTAGTAGTTATACTTTACCATTTGTTAGGCTACAATGTGGCACTGCTCTACTGTACTTCTGTCACCTGCTATATTCTCAGTTGTACCGTTGAATTGCTCAGGAGGACAAACCAGATTTCATTTTCTTTTTTTTCATAGGCATGCAACTGCCACTGTGTCACACCACTAGTACCACCGCTATGAGGAAATTTTATCCGACCAAGATTGCCAACGTTATTCGGTGTTTCCCGTGGAGCCAGCCCTGGGTCTAGCCCTACTTTCAAACACAAATTACAGGTAAGATAAGCGTTTGGTGGTTTGGGGGTATAATGGAGTATTAGTACGAGAGACGCGAGACTGAAGGTAGTACTACTAAAGTCCTAGGACTCTTGGATTCACTTCACTTAGTCTGTGAGAGGCACTTAGTGTTGAAAACATTTGGGCATTTACACTTAAAGGAAGAAAATGGAACTAAACTTTCAGGAAAACAGTCAACGTTAAACCCCCACCCACCAGGCAAGCAGTAAAAAACAGGTATGCTCAGATAAAGTTTGAAAAAGTATATTTATATCCCTAACAAAATAATCTCCCGCAAGACCCTCCCTAACCCCAACGATTGTCCTTCAAAAGTCCCCAAAAACCCAACTCCCAATTCCCACCCCCCAAAAGTCTCTAAAAAAGGGGCAAGGGACACTATGGGTGGATGCTGTTAACTTTTTGGGCCAGGGCATCATGCTCCTCGCGGAGCAAGGCGAGCTCCTGCTGAAGGCGGGACACCATCAGGGTAGTGCGGCGCAGGCGTGCCTTCACTGCCTTGCAGGTGCAATGCCTGTGAGAGGCAGCTGTTGGCCTTGCTGCTCGGCGGTGGCGTTTGCCTTTGGCAGCCCGGCTCAGTCTGGGTGGACCACTGTGCTGGGTGGCAGCCCGTGGGGCCACGGAGGCCGATGCAGACGACGTTGTTGTAGTTGTCGACTGCACACTTTCCACGTCCTCCAGGGCCACCAGCCGCCGATATTCCGCAACAGTGGCCTCGATCCTCCGTTGCCGGGCCGCTCTAGCCAGCTCCTTCCTCCTTGTTCGTTTGGAAGGAGAACCTATATGAAGAAAGAAAGACATAGTCTGTAACCAATGCTCTTTAAGATTAACTCAATCATTCAGCAGAAATTTGTGTTGCAGTACAACTAGCAACTTGCAAGCGCATTACATAACTATTGAGGCCAGTATCTATCTAACCTCACACTTCTTCATCCTTGCTCTAACATTAGTGGGAGTTTAAGGAACAAATTCTACGAGCACTGTGGACTTCCATTGGAGTCGACTATGAAAGTACACCAGTCTTATTCTTCTTCTTATCTCTTGTTTTGGAAAATTGGTACGTTATTTTCTGCAAGCCGGCATAATGCCAGCGCAGTAAACTTGCACCCGAGAAAAAGAGACGCACGCCATGAGGAGTGACCTAGACTTGCGTTGCCGTTGCGTTACTGTACCCGTCCAGTACATGCAGGTGGTGAAGCTCTTACTTTTCTATTACGGGTGGCACTGAGAATACTCTGTTACAACTCAAGGGCTACTGCTTAATTCATTTAACTTTCACCCTACAGTGGAAATGAGTACTAGAAATGGAAAATTGAAGAAGATAAATAATCTGATTATCTATCACTTCACATGGGATGTTTTTGCTTATATATGGGATGACTTTAGGTGCTTTGCTTTTTATTGAGTGACCAGTGATACATCCACACATGAATGACTGAGTACTACTAAACTTATTAAGAGAGGTAGGGAGTGGCCACCATAATAACCGGATCTATGCAGTGCTTGCAATACAAACTACTGCTACTATTTATGGTAGTATTTGGACAAAATTAAAAGTTCTTTTCCTTGCCTTTCCTACACTGGAACGGACGTGCGGGTGCAGTGTTACATGCTCTTCAAAGTTACACTTAGTTCATCCACTGACCGTCTACTCTCTCTAGATCATGGGTACTCACAAACTTTCTCTCAGGGGCTACATTTACAGTGTAGTTTGGGGCCGAGGGCCGCACTGGTGGGGGTGGAGTCAGAGGGGGCGGGGCTAAAGCAAAACGATAACTTGTGACCATGAGGTTGCACACAGGTCCCTGCAGCAGATGCCCTCATCCACTGAGCCACCAGACCCAGCATTTACATACATCTCTCTCCCTCCTTCTCTCCCTCCTGCCCTCCCTCCATCTCTCTCTCCCTCCTGCCCTCCCTCCAGATAGAACACTTCAAAAGACATTATGGACAATCCCAGAGGACTGCACTAAGTTGATAGAGCTATTGCTGACTAGAATCATGGGAGTTTCGCCAACCGTGCAATCTTAGTTAGCTACACAGACAGACTAATAAGAATAATCTAGTAATACCACAGGGAGTCATAGTAGAGGCAGGATAAGAATTTAGATACAGTCTACAAGAAGAGCAAAGACAATTTTGAAAAAAGTCAAATGAGGAACGCTAGGAAAAATAGGTACTAGTCTAAAATGAAAACTTACTGGGGCCAGCAGAGGAGCCCTCGCCTGCCCGATCCTGGCCCTGTTGAACAGCATCCGCCGCCTGCTGCTCCTGTGTCCTCCTCTCGCCCCTGGGGGGAGCTGACGTACAACATGAAAGAAAGAACAGAAAACATGGATGATTGTTGCTTGTCAATGTCAACCAAATCAAACATTTCAAAAGAACAATAACAAAATATTTCCGCGAAATTATATTGATTATGGTTACTTTTCATTTATTTGCGGACCTGTGACTTCGAAAGTCACGTAACTCACTAAACAAAGTACTGAAACGTTCACCTAGGACTGGCAGTCCGCAGTCCGCAGGCAAGACGCAAAGTGACAGACAAACTCCATTGTGATTTCAGTCAGATCAGTGACAACACTAACAGTTGCCTGCTACATTACCAGTCATTTAAATAGTCAAACTATCAATCCACCGCCACTATTTTTCTTATTGTCAGGGTTACAAAGGAAGGGGCAGATTTAAGCCCTTGCGGCTCTTTTGCGCCGTTCTTGCGTGACTTTTGTGACGCAGCAGCTAAACAAAAAAGGGCGCCATGGTGCGGCGTATAATATTATAACAACGTGACGCATTTGGGAGATGCATCCCGTTATAAAGCCCTGCGCCATCAGGGGGCGTTCCGGCGCAAGGGAGGGCATTCCTGCGCTGGAACACATCCTAATAGTGGCTGAGGGAAATCTACAAAATATCAATCAGTCACCTTTAGGACAATGATGCGTCACACAAACCCTGCACCTGCTTGAAGCAGACGTACGGCTTGACCCAGCATTGGGGAGATAGGGTACCCCAGAGCATTGATGGAGCTGCGCCATCGTTGCGACGCAACTCCAGCAGTAAAGCTTCAGTGACGTTTTGGGCCCATGGTGCGCCGCATTGCAAATACTAACAAAAAGGAGGTGTTTGGCCCAGTGGGAAAAAGGGTAGGTAGGGCCTGTGAATACCAAAAAAGCAATTTACCTATGCCTCTATGTACATGAATATAACATTTAATGTAATTCAAAGAGAAAACCACACTGTTAGTTAACTCAGACAATTGCTTTATGTCTATTATTTTCCGAACTCAGAGATTGTCAATTATTTACGACAAGAGAAAAAATACATAGTCAACTTTACATTGAACACACAAAACAAGAATTATTGCACAGGAAAAAGCAACATAAACAACGTATAAAACATAGTTTTAAATGTGTGCGTTACAGTGAGCCAATCAGAAAAAATACATACACATTGTGAACAGTGATTGTGAAATTGTATCAAAACAGTATACCACAGACTTTCAACAATTATGAAAAAAGTAAGCAAATGTTGGGACTACGTATTGATCAACTGCCCAACTTCCTGTAACACTGTTTGTCAAAGGGTTTACAATTGTGTGAATGCAGGAAAAAACCTAATATTAATTAGGGCATGCCAATGGTTTTTGGCCAAAACAATGATACTACGTGCCAACGCGTTTCGAATGCCAATGGATGAATCATCGGATTCTCATCAGGGCGTGGAATTTATCCGTTGGTACTGTTTGGGTGAAAAGGGACAAGGGGTTGATTTATTAAAAAATGAACTCTACTAATGCAAAAAGAAGCTTTTTCCATATGAATGCATCATCTGATGCAGCGTACCTTTTGCGACCAAGTAATTAGGGTCGATTGGTTCCTTTTGGGAAATAGTCATCATATGCCAAGGGAGTCGACCTGCAATTCAGTGACACAGGCGTGGTAAGTGTGCAGAAAATGAAAGTACAGGAAGGCACTAAACCGTGTGGACATTTATAAAAATTACCTCTGTTAATGGAGCAGCCGCTCCGAGGTCGAGGCCGAGTGGACAGGCTCTCGTTGCAATAATGTTCCTTGACAAATCTACAAATACAAGCATTGTGTATTAGCGAGGGAAGATACTGATTGTAATGCCCCAGGGAAATGAAAATGGTGAATCTGTACCTTGTCTCCAAACAATTGGAAGGCGGAATATCACTACACCGGTAGTTTATAGGGACATTAGTTAAAAGACGAAGCCAATTATATTCTGGTGACTTCACTGAGTACATTCAGCCCGTAATTAACAGTGTTAAATTTCATGATAAGATAGGCCTCCTTGCGGAGTAGTGCCGCCTCAATGTCCTGTACATACTGTTTGGGGTCCATCCATGCGAGGACCGTCCATTTAAAATCATTTTCACCATGGTTGTGACCTATGAAGTGCTCAACCATGGGTGCAGAGGAAACTTTTTTCTTAATTCTGGATCGATGTTGTGTGATGCGTGAATTAACAGATTGAGTAGTTTTGCCTATGTACACTTTGTCACAGGGACACACCACGGCATAGATGACATTTTTTGTACGACAATTGGTAAACATCTCATGCTTCCATGTGACCCCATCATGGTTAAAACTGTTACCTTCTAGGGTGGAGGAACACGATACACAATTGCCACACTTGTGGTGCCCGCTAACAGGTTTCAAATTCCATTGCGAAATCAAATTGCTTTTGGGTTTCGGAATGTAGCTGTCTGCCCTGATCAATTGTTGACCGATGCTTTTATTTTTGCGCATGGCAAAAATGGGCTTTTGTAGAGGACTTGGTAAATCTTCCAATAGATGCCAATTTTTCAAAATAATACGTTTAAACTGATTTGTGTGTGATCCAAAAGTTGTGACACACACCAGTTCATTTGGTACACTTTTGTCTTTTTTTACCAGGAGGTTCTCCCTGGCGGTGCATCTGGCACGTTTCTTGGAGTGATTAAGAAGTTTCTTTGGGTAGCCCCTTGTTGCCATCTCTGCGCAAAAATTTGAGGCATGTTGATCAAAATCCGAAATATCACTACAATTTCTTCTTATTCTTAGCAGTTGCCCAAAAGGAAGATTTTCTTTCAGGCACGAGTAAAATGACTTTTCTGGACATCACTGTAGGCGTCCGCGACAACATCCTCACAACGACCTTACATAAGAAACTCACGGACAGGAATACCATCCTGCACTTCAAAAGCTCGCACCCTCAGTGCCTGAAAGAAAATCTTCCTTTTGGGCAACTGCTAAGAATAAGAAGAAATTGTAGTGATATTTCGGATTTTGATCAACATGCCTCAAATTTTTGCGCAGAGATGGCAACAAGGGGCTACCCAAAGAAACTTCTTAATCACTCCAAGAAACGTGCCAGATGCACCGCCGGGGAGAACCTCCTGGTAAAAAAAGACAAAAGTGTACCAAATGAACTGGTGTGTGTCACAACTTTTGGATCACACACAAATCAGTTTAAACGTATTATTTTGAAAAATTGGCATCTATTGGAAGATTTACCAAGTCCTCTACAAAAGCCCATTTTTGCCATGCGCAAAAATAAAAGCATCGGTCAACAATTGATCAGGGCAGACAGCTACATTCCGAAACCCAAAAGCGATTTGATTTCGCAATGGAATTTGAAACCTGTTAGCGGGCACCACAAGTGTGGCAATTGTGTATCGTGTTCCTCCACCCTAGAAGGTAACAGTTTTAACCATGATGGGGTCACATGGAAGCATGAGATGTTTACCAATTGTCGTACAAAAAATGTCATCTATGCCGTGGTGTGTCCCTGTGACAAAGTGTACATAGGCAAAACTACTCAATCTGTTAATTCACGCATCACACAACATCGATCCAGAATTAAGAAAAAAGTTTCCTCTGCACCCATGGTTGAGCACTTCATAGGTCACAACCATGGTGAAAATGATTTTAAATGGACGGTCCTCGCATGGATGGACCCCAAACAGTATGTACAGGACATTGAGGCGGCACTACTCCGCAAGGAGGCCTATCTTATCATGAAATTTAACACTGTTAATTACGGGCTGAATGTACTCAGTGAAGTCACCAGAATATAATTGGCTTCGTCTTTTAACTAATGTCCCTATAAACTACCGGTGTAGTGATATTCCGCCTTCCAATTGTTTGGAGACAAGGTACAGATTCACCATTTTCATTTCCCTGGGGCATTACAATCAGTATCTTCCCTCGCTAATACACAATGCTTGTATTTGTAGATTTGTCAAGGAACATTATTGCAACGAGAGCCTGTCCACTCGGCCTCGACCTCGGAGCGGCTGCTCCATTAACAGAGGTAATTTTTATAAATGTCCACACGGTTTAGTGCCTTCCTGTACTTTCATTTTCTGCACACTTACCACGCCTGTGTCACTGAATTGCAGGTCGACTCCCTTGGCATATGATGACTATTTCCCAAAAGGAACCAATCGACCCTAATTACTTGGTCGCAAAAGGTACGCTGCATCAGATGATGCATTCATATGGAAAAAGCTTCTTTTTGCATTAGTAGAGTTCATTTTTTAATAAATCAACCCCTTGTCCCTTTTCACCCAAACAGTACCAACGGATAAATTCCACGCCCTGATAAGAATCCGATGATTCATCCATTGGCATTCGAAACGCGTTGGCACGTAGTATCATTGTTTTGGCCAAAAACCATTGGCATGCCCTAATTAATATTAGGTTTTTTCCTGCATTCACACAATTGTAAACCCTTTGACAAACAGTGTTACAGGAAGTTGGGCAGTTGATCAATACGTAGTCCCAACATTTGCTTACTTTTTTCATAATTGTTGAAAGTCTGTGGTATACTGTTTTGATACAATTTCACAATCACTGTTCACAATGTGTATGTATTTTTTCTGATTGGCTCACTGTAACGCACACATTTAAAACTATGTTTTATACGTTGTTTATGTTGCTTTTTCCTGTGCAATAATTCTTGTTTTGTGTGTTCAATGTAAAGTTGACTATGTATTTTTTCTCTTGTCGTAAATAATTGACAATCTCTGAGTTCGGAAAATAATAGACATAAAGCAATTGTCTGAGTTAACTAACAGTGTGGTTTTCTCTTTGAATTACATTAAATGTTATATTCATGTACATAGAGGCATAGGTAAATTGCTTTTTTGGCATTGCAAATACGGCGCACCATGTTTGGTGGTGGTAGCGGGCCGCACAATTAATGGCGCATCCCTGCTACTTTGCAGGGATGCGACGGTAATTGCAATTCTGCCCCTTAGGGGCATACTTACTTACGCGTTCTGGCGCATCTCCAGAGATGCGCCAGATCAAATGCGTCACGCAAAACTACCCTTGCGACACGGCAGATGTGCCTCATTTACAATGCGGCGCGCCCTGGCGCAAGGGTAGGCACTTGCGTGACGCATCTCGTCACGTAAGAGCGGCGCATCGCTGGAGTCACGTCGCCAACGCAATGCAACTCCAGTAATGCTCAGGGCCACCCAATACTTAACATGCTGTGTCAGTCCTTTCGCCTGCTTCGAGCAGACATAAGGAATTGAATTGACGTAGCAGCGTCGCAGAAGTGCCTGCGTTAAATCTTGTACATATCACGCAGGCAATTTTGCGAGGCGCACAGCCGCTGGACCGCCCACCCTGCGTACTAGGAACGCACCCATTGTGGTGCAGGCCCATGGCTTTATAACGTGACGCATCTCCCTAGATGCGTCATGCTGTAAATGACTCGCAGGGATGCGGCACGTTTACGCCGCTGTTGCGTCACGCAAGGCAACGTAAACGTGGCGCAAGGGGCTTGTAAATGTAATCTGCCCCCTAGTGTCTAGCATTACGCAGTTCTGTAAAGTACACTCATACATAATAGTTACTCAGGCCAATGAGACCACGAAATAGAAAACAAATAAGCATAGTAGCAACGCCACTGAGAAGGAGAGCAGTGCACCTGAAATGCACAGAAGATTTTGAAATATAATTTAACTACAATGTAATCGTCATCAGCGGCATTATTGGCTTGCTCCATGTAAAAAACAAATATTTGCAATACAACAACACAGAGCAGGAGAAAACATCATAGTAGTGAGTGATTAAATGGCTACTACTACTCACCAAGCCTGGGGATCTCCAAGCCGAGCTGGTCCAGCAGGTCGCGCTCGCGGTCCAGGAGGTCCGTCCAGCGATGGGTGACCTGGCTGTAGGTGCGCTGGACCCCGTAGAGGTGGGATATGGCCCAGCACACCTTCTCCCACCGCTTCCGGCGCTCCCGCATGTTGTAGCCGCCGGCCGCGATCCTGCCGCCTCCCGCGATGGTCCTGGGCAGGCGGCGCTGGACGAAGTAGACCAGCGCGCCCACTTCCTCCGGGCTGAATATCTCCCGTCGCGTCACCTGCTCCTCCCTCAATCTCCCGCATGCTGTCCTGCCACTGGGTCCAGCACTACTCCCCGCCGCCGCTGCGGCCCTCAAGTGCCTGGGCAGCTTCACGGCGCCTGGCTTGACCATGGTCTGGGCAGGTAAGGTAGGAAGAAGTAGAAAATTAAGAAAGAATAGGATAGGGAAGAAGAAAAGAAAAGAGTTTAAAAAAGTAGTTTAAAAGTAAAGAAAACTAGCAGAAAAGACAAAAATATACAGCTAGGAAAAGAGAGGGATAGATAAGAAGCAAAATCGTAAAAAAAAAACTGAAAACAAGCAAAGGATGGCAAAGATACCAAGAGGATTAAACACCCTGCCCAGACACAGGAAATGAATGAAAAACAAGATGGCCGGCGCCCGTTCACGAGCGCGAAAGTAAGTTCGCGCGAGATTTTCCTCGCGATCTCGTGCGAACCTCTAGATTTCCCGCGCGATCTCGTGCGAACCTCTACTCGCAATGCGCTTACTGCGCGAGATTATACATAGCGGGCGGAAACGGAAATACGTCACGCAAACAAAATGGCCGCGCCCGTACTCGACCTTGGGGTAAATTCGCGTGTTGCGCTGCAAGCGGCTCGCGAATACTGCAAAAAAACTCGCGAAACAACAAGCCGCAAAAAAATAAAATGCTCATTCGCACGAATTGGCGGCTTCCGCGGTCGGTTTCGCACGACGCCGCGCCCCGCGAATAGCGCGAAAAAAAACGAAAAACGATTTCAGCAAAAGCAAAAGCAATGAGCAGGTGCAAAAGGTCAACCTCATGATTTGTAACGATTCTTTGTAGTGCTTCCTGAGGGGGCCCTCCAGAATTCCGTTGCCTGCTTGCAACTATTGTGTGACCCTGCTCTGACCTTAACTGTATGCCACAAAGGTCCTGATTTACAGCTAAAGGAGCAGACAAGCAGGTGCCAGGCTGGAACTTTAAATTCTTTCAGTGACACATTAATTAGCCCCTAATTCATTATTGTCAGTTGGGGCAGGGCAGGTGTTGTAACTAATTTTGCAACAATGAAAGCACTTAGCAAGTGCAAAAGATCACTAATCAGGGCGCACTAAGGAAGCAGGTGCCAGCTAAAAAAATATTCTGTGACACATTAATCAGCCCCAAATTAATTCAGGTCACTTGAGGCAGGGAAGGTGTGCTTTGCTTTGCCGAAAATAATGTACACTGGACAACCAGAGGGTGTGGTGATGAAACAGAGGGTGGCATGGGTGGGCCAGAGGGTGGCATGAGTAGTCAGAGAGTGGCAGTGGTGACAGAGAGTGGCAGTGATGAAGAAGAGTGTCCCAAACAGGCTGGACATGTAGAAACAACAAGTTCGCAAAACTTGCGACCCGACAGGTAAGTTCGCAAATTGCGAAATTGTAAAAACCCTCGCGAACTGGCAGAAACACGGGCGAACACAAAAAAAAAAATCTGCAAATTCGCGGGAATTCGCGGATTTTGCGGATTGCGAATCCGCAAATCCGCAAAATTCGCGAACGCGAGATCCGCAAAATTCGCCCATGCTTAGTACATTCCTATATATCAAACCAAGTGATCAAAACTCATTGGAATTATTAATCCTAGGTAATGTACAACATGGAGCTGCAGGGGAAGTTCATTCAATAGCCAGCGGCTCTCGCAGACCATGGTGTGGCAGGGCCTACGCGTTTCGAATCCCACCAGTTTATTTGGGATTCTCTTCAGGGCCTAATGGAGTATCTAAGAAAAAGGAATGAAACAAAGGAAAAAATATAAGAAACACAAGTTTGACAGCTAATATATTGATTGCAGGACCTGACACCACAGAAGCTTGCCGAGTGACTCAAGCGTACCCCTAACGGCTTACCAATGGGTGTGGAACAGGGGTGTTCTGATAAGCACCGTAGTTAGTTAGGAAACATGAATCCGGGTCTGGGGATAAATAACAAGAAGGTATGCTAAACGGTTTCATTCGATGTTACAAGTACTGGATCAGAAATAGCCTAATGAAGACTAATGGGGTTCCTAGTTTTACTCACCTTTTACAAGAAGTGCAAGGTATCTCTTTATACTGTGTCCGTAGGTGGATGATGGAACACTGCCGGGAGGAAAACGTGAACCTGTTTAAAAAAATTATAGGAAACTGTATTTTAGACTAAAGTTGGACCGTTACTTGGCAAAGGTCAACGGGGAAATAAGTGTGAATTCTCACCCCTAGTATATCAATTTGTGTTTCGGGGCCTGGTAGGGGCTAACAATCATTCCGTAATCGATATCTGTCGTCTGAAACAGAACGGGAAGAGTTAATGAAAATGGCAGGAGGACATATCATCTATAATTACGCTGATCGAAGCGCAGGCTTCTTACCGGTTGCAAAGCCTTGAGAAGCCTTCACGGTCTGCAGTTTGACAAAGTCGAGCGTGTGGCGGCTTTATACTATAATAGATAATGTTGGACAAAGATAGTTTAAAAAAACGGGTTTATGAATTATACAGGGGTAGACAAGCAAAAAACATAAATCAAATTAGTGCATCATCGCATCTGTGAATGGAAGGGGCCCAGTGCGTGAAGTGGTGGGAAGAATGCTTTTATCGGATCCCTAAGCTGGAATTATAAAAGAAATCACAATTAGGGCCTACGAGTTCAGAAGAGATCATAAAATGAGCACAATTTAATTCGAGTAGTGGGGGCTTACCGCAAATAGTGCGGACTTCAATTCAGAGCCTGGGATTGTCTCGGGAGAGGTCTGCTTCAAAGTAGCACCATTGCACACAGAAACTGTAAGAAAGACAGTTTCTGTATCATTTTGCGGCATATACAAGGGCTTACAAAGTTGCCGAGAAGGGTGAGTGGATACAATTACTTGCGAAATAAACCACCACACGGACCGGTAGCGTTCAGGCCGGCGCTATACCTTAGCACATGCATCCTAGAAGCAGGGACGATGGAATCTACCTTTTTTAAAGGGCGTGATTAGTGAAGTACTGCCTTTGAAAGGGGAGGCGTACGAAGCATGATTCAGGCCCGGATCTGAGTTAAACCATGGACAGGGAGGAATTACACAAAAGCCCGGTCAGGAGGAAAGAATTTGCATGCAAATGTAAATGTAAATGTATTGCGATTTATATAGCGCACGTATCACCCGAAGGCATCAAGGCGCTTGCCTTGGGAACCCATCCTGGTATTCCCCTGTGAGATAACCCCAGCAGGGTATCCACAAGGTGAAAGCCAGGCATCCCGCCGCGAGGGGCCATAGTGGAGATTAAGCAAGCTATTGCCCAGAGTCGCAGAGTGTGAACCCGTGAGTCGAGTAGGCACCGGAACGAGAATTATTGAGTCTGTGGAATTTTTGAGCCCAAGACCCGCCGAGGCGGGGAATTGAACCCTGGTCCAAGACCGATCTCAGCTTCCGGGTCTGCCGCCTCTAACCCCTGAGCCACACTTCTCCATTCGATGCAAGTATTCAAATGGGGGCCCGACAGAGGGTTGAAGGAGTCCCACGTTAATGACACAAGACAGATACCAAGGGATTGGTTCGCGGGGAAGGCATGCATCTATGATGTATACCACACAGTCAACTGAAATCTAGGCATAACGTACATGGGTATATGGAGCATATTTCAGACGATTGTGTATTTACACCTCTGATGACAGGGGTGTTCAGCAGCATATGGCTGCGGGATCTGAATAGAAACAGTTGCAGTCAGAGGATTCAAGGAATTATACATACCTAATTAAAGCTTAAAAATTTCACTCAGTTCATTAAGGCCTGATGTTGCCGTATCAAATTTTACTATAAGGAATGCCTCTCTTTTGGACAGTTTAAGATTCCAGTTGCATCCTCGTGGATCTTTTTCGACTCTGGAAATGACTGTCCACCTCAGGTCACTTATTTGGTGTTGCATACATGTCCAATGATGGACTAATGCGGCATTTTCCACTTTTCTTTTTAATCTAGATTTATGTTGGGAAATGCGTCGGCGGACCTCTTGGTTAGTTTTTCCTATATAGAGGCGTTGACAGGGGCACTTTATACCGTAAACTACAAACTTAGATTTGCAGTTGCTGAACGCATCGTGCTTCCATGAGATTCCGTTATGCTGGAATAGAGACCCTTCAAGTGTGGATTCACAGCAGAGACAGGTACCACATTTGTGGTGTCCTGTCACGGGAGGCATTCCCATCATTTGGCGTAGCGTAGGTTGTCTCGGGGCTGGCATAGCCGCTCGAACTATATGATTGGCTATGCTGCTTTCCTTCTTAAAGGCAAACAGGGGACGTTCTTTAAGAGTCGCATCTAAGTTCTTTACAAGGTGCCAGTTTTGTCCGATGACCCGTTTGAGCTGGTTAGCATTAGGGCAAAACGTGGTGACACATACTTGTCGCTTCAAATCAGGCTTATTTTTCCGTTCTAGAAGTGTCTCTCTGGGGGTCCACTGCGCTCTCCTCATGCAATTTTTAACCAGTTTTTTAGGGTACCCCCTATCACAAAGTTTAGATATCAAATTCTCAGCATGATGGTGATAATCCTCTTTATACGTACAATTTCTGCGTACACGCAGAAACTGTCCGTAGGGGAGGTTTTCTTTGAGGCTTCTAGATGGGTTACTATCAAACATTAAAGATTTGTTTCGGTCGGTGGGTTTAATGAATAGAGTGGTCGCCAGTTTGCCTGCTTTGGGGAACACCTCTACATCAAGAAATGCAATTTTGATGGTTGACTGGGCGAGACTGAATTTTATGTCCAATGTCCTGGAGTTTAGCCATTGGTGGAACAGGGACAAGTTGTGACTGCCTCCTGCCACACCATGAACACGTCATCAATAAATCGAAGCCAGGTCCCGATATGTTGGTGGAATGGGTTGTTGTTATGTACGTAGGTGTTCTCATACATAGACATAAAAAGTACTGCTAGCTCCGGTGCAAAAGGGCAGCCCAAAGCATAAAATGTATAATACAAACATAAAAACAACATGGGCAGACAACATCACAATGTATAATTACCAAGACAATACAATGTTAAAGTTATGTATCTAAGAAGCATTTTCCATATTCACATAATAGTCCATAATTATTATCCCAAATAATTGAATCAAATAACTATAGTTCACTCTTTGAATCAATATTTTCTCTCACAACAGGGCCATTGGAACAGTGACAAAAATAGAAAAAGGGTGGAACCTAAAGCAGAAGTAAGGTCCCCTCTGGTCCAACATTAGGGCAACATTTTGGTAATGTAATCCAAATCGAACATGCGTTGAGATATTAATTATGACGTACTGTAATTATTGGCAATATTCCTTAACCGTGCTGGTAACGATTCTAAAAGTGTTGTTATTCACAACACTGTCCTTATATACATATGATCAATTTCCTCTGAACATGCCAAGATAATGTGTTTGAAGTACTGCAACAAAGCCTGCAGATAACAACAATCCTGGATTTAGGTCATATTATGCCCCAATATTAATCCACATGTAAGTTCCTTCAAGTATAAACATATATATTTTTTGTATGCTAACAGAAATAACATTATTAGTCACAGAAGTTGTGACTGGTCATTTATGGTTTAAAACGACAAAAAGAACAGATGTGAATTCATCAATCTTGCGCAACGACTGAATAAAGATATTTGAGGCAATTTGTGAATTAGTACCCCACAATGAGACCATATCTTAGCCGGCCATGTGAGAGCACCTTCAGATCGTAGATTGGAGGGACCACTATATTGTAGTGTAGTTCCAATGGTACCCTTTCATGCAGGACCTACGCTGTTTACGGATGACATATACTGTGGGCTTTGTGGCAAACTGAGTCTGTACACCCCAAACGAATATGTCAGCCTATGTTTTTGTATTAGCTAGCTCGCAGTGCTACTAGAATCTCTTGTTTTCAGAGAGATTCGTTTTTGCAACTTCAGAACATAATAACTTCAGACTCGTGGAAACAATATACTACTTCTCACCCAGTCACTCGTGCTTGCTAGATTTGCTCTCAGATAGATACATAGAAGAAACAGTTGAGCCTGTTTACAATAAGAATTTATTGTACCGTGGTTCTTCTCATGTAAAATAAGTGCGCTGCATAAACTGTAATACAGTAGCAGAGATATAGAACCAGCAGTACAGTGAATAGAAAGAAATAGTATTGTTCTACTATTTTGCAATGGTCATGAACACATACATGAATATGAAATGCATTTATTTAATAAAGTGAGTACTCCTAAGATGCTTGTCTAGATGTACCTAAGTGTACCAAGCATGTGCGTAAGTGCGAAAGAACCTAAGTCTAAGAGCCTAAGTCTAAGATCCAAGAATCCCACTCAGATTTAGTCAAACCCCTGTACCTGAATAGTGGGAGTATGGGACCTCGTCCTGGACTTGAGCTGGACACCCCGCATGGGATCGTCAGACTACTGTCATATGGAGCAATGGCATGTCGGCGCAGCAGCGTCTCTGGTCAGTGTGTCGGCCTTGAAGTCTCGGTTCCCTCCTGCATACTGATAGCAAGAGGTGCTGTATTTATACAGTCTATGTGCATATGTTCCCCATTGCTCAGTAAGAGGATGACGTTGGGGATTAAACCTTGTGCGTCAATCGGAGAGGTGAAGTGGACCTCCTGTAGAGTGTACTCATAAATTATTCATATGTGCTAAGGATGACGTCTTAGCAATATTTATTGGGAAAAACCCACCCTCAGCATCGAACTAAGTGAAAGGTTTATGCCATAAAAGGCTACAGTCCTTATAAGGCATTATGTCCATTCAAGGCAGTCTGTCCTTATTTGGAGTTATGTCCTTGTGGGGCTCGTTCATATGAAATGACAGGGAGACGATGTAGAGAGAGTGTAGGATGCTTCCTAGACCTATATCAGGGTACCGATATGAAATATAACAATATGGCCTCCTGGATGTGCAAATGCTAGGTGAAGGAAAGGTTTAAGTTGTGTCCGCCAGAAGTCATAGAGTATACTTAAGTAACCAGCCCATAAATAATGCAGAACCTATCATAATGTTTAAAAATATGTGCCAATACAAGAGACAGGCCAAGAACACCTATATAAAGGGGCACTAGAATGAAAATGGGGGGCCCTTGGCCACCTCGCCCCCATGGCGGTGCGGTGATCCCCTCTCCCCTTGCCTCCCGGTGGTGTGGGGGCGTAATCTCCCGGCGTCCAATGACTGCGCGGGAGGTGTGCGCCACACCACCGGTCGGCCGGCGCCCAATCCCTGATCCGGAAGACGTGGTGCAGTCTTTCGGGTCAAAGGGGCGGGCGTTGAGGGGTGGGGGAGGGGGCGGCCTGCACTCTCCCCGCGTCCCCTGCATTAAAGGAGGAGGGAGCGCTCAGTTGGCCCTTCTTGTCGCATGACGCTCCCCAACACTGGTCGTGCCCCTCGCTCGGGGCCTCCTAATTTTCTGTTTTATCTTTCAGGTCAAGGATTGCTGCTAGGAGTGTGTGGTAGCGCGACAGTAGAAGCAGACAGACGAGCGTGGATCGTACAGGCAGAAGTGTTCACGTGGTGTACCGGTATACAGTGGATCGGTAGAGGATTGGACATAGGACACGCAGGACATCGACAGTAAGAGGAGAGCGGGGGGCTTGCATTTCATTGCTTTGTGTGGCCGCCGGATGGGTCTACGTTAGAGTTTGGCCACCCCAAACATTCGGAATAGCCGGTGTTGCGATCGCAGTTGCGTGGTGCTCTTAGCCCCTTGCGCATCCTCCGTCTCGTGAAGGTACAGGGTGCACGGATTGCGAATCTGAGCAAAAAGCTAATCGATCAATAGACAAAATGCCGGGAGCCAAGGGTGCTAAGGGGACAAAAATGGAGTTGATATTGCAGGCCATGATGCGTAAAATGAATGCCATGGATAAGATATTGAATAAGGTTGACAGCCTAGAGGCTCGTATGATGGAAAGGATTGATGATATCGCAGGCCCACGCTGTAGACCCAAGCAGCAGATTGCTGGGCCTTTGCTGGAGGGGGATTCAGACTCCTCTCCTAAAAGGAGCAAATCCAAGAGGACGAGGCGCAGTGCACCCGATCATGCACCTGTGGCTGTGCCCACTACCCACTACCCTGGAGCCGGTAGTCCCGGCTCCCATGGCACCGGCTCCTGCCTTGCCATCAGGGGCCCCTCCTGTCGGGCCGGCGCTGCCTGCCCCAGTTTGCCCACTTCCATTGCCTCCTGTGCCGGCACCCATGGGGCCCCCACCGCCGGTGGTGCCGGCAGCAGTGCCGGAATGCGAAGCTCCGATTCCACCCAAGCTAACTGCGCAGATAGCGGCTATACTACCTTGGCTGCAGAAGGGGGCTATGATGCCCTCAACACTAGACCATGCCACTGAGGCGGCCAAGATGTTGGAAAAGATTAGGGCGGGAACAGTTGCAAGTGCGGCTGCGGCCTCTGTTTCTCCTTCTTCTGCAGGTTTGGATGCTGCTCGACCAACCGGAAGCGACGTGGGACCGGCCCCGGGGTCCGGTAATGGTAAGGAGGTAGCCCTGCCTCTCTTAGGGGATAGTATGATCCCGTCTAGGAGCGAAGATTTGGGGCAACATGTTTCTCGGGCGGTGAAGGAGATGATTTGGGCGGGAAAGTACATATATATTTTCTCTTTGCTATTAGACAATAGGGAAATGGAAAATACCAAAATGCTTAAAGAATGGATGCACCCTAGTGAATGGAGAGTACAGTGTGCTAAGTTTAGGGTGGAGGAAACTCTGCGCAATGGGATCAGGGCCTTCTCCATCCTTACGGCAATCACTGTTGAACGCCCTCCAAATGTGCATGCGGCAATGGCTTGCTATCAGAGCAGAATTGTGGGGTGGAGCGGGAAGTCTCCTGGGGATGCATGGAAGGAATATGATATTAATTTCAGGAAAGCGAAGGAATTTGACTGTCATTATCGTGGGACAAGGTTGACTCGCTGATGTGGCATAAACAGTTCTCGGGCAGCAAGGCCCCTGCCCAGCCCACTAGCGTAGCCAGTGCGTTTCCTGCTAAAACCCAGCAGCCCTTTCTTGCAGCGCCGGGGAATGAGTTCCCAGGGAAGAATAGGGGAGGCGGCGGGGAAAGGAAAGGTGTGTGTTGGGACTTTAATAAGCACTCCTGTACAAGGCCGGCTGGCACATGTAGCAATCTGTGGTCACACCTCCCACCCCGAAACAACATGCAGATCAAGAAGTGGTAATCAGAGTCAGAGAGGGGGAAAGAAACCAGAATAGCATAGGACGCGCGGTTAGCCCCCCCCCCCCGTTAATGTCCTGGCAATGATCCCATGGTTGAATAGGTACCCAGACCACGCTGCAGCTGCGTTACTACAGGAAGGTTTCTCCCAAGGTTTCCGGATCCCGGCTGGGGGATACGCAGGCAGTGCGTATTGTAAGAATCAGTTATCTGTACAACTTAATCCGGCAGTAGTTATGGCTAAGTTCCAGAAGGAACTGTCCTTGGGCAGGATAGCTGGGCCATTCCAGGAAATCCCAGTGCCTGATTTTGTGTGTTCACCATTGGGTGTAGTCCCCAAGAAGGAGAAGGGCAAGTTTAGATTGATCCACAACTTATCGGCACCAAGAGGGGCGTCCATGAATGATGCGATAGACGAAGGAATTTGTAGTGTGAAGTATGCTTCCTTTGACCAAGCAGTAGAGCTATTGCCGGAGTTGGGGCGGGTCCACTCTCATGGCCAAATCGGACAATGAATCCGCCTTTCGTCTGTTGCCGGTGCATCCTTTGGTCACCACTTACTTTGTTTAGCTTTTGATGGAAAATGTTACATGGACAAATGCATGCCGATGGGTTGTTCGATTTCTTGTGCATACTTTGAGACTTTTATCTCTTTTTTAGAGTGGGTCATGAGACAGTCCACGGGACACAAACAGGTAATGCATTACTTGGACGACTTCCTTTTCCTGGGAGCGGCGGGGACTCGAGAGTGTGCCTGGGCATTACAGGCTTTCGGGGTTCCGCTGGTGCCTGGGAAGACGGTTGGCCCGTACACCTGTTTGGAATTTTTGGGGATCGAGATTGACTCATTGAAAGGGTGCTTCAGGTTACCCAAAGACAAAGTGTTTAAGTTCAGGGCGGCCCTGCGCCAGTGCCTACTCAAGGAAAAGGTTACCTTGCAGCAGCTGCAGGAGACGGTGGGTCAATTGAACTTTGCAATATGAGTCATCCCAATGGCACGCCCCTTCTCTCGGTCGATTGCCCAAGCTATGAAGGGTTTGAGAGAGAAACATCACTGCACTAGGTTGTCAGCTGAGGTTCGCCAGGATATGAAGATATGGATGGCATTCCTGGAGGATTTTAACGGCAGGATAGTGTGGCCGGGCCCCCCAACATCAGCAGAGTTGGGTTTGTGGACGGACGGTGCTGGTAGCATGGGCTTTGGTGCCATCCTGGGGACCAAATGGGTCGCCCAGAAATGGCCTGAGGAATGGGGATCGTGGGGATTGACCGCCAACATCGGATTCCTGGAACTATTCCTGATATGGGTAGCACTGATGGTCTGGCCGGAACACCTTAGCAATCAATCGGTGGTGTTCTGGTCGGATAACATGAGTGTGGTAAAATGCATTAACCAGCAAGCGGCACGGTGTCCATTCATACTGCGCTTGGTAAAGGAAATTGTGCTACAATGCTTACAATGGAAGGTGACTTTCAGGGCCAAACATGTGCCAGGTGTTCTCAACAATGCAGCTGATGCCCTTTCTAGCTTTAAAATGCAGGTATTCAGGTAGCAGCTTCCAACAGCAGACCCATCGCCAGCACCTTTTCCGGTTGCTCTCTGGCAGATTGGTGCCCCAGACTACAGTACCTCGTGGCATCTAGCTTAGCCCCCAGGACCAAGACAGCATACAAAGGGGCGTTCTTGTCTTACTGTACTTTCTTAGGGCACAATTGGGAGGCTAGTTGGGCGCAGGAGGACAGTTTTGTTGCATACCTAGAGTTGATGCACAAGGAAGGGCGCTCGGTTGCTGCCGCAAACAGGCACAGAGCGGCAGTTTCCTTCTTCGCGCAAGCCAGGGGCGTAAGGGACCCTACGAAAACATTTGTAGTGCGCAAGGCTTTAAGGGGCTGGCGCTGCATACAGGGACACTCGACAGATTCGAGAAAGCCGATTGGGCTGGTAAGGCTCACAGCCATGTTGTTAGCACTCTAGGGTGTCCGTAGCTCAACATGGGAGGTGATGCTTTTCAAAGCGGCGTTCACACTAGCGTTCTATGGAGCTCTAAGGATAGGCGAGCTGGTAGCTGCGTCAAAGAGTGACAAAATGGGCGGCCTCCAAGTGGCTTGTGTGGTGATCCAGGATGATACAATGTGGGTCACAATTCAAAGATCAAAAACTGACTCAGAGGGAAGGGGGGATACCATAGTGCTTCACCGGGCTCGGACCAACCCTTGTTGCCCAGTCTCGCATGTAGAGGCTTTTAGAAGGCAGCGGGCGGGTACGCTTGGGGGGGCATTATTGTGTCACGCGGATGGTACACCATTGACCAGGTATCAGTTTAGGAGAGTCCTAGATCTGGCGGTCACAAAAGCAGGCCTGGATCCCACGGACTTTGGCTCCCATTCTTTCAGGATCGGGATAGCAACTGAGGCAGTTGTAAGGGGACTCCCAGTCGAAAAGGTTAAAAGGATTGGGAGGTGGTCTTCTGAGTGTTACAAACGTTATGTACGTATTGACATGTTGTGACATGGCCAGATGACTCACGCTTGGTATCCCTTGGTTTTGCAGTTTCTCGAACCTGTCACGCGGGAGAGGAACTCGCCGAATGTCGGCAAGAAACATCAGCTTCGCAACGCAAGCAACATGAAGATCGGCGGACAGTGGTGACTTATATCGTGGGACACGCAAAGAATGTATTTCTTTCAGGTGACAGGAGGAGAAGGGCCGAGGAGAAGGGGTTCTCCGTTTCCTTCTTTGGGAAGGGAGGCCTGGGCAATAGGCAGTTCAAGGACTACTTTGTGGAAATTTTATCGCAGCAACCCGCTCCCCCAGCAGTGGTGATACTTCACCTGGGGGAGAACGATTTGACCAAACTGGGGAGACGCATCCTGATAGACGAAATCATATCCACTGCGGGGTGGGTGTCTAAAACTTGCGCGGGTTGCACAGTAGTCAGGTCGCAACTTATTCCTCGTTGGCAGTGGTGAGGGGGGACTGGGTCAAGGCGCTGAATCACTCGGTAAAGAGGATCAACACACAGCTGGACACATTTTTTTGAGCCCCAAGGTTGCAGACGATTCCTCACGGGTGTAATTGGGGGGAGCATTTCTACCTGCGGGACGGGTTGCACTTGACTGAGGCTGGGAATGTTCTGTGGTCGAACAACATATAAGCATGGCTAGAGGGATTTGAGAGGGGAACATGGCCTTTCTGAGGAGTAGGAAGGGGGAAGGCCAGATCGTCGGGTAACAATGCTGGCCTGTGGCGGTAAGGTCATGACCGGTGAGCAGCTATTTTAAGGTCTGAGTGGGCGGCATCATCCTTTGGAGGTGTCCACCCAGGGGGAGGAGGGGTCACTGGCCCCTCCTAGAACTTCAGGGGCAACTGGTGACGCAAGTTAGGGCCCTCCTTCAGTGGTTAAATGGAGTTTGCGGGGTGGACCGAGTAATTAACGGGCTCGGCTGCATGGGTGGACCGAGTAAGTAACGGGCTCGGCTGCATGGGTGGACCGAGTAATTAACGGGCTCGGCTGCATGGGTGGACCGAGTAATTAACGGGCTCATCTGCAGGGGTGGACCGGGTAATTAACGGGCCCGGCTGCGCATGCGCACCTGCGTAAGGGCGCAGCTTGTAGGACCTGACACCGGTTAGCGACCTTGCCATATCGCCATAAATGTTAGTATGCAAAAATTTTCAGATGAGGATGTTAGATTCGGTTAGGAAACAAGCTGTATTAGAATCTTGTTAAGGCTAGCCAATCACACTTGTCGATATGAATGTATCTAAATGTTCCTGAATATTTTTGCATAAAAAATTGTATATTTTGTTTAACAATTTTAATATTTTGTATCTTAAGAAATACGCTCGGGGGTCTTGCGATCCCCCGCCTTCCAAAGACAAATCATGTTCCGTGTCGATGTGTTCTGGGTTGATGTGGGTATACAGGGAGAGGGGCAGTAGCCGTCACTGACCATGTGAAAAGGGGGGGCCCTTGGCCCCCCCGCTCGCATGGCGGTGCGGCGATCCCCTCTCCCCTTGCCTCCCGGTGGTGTGGGGCGTAATCTCTCGGCGTCCAATGACTACGCGGGAGGTGTGCGCCACACCACCGGTCGGCCGGTGCCCAATCCCTGATCCGGAAGACGTGGTGCAGTCTTCCGGGTCAAAGGGGCGGGCGTCGAGGGACGGGGGGAGGGGCAGCCCACCCTCCCCCCGCGTCCCCGGGAATAAAGGAGGAAGGAGCGCTCAGTTGGCCCTTCTTGTCGCCTGACGCTCCCCCACACTGGCCGTGCCCCGCACTCGGGCCCCTTAATTTTCCCCACCCACCATCCCTGGAACAAAGCTGTGTTGTGCATTATGTATACCAGTTCTGTTATTAATCAAGTGTTTCCCTTTCAGTATGTATAATTGAAGCATAAATGTCGGTTAGAATGTTTGGTAGACTGTAATTGTGTATATCTCTCATGTACTAAGTATTGGCTTCCCGGTTGCGGAGTAGTGTTAAAATGTAAATAATGTTTGCTGTTTTGTTTAGGCCTTTTTTCCCATAGTAGCCTGATGATGGTATGTCATGCATGTTGTTGTAGATAGTGTAGCTGTCCTTTAGTTCCTTTTTTCCACAGGTCGTCGTATTTATTAGGGTATTGGACATGCGGTACGGTCATGACCGGTGGGCAGCTATTTTAAGGTCTGAGGGGGTGGCATTATACTTTGGAGTTGTCCGCCCAGGTGGAGGAGGGGTCACTGGCCCCTCCTAGAACTTCAGGGGCAACTGGTGATGCAAGTTAGGGTCCTCCTTCAGTGGTTAAATGGAGTTCGCGGGGTGGGCCGAGTAATTAACGGGCTCGGTTGCATCGGTGGACCGAGTAAGTAACAGGCTCGGCTGCATGGGTGGACCGAGTAATTAAGGGGCTCGGCTGCATGGGTGGACCGAGTAAATAACGGGCTCGGCTGCAGGGGTGGACCGGGTAATTAACGGGCCCGGCTGCGCATACGCACCTGCGTAAGGGTGCAGCTTGCAAGACCTGACACCGGTTAGCGACCTTGCCATATCGCCATAAATGTTAGTATGCAAAAAAATTTCAGATGAGGATGTTAGATTCGGTTAGGAAACAAGCTGTATTAGAATCTTGTTAAGGCTAGCCGATCACACTTGTCGATATGAATGTATCTAAATGTTCCTGAATATTTTTGCATAGAAAATTGTATATTTTGTTTAACAATTTTAATATTTTATATCTTAATAAATACGGCCGGGGGGTCTTGCGATCCCCCGCCTTCCAAAGACAAATCATGTTCCGTGTCGATGTGTTCTGGGTTGATGTGGGTATACAGGGAGAGGGGCGGTAGCTGTCACTGACCATGTTAAATCCAACTTGCAAAAGCGGTAAAAACTGCTAATTCCCGCCAAGCTTTTTCAGTGTTCCTACCTTTATAAACTGCAGTTGTTCCCCACAGCGGACAGTCATGCTTCTATATTCAGCCCCCCCGCCCCCTTGGGGGATTGCTAGTGGGCAGTACACCTATGGGAAAGAGTGTGCAATTATATAATAGTGAGGCTTGCAAGATCAATAAAGAAAGCAAAATTGACACAGTGATTATTTGTGCGAAGGTCCTAAATGTTAATATGTGTTTATGTAATGGCCCATAATACAGAGGAAGGCCTCCTTTAGATCGTAAATTGACTGTACAAAAATATGATTTCCTAAGTGTACAAAATACTAGGTAAGATGGTGTTTGACCAGAGAGAAAGTATACTGAGGTGGCTAACCCATGATGCTGCATCATCTGTCATATTACTTGAAAATACACGCAAGAACGTTTTTGTAGCACTATCAGTAAAAGTGATAAAAACGTGCTTTCAAGAGCAGCAGGGGCCCGACATACTGTTTGCTCGTTCCTATCGTGATAAGTTCCAGTTCTCCCTGGCAACGGTCAGTGTTGCTTCACTATTAACGTCCCGCCCCCCGACAAGTCCTACTTTTATTTACAGAAATGTGACGATGAGGTACTCTGTAAACGGTTGAGGGATACTCCTTAAAGGAAGAGCATAGCTAATCTCGCAAGTTTAAAAGAGTTGGCATCATGCTGACCATATTAATTTAAAAAAAAAGAAGGTGAGTAAGAGGAATGATCACAACTAATCTAACATATTTTTAAAAAGTTGGACGTCACAATGACTATTGCAAGAGTAAAGAGAAAAGAAAAGATCACAAAAAGTCTCCTTTGTGCGGGGACACATAATACAACAGGATACACATATCACTTTGACTAGTGCCATGTAATAATAATCCCATTTTGAATGGGATGAGCGGCTTCCCTATGGTGAGATGAAAAAGTAAAAGAAAAAAAAGAGAAAAAGAAAAGATAACGATGGTCTCCTCTGTATGGGAGCTCCTGAACAGCAATGTCCAGGAAATTATTTTCACCCCGACTGGTGCTGTGTGCTATTGTTAGGGATAAACATCTATTCTGTAATGAGACCACAGCCAATTCTGGGCTCTCAATTACATAAGTGGCATAAAATCTGTCTCATGGGATAGAAACAGAGGTAAAGATGAGATAAACAAATTCCCTGTTATGAGACCACAACAAATGCTGGGCTCTCCAGCACATACGTGCTACAATATCTGTCTTGTGAAATAGAGACAGAGGTAGGAAATGGAGTATAGACATGTGGTAGACAGGTTTACCTACAGAAAATAGTGGAGCTCATTATCAGTGTTGCGACCCATAGTGATGCAAGGTAAACAACAAATCCAGCTTGCCTCGTTGCATCATAATGTCAACTCTCTGTCTCCACCCCTTGCCTTTAAAGGTATATGGTCTTCCCATTGAACCAAATCTCAGGTTTACCGGCATGTTGTTCTGTCATATGTACAGTCATTAGATATCTAGAGTCCTGTTGTTTGATGGCCCTAACGTGTTCTTGAATTCGAGATTTCAACTGTCTGACTGCACTTCCAACATAAATGGTGGTACAGCTATATCCAATAACTTTTTTTTTTTGTATGTTCTTATATAGCGCCCGACTACCCGGAGGCATCTCGGCGCTTGCCTTGGGAACCCGTCCTGACTTTTCCCTGTGAGATAGCCCCTAACGGGCATCCCCAAGGTGAAAGCCAGGCATCCCGCCGCGGGGGGGCGTTGTGGAGATTAAGCAAGCTTAATGCCCAGAGTTGCAGAGTGTGAACCCATGATTAGGTCAGGCACCGAAGCGAGAATTATCGAGTCCGTGGACATTTGAGCTCAAGACCCTGCCGCGTCAGGAATTGAACCCTGGTCCCGGGTCTGACCTCTGCTTCAGGGTCTGCCTGCTCTAACCAGTGAGCCACACTTCTCCATAACAAGTGTTATGAAAGATGTTTTGCAGTTAAGGTTGTGAAGAATGGTGAATGTCTGTTCTATGTTATATTTAAACAGTTTGATTGTATTTTTTACATACTTGCAGACATTGCAATCCAGGCGTATGAAAAACCCCTGTGTTTTTTTGTATCCAGTTTTAATCTCTTTTTTCAGGTTCTATATAGCTAGGACAAAATGTGTTTCTGATTGTTTTACCGCATTGATTGGTTACTTTATTTTTTTTGTAAGATTGTGATTAACACCTGGTGTTAGATCTGGGGGTCTCTAGTTGGCAGAGGTAGGTACCACTGCCCAAATAGGGACCCTAGCTTCTAGTCAGGGCAAGGAGGAAACCCTCAGAGATAACCCCTGCTCACACTCTAGGTAGCTTGGCATGAGGAGTCAAGGCTAATCAGAAGGCCATGTGTGAAGTATTTGTACCAACACTCACAGTAACACAGTGAACACTCCACAAACTGACTGCACAACAGCTTAGAAAAATAAGGGTATTTAATCTAAACTACACAAGACCAAAACGGCAAAAATCCAACATACATAGTTCAAGAATATGGTTTCAAAAGAGTTCTTAAGGTTGCAATAAAAAGTTCTTTAGGTTGCGATAAAATAATCCACAGTTGCTTGAAAAGTTCACAGTTGCGTCACGTTTTAGACACAGTACCTTTAGTTGCGACAAAGTTCTAAAAGCAGAAGCTGGTGCGTTGGAAAACAAGCGATGCGTTGCTCCTGAGACCTTGGGGAGGCGTTGGCGACAACCCCGCTGCAGCAGCGGGCGTGCTGCGATCAATCCGGTCTGTATGAGAAGGAAGGCCACTTGTATGGATTCCGGTGCATAGGTTCAGTAGGAAGTTTTTTTCTCGCAAAGGTAGGATGTGGTGATCTCGTAGGGGCTGCAAAGACCTGCGGGCGACGATGCGCGATCCAGCGGTGATCCTCTCTCTCACAACTCCTCGATGTGATGTCTCTGCGACGATGTTCGCAGCAACGTGATGCGCTCCGCAGTGAGCGATGCGATAACTTTTCAGTTGCACAAGTCTATCAACTTGGTTTCCAGCTTCCCAGCACAGGTACAACTTCCAGATGCACCACACATGGGCCACACACTCTATGAAGGACAGAACTCTATCAGTAGACCTCAGGGGAAGCTGGGGATGAAGTCTTTTTGTTCCTGGGACTTCAAAACAGGGAGCCAGCTCTTCCCAGGCCCTTGGAGATTCCTTCAAGCAAGGGGACACAGCACAAAGCAAAGTCCTTCCCCTCTCTTTGTCAGCAAAGCAGCAGCAGGGCAATCCAGCAAAGCAACAGCTGGACAATCTTCCTTCTTCAGTTTCAGCTTTCTCCTTGGCAGAGGTTCCTTCTCGATTCCAGGATGATCTAATTTTCTGTTGTCAGGGGTCCTGTACTTATACCCCTAAAAGTCTTTGTTCTCTTTTTGCAAGTGGGCCCTGAGCCCGGTCTGAACCAGTTCTGGGTGTTTCTTGAGCACTTTGTTTTCCTGGCGTCTCCTTTCCTTTCAGAGTGAGGGGCAGGGTCATCAGCCACCCAGCAGGAGGTGGAGCCAGCATTGTGGAAGGCAGGCACAGCCCTATTCAGGCCCAGGTGCTATATCCTCCCACCATTTAAGTTGCAAATGCAGTCATTCCGCCTAGTGCTGACTCAGCCAGCCTCCTGGGGAATCCCCAGCCCCTGTCACTCTCAAACCAGACAGTCAATACACAAACAGGCCAAGGCACACAGAAGGTTCAGACAAGAGAACAGCAACTTTCTAAAAGTCCTGTTCTCAAACACAGGATTTAAAAACAACCTTTCCGAAAAGATGTGTTATTAAATTCTGAGTTCAGGGATACTAGACTATTATGTCCTATCTTGTTCCTATGGGAAGAAATGCTGGTAGCCACTGTAGCCAGCATCCCCCATGTTAACCTATGGAGCAAGATAGCCTTACAATAGTGAAAAACGAAAATGACTGTATTTCACTTCCAGGGCATGTCACCTGCACCAGTACATGCTCTACCTTTCACATACACTGCGCCCTGCTCAGGGGGGTACCTTGGGCCTTCCATAGGGGTGACCAATGTGCACAAAAAGGGAAGGGTTAGGCCTGGTCAGTGGGGACACTGATCAGGTGGACATGGCAGTTCACAGACTGCACACAGGCACTGCGGTGGCAGGCCTGAGACACCATTTTAGGGCTACTCATGTGGGTGGCACAATCAGTGCTACAGGCCCACTAGTAGCATTTGTCATCACCAGCCCTGGCACTGCCAGTGCACTTTACAAGAGGGACTTCATGGTGATACAAATATGCCAATCATGTACATCCAATCATAATAACAATTTACACAGGGAGCACTTAAACTCTGGCACTGATCAGCAGTGGCAGAGTGTCCAAAGCATCTAAACCAGCAAAAACGAAATCCAGCACAGCATCAAAAATACAGGCGGTAGAGACCAAAAAGACAGGGGAAACCACACCAAAGATGCCAGGTCTTACACCTGCTGCATCTTGAAGTAAGGTCCAGTGCTTTAAAAGAATCTTGTATATATCATTACTATGCTTGCTGTATCTTGTGACAAAATGAATTTTATTATTGTCGGTCCTAGTTCTAAATTCTTTCTTAGGTTTTGTCAATGTGGTCTATCTCTGTACGCAACTTATCCTGTTCTCAGCATTCTGTAGTACTTTCGTCTTGTCCCCTCTCTTTCTGAAACGATCCTTCCCCTCAGCTAGATTATGTTCAAACCTGGCTTGTGTGCTACAATTTTACTGCACCCTTACCATCTCTCCACATGGGATGCTATTGATGGTGGATTTCGGGTGAGCGCTTGTGGCATGTAGTGTACTGTTGCAATTCGTCGGCTTGCAGTATAAAGTGCCTTGAATGCAGCCTTCTTTCGCATATAATGTAATGCTCAAAAAGTCGTTCTTGGAAGGAACATGTGCCATGGTTAAATTTACGTTGTATATGTTGTCATTTAGAAACCTGTGATATTCCATCAATTTGTTCACTGAGCCATTCCAGATAAGGATGATATTGTCGACATACCCCCCAGAAAATTATGTTTTCTAACCAGGCGGAGGCATATAGACCCCAGGCATGTTCCTTTTCCCACAAGCACATAAAGAGTCCAGCATTTGATGGGGCAAATTTTGAATCTATTGCGGTCCCTTGCTTCTGGTGGTATCAATTATGCAGGAAAAAGTTCTTAGATAGGATCATGTCTATCATATCAATAAGCATTTCATTATGTTCAAACCATTTTGCTGTTTTTGATTTAAGAAAATAGACTATGGCCCACAGTCCAAATAGTTTTTTATACGAGTATATAAACTGGTAGCGACAGATATGACAAACAAGAACTCCTTAGCCCATTGTAAATCCTCAAATTTGTTGAGGATGTCCTTGCTGTCTTGTATAAACGCTGGAGATTGAAAAGTAAGGGTTGCAGGAAAGTGTCTTCATATTTTGATAGACATTCAGTAGAGGAATTTATCCATGCAATTATGGGCCTTCCCGGGGAAAAGCCCCCCCTTGTGAACTTTAGGGAGAATATATATGCAGGGGTAACAGGTTTTTACCATCAGATATCTACATTCTTCGTCAGCTAATAATCATTTTTCTTTCCAATCCCCCAGCTTCATGTTAACTAATACAATCCATTCTGTCATTGGATTACCCTGGCACTGGTTCGTAGCAGTTAGATTCACTTAACTGTCTGTCTATTTCCCTTTATCATCCGCCTTCTTAATCAAAAGAATACTACCGCCCTTGTCATTGGTCCGTAATGTTTCCAGGGCCTTTCTCTCATTGGCTGTCAAGTTGTGGGATCCCAATGTGCCTCCCTTCCATTTGTTTAACAGCTTGTGTAAATCGTCAGTCACTTTGTTTTTAAAGGCATCAATATTTGGATGGGATGTGAGCTTGACCTCGGTCTCAGTCCACTATCTATGTCGCTTTTAGATGAAATTCCCAATTCAAGGTCAAAGTTTACGAGAGGCTGACAATGGGGGTAGTATTAAGCAGATTTGCATATTTGTTTTAAAATAGGATACTTGTTTATGCAGAAACTCACTATATAATAGTGAGTACTATTGATCAAATCTTTCAATTTGATCTTTATCTGAGGTAAGCTTGTGATCACCGTTATGTGGCTTTCGTGTGCCTAAAGACGGCTTTTGATCTAGTTCCAAGGTGACTCCTTTGGTCCGTCCTTGCCAAAATGGGCATTGACCATAACCTGTTGGATGTGCTCATGAGACTCCATAACACCACTACTGCCCAAGCCAGATGGGGAACATTAGGAAATCTGACAGAGCACATACCTGTGCGGAGTGTGGCAATAGTGTATCCTTGCACCTACGCTCTTCTCTTTATATATAAATAGTGTTGTTGAAATGTTGAGCGAGTGTGTCTATGATTGCACAAGGCTAGCTGTCTCCTGTGTACCTGCTCTGATTTTTACAGATGATCAACAATGACCAGGACCCCGGACTGGGAACCCAAAGCAGCCATGGCAATTTGTAGGACCAGCCGGGGGCAAGTGATATTCAAATGTGAAACAATGCTGCTCTTGTTACTGGGGGCAGTTATTGCAGCACGGCTGCATAACCGGCACCCAGTAACAAAAAAAACGGCCTCACTGCTGCAAAGCCGGACCCCATCCTTCCAGCATCCCTTTGAAAAAGCCTAATGCCCGGTAAGGCCAGTTCGGCCCTTACAATGACCACATAGCTGCCAGAAGCCTAAATTTGCCCGTGTGATACTTCCACCATATGAACCAAATGTTAACTTTTGCTAATTTCGTTGTCGGGACAAAATTAAGAAAGTACTGATTCTTTGATTCAGGATTGAGATGTTAGTCTACCGAATATACTCAATTGGGCACCTACTTTGGAAAACAGGCTTAAGCGACGCCTACTTTGTAGTATGTCTATTTTTAATTAAGTTGTCTATTTACAAGCAGCTGTCAAAAAAAAAACATTTTTCACCTTTAGATACGTCTTGAGCAATTGTTTGTAAAGGAAATTACCATCACATGTGGCATTAAGTGCCTAGGCAAAACGATATGCTGTCACAATTTTCAGTAAATTCCTGATGGATGTTACTGGCAGCATAGGTGCCAAAACCATTTGAGTTGTTTTTTACACTTGCACCCGGATTTATATGGTCCCTGGAATTATTCCTTTTTCTCAGATTAATAATTTAAGGGGTACTGTTTATGGTTCTTGTATCATGTTATTTAGAAGGCTTTAAAAATAATTAACATTGATTTGCATTATCGTCTGAATTTAAATACGCCTTTATGATAATTTGGCAGTATTTTGGCACTCGATAAAAATATTAATGATATCGTCTATGCTTATCCCAACCATTTATTCAGAACACTTTCAATTTTTTTTATTTTACTCCAGTACGTCATAGTAATTTGCATATTTGTCTGAATTTAAATACACCTTTATGACAAAGTGGCAATACATTCTGCAGTCGTTAAAAATAGATATTGCATAAAATTCGACTTCTGTGAAAACATACATCCTGGTTCGTCCTGGACTGCACAAAACATGCTCATGTCACAAGGTCCCCATCTCTGGTACAGAGACTTTACAGCACAATTCTGCTATCATTGCGACATTGCCAAAGTGCTGCAGCCCAGACCATCTCTGGTCTTCATGAACGATTATACGAGCCGCTGCTCCGTCTTCCCAGGGCGTTGTCCTTGAGGGGTGAGACCGTTTGATAATATACTCAGAGCAATTCAACAGCTAGTTTATGTCCTTACACCGTGAAATAAGCACTCAACTAGTTAAACCCAGCAGTAATGTACTGCAACATATTTTCTTCACACTGGCTAAATAATCACCGAATGATTCCCAAAAGCGCCCGACCAACTGAATAGAAAAGCTATTACCCTGTAAAAGACACTTCACTTAAAATGCATCTGCCAAGCCACTCAGCGTATGAAAAATTGAATATCACGCACACGGTTTGATGTATTTTTTTTTTCTCTTCCAAGACATGCCGTTCACATGCTCTGGCATGTGTCTGAGGAATAATTATCCCGCACAGCGTGGAGCATTTCAGCTCAAGTAAGCTTAAGCAAAAACTGTAGTGCTTCGTATGCGCCGGATGAAGCCAGCGTGCCTGTGAATACAGGTCCAGGTTAGCCTGCAGGCAAAGGGTTCATTCTGCAAGGGGTTTTAAGGAGGCAGACTGTGTGTCAGCTTTCAGGCGCTACCAGATTCGTCCAAAGTATGCACGCATACATTCCTGCGTTTTGGTTATTCTTCTAAAACGAGATTAACCTGTCCGGTAAGAATCCCCTTCGTGCTCTCTCAGACGCCGTAATTTGCCTCCTCGCTCTTTGAACTTCACTATCCGAGAAGCGTGCTCGGGATCAGAGTAAAAACCTTCGAGATAGTAACTCGTACATTCTTTTGCAACACTTGATATTTCAGGGCACGCCCGAGCTGAAGACGTCTGTGACATGTTCCTTGCTGACTTGCTTGCAGATTTTAGCTCTTCGTGTAACAAAGCTTTTTATAATGGCTCCTTGAATTATGTATTTTATGTATTTTAGTTAATTTACTGAGTACCCTGTTCCCAGGCTCATTAATCACAGTCACCGGCACGTTTTTTTTTATATTTTACTGACTCCAAAGAAAATGTTTCCAGAAAAATCCGCTCCTGGAAATGATTTAACATTTTTTATATCCACTTTTTATTTTATTTTTTCACCTTAATACGACAGAATTTCTTCACAATATGTTGCTAAACTGCATTAGTACACACGTTTAAAGAATGAAAACATATATAAGCTATGAAGAGGATAAAAAATATCAACAGCCTTGCCAATCAAACGAGTATTATAATATGAACTTTGAATCATTAAACCTTCTTCTCAAAGGCGCTAATACACCTTCAGCGCTCCCTCACTTACTTGTTGACTGTTTCTTTTCTCTTGGCCACGTACTGCACCCTGAGACCTGCCGCCTACACAAGTACCACATAATTACGTATTTGTGACATCAAGTTGTACGCTTGTCCACAGATCTATCGTGGTCATGTGGTCAGGGCTGGTTCTCGGATTTGAGAGGCCATGGGCCAAAAGGGAATGTCCGAGACCCCTCTAATTTACCTAAGAGACCCCTTGCAAGGGGACAATTCAGAGACACTGCGGAAGGCCCATAGTCCAGCATTTAGCGCCCCCACAGTTTTAACTTTTTCCGGCCACAAGCAATTCTCACACCTTCAACCCGATAGGTGTGCGAATTGCTTGTGGGCTAAAAGTTAAAACTGTGGGGGCGCTGAAATGATGGACAATGGGCGTTCGCAGTGTCTCCAAATAATCTCCTTGCAATTGGGACAAGAGAAAGTGTGTCCCACTCCTTGGCCTCCAGACACCATTCCTGAGAGGCCCAGGGATGGGGCAGCGCCCATGGACACTAATTACAAGGAAACACGTTTCTTTTAGGGCCATATGTATCATTCCAAATTGCGAATTTCGGCGTTTGCGATCACAATTAGGCTTAATGGTATGTATGAAAGCAAAATTGCTTCACAAAATAAGGAATCGTAAAATGTGCGATTCCTTATTTTGCAATTGCATTTAAGGAATCGCAAATTGCTCTTCCTTAAATGCAATGTAAGAAGCACAGAAAAAGTGCAATTTGGCCTTAAGGAATCACAAACTACCACCAACTTCAAGCTGGTGGTATTTTGCGATTTCTTTGAAAAATGCACTTTTTTGCATTTTTCAAAGTGCCATGTGGCACACATACATGCCCTTAATGCATTTATGTGTGCCACATGTGCACACATGCAAATTTCAGGGGTGCAACAGGGTGTCCTTTTGACAACCTGGCACCATTGAAATTGCATTCTTAATTTGCGATTCCCTAATTGAGAATCGCAAATTGAGAATGTCTTCCAATTCCTTCCTAAGGGCCTCTAGGCCCATAGGAATGAATGTAGAGGCATTCCTTAATTGCGAATCTCAATTTGCAATTCGCAAATAAGGAATATGTAGGATTCGCAAAATTATTTGCAAATCCATAATTCATAGCATTTTCCGATTCTCAAATAGCGAAACCTAAGTTTCATACATATGTCCCTTAGTGTTTCGACAGGGAAACAACAGGACATGCATCAGCGCAGGCCCCATGATGGTGGGCTGAGTGCGAGGCCCTGGGCAGCTGCCCAGGCTGCCCATGCCTAGTGCCGGCCCTGCATGTGGTCTTGAACTCATGACTGGTGGATCACTGAAAAAATATCGAGGGACAAAATATCGACTTGCAAAAATATCGTGGACAAAATATCGACAGTCAAAATATCGAGTTTGTATCTACAAACAGGTGAGTACAAAAATATCGAGTACAAAATATCGTTTACAATAATATAGTTATAAAAAATATCGACTTTATTAAAAACAGTGTTTAATTAAATTAATATTAAATTTTAATTACTAAAATATACTTAAAAATACTTAAATTAACTTATACTAATTAAATAATAAATGAAATAATTAAAATAATTGTTTACAATCATATTTGTTAAAACATATATATATAGTAACATACTATAATTAAATAGGATACTATTATATTACCGTACAATACCAGAAGTGTAAAAAATACTATTCCCACTCCAAAGAGTATCGACGGTCACATTATCAACTTGCTAAAATATCATTAAAAAACTGAAAACTGACCCTGAACCCTAAAAATACCCCTTTACCCAAAAACCCAAAACTGACCCTGAACCCTAAAAATACCCCTTTACCCTAAAACTGAAAACTGACCCTGAACCCTAAAAATACCCCTTTACCCATAAACTGAAAACTGACCCTGAACCCTAAAAATACCCCTTTACCCAAAAACCCAAAACTGACCCTGAACCCTAAAAATACCCCTTTACCCTAAAACTGAAAACTGACCCTGAACCCTAAAAATGCCCCTTTACCCAAAAACTGAAAACTGACCCTGAACCCTAAAAATACTCCTTTACCCAAAATTAATCAATATTATTTAATTACCAATTAATTATTAATTAACAATGACAACAAAGTAAATATATTAGCACATTAGCTGTAATTAATTTCATAATTAATATTATTTTTTCCCAATTAATTACTTAACAATAACACAAAATTATATATATTAAAAATGTACTCGAATTAATGTAATTAACTAATTACAATTAATTAATTACCAATTAATTACTAATAAAAATATGTACAAAATTATAATAATTAATTAACTAATTAATATTAATTAATTATCAATTAATTATTAATTAAAAATATTTACGAACATATATTAATTAATTAATTATTATTAAATTACTTCCCACCCTATTCCCCTATAAACCCACAACCCGCTGCAGAATTACATTACGTAATTATTATAAAAACAAAATTCATTTAATAAAATATTTTATAACATTAATACACACTTTTCACACATATTATTACATAAAAATACACTATAAAATATTATATATTATGAAAAATTCGATATTTTTGCTATCTATATTTTATACAGTCGATATTACTTAACTTACCTTAAAAACGATATTTTTGTAGTCGATATTCTGTCCAGTCGATATTTTGTCCAGTCTGTATTTAAAAGTCGATATTATGTCCAGTCGATATTTTGGAGTCGATATTTTGTCTGTGCACCTTTCCTTATCACTAAAGTCAGAAGTAGGGTGGGCAAATTGCCAGGAAAATTTCTATATTGGCGAAATTCTATTTTTTTTCACCTGTTATGCAGAATTAGCGTTTCTCCAAAACAAAAAACAAAAAAAACAAGCATTTGCAATGCAGTAGGTCTCACATTTGGAAGAGTTTTAGCTATTGGTGTTGTTAATGACAATGTCTTTTACCTAGGTTTTTTAGTTTGGACTGTAGTGGATGTATGTGTTGTGGAATGGAATTATGTGGGTTGTATTGGAATTGTTGTGGAACTGTGGGGTGGGATTGTGTGGTGTGGATTGTATTTGTGTAGTGGAATTATGTGGCATGATGAATAGAAGAACTGCACAGAATAAATATAAAGGAAGATTGAGGGGGATAGGTAGTTTGTGTAGGAAGTGGTGAATTTACTCGAGAAAGAGGAGCAGAAAAATGGTGCGAGAAACAGAGAAAGAAGGGGATAGCAGGCACAGATACATAAAGAGGTAGGACCTGTGTGCGCACAGCTCAAATTAATAAGAGGAGGAGAGTCTGGGTTTGAGCAACGGAAACCTTGAAAAGCCACAGGAAAGAAACTGTGCTAAGTATGTCTGAACAGGCAGTATAGAGAGGAGATGGTAAGTGTGAGAAAAGTATGAGAGGGGCAGTGGGATTGCGAGATGAGAGGGGGTAGTGGCAGTGTGAGGGAGAGATGAGAGGGGCAGTGGGTGTATGGGGCAGAGGTGACAGGGTTGTTGGAAGTGCAAGGGAGAGATGTGTTGGATTGAAATTGTTTGTTGTGGAATTGTGTGGCTTGGAATTGTGTGGTGTGGTGTTAAGTTGTGTAGTGGAAATATGTGTATGTCAGTGACACACCTTTGAACGTTGATGAGAATTTGATTCTGGATGATGTTGGCTTTTCTTCTACACTAAACATTTAAAGAATGCTTTAAACAACAAAAATACTCAGTTGCAAAAATAACAAATCGCACATCTGTATCCCACCAGGAAGAGGTGAGGCACCCATCACAGAGGTGGGTTCTGCTGTGCTTGTCACGCGCATCCTTTAGGGGTTCATCTGGCACGAGGAGAAAAAAAGAGATCCTTCTAGGAATGACACAAGCTGCCCTCAAAGGCAAGCCCTTGGACAGGTCTATGGTGAGAGAAAATGTCCACTGCCCCAGGCTCTGCTGGCAGTGTTCAGTGTGTCTGAAAACTGCTGACTCTGCAGTTTAACTCTGTGCTCATGTGTATGAAATAGCACAAGTACAGCATCACGGTAACCATAGGAACAGTCAGCAACACCGATCAACAGAGGAGCTTAAATAATGTTTAGTAGTTTCTAAGTGTACGGATGTAAACCATAATAGCATGTATGTTTCAGGGGAGAAAGCCACATGTAAAGCACAGAGAAAGTTGCTTGCACTCAGTGTTCAAACAGTTGGCTCCCTAGGCTAACAATGCTGTTGGGGACATTTTTTGCGTGGATTTTTTTTCCTACTAATTTTGTGCTGTATTGAACTTAGCTTGGTAGGCGAACAGTTTTTTTCAACAAGTTTTCCGTAATACTTGCAAAAAACCGCATAAGTTGCAAAGTTTTACATAAGGTGGCCTTCTGCCCGCACATAGGGACTGTTTGCTATGCCTTTTAGCCTGGGAGTAATTTGCTATTCACTTCCCTGGTGAGTGTTGAGACATTCATAAAATCTCCGCCAGATATGCGACCGTACAAAACACAATTTACGCATAACATGATTTTATGATACTTGCTATAAACACATCCGTGACAGTGCCAACTAACTCTTGCGAGAGGAAACTACTGTCAGAGCAATGGGAAGGTTCCATGAACTGCATGAACGCCAGTATTCACGCACTGTGTGACATTCTACACACCCGTAACTCTAAATTACCGGCATTTACAAGGATCTGTAAATCTGAGGCAGCGCCAAAAACTAACGCCATTGAAAAACAGGCATTAGAGTGCTAAAATGAGGAGAAATACTTGTATTTCTTCTCGTTGTTTGCTCTTTCTATATGTACACTTGGAAGGAGCAAATCGCATTTTAATGATTGTTTATGTGCAGGAAGGTTTCCCTTCCTGCACATAAACAATCCCACCTGCAAAGCAGGCACCTTAGCACCATTGCACTAGTGTCACAGTTGGCACTAGACAGCATTTTTAGCACCGGAGCAAGGGAAACCGCAGGGGGTGCCGTATTCTTATCAACATGACGCATCCCTGCATGTTTTAAATGACGCAGCACTGCACTGCTAAATTACTTGCAGAGCCACGCTGCATCATTTCTTTGTGAATATGCCCCTAGTTTTAGAGATGCTGCTGCTACAAAAAACGTTCTCATTAAAGCCCTTCATTACTACCTGGAGCAAGCTTTGTGCTAAAATATCTGACAAAAACAGTAACATAAATAATAGAAGTTTTAAAATTACTAAAAAGGAGTGCTGAATGACTGTACACATTTGGAAGGTCTTTAGACACCTTAGGTTCTTTTTTACAAGAATGTCCTGCAGTGCAGGATATGTTCTTCTTGTTTTGCCTCTCTGGGAGGCATATTGTTTACCACTTCTGGCAAATCTGGAAATGCATCACAAGCCATGGGTGTTTAGTGTGAACATCCACTTAGTGCCCCTTGAATGCCTCCCTAATGCAGAGTAAGACAACACAGCGATTTGCACTGTGTTGCTTTACACCAGAATTATGAAGCCATTGAGAGCCACACAAAGTGATCTTGTGTGGTTTCATAAATCCCATGTAAGATTTGTGTTGCGCATGTACCACGGTGCATGGTGCAAAAGAGATGCAAACCGGCTCATAAATAGGGCACATAGAGATAGATTACTTTTCTTTTTGTCATTGACTATTCATTTTTCTTGAGTGGTCAAATTTTCTATGCAAATCACACTAATAAATGCAACATGACAATTGCGCTAACTGTTCAGTTCAAGAATGATTTGTACACCAACTGAAACTTCTGGCCCCGTATTTCATAGCCCTTAGAGCAATTCGTATAGTCCCTCTTCAGTAATCCCCATAAGACATTCTACCACTAATGGAGATGATTCTGGTGTTTAGTGGACTCAACTGCAATAAATCAAAAGTATTATATTGATAATATGATAACATAATATTGCACAGATGTCCAACATACCATCACATGAAAATGAGCATACAAGAGTGGTCTACGCAAAATGATGGCCCGCCTGAAGACTCTGGGGATGAGCTTGTGAGACTCCCATATCTCATAGATATCTATAGGCCTTAGGCTGACTGTGGCCCCTCAGAAAGGAGGGATCCTGCCCATCCGATGCAGGGAATGCAGGGGCTTGCATTTCTTCCTTGGACTCCCAGAAACAACCTTTTTACAACTAATCTTCTGACCACTGGTTTCTGAGCTTTTCACTTCTGTGGACCCCCACCTAATTATTACTGGAACCCGGGGACCCCCCACTGAATTATTATTTGAAATGGGGGATCCTTACTGAAAGCCAGAAACCTGGGCCTCAGCATTTTAAAAGATTTGAACCACAAAAAAATAAAAATAGTATACAGAAACAAGCAATGATCAAACAAATACACAAATGATTAAATATTTGATTTAATATATAAAAATTGAAAATTATAACAAATTGTAATTTTAATGAGAAGGTTAAAGCTTTACATAATTCAATTGAGGCCACCCATTGTCCATACTATATTTTGTTTGATGCACTTGACTGCTTCCATGAATTAACCTGAGGACGCCAACTTAGTTCTTAGTCTTTAATTTCACATTCCTGTACATTTATATAACTTTTACACATTTTCAAATTTCAATGTTGTTTCTTTACTCATGTAAACTTTATTAATCGGGTACTATTATTACATTTTCCAAGCAGTCGCGGGGTTCCTGGGTAGGCTTGGAGGAGCATCAGGGGTTTTTGGACCACATGTTGTTAAGAACCACTGCTTTAGACAAACTATGCTAGAGTTATCAAATTATTCTTTGCAGCTCACATTTGTTTCTCGCGGAATAAGAAAAGGAAAAAACCTCAAAACTAGCCCAATTGCGAAGCTCCACGTGTGTAATGAAAGAAGACAGCAGCTCCCCAGGACTTTACACTCTTTTCTGAAAGAAAATGCGATATATCACACTTATTAGACCTAGACGCCTTTTACATCATGTTATCTTCCTTTAATAGGACAGATTAAAGGGTTCTGCACTCGATAGTCTCAGAACAGAATGGAGATAATCTAACAGAAAAACTCAGTAGCCATAGTCACCGCCAAATAAGTGAGGCGACCAAGGCCGGATATTAAAACTATTAGAGCAATCAGAAACGTAAAAGGATAACTGAATGAACAATAGGTTCAAATGGAGTTAAAGAAGAAGCAAAGAAATGGTATTGAAAGGGTAATTATCAAAAGGCCAACATTATTGAGATCCTTTTTTTACCAGCCTTAGCAGCTAGGAGAGAACTCCAGTGACTGCTTGACATTCTACAATAACAAGCTGATGACATCTCGTTCATCTTTTAAACAACTGCAGGAAGCCATCAGACATAACGACCGAAGAACATGAAGCATTATAAATTACATACGATCACAGGCTTACAAGGAAGCACTGGCCAAGCTGTGGCATCGTGGTTCTGTGTGTTTGTGCTTCATGACATAGCTGCGCTGATGTCATGAGGCACTGGAATCTCTTATGGAATGTTATGCTTTGATCCACAAGCAGTTGCTATCCTACTTTGATCCTGGCTGGATGCTCACCTGTGGATGGGATCTTTCTTCCAATAAACCACTACTCTTTACCTTCAATTTGTGGAACCTTTTTCTTACATTTGGCGACGCAGGATGGGAAGAAGAAAAGATCTCAACACCTATCTCTAATTTAAAAAAAAAACTATTCCCTTGGAAATTCGTGGACTATTTGAAACAACTTTTATGAGATACTCTGTGGCATTCAACTTTCAAGATTGAAAATATTTCTGTGGCTTTGGACTTCCATAAGGACTTCATTTTCGTATTTTCATGGTAAGAGGAAACATTTTCTCTTCTTTAAAAACAAAACAAAGTCTTTGTTTTCATTTTTAGCGGTCTGACCATTCTAATTCTTATTGCACTGCTCCGATCGCTATTTCAAACACTTTTTGCGCTTATTCTACAATTCAATTCAGCGCACTCGATCTACATCTTTTGAAAAAAGCGCCCTACCTCCCAACGTCCTTGCGAACTGCATCGTTTGGAGAACGCCAACGCCATTGCCTAGCAGCCTTTCAGAACTTTCAGGCATCGGAAAACAAACAAACTGCCTTCGTTCGTCTTCACGGCTGTTCGCAAAGCTTGCTGGGAAGGACGCAAGCGTGCCGCAAGGTACTCTGGGAGTCACGCAAACGTGGGCGCCATCTTAGATTGGTCACTTTCCTGATATTCACCTCAAAGTACACGCATTACGTTTTCTTCGCGTTTCATGATTATCATTACCGCTAATCATCGCTAATCCTCTAATTTACCTTGAAGTCCTTTGTTTTCTACAAGCATCGCCACATTTTCAGTAAAGAACAATTTAATGGTACTGTTTTGACTTTTTCAACCTTTTATTTACCTTCTGGAGACACTCACTTGAAACTGCTTTTGTGTGTCCTCCTACTGTGAATGAATGAATGAAATATCACTTATAATGCGCAACTATGCCCAGTGGGCGTCAAGGCGCCTAAACCAAATGACAGACTGTGGCAGACAGAAACAGAGCCTACTGGTATGCATTAATAAACAGCCAGGTTTTCAATGACTTCCTAAAGAGGTCGAGGGAAGGCAGTAGTTTGATTTCCAGGGGGAGTGAGTTCCACATCCGAGGTGCCAGTATAGAAAAAGCTTTGCTCCCCCATCTAGCCTTCTTGGCTCTGGGAATTACCAGTTGATTGAGCTCACTGGATCGGAGGCATCTGCTCGGAACGTATCTAGTAAGTAACGATCCAAGAGCATCAGCCGAGCCTGCAGTTAAAGCCTTATATGTAAGGCAGAGGAGTTTAAAAGTAATCCTTGAGGGAATGGGGAGCCAATGGAGGTTCTTCCTCGCTAATGTCATAGATGCCAACCAGGGCAAAGCGAGAGCAAACCGCGCTGCCGCGTTTTGTATAACCTGCAAACGCTGAAGCAGGCCCTTGTTGGCCCCGGCGTACACTGAGTTGCAGTAATCAAGCCTTGAACCAACAAGGGCGATAACCACCTGCTTCCGTGCCTGTGGGGACAGATAATGAACGATCCTTTACAGGGTCTTGATGACACCCCAACAGGTAGCCACCGTTCTATTGACCTGGAGCTCCATGGAGAGCTGGGTGTCAAAGATGACGCCAAGGTTCCTAGCAGATTGTGTAGGTATAGGGCAGCTACCTAAAGAAGGAGGCCACCAATCACCTGACCACATGTCCTGGTCCTTGCCAAAGACCAGGACCTCTGTCTTGTCCCCGTTCAACTTTAGGGAGTTGGAAATCATCCACTCTGCAACAAGTTGCATGCGGTTTCACTCACAGAGTGGGTCAGGGATACCATGATCTGCGTGTCGTCGGCATACGACACTACCTCCATCCCCTGAGATCTTTCTAGTCTTGCAAGGGGAGCCACGTAGATGTTGAACAGGGTCGGACTCAATGCCGACCCCTGTGGCACCCCACATTGCAAGGACTTAGCAGGGGAGAGGTATTCACCTAGCATGACACGCTGCTCTCGTTGATGTAGAAAGGAGCGCAGGAGACTGAGTGCCGGTCCTTCTACCCCTGCCTTCCTTAACCTAGATGTTAAAGTAAGGGGAGACAGGGTGTCGAATGCTGCTGAAAGATCAAGCAGCACCAGAACGGTGGTTAGACCCAAATCCACTTTTCTGCGGATGTTATCCATGACTTTCGTCAGGGCAGACTCCGTGCTATGCAGCTTTCTGAAGCCATGTTGGGACCCGTCCAAGAAGCCTGAGGTGTCAAGGAAATTAGAAAGATGGAGATTCAAATGGGTCTCCAACATCTTAGCAGGGGCCGGCAGCAGGGAGATGGGTCTAAAGTTCTTCAGTACTCCGGGGTCTAAGGTGGTCTTTTTCAGCAGCGGCTTTACAATGGCTTTCTTCCAAAGAGATGGGAAGATGCCCTGTTCTAAGGCTCCATTCATGACTTCCAACATCGGAGGAAGAATGATCTCTCTGCAGCTCTTAAGTACTTTCAGAGGAACTGGATCAAGTGGGGATGAGGATTTTGTTTTGTCCAGCAGACTATTAAGATCCTCTAGAGAAAGAGCAGGAAAATGTTCAAGGGACTGAGGGGAATCTGTATTCCAAGCTTCCAGTCGTTTAATTTGAGAAAAATCCTCAGAACTAAGCGAGTTCCTCTGTGACTTTAGAGCTATGTAAATATCATCTATCTTTTTGTAGAAAAAGTCTGATATATCATTACATAGCTCCTGGGAAGCAACTACAGGGTCAGGAACCTGGAGGGAGCACAGAGAGTCTACTATTTTGAAAAGCTCTTTAGAGGATGTTAAAGAACAGGTTAAGTTGGAAAAATAGTCCTGTTTTTCCCTAATGACTCTCTTTTTGTACTCCCGTAGTAGGCTTTTATAACCTTCTCTGTCTTTGAGATCCCAGGATTTACGCCACCCCCGTTCCTTCTGTCTGCATTTTTGTCTGAGAAGCCTCAGATCGGCGGAAAACCAGGGGGCAGTTGGCTTCTGTCTAGCTGCAGATTTCAAGGAAGGAGGGGCTAGTTCGTCAGCGGCTCTGGTAATGGCATCAGTGAGTTCTTGGGCCGACTCATCCACCTTCCGCTGAGTAGAAATATTGATGTTAAGAATGAAAGGGGCTAGAGACTCCTTAGTAAAGTTTTTGAAGCTCCTTTTAGATTGTTTTTTGCCAGTGCCCACAATAACATCAGGGCAGGGAATATCTAAAGACAGCGTGACTGCTAGATGGTCAGACCAGGTAATTGGTACCGGTATACCGACCTCTAGTCTAGAATCATTAGAAAAAATCCCGTCAAGGATATGTCCCGCCTTGTGAGTCGGGTGGAGAACTCGTTGAACAAAATCGCATGCCTCCAGAGAATTAAGCAGAGAGAAGGTATCTTTCGAAGAAAAATCCTCTAAGTGAAAGTTAATGTCACCCAGAATGGTGAAATGCGGTCTGCCAAAATAAGGTTCCATAATTCTAAAAAGTTCTGGGCAAAAGTTGGCTCTGGACCCGGGGGGCCTATAGAGTAGAATACCAGCAAAGGAACTCACTGGGGTATGCACAATACAAAAGTATAGCGCCTCAAAGGGATCCGTAGAGACCGATAGGGGTTTTATAGTACAGGAAAGAGTAGATTTAAAGAGGATGGCTATTCCGCCACCTCTACAGCGATCTCTATCTAACCTTAGGAAGGTGTATCCTTCAGGTATGGCCAAAAGCAGATCATGGCCAGAGGACTCAGAAGCCCACGTTTCTGTAACAAAGACCCAGTCGGGATTCCTCGAGCTAACAAAGTCGTGAAATTCAATCCCATGTTTGATCAAAGACCGAGCATTGATCAAAAATCCCTGTTTGGATTGGGAAACATGGCTGGCAGGCACAGATGGAATAGAATGAATAAGGGCCTGAGTAGAGCAAGCAAACGAAATGTTGCAAGAGGGACACGAGTGAGCCCGACGCAATACCTCGGGTCTAAGCCGATGATGGCAGCAGAGCGCAGGGGGTCTCAGGGACTGAAGAGTACAGAACAAATCATCCCGGGAGGGGGGTGCGTGCACGCCAGGAGTCCCAGGGCTCAGCCCGTCCAGCAGCGCGTCCTCAGCGCGGACGGGCGCAGACGGGCTGAACTCTGGCGTAACTCCGGCGTCAATCTGGCGTCCCCGCAGCGCGTAACCGCTGCGCGTCAGCATGACGTGTGACACACACACACTATATTTGAAACTGCTTTTGTGTGTCCTGCTACTGTGACACACACACACTATACTTGAAACTGATTTTGTGTGTCCTACTACTGTGACACACACACACTATACCTTCTTTGCACTCTTACTACGAATTATTATTATTCTTTTGTGTGCACTTACTGTTACACACACACATATTTGACATTTATTTTTTTTTCTCTTATTTTTATTTTGTGTTTTATTTCTCTTGTGTTCTTTTGTTGGTAACGACAATATGCAAAATGTAACTGCCCCCCCCTTCTTTTTGTCCTCACCTGGGGATCCACCTATCAGATGGAAAAAATGGCATAAAGTATTTGAAAGGTATGCGAGAGTATGTGGATCTAGTTTGAGTGCTGAAAGAAAGACAGCTTTACTTTTACACTGTTTGGGGACAGAAGGACAAGAGGTATTCGATCATTTGCCTGACCTTGATGATAGTACTTTAAATGAATATGAAATATGTATTGCAAAATTGGATGAACATTATCTTCCTAGAGTCAGTACAATATTAGAAAGATATCATTTTGGTCGGAGAACACAAATGGAAGAAGAGACAATTGAAAATTACATTACAGCTTTAAGGAAGCTAGCTTCTTCGTGTAAGTTTGGTGCGACTCTTGATGAACACATAAGAGATCAGTTCATGCTTGGATGCTATATTGAAAAGGTGAGGGAGGAATTATGGCAAAAGGATGAACCTTCTTTAGAAGAGGTTCTTACTATTGCAAAGAGGATAGAACATTATATCAAGTGTGTGGAAGTCATAAAAAAAATGGTGAGAACAAAACTACTAAGGAAACAGTGAATGTTGTAAAATCTACTCCTAGAGTAGGCAAAAATCACCAGAAAGAATCTAGAAATGAAAATGTTTCAAGCAAAATTCCCTATAAAAAGAAGGAGAACGGTCTTGGTTTCTCCCAAGTAAGGTGTTATAGGTGTGGTAAAATGGGGCATTTTGCTACGGATAGACAGTGTCAAGGTTGGAAGGCGTATTGTGGTAAATGTAAAAGGAAAGGACATTTTACCTCATGTTGTAAAGGGGGAAACTACAAAGGTAGAGTGAATGAGATATTTTATGATTTTGAAAATGAATGTAATTCAGATGAAAATGTAGATTGTGGCCAAATTTGTATACAGACTGTAAGTGCTGAAGAAGCAAAAAATTCACCTTCTGACGAGATTTTAGTAGAAGGTTTCCCCACAAAAGTTTTGTTTGATTCTGGAGCAAAAATCACTATTGTAGCAAAATAATTTTTCTTGAATAAGTTAGGGCAAAAGCTCGAGTTGTCTCGCCCTGACATAAGGCCTTTTGGCTATGCTGGACAACCCATTAAATTACTTGGGGTTTGTGAAGGAGTTATCAATTATAAGAATAGATTGGCCAAAGCAAAAATTTATGTTTCTCAAAAGGGAGATAGCATAATAAGCTGGTTTGCTCTCAAGGATTTGGGAGTAGTGCTTGATCCAAACTCGACACCTCCTATTGTGTTAAAAGAGCCTTTCCCTTCTACCTCTCATACTATCTCACTGGTCTCTCAAGATTTCACCTCTGAGTTGAAAGTGAGGTTTCCTAATGTTTTTTCTGAAGACTTGGGGTGCCTGAATGATTATTGTCATCGTATCATTTTGAAAAAGGATGCTGTACCTGTTTGCTGCAAGGTGCGAAATGTACCTGTGGCTGTCAGGGAGCAAGTTAAAGCTGAACTTGACAAGCTTGTCAAGGGAGGCATTATAGAAACAGTAGAAGGAACGGAATGGGTTGCCCCGATTGTTGCAGCTAAGAAATCGGACAACTCTCTTCGTCTCTGTGTTGATTTAAGAGAGCTTAACAAGTGTGTGGTTACTGATCATTATCCTTTACCCAAGATTGCAGACATGCTTATGTTACTCAAGGGTGCTAAGATTTTTAGCACCATTGATCTACGGTCTGCATACCATCAGATTAGGTTAGAGGAGAATTCAAAAGATTTGACCTCTTTTGTGACACCTTATGGCACTTTTAGGTTTGTCAGACTACCATTTGGCTTAGTGTCAGCCGCGTCGGTTTTTCAAAGGGCATTAGAAAAGGTCTTAAAAGGTTTACAGGGTGTCAGAGTATACCAAGACGATATTCTTGTGTTTGGCATAGATAATTCGCAACATGATCTTAGGCTTTTTGCAGTCTTAGAAAGACTATGTGCTGCAGGTTTAACCGTCAAGATTGAGAAATGCAAGTTTAGAAAGACCTCCATTGACTATCTAGGTCATACTATTACTGAAGGAGGAATTTTACCTAAGGAAAATTTGATCTCTACCATTTCTAAGTTGTCTTCCCCACAGAATAAGGAAGAGTTGATGAGTTTTTTGGGACTTGCTGAATATTATAGTAAGTTTGTGAAAGATTTTGCCTCTTTGTGTGCCAACATGAGATATTTGTTGAAGAAAGGAGTGGATTTCGTTTGGGGAGAAAAATGTCAACATGAATTTGAAGTCATCAAGGAGAGGTTAGCCTCTGCCCCGAAATTAAGCAGTTTTGATCCTTCTGAGAAATCTATTTTAATTACTGATGCAAGTTTGAAGGGTTTAGGTGCCGTACTGGTTCAGAAGTTTGAGGGCACTGAGAGGGTCATTCTTTTCTTGTCAAGGAGTTTAAAGGGAGCTGAAACTCGATACTCGGTGATTTAGCGTGAAGCTCTCGCTGTTTACTGGTCAGTCAAGAAGCTTAAAAACTTATTATGGGGAACGACCTTTGAGGTTAGGACGGATCACAAGCCGCTTTGTGAAATTTAAAAAAAAAAAAAGGTATTGATGCTGTGTCTGGTAGGAACACAAAATGGGTTGTTGGTTTGCAAGATTATGATTTTGATTTAAAATTCCTACCTGGGGTGGAAAACAAGGTAGCAGATGCTTTATCTCGGCTTGTTCCTAGTTCTGAGGCTAACGATGAGAAAGATTGTGATGAAGACGATGAGATGGTTTGTGTTGTAGAGGAGGCTGTCATTGATAAAGACAGGTGGTTGAAGATGGTTCAGGAGGATTTGGTTCTCGTGGAAGTTCTCAAACTTTTAATGACAGGATGGAAGATTAAACCTAAATCTAATGAAGGCCTTGAGAAATTTTGGCATGTCAAAGATCAGCTTTCAGAACAAGATGGCTTACTTTTTAGGGGAACCAGATTAGTTCCACCCCTAGCTCTTCGGCATGAGCTTATGTCTTTAGCACATATTGGCCATTTAGGAGTCTCAAAAACCAAAGAGATTTTGAGGAGGTCATATTGGTGGCCAAATATGGATTTGGAAGTGGAACGTAAAGTTAGGGATTGCATTGACTGTGCTCTTAGTGAGAAGGTGGCAAAACCTAAAGTCCAACCTATGGTGATTAGAGACAGACCGAATGCACCCTGGAAAGAGGTTGGTTTGGATATTTTGGGGCCCATTGTGTCAGCTGGTTGTGAGTGGTATGTTCTTGTCCTTGTTGATTTCTTTTCCAGATGGCCAGAAATTGCCATAACTCGTGGCATCGAGACTAAGCATGTGGTGGCTTTCTTAACCAAACTTTTTGCAAGGGAGGGCATTCCTAACACCATTCTCACAGACAATGGTCCCCAATTAGTATCTAAAGAGATGGAACATTTTCTGTTAGAGCAAGGGATTAAATACAAAAAGTCATCCTTGTACCACCCAGAAACCAATGGTATGGTTGAGAGATTCAACCATGTTCTCAAAGAAACCATCAGAATGGCCAAGTCTGCTGGCACAGATTGGAGGACAGATGTGTTTAAGAAGGTTAAGGTTTACAGGATATCTCCCCATGCTGTTACTGGGAAGAACCCCTTTGAACTTTTTAGGTCACGTACTCCCAATACCCTTGTGGTACCTGCATGGGTTAATGATCTACAACCATGTCCTCATGATGTCTGTGATGACTGGATGTTGCGTGAATCTTCTAGAATTGAGGATAGAAAAAGGATTTTTGATGCAAGGAATTCTGTTAAAGTCACGCCTGTCAAAGTGGGAGATTGGGTACTTGTTAAAAATCCCTGCAAAAACAATAAGGCCCTTTCTACTACCTTTAAGAAGCCTATTCGTGTCATCAAAGTTTTTAAAAATGCCATCAAAACTGCAGATCATCGTGTTTGGAACTTGAACAGGGTGGTGGTGGTTAGTAATGATCTTGTGGAGGCTTCTTGCACTCGTCATTGTCCAACTCTTAGAGACGAACCCTCCTCACCTCTTCGAAAGTCTGCAAGGGTTTCCCATTCTCCTGAGTATTTAAAAGACTACGTGACTGTGTGATTTATGCTTTAATATTTACTCATTTTCTTTTGTAATTTTGTCATTGTTGTTAGAAGGGAGATGTGTGGCATCGTGGTTCTGTGTGTTTGTGCTTCATGACATAGCTGCGCTGATGTCATGAGGCACTGGAATCTCTTATGGAATGTTATGCTTTGATCCACAAGAAGTTGCTATCCTACTTTGATCCTGGCTGGATGCTCACCTGTGGATGGGATCTTTCTTCCAATAAACCACTACTCTTTACCTTCAATTTGTGGAACCTTTTTCTTATACAAGCCAATAGGCCTGTGTGTGTTATTGCATGGCCTAGTGGGCGGGCAACTGAGACAGCAGATGGATGGACCAGTGAACGAAAGAAGGAATGAGCATAAAAATGGATGAGCATATGGGTAGATGAGAGAATGTAGGTATGGATAAAAAGGTAGGTGAATGCATGCTTTTGAGCACCACTGAGTAACTGTTGATGCATCCTCATACAGGATTGGAGTGGCCTATACGGCAATAAGGCAGTGCCCGCTGGGCCGGTCAGAGAGGTCAGTGTGAGGGCTGTTGTTTTGGCCTGCTGCTCCTGTTTCTACTGTTGATTTCACTGATATTAAAACAAACATTGATTGAAACAAGCTCAACTCCATGTAGTCTACTTTACATTGCAAAACAAATATACAGCACGTCTTTTCAAGTTCAAAACTACCCCAATTTGCAGACGTGAGCCTCATTTTCAGCTACCTAATTCATTAATGGGGCCACTTTTATTTTGGTGCCTGGCCTATTTTCTGTCCCAGTCAAGCTCTAGTGTCATATTTGCATGATCACTCATTAATCCCAAATAATTGTACATATCGGCATCTTCACTTGGCAGTCCTTGGTGTATGTTCACATTTGTCTCCATCACTCTATTGTCCTAGGGCATGTTCCGATCTTCATACCACTCACTAATACTAAACACATGCAGAAGTAACAAAATCACTCTCAACCCAACCCCTGCGGGATTATGACCTGCCCAAAAAGGATATGGCAACCTAGCCCAGAAACATATAGCACATGGCAAAGTATGTACTATGGTGATACGTGTAGGTCAGTGTTCTGTTCACTTGCAAAGTGAGTGACCGTTTGAAGATGTTGCACGCATTGACGATGTACGTACTGGATCCACCTAACTGTCATAAAATATCAATCAGTGACCGTTAGTAGACATGAAGGAAGAACATTTGAACATTTCTTAACTGGGTGTTTGGTTTATCCAACATAAGACATTAACAGAAATTCTAGAAGAAACTGCTTATGGCTGGTATGATGACAATGCTATGTGAAGACCATGGAACTGAGAAGATAGGCAAAGCAGTTAATGGAAAGCCTGGCGCTCCGGTGTACCCCCATAGGCACACACACGCATACCTATTCAGTCGCAGGGCCACTGAAATTATGCAGCAGGGAAGGATCAAATTATGCAGCAGGGTTGTCTAAATACTTGTGGTAAAAAAAAACGAATTATGTAGCTTAATGGGGCCATTTTGTGATCTATCATTTATTTCACGTTCTAAAAGTCATAAATCACAGCTATTAGATAACAACAATTGCTGACGATACTTGTTACCCACTTTTGTGGTGTCTTGATTCCTTCAAGGCTAGTCTGACAGCGTGTTTATGCAGTGCTGATGGTCTGCTTTGACTAAAATCAGAAAGCACAGCTGCAGGAGGAGGAAGGAAGGCAGGAATGGTGGTGGAGACTGGTCAAGGATGGCATGAAGGGACGCTTTTACCTTTGGGACAGGGATACATAACAGAGTCTGTGTTATGTATGGCTCCCTCATCACTCCTCTACCACTACAAAGTAGTTAAAAGCAGGGGCAGATGATTTGGGGGCTATACAAGACATACACATTTAGATGGGTTAAAAGTGAATTAGAGATTCTCTCCAGTTGTCTATTTGACAGCACTCAGAAACCCTCAGTGAAAAACACCCCTGTAAATAACTGAATCCTAAAAGCCTCTATCATTTATTTAGTTTCTAACAGCCACATGCATCAAGCGATTTTGGAGTCGCAAACGGTGCGAATCGCAAAATTCGGCCGTTTGCGATTCCAAAATCACTTTTTGGGATGCATTAAACAATTGTGTAGAAATCGCAATTTTTTGCGATTTCTAAAAATGCGATTGCATTTAAGGAATCGCATTTTTGCGATTCCTTAGATGCAATGCATGAATGTTTTAAAAAATGCGAATTCGCAAATAGGGGGAGCAAATTAACACAAGGTTTAACCTCGTGTTAATTTGCGAAATCTTTCAAAAATGCTCAAAAATGCATTTTTGAAAGTGTCATGTTACTCACACACATGTCCTTTGGACATGTGTGTGTGAAACTTGCACTTACAACAACATTTCAAGGGTGCAGGGGGGGGGGTCCTCTGGACCCCCCTCAGCACCCTTGAAATGCATTAACAAATTGTGATTCGCAAAATTAAAATCGCAAAATGTTAATGCCTTCCCATTGATTTCTATGGGCCGTTTGGCCCATAGGAATCAATGGGAAGGTTTTCCTTAATTGCGATTCGTAAAATGTGATTCGCAATTAAGGAAAATTAAGAAATCGCAAAAATATTTGCGAATTATTCATGCATTGCCGTGTGCGATTTCTAAATTGCGATTCCCTAATTTTCGCAATTTAGGAATCGCAAACGGGTGCAATGATGCAGGTGGCCGTAAATCTCTTATCCCACTGCTATGCCATAACAAAGTTGATAACAAAACTGGTTACCTAGTGTTGTGATGTCATGTTGACCTTCCAGGGTGGGCTGACAGGGGCTTTCTGAGAGCATGTCAGTGCAGCTCTGCTTGTCGGCTTTGACTGAAAGCAGAACGCCCACCTTCAGGAGGAGCAAGGAAGGCAGGGATGGTGGTGGAGGCTGGTCAAGGCTGGCTCCACCATTACTCCTCTGCCACTGCATTGCAGTTGAAAGCAGGGGCAAATAATTTGGAGGCCATACATGAGATAAACTTATAGATGAGTAAGAAGTGAATTATGGGGATGTTATTTACCTCAGGGCTCTGAGTGACATCATAGACAACTCAGGCTCTGCTCCTGCTACATATTTGATGTCACTCAGAACCCCTCGGTGAAAAACATCCCCATAATTCACTGATACCTATCTATAATTCTATATATTGTGTCATTTGCTCAGAAGCTAACCCTGCGTGGGCAGAGCTTACACCTCATAACTACGAGTTTAAAACCAAAATACAGTAAGAAGCAACATAAAAAGGTGCTAGTCATTATTTGCAATTGCTTTATAGAAACAAAGGGGACCCAACGGATAGCTAAGGACCATGGGTATAACTTCGTTATAGGAAACAATGGCGCCTAGCTTATTCAACATATGTGCAATGCAGTATAGGAACACAATGGAAACTATACGACTTAAGATATCCTGAACCAGCCGGGACAGGAATTTATTCTCAAAAATCAATGTCAAATATACAGTACAATAATAACATGACACAAGCCTGTGCCGTACCGACAGAGGAAAAGAAAGATAGAGGTAGGGTGAAAAAAAGGGGTGTTTTTCAGGCAAGGAAAGAGAGCAAGGACAGGGCACTGCAGAAAATTAAAAGATCAATAGCAGTGTCGCCTGGAGTGGAATGTACACAAGCTTATTAGACAATAATGTAAGTGTCAACCCACTCTTGGGTGTCGACGTTTCGATCCCTATAGCTCAACTAGATGCATGGGATCATCATCAGGACTTATGCAATAACAAAACATGCCTGAATGAGATAAGCCTGTTTAGGAGAAAAAACAAAGAAAGAAAAATTCTTTAAAGATCTTTTAACCGCTAAGGAGTAGTTTGAGAGTTATCTGCCCACGTTGTAACACATTCGAAATCGCAGTGCGTAAACCAGTGCACGGTGTTTGTGCCAGGTAGAAGAGCTTAACATTGCTATTGTCACATTATTCGGAATCGCAGTGGCATGCGTGAACTTGATGCGTCTAACGGACTGTGTGGTGAAAGTGATTGTTCAGTTCGTCTACTGGTCTAAAGAGAGTGCAGTGATAGTGCAAAGTTGCATTATTTTAATAATTTGTCTTTTTAATCGGAAAAGGGTTGGCCTGGTGAGACTAGTTAGTTATAATGGAGAAATAATCCATACCTCTATGGTGCGAGGGAAGGCCTCACAATGGAGGTTTCTTTAACTTCTAGGAAGAGGCGGAAGTAGTAGCGCCAGGCTAGGAATACAATAACAAACCCGTTAATGGGAAATCTGCCTTTTTTACAGGGACAGTGAAGCATACACCGCATGCACAAACTGAGACATACCAAGCGGTTGTGTGTCCACGAGGTCTTAGGTGGGGTTCAGTCAATGTGTTATTTCGGTGGTATAAAATCTCAGCGCCCGTCTTTGTTTGAGTCGGGTGGCCGCACAGAAAGCAAAAAATGTGTCAAGGATTGAGGTGGAATATTGGGAGCTAAGGCATAGCGGTTCCGAGCTGGACAACATTGCTGTGATTGAACTACTGATTTATGTAAATATGTTCCAGGAACAAAAAAGTGGGAAGTAAAGAAAAATCTTTTTGGTTACAAATAGGTAATGTATAAAGATGTAATGACCACAACATGATGGTGAGACATCCTGGATATAATCTGACATCTGGGTTCGATAAATTGTAATAATTGTTTTTTTAAATAACCGGTTACTTTTTCACAACAGTCACTCTTGTCTTGCCACACTGTCACTATCAACGTTTTCTAGTCCATGCACCCTCACAGCCCTTTGACTAGTCCATCCCACCCTCCACTCCAAGATGGCTGCTACCTAAGCGTCATAGCCTTTCCAAGATGACACCCACAATAGTCAACACGTGACCAGGTTTAAAGTATACAACCCGCTCCAGCGGACATGTCCCTACACTGAAACCGGCATTGTCGGAGTACCCCCGGGAGAGGCGAGTCACATCATGACTAAGTAAGTAATGCGGAATTGACAGCAGGCTCCGTGGGCCCCTTATCGAGTCACGCGCTTTGCTGAGTCTCCACGCGCTAAGCTGACTCTCCACTTTTTATTGCAGCGCTTGATTTCCACATTGTTGGACCCCAGGGCGAGGCAAGCCACATTTGTGACTTCGTAAGTAGTTTTCTAATTTAAAGTCACGTCCAGTCATGGCCCCCGCCCTAAGCCTCGCACTTAGCCGGGTTTCCTTTCTTTCTTTATTACAGCGCACACATGCCACATTGTTGACTTCCGGAATATATGGCCACTGGTGCCTTTAATTTTGAATTCCGGCCCTCGCTCGCATACAGAGTGAAAAAGGTAACCGCCCACCGCTCTAGCTCGGAACCGCTATGCCTTAGCTCCCAATATTCCACCTCAATCCTTGACACATTTTTTGCTTTCAGTGCGGCCACCCGACTCAAACAAAGACGGGCGCTGAGATTTTATACCACCGAAATAACACATTGACTGAACCCCACCTAAGACCTCGTGGACACACAACCGCTTGGTATGTCTGTTTGTGCATGCGGTGTATGCTTCACTGTCCCTGTAAAAAAGGCAGATTTCCCATTAACAGGTTTGTTATTGTATTCCTAGCCTGGCGCTACTACTTCCGCCTCTTCCTAGAAGTTAAAGAAACCTCCATTGTGAGGCCTTCCCTCGCACCATAGAGGTATGGATTATTTCTCCATTATAACTAACTAGTCTCACCAGGCCAACCCTTTTCCGATTAAAAAGACAAATTATTAAAATAATGCAACTTTGCACTATCACTGCACTCTCTTTAGACCAGTAGACAAACTGAACAATCACTTTCACCACACAGTCCGTTAGACGCATCAAGTTCACGCATGCCACTGCGATTCCGAATACTGTGACAATAGCAATGTTAAGCTCTTCTACCTGGCACAAACACCGTGCACTGGTTTACGCACTGCGATTTCGAATGTGTTACAACGTGGGCAGATAACTCTCAAACTACTCCTTAGCGGTTAAAAGATCTTTAAAGAATTTTTCTTTCTTTGTTTTTTCTCCTAAACAGGCTTATCTCATTCAGGCATGTTTTGTTATTGCATAAGTCCTGATGATGATCCCATGCATCTAGTTGAGCTATAGGGATCGAAACGTCGACACCCAAGAGTGGGTTGACACTTACATTATTGTCTAATAAGCTTGTGTACATTCCACTCCAGGCGACACTGCTATTGATCTTTTAATTTTCTGCAGTGCCCTGTACTTGCTCTCTTTCCTTGCCTGAAAAACACCCCTTTTTTTCACCCTACCTCTATCTTTCTTTTCCTCTGTCGGTACGGCACAGGCTTGTGTCATGTTATTATTGTACTGTATATTTGACATTGATTTTTGAGAATAAATTCCTGTCCCGGCTGGTTCAGGATATCTTAAGTCGTATAGTTTCCATTCTGTTCCTATACTGCATTGCACATATGTTGAATAAGTCATTATTTGCAAGGAACTTTCCACTGAGCAGCAACATGTCACAGCTTTTTTTTTATACTTTTTGATCCATTTGAGATAGGATACATATATTTTTTAAATCTACAAATTATGCAGTAGATTATACATTATGTGGCAAATGCAGCAAATCCATAATTATGCAAAAAAAAAAAACAGCGGCTGTAAAACTCATATTTCCAGTGGCCTTTCCTGTAAAGCACGTGCCTTCTTCCTGCAACAACAGAAACTGATCCAACTAAAGAAAACATAATTGTGTGCTCCCATCTCTACTATGGCAACCAACCCCATCACATCAAGTTGGCACCTGCATAGCCTGACCCAAAAAAGGGCAACAAAACATACTGGGGCCCAGATTTAATAGGATTTGGCACAGCACAATGTAGCAAGATAACTTGCTGTGCTTCACTGCGTCAAATGAAGAGAGCAGGAGTGCACCATATCTACTAAGATATGGAGCATTCCTGCTCTCTCTCTCTGCCCTGGTGCAAACAGTGCAGCCTAGCGCCTACGCAGGCACCCTTGTTCTATGTTGCAATCTTGCCCGCGTCACAGGCAGGATTAATTCTCAAAGAATCCACACAGGAAGTTTTCTCTCTTTATGTATGCAGCAGTAGTATATAGGACACATAGGAAGAGTAAATAATGAGGAGAAATTGATGAATTTCCAGGTTTACTATTCTTATTTAATCTGTGAATACGCCAAAACGTGGGTGGTGTGTGGTAACACCCATGCTCCTCCCATGGAATGCCTTCCCAATACAGAGAAACGCGAGGCAGCAACTTGCACTGCCTTGTGGTACTCTGGATTTACTAAACCACACAGAGCCATGCCAGGTGGCTTTGCGTGGATTAGTAAATCTTACTGAGGCCCTTGCACTGTCAGGTGCTGCCTTAGATGATGCAATGGCTTTGCAAGGGCTTTGTGAATCTGGGCCTAGGTGTCATCTTCCTCTCACCAGTCTTTCCACACACCCGTAGCCCATGCTTAATGTAAACAACTGCAGAAATTACCAATTTAGCAGATCTACAATAGTTCCATCACCCTTTTTTTCGTTCCCTGTAACGATTTTCCCTACAGAAAGTAAAAAATCGACAACTTTCACACTTCCATTATGTAAGTATTTAAGCTCAGCAAGAGTAATCTAAAATGTGTGCTGCTATCATGATAAATGCTAAGATTGAATGGCACACAAGCTGTGAAAAACGTGTTGACAGGAAAAGGATTAGAATCATCACCCAACCAATGCATTTTGCATCTAAACAACCTGATTATGTTACAAGATGAGAAATGAAATGACTTTCTTCTCAATAAAAAAAAATAGGCAAAATATTGCTCCTAATACCTCAGACAAGGACGTGGTGGACACATAGCTTTTGGACCGTTAAGTCCTAGGGCCAGATGCATTAAAGGGTTTTGCCCATTCTGTGTCTATGGGAAAATGTGTTCATGCATATGGCTCCTAAAGTGCTTGCTCTCTGCATTGTTGATCAGTTCTAGCGTCGGGTCTGCCTATGGCCCAGTCCCATGGAACCAGACACATAAAGTAAAAGATGCCCCGTGAATCAGAAAGCACTTAAGTTCGCTGTTCACTTGTCGTATCATCTGTTTGTCGGTGAATGACAGTTGTTGGCTCTTTATTATTGTATACATTTCTCTGCAGTTGATTGCTACTGTTGTGCAGAACGCTTCTCAAATCATAGATGTAGGTCTACCACAGAGGCTGGATCCCCATTTAAATAAAGATATTTACTTTCAAGCAACCGTTTTCCTATAATCACAATGTATTTAGAGCCCACACGCGCCATGTGGGTAATAGCTATTCGAGGGGCTTTTCCATTTAAAGTCATTTCAAAAAGTTGCCATTACATGCTAGAACACAACTGCTGAGATAAACATGGCCGCATGATGTGACAGTTGAATACACCTCTATAAAAATGTACATACCCAGCACGCACTGCACATCAACCCAGTGAATGTCCATTACGTGTGTGTAATAACGTACTCGTTAAAAGTTGGCCAGAACAGCTTTTCCTTCCCTTTTTTGTAATTGTTTGCATGCTTCAGGTGCAATTTTTGTGCAATGGAAATTAGCATGGCAGAAAAAAAATAATAGGGGTGGTCTAAAGCAATGATATAGCTAAGTACACTATCACAATTACTGATGAGATATATGTAGTTTGCAGGGTCCTCCCAATTTTTGCCCCCAGTTTGCCTACTAGATGCTGATTTTCTGACTCTGACTGTGCCTTGGACTCTGCTAACCAGACCCAGGAGCTCGTGCTCTGTGTAACATTACATGGTCATTAGGTATAATTACAACTTGTACTGACACCCTACCTGTAAGTCCCTAGCACATTGTAGGGCACGTAGATTTAGAGGCCAGTAGCCTTAACCCTTTGGATGCATTACAGTGGGCATGTGCGTCAGACGGCGGGAGCCGTCCGATCTGCCACTTGTTAAATGTTGCTGTATCGCTGGGGAATTCCGCCTGCCTTCAAAGGGTTAATGCAATTAGGTGTGCACTAGTGCGGTGCATGGTGTAATTTTTTATTTTTAAAGCCAGCCCTGCCTTAAAGGCTGCTTTAAAAGCTAAATTATATGCAAATTCGACTTTGGCATGAAAGGTACTTTCAAAGTAGTAATCTACCTTATTTTTACCCTTAAGGCCTCCCCTAGGTGCCCTAGGGGTAGGGTGCCATGTAACTATGAGCAAGGATATTATAGAATACGTTTTATGAGCCCTGGTGAGGAGAAAACTGACAAATTCCTTTTCCTCATTGTAGATAACTAGATCCATAGGATAACATTGAAATATTTTATTTAATTATAAATATTGACAGAATCGAGGTAAAAATTCATTCAAGGACGTAAAATGATAGTTATGATAACTCAAATAACTTGCCACTGTTGGATTTAAAATAACTATCACAGAAAATATGTTATTAAAATTTTCTGTAAGCCAAAATCCAGCTGCCAGCTGCCCTCTCCTGATTGGTAAGGCTCCGCCAGGCTGCACCAGGCTGTCTTAAATAGGAGTGAAATTGTCTGCTAGAGAGACAATGGCGTTCCTGTGGGTGAAGAACTACAGCTGCAGAAGCAAAAGGCAAGATGAGGGAGGGGTGGTCAAACTGGTCTTCAAATGGAGAATGCCACTTTAGGATACCACAAATTCACACTATCATCCTGTAACCTCAGCCACACAGGCGCCCCTGTAATTACATTAGGGAGAGGGATGGAAGGGGAGTGTAAGGAAATATTAGCCATGCTAGTGGGTTGGCTTAACCCAACCTAACCTCCAAGGAGAGCATTTCTTTATGTTGGATTTTGAAAGAATTATGCTTTCTGGGGCAAGTATATGCACACATTTGGAGGAAGTGGTCGCACACCTGGGTGGCATCCTGCATCCCATTGATCAGGGCTGGCTCCCTGCTTGATTCCCAGGAACACTACATACATATTGAACAGTTGCCAAGCAACTCTTCTGCTGCCTGAAACAACAAGGTAAAGAAGGACTGCCCGGCTGGAACTCTGATCTGCAAATAAAGGATTGCACGCTAAAGGACTGCAACTGCTGCCGAATCTGGGACCGCAGCCCTAAGAGCTTAGCCTGGCTACACAAGTATTGAAAATAATTTGAACCCTTGGCTGGTGCTGTGGACCACGTTATTGCATCAAAAAGCACTTCTGGAAGTAAGGGTAAAGAACTCTTCACTTTGTCCAGGTCCAGCACAACCTTTTTTTAACCCTTTGAGCGCTATTTGCTTTTAAGGGCTAGTTTTACTTTTAATTGTTAAAAATTCATACCATGGTTCCCTACATTGGATTTTTGTCGCTTTGGTGACTATTTGTTCATAAAAATATAGCCCAGTTTTATAAATTGGTTTTGGATTTTTATGGTATTTTTTGTATTGCATTGATGTTTTTAAATGCTTCACACACCGGTCTCCTAAGTTAAACCTTCCTGCTCATTGACAGCTTTCAATGGACCTCGGCTGACTCTTTAATGTGACTGTGACCTTATAACTAGTGGTAGGTCGCTACTTATCACTACTAATGAACCACTTCCAATGCATGCACGGTCAGAAGGGTATCATTTTTGAACCTCAGAGAACCAACTCATCCTGTTAAGGTCACTTTAATGGCTGCTTGTTATTAAAAGCAAACAAATGTGATATACAATATTGTTAGAAATCGGGTTTCTGGTTGGCAGAGGTGTGCACCCGGTCCAAGCAGTAAACACAATCGTAGTCAGGGTAAGTGTAGTACACACTAAAAGTTTACCCGTGATCTCTGTCTGCTAACTTGGCACAGAGCAGTCAGGCTAAACCAAAGAGTCAATGTATAAAGAATGTGTGCACACACACATACCGTGACACAGTAAAAACAGTACAAAAGTACTCCACACCAGTGTCGAAATATGTCCAATATATATATCTTGGTAGAACAAAACCAACACAATAACAATCCAACATACAAGTCAAGATATGAATTTTGCAAGATTAAATCAAAATACAGTGCTTGAAATCAATATAACTCCAACTCCGGCTATCTTGTCCTGCTTGACTGGGGCAAATCCAAATGTTCAGCCCAATTGTGATGGAGTGTGAGCCGGCTACAAAAGTCGCACAGACCCGCTAACAGTTCTTTGGATGCGTCAAAGCTCGGGATGATGTGTTGAGCAAAGGAGAGAATGTGTCACTGTTGAAGGGGATGCATTGTTTCCAAAGGCAGGCAACGACGTTGATGCATTGATGTCAAAGGGTGCTGTGCATCGGGCCAATACGTCAATGCCGAACCACTGGGCTGTAGACAATGCACAGAAGTGAAGGAGTGCAGGGCCGTGAATGTGTGGGCACGGGGAATCTCAGATGTCAGCAATGCACCAGCGATAATTCTGAGGTGCTGCATAAGCAAAGTGAGGATTGCATTGTAAGTTGAAGTCATTGCTTTGCGCAGTCAGCAAGTGGTGGCCATGGCTTCAGTGCAGACAGCAGTAAAGTGCCAATATTGCAGGGGAATGCACCGGATCCGAGCAGTGCATTGGTGTTGATGCCTTGGTTGTTTGGGTTGCAGCACCAACGACTTCAAGGGCCAAGAACTGGATCTGCCACAACTTGGCAGAGCAGGACTCACAGCAGAGGAGCCCAGGTGCTGGTTGCAAGATGCAGGTGAAATCTTGGATATCCCTGGAACTTCAGAAACAGGAGGCAAACCCAACAAGCCCTTAGACTACCTTTAGAGATTCAGAATTAGAGAGTCAAGCCCAGTCCTCTCACTCCCAGGCATGAAGCAGCTGGCCAAGCAGCAAAGTGGCAGTCCCTACTCAATCAATCAAACAATCAATCAGGGATTTGTGAAGCACACTACGCACCTGTGAGGGTTTCAAGTTGCTGGAGGGGAGGTTGTGCAGTTAAGTGTGGCTCCATCTTACCTAAAGAGCCATGTCTTTAGGCTCTGCCTGAAGGCATTCAGAGTGGGAAAATGTCTGATGCTGAGCGGAAGCTCGTTCCAGGTTTTTGCCGCGATGTACGAGTAGGCTCTTCCACCCGTTCTGGTTCTGCTGATGCGAGGGGTAATGGCCAGGGTGAGGTTGGTGGAGCGAAGGGTTCTCACTGGGGTCTGATGTTGTGGAGGGATTTGTAGGCGTGAGTGAGTAACTTGAAGGTCACTCTCTTTTTGAGGGGGGGCCATTGGAGGTCTCGTTGGTGCTGGGTGATGTGGTCCTGTCGTAGGATGCATAGGAAGAGTCTGGCGGCTGTATTCTGGATGGTCTGGAGTTTTCAGAGCAGGGATTTGTTGATTCCAGCATAGAGGATGTTCCCGTAGTTCAGTCTGCTGGTTATGAGTGTGTGGGTGATGGTCATTTTGGATTCGGGGGGATTCATTTGAAGGTCTTGCGGAGTATGCGGAGGGTATTGAAACATGCAGAGGAGATGACATTGACCTGTCGGGTCATGCTGAGGGATGAGTCAAGTATGAGGCCGAGGAAGCGAGCATAGTTCGTTGGAGAGGGCGGGTTGCCGAGAGTGGTGGGCCTCCACATGTTTTACCGTGCACAGGGGATGGGCCCAAGGTATGAGGACTTCTGTCTTCTCTGAGTTGAGCTTCAGGCAGCTGCTGCTCATCCAGGAAGTGATGTATTTTATTCCTTCCTAGAAGCTGAATCTGGTGGTATTGGGCTCCTTTGTGAGGGAGAGGATGACCTGGGTGTCGATGGTGATATTATGCTGAGTCCATGCTGTCCGACGATGGCAGTGAGTGAAACCATGTAGATTTTGAAGAGCATGGAGCTGAGCGACGATCCTTGGGGTACTCCGCAGCTGATCTCTGTGGGTTCTGAGAGGAAGGGCGCGAGTCTGATTCTTTGGTTTTGGCTTATGAGGAAGGGGCAGAGCCGGCATCATGGAGTCTGGCTTTGAGTGCACAGTGGGAGACGTGTCAAAGGCCGCAGAGAAGTCTAGTAGGATGAGGGCCACTATGTGTACCTGGTCGAGGAGAGTGCGGATGTTGTCTGTGGTGGCTATGAGGACGGTCTCGGGACTGCAGTTGCTAAGGAATCCTGATTGGGAGGAGTCGAGGATGGAGTTCACTATGATGAAGTTCGTGAGCTGGCTATTAACGATCTTCTCAGTTACTTTCCCTGCGAAGGGGAGGAGAGAGATGGGTCTGTAGTTTTTGAGGTCAGTCATGTTGGGGGAGGGATTCTTGAGGAGGGCTTTGTCTTCCGTGCCTTTCCAGTCATCAGGGAATGTGCCGGTTTCGAAGTGGAGTTGATGGTCTGTCGTAGTTCAGGTATGATGGCGGAGGAAGCTCTGTGTAAGATGTGCGGTGAGCAGGTAGCGTGGGGGCTCCTAAGTGAATGCTCTTCATCGTTGTGGCAGTGTCTTTTGTAGCGACCAGGGTCCAGGTGTAGATGGTAGACTGGCTGGTGTGGCTGGGAGTTGATGAGGTTTTGGTGTCTAGTGTCTGTTCATTGAAGTTGTCGTAGAGGGACTTGATCTTGATATGGAAGTAGGAGCCCTGTTTTTTGGGAGGGTGTGAAGTCTGAGGTTTTGCTGGGGGATTTAGTGAATTCCTGTATGATGCTGAAGAGTTCTTTCAAGTTGCCGAAGTTGGAAAGGATTTTGTCCTGGATGAACTTCCTTTTGGTGGATCTGATGCATTGGTGGTGTTGTGTCTTGGCGTTCTTGTAGCTGGTCCGAGCTTCTGGGGTTTTGCCGATTTCTCCTGGTAGCACAACAGCTCTTCTTCTTGGTAGAATGCCCTAAGTTCCAGATGCATTCTGTGTATATGGTGTTAGATGTCCAGTACTTATACCCATTTTACCCTTTTAAGTAGGGAGGCTTCGGAGAAAGGGTTTTGTAGTGCACACAACTCTCCCCTTCCGTGCCCTGGCTCCAGACTCACTATAAGGTGGTACGAAACTCTCTGCGCCCTATTCAGGTGCAAGTGTCAGTTACTCCATCACACTCTCTTTGTGTGTGACTGCCTAGAGGGAGTGTACAAAGCCCAGCTTTCATCCGACGCAGAGGTGTATCCCAGAGTCAGGTAGAGGAACAAAATGGTTAAAGTGTGAAAGTGTGAAAAGCCAACTTTCTAAAAGTGAAAACACAAGGCTGTGGAAAACCACAACCTTCGTGAAGCACAGCTAAAGGCAAAATGCCTCTTAGAATCCAAACAGACTTTAAAAACCAGAATTGGAACCACTTCTATTTTATGCATGAAATGAACACGATTCAATTTTAATTCAAACTCTGTTTGAAAAAACTCAAACACAAATTAATAACACTCCCAAGAGTAATGTTAAAGTAATTCATAAACATCATTCATTAGATAACTCAAAACAAATTGAAACAATATATTGCCAATTTACAAGATACAAATAAAACTAAATACCAATGCATTTCGGGTTAATACGAAACACTTCGTCCGGGGGATGCAAAATAATCAATGTAAATCAATAATCTGTCTCTTGATGTCCTCCGTGCGAAGCTGTAACACAGAAATGAATCTTTGGAGAGAAACATTGATCATAATGACAAAATGAAAAAAGATTCTAGTAGGATTTGCACAAGTAAAAAATCATAAGTGAAATTAAACAAAGGGAGAAATGAGGGTTGTGAGACATTGCACCAAGCATGCTGAGCATATTACCATTGTGAATAGTCGTGTTGTGTGAGGCAATCAGTAACAATATCTCGAGCACATGCTCACTGATACCTAATACCACACCTCTTTGTGAATGTAAAAACAACACAACCGTTTCACTAGCTTACCCCTACTCCTTTCATGTAAATCCAAACGTCTGGAAGCAATGAAGCGGCTAAAAATGACCAAAAGCAACTTCTTTTATCTCCTGGACCGCAATGTGAGTCGCAAACATTTAATGTGCCTAACAGCTGAAGCTGCCAGAAGTCCTACCCGTGAATGTCTGATGTTCTCTAGTGCGTCCCCGCTGTGAGATAGAACTTATTCCTCAAAGCCCTGTAGAAAAGGCAAAAGCTACCGTCAACTACTGCGAATCTAAAATGACAGTATAACGCGTCAACCCACCGCGTAGCTCACCGTATCGCAGTCAGCAAGAGCTCACTTCCGTATTCAGAAAACAACGTCTGTAGTGTACGTGTAGTACTCTCATCCTCTATCATCGTATTTAACACCTTGGCTGCTAGGGGTTTTCCCCTCCTGTGCTGGAAATTGAAATAGTCCATGGATCATGACAAGGTCAGCTCGTCATAAGCACAGCTCCATTGTGCCTCATGACGAGCTGACCTTGTCATGAGCATGGAAGGGGTTAAAGAGCCTGTGTGATAGACATAGAAAAGATCCTCCGCACATATTCCCGCCTTTCCCGTATGTTTGAACAACAGAGGAAATCTCGATTAAAGCTTTATTACACCATCTTGGACAAGCAAAATAGTGCTGGTAGAGTTTCATAACTCACACCTTATTGTGAGGACAGCTCAACATTGAACCTAGTGCTTCTCAAAGGAAGATCTAACTAAATAGATATACCTGAGACTCGAAAAGGCTGCTGAAAAATCAAACTGTCAATGTGAGAGCCTTCCAAAACATCTGGTGTGATCTGCGCATATACAAGATTCATCGCCCAATCCCATGCTGAGGTGAATACAAGTCATAATGCTCGATGCATAGTTGACATGTCTCTAAAAGCAAATGTGAAAAAGTGAAAAGGAAAACGTTTCTCTGACTGTATGGAATACATGCTACTTATGCTCAAAGTGGCAGCAAGTGCAAATCCTGTACATAATAAAGCTAAATGATAAGAGGTGAAATGTTTCATGAATACAGTTCAATATAAGAAACATTATAAGAAACACAGCAACTCGAAATGTTAATTTAACCTCCCCGGGAATTACTGTACTTACAGCCTTATTCATCAAACCGAAATCGGCTCGCAAATGGCCAGATTCTGAGAATCTGGCCCTTTGCGAGCGCTATTTTTGCATTTGGGATTCATCATCCCAAATGCAAAAATCGGTAATAGCGATTTCGCTATTTTGCAAGGAATTACATTTAAGGAATCTCTATTAGAGATTCCTTAAATGCAATTCATCATCCATTTAAAAATTGCGAATTCGCAATTTCGGCCCGCTATTTACCGCGAGGTCAAACCTCGTGGTAAATAGCGAAAACTTAGAAAAATGCTTTTAAAAGCATTTTTCTAAGTTGCAAGTTGCGCACACACATGTCCTTTGGACATGTGTGTGCGCAACACCTGTTTCAATTAGCATTTAAGGGGTGCTACAGGGTGTCCTTTGGACACCCCTGGCACCCTTTAAATCGCTATCCTATTTGCGATTAGCTAATTGCTAATCGCTAATAAGGAATACTCCCCATTCATTCCTATGGGCCTTTTGGCCCATAGGAATGAATGGGGAGTTATTCCTTATTTGCGATTAGCAATTAGCTAATCGCAAATAAGGAATCTGTAGGAATCGCAAAAAATATTGCTATTCCTACATGAATCCCGTTTTGCGAGTCTGGAATAGCGATTCCTTATGAATCGCTATTTCAGACTCGCAAAACGTCCCAATGATGAATCAGGCTGATAGATCCTTAATCCAATGTCTTTCTTTACGTGCTAATGCAGTGTTAAAATCAACCCCTGGGGTCGTATGTATACTCTCCAAAATTGTGAATCTTAACTGAGGGATGGTGTGTGCTGCATTTTCCCAATGTACTGCTAGAAAAGAGTTTTAATTTTTGTTGTGTATTCTACTCTTGTGTTCCACCATCCAAGTTTTAATTTTGCGACTAGGTCTGCCTACATACACTAGTCCTCATGGACATTTAATGGCATATATCACCCCCTCTGTGTTACAATTGGCAGTGTGACGCAATTTTATTTGGTGACCAGTCCGAGGATGCGTGAAGGTGTCTCTCACAACTACATTGCTGCACTGGGCGCAATTACAACACTTTCTCATGCCTTTATGATGTGTTGTTGTAGTCACCTGAGTGGGTTTCAAAAGGTCCCTCAGGTTTTTAGATCTTGTGTGAGCAAATATAGGTAAGTCTTGAAATAATCCAGTAAAATCTGTTTCATGTTCAATGATAACCCACCGCTTTCCTATTATCCGTTTGATTTGAGATGCTTGATCAGAATACTTAAGAACAAAAACTTCCCGTTGTAGGAGAGTAGGGTCTGCTATCTTATGGTCACCCCAAATTTTTGCTTTTTGCTTCACTGGTTTATGACTTACTGTGGCTGTGGGCCTGCTAATCATACCCACAGCCTACTGTTCTCTCTCTAAATTAATGCCAATGCACTCTAGGTGCATTACGAATTGGAACTGGTTCACCTTATAGGCCCCTGTAACAGTGTACTCCAGGTACCCAGGGCATAGGTGTATCCAAGGCCTACCAGGGGCTGCAGCATGTATTGTGCCACCCCTGGCCTGGCCTCCATATTTGACACAGCTGGCTGATGACTCAGCTGGGGTAAGTTGGTGTAATCACCTCTTACTTAGATATAGTATACCTATATCTAACCTAACTGGACACATGGTAACCTATAAGCCACTCCTATGGAAGGCCTCTGCAATCCTGGAAGCAGAGTGCGTGGTTTCATGTGAGATGGTGCTCTAGCATGAGCTGAGCCTATCTGCAGCTGTCGGGAACAATTCCCTTATCTGTTCCAGGATATTGCCATAACATATACTCTTAAGTGCATTATAATCCTCGCGGTTATATGCTAACTTTGGTTTGGCTTTATCAAAACATGTCGAGTAAGGTGTCATATGATTTGGAATACTATCCCCTCGACAGTTCTGTCGACGGGGATAGCATTCCACCCCTCTAGAGAGACACGACATGTACATAACCTGAACCCCGGTTAAAGTTAAACTAGAGCCTCAGCATCACAAAATGGATGCTGCCACCACAGACACAAGTCTGACCTACTGCTGCTGGGACTCCTTCCAGCGAGGGAGGTTTAGACAAAGGGTTTCCTGCCTTGGGAGGTGCGAGCACCACCCCAGACAGGATTTTGTGTATTGGGTAGGACAGGGCTGAATAGAATCAGACATGCCTGGGGCACACAAGGTGTCCTCGTGCATAAGCCAGTCCAAACCGGTGCTGGGGCTTTCCAGCCCCAGTCCAGGCGCGGAACTGGACAAAGTAAAGGGGGTGTAACCGCCCCCCTTCCTGGTCCCACCCAGAGGAGGGACCTAGCAGGTGATCCACCCCTCAGATTGGGAATAAGAATGGGAGCAGTGCCATAGCACCTCAGATCATCCTGAATCAACTTGAAACTAAGGAGATGACTGGACTTCGACATTCTGCTGCACAGAAGACTGAAGAGCATCTCCCTTGTGGCCTAGGAGTGGCCACCCTGTGAACACAGGCACCATCCAGCACCTGGATGTCTGCTTTGCCGCCGCCTCCTGCTGAAGCCCGAGCCCAGAGCCCAATGAGACCCAGACTCCAGACTTCTCACAGCCCGATCCACAGTCCCTTCAAAGAAGGGACCCGTGGAGGCACCGAGAGACGTGGGACCGGACATCTTGAAAGACCACCGAGAAGCTGACTGCGCATTACCCGAGGCACCCTCAATGCTGTGTTCCGGGGTTTGAGAAGCCCCACCATCAAGCAGCATTTGCATTGAACATCAGCCCCCCAGCATCTTCACGATCTGCATGGGGCCCTTTTGCACTTTGCCACTCGACGCGCCATCCGGGCCACTTGCCACGTGGCTAGCGGCCATCTTGGCGACGAAACCTACAATTTACACTGCGAGTCTGGTTGCTCCAGACTTGCCCTCGCTCCTGTAAAAAGGAGCACCCGCTCTGACCTTGCTGGTCTGAGTGATAAGCTTTCTTCACTTCCTGCGTGGCTTGCATTAGCCAAGGCCTGTTTGCTCCAATCAAGTTGCTGACACTGCCATCAGCTAGAGCCTTTGTGGGACAGCTCGTGATCGACTCTTGGTTGTCCTCAACCTCTTCGTGTCCACGTGGCTGCAGAGACAAGCTGCACCTCATCGCCTGTTTGCACCCGACATTGTCGGGTTCCATCCTGGTTCCACGCTAGTCACTGGCTAGTGACTTTGAACATTGTCCCCTCTGCTTTCAGGTCTTCACCACTTCAGATCCACCCTTGGATCCACCGTAACTCTTCTCGTCTCGACGCCTGCAGCATCTTCAGCTCCAAGCACCATCGCCATGCGTGACGAAACCCGACACTACTTCGCACCTGTGCACCTGCTCCCTGTGGGTGAGGTAACTCAGCAACGCTGGTGTTCCTACACTGGTATACACCTCTAGTGTCTAGGTCTTAAGTTTCATCCTTATAGGTCACTCGGAAGGTTCCTTAAACACTAACTTTGTAACTTTTACGCACCATTGACATTGCATTGGTGTATGCGTGCACTTTAAGCGCTGCACCCGAGTCCCGCGGGCCTTTCCCGACTTCTTCACTGTTAGTCCCGAACAGCTCCAGCGATTCCCAAGGCCCTAGGCCTACTTCCTTTCAGCTAGGTGGTTCTTATACCACTATTTTAGTATATGGTTTATGTGGCCCCTAGGGCTCATCCATATTGTGCAACTTTTGTGTATTTAAACTGTGTTTTGTTTTAACGCATTTGCTTCTGTGCTCATAAAGAGTATAGGGGATTTGTAGTAAATAAATATATATATATTTTCAATATATATCTGTGTGGTGTCCTTTCATTTGGTATTCAAGGGGATTGTGTATGGTAAAACAGCTTGCTTCACATGCCTTTACAGAGTTTAGCCTAAGACTGCTTTGTCCATGCTACCTCCAAGATAGCTGGTCTATAAGGTTGACTAACAACCAATCATCATAAGGGTTGCTTGGCATGGTACAAGGTGATCACTAGAACTAGTGAGCATCATATACCAGGCCAACTTCTCACACCAGTTTTTTAGGATTTTTCTTAGTTTGAATCAGTAGATCTTTAACGTTTCTTCATGGCTACAATTGGCTCGGCTTCTTCTAGCGTCTCCTCAGGATATCCTCTTGCTTTATATCTATCCAAATGTTCCTGTATGGAAAGTTTGCATGTGGGCTCGTCTGATGTTATTCTCTTGATCCTTATCAATTGAGAAACCGGCAAGTGTTTCTTCAAAGAATGTGGGTGTGCACTTGTGTGATGCAACACATTGTTTACATCCGTTGGTTTTCTATAAACCGCTGTCTTAAGACCTGAACTGGATTTCTGAATCTCAATGTCCAAAAAGGGAATCCTCTCAGTTTGTATGTCATATGTAAACTGTATTCTTGGGTTGCAGAGATTCAATTCTGCTATGCATTCTTCCAGCAGACTCTTTGATCCTCTCCACACTACCAGTATATAATCAATATACCTTAAACAAATTGCTGTGTTTTCACGCCATTTCCTGCTATTTAGAATGCCATAAATGTGTTAGCATACGATGGGGCTCCGGAAAAGCCCATTGATGTGCCCGTGATATGTAAATAAAATGTGTCCTGCCATGTAAAGTAACTGTGATATAACGAAAAATTTAGCAATTCCAAAAGAAAAACACTTTTGTCTTTGGTCATAGATGATTGTAAAAGTCTCCATTCCACTGCCTCCAAACCTTCATTGTGGGCTATAGATGTGTAAAGAGAGACCACATCAATAGTACATTACAAAATGTCTTCATCAAAAAATTGTCGAACAGATTACAATTTCAGCAGGCAGTCTGTGGTGTCCTTTATATACGTCTCCCATGATTGCACCAGAGGCTGTAAATGATGATCCAAATAGTGCCCTATCGGTTCATGAATCGACCCACAGCTAGCAACTATGGGTAGAAACGATGGATGTAACCTATCCTTGTGCATCTTCGGAAGCATATAGATATGCGGAATCTTTGGTGTAGCATTGAGTAAAAACTGTCTGGTGTTATCATCAATAGTACCATCTTCTAATCTGGAGTATTGGATGTTCTCAAGATCTTTTTTCACAAGAATCTCAAAAGTGTCCAGGGTTTTGTGGGAAAGAGGTGACCAGAACTTGCTTTTTGGCCGAAAAGGTTGTTGTGTTCGAACATGTTTGTCTCCAATGACATTAGTTGAAAAGAACCATCTTAGTCTCAGCTTCAGCATAAACTTGAATAATGAGATTCAGTTTCCAAACTGCTAGACGTGTAGGTTGGAACAAATGAAAATATTTTATTCAGTATCCTTAGTTCTGCTACACTTAAGTTCCTCTGTGAGATGTTCATTACCATAGAATTTACTTCTTCAGATTCCTCTGTGGTCTGCCTGTGTCTGGCGCCTTTTTTGACTTGTCCCCGACGGGTACACCGACTGTAGATGTTTTGGATTTGTCTGGGGGTGACCTTGAGGATTAACCCTCCGCTAAAAAAGACGCTTTCATAACGGAATTTGTTGCTGTCTCGACAGTTGCTCCAAAAGCCTGTTGTTTAGATGTTCCACCCGCTGGTCATTGTAGGGACCGATCCTGGTCGTTAACTACACTCTTCTCTGATGAGGTAGTTCCGGGTTTTTAAAAAAAATGTTTCTGAGCGTAGGCTTCTGCCCACGAGTACACTTCGTCCAGTTTATAATCAATAGTGCCTCTCCAAAATGTCTGGATCTTGCGCTCATGTACCTCTTTTGCATGTACATCTAGTCTGTTAATAATATCCTCCAGAACCTTGTCCCAATTGTCCTGTTCCATTTTTTGAGATATCTCGTCTTTGAGTTTATTTATTTCCTGTGATAACTCCGTGAGAATAGATGAGATTTCCTCAATAATCAAAAGAATCAAATCCAGGGAGCACTTGTTTAAAATCGCATACCAGCATGACATAAATGTCTTATTAACTTTGAATAACATTGCTCTTAGGGCAATCCTTAATCCTCTAGGGATTCTCTTAACTTTGTGATACTCAATAAATGTGGTGGTATGGATATGTTGGTTTACTTCCTTTCTCATCAAATATTCCAGTTGTCGTAGTTGCTGTGTTGTGGTACCAGAGGAGGAACCAAATATACGTACTTCTCTAACCAATAAGTAAATAGATTCAGCATCCTCTGTTGAATATGCTTTAGTTTCTGCTTGGTTAGTAGTAAGGTCTGCTATGTCCTTCAAAGACATTTTATGGATCGGGTGCTGGCCCAATAATGGGCTATACTAAGTAATATAACTGCAAAGAGCAGGCCTGCACACCAGTAGTTGTACTGTTTAATCCTAACTTTAATGTGATTCTCCTAGCTTAAACCTGTTTTATGCGTGCATTCAATCTTTTCAAAGACAAATTTATCCACAAATAATCGCTATCCACCTTCAGTACCTAAATCCTGACCACTATGATCAATAAATGTCTCCTCAAACCGAGTAAAGAAATCAGAGACACTCTCATCTTTCTTCTGCTTACACGCAGCCAACTTATCCCAGTTAACGCGTAAGGCAGGCATCATTGTCTTTATTAAAGTGATGATTCTACCAGGCAACTGCGTAATCGAATCATCTGTGGCAGATATATCAGCCCAAGTACCTCCCAAAGCTTGATCGTGATCCTCTCTACGAATCCGAGCCCACAATGCTTGTGGAACTACATTCCCCATCAGCATATCAATATCCGCCAAATTCATAATACATGCATCAACAGTCTGGGACAGTTCTTCATAGTAACCAGCAGGATTTTTGCGAGGGTCCGGCAAAGACTGCTTGAGTGCTAAAACTTCAACTCGTTTCCAAGGGACATATACCCAGATACGCTGAAAATGAGCAGGGACACCTGGAACATTGTTGGCCTGTGGAACCGCTTCCCTCCATACTGGAGGAACGTCTCTCATAGGATAATTCTTCGTCCTCTGTCTAACTGCAGGATCAGGTTCAGGAATAGTCTGGGAAGAATATAAGGACCTAAAAGTAACAAGTGTCTTTATAGCACCCTCAACTTCAGGACCCACAATAAGTCCTTTATCAAACCTGTCCTGTATATCCAATAGACCCTGAGGAGTTAAATCCAACTCAATATCCCCCCATCCTTTAACAAGTGTGTCACACATGACATTAAAACTTATCTCTGCGTAGGCGCATTACACTGAAGAAAGGTAATCAATATATCGGGTACACTATACAGTGGACCATTCATCATCCATTTATGAGCGAGAGAGTCAAATACAACTCGTTCCTCAGAATCTGGAATTTGGCTACGGGATTGCCTTCGGTAAAAAGCAGGAGTCCTATTAAACGGCCCAAAGAGGGGGGAGAAAAGACCAGAGACAGTATCAACTAACCGATTACAAATCGAAGAAGAAGTAGGGAGTAAAACTGGAGACGCAGAATTAAGCAAAGGAAGAGAAGAACTAGCCGTTACAAGAGAAACAGAAGGTGAAGGAGACTGAGGTACAGAAGTTGGTGGCAAAGGAGGTGCAGGTGGTAATACGGGAAGAGGCAATTGCGTAGGAGCCAGAGCTCCTGGCTGAGCAACAGGTTGCTGCACAAGTGGCAATAATTCAGGTGCATTAATACCTGGCTCATAAGGCAGAGGTAATTTCAACAAATGGGACATTAAGGGATCTTCATCAAGATCTTTGCGCTGTGGAGGTAACACGGGATAGCACCTATCAATCACCATCCGATGCTGTCTATCTGAGACCTCAATCACATGATCAGTCTCATCGTCTTTAAATTGCTGGGCAGCCTGTATAACTGTCATATCTTTCATTTTCCTATCTCTTTTTGCTTGTTTAATTTTTCCCTGTTTGGCTTCCTTACGCCAAAGGCGGAAAGAGTCAAACATTGCCGGCCGGGCTTTTCTTTTGAACAGAATTGATTCGAAATTATCTAATATAACTGGCGCAAAACTACCATTTTGTGGCCACCGTAAAACACCATCTTTCTTCGTGTATCGGATCCATATCTCATTAAAGGCAATGGGAACAACACCATGCTTGGAATAAAGCTCATAAGTGGGAGTTCCAACCGGAGGAATCAGACATGAATCCTTGAGCCGGGAATCCCTAGTACAGCAAAAGCAACAACATTTCCTAAATCCGCTCAGACCAGGCATTTTAAGCACACTGATCTGTTTACTAACTTCAAGGAGTGAAAGCAAAGAACACAGTACAATTGCACTCACCCCTCGGCTTCGGCTATTGCAACAGTCGAATAACAAAAGTCAAAAACAAAACAAAGAAGTGGGTGCTATCCATCAATACTTAACTAAATGGTCTTCTCACGCCAACAGAGGTCTGTCTAATGTCTCGCAATACCAATCATCACCAGAGGGTCCAATGCAGGGGGGTAGTCAGGGCAGAAGTCATCAGCAGCCGTCGGAAAGGAGTAGCCGCGCTGCAAAAGACCTTCGGTCCACTTCGACATGCAGGGGTCGCTTGACGTGGCTCGCAAATCCTCTGGAATTTTCTTGCGGGGCTTCTCACGACCCTCGGGCTGAACCGCTACCACTGAAACCGCCCCATGTTGGGCGCCAGTTGGAGAACTGGGCCTTATGGGCCAGGCGGCGCAGGGCATGCCTTAATCCCTGAGTTCACCTGCCTTGTAAAAAACAGAGACATGAGACACTCCGTTGAGCGTGGAAGCCAGGTTTATTAGCTGCAGCTAAGCACAGTTGTCCCAGAAGTTACACACAAGGTGGATTCTAAGGAGACTGGCACTTCAATCCGTGGCGCACAATCTTTTATAGGAAACACATTTACAGAGTTTACTCCTTACATATACAAAATGGACCAATAAGAACAGTTGAAAAACAAGCTATCAGGTGTCTTAAATACGCCCCTCTCTCTCAGACCCCTCCCAACAAATTAATCAGTGATGGCGTCCACAATCCCTTCTTGCAGGTGGCAGGACGTATTTGTGTGCCTCAAAGGATGGTTGTGTAATAGGAGCATACAAGGAGAGAATAGCGAAGGCCAGTCAGATAAGATAGTATAAGGAAAGAATAGGAGAGGGCAAATAGTCGGCCGAGACAGGGATCCATCGAGCCAGACATGGATTAACAAACTCAGCCAGACCCTGACATCGGGTTTCGTGAACAAGGGCAATGGAGTTACTTTTTAACTGAAAGGACACGTAGGAGCTGGAAAAGCAAAAACACATTGTTCGCTGTGCTGCCTGAGTGAGGGCAACACAAAATAGCAGCAGGATACAAAATGGTGGCTAGATACGAGACGAAATCAGAAATCGGAGAACCTCACGCCCCGACAGGCTTCACCTAAGAATCAAGCACTCTGGACTGACTTCACACCGTATGACGAAGATTCCGTCTCCAAAATCCTATCTACCTTAAAACCGAACAACCATTTCAACAACCCGCTCCCCCCATCTGCCTAGCTGCAGCCGCACAATCCAGTATTCCTAGCTGGACTTCAATAATTACCGCCTCTTTTCGGCAGGGATCGATTCCTGACTCTCTGAAAGCTGGCCAAGTTCTCCCAGTTTTGAAAAAGCTGTCGCTGGATCCAGCCTCCCCTGACAACTTCAGACCTATTTCAAACATCTCTCTCTTAACTAAAGTGTTGGAGAAGTGTGTGCAACTGCAGCTAAGTCAACGCATCACCAACTTCCACCTACTCGATGACTTTCAATCCAGATTCGGACCTGGACACAGCACTGAAACCACCATGCTCCACGTCGTTGACGATGCCCTCCAAGCCCTTGACCACGGCAAAACTTGTCTCCTAATCCTCCTAGATCTATCCTCGGCCTTCGACACGGTGAACCATGGAAAGTCACTTAAACGCTCAAACTCAGGATGAGATTAGATGGCTCTGTCCTAGAATGGTTTAAATCCTTCCTCCAAAACCGATCTCAGAGATTCCTAATTAACGGCAACTGTCCTCTCCCTCTCCAGTCACGATTGGAGTCCCTCAAGGATCAACGCTGTCCCTCACCCTCTTCAACCTTTACCTAAAACCGCTTGCTGAAGTCCTACGCACTGCAAATATCTCCTACCATACGTACGCTAACGACACTCAGATCTACATCCAAATCTCATCCCTCTAGGAGATTCTCTGCCTGAATGAGGCCCTGGAGCTGTCCGTCCAATGGCTCGCCTCCAATCAACTCAAACTCAATGCAAAGAAAACAGAATTCCTTCTAATTTCCCCTCCTAAAATCGACCCTGAGATTCAGATATGGAATAAGGCCATCACAGCCTTAAATTGTCCACCGACCATTGTGGATTGGCCAAATCACTGGGAATAACCCTGGATTACAACTTGAACATGCAGAACCACATCAACTCGATGGCCAAATCAGCCAGATTCCACCTGAGCTACCTATGGAAACTGAAACCCTTCCTTGACGCTCCCGACCTGAAAATATCAGTCCAAACACTAGTCATCTCTAGACTTGAATATGGCTGTTCTACCCTGTCATGTTTACCCAAGATCTCCCTGGCACCTTTAAAAGCCTGCCTCAATGAGGCCGCCATACTACTTACCGGCACAAGGAATTTGATCACATTCATCCACACCTGAAAGCGCTGAACTGGCTTCCTCTTGAGGCCAGAATACAGCTTAAGCTGGCATGCATCACACACAAGGCTTAATACTCAAACTCCCCTGCATATCTTGCACAGAAACGGGTGGTATCCGGAGGAGTCAAAAACTTACCGTCCGCAAGAGACCTCCTACTCCAGCCTGCACGCTTTCGGAAAAAACAAACGTACAATCAGGCTTTCGCTGGGGTCGCGCCAAGAATATGTAACTCTCTCCCACCCCCCATCAGAAGAATCCCCTCTCTTGCATGCTTCAAAAAAGAGGCCAAATCCTTCCTTACGGGTAAATTCCTCTTTTAAACTTTTATCTTCAACCGCCCCAAAGACCCTGAACAATTCCCGGTTATTGCCTCCCATTGATGACCTAATCACACCACCAAGAAACCTGGGCCTTGTCTTGAGTAACTGTAATGTAAACTGTACATTTGCATCCCTCCATCCCTTATGTATACAGCACCCCACCCCCTCCCAATCGATTGTATACTCTTATGATTTCATTCCTTTTGTACAACTCTATGATTCTGTAAAGCACTCTGATACCCTAACAGGTCAAGTTTGCGCTCTATAAAACACAAAATAAATAAATAAATAAATAAATAACTTTTTCAATATTTTCCCAACTGGAAGTTCCACTTGCAAAGTGTTACAAGACAGCGTCAATGCTAACTTAGGGGAGAAATAGGACTTGCTGTAGTGAAAAAATTATTTTGCAGTTTTTCACTACCAGGACATGTAAATCTTAAAACTAACTACAAGTCCTATCTCTTAAATAAACAACACTCTGGCCAAGGGGTTACCTTGGGCCTACCTTAGGGGTGACTTATAAGTAATAAAAGGGAAGGTTTAGGCCTGACAATTAGGTGAACTTCCCACGTCAAGATGGCAATTTAGAACTGCACACACAGGCTTTGCAGTGGCAGGCCTGAGACAAGTTCTAAAGGGCTACTCATGTGGGTGGCACAATTAGTGTTGCAGGCCCACTAGCAGCATTTAATGTACAGGCCCTTAGTACATATAGTGCACTGTATTATGGACTTAAAAGTAAATCAAATATGATAATCATGGAGAAACCAAATGCTATTACATTAAGGACACAGAGTGCATGCACTTTAACAATGGTCAGCAGTGAAAAAGCGCACATAGTCCTACAGCCAGGAAAAACGAAGTTTAGCCCTCAGTGCAAAACAAGGGGTCTAAAGGCAAACAGTCTGGGGAAACCGTGCCAAAATATGCCAGGTACAAATGACCTAAATGATGAAATTGCTAAAAGGTCCAATCTTCCGCATTCATATTACTTTTCTTAGTTTTTAATCAACCCTTTGCAGCAGCTGCTGTTCGATTGTCAGCTGTACTAAAGATGATTTTGAAGACGCTCTTATGAATACACCTCCAATTCATTTGTCTCTATGATGAGTGACATATATTCTCTATTGAAATATACCTTGTGAAACGTTCTCTCTTTATGTCAAGGACACTGTACCATATCTGCGCGCTGCAGTCTTTTATTATAATTTCATGCTGGGGAAGTACAAAAGATTGCCTGTGTCAATAAAAGACTATTCGGTTAAAAGTAAAAACTCTAATATGGCAGTGATGATATGCATTATTTAAAGAGACAGATTCCTTTAACGTGCTGTCCCTTCCAAAGGACTGCATGATTAACTCCACCCTGACAAACCACGGACTTCTCAGAGGGTTGCTCCCTCTACTGAAATATCCTCCTGTCAGGATGTTTCATTTCAGGCGTTCTACATGAGAAAACTGCAGCGTTCCCTGCAAGGCCTCCTGGAAGGAATTACCCTGCCTAAACTGTCAGACAGCGAGCAGCTCATACTGCATTATTATTCAAGTAAATGTTCGAGAGGAGATGAGCAGTTTGGCACGTTACTTTCTCCCTTAAATTTACACAATTAAGCATTTAGTTTCATTTTGTCAAGATCTTCGTCAAGGTTTGAATCAACTCTAAAAAGTAACCCTTCATTAGGAATATCAGATGCAGAATACATTCGCTTTGGTTCAGTGGCGTCACTAGGGTTGGTGTCACCCGGTGCGGGTAACTCATGGTGTCACCCCCTCACCACTTACCGCATGGACCTTCTCCGCTCCGAGTCTGCCAGTGGACACAGATGGCAAATAACGGGACCATAAGACAACGTTAATCCGAAAACCACAGAAATACACCAGTTATAGTTTAGGAAAAAAACTATAACTTTCACCCCATTATGCACTGGCCTTCAGCCAGGCAGTGCATCCACCCACAGGAAAACACCCAATCCATATTCTTGTCCTCTTAAAAACGAAAATTCACATGTCATGAGTGTTGTACTATTTAAGGTCATACGTGATCATGTTTGGGCAGAAGTTATATAGCTTTTTGACTAAACTATAACTGGTAAATTTCCAAAGTTTTTTTAACATTAGCTAATGCCTCATTCCAGCAACTAACTACAACATAAATTTAACTTTAATCTTTCCGTGAATTTTTGTTTTTATTTTTTTAATGTAAATTAAGGTATTAGAAACTTAAAATGTCACTTTAACCTTTGCTTTTTTCACTGAATTTCTGGGGTTCTTTGATCATATTCTAAAGTGGAGCAAGTCCGAAACCTTCACATTCAGCAAACCCCAGCTGTGCATGATCATTGTCCATGTGCTGCAGGGGTTGGCTGCAGGGTGGGGCCTTTGGCCAGACACAGCACCCACCCACCCCGTTTAGGGGCGCCCAGACCCCTTTCAAAAGAAGACTTCATACACCAGGGGGAAACATTCTCGGCTTCTGAATCTGCACACAAGGTACCAGCTCCCCTGACAGCGAAGCCAGCCAAGCCTGAACACCCATGTATCCAGAGGGGCTGAACTGGGGAGACGTTCTCTGCACAGGAAGCGGTAAGAAGACGTGTCCACACCCTCTCTGGGCTACAAATCAAGGTTAGATGATGTGGTCAGTAGGCCTTGGACAGCAGCTATCCGGCAATCATGCATTATATGGAAATCGTGTATTTTGCAATAATTTATTGCCTAATATCTGCTAATGATACGTAAATGGTTATGCAGAAGTTATTTTTAGCATAAAAAGCTAGTGTCCATCTTTCCTCTGCAAAACCTTTCATCAGAAAATATCTTTCCAACTACAAACTTTCAGAGAAAGTAAACTCATGCAATAACACACTCCTAGTGTATCCCACCTGAAAACTCACCAGCTGGAAGCTAGTGAAACGTCTGGACGAGGAATGGTCCAAAAGTGGGCAATTCGTATGGGAGTCAGGTCTGGTTACTCTGTTTTTCCTCAGCACAGAACTGTGCAATATAATCTCCGCGCATGAATTCTATGGTGAACCCCCTGAAAAGGGACGTGCACCTGGTTATGGGGGGTGCCTTCTATTGCCGCGAGACGTAGCCCCTCCCGCCAGGAGAGTGTGTTTGGTGCTCTCATGGTTTCCTTTTGCCTGGGAGGGGTAGGGGCGGGGCATCTCTTTTGATGTGAGTGGCGGCTCTTGCACCATGTTGTGAGCCAGATCGCAGCAGGGTGGTACTCTGCTCCCTGATGGGATTAGCATGTCTGGGAGGCAGCAGCACTAACAGAATATGTTCCCCCTTGACCTCTAAAACTTTAGCGGTATATATCCAATACTTTAATTCTATTATTTTCATACATAAGGGCAAACAACAAGGAAAGGTTTTTTTTATAACTTTCTCATTTTATTATTTTTTCTTTTTTAGTTATATTTCTTAGTACAAAGATTTTTTTCCATTTGTCGTTTTATCACATCAGTTAATATATTTTATCAAAAAACACATAGTATAAAACACATCATTTTCTAATATCATCAGTAAAAAAACTATTTACTGCAGGGGAAACGGTATACAAAACAATCAACACTCTCACAAGTACATACATCCCTTACTTAACATGCATACTACATTCATTCTTGATTCTGCGTCTGAGGGATCGCAGGTGGAAATGCAAATTAATACGCAAGGTCGACGCGTTTCGGCAGTGTGGACCGCCTTCCTCAGGACCTGTCTTGCACAATACTCAAACACAAACAATAGTTTTATGGCCCCTGCATAGTTGAATATCTGTAACGATAAATGACATACATTGTTTTATTTATTCTAATACTTTTTTCATTATTCTCAGTTTATGTTGCCCTATGTACAACCAAAAAGACATAATTCATTTGCATATTAAAGTTACGCCGTGTGTTCATATCTGTAGGCACACCTAATGATTATATACACCCGATACAGAATAGAGTTACTATCTCCTCTTATACTTTCGAATATTGGCACTAAATCTGTTCAGAAATATACAGATGCCATTATTTAAATTCACCCCGTAAATAGTGAAAGAAGATTGTGTTCATTCCACCCAAAATGATACTCATATTTCCCACTTAGAAATGGCCGCCGCGGCGTTTCCGTTTAGGGACGCCAACCCATCTACCGGGAAGTCCAAATACCATTGGGCATTAGCTTAGACCACGTGATTTGTTACATGGCGCGCAAATGACGCATATAAGAAACCGTAAACACACCCTTATGTTAGGCGTCCTGCGAGTACGAGTGAATACGTTTTTGGACCGGACAAAAGGAGAACTTAAGTAAGTACAGCACAGCGTAGATTTTAGTTTATAGCACAGTTTAGACGGTAACTAATGACCCACCGTAGCACTTGATAAATATGAAGCAAGTGCGAGACATTAGTCCTGACGAGGATGCTATTTTCTATTTTCCTCCAGAGCAGCTAAAGTAATGGTACTCTGAATTATGCAAGGAGGAGCTCTGCCTCACATCGCCTGAACGCTCTGCAGCCAATGATCGGGTTTTAAGAGAAATGCGCCAGACTTTCAAATAAGGTAAAATTCGTCATACCCTCTAGATTTCTTCAAACATCCACAACGAAAAAGCGCGGAATATTAAATCCATGTTTTTGTTAACTTCTCTGCAGACATATATCGGTCTGAAGCACAACAACTCAACGGCTATTGACGTCCATAAACACGAGGAGTGTGATTTCATGTTTCAAGTCCCAGTCATTGTGACATTTAGGTCAGTAACATAGGGACCGTATTAATAACCAATATATTTCTAATCACATCATACACGAGAGAGTAAGGGGTTGTTCTCTCTTTTTTTGTGGTCCTTGCAGTTTTAACACTGGATCCATAATAAACACGCCTTTGCACCAACAATTAGAAGATAACAATATCTGATAAAATAGGTAAGTTTTTGCCTAACATTTACCTTAGAAACTTTTCCCCTTTTTTTTGAGATCACAAAACAATGATAGCTTCTGTTCCTAATTTTATACAGGAAGTACTACCTAAATAAATCCTGAAGTCAATACTTGCAACTTGACAGGAATCCTTTTCCCAGAATAACAGGTACATAGTATGAGATCTGTCAAATTATAAAAAGTGTCTCAAATGCGAACAAGTTTTAAAACAGTTAAAATATGCAGAAGGATATAATTATACCTATCTATTTATATCATCCTAGATCTGGTAAAATTCTGTCACCTGAACATAAACTGTGGATAGGATAGTGAATCCTTTTCTCAAAAGTCTTCTCTAACATTAGTACTAGAGTTCTCAGGCTAACCTAACCCGAGGAAAACTCATAAGGTATGGGGTTTTGTGTCGCACATGAGAGTCGCGTGGATGTGATCCTACTGCTTAGTTCAGGTCCAACCACAAGAGAATCTAAGTAACTTTAATATGCAAATGAATTATGTCTTTTTGGTTGTACATAGGGCAACATAAACTGAGAATAATGAAAAAAGTATTAGAATAAATAAAACAATGTATGTCATTTATCGTTACAGATATTCAACTATGCAGGGGCCATAAAACTATTGTTTGTGTTTGAGTATTCTGCAAGACAGGTCCTGAGGAAGGCGGTCCACACTGCCGAAACGCGTCGACCTTGCGTATTAATTTGCATTTCCACCTGCGATCCCTCAGACGCAGAATCAAGAATGAATGTAGTATGCATGTTAAGTAAGGGATGTATGTACTTGTGAGAGTGTTGATTGTTTTGTATACCGTTTCCCCTGCAGTAAATAGTTTTTTTACTGATGATATTAGAAAATGATGTGTTTTATACTATGTGTTTTTTGATAAAATATATTAACTGATGTGATAAAACGACAAATGGAAAAAAATCTTTGTACTAAGAAATATAACTAAAAAAGAAAAAATAATAAAATGAGAAAGTTATAAAAAAAACCTTTCCTTGTTGTTTGCTCTTATGTATGAAAATAATAGAATTAAAGTATTGGATATATACCGCTAAAGTTTTAGAGGTCAAGGGGGAACATATTCTGTTAGTGCTTTGCTTTTCCCCTCTTTCCCTGACCTTAAAGTAAAAAAATAGAGGGGGTCCCAATCTCATGTTAACACATTCATGGGAGGCAGCAGCAGCCTCTGGGGATGTAGGGCCTGTGCTTGACACCTGGGTGTAAAAAGTGCATCCCCCTCCCTCTCCCCTTTGCTAGACGGCAAGCAATAACTTCTTCCTGTCGCGTGGTCCCTCCACAGCGGATCGCTTTCCCACTTGTAGGGGTACATTTATTATTTATTTATTTTAAAGTGTTATATAGCGCTAGCTTGACCCGTAGGTATCAGAGCGCTTTACATAAAACGACGGAATTTGCATCAGCTGCCCTGTCTGTGACGCAATGTCCCTGAGAGCAGCAGTCTCTGGTGTGTGTGTAATGTGGCTGGTGCAGGTTGTATGTGGGGGCAGAGACTGGGTGTTATTTGAGATGTCTCTGTTCCATGTGGTATGGAGCACTGGCCCGCAGTGCTGCTGGCTGTGCGCTGCAGGGCAGCTCGATGGGGGGATGCAGGCAGGCACAGACCTGGCTGTGAGCCGGGAGGGAACTCGAGCGCTGTGGGTGAATACATGTTCAGAGTCTGACACATAGAAGCAGGCGTTGGGCGCACTGCGGCCCTCTTACACCCAGGTTGGACACCCTGTTCTCTGGAGACCACGCTTCTAATAGCACAGTTTAGGTGTTTCTAGTCACACCCTACATTCAGCCTTCCATTCAACCCATGGCTCCCCTTGTTCAACACTACAAACACTCCCCCCACCCCATATACAATCCTTCAAATCCTACAGAGCGTGGCCCCCACCCTGCACTTGATGGCGCTGCCTCCCATTCAATCCATCCCCACTTTCCACCCCAGGTCACCAGGCCTTTACCTCCGTCGTAAAACCAAAGCTTCCTGACACTACCTGCAAATCTTTACACACCCCTCCTCCCCTTGCTCAGGCTTCACAAACCGTCGTGTATGTTGCTAGGGGTTAAAAGCAGTTCATTCATAAAAATGATATACTGCTCTTACCGTGACCCAAGAAGTCAGTTCCACTGTCCCAAATTTGAAGGGGAGACGCTCCGCTCGCGATATCACAGAAGATGGTGGTGACTAACTTCACATAAATTCTTTTTTCTAGCGCACCGCATGCACTCCCCTGCGCTATTGTCTCGTCTCCTCCTTGGTGCGTGACCGCAAACGCGTCAGAGGAGCACAGTGCGCGCGGGGGCTGTCCCAGGGCCGTCATTGGTAGCGCTGAAGATTGACGGCCCTGGGACCCACAAACTGGGGTACGCCGCGCATCGCATCGCACCAGCACCACTGATCACAACCGGCGCGTGCGTGCGTGCGTGGCGACGTGCTGCACTTACAGCAGAGTATTTGAATTTGTAAGCAGGTGCACCGTGGCATGCGCTTGGCTTGCAGGTTTGCACTATGAATAAAAAACACACTGGCAGCAGAGCAGAGGTCAGGCTGCACAGGACTGACTCCACTGGCCCTGTGCACTGCAGTGCAGAGCGAGAGCGAGAGCGAGCCAGCAGCCAGCGTAACGTCGTAACAAACCAGATTGGTGTCACCCCATGATGGGGGTGACACCCGGTGCGGTCCGCACCCCCCGCACCCCCCTAGTGACGCCACTGCTTTGGTTCCTAGCTGAAAATAGAGCAACGGAAAGGTGAATTGAAATAGGTGTTTCCACCTTCGTGCTAAGAAAAAAAAAAAAAAACTATTTTTCAAGTGAAGCTTCATTCCATACGCATGCGTTCTTAACACAGTATGTAATCGATTTATCCAAAAGGTAATTCAAGGTTACTCAATTTACCGACCTGAAAAGATGTGTGAGCCAGGTGTACAAATGTATTGATGGGGCCGGAGTCACGTAACGAATTTTGGGGCATATCATCAAGCCCCGGAGATAAAATTATCGCCGCTTTAGCGTCCGTTTACGGACGGAAAGCAGCGATAATTATTGCCTAATCAGCAAGGTCACACTATCGCGTGAATCCTTGCATTATCGCCCTTTCCCCCAACGTCCATCTTTGCATCTCTAATGAGATGCAAAGTGGGCGTTCTTGACATAACTGGAGAAATGTCGCTAGGCGACATTTCTCCAATTATCAATGGGCATGCTAACCTGCAGAGCGACAAGCAAAGTAGCGATAACCTCTGTTATCGCTACTTTCCTTACGCCTGCTTCAAAACTGACTTAGCTGTGATATCCTATGTAAGATGGATATCATGGCTAAGTATGCCTTGCCTTATCAGCAAGCTTTCCTCCGTCTTTCTGCCATATCTCCCTCCATCCCCTTTACCCTTACCCCTTCCCATCTACACCTCACTTATCTTGTTTTCTATGCTCTTGTAATTGTTTGTCTAGCAACGGATGTAAATTGGAACTGATGTAATCTTGTAATTTTGTGGAACCTCATGTAAAGCTCTCTGATACCTCCGGGTCTAGCCAGCGCTATATAAAACTCTTAAATAAATAAATAAATAAATAAACCTTGTGCGATTATCACTGTATTTCCAGCGATAATCGTACAATTGGCAGCTTGCGCTCTGAATTTTATCGCTTTGGAGATAAGCGTTGCTGATAGCACGCTATCTCCGCGATAAAATTTCAGAGTGGGCCGGCGATAATTATCCTTGCGCTAAGATCGCTGAGCGATAATTAACGCATGGCCTTGATGATGTGGCCCTAGGTATCTTAATTGGGAAGAATTGCATGTAAAATAGGAGTTTTAATATCTGACAAAGCTTATAAATGAATTGACAAATCTCTACTCTTGTACACCCAACCTCATAAAGTGTCCGCTGCTCCCTGCCACATCTACTCACTGGTGCTGGCTGGTGATCTTTGAAAACGGTGGAACGTAATAATGATCCTGAATTTCCATAAAAGAGAAACGTGAAAGCGCCCCATTTCAACAAGGATTCACTGGAAGGTGGGATGGATGTATGACGGCACAACGCGGTATAAAACACCGCAGACCATCACAACTCAGGTTTTACAACGCAAGTCGTTACCACGATGTGCGCTGTAGGGTGCTGGACTTTGGAATAGTAAGATTTACTATTCCAACACCAGCCTACGTACAGTAGGGAAGGTGCTGGAATAGTAAATCTACTATTCCTTAGCCTAGAGCGCCCTCCAGCGCGTCGTGGTAAAGACTTGCGTTGTGAAACCTGCTTTGTAATGGCACTGCGGTGTCATTACCGCGTTGTAAAGGATGTTCCCTATATATATATATATATATATATATATATATATATATAAACACAGTTCAGGTAGCACCACAAGTGAGGGAGGCCACAGGAAAATACTTGAAGTTTTATTCTTTAAAAGGTCGACATCATGCCAGCAAGTACTGCATCCAGATACAAGCATCACATCTTTAAAGTTGCCAGACGCGTTTCAGGAATTCATTTCCTTTCTTCAGTGGCAGTCAGGTAGGTTATGAAAAGTGCGCTGCTTCCGAGCATTATATAGTTCAATCACCCCGCCTAATAGGGCGTGGCTGTTACACAGCCTGATGGATGTTGAAGTCCTTAATGTGTTTCCTCAGTGGGCGCGCTAATTAAAACAAGTTTGTCACCAGTATTACCCCAGCCGTGGAGAGAGGCCAACTGTCAACACAGGCCTGTTCTGCTCCGGATGGAGCTGAATTCAACAGGAGGAATGAGATGCTTGTATCTGGATGCAGTGCTTGCTGGCATGATGTCGACCTTTTAAAGAATAAAACTTCAAGTATTTTCCTGTGGCCTCCCTCATTTGTGGTGCTACCTGAACTGTGTTTATATTTCACGGCGTTGCACAGCCGTGGAGAGAGGCCAACTGTCAACACAGGCCTGTTCTGCTCCGGATGGAGCTGAATTCAACAGGAGGAATGAGTGCACGGCGATAGAATCAGGGCTTAAACCGGCACGAAGTTTGAGTGGACATCAAAAAAGCGGGGTAAGCGCAGCACCAGCGCAGAGCACCCACCCACTGGGGTAATACTGGTGACAAACTTGTTTTAATTAGCGCACCCACTGAGGAAACACATTAAGGACTTCAACATCCATCAGGCTGTGTAACAGCCACGCCCTATTAGGCGGGGTGATTGAACTGTATAATGCTCGGAAGCAGCGCGCTTTTCATAACCTACCTGACTGCCACTGAAGAAAGGAAATGAATTCCTGAAACGCGTCTGGCAACTTTAAAGATGTGATGCTTGTATCTGGATGCAGTGCTTGCTGGCATGATGTCGACCTTTTAAAGAATAAAACTTCAAGTATTTTCTTGTGGCCTCCCTCACTTGTGGTGCTACCTGAACTGTGTTTATATATATATATATATATATATATTCACTGAAAAAACCATAGGTTTCACACCAGTTATAGTTAGCTGGAAATTTTACTGATATAAAACCATTGAAATTCCCACGTTATAGTTAGTCGGACTCACTATAACTTGCGCGTACAATGCACTGCTGATGACATCACTCATGACATCACTGATGACACCATCCTTGTGACAGAGTGACAGACCTAATTTCAGTGTAATGTAACGCTTGAAACACATATTCAAAAATAGAAACAAACATTTTCAAAAAAATGGAGATACCCAAACCAGTAACAACAACCAATTCAGTAATTCCACCATCTATATACACATCCACTCATTCACCAACAGTTCTATATAGTCACTCATACATATACTCACTCATCATATGTAGTGATACACCTACACATCCTGTTACACATCAGCAATCATCCAAAAGTTACTCACACACATACTCACACATGCAAATAAACTATTAAACATCCATTTATTTGCATATACATTTATACACACACTGCCACCTTACTTCTAAGGAAACTTACCCATACTTACTCTCTTAAACAATCACTTATAGAAACACATACTTATTTACACAGGAACTCCTACAATCTCTCACTATATATACTATACTCACTTATATACATCAATACTCACATATACTAGATTAAAACATATGTCGTTACTAATGAAGACACTAGTGAGACAGTCATTCACTCACTAACACACACATATATACACTCATCCACCCATACAGTCCTGCACATATGCTGTCTTCAAAACACATACAAACAGTGAGTCAGTCACCAACCCCATGCAGCCACTTATACACAAAGAGAAACACTGATACAAACATTTAAATATTTAAACAATACTCGCTAATATATGTATTCACTAAGATACACATAATATGCCAGTTACCCAACCAATTCTTCCATCGACCTTTACAAATACATATATAAAACAAATTTATTTTTCAGAAAGACACACATTCACTGGATGGTGTCATCAGTGATGTCATGAGTGATGTCATCAGCAGTGCATTGTACGCGCAAGTTATAGTGAGTCCGACTAACTATAACGTGGGAATTTCAATGGTTTTATATCAGTAAAATTTCCAGCTAACTATAACTGGTGTGAAACCTATGGTTTTTTCAGTGAATTTCATAGGTTTTTTAAATGCTAATTCCTAACTATAACTGGTGTGAAACCTATGGTTTTTTCAGTGAATTTCATAGGTTTTTTTAATGCTAATTCCTTTGTATATCGAGTTTCTAACCTTTTTTTTTTTACAATTTGCTGTTTTTTTTAAGTATTCATTTTTTTTATAATTTTTTTCTTTTGCGCTCTGGGTGCGCGCTCCTGGAAGCTTTCAGCTAAGCTCTCCTGTAAGCTTCTCCGAGAGCTCATCTGAAAGCGCACCCAGAGCGCAACTGTCGTTCGTGAAAAAAAAATATGAATGAAAAGTTAATAATAATGCAAAACATTTCGTACCATACAAATAAAATTTGTTTTTTTTAATATTGAAAATGATTATGCATTTCTATTAAAGATTGATGACGTCACTTCGGCGCACAACGTACGTGCCCTCGGAAGCGCCTACGTGCGCGGCTCCTAAACGCACGCAAAAGCGCCTACGATCGCGCCACGTGTGCGCCCCGGAAGCGCCTACGATCGCGCCACGTGTGCGCCCCGGAAGCGCCTACGATCGCGCAGCGTAAACGCACCCGGAAGTGCACCCGAGCGCGCAGCGTAAGCGCGTCGGGTCATGTGACCCTAAAATAACACTTTTCATTGGTTGCTAACAGTTTTTTTTTACAATGAATGAAATCCCCACCCATTTCCTTCACTTCTTCTTTCACTTTTGTGACTGAAAGACCTGCCTTTTTTGCTGCTCCTTTTTTCTTGGTTCATCATGGCTGCCAGATCATCCAGCAGTGAAGATGACTTCATTGATGAAGAGCCACCTACCCCAAAGGTGAAGGGACATTTCATCTGGAAATTTTTTAAGTTTCCAGAAGGCCAGAAGAAGGTGAATGCACCAAAAGTAGAGTGCAGGATCTGCAAAAAGGTCCTGTCACGGGGTAACCCCCTAAAAAAATACTCTTTTAGCAACTTCACCATGATTCGCCATGTGGAGACCAGGCACCCCCAGAATTTTGCCCGAGAAAGTGTCAGGGCTCTGGCACAGGAGGTTCCCAGAGGTGGGGCCTCTACATCAACAGGAGGAGCAACTTCTTCTGGAAGAGACCAATCTCAGGGGCAGGTAGCAAACATCCAACCTGCATTCAACCATGGGGTCGTCAGATGCAGATACTGCAATCAACTCCTCACCTATGGGGAGCAAAGTGTCCTGCTCATGGTTCGAGCATTAGAGAACCATCACTGCCCTTCCCACCCCTAATTTTTTTCTTTTCTTTTTGCTCCTGTTGAGCAGTTTCTATTCCCTGTTTTTGTTCCTCTTCAGTTAAAAGAAGAAAACCAAAAGTTCTTTTCAGAACTACCTCCAATTCTCATCAAAGAGCTATAATCTTAAAAAATGAAGAGTAAGTGAAATATAGTGCATTGATAATTGAAAGGAGAATGAGTAAGAAAGAACAGAAAGGTATGAGAGGTGAAAGGAAGTGAAGTAGGAGGACTGAAAGAAGGTGAGTGTTAGAAAAGAAATTTATGACACAGTGAATAAACTGGAGGCCTCATTTCTGAAAAGTGACGCATCGCTACGTGAAAATAGCGATGCGTCACTTATCTGGACGCACTCCTTATGACATTCCACATATGTCATATTTAATATATGACTAATCAATTCGCAAGGAGTTACAGATATGTCAGTATTTCTGACATATCTCTAAACACAAAAGTAACGCATTGCAGGAGTGCGTCACAAAAGTGACGCAACTCCAGTAATGTGTCCTTTCACATGGAAAAAGCACCATGTGAAAGGTTTGCTGAGAAGCAGGCGCAAGATTTTGGCGCAACTGCATCCTAAAAGTGACGCACTGCGTCATTATTAGCAAGCTTTTTGCAAGGAGCACCCCCTCTGCATGCATTATACCTGACACTATTTTTTAAAAAGTGACGCATCTAGGTACATGGGTCACTTTTTAAAACTCTGCGCCATATTGTATCTGCATCAGGTATAATGTATGCAGAGGGGGCAATCCCTCGCAAAAAGCTTGGTAATAACAACGTACTGAAATCTATGAGATTTCCCTGCGTCATTTTTTGGATGCTATTGCGTCAAAATTTTGCGCCGGCCTCGCATCACTTTTATGTTTACACATATGTCAGAAATACTGACGTATCTGTAACTCCTTGCAACATGATTCGTCATACATTAAATATGACACATCTGGAATGTCATAAGGACTGTGTACAGAAAAGTGACGCATCACACCAGCAGTGTAATAAAATGTGCCTCGTTGCACTATATTTAAAGGATGCAACAGCATCCTAAAAGTGACGCAGTGAAATCTCAAACATTTCACTGCGTCGCTATTACAAAGCTTTTTGTGGGGGAACACCCCCTCTGCATACATTATACCTGACGCTATTTTTAAAAAGTGACGCATCTAGGTACATGGGTCACTTTTTAAAACTCTGCGCCATATTGTATCTGCAACATGATTCGTCATACATTAAATATGACACATCTGGAACGTCATAAGGAGTGCGCACAGAAAAGTGACGCATAACACCAGCAGTGTAATAAAATGTACCTCGTTGCACTATATTTAAAAAGTGACGCATCTAGATAGATGCGTCACTTTTTGAATATTGCATAACAATGCGCATTTTTTTACACCGCTGGTGCGTCACAAAAATTGACGCACAGGAAGCGCAAAACTAACAGCGCAAGGCCTTCATAAATATAGTCCTGGATTTAGGGGGTCAGAGGGGGTCTACTCTTCCCCCTTATGATCCAATCAGCTTCCTGCGCGCAAGTCGCTCGTCGCGCCTGGAGCGCACTCCCGTGCGCGCACGGGAGAGCGCATATGCCCGCGCAAAACGAAAAAAAAATTTTAATGCCCTGCAGGACCCTATTTTAGTCCCTACATCAAACCTAGGGGGTCAGAGGGGGTCTACTCTTCCCCCTTATGGTCATTTGCCCCTTTTTTTTTCAAACCCCTTCTGTCTCGATTTTACCGAGACACAAGATGGCGGCCGCTCCGCACTGTTTAGAATGTTTACAGACAACTGAGATCCAATCAGCTTCCTGCGCGCAAGTCGCGTGTCGCGCCAGGAGCGCACTCCCGTGCGCGCACGGGAGCGCGGCTATAGATATATATATTTTTTTGAACCTTAATTACTTAAAATCCACTGGAGCACATATCTTGAGACATAGCAAAGGCACATCGGGCTACCAGTCCCTACAATTTTGCCAAGTTTGGTGGAAATCCATTCAGCCGTTCGGGCTAAAAGTGAAATCGACCGCCCTATGGAAATTAACATGGGGAAAACGCGTTTTGGGACCCCCCTTTTATCTCGGCCCCCGCTTGACGAATCCCCCCCAAACTTTCAGGGAAGGACCGGACCGCCATGAGACCATTTTCCTGAAAATTTCAGGCAGATTCGTCAACCGGCGCCAAAGTTATTCAAAATAGAATGTTGAGATTTAACATTGAAAATTATCCTAACTATAACTACCTACTGGCGACCGCCAGTAGGTAATGTATATATATATACGTATATATATATGTGTATATATATATATATATATATATATATATATATATATATATATATATATATATAGATATATATATATATATATATATATATTTATATATATATATATATATATATATATATATATATATATATATATATATATATATATATATATTCAATGAAAAAACCATTGGTTTTAGGCCATATATAGTTAGGGATTTGCATTTACAAAACCTTATTTTACTCGCATAAAACCATTGAAATTCCATATATAGTTATAAGCGCTAACTATATATCGCGCACCCGCAATCCACTGCTGATGATGTCACATATTACATCATTCATGACATGGTTAGTGACATCACTGATGACATCACTGATGACATCTCAAATGACATCATCCAGTGACTGTATGTTTCTGTAAAGTTAAAATATCTCTTACATATTGTAGAATGAGTGGATATATAAGTGTCTGGATGAAGGATTTAGTAGGTGCATGACTGACTATATGAGTGAGTGATTAAATGTGTCTCACTGAGTGCATGGGTTAATGACTAAACTGTCTCAATTTGTGCATCATTATGTCTGTTGTTCTGTAAACTGTTCCTTGTGTTGATAAGTAGCTATATGAGTAACTATATGGGTTATTGATTGGTTGCCCAAGTATTTGTATGGGATACTGAGTGAGTGTGTGTGGGTAGCTGGGAGGTGTGTGACTCTGTGCATAGATGTGTGAGCAGTTGATTCACTAGATGTATGGTTTCAAAAGTGCATGTGGAAACAGCTGTATGGGCGGTTGACTGTGTGCATGAGTGTATTGGTGAGTGAATGGATATCTCAGTGCTACATGTCAAAGTAAGTACATATGTAAAACACAGTACATGTGAGAGTTGACATATATAAATAACTGTGCATAAGAGCCAGTGAATGTGTGAGTGGCTGTATGGATCATTGTGAACTTGTTTCAGGGATTGTATAAGAGAGTAAATATGTGTTAGTATATGTTTGAATAAGTAAAGTTTGTATAACTGTATATTTGAGGAAATGGAGGTGTGATTGATTCTTTGCATGACTGACTAGGTGTGTGAGTAACTCCATGGATGAGTGACAGTCTGTGAGTGTCTGTTTACACTGATTGTATCTAAGGTTATATTAGAGTCTGAAGAGGTTCATCGTATTATCACATGAATGATATCATCAGTGATGTTATCAGTCATGTCAAATGAGATGTTTTCAGTGATGTCATCAGTGATGTCATTTGAGATGTCATCAGTGATGTCATCAGTGATGTCACTAACCATGTCATGAATGATGTAATATGTGACATCATCAGCAGTGGATTGCGGGTGCGCGATATATAGTTAGCGCTTATAACTATATATGGAATTTCAATGGTTTTATGCGAGTAAAATAAGGTTTTGTAAATGCAAATCCCTAACTATATATGGCCTAAAACCAATGGTTTTTTCATTGAATTTTCAAGGTTTTGTAAATGCAAATTCCTAACTATATATCCACTATAACCTATGGTTTTTTCTGTGAATTTCATTGGTTTTTTAATAGCAAATATGAAAAGCTTTAAAATGTCAAGTACGTGATAAATAAAAACATTTTCGTATTTATGCACGCTGATGTGCTTTGAACGCTGCACCCCCCCCCCCCTCCCCTCTTTTGTCTTAGTAGTACTCTCTCTTTGCAGATACTGAAGGGTAGTTAACGCAGGCCTTTACCCCCGTTGTAATCCGTCGTGGCTGCTTGTCTCTCCATTTGATTGATTGTTGTCCAAGCATTTACTGTTTTAGAATTGGTTCTCTTTGGATCATTCTCTATTTACAAACAAGCACAAAGTCGCAATACTCTGTTTAGTCTTTGCAGATAGTGAAAAATCGTGTAAAAAAATAAAAGTAATCGAGCAAAATCAGTAGGCCACTAATTGGATCTCTTTTTGACCTCGCTAAAATAGAAATATTAGGAACAACCCTTCATGAGAAATACGAAAATAGTGAGATGAACTGAGCTCCACACCATGAGGGCTGCAAGACAGCTCGGCTCCATCACCCATCCCGCACAAAATAACGACAAACCGTATGCAAATATTAAAAATATAGACAACACACCAGCAAAGAAACAGGATAAAACATTTTATTAAAAAACTATTTGCATAACGTTGGTTTATAAGATGATGTCAGTAGTGGACCGATGTGTGAATAGATCGAAAGCAGCACAAGGCTCCAAGATCCGGATGGCAAGCTCCTGGATGTTGGGTGCCATAGTTTAGAGTTCTGAATTTGAGCCTTTTTGAATGTCTGTGCTTTGTTGAATCAAATTTGCGGCTTGACACAAAGCTGACTCAAGCGTTGCTACTGATGCTATGTAGACCAAAACTGGTTTTCAGTTTGTACATTTTTCTAGATTTTTAATCCAAGTTTGGTTGACTTTGTAGAACGATGGCTTCAAATTTTCAACATACGGTGTGGTGGTGCTGACTGGGAGGGGGCGCTTCGCTCCTGCCCCCTCCCCAAGTAAGATTTTCATACGTGAAAGTACGTTAATGGTTTTGGTCCCTGAGATGCTTCGATGTCACTGCCATTCTCAAATAGCATAAGTTCTGGATGTTGGGTGCCATAGTTAAGAGTTCTGAGCAGCGCCTGTAACACTGTCTGAAGCTTATTTCCACCTACTGCAGCTTCACTATTCTCAAAGTAAGTGAATGTCGTTTGTGGACCTGACTGCATTAGAAAACAATGTGATATGTTACCTTCCTAAACAGCTTGACGGAGGCCCCTGAGGGGCGGTGTGATGGCCATGGACTCGGAGAAGACGCTTGGCTCCGACACCCTCCCCAAGTCTTATAGCACTGGTGTAGCCTGAGATTGCCCCCGACATAGGCGGCCGGCTCCCGGGATCCGGCGGAACTTTTGATGACTCTTCAATTCTGAACCTTGTCCCATCCAGCTGAGTTGCGCCCACTCTTGCGGCTACAGCGTCTTGCCCACCATCCAGCTGAATTGCGCCCACTCTTGCGGTGCAGCGATAGGCGACTGCCACAGGACTCTCAAAATGGCGGCCGGCTCTTCGGTTTTGGGCCTGGTCCACTAAAATGGCCCTGGGACACCTTTGAACTCGGACGCTTCCCTGATAGTGCTTGGGTCCCATTCTCGAAAAGCGTCCCCTCAGCCGTGAAGATTCTACAAAAGTCTTGGGGGCCTCCGACTCCCGCAGGCTTCTGGTGGGGAGCGGCTGCCATGATTGCTCGTGGAATGGCCACGACGGAGCTACGAGATGGTAGTGGTCTCATGCTGACGCCAGCTTTAGTCTGAAACATCCAGAAACACTGTAGACTACCAATTCGATCAGTTCCGGTAGCGCCCCAACATGACCCGGAAGAGAAGAACTTGCCCTCCCCTCTTTGACTGATGGTTCTTGTTGCCTGTCCCCTCTGTTGTCATTTAACAGAACTTTTTGGACTGCTGAAAGGAGTTGTGTTCCGAACGCTGGTTGGTGGAGACATTTTGACTATATTCTTGACCTACGTTGTCGCGTAATGCGTTATATGACACGCCGCGTTACCGCACCCGGAAGTGATCCGCGGCGCGGCGCGCAGCGCGCAACGTAAGCATAACAGGACATGTGACTTGTTAATAAAACTTTTCATTGGTTCATTTTACTTTTGTTAATTTAATGATGAAAAGCTTGGTCATATGACCTAAAAATTACGCTTTTTATTGTTTTCGAACAATATTTTTTTTTCGAACATATGTTATAATATTCCAGGCTAATGTACTTTCCCGGAAAATTTACAACTGTCTTGTAAGTAAAATATATTCCTTTTTCGAGAAAAAGGGCGTTTCTTCCTTCCATAACGGAGCCGTTGAGTAAAAGAGATTCGGCCTGCTATCTTAGTCGCCGATACGCCTGATTATCAGATTCTTATCGATCACTTTATATTGCAGACATGAAAAACACAACTGCCCTTAAGCATTTATCTTTACTGCGTTCCTACATATTATACCTTTTATCCGTCATGTAATTGGACTGCTTTATTTCACTTGCCTTTACTGATTCGAAAACAGTGACTAAAAGTAAAAACTTTACCAATGTAAATACTACTACCGTGTTTTGTTTTAAAAACCTTTATTGTGAAAATGTCAGTATACAAATACGGGCCTATAACCACGTGGGCCGGCCACGGAGCAAACTGAAATCGTATATGATGAGGAGACATTTACACTGTAGAAGAACGTAACGAGCGGGCCATTAGGTTGCAAGAACAAAGGTGTCTAACAGTTGCGGAATCGGTGGACGTACATTTTGTAATTAAAATACGACAGGGCCACTTACAATAACATTTTCTAGATATACATTTGCGGGCAAGGAGTTACGAGTCCCATTTATACCGGCGCCATTTTGGGCGAGGCCGGGCAGGTCCAAGATATAGTCAAAATGTCTCCACCAACCATCGGCCAGACCAGAACCCCTTTCGGCCCTTTATGCTACAAGATGGTGTCTTCCATTCAGAAAATAGTGACTCGAACGCGCCGAGATCCGGATGGCACCGAGGTTGTGTCCAGCAAGTTGCCGCACTGGTGTGGCCATCCTACAATGCTGCGCCGAAAGTCAGTGTGGGGTGCCCCGTTGGCCTATGAGGTGATGTCAGTAGTGGACCGATGTGTGAATAGGTCGGAAGCAGCACAAGGCGCCCTGCACTGTTGAGCTTTTTTCAATGCCTGTTTCCCCTCCATCAAAAACAAAAAAAAATATATAAAACTGTGCAAAAATACAAAAAAATGTTTAGAAAAGCAGTGCTTGTAAGACTGTCTGAAGCTCCTTTGCACCTGCTGCAGCTTCACTATTGCCCTGGTGTGGACAAAGATCGCCCATGACTTAGGCTGATTGAGAGTTTGTAGAAAAATGGCTTCAGATTTTCCACATATTACTCTTCAACATTCCTAAATGTAACAATGTGAGACTCACTAGGAGAACAGCTGTTTATCTTTCCTTTCAAAATGCTGCCAACAATATTTTCTGAATGGAAGACACCATCTTGTAGCATAAAGGGCCGAAAGGGGTTCTGGTCTGGCCGATTGTTGGTGAAGACATTTTGACTATATCTTGGACCTGCCCGGCCTCGCCCAAAATGGCGCTGGTATAAATGGGACTCGTAACTCCTTGCCCGCAAATGTATATCTAGAAAATGTTATTGTAAGTGGCCCTGTCTTATTTTAATTACAAAATGTACGTCCACCGATTCCGCAACTGTTAGACACCTTAGTTCTTGCAACCTAATGGCCCGCTCGTTACGTTCCTCTACAGTGTAAATGTCTCCTCATCATATACGATTTCAGTTTGCTCCGTGGCCGGCCCACGTGGTTATAGGCCCGTATTTGTATACTGATATTTTCACAATAAAGGTTTTTAAAACAAAACACGGTAGTAGTATTTACATTGGTAAAGTTTTTACTTTTAGTCACTGTTTTCGAATCAGTAAAAGGCAAGTGAAATAAAGCAGTCCAATTACATGACGGATAAAAGGTATAATATGTAGGAACGCAGTAAAGATAAATGGTCAAGGGCAGTTGTGTTTTTCATTTCTGCAACATAAAGTGATCGATAAGAATCTGATAATCAGGCGTATCGGCGACTAAGACAGCAGGCCGAGTCTCTCTTACTCAACGGCTCCGTCATGGAACGAAGAAACGCCCTTTTTGTCGAAAAAGGAATATATTTTACTTGCAGGACAGTTGTAAATTTTCCGGGAAAGTACATTAGCCTGGAATATTATAACATATGTTTGAAAAAAAAATAATGTTCGAAAAAAATAAAAAGCGTAATTTTTAGGTCATATGACCAAGCTTTTCATCATTAAATTAACAAAAGTAAAATGAACCAATGAAAAGTTTTATTAACAAGTCACATGACCTGTTATGCTTACGTTACGCGCTGCGCGCCGCGCCTCGGATCACTTCCGGGTGCGCTAACGCGGCGTGTCATAAAACGCATTACGCGACAACGTAGGTCAAGAATATAGTCTAAATGTCTCCACCAACCAGCGTTCAGAACACAACCCCTTTCAGCAGTCCAAAAAGTTCTGTTAAATGACAACAGAGGGGACAGGCAACAAGAACCATCAGTCAAAGAGGGGAGGGCAAGTTCTTCTCTTCCGGTTCATGTTGGGGCGCTACCGGAACTGATCGAATTGGTAGTCTATAGTGTTTCTGGATGTTTCAGACTAAAGCTGGCGTCAGCATGAGACCACTACCATCTCGTAGCTCCGTCGTGGCCATTCCACGAGCAATCATGGCAGCCGCTCCCCACCAGAAGCCTGCGGGAGTCGGAGGCCCCCAAGACTTTTGTAGAATCTTCACGGCTGAGGGGACGCTTTTCGAGAATGGGACCCAAGCCCTAGCAGACAAGCGTCCGAGTTCCAAGGTGTCCCAGGGCCATTTTAGTGGACCAGGCCCAAAACCGAAGAGCCGGCCGCCATTTTGAGAGTCCTGTGGCAGCCGTCTATCGCTGCACCGCAAGAGCGGGCGCATCTCAACTACATGGTGAGCGAGACGCTGTAGTCGCAAGAGCGGGCGGTAAACAGCTGAATGGCGGAAGAGGCACAGTGTAGCAAAAGCGGGCGGAATGGCAACTAAAACGATAAAGGGGCGCCCCACTACAGCTTGTCTTCAGGTCAAACGGATTGTGGGACAAGGTCCAGAATTGAAGAGTCATCAAAAGGCAAAAAGTTCCGCCGGACCCCGGGAGCCGGCCGCCTATGTCGGGGGCGATCTCAGGCTACACCAGTGCTATAAGACTTGGGGAGGGTGTCGGAGCCAAGCGTCTTCTCCGAGTCCATGGCCATCACACCGCCCCTCGGGGGCCTCCGTCAAGCGGTTTAGGGAGGTACCATATAACATTGTTTTCAAATGCAGTCAGGTCCACAAACGACCCTCACTTACTTTGGAATAGTGAAGCTGCAGTAGGTGGAAATAAGCTTCAGACAGTCTTACAAGCACTGCTTTTGTAAACTTTTTTTTTTTTTTGTATTTTTGCACAGTTTTATATATTTTTTTTTGTTTTTGATGGAGGGGAAACAACAAAGCACAGGCATTGAAAAAGGCTCAAACTCAGAACTCTGAACTATGGCACCCAATATCCAGGACTTTCCATCCGGATCTTGGCGCCTTGTGCTGCTTCCGACCTATTCACACATCGGTCCACTACTGACATCATCTTATAAACCAACGTTATGTAAATAGTTATTTAATAAAATGTTTTACCCTGTTTCTTTGCTGGTGTGTTGTCTATATTTTTAATATTTGCATAGGGTTTGTCGTTATTTTGGGCGGGGTGGGTGACGGAGCCGAGCTGTCTTGCAGCCCTCATGGTGTGGAGCTCAGTTCATCTCACTATTTTCGTATTTCTCATGAAGGGTTGTTTATAATATTTCTATTTTAGCGAGGTCAAAAAGAGATCCAATTAGTGGCCTACTGATTTTGCTCGATTACTTTTATTTTTTTACACGATTTTTCACGATCTGCAAAGACTAAACAGAGTATTGCGACTTTGTGCTTGTTTGTAAATAGAGAATGAACCAAAGAGAATCAATTGAAAAACAGTAAATGCTTGGATAATAATCAATCAAATGGAGAGACAAGCAGGCAGGACGGATTACAACGGGGGTAAAGGCCTGAGTTAACTACTCTTCACTATCTGCAAAGAGAGAGTACTACTAAGAGAAAAGAGGGGAGGGGGGCAGCGTTCAAAGCACATCAGCGTGCATAAATACGAAAATGTTTTTATCTATCACGTACTTTACATTTTAATGCTTTTCATATTTGCTATTAAAAAACCAATGAAATTCACAGAAAAAACCATAGGTTATAGTGGATATATAGTTAGGAATTTGCATTTACAAAACCTTGAAAATTCAATGAAAAAACCATTGGTTTTAGGCCATATATAGTTAGAAATTAGCATTTACAAAACCTTATTTTACTCGCATAAAACCATTGAAATTCCATATATAGTTAGAAGCGCTAACTATATATCGCGCACCCGCAATCCACTGCTGATGATGTCACATATTACATCATTCATGACATGGTCAGTGACATCACTGATGACATCACTGATGACATCTCAAATGACATCACTGATGACATCACTGATGACAACTCAAATGACATCACTGATGACATCACTGATGACATCACTGATGACAACTCAAATGACATCACTGATGACATCTCATTTGTCATCACTGATCACATCACTCATGTGATAATACAATGAACCTCTTCAGACTCTAATATAACCTTACATACACTCAGTATAAACAGACACTCACAGACTGTCACTCATCCATGGAGTTACTCACACACCTAGTCAGTCATGCAAAGAATCAATCACACCTCCATTTCCTCAACTATACAGTTATACACATCTTACTTATTCAAACATATAATAACACATATTTACTCTCTTATATAATCCCTGATACAAGCTCACAGTGATCGATACAGCCACTCACACATTCACTGGCTCTTATGTTCAGTTATTTATATATGTCAACTCTCACATGTATTGTGTTTTCCATACGTACTTACTTGCACATGTAGCAATGAGAAATCCATTCACTCACCAACACACCCATGCACAGTCAACCGCCCATATAGCTGTTTCCACATGCACTCTTGAACTCATACTCCTAGTGAATCAACTGCTTACACATCTATGCACAGAGTCACGCACCTCCCAGCCACCCACACACACACTCAGCCTCCCATTCAAATACTTGGGCAACCAATCAATAACCCATATGGCCACTCTTATAGCTACTGATCAACACATGCAGCAGCTTACACAACAACAAACATACTGATGCACAAATTAAGACAGTTTAGTCACTAACCCATGCACTCAGTGAGACACATTTAATCACTCTTTCATACAGTCAGTCATGCACCTACTAAATTCTTCATCCAGACACTTATACATCCACTCATTCTTCAATATGTAAAACATATTTAAACTTTACAGACACATACAATCACTGGATGTTGTGATCAGTGATGTCATCAGTGATGTCATTTGAGATGTCATCAGTGATGTCATCAGTGATGTCACTGACCATGTCATGAATGATGTAATATGTGACATCATCAGCAGTGGATTGCGGGTGCGCGATATATAGTTAGCGCTTCTAACTATATATGGAATTTCAATGGTTTTATGCGAGTAAAATAAGGTTTTGTAAATGCTAATTTCTAACTATATAAGGCCTAAAACCAATGTTTTTTTCATTGAATATATATATATATATATATATATATATATATACGTATATATATATATGTATATGTATATATATATATATATATATATATATATATATATATATATATATATATATATATATATATATATATTCAATGAAAAAACCATTGGTTTTAGGCCATATATAGTTAGGGATTTGCATTTACAAAACCTTATTTTACTCGCATAAAACCATTGAAATTCCATATATAGTTATAAGCGCTAACTATATATCGCGCACCCGCAATCCACTGCTGATGATGTCACATATTACATCATTCATGACATGGTTAGTGACATCACTGATGACATCACTGATGACATCTCAAATGACATCATCCAGTGACTGTATGTTTCTGTAAAGTTAAAATATCTCTTACATATTGTAGAATGAGTGGATATATAAGTGTCTGGATGAAGGATTTAGTAGGTGCATGACTGACTATATGAGTGAGTGATTAAATGTGTCTCACTGAGTGCATGGGTTAATGACTAAACTGTCTCAATTTGTGCATCATTATGTCTGTTGTTCTGTAAACTGTTCCTTGTGTTGATAAGTAGCTATATGAGTAACTATATGGGTTATTGATTGGTTGCCCAAGTATTTGTATGGGATACTGAGTGAGTGTGTGTGGGTAGCTGGGAGGTGTGTGACTCTGTGCATAGATGTGTGAGCAGTTGATTCACTAGATGTATGGTTTCAAAAGTGCATGTGGAAACAGCTGTATGGGCGGTTGACTGTGTGCATGAGTGTATTGGTGAGTGAATGGATATCTCAGTGCTACATGTCAAAGTAAGTACATATGTAAAACACAGTACATGTGAGAGTTGACATATATAAATAACTGTGCATAAGAGCCAGTGAATGTGTGAGTGGCTGTATGGATCATTGTGAACTTGTATCAGGGATTGTATAAGAGAGTAAATATGTGTTAGTATATGTTTGAATAAGTAAAGTTTGTATAACTGTATATTTGAGGAAATGGAGGTGTGATTGATTCTTTGCATGACTGACTAGGTGTGTGAGTAACTCCATGGATGAGTGACAGTCTGTGAGTGTCTGTTTACACTGATTGTATCTAAGGTTATATTAGAGTCTGAAGAGGTTCATCGTATTATCACATGAATGATATCATCAGTGATGTTATCAGTCATGTCAAATGAGATGTTTTCAGTGATGTCATCAGTGATGTCATTTGAGATGTCATCAGTGATGTCATCAGTGATGTCACTAACCATGTCATGAATGATGTAATATGTGACATCATCAGCAGTGGATTGCGGGTGCGCGATATATAGTTAGCGCTTATAACTATATATGGAATTTCAATGGTTTTATGCGAGTAAAATAAGGTTTTGTAAATGCAAATCCCTAACTATATATGGCCTAAAACCAATGGTTTTTTCATTGAATTTTCAAGGTTTTGTAAATGCAAATTCCTAACTATATATCCACTATAACCTATGGTTTTTTCTGTGAATTTCATTGGTTTTTTAATAGCAAATATGAAAAGCTTTAAAATGTCAAGTACGTGAAAAATAAAAACATTTTCGTATTTATGCACGCTGATGTGCTTTGAACGCTGCACCCCCCCCCTCCCCTCTTTTGTCTTAGTAGTACTCTCTCTTTGCAGATACTGAAGGGTAGTTAACGCAGGCCTTTACCCCCGTTGTAATCCGTCGTGGCTGCTTGTCTCTCCATTTGATTGATTGTTGTCCAAGCATTTACTGTTTTAGAATTGGTTCTCTTTGGATCATTCTCTATTTACAAACAAGCACAAAGTCGCAATACTCTGTTTAGTCTTTGCAGATAGTGAAAAATCGTGTAAAAAAAATAAAAGTAATCGAGCAAAATCAGTAGGCCACTAATTGGATCTCTTTTTGACCTCGCTAAAATAGAAATATTAGGAACAACCCTTCATGAGAAATACGAAAATAGTGAGATGAACTGAGCTCCACACCATGAGGGCTGCAAGACAGCTCGGCTCCATCACCCATCCCGCACAAAATAACGACAAACCGTATGCAAATATTAAAAATATAGACAACACACCAGCAAAGAAACAGGATAAAACATTTTATTAAAAAACTATTTACATAACGTTGGTTTATAAGATGATGTCAGTAGTGGACCGATGTGTGAATAGATCGAAAGCAGCACAAGGCTCCAAGATCCGGATGGCAAGCTCCTGGATGTTGGGTGCCATAGTTTAGAGTTCTGAATTTGAGCCTTTTTGAATGTCTGTGCTTTGTTGAATCAAATTTGCGGCTTGACACAAAGCTGACTCAAGCGTTGCTACTGATGCTATGCAGACCAAAACTGGTTTTCAGTTTGTAAATTTTTCTAGATTTTTAATCCAAGTTTGGTTGACTTTGTAGAACGATGGCTTCAAATTTTCAACATACAGTGTGGTGGCGCTGACTGGGAGGGGGCGCTTCGCTCCTGCCCCCTCCCCAAGTAAGATTTTCATACGTGAAAGTACGTTAATGGTTTTGGTCCCTGAGATGCTTCGATGTCACTGCCATTCTCAAATAGCATAAGTTCTGGATGTTGGGTGCCATAGTTAAGAGTTCTGAGCAGCGCCTGTAACACTGTCTGAAGCTTATTTCCACCTACTGCAGCTTCACTATTCTCAAAGTAAGTGAATGTCGTTTGTGGACCTGACTGCATTAGAAAACAATGTGATATGTTACCTTCCTAAACAGCTTGACGGAGGCCCCTGAGGGGCGGTGTGATGGCCATGGACTCGGAGAAGACGCTTGGCTCCGACACCCTCCCCAAGTCTTATAGCACTGGTGTAGCCTGAGATTGCCCCCGGCATAGGCGGCCGGCTCCCGGGATCCGGCGGAACTTTTTGCCTTTTGATGACTCTTCAATTCTGAACCTTGTCCCATCCAGCTGAGTTGCGCCCACTCTTGCGGCTACAGCGTCTTGCCCACCATCCAGCTGAATTGCGCCCACTCTTGCGGTGCAGCGATAGGCGACTGCCACAGGACTCTCAAAATGGCGGCCGGCTCTTCGGTTTTGGGCCTGGTCCACTAAAATGGCCCTGGGACACCTTTGAACTCGGACGCTTCCCTGATAGTGCTTGGGTCCCATTCTCGAAAAGCGTCCCCTCAGCCGTGAAGATTCTACAAAAGTCTTGGGGGCCTCCGACTCCCGCAGGCTTCTGGTGGGGAGCGGCTGCCATGATTGCTCGTGGAATGGCCACGACGGAGCTACGAGATGGTAGTGGTCTCATGCTGACGCCAGCTTTAGTCTGAAACATCCAGAAACACTGTAGACTACCAATTCGATCAGTTCTGGTAGCGCCCCAACATGACCCGGAAGAGAAGAACTTGCCCTCCCCTCTTTGACTGATGGTTCTTGTTGCCTGTCCCCTCTGTTGTCATTTAACAGAACTTTTTGGACTGCTGAAAGGAGTGGTGTTCCGAACGCTGGTTGGTGGAGACATTTTGACTATATTCTTGACCTACGTTGTCGCGTAATGCGTTATATGACACGCCGCGTTACCGCACCCGGAAGTGATCCGCGGCGCGGCGCGCAGCGCGCAACGTAAGCATAACAGGACATGTGACTTGTTAATAAAACTTTTCATTGGTTCATTTTACTTTTGTTAATTTAATGATGAAAAGCTTGGTCATATGACCTAAAAATTACGCTTTTTATTGTTTTCGAACAATATTTTTTTTTCGAACATATGTTATAATATTCCAGGCTAATGTACTTTCCCGGAAAATTTACAACTGTCTTGTAAGTAAAATATATTCCTTTTTCGAGAAAAAGGGCGTTTCTTCCTTCCATAACGGAGCCGTTGAGTAAAAGAGATTCGGCCTGCTATCTTAGTCGCCGATACGCCTGATTATCAGATTCTTATCGATCACTTTATATTGCAGACATGAAAAACACAACTGCCCTTAAGCATTTATCTTTACTGCGTTCCTACATATTATACCTTTTATCCGTCATGTAATTGGACTGCTTTATTTCACTTGCCTTTACTGATTCGAAAACAGTGACTAAAAGTAAAAACTTTACCAATGTAAATACTACTACCGTGTTTTGTTTTAAAAACCTTTATTGTGAAAATGTCAGTATACAAATACGGGCCTATAACCACGTGGGCCGGCCACGGAGCAAACTGAAATCGTATATGATGAGGAGACATTTACACTGTAGAAGAACGTAACGAGCGGGCCATTAGGTTGCAAGAACAAAGGTGTCTAACAGTTGCGGAATCGGTGGACGTACATTTTGTAATTAAAATACGATACAGCCACTTACAATAACATTTTCTAGATATACATTTGCGGGCAAGGAGTTACGAGTCCCATTTATACCGGCGCCATTTTGGGCGAGGCCGGGCAGGTCCAAGATATAGTCAAAATGTCTCCACCAACCATCGGCCAGACCAGAACCCCTTTCGGCCCTTTATGCTACAAGATGGTGTCTTCCATTCAGAAAATAGTGTTGGCAGCATTTTGAAAGGAAACAGAAACAGCCATTCTCCTAGTGAGTTTCACATTGTTACATTTAGGAAGAATGTTGAAGAGTAGTATGTGGAAAATCTGAAGCCATTTTTCTACAAACTCTCAATCAGACTTGGATGGAAAAAAAAAACCTGAAGAATGTACAAACTGAAAACCAATTTTTGTCTGTATAGCATCAACAGTAACGCTTGAGTCAGCTTTGTGTCAAGCCGCCATTTTCATTCAATCAATAGCGTCCCGCTGCACACATTCAGGGACCTGGTCGTGTCTTCAGATGAAACGGATTGTAGGAAAAGAAGCAGAAAGGAAAAGGAAAAAAGTTCCGCCGCACCTCGGGAGCCGGCCGCCTATGTCATGTGCCACCTTTGGCCACACCAGGGCAATAGTGAAGCTGCAGCAGGTGCAAATAAGCTTCAGACAGTCTTACAAGCACTGCTCAGAACTCTCAACTGAGGCACTCAACATCCAGGACTTGCCATTCGGATCTTGGCGCCTTGTGCTGGTTCCGACCTATTCACACATCAGTCCACTACTGACATCACCTCATAAGCCAACGGGGCACCCCACGCCGACTTTCGGCGCAGCATTGTAGGATGGCCACACCAGTGCGGCCACTTGCTGGACACCACCTCGGTGCCATCCGGATCTCGGCGCGTTCGAGTCACTGTGCCGGAAGAGTGACCGGAACTCAGCTGAACACGCCGTCTTTCGGCGCAGCATTGTAGGATGGCCACACCAGTACGGCAATTTGCTGGACACCACCTCGGTGCCATCCGGATCTCGGCGCGTTCGAGTCACTGTGCCGGAAGAGTTTCCGCAACTCAGCTGGACACGCCGTCTTTCGGCGCAGCATTGTAGGATGGCCACACCAGTGCGGCAATTTGCTGGACACCACCTCGGTGCCATCCGGATCTCGGCGCGTTCGAGTCACTGTACCGCAACAGTGACCGCAACTCAGCTGGACACGCCGTCTTTCGGCGCAGCATTGTAGGATGGCCACACCAGTGCGGCAATTTGCTGGACACCACCTCGGTGCCATCCGAATCTCGGCGCGTTGTGCTGCCTTCGGCCTATTCGCACATCGGTCCGCTACTGACGCCGCCTCACGTGCCAACGGATTTTCTACGCTTTTTGTAGCCCTATGCCACATAACAGGTCATGTGACTTGTTTATAAAACTTTTCATTGGTTCATTTTACTTTTGGTTTCCTAAAGATGGAAGGCTTGGTCATATGACCTAAAAATAACACTTTTCATTGGTTTAGAACATTTTTTTTTCCCAAACGATGAAAGCCCCACCTTGTTTCTGGATCATTCAGACTGAAGCTGGCGTCAGCATGAGAGCACCACCATCTCGTGGCTCCGTCATGGTCATTCCGCGAGCAATCATGGCAGCCGCTCCCCACCGGAAGCCTGCGGGAGTCGGGGGCCCCCAAGACTTTTGTAGAATCTTCACGGCTGAGGGGACGCTTTTCGAGAATGGAGCCCAAGCCCTAGCAGGCAAGCGTCCGAGTTCCAAGGTGTCCCAGGGCCATTTTAGTGGACCAGGCCCAAAACCGAGGAGCCGTCCGCCATTTTAAGAGCCATGTGGCAGCCGCCTATCGCTGCACTGCAAGAGTGGGAGCAACTCAACAACATGGTGAGCGAGACGCTGTAGCCGCAAGAGCGGGCGCAACTCAGCTAGATGGCCGCCACCTGGGAAGGCCCGTTCACGCCGCCTCCCCCACGCCCGGGCCGCCGCATGCCAATTTTCGGAGCAGCATTGTAGGATACCAAAACCATTGCGGCAGTTTACTGGACATCACCTGGGTGCCTGTCGTACATGTTGTGTCAGCCATGTGACACTGGACACAGTCCCATCAACATCTCAACGCGTTCTGCTGCCTTGGGACTATTCGCACAACAGACCGCTACTGACGAGGCCTCCCCCCGCACCACCCGGGACGCCCCACGCTGTTTTTCTGTGCTGCATTGTAGGATCCCAAAACCAGTGCGGCACCCAGGCGACATCACCTGGGTGCCGTCCAGAACTCTGCACGTTGTGCTGCCTTGGGACTATTCGCACAAAAGACAGCTTCTAACCATTGTTGCTTTTTGTGTTGAAAAATGTTTAAATGTTTTTACTTTTTGTTCCGTTCGTTATAGTTAATAGTTAATAAAGTTTTATAATCTTACTTTGTTGGAGTGTTATCTATTTTTTTTAAAACGGGTGAATGGGGCCTTGAATCGGGTTATTGTCATGTGTGGGCTTTGGAAGTGTGCTGCTGCAGGATCGGACATTTCAAACTCAAATGCACGTTCTTTTTCTTACCTTTCCGAAGCATGGAGCGCAATAGCAGGCAGAGAAAGGGTGATGCACGTGTTGAACACTACCTGACCTGGCAAGTTGCTGGCAGTGCCCCCCCGCCCGCTCCTAAAAGAGGGCACACACACACCGCCGCCCCGAGTACTTCACAAATCTTTAAAAGACCATGCGCTTGTTCATGAGGCTTAAATGGTTTATCACCTCTTCTAGAACCCCTGCATCGACCCTCTGACGTTTCCTGGAAAAATTACCATGTAACACAATACCAAGCCCTGTCAGCTGAAACCCCCAAGGAATCGTGGGGCATATTATCAAGGGGGTTTATCTCCGCTTTTTTGGCTTTAAAAGCCATGAAAGCGGAGATAAAATTATCTCCCTATTACCAAGCTGTCGCTAACACCAGTTAGTGACAGCTAAAAGGAGATAGCGACCATCTTGGGCCCCGCTTTGCATGTCAGTGATACTTATCACTAATGACATGCAAAGTGGTGTACCAAGATGTTAGCGACTGGAAACAGTCCCTAACATCGCTATCTTCTATTACCAACTTTTGGAGATATTCGCGCATAACACACACTCACATACACTAGCTGATGCATAGGCAGTCGCTGTGGCAAATTACATTATCAATGCATCATGTATGATGTGAATCAAATAGTGCATTTCCATTAAATAGGTGTACCGGGTTTAAGTTTGATTTTAACAGTGTGTCAAGCAGTAACTGTACTGAAAATTGAGTCGATCACGTTTTAAACTTTAAAAAAATAGCATCTTAGTGAATAATGTCAAGCCTGACTCTTGAGGCCATGCTCGCCTTCTAGCCATGTACAGTGTCAAAGCAAATCTACATGTCTCAAAATTAGACACTTCAGGGCCTGAAAAATCAGGACTGGCAGAAGGTGTCACATAAGACAACGTGACACTTGGCAATTATGCAAAAGATCAAAAACCAAGACCCTGCTTGTGTAATTATTCTGTGAGGTAGTGAGGATGGAGATTGTCTTTCTTGGGCATAACTTAGAATTTATTTTCTAATGGTCAAGAAGTCACACCCCTCTATAACAATGCAGCTTGCGAAATCGTTATAGCCAAAACAATGAGAGCCACAGGAGGTATGGGCCTTCATTGTCTTAGACCTACCTGCAATTCACTGTCTTTATGTAGTCACACTGTGTAGCAGCAGCTGCTACTAAATACGAATTGAGATGATAACCAAGCATTTGCAAAGTCAATAGGTCTGCTTTAGTTGGCAGATTATTTTACTTTGCCAATGCTGGTTTGGTTTTGTCACGTTTTCTTTGCATAACGTTATTGTTGAGGAAGCTGCTGGACCTTCGAAAATCTAAAACACAAATTGGCAACAGAAAAATATTTTTAGGCATCTGAAAGCACCCATTCCTATAGTAGCCCCAGGCACTGAAAGAAACTACTTTGTATGGATGTGCTACTTGCCAACAATATAATACCGTTATTTACAGGCGCCAGTGGCTGAATGGACCACCCTGCTGCCCCATGTTGGAGAAGTGTGGCTCAGGGGTTAGAGGCGGCAGACCTGGAGCTTGAGTTCGGCCCGGGACCAGGGTTCAATTCCCCGCCTCGGCGGGTCTTGGGCTCAAAATTCCACAGACTCGTTAATTCTCGCTCCGGTGCCTTCTCAACTCACGGGTTCACACTCTGCGACTCTGGGCAATAGCTTGCTTAATCTCCACAACGGCTCCTCGCGGTGGGATGCCTGGCTTTCACCTTGTGGATACCCTGCCAGGGTTATCTCACAGGGGAATACCAGGACGTGTTCCCTAAGCAAGCGCTGAGATGCCCCAGGGTAAGTCGTGCGCTATATAAGTTTCATTCATTTCATTTCATTTCATGTTGTGTGCAGAAGCGGTCGCTCCCCTCACTACTCCAGGGTATCGTAGCGCTATTTCCACGCTGCCTGTGCTTTGTGCTTTTCATCTTGCTTAATTTCATAGCGCCGCATTGTGCTTTATCGTGCTCAAGCCATAGCGCTGCTGTGTGCTTTGTCTTTGTGCTCAAAATCGTAGCGCTGCATTTGGGCTTTATTCGTGATCGGATCATAGCGCTACTCTGTGATCCTTCATAGCGCTTAATATTCATCACTGTTGCTGGTAACTTGATTGTTAGTTATAGCGCTCCACTGCTCGCCCCAACCTCACCCTGCTCACATTTGTTTATTGTTGCTGCCATTTTGTTGTTTGTGCAGTCCCAGCCCGTCCCTCCAATCACGCTCCCACCTCCCAGCTGACCCTCCCTCCCACTAATAGTAGAGGCCGACCCCACCCCCTTAGAGAGCTGTGACCGTCCTGTCCCGTGCAGAAGCGGTCGCTCCCCTCACTCCTCCTGGGTATCGTAGCGCTATTTCCACGCTGCCTGTGCTTTGTGCTTTTCATCTTGCTTAATTTCATAGCGCCGCATTGTGCTTTATCGTGCTCTAGCCATAGCGCTGCTCTGTGCTTTGTCTTTGTGCTCAAAATCGTAGCGCTGCATTTGGGCTTTATTCGTGATCGGATCATAGCGCTACTCTGTGATCCTTCATAGCGCTTAATATTCATCACTGTTGCTGGTAACTTGATTGTTAGTTATAGCGCTCCACTGCTCGCCCCAACCTCGCCCTGCTCACATTTGTTTATTGTTGCTGCCATTTTGTTGTTTGTGCAGTCCCAGCCCGTCCCTCCAATCACGCTCCCGCCTCCCAGCTGACCCTCCCTCGCCCCTTCCCCTCCACTATCTACATATGTCAGAACAGATGACGCGCAGCGTTCACGCGCAGCGGATGCGCGCCGAAGGTGTGCCAAAGGTAAGCCCGTCTACGCCTGTCTGCACCTGGACCGCGCCCAGCGCCAGACCCCCTGTTCCCCGCGTCACCCACTCCTCCCGCATTTCTTACGACGCCTCTACCCTCTCAGCCCTGAACACCGGCCGACAACCAAACTGCTACCAAGCCGCACCTGGCCTCACCCATGGACCTTTCGCCTGCAATTCCTGCAAATTTACCTGCATTAGGACCCTCACCAAACCCACCAACATCAAACAAATTCCTGACACCAACCAACTGAAATGTATCCTTCTCAACACCCGCTCAGTCCACAGTCACGCCGTTCAACTTTGGGATCTACTCGACACTACAACACCGGACGTTGCCTTCCTCACAGAAACCTGGATGAAAGCCTCATCAATGCCCGATATCGCAATAGCCATCCCTGTCGGCTACAAGATCATCCGTAAGGACTGCACCAATCAAATAGGAGGAGGCATTGCCATTGTTCATAAGACTATCATTCGCATCACGACCAGTTCCGACGACAACCTCGCAACCGCCGAACACCTCCACTTCCAGATCCACATCGACCCCAAGACCACACTCAGAGGCACCCTCATCTACAGACCACCAGGACCTCGCACGCAATTCTGTGAGGACATCACTGACGTCATCAGCCCACACACCCTCCCCTCCGAGAACTACATTCTACTTGGTGACCTCAACTTCCACCTGGAAAAGAACAACGACAGCAACACCACCACCCTTTTGGACAACCTCGCAAATCTTGGACTCAAACAACTTGTGAACACCCCCACCCACCGCGCCGGACACACGCTCGACCCAATCTTCACATCCAGCAAATACATCTCCTTCAACCACACCACAGCCCTCCATTGGACAGACCACAGCTGTGTGCACTTAAACTACAAAAAGACCACGTCCCACCACCACCCTCAACAAATTCCCCGCAGAAATTGGAAAAAAATCACCACTGACCAGCTTTTCACATCGCTTCACCAATACCCTCCTGCCTATTCATCAGACCCAAACCAAGCAGCCACCAACCTTGCACAATGGATCACCCGCAGCGCTGACGAATTAGCACCACTGAAAAACAACCCTACCAAGTTAAACCTCAAGAAAGCCCCCTGGTTCAATGATGAACTTTAAAAATCCAAGAAAACATGCCGCACCCTCGAGAAAGCCTGGAAAAGAAACCCATCCACCCAAAACCTAGCCACTTTCAAGAACGCCACCCGTAAACACCATCAACTAATACGCTCCACTAAGAAAACAGCATTCAAAGATCGACTCAACAACAACGCCCACAGCAATAAGGAACTGTTCAACATAGTAAAAGAATTCACCAACCCCTCAGCAGGCACCAATGACATCACTCCCTCCCAAGACCTCTGCGACTCCCTAGCATCATTCTCCCACAACAAAATCGCCGACATACACAACAGCTTCACAAATCAGCCGGGTGACCAGTCCATCCCACCAACCCCTGAACCTAATCCCCCTCCTAACAACCTTTGTACCTGGAAATCAGTCACCACTGAAGACACCATCCGCCTGATGAACTCCATCCACTCAGGATCGCCAACCGACCCATGTCCCCACCACATCTTCAACAAAGCAGACTCCATCATCACTCCCCACCTTCGCGACATCATCAATAGTTCCTTCAACTCCGCTACCTTTCCGGAAAGCTGACAACACGCCGAACTCAGCGCCCTCCTGAAGAAACCCACAGCAGACCCCACTAAACTTAAAAACTACCGACCTATCTCGCTCCTCCCATTCCCTGCCAAAGTCATCGAGAAAGCTGTCAACAGCCAACTCGCCACCTTCCTCGAATCCAACAATTCCCTCAACATATCACAATCCGGATTCCGAGCCAAACACAGCACCGAGACCGCCCTCATAGCAGCAACAGACGACATCTGTAAACTATTAGACAATGGAGAAACAGTTGCCCTGATCCTACCTGACCTCTCCGCAGCTTTCGACACAGTCTGTCATAGCACCCTTATACACCGCCTCAGAAGCATCGGAATTCAAGGAAAAGCACTGGACTGGATCATCTCATTCCTCGCCGGAAGAACCCAGAGAGTCCGCCTTCCCTCTTTTAGATCAGAGGCCACCGAAGTCATCTGTGGCGTTCCACAAGGATCTTCACTCAGTCCCACACTCTTCAACATATACATGAGCCCCCTCGCATCCATAGTTCGCAAACACAACCTCAACATAATCTCCTACGCAGACAACACCCAGCTGATCCTCTCCCTCACCAAAGACTCAAACACCGCCAAAACCAATCTACACAAAGGGATGAAAGAAGTGGCCGAATGGATGAGGAACAGTCGCCCTAAACTGAACTCAGACAAAACGGAAGTCCTCATATTAGGATCATCCCCCTCCTCCTGGGATGACTCATGGTGGCCATCGGCTCTGGGAAACGCCCCCAAACCTACGGACCACGCACATAATCTGGGCTTCATCCTAGACTCCTCCCTATCTATGACCAGACAAGTCAATGCAGTCTCCTCCTCATGCTTCAACATCCTACGTATGCTCAGAAAAATCTTCCGATGGATCCCCACCAAAACAAGAAAAACAGTCACCCACGCACTGGTCACTAGCAGACTAGACTACGGTAACACCCTTTATGCCGGTACCACCACCAAACTACCTCAGCCAGACTCATTCTAGACGCCCCCGCAGAGCTCACATCTCCAGTCATCTGAGAGACCTCCACTGGCTCCCCGTCAGCAAAAGAATAACGTTCCATCTCCTCACCCACGCACACAAAGCACTATACGATCTAGGACCTGAATGCCTCAACACACGCCTTTCCTTTTACACCCCCACCCGCATACTCCGATCATCCAATCAAGCGCTCGCCGCAGTACCACGCATCCACAGGTCCACCATGAGGGGAAGATCCTTCTCCTACCTAGCAGCCAAAACCTGGAGCTCCCTCCCCACCCATCTCTGCCTTACTCAAAACCACCTCTCCTTCAGAAATCAACTCAAAACATGGATATTTGATAAGTAACTCCCCTCCGCCTACAAGCGCCTTGAGACCCTACGGGTGAGTAGTGCGCCATATAAATGCTAAACTTGAACTTGAACTTGAACAAAAGAAAACTGTGAATAACACAACAGCAGATCAATAGATAAAGAGTGCTGGCTGAAGGCCTTTTAAGTATACTATGAGTCTAATTGTATCAAAATCAAACGTTCTTTGCTAATACACGACCTAAAAAGAAAACACTGCTGGTAGCTCTGCTCCCAAAGAGAGCTCATTCTTTTTGTGCAGTTTCACAAGCCCAGCACCTGAAATATTGCTGGAGCTTGAGCAATGTACAAAAGTAGGTGCAACCTGTGTCAAATTGATGGAAAGCTCAATTGGCCTTGCTGGGACTTGAAGTGGTGTAATGAGCATTACTGCATTTCTCAGCAGCAAACGTTTAACCAACTAAGCCATTCCAACAGTTGGTAATGTGATGCAATGTAATGTAATGTAATGTAATGATGTCTTGTAAAGCGCCTGAATCACCCCACATGGGGTATCTCCGCGTTGTAGACCGCTGGGAAACCCGTCCTGGCTTTCCCTGAGAGATTGTCCTTACTGGGTATCTCGAAGGTGAAATCAGGCATCCCCGGCGTATGTGGGGGGCCGTTGTGGAGATGAGGCAAGTTAATGCCCAGAGTTGCCGAGTGTGATCCCTGGTTAGAATAGGCACGAGGCGAGAATTATCGAGTCCGCTGACCCTGGTCCATGACCCTGCCGCGCCGGGAATTGAACCCTAGTCCCGGGCCGTCCTCTGCTTCCGGGTTTGCCGCCTCTAACCAGCGAGCCACAGCGGTGAGCCACACCACTCCACAAGTGCCCAGTTTCCGGTTATAACGGGAGAAGCGATATGCAAAGAAACATGGCATCCAGGGACACCTCACTAGAAATTAAACTAATGAGTTCTAAGTGCAAGTATTGAACATCATGGTAATTAGCAGTCCCTTTAATTAATGGGGCTACTGTGCAAATCCCTTACTCAATGAATTACTTAAACGGATTGATGGATCCACTCTAGCCACTGATCCTTAGAACCTCCATTAAGGCTAGATAAAGACATCACATCATATTATGAGAGTTAACACTGTCCCATTGTATATTTGAGACAAATTTTGCAAGCACTGTTAGAAACAAGGTCATTATTAGAATTACGTTGACATAAACAGGTGCGCATAAATGTATGTAATGTAATTTGTACTTGTAAAGCGCACTAATACCCCAACTGGGGTGTCCTGGCGCTGTAACGCATACCTCTGTGGAACCCTTCCTCGCTTTTCCCTGTGAAATGTCCACTCCTGGGCACCCCCAAGGTGAAGCCAAGCATCCCAGCGCTGTTGGGGCCGTTGTGGAGATTAAGCAAGCTATTGCCCAGGGTTGCAGAGTGGGACCCATGATTAGAATAGGCACTGAGGTGAGAATTATCAGGTCTGAGGAAATTGAGCCCAAGACTCACCGAGGTGGGAATTGAACCCTGATCCCGGTTCAGACCTCTGCATCAGGGTCTGCCGCTCTAACCATTGAGCCACACTTCTCCACCAATGTGTTAAATGTATGTTGCACAGATGTATCTCATAACTTCAAGTTAGTTTCTATATTACTAGCAATGAACATTTTGATGGTGCAGTTTATTTTCTAATTGAAGAGTACCCTGATTCTATCAGACTCCAAGAATCTTTGGAGGTGCTAGAGTTGACACCCTATGTACGCCTCCCTTCTCACGAAAAGGGTCATACCTTACATCAGATCTTTTCGACCCTTGAAATAGAAATGTCACAACCTCTCCCTCTTGTGTGCTCTGATCATTTCCTTTTGGATTTCAAGATGAGAAAGTTATCTATCGGTCTAAGGTCTTCGTAAAATCTTGGCTTAGCACTTTTAGACCTCTTCACCTAATTACTCCTGATGCTTTGAACATTTCCATTAAGAAACATTCAAAACGTTTTAATTGCAATCTAGAGGGGGTGTGGAAAGACTGGATAATTGGCTCCAGGTCCGTGTGGGAGAACTGGCACCTCTAGTTTCATGCTCTGCGAAAATGGTTCGGGCCTCTGCCTCTTGGTTTACGCCGGCTCTTAAAGAAAGCAAGAGGCTCTGTAACTGCTTAGAAAGATCCTGGAGGAAACACTTCAACCCTAATGACAAAATGATCTATAAAAAGGCGTTGAAGTCCCACTATAAACAAATCCTTGAGGAGAATTTTTTTTTCTTTACTACGAAAATTGAACTAGCTATGAATAAAAATAAGGACATTTTTTAGAATAGTCAGTGATTTCTCCTCCCCCTCAGCTATAGCTAAATCATTTACTCCGACTGAGGTGTGGACCAATCGTCTGACAACATACTTCCATGACAAGATTAAGATTATCCAGGAGTCCTTTCCCATAGCCACCCGAGTGCAGGAAGACAAGAATGATACTGTCTCCACACAATCTCTGGCAAATGGACCATTTTTGAATAAGTTCCCATGGATCCCTCTGGAAACTTCTTTTGAAATTTTGAAAAGCCTTAAATCAGGCTACCCCTCCGATCCCTGTCCGGCCAGCATCCTTGCATCGGTAGCAGAGATTATCAATCCTGCAGCTAATCAGATCCTCAACCTGTCTTTGGAGACCGGTCGGATCCCGAACAGATGGAAAAGGGCTAAAATTCACCCCTACTTAAAAAACAAATGTTGGACCCTGAAGTACCCTCCAACTATAGACCAATATCCCTGCTCCCTTTTTTTCTCCAAAGCTCTGGAAAAAGCCGCGAACCAGATGATTACCACATTTGTGGAGTCTAACTTATTCTCCATCAGAGTCAGTGTGGATTCAGGACGAATTTCAGTACTGAGATAGAACTGCTGGAGGTCTCGGAAGCTATTAGGGAAGTTCTGGACAAAGGTGGAAATTATATATTGCTGATATTATTGGATTTATCAGCAGCTTTTGACACCTTTCCCCATTAACGGCTCCTGACTAGACCCCTGGAATGTGGCATTGGTGAAACGGTATTCAACTGGCTCACTTAATTTCTAAAGGATCGCAATCAAATAGTCTGGTCCCCACCTTTTGCAGCCCTCATACCCCCTTTGGAGGTGGGAGTCCCACTGGGCTCAATTCTGAGCCCTACTCTTTTTAACATTTATATGGCTCCCCTATCATCACTGGCCGAGGCATATGGTAGTAAAATAGTATTGTATGCCGATGACACACAGCTGCTTTTCACTTGCAATAAAGACACTGACTTTGATGGAGACCTGATCAACTATTGCTTGACCAACGTGTTCTCCTGGTTACAGGACAACCAGCTCAAATGTAATCCCGAAAAGTCGGAGATCATTTTTTTCGGCCACCCACTGAGCAACGTCTGGCGGAAATGGTGGCCTGCTGATATGTCACCTCCTCTCACATCGGTCAACAAGGTCAAAAATCTAGAGGTGAAGTTGGATGAGAAACTATCTATGCAGGCCCAGATTCAGACTGTGGTGGGTTCCTGCTTTGGCATGTTGAAAATGCTAAGACAGTTTCTCCCACTTCTATCCATCTCTCATAGAAAAACGGTAGTCCATGCACTGACAATTTCCAAGCTGGACTACGTTAATATTCTGTACCTGGGGCTGCCAGAGTACTTATTGTCAAGACTGCAAGTAGCCCAAAATGCGGCCGCCACGGCAATCCTTTTACTGGGCCCAGGATCACGGACGTCCTCTTATCTACACTATTTGCATTGTCTCCCAATTTGCAAGATGATCTATTTTAAGTCCATGGTTCTGGCATTTAAGGCCCTCCATGGCATTGGCGCAGGGCACATGAGGAACAGAATCCAGTTTTACTTTCCTAGTTGTACCTTAAGGTCCTCATCACTTCAGCTGGCCTGGGTCCCTAAATACCACCGAGTGCGGATAGGGGAGGCGCTCTTTTCTGGTTCAGGCACCCCTACTATGGAATAAGCTTTCAGTGGAATTAAGACTATCACACAATCTCCTGGCATTTAGGAAAGCATTGAACACTTGGCAATTTCAGATGTAACTTCCAATTGATGTGGTCACACTGCACGAATGCTGTTTTTCATGCCACACCGCTGGAACACATCTTCTGAGTAGCTGTGCGCTTACAAATATCATTTAACATAACATTATTAAACGATTTTTTAAATCATAGTTTGATACGTTTTTACTGCATAACTTTTTTTTACAGTAAAACATTCATGTTATTTTGAAGATCACGAAGAACTAGGTTAGATTGAGTCATTTTATTTTTTAATTTTAAACAATGCAAGTTTAGCAAATAGTGCAGGTGTTCAATCCAGCCATCTGTTTCTGATATCTGTATGTTTTCCAACTGTGGTCGAATTCATGGACATTTACATTATGTTAGCATGTATTTAACATAAATATGCATCTTAAACTGATTTAAATTGCAACTTTAGTTTCGTAACTCATTATAAGATGCTGTGAAATCTTATAATCGCACATCACACATTTTGACTTTCTACTCTGTCTTAGTATATTATTATATTAGCATATTAGTTTTAAAATGCAGACATATAAGTAGATTTGTATTATATTAGCACATTAGTATATTAGTGTATTAGCAGACATCCTTCAAAGATACCGTGAATTACTGGCTTGAAAGCGCATTCTTCCACTCCTGGGACATCATTTTTGAGGCCGTGCATCACTTTTACGCCGCCGGTGCGTCACTGTTGCACCATATTTACAAAGTGACGCATCTAGTTAGATGCGTCACTTTGTAAACCCCTGCGCTACATTATACCTACGCCAGGTATAATGAATGCAGGGGGGCGTTCTGACGCAAGAAAGGGTCATAGTAGTGACGCAGTGAAATCTATAAGATTTCACTGCGCCACTTCTAGGACACAAATAAGTCAATTTCTAATGCCTGCCTCACAGCAGGCCTAAGACTGACGCAGGCCTTTTCACATGGGGCTTGCCCCATGTGAAAGGCCACATTGCTGGAGTTGCGTCACTTTTGTGACACACTCCAGCAATGCGTCACTTTTGCGCCATACAGATACGTCAGAAATACTGACGTATCCGTAACTCCTTGCGCCATGATGCGCCATATTGTAAATATGACGCATTATTGGTGTCGCAAGGAGGGCGCAGTGAAAAGTGACGCATCACTGTTTTCACGCAGCGATGCGTCACTTTTCATAAATGAGGCCCCTGGAATTTTAGGAAATTACTCATAGTCACTGGATGTCAATCAAACAAGATTGTGGTGATCTTACTTTAGCTTCATAATGGATGTAAATTCACTTGGGGACATCTTGAAATTGATGTACATCATGCTTACGAAGTGAGGCCATTAGATTCGAGCTTTTATCTATACAGAACTTTATTACAGCCATTGACTTTGTAGCAGTCCTAATTACGGAAGATATCATAAATCCTTATTCTTAAGATGTACGAAGAAGCCTGCACTCCACAACAGGGGTGTTTGTGGACTGCCGTTTAGCATGTCAGCTTCCTAACGTAGCCCAGGGGCCAGTGAGTCAAACTGTCCGCTGATCTGCAATCGTTGGCCTGCAGTACCAAAACATGTTTCTGGGGATATGTTTGACTTGATATTTGTGGGACACAGGGAGAACAGAGATGTGCACTACTGAAAACAGTAAACACTTCTGATACGCAAAGATCTCTTTTTATCATGTGTTTGTGATTGTCTGTGTTTCGAAATAAGTCCCAGTAAAAACAGAGTCCTATTGTCGAACTCCACGTTCATATTAGCAAGAAACAACAACGTGTAGCCGACTCAAGATTACAAATATATTTTTTAACTACCAAAAAACAGTCCTTTTGGATGGGACCGCTGCTCTATAATCAGCGAAAATGAAAATTACAAACGTAATTAATTGCAGATCTCCCAGTGTTAGTATCTTCTGTGGCATTGTGTCTCTATATTAACAATGCAATAACGATGTGTGATTTCAGGTGGTTGGCAGAGAACGCAGGTTGGTATGGCTGAACAGAGAGGGCGCTTGTCTCCAGTCTTTTTCCAGCTCGGTGATACACCTCCTTTCTTCATATAGGGCTTTTGAGTACAAAGGATGGGGAAGGCTTCCATCTGCTGGATGTGTTCTTGACAGCTGCAAGTTCTTTGATGAGGAATGAGAAATGGTCTGCGGAACCCGTTCATGTTAAGGAACTATTGACTTAAGGTTAGCAAGGACTCAGTTAGCCATAACTTCAGTGTTGATGTTGCTAGTGTCTGTGAACCAATTGTTTTCAGTGTTTGGTTGACCAAGAGTTTTCACGTTTGTAAAAGACACCGGTAAAGGGGTCTGCAGGTGGTCAGATCGGTCTATTGAGATGGGGTCGCTGGCCACTAGGTATGGTGATCTGGAGTTTATCAGTCCCAGGGTGAAGCCTTTAGAGTAAGTAAGTTTCTGGTGTACATTATTGTTGCCGAGAAATGTAGTAAACTCGGTATTTCCTTTTAAGCCCCGAGGAAGGTTGAAGTCGCAAAAAAAAGTGATGTTGTCAGAGCTGATTAATTGGTCTGTGAAAATTTCAATTTACTCTTCGATGAAGGTGTTCTTTTAACCAGGTGGGTTCTCGATTATGTTTTTCCTGCGGTTATTGGTGACATGAGAGGAGTATTTCAGTGATAAACATTGAAAGGATTGAAAACGGGATATGGTGAGTAGCCTAAAGTTAAGAGAGTATCTGTGAATGATCGCTAGACTCCCATCGTGTCTATCTTCCTGTTCACATCTCAAGGAAGAGTAAAGCGGGTGTAAAAAAAGGGGAAGTATGTGGCTTGAGGAGTTGTTAAGCTGAGCTTTCCGTGAGGACCATGATGTCGATGTTGTGGTCACTGATTGTGTCTGAGATCTCAAGGCAGTTTTTGAGTGCAGATCTACAGTTGTGTAGCATGCAGATGAGGGAGGAACAGGAGAGTTTCTGTATGGGTCGATCAAGAGGTAGTGGGGGAATTTATATCAGGTTGAAAGCTTGGTTGTGCCTTTGGCTAGATGTGCTACATGGAACAAGGGAAGTGTGGTTTGAGGTGATGGTGGGCATAGGTGGGCAGGTGATTTGGCTAGTGGACTAAGGACATGTAGTGCCCTTTATTAGGGACTTATAGCTAATTAAATATGCCATTTGGGGTTGAGCCAATGTTACCATGTTTAGGGGAGAAAGCACACACACTTTAGCACTGGGCAGAATTGGTAAAGTGCACATAGTCCTAAAGCCAGCAAAACCGAGTTCAGAAAATGGAGGGAGGCAGGCAAAAATATAGGGGAAGACCGCTCTAAGGCCTAGTATGTGTCCCCAGTTCAAAGTGGGGAGAGCTACCCAACCCCTTGGGAGTTCTCTTCATTAAGGTGGAAGAATCTGGAGAGACCATCAGCATTCCTGTTGTCTGTCCCCTTGCGATGCTCCACAGTAAAGTCCATTCCCTGTAAGGGGATGGACCGCATCAGCAGTTTTGGATTTTCACCCCTTATCTGCATGAGCCATCTCAGGGGCCAGTGATCTGTCGGAACAAGGAAGTGTTTGACTTGGCATCCTTGGCATGGTTTCCCTGATCTATTATCTCTACTTAATTTTTTGACAATGTGATGGATTTTGATTTTGCTGCCTTAGATGCTTTGGGCACTTTGCCACTGCTGATCAGTGTCAAAGTGCAGTGCTCCCTGTGTGAATTGTAAATGCGATTGGTTATCCCTGATTGGCATATATAATTTACTGGTAAGTCCCTAGTACATTGCACTGTGTGTGCCCAGGGTCTGTAAAACAAATGCTACTAGTGGTCCTTTTCACAATCCTCCCTTTTTCCACAGCTGTCGGATGCCTACCCAGCCGTCGGTAGCCGGACAATTAATTTTTAGACAGAGGTGAGCCACGTGGCATAACCAATCCTTCTTAAACCTCTGGAAGGTAACCTTCTGCCATACCTACACACCCGGCTGGAATGCCAGAAACCGGTCCTCGGAAGCTTGTTTCTGGTCCAGGGAAGACATGGCTTGGCAGTTCGGGCTGGACTGTTCCCATGAGGCACAGGGTCAGACTGATTTGCATATAGCCGTGTCTGAACTGGGGTGGCGGAGTGGGCTAAAGAACGGTGATGGATTAAACTCAGATCTTTTGACTGGGAGTGAGTGTTTGATTGATTCAGATGCTCCGTCCATCACCACCCCCTTTTATACCTACACACCCTGGCACAGGGCCGGACTGGGAACCACAAGCGGCCCTGGCAAAGTGCTCGGCCGCCCCCCCCCCCCCCACGGGGTAGGGTGGGGGGACGGACGAGCACTTTGTTGGGCCGTTTTTTGGGCAATTTTGTTACAGGGCCGTTTTTGCAGCTATGCTGCAAAAACAGCCCTGTGACAAAAACGGCCCCCAGGGGCCCACAACCAGCCCCACCCATGAGGCACACCGGGGGATTGCCGGTTGCCCACTATGGCCAGTCTGGGCCTGCCCTGGCAGCTAACTGGTGAACCTCCACCTCCCAGTACATCTCCTGCTACCACTTTACCTTCACATCCTTGGATACCCACTCACACCTCCAGCCTTGACCAATTTCCTCTTTCCCTCTCACAGCACTAACCATTAATGCAATCCTGTGGTATTACATCAGGACCCCTTGACCACCCGCCCTCAACGCGTGCCTCTATCATTCTGTTCTTTTTCTACATCAGGTATTCTCAATCAATTATACCAGCAGATTCTCCCCTAAATTATCTACACTCTTTGCCTGTTTCCTACCTCACTCTCTCCCCCTTATTTCCTTTCAGTACAGCACTATCAAAACGGTAATCTGGTCCTGAAGATGAACCTAACTTGTGACGGGTTGAAATGCCATTGACTTCCTAGAACAACTTTTGGCGCTATGCTCCGGTTCACAAAATTTTAAGCTCTCTGTAACTCTTGTAAATAATTACCTGGGAACCATAAGTACTTTGTAAATACCATCACTATTGTTCACCTTGCACCGCTCATCGCTGTGTCACTTGTCACTTGCGCCGTCCACCATGTGTGTCACAAGCACTTATATATACAAAGTTTTTTTGGGTCACTTCCACATTCATTGTTAACAGTGCTGATACTACTGTTTCCACTATACTTGTTCTAAAGTACAGTGTGACCTTTGCACATCCTTGAAATCTTGAGTCTCCCTGCTCGTTCCTTTTGCAACAATATGTTCATGTTTACTGATACATGCAATTACCACCCAGATCTCAACTGAGTTTATAGGTGTACTACTGTAATTTATTCTTACATTAGTGGGCTTGCTGCACTGTTTGAGCCACCATTGTGAGCAGCCCAGTAAATGCATCTCAGACCTGCCACTACACTTTCTGCATATGCAGTGTTAAACTGCCATGTCGACTTGGCAAGTGTACCCACTTGCCAGGCCCCAGCCTTCTCTTTTTTTACATGTAAGGTACCCCTCAGGTAGGCCCAAGGTACCACCACAGGCAGGTTATAGTGCATGTAAAAGGTAGGACATGTGCTGGTGTGTTTTACATGCCCTGATAGTGAAATACTGCCAATGACATTTTTCACTATTGAAAGGCTATGTGTCCCATAGGCTAACATGGGAGTTGCTGTGTAACATCTTACAATTATTAGTTTCCATTGGGATAAAGAAATGGAGTTTAGGCTCTCTGAACTCCAAATTTCATAACACATCTTTCTAGGGAGATGTTTTTTAAATTGTGTGCTTGAAAATGCCACTTTTCGATAGTAGGCCATTTCTTGTTTAACCATTCTGTGTGTCTCTGCTGGTTGTGTATTGACTGTCTGATTTTGGAGTGACAGGAGCTGGAGATTTGCATTCTCTGTAGACAGCCACAAGGGGGTTGAGGTGTGTCCTGCTTGCCCTGGGTGACCCATAGCTAGGCACATATAGACTCATAGCTAGCCTGAATAAACCTTGGCTGCATTTAGAGTGATGGTAGGAGTTTAACATGCAACTGAATAGGCTGATAGGCAGAACTGGTTTGGACTGGGCCCAGAGACCTTTGCCACAAAGTGAACAAAGAGAAATGGGATATAAGTATTGTACCTTACACCCCAATGATGTATATCACTTCTGGACTCAAGAGGAACCTCCGCCAAGGAGAAGAGCTGGAGAGTTGAATGGAGGAGTACTGCCCCTTTGCTGTGCGTGCTTTGCTGGGTTGGCCTGCATATGCTGCTTCTGCCAAGGAGAAGACAAAGACTGGAACTTTGCTGTGAACCTGCTTGAAGAAGAACCTCAAAGGGCTTGTATGTGCTTGACTCCTGTTCTGAAGTCTAAGGACCAAAAGCGATTTCACCTGCAACCCACCGACCAGCACCTGGAATCATCTGTGAAACCGACACTTCACCGCCAATGCCGCCTAACTTCCCTGTCCAGAACTTGACGCCTCCCCACCAGACAGAGTCGACGCCTCACCTCCCCCATGACAGAGAGGAACTGGCTTCACCTCGGCACCCATGCCTCACTTCCACGACGCTGTGCATCATTTACTGACTTTGTTTCCAAGGTACTGTTGTTCAAGGGTCCTTCCTTGCAACTCCATGCCCGATACTGAGCACTTCGCGGTTGGTTGGAGCCGAACTTTGGATTTTTGCGTGTCACAACATCGTAATAGGTGGCGCTAATTGTTTCTGCAAGTGTATTTTTGAAGTAACTGTGTTAAAGTTATATTTTGATACATGTATAAGGTGTTTTTCCATGTTTAGTCTTGTTTGGTTTAGATAAAGATGCTTTTTTTTTCTAAACTGGTGTGGTGTCTATTTGTGGTGTTTTCACTATGTTACTGGGTTTGGAGTACAAATACTTTACACATTACCTTTCGGATAAGCCTGTCTGCTCATGCCAAGCTACCAAGGGGGAGTAGGGATCATCTATAGTGTGTAACACACTTAGCCTGACTAGAAGCACAGGTCCCTGCTTGGACAAAGGTACATACCTCTGCCAGTTAGAGACACCCATTTCTAGCAGGAACTGAGTCCCAAACAGGTATGGTCTCAACTTCTTCGGTGCCCAGACCCCAGCAAAAGTTTTTCTTTTAATGGCACTCCACCTCTGTTCCCATGTAAGTTGCCTTCTACTAATTACTGTTACAAGTTGGTCGAGGTTCTCCGCATGCTGCTCTGCTAATACTCCCCCATGCCATGCTTTGAAGCATCCGTTTGCATTATAAATTCCTTGGAGATATCAGGGGCCCTGAGCATAGGTAATGTGCACATGGCTTCCTTGAGAGAGTCAAATGCTTTCTGAAAAGCCTGTGTCCAGTCTAGTCTGCACAGGACTAGAATTCTGTGTGGAGCCTGGTGGGGCAGCCTTTGGTACCAACACCATGGGGATGGACCAGGAACAATTTGAAGGAATCAATCATCCCAAGGGATAAACTCTTACAGACTTCCTCCAGGATGCTGGCTCTCAAACCCGTCTAACAACCTGTACATTTTGTTCTTTATAGGATGACTGTCAAGATCATGGACTCACAGATGTGGGAGTCCAGGTGTGAATGAGAACAGTGAGATAAACTGTCTCACCAACTGGTAACAGTCACATTGCTGTTCTAGGGTCAGTGTGATAGAGTGTCTGACACCCTCCACTGACCCATCGTGTTCCTTTGGAGACAGAAGGACAAGGAGAGGTCAAGCAGAGGTTCACTCTTCTCTTCCACTCCCTCATCTGTCAAGAGGAGCACGCTCGTTAATAGTGAGTGCCAGCTAGCTCAGACGCCACTAGAAATGTTCTCGAATTCACAAGAAGGGGTTAGTTTCTGACAACCGCATAAACATGACAAATTTGTTTCCCAAGAATAAGAAAAATATCTCTCATAGTTGTAGAAACAATAGATAAGTATTTAACTCAGTCAATCGTGCATGCTTCCTTTCAACAGAGTGGAGAGAAATAGAAAGACGGGCGTTTTCAGTAAAAAGGTTTATTGAACAGTCTTCTTTCTCATACAAGAGAAGTGAACTGCTACAATCGGTAAGCAGACTGCAAAGTATAATGCGTACAGCGAGAATAGTATTATAAAATAATACTGTAAAAGCATTGTATGGTTTCTAAGCCATATAAAAATACATACATAAATAACATTGACCAAAAATACTCACCTGGTGCTTCTAAATACGCCTACCCCAATGTACTTAACCTAAGTCTAGTACGCGGGAAGAAGCAAATATTCTGTAGCATAGGTTCAGTTGTTTTTTGCCAAGAATCTACCCAAGATTTCTCTATGTTGTAATCAGCTCCATACCTTAGTTAGAATGAAGGAGGTCTGGTATCTCAGTCTCGGAACTCGATTTCCCAACAACCCACAAAGGGAGCTTGGAAACACTGGAGCTGGATTCTCGGCGAGGGAAGGGCAGCCTCTTGATCAGTGCATCAGCTGGAGAGTCGGCTTCCTTCGGCACTTGCTGTAGCGAACTGCGTCGGGCAAGTAGATAGTCGAACTGCTCCGAACCACCGTAGTTTGCCATAGCAAGTGAAGGTATATTCATATCTTGAAGGTGTTTAGGAATGCCACAGTATGACGTAAAGTTGGGCATATGAACGTCAGGAAAGAACCCGTAGGGAATAGTTGTTCTTTGCAAAGTACATGAGTTCTGGAACAAATCAATATTCAAGCAAGGGGAAGTTCCCTAACTGCTTAAGCCGATTTTCAAAGAAATGGTTGTGACGTTTGGTACAGGTGGAAGTAGCCATGCCTGTATTTGGGTCGCATGGACTATGCCTAAATAAGGGATTGATTTCTATGCCTACATAAGGGCAATTTGAATTGTACCTATATAAGGGCATGAATCGGGAAAATTCACTTGGAGCTCTAAACGCCACACAACACAGTGGTACTGGAGAGCCCTAGGCTCTACTGATTCCATGGCCCATACATTCTGGCCAGGCTGAAACTCTGCCAACAGAAAAAGATGATTAAGTATTGAAACTTTTCATCCATTCACCCCGAGTCAAGAGATCTGGGATGAATCCATCATTCTTTGGTACACTATGCCACTCCAGTTTGTACTCCGCTATTTGAAAATCAGTTTTTACCCTGCTCCTCATGGGAACAGTACAGACCAAACTGCTTGGCCAGGTCCTCCCTGGATGGTAAACAAGCATCCTAGGACATGTTTCAGGGTGTCACTCGCCCTCAGCCATGCTAGCTTGAATCAATTGACACATCGAGTAAGTGTCCCACATCTGGGAATACCCTTGGCCACTTACGCCGAACATAGCAACCACAAAAAGACGATGGACAGAATACTGAAACTTTTCAACCACTCACTCCCCAGTCACGAGATCTGGGTTAAATCCATCATTCTTTTGCTCACTATGCCATCCCAGTTTGGACCCAGCCATATGGAAATCAGTCTTTACCCTGCACTTCATGGGAACAGTCCAGCCCACACTGCCAGGCCAGGTCCTCTCTAGACCAGAAACAATCACCAGACCTGAGCTCTCCCTCTCTCCAGGTAGTGTGCTCCGGATCATTGCCTATCAAACAATCAACAGGCAAAGCTGGGCTCACAGCAATTTTTGGAGAACCTCACGCCCCCCAAACCCAAACACTCAAAGGGAACCAAAGCCACTGGTAGATGCAACATGACATGCATTGTGTGATGCAAGGTACAATGTATTGTCATATTGTTCAGCACAGTAGCCATTTATAAAGTATTGAAAACATTATTTTCTGTACTATCAAAATGGAATCCATATTCCATGTTATTTTTGCTTAAATGACGCAAATGCATTTTAAAAACTTTTGCCAACATATTATTGCCATCATGAAAACAGTATACAAAAACATTATGAACAAACAGGTGGCTTATCTTCTGAAATCATTGGAAATGTGATGTTTTTTCTTAAACATTCAAAGGGTGTTTTCTCGATGATGCAAACAAAAACATAGCAGAAAATGTATGATTAAAGTTTACAGCAATGTCTTTTGCAGTCATTAAACAGAAGTAAACACTGAAAATAATCTATATAAATAAAAATGTAAATGTTAATTTGTTCAAAATCGCACATCTCCGAAAGTACTTCACAGATTGCTTTGAAATTTTGAAACAACGTTGGATTCAAATACACGCTTGTTTTTATATACACAACGTTGGATTCCAATATACGTGTGTCGAATACGCACGTGTTTTTAATCAAAAGCCGAACAGACCCTATCGATTTGGTTGCTGCGCAACAACTACAAGGGACGCATAGAGACAATAGTCTTCATATATTAGGAAGGACAGTTGGTGTCAGGATGGCAGACCGGCAAGTGGGTGGAGGGAGGAGTTGGTTCTCTTTGCAACATTAAGAAAGGACGCACACAGACAATAGTCTACATATTTTAGGATGGATAGTTGGTGTCAGGATGGCAGACTGGAAAGTGGGTGGGGGGAGGGGGGAGGAGTACGTTCACTTTGACACATTAGCGCGTGTTTATATATACACAACGTTGGATTTGAATACGCGTATGTCCAATATGCACGTGTTTTTAATCGGAAGGACGAACAGACCCTATTGATTTGGTTGCTGAGCAACAAGTACAAGGGACGCATAGAGACAAAAGTCTACATATATTAGGATGGACAATAGCTGTCAGGATGGCAGACCGGGAAGTGGGTGGAGGGAGGGGGGAGGAGTTGGTTCACTTTGCAACATTAAGAAAGGACGCATAGAGACAATAGTCTACATATATTAGGATGGACAGTGGTGTCAGGATGGCAGACCGGGAAGTGGGTGGAGGGAGGGGGGAGGAGTTGGTTCACTTTGCAACATTAGCGCGTGTTTTTAGATACACAACATTGGATTTGAATATCCGTGTGTACAATAAGCGCATGTTTTTAATCGAAAGGCCAAACAGACCCTATTGATTTGCTTGCTGCGCAACAACTACAAGGGATGCATAGAGACAATAGTCACAAAAACTTATTGTATACCCACAAGCATTGTGAAATTAAACATATTAGAAACAGGCACGTACTCTTTTCTTTCTCTTCTATTTAACTAGACTGAGCCACAGCGTGTACAGCTAATTAATTAATAATAGAGGCATCAATTTCTCACAGTTAAGTGATGTGAAACCGTCAATGACCAGTTACATTGAAGTGTTTTGCTTATTTTCAAAACATTTCTGAAACACATAAATAAGAAATTAATGCCAGGATAGCATCTGCAAGAAAACATATATTTTTGAAATATATGCTTTAGGGATTACAGCTTTTGCATAATGAATTTCGAGTGACTTCTTTCAACATCCATTTGTTATGTTTGCATTGTGGCAAGGTTATCGTTTTTATTAGTTGAAGGTTGCATACTGTACTCCAAGTGATATATTTTATTTCTTAGCCTCACCGTTCTGTATTTCGCCAGAGGGTTAGACAGTATATTTGTGTTGAGATTTCACTATTTACATTCGTCGAACATTCCCAATTATATTAACATAAAACCTCAATCTATATCTTGCTAAAAAGATTAAATCAACTTAATATGCCTTAATGTCGAGAAATATTGCTTGATGCTGCCAAACTTCATAAATACTTATTCACTGTTCCTAAAAAGTGCACTGTAAATTCCTCCCAGATGCAGCACGTTAACTCGGTCTCTTTCCATCTAGAATATTCTGTAGTAGATTTCATAATACAGCTGCTCTCATTTTATGCAGCATTTTAGGGTCAGGTCTTAGGGCGATGTTTCTTGGTAGAAAATGGGAAGCAGCTGCAGCCTACTTGTTGTACCTCCAGTAGATGTGCCAATCTATTCGTAGTATTTATTTTGTAATTTTATTTAGTGCAGACATGGCCTGGATGCATCACAATGCTTTACAATAGATTTGAAACAGATCAGTGACAAGTTAATTATTCAAATAATTATCCTATGAGGAGTGAGCAAGGGCGCACTCCTCACAAGGGAAAAATGCACATCACAACAAAAACATAGCAATAAAGAACAGGTGATATCAGCCAGTGGGGCGGAAGCTGTACCATGTAAGGTGAGCTTGAGGTCTTTTTTTGACATGTGGTCAGGTGGAGGCTCGGAGGGAGTTCGGTACAGATTCTTGTAGCGCTTCCGGAGAAAAATTGGGTCAAGTAACATTCCTTTTTGACGATAGAGGCGTTCAAGAAGTAGGGACTGAGCACTTCTAGAATCCTTAATAGTGCCTAAAATGTTCAGTTTCTCAGTTAGGTACGAGGGAGAAGAGGAGTCAGGGACTTTTTGTGTGATGCAGGGCATTTTAAATATGGCTCTTGCCTCAATGGGAAGTTACTGAAGGGAGAGTAGAATAAAGGTGCTGTTATCAACTTTCTTGTGTCCTGTTTTGAAGCATTCGGAGCGATACATAAGAATTCTGTTTTAACTGGGTTTAGTTTTTTGTCACCCAAGTTTTCATGCTTTTCAGAGTGTTGGATAAGAGGTTGAAGTTATCCAGGGAGGAGACTGTCAAGTATATTTGAGTATTGTCAGCATACAGATGGAATAGTATTTCAGAGTTCCTGAGTCATAACTAGGGGTGTTAGATAGAGTGTTGGAGAAAGAATGAAACCTTGTGAGACCCCTTCCTGTAGGTAACTGTCTTCACAATCGCAATCCTGATTTTTACTACTTGGGAGCAAATTGTTAAGTATGAAGTCAGCCAGTTAAGGACTGCACCTTCAGGACCTATTCGCTGCTTTTGAGTGTTTAATAGGCCTGGGTGTAAAAATCTGCACTGCTCGCAGAGTTTGTGGAATTTTACCCACTCCAGGGTCCACGTTGAGTGCAGAGTTCTGAAAAACAACACAGACAAAGTTTTTCCTCTGGCACGTCTCGCCAATGTTAACTTGACAAGCACAAGTGAAGAAGATCATACTCTAGACTAGGCCTGGGCATAAAACTCTGGGGCATATTACCAACAACTAGCAATAATTATCGCTATGTTGGTTTAGCGGCGATATTTTTATCGCCGAGCTGCGGCGATTTTTATCGCTTAGGAACCTTGCTATTATCAAGGTTTATCTCCTAAGCGATAAAAATTGGCCGAACTGCAAGAATATCGCTGAAAAGGCAGCGATATTCATGCATTACCGAGCTAATGCTCTTAGCCATGTTATCCACCTACCATTGGATAACATGGCTAAGAACTGCTCAGTGGCAGGTGTTAGCTTTTGGAGATATTCGCGCTTTTGCATGAGCAGGTTTGAAGGGAAAAAGGCCTGTAGGGCTTTGGCCATGTCAGTGGGCGTCGTCCTCTTGTTAGCTTCTTCACAGCTTTTCATCCTTCTTCCCCTTCTTTTCTTGTGGTTGCTGGATCTAAGGAAGGAAGGTTCAGGGTGCCCCTAAATGCTTAATTTACAGGCGTTGTAGGTAAGTAAAGGGCAGGGACCGATGGGTCACTTCCCTGGGGTGGGTACACCCCCTATTCTGCAACTCTCCAGTAGGAGGGAGGCAGGAGCCTGTCCCTGGTTGGCTGGGTCCCCCATCCTCAAGATGGTGAGGACTCGAGATTGTGCTTCACCTCACCTCCCCCACCATAGGAGTGGAGTTGGAAGAGGTGGGCACACATCTCTTCCTCACTTGTTTTTCTAGCTGGTTCTCCCACCCAAGTGGGGGGTAGAAACAGTGGGACCAGTTGCTGAATACAACAAGTGGTCTGGAGAGGCTCACAAAGGTGGAATGCCTTTGAAACTTCTCCTTCGTGAACCCTGTCCATCCTGGGGGAGGAGGCTTGGCACCTCGTCCCAGGATGTGCATTGTTTCAGACCCCCGAGAACAGCAAGCTCTCAACCCAGGTGTCCAGAAACCTCTAGTGGTGCTAGCCTAGGCAGCCACTCAGTCAGGTCACTAGGAGTTGGTCGAGTTTCAGGGGGCATCTCTAAGATGTCCTCTGTCATGCATTTTACATTAAATCCCGCACTGGCATCAGTGTGGGTTTAATGTGCTGAGAAGTTTGATACCAAACTTCCCAATCTTCAGTGCAGCCATTATGGTGCTGTGGAGTTTGTAATGATAAACTCCCAGCACCATATACTCTTAATGGCAGCACTGCACTTTCAGTGGCCAGGAATGGACATGGGTACTGTAGGGGTACAGGGCTCATGCACCTGTACCCTCACCACTGGCATAGAACACCCAGCTAGAGGGATGAATGATGTATGCTAGGGCATTGTTTTGTGGTAATGGCACACAGGGATGTGTGCCATGTCGACTCTTCACCTTGTTTTTCACCAAGACACACAGCCTGCCAAGGCAGTGTGTGAGTGTCAGGGTAAAGGGCCTCCAAGGGCGGCACACTAAGTTATGCAACCCTTAGAGGTCTTCCCTGGTCACAGTGCCCTGGGTACCTTTGGTACCACTTACCAGGGGCTGACCTGTGGCCAGAGATGCCAATTGGGTCAGTTTTTTGGGGAAGAACACAGGCCCTGGGAACCTGTTGGGCAAGGACCCAGGGCACACCAAGGAAAAGTGCATCAGAAAACTGGCAAAAAGTGGAGGGGATACTGCAATAGAAACCCACTTTCCTACACACACTCAAAATGTCTTTTCACTTGCATGGGAGTGACTTGCCAAGTGCTTGCGATCCACGAGGAGATTTCAGAGCCATTTGGGAGCGCCACAAGATTTGGCAGTCGGCTGCAAGCTCATCTGAGATTTGGCGATGGCCATCATGACTTTCAGGTATGCCAGCAGCTTCCAGGCGATGCTTTGTGATGTATGCAATCCCGAACATGCAGGATCTACCACGGCTGCAATCTGGGAAAGATTCTCTGGAATCAAAAACCTCCTCTAATGGACCATTGGTGCTGATATTTTAAAAGCTTTTTTTCCAATGGGAAAGAAGTACCCCGGAGTCTCCAACTTCCTGTTCCTGTCCATCAGGCTCCCCCCAGTGCTTTGGGATTTGGAGCTGGAAGGATCACTCTCCTTGTCTGGTGCATATATACCATTTGATATAAGGACTTTGCATTTGAAATTTCACAAGTAAGTTGAAAAACTGGTCTTTAAGGGTGGTGTCTGTTTGATTGGGGTTGTGCACCTGGACTTATTTTTACTTTTAATCGATTTTTTAAATGTGTTGTGGTGGGTTTCTTGCAGTTTCAGTAGGTGCCTAGTTATTTTTTTGTATGTAATATTTCTTCTTTTATAAAGAATACATGTTGCACAGCTCACTGCATCTTCTCCATGTTGTTTTAGTAAATTTACAATATTGATTCATTTCACTATATGACCTAGTCTGCCAATGGGCCTTCCAGCTGATAGGCCCAGTGCTAGTCATGGTTGCATGAAACAACTGTTTCTGTGGTGTCTGTTACATTGAAACATCATTTAGGCCACAGATGCCATTGGATTGAAATGAAACCCTTACTTTTTGTGGTATTTTACGTTTCTTTTTTTCCTTCAAACAGTGTATAGGTTAGGTAATGCCTTTGGAGGATGTGTGTTGTTGTAATTGTTCATATCCCTGTTAATTTAAAATTTTGGTATTGCTGAATGAATGCTGTGTTGTCTCTGTTACCATGCCTCCTTTGGCTAGCCAGTGTGTGTGTGTGTGTTTCCAGTAGAGTACTATTTGCCTCTGCTCCCCATGCCATGTGGCCAGGGGGCATTTTGTATAGTCAGTGTCCATAGACCTGCATGTGCTGTTTGTTTAACAGGTCTTCTGCTTCTTGTTATGACCATGTGGATGGTGGCCATTTTCTGTAGCCAGACAGTTTGCTTTTGCCATGGGCCTGCTTGTCTTCTTTGTAATGGCCATGCCTTCTTGCTGGTTGTTGTTTTTGTGACCATGTAGTTGGTTGCCATTTTGTGTAGGCAGCTAGTGTGGTTTTGGCCAGAGGCCTGCATGTCTTCTCTTTGTTCCCAATGCCTTCTTCCTTGGTGTTGTTGTTATTGATGACCATGTGGCACTGGCTGGCAGCAATTGTGTGCACCCAGCCAGTGTGGCCTTTGCCATTGGCGTGTATGGATGGTTGAGAAAAAAATAGCAGTTTAAAAATTATATATGCTTGAGAATAATTTAATTTATTGATAAACATTTTTTTTTTTTATTTGAATTTTTCAGTTTTATTTATTTTATTTCATTTGTAATTTTTAAATGTTTGTAATTGTTTGTATATATATATATATATTTTTTTTTATTATTATTATTTTTTTAACCATTTTCAGAACATCTGGTATCAGTGAATGAACATAAACTAACAACGGGAGAGCAAGGGTATGGATATTCACTCTCAAACCCCTACTAAACTATTATTAAAAATCAGAAGAGTGAAAGAGAAACAAACAACCTCAAACAAATGTGTGAGGAGGAAGAGAAAAAAAGGTAAGGAAACTCAACATGCATAGAAAGTTGTTTAAGAACCCTCACTCACCAACCTAGTGGTGACATGCTTCATTACTGGGTTCCCACTGGAAAGACCTAATGTCTTTCCAGTGTGCTGCGACGCCTGTTTACAGCGGAGCTGGTTCTTGGGTGTGTTGAGGGTGTGCGGAAGCCAGATTGTGCTAAGTGAGTGCAATAAGGTAAAAAATTATAAAAAGTGCAAAATCGTGACTGTCATCTATTTTATTAATAGTCAGACATGCACTGGTTAAAAACAGATATAAGTGGACTCATAGGGTTAGTCTCATTTATTAGAGACCCCTAGTCCACAGTGAATACAGTTTGGTTGACATGTTTCTGCTTTTAGGAGCCCGAGTCGCTCAGCTTTCTTCAGGACCATATAATGCGATCCTCCGGTGGTATACACGCCCTAAGGTGCACCCTGCTGTGAGGATATAGTGTGAAAAAGAAGATTTTTTTTTTTCATTCTTATTATACTTACGGCTCAGAGCCGTTCAAAACTAAACCAGCAATTTGCTAGAGTCAGGTACCTGTAAGGAAAAATGTTTTCAAAATTAAAATGAAACAATCGCAATTATTATAGTGCGATACCCGATAATACCGCTCAATCCCTTCACCAAAACATCCACCCTTATGGTGAAGTTAAGGAAATGGAGTGCAATTACTCAGTGTGGCAAGCAATTATTGCTACTAATGTCGAAAATAGTGGTCGACATGGTCTACCATCACAACATTATTAGTATGTTGTAGGTAAGTATCTTTTGTTATGCCTCCAAGTTTCTGTGGCTAAACGTGGTATTCAACTATTGTATCGAAATAACAACGTGAAAATATTTATTACAAACAACAACAAGCTAGCAGGGCACTCTCACAATGGAAAATAAAAACGGAGTCTCAAAAGGGGCTCCATGGGGGAAGTTAAAATAACAAATGGAAGATAGGGAGGTCTCTGTGTCAACTCACAGGAGGAAGGTAATTTTCTATCCTCATGGGCTAACACGGTGAGGGGTTTTCTTCACGTCGCATTTCTGAAACGGAATCAGCCATGAGAAAAGTTCTTAAATTATATATAGTATTGTGTTCGAATATCTCAGTGCAATATTCGGAGTTGATGCGGAAAGTTAAATAATGGTCTGTTATGCAGCTATTACTCACATGTACGCTGACGACTCCCCGCAGACTACCCAGTCTATCACCACCGCGGCCCGGATGAAACGCCGAGCCAACGGCGCTGGTGACTAACGTAGCATCTTGCGCGGGCACGTGACCTCATCACGTGACCATGTGAGTCAGACTACCATCCTGGGATTTTAAAGGGGCCATATTGTTAATATTCCGAATCAGTGTGTCTTAATTTCGGATTTTTTTTTACCAGAGATTCGTACAAATATTCAGGGGATAGTAAAGTCATGTGGATATTCGTGTGTTATAATCATCATAATAATGAAGAGAAGGAAAAGAAATTCCAAAGACACTTTGTCCCCGAATCTTCGTGTTGTGAATAAAGTTTTTTATCGTAAAAAAGATTTTTGTCTGGTTGGAGTAGTGTGTACTAAAAGGAACAATGTGTACTGAAAGGAGATGAGTATTAGTCCCGGGGAATTTCTAGCTTGCACTGGCAGTATGTATGTCAAATTACAGTTATAATTGCTCAAAAGGATAGATGAGTGACAGACTCTCAGTTCAATGGCAGGACTGGTAATTACAAGCCCATTTCTGAAGCGGACGTTGTGTCCCACTACAATAGCCCAAAGATGTTTCAGGTGAGGGTTGATGTGATATATCCGCATCTTGGCTCTGAGCCCCCAGTGAAATCATAAGGTTAGTTGGGATGTAGCCTGTTAAAGAGGTCATACGTTTCACTTAAAAGTACTAGGATGATTTCAGATCAAAGGACTGGGATGATTTCATGTATGGAGATAGATGTTGTGTTAACGTCTAAATACAGAACCCCATGCAATGTCATCGTTAAGGCCTACGCGATGGCTGGATAGACGATGGATCCATCGCTGTTCCTTCTCAAAGAGAATTTTTTCGTCACCAGATACATGTTCCACGATGGTCCAACGCATGTCGTTCGGCGTGTGATTTCTTTCAATGAAGTGGTTTGTCAGCTTGGTCGCACTTCGTTTGCATCGAATACTGCTTCGATGTTCACAAATCCTGAGCTTAACACGTCTGGTGGTCATGCCGACGTAGTTCAAACCGCAGGTACAGGTGATCAAGTACACTACGTTACTGGTGTTACAGTTGATATGGCTCCGTTGTTCCCACTGCTTGCCAGCTTCTAAGTTCAGGAATTTGGTGTGGGTGGTTAAATGGCAGATGCTGCAATCGCCATATGGGAAATGGCCCGTCACGGCAGGCAGTCCCCAGGTGGACAGTACTGTAGGGTCTTGACTTCTCTGTTTCTTAACTGGGCGAGTATGGACTAGAGAATCTTTTAAACTAGTCGCTCTCTTATAAGAAAAGAGTGGTTTCTCCCACTTCAGTTGGTTACTCGTCACGATCTTCCAGTTCTTTTGGATGCTGCGACTAACCACGTTGGACAAACAGTTATAGGTGGTTACGCAGGTTAATGGAACCTCCTGTTGGATATTTTTTGGATATGTCTCCAGAAGGGCATCTCTGTTTTGATTGAGTGCCCTCTTCCGACTTCTTTGGAGTATCCTTTTGGGGTAACCGCGCTCCTCCAGTTTCTCCGTCAAATCATCTGCTTGTCTTTTGAAGTTACTTAGATCACTGCAGTTGCGCCTTATATGGAGATATTGTCCGGAAGGGAGGTTCTCCCTTAACGGTCGGGGAGGAAAACTACTGAAGAGCAACAGATTATTTTTTGATGTTGGTTTGTAGTATGTTTGGGTATGCAGTAGGTGATCTTTTTTGTTAATAGTGATATCCAGAAAAGTGATACTTTCTCTGGCATATTCATGTGTGAACCTCAGATGAGGATCACATGTATTCACCCAAGTGAAGAAAGGGAGTAAGGACGCTTCATCACCTTTCCATAGCAACAGGATATCGTCGATGTAGCGTTGCCACAGTACGATGTTGGTAGAAAATGGGTTAGTGGGAGCCAGGATGTGTTTTCTTTCAAAACTGTAAACATACAATCCTGCCACCGAAGGGGCAAAAGTGCTGCCCACGGAAGTCCCTGTTGTTTGAAGGAATATCTGGTTCTCATATTCAAAATATTTCCTCTTCAGGGCTAACGAGGCACAGTCCACTATGAAACTTCTAGGTACTGTGAAGTTCCAATTACTCTGGTCGAGGGTGTCAGCTACTACTTTGATGGTATCATCCTGTGGGATGCAGGTATAGAGGCTCTCGATATCCAGAGTAACTAAAAATATGGGTTCCTCTGGTATCTCGATGGTTTTGAGCATGGCTAAAAGGTTTTTGGTGTCCTTGATGTAGTTCTCAGTTGATTGTATTATTGGTTTCAGAAATAAATCGCAATATTGCGAAAGGGGTTCCAATAGTGAACCGATCCCGGAAACAATTGGGCGCCCAGGTGGAGGTAAGATGTTCTTGTGGGTTTTCAGCAATTTATAGAAGTATGGTACCTTGCCAGTTGATGATATGATGAAATCGGCTTCTCTTTTTGATAGCCATCCATCAGATTCTGCCGTAGAGACCAATTCTAAAATCTCATCGCGGAGACTTTCAGTGGGGTCCTCACTCAGGATAGTGTAGTTGGTAGTATTGTTCAGTAACCTTTTGCACTCGGCGTCATAAGCTTGTTTGTCCTGAACCACTATGCCTCCGCCCTTGTCGGCACTTTTAATCACAATAGGACAAAGGGTCAAATTAGGAGAATACCTCTCCCCTGCTAAATCCCTGCAATGTGGGGTGCCACAGGGGTTGGCCTTAAGTCCGACCCTATTTAACATTTACGTGGCCCCCCTAGCGAGATTAGTAAAAGCACAGGGAATGGAAGTAGTGTTGTATGCAGACGACACTCAGATCTTGGTGTCGTTGGCTCAATCGGTTAGCACCTCCGCGTCCAGCTTCAGGAGTTGTATGCAAACAGTCGCTGACTGGATGATACTCAACTCCCTGAGGGGCAACAGGGTCAGAGCTGATTTGCATATCGCCATTGTCTAACCCAGGGTGGTGTGGAGTGCAAAAAAACGATGGATTTGGGCCCAGATCTTTTGACTGGGGTGAATGTGTGACATTGATCCACATTCGGTCCATCACTTGTTGTTTTTGCAATTGCCGCCCTAAGTGCGCTGGGGATGCCCAGACGTGGGTCCCAGGCACTCCACACCACTTGGAGTCAAGCTAGCCGGGCTGATGAGAGGTGTTACCTCGAAACCGGTCCGGTCCTCGGATGCTTGATTCCGTTCTGGGAAGGACATGGCTTTTGTAGTTCGGACTGGGCTGTTCCCATGGGGCAACAGGGTCAGAGCTGATTTGCATATCGCCATTGTCTAACCCAGGGTGGTGTGGAGTGCAAAAAAACGATGGATTTGGGCCCAGATCTTTTGACTGGGGTGAATGTGTGACATTGATCCACATTCGGTTCATCACTTGTTGTTTTTGCAACTCCCTGAGGCTGCATGGCGATAAGACCGAGGTGCTGATATTTGGAAGGGACCAGGATGAGTGGTCAAATGAATGGTGGCCGACATCCTTGGGAAACTGTCCTGTCCCCTCACCTTCAGCTAGAAACCTTGGGGTCATTTTTGATACCTCGCTGGCAATGACCCTACAGGTTAACAGAACAGTGGCCACTTGTTGGGGAGTTATCAAAATTCTCCGAAGGATAGTGCATTACCTCTCCCCGCAAGCTAGGAAACAAACAGTGGTTGCGCTGGACGGTTCAAGACTAGACTATTGCAACTCACTGTATGCAGAGATCAATAAGGGACTGATCCAGCGTCTCCAAACAGCGGCAGCAAGATTTGTACTGGACACTCCCTACTCCTCCTCTGCCACTCTAGCCAGAAAGAGCCTCCACTGGCTCCCTATAGAGCACTGCATCTCTTTTAAAATCATCTGTTTAGTGCATAGGGCTCTGAAAGCAGGAACATCTGATGGGCTGGGATCAATTTTTTCTGGCTATGTTCCCAGCAGATGTTTACGCTCATCACAACAGAATCTCTTGGTAATCCCTCGAACTAAGAAGACCAGATGGGGAGGAAGAGCTTTCTCTACAGTTGCCCCTCGTCTTTGGAATGCACTTCCCCTGGAGCTTAAGTCCTTATCCTCACTGCCCCTATTTAAAAAAGCCCTACAAACATGGTGCTTCAAGAAAGCTTACTAGTAACTAGCTCTCTGGACATGCAATTACTTTGGTTAGGAGCCTTGATGCCCATTGGGCTGAGTTTGCGCGTTATAAATGTGCTTTCATTTCATTCATTTCAATAGTGGTGTTTTTCTTCCGTGACTGTATTGCCTGGTATTCTACTGCTTTTAGATTTTTAAAGACAGGTGGGCAGGTTAGAGATTCCACCTCATGTAGGACCGCCTGTTCAAAAGTCAGAACTTCTAGTGGTACAAGATGGGTGGGAGGGGTGAAATTGGATTTGAGTCTGAAAGGGGTATCACTTTTGATCACTTCTGTGAGTTCAGTGTTGTTGTTTTTCTCAAAGAAACTTTTCAATCTTAGTTTTCTAAAGAACTCATTGAGCTCACAAAGTAACTTAAATTTGTCAAAACTGGGGGTAGGTATAAACCCAAGGCGTTTTTCTAGGACAGCCTTTTCAGCGTCGTTCAGATTATAGGATGATAAATTTGTCACCAGACTCACTTGCTGCTTGGGCCTGCTCTCTGTTCACCCGTTTTGCTTCGGGTGTTGTCCCCCACTGTTTCTGCCTGGTCCCAATGGACCTGATTAGATCCCTTGCGTTTCCCCCTGCCGCGTCGGCCCTGATGTAAAAAAGGCTGGCGGTAGGTATTCTGTTGAAAATGTGGTGGAGCAAAATGTGGGTTCCACCCCATCATTGGTGGTGTGGGTGGTGGGAAAGTAGTAATCCTGGATGTGGAAAGTACGATGGCCATCCTTGATATGTGGGGGTCGCCTGATTTCCACAACCACGTCCATGGCCTCTTCCTCTGTTCCCTCTTCTTGTGTTTCCCCCACTTGAACCCCTCATATTGGAATCTGTTGAAGAATCAGAACTGTAGTCGGTTGTTGTAGGCTGGATATAATCTGGGCTAGCGTAGGGATAGACTCGGGTGTAAGACCAACGTTTTAGATCTTTTTGTAATTTCCGCGCTTTGGATTGTGCCAGATTTTCCTTATACTCGTTCTGTTCCCTATTTAACTCGTCCAACTTCTTCTTAAAACCTTTTAACGTTGCCTTGAATTGGGATTCAGTTGTTTGAATTTCCAGCAGCAGAGTTTCATAGACGTAGTGCTGTTTTTATGATCTAAATGCCACAATCCCTGGTGCAGTGCCATGCTATCTGCGCCCATTCCTTACGGAACACTGCGCCATCTGAGAAAATTCTGGGTGCGTTTGTTACAAGTAGCCCTTTAGGTGCTGCATTATTGTGGAGGTACTCTTTGATCATTGTGCCATGTAGTATGGCCCTTATACGGCTTCTTTTAAGCTCTCCTAACTTATCCCAATCTTCTGTTTGGGAAATGGTCTGTGCCAGTAGTGTGTCTGAAAAAAGGGAATTATCCCCTAATAAGGCATCAACCTCCTCCTTTGAAAAAGACAGGCCTATGTCTTCCATTGTCCACGTTATGTGAATGAACGAGTTCTTTCAGAAGAGTGCAAAGCTTGATGTCGTAAACTCTCGCAGCTGTGCGCTGCCTAAATCATAAACTAACAACGGGAGAGCAAGGGTATGGCTATTCACTCTCAAACCCCTACTAAACTATTATTAAACAACAGAAGAGTGAACGAGAAACAAACAACCTCAAACAAATATGCGAGGAGGAAGGGAAAACAAGTAAGGAAACTCAACATGTATAGAAAGTTGTTTAAGAACCCTCACTCACCAACCTAATGGTGACATGCTTCATCACTGGGTTCCCACTGGAAAGACCTAATGTCTTTCCAGTGTGCTGCGACGCCTGTTTACAGCGGAGCTGGTTCTTGTGTGTGTTGAGGGTGTGCGGAAGCCAGATTGTGCTAAGTGAGTGCAATAAGGTGAAAAATTATAAAATGTGCAAAATCGTGACTGTCAACTATTTTATTAATAGTCCGATCTGCACTGGTTAAAAACAGATATAAGTGGACTCATAGGGTTAGTCTCAGAGCTGTTCAAAACCAAACCAGCAATTTGCTAGAGTCAGGTACCTGTAAGGAAAAATGTTTTCAAAATTAAAATGAAACAATCGCAGTTATTATAGTGCGATACCCGATAATACCGCTCAATCCCTTCACCAAAACATCCACCCTTATGGTGAAGTTAAGGAAATGGAGTGCAATTACTCAGTGTGGCAAGCAATTATTGCTACTAATGTCGAAAATAGTGGTCGTCATCGTCTACCATCACAACATTATTAGTATGTTGTAGGTAAGTATCTTTTGTTATGCCCCCAGGTTTCTGTGGCTAAACGTGGTATCCAACAATTGTATCGAAATAACAATGTGAAAATATTTATTACAAACAACAACAAGCTAGCAGTGCACTCTCACAATCGAAAATAAAAACGGAGTCTCAAAAGGGGCTCCATGGAGGAAGTTAAAATAACAAATGGAAGATAGGGAGGTATCTGTGTCAACTCACAGGAGGAAGGTAAATTTCTATCCTCATGGGCTAACGCAGTGAGGGGTTTTCTTCACGTCGCATTTCTGAAACGGAATCAGCCATGAGAAAAGTTCTTAAATTATATATAGTATTGTGTTCGAATATCTCAGTGCAGTATTCGGAGTTGATGCGGAAAGTTAAATAATTGTGATTGTTTCATTTTAATTTTGAAAACATTTTTCCTTACAGGTACCTGACTCTAGCAAATTGCTGGTTTGGTTTTGAACTGCTCTGAGCCATAAGTATAATAAGAATAAAAAAAAAATGTTTTCTTATTTTTCACACTATATCCTCACGGCAGGGTGCACCTTAGGGCGTGTATACCACCGGAGGATCACATTATATGGTCCTGAAGAAAGCTGAGCGACTCGGGCTCCTAAAAGCAGAAACATGTCGACCAAACTGCATTCACTGTGAACTAGGGGTCTCTAATAAATGAGACTAACCCTATGAGTCCACTTATATCTGTTTTTAACCAGTGCAGATCGGACTAGTAATAAAATAGTTGACAGTCACGATTTTGCACTTTTTATAATTTTTCACCTTATTGCACTCACTTAGCACAATCTGGCTTCCGCACACCCTCAACACACACAAGAACCAGCTCCGCTGTAAACAGGCGTCGCAGCACACTGGAAAGACATTAGGGGCCCGATGTAGGTCGGTCTGTAACGGCCGAAAATCGGTATTTTCGGCCGTTACCGACCGGTATACCTGAAATGGTATGTAGGGGCACAATTTTACAGAATCGGTAAATTTACTGATTCAGTAAATTTACCAATTCTGTAAAATATCGAATCAGTATTTTTACCGATTCGGTAATTCTCCGATGTAGGTGGGACTCTCCAGAGTCCCAGGAGCCTTAACGAATCGGTATTTTACCATCAAATCCAATTTGATGGTAAAATACCGATTCAGGTGTGCATGCACATGTGTGCATGCACACCTATGCCATGTGACAGGCAGACCTGCCCTTAGGGCAGGTATGCCTGCCACATTGCACCCGTGCCTGTTTTGGGGGTGCCAGAGGGTGTCAAAGTGACACCCCCTGCACCCTTGTGTGATTCGGTATTTACCGATTCGGTAAATACCGAATCGGTAATGCCCATTCATTCCTATGGGCTTTGAAGCCCCAAGGAATGAATGGGCATTACCGATTCTGTATTTACAGAATCGGTAAATACCGATTGTTAAAGATTCAGTATTTCAACATCTGGATATACCTACATATCCACACTTTAGATTTACCGATTTTTAATTACCGAATCGGTAAAATTCGGTAATTAAAAATCGGTAAATCTAATTTATCTACATCTGGCCCCTAGTCTTTCCAGTGGAAACCCAGTGATGAAGCATGTCACCACTAGGTTGGTGAGTGAGGGTTCTTAAACAACTTTCTATACATGTTGAGTTTCCTTACCTTTTTTTCCCTTCCTCCTCACACATTTGTTTGAGGTTGTTTGTTTCTCTTTCACTCTTCTGTTGTTTAATAATCAGTGAATGAACTCCATGTCTGCTATAGGTGCACAACAGCATTCATTGTGTTGGGATTATTCCAATGTCATTGTTTGTCTGCTGCCTCCCTGAGTGCCACATCCAACATGATATATATAGAGCAAACAGTTATATCTGTATGTTGTTGCTCTTTCTTATCCTTCCTGAGTGTACACACTATGAAAGTTTATGTAGGTGAGGGTTTACGAACGGATAGTGGATACATTATATTATTAATTATTTATAATAACTTATGTAACCGGTAAACACACTAAATGATATTGCTTGTTACTAAATGAATTGCAACAATGCCACATTTCACTGATGGTCTTCTTGCTTGTTTGCTTTTAGGTGCACAGTACACCAGACAGAAGGTCTGTGCATAATGTAACAGATGACCACACATCACAGACATCTCTTCACTCTTCAACTTGTGAAGTGTAGTGCCATTGCCAACTGACAGGTTCAAGATGGCCCCAAAGAAAGGTTCTACATAGAAAGTGGCCCATGATAAGAATAAGGGGTTTACCACCATTGGCATGTCGACCCAGACTTTTTTCAGGAAAAAAACCTATGCCTGCCGCACCGGCCTCCAGGGCGCAAGCTGGGAGCCGCACCCTACATAAGTGGACCCACCCCAACCTAGGCCCAAATATATGTCTTTCACAGAGGCAGCCAGTCGAATCACGGCTTCCCCAATGAGCAGTAATGTTGAAATAGACTTATCTGTTTCACAAAGTACTACCCAATCGTTGCAGGAAACTCAGATGAGAGCAGCCAACAATTATAGTTCCTCCTGAAGTAGGAGCAGTTCAGGAGATTGAGCTTCATGCTGAGAAAGTAGAGGAACATATCATCACAGGGGCAACCCATTAAACCACTAAGGCATCTGGGAATACAAACTATACTTTACACAAATGATGCCTATGGTAATATTTTGTGGAATACCAAATATGAAGGCAGATACCAAAAATTATCTGTCTTCAGTTTCTTAAGTACTTTTTGAATTAATCTACACATTTTACTTTATTGTCCTTCATCTCATCACCATCCAAAACAATTCAGTAAATCTAAACACCAAGAAATGGTTTCTATAACTTATTGTTAGTAAACCATATCATATTTTCTTTTTTTCTTTTCTTAATAGATTTCTGTTTTTCAATTGTCATTCATTTTTTACATATATAAACATATATAGCATTTCTGAACATATGTATTTATACAAAAACAAATATATCTGTACAATATCTACATTATCTACAAACATGAAGACAAAAACATAAGAAAGCAAAAAAGGTTTTTTTCTTTTTTCTCTTCAACCGTTTTGATGGTTCCAATGCCACAAGGAAATTAATGGCGCACAATTATAAAGCCGTATTCCTTCTTATTGGTCACCACATCTGATTTATATGGAGCCGGGGTAGGTCAATATCCTTTGTTCCTCCTTTTTGACTTCAGGCTCTCACAAAGTCTTGTCAAACTATATTCTGTATTTATGATGGCGCCAATATAACCAACAGTCGATGCGTTTCAGCCTATAACAGTTAAGGCCTCCTTAGGACTTTGGGCAATTAAACACTCTTCAAAAAAATAATTAAATCATATTCACAATTATACATAATTTTTACTTCATAGTCACAATAGATAACACCAAATCTCCAAATGTCCATCTTAATATAGCGATGCAGAATCCCTAAGGTATTTAGGCAATGTGACTTTAAAACGATATCACCCGACAAGAGTGCAGATAGACACCCTAATGTGGTGGATTGTAAAACAAACCAAACACTGCAGCCAAAGCACAAGTGACAAAAAGGCCCGAAATAAACCTTATCTTACATCAGTGCTCAATTAAAAAGTGCCTAAAGTGCTCAGAACGTGCACAACCGGCCTATTAGCAAGGTGTAAATACCTGCAATTCAAAGTAACCAAATTTGTTTGCAAAATCCACAGTATGGTCAAAGCCCTCCCCGTCCAAGCGGGCTGCAAGTAATTTCAGGGGTTTCTGTCCAAAAGTATCTGAAACAACAAATGGAACGAACTTTCATGTCACCTGCGGGTCACTAAGACTGTCTGACCATACATCTTAACAGTCGAACCTCCTACCTTATACAATAGACTGTATCACGATTCTTTCTCTAAACCACCGTCTTAGCATCAGCTAGATCATACAGCAAACCGCGTCCCAGTCCGGTGCTGTTGTAATGGGAGCACCGGTTTTAAACACGTCTGCTCGGAAAACTTCTCCTTTGAGTATGCGTGTGAAGCGAAACACAAGCCACGGCGTCTCCCCAAGGCGCCATAGATATAGAGAGGGGATCGCATCTAAACAACAGTGAAAGCAGAAGGAGGTAAAGTAAAAAGTAAGTTCATAATCAGAAAATGTTACAGATGCGATAAGCCTCTGCCTTTGGCCAATGATAAGTAAAAGAAGGGGACATTTTGCTAGCGTGCATAAATCTAGAGCAACTTCCTCTGCTAAAGTGAAATGTGTTCATACTGAAGATGTTTCAGAAGAAGATTTTGTTTGTGGGCACATTGTTGTTTAAGTTTATGATTTGGGGAATAAGTCCAAAACATGTCCGGTTGATACTATTCTTGTGGAGGGAGAATCCACCAAAGTTCTTTTTGACTTTGATGCCAAAATTACAATAATCTCCAAATCTTTCTTTCTCAACAAACTTGCTGATATAGTTACTTTGTATAAACCTGACATTAAGCCACTAGCATATGGTGGTGAGCCTATACCTTTGCGAGGTTATTTCACTGGGCTTATTGAGTATGAATAATGTTATGTTTTTGGCAAAATGTATGTTTCTGAGAAGGTAGACAGCATAATAAGCTGGTTTCACCAAGGTGATTTAGAGGTAATGCTTGACCCCAGTAGCATTAATCCCAGTATTCTTAAAGTTAGAGTTAAAGTAGCTCAACAGTCCTCTTCCCTGAAGTACAGTCACTGTAGATCACATAAAAGACAGGTTTCCTAATGTTTTCAGGGAAGGACTTGGCGGTCTAAAAAATGTCAAACTTGAAATACGCTTGTGTGCTGGTGCCCAGCCTTCATGCTCCAAAGTGAGAAACATACCTTTAGCCATCAGGGAGGAAATGGAAAAGGAATTGCAATAACTGGAGGTGGAGAGTATTGAGTGGCTGGCCCCAGTTGTCAAAGCTCGCAAATCCAACGGAAGTCTTCGTCTCTGTGTGGATTTGAGACAACTTAATAAAAGTGTTCTCGTAGACCATTATTGACTACCAAAACTTTTCAAGCTGTTGGGGTTGCAGGAAGGTGCCTAGGTGTTTAGCACCATTGATCTCAAATGGCATACCATCAAATTCAGCTGGATAAGGCTTCAAGAGATCTTACTGCTTTTGTAACGCCTTCTGGGACTTTCAGATTTGTGAGGATGCCGTTTGGCTTTGTGTCAGCGGAGTATGTGTCTACCAGGATGACATACTTGTTTTTAGTAAGGAGTCTTACCTAAATCTGACTTAGTAGACACCATCACTCGCATGTGTGCACCAATATCTAGAACCGAGTTAATGAAATTACTCGGCATGATAGAATATTATAACAAATTCATAGAGAATTGTGCGGTACAAAGTGCCAACATGAGACTTCGACTCAAAAAAGGGGCTGAGTTTGTATGGAAAGATGCTTGTGAACATGAATTAAAATTTTAAAACAAAGACTCAATTCATTTCCATGCCTTAAGAGTTTTGATCCCCTTAAAGTGTCTTTTATCACCACAGATGCTAGTCTTCAGGGTTTAGGAGCAGTACTCCAACAGCAGAGTGATGAAGGTTTGTTGACTATCATGTTTGCTTCACGTGGATTTTGAAAGAGGCTGCGTCACGTTACTCGGTTATCAAGCGTGAGGCCTTGGCAGTATTCTTGGCCATAAAGAAATAAAAAAACAATTCTTATGGGGAACAAAATTCATTGTTAGGACTGACCACAAGCCCCTGTGTGAGATATTTACAAAAAAGGGTATTAATTTTGTCTCCAGCAGGATTACTAGATGGGTAGTTGCCTTACAAGAATTTGATTTTGACATAAGGTACATACCCAGTATTGAAAATGGTGCAGCTGACACATTATCCAGACTTGTGGGTTCTGTGGATGAGACTGAAGATTCGGATGATGATTGTGATAAAGATACTCATGTGTGCATTGTTGATGAAGAGATTGTCTCCCAAGATGAGTGGCACATAGAGGTGTTGTCTGATTCCACGCTTAAAGAAATTGAATCTCTTATTAAGTAATTGCTGTAGAAAATCATTTTCTTGAAGTCGAATCCCTTTAGACGAGATCATGTGATAGGCAAGATTTTGCAATGTTGATTTGTAAGCCAAGCAGAAGAATATCAAAGAGATATTCATGCTATCTCAGACAAAGTTAGCTAGTAAGGATTTCAGAATGGTCCACACCTGGAAATACAGAATAAGGTTCTAGTGAGCGTACTGGGATGCAAGGAGTTGGACATCAAGGTGGTGGTCTAATGATGCAGGGTAGAAATCGTGCCTGACAAAGTAGAAGGCAAGAAGTGTCAGTTGATCTAAATTTGGAAAAGGATCTAGCCATGTTAAAGAAAACAACGCCATGTCATTACTATTATGCCATTGACAACAACAATATAGATCAAATCTGAATCAAAGTCAATTTGATTGCCAAGTGCATAATTTGAATATTAGGCCAGCTCCAAATACGCAAATGCCAATACCTCAGAATACTAACATACCCCAAGATCTATTGATTTAGCATTATTAAAATAACCTGCGTTTTAATGCAAACTCAAAGCCCGGAGTTCAATGGGACCCTTTCTTGAGTTTAGAGAGTATGCAACAGTTCCTGGTCCTCACCAGTTTTGAAGATCCAGGGTCTGATCAATCACAATGCTCATACCTGAGGGGGGAGACTGCATGCTTGGCACACTTATTGAGGTAGAAAAGAGTGGCATATATGCAGATGGATAGATGAATGGCCACCCCGTGTATTTTTCCTCAACACAAGTTCTGTCCTAACTACTGTATGGGCAGTGGAAAATCCAACACCTATCCCTCTCGGAAAAAGAAGTCTAAGTGGAAGGAATTCCCTTTAAACAAATTGTGAAGCCTGTTTCAGTTCAAGCCTCTGTGAAGATAGGTCACCTTGAGGTGGACCAGTGGTTTGTGATATGTGATTCTAACCCAGTTATTCTATTGGATAGGGATCTTTAGTACAAGCAAAATTGTGTGATTTACTATATACCAGAGAGTAACACATGATGAGGATGCAGATTTCAAATTCAATTCCCGAAAGCCCGTTGTTGGGTTGTTTCTCATCTGGACAAAAAAAGATTTACCCCCCGATTCAAAGACCTCCGTGAATCAGAAAATCTGAAATTATATTGGCAAGGACATTGGTATAATTAAAGGTGTTGAACCTGTGAGAATAATGAGAAAGTTGAATGCTGAATTCCTTTGAATGCTATAGTTCAACCTCTCACCAGACTAGGTGGCTGGAATCACCCCTGTGGATTGAGTCTATGTAAGAGCAAGGCATTTTAAAGGAGATTGTCGGTAGTCTCTGTAACTTTCAAATTATTGGCATACAGAAACCAAATTAAAAATGGCGCTTCATGCAAGACCTGCAAAAGAGGAATAATATTGTTGTCTCATGTTGTCCTGTGGTACAGAAACCAGTTGTAATATTGTCCCATATCCCTTGCGAGGCTGAGTGGTTCACAGTCATAAACCTATGCCAAGCATTTTTTTCGATCCCATTGCATTCAAGACAGTCAATTATTTTTGCATTCCGGTTCTAAAATACATTTCTGGCATTTTCCTAAAACCCTTTAGGGTATACATAAAGGTCTTTGATTTTCAACCAGATGCTAGAAAATCTAGAGACTCTGCGGTTGCAATATATTGAGGACCTACTGGTGGCATCACAAGGCAAGAGGTGTGCAGGATAGGATACCATTGCTCTGTTAAATCTCTTGGCTAGAAATGAACATAAGGTGCATCAACCAAATTGCTGTTCTGTCAGAAAGAGGTCATGTATCAAGGACTGGTTCTTCCATTAGAAATGGGAACTATGTCATGGCCATCTTGAGGCATTAAACAAATGCCTACTGAGATAGCTGCTGTGAAATGTGCACCACACAAGAGGGGAAAGGATTTTGTTGCCAGTGGCAACCCTTATGCAGGCAAGATAGCCAGATAATGTACTGTTGTGTATCACACCTTCAACAGGGATTATTCAACTGAATTGGAAAGTGATACTTGTAGCTCACTTTTGCTGATATGTTGGAAAAGGTGAAAAGCTTGCAGGAAGAGGCACTAGAATGTGAACAGGAGAGGTGGGTCAGAGCAGGGTGAATGAAAAATGCTGGTGAGGTGTGGGTCTCAGTGGATGTCTGCCCTTTGATGCCTGGCAATATGTTTCCCATCCCCATGGCCTGACATTTTTACAGTGACACTCAAATACATTTACGCAAAATAGTCTGTCTCTTTTGTACTTACTAGTTTAACCCAGATTACATGCAGTTGCACCAGAATTATGCCACAGGTGTGCATCATGCCAACAATTAAATGTAGTAATAACTGTAGTTGTTACAAGCCACATAGGGTGACATGGTGGTCCTTTCCACTGCAGCCAAACTTAACTTTTTCACGTTGCCCATGTGTAACAGGGTCTACTGAAGTTTGGTGGGAGTTTGCCTCTTTTCCTGGTGGGTGGAGTCTTACTCTACTATGGGAAATAGCAGTATTACACTGGTCAAACTGTTGATCCCTTTTTTTGGTATCCCAGTTTTCTGGAAGCAAACCATGGAATCAAGAAAGGGTGATGAAATGTTTTTGCATAGCTGTGCCAGTGGATCAGAGGTTTTACTGTAGTTACAAACTTTAGGCTTCAGGCATTGTAGAGCAGGTACATGGCCAACTGAAGTGCTGCCCAGCTAAGGTGTGTGCATCCATATCTTTGGAATGGCTTGACACCCTTCCTTTGGTATTAAGGAGCCTGAGAATCATTCCTGATCAGAGGACAGGATTTTCCCCCCAAATAAATTATCATGATCAATTAGAATCCTGCTGCGCCATCGACTATGCATGTAAATATTATGGATGATACTGTTCTTGGCTACTGCAAAAGCCTGGCTGATGGGGTGTGTTCTGTCGCTTAATAGGTTGAGTTAGAAACTCCCTTTCCAAGGCAAGAACAGTGCTATGTACTCAACTCAGTGTTGGTGACTGGGTTTTGGTAAAGAATCACATGAGGAAATGGTGTCTGGATCCCTGATTGTGTGGCCCAATCTAGTAATGTTGGTCACAAACACTTCTGTTTAATGTGGAGGCCTTCCAAACTAATTTCATGCCTTAAACACCCCAAAAGGAAGACAAGCTGGAAAAGAAGTGGTAACAGCCACTAATGATTTACAAAGCCAAATTCCGACACAACTTGAGAACTCAGAGTGAGAAAAAGAAGGCACACAAGTGTCTCAACGTCAATCTTGTACAAGTGCAGGGACTGTGGTGTATGACTCCAGAGTAGCCACAGTGAGCTGAGTTGAAGAACTAGAAGTGCTTACTCTATGAGACTGTAGAAGGGAGGAGCAGTTTGATCAGACGTAGGCGGGCAAAGAAATTACAAGTGGCAAAGAAAGAGTGAAGAGGTTAGCAGAAATGTTCCTTGGAACACAGTACTGTACATTTGATGCATTATTTATTAAACAAAGTCAGATCTGGAAGTAAGCATGCGCAAATTTTACGAATTCGCGGTTCGCAAATTCGCAAAAAAATCAGCGAATTCGCGGATTTCTCCATGAAATCGCGGATTTTCTTGGCAATTGCACTATACTCAACTGGAGTACTTTCTACTGGCTAATCAGTAAGTGCTACCTTGTTGGGTAAATGTATTGTGCTTTCCCTACACTACAGCTGCGTAAATGCCCAGAAGAGTTGACACCGTGTGTCGGTAACTTTGCCACCACGCTTATAGGCGCCGAGGTCCCTCGAGGGAGCTGTCCATCACAGTGGGGGAAAGGGCGGGAAGAGGTTGTATAGCCTAGTGTATGTGGGGCCGGGCTTCTGTGCGAGTTCACATGCCTCTTGTTTATAAAGGTCAGAGACCGATAAGAGCTGCAGATGAGGAGAAAGCAGGAAGTGCTACCTCGTTGGGTAAATGTATTGTGCTTTTCCTGCACTACAGCTGCTTAAATGCCCAGAAGAGTTGACCCCGTGTGTCTGTAACTTTGCCACCGCGCCCATAGGCGCCGAGGTCCCCCGAGTGAGCTGTCCATCACAGTGGGGGGAAGGGCAGGAAGAGGTTACATAGCCTAGTGTGTGTGAGGCCAGGCTTCTGTGCGAGTTCACATGCCTCTTGTTTATAAAGTTCAGAGACCGATCAGAGCAACAGATGAGGAGAAAGCTGTAAGTGCTACCTCGCTGGGTGAATGTATCGTGCTTTTCCTACACTACAGCCGCGTAAAAGCTCAAAGAGTTGTCTTCAGTGACCACGTGTGTCTGTAACTTTGCCACCACGCCCATAGGCGCCGAGGTCCCTCGAGTGAGCTGTCCATCACAGTGGGGGAAAGGGCGGGAAGAGGTTGCATAGCCTAGTGTGTGTGGGGCCAGGTTTCTGTGCGAAATCACATGCCTCTTGTTTATAAAGGTCAGAGATCAATAAGAGCAGCAGATGAGGAGAAAGCAGTAAGTGCTATCTCGTTGGGCAAATGTATCGTGCTTTTCTTGCACTACAGCTGCGTAAATGCCCAGAAGAGTTGACCCCGTGTGTCTGTAACTTTGCCACCGCGCCCATAGGCGCCGAGGTCCCTCGAGTGAGCTGTCCATCACAGTGGGGGAAAAAGCGGGAAGAGGTTGCATAGCCTATTGTGTGTGGGGCCGGGCTTCTGTGCGAGTTCACATGTCTCTTTTTTATAAAGGTCAGAGACCGATAAGAGCAGCAGATGAGGAGAAAGCAGTGAATGCTACCTCGTTGGGTAAATGTATCATGCTTTTCCTGCACTACAGCTGCGTAAATGCCCAGAAGAGTTGACCCCGTGTGTCGGTAACTTTGCCACCGCGCCATAGGCGCCGAGGTCCCTCGAGTGAGCTGTCCATCACAGTGGGGGAAAGGGCGGGAAGAGGTTGCAAAGCGTAGTATGTGTGGGGCCTAGCTTCTGTGTGAGTTCACATGCCTCTTGTTTATAAAAGGTCAGAGACCGATCAGAGCAGCAGATGAGGAGAAAGCAGTAAGTGCTACCTCATTGGGTACATGTATTGTGCTTTTCCTACACTACAGCTGCGTAAAGGGCCAGAAGAGTTGTCTTCAGTGACCGCGTGTGTCTGTAACTTTGCCACCGCGCCCATAGGCGCTGAGGTCCCTCGAGTGAGCTGTCCATCACAGTGGGGGAAAGGGAGGGAAGAGGTTGCATAGCCTAGTGTGTGTGGGAAGGGGTCAAATGGGTGGGGCTTCTGTGCGAGTTCACATGCCTCTCGTTTATAAAGGGTCAGAGACCAATCAGAGCAGCAAATGAGGAGAAAGCAGTAAATGCTGGTCACTTGAAGTACAGGGGAATTGCGCTTGAGAAACTTGTGGATGCCTAGACCCCCATCATGGATTACAGCTAATTGTAGACAGTAGATCTGGGGAGAAAGCACACCTGCCTAGCATCGACCGTGCTCACTAGATTCTTGGACTGATTAGATGCGTTACTAAATTTGAGCTTCAACTCGGGCACCTTCTTTTTTTATCTGTACGTGCTTCCTGCTGAGGTTTAATTGTTGGGACAGGCGCCTCGTTGCCTAATTGTAACTATTCTCTGACCCTGCTTCGAGGGTCAAAGCAGCAACGAGGCACCGCTCAGGAAGCACTTACAGGGTTATAGCAGGTGCCCAAGTTGAAGTTAATTTCTTTGTAACCAATTTGTAAATGGTTACAAAGAAATTAGCTTCGATTTTGGCAACTGCTGAAACCCTGTAAGTGCTTCCTGAGCAAAAGTCGTACCGCTCGCGGATTCGCAGATTTTGCAGCGATTTTGGGTGATTCGCGGATCGCGAAATTGGGGAAAATCTGCAAATTCCGCGAGCGGAACGAATTTTCTGCCCATACTTAGTTATCACCATATTATTGGACAATAGTATTGTGCATGATTTTTCAATATGAACATTCTGATCAAGGAAAAACAACAGCTGTCAAAGTGTATTGAGAGTATCGAATTGCTAGAATCTCTCAGGTAAAAGAAGAAACTTGCCAATTTAAATTTTTTCCACTGAAGGTTACTGCCAAAACAATTTGAATTCCATATATGCTCCTCAAATATGTCTGCAGAATTTAGGGCCATATTATCAAGAAAGGACAATACATTATAGCCACTTTTATCAGCAGGAAACTGCAGCTAAACCGGCGATATTGGGTTTGATAATATTCCCTTGTGAATTCCCATAGAAGCCCAGGTTCTGGTATTAACCTGGGCTTCTATGGGAATTCACAAGGGCATATTATCAAGCATGTTATCGCCGCTTTAGCAGCAGTTTCCTGCCGATAAAAGTGGCAATAATGTATTGTCCTTTCTTGATAATATGGCCCTAAATTCTGCAGACATATTTGAGGATACCTTGCCCAGCGTTTCTCGGGCAGCACTCTGTTCGAGGCGGCGGAATTGACCTCGTTAATCTCCTCATTAAGCCAGAGCTTTGAAACCTGCACCTAGCGGTACCCGCTGCGCGGTCCCGCGTCGCCTGGGTAGCCGGCCTGAAATTACCTGCAAAGCGGATCAAGAAGTTTGTTGTTAAACCTGCAGGGCTGCGAGCAGGCGGAGGCGCAGGACTACATGTCCCAGGAGCGCCTGTCCGCCCGCCCACACTGAAGCCACCTGGGCAGCTCTCCCTGCAGGCTCCTCCCTCACCGGTCCGTTTTTTAAGCTGACAGCATCAGGACATCATCGGGATACCTTGCCCAGCGTTTCTCGGGCAGCACTCTGTTCGAGGCGGCGGAATTGACCTCGTTAATCTCCTCATTAAGCCAGAGCTTTGAAACCTGCACCTAGCGGTACCCGCTGCGCGGGTCCCGCGTCGCCTGGGTAGCCGGCCTGAAATTACCTGCAAAGCGGATCAAGAAGTTTGGTGTTAAACCTGCAGGGCTGCGAGCAGGCGGAGGCGCAGGACTACATGTCCCAGGAGCGCCTGTCCGCCCGCCCACACTGAAGCCACCTGGGCAGCTCTCCCTGCAGGCTCCTCCCTCTCCTTACCTCCTCGGACATATAAAATTAGCAGCAGAGCTCCGCAGCGCGGGAGAAGCCCGGGACAAGGGCGGGACCGTCTGTGGCCGTCCGGGGCCGAAGGCGGCTGGGCTGGGCCCATCCCCTGATATCTTCCATTACGGACTGCCTAAGGTACTGTGTCATATGTGGATAATCTCGTGTCTCACCGACACTGTCAGCAATATTTGATCCGTGTTGGTTTTCCCATTAGCTTTTCGTACCCCCCCATCCTTCTCCTAGCTACCAGACGGGGGTCAGTTTGAAGCCGGCTCTGGTCAGCTCTTACTGAATCGCCCAGGAGCACGGAGTAGTAGGAGGGGTTAAAAAGCTATAGTCTAGGATCAGACTTTGACCATACGGCTTTTTCTGTTGAATGATCTTTTTGTGTAGGGGACCCATTTGAGTCCAACTTGGAGTGCCATAGGCCTCCTCACTGAGACCATCCCATATTTGAACCCTAGCACTGTTTTGCGATTACCTTAGGACTGTGAATTTATTGCATTAATAATTTGCCTATGTTTGGCATAGTTTTATTTTTGTTAGATTTGCGGCTTGCTTTTATCACCCGACTTTTATACACATGTGTAGTAGTTTCTGATCTTTGATATCATCTCATACTTACCCGTAAAAATGTCTAAAAAATTGGCTCCTGTTACCCCAGCACCACTCAAAACCTTAGATTCCTTCTTAGTCCAAGTGGTCAAAAAAATAAATAATGAAAGAAGGGAATCTCTAGGCTTGAGCCAATCACCAATTTTGCCCCCATTGAGTCCTGACCCTAGTGTACAAATGCCTGATACATCACTACAAGACCTCACAATTCATATATCTGATACCAATTTATTAGGTATTGACGTAGAAGATGGAAATCCCGACCAGCTAGTTGATCAGTCACTAAATGTAGTACCCGATGTAGAGCCACAGCAAAACACCGCTGCGGAAATCTCTTCACAGTCATCGCCTGTCCTGCGGCCTGTGAGAAATTGTAGAAAAGCTCAATCTAAACGGGGGGGGGAAACAGCAAGGAAGGAATAAGATTGCCTCACCCCCTAGACATAAAGGGAAAAAAGCGGAGCATGAAGATGCTGATGAGTTCAAACAAATCATTGACGATGACCTATTTAATAGGATCTCGGACATGATAGACATTAAAATTAAGACCATCATCAAGCCACTCATTGGGAAGATAGATAAACTAACTGCAGAAGTTAAAAAGATGGGCGGGTTGCAAATTAAGCTGATTGATGACTTGGAGAACTTAGCTACTCAAGTTATTAAACCAGTAGCTATTGTGGAGGAGGATTTGGGAGCTGAAACAGGTCCTACGGAAGCTTTACAACAGCCCGAAGTGGTAGACCAATTAGCACCACCTGTGCCCACACAGGACTTAATAAGAGAGCCACCTACTTTGCAGCCACCTACTTTGCAGCCCACGATGCCAGCCCCACTGCATTTAGGGGATGATTCTTCTCAATTTATGATGGAAGCTTCGCCATTAGTTTTGGTATTGGCGAATGTCCCTGTCTTATCTCAGGACCAAAAAGAATCCGCTCAAGGATTAAAAGATAAAGCTTTATATTGGCTCACCAATAACATGCGTATGGCAGAGCAGGGAGTTGACCAGCTAGCGGGGGAAATAGTCAGGACAAGGAGGGTACCATGGATCGGGAATAAACCTAAGAAATTTAAAGGGGACTGTGTTATACTAAACTTTGCTAGTGCAGAAGTACTACCTAATATCCTTGCTAATATCTTCCCACCCCAACGTAGAACCGGATCTATAGTTCCCCTTACCCTGAATTTTTTTTATAATGAGACCCAGATGGCGAGCTCCTCTAACTATCCCAGGCCTAGAAGGAATGCCAGAGTTGCTTACTGGGGTGGGGAAACTAGACCCAGATTTAATAACGATCGTTTCCACCCCATGACTAGTTGCGGGATAGGTCAATATAACTTCCCGAACGGGCAAATGGCCAGAACACAAGGGCTGTTTTGGCCTAACACAAATAGGTGGGGCCAAAACACTCCGGGTTATGATAATAGAGGCCAGGGAAATGGGCTCATACATAGGCAGGGGAATGAACACTTCTCGATGCGACCCAGTACCCCTCAACCCATGTGGAACTCAGTAGCAAATGGATGGGGTCAGATGTCCACTCCTTTTGATTGGGGTCTAGGAATGGAGAATAGATACGGAGTTTTGTCCGGTTTAAATGATTGCGACTGACACATAATGGCTACGAATCAGGGGAATGATGATATAATCCAACAATTAGACCAGACTAGTTTAAGCATCAACGGCCTAGCTGCTAATGAGCCTAATGAGTCCATCCCTCCAACAGCGTACGAAGACCGAATCACATTCGGGCATGATCAGACCATATCTTCGCCACACTTGCCTGACCATAGCACTATCCAGGGCCAGGGCAGTGCTAACCCACATAGCTTACGGATTGTGGCATTTACCGAAGTAACCCAAATATCGTGACAGCCTGAAGGGGCACCAGTGCAGCACCTAGAAACCATGACATCTAAAGATACCTGTAGATTACTAAGCTGGAATATAGCAGGGTTAAATGGTAAGCGTCAGGATAAAGCCTGGTTAAGCTTCGTTCTAGGCCACCACATCATTGCCCTCCAGGAAACCTGGGATACTTCTGATAAACTGTGGTGGGATGGGTTCGTTAGCTTCACTAAAGCAGCTGTACACAGTCGCATGGGGAGGGCTAAAGGAGGTCTTTTACTCCTGTTTTCTATTGGCTTAAAAGGAAGTTGCAAGCAGATTAGCACCGATTCCCCTAATATTTTGATGGTCGAAAGAGTGGTTAATACCAGTAGGACCATTTATATAAATTTCTATAACACAGGGAATAGTGATTATAGAGGCCGTAATATTAATGATTTAAATAACATTTTAAACTCGGTCAGTCAGAATAATACGTTCGATACAGACTATGTTTTACTAGGAGATTTTAATATTCACTCATGTAACCAAAATTGCAGGAACCATAGGAGAAGTAGTGTGGAAGGGGATGACGAACCTGAGGGACCTCATTTTGAACATACCTCTGAGGGAGAGGAGTTGGAGGATTTTCTCGCCAACTTTGACTTATTTGAACCAGATGGTGGCACTAGACTGCCAACCTTTATTGGCATCCCTCAAGGCACAATTATTGACTATATATTCGTATCCCTAGGAATGCTCAACCGGGTCATGGTCTATCACACTACACAATTACATTTCAGTGACCACAACCCAGTAGAACTGGAGGTGGCGTGGGGAGGCAATATGGGACCATCCCCATTGAAAGTAATTACCCACCCCCTGAGGACCACCGACCAAGGTAGACGTATGAAATGGGCAAAGGTGGTACCGGAAAAATTCTACGTCAAAAATTTCCCAAAGATTAAGGGGCAGGTTGAGGTATGTAAAAACCCACGCGCACAGGGCCAAAAAATTGTAGAGGCGTTTGAGGTAATATGTGGGCAGGTGTCACAGGACCTTTTAGCAAAAACAAATAAAGGATCTCAGGGGAGAAAGCGCTGGTTCGATTCAGAATGCTCAAAAGCACATAGACTATTACTGGCAGCCCTAAAAAACACTCCCAGGGTAAAAGATGAGATCACCAGACTCAGGAAAGCTTATAAACTAGCAATAAAAAAACGGAAGGATACTATAAAACAAGAAGCATGGGAGGGCCTCCTTTCGGCGGCAGTCCTGAAGGATAGCAAAAAATTTTGGGACATTATTAAACAGCCTCTCTTTTCAGATGATAATAATGATTCCATGGACTGCGTCATTCCTGACGAAAAGTGGTTATCTCACTTTAAAAATGTCTATGGGGACACTGTTGATGCAACTGTTGATAACGCCCTGTCGCCAAACCCAGCAATCCGCCCCATCACATTTAATCGAGACGAGGTGGAAAAAGCCATTTTGTGCACCACAAAGCACAAGGCACCTGGTCCTGATGGTGTGCCGGACGACTTTTTATGTACTCCCCAAAACTGTGGGCTGAAGTTTTGGCAAATGTGTTCAATGCTGTTAATGGTAATTCTGCACCTGCATCTTGGAACGCCTCCACCATAGTTCCTATCTTTAAAAAAGGTCAGCGAGACGATCCAGGCTGCTATAGGCCTATATCCCTCCTGGACTCTTCAGTAAAAATCCTAGGCAGAGTTCTTCTAGCCAGGCTGAGGGAAAACGTCGAGGGCTGTGGTGGATTATCCGAAATCCAGTACGGATTTAGGGAAAGAAAGGGGACTATCGAGCAGTGTGTGAACCTACATTTGCTTATCGCTAAATACACTGTAGCCAAGGAGGGGTCCGTGTATCTTGCATTCATGGACCTCTCCTCGGCATTTGATCTAGTGAATAGGACTAAGTTGTGGTCTATCCTGCGGGAGATGGGTATCGATGAGGCCTTGGTCACCTTTATGGCCTCCCTGCACCAAGAACTCTTCTCGAGTGTACGAGTGACGAATGAGGGTAGGCGCACCTCTCTTTTTAGATCATTAAGGGGTGTGCGGCAGGGGTGCATCCTAGCCCCCTTGCTCTTTACCATCTACATTAATGGCCTGGGGGCACATCTAGGGGGGCAGGAAGCCGACGTCCCGCGCGTAGGAGCAACAAAGATCCCGGCGCTCCTATACGCGGACGACGCCGTGCTGATCGCCCACACGGGAGTTGGCCTCCAGCGCCTATTGAACGCTTTTGGCTCGTTTATGGAGAATTTAGATCTTAAAATAAATGTGGCCAAATCACACACAATGGTGGTGGGCCGAGAGTGTCGCAGGAAGAGAAATATAACATTCACATGCAGGGGGGGCACGGTCTCTAGGGTACACACATTCCCCTACTTAGGAATATTGTTTGACCAGAAAGGGTCCTGGGGCCCACAGGTTAGAGCTAAGGGGTTGGCCGTTATTCGATCATCGTCAGCACTCTTGAGTTTTGCTGGTAGGCTGGGGGCCAGGCCCATGGAAGCAATATTAAAAATCTATAATAGCAAATCTGTGGCCATCGCTCTATATGGCTCTGCATTGTGGGGATATGCTAATGTGGAACCAATTCAGAGAGCGGAGAATGGATTTATTAGATCCCTACTCTCTGTACCCCAGTCAACCCCAACGTATTCTATTCACAAAGAAGTTGGGTTACAGTTTCTTTCTGACAAGCTGAGCATGGCCCCCCTGATTTTATGGTTAAAAATGTGGATGAATGAAGAACTCCCACTAAACCATAAAATCATGCTCGACGTTCTGGACCTTGATAAATCAAATAAGATCCCTTGGCTGGCCTATTTAGCCAGGGCTTTTTCAGACCTAGGCCGTCCGGAGCTTTTTTCCTCTCCGGAGAATATTAGAAACCAAGATCTTGATTTTGTTAAAAAGTCTTTTATGGGACGGAAGGAAGCATGCCGTGAAGAACGCGAACTAGTAAAACCGGCAGTTAGGGATCATTCCCTGTTGGTCAGCTCGCCATCACTTGCACCATATCTTGGCTTCGTTACAATTCCCTTCCACAGGTTTCTTTTAACCAAATTTAGATTTAATTTGCTGCATTTTTACCTGGGTTCCTTTAATAATTGGCAGAAGCCAGAATTAGCTCCGCCCTGTAGCTGTGACCAGTTCTCAGCTCAGGATACAATGCATTTTGTTATGTTTTGTGGGTTATATCTAGAGCCAAGGAAAACATTTCTGTTACCAATTCTTAAAGAAGCCAGCTTCACACAGGTGAGACCGGCCTTGCTCTTCCTACAATTATTACCTAACCCCCACATAACTTTTTGCATTGCTAAATTTCTGGTAGCCGCCTCAAGGGCGAAAGCTGTCTGCCAAGATTAGTTATCTATGTTAAACAAGGGCGTATGCCGTCTGCTGAGATTAGTTATTTATGTCAAACAACCTTTTTTTTTCATTGTTTGTTACATTTTCAAAATTTGTTGTTTATATTGGTTATTATGTGTATTATTGAAATCCATGCTTGAAGTGTATTTTATTCCTTGTCTCTTTGTATGGTTTTTAAATAAGCCGAATAAAGATATTTTGACTGACTGATATCGCTCTTTCTTGACAATACGGCCCTTAGTCACTCCATGGAAAATTGATTTGAAGATGCATGAGAGCGAAAACTGATTTGGAGGTCCCCCCCCATTGAGATCCAACTGCCTCACAACTTAAATCAACCACCAGCAGGACCAGTCACACGTAGAATATTTTGTCTTATCAGCAACTCATCTTCACCGAGTACACATACTAAACTTGTAATCTGAAAAGACCATTGCCTGTAGCTGGCTTTCGCCTATTTATTACTTCTTCAATGTTTGAAGTTAGTTTTCAATCATGCCATATTTCCACCCAAATACTATCCACCTAACTAGCTCAACTCACGACTGACCTGCATCTGAGTTCAACACTTAAAATATGTTTTTAACCATGCTTGAACATTTTTACTATCCATTGATTTATATTACTCACATACACAACCTTGCTAGACAACTGCTACAGTTTGATGTCCTCAATGCTTAATTTGTAAAAGAATAAGTGGTAGGCCCACAATTTTTTCAGAAGCCAGGCACTTTTGAATGGCTGAGTTGCCGCATAACAAGGCTATGTTGTCTTGATTCAACCTAATGCCTCTTTCTAACACTACCTTACTCTCTAGCCCTGCGTCTTTTAAAACATCATGTTCACTGCCAGTTAAGACTATTCTCAAGTCTGCAAGATATGGGCACTGACACACAATGAGATGTGTGATGATTTCAGGATCATACAGTTTTGCCAACATGGGATAGCCAAGATTCATCTTCAGATTCTGAATGGCACAAATAAGGCATCAGACTTGACCCCCATTTGGAACCCATCGTCCTAATCACATGACAAAGGAGAGCATTAATATGATTCCAAACGTTCCCTTGAAATTCAATAATGTGTGTTATCATATAAAATTATGCCTCCACTGTTTGATAAATATTAGCAATGTAAACATCAGGGGGCAGACGACATGGAGCAAAAGCAGTGCAATTTACCATGATAACATCCCCAGTGCAAAAACAGCACTTCACAGACTTAAACCAGTAACTAAACATGTGGCTATTGTGCCACCCATCCAGTGGAAATATTTGCACCAGTCGGATAGTTGTATGCCACTTACTGAGTTCGAGGAGAGTGGAAGTTACGGTGGCTAAGGCCACCTCAGGTATGTTGAGGGTAGTTTTTACAGTTGGACTGGTTTGGCATCATGTACACAGTCTGTATTTCAGCTTGTTTAATTACTGAACAAGCCTTAACTGCCCAATTTGTCCTACTCTTTCCCAACCTGCCTTGCTCCAACTCAGCCGTGAGCCAGCCCCCAGGTACTATATTCCAATGGGAGGCTACAACAAAGGCAGAGACGGGGTGCACCAGGCGCAGTGAGAAAGCATGAGACTAGATTGAGATGAGGACAGTACTTCTTTGGGTCACTTTGACAGGCGTGATTACATCCAGGGCTGACTTTAGGGCGGTGCGACTGGTGTAGCTGCAATGGGAACACGCCTGGAGTGTGCACTGACCTGGGGGGGGGGGGGGCTCTGTGTTTAGCATAATTTATGATATAAAAGCAACTGCTGCAGAGTTCCTTAGGTCACCAGCTTTCATACAGCAATAACAATGTCAAGATAACTCTTGTGATCAATGTTCCTGCTGGAGTGTGAGATCAATGTTTTGTTTAGTGGCAGATATGACCCGCCATTAACTAGCATAAATGGATAATATGCCTGCTGCAAAGAACAGATCTATATATTATCTGGCTATCTGAGTAAATTACTAAAGCCAGACTTCACCAGTGATTTAAAACAAATTAAATGTGTGTGAGAGAGGGGCTATGAAGAGATGAGGGGCATTTTTACCGGGGGCACCGAAAAAGATTGTCACACCGGGCACCACCAAAGCTAAAGCCAGCCCTGATTACATCATCATACGCATTGTCTAGTTCCTGGATCAATCTTGGCCAGCCTGAAGATATACCAAACCATTCATCCCGCAAGATACCTTTTTTATTTAATTTTAAATGCAAGACCACCACTAAATGGAGAAAAAGAAATCGGTTGGCCTGGCCCTGTAAAATAAGTCGTTTATAACAAGTTGCGCGCACTGCACTTGGTATTCAAAAACTCCAAAACTTAAACCACTGTTTTTGATATGTATTTCAATGTTTATTTGTGTTATGTCACACTTTTTTCTGATTTTTTCAATGTATTATTGTTATGTTTCTCAATTCACAACAATCATTGATTCATGAAAACATTATTGATGCACAATCGTAAATAATAATTTTATTCATATACAAGTGAACAATTTCAATATACATTCAATTTCGGCACCCAATGCATTTCGGAGCCCTAGATATTTTCTTCTTCAGGGGGTCATCTGTGGATGAAACCTATAATGAGATGCTGTCAGTAGTCATGGAGGGTTCAATGAGTGTTCAATGAGTGTTCTGTATATGTAAAGTACCACATCAACCATATCTTTAGCATAATTGACTGTGAACAACCTTATGTTCCCATGTGATAAGTATAATCATGCATGGAAACCTGTGAAAGTGTGTAATAATGGGTGAATGGCACTACCTTCCTCAGTATCAAGCTGTCTGCCAAGTGCAGAGTACCCATAGCATCAACTACGGAATGTTATGTTATGTTATGTATTTGTTGAGCGCGACAGCTGCCCCAGCGACGGGGCGTCCCGGCGCTAAGAACCATATCATAACCAACTGAGAAAGGGGAAAAAAGGGGGCCTACAGGGGGGAAGAGGTGAGTTTTAATAGCTTTACGAAAAGCGGACAAGTTGTCAAGGCAGCGGATGTGGAGGGGAAGGGAGTTCCATAGCTTTGCTCCCTGCAGTCTGAATGAGCGTCCTCCGATGCGGCAGACCTTCGTGTGGGGAACCAAGGCTAGGTGTTGCCCCATAGAACGTAGGTTGCGTTGGGGGATGTAGGGTGTTAACAGCGAGCGTAGGAGCTCGGGGCCCTCAGTTTTCAGAATTTTAAAGGCAATGGTGAGGGCTTTGAATTGGATGCGGGCTTCCACGGGCAGCCAGTGAAGTCTGTGAATGGTGGCTCTCGCGGAGCACCTTCTAGGAAGGCCTACTATTGCCCTGGCCGAATAATCATAACTCGGCATCAGAGAAAACAAGTGAACAAGAAAAAATCTCCTAATGCAATGCTCTTTTACATTACTCTCTAATGGTATCTTAACTCAATACAAAGTGTACCAAATAACTGTAGGAGACAATAAACAACAACCAACCTCGTTAGCGATGTATTAATGAAATGCCACACGATCAATTTAGAATAAGCAATTTGCCGAGGTGAGCTCTTACCTACTGTTAACAGTACGTATATCTATCTGTAGAAGACGAAAAACCATCATGAGTAAAACGCGACCTATGTCAAAACCGTAAGGTCACTGATACTTGAACAGAAACACAAACGGTCTTCACTGCTGATTAAAAATAAATACCTGAAGAAAAACGATGTGCCGGCATACTCGAACGCCACTTCCTGACTCGAATGCGTGATCCCGTTCTAAACGCTCGCGGGGCATATAAACAAAGTTCCCAAGCAATGGCACTCAACAATGGGCTATAGCATCCCGTGTAAATTCCTGGCCGCCATATCTGAAAGGAGAAATATCCGATCGCTTACATACTGCCTGCTAATGTCCGATCAATTGTGTGCATAGAGTTGAAATTCCTGACAGGAAAGAACAAGGAACTTTCAAATGGTAATTATCACGATAAAGTACCAATACTATATGTGATTTAAATATTGTGGACTAATATTAATGTCTATTGGTGTACTGGACAATCAGTGTTGACAAATAACGAGTCTAGAACAGTCACCGGTGACCCAGTGGGAAGATTGCTGACAAAAATAATAAAAAAAACCTATGGTGATGTTAATTCTATGGCTCAATACTGATTGACTCAAGTGTACATGGAAAGACAAAAGAACTCAACTGTGTGGCTAGTTGTTAAGTTCTAAAGTTGGGGAATTGTACCTACATCAAATAAGTGTAGAACAATACAGCTCATTATTATACAATAACTATGAACATTTGCATTTTTGTAGTAGAAACAATAACATGCAAGAAGTACCTATGTAAATGATGATCCAATGCATGAACATATTCAGAGAGTAATCCTATACATAAACATATCCAAATCAAGTCAAGTCAATTTTTTATTGTATAAAATTATTAAAAATAATTACAAAATGCATTTTGATCATCATAGAACATAAAACACTTATATAATGTTAACTATTAGAGACTGTTAGCCATATGAAAAATAAATATCATGTATTTCAATTTGATACTATGATTCCCTGTTGAGCTTGCTGTAAGAGGGATTGGGCTTTCATCATGTATTTAACTCCCCTGCAGGCCAACATAGGAGATGATCCATCTAGCCATCGAATTACAGCTTGCCTACATGTTCGAATGTTCAATTTATTAAAAATGTTCTTTAAAAGCCGTCTCCTCAAATCCTTAAGCACCGGGCAAACACATAGTAAGTGAATTAATGTTTCATTCTGATATCCACATAGACGACAATAAGGGTCAGTGTGACAATTTTTCCAGGATGGTAACAAATCCTTTGAAAACTGTAAGCCTAGTCGATGTTTTATATATCTTTGTTTTAGGGAACTATTGAAGTGGCTTTCCAGATAGGTCTGTGGCTTTATCCCGCAATATGAGTTTATCACAGTCCACCCGTGTCGTCGTTTTGCGGTACTTGTTTTGTCTTCCAGATAAGATTCCCATTTGACCGCTTTGTTTACTATTTTGTCAAAAGTATATCTATCTGGCCTCGTGTCCCAAATTTCTTCAATTCCTATACAGTTCAGGGATTGGGTCAGGAAACCTTCCCAACTGTTCGGCACGTGCAGTTTCTGCTGGGTATCGATTTCTTTCCAGCACAGGTTGTCCAATGAGCCGTCTTCTGACATTCGTGTTTTGTGACAGAGTTTTACAAAGGTTCCCATACTGCGAAACTTCTGATTCAGAAGACCGAATTCTAGACGAACCTGCGCCGGTGCTGACGATTTTGGGAGGTTTAGGACTGCCTTGTAAACCTTTGTTTGTAAGCTGTTTAACAGCCCTGCTTCTTTGCCACACCAGGTGGCCAATGCGTATGATAAAGTGGGTAGGGTTTGTGCTTTTAGCACTTTCAGCAGATGTATCCAAATCATTGATGATAAGATAAATTTACGTGCTGGTTGGGATGTGGGTGCCTAGTGTGAATCAGTGTCTATGTTTGCTCCTGTTTGCACCTGGATGCCTCAACATTCTATTTTTATATGAATGTTGAAAGTTTTAATGTTTGTGTTGAGCAACCCTCTGCTATTTAAGTAATATTTAGATTCCATTGTCTAGCTGGAATAGAGTACTGTTTTAGATGAAACATGACATATCCAATCTGTCATTAAGTCCTTTAGGAATCATGGTATCAAGTGTTTTTATCCAATAAACCTCTCGTTGGAGTATTCTTATGGCGTCAGAAAAACAGCTGCAAGAAGAGTGATGCGTCGATTTTCTTAGTTCTTCAGGTTTATTGCAGGTCCCAACTACAGGAACAACCTCTAGATGACTAGAACTGGAACAGGTACCTCCTGGCAGGGGAAACAAACATTACAACACAGTCATTACAACGCACTACATTTACAACGCAGTAATTCCAATGCAACTGCCTTTACATCACATGCCATTACAACACAGCCATTACAACACATGTCACTACAATGCATGCCATTACAATGCATCACTACTTTGCATGCCATTACAACGCATTATAAGGTAAGTAATGGGGAATAGTAATTTGTATCCCTACACTATCCAACTCTTACCCTACTGTTGCACTCACTGGAGTGGAAATAGTAATTTTTACCCCTACACTATCTAACACTTACCCTACTATTGCACTCACTGGGGTGGGAATAGTAATTTTTACCCCTACACTATCCGACACTTACCCTACTATTTCCCTAAAAGTAGTCTGCATTGTAATGGTATGTGTTGTAATGGTATGCATTGTAATGGAATGCAATGGAAATGTAGTTTCTTAAATAGTCGCAATAGCAACTACCCGTAGGGAGACTATTTATGAATTGGGGGAGAAAATGGGTCATCATCTGGCGGTTAGAACCCGGGAAGAGATAGCCGGAACCCTAATTAAAGCAATTATTGATCCTACCCTTGGCTTGAAGACAGATCCGGCAGATATTAGAAAAGCTTTTCAAATATTCTATCAGAAGCTATATTATGAGGATGAGAATGCATGTGATGATCCCATGAGCTATATTGAACCATCTATTACAGAGGGCTTGGGATTAGAAGAACAAGAAATGTTAGATAGCGCACTATGCTAGGAGGAAATCCTACTTTCTATGTACTCCCTAGCAACTGGAAAAGCTGCAGGCTTAGATGGGTTTCCGACTGAGTTCTATTTAAAATTTATACCACAACTCAAGTCTATCATGACTGAATTATTTCAAAACATCTTTGAAGGCGGGAATCCTCCGAAATCCTGGTCACATGCGAAAATAATAGTTTCCCCCAAAAAAACAAAGATCCCCAGGAAATGGGGTCGTATCGACCAATTACATTGATTAATGGGGATTCCAAAATGTATTCAAAATTATTAGCATCACGGCTAGCACCTCAGATTCATAATATAGTCTCTGAAAGACAACATGGGTTTATACCAGGTAGATCTACAACTGACCATGTGCAAAGAGTTATATCCCTCTTTGACTACACGGGAACGACAGGAGACCCTATGGCGCTTATACTGCTTGACGCAGAGAAGGCGTTTGATAGGGTCTCCTGGAAGTTCCTGTTTGCCGCCATGCGAAACTGTGGCATAGGTAAGAAATATATTACAGCGATCCAACAGCTATATGTTGATCCCAGTGCTAGGGTATTGATTAACGGGGAGTTAACCGACAATTTTAAAATTAAAAGGGGGACACGACAGGGGTGCCCTTGCTCGCCCCTCCTTTTTGCCATCTATATAGATGGGTTCATACACAGGCTCGAAAAAAATGCGTTAATTGCCCCTATAAGTGTGCGTGGTTTAGAAACAAAATGCTTAGCGTATGCTGACGATATCGCTATTGTCACAGGGGATCCTACAACTGCTATGAATCTCATTGAAAACGAAGCACAGAACTTCGGTAGAGTTTCGGGGTACAAGCTAAATTCCGGTAAGACACAGCTCATGCTTAATACTAAGATTGTGATGAGAGACCCGAGAATAACTGATAAAGCAACATACTTGGGTGTTAGCATTAGTGCCAATGTTGGGAACATTGTAAATAACAATCTGGAGCCACTTATGCTACACACTAAGAGAGAATTGTCACGTTTAGATAACCTACATCTATCTCTCGGAGGTAGAACAAATTTAGTGAAGATGTTTTTTTTTCCTAAGTTTTTATATTTTTTTAGGGCAATTTGCTTGGAATTCCCACCACATGTATTTAAGAAAATAGATTCAATGTTCTCACAATTTTTATGGGGTTATAGTAAACCTTGGAGAGCACTCAAATGGATCACATTACCTAGAGAGCGTGGGGGGTGGGTGTTACCTAATTTCATGCTTTATTATTGGGCGTCAGTTATGAATTACAGCACAAGATTGCTAAAATCTAACCCAGATGATCTGAGTATTCCTACACCACAAGTACTCATCCTAGGGAACGGGAGCACTGGCTGTCTCTGGCGGCACGTTAACGATGATCACCTTAAAAGGGTGAAATTCAAAACCATCAACAATGTTGTCAAAGTCTGGGGACAGGTTAAAAAACTACTTGGTCTTGGGCGATTTTCACATTACACACCGGTTCTTCGAGAATTCAGATCTCCCAGAAATATTTCATGACTCCTATGTACAGAGCTGGTGTACATTAGGGATAAAGCAACTCGGATGTTTTTTCTCTACTCAGGGAATGAAATCATTTGATGAATTAAAAAAAGACTATAACATCCCCAACAGGGATTTCTTTAAATATCTTCAAGTGGGAGATTTCCTGCTAAAAAAAGGGGGTGGCCGTATTAAATTTCAAATATGCCAAATCATAGAAAATATGCGCAACAACACGCCCCCAAGAATTGGTGAGATTTATGAAAGCTTTGATACCTTACTCCCAGATGATTCGGACAAACATGGGGCGGCATGGCAAATTAAACTAGAAGTTCCACCTAGCATTCCACTTATGGCATATGATTTGTCACTAACTTACTTAATGTCCTTAAAACTACAGGCACAATTCTATAAAACATATTTTTCGCTGTATTATACACCGTATAAAATTGCTAAATGGGGGACAGGTAAGGGCACTACTTGCCCGCGATGTGCACTTCCTGCTGCGGACAGTGTGCATATGTTCGCCACATGTAATACCCTATCAAACATTATAAATGAAATATCTGGGTTTCTTTCGGACATCACCAGCGCTGGGATTAACATATCAACTGAAGAGATTATGCTGGGCATCACTAATAAAGAACGTCCTAGACAGGTTCAAGGGGTGATCTTCGTGGCAATGGCAATCTTTCGACTATGTGTTGCATCAGCCTGGCTCTATCCCACTCCACCATCCTTCTCCCAATGGAAGGCTAGATTACTTGCGACATGTAGCCTCGAGGTAGCCATTTATAAACAAAAGGGGCGTAATATTCGGCAGAGAGGCATGAAAATCTGGGCACCTTTGCTAGATTGGATACAGGCGCATTGAATATAGGAATTGAAAATGCCTTGGATAAATGCAAAAAATCTTTATCCAACAAACAACGCAACTCAAACTCATTGAGAATGCCAATTTCTGTCTCACTAAATCATCACAGAATGAAATGTATGACTAAGAGTGCATTGAGTTTTGATGTTGATATGTTTTCTTTCTGTTCTCCTTTATCCCCTCCTTATGAACTTGTATTTGTGTAATGTAAATCTCTATGTAAATAGTAATAGAAATACCTGTCCTCATGAGGGGTGGGGGGGTGGGAACCAAGGGCTATAAATAAAATGTTGTAAAAATCTGAATAAAAAAGGTTTTAAAAAAAAAGGAAATGTAGTTTCTAAAGATGCGTTGTGATGGCATGCGTTGTAAAATCATGCGTTATAATGGATGTTGCAATGTAAAAACCACGTAGTAAAGGCATGCGTCGTAAATGTTTGCATTGTAACATGTCCTATTCCCTGGCAGGTCAGAACTCACAGCAACAGAGTTCAGGGCAACCGGGGGTGAAGTCTTTGTGGCACTGAGATTTTCGAGCAGGAGGCCAGCTTCGAAGCAAAGTTCCAGTGTTTGTCCTCTCCTATGCAGAAACAGCATCTGTAGGCCAACCCCACACAGAAAAAAGCAAAGGGACAGTACTCCTCCTCACAATTCTTCAGCTCTTCTCTTTGGCAAAGGTTACTCTTGGGTCCAGAAGTGATCTAAAGTTGTGGGTTTTTAGGTCCAATACTTATGCCTCAAAATGTCTTCATTCTCTTTGTGCAATGGTATCTGAGCCCATTTCAAACCACTTCTCTCCTCACTGGTGCAGTATTACCACATGGGCACATGGGGTGGAGACAGAATTGTGCAATGGAGACAGGTCCTAATCAGGTGAAAGGAAATCTCCTCCCACTACTCTAAATTCAGCCAAGCCCCATTCAGCTCAGCTCTGAGCCACCCAGGAAGGACCAGGCGCGCACCTCAACTACCCCCCCCCCCCCCGGTGGCTGTCTACAGTGAGTGCACATCTCCCGCCCCTCTCACTCCGAAACTAGACAGTCAATACACAAATAGGCAGAGGCACACATAATTGTTAAACAAGAAAATGCCTACTTTCTAAAAGTGCACTTTCAAACATTCAATTTAAAAAACATATTTACTATAAGATATGTTGTTAAATTCTGAGTTCAGAGACCCTAAACTTAATTTCTCTTTCTTGGCCCAATGCGAATTTATACTTGTAAGATGTTACAAAGCATTTTCCATTTTATACTATGGGGCAAGATAGCCTTTCAGTAGTGAAAAACGAAATTGGCAATATTTCACTATCAGGACATGTTACACGCACCAGTGCATGTCCTACCTTTCACATACACTGCACCCTGGCCAGGGGGGTAACTTGGGCCTAACATAGGGATGCTTTACATGTTAGGAAAGGGAAGGTTAGGGCCTGGCAAGTGGGTGCACATGCCAAGTCGACATGGCATTTAACTAACTGCACACAAACACTGCAGTGGCTGTTTTGAGATACCTTTTCAGGGCTACTCATGTGGGTGGCACAACCAGTGTTGCAGGCCCAGTAGTAGCATTTGATTTACAGGCCCTGGCACACTTCAGTGCACTTTACTAGGGACCTAACAGCAAATCAAATATGCCAATTGGGGAGAACCAATTGTAACAACAATTTAAGCAGTGGCAAAGCATCTAATCCAGCAAAAACGAAATCCAGCACAGCATCAAAAATACAGGGCATAGAGGCAAAAGTTCAGGGGAAACCACACCAAAGATGCCAACTCTAACCCCAACAAATCATTCCAATCTGCCCATATCATTATTTATCTTTTGAAACTATTGCTTTTTAGTTATAGATATCCAGCCACAACCAATATATTTTAAAGAGCTATACCTCTGGGTTACTGGTGAGGGCATGGTGGTCGTGGAGTGTTATATTTTCGAGAAAATCTTTTGTGTCTATTTGCAGGAAGGGACTCAAGGGCATGTCATTGTTTAAAATCTTCATCAATAGTGTTTCATATGTCTAGCTATAGAGAGCATTAGCTCATGAAGGACCTCATTTTATTCACTCTTCAAGAAAGTACAAAAAGGAGAAACAAGCAAAAAGAATAAATCTTAGGTTAGCCCCACAAGTCACTGGTTGTAATGTGATTTTCAAATTTTATCAGTATTTGGAAAGGTGTTATCATGGCTATGTCATTTGAGGATTGTTGCATTGCTCCTTTTTTGTTTCAGCTTGGTTTTGGTGTTTGAGCATCAAGTAGTCCGTTAGTAAAACTGCAGATGTGACATAAAGCTTGAAAATGAGATCCTGGGAAGGATTTACTAACATTTTGCACGGAGTTTGCATCACAAGAATAACATAAACTTGCACAAAATGTGCCTTGGTAATTGCTTCCCAGTGCAGGAAAGTTCCTTAAAAGTAACACAAAGCACCTACTTTGCATCAGGGAGACGTTCCAAGGGTGGAGCATGGGCATTCCTATGCAACCACTTTTTCGGTATAAAGCCTTACCTACTAACAATAGTCGATGGAGTTTTGCAACAAAAAATAATGCCTCATTGAGATTGGTGTTAACTTGGAGAAATGCTTTTATTTCTTCAAACTTTTCCGGCTTTCCATGTGTGCTGCACTGTGCAGCACACATCCACAGTGGGAAAAGTCTTCAAGTCTGTCTAGTTATGGTATTTTGATGCACTAACAGAGTGCCCTTATTTTGCTATACGAAGGCATGTGCATGGTCTAAGGCATCCTGATTGTACACAAGTGCTAGAGAGAGAGCACCATATCTCACACAACACAGTCAGTAACTTCGGTTGCTGAACTGTGCTGCATGACAACTTTGTCAATCTGCCTCCCAGTGGGTGCTCTTAGATGTATTTACTATGGTGACATTACAACATACCCATTTCTGATTAATTATTTTTTTAGGGCTGTACCTACTCTTTAGATGCATTAGCATATCCTAAAGATTCAGTGTTATTTACCATTCACCTTGGTCCATTCCAGTCAATATGCCCAGTTGTTAGGTTTACAGCTTTTTTGCTGTTCAAAAGTAAAGATGCAACAAAAATACCAGCCTTTTCTCAGAAAGAATCTACTGTATAGTATTTTGTTCTGTATGCCTTCTAAGGTCAACACTTTTAATGCAAACTTCATCTTCGGACTCCTTTTCTTCTTCGATGGTACAACGTAATAATGCTAATACATGAGGTTCAGTAAAGGCACACTACTCCCAGTTTCCATTTAGTTGTAACCCAAAAAGTTTCATTTTGAGATTTGGTTCATGAGACAGCCTGGTGCAGCACTCACAAATTTGCTAAATTTTTACCAAACATTTCCACTAACGGATAGCCTTACCTGTTGACTTTGTCAATGCTTGCTTAAGAGGCAACTAATCAGAAAATAAGAGAAAACCTCAGTATAATCCAAAGAAATAATGTGCAATGTATACAGTTTTCTGAAAGTTCTTCAGTAAGGTTTTAAGTGCGAAGAGTACATTTGTGATGAGTCAAATTTACCATTGCCAAGCAAATGGTTCGTTCGACTCTGCAGGAAGAAAACTTTATATTTTAATCCTGATATTGTGTGTTCATACTGCTAGCAGTTTTTGAGAATTAAAGTGTTACTATACGAAACAGAATGCTCAGAGACCTCCAGCATGCAATCAGTTCTTAACGTGAGTGACTTTGCTCGCCCCAGTTAAATAAAAATTTCAACATTTTAAATTCTCTTTCGCCATGAAGTTCTAAAACGTGTTATTGACTAAACGAGTAATAGAATGTCGTCCATCTAAACTTGACATTATAAGATTGTGATCTATCTTACAGACTGCTCTCTGATGACAAACAGAAATCAGTCTGGCTTTGCCCTCCTGATTTATAAATGCCAAATAAAACTCTTGATGAATTGCAGCTCTATATAATTCACACTTGGTGTACTTTATACCTCCTATATTGACAGTGTTCCAAGTCACTAAAGAGATATTATAAAAAAACAAAGGGTACCGTTTTCATCGGGAGGAACTGCAGTCCGTGAATGTTAATGCTGCCTTTAAAGGACGTCAAGAACACAAATTCTGAATCCGGGTTGTGATGTGCTAGCAGTCAGTGGTGCAGTGTGGCATTGTCACAGTGGTATAAACAGCGCACACAACAGAATATATATGTAATCATTCTATTCCACGGTGGCATGCTGATTTCTTTTCAAATTGGTTCAGGAGATTTACTTTGGTTCACAATGATAGACTATCATGCTATGATGCATTTCGTTCACAATATCAACATAATTTTTCTGATATTAGTCTGTGATTGCTGCTTATGGAAATATTTACTAAGGAGTGTGCTCCTATCGCTCTCATTATAGTAGTGGTCTGATTTCTCCCTACAGAGAAATATTGGTACCTGTTTTTATGAATACGTCCCTGAAAGCAGCGGCGGCTGCTACCTGTTAGCGGCAGTGGGGCAGGTGGGGGGAAATGGTGGCGGAATAAATAGGTTAAAACAAATCACTTGCTTCCCGGCCGGCTGGCTGAGCAGCCTCCACCTCTTTCTGGCTTTTTGGGGAGACAGTAAGCAGGAAGCACCAGGGCTCCAAGGCTCCCTGCAGCCAATCACAACCCTGCAATGCAGCTTTGTGATTGATCTGATTACCGTGACAGTGTGGGCATGTTCTCCACGCAGGCTCCTGTGCAGCCTGCATGGGAAACACAGTGTGTGTGCATGACTGCTTCGGGCGGCCTGAGAGGGCTGGACAAGCACTCACTCATGCTCTAATAGGGAGTGCAAACCACTCCTCCCCTGGTCTCAGAGCAGCCCCACCCCACAAAGACGCCACACAGGAAAAACTCAAATGATAATATCCTTGGGTTATTGTCACTTTACTTTTATTTTTTTTAGACTGCAAAAAGTGTTGGGGAATCGCTCTTCTGCCTTAGTGAAGGAGCCGCCACTGTCTGAAAGTAAAACCTTTGAAACTGTTCTTCGAAAATATGATTCCCATAACTATATGAAATGTAAAAAAAATATTTGATATAAGTTTTAAAAAATGTATATAGGTGAGTTTTACTAAACATACAGCTAGGTGGTGACTTCCAACATGTCTATGTCTGGTTGATTTTTAAGTTCTGGTTACAGACAGCTTTAGCACTCCTGAGTTCATGTCATCAAAGCCATCAACACTAAAAAAATACACAGAGACAGGTTTTGGTGAGCACCCATCTACAATTTATACATTTGGGTCAGACGTCTTCAACCATGGCTTGAATAAAGTGTCATTCACCTTTTAGATCAGTTGAGAGGAATATCTTAGACTTACTGGGCCACATTTATAAACTCTTGGTGCACAGCAGCACACCAGGACTGCAAAAGAAAAGGGCAGGAATGGGCTGTTTCTATAAGATATGGCACATTTCTGTCCCTCTCCCCAGTGCACAATCAGCAGCCATGCACCAAAGCAGACACTCTTGCCTCCTTTTTCGAAGGTGCTTGCATTACGGGAATCATTGTTTTTGTGCAGGAAGGGACATCTTCCAGAATGCAGCACGCATAGACAGAGGAAAAAACTAGGAGAAATACAAGTATTTGGGGAGGCGTACAATTCCTTTTTTTGTGTGCAGGAAGGGACATATTCCAGAATGCAGCACGCAAAGACAGAGGAAAAAACTAGGAGAAATACAAGTATTTGGGGAGGTGTACGATTCCTCGTACATCCTGGAATGCTTTAGATTCCATGGGTGTTGCGTGGGAACACCCACAGCAACACCCATGGAACGTCCCTTTTAAGCAGTGTTCTGCATGAAAGCGACACATATTTACATGGCCATGAAAAGTCAAGTAAAGTGGCTTTGAGTAGCCTTGAAAACATGCTGCAGCATATTACACCTCCGGAGCGTCAAAAAGTGCCACTCCAGTGGTGCAAAGATGTCACTAGGGCCTCGTACATAAGGCCCACAGTTTGTTATCGCAAATAAGGGCCTGGTTACAAGTCACCCATTATGTTGCGATCCATGCCCAAACATCTGTATGCGCAAGGATCATAATGACAATTTGTGCGCTGTTTATCAGTTGGTAATTACACTGTGCGGTAAAGTTATAAAGTTTGCACCTCCCAGAATTTTACAGGGGCAGTAGGCCCCGGATTTTGTGCTTCTAAACTTGTTTCCAAACTCGTGTTGAAACTACACTAATGGAGATTTTAATTCTAAAAGAGATTTTAACTTACATACTTTTTTGCTTCTTAACATGATTTGTGGTCCGAAGAGCTTTTCCACAAAGCTGACGATGCACCAGATATGATTTTGCATCTTGAAGTGATTTCCAGAAAAAGTACGTTTTTACTTCTAAACGTGATTTTAAGACTCAATTACTAACGCGATTTAATATCTACAAGGATTTTACACTAAAAAGTCATTCATTTTTACTTAAATGTAATTTGTATTTTCAAAGGTTTCCACAATCATGGGGATGTTACATCAAGTGTGAATTTGCCCTGTATGATTTCTTTCAGTTTTGACAGCTAGGATTCACCCTTGGGGACTATTAATTGAGTTTAGATGTTGTACAGTACAATCTAAAAAAGTGGAAATAGTGTGATCGTCAGACATTGGAGCACCTGAAAATTGCATGCACTATTTTTCGAAAGAGATTAATTTCGGTTGCACTCAGTTCCCCCAGGCAAATTCGTTTTATTAATTAATAATGAAGTACATTTTCCTTAGTTTTACCACTTTTACATTTACAATGAGAGCATTAAAAAAAGGTGCAAAGTCTTCAGAGAAATCATCGGACAAAATAAAATCCATAATGTAGAACTGAGGCAAACATAGCCCATGTTTTACCATGGGAAATCCCAAACTCAAATTCGAACTCGATGCATGCTTTACTGAATTGATGTCAAACAATCAATGTTTGGGTACTTGTTTAAAGAGCATCACCAGAGATTTGTACCTTACTTGAAGCCTATTGTGTAGAAGCCCCACATTTAAAAGATCAATGTATGCAGCCCGACATATGAAAGGCAGTCAATGGGATGATACTGTGACCACTGCGGACTCAATGCAATAAATATTCATGCAGAAACATAAAGCAGTAAGGCATTTTAAAGGGATTCTTTAAGAAGGTCGGTTGTGCTAAATAATGAAAAAAAAACAGTAAAAATGTTGGGGCATATTACCAAGCAATAGCGATAATTATCGCTATTGCTTGGTTAGAGACAAACATTTACTGCTGAGCTGTGGCGATTTTTATCGCAGATAAACCTTGGTATTACCAAGGTTTATCGCAAATGCTATAAAAATCGACCGCAATGCATGAATATCGCTGAAAAGTCAGCGATATTCATGCATTACCGAGCTAATGCTCTTAGCCATGTTATCCACCTCCCATTGGATAACATGGCTAAGAACTGCTGAGGGCAGGTGTTAGCTTTTGGAGATATTCGCGCTTAGTGCGAATATCTCCAAAAGTTGGTAATAGGAGATAGCGATGTTAGCGACTGTTTCCAGTTGCTAAAATCTTGGCACGCCCACTTTGCATGTCATTAGTGATAAATATCACTGACATGCAAAGTGGGGTCCAAGATGGTCGCTATCTCCTACTAGCTGTCGCTAACTGGTGTTAGCGACAGCTAGGTAATAGGGAGATAATTTTATCTCCGCTTTCTTGGCTTTTAAAGCCAAAAAAGCAGAGATAAACCCCCTTGATAATATACCCCATAATTCCATAAATCTGCAGGAGTATTACAAAATATGCCAGTTTTCGGATTACATTTCGAGTTTGCTTGTATATTGGTATTCAATATTTTCATAGAATAAAAATCTCTGTATTAATAACTGAGTTGCCTGTCTATTCCGATTGAAGATGCAGGAATCTTGCTAAAACCTGGGTACATGAACACGTTTTAACCTTATGTGATAGCAGTCTTTACCTGTTATTGGTAAGCAGCTTGACTAAACGGCATACATATGCTTAATTAATCTTGCTGAGTCTCATCACACGTCACCAGGGTACCACTATCATGGGTAATAATTAGGACATTCACAGTTATCATGAGATGCTAATGAACATAATCGACTTTGACATTTTTTTACACACTCTGTAGTCACATTTTAATATTGCAAGCTTGGAGTTTCAAATATTGCAGAAGCATAGATTTGATTTAATCTTATATGATTTTTTTAAAGGCAAGATTTCCAACAGTCTTACTGAAATTGCTTCTCCTTGCAGGTACGGGGTTCCACATAAAGGTAATTCATAGTCACAGAGATGCCTCCACAGGAACATAAACATATAACATCAATTTTATGTCCATATTATAACAAGTACTGAAAAGGCCAAAAGGTCTGATTTTAATATATTAAGGCATACAAACATAGGCACGCACCAATGTGCACAACAGTGTGTGCCTGTCTCTCTGCACCCTGCCTCTTTCTGTGCCTCCTGCCTCTGTGACCTTTTATAAGGTGGCCACAAAAGTAATGCATTGTCAGAATTTGGTAGTTTTTCCTTTTCAGTAGCTGGTAGGAATGCTCCCATGGGTCGGTATTGTCTTCAGTGATATTACCTTTGCTCGCAGACTTTGTGGGGGTACTTATAAACTGGATGAAGTTACAACAAAAGAGAATGCAAAGGCTGATGCTTGCCTGATCGTCTGGCAGACATCTCTACAGTGTCCATAACTATACAGATCCAAAACTAAGGACCACATTAAAAGTTTGGGACACAGGATGCTTCATCACAAACATGGCAGATGTCCAGCTCACCATATTCCAAAGTCCACTGTAGCCTAAGGCCCATACTGCGTTTTTTTCTCTTACAGCAAACTAAATACAACATCCACCAATAATTGAATGAAGTCTTAGTCCCCTTTGCGTTTTCAGTATGTAACCTTCAGTGATCAATCTCCTCTCTACACCTGGACAACCATTGCTTCAAAATATATATGTTCTTTGCTATGAACTCCCTGTAGTTTTCAGCAGCAGGCTTGCTATGGATATCGAAATATCCAAGCATCATGCCTGGTGCTCAGAGCAAAGTCAGCTCCAGTTTCAGGATTACCTGACCTGACAAGGCCTCTCACAAATATCTGTTTAAATCAAGGCTAATGGTACTATTTGGTGTTGTATGGTGGATTGAGGTGAGGAAGACACATTGGAAGACACACCGAGAGAAGGAATGCCTGATTCAAATGCAAAGTCTCATCGTGAGGCAAGATAGAGCCATGTGACAAGAAACCGGTGTTTTTGGTGGTTTGTACACCAATGCGATGACTTGGAAGCCCTATCTTCAACACACAATGTCAGAGAACAGTAATTCCGTTATTGATCTATTTATCCATGTAGGTTTAACAAAAGATTTGTGGACCACCATTTCTCTCACAGAGCTTATGCATCAGAATTCATAAAAAAGCGTCCACAAAGAAAATTAAGACATTCATTACCATTTCTGATGCAGATCCCTGGAACGAGAAAATAAACGGCCACATGCATCATTATTGTCATTTGCGATTTCTTAATTGCGAAAATTGAGGAATCGCAATTAAGAAATCGCAAACGGCTATGAACCAAGAAATTGCAATTTTTTTTGCGATTTCTTAAATTTCCTTAATTGCGATTCACAATTTGCGAATCGCAATTTAGGAATCTCTTCCCATTGATTCCTATGGGCCTAGAGGCCCATAGGAATGAATGGGAAGTCATTTTAAATTTGCGATTTGCAATTTGCGAATCGCAAATTGAAAATGCAATTTCAAGGGTGCGGGGGGGGGTCCAAAGGACCCCCTCCCCCTGCACCCCTGAAACTTAACTTTAAGTGCATTTTTCACACACACATGCCCCAAGGGCATGTGTGTGTGTAAAATGAAACTTTGAAAAATGCACTTTTGTGCATTTTTGAAAGTTTTCGCAAATTACCATGAAGGCCAACTTCATGGTAATTTACCTCTCCCTATTTGCGAATTCGCAAATTTAAAATGTTCATGCATTGCATTTAAGAAATCTCAAATTGCGATTTCTTAAATGCAATCGCAATTTTAGAAATCGCAACATGATTGCGATTTCTAAAATTGCGAAAAACATGATGAATCCCAATTTTGTCAATTGCATTCGCAAACGGCCGAAAATTGCGATTCGCACCGTTTGTGAATGCAATTGACAATGATGCATGTGCCCGAAAGTGCTTTGCATACATGATGAAAACAAAGTGCAGCACAGCCAAAAATGCATGTCTAGATATAGAATTATAGTTATAAGTAGTTTGCCAATAGGCTATTAATACTTAAAAGTGCGATCAAATGTTATTCCTGGTTTAAGTTTGGAATTGCCAATATTTATTAGTCAATGGCGTTTCGACCGATTTGTTACCAGAATGGCCATGATCAGGAAAAAGTAAATTAAAACCGTCTGAAAAAGGGGTCTTTCATAGAAAGTGCAACACTGAAAATGGGGTATTTGTCTTCAGTATGTACATTAATGGCAACTGGTTTCAAGAGAGGTTGTAGCTTATATGAGAAATGCAGAAAAGGTCAATATGGCGCGGAAAAGGCAACATTTAAAACAGAGTTTATATACTTCCAAGACAGGAATTAAAGGTGTAGTGCTAAACATTTTTAAGTCACACAAAAAACAGAGATTGACGGTCCCCTGTAATGGTAGAAAAGGATTAGTATTACAGAAACTAGCAATCCACACATGATAGGCCAGCCCTTCGAAATAATCAACTAAACCGATCTCACAGGGTATGATCAAGAGATACATACTCTGACAGATGAGCATGGGAGTCACATGGGAGTCTCAAATAATGTGGGGCTTGCTCTGGATTTCAGCAGCAGAATACGCTATTCAAACAAAAACAAGTAAACTGGTACCTCATAAATTTCTTGGAAGTATACTCAGAATGTGATGTGTAATGGGATTCCAGGTTCCTCTGGTAATGCAAAAGTAGTCACATAAGCTCACCGGCGTCGCACACTATCCCAAGATCATTTTAGTTCATTCATTTGCTGCAGTAGTTATTACCTTGCAACGACAGGTATTGGACTAGTCCATGCTTAATGAAATGAGAAGAGGGCTTGATTCTGAGATCAAATGATGTTGATGAGTCTGAATTGCAGAAAGGAATATTTCTTGATGCATGGATTGGTCAGATCTTGCATTATATATGAGAGGAGTTGGATGTTTGAAGCCTCGGAGCAATATACAGACTCGGAGGATGTTTTAATGTGAGAAGCATGCAGTGTACCTGAAAGCCTTGCCCTTTAAAAGGCCATTAGTGTAATGTTGATGATGGAATGAAAGACTGCCAAGCTTGTATATTCCTGGTTACTGGTGAAACTCATATGATTGGAAAAGTTTGAAAAGAACTTCCTGAAGTAGCTTAGCTTCACACTTTAATGACAGGCATGGCACACTCTTACATGATTCCACAATGGTATTAGGTGATGTTTATGTAGCAGATCCCATGAGAGGGTAAGGAAAGTTGCTATTCAGTGGCAATTGTCAACAAGCAACCTTTTTATCCGGTCCGCCACGCAATCATCAAATACAACCCAACCACTGATGAAAGATTTTCAACTTTATTTCATACATTACAGGAGGGGGACCACAAAGCAACTGCTGGGACAAGGGTCCAATTTCTGTCTGACGATACCTTCAACAGTGTGTGTTCCTCTGCACTGGAAGCAGCCTCAGCAATCGCAATGCCTTACAAATGGATTTAGGCCCTGGTAGTGCATAGTGGGTCTTACTTTGTCTGCAACATTATAGTCTGAAAACTGAAGAGAATGAAATGCATAAACACTGTCATTTCAGTAGCACATGGGGAGAGAGATTGAATTCAGAGAATATTCTTATCAGACAAATGATCATCTCAAGATACAGTAAAACACTCCTTGCAAAGCAGGACTGTTCTGATGTAGCAAAGCAGTACAGCTCTTTGTGGATGATCAGTGTGTCAGCAAACAGCATTGAGAAACTTAATTGAAGATACTGTAGTTAGTTTCTAAAAGTGTGCTTAATATGAGGAAAAGTAGGTTATCTGTTATTTTTGCAATGGGTCTTGTTCACTTTACTCCATCCAAGAGATGGACTAGGGCTATTAACGGTGCCTCACAAAATATGCATAAAGGAACATATGAAAGTTTTCAGGATTTTCTGTGATTTTCAGTGATCCAAACAAAATATACATCTTAAAACATTTTTGTTGGACATAATAAATAAAAAAGGGTACTTACCGTCTTTTCTAGAGGACAGGAAACAGACTTTGCATTGGGAAAATCTACAGTCTGAAACATTCCACCTGCCTTGTGGAGTTCCACAGGGGGTCGGCATTGTCTCCAACTCTATTCAACATCTATGTCAACCCTCTCGCAAGTCTCATTAGACAGCATGGGTTTTCGTTTGTGTCTTAGGCAGACAACACACATATTATCATCTCTATATCACATCAGGTGGCTTCGGCGGCTGCGAGTTTCCCTGCTTGTCTTACTCACATCATGAGCTGGATGAGCAACAACTATCTGAAAATGAACACGGATAAGACGGAGGTGATGGAGTTTGGTGGTGGCCCGTTCCTGTGAGACCTTACCTGGTGGCCAACAGAGGCTGGCATATGTCCAATACCATCCGCTAAAGTTAAGAACTTGGGGACCATAGTCGATGAACAACTGGGCTTTGCGGCCCAGATCAATTGAGTAACCTCCACTTGCTTCTATATTCTGAAACTACTTAGGAAGGTGTTCCCTTTTATCCCATCGGAGTTAAGGAAAAAAGTGGTAGTGGCCCTAGCCTTATCCCATCTAGACTACTGCAATGCTCTATTTTTAGGCATTGCCAAGACACTGAAGATTAAATTGCAGTCTATTCAAAATGGTGCAGTCGGCTACTGTTGAATATTCCTAAAGGTCACCCTAAGTCGGATGCCAACAAGTCGCTGCATTGGCTTCGAATACAAAACGTCTAGAATTTAAGGCCTTATGTCTGGCTCATAAGACACTTTATGGCGGAGTGGCTGCCAACCTTCGAAAAATCTTCCACTGGTACGCACCCACAAGAAGTCTTAGATCAGCTAACTCTGGTCTCATTTGTGCCACGAAAGTCCATAGACCCGGATGGGGTGGTAAGAGTTTATCTCATGGTGTGGCTAGACTGTGGAACCAACTACCTATCACAGTCAGACTCCAACCAAACAGGACAGTATTCAGGAAGCTAAAAAAACATGGCTGTTCCCCAGGACTTAAGGTGTTAGTTCAGTTGACACTGGTCCGCCCTCTCTTTCACCCTAGTGCCAAGACGCCTTGGAATTCATGCGCTCTATGAATGTCAATCGAATGCAATCCACGGCTTTCTGCTAGTTTTATAATGCACATTGGAAGTAGATCAGATGATGAGAAATTCGATATAATAAGGTGATAGAAAGTAAACATGCAATTGAACAGTAGCATAGAGAGGAAAGAGATTCTGTAATTCAAGGAGACGTTGCACATAACTACTAAATAATCTAAGACTGCATGTCAAAGAAAAGAAAGATTAAAAGGCATAAGCACATAGGTGGACAGATAACAAATAGGAGGCCAAACATTTTATCGACATCACACTTTTAAAAATATTTTACTATAAACGCTTTGAGGAACATGCTCTTCAATAGTCTCAAGTGTGCTGAGATCCCAATTTGCTCCAAAGCGCCAAAGACCTAAAGAAATATACAACACTATGGAAGGAACAAAACAACTGCTTACAGAGTGGCAGCCTTGTAAGAAAAATAGTTAAACTCTAAATCAACCCCCAATGTAAAGTCACCAATAATGCTTTGAGTATAGATTGCAGAGATTTGAAAGCAGAAAATATATTAGGCCTTGGGAGAACTCGTGGAGTTCCGCTATGTGGAATTCAGTGGAGTGGCCCAATAACTCTACGCTAGTAGCAGAATTCCATGAGCAGTCATTGCTGCTCAATGCGCCTGTTCATGCAACAGTTTTGATGCTCAGCAATGCATCGCTTATTTTCGTGCTCAAAATCGCGTGCAAATGGCACCACATGGTTCGCGTGGACGCTGCCATTTTGTTTTCTGTTTTCTGTGCATGATGCCGGGACCTATTTTAACTCCACCCTTAATCTTTTCAATCCTCTCCCTATCTGACTAATGCTCCCCTCAATTTTCTTTATAGTATTAGTGTGTGTTTTTGTGTTTATGTATTTTACGTTTTTGTCATTTTGGTTGTGTTTTTCGTGAGTTTTTCTACTTTTATTGGTTTTCTCTTTTAGTCTTTACTTTATCCTTTCATCCGTCTATTTCTTCTTTTTGTTTTTTTTGGACCCCCCAGTGCCATGGCAAAGCAGAGTGAGGGAGGGCATGGTGGCGCCAGGGCCGCTGTTAACTGCACACATTTCAGTTGTCGGTACCGCCAAGGGGTGCAGCCTGTGCCATTTTCGAAGAGTTGAAGGTGGCTGCACTAGTTTTTAATGCTCAGCACCACCTTCTCTTCATGCTGGCAAAAGGCGGCAAGCCTGGCACTGGATATGGCTTCGGGGAGCTTCAGCTGATGTGAGGGAGGGTGCTCCAGAGGGTGTGCTGGAGCTCTTTGGTTCAGCACATCCAGCAACAGTCAACCCTATGGTGGGCCATTATCCTGGAAAGGGAAGGGGGACCTGCTGGATCTGCTTGGCATGGTGGTTGTGGGGCTTGGTGAGTAACTATTTATTTGTTGAGTTCTTTTTATGCTAATATTTTTTTTTCCAAATAGCATCCTGCTCACACTCAGAGGTAAGTTAAGTTTAAGTTACAAATATTATGTGATCTAGCCACGTGATGAGCGCCACCTAATTGTACTCATTGGTGCTCCTTGCTTGGGCTGATTATTTAAGAATTCATGCAGAATCCTCTGTCGTGTCATTACAATAGCAGTAGTAGTAGTAATATCAGTGAGTTAGCGTTCTCTTGTGCCTTTCCTAATGAAGCTCATACAGTCCCAAGCAATTTCCAGTGATATGCAGTATGCATCTTTGCATTGGAATAAAGGGAGACTGAGTTGGCCTATCAAAGGGGGTTGAGATTGAGAAAGAAGCAAAGATCATTTTTTGCACTGCATTAGTAGTTCCAAAATGTAGTTTAGGAAATTTGAATAGGACTTAGGTTTAGGAAATTAGGAATTGGTCAACTCAATACTGGTAGTAGTGCAGGCGATCTAATATATGAAAGTACAATATTACAGTGTTTGCCTTTACCTGTGAAATATTTCTGGGGAGATTATTAACTGTACAACTCTTCGTTATTATTTTATCTCCTTTATTTCTTACCTCAGCATCCAGGGGCAAAAAGAGGGCTGGCAGCACAGAGGCTGGTCAGGGAGATAGGGGTGCCTCCACCAGTGCTGCGGTGGTTGGAAGTTCCACTTCCACCACTACCACCAGTGCCGAAGGATCTGCTGGCCCCAGTAAGTCCTCCTGTTAATATTATATTATTTCCTTAACTTTTACTGCTCCACATTTAGAATAACTCTTCCTTTTTTAAAAATCTTTTTACTGTGGCTGTCTCCTAGTTATTTTTTCCCAACTCCTCTTCGTTCTACTTCTATCTTTGTTTGTTAAATTCTTGTTATCTTTGCAGTATACTAGTTATTTTATTTATTTCATGTTTCTGTAGTTGACTTACTCCTGTCTGTATTAATGTGTCTGTAGCTTCCTTTCCCCTGCTTTGTCAGTAAGCTTTCCCTCTCACTGTATATATCTTGTGGACCGGTACTGTAAGACTAAGAAAAACAATTTTAGGTCAAGTACTCTACTGAGAAGATTGAAATTGCAAGCACAAGTAAGTTATTCTTATTCTAGACATGATCTTTGAAAAAGCTTTATTTTTCTTGCTCATGCTCAAACAGTAAAAGTAGATAGTGGTCATGGTCATCATGGGCGTACCCCCCCCCAATGTTCATTTATACCATAGTAGTATACTAGCAGGTTTGATGACACTGCAGCATGGTTGGCAACTAGTTTGGAGGCGGTCCCATTGCATTTGCCAACCAAGACCATATGTTCTTCATTGACCAATTATCAATTATTTCCCCCGTCATAGCATGTAAATGACTCAAGAATCAAGTCAAGTCTCCCTAAACGAAGCCAGCCTTTCCTGACCTGCTAAAAACCGCCGACAGCCGTCTTGGACAGCCTCCTGTGTTCCATCACCGCAGTCCTCCCGCCGCCGCATCTAACAGCATTGCGGCCGCCGAGAGGAGGACTGCAAATCCCAGGGGGCTTAGCGGCACCAGCCGCGCACGCAATTTCCCGCGCCCGGAGGCGCTTTAAATTGAACCCTTTCCCCGCATCGCGGGACGCCGGGCGAAGCCCGGGCCAAGGGCGGGCCCGTTTTAGCCCGTTCTAGACCGGGCGAGGCCGGGCCGGGCCATCTTTCTTGACTCCACGATCAGTACCATAAAGTCTCCACTGAAAGGTACATTTGTTCTGATTTCTATTCTGTCAGAAAAGAAGTAATTCAGTTCCCTCACCATGACTAGAGGGTCTAGAAGTAAGACTGCTATGAAAACTGCTCTGCTCACTGGGCAGCTCGATCAATTCATTACCAGAACTCATGAGGCAATTAATTTAAGCATCTCATTATTGGAGCGGAGGGTGTCACAGGACTTGGCTATTGCTAGGAGGTCCTCCTTGGGCCCCTTGGCATCAGTACAATCGCCAATTCAACCGACTATACCCATCCCGGTGTTATTGCAACCTAACGCCGCAGCCAAGGTTCATTCCATCCCGACAACGGTGGACCTGTCAGCTACTAACATTACTTCTGACTTTGATTCCACGGGGAACCTAGAGAATTCCTCAGACCTACAGCTATTGGTATCTCAAGATCAAGCCCCCGAGATTCAGCCCTGCGGTGTAAAGGAGGGTGCCGTGCCAAAACAGGATAAAGCACCAAAGAAAGGCATCTCCACGCATCCCCAACCAGCTATTACTAACAAGAAAGGGGCAACCATTTTTCAGTGCAGGGTGCCTCGAATGAACTTAATTCTGTATCTACCAACTTACTGGAACCCTTAGCCAATCCAGTGTCTATGGTTAATGAGGGGGATGTTTGTACCTCCGGTAATTCTAATCCACAGCTTTTAGCGAATATTAAAGAATTATTACATCATGTCTTGAAACCTCTAGTAAAGAGCATTATGTCGATAGAAAAACAACTTGCTATTCTTACACAGAAGCCGTCGACTCAGCTCAGTTTGGCTCAAGTAAAACCTGGGGTGGGTCAAACGATCCCCTCTGCACCAGGTGCCCCAGGGCCCACACAGGATAGCGGAGTTAAGTCCTCTGTGTTATCAAAAACCCAGCCTAACCTAACCAAGCCCAAAAAGCCTGAAAAATCCCCCTTAACCCCCCCTAAGAGTGTGCGCACGACTGGAAATACGGCCACTCTCCCCTCTCAGTCCACTTCCACACAGTCTACCCAGTCTGCCCCAAAAAAGGATCTGTCCCAGCCATCAAATAAAAGGCCCATCACTCCACTTTTACCCCAGCACCCACCCCTGAATCGATCTGATGAGGGTAAGAAGGGATATAGGCCTAACCGCCCAGTTCATTTACCACCAGAAGCCTCCCCGTATACCATCATTCTCACTGGGGTCCCTGAGTTATCTTCAAATAAAGAGGAGCCACCCTGGTCCCTATGGAATAAGGTTTTAAAGTGGCTTACCACTAACAGGGATTTTCAATCTTCCCATAATATTCGAATTTCAGCAGTACGTAGTGTCCGGTGGGTTGGGGATGAACCTAAAAATATTCAGGGCGATTGTATTATAGTGACTTGTGACGACCCAGACATGGTGGACTCCATCTGTTCCTGGCCCGATTTTGCTAAAAAGGGGGGGGTCGACACCCATCGCCTCTCCTTCTTTTACCCTTATCCCATTGAACGCAGCCACCAGAACCAGATGGGCCCTAATTGGGCTTTTCCCCCTGAGCGCCAAAACCCGATAGTCCCAAATTGGGTCCAACCACCTGAGCGACTGCCTCCGATGGTCCAAAAATGGGTACAACCACCAGAATTGCAGCACCCGTTAATACCAAACTGGGTGCAACCCTTTGAGCGTCAGACTTTGATAGCCCCAAACTGGGGGCAACCCCTAGAACGTCAGCCCCCGATAGCTCCAAATTGGGTGCAACCCTTTGAGCGTCAGCTTCCGATAGCTCCCAACTGGGTGCAACCACCTGGGCGTCAACATCTGACCACTTTAAATTGGACGCAACCACCAGAGCGCAAGTGGAACTATACAGGTCCCTGGTACCCACAACAGTATAGGAGCAGTGAGCGGGGACAGCGGCCGTGGCGCACCAATAGCGATCATCATATGGAGGTAGGGTGGCGGGGAATCCCTGTTAGCAATAGATTTGATTGTTTGGAAACGGTCGATTGACCATCTGCCAACACAACTATTGATAATCCAACCAAAAGGGGCCAAGGGGCCAGATGTGATGCCAGGCATTATATCAGCCATTTCACAGACAACCTGTGTTAAGCTAGCCATATCTAATGACCCAAACCCAACTACTCATACAGTAGATACCCTTACCATATGCAAGATCCCTGACATTGAAGTAGCCACTACGGTGGTCTTTAAGGAACATTTAGCTGAGTCTATGGGTGATAAACAATCTTCCTATGATATATTGCCCGCCCTACACCGAGATAGTGTTGCTCACACAGCATTTGTACTGGCAGGGCTAAATTTTATCACCTGGAATATAGCAGGTATTTCAGGTAAACTGAATACCCCCTTTTGGAATGACTTTATAGGGGCTGGCCATGATATTATTTGTCTCCAGGAAACGTGGTGCCAAGAATCAATCTATGTAGAAGGCTATTCTTCTACTGCCTCAATGCATCTAACTCCCCATCAGGTAGAGCTAAGGGCGGACTTTTGATGTTAATTTCTAATAAATTAACCAATTTTAAAACTACTAGTTATACCTTTATTGAACCCCATAGCCAGGTGTTACGGTTGGCGGCCAACAAGTTTAGAGATCTAATTCTTGTTAATTTTTATAACAACACTTTTGATGCTTCTAGGGGAAACATTTTATTTCCCCTGGAATCGGAACTCAAAAGTGTATTGGCTTCCTCCCGCAGAGTGGCAGACATTTTGTGGGCCGGCGATTTTAACATTCAGCCATGCCCTTTGCAATGGGTAATCCATGTGGTTTTAAGGGAGAGTTGGGCAAAAACGGGGCTTTTGAAAGTGGGGATTCTCTCCATTTCCCACATTGTAACTATGGCAGTCTGTTAAATAACATGATTGACAAATATGACCTAGACCTGCTTAGCTGTAATAGAAATAAGTTCAACAACACCTGTCCTACTTTTACAGGCAGGCTAGCTAATACTAACATTGATCATATCCTGTTGTCTAATACCAGTGATCTTACCAACCTGAGGGTTAGGGAAGAATCCCTGAGTGATCACAATAGCATTTGCCTAACCCTATTGGGCTGGGGACCCAAGACAACCAATAAAGAATATTGTTCCACTGATATAGTACCAACGAGACCGAATGGCCCTAGAATCAAATGGGCTGGAATTGATCCCGCGGAAAAACTTAAGGAGATTGTGGGAAAATGTAGGAAAGAGATCTCCTACTGTCTAGGAGAAGACACTAATCTGGCAATTTTGTTGCTAAGTTACACTAGGATAAATACAGCTATTGAAGATGCATTTACGAAGAAGCAACCAAAAACTAGTGTAGTCAGGTTGGGATGGTTTGACAAACCCTGCACTCTGTCCTTACGTGAACTCAAAAAGGCCCTATCTCTCAAACCACGCAATCATACTATCGTTAAAAGCTTGCGTGTTAAATATAAGGAGGCCCTTTCTAACAGGAAAAAGGCCCTGCAAGTAGCAGCTTGGGACAATCTTAATCGAGCAGAGGCAACCCAAAACAGCAAACTCTATTGGGAGACTATAAATAGCCCCTTTTTAAACACTGAGGGTATTCCAGAACTAACATCTTATGTAGCATGTAATGCATGGACCGAACATTTTTCCAATATTTTCAACCCCGAAGACAAGCCCCTAGAAAATCTGGCCCATGACGTCTCAGTATGGATTCCCCTACCATTGGGAATTAGCTTGGACGAGGTTCATGAAGGCCTGTTGAATAGTAAAGGGGGAAAGGCCCCGGGCCCCGATGGAGTACCTATAGATCTCCTAAAAACCGAAATGAATCTATGGGCACCCATTCTAGTGAGGGTTTTTAATGCTGCAGCTGAGGGCGACCCTCCACCATCCTGGGGCCAGTCGGTCATCATTCCCATATTTAAGAAAGGGAGCAAATCAGAGGCGCGCAATTATCGCCCCATTTCCTTACTGGATGCTTCAGTAAAGGTGATGAGTCAAATTTTGCTGCAGAGGCTGGAAACCTGGGCTAATGAAAATAACATTTTAACCAAGGTCCAATATGGATTTCGAAAGGGTATGGGGACACTAGAACAGTGCGTTAACTTAGACCTTTTAATTAATAAATACACAGAAGTTAAAAAAGGGAACCTGTTTTTATGCTTCGCGGACCTGAGCAGTGCGTTTGATTTGGTAGATCATCGTATATTATGGCAGGTCTTGATAGAGGCAGGGGCACCAAACGAGATTGTACACTTTCTAGCTAGGCTATACAAGAGATTGTCTTGTAAGGTGCGCTTTGGTTCCCTAGGCAAATGTACCCCTTGCTTTAAAGTTTCTAGGGGCATCCGCCAGGGATGTGTTTTGGCCCCCCTTTTATTTTCCCTTTTTATTAACCAAATCGATTCTATACTGTGCCAGTCCCCAGTTGATGCACCCTTGATTGAAGGCAAACCGGTACCTATTTTATTGTATGCGGACGACGCTGTGTTGTTGTCCCGTACACAAATTGGTTTACAGTGCCTCATTGATAGATTTATGTTATTTATTGAAAGTAGAAAATTATTAGTTAATAAATCCAAAACCTTTGCCATGTCCTGTGGGACAAAAACTAAGAAAACCCACTCTAGCTTTTTTATCGACAAGGATAAACTGTCACAAGTTAAAAACTTTTGCTATCCAGGAATCACTTTTGCCAATAATGGGTCATGGAAACCTGAGTTTGAAAACATTAGCCAAAAAACCATGAGTTCCACTAACAGCATCTTTAGATTTTCATCTAAACTCGGGGTGAGGAGCATTAAAGATATGATGAATATTTATAATGTAAAGTGTGTGTCCTCGATGCTGTATGGTGCAGGGGTTTGGGGTCATTGTGTTGGTCCAAATATGCAGAGAGACGAAAATAAGTTCCTCAGAAAACTGCTTTGTGTACCCCCTTCCGCTTCAGTAGAATTGATTCACGAAGAAGTAGGAATTGAATTTATTTCTGATCTTGCGGCGCTGCGCCCCCTGTTGCTTTGGCGCTCAATCTGGGCTAAGTCTGAAACCCGTTTTACCCAGGAGATAATCCTTGATTGCCTTAGGTTGGACCACTCTTCCCGTATTCTTTGGCTTAAGTATATACATCATTGGTTTTATCTCCTTTTTAAGATTGACATTTTCCTTGACCCTAAATCTGTTGTTACAATTCCAAAGAAAGACATTAAACAAAGGTTTTTAAGCCACAAGAAAGAATGCCGAGCAAAGAAGTCTGAAAAGCTGCATTCAGTGATGACTTACCGGGCCTTCAATTTTCCCACTGGTTTTCAATTTTACCTCTCCAGCGTCACTCGAAATTCCCACCGGTTTGTTCTAACCCGCCTACGTTTGGGAATTGTTCATCACCTTGTTGCATTTCCCAATATGAACTCTCGATCTGATATTGCATGCCCTTGTGACAATGTTTCCCGCCAGAGCTGTTGCCATTTTTTACTATTATGTACATTTTATCACTTTTTCAGAGTCAGATATTTAAAACCCTTCTTTTTAAAATACAATGTTCGTTCTACGAGGAATGCCTTACAGCTCCTCAGTTCCCTAGAGGATTTGGATATCTGCTTCTTCGTAGCAACATATATATTAAAATGTACAGCTGCCAGGAAAGCCATAATTTTGTGATGCCTTGGACCTCGTGTATTCTTTATTATGGCCCTCTGTCTGTATATGTTCTGTCACATTGTACAGCTGCCAGGAAAGCCATAATTTTGTGATGCCTTGGACCTCGTGTATTCTTTAATATGGCCCTCTGTCTGTATATGTTCTGTCACATTGTACAGCTGCCAGGAAAACCGTTGTCTTATGATATCTCGGATTGTGTTCCGTTGCTACATCGGCTTCCTGTCTGTATATTGGTTTATTTATTCATGTGCAATATATTTCATGTATAACGAACGTAGTATGTATTATAAATGAATTCAGCTCATTCGGGCAACTGACCTTGTACAGCATAATTTTAACCTTGATCATGTCTAGCCCCCAAAACCCCTTTTATTATGTTTATAATGGTTTTTATCTGATTTTTTACTGTTGCATCTTTGAGGTCTCTTTCTAGCATAACATGCTACATTTGTATGTGTTTTGTTTTGCTTGTATGGTTTGTTTTACAAATCGAATAAAGCTTTGAAACTGAAACTGACTCAAGAATCATCTTAGCTCTTCCCCTCCATTACAAAAAAATGTATGGTTGGCTTGGCTACCTGGCTTTTGAAACATTGCCAACAAACAAAATACATGTTGACATATTTTTGATAGAAGAAGATACTGCAACCAAACTGTAGTGATGTGTTGTGGTTGAATTTTGTTAAAAATAATAATAAAGGGAGGCGTATCTGTCATCTAAAATGTGTAATGTTTTATCTAGCCGCACAGACCACCAGTACCGGGGTCAGTACCAGCAGAGCAGATAATGAGGCAGTCGAAGGGGGAGTCCCAGAGGCGGAAGGGATGGCAGGTGGTAAGTCATATTGCTTGTGTATTGGCAATTACTAGTATACTTATACTCACTGCAATGGCATTGTGAATCCCTGGCTTTAGCAGTTACAGTGGGTTTGAGCTAAAGGCCTCTTCTATCTGCAACTCAACAGAAAAAAACTCACAATAAACGCAAAAAGTGATGGGTTGATGGAAATTGGAAAAAAGGATGGAAGGAGAAAGTGTGGGTGAAATGTTATTAGAGTGAAAGGATGCGTAGGTGAGTGAGTGAAGGTGAAAGGATATATAGGTGGATGATAGGATGCATGGATGCATAAAGCATGGGTAAAAGGATGCCTGCCTGTGTGGGTGAAATGGTCAATGGGAGAATGGGTAAAAGTATGTGTGGGTGGGTAAATGGATGTTAGTGAAATGATGGTTGAGAGTCGTGGATAGGTGAATCAATGGATATATATGGATGGATGGTTTTCAATGGTGAAAGACTGTATGAGAGAATATGAAGCTTAAATGGTGGGTATGAAAAGAGTAAACAATACTAGAACAATCAAATGATGAATTGATAATTGCTTGGATGGAAAAGCAAGGGAGTTCTTCTGTAAAGGGGCGTTCACACCTACTTCACTTGTTTGGAATGGTTTTCTCAAAGCTGTGATTCAAAGTGGAGGGGTATTTATGTCTACTCTCTTGACTCACTGTTTTTGATAAGCGATGCAGATATTTATCCCACCCATCACATCCCTCCACATGGCATTTCACCAGTGCCACTGATGACCTAACTTCTGCATGGTTCAATTCAGCACTGCAGCATTGGCTGTGCAATGTGTGCCTGCTTCAGTTATTTACAACGTTTTTTAAATGCATAGCAAAGCGAAAACAGAAGTTTGTTTCCTTTCCCTCCCAGTGCCCACTCAGTCACTTTGTAATACTCCCTTATTCTTTCCTAAGTTCTGTCGCAGCCTGCCCACAAAAGTAAATAATCCATTCTTGGGATGCGCCACAGTTTTCTGGTTAGGTGACTCATAATATACTTTATGGCTTCCATAACTGATTTACACCTGTTCAAATTGTTCTCATGCAACATTTGTCAACTACAGTGAGTGATTAAGAAAACTTTTCGGCATATGATGATGATCAGTGACACCTCACTAGTATTCTGTAGAAAAAACGTCCACTTACTTACCTGGCCTAATCCCTCTCACTTAACATGTAGTTGAGTAAGCTAAGTTTCGTTTTCATACTGCAAGCAAATGCATTTGTTGTAATCAAATAATTATAAATTGTTATGGAGGGCGAGGCCAGGGAGTAAAGCGGGATTGGATGGGATAGTTTATGATGAACGTGCCAAATACAATGAATATATCTAATTCTTTCATCCTTTTCCTGAAATGCATTGTATTGTTTTCACTAGAAAGTTTTGAATAGGGAGCTACCCTTTCTGACAGGAAAAGGATTGGGTCAACAATCATACAAAATACAGAACTCCTTCTCCTGGATTTAGTAAATCTTGAGTAAAGTACATCCCTAGAGGGACGTTTTCATTGGACAACAAGGGATTTGCAGTTTTGTACGGGTTACCAAATTTACAACTAAAACAATCTGTTGGACCCACAAGTACTATAGAAACCTCATGTACACGGACAAAAGTTTATGTAAAATATCCTTCATTTATTTTTATAAAAGTTAAAAATTCATAGTAACATTGAACATGTTATATGAAACAACAAGAAATACACTTTCACTTTTTGCAAAAAAATATACACTCAAATGTTAAAAAGAGTTATAAGGTTAAAAAATGCTATTATAGCACTGTCTACATCAACATATTAAAACATCACATTTATTAGTCAAACAATGATAAAGGAAAAAACTGTCGACGCGGCGTTTCGGTGCCCTTTGTTTTATATTTGCACCTTCTTCAGGACTCGTTCCCTGTATTGTCACATCTACAAAGATCACAGTACATTTTAGTAGGTCCGATTAGGTCCCATTCCTTTATAACATCAAATGCACTTAGTTTGCTACATCTATTCAATTTTGCCCTAATTAGGAGATTATAATTTAGATAAAGCCCAATTGTAATAAGAATGACGTTCACGAGATGATCAACAACCAGAAATCTAGCCCATATAAATAGGATCGGATGATTAAAAATCATTGAAAATAGTAAATTTTGGGCAGAAGGTAAGCAATATAGACTTAAAAGTCGGGCTGGAACCACAAATGTAAATAAATGGACACATTACAAGATGGCAGCCCTAGAATCCAAATCAAACTAATTAGCTAATAACAAAGAGACTCCAGGTAGAAAGAATGAACCAATTAACAAAGGTATATAAACTGGAGACAGGATGTGTGGAAACTAGATGCAAAATATCCTGAGGAGAGGAAGGCGCCACGCAGTTCAGCTACCACTGTCAAGTAAGTAGGACAAAAAAAGGGGGCTCTACTTAGAAAGGGAATAGGCACAATATAATTTTCCCTATTCTTTTATCTATTTGTATTCCTAGAGTTGTCAGCTAAATTTAAAAAAGCTCCAACTGAGACACTGCAGAATCTAAGGAATTGGACAAATACAGAGAGTGAACTAAACAGAAAGTAACTCCTTGTCTAACCAGAGAGGTAAGATTATCACTGTAAACACAAGATATAGTACCAGGTGTACAAGAATGACCTAGATTAAAAACATGAATTGTCTCTTAGATAAAGCAGCTATAAAGACAGAAGGATAAGAAAAGGTAGCTCCCAGAGACGTTCTTCCCACCACGCAAAGGGATATGAAAAGAGGACCGGTAAGAACTGAGAATAGCAATATGTCTGACTGATGCAAGGAAAAGTGTAGTATTACATAAGTACGTCTTTTCCCAATTAGGATTGAAGCGGGTCCCTTCCATATAAACAGAGTGAAAACCCGAAATAACCAACATATAAGGTAAAAACCAGAACCATAGGTTTTCTTATGAATAACCACATAGGTTAGAACCATAATGAAATGGATTTTTTTTTTTGTTCTAGCACAAAACAAAGATACAGTGTAAAGAGCGGATAGAAACAGGCTCATAGACATCAGATCCAGGACATTAAATCACCTGGGTAAGTCAACATGTGGGGGGGACTGCAGAGATAATAAGGCAAATAGTCCTTGATGTTAATTAAATAAACATCCAACATGTATCTAGAGTGTAAAACTAAGATATATGTCCTCGATATAAATTCTTAAGAGAATATGCAGTAAACTAGAGATGCATTAGAACAATATAAATGAACTTTGGATTGTAATGTGTGAGGGTTACCAAATATTAGGGCAAAATTGAATAGATGTAGCAAACTAAGTGGAATGGGACCTAATGAAATGTACTGTGATCTTTGTAGATGTGACAATACAGGGAACGAGTCCTGAAGAAGGTGCAAGAATAAAACAAAGGGCACCGAAACGCCGTGTCAACAGTTTGTTCCTTTATCATTGTTTGACTAATAAATGTGATGTTTTAATATGTTGATGTAGACAGTGCTATAATAGCATTTTTTAACCTTATAACTCTTTTTAACATTTGAGTGTATATTTTTTTGCAAAAAGTGAAAGTGTATTTCTTGTTGTTTCATATAACATGTTCAATGTTACTATGAATTTTTAACTTTTATAAAATAAATGAAGGATATTTTACATAAACTTTTGTCCGTGTACATGAGGTTTCTATAGTACTTGTGGGTCTAACAGATTGTTTTAGTTGTAAATTTGGTAACCCGTTCAATACTGCAAATCCCTTGTTGTCCAATGAAAACGTCCCTCTAGGGATGTACTTTACTCAAGATTTACTAAATCCAGGAGAAGGAGTTCTGTATTTTGTATGATTGTGTTGTTTTCACCCCATCTACTTATGACACAGGATATCTGCATGTTATACCTGACGAATGTGACGTTTTATCATTACTATTCATCTTCTTTAGAGTCAAGGTAAAACCTAAAGGCATTTTGGATAAGAGCAGGGCCACTGGGATAAGATGATTGTGTTGTAGTCTTACTCTACTAGTTGCACTCTCCCTATGGTGTCCCTCTGCTTTGCTGCTCAGCGTCTGATGAGGTCATGCAGAATGTTGGTGTGTGTTTGAGGTAGTGAGAGTCAGTTGGTCTGGATGGGCTGAGCAGCCAGGAGGCTGCTCCTGGTGGGGCAAATACCGGGGCGTTTACTTAGCAATTACTTGGGCTATAATTAAGACAACTTAAGGACTTACCATTTTCCTGTACTTATGAATAAACTAACTTGTGTACCTACAAGACCCTGACCACGCATCATCTTTGATTACAATACTGGCAACGAGTTGGAGAACCTACGTGGAGAACCTAAGCCATCTACATTGAATGGGCTTGTACATATGGAACTAAAGAAGCACAAGAAAAAAGAAGCTGAAACTCCTGAAACTGAAGTAGCTTAAGGAAAAGAAGTACCACATAAAAAAAAAGCAAACTGGCTGTCCACAGGCCCCACCAGTGACCAAAGACCGGTCGGCCCCAACGTGGATGTGCCAGTGCTTGTTGTACTTGGGTGAGTGCTAAATCTATATGACTTTACTTATTGACTTTGCTGGACGGGGTTTACTGTTTCCCCAATGTGATCAGACAACAACCTGCTAACTTTAATGTGAAGAAAGCTGATCTTCAAAGCTGACTGATAAAGCGCTACATCGTTTTTTTTGAAAAGGGTTAAACTACAGCTAATGTTTACCGCTTTGGAAATAACACGCAGCGTTCGTGTTTAAGCAGCGCAATGGTGTTGGATTATTTTCGAAGTGTACAACATGCTGTGCTTATGTTTGAAGGCATTGAGCGCTGATTAAGATTACACCAAATTCCTTACATTTCGGACTGATTTCTGTGTTGTTGCTGCCATCTAATGGCCAAAAATATATGGACAAGGAATTAATTTACGTGTTCGGGCTCGAGCTAAGCATCTGCGTGTTCGTGAAGTTTGCCTAATTTTAACAAAAGACTTTAGACTTCTGTTGTGCAGCGCGTCCTGGCAGTAAAATAAACGTTACTTTACCTTAATAAAATCTATTGCCGGTGGACAGATTGGACTCTGCGCTCACAGCGTGTTTGACAGTGGAAGATACCTTTTATTTTAAAATTGAGCCTGCGCTTCATTTAATGTCTGCCAACTCACCGTTTGTCAAAGCGGTGACGGTTGGTCTTAGGAGCTCCTTCCACTTCGCCTGCCTGTTTTGCTTTGATGACGTCGTTGGAATCCTCAGGGGTATTGGTGGAAGCCTCCTTTGACCCCTCTGACAGCATCCAGCTCAACTTCCAAGTGAGGTCTATTTTCCGTAGAAAGCGACGCTGAACGACGCTGTGGCGGCCATTTTGGCTCGTTGGTAAGAATCCCTTTGTTATGATGAGAACCACGACGTTCAGCATTGGAGTTTTAAGATCGTGATTTTTTTTTTCTTTCTTCATTTTATTGCTCGAGTTCAATCTAGTCACTTGTCATTTGGATTTACCTACTTGCAGGAACTCTGGATTTTCTGGGTCTTTACCTTGTGGGCCAAAGCGAGCCCCTGCCATAAACCTTATGTGCTGTCATCTCGATTTAGTGGTGGTGCTGTTTTACAAGCGCAAATCTGGATTTACATGCGCTAATGAGGATTTCTTGGTGATTCTACGCTCAACCATGAGGGGAGTTCTCGTGCTGATGATGCTGCTTGTGGCGCAATTCTCTACCTACGCTGGATTTTACCTGCAACATTTGGATTTTGGATAAATGATTATTGAATTAGACTTCCATGGATTTGACTTTCTGTTTTGCTGACTGGACTTTCGGGTGAGGTATCGCTCATCTTCATTGGACTGGACTTTCGGGTGAGGTATCGCTCATCTTAGACTACGGTGACCACGTTTATTGATTTAGTTTGTTATGTTCTATTTACTTGTGATTTTAACATCTGGATGGGGTCATGTTACAGTTGTGTGTTTGTTGTGACGTTGGCAGAAACGTTGTGTTTTCGTGGAAGACGTCGCGAATCTTCCCGTATTCACAACATTCCTTGTTTTTTGACAGCTCACTTGAGCATGAGACATTCTAATTTTGCAGGTCATTTATAGTTTGTCTTTTGTTTTCTGGAGTTGTGGATGTTAAGTATGTGTGCTGTCTCTTTTGACTCTGGTGGAGTGTGCCCCATCCAGTTGTATGTGTGTGTCATGGGTTTTAAGGTTTTTCTTTATTTTTAGTTTGTCGTGGGTTTCTTGTAATCCACATCTCTGTTTTCCTTGGATTTAGTTTTTAGGAATCTGTTTGCTCTAGGTCTACCTATCTGATGTTGCCATGGGAATGGCGTTTTCCATTATTTTGTCTGTTTGCTCTAGGTCTACCTTACTGATGTTGCCATGGGAATGGCGTTTTCCATTATTTTGTTGTCCTTCGGGTGAAGGAGTGCCCAGGTTGGGTTGCCTTTGGGTTGTTGTAGCTCAGTTGTTTTTTTCTTTTGCAGTTTGGCGTGGCATTTTTGCTTCGTTTTAGGGTGACCTATGTCACATTTGCCTTGTGTTTTAGGTACTCATAGTTTAAAAGTTTTTGTTTTACTGCTACCCATAGTTTTATATGTTTTTTGAAGTGCATCCTCTTTTCTTCTTTGTGCGTTGTACCATCTCTTTGCAATTTTTAGTAAGGGGGTAGGATGTGTGGTATGTGCGTTATCTAGGGGGTAGGATGAGTTGTATGGCATATTTTGTTTCATGCATCTTTCTTTCCCTCCTTGTTGTTCCGCTACACCATTTTGTTCCTCTACACTATTTCCTTACGTTTGACTGTTTCACACTTTCTCTTTGTTTTTCATTATTATAATGGGGGAGATGTGTTGTAGTCTTACTCTACTAGTTGCACTCTCCCTATGGTGTCCCTCTGCTTTGCTGCTCAGCGTCTGATGAGGTCATGCGGAATGTTGGTGTGTGTTTGAGGTAGTGAGAGTCAGTTGGTCTGGATGGGCTGAGCAGCCAGGAGGCTGCTCCTGGTGGGGCAAATACCGGGGCGTTTACTTAGCAATTACTTGGGCTATAATTAAGACAACTTAAGGACTTACCATTTTCCTGTACTTATGAATAAACTAACTTGTGTACCTACAAGACCCTGACCATGCATCATCTTTGATTACAATAGATTGTTCATTACAGAATCCCCAGTTGCAGAATACAGAGTAGCAACGTAGCCGCTAATGATGCACTAGCTAGAATACCTTCATTAATTTAGCACAAGAAGAATGCTTGTACTCATGAATGCAAGGGAATTTATTTTTATGTTTCACTAAAGGATAGATTTTCAAAAAAGTCATGCAACTCAATGCAGCTGTGAGGGGCGTGGCCAAGCAGGCCAAGATGGCGGCAGCATTCCTCTAGTGCTCTGCAAGGCAGCACAAAATTCCTGACCCTTAACCTGCTCTAAACCAGTCATTCAGCACGGTAGACCCCAGCACAGTCCAGGTGGTGGCAGGGGATGTCGACTGACCCCGACGGAGTGACCGGGGAGTCTCGGATGACAGCGTAGGAGCCTGCGGTGTTGCTCGGAGCCTGGACTATAAAATGGCAGCACCTGTTTTGATCTGAGCGCTCCTGGGATAAGGCTGATGACGGAGGTGTGGCCCGCCTGCCGCGGCCCCCAGGTTCTGTTGACGATCCCCATGGGAACGAAATTTTTACATCCTTCCCAGTCTGGCTTCAGGGCTGGATTCTCCACCGAATCCACCCTCTTGGGTGTCACAGAGACTATCAAACGGCAGGTGGATAGAGGGGAGACGGTGGCGCTTATCCTGTTTGACTTAAGCGCCGCGTTCGATACCATCTCCCATGACATCCTCCTATCCACCCTAAAGGCCGCCGGTATCCATGGCACTGCCCTGGCCTGGATCGCCAGTTTTCTGTCCGCACGCACTTTTCAGGTCTTTTGCTCCACTTCTTCCTCCACTGCCCTCCCCTCCCCCCACGGTGTACCCCAAGGTTCTATTTTAAGTCCTCTTTTTTTTCAATATCTATGTTAGTCCTCTCGCCTCTCTGGCAGAACAATCTGGTCTTTCTATTTTTTCGTACGCGGACGACACCCAAATCATCTTTTCCCTCTCCTCCAATAAACATGCCCCCATTTCATCTCTCCGATCTGGGCTCACCAATATTGCCAACTGGATGCAGACCAATAAACTAAAACTAAACGGCGATAAAACCGAACTTCTTTTATTCGGTCCTGACACCACTCTCTGGGGCCCTAAGCACTGGCCTCAGCAAATGGGTCCCCTGCCGGTTCCATCTACCAAGGCTCGCAACCTGGGAGTTACATTTGACGACCAACTGTCCATGAAGCAGCATGTTGTGAAAGTCTCAGCCACCTGTACAAACATCATGCGGTGGCTGAGAAAAATAGCATGGATGCTTCCGCCAGACACTCAAAGAACTGTGGTCCAGGCCTTAGTAACCTCCAGATTAGACTACGGTAACGTACTCCTCCTTGGGGCAAGCAAGGAGGTAACACGTAAATTGCAGGTGGTGCAAAATATGGCAGCCCGCCTGCTCTGCAACCTGCCCAGAACTGCCTCTGCCACTGTTTCCCTGCGCAGCCTTCATTGGCTGCGCATCGAATCAAGATCGAAATTCAAAGCCCTCTGCTATATGCGCCGAATAAAAACAGGCAACTCCCCCCCCTATCTCTCCATTTTGGTTGAACTGTACTGTCCAGCACGCACCCTCAGATCCTCCTCTCTTGGCACCTTCTCCGTGCCCTGTTTCAAACGCACCAGAGTTGGTGGTCGCTCCTTTTCCTATCTGGCGCCATCACTCTGGAACACACTCCCCATCTCTTTGCGCTTTGAAACCTGCTACCTGAAATTCAGGAAAGGCCTGAAAACCTGGCTGTTCTCTGCTTAATCCTCTCCCATTTTTCTGTCTCCCTGCTTCTTTTCCTCTGTCAGCGCCGGGAAACCCCTGGGTATCTGCGCGCTTTACAAACCCAAATATAATAATAATAATAATAACTCAGGAGGCCATCCCAGCTGAGACATTGGGCAGAAGAGGGCAGGTGAGAGCGCCACCGAAATAGATTGCGGACACCCAACTCCCCGGATCCCCAGTGCGGGAGGAGGCCCTCCCAGTCAAGAGTGGCTTCCCCGTACTACGAAGAACTGCAGTGGCTCCCAAAGCGCTGCGAGGGGTACCATATTGGAGGGTGATATTAGTTACGCCTGAAAGGCGGTAATCCCACAGGAACAGCGGCACCCCCTCCCCCGCAATGGCGCCGGGCCTCGAGGCGTGCGGGGGAGTCTGCAAGATCAGCGGGTGGGCCCTGCATGCGTGTCTGCACAGGCCGCTGCGCCAAGATTCCCCGGAACACCGTAAAGGACATCTGGATAAAGCGGTGTGAAGTGGCCGTTCCTGGCTGCCTGTGGGATCCCGGCGAAGCACTAGTTATATTATCAATCTACCGGGAGGAGTGGAGGGAAATAATCCTCTCAGTTACATTGCGACATCGATTGCAACATTCACCCCAGCGGGGGACCTGACCCCTTTCTTCTCCATTGAACGAGCACACAGGGTGCCGGCCCGGATACCACCACAGGGGTCGCCCTCGAGGCCGTTCCTCCTGAAACTGCTCCATTACCAGGACAGGGACACTATCCTTCGGGCGACTAGGAGACAAGGCGTGATCAGAGTGGAGTACAATCAGGTCATGTTGTTCCGGACTGCTCAAGAGCAGTACAACAACAAAGGTCCACCTTTCTAGCGGTCAAACGTGTACTATGCCAGAAGAATGTCCAATATGCACTCGTATTCCTGGCCAGACTTAAGATCATTCACGATGAAATCAGACAGTTTTTCTCAGACCCAGTGGTGCCCATGGACTAGGTTGAGCAACACCTGGTGAACGTGATCAATCTCAGAAAGTCACAGACCAATCGACCTCCGGGCCTCCAGCGGCGTCAGCAGAAAAAAGTCATACTCACTCAACTCAACTCATGCTCGGATCCCTCCAGCAAGAACTCTCTGGACCTAACCCAAATTATCGCAGCACGCCGAAAAGCACTTCCGGCAGCTGCGGAGGTGGGGCTCCCAATGGACAGCTAGGACGGAGAAAGGGGCCCACACATATTCATGTCAGATGAGAAAGGCAGCGACAGGAACATACTGGAGGATGGCACAATGACTCTGCCAATAGTGACCACCCAAACGGCGGACACTTTGCTTTGAACTTTCAGGCACGCCAAGCCATACCCTGAAGAAACTGAAGGGGGCAGTCCGAAATCCATGTACATTCGACTCGTGTTGGGTCACCACTCCATGACTGTTGCAGGCGGTCCCGCATTTGAGGGACCAGATGGCCATCGCCACAGCAGTCTACACCACATGCCAATGATTGCTATAGATCTAGTTGGGCACCAGGATGACATAGACAATGTTCGGGCTGCTGAAGCGTCAGCAGTGGGGAAGGCTGTAGGCCACGCACACCGCGAAACAAACTAAAGTTAGCACATGTTGTGCAGTTTGGACATACTGCCCCGAGCGATAGGTCCTTTAAGTTGGGATAGTTTCCCGTTTGTTTACGTTATTTCCCCCCTGGTTCATTTCCCACACACATCCCCGGGGAACCGAATATGTGACAAGCAAGTTGCTGGTCTGATTACTAGACGTAGACACTCAGGAGGGGGGAGGGTATGAGCAAAGAAGAGTGCGTCCCACTTTGTAAAGGATCATCCAAACAAAAGGAAATATGACAGCTAGGATCCCTAACACAGACCTTAAAGTCGTAACATTGAATGTCAGGGGTATGCATACGGCAAACAAGCAATATGCAATCAATGCCTATGTGAAACGACAGCAGGCGCAGATAGTGTTCCTCCAGAAGACACATCTTACAGGGCTAGAGGTGGATCGCCTCTGTAAAAAATGGCGGGGTATAATATGTGCCACAACATACTCGCCATTTGCCAGAGGAACCCTAATTTGGATTCGGCCTGGGATCCCCTTTATAGAACAATCCAGGGTAGTCCATTAGGAGGGCAGATACTCCCTGATAGCAGGACAACTCGAGGGCAAAGAGATACTGATAGGTAGTATTTATGCTCCCAATGTGGAACAAGAGCAGTACTGGGCCCGCCTCACTGGGGTATTAAATTTACAAAAAACAATTTGATGGACAGAATGTAGATCAATATCTTACATTCACCCCAGTACAAGGATCTGGGCCTAAATCCATCGTTTTTTGCACTCCACACCACCCTCGGTCAGATAATGGCTTTATGCAAATCAGCTCTGACCCTGTGCCCCATGGGAACAGTCCAGTCCGAACTACAACAGCCATATCTTTCCCAGACCGGAATCAAGCATCCGAGGACCGGACCGGTTTCGAGGTAACACCTCTCATCAGCCCGGCTAGCTTGACTCCAGTGGTGTGGAGGCTCTGGGACCCACGTCTGAGCTACCCCAGTACACTCAGGGAGAAAATTACAAAAAACAATTTGATGGACAGAATGTAGATCAATGTCTTACATTCACCCCAGTACAAGGATCTGGGCCTAAATCCATCGTTTTTTGCACTCCACACCACCCTGGGTCAGATAATGGCTTTATGCAAATCAGCTCTGACCCTGTGCCCCTTGGGAACAGTCCAGTCCGAACTACAACAGCCATATCTTTCCCAGACCGGAATCAAGCATCCGAGGACCGGACCGGTTTTGAGGTAACACCTCTCATCAGCCCGGCTAGCTTGACTCCAGTGGTGTGGAGGCTCTGGGACCCACGTCTGAGCTACCCCAGTACACTCAGGGAGAAAATTACAAAAAACAATTTGATGGACAGAATATAGATCAATGTCTTACATTCACCCCAGTACAAGGATCTGGGCATAAATCCATCGTTTTATGCACTCCACACCACCCTGGGTCAGATAATGGCTTTATGCAAATCAGCTCTGACCCTGTGCCCCATGGGAACAGTTCAGTCCGAACTACAACAGCCATATCTTTCCCAGACCGGAATCAAGCATCCGAGGACCGGACCGGTTTCGAGGTAACACCTCTCATCAGCCCGGCTAGCTTGACTCCAGTGGTGTGGAGGCTCTGGGACCCACGTCTGAGCTACCCCAGTACACTCAGGGAGAAAATTACAAAAAACAATTTGATGGACAGAATGTAGATCAATGTCTTACATTCACCCCAGTACAAGGATCTGGGCCTAAATTCATCGTTTTTTGCACTCCACACCACCCTGGGTCAGATAATGGCTTTATGCAAATCAGCTCTGACCCTGTGCCCCGTGGGAACAGTCCAGTCCGAACTACAACAGCCATATCTTTCCCAGACCGGAATCAAGCATCCGAGGACCGGACCGGTTTCGAGGTAACACCTCTCATCAGCCCGGCTAGCTTGACTTCAGTGGTGTGGAGGCTCTGGGACCCACGTCTGAGCTACCCCAGTACACTCAGGGAGAAAATTACAAAAAACAATTTACAAAAAACAATTTGATGGACAGAATGTAGATCAATGTCTTACATTCACCCCAGTACAAGGATCTGGGCCTAAATCCATCGTTTTTTGCACTCCACACCACCCTGGGTCAGATAATGGTTTTATGCAAATCAGCTCTGACCCTGTGCCCCATGGGAACAGTCCAGTCCGAACTACAACAGCCATACCTTTCCCAGACCGGAATCAAGCATCCGAGGACCGGACCGGTTTCGAGGTAACACCTCTCATCAGCCCGGCTAGCTTGACTCCAGTGGTGTGGAGGCTCTGAGACCCACGTCTGAGCTACCCCAGTACACTCAGGGAGAAAATTACAAAAAACAATTTGATGGACAGAATGTAGATCAATGTCTTACATTCACCCCATCGTTTTTTGCACACCACACCACCCTGGGTCAGATAATGGCTTTATGCAAATCAGCTCAGACCCTGTGCCCCATGGGAACAGTCCAGTCCAAACTAGAACAGCCATATCTTTCCCAGACCGGAATCAAGCATCCGAGGACCGGACCGGTTTCGAGGTAACACCTCTCATCAGCCCGGCTAGCTTGACTCTAGCTTGGGGTATTAGCACACTGCACTGCGGTACAGTGGTTACTGGGGGAAGACTTTAATTGCACCCTAGACATTGGGTTAGACAGATCTCACCACCCCGGCACACTCCCCCACACTGAAACAGACAGAGCTTTTTAAAAAATTGGTTGCCCAGTGGTCACTTGTTGGTGCGTGGCGAGACAAGAATCCAAACAATAAGATATATTCATTCTACTCTTTCTTACACAACCTCAGGGTGCGACTCGACAGATTCCTCTGCTCCGCAGCATTGCTCCCCCAAATACGACACACTGACTACCTAGGCAGAGTTTGTCTGATCATGATGCGTATACCGTGATCCTTAGATGGAGGCCACCGCATCCCCCCCCCCGCTGCCCCCGAGACTGCTTCACGGACCAGGCATTCTGCCATACACACAGTAAACAGATCCAGGAGTATTTGGTACTCAACGTGAACGCAGCCTCATCCAGATCGGTGGAATGGGATGCATTCAAAGTCGGGGCAAGGGGACACTGCATTTAGCACATAGTGGGGGTCCGGCAGGTGCTAGAGCAGTCACTACGAACCGCGGAAATGCACTTAGCGGTGCTTTAAAAAAACCTAGATACAGGGAGGCCACCCCTGCGCAGGTGGCGACTGCAAAAACAACATATGCGGAAACCATGAAAACCATGGATGACCTTTGTAAATACAATTTCAGAGGGTATGCTGCCCGAACCCATAGAGAGGTAAACAGAGCAGGTACACTTCTCGCCTGGCTCGCGAGACAAGACACGGACATTCCGCCCATTACAGCACCACGAGACGAGGCCGATACTATAAAACAATCACAAGTAGATATACTGCGCATCTTTCCCGACTATTAAACAGGCATCTATCGCGCCACGCCACAGTTATCACACCTGACATTAACACGATTCCTCCACTCCACTCCCTTGCCCGGCATTCCACTGATGGAAGGTAAGGCACTAGACACAAAGATAACCTCCTCTGATGTTACTCATGCGATCAGGGCATCAGTGCGCCGCAAACCACCAAGAATGGATGGCTTTCCCCTTGAATACTATTCCGCCTTCGTAGGTCAGTTGTCGCCACAACTCGTAATCATCTACGACAGCGCATTGAATAGAGGCGAACTCCCTGGCTCGCTCAGAGAATCTACCATGGTGACGTTTCTCAAGCCGAACAGAAATCCGACACTCCTGTCCTCATATAGGCCCATAACTTTGCTCAATGCTGATTGTAAAATTTTAGGGAAAATGCTCGCGGACCGCTACATCCAGGTCCTCCCGCAATTGATACACCCAAACCAGAATGGCTTTCTTCCCAGACGCAATGTGCAACAGAACATATGTAGACTCTTTCGTGTACAGGATAGAGCACAGGACCACTTCCCACAGGCCTCATTTTAGACCTCGAAAAGGCCTTCGATACCCTCACGTGGCCATATTTGTATGCAACCCTTCAAAAGATAGGTGTTGGCCTGTCTCTAATGTCATACACGCAACTCCTCTATAGGGGCTTCAACACTAGGGTGAAGGAAGGAAAGTACATTTTGGCCCCACTTGCGGTGGTGCGGGGCACGATGCAGGGGTGCCCCTTGTCCCCCCTGCTTTTTGCCCTGGCAGTGCATACCTTGGCAATTCTCCTACGGCAGGAGGGTGGCGCCTTGGGTATCCCAATTGTGGACACGTTCCATGGTGTATCGTTATACGCCGACGACCTTCTGATCTATGTACGGGAGGTCACAAGTGATCTCACACCAATATGGACAATACTCCACACTTTCGCAGAGGTCTCAGGACTCAAGGTAAATTGGGGAAAATCGACGATCTTTCCGCTCAGTCCCCATCTTGCTCTGTCGGAAATCACAACAGGACCTCAGACACTCGGTTGGAGTGCTACGGCACCCCGATATCTAGGGGTGAGACTGTACCACTCACATGAAGACCTCAACGAGGGGAACCATCGCACTACATTAGCAGGACTTCAAGCAGCAGTAGCCTTTTGGAAGACCCTTCCCTTGGCTCCCATAGGCCGTGTAGTCTTGCCAAAGATGATAATGGTGCCCAGGCTGCTTTATGCCTTTACCAATCTCCCTGTGATACAGCCTCACGCCTTCTTTCAAGAAATCGATACATTACTTAAGACATGGCAGAACACAACATTTACTAGTGACGGTCGGATACCTCTCACGGCCAATCAAAGACTATTGATGCCGGGAACCAAGCCAACGAGCACACATCCCTTACAAGTGTCAGTAGCCCGCAAATGCATGCTACCCATACACCGAATGTCAAAGGGTATACCCCTATACTCCCCATTGCTCCCATTAGTGGGATTCCCCCATAAAGAGAACTATTACACATCTGGAGCCCTCCGTGAATGGACGGGGTACAAGGTGACAGAGATAGGGGCTCTTTTTGAGGATGGGCAACTTAAAAAGTATGCCCAAATGCCTGATAGCTACGATATTCTCCCGGGGCAATTCCTGGTGCACAGGCGGCTAGTGGGTAGTGTGCGGCAGAATTGAGATCTTACTGAGGGGGAACCACCAATGCACCCAGTGGTTCACACAATCATCCGTATGGGCAGAGGCAGACACTTAGTTACATGGCACTATAAGGGAACTAATAACGGCCCCACTACAAACCCTACGCCAGAAGTGGGAAGATCAGATAGGGTGGGTACTTAATGACAAGGAGTGGGAAAAGGCCTTACAGTACCCAAAGAAAGTACCGCGGAATGCACGATTCAAAAACGTACATTGCTTCTACCCAGACACTCATTTTGCGTGCCCCAGATGCCAAACACCCGAAGCAAACTTCAAACACATGTTCTGGGACTGTCCAGCGCTGCAGCCATATTTGGGTAGAGTACACCAGGTTTTAGAGGTGACGGTATACCTCGTGCATATCACGTCATGGGAGCCCTGTGCCCTAGGGATCTTCCGCAGGCGGAAGACAGAAAAGGTGCAGTGCCGCTTTGCGTCCTTGGCCCTACTCCTGGCAAAACGGGGGATAGCCATATACTGGAGGGCCCCAGGAGGACCCCCAGAGGCAGCCTTCATTGGAGGGTTAAAAAATGGGGGGGCAGCAGAAGAGGCCTTAGTGAGAGACGAGGAGGTGAAGGGGATTCGGAAACACCCCATCCCTATGGAGTGGGAGCAGCTCCTATTCCAGTTTGTGTAAGAGATAATACAAGACGATTCACCCAGGGACACACCAGCCAAGTCCCAAACCCCACCCCTATCCCCGATGGAATCACCACATACCACAGCGCAATCGCTACACCACAATGAAAGACCGACCACGTCTCAGGAACCCACTTGACTAGCTTCCTGACTACTGCAAAGACCCATGGCCCCCTTTTAGATATCCCTCCACTCATGTCTTTGACACAGTAGACACGTCACGGATGTACTGGCACCTATTACATAACAAATACCGGTCATGACATATCTCTTTTCCTGTAAGCTCCCCGGATTCCCTCACCGAAGAGTAGGAGATTACATATTGGGAGCACACACATGGACATTAAGCAATGAGAGGCACCAGTATGGAGTGGGAGCCTATATATCAACCCATACCACGGCGGAAACCCTCTCAGGCAGGCACCCAGGGTTAGCCACCCTACTACATCCCACACCATATTCCTAACAGAGCAATACCGTTGTACGATGTGATAGCTCTTGCTTGACATGGGTGTAGCATAATGGAATGGCCGATGTACCATCTAACTTGCACATGCATAATGTTGTACCATGGAGAATAAAACTGCCAATAAAAAAAAGTTAAACAAATCTAAAAAAATAAATTAAAAAACACAATGCAGCAGTGTTGCATGACAAGGAGAAAGCAGGAGAGTGCCATATCTTCAGAGATTTGGCTCTCTCCTCTCCTCCCCTAGCGCTAGTGCTGATTTCAGTTGATGAGTGCCACACACACATCTTAGCGCCAAAGCACTAGGATGTGTGCATGAGTCTAGCATAGGTTTCGTTCAGGAAAGATACCCTTCCAGTACAAAATACCATGCCTAGATACGTTTAAAATCTTTTCCCACTTTTTAAGGGTGCTGCACAGTGCAACCCCCATGCAAAGTAAAAAAAAAAAGAAAGAAAGAAAAACATTTCCTCTTTTAGTGCCTCCTTTCAAATGACATTAACTTTTGGCATTAAACCCTGTCTACAGCTCTTGGTAAATAGGGATTTGCGTAAAAAGGCATGGGTGGTTGCATGGCAACGCCCATGTAATACCCCCTTGGTGCTAAGTAACGCAAAGCAGTGCCTTGTGCTGCTTTGTGCTACGTTTAGGGTACTTTCCAGTGCAAAACAAGTTTGTGCTGTAAACCAAGCTCCCCATAAACATGCTTGGTTAGCATCACTTTTGTGACCTTAACCTAGCACAAAATGTTTAAAAGGAAAAAAAAAATTTAATCAGGTGTGCGGTTATTCTGCCTTAATTTCTTTCAGCAAGTTTTAGTCTTATGTGAGGCATGTGGCATAAAAATTGGCTGTGAGTCTAATCACATCAAAGTTGAATTGACCTAGGAGACCAGCGATGTACTGCTACTGTGCTATCATATACTTTTAAAGGAATGCTTTGCACAGAGCATGGTTTACAATTTTGCCCTTTTTCTTTCTTCATATTGCTTCTCCTGCTGGTAGACAACCTAATAGGCAAGAGAGAGCAGCCCACCTATAGCAGCAGAGGCTGCTGGCCATACGGGCCATATTTCAGCCCCTTGTGGCCCTGGGGGAGAAGGAGAAGGAGGCAGCTGCCAATGGTTGTAAAAGAAGAGGTTCTTGCTCAGCGGGAGGCTCAGCCTCCTGTTCTGCTCCTACTTCAGTAAGATCTATTACTTGCTGCGTCTGTTGTCCACTTTCAAGAAACAATTAGGTACTACTTTGGGAAAGAGACAGACCCATTTTAATGTCACTGATTGATGGTGTTCACATGATTGCAGTGGCTGCCTCACTGCGAGAAATTCGGTTGGGGTAGTGCCATTGATGCAGGATTGCTGCTCCCAGGTTCCTCTTCGGCGGCAGGTCCAGCAGGCACACATTTTCCCCCAAAAAGGATGTGGTTGGCACGCCACTGGTGGAAAGCTGCTTATTTTCTTCCCCTACCAGCTACTTTCTTGGCAGAATCTTTCTTTGGGGACAGAAACAAACATGAAATAACCCCAAAAACACATTTTGAGATTTAGTCCAATGCCATCCATGGCCTAAATGATGTTTCAATTCAACAGAAACCATTGTTTCATGCACCCATTACTAGTACTGGGCCTACTGGCTGGTAGGCTCATTTGCAGACTAGCCCACATAGTGGATTAAATGAATATTGCAAAATTATTACAAAAATGGAGAAAATGTACTGAACTGTGAAACATTTTCCATTAACATAAGAAGAAAAATTAAATGCAAAAAATAAATATTCCCCTACTGAATCTGTAGGCCTCCCACAACAATAAATTTAAAAAAATTAATACAAGTACAACTAAATCCTAGTTCATGACCTCTATCAAACAAACAGCACCCTTAGACAACAGTTTTAAAACGTACTTGTGATATCACAAAACCAAAGTCCTTAAATCCAATGGTATATATGCAGCAGACAAAGACAGTGATCCTTCCAGCACCAAATCCAAATGAAAAGTGACTAGGAGAAGGACAAAGCACTGGGAGTAGCCTGCTGGACGAGAACTAGAAGTTGGAGTCTCTGGGGCACTTCCTCCTTACTGGAAAAAACGTTTTTAAAAAAGGCTACTCTCATTAAAAAACAACTTGAAGAAGTTGGATATGAAAATTAATGAGTTGATTTACCTGCTTCTAGAAGAGAAACTCTCCTCTCGGATGCAGCCGCTGTCACCGGAGCTATCTTGCATGTGCTGTCTTCAGTAAAAAGGTACCAGATGTCGCTGGCATGGCCTTAAGCTGAGCTAGCTGCTGGCAAGCCTTGTGAGCACAATTGGGTGGTTGGCAAGTCTCACTGATGCTCGCTGGCAGCCGCAATCTCTCATGCGCTTGAGAATGGCCGGAAAACTCGCCGACGCTCGCAAAAACCCAGCTTGAGAGAGCCAACTGAAAATAAATTCTCCTATGAGGCAGTATGTGAAATTTATTGGGAACTCCACATTCTCCTCTGAACACAGAGTTCCGGAATGCTGCAAATTCCACAAACAGAGTGGAATTTCATGCCAAGGTATAAAACAAATGACTAAATTAAGCAGTCCTCAGAAAGGTGTATGGACCTGATCTACTATTCCCTTTTCCAAACCAGGTAAGCTCAATTTGCACACTGACTGGTTGGTGAATAGAAATTCAGTTTGTGGCGGTGCAACCTATGCAAATATAGGTTGCATAACAAACTGTACATTCCACTGTATCGTTCTAGTTGATTCACGTCACGCTGACGTGACGTACGGCGGCCATGTTGGCGCCGGGTGCGCGCGCAGGCATTAGCGCGCCGATCACTGCACAGAGCAGAGCGCCGGCCGGCGCTCCTCGGAAATATATATATCTTGTAAGAAATAAACAAAAGTTTAACCTCAACCACCTGCTGCATGTCATTATTGCATAACGTTACAGTGGCGACGAGGCTGGGAGGCACAACCAGACTACCACGAGAAGCACAGAAGGAAGATCGGACTCCACGTGGCAGCCACAAGGCACAGAAGGACACACACACGGTCATCTGGCCCACCAGACACAGAGAAGGTCTACCTGGCGCAGCCCAGCGATGAGACAGCACATCCAGACACGGCAGGACGCACTGAGGTACAGTGAACCCGAGGAGCGTGGCAGTGCCACAGCCAATCACAGAGGCGGCGTATAGGCCAGATAGGCAGCGAAATCACTGCACAGTCAAGGACACACGCACCACGTCCCTGTAAATCAACGCCTAGGGGGTGTAGCGCTGGCTACCAAAGAGGAGGAGGTGGGGACCAGCACCAAGAGTCCCCAGAGATACACGCACACAGGGATCAAGGACAGCACCCCAGGCAGCCCCACAGGCAAAAGCACTGACACAACAGTCACCAAGGAAGCGAAGATGACTTCACCGGCGGGGTATGCGATTGCGCCTGTGCAATTCCTGCCGAAACCCGGAGATCCACTGATGAAGTGGGAGGACTGGAAAGAATATATAGACAATTTCATAGGGGTCCTGGAGGATGAGAATGAAGAAAAGTTCACCCCTCAGAGAAAGAAACGTATCCTGTTGCTGAATCTAGGTCCAGAGGGACTCAGAATCTACAAGAGTCTGGTACCGAAAAAAAGAGAAGATACCGACGACGACGTGTATGCGCATGCAGTGGAAGACCTAGATGAACGTTATTGCCCCACCATCTGCGTTTCAGTGGACAGATACAATTTAAAAGCAAAGGAAACAGAAGGCGGGAGAAACTATCGAAGAATATGTAGCGGCCCTGAGGAAACTGGCGGCCACGTGCAAATACGCACTATGGGAGGACGAGTTCATCAAAGACCAAATCGTCATGCACACCACGAGCGCAAATGTACAAGACAAGCTGTGGGCGAGTGGCGACACCACACTCAAAGACGTATTGGTTATCGTGAAGAGGGCGGAACTCGCACGGAGGTGCGCAAACGCAACCAAGAAAGAAGTGGCCGCCCGACCATGGTAAACAGAATACAAGAAGAAGAACACCGCAAAGACCAAAGAAGCAAGACGCCAGGGACCAAAGGAACCAACAGATGGCAAGGGAAGCAGGCGTACAATGAGAGCAAGAAAACGTGCTACAGGTGTGGAAGTTGGTCCCATGAAGCACATGATAGGAGATGTCCGGCGTTCCGAGCCAAATGCCTACACTGCAGCATCATAGGCCACTACGAGAAGGTGTGCCGGAAGAAACAGCAAAAAGGAATGGTGAAATATGTCGAGCAAGGTGACGAAGACCTGGAGGAAGTCCCAGAAGAAGAAGTGGTCACCGTCTTATGCATATACGACCAGGTACTAAGTGTGGACGGGAAAAGATCGACCAAACCTGTCCTAGACATGTCCATGGGCGGCATCACCATCACAGTGGTGGCAGACACCGGATCTCCATTTACCATTATTCAACGGGCAGTATGGGAAATAGAGTTCCAACCCCAGCTGGGCCCAGAATTGGAGAAATTAGACATTCGACCGGTCACCTACAATGGTGATCGCATTCCCATGTTGGGATTCCGACGCCTGTTGTTCGAGTTCAGAGGCCGATCTGCATGGTGCAAACTATACGTCGCGGAAAAAGGACCCTTCGTCCTAGGATGGCTAGACCAGGGAGACCTGGGAATCAAACTAGACCCCGGAGGGAAGGAACAGATTCTACTCACAGAACAGGAGGAATGGCCGGACATGAACAGATGGAAGAAGAACTACCCGAAAGTGTTCGGAGGCACCGTGGGCAGAATGGAAAAGTTCCAACATAAGATAGTGCTCAAGGAAGGAGCCATCCCAGTTGCACACAAGGTGAGGAACGTACCCATAGCAGTGAGAGAAGCAGTCCAGACGGAACTCCAAGAATTGGAGAGGAAGGGCATAATAGAACCAATCACCTGCGCGGAATGGCTGGCGCCCCTAGTTGTCGTAATGAAGCCCAACGGGAAGGTCAGGCTCTGTGTGGACCTAAGAGAACTGAATAAAAACATCGTAGTGGAGAAATTCCCCCTCCCCAGAATTGAAGAGATGCTGGCCAAGACCAGAGGAGTAAGATGGTACTCCACTATTGACTTGACCTCGGCCTACCACCAAATAGCCCTGCATCCGGACAGCAAAAGCCTCACATCCTTCATCACCCCGTTCGGGTGCTATCGGTTCTGTCGAATGCCGTTTGGACTGGCCTCGGCGGCGGCAGTCTTTCAGAAGATGATGCACCAACTATTCAGGGACTGCGAGGGCGTCCGTATTTCCAGGACGACATCCTAGTGATGGGGTGTGATAGGATGGATCATGACCGGAAACTAGATAAAGTGCTACAGACGCTGGAAGTCAAGGGCCTCACGGCAGAATGGTCAAAATGTCGTTTGGGCCTGCAATCGGTGACATACCTAGGCCATGAAATAGGACAACAAGGCGTCACACCAAAGGCAGAAAACGTGAAGGCCATCGCTGAAGCACCGCCCCCCAAGAACAAGGAAGAAGTCAGGTCGTTCTTGGGAATGGCGGAGTACTATAGTAAATTTGTAGTACACTTTGCCTCGAAGACCTACAACATGAGGTTGCTGACCAGAGAGAGCACGGCGTTTCAGTGGACACCGGAAGCCCAAGCAGAGTTTGAAACCATCAAAAAGGAGGTCTCAGGAGCCATACCGCTCAAAGGGTACGACCCACAGGGCACCACGGTGCTCACCACCGACGCCAGTGACAAAGGGCTGGGCGCTGTACTTATGCAAGACCGAGGAAGAGGGGACATGGAGACAATCAGCTTCGCATTCAGGGCTTTGACGGATACCGAAGGCAAATACAGCGTCATCGAGAAGGAGATGCTAGCGGTGGTGTGGGCCATGACGAGGTTCCGGCAATTCTTGTGGGGTACCCGATTCCTGCTCAAGACAGAACACAAGCCGTTGGTGAAAGTATTAACATCGTGCGGACACGCCAGCGCCACACCCAGGATATCCAAAATGTCCTTAAAGTTGCTAGAATTCAGGTACGATGTGGAGTACATCCCTGGGAACAAGAACCGAGTAGCGGACTACTTGAGTAGAGCAGCGGCCATGGAGCCTGGAGAGGAAGACCCTGCAGATAAAGGAGAAATGGTAGCTCTCATAGAAGACCAAGAGAGGCTAATCACCCAACAAGAATGGACCGAAGCATATGAAGAAGATACCGACATCAAGGAAGTGAAGGCGCATATCATACAAGGGTGGCCAGACAAGAGAAACGTGAAGACGAACCTGAGGCCATATTATGAAGTAAAGGAGGAACTGTCAGTAGGAGACAAGGGGATATTAATCTACAGAGGAGACAAGGTGATTCCCCCAAGGAACCTCATCAACAAGTTATTGGACTTATTACATGAAGGCCATCTGGGCATAGGAAAACTCAAGGCCAGATCGAAACAAAATTACTGGTGGCCAGGTATGGACATAAGACCAGAGAGGCATGTCAGGGAGTGTTCACAATGTCAAGGAGCTGACAAAACATTGAGACCACTACGTCCAGCTCTTGGAAAGTTCGACAATCCCTCCAACCCGTGGGAAGAGCTGTCCATAGACATCTTAGGGCCGGTGCTAGATGATCAGGGCACGCAGAAGTATGTGTGCGTCCTCATAGACCAATATTCCAAGTGGCCAGAGCTAAAGGTGAGCGAATCCATGGACGCTGAGAACATCTTGAAGTTTTTGTCTGAAACGTTCACTAGGCAAGGAATCCCCAAGTCCATCTTAAGCAACAACGGGCCACAATTCACGTCGGAGAGATGGAAACAATTCATGGTAAGAAATGGCATCACCATCAGACACACGGCAATTTACCACCCGGCAGGGAATGGCCTAGTAGAACGATTTAACAGAGTAGTGATGGGAGCCATACAAGCGGCCATATCCAGCAACCAAGACTGGGAAAAAGCGCTAGAGAACATGGTGTGGGCCTACCGGATAACTCCCACAAGCACGGGGTACAGCCTGTTTCAAATATTGAGAGGACGCAAACCCTTCACGCATGACAACAGGATCTGGAAGGAGAAGGTGGTAACCAGTGAGTGGTCCCCTGCAGTAGTAAGGGCCAACCTAGAAAGAGCACAAACAATCTACACCAACCACTACAACAAACGGAGGAATGTGAAAGAGACTGGCCTGGAAAAGGGAGAGTGGGTGAGAGTAAAGCTAGCCACTCTACAAAAGAAAGGAGACAGCAAGTATAGCAAGCCGATGCAAGTCAAGGAAGTATACGATCGAGCGGCTCTGCTGAGCGACGGTAACGTGTGGTCGCAGGACCGCATGGCCCGGTGCAACAAGATATTGAGATGGGGAGGAAGGGACACGGAAGGTGGAGACATGGATGACTTGAATGTGGAAAGTAGGCCAAGCGGAAGTGAGCAAGGGGATGGAGAAAGTGCAGCGGAGGCGCGAGAAGGTGAAGAAGGGAGCGAGACTCAAGGAGCTGAGATGGACATGTCGGGAGGAAATGTGAACAGTGACGGAGCGGTGAGCGAAGGAATGGAAGATACCAGAGCGCAGTGCCAAGGGACTCGAGAGAACACTGGTAAGGTTACCAGGAGTGGAAGGCAAGTCGTAAGGCCATCCAGATTTCGAGACTTTGAACTAGACAACGAATTGTAAGTGACTGTATTTGTGTTTGGTAAAAGGGGGAGATGTGTAGCGTTCTAGTTGATTCACGTCACGCTGACGTGACGTACGGCGGCCATGTTGGCGCCGGGTGCGCGCGCAGGCATTAGCGCGCCGATCACTGCACAGAGCAGAGCGCCGGCCGGCGCTCCTCGGAAATATATATATCTTGTAAGAAATAAACAAAAGTTTAACCTCAACCACCTGCTGCATGTCATTATTGCATAACGTTACATCCACGAAGTTGCAAAATGATCTGCCCATGAAAATCTGGTGGATGCCAGTTTGTGGAGAGGTGTGGCTCACTGGTTAGAGGCGGAGTGGAGAGGTGTGGCTCACTGGTTAGAGGCGGCAGACCCGAGTGCAGAGAACGGCCCGGGACCAGGGTTCGATTCCCGACGCGGCAGGGTCTTGGACCAGGATCAGCGGACTGATAATTCTCGCATCGGTGCCTACTCCGACCAGGGATCACACTCGGCAACTCTGGGCATTAGCTTGCCTCATCTCCACAACGGCCCCACACAAACGCCGGGGATGCCTGGTTTCACCTTGGAGACCCCCAGGAGGGACTATCACACAGGGAAAGCCAGGACGGGTTCCCCAGCGGTCTATAGCGCTACGAGGCCTCCGGGTAGCAGTGCGCTTTACAAGACACAACAATTAATTAATTAATTAATTAATTAATTAATGCCAGTTTGTGACCTGCTGTGATTGGCAACAAATACATTGATGCAGGCTGTCACCTGCATCTGCATTCTGAAACGCGAAACCAGCTGTTGTCCTTTGGGTACTGCCAGTTGCCCACAAAGGCCGCCATCACAATGTCAAAGGGGAAAATATCTCAGAGAAACAGATTCGGCTTTGCAAATCAGACACCATCTCCTTTGCTGTACCAGTATCTGATGAATTATTTGCACCATTATAGGGGTTAGAAACCATTGGTGCACCCCTTTCCAAATTGCAGATGGAAGGACAACGTCCATTTCATGTGTCCTCCTATTTGCAATTCGGAGTGGGGCATAACAGCTTTTTATGAATTAGTGACTCTGTTCCACTGTGTGAAAATCATTTGTAAATGATAAAAACATATTTTGCAGTCACAAACTGTGTGATTTTGTGAAATATCTTTGTTGATAAGGCCCAAAGACAGCAACGGTTCCTCAGCTATGGCAGAGGAGTGTCAACCCCCCCCCCCCCCCCTCCCACCGAATAAGCCGTGGTTTATTATTTCATTTTGTGTCCCGGAGCCTTGGGGGTGGGACATGGGGGATAACAGGCACCCATGGGGTGGGTAATACGTTTTTTACAAAAGTGAATCTTTCCTCAACTATTGTTATTAGGCTATGCATAATATTTGTAATTTCTGTTTTCCTTGTATTAACAATAGTCATGGAATATTTGCATATGGTAGTCATGGTTTCAGCAAAGTACTGTTAAACGGAATGTGTGCCAAAGCTGCATGAGTTCACAGCAACATTCACTGCAAAATTTCACAAAAGGTAGAGACCATACATTGAGATATTGTGTAGGAGAGGTCATATAATGCATCCAATTTGCATGCAAGCAATTAACTGCTTATGCACAATAAACATAAACCCATAACACTGTAATGCTGAAAATTACCTGCATTACTCACAAAAACATTAATGCAAAATCGTACCTTAGTAACATCACCCACAGCCATAGAAGCATTGAGAGGGGGAATACTATTTCCCAGATACGTTCTAGAACTTTCCTTTTAGACGACTGCAAGGTAAACCCAGGAGCAGACCAATACCTATCAATACCTTTCAATGATGCCTGTGCTATATGAGGGGACTGGCACTTTAGATCTGAGGCTCCAATGAGGTGTGTGGTGTCTGGAAATGATCCTCATAACACGTTCACCATACTCACTCTGCATTACTGCCCAGGCATATGTCTTGCCGGAGTGCACCTTTGCAGGAGACCAGTGGATTCAATATTTGTATAGCCGATGCTGCCACTTTGCAGAGCGCGCAACTATTTTCATTTGCATGCAAGTAAACAAGCAATTGTGCCATGATATTTAATGAAGACCGACAGAAAGAGAGGGGCCTAGTCATACTTAGGAGGACATGTGCATATTAGAAACTAACAAACCAGTTTAACATGGGCAATACAAACAAAAAAATTAGTGGCCCAGATGCAATTCCAATAGGTCGCATACTCACTGGGATTTGGATCTTTTACAGTGAGCCAAACAGAAATGGATGAGCCAGATGGGGGTGCAGAGGGAATCGGGGAATCAATTTCAATCATCCTTCATTTGGCCTAAAATATTAAATCCTGGTAGTGATTAAATCAAAAACTGAGTACATTTGCGGAAATGTATGCCAGGATATGAATCAATTGACCATAAGGACAAGAGTTTCGGAAATTCACAAAATATCCCCCAGATAGAGATTCAGTAGCAACTACTCCACACAATTTGTTTTTTCAAGCAAGCAGATGAAAACATAGAACCAAATATATTAGAAAGTTGCTAGAAGTGGAAATTTGGGAAAGAGACGATCTCAATTCTCGGAGATAGTCAATGGTATATGACTGTCCAAATGCCAAACTAATCATCAAGCTTTATCTCTAACAACAGAGCACTTTAAATACGTGTAGAAAGCATTCTTCGAATTAACACTGTGAGAGCTTAGTTGTAATATTATCAGCAAAAAGTATACAAGTTGAAGAAAAACTAAAGAAAAAAGGACTCCCCCTTGTGGAACACCCATCTACCATAAGTTGTAACAAAAGTGAATAGTTACAAAAACAGTGAGCAATAGAGGGAAAATATTGGGAAGGAATTAGAAACCTCAAAAGGAATAAATCAAATGTCTGAAGGTAAAGATGCATGAGTCAAATCTTTAAATCCAGTCCAAAGGGATGAAAAAAATTACGTGAAGATTCATAACAGAAGCATTGCGACTTCATACATTTGGAAAATGAAACAAAATACAAATGTTCTGGGATTTGAAAAATCAATATAGATGGCAGCAAAACTAAAGAATCCAGCAAAGCCTTCTAAAAGTGAGGACATACGTATGTTGTTTATCACATTGTTTAAACCTGCATATATTACTCTCTCAGGATTAAAATTTGAGATGAAAGCTACTCCATTGATGGGAATTCAGAAAGGAAAGTATAAAAAAGAAACGAATAAGTCAAAGACTTAGGGCCAGATTTACAACCATATTTTGCGGTCGCAAACGGGAAATCGCCCTATTTGCAACCGCAAAATTGGTCTGCCACATGTACAAACCCTGGGGCATATTACCAACAACTAGCGATAATTTTTGTCTCTAACTTGTTTAGAGACAAAAATTATCGCCGCACATCGGCGATTTTTATCGCAGATAAACCTTGCTATTATCAAGGTTTATCGCAAATGCGATAAAAAACGGCCGCAATGCATGAATATCGCTGAAAAGTCAGCGATATTCATGCATTATCGAGCAAATGCTCTTAGCCATGTTATCCACCTCCCATTGGATAACATGGCTAAGAACTGCTCAGGGCAGGTGTTAGCTTTTGGAGATATTCCCGCTTAGCGCGAATATCTCCAAAAGTTGGTAATAGGAGATAGCGATGTTAGCTACTGTTTTCAGTCTCTAACATCTTGGCACGCCCACTTTGCATCTCATTAGTGATAAATATCACTGACATGCAAAGTGGGGCCCAAGATGGTCGCTATCTCCTACTAGCTGTCGCTAACTGGTGTTAGCGGCAGCTAGGTAATAGGGAGATAATTTTATCTCCGCTTTCTTGGCTTTTAAAGCCAAAAAAGCGGAGATAAACCCCCTTGATAATATGCCCCCTATTTTGCGAGTCAGTAACCTTTTACCGACTTGAAAAATACATTTTGGGACTCGCTGTTATGAAGGGGCATGCCAAAGGCATCCCTTCCTAATAGCGACTCGCACTGCAATGCAAGATTGTTTTGCGACCGCAATTGTGGTTGCAAAACACTTGCAGTTTACCACCTACTTTAAGTAGGTAGTAAGCCACTCACAAATGGGAAGTGGTCCCAAGGGGACACCTTCCCCGTTGTGAGTGTGTGTGAAAATACTTTTTAAGAGCAGGCAGTGAACCCACGGACCAATGCCTACTCTTAAAAAAAAGAAAAAAAAAGTTAATCTTTCTTTTTTAGATGCAGCCCATTTTCCTCTAAGGAAAACGGGCTGCATTTAAAAAATAAACTGCTTTAGTTAAAAAGCAGTCACAGACATGGTGGTGTGCTGACCCCAGCAGGCCACCATCCCTGGGAGTGCTAGCCATTCATGATGGGGTCGCAAAGAGCACCTACCTTATGAATATTAACGAGGCAGGCAATTTGCGTCCCCATTAGGAATCACTAACAGTGTCTGAGACACTGTTGTAAATTACATTTTGCGACTCGCAAATTGTAAGGGTAGTACATCTGGCCTTAAAAGTCATACTAAAGTACAGGATGGTAAAAAAAGTACCTAGGTAATTAACTTGAAAAAGAATGAGCATGATTGCAGAGATTAGGAATCAAAATCAATACTAGTTACTTGCCAAGATTGGACCCTTGATTATAAATGTAATGCATCAAGATAATTAGGATAAACAAAGTGAATGACGGAGGAAAGAACATAGTAATAGAGTATGGAACACAAACCTCAACATTTACGGAAGTTAGAAAAATGTTGCGATGTATAACATTTGGTATGTTAGCTTATGCAGGTCCCAAATGTGGTGGCCAGCAAGCAAAACCTTCAAAAAGGAAACAACTTTGCTGCTTACCAAGTGAGCATAAATAAGACTTGAATCTGATTCATGCTTTATAAAAGCTAAGGAATCTAGGTCTAATACTCATTTGTAAAGCAAGGTGAGAAGAGGTAACAAAATTGACTAGCAAACATTTTTTCAAGCTAATCCTGAGAGCTGAGAAGAATGTATTGTCCATGGGTGCCACACTAGGGAAGCACAAATAGGAAATGGGCTTATAACAATATACCAGAAACATCCAGTAGCATAGTGTTAGAAATTGGTTCTCTAGTTGGCAGAGGTTTGCACCCTGCCCAAGTAGGGACCACAAACCTCGACAGGGTAAGATAGATACAAAATTTTAATTAACCTGTGCTCACTCTCTGGTAGTTTAGCACAGAGCATGCAGGCTTACCATGAGGGACAATGTGTAAAGTATTTGTGTAACACACACACAGTAACACAATGAAAACACAGCAAAAAGGCTCTACATAGGTTTAGAATAATAGATAAAATGTATCTGAGTAAAGAAGATCAAATCGACAAGGATCCAAACAGTTGTAGTCTAGATATACATTTTTAAAGAATAAATGCAAAAACATTGTTTTGAAGTCAATATCTCTAAAAGTTATTTGAGGTCACAGGGGACTGGGGAAAATCCAAAGTTCAGGCCGACCACAGTGGAGAGCAGGCCGGCTATGAGACTCATTCAGGATTGGCTGAAAAAGTACTTTGGATTTATCAAAGCACTGATGCTGAGGGCATGTTATGTCACACATTTCCATGCAGTTGGGTCGTTGCATCATTATCGGGCTCCATTGAGATTTTTTTGTTTTTAGTTTTTTGTGTTATCCATTGAGATGCAGGCATTGCATTGTCATCATCTGGCCGTGCAGGCCTTAGAACCACTGTTATCGAACAGCTACTGCATCAGCGTTCAAGGGCAATGGGTTGGTTCCGATTGGCGTGAATGTGACGATGCATCAGTTTTGTACCATAACAGCTGCAGTACCGCCTTGTGAGTCCCAGGACTGGAGGGGTGCACCACAAGCAAGGATAGGACTCACAGATGTCAGAGTCTAGCAGCATCAACAGCACCAGCAGAAATGCAGGTAGTCTTTTGTGTCCCTGAGACTTCAGAAGACAAGAGGCAAATCAGCAAGCCCTTGGAGTCATTTTGGTTTCAAGAGATATGGGTCTTTGTCCTCAGCAGGGCAGATATCAGCAGCCAGCAGGGCAGCTCAGCAAAGCAGAAAAGGTATGTTCTTGGCCCAAGTGTCCTGCCAGGGGAATCTTGTGAGTCAGCTCCAGAAGGAAGGCCTTGTGGCAATGGGGACCACCAGGGCCCTTGCTGTCCCATGCACAGGAGCCTTAGTCTCACTGTAAAGGAGTTTGTCCTTCCAGTATATGTGATAAATCCCAGAGACATCACCTGCTGCTTGGCATTCAGTCTGCTTCCTCATGCCCTCAAGGGTTGGACACTCCCTGTGTGCCATACAAAACTCCTCTTTGGTGGGTCCTCCTTCTGCATTCCATTCCATTCAGCAGACATAGACAGGTCACCAATGGAAGCAATGCCTTGCTCAGTGGGATCTGGGACAGCCACTGCAGGTGCCCCAGCCACTTCACAAGGAAGACACTCAGGGGGAGGTTTACTACTTGCTCTACCTTTACCCTTTTGTTTAGCAGCTGGCTGGGTCAGTGTTCCAGGTTCAGCTCTTGTTGACTCCCATCCTGGGTAACCATGCATACTGTCCTTGCACAGGTATAATCAGGTAACCCCAAAACGTTCCACAAGAGCCATGAGCTCCACTCCCTTCCAGATAGTATGCTCTAGGGTATTACCCAACAAACATACCACAGGCATGGCTGGGCTCACATCTACTTTCATAATACCTGTAACCCCACCACTCATATGCAACAATGACCGCTGAGTAGAGACCCTCTCTGTTCCCAGCTACCACAACTAGGTAGAATGCATTAGGAATTACCTGTTCTGTTGACACCAGATGACTCCTTACCATAGTCATACTGGGTCCTGTATTCCTTAGAGCCTCAACACCTTGCCTCTTGGTGAGCGGACTTCTCTGTTACTGATATTGTTTTGTTTGTTCAGGTATGGCTACTGTTATGCTAAATACAATGTGTCTTTTCCGGGATTAGGGTTGACTTGGCACAACTATGTTTTTTGGTTATCGCTTATAGTTGGAATTTATTATGTTTTTTAGTGTTCATTTTACTTCACACTTGTTGCTCTGTTTAAACATATACCTCTATATACATTTGGTATTGCCGGAGGTACTAATCTTTAGAATGTTTAATATATGCATTGAGGATGGACTGATTTGTTATGGTGACACCATTTTATGTTTTTCATGGACCTCAACCTCCTTCTTTATTCTCCTTTTCCCCATATTCTTTTTTCTCCTTCATAGTCCGGGTCTTGGATACTACTTACCCATTCCTGAACACTAACTGTGATAATTTAAGTGAAAAGTGTTATTTCTGCAGACTGCTTTTACTGTTGGTCCTCGGGCTCCAAGGATGAAGATCTGTTTTTTCACAGGGGTTTTTTGACCTTTTTTTCTATATAGGTTTTCACGTCTGCTTTTTTTGGTTTAACTTTCTCTGAGTGCATTCACAACTTTTACTTTTCTTTCAATTTCTGGCACTAGTATTCAGGTGCCTCTCACATACAATCTTCTAGCGCTATCATTCAGGTGCATCTTGTACTTACAGGTTATCGGGCACCTTTTAAGTTTGGGATACTGTCTTTGCTCCTTTTACTCAGGGAAAATACCCAGAGTATTTGGTCTGTTTTTCATTTTCTTGGTCTTTAATGAATTTACTTGAATATGATTACTTGTCACAAGAACTTTCATTCTGTGAACTGTTTTGATTATATATGTTAACGTATCAGCCTCAAATTCTCTTCCTTGATGTGATGCAAACCTAAGAAAATCCCATTTCCTGTTTAAATTTACAGCCTTGAAAAAGTTGCAAGTATGGCGAAACACGTGCCAGCTGTTGTTTAAATCAAATTGTACACAAAATGAAACAATTCATTACATTGAATGTAACCATCAGTCTTTTGTAGTAACTTCACAACTTTTGGAGCATTTTTCACAAATACGTACCTGTTGTACTGACGGACTATTTAGCTATTTGTGGTGCTCTGAACATTCAAGATATATTCTTTGCCCATTGATGGTAACCTATTGACTATACTTAGTAGTATGGGAGGGCACATGATTCTTAGGAACCATCTCACTGCCACCCACGGACACTAGGGTAACCCCACTAAACTCTGCCCATTAACTAAGACAATCTCCTCCCCCAGCACCCCACTAGCCACCTCTGGATTCTTTCTTCCAGTGGAAGGTTGTGCTCTTTTTGTACACTTGGGATTCACCTTGTTGTGTCCACACTCGCAGAACTCATATCACTTGATGGGCTTGGGCTTATGATATTTGTCAGGGTAGACTTTCTTCTGGTGGCCTGATTGGAAATGAGAACCAGACCCTTTAACCTGTGAGTTGTTTTGGGGGCATTCAGAGAACTATCTCTTTTTATCTCCTCGCTTCTTCTGGTGGGAACCCTGACTACCCTTTTGGGAATCCCCCCCCCCCCCCCCAATGCCTTCTTGGAAACTTTGGTCCTGACCCAGATAGCTGTCTCCTCAGCAAGTGTCCTGTGGTCTGTTAACATACTATCAACTAGGTTCTGGCACAGCTCTGGAAAAAAATATCAAGCATGTGCCTTTTCAAAATCAAGTTGGACAGCCCTGAATAATCATCATCCTTGCTGGCCCTCACTCAGCCCTTCAGGCATTTGTTGGCATAATCCAAGAAATCCACCCCTGTTTGTGATGAGATCCTGTGGCTGCCATGAATCTGAGCCTATCCCTCTCAGGGGTCGGTCCAAACTTGCAGGCTAGTATGGCCATCATGGCAGTGCAGTATGTTTGGTCCTCTATCACTAGTGGAACAAGTGTGTCCCTCCCCATCATGGGAATATACCGCCACAAACAATCCCCCCACAACTCTTCTGGGACCTTGTGCACTTTTAGAGCCACTTCGTAGGCTGCACACAATTTGGCTATATTGTCCCCCATTGCATAACTGGGCACCAAATACTTTTGGATACTGACTTTATACTCACCAGTAGACAGTGCAGGTATGCTGCCCACATTGCTGTTGCTGAACTCCTCTCTCGTAGCTCTGATGTCCAGCTCTATAATGCTGTGCTCATGAGATATTTTTCTTTCTTTCTTCCATGACAAGTGGCTGAACATTTGCAGGTTTTGTTTGTGAGAGAGGACTATCCATGGGGATATCTAAGGTGGATCATTGGTGGCAAAGTAGTTGTCTAACGTGTCCCAGATGGGTTTAGAGGGAGTTTTCCAGGGTGTGTGATGGAGGGAAATATTGTCAGTGCCTCTAATGTGTGAAATCCAATTGATCCAGCATTTAATAGAGGCTTTGTGTGTGCTTTTTCAGTTGATGGCCTGAATCATTAATTTTCAAGATAAGGTTTGGTAGGGTAGGTGTGTTTTTATAGTATTTGGATTTCGAAATGGGAGTCATGATTTTAAGAAGTTGTAGAATTCCATTTTATCAAGATTGCAATCTGCTTGTAATACGGAGAAATACGGAGAAAGTTATGGGATGAAATGTGGAGCCAAGCTGTTGTGGGATGAATTTTTCCTTGTCTATCCATGTTTGGTAAAATATGGGTTTGCCATTGCATTTACTGTTCAGATTGTTCAATAGTAAAGCAAGGTTAGAGAGTTTTATATCTGAATAAAGTTGTTTCTTTATTTTTAGTAGAGACATTTTGATAATATGGAATACATATTTGGAGACATCGAGATGTTTCGTGTTGGATGTTAGTAAGATTAGCTGGTTTTAGGTTTTTTAAAAGAGCCCTTTCCATTTCTATCCATACTGAGGTGTAGTTGCTAGGGGGTGGATATAATACAAACCCTGTTTTGCGAGAAAAGCAAGTTGGTAATCTCTAAAGTTGGCCAGGTTGTCTCCCCCTAACAAGTTGTGTAGTTTAAGTTTTTCCAGAGGGCAATTCTAGCTTTTTATCTAACCAAATAAATGTAGAGATCTGTTTGTCTAATTTGCAGGTAAAGTCTTCTGACAGTAGGAGAGGGAGCATGTTGATGAGGTAATTGATTATGGGGGTGATCATCATTTTTATAGTTTCAATTCTTCCCAACCAGATAATACATTTTGGAGACCTTTTCTCTAGTAGGTTGTTTGTTTTTTTCTGGGGTATTTTTTTCATTGTGTTTGTTGGTGTCTATTAGGTCTGATCAGAATTCGATGCCCAGGTGTTTTATATATCCAGATTGCCAGGTTAAACCAGATGTACCCAGAATATCTTTTGTGCAGTGGAGATTTAGAGGTTTCACTTCTGATTTATCCCTGTTTAGTTTATAACCTGAGTGCTTGGAGAAGAGTTCTATGGTGGACATGAGGGCTTGCATGGAGGGGCCCGGGTTTTCGGTGACTATCAGGATGTCATCTGTGTATTCTGCTATTTTAACATGTTTGTCTTTGAAACCGATTCCATTTATTTTGGGGTTTTGTTTTATGTCCAGTAGGAGGGGTTCTAGAGCTAGGAGAAATAAAGATGGGGAAAGAGGGCAATCTTGTCTCGTGCCTTGTTGAAGGTTCAATTGTTTAGATAGTGAGCTATTAATCAAGATGAATGCAGATGGATTTTTATATAAAGACATGACTATTTTTATGAAAGTATCACTAAGGTCAAAGGATTCCATGCCATGTTTTAAAAAAGCCAAAGATACTCTATCAAATGCTTTTTCAGCGTCTAGTGTTATGGCTACTGCTGATGAGGAAGACTTTTAGCATTCTCAAGGACGTGACAGAGGAGACGTGTGTTATTGTTTGTGATGCAGTTTTTGAGAAAGTCTCCTTGGGAATCAATCAATCAATCAATCATATCATGTGTAAAGCACACTACTCACCCATGAGGGTCTCAAGGCGCTGGGATGAAGAATGCTGCTACTGCTCGAAAAGCTAGGTCTTGAGGAGTTTTCTGAAGGTCAGCAGGTCTTGGGTCTGCCGTAGGTGGATGGGGAGGGTGTTCCAGGTCTTGACGGCGAGGTGGGAGAATGATCTGCCGCTTTAGGTTGCTCTTATGAAGCAGGGGACTGTACCAAGGGCGAGGTCAGCGGAGCAGAGATGGCGGGTGGGGGTGTAGAATTTGAGTCGTCTGTTGAGGTACATTGGTCCAGTGTTGTGGAGTGCCTGGTGTGCGAGGATTAGGAGCTTGAAGGTTATCCTCTTGATTAACTCGGAGAAGTGCAGGTCTCTCAGGTGGGGTGTGATATGGCTGTGGTGAGGAACGGACATGCAGAGGCGTTCTGGATGCGTTGGAGCCGTCTCAGGAGTTTGGCCGAGGCTCCTGCGTAGAGGGCATTTCGGTAATCCACCCTGCTGCTGACGAGGGCCTGGGTGACCGTTTTTTCGTTTCAGTGGGGATCCACTTGTAGATCCTGTGGAGCATGCGGAGGGTGTTGAAGCAGGAAGAGGAGACGGCATTGAGCTGTTTAGTCATGGAGAGGGTGGAGTTAAGGATGACTCCTAGGTTGCGTGCGTGGTCGGTAGGTGTTGGGGCGGTTCCCAGTGCGGTTGGAATTGCTTATTAACTTTGGTAAGTGTTCATTATGTCTTGTGGCCAAGGTGTTTGCATACATTTTGCAATCTAGGTTTATCAGAGAGATCCACCTGTATTGTTTTGGTAGTGATGAGTCTTTCCAATCCTTGGGAATCACAATATTGTTGGCTTCAGCCTTTGTGTCTGTGATTTTGCTTGATTTAGCAATTTTATTGAATAGAGTTCGCATGCTTGGTTGTAGCAGGCCAGAAAAGGAGTTTTAAAATTTAGAAGTAAAGCCATCTAGCCCAGGGGTTTTATTTTCTTTTAGTGTAATAATGGCTTCTGATAATTCAGTGGATGATATTGGTTTGCCGAGAGGCAGTTTATCACTTTCTGATAGTTGTGGAATTTTAAGTTCTTCCAGGTTTGCTTATGCATTTGTGCATGTCAAAGGTTTTGTCATTCCGATATAAGGATTCAAAGAAATTCTTGAGGGTATCTAGTCTTTTGATTGGGTTAGTGTGGGTTAGGTTTTCGGAGTCTTTAATTTTTTTGATTCTGTTTTGGTTCTGTTTATGTTTGAGGTAAGATGCCATCATATTTCCCGCTTCGTTAGATTAGTTTAGTTTGAGACCTTTGAATGTATTTATCCACACTCCTGCTCTTTTACTAAAGATTTTGTTTTATTCATATTTGTTCTGTGTGAGCTAGGAGAGTGTGTTGTTGTCTAGGGAGTTGGTATGTGACTGTTTTATTTGTTTTATTTCTTGTGCTAGCGATAATAATTTAGCATTGTTAGCTTTGTTGATTTTAGTTTTGATTTCCAGAAGGACTTCTCTCAGTGTTGCTTCCCAGATGGAATGTATGTAAGCTTCTGAGAGGTCATTGTCTTCAAAGTAGTTTTTGATTGTTTCTTCGATTTGTTTCCTACCTTAAGGATTTGCTAATACTTTGTTGTTAAAACGCCAAACTTTAGTGGATGGTTTTACATGGCTACCTTTTAAGAGAGTATTGATGCATGTGTGATCCGAGACAAGTTTCAGGAATATGTTTGTTTGGTCAATCATGTTGGTATAAACCCCAGATAATAAAATGTAGTCTATTCTTATGTATGAGTTATGTGGGGCCGAGTAAAAGGTGTAGTTACTGGAATCAGGGATTGTAGGCACCAAGTGTCCTTAAGATTATTTTTTGAGAATATTTTCTGTACTAAAGGAGGCGATTTGGATAGTCGGTAGTTGCAGGTGGATTGGCGATCTAGAATAGTGTCTAGGGGAAAGTTGAAGTCCCCACCAAATACAATAAGATCATCTTGGGGTAGGTGGTCAATTTCATTAGATAAGTTTTCCCAAAAGGAAGTGTCATCCGCATTCAGACGGTAAATGTGGAATGAGTCTCCCCCTATGTAGATTTGTGATCAAGAGTCTGCCGTCTACATTGTGGAAGAAATATTCCAGAGAAATGTTAGAGTTTTTTTGCAATTGAGGTTATTACCCTTTTTTGTCTTATGGTTTGCTGGAGACCAGGCTACATGTGAGATACAGTTATTTTTAAGGACTTCAGGATCTTCGACACTTAATTTGGTTTCTTGGAGAAGAATAATGTCTCCTTTAGTTTTTGCTAAGTAGTCTATACTCTTACGACACTTGACTGGGTGGTTTAGTCCTTTCACATATAGGGAGATTAAGTTAAAGTTGTCAGAGATATTGTGTGTTAACATTAATTGCAAATGGTAGGTCAAGTTGGGGAGCTTTCTGAAGTAGTATTTAACGTCCAGTGTAAAAGCATACACAAAGGGTGATAAAAGTATATAAATTAGCATTCTTTCGTTAGACCGAGGTGAAAAGTTGAGGCTTGTGCATGAATATTCACTAGTATAGTAATGCGATCAGATGGATCAATGAAGATGTGATGTTTTCCTTTCGCTGTGACTTTAAACTTGGCAGGACCTGCAAAGGAGAATTGAATGTTCATTTCGCGGAGCCTGTCTCTGATTGAGAGGAAGCCTTTCCTGGTTTCAACAGTCAGTTTCGAGTAGTCCTGTGTGAATATTATCTTGTGATCATTCCACATGATCTGGCAGTTTTTACAGCAAAGGCGTGAATAGCTTCAGTGTGTTGGTACCTCAGCGGGTTACAGATGATTGGACGAGCCATGTTTTTACAGGGAGATCCTTATGTTGAAATTCTGTGTGCCTGTTCCAGCTCTAGGTTATTATTGATTTTTTGGGATCCAGTTTTCTTGGAACGAAATGCAGGAGTTGGCAGAATCCTCTGATCCTTCCCGAACACCAAACAGTCTAACATTGCCCCTTCTGTTGCGATCTTTGAGTCTGGCAAATATTTATTTTCATGTGTTTTGTGACAGTTAGCTGGATTTTTATGTCCTTATTTGAGCGAGTGGTAGAGTCTTCCACTTTGCTTATCCTTTGTTCGGCCTCTGAGATTACTGTGTTGATTGTGTTGACATCAGCCAAGATGGCAGTCATTTCCAGTTAGATAGTGTCCGTATTATGTTTGGTTGACTTTGCCAAGTCATGTACCTCTATCAATCTCTTCAGTATCATTTCCATTGTGCTGTTCATGTCAGCCTTGGATTTAATGGGAGAATCAGGTTAGGGAGGTTCAGCTTTTGAGCGCTTGAAGTGCGATTTGGTTTCTTTTCCTGCCATATTGTTACTGAGCGGAGTAGAGAGGAGGCTTAGTTTAGGTTTTGATTGGTTTTGATTGGTAGTTGGTGAAGTGCAGTTTGAATGTAGCTGATTTATTAACACAGATCTGTAAGGATTCATAGCAAACACTGCATTTGGGTGGTAGCTGGGTAGCACTTTTGCAGTGGGAAGACCGGAAAAGCAGGCATTGTAGAGATGATGATCCTTCAGAACACCATACAGTGCACCATTCAGTGCACTATACAGCTCTTTGTCCAGCGCTTTCCCCAGAGAGACAAGTGGTCTACTCGTAGTAACAGGTTGTTCCTTGGTTATAATGGTTGTTTGATATCCTTGCTCTTTCCCCAACCAGACAAGTGGTCAAGACGTAGGAGCAGATTGGTCCTTGTTGGTTAGAGTGGATTTGCTAGGAGTCAGGAAGGTGAAAGGTCACTTCTAGCCTTGTCTAGTCTCTAAAGTTCTTTTTAGTGGATCAAGGCACAGCAGTGTAACAGGTGACTAGTTTCAGAGATGTTGCAGATTTTGTGGGATCTCCTAGCTTATTCATGAGCGAGAAGGAGAGGCTTCAGCGTTGCATGTGGAGTGTCCATTTTAAGGTCAGGCATTGTTTCTAGGAGTTTCCAGGGAGTTTTAAATGTGTTAAGTCTTCACATGCTATACAGTCTTAGATTCAGAGCAAGCATCTATGACGCACACACTAAGAGAGGTATCAGTGCTGAGTTATTGCTTCTGTGCACAAAACTCAGGGTGAAGGAGAGACCATGAGTGGGTGACCCGCCATCTTAGGATCAGGCACTTCAGGATCGGTCAAGTGCGACTATCGGGCTGATCCCAGATCAATAATGAAATTAAACAATGGAACAGTACCTTGTTATCCCGCGATCTGGTGTGTGTCTTTGCAGGCGTTTCAACTATTTGGCATTGGTCCTGCCGCCATGATGCTTAAATCCGATCTCCAATCGGGTCTGTAGTCATCTTGTACATGGAGCGCTCTGAGGAGACAGAAGACGATAATTTGGCACCCACTGCAGCAAATTATATGCTGGTGTCTATCTAGTGCGTTCTTAGATGAGCGGGTCATGGGGTCATAAATCTGCTTTGGTCGCAGTGAAATCTTCACATTCCTCTCGATGCGAGGTGGAGAGACAGGATCAGGCGGCCATACACTCTGCCGTTGGAAACACCCCCCCCCCAGCCAGGACTCATACTAGTTTAACAAAAAATTATGGCTGCCATTTCGGGGTTTTCGACATGAAAAAATGGGATAAAGCCCCTCCAGCCTATCAGGATGCGTTAGTTGCTGAAGTTGAGTATCCTGAATTCTCACGAGAGTCACAAACGTAACTCTTCACATATATAAATACTTTTGTACCTTAATTTCTCTCAAATTACTGAATGGATTTACACCAAATCACAAAAAAGGAAGGTTTTTGGACCAAGATCTAGCTTTCTGCTCTGGCCCTGAACCCAACACTCTGCCATGCACTGCCAGGCATGATAAAATGCTGTGTGTAGCAAGGAGTTGGGAACTAGGTTGAAGTAATTCGGGGTTCCCAAGGCCTACACGCTCCGGAGATAACCCAATTACACTCAAGAACTGTTGGCACGGAAACTGTAAAAGGCAAAGAACAAGTTTATTAAGACCCCATGGGGTGGTGGTACACTCAAACAGCACCCTTCGGTAATGCAAGAGGTATCACACCGAACACCGGTGTGACCCCGTTTATATACAGTTTGGGGCAATAAAAGATAGGCGGCACAAGTTAAGACACATTTTAAGGACATATATGGTCATGTTTTGGAATACTGCCAGCTCATTGGAGGGGGCACAACTCCGCTGGTCATTTTGGTGCACATTCCTGAAGGTTTACGGGTCAGTGGGAACTGCGCATGTGAGGCTTGACCAGTACTAAAAATAGCCTGTTGCTGGGCAGATAGAAGTGGTCAGCGGAACGGACAACGGACTAAAGGGCACGCCGGCCACGAGGCCGCTCATGATCTAAGATGGCCGCCGCAACATTCAAAATGGCGTTTTCGTATATAGCCAAGTTAAGGAGGACAACGTGTAGGTTCAGCTAATCGCTAATGCGGCCGGGCCAATTACGACAGACGACCCTTTTAGCGTTTAGCTGAATCTACCTCATAGTGAACATAATCAGGATGTTCGTCCTCGATGTCTATTAACATAATTTGGGTTACCTCTTTGTGGAGCATCATTTTGTCATGGGCAAGAGCTCGTCTTGATGGTATGCAAGCTGATAAACACATTGAGCATAAAGCTGGGCCACACTGAATACATAAGCATACGAAGAACAGGGCCCCCACAAGTATACAGAGAATCGTCAACAATTTCCAGCCCCAAGTTGCAAGCATGGACCAGAACCATCCCGAAAGTGTCCAAGTTCCATTGTCCGGGTGTAGTTCAGCTGCTATTTTATGAAGTTTGGAGATAGCATCGTACACAGATGGAGAATTGTCCGGAATATACACGCAACAGCTGCTTCCGATAATTCTACAACCCCCCCCACGATCAGCTAAAACAACGTCCAATACCATTCGATTTTGGAGGGTGACAATCCTGGAAATCTGTAGTTCCTCAGTAATATTCCCCAGAGCAATAGCCTCGACAACACGCGTCAGTCGTCTGATTTTCCGGCTGTTCAGTGCAGCCCCCACAAAGGAGAATAGTCCCAGATTAAAGTCCACATACTGTTGCAATGCAGTGTCTGTTTGGTCAATGTCTTCCAGGGCAACAGTTCGTTTAACCCTATTCAAAACGAAGTCATGGTACAAAGTATAATCATTGTGATACATCGGAGGGGCAATGAATACGGGAGGTAACACAAACGATACGTAGCACGTGCCCAACCACCCCAATGGAAGCTGATGGTAGCCCTTCGTTCCACAGATAAAGTATGTATTTCGTGATGCAACAAATGAAATGCCATTCGGGCTATCAAACGTGAGAGTAGTATTACATTCGCTTTTTCCCACTGCAATCAAGCCCTTATTCCTGATACATAAATCTGCTTTTGTAGCAATGACATTCATAACATGGGCACTAGATACATTAATGTTCCGCTGATTGCTATATACTCGTGGGGCAGGCACATTATCAGGCCTATACTCTTCCCATTCGAAACGAGTGCCCTCAGCCCGGGGAAACCCATCCTTGTCGTGGGAACATACTTTATTCAAGCGGAAAAGCACCCCTCCTTTAGTTGGCCATCTCAGAGTAAAAAGGAGGGTGTACCAAGCGTTGCATGACCCATTATGTGAAAACGGGAGTGGAATAAGTGGGGTGCCCCCTCTCTTCTGGTGCCCAGGCAACATCCCACACACCCAGCAATTTGAGGTATTGGTCATGTTATGTGTGTGGTGAAGAATCTGAATGAAGCTGTTATTTAAGTACGTTTGGCGGTGGCGCTCTTCATGGAAGGGTAGTGTAAAATGAAAATGTTCAGACGGTGCCGGGGTAGTCGGCAGCAAATGTTCACGTACAGGCACCACAAGTTCGACTACCCAGGCTATAACAGCTATCACCACAATAGTCAAAACAAAGAGAAAGGCACCCAATATTTTCTTATCACGTGATGCCGTTGATGCCATAGTTCAAGAATGTTCGTGCAAAGTCTCAAATAGCACAAATTGTTCACAAAGTCTCAGATACACGTGTGTGTATACCTAAAAAAAGAAAAATGTGGTGCTGAACTCCGAGGTAGCCGTTGTTTTCTTCTCCGGGCCAAGACGGGTGTCGCTACTCTGGCAGAACTGATCCCCCCCCCTTGGAATTCCCGGTTTCCGTTTCACAAACCTGGAGCGGTAACCAACCAGTCATTAAAAAGGCAAAAAAAAATCTTCTTATCGTGGACGCAAGTTGTAGCGCTCTCTACCGGCAGCAGATTGGTCCGGGAAGGCTCCCTCAACTTCGGCCGACGTCACAGCTGGGCTCTTTTCTTTCTCCAAGATCTCCTTATAATCAGTCAACACAGCAGGAGTCACCAGATCCGGAGAGACACGGCGGCAATGTGTCGAATGCACCCACCGCTTCCTGTTTGTCACTCGTACTGCGGTGCGGGTCGCAAGGAGGACCTGTTCGGGGCCCCTCCACCTGGGCTCCAGACTGCTTGCTCTCTCAAACGAGCGTATCATGACATGGTCCCCAGGATGAAGATCATGGCCCTCTCCAGTAGAGTTGTCAGGGAGCGCTTCTCGAACCTGTTGATGAATAGAGAGCAAATCATTTGTTAATCGTGCCAAATAATCATTCATCATAACACAAGGCACATCGTGTATTAATCGCGGCTTTGGCACCCCCCCAGATATTCATAGGGCGGCCAAACACCACCTCATAAGGCGTAAGGCCGGTTCGTGAGTGGGGTACTGATCTAAGAGAGAGCAGCGCTAGCGGCAAAGCGTCTGGCCACTTCAATGATGTAGACGCCACAATTTTGGCCAGCTTAAGCTTCAACGTAGCATTGTACCGCTCGACCAAACCTGCTGACTGAGGGTGGAATACAGCGTGGTACTTCTGCTGAATCCCTAACCCCTTCAGTACATATTCCACAATCTTTCCAACAAAATGGGGCCCATTATCGCTCCACAAAAATTTGCAAACTCCAAAGCGAGGAAAGAATTCCTTAAGCAACACCTTAGCTGTTGTCAAAGCCGTATTGTCTTTCGTGGGGTAGGCCTCAACCCATTTGCTAAAAGCACACACCACCACTAGGACGTACTTCAGGTTATTGCAGCGCTCGAGTTGGATGTAATCCATTTGAAGCACCTCAAATGGTGCAGAAGGTGGAACGAACCCTCCTTTCGGAGTATGGGTCCCCTTTCCAGGATTGTGTTGCAAACATACCAGGCAGGTCTGCACTACTCTCTTTGCAGTATTGGCAATCTCGGGGTGTTCCCAAACTCGTGTTAAAAGCTGAGTGATTGCAAGAGCTCCGACATGAGCCAGTCCATGTGTCATCTGGACCATCGCCTGTAAGTAAGCCGCAGGCAATTTCCACTTCTCCATGTCTTTGCTTCTCCAACAACCCTCGTCATCTAGTACCCCATCTGCTGCCCAAGTTGCGAGCTCAGATTCAGTGGCTGATTTTTGAATATCCCGTATTTCTGCTCTAGCATCACTCCATCGCTCAGCCTGTGATTGTACCACGTACATGGGGGAGCTAGTTCGGGACATAGCCGTTTGTCTTGCTATGCTGTCTGCAAAGGCATTTCCTTGGCCCACTTTGTCCGTGATCTTTTTATGGGCACTGCACTTCACTATCGCTACTTTCTTAGGGCCAAGCAACGCATTTAGGAGATCACGCACTAGCTCTCCGTGCATAATGTGCTCTCCGTGTGATGTCAGAAACCCACGTTCCCTCCAAAGTAGCCCGAAGTCATGGGCCACTCCAAAGGCTGTCCGTGTATATGTTCACACATAATCCGGCACTTAATTCGCAGGCTCTTGTTAAAGCTATCAGCTCTGCTGCCTGAGCCGACTTTTGTGGTATCCTAGCTGTTTCTACCACTGTTTTAAGCGTCGTGATCGCATATGCTGCGGAAGTCGTACCATCTGGCAGCCTTAGACACGATCCATCAACCCACAGTTCCCCATCCACATCTGGAAGTGGCACATCCTGTAAGTCGACACGACCCTTTGTCTGTTCCTCGGTCAGGAAAACACAGTCGTGATGTTTTTCTTCCTGACCCTCCTCGGCCGGATAGGGCAATAAAGTGGCAGGGTTCAAAGTAGCGCATCTTTTCAATGTAATATGTGGCGCCAAGAGTGTCAGCTCGTATCCTGTTAGCCGTGCACTCGTAAGGTATTGGGTCTTAGTTTGGTTTAACAAGGCATCTACTGCGTGGGGAACTAACACCAACAATTTGTGTGATAACACTATTCCCTCACTCTGTCGTATGGCTACTGCTGTTGCTGCTACCGCTCGAAAACACCCGGGCAACCCTCGTGCTACAGGATCAAAAATGGCAGAGAAGTATGCACATGGTCTCTGCTTATCCCCGTGCAATTGCACTAACACTGACAACGCACACCCATCATTCTCGTGCACGAACAATGTGAAAAGTTTCGTGTAGTCTGGTGTACCTAACACGGGTGCGGAACAAAGGGCCTGCCTCAACTGCTCAAAAGCTTTCTGACATTCATCTGTCCACTCAAGAGGCATTGGTGTAGCTTTGGACAGTAATGCTAGCAAAGGTTTTATGATATGCGAAAACCCCATGATCCATTGCCTACAAAAGGACGTCAACCCTATGAAGGCACGTACATCTCTCTGCGTGCGGGGGACTGGTGTGTCTAAAATTGCTTGAATTCGATCAGATGTTAATGCACGCCCCTCCTTAGACAACAGATGACCGAGGTAGGTCACCTGGGGTCTACAGTATTGAAGCTTTTTCTTGGAAACCTTGTGATTGTGTTGTGCCAAAAAGGAAAGCAACGCAAGTGTACTCTGTTCACATTGTGCATAGGAGTCAGCGGCAAGCAGAAGGTCATCCACGTACTGGATGAGCGCAACGCCAGACTGCAATTTAAAAGAATCTAGCTGCCTTTTCAAAGCCTGGCTGTAGATGCTAGGGCTTTCAGTATATCCTTGGGGAACACGACAAAATCTATACGATTTATTATTGAGTGTAAAGCCGAACAGATATCTGCTATCAGGATGAACAGGGATGGAAAAGAATGCATTCTTTAAGTCAATAACGCTAAAGGTGGTGGCTGTCGGTGGAACCAAAGTAAGCAAAGTCGTAATATCAGACACCACCAGGTATTGGGGGATGACAATTTTGTTGATCTCACGCAAATCAATAATAAATCGATAGATCTTGCCATCTGTGTCTCTCTTAAGAATTGGTAGAATAGGGCTGTTACAAACATTATAAGGGACCTCCTCCACAACCCCTGCAGAAATCAAATCCTGAACAATATGTGTCAATGCAATTTCACCTTCTCTCGAGATCTTATACTGTGGCACTCGTGGTAAAGGGACCCCCTCCTTAACAGTAATGTGTATTGGTGGAATACGCATCTCTCCCACATCCGTATCTGAGGTCGCCCACAACGTGTGCGGCAGAGAGGCCAAAGCGGGGATGTCTAAAATAGCATAAAATCTGTCAGGGTCAGGGTAATTATCGTTCAGAATAACCCGCACTCCCTCTGGAGCGCAACGTATTGTCGCTCGAAAATATTTAAGCAAATCAATGCCCAGGATATTGTCTGGGGTATGGGGTGATAACAAAAATTGGCCAAAACTAAAGTATTTGTCTATGCATAGTGCAAGGGGCTTGGACAATGGGCTGGGGGAGGGTGTGCCATCAAACCCTACACACGTAATCATTTCGCCAGACAGGGGAGCCCTCGGAACCAAGTTTTTCGACAAAGCGCTACGAGTAGCTCCTGTGTCGACTAGAAATTGATCAGTAGAACCCAAAATGCCCGCTGTTACATATGGACCTTGCTGATCTACCGGCACTTCAACTGATTCCTTACCCCATCCTACGCAGTCCTATGCATGCACATAATCCTGGTGTTCCACATTCTCTCCCTCCGAAATCTGATATTGATTCCGTCTATCAAACGCATTTCGTTCGTCCTGGCCACGGCCCCTCTGCTCAATCTGTCTACGATCACCTCCGCCACCTCTCGTTCCAGTATAACCTCCCCTTGCCCTTCCACTTCCTCGACCACGCTGACTACGCTGTTCACGAAGTACCGGACAATCTTCGGCCCAATGCCCAAACTCCTTACAATAAGCACACTGATCCTCCGCAATGTCCGTACGACCATACGATGCGTTTCCACCACCTCGTCTACTTCTCTCATCCCCTCTACCCCGTGTTCCCCGAACCTGCGCCAACATCACCTTCGTTTTCAATTCCTTCGCCTTTTTCTCTACACTTTCTTTAGCCTCCACTTCCTGCCGCTAATAATACTGAGCCATAGTTAACAAGGATGCAGGGGTCGCCGTGGCCCAGGAGCTTTCACTCGACTTCAATCGCTTTGCAATCTCTGGTAGGAGATTAGCCACATACTTATCTACAAACAAGTGCCGACCCGTATCGTCAGTTAAAGATTGACCACTGTAATCATGAAACGCCTCCTCGAAGCGTGTAAAGAAATCTGAGACCGTTTCATCGGGTTTCTGCTTGCACGACGTTAACATAGTCCAATCAATCTTTTTGGAGGGAACAAGTGTTTTTAATTTATTCAAGATAGCTGCCGGAAGGTCTAGAATTAGCTGACAAGGCTTACATGCTGGTTCTCTATCCAAATCTGCAGCATTTAGTTCTTTCCATGTTCCCCCCAATATCGTTTCATCATTATTTTTACGAATTTGCCTCCACATATCAGGTGGTAAAATTAGCCCAAAAAACAAATCTATATCCACAAGAGTCATCACACAAGACGATATAGCCCCCTCCACCCCCTCATAAAATGCCGCCGGATTCTTCCGAAGATCAGGTAAAGAATTTTTCAATGCCATGACATCTGCTCTATTCCATGGCGTGTATACCCAATTATACACAAAATACCCTTTCGCATCCTTCGACAATTTATCATCATCCGTACCTTCCCCTTTTGGTGGAACATACAAAGGCGCGGCTTCACGCATAGGCATAACATGCAACGCAGAACTCTTATCTGAACCACGGAGAGAACACTCTTTGGCCTGCCCGTTATTCTCCAATTCGGACTCCTTTTGCCTCCTTTTCCGTTCCTCCCGCAATTGAGTTGTCTCATCCCGCAGCTTGATCAATTGCTTGAACAGGTCATCAACATCTGAAAGATCAAAATCACCTTTAGCCAAATTCTCATAATACACTGACAACACTTTAGGCTCTAACGTATCAGAAAGTTCACGATATGCGTTTACAACTTCATCCGCCAGACTGGACAGAAAATACATTAATTCAAGATCCGACCACCCTTTCTTTTCTGTTAACAACTGCTCCTGAGTAACACAATGCTTATTCACTTTACGAGCCCAACTGCGTAAATGAGCGGACCTTTCCGCAGTAAACCTGAGAGCCGAAACCCCCTTCTGACCCGACTGATCCTGTCCATCATCCTCTGAATCCGCAGCCGGAGCCGTCGGCGAAACGTACGGAGGCGGTGACCGATCTAACAAAGAAAAATCATCAATTTCATTATTAAGGACAGGATAAAGTGGTCGGCGAATAGGAAATTGACCAGTCGTTTGCAATTTACGTTCCCGTTCCTCCCTTTCTTTCTTCTCCTGAGCCTCCTTTTCCTCAAGCTGTAAAGCCTTATCCCGAGCAGCCTTGCGCTGCTCTTTGTCCGCCAAGGCAACCTCACGCTTCATTCGCTCACGCGCCGCTTTCTCCCACATTCGCACGCAATCAAACATATTTTGTCTAGACCTGCGTTGAAACAAACATTGCTCTACAAATTGTATTTTACTTAAATCAAACGACCCGTGTAGAGGCCATTGCAATTCAGGATCGGCCTTGGTATACTTATGCCATAATTTACTGTACATAATAGGGGGAAGGCCAAATTTTATGTACATTTCCCTATTTGGTGTTCCCTCTGGGGGAGCCGGCTGTGCTTCTGCTAACCTAATTGAGGTACCTTCTCCAAGACAACACATTCCTCGGAGTGTGCTGAAAACAGGCATGTTCGAAAAGTATCACGAAAGCGTGACACAAAACAAAATGGCACTTACAGTTCTTCACACAATTGTGCCGCTCAAGGAAAAAAAACCAAAGTTAGAGAAACATCTCTACATGCCTGCCTATGTGAAGTGCACTACACATATAAGTTCAAAGATCACAAATTCACAATGTTAGCTAACTCAAATCAAAAGACGTAGATCGTAGGACTTCGGCAAGCGTCCGAGGACTACCTTACCGATCACAAAGCACAGAATTTCAGTAAGCGTCCGAAGACTACCTTACCGAACACAAATCATAGGACCTCAGTAAGCGTCCGAAGACTACCTTACCGGTCACAAAGCTTACCCAAATTCCCAAATGTCCAGATTCCAACTGCCAAGGTCTTTGTAAGCCAAATCAGCCAAACGGCACTTTCTCAGCGATGCAGACACTTCGAAAACTCAGTCGGAGACCGGCGCCACCTGGAAGGTCAGATCGGAAGGAAAGGAAAAAACACTGTGGCAGCCAAGACTCGGGTCACTCGTGGCAGCGCGCGCCCATGGCGGGTTTCCAAGCCTTCGTCATGACCTCTCCTTCGGGCATCCGAGTCGCCGATGAGTCCCTTCGTGGTCGCCAATTGAAGTAATTCGGGGTTCCCAAGGCCTACACGCTCCGGAGATAACCCAATTACACTCAAGAACTGTTGGCACGGAAACTGTAAAAGGCAAAGAACAAGTTTATTAAGACCCCATGGGGTGGTGGTACACTCAAACAGCACCCTTCGGTAATGCAAGAGGTATCACACCGAACACCGGTGTGACCCCGTTTATATACAGTTTGGGGCAATAAAAGATAGGCGGCACAAGTTAAGACACATTTTAAGGACATATATGGTCATGTTTTGGAATACTGCCAGCTCATTGGAGGGGGCACAACTCTGCTGGTCATTTTGGTGCACATTCCTGAAGGTTTACGGGTCAGTGGGAACTGCGCATGTGAGGCTTGACCAGTACTAAAAATAGCCTGTTGCTGGGCAGATAGAAGTGGTCAGCGGAACGGACAACGGACTAAAGGGCACGCCGGCCACGAGGCCGCTCATGATCTAAGATGGCCGCCGCAACATTCAAAATGGCGTTTTCGTATATAGCCAAGTTAAGGAGGACAACGTGTAGGTTCAGCTAATCGCTAATGCGGCCGGGCCAATTACGACAAGGTCACTAGCAGTGCCTTGCTTATGACGTCACATATTACATCGCTCATATCAGGTTTTATGACATAATTGATAAAATCACTGCAAAATCTGAAATGACATTATTAAGGATAACTTTGAATGGTGGTGGGGTGAGTTATGGTTAAGTTAGGGAACAAGTTACAGTTACTTTAGATGACTATAACTAGCACATTGCAGTTTGTTTTTTGTGGAAAAATTGTATATTCTAGCTAACATTTTCACCTAACCCACCCTACTCTTCTAAAAGACCCAAAACCCACCCACCCCAAGAAACACATTATAAAAACCTTAAAATGTAATATATAAACAATTACAATCACAAATTAAATATAAAAATATTTGTGCACAATAAATAAACCAACACAAACAAACACATAAAGCACAACACACATATTATATCCAACAATAACAAAACAAACAATATTTTGTACATCAATATATACTATTAAGTAAAATAAAAACTAAAAAAAACAACTGAGGAGCGTCATACTAATAAAGACTAGAAAAGGCGCAAGCATGTAGCGACACTCACAGTCCAGATCAACCGTGAGATAAACCTCATTAGGTTGTTCAGAAAGCCCTCACACACCAACCTAGTTTGTGACAAGCTTCATCATTGGGCCCCACCAGGAGTGGCCGAATGCCACCCTAGTGTGCTGCAACGCCAGGTTACTGCGGAGCTGGATTTTTGTGGAGCGTGAAGTGTGAATTTAGTAACAAATCGTGTCACAAAAAGAGATTTATTAATTTTGCCTATTGGACATAAATAAAAACAGAACTGTAGGATAAAGGACCACTGTTAAAAGTCCGGTTTTATCCCTAATGTGAGGTCAACATGTTTCTGCCTATGTGAGAGTAGTTAATCAGGCATTTGCCAGGACCAGTGAAATAAGGTGTAATAAAGTGTATTGATGAACCCCGGTGGTATGGGCGTGCTAAGGCCCACCCTAGCCTTTGGTTGCTAGTGTTAAAAAAGGATATTGTCTTAAAAAACACTGTATTTAGATTCCGTCACATTGGAGTGGAACCGAGTTTATTCTGTAAAACAGAGACAATAACGACAACAGACAGGACACAAACAAAGACAAGGTAAATTAGGTATATCCATATCCATTGTCATAGGGTTAAAATCAACATGCTTAGGTGCTCTTGGAATGTGCTTGTAGCCATATCGAACTCATGAGTGAAATAATGAGTGAACTCATGCACACACAGGATTAACATTAACCCAGTGGAGTTGCAGGGACATGCGTCCCTTCACACACCTAAAAATGTGGCTACAGTCAAAATGCCAGCCAAATGGTGTTGAGATGCCCATCTAATTCTTATAGCTATCACCTGTCACAAATTGGGGACGGTCAGCCATGCTGCATAGTGCTGTTGGGCAAATGAATTATGTAAAAGAAATGTAAAAACGTCCTTACAGAAAGTGCTAACGTTTAGAGCACCATGGGTTTTGGGAGGGGGGTGGTAGCGAAATGGCACACCCTGTAAAATAAAGAAAGTAGCAGGATTGAAGAATGAGTGAAAAATAATACGATAAAACAAGGTACTCATCTCCTATTCTCAGTACTCACGCCCTGTACAGTAGGCAACCGCTTGTTACTTGCGGGAGCCCTCACTTGCCGCACCCAGAAGAACATAGTGCTCAGGGTGATCCCAGTAAATAAAGGCGAGGAGGTTAAAAAATGCCTCCACCATCAAACGCATAATGGGGGTGGTAAGCGCCATAGAGCATCACTCCCAGAGGATTAGTGGAGGATGCGGCCTCGTGACTGCAATAATACCAATCATGGGCCAGAATGGAGCGTGGAAAGACTACACGCCAATCAGAGTCTGCTAAACATAGCAAGTAACGTGTTGTTATGGCGAGTCTGCTCAACAAAGCGAGTTACGTGTTGTTATGGCAACCACAATTAATATTAAAAGGATACCTCAGGCTCAAGAACAGTTGGAAATAAAAATAAAAATAAAACTATAAGATTGATTACAATATGAGCAATCCAGACACGCCGTGGGTGGAGCGCGAGAGAAGAGGCAGTCTCCGAAGTCACGAGACAGAATGAATATTGAATACGCTAGAAAGATACAGTGAGTAAAAGTGATGTGTGCCTAGGAACTGGAGGGCAGCCGATCGCTATCAAAGCAATATAGATGAAAGTGTTAGAAGAATAAAGTGCAATCATTTTATGCATGTAGAAGCAATGTGTGCCTAGAGACTAGAGGGCAGCAGATCGCTATCCAGAAACAAAGGAATAGATAAGTAGAAGTATTTAAGGGAATAAAGTAAAGTCACGAACAGGACGATATACCAGACAGTCCCATAACCAAAGGGAACAACACTTAAAAGAAAGTGACATCCCACAGGCTTAAAGGGCTGACTCACATGTTCAAAGAACTCATTTGTTCAAAAAACTTAAGAGAGTAACACACAAAAGGCGCAAAAGTGTCAATAGAGTAACGTACATCAGGCTCAGAAGAGTGAAAACCAACATTAGGTCTGGCCAGTAAACTGATATGCAAGCATATATCAGGGTGTTTAGTTCTGCAGCACAGATGCCCAGGGGATGTTATCATTAACCCCTTCCCTGCGGGGTTTTTCACCTCCTGTGTGGGGGGTGGGGGGCTGCGTGCGGCGCCACCGTGCTGGTGACGAGCTCAGCCTGTCATGAGGCACAGCGTAGCTGCACTCATGACGAGCGGAGCTCGTCACAACAACACCCGTTTTTCGAACGTTCAGCAGAGCAGGGGAATTATCCCCGCGTGTGAATGTTCCAATGGCCGTGACGAGCTGAGCTCGTCATGAGGGCAGCTCAACTGTGCCTCATGACGAGCTGAGCTTGTCATTAGCACGCAACGGGTTAAGGTCATGCAGGTTTGTGCTAAGGCAGTACACCCACCTTTGCTCTTTCTCGAAAATAATTTTTGGGGTGTTCTTTTTGGTGTCCACCTGTTCCATAACTGTCCACCACATATCATTGGTGGTGTGATTACTTTGTAAGAAGTGCTCACTCAGTTTGGTAGTTAGGCAACCACATCTGATGTTGCTACGATGTTCGCATATTCTCAACTTCACTTTTCATTTGTGGGGTTGCAGTTGGCATGCGATCTCTGGGTCCACACTTTATTCTGTTCAAGGTTCAAGTTGTGTGAAGGTCTGTGCAATAGGTATAGTTAGTTGAAAACATAAACAACCTCTTTTACAGTGTGTAGAAAGTATGCTTGCATATGAAGCATAGTTTAAAACAGTGTAGAATACATTAATATGGGTCTTAAAATGCAATCAGAGCTTCAACGTTACCACAAATTAGCCAGGGGTTTCGCAAAGAATCAGACAATCCTCATACAACTTGAAGATCTTTTTTTGCCTTATAGAAATGCAAAGGAATAATACCATATATAAACAGAAACATTTAAATCAAATGGTTGAGGATGTTTGACAGGAGCCTTGGAAGAGAAAACATGCACTTTAAAAATAAAGCTATATAGTAATTGTTACATTTGAGTTATTTAAAGATACGTTTTGGTTTCAGCTTGAATAAAACTATTATTAACCTCTTTTACAAATAGGTAGCAATCTTGCGAGGTTTCCAAATGAAATTGTAGGAACAATAATTGACTTAATGTACATACAGTGACAAGTAAGACAGTTTAATACCGAAGAATGTGGAAGCTCATTCATGGCATGATGCTCATAGTTGAATGTGACACAGTGCCCTAGAGGCTATAATGCTGTACTGTGGTTGAGATATGCGTCAGTGTTTACAAATTTGTTAGGTCTTCTGTGAATAATGAAGTACAAATTTTATATGGCTTCAAATTCTATGCTATTTCATTTTGGTAATAGTATGTCTAAACCTGACGACATTATTATACAGTAGCTAGCAGTTAGAGTTTACTGCATGAAAGGTTATGCAGAAAGCAAGATGCTTTGGTTGACAATTCATACAGAAACCATATTTCAAGAATTGATAAATTAAATTTTTAATTCTAAAACAAGTGTATCATTATTTGACTGTGGCTGAGTCATTTGTACCAGAACATCTGCACGTTACCAAGCATAACATAAGGACTGTTATAGCGTAAACGCAGATTATAATTTAAACCACATAAAAATTAAAGATGAGAATGAAACTGTAATGTGCACTTTGCATATGTTTAGAAAAACAACACTGGAAACTGAGAAAAGGCGAAGTACCAGCACTGTAAATAGAAACAGCAGGATTAATAAAAAAATGAATTTAACATGTTTATTAAAAGATTACCTTATATTTTAACAAAGTCATTATGAAAAACTAATGATGTAACATATCTTTGTATTGATTTTATTGTAATGCTTCTTTTATTGACCCTAAATGTGTGTTGATCAACTTATAGTATTTTTAACTAGAGATCAGTTTTTAATGTACTATTTAGGATGATCTAATATTTTATCCAATGTATTGATCTTGTTGTTTAATCAGATGTTAACGGAGTGTATGTTTGTTGTATATATTATTCATTTTATAATATTCTTAAAATTACTGTATTGAAGTGTTGTGGTCAAAAATGAGTTTTTATTAGAAGTAAACTGCTTCTATGACATTAAAATTGTTGAATAAAGCTTATTGCATTGGATTGGTAATGCAATATAACAAAATGAAAATTCTGTCAAAAGACTCTTGCAATGTGTTATATGATTGAATCTTTCAGTATGAGTGCTTGACAATATTAGGGTTCTATATTTCTAAAAGCAATTTTCTTTTAATGATTTTTGGAAAAGTTTACATGAAGGTACTTTTGAAAATGTTGATAGTAGTTCATAATTAGAGTTGAACATGATTTTGTAATAATCACTGAACATGTTACAAATATTTCCATATGTGATATATTTCATTGATTTAATTATGCTTGAACTGAATTATGAATGTATTTTACTAAATTCACATTGTATTGCCTTGCTCCTTAGATTGTTACCAAAAGGGTATACCCAATTGAGTCACTGGGACCTGGGTGAACAGTAGTACATAGGTAAAGGATCCCAGTACAGAAACGTTGGAAGGAAAGGTTGAATTGGAATTGGAAGAGAGAAGTTTGTTTAAGAAAAAATACATACAAATTTGATTTACTGTTATTTAATCACAATGAATCAAAATATGGGTTTCATATACAAATTCTTGGATCTTAAAGTCATTTGTTCAAAAACAACAAACAAAAGTGCCCCAGGGAGGGTGGAGGCAGGAGCGTGAGGTCAGTGTAAATGTGAGGGTTTACTGTGAACATGGAGATTAGTGCGGGTCAAGGTGATCTAATTTATAATTACAGCTGTGTTGGCTTATAAGTACAGCCACACCTATAACATGAATGTTCATACAATTACATCATGGGCCATCAAAAAAGCAACCAGCTACCTGGCTCATTGCCTCTCTGGAGTAATCCTGGTGTCTCTTCACTCAAGATCAGACGCTCACTATCCTGGGGTAAGTGGAGCTTCATGTTGAACACATGTATATAAGTTTTGGAGGTTATACTTGAGGTTTAGACGCACTGTCTATTTGTTACAGCTTTCTCCTGACAGACTACAGCTACAATCATCTAGCTGGGGGAGAGTTGGTACACTCCTTGGATTATTCCCCCCACACTTTTTGAGAGCAGTCAGCATTGATTGTGTTTAAACCACTCTTGTCATTGCTGTTTGGAAATGTAGGGAACTTTCATCTTCGCTTCTGTGGAATTTGCCTCCTCCCCTTTGGGGAACCCTGACACAGGGTAGTTGGCAGAAATGTGTTAGCTGTAGAGGGAGTACTCAGCAGTAACCTTTCTGTGTAAAGGCATAACAATTGCTCTTCTGTAATACTGTGGAAATAGGTCAGTGAACAGAGAGTGATGAGCAGGTTGCCAGGCATATGGGAGCTCTATAGGAGAGAGCTAGGTGTCTGATAACTTGACAGTGAAATGAGTTGATACTGTACAACAGGTTGAATCTTAAGTACAGCGACAGTTTTGTTCTAGGATTATTTGGAAAAAGGGAGGTGAACTGGACTAGTAGATGTAGAATGCACTTAGGGGTGTTGGAAATCTTGGGAGAGGAGGTAAGAAACATTGGTAGAGTAACATAGAGAGTATAGCATTCACAAGTAATAGGGCGTAAAGTTTATGTGGTCAGAGTGGAAACACTGAGAGACCCTAAGGCCTTGTAAAAATGAAGGTGAAAGTTTGTTGTCTCCACATGTAAAAGACAAGAAATGCAAATAGGTCATCATGTCAAAGATTGTATTGAATATCCAAGGTACAGAGTAGGGTTCCTGAGGAAAATAAGAACTGAATTACATTTTTAAGGTGTTATTATGAATATTCAGTGAGGTGAGATTAGTTGTCCTGCAAAAGATACTAAATCTGACGAAGTCAGGAGAGTTATCTTGTGAAAGAGGCATGCTTTTGAGATGACAATTGAAAAGTGCTGGATTTTTACAGTCTTGTGTCTTCATTAGTCAGACTGATAGAGATAATGTATTGTGTTTAGTTCAAGAGTTCTGTGTGAATGTGAAAGGTGAAAGGCATTATAGAAAGATTAGAATTTGCAAGCTGAAGGATGAGGGTGACCATATTTCATATGGAATGTAGTGCATTATAGGTAGGGAGCTATAAAGGACTCCCCTAACTGAAGGAAAACTTTGACCCATCCTGATTTACTGGAGGTTTTAATCCTTGCGATGCACTGGAAACTGATTGGTTGAGGGATTCTGCCCAATTGGAAAGCTTTAGAAATCTAAGCTGGAAGTGCCTTAAGCTCACTGGTTATCACTTGATTGTGTGTGGACTGTTTATGGTATTTTGTTTACACGTGCTGTGGCTATTGCTGACTTCTCACTTTATTTTGGCATTTACTAAGCATTATGGGCTTGCTAAATCTATATTTACTGTGATTGATATATTTCCTTATATCATCACCAGCTTAATTTTGGATTCCCTCTTTTGCCCTGAGGTGTTCAGTTTCATTGTGTGATTATAGAATTACCTGTTATGTTATGTTATGTTATAGATTGTTTACATATCGCCTATCACCGCCGGTCTCTAAGCGCTTAACAGAAGAACATAACACACTGGTACCCCGAAACCCTCAGCTGTTCCACCAAACTAATTTTCCGCGTGTCTTTTCAGACCACGACAGTGCGTGCCTGTTAAGCGCTGAGCGGAATCAAGCCACTGCGATTCCTGACAGCCCCGGCTGGGGCCGCAGAGTGGGGGCGAGGTGTGTCGCCATCAACAAAAATAAAAGGTACACGTTACCGTTTGTGCTTTCGTGTGCCATAACGTTAGGTCTAATTCTTTTTTAGAACACTAAAAGGCCCACATTCATTTAGTCCTTTGCTCTTCCAGGCAAAATAAAGGGTTGAAGTCTCTGCCGCCTTTCAACAACGGAGCGTGAATAGGTATGATCACTTAACAAAACAAATCACTGTGTTTTTTACAAAAGAAACCTTCATGCAATTTCGGAAGTTTCTTCTTTATAACGAATGGGTACATATTTCTTGTGCAGGATTACAAGAAAAGATTATCCTCCGCCCCCCAGCCCCAATTCTGGCTACAAAATCGATCTACAAAAGGTATGAACCTTTTGATATTATCCCTGTTGTACAAATTTAGGACAGGAAGTGATTCTACACACTGAAGACCACATATTAAATAATGACAACACCTCTTTTTTTAGGTCGGTGTTGTCATTGAAGTTTCCCTGGTTGTGCTCTGAATAGAGGATTCGGTCCATGAATAGAAACCCATATAGGCCAACCCATTACCAATATTGAGGTACTTTTAATTCTATTCAAACGGTTCTTTTCTTTTTGAAGAGGCCATTTGGTTGTATTAAAACAGTTTGTTTTTTACATTCCAACAGAACAATATCAAGAGCCCTGATGATAGTTTGGAAACCCATGCCCAAACTTGAAACGCGTCGGCAATCCAGCAAGGGTTAATTATATACATTGAATGTGTACTAAAAATACTGCTGCCTCACGCTTGTTTGCTCTTGCATTGAATTGGCTCTCTTTTTTCATATTTTTCCATATATTTGATTTGTTTGTATAAAATTGTCCAATTGTAATGTTTATAGTCCAGCACTGTATTATTTGTGGGATGTTATATTTGAAATCTTTTTTTCACACAGTCTTGTTCACACAGTTTGTTAGGATCATTGTGTTAATGTAGGTAGTGTTTATTTGTCAATAATTGTGTATGTTGTATTATCTATTTGCCATACAGAATTGCTTTTTGAAACATTTTCTAAAGAAAAAGGTATAAATAAATATACCGGACCTGATTTAACGTCTACGTTCATTGGGTCCTCAATATTGAAGTAATTGAGCAAGAGGGCATTCTGTGTTTTGTTCGCATTATAAATGCGGCGCATCATGGGTGGCGGAGCTGCGGCGCACAATGACTGGCGCATCCCTGCTGATATGCAGGGATGCGCCAGTAATTGTAGATCTTCCCCTTAATACCTGGCGTAGGTATAATGTAGCGCAGGGGTTTACGAAGTGACGCATCTAACTAGATGCGTCACTTTGTAAATATGGTGCAACAAGGCACATTTTTTTACGCTGCTGGTGCATCACAAAAAGTGACGCACTGGTGGCGTAAACGTGACGCATGGCCTCATAAATGAAGCCCCTTATTTTGTTCTGTGCACAAAATGCAATCTTCGGTTACATTACCCTAAATGGAAATGCACTATTTCATACAATGGGTTGATATACGACAGATAAAAGACCAATGAGTGGGGCACCACAGCTACGAACAAAGCAGTTCCAGACAGATGGCCCTCAGTCTTTTAAAAAGCGTGCCAAAAAGGCTTGATAATAGTGCAAGTCTGCTAATAAACATACATAATATTAATAAGAAGATTCTGCAATATCTGCTACTTTGAAAATATCCTGTTTGGAAATGTTGGTCCTAGTTCACAAAAATGTTCTCAATGACTGGGTATGGCTGACTGCTGAAAATTCAGAAGTAAGTAAATAGTGCTAAAGGTATTGGTGAGTAAAGAGTAATTACTGACGTTTTGTGACTCAAAAAGCTTTTTCTGTGATTAAGCATGGCTACAGATGGAGTAATTCACAAATAAGCGTGAAGCTCTGAACTCTGAACTATTAATCAATGCAAAGTACGAGCACGGTAAGCTTCAGGCCATGCATTTCAAATGAGTTTGCCTAGAAGTGAACATGCTTTAATTATCTTCAGATGGAATTAACCTTCAAGAGGCTGAAAAGCCCCTCAATTAGAGAGAACGTTTGTTACTTCAAAGGTTCAGGAGTTACTTAGCTATCCGTCTATTTTTTTTATTTGATGCACGAGACCTCAACGCCCGAAAACTGTGAACCCTTTTAAAATACATTCTGATATGCAAGTAATATACGTGAGATCACATATTTAATATTGACGACACCCGTTTACATTTGTCAATCATATCACGTTGGTAGCTGCGTCTTCTAAATTCTGAATGAGAGAGTTTCCTTTCCTCTGGATACTACTACTTGCTAGTAGTATTGAACGGCAGGAAAGTTAATTGAAAAAGTCATGGAAACTAGATTACTCTATCACGTGTGGGAAAGATAGATGGTTGGAGAAGTGTGTCATGACAAAATATGCGATGGGCAACTATTAGCAGAGACCATTCCATAGACTGTGACAATATGTTACTACTCTAGGCTGTTCTCAGTCACTTTTTGATTTCATCATAATTCAAGGTCCAGTGAGAATAGAGAAGTTTTGAGGAAAATTCAGTAAGAAGGCTGTTGAGCGAATGGAGTATGCTGTGCCTTAGCAAGGACTCCTAGTTAACCCTTCCTTTGCTGGGGTGTTTGTGTACCTCTGTGATAAAAAAAATCAAAAGAAATCAGCATTATTTTGCTCAATCGTTTGTACCTTCTTGGTCTCTTTGTTTACACCTACACACTACATTTTTTTTACACATTCAGAGCTTTGTGTAGGTGAAAACGTATCAATATCATACGGCAGCATAAAGATCTAATGTGAACTGATGTTTATTCTTTTTAACTGAATTCTAAATATTTTGTTTAATTTCCAAGATGAACAAACATAAATCCTGGACACTTAACTTCTAAATTGTTGTCCTCAATGTATGTAGTCGTTCAAAACCAAATATTTATGAGATTTCTTAGGGATTGTAGGTCACGCAATCAATTATGTGATATTAGTGCTGATCACAAAATTATGGCAACAACTCTTTTATTGTGCACTGTTTATTTAATGATAGACACTAAACTCTTCTGATAGAGCAAATATTTCAAAACCACATTTCATGGCAATGTAGCTTTTATTTTTTTAAACAAATTTGCTTAATACGTTGCTTTATTTCTCAGATGAACAAACATAAATCATGGGAACGTAACTACTAAAAAGTTGCCCTCAATGTATCGAGTCTGGCAAAACCAAATATTCATGACATTTGTTAGTGACTGTAGGCCACACAATCAATTAGGTGATATTAGTACCAACCACAACATTATGGTGGAACCACTTTTTATTGTGTAATGTTCATTTAATGATAAACACCAAACTTACTTCTAAAAGAGCAAATATTTCAAAACCTCATTACATTACACTTTTTTGATTTAGACATAAATACCTGAAAGAGTACATTGCACAAAATACACAGAGTAATACAACAAACGAGACAAGTTAATGTACCCCACCGTACAATCGTTCTTAAAAGTGTTAGAAAAAGAGAAATTACATTGCTAAATAGTTATATGACTTAATAATAGATTTTATAGAACCATTACTTATGAAATTATGTTTTATTATGCACGTAATGATGAAAGCGAATGAAAATGACGAAAAGAACTAACAGTTCAATTGCCTTTTATTACAAATATATTATAATCAGATTGTGGTGCAAATATGCTATGAAAATTAGCAAGTAGGTTGAAATCTACAGAGGTGATAGTGGAGATCTTAACTATTTTTAAAATGATGTAATCATTTTAATAAAAAAACGTAATAATGATTTAAAAGTATGGATGTTAAAAAATGTGTGACAGTGGACCATAGCTCATGCTAATTAACTTTCCGATTGTGATTCACAATTAGGAAATCGCAAAAGGGCATGTATGAAAGTGTAAAGAACACCTTCTGGAATTCCTAGGGGGTAGAAAAATTACCTACCTCATAATTATCAATGAGGTAGGTCGTAATATGCGACCCCCTTGGAATCACTAATATCACGGGATGGTGGCCTGCTGGGGTCAGCACACCACCATGTCCATGATTGCATTTAACTAAAGGAAATACTTTCTTTAACTGCAGCCCATTTTCCTTAAAGGAAAACAGGTTGCTTTAAAAAAAAAAAATTAAATGTTTTCTTTTCATTTTCTAAGAGTGGACAGTGGTCCGTGGGACATCTGCCTGCTCTGAAATGCGCTTTCACTGGCAATCCCAAAGGGGAAGGGGTCGGACCCCTTACCATTTTTAAATGGGTTACCACCTATTTGAAGTAGGTGATAAAATGTGAATGTTTTGCAACTGCATTCACGGTCACAAAACATTCATACCTACATTATGATTCGCTATTTGTTTGATACCACATACCACCCTTAGAGCGGATGTATGCATTTTAGGCTTTAAACATGACCTTTTTTTTAGTTGCTATATTCCCTTTGCAAGCATAAGAATTCATTGATATTTTTTCCAATGTTGCTTTATTTGTTCTGTACATGTTTCAGGATAGATACAAAGAACATTTTTTTCAAAGTTCATGGTGAAATTGCTCAATGAAAAAAACAACTCCACCGGATGCAATATTTTGTTACATTGCATATTTCCCCCACAGCTAACCTGTGAGGCCCAGAAAACTGAGTTGTTCACACGAAATGCTTGAGAAAGAATGCAGGAGTAAATACATTCATTTTGTGACAGCATACAAAAACTAATCATATGATGACTGATTAGTTGAGTGACACCACATCATTAAGGTGTCATAGGGACTATAAATGAAGAAACCCCAAAGGAGGGGCAATGCTATACCTTTTTCCCCACTGACAAGGCATGGCTATTAATTTTTCTCTGGGAAAACACATTCTTTTATTTACTTTCTCTGGGAAAATATTAAACTCTTTCTTATGATTTTATAATCATCCCTAAAATCCTATCTTGGACTGCCTTTTTTGCTAATGCTGCTGCATTCATGTTACCTGGAATCCTTCTTACCAAACTAATTTTCTTTTTGCCAATTATCATGGGCTCGCCATCAGAGTACTTTAAAAATGTATACATTTGCCCATTTGCTTTGAATCTTAGATAGGACTGAACTATTATTTTGCCTCTAATGGTGGAAGAAGACTGTAATTTCGTTTCTGAGGTTTGTTTAAAACAGTTTTCTTTGGATATGAAATTCTGACTGTGTGGTCTTGTTCTACATACTTTAGTATTCATGACTGAGATGCTTAAAAAGCTGCTTATTTTAATAAATTTTGGAACAATATTCCACTAACTCACTATCTAAATTGACTATTATTGTGTCCTAATGTTCTTTATTTGAAACTATATTAAATTACTACTCTAAATCTAAATGCGTTGTAGGGAAAATCAGCTAATCTTTTCAGAATATCAAGTTCTGCTTCTTCTATTCTTTTAGTTTGCACTAGTCTGGTAAAATTAATTTCTTTAGGAGATTAGGTCTCCCAATAATGATACTTTTTTTTACAGTATGGTCTTAAGAGTAGTGTATTTGAACCTTATGTCAAACTTGTTAGTTGGTTACCAATTAATGGTCCTCATTGGGTGACTGACACTGTGTTTTGGACATCCTAATTCTCACACCTCATATCGGCTGAGAAAGATCTGCAAGAGGACCATTCACCTCTGTAATGTTGCAATCCGTCTAACTGCAGGGGCCCAGTGCAGTTACCACTTATTGTGGATCACTTCTGTCTGTAAAATATTTTTAAAATATATATTTTCTAATTATGGGCACCCAAATTAATCTATTGGTGAATTTCAGACCCTCTTAGCACTGACTGGCTCGTCAGTCGAACTCTCTGACAAAGTTTTTTGTCACATTTTGAGCAATCATTTTCCAAGATATAGGAATTCAGTCCCGCCACCTCTTTCAATCAAGAACACATTTCTGCCAACTCTTGAATAGTAGGTATCTCCTGAGCAAGGTAGTGTCAGATATGTATGAAGTTTCTATGAGGTTAGAATGCCTATAGGAGATACGTGCCTTATCAACATGATGGAGGGACACCGCCACCGTCAGCCCATCGGTGGTGGTCCCACTGCCATCAGACCGTGGTGGTCCAACCGCCACCCACCACCCGCCACATTACAATAGCAGGCGGGTGGTTGGAGGTCAGAGAGACTGAGCACCATGCATCCGACGGGCTCAGGAGCCGGTCAATGTGTCAGAGGGACGTGAATCCCTACAATGGTGGTGGTGCCTGCTCAGGCCCCACCTTAGGGATTACAATGTCCTTTTTGGCTGGCCCTTTCATGGAGGTTAACCTGCCATGAAAAGGCAGGTGGGAAGGGATTTCGGGGCATCTAGCGGGCCCACCTTCACCCCTTGCTTCCAGACTTGGGTTCTGGGGGGCACCTATGGTGCCTCCCTACATATCCCTGAACCATGGTGTCTGCCACATAGTTCCGGGTTATGCAAAATGTGTATTTGTTGTACTGCCGCATGTACTTGCAGCTCACAGCACACAACGCAACACAAAACATACACATTGTGACTGCCTTTAAGGCGGTCGCATTGTAATCCCTATGGCAGGACCGCCGACAGGTTGTCGGGCGGTCCGTTACCGACAGGATGGCGGTTGGGAGAAAGTCTGACCGCCATCATATTCAGGCCCTTAGTTTGGTGCACTGCATTTGGGAAATTTGAAAAGCAGAAGCAAGAAAGATGCTATTAATTGGTCATAGATATTACCTCTGGGCTTTTTGTAAACATACCACAGTCATGTATTTATAAAACTGTATATTTCCTAGGGTTTCTACTGCTGTTGGTCAAGCCTTCTTCACCCTGATACGGTGACTAAAATAATGGTCTAAACATGATGTTTGGCAGGTTTTTAGCATTTTTTCCAGACTAAGGTGATTTCATCCAGACCTTTGCACAGGAATGGAAAACAGCCTTTACAATTCGGTCTGAGCCATGCATGCCATTCCCGTGCAAGCAGACAATGCTTGCCTGAATTATGCATCTACCTTAACCACACATATGCATGGTTAAGGCAGACAGTGCTCTAGATGTCCTAATGGGTGGAGAGAGGAACAGGACGCGTCAGGACTTAAAGTTGCAGATGCGGACAGGTAAGTGTGTCTGGGATCAGGTTTGAGGTGGTAGTTTCTACGGTTGGGGGTCAGTTTTATGACTTAGGGTAGGGGGTGGATAGTTTTTATGGGTTCAGGGTGCCCTAAGTCAATACACTGGGTGTACTGCATTTTCGAAATTTGAAAAGAAGCTTCATGGTAATTGTCACTTTAAGCCAAATGTCTTTTGGTGCAGGTATCAATTGTGGGCTGTATGGAAATCTATCACAATCATACATTGTTAACATCTATCCATCCTAAAGCATAAATCCCTGGCTGCCAGACCACACTTACCATGACTGGCTGTCTAGAGAGTGTGGTAAAGTTAACATTTCTTAGATGTTTAGCATGTGTTTCCCAAAACATAGTAATTCTAATCTTTTTTATTGAATTAACAGCATTTTAATGCAATAAAAGCATTAGTGGACAATATATGGGAAAAGGTGGGAGGGGGAGGAGGACAGGAGGGGTGAGGGAGTGATGGGAGTGCAAGAGGGAGGACACAGGTCACTAACAGAGAGAGAGTATCAAACCTTTTGCCCTATCACTGTGTGCCGGACCCCTGGTGACGGTTGCAGTATAGTGGATCAAGGGCATTTCTGCCATTGCAATCAGCATTGAGACTCATGTGCTGTGATACCTCTAGATATGGGGTAAGGAGAAAAGGGGTGGATGTCCAGGGGTCTCTGTGCGGGGCTGTAGGGGGGCTGGTGGAGGGGAAGGCAAGCCAGGAAGGCCGTTTTCTATGCCACTGGGTGGGGTGGACCACAGGTCTGAACCATGAAGCGAATGCTGCAGCAGGGGGGAAGGGGTAGAAACATATACTTTTAACATATACACAACCTAAGATTTCTATCACTGGTCTATATGCCTCTCTCACTGCAGTTTGGGAGTCTCAAGAACTGGCCTCCAACGTTGTTCTTCTTATTCTTCTAAGCATGGGGGTACCAGGAATGTATGGGTTTCTTTTGGGTTTAGGGTGTCGACAGGCAAAGTAATGAGAGCAGTGTATTTTTAAAATTTGGAAAGCAGCTGCAGGCAAAATACTGGTTTAGAGCACCTGTTTTTGGTCAAGAAATGACCCCTGGATTTAGAACCATCTTGGCTCACATTTTGCACGGGTCTCCTTCCCTCCCAGCTGTTGTTTTTGTCTTGCATTCTGCAGCACACATAGAAAGGGGAATATACCTCAGGGGAATGCTTTTGTGCAGGAAGATGTCACTTCCTGCACAGAAACAATCCTACTTACAATACAGGTACCACTTCACCATGGTGGAGGGGTGCCTGCGTTGTGGCTAAGCAGAACATTGAGCACTAGCAAAGTGAAAAGAAGGGAATGTGCCATAATATGTTAAATTGCTAACCCTTCCCTGTTGCGCAGTGCAGCAACCATCAAGGAAGACTATGTAGCAGACAGATGGGAGCACAATATATATTGATAAAGAATGATTCTTTCATAAAGTCCATAACAAGCAAGACAAAGATTATCTTGTGAGTATTCAATAATTTTTAATTTCCATAGATCATTTGTCAATGTTTTCAGTAACAGTCACTTCAGAAAGAGCCAACATGTGTTTCTTTCAAATAGACTTTGTCAAGGCTGTAGCATAACAATAATATCAGATTGTTTTAGGGAAGGTTACAGTAACAACTGTGAAAAACAAGTGTCAAATATTGAGTTGCATGATATTGCTAGGAATGGGGCATTGAAGCAAAACATAGGTAATCCATGATTCAATCGACATGTAGTGTGTCCCATTTACTGACTCCAGAGCAGCAAACATTTAATAGAGATCAAGTGCAAATGTAATAAATGTGAAAACATGGTACATAACCATGTCATAGTAAATAAAAGTCCAAATGATAGTTTACCCATGACTTACCATTACCTTCTATTTCGGAAAAATTATTGTATACTGAAAAAGATTCAGTCTCTCTTAGATGTGTGATGGTGACAGCTAAATGGTAACTCTGGCATGATTTCAGGCCAACCGCAATTGAAGGCTGACCACAATGGAGCATGGGTCAGAACAACACACAGCTTTGCCCCAGTCAAAGGTTATACCTTCCAACTTTTTGGGAAGAGCACAAAATCCTCCATCAGGGCATACCTAAAGATGTTTCACAGGAAGGTGCATCACATTTAAATGATTTTGGCACAACATCCACTTGATAGCTCTGGAGGTGTTGAAAGACCATCTTTTAATGGTTTCTGGAGGAGCTCTTTTGTATCACTTCTAAGGATTGGAGACCTCAAGGATATTAATTAGGGTACTCACCTCAGCAAAGGCCACCAGCAAGGTCCCACCAAGGTCTAGTAGGTAATTGTCACTTCAGGAAAATGCCCTATTGCAGCTCGTTGTGTCACTGCACCCATTCAGGAGGTCAGTCAATTGAGCCTTGGAGTCCACCTCTTGCCTTTGATACAAGAGGAAAATTTCCGGTCCTTCAGGGCTCCTTTCAGGTTACAGCATGCAGGGTCCAGTCCACTTCTGATCTTCCCTAGGTCCAAAAAGTGTTCAGACGAAGGTGCCTTAGGGTCATGCATTTATGGTTGGTACAAGCTAATGGGTGGGGATAACTCCTGGCTCCTTCCTAACTAATGGGCTTAGGGTTCCTAGTGGCAACCATACCTACTTTTGTGGAGGTTGTTTGCCTGGCTACAAACAATCCCAAAGTGCACCTTACTCCTAAAATTCAAGCTGGAGAAACCCTTCATTGCTTGTGCAGAGCCTGCTTGCCCACTCAGATTTGTGGCCAGGAAAGGGCAGTCCCATCTTCTGTGGTCACTGAAAACTAGTTCTGAGAGTATCTCCCTCCTACCATTGAGGTGTCAGTCTATGTGGAGGAGACAAAAGTTTGCCTTCTCCAAGTCCTACCTTACAATTACTTGTGAAAGAGTAGGCCACTTTACTGGCAAGTAAAATTCTAAACAAGATGAAGAGTGATTTGTCCAAACCGAGGATGATATTTTTTGGAAGCTCGTCACACTCATTATTTTATTTTGTCTTCTGTTCATTATAGTTGTTGTGATGGGTATGCATTTTGTGAGTCTGTCTTAGCAAACCAGTAATCCCCACTTTCAACCATTCATGACTGGTACTGTCAGATCACCTACATGTAAACTAACTTTTACATAAGATGTAGTCACTTTGCCCACAATGGAGCAAGGATAAAGCTTAGTAGAACGTTGGTAAAAGATACTTCAATACTTCAACTGGCTTAACGCTGTTGGTGCTTTTCCACCTTTCTCCTTCTTTTTATACATTGAACATTTATCAGCTGACTTCAACAAACCAATGGTGCCTCTCCTCTTGAGTTAAAGTCAATTAATTCTGGCCTGCAGTTCCAGTGGGGAAAGGTGGTCTGCCTACAGCTGCAAGGCTATCAACATGAGTCCCTCAGGGCTCTACACATTTGTTTTCCATTCCATTTCTGTTCCATGCACTTTTAATGAGTTGATTTAATGTGTCTTGACTATAGATGTAAGATAAGAGAATCTTAGGCCAAACAAATGCTGAAGTTCAGCATTCTGTAATTTCTTCAAAATACATACTATTAGAGTACAGGTGAGAAAAAAATTTGATTATGATATGAGTCCGAGGAAATAATAGAAGCAGGAACATTCATTTGAATGATTTAAGCCTGAGGATTTTGTTTGATGGACTTGTTTTCCATTTTACCATATTATTCTTAAGGTATGTGACCCATCATAATTTGCTGTGATTGCATAAAAATGTAAACATTGGTTAAAGGTTCTCAACATTACTGCCTGAGACGTAACTAATGACTATTAGCTGCACAGTTTAACACTTAAACAGTGAATTGTGTTTAAAAAAAAAAAAAATATATATATATATATATATATATATATATATATATATATATATATATATATATATATATATATATATATATATGTATATATATATTATAAACATAAATATAAATATATGGTGCTTGTGTGTATTAAGTGCTTGCCTACCTAAAAGCACTTGCATGTCTGTAGGGAGGGAGTGGGCTCTAAGCACAGTCTGCACACTGAGCACAGACTATGTGTAGTAGGCACTTGCCCACTTAATAGGACTTTAGTTCCTAAAGGGAGTGGGCTCTAAGGACAGTCCAAGCACTCAGCCTAATAACTTTGGCACCGTTTGTCAAATCCACACAAACGTTCCCAAAAAAAAGATCATCCACCTCAGCTTCTTTATGAAAAAAAAGAGAACTCCAAAACAATAATTTCCAATTAATTCCATTGGAAGCTTACTTTCTGATATAGACAAACTGGCACAATGGAATGACATAAAATGTGGCAGAAAGTTATAACTTTACTCAGAAAGGGTGCCTTTTGTGAATCGCTGTAAATCCGTTCAGACTTTTTTCAGAAATTAGCATTTAGAGAGGGCCCAAGGTTGCACACATACTGGTTAAAACTCAGAAAAAATGAAGTATTTCTTGATGGGTAATTTTGCAGGTGGTCCACAAAGCTGAAAATGTAAAGAATCGTGCCTTCCAATTCACCAATGAAGTCCTGTGAAACTAAGCAATCTAATTGGTTATTTGTACCTCTGAAAGAAGAAAATGTTGTGTCTGCCATTGCAGAAATCAGTCGCCACATTCTGAAAATATTTTTTAAAAAGGGCATAAGTGACAGGTTAGGGACAGCAGACCCCCAAGACACTATGGGCGGAAGCGAGCAGGACCCCCTAAGAGGTCAACAATTCAAAAATGGTCAGCAGTTACTCCTGCAACACACAGTTGAGTTACCCTTGAAGGTACCACAGTGGTTGTCACTGTACAAACCTCCACTCTATTGCACCACAGGACAATACAAGTTTTCTTGGGAAAACATTTATGGTAGTTAGATAGGGGGATAGAATGCAAGCAGGTCTAAAAAAAATGTTTCCGCTTAGACCCTTTTCTACGTTGGTTTTCTTTGTCAAAACATTTATGGTACCATGGTGCCATCCGGTAGAAACCTCCAGGAAAGAGTGAACACTTTTTGAATAAGATTTAAGAAGAGTGGAGTAACTCAATTAAACTCTATGTATGTTTGTTAGGTGAGTGAATACTAGTAAAAAGAAGGTGACATCGACCAAATGTGGGTGACTTGACAGACATGCTATGAGTTACAAATGTGGTCAAAGGTTATCTACAATATTGCATGATTGGTGATAGAATTACTTCAAGTCCCCACAAAATTGTGCAGTCACATTTATGCAGTCAAATGACAGTCAGTTGATCAATAATGTCATTTGATATTTCATCAGGGATGTACCATGTTACAACGCATACTATTTCAACTACCTACCGTTACAACGCGACCATTACAACGCATACCATTACAACGCATAGCGCTTTGAGGTGCTGGATAGTGGTAAGTATAATTTACTATTCTAACTCCAGTCCCCGTGGACCCTAGGGAAGGTGTTGGATAGTAAATTATACTTATTCCCTATCCTAGAGCGCCCCCCAGCGCAATGCGTTGTAATGGTATGCGTTGTAAAAGTCGCGTTGTAATGGTAGTGCGGAGTAAAAGATGCGTTGTAACGGGTGTATACCTTTCATCAGTGACATCATCAGCGATTTCTATGAAACATCATCAGTGATGTAATATGTGAGTTTATAAGCAGCTCAACACAAGGAGATGCTGGACGGAGCGCTGACACTTTTCAGACACTTACCCCCCAGTAAGGGATCTGAATTGAATCCATCATTGTTCTTTAGCTCACTTTGCCACCCCAGTTCAAACACGATTCCTCTTGGGAATAGCCCAGACCAAACTGCCAAGCCAGCTCTTCCCTGGACCGGAAACAAGCATCCTGGGATTGCTTTCGGGGTAACACCCCTCATCAGCCGGGCTGATTTGAATCCCGTGGCAAAGTGAGCGAGGGACCCACGACTAGGCATAACCTGTCAATTTAAGGTGAACTAAGCAAATACAAGGCAATGATGGACAGAGCATGGAAACTTTTAAGACACTGACCCCCAGACACCATCCCAGGATGCTTGTTTTGGTCCAGGGAAGACCTGCTTGACAGTTTGGTATGGACTGTTCCCATGAGAAACAGTCTGAAAAGTTTCAACGCTCCGTCCATCATCTCCTTGTGTTTGCTTTGTTCCCCTTGTTTGGCAGGGTATGCCCAGACATTGGTCCCTTGCTCACTTTGCTACTGTTGTGTAGTTCCTACAAATCTATATAGGATCTGTGCATTTAGACAACTTAAACTAAGGGATTGGTGTGTAGACTGATTCCAGCTACCCCCAAAGGATATGTAAGTCTGTAGACCATCTAGCTCACAGTGCCACTGTGAGCCCTTCTAACCAAGGATCATATCGTTTCTGACAACTATCGAACATGACAACCCTGAACCCTCAATGATGTGTGACTTTCTCATTTAATACTTTGTTGAATGTATTATATTTAATTATACTGTCCTGTCTAAATCACCAATATCTGGGATCTTGGCATGGAACAACTGGGGTTTTCTCGCTTAATTTAGTGGCCTGAGGAAACCATTCCATTCTACCTGACATGGCAGTTACTTGTAAAGTTAGATCTTCCAAGTCAGAATCCTTTTAATCCATCCTTTCTGTTGTGCTGTTTAGATTTTGGAGAGGATTGAGAAGGTCAGAGGGATGCTGGGAATATCAGCTGATTAAAGAAGCTCAGCAGAGGAGAGCCTAGCTTACAATTGCAGTGTTCTCTATTGAATATTTCCTGTATGAGGAGGTTTGTTTCACATGTAATGACTGCGACAAGGATAAGAAGGATAAGCAGTAATAAGGATTACCTGTAAAATGATTAAGGCATTGTTATGCATGGTTCCATAGGAACCTCTATAATTTATAGCAGATTCCAAATATGGCACTTCACCTCTATGATGTAGCAACAATTGCTATTCATTGATGCTGGATCATAAAGGCGTTCTAGGTCAGTCTAAAAGGGATCTCTGGAATCCTATCAGCGTGGTGCTGCTTGTCTGCTTTGAAGCAAAAAGCACAGCTACAAGAAGACAAGTGTAGGAGCCAAGGACATACTAAGATGGTTCATTCTTAATATACACCCACTTACAAATCTCACTGTGGAGAATCTTTGCTGCTCTGAATGAATGAATAAATATAGGCTTTGTAAAGCGCAAACTTAGCCCAGGAGCATCAAGGCGCTGCGGAGAGGGATCAAGATCAGAAATGTCCATAGTTAGCAGGGCTTACAGATTCGGACAGGTTAAGAGCCAGGTCTTCAAGGCCTTACGGAACGAGGAGTGTATTTCCAAGGTGGAAATTTCGGGAGGAAGGGAGTTCCACAGGTTAGCTCCAGTCAACAAAAAGGCCCCACATCTAGCTTTCCTAATCCTAGGAACTGTTACCCGGTTCTTGCTAGCAGATCTCAGCTCCTTGCCGGGGAGATGCCTTCTGAGCCCATATTATAAAAAGCCTTGTGAACCAGGCATAAGGCTTCAAACAAAATCCTCCTCCCCAAAGGGAGCCAGTGCAGACTTCTGATGGTGGCTGAAACAGAGTGGAATTTGGGAAGGCCCATCACCAGCGAGGCAGAGGCATTCTGCATAAGTTGAAGTCGGTGTAGGAGCCCCTTATTTATCCCTACATAAAGGGCATTGCAGTAGTTTAATCTAGACACCACAAGGGCACAACTGCCTGTTACCACAAGGGTAGGGAGAGAACTCAGAAGATATTCTTGAGAACGCGTATCATCCCGAAACAGGTAGAGACTGTTCTATTTATTTGTGGGCCCAGGAAAAGGGAAGAGTCCACGATTATGCCTAGGTTTTTTGTGCTAAGAACAGGGCAAGGGCTGGATCCAAGCATGTCAGGCCACCAGTCTTCCGACCAGATGTCCTTCTTGTCTCCAAAAATTAGGACCTCAGTTTTATCCCCATTGAGTCTTAGGTAGTTCTGGACCATCCATGAAGCCACTGCCATCATGCAGTTTTTTTAATTTACTGGTGACGCTGTAACACTCTCAGTGATAGAAATCATGATCTGAGTGTCATCAGCATAGGATAACACTTCTAGGCAAAAAGAACTTACCACGCTGGCGAGCTGGGCTACATAAATATTCAAAAGGGTAGGACTCAATGAGGATCCCTGGGGAATGCCACAGAACAATTGTTTAGGGGCAGAAAGAAATTGGCCCATCTTGACTCTTTGTGAGCAGTTCAGGAGGAAGGATGAAAGCAGATTGAGGGCAGAGCCCTCATTCCATATTTCCCGGAGTCTCCCAACCAATCTAAGGGGGAGATCTTATCGAAGGCTGCAGTAAGGTCCAGAAGGATCAGTAAGGTGGTATGACCAGCGTCAACCTGTTGTTGAATGTTGTCAAAAACAACGGTTAACTCCGTCTCCATACTGTGTTCACTTCTGAACCCATGCTGTGAGCAATCGAGCAGTTGGTATTTCTCCAGATAAGTACTGAGGTGAATGTTCAGGTGTTTTTGCAGGATTTTGGCTGGGACGGGTAACACTGAAATAGGCTAATAGTTCTTTAATTCCGCAGGGTCCAGAGAGGGCTTCTTTAAAGGAGGTTTAACCACCACAGTTTTCCATGGGTGGGAAATTGACCATGGAAATGGTGGTATTAAGGATGGAGATCAAAGGTCGAGCAATGGCCTCCTTTCCTAAATTCAGAATCTTAAGGGGGCATGACTCAAGGGAGGACCCAGATCTAATTCCACCTAACATCAGCTCAGTGTCCTCTTGAAGTATAAGAGGAAAGGAACGCAGGCATAAATCCTTCAGAAGAGCTACCAGAGAATCCACTAGAATGTCTGACTTAAATCCTCCAGAGTTGAACTTTTCCAGAGAGGAGTATATGTCCTTGATTTTGGCATAGAAGAAACATGTCATTTTATCACAGAGATCCTGCGAAACATCTGTGTTAACAGTGGCTATGGGAGCTATAAGGGAGTTGATCATGATGAAAAGTTCCCTTTGGGATTTAATGGATTTGGTTATCTTTGAATAATACATTACCTTTTCCTCGTTAATGGCCTGCTTATATTCCTTTAACCTGAGTTTGTGCAGATCCCTTTCAACTGTAGTAGGATCACTGCGCCACTTTCTTTCCTGATGTCGGCAGACCTGTCTGAGCTTTCTCAGCCTCTCAGAGAACCATGTGGCCAAAGGGCGTTTTCTGGCCCCATAGTGCTTTTTGAGAGGGGCAAGAGAGTCCAAGGCCGCTGACAGCCAGTTGGAGAAGTCGTCATAGATAGAGTTGACATCCGAATGAGGGAGGCAGCAATAGTTGCTGAGTTTATTAAGAAGGTCCTCCTTATTGATCCAGCTAAAGTTTCTCTTCAACCCCACCTTCTTCTTAAAAATAGGGTCTGGGTGAGATACTGGCAGTTCCATAAGGAATGGGAAGGCAAAATGATCAGACCAGGAGAGTGGAATGGGATCCATCAGCTCTATCCTAGGGTCATTAGACAAAATCCCGTTGAAGATGTGTCCCACCATATGCGTGGGGCTACTCACCAACTGAGGGAACTACAAAAGTGCATAGTTTCCAAGAAAACCTGCGCTTCAGTACACAGCGTTTTTTTCAAATGGAAAGTAAGGACACCCAAAAGCGTTACGTTAGATCTAGCTAAATAGGGCTCTATTTGATTACTGAAATTCTGAGTGCATATTGCTCTGGGTCCAGGAGGGTGGTAGGTGACAATGCCAACAAAACTTTCGGTGGTTAAGACCTTCAAGGAGAAATATAGGGCCAGATAGAGATCCGAGGGGGAGGTGAGGGCCTCAGTGAAGCACAAATAGATGTCTTTATAAAGTACTTCTACACCCCCCTACACCCCCCCACCCTCGCTTCCCTATCGAGTCTAGAAAGGACATACCCTTGAGGAATGGCCTCCACTAAATCTGGTCCCAATCGGGCTTTCAAAGGGACACAAAGTTGTTAAATTCTATTGTATGTTTGATCAGAAATCTGGCATTAAGAAGATATCCCATAAAGGTATGGTTCAAAAACTGGGGATGGGGCTGACAGCTATCCTCAAGGGATTTCTTGGTTGCACCCAGCAGGATAGCTGCTTCACAGGTGGCACACTCATAAATATGACAGCCGGCCGGATGCTCAAAGTTCATAGGTCTACAATGCGAGCGCTTCTGTGATTGAAACTCCAGGAGCTGTTCCTTGGAGTAAACCAGGGGTTTGCCGGAGTTTAAGATGAATTGGCCATAATCTCTGGCACAAGGCGCAAACTTGACGCAGACAGGCTTGCCTTTGGTGCACCTACGGCTCGCCTGCGGCGCGTCCGGCCCAGCATGCAGATTAAATAGCTGGGACCGGGAACAACTAGAGCCTGTCCTAGAGCTGCAGCAGGAAGTGAAGAGAAGGAACAAAGGTGAAATACTCACTTCCCTCCACACAATCGGCAAGCCATGGTGGACCGGGGAAGGAGCAAAGACCCACTGCAGACCTCCAAGCCAGCGAGCAGAAATAAAAATAATGCCCCAATAAAATGCGGTGAGAACCAAGAATGGCACCTCTGACTAGGGTGATCCACTATCTGCCCTCTGGAGTGGTCAATGGACCTTTTCCTCGGCAGGTGAATTAAAGTTCTTTCAAAATTATCAAAGCATCAATGACATTTAGATTTTGGCTAGTAGTCAATGAAGAGAAGTTTGTGACAATTTCAAAAACCTGTATTTATCATAAAATTAGGATTTCTAATTATCTTTATTTAGTTTACTAAATTTACAGAAATATGAAATACATTTGGTTTGAACTCAGCATTAGATAAATGCACAGTGTCCCATAAAAAAACACAGTAAGCTAACTAAAGGACCTAGCCTAAATAGAACCCATAATTAGTTCCTCTGGCTCAGAGCGAGTAAGCCATTAACTTCTCATAAAGAGTAGTTCTGTAAACTCAGTAGAGTTCCCTTTCAGCTGCATTACCAACTGTAAATAAAAATGCAATCCTTGCTGTAGCATGTATCACTAATAATACAAAAGCTGTTAGTCACCTCAGGGAAATAGATAAGGAAAAGCTACTCTCCATAAAGAGTCTTAGGGTGCACAAAGGTCCAGCAGCAGAACCACCGGGAAAAGTCAATGAAGAGATGGCTGTGGGTAATAGGTGCAAGAGAATGAGGAAGTGGAAAAATTGTGCCAACTACCTAGGAATACTCATACGTTCATACTTTTATAACAATTTCGTAGGCATCTTCTGTGAATATACAATGAGAGTAGTTCACGAGGTGGTGTTGTCAGTCATACAATGCTTCTTCTTCCGATTCCCATAGTCAGTACTCTCATTGTCATGATCGATACAATTATTGCAGAATTTGCTACTTGAGGGAAGGTTCTCATGCAAACCCTCTTACCTAAGCTAAAGGATGCACTATGAGCTAGTTGTGGGAACAATGGCAATATAAAAGTGGCTATCAATTTTATTCTAAAAAAAAATCATAAAAGTGTCTAAGTCATCATTTAACATAAGCAGGTATATTAAGTTTTTTCTATTCTAACATATGAGCTGACATGGGGTGAGGAACTAGATGAACACGATGTTCTAGTCAGCATAGTCCTAAAGGATGTCACTAATGCTAATCTAATCAGGTTTTTCTAAATGTCTTATTAATGTGACTGTGAGCAAGTGAAAAGACCTTTGGGCCTTGTAAATAAACTTGTTAAGAAATGGCTGCCTAATGAAAAAAAGTTTTGAAAAAAGCATTAATTTACAAACATTCTAAGAGCATTCCCAGTCTTACATGTGATTAACTAATGCATTTTCACAGTTTTTTTTACTAGGATTCTAAACATTATGGCCCTATTTCAAATTTCAGTAGAAAAGCCTCTGGCCACTGCTCAAAGGCTTTCGGGTCGACATTGTAGGTTTAAACTCCAACAGCTGTATTACAAAGACGGCTGTGGAAGGTTAAACTGTCTGGGGAATCCAACTTGGCTCTGATGAGCTGAAGGAGCCCGTCTGGTCGGTTGGAACAACCTCATAATCCCTAAAGGGTGGTGTTTCTGACTTTGGGATTATGATGCCACGTTCCGAAAGCAATTCCATGTTGACATTTCTGACAGAAAGTGTCTTTGGGGACCCTGAGCAGAGCGCCCCTGGCCCTCCTCCTGTGACTCTGAGGGGCACTAATAGTGTCTCCTTCACATCCCTGCACCATGTGGCAGGCATGTGAGGTGCCTGCTACACGGTGAAGGGATGTGTAAAAACTTCCATTTTCAATGGGAGCTTGTGTTGCGGGCAGTTTCACCCTCCGCACAAGCTCCCATGGAGACATGGAAGTTTGAGACTGCACCATCTAATTGCAGTGTCAGAACCACCAACATGAGGTCAGTCAGTTCCCCATCGCAGCGATTTCAGTAGGAGGCAACTCAGACTGACATCATAATCAGGGCCAATACGTTTACACTTTTTCCTGCAAGTCGTTTTCAAACATAAACATTTCTACAGCATTTAAAGCATTTTGAAAGTGCAATTCTAACACAGTGAGTAAAACCGTTTTTTATTTTTATTTATGCTTATTCCTCCCACAGGGAAGGTGGTGGGTAATGGTTAAAGATGGCGATAAGGTTTTTTAACATTTGAGTTAGGGCGAAGAGGGCAAGTAATGTATGACTTGGTCATTACTCTTTTGTCCATGGGCAGCTCCTCCGTAATAGCAGATGAGCGCCACCCCACTGCCTGAGTCATCAGATGATAAACAAAATGATAATAACACAATGTTATTATCATTTTATTCATGATGTATGAGCCCTGCAATAAATATAGTTTTACAGCAACAAGGGGCCCCAAATTAGTCAGCAGGGACCTCGGGGAACATACTTTGTACATGCAACATTGGTCCCATGCATACAAGAAAGTTGAAGAACTATAGAATATAGACAGAGTCAATCTATATTAAGAGTGACATGTCCAGCCAGACAGTGGTCTTTCAAAGTTTACTCAATTTACACGAAGTTATATCACACAGAGTACCTTCCACAAGTCAGCCAGTGTTGAACACAAGCCTGTGCCCAGCACTTACAGAACGGGTACAGAAGGTGGATATAGAGAGCAAAGAAGGGCTTTATAAGGCAAATCACGTTTTTCTGTCATAAATACAAGTAAACTTTGAAAGACCACTGTCCGGCTGGACATGTCACTCTTAATATAGATTGACTCTGTCTATATTCTATAGTTCTTCAACTTTCTTGTCTGCAATAAATATAGGGCAGGGTGGGGCTGTGCATGTCATGGAGGAGGAGCAGTGTGCACTTATAAGTGTGCATGTGTGTTATCGTGGAAGATCATAGGTCGGCCAAACACACATGCGCACGTATGTTTCCCCAACCCAGCTGCGTTACACATCCGGGAAAAGAAACTGGATCCAATGCACTGACTAGGCAGGAAACGAGGTAGCTCAGACCACTCCTGGTGCTGCTCTCATGCTATGAGAGCAGCACCTGGATTGGGCGTGGAGCCTTTGCCCTTAGGGCCTATACCCTTAAGGCCCAACAAGAGAAGTGGTGAGGCAGCCATCTGTGGGAGTGGCAGGTAAGTCTTTTAAATGATTTCTTTCTCCTCACTCACCTCCTGTTGCTGCCCTACCACTTTAGATAGGTGGCGGCCGCCACTGCCTTCGTCCCTATGTAGCAGATGATTTTGGGAGCCATACATAATATACAATTAGATATGGGTGAAAAATTAATTATGGAGATGTTTTTCCTTCTGGGTTCTCAGTGACATCATAGACAGTTCAAGTTTCACTTGTATTGCCTATTTGATCTCCATCAGAATCTCACAGTGCAAAGCATCACGTAATTCACTGTTAATCATCTCTAACTCTATGTCTTTGACTGAGACTGGGTTAGAGTTGACAGTAAATGCCCAAAGATGGATTACCAAAGTGAATTTCCTAATTTAATGCTCATGTGGAATCTATTGACAGTGACACTGAATTTGAAATTAATACTTGTCTGACATTCCAATAGTGGGGCACGCAAGCCTAAATGTGACTTGAAGATATTGTTAATTCTCTTTTTTTTATTTTTTTATTTATTTTTTTAAATATTTTTATTTGATTTTACAACAATAAGACAATACAACAAATAACACAAACCCACCCCTCCCTCCCCGGTCGAGCAGATCATAAAGCAAGAAATTGGCAATTCGACAATCATTAGTAGCTATACAAAACAATACTGAAAAGGAAAATTTAAATTAATACATTAACATTCAATTTCGTGCGATTGCAAAGTTGAGTTGCGGCTAAAGCAAAACATACTGGTTATGGCTCTATATATCATTGCATTTTAAACCATTCTATTAAGGGAGACCAAATTTTTTCTCCTTTAATCTGACTCTTCCTGCCTTTGTTTTTGTATATCGCCATCTCTAAATTAAAAATTGCTAACAATCTTGCAAACCATTGTTGATATGATGGGGCTATAGGATCTAGCCAAGCCGAGGCTATACATATTCTCATTACGGCCATCGAAATAAAAATTAATTCGCAACCAACTTTGTGGTTAGCAGGGTTTGTAACACCTAGAACTATGGTTTCATCTAATAAATTAATCGTTATTCCGAGGACCAGAGTCAGAAAGCGTGCAATATTTGTTTTAAGAGGAGTTAAGACGGGACAGGCAGAAAAGATATGTATACAGTCCGCATTTTGTAAATTGCATCGAAAACAGCATGTGCCTCTCCCACTACCCCATTTGGATATTTTGTCCGGAGTATAATACATAAAAAAACATATTTTATAGAATTGAGTTTGAAGTTTAGTAGACATAAGGATCGTTTGTGATAGCCCATACGAGCGCTCAAATTCCTCGGCGGAGATTGCGATTTTACTTTGCCACTTCTGGGTGATTTTTTGAGTATCATCCGTGAAATATTTCAGTAATAGAGAATAAATCTCCCCGATCTTGAATTTTTTCTGTGAGTGACTTAACATATCAGCTATGTCTATTTTGCGGATGATACCCTCTCCCATTGTATGTCTGGACAAGAAGTCTCTAATCTGAAGATACTTATAAAAGTCTCTCCATTCCAGATGAAACTTATCCCTCAAGGTTCCAAAGGAGTGTAGTCCCTCTGAGGAAAAAAAGCATCCCAGATGAGTGATCCCAAGCGCATTCCACCTATTAATGCAGCTATCTTTGAAGATTTCCGGTAGGGAGGGATTGTTTTGAGTCGGTGTATAGTAGGATAAACGACCTAAACCTGCCATCTTTTTCACGGATTTCCATACCTTAAACGCTCCTATAAGCGTTTTTAATCTCACTTTTTTATGATAGCTGTCGAATAGATATCTCCACAGATAGCCTGTGCTGCTGTCCCCCAGTATTATCCGGTGAATTGATGGGGTCTCGTTAACTTCCCCTACCTCTATCCCCTCAAGGTGGAAGAGTTCCTGATTATATAACAGGACTGTTGCCCAATAGTATGTTCTAAGATTTGGGAGCGCTAGACCTCCTCTTTCTTTGGGTAGCGTCAACAGTTTATATGAGCGGCGGGGTTGTTTGTATGACCAGATAAAGTTTGTAAAGGTACGCTCCATTGTCTTAAACCAGCGGTCTGAAATTTCAAGATTAATGGCTCTAAATAAATACAGTAGTTTTGGAAAATAGACCATTTTTAGTGCATTGACTCTTCCAATCAATGAAAGGTGTAAATTATTAATACGGAGGAGATCTTTCTGCATTTTATTCAGTGCGGGTTTCAAATTTAAATCGACAAGTTTTTCTAAGTCAGATGTGATGGTCACCCCTAGATAGGTAGCAGATTCTGTTATACGCGAGTCCGTCATATCACAGTTATTATTAATAATAATCTGCGTTTTCCCCTGGTTTAGTGCATACCCTGAGATTTTTCCGAATATTTTGGCCTCTGACTCAATAGTAGGCATAGCCAAGTTTGGATTAGACGTAGCGAGGGCAATGTCATCGGCATAAGCGAGGGTTTTTGTTAGGTAGCCTTGTGTTGATAAAGGGGCTATATTCCTGCTGCATTCTAGTCTGCGAATAAACGGATCAATATAAATGGCAAACAACAGTGGGGAACAGGGACATCCCTGCCTAGTTCCTCTCGTAATTATCAATTCTTTAGAAAGGCAGCCGTTAACCATTACCATGGCCCGTGGATTGTTATATAGTTTTTGGATTGCCTGTATAAAAACCTGTTTGAATCCCACCCGGGACATGGCCTGCCAGAGGAACTGCCAGGAGACCCTGTCGAAAGCCTTCTCGGCATCAAGTAATATTAGTGCCATCGGGTCTCCCGCTACTTGAGTACTATCAAAAAGGCTGATTACCCGCTGTATATGATTTGTGGTTTCTCTCCCGGGGATAAAGCCATGTTGGATACTAGATATAAATTTATGAATAATTGTTGAAATACGATTAGCCAGAAGTTTAGAATAAATTTTTGAGTCTGCATTTATTAAGGTGATAGGGCGATAGGAGCCCATCTGATCCGGGGGCTTGTTTTTTTTCGGGAATATCACAATTTTTGCCCTCGACCATGAACTTGGAGGCTGTCCTCCTCCAAATACATGTAGGCATAAATCTAACAATATTTCTTGGATTGAGTCTTGAAATGCTATATAAAATTCTAATGGAATAGCATCTAGTCCCGCTGCTTTCCCACGGGAGAGATCCTTCACTGTTTTTATTAATTCATCAAGAGTGGGGGGCTCTTCTAGTCTTTCTTGATCTTCTACGTTTAATTGCTTGCAAGTATCTGCTTCTAAATATTCGGTGGTCATATTTAGGTCTATTTCTCCCTCCTCTGTGTATAGTGCACTGTAAAAGCGCCAGAATGCTTCTCTGATCTTCCCTGAGTTGGTTACCCTACCTTCTGTCGGGTCATCGATCTCGAGTATGACATTTTGAGTGGTCTGCTGTCTCATCTGTATAGCTAACTGTTGCCCCATTGTTTCGCTAACTTCATACATTATTTCGCGATGGGCTGTAGCTTTTTTTACTGCCTTAATGGTGTATTCATTTGTGATTGATGCTCTGGCTATTGCAACCTGTTGCTGGATATTGTCTATTTCCTCTTTATTGAAGGTGCCCCTTGTCGCCCTTATAAGATCTTCTTCCACCCTCTTTAATTCGTCCTGTAGCAGTCTTAGAGATTCTCTAGCATGTTTGTTAATCCTAGAGGAATATTGTATAGTTTCTCCCCTAATTCCTGCTTTTAGGGCATCCCATACAAAATTTACCGTTGTACTTCCTTTGTTTATTGCTAGGAACTCAAGTATCCAGCTTCTCATGTGATTGCAGTATTCGTTCTCAAGTAGCAATGATCTATCAAATGTCCAACCTTGTTGTTTCTGTATTAAAGAAGCTGTATCAACTGTACATATCAGGGGGTTATGATCCGAAAGGACACGAGGTAGCTTTACTAGTTTAAATAGCGATTTTAATGAGTTAGAGATTAAAAAGTAATCCAGCCGGGCATGTGTCTGGTGAGGATTAGAGTAGAAAGTATAGCCAGGATCATTAGGATTATGACTCGATGTCTGCCACCCATCTACCAACCCATGAGTGATACATAACTGTTTAATAGCTCTAAAGATTCTTGGTTTTCGGCCCTGATATTGCCAATTGTCTTTAGTTGACCAGTTATGAGGAAGATTTATATTGAAGTCACCACATATTATGACTGGTAGCGGCCAATTGGTAAGCTCATTTGATAAGTAATTGATTTCTGAGGGGTCATCGTTATTATTTCCGTAAATTGAGCAGATGGTCATTGTTGAAGATTGCCCTGTCTGTAATTCTGTAATAACCCATCTGCCAAATTTATCAGATTGTGTTCTGTTAAATTTAATCCCTGCACCTTTAGCTAGGAGAGCTACCCCTCTAACCCGGCCCGCTTGTGTAGTTGCACCGATCACGTTGTACCCAAGAGATTTCAAAATATTTGATTGTGACCCTTCAATATGAGTTTCTTGTAAACATGCTATGTTGGCACCCATTGACTGTAAGCCCACTGCCACCGTCTGTCTTTTTTTAATATCGTTTAAACCGCAAATGTTTAATGACACTATTTTTAGCATCCCCATCTATATATCTCTTTTTTATATTGATTATGTGAGTTTTTTCCTTTCCATTCCATAACTAATTTACCCGAAATATATCTGACCTACCCTGCCTTCCCCCCTCCCCTTTTCCCTCCCCCCACCCACCACCACCTTTGAAGGTTACCTGGTCTTGCTTCGGCCAGGGATGTGACGTCCGCAAGAGCGGGCTCTGTGGTCTGGGCTGATTTTCATATGATAATTAATATGCTTATCTAGTTTCATTTAAATCATGGCCAGGATAATCTTGTTTTGTTTCAGTTTTTAGATTTACCTGAGCTGGTCATCTAACTTATTACTTGTCCACATTTCCCTAAAGAATACATATCAAAAATAGTTAATTCTGCTTATCTATTTCTACTTTCAGTCTTTTTATCAAGTTCATCTTGTTTCACGTGGTTACTGGATCCTGTCCCTGAGATTTGACGCAGGTAGTCTTCCGCCATTATTTCGCTGGTAAAGCTTTTTGTGGAGCTCTTGTATATGACTTTCAGGCGTGCCGGGTTTTGCAAATATACTTTTGCTCCAAGTTTCTGAAAGGGTTCGATTAGCTGGCGCATTTTCCATCTTCGCTCCACTGTTGCATGTGCGAAATCCGGTCTGACAAAGAATTTAAACCCCTTATGTTCTCGTTGAGTGTTAGGTCTCGCGAGATCATAAATTGTTTCGCGGAGAAGAAAGTTACCGAAGTAGACCAGCATGGCCCTTGGATATTGGTTTTGCTTGTTAGGATGTTTTGCTAGTGTCATTGGGTATCGATGGGCCCGCTGTATTTCCTTTTCCCAATCCCAGGCTTCCAGTTCAGGAAATGACATTCTTAAGATATTAATCATTGCCCCTCTTGCGTCTTCTCCCTCAAAATTTTCTGGGATACCAAGAAACCTTAGATTGTTTTGTCTAGATCTATTTTCGTGGTCTTCCACTTTGGCCATGAGATCCCTTATTATTTCATCTTGATCTTTTTCTTTTTTCTGTAGCAAAACAACGTCTGTTTCAAGATTTTCAGTGCGAGTTTCGACCATTACCATTCTCTTGGACATTTCAGAGCAAATGCTGCCTACTTTTTTCACTGCTCCTTGTAATTTTTCAATAGCAGTATGATTTCTTTGGCTGTCTTTCTTCACATCCTCATGGAACATTTTGATCGAGCTAAGAACTTGACTCAGCGAGGGTTCTTTTGATTTTTTAGACAAGTCTTTATTCTCTTGTGTTTCAACATTGTGGCCTGACGCTTCTCCTGATTTAATCCTTGGGCTTCTGCGCGAAGAATTAGGCCTATCTTTGATGTAGTCCGAATTGTTGCCAGGATCTGTGGTTTCTTCATTCAAAAAATGTTGTTCCTTTTTATTTTTTGTTTTTTCCCCCCCCCCACTTCTTTTTTTCACTTTTTCCTTGAAGTTGATTTCGCTGTCTGATCCTGAGTCATTAGGCCCAGAGATCTCCAGAGATGCAGTGTCCCTTTGTAGGTTTGATTCTCTTGAGTTGCTGGCTTTACTAGAATCACTTGAGATAGACATCCCTGTTTCGTATAAATCAGAGTCGGAGTTATCGTCGGAGTGAGAGTGATGAGAGGGGCGCCGTTCATTCCCGGCTAAAGGTGTTTGAGTGTCCGAAAAGGAATGTGAGTCCATCATTTTCGGGTTCAAGTTCTTATGATCAATTTGTTGATATTGCTCTCTTTGTTTAGACGTTGTGGTGCCCGTTTCTAATGGTGCCAATGTCTCTGTGCTGCTCATATTGCGTTCAGCATTATTGATGCATTCGCCTTGACCTGTAGTAAGTCTTTCTTCCAGATTAGTTGGGGGAATGCTTTGAGAATCCTTGCAGCTTTCATTCCCCTTGTCAGTATTCTTAGTCTGCCTCTGATTCTGATTCTGATTCTGATTCTGAATCGGCGTATTTTCAGTTGGCACTTCATAAGAATCCCTGGGTAGAGGGCTGAATATATTAGAGATTCTTGGCTGGGATGTTGCTGATAGGGCGGTATTCTTTGCAGTGGCTTTTAAATTTTTTATAGTCTGTAGCCTTTGGGCTTTTTTGGCCATTAGTTCTAGTTTGGCATCTTTCTCTGTTGCACCCCAAGTCTCTTTATTGTAGCCCGCCTCTTTCTCCTTTTTGATATTGTTAATTCTCAATCACGTATAAACATTGATCTGGAAGTGTGCTTCAATGATGGGGTTAATATATCCGGGAATATTCACATGGAAGAAGTCAGGCCTTTGAGTTTATAGAAGGGTGCGTTAGTTTAAATCTCTTAATAAATGTGATCTAGTCCTAATGAAAAATCCACTGTCCCTCTGAAAGGGAACCCCAACAATATTCATAAAAGTATTCTAAAATATTTTATCATAAAGAAAGACATTTAAAGTTATGAGAAATTCTTTCCATTCAAATTTTCAATTTGCTTCAAATTAACTAGCCTTTTCAAAACCTATTTTTAAATGTAAGACACAGTGAGTAACAGCCTGCGTCACACCCCCATGCACTTTACCAGAAAATGATTTGTTTCACATTTGCAGCCTTACAGCACGATGTTTTTAAATCATGTCCTACTAAGTCAGGCATCACGTGGGGCTCCCATCAGAAGCTTGGATATGTGACAGCACTATTTATTGCTTCTTTATTCCTTTTAAAATTAATAAATCATTCCCAGCGAGGCAAATGCCTGCAGTAAATCGGATCCACTTTGTTCAACATCTTTTCCCCCACCTGATAAACATGTAGGCGGCAACGCATGCCAGATTAGTCACGGTTGTGTACTTTGTTTAATTAATTACACACAAATGTCGGTTCCACATATTGAGATTGTAACATTAACCCAAAACTTTGCTAAAATAACATCCTGCCCTCTCTGCAAAGTATTGACTTAATTCACCATTGATTGAATTAACGTTGTAAACGTGTATCTCTACATGATACAAGGTTTACATTTATCACTTTCTCAAAGTTCAGAAAACAAACATCTAATAGTACAAATCCAAATTCTTCGAAGTAACGATGAAATCACTGAAGCAAACAATAACATTTTCATTTCTGAGAAAATAACTCTGAGTCCCCCTATGCATTTAAATCAGAAAAAAACATTCAAATATTATTGAATTATTTTAGAGATCAGGAAATAGATTGAAAGAAATGCTGATCTATTCTCTAGATGTGGAATGTGCTTAAGGGCAGTATTTTCTAGTTGGCAATTGCAAATCGCATTATGGTATTTATCTCCAGCAACATCACTGTTAAAGCTAAAATATGGTATGCACAGGATATCACTGTGTCTAAGTTAAAATAAAATGTTAATAAGGACCATCTTTGGCATGGCACACCACCAGAATGCTGCCTCGACTGCTTCTGTCCACTATATCCCTGCTAACCAGAGGTTATGTACTTTTGCTGTCCATTTCAGCATGATAAAATTGCCTTACCTATAATTGACATGTTTAACCTATCTATACATTCCTACTATATAGTAACTAAAGTTTAACTGGGCCTGTAAGGAAAATGTCCCTAGTGAGCGCCTGCACATATTGTGCCACCCAACACAGTGATAGGGTAAACTGACTGCAGGGCTGCGATGTGACGTACAGTGGGCATAGCTGCCATGGTTTCAGATTGCTATGTGTGACATTTTCATAATTTCAGTGTAATTATGAGTTCGATTTCAACGACTATGAGTGACACTTTCTTGCGAGCAAAATCAAGAAATGAATACGAGGAAAACATATACATTTCAGAAGTTGCACCCAATTAAGCCTTGGTTTTGTAACTCGGACTTGGGCGGCCCGGCTCCTTCCTCATAATTCATTATGCTGATTAGCATCTCGACTGGGCCTCTCTCCCACGTGGGTCTGAGATTTGGCACCAACACAGGATGTGTGAGGTCACAACAGCAGTGGCGCGTGCCTAGTGTTGCCGGGTGGGCTGGTGGAAAAACAAAACACAGATTGCCAGCCAAAGTGGGGCCCACCCTGCCTCCCTCCCTACCAACAAAATCAATCTGAAGAGCACCATCAAAGGACTCAGGCCTCTCTCTATGACACAAGTCATGTGACCCAGCCCAACAGCAGGGATGTGAGAGGCAACATCATGAACAGTTTATTCACGGATAATCCACCTATGTCTCCTTGACCTTGGCTTGTGCACCCACTGGCTCAGACTGCAGGCTGAGGCATCGGCAGCTGCTCATCGTGTGTTAGCATTGGAAATATTTTGTGTTATAATTATTAACACACTGACACACAGATCTCAATGCCTGTTCACTACTTCCATCAACTTATGCAACACTGCAGGCAGCTTGAATCTGGCATTGGTGACACAACTAATAACCCTGGAAAATGTTATTGAGTTTAGGTATCACTGCGCCACACTCACACAATATCGTAATGAGCAACTTTCTTAGTGGTGTGTAGTGTAATTCTATGTCAGGACAGGAGGCTCCGATTATGCTTTCTCATTTCTTTAATGAAATGCTCAGCAGCCAATCAAAAAACAGAACTACAAATCCCATGAACACTTGGGAATGACCTCAGGAAACAGTATAAAAGGTCCATAAATCAGTCTTTCTTCCTCTTTCTTTGCTGCTCCGCAGCCAGTTAAGTCTATTTTGCCTTACTTGCATTGCTTTTCTTGTAATTGCTCTGCTTTGGTGTGTACACTTGCCTTGTATTGCGCTGCTTGTGCTTTATTGCGAGTTGCTTGTGTACTTCTGTTCGGTTTTCATTACCGATATTCCTTCCTGCGTCCGTTAGCGGCGTGTCTTCCTGGGAGCGTGTGTTCACCTCCCTGCGCCTGGCCGCGTCCTTGTGCCCGGTTGCCTTGGTGGAGTGGGAGCAGGGGTCGTCGGCTTCTTGGGGGAGCGCGAGCGCTCTCGAGCCGGTGTTTCAGTGGCAGCGACGTCGCGCATGCGCGTTGCTTGTTTCCGGTTTCTGGCTGTTTGCCTCACGCCGGTCGAGTGAAGGAACGCTTCTCACCAGCGCTCACGCCCACAGCCCTGAACTTTCGACCCCGTCTACGCCGGAGCACGCTGAGGTGTTTTGGCTGATACTTGTGCATAGGCTCTGCCTAGAGTGGTTTGTTGGCAGGCTCTCTCCCTCCACGTTCTATTGCCTTCGGAGTTCGGTTCTTTTGACCGTCTCTTGAGCCTGCTTTGGGGTTCTCACTCCCCCTTACTGGTATTTCGATACCCCATATTCAGTCAGTCATCTAGTGGGCATCTACTGTTGTACTTCGATACAATGTCTGAATACTACGACGCAGACGATGACTGTTATTTCGATGAGGAGGAGGATGACTCCATGGAGTACAACCTGGTCGAGGAGTTGGACAAGGGTGTCCAATTTTCTGTCAACAAGGCCTTGGTTCGAGCCATTACCCCTCTCAAGAGACATCTCAGTGATTATGCTGTGCAGCAGGGGTGGTTGCCGCCTTCTCAAAAGGCTGCGAAGTCCCCTCACAATCCGCATAAATCGGACTTTCAAAGGCTGGCACGGGCCTTGTCTTCGGACAAAACCAAAGCTTCTGTGTCTAATCCTGTCGACGAGTCGGACCAGGCTCAGGCTTCTTCGGAGCACGACTCTTCTCCCCCAAAGAAGCGTCTCCGTAAGGAACGTTTTGTGGACGCACCTGAACGTCCTCTTCTCTTGAACTTTGAGCCGGAGGATATTATCCACCCCAACTCAACGTCCTGGTTGCCGGCTCCAGCTGTGGCCGCCTATCTTGAGGCGCACGTTCGACACCCCTTCGAGGCTCCTGTCAGAGCTCGTCTGCGCTCGGAGTGTCCGAGGCCTGATCTTGCAGACAACATGGCGGAGACACCTGAGGTGGATCCAATGATGGTGACATACCTCAAGAAGTACGCCAAGGACCCCAAGAAAGGTCTTGACCGTTCGTGGAGGTCCTGTCAGGACAAGTTAATGGATATGCTGGGTCCTCTCTCTAAGATATTGGATTTGGGCTTCAAGGCCAAAGAGGCATCCGCGACCGTCAACCCTGACGAACTTATCGAATGGGCTCAGCGAGCTGTCTGTATGTTTGGCAACGTTAATTGCGCCATTTCAGCGGAGAGGCGCAGATCTATTCTCCTCAAGCTTGACCCTAAATTGGCGGAATTGGCCACGTCTGAAGCCGGCCCAGAGGCGCAAGGCCTCCTTTTTGGTCAACCTTTCCTCAAAGAGTTGACCAAATTCGTGTCCGCCTTTAGCGGCATTGACAAGGCGCAGGCGTCTTTGCGCCGGGCTATGCGCCCGGTTTTCAGCAAGGTCGGACGACGGGGACGGTCGTTCGGCCGCGGGTCACAGCAACAGTCCCACAGGGGAGTTCCTCAACAGCGCGGCGGTCAGTATGACGCCGGTTATTCCACCCGCGCAAACTTCTATCCTTCCCGGAAAGGAAAAGGCCAGTACGGCAAGGGACGATCTGGTGGTCACCAAGGACAGTACCAGGATTCCGGAGCTACAGGTGAGCTTGATTCAGGCATGCGATGTGATGCTGGGGGGCAGGATTCAGTTTTTTCTAAACAATTGGCGCTTGATCTCCAGCGATGCTTGGGTGCTAGAAACTGTTCAAGGGTTCAAAATCGAATTCTATCACCCAATTCATCAGACCCGTCTGCCGACCCCTATGCTTTTTTCATGTCACTCTCGAGAAAGTATGTCAAAAGAGATTCAGGAGCTCCTCAGCAAGGGAGCGATTGTTCCAACAGTACGCCATCCTCAGGGCTTTGTCAGCTCAGTCTTTCTGGTGGAGAAAAAGGGAGGCGGCTCTCGCCTAGTTCTCAACCTGAAAGACTTCAACAGCGGGGTTGTATACAGGCATTTCAAGATGGAGGGCATCCATCTTCTGAGGGATCTCCTTCGGGAAGGGGATTGGATGGTCCGGCTGGACCTGAAAGATGCTTATTTATCCATCCCGATATACAGTCCCCATCGCAGATTCCTTCAATTTCAATGGCTGGGTCAGTGGTACGAGTACCAGGTTCTCCCGTTCGGTCTCTCGTCAGCCCCGTGGTGCTTCACGAAATTGCTGAGGCCTGTGGTGGAACACCTTCGTTCCAGGGGGGTCAGACTGATTATTTACCTGGACGACATCCTTTTTATGGCGGATTGTCCCCTCAAACTCTTGCAGCATCTGGAGTGGGCAATCACCCTTTTGCAATCTCTGGGTTTTCTAGTCAATGTACCCAAATCGGTTTTGGTTCCCGCTCAATCTATCGATTTTCTGGGTTTTCGGATCGATTCCTTGACTTGTCAACTTCTCTTACCCAACCAGAAACTCCGTTACATCAGGAGAGAGTTGACGTCTGTTATTTCCAGACAGACTGTGTCGTTGAGGTCGTTGGCACGTGTAGTGGGCCTGCTGGCGTCCTCCATTCAAGCGATCTTCCCGGGTCCCTTACATTACCGGGCGATGCAGCGCTTGAAGATTCAGCATCTTCGGAAAGGTCTCCGCTACTCAGATCAAATTCCTCTTTCGGAGGAAGTGCGGATGGAGATGCAATGGTGGCTAGACCACATGGAGGCATGGAACGGTCGAGCCCTATTCGGGTCTTCTCCCGAGGTGGTGATAGAATCGGATGCCAGCCAATGGGGCTGGGGAGCCCGTTGCGGGTCCATCTCGACGGGGGGTCGTTGGTCTCCCCAAGAATTGTCCCTTCACATCAATTGCCTGGAACTCCTGGCAGGGTCCTTTGCGATCCGGTGTTTTTCCCCCTTGCGGGCCAATTGTTGCATCCTTCTCCGGATGGACAACGTGTCGGCAGTCCGTTATGTGAACAAACTGGGCGGGACACGGTCCAAGATTTTAGCAGAGATTGCCAAAGATTTTTGGCATTTTTGCCTTCATCGGAAGATCACAGTTATTGCCGAGTATCTTCCGGGCCGCAACAATCAAGTGGCGGACTGGCACTCCCGTCATCTTCGGGACTACAGCGACTGGAGACTTCATCCTCGAGTCTTCCGTGCCCTTGTTCATCTTTGGGGCCAGTGTCACCTGGATCTTTTTGCCTCTCGCCTCAATACGCAGCTTCCCCAATTTTACAGTTGGAGACCGGACCCATCAGCTCTGGCCACGGATGCTTTTCTCCAGCAGTGGCCCTCGACTCTTTGCTATGCATTTCCCCCGTTCATGATGCTTCCCAGAGTCCTGGCTTACGCCAAACACTTTCGGGCGGAGCTGATTCTGATTGCTCCCTTGTGGAAAGCTCAGGCATGGTTCCCGGTTCTCCTGGAGATGTGCTGCGCCCCTCCTCTCCTTCTTCCCCAGAAGCGGACTCTATTGCAGGATCCTCTCGGATCTCCGCATCCCCTAATTCTCGCCGGCACTCTCCAATTACTGGCGTGGCGAATTTCGGGGATCGCTGGTCGGTCCCAGGCATTTCTAGCGACGCTGCCACTTTTATCAGTAACGCCTGGTCTCCCAATACCCACAAGCGGTATCGGGGAGCTTGGAAACGCTGGAGTGATTGGTGTGCTCAACGGGAGGTTGATCCCGTTTCGGCAGATGTCGGTCTAGTTATAAATTTCTTGACTTCCTTGGCCACGTCGGGCCTTGCCTACCGGACTGTTAATAGTTTCAGGTCGGCGATTTCGGCAGGTCACATCCATATTGATGGTAAACCTGTTGGGGAACATCACTTGCTGTCCAAACTTCTGAAAGGCATCCGCCTCGCGAAACCCCCCACACCGAAGTATGTGTCTATGTGGGATGTTTCGATTGTCCTGAGATTCTTGGAGGCCTGGCCTTCTAATCTTCTATTGTCCCGAAAACAGTTGTCTGCGAAGCTGACAATGTTATTATGCCTAGTTTCTTGCAGACGTGTTTCAGATATTAGGGCTTTGGACCTTGCGGGCCGCGCCTTCACACCTGAAGGTGTTACTTTTACTCTTTCTCGAAGGACTAAAACCAACACCTCATCCATTTCCTATCCTTCATTCCCTGATCATCCCAACCTGTGTGTGGTGCAATGTTTAAAAGATTACGAGGTGAGTACCGCTTCTTTACGCGCGGATTTGCAAGGTCAGCTATTAATAGCTTTACAGAAGCCTTTTCGCCCCGTAGCACCAGCTACATTGGCTCGTTGGGTGCGCTGGCTTATGTCTGAAGCAGGCATTGATATCTCTGTGTTTGGGGCGCATTCTGCTAGAGGGGCGATGGCCTCCAAAGCCTTTTCTATGGGTGTAACTTTGTTTGATATCATGAAGGCTGCAGACTGGTCTTCGGATTCTGTTTTTAAGCAATTCTATTATAAACCTATTGTTAGTGTTGCCTCTGTTGTAATTGACGAGCTTTGAACAAGCATAATCGGAGCCTCCTGTCCTGACATAGAATTCAAAATTTGCAAACATTCGTGACAAGAATTTTCAATTCTATTAAGGACAAGGAGGCGAGGATTATCCCACCCGGACTATGCTTAATTGATATTAGCATGTACTGTATATCGAATCTGTATTATTACAGTTGTGATGAATTCTGTATTTTTTCCCTCCCCTATATTTTTTACTCCCTTGATGTTGGGATATTACGGCTCTGTCTCTGTTTCAGGTTCCGACCAGAAGTGATTTGGTTTTACATCATGAGCCTCACCTGTCTCCGTGTGCACGGACCCCGGATGTTTCCTCCTTTGCGTTGAAGATGTTGTGGATTGCGGCGGCCTGCCTGGAGCTGATTCTGTTACTTTATTTGGGATTATTATTTGATATCGAACTTGGTACAGAAAGAAAGAGGAAGAAAGACTGATTTATGGACCTTTTATACTGTTTCCTGAGGTCATTCCCAAGTGTTCATGGGATTTGTAGTTCTGTTTTTTGATTGGCTGCTGAGCATTTCATTAAAGAAATGAGAAAGCATAATCCTCGCCTCCTTGTCCTTAATAGAATTGAAAATTCTTGTCACGAATGTTTGCAAATTTTGAATTCTAATGGTATGCATCGCGCGGTCTGTCGCGCGATGTATACTCACGCTGTTGCGCGTGTTACAAACATGTTGTTAATTAAATGGTTGCACTCGCGCATGGACGGCTGTTCTGCGGTTGGATTGTCACCGTTGGCTTTGACGCAGATCAGACGCCTCATGACCGGGTGGAGTTTTATCCTACAATAAACTGGATTTATGCGCATAAAAAGGACTCGCTCTTTCTTCCTTTGAGCTTGCTACATTTGGCGACATCAGAAATTCGCTCCACCTGCACCCACGCATGAAACTGTTTATTTTAATTGCCCGCTTCGAGTTCACGATCATCATCACCTGCATTTGGAAATCACCCTGGTAGGACTGATCTATTCTATACTCCACGAAGGTATGTTCTGTATAAGACGTGAAGCGTGATTGGTAAGCCACAAGCTATTTATTGGCTATTGGATTTTGAAGGCCTGTCTGGAGATATCCTCGCATCTAACTGGATAACTGACTAGTTTTTAATGCGATCTTCTTCACGATTGGCCCGTGATAATCAACAGTAACGAACCAATAAGTTGCTGATATATCGAGTGAATACTATTATTATATCGGTGCATCGTTTCAGCAATGCGCACGCTTAATTGAATTGAAAGATTAAGCTATCAGTTAATTTAATTGGAATTTTTTACGGATTTAAGGCATTTGAACATACAGCTACAGTGATACACACGCTTGCCTTAAAAGTGGCTTTTCAAATTCGAAGTGAAGGCGTATTTCTTCAGCGATACGCACGCTTGCTTCTAAATTAATTGGTTCATTGTACCTACTGCCACTCGTTTGTTTCCATTTAAATGACTCCATATAAGAGGTGTATTATTTCAGCGATACACACGCTTATTTACTAATTTATTTCTTGTGTTGTATTTCAATGATTTACATTTTAGAGTGAATTATTTATACAATTCAAACACTAGTTTACTTGTTCATGGTGCCCTTATAATTCACTATCAAGAATTCTCTGTGATTGTATTTGATCTTTACCTTAAATATTTAGATATAATTCTTAGTGAGTTTTCATTTTATGTGATCTTGGAAATTAACAATTCCATTGGTTTACATAAGTAGTGATTATAGCAAACAACCAATGGCATCAAATTACTCAACCACCCCCTTTTCTAAGTAAACCAGGGACTCCAGATATTACTTGGATTGAATGGTTTGGCTTATTTGAGAATCATCTGGTTGCAATCGATGCTTCAGAATATTCTTCTCAACGCAAGTTTGCGATTCTTTTTGGTTGCCTTGGTCAAGCTGCACAGAGAATATTTAAAAGCATTACTCCTATTGCTCGTCCTCCAACTCAAGATGAAAGTAGTGATAATCCATTGAATGATTACATTGAAGCTATTGCTAGGTTGAAGAAACAGTTTTGTGATGAACCAAATATGCTTGAACAGAACAATTTGTATGCAAGGAAACAAAAAGAGGAAGAGAAGGTGGAAGAGTATATTTCTGCACTTAGAGTACTTGCCATTACATGTGATTTTGAACCATCACCAGATAAATTCATCAGAGAATTAATTGCGCATCAAGAAAAATTAAAGAAAGGATTTTAGGTTGTGAAAATCCATCTTTAAATGAGGTAATTGATCTCGCCTTAAGTATTGAGCGATCTACATTAACAAGTAAAGTAGTGATGGACTCCCCTAAACAGGGAGTAAGTATGGTCGACTTTCCGACTGCGAACAAGAAAGAACTATTTGTGCAATCAACACGAAGAGTAAAACACAGTTTGTTTCTAAACCTGCTAAGAAGAAACAACTTATATTCTGTTATAGATGCGGCTCTAAGGACCACATAGGCAATTCTCCAAACTGCCAAGCTCTAAAAAAACGTTGTACTGTTTGTAAAAAAATTGGTCACTTCCAAGGATTGTGTAGATTCGCTAGAAAACCTCCAAATGTGAATTTTATTGAACATGATGTTGATGAATGCTCAAATTATTTCAAAAATATTGTTGTAACTCTAGATTGCAATGGGGATGTTGACTCTATCAAGGGCCCCCTATCTTGTGCTATAATAGATATTATTCCTTTACAGGTAATGGCAGATTCTGGTACTCCATTCAAAATTTTAAGAGACTCACGTTTTATGAAAAATGGAATAGGAAGGTTGACCTAGTTAAATCTGATGTTAAGCCAAAGGCATTTGGTGAAAAAGATATCAATATGATTGGTTATTTTTCAGGTTTAGTTCAATGCCTAGGAAGAGAAACTGTAACTAAGATTCATGTCGCAGAGAAAGGAAAGATTATTGTGGGGTGGAGAGATCTTGCTCGAATGGGTCTGTATCTGGTTCCTGGGGACGACAACCCTATTAAGGTTGGTGCCTTACCCAAATACATTAGGAATAGGGTTCCCGGTTTTATGGTATTTATTGGTTTGCCATTTCCGTCTGTATTTATCTATATTTATTTTTTTGGGCATTTTTTCTGTATTTATCCACATTTATTTTTGCCACAAGCAAAAGTCGACGCTACAGCTAGTATTTTTCCACATTTATTTAAATTGACAATGCACACATGTGCTCAGTTGTTTTTGGTCAACACTATATATTCATTTGAAAACTTTGCCTTTTGCAAAATGTCCCAAATATGCTTAAATGTGCTATCACAAGCCATTTGTCTCAAAGCCTTGCAGTTTCTGTCATTGGCAGAATGCCACATCCTTTCCCCCACTGAACTCCATACTGCCCCACTGAAAGAAACTCACACTGCCTTCAGCTGCAACCCCATTGTGCCCCACCAGCGCTAAAGCTGACCCTGGCTATTACTATGAGGATTGATGTTATGTGTGTTCAGAGGAGAACAATCATTTGCAATGCAATAGGTCTCACATTTACGCTAGTTTAAGCTGTTGGCATTGTAAATGACAATGCCTTTTATTTATCTGTTTAAAAAAAATATATAAATAAAAGGCATTGTCATTTACCATGCCAATAGCTTAAACCTGGGTAAATGCAAGACTTATTTCATTGAAAATGTTTGTTTATTACTCCTTTGTCTGCCCATAGCATGTTCCAGGTAGACTAGCAAGCTTCTTGTAACACTACTTGAATCGAAAACACTTTCATATTATCTTAAAATGTTTGTTGCATTCCAACAGGCTGCATGAAGCAAAATTAAATGTTTCATTAAACAACACAGAGTGCATGTGCATTAAATAATTACAAATTATTTTTCCACTATACTGCTTCCATTTTGTAAGTATATAACCAATGGACATAGTAACGGGTCGTTTTTTGGGCCCTGTAGTCATGTCATTAACTTTTCAGGGAAAAACACTCATTGATTTCTGAATAATTAGTGTAAAAGCGCTAAGGTAACCATGTTGTTCCTGCTCACATTTCATATGCTTTACTTAATCTTGCACTCCTTATGAGTGTTTGCTTTTTCCAGGATGTTGTTACTTTTTTATTTCAGACAGCATATTACTCTTGTGTAGTGCATAATTTGAATTGAGTCACATCCAGGAGTTTATAGCGGGGCACAATGGGGTTGTAGCTGAAGGCACTGCAATTATCTCCCAGTGGGTTAGTATGGTGTTCAGTGGGGAGAGAATGTGGCACTATGGCCAGACCCGCTGAATATGGAACTGGGGAACCAGGCTCAGCCGTCATGCCTAGTCCACCAGACCACTCTCCTGAGGGAGCACATTCCCATGCTAGGCCTTAGAAGGCCACGCCAGACCTTAGAAGCCCTGATGTCTTAGCATTAGCAGGTTGGCCCTAGCAGTGGCAAGTGTGAGTTAACCTTGAAGGCCTGTCCACCACAATCCATACTGACGTTCACCACCAGTCTTGCCGTAGGCCTACGAAGCAGCATACCCTAGAGCAACAGCGACTCTGTGAATGAGGTCTCAGGACCCTTGAAGCCAGTATTCTTCACCCATTGGTACCTCCATTGGCCTTGTTTTAGCAGTGGTAGTGCAACTCACCACGGATCGGCAATGCAGGATTTGCACGTGCACCAAACTAAGTTCGCAAACGTTACGGTCATTCTGCTTCATGCACAAGCACTTTTAAAACATGCTGCCTCCTTTGTGGCCACTGGAATTATGCGGCAATGGAGGACAAAATTATGTTGCAGTGTTAACTAAATTATACAGCAAAAAAAACTGTATCGTAATGCTGTACAATTTCTGATACTTTATTATTTTGACATCTTTACACATATTAACAGTCTCTGCAAAGATTTTGCCTCATCTGTGCCAGTGTAACATACAAATGCACAAGTGAGAACGGTGACCCGTCAACCTTTGCAAAGGGCCCTCTCCTTTTCAGCAACACAAGTCACATTTTTTGTAACTTTTGATCTGTTTGAGCTACAAACACGTTTTTTTGTTAAAATCGTCAGATTATGCAGCAGATGATGTATTATGTGGCAAATATGGCAGAGCCTAATTATGTGGAAAACATTTGCAAACTTGGATATTTTGCTATTCATGTTTGAACTGCTTTTGTGGAAAATTGGAGAAGTGATGATGATAGAAACGGCATGGCTCAGAGACATATGGCTTGTGTTTCCATTTTTAAGCTTATTTGGGACATTCTTTGATTAGACACGGGTCCCAGTTTGTGAATGTATGTTTTTTTTTTTTTAATTGAGAATAAAAAAGCGGTATCAGACAGGAAATACAAGTGGTTATACAATAGTTAATACAAATCAATTCATGAGTAAAACAATTCTAATCCTAAGTACAACTCAATGTTATTACAGAGAGCAAAAGAGAGGACCATAAGAGACATAAATATATAAATATATAAATTTGTGTCGTACAAAAATATAGCCACCAATATATATATATAAACACATAGCCTAAACAGATCTATAAATATCACATCCCCAGCAGCCCAACCTAATCTTGTTAAAAAGCTCTACCCTCCCTCCATGCCTTACAACCAAAATCCCACAATTTCCTACCCTTGTGCACATAGAGCATGGATTCGATATTATGAATAGCAAGGAGCCTGGCAAACCACATTGAGAAGGTCGGGTATTTGGATCCTTCCAGGCAGCAGACAGCAGGATCCGTAAAGCAGCGACAGTCAGGAAGATAAATGCCTCAGTCTCTCTACTAGTAAAACCCAGCTTACTATCGATCCCAAGAATCATCACTGTCGGGGATAGACTGATCTTAGAGCCTAGCAACCCCTCTAGGAATTTCTCAATCTCGGTTTTAATTGCAGTAAGCTTTTCGCAGGAGAAAAACATATGTAACAAATTGGCTGAACTTTTCTGGCATCTAGGGGAGTTACTGTCCGTCCTCATACCCCAATCATATAACTTAGAAGGAGTATAGTATAGGTTGAAGAGAGTTTTAAAATGCTGAGCCTTTAAATTAGAGGACCGAAGCACCTGCCTACCCAGATATAAAGCTTTTAAAGATCTGCATCTGGATTTTGCAGTTTAACTGCCCAGGCCGCCTCATGTTTCTTGAGGTCATCTGGCAATTATTCGATTAAACCCTGATATATAACCCGAATCCTATCACCTCCCATCAATAGATATTCGAGTATGGAACTGCGAGCGCCAAAAGCAGCAGCAGATCCAACTGCCTTAAGCGTTCGCGAGATCTTGAGATTTTTGAAGCTATGCCCAGTAGTCAGACCATATTTCTGGTGTATGGCATCAAATGTCATAATATTACCATTCAGTAATATATCCCCCACTGTCTGGATACCCTGCTGTTCCCATGTTTTCCAGGCCTCGTCTGCGCTCAGATTCCGGAAGAACTCTGATTTCCACAGTAGCGTATATATGTTAATCCTAGGGATCTGTAATGTTGTTTGCAATGTTTTCCATAACTCCCAAGCACCAAGAGGAACCTTAAACCTGTTTTTTTTAAAGAATCTGCAGCCCGTTTTTCTCAGTAGTGTGCCTCCTTTCCCATAAGAAGTTCATATATTGATGGGGGGACATACAGATCAGAAGTCGGGTCCAGAGTGTATTTTTCTCTAGGTGAAGGTTCAAATAAAATAGACATCTGAGTCAATAAACAGGCCCAATGATAGAATCTTACATTTGGAGCTCCTAAGCCTCCATGTTCCTGTGGGAGGGTCATATATTTAGCTGCCCTCCTTGTCTTACCATGCTGCCAAAGAAAGCTGTTGAAAATAAACTCCGTTTTTTTTAACACCCCTCCTCAATTAAATAAGGATGGAACTAAATAAATAAAGGAGTTTGGGCAGCATGGTCATTTTTAGGACATTTGTCCTACCTATGAGGGACAAATGTAGTGCATCCATTCGCTTCAAGTCTGTCTCGATTTTTTTAAGGAGTGGATTAAAATTGTCCTGTACAATTGAGCCTGTAGCTGCATTGATAATTACCCCAAGATAGGTTGAAGAATTGACATATCGTTGATCTATTTTGACTATGTCCTTAGAGCATATTACCTGAGTTTTTGCCTCATTTAGGCGATACCCAGAATAGTATCCAAATTGCTTGGTGACTTCCACCAAAATTGGCATGGTCTCTGCAGGGTCTGATGTAATAACTGCCAGATCGTCGGCATACGCTAATATTTTGCTCTCGAACCCGTTGGTTATTACTGGCTTGATAGTATGATTCCCCAGTATCTGCCTGACCAGCGGGTTAATATATAATGCAAATAAATTGGGCGAGCAGGGACACCCCTGACAGGTGCCTCTGCTTATCCTGATCTTATCGGAACTCTGCCCCATCATCTGTATGCAAGCCACCGGGTCACAATACATGGCCTTAATAGCCGTCAGTATTTTAGGGCCGAAGCCTCTCTCCTCAAGGTCCTCCCAGAGATATTGCCACCTAACGCGATCAAAAGCTTTTTCCGCGTCGATGAGGATCATGGCAACCCACCTCCTCCCCCCCAGCATGGGCTTCAAACAACGAGATTGCTCTTCTAATGTGGTCAGTTGTACCGGGACCTGGAATGAACCTATGCTACCAGGGGGAGACGAGCCCACCAATGATCCTCCCCAGCCTTGTGGCCAAGATCTTCGGGTATAGCTTATTATCGGAATTTATAAAAGAGATCGGCCTGTATGACCCAGGATTTTCTCTTGGCTTTCCCTTTTTGTGAAAGATAACTATATTAGTGTCCTTCCATGTTTCGGGAATTTTGCCCGTACAGATAATTCCGTTAAACAGATCCAATAACATCGGAACAACTTCAGCAGACAAGCATTTATAATGCTCCAAGGGAATACTGTCAGGGCCAGCCGCTTTGCCGGCAGCGAGATTGAATAATGCTTCCCGTACCTCTTCGGCCGTTATATTGCACCCTAGAATTTCCACCTCGGGCAATTCTAATTTAGGACCTAAATCTGGGTAGCAATCATCCGGGCACACAGCCCCTGGTTCTTCTTTATATAGGGTCTGATAGAATTTTGCAAACACCGATAAATGTCCTGAGACTCGACAAAATCTTGCCCATCATCATGTATGCTAGTAATTGCATTTTTCACACTATCTTGCCTGATTCTTAAATCCAGTGCCCTCCCAGCCTGCTCCCCTGTATCATACATTTTCCTCCTATAAGTCCAGTATTCTGTCACCGCCTTTTCTGCCAGCTGTTTCTGCAATTCTGCTTTAATCAAACAAATTCTGGTGCTGCTCTCCCTACCTTTCTTTCCTTGTATCAGATCGAGGCAGTGCTGCTCTTCTGCCTTGACTAGGTCTGCTAGGAGCTTATTCTTCCCATCCTGTAGTTTTTTCCTTGCCTGGGCAGTATAGCTAGTGACCTCCCCTCTTAATGCTGCCTTAAAAAAAAAACAAACAGAGTTCCTTGAGGCGCTGTATTTATTTGCATCAAAGAACTCCTGAGCCCATTTCCGTAAGTGTTCCACGAATGGAGCGTCAGCCAGAAGTTTCCGGTTAAAAGTCCAGGACCTTCTTTTTCTGACCGGTCCTAGACCACTATATCTGATCACCAGTGGACTGTGATCCGAGAGCACCTTAGGAAGCTTCATAATATTTACCTTACCGATTTCTACTGATGAAATTAAGAAATATTCCAGTTTGCTATACTTCTGGTGAGAGCAGGAAATATATGTGTACCCTGGGTCATCAGGATGTTTCTTTCCCCAGATGTCAGTTAAGCCATGTGAATGCATCATTGAGAGAAGTGCCCTCGAAACTCTTGGCTTCCTGCCGGTATACGGCACTCTCCTAGTCAAATCTATTGAAATATTAAAGTTCCCGCACACCAGAATGGGTACAGGCCAGGTTGATAGTTCACCCTCCAGTATTTTAAATACTGCAGGATCATCCTGATTTGATCCATAGATCCCACAGATTGTTAAACCACAGCCCAACTCTGCCAAGGCCCATCTGCCCAAGGGATCTGATTTCACTCGTTTAGCCCCCCAGCATTACTTTGCCTAGAATTGCCACCCCTCTTATTGTTGAAGTCTGAGAGGAGCATGACAATACCTCAAAGCCACCGACCCTTAACAACTTTCTTTTCGACCAAGGCAGATGCGTTTCCTGCATACACAAGATATCAATGGGTTCAGACTTGACAAATTCCGCCAGTATAGCTCTTTTTCTCCAGTCGTTCCGTCCCCCTATGTTAACCGAATATATACTAAGGCTTGAGATCTTTATTTTTTGGCCGTCTCCTATTTCTTATTACCAATGCTTGACTAAGAACATTGTCCATTGTCCATACCGTATATATTATGCCTCACAAATCCGACCTTTATACCGCATATTCTCAATTTTTGTTAATGCTATTTCCCCCCCTCCCCCCACCACCTGCGACCCCTTCTCCCACCCTTGGAGCCCACCCGACCTCCCTCCCCCCTCTCCCCTCCCTCTCCCTCTGGAAGCGCTCAAACCGCGGTCTGTGCGTTGATGGATAGGTGCAGCAGCATGGTGCAAGGGTGCAACTACCAATTCGGAAACAAACATCATCAATAGACTGTCCTGCCCCCAAAACCCCCCCCCCCCCCTTCCCCCTACCAAACACCAAACTCCAAATCAGGAATCAGATAACCATCATACAGAAAAAAAAAAAAAAACGATCACCTATGCCAAAATACTCAAAAAGGGAAAAACATAAAAACCAGTGTCCTTGCGTGCCTTTACATCCCACCTCCCTGATGCCAAAAAGTTCACGCCACCCTTTTAATCACTCATATTCTGTTTCTCAGTTTTATAGATCACAAAGAGTCCAAGAACTCCTTTGCCTTCACCTCCAACGAGAAGTATTGAGCCTTGCCATCCCTCACTACCTTGAGTTGTGCTGGATTTACTAAATAAACCTGCATGTGCTTGTCCGGGAAAGGCTTGATCAGCTGTCGAAGTCTCCATCGCCTTTCGACCGTTACAATGCAGAAATCTGGTCTAAAGAAAAAAGACAGGCTCTGACTAGTTCTTTTTGCGTCGGGTCTAGCTTTGTCCGATATGATTTGCCTGAGAATAAAGTTCCCCAGAAAGATTAAAACTGCCCTTGGCTTGTCACTAGCTGCCCCTAAGCGCAGTTTAAACGGGGTACGATGGGCTCGCTGGAAGACCAGTTCCAATCTGAGAGCTCCGGGAATGCATTCTTGAATAGGTTGATCATGAAGGCCCTGATATCTGACCCCTCGAACCCCTCCGGAACTCCCAGTACCCGTAGGTTATTGCGTCTTAGCCTATTTTCCATGTCCTCCAGCTTCCACTGGATATCGACAACCTGAGCGGCCTGAGAGTCGACCTTAAGAGTAGCCGCTGCAGCTTCTGATTCAGTCGCCACGATCCATTCCTCTGGTTGGTAACCCTATCCCCAACATTGGTATGAGCCTTAGACAATTTTCTGACAACTCCTTGAAGTTTACGCATTGCTGCCTGTGATTTCTTAGTATCTTGTCTGGCTTCTTCCCTGTGTGTGAGGATAGTCTGGTAGATGACTTCTAGCAGGTGGGGGTGGGGGGCAGGTGCCTCGACACTAGGGCTGCCCTAAAGTGGCAAAGCTGAGGAGTGGTCCCAAACCAGATCCCTAATCGGTTGGGCATAAGCGTTATCCTGGGTAGCAGGTCTTTTAGCCGTACTGTGGGGAGTCTGTTCCAGATCACTATCCGATTCTATATTGCTGCCTTCTTGAGAAGAGCTCCTCACATCGTCGGACCACTCTGCCTCTTCAGTCAGGGAGTGGAAACATTCGCTAGAAATCCTTCTCCTTTTCCTGTTCGCTCTCTATACCATCCATAAGAGTCATTGAGGCGAGGGAAGGACATGACAGCGTAGTATCTTTCTCCCTACCGTCATCCCCTTTCACCAATTCCTGGCCCGCAATAACCTCTAATACCTCATTGTTCAATGGATCAGGTATGCATACTGTCTGTGACAAAGCCTTGCCAATAGCATCTTTGCTGGTTATAGATCCACTGTCCTGATTTTGATCAACTCTCTCTGTCCCAGTAAGAGCAGGATGCCCCTGAATTACAGTTTCCCCCCCTGCATCCGGCAAGTCAACAGGAGGCACAGCATGCTGTTCTATTGGACATTCTGCAACCCCCGGCAAAGGCGTACACGCAGCGCTGGTACCTGAATCTTTTACCACCTCCTTGGTTGGTGAATAAGACGCCACTGCAGCCGCGTTCTTATGGCTTTTTCCACTGCAGACAAGCAGCTCCGATATTGAGGGAGTCTGTCTTGAGCGCGTCGTTGTTTGTTTTACCTTTCTGGATGGTTTGGGCGTTTCACGCGTTTCTTCTTGTTCTGTCAGGGGATCGAGCTCCAGTATGTCTTCCTGTGCATGCCCTGTATTATGCATTGCCTGGACGCCCTGAGCGGCTTGAGCAGCCTGTGCTGCCTGCGCTTTTTTCTTTGCAGCTGCTGCTGCTTTTGCCGATGCTCTGGAGGTACCTTTGGAGGCCATGTCCGCTGCGGTCCGCTCTGCGTGCCGTCCTCGCCAACCAGGTCCGATACACACTGCTTCCGCCTCCGCTTTGGGCTGATCCGTCGCAGTATATCTCCCAGCGTGCTGGAAATGCCAAGCCCAAAGCGTCAGCGCGGCCGTTAGCAACCTCAGGACCCCAGCTGCTCCGGCTGTCCCGGGAGATTGCTTCCAACTGAGGGCTGTTGTGATGCGCGTCTTTCTGTGGCAGCAGTAGTTCAACATGAGTGGGGTAAGGTTTTCCGGGCCTCTCAGAGAGTGGCTAGTGGCTAGTGACTGTTCCCGCGGCTAGGGGGCGAGAATTCTAGGGGTCAGTTGCACCGCATCCCACTGCTGCTCCGCGGCTCCTCTCACTCAGCCGTCATCTTGCTTCCAATGTACACACTGTTTGTGAATGTATTTTAATGTCGATAACTCATATTAAACCTTAAATATGTGTATCCATTGGTTGAATTAAATTATGTAATAAGCTGGAACTGGTCACTGAAATCCCAAACAAATACTAAAAACTGGGATGTTTTGCTCTTTCTGGCCACACCTCTGGCTCCACTCACTGACCCATTCCTCTGGAAATTCCCACCATCTGATTCAAACTCCCACAGTTTCCCTACTTTTTTGTACCCCACTTCCACCACTGGAAACAACATACTGGGATACTCCCTCGAAAAAGATAGCAATACTTCTCTCTGACGATTGCCAAAAAGAATGAAATGTGTACATGAAAACTTCCAGAACATGATTTCAAATTATAATTGCTAACTAGCTCGAGGCTTTTCTAATGGCTATATCCGGCAGGACCACTTGACCAGTAGAATACGGAGGACATTAAACACTACAAATACAAGAATTCTTGGGGAAGGAAGATCAGACCGAATAAAAGACAAGAAGCGATATGTTGGGGAGGGAGCAATCAGATTGTGCAAGAATTTGTAAAATTATATTTAGAGTCGAGTGTCTCGCAGTTTGTGCAATAATCCTCTCTGAATATCAGGGAGGGGATGTGGTATAACAGCCAAAACTGCCTACTTTGGAACTTTAGAACGAGGTTCGAGGCTCAGCGCCGGCTCAACATCTTTATATTCTGGGCAAGTCAATTAATCTCCCCGTACCTACAAAAAATGAATAACTGTCATGCGTAATGTAATTGTCGTCAGGTAAAGCGCTCCAAAATCTTCGGGTTCTAGTAGCTTTCAAGCACTAGAATTGGACGAGAGACTGTGAGTGACACTAGTGTGTGTGCAAAGGAGGTCTTGCTGTGTAGCGCCTAAACAGAACCGTCTTCTAAGAGGAGTCACTGAGCTCCAGACAAATAGAATTCTCACATCCTTACCCCCAATGATAATGAGGGGAGTAGACCGGGTTTGGCCCTCTTAAATCCATCAGCATAAAGCTTTGCAATTGAGCTCTCTGCATCCTCTGTGTGAGCCGTTCTTTTTGCCAGATGCTTTGTTTAACTAACTTGCTGGGAGGGGTTTGTCTCTTCTCCCGTCGTTCATCTCTGCGACAAAGGTGGCCCAGCACCCTGCCGCGTCTCTGTAAATGGTCTTTCAAAGACCTGTGAAGTGCTCGGGTGCGGCTGGCAGCTCCGTGCCTGCCCGGGAAGGTGTCTCAGCAGGGCTGACACCTCTTAACCCTCTAAGGAGGGGGAGACACCAGATTGCAGCAGCACAAAATGTACTAGTATTTTCCAGTTTTTACATATAAATACAGATAAAGGAAAACTTGTTTTCCGTCTGTATTTATAAGTAGATATCCAAACGGAAAACCAGGAGCCCTAATTAAGAATGATTTACCTGTTTCCATAGTTGATTGTTCTGACTCTACGGCTTCAACTGTCCAGGATATCCTTGCTGAGTTCAAACCTATTTTTAATGATATAGTTGGAAGCGTAAAAGGGTTTGAAAACAAAATCAGACTTATTCCCGGAGCTCAACCCACAAGCCTTTGGTATATATTTTTAATAAATCTAATTCGGCTTCTATGTCAGCAAGGCTTATGAGGTTAGTCTCCAAATTGCAAGAATTTAATTTTGTAGTAAAACAAATTCAAGGAGGCAAGAATTTCCACGCAGATTGTTTGTCCAGGTTAGCCATGTCCAAGGATGATGAGGAAGATTTTCTGGTGGAGGACGTGGAATGTGTTACTTTAGTGGATGCAGTAAATGAAATGAGTGATATTATTTCTGAGGGTGACTGGAAGGCGGCTGCCATAGTAGCTAATGTGTTAAAGAAGGTTATTGAGTATTCTACCCATTGCTGGCCAGAACCCAGTGGGTTGAGTGGAGATTTACACAGATTTGCACAGGTGGCAGAGGAACTTTATGTGGAGAATGGTATAGTTTGTAGGGGGAAAAATGTGTTACCCCCTTCAAACTTCGTGATTCGATCATCAATAAGGCGCATCAAGGACATTAAGGGGTGACTAAAACTGTTATGCGTATTAAACAACATTATTGGTGGCCCGCAATAGATAATCAGGTCAGGAATTTAATTGATTCATGTCCCGTATGTTTAATGTCTGACAAACCCTGGCGTACAGTAAAAGTTCCTTTGCAGCCGACTGAATTTCCTGGTTCAGCTTGGGAGAAAGTTGGTGTTGATATTTCTGGCCCTTATTCCATTCTGAATCATGAAAATAAGTATGTAATTCTATTAGTTAATTTTTCTAAGTGGATGTATTTCGATTTTGTGAAATCTCCAGATTCGGATTCCACTATTTCTTTTCTCAGAAGGATTTTTTACATTGAAGGAGCCCCGAAAACAATTGTCACTGACAATGGGACACATTTTGTCTCTGAGAAGATATGTAGATTTCTGAAAAAATTTGACATCAAACAATTAAAAGTGGCTTTATATTCACCGGCATCTAATGGTCTAGTAGAAAGGGGGAATAAAGTAATTAAAGAAGGTGTACAAACTGCAGTATCATGTAATTTAAATGTGGATAATTTTATCAGAGGAAAAGGTATGGCATTATACACATCTCCTCATTGTGTTACAGGGGTGTCTCCATTTTCTTTATTAAGAGGGAAAGAAAATCGTTCACTTCTGTTTCCCTCCTGGTTAAATCAGAATTCTGCCAGAAATGAAGTAGATTTAGACTCTGTTAGAAAGACTGTCCAAGATAAACAAACACAAATGAAATCACATTTCGATAGTAGAGTGGATAGTAAATTGGTCGATATTCTTGCAGGTGATTAGGTTTTGATTAAGAATCCAAGCAGTGTTAACAAAGGTTGTTCCAAATTTTTTGCACCTGTTCAGGTGTTGAAAGTTAGTAAGGGAGCTGCATTTGTTGGCAAGAAGGGTTGGTGGAATAAGCGTCAATTAGTTAAAGTGACAGATAAACAAGCAGAGATCATTCGAGAAAAACAGAAAAAAGATTGTTCGAATGGTTTAGATTGGAGTTTTTGGTTGAATGAATCAAATGGTAAAATTGCTCTTCTTGTCCTGAATCCTTACCTGTTCATTCAGGTGTTCAACAAAGCACTAGGAATGTTGTTAATTGTAAAAAAGTTACTAATAATCAAATTCTTTCTTCTTTTGGCAGACCTATTAGAGCACCTGAAAGATATAATGAACTTATTAGATTTTTAAAAAAAAATCTTTTCTTTTCTTTTTCTTTTTGGTTGTTGTTGTAAGGGGAAAGGTTGCGCGTGTTACAAACATGTTGTTAATTAAATGGTTGCACTCGCGCATGGACGGCTGTTCTGCGGTTGGATTGTCACCGTTAGCTTTACGGCAGATCAGACGCTTCATGACCGGGTGGAGTTTTATCCTACAATAAACTGGATTGATGCGCATCAAAAAGGACTCGCTCTTTCTTCCTTTGAGCTTGCTACACAGTGCTAAAAGGTGAGGAGAATAACCAAACTCCCCAGGATAGGCCTCAGCCCACAAGAATAAAGTAACACTCCTTAGCACATGTATATCTATGATCAGAGTACCATAAGTATGTAATATGTGTAGTAAATGCAGACATAAATATTAGGCACAATTTTCTTGAAAATATCAACACATATTCAAACAGTTCATACACAAGAAATAGCCTTGAGAAAGTTGCGGGACGACCTCCCAGTTGCGATGAAACACGTGTTGGCTGTTGGGAGCAATTAGTGAAGATTCACATGTATTAAACAGAACAACTAAGAAGAAAGAAGAAAATTGTGCCTCTTATTATTGTCTGCATTTACTACATATATTACGTACTTATGGTACTCTGATCATAGATATTCATGTGCTAAGGAGTGTTCTTTTGACACATCCCATACTGCACCCCCTGGCAATCATTTCAGTTTGCCACTCGGTAGTCTGCCGGCTGTCTTCAATGAGTTCTGCTGTCTGTCTGTCTGTCCTGGTGGACTAGGCAGCTGCAAGCAACCAATCTCTCTTCTGGCCCTGGGCTAGACATTCCTTTCAATCAATAAATTCACTATGGGCATCAGCCAAGATAATATTACAATCAGCCATAGCAGCACGGGTGGCCTGACTGGGCCCATGCAGTCAGCAGAGGCAGCACTGCTGTAAGCCAAACGGTGCCCTGATTGCATTGCAGCGGGCACCCTCAGCAAGCCAGTAGCCTGCCAGATACCTTCCTCAAACTCCCCGCTCTGGCAACATGACGCCTCCCACAGTGCCACAGCCTTATGCATTACACAACTTGACTAAGCATGGCTATCTCGCTAGTAGCCATGGGTACTCCCTTGTGATGTCAGGCTGTGTGACACAGAGAAATGCGGCATACCGGCTGGAATGTCATAGTTATTGATAGATAAGAAGTTACATTGTTGTAGCACTAGGCGCAGTCAAACTGTAAGAGCCTTAGCTCAGCTGCCCAGTGAGCCCCCCAAGCCTCCCAAGCCTGCGGGAGCAGCGCACGCAAGTCATGAGCCCCTGATAGATTTTCTTGTTAAGATTTGGGTTTTGATAATGAGATACAAATGGACTGTTGTACTAGAACATATCACAGTATTTTCCCAGATGCCATCACATCTTTTGAAATTAGGAGCCCAGTGGGATGAGAATGATTATTTTATTTTCTCCATGAAAAATATTTTTGGGATTGTTAATACTGACAATTGGCACTGCCAAATCAGAGCCTGAAAATGTATCCAGCTACATGTCTTTCAGGTCAAGCTTAGTGTCAATGATGAAGCACATAAGATATGTAGATAGAATTGTACGCCCACCAATGTTGCTGGCAAATGTTGGTCTGTTGAATGCGAAGGTAGATTATTTGGATCTACTTCATGCATCTTTCTTTCATCATGCTAGACTCCCTCCCTTTCTCCTTTTCTCACCTTTGCCAGCCTCTTTTTCATCCCTCCTTTCTCAGTTTGTCACTGTTTTCCTATTTTGTTCTTTCTCCTTTCTACCTTTCCTGCCCACTAAAATGAGGGCCAAGGTTCATCACCTGCATCCACCTGCACAAATTAGGCATTGCAGTTAGGTCTGGCAATATGCATAATGCATTGTGTATTGCCTCCCATTTGTGCAAAGAATTGTATGACAATACTTCTGAAGAAATTGCATTTTTCTCTCCCCAAAAAATAGGAAACTCATCCTGATTTTATGTGTGTTTTATCATCTGATTTAGAGTTTGGTAGTGGGATTACTCCACCACAAAGGTGACAAATATCCTGTCTACCTTATCACAAGTACATTAAATTAGATTCTATGGTACTTGCAATAAGGTGGACACCCATCACATTTGTGTCAAAGTAACAATTAGAATTTGGGTTTCTGGTTGGCAGAGGTAGGCACCCTGTCCAAGCAGGAGCCGCAATCTCGGTCAGAGAAGATCACAACACAACCTAAATTATCGTGGGCTCGCCCTCTGGTAACTTGGCACAGAGCAAACAGGCTTAATTTAAACGCCATTGTGTAAAGTATTTGTGCAACACTTTAAAGAACAACACAGTAAAAACCGCTTAAACAGACTCCAAACCAGGTTAGACAAATACATTATAATGTTATACATTAAACAAGACCAAACTGACAAAAAAATCCAATGTGTAGAAGCCAAGATTTGGATATGAATTCTCAAATATGAAATGACAAAATATTGCTTAGAAGTAATTAATGCTTAAAATGGGGTATCTGGTCAACCTAGTCCGGGGCAAAGTTAAAAGTTCAGGCCCCCATTGATGAATTGTGAGCCAGAGACAGGGACCCACTTGGGTCAGTTGAATCAAAGTTCCTTGATCTGGGATGTATTGTCATTGACCAGATTGCACAGTGTAGCTGAGGCAATGCATCTGCGTCGAGCCACGCAGTGGATGAGATGCATTGTTTTTTCTCCAAGCTGCTGCAATGATGTGTCAGTTCCAAGTACGACTGCTGGTTCTTAAAGTGATGCCTGACTGCTGCTTCCGCAGTATGGGATGTGTCAATGCTGATGGCGATGCTCTGGGTCAGCTCCTGCAATGATGAGGATGCGCTTGTGCCAATCTATGCAAAGGTGAAAATGCACTTGTTCCAATGATAATGCACCAGGTCCACTCCCCGCAATGCCGAGGATGTACTTGTTCAGACTTGTGCAAAGACAAAGATGCACGTATTCCAATGAGGATGCATGGGTTCTGAATGAAGAAGCACGTGTCAGGGCAGACTCACAGCTTACATAGTCAAGGTGCAGATGCGGGTGGTCCAAGTCTTTGATGTCCTTGAGTCTTGGAAACAGGAGGAAAACCTGTAAGTTCCTGCCGTCAGTCTGGGTTCAAGTTATGCAGGTTCAGTCCATCTCACCCATGCAGGAGAACAGAGAGCAGCAGGGCAGCTCATAAAGGTAAGAGCACAGTATCTCAGAGTTCAACAAAGCAGCAGTCCAGCGGAGTAGTAGTCCGTTCTGCAGCACAGCAGCTCTTTTTCCTGGCAGAGTAGACAGAGGTCCTGAAATGCACTGATTTGGTAATGCCGGAGGTTTAGTACTTATACCCAGTGGTGTCTTTCAATTGGGGGAGACTTCAAAGAAAGCTTTAAAGTGCAAAGAGATTCTCCCTTCCTGTCCTGGCTCCAGACACACTTCAGGGGGTTAATCAGTCTTTTGCAGGGGGATCGAAAACAGCTCTTTCAGTTGTAAGAGTCATCTTCTGCCTCCCATCCTGCTCAGGATGGACCTGCTGCATACAGATGGACCACCCAGACACACCTATCCTTTCCTTGTGAGTGACTGTCTAGAGGGAATGCAGGAAGCCATCTGTCACCCACCCCAGATATGTATAACAGAGACAGACGGAAGACACCAAATGGCTAATGCAAGTAAATGCCAACTTCCAAAAAGTAATATTTGTTAAACTGGAATGTAAAATCGAACTTCACCATACATTGTGCATTGAAATTGTGAGTTTTTGACACTAAACTTGGAAAGTTTATCTTTTCACAATTAGGAATCAAACTACAATGATGTGATAAGGTAATCCCAATCCTATGGGAGAAAAAGGCCTGGTAGAAGTGAAAAACAAAATTGGGAGTTTTTCACTACAAAGACATGTAAAGATTAAAAGTGCATGCCCTTCCCTTTTTTCAATACACTGTACCCTGCCCTGTTGGCTACACAGGGCCCACCTTAGTGGTGACTTATGTGTATAAAAGGTGAAGGTTTAGGCATGGCAAGAGGTTTACTTGTCAGGTCAACATGGCAAATGGCAATCGGAAACTGCACATGTAGGCTAAGAAAGTGGCAGACCTGTGACATAGCTAAGGGTGGGGCTACATATGGGGGTGGCACAATCAGTGGTGCAGGCTCACTAGTAGCATTATATTTATAGGCACTTGGCACATGTAATGAAATTTACTTGGGGCTTATAAGTAAATTAAATATGCCAATTTGGAATGAAACAATATATAGCAACACAAAAAGATGACGATCAGAATGCTGAACATTGTCAAACATTTCATCCCCAGTCATTGATCTGGGTTGAATTAATTGTTTTTTTGCTCAGCACACCACCCCAGTTTGGAACTAGCCACATGAAAATCATTATTGACCCTTCCCCCCAAGGGAACAGTCCATTTTGATCTCCGGGCCAGGTCCTCCTGGGACCAGAAAGCAAGCATCCCAGGACCGGTTTTGGGGTATCACCCCTCATCATGGCTTGACAGTTTGGGATGGAATTTCCCGATAGAGAGCACAGTCAAGTTTGATTTGCATATGGCTGGGTCCAACCTGGGGTGATGCAGCTATAATACTGATAGATTAAACCCAGATTTGTGACTAGGCTTGAGTTTTTGAAATGTTTCAACACTGCATCCATCATTTTATTTTGTGATTTTGTGATGAACCAATATTATTATGTTTCGGGGAGAGAGCGCAAGCACTTCAGCACTGGTTAGCAGTGGTAAAGTGCACATAATCCCAAACCTGCAAAAACGAGGCCCAAAAAATTGAGGGAAGCAGCAAACACATAGGAGTAGTCCACACTTAAGGCTGTCAGGTCGAACAGTAACCTATCTGCCAAACTATGGGGCCGATTCACAGAATGAACTTACTACTTTTGGCATTCACAGAATGCACTTACTACGTTTGGTATTCACAGAATGAACTTACTCATTTCGGTATTCACAGAAGTTAGGACTACTAACTTTAGGATGCCTAAAAGCCTTCTGTGAATACCGAAAGTCTTAAAATTAGGATTTTCTCAATTTAGTAGTAGTAAAGTTAGGAGTCCTAACTTTACTAATACTAAATTGAGAAAAATCCTAATTTTAAGACTTTCGGTATTCACAGAAGGCATTTAGGAGTCCTAACGTTAGGAGTCCTAACTTTACTACTACAAAATTGAGAAAAATCCTAATTTTAAGACTTTCGGTATTCACAGAAGGCATTTAGGAGTCCTAAAGTTAGTAGTCCTAACTTTACTACTACTAAATTGAGAAAAATCGTAATTTTAGGACTTTCGGTATTCACAGAAGGCATTTAGGAGTCCTAAAGTTAGGAGTCCTAACTTTACTACTACTAAATTGAGAAAAATCCTAATTTTAAGACTTTCGGTATTCACAGAAGGCATTTAGGAGTCCTAAAGTTAGTAGTCCTAACTTCTGTGAATACCGAAATGAGTAAGTTCATTCTGTGAATACCAAAAGTAGTAAGTGCATTCTGTGAATGCCAAAAGTAGTAAGTTCATTCTGTGAATCGGGCCCACTAAATCAGGCCCAGTATGAGCCTAGGAAAGTGTGATACTTTAGGATATTTTATGTTTAGACATTTTTTTTTTTAACCTGATTATTATGGAATGGAGGAAAATGAGACAGCATATTTGATCCAAGTGTGTTCATGCAAAGTAGGGACATCAAAGGAGGTAAACTGTGGAGCATACACTATTTCACAGGATGATAATAATGTAAAGGACTCTGGGGCATATTACCAAGGGCCTTATCGCCGCTTTAGCGGGAATTTTTCCCGCTAAAGCAGCAATAATTTTATCGCCCTATTACCTAGCTGCCGCTAACACCAGTTAGCGACAGCTTTAAGGAGATAGCGATCATATTGGGGCCCACTTTGTATGTCAGCGATAATTATCGCTGATGACATGCAAAGTGGGCGTGCTAAGATGTTAGCGACTGGAAACAGTCGCTACCATCGGTATCTCCTATTATCTACTTTTGGAAATATTCGCGCTAAGCGCGAATATCTCCAAAAGCTAACGCCTGCCAAAAGCAGTTCTTAGTCGTGGTATCCAAAGGAAGGTGGATAACATGGCTAAGAGCATTGTCACGATAATGCATGAATATCGCTGATTTTTCTGCGATATTCATGCATTTCGCTGGATTTTTACCGCTTTTGAGATAAACCTTGATAATATCAAGGTATCTCAGCGGTAAAAATCCTCGGTGCTCGGCGATATAATTTTACCCGCTAACCATGCATAGAGATAATTATTGCTATTGCTTGGTAATATGCCCCTCTGTTTGTGCCCTGATAAGCAAAAACCTTGGGATAGAAATACCCCTTCTCAACAACTAATCTATACATTGGCTCAGTACAGGAATGACTGTACCAGCTTTACCGAAAAGGCAGTTTAGTCCTATACGCTATTAAGAGGTGTCTGCAGAGATGGATTTCCGGAGTGATAATGAGGCAGGAACAGAGTGGGCTGTTTGTTGTTAACAGTAAGTTTCATGGGTTAAAATACTCTTTAATTTACATTAACTTAACATTATTTCCTATGAAGTTCTATTTTAATTCCCTGAACTATTCTTTCTAAGGGCGGGTGGTGCAGTATATGTGGTTGGGCATGTGTTGTGCAGGACCTACCCCTGTTCCTTTATGGCAGTAGTAAGTTTACTCTTGTAAATGTAGATCCACTTCCTGGTTCAGGGTTTAATGATTATCAAGTCTACACTTTTGAGTAACTTTACACTTGTAAATGGTGAATAGCTCAAAGTACCAAAGTTACTCAAAAGTGGAAGCCTGAACTTAGATATTTAGATGTACTCACATGTAAGTTTACCTTTGCAAATAGGCCTTTGTGTCAATGCACTGGAGACAGCGGCTCTCTACTGGCTACATGACAGGTGAATAGGTTCTAAATGGGTTGAATGTTCTGATGGCTGAAGCCTGGGGTATTGTGCTTTGTTGAGGATTTCAATCTCCGAAGAGACTCATGACACTGATGTTTTATTCAATGCATCATCCAAGGTTGGTAAACCAAAGGCAAAATGGAAGGCAGCAAAGCCACACAATTGTAGGGGTGTTCATGCTTCAGAGCATGAAACAACTATCAATAGGATAAGATTTCTTGCAGTCAAAAATCTATCCTCATGATTTCTTGTGATACCCTACTCCAGGGATATGCAATAATAGAATATGGAAATTTGGAGAGCACAATTAACACTTCACTATGCCCTCCCCATTTCTAATTGAAAATCCTGAGACAAGTAACAAGTAAAAGAAACAGGGGAATCCTAGCACCTACTAGGAGATTCATATGCAAACATAGTGGCCATGTACCAAGGAACATAGGTTCTTAGGAAGTTTTGCCTTGAGGAAGTGATTAAACTGCAAATCACATGTTGGCTGTAGAAGTAACAGCTGAAATATGGACTGTGACAATTGAAACATGATAGTAGATTAACCCCTTCAACGCGGATGACAAAGCCAGCTCGTCATGGGCGTTACCTGCGCTACGCGGATGACGAGCTGGCTTTGTCACAAAAGCCGCGATTTTAAAAATTCAGCGCACAGCGGGAAAACCCGCTAGCGCGCATGCAGTTAAAAGTTGCAAAATCAATTCAATATATGACTGCCTAAATATAAAGCACCTTGCTATTGAAACAATTTGATAAATTAAGACTTAGGGCCATATGTAGGTAAAAGTAAAATACCGATTTCTTATACCGAATTTTACCGATTCTGTTTTAAGACATCAGTATTTCCGATGTAGGTAAAAAATCGATAATATTTACAGATTCGGTAATGGGTAATACTGAATCTGTATTACTGAATCGGTAAATATTGGATCGGTAATTCAAAATCCCTGCAATTGAGCAATCAGCCAATCCTGTGCATCTACACCACCTCCCAACCAGGAAGTGGCCACACCCGTGCAGGTGCACTGAATCAGAATCTGCTGGATAGGCAGGGAGTGCAGAGGATAACACAGGAGCAACTGAAAGGAATTTTCCTGACACAAACTGCAGAATGGCCAACAAGGAGAGAGAAAATGAAGGTGCAGAAAAGAAAAGAAAGATTTAGTGAAAGGGAGCTGGAGGTCCTGATTGAAGAGGTGGCAAGAGAACATACAAAGCTGTTTGGGAAACAGTCACTGGAAGTGCCAGAATCCCAGAAAAGAAAAATATGGACTGGAAATACAGGAACATGTAAATGCCATTGGAGTGACCCACCGTGAAATTGACGTACTGAAGAAAAGGTGGTACGACGTCAGGAGCCTGGCAAAGAAAAAGATGGCTGAAAGGAAAAAACAAGCCAGCCTGACAGGTGGAGGAAGAAATAGAGCCCCTGCACTGACCATTGAGCCTGAGAGTGTCAGCGGGATCGGGGATGCACACAGCTCAGCCAGAGCTGGCAACAAACAAGGTAAGATGCATGCACACCAAGCTGCGCCCCACACTCCCTGACCCCATTCCAACATGAGGCACTGTGAATCCCTCTCCAGTACATGTTTTAGTAAAATCCAGCAATGCATTATGGGAGATGTAGTCAGTGTAACACCTAGAAATGAAAATGTATTTGTTTCGAAATGCTGCCAGACAAGTTAGCTAATGTACAATTTGTGTCCGCAGGCGAGACATCACGCAGGTCTGCACATGTCAAGGCAGGAAAGGCACCCCAGAGGGAGAGAACGGAGAAGGCCATTAAAACTGCAGGCCATAACACACCACCATCACCAGCATCACCACCAACACAGGCATCACCACCAACACCGGCATCACCACCACCACTGGCATCACCACCACCACCGGCGTCAACACCACCACCTGCATCACCAGCAGCGTCACCACCTGCATTATCAAGACCCAGGAAGCATGCAGTTGACAGACTCTAAGAGATGGAGTTGTTTGTGGAAGAGTGCAGGGGTGGAGAACAGTCAACGGTGCCAGTGGATGGCAATAATGCAAGATCACAGTCCCCCACAGAGCGATCACACACAGGTGCCAGTCGCCGCAGGGCTAGGGAACCCAGTCCACCTTTGAGGGGGAGGAGCATGGTGTGTTTGCAGGTCAGGAGGCAAACATGTTAAAGGTCCAGCGCCTGTAAGGGAAAGCCATCCAATCAGTTCAGCGGCAGATGAGACATGTGACAGCAAACATGCAGAATATAGAGAAGGGCATCTGCTCAATGAACACTACATTGGCTGAGGGCATGAGAGACATGGCTGAGGGCATGAGTGACATGTCCCAATGAGTGAGTCTGCTGTGCAACAAGCTTGATGAGGACAGGATGGCATGGCACAGGGAGAGGCAGAAAATGGAGAATCATACCAAGGCTGTGAACCGGCTCTCCAGTGCCACTTCGCTGCTATGCGGTGCTCTGTGGCCATGCAGGAAGGGATGGCACAATGTAGCCGTGATGTGTCAAGGGGGCTTCTGAAAGGGACCACTGCACTTGAAGTGCTCCTAAATACTCAGGATGCCAATGCTGGTGTAGGTGATGTGGGGGACAGTGAGGAGATAACAAGTCGCAGCAGCATAACGCCCCCTGCAACTGATTCCAGGAGGAGCAGCAGATGTGAAGCTGCTGGCACTGGATCGATTGCCAGTGACGACAGTCTTCAACGGGAATGCAGCAATGGTCCATGTGGCCGCAGGCAGTAATGCAAGCCACACTTAGTCTAGCTGACTGGGTGACTTAACCCATGACAGCTTTGTAGGGTGTTTACAAATAGGACTGCCATGTTGAGCCCCTTCATGTGGTGGCGTAGTGCCAATATATTAAACTACGTCCTTTAAATACAACTGGGTGTGTCTCCCTACTTACTCAAAAGTAGTTGCGTGTGATCTCAGCCCATCTTTGTCTCCCATTTGGTGCTGACGCCACTCCTGCTGCGTTGGGTTCTGGCTGTGCAAATTCATCATCATCTCCCTCATAGTCAGTTAATTCAACTGCTGTACCTTTCTTCGTGGCAAGGTTATGCAGCATTGCACAAGTTGCGATGATCTTGCAGCAGATGATGGGTGTGTACTGACGTGCGCCTCCGCTTTTGTGGAGGCAGTGGAACCTGCTTTTCAATTTTCCAAGCGTGCGCTCCACAACTTTGCATGTTGGTTTGTGCGCCACATTGTATCGTCTCTCACTTGGTTTTGATGGGTTGAGGTAAGGAGTGAGGATGAATGACCACATAGCATAATTGCTATCACCTAGGTGGGGAAAACAGTGCCATTAATAACAGTCACCAACACATTCATCTGCAGTATACATCAGGGTGTGTTACATTGATTTGCCTAGCAGGTATCCTTCTCCAAATTCTCCTGCAGCCAGGCGTGTGTAGATCCCACTGTTCTGGAAAATGTTTGAGTCGTGGGTGCTCCCTAAAAATTTGGCCACAATGTCGGTGATTAAGTTGACTGCATCGCAGATTACCTGCACATTAATGGAGTGGGTTCATTTTCTGTTTTGGTAGATGTACCCAGTGGCTGCAGGTGGGCAGATTGGAATGTGTGTCCCATCAATGCACCCTATAACATGCGGGAACTGTGCCTTTTGGTAAAAGTCTGTCTTGGTTTTCTGCAGTTCCACCTGTGTGGTTGAGAAGCTTATGTAGTGATGCATTCTCTGCATAATGGCATTCAGGAACTTGTTAAAGAAACGGGACAGGCAACTCTGTGACACACCAGCTATCACCCCCTGGTAACTGCCAGATGCAAGAAGTTGTAGGCTACAGAGCACCTGCACATGTGGTGGTATAGCGTGCGCCCTTGGTGTTGGATGCTACAGGAGTGGGTGAAGGTCCCTTATCAGGTCCAGGATGTTTTGGGGGTGTAGCCTGTACCTTTCATGGATCTCTTCCCCAGTCAGTTAGAAGAGTGTGATGCGCTGTCTGTAAACGCGCTCCACCGGTCTCCAGATCCTCACTCCTGCTGCCTGTAGCCGTAGCCGCCTTGCAATAACATAGAGGGCCGCCATAGAGATTACATTGTTTCATTTTGGGGCTGTTTAAATACAGTGCACCTGATTTCCACCTGCTTTGAGTCAGTGGTAATTACCGAATTTATGGAAATTCGGTTTTAACAATTTTTTCTACATCTGTTTTCTTGTTTTTACCGTTTCTTATTTACCGATTTGGTATTTGGGTGTTCGGTAAATCTGAATCTGTAAATTAGGAATCGGTAATATAGAATCGGTATTTAGCAATTCCTTTCTACCGATTCCTTTCCTACATTGGGCATTGCTAAATACCGGTCAGTAACGCTAAAATCTACTGATGCCTACATCTGGCCCTAAGGATCTAAGAAATTGGGTTGTTGGTTGTGGAAGGGTAAAACCCTTCTCAAGCAGCCACCACAATTCTTCTCAGGGTGATGTCACAAGCAAACCCCAAATTACCCTGTGCTTAACCCCCGGTTAGCTTGGCACAGAGCAGTCAGGCCTAACTCAGGGGCAATTTGTAAAGCATTTGTGCAATACTTCAAACAGTAACACAGTGAAATCACACCACAAAAGCAGCCAACAACAGAGTTAGAACATTACAATAACTTGTAATATATAAACCAAGACCAAAATGACAGCAATCCAATCAGTAAAAATGGAGATATTCAATATTAAAGTTTTAGCAGCAATAGCACCAAAAGCATAAAGTGCCAAATGTGGATATCTGGTGTTGCCGTACCAGGACAGCTAATGAGAGTGGGACAGCTATAGGGATCCTGTTACCACCTCTAAACAAAATACCCCCAATCCTGGTTTGCATTGTGAGGATACGCTTCAAATGTATATTGCACAGTCAAAGCAATGTGTTGGTTCTGAGATGCAGCAAGGCTGCGGTGCAAGGTACTTTTGAATTGTCGTTGAATATCCAGCCTATGAGGGCTTGTGATCCGAAAATCGGAGTCGGGTATGCATCACCGAGTCAGGGCGAAGCATCTGTTCCAGGAGCTGTGAGTCTGTGATGCAGAGTCTGTCTTCATCATCAAGGCTCCTATCGATGAGGGGTGCAAGGGCCTGCTCTGTGGATGTGTCACGCAGTGGTGGTTTCAACTCAGCAATAGACTGTATTGTGATGAGGGTCTTTGTGACAGTTCCAATCCACACACTTGTCTCGATTTGGCGGTTCAGCATGGGGTGTGAAAAGGCTGGCAGATCACCTTAGGTCCCCTTTCAAAGGTCAAGAACTTGGGTGGCACCACTTTGCAGGGTAAACTCATGGATGGGAGAGTCAACGTGAAGGTGCACAGCTGTTGGACCATTCTGTCCCTGCCATCTAGCCCTTGGAGTCACTCTGAGGGTTCTGGTGTCATGAGACATAGGTCCAGTACTTCTTTCTAGGCAAGCCGTCAGCAATCAGCAGGACAGCATAGCAAAGCAGCAGCACAGCAGAAGTCCAGTAAAGTGCAGTCCAGCAGCATGGCACTCCTTCTTCCTGCAAAGTATCCATAGGTCCAGAAGTGTACTGAAATGGTGGTGTCCAAGATCAGTAGCTATACCCAGTTGCACCTTTGAAGTGGGGATACGCTTCTAGGGGATTCCCTTTGAAGTCCCCATGTATTCTGACTTCCATGTCCTGGTCCCAGACTAGTTACAGGGGGTATGCAGCTCTTAGTGTGAAGGCAGGACACAGCTTATTCAAGTGTACGTGGGACTGTGTGAAGATCCTTTCTCTCATCCTGCCAGTAATGGCAAACCAGGCAGACCTAAGTTCTCTATTGTGTGTGGCTGTCTAGGAGGAATACACAAAGTTCAACTGTCAGCTACACCCAGTCATGTGACCCAGGGACAGGTGGCAGGCACCAAGTGCCTAAGGGAAAAAATGCCCACTTTCTAAAAGTGTGATCAAGCAAGGCTTGGGTCCGTAACTCCCAAGACTGGACCACCTCAATATTGACATAAGCACACAGGATGTCTGGGGGTGTTATTTTGATTAATGTTGTGATAAACCTTAGACCATTAATTCCAATGTTTTTAAGCTTTATTTTAGGCTTTGAGTATGCGGGACTGTGCCAAGAACCCCACAAGTTACCTGGTTCTTGCGGGGAGATCTCGCAGAGATGAGATGAGCTATCACCCCGCGCCAAGCTTATCCCCATCTGGAACCTATAACAAACTAGGACAAAGATGGGAATGGGGAAGGTAGCTAAAAATGACAGGATGGCGTCAAAGAGACCAATGGAGGACGTCCTTCAGTATTGAGTGACCGTGGACACCAGCTGGACAGGGAGACAGGGGAAGATCATTACACACAGCCCAGACATCCCCTTTCTGACACTGACATACACTCATGAGGAAGTTTAGGGTTACCTCATATATGGACATCTGAAGCCTGTAGCCATCCTAGTGTAACTAATAAGCGCTCCTGCGCAATCAAAGGTAGGAATCAAACAATAAGCTATCCAGCGTGTAAGGCAATGTCACCACATTCTAAAAGGAATAAGCGCTCCTGCGCAATCAAAGGTGAAAATCTAACAAGAAGCGCTCTAGCGTGTATGGCAATGTCACGAAAAAAGAAATAAGTGCTCCTGTGCAGTCAATGATAAGAACCCAACCATAAGCTCTCCAGTGCATGTGGAAATGTCATGAAGAACAGAAAGCAAGCGCTCCAGCGCGATGAGGCAAGGAAATGACAAGTACATCTACCATGCGCTCCAAGAGGCAAAGGCTAGTCTTGTAGGCAACACTCTTGCAAGAGTACTAGTGCTAAATAGGCAGTAGAAAATGTAGGCAAGCGCTCCAGTGCTGGTAAGCTACTCACAATGCAGGATAGTGAAGTGCTCCAGTGCACCGAACAGCAGCCAGCAGGACAGGCGCACAGAGCTGAGGAATGTTCAAGGCGAGCAGGCTAAGGCGAGCGCTCCTGCGCTGACTCGACGGCTGGGAACAGGCGCTCCAGCGCAGAGGCTGCAGGAGACGAATACGGGACCAGGAAGGAACTGCTTGGCAGCTCCGGAATCCTTATAGGCTTTTACATGGCAAGTGTCGTACTGGCGTCAATCCAAAGCTCCGATCCAGAGGAAAGCCTCTGCAGTTAAGCGGATTCCCCCAGAAGCACTAGTGACGCAGTTAGAGGTTCCGGCCAGGAGAGCTGGACCGCTATCTGACAGGAAACCCCCGAATTGAGGAGGCTCACCTCCGCATGAGCATAGTTCCCAAACCACACAGGCATACCGGTGACAGGAGGTACGGGGGCAAGAAGCGCCCCATGACAGACTGTTGATCCGGTGTGTCATGATTAATGTTAAATAGTATTACCCTCAGCAGCTTCTGACAACACCCACTAGTAGGTTAGGTATCCCCATCCTCTCACAGGCAGGACAGGAAACATGTGTTTTGAAAATGAGTAACTGTCCGTCTGGTGTTAATATGAATGTAGGACTGGTTAATATTCAGACTGGCACTCATGAGTTATTGATGTTTGTCTTGTGATTATTGATTTGCTGTTATTATTTGTTTGCAAAAACGTTCCATATATTATTATTTTTTCTCACAATTTCTTTTTTTGCACCATGTAAATGTTGTATATAGCTCTATTTCAATCGTTTTTTAATTTTGCGATTTACTAATGTGTGTTTCTTTGAAAAGACATGCTCTATTGATTTATGAATGTCTTTGTTGAAATATAAAAAAATAACCGAATTAAAGCTTAAAAACTTTAGAATTAATGGTCTAAAATTGATCACAACTCTAATCAAAATAACCCCCGCAGACAAACTGCTTATTTCAACTTTCTAAAAGTGGCATTTTCAAAATTGTTCTTTAAAATGTGATTTTACCAGAAGGTAGGATTTTAAATTTAATTCCAGAGACACCAAACATGAAATGGTTACCTATGCCATTTTGAAATTACACTTCTAAATTGTGATAAGGTAACTCCAATGTTATCGCCAATGTTATCCTCTGCGAGAGGTTGACCTTGCACTCATGAAAACTGAATTGAAATGTTTTTAACCACCAAGACATACATAAAACTTAAAAGTACATGTTCTATTTTTTAAATATATAGCACCCTGCCCTCTGGGGTGTCTAAGGCCTACCCTATGGGGTAACTTATATCCATGAAAAAGAAGGGTTTGGGCCTGACAAAAAGATTTGAACCGTTGCCACTGAGACATTTTTAAAGTGCTACTTAAGTGGATGGCACAATCAGTACTTCAGGTCCACTAGTACTATAGCACTGAGTGGGACTTCTAAATAATTTAAATATGACAATTATGTATAAGCCAATTTTACCATGTTTAGGCGGGTGAGCACAAGGACTTTAGCACTGGTTAGCAAAGGTAAAGGGTACAGAGTCCTATGCAGAGCAAATACAAGATCAGCAAAAATTAGGGAGGAAGGTAAAAAGTTGGGGGAAGACCATTCTAAAGCTGACAGGTCTAACAATACCTTTATCACCTCAAGTAGTATGAGTAGTGCATGCTGAGAAGCATGTTGATCAAGCTATAAAGGAGAGGGGAGTACATGCAGGTATTTAGATACACATTCCTTTCTACAAAAAAGATGGAAACAATCACCCTTAATGTGGCAACATATGAGATGATTTTGGACAAGATCTAATCTGAAGTGTGTAGAGATAATAGTTCAGAAAGAGATAACTTAGTCACATTTAACATTGCTGTTAATCAGGTTATTATGGACAAAAACGTAGTCTCAAAGAGTAAAAACTTCTGACCATGTGGACAGACCAACATTGGCCAGGAATTGTTGTCATTAGATGCTAGCTAATTGATTGAGACTGATTATATTTCTCCGCCAATCTACATGGCGCAAACTTTTTCTGGGGGAAACAAAGGTTTGTCACCATTGATCAAGACACAAAACAGCTTGAAACAGAGTAGTTTAGCTCCTATTATGTTTTTCATGTATCTTTGGAATTTCCCACCACAATTTATGATCCTAAAAATGTTTCCACCTAAATTGGTATCTCAGTCACTATACATTTTATTGTGTGCTGTTGATGTGGTTATGCTTGATGTAACACCAATAGGACTTAAATGTGATTCGATGGAGAGAATCACCTTGCTCCCAAATTTTTTTAAAAGATCAACATCTTTACACAGGAATATATGTGCATATTTGGGCAGGCAGACTGCAGCTGGGGAGCAGCGGAAACAAAAACAATTCCAAAGACTGGGCAAGGTGGCAAATTTACCTCAGCAGTCAAGCAGGCTTTGGGGCCTGTAGAATCCACCGTTGTGTTAATGTGCTACTAAAACCAAGTGGAAGCTCAATGATGGCATATTTGGCTATGAGAGACCCTCCTTGGCTTCTGCTTTTTTCCTTGCCACACTGATTGACTTGGAGCTCCAAATATTAGGCTAAGGGCCTGATTTAGATTTCAGCAGACAGGTTACGCCATATCCCTTCTGACAATATATAAATCCCATAATATACTATGGGATTTATATTTCAGCAGATGGGATATTCAACACCGTTGTAACAGAGTAACCTGTCTGCTCAAATCTAAATCAGGCCCTAAGTCCAAAAGTAAAAACCTTTACTGGGAAGGCCTGCTAAGTTTACCAAGCTGCCTTTCCATCATGGTCAGACTGAAATCACAGGTATGTCTCGGTCAACTTCAAAGTGAACTTCTCATAGGCTCTTTGTCCTTACTATGTGCATTTTGAAGGAAAACTTTACAAATTCATGTATTCAGTTCCCATTATCCAATGTTAATCATTTTGGTGTCTTATTTCTTATTAATGCTTTCTCTAATTAACGAAATTGGATTTGAAATTGTATTGCATTGTTTTCGTGACTTTGTTTTGACCTGATTAGGATGTTTATTACATTGAGTAAAGCCCCTCTCTGTCAAATGAATATCAGATATTCTATCAATCTTCCTACCCAATACTAAAAAAAACCTACTCACACCACTTTAGGGTGACAAATAATAGAAGAAAAATGAGAGCAGGAAAAAATAAAGCTGGGAAAAGAAATATAGCTATGTAATTACACAACCAAAATGGATGGGAAAAAATTAATATATATTTTTTTTCAGGAATAAACAACCCAATTTAAAAATACGAAAAAGCTCAAAACACCCCATTATAGCCTCAGACAAATAGAAACATTTATGGTCACCAGGCTACTTTTATCAGTGAAGTAGACTTCCATTTTTGACCTGTGTCTTACTGTTTCAGATCCTCTATTTTAACTTATTTTCACCATTCCATGCTCTGAAAACACATGTTTTACAGCAAACATACAAGAAGTATGCTTTGATGAATGCATATTAACAAAATGGATCCCTCAACATCCAAACCCATAATAACATTCAGCCAAGAAAATACATCATTGTGCTGTGGAAAATCACAAAAAGGGAGATCAACTAAAACAGCATAATCTGACTTTGCATCAAAACCTCATGTGAAATGAAACCAAATGCAAGCAAGTGGCCTGTAAATCCTGTGATATGCCTACATTTAACGTGTGTTTTACATATCTTACATGGCTGACCCTTGTGTGGTTGTCTCATGTTGAAGTTTGTGTCAGAGGGTGCATCTCAAATACAAATTATATGCCAGTCATTGCGGAGCAGGCCTTAGTAGAGCCAGTGCCACTGCTGACACCATCAACATGTCACTCTTTGTAAATCAAGGGGTGTGCTATCTACTATTGCTCACGCAATTCAACATTGCAATTTTTCACACAGCACTCCATTACTGGATGGATACCAATTCCGGTCTCTAATCTATGCTTAGAGACGCTTAATATGTAGACATGCCATTGCTAATTGACTAAAAATGAAATATGTAACCACAACTAAAATCCTTAGCCGCATTTCCTTAGTCATTCAGTGATATGGGGTCATTCAGTGATATGGGTCTATCATCGGATCTGAAATTGGAAATAGTCTCATTATCTATATTTCACTTGAAAGAACACAACCCCTCTCCACTAGATGCCTGGAAGGTTGTTGTCAGAGTTGGATCTCTATTGAGGAGGCAGAAACTCAAGATTAGGGCGGCTTGATTCTCACTTCCGGGGGGACGTCATTAGTATGCTAGTGACACCACTAGTCATATTACACACACACATCAGGATGGACCTTGGAGATATATTCCCTAACCCCTCCCAGGTCCATACAAGGATCGAGTTGGGCTTTGGAAAGGACCAAGAGGAAAACGTGGTGCTCCAATTATTCAGAAGTTTTTATGGCAATGAAACTAGGAAATACATCTGTTTTATTAAGTAATGATCTTGGTAGAGTCTTTCAAGGTGGTAAAAGTGAATGTTTCAGCTCACAGAGATTGCTACAGTAGAAAGGAACCTGAATTTGGTAGTGACACTATAAAAGTAAAAAATGTTGAAGTACCTGAACATTCTTTAGATATGTGCTGTATCCAGTGGAGTAGTTAAAAAAAGGAATCGAGTTTTAACTAAAAGATTTGAGAATGTTGTAATGTTTTTATTTAGCAACTGAAAGGATTTCGCTGTATTGTTTTTTGTGTGTTATTTTTTTGTTACATAAAGGAATACATGTAGTAGTTAGTATATACATTGTTAAGCTAGAATGTAGATTGTCAGGTGTTCCATTATGGCTAATGTATATGCTCAGCAGTCAGTCTAACCTGATGCTTTTGATACCATGGTATTTATTCCAACTGTACATTCTAAATTCTAAGGAGTGTTCAATTTCAGTTGCTCTGCTTCTTTCTTCATGTATGAAAGCTCCAATATATCTCTTGATTCACATTAAATGTAGGTTTATTGACTACCATAACTGCAAAAAGGAGAGTTCTCCCAAGCATTGCCTGACCTCATATAGCTGTCACGGTTCTAGTGAGATTGCAAGCAAACAAATATGGTTCATCATGGTAGTCTGACCCCAAGATATTGGTACGTGCAGGATTGCCATGAAAGTGGTTTCTTCTGTTATCATGATCTGATTCCTCCATTCCAACTAGGAGGGGAAAAAAGCGAGATTCCTGCCAATTTATGCAGAGCACGGATACCTCAGCAAAGGTGCCAAAGGTACGAGCAATGAAGGTATGATCGGCTGTTGCATCCTGGTTATAGACCAGAACATCTCCAGCGTATACAAAAACACTGCTTGGGTTCTGTCCGCAAGTGGTAAATCCCATCCCACTATGCAAAGGGACAGCCAGTGGCTATTCTGCCAAGTCAAAAAATAGGGGGGGCTAACAGGCAGCCCTGCTTGGTGCCCCTATAGATTCCTATCACCTCTGACACAAACCTGCTTGTTCTAAACTGAGCTGTGTAAAAGAGATGAATCATAGCAACACATGACCTTCCCACCATATCTCTTGAGCAGTCCATGATGGGTTTGGAGAACCTAATATTTCCACCGGAACCCTGCTAACAGAGGGTAGTGGTCAGCGATTGTTGTGGTGTTGTGTAAACAGCAAGCTTATGAAAGAGGTGCCGACAATCCTGTCAAGCAATGCATACATATTTTGGGGATGCATGTAGAAAGACCTCATGGTGCTGTCCCAAATGTCCAAACGACCATTGGTATAGTCATAGGGTTAAGTGTTCAGTACTGTGCTCAATTGGTACTTGAGAAAGGGGGGAGCAACCTGTCCAGAGTAGTAGCTAGCATGCTAGCTAGTAGTAGTAGTAGTAGTAGTAGCTAGCATGCTATTGAAGTTGCAGCCAAGTATCCATGGGTCAGTCACTGCACCAATACCCACAGACAAGTGATCTCTGAAAGTGGCTTGTTCTGAGATAGGGGTGTATTTGCTTGCCAGCACAAGCAGCCTACCATCGAGATTCCCCTCCACCACAACATATCTCCATTCTTAATCTGTGATTGATGACCTAAGCAGAAAGGGATCCCCAGCCCATATCCAGATCAGTGTGCCTTGGAAGTAGGCTGAGTATTTTGTAGAGAACACCTGGCATCACAGTCATTCCTACTGTAAAGCTAGCTCCGGCTCAAACAAGTGCAGTTCCTACAGGAAAGCAATTTATGTGCAGCTGCACCTTAAATTGGAATAAATAGTATGGTGTTCATTAGCAGACTGAATTTCCCTGATGTTCCATGTGAGGAAGATGTAGTCAGTTATCCACATAGTTAGGGTGGTGTATGGAGAAGGTGATGTGCGTTAGTTTACACTATGTATAAAAAGCTTGTGCTATGTAATGACAAATAGTCCCCACTGGTATAAGGTGTATGATCTGGGTCAGCCTGCAAAAATGAAAGATTAACAAGAATACAAAGGGCAGAGGACACAATACCCTCATTTGAAAGTGGATGCAAATACTATGCATCCAATTGTGTAGGGGTGGTTTGTTGTGGATCTTACTGGAGAGGCTATTGTAAGCTAAGACAACCCCTTATTAAGGAAGAATGCCTTTGTATCATGACGTTAAGCTTGAGGTAGCAGTTAGTGTTGGGGAGCTACTGCTGACAGGGCCTAGTTGGCAAATACTAGATTCATTGGTAAAAAAATTAAATGCCCTTGGCTTCCATCCCCACTGGGGGTGGGGAAAAGGACTGGATAGGCATTCATCAGGGCCTGAGTATTGTTCTGAGCCAGAATAAAGTAGGTTAGTGGACAAAACATTACAGTAAGTCATCAGCAGTTTGGGGCATATATGTTATGTTAAAGGTTCTTATATAGCACACGCACACCAAGTGGTTTCATGGTGCTGAAGTCCAGGAGAAGCTGCTGCAAAGGAGATTTAGCCATATACTTGTTGGAACAGCCAGGTCTTTAACTGTTTCCTAAACGGAGCTAAAGAGGTCAAAGAACGAATCTCCAAAGGGAGATAATTCCAGAATTGGGGAGCCAGGACCTCAAATCTTAGTCCCCCATGTTTTTTCCATTTTGAGGACAGGATGACCAACAAATTCAGATCGTAAGACATAAAGTCCCGGATAGGAAAATAGTGCTGAATCCGGGAGGATATAAATGTTGGACTGCTGCCATGAAGAGCCTTAAAGGTGATGTACCCCAGTTTGAATGTGCATCGTTTGTCTACTGGAAGCCAGTGAAGTCTGGCCATTAATGGCGTAACATGGTGCCATTTGTGCTGATGTTAAATCAGTCCGGCCGCCTGATTTTCCACTAGTTGCAGACGTTTTAGTTGATAGGCCGGGATGCCCACGTTGAGCGAGTTGGCATAGTCCAACAGGAACTTCGCGATACTGAAGAGTCATCCTCGCTCATAGACATAGAGCCATAGGTGCAAAGGGACACCACTGTCTCCAAGGCAGATCGCCTATTGTTAGAAATGGGGGTCTGAAATTGGCATTGGTTTGCACCTTTGCCCAAATAGGGACCCTTCCTTCTAGTCGGGATAGTTACACTCCTAAAATAATACCTGCTCACCCCCTTGGTAGCTTGGCACAAGCATTCAGGCTTATCTTAGAGGCAGTGTGTACAGCAGTTTCACATAACCAACAGTAATACAGTGTAAGCACTACAAAAGGACACCACACCAGTTTAGAAAAATATGCAATAATTTGATATACTTAAGAAGATAAGACCAATCATGATACAAATCCACAATACGGTACTTAGAAATCTTCAGTTATCAAAATAACCTTGAAATACAGTTCCTTGAAGTCAATAGCTCATCCTGGGGCTATCGCGGCGTCGTGAACAAAGAAATCCAAACAGTTCTGGCTGACCGCAGCGTCGCAGGGCAGCTACGCTGTCGGGAAAACCTGCAAAACAGTACCTTTAGAAATGCAGGGCCTTGGCAATCTATCATTGAGCTTCCAAAAGCACGGCGTCTGCAGGCGTCGTTGTCGGAGGTTGGTGCAGGAGTCGTCGGGCCCTTGAAGTCACACGCATTGCAGATCGAACTCCATGCGGTTGAAGTCAGGAGCGCTGGCGTCGGCAGGTGTCCGGTGCAGCGGTGCGAAGTGCAGCAATGTGGCAGCATTGCCTTCAGTTCGCGGTGCGAACAGCTGCTCAGGGCAGCATCAGATGGCATCGTCAGTGAGACCAGGGTCGCGGTGCGAAGTGATGCGGTGCTCGTTGCGGTGCTGGCAGGTCACGGTGTAGGCAGCCCCACTGGTTGAGCATTTCAAAGCATATGCCCACTCACCAGACTCGATCAGATGGTTAGTCTTGGAGAAGGTAACACTGGGCCAGAGGGGTGGAGATATCACACCTATTCTTAATATCAGAGAACGTAAGATGATGTATCTATTGGACACTGTGAACAATGGGCTGAATTAGTTGGATGCCACCAACTCTCAACTGGCTGGCCTAACAACAGAATAGGAAGGTGGTGTAATATATTGTGACATTTTGCGACTTGTCCATCTAATGTGTTATCTGTAATTTGTATGAACCTTTTGTGACCATGTCAGGACCACGGCAAGAGGGCACATGCGCTACAACATGCTGATAAGACATGTCTGACAATACAAGGTATATGCAACCTAGAACCTTATATTATCCAGTTCTTCTAACATGCGCAATATTGGGTTTACTACAATATGATATGCAACTTCACATGTGGGCAAACTTTAATACTGTGATATCACGTGTGGGCCTTTCCGGTACGACACATCATGTATTTATGTAAATGAAACATTGAATAGAAACTCACTATATTCTTTAAGGAGCGCCATGTTTATAACACAAATTACTGTACAATAATTTATGCTACATTATGTGCCAGTCATGTTTATTTTGCATGGAGCGCCATTGTTGCAATACAATTACTGTGCAACAACTACTGTTACATTACGTGTTAGCCAGGTGTTTGGGACAGTGCAACTAGCATCCATAACATAATGATCAGCAGACTTTACATGTGGGCAAAAACTGTAATACCATGATGTCACGTGTGTGCCCTCCCGGTCTGACACATCATGTAAATATGACTAGACCATTGCCTTTGTATAGAGCATCATTTTTGTAATAACAGAACACTGTGTAACAATCAATGCTATACCACATGCCAGTTAATTGTATTCCTCATAGAGCGCCATTGTTGTATTATAATTTATTGTGCAATCATTAATGCCACACTTTTGGGATAGTCCAACCAGCACCCACAAGATGGTCGCGAGTCCTTACTACGCGGTTCATACTTTGCATGTACTCCCTCGAGCACCCCAGTACTTGTTCTGACTCTTCCGCATACTAAGGATGGAGACAGAACGGCACATCCTCATGCACGTCTCTAATGCCCTATAAATCACAGCACTTTACCGATGATGGTTTGGACGTCAGAGCTTCCTGCCAATCGAGCCAAGTAAGTGACTGCCAGCGCTCTGCTTTGATGCTTGCCCGTTCATGTCTGCATATATCCCAGAGAGATACTTGCCATCTTTTAGCTGGGACCCACGGCTCAGATGTTTTCGACATCCTGACTACATCGCAGCCCTCGTGTCATTGTCCGCGGCAAATTTCTCTCCTGAGAATGCGCGTTTTCACCCTTCTTAATGGGAATACAGGGACGGCCTTTTTAATTGCTGGCACAAGCGACCTTAAGTTTGCACTCTGGCTTCCAGCAACGAGTCGCTAGTGGCCCCTGCTCTAGACTGTGGACCCACTACTCGGTCCGTTTTTTAAACCACGTTCCCTTCGTAATCACCAGGGATAACTGCACTAACTACGGGTTTGACTAATATTTAGTCCACTTACTACTAGCAGGGCGGGGTAACTGGACATAATATCGACTACATAATATCGAATGGACAAAATATCGACGGAAAAATATCGACATTAACAAAATATCGACTATAGGAATATCGTTGGAAAAAATATCGACTGCAAAAATGACCCAAAAATATCGAATACAAAAATATCGACTCAAAAATATCGACTAGACAAAATATCGAAATATAGTGAAAGTAAAAAATATCGAGAAAATGTTAGAAAATATTGATTTTATAAAATAATATATATATAATATATAAATAAATAGTACCTAATGTTTAGGAGCGGGTTGTGGGTTTATAGGGGAATAGGGTGGGAAGTAATTTAATAATAATTAATTATTTAATATATGTTTGGTAATTGTTTTAATTAGATTTTAATCGGTAATTAATTAATATTAATTAGTTAATTGTTTAATTTATTAATTAGCATATAATTTAATTGATTAATTATTAATAATTATTATTTTTATAAATTAATTTGTATATGATTTTAATTGATACATTAGTTATTAATTAATAATAATTAGTGATTTATTTTATTAAGAATTAGCATATTATTTACATTTATTAATTGCTAACACAATAATTATAATTAGTTAATGATGTAATTAATATATTGCATATCATTTAAATAAATTAATTGGTAAATAATTTATAATAATGACTTAATTACATTAATTGGATACATTTAAATGTAATGTGTTAATTTATGTTGATGTTAATTAATTAATTGGAATTAAACAATATTAATTAATCAAAATTATTATTATAGCTAATGTGATAATATATTTTATAATTGTTTTTGTAAAAATATTTGTTTTTATTATATATTTATGTTTAATGTTGTGTTCATTATTATTTATAGTGTTCTGGCTCAGTTTCATAGTTTTTGTTATAGGTTAATTTTTTAGGGTTCTGGGTCATTTTTCTGTTCGTGAGTAAAGGTGTATTTAGTGGGATTTGGGAAATTTTTACGTTTGTGGGTAAATGGGTATTTTTGAGGTTGAGGGTCAGTTTTCAGTTCTTGTGTAAAGGGCTATTTGTAGGGTTCAGGGTCAGTTTTCAGTGTGTGGGTAAAGGGGTATTTGTAGGGTTCAGGGTCAGTTTTCAGTTTGTGGGTAAAGGAGTTTTTGGGAGGTTCAGGGTCAGTTTTCAGTTTGTGGGTGTAGGGGTATTTGTAGGGTTCAGGGTCAGTTTTCAGTTTGTGGGGAAAGGAGTATTTGTAGGGTTCAGGGTCAGTTTTCAGTTTGTGGGTCAAGGGCTATTTGTAGGGTTCAGGGTCAGTTTTCAGTTTGTGGGTAAAGGGGTATTTGTAGGGTTCAGGGTCAGTTTTCAGTTTGTGGGTAAAGGGGTATTTGTAGGGTTCAGGGTCAGTTTTCAGTTTGTTGGGAAAGGAGTATTTGTAGGGTTCAGGGTCAGTTTTCAGTTTGTGGGTGTAGGGGTATTTGTAGGGTTCAGGGTCAGTTTTCAGTTTGTGGGTAAAGGGGTATTTGTAGGGTTCAGGGTCAGTTTTCAGTTTGTGGGTAAAGGGGTATTTGTAGGGTTCTGGGTCAGTTTTCAGTTTGTGGGTAAAGGGGTATTTGTAAGGTTCAGGGTCAGTTTTCAGTTTGTGGGGAAAGGAGTATTTGTAGGGTTCAGGGTCAGTTTTCAGTTTGTGGCTGAAGGGGTATTTGTAGAGTTCAGGGTCAGTTTTCAGTTTGTGGGTAAAGGGGTATTTGTAGGGTTCAGGGTCAGTTTTCAGTTTGTGGGTAAAGGAGTATTTGTAGGGTTCAGGGTCAGTTTTTAGTTTGTGGGTAAAGGGGTATTTGTAGGGTTCAGGGTCAGTTTTCAGTTTGTGGGTAAAGGGGTATTTGTAGGGTTCAGGGTCAGTTTTCAGTTTGTGGGTAAAGGGGTATTTGTAGGGTTCAGGGTCAGTTTTCAGTTTGTGGGTAAAGGAGTATTAGTAGGGTTCTGGGTCAGTTTTTAGTTTGTGGGTAAAGGGGTATTTGTAGGGTTCGGGGTCAGTTTTCAGTTTGTGGGTAAAGGGGTATTTGTAGGGTTCAGGGTCAGTTTTCAGTTTGTGGGTAAAGGGGTATTTGTAGGGTTCAGGGTCAGTTTTCAGTTTGTGGGTAAGGGGTATTTGTAGGGTTCTGGGTCAGTTTTGGCCTTTAGGGTGAAGGGGTCTTTTTAGTGTTTTGGGACAGTTTTGGGTATTTTAGAGTGCTGATGTATAGTGTAACTTAACACTGATACATTAAATGTATTACACGAAAATAGCTATTATTATAACTTTACATTAGTACCCTTTATTTTGATCAAAACAATATATGTATTAGCATGTTTCCAGACAGTAGCTAGAGTGGAGTTGGAATTCTAATTATTAATTGGTTGGTGTCCAGCACCATCAGTAATATTACCTACACTGGAGTTGGATTAATAAAAATACATTGGTTAGTCTCCACCACATTTTATGGTATTACCTTTAGTGTAGTAGGAATAGTAAAATATTTTTTGCTAGTGTCCTGCAGCTTCTATGATTTTAGATTGACTGGAGTAGTAACAATACATATAAAATTGGTCAGTGTGCAGCACATTTGTATACATTTGTTCATTACTGTATTTTAATATTAAAAATTAATGCAACATAGATGTTTTCAAATAAGTTTATTAAACCATTTTTTATTTTTTTATTGTGTACTACAATAAAATCACAAACAAATATAACATCACATTTTTTTTTACTTTTATTATTCACACAATAACATCTTTACATTTATATACATGTGGTCAATGTAAAAAATAATTTGAATTACTAGATTCTTTCAGTAAATTTTACATATTCCCATCAGTCACTTACAATTTAAAGTATTTATATAGAAATACATAAAACAATGATTTGTTATACATTTCTTACATTAATATTTAATAATGTTAATATTAAATATTAATATAATAAAATATATAATACATATTTCTTTTTAACAAGTAACATGACTATTATTACATTTGTTAGGATAAATTGAAATACAAAAAAAAAATTTCTTGGTGTATATTTCACACAATGTTGTTTTTACATAAAACATATACATCGATTTGGTTGTAAAGTTTATAATTGTATAGGGAAACAATATGTTTAATTATAATATCTGGTATTTATCAAATATTAGTAAAGCAATTATATAATTTTGTTATAGTTAGAAATAATTATATAACTTTTTTTAATAATTAATAAAAATAATAATTATTTTATTAATTATTATTATTATTATTAATTAATAAACATAAACATTCATTTATTATTAACAAAAATATATACATTCACAGATAAAATAGATACTTTTTTCAGGCCATTCTTTATATACTAAATGGTTCTACTTGTTATATTAATAACAATAAATAAGTTATATTATTTATCATTATTAATTATTCCCATAAACATTTATAATGTTTTATTAAAATTATACACAAAATGATTCATATAAATATACTGAATAACTAAATATTTACATCTTTTATTCAAAGTTTTACATAATTATTTAATATTATTAATATATAATACATATTATATATTAATTTATATTAAATATATTATTTTTTGTTAATAAAGGAAAATTGTCATGAGTATAGTGTATTAATTTGTTACATTATACATGTGTATGTATTATATATTTTACATATGACATTGTTTATTCTATTATCCTTTTACACAAATGGGTTAAGGGGACTACTTTTTTACCGCGTAAGGTTATTGCGCTCCATTCAGGACTGGAGAAGCTCACGGTTGGGAGTTGCTTCGCGTGGAGAGAGGTAAGGTTATTTTTAACTACAAATTATAAGTAAGTGGTCATGTTTGAGGGTATAATCGAACTCTGTAGTGTTTTTTGGTGTATGTATTAATAGTTTAAGTAGCGTTTGGGTGAAAAGTCTCCGTTATAGATGTGTCGTGCTTTTTTTCCTTCAAGTCTAATTTTAAGTGTTCGGAAATGTCTTCTTACATGGTTAATGTTAATTGTTAGTATATTTACAAATGTGAAGGGGGTATTTGTGGGTGGCTTTCGTTATGTATGTTATTTTACAGGTTTCGGTTCCTCGCATGAAAACTACATGGAAGGAAGCGTGTTTTTTAACGGAGAAACAAATGTTTAAGTTATTATGCTTATATTTTGACTTTTATCTCCTATTTTTCGTGTTTGCCAGGAGCGGTTTTTACACTTTTTAAACCTTTTTCGGGTTTTTTGGAGGGTTTCGATTCGGATTGATACATTGATATGCGTGACCGTTTTTTTAAAATAGTGTGTATATAACTTTAAATCCTAAAGTGTATACACTACTGTTTTCGGGATTTCCTGGAGCGTTTTTTTACGTTTTACATTTTATTTTCGGGTTTTTGAGGGTTTCCCATATTGGAATAGTAAGATATTGGATTGGATTGTATGGATTGATTTTTCCTTGATTGCGTCTCTCAAGTCCAAAAATTGTAAGTATTTATTTTACAATTTTGATTGGGTGGGAAATGTCGATTTCTAATGTTATGTGTATGTTATAAAAAATTATAAACATTGCATATTTGTTACGAATTTTTTTACATAAATTTTAAAAGTTTGTCAAACAAATATGTTTTATTTATAATTCATTATATATGTTTATGACATGTGATTTTTATTAGTATTGTAAGAAGACATTCGTATATTTACTTGACATTTTTATAGTAGACTTTTTGCTATTATTGCCAGGTATTCTAAACCTCTAGTTGTAGGGTATAATGTGACTTGACTTTGAAGTAGTCGGAACATTTGTTGGGTTTGTTTAGTGAGTTTGGGACCTATTTGTGACACTGATTGTTCCATTCTTAGTTCCTGATAGCTTTGTTCTTTTTTCAAAGCTTCTAGAAGGTTGTGGAATGTGGGTTTGCCTCTGTTTGTAGTTGCTTGGAAAGCATTATGCCACCCTTCAACACTGTTGTTGGTTTTAGCCTCTTGGTTTAAAGTACTGAGATAGACATTCCACCAAGGGATTTGGAATTTGGGCTGGCGTCGATGTCCTGATCTGTGCAACCTTCCCACCCAAGTGTCTTCAAAATAGTCTAGCAATGGTGTTAGTTTATCCTCATTCCTCTTATAATATGCGCTGTCAATTAATAAATTGTAATGTTCAGCAACATCTGTAACAGGGACGTAGGCCAGGGCTATTAACTTTTTAACTTGATAGGCAAAGGTGCTATCTGTAGAGTATAGTATACTTAAAGTAGATTTTTGGAGATGCCTCCATATACTCTGATTAAAATGATAATAGCAACCCTGGATTGCTGTGTGGGGAAATGTTCTCAAAATGCTATTTATCATAGCTAATTCGAAATCAATAATTATTTTTTCGGGAAAATAATTATTGATTTCCGTTTTGAGAACATTTAAAATTTCGGTGTAAGTTGTTTGCTGTTTGTTGGGTAGCAAACAGTAAATGAAAGGTATGTTAGAATGATGGTATAAACCGTGGATGGAATACAGTTGGTAAAAAGGTTTTGGGCAGGGTTTAAATGTTCCATCCATCATCCATTGGGGACACTGTTGGATTTTTCGTAAATTACTTGCAGTTGCAAACATAATTATTCTGTTTGTACTGCTTTCATTATCAAAAAGAATAAATTTATCTTTATTGTGTGTGATGGCCATTTCGGGTTAAATAATAATTTCTTCAAAACAAGTTGGGTTGGGTTGGGTTGTGCTAGTGAGTCGTTTGGTGCGTGCAATTGTGCGTTTCAGGGAGTCAATAGAGGGTAGTTGACCTGAAGCATGGGCAGGGATTTTTACCAGTTCTTCTTTAAGGATTTGTGTGGTGGGTTTGTCACTTTGTGTGCTAGCACTTTTAATACTTTCTAAAGCATCTCTAATTTCAATTTCTGTGACATTTGGGGGATGATTATGTTCTCTAGTAAATAGCACATTAGTTTCCTCAGTAGTGGCCCTCCCATAACATTTGTTGGAGTAATATTTTGTACACTTCCAAAAAACCTTTCTACCACTTTGTCTCTCCTGATTATACACATAACTCATGTAGCATAATAGTAATTTATTTTTCTGAGACATGACAAATTCTGCACCTTCAGTCATTTTGATTTACTTGTTCTAGGAAAGAGTAGAAAGAAACAAAATCAGTACACATTTTTTTACTTATGTGGTGCTAACATCATTAGTGATGCATTTATACTTACAGTTAATCAAAGTAGTAGTCACAGAAGCAGAAATGTCTTTTGAATGATGTTCTTGTATGTATGTCTTTATTTGCTGTTGGTATGAAAATATAGAAAAGCAACGTTAATGTTTACATATAACAAACGTATTTCCTACTCAAAAGCAGTTGTCATTTTTGCCTACTAGTGCATTTGATGTAAACATTACATATACTTACTTGTTTAAATAGTAGAATAGTAGTAATTGCTGGAGTACATCAATTTAGTACAGGTATGATCTGTAGAGTAGATAGAAGAAATAAAAGCAAAATATTATAATTTTAATACTGAACCGTTTGGAAATGTAACAGATTTAAACGTATACTAACTTCTAAATATGTCGTTTTCTTTGTTGTAGGTAGAATAGCTGTATGATGTATTCAGAATATCTGTAGAGGAAATATAAAATAGATAACATGTTGTTAAGAACATAGTCTGTGTTATTTTCGGCAGTTTTAGAGAAATGACAAATATACTTACATTTTTTACAAGGCTATTCTTCTATATTGGTATATTTTGTGTAGGATGTTTTCATATGATATGTAGAATAGATGTATGATGTTTTCTGAATATCTGTAGAGGCAATTCAAAATAAATAACATGGTGTTAAGAATATAGTTAGCGTTTTTTGTGCCCACATTTTAGCAAATTACAATTAGACTTACATTTTTCTGAAGGGTATTCTTGTGTTTTGCTATAGTTGATCTTGGATCTTTCAAATGATCTATAGGGAAGATGTAAAAAGCAAGATATGTTGTTTAAAAATGTGCATTATTGAAATTGGCCGTTTTATAACAAACACATCTATACTTACATGTGTAATTAGGGTAGTTTTATCGTTTTTGCTGTAGAAATAGCACAATTTCAGTATATCTGTAAATATAATGTTAATGAAAAATAAATACTCTTGTAAATTAGTGTTTAAAAACAGCAGTTGGTGTGTAACAGAGAATTATTATATACTTACTATCTGATTTTGCACGTGAAGAAATATGACCATGTAAAAGGAATTGTGTTGGAGTAGTTTCTATCAGAAAAGTAGGAAGACATGAAAATAAAATAAGTGTAAGACTTAGGAGATGTAAGGAAAATAGTGCACTTCTAATTTAGTTTTCTACAAAAATGCTGTGTTACTTACTTGATTAATTAGCTAGTGAGCTGGATCTTTAAAGATGTTTATTCTGCAACAAAATCTTCAAAGTGTTGGCATCTACTTTCCAGAGAGGTAGCAGCAACAAATGGTAGAATGCATGTATCCCTTTTATAGTATATGTGTTATGTGTGCTTTGATTTGATTGGTTGTAGGATGTAAGGAAGCATAGTATAGGCTAGTTTGAATTTTTTTAAGTTAATTGGAGTGTTTGTTGATGTGAGAATGGTGGTATGTGGTTATTCCCGCATTAAAGCAGGTTCGTGTTTAAATGAAATATATTTATATGTGAAAATAAGTAATGAAAATGTTAGTTAAATGCAAAGAATAATAGAAAATGATAAAATGCATGTAATAGAATGTATAGCAAATGTGGATTAATAGTAATTTTATGTAAGAAACAGGTATTATATGTGAAAAGTTTTTTTTAGTGAGAAATGACTTTTAGTGATGATAAAGATGGTATTTTAGAAAGAAAAGTGTACAAACATGAACTCGATATATTTTTTTTAACGATATTGTGGTAGTCTATATTTTTGTAGTCGATATTTTTGTAGTGTTAGGGCTAATTTCATGTCCAACGATATAATTGTAGTCGATATTTATTTAAGCGATATTTATGTATTCGATATAGTTAGTACTCGATATTTTTTACTCGATATTTTTGTAGTTTGTGTAATAAGTATAGTAAGTCGATATTTTTGTCGTCGATAATTTGTCAACGATATTTTGGTAAGTCGATAATGTGCCCGTCGATAATATTTCAGTGATCCGCAGGGCGGATGTGTTCTCACACCGTGTACAGCTTCTTTTCATACTTGTTCCAGCCCTCAACTTACATACCGGTTATGATGAACCTTTCCTTCACTCCCTAGATACTTTGGATTCATTCCAAGAGCATTGCAAGGCCACTGTACCGGCAAACGCACTATCTTTCTTGGATTTATTCCCATAACGATTGTAAGCCACTGGACTACAATGACTTGATTTCAACGAAGTAAGTACTTACGGGCGAACTATACTGTCAGCCCTACCTGCCATTGATAGCTAGTACCTACACATTTGTGACTGTTTCCCTCTCTCCCCAGTAGGAGCCTTCTCAGGTCCATTTCCTGGATTGTCCGGCGGATTCTTCCCATCACTGTTTGACAATAGTAGGTAGTATACCACTGTCATATACTAGTAGCATTCGTGGTCACTCCTTAGTACCCTTACACTCACCTTTTAATCACTCCTCAGGTGCTCTTCCTAGTCCTGAAAAAGACTCCACCGCAAGAACCACATTTAGTCCTGACCCAGGGGGTCGAAACGTCGACAACACCTGCAGTGCACAGACTCTAGTGACATTGCCTGAAAGAATCCCTTGTCCATCTGAGTCATGTGTCATATTGTGAACATTTGACCTATTTCAGGCGGAAAAGCTTGTGTAATGAAAAATGTATGTGTTTATGTCACAGCAACCTTTTTCCTGTCTCTGTTCCTACACATCAACACTTACCCCGACCCTACCCTCCTCTCATGCTCTGAGCACTATTTTATAGTGCACTAAGAAGTGCATTGAGCAACATGATTGCCTATATCTTTCTAATGCTTTGAAATAAACCCCATTTGAGATTTACTATATGTCTAATGATTTGAATATTTTGCATTTCATGTCTTTAGGATTTTGTTTTTTGTACTGCTACTAGCAATTAGATTTACTCATTCAAAAGTGATTAGCTACCAAGACCCCCCTTTTTATATAATGAATGTATTGACCCAGGTCAGGTAGTATAGATGGGCTGCGCCCTTTATACTTAATACACGGTGTAGGCAGCAGCATCATCGTTGCTGAAGCACTGTTGTTGGCTGACGAACTGGAGTCAATGGCACGGGCGTCGGTATGTCAAGGCTGCGATGTGGGATGAGGATGGTGCGTTGTGTAACTTACGATTGGTGCCCTCGAACCACGGTGCAAACATCGGCGGCGATTTTGGCAGTGGGCGGCGGTGTCAAGGATACCAAGGTGGAGTCATGAAGTGAGGCGATGCGGAGTGCGATGCCCACAGGTTGCGGTGCGAGCAGCGTCTCGGTGGCGGCATCAGATGGCGTAGTCGGTGAGACCACAATTGCGGTCCCGCATTGTGGCAGTGCCCTCTGGACACGGAGCTGGCAGCGGCGCCATAGACGACATTGGATTACTTTTTCTTCTGTTGCAGCACAAAGCACACTGTCCCCATTGTTGAGGGCAGAAGAACCTGAAGTCTTTGCTGTTCCTGAGACTTCTTGAACAGGGGGCAAGCTCTACCTCAGGTACTTGGAGAAACTAACAAAAATAGATTGCAGAAAGTTCAGTCCAGTCCTTTCACTGCACAAGACAGAAGCAGCCACTGCAGGCCAACACAGCAAAGCACTCAGCAAAGTGGTAGTTCCTCCTCACAGCTTCTCTAGCTCTTCTTATTGGCAATCTTCTAGGTCCAAATGAGTTCTAAAGTTCAGGAGTTTGGGCCCCACTTTTTATAGCCCAAAATCCTTTGTCCTGAATGGTAGAAGTTTCTGTGCCGAATGTATGACGTTACAACACATACTTTTACAACGCATACCTTTACAACAAATTTTTTACAATGCAACATCCATTACAACGCATTCCATTACAACGCATGCCGTTACAACAATTTTTTAAAAACTACCTTTACAACACATTCCATTACAATGCATACTACCTTTACAATGCATACCATTACAACGCATACCTTTACATTGCATGTATGGTGAGTATTGGATAGTGTAGGGGTAAAGATTACTATTCTAACTCCAGGGGGGTGCAACAGTAGGGTACGTGTTGGATAGTGTAGGGGTAAAAATTACTATTCTAACTCCAGGGGGTGCAACAGTAGGGTAAGTGTTGGATAGTGTAAGGGTACTATGCGTTGTGATGGTATGCATTGTAATGGTATGCGTTTTAATGACATGCGTTGTAATGGTATCCGTTGTAGTGTCATGTGTTGTAATGGTTGCGTTGTAATGGCATGTGATGTGATGGATATTGCGTTGTAAAGTTTCATTGTAATGGTAGTACGTTGTAAAAGTTGCATTGTAAAGGTTGTTTCCCATCTGTGCCCCACCAGAACTAGTTCTTCCCTCTCTGGTGTGACATCCTGGCAGGTGGTGCAGACGGCATTGTCAGAGGCAGACCCGGCCTTTTCAGGTGAAAGGATAACTCCATCCCCTATTCTAAATGCAGCCTAGGTCTATTCAGTCCTTTCCTAACCCACCTTGACTATCTGGAGCCACGGCTACTTTCCAGCCCCTGTCATCTAAAACTCAGACAGACAATCCACAACCCCAGCAGAGGCCTACTGGATGGCTGAGCAAGAAAATACCCACTTTCTAAAAGTTGTATTTTCAAACACAGGATGTAAAAATCCCCTTCACTAAAAGATGCATCTTTAGATTCTGAGTTCAGGCATACTAAACTTTATTTTTCTACTTGATTCCCAGGGCCAGTTATGTTTATAAGCTGTTAAAAACAAATACCCCATTCTGTCCCATGCGAGCAGGTTGCCTTGCAATAGTGAAAAACGATATTGGCAGTTTTTCACTATCAGTACATGTCACACAGATCAGGGCATGTTCTACCTTTCACAAACACTGTACCGGGCCCATAGGGGTACTGTGGGCCTACCTCAGGGGTGACTAACATGTAGAAAAGGGAAGGTTTAGGGCCTGGCAAGTGGGTGCACTTGCCAGGTCGACATGGCAGTTACAAAGTGTGCGCAGACTCTGCGGTGGCTGGTCTGAGTTACCTTTTTACCGGCAACTTCTGTGGGTGGCACAACCTTTGCTGCCTGCCCACAAGTAGCCTTGGAATTACAGGCCCTGGCAATCTCAGTGCACTTTACTAGGGACTTATCAGTAAATCCAATGTGCCAATCATAGTAACACCAATCCATAACACAATTTACAAAAGGAGCACTTGCACTTTAGCACTGGACATCAGTGAGAAAGTGCGCAGAGACACTAAACCGGCAAAAACAGAGTCACACCAGGAGGTCAGAAAGTAAAATGACAGGGGAAACACACCAAAACATGCCGATTCTAACACCTATCATCATTTATCTGAAGTTCCTATTGCGTTAAGCTACCAGCTCGGCATCACACGATATCTTGGTGGATCTTCTTTGATGGAGCTGCCATTTATATTTTGCATGACTCTCCCAGTCCAACGATCTGCCAGAAACTGTGTGTCTTCCTGCTCAGTACCATGCCTTTGAAGGGTGTTCAAACATGCATTTTCAATGCAATAGGTCTTGCATTTGCTATTGGCATAGTATTTTTTAAAGTAACACATATATAAAAGGCATTGTCATTTTTAATGCCAATAGCTCAAACTCTCGCAACTGGGGGAACCCTCTAATGATGGCCACGCCCCTTTCTTTAGACTGTGCTTACCGTATGCAGGCTACAGCGAGCAGCATCTAAGGAAAGCAAAGTGGCCAACATTAAAGTGAAAGAACGAATGGGGCGCTTTCCCCCAAATTGAAAAATGTTTTATTAATTTAAAAAGGTTCTGCTGTGCGGCCATTAAAATGAAAGAAGCCCACACTGTTATTTAAATAAATAAGTAAGTGCAGCCACTAAAGTGAAAGTGGCCCGGCAGTAAATTAAATAATTGAAGAAGCACAGCTGCTAAACTGAAAGGGGCCCATACTGTAAATTAAATGATTAAATAAGCTCTGCAACTATAGTGAAAGCGGAGCGTGCTATGATTTAAAAACAAATAAGATTAAAAAAGAGCGGCCTGCTGTGATGCCGTGGGTGGACTAGGGGAAGATCATTAAAGAAAATAGTGCTCACTGACTAATGATTCAGAAAAGGGGGTGGTGATGGACAGAGTATCTGAATTAAGCAGAACATTCGTACCCAGTCAAGAGAGCAGGGCTTGATCCATCACCGTTTTTTAGCTCACTGCACCATCCCAGCTCAGAACCTGGCTACATGCAAATTAGTCTGTCCCTGGCCGAGTGCATCATGGGAACAGGGCAGACCAAACTACCAAGCCAATTCTTTTACTGGAAAGGATACAAGCTTCCGGGGACCGGTTTCTGGCATTACAGCCGTCTTCGGCCCGGCTTGCTTGAATCCTGATGGTGCAGTGAGCAAGGGACTCATGTCTGAGCATACCCTTCCACGCTTATGGTGGACAAAACAATTCAGAAAAGGGGGTGGTGATGGACAGAGTATCTGAATTAAGCAGAACACTCGTACCCAGTCAAGAGATCAGGGCTTGATCCATCACCGTTTTTTAGCTCACTGCACCATCCCAGCTCAAAACCTGGCTACATACAAATTAGTCTGTCCCTGGCCCAGTGCATCATGGGAACAGGGCAGACCAAACTACCAAGCCAATTCTTTTACTGGAAAGGAAACAAGCTTCCGGGGACCGGTTTCTGGCATTACAGCCGTCTTCGGCCCGGCTTGCTTGAATCCTGATGGTGCAGTGAGCTGTAATGCCAGAAACCGGTCCCCGGAAGCTTGTTTCCTTCCCAGTGAAAGAATTGGCTTTGTAGTTTGGTTTGCCCTGTTCCCATCATGCACTGGGACAGGAACAGACTAATTTGCATATAGCCAGATTCTGAGCTGGGATGGTGCAGTGAGCTAAAACACGGTGTTGGATCTAGCCCTGATCTCTTGACTGGGTGAGAGTATTCTGCTTAATTCAGAAACTCTGTCCATCACCACCCCTTGTTGTTTAATTATTTTGTCCACCATAAGCGTGGAAGGGTATACTCAGATGTGAGTCCCTTGCTCATTGCACCATCAGGATTCAAGCAAGCCGGGCCGAAGACGGCTGTAATGCCAGAAACCGGTCCCCGGAAGCTTGTTTCCTTCCAAGTGAAAGAATTGGCTTTGTAGTTTGGTTTGCCCTGTTCCCATCATGCACTGGGACAGGAACAGACTAATTTGCATATAGCCAGGTTCTGAGCTGGGATGGTGCAGTGAGCTAAAAAACGGTGTTGGATCTAGCCCTGATCTCTTGACTGGGTGAGAGTATTCTGCTTAATTCAGAAACTCAGTCCATCACCACCCCTTGTTGTTTAATTATTGTGTCCACCACAAGCGTGGAAAGGTATACTCATATGTGAGTCCCTTGTTCATTGCACCATCAGGATTCAAGCAAGCCGGGCCGAAGACGGCTGTAATGCCAGAAACCGGTCCCCGGAAGCTTGTTTCCTTCCCAGTGAAAGAATTGGCTTTGTAGTTTGGTTTGCCCTGTTCCCATCATGCACTGGGACAGGATCAGACTAATTTGCATATAGCCAGGTTCTGAGCTGGGATGGTGCAGTGAGCTAAAAAACGGTGTTGGATCTAGCCCTGATCTCTTGACTGGGTGAGAGTATTCTGCTTAATTCAGAAACTCTATCCATCACCACCCCTTGTTGTTTAATTATTTTGTCCACCATAAGCGTGGAAGGGTATACTCAGATGTGAGTCCCTTGCTCATTGCACCATCAGGATTCAAGCAAGCCGGGCCGAAGACGGCTGTAATGCCAGAAACCGGTCCCCGGAAGCTTGTTTCCTTCCCAGTGCAAGAATTGGCTTTGTAGTTTGGTTTGCCCTGCTCCCATCATGCACTGGGACAGGAACAGACTAATTTGCATATAGCCAGGTTCTGAGCTGGGATGGTGCAGTGAGCTAAAAAACGGTGTTGGATCTAGCCCTGATCTCTTGACTGGGTGAGAGTATTCTGCTTAATTCAGAAACTCTGTCCATCACCACCCCTTGTTGTTTAATTATTTTGTCCACCATATGCGTGGAAGGGTATACTCAGATGTGAGTCCCTTGCTCATTGCACCATCAGGATTCAAGCAAGCCGGGCCGAAGACGGCTGTAATGCCAGAAACCGGTCCCCGGAAGCTTGTTTCCTTCCCAGTGCAAGAATTGGCTTTGTAGTTTGGTTTGCCCTGCTCCCATCATGCACTGGGACAGGAACAGACTAATTTGCATATAGCCAGATTCTGAGCTGGGATGGTGCAGTGAGCTAAAAAACGGTGTTGGATCTAGCCCTGATCTCTTGACTGGGTGAGAGTATTCTGCTTAATTCAGAAACTCTGTCCATCACCACCCCTTGTTGTTTAATTATTTTGTCCACCATAAGCGTGGAAGGGTATACTCAGATGTGAGTCCCTTGCTCATTGCACCATCAGTATTCAAGCAAGCCGGGCCGAAGACGGCTGTAATCCCAGAAACCGGTCCCCGGAAGCTTGTTTCCTTCCCAGTGAAAGAATTGGCTTGGTAGTTTGGTCTGCCCTGTTCCCATGATGCACTGGGCCAGGGACAAACTAATTTGCGTATAGCCAGGTTCTGAGCTGGGATGGTGCAGTGAGCTAAGAAACGGTCTTGGATCAAGCCCTGATCTCTTGACTGGGTGAGAGTATTCTGCTTAATTCAGAAACTCTGTCCATCACCACCCCTTGTTGTTTAATCACTGACTAATGAAGCAGACCATGTAACAACACATGTAAAATGTCCAGTCGTTATGGGAGGTTACATTTGCAGACAAGGCGATACCAAGGAGGGACTACAAAGCCTATTCACAAATGAAAAGCAACAATTTTTGCAAGGACAGTAACAGGAGTCAATTAAATATATGAGCGGGAAATGGGCGGAGCTTCTATGCTGTACCTCAATACAGCATGCCTCGCAGAGCAGCGCAGGCGCTGCCCAGGCTCGATCTAAAAAAGTGATTTGTTTACTGCAACCTCCCAGAGCCTGGCAGGAAAAAAAAACAAACACATGAGATACAACTCATGAAGATTGATGTTAACACCTGTGAATGAGGTACGTCTGCATTGCAGTGTGAGTGTATATTCCGGTAATAACATAATGCGATTGTAAATGATTTCCAGTGCAGCCAGGTGGTCTTGCTCACATAGTACTTCATTACGGTCTACGCAGTGAAGTCATTTTGCAACTAAGGTACAGGAAGCTGATCCCATAGGGGGACTCCAGAGTTAGAGGATTCATGTTTGCAGCATGAGCAGTGTAGTCACTGGGACATTGAACCTATGGGGTCATCCCAATGAAGAAGCAGCTGGAGCCACACTGCACAAGGCAACAAGTTGAGGGTTGGCCAGCAAATGTAACTATGCATTGAGCTAGATATGGGACATGAACATGGCGCACCATGCAGGACAACCTCAGATAGGTCCTTGCAGAATGTGTCCCTACAACTCTGTTGATCCAGGCACCAGGTAGCAATCTCACAGGTGCAGAGAGTAGCCCAGTGGTGGCTGTGCAGGTCGCTTAGTGATACAGAGATTGAGAGCACGTCGAGCCTGCAAATCAATGCTGCTCCCAACACTGGCGGTACAAAAGGGGGTGGTAATGGACGGAGCATCTGAACCAATCAAACACTCACACCCAGTCAAAAGATCTGGGTATAATCACTGGGGCAGAAAGAAGACCTCTCCTGGGTGCCCCCAGAGTCTCAGGATCAGTCTTTGCAGTCACTTTCCTGGGCAAGACTGTTAATATAGCACGCTTCTTCCACACAAGGCCACCTGCCCAATATCTCAGATAGGGATTCTGGCAATGGGTCCCAGACAGAGCACCAATCTATTGTGTTCAGCACTGTGAGGAGCTGGCATATGCATTATGGGAAGTAGCCCTGATATTGGTACGTGCAGGATTGCCATGAAAGTGGTTTCTTCTGTTATCAAGATCTGATTCCTCCATTCCAAATAGGAGGGGAACAAAGCGAGATTCCTGCCAATTTATGCAGAGCACGGATACCTCAGCAAAGGTGCCAAAGGTACGAGCAATGAAGGTATGATCGGCTGTTGCATCCTGGTTATAGACCAGAACATCTCCAGCGTATACAAAAACACTGCTTGGGTTCTGTCCGCAAGTGGTAAATCCCATCCCACTATGCAAAGGGACAGCCAGTGGCTATTCTGCCAAGTCAAAAAATAGGGGGGGCTAACAGGCAGCCCTGCTTGGTGCCCCTATAGATTCCTATCACCTCTGACACAAACCTGCTTGTTCTAAACTGAGCTGTGTAAAAGAGATGAATCAAAGCAACACATGACCTTCCCACCATATCTCTTGAGCAGTCCATGATGGGTTTGGAGAACCTAATATTTCCACTGGAACCCTGCTAACAGAGGGTAGTGGTCAGCGATTGTTGTGGTGCAGTAGTCAGTTTGTGTAAACAGCAAGCTTATGAAAGAGGTGCCGACAATCCTGTCAAGCAATGCATACATATTTTGGGGATGCATGTAGAAAGACCTCATGGTGCTGTCCCAAATGTCCAAACGACCATTGGTGTAGTCATAGGGTTAAGTGTTCAGTACTGTGCTCAATTGGTACTTGAGAAAGGGGGGAGCAACCTGTCCAGAGTAGTAGCTAGCATGCTAGCTAGTAGTAGTAGTAGTAGTAGCTAGCATGCTATTAAGGTTGCAGCCAAGTATCCATGGGTCAGTCACTGCACCAATACCCACAGACAAGTGATCTCTGAAAGTGGCTTGATCTGAGATAGGGGTGTATTTGCTTGCCAGCACAAGCAGCCTACCATCGAGATTCCCCTCCACCACAACATATCTCCATTCTTAATCTGTGATTGATGACCTAAGCAGAAAGGGATCCCCAGCCCATATCCAGATCAGTGTGCCTTGGAAGTAGGCTGAGTATTTTGTAGAGAACACCTGGCATCACAGTCATTCCTACTGTAAAGCTAGCTCCGGCTCAAACAAGTGCAGTTCCTACAGGAAAGCAATTTATGTGCAGCTGCACCTTAAATTGGAATAATAGTATGGTGTTCATTAGCAGACTGAATTTCCCTGATGTTCCATGTGAGGAAGATGTAGTCAGTTATCCACATAGTTAGGGTGGTGTATGGAGAAGGTGATGTGCGTTAGTTTACACTATGTATAAAAAGCTTGTGCTATGTAATGACAAATAGTCCCCACTGGTATAAGGTGTATGATCTGGGTCAGCCTGCAAAAATGAAAGATTAACAAGAATACAAAGGGCAGAGGACACAATACCCTCATTTGAAAGTGGATGCAAATACTATGCATCCAATTGTGTAGGGGTGGTTTGTTGTGGATCTTACTGGAGAGGCTATTGTAAGCTAAGACAACCCCTTATTAAGGAAGAATGCCTTTGTATCATGACGTTAAGCTTGAGGTAGCAGTTAGTGTTGGGGAGCTACTGCTGACAGGGCCTAGTTGGCAAATACTAGATTCATTGGTAAAAAAATTAAATGCCCTTGGCTTCCATCCCCACTGGGGGTGGGGAAAAGGACTGGATAGGCATTCATCAGGGCCTGAGTATTGTTCTGAGCCAGAATTAAGTAGGTTAGTGGACAAAACATTACAGTAAGTCCTCAGCAGTTTGGGGCATATATGTTATGTTAAAGGTTCTTATATAGCACACGTGCACCAAGTGGTTTCATGGTGCTGAAGTCCAGGAGAAGCTGCTGCAAAGGAGATTTAGCCATATACTTGTTGGAACAGCCAGGTCTTTAACTGTTTCCTAAACGGAGCTAAAGAGGTCAAAGAACGAATCTCCAAAGGGAGATAATTCCAGAATTGGGGAGCAAGGACCTCAAATCTTAGTCCCCCATATTTTTTCCATTTTGAGGACAGGATGACCAACAAATTCAGATGGTAAGACCTAAAGTCCCGGATAGGAAAATAGCGCTGAATCCGGGAGGATATAAATGCTGGACTGCTGCCATGAAGAGCCTTAAAGGTGATGCACCCCAGTTTGAATGTGCATCGTTTGTCTACTGGAAGCCAGTGAAGTCTGGCCATTAATGGCGTAACATGGTGCCATTTGTGCTGATGTTAAATCAGTCCGGCCGCCTGATTTTCCACTAGTTGCAGACGTTTTAGTTGATAGGCCGGGATGCCCACGTTGAGCGAGTTGGCATAGTCCAACAGGAACTTCGCGATACTGAAGAGTCATCCTCGCTCATAGACATAGAGCCATAGGTGCAAAGGGACACCACTGTCTCCAAGGCAGATCGCCTATTGTTAGAAATGGGGGTCTGAAATTGGCATGGGTTTGCACCTTTGCCCAAATAGGGACCCTTCCTTCTAGTCGGGATAGTTACACTCCTAAAATAATACCTGCTCACCCCCTTGGTAGCTTGGCACAAGCAGTCAGGCTTATCTTAGAGGCAGTGTGTAAAGCAGTTTCACATAACCAACAGTAATACAGTGTAAGCACTACAAAAGGACACCACACCAGTTTAGAAAAATATGCAATAATTTGATATACTTAAGAAGATAAGACCAATCATGATACAAATCCACAATACGGTACTTAGAAATCTTCAGTTATCAAAATAACCTTGAAATACAGTTCCTTGAAGTCAATAGCTCATCCTGGGGCTTTCGCGGCGTCGTGAACAAAGAAATCCAAACAGTTCTGGCTGACCGCAGCGTCACAGGGCAGCTACGCTGTCGGGAAAACCTGCAAAACAGTACCTTTAGAAATGCAGGGCCTTGGCAATCTATCATTGAGCTTCCAAAAGCACGGCGTCTGCAGGCGTCGTTGTCGGAGGTTGGTGCAGGAGTCGTCGGGCCCTTGAAGTCACACGCATTGCAGATCGAACTCCATGCGGTTGAAGTCAGGAGCGCTGGCGTCGGCAGGTGTTCGGTGCAGCAGTGCGAAGTGCAGCAATGTGGCAGCATTGCCTTCAGTTCGCAGTGCGAACAGCTGCTCAGGGCAGCATCAGATGGCATCGTCAGTGAGACCAGGATCGCGGTGCGAAGTGATGCGGTGCTCGTTGCGGTGCTGGCAGGTCACGGTGTAGGCAGCCCCACTGGTTGAGCATTTCAAAGCATATGCCCACTCACCAGACTCGATCAGATGGTTAGTCTTGGAGAAGGTAACACTGGGCCAGAGGGGTGGAGATATCACACCTATTCTTAATATCAGAGAACGTAAGATGATGTATCTATTGGACACTGTGAACAATGGGCTGAATTAGTTGGATGCCACCAACTCTCAACTGGCTGGCCTAACAACAGAATAGGAAGGTGGTGTAATATATTGTGACATTTTGCGACTTGTCCATCTAATGTGTTATCTGTAATTTGTATGAACCTTTTGTGACCATGTCAGGACCACGGCAAGAGGGCACATGCGCTACAACATGCTGATAAGACATGTCTGGCAATACAAGGTATATGCAACCTAGAACCTTATATTATCCAGTTCTTCTAACATGCGCAATATTGGGTTTACTACAATATGATATGCAACTTCACATGTGGGCAAACTTTAATACTGTGATATCACGTGTGGGCCTTTCCGGTACGACACATCATGCATTTATGTAAATGAAACATTGAATAGAAACTCACTATATTCTTTAAGGAGCGCCATGTTTATAACACAAATTACTGTACAATAATTTATGCTACATTATGTGCCAGTCATGTTTATTTTGCATGGAGCAAAAAAAAAATGAAAGATTAACAAGAATACAAAGGGCAGAGGACACAATACCCTCATTTGAAAGTGGATGCAAATACTATGCATCCAATTGTGTAGGGGTGGTTTGTTGTGGATCTTACTGGAGAGGCTATTGTAAGCTAAGACAACCCCTTATTAAGGAAGAATGCCTTTGTATCATGACGTTAAGCTTGAGGTAGCAGTTAGTGTTGGGGAGCTACTGCTGACAGGGCCTAGTTGGCAAATACTAGATTCATTGGTAAAAAAATTAAATGCCCTTGGCTTCCATCCCCACTGGGGGTGGGGAAAAGGACTGGATAGGCATTCATCAGGGCCTGAGTATTGTTCTGAGCCAGAATTAAGTAGGTTAGTGGACAAAACATTACAGTAAGTCCTCAGCAGTTTGGGGCATATATGTTATGTTAAAGGTTCTTATATAGCACACGTGCACCAAGTGGTTTCATGGTGCTGAAGTCCAGGAGAAGCTGCTGCAAAGGAGATTTAGCCATATACTTGTTGGAACAGCCAGGTCTTTAACTGTTTCCTAAACGGAGCTAAAGAGGTCAAAGAACGAATCTCCAAAGGGAGATAATTCCAGAATTGGGGAGCAAGGACCTCAAATCTTAGTCCCCCATATTTTTTCCATTTTGAGGACAGGATGACCAACAAATTCAGATGGTAAGACCTAAAGTCCCGGATAGGAAAATAGCGCTGAATCCGGGAGGATATAAATGCTGGACTGCTGCCATGAAGAGCCTTAAAGGTGATGCACCCCAGTTTGAATGTGCATCGTTTGTCTACTGGAAGCCAGTGAAGTCTGGCCATTAATGGCGTAACATGGTGCCATTTGTGCTGATGTTAAATCAGTCCGGCCGCCTGATTTTCCACTAGTTGCAGACGTTTTAGTTGATAGGCCGGGATGCCCACGTTGAGCGAGTTGGCATAGTCCAACAGGAACTTCGCGATACTGAAGAGTCATCCTCGCTCATAGACATAGAGCCATAGGTGCAAAGGGACACCACTGTCTCCAAGGCAGATCGCCTATTGTTAGAAATGGGGGTCTGAAATTGGCATGGGTTTGCACCTTTGCCCAAATAGGGACCCTTCCTTCTAGTCGGGATAGTTACACTCCTAAAATAATACCTGCTCACCCCCTTGGTAGCTTGGCACAAGCAGTCAGGCTTATCTTAGAGGCAGTGTGTAAAGCAGTTTCACATAACCAACAGTAATACAGTGTAAGCACTACAAAAGGACACCACACCAGTTTAGAAAAATATGCAATAATTTGATATACTTAAGAAGATAAGACCAATCATGATACAAATCCACAATACGGTACTTAGAAATCTTCAGTTATCAAAATAACCTTGAAATACAGTTCCTTGAAGTCAATAGCTCATCCTGGGGCTTTCGCGGCGTCGTGAACAAAGAAATCCAAACAGTTCTGGCTGACCGCAGCGTCACAGGGCAGCTACGCTGTCGGGAAAACCTGCAAAACAGTACCTTTAGAAATGCAGGGCCTTGGCAATCTATCATTGAGCTTCCAAAAGCACGGCGTCTGCAGGCGTCGTTGTCGGAGGTTGGTGCAGGAGTCGTCGGGCCCTTGAAGTCACACGCATTGCAGATCGAACTCCATGCGGTTGAAGTCAGGAGCGCTGGCGTCGGCAGGTGTTCGGTGCAGCAGTGCGAAGTGCAGCAATGTGGCAGCATTGCCTTCAGTTCGCAGTGCGAACAGCTGCTCAGGGCAGCATCAGATGGCATCGTCAGTGAGACCAGGATCGCGGTGCGAAGTGATGCGGTGCTCGTTGCGGTGCTGGCAGGTCACGGTGTAGGCAGCCCCACTGGTTGAGCATTTCAAAGCATATGCCCACTCACCAGACTCGATCAGATGGTTAGTCTTGGAGAAGGTAACACTGGGCCAGAGGGGTGGAGATATCACACCTATTCTTAATATCAGAGAACGTAAGATGATGTATCTATTGGACACTGTGAACAATGGGCTGAATTAGTTGGATGCCACCAACTCTCAACTGGCTGGCCTAACAACAGAATAGGAAGGTGGTGTAATATATTGTGACATTTTGCGACTTGTCCATCTAATGTGTTATCTGTAATTTGTATGAACCTTTTGTGACCATGTCAGGACCACGGCAAGAGGGCACATGCGCTACAACATGCTGATAAGACATGTCTGGCAATACAAGGTATATGCAACCTAGAACCTTATATTATCCAGTTCTTCTAACATGCGCAATATTGGGTTTACTACAATATGATATGCAACTTCACATGTGGGCAAACTTTAATACTGTGATATCACGTGTGGGCCTTTCCGGTACGACACATCATGCATTTATGTAAATGAAACATTGAATAGAAACTCACTATATTCTTTAAGGAGCGCCATGTTTATAACACAAATTACTGTACAATAATTTATGCTACATTATGTGCCAGTCATGTTTATTTTGCATGGAGCGCCATTGTTGCAATACAATTACTGTGAAAACAACTACTGTTACATTACGTGTTAGCCAGGTGTTTGGGACAGTGCAACTAGCATCCATAACATAATGATCAGCAGACTTTACATGTGGGCAAAAACTGTAATACCATGATGTCACGTGTGTGCCCTCCCGGTCTGACACATCATGTAAATATGACTAGACCATTGCCTTTGTATAGAGCATCATTTTTGTAATAACAGAACACTGTGTAACAATCAATGCTATACCACATGCCAGTTAATTGTATTCCTCATAGAGCGCCATTGTTGTATTATAATTTATTGTGCAATCATTAATGCCACACTTTTGGGATAGTCCAACCAGCACCCACAAGATGGTCGCGAGTCCTTACTACGCGTTTCATGCTTTGCATGTACTCCCTCGAGCACCCCAGTACTTGTTCTGACTCTTCCGCATACTAAGGATGGAGACAGAACGGCACATCCTCATGCACGTCTCCAATGCCCTATAAATCACAGCTCTTTACCGATGATGGTTTGGACGTCAGAGCTTCCTGACAATCGAGCCAAGTAAGTGACTGCCAGCGCTCTGCTTTGATGCTTGCCCGTTCATGTCTGCATATATCCCAGAGAGATACTTGCCATCTTTTAGCTGGGACCCACGGCTCAGATGTTTTCGACATCCTGACTACATCGCAGCCCTCGTGTCATTGTCCGCGGCAAATTTCTCTCCTGAGAATGCGCGTTTTCACCCTTCTTAATGGGAATACAGGGACGGCCTTTTTAATTGCTGGCACAAGCGACCTTAAGTTTGCACTCTGGCTTCCAGCAACGAGTCGCTAGTGGCCCCTGCTCTAGACTGTGGACCCACTACTCGGTCCGTTTTTTAAACCACGTTCCCTTCGTAATCACCAGGGATAACTGCACCAACTACGGGTTTGACTAATATTTAGTCCACTTACTACTAGCAGGGCGGATGTGTTCTCACACCGTGTACAGCTTCCTTTCATACTTGTTCCAGCCCTCAACTTACATACCGGTTATGATGAACCTTTCCTTCTCTCCCTAGATACTTTGGATTCATTCCAAGAGCATTGCAAGGCCACTGTACCGGCAAACGCACTATCTTTCTTGGATTTATTCCCATAACGATTGTAAGCCACTGGACTACAATGACTTGATTTCAACGAAGTAAGTACTTACGGGCGAACTATACTGTCAGCCCTACCTGCCATTGATAGCTAGTACCTACACATTTGTGACTGTTTCCCTCTCTCCCCAGTAGGAGCCTTCTCAGGTCCATTTCCTGGATTGTCCGGCGGATTCTTCCCATCACTGTTTGACAATAGTAGGTAGTATACCACTGTCATATACTAGTAGCATTCGTGGTCACTCCTTAGTACCCTTACACTCACCTTTTAATCACTCCTCAGGTGCTCTTCCTAGTCCTGAAAAAGACTCCACCGCAAGAACCACATTTAGTCCTGACCCAGGGGGTCTAAACGTCGACAACACCTGCAGTGCACAGACTCTAGTGACATTGCCTGAAAGAATCCCTTGTCCATCTGAGTCATGTGTCATATTGTGAACATTTGACCTATTTCAGGCGGAAAAGCTTGTGTAATGAAAAATGTATGTGTTTATGTCACAGCAACCTTTTTTCCTGTCTCTGTTCCTACACATCAACACTTACCCCGACCCTACCCTCCTCTCATGCTCTGAGCACTATTTTATAGTGCACTAAGAACTGCATTGAGCAACATGATTGCCTATATCTTTCTAATGCTTTGAAATAAACCCCATTCGAGATTTACTATATGTCTAATGATTTGAATATTTAGCATTTCATGTCTTTAGGATTTTGTTTTTTGTACTGCTACTAGCAATTAGATTTACTCATTCAAAAGTGATTAGCTACCAAGACCCCCCTTTTTATATAATGAATGTATTGACCCAGGTCAGGTAGTATAGATGGGCTGCGCCCTTTATACTTAATACACGGTGTAGGCAGCAGCATCATCGTTGCTGAAGCACTGTTGTTGGCTGACGAACTGGAGTCAATGGCACGGGCGTCGGTATGTCAAGGCTGCGATGTGGGATGAGGATGGTGCGTTGTGTAACTTATGATTGGTGCCCTCGAACCACGGTGCAAACATCGGCGGCGATTTTGGCATTGGGCGGCGGTGTCAAGGATACCAAGGTGGAGTCATGAAGTGAGGCGATGCGGAGTGCGATGCCCACAGGTTGCGGTGCGAGCAGCGTCTCGGTGGCGGCATCAGATGGCGTAGTCGGTGAGACCACAATTGCGGTCCCGCATTGTGGCAGTGCCCTCTGGACACGGAGCTGGCAGCGGCGCCATAGACGACATTGGATTACTTTTTCTTCTGTTGCAGCACAAAGCACACTGTCCCCATTGTTGAGGGTAGAAGAACCTGAAGTCTTTGCTGTTCCTGAGACTTCTTGAACAGGGGGCAAGCTCCACCTCAGGTACTTGGAGAAACTAACAAAAATAGATTGCAGAAAGTTCAGTCCAGTCCTTTCACTGCACAAGACAGAAGCAGCCACTGCAGGCCAACACAGCAAAGCACTCAGCAAAGTGGTAGTTCCTCCTCACAGCTTCTCTAGCTCTTCTTATTGGCAATCTTCTAGGTCCAAATGAGTTCTAAAGTTCAGGAGTTTGGGCCCCACTATAGCCCAAAATCCTTTGTCCTGAATGGTAGAAGTTTCTGTGCCGAATGTATGACGTTACAACACATACTTTTACAACGCATACCTTTACAACAAATTTTTTACAACGCAACATCCATTACAACGCATTCCATTACAACGCATGCCGTTACAACAATTTTTTAAAAACTACCTTTACAACACATTCCATTACAATGCATACTACCTTTACAACGCATACCATTACAACGCATACCTTTACATTGCATGTATGGTGAGTATTGGATAGTGTAGGGGTAAAGATTACTATTCTAACTCCAGGGGGGTGCAACAGTAGGGTACGTGTTGGATAGTGTAGGGGTAAAAATTACTATTCTAACTCCAGGGGGTGCAACAGTAGGGTAAGTGTTGGATAGTGTAAGGGTACTATGCATTGTGATGGTATGCATTGTAATGGTATGCGTTTTAATGACATGCGTTGTAATGGTATCCGTTGTAGTGTCATGTGTTGTAATGGTTGCGTTGTAATGGCATGTGATGTGATGGATATTGCGTTGTAAAGTTTCATTGTAATGGTAGTGCGTTGTAAAAGTTGCATTGTAAAGGTTGTTTCCCATCTGTGCCCCACCAGAACTAGTTCTTCCCTCTCTGGTGTGACATCCTGGCAGGTGGTGCAGACGGCATTGTCAGAGGCAGACCCGACCTTTTCAGGTGAAAGGATAACTCCATCCCCTATTCTAAATGCAGCCTAGGTCTATTCAGTCCTTTCCTAACCCACCTTGACTATCTGGAGCCACGGCTACTTTCCAGCCCCTGTCATCTAAAACTCAGACAGACAATCCACAACCCCAGCAGAGGCCTACTGGATGGCTGAGCAAGAAAATACCCACTTTCTAAAAGTTGTATTTTCAAACACAGGATGTAAAAATCCCCTTCACTAAAAGATGCATCTTTAGATTCTGAGTTCAGGCATACTAAACTTTATTTTTCTACTTGATTCCCAGGGCCAGTTATGTTTATAAGCTGTTAAAAACAAATACCCCATTCTGTCCCATGCGAGCAGGTTGCCTTGCAATAGTGAAAAACAATATTGGCAGTTTTTCACTATCGGTACATGTCACACAGATCAGGGCATGTTCTACCTTTCACATACACTGTACCGGGCCCATAGGGGTACTGTGGGCCTACCTCAGGGGTGACTAACATGTAGAAAAGGGAAGGTTTAGGGCCTGGCAAGTGGGTGCACTTGCCAGGTCGACATGGCAGTTACAAAGTGTGCGCAGACTCTGCGGTGGCTGGTCTGAGTTACCTTTTTACCGGCTACTTCTGTGGGTGGCACAACCTTTGCTGCCTGCCCACAAGTAGCCTTGGAATTACAGGCCCTGGCAATCTCAGTGCACTTTACTAGGGACTTATCAGGAAATCCAATGTGCCAATCATAGTAACACCAATCCATAACACAATTTACAAAAGGAGCACTTGCACTTTAGCACTGGACATCAGTGAGAAAGTGCGCAGAGACACTAAACCGGCAAAAACAGAGTCACACCAGGAGGTCAGAAAGTAAAATGACAGGGGAAACACACCAAAACATGCCGATTTTAACACCTATCATCATTTATCTGAAGTTCCTATTGCGTTAAGCTACCAGCTCGGCATCACACGATATCTTGGTGGATCTTCTTTGATGGAGCTGCCATTTATATCTTGCATGACTCTCCCAGTTCAACGATCTGCCAGAAACTGTGTGTCTTCCTGCTCAGTACCATGCCTTTGAAGGGTGTTCAAACATGCATTTTCAATGCAATAGGTCTTGCATTTGCTATTGGCATAGTATTTTTTAAAGTAACACATATATAAAAGGCATTGTCATTTTTAATGCCAATAGATCAAACTCTCGCAACTGGGGGACCCCTCTAATGATGGCCACGCCCCTTTCTTTAGACTGTGCTTACCGTATGCAGGCTACAGCGAGCAGCATCTAAGGAAAGCAAAGTGGCCAACATTAAAGTGAAAGAACGAATGGGGCGCTTTCCCCCAAATTGAAAAATGTTTTATTAATTTAAAAAGGTTCTGCTGTGCGGCCATTAAAATGAAAGAAGCCCACACTGTTATTTAAATAAATAAGTAAGTGCAGCCACTAAAGTGAAAGTGGCCCGGCAGTAAATTAAATAATTGAAGAAGCACAGCTGCTAAACTGAAAGGGGCCCATACTGTAAATTAAATGATTAAATAAGCTCTGCAACTATAGTGAAAGCGGAGCGTGCTATGATTTAAAAACAAATAAGATTAAAAAAAGCGGCCTGCTGTGATGCCGTGGGTGGACTAGGGGAAGATCATTAAAGAAAATAGTGCTCACTGACTAATGATTCAGAAAAGGGGGTGGTGATGGACAGAGTATCTGAATTAAGCAGAACATTCGTACCCAGTCAAGAGAGCAGGGCTTGATCCATCACCGTTTTTTAGCTCACTGCACCATCCCAGCTCAGAACCTGGCTACATGCAAATTAGTCTGTCCCTGGCCCAGTGCATCATTGGAACAGGGCAGACCAAACTACCAAGCCAATTCTTTTACTGGAAAGGAAACAAGCTTCCGGGGACCGGTTTCTGGCATTACAGCCGTCTTCGGCCCGGCTTGCTTGAATCCTGATGGTGCAGTGAGCAAGGGACTCATGTCTGAGCATACCCTTCCACGCTTATGGTGGACAAAACGATTCAGAAAAGGGGGTGGTGATGGACAGAGTATCTGAATTAAGCAGAACACTCGTACCCAGTCAAGAGATCAGGGCTTGATCCATCACCGTTTTTTAGCTCACTGCACCATCCCAGCTCAGAACCTGGCTACATACAAATTAGTCTGTCCCTGGCCCAGTGCATCATGGGAACAGGGCAGACCAAACTACCAAGCCAATTCTTTTACTGGAAAGGAAACAAGCTTCCGGGGACCGGTTTCTGGCATTACAGCCGTCTTCGGCCCGGCTTGCTTGAATCCTGATGGTGCAGTGAGCTGTAATGCTAGAAACCGGTCCCCGGAAGCTTGTTTCCTTCCCAGTGAAAGAATTGGCTTTGTAGTTTGGTTTGCCCTGTTCCCATCATGCACTGGGACAGGAACAGACTAATTTGCATATAGCCAGATTCTGAGCTGGGATGGTGCAGTGAGCTAAAACACGGTGTTGGATCTAGCCCTGATCTCTTGACTGGGTGAGAGTATTCTGCTTAATTCAGAAACTCTGTCCATCACCACCCCTTGTTGTTTAATTATTTTGTCCACCATAAGCGTGGAAGGGTATACTCAGATGTGAGTCCCTTGCTCATTGCACCATCAGGATTCAAGCAAGCCGGGCCGAAGACGGCTGTAATGCCAGAAACCGGTCCCCGGAAGTTTGTTTCCTTCCCAGTGCAAGAATTGGCTTTGTAGTTTGGTTTGCCCTGTTCCCATCATGCACTGGTACAGGAACAGACTAATTTGCATATAGCCAGGTTCTGAGCTGGGATGGTGCAGTGAGCTAAAAAACGGTGTTGGATCTAGCCCTGATCTCTTGACTGGGTGAGAGTATTCTGCTTAATTCAGAAACTCTGTCCATCACCACCCCTTGTTGTTTAATTATTTTGTCCACCATAAACGTGGAAGGGTATACTCAGATGTGAGTCCCTTGCTCATTGCACCATCAGGATTCAAGCAAGCCGGGCCGAAGACGGCTGTAATGCCAGAAACCGGTCCCCGGAAGCTTGTTTCCTTCCCAGTGAAAGAATTGGCTTGGTAGTTTGGTCTGCCCTGTTCCCATGATGCACTGGGCCAGGGACAGACTAATTTGCGTATAGCCAGGTTCTGAGCTGGGATGGTGCAGTGAGCTAAGAAACGGTGTTGGATCAAGCCCTGATCTCTTGACTGGGTGAGAGTATTCTGCTTAATTCAGAAACTCTGTCCATCACCACCCCTTGTTGTTTAATCACTGACTAATGAAGCAGACCATGTAACAACACATGTAAAATGTCCAGTCGTTATGGGAGGTTACATTTGCAGACAAGGCGATACCAAGGAGGGACTACAAAGCCTATTCACAAATGAAAAGCAACAATTTTTGCAAGGACAGTAACAGGAGTCAATTAAATATATGAGCGGGAAATGGGCGGAGCTTCTATGCTGTACCTCAATACAGCATGCCTCGCAGAGCAGCGCAGGCGCTGCCCAGGCTCGACCTAAAAAAGTGATTTGTTTACTGCAACCTCCCAGAGCCTGGCAGGAAAAAAAAACAAACACATGAGATACAACTCATGAAGATTGATGTTAACACCTGTGAATGAGGTACGTCTGCATTGCAGTGTGAGTGTATATTCCGGTAATAACATAATGCGATTGTAAATGATTTCCAGTGCAGCCAGGTGGTCTTGCTCACATAGTACTTCATTACGGTCTACGCAGTGAAGTCATTTTGCAACTAAGGTACAGGAAGCTGATCCCATAGGGGGACTCCAGAGTTAGAGGATTCATGTTTGCAGCATGAGCAGTGTAGTCACTGGGACATTGAACCTATGGGGTCATCCCAATGAAGAAGCAGCTGGAGCCACACTGCACAAGGCAACAAGTTGAGGGTTGGCCAGCAAATGTAACTATGCATTGAGCTAGATATGGGACATGAACATGGTGCACCATGCAGGACCACCTCAGATAGGTCCTTGCAGAATGTGTCCCTACAACTCTGTTGATCCAGGCACCAGGTAGCAATCTCACAGGTGCAGAGAGTAGCCCAGTGGTGGCTGTGCAGGTCGCTTAGTGATACAGAGATTGAGAGCACGTCGAGCCTGCAAATCAATGCCGCTCCCAACACTGGAGGTACAAAAGGGGGTGGTAATGGACGGAGCATCTGAACCAATCAAACACTCACACCCAGTCAAAAGATCTGGGTATAATCACTGGGGCAGAAAGAAGACCTCTCCTGGGTGCCCCCAGAGTCTCAGGATCAGTCTTTGCAGTCACTTTCCTGGGCAAGACTGTTAATATAGCACGCTTCTTCCACACAAGGCCACCTGCCCAATATCTCAGATAGGGATTCTGGCAATGGGTCCCAGACAGAGCACCAATCTATTGTGTTCAGCACTGTGAGGAGCTGGCATATGCATTATGGGAAGTAGCCCTGATGTTGTCCCTGATGTTGCCCCAGTCAGCTTCAGCAATGACAATGCACTTGTGCCTCCCCAATCCGAGCCCAGTAGTGCGCATTTCCATAAGACCCCAACAAGCATATGTCTTCACCACCTGCCAGGCTCCCAGCTCCACTGATCCATTGTGGTTAACTGCAAAAGGCTCTGGCAGGGAGGGCATCAGTGAAGGCTCCAGGGGCACTGAGGCCCCGGAGCAGGCATGATAAAGCAGGTGCCACGTCAGCCACACCCCTATGCTCGGGCACACGCCAGGCCCAGTAAGTCAAAGTGAGTAGGCTGCATCCCATCTCAGGCAACATGTACAGCTCTGCAGCAGCTCCTCAGTGACGCCAGCCATAGCTTGAGAGTGATGGAGCATGGTTCTCATGAAATTAAACCTGCTCAGATTGAACCCCCCCATGATGAAAATTACTAATCGTGTGGAGTGTAACTAAATGCGAAAAGGGACTAACATAAGGGAAAGTGAAACTGCACAAGCGTGAACTAAAATGCTGGATTAGACTGCAAGTGCTAATGATTAATTGCAGATAAAAGAACTAATGCTGCTTGTTTATTTTATACTAACATAAGTTGGAAATAACATTAATTTGGGGTGCACATGGGTAAATGCAACACACAGGGTGGGTGTGTTTGATATAGCATTATGAGTGGTTAGTAATGATTGTGTTTGTTTTCCGTAGAAGTATAGTTTTCTGCTCTGCAGAAAAGGGACAAGAGTCATTTTAGGAAATAAATGTGAGTTTAAGCTGAGAGGAGAGGGAAGGCGGAAATTGTTTTTCTTTCATGGGTCCTGTGTGCCTGCCAAGGTTTGCGTGGAGAAACAAAATAATCTTCAGAGGAGCAACACTTCCTCAGAGAGCAGCGTAAATAAACAATTGAGGCACAAAGGTTGTTACATGACCAAGATGGAGGAAATGTGTACTATGATGACAGCTCAACTTTGTATTTCCTGGGCTGGAAATTGATAAAATGAATAAAAAGGAAAATGAACAGTCTTACCGAAGGGTCATGACGAGAGTGGTGTGACAGTACAGCCCCTTCCTTAACAAATAGAATTAAGAGAAATTGTGTGTTCTGATACAATGTGGGTTGGTCTTTTGAGGTTTTAGAGTATAATATTAGGTACCCCGTGCGAGGCGTTTAGGAGGTTGCATGATTTTCTAATTTGCGAGCGGAGAGGGGTGTATTGCTGTCTCCTATTCTTTATTGGGTTGGCTGATTCATTCCTGTTTGCTGATTCTTGGCTTAGTCTTTGCTCTTTACACTCTACTTGAGGAGCCTCACTGCTCCTATGGCCAGAGAGTAGTTTTCCTAATTTCATTTGTTGGTTAGAGTTGGTTAGAGTTACTGGTCAATGGGCACCTATATAAGAATAAGCTTGTATTTTGTTTTTCCTTATAATCAGTGCCACTTTTGACAAATCTGCATTTTATGCGATATCGGAGTGGAAACTAAAAAAGTATGTGGTGTTTATACTCTTAACAGGAAACGTTGATATTGTGATTGGCATACTGGTTAAAATATTTCCAAGAAAACCATAAAAACTGTTTAAAGAATTCAATGATTTAATCAAAAGCTTCATTAAATAATTGTATAGTGGATAGCAGTACCAACAAACACACAATTAATTTTCCTCTCTGCTAAGCAGAAACTTTATTCCAGAAATAACTATTTGCTAATTTCATACTTATTCGATTTCTTATGGAATGCAAGACTAAGATTGTTCAATTGTAATGCTAAAGATGAATCACAAGAGCTGAAATAAATATTATAATTTGTGGAGTTTTCATATGAAGCTGCTGCGAAATGTTGTACATGGAGCACAAACATATATACCAAAAATGCTTAAGCATTAAGGCAAATACAGACTATCTATTCATAGTTATATTCTGGAACACATTAAAGCCATACCTTCCACCTGCTAGGCATGAACAGATAGCAAAGACAGACAAATATAAACTACTAATTGTAAGCAACATTTTAGCTTATAGTTTCATTATTCAGAATCTAATGATACATATGTTTTGTGGTTTAAATGAATGATGCAAAATATCAAATTAAGAAACCCAGGTTTAAATTTGAATTCTCGTAAATATGCATCTATTTTGTATATCATTTAGCGTTGTGTTTGGTAAACAAAGGGCTATGGAATAAGGATGACATGATGTTTTCAACAATCAGCTGTAGAAGCCACAGTAAAGTGTCACCATTCCACTGTCTCCGCCTAGGCAATGGTCCAAACGTACAAAGAAGAACAAACAGGACAATATTTCTTTGTATTCTTCTTTCAAGACACTATATCAAGAATGTAAGAATAGGAGTGACAGATCTATGGAATATTTTTGTGGATCTGAGGAGCTGTGAGGCTGCAATGCGGGGCCTGGAGTTGCTGTAGACGCTGCCATCGCAGAGGGATGCGAGGGACTGCACCGGACATCGAACAGCAGTGGATCTGTTGTGGTGATGGGCTGCGATGCAATTTGGATCTTTGTTGATCCATGCAGCAGGGGTGATGCATTAGTTTGTTCAGTGTTGGGACACACAGCAGAGGAGATGTGTGGCTTCCACTGGATCCAGAGAGGCTGGCAGAGCACCTTAGGCCCAATTCCAGGGGTCCAGGACTGGGGTGGCACGACTTGGCATGGCAGGCTTACAGATGGCAGAGTCCAGGTGTTGTGTTAAATGTTAATAGAGCCTTCTGTCTCTGAGGGTCCTGTCAGGTGGCCAGCCAATTTGGCATTGGAGTCACTTTGGGGTCCTGGGTTCAACAGATTCAGGTCCAGTCCTCACCCAGGCAAGATGGCAGCAGGCAGCAAGCCAGCACAGCAAGGCAGCAGTCCAGCAAGGCAGCAGTCCAACATGGCAGCAGTCAAGAAGAGTGCAACTCCTTCAGCAGCACAGCAGTCATTCTTCCTGGCAAAGTATCCACAGGTCCCCAAAAATACTGAAGAGTTGTTATCTGAGGTCCAATATGTATACCTATTACCCTTCTAGCGGATGGTGGGGAAAACTATTGGAAATTAACTTTGAAGTCCCCAGGCATCCTGCATCCCTGGCCTGGCCTGGCTCCAGACCTACTACAGGCAGTATGCAGCCCTTTATGTGGAGGCAGAACACAGCCTATTCAACTGTAAGTAGGGCTGGACCCTCCAATCTTGACTGTGATGTCCCATTCAGGCACACCTAAATCCTCTATTGTGTATGGCTGTCTAGGAGGAATACACAAGCACACGTGCCAGCTGTATGTGACCCAGATAAATGCTACAGGCAGTTAACTGCAATGGCAGAAAATGACAAGTTTCTAAAAGTGCAATTTTCAAAATTGTAATATAAAATCAGACTTACCATGAGAGATGATTTTTCATTACAATTCCAAAGGCACAACCCATGAACTGGGTATCTACTCCCATTTTGAAATGACAGCTTATTAAATGTAATAAGGTAACTCCAATGTTTTCTTATGGGGGAGATAGGCCTTGCAGTAAAGAAAAACAAATGTAAGAGTGTTTCACTATCAGGCCATATACAACTTTAAAGTATATGTCCAACTTTCTAAGTACACTTCACCCTTCCCTCCGGGTTGTTCATGGTCTACTCTAGAGTTGACTTATATGTATTGAAAAGGAAGGTTATGGCCTGGCAAAAGGTTTATTTTGCCAAGTCGAACTGGCAGTTAAAAATGTTCACACACAGACTGTGATGGCAGGACTAAGGCTTACAGCAGGGAGACTGTTACCTTGAGTAACTAATTTCTCTTCCCCCTTCCTGCATATAAACATAGTGTGAATAGGCCATGTAGAAAATTCTGTGGTGGAGCATGCTTGATTGTTCTCAATGTGCGCATTTTGGATTCTGATATTTGACCACAGTGCAAGACTCTTTATTAAGGAAGTTCGGGGCATTTTATCAAGAACGGCGTTAAAATTATCACCGCTTTAGCTGCAAGAAACTGCTGCTAAAGCGGCGTTAATGGGCTTGATAATATGCCCTTGAGAATTCCAATAGAATCCATGTTCACACCAGAACATGTGCTTCTATGGGAATTCATAAGGGCATATTATCAAGCCCATTATCGCCGCTTTAGTGGCAGTTTCCTGCCACTAAAGCGGAGATAATTTTAACGCCGTTTCTTGATAATATTCCCCTAAGTTGGGCTGATTTCTAAGGTATTATTTGCAATCTCTCCAATGTCGTTCTCAACTGTTTCATCTTTGGTATGACAATTTTAGCCTGTTGACTAAACAGTGACATGCACACCTTGATAATTAATATTTTATTTGACAGCCTTATCTTTGTCTTACCTCATCTGTCTTTGATACAATCATCTTGCCCTGTTCGTAAAATGTTGACAGGAACACCTTGTTGATCCTGGTACTTCGACATGTTTAGTAAATGTGAACATCTTGCTAAGAGTCTGTGACCTAACTAGGTGGGCTGCAATTGTCTCTTTTAGAAGGACAAGAGCCAATTGAAAGTTTACCAAATTTGGAGCGAAAGGAGACACAACAGTTGATCAATTTGGAAAGTTGCTTTAAAAAATGGGACCTGCAATGTTTTCCCAAAGCAAGCACAATAATGGTACACTATTATTTTGGAAGGCGGGTACAGCGTAAATGTGAGCCAGTAAAGGATTATATTACCTGGCAGCCACATGCAAATTTGAAGCATTTACAGAGAAATGTATGCATGACCAATTTGTATGCAATTGTAAGTGTGAGGAACTGCAGGAAGAGCTGTGGTGGAAGGATGAGCTGGTTGTGAGCAAGGTTTTGGCATTTGTGGGGCTTGGGGCGTATACAATGTATTGTGTAAAGGAGGTGAGAAAAGAAGATGATTTAAAAACGTAAGTGCATGAAGTGAAGGACAATGTTGGCTCTGCGGGAAAGGAGCATGATACAAAGCTTAAAGCGTTTTTTACCATTGTCAGAAAAAAAGATCATCTTGGGAGTCTCAAAGATTATATTGCCCTAAAATAATAATTTGACAAGTGTGGCAAGAAGGGTTATCATTTGAGATGCTGTTCTTTAAGTGTTCTGAACAAGAGGGAACCTGAAATTAAGGATGTGTGTGAGCAAGTTTTATTACAAGTTTGCAACAAACTTAAAGCTAACCTCTGAAATTGTGAGTGTAGATGGTGTATGCAAGAATACGGTATTTTGTTTGCGGGTTTTTTGGCCAACAATCATAGTTGGAGGTGAACGGTCAAAAAATTGTTTCTTTGTGGTATTAAGTTGTCTCCTTTGGATGCCAAACCATGTGGCTATGTGAGTCAGGAAATTGCTATGTTGGGATATTTTATGGGCTACAACTAATTGAAGGATAGAGAAAGGAAATGGAATATATATGTAACAGAAAGAAGCTGGTATTTTAGGATGGTCTCATCAAATGGAACTGGAGCCTATCTAGTTCCCAATGCCAATCCCAAGGCCCCTGTGCATAAAATGGTTGTTTGGATGTTGTGGGTTAATTTCCTGCTGTTTTTCGTGAAATGTTGGGCTGTCTTAAATCCTATGTTCACAAAATTAGAATGAAGTATGGTGCAACTCCTCTCATTCCTAAAGTAAAGATGCTGCCTTTAAATGGTGCGGACAGAAGTCAAGGTAGATCTGGAGAGGCTGATTAAGATGGGATTGCCATTCCTGTGGAAGCTAATGAGTTGTTGGCCCCAGTAGTAATGTCCAAAAAGTTTAGTTGGGAGGTTTGTTAGTGCATTGACTTAAGCACATTTACCAGAGAAGTGGTGGGTGACAGGTACCCTCTCTCCAATATCACAGAGCTGTTGTCTATGCTTGTTGGAACCAGGATCTTTACTACATTGGACTTGGTAGCTACCTGCTATCATGTATGCCTACATGAGGATTCACAGGAGATTATTTCTTTCATAACACCAGAGGGTGGGTACACGCATTGGTGCATGCCCTTTAGAATGTGGAGTAAATGTCACTGTAAGCTATTGAGAGAGATTTTCATATCAAAAGATTTAGATGCAGTATCTTCCAGAACTAAGCATTGAGTGATTGATCTTCAGGAGTTTAGTTTTGTGATATAGCCCTTTGCAGGCTGCAGGAATGTGGCAGTGGATTGTCTTTTGAGACAGGTATAGGTAGATGCTGTGGGTGAAAAGGGTATGGATGATGATGATGATGTAATCTTTGTTTGTACATGGACATATGGAGCTATTTCAGGGGAAGAATGGAGATAGGAATTTAGAAAAGACATCTCTGTACAGCAAATTTCTGAATTTTGAGAGTGGGCTGGAATGCGAAGATGTATTGTGAAGTGGGTCCATATTCGAGTTTGAGGAATGAACTCAGTGCGAAAGAGTGGTTGTGTTTCAGAGGAATCACGCTTAAACCACCAACTGCTTTGAAAGGAGACAATGATTTAGTTCGGCCACCTATGCCAACTTGGCTTTGTAAAAACAAAAGAGAGGAAAAGTCAAGAATTCAGACCTGATTCACAAAGGGCCTTTACACTCCTGGGGGAGTGCCCGTAATCAGGGCAGAATCTCCATAATGAGAATTCTCTTTCAGCAGATTGTACCCGAGTGCGGAGACTCCCCCATGACTGTGGAGCCTCTGTTACGAGTGTGGGGGCCCATAGTAAATCAGGCCCCGGTATCCCGACCTGGACCCCATGGTTGGGAGTCATGTTTGGGTTTGTACTAAATGCTGCAGAAGTGACAAAGTGTTGAAATCACACACTCCACCAGTGCTAATAGGCATTCCCAAGCATTTGTGGAATGAAGTTGCCATATACTTGTTTAACCCACCAAGTGGTGAACATTAAATGCTGTATCTTTTTGTGGTTGTGAAGTGTGTAACAGACCTCAGGTCGAAAGGTTTCATACATTTTTCAGGCCATTTTTCATAGATGAGGGGCCCGATTTGCAAAAGTATTCTGTGACAAAATCCTAACTTTATGACTTTTAGTATTCACAAAAGGCATTTAGGAGTAGTAAAGTTAGGATTTTGTCTTAAGTTTGTCTTAAGTTTACTTAAGTTTAACTTAAGTTCGGATTTTGTCTTAAGACCAAAACTAAAGACAAAATCCTAACTTTACTACTCCTAAATGCCTTCTGTGAATACCGAAAGTCGTAAAGTTCGGATTTTGTCTCAGATTACTTTTGTGAATCGGGCCCAATGTTTTTTAAAATACCTTCTATCCAACAATGGGTCCAATTTTGTTCCAAGGAAATGGAAGAGTATTTGACAGTCTGTAGAATCATGTATACCATACAAAATGTACTCTCTATCATGATAGCACCAATGAAGAGACCACTGGTACAATATCGAAAACAACAAAATCATGATACACAAATATCATATCAAAAATATCGAATACAAAAATATAATTTCCCTATACTTATAATGGCAAGCACAAAAACGTCAAAAACATATATCGCCTCACACTGATATCTTTAAAAAACATACATAGACATTTATATAGTTAAAAAGGTACATCTTAACTATTTCATCAACACATAAATTAAATAAATGTAAATATTATTTATTACTATATATACATATTAAATTATATAAACACACACACTTGTATATGTGAGTATGTATGTTTATATATACATATACTAACACTTAACTATAACTGCTGAATTTCCCTTTTTTGTACGATTGAAATCAGAGCCCAACTATAAAATCCTTGTAACCTTTTGTCTTTTCAGCAAAAAAAAGAACTATATATATGTGGGTGTGTGTGTGTGTATCAATTTATTACCTACTGGCGGTCGCCAGTAGGTATATATAGTTAGGATTTTTTTCCTATGGGATTTCTGAAAATTCTATGTCGAATAGCGTTTGTGGACGGAATTGGCTGAAATTTTCAGGAAAATGGCACATTTTGTTTCTGAGCAGCCCCTGAAAATTTGGGGGGGTTTCGTCAAGGGGGGGCGGAGAAAAAAGGGGGGTCCCAAAACGCTTTTTTCCCATTCATTTTTTCTATAGGGCGGTTGGAATCACTTTTAGCTCGAACGGCTGAATGGATTTACACGAAACTTGGCAAAATTGTAGATATGGTTTGCCCGACGTGCCTTTGCTATGTCTCAATATATGTGATCCAGTGGATTTTGAGAAATTAACGTTTTAAAAAACAGATATATCTGTGACAGCGCTCCGGTTAGCGCCCCGGTTTGCGTACCTGACGCGTAACGGAACTTCGGAAAGCGAAGCTGAATGGCTCTCCGGTGTCTGTCAACATTCTAAACATTCCGGAGCGGCCGCCATATTGTCTCTCGGTAAGATCGAGAGACAAGATGTGGTGAAAAATGAAGGGGGATGTGAAGGAAAGGGGGCAAGGTAGACCCCTCCTGAAACCCTAGGATTAATGAGGGGGATATTAAAGTGCCCCGCGGGGCAAAAAATAAAAAAAAATTGTTTTTGCGATTTTTCGCCGTAGAGGCGCGTCCTGGTACGCGAACCGGGCAGCTAACCGGGCAGCTAACGCGTAACGGGAGTCTGAGGAGAAGCTGATTGGCTGTGAACATTGTAAACAGTCCGTAGCGGCCGCCATCTTGTCTCTCAGTAGGATCGAGAGACAAGATGTGCTGAAAAATGAAGGGGGAAATGAAGGAAAGGGGGCAAGGTAGACCCCTCCTGACCCCCTAGGATTGATGAGGGGGATATTAAAGTGCCCCGCGGGGAAAAAAAAAAAATTGCGATTTTTCGCAAAAGAGGCGCTTCCCGGTACGCGAACCGGGCAGCTAACCGGCAGCGTAACGGAATTCCACCATCTTGTGTTTTTGGAGCGTCCGGTTCGCGTACCGGGTAGCGTTCCGGTAAGTGTAACAAGGGGAAAACCAAGAGAAACAGTAAAAAAAAATTTAAGGGAATAGATTTCCACCAAACTTGGCAAAATTGTAGGGACTGTTTGTTTGATGTGCCTTTGCAAGGCCTCAAGATATGTGCACGTGTGGATTTTGTCTAATTAAGGTTAGAAAAAAAATATATATCTGTAAGCGTGCTCCGGCGCGCTCACGTTACGGGTTTTGTTTGCGCTGCAGAGCCGATACGTCACGGTTATGAGACGCGTCATGAGGCGTCTCACGTGGCTACGTGAAACGTCACGTAATAAAGAATATATTTTACAGCTATAGATATTAGCTTTTAAAAAACCAATGAAATTCACTGAAAAAACCCTAGGTTATAGACCATATATAGTTAGGAATTTGCATTTACAAAACCTTGAAAATTCACTGAAAAAAACATAGGTTAGAGACCATATATAGTTAGCTGGACATTTTATTGACATAAAACCAATGAAATTCCATATATAGTTAGTTGCACTAACTATATATCGCGCACCAGCAATCCACTGCTGATGATGTCACATATTACATCATTCATGACATGGTCAGTGACATCACTGATGACATCTCAAATGACATCACTGATGACATAACTGATGACATCTCAAATGACATCATTGATGACATCACTGATGACATCTCAATTGACATTACTGATCACATCACTGATGACATCTCAAATGACATCACTGATGACATCACTGATGACATCTCAAATGACATCACTGATGACATCACTGATGACATCATCTAGTGTCCGTGTGTTTTTGTAAAGTTTAAATATGTTTTACATATTGAAGAATGAGTGGATGTATGGAAGACTGAGTGTGTGTGTGACTGGCTGGGAGGTGTATGACTCTGTGCATATCAATGTGTACTTGTATCAGTGATTGTATAAGAGAGTAAGTATGTGTTAGTATATGTCTGAAAAAGTATGGTGTTCTGTGTTTAACTGTATAGATGAGGAAATCGAAGTGTGATTGATTCTTTACAGGACTGATGACATCACTGATGACATCTCAATTGACATCACTGATCACATCACTGATGACATCTCAAATGACATCACTGATGACATCACTGATGACATCTCAAATTACATCACTGATGACATCACTGATGACATCATCTAGTGTCTGTGTGTTTTTGTAAAGTTTAAATATGTTTTACATATTGAAGAATGAGTGGATGTATGGAAGACTGAGTGTGTGTGTGACTGGCTGGGAGGTGTGTGACTCTGTGCATATCAATGTGTACTTGTATCAGTGATTGTATAAGAGAGTAAGTATGTGTTAGTATATGTGTGAAAAAGTATGGTGTTCTGTGTTTAACTGTATAGATGAGGAAATCGAAGCGTGATTGATTTTTTACAGGACTGACTAGGTGTGTGAGTAACTCCATGGATGAGTGGCAGTGTGTGAGTGTCTGCATAGGTGTATGAGTGCATATGATAGTGTTGTAATAATGAGTGCGTATGTAGTAACTGGTATTGGTGTGTCATGATGTCATCAGTGATGTCATTTGAGATGTCAGCAGTGATGTCATCAGTGATGTCACTGACCGTGTCATGAATGATGTAATATGTGACATCATCAGCAGTGGATTGCAGGTGCGCGATATATAGTTAGTGCAACTAACTATATATGGAATTTCATTGGTTTTATGTCAATAAAGTGTCCAGCTAACTATATATGGTCTCTAACCTATGGTTTTTTCAGTGAATTTTCAAGGTTTTGTAAATGCAAATTCCTAACTATATATGGTCTATAAACTATGGTTTTTTCAGTGAATATATATATATATATGTGTGTGTGTGTGTGTGTGCGTGTATATATATATATATATCTATATAAATGAACACACAACTCTGCTCCAAACGAAGAAGGCACATACGCAAGTCTGTTAGAATACAGCATTTTATTTTCTTTGGTCTCCCTCCCTATGACCAAAGGGACGCGTTTCGGCTGCGCTGCAGCATTTGTCAATTTATGTGATCAAGGCTGTGGCAACACAGACGAAACGCGTCATGCTGAAACTGCAATAAAAGCACTTTATTTGAACTGTCACAGTACGGTCCATATATCACCTACTGGCAGTCGCCAGTAGGTAGTAATAGTTAGGACCTACTTTCAATAGAAAATCCGCAACATATTGGATTAACTTTGGTGCCGGTTGACGAATCTTCGCAACATTTTCAAAACTCGTTTGGCGCTCCGGTCCGCTCCTATCCTGAAAGTTTGGGGGTGATTCGTCAAGCGTCGGGAGCCGGCATTGCTTTTCCACATGAGGAGCTGCTAACTTGCATGAGGAAAAGCAATCTTGTTTGGATTTTAAAAGAGAGAACAGATTTCACTGCTCTCTTTTTCATAATCCAAACCAAGTTTGCTATGGGTGGGTGGGACCCGCAAAACTCCCGCCTAGGGTTACCAACTGGCTTGGTGCAAATTCAGGACGGTCAGTGTAAAAATTCAGGACAAAGGGTCAGAATTCAAGACAAAAATTCAGGACAGAAGGTCAAAATTCAGGACAAAAATTTGTGACAAAACATACGTTTTACAGACATATCAGAGGAGGTGGCATAATAATATATAAGTAAGTAAATAGACAACTAAAATAAATACAAGTCAAAATAAGTTTATATAAGGTTGAGCCAATCGTGCACTTCAAAGTTTTTCAGTATGCGCGCAACTTTGCAAAGCGACATCGGGCCCTTTCTGCAATCAAGATTTGTGCTAGCAACGATAAACATTAATAAATAGTATTTTTTATTTGTATGTTGAAATCTGTCTTTTAAATGTACTGTGAAAACGGTGTTAGTTATTTTATTTTTATTTTCTCCAGCATGGCGCCAAGACAAAAGCAGAATGCTTTGCCCTAGTCCCATGCAGGAGAAGACACCCCACATGCTGTCACTGCAATTGGGCCCATTAGCACTTATAGAATGACAATCAGCTGGAGTCTCAGACTGACAATGGGCCACTCCACAGTCTGCACGAGGAAGGTCCGGGAGGGGCGGCTGCAGGGAGCCTCTTCAGTTTAAAAGATAAGAGCGAGAGGCCCCAGTGAAATATTTTTAACTCAACGGGCCTCTCGCATGGGAAACAGCATTCCTTTCTAAGATTTCCCATTTCGATTTTAGTATGATGTCTGTAAGGCATCCGTAATTTGGTATCCCCAAATTACGGAGGCCATGTGGACATCATACTAAAATGACGGACGGGCCGTGAAATTTAGGGACGGTTGGTCACCCTACACCCGCCCTCTCATTGCAAACAGCAGTGTCCCGGGGGTAGGCACCCCGGGACACTGCAGGAGCCGGCCCTGGGGGTGGAGGTCCCCAGGGCCCTCGAGGGCTCCAAGCGGGGGGTCATTGAGGCCCCCCCACTTCTAATTTTGCAGGGGGGCCTTGGAGCAGCCCCCAACCATTTATTTTATAGCCCTGGGGGGTGGCTCTCACTCTTGCATAGCAAACAGCAATCTTGAGAAAATCTTCCGGTAAGATAACAAAGGATTTTGAGGTTCATTTTTGGCGTTTTTGTTGTACTTTGCTGCCATTAAAGCGGCGACAATTTTAACGCTGTCCTTGTAAATATGCCCCTAAGTTTTGAAATGTAGACAATCACGTCTCCAATTTAAATAGGCACAAACTATTTATTGAAGTGCATTGTGATTAGTGAAGCAAAACTGTCTAATTGTGATCGATAAAGAATTGGAAGAGTTGTGTACTTTTGCTCGTAATGTGCATAGGGGCAGATTTACAAGTTCATACTATTGCATCAATTTTACGAGGGGAAAAGTGAAGCGAAAGTGGTGCAAGGGGGTTGTAAATTTTGTACACAGTGTTCTGTCTTACGTTGCTTTCCTTTCTGTCATGTAGAGGATCCTGGTTAAATATAGCGGTTTCTGTACAGCCAGGACCTTTTAATCCTACACCCAAACTGCTTACTGCCTGTTACCATAGTAACAGTTCATGGAACACTTAAGTGAGCACAGAGGTTAGAAGTTCACCACACTATGTTGCTAATTAAAACAGTTACTGTGCTGGAGTTTTAAAAGTTTTCCATAGGAATCGTTAGTCGTAGCTATAGGCTCTGGTAAAGAGCTGGTAAAGAGTTATCCTCAGTATTATACTTCAACTTATAAATGCCATTTCTATTCTTAAATGTTTTCTAAGTGCATTATTATCACACTAAATAATAGTGAAATGTTGTCAGAAAAAGAAGATGTGTATAATTTTTTAAAATTAACTTTTATTGAAACAACTATAAATAACTGGGAACGTAACTTAAAGATAACAATATAATAAATATTAAGAAACATGCCTTTAACAAAACAATATAATAAACAAAATGTGATATGGAATCCAATAGAAGTAGGGTAGGTAATCTGCAAAACAAAAATGAAAATAAGTGTTCAAAATTAGATCGATATGACTAAAAGTGGTCAAACATTACATGTCAAGGTAATACTTAGCAATATTTTTTGATTTGCACGTCTGCAGTGTGCCAGATTCATTCCACCTCTCTTATATGCCCGCGTTCAAGAGGTGTCTGTACAGAAGTGCCTACTGCATCAGATTTACAGAATGTACCAACAGGTCTTTAAAATGATTCAGAGATGAGGTAGAATTAGGTGAGGGATCAAGTCATTATGCAGGACAATATTCTTTGGGGCTCAGTTACAAGCCCATTGTGCCACTTTTGCGTTACTTTTCCCATGTTAAAAGTTTAATCAGAGGCATTGTATATCTAGGACGCTCTGCTTAACTTGTGTAAACACTGTGACCAACAGAGTTCACAACTTAAACTCAGCTTTGGTTGTAGACGGCAGAGTGGACAGCAGCGTCTATAACTTTAAAAGAGAAAGAGAAACGATGTGAGAGAGAGTGAGAGAGAGAAAAAACAACATTAAAAATGAGAGAAAGACAAAGTTATAGATGGAGCAGTTAATACTGAAGAAAATCTTCGTAGCACACCTTTTGCCACCGTTGTGCATCCAAGCACGTGGTGGTTCATAGTGCACCCTCAAGTTTAGTGATCTGAAAGATAGTATATAGAGTTAGTAATAGCATAGTACATACAACTGCACAACTATATTTTTTGTTTTTTTCTTTGTACCCTCAGGATAATGTATTTCATCAACTTTCACTATAAGGAGGTGTCTGTGCGCTGTTTTACTTCTAAAGTAGTATATTCCATGTACTCCCACTGTATAGCGGTGAGTTCTCAATACTGCATAGCTAGACTGTTGCACCCCATTGACTCGCAGAGTCCTGAGGTGAGTGCTTTTTCTTGCAAACTCAGAGGCAGTTTACAAGCTCCTTGCGCCACTTTTCCCATGTTAAAAGTGACACAAAAGTGGCGCAAGGGGCTTTTAAATCTGCCCCTCAGACTGTTGTAAACTATCTATTCTCACAGCCCGGAAGTAATCATACATTCCTATGCAGTTAAGCTGCTGCACACTACCCACTCTCTCCGCCCACAGATGACTTGTCATTGCTTCGGAAACAAGCTTCTTTGCTTACCTTGTGCCATTGGTGTGATTCAAAGAGGGTGCACCATGTGTCGAAGCAGCCTTCTCAGACTTTGTTACGATGGCCACGCATCATCGCAGAATGCACAAATGTAGAGCTTTGGAGGTGTTTGGGGGAGGGGGGACGGTAATCTGTGAAACACAACCTGTAAGATAAAAAGGAAGTTAACATTGTGTGTCATTTCTTTATCAAAGGAGAGAAGAAGTGAGAGAGTGACTGAAAACAACATTCTCAGCTCACCTTTCTGTCATAAGTGTGTTTTTCACCACGTGCCTGGACATAATGCACCCTGAAGCTCTACATCTAAAAGATAGTAAAAAAGAGATGTTATGATTGGTATTTGTTAGTATCTTAATGTGGAGTAGAATTACATCATCTTTTCAGACACCTTTCCTCTCGCATTTAAAAACAACTATTTGTACAGTTCCAACTGGTTCAATAGGCTTCGATTTTTGAAAAAGTTACTATAGTACAAATGTTGTTATGCGGTTGTGAAAGCAGAATGTCCCTATGAAAATTAACATGGGGAAAACACGTTTTGGGGCCCCCCTTTTTTCTCGGCCCCCGCTTGACGAATCCCCCCGAAACTTTCAAGGGAGGAGCGGAGCGCAGCGAGGCAAATTTAAGGAAAATTACAGGCAGATCCCTCAATCGGCGCCAAAGTTATTCCCAATAGAATGTTTGGAATTTCCTATGCTAACTAGGTCCTAACTATATGTACCTACTGGCGACCGCCAGTAGGTAATATGTATACATTACCTATATATAGTTAGGACTTAGTTTCCATAGGAAATCTGCAACATTCTATTGGGAATAACTTTGGCGCCGGTTGTTGAATCTTCGCGAATTTCTCAAAGAAGATGGCCCATTCCGCTCATCGTCAAGCGGGGATCGAGAAAAAAGGAGGATCCAAAACGTGTTTTCCCCATGTTAATTTCTATAGGACCTTTAGACACAGCTACAGCCAGAAACGCTGAACGGAATTACACCAAATTTGGCAAAATGGTAGAGTCTGATTCGCAGATCACGTTTTTGCTTAAATGGTGTAAATCCCTCCAGTAGTTCCTGAGACAATCAAAAGAGAAAAAATATATATATCTATAAGCACACCATGCGTGCGCAGTGCGCGCACCTTCCCGTGCATTAGCTGTATGCTGATTGGCTGCCACTGTCTGTCAACACTCCAAAACAGAAATTAATGGCAGCCATCTTCTGCCTCGGTAGACTGAGGCACAAGAAAGCAGAAAAACAAATGTGAAGAACTCAAAAAGGTGGCAGGGTAGAAGCACCCTGACCCCCTGGGCCTGCTCAGGGGGTCCCACAGGCAAAAAAAAAATGTTTGCAAAAATCGCGGGGTTACGCGCACCCTGCGATTTCCCCCCCAAAAAAATTGGGGAGTTCTTGGGGGTCCTTGTGGGACTCCCTGAGCAGGCCTAGGGGGTCAGGGTACTTCTACCATGCCCCCTTTTTGAGTTCTAAAACTTTCCGAGCAGGAGCTGAATGCTCATTGGCTTTCAACACTTCAAACCAAGAAGTGTTGGCAGCCATCTTGTGTTCGGTAGACCGAGGCACAAGAAAGCAGAAAAACAAATGTGTAGAACACAAAAAGGGGGCAGGGTAGAAACACCCTGACCCCCTAGGCCTGCCCAGGTGGTCCCACAAGGACCCCCAAGGCCAAAATTTATTTTTGCTTTAAACCTGTTTTCTTTTTTCAAATTACCCCCCAGGGGGGACAAAATCGTGGGGGCATAGTGATGAAAAAGTTTGGGGGGCCCCAATCCCCCCCTACACTGCCCCTGGGACTGCCACCCCCAGGGGAAAAGCAACGCAACCCCCTGGCACATAATGGAGGCTCATGGTGGGCTGGTTGGCCCCCAGGGACCCCCAGTATGCAAGGGAACTTAATCCTCCAATTTAGAACACTCTACAGGGCGCGTTTGCACAGTTTAAGTTGGGGAATTATTTCCTGTTCAATTCAGAGGTCCCCTAGAGGGAACTAGTCCAACAGGTATCTCCAGTAAGCGCCATGGAGCTGCGATGTAGAGTGTTGTAAAAAGGGGGCGTGCCCTTTGAACACCTGCCTGCAAAAATGTAGTAAATCAGTATAAAAAAATAACTATTAATACATTTAAAAATTGTCATTTAAAAAACCTTCGAAATTCAATGAAAAAACTTTAGGTTTCAGGCCTGATATAGTTAGGAATTAGCATTTAAACAACCTTTGAAATTCACTGAAAAAACCATAGGTTTCAGGCCTTATATAGTTAGGAATTAGCATTTAAAAAACCTTTGAAATTCACTCAAAAAACTATAAGTTTTAGGGGTGTTATAGTTAGCTGGACATTACACTCATACAAAACCATTGATATTGCTCCAATATAGTTAGTTGTACTAACTATATTTTGCGCACCCGCAATCCACTGCTGATGATGTCACATATTACATCATTCATGACATGGTCAGTGACATCACTGATGACATCTCAAATGACATCACTGATGACATCACTGATGACATCATCCATGTGACAATCACATACACCTTTTCATACACTAGTAAAATCTTTCATCACTCTTTGTAAAATACAAAGTATCATATTTGAATCCATTGACACAACAATACAAGTATCTAAAAACCCACTCAGTGATTACTTGAAGTATACACACATCTAATCACTTACCTGTAGATTCACTCATACATGCTGTCAATAAACAATAGAACACTATCAAAAATACTTATACACCTATATCGACATTACACACCAGCACACAACCTATTCACATATGAAGTTATCCTACTCACTTATGCAAACAATGGATCATACTTACATACTTACTTAGCTACGCACTACTACAAACACCACTGCATCTATTTATTTATAGAGTAAGTCTTAGGCTTTGTGTGCGTGGGTGAGGAGGCGGAACGTTATTCTCTATGTATATATTAGCTACTGGCGGACTCCAGTAGGTAGTTATAGTTAGGACCTAGTTACCATAGGAAAATCACAACATTCTTTTCCCAATAACTTTGGCGCCGATTGACGGATCTATGCAAAATTTTCAAAACTTATGGCCCGCTTCGGTCTGCTCCTGTCTTGAAAGTTTTGGGGTGATTCGGAAAGCAGGGGCTGAGAAAAAAGTGGAGTCCCAAAACGTGTTTTCTCTATGCAATTTTCCATAGAAAACTTTAGACACGGCTACAGCCCGAACTGTTGAACGGAATTACACCAAATTTGGCAAAAAGGTAGCCCTTGGTTCAGAAGGAGCCCTTTTTTTATTAAATGGTGTAAATCCGTTCACTAGTTTTTTAAATAATAATGGAAAAAGAAATATATATATCTGGGGGGAGTCTAACCACACATCTCATCGTGAGATCTGATTGGCTGTCAGCACTTCATCCAAGAAGTGTTGGCAGTCATCTTGGGACCAATATACATGATAGCACCTCATTAAAAAGCATTGCAGTTAATAGAAGGTTTTAAGACTTTAGTTACATTATAAATCATTTTTTGATGGTACCATACTCATTTTAGGAATTGTGGTGTGTTCTAAGGTGATTTTACCATGTAAAAAAGCCTTCCGCTGGGATATCATGACATCATATTTCAGTATGTGCTGTATTACTGAGCAGATTATCTGTCCCTCAAAAAGCAGACAGTACTTGGCAAGCAACCCTTCACTAATGATGTTCAATTCTGATTCTCTGAAGGGGGTACCTTCTACTCAAGCATCTCAACGATGTTGTGGCAAGATTGGTACAAGGAGCAACGGTCTGGAGGTGGATGCTGCTCTGAGTTGAGGTCATTTCCTACATATTCACATTAGGTGGAGTTTTCCACCCCAACTACAAGGCCCTCACCACTCTGCTCACCAGTGCTTCATTTATAAAAAAAAAAATGCCAGGGCCCTCGACAGGAGTCTACTGCTGCTTGCATCACCCACTGCCCCTGCCATTACTGTCAATAAAAGCACCAGCACTACTCCTAACCTTCACACTCCTACAAGTGTGACAATTCAGACTATTTCATGCCCCCAAAGCAGAACTGCTTCGGTTGAAGGTATTAGTCATTTTAATGTGTATTGAATTAGCAAACACCAGACTGGCATTACATGTGATATGTGACAGACTGTCAGAAGTGCCTCCCATACTTGTAGATCCCACAGGACACTGATGTCAAAGCCCCCTGGATGATCGTTACTGGCAGTCAAACATAAACTTTAAACCATGCAGATAGTGAATTTACTTATGTTCCCTGCCATGCTGAGAGTCTATTCCCAAGGGAAAACTTCGTTTTTGACCCTGCAGAGGCAGCTTGGGATTGGGTTGGGAAAGAAAAGGAAGAGCCCCAAGAAAACTGCTCATCATAGCAAAATGGCTTCATGGACTACCTTATCTAGGATGAAACCCCAGAGGAAGAGAAAATGCAGGCAGCTAGGACAATACAACCACGGCTCATTCTAGGCCTGTATGAGCAACAATGGTAGCCATCTCACTGCTCAAGAATTTCATGAATTTCTGACTCTGAAGAACAAGGTAAATATTAGTATACTAGGCATTATACCTGACGTCTCTGCAAAATATGACATTTGTTTTAACATTTAAGTGCCATACCTTCTCAGCATATGATTGTTATGACTGATTCTTTTGGGACTGAGCAAATATCACAAGGTCCTTCCCAATAAAAAGAAGGCAGATTATGAATAGAATTTCGATTTCAATTATACATGCAAGGGTCAAAATTTAATACACATCTGGACATTAAGGGCAATGAGTTATGCATCTGTTCCTAGATTGTATTAAACAGATTCATATTCTACATTCTTTCACTTGGTTTGCAGTTACTTGAATGACAGATGCTTCTGGAGAGCAAGTATATGTAGGAGCATTTTTGGAAAAATGGTGACTAGAGAAAGGGGAATTCATTTGATTTATTGTAGGGATGCTTGGAATTGGCAGAGTTTCCTTCCATGGAATTCAGGCAGAATTACATTAAAATTCCGCAAGATTCCATGTCATTCATGAAGGGGTAGAGTGCAGTGCATACACTTTGGTGCCTATACTTAAGTATGTAAGTGCACAGAGTTATATCCACGCCAGTGCAGCACATGCCCCTCAGTGCCCTTACAAACTCATGTAAGGGCACCGAGGGGGATACATTGCATTCTACTGGTTTAAACAGGACTGGAAGTGGGTGCAGCGCCTCTATGTTTAAAACAATGTAGATTAAAGTTTAACCTGCAATGGTTTTAAAAATAGACGGACTGTTCTCTGTTCTAACCCTGTTTAAAAGCCAATTACAGTGCTGATTAATTCCGCAGCAGAATTTATTAGTAATTTTGCATTACATCAGTAACGTGGAATTACTAAATTCCTCTAAATCTGATCATGAAAATCAGCCCTCCTGTAATTGTTTGACAGACATAGCATGACTGAAACACGTGACAATAACAGGTGTGCTTTGATTGGCACATCAGTTATCACTTAATGTCAATCCAGGGTCTCCATCCAACAAACCTGAGACTAGATGGTGCCTAAAATAATAAGAACATAGGCCTAGCCATATAGGAAATTGTCTTAGAATTTGAATGGTTCTAAAAAAAATTTAATGTGAGACAATTCTCCAATTCATTGGAGGCCCTCCCCAGTCTCGGTCCTTTTACAGCAGACATAGATTCCCGGCAGAAATTGCAGTTTTATAGGAAAGTATGAGTAGAATAGAGTATTCAACAAGAGATATACAAGGGGTTCAGTGAGTTTGCAAATTAATTCATTCCCACCGATGGTCTCCAGGACACAACATACACATTGGTATGAGTTGTTCTTGTTTTGAACCTACTTGAGAGACATCCTGATTTCTGATACATGCATGCATGCCATCTCCCCTGACACAATACACTCTTAATACTTCATGATCACTATTTTCTGATAAAAGTGAATGTGAAGTATTAAGAGTTTATTGGAGTGTTGTTTATTGAGGGGTGAGTTTAATGCTCCTATGGATGACCACGTGAACTAATACTGCACTCACTCTGTGTAAACTCTCAGTAGCCCAAAATTAGCGACCTGTACCAGTTGTATGTGGTTTTGTGATGTGTGGAGGAAGTGGCTTCCTCACAAAAGGGCAGGTACATTTTATTCGACACTGTGTCAATCAGTTTCTTGAATTGATTATTTCTTTGTTCTGATGGCAGATAAGATAAGGTATCAAAAAGCTACTTAGAATAAATACTGTCTTAAATGACAGGCAAGACATGTTCTGGGAGGCATATAAACAAGTTGTATGAGGTACAGCTAATGCATTCCTCAAATATCGGTAACACAAATGGGATGGGCCTTCTCTGCAGAGTCAACCACAAAAATGTTGCTGGAATTTGTTTTTTTGGCCAAGGACTCTGCATTTTAATACTGCTTACCAGTGCTAAAGAGCTTGTGCTCACTCCCGTAAACATGGCAAAATTGGCTTTCACCTACTTGTCATGTATAATTTACTTATATGGCCCTTGTAGGGTGGTATACCATATACCTATTGCCTGTGAATTAAATGCTACTAGTGGGCTGCCAGAACTTATTGTGACACCCTCTTAGGTAGCCTCATAAAACATGCCCTAGGCCTGCCTGACATTGCAGCCTAAATGCAGGTTTAAACTACCAATTCGATTTTGCAATATATCCTCCCTGCCAAGCCCTACTCTCTCCTTTTATTCCATATAAGTCACCCGCAAAGTAGTCCAGATAGTCCATAGGGCGGCATGCATTGTAAGTAAAATGTAGGGCATAGTATTTATAATTGTATATGTCTTGGTAGCGAAAAACACCTCAAGTGTTCAATACTGTGAGACCTGCCCACCCATAGGATAGCATTAGGTTGCCTTATTGCATTTAATAAGTAGTAACTTTGTTTGGGAACAGGTAAACATTGGTGTCTGAAAAATTGTCATTTGAAACCCTCTTTAAGGGTAAAGTCATACTTTAAGTTACAATATTGAAAATGACAATTTTATAAACTTGGCTTTTTCCTGCTCTATTTGGTGCCTGTAGCCTGTCCTAGGTCACATGACTGGGTGTAGTTGGCAGTTGGACTTTGCTTATTACTTCCAGACAGCCACACAATAGTAGTGTCCTGCGTCTGTAGATGGTACAGAAGAATGAGTGACGTGCTGTTTTGCTGCTACAAGGACTGCAACTCAGCTGCCCTGCTAACCTGCTGCTCTGTGACCTGCTGCCCTGCTTGCTGAGAAGGAAGACTGGACCTGCACCCTTCATCCCAGGCTGAAGTAATTCGGCAGGCAGATCTCCTGTTTTTTAGCTTCAGGGACATAACAAGCTGCAGAGTCTCCCTGCAACTACCCAGCTGACCTGATGCCTGGGCCTGCAACTAGACCTGCCAGAGCTTTCCTGGCCTCTGCTGGAGAAAATTCCAGACTCTCATGAGGTGTCCCTGATTTCCTGCACTGTTTGTATGGCCTCAGTTGAGCTCCTTCTCAAAGGAAATGCTTATTCTTGAAGTTTTAGGCTCTTTGTGAACATGAACAGGTCAGTTCGCACCCAGATCTTTCTCCATGTGCTGCTTGCCCACGCGAAGTTCCAGTGAGCACAACTCTTCACGCCACAGCAACCACCAATGACACTCAGCAACTCTAGATCTGCATTTTCCACTACATCATCAACAGCTTCCTCTGACCATCAATGTGAAACTCTAGCAACTGTCCACGATGCCCAAAAGGATAGTAGCACTACAGTGATGACTGTCTGCAATACCCGGCCTGCTATTTGCTCTACAGCCACAACCATTTGCAACCTTCTCCCTGTGACTTCTTCCATCGTGCACAGAACTCTTCATGCTGGACTTTGACAGTAACTCTTTCATAGGAACTATCATTTCCCTGCATCCGGCTTGTGCTCCACTGTGGCAAGCTTTGTAACTTTTACCTGGTCTAACACAACCCGATAAGCTTGAGTAGCGCTTTGTGCTATTAGGCGCTATACTTACCTGAAATTTTTAAAATGCTATATCTCTTGTTCTACTGATTTGATTTTTGTCATTTTGGTCTCAAACTATTTATTACATTTTACTCTATTGTCTAAATTGGTGTGGAATTTTTACTTGTGTTATGTTTTTACCTTATTACCGTTTGAAGTGCTGCATAAATACATGACGACCTTTGTGCCAAGCTAACAGAGGTTTGAGCACAGGTTAATTGGGGGTTGGTTAGTGTTTTACCCTGACAGAGATTGTGGCATGTGCTTGAATAAGCTTTCACCCCACCAACCATGACCCAACTTCCAATAGGAGCCCAATACAGCAGATTTGGGGGGGAAGGGTCTGGAATTAGAGAAAAAACATGTTTTAGCTAAAGATGCCACATTGTTAAGATGCATATAAAGCTATTAAACAGAGGTTTAAAAAATCTTTCTATAGAAACAGCCTCTGGACAATTTGACGAGCATGGATTTGTGAGCTGGATGATTATTCTGGCCTGATATTGTGGGATGACAAACAGAAAAATAGTAGCATTAAGATATTCAGCAGGGACACTGAAACTGGATACACCTAATATCACCCAACCTTTGCCGACTTTTGCAATTGACTCTACACTGCATTCACCCATCAGATTCAAGAATCAAACCACCCCTTGATTAGGAAGCAGACAGTAACTGCCCTATCCTCAGCTGACAAAGAAATGCTTGAGACCACTTAACTGAGGATGTTTCCAGTCTAATGTCAAAGAAAACAACAGGCCATAATGAGGTTTCTATGGAATTCTTTAAGAAACAGATGACAATCTTGATTCCATACATGTTAGCAATATTCACAGAAGCCAAGTAGGTGGGATATTTTCTGTACAACCGTAGAGGTTTTACAATCTCTCTTATTTTTAAACCAGGCCAACCTCCTAATCCATATCTTCACATTGTCCTTTAAAATAAATAAACCTAAAAGCTAGAGGTTGAAAACCTAGCTATAGTGTTAGCAAACAGGTGAGAGTAGTGATCTCTCTGGTCTATCCTAACAAGCAAGTGCTTATATCAGTAAGATCCACAAGACACTTCTTGTGGCAGAATCAAAGTGCTCTCACCAGGACACATACATTTCTGGACCATGATCCCTGCTTCCCAAAGTCTTTGAGGAGGTATTTGATTCTCTAAAGTAGGATTTCTTCTGACAAGCACTACACTATTTTGTTTTGCCATGGTACGGACGCTGTATACATGCACATGGACAAAGGTAAGATAAATTGGCCATCTGTCTTACTCTTTCCCATGCAGAGAGAAACTTGCCAAAGTTGCCTGGTTCTCTAGCAATTTAACTCCTGGTTGAATGGATCAGGAGACACGGCCTGGAACAGGACTTCCAATGGTTGAGTACTGACAGCCAGATTCACAAAGGCAAACTTACACTTTTGTGTGAGTTTACGATTGTTTGATATTCACAAAGGCATTTTACTAGTTGTAGCTTTACGACCATGTCCGTACATAAAAGATAAGACTGTCCCATCTTTTTATGTGTGAAGACTCCTCAGTCATAAAGATAATACTAGTAAAATACCTTTCTGAATATTAAATATTTGCAAACTTACACAAGAGTTCAAGTTTACCTATGTGAATCAGGCCAAAGTGCCTATATACATAGATGTTATGCTGCTCTTTCTTCACTATCCAAATGGACAAGAGAGAAACTGATGATTATCCTCAATTTATATGGTGAGGCCTACAGGTTGAGGGAGAATCAAGACAAATCCACTATTAAATTGATTAAAGGATACAAATCAATGCTATAGGAGATGCTATGAGGAAAGGGAGAATTCAGATACAGAAGTGCTCATTGCATTATTTCCGGTTACACATTTCCACAGTCCCCAAGATTTGCTGGGATTTTAATACAGGTTTAGCTTAACCAGATTTTGTTAAGAAAATGAGAACCCTCCCTATTTCTGGCCTGTGCCGAATAGCTATATTCAAGATAATTACACTCCCAAAGTTACACTACATCACCCAAAAGCATGCTTATTATATCCTTGACGGTTTCTTCATGGCTGACAGGGTAGCTCATGATCCCTTTTATCTGGATAGAAAGAATCAAGTTTTTCCTGCACTAAATGTATTCAATCACATCTTCAACCTCAGAAGCAAGACAATCATTGATGAGCTCAGGAAGTTCATGAACACCTCTATCACCACAGCTTCCTTCCCAGAGGACTGTAAACATGCGGAAGTGATACCCCTCCTGAAGAAACTGTCCGCCTCCCAGCCAAACCAAAGCACTGGTGCTCCATCTCTCTGCTCCCCTATCCAGCTGAGGTCCTAGAGAAAGCAATCAAACAACAACTCATCCAGCACCTAGCAGACTACAACCTCCTGGACCCCTCCCAATCAAGATTTTGCACTAATCACAGTACCAAGACAGTCCTGATTGCAGCCAACGATGACATCAGAGCCCTCCTGAACCACAGAGAAACAGCAGCCCTCATCCTCCTGGACTTATCCATCACGTTCGACACTATCTCCCATCACATCCTGGTCAACAGATTTCACCACATAGGGATCCAGGGAGACGATCTTAGTTGGATTGTCCCATATCTTACTGGCAAAACCTGCAGGATCCACCTCTCATTGTTCAGCTAGGAACCCAAGCAGACCATTTGTAGAGTCCCTCGAGGATCGTCCCTCAGCCCCACCATTTTCAACATCTACATGACCCACCTGGCAGGCAGCCTCAGATCACACGGAATCAACATCATCCCATATACTGATGATAGCCAACCCAACGTCTCAATGTCCGAAGACCTCTCCACAGCCAAAGCCAACTTCCACAGATGCATGATAAAAGTTGTGGACCGGATGACGGAAAACTGTCAAAAATTTAATCGGAACAAAACTGAAGTCCTCATTTTTAAAAACAACACCTTGCCATGGAACAATGCATTGTCTCCCATGGAACTCAGCCCACCGCAATAGACCACACCGCAACCTTAGTATTATCTTGGATTGCAAGGTAACCATGAAGAAACAAGTCAACAGTCTCCTACTTCCATACACTTCGCAAGCTCCTTTGGATTTTTAAATGGCTCTCAGCCAACACCAGAAAAACCATCACACAGGCCTTTATCACCAGTAGACTAGAGTACAGAAACACAATGTATGTTGGAAACACTGTATGCCTCAGAAATCGACTCTAGACAATACAAATTTCAGCAGAAGAATCATCGTTGACCTCCCCAGAAGGACCCACTTTACACCCCATCCCAAGAAGCTGCACTGGCTTCCAATTTCAGAAGAGATGTCAGTTCAAGATGATGACCCACGCTTCCAAGGTCCTTCACAACAATGGTCCTGCATACATCATCAAATTCCTGACTTACCACCAACCAACATGACACATTTGTTCTTGCAGACACAGGTATGCCAAACCAACAGCAGAGGACCTTCCTTCCTGAACCTGACAGCCAAGGCATGAAACAACCTCCTCCTGTACCTTATAACTACATTGTTGCACCAGCGATTCAGGAAGGAATTCAAGATCTGGATGTTCAAATGATCATTCCGCAATGTAGCAGCTAACTACTCCAGTGCCTCGAGGCCATCATGGGTGGTTTGCTCTGCTTTATGAATGTTTGCTTGATTGATTTGTTATAGGATGGTGACCTGGGCTTGGTCGTTCTTTCCTTAATAGTACTGGGTGACGCAGTTGTTGGATATTAACGATTTACTTTTTGGCCCAAGCTTTCCATTTAGAGCTGGATCAATCTGAGGGTCCACACTTATAGATTTTATTTATTGCACCCAAATCCCCAACACTCTCCCCACATTCAATAGCATAGTTCTGCATATCTGGAAGGAGGCGAGATGTAAAGCAGGATCATCAGGAAAGGCAAAGCGACTCTTGAAAGACCACTATGGCAAGGCTCATGGCAGCACTGGTGAGATTCAGACAGTGGCATCTTATTAGTATTTCCAAACATGGGATTGTTTGATGTCTAGGCTACCTTATTTTCCCTTTGAGACAATAGTGAAAATAATTCAGTATTCATCATTCTCAGACCTTGAATTCCTCCAATTGAGACTTATAGGTATGTAAAGTAAAACTAATGATGCTCACTGGTTTTAGTCTGCTGAAAACCAAAAATCTCACTTGAACTGATCACCAGACAAGAGCACTCATAAGGTTATCACTTACTGGTGGTGAATGCACCCAAGTGATTTGGAACCTTGGCAGCTCAATTGGAAAAGTAGGTGGTAGACATGGAACATCATGGCTGGCTAGAGGTGCAGATGGCTCCACATCAACTGGTGATCTAATCACATATCTATCTCATTCAGTTTAAGTACCTTCACAAGTACAATGTGACCCAATAGGAATATAAAACAAAATTCTATATCCCAATCATCAAGCTGCCTCAGATGTACAACAGACAACTGTTGTTTTTTTCATATTGTATGGTTCTGCCCAGAGTTTACCTAATTTTGGCAGTGATGGGATTTACATGCACATGAATAAAAGGGTACCCGGTTAAGCTAATCCCGAAAATCACCCCATTGGGAATCTTGGGAGACTGAGAGGGCACACACCACACACATACTTATTTGCCCGAACCTCTGCTTCTGAATATCTATATAGAAATAGAAAAACACTACCCTCTGATCATCCAAATTGTGGACACTGAGGAATACCTAATTACAGACATCGTTGCCCATTACCCTGATAGAACAAACAACTCATCAATTTTCTTTGAATGTGCACTTTACAATTGTCTTACAAGGGAAGACATGGTAGTTGGATTTTAATGCTATGTCATTCCTCCAGCAAATGTGTACATTTCATTGATACCCATGCTTGCATTTTACAGGTGACAGAGTATATGTCATTGGCAAATGACATATACATCCATGAATACGCAGACAGTGTCTCTACAATACAGCATCTATGCAGACTTGAGCAGGTCATAGAAATAACCTTCTGTGATTTTAAAGGATAGATTTTGCTGCCTACAGTAAAGTGATGGTGCCTTGGAATACAGCCCAGAGTCAATGTACAATTATTGTAGTCTGTGAAGTGCTACTCAGGATTTCCATAAGAACTGATGGAAAATGACCCTAATAAAGAAGAGTTTCTCCTTCCTATCATCAAACATGAGGACAAACACTGTACATTCCGCTTATGGATAAACACGTAGAGCAGAAATTACCAACAATTACTTTAGAATTAAAATATATGTGTGTGTTCTTATGAATAAAAAGAAATAAACAATATTTAGTTTTGAGGTAGAGGTAACAATTCATGTTTATTCACTGGTATTTTTCATATTTTGACATAATGAACTGACAATACATGAAACATAATTTAAGAAAAAAATTAAAAGAAATGTTGACATAAATGTAACATATATTTTTAGAGAAAAGTGATCAAATGCCTGAAGAAGACTGTCAGAGTGACATTTTCATTGCATATGTGCTCTCCCTTCTTGCATGAATTATGGAATTTATTTGGTAACTCACCCATCATAAGGGTTAGTTCATGCTTTTTTTTCTCAAGGCCAAGCCTACATAGCACAGCTTTCAGAAATGTTCTGCCAATGGTGCAGAATCTTGTCTTTTGCTTGAAATTCCAGTTTATTCTCGAATAGTATCCCTGTGTTAGTGATAAATGACTAAATCAGTGATCATTTCTGAGTCACACTAACTGTGGCGAGGGAGGTTGTGGCTGCTAACATACTAAAAGCAGTAATTGATGGATATGTCAATCCCTCGGATGTTCCCACATCTATATACATGCTTCTAATGCTCCCTGAGTCTGTTGTATTTGCATCACTTAAATGGTGTTGAGGACTGTGGACAGTCCCTGGTCTCCGCGCTTGTGTTTCCTCAGTGTCACTTTGAGTACATGGTTCTCTGTGGAACAAAATTATTGCGAGACATGTTCTCCAATACAATGCACTTTAGCATGAATTGCTGCAGAAAAAGTCATAGGATGCTTAAATATTTAATGTTAGTGCATGGGTTAATAGCATGAGTTGATAGAAAGTGGGTAAGTGCAGTGTGGCGTAGGTGGGGAAGGTTTTGGTATTATATGGATGAGGCCAATTAAACCATGGTGTGCAGGCATATAGCAGCTGATGTTTGTTAGAAATGGGGGTCTCTAGTTGGCAAGGGTTTGCACCGTTGTCCAAGTAGGGACCCTTCTTCCTAATCAGGGTAAGTAGGCTACACTTGTAAAATAACCCCTACTTTCCCCCTTGATAGCTTGGTACAAGCAGACAGGCTAATCTCAGAGGCAGTGTGTAAAGCATTTGTGAACACATTCAGTAATACAGTGAAAACGCTACAAATGGACACCACACCAGTTTAGAAAAATAAGTAATCTTTATCTAAAACAAAACAATACCAAAATGACAACAATCCACATTACAATAATAAGAATATGACTTTCAAATGGAGGAAATCGTTCTGTTCAAAGCAAACTGCATATGTGACACTTTTCACACAAATTACCTTGGATGCGTCGAACACACAAACAAAAAGGGTTGCAGGGAAGATGATGCGTTGGTTCCTTACATGGGGGGAAGGTGATGCGTTGGTTCCTTGCGTCAGGGAGGTGATGCGTTGGTTCCTTACTGCTGCGCAGGGGATGTGATGCATCAGTTCTTTACTGGAGAGAAGGTGATGCGTTGGTTTCTTACTGCATGAGGAGGTGATGCTTCAGTTTCTTACTGTATCCCTCAAGGATGTGACAGACCTGGTGCCTCGATGCGATGCGTGATGATCTGGGACTATCAAAGTTTCTTGCAGCTGCACAGCACGGCTTGCATCTGAACCGGTGCAGTGATCTCGGACTTCGGAGATCGGTGTACCTGATGCAGCGTGTGGCAATTTCTCTAGCCATGGACAGGCGCTGCGTCGGTTGCTTCAGCGATGCATCAAGAACCGATACGGGTACATCATGCTTCTCATTGTTGCATTGCTTTTCCAGCTCCCACAGCCAGAACAACCTCCAAAGGCCCAGAACAGCTACAGGCACCTCTTGGCAGGTAAGAACTCCCAGCAAAGAAGTTCAGAGGAGCTGGGGGTGAAGTGTTTTTGTCGCTGAGACTTCAGAACAGGAGGCAAGCTCTTCTTCAAGCCCTTGAAGATCTTCCTGAAGCAGTATACAGCAACGTCCTTTTCCTTTTCTTTGGCTGAAACAGTCACTGCAGGCCAACTCCAGAGAGCAAACAGTAAAGGGGCAGTATTCCTCCTCAGTTTCTCCAGCTCTTCTCTTTGGCAAAAGTTCCTCTTGATTTCATAGAAGTGATCTTTGAAGTATTTTCTATCCCTGAGACTTCCAACAGGAGACAAGCTCTACTTCAAGCACTTGGAGAACACTCTAACAGCAGGATGATTAAAGCACAGTCCAGAACTTTGCCAAGTCAAGTCAAGTCAAGTCAGATAATTTATATAGCGCACTACATACCCAGAGGGTCTCAAGGCGCTTAGGGGGGAGAGGAGGATTACTTGTCAAATATCCACGTTTTAAGTTGCTTTCTAAATGCTAGGTGGTTCTGGGTAAGGCGAAGGTAGGTGGGGAGTGAGTTCCATGTTTTAGCTGCCAGGTATGAGAAGGACCTGCCTCCCATGGTGGTCTTGTTGATGCGGGGTACAGTGGCGAGGGCTTGGCTGGAAGAACGTAGTTGGCGGGAGGGGGTGTAGAAGGACAGTCGTGAGTTGAGGCATTCTGGTCCGATGTCGTAGAGTGATTTGTGTGCGTGGGTTAGCAGTCGAAAAGTGATCCTCTTATTGACGGGTAGCCAGTGGAGGTCTTTCAGGTGGCCAGAGATGTGTTCGTTACGCGGGATGTCTAATATGATCCTGGCCGAGGCATTTTGGATTCGTTGGAGTTTCTTCTGGAGTTTGGCGGTAGTACCAGCATAGAGGGTGTTACCGTAGTCCAGTCGGCTCGTGACCAGAGCATGGGTGACTGTTTTTCTGGTTTCGGTGGGGATCCAGCAAAATGTTTTTTTGAGCATGCGAAGAATGTTGAAGCAGGATGAGGATACGGCGTTGACTTGTCTGTTCATTGAGAGTGAAGAATCCAGGATAACGCCTAGGTTCCGTGCGTGGTTTGTCGGGATGGGTGCTTTTCCAAGGGCTTCCGGACACCAAGAGTCGTCCCATGCAGAGGGGGATGTGCCTAAGATGAGGACTTCTGTTTTATCTGAGTTCAGTTTCAGACGGCTTTGTTTCATCCATTCGGCAACTTCTTTCATTCCTTCGTGTAGGTTGGTTTTGGCGGTGCTGGGGTCATTGGTGAGAGAAAGGATCAGTTGAGTGTCATCCGCGTAGGAGATGATGTTGAGGTTGTGTTGGCGAGCGATGGCCGCAAGGGGGCTCATGTATACGTTGAAGAGGGTGGGACTGAGTGAGGATCCTTGTGGTACGCCACAGATGACTTCAGTGGCCTCGGACTTGAATGGTGGAAGGCGGACTCTCTGGGTTCTTCCAGTGAGGAACGAGGTGATCCATTCAAGTGCTTTTCCTTGTATTCCGATGTTTCTGAGGCGTTGTAAAAGGGTGCTGTGGCAGACTGTGTCGAAGGCTGCAGAGAGGTCGAGGAGGATGTGGGCGACTGTGTCTCCATTGTCCAGTAGAGTTCGAATGTCATCTGTTGCTGCGATGAGGGCGGTCTCAGTGCTGTGTTTTGCTCGGAAGCCAGATTGTGAGGAGTCGAGGGATTTGTTGGCTTCTAGGAAAGCGGAGAGTTGGTTGTTGACAGCTTTCGCGATGACTTTGGCTGGGAAAGGAAGGAGCGATATGGGGCGATAATTTTTGAGTTCGGTGGGGTCCGCTGTGGGTTTTTTCAGAAGGGCGGTGAGTTCAGCGTGTTTCCAGTTTTCCGGGAAGGTGGCGGAGTTGAATGAGCAGTTGATGACGTCTCGGAGATGCGGTGCTATGACGGAGTCTGCTTTGTTGAAGATGTGGTGAGGACATGGGTCTGTGGGGGATCCTGAGTGGATAGAGTTCATCAGGCGGATGGTGTCCTCAGTGGAGATTGGGTTCCAGTCGTTAAGAGTGTTCAAGGGGGGAGGATGTTCATCATATGGTTGGGTGGGTTGGTCTCCGGGTTCGTTGTCGAAGCTGTTGTGGATGTCTGCAATTTTGTTGTGGAAGAATAGAGCCAGGGAGTCGCAGAGGGCTTGAGAAGGGGTGATGTCGATGGAGTTGGCCGAGGGGTTGGTAAATTCCTTGACGATGTTGAAGAGTTCCTTGCTGTTGTGGGCGTTGTTGTCTAGTCGATCCTTGAATGCTGTTTTCTTGGCCTTTCGGATTAGTTGGTGGTGTGTGCGGGTGGCGTTTTTGAAGGCGTCTTTGGTGCTAGTGGTTGGGTCTTTTTTCCAGGCCTTTTCAAGGGAGCGGCAGAGTTTCTTGGACTTCTTAAGATCATCGTTGAACCATGAGGCCTTCTTGCTGCCAGGTTTGCGTTGACGTTTTTTCAGTGGTGCTAGGATGTCGGCGGTGTTGGATAACCATAGGGTGAAGTTGGCGGCGGCTTGGTCTGGGTTAGAAGAGTGGGCTGGGGTGTTTAGAAGGAGCGATGAGGAGATCTGGTCGATGGTGATTTTGTTCCAGTTTCTTTGCAGAGTTGGTTGGAGGTGGTTGGTGGGTTTCGGCTTGTTGTAGGTGAAGTGAACGCAGCTGTGGTCAGTCCAGAGGAGATCCGTAGTGTGGCTGAAGGAGACATGATTGCTGGAGGTGAAGATGGGGTCGAGTGTGTGACCTGCGATGTGGGTGGGGGAAGTGACCAGTTGTTTAAGTCCGAGGTTGGCGAGGTTGTCCAAGAGGGTGGTGGTGTTGCGGTCGTTGTTATTTTCAAGGTGAAAGTTGAGGTCTCCCAGAAGGATGTAATCTTTGGAGGGGAGCGCCTGTGGAGTGATGAAGTCCGTGATGTCTTCACTGAATTGTGCGCGGGGTCCTGGTGGTCTGTATAGGAGGGTGCCTCTGAGTGTGGTCTTGGGGTCGATGTGGATCTGGAAGTGAAGGTGTTCAGAGTTGGCGAGGTTGATGTCAGAGCTGGTTGAGATGTGGATTGATTTTTTGTGGACGATAGCGATTCCTCCTCCTGTGTGGCCGGTACGGTCCTTGCGTGTGATCTTATAGTCTTCAGGGATGGCAATGGTGATGTCTGGGGCGGAGGAAGCGTTCATCCATGTTTCTGTAAGGAAGGCGACGTCCGGAGAGATGGTGTCTAGTAGGTTCCAGAGGTCAATGGCGTGTCTGTGGACCGAACGGGTGTTGAGCAAGATGCATTGTAGGTGGGTGGCGTCAGGAATCTGTGGTGTGGTCGTAGCGGAAATGTTGTCGGTGCCGATGAATTTGCAGGAGTAGCAAGAGAAAGGTCCATGGGTGTGTCCAGGAGCGGCTTGGACGCAGTTGGGGGCGCGACCGGGGTTAAGGGATAGGAGGGTGGCGGCATCGTAGGTGATGCGGGAGGGCTGGGCAGCGCAAGGGGCAGGGGGTCTGGTGCTGGGCGCGGTCCAGGCGCGGACGGGCGTAGACGGGCTTACCTTTGGCGCACCTTCGGCGCGGGTTGGGCGCGGTCGCTGCGCGTGAACGCTGCGCGCGGGAAGAACTGTCATATATGGATAGTGGAGGGGGAGGGGCGAGGGCGTCTCAGCTGGGAGGCGGGGCGGGCACACGAGGACCACAACAACAATCAAAATGGAGGCGGAGGGGGGAGCACAGCGTAGCGCTACAGGCAGACGCGCGACCAAGGGCAAAACAGCACTAAATAAATCACAAAATGTAAGACAAGTAAAGCGGCAGTCAAACAGGCAGCAGGCAATAATATTTGGCAGCTTCAAATGCAGAGCAGCGCTACGATACCAATGCCAGCAGGGGAAGCTGGGAGCGACCACTCGGCTCGAGGAGAAGTAACCACTGCAGGCCAACACCAACAGCACACAGCACACAGCACACAGCACAGGGGCAGTACTCCCCCTGCAGCTTTCTCGGTTCTTCTTCCTGGCAGGTTCCTTAGTTCAGCAGTAATCTAAAGTTCAAGGGTCTGGGTGACACTTTTTATATAGTAAATTCCTTTGTTCTCTTGGTGCAAAGAGGCTCTGTGCTCAGCCAAAACCAGTTCTGTCCTCTCTGGTGCAGCTTCCTGGCAGGAGGTGGAGACAGCATTGTAGAAGGCAGACAGGGCCTATTCAGGTGGAACGGAAATCTCCTCCCACCACTCTAAATGCAGACAGGGCCTAATCAGGTGCTACTGAGAACTCCTCCCCCACTCTGAATGCAGCTCAGGTCTATTATTATTATTATTATAAAAGCTTTTGTAGCGCGCTCCATTACTAAGAAAATAGTATCCTGGCGCGAAAGAGAGAGAGGGCAAAGCAGAAAGAAACCTGAGATGCTGATTTAGAGAGAGGAGAGAACCCTACAGAATGGTGTTAAAGAGGTGGGTCTTCAATCCTTTCTTAAAAACAGTGATAGTGGGGGCTGTTTTTAGGTGGAGAGGAAGAGTATTCCAGGCTTTCGCTGCTCTGAATGTGATGGATTGGCCACCTAGTCTGCTGTATTTAAATTTAGGTACGGTCATTTGGGATTAGTTGGCCGACCTAAGAGGCCGATTGGGAACATAGAGGGAAAATCTTTTCCTCAGATAAACTGGTCCAGTCTGATGGACGGCGCGGTAAGAGAGTACAAGGATTTTAAACAAAATCCTGTGAGCGACTGGGAGCCAGTGAAGATCGCGAAGAGAGTGGCGGTCACTGGAGCTTCTGGGTATGTTAAACAAAAGTCGCACAGCGGCATTTTGAATGACCTGGAGGCGATGTATAAGATAGGCCGGTAGACCACAGAATAGGCCATTCGCATAGTCTAATCTAGAGAGTATTAGGGCACGGATAACAGTCTCTTTGGCCTCTCTCGGAAGGAGGGGAAAAAATCTACGTAGCGTTTTCAAAGTGGAAAAGCATACCCCTGTAAGTTTTTTTAAATGATCCTCAAATTTGAGGTCATTGTTGAACCAGACTCCTAAATTTTTAGCGGGGCCGCCGATAGATTTAGGACATGGCAGGTCAGCAGGCCAGAGGAGATCGCTAAAATTATCTGGAAAGGAGCCATACAGCAGAGTCTCTGATTTGCTTTCGTTGCATTTTAGCTGGGCGAGGGCTAGCCAACGAAAAACAGATGATAGGCAGGATTGGGCCGCCAACGTATCCAAGTTGTTTTTAGGCCATGTAAACAAAAGTTGGGTATCGTCGGCGTAAGCCATAATTTTTGCTCCTAACTGTTCTGCAAGATAGATTAGAGGGGTGAGGTAAATATTAAAAAGCAGGGGGCTAAGAGTAGAGCCTTGAGGGACACTTGTGGTAAGTTTCTTGGGGGAGGAGGCAAAGGGAGGCATCCAGACTTGTTGCGTTCTATTTTCTAGGAATGATGTCAGCCAATCGAGTGCAGGGCCTGTAATGCCTATGGCAGCTAGTCTGGTGAGCAGAAGGGAATGTGGTACCGTATCGAAGGCGGCAGAGAGGTCTAATAAAATCAGAGCCGCTCTGCCACCTCCGTCCAGACATTCCCGGATAGCCTCGGATATTTCAACTATTCAGCCCAGCCCTGACTCATTCGCGAAAGGCAGGACACACATCAACCATCCCGGGGGCTGTCTGAGAGAATGCACCTTCCCAGGCCCTGTCATTCCAAAGCCATACAGTCAATAGAAAAAACTTACTTTCTAAAAGAGGTATTTTCAAACACACAATATAAAAATCATCTTTACAAAAAGATGCATTTTTTTATATTCTGAGTTCTGGCATACTAAACTCCATCTTTCTATCTTGTCCCAATGCAAAGTTATATTTATAAGATGTTATAAATAAACTACCATTGTATCATATGGGACAGAGAGCCTTTCAATAATGAAAAGCAAAATTGTCAGTATTTCACTATCAGGACATGCCACACTCATCAGGGCATGTCCTACCTTTTACATACACTGCACACTACCCACAGGGGTACCTTGGGCCACCTTAGGGGCATCTTACATGTAATAAGAGGGAAGGTTAGGGCCTGGCAAGTGGTTGCACTTGCCAGGTCGACATGGCAGTATCAAACTGCGAACAGATACTGCAGTGGAAGGTCTGAGTTACATTTACAGGCTGCTCATGTGGGCGGTACAATCAGTGCTGCAGGCCCACTAGTAGCATTTGATTTACTGGCCCTGAGCACACACAGTGCACTGTACTAGGGACATAGAGGTAAATCAAATACCCAATCATGGAAGCACCAATCCATCATGAGAATTTACAGGGAGAACATATGCAATTTAGCACTGGTCAGCCGTGGTAAAGTGCCAAGAGTCATAAAACCAACAAAAACAAGTCAGAAACAGAAGGTCAAAAAGCAAAAAGTCTGGGGATAAACCCGCTGGTCAAGCCACATCTAACAATGTGCATAGGTTTAAGAGAAAGTGTGAGGCGAGACGTGGTTATACATGTATATATCTCCCATCATTTCAGTGGTCTGTGTACAGTTTAGCTAAACTATCCTGTGGGGCTTCTGTCATCCTTCAACTACACAGTAGTGGCAGAGGAGCAAATAATTGGAAAGGGCATTATACAACAAGTTGTAGTATATACTCTGATGGTAAACTGTTGAGTGACAAAGGAGTGCTCCTTATTTATAAGTCATAGTATGTACCTGAGGAGTACTCCTGCGAGCACAGGAAGCAGTACAAAAATGGGCATGTATTTACAATCATGCTAAAAGCAATTTTAGGAACTCACCAAAAAATATATGCATGCAGGAAACAAAGAAGTGTTCCTCACAGTGCTGGTCAGCATGTTCCAGGACACAACATTCAGCGCATGTCTGAACTTCTGCACCACCCTGACCTCCCTGCTATCTCCATGCTTGCAGGAATCAAGAGAAGTGTTCCACAAACTGCTGTTTGGAGTGCCAGCAATAAAGGGCCATGAGAGCTCTCTAAATTTCAACACAGAAGGATAGGTGTTAAACTTAGACTTTGCAAGGGGGACGGATGTTAAACCTAGGCTCTAAAGTATGTTATTTGAGGTTACCAATCCGAGATAAAGTACAGCATTTCCCTGTGATGTCAGTTAATGTTTGAATCATGTATAAAGGGGACAATCATGTGTTGAAGACACTGCACAATGCATTTATTTTCTTATTTTTGCTAGCTTTTTCATCCGCTGGCTATTTTTTACCAATAGTTTTGTGGCTAGCAGTGGCTCTTTTGTCCTCCCTGGTTTAAGGGAGTGTTTGATTTTTTTCATTATTAATCGTCATCTTCAATCAAGAGCTCCTAACTTGCACCTCTTAAAGAGACCATTGGCACCTTTTACATACACTATTCTGTGCAGGTTGGCACAGTAGCTACTTGTCCTTGTCAGCTACGATATGTAGGGATGACTACAAGGAAAGTGAAGGTGTGTATCTCGGAACATAAGAGCACCATAAGATGTCGTAAGCAAACTACATGCCTTACTTCACACTTTCTGGAAAAGGGACATGGCCCCACTGATTTCTCTTGGACTGTGCTCGAACAGCCATTCATTCCAGAACATGTGACAGATACAAGCAAGTATCTGTTCACCAAAGAACAAAAATGGGTGTACAAGCTGAACACGGACAAAAGCGGGTTAAATGAAGATATCCCGTGGATGTCCTTGTAGACCCATCAACCCGTTTTGCTACTTCCTGCATTTCTGAGCCACATTCCTGTACATTAGTCTACTGTTATGTACACCATTATTTTTAAGTGATTACTGCTTTACATACTATTGCAAAACACAATAGAGCACACTAGTATACACGCGGCTAATTTTTCCTTTGGCAATCAAGAACAGGACTCAATAGACCTTCTTGGAGTTCAGTTCTTGACAGCATTATATAACCAACAACAGTATGTCTTCAGAAAGTTCAACCAGAAGAGCAAGCTTTGAAAATGGGTGTTGTTCAACCTGACATTGGTCTGAGGGGTCCACCCTGATAGGGCAGAGGAAACACCACTGTACAAATTAACAAAGCTAAACCCGTAGAGGCCAGACTGGAGCAGCAGAAGGACAACCGGTATAAAAGAACATTATATAATCAGTCATATTCTATGCTCTGAGGTAGACATCGACGAGTGGCAAAGACATTTCCCATGGGCTTGGTCTTTATAAAACCTACCATAGTATGTGCTCCAAGAGATCCGGGATAGTCAATGAGTTTCTGAGTTTATTATTTATTGTTTCAGCTATCAGTCTTACAATAGTTGAAACTGTGGTCAAAAACAACTGACAATGGCAAAGACTTACTTCCTAAGAAAACATATGCAATACAATCAACTGGGTGACTAGTACCTTTAGACATGGTACCATTTAGGCAATGCATTCCATTCCATTTAAAACAATCAACTAATTCATCAGTATTTAAGAAAATGATGTTAAAGTGCAAATACAGAGGAATATTAGTTTGGACAGCAGTTAGCAGCTCAATGCACAATGAGGTGTGCATAAAACCATATAAATAGGAAAGAAATATCACAGCATGCATTATCTGGTTACATTTATACCTCGGGTGGTAGGCAGCTCTCTCAATCGAGGCCATGCAGCCCATAAAATGAGACTACGTAGTTAAAGACAAACATATCATGCGGTCTAATACAAAGCATCAGTTCTGATTTAACAGATTTAAACTCGTTGAATTTTGAAAAGGAAAGGAACCATTGCTGCAGTGGGAGGTCGTATTTTTTGCAAAACAGAATAAAATGAGTTACGTTGTCTAGCCCTCCAAAGCGACAATAACAGTGATCAAATGCAACTGCAAGCCTGTGAATTCGGATTAGATAATCCCTAGTTGGCAGAATAACCAACCCGTTCTTTTCAAATACAATGTTTGCTTGAGTTCAGGGTACATTGAATCCAGGCACCAAGTATAAAGCGAACCATAGTCATTGTTGAAAGACTTTGATCAGCTCTGTAGTATCCGACCTTACTCTTCAGGGTTCTCACAAGGACTCCATCTGCAATTCATTTAAGACATTCAGTATGTGGGTTGACTACGTGCTCCCCCATAATCACCACTAGAAGTAGTCTCTTCCTATACAATACTGGCCTGAAGGCTGCTATATCTGATATTGGGGTAAAAAACGTAGCTCTGCATAGAGTGCCAGAAAGGGAGTGCCCGGCCAAAACCTCAGCAAAGCTCCTAAGAAGTTGTTCTCGGCCCCTTGCAGTGATTGTACATTTGCATTCCTTCCAGGGCTCAGCTGTGTAAAGTGCTGCCGCCACTGCCCTTTGATTATATATTTGCAAGCAAGATGACACTAATAGTAGCGAAAGGTGGGCGTGTGCTGGGTAATGAAGTTCAGAGAATCGGTATAGTGATTCAAAGAGTCTTTATTTCAAATCGATTGTTTCACACGATATAAGAGCATTACACTCAGACAAAGCATTTCGTTCTCACATGCAGAACTCCAACAGGGCTTGAATAGGGCGAGCATCCTAACGATAATGAAGAGATATAAACCAATTGTGCACTCCAGGTAAAAGCGCTGGACGTTAAGCTGGAAGATCACAGGGCCATGTCCATCCTGTGATCAAAGATCTTGAATAAGGCGAGGTCGACAAATCTAATTATTTCCAATGTCGATTAATGGTCGGTGCGTCGCTGATGAAGCTAGGATACTCTCCCTATTCAAGCCCTGATGAAGTTCTCCATGTGAGAATGAAACGCGTTGGCTGAGTGTAATACTCCTATATCATGTGAATCAATCAATTTGAAATAAAGACTTCATTACCTGGAGCATGCCCACCCCTCGCTACAATCAGGATCTGGAACACAGAGGCATCACTTGACGGCTGGTGCCGGGGGTTGTTGCGCAGGACTTCGACTGTATATGAAACTAGCGTGAGGGGCAGAAATAATAGTCCGCCGTCCAAGTTTCTCCTTTTGTATAGATGACAATAATACTTCTGGCACTTGCCTTAAACCTGAACTTCAGAACGAACCGGCCATATTTCCCAGGACTATAGTTGCCTTCTGGATGTGATTAACCTAGTGCAAGTTCTCTGAATAACATTTTAAGAGCACACCATTGATCATTGGCTTCCAATTAAAATTAGAGGATGCCCTCAATACTATACTCTTCATTTTACTCCCATTAATTGTCAGTGATTTCTTGTGGCAGTATTCCCGAAAGTTCTTTAATAGCCTGTGGGTGGCATTTTCTGTTTGTGCTGTCAATACTGCGTTGTCTGTATATATTGGTATCAAACCCTCATTCCAGCTATAGTGGGAATGTCTAGTGGTTCTTCCACCAAGTAGTCTGCTATAGCATTTAGAAAAAGGCAAAAAATAAAGGAGCCATCAAACAACCTTGAGGGATGCCCTCTTCTACTGGATAAGGTTCTGCACACTAACCACCCAGACCATATCTAACTCTAGCAGTATTTCTAGAGGGTGGAGACTTTATAGCCATTACCAGGGTAGTGTTGACTCCTAAATCAGGTATCCGGGACCAGCATGGGGAGCGTTTTCGCTCCTAGTCTAGCGAATCTTTACATCCACCATTTTGAGCAGGAGCAGGTTCTGTGCCAGACCAATCCTTTCCTAAAATCAGTACGCACATGGAGGCGTTACATTGATGACGTTCTAGTGGTGTGGAGAGGAACTGAAGAAAATCTTTGCCTCTTCCATCAATGGCTCAATACAAGGAACAACTATCTTTATTTCACAGTGAAATACGATAGGTACAAACTGCCTTTCCTCGATTTGTTGATCAGATTCACACCGACTGGCTTGCAATCAGAACTGTACAAAAAACCAATGGCTCGCAACTCTCTATTGAGCTACGAGAGTTGCCACCCAAGATCTTTGAGGAATAATGTACCCCTTTGGGAAATTTCTAAGGATTCAAAGAAATTGCTCTGAGAAGGACTCATTCGAGAAACATGCAAACAATCTGAAGGGCCAATTACTGGCCAGAAAGTACCCCAAGAAAATCATTCGAGACTCTATGAAACGGGCTTCTAACACCAACCGAGAAGCCCTCCTGGACCCACCAGTGGTTAAAGAGAAGTCTGAACGAATCACATTTGTGAACACTTTTACCACGAAATCCAATCAAGTACAGAAAATTGTTCAAAAACATTGGTCTATCCTTAACACTGGAGGGGATTGTTTACCCCCACCTCTTTTTGCCCTTAAACTGGGACCCAACATGAGAGACAAGTTTGTGCATACTTGCCCAAAAGGTACAATATCTCGCACAGTAGGCACCCTTTGGGACCTTTCAGCCGTTGAGGGTCATCATCCTTGTGGTACTTGTGCCGCATGTCCACAAACTAGAAAATCCTTAAGCGTCGATATCGGCACCAACTATCCATGGCAACAAAGGAAGTTCACGAATTGCAATAGTCAAAATCGTATTTACTTGATCACTTGTCCTTGTCAGCTACGATATGTAGGGATGACTACAAGGAAAGTGAAGGTGTGTATCTCGGAACATAAGAGCACCATAAGATGTCGTAAGCAAACTACATGCCTTACTTCACACTTTCTGGAAAAGGGACATGGCCCCACTGATTTCTCTTGGACTGTGCTCGAACAGCCATTCATTCCAGAACATGTGACAGATACAAGCAAGTATCTGTTCACCAAAGAACAAAAATGGGTGTACAAGCTGAACACGGACAAAAGCGGGTTAAATGAAGATATCCCGTGGATGTCCTTGTAGACCCATCGACCCGTTTTGCTACTTCCTGCATTTCTGAGCCACATTCCTGTACATTAGTCTACTGTTATGTACACCATTATTTTTAAGTGATTATTGCTTTACATACTATTGCAAAACACAATAGAGCACACTAGTATACACGCGGCTAATTTTTAAGAGCTGATCAAGTATTTAACATTCTTTTACTTTTTCTACACCCAGCATTCCGTGTAGTGTAGTATAATATATAGCTTTGTAAGCACTTGGTTGACACAATATTAATAACTGTCTTCTGAAATATCCCTACTCTCTGGTGTGTAACCGACGTTTTTATTTAGACTATGAGGCACTCTTGAGAAAAACTTTGTCATCATTAAAATGTACCATCACAAACTAAGAACGATTGATGTAAAATATTTATAACATTTCATTGGGAACTACATCTCCCATATGGCTGTGCGTCACGCACGTGATGCGCGCAGCGTCTTCAGAAGAAACGAGACAGATAAAACATGTCCAAAAACGCCGCCGGCCACCTTCCTAGGCAGGAAAGCCAGGCTCACCGACGGACAGGTTAGTCTATAACAGGGGTACTCATAGTACGGCCCGTGGGCCGGTGGCGGCCCGGCAAGCCTTCCTTGGCAGCCCGCCGGACCTTGCAGACATGTACCAGTTTAAAAAAAAAAAAATCAAGAGTTTTAGTAAACACCGCCGATTGATGCAGCCTGACTCGGAGAGGCTCTGCTCTAGGGGGGCCGGGAAATTCCAGCCATAGAGTGGAGCTGCAGGGGCCTCAGAAGAGGTGAAACAGAACAAAGCCTCATTAACGATTTAATGGTCTTTTAAAGACCTGTGAAGTGCTCCGGCTGTGTGCGCGCCAGGCAAGCTGACTCATCCCGGGCTGCCACAGAGGAGGGGGGGGAGGGGGGTATTGTTGGACAATTACAGTGACCAGGACAAACCCCGTGACTGATTGAACCGAGCCGAGCATGAACTTGGAGATCACTCTGCGTAGCCTCGAGTAGCATTTGTTTTATCGACACTGAAGGGATGAAAGTCTGAATCAGCCCAGCCTTATTTGGAATCTCTGCCCTCCGGATTACACCTGATCTCTGCTACAGTGGTCCAGCCAGCTCTCGTGCACCCTCTACATTAGGGAGTCACTAATAATGTGCTGCAGATTTTGGGAAGGCTGGGGAAGGTGGTTCGATGTGTGCAGCAAATAGCTCTTGCTTTTCGTGATATTTCTAATACAATTAATACACCTTGCCTAGACAGAGATAGGGAGACAGAGATGGAGAGAGAGGGCGAGGGAGGGAGAGACAGAGGGAGGGAGAGTCAGGGGAGGTTGAGGGAGTGAGAGAGTCAGGGGAGGGCGAGGGAGGGAGTGAGAGAGGGAGGGGGAGAGTCAGGGGAGGGTGAGACAGAGGGAGGGAGAGACAGAGGGAGGGAGAGACAGGGGAGGTTGAGGAAGGGAGAGTGAGGGCGAGAGAGGGAGAGTCAGGGAAGGGAGACAGAGGGAGAGCCAGGGGTGGTGAGGAAGGTAGAGAGAGGGAGATTCAGGGGAGGGAGAGAGAGGGAGAGTCAGGGGAGAGGGAGGGAGGGAGAGCCAGGGCAGGGTGAGGGAGAGGGAGAGTGAGAGTCAGGGGAGGGCGAGGGAGGGAGAGACAGAGGGAGGGAGTGTGAGGGGAGGGAGGGAGAGTGAGGGGAGGGAGGTAGAGAGAGGGAGAGTCAGGGGAGGGAGAGAGAGGGAGAGTCAGGGGAGAGGGAGGGAGGGAGGGAGTGCCGGGGCAGGGAGAGGGAGAGTGAGAGTCAGGGGAGGGCGAGGGAGGGAGAGACAGAGGGAGGGTGAGTGAGGGGAGGGCGAGGGAGGGAGAGTGAGGGGAGGGCGAGGGAGGGAGAGACAGAGGGAGGGAGTGTGAGGGGAGGGCGAGGGAGGGAGAGACAGAGGGAGGGAGTGTGAGGGGAGGGAGGGAGTGTGAGGAGAGGGAGGAAGAGAGTCAGGGGAGGGAGAGGGAGGGAGAGAGAGAGAGAGTCAGGTGAGGGGAGGGAGGCAGAGGCATAAGGAGGGAGGGAGACAAAGGGAGGGAGGGAGAAAGAGGGTGAGAGGGAGAGAGAGAGGAAGACAGGGAGAGAGAGGGAGGGAGACAGTTAAAGAAAGGGAGGGAGGGAGAGAGTTAGAGAAAGGGAGAGAAAGGGAGACGGAGAGAGGGAGGGAGACAAAGGGAGGGAGACCAAGAGAGGGAGGGATACAGAGAGAGGGAGGTAGACAGAGAGAGGGAGGGAGATAGAGGGAGGGAGGGAGGGAGGGAGGAAGTGGGAGGGAGTGAGGGAGACAGAGAGAGAGGGAGAGAAAAAGAGAGGGAGGGAGAAAAAGAGAGGAATGGGGAGAAAGAGAGGGATGGAGACAGAGAGGGGAGGTAGAGAAAGAGAGAGGGAGGAAGACAGAGAGAGGGAGGGAGGGAGACAGAGATAGGGAGGGAGGGAGACAGAGAGAGGGAGGGAGACAGAGAGGGAGGGAGGGAGACAGAGAGGGAGGGAGGGAGACAGAGAGAGGGAGGAAGACAGAGAGAGGGAAGGAGACAGAGAGAAGGAGGGAGACAGAGAGAGGGAGTGAGACAGAGGGAGTGAGGGAGACAGAGAGAGTGAGGGAGACAGAGAGAGTGAGGGAGACAGAGTGAGGGAGACAGAGAGAGTGAGGGAGACAGAGGGAGTGAGGGAGACAGAGGGAGGGAGGGATGGAGAGAGAGAGAGAGAGGGAGGTAGAGAAATAGAGGGAGGGAGGAAGAGAAAGAGAGAGAGGGAGGGAGACAGAGAGAGAGATATTTTTGTATGCTCGGTCTGGTGGCTCAGTGGACAAAGACATCCGCTGCCAGGGCCTGTGTTCAACCTCATGGTCATAGGTTTTTTTTTGTCTCTAGCCCCGCCCCCTCTCCCACTGACCACGCCCCCACCGGTGCGGCCCTCGGCCACAAACTACACTGTAAATTTGGCCCCTTAGAGAAAGTTTGTGAGTACCCATGGTCTATAACAATGTTTTGTGAGCGCTAATTGACTGTTCAGATTCTGCCACGTATAGGACTTTGCCACTAGAGCTAAACGCGGTTTGTAGAAGAGTTAACGGTTACAGTAGTGTTTAGTAGAGCCAGCCATAACTAACAACGCCAGCAGGAGAGTGGAGTTGAGTCTGACTAGTTTGTAATAGTTACCCGATAACGCAATACTCGGGCTCTGCTGTTAATGCGTCCGTATTATTTCACCATAGAACCACTAATTAATGAGTGCTGTGGTATTCACCGGCATGTTTTACACGGTGCTGAGTCTCTCAAAAAGCAGGCTCATTTTGTGTGTGATTATAGACATAAACTTACCTGTGGGCCAACATAAAATCTTCGAATAACACATCAATACATACGCTCTGTATATAAATGGCCTCTGTGCGCTAGGATACACGGATGGCCTTTTCTAAAAGAATTACAATTTAAACAAGGCTGACTTTATAACAACACTAACAGCCGAGGGTTACAACATTTGAAGGACTCGTTCCTGGTAGACCTAGGGTATGAGTCATTTGATCCATTTGAGCAAATGTTTTCTTTCCTTTTTTCTTTCCTAACCACTAGTGTGGTGATCCCATTACCTGAGCTGCAGCCAGGTGAGGTGATGCCCATCCTCCTACCTCAATAGGTAAGCAGGTTTTGCATTAATCGTGGAAATTTCCCGCCACGAGTAAGCTTGAGACATTGCCTAGCTACACTGATGTGTACTATACTATCTGTGACTTGTCATTTTGTTTTTTCAGTTTTTCTGTTCTGTTTGGGTGCGATCTTCTATTCTTGGTCCGCTAGAAGCAACTTCTATGAGGAGGACTTTTCCATGACAAGAACCAGGTGACATGGTTATTAGTTTTAATTGATTTTCACTTTTTGCAGTAGCGAACTGGTCCTGACGAAAGCTGTGGAAATTTCCACATGAGCTGAAACATGTTGACCAACCTCTGAACAAGCAGCCATTTGCTAAAACTGCTTTATTTAACTTTGCACTGCTTTTAAAGTTTGGAAGTTTGAGAGACATCTAATAAAACATTTTCTCCCCACGCTCCAATTTTACATATGCACTCTCTTTTTTTCACTCACGCATTGCACACTAGCTACCCTATCTAATGGTGCCACCCCAATTTTTCGCACACTGTCTTCATAAAAGATTGGCATTGAACATTGAGTCTTTTTATTGATAGCCAACATGCTCTCCCTGGTGTAGGGATAACCCATATGATGACAAGGGCGGTACAGAACGAGCACTGATGGGAACTTTTCACACCCTTGAGATACCATGTTGCGCTCACAATTTGCAGAGGTATAACTCTATTTTCTCCTTATAAGTTGATCACACCCTATCAGATTTCCCAGAAAAATTCTTATTTTTAGACCTATAGACATTTAGGGCCCGATGTAGGTAGGCAAATATATAAGATATAAGTTGATCACACCCTATCAGATTTCCCAGAAAAATGCTTATTTTTAGACCTATAGACACTTAGGGCCCGATGTAGGTAGGTAATGGCCGAAATTACCGAATTTCGGCCATTACCGACCGGTATTTTGATTTTGTGATGTAGGGGCATGTTAAAATACAGATTCGGTCATTTTACCAATTAGGTAAAATACTGACTCTGTAAAATTACCGAATCTGTATTTTGACATGTAGGTAGCACTTAAATCAGTGCTACAGAGGTTTAAGAAGTCATTATTTACCACCAACTAGAAGTTGGTGGTAAATAATGAAAACCCCTTAAAAAGCATTTTTGCTTTTTAAACAGTGCCATGTTGGAGACATACATGCCCTAAGGGCATGTATGTCTGCAACATGTGCACCCATGCACACTTGAGGGGTGCAACAGGGTGTTAAAGTGACACCCTGCTACCCTTCAATGTTTCCCCCTATTACTGAATCAGTATTTACCAATTCGGTAATTGACATTCATTCCTATGGGCCTACAGGCACATGTAAATACCGATTCGGAAATGACCGAATCATACCGATTCGGTAATGAAATCGGTAAAATTACCTAAATCCTGATTGCCAGTTCTTAAATACCGAATCGGTATGATTCGGTATTTAAGAAACAGTAATCTGGGATTACCTACATCGGGCCCTTAGTGGGTTGTTACATGATTTGAGAATTGGGGGCTGTGTCTAAGTCTTGGTCTGTAAATATGCCCTAAGACCCTTTTCTAATCTTTTGTTTCTTATGATTCCTAAATCTACCATGGATCTCCACAACTTCTCTCTCTCAACTAGATCGAAAGCTGCTTTCAGATCTACAAATATTAGGTACACTGAAGATTTTTTAACAGTACATTTACATGAAATCATATATATAGTTTGAGAGCTTGATCGATAGTCCCTATTTTCAATCGAAAGCCATTTTGCACTTCTGTCATGATGCTATGGACATCCACATTTTCGGAATGGCGATTCACTGTGGAGGCTTCAGTGTCGCCCCACTGGGGCATCCAAGACAACTTTTGGCATTCTAAAGCCTTTTTCATCATTCAAATTACCCCTGCAATTCATCTCTCTCTGGTAGGACCAATGGTTTCTGATCTGAGGCTTGAACCAAAGAGCCTTCATCTCATTTACCATTCGGTCATAAGTTGCTAACATTTTCCCATAATCAATGGTCAAGGAGTTCATAATTATGGCTCCGTAATTAGGCACTATACGTTTTAGCATTGGGAGTTCAAGAAGGTACTTCTCACTTCTCCATCTTATTCTCCTTACATGCCCATAAAGTCCCTCACTTTGATTGTTCACATTAGCACACCACTTGAAACACATCTTCAAGCAGAGTACCACAGGATTGTGGTTTACTCTCTATTATTCTGATAAAAGTCATATAACGCACACATTCCCACCCCTCCATATTGACTATGATGTAGTCAATTAATGATAAGGTACTCCCATTGCCAGAAGACACCATATCAGTGCTTTCTGAGGCAGTGACCATTACAAAATGCACCTGATATTGTATCAGAAAATCAGAGAATGTGCCACCCTTCCTAGTAGATTTCAAATAACTCATGGCTGTCTCAGGAATACCTAGACAGCATTCTTCCATTAGGACCTCTCAGTTGTTAATAGCATCAGATGTTGTGTATTGAAAGCTCCACGAGTCAATAGCACGTACTTCCCCCCAAGGCCTAGATGAGGTTGGGATGGTGCATAATGCTGTAGAAATATTTACCTATATTAGAACCATGGAAAAAATAGCAGGCATACTGGTTTGCACTAAGTGCTCTGCCCACCCCTTATTTCCTTGGTCCAGCACTATGTGAACTCAAGCTGTTCTAGATTCAAATTGGTAACCCCAATGTCTCACTGTGACCAATAGCTGTCTCAGCACTGGAATTGTGGTTTACGTTGTGGTCCCCAGCTCCCCTTACACCCTTAAAGTGAATTTTTCCATATCTGCCTCAATCTCTAATGGATGTATGTCGTTACTACGCATGCTTTTACAACGCATGCCTTTACCACACTGGTTTTACAACGCAAGTCGTTACAATGGCGCTGGCTAGTGAATAGTTTAATTTACTATTCCAACTCCAGTCCCCGTGGATAGTAGGGAAGGTTTTGGATAGTAAATTAAACTATTCCCTATCCTACAGCGCCCCCCAGCGCAAGTCGTTGTAACGACTTGCGTTGTAAAAGTTGCGTGGTAAAAGTTGCTGCAGGGCTTCTTGCTCTGACGGGAGGGGTGCGAGACAACATGATGATGTGAGAAACGGCAATTATCCTGGGTGTAACTATATTTCAACTGTGCCCAAAGAAAGATATATTGCATGGCTTAAAGATTTGATTCTACAAAGTACCTCTGAACCTAAAATCTGAACAATGCGTACTCATCTCCTTGAAATTTTACCTACTTCACTTCTGCAGCTCCATCAGCCATTTTGCATTATACACTGTATCTCCTTCCAGACATTGCACCTGCAAGAACAAAATAGTAATAATGCTTGCAAACACAATTCCTTGAGCAAAAGGAAGCATATGCAAGAAACTAACCAAACTCAGGTGTGCATAGCGTCCTAGTTGTGCCTTTGAATGAACACTAATAGTGCCCCCTATGGACCTCCTGTAACTCATCAACCACATATTGGGCAACTACGTACCACAAGAACACTACACTCTTATTGTGGTTTTAGCATCATGAAGAAGAATACAGCCCACGTGATTTCCTTTAAGACAATATCTTCCAATATAGGAAGCTTCAAAGGTAGGCAGAGTTGGGATAATATATTTAAATTCTGATGTGCCTGGAAACAGGAGTTACCTGGCCCATCAGGATTTTAACTTTTAGTTTTTCACATGGAGATTTCAGTAGCTGAAAAAAGGCAAATTCTCTGATTCACAAAGGTAAACTTACAGACTTGTGTAAGTTTACTCTTTTTTTGCTACTGACAAAACTGAAGTAAACAAGGCCCTCTGTGTAAAAACGTAAGAATTAGAGTTGGATCCCAATTCCTGCGTGTTATTCACCAAAATCTTCAAATCCCCATTATTTCTCCACTCTCAGCATCAAGACCCCAGGTAACAATCATTTTAAGGTGAGTAAATTAAGGGGTTATAGTGGGAACTATTTTTATGGGCTTTATTGGGTTATAAATCAAATGTTCACTAGAACTGGTTTTATCATGTTTCTCTTTCTGTGTCATGTGTGCACCATTTATATCAAAGAAGTGAGAAGACAATTTAGAGGATCACCTCCTGTCAAGTACAAAACCAAGTTAAGATTTGGTGATGGTGACTGTTGGGGCAGAGGAGGAAGGAGTCTAATTGCTTCTTCAAAGACTGTGTGTACAGCAGGTTAGTGAATACAGGAGGTGGCATAGAGGAAGTCATCAGTGGTTATAGGCGACATGGAACTGCAATACACAATTGTAGTGGGGTAGTATTTCCTAAACGAAGATCTCCACCAACTAACTATTGCTGATACCCTCAGGTCCCCATCATCTATTCTGAAAAAGGCAATCTTTCTAGTTTCTCAACTATAACTTCTAGACGGCAAAACATATATTGTACTATGGTGGTCAAGCTTGTAATTATTTATGGAGGGGGTCAGCTCATGTGTGTTCCCTCTCGCATTACAAGGGCCGTTATTGTGTACATGTAAAAAATGGCCACAGTACACCAAAAATGACTTCATTAAAAGTAAACCTGACAAGACTGATAACCAGTAACCTGAGACCTGCTTTCTGCATACTGCGATTAAACCTACTAATGTAGGATGCAATAATATATTCTCATGTGCTAATTAATCAATGTAGGTATGTGGTATTTGTATAGCACAAACATAGCCAGAAGGTAAGTTTATTGCTCCTATATAAAGTGGTATCACACCCTTTGGGTTGTAGTCCACCTGATATAAAACTTAAAAAAATAAATAAAGTGACAGCTCTTCTGGCACAAGGTCAGGCCGTTCCAGGTCCAACTAGGAGAAGTCAGGGAAGATAACATAGTAAACTTTCAACTGCTGCCAGCAGTTGTTCATTCTGATCTGATTAGATGCATCTGATTAGATGCAAGAAAAAATGAGTGACAAAAAAGTGAAATTGAGCAAGACAGCACCTGTTTGTATGGATGGCTTAATAAATTAATCGCACGGTACGTGCAGATAGCGTGTGGCAAAAAATAGTCACTGAAGAGAGCATGTCTCACTTCCCATCCATCATCGCATTTAAACAGCTTCTTTTTCAACCTACCTGCTCTTGCTCAAGAACAGCAAAACGTAAACAAATGGCAGGTATTTTTTTTCTGAGAAAAGTGGCAATCCCATCTCAGGGGGAAAGAAATAGAAAAGCGTTCATTTTCGTGAACTCCTAACAAAGATATGACAACTCTCGCTATGAACATGTAAAACTAGGTAGTGGTGCTGTTAAACAGTGGTGATTTCCAACTTTAACAAGTCACAGCATACTCAGGTACACGTGTTTCCCTTAAAAAAAAAAAAGAAACGGATCTAAGCTGGCACTCTTTACAAAAGATGATCCCAATACATTTAATTAATGGGCTGTGGAAATAAGCCGCAGTTTCAGATACACTAAAGAGCCAATGGCTCTTTTGGGACGTGGCTAAGCATGCAATGGCTGCATACGTGCCTGGGTAGAGCTCCGTGCTGAGCTTCCCTCACACAGGCATTTTCTCCGGCAATTTTCCCTGTACACGGCCACCGTCGACAGCGAGGCTGTAGGTGACTGCTCCCCACACACTGACGAAGTCTGGAGCTGGGAGGCGGCCCGTGGCCACTTCTACAGGGGCGGGAAGCACAGGCCCCTGCTGCGGAACCTCGGAGCCGGCACCTGCACCTACGCAAGCCCGAGGTTGTGCGCTGTGAAGAAGGCCGGGCGAGATAGCCGGGCGGTCTCAGGACCCGGCGGGCATCAAAATCCTGCCCGTTTTCCTCCTGCTGTCTGCAGAGATCGGCCGGACAAGGAGGGAGACACCCTGCTGGCGGTACACAATTGAGGTGGCGGCCTCCGTTTCAGAGGCGACGGACGATGGCGGCCATATTGACGGGCCAGTTCAGACCGGGCCCGGGAGGAATCAAGTGAGGGCCCAGCGAGGCGGCCCCAGCGGCAGCCGGGCGGGGCGGGCCCCCAGAACACTGCATTTGTGCCCCCTCCTGCACTTGGGTGGAGGCGAAGGGTTGCTGCAGTGCGAGCTGAGCCCCCTGGGCCCCTGCTTTCAAACCGGGCAACCAGAGCGGCCATCTTGGTGGGCCTTCTCAACCCCATACGCGGATCGGCGCACCCACAGGATTCCATGCCCTACCCGAGGTGACTACCGGAGGTGACGCTGAGTGAACACAACTCACACAGACACTGATAGATTGCGGAGCGCCCAGACCCTCATGACGTTGGTGATAAACTAGCGGTATCGCGGATCTGTCCGGGGAAGCCTGGTCCACCTGGCCTGCCCCCCTTGCTGACGGAGAGTCCTGGCCCGCAACCGAGACTGGCTGGTGCATGGGGGCACCGCGCTGCAGGTGGCGACGCTGTGGCCTCCCCAAGCGGAGAAGCGGGAGCGGCTGAGGGGCGGCGTACAAGTGGATTGAAGCTACTTGTGGCATTTATTCGAAGCACTTCTTCACCTCCTGACCCTACCTATATGTGCTGCCGATTGTGGGCCAGAGTCCCACCCATACTGGCTGTGGACGCACGGAACACTGACCGGTGCAGGCCTGCCGCCCACGCCACGTCTAAGGAGAAAGGGGTATATTATCGTTGACTGAAATGGGGACTTGGATCGGCCCACACCGCGGCTGAGAGCATTGCCCCAACTGGGGAGATAGTAGTGGTCACCGAGGCCTTTGACTGACTCTGTGGCAGCTCAGCGCCCATAGCAAACAGATGCTGGAAAGACCTGTCCCAACTGAGCATCCGAACAACTGGGTGGGTTAGCCTGTTGCGAACTAAGTGCGCTTCCCATCAACCGCGCTGCGCCGATCCTTGCGGCGAATCATCTATTGCTTGGAGGACCTGAACCTACGAAGGTGAAGTCAACTGCATGTCTCATTGCATTTACCAAGCGGTAAATCTCTCCCCTGCCGCACAAAAAGGCCGCCGGCGCACCTGGAGGGCGTGGTGGCACTGTTGCACCTTTTCAGACAGTGCCCATCTGTGGCAACAGACACCGGAACATTCCCTGCGGCACGGAGTACTTTCTTTGAGAGCGGTTGCGCATAGACCGGTATCAAATTGCCCATGTCTGGAGGGCCTAAGACTTGGGCCGGTGCTGGCGGTGCACTGATAAAGGGACGGATGGTGAAACAGGCAGACCAGGATCAAACCGCTTCCAAGGTGGACACTATGCTGGCGGCTATGGAGTCCTTAGAGGAATCCCTACAACTCACTCACACGTCACTGGAGATGAAGATTGACAGTGTAGCCATTGACCTGATGCACCTCAGAGTGGATCATAAGAAATTGTCTGAACGCACAGCTGCCCTCGAGGCTACCATGGCGGACGTCACACCCAAAGTATCACAAACGGACAAACACGTCCAGGACCTCCTCAACCGTGTAAAGTTCCTCGAAGACCGCGCTGAGGATGCGGAAGGAAGGGCACGAATAAATAACGTCCGTATCGTAGGGCTGGGTAGGCAGAGGGCAGAGAACCGGAAATCCGAATGGAGAAGTGGCTCATGGAACTCCTTCCTGAAGGTTCCCTTCCTCCCCACTTTGTGGTTGAGCGAGCCCATAGAGTGCCAGCGAGGCCCCCCCCAGAGGGCTCCAACCCGAGACCCATGCTCATCCGAATACTGAACTACCGAGACCACAATGCTGTGCTGCGGGAGACAAGGAAGCTATCTGAAGTCAGGGTTGAAAATGCGAAGATAATGCTCTTTCCTGATTACACAATACAGGTACAGCGCCAACGACACTCCTTCCTAGCGATGAAACGGCGACTCCGAGACTTGGCACTAAAGTACTCTTTGCTCTTCCCATCGCGGTTGCGTGTGGTCGCCCACGACAAACCCATTTCTTTGACACCCCGGAGGCGGTGGAAGCCTGGCTGGACTCGGGAACTGATGTAGAACCCGGCGCTGCGGCCACCGGGTCAACTGCGTGACGCAACAGAGGTCCCCGCCGCCGCCGCAAGCGGAGGCTCTCACCCTCAGGAAGAACTCAGATGGAAACTGAGATAGGCCCACCAACCAAACTCATGCACAGCGAGCAACAGGAGGCTCTGCGGATGGTGGCGGAGATCAGCTGCTCACAGGGAGAGGACCTGCTCCTGGCGACTAGTCCCCGTGACCTCCCCAGTGATGATGAACGCATATATGGACTGCCGGACTCGCAGGCATCAGTGGACCTACCTGATGTCATGCTTCAAACAGCGGACTTCATTCATTAATGTCTTTCAGTACTGTTTGCCCTTTCTTGCTACACCCATAACCTCTTTATGCTGTACGGTGGGGGGTTTCCTTTCTGACACTGTCTTACCTCATTGGTACTCTGCTGAGACTGCCCTGCCCCTGTGGAGGGTGCCAGGGAATGGCCTGATGAGCGCTCCAGAGACATAGCACCAGCCAGAGCTAGTACGAGTGGCTATAGGGCCTGTGGGGGAAGACACCCTCTACCTGAACATGTGTTAGGCTCTTACCTTCGGAGCCGCGTGCTTAACGACCTCCCCCTGAACTCAAGTTTATTTTGTTATTAAGCTCTCTAGAGCGTTTGGACGATAACATGTTCTACTGTCGACCTTTTGGTATTGTATTGTTGTTCCTAATGTTTACAGGATTGTTTACTTTTTTGTACTTTGTTTCCCTGATATCATTGCGTAATGGGTGCGAGTGGAGATCCACTGCAGATTTTCATGCCTGTTTAGGTGACTTTGCTCTGCTATGGGGTGGTGGAGGGGGGTGGGTGATGGTCATGCTGCAATTGAGGGACAATTATGACTATGGTTAAATTCTGCACCTGGAAGGTGCGGGGAATGCACATGCCATCACGCCATTTCCAGGTTCATTCCTATCTTAAAAGACAGCACATCCAAATAGCACTGTTACAGGAGACCCATCTGACCACTGTGGAGGCATTGGCGATCCGCCACAAATGGAGGGGGCAAATTCACGCTACTGGCTATTCAGCTTATGCGAGAGGAGTACTGATTTGGGTACGACCTGGAGTTTCCTTTGCACTTTCCCATTGCATGGTAGACACAGATGGTAGATATGTAGTGCTGCAGGGATCCCTAGACGGTCGGCCTGTAGTATTGGCTTCCTTTTATGCCCCTAACACTGATCAACCCCGTTTTTTTGAGTGGCTGTCGGCAGTACTGGCGCCATGGCTCAGAATGCCTTTTTTGTTGGGAGGTGATTAAAACTGTGTATTAGATGTCGTTCTGGATCGTTCGTTCCCCCTCTTGGTCAGTGCGCCGGTGACCGGGGCTATGAGGGCGCTCAGGGATTGGGCTGCACAATGGGATCTGCATGACGCCTGGAGAGTACGCAACCCCATACTAAGATGTACTCATATTACTCTGGTGCACACACACTCCACGTTAGGTTAGACAGATACACGTTGACCAGTGATCCATTTCCCCAAGTGGTTGACTCCTGCTATCTAGGACGCACCCACTCTGACCATAACCCCCACACTTTAGATTTCGCCTGGGTGCACCCGCATCCACCAGTGCCAACCTGGCGCCTGCAACCAGATCTTCTCCTGGACAGCCCTTTCAGGGGGGCACTTGAAACCAACCTCCTGCAATATTTTGAGGAGAACTCTGACACCGCCTCCTCTCCGCAGCTGGAATGAGACACTTTCAAGGTGGTGGTAAGGGGACACTGTCTGGGAACGCAGGCAGGGATGCGTAGGCAGATTGAAGGAGAACTTGCTTGAGTCGAGGCCGCGCTGCTGGATGGGGAACGTGAGGCGATTGAGGGCGACAACACAAACTTGCTGGCACACAGAGAACAACATGCAGAGTTATTAGACAGGCTGAAGCTTCTAAATTACGCGGCACACTCAGAGCGCACGCATGCTTCCGGGGATAAACCAGGCAAGCTGCTGTCTTGGCTGATCAGGCGGGAAACCCAAACTACCCCGGTGATGTCAATAACAACAGCACAGAATAACATAGTATACACACAACAAGCAATACACAATGCCTTCACGACACATTATGAGGGCCTCTACCGCTCTCGCATACAGGTTACTGCAGAACAGATCTCGACATATCTAACTACCCTGCCCTTACCGGCCTTTACCCATGCGCAACCGGAAGACCTTGGGTCTCCCCTGGCATCGGAAGAGCTTAGATCGGCCATATTTTCTCTGTTGAATGGCAACTCCCCAGGACCCGATGGACTTCCCGCAGAGTTCTACAAGGCCTACTCTATCATATTGATCCCAGAACTATTGCGCATGTTTGCGGCTGCAGTTCAGGACTCTGCCCTTCCTCCCACACTAAATGAGGCGAATCTCATATCACTTTTGAAGCTGGGCAGGGATGGGGCCAATCTGGGGTCATACCGAACCCTAGCACTCCTCAGCACGGACTATAAAATCCTGGCTTCTACATTGGCATAGAGGCTGGCACCGTTGGTGCCCACCCTTGTCCACAGTGATCAGAATGGTTTTGTCCCCGTGTGCAACACATCCTACAACATCAGACGGCTGTTTTGTGTGCAAAGCCTGGCCCTACACCGATGGCCTAACTCAGGATGCCTAGTGCTTGATCTGGAAAAAGTATTTGATTCTGTAGAGTGGCCTTATCTGATGTCAGTGCTAAGAAAATGTGACTTGGGAGAGGGCTTCCTACAACTGGTGGAGCTCCTATATCAAAGGCCAGTGGTACGTGTCTGGACGGGCAGGCTCATCTCTGACCAGATCAGGGTATGTAGAGGCACCAGGCAGAGGTGTCCCCTCTCCCCTCTTATATTCGCCCTCATGATGGAACCATTGGCGATACGACAGTGTGCTTCGGGCGGAGATTGGGGAATACAGCTGGCGGACGGGATGCATGCAGTGTCATTATATGCGGATGACCTATTACTTTACGTCCGTGACTTGACCAGCTTCCCACAGGAACTCACTGACATTTTCCGGGAATTTGGCGAAATGTCAGGTCTCCGGGTCAATTGGACCAAATCGGGCGTTTATCCCTTTAATGCCGCAACACAAGAGTGTGATATTGCCGTCATGGGTGAACGGCTTGTGTGGTATCCCACCACGTTTCGATATCTAGGGTTGTACATTTACCGTAACCCTGCTGATTTGCTGGAGGGAAACCTGATACGAGCAATCTCTTCACTCACTGCAAAGGTGACATTCTGGAGCTCTCTCCCGCTAAATGTTCCGGCCCGTATCACTCTGACGAAAATGGTGGTATTGCCAAGATTACTGTACTTTTACGCTAATATGCGAGTCTATGTCCCTGTTCGCATATTCCGCGAGCTAGAGACTCTGAGCAGACGACTGATTTGGAACAAAGGGCGACCCAGGGTAGCGCTGCACACCCTATATGCATCGTTGGAAGCAGACGGACTAGCTGTACCGAACCATGAATTATATTATTTAGCAGCACAGCTGCAGTGGGTGGCCTACTGGCTAAGTGGTAAAAATGTGGCCGATACTGCCACAAAAGTGACAATTTTAACTGACACTCAGACACACAAGCTTTTTCATCTGCTCTCCAAGTCCTGATGCCCAACACAGATACACTTAGCGATGGTGCGAAAATGTTATACACGCAGCTTAAAGCTCACAAACAGTATTAAGCCCTATGCGCCTAACCTGCCATTGTTGGGGACACCCTGGGGTACTGGGACACTCACGGAAATGGCGCTGAGCAGCTGGTTACAGGCGGATCAAGACACAGTGGGCGCCCTGTACGAGGATGGCTCGCTGCTCTCGTTTGAGTCGCTAGTCGCTGATGTATGGATTCCAGCAGGCCAGTTCCTCATGCACGTAACACTAACGCGCACATTCACAGATGCTTGGGGTGACCTTGCAGTAGAACCACCACCTAATTTACTGATACAATACCTACACGTGATGGGGAATGGGTCTCACCTTGTACACTTGCTAGCACAAGCCTTACACATGCATACACAACACTTCTCCCAGCACCTGCGAGACAAGTGGGCTAGAGATAGGGGACGGGACTGGACCGATAAAGAATGGGGGAAGGCACTAGTCGGAACTATAGATATCCCACGTAATACCTGATTTAAAATCATCCAATATTATATTATACATCGGGCATACCTTTCCCCTGATAAAAGAAACCGCTATTTTGGGCTGACAACGGCATCCTGTCCTAGGTGCGGATTACTAGATGCAGACTTTCTGCATATGCTATGGGCCTGCCCTTCTTTGCAAGATTACTGGACGGAGGTCTCAACTGCACTGGCGTTAGGAGCGGGAGGTGGATTGCCACACACATGGGAAGCCTGTTTATTGGGCCTATACAGAAGAACGAAGCTGTGGAAAGTCCCAGCTAGATTCTTGGACCTTGGGCTCATGACTGCAAAAAGGCTCATCAACAAACGCTGCAAAAACGGAGAACGCCCGCAGGCCATACACTGGCGTACGTCATTTGATAACTGGGAAAAAGCAGAAAGCGTCGCTTTACATAGGGAGGAGACTGCAGGCCTTCGCAAATACCCCATAGCCCAGACCTGGGATGACATCCTGGCCGCCTTTCATCAGGTGTGTATAAAGAGAGGCATTACTTAGGCACACATCCTCCATCACTCCCCAGACCCCCGGGATAGCATTGACGCAAGAGATCCGCCCAGACGTTACCCCCATGCCCGCGCCCTTCCGACAGCGGCGGATGGCACTTTGTCACGGTCACAGGGTGACAGACACACAATATTAGATGTAGCTGCATCACTAGCGATCCTTCGCCCTCCCGCCCTTCTTCTCCCCCCCCCGACCCCCCTAGGGGTAGCGGCCCGCGCTCACACTGAACTGTTAATGCAACAATTGGCAAAAACACACACCCCACACGCACACGCAGTTGCCCCTTGCCCTGTTTTGATTAGCATTTTGTTCGGTTCTTATTTCTTGAGTTTGGATTAGTCCGAACATCCCCAGATTGGGATGTTGACAGTTGCACCAGAAATTACTCCTCCCTGGGCTACATGTAGAGACCCCCGGAGTGGATTGCGTCGCACCGATACTTCAGGATCCCCAAAAGCGAGAGTGTATTATCTGATCGAGAAACGGCTAGCACGATTTCATGAACAGGGATATCCCAATAGGATAGCTAAGCCCTGACACTGGAGAGCGCACACTGGGGACGCGCATATTGGTGAGCATAGCCCTTATCAAATGCCTGTACTATATGGTTTCAGTGTGACATGTTTCACTTAAGTGTATTTAGCTCATTGCACACATGCGTTGCCACTGACTGCGGCGCTGACCTGTTGTTGTGTACGGATGCCAAGATAAACAATTACCAGATGTACATGTCTTATTGCATTCTTCAACTACCTAGACCTAAATAACATGTATAACAAGTGGTATATGCAACAGACCGATTGCTGTTGTGTTTAATCCTGCTTGCTGCATCCATGCAACCTTGTACCAAAAACTGCAGCATGTTAAAAATGTTAATAAAAATATCCAAACAAACAAAAAAAAAAGAGCCAATGGCTCTTTGAGGGAATACCCCTAAAAATAACAGGATAAACAAAAGTATTTGTATTTCTTTATGGGGCTTAATTAATCAGTTCCCTTAGCTTTAAAAAAACAGTTATTACTCGGAGTATTATTAGTGCTTGTAGCATTTACAATATGACACAAGAGCAATGCAAAGGCAAAGGCACCCCTAAGTGACATTGGCCCTGCTCAATTCAAATGAGGTCGTTTCCACTCTACATTACTCAGGCCCAAAACGTGTGCTTAAGCAATGAGTACTAGGAAAGGGAACTCAAAATTAGGGACTGTGCGAGATTCACATGATTTGCCTATGTTTAATTTACAATGTAATACATTGGGTCATTAGTTGAGGGGGTGGAAGCCCCATTCAATTAATATTCAGAATCCTTGTCAGTGTAAGCCACAAAAGTCCCTAAATGAACCTGTGCTTAACCCCCTGGTGGCTTGGCACAAAAGTATTCAGGCTTAGGTTAGAAGCAATGTGTAGAGTATTTATGCAGCACACACTCAAATAGTAACAAAGTGAAAAAACAGCTCAAGAAAAATAAAGTTAATTTTAATAAATAAAATGTCACCAGAGTGACGAAATTCCACTGAGTAAACACGGAATTATGAAAAAATTAAAATATTCAGGTGAATATAGCACCAAAAAGCACAAAGGTGCACTTGTGGTTAGCTGCTCATGGTATGCCACGGTATAGTCATGATTTTAGGACAACCACAATGAATTGCGGGTCAAATACAAGGACCAGATTAGTCCAGCTGAAGAGTGTACCTTTTCTAAAGTCCAAGTCCAAACAGGGAGCTGCAGCAGAGCTTCGCATTGGTGGTTGACACAAGGAGACCATTGTCAGTGCAAGGAGCAGGTCTGGCATGATGGATAGTCGCTTTTCAGTGCAAAGAGTTAGTTATTGCTGGAGCATCTCATTGGCAGTCAACGTGGACTGACAGTGTTGGTCCTGGATCTTGAAGCTGATGTGAAGAGCAGGTCACCGCTGGAGGTTGACACAGGACTTGTTTTTTGAAGGTAGGAAAAGTGTTGCCTGATGCCAAGCAAGGGTCCAGAACTTTAGGTGCATCTCTTGAGGTTCAGGACTCATTCCAGCAGAGGCCAGCAGCATGGCTCAAGCAGGTCCAGGAAGGCCCATTTGGTGTTGGTTCAGCTAGGCATTTGAAGGGGATGCCTCTGGAAGATTGTTGTGTCCATGTAGCACAAACAGGTCATCCAACTATCCCTTGGAGTCACTTCTGGGCAGCCTGAGTTCAAGGCAAGTAGCTCCAATCTTCCTTCATCAGAGAGCAGGGCAGACCTTCATCTGAATCTTCCACAGGTCCAGGAGTGTTTTGGTGAAAGGACCTGAAGGTGCCACTTTTATCTCCAGTCTATGGGTGAGATACACCCTTTGCCTAACCTTTCCCCTTTCCTGGGTTTGTCTCTAATCTGTCTAGGGTAACAAATGCCTAGGTGTGAGCTGCATGTGTCAGTTTTCAGTGGCAGGACAGGCAGCCATTAGAAGTCAGGTAAGGTGTTTTAGCATGTAATAGATAGAGGCCTCCTGTATGAGAGTGCTGAATGTTCCTTAACTGCTTCTGGACTTTGAACAAATAACTAAAATGAGAGTAACTTTTCAATAGGTGACAAGTATGTTATTGACTACTTATTTTTTAATACGTCCTGTACAATTAGGGTTGTGTTAATCACAGGATTTGAAAATATCCCCCATTAACCATAGATTTGAAAATATTACTACCATTGTCAGTGGCAACACATCATCCAATAGTTGGACCTTTGGGTTGAAGCCTTTCATAGACTTTGGTATTAAAATCAGCCAAGATGTTGGCAGTTATATGTGATTTCTCTGTGGTGAACATCTTAACTGTTGAATGCTACTTAATGCCCTGAAATGCATTATCATCTATTGCTCCAGCAGTTAGCCATTGCACCACTCCCTTTCAGGGGTGTACATGTAATCTGTTGCTTGATAACTGGGCTACGTCAGTCAAGAGGTGGATGGACTGAACAGTGCTCTCCTTTATGGCTTTGCAAACCAATTGCAGCACTTGAGAAATGGAGGTCTATGGTTGTCAATGGTTTGCACTGTTGTCAAGTAGGGACCCTTCTTCCCAGTCAAGGTAAGGGGGATGCACTTCTAAAATGAACCCTGTTCACCCCCTTGGTAGCTTGGCATGACCAGACAGGTTTATTTTAGAGGCAGCGTGTAAAGCATTTGTGAACACATACAGTAATACAGTGAAAACACCACAAATGGACACCAGACGAGTTTAGAAAAATAAGTAATCTTTATCTAAACCAAAGAAGACCAAAACGACAAAAAATCCAAAATACAATATTAAAAATATCACTTTCAAATTGTAGAAATAGTTCAGTTCGAAGCAAATTGCAGATGCAACACTTTTCACACAGTGTACCTTGGATGTGTTGTGCACACAAACAAAAAGGGCTGCAGGAAAGGCGATGCGTCAGTTCCTTACATTCAGGGAAGGTAATACATGAGTTCCTTGCTCCGGGGAAGGAGAAGCATTAGTTTCTTACTGCAGCGCAGTGGAGGTGATGTGCTTATTCCTTACCAGAGAGGAGGTGATGCTTTGGTTTCTTACTGCATGGGGAGGTGATGCGTCAATTTCTTACTGCATCCCCCAACAATGTGACAGACTTGGAACCTCTATGCGATGGCACGATCCCGAACAATGCGTGGGTTCGTGCATCCGCACAGCAGGGCTTGCATCGGAATTGGTGCAGTGATCTCATACTTCAGAGATCGGTGCACTCGATGCAGCGTGCACAATTTCTCGAGCTGCGGGCAGGCATAGCAACGATTTCTTTTGCGATGCATCGGAAACAGGTGCAGATGTGTCATGCTCATTGTTGCGTTGGTTTTCCAGCTCCCAATAGCCAGAACAACCTCCAGAGGGCCATAACAGCTGGAGGCACCTCTTTGCAGGTCACCAGTCCCAGCAAGGAAGTTCAGGGGAGCTGGGGGTGAAGTCTTTCAAACAGGTGCAGATGTGTCATGCTTCTCATTGTTGCGTTGGTTTTCCAGCTCCCAACAGCCAGAACAACCTCCAGAGGGCCAGAACAGCTGGAGGCATCTCTTTGCAGGTCACCAGTCCCAGCAAGGAAGTTCAGGGGAGCTGGGGGTGAAGTCATTGTGTCCCTGAGACTTCAGATCAGACGGCAAGCTCTTCTTCAAGCCCTTGGAGATCATCCCAAAACAGGGGACACAGCAAACATCAAAGTCCTTTTCCCTTTCCTTTTGAGAAAGTAGCCACTGCAGACCAACCGCAGACAGCAACCAGCACAGGGGCAGTATTCCTCCTCAGTTTCTCCAGCTCTTCTCCTTGGAAAAGGTTCCTTTTGATTTCCCAGAAGTAATCTAAAAGACCAGGGTCTGGACCCCTCTTTTTATACAGTAAATCTCTTTGTTCTCTTGTGGCAGAAGGCTCGAGCCCAGCCCAAACCAGTTCTGGGGTTGTGAACTTTGCAAGTGCACAACAGCCTTTATTGTCAGTGTTAGCCCTTGTTCCAGAAACTCCTGGGAGGGGGGCAGAACTATTGTTGTGGTAGGCATGCACAGCCCTATTCAGGTGCAGGTGCTACTCCTCCCACCACTCCAAATGCAGACCAGGCCTATTCAGCCTAGCGGTGACTCATCCAGCCTCTCTTGATTCACTGCACCTCCCCAGCCCCTGTTACCCAAAAGCCAGACAGTCAATTAGGGTGGGCAGAATTTGCGGAGTTGCCTTACGCAAAATTCTGCAAAAAGGCAAGAAATCTCTGTGAACACGCAGAATTTCGCATGCTCACAGAGATTTTGCTGTGCACGTTGTAATCTATGCAGGGTCACTGTCAGGTAGTCAGGGGCAGATGAGCATCGTGCTAGAATGAATCCTGCCCTGCAAATTTATGAAAGAAGATGCCACTGTTTTGTGCAATTCCTCTAATCAGTAAGTGCTACCTCGGGTAGATGTATAGTGCGTTTTCCTACACTACAGCTGTGTAAAGGGACAGAAGAGTTGTCTCCAGTGACCATGGGTGTCTGTAACTTTGCCACCACGCCGAATGGTGCCAAGGTGTCTCATTCAGATCTGAGATCTTGTGTGCCAGGCAGGAGGCTGGCATCCAGCCTGTTGATGCCACAGCGTGGACTGTAACCCCAGGCACCCACTCTCACCATTCCATGTCATGTTATGTTATGTCTTCTTTTATCTTTATAGCTCTTGAATCACTGTGAGGCATCTCGGCGCTTGCTTTGAGAACCTGTCCTGGCTTTTTCCCTGTGAGATAACCCGTACTGGGCATCCCCAAGGTAAAAGCCACTCATCCCGCCACGGGGGGCGTAGTGGAGATTAGGCAAGCTAATGCCCAGAGTTGCAGAGTGTGAACCCATGATTCGAGTAGGCACAGAAGCGAGAATTATCAAGTCTGTGGACATTTGGGCTCAAGACCCTGCCGCATTGGGAATTGAACCCTGGTCCCGGGTCTGACCTCTGCTTCAGTGTCTGCCTCCTCTAACCAGTGAGCCATACTTCTCCACTTCTCATTCACAAACCGAGTCAGTAGTGACTTTCTGTGCCCTCGGGCAAAGTCCAGAATTTAATATAGTACCTTGACCAACTCGAGCTAAAGGCCAGCGCTCCAACCCGGGCTACTCTTTCTCATCCTGTCCCAGGATCCCAACGGGATCACTGCTGATCCCAGCACTGCCTCTCTCGGCAGCATCGGCGATCCGAAGCCTCAGCTGCAGGCACTGCAGACCCCAGCAGTACCCCCAACGCCAGGCACTGCAGACAGGTCCAAGCAGTGCCTTCTTTGCAAACACTTCAAACATCCTACTGGTGCCTGTACGTAGTCTGTGCCCCTTTGTTTTCCCTCTGTTCCCCTCGCTGTGCCCATGATCTCTCTGCCTGGTCTTTCCTTCCGTACCCCTTGCTGTCCCTGTGTCTCTGCCCGGTTTTCCGTTCTGTTCCCCTCGCTACCCCGTGCCTCTCTGCCCGTTGTGCCCTCTGTTCCACTCGTTTCCCCCTAATTTTTTGTGATTCTCTGCCCTCTGTTCCACTTGTTTTTGTGCCCTTCTGCCCTCTGTTCCACTCATTTTTCCCTCGTTTTTTGTGCCCTTCTGCCCTCTGTTCTACTCGTTTTTTGTGCCCTTCTGCTCTCTGTTCCACTCATTTTTCCCTCGTTTTTTGTGCCATTCTGCCCTCTGTTCCACTTGTTTTTCCCTCGTTTTTTGGGCCTTTCTACCCTCTGTTACACTCGTTTTTCCCTTTTTTTTGTGCCCTGTGCCCTCTGTTCCACTCCTTTTTTGTGCATTTCTGCCCTCTGTTCCAATGGTTTTTTGTGCCCTTCTGCCCTTTGTGCCACTCGTTTTCCCTCATTTCTGTGCCCCTTTTGCCTTCTGTTCTACTCGTTTTTTGTGCCCTTTTGCCTTCTGTGCCACTCGTTTAACCCTTGATTTTTGTGCCCCTTTTTTTCCTCCTGTTACCTTCGTTTTCCCTCACCGCCATCGCCCCTGCTTCCCCTTCGGCCCATCCCCCTGACTGCCCACTGCCCATTCCCTGCCCCTGCCTCCCAGCTGCTCCTCTCTCCCACCTCCCCATATATGCCAGCCACTGTCCCCCGCACCTGCCACGACGACCGCCGCCACTACGACGCCAGCACTCTGCACACTCTCAACTCCAGACGGAGACGCACATGCTTCAAGGCAGCCCAAAACGCACACTCGGCCCCTTCACCTGCCGGAACCACAGCTACGAGGTTATGATGGGTTGTGGTGCCCACCTAATCGCGCACTGTTCACTTGGTGCTCCGCACCTTATCAATTTTAGATTTTATATGTACTGTGAATCAACTCTTTTTCATGTGTCAACAATTTAACATTTAATCATATTTTTCATTGTCAACATTTCATATTGTTATTCAACGTAATCATAACATCATATATTCAAACTCAATCTTTGATTCATAAACATTTAAATTCCACTTGATTTCAACATAGTTCAAAATAACATTTCAGCAATTTTCACGATGAGGCCCAATGCATTTCGGCACCATAGTGGCGCCTTCATCAGGGGAAGTTCTGAAAAAGTAAAAAATACATGGTGTAAGTGTCTGGTCTTAAAATTGAACTGTACACCAAACCGACAGATCGGAACAATGCACTGATTTACACGAGCTTTCACCCAAAGAGCCTAATCAGAAACCTACCATTATCACAGTTTATCCGGACAAAAACGCATCTGCTCAAACGCGTTAACTTGTGAAAACACATTGGCAAAACAAGTACAAAAATATGAGGAAAGAGGTTATCCGGCGGAAGCATTACAAGAGCAAATACAGAAGGTTGCACAAATGAACAGAGAGGAACTATTGAACCCCGCGAAAGAACTCAAAAAAACAGGATGGTATTTGTAACCAAATACACAACTCAATCAAATAAGATCAGAAATATCATCAACCAGAGATGGGAACTATTGGCCATGGAGCGGGATTTTAATGGATTATTCAAAGAACCTCCATTACACGCATACACCAGAGGATTGAACTTGAAAGAGAAATTAAAACACAAGCATCAACCCCCACCGATAACAACACATAAAGGAACTATTCGGTGTCTCAACTGTACAAATTGCAATAATGTGATACTTGGCGATGTTTGTACCCATCCAACTTCAGGCAAACAAATACAGCTAAAACACACCAGTGATTGCAACACGCAGAATGTTGTGTACGGTATCAAATGCCCTTGTGGCAAGATGTATATCGGTAAAACGGAGAGAAAAATAAAAGTTCGGATCACTGAACATAAAAGCCGAATTCGCAATGTAAACTTAACCGTTAGTGCAACACTGGAGCTCAGAGAAACATAGCATCTCGCAACTCAGATTTCTAATCCTAGAACAGGTGCCTATAAAGCCAGGGATTAACAACCATCAGAAATTATTACAACGAGAGTTGTTCTGGATTAAATACCTTAATACTATGGTTCCTACAGGCCTCAATGACAAATACGATTTAGCATGTTACCTGTAGCTAATTGATCTACTTAATATGCGTAGATCTGATTCAAGCACAATATCAATACAAATGTATAAACACCTTTATAAAACACAGCTGAAGAACAATGCATATGATTCATAGTGTAAATGCGTTCAACAATGTCTTATTGTACTTTTACCGAGACATCTGTAATGTGGAAAGTAATCTTGTAATTAATGTGCCACGGAAACAACCCAATCTTGTCACACACATTTGACAAACATTACCCGTAATCATAGTATAACACGCAGGCACAACTACACAGGTAGTAGCAACAACAACACACAAACACCGATTATACTAACATCTTATTATTCGACGGTTCTCGGTATATCGTTTAGACAACGTTAAGGTTGCTTTTGTGAAGGATATTTTCACCATTATAAGATGGCGTCAGCCTTTGAATAACTCTAGATCGTGAAGACTAAGAAAGTCAGTTTTTTAGTTTTACTTTTCAACTACGCAACTCTCGCGGAGTTCGCGGAGTTCATATAACTAGAGAACCCGTAGCGGAAGAGACATAAAAGCATTCGTGGGACGGTGATTGTTCAAGGAGATAAAGTAGAACTCACAGGTAGGAACAACAATGATATCCTAGAAGAGCCGTAGCGTATATAACCAAACTAGTCGACGGTAACTTATCATTATTATTTTTTCTGGTTCCGCAGACGCCAGTTAAAGAGAAGATAAGGTATGCAGTGGTGATTTTTTTGATCGCTTTTTGGGTTTAGTCATTCAGAGACTTTTTGAGAGCATAGCAGGATCTAAGGTTGTTTACATTTGTTGTTACAGAGTGCAACGGCAAAGATTACGAGGTATGTAGCTAACCCATGAGAGACCGATTAGACTGTAACCATTAAGGTATTATCGGCTAAAACAGCATTTATGTTTCATTTTGACAGACTTAGGTCGATAGAGGCGATTCCTCGAACACATACGTCTCATAACAGAAACACTCGGGTGTGTGAACTTACACAATAGATTCAACAGAGAACCCCCATTCAAATTTTAAGACCAGACACTTACACCATGTATTTTTTACTTTTTCAGAACTGCCCCTGATGAAGGCGCCACTATGGTGCCGAAATGCATTGGGCTTCATCGTTAAAATTGCTGAAATGTTATTTTGAACTATGTTGAAATCAAGTGGAATTTAAATGTTTATGAATCAAAGATTGAGTTTGAATATATGATGTTATGATTACGTTGAATCACAATATGAAATGTTGACAATGAAAAATATGATTAAATGTTAAATTGTTGACACATGAAAAAGAGTTGATTCACAGTACGTATAAAATCTAAAATTGATAAGGTGCGGAGCACCAAGTGAACAGTGCGTGATTAGGTGGGCACCACAACCCATCATAACCTCGTATTTACCCCAAGGAGTGACTATCCTTAATAATCGCGGCACCATTGGATTGCAATCTAAATAAGGTTTAAAACGGAGTGCTCCTCACTAACCCAATTTACAAATCTACGGAACCACCGCTACACCAGCCTCAGAGCCGACGAACCACCCGCCAAGAAAGACCCCAACCACCTCTGATGCATATTACTGAACACACGCTGCGCAAGCAAGCATGCCGTTGAGATCTGGGACCTGCTTGACAGAACATCCCCGGACGTCGCCTTCCAGACAGAGACCTGGTTTAACCTGACATCGCCATAGCCATCCCAGACAGCTACAAGATCACCCGCAGAGACTGCACCAACGAAGTCGGAGAAGGAATCGCCATTGTCCACAATATTAGCATCAGGGTCGCGACTAGCACCAACGACGCGCTCAGCACCGCTAAACACATGCATTTCCAGATCTACACAGACCCTAATTCCACCCGCAGAGGAACCCTCACCTACCGTTCCCCGGACCCCGCCCCCATTTCAGCGACTCTATCGCCGACTTGATCAGCACGCTTGCCCTTACCTCCACCGACTACATCCTCCTCGGAGACCTGAACTTTCACCTTTAGAACAACAACAACAACAACTCCACAACCCTGATTGATAACCTCGCCTTGGACTGAAGCAACTCGTCACCACGCCCACCCACTCCGCCCGCCACAAGCTCAACCCAGTCGTCTCCTAAAGCCCGTAAGTCTCCATCAGCCACACCGCCGACCTCCTTTGGACCGACCACCGCTGCATCCACTTCACCTTCCAGAAACCCACCACACACCACCGCACCCAACAGATCCCCCGCCGCTGCTTGAACAAAATCAGCGAAGACCAACTACACGCAAACCTCTCTCTCAGCCCACCCACCAAACCCTCCGATGACGCTGCCCACAGCCTCAGATGCTAAATCGAGGACTACGCCAACACCCTTGCCCCGCTGAAGAAACCCCCCCACAGAGACACCAGCAAGAGGGCCAGCTGCTTCACCCCAGAACTCCTAGCCTCTAAGCAAGCCTGCGGAAACTAGAGAAGAAATGGCACAGTGAACAAACTCCAGACAGCCACGCAGCACACAAGGACACCTTCTGCAACCACCACCACCTCATCAGGGAGGCCAAGAGGACCTCCTTCAAAGACCACCTCGACAACAATGCACAGAATAGCAAGGAGCTCTTCAAGATCTTGAAGGAACTCTCCAACCCCAGCTCCAACACCAACGACATCCCACCGTCGCAAGCCCTGTGCGACTCCCTCGCCACCATCTTCCACCGCAAGATAGCAGACATCCACGACAGCTTCAACAACCCTCAGCCCCAACAGACAGCAACACAACTGACCCTCCATACACCATCGACCACAACGCCCTGCCAGCCTGGGCCATCGTGAGCATCACTGACACCATCAAGACCATGCGCTCAATTCACTCCGGCTCTCCGTCTGACCCATTCCTGCACCACGTCTTCAACAGAGCAAGCAGCACCGTCGCACCCCACCTGCGCAACATCATCAATCTCTCCCTCAATACGGTGACCTTCCCAGAGATCTGGAAACCCGTCAAGATCAACGCCCTACTCAAAAAACTTAAGGCAGACCCAAGAGACCTCAAGAACTTCCGGCGCATCTCTCTGCTCCCCTTCCCGGCCAAGGTCAACGAGAAAACCATCAACAGACAGCTAACCCAATACCTCGAAGAAAACGGAATCCTGGACCCTTCCCAGTCAGGGTCCTGCAACCACCAGATCACCGAGACTGCCCTCATCGCCGCCACCGACAACATCAGGACCCTGCATGACAACAGCAAGACCGCAGCACTTTCATCCTCCTAGATCTCTCTGCCGCCTTGGACACCGTCTGCCGCCGCACACTACGCGCATGCCTCCACGACACAGGGATCTGAGACAAGGCTTTGGATTGGACCACCTCCTTCCTCTCTGGGAGAACCCAGAGCATCTGCCTCCCCTAATTCCGTTCCAAAGCCTCCAAGATCATTTGCGGCATACCCCAGGGATCCTCCCTCAGCCCGACGATTTTAAACATTTACATGGCCCCGCTCGCACACATAGCCCGACACAACGACCTCAACATAATCTCCTATGCCGACAACACTCAGCTAATCCTCTACCTCACCAAGGACCCCATCACAGCCAAAGCCAACCTCCACGAAGGAATGAAGGCCGTCGCCGATTGGATGAAGACCAGCCATCTGAAGCTGAACTCAAACAAGACAGAGGTCTTCATCCTCGTCTCCAACCCTTCACCCTGGGACGACTCCTGGTGGCCGACGGCATGGGGGGCAGCCCCGACAATCACACCGACCACGCACGCAACCTGGGAATCATCCTCGACTCAACGTTCTCAATGACCAAGCCAGTCAACGCTGTCTCCTCCTCCTGCTTCAACATCCTCTGCATGCTCTGCAAGATCTACAGATGGACCCTGACACATACAAGAAAGACAGTCACCCAGGCCCTTGTCAGCAGCAGACTCAACTATGGAAACGCCCTCCACATGGGAGCCCCGACCAAGCTCATCAAACGACTACAACGCACCCAAAATGCCTCAGCACGACTGATCCTCAACGTGCCATGTCACGGCCACATCCCCCCTCACCTTAGAAACCTGCACTGGCTCCCCGTCAACAAGAGGATATCTTTCAAGCTCCTCACCCAAGCACACAAGGCACTACACAAGACTGGCCCAGCATACCTCAATAGACGGCTCTCCTTCTACATCCCCAACCACCAGCTACGCTCCGCCGACCTCTCACTCGCCACCGTCCCGCGCATCCGAAGAACAACCACCGGTGGGAGATCCTTCTCCCACCTTGCCGCCAAGTCATGGAACACCTTCCTACTGAGCCTACGACAGACCCAAGACCTGCTGACCTTCAGGAGGATACTCAAGACCTGGCTGTTCGATCAGTAGTGACACCCCTGTACCCAGCGCCTTGAGACCCTCGCAGGTGTATAGTGCGCTTTACAAATGATTGATTGATTGATTGATTGATTGATTGATTGATTGATTGATTGAGGCCCCTTGAGTGAGCGGTCCATCATAGTGGGAAAATGGCAGGAAGACGTTACATACTGATAGTGTGTGTGGGGCGTTTCCAAACGGGCAGGGCTTCAATGCGAGTTAACATGCCTCTTGTTTATAAAGGGTCTCAGAGGCCGATCAGAGCAGCAGATGAAAAGAAAGCAGCCTCCTGGTCACACGAACTACATGGGGATTGCGCTTTAGAATCTCATGGATACAAAGACTTCCATCAAGGCTTGCAGCTAATTTTTGACTGTAGATATGTGGAGAAAGCACACTTGGGGCTGATTCATGCGTTACTGAATTTGATCTTCAACTCAGGCACCTGCTTTATTTACATCTATAAGTGCTTCCTGTTGAGGTTGAATTTTTGTGACAGGAGCATCGTGCCAGAATGAATCCTGCCCTGCATATTATCCAAGAAGATGCTACCGTTTTGTGCATTACCTCTACTCAACTGGAGTACTTTCTACAGGCTAATCAGTAAGTGCTACCTCGTTGAGTAAATGTATATTGCTTTTCCTACACTACAGCTGCATAAATGGACAGAAGAGTTGTCTCCAGTGAACATGCGTCTATAACTTTGTCACCGCACCGAATGGCGATGAGGTACCTTGATTGATCTGTGGGCATTTCCAAATGGACGGGGCTTCAATGCGAGTTCACATGCCTCTTCTTTATAAAGGTCAAAGGCCAATCAGAGCAGCACATAAGGAGAAAGCAGCCTCCTGGTCACACTTCTTGGTGAGTTTTAAATACCTCATGCCCCTGAATTCAGATCCTCCACGGATTGCGGAAGTTTTGTCATTTTCGTGTTCTGCACAGAACTCAGAAATGCCGAGATTTTGCAAGTTCCGCGAGCGGAACAGAATTTGCCGCCAACCCTTACAGTCAATACACATTATAGAAGAGGCACACTGGATGGCTAAGCAAGAAAATACTTACCTTCTTAAAGTGGTATTTGCAAATACAGAATATAAAAATCACCTTCACTAAAAGATGCATTTTAACACTCTGAGTTCAGGCATATCAAACTTTATGTTTCCATTCTGTTCCCAGGCTTATAAGATGAAAAACGAAATTGGCAGTATTTTACTATCAGGACATGCCAGACACACCAGGGCCTTCTTCTGGTGTGCTGGCATCATCCCACATATCCAACAGTTTGTAGCATTAGTAGCTACATGAGTATGGTGTAGCATATGAATGAAAGTGTTAATCAAATATGACTGTCGATGTTTCAACTCTTGATACGGAAGCGTATAAAAGAAGTGCTCATCTGGCACTGGAGTAGAAACAACATACAGCTCAAGGGCGGGAATTTCATCCTCGACAAACCACGTGACTGTAGCAACAACTGCCACAGCAGCAATGAACCCTACAGCACAAAAGATTGTCTTCTTTTCCATTCGAACAAATGTATCTTCCTGAAACTAAAAGGGTTGTCAAAACCCTTCCCCCAAGGCAACCTTTGTTTTCTTCACCAGCGGGCCAAGACGGGTGTCACTACACTAATGCAGGGCTGATCCCCCCCCCCTTGCCTCATTGGCTCTCCGTTTCACTAACCATGGGGCCGTTCTGACAACAGATCACACAACTACAGGCTCTTTCCTCAGTCGTAGGTTGTATCTCCTCACTCCAGGAACTGTCGGGTCCGGGAAGAACTCCTCAGATTCATCAGGTACCACAGCACGGCCTCTCTCCGCAGTCAGGATTTCTCGATGGTCGGTCAATACCCCAGGCTCCACCAGTCCGGGTTGCACCTTCCGACAATATACGGAATGGATCCAGTTCTTCCGGTTGGTGACTCGGACAGCTGTTCTCGCCGAAAGGAGAACCTGCTCAGGACCACACCACCTTGGCTCCAGACTGCTCGTCCTCTCGAATGACTTTATAAGGACGAAATCTCCAGGCCGGAGTTTATGGCCTTCACCTGTGGACCGGACAGGAAGTGCTTCTCAAACCTGTTGATGAATAGAAATCAAACTGTCAGTTAATTGTGCCAAATAGTCATTCATTAAGACACAAGGTACATCATGCACTGAGCTTGGCTTAGGTACCCCCCATATATTCATCGGACGCCCAAATATGATCTCATAAGGAATGAGACCTGTTTGAGAGTGTGGTACCGATCTGATAGACGATAATGCCAAAGGCAAAGCATCTGGCCAAGGCAGAGAAGTAGAGGCTTGTATCTTTGCTATTTTAAGCTTTAAGGTACCATTGTACTTTTCCACCAATCCTGCTCACTGTGGGTGGAACACTGCATGGAACTTCTGTCTTATTCCCAATCCTTTCAGGACATGCTTGACAACGTCCGCTATAAAATGAGGCCCATTGTCACTCCACAACAATCTACAATCACCATAGCGAGGAAAAAATTCCTTCAATAGCACCTTTGCCGTAGTAATTGCAGTATTGTCTTTCGTAGGGTATGCTTCAATCCGTTTGCTGAATGCACAAACCACAACTAAGAAATATTTCAGATTATTGCAGCGTTCAAACTGAATATAATCCATTTGCAAAACTTCAAAGGGTGCAGTAGGTGTTGCAAATCCTCCTGCTGGAGTTCGTATCCCTTTTCCTGGATTGTACTTAAGACAAATCATGCAGGTCTGTACTACTCTCTTAGCCGTGCTAGCAATCTCTGGATGCTCCCAAACTTGCGTAAGTAATCTCACAATTGCTGAAGCCCCAACATGTGCTAGCCCATGTGCCATCTGAACCATAGGTTGCACAAAAGCTATGGGTAACTTCCACTTATCCATCTGCTTATTTCTCCAACAAGCTTCATCATCCAAGTCTCCATCCTTGGACCATTGCTCCCACTCTTTATCAGAAGCGGTCCTCTGATTCTCTAGTACCTCCTTCCTAACATCGTGCCACCGCTCAGCTTGTGACTTCACAACGTACATTGGAGTGGAGTCAGGCTGCATCGCAGTTTCACGTGCTACTCGATCTACAAAAGCATTTCCTTCTCCCACTTTATCTGTTACTTTCTTGTGTGCGCTGCATTTCACTATAGCTATCTTCTTTGGATACGTCAATGCAGTCAAAAGATTATGTACTAATTCTCCGTACATTATCTGTGCTCCATGTGATGTCAAAAAGCCCCTTTCCTTCCAGAGCAGCCGAAAATCATGTGCTACTCCAAAAGCATAGCGGCTATCCGTATAAACATTCACACATAACCCTACACTAAGCTCACAAGCTCGTGTCAATGCTATCAGTTCCGCTGCCTGAGCTGATTTCTGCGGTATGCGTGCTGTCTCCACTATTGTGTGTGGCGTAGTAATTGCATATGCTGCTGAGGTAGTACCATCTGGTAACTTCAAGCAAGACCCATCCACCCACAGCTCTCCATCCACATCTGTAAAGGGTGTATCTTGTAAATAAATATGACCCCTTTGTCTGTTCCTCAGTCACAAAGACACAATCATGTGTTTCTTGCGCCTCAGGCTGAGTCACCGGAAATGGCAACAACGTGGCTGGGTTTAGTGTTGCACATCTCTTAAGTGTAATATGAGGAGCCAACAACGTTAGCTCATATCCTGTTAGACAAGCACTAGTTAAGTGCTGTGTCTTTGTCTGATTCAAAAGGGCATCAACAGCATGGGGGACCAACACCATCAGCTTATGAGATAACACAATCCCTTCACTCTGACGTATTGACACAGCTGTCGCTGCAACCAAGCGAAAACAACCAGGCAACGCTCGAGCAACAGGATCAAGTACTGCCGAGAAGTATGCACAAGGGCGCTGTTTATCACCGTGCATCTGCACTAAAACTGATAATGCGCATCCATCTCTTTCATGTACATACAATGTAAAAGGCTTTGTGTAATCAGGGGTGCCTAACACTGGTGCTGAACAAGGGCCTGTCGTAATTGCTGAAAAGCATTCTCACACTCATTTGTCCAGGGAAGGGGAACTGGAGTATCCTTTGTCAAAAGCGCTAACAGTGGTTTAGCTATGTGTGAAAAACCCAGTATCCACTGTCTACAGAAGGAAGTAAGACCCAAGAAAGCTCGAACATCTTTCTGCGTAGAGGGTGTTGGTGTATCCAAAATTACTTGAATACGATCTAGTATAAGTGCACGCCCCTCCTTAGACAAAAGGTGACCTAAGTAGGTTACCTTTGGTCTACAATATTGCAATTTCTTCTCTGATATTTTGTGATTGTGTGATGCCAGGAAAGGAAGCAAAGACAATGTACACTCCTCACATTGCTCAGGGGTATCGGCCGCCAACAAGATGTCATCGACATATTGTATAAGCGCCACACCTTCAGGCAAAATGAAAGAATCCAATTGTCGTTTCAGCGCCTGGCTATAAATGCTGGGACTCTCAGTATAGCCTTGAGGAACTCTACAAAATCTATAAGATCGATTATTCAAAGTGAATCCGAAGAAATATCGGCTGTCAGGATGAACAGGGATCGAAAAGAAAGCATTCTTCAAGTCTATAACAGAGAATGTTGTTGCAGTTGGCGGAACCAGAAGTGTCGTAATGTCAGAAACCACTGGGTATTGTGGTATCACTATCTTATTCACCTCCCGCAAATCGATAATAAATTGATAGATCCTAGTATCAGTGTCTTTCTTCAAAATAGGTAGTATGGAACTGTTACACACATTGTATGGAACCTCTTCTACAACCCCCACCTTAATGAGATCCTGCACAATCTGTATAAGCACCTCCTCCCCCTTCTGTGAGATACGATACTGAGGCAGGCGTGGTAACACAGCTCCCTTCTTTATACTAATGTGCTCCGGGGGAATGACCATCTGTCCCACATCAGTATCCGAAGTAGCCCACAGGGTACGAGGTAAAGAGGCCAATGCAGTATCTTCTTTAATCGTACACACTCTCTCCATTGTAGGATAGTTGTCATTCAAAATAACACGTACTCCTTCGGGGGAGCATTGTATTGTGGCCCGAAAATGCTTGAGCATATCCAACCCCACAATGTTTGCAGGTGTGTTTGGGGAGAGCAAAAATGGACATGGTGCAACAAACTTATCTACGTGAAGTGCAAGAGGTTATGATAGTGGGCTAAGAGAAGGTGTTTCATCGAACCCTATAGATGTAATTGTTAAGCCAGACAGGGGAGCCCTCGGGAACTAATTCTTTAGACAAAGCGCTATGAGTAGCTCCTGTATCAACCAGAAACTGATCAGTAGAACCCAAAACATGTGCTGTAACATAAGGACCCCTCTGATGCACTGGCACTTCAACTGATTCCTTACCCCAACCTAAGCCATCCTATGCATACTGTGAATCGTGACATTCAGGACGTGCATAATCAGATGTTTGGCATTGATTCCGTCGATCAAAGACATTAGACCCATCTTGCGGTCGCATAGTAGAATCAAACCTAGCACAATCATTCGTGCTGCCCCTGGGGCCTGGAAAGCCCCCTCTATTTCTCATCGGTCCTTGACCACGCTGTTGTAGCTGTGCGCGCAACAATGGACACTCCTTCGCCCAATGGCCCCTCTGCCTGCAATATGCACATTGATCCCTCGCCAAATCCGAACGATCAAAAGAAGACCCAGAAAAGCCTCGACCACGCCTATCAGTACCTCTACGTGGCGTCCCATATACTTGCGCTAACATAACCTTCATTTTCAAATCCTTAGACTTCTTTTCTTCATTACCCTTCACTTCTAATTCCTGACGCTCATAATACTGAGCCATCGTCAGGAGGGATGCCGGAGACGAAGTCGTCCAGGAGCTTTCACTTGCTTTTAACCGAGCTGCCACTCCTGGCAATAAATTGGAAAAATACTTATTAACAAAAAGATGTTGGCCCGTGGCGTCCGTAAGCAACTGACCACTAAAATCATGAAAAGTTTACTCGAATCGCGTAAAGAAATCTGAAACTGATTTATCTACCTTCTGCTTACACGACGCTAACATAGTCCAATCAATCTTTTTAGGGGGGATAATCGTTTTCAGCTTAGTCAAAATAGCAACAGCCAGATCTAAAATCAACTGGGGTGGTTGGTGCGCGGGTTTCCTTTCTCTATCCTCATCCTCAAGATCCGCCCATTTTGCCTTAAAGGTTGCAAGATCATCTACTTTCCGCACAGATCTCCACATATCGGGGGGTAATATAAGCCCAACAAATAAATCAATATCAGCTAGGGTCATAGTACAAGAATTTAGAGCCCCCTCAACTTCCTCATAAAAGGCGGCATGATTCTTTCGATAATCGGGCAATGCAGCTTTTAATGCCATAACATCCGCTCTATTCCAAGGAGTATAAACCCAATTATAAATGAAATACCCTTTAGCATCACGAGAAGCTTTATCCGAACTAGTACCCACTCTTTTAGGAGGAACATACAAAGGCACTGCCTCTCGCATAGGCTTGACATGCACTAGCTCGCTCTTATCTGAGGGAAAGATAAGTGACTGCTTCCCGCCGCCGCTCGGATTCGTTTCCTCCTCTTCCACCTTCCTTTGTTTTCGCGCTTCATCTCGTCTCGCAACGCAAACAGCCGTCTAACCGCGTCAGGCACCTGAGAATGAGAAAAAAGACCTTTACGCAATTCTTTAGAATCGGCGACCACATCATCAGGTTCAAGAACATCTGAATATTTCCGAAAAGATGTAACAACTTCATCAGAAAGAGTCTCGGCAAAATATAATTTCTCCCTATCCTGCCATCCTTCAAGAGACTGCATTAACTCAGAAAGAGAAACAGTAGCCTTTTTAACTCGATAAGCAATCTTTTGGAGGTCAGCCATACGATCGTTCGATAACATAGACCGCGTATCCACCTTTTCTGGAGATGATCCAGAATCCTGACCTCCTCCTCTCGGAGCAGACGGACAAGCGTACGGAGGTGGAGAGCGATCTAATAACGAAAAAATCATCATCATGTTTATTAAGGACAGGATAAAGAGGCTGCCGAACAGCATACTGGCCAGATATCTGCAATCTGCGTTCTTTTTCCTGCTTTTCTTCCAATTCCTTTGCTTCACGCTTTCTCAATTCTTGCGCTCTCTCACGTTCACTCTTTCGTTGTTCCTTCTCGATCAGCGCTTTCTCACGTTTCTCGCGCTCACGCACTTCTTTCACCCACATACGCACACATTCCAACATGTCTTGCCTCACTCGTCTCTTACACATACACTGCTCCACATACTCAATCTTGCGCAAATCAAACGATCCATACAGAGGCCAACGTAACTCAGGATCCTTTTTCATGTATTTCCTCCAGAATGTGCTGTACATTATAGGGGAAAGACCAAATTTCACATACATATCCCTATTCGGCATCCATTCCGGGGGAGCCGGTTGTGATTCCTCAAGTCTTAACCGGTCACTTCCAAAACAGCAGCACCACTTACGCCAAGGACCTACCTCCTTTTGTGCGCAGCTTGTCTACGCTGGTCGGCAGGAGGGGACGGCCAACACAAATGGTACTTTCTCCTGTCCGGGACGAGCCCTCGTGTAAGGAGCTGCGCAAGGCCATCCGCAAGTTTTTTGATCTCAACCCAGTAAACGATACGTCAGTGTTCAACACGTGGGACGCATTTAAGGCATAACTGAGGGGAACCTGTTTGGCCCTCAATGCTAACCTTAACAGGTTGCGGTGGAAAGAACGTGAAGAGTTGGAAAGGGAGCTCTCCAATTTTGAACAAGCGCATAAACAGAATCCTAACAGACTAACACTTCGCCCACTGACGGCGATCAGGGGGAAGCTTAGGGCTCATTATAACAACAGAGCGGAACTTACCCTGCTGAAACTGCGGTGCCTCTCCTATTCCCAAGGGAACAAGGTGGGAAAACACTTAGCTCGACAACTCCGGGACAAGAGAGAGAAGGACTACATAGGGGGTATCCCGGATGCAACGGGGACTATGCAGCACCGAGACGAGGCCAAGGCTGACCTCTTCGGTGATTTCCTTGCTGCGCTCTATGCGGGAGATGCCCTTAACCCTGAGAAACAACAAGACTACTTAGGCGGCCTCCCTCTGCCCCAGGTTTCCACAGAGTGGAATGAGCTACTCGCTGCACCCTTCACTAGAGAAGAAGTTTTGGGGGCCATTAAGGCTTTGAAGCCCCATAAGGCGCCTGGGTCGGATGGCTTTACAGCTCTTTTTTATCAAACCTTCGCCGCTGAGGAGGGCGATTTTCTTGTGCACCTTTTCAATGGCATGGCTGAGGCCGGGGAAACATCGGGATCAATGGCCGAGGCTGTGATTTCGATTATCCCCAAACTGGGGAAGGATCCATCCAAATGCTCCTCATATAGACCAATATCCCTCCTCAATATAGATGCCAAGCTGTATTCCTCCATCATTGCGAACAGGCTCCTAGAACTGATGCCGGCACTCATTCATCCAGACCAGTCTGGATTCATTAAGGGACGCCAGACTCATGATAATACCAGGAGAGTGGTCCATCTGATAAAGAAGGCTAATAGATTCAGGATACCAGCGGTATTGGTGGGCCTTGATGCAGAAAAGGCCTTTGACCGGGTGGACTGGGGCTTCTTGTTCCACACCTTGTCAGCCTTTGGCTTCTCGGTTAAATTCTTATTGATGGTTAAGGCAAACTACAGCAACCCCCGATCTAGAGTGGCGATTAATGGCCACCTATCGGCATTTTTCTCGCACTCACGAGGTACCAGGCAGGACTGCCCCTCTCCCCCCTGCTCTTCGCCCTGAGCATTGAGTCGTTAGCATTAGCGGTACGGAGCACCAGGAGATTTGTGGACTTCCCTTCACGGGAGAGCAGGACAAGATTACGCTATTCGCTTACGACGTTCTCCTCTCTCTTATGGACCCGGCTCACTCTCTTCCCCACGTCCAGGAAGTCTTGTCGCGCTTCGAGGAGGTGGCAGGCTTTAGGGTTAACTATGATAAGTCCTATATTCTTAACCTCACGCTCTCTTTGGGCAGAGGTGGACCGGCTGCGGCCGCTCACGTCGCTGCCATGGACCTCCAACTCCATCATGTACCTGGGGATCCATTTGACTCCCACGATAGGGAAATTGTACTCCACGAACTTCCCCCCACTATTGGCGAAGGTACAGGGCGACTTAGGGCGCTGGAAGCCGATGTACATATCGTGGCTGGGGAGAATTCACTCACTCAAGATGACCCTTCTCCCCAAGTTCTTATTTCTCTTCCAGCCACTCCCTGTTCCGTTGGAGGTGGACTTCTTCCGGAGTCTCAAAACACAGATGCTTCATTTCATCTGGCAGGGGGGACGGGCGCGGTTTTCCTTTACTACTCTCCGTCGGCCGCGGAAGGAGGGGGTGTGGGCCTCCCCGACATGCAACTATACTACAAAGCAGTGCAATTACGGGTCTTGGTGGAGTGGTCTCAACAGACCTCGGAGAAACACTGGCTGCATATGGACAGAAGTGTCGCAGGGAGAACGATATGGGACTTGGTGTGGAAACCCAAGGGGGTTAGGCCCAAGAACGCGTACATCAGTACTCCCACCAGCACTACCTTGAAAGTCTGGGACTCAGTGTCTGGTGATGAACGATGGACGTAGTTCCCGTCTCCTTTTACGCCTATACACTTCAACCTAGCCTTTCCGCCGGCTCTACTGGAGGGTCCCTTTGATGCCTGGAGAGAAGGGGGTTGCCTTGCTCTCACGCTCTTGTTTTATGGCCACACCCCGCTCACTTTTGAAAACTGCAGGCGGGACTACGGAGTCCCACTATCTGAACGGTTCCACCACATCCAACTGCTCCATTGGGCTATGTCACCCGCGGTTGGTGATGCGGCCACGAGACCTACCGCCCCCTTCGAGGCCTTCCTCTCCCGGACCTCCACCATGAGAGGCGCCATTACATTCATTTATAACCTCCTTCTTTCTTCTGCCGTGTCACCGCGTCCACGTTACATGGGTCTCTGGGAGGAACTCCTCGGGCGCGATATTTCAGATGGGGAGTGGTCGCACCTGTGGCGTGACATCGCTGCGCACAATCACTCAGTGGAACTCGGGAGGCCCATCTTAAGACCCTCATGAATTGGTACTTGTACCCAGCCAAGTTGCATTGGATCTTCCCGACCTCCTCTGACAGATGCTGGAGGGGCTGCGGCCTGCTGGGAGACATCCTCCACATCTGGTGGGACTGCCTGATCATCCGCCCATACTGGGAGGAGATCCTGTCCCAAATCAAGGAGATTCTGGGATACCCGATCGCGGATTCGATGGCCCATGTATTACTGGGTCTTCGAGACCCGGATCTCGAACATCAGACTAGGGCTGACAAAAAGATACTGTGGCTGTGTATCGGAGCGGCCAAACTCACTCTAGCCGCGGCTTGGAAGAGGGCGGAAGCCCCAGCGATTTCCCGGTGGCATGCGAGACTATGGAAGCTGTTGAGCATGGAACGCATGGCGGATATCTTCCTGGGTAATTTCAAAAACGTCATGTTCCGCTGGGGCCCTTTGGTCCGCTTCCTTACCAAGGGTCTACCGTCTGCGGTTTGCCCGCCCACGGTGCAGGCTCTCCATCTGTTTCAGGTTTGAGTGTTGATATCTGAAAGAATGAATGAGAGAATGTTGTCACCACCACTGGGGAGGCGTGGGAGTGGGAGGGGGGGTGTTTCTTGGTTCTTTCCTTTGTGGTATCCTAATCAATAGCTGAGGCAAATAGAGGCCAATGCAACGTAAAATGTGTATCTATTTCACTATTTCGGACCCCACAAAGCCACCCACCCCAATTCGGTACTTGACTCTGTGGTGCCTCTACAACCATAGCTTGAGGGTGTCTTATGTGCCTCTTTGGACTGACCTTCCGGGCTAGATGACGGTGGCTCTCTAGGTTATATGCCTCTCTGCTTTTGACTCTATGATTGCCCCCAGCGTGGGAAGTTGTGCAGGATTGTCGCATGTTTTTCTGTCTCCTTGAACAAAATAAAATAAAGATTAAAAAAAAAAACTGCGATAATGGGCTTGCTAATAAGCGTTATAGAATTCCAACAGAAGCCCAGGTTAGATGTCTTGCACATCAGAGAGACTATAGTGGCATACGCAGAGACAATGGAGGGAAAGTGGGCGTGGGTCTGGGACAGCAAGCTGACCACACAGGGCAGGTAGGATGGGCTGTCGCAGCACAGAAGACTATGCATGGCAAGTGGGAGGATTAGTGGCAGCACTGCAATATTGGGCAAGAGAGAGGGGGCAGTGGTATTCATAAAAGACCACAAAAGACAGAACGGAGAGATAGGGGCTGGACACATACAAAAGAGGGCTGGTGAAGGGACTTCAAAACAGACCATGCAGGGCAAACAGGAGGAACAGTTGTAGCGCAACAGAGCATGGAGGGCAGAAGAGAGTAGCAGCAAAAGGGACCATGGAGGACAGGTGGGAGGGGATAAGTGCATGGAACTTGGATGAGCAGGGTAGATTTGGCAGAGACTGGCGCTTTCCACAACGGACCGCGAAGCTGCAGGTAAACAGCTAAAACCACCACGGGCCACTGCTCGCAGTCACTCCCCAACTCTCCTTCTCTAACCGGAGGTTTCTCTCGACAGATTATTTTGCGAATAATGCCAGGTCAACCACGAGATTACAGGTTCACCGGCTGTCTTAATTCTGTAGGTGGCAATCTTTGTTGTTCCGCACTTTGCAAGCATGTTAAACGCTTAGCCACAACTAAACTTGGCGATCACCCCTGATATTCCCCGCTCACTCGCCGCTCTCACATTACGCTCGGCGTCCCTGTTGCACATAAATCACTTGCAAATGACTGTAGATTGACGCCCGTTTGTTCTCGGCGCCACTGCGGCACTAAAACCACCAGCTCACAGTCCCTATTAATAAAGCTGATCAAAATCAAGCTTTTACCTATTTCACGTACAAACAAATGGTCACTTTTTATTGTGCATGTCACCATTCACCCAGTATATTTGACCAGAAGAACTAAATGAGGATTTAAACTATATGCCTGCCATTCATGTTATTTTTCTTTATTTTTTCCCTCCTTTTTCCTCCCATTGTAAATAATGTTTATGATGTAAATGTGATGGAAAGGCCAATTAATATGGTTTTAATAATTCAGACAACAATAATGTCATCCAATGTCCTGATGATGATGCCCACAATCTAAGAAAGGCATCGAAACGTCGACACACAAACCCCATATGCAAAAAAAGTGTATGTAACATGGATAATTGCAATGGTGCGGTCTAAAATTTGAGGTCTGTTCCATTGAAAAGCTAATGTACAGACATATTTTGTGCTTTTTCCATTTCTGTCCCCTTTGTTGTTGTCCTGTAAATGTTGAAGGTCACGGCTGTGCCCGCTTGACATTTTTTACAATCAAAACTATTCTCCAGACTCAAAATAAAATCCTGTCCGGATGGACAGAAGACATACATTCTATTTTGTGTATGATCATTGCTCATAATAATTCTTGTTATAGGGACCACTGTTCTTTATAATACTTAATGCCCAAGGTCCCTATGTGATACCTTATGGGTTCCCTTGTTTGTTTGACACATAAGTAGCGCAATCGACTGATTGCAAGGGATTTTTGCCAAAATTCCAGGCCCCTTTTTCAAGTGGGCTCACCTTGTCCTGTGTTCTAAATCCCCCCTCCTCAAATTAAGTTTTGTCTAATTCTACTCCCCCTTTTATTTTTTTGCTCCCCACCAGGCATGTCTGATCCTCATCCTCCTATGTACAATTTAGAGTATATGAACAAAATATTAGGAGGGCCCTCTCTTCTCTCAGACCCAACCGAAACCCCATCTGTTTCAAGTATTTCCCAAACAGATGACTTAGAAAAACTAAAGAAAAAAGAAGTTCGCCTATTACTTATGATCAGATTACTAACTGATTATTTAAAATCTAACATTATTCCATTAGGCCTACAAGTACGTAATGTACCAGGGGTATTTACTACTAACCCAAAATACCTTAACGGATTCAGCTACATTAGCACCACGTGTTCCCGGCACTGGATGGTGCTTGGGATTGATATTGCAACAGAAGAACTGCAAAAATTAAGCACTGAAATAACTGAGCTAGAGAAGCAAATTTCTGATAACAATACTAACACAGAAACGAGTAAACTCCTTGAAAAAATAAACAAAACAGTAGAGGAGTTCCATAAGTTTGAACTCAATAAGAAACAGATCAAAGTAAAAAAGGATATCAAAAATTATAGCCAGGAACGCACATACCCGTATCTCAACAAGGACTACTACACTAACCGCCCCTACAACGGCCCACAACAACAGAGACCTTGGGGCAGGTTTAATAGACGTCAACAATACGTGGGCTTCACTGACAGCTCAGCTGACTCATCTGGCAACTCAGACCAAAACGAAAGCCCAGGCCCTTCCAACAAAGATTTTTTAGAGGGAGGCCGGGGCCGAGGCAAAGCAAAAACATGGTCCAAACCTCCAAACCCCCCCGGCGAACGCTCAACACGCCGCCAGCACTACCGGTGGTAGTTGTACCAGATAGCAATATCTGTAACTCCTCTGAGAATATTCTAGAAACAGGTCTCCTTCCAATTTTCAATCTCACAGACCATATCCTGTCTAGCAATGAAATATCCCTCCTAAGTAAGGGCTTATCCTTTGTCCCTACAACACGGCCCAACTTTCAGGAAGCTCAAATTGAACTTCTGAGATTCTTCAGAAAAGTACGGTTAAAAGGCTTCTTCTCTCTTAACCCCTCCATTCCCAAAAATTGCAATACCCCTTTCAGACCACCCTCGAAATTCTCCCCTACAGCAGGTATGATTCCAGTTGAGATTCCCACATTTGAAAAATTGGTTCTAAAGGACTTGTCGGATCTTGCGGAAAAAAGGTCTTTCATTCCCTATAATATCACTTTGGATGAAAAAAATGCAATCTCCTCCCTTAAAAACAACCAATCCCTTATAATCAAACCAGCAGATAAGGGAGGTGGTATAGTGATTCAGGACATCGAAGCCTACAAAAATGAAGTGTTCCGCCAACTTAATAACCACGAACACTATTGCAAACTCCCACGCAACCCCACCTTTGAAATCCAAGAAATGATTACAACTGTCACAAATAGGGCTTTAGATTCAGGCTTTTTATCTAAAAAAGAGTATGACTTCCTGAACACTAAATCCCCTCGGACCCCTGTAATTTACTGTCTCCCCAAGATTCATAAAAATCCTCAATCACCCCCTGGCCGCCCAATAGTTTCAGGCTGTGGTTCGATCCTTGAGCCACTAGGGCACTACATAGATTTCTTTATTAAACCTTTTGTCCCTGAAACCACTTGCTACATCAGGGACAGTATGGCTATGATTAATTTCATAGAAGATTATCCCTTCGATCCCACATCCAGCACTATGTGTACGCTGGATGTGGAATCTCTGTACACGAATATCCCACAATTTGAATCTCTACGTGTAATAGAGAAGGTCCTTGAATCAAGAGAACGACCCCATAATGTACCTTCCCTGTTCATTCTGGAACTATTAGAAATTTGTCTCACAAAAAACTTTTTTCTCTTTGAGGGACAATTTTACGGCCAAGTGAAAGGGACATCCATGGGAGCAATTTTTGCTCCCAACCTGGCCATTCTGTACATGGACCATCTGGAGACCAACAACATCCTTCATACATCGAATCCTTTCCACAATGGCATCGCCTTGTGGAAAAGATATATCGATGATATCTTCTTACTATGGAATGACTCCCCTGAAAACCTTACAGGCTTCCAACACTGGCTGAATAACAACAGCGGTGGACTCAGCTATACCCTGTCCACAAGCAAGGATTCCATCCCTTTCCTTGACCTTCAAATAAGACACACAGAAGGCCGGCTTACAACCACATTACATCGTAAGCCGACTGAGCGTAACACCTTGCTCGAGTATAACAGCCATCACCCAAGGGCCCTACGAGATTCTCTACCTTTTTCCCAATTCCTCCGCATCAGGCGCAATTGCTACTTCAAGGACGACTATTTTGCTGAGGCAAAAATACTCAGCAGAAAATTGAGAAATAGAGGTTACCCACGAAAATTGGTACGTAATTCCCTAAAAAGAGCGTGGTACTGCCCAAGAGAGAACCTTCTAGAACCTAAAGAAAAAAATGCACAAGATAAACTTATTTGTGTGACTACATTCTCACCAGCGTCCAATGCCATCAGAAAAAGCATACTCAAACACTGGCCAGTTATCAATACAGGCCTTCTGACACTAGAGAAACCAATGTTCGCTTTCAAACGGTCCAAAAATGTTAAAGATCATCTTGTTAGAGCAGCCCTCCCTTCAAAAACACAAAAAACAACCATAACTGATGCCTGGGGCCTCCCACCGGTTCTGGGCCATGTTAAATGTGGGGGTTGTATATGCTGTGATACCACTATAGAGGGTAAAACGTTTGAATTTGGCAACATAAAATTCGACAGGAATTATTTTTCTAATTGTAACTCTGCGAACTTGGTGTATGCTATCCTGTGTCCTTGTAAACTCATTTATATAGGACAAACAAGTCAGAAAATAAAGCTAAGGATTGGACAACATAAAAGCAGGATAAAATGCCAAACAGCTAATGCCCCATTGGTGGAACATTTTATTGCAAAGGGGCATACCGAGAAGGACTTTCTTTGGACAGTAATTACAATCATCAAACCCCCACCAAGAGGAGCAGACATGTCTCAGCTGCTAAACAAGGAAGAATTACACTGGATCCTACGCACTAACAGCATTCGGAATGGGTTAAATCGACTAGAAGATTGGACATCCCTCCTCTGATCCTTCAAAACATCTGCTGAAATGATTGCATCTTGAATCAACTGTGTTCATGTACTGTTTAAACATGCTTACGTGCATGACATTTGAGCACTATTCACCACTATAAAATGGCCGCGCTAAAAAATGCCACCTCGCTTCACCCGTGATAGTCCTTTTACGCTGTTCACTATCACTCCTCCCTTTCCTTAAAAATCACTTTCACGCGCACTTTTTTCGAGCACCAGATCGCCAGACCCGTGGCTGCCTCCAAGTCATCCCGAAGTAAGTACAAGTCCTATACAGACCCTTGGTAATGCCTGACTTCAGCGCATAGTATATAAATCTCTATGGCATCTTCTCGCCCAAATACAGAGAGCCATTGTGCATTTCGGCGTATCCCCCTAAAAAATGCTGTGATTAAACCAACGCGCGCTTTCCACAACGGACCGCGAAGCTGCAGGTAAACAGCTAAAACCACCACGGGCCACTGCTCGCAGTCACTCCCCAACTCTCCTTCTCTAACCGGAGGTTTCTCTCGACAGATTATTTTGCGAATAATGCCAGGTCAACCACGAGATTACAGGTTCACCGGCTGTCTTAATTCTGTAGGTGGCAATCTTTGTTGTTCCGCACTTTGCAAGCATGTTAAACGCTTAGCCACAACTAAACTTGGCGATCACCCCTGATATTCCCCGCTCACTCGCCGCTCTCACATTACGCTCGGCGTCCCTGTTGCACATAAATCACTTGCAAATGACTGTAGATTGACGCCCGTTTGTTCTCGGCGCCACTGCGGCACTAAAACCACCAGCTCACAGTCCCTATTAATAAAGCTGATCAAAATCAAGCTTTTACCTATTTCACGTACAAACAAATGGTCACTTTTTATTGTGCATGTCACCATTCACCCAGTATATTTGACCAGAAGAACTAAATGAGGATTTAAACTATATGCCTGCCATTCATGTTATTTTTCTTTATTTTTTCCCTCCTTTTTCCTCCCATTGTAAATAATGTTTATGATGTAAATGTGATGGAAAGGCCAATTAATATGGTTTTAATAATTCAGACAACAATAATGTCATCCAATGTCCTGATGATGATGCCCACAATCTAAGAAAGGCATCGAAACGTCGACACACAAACCCCATATGCAAAAAAAGTGTATGTAACATGGATAATTGCAATGGTGCGGTCTAAAATTTGAGGTCTGTTCCATTGAAAAGCTAATGTACAGACATATTTTGTGCTTTTTCCATTTCTGTCCCCTTTGTTGTTGTCCTGTAAATGTTGAAGGTCACGGCTGTGCCCGCTTGACATTTTTTACAATCAAAACTATTCTCCAGACTCAAAATAAAATCCTGTCCGGATGGACAGAAGACATACATTCTATTTTGTGTATGATCATTGCTCATAATAATTCTTGTTATAGGGACCACTGTTCTTTATAATACTTAATGCCCAAGGTCCCTATGTGATACCTTATGGGTTCCCTTGTTTGTTTGACACATTGGCAGAGACTGGTGGCGCAATCTGACCCTGCTAGGCAGATGGGAGGGGTAGTGGCAGATCAACAGAACACTCAGAGTAGATAGGTAGGATGCAGCTCCATGGAACATGGTGGACAGAAAGGAGGGAGCAGGGGCATGCATAAAGACATCAGCGGGCAAGGGAATGGAGAGTAGAGACAGCAAGATAAGCACAGAAGCTAAGCAGGAGGACAATGATGCTGCATAGAATCGGGGAACAAAGAGAAAGAGGCGTAGCTAGGGACATTGAGCTAAATAGAAGGCAGTGGCAGCCCAATGTACCATGCAGGGCAGGAGGCAGGGGCTGGTGTATCTTCTCAGACAACTGAGGAAAGGGAGGAGGTGGATGGGGCTGCAGGCTAACTGTTTAGGGCAGGCAGGAAAGTCAGTGGCAGAGCAACGGCCACACATGGCTGTGACATTCATGGAGTTGGAGTTGGTTAAGCCTTTCTGTCTCTACAGTGTTTGCATTACCAAGTCCAGGTCTTTTTCCTTTTTGTCAAATGGCACACACTACATGATCCACATGGGGAGTGTCCATATGGAGGAGGAAGGTTCAACAGCGTGGTCTATTGGGACCCCGGATCGTTGGCTTTTGGCCTTGTGTGTACCACCATGTCTTTTATGTTCCTTGCTCTCCTGAAGGAGTACATTGGTCGTTCTGTGTCCAAACTTCTGGATTGGAGGATAGTCCAATTGGTGTTCATCATAGTTTTAAATCGGTAAGACAGGGTGCTAAAGGTGGAGACAAAAATCAGTCTGCCACACGTCTTCTTCAGTTGTAGTATAAGCAGTTGCTCTCAGTTGTTATACAACGCCCACTTCTTTGCTTTTTGATCAGTTTCCTAGGATTGTTTTGGGGTCAATTTCTCAGCATGGGTTTGATAATCACTTTCCTCTGTGCAGTTCCATCTCAGCCATAGGAACTGGCCTACCGGCAGATTTTCACGTAGGCTCTGTGGATAAAAACTTTCAAACCTTAATAAGCTATTGCAATCCGTGGGCTTGTAGAACACCTCACTCGTTAAGACACCATCTTTTTCTTGTATCGACAGATCTAAAAAGGCAAGCTGCTTGTCCCCAAATAGTCAAAGTGAATCTGAGGAAGGGGTTCTGTGCGTTGCGCCATCTCCCAAACCCCTGTACGTCATCAGCCGTCCCTGTCCAAATGAAAAGGCTTTTATCAATATATCACTTCCATAGTCTGATTTTTTTTAAGGAAGGGATTGTTCACATTTTGGATCACATTGTTGAATCAAGTTGTATGTAAGAACTTCCTCCTTTTGCCAAAGTCTTCACGGAGGTTGAGTCAGCCCTGGTAGCACCATCTTACCAGGGTGGGGAGAGGATGTCTATGATGAAAAATGACACAATATTGTGTGTGAGGCATCCTCTTCCACTATGGACTACATATGACTTACAGCAATTAGAACTCCACATTCAACCATAGTTTCCGTGCTTATCACATCGGTATAGGCATCAAACTTCCTTTGTGATTGTTGGATCCATTCATATGACAAAGGTCCCTAAGTTGGCAGTGGATCAATTAGAATCAACTGAATTTTTAGTCAACAAAGTGACACACTGGAAACACCATAAACTTAAATGTCTTTCCCTCATACACTCTGATACAATCTCTGCCAAACTCATGCCAGTCAGCTCTTGCTCTTATGACAATATCAAGTTGATCATAAGAGACCAGGACAAAGTGGATGGACTACTAGCTCTAAAAGCCCAGTCGCCTCCTCCCAAAGCCAAACTTGTGCAATTCAATTTGGCCCCAGACCTAGTAGGTGGCAATGGCAATCCATCTGATACTCAAGGACACTCTCCCATTCAAGGTCATAAACAAGAGGGCATATCCACAGACTCTGGATCTGGTACGCTGAGGGTATCCCAGAGTAGAGCAACAACTCTGCACCAAGACCATAGCAACAAGGCATAGTGTCCACTCACAGGACCCAATGGAAAAGCAACATCTGCTTCTTCGATTTCAACCAACACCAACCTACTCAGTAGACCCACTTTTATCTCTGCTCGACGATATAGACTGACTGTTTGTCAACTACCAGAGTACAGGGGTAACCAATAGTGCAAACAAGATGCCCATGCCTGTCCAGTGCACGGAAAAGGCCAGCAGTAGTTAACCGCCAAAGACCTTTACAAAGACACATAGAGTGTACTTTCATGGAATGTGGCAGATCTAAAGACTAAGTTCAATGACCCTCAGTGGGGACCCTTCATTGACAAGTTTGAAGTGTGTGCCTTTCAGGGGACTTGGTGTAATGAGCGCAACTTTAGATGCAAGTATTTAGCCTTTTTTGTCCAGCGTTGACCAAACCAAGAGGCCCACTTGCTGGGGGCTGACAATCTAGGTAATACATTCACTAAACTGTCAAATTAAGAGGTTGCTTTGATCTTCCCAATATCATTTGGGGTTGATATTGTGTACAGACAATAGATGTGTCTACCTCTACAATGTATATAAAAGGCTCCAGAGTGCATCCAGGGAATCATCCTAGATGCCCATTTGAGAATTCTTTCCCCTGAAGCACTAGCGGTAGTTGCAGGTGACTTTAGGGTGTTGTTTGAACCTTTGGACAATGGCAATTCAACTTTAGCTGAAGAGGAAGATTCACAATGGTTAATATCAAAAATTGGCATTCCTGAAGCAACTAGAAGTTAAACCCTTGCACTCCAACTATAGAGTATCACATTAAGGGCAGTACTAAGAGCCTGCAATAGTAGATCCATATTGGATCAAGTGTGTGCTCCCACTTATAAAAGACTTAACTGTACAAGCAAAATAGTTGATATAATGTAATAGTTGTATATATAGTCATCAACGAAAGACATGAGGGTTATTAAAAAAGGGGATAGTGATCATAATGCCCTAGCCCTAAAAAAGATTGGTCGGATTACCCCTTACTTAGAGATAACCAAGCCCAGCCTCCTGGGCAACATCGTTCTATCAAATAACAAAAATACCCTAAAGTGGGGTTATGTTGAGGCACACCCAAAACTCTTAAGTTAACTATACTCAAATGTGAGGGTTGCCTTGGAAAAAATGAGACATTTATTGGATGAAAGCTCAACCCCTAACCTATTAATTAATATTCATGAGGATCTATTTGACAACTCAAGGGGCATTCTCTCCGAATAACCAAGGAGAGAAATGAAGGATAGACATAATAACACCCATGGTATGATGTACAATGTAGATCAACAAAATCTCTACTCTTGGATCTTCTTAATTCCAAAGACCAGAGTGGTATCTCTGTAGCCCCCAGAAACTCTAAAAAAGCAAGCCAAATCTTGCTGGGAGAAGATGCTTTGGGCACATTTGTCACAAGCTGTGAAATCAATAGATTCTTGGACATTTTGGAGCATCGTAGGACATGGCAGCCATTCTGCAGCAAGCCCAGTTGTTTTCTACATATAGCCGATCAGGTTGGTAGACCACTTTTGGAACTTGTACTCCATACCTAATGTTGAGGAAGGAAATAGAGGGCTTAGAGGCCTGGTTGTATTATTCCTTGAAACAAAGCAGTCTTGAAATATCTAGCTTAGACTCACTTACAGCACTTAAATCAATACTGGACATAAAGGCCCTAAGCATCAGAGCCAGAGATTTGGGCAGTCTACTTAAATATTCTATCAAGGGCTATCTTAGCAGGAGACCCAATACACAGGTCTTGATGTTGAGCTGAGATCATCCCAATTTACAAGAAAGGAAAACTGTACAAACCAGGGAACTATACACCAATATGTTTAATTGATGGGCTACAGAAGATATTTTGAAGGAAAGTTCAAGGTAAATTAATTGGCTGGGTCCACACTAACTCCGGGTGTAGTGTACTACGCGGAGGTCCATTGAGTTGCAAACAAATTCTGTTGAGCTCTGCTCCACTCTGCTATGCCGCCAGCCTCCACCCCCTATTAAGAAGTACGTTTACAGGAATTAAAAATAAACGTAGAACTACTTAGCTCTTTACTGCGGCTTCCTCTGGGTGCCCTCCTCCTCTTCCTCGCCATACCGGTAAAGCTTCAGAAAACTGCACACGCGCTGCACATTTCTTGCGAGAAATGCTCATGCGGGGTGCACGTGCATGCACTGTTTTGTGAGGTTTTGCAGTATCAGTGGATGGTGTAGTGCTGGAGCTCCTTGCGCTCTGAGGTGGAGTAATTTACTACAGTTTGGGGTCCGTTTTTGGCTGAAGTACCATTATGAGAGGAGTTTGTGAATAGCAATGAGTTTACTCTTTTGTGGGTAAATTAAAGTCCCTCCCCTCAACCCCCCACAAGCCTTCCTTTCACCCCTCCTTATTTCTCCCTCCACCCTTTAGTAGTAATAATTCCCAATTTTCCAGCCACACTCCCCTCTCCCTCCCACATTTACTACCATAAAATATCCTTAATGTATGGAATCTCAGAACAATTATCTACACATAAAAATACAGGAGATGTGGAGGTGTAAACTGCACACATAGGTTTGTGAATAGTATTTTGAAGTACGTTTTGTAGTACCACGAAAAGCAGTTTGTGAATAGGCCTCATTGTGTATAATATTCAGATAGGACTGCTTGGATAAACAGGTGTGTTATGGACAATGAAGGAGAAAGTCAGCAATTTGCTGTCTTTGACAACAAAAGCAATAATGTTTAAATCATGAAGGGGTTCTTCTCTGCTATGCAGAAGCTTTAATCAAATCTAATATTTATGGAAAGGATCCGCTGATTCTAAATAGCTGAATTCAGACATTTGGGCAACGATAGGGCTTTTTTGGAACTTTAAAATGGAGATTTGTGGACTTTAGGAAGAAAACAATTCATCAGGTCTGGGGCTGCTACACTCCAGAGGGTAGAATGGCATCATGATGGAGTCTGATAAGTACCAGCCAAGCATCATCGCTTCAGAAACAAAAACACAATGGACATTGCTCATCAAGCAACCACTCATCATAGTCTAAATCTAGATACGTATAGGCCGGAATCTCATACCCCCAACACATCTAGGAATCAATAATCCTCTCTTTCCCTTCCTATCTATCTTTAATATAAGTTTAGCCTGCTACACTGTGCAGTCCTTCTTGCTTTGTCGTTATATGTATGTATACATGTATATGTACATACATTTTGAACCTAGATTTAATTTTTAAAATGCAACTAAAATCCAAATTGTTTGTTTCCTATTTTGTATTTCTACTGTGATTTTTGAGAAGTCAAAGAAAAAAAAATGAATGGTCTAATCTAATGCCTCGTACACTGCAGTATACCAGCATCATCATATTGTTATGAATCCTGTAATTCCAAATGAAGTCGTCAAGAAAAAGCCTTACTTATCTCTAAATCGGTTTATAATTATTTTTCTCCTTTTCAATACATAAATTGGTCAATGAAATCCACTTTTAGAGTACACGACATTGATGACTGAATTAATTTACATGCCCACTCATAAAAACTAATGTATTTATCAGCAGATCAATTTCAACTTCTCCAGTATAATTTAAAATGAAACTTTAGAGATCCTTGGCACAACAATTTGTATTATTTTTGAGAAAAAATGAGGATGAATATGATACAGATTATTCATGCAATTATATTGGGGTTTTCTCTAGAAATAACTGAATACGACGGATCAATTCCGTTTTAAGGGCTTTTATGCAATGACTTATCTCTTGCCAAGTCAGAATCACATAAAATGGGTTCTACTGTTCTCGTTTCCATTTTGGTAGTTGCAGGAAGTGCAAATAGAATATAAATCAAAAGAAACTTAAGACAGGGAGTTTTGCATGGATGGATAGAATAGAGAAGAAGATTTATGATCTGCTTCATCTTATAAGATGAAAAGTTTAAACTTCTGTGCTGCTCTATGAGTTCTTTTTGCAGCGAGAAAACATCAAAAATCTCCATACTTTAATGAATGCAAACCTTGTACATTAGGTTTAACATTAGCAAGAAATTATAAATAAGTCTTACATGCAAAGAGGATCGATAACTAAGAAATTCTTCTTTTAGTGCAATTTTATTTTTTACTGTTTTTTTTGCAATAAAATAACTTTTAAATATATGAAGGAATGTACTGGCAATCTGATATTATTATCAGGAAACGAAACGGGTTATATTTAACACTCACATACCTATAATACTCTTTTATGTGCACAGGTGGTTGTTTGGGTCAAATAAATTCAATCAGTAGGATTACAAAACATTTGCACACAAAACACCCCGCTGTCACACACAAGTGTCTTTATTATGATCTCGGATAGCAAAACACCAGCCAATGCGTTTCAGATACTTTAGTATTTCATAGTCGACCATTACCTACAGCCATAATTAGGCGTAGTCAGCACATTCAGGGACAGATGCACGAAAATGTTTTTAGGCATAGGTGTACATTTATGAGTTTTGTGGATTATCAAGCATTTGAGAGGTATACTTTAAAAGGTGCAGCAGGGGGGCATGGCCAAGATGGCGGGCTGAGCGGACGTGCTTGTCCTCGGCTCCCCGGCCCTATGCCCTGATAGCCCTCTTCTCGCTGCGGTGGCCCGTGGAACCAAGCGCATTCTGGCCCCTAAGAGGTGGGCAGTGACCACCAGCTTTGAGATCGGCCACCGGTTGGAGGAGGCGAGCGGATTCGGCGCGGCCGGCGCACCGGCCCGGAGCGGAGGGCAGCCTCGGCCGATGCCGGCCCAGGGCTGGGAGATCCGGGGAGCTCCACAGATCGACCCCACCAGCCGCAGAGCAGGCGGAGACCGGCGCTCCCAGCCACGGTAGCTTAGAGGCCCCAGATACTGGCCGAAGTGGTGTGACCCCCCCCCGAGGCGAGGGGGAGGTGGCGGCCTGGTGCCCGACCGCACCATCACTAATTGAGGCGCTGGCTTCGGGTCTTTGTGGACATCCCCGGACCTCCCTGGCAGAGACAGTCGGGGTCTGGCGCGAGACGGGGATTAAGGCGGCCATCGACCAATTTCTCCAGCACAATGCTAACGGGGACACTTCCAAAGCTACTCAATGGGTCACGCTCAAAGCAGTCCTCTCTGGCGAGTTTATCTCACTGGCGGCGGCCAACAATAGAGAGTGCGCGCAAAAGAGGGCCGACCGCTCACAGCGAGTTCGGGAGTTGGAGCAGTTGCATCAGCGCACTGGAGCGGCCAGGGCATGGCGCCAACTCTGCATGGAACGGAAGATGCTAGCTGCGCTAGACCAGGATGTTGCAGAATTTGCCGCGATACGTCTGAAGCATGCCTACTACACAGGAGGGGACCGATGTGGGAAATTGTTGGCATGCAAGCTGCGGGAACAAAGGCAACGTCGACAAGTCCAGACCATTCAGCCCAATCAGGGGGATTTGATCACAGACAGCGCTGCCATAGCGGCGGCATTTGGGGCCTTTTATACCGATCTGTACGATGCAGACGAGCTAGACTGGCAGCACGGCAGCGACTACCTTGATGGGGCAACTCTCCCGTCTTTGACTGAGGCTCAGTCTCAGTTCCTTGACAGGCCCATCGGTCTGGAGGAGGTCATTTCCACGATTTCCCGCCTTAAACTGGGGAAGTCCCCGGGCCCCGATGGCTACTCTGCGGCTTTTTATAAAAAGTTCTGCCAGCAGGTAGCTCCCCTGCTGCGGGTCCTGTTCAACACCTTCGATAAGACCGGGACTATTCCCCCCGAAATGCTGGAGGCAGCAATATCAGTGCTACCCAAGGCCGGGAGAGATCCCTCCCGATGCAGCTCATACAGGCCCATTTCTCTATTGAATGTGGATCTTAAGTTGTATACAGGTATCATCGCGAGCCGGCTGGCACCATATATGCAGCAACTGATCAATCCCGACCAGGCCGGCTTCATCCCTCAGCGGCAAACGAGCGACAACACCAGACGCGTCCTCCACCTTATAGAGGCCGGTTCACGCACAAGACCGGGATGTATGCTGCTTACCATCGACGCCGAGAAGGCAATTGATAGGGTGCACTGGCCCTATCTTGAGCAGACTCTTCAGAGATTCGGCCTTGGGGAGACCACCCATAACCGGATCTTTAACTGCTACAGACAGCCCACGGCGACGGTGCAGGTCAATGGGCATACCTCACCGCGTCTCCCGATCGGTAGGGGGACCAGACAAGGTTGCCCGCTCTCCCCTCTCCTGTTTGCGCTCTACATGGAGCCAAAGGCACAAAGGGTCAGGCACCACCCTCGTATTCGGGGCATCCCCTTTGGGGGAGACACACACAAGATCAGCCTGTACGCCGACGATGTCTTGCTCTCCCTGATGGACCCTATGCAATCCTTGCGGGCTCTTTTGGTGGAACTACACTCCATCGCGCAGGCGTCGGGCTTTAAAATCAACGTTGACAAGTCGGTGGCCCTGAATGTGTCCCTACCCGCCGACGTTCTGGCGGACGCCAAATCCGAATTTGAACTGCAGTGGTCAGCTTCCACAGTTTCGTATCTGGAGGTCCTTCTGGCGCCTACGGTGCGGGGAACGGCCGACGCTAACTATGCCAACTGAGCACGCAAATCAATGAGACACTGAGAAAGTGGAACCGCCTCAAGCTTTCCTGGCTCAGACGCGTGGCGGCAATTAAGATTACCCTTTTGCCGCAGATTCTTTACATTTTTCAGACCCTCCCGCTACGCCCGCCGATGGGTTGGCTTCAGAAGACCCAGGCGGACTTGACGCGCTATGTCTGTAACGGGCGCCGTCCCCGCTTTAAGCAGCGAATAGCGTCTCTCCCACCGGCACACGGGGGAATTGGTCTGCCGGACCTCACCCTGTACTTCCAAGCAGCACAGCTGCGCACACTAGTGGAATGGTACCAACTTGAATCCAGCAAACACTGGCTCTTTCAAGACCAGGCGGTGGCTGGCTGCCCCCTCCAAGGTGTACCCTTCCTTCCGAGGTGTCACAGACCCCCTAATCTTTACGCGTCGTATATCACGAGTACTGTGATGAAAATTTAGGATCAGGTGGCTATACGGAATGAACTCACCTCATTCCCTTCCCCGCTGACGCCCATATTTGGGAACCCCGACCTCACGCCGGGCTTAGACCCGCAGGCATTCAAAACCTGGAGGACCACTCCCTGCAGAGAAGTGGGGCATATGTTCAATCTGGAGGGAGTCCTCTCCTTTCAGAAAGTGAAAGAGGAGTATGGGATACAGGAGGTGGATCGACTCCCTTAACTACAGGTCCGGCACTGGGTCCTGCACCCATCCATTCGACCGGATGCGCAAAGATTCCTTACGCCATATGAGAAATGGCTTCTCACACGCACGTCAAAGAAGAAACTGCTTTCAGATCTATACCAACACCTACTCCTCACACACATATACACCTACCACCCAGGGAGGGCTAGATGGGAGGAAGACCTCGGGAGGCAACTCACACAGAAGGAATGGGAAAGGATTTATCATAGAGCCAGACACTCGGCCTACCATACTGGCCTCACGGACACCCTGACGAAAGTAGCCATGTATTGGTACCACACCCCGGCGCGCATACATCAATGGGACCCCAAGACAAGCGATCGCTGCTGGAGGGGGTGTGGGGAACGGGGCACACTGGAACACCTGCTCTGGAGCTGTGAGAAGATGCAACAATACTGGTCCACCATCCTGGATCTCATAGAGCACACTTAGACACTCAACTGCCTCGATTCCCTGCTTATGTGGTTCTAGGCCTGCCGAATACACTGATGTATCCCCTGAAATCCATGAGAGGGAGGTTGATTGCCATAGCGCTAGGTGCTGCGGTACAGAATATTGTTGCACGCTGGAGGGACCCACAGCCCCCCATACACCTTGGCTGGCTCCATAGACTCTGGATGGTATTGGGGATGGAGAAGCTATCCCTGACTGCGGCGGGGAGGGGTGAGGAATTTGCCGACCTTTGGGGGCCATTTCTGACGCTGCTCACAGGGGAATTTCGGGAATTGAGCTGCCCCCGCTACCTGCGACTACTGCATCTAGCAGATACTCCTATCCCGGAACCTAAGGTTAAGACTCGGAGGCACGCAATTCAGGTCGGGAGGACTCGGGAACTAGCTCTCTAGGACAGTTGTAATGAAGGGGATCGGGCCAGCATTACTTAGCGGACAAGAAGGGGGGCGGGGAACGGGGTTGGGGGGCAGTTTGGGTTTGTTGGGGGTTTAATTGTATTGCATAGATCACTACAGCATCCGACTCATGCCATACTTGTTTGACGCGGCCGGCCCAGATGGGTTATAGGCGGCTTGCTGTGTTTAATATGTATGGAACGATGCTTATGCCCGCCAAGAGTTTCCTTAAACACTGTAAGTGTGTGACCGGTGCCTTCGCATGCATGGGTCGGAGTGTTCTGTTGCTCCGAATAAAAACATTTAATACTAAAAGGTGCAGCAATCAGCGCTTCATGCATTCTACTGGTAATGTCACATAACTCTGATATTGCTCTAACGCAGACATATGTGTAGCGTTCATCTACGGACTAGAAATAGGCAGGCTGTTGCTTAAATGCATTTTTAAAATGTTTGGGGCATATTATTAAGCACAGCGTTAAGATTATCGCTGCTTTAGCGGCAAAAACTGCATCTAAAGCGGCGATAATGGGCTTGATAATACGCCTTAGAGAATTCCCATAGAAGCCCATGTTCACACCAGTGAAGCCGCTTTAGCAGCAGTTTTCTGCCGCTAAAGCGGCGATAATGTTAAAGCCGTTTCTAGATAATATGCCGCTTTGTTTTTCTGCGGGAAAACATTTTTACCCATTCGGAAACCTCTTCCTGTACACCAGTGGTTCCCAAAATGTTGACTCCTGAGGACCCCCACTGATCACCACGGGAAGCCGAGGACCCCCAAACAATTTGTCTGATTTAAATTTCATACATTAAAACAGCAATTTAAAAAAAATAAACACATATGTGCACACAAAAAAAATACTCAAATTACTAAGGATTTTAGGAGCATATTTACAAGCCCCTATCGCCATGGGAACATCACTTTTTGTGACGATCCTGTGGCGATAGGGCCTTCACCTTATTTACAAGGCAGTGTTAAGCCACTTAACATGGATTAACCGTGTTTTGTAAATAAGGCCCCCTTTCATGCAATGCTTAGCGTGAAAGGGGTGGGCCGTGAGTGCTGCGGTGGGCGATCCACTGCAACACTCATTGATTTTGACACTCTCCCCTATATACAAGGGCAGCGTAAATAGGAGGCAGTGCCAAAATTAAGACCAGGGAAAGCCAGGTCTTAACTTCGTTAAACTTTGCTTTTTCCATGTGTCCAACGTGTTCGATTGTTTATGTTCAGGAATGTGACCCTTCCTGCAGATAAACAATCTTTTTAAAAAATTGCATTTTGTAACTTTCATGTGTGTTACATTAAGCAGCGCACATAGAAGTGACAAAACTGCATTTCAAGATTGTTTATGTGCACTATGGTGCTAGGGTGCCTGCATTGCCGCTAAACTGCTAAGTGTAGCGCCAGCACAGAAGGAAAAGCAGGGCTGTACCATATTCTAGTAAACATGGTGCAGTTCTGCGTTTCTGAAGTGGCGGAGCGTGTCCTTAAGCCAAGCAAGCTAACAACACGCTCTGCCACTTCTGTTGTTAATATCCCCCTTAGTATTTTATATTAAAATTATTTGCAAAAAACAATACATTTTAATGGGGAGGTTGGTGCTGCATCTTTGTGACTAATTTTTAAATGGTTAGTTTTATTTCGCAGTATGAGGCTCCTGCCTCACCCAGGGCCAGACGGGAAACCAAAAGTAGCCCTGGGAAATGTGTTCAGACCAGTCCCCATACGGTGCTCACCAAGTGCAGTGAGTGAGCCTGACTCCTACAAAGGGGGCTTTGGGAAGCTCTCCTCCTAAGAAATTTAAGAAACAATGCTGCAGTCTAAAACACATTTATCATTATATATTGAATTGTATTAGCTTCTAACAAATAGTAAATGAAGTCCTTACTATGCACCAGAATATGGCAATCTTTGTTTGGGTTCTTCAATGGTTCCCTTATTATTCCCCTCCAACAGTGCCTCTCATCTCTCCATAGCCCCGGTTTTTACATGTATTTCATTTGTTTTATGGCATCTTTGTAGGATGTCAGAGCACTTTAAATCACACACATATAGAGTGTGATGTATCATATGTGTAAATCAGTGCAATAAATCACACATGTCAATCAGTGTAAACAAAATGTTACATAAGGCAAAGGGGACTACAAGGTGTAGGATTCACATGTCACTCATACAGGTAGGCATTTTTTAAAGAGTGCTTGATCTGGAAAAGCACAAACTTGGGATTCAGAGCATAAAACATTAGTTAGCATTGACTTTAATAATAAAAATGTATTTCCACCCAAATAAACCTTTTTAGCAGCATCAGGATAATGAAAGACTGGGGAAAAAATATAAGATATTAACTTGTAGAATGCAGTTTGCAAGCAGCTCTTTGATGAAAGTTTACAGGTCACTGTGCTTATGAACTGCACAGTAACAAAAGAATCTCTGTGACAAATGCATTAATCCACTCACCAATGCACACAAAATAATGGTTTTTAAAATGCATGGGACACCTTCATTGCAGTAGGCATATTAACCCTCTGTGCTACATGAGATAACTCATAGCTGTCACTGGACAAAACTCTCATCTCTCTCCAGCAGATACATCACTGGTATTATGTTGATACGTTTATTGTTGCTTGAAAACTGCTAATTATAGAAGGAACTTTGCAGTTCTTTTAAAACTGCTGTCTGCAGACCCCCTGGGGATGTGTCACAGACCCCTGGGGGTCCCCGGACCCCAGTTTGGGAAACACGGAGAGGGGAGTTGCTCAACTTCTTTGATTGAGAAAATCTCTGTTGTTCCCTGGTCGGAAAGTTTTGGAGAGAAGTGTCTGAATGCCTGCAAGTTCAGATATCTGTGGACACTTTTCAAGTCAAACCACACCTTGAACCTCCACCGCCAACAATTGTATGGGGTTTGCTAATGCATATTTGTGTGCTGCAGCTGTGGGACACATTTAGCCAGTAGGAAAACTGGTTATTAATGACAGGTATTTTACAATTTTGTAGGCAGTTGTCAGTAATAAATGGAGTCATTTTAGACCTTAAATGTAGGATTAGATTAGTAAATGCATTTATGAATCAGGACTATAGCTATGCAACACTCAAAATACCAGGTAGGTCGGGGAGTGGTCAGTCTGCCTGCGAGATAGCTGCTGGTCTTTAGTTCGGCCACAACCGGAGATTGTATTACAAACCGGAGGTTCATACTATGCAGTCTTTTCTTGCTGTCTAATTATAAGCAGCCAATCAAAAACCAGAACTATTTTATCCAAAAAATCTGTGGCAAAAACTAAAGAAAGTCACACCATAATAGAACCACCAATAGGACATCGAGTTTGCCTAATAATTATCTTGACTTAGAGCAACAAATCCTCTTTTCTTGCTGCACCCAGTCAAGATACATGTCATTTTTTCGATTTCCTCTTTCCTTCATTGTGATTGTGTGCACATTCTAATATTCAGTATTTTCTCTGTTTTAACTTTATTATTATTGTATCCGTTTACCTGTTGTTTCTGCTCGCGCTTCTGCAGGGTGCGCCTTTCACTTATGACTCTCATTTGTTTAATGCATCATTGGTTATTTATTTATTTATAGTGGTCCTACCAAAGTAGCGCTCCTTGACTGTCAATCATGATGCTTGTGTCTTTGTCAGCATTCTCCTTAAAGCGGTAACGCTGTTCCCCCACTGCTTTCCTCTGGCAGCCACCCACACGGGCAACTCCTCTCACATGCCCACGGTTTGGCTAACCACTCCCCAAAGCTCTGTTGACTGTATTAAACCTTTTTAGTCTGTTGTGTTTTTCAGCTCTTTGGGCAGCTTTTTGTGCATTATCTTTGTTTTTCTGTAGTTATTCAAGCACTTTCCATTATCATGGAAGAGGATACTCATGGATTTAAAGATAATTTGAAATTTTTCATTAAGGATTCTGTGCAACAAGCTTTTGCAGTGTCTATGTTGTATCAAAAAATCTTGAAGTTTCCCTGTCTAAACTGTTTTGTTCTGATGAGGTCCCATCTAAAAAAGGGTAAGAACATGCAGCCACCTCTGGTGTCACTCATAAAGGTGTTTCTCACACTGCCGGTCCTCCCACCCGACAGGCTTCTTTTTCGGGGCTCCCTTCATCCCCCCTGATTGTTATCTGTTGTGACTTGATTGTCACCTCTCCTTTCTCTTGTGCATTTCTTCCCTACTGCTCGGTCAGGATGGGTGTTGGGATGTGTGGTGATGTTACGGAATGCTTCGGTGCCTGGTGATATGCTGAGTGTCAGTTGGTGGGTGCAGGCTGAGCAGCAAGGAGGCTGCTCCTGGTGGGGCTATCTACAATCTTACTTACAATCTTTTCTACCAACTACATCTTCTGTAACTGGAACAATAAACTACCTTGATGTGATCTGCCTCCTGGCTACATTTGGACTTCTTTTTTTTTTTAAGTTTCAAAAACCTTTATTTAGTTATCAAACATCACACACAGGTTGCAGCCTACAACCCTGGGGCCGGCAGCGAAATATAGGCAGCAAGGCCGCATCACCTGATCGGAACATACACAGCCAATTAGCCGACAACCCGGAGGTCCGGCGGCGTTCAGATAATATGAAATGTAAGAACCCCCAGCCTCAATGTTGCTTCACTGCCCCCCTTCCTGTCCCGCCCCCCATGCGTGGAGATAGTCTCTCTCTTGTCAATAATTGTTATGACAACCCTGCTAGGATGTCGACCTAAAGAATTCCCTTGTGCTCAACAATACAAATTCTAACCCCAACAACCCCCCCACCCTTAATGCACAAACTACTCGCCTCCCCGTCCTACCCGTCTTGGAAATCAGACTAATATACAGCTCCTCCAACCTCCCCTCATGCACGAGCCCACACTCCATACCATGGTCTGCCCCTCCCTCCTGTTAGACCAACACCACCCAGAGCACCCTCCGCTTCAGCATACCCTCAGATTCTAGCTAGTCAGAGCAATGCTCACAGCCCCTGCCCTCCCTATATACCTAGTCCTACTCCTTCCAAGTCCTTCCCCTTTCTCATGTAGTGCTCTTAGTTCAGTTAATTGTTCCATTAATCATGGTCAGCTTCCTCCTCCAGTAGTTCCTGAATGTCATTTGCCCCACCATGTACAGTTTCCAATTGGTCCCCAGTGTTCAAATATGTCTGGTACAGACCCCAAAAATTCTTTGGCCGACTCTTAGGCGGGAGCAGCTCACTGTAAGTTTCTGATTGCGTGCAGCAATATAGCATATCCCTGGCCCATCTACCTTTAGTTGGCAACGGGCCCCTCATCCAGCATATAGCAACAACTCGTCTGGTTATTAGCAAGCCTATATCTGCCAGGCGACGCAGTGCCACCGGAAGTGTCCTGGAGTATCCCAGCAGCGCCAGCGGAGGATTAGCCGGCATTTCCGTTTCTAGTATCACACTCATTTCCGAAAAAATCTAATTCCAAAATGTATTAATACCAGGGCAACTCCACGCCATATGCATGAAATCGGCCACCTGTGCATGACAACGTTCACACTCAGCAGATTGTCTAAGCCCATATCTATGCAGCCTCTCTGGTGTGTAATATACGCGTTGAAGATATTTGAATTGGATCAGTCTGTGTCTTCCGTTAAGAGACAGCTTCCTCGTACTTTTAGAACAGTATTTCCACATTTCATCATCTATCTGCATTTGCAGATCGTGCTGCCACGCCATTCTGGCCTTCGAGAGTTGATGCTCCTTATGTTGAGCCCGCATCTTAAATAAATTTGTGACCAATTTGTGAGGCGAGGACGTTTTAATCACACACGTAAGTTCCGGGATTTCCAGTGGCTCTGCCAGGTCTGGGCCCAAAAGGTCCAGTAGCGCAGTGCGTACTCTGTGGAACTGGAAGCGCAGCCATAGTGTGGCCTCAACATTCAAGGAGGCAATCTGCTCCCAGGTTTTCGCCACACCAGCTATAAATAGGTCTTCCATCTTTATGATGCCTAATTTATTCAGTGCACGCGTGACCCCTTTCTCTTCCAGTGGGGCAACCCATACCGCTCATTCTATCGGCATAAGTGGGGAGTATAGCAGTTCACAGTCCTGCTCCTGCAACAGCGCATGCCATGCATGGTTCGTGGTCTTAATCGAGTCCAGTTTGCCAATGCTGCGGTCAACCGGTTGGAATACTGTAGCCGGTAGGGGGTATGGGTCTGCGAACAAACGTTCAAGAATCACGTGGGGAATATCAGAGTTCCCGTGTATCCATGTATGCAGATGAGCTGCCTGGGCCACTCTGTAGTATCGTTCCATGTCCGGTGCACCCAGCCCCCCAGCTCATATGGGAGCATAAGAACTTTCCATTGAACTCTGGGCTGTTTGCCACCCCAAGCAAGTTAATAAGAATTTGTGTCAAGTTGTTGAAAAAGGCCTTAGACAGGACCACAGGGATATTATTAAACAGGAACAGGAATCTAGGTAAAACCACAATCTTCATGATGGCTATCCTTCCCATTAAGGACAGGGGAAGCTTGCACCATGTGTCCACATCCTCAACTAACTTAGTAAATGCAACCCTGTAGTTTTCCCATACCATAATGTCTGGATCTGTGTGAAGCTGGATCCCTAAGTACCTGACTGGCTCCGTTGTCCATTGCAACGGGTATTACATGTCAAATTGCAACATCACAGGTGTTAGCGGGAACGCAACTGATTTGGTCCAATTCACTTTCAGCCCTGAAAGAGCTCCGAACCATACCACTTCTCTTAACACTGAAGAGAGGTTTGTTTCCGGGTCACGGACATACAACAATGTGTCGTCTGCATATGTAGAAATACCGATTTTATATGTTGGAAAGCTGATACCTTAGAACCTATGGTATTCCCGAAGCGCGCATGCCAATGGTTCCGCCACCAACGCATACAATAATGGCGAAAGAGGACAGCCCTGCCAAGTACCTCTACTTATCTCAAAGGCATCTGTGACTCGGTCGCCAATCCGCAGTCTCGCTGTGGGCTTGTAGTATAACGCTCCTATCATCTGTAAGAAGGGTTCACCCAACCCCAATTTTCGAAGAACCCTCAACGTGAAGGGCCACTCTACCGAGTCAAAGGCCTTCTCCATGTCAAGGAAAATTGCTAGCGCTTTGTTCTCCTGACGCACATGCTGCATAGTCCCTAGTACCGTACGGATGTTATAAGTGAGGGTTCTGTTGGGAATAAATCTCGCCTGTTCCGGTGCAACCAGCTACGGTGCTAGTAACGCCAGGCAAGTGGCCAAGACCTCAGCATACAATTTGGCATCCACATTTATTAGGGATAGCGGCCTGTATGAACCACATGCATTAGAAGGCCTCCCGGGCTTCAGAATTGTAATAAGTAGTGCCTCCCTCTTAGAGCTAGGCATACTGCCCTCCACACAGATGTCGTCAAAGAGGGTGGATAGGTGCTGCACAAGTTTGTCTTTAAAAGCCTTATAAAAGCCCACTGTTAGCCCATCCGCACCAGCGGCACTGCCAGACCGCATCCCCTCCAGCGCCTCTATAATCTCATCTCTGGGAGTTAGATAGTAGGGGCATTTTAATGTAGCTCAGGTAATCATCTATTTCCTCTTCCACTTGGGAGGATCTGGACTTGTACAGTCCAGAATAGTAATCTCTGAACTCCTCAATTATCTCTGCTTTTTCTGTGAGTACCTCCCCTGATGCTGCTACCAGTTCACCTATCACTAGTGGCCGTCTGTCATTCCGCACTATTCTAGCCAGCAGAGAGCTGGGTCGCTCCCCCTCACTAAACGTACGTGCAGTGGCGTATTTACCCATGTGTTGCACTTCCCTGTCCGCTTCCTCATTATATTCAGTAATTAATATTTTGATTTGCGCTGCAATTTCCACAACTGAATTGTTCTGCTGTTGCAGTTCTAGGTTCAACAGTTGGGTTTCAAGATGCTTTAACCTTTGCCTTATAGACTTGAAAACACATGAGTGCTTGGACATGGCAATATCGCGGATGTATACTTTAAATGTTCCCCACACTGTCTGAAAGCTATCGACAGACCCAACATTGGTTTCAAAGAAGTTGTCTATATCCTCTGCCAGTTCTCCTCTGAATACCTCATCCAACAAGGAATAAGGGGGGAAGCGCCATGTAAATGGGGGGATTCTCTTTACCGGTGTCTCCAACACCAGGAGCAGCGGGGAATGGTCCGAGAGGGTATGCGGTAGTATCGTACACCCCTAAATGCTTTTGACAACCGCTTGGGACACCAGCCAGTAGTCGATTCTGGTATGAATATCATGGTAGGCTGAGTAGTGTGTATACCCGCCCCTCAAGAAGTGTCTACTTCTCCAGACATCAACGAGGTCTAGTTTGACAAGTTCCGAATGCATATGCAAGGCTGCCGATGGCCGTCGGACTGGCCCCGCGGACCTGTCCAACTCCGGGTCAAACACTAGGTTAAAACCTCCCCCCCCAAATCATTCTGGAGCAAACATAAGTCCTACAATGCTCGGCTAGGGTATCGTAAAATTCTGGGGAGTCGTAGTTAGGGCCATAGACATTTATTACTATAAGGTCGTGTCCCTTGCCTACACATCTGGAAATTAAGTAACGGCCTTCGGAGTCCGCTTTAAGAGCCATTAATTTTAATTTGGATTTGGGGTTGACCCATGTGACCACCCCCCTGGAATGTGTTGTAAACCCTACTGCTACACTGATACCCCCAAACCCCTTAGCAGAAAGCATTTTGCTCGTGAGAGGGAGGTGAGTTTCTTGGATAAGTGCTAGATCAATGTGTTGTCTGTGTAGGTAATTTAAAACCTTTCTAAGTTTCAGATAATCGTTCAGACCTCTCACATTCCACGTCAACGCTCTCAGTGACTAAGGTCGCCTTCTGCATTCATTACACTAGTACCAGTCATCCCAGAAGTGATCATTTATATCCATCAAATGTTGTTCGCCATTCCCGGAGTATAGTGCTGCGATGGGCGTAAACCAACATAGCTAATCTTTGACAAGTAGGACCGAAAGGCAGACCGCCTGACTTTACATTCAATTTCCCCCCCACAAGAATAAAACACTCCCCCCCCCAACTTCCCCCCTCCCACAGCCGACTACCCCCAATCTGGCCTGGCAGACCCCCTTCCCTCCCCCCTCCTTCCCTCCGCTAGAACCATCCTTTGCAAACCCCAAACAGGCCTCTCTAGGGACCATCAGAGCTAAAAGCGCTAGGGCAGAGGTCGCCAGGAAAAGCAAATAACAGCACTTCAGCACTGTGTACCTCAAAAATCGCCCCAGCGCCATCACCCCCTTAGTATCTATCAACGTGAGCCTAAATCGTTTCCCAGTGAGTCTACTAAGGATATCCCTTCACTTTCTTTATAACCCACACAGAATTATCAAAGCTGACCAACCATATACATTGTAGTGTACGCTGGAGCCTTCTCAGCTGAAAGCAGTTTGATGTCATGCGTCTGCAATCTGGCATACATATAATGAAAAGCTCTCACCCAGACTTGACACCGCTGTTCATTCACTGGCCCCCTTGTTGCTCTTAGATCAGTACTGCACAACGCACAGAGTCCACTGCAGCATGAGACCCCGCACACACAATGCTGTCCAGCCTCCTACAAGTCCAATTGTAAGAAGGCCTGAGTTGCACCGACCCAGCTATTCCTGTTCGTCCAGACAGCTGTTATTGTCTTGCTCCCCATTTTGACTCCCTGGGCTGCTCCTCTGTTCCTTAGTCCACACCTTCAAAGATTTCTGGAGTTCTCTAGGGTCTGTGAAAAAGTGCGAATGTCCTTGTCTGCTGATCCGCAGTTTAGCCGGGTACAGCATTGCGTAGTTCAGTCCAAGTTCTTGGAGCTGTTGCTTGTATAGAGCGAAATGTCGTCGTTCCTCCTGCACTTTCGCAGTAAAGTCAGGGTATAGGGAGATATCCATACCTTCAAATGGTAGCTTACCTTTGTCTCTTGTAACCCGCAACGCAGCATCTCTGTAAGTTAACAGTTTTGCTATTATTGGTCTCGGGGTGCCCCCGGGTGCGGGCGAGGACCCAACGTGCGGTGTGCCCTTTCCACGATAAACATTGGCGAGATGATGTAATCTCCCAGGAGGGAGATCAGGAGTTTCTCCACAAAGAGTTCCATTTTCCCAGTTTGCGTTGTCTCCGCAAACCCCGTGATGCATATGTTCGAGCGCCTTGAGCGGGCTTCCAAGTCCTCTGATTTATCCTGTATGACCTGGAGTAGTCTACCAAACTGTTTGCGGTCCTTGTCCCATTCAGTTTGCGCTTCCTCGACTTCGGTTAACCGCCTCTCGGACATATCGAGCCGTTCCGCGTGTTTGTCCACCCTCTCTGACATAATACACAACTGAGAGGTTTTTAGGTATTCCAGAAAGACTAGGTATGTATATATGTATGTATGTGTGTTCTTATATAGCGCTCGATTTTACCCTTCGGCATCTCGGCGCTTGCCTTGGGAACCCGTCCTGTTTTTCCCTGTGAGATCACCAGTGCTGGGCATCCCCAAGGTGAAAGCCAGGCATCCCGCCGCGGGGGGCCGTTGTGGAGATTAAGCAAGCTTGTTGCCCAGAGCTGCATAGTGTGAACTCATGCTTAGAGTGGGCACCGAAGCGAGAATTATCGAGTCCGTGGACAACCTTAGTGACCGCAAGGTAAACGTAACATACAAAAGTCAGTATAGGCAATGAGGCGAGCGGTAATCCCTCACAACCGCTCTGGGATGGACCAAGGAGATCCACACAATATACAAAAAACAAAAGAGCCCCTGCACTATACAATGTCAATCAATACTTGATAGTACTGGTGTCGGTTGAGGTAGAAGTTAGTTAAGCACATCAAAATTATCAGGTAAAACTTCGAGAATAAAACAACATCAAAATGACATATATCAGTTCAAAGAAACGTTCTGTTCTTGGTGTAGTATTTCAGTTTATTGTTCCTTTGCATGGGCCAACACGTGTCTCATCGCAGGGAACAGACTGCGAATCTTCAGGGCCTCATAAGTATTGGGCGAAGTACGTTAGTAAGAGCACCCGGTTGGTGCGATGTATGGAATCCTGTATTCGGATTTCCAAGACGTAAGTATTCACTTTCAGCGTGATTTGATGATTCTCGATTGTTTACAATTCGAGCGGTGACCGGGAGGAGAAAAAAGTGATAGTAGTAGTAATCAGGTTACGAAGACAAGTTTGATACCAAACTGAAGGCGGGTACACCTCGTTGGTACTGTTCTCCCTCTTAAGGTTCCCGGCGCCGTGTTTCGAAAACGGACCTTGAGCGGGCTTCCAAGCCCTCTGATTTATCCTGTATGACCTGGAGTAGTCTACCAAACTGTTTGCGGTCCTTGTCCCATTCAGTTTGCGCTTCCTCGACTTCGGTTAACCGCCTCTCGGACGTATCGAGCCGTTCCGCGTGTTTGTCCACCCTCTCTGACATGCGATCCATGCGGTATGTGAGGGCGTCAATCTTCGACCCAATTGACCCAATTGATGCCATGCTGTCCATCAGGCCTTTATCCATTGTCACCAGCATATCTTTAATATCCGAATACATTGAGCCCTCTGGACCCCTGCTCCGCGGTGATGATTCAGGGACCTGGGATTCTGGCGCCTTAGACTGCCATTGGTCGAACGCTAGCTTGGTCTGAGTTTTATCGCCCTTGCCCATGGTGGTCAGTCCGGTCTCAGATACCATAAGCCTCACAGCACGTATTCAAGAGCAGATTCTGAAGTAGTAATCCGCCACAGGTCCCGCGTCTGACTGCTCCGGCGTGCTTGGTTGGGTCACCACTCCACAACACCCCCAGATTCTGACGCCCAACGCGTATAGCACTCTCTAATTTGGCGCCCAATAAGTTATAATGGATTCCAAGGGCCGCGCTGCGGTGCCTCCTGCGTGTAGGGTCTAACCTCTTGTTGTGGGTCAGCGGGGCCAGAGCTGCAGCCTATTTTTCCTGCGTCCTGTGCATCCTGTGCATCAGGCCTTCCTTTTATCTACAGCCCCCGCCGCGCCCACCCGCATGTGTCCTAGGTCTGCTGGCGTGGACACGCGCGGTGGATCTGCAGGTCAGTGGAGCCTGGCTTGCATGTGTCTCCTTTGCCCTTGTTTCTCTGGGCTCCCTCCGGGACCAAGTGTTCAAACACCGTCTGACCGGGCGCCCACAAGACGCTTGCAGGCCCAGTAGTCACTCGACCCTCCTCTGTAGCCTGATTTGTAGTGGGGGCAGGCCTGGTGTCCCAATATTGTGGCGCAAGGTGGCGGGGGGCAGCATACCCGAGTCTCCAGCCCTCGCTATTCTCCCCCAGATTGATGGCCTCACCTCGCGTCTCCTGCCAGCCTGTGGTCATGTCAGCCCTTACGTGCCTGGTCTCCCCCGATCTCAAGTTATTTATCAGGCGGGGAGACGAGAGGCCAAGCACGGGGAGGCCCGCCTCCTGAAGGGGCTGCTCCGAGTATTGCTCGCCAGTGTTCGTGTTCGTGGGGCAGGCCCTTCGTACCAAGCGGTGCCCCCGAATCCAAGTCTGGAACCAAGCCCGTCTGTAGTGCAGTTGGCTCCGGGTAGCTGTTTTGTAAGAAAGGGGCCGAAGTTTTTGCGGCCTAGTGTACAGCCGGCACCAGGCACCCGCTACCTCCACCATAGTTACCGGGGCTCTTCAGGGCTACCCTCCGTCCTTACACGCCGCTGCAGCTGTCCTCACCCCCTGTCGCTTCTGTGTCCAGGCAATGCTTACGGCGTCCACCGCTCTTTCAAGGCTCCGGCAGGTCCGGGTACGTCCCTCCCGATCAAGCCGCACGTACTGGGACGTACGCCGGGCAGCTTTCCAGGCAAGACCGAGGACTGCGGCCTAGTCCGCAAGATAGCAGTCCCGTGCCGTGACTCTTTCACCAGACGCCGTTTTTCTCCGGTGAGCGCTTTCGATGGTGCAGCTGGCTTCTGAGGGATAACAGCCCCTCAGGGAATTGCCTGGCTCAGTCGAAAAAGGATTATTTGCAGGATCTTTTTGGGTAATGGCGCGGAGCTCAGCACCAAAGCGTCCTCCATCGACGCTGGCAAGCTCCGCCCCCCCATTTGGACTTCTTTTATTACGACATTATGGCAATGATTTGAATCACAGTGTGTGCTGGAACATGATCTACTTTTAAACTGCTGTGGAAATCTGGGCCTACAACAAGGAAAACTGATAATGAACTGTACTTCTGGAGACTTTCAAGACATTTTGTGCTAAAGAAGCTTGAAACTTGGAGGAAAAGAACGCCCTTACTAGCCTCACCAGTGTTCTTTGCTATCTGGACAGCCAGCTTAGGGTGTTTGACCTTTTTAAACCAAGAAACTGGAACAATAGCCATTGGGAGATAATTTTCATCTTTATTTTAGCAGCGACCAGCAGTGACTGTGTTGGCATGAATCTATTATTTACAGAGTCCACCGAGACATCACATTACCAATCTACAAATTCTGGCCAACCAGCGAACAACTCACTGCCATGGCGTGTATTTAACACCCATGAAGAATAGCGCTGCACTTCAACGAGTGCACCATGAAGGAAGGTTATACAGATGAAGTAATAAAAATCAGTTCCTTGCTGTGTGTGCTTCAAAAAGTGTATGGAGTTCTCAAATAATTAAGGAAGTACCAGAAGCAGCATCCAGTGTCAACATTGCTTTTGTTTTTGGCATCGTAAGACGTTCTGATCAGCTTCTGTGTGGCAAAGTGAGTCTTTTACGGGTGAGTTACCCTTTGACTGTTTCTGAGGAATGTCGTTAGCCAATGTGGCATTTGAATTGCCTACGAACCGCGAGCCAATATATCTTTTACTACGTGCACACCTCACCTGTGCTTCTGGTGTCTGGTGTCGCATGAACCCGCCGTAAGCCACGGAAGCCCTCCAGCTCTGTGTGCCGCCATCTTTAGGACTGACGTTGTGAGTGCTGACATACATCGAGTTTTGTCATCATGATTCCGGTTCTTCATGCTTCTGCGAGTTAAGCTGCTACATTTTTGTGGAATACCTTCACCATGATTACAGTAACGGAGTTGCTGTTTTCATCTCTTTTCAATGTTTGAGTGGGCTGTTTCTTGCTCTTTGTTTCTATTGCAGCTACATACAGACTATGTCGGTATTTGAGGCGAGTAATGTGAATACTGTTTGGGAGGGAGGGGTTAGGGGGGAGTGAGCATACCACCAGACAAGAATATGTGTGTGAAAAAGCCGCTTTTATGGAAACAGGTGCACATTAACAAATTTAAAACCTCTGCCAATGCCTTACAAAACTAAACCTCACTAAATATTAACTTCCTTAATTCCCCCCAGCCCGCCCCCACCCCTAACACGTCATTGACCCCGCCCCCACCCGAACATTACATCATTACAAATCCAACAATGCAAAAACCTTGCATAAACATTTCAACTTTACAAACCCTCAAAGCATAAAACGACCTCCACTGTTTGCCCTCAAACCCCTCTTGGTACCCCAAACTATGCAACCATCCCAAACAGTAGTCATTCCCAATTCCCCCTGCCGAATGTGCGAACCAAGTAAAAACCAACCACAAACTTACCAAGCCTGACAAAAAACAACTAAACCCCGCCACCCAGAAAGCAGGGTGAGGAGAAATACACCCCCCTTTCTGCCCCCAAAAAACCTCGCAGATAAACAAAGAAACGAAAAAGGCGAGATTAACCAGCAAACTCCTGAATCTTCAAACAGCGAGACAGAACTTCTCGCAACTCCAATAGATAAAGGTCCATACCTAACTGAGAAAGGTGTACACCATCATCCCGAAAGAATTCCACGGCATCATACCGTATGTCACCATGCGACACACGACCAAAACCCAGGTCCCTGCAAAACTTAGCAACCTCTGAATTAATCTTTTTCCGAGCCTTATCAATTGCCTTAGGCTTGTGAGCCCCTCTCCAGGATCTCCTCGGAACCAACTCCGTCCAAAAAACATGGCAACCCGCCCACTGTTGCTTCAATAGGGAAAGGTCCTTCTTTATTGCACGTAACAGAACCACACCCTTCACCTTGCACAGATCGTTTTCACCCAGATGAATAACTAAAATATCAGGACAGGAGCCCCCACCCAACCAAAGAATTAAGAGTAGGCACCAATTCCTTCCAACACATCCCCCCTCTCCCTCTCCAAATAACATTGAAAAAACGTTCATTAAAACCAAGCAATGATCCAAAATAGCTATCCCGTGCTTGAATCTGTGCCCGCTTCACAAATGAATGGCCCACAATCCAAATAGTCAGAGCCGTTGACCGGGGACCAGCCACCAAACCTGGAATGAAAAAGGCAGCATCAAATTTTAGGACAAAGAAGAAGACGCAAGCGCATCGCCCACAGCAGGTCGTACATAGCACTGAAAACACCTGGATGACCAACGCCCTAAGTGCATAATATCTTGCCCAGACCAACCCAGATTATGAGCCCCAGTTGCTGCCCCAATTCGAAAAGAATGAGTGCCATACTTCTTATCATCCAAACCAATACTCCTCAAAGCCTTACGGAGAACCATGCGCAACTGATAATCAGTGGCCCTGGCACCATCTGCATGCTGAAAAATGCCAGCCTCCAAAGCCCCACCCAAAACAGTACACCATCTCCTGGCCCACCGCAAAGGACACGTAATACAAGGGGAGGAAGCCTCCAACCAAACACCCTTACCCTTACCTCTTTGATCTGTTTTTGAACGATGCAGCCAAACATGAACCCCTTTCTCAGACAAATGAACATCCCCCCAAACCACACCCTGATGGAACTTAGAGCCCAACAACTCCGAAACCCTAAATGCTCCAAAAAACATCCACACCATGAGGGTGGAAAACAAGCAAACCTCAAAATCATCCGTACAAACAGAAGGTACTGCTTCCACCACCTGGGCCAAGTTCTGCCAAGACAAAGGGTTGCGAACTGACTGCTGCATACTACTTTCTCGAGCCCAGCCTTCCAACAATCTCCTTCCCACTTCACTGGCCGAAGGAGCATAACCCCAAAGGAGTTTAGCCATGAAGAATATGCCCACTAACTTCCCAGCAATAGTAACCCTAGATAACCCTTTATCTATCAAGGACAGAATAAAGTGAACCACATCATCCAGACGCCTCCAAGCAGATTCACGCCTGTAGGCTCCAGATACTAAAACGTCCCTCCAAGCCAGGTCATATGCGGCTCGAGTAGAAGATGACAACGAACCTACCACCAACTGTAGGACCCTGTGTTGCCGACCTCCCAAAGGTGCTCCGGCATGCGTGTTGGTGTCCTGTCCGCCTCCAAGGCAAGCCCTTGGAACCTCTCCCATTGCGAACGAGACAAAGCATCCGCAATGTCATTGTCCACACCAGGAATGTGCAGCGCCCTAAAACTGATGTCATATCTAAGGCACCCCAACACAAACACTTGCAGCAATTTCAGAATCTGGGGATCCTTGGCAGACTGTTTATTGATAATGTCCACAACAGCCCGATTATCAATGCGGAACAAAACTTTTTTATGGGCCAATTCCTGCCCCCACAGTGTCAAGGCTACTAACACTGGAAACAGCTCCAGGAAAACAATACTTCTACCACCATTCGTTCACAAATTCGGCCACTTTTCCGCACACCACCTGCCTTGCCAATACGGACCAAAACCATCACTGCCTGCTGCATCTGAAAAAATGTGAACCTCCCACAACCAGTCCTCCTCTCGAGCCAAAGGCACCTCATTAAAGGAATGCAAAAAGGTGGACCACATCCGCAAATCCTCTTTCACTCCAGCTGTCAAATGCACACGGTGATGAGGCAAATGATGACCTGACAGAGCCCTGCCCAAACGCCTGCAGAAAGTTCTGCCCGCCCTCACCACCCTGCATGCAAAATTCAAATGACCCAACAGGACCTGAACCTCTTTCACTGTATCTTTTGATTTTGCCAACATTGTTTGTAAGAGGTCCAGCATTTTCACTTTTTTATCCTGAGGCAAACGAGCCTGCATAGATCTTGAATCCAGCTCAATTCCCAAAAAGGACATGGTCGCGCAAGGACCCATTGTCTTTTCGGGTGCTAATGGCACTCCCCCAAAATTCATAAGGTTTTGAAATGTCTCCAATGCTGCCTGACACTCAGAGGATCCCTGGGGCCCCACAAAAAAGAAATCGTCTAGATAGTGAGTGACCAGCTCATGACCAGATCTGTGAGTGAAAAACCACTGTAAAAAAGTGCTAAAAGTTTCAAAAAGAGCACAGGACATCGAGCAACCCATTGGCAGTGCTTTGTCCACATACCACTTTCCCCGGAAATGGATACCCAGAAGACACCAGTCCTCAGGATGGACTGGAAGCAATCTAAATGCCGATTTGATATTGCATTTTGCCATTTCAGCTAAAGGGCCCACAGCCACTACCAAAGACATGGCCACATCCACAGATGAATAGGACACCGAAGCTGCCTCTTCATCAATGAAATCATTCACCGAGGCACCCTCTGGCCATGATAAATGTTGGATTAAACAAAACTGTCCAGGCTCCTTTTTAGGAACAACTCCTATAGGGGAGATGATCAAGTCCTCCAAAGGCCAATCAACAAAAGGACCTGCCATCCGTCCTTCAAGCACTTCTTTATCTAATTTCTCCTGCACCACCGCTGGAAACTCATCAGCTGATTTCAAATTTCTGGACCACCTCCGCTCCCGAGGGCCTGAATATCCCAATCTGAAACCATCTCGAAAACCTTGTAACAAAATATCCTGAGCCCTCACATCACCATAGCCCCTCAAACTAATTGCCAACTGATCAAACTTAACCGGAGTACGAGCCTTTTGGCCCAACCCCAGGAGCAGACTTCCCTCCTCGGTTAGCCTGGGATTGTTGGGAGGGGGCGGACGTGCTAGCACCCTGCTGGGACCACTGTTGCCCTCCCGCTGGTCTAGGCCCCCAGCATTTGACTGATGGGTGTTTCCTACCACATTGCGAGCACTCATGCCGAAATCTGCAGAACTCCCTTGAACGAAGCCCTTTGTTGAAATCCCAACAGGTCCCCCCTCCAGACTGTGAAACTGCTGTGCTGCCAACCCCTCCCCTGGTGGGCTTTCCTTGAAAGTGCCGATAAACCAAAGGTAAGCCACTGGCATTGGAAATAGTCTTACCACCAACTGACACACCCATCGTGTGTTGCCAAAGATCCGTGTCCAGTTCACCCCACTTGGCATCAGGGTCCCACGCCATACGGGCCCTGAACTCTTCATCATATTGCGCCCAAGCAAAACCACTCCCCGTGATTTGGGCTTTTCTGATAACATCCATGTATTTAAATAAAGCAACGCAGCGCTCCGGAAACTTTTCACAGTACACACTAGCGTAAATTAAAAAAGCTGACGTCCAATTTTCAATAGTCAGCGGTACCTTGGGGCGCTTAGCCAGCTCATATTCTTCCTCCTTTGAACCTTCCTTAGCTCGCACCTCTCTGTGCAGCAGCTTCAAAAGCTCGACATACTCACCTTTCCAAATCCTTTCTTTAGTAGAAAGCATCAAATGGGCACCCAAAGGCTAGGTTACGCCCATATAAGGTAACTTCTTAATTTTCAATTCCTTGCTATGCAAAGGATCTTTCCCCTCTCCTGTGGACTCGGTGTTCGTGCGACTCTCAACCTTAGCGGCCGCACCTTCCCCTTCACCTGTTCCTACCCCTTGATCTTTGACATAACGCCCTTTAAACAATTTACCGCTCGTTTCACCAACTCTCGACTCACCCCCAATCCCCACAGACACAATTTTTGGTCTGGACCGTGGTTCACGAAGCTCACCTGGATTTAAAACGGGGGCTTGCCCTGGCCCCGACCTCCATGCCATGTGGTCCACATTGTCCGCCATCCGAGAAACATTTCCAGCGGGGCCGCACTCTCGAGCTGGACCGGACACCATTACTTTCCTTGCCTGCACCGCCACTGGTGCCTGTAAAACAGTACGAGAAGCATGAAAATGCCCCCCCAACACAGTATCATGTAATTCCCCTTCCTCGGGGCTTTCCTCATCATAATCCAATAGCAAAGGCTCCTCTAACCGGGGAGGGTTTGAAACCAACAGTCTCTTATGAGCCTTACCAGGCTATTCCACACCAGATTAGGCCTTACCAACCCTTTGTTGGACACTTAAAGGGGGTGCCGACTGTACACGCCGGTACTCCCCTGTCCTTTTATTACTCCTGACAGAATTTGCGGTAGAAAAATCCGTCATCCATGTTTGAAGATATGTAGGGGCCAGTGAGGTCGCGCTGGACCTGCATCTGCTGACTGCGCCGGGATCCCCCGCCGGTACGGAATGTGCCGCGCCTGGCTCCACCCTCCCTTCTCCTCGGCAAAAATGGGCTGGACTCCACCCTACCGAGTCTGCTGTCCCACGCCGGTCCCCGACCTGAAAAGAAAAAGGTTGGACTGATGTGCCGGGCCCCTGACTACTAACAACACCAGGACCAACAGGCCCCCTCAACCCATATACCTGCATAAAACTCTTATTCTGCAGCACCACTTCACCTGAAGGAAAACCAACCCTACGAGAAGGAGGGGAAGGCTCCACCATCCCCTCACCACTGATCCACTCCAGCATAGACTGTAACACAGCAGACGCAGGACATAAAGATTGGCCAACAGGCGCCACCTGCTTCTGAGCCCCTACATCACTGGCCTTCTGAAAACCAAAACTCACTCCACTCCTGCCCTTACGGTCCCCACGAACACCCTCAGCCCAGGAAGGAAAAACATCCAGTCCCTCCCAAGACCCAGCTCCCACACCAAACGTCCTCCGCCCGTCACCCTTAGAGGGAAAAGAACCAGAAGGCAATACATTCAAAGGAACCACCTTACTGGTCCCTAATATAGGAACGGGGGAAGTCAACATGGGAGTTTCCTGACCCTGAGCCCCAAAAGACATATCCACCCAACCACCCGACTGCTCCCACTCCCCTTCGCCTACTGACCCACTATGGACAGAGACCACGTCACTCCTATTGGAAAGAGGAGGGGAAAACAACAAGGGGCTGAATTGTCCCATAGCACCCTGACCGAAAACTGGCTCTGCCACTTGAACTTGAAGCTTCTGTTGCCGAACATTAACGTCCTGCCTCTGAAAAGAACGAACAGGAGACAGAGGACCTGAAACCCCCCCTAACACATTCAAATTCGGCATAGAATCACTCGTGGAAACATCCGCCAAGGTATGACCATCCCCCTCGAATGTAAAGGTATTCAATTGGGGGAGCGACGGGGAGCAAGTAACGCGCACCCGCTCCTCGCCCCCTCCCCGGGTAACCGTTGCTGAAACCAACGCGGAGGCTGAAGCAGAACTCTTCTGTCCGCCACGCGGAGCACCTCTCCTCCCCCGCTGTGCCAACACCGAGCCCGCCCGCACCAAAACCGTCGGGCCTGAAACAGCTCCCGCGGACCCCCAGCTGTCAAAACCTCTACCTGAGCAGGTCTTACCGTAACTAAAGACCGCTGGGCGTCGTCGCTCGCCAACTCATCCATCTTCCGTGCCTGTACATTCTGTGTCGATTTTTTAACACGAGAGCTGCCACGCTCGCTCAACGCCCCCGAGCGAGAACGCTTGGGGGTGACACAGGCCGCCACCACAGCGGCGACACCGTCAGAAGCTTCACGGTGAGGCCGCGACGGGCCCTCAGTATTACCGATAACTAAATCCAAACTCCCAGCCTCACTGTGAAGTCGAATAGCCTCCAGAACGCTATAGTCCTCAGCAGCCATAATTCAGGAATATGACGACAAAAAGACTAAGCAACAAGAAACTAACACTAAATACCTCAAGACCCAAAAAAATGTTCACAGACAAACTCACGGCAACCAGGTCACGAACTTAAAATGGTGTCCGAGAGGCGGAGTCACCAGAATTTATACTTGGGCTATAACTAGTAGGGAAAACCAGCCCAAACTCAAAAAATGCCCGGGAGACTGTAAGACCTCCCCCCCTGCCTGTCCTCCCAAACCGCCCGGGGGGGACCTCCCCGGGGTCGGCTGCCCCCCCCAAGCCCCCTTGAGTGCCTACAGCACCTATTTGCTACCATCTCTGACTTTACTGTAGACATTAGTCCAATGCAGATGATTGCTATGTTCAGTCATTTGCAATTAATCTAACGTATTTAGATGTTGGACTCCTGCTAAGGTCTTTACGAACTATCTTTGTAATGGATCAATGAGATATCACTCACCAGGGTTATTTCAGTGTTTGACTAGAATACGCAAAGGGTAAGAACTTCGGGTGAGAGATTGCTCACTAGAGTAAAAGACTTTATATCTGCTATTAATTGTATTACTTGTGGTTTGCATGCCGTCTGATTTTTTTTTAATATGCTATTTTTTGGGGGGGTTCTTATTGCAGTGTTGTGGGGTGGTGAGTACCCCAGTACAGTTTTTTGGGTGGTCCATTCCCATTACAGTGTTGTGGGGTGGTGAGTATCCCCATACAGTTATATATGAAACCCTGACCAAAGTCCTGTCCAAATGCAAACAGAAATCCATAATCCCATTAGATGGCACTGACTTAGATCTAAACTATGACACTATAGTAACCACCCTCAGGCAATCAATTTATGAGATAGCCCCTGAAAAAACACAAAAAATAAAGGGTGTAGAAAAAGGAGCTCCCTGCTTTACCCAAAGCCTACGAGATCAAAAAAGAAAGCTCCGTTATCTTGAAAGATGCTGGAGGAAATCTAAAAAGGACAGGGAATTATACAGAACATCGTTTCAACTGTATAAAAAGCTTATCGTATCAGCTAAGAAGGACTATTATGAAGCACGTATGAACAATGCCACAAACATCCAGAAAGAAACCTTCCAAATACTGAAAGAACTAAGCAAAAAGGAGGAAAAGGCAGATACATTGATTGATTGTGACACTTTTCAAGGATACTTTCTCGAAAAGGTAGCGACTATACTGTCAGATATCAAGAAAGACAACTCAACTATACACACCATGCCATTGCCCCCTCAAAACCCCTCAACCCCTATCATTACTAGATTTCCCGAAATTGACTCCACCACCCTTAGACAACTAGTAGCATCTACCAAGTCAGGTTCCCCTGCCGACCCCTGCCCTCCCGATATTTTTCGGCTAGCAATTCCGATTCTAGAGGACCAGATCCTAGACCTCCTAAACAATTCATTAGCTACTGGATCATTACCAACCACCTTTAAAGAGGCACGCGTCAGACCCCTGATAAAGAAACCTGGGGCGGATCCAACTAGCCTGAAGAACTACAGGCCAATCTCCCAGTTGCCATTTCTATCAAAAGTTCTAGAACAGCATGTGTTAAAATCATTGTCACCCCTCTGGAATCCCACCAATTTTCTCCAGGAGTGGCAAGCTGGTTTTCGTGCCCACCATAGCACGGAACTTGTAATGCTGTCAGTACTGGATGAGCTCAGATGCATGGCTGACAGTAAAAAGCCAAGTGCCCTGATATTATTAGACCTTTCAGCGGCGTTTGATACTGTCAGCCATGCACTGCTCCTGGACAGACTAGCCAGGTCCGGGATAAAAGAACAAGCCCTCCAATGGCTAACGGCCTTTCTACTAGGGAGAACGCAGAGGATCCAGCTAGCAGATCAGGTCTCTGACATGGGCGCCTTGGTTTGTGGAGTCCCGCAAGGGTCCGCGCTCTCACCACTTTTATTTAATCTATACCTACAGCCACTGATAGAATCCCTGGCAAACATGGGCTGTAAAGTTTTTAACTACGCCGATGATACTCAGCTGCTGCTGAGTATCGACAACACAACATCGGCTCAGTCCATGGCCCAAAATATACTACGGTTCACAGTAAATTGGATGTCGTCCAACCTATTAAAAATCAATCCAGACAAAACGGAAGTCCTTGTAGTCTCAACCTCTACTTCCCCCTGGAACGATTTGTTCTGGCCACAAGAACTCGGACCTACCCCAAAACTGTGCCCTAGTGTAAAGAGCCTCGGTATGAAAATTGATCAGGAACTCTCGATGACCAACCAAGTGTCCGCTGTAGTTGGCTCCTGTACCAACCTGATCAGGCAGCTACGTAAACTCGTCCCCCTACTCTCAATGAATATGCTTCGAACCATTGTTTCAGCCACAATAGTGTCCAGAATCGACTACGGAAACGCGTTATACCTAGGTCTCCCAAAAAATTCCATCAATCGTCTTCAGGTCATCTTGAACGACGCAGCCCGTCTAATATTCGGATTACCCAGGCGGACCCACGCCTCCCCCCTGCTTTATAGGCTACATTGGCTCCCTATGAAGCAGAGAGTCGAATTTAAGAGCATGTGCATCTGCCATAAAGCAATTCATGGACATGCGCCAGCCTATATAAAAGATAGGCTTGAAATGTATGAACCTAAGCGCGCCCTGCGATCCTCCGACTCCTTCCTGCTATCCTGCCCACGCTTTAAACTGGCAACTAAAGGAGGCAGATCCTTTTCAGTCCAAGCTCCCACCATCTGGAACAAGCTGCCGGAGGTGCTTCGTAGAGAACCCAATCTCCTCCGCTTTAGGAAATCCCTGAAGACCTTACTTTTCAAGGACGCGTTTACATCCCCGTAAGATAGGTCGATATTTCCACACTCTTCCATCTTGTTTCTTGTTGCTGTACTTGGTCAGAAGCGCTTTGAGACCTGTCGGTGAGTTGGCGCGATATAAAACCCAGATACAAATACAAATACAAATATAGGGTTATATGCTCTTGTGTTTATTGCTTATTGTGGTTTTGCCTGATACTTTCTTTGTCATGTCAAGTGTTCAGCTCAGGTTTTGCTTTATACAGTTGATTGCTTTATGTTCGGTTACTTTGCCTAGGCATTTTTCCTTGTCAGATGTACATCAAATTTTGTTGCGCAATAGGGTTGATTACATTAAAGTTTATGACGTAGTATATGCATTGTCTGAGATGGCAGGTCATATCTGGTGCACAGTAGTGCTTATTGGAGTGCGTATGTGTGTTGCCATCATTGATAGTTCATGGCATATGTACAGTTTTGTTTGTGGTGTGCTGGCTTCCTTTTTCTTTTTGAGAAAAGGGGATGGGTGAGTCTGTGTTCAAAGTAATTTTATATCTAGATTTAATGCATTTTCTTAACTTAATGCCTTCATGATTTCAGGGTTGTTCTATCTACTCACTTAATGTTTTATTGCATTTAGGACATTTTTAATGTTATGTCTATTATTTGATGATACTAATATTTTAGTAATTTTTGTTATCTTTAAACTTTGCTGTATTTTGAATTTCTTGAATTTATATCTCCGCATTGTTACATTTCTAAATGTTAGGTTCTTTGCTTCTGTTTTATCTTGGTTATAAATGTTATCTTGGTTCGTGCTTTATTCCTTTGATTTGTTGGTATAAAGAAAAGGGATATGTTGTGACTTGATTGTCACCTCTCCTTTCTCTTGTGCATTTCTTCCCTACTGCTCAACCAGGATGAGTGTTGGAATGTGTGGTGATGTCATGGAATGCTTGGGTGCCTGGTGATGTGCTGAATGTCAGTTGGTGTGTGCAGGCTGAACAGCTGGGAGGCTGCTCCTGGTGGGGCTATCTACCATCTTACTTACCATCTTATCTACCAACTACATCTTCTGTAAATGGAACAATAAACTACCTTGATGTGATCTACCTCCTGGCTATATTTGGACTTCTTTTATTTATGACATTATCCATCTCAAAGACACTGATGATGATAATAACGATGATGTCATGAATAATAATTTGGATGACTTTTCAGATTCTACAGCAATTTCTCCTAATGATGGTAGTGTTGCTCACCCAGTGTCTTTTGATTTAGTGAACCATTTTAGTGAAGCCATGTTGGGCCCTTCCCTCCTTCACCTCCCCAACTCTACTGAGTGGTTGCCCACTGAGCATGTGGCTGACTATGTACCCTTTTATCTTCGTCATGCTCTGGATAAGACATCACTTAACAAGTTCAGATCTGAATGCCCTGCCCTTCCCTCCCAAATAACATAACTTTCACTCCTGTTATTGATCCAACATGTCAATTATTTTCACTAAGTACAGAAAAGCTCTACAAAAAAGTTGTTGACTGGGCCTGGTCTAGTTGTTAGGATTGCATTTTAGATTTGGTTGGTCCTCTCACCAGGATTTTGGATTTAGCCGAGGAGGTTGCAATGGAAAGCACTCAGGTGGATCCAGATACTTTACCCAACTGGGTTGAATTGGCTATATGTATTGTGGGCTATGATATCACCCATATTTCACAGGAAAGGAGAAAAAGCCTTCTACTAAAGATCTATCCCAAGCTTATTAGTCTGCCTGCCAAGGAAGAGGGTACACTGAATAATGGCTTATTAATTGGAGATTATTTTATAAAAAGATCTTGGAAAATATGTTTCCACGTTTGCCACCATGGACAAAGCCCAGAATTCTCTAAAGAACATTTTCTTCCCTCAACTTTTTGCCAGGACTGGCAAAGGCAGTAGTCACTTTGCTGTCCGCTCTAATATAAGAGGTCAATCCATCTCCGGAGGCTCCTTTGATTACCAATCCCAAGTCAATGCCTATACTAGGTACAAACCCTAGTTCAATCCCCATCATTCCAGAGGATTCAGTTCCAGCGGATACAGGAACAAGAGAGACCAATATTCAGGTAAGACTTTTCACTTCTAGCCTACCTCCTGTGGGAGGCAGATTAGAGTTTTGTCAAGACACATGGTTATCTTATCTCTAACCTCAGATCCATTTCCTGCTTTAAGCTGTGCAAGCTTATCAAATAGAACTCTATAAAAACCCAATTCAATCCCATCTTCCCTCTTCTCTTCTTTTTCTCATCAGCAATCTCATTATTTCAAAACAAGATCGGTTCTCTTCTAACCAAAGAAGCCACAGAACAGACAGATCTCAATCATCCTTGATTTCTCAGCACCATCTTTCTGGTGCAGACGAAGAACAAAAAATGTCACCTGTTAATAAATCTAAAGGTTTTCAACAATTTTGTTGTCTGTCATCATTTCAAGATGGAAACTATTCTCCATCTTTGAGATATCCTTCTTCAAGATGATTGGCTAATCAGATTAGATCTTTAGGATGCTTACATTTCAGTTGCAATCCATTCTTCTCACAGAAAGTTTCCTTAATTCCAATGAGAAAGTTCTTTTTTTCATTTCCAGACTCTTCCCTTCAGTCTTTCTTCAGGCCCTTGGCATTCCACCAAGATTCCCAGACCGATTGTAGCCTTCCTCAGCGCGCAAGGTATCAGAGTTATTGTCTACTTAGACGGCTTCTTGATAATGGTACAAGACAAGAAAGTTCTAATAGCTCATTTACAATTTTGCCAAGACCTACATCTTCTCCTCTGGCTTTCTTATCAACATTTATGGGCACTGATTCCATTCTGTCAACTCGAGTTTTTTGATTTCTTGATAGATACAAGCCCTCAACCTGTCCTAGTATTAGCGAAACACGCATCTGTGTATTATACTTAAACACACGTTCATTTGTAAAACATCAGGCTGACCTCTTTCTTCTACTCATTGATGAAAGTCCCGATATCCTTTTAATCACCGAGACCTGGCTGACTGATGACTCTCTCCCTGACATCCTGGCAGCATTGCCCCCCGACTACTACATGCTCAATATGAACCGACCGTCTGGTCGCCCTGGTGGAAGGGTGGCAGCTGTCATAAGAAAGGAGTTCAAATTCATTTCCATGTCTTTCCTCACCCTCGTTGATGTGGACAACCTCATCATCAGCCTGGAAACGGGGGAGGGAGCTCTTACTCTCATTGTTCTCTATCGCCCACCCTATTCTATGCCTCTGTTCCCCGTTGCTTTTAGCGAACAGCTAGCCAAAATTATTAAGATTAAGAATACTATTCCTCCCGCCTTTCCTGCTGCCATATTAGTTTCCACTCCTGGAAACCCACTCTCACTATCATGTTTCCCCGCCCTTGATCCTACCACTCTGGCCAAACTTGTTGCTCGAGTCAAATCTGGCTCACCCAATGATTGTTGCCCCCCCTCTGTTCTTCACGACATTTGCCTGGCTCTGCCGGATTGCATTTTGTCTCTGTTAAACACCTCCCTTGAGACGGGCACGGTTCCCAACTCCTTTAAGGAGGCCCTTTTAGTACCCCTGCTGAAAAAGCCTGTAGCCGACCCGGAGGACCTCGCCATCTATCGGCCTATTTCTCTTTTGCCCTACCTATCCAAACTCTTGGAGGCGCACGTCACCAGTTGCCTCTCTCAGTTTATCGAGTGTTCCAACTACCTCGAACCGAATCAAGCCAGTTTCAGACCAGCCCACTCCACCGAGGCTGTGATCCTGGCAGGAATGGATTCCTTAAGGGACAATGCCGACAAAGGGTCGCCTCGGGCGCTCGTCTCATTGGATCTGTCGGCGGCGTACGACACGGTGGACCATAACATCCTTTTCCACCGTGTTGAACAGGCCGGCATTCGGGGCCTGGCCTTTGCCTGGATCAAATCTGTCTTGGCGGGTAGAACCCAGGCGGTACGTCTAGGACCTTTCATGGCTGCTAAGGAACTATCCACCTGCGGAGTGCCCCAGGGATCTTCCCTGTCCCCTCTGCTTTTCAATCTCTATCTCCAACCGCTTATCCACTCCTTGAAGAGGTGGGACATCACCGTCTTCAACTACGCAGACCATCTGCAAATTATCTTCCCCCTCCACACTCCCAATACAGCCCTCGACCGTCAAGCGGTTATGTTACACATTCAGCAATGGATGAATCTTAACCAGCTTAAGCTGAACCCGGGAAAAACAGAGCTAATCCTCCCGGGTAACAACCCCACTTACTGGGGTCCACAGTTTTGGCCGGCGGAGCTCGGCTCTCCGCATGCTCCGGCGAAGTCAGCAAAAAGTCTCGGGGTTATCATTGACACAGAGCTCTCCCTTAAGCCTCAGGTGGGTGCTGTTGTGTCATCTTGCATGTTCCAGCTAAGAAAAATCAGGAAAGTCTCCCACCTCCTTACACCTGAGGCCCTGATACAAGTCCTGATTGCCCTGGTGCTCTCCCGCCTGGATTTCGCTAATTCTCTGTACCACGGCCTACCTACATTCCTTCTCCACAGGCTCCAAAATGTGCAGAACCAGGCGGCTAGATTGGCCTATAAAACCCCGAAGTGGCAGTCTGCGAAACTACTACTTCGCAAACTCCACTGGCTGCCGGTTGAACAGAGAGCTGCGTTCAAGATCGGCTGCCTGACATTCAAAGCTGTGTCTGGGACTTCTCCCGCCTTCCTTAAATTCTTGGTCACTCTCTACTGTCCGGTACGCAACCTGCGGTCTTCTCATCGCCAGCTCTTAGCCGCTCCCCCAATTAAGCTAAAAAAAATTGGCAGTCATAGATATGCTCACTTGGCTCCCAAACTCTGGAAAGTGTTGTCCCTTTCGCTTAAATCTTCTAACTCCCTTCTGGAATTTAGAAAACGCCTGAAAACTAGTCTTTTCACAGAGTCTGGCTAGATCCCCTTCTTTATGCCTCTCAGCACCCAATCGGTGCCAGGAAACTTATGGTGTCAGAGCGCTATAGAAAACCCCCTTAAGATAAGATAAGATACTTCTTGATATAAAAAATGGTAAATTGATACTTGTATAGCGCACTACCCACCCGCAAGGGTCTCAAGGCACTTGCACGAATACCGCTGTGGAACGCGTCCTGGTTCTCCCTGTGAGGCGTCCACTCCTGGGCACCCCCAGGGTGAAGGCAGGCATCCTTAGCGTTGTGGGGGCCGTTGTAGAAATTAAGCAAGCTATTACCCAGAGTTGCAGAGTGGGACTCTATGATTAGAATAGGCACCGAGGAAAGAATTATCAGGTCTGTGGAATTTTTGAGCCCAAGACCCGCCGAGGCGGGGAACTGAACTCTGATCCCGGGCTAGACCTCTGCATCAGGGTCTGCCACTCTAACCATTGAGCCACACTCTTTCCTTAGCTTCATTGTCGCGCCTTTCAGAGATAAAATTTATGCATATTCACAGAGGTCTTGCTTATTCAGACCCCGCTTCTTTAGATCCACAGTCCAAAGAAGAACTCCTTTGGTGGCTGACCCATTTAGATGCAAGGAACGGGAGAACGATTTTCTCTGCCGCCCCAGATCTTGTCTTCGAGTCCGATGTAAGTCAAACAAGTTGAGGCACAAGAGCCTGTCTATTCTTGACTGTAGGTATATATGGTCTTATCTGGAGTCATTCTTCAATATCAACAGATTATAGATGCTTTCAGGTTCCTTTGCTATCCAGTCCTTTAGAAAAACAAGAGGAAAACTGTGCTGTTCTTTTACAAATGGACGTACTGACAGCGGTCGAATACATACATCATCAGGGGGGCACAAGATCCAAAGTCCTGGCATCCAGCCAAATGTCCTTGAGAATATTGTCTTCAACACCAAATCTCAGTCAGACCTGTCTATCTCCCAGGAAACCTTAATGTACTATCAGACTAGTACACCTGACAACTTTTTTGACCCAAGCGACTGCCAACTGCACCCTTCGGTGTTCCATCAGCTTACTTCTATCGTTAGCATCATGTTAATCGATCTATTTGCCTCCTCACTCAATACCCAACTACCTGCCTTCTTCAGTTGTAGACTTGATCCCCAAGCCTTAGCTACGGATGCATTTCTTCCATCTGGGCCCCAATCTCTTCTCTATGCCTTTCCTCCCTTTCTTCTAATTGCGCCGGTACGAGCCCAAACTCACAGAATTCATCACTATTTCTCATAACTTCCTTTTGGCAGGCCCAACCTTGGTTTACAACTCTGTTGTAACTTTCATCTGACTTTCCAGTTAGGCTCCCTCATTTTCCCGATCTTTTACTCAATTCTCAAGGCCTTCAGCACAATTTGATCCTTCAGGGATCCCTCTTTCTCATAGCCTGTAGAATTTAAAGTCGTCCTGGAGATTTCCAGGAACTTCGCAGGAGGCTTTCTTCCTTATCCAACAATATTGGCTGCTTGGCACTTTCGTAGTCTATAAATCAGACTGGTTGGCCTGCTCTACCCAGTGTCTGGACAGTGATTCAGATTCCATTTTGGCAGATGTGATGCTTGTTGTCAACTTTTTAGCTTCCCTTGCTTCTCAAGGAAAGTCTCATTGCACAATCAATATTTTCAGGTCAGCCAATTCTGCTAAACAACTTTGAGTTTGTCATCTGTTAAAGGGAGTATATTACGTCAATCCTCATAAACCTCATTACTTTAGGGGATGTTAATCTGGTATTGAATTTGATTGTTTCATGGCAATATATGTTCTGCAAAATGTACAATGCTTTTATGTTTAATTTCCTTGAAACATGTTTCTGATGTCAAACCTTTGGATGAGTCCTCATTCCAATATTCCCCTTGGTGTAACTTTTCATAAGAATAGACGGACCAATACCAATTTGTCTACAATTCATTATCCCATTTCCCTCCTTAACCAAAATTATTTGTTGGTAATTGTTTCAAATCCTATGTTTCAGGAACTGCAGATTTGAGGTCCCCCTCATCTACTCAATTGTTAATTTCTTTTGAGACACCCCATAAGCCTATTTCATCTACATCTTTAGCTTGCTGGGTAAAGTGGATTAAGTCTTTGGCTGGTATTGATGTTAATTCTTTTGTTGCCCATTCAGCCAGAAGAGCTATGGCTTCCAGGGACTTTTGGTTCGGTGCAAGTTTGCGCAACACATTCTCAAATCTGCAGATTGGTCAAACACTAACACTTTCAGAACCTTCAATTGTAAACCTATTGCACCTGTATCTGATTCTCTTATTTCAATGCTTTGAACAAGCATAATATGAGCCTCAGGGCTTGTAATAAAATTGAGATTTTCCTAGCTTCGGTGTCAGAAAGGCTTGATTTTATCACACTTCTCAACTAGTTTCCTCAACAGAGGGAAAAGGGGGGATTTGGAAGCTAGATGAGAAGATCCAGAGCCTGTGCTCCTATGGATAGATCAAAGTCTCAATAATAGTGCTTCTGTTCCTGAGAAAGGAAGAAAAAAAGGTCTCTAAACAGGTTGTGTGCGATTAGACTAAAGCTTTGGAGACTGTCAACAATACTGTCTCATATTACCCTCTCATACCCCCTAGGGATTTGTCATGCTTCATCATAGGACAGTGATCCTCATCAGGCTGGGGCTGCAATTCCCTATGGGTCACCCAAAGTCTCAATTTGGAGGAGATCTTTTTAGATAGAAGCTGTATGATGAATGCAAGTGAGGTAGATTAGTGATACGTGATAGTGGTTTCAAACAGATGGGGATGTCCCTTCCAGGGATGCAGAGATAGGGGGTGGGTGCAAACAACCGGTCCTTAAAGGAAAACAGGATAAATTTAAAAAAGAAAAATTAAACTTTTCAGTTTAATTTTTAAAGGGCAGGCAGGTGTCCCAGGGACCCCTGCCTGCTATTAAAACACATTTTCTAACACACCCACAAAGGGGATGGGGTCCCCTGGGGATCCCTTCCCATTTGCAAGTGGTTTACCACCTATTTGAAGTAGGTGGTATACTGTGAGTGTTTTACAGCCGCAAATGCGGTCACAAAACAATAGTACATAGCTGGGAGTCTTGCTTTTAGGAAGGGACACTCCTTTCCTAATAGCAAGAGTCGCACACGCTATTTTACGAGTCAGTGACTCACAAAATAGTGTTTGTATATGCCATTACCCTTTTTTGCATTCACAAACGGGCCGATCTCCTGTTTGCGATGTCAGAAAAGGGTTGCAGATCTGGCCCTAAGACCCCAAGTCCTGTGATGAATGGTAGCAACATTTTCTCATGCTACTGGCAGCCAATGAGAGTGTTTGCTCCCTTTGGAGTCTTGCCTCCCCGGGAGCAAGATTGCCCAATGGCAAAAAAGGCTCCCTGGGATAATCGGAGCACTCTTATTTTAAATTGGGGCTCCCACAAGACTCTCTTAAGTCGCTTGCAGACTCAACCATCAAGATACACAATATTATTTCAACCTTAATTTCTCCAAACCTTCTAAATGTATTCATGCCAAACCACAAAAAGCATAATCTGTAGACCAAGATGCGGTAGGATTACCTTTGCACTGCTATTTTCTAACGTGATTTTAATGTTTTTAAGAATGCAACTTATGTTTTTAAAGCTCATTGCACTTAGCACTTTACATTTGGGTATTTCCCGACTTTCTGCCCTTGCCTCAGTCCGTCATGGCAAGTGCCAATTGAACGGAGAGTGCTCTCAGGGCTTTCATGCTCCTCCACACTTCCGGTGACACTGGCATTTCCGGGTGGTGAGCGGGTTAGTTGTTCCCGCTGCGCACCCTACTTAAACCAATGCCAGAGCCGACGCGGAGTCTGCGGTAGGATTATCATTGCGCTGCTAATTTCTAACTTGATTTTAATGTTTTTAAGAATGCAACTTATGTTATATAGCTCATTGGACTTAGGACTTTGCAATTGGCTATTGCCCGACTTTCTGCCCTCGTCCCAGTCCGTCATGGCAAGTGCCGATTGAACGGAGGGTGCTCTCAGGGCTTTCACACTCTCCTCACTTCCGGTGACATTGGCATTCCTGGTTGCTGAGCGGGCTAGTTGCTCCCACTGCACACCCTACATAAACCAATGCCTGAGTGGACGCGCCTAGAGGGCGCGCTGCCGACAAACCAAAGGCAAGCCCGTCTGCGCCCATCAATGCATGCGGTCCGTGCCTAGGGCCAGAACCTCTGCTCCTATTGGTGGAAAATCATGGAGTAAAACATACTTGAGTATCAAGTTATATAGGCTTATGGTCAACCCCTGCTGTCCACCTTCAGAATTACACAAAGAGCCTAAACAGTGTGAGCATTGCCAGTTGCCACTCAGCTTTTCAAAAAGCAACGCGCTGGAACCACTGCACACTCCCTCATATTAGAAGTCCACAAAGGCCTTTAAGGCGGTTTTAATTAATGCACAATCATTATCGAAACATAACACAGAGGTGGCTGAATTGATTGAGTCACATAAACTTGATTTGACATTTATTACAGAGACATTGGCAAATGGTGCCTCAGTTTCTGAAATTGCCTTGGCATTACCGGCAGGTTATTCTGTCATACGAGCTGACAGAACAAGGAAGCGGGGGTAGCATTTATTTCTAGAGGAGGGCTGCAAGTAAGGGGCACCGCAGTGGGAAGTTCCCAAGATTGTGAATTGTAATCCTTTCAGATCTTATTTACGAACAATTATACAGTAAAAGGTCTTCTGCTTTACAGACCTCCAAGGGCACAGACCATTCTGCTGCATATTTTAAGCCCTATTTTAGAACCCAGTTTGGAGGGATCTGACTTCACGATATTATGGGATTTTAATTATCATTTAGAAGAACTAGCAGACCATAATACTGCCTTACTGGTTGATGCAATAGCTGGCCTCTCTTTGGATCAGACTGTTAAACAGGATACACATGTGGCCGGGCGCATGCTAGATGGGATTTTTTCTTATAACCCCACTCTCAAAGTTGTCGAAATAATTCCCGTACCTTGTCAGACCACAAAGCTATCTTGGTTACTGTAAGTTCTGATCAGTAGCAACCAGTACACACAAATGCTCATAGGCTAGTTACATATCAGGATTGGGCCAATATCAATGCTCCTATGCTGCAAGAATTATTACTCAGGACTAAACCTGATTCAGTGCCAGACAGCAATTTAGCTGTTCATAGGTTATCCTCCTGGATCGAATCAGCGGTCAATATTGCAGCCCCTACTAAATGTTTTATCTCCGGGAGGAAAAATTAGTTCGAACCATGGTTCACAGATGAACTGAGGGCATAAAAACAAGTGTGCAGAAGGGCAGAAAAAAATTGAGAGCCAACTATGACCAAAGTATGAAAATTGAATATGCACGAACGTTGGCAGACTGCAAAAAACTGGTTAAAGGAAAAAAAGAAATTATTTCACAACAAAGGTAAGTGAGGCTAAGAACTCTTGTAGGGAGCTCTTTGCCACAGTATAAAAACTAGCAAATCTCCCCGCTGTAAAACCGATGGAACGTAGTACCGAACTTTGCAACACACTTGGACAGTTTTCTGTAGATATAGTCACTTCAGTGTATGAATCTTTTAAGATTAATGATCACCCATGCCATAGCCAAGCATACAAAGCAAGGTGAAGCGCATGTTTCCAGAAATACTAAGTGAACAACTAAGTTTTGTGCTCACATAGATAATCTAGTCAGGCTGTTTTCCAGATGCTTGGAAAACAGCCTCAGTCATCTCAACAAGCTAATTTGTACCAGAAAGAACCTAGTATTTACCATCCAATCTCAAGAATTCCATTTCCAGCCAAGGTTTTTGAGAAACTGCTTAATAAACAGCTGACAGACTTTATATCATCTAGAAACTTTTTAGACCAATTACAATATGGGTTCAGGGAGGAAACCTAAAAAATACCTTACCACCTAAAAATCCAAACCCACCCTAAACCCTAAAAAAACCCTTGTCATCCAAAAATCCATACCCCCACTAAATACTAAAAAATACCTTGCCAGTCCAAAATCAACACCCAATCAAAACCCTAAACAAAATCTTACCACCAAAAAACACCCTCCCACAGTAAACCTTAAAAATTCCCTTATCACCCAAACATCCATACCAACCCTAAACCCTAAAAACTCCCTCACCACCCAAAAAACCATACCCACCCTAAAACCTTTAAAAAACCCTGATCACCCTAAAATCCATACTAACCGTAGACTCTAAAAATTTCTTCGCCACCCAAAAACCCATACCCACCGTAAAATTAAAAAAAATCTCTGCCACCCAAAACCCCATGCCCTCCCTAAACCCTCAAAATTCACTTGCCACCCAAAAGCCCACACCCAGCCTAATCTCTAAAAAATCCCTTTCATCCAAAAACCCATAGGCACCCTAAATCCCAAAAATTCCCTTGCCACCCAAAAACTTATACCCACCCTAAACTGTAAGGAATACCGTACCACCCAAAAACCCAACACCACCCTAAACCCTAACAATTCCCTTGTCACTCAAAGAACCATAACCAACTTAAACCCTAAAAATTACAATTTGACCCAAAATCCCGCATCCACCCTAACCCTAAAAAATCCCTTACCACTCAAAAATCCATCTGCATGCTGAACTCATAAATTATCTTCCCTTGCCACCCAAAACCCCTGAAACCCCCAAAACCCATTACCACTCAATATCCATACCAACCCTAAACCCTACAAAATACCTTGCCACCCAAAAACGCATTCCCACCTTAAACCCTAAAAAAATCCATCTCAGCAAAAAAACTCACACATACCCTAAAACATCCTTATCATAACACATATACATATATAATACCTACTGGCGGTCGCCAGTAGGTAGTTATAGTTAGAACCTAGTCTGCATAGAAAAAGCGTTTTTTGTTTTCCCAATAACTTTGCCGCAGTTTGACAAATCTTTGCAAAAATTTCAAAAAGAGATGCTCCACTCCGATCAGCTCCTGTCTTGATAGTTTCGGGGTGATTCATCAAGTGGGGGCCGAGAAAAAAGGGGGGTCCCAAAACACGTATTCACCATGTTAATTTCCATAGGTACTTTAGGCAAAGCTACTGCCCGAACTGCTGATTGAAATTACACCAAATTTGGCAAAAGGGTAGGTCTTGGTTCAGAAAGAGCCCTTTATTTAAATGGTGTAAATCCGTTCAGTAGTTTCTAAGAAATTAAAAAAAAAAAAATATTGATATCTGGGCGGAGCCTAACCACACATCTCATCGTGAGAGCTGATTGGCTGTCAACACTTCATCCTGGAATTGCTGGCAGCCATCTTGCGACCAATATACATGATAGCACCACATTGAAATGCATTGTAGTGAATAGAAGGTTTCGAGGGTCACCAAAAGAAGATCTATAAAGGGTGATAACAGACTTTAGTTACATTAGAATTCATTTGTTAATACTCATTTTAGGAATTGTGGTGTGTTCTAAGGTGATTTTACCATGTGAAAAACCTTCTGCTGTGATATCATGAATCATGTTTGACATAAAACTATTTTCTCATGCTTTTCCCATAGAGGTTTGGAAGGTGCCCCAGAAGCTAAAATGAGAACATATTTTTTGTAAATTCGCATGATCTTTCTCAGTCATGTGAGAACGAAGTTGGACATTCTCAGTAAAACATGTACATCCATGTTAGCTCCTATACATACACATCCGCTGATTTACAAGCGTTACGACCTACCTCTATGATGTGTCCCCCCATTCCTCTTAATACGATAAAACGAACATCTCAGCAACCCCGTCAACCTCATTGCTGATCCCGCTCCTAAGTATGCGGTCCTTACAACCACACCCAGCGCAACCTGCAACTTTAGCTGCATTTATCTAAACACCTGCTCCGTGACTAAACATCAGACGGACATCTTCCTGCTACTAACTGACAGACAAACTGATATGTTGTTACTGACCGAAACTTGGCTCACCCCGGATTCCTTACCGGACATTTTAGCTGCCTTACCAGCAGACTATTATATTCTATCAGCAATACGTCCGGGAGGGAAAACTGGGGGAGGAGTGGCCATCATTGTTAGTAAAAAACACCAGCTTAGACAATTAACATCTTTATCTCTGCCCAATACAGAAAATATAGTTGCTAAATTAGACACTCCTAATGGAACACTTGTATTGGTGCTATTGTATCGCCCACCCCAAACTATGGCCACATTTCCTACAATTCTAGCAGAGCAATTGGCTCTGCTGGTTACAAACCACTCCAAACTACTTTTGGTTGGGGACTTCAATTTTTGGTTTGATAACACATTGTTAGATCCTCAAGCAGCAGAGATGAAGGACCTTTTTAACGACATTAATTTGACACAACACATTCACACCGAGACTCATCAGAAAGGTCATAGTCTCGATCAAATCTGGTCCTCGAATTTACCAATATATTCTATTGCTATAAAACCTTGTAGCTGGTCTGACCACTATAGCATAAGCTTCTCTTTTCATTTAGATAAAACTATTCAATTTAAGCTGCAAACCAGTAAGACCACTCGGAAATGGACTTCCATGGATATGTCAGCTTTCTTAAACTTTTTAAATACTTCCCTTCCCCTACAGAGTACTAATGTCGAGGTAGCTGACCTTAGGTTTAAAGAATGGCTAACTACAGCCATCAATATCTATGCCCCCCTTCTACCTGTCTTTGTAGCTCTAGAAGCTCGGACGCACACAAATGGTTCACACCTGAGCTAAAAAAATTAAAAATGGAAGTGAGGCAACAGGAAAGAACATGGCGATCTAAGTATTGCCCTCAAGCTAGGGCTACCTACTGCTTAGCTAGGAAAGCATACCAAAAAATTTTACATAATCACAAGACCGCTTATTTCTCAACAAAAATTTTAAATTCTACCAACAAGTCGAAAGAAATTTTTAGAATTGTGAATGAATTATGTAATGATGACAGAACCTCTCCTCCGGTAGTCCCCTCACAAACACTCTGTAACTCCTTGAATGACTTTTTCAGTGAAAAGATACTATTGATTAAACAGAATATATCCACACTTCCAGTCTGCGCCCCTGTGGATGATATTTTTTTTAATCCGTTAACATTACATTCTTTTCCTCCCATTAACTTAAAAGTTTTTTTAGATTTATTGACTAGAGTCAAATCAGGATCCCCCATGGATGTCTGTCCCCCTCTAATCATGAGGGAAATTGGCCGGGCCATCCCTAGTAGCATGATCCCATTGCTTAACAAATCCCTTACATCCGGGACAGTCCCCAGCAGCTTCAAGCAGGCCTTATTGAGCCCCCTCACTAAGAAACCTGGCATTGACCCTCTTGCCTCACTAATTATCGGCCTATATCCCTTCTGCCCTATTTATCCAAGATTTTGGAGGCTCATGTCACCAATAGCCTCTCAAACTTTGTTGAAGACTCTGGCTACTTACAACCTAACCAAGCAGGATTCCGGCCTGGTCATTCTACTGAGGCAGTAATATTGGCCGTTCAGAACACCTTGAGGTCTAACGCCGACAAAAATTTACACCAAGCTTTGGTGCTTCTTGATCTGTCCGCAGCATTCGACACGGTTGACTATTCCATTCTGGTCAACCGTGTCGAACAGGCCGGCCTCAGAGATTCTGCCTTGGCCTGGCTGAAATCGTTCATATCTGAACGCACCCAGTCTGTCCGTCTAGGGTCTTTCTCAGCTCCTAAAATCAATTCTTTTTGTGGGGTCCCTCAAGGCTCTTCTTTGTCTCCTTTACTATTTAATTTGTATATGCGGCCCCTTTTGTTTTCTTTAAGAGAGCACAAAGTCACTGTATATAATTATGCAGATGACTTGCAGTTAGTTTTTGTACTCAATTCACCTAATGCTGTGGAAGACTTTCAGGCAACTATGACCTTAATTCAGAGCTGGATGTCTTTAAATCACCTCAAATTAAACCCGGGGAAAACCGAATTGATTTTGCCCGGGAAGAGTGAAATTAGCTGGAGCCCTCACTTCTGGCCTTCTGATATGGGTCTCCCCCCAAAAAAATCTCAAACAGTAAAAAGTCTGGGAGTGACCATCAATGAGGACCTTGCTTTAAAATCCCAGATTGGAACTGTAGTTTCTTCTGGTTTTTTTCAATTAAGAAAAATAAGAAAAATTGCACACCTCCTTACTCACTCTGCCCTAATTCAGGTAGTCATGGCTCTAGTCCTTTCCCACATTGATTTTTCAAACAGTCTCTATTTTGGCCTACCTGTAGGTCAACTTAGAAGACTGCAACACCTGCAGAATCAAGCTGCTAGATTGATCTGTAAAGTACCTAACTGGGAATCGATTAAACCAGGACTAGAGAATTTGCACTGGCTACCTGTGGCTCAGAGAGCCGCATTCAAAGCTGGGTGCATCATCTTCAAGGCTTTACAAGGTAAGGGCCCCCTGTTCATCAGACAATTGATTGGGAGATACATCCCCTCACGTAGCTTCAAATCAGCCCACAAAGATTTACTTGAGGTACCACGGTTCAAGAAAAAGCGACAGGGAGGCAGCTGTTTTCACTTTTTAGCAGCCACCTTGTGGAATTCTTTACCTTTGGCCCTTAGACAGAGCAAGGATCCCCTTGCTTTTAGAAAGGCATTCAAGACCCACCTTTTTCACACAGGCCTATCTGAAATAGTGACTCTTGTTGGTATATCCTTTGTTATGTTTTATATCTCTCTTCAGTGCCAAGAAGACCCTGGGCGTATGTGCGCTTTACAAAGTTTAAATAACATAACATAACATAACATAACAACAAGGGCAGTGACTGTCCATTGATTCCTTTGTGTTCTACTGCAGCTTTCCAGAGTGTTCTAAAGAACAACTAGAGACCTAAAAGTCGTACTTATGACACATGTTTGGCACACCTGAAGCCATCTTGATTGAAATTAACTGGGAACATTTAATTTAAAAAGGAACAAAATGAGGGGGTTCTTTGCGTCAAAGAAATTTTGGTTTGGGCAGTTGAAAGAATAATCAGGACATATTTTAAGTGAGATCTGATATGCTAATCTCTCGAATGCATGAAAAGATGTTAAATGCTCAATCTCTTTCCTTTGACAAAGGGCCCTACCAATGAGGCAGAAATGGTGGTGAAATACTTGAACTTCCAAAGGTTATGTAATTGATTAAACATAATCCACCGAAGTATTAAGGTACGCTCAAGAATGACAAACAATTACATCTGAATTAGCCCAAATAGAGGTAGAGGACATGTTGGCAATTTTTATTAGGTAAAATGTTTTTAGGAAACACATTTTTTTAATAATTGTATGTTTTCCGAATTAGTAAAATCTTCATATTTTTTTTGAGTGAGAAACACCTTGAGATCAAACAAATTAAACAGTCGACATATGACTATTAGAAATGTAATTTGTGATTTAAGGATCTACTTCATAGTGTCCGCTAATTGATTGTACCTAAGAGATTTTGATGGATAAAAGAACGCCTTAGATTAAGGAAGAGAGGTTCAAAACAAATGTGATAGTAATTATTGACCACTAGGGTACACAGTACATGCTAGGTTTCTAAATTTATGTTTTCTTGTGTTTAGAATTTAAGAAAGATTTTCCGTCCTGATGAAGGTGAAAATATTAATCTAACACCGAAACGCTGCATCGACTGTTGTTTTTAACTTGACTTGTATTGTTTTTATATCCATATGATTAGATTGTAACCCAATAGGGAGGAATATGAATAAGGATATGCGTATGTATACATATTGTGGTTTTATTGAATACATTTATCTTTTTTACATACCTGTAACTGTAGAGGAGAATTTTTGAGAAACTGCATGCTGTACTGTGATAATGGATATGGTGGCAAGATATATGTGCTTTTGAAGATAGATAGTGTCAGGGTAACTGACATTGCAACAGAATGGAACAGACAAGCCAGGAGGGAGGGAATAGGGGTCTGCACATGAAAGGGGAGGGCAGGGGGCAAGGAAGGAGCTGCAAGCTGACCATGGCGGTCAGGCAGGATGGGCACTAGAAGCACAACACAAAATGGAGCGCAACAGTATGACTACAATGGCATACACACAGACCATGGATAGAAGGTGGGAGGGGGTCAGGGGTAGCACAGAAGACCATGCATGGCAAACAAGAGGGTTAGTGGCAGCACAATTTGGCCATGATAGGCAGGAAGGAGGGTGCAGGGCATGTACAAAGGATCATGGAGGTTAGAAGGGAGGGGTAGGAGCTGGGCACAGACAAGAGAGTTCAAGGGAAGGAGCCTCACAACAGACCAAGCGGGCAGGCAGGAGGTGCAGTTGCAGCACAACAGACAAGGGAGGGCAGAAGGATGTAGAAGTAAAATGGACTATAGAGGACAGGAGGAAGGGGATGCTGCCATGGAACATGGACAGGCAGGGTAGAGGTGGCAGGGAGTGGTTACAGTCATCTGACAATGCTAGGCAGGTAGGAGGGGAGTGGCAGTTCAACAGAAAACTCAGAGTAGATGGGAGGGGCAGGTCCATGGAATGTGGTGGGAAAAAAGGATGGATCAGGGGCATGCACACAGACATCGGAGATCAGGGGGAAGGAGAGTGGGGCAGCAAGCTAAGCACAGAGGCTAAGCAGAAGAGCAATGATGGGCAAGAGTAGTGGACTGGTGTTGTATGGGATTTTACGATCCAAGCGAAATCTCCCAATTCATGCCCTCATATAGGTACAATTTACATTGCCCTAATATAGGCATAGAAATCATACCCATATTTAGATATAGCCCATGCAGTCCAAATACAGGCATGGCTACTTCTACCCGTACCAAAACGTCACAACGATTTCTTGGAAAATCAGCTTAAGCAGTCAGGGACCTCCCCTTGCTTGAATATTGATTTTTCCAAGAACTCATGGACTTTACAAAGAACTACTATTCCCTTGGGGTTCTTTCCTGATGTTATCATGCCCGACTTTACGTCAAACTAGGCACCTTCAAGGTATAAATGTGCCTTCACCTGCTCTAGCAAGACACGGTGGTGCGGAGCAGCTCGACTGTCTACTTGCCCAAAGCAGCTCACTACAGCAAGTGCCGAAGGAAGCTGACCCTCCAGCTGACGCTCTGATCAAGATGCTGCATTTCTCTCGGTGAGAATGCAGCTCCAGTTTTTCTAAGCTCCCCTCGCGGGGTGTTGGGAAATCGAGTCCCAAGACAGAGATACCAGACCTCCTTCATTCTAAACTAAGGTATGGAGCTGATTAGACCCTAAGAGAAATCTTGGATAGATTCTTGGCAAAGAAAAGCAAACCTATGCTACACAAGTACTTACACCCTCCAGCGTACTAGACTTAGGTTAGGTACATTGGGGTAGGCGTATTTCAGATAGCACTAGTTGAGTATTTTAGTCTGTGTACTTATATATGTACTTTTATATGGCTTAGAAACCAAACAATGCTTTTACAGTATTATTTTATAATTCTATTCTCGCTGTACACGTTATAATTTGCAGCCTGCATTACGATTGTACCAGTTCACTTTACTTGCATGAGAAAGAAGACTGTTCAATAAATCCTTTTATTAAAAACGCCTGTCTCTCTATTTCTCTGCAACTCTGTTGAAACAAAGCATGCATGATTGACTGAGTAAAGTATTTATCTATTGTTTCCACAACTCTGAAGATACGTTTATTCTTGGGGAAACAAAGTTGTCATGTTCATGTGGTTGTCAGAAACGAATCCCTTTTTGTTTATTAGAGGAAGTTTCTAGTGACCTCTGAGTTAGCTGGCACTCACTATTAAGTGTAATATATTCGATAGAGACCTATTCAACCTCAGTCCTATGTCTAAACTATAGGATATACTTTTCCAATGCGCAGAGCCTATTGGGAATAAAGGAACTACACTACATGGCGCCCACCGTTTGGTAAGGCACTAATTTAACGCTAGATACTAGAGTAACTCAGTCGTGCTTTTCACAGAGACCCCTTTTTCCCTTAGAATACTCCAATAGATGTCTGGTTTGGGTAAAAGGATAAAATATCTGCAATAACTGAGTAGGACGAAAATTCTATGTACTAGTTTTGGTTTGTTCAACATTGAAGGATACAGTGTTCCAAAATATTGTGCACCTTATCTTTGTTTCCTTGAAACTTGTTCTGCAACTTTCATTAAACAATGTCGAATAACAACAACACCGAGAACGGTGGAGCTGCAGCAACTTCAACCCAATCGGACTTAGACGGTACTGGTTTCGAACAAGACGACCCGGATGCTTTAATCATCCCGGAAAACTTAAGGAAAACCATCACTATAAACCTTATAACAAATGGCCTATCACCAAGAGGTGATAGGGTAAGTTTTGTAATAGAAGCACATGAATATCGGCAGACAGAGGGATTTTAATAATGGATTTTCTTCCCTGAATCAAATCCAGTATCAAGTGTTTCACTTCTACAAAGTAGAGGAACATCCAATGGAATGCACTCCTTTCGAGAATGTTGAAATTCCACTAACATACCAAGAGCATGCGCTCTGGTTTAAAGGCGCCCTACGACATCAAAATCACATTACCAGGCTCGGTCCACTAAGCAGACCAGGAGCAACATGGCCGGTACTAGCCAGGTATACACCACATCCTGACATTGAAGAAATGACAGGTGCGGATCTATTAGTGCAACTAAAACAACTAATCAAAATCCAAAGACAATTGGTTCAATATGTCATGCGGACTCTAACAGTCTAACCTCCTATAAGGATTCCACAACAAACCCCTTACCAGGGGAACACAAATAAAATCACACCACAAACTATACAATCAGTCATTGGTAAACTGCCCACAAAAAGGGAACAAATTCGATTCTGGATAGCTCAAAATATTACTCAAACAGAGGCAGTATTTCCTGATACTCCCCCTGATGAGAAACACAGGATTCGAAAAATCTGTTCACCAATGGGGATCGCACCACACCTAGAGGACTGTGACACTTGGGGTACAGTCTTTTTATGAAATCTATACAAAAACACATGGTGTGCCGTCAATGGTGGTAATACCAGTTGCCCTGAAACAGATTGAAAATGAATACGGGGCAGAGCCTGCTTTAAATCTGGGTATGAAACTACTGAAAGATTTCAAACAGGTCTCAACAATAATATTAGCCAATATTAAAAGTGAGGCAGCATCCGTGGCAATCAACTAAAAGTTAAGAGAATTTGATGTAACTGAACAACCATATGAGCTGGCCAGAATAATTGAAATATCCTATGAAGAACTAGGTAGAGATAGTTTGGGTGGGAGATGAACCCCAACTAACTGAAAGTCCTGAAAAAGTCTTTATTAAAAACACTCTCACTATTCCCAAAATGAAGTGGGAGAACACTAAACAAACTTCTAAAGGGAAGCCTTCTCAATCCCGAGGTAGGTCTTCTCAAAAGGAGCCCTCTGAAAAGAGGTATATCCTCAGGAACAGGGATAATTTGAAAAAACCTGATAGATGTCAAGATATTGGTACAAATTCCTCTTGTACCTTTCAGACTTCCTCACAGAAATCGGAAAGAAGAGGACGGTCAGAACACAAGGAAGAACGCGTCAAGTCCAAAAAGGATCAACACATTTCAAAAAATAAGAAAACCCAATTCACCAAAAAGAAGGTAGCTGATCTAAAAATCAGACATGCCAAGGATCTTGAGGACACAACTCAGGAACAGGGAGTGGGCCCAGACAATGCTGGACAGCGCAGAAGAAGTAATGGTAGCTCGCAAAATCTTGAAGGATCATCTGGAGACAGTGGACTTGAATGAGTACATCCAAGTTGAAACAGCTGATACCAGTGTTATTGTACCCCATAAGTTATAGGAAGTAACACTCCAGATGGAGGGGGACGTAACTAGGAATATAAGAGCACTCTTTTGGGAGAAGCTCTCTAAGGGTTATGACATTCTTCTGGCTCAAAAATCATTATGCCAGCATTCTCCAATCATATTCCAATTCATTTAAAATACACCTATGCCAGAAAATGGGCTGTAGCCCAGGCTCCAGCATTATATTAAAAATCATGTAGGATGGGATGAGGATTCCCCTCACCATAACATCCAATTAAACACTCAACCAACTGCACAAAGGCAGTATCCAGTTAAGCAAGAAGCTAAGAAACAGGTCAGGGAGATATTAGATCAACTTGAATACCAAGGGGTGATTGAAACATGCACCTCGTCAATGAACAATCCTTTGTTTCCTGTCTCCAACCAGACAATACATATCGTCTAGTTTTGGATTACAGACATCCAAACTCTTGTTGCAAAACCTTTGCAGTACAAAATGCACACAGTGCAGCACTAATGAATAACATTGTGCATAAAAACCAGGTATAAACCACATTAGATATTTTTAACGGTTTCTTCTGTCAAAACATTGCACCTGAAAGCAGGTACTTGACCGCTTTCTCAATTATGGGGACACAGCGACACTTCTTTTGTCTCCCCCAAGGATTCAAGAATAGTCTGGGGTTATTCTCAGCTAGAGTAATAGAGTTACTACAAACGTATGATAATGAGGCATTATCTTATGTCGATGAGATCTATCTAACAGACGATGACTTGGACAGGCACTTGAACAGAGTGAATACCATTATACTTGGATTCGCCTCTGAAGGGTAAAAATTCAATTTTAAAAAAATCAAGAATTGCCCACCTCAACGTCCTTTTTCTAGGATACGAGTTATCAAGTGAAGGAAAAAGCCTGGCAGCCAACTTTTTAGAAAAGTGCGCGCTGCTCCCACCTCCAAAAACGCGGAAAAACTTACAGTCAATTCTAGGCTTCGTAAATTTTGGAAGAACATACATTCTAAACTACGCAGAAAGGGTTAAACCTCTCTACCAATTAATCAAACCTGTTTTCAAAACAATTAATTGGACTCAAAAACATACAGAACTTTTGCGTTCAGTGCAAACAGACATGTTAGCAACAACACATTTACAGACACGCATAAACATATGCAACTTAGTAATACGAATCATCCCGGGTAGATGCAGATGCACATACTTAACCTTTAATGAAGGGGAAAAAGTACCAATTGCTTATAAATCAAACTTGTACACACAAGCTGAAATGAAATTCACTTCTACAGAAAAAATTCTGATAGTGGTTCAAACTGAAGTAGCAAAAGAGAGAGCCCTCGCACAGGGAAAAAACATAATGGTCGTTACTCCTGTACCTGCCTTAGAGGCAGTGACAAAAGCCAGCATTCCGAATGCAAAGACTTTACATCCAAGATGGATACAATGAATGAATGAATGAAATGAAAACTGTTCTTATATAGCGCATGGCTACCCGAAAGCATCCCAGTGCTTGGAACAACAGGGAGACAGAAGAATTGAGTTTGTTCCTAAATGTTTCCATTATTATTTTTTAGTTTAAGGGAAGAGCCATGTCTTTAGTTTCTTGCAAAAAGTGAGGAGGTTGCGTTGTTGACGAAGGGACAGAGGCAGGGAGTTCCACAGCTTTGATGCATTATAAGAAAAAAGATGACCTCCGGAGCGAGACTTACTGATTCTGGGAACTTCTGCCAGATTAAGATTGTTGGACCGCAGATTTCTAGGCATTTTGTAGGGTCTAATGAGATTGGCAAGGATTGGAGGACCTTTGCCCTGAAGATTTTTATGGGCAATACAGAGGGCCTTGAAGTAAATACATTCCTTTATGGGTAGCCAGTGAAGTGATCTTAATGCAGGCTTGGCTGAGCAACGGTGGTTAATGCCAGTCAACAACCTGGCTGCTGAAAACTGGACCACCTGGAGCTTACGGATAACCAAAGTCGGGGCTCCCAGGTAGATCGCATTTCCATAGTCGAGCCTGATAAAATCAAAGCTTGGACTAAGATTATTTTGGCCTTCTCAGGTAGCTGGGGCAGAATTTTCTGTATAGATTTTAACAGGCCAAAACAGGTGGCCTCTGTTTTCCTACCTTGGACTTTACAAGAGAGCTCCTCATCTAGCCAGAGTCCCAAACTCTTGATTTCAATTTTTGGAGTTGGACCCGGACCCATGCAGGGTGGCCATAGTGTGAAAGCATTAAATGAAGCCTGCCTGCCAAAAAGCATAAGTTCGGTTTTTTCACCGGTGAGCTTGAGTTGGGACTAACTCATCCAATTAGCGACTGCCTCCAAACAGACACTCCAGCTCGTTGGGGACAGTCCTGCTTGGTTAAGAGAGACCACGAGCTGTGTGTCGTCAGCATAGCTGACCAATTCAATCCCATAGGGAGCCACTATCTCAGCCAAGGGAGACATATATACAATAAAAAGCGTGGGGCTGAGGGAGGAGCCCTGAGGAACCCCACACTGCAAAGGTAAGGGTGAGGAGTGGTAGTCCCCTTCAAACACCTTAAAATATCTTTCCTGCAAGAATGATTCCAACCAGGCGAGGGCCTTTCCCGAGACTCCAAGTTTGTTTAGGCGGGTTAAAAGGATGCGGTGATTCACCATATCAAAGGAGGCACTGAGGTCAAGGAGGATGATGGCCACATTGCCACCTGCGTCCAGAATCCTCCTAGACTCCTCAACCACCTTTACAAGTGCCGTCTCCGTCCCTTGCCCAGGGCGGAAGCCTGTCTGGGATGGGTGGAGAAGATTGAAGGTTTCCAAATATAGAGACAATTGGCAGTTTACAAATCTTTCCGCCAGTTTACTAATACCCGGGAGAAGGGATATAGGACGGCAGTTGGACAAGTCTCCGGGGTCAAGATTAGGTTTTTGTATCTGCGGTTTGACCATGGCCAGCTTCCAGTCCCGTGGGACTAAACCCGCTTCAATCGAGGAATTAACCAGATTAATGATTGGTGAAGTGATGATAGGCAAAACTGATTTCAAGATATTAATCGGAGCGGGATCAAGTGGCGAACCACTTTTTATTGATTGAAGGAGAGGGAGCAACAGTTCCTCAGTGAGGGGGTTTAAAGATGAGAGCTTAGGGGCATTATTTTGAGCGGAAATTTCAAATTGTAATGATGATTCAGGAGTGGGACTAAGGGGGAGGCCCAAAAGAATCTTTTGAATCTTGGTGTGGAAGAAGGTTGCTAGTTCTTCACAGAGGGATCCAGTTACATCTGGGACAGTGGGAGGGTCGGGGGCCTTCAGAAGAGATTTTACAATTCTAAAAAATCTCTTTAGGTGCATTAGAGGACGTGATAATGTTCTCTGCATAAAAAAGCGGTTTTAGCCGCCTTTAGAGCGGATTTATAGGCATTGATGGAAGCCCTGTATTTAATTTTTTTCACCGAACTAAAGTCTTTCCTCCATTGTCTTTCCTCTCGTTTACAACATTGTTTGAGTTTCCGGAGTTCAGGGCCAAACCATGGATGATTGGTTAAGCCAATCTTTTGGACTTTAGATTTCCTGGGAAGTACTGTGTCCAACGAGTGTTCTATCCACTGATTGAATTCTGAACTCGCAATGGTAATTTCAGGGTTACCCGGGGAATGGGTGGCCCTTAGTACTTCCGACCATTCATTCACATTGAGTTTGGGCCAATGTCTAGCCTGTGTTCTACAGAAGGGTCTTTTCAGACGCGGAAGGGGTGAACTCCAGGTAAACGGTATTGCAAAATGGTCCGACCACGGGACCGGACTAGGATCCTTGATAGTTAGTTCTAAAATGTTGGAAAAGATTGGGTCAAGGAGGTGTCTCTTTATATGGGTGGCTTGTTGGATTTTTAAGACCATTTCACCTGTTGCCAGGTCTTGGGTCAGATCCATGGATGTTGTATCTTGTGGGTCATCAAAGTGCAGATTCAAATCTCCCAGTAAGGTGAAATTGGAAACGGAACTAGCCAGATTCACTACCGCTTCTAGTAGTACCTTGGGGAATTGTCCTACTGATCCTAGAGGTCGATATACCAGGAGACCTATGAAGGAAGCTGACGGTGACGGGGTGATGGAGAAGTGGACATTTTCGCACTCAGAAAGTGGGCTGCCTAAAAATCGGCATACTAGGTGTTCCTTATAAAGGATGGGTTAATTGTCTTGCAGCAACAGACGTTGAATATATTTTTTACCCTTATTTGAAAACACAAGAATTTCTACAATATGAACAAGAATGTCCTCTGCCCACTGATATTCTGCCTTTAGAACAGTAGAAATGTATAATTTATACAGACAGATCAGCACAGCCTGCAATTGGGGGTAAAAAAGCTTATAGTGCTGCATGCGCGGTCGTTAAAGGTCGCTGGCGCGATGGTAAATTCCGACCAAAACACAAAAACGCAATCTCTCGGAGATTGTACAGCTCAGCAAGCTGAACTACAAGCATTCAAGATTGCGCTTGAAAATACTGATCGCAAATTAACCACACTCATAATGTCCGATTCGTATTACTGCGTTCAATCTTACAATGGACACCTGCTGAACTGGATTCAAAATGGTTTCAAAGACGCTAAAGGTGGCACAATCAAGCATAAGTTGCTTTGGGAACAAGTAGTTCAATTACAGAAAGAACTACAAAGGACTCAAGATCTATACAATGAGTCATCAACGTGATGGTGTTCACATGGCAGGGAATTCATTGGCTGATGAATCCGCGATGGCGGCTGTGCAATCTGCTTCCGTAGCAGCAATCACTCGTTCAAAAACGAAAATAGACAGCAAAATAATGCAAGCTGTCACCGTTTCCAGCAAAGACAGCAGTAAAACATTATCAAAAGGCTTTCCACTAAAATACTCGTATAAAACTGATGCAAATAATGTTCTGTTTGCTTGAATCCCTGGAGTGGGGATAGAGTAATTCCAAACATGGAACATAGATTAGGACTAATTTTAGCAGCATATGAAGGGCTTGCCTCTGCACATGCAGGTGTTTCCGCCACAGTATCGTTATTAAAACAAAGATACTGGTGGCTGCGCTTGAGGAAACAGACCAGAAACTATGTTTTGGAATGTGAAATATGCCAAAAGATGAAAGTCTCAAAGGGGAAACCCCTGGCGCAGATGCCCCTATTAATTTCAGATAAACCATTAGCTTGCATTTACCTGGATCACTGCGGTCCTTCACAGAGGGATGGTAACTATAAACATATCATGGTCACCGTGGATTCATGCTCAAGATTCATTTAGATGTTGCCTCAGTGCTCGGCTGACGCCTGAACTGGTATAAAAGATTTGCGAGTCTTTATCGGCACATACGCAGTCGGCACGCTACATTCTGACCAGGGTCCTGCGTCTAGCTCAAAAGCTTACCAGGAAGCCATGGCTAATCTGGGTGTTGCCTTGCGGTATTCTAGTCTATTCCATCCTGAGCGAAATTCTGTAGTGGGGAGAAAAAAACGGGACATAAAGCAATCTATAACTGCTAAGGTATTAGGCTCTCGTGACAAGTGGGTCACACATCTAATAAATGTCCAATATAGTCTAAACAATCTGCCAACAAGTTCTATGGGTGGAATCACTCCATATGAAATCCTTTTTGGTACTAGAATAATTGTCCAGGACCTTGATTGTCACACTTCTGTGGTAGGACAAAAACCTTTTGATATCAAAGACCGTTCGACTGTTTTGTAGGACTTAATAAAACAAGGAAAAGTCAAAGCAACACATTGCAGAAGCCAACGACCACTAAAGGGGAACCACCTGTCCCAGCAAGGTCTGCCTGGATTCCAATGATTGGAGATCTAGTCAGAGAAAAGATCACGGACAAGAAGGAGTTTTGCCTTCTTACAAACAAGCAGTACTTGTGCTAGCAATCCAGTGATCAAGAACAGTGTTACTGCCGCCCCTTGCTGGAAGAAAGGAGAACAGGTTCGTATCTATCGACATGGTAAAACCACTCATGTGGCCAATCATAAGTAGTAGGCCAAGTAAACTCCAAAGATGTAGCCCACAACCAAATCTGGCTACTATCAAGAGGTTCAAACTGAAAGACTCCCTACCTTTGAGGAATCTGCAGTACGAAAAGAAGGAGTAAGCAACAAAGCCATGGAACTTGTGCCTCTTGAGACCTAAATAACAGTTCGTCAAGAAACACGTGTCTACAATGATATAGTATCTGACTATACTAATATGACAAGGGATCCAGTAGCTCCAGTGATTTAATGTAATCCTGAGGCAATACCTACAATTAACAGAACTGCATCTGGCTATTTCAATAACTTTGATACGTTGTCCGAGGATCCCAGAGAACCTAAAATTACGCCAGCAAAAAAATCTTTTAAAGAACAAGCAACAGAACTTTTTCATCAACTTGAACAAACGTATCTGGTTTCACCATGGGTTAAACTTTGGATTGTGCTAGGTGTACTTTTTCTCCTACTTTGGCTAATTCTTGAATTCAGTTTGGGAATGCTCATAAATGGAAGATATAGTAAAATGGACACAGCAAGTAAGAACATCAACGTAATCCTCAAGCCACACAAATCATCTCATCGTGAACAAAGAGACTTGACATCAGTGAACATCACAGCCGTTCCAATACCTGGTGGTATAGCCTGGGACGGAACTGATTATCACATATTTGGTCCTGCAGAGCTGTTGAAGATTCCACACCAATTCACGGTTTCCTTGAGTGACTTTGTTTCACCCAGCACATTTTCTGATGATTAGGACTTTGAGACTGTTAATAATATGATGTCAGACTTAGAGATGCCTGCAAAATTTACAAAACATGAATACTTGGAAGGTTCATCTGATTATGAACAAATGTACTGTTATAATCACTATGGTCATCATTTTTTGCACAAATCTACAAATCCTAGAAATGTTGGTAATTATAATCAATGGGAACATTGTCCAACACCACCAAAGGGTAGCTCAAAAACATTCTATGAAACATTTCCATATTTCTCAGGTTTTAATGTCTCAAATCCAGAAATATTTTACTTTAAAAATGTTAATAATACAGGCATGAAAAGTATGTTGACTAATACTAAACAGATTTATTCTGCTGCCTTTTATGTCCAGCTGTCCTCATTAGGTTTTGACTTTTGGAGAGACAACATTGAGACAAAAACTGTCTGGGGCACAAAAGACTGGCAGGTGCAAGGAATAGAAGCTGTATTTCGAGCTTGCATTATCCATGAACAAATTATGTTTTTCAATGACACTGTGCAACAGACAACCTGTCTTGGCCTAGCTAAGATAAAAGATTTGAACAAACCGTCCATACCTACACCTGATAGTAAAAGCACTACAGAGGGGGTGGTCAACGTAAAAACAATTTTACTTAAGAACAGAACTGATCCTGATTGGAAAAAATGGTTCATCTGGCCCACAGACACAAATAACTGTCAAGATAGATTCTTAAACAAGACACAAGGGTTTACATTCACTAGCCCAGATCCAAGATATGTCCAGAGTCAACATCCAGGGATAGTAACAACATACAGTGTAGGAAAACTGTGCCTTGAGTGGCTACAAAAGTTCACACTAACAGAGGTAAAACAACACTTAACTTTACGTAAAGATGTCGTTGATTTAAGGGATTTCTTACAAGGTCCTGCAAAACGGCATCATTTTATATACACTTGTATATATGCCATTTATAATGAAGCTTGAAAGTGACACAAGCAGAGACTGCAGAACGAATACAAGAAATTGATCGTAATAATTTAGAGAAATCTCTCTCTGTAGTTGACAATGGGTTAACAACTCTGTCATCCAGAATGTATTCTTTGGACAGCAAAGCATCCTCTGCCATTGCTCATGCTACAGCATGGGCAGTAACAATTGCATTCTATAATGCTTTTAGGCTGGACGTTATACAATCTTCGTTCTGGATATGTGCCACGGCGTCCAATTTACACCACGTCATTGTTATCTGTATTTAACTTTACAGATAAACAAATCACTTTGGCACAAAGAGGAGAAGACTATACGGGGCTGAGGATTGAAAAACTGGAAAGATTACCATTAACTGTTTCAGAAAAACCTGCAAGAGAATGACTAATACACGGGACAATCACTTTGCCTATCGCAATTTTCCATTTTCAATATTGTTTGAAACATATACCAGCTGGCGTATATGAAAGGTTGGGTAAAGATTACATGAAGTCAACCTGGGAATTACCATATACACACAGATGTTGGAATGGGGGAAAATAAGTATTTCTTAGTGGTACAAATTGCAAAAGCGGACTAAGTGGTACTCTTTTGTGTCAGGGTATTAACATGCACGGGGCCTGCGAAGGTTCTTCGACCAACTTATCCTGCCACCTGCAAGGTTCTCCATCTGCAGTGATAGATCCAATTTTTAGGCAGCTTTCTAATGGAAGCTATATTATGTTGAATGATCACAACTGCTGTGAAATGTTGCCAGTAATAGCCTATCTGGTAACTGTGACAGCCAGGGTCATTTGTTGTATGCAATTATTGTTAACTAAAACTAAGCCTTCACTGAACATCTCTTCTATATGAGTTGATACTTTAAGCAGAATGAAAGCCATTCTTTTACGAAACACTGTGCTACTGACCTCGTCCAAAGAGACGTATGAAATACAAGTTGCAAGGTCTTGTGCAGAGAGACATTCCCTTTTAGCAACAAACTGCCCTATACATTTCATAGAAATGTTAGGACGTATCTTAAACATGCCTGATACCAGTGGTATTGTACATGTATTTAAGACAGTTTTTTTGGGACTGTTAGCACAGTTTGAAGCAGTCCTCAGCATATTTCCAAACTTCGTGCACTCTGTGTTCAACGGCCTGCCTCCCATTTTGGGACTCGAAGCAGGAATACTATTTTTGTTCCTTCTGCTCCGATATGGCAAGTCAAGCCACCAGCGACACCCAGATTACCTTAGAAACACTCTACTGGCAATGAAGTGTTGTGAGCGCATGATACAGATTCTGGGCTTGGCTCGTTTACGAGATCTGAAAACTACCTGGTTTCTAGCATTTCAACCAATCTGGCAAGATTGCATCTTACCTATTCTATGATGCCTGCTATGTGGAGAAGAATGCGTGTTGTTAGACATCTGTCTGACACTCCCATCAGTCCTGCCAACGGATGTTGATACTTTGCTTGGATCGGTAACGGCTCATGCATTGTGTTGTCCCCAGTGGCTACCAATCCTACTAATGGCATTCATTGAGGTCTCACAGATGCAAACTGCTGACGGTAAGATACGTGGAGCGACAGGCACACAGGTACCATCTCCTTCGAACATTGCTAATGCGGCTGATGGCGATGCTTCTCATTTTTGTGCAAACAACCTACTTAACGAGGTAGTCCAACTTTCACATACTGTAGTAGACCAATTCTTTAAAAGCTTAGATGATTTGATGTTTTCTCCAAACAATGACACTGACGTTTGAAGTTAGCACATTGTTCTATTGGACTCTGTATTCAACCTTGATTTTTCAAAACAAGCTTCTAACTTTGGAACTCTATTTTTCTACAATTGGATGTTTTTTTCAAAATTTAATTATTCTTTTTGGGGCACAAAGTAATCTGCTTAAAGTAGAACTATTCCTAGAGACCAATAATTCTTTGAATACTCCCAAGACACAATATTTGACAATGTCCACAACAAAACGAATTATAAAATATGTTATGGAATGGTCTCGACCTTTTTTCTTCTGTATTTAGGAGTCATTCCATAAATGTATTTTAGTGATTCATTTGGATAGCATTTCCAATGTCATACTATGTGCTTTGAATGAAAATATTGCTTTTAAAATGTGTACAGCACAAATGCTCTTATCGTGTACAACCAATACCAATGCATTTTTTTTTAATTTTGGGTGGGGTTTTAACACATCATGCTTTAGATATGTTTTATGTGCTTAGAACTTAGAAATGTCATACATAATAAAGTGGAGTGGGTGCTGTATGGCATTTTAGGATCTAAGCAAAATTTCCCGATTCATGCCCTTATATAGGTGCAAATCACATTGCTCTACTATATGCATAGAAATCATACCCATATTTAGATTTAGCCTATGCAGTCCAATTACAGGCATGGCTACTTCCACCCGTACCAAAACATCGCAACGATTTCTTGAAAAATCGGCTTAAGCAGTCAGGGACCTCCCCTTGCTTGAATATTGATTTTTCCAAGAACTCATGGACTTTACAAAGAACTACTATTCCCTTGGGGTTCTTTCCTGATGTTATCATGCCCGACTTTACGTCAAACTAGGCACCTTCAAGGTGTAAATGTGCCTTCACCTGCTCTAGCAAGACACGGTGGTGCGGAGCAGCTCGACTATCTACTTGCCCAACGCAGCTCACTACAGCAAGTGCCGAAGGAAGCTGACCCTCCAGCTGACGCTCTGATCAAGATGCTGCATTTCTCTCGGTGAGAATCCAGCTCCAGTGTTTCTAAGCTCCCCTCGCGGGGTGTTGGGAAATCGAGTCCCAAGACAGAGATACCAGACCTCCTTCATTCTAAACTAAGGTATGGAGCTGATTAGACCCTAAGAGAAATCTTGGATAGATTCTTGGCAAAGAAAAGCAAACCTATGCTACACAAGTACTTACACCCTCCAGCGTACTAGACTTAGGTTAGGTACATTGGGGTAGGCGTATTTTAGATAGCACTAGTTGAGTATTTTAGTCTGTGTACTTATATATGTACTTTTATATGGCTTAGAAACCAAACAATGCTTTTACAGTAGTATTTTATAATTCTATTCTCGCTGTACGCGTTATAATTTGCAGCCTGCATTACGATTGTACCAGTTCACTTTACTTGCATGAGAAAGAAGACTGTTCAATAAATCCTTTTATTAAAAACGCCCGTCTCTCTATTTCTCTGCAACTCTGTTGAAACGAAGCATGCACGATTGACTGAGTAAAGTATTTATCTATTGTTTCCACAACTCTGAAGATAGGTTTATTCTTGGGGAAACAAAGTTGTCATGTTCATGTGGTTGTCAGAAACGAATCCCTTCTTGTTCATTAGAGGAAGTTTCTAGTGACCTCTGAGTTAGCTGGCACTCACTGTTAAGTGAAATATATTCGATAGAGACCTATTCAACCTCAGTCCTATGTCTAAACTATAGGATATACTTTTCCAATGCGCAGAGCCTATTGGGAATAAAGGAACTACACTACATGGCGCCCACCGTTTGGTAAGGCACTAATTTAACGCTAGATACTAGAGTAACTCAGTCGTGCTTTTCGCAGAGACCCCTTTTTCCCTTAGAATACTCCAATAGATGTCTGGTTTGGGTAAAAGGATAAAATATCTGCAATAACTGAGTAGGACGAAAATTCTATGTACTAGTTTTGGTTTGTTCAACATTGAAGGATACAGTGTTCCAAAATATTGTGCACCTTATCTTTGTTTCCTTGAAACTTGCTCTGCAACTTTCATTAAACAATGTCGAATAACAACAACACCGAGAACGGTGGAGCTGCAGCAACTTCAGCTAAACCGGACTTAGACGGTACTGGTTTCCAACAAGACGACCCGGATGCTTTAATCATCCCGGAAAACTTAAGGAAAACCATCACTATAAACCTTATAACAAATGGCCTATCACCAAGAGGTGATAGGGTAAGTTTTGTAATAGAAGCACATGAATATCTGCAGACAGAGGGATTTTATTAATGGATTTTCTTCCCTGAATCAAATCCAGTATCAAGTGTTTCACTTCTACAAAGTAGAGGAACATCCAATGGAATGCACTCCTTTTGAGAATGTTAAAATTCCACTAACATACCAAGAGCATGCGCTCTGGTTTAAAGGCGCCCTACGACATCAAAATCACATTACCAGGCTCGGTCCACTAAGCAGACCAGGAGCAACATGGCCGGTACTAGCCAGGTATACACCACATCCTGACATTGAAGAAATGACAGGTGCGGATCTATTAGTGCAACTAAAACAACTTATCAAAATCCAAAGACAATTGGTTCAATATGTCATGCGGACTCTAACAGTCTAACCTCCTATAAGGATTCCACAACAAACCCCTTACCAGGGGAACACAAATAAAATCACACCACAAACTATACAATCAGTCATTGGTAAACTGCCCACAAAAAGGGAACAAATTCGATTCTGGATAGCTCAAAATATTACTCAAACAGAGGCAGTATTTCCTGATACTCCCCCTGATGAGAAACACAGGATTCTAACAATCTGTTTACCAATGGGGATCGCACCACACCTAGAGGACTGTGACACTTGGGGTACAGTCTTTTTATGAAATCTATACAAAAACACATGGTGTGCCGTCAATGGTGGTAATACCAGTTGCCCTGAAACAGATTGAAAATGAATACGGGGCAGAGCCTGCTTTAAATCTGGGTATGAAACTACTGAAAGATTTCAAACAGGTCTCAACAATAATATTAGCCAATATTAAAAGTGAGGCAGCATCCGTGGCAATCCACTAAAAGTTAAGAGAATTTGATGTAACTGAACAACCATATTAGCTGGCCAGAATAATTGAAATATCCTATGAAGAACTAGGTAGAGATAGTTTGGGTGGGAGATAAACCCCAACTAACTGAAAGTCCTGAAAAAGTCTTTATTAAAAACACTCTCACTATTCCCAAAAAGAAGTGGGAGAACACTAAACAAACTTCAAAAGGGAAGCCTTCTCAATCCCGAGGTAGGTCTTCTCAAAAGGAGCCCTCTGAAAAGAGGTATATCCTCAGGAACAGGGATAATTTGAAAAAACCTGATAGATGTCAAGATATTGGTACAAATTCCTCTTGTACCTTTCAGACTTCCTCACAGAAATCGGAAAGAAGAGGACGGTCAGAACACAAGGAAGAACGCGTCAAGTCCAAAAACGATCAACACATTTCAAAAAATAAGAAAACCCAATTCACCAAAAAGAAGGTAGCTGGTCTAAAAATCAGACATGCCAAGGATCTTGAGGACACAACTCAGGAACAGGGAGTGGGCCCAGACAATGCTGGACAGCGCAGCAGAAGTAATGGTAGCTCGCAAAATCTTGAAGGATCATCTGGAGACAGTGGACTTGAATGAGTACATCCAAGTTGAAACAGTTGATACCAGTGTTATTGTACCCCATAAGTTATATGAAGTAACGCTTCAGATGGAGGGGGACGTAACTAGGAATATAAGAGCACTCTTTTGGGAGAAGCTCTCTAAGGGTTATGACATTCTTCTGGCTCAAAAATCATTATGCCAGCATTCTCCAATCATATTCCAATTCATTTAAAATACACCTATGCCAGAAAATGGGCTGTAGCCCAGGCTCCAGCATTATATTAAAAATCATGTAGGATGGGATGAGGATTCCCCTCACCATAACATCCAATTAAACACTCAACCAACTGCACAAAGGCAGTATCCAGTTAAGCAAGAAGCTAAGAAACATGTCAGGGAGATTTTAGATCAACTTGAATACCAAGGGGTGATTGAAACATGCACCTCGTCAATGAACAATCCTTTGTTTCCTGTCTCCAAACCAGACAATACATATCATCTAGTTTTGGATTACAGACATCTAAACTCTTGTTGCAAAACCTTTGCAGTACAAAATGCACACAGTGCAGCACTAATGAATAACATTGTGCATAAAAATATAAAACCACATTAGATATTTTTAACGGTTTCTTCTGTCAAAACATTGCACCTGAAAGCAGGTACTTGACCGCTTTCTCAATTAAGGGGACACAGCGTCACTTCTTTTGTCTCCCCCAAGGATTCAAGAATAGTCTGGGGTTATTCTAAGCTAGAGTAATAGAGTTACTACAAACGTATGATAATGAGGCATTATCTTATGTCGATGAGATCTATCTAACAGACAATGACTTGGACAGGCACTTGAACAGAGTGAATACCATTATACTTGGATTCGCCTCTGAAGGGTAAAAATTCAATTTTAAAAAAATCAAGAATTGCCCACCTCATCGTCCTTTTTCTAGGATACGAGTTATCAAGTGAAGGAAAAAGCCTGGCAGCCAACTTTTTAGAAAAGTGCGCACTGCTCCAACCTCCAAAAACGCAGAAAAACTTACAGTCAATTATAGGCTTCGTAAATTTTGGAAGAACATACATTCTAAACTACGCAGAAAGGGTTAAACCTCTCTACCAATTAATCAAACCTGATTTCAAAACAACTAATTGGACTCAAAAACATACAGAACTATTGCGTTCAGTGCAAACAGACATGTTAGCAACAACACATTTACAGACACGCATAATTATATGCAACTTAGTAATCCGAATCATCCCGGGTAGATGCAGATTCACATACTTAACCTTTAATGAAGGGGAAAAAGTACCAATTGCTTATAAATCACACTTGTACACAAAAGCTGAAATGAAATTCACTTCTACAGAAAAAATTCTGACAGTGGTTCAAACTGCAGTAGCAAAAGAGAGCCCTCGCACAGGGAAAAAACATAATGGTCGTTACTCCTGTACCTGCCTTAGAGGCAGTGACAAAAGCGAGCATTCCGAATGCAAAGACTTTACATCCAAGATGGATACAATGAATGAATGAATGAAATGAAAACTGTTCTTATATAGCGCATGGCTACCCGAAAGCATCCCAGTGCTTGGAACAACAGGGAGACAGAAGAATTGAGTTTGTTCCTAAATGTTTCCATTGTTATTTTTTAGTTTAAGGGAAGAGCAATGTCTTTAGTTTCTTGCAAAAATTGAGGTGGTTGCGCTCTTGACGAAGGGACAGAGGCAGGGAGTTCCACAGCTTTGATGCATTATAAGAAAAAAGACGACCTCCGGAGCGAGACTTACTGATTCTGGGAACTTCTGCCAGATTAAGATCGTTGGACCGCAGATTTCTAGACATTTTGTATAGTCTAATGAGATTGGCAAGGATTGGAGGACCTTTGCCCTGAAGATTTTTATGGGCAATACAGAGGGCCTTGAAGTAAATACATTCCTTTATGGGTAGCCAGTGAAGTGATCTTAATGCAGGCTTGGCTGAGCAACGGTGGTTAATGCCAGTCAACAACCTGGCTGCTGAATTCTGGACCACCTGGAGCTTACGGATAACCAAAGTCGGGGCTCCCAGGTAGATCGCATTTCCATAGTCGAGCCTGATAAAATCAAAGCTTGGACTAAGATTATTTTGGCCTTCTCAGGTAGGTGGGGCAGAATTTTCTGTATAGATTTTAACAGGCCAAAACAGGTGGCCTCTGTTTTCCTACCTTGGACTTTACAAGAGAGCTCCTCATCTAGCCAGAGTCCCAAACTCTTGATTTCAATTTTTGGAGTTGGACCCAGACCCATGCAGGGTGGCTATAGTGTGAAAGCATTAAATGAATCCTGCCTGCCTAAAAGCATAAGTTCGGTTTTTTCACCCTTGAGCTTGAGTTGGGACTAACTCATCCAATTAGCGACTTCCTCCAAACAGACACTCAAGCTTGTTGGGGACAGTTCTGCTTGGTTAAGAGAGACCACAAGCTGTGTGTCGTCAGCATAGCTGACCAATTCAATCCCATAGGGAGCCACTATCTCAGCCAAGGGAGACATATATACAATAAAAAGCGTGGGGCTGAGGGAGGAGCCCTGAGGAACCCCACACTGCAAAGGTAAGGGTGAGGAGTGGTAGTCCCCTTCAAACACCTTAAAATATCTTTCCTGCAAGAATGATTCCAATCAGGCAAGGGCCTTTCCCGAGACTCCAAGTTTGTTTAGGCGGGTTAAAAGGATGCTGTGATTCACCATATCAAAGGAGGCACTGAGGTCAAGGAGGATGATGGCCACATTGCCACCTGCGTCCAGAATCCTCCTAGACTCCTCAACCACCTTTACAAGCGCCGTCTCCGTCCCTTGCCCAGGGCGGAAGCCTGTCTGGGATGGGTGGAGAAGATTGAAGGTTTCCAAAAATAAAGACAATTGGAAGTTTACAAATCTTTACGCCAGTTTACTAATACCTGGGAGAAGGGATATAGGACGGTAGTTGGACAAGTCTCCAGGGTCAAGATTAGGTTTTTGTATCTGCGGTTTGACCATGGCCAGCTTCCAGTCCCGTGGGACTAAACCCGCTTCAAACGAGGAATTAACCAGATTAATGATTGGTGAAGTGATGATAGGCAAAACTGATTTCAAGATATTAATCGGAGTGGGATCAAGTGGCGAACCACTTTTTATTGATTGAAGGAGAGGGAGCAACAGTTCCTCAGTGAGGGGGTTTAAAGATGAGAGCTTAGGGGCATTATTTTGAGCGGAAATTTCAAATTGTAATGATGATTCAGGAGTGGGACTAAGGGGGAGGCCCAAAAGAATCTTTTGAATCTTGGTGTGGAAGAAGGTTGCTAGTTCTTCACAGACGGATCCAGTTACATCTGGGACAGTGGGAGGGTGGGGGGCCTTCAGAAGAGATTTAACAATTCTAAAAATCTCTTTAGGTGCATTAGAGGACGTGATAATGTTCTCCGCATAAAAAAGCGGTTTTAGCCGCCTTTAGAGCGGATTTATAGGCATTGATGGAAGCCCTGTATTTAATTTTTTTCACCGAACTAAAGTCTTTCCTCCATTGTGTTTCCTCTCGTTTACAACATTGTTTGAGTTTCCGGAGTTCAGGGCCAAACCATGGATGATTGGTTAAGCCAATCTTTTGGACTTTATATTTCCTGGGAAGTACTGTGTCCAACGAGTGTTCTATCCACTGATTGAATTCTGAACTCGCAATGGTAATGTCAGGGTTACCCGGGGAATGGGTTGCCCTTAGTACTTCCGACCATTCATTCACATTGAGTTTGGGCCAATGTCTAGCCTGTGTTCTACAGAAGGGTCTTTTCAGACGCGGAAGGGGTGAACTCCAGGTAAACGGTATTGCAAAATGGTCCGACCACGGGACCGGACTAGGATCCTTGATAGTTAGTTCTAAAATGTTGGAAAAGATTGGGTCAAGGAGGTGTCTCTTTATATGGGTGGCTTGTTGGATTTTTAAGACCATTTCACATGTTGCCAGGTCTTGGGTCAGATCCATGGATGGTGTATCTTGTGGTGTATCTTGTGGGTCATCAAAGTGCAGATTCAAATCTCCCAGTAAGGTGAAATTGGAAACGGAACTAGCCAGATTCACTACCGATTCTAGTAGTACCTTGGGGAATTGTCCTACTGATCCTAGAGGTCGATATACCAGGAGACCTATGAAGGAAGCTGACGGTGACGGGTGATGGAGAAGTGGACATTTTCACACTCAGAAAGTGGGCTGCCTAAAAATTGGCATACTAGGTGTTCCTTATAAAGGATGGGTTAATTGTCTTGCAGCAACAGACGTTGAATACGTTTTTGACCCTTATTTGAAAACACAAGAATTTCTACAATATGAACAAGAATGTCCTCTGCCCACTGATATTCTGCCTCTAAAACAGTAGAAATGTATAATTTATACAGACAGATCAGCACAGCCTGAAATTGGGGGTAAAAAAGCTTATAGTGCTGCATGCGCGGTCGTTAAAGGTCGCTGGAGCGATGGTAAATTCCGACCAAAACACAAAAACGCAATCTCTCGGAGATTGTACAGCTCAGCAAGCTGAACTACAAGCATTCAAGATGGCGCTTGAAAATACTGATCGCAAATTACCCACACTCATATTGTCCGATTCGTATTACTGCGTTCAATCTTACAATGAATACCTGCTGAACTGGATTCAAAATGGTTTCAAAGACGCTAAAGGTGGCACAATCAAGCATAAGTTGCTTTGGGAACAAGTAGTTCAATTACAGAAAGAACTACAAAGGACTCAAGATCTATACAATGAGTCATCAACGTGATGGTGTTCACATGGCAGGGAATTCATTGGCTGATGAATCCGCGAAGGCGGCTGTGCAATCTGCTTCCGTAGCAGCAATCACTCGTTCAAAAACGAAAATAGACAGCAAAATAATTCAAGCTGTCACCGTTTCCAACAAAGACAGCAGTAAAACATTATCAAAAGGCTTTCCACTAAAATACTCGTATAAAACTGATGCAAATAATGTTCTGTTTGCTTGAATCCCTGGAGTGGGGATAGATTAATTCCAAACATGGAACATAGATTAGGACTAATTTTAGCTGCATATGAAGGGCTTGCCTCTGCACATGCAGGTGTTTCCGCCACAGTATCGTTATTAAAACAAAGATACTGGTGGCTGCGCATGAGGAAACAGACCAGAAACTATGTTTTGGAATGTGAAATATGCCAAAAGATGAAAGTCTCAAAGGGGAAACCCCTGGCGCAGATGCCCCTATTAATTCCAGATAAACCATTAGCTTGCATTTACCTGGATCACTCCGGTCCTTCACAGAGGGATGGTAACTATAAACATATCATGGTCACAGTGGATTCATGCTCAAGATTCATTTGGATGTGGCCTCAGTGCTCGGGTGACACCTGAACTGGTATAAAAGATTTGCGAGTCTTTATCGGCACATACGCAGTCGGCACGCTACATTCTGACCAGGGTCCTGCATCTAGCTCAAAAAGTTACCAGGAAGCCATGGCTAATCCGGGCGTTGCTTTGCGGTATTTTAGTCTATTCCATCCTGAGCGAAATTCTGTAGTGGGGAGAAAAAAACGGGACAAAAAGCAATCTATAACAGCTAGGGTATTAGGCTCTCGTGACAAGTGGGTCACACATCTAATAAGTGTCCAATATAGTCTAAACAATCTGCCAAGAAGTTCTATGGGTGGAATCACTCCATATGAAATCCTTTTTGGTACTAGAATAATTGTCCAGGACCTTGATTGTCACACTTCTGTGGTAGGACAAAAACCTTTTGATATCAAAGACCGTTCGACTGTTTTGCAGGACTTTAATGAAACAAGGAAAAGTCAAAGCAACACATTGCAGAAGCCAACGACCACTAAAGGGGAACCACCTGTCCCAGCAAGGCCTGCCTGGATTCCAATGATTGGAGATCTAGTCAGAGAAAAGATCGCGGATAAGAAGGAGTTTGGCCTTCTTACAGCCAAGCAGTACTTGTGCTAGCAATCCAGTGATCAAGAACAGTGTTACTGCCGCCCCTTGCTGGAAAAAGGGGGAACAGGTTCGTATCTATCGACATGGTAAAACCACTCATGTGGCCAATCATAAGTAGTAGGCCAAGTAAACTCCAAAGATGTAGCAGACAACCAAATCTGGCTACTATCAAGAGGTTCAAACTGAAAGACTCCCTACCTTTGAGGAATCTGCAGTACGAAAAGAAAGAGTAAGCAACAAAGCCATGGAACTTGTGCCTCTTGAGACCTAAATAACAGTTCGTCAAGAAACACCTGTCTACAATGATATAGCATCTGTTTATACTAATATGACAAGGGATCCAGTAGCTCCAGTGATTTCATGTAATCCTGAGGCAATACCTACAATTAACAGAACTGCATCTGGCTATTTCATTAACTTTGATACGTTGTCTGAGGATCCCAGAGAACCTGAAATTACGCCAGCAAAAAAAACTTTTAAAGAACAAGCAACAGAACTTTTTCATCAACTTGAACAAACGTGTGTTAAACTTTGGATTGTGCTAGGTGTACTTTTTTTCCTACTTTGGCTAATTCTTGAATTCAGTTTGGGAATGCTCATAAATGGAAGATATAGTAAAATGGACACAGCAAGTAAGAACATCAACGTAGTCCTCAAGCCACACAAATCATCTCATCGTGAACAAAGAGACTTGACATTAGTGAACATCACAGCCGTTCCAATACCTGGTGGTATAGCCTGGGACGGAACTGATTATCACATATTTGGTCCTGCAGAGCTGTTGAAGATTCTACACCAATTCACGGTTTCCTTGAGTGACTTTGTTTCACCCAGCACATTTTCTGATGATTAGGACTTTGAGACTGTTAATAATATGATGTCAGACTTAGAGATGTCTGCAAAATTTACAAAACATGAATACTTGGAAGGTTCATCTGATTATGAACAAATGTACTGTTATAATCACTATGGTCATCATTTTTTGCACAAATCTGCAAATCCTAGAAATGTTGGTAATTATAATCAATGGGAACATTGTCCAACACCACCAAAGGGTAGCTCAAAAACATTCTATGAAACATTTCCATATTTCTCAGGTTTTAATGTCTTAAATCCAGAAATATTTTACTTTAAAAATGTTAATAATACAGGCATGAAAAGTATGTTGACTAATACTAAACAGATTTATTCTGCTGCCTTTTATGTCCAGCTGTCCTCGTTAGGTTTTGACTTTTGGAGAGACAACATTGAGACAAAAACTTTCTGGGGCACAAAAGACTGGCAGGTGCAAGGAATAGAAGCTGTATTTCGAGCTTGCATTATCCATGAACAAATTATGTTTTTGAACGACACTGTGCAACAGACAACCTGTCTTGGCCTAGCTAAGATAAAAGATTTGAACAAACCGTCCATACCTACACCTGATAGTAAAAGCACTACAGAGGGGGTGGTCAACGTAAAAACAATTTTACTTAAGAACAGAACTGATCCTGATTGGAAAAAATGGTTCATCTGGCCCACAGACACAAATAACTGTCAAGATAGATTCTTAAACAAGACACAAGGGTTTACATTCACTAGCCTAGATCCAAGATATGTCCAGAGACAACATCCAGGGATAGTAACAACATACAGTGTAGGAAAACTGTGCCTTGAGTGGCTACAAAAGTTCACACTAACAGAGGTAAAACAACACTTAACTTTACGTAAAGATGGCGTTGATTTAAGGGACTTCTTACAAGGTCCTGCAAAATGGCATCATTTTATATACACTTGTATATATGCCATTTATAATGAAGCTTGAAAGCGACACAAGCAGAGACTGCAGAACGAATACAAGAAATTGATCGTATTAATTTAGAGAAATCTCTCTCTGTAGTTGACAATGGGTTAAAAACTCTGTCATCCAGAATTTATTCTTTAGACAGCAGAGCATCCTCTGCCATTGCTCATGCTACAGCATGGGCAGTAACAATTGCATTCTATAATGCTTTTAGGCTGGACGTTATACAATCTTCGTTCTGGATATGTGCCACGACGTCCAATTTACACCACGTCATTGTTTTCTGTATTTAACTTTACAGATAAACAAATCACTTTGGCACAAAGAGGAGCAGACTATACGGGGCTGAGCATTGAAAAACTGGAAAGATTACCATTAACTGTTTCAGAAAAACCTGCAAGAGAATGACTAATACACGGGAAAATCACTTTGCCTATCGCAATTTTCCATTTTCAATATTGTTTGAAACATATACCAGCTGGCGTATATGAAAGGTTGGGTAAAGTTTACATGAAGTCAACCTGGGAATTACCTTATACACACAGATGTTGGAATGGGGGAAAATAAGTATTTCTTAGTGGTACAAATTGCAAAAGCGCACTAAGTGGTACTCTTTTGTGTCAGGGTATTACCATACACGGGGCCTGCGAAGGTTCTTCGACCATCTTATCCTGCCACCTGCAAGGTTCTCCATCTGCAGTGATAGATCCAATTTTTAGGCAGCTTTCTAATGGAAGCTATATTATGTTGAATGATCACAACTGCTGTGAAATGTTGCCAGTAATAGCCTATCTGGTAACTGTGACAGCCAGGGTCATTTGTTGTATGCAAGTATTGTTAACTAAAACTAAGCCTTCACTGAACATCTCTTCTATATGAGTTGATACTTTAAGCAGAATGAAAGCCATTCTTTTACAAAACACTGTGCTACTGACCTCGTCCAAAGAGACGTATGAAATACAAGTTGCAAGGTCTTGTGCAGAGAGACATTCCCTTTTAGCAACAAACTGCCCGATACATTTCATAGAAATGTTAGGACGTATCTTAAACATGTCTGATACCAGTGGTATTGTACATGTATTTAACACAGTTTTTTTGGGACTGTTAGCACAGTTTGAAGCAGTCCTCGGCATATTTCCAAACTTCGTGCACTCTGTGTTCAGCGGCCTGCCTCCCATTTTGGGACTCGAAGCAGGAATACTATTTTTGTTCCTTCTGCTCCGATATGGCAAGTCAAGCCACCAGCGACACCCAGATTACCTTAGAAACACTCTACTGGCAATGAAGTGTCATGAGCGCATGATACAGATTCTGGGCTTGGCTCGTTTACGAGATCTGAAAACCACGTGGTTTCTAGCATTTCAACCAATCTGGCAAGATTGCATCTTACCTGTTCTATGATGCCTGCTATGTGGAGAAGAATGTGTGTTGTTAGACATCTGTCTGACACTCCCATCAGTCCTGCCAACGGATGTTGATACTTTGCTTGGATCGGTAATGGCTCATGCATTGTGTTGTCCCCAGTGGCTACCAATCCTACTGACGGCATTCATTGAGGTCTCACAGACGCAAACTGCTGACGGTGAGATACGTGGAGCGACAGGCACACAGGTACCATCTCCTTCGAACATTGCTAATGCGGCTGATGGCGATGCTTCTCATTTTTGTGCAAACAACCTACTTAACGAGGTAGTCCAACTTTCACCTACTATAGTAGACCAATTCTTTAAAAGCTTAGATGATTTGATGTTTTCTCCAAACAATGACACTGACGTTTGAAGTTAGCACATTGTTCTATTGGACTCTGTATTCGACCTTGATTTTTCAAAACAAGCTTGTAACTTTGGAACTCTATTTTTCTACAATTGGATGTTTTTTTCAAAATTGAATTATTATTTTTGGGGCACAAAGTAATCTGCTTAAAGTAGACTATTCCTAGAGACCAAGAATTCTTTGAATACTCCCAAGACACAATATTTGACAATGTCCACAACAAAACGAATTATAAAATATGTCTTGGAATGGTCTCAACTTTTTTCTTCTGTATTTAAGAGTCATTCCATAAATGTATTTTAGTGATTCATTTGGATAGCATTTCCAATGTCATACTATGTGCTTTGAATGAAAATATTGCTTTTAAAATGTGTACAGCACAAATGCTCTTATCGTGTACAACCAATACCAATGCATTTTTTTTTAATTTTGGGTGGGGTTTTAACACATCATGCTTTAGATATGTTTTATGTGCTTAGAGCTTAGTAATGTCATACATAATAAAGTGGAGTGGGTGCTGTATGGCATTTTAGGATCTAAGCAAAATTTCCCGATTCATGCCCTTATATAGGTGCAAATCACATTGCTCTACTATATGCATAGAAATCATACCCATATTTAGATTTAGCCCATGCAGTCCAAATACAGGCATGGCTACTTCCACCCGTACCAAAACATCGCAACGATTTCTTGGAAAATCGACTTAAGCAGTCAGGGACCTCCCCTTGCTTGAATATTGAATTGTCCAAGAACTCATGGACTTTACAAAGAACTACTATTCCCTTGGAGTCCTTTACTGACGTTATCATGCCCGACTTTATCTCAAACTAGGCACCGTCAAGGTATAAATATGCCTTCACTTGCTCTAGCAAGACACGTTGGTTCGGAGCAGCTCGACTATCTACTTGCCCAATGCAGCTCGCTACAGCAAGTGCCGAAGGAAGCCGACCCTCCAGCTGATGCACTGATCAAGAGGCTGCATTTCTCTGTGCGAGAATCCAGCTCCAGTGTTTCCAAGCTCCCCTTGCGGGGTGTTGGGAAATCGAGTCCCGAGACAGAGATACCAGACCTCCTTCATTCTAAACTAAGGAATGGAGCTGATTAGACCCAAAGAGAAATCTTGGATAGATTCTTGGCAAAGAAAACCAAACCTATTCTACACAAATACTTACTCCCTCCTGCGTACTAGACTTAGGTCAGGTACATTGGGGTATGCGTATTTTAGAGAGCACTAGTTGAGTATTTTAGTCTGTGTCCTTATATATGTACTTTTATATAGCTTAGAAACCATACAATGCTTTTACAGTATTATTTTATAATTCTATTCTCGCTGTATGCGTTATACTTTGTAGCCTGCATTATGATTGTAACAGTTCACTTTACTTGCATGAGAAAGAAGACTGTTCAATAAATCCTTTTAGTGAAAACGCCTGTCTCTCTATTTCTCTGCACCTCTGTTGAAACGAAGCATGCACGATTGACTGAGTAAAGTATTTATCTATTGTTTCCACGTCTCTGAAGATACGTTTATTCTTGGGGAAACAAAGTTGTCATGTTTATGCGGTTGTCAGAAACTAATCGCTTCTTGTGGATTCGATAAAGTTTCTAGTGACCTCTGAGCTAGCTGGTACTCACTAGAAAGTTTAGTCTATTCGATAGAGACCTAGTCGACCTCAGTCCTACGTCTAAACTATAGGATATACTATTCCATGGCTCAGAGCATATTGGGAATATAGGAACTACACTACACTGGGACATCATGCTAAATGGAGGTCAGTGGCAGCACATCAGACCATGCATGACAGGAGGGAGGAGGCTAGATTACGGATTCAGACAACAAAGGATAGTAGAAAGTGGATGGGGAAGCAAGCTAACAGTTCAGAGAAGGCGAGAAGGCCAGTGGAAGAACACCAGCCACACAAGGCTATAATGAGGGAGCAGGTGCATGAACTTGGACATTGGATTGCAAGTAGGAAGGGAGGCAGGAGCAGCAAGCTTGGGTGAGGGGCAGCATAATGCCAGGCTAGGCCCTGCTTCCAACGACCCACCATCCATTGTGATAGGCATCTTAAAATAAAAAAAAACCTAGAAATTCGGTTACAAAACCAAAGATTATAGGGAAGGTATAGTTATACTCAGATTTCACTCGTACAAAACCACTGAAATCCAGCACTCAGAATTACCTGAGCTAAAAATAACTTACGCCCCCGTAATGCACTGCTTATGGCCTCAGACATTACATCATTCATGACATGGTCAGTGACATCAATCAAGACATCACTTGTGACATCTCAAATGAGCTGTGAATGGGATGGAACTATAAACACTAGTACTTTATTTAGGGATAGTGTGTGTATATTAACACCCCTGTTCATTTCTTTTCCTTCGTGTAAGAACCTCTATAATATACAACTTTCCCAGATCACTATGGCTGATAGCCTTTCACTTTAAAGTATTTTGTAGTCCATTGTTTATATTGATGTTTAAAATCCTAAGTATGCTTATTATGAACAAGTCACATTGACGAACATACAGGTACAGCGGTCACAGGGCAAGATATGCTGAAATTACATTGTGTGCATATTAACACTTGTTTTCTTTTCTTTATTGTATGAATTCCTGCATTTTTGCATTGTGACCAGGCCAATATGGCTGACAGTTTTTTGGTTTAATGTAATATGCAGTCCTTTGTTAATTTTGGCAACTGGAGCCATATTTACATTTAAATAAGGAAGCTACAATGACATCTTGTATCATGAACAAGGTTCGGACTAGCCGAAATGTGTGGATCTCATCCTTTGTAGATTAAATACTTCCAAACTACAACCCAAGTGCTGATTCATTACTTGTAAGAGTGAGAGGGGATTGAATATATACACATATATACCTCTCTTGCCTCTTTCTGAACCTCACTTGCCTCTTTCTGCACCTTTCTTAGTCTTTCTGCTCTTCTCTTGACTCTTTCTACACCTCTCACCTCTTTCTGCACCTCTCTTGCCTCCTTCTGCACTTCTCTGGCTTCTTTCTGAACCTCTGTTGCCTCTTTCTGCAGCTCACTCTCTTCTTTCTGCACTTCGCTTGCCTCTTTCTGCACTTCTCTTGCTTTTTTCTGCAGCTCACGCTCATCTTTCTGCACCTCTCTTGCCTCTTTCTGTACATCTCTTGCCTCTTTCTGTACTTCTCTTGCCTCTTTCTGCACTTCTATTGCTTCTTTCTGTGCCTTTCTTCCAGTTTCTACACCTCTTTTACCACTTTCTGCACCTTTCTACCTCTTTATGTATCTCTCTTGGATCTTTCTGTACCTCTCTTGACTCCTTCTGCTCTTCTCTTGCTTGTTTCTGCACCTTTCTTCATGTGCCAGCTCCTCTCTTGCCTCTTTCTACACATCTTACCTCTTTCTGCACCTCTCTTGCCTCTTTCTGCACATCTCTTGCCTCTTTCTGAACCTCTCATGTATCTATATGCAGCTCACTCTCTTCTTTCTGTACCTCTCTTGCCTCTTTCTGCACATCTCTTATTTATTTATTTATTTGCGTGTTTGTATCGCGCTGGGATCGACTCCCGAAGGAGTATCTCCGCGCCTTTGGCAGCCATAATGCAAATAACGAGTGCTGGCAGTGAATGCAAGCAATTTTGGAATAGGAAAGTTTTTAATTGTTTCCTAAACGGGATGTGATCCTTACAAAGTCTCAAGGTTAGTGGGAGACTATTCCATAGGTTGGGCCAGCAACTGAAAGCGCTCTATCTCCTTGTCTTGCTTTTTTTGCTCTAGGTACACGCAGTAAGGCCTGTTCGCTAGATCTCAGAGAGCGCGTGGGTGTGTAAAGGGAGAATTTATTGGACAGGTAAGCAGGGCCCTTCCCCTGTAAACATTTGTGTATTATACAGCAGGTTTTGAACTTCACCCTCTGTTTGATAGATAACCAGTGCAGCATGGTCAGAAGGGGTTTAGAGGGGGTGCGAGGGGGCCAGTTTAGAACAAGGTGAGCAGCGGTATTTTGTACCACCTGAAGCCTGGAAATTACTGCTTCATTTGCTGACAGTAGTAGCCCATTGCAGTAATCCAGGTGACTCAATACTAGAACCTGCACCAAGGTTTTTCTAGTAGAGTCTGGCAGCAAAGGAAATACTTTCCGTAGCATCCCAATGATATGGAAACAGGAACCCACCACTTGGTTGCCATGTTGTTTTAGGGAAAGCTCTTGGTCCAATCGGACGCCTCAGCCGTGAGGATTTTAAAAGGAAAGAGGAGTTGGGTGTCATCCACGTATGACACTGGGATGAAACCATGGGACCTCATGATGTTAGCTAGGGGGGCCACATAGATGTTAAAAAGGGTAGAGCTCAAACAAGAGCCCTGTGGCACCCCCTTAGAGATCCCCAACTCCTCTGACCGATAAGCACCCAGGGTGACCCTTTGGGTGCGGTCTGTCAGGAAACTCATCAGCCAAGCCAGCGCCTTATCTTCCAGGCTGATGTTAGCTTGCCTGGTCGTCATGATGTTGTGTGACACCGTGTCAAACGCCGCAGACAGATCCAACAGAACCAGGATAACAGAATGGCCTTTATCCTGGAACATGTGTAGATCATCTGCGACTGACAACAAGGTGGTCTCGGTGCTGTGTCTTGGCCTAAAACCTGACTGGGAAGAATCTAATCCACCTACTTGTTCAATGTAATTCAACAAATGTCGATTTACAAATTTCTCTATAATTTTGCCCAAAAAGGGGAGGAGAGAGCTGGGTCTTAGATTAGCCAGTTCCGTCCAGGGAATAGCAGTGTTTTTCCTCAGCGGTCTCACGAGTGCCCTTTTCCAGTCTATAGGACCTCCCCTGTACTAAGAGAGAGGTTAACTAGATTCTGGATTCCTGGCCCCAGAACTTCTGCCAACTTAGGCATGATGCGGGCTGGGAGGATGTCCTGAGGGCTACCACTCTTAATTTGAGTGACCAGTGAGGTTACCTCCTCTAAGGAGATGGGGGGAAAGCTTGTAAGGCTTTGAATAGGTTGCACCTGTTGTGCATTAGTCTGAGAGATGTTGTTATCTGCTCCCGCAGCTGTATTCGAAGCCATTATCCTTTCATAGATTGCATCTATCTTCTTCATGAAGAATAGAGAGATCTCCTCACACAAACCTTGGGAAGCAACCTCTGCACTCTCACAGGCTACCGGCCTGGTAAAAGTTTGTAAGATATTATACAATACTTTAGAGTCTTTCCCAGCCTCTGTTAGTTGTGATGCAATATGATTTTTTCGAGCAGCCCTAATGGCTTTATGGTACATCTTAAGGGAGGATCTGTGAAGTTCTTTATCTTCCAGCCTCCGAGACTGTCTTCACAGTTTTTCCAGTTTTCTGTTTTTTTGTTACAGCGATCTCAAATCCTCAGAGAACCATATTTCTTGCCTATTAGCCAGGCGGGGTTTGTATACTTTCTGCGGGATAGTGATGTTTATTGCTTCCCTAACCATCTCCTCAAACCTATTCAGCTCAGTTGTTACATCTTCTGTAGCATTTTTAAACAGGGGAGCTTTATACCTGTCTCTGAAGGCTTCTGTGGTTAGTTTATGCCAAGGTCTCCTTCTGGTAGCCAAGGCGATCTGTATTCGTGGCTTATCAATGACAGCAGTGTAAAACTTTAGGATGAAGTGATCTGTCCATTCTACCTGGATGGGTGTCATACATTTGGTTAAAGACGAATTGGACATGACTAGGTCCAAAGTATGACCTGCCTCATGAGTGGGTCCATGATTGATATTTTTCAATCCTAGAGAGTCCAGGTCCATTAGAAGGGTTCTTGCCTCCATACACTTTTCTGACTCACTATGGACATTAAAATCCCCTACCAGAAGAAAGTTCTGCTTTTCTTGTACAAACGGTGCTAAGGCCTCTATAAGTGCAACAGAAAAATTCCCACTTGGGCCCGGTGGGCGGTAGACCAATGCACCCTTCCTTTGTTCCCTGGGGGTAGAGCTAAGTTTAAAAATTATTAATTCCATCTGAGGAGTACTAATTTCCTCGAGAATGACTATGTTCAGTTCCTCCTTGTAAACAATTGCCACCCCCCCATTTTGTTAGGGCGGTCCATACTGGCTATTTTATATCCTATTGGGATACCCAGTGTAATAGCTGGGACTGAATAGGGCTTAAGCCATGTTTCTGTTAAGAAACAAAGGTCGGGTTCCTCCGTTGATATAAGATCCCAGACCTGGGTGGTATGCTTCACTAGCGAACGAGTGTTACAAAGTAGGTTTTTGCTCCCCAGGAGGGGGTTGTCCCCTATGATATTTATCGGGACCGTTTCTCGCGCTTTAACTTGCAATGCAGCTGATTCCCACAGCTGACTTCTTTCCTCCACACAGAGGTCAAACTGTGCATGGCATGCCTGACAAGCAAACGGGCCTTCTAGGGGAGTTTCTATGATTGTATCACATACAGTTGGGAGGTGATTACGTAGCTCTAACAATACCTGTGAGGTATATGTTCTCCGGTTAATGTAAGGGATTTCGAGGATTTTTGATGACATTGGCATAGCCTCTTGCCCCTAGCCCCATCCTGTCACGGACGGGCGCAGACGGGCTGGTCTTCCCCCATTATGCAGCGCATTCCCTTCTTTCAGCACCTCTCTTGCCTCCTCTTTCTGCACCTCTGTTGCCTCATTATGCACCTCTCTTGCCTCTGTCCGTACTTCTCTAGCTTTATTCTGCAGCTCACTCTCTTCTTTCTGTACCTCTCTTGCCTCTTTCTGCACCTATCTTGCCTCTTTCTGCAGCTTACTCTTTTCTTTTTGCACCTCTCTTACCTCTTTCTGGACCTCTCTTCCCTCATTCTGCAGCTCACTCGCTTCTATCTGTACCTTTCCTGCCTCTTTCGCATCTCTCTTGCCTCTTTCTGCACCTCTCTTGCCTCTTCCTATACCTCTCTTGCAACTTTCTGAACCACTCTTGACTCTTTCTGTACCTCTATCCTTTCTGCACATCTCTTGCCTCTTTCTGCAGCTCTGTTCTTTCTGCACCTTTATTATTGCCTCTTTCTGCACCTCTGTTGCCTCTTTATGCACCTCTCCTGCCTCTGTCTGCACTTCTCTTTCTTCTTTCTGCTGCTCTCTCTCTTCTTTCTGTACCTCTCTTGCCTCTTTCTACTCCTCTCTTGCCTCTTTCTGTACCCCTCTTCTTTCTGCACCTCTGTTGCCTTATTATGCACCTCTCTTGCCTCTGTTTGCACTTTTCTTGCTTCTTTCTGCAGGTCACTCTAATTTTTCTACACCCCTAGTTCCTCTTTCCGTACCTCTGTTGCCTCTTTCTGCACCACTTGTGCCTCTTTCTGCAGTTCTATTGCTTCTTTCTGTGCCTTTCTTCCACTTTCTGCACCTATCTTGCCTATTTCTGCACCTTTCTACCTCTTTATGTATGTCTCTTGGCTCTTTCTGTACTTCTCTTGCCTCCTTCTGATCTTCTCTTGCCTCTTTCTGTACCTTTCTTCCTGTGTATGCTCCTCTCTTGCCTCTTTCTACACTTCTTACCTCTTTCTGCACCTCTCTTGCCTCTTTCTGCACATCTCTTGCCTTTATCTGTATCTCTCGTGTATCTCTACACAGCTCACTCTCTTCTTTTTGTACCTCTCTTGATTCTTTCGGCATGCCCCTTCCCTCTTTCTTCAGCTCATTCCCTTCTTTCATCACCTCTCTTACCTCTTTATGCACCACTCTTGATTCTCTCTGCACCTCTCTTGCCTCTTTCTACACATCACTTGCCTCTTCCTATAGCTCACTCTTTTCTTTCTGCACCTCTCTTGCCTTATTCCCGTACCTCTCATGCTTCTTTCTGCACCTTTCTTCTTTTTTCTTCACCTCTCTCTACACCCCTTACTTCTTTCCGTACCTCTCTTGCTTCTTTCTGCACTTCTCTTTCCTCTTTCTGCAGCTAATTCCCTTCTTTCAGCACCTCTCTTGCCTCTTTATGCACCCCTCCTGATTCTTTCTGCACCTCTCTTGCCTATTCCTGCACCTCTTTTGCTTCTTTCTGCACCTTTTTTCTTTTTTCTGCACCTCTCTTGCCTGTTTTCGCACCTCTCTTACCTCTTTCTGTACCTTTATTCCTCTTTCTGTACCTCTCTAGCCCTTTTTGTACCTCTGTTGCCTCCTTATCATCTTCTTTTGCCTCTTTCTGTACCTTTCTTGCCTCTTTCTAACCTCTAACCTTTTTCTGCACCTCTCTTGCCTCTTTCTGCACTTCCCTTGTTTCTTTCTGAACCTCTCTTGCTTCTTTCTGTAGCTCACTCTCTTCTTTCTGCAAGTCTCTTGCCTCTTTCTCCACGTCTCTTTCCTCTTTCTGCAGCTCACTCTCTTCTATCAGCACCTATCTTGACTATTTATGCACCTCTCTTGCCTCTTTCTGTACCTCTTTTTGCCACTTTCTGCACCTCTGTTGCCTCTTTCTGCAGTTCACTCTCTTTTTTTGTACCTCTCTTGTCACTTTCTGTACCTCTCTTGCCTCTGTCTGCACCTTTCTTTTTCTTTCTCCACCTCTATTGCCTCTTTCTGCACCTCACGTGCCTCTTGCTGTGCCTTTCTTCCTTTTTCTGCACCTCATTTGCCTCTTTATATACCTCTTACCTCTTTCTGCACTTCTTTTGCCTCTTCCTGCACTGCTCTTGCGTCTTTCTGCACCTATATTGACTCTTTCTGTACCTCGATTGCCTCTTTCTGTACCTCTTTTCCCTCTTTCTGCAGCTTACTCTCATCTTTCTCCACCTGTCTTGCCTCTTTCTGTACCTGTCTTGCCTCTTTCAACACCTCTCACCTCTTTCTGAACCTCTCTTGCCTTCTTCTGCAGCTCACTCTCTTCTTTCTGCACCTCTCTTGCCTCTTTATGCACCTCACTTGCCTCTTTCTGCAGCTCTCCTGCATCTTTATGCACATCTCTTATCTCATTTTGCATCTCTCTTGCCTCTTTATGCTGCTCGCTCTCTTCTTTCCGCACCTCTCTTGGCTCTTTCTGCACCGCTTCTCCCTCCTTCTGCAGCTCACTCTCTTCTTTATGCACCCCTCTGGACTCTTCCTGCACCTCTCTTGCCTATTTCTGCACCTCTGTTGCCTATTTATGCACCTCTCTTACATCTGTCTGCACTTCTCTTGCTTCCTTCTATAGCTCTCTCTCTTCTTTCTGTACCTCTCTTGCCTCTTTTTTCCCCTCTCTTGCCTCTTTCTATACCTCTCTTCTTTCTGTACCTCTCTTGCCTCTTTCTGCACCTCTGTTGCTTTGTTATGCACCTCACTTGACTCTGTCTGTACTTCTCCTACTTTGTTCTGCAGCTCACTCACTTCTTTCTGCACCTCTCTTGCTTCTTTCTGCACCTCTCTTGCTTCTTTTTGCAGCGTATTCTCTTCTTTCTGCACATCTATTGCACATATTGCCTTTTTCTGTATTTCTATTGCCTCCTTTTCCTCTTCTCTTGCCTCTTTCTGTACCTCACTTGACTCATTCTGTACCTTTCTTCCTCTATCTGCACCTCTCGTGCCTATTTCTAATCTCTAACCCTTTTCTGCACCTCTCTTGCCTCTTTCTGGACATCCCTTGTTTCTTTCTAAACCTCTCTTGCTTCTTTCTGCAGCTCACTCTCTTCTTTCTGCATGTCTCTTGCCTCTTTTTCAACCTCTCTTTCCCCTTTCTGCAGCTCACTCTCTTCTATCAGCACCTATCTTGCCTCTTTATGCACCTCTCTAGCCTCTTTCTGCACATCTCTTGCCTCTTTCTGAATCTCTCATGTATCTCCATGCAGCTCGCTCTCTTCTTTTTGTACCTCTCTTGCTTCTTTCTGCACATCTCTTCCCTATTTCTTCAGCTCATTCCCTTCTTTCAGCACCTCTCTTGCCTCTTTTTGCACCACTCTTGATTCTTTCTGCACCTCTCTTGCCTCTTTCTACACATCACTCACCCCTTCCTATAGCTCACTCTCTTCTTTCTGCACCTCTCTTCCCTTATTCCTGCACCCCTCTTGCTTCTTTCTGCACCTTTCTTCTTCTTCTTTTTTCTGCACCTCTCTTGCCTGTTTTTGCGCCTCTCTTACCTCTTTCTGCACCTTTATTCCTCTTTCTGGACCTCTCTTGCCTTTTTCTGCACCTCTATTGCCTCCTTTTCCTCTTCTCTTGCCTCTTTCTGTACCTCACTTGACTCTTTCTGTACCTTTCTTCCTCTAGCTGCACATCTCTTGCCTCTTTCTAACCTCTGACCTTTTTCTGCACTTCTCTTACCTCTTTCTGTCGCCTCTTTCTGCAGCTCATGCTCTTTTTTCTGCACCTCTCTTTCCTCTTCCCTGTACCTCTCTTGCCTCTGTCTGCGTGTTTCTTTTTCTTTCTCCACCTCTCATGCCTCTTTCTGCACCTCTCTTGCCTCCTTCTGCTCTTTTTTTGACTCTTTCTGCACCTCACGTGCCTCTTTCTGTGCCTTTCTTCCTTTTTTGCACCTCATTTACCTCTTTATATACCTCTTACCTCTTTCTGCACTTCTCTTGCCTATTTCTGCACTTCTCTTGCTTCTTTCTGGAGCTATCTTAACTCTTTCTGTGCCTCTCTTACCTCTTTCTGCACTTCTCTTGCTTCTTTATGCAACTCACTCTCTTCTTTCTGCACCTCTCTTGCCTATTTCTGTACCTCAATTGCCTCTTTCTGCACCTCTTTTCCCTCTTTCTGCAGCTCACTCTCATCTTTCTCCACCTGTCTTGCCTCTTTCTGTACCTGTCTTCCCTCTTTCTACACCTCTCACCTCTTTCTGCAACACTCTTGCCTCTTTCTGTAGGTCTCTTGCCTCTTTCTGAACCTCTCTTGCCTTCTTTTGCAGCTCACTCTCTTCTTTCTGTACCTCTCTTGCCTCTTTCTGCACTTCTCTTCCCTCATTCTGCAGGTCATTCTCTTCTATCAGCACCTCTCTTGCCTCTTTATGCACCTCTCTTGCCTCTTTCTGCAGCTCTCTTGCCTCTTTATGCACATCTCTAGTCTCTTTTTGCATCTCTCTTGCCTCTTTATACTGCTCGCTCTCTTCTTTCTGTACCTCTCTTGCCTCTTTCTGCATCTCTTTTCCCTCTTTCTGCAGCTCACTCTCTTCTTTCTGCACCTCCCTGGACTCTTCCTGCCCCACTCTTGCCTATTTCTGCACATCTGTTGCCTCTTTATGCACCTCTCTTACATCTGTCTGTACTTCTCTTGCTTATTTCTGCAGCTCTCTCTCTTCTTTCTGTACCTCTTGCCTCTTTTTGTCCCTCTCTTGCCTCTTTCTATACCACTCTTTTTTCTGTACCTCCCTTCCCTCTTTATGCACCTCTGTTGCCTCGTTATGCACCTCGCTTGCCTCTGTCTGCACTTATACTTCTTTGTTCTGTAGCTCACTCTCTTATTTCTGCATCTCTCTTGCCTTTTTCTGCACCTCTCTAGCCTCTTTTTGCAGCTTACTCTCATCTTTCTGCACCTCTTACCTCTTCCTGCACCTCTCTTCCTTCATTCTGCAGCTCACTCTCCTCTATATGTACCTCTCTTGCCTCCTTGGCATCTTTCTTACCTCTTTCTGCACCACTATTACCTATTCCTATAACTCTCTTGCATCTGTCTGCACCTCTCTCATCTCTTTCTGCACCTCTGTTTTTTCTGCACCTCTCTTGCCTCTTTCTGCACCTCCCTTGCCTCTTTCTGCGGTGCTGTCGCCTATTTATGAACCTCTCTTGCCTCTATCTGCACTTCTCTTGATCATTTCTGCAGTTCACTCTCTTCTTAGTGGAGAAGTGTGGCTCACTGGTTAGAGCAGGCAGACCCTGAAGCAGAGGTCAGACCAGGGACCAGGGTTCAATTCCCGACGCGGCAGGGTCTTGAGCTCAAATGTCCACGGACTCGATAATTCTAGCTTCGGTGCCTGACCTAATCATGGGTTCACACTCTGCAACTCTGGGCATTAAGCTTGCTTAATCTCCACAATGGCCCCCTGCGGCGGGATGCCTGGCTTTCACCTTGGGGATGCCCTGTAGGGGCTATTTCACAGGGAAAAGCCAGGACGCGTTCCCAAAGCAAGCGCTTAGAGACCCCTGGGTGATAAGCGCTATATAAATCCAATATACAATACAATTCTTGCTGCACCACTCTTGCCTATTTATGCACTTCTCTTCCCTATTTCTGCACCTCTGTTGCCTCTTTATGCACCTCCCTTGCCTCTGTCTGCACTTCTCTTGCTTCTTTCTGCAGCTCTCTCTCTTCTTTCTGCACCTCTCTTGCTTCTTTCTATACCTCTCTTGCTTCTTTGTGCACCTCTCTTCTTTCTGCACCTCTGTTGCCTCAATATGCACCTCTCTTGCCTCGGTCTGCACTTGGCTTGCTTCATTCTGCAGCTCACTCTCTTCTTTCTGCAACTCTCTTGCCTCTTTCTGCACCTCTATTGTCTCTTTCTGCAGCTTACTCTTTTCTTTCTGTACCTCTCTTACCTCTTTCTGCACCAATCTTGCCTCTTTCTGCGGTGATGTCGCCTCTTTATGAACATCTCTTGCCTCTATCTGCACTTCTCTTGATTATTTCTGCAGTTCACTCTCTTCTTGCTGCACCTCTGTTGCCTCATTATGTACCTCTCTTGCCTTGGTCTGCACTTGTCTTGCTTCATTCTGCAGCTCACTCTCTTCTATCTGTACCTCTCTTGCCTCTTTTGCATCTCTCTTGCCTCTTTCTGCACCTCTTTTCTTTCTTCACCTGTCTTGCCTCCTGCTGCAGCTCTGTTGCCTCTTTATGAACCTCTCTTGCCTCTGTCTACACTTCTCTTCATTCTTTCTGTAGTTCACTCTCTTCTTTCTGCTCCTCTCCTGCCTCTTTCTACACCTCTCTTTTCTCTTTCTGCACATCTCTTCCCTCATTCTCCAGCTCATATTCTTTTATCTGTACCTCTCTTGCCTCTTAGGCACCTCTCTTGCCTCTGTCTGTACCTCTCTTGCCTCTTTCTGCACCTCTCTTCTTTCTGCACTTCTCTTGCCTCTGTCTACAATTCTCTTCAATCTTTCTACAGCTCACTGTCTTCTTTCTGCACCCCTCTTGCCTCTTTATGCATCTATCTTCTCTATTTCTGCACCTCTGTTGCCTATTTCGACACCTCTGTTGCCTATTTCTGTATCTCTCTTGCCTCTTTCTGCACCTCTCTTGCCTCTTTCTGCAGCTTACTCTCTTCTTTCTGCACCTCTCCTCCCTCATTCTGCAGCTCACTCTCTTCTATCTCTACCTCTCTTGCCTCTTTTGCATCTCTCTTGCCTCTTTCTGCACCTCTCTTGCCTCTTTCTGCACATATCTTGCCTCTTTCTGCACCACTCTTGCCTCTTCCTATACCTCTTGTGCCTCTTTCTGCAGCTCTGTTCTTTCTGCACCTCGCTTTCCTCTTTCTGCAGCTTTGTCACCTCTTTATGAACATCTTTCTGTACTTCTCTTGATTATATCTGCAGTTCACTCTCTTCTTCCTGAACCTCTCTTTTTTCTCTTCCTGCAGCTCACTCTCTTCTTTCTGCACCTCTCTTCTGTCATTCTGCAGCACACTCTCTTTTATCTGTACCTCTCTTGCCTCTTTTGTACCTCTCTTGCCTCTTTCTGCACCTCTCTTGCCTCTTTCTGCATATTTCTTGCCTCTTTCTAAACCACTCTTGTCTCTTTCTGCACCTCTCTTGCCTCCGTCTGTACTTCTCTTGATAATTTCTGCAGTTCACTCTCTTCTTTCTGTACCTCTCTTTTTCCTCTTCCTGCAGCCCACTCTCTTCTTTCTGCACCTCTCTTCTCTTATTCTGCAGCACACTCTCTTTTATCTGTACTTCTCATGCCTCTTTTGTACCTCTCTGTCCTCTTCCTGCACCTCTCATGCCTCTTACTGCATATCTCTTGCCTCTTTCTGCACCTCTCTTCTTTCTGCACCTCTCTTACCTCTTTCTGCACCTATGTTGCCTCTTTATGCACCTCTCTTGCCTCTGTCTGCACTTCTCTTCATTTTCTCTGCAGTTCACTCTCTTCTTTCTGTACCCCGCTTGCCTCTTTTTACACCTCTCTTCCATCTTTCTACAGCTCACTGTCTTCTTTCTGCACCCCTCTTGCCTCTTTATGCATCTCTCTTTTCTATTTCTGCACCTCTGTTGTCGATTTCTGCACCTCTGTTGTCTATTTCTGCACCTCTGTTGCCTCTTTATGCACCTCTGTTGCCTCTGTCTGTACTTCTCTTGCTTCCTTCTGCAGCTCTCTCTCTCTTCTTTCTGCACCCCTCTTGCCAATTTCTGTACCTTTCTTCTTCTGCACCTCTCTTGCCTCTTTCTGCATCTCTGTTGCCTAGTTATGTACCTCTCTTGCCTTTGTCTGCACTTCTCTTGCTTCGTTCTACAGCTCACTCTTGTCTTTCTGTACCTCTCTTGCCTCTTTCTGTACCTCTTTTGCCTCTTTCTGTAGCTTACTCTCTTCTTTCTGCACCTCTCTTACCTCTTTCTGGTCCTCTCTCCCCTCATTCTGCAGCTCACTGTCTTCTATCTGTACCTCTCTTGCCTCTTTTGCATCTCTCCTGCCTCTTACTGAACCTCTCTTGCCTCTTTCTGCACATGTCTTGCTTCTTTCTGTACCTCTCTTGCTTCTTCCTATACCTCTCTTGCCTTTTTATAGAACTCTGTTCTTTCTGCACCTCTCTTCCCTCTTTCTGCAGCTCTGTTCTTTCTGCACCTCTCTTGCCTCTTTCTACAGCTCTGTTCTTTCTGTACCTCTCTTGCCTTTTTCTGCAGCTCTGTCGCCTCTTTATTAACCTCTCTTGCCTCTGTCTGCACTTCTCTTGATTATTTCTGCAGTTCACACTCTTCTTTCTGCACCTCTCTTGCCTATTTCTGCACCTCTCTTTTTCCTCTTCCTGCAGCTCACTCTCTTCTTTCTGCACCTCTCTTCCCTCATTCTGTAACTGACTCTCTTTTATCTGTACCTCTTATGCCTCTTCTGTACCTCTCTTGCCTCTTCCTGTACCTCTCATGCCTCTTTCTGCATATCTATTGTCTCTTTCTGTACCTCTCTTCTTTCTGTACCTCTCTTACCTCTTTCTGCACATATGGTGCCTCTTTATGCACCTCTCTTGCCTCTGTCTGCACCCATGTTGCCTCTTTGTGCTCCTCTCTTGCCTCTTGCCTCTGTCCGCAGTTCTCTTCATTCTTTCTGCAGACCACTCTCTTCTTTCTGCACCTATCTTGCCTCTTTCTACACCTCTCTTCCCTCTTTCTACAGTTCACTGTCTTCCTTCTGCACCCCTCTTGTCTCTTTATGCATCTCTCTTGCCCCTTCTGTACCTTTCTTGACTCTTTCTCCACCTCTCTTGCCTCTTTCTTCACCTCTTGCCTCTATCTGTACCTCTCTTGGCTTTCTATCCACTCTCACTTCTTTCTGCACCTCTCTTGCCTCCTTCTGCACTTCTCTTGCCTCTTTCTGCACCTATCTTGCCTCTTTCTGTACCTCACTCCCTACTTGCTGCACCTCTCTTGCTTCTTTCTGCATCTCTCTTGCTTCCGTCTGCGCTTTTCTTGCTTCTTTCTGCACCTTCCTTACCTTTTCTTCATTGTTCTGGCCTCTTTCTGTACCTTTCTTCCTCTATCTGGACCTCTCCTGTCTCTTTCTGCACCTCTCTTACCTCTTTCTGTACCTCACTTGCCTCTTTCCCTGCCTCTCTTCCTCTTTCTGTACCTCACTTTCTTCTTTTTGCAACTCTCTTGCTTCTTTCTGTGCCTCTCTTGCTTCTTTCTGTACTTCTCTTGCTTATTTCTGCACCTCTCTTGCCTCTTTCATCACTTCTCCTGCTTCTTTCGGGTCCAGGTTCAGCACTCTCTCCAGCACTCCCCCCAGCATCTCTGCATGTTGCGGCATCGTCAGAACCCTCCCTTCATCTGGGTTTGCACCGTAGACACACAGGCAAACCAGCCTCCAGCTCTGCCTGTGGTCCCACTTACTCCCTGGTCTCTGGTTCCGGTTTTCTCACTGTCCACGTCCTGTTTTGCGGAATTTAATTTCATTTGGGTAATTGTATTTATTTTATTTGCATTCCTGTACCTGCAAGGTTTATTTCTCTGTTCTCTCGCCTTCCTGCCGCTGCTGCCCCTGAGGCCCCTCTCCCTACAAAGCCCCACCTCGAGTCCCGCCTCCCTCCCCTACTTAATGGTGGCTGCTGCGCGGGTGCCGCTGGCGCACCAAATGCACTTCTAAGGCAGGCCTGTCTGCGCCTGTCCGTGACCTGTCCGCGGCCAGTGACAGGAACCATGGATCTCCGGAACCCCTCAGATACATCTCCACCACCTTCCACTCACTCAGCTCCGAAACACTCAACAGCTTCCCCAGAGCCACACCAAATACCACCAAAGGACAGTTTTCCTGCAAACACTGCCAACGATCCTTCACCATCGACTGCGTAGCCAAAACCACCAAAAACCCGCTGGACGCCTGTACCATGGGAGCCTTACTTGCATCCTCCTCAACGTGCACTCCCTACACAGACAGGCCACAGAGATCTGGGACCTGCTTGACACCCTCTCGCTCGACGTCGCCTTCTTCACCAAACCTGGACCAACACCACCACCGACCCCGACATCACCACTGCTATGCCCGATGGATATAAGATCCAGAGAAGGGACCACCTCCACCCCCCAGGAGGAGGACTCGCCATCGCCCACAAGACCTCCATTCGACTCTCCACCTCCAACAAGAGCGACCCCCACTCCAACACCAAACACCTTTGCTTCCAGATCCAGACCAACCCTAGGACCACACTACAAGCCACCCCCGCCTACAGACCCCTGGACCATGCACCAAGTCCGCAACCTTCATTGCCAACCTCGTCACACCCACGTCATCACTTCAACGGTCTAAATTCTACTCAGAGACCTCAATTTCCACCTCAAAAACCGCAGCGCCCCTAAATTCATCACCCTCCTCGACAACTTTTCCAACCTTGGACTTAAGCAGCTTGTCACCACCCCAATGCACAGAGCCAGACACACCCTCGACCCCATCTTCACAGGAGGGACCAACATCCATTTCAGCAACACCTCGCAGCCCCCCTGGATTGACCACGCTGTGTACACTTCATCTTCAATACATCCAACAAACTCAAACCCCCACATGCCGGCCCCAAAGGAACTGGGGCAAGATCACAGAGGAGCACCTTAACGCCACCCTCCTTCTAGACCCACCCGGTGCCACGACTGATGCCGCCTCCACAGCCAAAGAACTTTACCGTTTAATCTCCAGCTGCACCAACAAGCTCGCAACCCTCCTCCACCCCGGCAAGCAACGCCCCCTGAAAGCAGCTTAGTACATCACCGATCTCCAAGCAGCCAGATGATCCTGCAGACACCTCGAAAAAACCTGGCGAAACCGGAAAACCACAGAACACCTGAACAGCTACCGGAATGCCCTTAAGGAATACCACAAGCGTTTAAGAGAAATCAAGCAGACTTTTAACAGGAACAAAATCCACACCAGCGCAACCAATGCTAAAGAACTCTTCAACCATCATACAGCAATTCACCAAACCCACCAGCGAAGCCACAGACATCACAATGTTCCAGGAACTCTGTAACAAACTCATCTCCTACTTCCATCTAAAAATCAAGGCCCTCTACGACAACTTTAGCGAACAGACACAGGACACCACCCCATGCTCTACCACCACTGGCATAAAGCCGATCATCACCTCCTGGAATCCTGCCACTGTCCAGCACACCACTGTGACCATGAAGAACACCCACTCAGGAGCCCCCACGGACCACTGCCCACTGTACATCTACCACAGGGCCACCTCCATCATCGCACTCGAACTCGGACACAATCTTCAATGCCTCTTTCGAATCCACCATCTTCCCCGATGACTGGGAGCAGGTGGAGGTCAAACCTCTCCTTAAGAAGCCCATGGGCGACCCGACAGACCTGAAAAACTACTGGCTCATCTCTCTCCTCCCCTTCGCTGCCAAAATCACTGAGAGACTCATAAACACTGAGCTGACCACCTTCATCAAAGAAAACTCCATCCAAGATGCCTCCCAGTCCGGATTCCATAGCAACCCCAGCACTGAGACGGCCCTCCTCACTGCCACCGACCACATCGGCATGCTACTAGACCAGGTGCACACTGCACCCCTCATCCTACTTGACCTCTCCACAGCCCTCAACACTGTCTCACATCACACCCTCACAGCCAGATTACATGATGCAGGGATACAAGGAACCTCACTCTCCTGGATGCTATCCTTTATATCTGGCAGAACCCAGAGGATCAGACTCCCTCCTTTCCTCTCTGAACCCACTCAGACAACTGCAAACTTCACCAAGTATCAACGCTCAGTCCGCGCTCTTCAACATCTACATGGCCCCCCTCGCCGCCATCATCAGACAACATGGTCTCAGCATAGTATCTTTCGCCAATGACACTCAGCTCATCCTCTTCCTCACGAAGAACCCTGAAGACACCAGACTCTGTTTCCAAGAAGGAATGAGAGACGTAGCCACCTGGATGAAAGCAGCTGCCTGAAGCTCAACTCGGAAAAGACTGAGGTCCTCATCCTCGGACCTTCCACCTCCACCTGGGATGTCACCTGTTGGCCCTCTCCCCTCGGGAGTCTGCCTATCCCTAAAGACCACGCACTGAGCCTCAGCATCATCCTCTCTCACCAAATTCCACTAGATCAACTCCATCGCCTCCACCAGTTTCAACTGCCTCTGGATCCTCCACAAGACCTTCAAATGGATACCCCCAGAATGCAGAAAAACTGTCACCCACGTACTCATAACCAGCAGATTGGACTATGGCAACGCCCTCTATGCCCAATCAACAGAACCCTCCTACACAGGCTACAGACCATCCAGAACGGAATCAGCCAGACTCGTCCTCGGAACGCCACAGCACAAACAGATGACCCAACACCTATGCAACCTTTACAGGCTCCCCTTCAAGAAGAGCGTGACCTTCAAACTGCTCACCCATGCCTACAAATCCCTCTACAACATCGAACCCAAATACCTCAGCGAGAGAGTCTCCTTCCACTTATCCAAGAGAGACTTTCACTCCGCAGACCTCACAGAGACCCACGTATCCCCAAGTCCAGAGCAGGAGGAAGAACTTTCTCCTACATCGCAGGGAGAGCCTGGGACGAGCTCCCAGTGAACATCAGACGCTCCCCCACCCTCCATACTTCCAGAAAGAGCCTCAAGACCTAGCTCTTAGACTGAACCGGAGCTGCTCTCCAGCACCTCGAGACACTCGCAGGTGATTATGCTCTTTATAATCCCCCTGATTGATTGAGTTGATTTATTTCTTCCTCTTTTTGCACCTCTCTTGCTTATACTGCACTTTTCTTGCATTTCCTGCACTTCTCTAGCTTCTTTCTGCACCTTTCTTTCTTTTTCTGCACATGTCTTACCTATATAGGAGTAGTTAGAAATTAGCATTTAAAAAACCTTAAAAATTCACTGAAAAAAACCACAGGTTCCAGTAATGTTATAGTTAGAAATTAGCATTTAAAAAACCTTAGAAATTCACAGAAAAAAACACAGGTTTCAGGGATGTTATAGATATAAATTAGCATTTCAAAAACCTTTAAAATTCACTGAAAAAAACATAGGTTTTAGAGGCGTTATAGTTGGAAAATAGCATTTACAAAACCTTTGAAATTCAACTGAAAAAACATATGTTTCAAGGACGTTATAGTTAGAAATTATCATTTAAAAAACAACTGAAATTCACTGAAAATACCATAGGTTTCAGGGACATTATACTTAGAAATTAGCCTTTAAGAAACCATAGAAATTCACTAGAAAAAAAAGTAGGTTTCAGGGACTTAATAGTTAGAAATTAACATTTAAAAAACCTTTGAAATTCACTGCAAAAAACATAGGTATCAGGGACGTTATAGTTAGAAATGATCATTTATAAAACCTTTGAAATTCACTGAAAAAAACTTTGGGTTTCAAGGACGTTATAGTTAGTTGAAAATTTCACTAGTACAAAACCAGAGAAATTTGCACGTTATATAGTTAGTTGAGCTAACTATAATTCGCGCCCCGCAATGTACTGTTGATGACCTCACATATTACATCATTCATGAAATGGCCAGTGACATCAGTGATTACATCACTGATGAAATCTCAAATGACATCACTGATGACATCATCCACGTGATAATCTGATGCACCTCCTCACACCATAATATAACCTTTGATACACCGACTCTAAAATGCATATATCTGAGGGCAGAGGAGGGTTTCCGAGCACAAGCTTCATTCTTATTGGCTGCCAACACTCCAAACCAGGAAATTTTGGCAGACATCTTGTGTCAGAGTTCTTGTTGGAGGTGAGCTCTGTGTCAGTAGTATCAGACTCCCTATTTGTGCACTAAATGTTTATTGTCTACTGGCAGTACTCATCTTGGAAATGGCATGGTTAGGAACCTATCCATGGTAACCACAGGCTCTGAATCTGGAGATCATGATGCCTTGTTCGATGTTATGTGCTTCATCAGTACTGCAATTCCTTCTTGCCCCCAGTAGCTCCCCATATGGAATACTCCATTTGGGAAAGCCAGGGTGGCTGCTGAGGGCATGGAGGAGGCTGTTGACTGCCATCTCTTTGTGAAACAGGGTGGGTTGTAGCCTGCTTTGACAGATTTCAATCCTGACATCGAGAAACTTAACACACGCCCTGCTCATATTGTGTGTAAGTGTTATGTTGTATGGGTTCCTCAATGAATGCCTTGCTTCCTGCTAATTTTTCCTTCATACAACAAACAAATCATCGATATAGAGCAACCACAGCACTCATTTCTGAAAATCAAGGCAAAAAATGGCATATGTGCGCATTTATTCCTTCCATAGGCACAGGAACAGTTTGGCAAAGATACGGGAGAAGCACATGCCCATGGCTGTACCCAGTACTTGCTTGTAAAGATCTCCATCAAACATGAAGATGTAGTTATGGAGACATATATTCATCATCTCCACTAGCACGTTTGTGTGTTCAAGATAACCTATGTTTATTTTTCAGGAAATGTGAAAATGCCTTAATCCATTGATCATGCTCTATTTTAGTGTACAAAAGAGTTCACAGCAAGAGTGATGAGCACATAGTTCTGATCCCAGGTGGTCCCCTCCAATTTTCTGAGAAAGTCCTTTGTGCCTTTGACATGTTATGTTAAGAGCACTTTTATAGCGCTCGGCTGCCCCAGCCAAGGGGCGTCCCGGCGCTTCCAAGAATAACAAACACAACACAGCGCCTACGGAAAAAGATGCACTACAAGAAGGCTAGACTAAATGAGAGGAAAGATGGGTTTTAATAGCCCTCCTGAACTTCAGGAGCTCATCCATTTCACGGATATGGGGCGGAAGGGAGTCCCACAATTTTGCGGCCAGTACCCTAAAGGACCGACCGCCGGCTCTACATAGCCTGAACCGAGGGACAGTTAACAAATTCTGTCCCAAAGATCTCAAGTTTCGGGCAGGGACATAGGGCGCCAAGAGATTACGAAGATTCTGGGGGGAGGCCAGCTTGAGGATCTTCAAAGAGAGGCACAAGGTCTTAAAGTGGATCCTCTGTGCCACCGGCAACCAGTGTAGCGAACGGATGGTACTATCCGCAGAGCAGAATCCAAGTAAGCCCACTAGGGCTTACTTAGTGATCTCTGCCTGATTGGCTCCCAATAGGAGCGAGCTGGCATAATCAAGCCGAGATAAAACAGAGGCCTGTATAACCAGCTGCCTGGTGGAAGGATCAAAGAACCTCAGAATAGGTCTTAACCCTCGCAAAATGCCAAAGCAGGTGGCCGCCACTTTTTTAGTGTGTCCAGAAAAGCTAAGAGCAGGATCCAACAATCCCCCCAGGTTTTTTAGCTCCAGGACAGGAATGGGGGTCACACCCAGCTCAGAGGGCCACCATATGTCACCCCAAAGGTCAGCCCGCTTGCCCACAACCATGACCTCAGTTTTTTTGGTGTTTAACTGGAGACAGTTGGTATTCATCCAGCTGGCCACTGCAGAGAGTCCATTCCGGAATCTAGGGGCATCAAGGTCAGAGTCACCACTTAGGACGACCGCCAGCTGAGTGTCGTCAGCATACGAGACCATAGTAATGCCCCATTGCTTGACGACACCCGCCAGCGGCCTCACATAAAGGTTAAATAATGTGGGACTCAACAACGAGCCTTGTGGCACACCCAGCTGCAACGGATGGGACTTGGACTCAAATGGTGGAGTGACCACTTTAAAGGTCCGGTCAGGGAGAAAAGATCTGAACCAGTCAAGTGCAGTGCCTGACACACCTGCCTCGCCAAGACGTTGAAGTAAAATCCTGTGTGAGACCGTGTCAAACGCGGCACTGAGATCCAGCAGGATCAGCGCCGCGGTCTGACCCGAATTAAGCACGGACCGAAGGTGTTCTGTCATAGAGAGCAGTGCGGTCTCAGTGCTGTGACCAGCACGGAAACCGTTCTGGAATGGATCCAGAATACCTGCCCTGAGATGTTCAGACAGCACCCCATTTACAAAGGCCTCAGTGATTTTGAAATGGGAGTGAAATGGGAGAGAGGTAACATATTCCTTCAAAAAATGGTCAACGTGCTTGGAAATGTTTCCAAATACACTACTCTGAGAGGATATAATGGGTCTACCTGGTGAAACCAAGGGATTCTTATGTACTTTCGGAATATGATACAGAATGGGTAGCATGGGATAGTCCTTTTTCAGGAAGCAGTATTCTTCCCATGTGATAATGTCTTGTTTGTTGCCATTCTGTTAGTTTCTTCCATGTGGTCATAATTCTCTCATTGTCGATGATGGTGTTACATTTACAGTAAAATCTATAATCATTAAGTTGTCTTCATGCCTTTGGAGTATACATTTGTCTGCTCATGAGCACGATATTGCTGCCATTGTCGGCAGGTCATTATCACATCTCTATGTAATGCATCTCCACGTGTCAGTCTGTGTGTGATCAAGATAGTTTTACTGTCAAAACGCATAACGACTGGTTATTAAATCTGCGCTAAGCAACTTCTCCTGAGTGTGCTCTTCATTGGACTTCATTGTGTGGTACTATGTCTAGTTTTGTTCCACCGGCTTAGCACACCACTTGACTATGGGCCAAGAATACCAGCAGGAACTCGTTTTGGACTTTTATATATATTACCTACTGGCGGTCGCCAGTAGGTAGTTATAGTTAGGATTGAGTTTCCATAGGAAGAGCATTTTTTGTTTTGCTTATAACTTTGGCATCGTTTGATGAAACTTCATTACATTTTCAAAACAAATTATTTGTTCATATCGGCTCCTATGGTGAAAGTTTGGGGGTGATTTGTAAAGGGGGGACGAGATAAAAGGGGGGTCCCAAAACGTCTTTTCTCCATGTTAATTTCCAAATTTCCATAGGAAACTTTAGACAAGGCTACAGGTCGAACAGGTAAACAGAATTGCCCCAAATTTGCAGGGAGTAGGGTTTTGGTCTAGAAAGCATGCTTTTGTTTATTCGGTGTAAATCCATTCAGTAGTTTTTGAGAAATATTGAAATTTACAGATATCGATATTTGGGAATTCTGCCATCTGATTGGCTGAGGCGTTACAAGCACAAGGTTGCTGCTTTTTTGCTGCAAACAGTTGCAACTAGGAAGTGTTCGCTGCCATTTTGTGATTCCATTGAAGCAAGTAAGGGGAAAAAAAGGGCGAAAAAAATTGGAAAGGAGGGTAGAAGCACTGTAACCTCTGTGGGGGAGTGCGAAGCGAAGTAGTCACTGTTACCGGTCTGAAAGTGCAGTGTTGCTCAGAGTGACATGGTGATGAAATATGGTGCTACACTCGGATATGAAACCGAGAACCTAAACCGTGAGGTCATTGCTGTAAAGTGATGTGGTCTGGTCTTTGTAGCATTCGTGTGCAAGTAGTGTTAGTAGGTGTTGATACCATACAGGCAGTGGGAAGAGAACTACTGATCGCTACTGTGTGTTTATATAATACCGGAAGTGGGAAGTGAAGCACTCACGCCTATTGGTGTGAAGACTTGGGGATAAAACCAAGGTAATTGCACTAAAGGGATGGGCTCTGGGGGCTGTAGTATACGTGTGCAAGTAGTGTTAGTAGGCTTTTATACAATACAGGGAGTAGGAAGCAAACTACTGACCGCTACTGCGTGTTTATACTATGCCGGGAGTAGGAAGCGAAGAACTTACGCATACCGGTGTGAAGAGTCGGGGCTCAAACCAAGCTGATTTGTATAAATTGATGGGCTCTGGGTGCTGTAGGATACTAGCTGCTGGAGTATAAGTGTGTAAGTAGTGTTAGTATATGTTTATAGTATATAGGGAGTGGGAAGCAAACTACTCACCCGTACTGGTGTGAAGACTCGGGGATTAAACTGTGAGCTAAATTGTGAGCTCATTGCTGTAAAGTGATGTGCTCTGGGTGCTGTAGCATACCTGTGGAAGTGGTGTTAGCTTGCATTTATACAATAGAGGGAGTGGGAAGCGAACTACTCACCCCTACTGATGTCAAGACTCGTGGATAAAACCATGAGCTCATTGCTGTAAAGGCATGTGCTCTGTGTAGTATTCCAATGTAAGTCATAGTAGAATGTTAGTATGTAATTCTACTAGAATCTAAGGGGCAGATTTATGAAGGACTTGTGCCGCCGGTGCGTCACTTTTTCCCATGTTAAAAATGACGCACCGGCGGCGCAAGGCCTTCATGAATCTGCCCCTAAGTATGTAATGTTAGAATGTAGGGCTGTCATGAGGGGAACCATGCCGAGTTTGTACACGGTGCTGAAGAAGATGGTTGCCTTGCTGTCTGCTCCTGTTGGTGGCTGTTTTAGGTGTCTTGTTTTCAGGTAATAAATCTACTTATTGAATCCACTGATGTCTGCCTCTTCACTACATAAATTTGGCGACGAGTAGGAGAAGGTAAAAAGAGGGCAGCACTCACCAATATTTAAAAATGTGCTTGTGTTGTGCTGAAGACCCATTTTCTTCGTGTAGCTGTTTCTACTCATGCCACGGTCATCCGCTCACTGAACTATGTCATCCGACTTCTGGTAGGATATATATTTTTAGATTTTGCGCTTCTCCTACTTCGTCACTACATTCTGGTCGCTGTACTACGAATGTGTAAGTAGTGTTAATATGCGTTTATACTACCAAATTCGTCATGGTCCTAGGAAGGGCGACCTCTCAGGCGCAGCTCATAAATGTCCCGGGGTGTGCATTCGTGGGACATTTGTGTTTGCTATTAGAGGGCGGATGCATGGCTTCCATCCTGTGATAGCAAATCCTTGTGTGACTACTTGAAGCTTTAATAGAGGGGATGCGGATGGTAAAAATGGAGAGCAAAAAAAAATGTGGGTCTCACCAGTCCATTTAAATGAGGTCCCTGGTGGGTAATGTTCTGTGGCCAATTCAATTATTATATTGTGGGGTCTCTGTAGGACTGGGGATCTTATTGTCACATGCAAATTAGGTGCAGAAGGGCACAGAGACGTTTTGCAGCCTAGGGGACCGCCACCTTCCTGGGTATTGTTTACTAATTGTTCGGGGGGTTCGAGGCCAACTGAAGTCCGGGGATCGCCACACTCCGTGGCGGTACTTAAAGATACAGGGTGGGGCTCAGCAGTCCCTGAAGCCTCGGTGGGCCTTGGCAGGGCCTTATTGGTTCTATAATCACACGGGCAGTACTCATGGTGTTATAAAGTGATACACTCATAGAACTCTTGCAGTTGTAGAGTTACCAAGGCTTTATTTGTGTAATAGTTAGTTAGATTATGTTTAGTAGGTGCACTGTAATGTTACAAAGATTTGCCCTCATAATCTCCTATAAACAGATGATTTTCACAATAAACTATAGACAAGTGTTGTCAGAAAAAGAAAACCTATACACTCAGGGCCAGATGTAGGAGGCCATTTACCGACCGGTAACGGCCGATTTCGGCGTTACCGACCGGTAAATGGGTATTTGTAATGTAGGGGCCCTATTTTACCGATTCGGTAAATTTACAGAATCAGTATTTTTACCGATTTGGTAACTTTCTGATGTAGGTGGGACTCTTTTGAGTCCCAAAGGCCTTACAGATTCGGTATTTTACCACCCAATCCAATTGGGTGGTAAAATACTGAATCCAGGTGTGCATGCACATGTGTGCATGCACACCTGTGCCATGTGACAGACAGACATGCCCTTAGGGTATGTCTGTGTGCCACATGGCACACATGCCTATATTTGGGGTGCTAGAGGGTGTCAAAGTGACACCCCCTGCACCCTTGCAGGATTCGGTATTTACCGAATCGGTAAATACAGATTCGGTAATGCCCATTGATTCCTATGGGCTGCAAGGCCCATAGGAATCAATGGGCATTACCGAATCGGTATTTACCGATTCGGTAAATACCGATTTTTTACAGATTCGGTAATTCAATTACCGAATTTACCTACATCTCCCTCCTTCAATTTTACCGATTCATAAATACCGAATCTGTAAAATTAGGTATTTATGAGTCAGTAAAATATACTAACTTACATCTGGCCCTCAGTTATTTATTTAAAAAAAATGTAAGTTTTATTAAAACAAATAAACAAATAAATAGAATCATGAGTTTAATAGAACAAACAGTATAATATAAAAAACATGGGTGGGGCTCCAGTGGAAGCAGCATAGAAAACCTGCAAGACAACAATGAAACATAAGTATGTGTGCTATGTGGAACATACCAAAATACCAAAGTAGCAGCTGGGGTGACTTCATGCGTATATGATGTTACGTGGGACGCGGTGCCACAAACTCGTCAGATACGAAATGCGCATCATTTACGAGTTTAGCAATATGGCAGATAGGATTCGCGTGGTGATGGAGCTTGATATGCTACCAATATGGGAGTGCAGTTTTCTCCCCCCCCCCCAAAAATGTACTTTTTTGGGGGAAGCTATAAAACATTATATAATTTTTAAAGTAAAAAAAAAGAAGTATAATAGAGTTCTAAAATATTTTTAACAATATTAGAAAAAATATAGATTTAAAAAAAATAAAGATATGAAATTAACATTTAAAAAACCTTTGAAATTCACTGAAAAAAACATAGGCTTTATAGACGTTATAGTTAGGAATTAGCATTTAAAAAACCTTAGAAATTCACTGAAAAAAACATAGGTTTTCAGGGATATTATAGTTAGTTGAACATTTGTCTCATATAAAACCAAAGAAATTCGCCTGCCATGGTTAGTTGAACTAACTATACTTGCGCGCCCGCAATGCACTGCTGATGATGTCACATATTACATCACTCCTGACATGGTCAGTTACATCACTGAAGACATCACTGATGACATCACAAATGACATCACGCATGACATCATCCACATGACAATCTGATGCACACACTGATGCTCTAATATAAACTTTGATATACCCATTCTAAAATGCTGACTACTATTTTTGAAACCATACACAGAAGAAAGCCATATACTATGTAGCACTCACTATTTCCTAGGTCTACACACACATTCAGTCACTTATAGATGTAGTTACTTATCAATACAGGACTATAATGTGCACTCATACATCTATACATGTTGTCACACTCTGACACTCATCCAAAGAGTTACTCACACACCTAGTCAGGAATGCAAAGAATCAATCACATACCCATTTACTCATGTATACAGTTATACACACCAACTTCGTTATTTTTAGACATACCACATCACTTATTTATACAGATACTAACACATATTTACTGTCTTATACAATCACTGATAGAAGCAGACACTTATTTATACACCCACTCTTCAAATGACTTAGTCGCTCTTAAACATATGTAGTTAATCACAGATATACCACTGAGATATTTGTTCACCCAGCAACACACCCATAGATACACTAACTCACCCATACAGCCCTTCCCAGATGCATTTTGTAATCCATATAACCACTAAATCAACCACTAAGACATCTATGCACAGACTCATACACCTACCCACCCACACAGACACTCAGGGACCCATTCAGATACTCAGACAATACATCAATAACCTATACAGACACTCATGTAGCTATTTAGCAACACATGCAGTTGCTTACACACCAATGGAGAGACTGATACAGACTTTCACACAGTTTAGTCACTAACCCAAGCATTCAGTAAGACATGTTCAATCACTCACTTATACAGTCAGTCACGCACCTACAAAATAATTCCTCTAGGCACTCGTAAATGCATTCATTCTTCAATACACCTTGGCGCATATATATATATGTATATGGCATGTGAACAAGGGCTTGTGAAGCCCGAAACGCGTAGTGCCCTCTTGCTACCGACTATAATGCAATAAAAGAACCTGTGAAGCGCATCCGTTGGTCCGTCTCCTCTGTTCCTGCGCCGATTTGACCTTAGGTCTGACTCGGAAGTGGTGTTTGGAGTCTTCGTGTATATATATATATATATATATATATATATATATATATATATATTACCTACTGGCGGTCGCCAGTAGGTATATATAGTTAGGATTTTTTTCCTATGGGACTTTTGAAAATTCTATGTCTAATAACTTTGGCGTTTGTGGACGGAATCGGCTGAAATTTCAGGAAAATTGCACATTTTGTTTCTGAGCAGCCCTTGAAAATTTGGGGGGGTTTCGTCAAGGGGGGGCCGAGAAAAAAGGAGGGTCCCAAAACGCGTTTTTCCCATGTTAATTTCCATAGGGCGTTTGGCCTCACTTTTAGCTCCAACGGCTGAATGGATTTGCACGAAACTTGGCAAAATTGTAGGGACTGTTAGCCTGATGTGCCTTTGCTGGGTCTCAATATATGTGCTCCAGTGGATTTTGAGAAATTAACGTTGTAAAAAATTTATATATCTGTGACAGCGTCCTGGATAGCGCACCAGTTCGCGTACCTTTCGCGTAACGGAGCTTTGCGAAGCGAAGCTGATTGGCTCTCCGGTGTCTGTCAACATTCTAAACAGTCCGTAGCGGCCGCCATTTTGTCTCTCGGTAGGATCGAGAGACAAGAGGAGGCCAAAACGAAGGGGGAAATAAAGGAAAGGGGGCAAGGTAGACCCCTTCTGACCGCCTAGGATTGATGAGGGGGATATTAAAGTGCCCCGCGGGGCAAAAAAAAAAAAAAATTGTGATTTTTCGCCGTAGAGGCACGTCCCGGTACGCGAACCGGGCAGCTAACTGGGCAGCTAACCGGCAGCGTAACGGGAGTCTGAGGAGAAGCTGATTGGCTGTCAACATTGTAAACAGTCCGGAGCGGCCGCCATCTTGTCTCTCGGTAGGATCGAGAGACAAGAGGTGGTGAAAAACGAAGGGGGAAATGAAGGAAAGGGGGCAAGGTAGACCCCTCCTGACCCCCTAGGATTGATGAGGGGGATATTAAGCAAAAGAAAAAAAAATTGCAATTTTTCGCGGTAGAGGCGCTTCCCGGTACGCCAACCGGGCAGCTAACCGGCAGCGTAACGGGAGTCCAACATCTTGTGTTTTTGGAGCGTCCGGTTTGCGTACCGGGTAGCGTTCCGGTAAGCGTAACAAGGGGAAAACCAAGAGAAACAGTAAAATAAAATTTAAAGGAATAGATTTCCACCAAACTTGGCAAAATTGTAGGGACTGTTTGTTTGATGTGCCTTTGCAAGGCCTCAAGATATGTGCACGTGTGGATTTTGTCTAATTAAGGTTAAAAAAAATATATATATCTGTAAGCGTGCTCTGGCGCGCTTATGTTACGAGTTTTGTTTGCGCTGCAGAGACGATACGTCACGTTTATGCGACGAGTCATGAGGCGTCTCACGTGGCTACGTGATACGTCACGTAATAAAGAATATATTTTACAGCTATAGATATTAGCTTTTAAAAAACCAATGAAATTCACTGAAAAAATCATAGGTTATAGACCATATATAGTTAGGAATTAGCATTTACAAAACCTTGAAAATTCACTGAAAAAACCATAGGTTATAGACCATATATAGTTAGGGATTAGCATTTACAAAACCTTATTTTACTCGCATAAAACCATTGAAATTCGCATATATAGTTAGTTGCGCTAACTATATATCGCGCACCCGCAATCCACTGCTGATGATGTCACATATTACATCATTCATGACATGGTCAGTGACATCACTGATGACATCACTGATGACATCTCAAATGACATCACTGATGACATCACTGATGACAACATCCAGTGACTGTATGTTTCTGTAAAGTTAAAATATGTCTTACATATTGAAGAATGAGTGGATGTATAAGTGTCTGGATGAAGGATTTAGTAGGTGCATTACTGACTGTATGAGAGAGTGATTAGATGTGTCTCACTGAGTGCATGGGTTAGTGACTAAACTGTCTTATTTTGTGCATCATTATGTCTGTTGTTCTGTAAACTGCTGCATGTGTTGATCAGTAGCTATATGAGTAACTATATGGGTTATTGATTGGTTGCCCAAGTATTTGTATGGGAGACTGAGTGTGTGTGTGGGTGGCTGGGAGGTGTATGACCTTGTGCATAGATGTGTGAGCAGTTGATTCACTAGATGTATGGGTTCAAAAGTGCATGTGGAAACAGCTGTATGGGCAGTTAACTGTGTGCATGAGTGTATTGGTGAGTGAATGGATATCTCAGTGCTACCATGTCAAAGTAAGTACATATGTAAAACACAGTACATGTGAGAGTTGACATATATAAATAACTGTGCATAAGAGCCAGTGAATGTGTGAGTGTCTGTGTGGATCATTGTGAACTTGTATCAGGGATTGTATAAGAGAGTAAATATGTGTTAATATATGTTTGAATAAGTAAGGTGTGTATAACTGTATAGTTGAGGAAATGGAGGTGTGATTGATTCTTTGCATGACTGACTAGGTGTGTGAGTAACTCCATGGATGAGTGACAGTCTGTGAGTGTCTGTTTACACTGAGTGTATCTAAGGTTATACCATAGTCTGAAGAGGTTCATCGTATAATCACATGAATGATGTCATCAGTGATGTGATCAGTAATGTCAAATGAGATGTCATCAGTGATGTCATCAGTGATGTCATTTAAGATGTAATCATTGATGTCATCAGTGATGTCATTTGAGATGTCATCAGTGATGTCATCAGTGATGTCATTTGAGATGTCATCAGTGATGTCATCAGTGATGTCACTGACTATGTCATGGATGATGTAATATGTGACATCATCAGCAGTGGATTGCGGGTGCGCGATATATAGTTAGCGCAACTAACTATATATGCGAATTTCAATGGTTTTATGCGAGTAAAATAAGGTTTTGTAAATGCTAATCCCTAACTATATATGGTCTATAACCTATGGTTTTTTCAGTGAATTTTCAAGGTTTTGTAAATGCTAATTCCTAACTATATATGGTCTATAACCTATGGTTTTTTCAGTGAATATATATATATATATATATATATATATATATATATATATATATATATATATATATATATATATTACCTACTGGCGGTCGCCAGTAGGTAGTTATAGTTAGGATAATTTTCAATGTTAAATCTCAACATTCTATTTTGAATAACTTTGGCGCCGGTTGACGAATCTGCCTGAAATTTTCAGGAAAATGGTCTCATGGCGGTCCGGTCCTTCCCTGAAAGTTTGGGGGGGATTCGTCAAGCGGGGGCCGAGATAAAAGGGGGGTCCCAAAACGCGTTTTCCCCATGTTAATTTCCATAGGGCGGTCGATTTCACTTTTAGCCCGAACGGCTGAATGGATTTCCACCAAACTTGGCAAAATTGTAGGGACTGGTAGCCCGATGTGCCTTTGCTATGTCTCAAGATATGTGCTCCAGTGGATTTTGAGTAATTAAGGTTCAAAAAAATATATATATCTATAGCAGCGCTCCGGTAAGCGCACCGGTACGCGCACCGGGCGCGTCACGCGACTTGCGCGGAGAAAGCTGATTGGCTCTGGGGTGTCTGTAAACATTCTAAACAGTCCGGAGCGGCCGCCATCTTGTGTCTCGGTAGGATCGAGACACAAGAGGTGGCCAAAACAAAGGGGGAAATGACCATAAGGGGGCAGAGTAGACCCCCCTTGACCCCCTAGGTTTGATGTGGGGGCCATAAAAGGGCCCCACGGGGCAAAAAAAAAATAAAAAAAATTTTTTATTTTCGCGGGGTGAGCGCCCGGTACGCGCACCGGTAAGCGTACCGGGGAGTGTACCATGGGGAAAAAGAATGACAGTTTTAAAAGTAGCTGATTAGAAAAAAAAATGTTTAGTTGTTTTTTTATATATACACATACATATATATAAATGCATATGCACATATATATATGCATATATGTCTATATGTGTGCGTGTAGAGAGAGGTAGAGAGGTAGAGGTGTAGAGGTAGAGAGGAAGAGAGGTAGAGAGTAGAGAGTGAGTAATAGAGAGTAGAGAGTGAGTAGTAGAGAGTAGTAGAGAGCAGTAGAGAGAGTAGCAGAGTGAGTAGTAGAGAGTAGTAGAGTGAATAGTAGAGTGAGTAGTAGAGAGTAGTAGAGAGTGAGTAGTAGAGACTGAGTAGTAGAGAGTAGTAGAGAGTAAGTAGTAGAGTGAGTAGTAGAGAGCAGTAGAGAGTGAGTAGTAGAGAGTGGGAGAGAGTAAGTAGTAGAGAGTAGTGGAGAATATTCCAAAGTTTGGCACAGCACCACTTTCACAATGAGTCCAATCAAATCATATCACTTAGAGTACTTATTGAAGCGCTGAATCTTGGTGTATATTCAAATGCTTTTATTTTCCTTAAGTTTATGTACCACAGCCAGCCGAAACGTTTCGTTCTGTACAACAGAACTTCTTCAGGGCGTTCTTATTTCCTTCAAGTTATGTCGGTATCCCGTTGTCATATAACTAGATATTTCTTCCAAATGTTAGACGAGACATAAGTATATTCTTATTAAAAGTGACTAGGTATCAATTTTACCCACACAATTCGGGCAGACTTGAGTAATTTATAGCATCCTCAAAGTCAGTCTTTCAAAAATTCCAAAGTATAGGACATGATAATCCAAATCCAAATGTTTCTCAAGAAAAGTCATTTACAATCGTTCGGAATATCGGTGTTTGGGCAGATATGATCCAGGGACCCCCAGTATGCAAGGGGAATTAGTCCCCCCTCTGCAAAGGCGCCAGTGGCCTGCATTGCAGAGAGGTGTAACAAGGGTGTGGCCTCATTACACTTCTCTGCAATGCAGCTCCCTCGTGCATACTGGAGGCTCCTGGTGGACTAGTTGACCCCAGGGACCCCCAGTATGCAAGGGGAATTAGTTCCCCCTCTGCAAACGCGGCAGTGGGCTGCGTTGCAGAGAGGTGTAACAAGGGGCATAGTCTCATTACACCTCTGCAATGCAGCCCCAGGCGCATACTGGAGGTTCCAGGTGGGCTAATAGGCCCCCAGGGGCCCCCAGTATGCAAGGGGAATTAGTTTCCCCTCTTCAAACATGCACGGGGGCTGCGTTGCAGAGAGGTGTAAAAAGGGTTGTGGCTTCATTACACCTCTCTGCAATGCAGTCCCCTGGCGCATACTGGAGATTCCTGGTGGGCTTTCAGGTCTTATATAGTTAGGAATTAGCATTAAAAAAACCTTTGAAATTCACTGAAAAAACCACAGGTTTCACACCAGTTATAGTTAGGAATTAGCATTTAAAAAACCTTTGAAATTCACTGAAAAAACCATAGGTTTCACACCAGTTATAGTTAGGAATTAGCATTTAAAAAACCTATTAAATTCACTGACAAAACCAGTTATAGTTAGCTGGAAATTTTACTGATATAAAACCAATGAAATTCCACGTTATAGTTAGTTGGACTCACTATAACTTGCGCGTGCAATGCACTGCTGATGACGTCACATATTACATCACTCATGACATGGTCAGTGACATCACTCATGACATCACTGATGACACCATCCTTGTGACATAGTGACAGACCTCCTTTCACTGTAATGTAACCATTGAAACACATATTCAAAAATAGAAACTGAAATTTAAAAAAAAATGGAGATACCCATATCAGTTACAACAAGCAATTCAGTAATTCCACCATCTATATGCACATCCAGTCATTCACCAACAGTTCTATATAGTCACTCATACATATACTCACTTATCATATGAAGTGATACACCTATACATCCTGTTACACACCGACAGTCATCCAAAAGTTACTCACACACATACTCACACGTGCAAATAAACTATTGAACATCCATTTATTTGAATATAGAGTTATACACACACTTCCACCTTACTTGTATTGAAAATTACACATATTTATTCTCTTAAACAATCACTTATAGAAACACATACTTATTTAAACAGGAACTCTTACAATCTCTTACTCTCACATATACTCACTTATATACATCAATATTCACATATACTAGATTAAAACATATGTAGTTACTGATAAAGACACTAGTGAGACAGTCATTCACTCACTAACAAACACATATACACACTCATCCATCCATACAGTCCTGCACATATGCTGTCTTCAAAACACATACAAACAGCGAGTCAGTCACTCATGCATCTATGTGCTAAGTAATACCCCCACCAAACCATATAGACACTCATACTGATACTAAGAGAAACATCTAATAACCCATATACATACGCATGTAGCTACTTACCAACACATGTAGCCACTTATACACAAAGTGAAACAATAATATATATATTTAAATATTTAAACATTACTCACTAATATTTATTTTTCAGAAAGACACATATTCACTGGATGGTGTCATCAGTGATGTCATGAGTGATGTCACTGACCATGTCATGAGTGATGTAATATGTGACGTCATCAGCAGTGCATTGCACGCGCAAGTTATAGTGAGTCCAACTAACTATAACGTGGAATTTCATTGGTTTTATATCAGTAAAATTTCCAGCTAACTATAACTGGTTTTGTCAGTGAATTTAATAGGTTTTTTAAATGCTAATTCCTAACTATAACTGGTGTGAAACCTATGGTTTTTTCAGTGAATATATATATATATATGTATATATATATATATATATATATATATATATCTCGCTCCAAGTTCCACCTCGGCGCATCCAGCACTCTTGCCGACGGGTGCCGTCAAGAATGGAAGTGGGTCCATTCAAAAATGAGAGCTCCAGTGTTGAAAGGACTGTGGCAAAGGGAGGAGTGATAATGGACACTTTGGGGGCGCCATACCGGCACAAGATGAAAGAATAACAATTGAACTTTCCCGAGTGTGTCCTAATTAAAACAACGAAGGCGGAGTAATCCCATTGGTTCACTATCAGCCAATCCCCTCCTCCCGTCCATATGCTGCGCCCAATGAAAAGCCACGTGTCAGTTCAAGTACTGCCACCAACACGCTGTTTTATTTCTACATGCGAGCTAATGAGGCAAACCGCCGAAACGCGTCCTCGCTGAAATTATGGACAAAGGAACCCCGTGAGTGCAGCTTTCACACTGTAGCTCTCATATATATATATACATATAACAAAGAGCAGCTCCATTTTGCGGGGGGCCCCCGACCCTGCAGGGTGGGCTCAGACCGGAATGGAGATTCCGGTTAACAAGGCTTTTACCAAGGAAAAAGAACTGAGCCCAACACCGACCTCTACACTGGCTGGATATATTTATTTCATCCGCGTTGCAGCAACCACCCATATCCTAACGCGTTTCAACAAAAAATGTCTTGATCACAGGTGAGTGGTATAAGTATGTTCCAAGTGGTAACATGACCTGTCTCACGAACTGCAGGCCCCAGAATGCATCTGTATATGTGGCAAAATGCATGGTTCAAGTAATGCCAAATAGCGTATTTCAAAGCAAATTGTCACGAAAAATATATGCATATATTCACTGAAAAAAACATACGTTTCAGGCCTTATATAGTTAGGAATTAGCATTTAAAAAACCATTGAAATTGCTCCTATATAGTTAGTTGTACTAACTATATTTCGCACACCCGCAATCCACTGCTGATGATGTCACATATTACATCATTCATGACATGGTAAGTGACATCACTGATGACATCTCAAATGACATCAATGATGACATCACTGATGACATCATCCAGTGAATGTGGTTTGCTTCGTTATTTAAATATGCATTATATATATAGCAATTTGCATTGAAGTATGAGTGGATATATAAAAATAAATATTTGGATGGAGGACTTTAACAATTTATAGTGGCTCACTAAATATAAAGGATAGTTACTAAACTGTGTGAATACCTGTATCACTTTGTCAGTTGTTGTGTAAACTGGTTCTCAAGTTGGTTATTAGCTATGTTAAAGTCTATATTAGTTATTGATTAGTTAACTGAGTATTTGTATGGGAGAGTGAATGTGTGTGTGGTGCGGTGGAGGTTGTGTGACTGCCCAAAGATGTGTGAATAGTTGATTCAGTAGATAAACTAGAAAAATAAAAGGCAGTGTATGTGCCAATTGTTGTATATAAATAAGTATACATAACACTCAATGATTGTGTGTGTGACTGTATGGATAACTGTATACTTGTAATAATGATTTTATTCTACACTAAATTTGACTTACTATCTAAATAAATAGATGAAGTGGTGTTTGTATAAGTGTGTAGCTAAGTAAGTATGTAAGTATGATCCATTGTTTGCATAAGTGAGTAGGATAACTTCATATGTGAATAGGTTGTATTTTCGTGTGTAATGTAATGTCGATATAGGTGTATAAGTATTTTGATAGTGTTCTATTGATCATTGACGACATCAGTTTGAGATGTCATCAGTGATGTCACTGACCATGTCATGAATGATGTAATATGTGACATCATCAGCAGTGGATTGCGGGTGCGCGTAATATAGTTAGTACAACTAACTATATAGGAGCAATTTCAATGGTTTTTTAAATGCTAATTCCTAACTATATAAGGCCTGAATCCTATGTTTTTTTCAGTGAATATATATATATATATATATATATATATATATATATATATATATATATATATATATATATATATATATATATATATATTCATGCTCGTGGGGATGTCCAACAAATGAGAGGCACTCAGGCACACACGAGCTTTTCCCCATAGGCTTTTATTAGGTCAACAATAGCTCTCGCCAGTAAATTTAGCATCGGGCTGCACATCCGGACGCATTTCGGGTCTCACCCTTCTTCGGCGGCATTGCAGTCCGTGAACATCATTGGAGCCCCACCTTCTCTGTTATGCTCGATCGCACGCCATGATTGACTGCTCAGTTATGAGTCTATGCGTTGCATCATGGATGATGGAGTCCTTCTTGAAATGGTGCCCAATAATCAATGCATTTTTAGCTTCCAATGAGCCCCGGACACAGCACATTGTAAAATACTCCTTATGTGCCCCACAGTGGAGCCACTTACTTCGTGACTTCGTGGCCTTTTAGTTTTTGAAGTGGTGCCCCTCAGCGGCAGGACGGCCGCTTAACATTCATGCTTGTGGGGATGTCCAACAAATGAGAGGCACTCAGGCACACAAGAGATTTTCCCCATAGGCTTTTATTAGGTCAACAATAGCTCTCGCCAGTAAATTTAGCATCGGGCTGCACATCCGGACGCGTTTCAGGTCTCTCCCTTCTTCGGCGGCATTGCAGTCCGTGAACACCATTGGAGCCCCACCTTCTCTGTTATGCTCGATCGCACGCCATGATTGGCTGCTCAGTTATGAGTCTATGCGTTGCATCATGGATGATGGAGTCCTTCTTGAAATGGTGCCCAATAATCAATGCATTTTTAGCTTCCAATGAGCCCCGACACAGCACATTGTAAAATCCTCCTTATGTGCCCCACAGTGGAGCCACTTACTTCGTGACTTCGTGGCCTTTCAGTTTTCGAAGTGGTGCCCCTCAGCGGCAGGACGGCCACTTAACATTCATGCTCGTGGGGATGTCCAACAAATGAGAGGCACTCAGGCACACAAGAGCTTTTCCCCATAAGCTTTTATTAGGTCAACAATAGCTCTCGCCAGTAAATTTAGCATCGGGCTGCACATCCGGACGCGTTTCGGGTCTCTCCCTTCTTCGGCGGCATTGCAGTCCGTGAACACCATTGGAGCCCCACCTTCTCTGTTATGCTCGATCGCACGCATGATTGGCTGCTCAGTTATGAGTCTATGCTTGCATCATGGATGATGGAGTCCTTCTTGAAATGGTGCCCAATAATCAATGCATTTTTAGCTTCCAATGAGCCCCGGACACAGAACATTGTAAAATCCTCCTTATGTGCCCCACAGTGGAGCCACTTACTTCGTGACTTCGTGGCCTTTTAGTTTTCGAAGTGGTGCCCCTCAGCGGCAGGACGGCCACTTAACATTCATGCTCGTGGGGATGTCCAACAAATGAGAGGCACTCAGGCACACAAGAGCTTTTCCCCATAGGCTTTTATTAGGTCAACAATAGCTCTCGCCAGTAAATTTAGCATCGGGCTGCACATCCGGACGCGTTTCGGGTCTCTCCCTTCTTCGGCGGCATTGCAGTCCGTGAACACCATTGGAGCCCCACCTTCTCTGTTATGCTCGATCACACGCCATGATTGGCTGCTCAGTTATGAGTCTATGCGTTGCATCATGGATGATGGAGTCCTTCTTGAAATGGTGCCCAATAATCAATGCATTTTTAGCTTCCAATGAGCCCCTGACACAGCACATTGTAAAATCCTCCTTATGTGCCCCACAGTGGAGCCACTTACTCACCAAGGTTTATCTGCGATAAAAATTGCCACAGCTCAGCGGTAAATTTTTGTCTCTAACCAAGCAATAGCGATAATTATCGCTATTGCTTGGTAATGTGCCTCTGTGTTCCTTATAGAATGTGCTGTAAACTTATGATCTACTAGTTCCACTGGGTTGCTAGGTACACTGAGCTAATACTCTATTGGGGGGAGTTGAGGAGTGATGACACAATTTAAGTAATGTCAGATTTTAATTTCGAACTCAGGACTATGTAATACACTATTGTGTCGTATTTACATTTTTGAAAACTGAAGCTAGATGTAAGTTTGAACTCTGCAATCATCATGAAACCATTGCTAAAACACGCAGACAGGAACCTTGTTTTGAATGAGAGGAAAAAGGTTAACTGATGCTAACCATTCACAAGTGGAGATGCAGTAGACTAAAATGAAAGATGTGATTTCATTTGCTGCCTTTCTCCTGATCACAGGGAGGAAAGTTGAAGAGGTTGCTATTTCATGGCTGCTTTGTATGAGAGTGGAGTACCATTCGTGTGCTTAGTTTTTACAAATCCTAAAAGTGTGAAAACTATCCAGAAAGAGCTAAAACATCAATATAATCTACAAACTGAATTCACTGGTATGTAGATAACTTTTTGTTCCTTTAAGAAAATGTCATTAGAAATGAAGATGTGAAAGGGAGTTTGATACAAAAGAGTATCATAGTGATATAAAATATATATCAGGTGAACTGTATCAATTAGAGGATGTGTGCTTAAGAGGTCAGTGGTGAATGTTTTGGAAAGTAACAGAAAAATGAATTAGTGCCTTTATATTACATTGTGTATTTTATTGTAAAATAATAGTATAGAACTTTGTGGAGGAGGATTAACAGTGCATAAAAGCTAGAAAGAGTTATTGTGCTACCTTCTTTTGGAGTGTAACTTTTCATTGAGGAATGCTGAATATATGTTTTAGGAGCAGAAGAAGTATTTGAGAAATTATGTAGGAATATCATTCAGAAAAGGTTTTGTTCTTTGAAAAATTTAAATATTTTGTTTTCAATCAATCAGGGATTTTTAAAGCACATTACTCACCTGTGAGGGTCTCACAGTGCTGGGAGAGGAATTCAGGCAGGGTTCATCCGAAAAGCTAGGTCTTGAGGTTCTTCCTAAATGCTTGCATTGTGGGGGTACGTCTGATGCTGAGGGGAAGTTCATTCCAGGTCTGGGCAGCGTTGTAGGAGAAGGATCTTCTTCCTGTTCTGGCTCTACGGATGAAGGGGATTTCAGCCAGGGCAAGGTCAGCAGGATGGAGGTTTATCTTGGGGGAGTTAAAGGAGATTCTTTCATTGAGGAATAGGGGTCTGATGTTGTGAAGGGCTTTGTAGGCATGTGTGAGAAGATTGAAGGTCACTCTTTTTTTGACAGGGAGCCAGTGGAGGTCTCAAAGGTGCTGGGTAATGTGGTATTGTAATGGGATGCTGAGGACCACTCCGGCGTTGGCGTTCCGGATGGTCTGGAGTTTGTGGAGTAGAGATTTGTTGATTCTGGCAGGTTGTTCCCATAGTCCAGTCTGCTGGTTATGAGTAGGCCTGGACTGTTAATTTCGTTCCGCTAACGGAATTTGCGGAACTTGGGTAATTTTTCATTCCGCAGAGAACGCGAAATTGCCCGAAATTCTGTGTTCTGCAACTTTGCAAATTTATTTGCTTGTTCGCGTTCTCAAATGCGAGTTCACAAGATATTTCCCCCCGAGCACGGAAACACCGATTGGGAACAGTAAAAAAGCATTGCGAACAAACAATTCCGCATATTAGCGGAATTTCTGCGTGTTCGCTGGGATTAATACCATTTCGCGAAGATTTGCATAACGCGATAATGCAAATTCTGCCCACCCCTAGGTATGAGTGTGTGGGAGACTGTCTTTCTAGATTCGGGGGGATCCATTTGAAGGGCTTGCAGAGTATGCAGAGGGTGTTGAAGCATGTGGAGGATACAGCATTAATCTGTCGGTTCATGGTGAGAGAGGAGTCATGTATGATGCAGAGGTTGCCGGCGTGGTCCGTGTGTGTGGGAGTGTTGCCAATAGCTGCGGGCCACCAGGTGTCATCCAGTTTAGAAGGGGTGGATTTGAGGATGAGGATTTTCGTTTTCTCTGAATTCAGCTTCAGGCAGCTACTGCTCGTTAAGGATGCAACATCCTTCATTTCTTCCAGGAAACTGTGTCTGGTGATGTTAGGTTCCTTGGTGAGAGAGAGGATAAGCCGTGTATCGTCAGCGTAGGATACAATGCTGAGTCCATGTTTTCTGACGATGGTTGCAAATGGAGCCATGTAGATGTTGAAGAGCATGTGGCTGAGGGAGGATCCTTGGGGTACTCCACATCTGATCTCTGTGGTTTCTGGAGAGAAAGGGCAGGAGTTTGATTCTTTGCATTCGGCCAGCAAGGAAGTAACAGATCTAGTCTAGGGCAGATGCCTGTATGCCGGCGTCATGGATTCTAGTGCTTACTGTGCAGTGGGAGATGGAGTCAAAGGCTGTTGAGAGGTCTAGTAACATGAGGGCTACCATGTGACTTTGGTCAAGGAGAGTGCAGATGTCATTCATGGTGGCTAGGAGGGCCATCTTGGTGCTGTGGTTGCTGCAGAATCTGGATTGAGAAGTGTTAAGGAGCGGATTCTATGAAGTTTGTGAGCTGGACATTGATAATCTTTTCGGTGACGGTGATGAAGGGGAGAAGAGAGATGGGTCTATAGTTCTTGAGGTACGTCGGGTCTGTGGAGGGTTTCTTGGGGAGGGGTTTGACTTCTGCACATTTCATCAGGGAATGTTCCTGTTTTGAGGGTGCAGTATTTTATACTTCATAGTTCAGGTGCTATGGTGGAGGCAGAGCTTTGGAAGATATGCACAGGGCAGGAGTCAGTAGGAGCTCTGGAGTATATGCTCCTCATGGGCTTTGCAGTATCTTCTGTGGTGACAGGGGTTCAGGTGGTGATCATCAGCTGGGTGACGTTGCTGGTGGCAGGTGTTGTGTCAGTGCAGATTTGGTGATGGAAGAACGAGCAAAGTTTGTTGCAGGAATCCTAGGAGGGAAGGACGTCAGAGGTTTTCTGTTTTAGAAATCCACTGATGCATGTGCATACTTAGTAACAAAGCAATTCATGCTCCTAGAGAGCCATGTATGCAACTATATACCTAGTGTGAAATCTAGACTTCACTCACACATAGCTTAGTAGAAAAGCATATATACAGTAAAACAAGTAGTCTGATACTGAGAGAAGGAGATGAGTAAGAGATATAGTCACAGCTTTTTTGTATCTAACAGCAATGAAGGTACTTTCACAGTCAGTCAGGCAGTATTCAGGCACGCATACCATCACCCAACCACTACTGAGGCTGTCATCAAATCAGTGAATCAGTCTCCATGGAGTTATTGAATTACCTAGACACTACACATATACTATTCAGATCAGGCAGAACGAAATTACGTAGGTATTGAACTATGGAGGCACTACCTATAGATTCATCTATTCACCAGACACTAATCATTTACTTATTCTATTAACAAGGCTGTAACTATGCAGCCATTGTAACACTTGTGCAGAAGCTATGCAGTCATCTACACACACACTTACAACCCATGCAGTTATAGAAATACCGACCCAAATGCAAAAATGTAACACAAACATTCAGGTACTACTCATGCACTCATCTAATTATGTAGAGAGTAACATTGTAGTACACCTGTTATCCATCAAGTAGCTATGCACTCATGTAATTACTGATGGAAGACACTTGCACTAATACAATCACGCAGCAGTACACTTACTTACTGAAGGTTTAACAATGGAGTCATGCAACCACTGAGAAACTAGTAATGCACTTATGTAATCAGCCAGGCACTTCTAATGCACTTATTCAATTATCTAGGCACCTCCTATGTAGTTATTTAAGCACCCAGGAACTATTTGTTCACTGAACCCAAAACACATGGGCAGGAGCCATTTAGTCATGCACTCACTGAAATACTACTTATGCACTCATCCAATCTGCTAGATGCTATGCATGTACCTTAACAATCATGCATGCACTATCCATGCACTCTATACATCACATATATACTATCTATGCACTCATTTAATAATCCAACCACTATCTATGCTTGGTTTGAATTATTGAGCCATTAGTCATGTACCAGATAGTAGTGATATACCCATGCAAACATGCAGGCAGTAACTTTGCAGATATGGAACTACCCATGAAGTTCTGATACACTCAGGGAATCATATAGGCACTACCTGCATCCTCAAACAATCACCTAGTCACTACCTATGCACCAATTCAATCAGCCAGGGAGTAGTCATGTATTCAACCACAGACACATGTTTTTACACGTTTTACTGAGAAATATGTCATCTTTTAGAACCATCTGGTGAAATATATATGCATGCTGTGAAACACTCTTTGCAAGTAGTTGGATGAATTGGTGAGCTATATGCTTTGACAGAGATTAACATGCAGATTATTATATTTACCATTTCCCAATTTTTTTTATCTGAAACATTCAAGTGCAACAGTACTGAGATACTAAATACACAACTAACACAGTGGTAGAGAAGCATCCAATAGGTCTTATGTTGTGTTTTCTATTTACAAAGTTGAGGCACTATAGGTACGTGTACACTTGGGGCTAAATTTACAAGAATGTAATGCAGTGCGGAGCGGCTAGCCATTTGGCCTTGCCATGCTGCATTACTTTCAAAGCATAGGTATGTGTCATAATTACAACAATATGATGGATCCCTATGCTAGCGCACATGGTGCAAGGGTGCCTGTGTATTGGGGATGATTGTTTTTTTGCAGGAAAGGTCATCTTCCTGTACAAAAACAATCACAAGAGGTACTTTTCCCTTTGTATATGTGCTACAGAATGCAGCACGCAGATAAACAGGAAACAACTCTGAGAAAGAAAAGTATGTGTACTCATTGCATCGAGGTGTAGGATTCTGGCACATTCTGGCTTTACAAATTGTTGTAAATTTGAGTAAGTGCTGAATCCATGGGTGTTGTGTGGGAAAACCCACAGCAACACCCATGGCATGCTTCTTTCACGCAAAGTGCTGCCTGAAAAGGGCCTATATTCATAAGGCCATGAAAAGCTACGCAGAGTGGCTTTGTAAATAGTAAATATGGAGCACCACATAATAGCACCAGTCTCTAAATAAAACTGATGCTCCGGAAAGTGCATGGGGCTTGTAAATACACCGCCTTGACTTGATGTTAATTTTAAATTTACTACATAAGGGATTAACTGTTCTTTCACCATGCATAAGTGACAAGTGAGATATGGTGTAGCCGTGTTGTATGACAGGGTGCTAAAAGTTAAAAGGTAACTTATAAATAAAGTTTCTTGTTTTGCTCTGGGTTTATTATATTGAAGTGAGTGCATGCAGTAATCTATCTAGGTTCATCTATAGATTTCAAACTGCAACATAACATGAAAACTGTTGTTGTATTATGTGTCAGTAGCAGACTAGTTGGTAGATTGGCTAGGGTAAACATTTAAATATACTAGTTTTTTTACAGAACAATGGGCCATATGTATCATTCCAAATTGCGATCATAAACACTGAAATTCGCAGAAATTTGGCATTTTAGATCACAATTGGGCTTAGTGGTATCTATCAATGAAAAAATGCCTCACAAAATAAGGAACCACAAAATTTGTGATTCTCTATTTTGCTATTGCAGTTGAGGAATTGCACATTGCGATTCCTTAAATGCAATGTAAGAAGCACAAAAAAAGTGAAATTTGGCCTTAAGGAATCGCAAATTACCACCAACTTCAAGTTGGTGGTAATTTGCGATTTCTTTGAAAATGCATTTGTTTGCATTTTTCAAAGTGCAATATGGAGCACATACATGCCTTTAGGGCATGTATCTGCACCACATGTGCACCCATGCTTATTTCAGGGATGAAACAGGGTGCCCTTTTGACACCCTTGGAACCTTGAAATTGCATTCCCAATTTGAGATTCTCTAATTGTTCATTAAAAATGTCTTCCTATTCATTCCCATCGACCTCTAGGCATTCATCTGAAGATGCCAGGAGAAATGTGCTCACTAGACTTTATTCATAGATTTTAAGCAATGATGTATTCATCTTGAACAAAACAAAACCTCCTGTTGGTGAAGTGTTTGATTTCTTTTGGCATAAAGATTACAAAGCCAGTAGTGCTCCCTACATACACATGCTGTTTTGGATAAAAGTTGCCCCAAAGTTTGGAACAAACAGCTTTTTGTCTGCAGTCAGACATACACTTACAATGTAATCACTGTAAAATACATACAACCTAAGATGAACAGAGGCCACCAAGTACATTAATGATTACAACCATGTGATTGTGAAGATGTAGAATGCAAACATGGATGTACAGTTTGTTGCAGACAACTCAATTGCTGTTGCTTGGTATGTTACATCTTATATAACAAAGTCCGAAAAAACTGAGATGAAGGAGATGTGGGAGGAGATTTCAGCAGAAAAGAGTCATTTGAAGAAATTGGACAGTTTTAGTTTGAAGGTGCTTTCTCACAGAAAGGCTACTATGAATGTGTAGACCGGTTAAGCTCAGCTAGTTTGTTTTCTAAATCTGGAGGAGTTCTATGGGTGACCTTAGGGCTTGCTAATATATAACAGAGAACTGAAGTCTATTCCTGAAAATCATTATCTTGCAGAATTTGAGCCACCCAGTACAGATATTCTAAAGTGTAACATGCTGGATATGTACTTTCCAAGAAGAAGTCCTCATCTGGAAAGGTTGTGTCTCTTTGAAATACTTCAACATTATGCTTTCAGAAGTAATATCAGTGAAAACATAGATGAAGGTAGATTTGTTGTTGCTGGTTGTGAAGAATGTATGGTGAGACATAGCAAAATACATTTAATCAACCAATGAAAGCTAAGTTGCCAAACTCAAGAAAAAATAGATTTTTTCTAATTTATGGTTGTTACAGATGTTTAAGTCATTACAATCTGAAAGTGAGCAACTTTGAGAATTTGACTTTTATGACGACCCACTCAAAGCTGTGAAAGACAGCATTGAGAGGTGTGTGTTTCCAGTGTATATTCAAATGTTGACAGAAGAGATTGCACAAGAAGAAATAATTGCTTCTGAGATAGCAAGAAAGAGTATTAATAGCAGTCAAAATTCAGCACCTCAAAGTCAAGATCCTCTTGGACAGCCAACCATTTAAAATTAAGCTGTAATAGCTTTGAATGAAGTGGAGAATGCAATATAGCAAGTAAGGCCGGAAACTGTGGATCTAGAACTACTAATACAGCAATTGAATGCAGATCTGAAAGACATTTTTAAAGAGGTAAAAGGTAAAGTAGAACATGGATTTCTCATTGAAAAAAAAGTGTGCATGTTGTATATAAAAACCAGTTTGATTGCTCATACGTGGTCAAGCTGGAACTGAAAAACATTTTTTTGATAAAAGTACTGATAAATTAACTACAGAAAACGACAGATTCCTATTTGTCATGTGTAGTCACTTGACCAAAAGGGTTGGCTGTTCATAATAGTGAAGGAGTTACCCTTCGTCAATTATTAATGCTGCCTGTTGAACTTGAAAATAAATTACAATAAAACAAATTATCTGGTGATGCTTGTCATGAAGTGGCAAGAGTATTAAAATAATTAAAGTAAATAATTATTGATGATCAGCATGGTGTCTAACCAAATGCTATCTTGTATTCATTTAAGAATGCAGAAAAGAATAAAAACTGACTATGATGTACTTTTTGGAGGAAAACACTTAATAGTGTTTGCAGACTTTCCACAGCTAACTCCTGTAAAAGAACCACCTGTAATAAAAAACTACTACATAATGAAACAAGGAGTTCACTAGGAAGTGTTGGAAATCTAAACATTTGGAAAACCTTTCAATGCAAATATTTATTTCAAAATGTGCACTAATCATAAGAAAAATATGCATTAATCAGATATACTAAAGGATTTAGGAAAGGAAGTCCTCACAAAGAAGGGAAAGACAGTATTACAAACACGTCTCATCAAAAAAGTTGTTTACAAGTAATGTTTCAGCTGCTGAAGTAATGTATCATTTTGTTAAGGAAGAGAAGTCTATAGCTTGTTTGATATCAACTCTTGAGGAGTGTAGTAAATTCAATGAGCAATTATTGGAACTGGAAAAACAAGATATTCTCAAAATTAGAGCAAATTATGAAATGGCACATCAAGGAGTTTTAGTGCTACTAACAGAAAAACCAATAGAAATTGGATAGGTTAGAAACGTCTGTGTCAAAAATTGCAGGATTAGAAAAAACAGTAAATGTTGAAGAAGGGCTAGTGAATAGCGAAATGGGTAAATGTATTTATTATCCAAACAGAAATAATGTGGAATACTTAGCCATAAAAGAAGGGTAACTCCTTCACTATTATGAACAGCCAACCCTTTTGGTGGAGAAGTGTGGCTCACTGGTTAGAGGAGGCATACCCTGAAGCAGAGGTCAGACCCGGAACCAGGGTTCAATTCCCGACGCGGCAGGGTCTTGAGCCCAATTGTTCTACGGACTCGATAATTCTCGCTTCGGTGCCCACTCTAATCATGAGTTCACACTCTGCAAATCTGGGCAATAAACTTGCTTAATCTCCACAATGGCCCCCCGCGGCGGGATGCCTGGCCTTCACCTTGGGGATGCCCAGTACGGGTTATCTCACAGGGAAAGGCCAGGAAGGGTTCCCAATGCAAGCGCCGAGATGCCCAAGGGTAAGTCGAGCGCTATATAAGACGTCACAAAAAAAAAAAAATGTAATGATATTGCTGAAGTTAGGCAGATTGGTAAAAGTGTTGTACGTTTCCTACTTGTAAAAGACTTGTATGTACAGCAGAAGCAGCTCCCAGTTTCTTTAGTGTATGCAGTAACTATTCACAAATGACATGTTTTAAGTGTAGATACCGTTCTTGTTAATATTGGTAGTAGTGTATTCAAAGAAGGAATGTCATATGTTGCTTTGTCACAAATTAGAACATTGTCTGGTTGTATTTCTGATTGATTTTGATGAGAAGACAGTAAATGCTGTGTAACAGAGTATAATCAGTAAAGCGCTCAAAATGCTCTTCATTTGGGCCAGTATCCTGTTGATCAAAAATCTATACTCTGCCCAAAGCGGAAAATATCAAAGCAGTCTATCAGAGTTGAACTGAAAGATAAACAAAAAGATGATCAAGATGGAGGAAAGAAAAAAAAACTACAGCATAATGAGGAAATGCAAGGCTATCACTTTGATAATAAATCTGGAGTTAACTGTTATGCAAATGTGGTGTTAAATGTACTATATCATTTGCCTCATTTTGCCAATTCTATTAATGAAAGGGTAGATAAAAGAATGTACTCACAACTATGTAGTTTATGTGAAGAATTAAGAAGCAACAGAAGTATTAAACATTCTGTAACTGGATTAAGATACTTCACCTATCACTGTACTGGATCAGTAGTGTTCTCTCAAAATCTTCAACAGGATGCTCAAGAATTTCTAATGGTAATGCTATGACTATTAGTTGAAGAAGATGTGAATATCAATGGTACATTTAGTTTAACTTATAAATGGACCCATAACTATGAAGATTGTGAATGTATGACTAGCACTGAAATCAATTCAGAATGATTCCTCTACTTGACATAACCAGATTGTAACGCTGTGCCATTTGAAGATTTAACTATAAACACCCATCAAGATATGACTAAGTCTGGGCGGTCTGGGCCAATTTTTTTTCCCCTGCTTGCATTAATCAACGTCAAGTGCGCGAGTGCGGGTGAGGAAAATCCACCTACCGGTGAGATTTTTCCTCATTTGCGATCGTCAACATCAAGTTGGAGAGCATGAGCATGGCAAATCAATCTCCTGGCAAGACTTCTCAACACTGGTGGTCAGATTTCTCATTGCAATTGTTCACGTATGCTTGTGAATGCTCGCAATGAGAAACCATCCGTTCGCATTGGGAAAGCTGCTGCGCGAGTAAAAATGTACTTGAGCGACATAAAGGAAGTAGTGCTGTGCATGGGGCTGTTTGCGATGATTGCACAGTGCGGACAAGCAACTAGCACTGAAAATCATCACAATAGGTATTTCCCCCCTAAAGAAACTCTGCTACTTGTGGAGCTCTGCGTAGTGGGGCAGGCTTATTTTTGCACTTCGCAGAGACTCTGCAAACTCCTTCCATGCTTAGATATGACCTGTCCAAACTGCAGATCAAAACTTAGATCAACATTGTTTCAACAAAGGTATGGGAAATATGTCAGTCATGCTAGATCAATGCAGAGTGGATAGTACTGAATTAGGAACTGAAATACAAACTTTAAAGCTGCAAAAACCTCCATCTCAAACAGAACTTCAACAACTATTGCAATCATATTTCATGAAGGAGTTAATATAACCTCTGGAAACAACACAATATATTAAAGATGTCAAACATGATGGACAGAGTGCAATGGCATACAACTGACAGTCAAATTAAAACTATCTAAAAAGATACCAAAACTCATATCTACTATTTCTAGAACTGAAGTTCTAAGGTGAATCTAGAATAAAAAAATGTGGAATTGTGTTGACATATATATGGATTATGTTTTTCTGAGACAGTATTCGGGGTATTGTCTACAGCATGTGTACTAATAAACTCTTTCTCCGGGGCCAAAAGTACAGTCTGGTTTGTGGTCGAGGGCTGCACCAATGAGCTTGTGGGTGGGGGCGGGGCTACTAGAGTAAAGAAACACACACCGAAATGCACACAATCACCACCATTTGAAAACATTGACTGGATACATAGTAGGGAGGCTGATTTTGCATTTTAAAAAGAGACATGGAGTGACATGGGAGTGTTAGGGACAGGGTCAAATTGGGACACACAATAGGCCCCAGTATTAAAATAATAGTATCCCCTTTAGTAAATTAGAAAACTAAAAACAGGTCCCATTGCAACAAATCGAGACAGGTTTTTTTTAGTAAAGACATGCTGTATACGTTTTCTGCAAGGTATGGAAACTGCATTGATTTGAGCTTGCTGGGCACAAACTTATTTTTACTATCAGGTGAACTAACAGTAAAACCTGACCCAGCTGACTGTAAAACAGGCCCACAAAAATTTCAAAACAGTCCACTTTACTGACCTGCACGCACATTTCACAGGGCATGCAGGCTTCCTGAAGAGGAAGGCAAGCTGGCTGATGGCATGCAGGCTGCCACAGAAATTAAACAAGCTGGTTGGTGAGGTGTATACTGGCTCGATCCAAGGGAGGCCCCCTGCTGCCTGTGCAGTTCTTTTGCAAGATCAGAGAGAGCAGGCTGCGGGCGGGTGGTGACTTCCTTTCAAAGGTAGCAAAAGCTTGCTAAAAGGCTGCTTAAAAGTCAGCTGTAAATGCATAAATGATTCAGAAAAGGGGGTAGTGATGAACAGAGTGTCTGAATTAAGCAGACCACTCTTTCCCAGTCCAAAGATCAGGGCTTGATCCATCACCGTTTTTCAGCTCACTGCACCATCCCAGCTCAGAACTTGGCTATATGCAAATTAGTCTGACCCTGGCCCAGTGCATCATGGGAACAGGGCAGACCAAACTACCAAGCCAATTCTTATACTGGGAAGGAAACAAGCTACCGCATAAATGCATAAAAGCTGACTTTTAAAGGGCCTTTTCTTCCTACCAGTGCTGAGCCTATGTAGTCATTGAGGCTTTCAGTAAACATAAAAGAGGGCCACTGGAGCATGCGCAATAACGTTCATACCAAGATGCTTGAGCGGCTCTCTTTTGTGTTTACTTTATTCCTCGGGGATCTCGCAATGGAGCAGCTGTGCTGTGTTTGCCCTAGCAAGAACAGTGCCATGAAAATAGTCCATGGGCCACTGCACAAGATCTGCTGGGTCGCTTGCCTCACACGGGTCGTACTCTGTGTGCCACGGGTCTACAGCAAGCTCTTTGAAATGAAGGACTCTTTCTAACTGTGGGAAAGGAATTTACAGAACATTTGAGGACTACATTGTGTTACTACAGATAAAAAGAAAATTGAAGTACTATAATACCAGTAGCCTTAAGTTGCATGCATAATCTCTCTTCACCACTAAAAAAAGACCCCTTTTGTTTCTGATACAGCAAATTTTATGTAGTACTATGTGTTATGTTTTTTTTAGACATGGACTAAGAACATTTTAGACATCTTTTGGCCAAAGAGGGAGGATGTCCACAAAAGAATGTGCAAAAATGAAGACTTCTTCATAGTTGTTGGACATTTTTGACCAGATTAAGAAATATCTGAAACAGTTGTAAAATATAGTTGTTTTCATTAAGTAACAACCTATCAGCAAGTCAATATGTAGCAAACAGGTTGATATAGTTGTGATGATTCACTATGCACATTTGTTGTTTTTTGCTTTTTACAATCCATTCATTTTTTTTTCCCGTTTAATGATGACTCTTCATATAAAGCACTTTTGAAAGTGAACAAGCATGAAAGCTGAAGACAGGAAAAAACATGAAAACATTTGTCTATGGTGAATTAAAGTTTTGTTTGAAATATATTGTATGTTGTTTGTTTGCCTAGTGTTCAAATTTAAATTCTAATACATGTCTGTCTGTTTATATTTTTTCACAGTGGTTGGAGGTCGAGATACATTACGTTTGTCAAATCACTAATCTAGTGATGTATTCATTGAGTTACTACTCATACTCATCCCATCTCTGAGGCACCACAGTTGCACTCATCCAATCACACAGCACTACCTAAGAAGTCATCCAATCACTCAGGTAGTGAACTTTAATCCATCTATTCTCCCAGCCACTACTCAGGCACTCATCCAATCACCCAGACCCTATCCATGGAGTCATGCCTTCACATGCCCCCACATGCATCAACGTTTTTAGGAAGTGCAAACGGTGCGAATCTGTAAATTCGGCCGTTTGCACTTCCTAAATACGTTTTTGGGATGCATCAAACACTTTTTCAATATTCGCATTTTTTTGCATTTCTTAAAAATGCGAATGCATTTAAGGAATCGCATTTGTGCGATTCCCTAAATGCAATGCAACAATTTAAAAAAAAATGCGAATTTTGAAATTGGAAGTGCAAATTAACACGAGGTTGACCCTCGTGTTAATTTGCGAAAATCTTTCAAAATGCAAAAAAATGCATTTTTTACACTCTCATGTTACAGTCACACATGTCCTTAGGACATGTGTGTTTGAAACATGCACTTTCAAATACATTTCAGGGGTGCAGGGGGGGGGTCCTTTGGACCCCCCCTGCACCCTTGGAATGCATCAACAAATTGCGAATTCGTAAATGCCTTCCCATTGACTCCTATGGGCCTTTCGGCCCATAGGAATCACTGGGATTTGCGAAAAAGCAGTTAGGAATTCAGTATTTATTTGCGATTCGGTAAAAATTTCGTTTTTTACCGAATCACAAATAAATACCGAAAAAAATGATGCATAGCATTTTGCAATTCTTAATTTGCGATTCAGTAATTTTCGCAAATTAAGAAATGCAAAATGTATGAATGATGCATGTGGGGGCAGGTCACTACTAATGAAGTTAAGGAATCACCGTCACTACACTTGCACTCTTTCATTCATCCAGGCACTACACTTGCCAGTCATTTAGTCATACATGCAGTGCCCTTGTACTCATGCATTCACTGATATACCACCAATGCACTCATCCAATCACCCAGGCACTAAACATGCACTAATGGATTTACTTAGGCACTAACCATACACTCATTCATTCACTCAGGAAACACTGATCAAATCACCCATCCACTACCCATACAGTCATCCATTCACTCAGGCACTACTCATGCAGTGATCCATTCACTTAGGCACAACACATGCACTCATCCAATCACCCAGGCACAACCTATGAACTCATATATTCACCCAGGCACGACTCATGTCCCCATAAAAATAATTAGGCAGTACCCATACATACATCCAATCACTTAGGCACCACCTATGCACTCACCTATTCGCTCGGGCAACACCCATGCGCTATGCAACCACCCAGACACTATGCATGTGTTCATACAATCACCTATGCACTACCTTTGCACTCATGCAACCACCCTTGCACTACTCTTGCTCTCATACAGACACCCAAGCACTATATATGCACTCATCTAATGACTCAGGCATTACCATTGCACTTTTCCATTCACTGAGACAACTCCCATGCACTCATCCAATCACTCAGGCAAAACACATACATGTATCCAATCACCCAGGCAATATCCATGCACTCAACCAATCACACATACACTATCCATGCATTCACTCAATCCCCCAGGTACTTTTCATGCACTCGCCCAATGAACCAGGCACTACCCTTGCACTCATCCAATTACCCAGACACTACCTTGTACTCATCCAATCCCACATGCATTATCCTTCCACTAATTCATTCACTCAAGCACTGCTCTTGCAGTTATCCATTCACTCAGGCACTGTACATGCTCTCATCCAATGACATAGACACTACTCTGCACCCATGCAATCACCAAGGCACTATCCATACACACATCCAATCAGCTAGGCACTACCCTTGCACTCATCCATTCACTCAAGCATGATCCATGGCTCATCTGTTCACTCATGCACTACTCATACACTCATCCAATGATGCAGAACTACTCATGCACCCCATGCAATCACTCAGTCACTATCTGTGCACTCATCCAATTACCCATGCACTATCCTTGCACTCATCCATTGAATGAGACGGTACCCATGTACTCAACCAATCACCCAGGTGCTACCCTTGAACTCCTCTAGTCACCCAGGCAGTATACATGCATTCATCTAATCACTCAGGCACAACCCATATACTCATTCAATCACCGAGGCAATATCCATGACCTCACACAATCACCCAGGCACTACCCTTGCACTTATAAAATCACTCAGGCATTACCTATGTACTCATCCATTCACTCATACACTATTCAGGTACTCATCCCTTCACCCATTCACATATACAATGACCCAGGCACGACCCTTGAACTCATCCATTCACTCATGCACTACTCATGCACTGATCCACTCACTCTGTCACTACTCATGCACTCATCCAATGACCCAGGAACTACCCTTGCACTCATCCAATCACCCATGTACTACCCATGCACATATCCAATGACCCAGGCACTACTCCTGCACTCATCCATTCACACAGGTACTAGCCATGTACTCATACAATCAACCAGGCATGATCCATACACTCATCCAATCAAGCAGGCAATGCTCATGCAATCATGCTGTCAACTAGGCACTACCCATGCACCATACAATCACCCAGCCAGTATCCGTGCACTCATCCAATCATCCAGGCACTGCAATTTCACTCATCCATGAACTTAGACACTACTTAATCACTCATCCATTCACTCAGGCACTACTCATGCACTCATCCAATCACCCCAGGCCTACCCATGCACTCATCCAATCACCCAGGCACTACCTCTGCACTCATCAATTTCCTGAGGCACTACCTAGGCACTTTTCAACTAACCAGGGCACTACTCATGCACTCATCAAATCACCCAGGCAATACCCATGCACTCATCGAATCATCTAAGCAGTATCTATGCACTGATCCAGACACTAACAATGGACTCATCCAATCACACAGGTTCTACTCTTGCACTCATCCAGTCACCCAAGCAATACCGATTAACTCATCCAATCACTCAGGCACTACCCATACACTCATCAAATCACCAGGTGCTATCTATTCACTCACACAATCACCCAGACACTAACCTTACACTCATCCGTTCACTCAGGCACTACCCTTCCACTGACCCAAGCACTATCAATGCACACATCCAATGGCCCTGGAACTTCCCTTGCACTCATCCATTCACTGAGGCACTATGCATACACTCATCCAATCACCCAGGCACAACCCATTCACTCATGTAATCACCCAGGCACTACTCATGAAATTAACCAGGCAGTACCCACACATTCATCCAGTCACTCAGGCACTACTCTTGCACTCATCTATTCACTCAGGGAGTACCCATGCGCTATGCAACCACTCAGACACTGTGTATCCTTGTACTATTCTTGCACTCATTCAGCCACCCAAGCACTATGTATGCACTCATCCAATATCTCAGGCATTACCCTTGCACATATACATTCATTGAGGCACTGCCCATGCACTCATCGACTCACCTAGGCACTACCCATGTACCTATCCAATCACCCAGGCACTATGCATACACTCACCCAATCACCCACACACTATCCATGCATTCACACTATTACCCAGGCACTAGCCATGCACTCATTAATACACTGAGGCACTACCCATGTACTTTTCTACTCTCCCAGGCACTACTCATGCACTCATCCAATCACCCAGGCAATACCCATTCACTCATTCAATCACCCAGGCAATACCCATGCACTCATCTAATCACCAAGGCACTAGCCATGCTCTCATTCAAACACCCAGTCACTACTTGTGCCCTCATCCAGTCACCCAGGCAGTACCCATGTATTCATACAATCACTCAGACACTGCCCATAGTCTCATCCAATCATGCAGGCACTTATATGTGCACTCACACCCTCACCCAGGCACTACCCTTGCACTTATACATTCACTCAGGTACTACCCAGGCACTCACCCATTCACTCTTGCACTACCCTTACAATGATCTATTCCCACAGGCACTTCCATGCATACATCCAATGGCCCAGGCACTTCCCTTGTACTCATCAATTCAATCAAGCACTACCCATGTACTCATTCCTTGACCAGACACTACCCTTGCACTCATCCATTCACTCACATACTACACATTAACTCATCCATTCACCCAGCCACTAACCATGCACATATTCATTCACCCAGACACTACGTTTGCAGTCATCCATTCTCCCAACAATTACCCATTCACTCAGGCAGTACACATGCACTCATCCAGCCACACACTATCCAGGCAACCAACCAATCACCCAGGCCTTAACCTTGCACTCATTCATAGAGGTCCAGATGTAGGTAATTCATATTTACTGACTCTTAAATACCAAATTTTACCAATTCAGTATTTAAGAGTCGGTAAATATGAAGGGGGGAGATGTAGGTAATTCCAAATTCAGAATTACCGAATCGGTAGGATTCGGTATTTACCGATTCGGTAAATACCGAATCGGTATTGCCCATTGATTCCTATGGGCCATGAAGCCCATAGGAATCAATGGGAAATACTGATTCGGTATTTACCGAATCGGTAAATACTGAATCCTGCAAGGGTGCAGGTGGTGTCACTTTGACCCCCTCTAGCACCCCAATTCCGGACTTGTGTGCCATGTGGCACACAGACATACATGCACACCTGAATTCGGTATTTTACCACCCAATTGGATTGGGTGGTAAAATACCGAATCTTAAGGGCCTGTGACACTCTTAGGAGTGTCACCTACATGTGGATTTACCGAATCAGTAAAATTACCGATTCAGTATTTTACAGAATCAGTAAATTTACCGAATCAGTATATTTACCGATTCTGTAAAATGATGGCCCCTACATGCCAAATCATAAATACCGGTCGGTAGCGGCCGAAATCGGCCGTTACCGACCGGTAATTACTCTCCTACATCTGGCCCTTAATGAGGTACTACTTATGCACTCATCTAATCACCCAGGGGCTACTCTTGCACTAGCCGAATCACCTGAGCAGTACCCATGCACTCATTCAATCACTCAGGCACTATGCATGTACTCACCCAATCACCCAGGCACTATTCATACACTCATCCATTTACCAAGTCACAGCCCTTACACTCATCCATTAACTCAGGTGCTACCCACATACTTATACAACCAATCAACCACTATACATGCACTAATCCAATCACCAAAGCAGAACCCATGCACTCACCCATTTAATCAGGCACTACCCATGCAGTCATGTAATCAACCAGGCACTACCCATGCTCTCATCCAATCACCCAGGGCCCGATTCACAGAATGAACTTAAGACTAAATCCTAAACTTACTACTATTTGGTATTCACAGAATGCACTTACTACTTTCGGGATTCACAAAGTGAACTTACTACTTTTGGTATTCACAGAATAGATTTAAGACTACTAACTTTCCGTCCGCACTCGGTTTGAAATTCCTGCTTAGGGGTGGAGCTTCCGGCCTGGAGGCGGAGCTTCCGGGCCGGAGGCGGAGCTTGCGGCTTGCAGCCGGAGCTTCCGGCTCGGAGGTGGGTATTTAGCCATGGCTGAAATCTCTACCTCTGGGCCGGAAGCTCCTCGCCATTCTCCCTTGTGTTCAGGGTTCCTCCTGGCCGACGGCGCTGCTCCCAGCTGCTCCTGGCTGATATACATATATTTTTTAGTTTATCAGCATACCTGCCATTGTTTTAGTGATGACAACAAGCATCATGTATTTACATTCTATTTTTTATTCGCACAGTTTTACCGATGCAGAGACTCGAACCTGGTTCCGAAGTCCGAGGTTGCAGCTGTGGAGGTTACCCCACAGTCTCTTTCCTGATGGTTTATTTTTTCTTTAGCTTGTTTTATATTATTATTTACACCAAGCACTTTGTGCGTTGCGTTTCCCTTGCTCTCCGCCCCAACCCACTTTGCTCCTTCATGTCGATCTGCCAATGTTGTCGGCTAGCTCGTTAGCACATTCCTCTCACTACTTTTAAAACCCCCTGCTTTCTCTCGCTCCTCCACACACCCCATTGCTGCTTCATTTCACTACACCATCCTCATGTCTGTTTCTTCCCCCACTCCTCCCCCATATCAACCAGTCCGTGGCAGCTGTGGACAGGAGTTGAACAGCAGGCACTGAATATGCAGCTGTGTGCCAAAGCATAAGGCTAGACAGCTAGCTTGACCTGTGAGGAATGAAGGGCGGGCTACAAATGCCTTTTTGCAGTGTGTAGCGCAACATGCCGATCTCGCCAAAGATCCTCCTTCATGCGTTACCCAGATAATGCTGTTCATATACTTACGAGAACGGGGTTTGAGGTAATTAAATGTTTATCTAGAGCATCTGCCAAAGTGAAATCATTTTATAATACACTACTGGCATAGTTCATTAAATATGATTCATTGACTTAAATTAAACAAGCATTTACGATGCACTAGGTTTAGCATTACTGAAAGTTTCAGCTATTGGCATTGCAAATAATAATGCAACGCCATTAGCCAACACCAACATCCCTCAATGCCACAGCATCACTCAATGCCACAGCATCACTGAACGCCACAGCATCACTCAGCACCACTCAACGCCACAGCACCGCTCAATACCACAGCATCACTCAACACCACAGCACCACTCAACGCCACAGCACCACTCAACGCCACAGCACCACTCAACGTCACAGCACCACTCAATGCCGCAGCATCCCTCAACACCACAGAATCCCTCAACGCCACAGCATCCCTCAATGCCACGGCATCCCTCAATGCCAAAGCATCACTCAACAACACAGCATCACTCAACGAAACAGCACCACTCAATGCCACAGCATCACTCAACGCCACATCACTCAATGCCACAGCATCACTCAATATGACAGCATCACTCAGTACCAATGAATGCCACAGCACCACTCAATGCCACATCACCACTCAATGCCACAGCATCACTTAAAGCCACAGCATCACTCAGTACCACTGAATGCCACAGCACCACTCAACGCCACAGAACCACTCAACGCCACAGAATCACTCAACACCACAGCATCACTCAGCACCACTGATTCCTTCAGCACTGCTCAATACCACAGCATCACTCAACACCACAGCACCACTCAACGCCACAGCACCACTCAACGCCACAGCACCACTCAACGTCACAGCACCACTCAATGCCGCAGCATCCCTCAACACCACAGAATCCCTCAACGCCACAGCATCCCTCAATGCCACGGCATCCCTCAATGCCAAAGCATCACTCAACAACACAGCATCACTCAACGAAACAGCACCACTCAATGCCACAGCATCACTCAACGCCACATCACTCAATGCCACAGCATCACTCAATATGACAGCATCACTCAGTACCAATGAATGCCACAGCACCACTCAATGCCACATCACCACTCAATGCCACAGCATCACTTAAAGCCACAGCATCACTCAGTACCACTGAATGCCACAGCACCACTCAACGCCACAGAACCACTCAACGCCACAGAATCACTCAACGCCACAGCACCACTCAACACCACAGCACCACTCAACGCCACAGCATCACTCAACGCCACAGCATCACTCAACGCAGCAGCATCACTCAACGCCACAGCATCACTCAACGCCGCAGCAGCATCACTCAACGCCACAGCATCACTCAACACCACAGCATCACTCAATGCCACAGCATCACTCAATGCCACAGCATCACTCAATGACACAGCATCACTCAATGACACAGCATCACTCAGTATCACTGAATGCCACAGCACCATTCAACACCAAAGAACCCCTCAACACCACAGAACCACTCAACACCACAGCATCACTCAACGCCACAGCATCACTGAGCACCACAGAATCACTCAGCACTACTGAATGCCACAGCACCACTCAATGCCACATCACCACTCAATGCCACAGCATCACTCAAAGCACAGCATCACTCAGTACCACTGAATGCCACAGCACCACTCAATGCCACAGAACCACTCAATGCCACAGAATCACTCAACACCACAGCATCACTCAGCACCACTGAATCACTCAGCACCACTGAATGCCACAGCACCACTCAACACCAGAGCACCACTCAAAGCAACAGCATCACTCAACGCCGCAGCATCACTCAACTCCACAGCATCACTCAACACCACAGCATCACTCAACGCAACAGCATCACTCAATGCCACAGCATCACTCAATGACACAGCATTACTCAACAACACAGCGTCACTCAGTATCACTGGATGCCACAGCACCACTCAATGCCACAGCACCACTCAACACCAAAGAACCACTCAACAGCACAGAACGACTCAACACCACAGCATCACTCTACGCCACAGCATCACTCAGCACCACAGAATAACTCAGCACTACTGAATGCCACATCACCCCTCAACGCCACAGCACCACTCAATACCACAGCATCCCTCAATGCCACAGCATGTCTCAACATCAGAGCATCATTCAATGTCACAGCATTACTCAACGCCACAGCATCACTCAATGCCACAGCATCACTCAATGCCACAGCATCACTCAACGCCACAGCACCACTCAACGCCACAGCATCACTCAGCACCACTGAACGCCACAGCATCACTTAGCGCCACTGAAAGCCACAGCATCACTCAGCACCACTGAAGGCCGCAGCATCACTCAGCACCACTGAACCCCACAGCATCACTCGGTGAAACCATTCAACAACAACTTGTTCTAATATGTTCTCTCAATGTGTCAAGCTTATTACAAATGTCACAAAAAGATGTTAATATTTCACTTCTGTTGTTGGATTTTCATCACAATAAAATACACTGAACATAATCTTCCCAAAAGTTATTTACAAAAGTTTAAGCTATTGCCATTATAAATTACAATAACTTTTATTTAAGTATTAATTGTATAAAAGCCATTGTTATTTGTAATATTAATACATCTAAGTCATGTAAATACAACACAAATTGCATTACAAATGTATAGGTGTCACGTTTCCGAAAGTTAAAACTATTGGCATTGTAAATGACAAAGCAATTAATTAACTATTTTCAAAACCAACACATGAATAAAAAAATTGTCATTTACAATACCAATAGCTCAAACTTTCCTAATGCGAGACCTATTGCAATGCAAATGCTTGTTGGAGAGTGGAGCAGCGCACATTTCTCTAGAAAGTTTGCTGCCAAGCTTTTGCCTTTGCTTGAGAACTCGTATCTTACAAAACGGATGTTGAGGTGGGCAATTCTCAATTTCTTAAAATTGAATTTATACCATTCAGAGGCAAACCCAAGTATGATGGTGTTCGCCCTGTTCAAGTGCCTATCCAAGTCATCGTCTGTTAGATAGATGTCATCGACATATGATAATGCCTCATCATCTTAGGTTTGTAGTCACTCTATAACTCTGGCTGAAAATAACCCTGGACTATTCTTCAATCTCTGTGGGAGACAATAGAATTGACGCTGTGTCCCCATAATTGAAAAAGCGGTTAAGTACCTACTTTCTGACCTGGTTTTTTACTTGTTGCTTAACAGCGTACTGCCTTTGTGCAGTTGGTTGATTTTTCAACTGGATTTTATGGTGAGGAGAATCCTCATCCCATCCTACATGATTTTTATATAATGTAGGAGCCTGGGCTACTGCCCATTTCTTAGCATAGGTATATTTTAACTGAATTTGAATGTGGTTGGAGAAAGCTGGCATAATGATGTTTTCAATGACCAAACTTAAGGACACGCACTAACATCTAGTCCAAAATTGCTATTTGCGGCGTGCTCCTGGGGTTTCACTTTCAATCCCTAAAGTGTATCCAAGCAAAATCAAACCAGTAGCATCTCTTTCAGAGGAGATGTCCCGCTGTGCACAGCTCAAAGGATCCAAAATATAGGATAAATATTCATTCATGTAGTGATTCCAGAAATTTGAATGTTAATAAACTGGATGTTTATTCACATCAAGGTTATCATTTCTTCATGTACTTTTTCCCAACAGTCTCTATAAGTAGTAAGTACATCTGAGTTCCTTATCTCTTAGAGATCAATAATTCAATTCACCTTCAAATACATTCCCGGTGCATTTCGGGCAAAAAGGATGCCTTCATCAGGGGAAACCTCTGTGAACATATACACGCACAGTTACAGTATGAACATCAAAACATTTTTTGAACATCACTTAATGTGACAATGAACTGATAAGTGAGTGTAAATCCTGCATGCAAAGTAGAAAAACCTGATACTATACCAGGCACAGTCATGAATCACCCTATGAAAGGGACGCCAATCAAACTCAGGGTTAATGCGACTTGTAACACCAGCAATGTTATATATTTTCTTAAATGCCATTGTGGACTGGGCTATGTGGGACACACTAAGAGACAGGTTCGCATTCGAATCGTAGAACACAAGAGCAGTATTCGCACTAAGAACCTTAAATCTACGATTGCAACACACTTTCTGTTAAGCTACAAATACAAAATCAACATTTGTGAGTCTTGAAAAACTGTTGCAGTAAGCTGTTATTTTCTGCTCACCAGCTCAAGTCAACAGTCTGTGTTTGAATCTTCTAGTGAGATTGTCAACAAAAAAACATACTCTAGTTTTGAGACCACACTGTGCTACATTTTATATAATCTCTTTTTCAAAACTGTAATCTGTATTATCTGTGTCCTGTTCTGCAACTCCTCCTTTTAACAGCTCTTCTTTTCCCCTAGAATCTTGCTCAGGACCAAAGAGATGAAACTGCACATCATCACAAACCTTTTCTACGTCTTCCACAGTACCTGTCCTAAACATAAAGCATGAGTTTTCACACAGGACAGCCTCCTGACTAAAGTTTGCATTGTTCATTGGTGTACAGCAAATATTATGAAATAAAGAAAGGTACTTATTCTGTGTTTTAAACTTGGCCTTGGGAATATATGTGAACATGTTCATAATATATTGATGCACTGCTGTTGAATAATACAAACACTACTGCAATTCTGTTTCTATACAGGCACCTGACTTAAGCTACCTTGTAAACCTCACTAACCCCAGTGGTTAACAGGAGGAGGGAACTAGAGGCACAGGGCACTAGAAGCGAGCCAGCCTCCAACATACAATGTTACACACAGGTTGGTCTGCTTCCAGAAAAGTGACCTTTGGTGCTAAATATTATATTGTGAGTGTAGACATCTAACAAAAAGTAAAGGACTGGCCTCACACACCACCTGGTGTCATGCTTCATCCTCGGCAGTCCTCACCCCCTAAAAACTTGGTTTGGTAGAGAGCGGGCATACACCTGATGACAGGGATGCACTTCTAAACTAAGTGAGGCCCCTAAATAGTGAGTGTGATTTAAAAACCATTACAGTTGTCCAATTAATTATAATAAGGTGGGCAACTATATGGTATTAAAAGAGTGAACGTGACCTGGGGAAATTATTGTCCCCTCACCGTGATATATACTGTCAACATGTTTCTGCCTGGTGTCCCATAGGAGTACGTGGCATTCTTCAGGACCTGTTCTAAAGCGGGCTCCGTCCTTTCCAACCCTGTGATAAGGGAAAACCTTTGTCACTCCACTTGTTGAAAGGGCTCCAAGTTAGCGTGTGGAAAAACAATAGAAAACGCACAGAAGGAATTTGAAAGTTTTCCTTGGTCAATTACATAAACTTATTCGAAACCACAGTGCTTAACGCCCGTGCTTAAAAGTGCGTGACACGTGTCAGTCATATGTGCACACACAGTTAAAATTGAGAGAAGTCCTCTCCCACATCTTACCCAAGGGTCTTAGCCTACGTTCTCCATGGAAGGAGGAATGGAGGGAAGGCCCCTTTAGTCACACTCTAAGGGGTAAAGAAAAAATCAAAAGAAGTTTTTTATGTTAAAAGACATAGAATTTACAAAGTCTATTTTTGTTTGTTAGTGCATCTACCTTCACACCACACGTCCCATTCATATTCTTACTGTATCAAGGTGCACCTTCCGCAGTGGCACCTATCTCTGTCCGTCTCTCCTCCCCATCGATAAATGAACTGGGAGTTTGTGGGGGTTTATATAGTGTTCCAAATTGAACAAGTGGTAATCAAGCTGCCTTAATTGCTTTCACACTTGGGGGATCCAGTGTCCCTAACAGCGCCACTCATTAGGTGTGCCTGATCACCTGGCTTTAATAATAAATAGGAAGGGGAGGCCCTTATCCGGCCCGCCTGCATCTGCAGTCCCGTAAAACGGCAGTCTGCAGAACAGGCACTTGCCTGTTTCGAGGCGTGGATAAGCATTATAAGGAGGAAATGGCATATCTTAAACAGTGCGAAAAAACTGTGGGAGCCACCTCTCTTCAAGTTCAAAAGGAGCTGAAGCCTGCATGATGACTTGGTCCATTCAAAAACTCAGACCCAGGAAGGAGTCGAACAAGCCACACTTTGGAACCAACTAAGACCTACAGGGCATTTGCCATGTGGAAGTTGCGTGGCCTGCGCACTCACATACACCACCAAAGAAGTAAGCATAGGTACAAATAACTCATGGGAGCTGAAGGATTCCAAAAATTGTAACACAGAGAATGTGGTTTATTTATTAAAATGATCTAGCAACCTCATGTACGTGGGAAAGATCACGAGGAAAGTGTAGACCTGTATAAAAAAAAACGAAAACCAAACTAACGAAACATTTTTTGTAACAAAACCATAAAGACTCTGAAATAAAATGGGTGGTTAAGGAAGTAATGAGGAAACCGAAGACGGATATTTCAAAAAACGTACATATCAGGGAACAACGATGGGTATTCCGCCTCCGCACATGGGATACTGGTTTGAACAATGAAATCCCATGGCTGCAGAGGGGACGATAGATTTTACCAGATACCACAGCCTTTACCATAAGGTCTATCAATCACTGTGATTCCAAAACTGGGTGAATACCTTTTACGGACACCATTGCTACGTCTGATATCAAAAATCTATCTCTGCATTACTTTTGAGCCATCTAGTATGATTATATGAGACATGGTGAAAAGTATAACACCTAGACCAGTATTCAATAGGTACCCCATGTTGGCATTATTGCTGACAGGGTTGCAGGTTTTTTTGTTGTTGTAACAGGCATTATCCTGTTTGCCTTGTACAAATCCAAATTCACGCTGGCATTGCCCTAGTAATACCTTTTGGGCACTGTAAGGCTGACCCTGGACCATCTCTGCTTCAGGAAACAACACAGGACCTGGCTGTTCGAGCAGTAGCGACCCCCCCTCAGCGCCTTGAGACCCTAACGGGTGAGTAGCGCGCTATACACATTCTGCTGATTGATTGATTGATTGATTGATTGATTGAATTGGAACATTGATGAGCACTGCTTAAATCATAACTGTTGTGTACGACCCAAAATAGACAATGCTGGTGACACCTCTCCGTAGGTCAAAAACGTCAACATTTTCTATTTTTTTTTCTACATTTTTATTTGAAATATAGAAAGCATGCATTGCCACAAAACTCTTTTTGTTATTTAAGCACACCATAACTTAGACAAACTCACGGAGCCACAGTGCTTGAATGGAACCAGGCATTTCCTGATCAACATGGGTGGGGCTACGCACGTGACGCAACGTTCACATCCGTTCCTTGGCCCCGGCCCCACCCCTAACCATGCCTCGAAACAGTGATTGTATGGGTAAGTGAGTGAATGTGAGAGTGGCTGTATGAGTGAGTGTGTGCTTGTGCCACTAACTGTAATGGTGAGTGAGTATGTGTTAGTATTTGTATGAGTAAGTAAGTGGGCATGTGCGAAGCTGTTTTGTTCAGTAAGTGGCTGTGTAATTGATAATATAGGTAAGTAAGTAAGTGTTAGTAGATCTATCAGTGACCGAGTGGCTGTATTGGTGTACAAGTGGATATGTCAGTGGCTGTATTGGTGACTGAGTGTGTGTATGAGTGGCTGTTTGGGTGAGTAAGTGGATTTTTACCTAGATCAATGAATCAATGAGGGAGTTTATAAGCAGTGGTATGGGTCTGTGAATGGGCTTGTGAATGGTTGTATGGGAGTGGGTATATGAAAGGTTTTATCTATGGGGTGTGAGTGGGTGTGTTTGTGATTTTGTAGATGATGTCAGTAGTGATGTCATCACTGATGTCATTAGAGATGTCATCAGTGATGTCACTGACCATGTAATATGTGAGCTCATAACCAGTGCATTGCTCCTGCACAAGTTACAGTTAACTCACCTAACTATAACAGCAGAATGTTACTGGTTTTGTTAGATAGAAATGTGAGCCTATAATATCCCTGTTACCTTTGTCATTTTAGTGAATTTCTACTTTCTTATGTGAAGTACGATTTCCATCACAATGCACAGTGAGGGTGGGGTTGAATGCAGGGCCTGGGATGGCATTGTGGTGCCCCTACCCAAGCTTTCTGATCCTGCCCCCTCCTCCTTGCCATCCATTTTCCATGTTCCATACCTGGCCCCCTCATCATTGCCATGTGTGGCCATTGTTCTGCTACTGTCCTCCCTGTGTGCCCTAAACAGTTAACTTGCAGCCCCATCCATCTCTTCCCAACACTCTGTTGCCTGAGCCCATGCACCAGCCACTCCCTCCTGCCCTACAAGGTCCAATGTGCAGCCACTACCTTCCATTTAGCTTGATGTCCCTGCCTACTCCTCCTGCCATCCGGTCCCCAATTCTATGTAGCATCATTGTCCTCCTGCTTAGCCTCTGTGCTTATCTTGATGTCCTTATTATCTTCCCCTGGCCCTCTAATATCTGTGTGCATGTCCCTTCTCACTCCCTTCTGCCTACCATATTCCATGGAGCTGCCACCCTCCTATCTACTATGAATGTTCTGTTGAGCTGCCACTGCCCTCCTATCTGCCTAGGATGGTCAGATTGCTGCCGCCAGTATCTGCGCCCTCTACCCTGCCTGTCCAAGTTCCATGCCCCTTTCCCCTCCCACCTGTCCTCCATGGCACATTCTGCTGCTACTCCCTTCTGCACTCCATGCTTTGCAGTGCTGTAACTGCTCCTCCTGACTGCCCTGCATGGTCTGTTGTAAAGTCCCTTCCCCAGCTCTCTTATGTCTTTGTACAGCTCCTACCCCTCTCGTCTGTCCACTATGGTCTTTTGTGCATGCCTCTTTCCCTCCCTCTTGCCCACCATGGGCATCAGTCTATGCCATTATAGTCTCACTATTGCCCTCAATGGTGTGTTGTGCTTGCAGTGCCCATCCCACCTGCTGTCCATGCTCAGATGGTTTCTCCTGCCCTGCCCCCTTGAACCCTGCCCTTTGATTTTCCATGTGCAGACTCCTATCCCTTCCCTCCTGCCTTGTTTGGCCCACTGTCTTTCTCCTGCCCCATCCCTTCTGCCATTCATGGTCCGTTATGCTGCAACTGTCCTTCCTTTCTGCCTGCTATGTTCAGCTTGCTGTCCCAGTATTTTTCCCCTCTGCTCTCTGTCCATGTACATGGCCCTGTTGCGTCCCTTTAGCTTTCCATGTTCAATTTGCTGCACTGCCATCCCGCTTGCCCTGTGTGATGTATTGTGCTGCTGCAACCCCTGACACCTGCCCTGTAACGTCAGTTTGGTGCCCCTATCCCATCACCCACTTCCTTCTCTTATCTGAGTCTGTAATTGATGAGTGTTAGTGAATGAATGAGTTACTGAGTGAATCTATGATTGAGTGCATAATGTCTGAGTGGCTCTATGAGTGAGTCCCCGTAACCTTTGATTCTTTTCAAGGAATTTCAAAGGTGTTTTTCTTCTATTTTCTATCTAAAACGTCCTAGTAACCTTCGGTTTTTCAGAGAATGTCCATGGTTATTCAATTTTATTTCCTAACAGTAACCAGTAATCTTTGACAGTGAGTGTGGGAGTGAGTGAAAGAGTGCCTCAGTAGGTCTGTGTGTGGATGTGAGAGTGTCTGAGTGGGTCTGTGAGTGGGTGTGTGAATTTCTGATTGGGTCTGGGAGTGAATGCGTAATTGTCTCACTGGGTGTGTGAGTGCCTGAGTGGGTCTGTGAATATGTGTGTGAGTGTGTTAGTGGCTGTCTATGTGGGTGCTTAAGTGTCTGAATAGGTGCATGAGTGTATTAGTGGGTCTATAAGCAGGTGTGTGAGTCTCTGAGTGAGTTAGTGAGTAGGTGTGTGAGTCTGTGGTAGATCTGTGACTCGGGTACTTGAGTCTCTGAGTGAGTCTGTGAGTATGTGCCTGGGTCTTCGAGGGGGTCTGTTGTGCATGAGTATCTGAGCGAGTCTGTGAGTGAGTGCATGATTCTCTGAGTGGGTCTGTGAGTAGTTGTATGAGTCTCTGATTGGGTCTTTGAGTGGGTGTGTGAGTCTCTGAGTGGGTCTGAGTAGGTCTGTGAGTAGATGCATGAGTCTCAGAGTGGGTCTGTGAATGAGTGCATAAGCCTCAGAATGGGTCTATGAATGAGTGAATGAGTCTCTGATTGGGTCTGTGAGTGAGCGCATGAGGTTATGGAGCTGTGAGTGGGTGCACGAGTCTGAGTGGGCCTGTGAGTGGGTGTTTGAGTCTCTGAATGGGTCAGTGAATGAATGCATGTGTAAGTGTCTAAGTGGGTGTGTGAGTATTAGTTTGAGTATCTAAGTGGGTGTATGAATGGGTATGTGAGTCTCTGAGTAGCTCTTTGAGTGGGTACATGACTCTCTCAGTTAGCAACAATGGCTGACATGAATAGTAAACATTTCTGGCGCCTAGTGGACTCTGTAACTCTCTTTTCACCATCTACGTTGAAGGCTCAAGAAAGTAAAGACATCTGGGCGAGATGTATTTCCACTATATACAGGGGTGGAAGTACAGAAAAAGATTAGGGATGCAGGGTAGCTCTGAAGGCAGTATTGAACTGATAGCTAATGCTCAGACTGCAGTAATTCTGGCAGATATAATCCGTAAGATTAATTTCTCCAGGCCATTAGGTCCACAATTTTTTTCAATTCACTGCAATATTCGTGAATATTTCATGAAAATCGTTGTGAATTAAAAAAAAGATATACATTTTCTTGCCCTGTCAGTGTCCGTATGGAACCCAAAGACAAACATTTTTGTAGGGGGACTCAGCTGAGTCTCAATGTAGCTGCCAACACTTTATGAAGGATGTGTTGGCAGCCAATCAGAGGTCTACAGATCTCTGCACGAGCTAGTTATTCATAAAGTAGTTGCTAATATAGATATACAAATTTGTAATTCCTTTAATACCTCACAAACTACTGAAGAGATTTACACCAAATAACAAAAAGCACAATCCTTGAACAAAAAGCTAGCTTGCTCCCAAATTTGGTGTGATTCTTTTCAGCTTTTTGGGGTGCAGGCATGTCTAAAGCGTCAATGGGAATTGACATTTGAAAAACACTTGATTCTCCCTTTGTCATGGCCCCTGCTTGATGGAGCTCCAAAATTCATGCAAACTGCCATTGCAGGCTGCATGTCTTGGTGTAGAGTAAACTGAAGAGACGAGATGCACACATCCCTGTTTGCCATACCCACATACACTGCATGAGGTATATGTAAGTCACCCCTACTGTAGGCCTTACAGCCCTAAGACAGGGTGCACTATATTCCATGTATAGAAATATATGAATGAGCAGATATGACCCTACAATAGCTAAGTAAAATTTTAATTTACTGTAAGTACACAGAGCAATGATAGAGTTTAAATGGGCTGGACACTAGTCATTACAAGGTTCTTAGCTCCATGATTGCTTCACTGTATCCTAAGATGTTTGATACTAAACATCTCATCTTAATAAATCCTCACTAATGCCAATGATGGATTTCTTAATACCTGCCCACAGAAGACCATTTTATAGGGTTCCCTGAAAACCTACCATGCACTGGTGTGGTCTCAGACTAGATTTAGCCAACCTCCCACCACCAGACAGGTTTCTGACCTCATTGGGTGAGAGCTGGCACTTTCAGAGGCCAGGAACAAAGCCTGCTCTGGGTGGAGATGCTTCACACTTTCTCAATGCCTAGATGGCCTTCCTGAGCGGGAAGCTGCAAAGGTGACGCTGCCTTTCAAACCCATCCTAGGCATCTCCAGATAGTGGAGGATGCCAATCCCCCTTTCCTGCTCCACATTGGGCACAAGGACAGGCAGAAAAAGTCATTAAATTAAGTAGTGCACCCAAATTCAGCCATCAAGACCCATAAGGTGCAGTAGGTGATGTGGACACTACTATTCCAAGTTGGCCAACTTGGGATGGCAAGAACTACCCTTTGAGGGCTAGGGTAGTGAACCTTCTCACAGAAAGTGGTCACTTAGAGGATGTGGACACCCTAAAGTTAGGTAGCTTATTGTCTACTACCTGTCTCCCCCTTAACACACTTAAATTTAGTATTTGGAGGCATCCCTGAACCTTGCAACTTAGTTCCAACAGACCTTAGAAGAACGATAGATGATGAAGAGTTGCTGATCTGAGAACAGATGACCCATGCAGAAAAGTGGTGCAAAACTCTGCTTCTTGCTTCTAGTGCTCAGTCATGGTGGCTGCTGTCTTGTTGTGCAACTGTGAGGCCCCAAAAACCCCAGAACACCTCCAGTCCTTGACAAATTGCTGAGGACCTCCCTGGGAGTAGAGGAGCTACTCCCCTGCAGCCTACAGGAACCAAACCATGAAGTCTAGTTTACTGATTTGCTGCTCCTTGTCGACTCCTATGCAGAACCCAAGCAAGAAGAGGTACATCAGCTCCGAAGGGTTAGATCTGTCCCTCCACCAAGTGGGTGGACACCAGGACCTACCACAGCTATGCTTTGCCAAGAAAGAGTCCAATCTGGTCTCAAACAGCACAGTAACCAGACACCCTTTGAGGGACTTCAAGACCCCTGAGACCCACTTCGTGAGTGGTCCAGCTATCCCAGAATCGCCTCTGCAACCTACCGGCCTGTTACCATGAAGACCATCTCAGTGCACACCACTTGGCTGCCCTAACTACTGTGCACTCTGCCCCCCAGCCCTGTCCACCCGTGGTCAGGAGGCCTAGGTGACCTGGTTCCTCAAGTAGGACCCCCGTACTTACCTTTAAGTCAAGTTGTGCAGTGTGTTTCTTCAGGTGGCCCTCTTATTGCTCCCGGCCAATTATAGGATGCTGCTGAATTTCTGCTGTTGGAGCATTGGACCTGGACTTGCTACTTACCCAAATCCAGAAGGTGAACCTCGAGAACCCACTGTGTGATTTTTTTGTGCTTTTTCCTTTTTTCTCCCATTGACTTCTTTTGTGCGTGGTTTCACACAACTGTGATTTCTTTTTAATAATTTAAGAATTCCTGTTAAAAAGTACTTACCTTATAATGAAGTTACTGGTCTAAAAAAGGATATAAAACCGATGCTATTTTTACAAATTGACCTAGAATTTAATCTTGATGGTGTGTCTCATTTATTGACTGTGCATAAACCCCTCTTATAAGCCTGTCTGCTCACCCATACTAACACAAATCAAAGGCTGGGGACAGATCTAACACAAATAGAGCATTTGTATTATCTACTTTTTCCTCTGTATACCAATATGGGATCCACTGAACTCTGCACAGTGTGCTTTGTTTCAATACACTATATAGAGAGCAAGCTTCCTTCCCTCACATATTACATTACTCATGGCATGGTCATTGATATCACTGGTTACATCATTGATAACATTACTGATTACATCATCCAGTCAATGTGTTTCAAAAATGTTTCTGAGACTTAAAGATATATACTAAGCTGTAGCTTAAGTTAAATTACATTTTTTTCTGTACTACTTATGAGTTATCGTATTTCTAACACTTGTCTAACTTCTACAGTTGTGTGACATCTTCTGCCTACAGTACCTAAATTTGTCATGTTGAGAGAATTTGTCTCAAATAAAAAAAATTGAGTATGGGAGAGCAGTCCATCTCGGCTCTAGTTGAAATCTGTAACACTCAAAAATGGTCATTTATATTTTTTGTTTTAAACCAATTGTTGCACAACTTTTCTGCATTTTATTCTGAAAGCTCTTTTCCTAGGTACTTGGTAAAACTAAAAAACACCAAAAAAACTAAAACAAATTGTTTTACAATACAAAAAAGAAAGAAATTCTTGACAGAACCACATGTTCTATAATAAGAAAGAAAAAAAAAATATGTTATGTGAATGTTTATGACAGTCTGAATATGTCTTAGGGGGTGTGAGTGAGTGTATGGGTGTGTGAGTGCCTGAATGAGTGACTGTATGAGTGAGTGAATTACTGTGTGAGTGCCTGTACAGGTAAAGTAGTATGGGTAACTGACTGTGTGAGTGTGAGAATAAGTGATTTATTGGATGTGTGAGTGGCTATATGGGTGAGTGAGTGGATTTGTGTGTCAGTGAGTTTGAGCACCTGTATGGGGGATTGAGTATCTGTGTTTGTGGCTGTATGAACAAGTGACTGCTTGTGCATTAGTAGCTGTATAAGTGAGGAAGTGGGTATGTGAGTGGATGTGCGGATGAGTGAAAAGGTGTATGAATAGCTGTGTGTGTGAGGGAGTTGCTTTGTAAGTGCCTCTATGACTGAGTGAATGGGTATGGGAGTGGCAGTATGGGTTTCAGATCAGTTCAAGAAAAACTTTATTTAGTTATCACAACCATAAAGCGTTATACTAGAGATACATTATTCGTTTTAAAATCAATTTCCATAATTAAAGCTAAAATGCATTAAAAACCTTTTAAATTGTTTTCTTTTTACAATTCATCCATATTACCAACTCATTTATAGCCTAATTCATTGTATTATCTTCTTTACATAAGAGGTTGTTAATAGAGGTTAGAAATGTAACCCCTCGGCAAATAAGAATAGCTGATGCGCCCCCCCAACCAACTAATCACAGTTTATCTACAGGTGCAGATGTTAAGATCAATTAAAATTAGTTTTAAAAGTCTCATTCTTGCTTCTTAAAAAAGGGGCATCCGCACATCAGGTGACATAAAGACTCGGTGTGGTATCCACATATACAGCAGTTTTCATTTGGGAATTTTCCTTTCCATGATTGTCGCAGATCCTTGGTTTCATATTCTCCAAACTGGTACTTCATAAAGCTGTTTTTTAAAAACAAGCGAAAATGAGCCTCTAAATAAGCTTGCGGTTTTAATTTGACATAAGAGTTTATAACTGTCCAAGGGACAGATTTTTTGCAGCACATTAAACATTTTATTAAAAGCTGCCCTTTCCATCTTGCTGTCCCATGCCTCTTGTATGTCTAAAGTTGGTATTGCTGAATGTAAATACTCGCCCCATGTGTGCGGTTTTTGCGAAACCAACTGAGCCTTTATTTCTGACCAGCAAAGGCTATTCAATGTGCCAGGATCTGCTGCACGGAATTTCCAGCATAATTTTATAAAAACCGATTGACGCTGAATTTCCTGGTTTTGTAGGCCATATTCCAGACGAATCTGTGCAGGTGATGCGCTTTTTGGAAGGTTAAAAACGGCTTTATACACCTTTGTCTGAAGATGGTTTAAAACTTCACAACGTGCCATATTTCCAAAACATATGCGAGAGCTGGGATTAATTGTGAGGCTATTACTTTCAAAAGATGACTGTATGATGGGCAACTCAGTTTTTGTTTTAGTTGTTTATAAGCAAAAATTAGCGATTGTGCTCTTGCTTCTTTTGTTCTTTTCTGTTCCTTAAATTACATCCCTCAACCCAAATTTATCCCTAAGTACTTATATGAACTAACTTCCTCTATTGGTTCCTTTTTGGCAACCCACCTCCGTTTTCCTGGGCTGAGTCCTGCTAGTTGCACAACTTTAGTTTTTTTCTTGTTCATCTCTAGCCCTTGCTCATCAAAGTATGTTATCAGGTGGTTTATAACTCTTTGTAAGCCGATCGAAGTTTGGCTTAAGACCACAATATCATCTGCATATTGCAGATACTGTATATGGTCTTCTGCCAACTTTGGCGGGAGCCCATTTATATTTGACAAATAAAGTTGCAAGTCGGCAAGATACAAGTTAAAGAGGCTAGGGGCCAAGACGCAACCCTGTTTCAGGCCATTATGAATGTTTATTTTGGAGGATAGGATGCTACCTTCTCCCAACTTTACCCTTGCCCAAGTTTCAGTGTAAAGGGTTACTATGGCGTCCAATAATTTTTGTGGGAGGCCCCATTCTTTTAGTTTCATCCATATTCTTTCTCTTGGAACTCTGTCAAAAGCAGATTTGAGGTCGATAAAACACATGTCCCGTTTTCCTTAGTGTAGCTTTCTCCGTGAGAATTGCTAACGCGGCCAGGTTTGTAATCGTGCCCATTCCTTGTCTAAAGCCAGTTTGATTTTAGGGAATTATAGCTTTTGCCTCAGTCCATGCTTGTAGATCTGACAGAATGCATGATGTGTAGAGTTTTGCCTCCACATGTTTTCTTATTACTTCTTTTAATAGTATACTGTTAGTTAAAGGGTTTGAACCCATGGCTGCATGGGTTATGGAGTAGGTCTGTGAGTGACTGTATGAGGGATTAATGATATAAAAGAGTAAGTGGGTATGTGAGTAGTTGTATGTGTGAGTGAGTGGGTATGTGAGTAGCTGTATGAATAAGTGGCTGGCTGCGTGAGTTGCTGTATCAGTGTGTGAGATAGTTGTCTGAGTGGCTGTATGAGTGTGTGAGTGGGTGTGTGAGTGGCTGTATGTATGTGCTAGAGGGTATGCGAGTAGCTGTATAGATGAGTGAATGTCTGTGGGAGTGGCTGTATGGGTGAGTGAGCAGGTATATAAGTGGTTGTTTGAGTGTGTGAATGGGTATGCAATTGGTTGTGTGGGTGTGCGAGTGGCTGTATGGGTGAGTGAGTAGGTGTGTGAATGGCTGTGTGGATGAGTTAGTAGCTGTGTGAGTGGCTGTATGAGTGAGTGACTGTCTGAATATTTAAATTGGTATGTGAGCTGCTGTATGAGTAGTTATATGGGAGAATGAGTGGGTGTGTGAGTGGCTATATAAGTGAGTGACTTGGTGTGTTAGTGGCTGTGTGAGTAGCTGTATGGGAGAGTGAGTGGGTATATGAGTACCTGTATTGGTGGATGAGTGAATATATGACTAACTATATGAATGTGCGAGTACCGGTATTGTGTGTATTTGGGAGTGTCAGTGAATGTATCAATGTATACCTGGGTGTTTTAGTGTCTGCATTGGTATGTGCCTGGGAGTGTCAGTGGGTGTATGAGTGTGTGCCTGTGTGTTAATCCCATTATTAGTGTTTGCACTAGTGTGTCAGTGGCTGGAATGGTGTGTAACTAGGTGTGTCAGTACCTGCATCAGTATATGGCTGGGTATGTAAGTACCTTCATCAGTGTATGCCTGGGTGTGTTAGTGGCTGTATCACTGTGTACCTGTTTGTGTGAGTGCCGGTATCTGTGTGTAGCTGGGTGTGTGAGTGGCTGTACATGTGTGTGTGCCTGGGTGTGCCAGTAGCTGAATGAGTGTGTGCTTGGGTATCCCAAAACTGTGAAGTTATAAATGTAAATGTATGTGTCTTGTAAAGCGCACTGCTGCCCTGAGGGGTCGTGGCGCTGTAGACCGCTGGGGAACCCGTCCTGGCTATCCCTGTGAGATGGTCCCTACTGGGTATAGAACAACAATGGAAGAATTAAATACTAAAGTCAGGTATTCTGTAAATGGGGATACCACTGGCAACTTTGAAATTAAGAAAGGAGTGCGTCAGTGGTGCATTCTTGCCCCATTCCTTTTTAACTTTTACATTAATGAGTTAGATGCTGTTTTACAGAAGGTACAGGCAGATTGCCCTACAGTTGGCAGGCGGGGTATTCCAGTTCTATTATACGCAGATGATGCGGTTTTAATTTCTAGAACGGAGAAGGGACTCCAGGCGCTTTTAAATGCTTTTAACATCTTTATGACTGACAGAAACCTACTGGTCAACAACTCTAAATCATACATTATGCATGTTGGCCGTCAACCTAAAAAGAATTTTGTTTTAAACTGGATGATGTTCCAATCCTCGTCACGCAAACATTCTCATACCTTGGTGACTTATTTGATACCAAGCTTAGCTGGGGCCCTCACTTGGCTAAAAAGAAAGGGGAAGTGACGAGGGTTAATGCCTCTATTTTTAACTTTGCAACGAAACTGGGGAAGAAGCCAATTAATGCAATGATTAAACTCTATAATGCTAAACCGGTTGCAACAGCTGCATATGGCAGAAAACTATGGGGTTATGTAACTGGAGAACAGTTACAGATTGTTGAAAACAATTTCCTAAAACGTCTTCTCTGTGTCCCCGCCAGTACACCTAACCTGGCAGTACACGAAGAACTGGGGACACAGTATCTATGCAATATCTTTGATCTAAGGCCTCTGACTTCCTGGGTTAAACTGTGGATAAATCAAGATATACCTCTTACCCATTTGATTGTAAGAGACCTTGTGTCTCAGGATAATTCCATGTGGATCTCCTGGTTAAAATACTTGTAAACTGGCTTTTCCAGGCTGGGTCATTTGAACTTGTTTGAAAACCCAAGCGGGATTGTAAAGGGGGATGTAGCTGCAATCAAACACGCTTTTTATAAGGATAGGTTGGCCCAAAGAGAAAGTGAGGAGCTCATGAAACCAAGTATTAGGAAATATGTTATGCTAAAAACCTGTGACAGTATGGAGCCATATTTAATGGGTACTTTTACTTCTTACGAAAAATTCTTGTTGTCAAGGTTTAGATTCAATATTTTCCATCATCTTTTAGTTAGACCAAAGTCAGACATTTTTAACAAGGCTGCAGCTCCCTGTGGCTGCGACGGGAAGTCTCCACAGGATATGCTGCATTTTATCTTTTTATGTAGGTTTTATGAATATCCTCACAGACGTTATCTTGTTGCCCTCCTACGAAAACTTAATTTTAACCAAATTAGACCAGCATTTATATATTTACAGCTTTTTTACAGTGACAGTGTTCTCCAGGTAATATAATTCTTAAAACTAACTGTTAAACTGAGATACTGCTTGGACAAGTGATACTGTATTTCCCAATGACCGTCCTGCCTACTTACTGAAAGATATTTTTTTGCAGTACCATACCCGGCACTATTTGCACTTTAATATCTACCTGGTTTATTTAACTGGCATTGGGACACGTGTAATATGACTTTCTTATGTGACTATGAATTATTGTAATACTATGAGTAATGTTTTTAATTGTATTGTATATATTTGTACTCTTATGGTGTGAAATATAACGGATATAAAGTCTCTATTGAATGGAATTGAATACTAAAGTACATCACTCTAATAAATTGTGCCATTGATCTGTATAAAAAGATAAAAACACAAATATTAATGAGTATTACAATTTATAGAATTAAAAAAGTAACTTGCAATTTGAACAATGCATAGGAACATAATTGTAAGAAATCACTAGACATATGGCATGTTATGAAGGTATGTTATAATGTACACAAGAATATTGTTTTGCCTGTTTTACCTTTCTCAGTTTCTATACTCATACACCGTAATTGATGTTCTGTTGAAAGAATCCTCATTGAACAATGGGGAAAATACAATCACATAGATTGTAGAATAAAACTGTATACTTTCTCTGCAGTTAAGCAGTGCTGTGCATTGCGCTCTCTACAATTTTCTTAAACAAATACTTGCATTAATAATTTGTAAAATCTTAAGCTAAAAAAGAAACCCTCATTATCAGAACTAGTAATAGAGATATAAGACATACAAGAATATGGTACGTCTTATGTCGACGTCATCACTGGTAGGCCAAATAATATCATAAATACTGATTATGGATTTAGAACAAATACACAATACCACTTTTAATGGTAGTCCTCCTTAGGATTTTGGTTGAAGAAATAAAAGATATTAATTTGGTAGCATAAAAGGTAGTTTTTGCTTGAACTAAAGGTTGTTGTCATTACACTCCGTCTATCCAGTTTCCCTTTTTAAATAGAAAGTTTAGTGTCCTGATGTAACACTAAGTCCTTCATGGAAGAAGATAGCCACAGTAGTATAGGTTCTTCCAGAAATAGATATTTGTGCTGCTTTGAAGTTTCAAATCTCTGTTTCCAATTTACTTCCATCTGCTTTCCATCATTAGTGCATCAACATAAGATACTGTTTACTTCTTCGTACATGTAATATTGACATGAGACACGATCAACAATTTGGGAAGGTATTGTTTTGTGTAGCTTTTTGAACAATCTGTCAAAAGACACAGTTTGTAATCCAGTAGTGTTATATAAAGATATCGCTCGAAATCTATATTTGTACTTGACTTGAAAGAACAATCTTTACACTTTTTTTTTCTTTTTTCTCCATAACGAAGGGCGGGTCGGATGATTATGCCTACTGGACACTCCTTGGACTATTCTGGGTTTTTCCACGGGTCACCAAAAGAGTCCATATGGTTTTCACAGATCAAGTTGGAATGAAACCTATCCTCCTTTTCTGAGGGGCAGTAACATTTCGGTCTGGAAGTATACGCCTACAGGCTGAAGGTATTGAGTGAATGCGTCAAAAGAGCCTACGTCATCTCAGGTCGTTGAGTAGGGGTATGAACAGACAGTCTGTTTACTATAGTGAAAGGAAAAAGAGGACAAAAAAAAGAAAAAAACATCTTTACACTCTTTGTTCAATGAGTAACTCAGTCCAAAGCAGTCATCAATACACATTTCTTCTTCTAAAACTGACTATTATAAACTCATGTGCATTCTATAGAGTGTTTGGAGTAAATTCTATAGATCCACTTCAGATATCTACAAGGTCTGGAATGCCTGAAGGAGAGTGTGTTACAATCCTATCAGTACATAAACATTACAACAAACCACACAGTGCAGAACACAGTTTCATTTGTGATTTCTGTTCGATTGCAAAACAAGACAATGTACTTGATAGAGTACATTGAGAACAACATTTGCATTTCACTTGATACCACAAGCATTTGACAACCGATAGCCTAGAATATCTCCTTCATTGTCAACTTGCCTCTTATCAGCTTCCTTGTTCTCCTTCTTTTCAACAACATCAGAACAATCGTTTGCAAATTATCTCTCTGGAAAGATGATCCATTTTTCATAAAAGGGATATTGTCCTAAATGAGGAGCATATACACTTCTTAGTGTGGATCAGCATTTACTTTGCTGTCATCAAAAGCAAACAAATGCAAACCGGACAATGTTCTAACTCGAGATAATGCTACATATGACACACCTTCTTTAAATACAGTACTATCAATATTAATAAAAGCTACACCTATGTTTAAACCTTAAGATTTATGAATAGTCACAGCGAATGCGAAAGAAAGTGAAACTGCTTCTGCCGAACATACATGTCTTTTACAAGCAAAAAACGTACAATGCACTTTACAATCTGCTTTACACTATCAACCTGATCACATTATATTGCTAAGTATTTAACTTCATTCCTATCCGGAAACTTAGAGACATCTATGACTTTACATATGACATAATTTATTAATCCTTCCTCAACATTTACATTTCTATTCAAAATTACTATGCAATCCTTACAAATATTTTTCTAAATCCCCAATACTGGATAAAGAATTTTCCTAATAATGCAGATCGCTTGTAGTTTTTCATTTAGGAGTACTGTCACACCCTGGTGTTCCATTTTGTCTATTGCTGTAAGTTGCAAAATATCTTCTTTCTTCAATGTTAGCAATTGTTTGCTGAAACAGGCACACTCCTGAAGTGTAGTCATTAGGCACACATTGATTTTCCTTGTGAAAATTAACACTGCTGCTATTTTTTGTGTAGGAAACAGTCTCTTAACAAATCAACTTTCTAACTGAAGTTTCCCCTCTTTTGAGAGAATACCTACTCTAATATCATTGAGAATATTTGCATATTCAACCTCAAATGCTTGTCACGTATTCTTAAGTAGGTAATTGTATTGGAAGTTTAACCAAATGTTTATATTTCTAATATTTCCCAAAGAATTTTGAGTTTCTTCATGGAGCAGTGTTTTGAACGCAGGCTGTCCTTTGACTGGTGTAACTTGTAGTAGATCCTTGAACACAATCAAGTGTTTTCCTCCAAATATTTCATCATAGTCTGTCCTTAGAATCTCTTCTGTTCCTAAGTGTGCAAAGGCAAACATTATGTTTGAGATCATGGTCACCTCATCAATAATTACATTTTTGAACTTCTTCAGTTCTCTTGAGACTTCATGACAAGCTTCACCAGATAACTTCGGAGGATCCAGTTTGTTGTCATGTTTCTCAGACAGAATCAAAAGTCGATGCAAAATAATACCATTATTATTGTGTGTAGCTAATCCAGTGGTTGCTGTTACTACACACAAAAAATTACACTCTAATGTCTTCTGTAAGAAAGAAATGAGACCTTGTATTAAAAAGCTTTGGTCAGTGCCCACTTGACCGCTGACACCCAACAGAATTTGCTTAAATAATGTGCAGGTACACTGTTTCTTCTCATGAAGGAATACATTCTCAATGTTGCCTTTCACATATATTTAGTTTTGCTCACTATTTAGTTGTGCAACTAACTCTTGCCAAATCAGCTCTTTCATTTCTTGCTTGTTGCATTTGTGTCCACCTCATTCATAGAATGGCAGCTTCATTTTCAATTATTGGCTGCCCAAGAAGATCTTGACTTAGAGGACCTGAATTTTAACTGGTTTGTAAACTCTCTTTATATTTCTCAGCAGCAATTGTGTCTTCCTGTTCAATCTCACCATTTAAGATTTTCAAATAGATAGCAAATGCTGAAAACCCAATTGTATCTTTTGCAGCATTGAAACAATCTTCATAGCAGTCTAAGTCACTGAGTAATTCTGATTCAAAACGCCAAGGCTTAAACAGCTGCAGAAGTGCCAAATAGAAAAATCCTACTTTTCAGCAGTCTGGCAACTTGGTTCTCTATGACTAATTTGTTTGCCTTTGCCGTGTTGTACCAAACAACCATTTCAACCTACTACTGCAAATTTTCCTTTGTGCACATTTTCTGTGACATTGTTTTTATATCTGTAGTTTTGGAATATTTCATAAAGACATTCATTTTCAAGATGTGGACTCCTTTTTGGATAGTATATGCTCAGCATAATTGTTTTGACAATATCTGGGTGAATTCTGCAAGGTACTGAAGTTTAGAAAAATAGTTTAGAACTCTATTCTGCATGCATGCTAGGCCTAGACTCAACCAAACTATTTCTTTTAACTTAGAGTGAAAACTAGCTGAAATTGACCAATCACAGCATTCAGAGGATGACATTTTCCCTATGTAAAACCATCTTCAGGCTGAAGGTGTGAAGTTTTAGTTTGTTGTTCACCACAAACTGAATATCCATATTGGAAGTCCAGATTTTCAAAATGACGAGATTGTAGTCATGTATATATTTGGAAGCTACTGTTCTCAGGTTTAAGGTGTTTTTGGGTGATTTTGAGTAATTGCTTGTCTGACTGCAGACAAAACATCTGTTGACTCTTCCTTTGGAAATAAGAGGTTTTGGAAATTCAAAACAACATTTAGGGACTGATTACAACTTTTGGCAGAGAGATGGTGTGAGGGTGCAAATTTCTAAGCTACAGCTCTGTCGAAAGCCATCTCTGCACACCAGTTTATGACTTTTAAGTAGTCTGGTGAGCAGGCAGTGTGGCAGTCCCTTGGCGTTGACTCTTTCAAAGGAAGTTGTGCCCTTGAAAAAGGCACTACAATTGAACTCCACAACAAGGTTTCTGCACGGCATAAACTCGAAAGTCCATGCCGTGCATGAACCTATGTGCCTGCAGACAGGTGGGTACATGCTGTGCCCCTCTGTATGCATGCACATGTGGTTGCAGCACAGGGGGCTTGAATTCTGAGGTTACAATGCCTGCTAACATTTGCAGGATCCAAAGAGCAAAGTTCTCCTAGTGTAATCAGATTGTTATCCTTAATAATATAGTTTGCTTCTCTCAAAAAGTAATGTAAATCATCCCATGTGTACTCTGCACAACTGAGGGTCGCAAACCAACGTGGTTGTTATGTTATGTTATGTTAATATTATTTGCTATAACGCACATCTCACCCGGGGGCATCTTGGTGCTGTTGCGGATGATGACAGGAAGGTGCGAACCAGGGAAAATCAGTATAAGTAGGCCTTTAGTAATTTCCTAAATTTACAGTATGTGGGCGTCTCTCATAGGGTTTGAGGTAGTTTGTTCCAATATCCTGGGGCGAGAAAGGAGAAGGTGTTTCCCCCGGTGCGAATTTGATGAATTCGGGCACACACAGTAGGGCTTGGTTGCTGGATCTGAGATTGCAGCCAAACACATAGGCCTTTAGTTTATTTTGGAGATACCGTGGGCCTTTGCCTATTAAGGCATTGTACGTGAGGCAACAGATTTTGAAATGGGAGCACTTCTTCACTGGTAGCCAATGAGTACTTTCAACAAAGGAGCCGAGGGGGTGCCCGCAGGACGGTTCAATATAAGTCTGGCTGCGGTGTTCTGGACTCCCTGAGTATCACTGACTTCAGGCAGGAGAGCATTTCCATAGTACAGTCTACTTATCACCATTGCCTGAACCAGTGTTCTGTGGATGTTCATGGAGAGAAAAGGGAAGATTCTGCCCAGGAGGCACAGGCTGTAGGAGCAGGTGCTTATAGTAGCTGCAATCTGATCTTTCATGGTTAATTATTGATCTAATTGTATTCCCAGATTTCTTACAGCTTGATTTGGCATGGGGATAGCACCCAATTGGTGGGCTCACAAGTCATCCAACCAGATGGTTGAGGCTTTTCCATGCAGCATAACCTTTGTTTTTTTTCTGGGTTTCACTGGAGGCAGTTCTCAGTCATCCAGATGGAAATTGCTTGCATTCCTGAAGCAAAACCTTGTTCTCCATTTCCAGGTCTTCGCCCATAGTAAATATCAGCTGGGTGTTGTCAGCATATGATATGATCTCAAATCCAAAATGCTCCCCGATCTTTGCTAGCGGGCCATACAAATATTAAACAGAGAGGGGCTCAGGCCTGAGCCCTGCGGTACACCCTTGTACAGGCGTGTTTTGCATGAGGAATTCGGGCCCAGGATGACTTTTAGCTGTCTATCTGACAGGAAGTGCTGCAGCCACTTTAGTGCCGTAACCTGGACACTGAAAGCCTGCAGTGTTCTCAAAAGCCTTGAGTGAGAGATTGTATCAAAGGCTGGGGGCAGATCTAATAGTATCAGTACCATGGGTCTTCCTGCATCCACCCCCTGTCTGTGTGAGTCAGTCATGGCCAGTATTCCCGTCTCTGCACTGTACCCAGGTCGGAAACCAGATTGTGAGGGATCGAGGATGGGATTGAGTTCAAGGTAGGCTCCTAATTGTTTATTTATTAGGTCCTCAAGTTGTTTACCCAGAAGAGGTAGCTGAGAAATCGCGCAGTAGTTGCTGAGTGATTGTTGGTCCAGCGTTGCTTTTCTAATATAGGCCGTACACATGCTTCCTTTCATTCTTGCATAATGCCAGTTTTTATAGAGCAGTTAAAGATCTCTTGGATAACTGGGCGCAACAGGTGGCTAGAAGAGATATTATCTTAGATGGACATAGGTTCCGGGAATTTGGCTGCAGCCAAGGAAATATGTATTTCCTCTAAGGTAAAAGGCTGTAAGCTATCTTGTTTTCAAGTGGGGCTGTGCACTAATTATGTGAACACGTTTATTTTTCTTCAATCGTTAATCAGAGAGGGAGAAGAGATCTGGAGATAGAGAGCGAGAATAGGTCAGAGGGGGAGTAGAGAGAATGAGAAAGAGAATGGATCAGAGAGGGAAACGACAGAGGAAGAGAGAGAATGAATCAGAGACGTAGAAGAGAAAAGTAGATAGAGAGAGAGAATGGATCAGAGAGGGAGACGAGAGAAGAAGAGAGAGAATGGAGAGAGAAGGGGAGAGAGAGACAGAAGGGATGGATGGACAGAAAGAGAGACTTAGTGTGAGGAGACAAAGGCAAAGGCTGGATTGAGCTGTCTTGCCAGCTCTGCTTACGGTTCCCCACTCTGGCCTTAAGCACACGTAAAATCTCTGGTTTTGCATGTATTACACCTCACGTCACTTCAGAGACCTCGGCCCCTCTTATCATCTGCTTCTTTTGAGCCATAAGGGGCACATCACCTGGGTTTAAAATCACCTTCCGTTACTGGCAGTTGTGTTGTGGATGCCACCGCAGTGTCACATGCGCTGTTCAATAATGCAGCCTACCAGCCCGAGGGGGCAGAGTGCTGACCAAACTTCACATCTCCCCTCGCTCTGCCTGCCGGTGCAACACGGGAAACAGGGTGAGGCATTGTATGGTATTTCAATAGCCTTGATAAAGCGCCTACTACCCACAAAGAGGTGTTGAAATGCAAACAAGCATTTACAATGCAATAGATCTCTCCATTATTAAAGTTTGAGCTATTGGCATTGTAAATGACAATGCCTTTTATTCATTTGCATCGATGCGTAAACAAGCACTTTGTACTTATAGTCCATGCTTATGAGAAGCAAGGCTGGCAGTCTTTTACTGCCAGCCTTGCTCATCGTAAGCAAGGACTATATATTCAAAGGGCGTGTTTATACATCGATTGCAGGTTTTAAAAACAAATGAATAAAAGGCATTGTCATTTACAATGCCAATAGCTCAAACTTCAATAATGCGAGACCTATTGCATTGTAAATGCTTGTTATGGATAGGTATTAGTATTGATTTATGCCAAGAAGCAGTTCGGCCCTCCTCGGCTATAACATTAAAAATGTTTGTGAGCACGGGCCCCCAAAGGATGGATGAGTCAGTAGAAAAGTATATTGGGGGCCATCTGGGTCAGGGGCCTTGTTACTGGAACATTGTGCCAGGGCTTCACTTATTTCTAGATTATTAAACACAAGAGCTCTATTAGATAGAGGGACAGAGTCCTCATGCATGTGCGAAATGCATGATCCTTCACTGTTATCATTACAACTATTGCTGTAGTGCTCCATCCATGCCTCTTCGTTCATGTGGTTATCAAGGTTGGGTTCTGTTATTGTTTTAAAAAAGGGACAATATTCGTTGTCCAAAAGTCCCTCGCAATATTCATGGCAGATGCTTGTAGCAATTTTTCCCAAGCTTCTTCCTTCAGGATCATTGATCTTTTCTTCCTAGCCATGAAATACCTTTGGCATTCCTGCTTGACCGGGTGGTCTTTGGGCACACAATTAAGGGCTTGATGTAAGTTAGAAAGTGCTTTAGTGCAATTCTGATCGAACCATTTCTTGCCCATTGTTTTTGAGGACCCCCCACTCTATGTAAGGTTCTTTTTAACTTCCAGGAGGATGGTTTCAAATGCCACAATAATGGTCTGTGGGTCCGGCTTTAAGTCCAGGCAAAGTAAAATGTCCTTAGGCCTAATAGACACTACTCATGGGATAAGGACTGATCTGTCTATGCTCTCCCACTTAAGTACTAATCCATTTTTCCTGGCAAAATAAGCTTGTATATGCCTCATGGCAACCATAAATTCCTGCCCAGTGCATGTGACAAGAGACAGCTGCATGGTCACTGAAACATAGGAATCTAACTAACATTTCTAAAAGCCCCGCATAGAGAGGATGGGGCTAATATATAGTCAATCATAGAGCTCCATAGAGTGCAGCCAAAGGTTTCTAAGGGATGGTTTGTGGATTTTGTCAGAGAATTCACTATCTCCATATCTTTTGTAATGATACATTTGTTTGATTCATTTTCATAATGATTATGACAAAATTGCATACTACACCCTCCATCCTCATTTGATAGCCTGCAAATTGAGGTTAGTGCAAAAGGGCAAGGGTGCATGTTGAAATCGCCCATCTACAACACTACTGGAACTTTTTTTACGTAATCTGGTTAATTTGTTCATCTTTTTCTCCACTACAGATACAACCTTATACATATCTGCCCCAAATAAATTATTATAAAAATTACCATCAGGACCCTTAAGGTGCAACATATTAAAATGTTGACAATCATTACTTCAAACCTCAGGCTGTTCTTTAAGAATGTCACAATTCTGCCCCTGCCCGGCCAGAGTTTGAGGCAATTGCAGGGGTATAAAATCATCTGTAGCCATCTAGATGTAACTTGTCTACTGCCCAAGTCTCTTGCAAACAGACTAGGACAAAAGTAGAAATATACTTGAGTCTGGATCCAGCAGTTTGCGTCTCAAGCCAGCAAAGTGCCATGTGATGACTGTGAAATGGTCAGCTTCCTTTGTCAGGTGGCCTTGTCTTTCTGTTAGTCCAGACATATAACTTTAAAATAGCTCAAAAATATGTATGAAATGCTTTGACGAAATCTACGGTCCTTGAAATATAATCTGGTTGATCTATACTCAGCTATTGGTATATGCACTGGGCAGTCATCATATTGTCTGCCTACTCCTGTTGGATATAGTTGTGGAAAACAGCAAACCTCCAAGCTTTCCTCCCAGATACTCATTGGAGCTCCTTTACCTTGTTTCAACTTATATTGTTAAAAGCCATCTCCCATAAACTCAATTGAATGCAGTGGATGGATGCTGCTATGCTCATATATTTCTTCAGTTTTAATCCTACTCACTTTTTCAAACTGCCCGCTTGGATTAACAGTTCTTCCTCCATATATACAACTTCCATCTGTAAAAACATCTACATTTTTCTAGTACACTTTATTCTGTTTTACGTAAAAAGTATCTTCCTGCCTCTTATTCACATCAACTACTAGTATCTTTTCCATACCTAACTACAATGTCACTTAAATCTTAGTTTTTTGTATTGAATTTCTGGGGTTTTATATGAAGCAACCCCTATGATGCAATCTATCAAGCCATGCAAGGCTCTAATGGGTGGCCTCGAGTGGCTTTATAAATCCAGAGTAACTCACCGCAGTGCAAATTGCTGTGTTGCCTTTTTCTGCCCCAGGGGAGGCATTCAGTGGGAGTTGTTTCGGTGTTCCCACGCAAAACCTATGGATTTGGACAAATTCCCACAGTTACCATTACCATTATTTTCCTGTTTTCAGCACACATTTAAAGAGGTAATTGCCTCAGGGGGGTGTTTTTTGTGCAAGAAAGTGTCCCTTCTTGCAAAAAAACAATCCTCCATACACCATGATGCAAGAGTGCCTGAATTGGCGCTAGGCAACACTTTGTGCACCAGCACTGGAAAAGGGCAGCATGCACCCCATTGTGATAAATACGGTGTATTTCTGCCCTTTCCCTGTAACACAGCGCAACAAGGTGACTTGCTATGCTACTCTGTGCTGCATTAAGGCCCTTAGTGCACAGTGGGGAAGAGGCTGGAGCCACGACTCAGGAGCAGCCTAAATTACCTTCGAGTGATGTAGGGGGCATTTAAAATCACAGAATCTAGATAACATGAAGATAAACAAGAAGCCAGTCCCTCGTTTGTAACCCTGAGGCCATGAAACTTGTAAATGATAAATTCCACCTACATTACCCCACCAGTGTAAACATGTGTGTCGAATCCTGTTAAGCTCTTTTGCATTTTCTGAAATTCAGGATCTGCATTTAAATAAGAGCTAAGACTTGTTTTATGAGGCATGAATATGTGTCTGAGAGTCATACCTTTTTGACAGCTGATATATTCTCTTTATGGCAAATTTTGGTAACTCTGTTATCTAACTCTTGTTATCACATTTTTGGAAAATTTCCGTATCTGACCCTGATCAAGTTTCATAAGACTGTGCTGTTGGGCATCTTAATACTCTACAAATAAAAAATAAAAAATACCCCATTGTGTGCAAATCTATAAAATGTAGATTGTTTAGGGTTTCATTTGCACCTTTCTGTGGGCTCTAGCTTCATAGAAACAAGTCATCTGCTGACACAAAGTGAACATCATTCACAACATCTCATCTGTTGTTCACTTACTGAAACCTAGCATTACTGTACAGGATCTAGTCTTGAGAAGGAAATTTACTCTATGTCGCTTGCACTATGTTTTTTTTTAGTTCCAGCTGCAGAATAAGGCATATACTCTATTTTATTTGTGTGACTTCTGCAGAAATGACAGCTTTTTTTGGGGTGGTATTTTTTTAGAACCTTTCATTTCATAGATTAGTAAAGCTACAGCTTCCACAAGATGTATCTGGTTAAAACTCTGACCCCCTTAAGGCTTACGAACCAGCTTCTCCAGAAATCAAGGTTATTTATCTGGCATGGAAAGGTCTGCCGTTTGCTCCCCTCACTTCCTTAGATACAGATGAGGGTTCTAAAAAAGAAAGGGATTCGAATCTGCTTACGTAGATAATCCCAGGGGGGACTGAGTCAGCTTCTTCACTATTCAGGATTTGAGATCTCATTCATATTTAATGGAACAAGTCCACTCTTTGATCCCAGCCCCACCCCACCCCACTAAATAAATATGAGGCTTGGAGCATTGGCACTCGTCGTTTGATGTATTATTTACATTCTATGCTTCAGCATTCGGGATGAGCAGAAAAGTCTAAGAACGCTCAATACAGTAAAATTGTTCTAATGCCACTAGACCTGATTTGCCTATTGCAACCTGGAATCTTGCTGAAATTTAGGAAGTAGTCAATTTCGTATCTGAAGGTGTGGGAGTTGTTTTCTATTCAGGAGACATCCCTACGCCTGCAGGAAAGGCAGCATACTGCTAGACCGATTTGCCCCAGTTCACGTGGCAGAGCAATGGAAGTTACATTTCCGAAGCCCGAGTTGCTAACTTTGCAAAAGTATAGATTTCAAATGCACAACAGCACATTTCATATCACAATTGTCGTTTAGAATAACATTTCTCACATTGGAAAGGATTGCTATTTACAAGAGAAATTAGAAGAACCGTCCCTTCGCTTTCTTTATACACACGCTTTAGAAAGCAGTGCTTGGGGGGGCGTGGCTTGGATGCCGCGCAAGATGGCCGGCTAGGTGCGGAGCTCCGCCACATCTACGAGCCTCGCAGCGTGTTTCCCGATGTGAACGGGAGCGTCCTTAAGCCCAGCTGCTGAATTCGGCTGGCGGAGCTTCAGCGGAGTGAGCGGAGCGGCTTTGCGGCTCTTGTGGTGCCGTTTCTCGCTCGTTTCCGCGATGTCTCAGCAGCCCCTCACGGAGCCGCCATTTTGAGGCTCCCTCGAATCTCGGAGCCGCTGCAGTCATACTTCAATACCACACAACGTGTCACTAGACACCAACGACCCTGGCAGCGCTGACTTTGGGGTGAGCAACTTTATCATGTGGAGAACCTCTGCTACGTTTTTCTTCTTTTTTTCTACTTGAGGGGAACCGTTTAAACGCATTTATATAGCGCTTCACCTCTGAGACCTGTTTTTCATTTCTGAATGTATTCAAGTCTCTGCGCTTTTTTCTAAATGCTCCTCCCCATGGCGTTTTGCTAAATTCTGAGACTTTCTGGACATTTTTCCTACACTTCAGCTATTTCATGACGCACCTCCATTTACCTCCATTTTAGCCACCCTCTTTCTTTCAGTCACCATTATATTTTCACTTTAATTCCCTGACGCTCTCTCCTACAAATTACAAGCGTTTCTTCAGGAGATAACTTCATTTTCTCCTTTGTTTCTACTTTTTGGAACGCCTTGTACTTTATGGTGCTTCACTTTCTATCCTGATGTTTTTCTGGAACATTTTAAGCATTCCTTTATATGCCTCTCAGGGAATTGAGATTACTTATTGACACAAGTAGTCATTTCTATGGTGAGACTACGTAAGCCTCAATTTGTCTTTACGCCCTCGGTGACTACCTTGGCGAGCTCTTCTTCTGCTACAAATAAATCAAATTGCTCTACAAAAATGTCCTCTCAAAAATCATCTTTGGCTCATACTCCTGCCAGTAAGCCCTCTCCACCTGCTACGTCGGGCAAACGCCTTAAACAAAATTTTCCTACACCAGAGGATAACCCTTCAACCTCTTCTATTGACCAAATTTTTGAGGAACTGCGAGCAATGCGTCCCTTTGTTGAAAAAACGAGTACAGATATGCACCTTTTGAAGGACAAGTGGGAGAACATGGATGCCCGAATTTCTACTGTTGAACAACACATCCCTGAGCTTCAATCCAACACGCAACGTATTGTTGCATTAGAAAAGACTGTCCTCTCTCTACAAAAACACACAGAGGATTTGGAAAATTGCAATAGGAGGAACAACCTCCGTATTTACAATTTGCCGGAAAATCTTGAGGGGGACAATCCAGTGTCTTTCTTTACCACGTTTCTGCCACAGCTTCTGGACTTACCCCCCTCTACCTCCATTAGTATACAGAGGGCTCATAGATTAGGCGCAAGAACAGACTCTTCCTCTAAGCCTCGTGGAGTCATCATCCTATTTTTTAAGTACACAGACCTCCTTTTGATTCTTTCAGCAGCAAGGAACAAAAAACAAGTGACTTGGCAAGGTCAACGAGTTTATTTATCTCAAGATGTCTCTAATGTTACTGCCTCCAGACGTAAAGAATTTCTAGCTATGCGTCTCTCTCTACGCTCTCTAGGTGCAAGATATGGCCTGTTTCACCCCTGTACTCTCAGAGTCACTTACCGGAATAAGACTTGGTCATTTCAAGATCCTGGTGAACTAAAGAACTTTCTCTTTTTGCAGAGTGAAGAAGGGATGGACGCCTCCTCCTCTACTCCGAACAGTGGCTGAACTCAAGCTTTTGTTGTCTCCATGTCCTGTCTTCTACTAGCTCTTTTCTAATTCATGTACTTATCTATACTCTTTATCTTCATCTTAATTTTCTTATCTTGCTTATCTTCTTTTTTTTCATATCTCTTCTCCTTTGCATATCTTATGTATACTTACTTTCTTTCTCTACATTCTGGTTCTATATCTTATGTAGCATGTTCTATATGTTAACAATTTTTTCTTTTTCCTTTCCCCAGACGGATATGTGTATTGGACGTTCCCTTCACCATCTTGTTTCCTCCTTTGTTCATTTATGTGAGGTCTTGGTGTGGTTCTGCTCCTGATCCTGATCCTTGAAGGTCAAATTAAGTTACACAATCATTAATCACCCCAAGTTTGGGGGTGATTAATGGTTGTGTAACTGAATTTGAGCAGCACCTGCTTTACTTTATCTATTAGAGCTTCCTGTTGAAGCTGACTTTTGTAACTATTTTAGAATGGCTGTGGCAGCTTGCTGGCGCCATTCTAAAAGAGTTACAAAAGTCAACTTGAACTTTTGACCCAATCCCCGTTCGCGGATTTCCGTTCGCCGATTTTGCGGGAAATTCGCGAATCTCGCGGATTGTGAATTTACCGAAAATCCGCATAATCCGCGAGCGGAACGGATTTTACGCCCATGCTTAGTTTTAGGGTTGGTACATCGCTCTTGGTCAGCTGGGACATACGGGGAGCTGGAGTTAGTGCTGTCCTCACCGTAGGGGAAAACGATAGAGTACGTGATTCCATCTTCTACTTTGAATTACTCATCAGCAATCAGTAGCTTGGGTAGCATATTGGCAATACAAACTGCGGAATTTATGAGTTAGGCCTGTCACCTAGAAGATTTACATCTGTGGTTGTCATATAGCCCCAAACTCAACACCACACCTGCAAGTGGTAAGTGTATAGTGGGGGTTTGAACCGAATCCCAGGGTGCATGGGTATAGGCCCAGCGGGGCTGGATTCCAGTTGGATGACATGTATCATCCTCCGCAATTATCTGGACAGTCTGGCTTACTCTGTTCTACGGGGTGCAGCTCATTGGCAGGGAGCTAAAGGAATTAAATAGACAAACACATTAGGTGACTCGTAGCTTCCACCACTGGGATATTGACATTAAAGGGGGGGGATAGGATCCAGGCCTCCAGGTCTACGAGTCAGAGAGGGCCGCAGATTTTAGCAGCTCTTCTACAGTGGAAACTCAAGAACGGTGTTGTCTCTTTTTTTATTTTATCCACTTCCCCCCTTCCCTTGAGCTTCTGGTTCTTAGTACACTGTTTTAAAACTAGTGTGCTGGAACAAGCAGTTATAGGGGGGGTCGGACTGTCTTCAACCTCCATCAGAACTGAACAGAAACTCAGGTGAGCTGGGCATGACAAAAGCACAAGCCTTTAAAATATTCAGTTCTGTTGGACGATGAATGCCGGGGAAGAAACAGAGGGCATTGACGCCACGGATATGGCGCAGGCCCTAAACGAGGACTTGGCCCATAATGAATCAGTGTCTGGCATCTTGCAACATATGCAAGAGGAAATAGAGAAATTAAAGTTTGAAAACACCTTTTTAAAACAGGATTTAAGCAGGTATAAACCTAGGGAATCTCAGTGGAACACAGCTTTTACGCCTTTGTTTAAAACCTCCTCAGAGACAGGGGCACAAACAAAACATGCAACCCCCCCCCGCCCCCCCCAGTTGAGGTTACTGTTAATGTTCCTAATGCTGTGCCTTTAGCAGCACCTGAACATTTTCATGGAGATAGTAACAAATTCTATGTTTTTATCAATCAATGTCAATTACACTTCGTTGTAAACCACAACAGTTCCCTACTGATGCTACGAAAGTGGCATTCGTCTTGTCTTATTTGGGTGGTACAGCAGCCAAATGGTCAATTGCTTTCGTGGATAGAGATGATCCCATTCTCCATAATTGGAATCAATTTAAATATAATATGACCAGCCTTTTTGCAAAGCACACTTTTATGCAGGCAAGCGATAATGAGCTTTTAAATCTTAAACAAGATAACAAGAATTTTTGACCTATCTCACAAGGTTTAATCGTTTACTCACCGAGACACGTTGGCCAGAAGAAAAGCGTGTCTCCCTTTTTTATAAAGGTTTGAGAGACGAGTTAAAAGACGTGCTGGCTCATATCGTTGATTTGCCAGAAGACTATTCTGACTTTGTAGATTTAGTCATGAAATTGGAACACAGACTAGGAGAAAGAAAGGGAGATAAATACAAACTGGAATCACGGTTAACTTTTATTAGACATGAGAAGAAAGACACAGATAATAAATTCCCTGAACCTGAGCCTATGCAAATAGGGACACTCAGAGGTCCACTCACGTCAGAGGAAAAAGAAAGAAGGAAAAAACTTCAACTATGTTTATATTGTGGCAAGGCAGGACATTTTGCCAGAGAATGTCCAGTAAAACCTAAAACCTAAAACTTCACGAAAGGGTACTGTTTCCTCTATCTCCTCAACTGAGTCGGGAAACGTTTAGGCTCGACAAGGGGGGAGGTTACTTGTTCGAGAAAACATCTTAATCAAACCTCTGAATCTGCAGCCTTCATGGTACCGCACATTCCTAGACATTTCATAATTCGGATCTTTTTAATTGTTACTACTCAAGTTAGACATTCTCTCCCTGTCCTACTGGACTCAGGAGCAATAGGAAATGTTGTGGATAATAAGTTAGCTAACACATTAGGTCTTCCTATTTGCCTATAGCCTTGTCCAGAAGCAGTATGTGCAGTGGATTGGTCAGAATTGACCTCTGGATTAATCACAAAACAAGCAAGTCCCCTTGTCATGGTCTGTCAAAACAGGCACACAGAGATGATTAGCTTTGATCTGATAGATACCCCTAATTTTGGCTTGATTCTCGGGGTACACAGGTTAACAACTCATAACCCAAAATTGATTGGGTGAACAGAACAGTTACTTTGGATTCCTCATTCTGTAGAACCAATTGCTATCAAGAAGCAGGTACAGAACAGAGCTCAGAAATACACTGTGCCAGTGTTACACAAGACGAACCAAGTCTCCCTCCTGAATATTCTGACTTTAAAGACGTTTTTGATCCAGTGAAGGCTAGTGTGTTACCCCCACATCTGTCATATGACTGCCGTATAAATCTCATCCCAGGGGCCCCTTTACCTAATAACAGAGTATATGCTTTGACTGACGAAGAGACCAAATATTTAAGAACCTACCTAGACGACCTACTACAGTCTGGGTTCATCCGACATTCCACATCTCCAGTGTCATCTCTACTTTTTTTTATCCTGAAGCCAGATAAATCTCTGCGCGCGTGTATCGACTATAGTGGAATAAATAAGGCTACAATAAAAAATAAATATCCTCTTCCTCTAATACCTCTGTTGTTGGATCAATTAAGACATTCTACTGTATATACTAAACTAGATCTGCGGGGAGCTTACCTCCTGGTCCGAATAAAAGAGGGGGATGAGTGGAAGACAGCTGTTAAGACAAATTTTGGTCTATTTGAGTACACAGTAATGCCCTTTTGGTTCTGTAATGCCCCTGCGGCCTTTCAATTCTTTATAAATGAGGTCTTACACGAATTCCTGGACGTTTGTGTCATAGTATACATAGACGACATCCTCATTTACTCCAAGAACCCGGAAGAGCATACCCAACATGTTCGTGCAGTATTATCAAAGTTAAAAGAAAATCATCTCTTTGCTAAATTAGAAAAATGTACCTTTAATGTCAGCAAAGTAGACTTTTTAGGATACTGCCTGTCACCTCAAGGAATAATTATGGATGATTAGAAAATTAGTGCTATTACTGATTGGCCAGAACCATCATCTGTGAAGGATGTTCAGAAATTTCTGGGTTTCGCCAATTTTTATAGGAGGTTCATTTCTCATTTTGCAGACATTGCAACCCCAATAACCACCTTGTTGCGAAAAGGGCAACGATTTCTTTGGTCTGATGAGGCGGCTCACGCCTTTCAACTCCTGAAACAAAAGTTCACTTCAGCCCCAATTCTAAAACATCCTGATCCTGACTTGCCATTTTTTGTCGAAGCGGATGCTTCACAAGTAGCTCTAGGAGGAGTTCTCTCTCAACGAGATGCAATAGATGCCCAATTACATCCTATGGATGTATGACGTTAGCACGCATACTATTACCACGCATACCTTTACAACGCGGTATTTACAACGAATACCGTTACAACGCATAGCGCTTTGAGGTGCTGGATAGTGGTAAGTATAATTTTATATTCCAACTCCAGTCCCCGTGGACACTAGGGAAGGTGTTGGATATAAAATTAAACTTATTCCCTATCCTAGAGCGCCCCCCAGCGCAATGCGTTGTAATGGTATGCGTGGTAATGCCTGCGTTGTAATGGTAGTGCGTGGTATAAAATGTGTGCTAAACGTTGCATACCCATCCTATAGCCTTCTATTCCAAAAAGTTATTACCAGCTGAACAAAATTACACTGTGGCTCAAAGAGAACTATTAGCTATCAAAGTAGCCTTTTCTGAATGGAGGCACCATTTAATGGGAGCCAAGTACCCTGTTACCATCTTTTCTGACCATAAGAACCTACAGTTCTTTGGATCACTAAAAGCATTAACTCCACGTCAGATGTGCTGGTTACATTTTTTTAGTACATTTGACTTCGTTATAACCTATAGACCAGGTGCACAACAAATTCAATCTGATGTGTTATCTATATACGGACATACCTCAGACATGAAATAAGACAAAATAGGAGAACCCATTATTCCTCTCCCCAAAAACTTTTGGCACCAGTACAACAGAAGGATTTCATCACAGATCTATATAATGCACACATGCAAATGGCACCTCAAGATTGGTTAAAAGATTCCCATAACTCAATATAACGAGGTTTATTGTATCACGACAACATGCTGTTAGTGCCCACCACAGCATTACAAGCACAGTGGATAATTTGGCATCACGCCTCACCGTTGGCAGGTCATCCTGGCTGGGTAAAAACCCTGGAAAATGTGCGAAAACACTTTTGGTTGGACAATATGAGTAAGGACATTAAGCAATTTGTCACTACCTGTCCAGTTTGTGCAAGACATAAATCTTCTCATAAGGCCCCTGACGGTTTGTTAATACCAATGCCATCACCCAAACAACCTTGGCACACTGTGAGTGTAGACTTCATTGTAGGTTTACCACCAGTAAAATCCTTCACAACAGTATTAGTGATAATGGATTTTTTGTCTAAAATGGCACATTTTCTACCATTACGGAAATTGCCAACTGCAGCAGAATTTGCCGATATTTTTATAAGAGAAATTGTGCGTTTACATGGTTTGCCAAGTAAACTGGTGTCAGACGAGGTAGCCAGTTCAACTCTAGATTTTTGAAAAAATTATGCGAAAAACTGAAAATAGATGTGGCATTATCCACTGCTTTCCAACCAGAAACAGATGGACAAACTGAACGACTGAACCAAACCTTACTTCAAACGCTACGTTGTTTATTGGCTGAATATTCTAGTGAATGGTTGGAAGCTCTCCCTGTAGCGGAGTTTGTTTATAATAACACTGAGCATGCAGCTCTACATTGCTCACCATTCTATTTCATGCAGGGGTATCATCCGAGAGCTATACCCATTTTATTAGAAGATTCCCTGTTGCCTACAGTAACAGATAGACTAACGAGATTAGGTGACATACAAGACAAGGCCAGGAAACATTTATTAAAGTACAAAGAAAGCATGAAAAGACAAGCAGACAAACACAGATCTGAGACCTCAATTATAAAATCGGTGACAAAGTATGGCTCTCCACAAAGAACCTAAATATAGAGGGATCCCGAAAGCTGCAACCATGTTTCATTGGAAACTTTAGCATAACTGCCATAGTAAACCCGGTAACAGTAAAATTGGACTTACCAAAAGAATACCCAGTACATGCTACATTCCATGTGTCCTTGCTTAAGCCTTACAACCCAAATACCCGACCCGAACCACCACCTCCACCCATAGCAATTAAGGGAAATATAGAATATGAAGTGAAAAGCATAAAAGACGCAAAAATAATTCATGGACGTCTGTTTTATTTAGCAGAATGGAAAGGATATGACAAAACTGAGAATTCATGGGAACCAGCATCCTATGTACACGCCCCACAGTTGATTAGACAGTTTTATCTAAAAAATCCAGGGAAACCCCGTCCAGTAGGAGGGCCTTTGAGGGGGGGCAACCGTTAGGGTTTGTGCACAGGAAAGAGCATGTCCCCTCTCATTGCACTAGTGGTCTCTGTAATAGCTCTCTTTAAACATACTACTGAAAGCCTTTCTTGTTATCTCAGACCCTCCCTAAGACTTCTGTGTATGTTGCTCAATGTATTCACAAGTTTGGGCATTGCTGTCTTGTTTGCACATTGGACATTGCTTTTACCAAGGCTTATTTAGAAAACATTGGACCTTGCTTTTACCAAGGCTTATTTAGAACACTCTTCCCTAGGCCATGTATTACTTCAACTCATTAGCATGATAACTGAAGCTCTTCACACCTGCTTGTGAGAACCACACCCAGTTCTACGAACCACACCCAGCTCTTCGAACCACACCCAGCCCTGTCTATAAAAGGCAGCCCCTGAGCCTCACCCAGTGCTTGTGCTCGTCTACCTCCCACTTACCTGAGAACAGATCCTTCGGCGCTGGCACTCTTGCTCTCTCCAGACCTTCATTGACTTTAACGGGCGCGGCTTCTGACTCTTCCTTCTTCTGGTTTCTGGCTACTTCTTGCCTCAGCCCCTCTTCTGTCCCCTGCAATCGACCTGCAAAAGAGAAAGAGGTCAAGGTTAGACTGATCATTATCCCTTTTTAGGAACAAGTAAGTGAAAAATCTTTTATTACCTGAAAGAACTTTATCGGCGATTTCTGGATTCATGTAAAGACAATTTGGAACAAGATATCTCCCAAGAACTTTGTGGTTCAAACCGTTTGTTACAAGAATACTTTGTTGAACTTTGTGAAATTAACATTGTTTTCCATGGAACTTTTTTAAGAATCGAACAGAGGAAACCATTGACAGCAAGGCAAACAGTAAATCAAGGACTTGTATAAATTACCTGCTGTATTTTTATGTAAAAGTACAGTATTTGTTTTATAAAAAGTCTGGAAATGTGTGAAAAGTGAGTTTGCTATTAAGAATTTAGGCTTTAGTTATATTAAGGTGAATGTTAGACGTTGGTAATTCTGATAATGATATTCGTTTGATTTTACAGAAGTTTTACAGTAATAGAAAGCACATCCCAGAACAGTAACACATTCCAAACCTGGAAGCTTGATACCTGGATCCAAGAGGTACTTTTAGAAGCGAATTTCTAATAAGATTAAGGTTTAGTCAGGAACACATTTAGGGATAGGTTGCACTTATCTGTTCTTTGTTTATGTTTCATTAGGCACCAGTTTCTACAGAAGTCAGAGAGGGCCGCAGATTTTAGCAGCTCTTCTACAGTGGAAACGCAAGAACAGTGTTGTCTCTCTTTTTTTATTTTATCCACTTCCCCCCTTCCCTTGAGCTTCTGGTTCTTAGTGCACTGTTTTAAAACTAGTGTGCTGGAACAAGCAGTTTCAGGGTGGGGTCGGACTGTCTTCAACCTCCATCAGAACTGAACAGAAACTCAGGTGAGCTCGGCTTTGACAGGGCCCTGCTGACGTCATGGAAACTACAAAAGCAGCAGGAGAATTCTGAAAGCCCTCTTTGTCCCTCCCAACTGCTCCCGAAGCGGCAGAAAATTTCCCACCCACCCATCCCTAAAGCTAAGGAAAGGACTGGCGGTGTCCCAGGCAAGAAAATGGAGTGGACTCCTTTTTTGCATGGACTGTCTGACCCTGGAACAGGGCGAGCATTCAATGGGGGTTCTGGGCTGGCGGGATGGGAGACTGACCTGCTGGTGGTCCTGGACTCTCCTGCCCTACCTGGGATGCCTGGGTGTGTATTAAAGACTTTGGGGGGTATCCGGTGTTCCTAATCCCTGGGGCGGGCAAGGCATTAAGCGGTGCCCTGGTGGTATGTGCCTCCGCGATGGAGGACTGGAAAGTTACTGCTGGTAAAATAGTGCAGGTTGGGGCCTGCTGGCACAGCAAGCACAGAGGAATTGATTCATGACCGGAGTGCGTGTCTTGATATCCTGATGACTAAGGCCAGGTCTGGAATGAAAAGACTATCTGTTGCTAGATGGAGCCTACCTCTTCAGGGCTACTATATCTGTGGTTGGTTTACCTATGCCTGAATAAAATGATCCAGTGTGAACAAATTAAAGAATAATACTTTAAGGTGTAATAAAAGACTACGCCGTGATGACCAACTATCTGCCTGATGGCTCTTAGTGGTGATAGATGCTGGGGAGGGTAAAGGGTTATCTCACTGGGGCTTTTCGCACGATGTATGCACACTACGAAGTAGCTCAACAAATTTCGAGAAGACGAAGCTTCATGCAAGAATATTTAATGAGCAACACTAAAGTACAATGTAAAAAAATGCTCAGTGTTTCAATCTGATCAAAGAGTAAAAAGCCATATGGACGTGGGCATATATATGTATATAAATTAGCAGACAATTAAAATCATGGAGCTCAAGCTGAATATATTATTTGCAAATCACAGAGCCAAGTTACTCATTACCTGAACCCAGACACTATCTGTCTGTTATTGTGTCAATTATGTTATAATCTAGTTATTGGTTTTTAAGTTCATAATCAAGACAAATGTGAAGGGGTACACCTATGAATGGAGGAGTGAAAAATATGTTCATTTTAATGTGGGATTGACAAGAAGACTAGACTTGTAGTTTGAAGTTTTAGATTGTGCATGCGGCTCCTGAAAAAGAATTGGGGTGGCCTAAACTAGTGCTCGAATTGTTCAGGTCCCACCATTGAACTGTGTGTATTCCCAATGTGGATAGATCACAATGGGGCTCAACGGCCCTGTGCAAAAGTAATTGAGAATATTTACTCAGAACTAAAGGAACACAGGAATGACAAGAACACCCTTAGTGCAAGTAAACTAAATACTAACATTTACAATTATGTATTATTTATAGAAGAGCCTAGTATGCTATTTCTGGTAAAAAGTAAGGTACTAAAATATATTAATTGCTAAAGAAAACACCTCATGAGAAAATGACTTACATAATAGTTGGAAGAGATTGACCAAAGCAGTGCTGACGGCTGTGCTTGCAATTATTGTATTAATCATGGAGGCAAAAAATAGCAACGTTTCTCTGAAAAGTTGAAAAAATACGACTCATGTAGGAAATCCTCTATGTACTAGAAGATAGGAAGAGGCATCCTGATAAGTAACGGCACATTAGCATTCAAAGATTGAAATAATACATGTGATAAATGTAAATTAAGAACTGTGGTACTACGCATAATACAGGTCATACATGTAAATCAAAAACTGAGGTTCAATGTTCTTTTCACATTAGGTCCTTCTATGCTAATGATCATAACATGATTTGAAGTCCATATCTAGTATTCCATAACCGATACCGTTCATCCAGTTTGTTCAGTCCTTATTTAATGGAATTATATTGATGTAGCCATCTACATTACATGCTCTGTAGGATATCCTGGAGTTCACCTCCTCTTGTCATTTTTTTCGCAGCTTGGACCACCAGCTGGTGGATGCTGTTCTCTATATGTCTTTCTCCATGTACCATAACGCATCTTATGTAGGAATCTGAGCTTCACCTTGTGGCCACATGTTCAAATATTGGTGAATTAAATGGGTATCAATGAAAAGCTGTTATTCAGTGTCAAAATGCCCCAAGCATGATCTTAACTTTTTAACATATTTTTGAATATTTTTTAATCTACCCTAAGGCATTCAACTTTGTATTAGTAAACGTTCAAAGAGTGCATCGGCCTTACTGTTTGTACTAGTTTACAAATCTATACCCGAGGACTCTCATTTGAGTCCCATTTTAGTGCTTTAGGGCCATCTCACAAAGGCATATACGAGTATGTAAAAGAGTACAAGTGGAGTAGTCATATATGTACACTTAAAAGCCTGCATGAATTAGCTCAATTATACTGCAATGTTTTGCTCTGCCTCAACTGCACACTTTACCCTGTGGCCTTAGGTGTATTGTATATTTGCTTGCAGTATTGCATTGTATTGTGACAGCGATTCAGCACTTACTGCCCCTCTGTGAGGTGTTTAAGTCTTTGCCTAAATGGCCAGTATGCTATACTGTGCAGAGTATGTGGTTGGAAAGTTTTTATCTTTCCTTTGATCCTATATGGTAAGTGTTTCTGTGTCGTGCGTGATGACCACCACAGTGTGGTTATCGTGGTATGGGTCACAGAGCTTATCATTGTGATGGATGAAGAAGTGTGAGGGATAGGTGCACAGTTTATGGTTTTCAGTAGGCTGGCTGATTTGAACAGTGCTGTAGGTCCCTTTATGAGATTTCCTATGATCTTAATCCACATAGCCGGTTACCACACTGATGTGTCTATTCAGAGATTTTTAGTTTAAAGTTAGTTTATGGTCCTGAGCAGGTTTTGATCAGAGGGAGATTTGTCAGCGAGATCTGCTGGGATGGAATTAACTACTATATTCTCATATATGATTGTCATTGTGAAATGTCAAGAAGTGGCCATAGTATGCAACTAGTTAAGATGCGCAGTGGTGGTCTAAATTAAAAACATATTTTGGCTAGCTATATTTGGCATATCTCTTCAGTTATTCCATGTCTGTTCAGGTAGTGATGTGCGATGTATTGCTCTGGACTGGTACAGTACTGAGTTATGGACATGACAAGTAGGGGTTCTGACTTATGTGAGTATATGAGGGTTAAGCAGTATAGCAAAGTTATTATGCAGCCTGTTTGAATTGCATCTGGCTTTTCAACTGCTCAGTGTTATATCACTAGAATTAGTTTAGGCCAGGAAAGTTGTATATAGATTCACATTAGTATACCAAAGATTAAAAGGCCATGGCTGGTAGCTTTGAATGTTAGTGTACAGAATTCCAAGTCCGTGTAATTCGATTCCTCCTCATGGCTCCCCTTTTCTCATTCTTGCAATAGCCAACTTTCTGTCCTTTGTCAGGTTATATCCAACTGTCAATTTCTCCTCCCTTCATCCTTGTGTCTTTTTCACTGTCTTGCTCTGGGTCTAAATCTGATGATAAACAAAAAGTGCTTGTCCCAAAAATGAGTTCTGTGGTGTCCCACCTGCAACCACCAGCTCAAATTATGTTTTGTTCCTACCCATACTAGACATAGGGCAGTCCTCCAATAATCTGATGCTACTGGTATATACAAGAAAGAAGAAACTATGTCAACTCAGACTACATGTATATCTTACACATCTACTGTCAAAGCTTGAAATGTAGATATTGCATAGCTAGTGGCAGAGGTGTGTCACATGATGTTATAACAAAGTCATGATTTAAATGCAATGACACTTTCCAAAGTTCTGCAAAAGATAATAACGTGCTGAATGTAGGCCAAAGAGAGACAGGCTAATTTAATATTCTCAAAAAAGAGTCTAACTTTGGAAGTGCACAACAATGTGGATGTTTATTTCTAGAAATTTGCTGAAGATGTTGAAGGATTGGAGATCATTAAATAATGTGGAATGCATGGGTGACCCACCTTGAGGTTATTTAACACACACTGAGGTTGTAGACCTGCCTTTATGTGTGCAGTGTGTTTTACCAAACTGTGGATGGTTGTCCATAGAGCCTGGTTGAAGGTGTTTTATTAGTGGCAAATGCATACTTTGTAGTAGCTTGTGCTTGTTTGGAATGTCTCTGGTTCAGAGTCTCACTGCGTGAATGTTATTATCAGGAGTTCGCAACAAGCTAACACACGCTGTCTTGGAGTCTTCGTTGCGCATTTGTGGCAGAGCAGCAGCAAAAGTTGAGGTCAGTGGAAACTGGAACGCATTTGGCAGACGTGCATTCCAGCAATGGAAATTTCTTCAGTTTTTGTTGGTGTAAGCAGCGTCAGCAAGCGTACGCATGTTCGTGCGTGTCTGTGTGTTTGGGTTGGAACGCATTATCCTTCAATTAGTGTATGCGTTGCACTGACGTATGTATCATCACACATCACTGTAGAATGCAGGGGACACTCAGCCTACACGTCACAGTGAACCTTTGTCATACCAAAGGAGAAGTGCTGGATGAAGGTTCTCTCGTACAAACTAGCAACATTTCTCATGTCATAGAGGAGCGGAAAAAGCGGGAAAAGCGCCACCATTGATGCAGTATACAGGTACCTTGAAGAGTGTGTCCATTTGGATTTCTGATCTGCGCTGCGATTATTTTTCCTGCTGTTTTTGCATTCAAAGTTGTTGCACTAATGCCTGAAAATATTGCGCTATTTAAAGACTTCTGACAAGTTTTTATCCAAGTGGTTGCACCTACTCAAGAAAAGGTCGCACTATATAAAGACTTCCCACGGGTTTTTCAAGGGACAAGTCAGGTGGGATTTATTTAAGTGGTATTACTTGCGCACAATTATTTCAGAAGTTTCAACTTAATGCACTACGGAAATGTAGTATTCCATTCTGTGCTTCCTCTCCCTTTAACCATGTACTTCCCTTCCTATGTTCCATTCAGAATTGTTTTGATTCTTACTGCCTGGGGATTCTTAGGGATCCTTGGGAATGTAATGTTCTATTAAGATCAGTTACTACTCTGCATCTGTTCGTGGTGGTTGTGTAAGCTGTCTCCTTGGATTAAACTGATTCAACCATCAAGAAGCCTCTTTCTGTTTACTACATATTCTGGCGACGATCGGGATATCAAGCCTGAAGCTCAGCTGGACCCGTGTTATTCTTCATTTTTTTTTTTTTTTTTCTTCAAAAAAAAAAAGAAAATCCAGTTTGGAGACAGCGTTCACCGTTTACAGTGTGGATCCTTTTAAGGTACTTTTCTAAAAAATTCTATGTGTTAAATTATAACACCAGCGGCAGTGTTCCTTACTTAACGTGCCTTGATTGCACCTGCGGCTGTTTCTCCGTGTTTTATGCATCTAAATTTGAGAATTCGAGCGTTCCGCGCTCACATTCTGGAGAATTTCATTTCACATTTACTTTGGTCTGTCTCCGTGTGAAATTCCCCTTTCTGCCAGTGTTTTCGTGGAATTATTGGTGTTTTCTACGATCTTTTTGCTGAAGTGCATCTTTCAAAAGCACAGAGACTCACCTGCATCTCCGCGTGCGCTCCACTCGCTGCCGGAATCCTCTCACCATTCTCCCGGAACAGACGCGTCATCCTCACACGCTGCCTCCGTGTGTACATGCGTCGTTAGACAGCGTCCTTCTACGTACAGCGCTGCGTTCCAGCGGCCATCTTGAGTTGTCACGGCAACAGACTCCGATCCGAGTCCCGTCTTAATTCTTTGTAACGTTACAAATATTTATGTAGTTTAACTCCACCACATCGATATCCACCACAGTTATTTGTGTATCTTTTATCATTGTGTTTTATAATCTATTTCCTGGTTGTGGTTTCACTTACGAGGGAATCGTTTCGAACATCTTTATTCACAGAGAAGGTACCTCAAACTTTGATGCTATTGTTATATACTGTATTTTTGACAATTTATCCAGCCAAACAACTGTGACTTTTATTTCTATTTTCCTTTCTTTTACCTGTTTTTAATACTTGTTCGAAAAAATGTCAAATAACATAATTTCACCTGCACATTTCCTACCTTCGGCTGGTGATCCCAAAGTAGAATGGGATCTTTGGTATCCAACTTTTTTAGCTTACGTTGATGTGGTAGAAGAAGACGGCTGTTCTCCTAAAAGGAAACTCGCCTTACTTAAAAATTGTCTAGGTGGCGCCGGTCTTAAAGAACTAGAAAGTCTTCCACCTATTGACAATTCTGGTGCTGGTGATGTAAATGTTTTTGAAGTTGTTGTCAAGCAATTAAGCATCAGATTTGGTAGGAAAATCAATACTGTGATGGAACGTTTTAAATTTTACTCTAGAATTCAAAAAGAAGATGAATCCATAGAAACATATGTAGCTGCTCTACGCACTCTAGCTAGTTCTTGTTCCTTTGAAACCATTGATTTTGACCAAGTTTTAAGGGACCAAATCATGATGCGTACCAAAAGTAAAAAGATACAGGAACGTTTGTGGATGGGCACTGAGACCTCTCTTAACGCTGTCCTAAACATTGCTAAAGGTATTGAGCAATCGGAATTGTTTGTTAATGAAATAAGAGGCCATGATATCAAAACTAAAGTAACTATCCCGGAGGTTTCATTAGTCAGGAATCCCCCTAATTACAGAAAACCTACTTCCAATATCACTAGAAGGGACAACTTTAGCAGGGACAACAGAACTTTCCAAAGAAGGTCTCCTATAATTTGTTATAGATGTGGCGCTAATGACCATGTGGGAAATTACAAAGGGTGTCCTGCTTGGAACAAAATTTGTGTTAAATGCAAAAAGTCAGGTCATTTCACTAAAATGTGCAAATCCACGCAGAAAGTCAATTTTTTATCACATGATGAGTATGATGACTGTGAACAACCATCTGAAATTAACACGATGTTGTGTGTTGGTGATACCGAGTGCAAAGGTTTTCCTAGTGACATCATTCTTATTAATGGTGTAGAAATCTCCATGCTCATTGACTCTTGTGCTTGGTACACCATAATAGGCAAAGATGTTTTCGACAAGTTTTGGTCCCCAAAAGAACTGTTACCACCCGACATACATCCCGGAGGGTATACTGGGAAGAAGATAGGCCTTGAAGGTTTTATGTGGGCAGAGATCAGCTTTAAAGATAGAACTATCAAGGGGAAGGTTTACGTCTCCTCGAAAGGAGCATCTATCTTATGCTGGCCCCATCAGTTTGACTTAGGGATCAAACTTGATCCCAATGCCTCCCCTCCTGTATATGTGGTTTCTCCGGAAAATGACTTTATTTCCCAATTAAAAAGAGATTTTCCGTGTATTTTTAATGATAATTTGGGTGTTTTCGCTAATTTCAAACACCGCATTATGCTTAAAGAATCAGCTGTTCCTGTCCAACATAGGGTCAGAAATGTACCCTTGGCCTACCGTGATAAATTAAAGTTAATTTTATCTGACTTAGTTTCAAAAAAAATCATCGAACCAGTTGAGTCATCCCCATGGGTTTCGCCCGTTGTTTTATCCCTTAAAAGCAACGGTGAGCTTCGTCTGTGTGTAGATCTCCGCAGCTTAAACAAGGAGATCTGGATCGACAGACATCCTTTACCCAACATACATGAGCTCATTTCCACTCTCTCTGGCGCCTGTGTTTTTTCCACGCTTGATCTAACCAGCGCCTACCATCAGGTAATTTTACATGAAGACTCCAAATTCTTAACCACTTTCATTACACCTGAAGGTTTGTTTCAGTACTGTCGTATGCCCTTTGGTCTAGCTAGTGCAGCGTCCGTATTCCAACGCCTCATGAAGACACTTCTGGAAGGATGTGAGGGTGCAATCGCCTTCCAGGACGACATCTTGGTACATGGAAAAGATTTTGAGGAGCATGATAAAAATTTGGCTAAAGTTTTAAAAAGTGTACAGGATTTTGGTCTCACTCTTAAATTATCAAAATGCAAATTCAGACAAAGTCAGGTTGAATACCTAGGCCATGAGATTTCAGCGCTGGGAATCAAACCTAAACTCAATCACATCAAGAGTATATCCGAAGCCCCTGCTCCTTTGAACAAAGATCAACTTGTTTCCTTTCTTGGTCTCACAGAATTTTATAGTAAATTTGTCAAAGATTATGCTTCCAAGGTTCACCCTCTCAGGGTGTTATTGAAGAAGGATGTGAAGTTTTTGTGGAATAACGATCAGCAACATGCTTTTGAATTACTTAAACAAGAAATCATTAGTGCTCCTTTCCTAAGACCTTTTGATTTAGAAAAAGAATGCATAGTGTGTGTGGATGCGAGCAATGTTGGCTTAGGTTCTGTCTTGATGCAAAAAGACAAAGGTGAAGAGTACGTTGTGTCATATGCTTCAAGAACCTTGCGGGGCGCTGAGTTCAATTACTCCACAATTGAAAAAGAGCTACTAGCTTGCACCTGGGCCTCTGAACATTTTAGGCAATTTCTTTGGGGAACCAGGTTCTGTTTAAGAACCGACCATAAACCCCTAATCAATATGCTAGCAGCTGGTGGTGGCAGGACCTTAACAGCGCGCCTAGCACGTCTTGCAGCCAAATTGCAAGAATTTCAATGTACTGTGGAATATGTCCCTGGACGGTTAAACGTGCACGCCGACTGCATGTCCAGGTTGCCTTTAGTAAATTCTATTTTTTCTGTTAGTTGGAACAATGAGTCTGATGTTGTTTCTAACATCGATGATGTCAACGATTGTGGTCCAACTGGTGTTTCTCCTAGCATCTCTGAAATTGAGTGGAGGGAAGCTATGGCGAATGATTCTGACCTTGCTTCCTTAACCAGGCACTTACAATATGGTTGGCCTCATGAGCGATACTTATCTGGGGACATTCTTTCTTTTTTTAAGGTAAATGACGAACTCATGTTTGACCAAGGTTTCGTGTTTCGTAGCGACAAAATCATTCCCCCCACTTCTTTGAGAGAAAGAATTATTTCCATGGCCCATGAAGGCCATATGGGCATGTCTGGCACAAAAAGGCGCATACGCGAGTTCTACTGGTGGCCTGGTGTAGACAGAATGGTTGACAAATGGGTTCGCTCATGCTCCCCTTGCGACAAAAGTGACAAAACCGTTAAACCCTTGTCTGTTGCCACTACTCCCATTGAATTTGTCTCTTGCCCCTGGAAGAAATTGGGCATTGACATAATTGGACCTCTTAACTTGTCTTCCCAGCAAAATGTGTTTGGTCTGGTCCTTATCGATTATTTTTCTAAGTGGCCAGAACTAAAAATTGTCGACAAAGTTGGCTCCACTCAAATTATTCAATTTCTTGATGAGGTTTTCTGCAGGGAAGGAATTCCCGCGGAGATAGTGTCGGATAATGGTCCGCAATTTATAAGCAAAGAATTTTCATCTTTTATCCAGAGATGCGGGATTGTGCACAAAAGGGTGTCGAACTATAATCCACAAGCCAATGGTCAGACGGAACGCTTTAACCGTGTCATCAAAGAGTCCATTCAGCTGGCTGTTAAAAGCAATCTTGACTGGAAAAAAACTCTGCGTTCCACCTTACTGTCTTACCGGACCTCTCCCAATTCTGTTACAGGGTTTTCACCCTTTGAATTGCTTAGAGGCAGAAAGCCTGGTTCCAAACTTTTGCCTTGGTGGATGAAGGTTAAGATACCGGTTGATCCTTCTGTAGATCCCGCTTGTGTTAAGGACAGAGTTTTGAAGTATCAGGAAAGAATGAAAGCCAATTTTCTGTCTACTAAAAATTCTGGTCAGAAAGTCAGGGTGGGTGATTTCGTCCGCGTGAAATTAGGTAGAGCTTTTGACAATAAGTGGAATAAGTGGTCGGACCCTTGCAAGGTTATTGAAGTATTTTCCAAGGCTGTGAGAGTTGAGGATGGGAAAATTTGGAATTTTAGAAGGATTTCTCTATGTAGAGGTTCAAATTCTTCAAATGCGGAACCCTACTCTGCACCATCCTCCAATGATTGTCCCACTGCTAAGCCTCTGTGTGATCAAAATGACACATCTTTTTCTCCTTTGTTTAACTCTTTTGACTCTGAGAACCAGTCTGTTGATCGTGTTGTTCCTGTGTCTGGTAATTGCAGTCCATCTATGCCTGACAATGGCAACTTGACCACTGAACCAACTTCTAGCCATGTCAATGACTCTGTTAATGAAAATGTTCCCATACCTTGTCATGTGGTTTCTAACGATGATACTTCTTCTCTTAGGAAAAGCATTCGTGTAAAACATACTCCTGTAAAGTTACATGATTACTACCTCTAAGTTTTTTTTTTTCTTCTTGTTGTTTTTTTTGTTTTTTAAGGGGGAAGGTGTGTAGTATTCCATTCTGTGCTTCCTCTCCCTTTAACCATGTACTTCCCTTCCTATGTTCCATTCAGAATTGTTTTGATTCTTACTGCCTGGGGATTCTTAGGGATCCTTGGGAATGTAATGTTCTATTAAGATCAGTTACTACTCTGCATCTGTTCGTGGTGGTTGTGTAAGCTGTCTCCTTGGATTAAACTGATTCAACCATCAAGAAGCCTCTTTCTGTTTACTACAGGAAACACTTTGCTTTAAGGCATTTGTTCACGCACTATTTCAAGTATGCACTTTCCAAAGAGATTTGTCAAAAATGTCTTTCATGTACAAGCGTATTTACTGCCTTGGGTTGAATCAACGCAGACTCACTTCTTTGTGCATCGTTTTATTTTATATACATTGTTCAAGATGTTACTATCTGCTGAAGTTGTGCAAAATGCAAACTGTTTCGCCTCGTTCTCTGTTCTTAGACACCTGGGTTTGAGATTAACCTTGGTGCAATGTGTGGGACAGGTTCAGAGCTGAACGCAATAATTACCTTTTACTACACTTCTTAGGGAAGGGCTATTTTAAAACACCTTCCTACTTCAGTTGTTGATGGGGAGAACGCCCTTGATGAATACTAAGACACAGTTAGAAGGCTTCCAAATATATTTGATGTTCAGCCCAGCATATTTGTGCTTGGCCATAAATTCTTTTTACGCACACAGAACACAGGGGAAGATGTCGACAACTACATCACTGCCCCGGAGGAGACTTGTAGCAGAATGTCAGTTTGAGATCTTTGCAGATCAGCTCGTGGGTGATCAATTTATCTGTCACTGTACGGATGAAACTATCAAACAAAAACTCATTTCCATGCGAAATCTGTTGTGTTGCTTCTGTGGCAGGCAACAAATGATGCAGACGAAGTTGGTCTTTTCCAGGTTAAGTTTAATGGAGCAAAGCAACCTGGCATCCGATCACCTGCCGACTGTCGAGCGTCGTAAGCCTGACATTCTAGTACAGAATACAGAAGATGAACAGAGCGTGCACAGGATGTTAACTCTCGTTTTATGACAGAGTAATTTCTTTCAGCTTGAGTTAACGTCCTTGACGCAAATGCAATGGTTTTTTCAACGCCATGTTGAAGCTGTGAAAGCACCACCCCAATACCAGTCAAAGTAGCATCCACAGTAAAATAGGATTTACACGCAGGATCAAAAGGGGCCTGGATCCCAGCATTGCAAATGTTATCCTTAATTTGTTGAAAAGAATTCTCTTGCAGTTGTTCCCAGACAAACCTATTGCCCTTCCTCAACAATACTCTGAGAGGTTCAGATAAATTCACAAATCCCTTGACAAATTTCGAATAGTATTCGACTAATCCTAAAAAGGATCGGAGCTGATCCCTATCTTTAGGGGCAGGAGCTTGACTAATGGCAACTAGCAAATTCTTCTTGGGAGTAATTCCACCACTGGAAATGGTATAACCCAAATACTCAATGCTTTCAGTTAAAAAGACACATTTATCTTTATTGACAGTCAAACCCGTATCTTCCAACTTGAAGAGCACTTGGCGCAAAACCAAGTTATGGTCATTAATAGTTTTCCCTGAGACAAGGATGTCATCCTGAAAATATACAACGCCTGACAATCCCTTTAACATGTTGGACATCATACGTTGGAAAACACTCGCAGCTGAGGCCAAGCCAAACGGCATACGAGTGAATTGGAACGTACCTTCGGTCGTGATAAAGGCAGTAAGAGGTTTGGAGTCAGGGTGTAATCTAATTTGATGATACGCGCTTCTTAAATCAATTTTAGAGAATAATCTTCCCCCACCCACCGATTGCAACCTCTCATTGATATTGGGAAGTGGAAAGGTATCAGTTATGATCTCCCGATTGAGCGACCTGAGATCGATGCAGAATCTCAAACGGCCATCGGATTTCAGAGTGATAGCCACTGGAGAAATCCAGGGAGAAGCTTCAACAGGTTCAATAACCTTTGAGATCAACATATCTTGTAATAATTTGTTCAAACCTTGCCTAACAGACAAAGGCACCCTCCTGAGTTTGTGTTGCACGGGCGAAGCATTGGGTTTCAAAACTATTTTGTAATCCTTGACACAACCCAATTTATCTTCGAATACTCTATGAGCAGCATTTGAAATGTCCTTGACTTGAATATCATTCTCAATAACCATGACCACGTCTGGTGAATTCGGATTAATTATGATATTCAAATCGAACTGGTGCATCCAACCCAAAATTGGACGACCTTCTCTAGCAATGTATACTTTGCCATTAATACTCCTGGATTTAAAAACAATAGCACCAAACATGTAACCCAAAACATCAATGGGTTTACCTTGGCAGCCAACAGGACTGATGTCTCTTTCAGCTAAAGAAACATCATGCCATAAAGAAGAAAATGTAGATTCAGGAATAATGGTAAACAAAGAGCCATAATCAACCATGAGTGAAACATTTTGACCACAAACAGAAAAAAGAGCAGAGGGTCTTGTTAATCTGGGAGAATCACTAGTTACATTAACCAGATCATAATCCAGTTGTTGGATCATTAAAACCCTATTGCCAATTACATTTACCTTAGACTTGACTTTTTCAAGACAGTCAGCAGATTTGCTCTTATCACAAGTCTCATTCTGTTTGCACATCCTGAAATAGTGACCCTTGGGACCACATTTCCTACATGTCTGATCTAAAACATAAAAAAAATGTAAATCCCCCAAATGGAATTGACTTCCACAACGCCAGATTTCTTTACCCTTGACTTTGTTAGCAAAATTACTCGAATTACTTTTGCTAAAACGTTTCAAAACTACATTAACTTCACCACCCTCCTCATAATCACAGACTTCAACAGTCCCAATCTGTAAAGAATTCTTATCCCTGCGTTCTAATTCCTTGATACATTTCTGTGACTCCTCAATCACTTTGGCCATGTCTATTGCATCTTTTAGGGAAGGGTCTTTGGCAGCCCATAACCTTTCTTGAATTTTTTTGTGTCGGCATTGAACAATGAGCTGATCACGGATAAGTTCATCAGTCATGTTACCAAAACGATACTTAATAGAAAGTTTGCCTAACCTAGAAACAAATACATCGATACTCTCATTCTCAGCTTGAGGATGAGTGTAAAACGGTATCATGCCATGACCAAATTAACTTCTTTTTCAAATCTGGTTTCAAGTCTCTTCAGTGCCTCTTTATACACTTCATCCATAGGCTGACCATTGGGACCCATAGCAACTGGTAAGTATTTAAAAATTCTCTGACCTTCATTTCCAAGAGTACTGAGTAAAAGTGCCTTCTTTCTTTCAGGGAGAAAATTCTTTCCATCTAGGGCAACAATATAATTATCCAACATTTCGACCCAGTCCTCCCATTCTATCATTGGTGTACCTGGAGAAAATAAAAACATTGGAGGCATAACGATGTTTGAGGCCATAATGGTAAAACGAAATTGCCCAAAGTAAAGAAGCAAAAAGACACAATGAATGGCAAAAACAGATGTGCAAATCACAGTAAAAACCTGTATAGAAAAAGAGGTGTGCACATCACCGTAAAAGGATCTGCTAGAACCAGGTGAGCAGATCACCGTAGACGAATAATCAAAAGTAAGGCCAGAAGTAGTCTGTGAGGCTGAGGCTGCGATGAACGCAAAGCGCGGTGTAGGCAAAATGCAGGAATGCAGAATCAAGAATGACGCACACAATGCCTACCGGGAGGCAGGGCGTTCCAGCGTGTAACAATGCCCCAAGTGACGAGTGCGCTTCAATGACATGACGAGAGAAAGCAGAGCGTCAGGAACGTAAGACACGTAGTTGACGTGAGCTCTCCACTGACGTCAGATGCGTTGCAGTGACAGAGCAGCAACTGTCAAGCTTGGAACACAGAAAGTTCAACAAGCGCGCGGAGGAAATACATTTAGAAAAAAGTACCTTGAACGAAGGCCAAACCAGTCTGAATGCGAGGAGTCAAATTGCAGGAAACGGGAGGGTGTAGCGCTGAAGGAGGTGACGTCCGATCACCAGGTTGCTTTCAAAGCAGTGCGCCGAGTCAGAAGAATCCGTAAAACACAGCAGAAGCCAAGAATCCGTCGCCAAAAATATTGTGTTGCTTCTGTGGCAGGCAACAAATTATGCAGACGAAGTTGGTCTTTTCCAGGTTAAGTTTAATGGAGCAAAGCAACCTGGCATCCAATCACCTCGACAGCGCAGAACAACTGCCGACTGTCGAGCGTCGTAAGCCTGACATTCTAGTACAGAATAGAGAAGATGAACAGAGCGTGCACAGGCTGTTAACTCAGGTAAGATTCCAACATAACAAAATCCTTCTCTGGATGAAACTTTAATAGTAGCGAAAAGTATTTAGACTTCACAGTTATCGTCAAAGGAGCATGACAATAAAAACACTGACGATGTGGCTGTTGTTAAGGTGAAAGAGAGTGATAACAAAGACAAAGCGAGAGATAGCAAAGACAAAGAGAACAAATCTTCTGAAAGACCTTGTTCCAATTTTGGTGATAAGCCGAATGCTTTCTTTTCTCAAAGCAACTTTTGTTTTCAGATGTGGATACAAGACTCATATGGGAAATGAGAAGTGTCCTGCTAGATTTCTGACTTGTAGAATTTGCAATAGAACAGGTAATTTTGCAAAAGTATGACAGGTGGCAAAAGGAAAAATATCCGCTCAATCTTCTTCAGTGAAATGTGTTTTTGTTGGAAGTGTGCTCAGGGATTTACAAGATGATGGGGGTCATAGTAGGCAATCCTGAGATGTGTGTTGACACCCTTGTAGAGATTTTAGTGGGAGATCGGGTACTAAAGCTCCTTGTTGATTCTGGTGCTCGAATCTCCATGATCACATTGAGTCTATTTAATATGACATGGCCAAATAGGCCTTGTTGCCTCCTGATGGTAAAGCTGTCTCTTATGAGGGACGAGAGATACATTTGTCTGGGTACATTGAGGAGAATATGGAGTTTAAGGGGAGGAGGATTGCTGGTGTCAGGTGAGACTCCAGTGTAAAGTTGAATACTACACAAAATAAGTTGAAAGGTGTAGTTTATTAAAGGAACACAGGAGCAAGGTAGGGAATATCCTACACAGGACTTCTTCATCAGCAACTACCATAGTTGCTAGGGAGGGAAAACTAGGATACAGTGGAACATAGGAAACATTCTGAAAGGAATTAAAGGGACAACATAACACATCTTCCCCTTTATAAATAAAGGAAGAAAAGGAAAAAAAAAAATAATAATTAGCAAACAAAATCTTCTAGCCACTTGGGTTTAGAGCAAATGCGTTTCCGGTTCACAAATACATCACTGCTACAAGAAGGTTCATTAACAGATGTTGAATTAAAATCATGATTAGATGGAAAGGAATCAAATGAAGAGGGAACACTAGAGGAAGGATCTACCACATCCAACTTGGAAGGAGGGTCTACTACATCTACAATGGGAGGGAAATCTACTACATCGGGAGTAGGAAAATTAGAGTTGGAGGAAAGGTTTTCAGATACACTAAAACCATCATGATCCTCACAAAGAATAGAATGAGGAGTGGTAGTAAGTGAAAGTTCAGGAGAATTAACAGAGTCTTTTGTTAAATTTTTTTTGCCTCTGTAGATTGCAATTCTTTTAAGATTCCACACCTTACCATCACTTAGAAGGACAGCATTGCGAAGAATCTTCTTAACCATAAGGGGTTCAGAAAATTGAGAATCCCCCTTACGGACTTTCCAGGGTTTCTTCACTTTAACCCACATACCAACATTAACATCTGCAGTGCTAGAGCAACATTTCTTATCAAAATTTCTTTTATACTCTAGGTGCTTATCAATGACATTAGTTCTAACTTTACTCATACATATGTCTAAACAGGATTTTTTGTGCAACCATTTGGGATTACATTTAGTTCTGGCAACACGACCTCTCATGATCTCGAAGGGTGACATTTTTAATGCATCATGAATTTTAGTTCTATAGGACCAGACAGCTTTAAAAGCTGAAGTTTCCCAATCATCACCATTTTGCATAGCTATTTGTATGGCATTCTTCAGGACTCTGTTGAACCTTTCACAAAGTCCATTTCCGCTAGGGTTGTAAAGAGAGGTAGTCTTATGAATGATACCAACTCGCTCAAAGTAAGATTTAGTTAATTTGGATGTGAATTGAACGCCATTATCACTAATGACCTGGTTGGGAAGGCCTTCTTCAATAAAAACCCTGTCAATAAAATTTAAAACAGATGAAGAATTAATCTTGTCCACAATGGTGATATTAGGCCATCTAGAAAACACATCAATCATAGAGATTATGAATTTGTGATCCTCTCCAATTGGTCCCATAATGTCGATGGCAACAGTATGCCAAGGACCCTCTGGTACCAAAGGTTCACACATGTCGGGTTTGAGCGTGTTGAGTACTTTATCGGAATTAGAACAAGTGACACATTCCCGAACAATTCTCTCTGTAAGAACATCAATACCTGGCCACCAATACCACTGTTTAACATTTTGTTTGGTTTTTACAATGCCACAATGATCTTTGTAACACAATTCGATAATGCTATTTCTTCAAGACGAAGGAGGAATAGCTCTATCACCTCTAAAAATAGTATCGTCACATACAGTTAGCTCATTTCTAACCTCCCAATAGGGCTTAAAATCGGATGACAAATCTTTTTTTTCTGTCCAACCTTCCGGAATGAAAGAAATAACAGAAATTAAAATGTTATCTTTAAGATAATCATCCTTCCACAATTTTTTCTCAATACAAAAAGGGTTACTATCAAGAATATAAGCCACGTGAAGGGAATCCCACTCATTCACCTCACATTCTTGTAGGTCAGTGGGCATCCGGGAAAGAAAATCAGCAATAACATTGCTTTTACCAGGTAGATATTCAATTTTGACGATAAAATCTTGTAACCGCATGGACATTCTCGCTATCCTAGCAGTGGCATTATAAAGGCCTTCAGTAGGAAGGAGTTTGGTGAGGGGTTTATGGTCTGACCGCACTATACATTCCTTTCCCCATACGAAACTGCGAAAGTGCTCAAGAGCCCAGACCACAGCTAAAGTTTCTTTCTCAATAACAGAGAACTTACTCTCCGGAACGGAAAGTGCTCTTGATGCAAATGCAACTACGCGTTCTTTACCTGAGCTGTCGATCTGAGACAAAACACTTCCCAAACCTTTGTTGCTAGCATCAACTGTGACCACAGAGTTTAGATCTAAATCAAAAGGGCATAACACAGGAGCATTAATGATATCTAGCTTGATACTGTTGAACTCATCCTCACAAGAGGGAGACCAATCAAATTTTACTTTGCTTTTTAAAAGTTGTCTAATGTTGAAAACTTTGCTTGAGAAATTCTTAACAAATTTAGAATAGAATTCCACCATTCCCAGAAATGATCTTACATCATCTTTACTAGTGGGAGGAGGAGCATCTTTTATGGCATCAACCAATTTAGGTTTGGTAGAAACGCCATCACAACATAAAACATGTCCAAGATAAGTCACAGATTTGACTGCAAAATTGCATTTCGAAAATTCAATAGTTAAACCTTTTTTTTCAAGAATGCCTAAAACCTCTTCTAAAATGGCATTATGTTCATCTTTGTCTTTACCGTAAACCAGAATATCATCCTGAAAGAACTTAACTTTAGGATGTTTCCCAAATAGTTGGTGCATGATGCGCTGGAAAATGGCAGCAGCAGATGCCAAACCAAATGGCATGCGTTTAAATTGGAAACACCCCATGGGAGTGATAAACGCAGTAAGCTGTCTACTCTCGGTGTCTAGAGAAATCTGATGATATGCTGAGGATAAGTCTATTGTGGAAAAGAACATAGCACCGTTAACTAAAGACAACATTTCATTAATTTTAGGTAAGGGAAATTTGTCTATGACAATATTCTCGTTCAAATGGCGGAGGTCAACGCAAAGACGGATTTTGCCATTGGCACGCCTTGCGATAACCACTGGCGAAATCCAATTAGAAGACTCTATTGGTTCAATAATGTCTTCTTCGACAAGTTTTTCTAGTTCTCTTTCAACATCGCCACGAACAAGAATAGGAATATTTCTGGTTTTAAAGGTTTTAGGGTTGGCATCATCTTTCAATACGATGTGGTGGGAGAAACCTTGAAAATTGCCAATTTTACCACTAAACACTTTAGGGTTTAAAACGATGTCTAAATCCCACTGATCTCTCCATCCTAGAACAGAAGGTCCAAGTTTAGCAACATACAATTTGCCCAAGGATTCTCTACCTTTGAACTTAAATTTTAAAGGTTTGTAACCAATTACATCAATCTTACCACCGGAAAATCCTTCAGCAGAAATGTCAGGAGAATAAAGATCATTTCCTAAATAACGTACAAATTTAGAATTCCAAACATTTTCATTGATGATGGTATATGGGGAACCAGAGTCTGCATAAATATCAATAGGGACCCCACCAATAAGCATATTACAAATAGGCTTTTTAAGAACATTCCTTTTGCCTGAGTCATTAATATTAAAAATGTAAACTTTCTCCAGAGGTTTAGTAATGCAGATATCATTCATAGAACAAGGTGTAATACTCTTCACACAATCATCATCAACATAACAATGCATAACTTTGTTACTTAAATGTATCATAAACGATCTTAACTTTTTTACTTTTCAGTCTATTGCAAGCCCTGGAGTGATGTCCAATTAAACTACAATTTGAACATTTTTCCTTAATTGCCGGACAAAGCTTGTAATTAGATAAGTGCGAACTGCTCCCACAACGAAAACATTTTAAATTATCACTCTTTTTAAATTCAGTGGGTTTGTTTTTAGATTGAAGCTTTTGTTTATAGTTGGATTTGCCTTGAACTTTTGAAACAGTTTGATCACAAGTAGTTTTAGATTCGGAAATAGCCTTTTCTTCATTTTTGATCGCTTTTGCGCTGCGACCAGAAAGTTCTGCCTTTCTAACAATGGCTAAAATATCTTTGAGGTCTGAGTCTCCATTTATCCAAAGTCTGTCCTGAATGGAAGGATCAGAAGCATGCATAACTACTTGGTCTCTAATAAATTGCTCTTGGAGATGGTCGAATTTACAATCCTCAGCTATTTTTTTAAGTTCGGCAATATAAACATCAATGTTTTCTCCAGGTCGTTGTTTTCTGTGAAAAAACTTATAACGAGTAATGCCTATGCAAACCTTAGGAGAAAAATGACTGTCAAAGTCTTTTAAAATATCATCAAAAACATTTGAATCACCACTACCACCACTTTTAGGCATTTCTTCATAAACTTTAAGGCCACCAGCACCTAATGAATGTAAAAATAGCTTTTATTTCTTTCCGGTTTCATTTTACCATCTTCATCAATAGTGTCGATAAAGTTCATGAAATAAGCTTTCCATTGAAGCCATTTCATACATGGTTCCAAACCAGAAGGCCAAAAAGGTTGTGGTGATTGAATTGTGAAGTTTTGTGAAGTCATTTTGAGTAATAATAAGAATAAGGAATAAATAAAATCTTACTTGAAGATTCTAGCTGGTGCAGAAGAATTCCTTGACAGCACGCTTTAAAAATGATGAAAAGGAAAATTAATAAATTTGAGAATAAAAATCACTTTTTAAGTACTTGTAAATACTTGTAAATAAAAATGAATGAATAAAATCAAATACGTTTAATAAACGAGCGCAATATGTTGAAAAGCCCTCTCAAACGCGTTATGAAACGAAGCGTTGTCACGGAGACGATCCTTGTGCGTCAATACGTGGAAGACGCTCTGTTTGACGATGCGTGGAAGACGCTCTGTTTGACGAACTGACGTCACAGCAAGAGAGCGAAGGAATGGAGAGCGAGCCAACTCGTAACGCGCAGGGATGAACAATGGCACGCTGAAGGTAACGGTCTCCTTTGATTTTCAAAAGACGCATGCACAACAAGGATAGTTAAAGTCTCCGATAATTAAAAGAAAGTCAAGAAGTAAAAGAAATGGCATAAGCGGAATTAATTGCAGCCGCTGGTGTCTATTTTGCCGAGGTGCGCAGAGTAAACAAGAAAAGAATTACTCACGAAGCTCTTTGAAGGGTTTACTCACGAAGTGTTCATCAAGGGATTTTTTTAAAACGACGAAGTTCGACTGAATGCAGCCCGAAGCTTTGTGTTGATAGGAATTTTCCTTAGAAATATCCTCGATGATTTTTCTTGAAGTTTCTTTTTCAAGTAAAGAAAAATAAACGGAAAATATGGAAATGGGTTCTTTAGATTCCTGGTGTTCCTTGAAGCCAAGTCGCCAAAATTGTAAAGTTGAATACTACACAAAATAAGTTGAAAGGTGTAGTTTATTAAAGGAACACAGGAGCAAGGTAGGGAACATCCTACACAGGACTTCTTCATCAGCAACTACCATAGTTGCTAGGGAGGGAAAACTATGATACAGTGGAACATAGGAAACATTCTGAAAGGAATTAAAGGGACAACATAACATCCAGCCACTCACCTGAATATCCAGGAAGATTTGCAAGGACGATGCTAGATCTCCAATGCTCTTGGAACACTTCTCAATGCTACAGGAAGCACAGCAGGCAATTGTTTCAAAAGGGAAGGGGAATGGGATGACAAGAGAGAAAAGAGAAGACACCACAATCATCTGCCACCTGGGCCAGCCAGGATCGGAATACTTTTGAGCAGGTGTTGTGTTTGTATCTTCTATCTGCAAACAGGTAGGGAGACAAAATATCGAAATTTAAATATCGATATACAATAATATCGATGTTTTAATTTCGATGGTATAGAATATCGATGTCCAAAATATTGACAAACAGAATATCTTATTCATAGTATGTATATTACAAATATCGAAATTTACTAATATCGAAATTATGTTTAGTGTTATGTATTTTATTATGTTGTTTATATGTTTGTTAAATATGTTATTAAATGTATGTTTGAAAATTAGTAATTTAGTTTACATTTTGCGTTTTAGTATCAGGGCGGGTTGTGGGTTTATAGAGGAATAGGGTGGGAAGTAATTTAATAATCATTAATTAATTTATATATTTATTTAAATATTTTTAAATAATAATTATTTGGTAAATAATTATTATTAATTAGGTAATTAAATTAATTAGAGTTAATGTGCTAATATATTTAATTTTTTGTTATTGCTAATTAATAATTAATTGGTAATTAATGAATAATAATTAGTTAATTACATTAATTAGAGTTATTGTGCAAATATATTGATTTTTTGTTATTGGTAATTAATAATTTATAGGTAATTAATTAATATTAGTTAGTTAATTACAATAATTAGAGTTAATGTGCTAATATAATCAATTTTTTGTTATTTTTAATTAATAATTAATTAGTAATAAAATAATATTAATTATTTAATCAAATTAATTAGAGTTGATGTGCTAATATATTTAATTTTTTGTTATTGTTAATTAATATTTAATTGGTAATTAATAATTATTAAGTGATTAAATGATATGAATTTTTTATGCGTAGTGGGTTGTGTGTTTATAGGGTAATAGGGTGTCAAATAATTAAATGTAATTAATTAAAGATATTGTATTTCTATATTGGTATTTATTGTTAATTAATTGGTAATTAATATGTGTTAATTAGTTCAAATAAAATTACATCAATTTAATAATATTAATTGTTATTAATTGAATAATTGATATTTATATTATTTGTGTTTTTTGTATGTGTACTGTGTTGTGTGTTAAAGGGGGAGTATTGTGTGAAGTAATGTTTACCCCTATGCTATCCAATGCTTTCCCTATTGTTGCACCCTCTGGAGTGGGAATAGTAATTTAAACCCCTACGCTATGCAATGCTTTCCCTACTGTTGCACCCTTTGGAGTGGGAATAGTAATTTAAACCCCTATGCTATCCAACGCTTTCCCTACTGTTGCACCCTCTGGAGTGGGAATAGTAATTTTAACCCATACGCTATCCAACGCTTTCCCTACTGTTGCACCCTCTGGAGTGGGAATAGTAATTTAAGCCCCTATGCTATCCAACGCTTTCCCTACTGTTGCACCCTCTGGAGTGGGAATAGTAATTTTTACCCCTACGCTATCCGACGCTTTCCCTACTGTTACACCCTCTGGAGTGGGAATAGTAATTTAAACCCCTACGCTATCCAACGCTTTCCCTACTTTTGCACCCTCTGGAGTGGGAATAATAATTTTAACCCCTATGCTATCCAACGCTTTCCATACAGTTGCACCCTCTGGAGTGGGAATAGTAATTTTTACCCCTACGCTATCCAACGCTTTCCCTACTATTGCACCCTATGGAGTGGGAATAGTAATTTAAACCCCTACGCTATCCAACGCTTTCCCTACTGTTGCACTCTCTGGAGAGGGAATAGAAATTTTTACCCCTACGCTATCCATCACTTTCCCTACTGTTGCACCCTCTGGAGTGGGAATAGTAATTTTTACCCCTACGCTATCCAAAGCTTTCCCTACTGTTGCACCGTCTGGAGTGGGAATAGTAATTTAAACCCCTACGCTATCCAACGCTTTCCCTACTGTTGCACCCTCTGGAGTGGGAATAGTAATTTTAACCCCTACGCTATCCAACGCTTTCCCTACTGTTGCACCCTCTGGAGTGGGAATAGTCATTTTTACCCCTACGCTATCCAACATTTTCCCTACTGTTGCACCCTCTGGAGTAGGAATAGTAATTTTTACCCCTACGCTATCCATCACTTTCCCTACTGTTGCACCCTCTGGAGTGGGAATAGTAATTTTTACCCCTACGCTATCCAAAGCTTTCCCTACTGTTGCACCGTCTGGAGTGGGAATAGTAATTTAAACCCCTACGCTATCCAACGCTTTCCCTACTGTTGCACCCTCTGGAGTGGGAATAGTAATTTTAACCCCTACGCTATCCAACGCTTTCCCTACTGTTGCACCCTCTGGAGTGGGAATAGTAATTTAAACCCCTACGCTATCCAACGCTTTCCCTACTGTTGCACCCTCTGGAGTGGGAATAGTAATTTTTACCCCTACGCTATCCAACGCATTCCCTACTGTTACACCCTCTGGAGTGGGAATAGTAATTTAAACCCCTACGCTATCCAACGCTTTCCTTACTGTTGCACCCTGTGGAGTGGGAATAATAATTTTAACCCCTATGCTATCCAATGCTTTCCATTCAGTTGCACCCTCTGGAGTGGGAATAGTAATTTAAACCCCTACGCTATCCAACGCTTTCCCTACTGTTGCACCCTCTGGCGTGGGAATAGTAATTTAAACTCCTACGCTATCCAACGCTTTCCCTACTGTTTCACCCTCTGGAGTGGGAATAGTAATTTTAACCCCTATGCTATCCAACGTTTTCCCTACTGTTGCACCCTCTGGAGTGGGAATAGTAATTTTTACCCCTACGCTATCCAACGCTTTCCCTACTATTGCACCCTATGGAGTGGGAATAGTAATTTAAACCCCTACGCTATCCAACGCTTTCCCTACTGTTGCACTCTCTGGAGAGGGAATAGAAATGTTTACCCCTACGCTATCCAACCCTTTCCCTACAGTTGCACCCTCTGGAGTGGGAATAGTAATTTTTACCCCTACGCTATCCAACATTTTCCCTACTGTTGCACCCTCTGGAGTAGGAATAGTAATTTTTACCCCTACGCTATCCATCACTTTCCCTACTGTTGCACCCTCTGGATTGGGAATAGTAATTTTTACCCCTACGCTATCCAAAGCTTTCCCTACTGTTGCACCCTCTGGAGTGGGAATAGTAATTTAAACCCCTACGCTATCCAACGCTTTCCCTGCTGTTGCACCCTTTGGAGTGGGAATAGTAATTTAAACCCCTACGCTATCCAACGCTTTCCCTACTGTTGCACCTTCTGGAGTGGGAATAGTAATTTTAACCCCTACGCTATCCAACGCTTTCCCTACTGTTGCACCCTCTGGAGTGGGAATAGTAATTTAAACCCCTACGCTATCCAACGCTTTCCCTACTGTTGCACCCTCTGGAATGGGAATAGTAATTTTAACCCCTACGCTATCCAACGCTTTCCCTACTGTTGCACCCTCTGGAGTGGGAATAGTAATTTAAACCCCTACGCTATCCAACGCTTTTCCTACTGTTGCAATATGTGGAGTAAGTATATATATTAATTTATATGTAGACTTTTTAATTTATTTTAAATGTATATGTATAACTTATTATTGTTTAAATACGTTTTAATTTTTTTATTTAATATTTCTAAAATTAAATGTATTTTTAAATTATTTTTACATTATTATTAATACATTTAAAAAAACGATATTTTTAATTTCGATATTTTTGTACTATGATATTTTTTTCCGATATTTTTGTACTTACCCTTATAAAGATATAACTCCGATATTTTTGATTTCGATATTTTTGTGTCAATATTTTTGTATGTAGATATTTTGTCTGTCGATATTATGTCAGATATTAAGTCTTAAATAACTGAAGATTGCTAAGGGAAATACAAATACAAAACACAATAAGCATGTGCAATAACTTCACAACATTTCTCTGAATTGAGCTTTCTATAATAAACCCACTGAGCACATAAGAAATTGACCCATTAGCCACTTGTCAACCATGCAGTTCGAGTTTCGTAACCGAGGAAATATATAAACAGTTTCTCAGGAACTTTGCAAGAAATTCAATCCTAGTTTGCTTTCATCAGCTAAATAAACACAGTTAAATATCACTGCCACTGCAAAGGTTAATTTCACCAAGTCTGAAATACATTGTCTTTTTGGCTCTTGATTTATGTCCTGAGGTCGCCTTTAACTCTTCTTTATGCCAAGTAGTTAAATTGCCTATGTAGCACATTCATTTCAGTTCTACATGCTTTTAAAATCACACGAGCTTTTCTGGTGCAGAGTTTGACCTTCATTGACTTTCACTATAATGCAGTAAGTATTTCAAATGCACGAGTATTGTTCAGAGCGCCTTTAAAGTGTCCCTCAGCTTAGTCTTGAAACAAGTGTCCTCTTGATTGCAGACGGCTTGGAATCTTCAGTCTCTTGAGTCTGCATGTCCTAGATCTTCATCCTTCGCCCTCACATGACATAAACAAAAAGCCAAGCACCGCTACGTGTTGGGTGTGGCTATTTATAGAGGAAAGGAGGCAAGGGTCTTGGGGCATATTATCAAGGGGGTTTATCTCCGCTTTTTTGGCTTTAAATGCCAAGAAAGCAGAGATAAAATTAGCTCCCTATTACTAGCTGTTGCTAACACCAGTTAGCGACAGCTAGTAGGAGATAGCGACCATCTTGGGCCCCACTTTGCATGTCAGTGATATTTATCACTAATGACATGCAAAGTGGACGTGCCAAGATGTTAGCAACTGAAAACAGTCGCTAACATTGCTATCTCCTATTACCAACTTTTGGAGATATTCGCGCTAAGCGCGAATATCTCCAAAAGCTAACACCTGCCCTGAGCAGTTCTTAGCCATGTTATCCAATGGGAGGTGGATAACATGGCTAAGAGCATTAGCTCGGTAATGCATGAATATCGCTGACTTTTCAGCGATATTCATTCATTTGCGGCGATTTTTATCGCATTTGCGTTAAACCTTGGTAATACCAAGGTTTATTTGCGGTAAAAATCGCCGCAGCTCAGCGGTAAATTTTTGTCTCTAACCAAGCAATAGCGATAATTATCGCTATTGCTTGGTAATATGCCCCGTAGTTTTTATGTCTATCACGTTTTGTTTAAAGCATAGTATTGAAATCCTTGACAACGGAGTAAACAGTTTAAGCATATTATCAGGAAATTAAACAAGCATTGTCAAAAGCAAATTAACACGTTTTTTGAACAGGATTAATACCAAAAACTGCTTACTTTACAAACATGATTTAGATAAATACCAGAAGGATGTTGGCAAATTACACAAGGATGGTGAAAGCATTTCACAAGAGTATTCCTAACAGCGGGCACGTTGTACGTTGCACACAAAGGATTGAACATTTTGAGCTGGTTCCACCAAGGTTTATTGGGGGTGGTGCTGAGACCTGGAACCACAGAACAGCTCTTTGCTATAAGGGACAATCCTGACCTTGAAGAGCTCATTAACAAATGTCCCCATGTATTTTCTGGGGAGCTTGGTAAAAAAAAGGACTTTCAACATAACATCATCGTAAAAGAGGATACCATTCCTGTTAAACATAAACTGAGAAATGTCCCCTTTAGTGTCAGACAGGATTTCGAAAAAGAGCTTGACTCTTTGGGTGCCAAAGGAATAATGGAGCAAAACCAAAGGGGATGAAGGACGGAGTGTTGAACATTGCAAGCACTCACCCCAGTCAACTGATCTGGATTTAATCCATCATCATTCTTTAGCTCACTCCGCCACCCCAGTTCAGACATGTCCATATGCAAATCAGTCTGACCCTGTGCCTCATCGGAACAGTCCAGCACAAACTGTCAAGCCATGTCTTCCCTGGACCGGAAACAAGCATCCTGGGACTGGTTTCTGGCTAATCAGCCATCATCAGCCAAGCTATCTTGAATCCACTGGCAAAGTGAGCAAGGGACCCACGTCTGGGCATACCCTGCCAACTTCGGGCGAACAAAGTAAAACCAAAGGGGATGATGGATGGAGTGTTGAATAACTGAGCCAGTTGAATCCTTCCTATGGTTGTCTCTGCTTGTTATCACGCACAAACAAAATGGCGAGCTTAGGGTCTGTGTTGACCTCCGTGTTTGAGTAAAGAAATCTGGGTAAATTTGCATCCCTTACCGAATATAAATGAACTGCTGACAGGTTTAAAAGCTGCAAGGATTTTTTCAAAATTAGACTTGGCATCCGCATACCATCAGGTAGAGTTGGCCCCCGGGTCAAGACACTACACTGCATTTGTTTCTCCTTGCGGCACATTCCAGTATGTCCATATGCTTTTTGGGCTGTGTCAGCTGCTTCCGTTTTTCAGCAACTCATGTCCAACATGCTGAAGGGGATCGAGGGGTTATCTGTTTTCCAAGACGATGTTCATGTCTTTGCACCCAACAGAGTTACACATGACACTATTTTAAAGAAGTTTTGTCTAGATTTCAAACTAATGGTGTAGTGTTGTGAAGGGACAAATGTGTTTTCCTGACTAAAGAAGTTGAACACTTGCGGCATTTAGTTAATGAAAATGGGATTCTTCCTAAGTCCAGTCTTGTTGACTCAATTGTCAAGTCAAAACCTCCCTCTGACAAGAAGATTCCTAAGTTCTTCCTTGGTCTTTGTGAATTTTATTCAAGGTTCATTCAAGATTTTGCAAGCAAGTTAAGGGCATTTGTCTCGAATGCTTGTGATGAGTGTTACTTTTGAGTTGAGTGCTGAATGCCAAAGTGTCTTTGAGTGGGTAAAGAAACAAAGTGTCTCGCCTAAGCTGTTAAAACATTATGATCCTTCTCTTACCAGCACTCTCACTGTTGATGCTAGCAATGTTGGAGTGGGTGCTGTCCTGTCCCAGAAGAAGGGGAGGAAGTCTGGTCCATTAGGTTTACCTCCAAGGTGCTGTCTCTTTCAGAAAAGAAGACCTCAGTTATTGAGAAGGAGCTTCTGGCATGTTGGTGGGCTGTGATAAAGTTCAGGAACTTTATTTGGGGAAGGAAGTTCTGTCTTCCGACTGATCATAAGCCTTTAGTCTTCATTCTCAGTGGGAATAATGCAAAGTGTTTCAATCCAAGGATTGCACATTTGTCTTTTAAACTTCTTCAGTTTGATTTTTGTGCTGAATATATTCCTGGAAGCAAGAATGGGTGTGTGGATTTTCTTTCTCGTTCTGATATTGTGGAAGATGAGCTTAATTTGGGTGAGGAGGATAAGGAGGAATTTATTGTGGCCGCAGTAGATCTTCCACAGTTGTGTGCAGTCTCTGAGTGTGAATGGCGCCAGGCCCTCAGTTGTGATTCTTCATTGACTCTTGTTATGAATTATATTGAAAAGTGTTGACCCAAGGAGAGGAATTTGAATTTTGATTTTAAAACATGTTTGCAAGTTGCGGATGAGCTATCTATTGAAGATGGGCTGTTACTTAGAAGTGACAAGCTTCTTCCCCCTCTTGCTTTGAGAACTTCTTTAATTAAACATGCTCACGAAGGACATTTAGGTGCTACACTAACAAAAAAAAGAATGCATCTTTCTTTCTGGTGGACTTCTATGGACAGAGAGGAGGATGAGATAGTTAAATCATGTGTGATTTGTTCCAGCTGTGACAAGTCTGCTGAATTGCGCACCCCTCCTCTTTCCCCCATTGAGTTGCCATCTGCGCAGTGGGTGAAGTTGGGCTCGACATTGTGGACCCCTTTCATGCCCTTGATACTTCTTCTAAATTTGCTTTAGTTCCCATGGACTATTACTCTAAGTCGCCTGAGGTTAGATTTGTGAGAGAGGTGACCTCTTGATCTGTTGTCGAATTTTTTAATGATGTGTTTATGAAGGAAGGTTTTCCTGAATTCTTAGTCACGGACAATGGTGCATGTGAAGTTGAAGATTTTCTTAACACGTGCGGGATTAAGCACCTCAAGAGTTCTCTCTACCACCCCCATTCCAACTGTCTGATCGAGCGCATGAACAGAGTGCTTGGCGAGTGTATTCAGTGGGATCTTGCCAATAAATGTGTTGTTGCTAATTCTGTGAGAAGCATGCTTTGGTGTTACTGCACGACTACCCATTCAACGACAGGTGTTTCACCTTTTGAGTTGTTGCGCGGTCGGAGAGCTGCCTCTGCCTTTTGTCCTAGTTGGATGAGCAGGTGTGTTAAGAGCACTCATTGGACGGATGAGAGTGTTAGGAGTCATGTCAAAGTGGCTCAGAGTCAGCAAAAAGATTACATTGATTAAGAAAAGTGTGGAAATCATTGTTGGCGACTATGTCTGTGTCAAAAAACCTGTCCACATTAGGAAGGGCTCTTCCAAGTTTGGCCAGCCTGCTGAAGTCGTGGATGTGAAATGGAATTCTATTAAGGTTAACAATGGACAGTAGTGGAACAAGTGTTTTTTAGTCAAGAACTGTTTGCATCATGTGGGTGTTGGTGGTGAGAATGGTGAGTGTGGTTCTGGTGGTTGTTGTAAATCAACAGCGATTAGGTTAAGCATTAGCAGAAGACATGCTGTATTTGACCATTGTCGTAGCAAATGAACCGACTCCATTTTGTATTCGTAGCTGCCATTTTGTATGCCATACATTGCCATGTGCCCATCATGTGCTTTGTCCTACCTCCTTGTTAACTGCGCCTGAAGTCTGCCCAGCAACAGGCTATATTTAGCATCCCCCACTTTCAGCATGCCCAGGCAAGCTCAGAACGGTTTGCAGCTGTTACTAATTAGTTCCATATAGGAATGTGTTTACTAGTTTCTAGAAACTCTGAACTCCGCTCACTCATCGATTGTGTCTTCCAATATGCCCTTATATGTACATAAAACTTGCTTTTGTATTTTGTACCGCCTTCTTTTGACCCCCCTCATTGTGTATAAAAGGGGCCATGTGCTTTAATTCGGTGTGCTACTCTATGCAATACTGAAGGGTGTTGTGTTGACTGTAGTACCACCTTTAAAGGTTTAATAAACTATGCTTTTGTATTTTCCAGTTTCTGTTCCAACTTCTTCCTATGGTCTGAGGACTCTGTGCAGAGAAGGGCGAACCCCTTGCACTGGTAGGCCTAGCTGAGGCTTGCTTACTTCAATTGTCGCCCAACGTGGGGCTCATCGGCGACTCAGTTGGAGTGGTCGTGACAAAGGATTGGAATCTCGCCGCGGACGTGATCACTTCCAGAAGAGACCCGAGTCTTGGCATCCAAGGCGTTGTTCCTTTCTTTCCGATCTGACCATCCAGGTGGTGCCGGTCCTCGACTGAGATCTCTTCTGTTGGCTTGCCGTGCAGTGGCCGTTTGGTCGAATTTAGAACTTGGCAGTTGGAATCTGGACGCCCGGTGATTGGTAAGAACTGTTGTACAGTACTTGCTGTCGGTTTTGGAAGCCTGGGATTGGCAAGGCAGTTTTAGGATACGCTTGCTGTGGCAATTTTGGTTTGGTATGACTAGTCATGATGTGTATGTGTAAGTGAAATATATGCGTTGCAACACATATAGGCAGCTAAAATTGCGATTTTTATTTGAATTGCACAACGTATTACAGATACTTTAAGTCCTACTTTGATTATACTGCATATTTTGCATTATTTTTGGCATGCCTGCTTTTAGCACACTTTGTAGGATGGGCTTCATTTTGGATATAACCGGTTAAGACTTGAGGAATCGCAGCCCGCTCCCCCAGAGGGGACGCCTAATAGAGATATGTATATAAAATATGGTCTTTCTTCTATAATGTACAGCACGTTATGGAAGAAATACACGCGAAAGGATCCTGAGTTACGTTGGCCAATGTATGGGTCATTTGATATGCAAAAGATTGAGTATGTGGAACAGTGTATGTTCGAGCAGAAATCCAGACAAGACATGTTCTGTGAAAGAAGTACGTGAGTGTGAGAAACGTGAGCAGGCGCTGATTGAAAAAGAGCAACGGAAGAATGTGTATGAAAAGGCGCAAGAATTAAGGAAGAAAGAAGTGAACGAATTGGAAGAGAGACAGGGGAAGGAGCCCAGATTACAGATATCTGTCCAATATGCTGTTCCGCAACCTCTTTATCCTGTCCTTAATAAATCACATGATGATTTTTCATTGCTAGATCATTCTCGCCTCCGTATGCCGTTCCGTCCGCTCCATCAGACGAAGATGACGATTCCAGGGCATATCGAACGAAACCAGATACTCGCTCTATGCTGTCCGTCGAACGTGCAGCAGAACTTAGAAAGATTGCTCGTCAAGCACTTCATGATTCTGTTACTGTTTCTAACATCTCAGATAGTTTGCAGGGGTGGCAGGACAGAGAGCGATTATATTTTACTGAGCACTTTGCCGAAGAAGTTGTTGACATGTTTCGGAAAGTCTCTGGTGTTTTAGAACCTGATGACGTAGCAGCCGATTGTAAGCAAATATGTAATGGGCTTTTTACTCTCCCCCAGGTGGCTGATACGATAAGACGGTTGTTCAAACTATGAACTGAGGCACTTTGTATGCAAGAGGAGAAATGGAAAACAGATGCATATGCACGGACGGATTCGCTCGGCGGGAAAAAATCATCTATCTTTGGAAAAGATAAGACCGCAAAAGTGCATGCAAATCCTATGCGAGAGGCTGCGCCTTTATATGTTCCTCCTAAGGGAGCGGGTACAAGTGATGATAAGTCCTCTGTAGATGCTAAAGGGTATTTTATTTATAAATGGGTGTACACTCCCTGGAATAGGGCAGATGTAATGGCACTTAAAGCTGCATTGCCTGACCCGCAGAAAAATCCAGCCTCTTTCTATTAGGAAGTAGAGGGAGCTATACTTTCTTGTACCATGACATTAGCAGATATCGATTTATTTTTCGGGCTAATATTACCGCCTGATATGTGGAGATCCGTGCGTAAAGTTGATGATCGCAGAGCGTATGGGGCATTATGGAAGGAGATAGAGACGGGCGATGAGGATAGGGAACCAGCGAAAAATCTATGTCAGTTAATTTTAGATCTTCCTGTTGCAATATTAACTAAGTTAAAAACTATTATTCCCCCTAAAAAGATTGATTGGACTATTTTAGCATTGTGTAAACAAAAGACAGATGAATCGGTTTCAGATTTCTTTACGCGTTTCGAGGAAGCATTTCATGATTTCAGTGGCCAGTCGCTAACGGACGATACGGGCTGACATTTGTTTGTAGATAAGTACGTTACGAATCTATTACCAGGAGTGGCTAGCCGTTTAAAAGCTAGTGAAAGCTCTTGGACCACCTCGTCTCCGGCATCTCTCCTGACGATGGCTCAATATTATAGCGTCAGGAATTAGAAGCAAACAGTAGTGAGGATAAAAAGTTTAAGGATTTGAAAACAAAGGGTATGTTATCTCAGGTTTATGGTCTACCTCCTAGAGGTAATGATAGAAGCGGACGAGGATTTTATGGTTCTTCTTACACTCGTTCGAATTTGGCTGTTGATCAATGTGCGTATTGTAGGACATTTGGCTATTGGGCTGATGAGTGTCCATTGTTGCGCTCCCAGCGCTATGTCCGTGGTCGGGGACCAATGAGAAATCGCACAGGATATTCAGGTCCTAGGGGCAACACGAACGGTCGGGCTAGGTTTGATTCTGATGTGCGGGTACAAAATGGGTTCCATACTTTTGACAGGCGTAACCCGATTATGTGTAGCCCGATTTACATGATTCAGCTTATGCATAGGATTGCGTACAATGGGCTAAGGAATCAGTTGAAGTTCCAGTAGATCAGAGGGGTCCTTATGTTACAGCACAGGTTTTGGGTTCTACTGATCAGTTTCTGGTTGATACAGGAGCTACTCGTAGCGCTCTGTCTAAACAATTGGTTCCGAGGGATGGTTCGATGGAACACCTTCCCTTAGCCCATTATCACAACCACTTGCATTTCATGTTGATAACTTTGCTGCACCATGCCCATTTTTGATCTCCCCAAATACACCAGTTAATATTGTGGGTCTTGATATACTTAAGTATTTCAGAGCTACAATAAGATGCTCCCCTGAAGGAGTACGTGTGATTTTGAATGACAACTACCCAGTGATGGACAGAGTTTGCATTGCTAAAGAAGATACTGCATTAGCTTCTCTACCTGACACTTTGTGGGCTACTTCAGATACTGATGTGGGGCAGATGGTTATTCCCCCAGTGCATATTAGTGTAAAGGAGGGAGCTGTGTTACCACGTTTGCCTCAATATAGAATCTCACAGGAGGGTGAGGAAGCACTCACACAAATTGTACAAGATCTCATTGAAGTGGGGGTGGTTGAAGAAGTTCCATTTAATGTTTGTAACAGCCCGATTCTCCCAATTTTGAAGAAAGGCACTGATCCTAGAATTTATCAATTTATAATTGACCTACGGGAGGTGAAGATAGTGGGGCCGCAATACCCAGTGGTTTCTGACATCACGACACTTCTTACTTTAGTTCCACTACTGCAACCACGTTCTCTGTTATAGACTTGAAGAACGCTTTCTTTTCGATCCCTATTCATCCTGATAGCCGATATCTGTTCGGTTTTACTTTGAATAATCGATTGTATAGATTTTGTAGAGTTCCTCAAGGCTATACTGAGAGTCCTAGTATTTACAGCCAAGCATTAAAGAAACAACTTGATTCTTTTGTTCTGCCCGAATGTGTGGCGCTCATACAATATGTCAATGTATCTTGTTGGCAGCTGATACCCCTGAACAATGTGAACAATGCACCGTTTCCTTGCTTTCTTTCCTTGCTTCACATCATCACAAAGAATCGAAAAAGAAATTGCAGTATTGTAGACTAAAGGTAACCTACTTAGGTCACCTTTTGTCTAAGGAGGGATGTGCACTTACATCAGATCGCATTCAGGCAATTCAAGACACACCAGTACCTTCTACACAGAAAGAAGTTCGAGCATTTTTTGGTCTTACTTACTTTTGTAGGCAATGGATATTGGGGTTTTCATACATTGTGAACCCCTTGCATGCGAGGTGAATTTTCACGCTGTGCGGCTGTTTTAAAGAGTGGGTGTGATCATGAGGGCCCCCAGCTGTCATCAGCATACCCCTACCATGATGCATGATGGCCGAGGGCCGTCATCAGCATGGAAGGGGTTAAGCCTTTGTTAGCACTTTTGACAAAAAACACTCCAATACCCCTTCCATGGACAGATGAATGTAAGAATGCTTTTCAACAGTTACGACAAGCCCTTTGTTCAGCACCAGTGTTAGGTACTCCAGATTACACAAAACCCTTTACATTGTATGTGCACGAGAGAGATGGATGTGCATTGTCAGTTTTAGTACAGACACATGGTGATAAGCAACGCCCTTGTGCATATCGTTCAGCAGTACTTGATCCTGTTGCTCGAGCGTTGCCTGGATGTTTTCGCTCGGTTGCAGCAACAGCTGAGTCAATACGCCATAGTGAAGGGATAGTCTTATCACATAAGCTGTTGGTGCTGGTACCGCATGCTGTTAATGCCCTTTTGAATAAAACAAAGACGCAGCATTTAAGTAGTGCTCGTCTGACAGGATATGAGCTGACGCTTTTTGCCCCTCATATTACACTCAAGAGATGTGCAGCACTAAACCCAGCCACGTTGTTGCCATTTCCGGCGACTCAGCCTGAGGCGCAAGAAACACATGATTGTATTTTTCTGACTGAGGAACAGACAAAGGGTCGTATTGATTTGCAAGATACGCCCCTTCCAGATATAGATGGAGAACTGTGGGTTGATGGGTCTTGTCTGAAGTTGCCGGATGGTACAACTTCAGCCGCATATGCAATAACTACGCTTCACACGATAGTGGAGACAGCCCACATACCACAGAAGTCAGCTCAAGCAGCGGAACTAATAGCTTTGACACGAGCATGTGAGCTTAGTACAGGTTTGCGTATGAACATTTATACAGATAGCCGCTATGTCTTTGGATTTGCGCATGATTTTGCTCTGCTCTAGAAGGAAAGATGTTTTCTGACATCACACGGGATGCAGATAATGCACGGAGAACTAGTGCATAATCTTTTGACTGCATTACCATAACCGAAGAAAATAGCTATAGTGAAATGCAGTGTGCACAAGAAAGTGACTGATAAGGTGGGACAAGGAAATGCTTTTGTAGATTGAGTGGCACGTGAGACTGCGATGCAGCCTAACACTACTTCCATGTATGTAGTGAAGTCACAAGCTGAGCGGTGGCATGATGCTAGGAAAGAAGTATTAGGAATACAGAGGACCACTTCTGACAAAGAACCGGAGCAATGGTCCAAGGATGGAGAGTTGGATGATGAAGGTTGTTGGCGAAACAAACAGATGGATAGATGGAAGTTGCCTATAGCTTTTGTACAACCTATGCCTCAGATGGCACATGGGCTAGCACATGTTGGAGCTTCAGCAATAGTGAAATTGCTTACACAAGTTTGGGAGCATCCAGAAATTGCTAGCACAGCTAAGAGAGTAGAACAGTCCTGCATGATTTGTCTGCAATTCAATCCTGGAAAAGGGACACGAACTCCAGCAGGAGGGTTTGCTACACCAACTGCACCTTTTGAAGTTTTGCAGATGGATTATATTCAGCTTGAACGCTGCAATAATCTGAAGTATGTCTTGGTGGTGGTATGTGCCTTCAGTAAATGGATTGAGGCATACCCTACAAAGTACAATACTGCAATTACTACGGCAAAGGTGCTTTTGAAAGAATTTTTTTCCTCGCTATGGTGTTTGTAGACTTTTGTGGAGTGATAACGGACCTCATTTTATAGGGGATGTTATCAAGTATGTTCTGAAAGGATTAGGGATCAAACAGAAGTTCCATGCAGTGTTCCACTAACAATCAGCAGGATTGGTGGAAAGATACAATGCTACTGAAGATGAAATTAGCCAAGATACAGGCTTCTACTTCTCTCACTTGGCGAGATGCATTGCCACTGGCATTGTTGTCTATTAGAGCAGTGCCTCCTTCTCAGACAGGTTTCAGCCCTTATGAGATCCTGTTTGGTAGGCCTATGAATATCTGAAAAATTCCTAAACCAAGTTCTGTGTATGATGTACCTTGTGTCTTAATGAATGACTATTTGGCACAATTAACTGATAACTTGGTTTCTATTCATCAACAGGTTCGAGAAGCACTTCCTGACAGATCTACAGGTGAAGGCCATGAACTACGACCTGGTGACCATGTGATGATTAAGGTCTTCGAGAGGTCGAGCAGTTTGGAGCCAAGGTGGAGTGGACCAGAGCAAGTGCTACTTGCCACAAGGTCAGCAGTTCGAGTCATGAACCGGAAAAATTGGATCCACAGCACCCCTTGTCGGTGAGTACTTCCTACCTTGGTGGAGCCTGCTGTGTTAACCTACCATCAAGAGGTTCTGACTGCGGAGAAAGGCCGTGCTGTGACACCTGACGGATCTGAGGAGTTCTTCCCGGACCAGACCATCCCTGGAGAAACGAGATATAACTTAAGACCGAGAAAGGAGTCTGCAGTGCTTGTGAAAGTTGTCTGAGCATTCCCTGGGTTAGTAAGTAAGTAAGTAAGTAACAAGCTTTATTTCGATATAATTCGTATATCTTAAAAAGCATTACAAATCAATAAAAACACTGGGTTAGTGAAACGGAGAGCCGATGTGGCAAGGGGGGGATCAGCCCTGCATTAGAGTAGTGATATCCGTCTTGGCCCGTGGTGAAGAAATCAACCGCTGCCCAGGGGTAAGAGCTCTGACAACTACTTTAGTTTCAGGAAGAATTGTTTTGTGCTTTGTTAAAATGGAAAAGAAGAAGATTTTTTTGTGCTGTAGGGCTTATTGTTGTCTTGGTGATTGTGGCAACAATAGCATGGTCTGCTGAGGAGACAACTCCTGCTCGTGAGTTGTTTGTTGTCACTTCATCGACACCTGAGGAGCATTATTTCTTCACGCTCCCATATCAAGAATTTAAGCACCGACAATCTTACCTTAATAGCACTTTTATTCAGATGCTACACCATACCCACATTGCTACAAATGCCACGAACTGTAGGATTTGTGGGATGATGCCTGCACATCAAAAGAAGGGAGGTACATCATTTATACCTCTCCCTTTTTCGCATAATGGCTCTTGTCGAGCCTGGTATACTCTGCTTTTTGCGACTAGGAAGCCTACAGTGGGTAGACTGATTTTCCGGTTGAATAAAGAATGTCATCAAGACAAAGATGGGTATCCTCAAGCCAATGGAACTAAATTGGAGTGGGTGGAATATCGACCCGACAATATTTCAACGCCATATATCTTCACCAACACAAGAGACTCTGTTAAAACTGAACATTTTGTTATCTCTGTTAATCAAGCACAAGCAGAATTATGTGTACAGAGCATTGGACATTTTCCTGTTGGAATTAGCGATTGTATTGCTGTTTTGAATATAGATGGATTAAATAATAGTACCTTTTTAGCTTCACATAACACCTACTTTGTGTGTGGAAATCGTGGATATTATCGATTGCCAGCTGGGTGGACAGGTGTTTGCTACGTGTCATTTCTGTTGCCCCCTGTGTTTCTGGCACCTCCGTTTTATCATTGAGTTTTTAAATTATTCAACAATATTACTGTTAATCGTTATAAGAGGACCTTGAATGTAAATGTAAATGTAAATGTAGGTGTATTTATATAGCGCAACCTGTCACCCAAAGGGCATCCTGGCGCTTGCTTAGGGAACCCGTCCTGGTATTCCCCTGTGAGAGGCCCCGGCAGGGTGTCCACAGGGTGAAAGCCAGGCATCCCGCCACGAGGGGCCGTCGTGGAGATTAAGCAAGCTATTGCCCAGAGTTGCAGAGTGAGACCCCGTGAGTCGAGTAGGCACCGGAGCGAGAATTGTCGAGGCCGTGGAATTTTGAGCCCGAGACCCGCTGAGGCGGGGAATCGAACCCTGGTCCACGGTTGATTCCAGCTTCCGGGTCTGCCGCCTCTAACCACTGAGCCACACTTCTCCACTACTTCTCCAATACTGATGATGTAGATCAAACAGATACTAGCCTGCAACAATATGTAGATTTTAATTTAGGATTGTTCTTCTTTGTGGGTGCTGCATTAAATAGTAGAAAAGTGCGATGATTAACTAGAGTTGTAGAAGCTGTTACAGATCAAGCAGCTGTAGCCCTAGGAAACCTCACTGAAGAATTGCAAATTGCTAGAATTGTTGCGATACAGAACCAAATGGTTCTAGATGTTATGTTAGCAGATAGAGGTGGTGCATGTCGCATTATAGGTAGTAGTTGCTGTGTGTTCATTCCAGATCACACACCATCAGTCTATAAAGCAATCAATAAACTCCATATGATCGCTGCAGACCTCCATACAGAGAATGGTACGTGGACTCTTGCAGGATGGTTCTGGACTTTAATCTCTACTTGGGGCTGGAAAGTATTGACTGCTCTATGTATAATATTTGCAATGGTCTTCACATGTTGTGTGTGTGTCCAGTGTAGTCCGATGATATGTTCTATGTGCATTACATAGACTATCACACAGATTATCCTAAGAAGTCGAATGTCTTCAGCTAATGCTGAAAGGGTCGTCTGTTGTAAATCAACAGCGATTAGGTTAAGCATTAGCAGAAGACACGCTGTATATGACCATTGTCATAGCAAATGAACCGACTTTATTTTGTATTCGTAGCGGCCATTTTGTATGCTATACATTGCCATGTGCTCATCATTTGCTTTGTCCTACCTCCTTGTTAACTGCGCCTGAAGTCTGCCCAGCAACAAGCTATATTTAGCATCCCCCACTTTCAGCATGCCCAGGCATGCTCAGAACGGTTTGCAGCTGTTAATAATTAGTTCCAGATAGGAATGTGTTTACTAGTTTCTGGAAACTGGTAACTCTCATCGATTGTGTCTTCCAATATGCCCTTATATGTACATAAAACTTGCTTTTGTATGTTGTACCGCCTTTTTTTGAGCCCCCTCATTGTGTATAATAGGGGCTATGTGCTTTAATTTGGTGTGCTACTCTATGCAATACTGAAGGGTGTTGTGTGGACTGCTGTACCACCTTTAAAGGTTTAATAAACTATGCTTTTGTTCCTATGGTCTGAAGACTCTGTGTAGAGAAGGGCGAACCCCTTGGACTGGTAGGCCTAGCTGAGGCTTGCTTACTTCATGGTGAGAGTGGTGGAAGTAATTTCAGTGGTCCTAATCAGCTCGCCCTTAGGCGGAGTTCTCGAGTCAGGAAAAATCCTGTTCCTTTTAGAGTTTAAGTTTTTCCGATCAGAATTTGTTGTCATTCCTGTTGAACTTTCTGTTTCATCCACAGGTATTCTTTTTCATGCTTTTGTTTCCTTTTTCTTATTTTTTTCTTTTTAGCATGAAGTTTCCTTTTAACCTTAATGTTTGAGGGAAGACCCATGTAGTAGCGTGTGCTTGTTTGGGATATCACTGGTTCAGAGCCTCACTACGTGAGTGTTCTGTATCAGGAGTTCCAACTTGGTCAGTTGGTGTATTTGTCGATCTCTACTGCTACTTTGCTTGGTGGCTCAGCTGTTTAACTTAATAAACCGTACTGCGACTCACCTGGTGTTCCTGCTTCATTACAACATACTTGTCAGGCTCTTGACCTAAAATTCCAGGCTATGTGAAGTCTTTTCAAGGTTGATCCTGTTACGTTGAATAGAGTATGAATACTTTTTGGGAGAGTGTTGAAGGTTTTAAAAGGGGTCACTATTAAAGTGTATGGAGGAATTTTGTTTTGTAGGGGGGTGAATACCAGTAAACAGAGGGTAACATCCACCAAATTTGGATTACTTGACAGATAATATATGTCCAGCACATGGGTAAGCGCTATGTCCATTATCACTTGATTGTGAGTAACAAATGCAGTTTGCGGAACTACTTCAACTACATAAACAGTATAGTAAGCCGGCACAATGACATGATATCATCAGTGATGTCATCAATGATGTCATTTGAGATGTCATCAGTGATATCATCAATAATGTAATTTACATACCATGAACAATATAATGTGCGAGATCACAAACAGTGAGTTGATGGGGGTGCGCGTTACAGCTAGCTCCCTAAACTAAACATGGTGAATTGCAGTACTGTTTTGTTTATTAAATGTTAGATCCTATCTCATTTCAACACATACTTATACTATCACTATAATCCTAGTTTTTTCAGCGAATGTGTTTTTTTAATGGAAGTTAATATCTTATTATCATACCTAACAATAATGTCATTGTAATTTTTTATTGATTTCAGCGAATTCATTTTTTTAATCATATTTAAGGTTGAGCATACACAAAATCACCTCAGACCACCTGCACCCTCCCCCCCAACTACACCCATGACCTCCATCCAGGACCTGAACCCAACCCCATGAGTGTTTAAGCCCCCACTGAAAATAGCATTTGGCTGTGATTGATGGGAGAATATGTTGAAAGCCACCAATCACCTGCAGGCACCAACCCCCCACTGCACACTGCTGAAGGAGGCCAAGCCCTATGCTAAACCCCCACCAATGTAAGAAAGTGTATTATTAGTTGGAAAAGATGTTTTCCCTTTTCAAAAAGGTACCTCAGCACCCTTCCTTCTACTGGGAATCAAGTACTCCATTGCAGCATATGACACGCTAAGGGTAGTGAGGCAGATGAGACCAAGGCTAAATCAGGGGAGGTGGCGTGGGCTAGTTACCCCAGTCAGCAAGTATGCAACAAATAACAGTCAGTAATCATCTGCCCATCCAGTGTTCTTATCTATAAAAAGTAAAATTACTTTATTACCACTGCGAGATATGTTGCTTGAGGTTTAAAAATGGGCTCCAATAAAGGGAACTCCATGCTTATGTCCCCAAAACTCATTTTCTCCTGATGGTGGTGCCCCTGGAGTCTCTGAAATTCCACTAGCAAACATATGAACAATCGAGTTCCCCTAAGGCTTCTGGCGAGCTCCTTATTCCCTACTTCTACTGAGCTGTAGGTGTTTAAGGAGCGATCCCCATGCCCCCGCGGACGTCTTTCAGCTTTTTCTTTTTTTTTTCTTTCAGCAAAGCGGCTCTCACGCCATGATTTTTTAATATAGACCCAGGTACCCTTCATCTTTGGTCGAATATCCCGGTCTTTGGATGCTTTGGAACACAGAGAGCCAAAGCCTGTGTGGCCCTGAATTCTCCCTAAATGGCGGACACTGCTCTATATCAGAGTGAGAGCCAGCTTTCTAATGTTCCTACCTGCTTCTGTGTGGGTAGGGTGCTGGGCATGGGCACAGGGGGCGGAGGAAATGGGATTTATGAGACGAGGGCACCCAGGGGCCAAAACAATTTTGAGGAGAGACCTCCATGCATGTCCTCTTCTAGCAGAAGTATAAGTCTCTGAGGAGCTGGGGGTCCCCAGAGGTATTTTGCAGTCATAAATGGAGAGAAAACCTGTAGCCAGCGTAGGCCAGTTCATTGCACTTCCTCCCTGGAGAGATTGGGTCACCAGAGACATTTCCTTGGCCCATGTGTGAGGAGCCTTGTCACATGTTCCTGGTTCACCACTCTAACCAACAGGAGAGTTCTCTTCATGCTTCATGGCCCCAGCACATGACCCTGAGAATTAGGATGTGCCTACCCTGCCCCCTTATGTGGCCTTTACTTTTTTTCAGGAGTGAGATAACGGCTGCCACAAAATATCCTCCGTGTTGTGCATAGTCAATAAGATCAGCCCTTCCACTTTGAATGGGCCAATCAGAGAATAGCAGAAGCATTTCTTGACACTAGCAGTCCAGATAACTCTAACCGTTTAATAGTGTTAGACCTTTCCTGCTTACCTTGTGTACTTTTTCAAATGCCATTGTCTTGAAAACCATCGTCATATACTTACACCAAATCACTAAAAGCACGCTTTCTTATTAAAGCTCCAACGTTTTGCCCAATTTTGCTGTAATTCCATTCAGTCATTCTTTTCAGTAACGGAGAGCAAAGTTTTCTAGACGAATTAAAATGGGAAATCACACTTTTATACACTCTTTATTCTCCACTCCTGTTTGACACATCAATGAAAAACTTTCCATGAATGAGACAAAATGGAGGAGCTTTTTCTTTGTAAATTTTATGCAAATTCATCAAAAGACACTAGAGTTATTAAAGAAATATGAATTGTCTATGGAAGCCATGACATAACTATAACTAAACAGATACAAAATAGATACCAAAACATTCGTAGATAAGTCCAGTGAAACATACATCAAGTTCATAAAAGTGAAGATGTCAGTATATTGAGTCCAATTCGCATTATCGTGTTAGCATGAAGTATTCAATACAAAGTACACATTGATATAATACATAGCCAAAAAGGCATATGTTTCAACACAAAGTGACTTCTTCAAGGCTGTAAAGCATATAACACAATTTCAGATATATAGCTGGAAATATAATTATATAGCTATGACAGTGACAAGGTAGAACTGGGTTTAGATGTGATCGGTAGGAAAGGTGTATAGGTCGATACAAAATGCTTTCACTTGGTTAGGTCACTCAGCTTTGTCGCATGTCATTACTCCCTTCTTTACAGACTACCTGTGCCTTGCCTCCTACTTTTTCACTATATACCTTTACCTAGAATTATGTCTTTGAGGTTATGATGAGTGTTATTACAAGCCAAATTGTACCTTATTTTATCCTCTTTGATTTAAACTCCTTATTTTTCCAGTTATCTCTGTAGTCTTTAGTAAGGATTGCAATGGTCCATCGAGTAAGTGTTTTCATTTTATTTGGTTCACCAGATTAGCTTGCCTGAATATTTTGCCAACATTTCAACATTATACTATATTCGGAAACATGTGAAGTGGCTATTAATGTTAGCTCTACACTGAAGTTCTCATAAAGTCACTTTGGTTCAATGAACTGTTTCCGTTCAGCATGGCACGCATAAAAGCGAAGGTCTCCTAGTTAAATGTTTTCCGTCTTCAAACACATGTATAATTTTCCTTCAACATGGCATGGTGTTTTAAAAATGGCCGAATGATTTTCAAACGATATTTACTGAAGATTTACATCAGGCGTTTACAATTGCAGTCTCGTTGTACTTATTAAAATATGAAAATGTCTTATTATGGCCGTTTTGGTCTTTTTAAAAGATTTTCAAAGATTTCAGATCCTTGTAAGATGGCCACACAACTTTTTATACAAATACCACTGAGGACTGGTAACCGTCCTCTTTCTACCTGCATACTTGGGTATTATTTAATCCGGTGTAAGAATTAATTCTGGTTCTATTACTTTGGACTCCACATATTCGGGCAGTTCACTCTTACTCAGGTAGGATACTTAATATATGAATGCATGCTTACTTTTAACATTTGAGAAGGTCAACTTTATAACCTGAACTTAACCGCCCAATTGGATTTTGGTTTCATGAGCTTACCAAGTCTCCGTTCTGACAAGTTAACTTCTGTTGTTTAAGTTATATGCTATTTGAACTTTAGAAAATGTTGCTGTGCTGCCTTAGGCATTTGTAGATATGGGAATACTGTCTAGTCATGTATCCCATAACTTTCTTTTGCTACGGTATTTCACCATGTCAAGTATCACCTGCCCTTTCCAAAGGCCTCTTCTTAAATTCCCCTGTACCTTTTTTACAATACAACAGGGGCGGTGGGTGAGATTTTAAAGTGGTGGGGCGCAAACTAATTAGCATAGAGCACCGTAGCGAGCGAGCGCAGCGAGCGAGCCGGAACCCCAAAAGGGGGGTTTGTGGGGATAACCCCCCCCAAGAAAATTTTGAAAAAAAAGAAGAAAAATCGTGCATTTTCAAGCAAATTTGAGAAAGCAGGAAGGTTAATAAAGCAATTGTGAAAGTGCAGTTATTACATTAATAGATGGCATAACATAGGTAGCTGCTTATTCAGTATTACCACAGAGCTTCATACATTCTGTCCTATTATGCTCAGGCGCTGAATTCAGACTATAGGACTTTCATGGAAATCTCAGCTCTAAGAGTAGAAGAAGTTGCACAGCAGTGTAATGGTTGCCAGGCTTGTTCCGCAGGAGCATCAGGAACTTGAAGAAAAGTCCAAATATCTGTTACCCTGGACTGTGCATGTCACAAACTTACGAATGGATATATCAGTCGCACAGGGAGTGAAGTGTCAAACGCACCGACACTATGGGCTACTTTTCAGCGAGCGGAACATTTGTTACATGGAGACCGTGTAACCCACTGACACACTTGTTAATTCATCACAAAACTGCGCTGTGTACCTGTCACACAACGGGCGGCTTAGCTCTCACAGTAGACAATGTATACATCTTTAATATCGTGGGCACCCTGTTTCTCACAAGCTCGGCTGTGTATTAGTCATTAGTCACACATTATACTGCACCTCCAAGTGTGCCACTGCCAAGGTTTCATAATTGGGCCTGCAAACAGCAAAGCAACCAGGCCTTTAGTGGGCCAGGTCCTGCCGGTTCTCACACTGACAGTTCTAAAATAGTAGATGCTGAGTCGGGCCATTATACGGCTCTCCATTTTTGCTCTCACCCTCCAGGTAAAAAGAAAAAACTCTGCAGCACCACCCTTTCCTGCCTTTGATGTAACTTCGAAGCACCTCGCCTTTCATAGTCTCATCATTTCAGAAGTGAAATATTTTCAATATTATATACAAAAAAAACATAGTTGTTGCTTATTTAGCTCATGCAACTAACAATTATTGACAAAGCCAATGGCCATGTTTTTTTAAAGTCCGCATTGCATGCTCTCGGTCTGGCGATTAAGCAGAACGGCCATGCACCTGCTGGGATGTGGTACTTGCAGTCAGGCAGGCAACTGACTTAAAGACACTCTGCAGCAGACCACATTAGAACTGCAGTGCATTTATATCAAATGAGCCAACATGCCTCAGCTGGACTGGAGAGACTTCAAGGCGCACAGCAGGCACTTCTCTGCAGGACTCGGTACTGCTTGGCACAACTGGGGGACTTTACACAGGGCATTACTGGGACTGCAATAGGTTTGAAAACTCAATATGATCTTCACCAGTCTTATTGCATGTAAGACTTTGCACAGAACACAACTTACACATAGATAGATTTCTGAAGGACTGTGGTACTTTTAATATGTCAGCGCCAGCATCTTCTGTAGGATTTCAATGTTTTTAACATGACCGTTCCCGCTCTGTAATATAAGGAGAATGCAATACAGCAGTATCTGATTTGACCAACACCTTGGAGCTACACTAAGCTCCTCACAGTTGCTCCTGCAATCAACACAGACTCACTACTTTCATTTCTTAAAGTGACTGAACGCCAAATCCGAGTACTAAAACTGGCTTGAGTGCATGGAGGTAATCGTATAAGTGCTGAGCATGCTGTGTAATGCTGCCTTGCGCTGCTGGAGGACACGATTAGTTGTGCTCTTTTTAAGTCTCTGTTGCAATTTAAGCACTATGCCCACCATGAGCTGTAGATGCACGTCAAAGAATACGAAATAACATGTTACATACCGCTACAGGTGTAAAGAATTGGGGAAGATGCGGCTGCATGGAGAGAAGGCAGTCTAAATGCAAGAAGCGATGATCTAATCAGACTGGGACTAAGGAGCACTATTTTTTAAGTGAATGTACACGTGCACTAGTAATAGGCAGGAAAGGGCTAACCAATTGCAGGATGCTGCGGTGGATGGAAGTAAAATGTGAATGACAGTTGAACAAAGCAATGGGAGGGCAGTAGTGTAGTTTTATAAGTAAACACATTTAGGCTACATTTCTGTTTTGGCCATAAAATTGAATTACAATGTTATACATGTCTAAAATGTTAAAGGAAAGCAAGGGCATTGTAAAAGATGCTTTTGGAAAGTGCTTTTCGAAAGCTGTGTTATTGTAAACCATATTATCACAAGATACTCGGAATACAGGGCAATAGCACATGTACAAGATGGATGGAAACAGCAGTCTTAAGAAGAATACAGTAATCTTTCTTTAGAAGTGATTTGGAGTTTAACTGTCAGGTTTCACAAGTAATGGGGGGTGTATGCCATCAGTATGACGAAACTTCAAAATGAAGATTGCCAACCTGATGAAATCAGAATGATGAAACTCCGTTATGGAGAATTGTCATGATAAAATCCTGGGTTTGGCATATGGATAAACAGTTAATACAAATGCTTACAGTTCCTAAAACAATAGGAAATACATTATTCATATTTAAAAAGCAGAAAAGGAAAAAATAGCCACAGTAGTCGTTCATCAAATTCTACTGCAACTAAGAAAAAAAGTGCAAAGGTACAAGAAATAAGAACGCAAATAAAGGGAAGTAGGGAGAATGTAGGAGAGGCTAGCAGATTAGAGGCTTAGATGAGAGAAATAGAAGAGAGGGCCTCCACCACATTGGGGGAGGCAGCGATGAGGAAAAGGTAGTGCGGAGGGGATAGGAGGGGAAAGGAGTCCTCGAAAATATATCTAGAGATATCGAATATGAAAAGTGCATTTTGCATTTCTTTCACCTACGGCCATTTTGGCACTTTTCTCCAGGCACTTGGATAATTACAATCGGTTTTCTCTAAAAATATTTTACATTTAAGGCTTAAGCACAGCTCTTCAGTTCAAAACTCAAGTGACATTTAGGAATGTACTTGAACGGTAGCGTCTTTAAATGAACAAAACCACAGTTGCTGCCTGACGACTTAAACTAAACTTTGGCTACTTGATCATCCTTATTAGGAACTATCCGACAATAGAACAGATTACACTAAAATACAGTACAAACGCAGAACTTTGGGTGCGTACTAAATGCATCATCCTCCCCCTGCGTCATAGGGATCCACTCTTGCAACCATCCACGTAAAACTCATACACTGCTTCAGTTACGTTCTTTACAGCTATGAGGCACGTGCGCTGTTGACTTTCCAGCCCTCTCGGCTTCACAGTCAAAGCACACGTCCCGGTTTAGGCCGCAGTGGCAGTGCCACGTGTGACATTCCGCACGGGCAAGGTTACACGGAAAGTACATATCCAGCCTCCCAGCTCCGAAAGTAATCATTATCATTCTGCCACCACTTGCTATGTGTCCCCTTCATTCAAGAATCAACAGACTGACTGAGCTGCGAAATCTGCCACCACTGCCCCCAAGCGCGACCCGAAATCTGCCACCACTGCCCCCAAGCGCGACCCCGGGCTGCACCTACTTTTTTTATAATTCAAAAATGTCAACTCTCACTCAGAGTACTCTAGACCAAGTGTCGCTGTTGGACGGACGTGCTGCTGCCTGCCGGTGCTGCCTGCTGGCCTGCGTCCACGACCACGAGAGACAGAGAGGGAGCCCGGCCCCCTACTAGAAGTTTCTAGAAACTTCACAGCGCACACGTCCCTGAATGGCCAATCACTGAATGGCTTCACATGCTGAAGTCACAGTGATTGGCCATGATGTGCTGAGCCTAGCACCCACCCACGCGCGGCATCCAATAATGGATTGCCTGCGGTGGACCAGCCAATCCTGGCGCTGCATAAGCGCCAGGATTGGCTAGGGGGTCGCACAGGCTACTCGCCCTGACACCTTTAAAAAAATGACGGGGCTCGGATAAAGCAGCAGGCAGCAGCACCACCCCCTGGCCCCTTCAGTCCCTCTCAGCCTCTAATGGGAACTTCACGCTACGCGCATGCTCGTGAAAGTTTCCTCCCAAATTCCCTATGCGCAGACTGCAGCAGATCACCAGCCAGCCAGCCCCACCCCATGCCACTCCCTATTCCATCGGGTGTTTCCCGCAAGCAGATTGAAGAGCGGCGCTTCTTTATTTTATTGTCGGTGTCCATGTGTCAGGCAGCGCAGCAGGTGCGTCCACCAGGCTTAGTGGGGTTACGCCCCTACGCCCCAATGGACGCACCGCTGCTGGCCATATGTATGTAACCGGTAGCATCGGCTGCACATCCTTGAGCTGTCCTGCTTACCTGCATCGTGCATAACGTGCATTGTTTCCCTTGTTTATGAGGACCTTGTAACACTTTCACATGGCCAGAGCTGCTGATTTTGGAGCTGGGGAACCAGGTTCGAGTCTAAGCCTTGGTTCAATATCCCATGATTCTGGGTAAAACACTTAAATCTCTCCGCGCCTACTAAAAAATGAATGTGTCTTTGAGTAATGTAACTGGTGCTCAAGTAAAGCGCTTCAAATAACTTCGGGTCAAGTTTGCCCTATATAAAAACTGCAACAAAAAAATACATTGGCTGTAATGGTGGAGATAAACACGGGCACCCTGAGCAACATTTCCACTACCCAGCCCAGCTTACAATGCAGTGTCAAACATACTCACGCGTGTACATATACGCAGGCTCAATGACAAATATAAAGTAAAGCACACAAACACACGCAAACAGGCGCAATACACCAGAATAATAGTGAATATGCGCTAATAGGCACTACGTGACTGACAGATTACTCAGGGCCCATAACAATGCCATCCGTGCCAGCAACACAACACAACATAACACAATGTGGGAATGGGTGTGGCCTAACGGCCAGAGCTGCTGACTTCAAAGCTGATGAGTGGAGAGCCAGATTCGAGTCTGGGGTCGGTTCAACATCCTGTGATTCTGGGCAAATCACTCAGTCTCCTGTGCCCACCAAAAATGACTGTGTCTTTGCTCCAAAACCTTTGGGATGAGTTCGCACCATATAGAACAATCATTTTCAATGCAATAGGTCTCGCATTTACGCGAGTTTAAGCTATTGGCATTGTAAATGACAAAGCCTTTTATTTATGTTTTAAAAACCAAAACATAAATAAAAGGTATTGTCATTATCAATAGCTCAAACTTGCGTACATGCAAGACCTATTGCATTGCAAATGCTTGTTCTAAATGTATATAGCATCTTTCATCACTTATTTTTCCATCCTGTTCCTTCCAAGAAGACCCTAAATTATGTATTATGACTCAGAATCTACAGGGTAGGGGCAGGGTGAAAAAATCAAAAGTTACACAAACCTCCAAAATAGTTCAATTCTGCTTCAAATTGCAAAGAGATAACAAGGTCATACAGCATATGGGTAAAACTAATCACATGCTAAGTGCCCAGTAGTCACTACATAACAAACGTTTTATCAATACAATAGCACAGATGATTAAATGTCTCAATCCATGCTGCGAAATAATAACCATAGAAATGTCCTGTGGAACGAAAGAAATAAAGTCAGAAAAAAAGTGTACTAAATCTAGTATGGATTCACGCTAAAATATTAGCTTTAAATCTATTTCAGAAATTCATTCCTTTTGTTGGCAACATTAGCTTACCAAAATACAGAAACTTCTCCATGAAGAAATAAAGCATTCTCATTTTAGACTAATGTGTTAAAATCCCTCAAACACATTATTCCATCATTTCAAGGGTATTCTTGCGAAAATGTCACTTTCCCACAGATACAATTAAATATGCTCCCAATCATACAAATACTCATGAGCACAAACACTGGCGCAGACAGACAAACAAACAAGCACTCACTCATAGAAATGGACCACGGCGTCGCAGAACAGGGCCTTACATTTTTCATCCAAGACACTAAGCCTGATGTACAGAATATGATGCACCGTAGCTGTTGTTAGCAGATGTACAAGCGCACATTCAGTGTAAAGGAAATAAAACAGGCTCTGCACTGAGAGGAACATGATTTCCTGCATTGCTCTTTCCCCCTGGCTCATACAAGGGCACGTATTTTTTATTTTCCACTATGCACTTTCATGCCCAGAACACTCGAGTCATACCACGAATACTCTTACATGGAGCAATCTGAACAGGGCAGTGAGCAGAGAGTTCACTTGTATTCACTAATACAATTGTCCGATAGTTTTAGAATACTTGATGTTTGCACTACAATGCCTTTCGTTAAGTGCATTTCATAACATGCGTAGGAATAATAAGATTAATTTACCAAATAATGTATTTAACGTTCTTGCTAGAATAAGCTCACACACCAGCGCGCTATATTCTGTCTCACGTCAATCTCGAAAGTATGATAGAAGCCTGGCTGATGAGTGAGCTTCTATCAGCGCACTAACATTTCCTTTAGAGCGAGTGAGTGGCATATGCGGCCTGCATACGGCACAAGATATATAATATAATTATACCAACTCACTAGAAGAAGTCAGAAGAGAACTGAAGTCGAGACCAGCCGCCCTGGTCGAGACGATACCAGAGAGTACTCTTGAATGTACAGTGATGAGAGACTCAGTCGGAGGCTCGGAGCAAAGGCTGCAAAGCACAAGAATGCGACGTGCGACCACTCCACACCACAGTCACAGAACACCACGAGGCAGGCACTTCCCAGGGCCCAGAACCATCCACGTCGTCACCAGCAGCGCCGCACAGTGATTGGACATTGTTGTCAGTGCAGTCCCACGCGCGGCATCCAATGATGGATTGCCCTGCCGGCTGCGCGGAGACCGGATTGGCTTCAGTTAGTGTACCCCCCAAGCCATTGGCTTGGAGGTCATACTAACTGCTCGCCCTGTCACAATGATAACGCCGGGGCTCCTCCTGTTAACCACACCCTCCCCGTGTCACTATTGCCAGCATGGGGGGAACCTAGATGCGCATGCTCGGGCAAGTTTCCGCCTGAGCAGTAGTTGCGCAGTATGTCTCGGTGGTGGACTGTGTCACTCAGTACTGTCACTCAACACTAGACCAGCCCCCAGCCCAGCCCCGCCGCTCGGCCCAGCCAGCCCCCTGCACTCCCGTTTCCGTCGGGTGGATTCCCGATTTCCCGGCATAAATCCTGACAGCTAAATTTAAATAAATACACAGTCACTATTAATTATTCTGGCAGCCGCGGGTCCATGGGGCTGGTGGGGCTACGCCCCTACGCCCCAATGGACGCACCGCTGCTGCAATACAATACAATTCAATCCCATTTATAGAGTGCACTGATACTCCAACAAGACATTCCCGTGGTGGCAGAGAGGAACACCCAGAGAGGGGATCAGAGAAAGGGATGACAGCTGCCTAAGCAGGGATCAAAAACATTAGCTTTTAAAGCCTTTCTAAAGACAGCTTCAGACGAGCGTCTTCTCAAATTAAGAGGGAGTGCAATCAATAGTTTAGCTGCCAAAAAGGTGAAGGATGTTCCTCCTGTGAATACAAGGGATAGGGAAAAGTTTAAGATTGTTGGATCTCAAGAGTCTTCTGTACATATGGTTTAAAAAGGATCCTAAGGTGGAGATTGCCTCTTTGATGGTAGGCCATGAAGGCTAGGATCAGAGCTTTTAACTGGATTATTTTATTAACAGGGAGCCAGTGAAGGGCAGATAAATGGCTAGGCACCGAACATGGAGGTGAGATTTTCAAAATCAGCTGGGCAGCCGAAACTTGAATAGTTTGGAGTTGCTGTATCAGAAATGTTGGAGGGCCTAAGTAAAGGCTGTTCGAATAGTCCAACTTAGAGGTTATTAAAGCATCAATCAATCAATCATAGCATTTGTAAAGCGCACTACATACCCGTGAGGATCTCAAGGCGCTGGGGAGGGCGCTGCTACTGTTCGAAGAGCCAGGTCTTGAGGAGCCTCCTGAAGGTTAGAAGGTCTTCAGTCTGCCGTGCAGGTCTTTCAGGTGGGGTGTGATGTGGCTGCAGTGGGGGATGTCGAGAATAAAGCGACGTGGGTAAGTGGTGCCATGTAGACATTGAACAACATTGGGCTGAGAGATGAGCCTTGGTGTACGCCGCAGATGATCTTGGTGGCTTCAGAGTGGAAGGGGGGAGGCGGACGCTCTGGATTCTCCCGGAGAGGAAGGAGGTGGTCCAGTCCAGGGCCTTCTCTTGGATTCCGGCATCGTGGAGGCATGCTCTTAGTGTGCGGTGGCAGACTGTGTCGAAAGCGGCTGACAGGTCAGGAAGATGAGGGCTGTGGTTTCTCCATTGTCGAGCATGTTCCTGATGTCGTCGGTGGCAGAGATGAGGACAGTTTTGGTGCTGTGATTGCTACGAAACCCTGAATGGGATGGATCCAGGATGTTGTTCTCTTCGAGGAAGCTGGGCAGTTGTTTGTTGGCGGCCTTTTCGATCACCTTCACCGGGTGATACCCTAAGACCGGTCCCAGGATGCTTGATTCCAGTCAAGGGAGGACCTGGCCTGGTAGTTCGGGGGAGCAGGGTAAAGACTGATTTGCATATGGCTGGGATGAAACTAGAATGGCTCTGGGAGCAAAAAAACAATGGGGTAATCAATCAATCAATCAATCAGTGACACTTATAAAGCGCGCTACATACCCGTAGGGTCTCAAGGCGCTGGGGGGGAGGGGGGGGGGGGGGTGCCGCTACTGCTCGAACAGCCAGGTCTTCAGCTTCTTCCTGAAGGAGAGGTGGTCTTGGGTCAGGCGCAGGTCGGTCGGGAGGGAGTTCCAGGTCTTGGCGGCCAGGTAGGAGAAGGACCTTCCTCCTGTAGTCGCTCTTCGGATGCGGGGGACGGCGGCGAGGGCGTGGTTGGCTGATCGGAGGTGGCGTTTGGGACCGTAGAAGTTGACTCGGCTGTTGAGGTAGCTCGGGCCTTGGTCGTGTAGGGCTTTGTGTGCGTGGGTGAGGAGGCGGAAGGTGATTCTTTTGTTGACGGGGAGCCAGTGAAGGTCTCTCAGATGTCCGGAGATGTGGCTGGTTCGTGGGATGTCGAGGATGAGTCTGGCTGAGGCGTTCTGGATCCGCTGGAGTCTCTTCTGGAGCTTGGCGGTGGTACCGGCGTAGAGGGCGTTGCCGTAGTCCAGTCGGCTGGTGACGAGGGCCTGGGTGACGGTCTTCCTGGTCTCGGTGGGGATCCACCAGAAGATCTTCCGTAGCATGCGTAGGATGTTGAAGCACGCCGAGGAGACGTTGTTGACTTGCCTGGTCATGGAGAGGGAGGAGTCCAGGATGAAGCCCAGGTTGCGTGCATGGTCTGTCGGTTTGGGTGCGGTGCCCAGGGCGGGAGGCCACCAGGAGTCGTCCCAGGCAGAGGGTGAGGAGCCCAGGATGAGGACCTCCGTCTTGTCCGAGTTCAGTTTCAGGCGGCAGGTCGTCATCCACTCGGCTACCTCTTTCATCCCTTCGTGCAGGTTGGCTCTGGCGGCGGCGGGGTCGTTGGTCAGGGAGAGGATCAGTTGGGTGTCGTCGGCGTAGGGCTAGGGGTAGAGCTACAAGAAAGTACTGCAACACAGCAAGCCCTTTGGCTGCGCCACGCTGCAGCACTTTTAAAGCACAGGAATGCAACATATTTACTATAATATGTCACATTCCTGTGCTCTCTCCTTCTGGTGCTCAAACAGCTGCCGTGAGCCGGCGCAGGCACACTTGCACCATGGTGCAAGGATGCCTGTGTCATGGGGAGATTGTTTTTGTGCAGGAAGGGGCACCTTTCTGCACAAACAAAATAACTACAGGCATTTCCCTCTTTCAATGTGTGCTGTAGAATGCAGCACATATTAAAAGTGGAAAAAACTAGGAGAACTGAAAACATTTCTCCTTGTTGCGCCTCGCTTAACCACCCCTAGGGTGGCGTAGCATTCTAACGCATTTCCAGGTTCACAATTCCTCGTAAATCTGGAAATGTGTCAAGTTCCTTGGGTGTTGCGTGGGAAATTGTTGTGTGTAAAGGGGTGGTATTTACAAGGACAGGAAAAGTCAGAGTGGCTTTTCCTGTCCTTGTAAATATGGGGCAGTGAAATGCGCCACCGGTGCATCATGAAAAGTGACGGACTGGTGGCGCAAGGGGCTTGTAAATGTGCCCCAATTAATTTAACCCAGATCTGTGACTGGGGGTGAATCTTTGATTTGTTTAGCATTCTCTCCTTCATCTGTTCTTTTTGAATATTGCAGATGTACATGTAACCAAGCACATTAACGCATACAGAGACAAGTTTATGAAAGAAATCATGCAGCACAACACAGCAAACCACCCTGCTGTCCTGAGCTGAGGGAAAGGGCAAGCATGTACCATATCTATACTTATATGTAGCATTCCTGTCCTTTCCTACTGCTGATGCACTTTTGACTGTCTAGCACCAATGCAGGTTTGCTGCCATCATGTTGCATGGATGTCTGCACTGCAAGCATGCTTGTTTTTACTAAAGGAAGGAACACCTTTAAGCATATACCAAATCCTCTGAGGCATTTTACACTTTGTAAGCGTGCTATTGAATGCAGCACATTTCGAAATAGGAAACAACAAGGAGAAATTAATATATTTCTCCTCCTTGCACCTCTGGGGAGCAGTTGAACAACTCTTATACATTCCTAGGTAAATCTGGGTATGTGCCACATCCATGGTTGGATGCATAGGAACAGCCACACTCCAACCATGGCAGATCTCCCTGCCACAGAGTAACATAAGACAACACTTTGTGCAGCCTTCTGTTACTCTCCATTTAGCCAGTCAGCTGTCCGAAAATACTCTATTCGACTCTTGGAAGAGCCATAAATGTTTGCAAATCAAATATACAGTTACAACTTCAAAAGCCAACAGGTCCTCACACACAGAAATGATTGAAAAAAATTCTGAACAGTAGTTAATGTTCGCTACGGATCTAAAAAGCTATAAAAAATAATTTAAAAGACAGTATATAATTTCAGTTGATTCTAATTAAAGTAAATATTCCATTGCCAGTTCATGGTTCCTGATCCTAGCGACAAGTAAAAGTGGATAAATAAATTGTTTCCTCCTGGGGGTATAAAAGCTACAGAATTAAAAAGTGCCTAGTACTTTGACTTGAACAGCTAACACAGGGACATACTGGGAGTGATTCAAACCATGTGCGTCGAGTGGGGAAAGCGACTAAGTAATGAATGATTTTTAGCCACAACCTAGTCAGCAAATATTTCTGTCTTTCTTTTAGATCAATTTGCAAGTAGAGTGCGGGTTCTCTTTGTAGTCGGCAGGAAGGCTCTCAATGATTAGGCATGGTACAAGTAATATCTGTCCACTGATGACTTTGGTAAAAAAGAGATCTGCGACACCCATTTTACTAAAATTCAATTTGACATATTTTAACCAGGGTAAGTCTAGGCTTTTGTCCATCCCCATGCAGTCAGCTAATATTGTCCTACAGAGGTTATCCTCAGGACTCCTTCAAATTTGCACCAAGAGCAACAGTGGTTGTAATGCAGTGTTATCTTTCAGGTAACTCCTTCCTACTTCATTATAGCAACAAGCAACAGGGGAGCTAGGGGCACTGAAAGAAGTCTCCTTACAAACGAATTTTCCATTATTTGTAATGATTCACAGTTTACATGTCCCCAGACTCCAGCCCCGAAGGTTACCACTGAAAGACTTACTGCCAAGCACAGTGGTTTTGCATGGCCTGATAAACCTCATTTAGTTTTTGCATCACCCCTGTGTCCACTTGTGTGGAGGAAGGGGGGTCCCAGCCCTTAATAAATATACCCCAAAGTGTTGACAAACTTTGTGCACAGGTGTATCTATCATGCAGAATGCATGTATCTGACCGTTACCATATTTACAAGTGTTACTGATGATAAAAATGCTATTCTAACCATGTTTGGATATGTGCTATTTTTTACACTCCACACAATTAACACATTTCAAAGGCTTTGTAACACACATGCTTAAGGTATTGGCGATTGTGTAAGTTCACCTTGCACATTCACATGTCTTTGTCTTTGGTATATATATTTGTATCACCATAAGGTTGGCATCAGCCTCCACCACCTCGTGTGGCACAAGAAGACCTCACAAAATTCATAAAGAACAAGCTTTAAATGTTGACAACTCATAGATAAGTCCCTTGGCTTTTGTGCAGTACCGTGATATTATATGTAAATGCAAATATGAAAATGTGTGATATTGACATGTCTCAATGAATTAGTAAACCCAGGCCTATGACATGACAGAATAGAGATTTATGTGAAATTCCAAGAGACATATCATACATTTTGAATGTGTGAAGATTATTATGATTGACTTAGATAGCTTGAACCATTAGATAACTAACTCAATTTTGCTGTCATACTGGTGATGATGTACTTGTATGTTGGCATATGTAAGTTACACAAAATTAACATACTAGCAGATGGGAGGTTGATTTAGGATCGGTATCTAAAGGCCTGATTTAGACCTGGCGGGACTGCTGTCGTTCTTCCGTGGCATTGTTCACAAATTTAATCCGTTGAGCTGTCACATTCTCACCCACTGTGTTTGGATGTGTGCTGGCTTATCCGCTGTCTGCATTAACAGAGTGTTTTTGGTCGTGTAAATGGCTCTTCGCTGTTCATGAGGTGGGCTCCTCTGCTGGCCTAACATTACTCCGACGCCGTTATGATGGAAGATTGAGCCAAGCATATTGAGATTTCACAGTTGTGCTGGCATTGTCCTAGAGGCGGATTGCCAACGGAGTGATTCCATTGTAGGATGCATTTATAATGGTAATAGTGATTTCATAACACAGTAAGTATGAGTTACTATCTACAAGAATAAATAAACTGTCTTTGTGTAAGTGTGTAGGCTAGTAAATATAAGTAGGATCAATTGTTTGCATAAGTGAGTAGGATAACTTCATAAGTGGATATGATGTGAGCTGGTGTGTAATGTTGAGGTTGTTGAATAAGTATAAGTGTGTCAATACTTTCAATGTTCTGATGTGTTACCTTTGCCTCAAATTGTAAAGTGCTCTGCTATCCTTCGGGATCAAGTTCGCGCTATATAAAACTTTATAAAAAAATAAATAAGTGTGTCAATACTTTCAATGTTCTGATTTGTTACCTTTGCCTCAAAGTGTAAAGCGCTCTGATATCCTTCGGGATCAAGTTCGCGCTATATAAAACTTTATAAATAAATAAAATGTAAGTTTATTATCTCATAATGGCCGGGAGGATAAACCCATGTTTTACTGAGGGAGAATTGTCAGTCACGGTGGATGAAATGATTAGACCGACAAAAGAACTACAACTTTTGCCAAATTTCAAATGGACTATACGAAGCCACACAAACAGCAATACGAGTCATATAATTTATATGATTACATGTCCCTGCAGTAAAATTTACATTGGGATGACGTGCCGTAAGGCAAAAACAAGAATCAGCGAACATCGCAGCAACGTTAGATGTAAGAAGGAGACAACCAAAATGGCAACACATTACTTGGAGAAAGGCCATGCAGTAGATGATCTCCAATGGCTGATCCTAGAGACATTACAGACCAAGGACCACAATGCGGAATGCATATTGTTCGAGAAAGAACAAAGGTGGGTACATCGACTGGGCACGGATGTACATGATCTAAATGACAGTGTCCCATGGGCCAGCATGAATAGATAATGAGCACTCACTAATTTTAAAAAAAACCAATAAATACCCTATATAACTTTACCATCCATCCACTGCAAATATCTATTCTCAAGAAAAACTCCAAAGATGAGTGACTGACTCATTGGTTAACTAAAATTAATTATGAAAAGAATAAATGTTGTTAAAGAATGTCCCATTAAATTAACCAGCGCAACAAATAATGCCCACATAAGTAGATTGCCCTTTCATAAAAAAACAATACTCAAAACACAATAAATACCTATGGAAATAAAATATAGTTTGCCCTTTCGCAAAATGAAAAGTAGCGAGAAAATTCATGATAAGTAAACAGACACAATGTATCAAAACTAAGACGATAGTCTTTCCACTATATCTACTAAGAAGGACAAACTGAATAAAAGAGTGCCAGGAACTAGGTAATACTACCGGGTCCTGGACGGCAGAGTCAGCACAAGGGGCAAAGGAGGATCTACAGGGGGAACGCGGAAATGCTCCCGAGAAAACAGATAAGTGCCGCTATCCCCACTCAACCTTAACAATCCCTGCCTCCCATTTTCTTAAATTTTAGATAAGACCTCCCCACAGACTCCCAAGGCACCCGCGGAAGCACTTATTAACACGTGCGGAGGTATGTTACAAAGCATGCGATTGAGCGCACACCTTATGTTTGGGGCTTATGACCGTTTCAGGCAAATATCACAAATACTTAATTTGAGCACGCAAAAAAACTAACTTTGAGAATTGTTTAGAATATGCAACCTGAAGTAAAATTAAAGAAGTCTCAGTGGATAATGATAACATCAAATAGGGGTATGATATTAGAATCCTGTGAAATTCATTTTGGTGAATAACCATGAGAAACTCCATTTCTGAATGAGGGTTGATGACAGAACAATATGTGACTTAAAAGGATTGAGATTTAATTGGCAAATTTTTGAGTATGTGGTTACCCAAGACAAGATTGTGGCGAAGCTATGAATGGTAAACAAAGGACTTAATTTACCGTAAACACAGAGCGAATTAATGTATATAGAAAACGCCCCGTATAATACCCTCCCTTGAACTGACACATTCCCCTTTTTCTACAGGCACAAAAATTGACCTCATAAGGAAGGGTATATAAAAGACCCCTTCTCACTTCCTCACCTGGTCCTGAAGAAAGCCCGACGATCACTTTGACGAATAAGGGCTGAAACATGTCGACCTTTTAACTCACGAAAATAGGTAGCGTAGAGAACACTAATAATTCTCAGAAACGCATACCAACGATATTTTCAACTTCACTGGCTCGAACCCAGAATAATAAAATTCACGCTCTGGCTCTTCGAGTTATTTTAGATTCACCACTTTCACTAATCACTGGACACTACTGCACACAACCTTGGATGACTACCTCCGGGCGGAGGCTGCATACCAAAGAACCCTGTGATTATGCAGACACTCGATAAATTCAGCGGAGAATCAAGATATACCGCTACCCACGATTCCATCTCGAGTGTATGAGGGTTTTTTACAGAGGGACGTACCGAATACCTGAGTAATCCAGGTTGGCAGGACAAGTGATGCAACCCCCCACTGATTTAATGATTAGAGAATAGCCACAATTGTTTTTAACCCAAGTACAAAATTCAGCTATATCTCAGAAAAGGCAAATGTGTGCCAGAATAGTTAACAGAGTGAATACTGTATCAAATGAGCTGTGCGCACAGGAGGATATAAGAAAGAGGTAGAATTAACTGCATGGGAGAGTGTATAAACCAAAAGAAGGTACGTTGTTCCTATACTGGGTCATAGAAAAACAGGAAGGGGAAGGGGGAGCTGTGTACAAGTTACACCAAGGTTACAGGTAGTCCTATTGATGTTAACCTGCGGGGGAATAATTCCCTTTGCAACTAGGGCCCTCACACACCCAGCCAGCAGGTTTCATTCTTCATCATTGAGCCTGCTCCTCATCAGATTGGCGCTGCAATACCTGACGGGCACCCAATGAGGGGCTCTTAGGCGGAGATCTTTTGTTCCATGCCGTTTGGCGTCATGGGGTGAGGGGCCTCTTAAGTGTAGATGTGCGGCGCTGGTGAGTGCAAAATTAAAAACAGGTCAGGAAGTCCAAAGAGCTACCTTTATTCTAATAGGACTCCCTGCCTGATTAATATTAAAACAAGGAGTGTATGACAGTTAAATTACCCTATTGGATCAAAGGTTTTGCGCCCCACTCTTGTTTGAAGGGTCAACATGTTTCTTGCCCAAAGGCAATTCGTCAGGACCTTAGTGAAGACTAACTACACAATGTGATAAGGTGAAAAACCATAAAAAACACACAGGGAAGTTCCCGCAGTTAATAAGGACAATCTGAAAAAGAGAAAATTATTATTTAGACTCAACTAGATTAGGAACTGTATACATATAATAGCCGTAATACACTCTCTCAACACCATAGACTGTATGACTATATCCCATAATATGCAAAGGTGTGCATCATGACATCACTCAACTGTAGGAATGTCAACAACAATCAACTATAATAATGATTTAAGCTGAAAGGTTTAAAAGACACCAACAAATGTCATAAAATGGGACTCACAAGATTCACATGGTTGGCAAAAAAGGGTTGGCAACAGGACTCTCCCAGTCTTATGTAAAAGGAATGCCTCAGCAGAGGCCGGCTGGTCAGGGACACACATAATGAAGTGCCTAAGGAACTGAATGATGGAACAAATCAGAAGAATAAATGTATCACTAAGGGTCACATTACACTCTCTTGGTCAAGACCCATAATAGGTAGTTGGCAGGAAGAATGGTGGTTGCCCAACCTAACACTCGTAACCACATGGAGAATAAGTAGTTTATTTAATGTGAACTGCCGAGCACCGGAACCCTGGAGCACGGTTATGTCCCCAAGAGGCTCATTAAGGAAAACCAAAACTTAATCCTGGTGGCCAAGGGAAATTCATGTCCCCATGCTACACCTGAACGGCTGATGGCCAGCTCCATGTGAGTTAAGGTGCCGGTTCTAAGGATTACCACCCCACAAACCGTCCATTAACCTCTAATGTCATCAAAACAACGGGCTTGTATTAACCCAAATCTCACCTTAGTTCTTTGAGGTTCCAAGTAGTAAACTTACCCCAGCTCCGCCGCAACCGGTCATTGGTAATCAGCTGTGTGCAACGCTGAAATATCCCAGAGTTCCTGGTTTGAGTCGGGGCTACAAAGGGCATTGGTTACGGCTGGAGAATCTTTGGCAATCTAAAGTAAAGGAAAAACTGCCCTGCGAGTTTATAACAGCAGCCATCTTGAAAGGTGCAAATAAAGTAAGTACACATTGTGTGGTCGCCCAAGTTTAAAATATATGTGAAATGTATCACACAATGCTAGGTGGAAATCCGAAATGGTAAATGTTATAAAAATTATGAAGGATTAGTAATGGTGCCGGTTGGTAATACGTGACACGAGCAACTCATATAGTTAAGCCCATGTAGAACTCACAATGTCAACCTTGTTAATTATTAAACAGTGCAGGTTGCATAATGATATACTCAGAGCCTTAAAAGCAAGGTATCAAAAAATATTTTATATAGAACAGGGCACTCATTATAAATTAATACATTTCATATTAGAATGTGCACAGCGGTAGTAAGGTGCTCTATACCATCATCATGTCAAAATAAAAATAAAATTATAACTAAATATCATCTACCAATGTAACCAATAAAAGATAAGCCTAAAAGACAAGTCAATGCTGCCAACCCTGTTGCCAACACATAGTAAAATCACTGGAACTAATTCGCTGGTAGTGCTGCGATGTGTACAATTGTCCCAATTGTAAGGTGAAAAAAACAATATGGTTTTAAAAGTATGCATACAATTTATACATACAAGCTAAAAATGTGTGGGCCAGTAGAGGCTATTTAGCATCTCTGGTAACCTACTAATATCCCACGGGGGTTACCCATGCATGTACTATATCAAAAGAAGGGGATCCTCAGGGCTTAACAGGTCCAACGTACATGCCCCAAACACTCTTAACCAAAAGAAGGTACGTTGTTCCTATACTGGGTCATGGAAAAACAGGAAGGGGAAGGGGGAGCTGTGTTCCAGGTACACCATGGTTACAGGTAGTCCTATCGATATAAACCTGCAGGGGAATAATTCCCTTTGGAACTAGGGCCCTCACACACCAAGCCAGCAGGTGTCATAATTCATCATTGGGCCTGCTCCTCATCGGGTCGGCACTGCAATACACGATGGGCACCAAATAAGGGGCTCTTTGGCGGAGATACTTTGTTCCATGCCGTTTGGTGTTGTGGGGGTGAGGGGCCTCTTAAGTGTAGATGTGCGGCGCTGGTGAGTGCAAAAGTAAAAACAGGTCAGAAAGTCCTAAGAGCGACCTTTATTCTAATAGGGCTCCCTGCCTGAATAACATTAAAACAAAGAGTGTGTGATGGTTAAATGACCCAATTGGATCAAAGGTTTTGCGTCCCACTCTTGTTTGAAGGGTCAACATGTTTCTTGCCCAAAAGCAATTCGTCAGGACCTAAGTGAAGACTATCTGCACAATGTGATAATGTGAAAAACCTACCTACCATATAAAAAACACAAGGGGGAAGTTCCCGTAGTAAATAAGGACAATCTGAAAAAGAGAAAATTATTATTCAGACTCAACTAGATTATTAACTGCATACATATAGTAGCCCTAATATGCTCTCTCAACACCATAGACTTTATGACTATAACCCATAATATGCAAAGGTGTGCATCATGACGTCACTCTACTGTAGGAATATCAACAACAATCAACTATAATAATGATTTAAGCTGAAAGGTTTAAAAGACACTAACAAATGTCATAAAATGGGACTCACAAGATTCACATGGTTGGCAAAAAAGGGTTGGCAACAGGACTCACCCAGTCTTATGTAAAAGGAATGCCTCAGCGGAGGCCGGCTGGTCAGGGACACATATAATGAAGTGTCCTAAGGAACTGAATGATGGAACAAATCAGATGAATAAATGTATCACTAAGGGTCACATTACACTCTCTTGCTCAAGACCCATAATAGGTAACTGGCAGTAAGAAAGGTGGTAGCCCAACCTAACACTCGTAACCACATGAAGAATAAGTAGTTTATTTAATGTAATCTGCTGAGCACCGAAACGCTGGAGCACGGTTATGTCTCCAAGAGGCTCATTAAGGAAAACCAAAACTTAATCCTGGTGGCCAAGGGAAATTCATGTCTCCATGCTACACCCGAACGGCAGATGGCTGGCTCCATGTGAGTTAAGGTGCCGGTTCTAAGGATTACCACCCCACAAACCGTCCCTAAACCTCTAATGTCACACCTTAGTTCCTTGGGGTGCCAAGTAGTAAACCTACCCCAGCTCCGCCGCAACCGGTCATTAGTAATCAGCTGTGTGCAATGCTGAAATATCCCTGAGTTCCTGGTTTGAGTCGGGGCTACAAAAGGCATTGGTTACGGTGTGAGAATCATTGGCATTCTAAAGTAAGGGAAAAACTGCCCTGCGAGTTTATAACTGTGGCCATCTTGAAAGGTGCAAATGAAGTAAGTACACCTTGTGTGGCTGCCCAAGTTTAAAATATCTGAGAAATATATCACACAATGCTAGGTGGAAATCCGAAATGGGAAATGTTACAAAAATTATAAAGGATTAGTAATGGTGCCTGTTGGTAATACGTGACACGAGCAAATCATATAGTTAAGTCCATGTAGAACTCACAACGTCAACCTTGTTAATTATTTAACAGTGCAGGTTGCGTAATGATATACTCGGAGCCCTAAAAGCAAGGTATCAAACAATATTTTATATAGAACAGGACACTCATAAATTAATACATTTCATATTAGAATGTGCACCGCGGTAGTAAGGTGCTCTATACCTTCATCATGTCAAAATAAAAATAAAATTATAACTAAATATCATCTACCAATGTAACCAATAAATGATGAGCCTAAAAGACAAGTCAATGCTGCCAACCCTGTTGCCAACACCCAGTAAAATCACTGGAACCAATTCACTGGTAGTGCTGCGATGTGTACAATTGTCCCAACTGTAAGGTGGAAAAAATAATATGGTTTTAAAAGTATGCATACAATTTATACATATAGGCTAAAAATGTGTGGGCCAGTAGAGGCTATTTAGCATCTCTGGTAACCTACTAATATCCCACAGGGGTTACCCGTGCATGTACTATAGCAAAAGAAGGGGATACTCAGGGCTTACCAGGTCCAACGTACATGCCCCAAACACTCTTAACCAAAAGAAGGTACGTTGATCTATACTGGGTCATAGAAAAACAGGAAGGGGAAGGGGGAGCTGTGTACAAGGTACACTATCGTTGCAGGTAGTCCTATCGATGTTAACCTGCAGGGGAATAATTCCCTTTGGAACTAGGGCCCTCACACACCCAGCCAGCAGGTGTCATGCTTCATCATTGGGCCTGCTCCTCGTCTGATCGGCGCTGCAATCCCCGACGGGCACCCAATGAGGGGCTCTTTTGCGGAGAGCTTTTGGGAGAGTGCATTCCCTGGCCTCCAAGCATCATCTGGTGGCCCAGAGGACAGGTAGTGTTCTCCCCGCCCCCTTACAACTTTTTCTCTGGGAGGAAAAGTTCTTGCATATCTTACATCCTGAAGGCTTCACAGGAATCCCAGGTGGAGTGGAGACTGGTAAAAAAAAGTCATTTAACCAAAAACCAACAAGAGAGAAAGGGTATGAATATTCACTCTTATACCCCTAGTCCTAGTAACTCAGATCAACAAAAGAGTGAATCAAAAACATATATAGCAACCTCGTACTAAACGTCCGAGGTGCAAAGGAAAGAAAATGGATGCAGTAACACATACATAAGGGAGTGGGACACATTTTGTAAACAGATAAACCCATATATAAATATTTGTCTTTACATTTTTTAGGACATTTGTAGTATTATTGTTGTTTCTCTCATTTTACTAACTGTTAATATGTGTTGTTACTATGTGTGTTTTTCTTCATGTTTAATTTGTTTTTCTTCCTTGTATCTTTGTTTGTCTGAATGTATTTTTTTGTACTTAAGATTACAGGTTTCAATCTCCATTTAAATTCACATGATGTTATGGTGCTTGCAATTATTTTTTGTCTAATAATATATTTTACTACTAAACAAAGAGAGAGTAAGGGTAAAGCAGGTCACTCTCGTACCCCCAAGAATGATTACAAAAACAACTGAAGAGTGTTCTATCACTCTCCAGTTGTTTTTGTAATAATATATTTTATACATGTGTTTTATATTTGGAATAATTTCTGATTTTCACTGCATATACTTTACTAGGTATGTTCAATTCACAAATTTGCAAGTGTTGTTAATGTTTAATTGAAATGACTACAACTACCAAGATGCATTGTGTTTTACTGAAAATAATGCTGCAATGTTATTTTGTTCCTTCTTCCTTTTTTGTATTTTCACAAATGTTAAAGTGTATTGTATTTATCAATCTCAATTTTGCATTGCAGTGGGATGCGTCAGCAGCCCCTGCCACAATACAAAAAATAAGGTGATGACATATCCCTGCACTACATGGCTGGCAAAAGGCGGTGCCTGCCACATGGTACTGGGATATGTAGGGGGCACCATAGGTGCACCCCAGGGCCCATATCCCAGGCACAAGGGGAAAGGGGGCCACTTAGGGACTCCAAATCCATTTCCACCAGCTGTTACGAGGCGGGTTGACCGCTGCAGAACGACTGGAGGAAAGGCATATTGGAATTCTTACAGTGGTGCCTGACAAGCACTGCTGCTATTCAGGAACTACAGGGAGGTCCGACCGGTGGTTGCATCACATCCGCATGTCGGGACTGTGGCAGTCAGTCTTTCAGAATGCCACACGTCCCCCGCCATTGTAATATGGTGGGCGGACATCCCTGTTACAATGGCGGAGGGACCACCACCGACAGTCACTGGCAGTCCTTTTGCCATCATAATGAGGCCCTAAGTTATTTGTTTCACAAATCAAAGAATTTTGAATCAAAAATGTCAATGTATGCTGTGTTTCATACTGAATATAAGTTGTTTTGATAATAATTGTACTCTGCAATGTTTAAACGATGACTAATCTATCTTTCTAATTTGCTTACTTTACTGTTTTTTGCCCTGCTACGCCTTGGAATCGTTTGTTTTGAATTTCTCATCTATACTGTGTTGTGCTGAATGCTTGCTACATTTTATGTATACTTCCTAATTTTATTTCATTTCAGGGCATCATTTACCTGCTTTTTAAAAGTAGTTTTGTCTGTAATTTGAACTCATTTTGTAATTTATCATAATACCACTGAACAGTATATTCATCATATTACATCACTTTTTCCTTTTAGGTTGCTTCATTTTTTCCTACAAACTCATTTGATGTATCATGCAGATTATTAAAGTACATTTTTATTCTAATTAGTAATAGGCCTAACACCCAGAGTACATGGATAGCCATCTGCCTCAATCATTCCAAAGACATGAAGGGGTAGGTCCATTCAGAGCCCTGGGAAAGGTAGCAGTTGCAGAGGGAGCACAATGTTAAGATGGAAAATCTAAACTCATATTAGGGCTACTTGACTGTGGTTCTGCATGGTTGGTTTGAACATATGTTTAGGGCTTTTATAGCAACATCTTCCCCTTTCTGTGGTCCAAGTACTTCTGGGCCTGTTACACCTGCCTCAGCCACTGAAAGGGAGGCCCTGCCACAAATGGAAACACCTATGCCCATCTGATTCCCTGCAACTGTACATTCACCAATCCCCCTGATGAGGGGATGTTCATTGGGACAATCAAGTGAAGATGGAAAGACCTGCACCACCACCAGCAAGAGACGCAGAACCAAATTTCCTCCAGTGTGGGACTACCATTAACTCTGTGTACTATATTTTTGAAACATTTACTTTTTTGATGTAAGTTGTATTTTGTAAATTGGATTTCAAACAATGTTGGCTCTTCAATATTAGTTTCATTCACCATAATTGACTTGCTATTTTTTTTCATCCTCTTTTAGTTTATTTGACTGGTGTTTTATTTCTTCTATCAATTTGTTCACTTTTTTAGTTCCATCATACATTTTAAAAAGTTAAATTCAAAGATTGTTTTTTTCATAAAAACTTTCCATGTGGATAATGTTTTAAAAATAACAAAAAACACAAATCAAAAAATTGTATTTGATTTAATTGGAATAAAGAAATGTTTCTCATATTTTCATAATATATTGTAACCCATACAGATTCCAAAAACTTCATGTAATATTTCCGTTTACAGTTTTTGAACTTGCCATAATGAAAGAACAGCAAATAATCAAAAACATGTAATTAAATAGTTAGATAGCATTTTTATTGTAGTTGATTAATACCATAACAATGAAACATAAAATATTTAAAACAATCAACATGATACACTAAATTTTCAAGACCTTCATTAACAATAAAATCTACAATTGCCCATTATTCAGGTAACCTATGCGATTGGCCTTATTAAGGTGCCAAGTGCCCCGATCTAACCCAATCTGAATGAGCGATTTCCTTGATAAAAGCAGTACATATTCCCATAGCCACTAAAATCCATATTCAGTATAAAATGTTCCTAATACAAAGTCGGCAATATTTACACAGATATGGGTTATGATTACGGTGAGCTGTTTACACTAGTGCCTAAATCCTTTCAATGGGAACCGGTGCAGCATTTCAATCTAGGAGGACAAAATGATTCTTGCACTCTTGTCTTATCATACTTAGAGCCTCCAATATACCTGATTGAGCTTATTGCCTACTGGGCTTATCCCTCCTATTATCTCTGCCCTACACTATGGTGCCTCCCTCACCAGTGGGGGGAAAGGTTACCCACCCAGATGCCCTTCCTAATTTTCTTTAAAGAGCCTTGAAATGCCAAATGTTCCTTCTAAAAAGGATTAAACCTCAATAACGGGCAGCATCCATCCTAGGTGGCAACTGTACTCCAATCAGCTCTTTCTTACACCCCCACTCTTGAGCAGGAAACCCCATACTGACTGTAAAGGGTGTACTTGTTAACTGACATTGTTTCAGAGGAAAAGCTGTCGCCCGGGTATTCAACAGTATTTGATTTAAAATGTTCATAAATTTAAGACATCTATCCAGCTCCCCCCCCCCCCCCCCCCCCGGGTGATCTACTGCTAAAGCAGAAGGACGATGACTGTAAACAAGAAAGAACTCCTTCTGCCAAAAAGATAGGTTTTAGTAGTAGTCTCCTTTGTTGGTCTAGGGCAGGGCAACAGCATAACAGATGAAACCATGATTCCCTTTAATTGTAGCACAACCTGCACTTGAAGTCACCTCCTAAACCAGCTCAGTGAGGGTTAAAATCTCATACTAAATAAGCAAACTCTCATTCATTTATGTCATCATCTGGAGCCAGATTTACTTCCTCACAATAGGAAACCCATCTCAATTATACCAATACTGAAAATATTAGCAGTGCTCCCTTTTTGGCCACAGGATCATTCTAATACTCTGTTGTAGTATTTGGTGGAATGTCACAACCAACTTTAAGTTTTATTTCTTTTTATAGTTTTTATATAGCACAAATTCGACCCAACGGTATTTGAGCACTTCACATGAGCACCAGTTACATTACACAGGGACGCATTCATTTTCGGTAGGTGCAGGGAGATTACATGATTTGCCCAGAATCACAGGATGTTGAGCGGGCGCAGAGACTCAAACCTGGTTCCCCTGCCCAAATGTCAGGAGCTCTGGTCGTTGCGCCACATCAAAGTGGTGTGGTACAAGATGGTCATACTTCGATGATGATACTCATCAACAGCTACATACAGTTACCACAAACTGTGGATTTTGCCCACGTGAAACGAGATTTGTATGCTTTGGGTGAAAGCGGACCATGACAAGCTTAAAGACAGAGTCAAGACTATGGAGATATTTATTCAGGAATTGGCCCCGGACCACGCAGCGGTAAAAGCACAGATGGCGGATGCTTTGGACAGGCTGAAGGTGTTGGAGAGGAGGGCCGAGGATGCGGAAAATAGGAGTAGGCGCAACAATGTTCGCCTCGTGGGCCTTCCGGAAAAAATTGAGGGCAATGACATGGTGGGCTACCTCGATAATTGGCTACGCACTGAGGTGGCACCAGAGGGACTATCTCCTTTATCTGAAACGTAGGGGTGTGTATATAGCTTTTCTTCAAGAGACGCACCTCACCAATCAGGAGGGAATAGCGCTACAGAGGAGGTGGAGGGGGCAGCTCTTTAACACAACGTATTCGGCCTTTGCGAGGGGGGCATTGATTTGGACACGGGCAGGGGTTCCCTTCCAGGTCACTAAAACAGTAGTAGATCCAAAGGGTAGATTTGTGGCTGTGGAGGGGAGACTTAGGGGCCGGGTAGTGTCTCTTTATAGTGTGTATGCTCCAAATGTAGATTTGCCCGCTTTCCTAACAGCACTTTCGGGCAAACTGGCGAGTTATTTGGCAGGGCCGATGGTCATGGGGGGAGATTTCAATTCAGTGGTGGAAACTGATTTGGATAGATCCCATCCCCCATTGCACGCCTCCCCAGTACACAGGGTAGCGAAACGCCGACTAGATTGGCAGGAGAGCTGGGACCTGGGGGACGCCTGGAGGGCACTGCACCCTACCACGAGGGATTACTCCTTTCATTCTACTTTACATGACCTGCATGTTAGATTGGATGTGTTTCTGTGCTCATCGCATATGCTCTCAGCAGTGGGAAGCGCGGAGTATTTGGCCCGCACACTGTCGGACCACAACCCTCTGTTGTTGTCCCTGAACTGGATGGTGGAAATCAACTGTGTCCCAACATGGCGGCTGCAACCTGATACATTGGATGATTTGCTTTTTAGGGAGGCCTTGGGGGAGCGAGTGGCACTTTACTTTGAGGAGAATAGTGGCTCCACTAGGGCTGTGGAGTGGGACGAGTTTAAGGTGGTGATCAGGGGTCACTGTATCTAGAGTGCTGCAGGTGCTCGTAAGACTTTGTTGGATGATCTTGAAAGAGCAGAGCGGCAATTGAGGGAGAAGGAGAGAGAGCGCCCGAATCACCCTGAGCTCCAAGAGGGGGTTAGTGGCGCCAGAGAAGCGCTGGCGGTGGAGTTAGAGCGGTTGCGTAGCTTCGACCACAAGGTATATCTGACGAGAGCACATGCGGAGGGCGATAAAGCAGGGTTGATGCTGGCGTGGCTTGCCAACCCGATCAGGCGGGGTGCTCCAATCATGGCGGTTCAGGAGGAGGGGGGCGGGCTTTGCCACACCCAAGCCGGGATCCTGGATAGGTTCAGAGCATATTATGAGGGTCTGTATGAGAGCAGGCTGACGGGCGGGGCGGAAGAATTGGAAACCTTCCTTGGAGGGTTGCAGCTACCACAATTAGAGAAATCGGAAGCAGAGGAGCTGGGTCGGCCTATAACGATCGGAGAGATAGGGAGTGCGGTAAAGCAGATGGCCAGGAATAAAACCCCAGGGCTTGACGGTCTCCCGATAGAGTTTTATAGCAAATACTTGGAGTACCTGGCCCCACAACTGCAACTGGTCTACAATGAGGCGCAGTCGCGAGGTAGACTCCCGCGATCAATGTGCGAAGCCCTTATGATCCCGTTGCTAAAACCTGGTAGAGCGAGTGATGCCCTCTCATCTTACCGTCCATTATCTATGCTCACGACGAATTACAAGATACTGAGCAAAATCCTAGCGAATAGATTGTTGACTCACATGACAGGCTTGATTCGTAAAGATCAATGCGGCTTCATCCCAACGCGAAACACTACCCACAATATTCGCAGGCTGACTAGGCTGTTGGGGGCTCGGTTATCGGAAGAAACTACTCCATTTGTGCTTTCCATAGATATCGAGAAAGCCTTCGATAGTCTTGAATGGGACTATCTATATGAAGTGATGAGGCGTTTCGGGCTAGGGGAGGGTTATATCAACTGGACCAAAGTCCTGTATACAGAATCCACGGCTAGAGTTAGAGTGGGTTCATTGATCTCGAAGCAATATCCGGTACGGCACTAGGCAGGGGTGCTCCCTTTCCCCCTTTTGTTCGCATTGGCAATGGAGCCTTTTGCAGCGGAGGCCAGGTCCGACCGCTACTATAAGGGGTTGGTCTACAGGGCCAGGCCGCATGTCATCTCATTGTATGCAGACGAGTTGTTGATGTTCTTGGCCGATGCGGAGGCGGAGTTGCTGGGGGCGAGACGTTTGCTGGAACTGTTCGGGCGGCTGTCGGGCCTGAGGGTCAATTGGCCCAAATCTTGTCTGTACCCGCTGAGACAGGGAGAGCCGTGCCCCCTCACGGCGCAGGAACTCCGGTGGGAACCTCATTGCCTGCACTACCTCGGCCTTTATGTCTACCACACTCCAGCGGATATGCTGGATGTTAATATCAATCGCTGTATTAATGCCTTGAGAGGGTGTATGGACTTCTGGGCTACTCTCCCACTCTCACTGGCAGGTCGGGTCTCCTTGCTTAAGATGGTGGCACTGCCTAGGCTACTATATTACTTTAGGACTCTCCCGATATGGGTGCCGGGCTCAGTCTTTTGCGCCTGAGGTCGCTGGTCATAGCGTTTTTATGGGGCACGGGCCGGTGACGAATAGCTCTGGATACCCTCTTGCGACCCAAAGATGAGGGAGGCATGGCGGTGCCTGATTTCGAATGCTATTACCTGGCGGCTCAACTGCAGACTTTCACACATTAGGTCGTGAAGGTGTATCGAGGCCCGGAGCATTCTAGAGATGAGGGCACTCCGCGGCATGTGCTGGCATATATCACGCTGCATCAGAAGCTATTGCTTAGGGATCTGACAGTGGAAGAACAGACGTTCCGACTTTGCTGGAACCGGGCGCGCAAACGAGCGGGAATCCGCCGCATGTATGCTCCGGAGATCCCGCTGGGAATGGTCACAGCCCTGCCTCATGGTGGAGACTGGTCGAGACTGCTAGGCTGGGAAGAGGCTGGGGTTCAGATGCTGGGCGATTTGTATGAGGACGGTGCATTGCTTCCGTTTCAAGAGTTACAGGAGCGGTTCGACCTTCCACGAGGCGATTATTTTTTACATGCGGCGATAACGGGCGCCATGCAAGACCACTGGGGAGAGGGATTGCAGGAACCTGCGACCTCCATGGCGTGCCAATATGCGATGATGGCGGCCGGAACCTTTAAGGCGGTAACTGTCTGTATTCCAGAATGTTGCGGGAGGCCTTGCAGCCGCTCACAGCTTTAAAAGCTAAGTGGGAACTGGACCTCCAAATGGAGATTCCTGACGCCACTTGGGGCCAACTATTACGGAGGGCGCGGAAGAGCTCGAGGAACGCTAGGTTCCAACTCATACATTTTTATATTATTCATCGGGCATACCTCACGCCAGGGAAACTACGGCAGTACTTTGGAGTGGAACAAGCGGCCTGTCCTAGGTGCAACACACTGGGGGCAGACCTGGGACACATGCTGTGGGATTGCCCTACCTTGGGGGAATACTGGCAGGAGGTTGGGAGGGCCTTAAATAACGTCACGGATAGGGAAATACAGTATACCAAAGCAGTGGCGGTGCTGCACTGGTTTCCACACACATCCAAAAATAAGACTACCAGTAGATTCATAGATATGGGGCTGATTTTGGCGAAGAGGGAAATAACCAGGAATTGGAAATCAAAAGTGAGGCCCACATACAAGCGATGGTATGGTGAATGAATGAAATGAATGAATGAAACTTATATAGCGCACGACTTACCCTGGGGCATCTCCGCGCTTGCTTAGGTTAGGGAACCCGTCCTGGTATTCCCCTGTGAGATAACCCTGGCAGGGTATCCACAAGGTGAAAGCCAGGCATCCCACTGCGAGGGGCCGTTGTGGAGATTAAGCAAGCTATTGCCCAGAGTCGCAGATTGTGAACCCGTGAGTCGAGAAGGCACCGGAGCGAGAATTATCGAGTCCGTGGATTTTTTTAGCCCAAGACCCGTCGAGGCGGGGAATTGAACCCTGGTCCAGGGCCGAACTCAAGCTCCAGGTCTGCCGCCTCTGACCCCTGAGCCACACTTCTCCTATGGTGAATGTCTGAGGTGGGCAGCCTGTGAAAGCACTTTACAATACCAGATGGCTAGGAGGACCAATGATGGGAAAGCCATGGAAAGGGCGACAGCATGGGAAATGATGATACAGGCACTCCGGGATGATAATGATGAGGAGGAAGGAGAGGATGCGGACTCTGAAGCAGCCGACCCCATTAGCGCACCTAGGAGCACACCTTTAGCGAATGTTTAACTCCTCCTTGCACACACCAGAACTTATTTTCTCTAGGATTCTACTATAGCGCTGCCACGGGGGGGGGGGGAGTTTGGAAGTGTGGGGAGTTGGGGGGGGTGGTTGATAGGGGGTGGGGGAGGGGCGAAAATTTTAAAAGCAGTCCACGTCTTCCTGTGTTTATGGCTATGGACATTGAACAATGAAGCGGGAAATGGACTCATTATATTTGTTGCTCAGTCTTCTACCTGGAGACGTGAATGGCATGTTAGGGGGGACGAATTGATTATGTGCCTTACTGCTATGTTAATCGGATATTTCATCAATATGTTGTCTGTGCAATTATTTTGGTGCTGCAATAAAAACGATGTTACAAAAAAAAATGAAAAATATTTTATTGTTCAATATTTATTATTTGGTAATACATATGAATTAATTAATATTTATTGGTATTTATTATTAATTTATTGTTAATTAATTATTCAATGGTAATTATATTTTTAATCATTAATAATGGGTATTTGTAAATAATTTAGAATGATTTAAAAATGAAATCTTTAATTATTTTAGGTACAAAAAGTATTTATAAGTATGTTATATTTAACTTCTACGCTATCCAACTCTTTCCCTACTGTTCCACTCTCTGGAGTTGGAATAGTAATCTTTACCCCTACGCTATTCAACACTTTCCCTACTGTTCCACTCTCTGGAGTTGGAATAGTAATTTCTACCCCTACACTATCCAACACTTTCCCTACTGTTCCACTCTCTGGAGTTGGAATAGTAATTTTTACCCCTACGCTATCCAACACTTTCCCTACTGTTGCACTCTCTGGAGTTGGAATAGTAATTTTTACTCCTACGCTATCCAACACTTTCCCTATTGTTCCACTCTCTTGCATATGGCAATGTCTGAACTGGGGTGGTGTGGAGTGCAAATAAACGATGGATTTAGGCCCAGATCTCTGTACTGGGGTGAATGTATGACATTGTTTTGCATTCTGTCCATCAACTGTTGTTTTTGCATTTGTCACCCCGACAGGGATGGGTATGCTCAGACGTGAGTCCCATGCTCTCCACACCACTAGAGTCAAGCTATCCTGGCTGAAGACTGCTGATAGCCAGAAACCGGTCCTAGGATGCTTGATTCCGATCCAGGAAAGACATCGCTTGGCAGTTCGGGCTCGACTGTTCCCATGAGGCACAGGGTCAAGGCTGATTTGCATATGGCCATGTCTGAACTGGGGTGGTGTGGAGTGCAAAAAAATGATGGATTTAGGCCCGGATCTCTGTACTGCAGTGAATGTATGACATTGTTCTGCATTCCGTCCATCAACTGTTGTTTTTGCATTTGTCACCCCAAGTGGGATGGGTATGCTCAGACGTGAGTCTCATGCTCTCCACACCACTGGAGTCAAGCTATCCTGGCTGAAGACGGCTGATAGTCAGAAACCGGTCCTAGGATGCTTGATTCCGGCCCAGGAAAGACATGGCTTGGCAGTTCGGGCTGGACTGTTCCCATGAGGCACAGGGTCAAGCTGATTTGCATATGGCCATGTCTGAACTGGGGTGGTGTGAAGTGCAAAAAAACGATGGATTTAGGCCCAGATCTCTGTACTGGGGTGAATGTATGACATTGTTTTGCATTCTGTCCATCAACTGTTGTTTTTGCATTTGTCACCCGACAGGGATGGGTATGCTCAGACGTGAGTCCCATGCTCTCCACACCACTAGAGTCAAGCTATCCTGGCTGAAGACTGCTGATAGCCAGAAACCGGTCCTAGGATGCTTGATTCCGATCCAGGAAAGACATCGCTTGGCAGTTCGGGCTCGACTGTTCCCATGAGGCACAGGGGCAAGGCTGATTTGCAGATGGCCATGTCTGAACTGGTGTGGTGTAGAGTGCAAAAAAACGATGGATTTAGGCCCAGATCTCTGTACTGGGGTGAATGTATGACATTGTTCTGCACTCTGTCCATCAACTGTTGTTTTTGCATTTGTCACCCTGAGTGGGATGGGTATGCTCAGACGTGAGTCCCATTCTCTCCACACCACTGGAGTCAAGCTATCCTGGCTGAAGACGGCTTATAGCCAGAAACTTGTCCTAGGATGCTTGATTCCGGTCCAGGAAAGGCATGGCTTGGCAGTTTGGGCTGGACTGTTCCCATGAGGCACAGGGTCAAGGCTGATTTGCATATGGCCATGTCTGAACTGGGGTGGTGTGGAGTGCAAAAAAATGATGGATTTAAGCCCAGATCTCAGTACTGGAGTGAATGTATGACATTGTTCTGCATTCCGTCCATCAACTGTTGTTTTTGCATTTGTCACCCCGAGTGGGATGGGTATGCTCAGACGTGAGTCTCATGCTCTCCACACCACTGGAGTCAAGCTATCCTGGCTGAAGACGGCTGATAGTCAGAAACGGGTCCTAGGATGCTTGATTCCGGTCCAGGAAAGACATGGCTTGGCAGTTCGGGCTGGACTGTTCCCATGAGGCACAGGGTCAAGCTGATTTGCATATGGCCATGTCTGAACTGGGGTGGTGTAAAGTGCAAAAAAACGATGGGTTTAGGCCCAGATCTCTGTAATGGGGTGAATGTATGACATTGTTCTGCATTCTGTCCATCAACTGTTGTTTTTGCATTTGTCACCCCGAGTGGGATGGGTATGCTCAGACGTGAGTCCCATGCTCTCCATACCACTGGAGTCAAGCTATCCTGGCTGAAGAAGGCTGATAGCCAGAAACCGGTCCTAGGATGCTTAATTATGGTCCAGGAAAGACATGGCTTTGCAGTTCGGGCTGGACTGTTCCCATGAGGCACAGGGTCAAGGCTGATTTGCATATGGCTATGTCTGAACTGGGGTGGTGTGGAGTGCAAAAAACGATGGATTTAGGCCCAGATCTCTGTACTGGGGTGAATGTATGACATTGTTCTGAATTCAGTCCATCAACAGTTGTTTTTGCATAGTAATTTTTACCCCTACGCTATCCAACACTTTCCCTACTGTTGCACTCTCTAGAGTTGGAATAGTAATTTTTACCCCTACGCTATCCAACACTTTCCCTATTGTTCCAATCTCTTGAGTGGGAATAGTAATTTTTGCCCCTACGCTATCCAACACTTTCCCTACTGTTCAACTCTCTGGAGTTGGAATAGTAATTTTTACCCCTACGCTATCCAACACTTTCCCTATTGTTCCACTCTCTGAAGTGGGTATAGTAATTTCTACCCCTACGCTATCCAACATTTTCCCTACTGTTGCACTCTTTGGAGTGGGAATAGTAAATTTAACCTCTGCGGTATTCAACACTTTCCTTACTGTTGCACTCCCTAGAGTGGGAATAGTAATGTATTCCCCTACGCTATCCAACACTTTTCCTACCGTTGCACTTTCTGGAGTGGGAGTAGTCATTTTTTCCCCTACGCTATCCAACACTTTCACTACTGTTCCACTCTCTGGAGTTGGAATAGTAATTTTTACCCATACGCTATCCAACACTTTCCCTTCTGTTCCACTCTCTGGAGGTGGAATAGTAATTTTTACCCCTATGCTATCCAACACTTTCCCTACTGTTCCACTCTCTGGAGTTGGAATAGTAATTTTTCCCCCTACACTATCCAACACGTTCCCTAGTTTTCCACTTTCTGGCGTGGGAATAGTAATTTTTACCCCTACGCTATCCAACATTTTCACTACTGTTGCACTCTTTGGAGTGGGAATAGTAATGTTTACCCCTACGCTATCCAACACTTTCCCTTGTTTTCCACTTTCTGGAGTGGGAATAGTACTTTTTACCCCTACGCTATCCAACATTTTCTCTACTGTTGCACTCCTTGGAGTGGAAATAGTAATTTTGTATCCCTACGCTATCCAACACTTTCCCTACTGTTGCACTGTCTGGAGTGGGAATAGTAATTTTAAGCCCTACGCTATACAACATTTTCCTCACTGTAGTTTTTTGGGGAGTTTGAATAGTAGTTTTATTCCTATAGCTATTTAATATTTTTGTATTATTTTAGATAATGTAGTATATATTTATTTTAAAAATTTTGAAAGTATATGTAATTTCCTAAATGTATTAAACATAATTATTTAGTTTTTATTTATGTTATTGTTTTTTGTGTATAGATGGATTTGTAATTAATATTTTTTATTAAAACTGAATATTAAGTAAGTATACATTATATATTTTATGTACAGATGTTATTAATGTTGTATTATTATATATGTATTACTTATTTATTGTAAACAGTAATACATATTTTAACTGTTTATTTTACTTATAAGTAATATTTCGTTTATTTTACATATTTCTTTTAACAAAAAACAACAATATTTTTAATAACGATATTTTTAACATCGATATTTTATTTTCAATATTTTTGTACTTACCATGTTGTAGATAGGACGTCGATATTCTTGCTTTCGATATTCTTGCATCAATGTTTCTGTAGGTCGATATTCTAACCTTCGATATTCTGTCAGTGATTCATGCAAATATATACTTACACTCATCTTGAGATGTCTATTCCTTCCTTTTCAACACTATCATATTTATTTGACATATCAACATCCTCACCCATTGGCTCATCATTGTTTAATTCCTCTGCAATGTTTGGAATGTTGTGTGACATTGAGCATGCCGTAGTGATTTTGCACACCTTATTGGGTGAGCAAAGGAGGGCTCCACCTGGCTTATCTAGACTTCCAAAGCTGGCCTTTATGAGCCCACAAGCCTGCTTCACTAGCCTCTGTGTTCTTCCATGGGTCTCATTGAAGCAGACTGCCCGCCCCTGGCATTGTTGGATTCCTCAGCGGTGCTAACAACCATGGTTAGTTAGGATAAGCTTAGTCTCCAATATGAAATTAAAAAAGAGCCAAAAATGTACATACAATTTTTGATCATTAATCTTGAAATGAATAGACAAATGTATTGACAGTGCTTACCAACAAGCCAGGCCCTCTTGGTTCCAAGTTGTGTCATTTGCAGGGATATGGTGCTGTTCTATAGCACAAAGAAATCATGTTGATCCTGGAAAACGGGCACACATGCTTGTGATACACATATCTAGTATGACATTGTTCTGCATTCTGTCTTTCAATTGTTGTTTTTGCATTTGTCACCCCGAGTGGGACGGGTATGCTCAGACGTGAGTCCAGTGCTCTCCAAACCACTGGAGTCAAGCTATCCTGGCCGAAGACGGCTGATAGCCAGAAACTTGTCCTAGGATGCTTGATTCCGGTCCAGGGAAGACGTGGCTTGGCAGTTCGGGCTGGACTGTTCCCATGAGCCACAGGGTCAAGGCTGATTTGCACATGGCCATGTCTGAACTGGGGTGGTGTGGAGTGCTAAAAATCAATGGATTTAGGCCCAGATCTCTGTACTGGGGTGAATGTATGACATTGCTCTGCATTCTGTCCATCAATTGTTGTTTTTGCACACAAATCTAGTAAGAGCACAACTTGCACATTGTTTGAATGGAAGTTTTTCTGATTGAGGTAGTCTTGTTCTCTGTCATGTGGTGGCACCAATGCAATATGTGTGGCATCAATTTCTCCAACCACATATGGTAGGCGACCCAAAGGATAAAAATGTCCCTTCACATTGGAAAAATCTTTTTTTTGTGGAAACTGTGCGAAGCTGTTGATGGTCTCAACTTTGAAGAAAGAACTTCTTGTAGCATACCACTGAAATATGGTTGTAACATTCCACCGAGAACTGCAACAGTTGTTGGAATGATCCTGTGGCCACAAAAGAGAGCACTGCCATTAATGTCACTATTGATGTTATAACTGTGGAATTCCTATGGTGAGGCATAAGATCTAGCTCCAGCTGTTCACATAAATCAAGAATAGTTTGCCCATTCAATCTGAATGTTTTGATTGTATACCGTTTTTCCATGGTAGCAAGGTCAGTAAATGGTCTCATAATTTGAGGATGTTGGCTTCTTACTCTCCTGTGGTTCATATGTCTGCATTTAAAAGAAAAAAAGAAAAAACATTTCTGCCAAAATTCATTAACAATAAAACACACATTTCATTTAGTTTTTAAAAGTATATATTTTTAACATAATTTTACAAAACATTAATGATTTTTTTAAATTTGTTATGCCCATCCACACCTCCAGTCCTTCTACCGCCACCAACCTCAAACAGGGAATGAAAAACTTCAATGTCTGGATCAACGATTGCGCAGACAGCTTCACCCCAATCAAAAGCAAAATCAAGGAAAATTGCTCCAAATAGAACGTCAGAACAGCGAAACAAGACAGCAAACAGTTGAAGAAGAGACGGTGCACCAGCAAGGACATTTCCGACAGGACAGCCTTCAAGATCTCTCTAAACCTCTACCACTGCCTGTTGAGAGCAACAAAGAAGACAGCCCTGGCCACACACATCGAAACCAGCGCCAAAAACAAACAAGGTTGTATGTTTATAAATATATCAACATGTTAGTTGGGCATGAAAAAGCTCAAGCTAGTTTGTGTACTGTGGCGTAGTAACGCAATGTCATGGAATAGAGAATGTTTGTGATGTCACTATGTTAAGCCAGGACTTGCAATTGCTGTTCTATTCTGCTAGGGTTGATCGCACACTTGTTCCTGGTTAAAATAAACTCTTCAATAAGGAATTGGTGAAGTGTGCTTTGTTGCAATAAAGACGAGGAAGGGATGTACCGCTGGGAATACCAACCCTAACTGAATTTGCATGGGCAGATAGTGTAGGAAAGTCAATAATAATCACACTGGAAGATTGTGGTTGTAGACGGAGTTTATTCAGTCTTCACGTCTTCAGTTCCCAGTTAGTAATGCAGACAACAGTCCCGAGTCCTAACTCCCCACATTCTACCTATTCAAGCAATAACACACTGACTCAATGCACAAGCTTGTCACGAGCTACAGACACAGCTGAGCGCTCGTGACATCTCACATGAGCGTAAGTACATTCCCAACACACCTTCCCCCCTTAAAAAGAAAACAAAAAAAACAATAATTAAAAAAAAATCAGTTCATCACAAAATCATTAAACCGAACAGGTAAACGATGAGAACGTATAGCTCTAGAATTGTCTGAGTTATATTCAGTATGTGAGCGTTCCCCATCACCTCTCTGTTCCCCAACATCAAAAAAAACATTGCTGTCAAAGTCATCCACCGATTGGCCAGTCCCATTAAACAAAGAAACTCTGCCCAAATTCCACACAGAACCACCATCAACCCTGACAGCATTCCTAAAAACTTCAATAACTTTCCTTGGACTTGACCAAAGAGGAAAACCTTTACTCACACCCTCTTTCTTTTATAATACGAACGGAATCACCCACCTTAATGGAACGAGTGGAAGTGGAACCAATTCTTTTAACCATGTCATGTTTCATCTTATCCTTATACGATTGAACCCTGTGTTGAACAGCTTCAAAGTCAACCTTCAAACAATTTTCAAAACCAGCCAAGTTTTTTTTTAGCCACCAAGGAACTAACTTTGTGCTAGGCTTCCGCCCTCTTAAAAGCTCAAAAGGAGTGACCAAGGTCACTGAGTTGGGAGAAGTCCTGTAAGCTAACAACATAGATTGCAATGCGTTTCTCCAATTCAGATTACCCTTGATAGAAAGTTGTATGGCTTCTTTGATAACACGGTTGAAGCGTTCAACCTGGCCATTTGCTTCAGGATGGAAAACTGCAATCTTTCTATGAATGATACCGCATTTAACAAAAAACTCTTCCATTTCCTTGCTCACGAATTGCGGACCATTGTCAGTCACAACTTCCTGAGGAATACCCTCTCTGCAAAAGATTTCATCTAAAAACTCTATCACCTGACGAGAAGTGACCTCTTTAACCATCTTGACCTCTGGCCATTTGGAATAATAGTCTATAAGGACAATACCAAAAGCTTCTTGTTTTGGTAAGCAACTAAAAGGCCCAATGATGTCTATTCCCAGTTTCTGCCAGGGACCTGAAGGCAAATCAATGGGGCAAGGCTCTGGACGTAAAGCAACAGCTGTTTTGTCACTGTTAGAACAATAAGAACAGGAACGTACAAAATGGTCCACACAAGATTCAATCCCTGGCCACCAGAAAGACTCCTTTAAACGTCTTCTGGTGAATGATATCCCCAAATGTCCCTCATGGGCAATTTCAAGGAGAGTATTTCTAATAGAAAAAGGTGGAACAATCTTGTCACCACGAAGAATTAAGTCACCTTCCACAGCAAGTTCTTCCTGAACCTTAAAGAAACCCATCATATTTCCAGATAACTTCCTCTGCTCTGGCCAACCATTCATGAGATACCTCTTGACACTGCACAACTCCAAATCCTTGCTCATCTCTTCCATCCAAACATCCTCCTGCAAGGAAAATCGTTCACCACACACTAAATTGACATCAAGAAAAGTGAATGCAACTTCACACTCCTCCTCGTTAACCACTTCAGGAGGATTCGTATCAGAAATCAGTCTGGACATGCAATCAGCATGTACATTCGCCTTACCCTGAACATATTCAATACTGCACTGAAAAGATTGCAATCTTGAAGCTAATCTTGCAAGACGCTCCAACATGGTTCTGCCTCCACCTGGAGCCATGAGATACACCAAAGGCTTATGATCCGTTTTTATCAAGAATCTCGTGCCCCACAGGAAAGGCCTAAAGTGCTCAGCTCCCCAAACACAAGCCAACAACTCTCTTTCTATGACAGAATAATTTTTTTCGGCATCTCTCAAGGCTCTTGACGCATAGGCAACGACCCATTCTTTCTCACTATCCTTCTGCAGAAGCACTCCACCCAGACCAGAAGAACTAGCATCTACCATAATGATACATCTCACGCCAACCACAAAAGGTTTAAGACATGGAGCATTCACAACAAACGTTTTCAAGGACAGAAAGGCATCTGTCATTTCACTAGTCCAAACGAACTTAGCATTTTTCTTCAATAAAGACCTGAACGGGTCAACCTTAACTGAAAAATTTGGGATAAACTTAGCATAAAATTCGATGAGACCTAAAAAAGCCACAAGTTGTTCCTTTGATGTGGGCACGGGAGCATTCGTGATGCTTTTAACATGATTTTTCTTTGGTTTAATTCCCATCCCACTAATAGTATGCCCCAGGTATTCCACCTCTTTTTGCCTAAATTTGCATTTGTCAAGACGTAGTGTAAGACCTTTCTCCGCTAAAGCAGCAATCACACACCTTAGATTATTATCATGTTCTATGTCATCTTTTCCATGCACCAAAATATCATCTTGAAATGCTATGGCACCACTCAAACCCTCCAAGGTATCCTTCATTAACCTCTGGAACACTGAGGCTGCGCTCGCCAATCCAAAAGGCATGCGACAAAATCTATATAAACCCTCAGGTGTGATAAATGCAGTTATGTTCTTAGACTCTTCAGCTAATACCACCCGATGATAGGCACTGGCTAGGTCAACACATGAGAAGACTTGTGCACCAGCTAAAGTGGAAACCATCTCATGAAGGTTGGGTAAGGGATGTGAATCCACCCAAATGGCGCCATTGACACTGCGGAGATCAATGCATAATCTGAGTTCCCCAGTGGATTTAACCGAAATTACAATAGGGGAAACCCAAGGTGACGACTCAATTGGTTCAATTATGTTTTTCTCACATAGATCTTTTAGCATTTCTTTAAGTTTGACTCTATAGGATAGAGGAACATTCCTTACTCTATGCCTAACAGGAATGGCATTCTCATTTAACTTGATGACATGTTCGAATCCTTTATACCGACCCAAGGTACCACTGAAAACACTAGGAAAGGATTTACGTAAGTTCTCAACTAGCAGTGAACTATCCCCAGCAGCACTTGAAACATTCGATGGTTGCACAACATAAACAGGAGGGTTAGCTCTGGGATCAATTTTCATCCCTAATTGGTGTTGGTGTGGCCAACTTAAAAGTGATAACCCAGATCTTGACACATAAATTTTTCCAGATATGTGTCGGTCAGAAAACTGTATGTTTGCAATAAAATAACCAATTAGATCAATTTTGTGGCCTGTGTAGCCGCCAGGAGATACATCAGATTCAAGTAACTTCTTATTCGGGAATTTTTCTCGAAAAACACTTAAAGAAATAATGGAATACCATGCACACGAATCTACAAAAATTTTTAAACTCACATCATCAATTGTTATAATACAAGATGGAAATTTAGTGCAATCTCCATCCTCACATACATTGATAACAGTATTAACTTGAAATGTTTCTTCATCATCCAATTGATACCCTTCACAGCAATCATATATACAATTCATCTTCCCAGGTAATGACCTACAAAATCTTGTAAAATAGCCCTTCTTGTAGCATTTTGAACATGTCTTCCCTAAGGCTGGACAATTCTTACAATCCGCTAAGTGTCTATCACTTCCACACCTAAAACATAAATGTTTTGAGGTTTTCCTCTCTTGTTTTTGATTCCTGAACTTGTTATCATTTCTAGAAAAGAATTCATTTCTCTGCGAAAAACTTTTCTTGGGCTTATCTAATTCTTTTTACACACTAAATACATCACTTTTATCATTGCCTCTAATCTCCTTGACAAACTTCTCTGAATGTTCTATAGACTTCGCAATATCTATGGCATTATTAAGAGACATATCAGAAGTTGTCCAGAGACGTTCCTGCACTTTTTTGTTATTTGTTCTCATCAAAATCTGGTCTCTTAATACTTGCTCATAAGATATGTGCTCGAAATCACAGGTAACAGCTAAAGATCTTAAAGCTGATACAAAATCCTCTACAGGTTCATCTGTGCGTTGCTTCCGAGAATAAAAGATAAACCTCTCCATAACAATATTCTTTTTCTTTCCATATCTTAAGCTTAACTGTAATGAGGCATAATCATACACATTAATATTCCCCGGATTTACTAGTGCTGGTAATGTTTTAAACTCTTTCATGCCACCCAAACAATGTTTTAACAGTGAAAGCTTTCTTTCCGGTTCACACTCCCCTTCCTCCAACACATCTACATAAGCTAAGAAGACAGGTCCCCAAATCTCCCAAGCCATGGGTGGTTCACCAGGTGATGATAGAAATGAAGGAGGAGGTACAATGCCAGACATATTAATTCAAAATGAACACACTATAGATACATAAGTTTAAATGCAGAATAACTGAAAATAAATAAATAAATAAATAAATGCAATTGAAGATGTAAAGTCACAATAAGTAACTAAATATAGTCATAACACGCGGAATGCGTATCATTGAAAACCTTTCAATGGATAAATCTTCCTCAGTATTATTTCCTTACTAAACTGGGAAATTTTGCGTGGAAACACGGTGAAACGATGACCCTGAACGTTATTGTCAACACGATGAGACGATGACCCTGAGCGTTATAGTCTTCTGCGTTGTTATTCCAGGATTGGAGTCTCTGCACAACAAGATCAACGAGACTTAAAGAGAGAACGAGTTAAAACGTCTCTACTGCTCCCAGTGTTGCGCGATCCCATCCTCGTCGCCAGTGTAGGAAAGTCAATAATAATCACACTGGAAGATTGTGGTTGTAGACGGAGTTTATTCAGTCTTCACGTCTTCAGTTCCCAGTTAGTAATGCAGACAACAGTCCCGAGTCCTAACTCCCCACATTCTACCTATTCAAGCAATAACACACTGACTCAATGCACAAGCTTGTCACGAGCTACAGACACAGCTGAGCGCTCGTGACAGCTCACATGAGCGTAAGTACATTCCCAACAGATAGCTGTGGCAGCCGCTGTGCTGCGGTGAAGCTCTGTAGACCAGGTGATGACATCAGGGGAAGTGGACTGTGGTACTGACAGCTGTGATAGGAGTGCTGCAGTGCGGTGATAAACATATTTTAGAAAAGGACTGAAGTAAGGAGATTGCGGCAAGGAAAAGCTTGAGGCAACAGAGCATGCATTCACTGCACAAGCATAATTCAACACAGGTGGTGTGAGCGGAGAAAGAAATTCAGGAGCACACGCATATTTCAGTTTGTGCCGGTGTTAGCAGGTGCAGAGCAATGACCTTGACGGCTGTGAAATGATGCACATCAGGCAAAAAGGTATGTGCTCACTGGGCCATATTGTTAGACGTGTACAGTCTGGAAGAGGGGAGTCCAGGGCTGTGGTCAGAAGCGTGTCAGGCCAACCCGAGGGGGATGTGCAAAGGCTTCAAAAAACACACAGGGCCGGCAGGGGTTCAGAGTGAGGGGCCAGTTCTGCAACTGCCTCATGAACAAGGTGAAGGGCAGTTGTGGAATCTTACCAGTTTGTCAGGTGCAGCTGGTAGGCATGCCTGTTAGTTCGAAGTGGCCCCTTTGTCACATGACCAGTGAGAATAATTAGGATGACTGGAAGTTCCTGTTGGTTGCCAGGAAAAAAACTAGACCGTTAAAAGAAAACTTATTGGAGTAACAGGACGAAAGTGTATTTCTGGAAAAAAGACTAGACTGCCAAGTGCAGTCTGCTAAACTACAACTGGAGGAGCTTAGAATTTGAAAAGTTTTGGACAATGGTGTCTTCACTTTTTTAACTACTTTTGTTGTTTTACTGTTGGGTGGATTTGGGAAATACTTGTTTTTTCAGGGGTAAATTTCCAGCTCCGAATGTCTTCCTAAATGCTCAAGGGGATCTCAGTATGCCATTGGAGGATTGGCAAGAAACATTTGAGACCTATTTAGAAGCATTAGGGGAACCATTTTTGTAGCCGAAAGGAAGTAAAACATAGCTTGGGTGTATAGGGAAGGAAGGTATTGAAGACATTACCATGCGTAAATGTTGGGACAGGGAATAATGGGGAGTTGGATGAGGAGTATAAAGAGGATGATGTATTTAGTATTGCAATGAAGGTGTTGAAAGTGCATTTTGGGAAGAAAGTCAGTGTAGTGGGGGAGCACCATAAATCTTTTTACTAGTGCAAACAGCGAGTGAATCAATAGATCGGTATGTGAGTGCCCTATGTACACTGGCTGTCATGTGTCATTTCTGTGATCTCCATGAGTAGATAATTAGAGATCAGCTTATTAATCATATGTGAAACATGAGGGTACAAGAAAAATTGTTATATTTAAAGGATCCATCATTGGATAAAGCCATTGCAGTTGCTAAACGTATAGAAGATACATTGAGCAATGTGAAGGAGTTAAAGAAGAAATGTGATGATGAGGTAACTGTACAAGTATTAAACAAATTAACTCACACAGATGATGGAAAATGCATCCAACTCCAATAAGGAACTTTTTCAGTTGGTAACTAAGCTTACCTCCACCCCACAAAACAATACAACCACACATAGCCAATAGTTTTGTGATACCCTGGCCTTCAAAAGCAAGGTTGACCAAATCTTCAATAGATTTGATGCTTCTCATCCTGAGGTCACCATCGAACTTAAACCTCAGACAGTCTAGGGCTCCCCACCTCCCTGAATGTTCTCCCTTGTCTCTCAATCAAGTGGGCTCTCTCCTGCTTGAAGCAGCATCAGGGTCCCCTGATGGCCCTTGCCTACTCCAGGGTACTTAAGTTTGTACAGGAACTTATCTCCACCAATCTTTCATTCATCTTCAACACAGTGCTCTCATTGGGTATATTTCCAACAAGATGGAAACGAGCATCCATCCTTCTGCTAATAAAAAAGCCCAATGTTGGCCCTACCAATCCTAAGAACTACAGTCTCATCTCATGTCTTCCCCTCCCCAGAAATATAGCTGAAAAAATCATGAAATCTGAACTTTCATAGTTTATCCACCATGTGCACATCCCTACCCAGTTCAGTTTTGCACCAGGGCACAGCCCAGAGATGACACTCAATAAAACAACAGACGAGATACAACCTGCCTTAGACAGAGGGGGATAAGCTACCCTCATTCTCCTTGACCTATCCGCTGCTTTGGAAACAGTGGATCATAAGACTCTGATCCACCATCTGACCGTCATAGGGGTAAAAGACAAGGCTCTCTCCCTGCTAACCTCCTTCCTTTCAAACAGGACCCAAACACTGACCTTGGGACAATTTGAATCCTCACCTTTTACTCTGCCATGCTGGGTCCCACCCTTTTCAAGATCTGCTTCTCTGTACTGGCTCCTCTAATTAAAATATTCAACCTAAATCTTAACTCTTAAGCTGATGGCACCCACTCGGCAGTCACAGCTCCTGGCAAAGACCTCTCAGGTCCCCTATGTTTCCAGGACTGTATGAGAGCAATCAATCTCTGTATGAGTAAACACTCTCAAAAACACAACTCTGGACAAACAGAAGTAGTTTTGCTCAGGAATCTCTTACTCTCCCGGTCCCCTGTCAGGTGCACATATACTTGCCCTCCACCCATGCCTGTGACCAAAGCCAAAAACCTGGCCTTACTTATTGATGAAAACCCCAAATATGGAGCCCAGGTCTCCATTTAGGTTTCATTCTCCTTTCACACTCTAAGGATGATCAGGAAATGTCTTCCCTACATCCTAGATAAGACCGGGATGAATGTGATCACGGCCATAGTCCTCTCAAAATTGTACTATTGTAATGGCCTCTACATGAAAGTGCAAGGACGAACCGATTAACACTTTGTTCAAACAATGCAGGGTGCACAGCCTCGAACGCAAGCCACTGCCTTCGTGGCTCCGTTATGAAACTTTAAACCAAACTTCACCTGTGTTTATCTGAAAATATTTATCACATCTTCTCCTATTTTTCCTTTGAATTCAAACAAATTACGCAGTAGGTATTCAAAACTTCCAATTTTATTCATGTCATGATGTTAAAATGGTGACAATCCATGATGGTAAATTCCTCAATTGTATGCGTCATACATATCGTACCTAATGCATTTCGAGAATAATCTCTTCTTCAGGGGTCACTGTAAAACATTTAAAAAGTAAGTCCCATTACAAAACATGTGATTAATCAAAGCGCCCCTTGGTTTTAAACCCCACGTTGCGTTTATACTAAACACGAATACAATGTATACAACAAATTATACAACTGCAGTTACTAACTTAACCTCTGCTAACCATTCTCTACTTAAAAAAAATGCAGTTTATCCCTATATTACGTAGTGACTTACAAACCTACCGGATGCATGTGCACAACAAAAACTCTCAAAGCTTCCAAGTCTGCCAAGCGTACTTCTCCATAGACTTCCCTAATGTGAATTCTTAGCCCCACTTCACGCTTTTCAAGCTCTCACTAAATAATACCCCGTGACCTCAACCCTTGTGAATACTTAGCCAATGGCTAGTATTGAGCTTGCGCATGGGCAGAGCGCGAACCAGGTGTCGCACGCCACATTTTACAATTGGACAAGTTTAAGGATTACCGGGGTGTGCAAGCTCCTACTAATGCACATCTACATAAAAGTGCAAGAAAAGTTGGGTAGAATGCTTCAGTTAGTCCAGAATGCAGCAGACAAAATGATCCTTGACCTCCCAAAATTTCACTCCATTGCCCCTGGAATCTGAAAGCTGCATTGGCTCTCGGTTCGCAGGTAGGTCAAATTTAAGGCCCACTGCTTGGCTCACAAAGGCCTGCACCATGCACTCCTATGGCACTCCATGCACACCTATGGCACTCCTTCCAGTGGTATATCCCCAACAGACCCCTGTATTCTGCTGCATCCAGAACACTTACTATCCCCAGAGTAGGGAAAGCTAACTGGGGTCGTAGGAGTTTTGTCGCCAGTACAGCCAATCTATGGAATAGTAGTCATTCCCACCTCAGAGCTATACCATCCCTTCTTGCATTTAACCCTATGCGCGCTAGCGGGTTTTCCCGCTGCACGCTGGGATTTCAAAAATCCCGTGTTACGTGACAAAGCCAGCTCGTCATGCGCACAGCGCAGGTAACGCCCATGACGAGCTGGCTTTGTCACCCGCATCGAAGGGGTTAAGAAGGAGCTCTTTAACAACTAAGATGGCCATAATTCTGCATTATTGTGTTTTCTATTTCTTTATAAACGTGTGCAATGTCTATTGGGGCTGACATTGCACATTTGGGCAATCAATGGCACCAGGTACATGAGTGAATCCATCAATGTTGTTAACACTTCCTTGGTAGCTAATTGTTGTTCACTGGTTTTTGTGAAGAGAAGATACTGGGGTGCAAGTTATATGATGGCATCCACAAAGTCTGGAGGACTGCTGTAAATGCTCTCTGAGACATGCCACTTAATCTTGCACTATCTTCTCCAATAATTCCATGATACTCTCCCTCTTTAGTCTGTATATTTGGATGACCTCCTCCTCCCTCATGCCAATGATGGATATAGGTTGACGGAATGCACGCTTCTCCCTTTTTCACTGCCTACATGGTTGTCTCCTACTTACTTTCAATTATAATATGACAATCTCCATTGCATAGTTGAGCTTGCCCAAAGTGTATTGTAATCCTGAGGTTTTTATACTGAAGCCAATGCATCATTTTCTACACTTGTGTTGCTATGTTCAGCATTCTGATTAAGCATGAGCGAATTTTGCGGATCTCGCGTTCGCGAATTTTGCGGATTTGCGGATTCGCAATCCGCAAAATCCGCGAATTCCCGCGAATTTGCGGATTTTTTTTTTTTTGTGTTCGCCCGTGTTTCTGCCAGTTCGCGAGGGTTTTGTACACTTTCGCAAATTGCGAACTTACCTGTCGGGTCGCAAGTTTCGCGAACTTGTTGTTTCTACGTGTCCAGCCTGTTTCGGACACTCTTCTTCATCACTGCCACTCTCTGTCACCACTGCCACTCTCTGACTACTCATGCCACCCTCTGGCCCACCCATGCCACCCTCTGTTTCATCACCACACCCTCTGGTTGTCCAGTGTACATTATTTTCGGCAAAGCAAAGCACACCTTCCCTGCCTCAAGTGACCTGAATTAATTTGGGGCTGATTAATGTGTCACAGAATATTTTTTTAGCTGGCACCTGCTTCCTTAGTGCGCCCTGATTAGTGATCTTTTGCACTTGCTAAGTGCTTTCATTGTTGCAAAATTAGTTACAACACCTGCCCTGCCCCAACTGACAATAATGAATTAGGGGCTGATTAATGGATTTTAACTTCCAGCCTGGCTCCTGCTTGTCTCCCTTAGCTGTAATTCAGGACCTTTGTGGCATATGTGTAACTATTCTGAGGTTCAGAGCAGGGTCACATAATAGTTTCAACTGGCAACTGAACTCTGGAGGGGCCCCTCAGGAAGCACTACAGGAAATGGCTACTAATGATGAGCCTGAACTTTTGAACCTGGTAAGTAGTTACTTTCAGTTTTGCTAAGATCGTCTTTCTGCAATTTTGCACTTATTCGCGGGGCGCGAACTCACGCGAACAGTGCGAGCAGTGTGAGCAAAATCCGCTGCTCGCGGATTTGCGGATTTTGCGGGAAATTCGCAAATCTCGCGGATTGCGGATTTCCCGAAAATCCGCAAAATCCGCGAGCGGAACGGATTTTCCGCCCATGCCTAATTCTGATGCATTTATATTGTTGTTTTACACTGCATCATAATGCATAAGGCAGTGAAATGATGATAAATACCACTGTGTCACATTTGCAGTGGAATATATATCGGAATACCTACATTCCATATATTATTTGCATTTAACCAAAGAGTGGCTCCTGCGGACTAAAACGAACTTCTTTTTAATAATAGAGACAGCACAATGGCAATAGTAAGGGTTGAAATTGATGTCTAAAACAGAGCAGGCTACCACTGTAGGTCCTTAAGAGACTCTATATTGCACACAGGGTCGAAATGGCGTTGACTGTTAGAAAAAGCGAACCAACACACAGCACTTCTCATTGTACAAAGTGTTGATTACAAAATGTATACCATATAATGGTCGCTTTTGTGTTCTAAAGGAAACCATGTACATAATATCTCGAAATATGTCACTCCTTTCTATACGTTCCTTAAAATTTCACTCTGACACCTTTCACTAATGTGTTAGATTATCGTTGACTTTAGAAATACTATATCTGTAATGTTGTGTTCTTCATTTCATTGTATAAACAAAATTGTTCATCCCAGTTGACTTCCTTGGTGTGTTCAGCTTCTCTCTTTTAGACATCAATCTTAACCCTTACTATTGCCATTGCGCAGTCTCTATTCTTAAAAAGAAGTTTGTATTAGTCCGCAGGAGCCACTGTTCTTTGGTTAAATACTTTATATACCCTAGGCTCCTTGTGAGAAGGGTTCCCTTGTTCCTTGTTCTTGATATATTATTTGCAGGCAGATTCAGCATAGCACTTGCACCATGCAATTGCCTTAAAATGACGCATTTGTGCTCCTGCATTGCTTGATAAATTTGACTTCCTTCTTCCATTGCCCTTGCGACACTGCGTTTTGCAAGGCTGATGCAAGTCCCTGGGCCGGCTTCAGCGCAGAGCGACTTGTACGGCCGCACTGGGTGCTGACCCATGAAAGGGGGGCTGACCTCAGGGGGGTCACTGTGTTTAGTAATAACTTATAAATGGAGAGATGAGGGGTACTTTTGCCTGGTGGTAGTGAGAGAATCTGATGAGGTGGTCATGGGGTGTGGAGGTGCCAAAATTGATTGTCGCACCGGGACCACCAGCGCTAAAGCCGGCCCTGGCAAGTCCCTAACCCCTTCGGTGCTTATGATGATCTGTACTCGTCAAGGCACACAGTAGCCATGTGCTCACATGACACCCACCCACGGGGGAAGTGCTGGCGCTCCCCCGTGGGCGTCCAATCCTGGTATTTTTACTGGGGAAGGCAGGGAAAGACCTTTCCCTGCCTCCCCCCGCCCTCCCCTCTGCATCATCAATGACGTACTGAGGCAACATCAAAATTTCCTATCTCAAAACCATCTGGTTTTGCAAGGGGGGTCACCTGGGTTTTTGGCCCCGTGCTTGGCGGCCATCTAGGGAAGCCTACCAAACCCACACATTTCTGAAAACGAGACACCTTGGGGCTTCCAAGGAGGTATGGCTTGTGTGGATACCCCAACGTTTCCCTACCCAGAATTCCCTGCAAATGTCAATTTTAGCTGAAAGAATCACTTTTTCCACACATTTTTGTCTGGGAAAGTTGTGGCATCACCCGGCTCACACAAATTTCACACCACCCAGCAATTCCTTGGGTCTCCTGATAAAAAGGATGCCTCACTCATGTGGGAATGATAGGGTATAAGTACCTTTAAGGGATTTTGTTATTATGTATTTCAGACAAAATTTCAAACAGTACTTGACGGCCTTGTACATATAAGACCGATATGCAAAGCAACAACAACAGATATTAAGTCAATTTACGTAAGTCACTTCAAGTGATCAATGTGGAAGGGAGGGAGAGGGTGTGTATGAAAAAATTGTATTTAATACTCAAGAATCGATTTGAGAAAAGGGTATACAGAATAAATAACAATGTTTTAGGAAGAATATTTCAGAAATAGCAATCAAAAGAAAACTCTCTATAACAATTGTATGCGCTTATCCGCCTGTTCACAGTTGATCTATTAGTTAAGCAGACAAAGCGTATATGTCGACGTTTCGGTCTCTAATCTTGAGTTGATGAGACCATCCTGAGGACATATGAATCATGTCTTGAAAACCCTGGTAGAATGAAGTCTTGTTGTCTTCAAAAAATATTGGTGTTTCAAAAGGCGATCAATGATGCCCTACTGCACAATAAATATCACAGGAAATCTTCCGCTTAAATTAATTCCGGTAGATTGGACTCTTGGTGCTCTCCAAGTTTAATATAAATAATTGGTAAATGTTGGCTGCGCAAAAAGATGTTGCAGAACGTCTTCCGCTTTGATTTAATTCTTTCTGGGAGATGAAAGATCTGCATGGAGAAGTCTTAAAACCGTCAGCGTAACCGCATGAACCCAAAGTGAGGGAGGCACAAGTACTCGCGACACGGAAGGGCCCAAAACATTTTTTGATAGGCAATGTGGATGTTGCCTAAAAACATTTGTGTGCTTGCCTGTCGCAGGTACTTGGGCCTCCCACACAAGTGAGGCACCATTTTTATTGGGAGACCTGGGAGAACGCTGGGGGGTAGGAAATTCATGTGAGCCCGGTGATGCCACACTTTCCCACACAAAAATGTGTGAAAAAGGTGATTTTTTTCAGCTAAAATTGAAGTTTGCAAGGGATTCTGGGTAAGGAAACATTGGGGGTCCACACACGCTATACCTCCCAGGAAGTCCCTGGTTGTCTAGTTTTCAGAAATGTGTGGGTTTGGGAGGTTTTCCTAGATGGCCGCCAAGCACGGGGCCAATGACCCAGGTGACCCCCCTAGCAAAAGCAGGTGGTTTTGAGAAAGGGAATTTTGATGTTGCCTCACTACTTTTTGGGCCCTTGGCTGTCGCGGGATATTGGGCCTCCCACACAAGTGAGGCACCATTTTCATCAGGAGACCTGAGGTATTGCTGGGTGTTAGGAAATTTGTGTGAGCCCAGTGATGCCACAATTTCCCACACAAAAATGTATGAAAATTGAGGTTTGCAGGGGATTCAGGGTAGGGAAACTTTCTGGGATCCATGCAAGCCACACCACCTTGGAAGCCCCCGGGTGTCTAGTTTTCAGAAATTCAGAAATGTGTGGGTTTAGTAGGTTTCCCTAGATGGCCATTGAGCACGGGGTCAAAAACTCAGGTGAGGCCCCTTGCAAAACCAGGTGGTTTTTAGATAGGAAATTTTGATGTTGCCTCGCTACGTTTTGGGCACTTACCTGTCGGGGGTACATTCACCTCCCACACAAGTGATGCTAAATTTTTATTTGGATACCTGGGGGAAAGCTGGCTGGTAGGACATTTGTGTGAGCTCGGTGATGCCACACTTTCCCACACAAAAATGTCTGAAAAAAGTGTATTTTCCAGCTACAATTGAGGTTTGCAGGGGATTCTGGGTAAGGAAACGTTTGGGGATCCACACAAGCCATACCTCCCTGGAAGCCTCTGAGTTTCTTCTTATCAGAAATGTGTGGGTTTGGTAGGTTTCCCCAGGTACCAGCAGAGCTAGGGTACACAAACTACATGTAAGCACTTTTCCAAAATAGGATCATTTTTGACTGCAAAATTGAGGTGTGACTACGTTGCGTTTTGCGCCGCTTACTGTCGTGGGCACTAGGCCGACCCACACAAGTGAGGTAACATTTTTCTCGTAAGACTTTGGGGAACTCGGGGTGGGAGGAAATTTGTGGATCCAAGCAGATTCTAGAACTTTCCACCACAGAAATGTGGGTTTTTTTGACAATTTTTTAGGTTTGCAAGGGATTCTGGGTAACAGAACCTGGTGGGAGGCAGTCAAGTCACCCCAACCTGGATTCCCCTGGGTGTCTAGTTATGTAGGTTTTGCTAGGTTTCCCTAGGTGCCGGCAGAGCTAGGGTTCAAAAACAACAGCTAGGCACTTTGCCAAAAAAGGGTCGTTTTTACTGCAAAATTGAGGTGTCATCACGTTGCGTTTTGCACCGTTTACTGTCGTGGGCACTAGGCTGACCCACACAAGTGAGATGTCATTTTTCTCGTAAGACTTTGGGAAACTCGGGGTGGGAGGAAATTTGTGGATCCATGCAGATTTCAGAACTTTCCACCACAGAAATGTGTGGAAAATTTGTTTTTTTTACATTTTCTTAGGATTGCAAGAGATTCTGGGCAACAGAACCTGGTGGTAGGCTGTCAAGTCACCCCATCCTGGATTTCCCAATGTGTCTAGTTTTGAAAAATGTATAGGTTTGCTAGGTTTGCCTAGGTTCCGGCAGAGCTAGGGTTCAAAAACAACCGCTAGGCACTTTGCCAAAAAAAGGGTCATTTTTCACTGCGAAATCAAGGTGTTATCACTTTGCGTTTTTCCTGTCACGGACACTAGGCCCACCCATACACGTGAGGTACAATTTTTCTCTGAAGACTTTGGGAAATGCGGGGTGGGGGGACGCTTGTGGATCCACGCAGATTCTAGATCTTCCACCACAGAAATGTGGGAAAATGTTGGGTTTTTTTTTACAATTGTTTAGGTTTGCAAGGGATTCTGGGTAACAGAACCTGCTGGGAGGCAGTCAAGACACCACATCCTGGATTCCCCTGGGCGTCTAGTTTTCAAACATGTATAGGTTTACTAGGTTTCCCTAGGTGCCGCCAGAGCTGTTGTTCAAAAACTACCGCTAGGCACTTTTCCAAAAAAGGGTCATTTTTCACATTGAAATTGAGGTGTGTCCACGTTGCGTTTTGCACAGTTTCCTGTTGCGGGTACTAGGCCGATCCACACAAGTGAGGTACCATTTTTCTTGGAAGACATTGGGGAATGGGGGGCGGGAGGACACGTGTTTTTTTTTACAATTCTTTAGGTTTGAAAGGGATTCTGGGTAACAGAACCTGGTAGGAGGCAGTCAAGTACACCCCATTCTGGATTTCCCTGGGTGTCTAGTGTTCAAAAATGTATAGGTTTGCTAGGTTTCCCTATGTGCCGGCAGAGCTAGTGTTCAAAAACTACAACTAGACACTTAGCAAAAGAAAGGGTAAATTTTCATTGAGAAAATATGGTGTGTTCACGTTGGGGTTTGAGCCATTTCCTGTTGTGGGCACTATGCCTACCCACACAAGTGAGGTACCATTTTTATTGAGAGACTTAGGGTATAACAGAATTTCAAAGCAACTGTTATTACCTATTGTTTTTTGATGCATTTCTGCCTTCCAAATGAAAGACATTGTGTAAATAAAAGTAATTTTGAAAAATAACCGATAATTCTCATGCTAGTATGAGTATTCCCAATTTCGAAAATGTGCAACTATGTACTGTTTCTAAACTCTATCATTTTTTCCCATTTCAAAAATACATAGGTGTCTTTCATACCGATTTTTCCATGTATACATTTTACCACAATAATTGCTATATACCCGGTACATATTAAAAAGCTGTTGCAAATTGCTGCTCAGTATTTGTTGGGTTCTTGGTGAACCTACAAGTCCTATATGTCCCCACAACCAGTAAGGTTGAGTGGATGTAACAGTATATTGCATTCAAAGAGATGTCATAATTAGAAGAAGTTACAGGTGAAAACGTTGACACAAAAGGCTGTTTTTTCAACTAATTTTCAATTTTCCTATATTTAACTGTTAGTTTCTATAAAGAAACCTTGATGGATCTACACAAATGTCCCCTTACTAAATTCAGAATTGTGTCTACTTTTCTAAAATGTATAGCTCTCCAGGATCCATTATTGCGTTCCACCCATTTCTACCATTAACTGGAAGGAGGTTGAAAGTACAAAAAAATAGCAAAAATAGGTTAAGTCCCAAAACAATGCCAAAATTGTGTAAACAATGTTGGTTTTCTGACAAAAGTCAGTCATTCCCTAAAAGCTGGGAAAATTGTGATTTCAGCCCCACAAACCCTTTATTGAGAACATTTGCAGGGAAAACTGAGACGCTTTCATTTGCAGCCCGTTTTTCCCATTTTTCCCAAAAAACAACAATATTTTGCTGTATTTTGGCTAATTTCTGGGACTTCTCCAGGGGAATCCACAAACCCTGAGAACCTTTAGAATCCACATGATGTTGGAAGCAAAGGACGCAAATAAATTTGACGTGGATACCCTATGTGGTCAAAATGCTACAGGGGCCTAAACACGCACTACCCCAAATAACCAAAAAAAGCCTTAGCACGGGGGGGGGGGGGGGGGGGGGGAGCCTAGCAGCGAAGAGGTTAATTAATATGGGCCTATATGTTTAGTTTCATCTTCAAGATAAACAAATGCATGTGTGGCAGCCACAACATATGTAGCTGTAACAACATTAACTGTTTTACTCTCATGATCGACACGTATACAGCGCCTTTGAAGAGGATTATCTTAAACCATTTTTGCTTATACGCTGAACACAGTTACACCCAGACTCTTATTGGATGTCAGTGAGTTATTTATTCTCTTATCCTGGTTTCACAACGCACATGGCACAATCCTCAGAACACATTAGTAATTACAGAACACCCACGGCGCAAAGAGGGAATGTTGGTAGAGCATTTATTTCTGTGAGTAATGGCCTGATCTGTAGGAGCTGTGTGAACTGAAATCCCTGCTGCAGGCAAAATATGCAGAATTAAATCTTGTTGCAACAGTTTCTTCATTCACTTATTTCCAAGTTACCCTACTTGAAATATAGCGCACGGAGCACCTGAAAGTCATCATTTCCCATTGTACGCAAGTAATGATTATAGATATCCAATGCCCTTGCCTCTTTCCTGGGATATTTTTCTAGAAATGCATTTGGGATTCAGGAGCCAAAGGCAGGAGCCTCTAACAGTGATAATGGTTAAGTAGCCCAGTGCAATGTAGAATTGCGAGAACTGTGTCTAAACAAGGATACAATCCATAAAATCACTCATACTTAGCTTTACAGAGGTTATTTATGTATGTTGAGTCACCCCCTTGAACTAACTGTGTAGATTTTTTATTTGGTGGCTCTTTGCAAAATTAGGATGAATAAGAAATATTGGTGGTAAATAGGGATGGCATTCTTTCCATTCTTTTTCCATATTCAGAGAGAGAATAATTATTTGAAGCATTAGTATTACTGTGGTGCATATATGCTATTTTTAACAACACGGACATTATTCGTGACTGGTTGCCATCATGGGAGGGCAGTTGGCAAGGTTTATAAATACAGAGTTAGAGGCATACCTTAAATGGGCTGAATTTGAAAGAATTAGGAGGGGAGCTTCATGAAATATTAAGAGGAGGGTCTGGAGTGTGGAATGTCTCCAGTTCACTGGGTATCTTTTCACTCACAGGCATCTGTAATAAAGGACGCTGGATGTGCCAATACGGCAGAGGTAAAGGAGGATTGCTCCAGGCTCAGGGCCACAGACTTTAAATCATGTCATTTTGTAGCATTAACATTTTTTATTATTATTGTTATTATTATGTTTCTTATATAGCGCCAGAATCGACCCCCGAAGGGGTATCTCCACGCATGCCTTGGGAACCCGTCCTGGCTTTTCCCTGTGAGATAGCCCCTACAGGGCATCCCCAAGGTGAAAGCCAGGCATCCCGCCGCGGGGGGCCGTTGTGGAGATTAAGCAAGCTTAATGCCCAGAGTTGCAGAGTGTGAACCCATGATTAGGTCAGGCACCGAAGCGAGAATTATCGAGTCCATGGACATTTGAGCTCATGACCCTGCCGTGTCGGGAATTGAACCCTGGTCCTGGGTCTGACCTCTGCTTCAGGGTCTGCCTGCTCTAACCAGTGAGCCACACTTCTCCACCTCTTTGTGACCTTATTGCTGCTCCCCGGTTTGGAGTAAATCCCTGGCACCTCCCAAGGCCTCATTCGCCTTTGCGGCCAATGTTGGTCCTCCATTGGGAAGAGCAATCCACAAATAGGGAACCCAAATCTAATTTCTCTTCTGTCCTTTAAATCCCCCCCCCCTTTCATGCAGTCACTGTACATACGCTCATACCTTTCTTACAGAACGTTGTGTTTTATTGCAGTTGATTGAATAGTATTAATTGAATTAAGTAAAAACAGGAGGCCTTCAAAGGTCTTACCATCTAGTACATCATTGGGGGCGGCTTCATACTGAGCACCTTTCAGCCTTTCTCCCTATATGCATGTGCAGACAGGGACAGTTGTGTATGCCAAAAAAGGAGGAACAGATGTTCTTAGTTCGTGCCCGGTATGTCAACCTGCCCCTGCCTTGGCGGCCCAGGGTGGAAATTGGTGTCTCATTTCTGGGCTGCGGAAAATGGAGGAGAGGTTTTCAGGTTCTTTTATTAGGTATTAGCAATGTGAAGGAGGCTCAGTTAGCATGATCTTTGTTCTGGCAACCGAGATCTATTCTGGTGTCACGTCCGGTGTGAGTTGTCCAACCAGACTTGGACCGCCACTTTGTGCTGTACATTTTCTCGGTCTTTGATGGAAGTATGCACTGCTCTTTACCTGTTCTGCAGGTGAGGAAAGTTGCCTTAATAACAATAATGCCATAGTGAGTATGTATGGTATGTGTTTTGGTACATTCATATCAAATTCGTAAATGTTCATCCTGCAGGTTTTCCTGTGTGTGAGTGTATCTATCCAACAGTTCACTAAATATAGCTTGCATAGGAAACTTACTATGCTACTGCACTTCCTTACCAATTGCAGATGTGTGTGGGGGGGTGAGGCTATTAATATTGGGCAAATCGGTCCTTATTTAATTACTTTTTCATGACTGAGTGGAGTGTTCCTCAAACATTTGAGTTTGGGGTGTTCATTGTGACGTTAGTCTATCATAGGTGTGGAGTCTTGTGGGCCCTAGGCCCTCATGCTGGCAACCAGTCAGACACAGGACACACTGGAGGTATGGTGCAACTGGCCGAGAGCACGTGCGCTCGGCCTCTTTTATTGGTACTGTGTCACATGACCTGTGACATCAGTGGTGGGTGGGTGTTCAGTGTAGTTACAGGCTCAGCACTAGAATGCTGACTTGTGCTGGGCATTACATCCCTCCCCAAATTGGTTAAAAATTAAACCAAACGTGAAAAGTCCAAAAACCTGTGGGGGAAAGAAAACACAGAAAATAACATTGGACTTGCGCTTTCAAAATGAGTCTCTTTGGCTGCTTGCAAACCGCAGGCAGTATAGTTCTTGTGTTCTGGATTAAACAGTTCTTGGTGGCACGATTCACAGTTGTTCGGCGGGTTCATTCTTTGTCGGTGCTGTCTGCCCGCTGTTCTCAGCCCTGCATTTTGCTTTGCTCTCTTGGTGATGAATAGTTAAAGAGAGATGGATGACATGGTTGTTGTTTGTCTTCCAGCTTCTTTTCTCCATGCTGGTTGCGCGATGTTTCCGGGCAGGCTTCAGTGTGTTTCTTGGCAGGTGAAACGAGTAGGTGCGAACATCCCTCTCACTAGGATGCCCCTCTCGCCGGTTTTCTTCTGCCACAAGATGCCCGGGAGGACCTCTTTGCCAGGGCGCTCCACGAGCCTCACCGTCGTGTCCTAGTTCCACCTGAAGGTTGAGTTGTCGACTCTCTTCATTGCTCGCGAGGCTTGCATCCTCTTGGGTCCTGCAGACATGCTTCAGTAGGTCTGTCTCTCGTGCGGGACTTGCTGCCACCAGAGTCCCTCGAGGTCTCTGCTTCTGGTTTGCCATGGGCTGGTGCGAGGTAGGTCAGGTCCTCAACTTCCGGAGGCCTGAGTAGTCTCGCCATCCAATCTTCCGCTCAGACCCCAGAGGTAGATGTCGCCAACAGTCTATCTTGCTCTCTTCTGCGATCGCCGTGTGGATGGATGGCTCGTAGGTGGTTGTCTCTGTTCTGCGCTGCCGGTGCTCTTGCCAGGCTTGTCTTCTATTGCACTCAGGTGTTCCAGTGCCTGTTCTTTTCTTTCTTTCCGCAGGGGTGGCTTCTTTATTCTTTTCTTAGTGGCGGCGGCCACTCTGTTCTTTCTTCCTTCTTCTTAACCTGACAGTCGTGCCACTCTGATTACTTCTTCCTCCTTATCTTCTTAGTGGCGGTGGCCACTTAGATCTTTCTTCCTTCTCCTTCTTCTCGCGACGTACTCTGGTCCAATCTTCTTCATCTTCTCTGGCCAGGCTTCCCCATGCAGCGCGCGCATTCTGCACGTGTCTTCCTGGTCTTGTCCTAGTCCTAGGACACTGTCTTCTTGTCACTCACTTCCAGGGTTAGCGTCGCGACCTTCACACTTCTTTCTGTCGATTTCGTTAATTAGTGTGGTTGAAGTTCGTGGGTCCAGGTCCTCGGACCGCGCCTTGTCTTGGACCTCGTGCTGGTCCCTTCTGCCGAGGTCTGGCAGGTAGGCTTCGCGGTGCTGAGCTTCTTGGACCTCGTGCTGGTCCCTTCTGCCGATGTCCGGCAGGTAGGCTTCGTGGTGCTGAGCTTCTTGGACATCGTGCTGATCCCTTCTGCCGATGTCTGGCAGGTAGGCTTCGGGGGGCTGAGCTCCTTGGACCTCGTGCTGGTCCCTTCTGCCGATGTCCGGCAGGTAGGATATGTGGTGCTGATCTTCTTGGACCTCGTGCTGGTCCCTTCTGCCAGTGTCCGGCAGGTAGGCTTCGTGGTGCAAACACCTGGCTGGTCGACTTCGTGCTTTGTGACCAGGCTGAGTGGTCAGGTTGCTTCTGGGTTGAATATTCACTGCTGCGGGTTGTCTACGCGACCATTTTCTTTGCGTCGCAGCTGAGCTGCTTTGGCGCGCATCTGAGTGCACTCTTCGAGTGTTCCCTTGTGACTTGCTGCTTTGGGCTAGTGCTGTCCGCACTGCTGCGCATTGGCGTCATGCGCTTTCGCACTTCCTGGTGCTGGGTTCCAGAACCATCGTTGGTTCGTGTGGTGGTGCTTCTACTTTCGCCATACTGCTGCAGCGATGGCCTGTGGCCACCAGGCATCGCTGTGTTCTTTTCCTGGCGTAACGTCGGTGCTTCTGAAGTGTTGCTTCTTGGAGGGTTGCGTCACCACTCCATAGCGTTGTCGGTTGCGATTCTTTGGAATTTCTCTGGGCGCACTTGCGGAGTGCTTTCGATTGTCTTCTGAGGAGTCCTTGCACTCCTGTTGGCAGAGGTGTTCTATGCGTTTCTGGCGCGCTCCTACGCCGTCGCCTTTGCATCTGGGTAGTGTCTCAGTACTACTGTAGTCAGTGCTGTTGTGCATTTACCTTCATGCTTGGCTGTGTTCTCAGTTGTGCAGAGTTCTTGTTCTGTTAGTACGGTGAGCTTGGTCGCTTTCTCCTTTCCTTGCCTGGAGGGAGTTGGTTACCTTTCCTCAAGAATGTCCTGCGTGGAGTTGTTGCCCTCCTGACGCGCTTCTGGGGTCTCTGGCGCGTTCTCGGGGTTGTCACCCTTTTATCTTCTCGGGCTGTCTGATGATTTGGTGGCGTCCTGGTGTGACAGTGCTCTTGCGCTTGGTCAGTTACTCCTGGCGTTGTTTCGCAGTCACCTGGTGCGGAGTTCCTTTATTCCTTGCGTCGTCTTGTGCAGTGTTGTGCTGTCCTGGTGGCGCTGGTGTGTCGCTGTGCAGCGTCTTTGGTCGGGCTTCCTTGTTGCTGTGTGACGTTCCTGTTCCAGTCTGGCGTTACTGTCTGTATCCTGTGGTGCTGGCGTGGCGTGGCGCCACTCTCTGTGTCCTGAAGTCCTGTGGTGGCGCGGTGCCACTGGCGTGTCTGGTAGCACTGGCTTGCACTTTGCTTTGTCATTTGTCTCCAGCTTGTTCTCCTCTAGTGGGCGTCTGCATTTGTTTGGCGCGCTTGGGGCTATACTGCAGGGCTGCAGTGGTTAGTTTACCTTCTCAGCAGGTCTGGGCTGCAGCAGCTTGCTCTATGCTGCTTTATTTTCCTCCTGGCACACGGTTGCCTGCTAGCTCGTGTCACTCTATGGCATGTAAGTTGCTGCCATAGGGTAGCTTCTTCGTGCTGCTGGGTGCAGTGTTGCTCGCTGACCACTGGGTGACGGCATTGCTTTGGTCAGGTTTACTTTTGCTGTCCTCGGCTTCCCACAACGTTGCGGGCTTCGTGGTCACCGCCCCCGTGGTAGCGAACATTCGCCGATGGCTGCTGCTCACAACTTCACCAGGACCCCTCCTGTCTGTGAAATAATCCTCCTTGGGGTGGTGAGTGTGTTTGTGTACTTTGGCTGCTCCTAGACCACTCCGCCTGTCATGATGAGTTTATTCTCTAATCTCCAATGTCTTTGGGCAGTCTAATTTACGGTGTAGGGAGGAGGGCTGGTTCTAATCTACGTTGGCTACGCACTGACCCACTACTATCCTTAGCGGCGCTGGCCGCGCACAGTCACTTTTGTACACGTGGTAGTCATTTACCTCAAACAGCCCATGCCATGGAGGTCCGCCTGGGCTGATTTCCTCCGGGTGTCGCTCCGACAGGCCTCCGCAGCTCCACACATGCTGCGTGCCTTTTCTGTGAGGCCTCTTCCCCTTCATAACTCTCTTGCAGCTGCAGACTGCGCTGTGCCTATGTTTCCTCTCGCGGCCCTTCCTGCTATGACTACAGGCTGCGCGGGCCTTGCGCTACGTCTCCCCTTTTACCACTGTCACTTACGAGGGGGGGGGGGGGTGTCGGCACTTCTCCGATCTGTGTCGCTGAAACTGTCGTCGGACTCCGCTGTCACCACCTCGCTCTCCCTGCCCGCAGCAGCTCCCGGTTTACACGCTGCACGGGGCGGGTCGCGTTACTCCCGGGACTGCATTGCACACAGTTTGTTCTTGGACGCGGGTGGGCTCCGCTTTCCTTGGGCAGGCCCCGGCAGCTCCTCTCACGCTGCGGGCTCATTCACCTTAACAGTTCACTCACCCCGCCGCCGCAGCCTCACATCGCACTCGCTGCGCGGCGGGGGACAGGGGACGCCTCAGGCAGGCCGCGGGTGGGCTCCGCTGGTCCTGCTCTCGCTGTTGGGGGCAAAGTTAGTGTATATAGCGGGTGGGCTCCGCTCTACACTTGTTCTCGGCGTCGCTAACTGGCGGCGCCATTACCGCCGTTTTGTCCGTTACGGGTGGGCTCCGCTTTTGCTATCGGTCACAGTCAGGGCTCACCTTCGGCCGACGGGCCTGTTCGACCACGCGGGTGGGCTCCGCGTTGGTCTCTTCGTGACGGGGTCAGTGGTGGCCAACGCGGGTGGGCTCCGGTCGGTCCGCTTATCTTAACGGGGCATCGCCACTGCAGGGCGGACCACGGCAGGCCGGAGAGGTGCGGGGTGGGCTCCCGGTCACCTTCTCATGTCCATCCAGGCCTGGGGCTCGTCGCACACCCCGTGGGCCTCTCGGCGGCCGGCTCCTTTCCTAGGGGCTGTGCCTTTGCTGCAGGCAGCTCTCTCTTCCCCTTTTCCTGAAGTTTCGCTCTTTTCTTAGCTGTGGCACGCTGGGCACAGCTCCGCCCTCGTCGCCATTGTGGAGTCTTGTGGGCCCTAGGCCCTCATGCTGGCAACCAGTCAGAGACAGGACACACTGGAGGTATGGTGCAACTGGCCCAGAGCACGTGCGCTCGGCCTCTTTTATTGGTACTGTGTCACATGACCTGTGACATCAGTGGTGGGTGGGTGTTCAGTGTAGTTACAGGCTCAGCACTAGAATGCTGACTTGTGCTGGGCATTACAATAGGCTCTGTATTGGACAATTTATTGTATATTGACTAAATGCACGCACAATGGAAAGCTTATTGTAAATTGTCAAAAACCAAACACACACACCCACATGCACATACGCAAACACACACACACGTATTGCCAGAATAGTGTTTACATTATCAAAAATACAACACACACACAATAAATAAAACACACACACACACACAGATATTGCCAGAATAGTGTTTACATTCTCAGAAACTCAACAGGAGCAAGGATGTAGCCCACTATGGCCCCATTCCTCTTCCATATTATCAGATCCTGAGTGCCTGGAGTAGACCTCCCTCCTTTTAAAACAACTGCCAGCGCAGTGTTTGGTTTGAAAACAAAAAAAGATGTTGTTTAGACCTTGCTCTTCAAATATTTTTTTTTTCAAAAACAAACTTCCAAAGTGGTTGTTTGATTTTGAGTTTTTTAAAAACAAGAAACAATGTCCTTGACATCAAGGTCACTGCATGGTTTCAAAAGCATGGAACCACCATACCTCTCATGACAGTAGCAGGAAGAGAAATCTAGTGAGTATCACCCTGGCCTAAGTAGGGTCAGGTGGATGAGATTATACCTCGGTTTCTCAGTGGCAGATGGCCTAGCAGAGCGACTGGACATTCAAATGAGGCATAGCAAATTTGGCCCTTGTTTATGAGGGCGTGCGCCACAGTTGCGTGACTTTTTTGTGATGCTGCGTTGGCTCAAACATTGCACCACACTGAACCATATTTACAAAGTAATGCATCAATCAATCAATCAATCAGAGTACTTGTAAAGCGCGCTACTTACCCGTGAGGGTCTCAAGGCGCTGAGGAGAGGGGGTGCCGCTACTGCTCGAAGAGCCAGGTCTTGAGGAGTCTTCTGAAGGCGAGTAGGTCTTGGGTCTGCCGTAAATGAAAATGTAAATGTAAATGTACAGGAATTTATATTGCGCAAATCACCAACCGGTCTCTAAGCGCTTGCTTAGGGAACCCGTCCTGGTATTTCCCTGTGAGATAACCCCGGCAGGGTATCCGCAAGGTGAAAGCCAGGCATCCCGCCGCGAGGGGCCGTTGTGGAGATTAATCAAGCTATTGCCCACAGTCGCAGAGTGTGAACCCGTGAATTGAGTAGGCACTGGAGCGAGAATTGTCGAGTCCACGGACATTTTAGGACTCAAGACCCCGTCGAGCCGGGAATTGAACCCTGGTCCCGGGCAGACCTCTGCTTCCAGGTCTGCCTCCTCTAACCAGTGAGCCACACTTCTCCACCGTAGGTGGATAGGGACGGTGTTCCAGGTCTTGACGGTGAGGTAGGAGAAAGATCTGCTGCCAGAGGTTGTTTGTTGAATGCGGGGAACAGCGGTGAGGGCGAGGCTGGCGGAGCGGAGCTGGCGGGTGGGGGTGTAGAAGCTAAGTCTGCTGCTCAGGCAGGCTGGTCTGGCTTTGTGGAGTGCTTTGTGTGCGTGGGTGAGGAGCTTGAAGGTAATCCTCTTGTCGATGGGGAGCCAGTGTAGGTCTCTCAGGTGGGGGTGATGTGGCTGCGGTGGGGGACATTGACGATCAGTCGGGCGGAGGCATTTTGGAGGTGTTGTAGTCGTCGTAGGTGTTTGGCTGGGATTCCTGCGTAGAGTGCGTTGCCGTAGTCCAGTCTGCTGCTGATGAGGGCCTGTGTTACTGTTCTTCTTGTTTCAGTCGGGATCCACTTGTAGATACTGCAGAGCATGCGGAGGGTGTTGTAGCCGGAGGAGGAGACGGCGTTGACCTGTTTAGACATGGAGATGGAGGAGTCGAGGATGAATCCTATATTGCATGCATGGTCGTTGGGTGTCGGTGCTGTTCCCAGTGTGGTCAGCCACCAGGAGTCATCCCAGGTTGAGGAGGTGGGTCCGAGGATGAGTACCTCTGTCTTGTCCGAGTTCATCTTCAGACGGCTGTTCCTCATCCAGTCGGGGACGGCCTTTATTCCCTCGTGGAGGTTGGTTTTGGTGGTGTGTGGGTCATTGGTGAGGGAGAGGATGAGCTGGGTGTCGTCAGCATAGGAGATGATATTGAGGTCGTGTTGGGGGGGCCACTTGTGTGAGGGGGGCCCTGTAGACAGCTCTGGGTTGAGGGATAAGCCCCGGGGGACGCTGCAGATAATGTCGGTGGCCTCGGATCGAAAGGGCGGGAGGCGGACGCTCTGGGTTCTGCCGGAGAGGAAGGGCGTGGTCGAGTCAAGGGCCTTCTCTTGGATTCCGGCTTCTAGGAGGCGTGTTTTTAGAGTGCGATAGCAGACCGTGTCGAAGGCGGCTGACAGGTCCAGGAGAATGAGGGCTAATGTTTCGCCATTGTCTAGTTTGAGCCTGATGCCGTCTGTGGCGGCGATGAGGGATGTCTCGGTGCTGTCTTTTCGTTGGAACCCGGACTGGGAGGTGTCAAGATGTTGTTGTCTTCCAGGTGGTGGGCCAGTTGCATGTTGATGATTTTCTCAATTACCTTCGCCGGGAAAGGTAGCAGGGAGATGGGCCGGAAGTTCTTGAGGTCCTTGGGTCCGCCTTGGGCTTCTTGAGGAGGGCGTTGATTTTGGCGAGTTTCCAGCTTTCCGGGAATGTTGCTGTTAGAACCGGCTGTCTCTAGTTGGCAGAGGTATGCACTTCTGACAAATAGGGACACACCTTTTCTAGTCAGGGCAAGGGGATCACACCCTTCGATAACCCCTGCTCACCCCCTTGGTAGCTTGGCAGAGCAGACAGGCTCATCTCAGAGGCTGTGTGTTAAGCATTTATGACCACATACAGTAATAAAGTGAATTCACTACAGATGGACACGACACAGTAGTATTATAAAAATAGGTATTTTTATATAAGGCTTAGCACAAGACCAAATAACGACAAAAAATGTACACAATCGTAATAAATACTCTGGGAAGGGGAAAGGGATAATTCAAAGGTAGTTTCTTCTTTAGCACAAAAGTCTTTAGTATCAAAGCAAATCTTCTTCCTGGCAATTCAGGGCCCGATTCACAGAATGAACTTACTACTTTTGGCATTCACGGAATGCACTTACTACTTTTGGTATTCACAGAATGAACTTACTCATTTCGGTATTCACAGAAGTTAGGACTACTAACTTTAGGACTCTTAAATGCCTTCTGTGAATACCGAAAGTCTTAAAATTACGATTTTTCTCAATTTAGTAATAGTAAAGTTAGGACTCCTAACTTTAGGACTCCTAAATGCCTTCTGTGAATACCGAAAATCTTAAAATTAGGATTTTTCTCAATTTAGTAATAGTAAAGTTAGTAGTCCTAACTTTACTACTACTAAATTGAGAAAAATCGTAATTTTAAGACTTTCGGTATTCACAGAAGGCATTTAGGCATCATAAAGTTAGTAGTCCTAACTTTACTACTACTAAATTGAGAAAAATCGTAATTTTAAGACTTTCGGTATTCACAGAAGGCATTTAGGCGTCCTAAAGTTAGTAGTCCTAACTTTACTACTACTAAATTGAGAAAAATCTTAATTTTAGGACTTTGGGTATTCACAGAAGGAATTTAGGAGTCCTAAAGTTAGGAGTCCTAACTTTACTACTACTAAATTGAGAAAAATCCTAATTTTAAGACTTTCGGTATTCACAGAAAGCATTTAGGAGTCCTAAAGTTAGTAGTCCTAACTTCTGTGAATACCGAAATGAGTAAGTTCATTCTGTGAATACCAAAAGTAGTAAGTGCATTCTGTGAATACCAAAAGTAGTAAGTGCATTCTGTGAATGCCAAAAGTAGTAAGTTCATTCTGTGAATCGGGCCCACAGTTCTTAGCAACAGGGTAACCCACACGGGGGCTACACGACGTCGAGGCAAAGTTAATCCAAAGGTTCGGCGTCGACCGCGAGGAGCGCTACGTCGAGCCCGGAGTCACACGGACCCCCAACAACACAGTACCTTTGGAAAATGAAGCACACGATGATCAGCGGCGTCGAGCAATCCGGCGTCGCGTCTTCGGTGTCGATCAGGCCTCAGCAGGCGTCGTCGATGATGCTGTTGCACAGAGTGAGCAGCGCTCACGGCGTCGAGGGGGCACACAGTTGATGCGATCAGCAGCGGTGCAGACACGAGGTCCTCTGGAGCTAGAGCCGTACTCCCACTCACTTGGCTTTTGTAGTTTGGTTTGCCCTGTTCCCATCATGCTGTGGGACAGGAACAGACTAATTTGCATACAGCCAGGTTCTGAAACTGGGATGGTGCAGTGAGCTAAAAAACGGTGTTGGATCTAGCCCTGATCTCTTGACTGGGTGAGAGCTTTCTGCTTAATTCAGAGACTCTGTCCCTCACCACCCCTTGTTGTAAGTACTCCCACTCACTGGCGTTGCTGCTGGCGTCGGTCGGGCCCGGCGGCCGGTCGTCGAGGAAGCGAGACACTGGGGCCGTTACCCACTACGTCGAGCTGGATTCGGCGACGTCCGTCGGCGTCGAGATTGCTGGTTCTTTCAGAGGTGCTGGATTTACGAATCCAGCAAATAGCACTTTAAGCAGATGAAGTCCTTTAGCCCTGTGACTTCAGCAGGAGACTGGCACTCTTCCAGTCCTTGGAGATTTTCTTAGCAAGCGTGAGAGTACACACACAGTTCCTCTCTCCTGGTTCCTTGGCAAAAATAAAGAAGCACTGCAGGATTCCCCCCAGCAAACAGCACACTTGCAGAAGGGGTAGGCAAGTCCTTAGATCAGCAGGCCTCTTGTCCTTGGTTACAGGGTTCCTTGTCAGAAGTGATCTAAATTCTTGGTTCAGGGGTCCTTCTCTTATACCCCTTTCTGGCTTTGATCCCTTTGTCCATGCAGGGGAATTTCCCAACATCCCGGGTCTGTTGTGGGTGGAGCCAGGCAGTAGCAACTGGCCTATTCACTGAGCAGGGCTGGGTCCTCAGACGCCCAGCAGGAGGTGGAGCCAGCATCGACACTGGAAGGAGCAGAGCTATCGGCCTCCTGGCAGGAGGTGGGGCTAGGATCGTCCATGGCAGGCACAGAGCCATCAGCCGCTTGGCAGGAGGTGGAGCCGGCATTGTGTCAGGCAGGGCTGGCTCTCAACAACTACTCTCCCGCTACTCTCAACGTATATGTCCCACTCATCCCACACTGACTCATCCAGACCTGTGGAGCCACCCAGCCCCTGTCACATACACGCAAGACCATCAGAAACCAGAAATAGTTAGACAAGAAAATAGACACTTTCTAAAAGTGCTATTTTCAAACCCAGAGTCCAAAAACCATCCACACCAACGGATGCGTCATTAAACCCCGAGTTCAGGGATACCAAACTCGACATTGCACCATGCTCCCCGAGCCAGCTAGGATCATAGCATTAATAATCCCGGCGGCCCATTCTAACTAATGGAGAGCAGGTTACCTCGCAATAGTGAAGAACGAAGATGGCGGTAATTCACTATTAGGACATGCCAACTTGGTCAGGCGTGTCCTACCTTATACTTACAATGCACCCTGCGCGTGGGCCTACCATAGGGGTGACTAACATGAAGCCAAGGGAAGGTTGGGGGGCTGGCAAGTAGGTATACTTGCGCAGCCGGCGTGACAGCACTAGGCTGCACGTGGGTCTCGCAATGACCGACCCGTAGACATTCTTTTACGAGGCCGCTCCTGTGGGTGGCACAACACGTGCTGCAAGCCCACGAGCGGCATTTGTATTTACAAGCCCCGGCACTCCTGGTGCACTAGACTAGGGACTGACAGTAAACCAAATAGGCCAAACATGGATACAATAGATACATCAATTTAACATAGGGAGCACTTGCACTGTGGCACTGATCAGCAGTGACACCGCGCCCAAAGCATATACCAGCAAAACATCGTAAAACAGTGGAGGCAAACAGAAAAAATGGAGGAGAGACTCAAGCCAATGATGTCAGGTCTAACACGTGTCCCCTCCAGCTGAAATGTGGGGAGAACTACCCTTGACCTAGGGAGTCCTCATCACTAAGGCGGAAAAATCTGGACAGACCATCAGCATTGGCGTGATCGGTACCAGGGCGGTGTTCCACCGTAAAGTCCATCCCCTGTAGGGAAATGGACCACCTCAACAGTTTCGGATTCTCACCCCTCATCTGCATCAACCATCTGAGGGGCCTGTGGTCTGTCTGAACCCGGAAGTGAGTCCCAAACAGGTAGGGTTTTAGCTTCTTCAGTGCCCAGACCACAGCAAATGCTTCTCTCTCTATCGCACTCCACCTTGTTTCCCTGGGAAGTAACCTCCGACTGATGAAGGCTACAGGCAAGTCTCGGCCCTCTTCATTTACCTGAGCTAGAACAGCCCCCACGCCATGCTCTGAAGCGTCCGTCTGGACAATAAATTCTTTTGAAAAGTCGGGTGCCTGGAGTATAGGTGCTGTGCACATTGCAGTTTTCAGGGTGTCGAAGGCCGTTTGACAGGCATCAGTCCAGATCACGTTTCGTGGCTGTTCCTGGAAGTCAGCGAAGTCAAGGGGTGCACAATGTTGCCGTAATCCTTGACAAACCTCCTGTAATAACCCGTGAGTCCTAAGAAGGCTCTCACCTGAGTTTGGGTTTTGGGCGGCGCCCAAGCCAGGATGGTATCAATCTTGGGTTGCAGGGGGGCAACCTTGCCGCTCCCTACTTGGTGCCCCAAGTACACCACCGAACCCTGCCCAATCTGGCACTTACTGGCTTTGATTGTGAGGCCTGCTCCGCGCAGGGCCAACAACACTTCCTGGAGGTGGCGCAAGTGTTCCTCCCAGCTGGCGCTGAACACTGCGATGTCGTCCAGGTAGGCGGCGCTGAAATCCTCCAGTCCAGCCAAGACCTGGTTGACCAACCTCTGGAAGGTGGCAGGGGCATTCTTCATCCCAAAGGGCATCACCCGGAACTGGTATAGCCCATCTGGTGTGGAGAATGCAGACCTCTCCTTTGCCCCATCGGTCAAGGCGATCTGCCAGTACCCAGACGTTAAATCAAACGTACTAAGGTACCGGGCAGCCCCCAACCGATCGATGAGCTCATCAGCTCTGGGGATGAGGTGCGCGTCGGTCTTCGTGACCGAATTGAGTCCTCGGTAATCCACGCAGAACCGGAGTTCTGGTGAAGCACCAGGTGCGGCAGCCTTCGGGACCAAGACCACTGGGCTGGCCCAAGGACTGCTAGAGGATTTGACCACCCCTAACGCAAACATTTTGGAGACCTCCTCCTTAATGTATGCTCTAACCTTGTCAGTCACCCTGTAAGCCTTGTGCTTCACAGGAGGGCTGTCTTCGGTGTCAACGTCATGGACACACCAATGAGTGACACCCGGAACCAAGGAAAACAGATCCAGGAATTGTCCCAACAGGTGGCGACAATCCTGTTTCTGCTCAAGGGTCAGTGTGTCAGAGAGGACCACACCATCCACTGACCTGTCTTGCTCTTTAGCACACAGGAGGTCAGGAAGAGGCTCACTCTCCTCTTCCATTCCAGCATCTGTAGATAGGAGCATGCCCACTTCGGACCTTTCTAAGTGGGGCTTCAACCGGTTGACATGCAGGACCCGCAAGGGGTTCCTGGGAGATTTCAAGTCCACCAAGTAGGTGACATCGCTCTTCTTCTCCACAACCTTAAACGGTCCAGTCCACCTGTCCTTGAGTGCACAAGGTTCCACTGGGGACATGACCCACACTTCCTGACCAGGCTGAAGCTCTACCAGAGTGGCATTCCGTTCGTACCATCGCTTCATCTCCTCCTGGCTGGCCGCCAGATTTGCCTGAGCAAGTTCTCTGAAGCGCCGAGTCTGGTTCCGAAAGGCCAGCATGTAGCTGTATACATCCTGGGGAGGTTTCCTGGGAGATTGCTCCCAGCCCTCTTTGACCAGACTCAAAGGCCCTCTTACCGGGTGACCGTACAAAAGCTCAAAGGGGCTGAACCCTAGAGACTTCTGTGGCACCTCTCGGTAAGCAAACAACAGGCATGGCAAGAGGACGTCCCATTTCCGCCTCATTGGTTCTTCAAGACCCATGATCATGCCTTTCAGGGTCCGGTTGAATCTTTCAACCAGCCCATTTCCTTGAGGGTGGTAAGGAGTGGTGAACTTGTAGGTTACCCCACACTCCTTCCACAGAGACTTCATATAGTTCGAAATGAAGTTGGTGCCCCGGTCTGACACCACCTCTCTGGGGAACCCCATCCGGGAGAAAACACCCATCAGTGCCCGTCCCACCACGGGGGCCATCACTGTTCTGAGAGGGATGGCTTCCGGGTACCGTGTGGCGTGGTCCACCAAGACCAGGATGAACCTGTTGCCCAGGGCTGTCTTGGGGTCCAGGGGCCCAACAATGTCAATGCCCACCCGGTCAAAGGGGGTACTGACCACTGGAAAAGGTTGGAGGGGAGCCTTCTGCTTCCTTCCGCTTTTCCCACTTGCCTGGCAAGTGCGACTAGTCTTGCAATGGATGTCTACATCCCTACGCATCTGAGGCCAATAAAAATGGGTGACAAGCCTGTCATAGGTCTTGTCCATCCCCAGGTGTCCAGCTAACGGAACGTCATGAGCCAAACCCAGTAGGAAGGCTCTGAAGCGCTGGGGTACCACCAGCACATGGGCTGACCCAGGCTCAGCAGCCTTAGGCTCGCTATACAGGAGGTTGTTCTCCCAGTACACAAAATGTGACCCTGACTGATCACCTGAGGATTGGGCTGAGGCCTGCTGCCTCATGCCCACAAGAGAAGGGCACACTTCCTGTTCCGCACAGAATTCCTCCCTGGAGGGACCACCATCCTGCTGCCAGTGGGTCAGCTCGGGCAGGTCTCCCAGTTTGGCAATTTGTTCCCCTGTGGGCTCCAGGGCATCCCCCTCAGGGTCTACCTCCTCCTGGACCACGGAAACTACGGGGGACGGTTTCCCGCGCCCCCTGCCTCTTCTCTTCACAGCTGGGTCCTGGGCCGTACTTTCAGGCTCCGGGACCCCATCAACACCCTTACTCGCTGTCATCGAACGAGTGGTTGCACACACCCACTCTGGCACGCCCAACATTTTCAAGTGCGCCTCTCGCTCCACCTTCGCCCAAGGGGAGTCTTCTAAATCATTGCCCAGGAGACAATCGACAGGCATGGCGGGCCTCACAGCAACCTGAAGAGTACCTGAAACTCCCCCCCCATTCAAAGGAAACCTGAGCTACCTCACACTCTTTCTGGGAGTTGTCGGCAGCTATCACAGGGTAGAATGCGTGGGGAACCACCTGCTCTCTGGACACCAAGTGACACTTGACAGCTGTCACACTCGTTCCGGTGTCTCTGAGAGCTTCCACTCTATGGCCATTAATGGTCACCCACTGCCTATATTTACTAGTGTTACTAGGCAGAGGGGGTGGAGGGACCATTTGCATGTCTCCTAGCGAGACCAGGGACATCTCTGCGGGACCCCTCCCACCATGGACAACCATCTCCTCCCCTCCCAGGGCTACACTCGCCAACTGACGGGGGGTGCACTCGGCGGTGCATTCGATTTCTTCATGGGACACTGGGGATCGTAATACCGGTGTCCCACCTGCCCACAAGTGTAGCAGGTTAGGGGGCCCCTATGAACAGGTTTACCCGTCGGGGCCCCTGGCTTCTTCTCAGGGGGAAGCTGGGAACCTTTCCCTTGGTTCCCTTGGGGATTACTTTGGGGCCCTTTCTGGGACTCCTTCTGTTAACCCTTGTCCCCCCCACTCTTCTGCTGGGGACCCTGCCCACCTTTGGCTGAGTCTCCCACTGGACCCTTGTGGACCCTGGTACTGACCCAGCGGTCCGCCTCCTCAGCAAGTTTTCTAGGGTTAGATATCTTGCTATCAATCAGGTGCTGGCGCAGCTCTGGAAAACAGTTATTAGACAAGTGCTCCCAAGCAAACAAATCATAAAGAGCTTCATAACTTTCCACTTTGCTGCCCTTTACCCAACCATCCATGGCTCTGCAAAAATAAGACACATATTCAACCCACGTCGTACCAGGCAACTTCTTACATTCTCTAAAAGCTTGTCTGTACTTCTCGGGGGTTAGGCCATACCGCAACATTAAAGCATCTTTCATATGAGCATACAACATCCTATCCGCAACAGGCATGTCTAACAAGGTATCTCTCCCCTCATTCACAAAGCGACCCCACAACCCCGCTCCCCAATTCTTCTCAGGGACCTGGTGGGCCAACAATGCTAACTCATATGCTTTAAACCACTGACCAATATCTTCGTTTCTATGATAATCCTTTATCACATCTTTGGGAAAATAAAACTTACTTTCCGCAGGCTCGGATGGGTTGCTGCCACCAGAGGGATTCAATTCTAACTTCTTAGCTTGGATGTCCAACTCCCTCAACTTGGTATCACGCTCCAAAGCTAACTTCTCTCTTTCAAAATCTAACCTTTTGGTCTCCAAATCAGTTTCTCTTCTACCTCTTGCATTTTCTAACTCCAACTGCGCGTTTATCTTTAGCCTTGCCATTTCCATGTTGTAAGCTCGCTCTTTCGCCCTTTCTTCTCTTTCTTCAGGGGAAAGACCTTTGGAGGAAACACTGCTACCGGGAGAGGACACAGGCCCATTCACTGGCACCTCCTCATCCCCTTCCCCTGGCGGTACCACCACCGCATCAGAGGGATCTCTGGACTCCCACCAGGCCTGCAATGCTTTGCAAAAATCATCTTTTCTTGAGAGGCCTGTGGTAGGAACTTTAAACTGCTCGCAAAAGTGCTTCAGCTCATCTTTTTTGTATTTCTTTAGCTTATTCCTATCAAACTCCTCCACAACAACGACAACAGGGGCAGTGACTCCGTTGTCACTCATGGTTAAAACTGGCAGTGTTCAAAAAATCAAGTTTCAGAAAAGCGGAGAACCAAAAATAGGATCCTTCCCAATTAGATTGTGACTGCGCTATGGTCTGCTTTCACTATGTAGCGCACACTAATCACTGTACATGGTTCATAAATGCAAGGTCCAAATCCTCACCGCTGCATCCAATGTTAGAACCGGCTGTCTCTAGTTGGCAGAGGTATGCACTTCTGACAAATAGGGACACACCTTTTCTAGTCAGGGCAAGGGGATCACACCCTTCGATAACCCCTGCTCACCCCCTTGGTAGCTTGGCAGAGCAGACAGGCTTATCTCAGAGGCTGTGTGTTAAGCATTTATGACCACATACAGTAATAAAGAGAATACACTACAAATGGACACGACACAGTAGTATTATAAAAATAGGTATTTTTATATAAGGCTTAGCACAAGACCAAATAACGACAAAAAATGTACACAATCGTAATAAATACTCTGGGAAGGGGAAAGGGATAATTCAAAGGTAGTTTCTTCTTTAGCACAAAAGTCTTTAATATCAAAGCAAATCTTCTTCCTGGCAATACAGTTCTTAGCAACAGGGTAACCCACACGGGGGCTACACGACGTCGAGGCAAAGTTAATCCAAAGGTTCGGCGTCGACCGCGAGGAGCGCTACGTCGAGTCCGGAGTCACACGGACCCCCAACAACACAGTACCTTTGGAAAATGAAGCACACGATGATCAGCGGCGTCGAGCAATCCGGCGTCGCGTCTTTGGTGTCGATCAGGCCTCAGCAGGCATCGTCGATGATGCGGTTGCACAGAGTGAGCAGCGCTCACGGCGTCTAGGGGGCACACAGTTGATGCGATCAGCAGCGGTGCAGACACAAGGTCCTCTGGAGCTAGAGCCGTACTCCCACTCACTGGCATTGCTGCTGGCGTCGGTCGGGCCCGGCGGCCGGTCGTCGAGGAAGCGAGACACTGGGGCCGTTACCCACTACGTCGAGCTGGATTCGGCGACGTCCGTCGGCGTCGAGATTGCTGGTTCTTTCAGAGGTGCTGGATTTACGATTCCAGCAAATAGCACTTTAAGCAGATGAAGTCCTTTAGCCCTGTGACTTCAGCAGGAGACTGGCACTCTTCCAGTCCTTGGAGATTTTCTTAGCAAGCGTGAGAGTACACACACAGTTACTCTCTCCTGGTTCCTTGGCAAAAATAAAGAAGCACTGCAGGATTCCCCCCAGCAAACAGCACACTGGCAGAAGGGGTAGGCAAGTCCTTAGATCAGCAGGCCTCTTGTCCTTGGTTACAGGGTTCCTTGTCAGAAGTGATCTAAATTCTTGGTTCAGGGGTCCTTCTCTTATACCCCTTTCTGGCTTTGATCCCTTTGTCCATGCAGGGGAATTTCCCAACATCCCGGGTCTGTCGTGGGTGGAGCCAGGCAGTAGCACCTGGCCTATTCACTGAGCAGGGCTGGGTCCTCAGACGCCCAGCAGGAGGTGGAGCCAGCATCGACACTGGCAGGAGCAGAGCTATCGACCTCCTGGCAGGAGGTGGGGCTAGGATCATCCATGGCAGGCACAGAGCCATCAGCCGCTTGGCAGGAGGTGGAGCCGGCATTGTGTCAGGCAGGGCTGGCTATCAACAACTACTCTCCCCCTACTCTCAACGTAAATGTCCCACTCATCCCACACTGACTCATCCAGACCTGTGGAGCCACCCAGCCCCTGTCACACACACGCAAGACCAGCAGAAACCAGAAATGGTTAGACAAGGAATAGACACTTTCTAAAAGTGCTATTTTCAAACCCAGAGTCCAAAAACCATCCACACCAACGGATGCGTCATTAAACCCCGAGTTCAGGGATACCAAACTCGACATTGCACCATGCTCCCCGAGCCAGCTAGGATCATAGCATTAATAATCCCGGCGGCCCATTCTAACTAATGGAGAGCAGGTTACCTCGCAATAGTGAAGAACGAAGATGGCGGTAATTCACTATTAGGACATGGCAACTTGGTCAGGCGTGTCCTACCTTACACTTACAATGCACCCTGCCCGTGGGCCTACCATAGGGGTGACTAACATGAAGCCAAGGGAAGGTTGGGGGGCTGGCAAGTAGGTATACTTGCGCAGCCGGCGTGACAGCACTAGGCTGCACGTGGGTCTCGCAATGACCGACCCGTAGACATTCTTTTACGAGGCCGCTCCTGTGGGTGGCACAACACGTGCTGCAAGCCCACGAGCGGCATTTGTATTTACAAGCCCCGGCACTCCTGGTGCACTAGACTAGGGACTGACAGTAAACCAAATAGGCCATACATGGATACAATAGATACATCAATTTAACATAGGGAGCACTTGCGCTGTGGCACTGATCAGCAGTGACACCGCGCCCAAAGCATATACCAGCAAAACATCGTAAAACAGTGGAGGCAAACAGAAAAAATGGAGGAGAGACTCAAGCCAATGATGTCAGGTCTAACAGTTGCTGTTTCGAAGGAGATGTTGATAACCTTCCGTAGTTGGGGTGCGATGGCAGCGTCTGCTTTGTTGAATACGTGGTGTGGGCATGGGTCTGATGGAGATCCTGAGTGGATGGAGTTCATGGCCTTGCGTGTCTCGTTGTTGTTGACGTTGGACCAGGAGGTCAGGCGGTTGGTGCTGGTGGTGTTCACAGGGAACGTGGGGTCTGGTGTAGTCGAGGCCGTCATGGTGTTGAAGCTGTCATGAATGTCAGCGATCTTGCGGTGGAAGAAGATGGCCAGTGAGTTGCACAGTTTTTGTGCGGGCGGTATGTCGTTGGTGTTGGCGCTGGGGTTGGAGAGTTCCTTTACGATGCTGAAAAGCTCTTTGCTGTCGTGTGCGTTGTTATCCAGGCGGTCTTTGAAGGAGAATCTCTTGGCTAATCTGATGAGGTGGTGATGTCTGCGGGGGGCATCCTTGTGGGCTGCGTGGTTGTCCAGGTGGCTCTCTTGCTGGCATGGTTGTTGGAGGGTTTCTTTAATGGAACGAAGGTGTTGGTGCAGTCATCTATCCACTGTCTGAGGTTGTGGGCTGCGGTGTCCGGGTTCGTGGGGTCAGTGGGTGGGTTTTGGGCGAGGGTGGTGATTAGCTGGTCTTCGGTGACTTTGTTCCAGCAGCGGCGAGGTAGCTGTAGGGTGCGGTGGTGCGTGGATGGTTTATTGAAGGTGAAATGGATGCAGCGGTGGTCGGTCCATTGGAGTTCGGTGTTGTGGTCGAAGGTGACGTGGGTGCCTGTGTAGAAGACAGGATCCAGCGTGTGGCCAGTGGCATGGGTGGGTGCGGTGACGAGTTGTCTGAGGCCGAGGTTGGCGAGGTTGTCGATCAGGGTGGCGGAGTTGGCCTTGTTGTTGTTCTCGAGGTGGAAATTCAGGTCCCCGAGGAGGATGTAGTCCGTGGAGGCGAGTGCGTGGGTGCTGGGGAGGTCGGCGATGGAGCCGCTGAATTGACCTCGGGGCCCGGGGGGTCTGTAGATGAGTGTTCCTCTGAGGGTGGTGTTGGGGTCGGTGTGGATCCGGAAGTGCAGGTGTTCAGCGTTTTTCAGGGTTTCGTCTGCATGGGTGGCGACCTTGCGGGTAGACTTGTGGATGATGGCTATTCCTCCTCTGATTCCGTTGCCGCAATCGCTGTGGGTGATCTTGTAGCCGTTCAGGATGGCTATGGCGATGTCGGGCACAGAGGAGTCGTACCACCAGGTCTCGGTCAGGAAGGCCACGTCTGGGGCGGAGGTGTCAAGCAGATCCCAGAGCTTTTTTGCATGCAGAGCGGGTGTTGAGGAGTATGCAGCAGAGGTGGTTGGGTCCAGTCCTTGGAGGTTTGGTGGCTCTGTCGCAGGTGAAGCTGCAGGTGTGGCAGGAGACAGGTCGGTGAGTCCGTTTCGGGGTGGCTTGGAAGCAGGTGTGGTTTCATCTGGCGTTGAGTGCGTAGAGGGCGCTGGCGTCATAGAGGAGTCTGGTGTTGTGGCGTTCGCGGGGTCCAGGGGTTCTGGCTCTGGGTGGGGTCCAGGTGTGGACGGGCGCAGACAGGCTTGCCTTTGGCATGCCTTAAGCACGCCAGTGGCGCGCCCGCTGTGTGCGTCAGCTGCGCGGCCCCAGCACGGCCTCCATAAGAGGGGTTAGGGAGGGAGGAGCAGCTGGGAGGCGGGAGCGGGGTAGCCAATGGGGACCAGTAGAGCAGGGCCGCAGGGACGCAGCGGAAGGAAGGAGCAGGAAATGGCAGGAAAACAGACGGGTGGCAGGGAGCAGGTATAAGGCAGCTGGTGACCGTGTGGTGGCGTGGGGAGCAACCTGCCTGCAAGCAGGATTAGAGCTCGCTCCTACGCCACTGCGCAGCCTCCTTAAGAGGGGTATAGGGAGGGAGGAGCAGCTGGGAGGCGGGAGCAGGGTGGCCAATGGGAATCAGGGGGCGGGGCCGCAGGGAGGCAGCGGCGGGAAGGAGCGGGAAATGGCGGGAAAACAGGCGGGAGGCAGGGAGCAGGTATGAGGCAGCTGGCTGCTGTTTGGTGGCGTGGGGAGCGACCTGCCTGCCAGCAGGGTCCGAGGTCTCCTCTATGCATATGTGTCACTGTGCATATGTGTCACTTTGTAAAGCCCTTGCTACATTACCCTTTCATCAGGCATAATGTATGCAAGGTGGGCGTTCCCACGTAAAATTGGCTTGCAGAAGTAATGCAGTGAAACCTATGAGATTTAACTGCATCACTCCTATGACTTGACTCCATCACACTCCTTAAGCCTGCTTTAAGCAGTCGTAACGAGTGACGCAGAACCTTTTACATGGGACACACCCCATGTGTAATGACACAATGCTGGAGTTGCATCAGTTAATGGACACACTCCAGCAATGTGTCATTACTGCACCACCAGATACGTCAGGATTCCTGATGTATCTGTGCAATCCTTGTGACATGGAACGCTGTAGTGTAAATACAGCGCATCCATGGGGTTGCAAGGATGGCGCAAAGAAAAGTGTTGCATTGCTGTTTTTCCCCAGCGATGTGACACTATACATAAATGAAGCCCAATGGGTTTTAGAAGGCCCGGAAACCTGAAATTTATGGTGGTTAATATCCTCCGCCAAACTCAAATTAACAGCCGTAGTTACACATAACAACGTCCACATTATTTAATTGGCAAGTAATTGAATGCAAGTCTAATGCTGAGTTGTTGATTTTCTCATAATCATAATTCATAATGCTTCCCTTTTCTATGCTTTATGGCAAATAGCCTTTCCTTTTCATTAACTCTTCTCCTTTAGGAGCAGCATGAGATAATCATCATGGATGGTAAACATGTATGCTGTCTAGCTACTGTGTTGCAATTTCTTCCTGATTTAATTTTTGTATGCATGCCTTTACCTTCTATTCAGGACCAACATTCTTTGTGAGTTGGAAGCTCCCCCAAGGGTGACTTGCAGCATCAGACGGGGCTTCTTTGGAACAACAATATCTTACTTTTTTTCCTCTGAGCTGGCTGCTGAAATAATTTCAGTTTCATTTTGGAGATGAGAGGAAAGCCATTTACTGGGGGCATTTCATGGAGCTCACTCTATGCCTGTGTTGCACAGATACAGTTGCAGAAAGTACTCCAGTTGCAAACACTACTGCCTTCCTTTGCTGCCAAGTGATTTCATTTGAGATGTCATCAGTGTTGTTATCAAGGAGGTCATTTAACATGTTACGAGTGATGCAAAATGCAAGGTTATAATCAGTGTGTGACGGGGTGCAAGTTTGGGTAGTTTTGTGAATCAGAACTAGTAAATGTCAGTGTTTTTTAAGTTGTGTTATAACACCTCAGCATATATTAAACCCCTTCAGCGCTGTGCACATTTACGCTCTGTGCGGGCGATTTACATTGTGGGTGGGATTCGGACAGCACCCGGCCGTCCTCCACACACACTCACCATGGGGCATGCCGGCCGGAGGCCGTCAAGCGCACCGAAGTGGTTAAAAAAGCCCAGAAATTCACCTCTAACACACAGTTAAATTGTAATTATGGTTCTGAACTAAAACTGGAAATGTTGGGAACACAATCCATAGCTCACACAGCAGTCAAGCAAACTATGATAACTTCAGGAAACTTCTCTGAGAACTAAAAAACTATAATCAGATCTTTTGGGAACAAGAGGCGAGATGCACTAACCTAATTTTTTATTGAAAACCCTGCAAATAGTTTGCTACAAGAAAATGTGGATTTTGGATGAATTAAGGGCCATATGTATGAAACGAAATTTGACTCGCAAACGCTGTGAATCGCAAAAATCAGCGCTTGCGACTAAAACTTCGCAAAACACGATGTTTGAGACATTTTCGCAACGCAAAAATAAGAAATCGCAAAAATAGCGAATTAACATACTGCGAACCAATAATTCTGTGATTATGAGTGTGAATTCCGAAACTGCGATTTTCAATTTGCAAAAATCGCAAATTTAAAAATCGCTTTCTAAGAAATCACAATGAAATGTATGAAAAAATCGCAATTTGCAATTTCACGAAATTCCCAATTTTGAGAATTGCAATTACCACCAAGTCTGAGCAGGTGGTAACCAGGTGCAAACTATTTAGGGAGGCCCACAATGCAACAGATTTTTCTACAATTGCTGGACTGTATGTGATAGCCAGGAGGCTGCGACTCAGATCTGCTGCACAGAGTAGGAGACGCCAGGAAAGGATCTTTCGTGCTCGCATAACCCTGTTCCAGCGGACTGAGGAGGAATTCCATACAAAATACAGGCTGGATGAAGAGAGCATCCTTGATTTAATTGAGGAGCTCAAACCTATTTTTGAACACCCCGCACGCAGGACACACACCATCCCCACCCACATCCAGCTCCTGTGCTCACTGCACCTCTTGGCTTCAGGTAGCTTCCAGGGGGTGATAGCCTCAGCAGGAGCGGTCTCACAGAGTGCATTGTCGTGCTTTTTCCACGCATTCCTTGGTGCCATGGTACAGAGGCTGCATCACCACATCCACTTCCCCAGTACACCACAGGCACTAGACCAGACCAATCACGAGTTCTATCAAATACCACAATTTTCCCACGTCATTGGATGCATAAATGGGACACATGTCGCCAAATCCCCCCCTCCCAGAACGAGTATGTGTTCAGGAATCACACATCCTACCATTCCCTGAACGTACAGGTGGTGTGTATTGCCAAGCACATCATCACCGACATTGTCGCTAAATACCCAGGCAGTACGCACATCGCTTTCATCTTCCGCCACAGTGGGATACACCGTTGACTCACAAGTGGGGAGTTTGGTGAGGGATACCTATTGGGTAATTGCATTTGTACAAAGGACACACTAGCAAAGGATAGCATTGGCAGGACAGTGTCTAACCATATTCTTCCCACTCCACCGGTGACAGTGCCTATGCGGTCCGTGATTTCATACTGACTCCCTACCTGAATCCTGCCAATGCTGGGGAGCGGAAGTACAACAGTGCCCACATAGCAACCAGATGTATCATTGAGCGGACCTTTGGGATACTCAAGTGCAGAGTCAGATGCCTACATAAGAGTGGAGGGGGACTACAATACAGCCCCCAGACCTGTTGCAAGATAGTGGTAGCATGTGCCATGCTGCACAACATAGCCACCAGGAAAGGCACACCAGAGGAGCTCAGTGAATCGGATTCATCAGATGAGGAGGGGCCAGCGCCAGGACGCATGCCAGCCGGTGTAATTGGTGCAGCTGCTGGGCGCCAGAGGCGAGATGAGATTACACGCAACTATTTGTAGGTAAGGAAATATGACACACTGCTAAATATCAGTTGTGAGACTGTGTTTTATTTCCTTAACTTCAGGATGAATAACGGCACACAACCTGTGTACCACACAATGTATCGTCCAATGCCCAGCAAATGTTAGTATCACAGTGTAATTGTACAATCAGGAGCAAGTGTCCATGTAAACTGGGTTGATGCACCTATCTTCTGGTCCAAGTTAGTGCACCTCAAATGCGGCGCTGTTGGGTCGGAGCCCCTGGCTGGGGGTGCACAGTGCCCTCCTCACCTGTCCCAGTAGCCCTACTGTTACACCCACTACGGCACCTTTCCCGGGGGGGCGGCGGTGATGCTGCTCCTGCCAGATTGTGCATCCTCATCTGTTGGAGTGAGAACTCCTGGGCCAGTAGTGCGAGCTGCCCGCAGCTCATCCACAGCAGATGTGACCTGTACCAGGGCCTTTGCCATGTCCTGGCTGTTGTGTGCCACTTCACGCTGCATACAGATGCTGCGCCTTGACAGCACATTTGTTGCTGAGGACAGGCGGTTAACCGCCCAGGTCTAGAGATCTAGGAGCTGCATCTCCCTGTGCCTAGCAGCACGGTCTGCCTTTAGTTCAGCACAGAGTGCCTCCAGGGCACCCGTCAATCCCATGAAGCTAACCCTCATTTGCCTCTGTAGTGATTTAAAGTTTTTCACCTGCAGCCGCTGTACTTCCAACATGTGCCCCTCCAGCCACTGTTTATTCTTCTGGGGCTGCTGCACTGGTGGATGCTCATTCCCTGCGCCTGGATGGAACTGGTCGGATCGGATCAGTAGGTGTTCGAGCATTGTGTTGTGGCTCTGGCTGTGCTGGCCTTCATCCTCCAATGGGGGCAGTGGTGGCACTACAATCCGCCTGCAACGTTTTGGAGGGATTACTGGGCTGTCCTCCTCCTCCCTTTCCTCCTCTTGCCCTGTTGCCTCTGGGTTAGGGGATTTGTCCTCTCCTCCACTGACTGTTTCCTGTGTTCCGGATGGTGCTGTGGACGTAAATGCACACCTTAATTTTCTGTCCTAACTTGCACTTGGCATGCATTACATTTCACTGTTAGGAATTACATGGGTCCTGTCTGTCTGTATTTTGCCTTTCCTGATGTGCACATGCTGTTAGGGACTGGCTGGGTGTAAATGCACCACTGTAATGTGCATGTGACTACTTCTCCCATAATGCATTGTTGTGTGTGCTTGTGTACCTGCACTGGACTGTTAGTTTTGTTCTGCCCCATGGTCGCTCCTGGGTGATTGGGTGTAGTTGGGGGGTATCAGGGGTGTGATGGCATGCTTCTTACCTTGTCTTGGTACCGGGGGATCGGAGCTGTCCAGGTCGGCCATGCCCATTACACTCTCTGGAAGCAGGGTGCCCTCAACCAGTTTCTCTAGTTGTGTGGAGTCAGTGGCAGTAGAGGTCCCAGCACCAGTCTTCTTGGCCTGCTCCAACCTGGCAGTCACCTTCTCCTTGGAGCGCTGGCGCAAATTGTACCAGTGCTTCCTTAGATCTTCCACGCTTCTGTGAGTGACGCCAACTGCATTTACTTTGCGCTGTATATCAGCCTAAATCCTCCGCTTGCGCGTCACAGGCACACGCAGGGACTTTTTTCCAATGAAGTGCTCGTGGCTTATCACCATTTCCTGGATCAGGACCTCCAGCTCACTTTCAGAAAACTTTTGTTTTCTTTTCCTCTGTGTTTCCCCCTGCTGCTGTTTGTCCTGGCTGGCCATTTCTCCAGTGTCTGCCACTGTTTGTTGCACTGCAGAGTTCCCTTACCTCCACTCCTTCTCTTTTACTGTGCTTAGAATCTCAGGTGCTGCATGGGTAGTCACACATCCTGGTTGTGATACCTGAGTTTCCGATTGTCAAATTTGCGAATTTTTTTAATAAGGAATCGCTATTTGAAATGTCGCAATGAAAATAGAGATTTTTACGGAATCGCTGTTTTATTGCGATTTTTTACTTACATACCGCTTTGCGATTCTCAACCTGCAAATTGAGAATCGCAAAGGGGGAGTTTGATACATAGGGCCCTACGCCCATTTAGAAATTTGGTAACATGTTACCGAAATGTTAAATGAGTTTATGAAATCATAATGAATCACTATTTGGAAGGGACGTGTTTAGGAGGTCCATTCCTAATAGGCTTTCTTCATGATATATATTATTATTTTGTGACTGAAATGCATTAATATTTCTCCAACACTTCAAAAGAGATGGTATCCCATTTGCAAACACAAATGGTTTTCTGGGGGTCCCCACCCCTGTGTGGCGGGTGGTGGGCAGGGGGGTTCGAAGGCACGACTGGGGGAGGGTGGGAGAAGGTACAGGGTGAAAATAGTACTCGAAGTAATGGGGCCAGTAGCCATGTTAGGATACAAATGATGACATGGCCGTCATAGGGAGGGACTAACAGGCCTATAAACCAATGGAAGGCAGCATTTAGTAAAGGACAAAGACACAAGCCAGGGAAAAAGATGGGTGGGGAAGTGGGCGTGGCTTCTCTCCTGTATTCAACTACCCCAGATCAACCCCAGAGCATAGCTTGCGTGCTGGGTCGGGGCTCGACCTAAAATAGCATTTAGGCATTCTGTCTTTGTGGGGATATACTCTGTAAATATATAGTGCCCCCCTTTTATGTATATATTAGACACTCTGATTTATGGCCCTTTACGGCACACTTTAGGATGATGTATTAAAGTATAAAATAGGTTCTGTTACATGGGAAAGGTAATTTTCAGTGCCAGTTCTTACTGCTATGACTTTAAACAGCAATCATATCAGAGCATTTTTGTGTCCTGAGAGACATATGTTTGTAATATATGTGGGTGGTGTAAATACCTTGGTGGAGCCCACATGACAATTAGTTCCCATGCCATTTCTGCATTTTCAGTGCCATCTACTATGGCCTTAGCGAAACACAAGCACTGTGCAACTGAAAATCAGTGTCACAGTGCACAGGGACCTAACACCAGCAAAGAAAAATCCTATTTGATCATGCAGAAAAGGTGAATTTACAACACAGCCCACCCCAGGCAAAAGCCAGGTAAGACTAATCAATCTCCTAAGGAACTTCACTGCTCAGGCAATAAAACAGCAACATTTTGTTGGCTCCACAGAAGTAGTGGCATGGCCCTCTGAAAAGTTGTGCTGCCTGGCAATGGTGCACTGACAGTCATATATGTTTGCCATATATGTCGATGACAAAGATGACATTGCGACCCACATATGAAATTTGACCCGCACCGTTACTGCATTTGATTGTGCAAAATAGACCAATTTCATTTCATTTCCAATCTTTATTTCGGCCATTTGGCCATAAAAGATACACAATACACATATGCAATCACAGATAAATCAGTTCATAAGGGGATAAAACCATTGAAATGCATGTGCTAAAAATGCTATACAGACTATGCATCTAAAATTTTTAAGAAGGACCCAACACCTTAAATATACGGTTACGCGTATGCCAAACATTGTTAAGAAATTTTGTTAATGCAAAAACAGTAGGGCCAGTGACATCAGATTTTAAAATCCTGTACATTGGTGCATATTCCCTGCAACCCATATTCCTTATCAACGGGAGGAGCCAGTATTTTCTTGCTACCTTGTAGGCTGGGCAGAAGAAAGCCACGTGCAAGTCGGTTTCCTCCATTGCATCACAAACCGGACACTGCTTTGAGGAGGAAGACGATGACCAGGTGCTTGTAAGGGACCGGAAGGGCAGTGTGCCGTATCTCCACTGGAGAAACAGCTTTCTAGCGAGTACAGGGGAAATAGGATCCAGTACCTTCTCAAACCTATAAAGATCCTTGCTTTGCAAAAACACAGAGGATAGGGACCCTTCTGCCTGGGTAGCTTGGGCCCTAGCTAATTTTTGTTCGTGATATACATTAGCCAGGGACCTTTTGGAGATGTTTAATGCGGCATTCGCCGGCTCAGTCCATAAATCAGGGAGCCCTAATTCCATGCAAGTGACTTGGATGATTTTGACCCAGGGGATACGGAGCGCTTTTGGGTGATTCAATAATTCGACCAGTTCCGCCCTATATTCTGCAAGATCATTACTGCTCCACAGCCTACGCCAGAAGGCTATGGGTCTCAGGCTTATTTCATCCACTAACGGTCGTAAACCCAAATCAAGCCTCAAGAGGCGGAGCGGGGTGCTGGGCGGGAGTGCGGCTATCTGTCTTATAAACTTGTTTTCCGTTAGTGACAGACTCCGGCAAGGTGTGTGACCCCACAATTCCGCCCCATACATGATCGCTCCCCTAGCCTGGGCCTTGTATATCTGGATTAGTGCCCCCAATGGACGGTATGATGAGCCGGTCATCATCCGGGCGATGCCCCCAGTGGTTTGTATGAGTTTGAGGTTTGCCCTACTCTGGTGAGATCCCCAAGTCATGGTTTCGTTAAGAGTCACACCAAGGTATTCAAAGGTGGCTACTCTCTCGAGCCGTACAGCTCCCAATTGCGGATTCGGCCGCAATTTTTGGCTTGGATTCAAAACCATGAATTTGGTTTTTGCCGCATTAATTTCTAGCCCCCTATCAGTACAGAAGGCCACAAAGGAATCAAGAATCCTCTGTATACCGATAGGGGTTTTGGATAGCAGCAGGGTGTCATCCGCAAACATAATTGCGGGCACCCTGCTGCCATTCAATTTGGGGGCGTCAGTATAGTCAGTGGCATTCAGGTGGGCGATTACCCCGTTGACGAAGAGGCAAAACAGGGTCGGTGCCAACACACAACCCTGTCTTAACCCCCGGCCAACGGGGAATCTATCGGTCAGTTCCCCCGACCTCCCACACCTCACTCGGGTGTAATTATTGTGGTGCAGCCTCTGTAAGATCAATAGGATGTCCGGGGGAACGCCCATCTCTGCCAGGACGCTCCAAAGTTTCCCCCTGGGCACCAGGTCAAAGGCGGCCCGTAAGTCCAAAAAAATTGTGTACAGACTACCGCCCTCGAATTTTGCTGCCCTCCAATAGATTAGGTTCAATCTGAAAACCTGGTCCACTGTGGATACCCCCTTCCTAAATCCCGCCTGGTAAGGACTAAGGGCGCCCACCTCCTCCATCCAGTCCTGGAGCCGATTCAGCAAAACCCTACCAAACAGTTTCTGTGCTACGTCTATTAAACTGATTGGTCTGTAGTTGGCTGGGAGGAGAGGCGAGCCCTTTTTAAAGATGGGGACCACCTCTGCCCCCAGCCAAGTACTAGGGATTTCCATGCCGCCAAGAACTCCATTGAAAAGGGCGGCAAGGTAAGGCGCCCAAACAGTGGGCTGCTGTTTAAACATATCCCCAGGTAAGCCATCCAGTCCCGGCGCCTTTCCGGAAGCCAGACCTGAGATGGCAGGAGTGACCTCGCCCAGCGTTATTGGCTCCCCTTCATAGCCCGGCCAGCCCACCTCAGTGACAGCAGGAGATTCTCCCGGCTCAGAGCTGTATAGAGACTGGAAGTGAGCCTGCCACACCCCTGGGGCAATGTTAGGCTCTAGTGCCGATTGTAAATTCCCCGACCCCCCGTTCACTATCCTCCAAAACAGACATTGGTTTTGGATCGCTAGTGCCTTGGTGAGTTCTTCCCACTGATTTTCCTCCCATTCCGCCTTAGCGTGGGCAACGAGTTTCTTGTAAGCTCGTCTGCTTTGTTTAAGGCTATCCCCCCCTGGACCCTCCTTGATTAGTCTGAGGAGTTCTGTTTTTGCCCGTCTGCATGCTAGGTTATACCATGATGTTTTGCCTTGCCGCCCCCCTCTTGGCTTTCGTGAGCTACAAGTGAAATGAGGTGCCGCAGCTTTTATAAGGTCCTCATGAGCCTTGTACAATTTGGCCTGGGAGTCTTTGTTGTTTGCCTCGGTATCCAAGCTCCCCACAGTTTCCAAGATGGGAGTTATCCCGTCATAGAGCAAGGGGAGTTTATTCTTGCTTGTAACCAAGTGCTCCCACCTGATTCTTCGCCTGCTATTGTCCAGGAGAAGCGCAGGATTGTTCCCTTCCACGTTAGTCACGAGAGCTTGGGGGCCGGGGTGGACAAGGTCAAGCTCAAGTGCATTGTGGTCACTATCGGTCCTTTCCATCACCCTAAAGTCCTGGATTATCGGCCACTTCACTATTTGGGCCAAGACATAGTCCAGACGGGACTCTCTTCCCAGTCTGTTATAGGTGGTTTTACTGGGTATGTCGGATTTCATTCGCCCGTTGCAAGCTCTGATTCCGAACTTTAGGGTGAGGGCTGTAATTTGTAGTGCTAGTGGGGTCCAAGCCTTCGGAGGTGGAGCTTCCACTGAGGGCACTGCCCATCTGGCCTCTTCTTCCGATGATAACCCGTCCAGAAGGCCAGGGAGTGGCTCGAAGTGAGAATTAAAATCCCCTCCCACCACATAGAATGAATCACTCGGTAGTTCAGATATATAGTTCAAGAGTTCTTCTATGGTCGGTGATTCCTTTGCAATTCCCACTGGCCTAGAATAGATGTTAATAAACACAAGTTTAGCTTGGTTAGGCCATGATAATGAAAGCACAAGGATGTCTTCGGAGTTAGCCGACAACCGTGTTGCCACGCAGCCCAGATGAGATGCGACCCAGGTCGTAAGCCCCCCTGACGGACGGCCTTTGCCTTCCCACCTCGCTGGAATGAAGAATGACATGTAGCCTTGGTGACCATAGTCCTCTCTGGGCCAGGTTTCCTGGAACATACATACGTCTCCAGTCTCGATATAATTTGCCCAGTCCGGGTCACCCAATTTGTTGGCCAGTCCAGCAACATTCCAGCAAATTAGCCTCAAGTATTCAGGGGTGTCAGTTGCCGTGCCAGAAGGGTTGGAGGAGATGGTTCCAGACACTACTTCAATTGGAAGTTCTGGCGCATTACCAGCAGTAGGGGCAGATGGCTCAGAAAGTCTACAGGAGCCGTTCTTCATAAGCATTGACTCATTCAGTATTCCAGAAGCATGTTCAACATTGTGGGCAGATGGATCAGAAAGTCCGCTGGTGCCATTATCCAGAGACACTGGATCGTTCAGTAGACCAGGGGTTTTACCAACAATCGGGGTAGATGGCTCAAAAAGTCTGCAGGAGCAGTTATCCCGGGTCACTGGCTCGTAAGCGGAAAGTCAGTCAACCCCATCCAAGCCATTCAAGCAATTGAAACGGTTGAAGTGGAAATAGGGTGTGTCCGGCAATTGGAGATTTGGGCGTTGTACATAATCCTTGTGTCTGCGTCTACATTCCACCCTTATCCATTCATCATGCGGTGGAACATAGTGCATGCGAATAGGGGGGAAGAAGAAGGATACTGGAAGGGTCTGAATAGTGGAATCCAGTGATCTATTTATTCCTTCACAGATATGCAGAACAGTGCCCGGATCTTTAAAAGTTACCAAAATACAATCCCCTATTATTGTTTTTCTGGTCTTCCCTAACCAAGGGACCCTTCTAACCATAATAATCTCATTATTAAAATGAGATGGTAGGGGTCGGTTCCAATTTAGCCATTTAATGACCTTTTTCTTTAGGGATTGGTAATCTTCATTTTCCCCTGTTCTTAGATGAGGGGCGCCTGCTAGGACCACCGTTAGACTATTAGCTTCTGGCGGCAGATCTGGTCTCCGTGGTCTTGGGGCTAGCCGACCCAGGGAGAGTAAGGGGGCGCTGCCAGCTTCTTGGTGGCCATCATTAATCCCTGTCTGGGAACTTTGAGGGGCCGAGTCTATTGGTTGTGAAGGCCTATTGGTTGAGTTATTGCGCGGTGCCTGGACTGAAATAGCCATTAGTGGCTGCAGGGGGGGGGCAGTAGGCGCACTCTGAGGGGGGACTTTGTTGGCACCCTGTGAGGCTCCTATTTTAGGAGGGTTTCCTGCGGGGAGATGAGGTCCCACATTTTTGGATTGCTTACTAACTAAGGTGTTCAAGGTAGTAAGAGATGTCTCTAGTAAAGTGAGCCTAATCTCAACTTTTTTCAGGCTATCGCTAATGGGCTACAAAAGGGAACGAAGTAGGAATTCTATACTCCCTATAGATGTGAGAGGGGGGTTTGTATTAGATGTATTGGCCACTGGATCGTTGTTGGTAACAGCTATGTTAGAGCTGGGGACCTTAGAGGGGAGAGCGATAGGCACAGTCTCATTATCCTTCCCAGGTTGGAGTGCGTTTATATGTTTTTTACCAAAATCTAGATGGGATAGTTTGGTTTTCCCCCGCCCCCCCATTGACTTCCTACTGCGTTTGCTAGGTGGAGGCCTATGCAACTCCACCACAACACTTTGTTTTGGCTTACTCTTCTTAGTTACATGCAAAGGGGGAATTTGGGTAACCAAATTGACGGGGGTAACGCATGTCATGGGAGGAGTTGTGTCTATAAATTTTCCAGGCACCAACCCAGGGGTGCTAGGAATTTCCCGAAGTAAAAGGGGGAAATCCTCAAGAGTCGGGGGATTTAAGCTGTTGGGGGGGTACCTTCCTCTTGGGAGATAGGATACGGGATAATCTCTGTCAAGGGTCTACTCTTCATGGATTCAATGGAGCGCCGTCGCTCCGCCCTACGTCTCTCCAGAGAGTTTTCTTTGCCCGCATCTCCCTTGGCAGATTTAAAGTAATTGTCCAGCGTCCCTGTGTTGCTTCCCCCCTCCCTTGATGGAGTTTCACGTGGTGCCGGCGAGGGCATCACCTTAATCAGAATAGAAGTTGGAAGTAAAAGGTAAGGGATATGGCCCAGCCCGGCCTCCTTTGGCCCCTGACGGCCACAGACGGTCCCGCCCTTGTCCCGGGCTTCTCCCGGCGCCCTCCCGCGCGCTCCCGCGCAGCTGGACACTCAAGCCGGAAATATACTGACAAGAGAGGAAGAGGCGGGCGGTCAGGGAGAGCGGGCCAGCTGCAACGGCCTGGACAACCCGGGACTCCTGGGAGACTGAGTCCGGGTTGCAGCTCGCAGCCCTGTCGCACACTCACCACCCAGCAGATAACAGCCTGTATTAGCCTCCTCCTGCGACGCGGGAGCCGCGGAGTGGGTTCCGCTAGCTGTTGGCAAAGTCCGTAGGGAAGCAGAGAAACTGGCGTCCTTCAAGGTCCCAGGGCAGGCGAGGATCACCGCAGTTTATGAGGCGGGTGGGGCTGGGCGGGGCGGTCATGGAGAGCGGGCCAGCTGGAACGGCCTGGACAACCCGGGACTCCTGGGAGACTGAGTCCGGGTTGCAGCTCGCCGCCCTGTCGCACACTCACCGCCCAGCAGATAACAGCCTGTATTAGCCTCCTCCTGCGACGCGGGACCCGCGGAGCGGGTTCCGCTAGCTGTTGTAAAATTCCGTAGGGAAGCAGAGAAACTGGTGTCCTTCAAGGTCCCAGGGCAGGCGAGGATCACCGCAGTTTATGAGGCGGGTGGGGCTGGGCGGGGCGGTCAGGGAGAGCGGGCAAGCTGGAACGGCCTGGACAACCCGGGACTCCTGGGAGACTGAGTCCGGGTTGCAGCTCGCAGCCCTGTCGCACACTCACCGCCCAGCAGATAACAGCCTGTATTAGCCTCCTCCTGCGACGCGGGACCCGCGGAGCGGGTTCCGCTAGCTGTTGGCAAAGTCCGTAGGGAAGCAGAGAAACTGGCGTCCTTCAAGGTCCCAGGGCAGGCGAGGATCACCGCAGTTTATGAGGCGGGTGGGGCTGGGCGGGGCGGTCAGGGAGAGCGGGCCAGCTGGAACGGCCTGGACAACCCGGGACTCCTGGGAGACTGAGTCCGGGTTGCAGCTCGCAGCCCTGTCGCACACTCACCTCCCAGCCGATAACAGCCTGTATTAGCCTCCTCCTGCGACGCGGGACCCGCGGAGCGGTTTCCGCTAGCTGTTGGCAAAGTCCGTAGGGAAGCAGAGAAACTGGCGTCCTTCAAGGTCCCAGGGCAGGCGAGGATCACCGCACTTTATGAGGCGGGTGGGGCTGGGCGGGGCGGTCAGGGAGAGCGGGCCAGCTGGAACGGCCTGGACAACCCGGGACTCCTGGGAGACTGAGTCCGGGTTGCAGCTCGCAGCCCTGTCGCACACTCACCGCCCAGCAGATAACAGCCTGTATTAGCCACCTCCTGCGACGCGGGACCCGCGGAGCGGGTTCCGCTAGTTGTTGGCAAAGTCCGTAGGGAAGCAGAGAAACTGGCGTCCTTCAAGGTCCCAGGGCAGGCGAGGATCACCGCAGTTTATGAGGCGGGTGGGGCTGGGCGGGGCGGTCAGGGAGAGCGGGCCAGCTGGAACGGCCTGGACAACCCGGGACTCCTGGGAGACTGAGTCCGGGTTGCAGCTCGCAGCCCTGTCGCACACTCACCGCCCAGCAGATAACAGCCTGAATTAGCCTCCTCCTGCGACGCGGGACCCGCGGAGCGGGTTCCGCTAGCTGTTGGCAAAGTGCGTAGGGAAGCAGAGAAACTGGCGTCCTTCAAGGTCCCCAATTGTATGAAACCAATTTGCCATTATAATTTTGGGGGCACACACTATGCTCTGTGTCACTGAATAGCAGTATCACAGGCACCACTGACCTAGTACTAGAAGAAATGGAGTCCAGAAAAAGTTGAAACGTCCAGGGTGGGCAAAGGGAATAGGAAACATTTCCTATAAGCATTATTTCACCTTTCAAAGAGAAGCCTTAGCCAATGCGTGTTAGTTTCTGCATTATAGGCAAATTCTGTGTTGTTAAATGGTGTTACTATGCACCAATTATAAGCTTTGTATTTTATGTAAGGAGAGAGTTCTGCAAGGTTAGTGGGGTTTATATCCAAGTTGTGTGGATATAGTTTTGACATCATAGACATCACATGTGGGAAACTTTTTATGACAGATATTCAGCCTTGTATTCTCTTTTAAAGGTGATGTGGGTATTACAAAGATGATGAAACAGTCATGACTGTGATTGATGTGTTTATAGTTTGCGATAAGAGCGTTTCACAGGAAGAATGGAGATAAAGCATAGAAACGCATTCTGTCTTTCAAGCTGTCAGGGAAGTGATGTTGAACAAATGCCATAAAGAGGTTCAATTGCACATTTACATCCAGCCATAGTAGAAAACTTGGGACACGTTAGTGGTTGAAATGAAGCTTGAATGGCAAGGTTCAAAATTCATTTCTCCATATGCTGTGAATGATATGTTGTTATCCATTCCTCTTAAAGTTTTTAAAGCATGCGTGTTACTAAAACATTTTATTGAAACATGATGGCCACATGGTACAAGGCTTCACAAATTATTATGCAGTTAGTCAGGTTTCAGAGACACATTTATATATATATATAATAGGTTTTTGTGTCACATTTAGCTGCAAGATGAACCATGGCGAATATTGGATATTGATTTTTGGTCCTTTCCAGGTGTTGCTTGGCAACAGGATTTTTAAATTAATTTTCACTCAAGTCAGGATGTTAGAGAATTACATACTCAGAAATATTCTCTGAAATAGCTATCGCGTCCTAAATATCGTCAAGAAGCACTGGGTGTAGATTTTCTGTTATTAACTTTGTTAGGGTGAAATATTCTTAAATGATGTTTAGAACATAATATCTCAGTCAGGCGATATGCTGAAAATGATATTCTGGTAGCACATCTCACAAACTATTATTCCCAGTGGGTCAAATCTGAGTACTGCTGAGAATTTGAATTGCCTCTTGCAGAAGAGATTTTCATGTGAGGGTCTGACACTTTACATTGCCTCAGATAATTCTGTACAGCCCACCTCCACTTCAAAGGATATTTCGTTATTTCCGTTGAATATAGACTAATGCACCAAAGAATCGCCTTGTCCAATGACCAAGTCAGTGAGTTAGTAGAGATGTTGACTTGCTTAGTTAAATTGTAGTCTGGTGATTTCTTGGTACTCACATATTTTGAAATTATTTTGCACTACTCATCGCACCACAAGAATCTCTAATCTAAAATGGTAAGCAAAAGAATTCCAGCTCAAAATGTCATGGTACTTAGTTGTGGAATCTCAAGGATCAAAACACCATGTTTCAGGCTGGACTGTTCTCAGTGGAGCATGGTCAAGAATGATTTGCATACAGCTGGGTCCATACTGATCTTAGAAGATAGGCAAAATGATGTTTGATTAAAATGCTACCCCAAGGGATTGCCAGTGGTTATACTTATTGGAAGCTTTCCTCCCATCACCTTTTTTGTGCTTGATGTGACGCCCTAAGTGGTCAGGCGTATGACCAGACATGTCTCCATTCTCACTGTGCCACTGGAACCGAGCCGCACTGACTGAAGAGCCCCAATCAGAGTGAAACTGGTCTTGGGTTGCTTCTATTCTGATTCAGGGAGGAGCTAGCCTGGCAACAGGAAGACCGCCCCAACTTAGAAGACAATTTAAAAATGACCTAGACCATGAAGATGTTTCTGGATCTCACGCTTGAATTATTTGACACTTGAATTGATAGCATTGTGTTCCCCAGCCGACCTGGCTGTTATATCCAGGTTGAAGTGAACTCTTACGGCAGAGCGAATACCTCTTTCTTCCTTATTCAGGACCCGAAATGCAGTCAGTGTGATATAAATGTTGTTGTGTCCATTTTGCTTATTGACCTCCCCTTTCTGTACAGACGGCCTGATGCATCAAAGAATGTTACAAAAATGGACCCCATTTTACAAAGATTTTGCTTATGGTTTGCATCACTTTTTTATGCAGAGCCACACAAAATCCATTTTAATGTTGAAGAAGCAAAACAAATTTCGACTTATGTTGCTTTATAAAAAAATTAAGTAGAGCAGAGCATAGCACTGCCTTGCGTTAGTTTACATCAGCTAGGCATTGCATTGGTGGTGCATGGGCATTCCCGTGCATCCACCAAGGGATTTTGATACAAACCAAAATCTACAAAGAGTTCTATACATAGGTTTGGTCCAAAATGGTGTCCTACCTGATGCCTGACTACAGAGAATAACTATCTGTATTTCTCCTTCATATTTCCTCTTTGCATGCGTCACACATTTTGCAGCACACAGAGACAGAGAAAGTAGCCTTTAAGGGTAATTTTGTGCAGGGACATATCCATTATTGTACAAATTCTATCTTGACCTTAATGTAAACAACTTTGCACTATGCTGCATTGGCACTAGTCAGCTACAGGTATGCCTGCACATGGAGAGAGCAGAACGGTGCCATTTCCTTGAGGATATGACACTGTATGGCTCTCTCCCATTCATACAATGCATTGCAGCAACATTTCTTGTTGTGCTGTGTTGCTTATACTTGTTTCAGCAGAAGGTTTTTCTCTTTTCTTGTTTCTGGGCCCATACAGCAACTTTGTAATTTTGTCACTTACTCAGATTCTTTACTTCTTCCGCAGACGCCTTGGTCCTCCAATGGACCTTGCTTCGTCACAGTGAGGCATGAGAAATCAGGGTGTTGAATTGTTGGCCACTGAATGAGGACCAATAATTAGTATCCAACTCACAAATTAGTGATCAAATTAGAATACACTACTCATAGAATTATGCTATAGGCATAGAGTATTGCTGCTGGAAGACCAAACCTCCTAAAGAAGTTCAGTCAAACCACAATCATGCATACCAGAAGCTCTGTTGTGGCTACATACAACAAAAGCAAAATACCTTGATGTTCTGAACTATATCTATGGCTCTTTCTAGCATGTATTAGAGATCAGATAATTGTAAGCACAGTTTCTATGGAAAAAGCATTAAGACACATATAATAAAAGACTCAGATACATTCTAGATAAATGTGTTATTGTATTAAAGAATCAAAATTAGTACATATAGGTAACAATGTAATCAGTTCAGTCATGAGTCTTGCAGTTTGTAGTATAAAATCACACATTTAATTAAATTAAATCTATTGTTAATTACAAAACTCCATAAAAAGGATGGTTCAGGTTAGAGTTTCCTACCACCAACAAAGGTGATGGGACGGTTCAGAAAAGTTCTCTTTGCATGGACAAAGGGACCAGGTTAAAGTTCACTAACGAAAAGTCCATGGGCAAGGGTAATGGAAAGTTCAAGTCTTGTCTCTCAACCGACAGCTCCAAATCATCCAGCAGGCAAGTTTATCAGCAAAGGTAAAAAGTCAAAGGCATCAAAAGATAGTTCGCCAGGCAAGTTGGAAGGGTAAGAAACTAATGGACAGATTCCAAATAGCTAAATCCATCCCTCCTCTTTGGGAAGTCACTTTACAATTGTCCATTTGTGACATCAGTTGTCACCATACAATAGTCTGATCATCATATTATGATCATTCCTCTGCTCACCAGGTACAAAATTAATACTCCAACATATTTTCCCATGTTGCTCGTAAGTAATGACTGTTCATTCCATCCTCACAGGTTAGTTAGCAAAGAGTCTTTTTACTCTGCTGTTCTTCATGTATTTAGTTGAAAGAGCATTTTCCCATAATTTTACTCACATAGAAGTATAAAGAAACTATTTTTCCCTTTAGGAATGTAGTGTCATGTGGTTTGCTTTCATCTTTGCACTGTATTATGTTAGCATGAGCGTGTTAGAAGTTTAAATGCCATTTTCCTTTTCTGTAGCCTCTACACACGACACATTTTGTTATTAAATATTTTCGCCTAGTTGAATATTTTGCTTCACACGAGAATAATATGTTTGCTTATAATATTCGTGAAAGAGCTATCCAACCCCAGCGCAGGAAACAACGACATCACCCCATCGCAAGACCTCTGCAACTCCCTCGCTTCATACTTCCACAACAAGATCGCGGACATACACAACAGCTTCAACAACCAACCAACGCACACCAAGACCGAACAACCACCCCCCACCACCACCCTCCACGCCTGGACCCCGATCAGCACCGAAGACACCATCCGCACGATGAACTCCATCCACTCCGGATCACCGACCGACCCCTGCCCTCACCACGTCTTCAACAAGGCCGACGCTGTCATCGCACCCCACCTGCGAGACATCATCAACACATCCTTCGACACCGCCACCTTCCCTGAGAGCTGGAAGCACGCCGAACTCAGCGCTCTACTCAATAAACCCACAGCGGACCCCACCGAACTCAAGAATTACCGCCCCATCTCGCTCCTACCGTTTCCAGCCAAAGTCATCGAGAAGACCGTCAACAAGCAGATGGCCGCCTTCCTCGAGACGAATGGATCCCTCGACCCCTCACAGTCCGGCTTCCGAGCCAATCACAGCACCGAGACCGCCCTCATCGCCGCCACCGATGACATCCGAGCCCTGATGGACAACGGAGAAACAGTGGCCCTCATCCTCCTAGACCTCTCCGCGGCATTCAACACTGTCTGCCACCGCACCCTAGTACAGCGCCTCAGCAACGTCGGAATCCAGGACAAGGCGCTGGAATGGATCATCTCCTTCCTCGACGGAAGAACACAGAGAGTCCGCCTACCACCGTACAAGTCAGAGGCCACCGAAGTCATCTGCGGCGTCCCCCAAGGATCCTCACTGAGCCCCACCCTCTTCAACGTCTACATGAGCCCCCTCGCGGCCATCGCACGCCAACACAACCTCAGCATAATCTCCTACGCCAACGACACCCAGCTGATCCTCTCCCTGACCAACGACCCCGCCGCCGCCAGAGCCAACCTGCACGAAGGGATGAAAGAGGTAGCCGAGTGGATGACGACCAGCCGCCTGAAACTGAACTCGGACAAGACAGAGGTCCTCATCCTGGGCTCTTCACTCTCCGCCTGGGACGACTCCTGGTGGCCTCCCGCCCTGGGCACCGCACCCAAACCGACAGACCATGCACGCAACCTGGGCTTCATCCTGGACTCCTCCCTCTCCATGACCAGGCAAGTCAACAACGTCTCCTCGGCGTGCTTCAACATCCTACGCATGCTACGGAAGATCTTCTGGTGGATCCCCACCGAGACCAGGAAGACCGTCACCCAGGCCCTCGTCACTAGCCGACTGGACTACGGCAACGCCCTCTACGCCGGTACCACCGCCAAGCTCCAGAAGAGACTCCAGCGGATCCAGAACGCCTCAGCCAGACTCATCCTCGACATCCCACGAACCAGCCACATCTCCGGACATCTGAGAGACCTTCACTGGCTCCCCGTCAACAAAAGAATCACCTTCCGCCTCCTCACCCACGCACACAAAGCCCTACACGACCAAGGCCCAAGCTACCTCAACAGCCGAATCAACTTCTACGCTCCCAAACGCCACCTCCGATCAGCCAACCACGCCCTCGCCGCCGTCCCCCGCATCCGAAGAGCGACTACAGGAGGAAGGTCCTTCTCCTACCTGGCCGCCAAGACCTGGAACTCCCTCCCGACCGACCTGCGCCTGACCCAAGACCACCTCTCCTTCAGGAAGAAGCTGAAGACCTGGCTGTTCGAGCAGTAGCGGCACCCCCCCACCCCCAGCGCCTTGAGACCCTACGGGTATGTAGTGCGCTCTATAAATGTCAGTGATTGATTGATTGATATAATATCAGCCTTGCTTGGTAAGCTATATCTGTACAGTGAGTGCCGAGGCCTTCAAGGGTATTTCAACACAGCGCTTGTTGTTTGGTTTGATCAGCGCACTAGCTAGACATAATACATATGCAGCTGTGGCCAACTTTGCGTTTTAGGCACGATTAATAATGCACCGCACACAGCATGAGTTACACACTTGATGAATATTCACATGCAGAGAGTTGTTGCAGGAGATGATGTGATCCATTTCTGCTGAACCCAAAGGTATGGGCCAGAACTTCTAAACCCAAAGATACCTTCTGTAGATATAATATAATATACTAGCTAGGGAGGGTAAACTGAGGTTCTATTTAGACCTTTTTCCTTTAGCATTTTAACATGCTTTCACCCTTTGTATTTTATGGAATAGTAACCATGCTGCTAACCTTGTTCCTTGTAATATGTTTGCTTGTATTAGCTAGGATACTGCGATTGAGAACACTGCATTAGAAATAAAATTTCAAACTTGCACGTGTCATCATTTACTCCTCATTCTGGATTGATATGTTAGTGTAACACAAGAGTGTTCATGTGTTCCACGTTACCTGAGGTGTTCTAAGTCCATGTTCTGGGTTGTCTAAACATTGGGGGTCGGTAAGAACCAATGAGACACTGATTGCTAGTCTGGTAGGGGATTTTGGATACTAAGGTGAGTTGTGGCACACCCTAATTGACTGAGGTTCTAAGTCTCTATGCACAGTTCCGGTAGGAGCAGAATCCCTGATACAGTAGTGTTAATATTTAAAAGAAAGCAACATTGTAAAAATGTAACATGAGTATATCACATCAGGTCGTTTTATAATGCAGGCCTAAGGAAAAAGGCAATTCAATGCATATTAACTGAATAACTTTTCTTTAGCACAATAAACTCCTAATTAGGTTCAGGTGCGATGAAATAAATCAAGCATATCATATAAAGATATAATTGTATCTTTTGTCAGTGATCATTGTATAAAAATGTAGAACTCTAACTATGGCCTGCTTCCACAATTTCAAAAGTACATACATGTAAAATATTCTTAAAAATCATTATAAAAATAGTTTTAGGAAATGTAAGACTAATAATGTCAATCATTTATGCTGAAAGCTTCATTCATATACAATGTATCATGTTTTATTGGCACCAGTTTTGCATTTGCTATGACCGAAATTTTAGTGTTATTTTTCTGTACGTGTGCAAGGTGCACATTAGTGTTTTGCTGTCATAACTGGTTTTTATGTCGTTTAAAGAATGATCAGCTTTTCAGCAGCATCAAGCCCCCTTCTGATGGCGAATCAAGACATCAAGCTTCTTCCACATCAGATCATCACAAATTACTGTTTTGTTGTTCTACGTACTTTTCATCTGGACCTTTCCAGAATTTTTATTTCATCAAAGTATTTACATTTGTTACCTTATGATTATGCATGGGCGTAAAATCCGTTCCGCTCGCGGAATTTGCGGATTTTCGGCAAATTTGCAATCCGCGAACTCTCGTGAATTTGCCGCAGCGGATTTTGTTTGCTTGGTGATACAATATTGCGGCGCGCGGCGTTCACTTACCGTCATTCAGCGTTTGCAGAGTTGTTTTTCTCCATGTTTTGCTTGTGCTGCGCCATTTTGGATCTTGCTGCGGGATCCCGCGGGAGTTTGTCGACCGCGATTACGTCATCGCGGCTTGCCACCTTTCACAGCGAGAGTTTGTCAACGCAAGTACGTCATAAAGGTCCGTGATCACGCATCACAGGAGTTCGCGGGAGTAAACACTTACGAACACGTAGATGCGGCGGGCAGCGACAACCTCGCAATTGCGAAATGGCAAAATTTGCAATTTCGCACAAGAAATCCACCAGCAGGCAGCATAAACCTTCTGAAAATGATGATTTTTATCAGATTAACTCCTCAGGTTGACATTTGCCTCCACTTATTTTTGCAAGGAGTCCATTTTGGAGGGGTGGGAGGAAGGAAGTGCCCCACAGTCTCCAACTTCCTGTTCCTGTCCAGCAGGCTCCTCCCAGTACTTTCTTCATGTGCTGGTCACTTTCATTTGGATCTTGACCTGGAAGGGTTACTTTTTGTGGATGCTGCTGGATATTTGGATTTGAGGCCTTTTTGACTTTCTTTGGATCACTTTTGGATTAGAAATGTCACAAGTAAGTGTGTTTGGGGCATTACAGTTGCTGCAACTACAATTTTGGAACTTTTTCAGAACATTAAATAAAATATATTGTGGGTAGCCACAGTATCCAGTAGGACCAGGGTTAGTTATGGGTGCATGATACAACTGTTTTGTTGAATTTAAACATGATTTAGGGCATGGATGGCATTGGATTGTGCTGATTTGTGTGTTTTTTGATTTTTTTGGCTGTTGTTGTTGGGGCCTTTTGCCCAGGGGTACTCAGTGGTGCATGGATTGGCCTTGTGATGGGGGTCTAGGGGCCATTTTGAAGCCAGGCAGTGTGCTTTTTTGTGCCATAGGCCTGCACCCAGTCTGCCATGCTTTCATCCATTATGCCCAGGGGTACTCAGGGGTGCATGGGCCTAGTCTTTCTGTGGGGTGTCTTGAATTTTAACATGATTGAGGGCATGGATGGCATTGGATTGTGGTGATTTTTGTGTGTTTTTCGATTTTTGGGCTGTTGTTGGGGCCTTTTGCCCAGGGGTACTCAGTGGTGCATGGACTGAGTCTTTCTGTGGGGTCTCTTTAATGTAAACATCATGGAGGGCATGGATGGCATTGGATTGTGGTGATTTTTGTGTGTTTTTTCGATTTTTTGGGGTGTTGATGGGGGCCTGTCCATGTGGGTGGGGGGCATTTTGAGGACTGGTGCAGGCAGGGCCTGGCCATGTGGTGGGGGTCTAGGGGGCATTTTGAAGCCAGGCAGTGTGCTTTGTTGTGCCATAGGCCTGCACTCAGTCGGCCATGCTTTCATCCATTATGCCAATGGGGTACTCAGGGGTGCATGGGCCTAGTCTTTCTGTGGGGTGTCTTGAATTTGAACATGCAACATGCAACATGCAACAACAACCACATGTACAAGCCCAAGTACATGTGGAAGGAGAGGCAGCGCAATGAGATGCGCAAGCAGAGGTGCATGTAGTGGCACAAGTGCCCACAATAGTTGTTCCTTCCGAAGTAGGGGCACATCAGGAAATCGACATTCAAGCCCAGGTATCATTTGAGGAAGCCACTCCTCCTGATCATTCACTGTCTTACAGATCACTAGCTAGGAAAAGATCAAGGATGGTGTCTACATCTTCTTCAAGCCCCCTTCCTTCTGATGATATGGATCCAAATTGGGAACCACCACTGCCGTCTGAGAGTGAGGCACACCATAATCTGACAAAGGTAGCTAAGCGTAAAAGGAAGGTCCCCAAAACTCTCGTACTTATGGAGTGGGATGATGACGCTGAACAAGAAGTGGCGTATGCTACTGCTGATGAAGACTCTCACGACGACGACGCAGTCATCATAAAGGTCACTGCAGCCCCAGCGGGCATGCAGCAAACAGACATTTTTACCCTAGCCCGAAAAGCTGCTGAGCGTGATGTTGTCGACGAGGCAATGGGATCACCACCAATGCAGTTCACTAGTACACCACCACCTACCGCTTCCATATTTTCTCGCCAGAAGGGACCTCCATCAACCTCGACCTCCATTTCCTCAATTAGTGGTGCTGCAAGTGCTCAACGTAGTAAAGCTCGGCAACACACATCCTCTACTTCATCTGGCATTAGCATTAGCAGTATCGCCTCCCCCGCCCCCCACAGACATTTGAAGTCTGCAGTTTGGGACTTCTTTAGTGTTAGCCCAACAAGGGAAAACATCATGGTAAGCTTGGTACCAACTATGGTACCGGAGGCCAGAGGGGTCATCTTGAGAGACAGCACACTGTCAAATGGCATGCGCACCTAAAGGAGATCAAGGAAGCCCGAATTGCAAGTCAACAAACTGTATCCGTTGATGTTTCCTCTGATGATGACGAGGAGGAAGAAGCGTCAAACATTTCTCCCCTTACACCCAGTACCCCTGTCAGCAACACACCCCCTGCAAGATATATTAGCCACACTAAGAGTGTGGGAGAGAGTGAGACACCAATGTGAAAAAGTTCATCATCACCGAGCATAACTGGGTCGAAGAAGTCATCATCATCATCATCCCGTAAAATCGTCCAGCCCACCATTAGAAGCATGTTGTTTTCAGATGCGCCATTTGAACGCAACCACCCAATGACGCGTCTGTATAACACTAAGCTGGCTAAAATGCTAGCGCTGGACCTTCTCTCTTTTTCTTTTGCGGAAGGGGTTGGTTTTCTTGAATTAGTGGCAACGCTCTGCCCTAAATGGAAGGTTCCTAGCCTGTTCTATTTTGCCAGAGTTGCGGTTCCAGCACTACATGAAGATCTGCTGGAGGTGATTGGGGCAGCTTTGCAGAAGAGTGCTGTTCACACTATACATCTGACAACAGACATGTGGACCAGTTGCCAAGCCGTTGATTACATGTGCATCACTGCACACTGGGTCTCTTTTTCAGGGGTTACAGCAAAGCTAAGGGCAGGTGTTGACCCGGACAACGTTTTTAAAGCTGCTTGGAAACATCCAACACTAGCCATGTTTGGCATGGAGAAAAGTCATACAGGAGAAAACATTTTGCATTCGTTTAAGACAAAGGTGTTACAATGGCTGTCCCCAAGAAAACGCATGATTGGTTATGTTTCCACGGATAATGGCGCCAATATAGTTAAGGCCATGGATAACGGTAACTATTTCAGAGTGCGGTGTTTGGCGCACTGTATAAACCTGGTTTGTTGAAAAATTCATGAGTGAAGAAAGTCCAGTGTGCGAGTTACTGACCACCTGCCGAAGAATGTGCACACATTTCAACCATTCTTTTAAGGCCCGGAAGCAACTGAGGTGCCTGCAACATGAACGTAAACTGCCAGTAAAAGCAATCATCCAGGGGGTGGCAACACGTTGGAACTCAACCTTCTACATGCTTGAGCGTCTGTTTGAGCAGTGTGCGGTAGTCGATCAGTATTTCTTTACACAGGGTGCAGCTACGAAGGACCTAAGGATACATGTGGAGCAATGGAAGCTAGTTCAAAGCCTGACAGATATGCTTCGTCCTTTTGAGGTCTTCACACGTGCAGTCAGCAGGGAGGACTGTAATTTGGGAAAAGCTATCCCCTTGTAGCGCATGCTAGAGCACCAACTGAAGGTGGTGTCTTCTACGTTTCAAAATGACGAAGAAAAGCAACAAGCATTTGAGCATGAACGTCTTCAAAAAGATCCACACAGAACAGCATTACATTTGTGGCACTATTCTGGATCTACGGTACAAAAAGGCACTGGCAGGCAGAGTATTCTTTCCTTTTGATGACACAGAAGTTACAAAGTACAAACATTAGCTAGCTGTGGCAGCCAGGAGGTTTGAAAAAGACCGTCAGGAAATTGAAGGAATTGGCAGTACATCAGCCTCAGCAGGCCATCCTGAGTCAAACGAATCCACTTCTGCATCTGTGGCTGTGGCAGAAGTGAGTGATTTTCCCTCTCAGCCGTTAAAGACACCAGCAACCGGATCATCTGCACCAGACACAACAGTAACATTGTGTGAAGAAGAGGATTGGCTAACTCAGCTTGGGTTTGCTTCTCAAAAGGTGCCAGCAAAAAGTAAGGAAAGTGGAGGAACCCTGGAGAACCTTGAGTCGATGGTGCAGGACTATCTGAATGACTCAACAGAGGTCTATGTTCATGATGACCCATTGGCGTATTGGCATGGGAAAAGAGAATTGTGGCCAGTAATCACCAACCTGGCTATAAATTACTTGTCTTGCCCACTCGCAAGTGTGTCTTCTGAACGTGTTTTCAGTGCTGCTGGTGGCATTGAAAGTTGCAAAAGGACCCGCCTCTCGCCCATAAATGTGGAGAGGTTAACAATGATCAAGATGAATCAGCACCTCATACCACCAGATTACAAAATACGAGAATGCACGCAGGAAGAAGACGAGGAGGACACCAACTTAGATGAGGGAAGTTCTTCTCTGTTAGGTGACCTACTCCCGCCTGAATTCTCAGAGTATGAGGACGAGCTCTTCTTCCCTGACAAGGAGCCTTGAAAATGAGTCAATGAATCACTAACTTTCTTTTTCATCCTTATTCACTTTTATTCCTGTGTGTCTGTCTTTCTTTGTTTTGCAAAATCTATATAAAAATTCTTTAATCACCTAATCACAAAAACAAGCCCATCAGCAGAACTGTCTTCACTTATTTGCTTATTGATTTGAAGGTGCCGCAGTCTGCATTATTATTAATATTATGTTTGAGCTTGTAAAGCGCACTGTTACCCGGATGTTTCCTGGGGCTGTGTAACGCTGGGGAACCCGTCCTGGCTTTCCCTGTGGGATGGTCCCGGCTGGGAGTCCCCAAGGTGGAGTTAAGCATCCCTGGTGTTGGAGGGGCCGTTGTGGAGATTAGGCAAGCTAGTGCCCAGAGTTGCCGAGTGGGACCCCTGATTAGAGTAGGCACCGAAGCGAGAATTATCGAGTCCGCTGACCAAAGTCCACGACCCTGCCGCGTCGGGAATTGAACCCTGGTCCCGGCCGACTTCTGCTCCCGGGTCTGCCGCCTCTAAACAGTGAGCCACACCACTCCACATCCTCAGGTTCACAAGTTCACAAGAACATGCTCCTCTATCCTCCTCCTCCAGACTCCTATTTCCCTCAAAGCAGATTGCTGGATTATGCCCAATGAAGAAAGACTCTGCACTTGTGGGGGTGTTCTACTTCTTTGCGGGTGAGTTGAGGGGTCTGGGGCCATTGCTGGGAAGGTCTAATACCGGATAAAAGTGGTTTGGAGAAAATCGGAGCAGAAAAAGATTTTGCACTTTTGATCACTTGCCTGTCTTTGGGGTGCTGTTTGGCGGGCTTTTAGGTTGTTGTGGGTGGGTTTTGGGGTCTGGGAGCACTGATGGCACAGTCTAATGTTGATTGCATTTGTTTTTCAGGAAATCCGTGGTGGAAAAGGGGAGTTAGGGCCTAGCTGCACAGCGTATTTGGACTGAATTCCAGGTAGTAGGGCCATTTTTGCTTTTTGCCAGTTTGGGGGTGTTCTGCTTTTTTGCGGGTGGCTGCAGGGGTCTGGGGCCATTGCTGGGAATGTCTAATACTGGATCAAAGTGGTTTGGACAAAATCGGAGGTGACATTTTTTTGCGTTTTTGCTGACTTGCTTGTCTTTGAGGTGCTGTTTGGGGCGGTTCCAGGTGTTTGTGGGTGGGTTTTGGGGTCTGGGTGCACTGCTGGGTATGGATACTTTTGATTGCAAGAGGTTTGAAGCAAATTCATGGTGTCAAAGGGGAGTTAGGGGCTAGCTGCAGAGTGCGCGCGGAGTGATTTTGGAAATTTTCCTGAAAATTTCAAAGTCCCCATTTTTGTAGTTTTGCTTTTCGGCTGTTTGGGGGACTTCTACTTGTTTCCACCTGGGTTGACGGGTCTAGGGTCATTGCTGGGAAGGTCTTATACCGGATAAAAGTGGTTTGGAGAAAATCGGAGCAGACAAAGATTTTATGCTTTTGATCACTTGCCTGTCTTTGGGGTGCTGTTAGGCGGGCTTTTAGGTTGTTGTGGGTGGGTTTTGGGGTCTGGGAGCACTGCTAGCACAGTCTAATGTTGATTGCATTTGTTTTTCAGGAAATCCATGGTGGAAAAGGGGAGTTAGGGCCTAGCTGCACAGCGTATTTGGACTGAATTCCAGGTGGTAGGCCCATTTTTGCTTTTTGCCAGTTTGGGGGTGTTCTGCTTTTTTGTGGGTAGCTGCAGGGTTCTGGGGCCATTGCTGGGAATGTCTAATACCGGATCAAAGTGATTAGGGCTCGTTAGGGTTAGCACCAGCAGCAGGATTGCATGTGTTTTGGGGTGTTCTAGATTTTTGCAACTGAGTTCTGGGGTCTTAGAGCTCTCGTGGGAATGTGTAATTTTGGTTGCAAGTGGTTTGAAGAAAATCCATGGTGGGAAAGGTGGGATTTGCCCTAGTTAAAGAAAGCGTTTGCCACTATTCTTAACTTAGGGCTCGTTAGGGTTAGCAGTATTGTATTGCATGTGTTTGGGTGGGGGGCCGTTTGTGGGGGGGTTTGTGAGTCTTGGAGCGATACTGGGTATGGATACTTTTGATTGCTTGCAAGTGGTTTGACTACAATCCATGGTGGGTAAGGGGGGATTTGGGCCTACTTTACTTTCAAAGTACGTTTTGTCACCATTTTCTACTAGGCCTCGTTTTTGGAGATCTGATTGGGGGTCTTCTACATTTTTGCGACTGGGTTTAGTGAGGGTCTGGGAGCACTGCTCGGAAGGTCTAATTTTGTTCTAAAACACAATTTACAGTACACCTAGCTTGAGAGGAAAGATCCGCTAAATTAATTCGCCCATACTTATTTATCCTTCAAAAGGAGACTCAGACAGAGTACGCACTTTCAAAAATATTGTACTGTCTATTAGGAAACTCAAAGTGTGACTTTTTGCACTACACAGCGTACATACCTTACATTTATTTGTCAGTGGTGTTCTAATATCACTTCCTGTTTTTCCATCAATAATTAATTACAGGCCGGGTTTCAGCCTGTGCAATGGGAAAAAAAGGATGAAGTCAGGCTTCACATTAGCGAGCCGCAATTCAGCATCCGCCAGGCAGGCAGTGGACAGGGTGTCTTCTGGTCACCAACATTGATGGACGGAGCGTCAGATGGAATGGAGGAGTCCCGCTAATAAGAGGAATAGTTGGATGCAAGCAACTTACCAAATTCAACAGGACAACTACAACAACATACAGATACAGTATCCGTTCTTTTCTAATTATCTTTTAAGTAATGTTATTGCTGTGAACTTCTATGAGTGTGACTCTGCATTTCTTTGATCTCTGCTTCTAAATTCATCCCTACAGCCATTCTATAGGTTTTACTTCTGCTATTTTTTAAACTTAATTTAATGTAAGAAGTGTTTCTCTGAGTGCAGAGATAGGCAAGTGAAAACGCATAATTATTACTGCAGCCCTGTACTGTCGCATTCTTTCATTCACGGTTGTCGAAAGTACTACTTACTTTTCAGTAACCATGCATGCAGTAGTGCATGCACTTCCTTTATGTCACTTAAAAGATTTATGGATAGCTTTGTACCCAAAGATTTGTTTATCTTCAATTATTGTTTGTCCATGCTGTGCTTTTTTTTCTTCTCTCAACAAATCTTTCCCAAAAAACCCCATTCCCATCCATTTTCCAAACCCTAACCCTCTTCCCCCGGGCTGTGTGGTTTTGATTGATGTGTGACTAAATGACAGCAATAATTCTTCACACTTGCTGAGGAGGATAAGGTCATATCAACAGGCTGGTGAAGGAATCTGAGGATCTATTCTTACTCAGCTTGACACTGAGTCACTATTGGCAAATGAAAGCAGATTTTCATGTGCGCCATCAACTAGATTGGTCATCAAGAACATCCTCCTCCTAGACGTGGTAAATTATTACGCTGCTGTGTCCTTCACCTTCAGTACTATTTCTTGTAGTAGTAGCCAATGTCAAAGAAATTCAACTCAAGTACTAGTTATACTTTCAATACTTTACCATTTGTTAGGCTACATTGTGGCACTGTTCTAGTGTACTGTCACCTGCTATATTCTCTATCGTACCGTTCTAATGCTACGGTAAGGACAAAAAAGGTTTAATTTTCTTTTTTTCCAGATGCTGCAACTGCCACTGTGTAAAACCACAAGTACCACCGCAATGATGACATTTCATCCACCCAGGATTGCCAACCTTAACACCTTGGCTGCTAGGCGTTTTCCCCCCCTGTGCTGGAAATTGTTTTATTACTGTATTTATGACGAGCTCAGCTCGTCATCAGCACAGCTCAACTGTGCATCTTGACGAGCTGAGCTCGTCATGAGCATCGAAAGGGTTAATCGCCATTTCCCGTGCAGCCAGCCCTGTGCCTAGCCCTATTTCCAAACACAAATTACAGGTAAGATAAGCATTTGGGGGGAGGTAGTATAATTGAGTATTAGGAGAGATGAGAGACTGACGGTCCTAGGACTATTGAATTTACTTACTCTGTGACAGGCACTTAGTTTTGAAAACATTTGGGCCATTAGTACTTACACAACTTGAATCAAGATGCCACTTAAGTTTCAGGACTGTTAAACCCCCAACCACCAGCCTCAAAAGCAGTTAAAAACACGTATGCTAAGATAAAGTTTAAAGTATATTTATAAATCCGTAACATAAATAATCTCCCGCAAGACCCAACCCACCCCCCCTCCCGAACCCCAACGAATGTCCGTGAAAACTAAGTCCAAAAAAGTACAAAACCCAACTCCCAATTCCCACCCCCAGAAGTCTTTAAAAAAGGGGCAAGGGACATTCACCTCCTACTGCTGGCTGCTATTGACTTTTCGGGCCAGGTCGGCATGCTCCTTGCGGAGGGTCTCGAGAAGGGTTTTGGTGTTGAGAAGCTCCTGCTCGAGGTAGTACACCCTAAGGGAAAGGCGGTGCATCCTTTTTTTTGCAACTGCTGTGGGGGGCAGCTGATTTCTTTGCTGCTCGGCGGTGGCGGGTGGCTGCGGTACCCCGGCTCCGTACTGCTGGAGACCTGCTGCGCTGACTGGCTGACCCAGGGAGCGCAGAGAAGGATGCATGTGTCGCCGTGGATGTTATCTTCGTACTCTGCGTGTCCTCCTCCTCCTGGGCCAGCAGCCGCCGATATTCGGCGACAGTGGCCTCCAGCCTCCGTTGCCGGGCCCTTTTAGCCATCTCCTTCCGTGTTGGTTTGGAAGGAGCATCTATATGAAGAAAGAAAGACATAGGGCCAGATGTAGGTAATTTCCATTTACCGATTCATAAATACCGACTCATACCGAATCGGTATTCCTGAATCGGTAAATGGTATGTAGGTAAAAAATCGGTAAAAGTTACCGAATCGGTAAAACTCGGTAACCCAAATCGGTAATTACCGAATCCGAATAATCCGATTCGGTAAATTCCGAGTAGGTGAAACCCAAGCATCCCTATGGGCCACATGGCGCAATGGAATGAATGGGATTCACCGAATCGGAAAAATCCGAATCGGATTTTACCGATTCGGAATTTACCGATTCGGTAATTACCGAATCGGGAGTTTGAAACACGACATGTGAGCCTGCCAACTAAGCATGGGCGAATTTTGCAAGTTCGCGATCTGCGAATTTGCGGTTTTGCGAATTCGCCATCCGCAAAATTCGCGAATTTGTGCAAATTTGCGGATTTTTGTTTTTTTGCGTGTTCGCAGGGTTTTCTGCGTGTTCGCGGGGCTTTTTGCGTCTTCGCTAGCCGCTTGCATAGCGAAGTTACCCATGCAGTCGTTTATGGGAGAGGGAGAGAGAGATAGATAGATAGATAGATAGATAGATAGATAGATAGATAGATAGATAGATAGATAGAGAAAGAGAGGGAAAGAGAGAGGGAGAGAGAGGAAGAAAGACAGGCCGGATCTCTGAAGGGCCAGATTCCTGAGTTGCCCCTACAGAACATACAGCTTTTTATTTTTAGCAAAATGCTTATGAAAATTGTGCTGTAAAGGTCTCTTTTAGTTTAACCCCTCCTGACAACTCAAAATGGGTTTATTTGCCATCCTCTCCCTTCTTCCTGTTTTTTATATCTGTAAGTGCTTCCTGATGAGGTTTAATTCCTTGGACAGGTGCCTCATTGCCTACTTGTAACTCTTCTCTGACCCTGCTTCAAGGGTCAGAGCAGGGTCAGAGAATAGTTGCAAGTAGGCAACGAGGCGCCAGGAAGCAATTAGCAGCAGGTGTCCAAGTTGAAGTTAATTTGTTTGTAACCCTTTTGTAAAAGGTTACAAAGAAAGTAAGTTCAACTTTTGCACCTGCTGCTGTAACCCTTGCTTGGCTGAAAATTCGTCCCCGCTGATTCGCGGATTTGGCCGCGATTTCGCGAGATTCGCGGATCGCCAAATTGCGAAAAATCCGCAAATTCGCCCGAGAAATGGATTTTACGCCCACCCGTACTCTCAACCAATCAGGGACAGCCTACACACACCACAACCAAGGCCCTGTGAATCTAACCAATGAGAGTGAAGCACCTCGCCCCAGTACCTGGCAGTGGCCACACCCATGCAGGTGGAAACCAACAGAACAAATAATTCTTCAGAGGAGAGAGGAGCAGAGCATCCACAGGCAAGCAGAGTGACAGAGTGGAGGCACAGGAAGGCCAAAAGGATGGTGGTGAGAGGAAAAGGAAGATAAAGTTCAGCCCAGAGGAACTACAGGTGGCTGTGGATGAAATAGTAAGACACTACAGCCAAATATTTGGGAGACAGTCTCTGCATGTTGCAGAGACTGTGAAGAGGAAAATTTGGATAGCTATTCAGGCCAAAGTCAATGCCATTGGTGTCACCCACCGGGAGATTGAGGACATCAAAAAGAGGTGGTATGACCTGCGCATCGTGACGAAGAAGAAAATTGCTGCACAGAAAAAGGATGCTGGTGTGACTGGAGGTGGCAGGAGCAAAGCACCTAAACTGACACCAATAGAGGAGCTAGTGGAAACCACCATTGAGCCTGAATGCATCCATGGGATAGGAGACCTGGATAGCACAGCGAAAGCAGCCAAGAAACAAAGTAAGACGCATGTTCCCACATCAACCCAACCCTGTACCCCACTGTGTACACACATCACACTGCAGAAGAGCTCAGACTTTGTGGCAGCAATGCATCATGGTAGACGTAGTCATGTATACATAGATGCAAAGTACACCACACATGACTCAGCAAGGCATGCCACACACATCACCAAACAAGCAATGTGGACTGTGCAAAGGTGTGCAGCCTATTTAATTAAGAACCACACACAGACAAACAACAACATTGACCCTATATCAATTTGATTCCACAGGAGAGTCGTCACGCAGTTCAGCACCGCCGAGGAAGGAGAGGGCAGCACCAACTAAAAGAGGGGAGAAAGAAAAGAGGAAAAGTTGTCACAGCGCAGGAGAAGGAGGAAACGATCCCACCCAGGAGCCCTCATCTCCAGACCCACCCACTACACCTGTCCCAATGTCCCCTCTGTTGTTTGGATCTCCTGACCTCACAAACACACCCAGTGCAATGTCCAGAGGGTCCATGCCGGGAGGGGAAAGTAGCCATGCGGAGCCCCCACAGAGGATCCTGCAGACCTCTGAATCAGAGGATGAGGAAGATGTCCCACAAAAGAGTGCACCAGTGGCTGACAGGCCAAGACCAACTATTGCAGCAGGCGCAGCGCGCACCAGTGTCCGTGGCAGGAGGGCATGTGAGGGTGGGGAGGACCAGGAAGGGTAGAGCGTCTTCTGTGGCCTGGAGGGCACGATGGTGAAAGTACAACGCCAGCAGGCCAAATCACTGCAAGCCATGCATAGGCAGGTTCGCTGTATGAACACCAAAATGTCCAACATGGACAAGGGCATAAGCCAAATGGCATCTAGCCTGGAGCATATTGCACAAGGGATCAGAGACATCCCAACATACATGGGAGTTCTCTCCGACAAGTTGGACAGGGATCATCTCCAGCGTGCCAGGGAACAACAGTACATGCGCCAACAGACAAAGGCCATGAATAGGTTCGCAACCAATACAGCACTCCTCTGCAGACGCTCCATTTCAATGCAGGAAGCCATAGTGCACTGCTGCACAGACTTAACACGGGGCATGGGTAGAGTTTCCTCTGCGATGGAGCAGATGTTGAACTCCAACACAGGCAATGCTGGTGACACGGGTGTGGAGGAGACTGAGGGGTCAACCAGCAGGAGTGGCTCCAGCACACCAGTACCGGAGGTGTGCAGGAGCGGCAGGCACAGCCATGCAGAGTCAGGCACCAGCAGGGAATCTGAAGGACAGGCACCAAAATCCCGCAATGTAGTGCGAGGACGCAAGCACTGACCTATGCGGGAGACAGACTCAACTGCACACAGTGACGGAAACTGAGAATGCGCAGCCAGTGACATTGACGTGCATTCATGGATCCTCTTCAGATGTGACAATGATGATGTAGTGCTGATTAAACTACTCATGTCATGAAGTATACCTGTGTATGTGTCATACTTTACCTTGAAATATCGTCGTGTTATTTCTGTCCGTCTCAATCTACCATCTAGTGCAGCTGGTCCTGTTGCCTGGGGCTTTGCATGTTCTTGGTCGTCATCTATGTTCTCATGATGTGTCAACTCCACCTCTGTGCCTTCCTCGGAAGCAAGGTTGTGCAAAATGGCACAGGTGACTATTATTTTGCAACACAGGATGGGGGTGTACTGTCGCGCACCTCCACTTTTGTGGAGGCAACGGAACCTGCTCTTCAGGAATCCAAAGGTTCTCTCCACTACTTTGCGGGTGGACCTGTGTGCCATATTGTATCGCCTTTCTGCTCTGTTGGTTGGGTTGAGGTACGGTGTCAGCACAAAGGAATGCAGGGCATATGCACTGTCACCTGGGAGAGAACGAGAGGTACATGAGTTACATTCACATTTAACATTTAGCTGAGATCCATTTCAGGGTGTGTACAACATTTTTACCTAGCAGATATCCATCTCCAAAATCTCCATTCAGTAGCCATGTGTATATTCCGCTGTTCTGGAATATGTAGGAGTCGTGCGTGCTCCCTGGGAATTTGGCAACTATGTCGGTGATGATGTTCCCTGCATTGCATATCACCTGCACGTTGATGGAGCGCGTAGACTTACGGTTTCTGTATATGTGTTCGGTGGCTGCAGGTGGGCATAGGGGAATGTGGGTGCCATCAATGCAGCCTATCACATGCGGGAAGTGTGCCAGTCCATAGAAGTCTGTTTTAGTTTTGGCAAGTTCCGCAGGTGTGTCAGGGAACTGTATGTAATGACATCCAGGAACTTCCTGAAAAACGGGACAGACAGCTCTGGGATACACCTCCTACTGCAGCGATCACACTCTGGTAGCTCCCAGAGGCAAGCAGGTATATGCTACATAGCACCTGGACATGGGGAGGGATGGCGTGGGCCCTGGGTGTTGGATGATTCAGGTATGGGTGGAGGTCCCTTATTAGGTCCATGATGGTAGTGGGGTGCAGCCTGTACCTCTGGAGTATCTCAGGCTCAGTCAATTGGAACAGAGTGATCCTCTGCCTGTACACCTGCTCCTCCCTTTGCCATACCCTCAGACCTGCAGCCTGTAGCCCTCGCCTCCTCGCAATCACATAGAGTGCCGCCATTTTGACAACACTGTTGCATTTTGGGCCCTTTTTTATAGCATGCACATGGTTACCACCAGCTTTCAGTCCATGGTAAATACTGACTCTTAAATACCGAATTTCAATGAATTTGGTATTTTTGGCCTTTCCTACATCTCGATGGCCATGTTTTCCGATTTCTTATTTACTGATTCGGTGAATAAGGACTCTGTAATTTTCGTATCGGTAAATTACGAATCGGTAATTATGTACTCAGTAAATACAGAGTCGGTATTTTTCTGATTCATATTTACCGATTCGGTATTTTTTTGTCACCTACATCTCTTTCTCGCTATACCAGTCGGTAACGGCCAATTTTACCGATTTTTGGCCGTTACCGACCGGTATTTGGCTTCCTACATCTGGCCCATAGTCTGTAACTAATGCTCTTTAAGATTAACACAAAATGATTCAGCAGAAAGTTGTGTCAAAGTAGAACTAGCAATTTGCAAGCGCAGTACATAACTATTGTGGCCAGTATCTATCTAACCTCCCACTTCTTCATCCTTGCTCTAACATTAGTGGGAGTTTAAGGAATCAATTCTAAGAGCACTATGGACTCACTCCATTAGAGTCGACTATTACAGTACACCAGTCTTATTCTTCTTCTTCTCTCTTGTTTAGCAAAATTGGTACGTTAACTTCTGCAAGCCAGCATAATGCCAGCGCAGTTAACTTGCACCCGAGAAAAACAGACGCCCGCCATGATGAGTGAGGCAGACTTGTGTTACTGTACCAGTCCAGTACATGAAGGTGGTGATGCTCTTACTTTTCTATTACGGGTGGAACTTAGAATACTCTGTTACAAGGGCTACTGCTTAATTAATTTAACTTTCACCCTACAGTGCCAATGAATACTAGAAAAGGAAAATGAAGAAGATAAATAATCTGATTATCTATCACTGCACACGGTATGTATTTGCTTACATATGGGATGACTTTAGGTGCTTTGCTTTTTATTGAGTGAACAGTGATACATCCACACATGAATGACCAAGTTCTACTAAACTTATTAACAGAGGTAGTGAGTGGTCATCGTAATAGTCGGATATATGCTGTGCTTGCAAGACAAACTACTGCTATTATTCATGGTAGTATTCGGACAAAATACAACTTCTTTTCCTTGCCTTTCCAACACTGGGACGGACGTGCGGGTGCGCTGTTACATGCTCTTCAAAGTAATACTTAGTTCATCCAGTGACCGTCTACTCTCTCTAGATACACATATGCTATCTAAGAGTCAGATAGTGCTGTGATCCAGGCATCCATCCATTCAAACTATATGTCAATCATTCTTCTTCATGTCTCTCATCTGGACAAACCTTACGTTTTCTGATGGGGAGCACACTATGCAGTCTGCAATCTCAATAAGTAAGGAATATAAGAGCTTATCACTGCCCGCCACTACCGTGGCAACCTGCACAGCAGTTTCGTCCGGCACTTGCACCGCCTCATCCCCAGAAGTCTCCTCCTCTACCTCCCCGCTGGGCCCAGCACCAGATGTTCCACCTACAAAGTACATTTAAGAATGTTAGATGTCATAGACATATACCACTTACTAGTATTTTGTCTAGGAATGAAGAAATGTGAATACACAAACCAATCTAATAATTTGTGCCTGTCTACTCTAAAGTAAAAATGTCCCTTTTTCCAGGGAAGGGTGTTGTCTTGCTGCACTTTTTGGCACAACTGATGAATGCTTGCTTTTCAACACGCACCATTTTTCTCATAACAGACAGAAGCTTCACTTCTAAGAACAAATCATCATCACTAGGACGGAGTGACCAACGATTCTGCACCAAAAAGGAAAATTAAAGTTCAAACCAGGTGAGGGCTCGGTTCGCCCACAATAAATGTGTTAAATAAATAACTAAGCACTTTTCCATTTTTAATCAACCGTTTATGTTTTATGACAAGCTTGATTTTAATAAATATTTTTACTTTTAATAAAGATTTAAAACTTAAATAGACTCTGTGGTTTTTTGGTCAAGAGTGAATGAGCAAAAGGTTTTGCAATTTGCAAGCATGAGTCCGTGCCTCTGACACTTATGGACTCTGACTCCGTACTCTTGTCCTGCGTTGGATAATCATCATTGGGGATTAATCATCGATGAATTTGGGAGCTAAATGGATCTGCCACACTATCTCGTCAGTAAGGAGATTGGGGGTTCTTCAAAGTCTGATATCATTGAGGTATGTGGAAAGCCTACTTGCGGCTATTATAATTGATAAACAATGCACTATTTAGTGTCCATAGTTCTGTTTGTGCAGATTTGTCCCTGCAACAGTAGTAGTATGGATTGTCCTCCTATCCAAACCAAAAGTAAAGTAGTATCTTTTTCTTTCTTGGTGGTCATTCACCTTTTTATTGTTGGTAATTGTTAAAGCATAAACATTTCGAAGACTTGAAAATACATTATGGACTCAGTGCATAGAGCTATTGCTGACTAGAATGGGAGTTTAGTTTAACACCTTTTGCCAAATGTGCAATCTTAGTTAGCTACACAGACAGTCTAATAAGAATAATTTAGTAATACCACAGGGAGTCATAGTAGAGGCAGAATAAGAATTTAGATATAGTCTACAAGAAGATCAAAGACGATTTAGAAAAAATCGAATGAGGAACGCTAGGAAAAAATAGGTACTCTATATTAAAATTAAAACTTCCCGGGGCCAGCAAAGGAGCCCTTGCCTGACCGATCCTGGCCTTGAACAGCAGCAGCAGCCCATAACCCCTCCTCCTTTGTCCTCCTGCCCCTGGGGGGAGCTGATGTACAACATGAAAGAAAGAAAGACCCGAAAACATGGATGATTGTTGTCAACCAAATCAAACATTTCAAAAGAACAATAACAAAATATTTTGGCGAAATAGCAAATAGACAACTATTCCATGGGATATATTGACCTATCTCATGTGGTCTACTACCATATTAGTATTGCTTGATTTGCGGAACCTCGACTTGGAAAGTTATGTAACTCACTAAACAAACCACTAAAAAGGTTCGCCTAGGACTGGCAGGCAGCAGTCCGCAGCACGCGAAGTGACAGACAAACTCCATCGTGATTGCAGATCAGCGACAACACTAAAAAGTTTCCTACTACATTAACCAGTCATTAAAATACTCAAACTATCAATCCACCACCACTATTTCTTCTTATTGCCAGGTGTACAAAGGAAGGACTGGACTTGAGTCTGTAGGGGCAGAGTTACAAGCCCCTTGCGACTCTTTTGCTCCTTTGTTGCGTGACTTTTGTGACGCAGCGGCAGAACAAAAGAGGCGCCATGGTGCAGCGTATATTAACAACGTGACGCATATGGGAGATGCATGGCGTTGTAAAGCCCTGCGCCATCAGGGGGCGTTCCGGCGCAAGGGAGGGCGTTCCTGCGCAGGAAAGCATTCAAAAAATGGCTGAAGGAAATCTACAAGATTTCAATCAGTCACTTTTAGGACAATGATGCATGACTCAAACCCTGCGCCTGCTTGAAGCAGACGTACGGCTTGACGCAGCTTTGGGGCGATAGGGCACCCCAGAGCATTGCTAGAGCTGCTCCATCATTGCGACGCAACTCCAGCAATGCGCCGCCTTTACGGCACAGATGCGTAACGCTTCGGTGACGTTTTGGGCCCATGGTGCGCCGCATTGTAAATACGGCGCACCATGGGTGGTAGTGGCGTGGTGCACAATTATTGGCGCATCCCTGCTACTTTGCAGGGATCCGCCGGTAATTGAAAATCTGACCCTTAGTGTCTAGCATTACGCAGTTCTTTAAACTACACTCATGCATAATTTCTCAGGCCAATGAAATGAACTCAAAATCGAAAACAAATAAGCATAGTAGCAACGCTACTAAGAAGGAGAGCAGTGCACCTGAAATGCCCAGAAAATTTTGAAATATAATTAAATTTACCTACAATGTAATCGGTAGCATTATTGCTCTTGGTAAAAAACAAAAATTTGCCATATAATAACACACAGAGCAGGAGAAAACAGAGTAGTGATGAAATAGCTACTACTACTCACCAAGCCTGGGGATCTCGAGGCCGAGCAGGTCGACCAAGTCGCATTCCCGGTCCAGGAGATCTGTCCAACGGTGGGTGGCCTGGTTGTTGGTGCGCCGGACCCGAGAGTGTTGGTACATGGCCCGGCACACCTTCTTTCACCTCTTCTGGCGCTCCCGGATCCCGTAGCCGCTAGCGATCTTGCCGCCTGCCATGATGGTCCTGGGGAGGCCGCACTGGACATAAAACACTAGTGCAGCCACCTCCTCCGCGCTACAGATCTCCCGGGCTGTGACTTGCTCCCCCCTCAAACGCCCGCACGGGAGCCGGGCACGGGGTGCGGGACCCTTCCCCTTCTCAGGCTGATTCTCGGCGCCCTGTACCATGGTCCGGCCAGAAAGGAAGGTAAATAAGAAATAAGAAATAGAATAGGGAAGAAGAAAAGAAAAGAGTTTAAAAAAGTAGTTTAAAAATAACCAAAAGTAGCAGAAAACACAAAAATATAGAGCCAGAAAAACAGAGGGATAGATAATAAGTAAAATAGATTAAAAAAAACTTCAAACAAGCAAAGGATGGCAGAGATTGACAGAGGATACAGAAAGCATGCCCAGAACCATAGCAATGAATAGCATTTCCCTCGCGATCACATGCGAACTTGTACTAGCGAGCCGCACACTTTGCGAGATTACACATAGCGCCCGGAAACAGAAATACGTCACGCAAACTAGATGGCCGCGCCCGTGTACGACCGTGAGGGTAACTTTACGCCGTTGCGCTACAAGCGGCTCGCTAAAACACACAAAACCTTGCGAACTAACATGCCGCAAAAAACAAATCGCATATTCGCACGAATTTGCGGCTTCCGAATTAGATCTCGCGCAAATTCGCACCCCGCGAATCCCGCGAAATTGCAGAAAAATGATTATTGCAAAACTGAAAGCACTATTGCTCTTGGTAAAAAACAAAAATTTGCAATATAATAACACACAGAGCAGGAGAAAACAGAGTAGTGATGAAATAGCTACTACTACTCACCAAGCCCGGGGATCACGAGGCAGAGCAGGTCGACCAAGTCGCGTTCCCGGTCCAGGTGATCCGTCCAACGGTGGTTGGCCTGGTTGTAGGTGCGCCGGACCCGAGAGTGTTGGTACATGGCCCGGCACATCTTCTCTCACCGCTTCTGGTGCTCCCAGATCCCGTAGCCGCTAGCGATCTTGCCGCCTGCCATGATGGTCCTGGGGAGGCGGCACTGGACATAAAACACTAGTGTGGCCACCTCCTCCACGCTAAAGATCTCCCGGGCTGTGACTTGCTCCCCCCTCAAACGCCCGCATGGGAGCCGGGCACGGGGTGCGGGACCCTTCCCCTTCTCAGGCTGATTCCCGGCTCCCTTTACCATGGTCTGGGCAGAAAGGAAGGTAAATAAGAAATAAGAAATAGAATAGGGAAGAAGAAAAAAAAAGAGTTTAAAAAAGTAGTTTAAAATTAACCAAAAGTAGCAGAAAACACAAAAATATAGAGCTAGAAAAATAGAGGGATAGATAATAAGTAAAATAGATAAAAAAAACTTCAAACAAGCAAAGGATGGCAGAGATTGACAGAGGATACAGAAAGCATGCCCAGAACCATAGCAATGAATGGCATTTCCCTCGCGATCACACGCGAACTTGTACTAGCGAGCCGCACACTTTGCGAGATTACACATAGCGCCCGGAAACGGAAATACGTCACGCAAACAAGATGGCCACGCCCGTGTACGACCGTGAGAGTAAGTTTGCGCCGTTGCGTTTCAAGCGGCTCGCTAAAACGCACAAAACCTTGCGAACTAACACGCCGCAAAAAAACAAATCGCATATTCGTACAAATTCGCGGCTTCCGAATTCGATCTCGCACAAATTCGCACCCCGCGAATCCCGCGAAATTGCAGAAAAACGATTTTTGCAAAACTGAAAGCACTCAGCAGGTGCAAAAGTTCAAACTCATCATTAGTAACCATTCCCTGTAGTGCTTCCTGAGGGGCCCCTCCAGAGTTCAGTTGCCTACTTGCAACTATTCTTTGACCCTGCTCTGACCCTCACAGCAGGCTCAGAGAATAGCTGCAAGTATGCCACAAAGGTCCTGTTAAAAAAAATTACACTGCAACAGTAAGCAATTACAGATAAGGAAGCAGGTGCCAGACTGGAAGTTCAAATTCAATGACACATTAATCAACCCCTATTTCATTCATGTCAGTGCAGGGCGGTTGTGCTTTCCCCCCCATAATCTACAGTGATGAACCAGAGGGTGGCAGTGATGTACCAGAGGGTAGCATGGGTGAGACAGAGGGTGGCAGTGGTGAAACAGAGGGTGCTGTGATGAACCAGACGTAGAAACAACATGGTCGCGACCGTTGCGACCCGACAAGTAAGTTTGCGTTTGCGAACTGGTAAAAAACACTCGCGAACTAACAGAAATCCTTGCAAACACAAAAAAATCTGCAAATTTGCGAAAGTTCGCAGATTTTGTGGATTGCAAATTCGTGAACCGCGAATTTGCAAAATTCACCCATGCTTACTTATGATACACTGTGTTGTATTCCCAATACGTTTTCTTTTGAAACTTAAAAGTATTTACATTGCTCATTTTATAGTTCAAAATCAGAACTTGTTCTTTTTACTCCCTGGATATTCTTTTTAGACCTGCAGAATTTGATAGATGATATCATCAGTATTATGCACAAAGAGATTGGCACTAATGGGCTCAGGATAGAAATCACTAGTCCATTGCCTAATTTACACAACCTGTTGCAAACAGTTAACAACCCTTTCTTATCAATCAATCAATAAAACTGTATTCGGCTTTTGTAATAAAAACCATAAAAGTCCATAATACATCACCAAAATACATAAAATTTCAAGGTCAAAAATACTACACCAAAACACATAAAATTACAGTAGAAACAGTTAAAGGATATACAGAAGAGCACCCTAACCCAGGCACCCCCACTCCTGGGGATTAAGCACTTCACTCTAAGCTTTATTGCCACCTTAAAGAAGCCAAGAACATGCCATAATGTGCTCCCTGAGAGCATTAATAAAACATTTAAGGCAGGTTGCACTTGATTAAAATTGGCTTGTTTCAAAATAGACATAAAAACTTCCTAGGCATCTCATGATTGCTACAGAACATTAAGAAATGAAGTAGGTCCTGTGGAGACGTGACGCCGCAGCCACAGGGCAGCAAGATGTCCCCTTTCTTGCACCCTCTAGGGTGAGCAAGCAGAAGATGCAATAAATCAAGGCAAAGTCTGGTCAATAAAAATAAATCATATGAGCTTGGGAGCCCTAAAAGATACGGTTCCATGGATGGAACTGCTTTCAGAAGAATATGAATGCAGACGCTAGGCTTTCTTAACTCAGATTCTTCTCTTACCATAGTTCTCAATCTAAGAAAAGAATCCTTTGCCCAAGGCAGGTCTTTCCTACTAATAATATCAGGGGTGCATAAAGATCATTTCTACGTATTTTCCTGAATCCTTCCTCTATGTTGGACCCCGTCTAGTCCGTGAGAGTCCCTTAGAATCTCCTTGATGAGGGTACTCCCATCACATAACCAGGTTTTAATCCAGTAGAGGATGGAAGGACAACAGTTCAGTCAAATAGGGCACACCCTGTTCAGTATGTACAATATAGGTGTCAGTACCTGTGGGACCGATAAAAGGCATCTCAAGAACTTGTTTTCCACTATTTGAAACTCCTCATGGGCAGTGTAACCCCAGATCGTGCTCCCATACACCACCTGAGATACACACCTGAATCGATAAATCTGCAATAAGTTGCCTACAGCTTTTTTACCCAGACGAGAAGCAAAGTTAAAGATTGCTGCGTTAGCACGTAGGAGACCCCCTGTTTGCTTTTTGTCAGAGGACTCAAGTTCAGCTTAGCATCTAGCATAACTCCAAGATAAGAGCAGACACATGTCTTCAGGAAAAGGATGGTCCCTACCTTAATATTAAAGGCTTTGGATGACCCGTGTCCTATCTGCATCATGTACAACCTGGAATTATTAACTAGCAGGTCCCAGTCTTCCATAAAGGACAGAAATGAGGTACGTAATGTTTGCAACTCCCTGGCACTATGTGCCATAAGGACTGCATCATCCCATACAGTAGTTCCGGCAAGCTACACTGGCCCACCTGGGGGAACATCCGCATGTGTGGCTAACAAATCATTCTCTAGGTTGTTAATGTAGAAATTAAATAAAGAGGGAACCAGTATACATTCCTGCCGTACCCCTCTCTGAATTGGGAACAGTCTTGTTACTTTGCCATAGATAGTGTAGCGTACCAGCGCTTTAGTATCCCTATGACGCTCCTGTAAAAAGAGGACAATGTTAGTGTCTACTCCATGGGTACTCACAAACTTTCTGTTGGGGGCCAAAATTACAGTGTGGTTTGTGGCCGAGGGCCAATCTGTAAGGGTGGGGGTCAGTGGGGGGGGGGAGGGGGGCTTTGTCAGTGGGGGTTAGAGTAAAAAAAAATCAAACCTGTTTCAAAATATTACACAGTGCAATAATGCTGTATTTAAAAAAAGATGTAACTACAAAGAGCACATTTTGATAATTATTTTTTATAAGCAGGAAATAGCAATCTTAAGAGGCATTGAATAGCTTCAGATACATTTTGACCCCAATTCCATCACAGTCTCTTTCTCTCTCTTTGTCTCCCCCTTCCATCGCTCTCTCTGTAAGTCAGTCAGTCTTTCTCTCTCTCTGTCAGCCAGTCAGACTCTCTCTCTCTGTCAGTCAGTCAGTCTCTCTCTCATGTAAACAAAATATCTGTGCTTTGCATAGTTTGCCACCCTACTGGTATTTTGCTGTTTGTCATTGTATCCAGATATATCAGATACAACCAGTGACATTATACCTGCAACAAGTCCGGACTATTGGCTTTGCCAATGGTTGTTAGTTGCATAAGGTAAATAAGCAACAACTATTCTTGTGACTTGGATCTGACTATACTGGGTGGTGCAGTTATGTGTACCTAGCTGCCATGCTTTGTTCTTCAATGACTCATTGTAACTTTTGTTTTTCTTCCAACATTGTGTTGTTGACACACTATACATCACTGGTACTGGTTTTCATCAATCAATCTGAATCTGGGATTAAACCACACCTGTTGAAAGAGGCGCAGGACCATTATAAGTTTTGACCCTTTCTGCCGTCATCTTTGAAGCAATGTAGGATTACTTAATTAATAGATTAGAAGTCCGACTAAATACCATTTTTAGAATGACTTTTCGTTTCTCATTATAATGTTCCTTGTATTATTCCTTTGAAAATGACGGGTAGTAACAAACAGCGAGGTTTTGTCGTTCGGCATCATAAGAAACATTTATTTATTTGGATAGACAGGTAGATCTAGTCCCTTCTAAAATGGCGCTTCCTTTCGACCCTTTCTGATGTCATCTCTGAAGCGACGTAGGATTACTTAATTAATAGATCAGACAATAATTAATCAATTAGCCAATTCACTGCGTATATAAATAAGAGGGAACTTTTGTAGAACTCGTACTATCGCAGAACCAGATGACCTCATGGCTGACGAAACGCACACTCTTGCGGTAATTTCGGATATAGAGAGGATTTCTATGTTAAATCCAGCTTAGGAAATTCTCTTTGCCTTGTATTGTGCTTGCCAGCACATGTTAAAGTTTTTTTCTTTTTTCCTTTAATAATCTGTGACCTGTGCCTCATTCGCCAAGTTACTATGTTCTTAAGAACCGACCTTGACAGTTTTAAGATGGCTGCTGCTTTTCCTTCTTCTATATGGTAGTAGTGTAGGGAGTTTGTGTACCTGTCAAGCTGTGCTTACAAATGATTAAAATATCACTTTTTTTCACGGGTCGCTTGTACAAATCACTTTACATGTTGTTAGAGTGCTCTGCGAATATTTACTTGATAATGGCCCACATGCATCAATCTCGGCTTTTGCGACTTCTAAATTGCGATAAAAAGCGAATCGCAATTTAGAATTCGCAAAAGTCTATGCATGATTATTTTTTAAATATTTATGCAATTCGGTAGAAATCGCAATTTCTACCGAATCGCATAAAAAATGCGATTTTGAAATTGCGAAATCGCAATTCCCATTCATTCCTATGGGCCAAAAGGCCCATAGGAATGAATGGGAATTGCGAATTTGCAATTTCAAAATCGCAAATCCTGATTGCATTTCAAGGGTGGTAAGGGGGGTTCAAATGAACCTCCCCTGCACCCCTGAAATGTATTTTTCGCATCATGTTGCACACACACATGTCCTAAGGACATGTGTGTCTGTAACATGAATGCTTTTAAAATGCGTTAAAAGTGTTAATTACACTTTTTGCAAATTTACCGAGTAGTTCAACTACTCGGTAAATTTGTCCCTCTAAATGCGAATTCGCAATTTCAAAAGTATTCATGCATTGCTTTTAGGAAATCGCAAATTTGCGATTTCCTAAAAGCAATCGCATTTTTGGAAATCGCAAAAATGTTGCGATTTCAAAAAATGCTTGATGCATTCCAAAAAGCATTTTTGGAATCGCAAACGGCCGATTTTAAGGAATCGCACCGTTTGCGACTCCAAAAGTGCTTGATGCATGTGGGCCAAAGTGCTTAGTCTCTTTACAGAAATGGCCATATGTTGAACATGTGAATGGGCTTTTCCCACGTTTCCGCAGTAGAACAAATATTTCAGATGTTTATTGATCATTTAGCTAATGGAGGCTCTATTTATTTTAGGTTACACTTTGCAGCATCCACAGAAACCTATATCGGCAACTTTATATTGCCACAAGAATTGATAGGCAATTTTTTTAAGTAAGTGGATTGAATCATAATATTAAATAGTATGAAAATAAAGACAAATCTGTCTGTCTCTTTGGGAGTTATATAAAACCCAAATAAAAGTTGAGTAACAAAACTATATGAACATATGGCGGCTATAGATGAGTATAATGATATGCAGCACAAAGATCCTTTTCTAATTTTAATTTTGATGCAATCAGAGACCACAATACAATAGTATTTGAAAAACTATTAATAGGGCATACTGTGTGTTTTTTTTTGTTTTGTTTAGATAGCAAACAAATCGAATCTGAAGTACACTCAAGAAATTACAATTTATCTTGTCAAGAGATTACCGGGTTTGAATTGATTTTCGAAAGACACAAATATCGTGGAACACTATAAAACTTGCTATGGTATGTGTGTATATATTAATTTCATGTGCTCGGTTCTGTCTTGTGCCTAGCTACACATGAACTTCGATCCATATTACGTTTAAGACTATATAAATTGTAACAATTTATTCCTGTATTTTGTTTAAAGATCTCCTCTGATGTAAATTTCTGCTTGTAAGACAAAAAATTCCTTGAGCATAAAAAAATAATATATCGATTTTGGACTCCCTTTTTGTTATGTTTTGGGTGAAGGGTAGGGTGGTAAACAATCTTTTGATATAAGTCCTATGATTAAACTTTCTCTTATCTCGGTTGGCTTTCGCCCTACCAAGTTAGGGGAGGACTTGAGGAAGGCTGGCTACGGTTTCTAGATGGTCCCTCCGTCCAACCTTACTTGAGGGGCGAGGCCCGGAGGAGGTGTCCGGATTTTAATCGGCATAGCAAAATGCCCCCCCTCTATAGCAGAGTCAATATATGAGAAGAACAGCCCAAGGGTGGTATCATGGAGTGCTGGGCGGTGAGAAGGCAAATGAGGACATAAAAAAAATAAAGAAAAAGAAAAAAATCCTTGAGCAAGTGTGAACTGGAAGTTCAAAATTACAAGACAATGTTTTCCATTATCTGTTTTTTTAAGTGGTTTTAAATGTTTGTTAATATATTTGTAAAAATATTGTGTTTTATGTATTTTCTTTAGCCCTGAAGAAGTCCGGTAACGGACTAAACGAGTTGGCTATATCATTGAAAACAAGAATTGAATAAAGATCAAGTTTTAAACTTCAGGAACTTGTGACTTACTTCACTTTTAGAAATGAATGTGACCATTCAAATTTTCAAATAGTACTGTATAAGGACTGTTATCTAAAATATATGTGAATTTGACTTACTAGAAGTGTGCAGAGCCATAATTTTGTATGAACATTTGGAATCTATTGTTGACAGTAGCCCACCTTTCCTGAGAAAATACAGACTTTTTTTTGGGTACTTGGCGGACTCATATTAACGATCGCAGAGATACTCTCTTGTGACACTTTCCCTGCTCCTTTTTCAATGGAGTGCCCTAAGTACAGGACTTCAGTTTGGCAAAATTGTATCTTAGTTGGGGATACTTTATGTCCATATTCAGCAAGATGCAATTGTATCAATCTTACAAGCTTTATTACAATTTGGCGCCACCAACAGGTCATCAATCTACTGCACTAGCAATGAATAATTTGGCATTACCAGAGATTCAAGAATCTGATTGATTATTGAGGGGCTTTCTATATACTATGTGAGACTCTGCACCCTGCCAAAACACGAATAGTGAAACAGAAAGCAAAAAGGAACTGACTATTCTGATGCAAAGGAATAGTGAAAAAGGCCTGGCACAAGTCAATAAATGAAAAACATTTGTCATTGCATGGAATCTAAAATTTTATCATAACTGGATTAGGTACCACAGGACAACAAGGGACCACAATAGCATTCACTTTCCATAAATCCTGCACAATACGATACTTGCCATTTGGCTTCTGCAAGTCTATAATGGGAGAGGTACATGGGCAGCCCATTATCTCCATTAAGATCCCTTGCTCAGTCAAAGAGTTGATCACAGGAGTAATACCGGCAATAGTCTCTGTAGGCAATTGTATTTTGTGTAGGCCAGGGCAAAATTTGCGGGTTTCTGCTACATAGAACTTTGCAAAGTGCAAAAAAAACTCTGCTGTGCTACCAGATCTCCATAAGCGGTGGAGTGGGGTGGATTAATGCTGCTTGCAGTGATGTTCAGTGCCAGGTGTTTGCCTTCACTGTGCAGTCATCGCGAACGGCACCATGCACAGCGCAAGCGGGTGCTGCTTCCTTTCTGCCACTCAAGATGATTTTTACTCGAGCTACAGCTTTCTCAATGCGCACATAAAGTTTCTCAATGCGAGCCGTCGCGAACATACGCGACCAATCGCAATGAGAAATCTGACCGCCTGCATTGAGAAATCTTGCTGGGAGGTTGATTTTCCATGCTTGCGCTCTCCAACTTGATGTTTAGAATAACGAATGAGGAAAAATGTCACCAGGAAGTGGATTTTCCTCACTCGCCAACTTGATGTTGATGAACGTGAGCAAGGAAAAAAACTCAGCTCCGCAAGTTTTTCGGAACCCGCGAGCTCTGCATAACGCAGAGTGCAGAAATCTCCACAAACTCCGCAAGCAGAGCGGAGTTCACTGCCCAGACTTAATTTTGTGAGTCTTGTAAACTCTTCATTTGGTTTCACTCTGATTCGGACTCGTTCAACACATTTGATTATTCTGATATATTTACTGTTAAAGTCCCAAGCTTTAGGTAACACAGTGTCTCTCAATTCAATGGACAAGTCATCTCTTGTCAAGAGAGGTTACATCCTCATATCAGATCTCTGACAGATGAACTTAAAATCAGCATTCTCATCATTAGTATGAAATTCAATACATGCAATAGATGGAACAAGTGAGCTTGCCCAATAATTCACATCCAAGTAGATTTACCAGACTTGAATCACAAACCACAAATCGACGTTGATTCTCAAAAGGAACCTATTTATTAGGAACTGCTTGGGAAATTGAGGTGGACAAACTTATTTGAAACTCCTACAACTTGGATACTTTCTCCTGAGTGTCAAAGAGGAATGAGGCCTGACTTTCTTTTACCTCTTAATCCATATATGGATCACTCTGGTCCACCTCTAAGGCTACACCAAGCACGCAATTTTCCTTCCCCCTCAGGCACCATCAGGCTAATGGGCCCTGATTGAAATCGTCCGTGTGGATCAAATACTGTTGTGATGCATTTTGACTTGGGAAATAGTTTCTGTTTATCTGCTGACTATGATTCTTACTGTATCTTTGTACATGAACATTCTGTTGAGGCATTAAAGTTTGTGGTATCTGCGTCGATTGGGATATATTAGGCTTTTGAACTCTCTGTCTTTGTGTCCATTTGTGTCTGGACCATGTTATTTCGCTGCGACTGTGCACATCCTCCATTCTGAATCTGATTTCCAGAATTGTTCACAATTGTTAAACCTACACTTCTGTTCCAAATGCCCAAATATTCTGCACACATGCCAAGGATTTGTTTTCTTCACAGCTGACACATTTGTACCCATTTTAGAATCTATTGGAACACCAAAACCTTTATCCAATGTCTGAACATTCTGCTGTTGAAAACGATTGACATCTTGCACCATTGAAAATTGTTTATATCCTCTCTGTACCAAAACCTAACTGATTCTGACCTTTCTATACAGCTTTCTTTGTGCAATAATCAGCTTTTCTTTCAACTTCTTGTGTTTCACGTCAATCGTGTCTGTATAGTACTTAGCATAATGCAAGCAGTCCATTTTGCCAACAGATTAAATAGTGATGAATCATAGAATTAATCTTGGATCTCAAACAATTCACAGATCTGTAAACAAAATGTCCCATATATTTCTCAAATGCAAAAAGAACAATTGATGGACAGAATGTAAAACAATGTCATTCATTCACCCCAGTACAGAGATCTGAGCTTAAAGGCACAGTTTTTTTGCTCACCATGCCATTCCACTTTGGACCCGGCCTTATGCAAATCAGTCTTGACCCTGTACCCAATGGGAACAGTCCCGCCCGAATTGCCAAGCCAGGTCCTCCCTGGACTGGAAACAAGCATACTAGGACCGGTTTTGGGATTTCAGCCCTCATCAGCCAGGAAAGCTTGACTTCAGTGGCAAGGAGAGCACGGGACCCACGTCTGGGCACACCCGTCCCACTCAGTGTGACAAATTCAAAAGAACAATTGATGGACAGAATGTAGAACAATGTCATACATTCACCCCAGTACAGAAATCTGGATCTATAGCCATCGTTTTTTTGTTCACCATGCCATTCCACTTTGGGCCCAGCCATATGCAAATCAGTCTTGACACTGCGCCTAATGGGAACAGACCAGCCCGAACTGCAAGGACAGGTCCACCGTGGTCCATCCTAGGACCGCTTTAGAGCTTCCTACCCTCATCAGCCAGGATAGCTTGACTCCAGTGGCATGGAGAGCACGGGACCCACATCTGGGCATACCCGTCCCACTCTGGGTGACAAATGCAAAAAGAACAATTGACTTACAGAATATAGAACAATGTCATACATTCACCCCTGTAATCCAGGGAGGACCTTGCTTGGCAGTTCGGGCTGGACTGTTCCCATGAGGCACAGGGTCAAGACTGCTTTGCATATGGCCAGGTCTAAACTAGGGTGGCATGGTGAGCAAAATAATGATGGATTTAACCCAGATCTCTTGACTGGGGGTGAATGTTTTGATTTGTTCTTCATTCCGTCCATCAATTGTGCATATTTTGCCATATATTTCTTAGGCACATTTTCCATTCCACTGTACCATCTGAAAACCTGTATCAATCTCTTGTAATAGGATTGTACTGATTTTTTAAGTTCTTGGGTAGTTCTGTCAATCTTTAACCAATAAATCTAATTAGAATTAATCTTTTTTTTTTCAAGTGGTTTATTACCTGTTGGTATTTCTGCAATACCACTCGAGATGGTGCACTTGTTATGGGATCCATTTATGTTTCTGCATCAGTTCAACAACAGAAAGGAACCACAATGTCAAACAAGCTATCCAATTCAATCCACAAAACCTTTGAAATGTTTATGAACCTTTCAATCTGTCTATACCATTCTATTGGAATTTCTCTAAATTTTGGGAATGTATTTGTAAATGACAAAATATCAGACCTAGGTCAAGGCACACACACATATCCTCCACTGGGAGCTTCCCTCAGAGGAAGCATCTGTATTTCTTCACCTCCTTTGTAGATTACAATGGGAGGTGTTTACATCCTAACTTTCTTTGATTGTACCTTTTTCGGCCATCACTAGTTCCTTAATCTGCAATTTCATTCCAACAGGCCTCATGTTAGCAAACTCTCTGTCGCTAACGTCTAATCTGTATGTCTTTTGTAAAGCATTTGATTCTATGAACATCTATTTCATATTTCTGTGTCAATTCAATCTGCTACATGTGCATCTGTCTAGCTCATCAGGTAATATCTTTACAGAGAAACAATAGTTCTTCCTCCTGGTAGGTATCTAACTGAGATAAACTAATGATTCCAAAATAGTTTCTTCTAACTCTACCTTTAGCTTGGCCACATTCAACGTTCTTCCCTTTCCTGGGACTGGAATAATTTCGGGACTTTGTTTATTATTAGGGAACACAACACTTCGAGCCAATCATCACATTCTTGAGGAGTAATTCCTGATTGTTCTCTTGGAGTATTTGAATGAAAATCTCCATTGGTCAAATTTCTACTTATTTCAGGATGCACATTTAATGTGTATGTATCAGGAACTGAAATGCCAATGCACACAGCCATTTCAGAAGCATGGTAACTCATTTTAGGAGGCTTGCTTGTTCAAAGGAGATAAAAAGGTGATAACCTCTGAATAACTGTGCTTGTAGGGTCAAATTGTGTTGTGTATATAAAATGGAACCTGTACTCTTAAGAACTGTAGTATTGCTTTGAGTTGAAGCCATAGGCATCTGAAGCAAAGATCTCATCATTAAATCTACTGCGTTACCATGTGCAGTATTTACTCAAGCAAGCAGTCTAAATAAGCACAGTATTTACCTGTGACCCAGATTTACAGAAAGGTACGACAGGGCCTATACAAATGGGAACAGTTAAAGCATCTGGAGCTTTCAAATCAAATGGGTTGAGGATAACCTATTAACAATTTGTCGGTCACCCTGCAAGGGATTGAGGCTTCTGCTTGAACAGTTCTCTCACCCTAGTCATCCCAATTTTTCACACCATGTCAGACAGACACTTACAGGAGCTTCAAAATGGTTTTCTGCTCTCACACCATAAATCACAAAATGCAGAATCCGTGTAAAATCACACAGAGAAAATCTACCTGTGCCATCTATGTCCCATATTTATGGATTAAAGGACATGGCAGAAGGGAAATGGGAAATCTTTTAAAACAGGAGAGACAGATAAGCAACTCTGCAGCAGAAGATGATGTGTAAAATGCTTGGCGCTTTTACTACAATCTGCTGTTGGTACCACTGCCAGTTCTTCTCAACAGGTGAATGATCATTAGTCACTCTCAGAAAAGAGGGTTTTCCTGGTGTGTCCCTTTAGACCAGGGGTACTCATTGTACGGCCCGCGGGCTGGTGGCGGCCCGGCAAGCCTTCCTGGGCGGCCAGCGGACATTGCAGGCACCTGTGTTTAAAAATAAATAAATTAAATAGTGTTCGCAAATACAGCCGCAGCAGCGCGGACTCAGACGCTGCTCTGTGGGGGCCCGGGGGATTCCAGTGATTGTCAGAGAGGAGCTGCAGGGGCCTAAGAGGTGAAATTCAACAAAGCCTAATTAACATGTAAATGGTCTTTTAAAGACCCATAAAGTACTTGGTGGGGCTGTGTTCGCGCGGAAGCTGTCTCAGCCCGGGCTGAGGGCTGACACACACACACTGGTGAGAGGACAGAGAGGGAGGGAGGGGGACACAGAGGGAGGGAGGGGGACACATAGGGAGGGGGACACAGAGGGAGGGAGAAGGGAGACACAGAGAGAGGGCAGGAGGGAGACACAGAGGGAGGGAGGGAGACACAGAGGGAGGGAGGGAGACACAGAGGGAGGGAGGGGAACACAAAGGGAGGGAAGGGGTCACAGAGGGAGGGAGGGGGACACAGAGGGAGGGAGGGAAACAGAGAGTGGGAGACAGGGAGGGAGACACAGAGGGAGGGAGGGAGACACAGAGGGAGGGAGGGGGACACAGAGGGAGGGAGGGAGACACAGAGGGAGGGAGACAGGAGACACAGAGTGAGGGCAGGAGGGAGACACAGAGGGAGGGAGTAGGGAGACACAGAGAGAGGGCAGGAGGGAGACACAGAGGGAGGGAGGGGGACACAGAGGGATGGAGGGAGACACAGAGGTAGGGAGGGAAACAGAGAGTAGGAGACAGGGAGGGAGACACAGAGGGAGGGAGGGAGACACGGAGGGAGACACAGAGGAAGGGAGGGAGACACAGAGGGAGGGAAACAGAGATTGGGAGACAGGGATGGAGACACAGAGGGAGAGTGGGAGACTGGGAGGGAGACACAGAGGGAGAGTGGGAGACTGGAAGGGAGACACAGAGGGAGAGTGGGAGACTGGGAGAAAGACACAGAGGGAGAGTGGGAGACTGGGAGGGAGACACAGAGGGAGAGTGGGAGACTGGGAGGGAGACACAGCGGGAGAGTGGGAGACTGGGAGGGAGACACAGAGGGAGAGTGGGAGACAGGGAGGAAGAGACACAGAGGGAGACTGGGAGACAGGGAGGGAGACACACCGGGAGGGAGCGAGGGAGGGAGGGAGGGAGACACAGAGAGAGGGAGGAAGACAGGGAGGGAGACATAGAGAGAGGGAGGGAAACAGAGAGTGGGAGACAGGGATGGAGACACAGAGGGAGGGAGGGAGACAGGGAGGGAGGGAGATACAGAGGGAGGAAGGGAAACAGAGAGTGGGAGACAGGGAGGGAGACACAGAGGGAGGGAGGGAGGGAGACACGGAGGGAGACACAGAGGGAGGGAGGGAGGGAGACACAGAGGGAGGGAAACAGTGAGTGGGAGACAGGGAGGGAGACACAGAGGGAGAGTGTGAGACACAGGGGGAGACACAGAGGGAGAGTGGGAGACTGGGAGGGAGACACAGAGGGAGAGTGGGAGACTGGGAGGGAGATACAGAGGGAGAGTGGGAGACAGCGAGAGAGACACAGAGGGAGAGTGGGAGACAGGGAGGGAGACACACCGGGAGGGAGGGAGGGAGACACAAAGAGAGGGAGGGAGACAGGGAGGGAGGGAGACACAGAGAGAAAAAGGGAGACCGGAAGGGAGACACAGAGGGAGGGAGGGAGACAGGGAGACAGGAGAGGGAAACAGAGAGTGGGAGACAGAAAGGGAGACACAGAGGGAGGGAGGGAGACACGGAGGGAGACACAGATGGAGGGAGGGAGGGAGAAACAGAGGGAGGGAAACAGAGAGTGGGAGACAGGGAGGGAGACACAGAGGGAGAGTGAGAGACTGGGAGGGAGACACAGAGGAAGAGTGGAAGATTGGAAGGGAGACACAGAGGGAGAGTGGGACCTGGGAGAGAGACACAGAGGGAGAGTGAGAGACTGGGAGGGAGACAGAGAGAGTGGGAGACAGGGAGGGGGACACACCGGGAGGGAGACACAGAGGGAAGGAGACACAGAGGGAGGGAGGGAGACACAGAGGGAGGGAGAGGGAGGGAAAAAGAGGGAGGGAGACACATAGGGAGAGAAGGAGTGAGAGAGAGAAAGATGTGTGTATGCTGGGTCATGTGGCTCAGTGGACGAAGGTGTCTGCTGCAGGGACCTGTGTTTAACCTCATGGTCACAATTTTTGTTTGCTTTCGCCCCGCCCCTTCCCCCTCTGACCCCACCCCCACCGTTGCGGCCCTCAGCAACAAACCACACTGTAAATTTGGCCCCCGAGAGAAAGTTTGTGAGTACCCATGCTCTAGACTGTAGAGCCTTGCTCTCAGTTTGTCAAGACCTTGGCAGCAATTGGGCACATAACTGGAACAAAAAGGGGAAAATCCAACACTTGAAGAATGTAACAAAATACCCCCGCTGGATTAGACAACATTTGGGTGCAAAAATCATTGTGTGAGGTTGATAAGAAACTCTTGCAGAGAAAAAGCCGGCGCAAGCGAGAAACGCTTAACTCAGGGTTCGCGGTCTAGTGTTTGTTGACTCGCGACCAGCAGAGCACCCAAAGCGCATGCTCCATGAAGGAGCTGCGCAATTCAACTGTGACTGTGCTTGAAGAAAGTGTCTCCTCAGTGCACAAGCTTCGAGACTGAATTGTTTTTTTTTTAGATGCGAGAAGATTCTTCCTGCGATTAGTTTTTGGATTTGAATAACTAATGAACCACATAACCGGAGAAAGAAATAACTACATTGAGGTGAAAACTGTGGCAAGTAGTTAGTGAACAATTGTGAGGTAATCACTTCTAAATGTGTTTCCTTCAGTCAGAAGAAGTTCCAGTCTCAGTCCTTTGGTACGCCATGTGACACAGAAAAGGCAACGAGCTAAGGTACAGACAATTCTCATATTTCATATTAAAAAGTCATACGTTGTGAACCTTTTACAAGTTGCTAAAGACTTTACAGACTTGCGGGGAGAGTTTTCTACAAGACGATAATATCTTGTATATTTGAATAATAGCATATTTATGGACATTTGTTATTGCAGCATACAGAGGAACTGTTATCTAAATACTAAGGGGTAAACACAAGAAATTCATTTGAATTAGAACCACTATAGCAGAATGTGTTTGTTGCTTATGTTTTCCCTGTCTCCCCATACAGGTACTACTGTGACTGATTTCTTTGCCCCTGTGTAGAGAGCAGCAATAGCCTAAGGTCTAGGGGTATATATATTGTAAGAAATAAGTACATAAATGCGAAGTAAGGTGTTAGCTGTTTAATAAGATTTGTTCCCATCACAGCTGCAGTTAAGAAGACGCCCCAACTACATAGACCAGAAGTGAGAGAAGACTTTAGCTCCCCGACCCGAAGGCTGTTTCTCTCTCTTTCCTTCCACTTCCCTTTTCCCCCCTGTTTTTGTCGTGACCCAGAGGTCTTTTTCAGGTGGTGGTTGAGGCAGAGGGCATTGGGACCATCGTCGACTCCCATGGCCGGGACCTGAACTCTGACACAGTCTCAAAATATTTCATAGTAGGTTCTGTGAGGGAAACTTGAGTGCATGCTCTACTGAACAATTCAGGGATATTTCCATCCCAAATACGTCGATTGCCCCAAATGGCTTCTTTCTTACTCTTCCTTGACCAGTGACCCCCCCTCTAATATCACTACCCTTCATACAGTAAGCCTGCATAGCTGAATCCAAGGTCGCGGGGTCACTCTCTCACATGTACCTGGGGCCAATGCACCATTGAATTCTAGCCTACACCTCCAGTGACGTCTGTTTATTCTTTTCTCAGTATCCATCAGATTTTTCATACTGATCAAAGATACATAAGTGGTTTTTCCTTGGTTTGCCTAATGACTCTTGTGCTGATGATGTTTCAAATTGTGACACACCTGCAGGTTACTTAAGACTTGACCTGCATGGATTCTGCAGTTGAAAATAGCTGCTATTGTGTCTGCTACTTTCCTTGTGTCACTGACAGTCTTGCATTCACTCAAAAGTGTATGCCCCAAAAGGTGCATAAGCGTGAAGCAGGGTATGATTCTTTGATTTGTCTTGCATTAGGGTAGCTATGTTATTGAATCTATTATCACTTGACCCAAGTACAATTGCAATAACTAAGAAACTACGGACTATGCTTTCGCAAACTCCTCAAGCATTTTAATTAGTGCTTCTGCAGGTTTTCTCAAAGAAGAAGCAGATTATTAACAACATGCAGAACATGGATTTGCTCTCAAATTTTTATGTATACACTGGTATGGTACTATGGCATTTGAAACAAATTTGCTAAGACATGTTAAAGTGCCTTTATCTGGTACATGTTAACTAGGCCTAAGTTAGGCCTCAACTCCATCTTGCTCAAATTGGGTGTCACCTCCTGCATGTTCGTTGTGTATTAATTCTGCAGGACACAGTCAAGCAAAATTATGTTTGTTTATTTCTATTGAAGTTGTTCTTGCTGTTCTTGAACACAGTGATACTTCGGTTTCTCAAAGGTCCTTTCCGCTAGTTTACAGTACTGTATTTAGTCACAATAGTTTGCTCTATATCTTCTAACTTGTTTTTACTGTCATCTCGGGATGACATTAGCATAGGGTGAGAAGAATACATTTTCATGTACAGGGAGAGTGCTTAGATAATAGGCAATAATACATTTTTCAGAACTGTGCTCGAATTTGCTAAAAGTATAACTCTTTTACTCACACTATGATGATTTTTGTAGAAACTCAGGGCATATTGTCAAGCAGGGCGTTAAAAATTATCGCCATTTAAGTGACAGAAAACTGCTGCTAAAGCGGCGATAATGGGCTTGATAATATGCCCTTGTGAATTCCAATAAAAACCTATGTTCTGGTGTGAACATGGCCTTCTATTGGAATTCTCCTGGGCATATTATCAAGCCCATTATCGCTGCTTTAGCAGCAGTTTTCTGCCGCTAAAACGGCAAAAATTTTAACGCCCTGCTTGATAATGTGCCCCCATTGCTTTTCTTTGCAAGAAAACTCTATATAAATCTCAGAGTTTGGGGTGAGAAAGACCTTTCTTGAAGACTCTCTGATGCTTCTAGGGATGCTGCAAGATGTCTTATTGATTTTGCTGCACATTGAGACGTATGCTTTTTCTTAATGCAGCTCATATTTCTGTAATATCCTGTTTGTTGCGGGCCATCACCTTTATGGCAACATTTTTTTAACTTAATTTACCATTTCTGTATTGCACCTTTAAAAATGTTGAAATAAGTCCTTTTAAGTTTATACCACTGTTCTAGAACTCATTTATTAAGGATGTACTTATTTGATTGCATTTTTGAGATGCTGAGTTGTCCGTTATTCCAAAACACATTGCCTCATGAAATTGAGGGAACACCATCTCAGACCTATCCTTCCTTAGGTGTGCTATTTAGATCACTTTGGGAGTAAACATTTAGAGGTTCCCTATGCCCACATTCTTATGTAGTCTCCCCTTGTAGTTCATCCCCTGCAAACGTAACACCAAATAGGGGGAAGTTTTAGAGTTAAACCTGGGCCAAGTCTGGATTGAGTTTGTGGGTGCCGGGGTGAAACCTGTGGCTTACATAACTGCTGGGATTTTGGTAAATTGATGCCCATAAAGATAGGGTGAGTATCATATATGTAGTACTAGCTCTGTGGTCAACTGAAGAAACATAATGGTAGTGGAGATCACATGATAGCGTGTGACCGGACCTAGGGTCGCTCCCCACACTGCACAGCTCCTCCCGATTGCCTGTGCCTCTCCCCCGCTGCTGATGAGGGTTTGCCACCCTGGTGAACTGTTGGTGACTGTCTGTTATACTGCTACTGCTAATCTTGTTTCTTTCCCCATTTGTCTATTGTAATTGTATTTTGCATTTCTGATTTCACTCAGGCGCTCATTCTTACGCCACTGCCCTTCTGTGCCCCCCAGCGTTTCCCGCCGCTGCTCCCCTGCGGCCCGCCCCCTTTTTCCTTCTGTGCCCGTCCCCTCACCCATTGGCCACCCTGCTCCCGCTTCCCAGCTGCCCCTCTCTCCCACTTGGCCACTTCTGGAGGTCGCCGCGTGGCAGTGAGTGTGACCTAACCTCGGGTCGCTCCCCATGCCGCACGGCTCCTCCCTAGCACCAGTGCCTCTCCCCCGCTGCTGATGAGGGGTCGCCGCCCTGGTGAACTGTTGGTGACTGTCTGTTATACTGCTACTGATAATCTTGTTTCTTTCTCCATTTGTCTATTGTAATTGTATTTTGCATTTCTGATTTCACTCAGGCGCTCATTCTTACGCCACTGCCCTTCTGTGCCCACCCCGCCCCCGCCACTGCTCCCCTGTGGCCCTCCCCCTTTTTCTTTCTGTGCCTGACCCCTCGCCCATTGGCCGCCCCGCTCCCGCCTCCCAGTTGCCTATCCCTCCCACTTCGCCTCTTTTGGAGGTCGCCGAGCAGAAGTGCAGTGGACGTGTGCAGCGGGCGAGCCGCTGGCGCACCGAAGGCACGCCAAAGGCAAGCCCGTCTCCGCCCGTCCGCGCCTGGACCATGCCCAGCTCCAGGACTCCTGGACCCCACGCCCCCCGCAACTCCAGACTGCACTACGACTCCAGCACCCTCCACGCACTCAACACCGGACGAGACCAACCCTGCTACCGGTCCACCCGGGGCCCACCCAAGAACCCTTCACCTGCCGGAACTGCAGATTCACCAGCTTCCAGCCCACCAAACCACCGCCCGACGTCTCGCCTTTCTGACGGAGACCTGGCTGAACACCACCTCAGCGCCAGACATTGCCATAGCCATCCCACAGGGCTACAAGATGTCCCACAGAGACCGCACCAACGGAGTGGGAGGAGGAATCGCCATCATCCGCAAGGACACCCTCAGGGTCTTGACCAACACCAGCGACACCCTCACCACCACCGAGCACATGCACTTCCAGATCCACACCGACACCAACACCACCCTCAGAGGAACACTCGTCTACGGACCACCTGGACCTTGACCACAGTTCAGCGACACCATTGCTGACCTCGTCAGCGCCCTCGCCTCCACGGACTACATCCTCCTCGGGGACCTGAACTTCAACCTCGAGAACAACAACGACGCCAACTCCACCGCCCTGATGGACAACCTCGCCAACCTCGGACTCAAACAGCTCATGACGACACCCACCCACGCCGCCGGACACACACCATCTTCTCCACAAGGCCCCACATCTTCTTCAACCACACCACCGAACCCCACTGGACCGACCACAGATGCGTCCATTTCAACTTCAAGAAACCCACAACACACCACCGCAACCAACAGCTGCCGTGCCGCTGCTGGGGCAAGGTCACCAAGGACCAACTGACAACCACCCTCGCCCTGAGACCACCCGCTGACCCCTCCGACCCAGACACTGCAGCGACCAATCTCAAACAATGGATCAACGACTGCGTCAACACCCTCGCCCCTCTCAAGACCACCACAACAAGAAAGCCGCTTGGTTCACCGAAGACCTCCAGATCTCCAAGCGCACCTGTTGGAAACTGTAGAAGAAATGACTCCACGACCGAACACCAGACAGCCATACAGCCCACAAGCAGACACCACCAACTCATCAGAACTGCCAAGAGGACAGCCTTCAAGGGCGGCTTAGACAACAACGCACATAACACCAAAGAGCTCTTCAGCATCGGGAAAGAATTCTCCAACACCAACGACATCCCACCATCACAAGACCTGTGCGACTCCCTGGCCACCTTCTTTTACCGCAAGATCACCGACATCCACGACAGCTTCAACTCCGACACCCCCGCACCCACCTCCGAGTCCACCACCCCTGCGACCACCACCCACACCAACCGCCTGACCGCCTGGTCCTACGTCAGCGATGAAGACACCATGAACTCCATCCACTCCGGATCCCCATCTGACGCCTGCCCTCACCACATCTTCAACAAAGCCAGCACAACCATTGCGCCCCACCTCCGGAAAACAATCAACAGCTCCTTCGAGACAGCAACCTTTCCGGAAAGCTGGAAGCACGCCGAGATCAACCCCCTTCTGAAGAATCCCAATGTGGACCCCAAGGACCTCAAGAAATTCCAGTCCATCTCCCTGCTCCTGTTCCCGTTAAAAGTGACTGAGAAGATGGTCAACAAACAGCTAACCCGCTACCTCTTAGACAACAATATCCTGGACCCCGCCCAATCCGGCTTTTGCAGCAACCACAGCACCAAGACCGCCCTCATCGCCGTAACTGACGGCATCAGGATCCTGATTGACAAAGGAGAAACAGCCGCCCTCACCCTCCTGGACCTATCAGCAGCCTTCAACACAGTCTGCCACCGCACCCTATCAGCACGCCTACATGAAGCCGGAATCCAAGAGAAGGCCCTGACCTGGACCACATCCTTCCTCTCCAGCAGAACCCAGAGCGTCCGCCTCCCACCCTTCTGCTTGAAAATCACCGGGATCTACTTCGGCGTCCCACAGGGACCCTCCCTCAGCCCGACGTGTTCAATATCTACATGGTTGTTAGAGGTTTTGAGAGGAACCCCTTATGAACCAGGGGATTGGAGTACTTTAAACAGTATAAAAGAGATTATCCCTTGGCTAGCGCACTAATATTCTCATACACATACACATACGTTCTTATATAAACAGTGAACTGTATGGGTTCCAAAACTATCCACACATCTCTTAAAAAGTTACAGATTTTTGTTTTTTTTAAAAAGAGCAAGTGTTGTTGCAAAGATACACATTTGTTAAAGCATATAAAGCTAATAAATCATGGTACAGGGCACATTCACATAGATAACATTGTTACAGTACAGTTTAAAAGCAATTCATTGACTCAATTTAATACAGTAAAAAGAAATTAAAAAAAGCAATGGTAAACTTTTTTACACTGGATTACATTAAGTTGCAGACAGAGTAAGAAATCACATTGGGTCGAGAGACAAACAAAAGACATCAATTTTTAGTCATCAATGTTACACATCTGAGAACCTGCTTATTTGGAATCTAAACCTAGGCCCAATATCTTCTAGACTTCCAGGTCAGATAGGTTCTCTTGATTGTGTATTTTCCTGCGTCAACGCGTTTCGATGGCTATTTAGTGATATACTGCCATCTTTTTCAAGACTTCGTAATTAGTCTCTCGTATAATCTGGGCACTGGGTGGTTGCCACTGTCCAATATATACCTGGGAACAAATGATATGCTATTAAATTGTGAACATCGGGATCATGTTTATATTATAGAGCGCCTAAAAGGATTTATTACATTTTTAGTAAAGACTTTGTATTGGAGGAACAAAATGAGTCAATATTATCCTCGTCTATTTCCTGAGCTCTTATGTAAAGACGTTTCTTATTATTCTTCAACTCCACATCTTCAAGGTCCAATCCAGTAATTATTCTGCTGCTATATCCTGCAAGGGGGACATTTCATGTCTCATCCACATTTCTTTTATTTATTAGGTTTATCATGAGAACGTCATTATTTCTTGGCTTACCCACTAGGGTTCTCTTATGTCTCTTTACATCTATTGAAATGCCCCAAAATGTCTCAAATACCATTTTAAACTAAATCGCAAGACAGGTTTCCTCTACTGTTTACCTTTTTACATGACAGATACAATTCTAAAAGGGTGTTTTCTCGATCCTCCGGACATTTGGTTCCTCTTAAATGCGGCAATCTTAAGGGCGAAAATTGAGCATATTAGTTCTCTGGAGTTGTTCTAAGTATCGAACAGAGGTTGCAGGGTTTGAATTTATTAGATAAGCAAGTACCTTATTTTAATGAACGCGGTTCCTCGAATCCGCCTTTCCTTACGATTCGTTTATTCCACAGGCTGCTTTTCCTAAAACATATGTTATGTATTATACTATTAAAGTGCCATCCTTTTCCAACATTGCACCTTTTAAAATAATATGCATTACTCCTTACCACTAGTTTTGATATAATACTCCATCTTACCTTCTAAAAAATGAGTAAACCTCCTGATGGGAAGTGGTATCGATATCCGGTTTCTTAACGTGATATCGGCTTGCTTTGGTTGGCCTTTGTCTTACCCTAGGGATTAATATAATATTAATATCAATCCAAAAGGCAGACCCTATATTAATAATACTGCTGACAACATATCTATGTATATTACAGAAACAAACAGGGAGGTTGTTATCAACCGGGGCTATCCAGAACAAAGAACTAGAGCCCGCCAGAGAAGATACCCTCTAGGAGGATTATATCAAAACTAGTGGTAAGGAGTAATGCACATTATTTTAAAAGGTGCAATGTTGGAAAAGGATGGCACTTTAATAGTATAATACATAACATATGTTTTAGGAAAAGCAGCCTGTAGGAAAAGTATCCTGTGGAATAAATGAATCGTAAGGAAAGGGGGATTCGAGGAACCGCGTTCATTAAAATAAGGTACTTGCTTATCTAATAAATTCAAACCCTGCAACCTCTGTTCGATACTTAGAACAACTCCAGAGAACTAATATGCTCAATTTTTGCCCTTAAGATTGCCGCATTTAAGATGAACCAAATGTCCGGCGCATCGAGAAAACACCCTTTTAGAATTTTAACTGTCATGTAAAAAGGTAAACAATAGAGAAAACCTGTTTTGCGATTTAGTTTAAAATGGTATTTGAGACCTTTTGGGGCATTTCAATAAGATGTAAAGAGACATAAGAGAACCCTAGTGGGTAAGCTAAGAAATAATGACGTTCTCATGATAAACCTAATAAATAAAAGAAATGTGGATGAGACATGAAATGTCCCCCTTGCACGATATAGCAGCAGAATAATTACTGGGGGGGACCTTGAAGATGTGGAGTTAAAGAATAATAAGAAAGGTCTTTACAAAAGAGCTCAGGAAATAGACGAGGATAATATTGACTCATTTTGTTCCTCCAATACAAAGTCTTTACTAAAAATGTAATAAATCCTTTTAGGCGCTCTATAATATAAACATGATCCCGATGTTCACAATTTAATAGCATATCATTTGTTCCCAGGTATATATTGGACAGTGGCAACCACCCAGTGACCAGATTATAGGAGAGACTAATTACGAAGTCTTGAAAAAGATGGCAGTATATCACTAAATAGCCACCGAAACGCGTCGACGCAGGAAAATACACAATCAAGAGAACCTATCTGACCTGGAAGTCTAGAAGATATTGGGCCTAGGTTTAGATTCCAAATAAGCAGGTTCTCAGATGTGTAACATTGATGACTAAAAATTGATGTATTTTGTTTGTCTCTCCCCCAATGTGATTTCTTACTCTGTCTGCAACTTAATGTAACCTAGTGTAAAAAAGTTTACCATTGCTTTTTTTAATTTCTTTTTACTGTATTAAATTGCATCAATGAATTGCTTTTAAACTGTACTGTAACAATGTTATCTATGTGAATGTGCCCTGTGACCATGATTTATTAGCTTTATATGCTTTAACAAATGTGAATCTTTGCAACAACACTTGCTCTTTAAAAAAAAAAAAAAAATCTGTAATTTTTTAAGAGATGTGTGGATAGTTTTGGAACCCATACAGTTCACTGTTTATATAAGAACGTATGTGTATGTGTATGAGAATATTAGTGCGCTAGCCAAGGGATAATCTCTGGTATACAATATCTACATGGCACCGCTTGCCCACGTCGCACGACAACACAACCTCAACATCATCTCCTATGCCGACTACACCCAGCTGATCATATCCCTCACCAAAGACCCCCACACAGCCAAAGCCAACCTCCACAGAGGAATGAAGGCCGTAGCCGACTGGATGAAGGGCAGCAGACTGAAGCTGAACTCAGACAAGACGGAGGTCCTCATCCTCGGACCCACCCCATCTGCCTGGGACGACTCTTGGTGGCCCACATCGCTAGGCACAGCCCTGGAACCAACAGACCATGCACGCAACCTGGGGGTCATCCTCGACTCCACACTCTCCATGACCAGGCAAGTCAACGCCGTCTCCACGTTCTGCTTCAACACCCTCCGAATGCTCCACAGGATTTCCAAATGGATCCCCCCGACACGAGAAAAACCGTCACCCAGGCCCTCGTCACCAGCAGACATGACCACAGGAACGCCCTCTACTCAGGAACAAAAACCAAGCTCCTGAGATGACTAAAAAAAATCCAGAAGGCCTTGGCACGACTGATCCTCGACGTCCCCCGATGCAGCCACATCACACCCCACCTGAGAGGCCTGCACTGGCTCCCAGTCAAGAAGAGGATCACCTTAAAACTCCTCATCCACGCACACAAGGCACTACACAACACCGGACCCACATACCTCAACGGCCGACTCAGCTTCCACACCCCCACCCGAAGCCTCCGCTCAGCCAACCTCGCACTCGCCACAGTTCCTCGTATACGGAAATCCACCGCCGGCGGCAGATCCTTGTCCTACCTCGCCGCCAAGACCTGGAACACTCTCCCTACCAGTCTACGACAGACTCAGGAGCTGCTGGCCTACAGAAGACTTCTCAGGACCTGGCTCTTCAATCAGTAGCGCCCCCCCCCCAGGGCCTTGAGACCCTCACGGGTATGTAGCGTGCTTTAGAAATGCAATGATTGATTGATTGACTGTGCAAAGAGCAGGGCAGTTAGAACAAGGTATAACAGACATACAGTAATGTATATAATTTAATTGTCCTCAAAAGTCAAGAATTTCTTGTCCTCCATCGGAGATGGTAGAGTGTCATTCTGCTGCCCTGCCTAAGGGCTGCAAATTAATTTTCTACTGCCATACAAGACACAAGTATGACCTTTTATGTATAAAGTCACAAGAATGATTCCTGGCTTACCCTTGCACACATTTCTGGCACATGTTACAGGTAGAAATGTTTTTCTATGGCATGGTAGATGAACCAATAGAATGTTGATTTGCACATGGCCAACACATTGTGGACAATGACAGGAAGAGCTTTTACAAGGTATGGCTCCTGCAAGCCCACGCGAGTAGGGGGACATTGAGATAGCTAAGCTGGGGCTATTTTTCATAGTCTTTCTCCACAAAACATTGCCCCAAATGGCTTCTTGCTTACTCGTCTTCGACCTGAGACCCCTCTAATACCACTACCCTTCATAGGGTAAACCAGCTTGGATCGGAAATTATTATGGACGAAACTTAGATCATGGAACATACCAGACAGAATTTTAGAGGGTTTATTGCTATTTTACATGGTCACATGGCTTAGAGTCAAACTCGGAGACGGTTCAAGAGTCTTAAGACAATGGATCACAAATAAGGGTCTGAAGCAGGGTTGCGTGCTGGCTTCCCATTTATTGAACCTGCTTTTCGCTGATCTATCGGAAAAGCTTAGCACTATCAACTCTCACTCCTTGCATCTGGGATCCTTATCCTTTTTGCACGAGGCTAATAACGGGTCTCGTAGAATTTCTATCAGTAAACAAGCTAGAAATGAACGTATCAAAAACATAAACAATGCTTATTAACAACCAGCCAGCCCTTCGGTATAACATCTGGCTTGAAGGCAAAACCTTGGAGAACGTGTCAAGCTACAAAAACTTAGGATTCTTCCTTGATAATAAATCAAATCAGTGAGAACAGAAAAACGGCATGGCTCAACGGGCAAGTGCATTAACCTTTGCCTATAAGACACTGGCATTAAAATTGGGGAGACCCTCATTCAAACCACTTATCACTGTAATAATGGCGAAAACACTGCCAACTTTAACCTACGCCAGCGTTGCCTTCCAAAGAAAAAATGCAACTTTATTTAATAATTTAACAACCAACATCTTCAAAAAGATTTTTCAGCTCCCTCTAATGGCGTCCCCCACTCAATTGCTTCTGGGATTTGGCTTAAAGAATGCAACTGTCGGCACGTTATACTCAACAATTAAAGCGTGGCACCATATAAAGCAAAACTCGGTGGACTCAAGACTGAACTAGGCTTTGTGGTCAGAACTAGAGAAAGGACTTAACATATCAATTATGCGCTATTTGCACAATGCACTTAAATTCACTTGCTCTTTAGATCTTGGAAAAAATATTTGTCTTATGTAACATTTAAGTCCACACTTAATAAAGTTGGAAAACGTCACTCTCTTTTGCTTGACAAAAGTATTTTTAGAGAGGGATCCCACACCTGGACAGTTCTCCATAGTACAAGGTTCTCAAGCCAGCAGCCTACTTAGATTTACCATTCACGACCCAACTTAAAAAACAGCTAAGGGCTTTGCATTTTGGCAGACTCCCCAAGGTGGAAAAATACTGAATTAAAAATGTGTCGCCTATGTGGAAGTCCAAAAGAAGATCTTATCCACCTGATTTGCATCTGCAAGAAGCTTTACCCAGCACTTGTCACTTTATTAAGAAATGCTTTTTTGGACAGAGGAATACGATCATGTCTGGAGGCTATTATCAAATGGGCTTGACAACCTGACCCTCAGTTGAACTGAAAACTGGTTAAGTTCTTGTGCATACATGATCAGGCACAAAGTCTATACATTAACGAGTGGGTCCACCAACAGAAGGTTTAATGCCAGCAATAACTGGTTCTTTTCAACAACCAATTGTAGACCCGGCTTTTTGGAGACCTCTTCCCCACTAGGAGAGTCAAAGCCAGTGGTGCAGGGCACACCTTAGAATCTATGGGTTCTCCTTGTTCAAGTCATACATTACCAAAGAGACGAGGACAGCCAGCCGTGGAGGGAAGTAAGTTATTTATTAGCTCGAGCAAAGGACAGAGGTCCCAGAATGGTACAAAGACAATTCTACAGAGACTGCTGCTTCCATCCGCAGCACACACATACTTATAGCTCTAGCCAAGCCCATTTACACAATACACAGTTCCACATTTTGCTTAGTTCCTCATTTGACAAGTTCTTCGTCAGTCTTGTGGTGCAATCGTGGCCAGGGGACATCTGTCTTTTATTGCACAATGTCCACAGCCTCGTGCTCCCTTGCTCAATGGTGTGGTCACAGGGTGCAGCCTCGTGCTTCCTTGATCGGATGGTGTGGTCACGGGGCACAGCCTCGTGCTTCCTTGACCAGATGGCGTGGTAACGGGGCACAGGAGTTGTGACAGGCTGAGTTACCAATGGTGGACAGGATGTAGCTAAGTCTTTGACACAACTGGGGGGGGTGAGGCACACAGGCAGCTTCTCTGAATCAGCTCAACCACAAGGAGCAGGGAGGGTTTTGCAAGTTTCAACGGGGATGTGGAAAGCAGTTCTTCACCAAGTTGCCTTGAGCATGGCAACACGAAATGGAGTTGTGTGGGTTTTTAAAATGCAGTTCTCACATCCTGAGGATGATACTCCAGGGAGGTAGAAAGTGGACCGGATCACCTCAGATGTAGATACTTCTATACTTAATCATACCAACTTGTTGCCGGTACCGAAGTAATTAACTTTTTTCACTTGTTAACTGTCGATTTACTGATGCAAACCATGTAGTAAAAAGTATTGTACAGGCACTATTTCATTGAATCTTAGGGCATATTTATGGTCACTAGTTGATTTTTATTCTTTGATATGTACATCGGACAGTTGATTGATTTTAAAATGTGATTGATTTTTTTTATCATAGCTGTTACAAACAGTAAAGAAAAATTGTCATGGTTTTCATTAACTGAACAATAAAATTACCCATTACAGTATATCTGCCTGGTAACCCTGCTGAATCCCAGATGGGATATATACACTTTCGTAAAGATGCACTTATTTCAATCTCTTAGCATTCAATGTAAACAATCAGTCAATATATAATTACTGTACAGATTGTCTGATAAAAGCTCTGCATAACATTTCTGCAAAACTGATCAGCCCCATCAGATCTCGCCTCTAGAAGGTAAGATTCAGAAATCCCTCAGCAGGAAAAATAAACCACCAACTGCCACCAAATCATTGGTTCTAGAATCACATTATTATACAGTTTTCAGGTAAAGTGCTCTTGCTGGTTGAACTGAGCCGAGACAAAGCTACACCTGGGTCAGATTAAGTTATGGATGTTTAAATGGCAAGAATTCTCTGGGTTAAGGCCCATGTCAAAATGAAGGGTGCTGTTCACCTGTCTGTGTTTAAACTTCTATGTTATGTTCTAGTACATAATGTAAAAGTGGGTGCTAAATGTATGAATGCTAGCCATGGTATGGGTGTGCATATTACGTGTTTGAGATATTCTAGTTCATGCCATGTGTTGTTTCCCCATCTATAAGTGTGTTCTAAGGACATAGCACATAGAAATGATCCTACAAATAACTTGCATTTCAGCAAGTAGTATGTGTGAAAATTCTGTAGAAATCCACAAAGCTCTTTTTTTAAAAATGTCAAAGTATTTTCTTAAGAATTTTACACTTTACTAAATTTTACGCTCACGGGCGTTTGTAGTGACACAGGAACTCATCCATTGTTGACCACATACCCCTGGTTGCTGGTTCCTGGGTGAGTTGCGAAGTGCAATGATGTCAGCACCTCTTAGGTGTATTATCCAGTTGAGCCACCCCTTGAATGATGCCCTCCCTGTATCCTTCCAATTGGAGATCACCATCTTAACTGCCGAGGTCAACAAGAGGTCTAGAAGGTCCCTGTCTTGTTGTGAGCTCAGGTTAGTGGTTATAAACACTTTAGTGAGGGCTGAGAAATCTGGTCTTATTGTACACCCCAGTAGTTTTTAAAAAACATAAATATCTCTTCCCAGAAGCTTTTTGCTTTAGGACAGCAGAAGATGAGTTGAGCTAGGTCTCCTTTTTCACTCTCACAGTTCCAGCATAAGTTAGTATCTCTAAGGCCTAGTGATATTAGCCGTGTGGGTGTCCAGTATGCCTTGTGCAGTAACCAGAATTTTGTCTGGGCAAGTGCTGATGTTATTTTGTTCCTTGAGAGGGATGCCAGGAGGATCTCCAGCTCATGTTCGTTCAGTGTGGAGCTGTGTTGTACTGTCCAGTAATCTGCTAGCTTATCATTGATTGTGGTAGAAGTAGGGCGTAATAGTATATAGATTTGCGATACTTGGCGACCTACTCTGTTTAGCCTGGACATATAGTGTATGATTGAAGGGCTGTGCTTAACTAGGTTTGCCTTTGTTAAAGCTGTTTTTATTTTTAGGAAGCCGTATAGCTCGATGTCTGTGAGCTTATGCTTCTTTTTTAGTGTGCTGAATGAAGCAGGGGTGTTCCCCTCTTCTAGTTGTGCTGGGAATGTGATCCCACTCTTTTTCCAAACCTCTATGTCCAGGGCTGTCACCTTGTATTTAATCTTGTTATTTGCCCATAGGGATTCCCACTTTGAGCCTTTTATACTGTGTTTCATCTTTTTGTCTACCTTGAGCAGGGCTGCCTTTGTGTTCTTAAATATATATGGTTAGTTATGTGCATGTGTTTATTGGCTGTGAGTAGTGCCATTGGTTCGAGATTGTCTAGGATGGCTCATTCTATTTGTAGCCATACCGGAGAGAATTCTTGAGGAGTTGTCAGCCAATACGCTCCCTGTTTCGCTATGTTTGCTGTTTGAAATGCTCTGTAGTCAGGAAGATTCAGCCCCCCCCCCCAGTTTCTTTTATCTAATCTTATTTTTTTTAGGCTAATTCTGGCTCTTTTGTCTCTCCATATAAATGTGTTAATCAGCTTGTTTAGCTTGCGGTGGAGGTCATCCGTAAGTATAAGTGGGAGCATGCTCAGTAGATAGTTGACCATCGGTGTGATCATCATCTTTTATGTTTCCACTCTCCCCCACCATGTGGTGAATTTGGATGACGAGGACTCTAGGAGGGACTTTGTCTTTGTTAACAGGCTGGCCTCATTATTGTCTACTGTTGTTTTCAGGTCATTGTCAAAGTGAATCCCAAGGTATTTGATGGACCCCTTTTGCCAGGCCAGCCCGACTCACCTAAGGTTTCCTTATGTGTATGTATGTTAAGGGGTTTGCATTCTGGTTTTTCCTTATTCAATTTATACCGTGAATGTTTTGAGTATTTTTCAATTGACCCTATAAGTGCTGCGATGGACCTCTTAGGACGTTCGGTTACAATGAGGATTTTGTCTGCATACGTGGCTAACTTGTCCTCCACCTCATTGATGCAGATCCCTTTCACTTCTTTATTTCCTTGATGTCCCTGATTAAAGGCTCTATTGCGAGCAGGAAGAGTGAGGGGGAGAGGGGCAACCCTGTCTTGTGCCGCACTGTAAGGTGAAGGGCTCTGAGGTAGCTCAGTTTATTTTACGATTCGTGCCTTTGGGTCCCCTTATACCTTCCTAGTGTATGCCTCTTCCAGATTAAATGTCCACATGCACTCTTCCAAGAAGCCCCAGGACACTCTGTCAAATGTTTTCTCGGCATCAAGTGTAATGGCCACTGATACGGATGACTAGGAGCCTAGTGTTGTTGTGCGACATGCAGGACTTTAGGAATCCTACCTGTGAGTTTGAAATCAGCTTTTGCAGAATATGGGCTAATCTTATTGCCAGAATTTTTGCATAGATCTTGCAGTCTACGTTAATTAAGGATATGGGCCTGTAATTCTTGGGGAGTAGCGGGTCTTTGTCCTTTAATGGTATCACTATTATGTTTGCCTCTGACATGGATTGTGATACTAGTCCCTCATTCGCGCAGTGGTTAAATACCTTCTTCATGGATGGTAGGAGGGTTGATAGTGTACCCATCAGGGCCTGTGCCTTGTTGTCTTTCATGGACCTTTTCACCATTTCTATTTCCGCTGTGTTTATGTCCTGCCCCAATGCCTGTGCCTCGTCATTCGTAATATTAGGGAGACAGAGTTTGTCTAAGTATCCTGCACATCCTTCCCGATCTAGGGTCTGTTCTGCCTTGTAGAGGTCCTGGTAGAAATCCTGGAATGCCTGCAGGATTTTCTTATGCCTAGTGTGGATTTTATTGTGTGTGTTCGCGATAGCTGAAATTGTGAATTGTCTATGCTTGCATTTTAAGAATGAGGCAAGTTGTTTCCCCGCTCTGTTTGCCTCGCATGAGTTAATTGCCTTGTATTTATTCACCCACATCCCCGCTTTTTCGCTCAGTATTCTATTGTATTCATATTTCCTTTTGGCGAGCTCTTGTAGTGTTGCTGTGTCTTGTGTGTTGCCTGCTTGCATCCATTCTAGTCTTTTGATGTCAGCCTCAAGTTGGGACTTGTGTTGGGTTGTGTTTTTATTGATATTGGCTTTAATGTTTATTACTGTCCCCCTTACTGTCGCCTTTAGGGCATCCTAACAACCCTAGGGTCCATGGGCCTGATTCACAGAATGAACTTACTACTTTTGGCATTCACAGAATGCACTTACTACTTTTGGTATTCACAGAATGAACTTACTCATTTCGGTATTCACAGAAGTTAGGACTACTAACTTTAGGACTCCTAAATGCGTTCTGTGTATACCGAAAGTTTTAAAATTAGGATTTTTCTCAATTTAGTAGTAGTAAAGTTAGGACTCCTAACTTTAGGACTCCTAAATGCCTTCTGTGAATACCGAAAGTCCTAAAATTACGATTTTTCTCAAATTAGTAGTAGTAAAGTTAGGACTACTAACTTTAGGACGCCTAAATGCCTTCGGTGAATACCGAAAGTCTTAAAATTATGATTTTTCTCAATTTAGTAGTAGTAAAGTTAGGACTACTAACTTTAGGATGCCTAAATGCAGTAGTGTGGCTCACTGGTTAGAGGCGGCAGACCCGAGAGCAGAGGACGGCCCGGGACCAGGGTTCGATTCCCGACGCGGCAGGTTTCTGGACCAGGGTCAGCGGACTCGATAATTCTCTCGCCTCGGTGCCCACTCTGATCAGCGATCACACTCGGCAACTCTGGGCATAAGCTTGCCTCATCTGCACTAACGGCCCCACCAGACCGCCGGGGATGCCTGGTCTCACCCTGGAGATACCCATTAAGGGACCATCTCTCAGGGAAGCCAGGAAGGGTTTCGCAGCGGTCGAAGCGCGGAGATACTCCTCCGGGAGTCGATCCTAGCGCTATATAAACTTGCAATTAATTAATTAATTAATTAAATGCCTTCTGTGAATACCGAAAGTCTTAAAATTATGATTTTTCTCAATTTAGTAGTAGTAAATGTAGGAGTCCTAACTTTTCTACTACTAAAATGAGAAAAATCCTAATTTTAAGACTTTCGGTATTCACAGAAGGCATTTAGGAGTCCTAAAGTTAGGAGTCCTAACTTTACTACTACTAAATTGTGAAAAATCATAATTTTAGGACTGTCGGTATTCACAGAAGGCATTTAGGAGTCCTAAAGTTAGTAGTCCTAACTTTACTACTACTAAATTGAGAAAAATTGTAATTTTAAGACTTTCGGTATTCACAGAAGGCATTTAGGAGTCCTAAAGTTAGTAGTCTTAACTTCTGTGAATACCGAAATGAGTAAGTTCATTCTGTGAATACCAAAAGTAGTAAGTGCATTCTGAGAATGCCAAAAGTAGTAAGTTCATTCTGTGAATCGGGCCCCATGTCTTTGGAGTCATTATGCGCAACGTATCCGTGTATTGCCTCTTCTACTCTTGTTTTATTTTCTTGGTCCTTCAGGACATCACTGTTGAACCTCCACCTATGGGGGGTGTACTCATTGTGGTCTGAGTCTAGTCTTGGAGCTATGGTTGCATCCTCTATTAGATGTGCGTGTGTTCCTGTAATCAGTATGTAATCTATCCTGCTGTATGAGTTGTGTGGGTTGGAGTAAAAGGTGTAGTCTCTAGTATCTGTGTTTTGGAGTCTCCACAGGTTTTTGAGGTTGAGACTGGAGCACATGTTACTTAACGTATTTTGTGCAGCCGGGGGCTGAGAGTGGCTTTGTGTTTGCCTGTCTAAAGTCTGGTTAAGCGCAATGTTGAAATCCCAGGCAAACCACCATGGGATCGTTCTGCGGAATGTTTCCCAACTTACGTGCTATCCCCTCCCAAAATTTGGGACTGTCTGTGTTCGGGCCAAATATGTTTGCCACGTGTATGTCTTCCTCTCCCCTTTTCAGGTGGGTTATCAGCATTCTTCCTTCATCGCCGTGGTCTTGTTTTATAATAGTTAGTTTAGAGTTCCTTGTTACTAGGGTGTTCACACCGCATTTCTTCCCCAATGCTGGTGATAATGCTACCTGGGCTATCCACTTTGCCTTCAATCTTTCCGAGTCCTCTATGGATAGTTTACTTTTCTGCAGTAGCATAATATCCCCTTTGGTCTTAGCCAGGTATTCCAGAATTTTCCTTCTCTTGACTGAGTGGGGAAGACCTTTTACGTTAAGGGAGACTATTTTTAAGCTTGTTGCCAGGGTTTACGTACTAGACTGTGCCCTTGATGTTAGGCGTGTTTGTGTTGTATTCTCCATTTTATGCCCAGAGCGTGCATGTTTCCTGTTTGGACCCTCGTCGTACTTTGTCGGAGCTGATCCCTCTTTGTCGGTTCGTGAGTGTTTGGCTACGGCCCCTCTGCATGTACCGGTTGTAGTGCTTCCCCCTGTGCAGATGTGCATAGATAGTTGGGTGTTGATAGTATAGAAAAGAATGGAAAGAAGTAGGACATTTAAACAAGACAGACATCCCCCCCTCGCCCCATCCTCACCATGTCCCCCCTGTACATACTCCTGTGTGTAGGACGTGCCACGACAGATCGCCAAACCGTCCCCCGGGATAATATTCTGTGGTATGGCATCTTTACTTTTCCCACTAGCTGTCTGTTGGCCTCTTAATGTCTATCCGGCATGAGTCCTTGCTTGTTAGTCTCTATCCACTCTTAGTGTCTCCCCTCCTTCATGTACTTCTTTTGCAGTCCGTGATCTGTTGATGTTGATTTCGATTCCGGTCTTTTCAATACCCTGCTGGTGGAATGGGTGGGGTTTCTTTGCGCTTTGTGCTTGCTTCAAGTCTTGAGGTAGATAAGCTTAGTTTCTTTGTGGAACTTTTCACGTTGGTTGCTTCTGTGCTTGCGACGATTGGTCCCTAGTTATCCCAGCCATAGCTGTGGCTTTTTTCCTGAGTATAGTCGCTTGGTTGAGGTAGCTTGTAGGGTGTACTGAGCTAGCATTGGTGTGTAATCCTGAGTGACTTATTGGTGTCTGTGTTCGGTGCACACTTGGTACGAACAGGCGGCCTACCTCTGCTTATTCCCCTGCCCCGTCTCTTCTCTTCTCTTTCATGTTGTTGCTTGTGATGTTTCCATTTCTAGTTGCATCGGGCTGTCCATATATCTTGCCAGGGCTCGCGGGTCATCGAAGGTCTGCGTCCTTCCCCTGTCGCTTATCCTGAATCTCGCTGGGCCAGTGAATGAGAATAGGATGTTTCTCTTCCTTATTTTGTCTATTTGAGCTAGGAAGCCCTTTCTGATGTCCACTGTTGATTTTGCGTAGCCTTGGGTCAGGGTTATTTTCTGTCCATTCCAATCAATGTTTTCGTTGTTACTTCCTGCTACGAAGGTGGTTTGCAGATTATCGATCGTGGTCCCGTATTTGTGGATGTTTTGAAAGCTGGAACCCTGTAGGCTTTATCCAGTTCGAAGGGTTGATCGAATTTGATATTTATGATCTTTGAAATCATGTATTCGATGAGGGCCAGGCAAGAGCCTGCTTTGTCCTTTTCTCCCTCCGGCACTCCTAAAATTCTTATGTTACCCCTTCCGTTGCGGTCTTCCAGCTCTGCCGTTTGCCTCTGTAGGGCTGTTGTTGCCATATCAATGGCCTTTATTTCTTTGTTCATGTATTGGTCAGGGTCATCTATGTCACTGATTCTCTGTTCCGCGATCGCAATTCTGTTACTTGCTGCGTTTATATCCGCTCTTAATGCTTCTAGCTAAAGCTGTATGGCTTTGGTGGTCTGCTTCGTCATTTTGGCTAGGTTGCAAACATCAGCTAGCTTTTTGAGGATCGACTCTAGGGTGCTGTTCATGTCTGATTTTTGTTTGATCGGAGAGTCAGTTAGTAAGTCTCCTTTGTTCCTGTTTTGCTGTTGCTGTTGTTTGATTTTCCCTTCATTCCCTGCCATAGTCGTTAGCCCTCTCCTTGTCTGGTAGAGCGTGAATCTGATCTCTCCCTTGTTGGAGGTTGTTTGCTCCTGTTGTCTTAGGCTCCGTTTCGGTGGGTTGGTTGGATTTACCATGGGCGCTGGACCTGTTGACAGGTGAAGGCAACGCTTTGCATAGTCGTTGTGCCGTTTGCCTCGGGGGATGAGCCTTCTTTCTCCTGCCCCCGCCGTGGTTTGCTGTCTGTGGAAGCGCCACCTCCATTGTATGACCATCCCGGTCTACGCCCTGTTTTCCTCCTTTTCAGAGCTTCGCCCCTATTGTTGCACCTCCCTCTAGTCCCTTGGGCTACTTGCCCTACTTGGCTGGTGCCCTGTGTGGCCTTGCTTGCCCCGCCCCGGTGTTTGGCTCTTTTGTGTAGTTTTGCCCAAGGTCCTAACGAGGCCACCCCCACTGGACTACTGGTATTTTTCTGGGATAGACCCCACACACCGCTTACACGAGAACGTAGGCAGAGTAGTCAGGCACACTTTTGTGCTGCTTTGTGTTGTGCTTAGGGCATAGGTTCTTTGGCCAGTATTAACTATGGAGCTGACTCTGGGCCAAGTTGACTTATGTTCTCCGGTTACCGGGTTAGCTGTGGGCTCACGCAGCACCCTACTTTGTTGTGTCATACAGCTTTGGTTCAAGCAGAGTGTTAGCTTGTTGGGACACAACGTCTTGTGCCTTACATGCAGTTCTCTATTCGTTGCTTTGCGTGAGGTTAGGCGGTGAGCAGGGTTAATAGGTGCTCTCTACTGTTCGCGGTCCAGTGTCCAGGGCGTTACACACTCTATGCTCGCTATGCTCCTTCTGTCCTCCTTTTACTGTCACGAGTACCCACTGATGCTTCTCGGCCTTTCCCTACACTGCTGTGCCTCACTTGTACCTCAGAGTTGTTGTGCTGGGCTTTCGGGCACCTTTGGGGTTTTGATCTGGTGCTGTCCGGCTTTCTCTCCGTTCTGCATACCCCCTCTGATCCCCTCCGCTTGGTGTGTGTTCGCTAAGATGGCTGTCTTGCTCTTACTCTTCCTCCCAACAATGATCTAGTTTTGGTTTTGCTTTTAACAGGCATGGTGCCTCACTTGTACCTCATAATTGCTGTAATTTTCAGGATCGATGTGTACTTCCGAGGGTCCGCTAGACTCTGGGAGAGTTGAGCGCTGAGTATTTGTCCCCCTTACCACGCCGACCAGCTCAGCCATCGAACTGATCACTGACAGCTGCTGCAAATGTTGTTTGTTCTCCCGGGTTCACGGAGCGGCTGATTCAGGCGGCCATTCCCCTTGCCATCCAAGCCATGCCCCCGGATTCACAAAGCTCTTGACCATCTAAATCTAGGTCTTTTTAGCAGGAAAACAAACACCTTCTAAGAAACATATATGCAGTGTCTGATATCACACATATAAAACCTGCAAATTCCTGTGATGTAATAACTAGCACTAGGAGACTAAGGGGATAATGTTAATATTTTCTAATCAATAATGGGCATATTTTCGTGTGGCTTGTGCCGGCCTTGTGTCAAGATGTTTGGCACATGACCAGAACAAGCAGTAAGTCATATTAAAAAAACTTACACATATGGAAACATTTGTTGCTTTTTAAGGTATGCATGAGGCAAAAGCTGCACTGAATCCAGCTTTGTCACCCAAGAAAAAATATATACAGTGTGCCAGTTCACAAAATCCAATGCAACCATAACACAGTGGTAGTTAGGAGCATACAACTGCATTATGCATCGTGGAGCAGCCAACGCTAAGCTAGAAATGGACCAGAATTGCTGTGTATCAGCAAACCAGACACAGGAAATGATACAGTGGCTGAAGTATTAAATCCTCAACATCATATAACATTTTGGCAAGCTCAACTATGCTATAAAGGTCATCATACTGCAACTAGGAGTAGCTAGGGGATCACCACCACCACCACATAGGCACAGTAGGAGGAAGGAACATATTTTCTACCATGCACATTCCTCATTGACCTCAGGCAGGAAGAGGTCACACAAGTTTACAGGTTGAAGAAGGAGTCCATCATGGACTTCCTGTAGAACATACGGCCAAGTCTGCGGACAGAAACTCAAGGACCCATACCATTCCAGCATATGTCAAATTGATGACTGTGCTATACACTAGCCTCTGGATCATTCTAAACTACAGTGGTAAGTTTGGCAGGCATATCACAGAAAGTATGATCTGCCTTTCTCCCATCTGTGTTGGATGCCTTAATTAAATTGACCCCACTATACCTGCTCTTCCCTAAAATGAATCAACAACAAATGTTTCACAAGCAAGGGTTGTACAATAATGCAGGTATCCTGCATGTGCCTGGTGCCATAGATTGCGCACATGTGCAATTTGTGCCCCCTGGGAACACTGCACACTGAAACCGGAAAAATTATTATTCAATAATTATTCAGGCAATAGTGGACTATCAGGAACTCTTCATCAACATTCTGGCTGAATTTCCTGGACGTTCCCATGATGCCTACATTTTCTACCACAGTCTCACCAATGAGATTTTCCAGAATGGCTGTTACGGAAATGGTCCACTCATCGGTAAGGAAAGCAGAATTACAAATAGTTTGCCTATTTTTAAATGAATGACTGACTTGCGTGATGTGCACCTAGTGGTATTATGGCACTCAAACATGTAGTCAATGATGACCCAATGTGTCATTACTTCACAGATTCAGAAATGTAAGGAATTAAAAATACACAGTGCTGGGTGTTGTGACCTATCATACTGGGTGAGATGGCAGAATCCAAAGTATGGGAATGCATTGGCAGCAAATGACAAACTATAAGTGCCACACCTGTTTTAAAGCTAACATTAAAGGAACAACATCCAAAATGCGTGGGATGTGTTTGTATGCAAAAGTGTATCGAGGTTCGAATACATGTAATTCTCTTGATTTCAAAATGTTGTAAGCAAAATACTCACATCCAAAGTATCTGTTTCACCCATAGCAGTATCTCTGTCGGCTGATGCTTTTCTTAGGATGACAAATGTGAGCAGACCATCAAATATCAATGACTGTCATGCACTGAAAGTGTAGGATCAAATAACTCTTGGTACATAAGTCCCACTAAAAGAGCAAATTGCACATTAACCCTCATGTTGCTGTGTTGTACACATTACATACTGTACAATACATAAACAAGATCAATAATTTAGCACCAAGAATTTGTAAAGTAATGTTTAACAATAACAGAAACGTATCAGTATCAATAAAATTAAAATGTGTTTCATAATGCTTGTGTTAGAACTGTCTATTTCTGGTTGGATAAGGCTGACGCCAAAGCTAGGCAGAAACCACCATTATAGTCAGGACAAGGCAGTCACACGCCAAGATAACCCCTGCTCACCCCCTTGGTAGCTTGGCACGAGCAGACAGACTTATCCCGGAGGCAATGTGTAAAGCATTTGCGCACGCACACAACAGCAACAACATCCTAGGCACACCACAAAAGGAACTCCACACAAGGTTATATAAAAATAACTTTTGTATTGTCAAAACACATCAGATAGTAATCACACAATATACATGGTGCCAACTGGCACAGGCAATATTCACAAGGGATTATTTACACAGGACAGGGCCACGTGGGCCACTGCCAGAATCAGCACTTAGTAGAAAATAGCACTTCTAGAACATAGAATATAGGATATAAAATCACTGTAGCACAAATTAGCAAATATAGCACACAACCAGTAACCACTGGTAACAGGTAAGTAACACCTACGCAACCCTAACCACCTTAGGAGAATGTCACGCAGGGAACCAGGACCTCACTAGGACCACCTGTACTAGAAAGAACAACTACCTAAGTATCACAATACAATTAGGGGTATAAGCAAGAACACATTACACATGATGCATCACAACATTCAGAGGTGTAGGGAAGGAAAACACATGATGCATAAAACATACATTCAGCGGTGTAAGAACAAGGCACATGATGCATCAAAAACACATTCAGAGGTGCAGGGAAGGAAGACACATGATGCATAAACCAACACATTCAGAGGTGTAAGAACAAGGAAGATACATGATGCCTAACAACATTCAGAGGTGCCAGAACACAACTCAATAGCGCAAAAACACATGATGCCTAAAAACATTCAGAGGTGCAGGAAAAACCACACAATTGCGCCAAACTTACATAAGCCACCACCTGTGGCCGTCCCTAGGCCAACTGGCCTTGTTGGGGCTAGGATGCCCTGTGTCCAAATAGTCAGGGTCCTAAACGGTGCAGCTGCCCACTAATTGCTAGGCAGCTGGGAATCAATATTGATGGGGCCACGTGAGAGCCACGCAGGCCCTGAACAACTGGTCGCCCCTGAGCCTCTCTGGGCTCCAAGCAAAGAAATGCGGCCACGAACCCCTCTGGGCTCCTAACACCAATGGGCCGGTCTGAGCCTCTCAGGGCTCAACAAATATGGCCCCACATGCCTCTCTGGGCTCGTACACGAAGTGCCGCCTTTTGGAGCCTCTCAGGGCTCAAAATGAAATATGCCCCCCTCAAGCCTCTCTGGGCTCGTCAACACATGGGGCCGCTTGAGCCTCTCAGGGCTCAATCACCATCCTGCCTCCGGACCCGGGAGTCCCTTTCGGGGGACTCCGAGGCCCCACTCGTCGGAGAGCGCACACTGGGGGGGCACCGGCAATGTGCCCCGACGCCTCCCCTCTGCTGCCAACACCACGAATGCCCCACTCACCAGCTCTGATATGCAGCCGGTCTCCCTCGGGTGTCGCCTCTGGCCTCCTGTGCCGCATGGTGGAGCCCCACCCTTCACAGGGGCTCCTCGTCAGCGCAGCTGTCTTGGCGGCGTCTCCCTTCGGTGCGGGGCTCTCCCAGTCTCAATGGAGCCCCGCTCCATCTCCCACCGTCGTACTTCTCTCCTCCGGCTGCTCTTGCGAGGGCGGGACTTCCGGTCAGGCCGCGCTCGCAATTGGCTGGCCGGCCAACCACTTCCGGGTCCTCATAGGCAGCGCGGCGGCCGGGCCAGGCACTGTAGGCGGGGGGTGAATTCACGGAGGGGTAGGCTCCCTCGAGTGAAACCATAAACGGGGCAAGAAAAGCGGGCAAATGAAGGCGGCAATGAGCGGGGTGGCCCCCTCGCTGCTCGGCCACCACACGGGGTGACAAATGCCAGGTTAGCACCGCCCAAGATACATGAAGCGCTAGAGGACAGTCCACAGCGCTCCTAGCACTAGAAAACAGACAGAGCGCTCCCAGGCGCTCAGGGGGGAAATATGATTCAGAAAAGGGGGTGGTGATGGACAGAGTATCTGAATTAAGCAGAACACTCGTACCCAGTCAACAGATCAGGGCTTGATCCATCACTTTTCTGAATCGTTTTGTCCACCATAAGCATGAAAGGGTATGCTCATATGTGAGTCCCTTGCTCACTGCACCATCAGGATTCAAGCAAGCCGGGCCGAAGACGGATGTAATGCCAGAAACCGGTCCCCGGAAGCTTGTTTCCTTTCCAGTAAAAGAATTTACTTGGTAGTTTGGTCTGCCCTGTTCCCATGATGCACTGGGCCAGGGACAGACTAATTTGCATGTAGCCAGGTTCTGAGCTGGGATGGTGCAGTGAGCTAAAAAACGGTGATGGATCAAGCCCTGATCTGTTGACTGGGTAGGAGTGTTCTGCTTAATTCAGATACTCTGTCCATCACCACCCCCTTTTCTGAATCGTTTTGTCCACCATAAGCGTGGAAGGGTATGCTCAGATGTGAGTCCCTTGCTCACTGCACCATAAGGTTTCAAGCAAGCCGGGCCGAAGATGGCTGTAATGCCAGAAACCGGTACCCGGAAGCTTGTTTCCTTTCCAGTAAAAGAATTGGCTTGGTAGTTTGGTCTGCCCTGTTCCCATGATGCACTGGGCCAGGGACAGACTAATTTGCATGTAGCCAGGTTCTGAGCTGGGATGGTGCAGTGAGCTAAAAAACGGTGATGGATCAAGCCCTGATCTGTTGACTGGGTAGGAGTGTTCTGCTTAATTCAGATACTCTGTCCATCACCACCCCCTTTTCTGAATCGTTTCGTCCACCATAAGCGTGGAAGGGTATGCTCAGATGTGAGTCCCTTGCTCACTTCACCATCAGGATTCAAGCAAGCTGGGCCGAAGACGGCTTTAATGCCAGAAACCGGTCCCCGGAAGCTTGTTTCCTTTCCAGTAAAAGAATTGGCTTGGCAGTTTGGTCTGCCCTGTTCCCATGATGCACTGGGCCAGGGACAGACTAATTTGCATGTAGCCAGGTTCTGAGCTGGGATGGTGCAGTCAGCTAAAAAACGGTGATGGATCAAGCCCTTACCGGTTGACTGGGTAGGAGTGTTCTGCTTAATTCAGATACTCTGTCCATCACCACCCCCTTTTCTGAATCAGGGGGGAAATACAGCGCTTCCAGGCGCTATATATATACAAATCAAGTGCTCCCCCATCGCTATAAAGGCATATGCAGCGCTCCCAGCGCTAGGACAGAAAAAAACAGCACTCCCAAGCGCTAGAAGGACAGATAAAGTTCCAGCAAAGTTCTTCAAGGGATGCAGCAAAGTCCTGGAACCAAGAGTTGGAGAAAACCAGCCCATCAGCAAAGAAAAGTCCTCCAATCTCCCCAGGCAAAGCAGGGGGGTCCCAGCACAGGGTCCATCAGGTATCCAGGGGCTGGGCAGGGCCCGGGGAGGCAAGCCTTCCCCTGAGCCCAAGCAGCAGCACGCCCCTGGCAGGATTCAAGTCAGAAACAAGAAAATTTTGGAAGGGGACACAGCCCCTTTTTATACAGTGAATTCCTTTGTCTATCAGGGTGCAGGCAATGTGAGAACCGGCTAGAACTGGTTATAGGGAATTCCTTTCACTAGCGAGGGGGCGGAGCCAGCATTGTGTGAGGAAAACCCAGCCCCATTCAGGACCCTCAAAGCAGACAGTCAATCCACAAGCAGGCCCAGGCTCACTCCTGGAGCCAGGCTCCAGCCAATCACACGCCAGGCACAAATTATACAAATATGCCAACTTCTAGAAGTGGCACTTCTACACTAGACACAATCATGCCGCATATATCATTGCGCAGCATTCAATCTCACTTGCTCCCACATACCAAACTCGACCCTGCACTCCCCACACATCAGGAGCTACCATGGGCATACATATTCCCCATTCATTCCTATGGGAGGGCAGGTCACTCACCTCACATACACAGAGAGCGCTCGCACTTTACACTGTACCACAGTGAATAAGTGCGCAGAGGCCTAAAATCACCAACACCAGGTTACAGAAACAGGCTAGGAAAATGAAAAAAAGTCTCGGTGTGAACCTGCCAAAAGTGCCGGGTCCAACAGCCTGCATACAAATGATACATATTTAGTAACGTCAAAAGCACCAAGAATACAACCATTGACTTGTGATGTTGCCTATTATAAGGTGACCATGGTTATGGTTTGCAGCCATGGTTGCTGACCCCGTTAACTAATCCGCAGATAGATGGGCAGAATAGTGTAACACACCTCTTTACAAAACCCACAATGTGGTGGTCCTCAAATCCTTTTTTGGGTATCCCTGAAACATCAGGTGGTAGAATGCTCTATTCAATTGCCATGGTGTGCAAAATAACATTAGTTTGTGAAATTATGCATAAGGACCAATTCCCATGGGACTATGAGGGGGCAATCCCACATGAGCATGAAGAGGCAGAGGACTCAGTGGGAGCAATAGTCCACACAATGGCAGATCGACGGAGACAGGATCACATTTTTGATATTTTTTTCAACCAGTAAAATGGAAATGAGGTGAATGCTGACAGAAACTATGTGAACTTCTCATCCAATAAATATGTTTTTGAATTCATCCATTGTCTGGTGTATATGTGAATGTCAATCTACCTATAGAGTCCCTCACATCTTACCGACTAGATGTAAACTTCAACATGAAAATGTGTTTTACTTGGCGGTTGATAGGGGCATATCTCCAACTCAGACCAATTCAGCAAGTTGACTGTCTTGGTGTGTTTTGATTATTTATTTATTATTTATTTATTCGGCTTATAAAGCGCACTATCACCTTGCAGGCATCCTGGCGTTAAGCGACTCAAAGGCGGGGTGGCTCAGAAACAAGGCCAGGCAACTAATTTTTGGGGAACAGCCAGGTTTTTACACTTTTCCTGAAGGGAAAGAGCTACCTAATTTGGCTGATCTCCCAAGGGTGACTGTTCCACAATTTCGCCGCTGCCACCCCAAAAGATCTACGCCCTGACCTGACTTTCCTAAATCTTGGTACCTTCACCAGTCTCGCCGATGAAGAGCGAAGCAATCTTGTAGGGGTGTACCAATTACATTTTTTTCGCATAAGCAAGGGCCATATCCCATGAAGGGCTTTAAAGGCAAGGCAGAGAGATTTAAATTGCACTCTCTGTCTCAGAGGGAGCCAGTGAAGTTTTGCCAAAGCTGCAGATGCAGAAGATCTTCTAGTCAGCCCTAAAACTAACTTGACAACTGCTGACTGGATCCTTTTTAGTCTGTCCATCAGGAAGTTTGGGGAATCAAGCAATAGAACATTACAGTAGTCAAGCCTACTGAGAATCGTACCCCTCGCCACTTGGGCATGCGCCTGAGAAGGTAACAACTGGAAGATTTTGCGAAGGGACTTAATGATCGCAAAGCAAGAAGCTGTCATTTGTAACCTGAGCTTCCAAGGTAAGCTTGTTGTCAAACATAATGCCCAGGTTGCGGACAGTTTTTACTGGCTGAACCGTGGATGAAATTCCAGGGGGCCAGAAATTGCCAGGAAGGAGATGAGGCATCCTTTTCGTGGCACAAAAGATCACCTCTGTCTTACCTGCATTAAGTTGTAAAGAATTATCCTGCAGCCAGCGAGCCGTGTCCTTCAGACAGTTGTGAAACACCTCCACTGATGTCAAATCCTCTCCCTCAAAGGAGAGGATCAGATGAGTGTCATCTGCAAAATTTATAATATCGATGTTGTAATTCTTGATGACCGCAATCAAAGGTTTGAAGTAAATGTTAAATAAAATAGGGCTAATTGCTGATCCCTGGGGTACACCATGCAACACATTAGAGAAGGCAGATTGGAAGGGGGAAGGGACACCGCCTGCTGTCTATCCTGCAAGAAAGAAAGAAACCATCGTAAGGCACAGCCTTTCACCCCAGCCTCACTCAATATTCTCAGCAGGATTTCATGATTGACCCGATCAAATATGGCAGACAGGTCAAGCAGGATCAGTGCTGCTGCCTGTCCCCTGTCTGCCCTCCTTTGAAGCTCATCCATAACGGTCACCAGAGTCATCTCGGTCCCATGAGCCGGCCAAAATCCAAACTGAGCCTCCTCCAACAGACTGTCTTGTTCCAGGTGCACAGAAAGAGTGATACTAACAGCACGTTCCACAATTCTAGCTGGGAATGGCAGCAAGGAAATAGGCCTGTATTTTTTTGAGTCAAGAGATGGTTTCTTCAATAAAGGGGACACTAAGGCTTGTTTCCACGGTGGGAGAACTACACCACTTGCTAGCAACTGATTACAGATCAGGCGAAAAGTAGGGAACAATTCTTCCTCATATTCCTTCCAGATCTTGTGTGGTACTGGATCCAGGGGTGAGCCAGAGGAGATACCCTGTGCAATCTGCTGAAGTCCTCCGCCGTTAAGGGCATAAACTCATATAGTTGTTCAGGAGCCTGACCAACAGGACCATTATCCACACCCTCCAATTCTCCAACCGCAGGAGCACCATTGCTCCTAGCCTCAGAGACTATGTTCCCTGCTGCTAGCGGGCCACCCTCGAGATCATCAATAATCAGCTGGATCTCTTCCTGGAAGAACCTAGCCAGGTTCTCGCAGAGTTCTTGAGAGGGAGCTATTACATTGCCGGAGCAGTCAGACTGGTGAGACTATTCAGAATATTAAAAATGCTTCTAGTGCTATTAGAAGCATTACAGATTACGAAGGAGAAATAGTCGGCTCTTGACCTTCTAATTTCATTCTTATACTCTACAGTTTTTGGTTTCCACAGCAACCTATCTGTCTCTTTGTGGCCTCGCCTCTATCTCCTCTCAGCCAGTTTACATGCCATCACAGTGTATCAAATGTAGCAGCATATGATGGATCACCCATCTCCCAATAAGTCAGACCCTTAGGCAAACTTCAAATGATGTGTGTTTCACATACAGACCAGCATGAAGAGTGACAGCATTTTGCTGGTACATATGTTGCTATAGATACCATCATGGATCAAGGAAGACACCTATCCTGGCCAAAGGCCAAGTCTTTGTTGAAGATGTGAAAATGTTATTTGTAAAATATCAATTCTTGCAGGTTCGGGAATCCACAAAACAGCCCACATGTGACATCTTTCCAGTTTATATTGGTATAAATACTATGGGGCAGATTTACAAGCCCCTTGCGCCTCTTTTACGGAGCTGTTGCGTCACTTTTGTGACGCAGCGGCGGTGCAAAAGATGCGCCATGATGTGGGGTATTTACAACGTGACGCATCTCCGAGATGCGTCACGTTGTAAAGCCCTGCGCCATAAGGTGGCGTTCCGGCGCAGCGGGGGGGGGGGGCGTTCCGGCACAGGAAATCTACAAGATTTCACTCAGTCACTTTTAGGCCAATGCTGCATCAAAACCCTGCGCCTGCTCGAAGCAGGCGTAAGGCTTGACGCAGCATTGGACGAATAGCCCCTCCAGAGCATTGCTGGAGCTGGGTCCTGCTTGCGACGCAAATCCAGGAATGTGCCGCCTTTACGGCACAGATGCATGACGCTACTGTGCCGTTTTTGCCCCATGGTGCGCCGCATTGTAAATGTGGCGCATCATGGGTGGCGGAGCTGTGGTGCACAATTACTAGTGCATCCCTGCTAATTTGCAGGGATGAGCTAGTAATTGTAAATCTGCCCGTACATTTACACACACTTGCTACAATATACATTTACCATGCTTTGCACAGCAATGCAAGGATGCTCAAAGGCATGTGCCAAAAATAATAAACTTGTGAAGTAGCAATGTGTTCCAGTGATCTGAAAAGTAGGACAAGGGAGATGTTTGCCGACAATCACATCACGTTAGGAAGACAGAGATGGGCAATGTGTGAAGCATGTCTGTCAAAATGCAAGCACACATAATTGTGGACAAACCCAATTTTAGTAAAAATTCTGCAATGGTGGGGCTGGGTAGGAAACATCCCTTGCATGGTAAGAGTTGTGTACCCCTGGCCTGAGTGCCCAAATATATTGTTGTGTGGATGACTAATGCAGGTATTTTCCCGTTGGAGGGCATGGAATATGTGTGTGTGCCATGACATAGGCCTGTGTTATGGGTTGTGGTCTGGTTGGACCAGGAGGGCCACCCTAAGACCTACCCACATAGTTTTTATACACTACTGCCTTTGCCAGGACTAAAACAGAACAAATGTGGTGGTGGCAGCATACTATGTAGTGATCAGTAGTAGTGAACATGACCATTAAACCCTAGGTCCCTGCAGTGAGGCTTATAGTCTCACTCACCTCTTCTAAAGTTCTGCTACTGTGTGTTTCACTCACCCCTGCCCAACATCAGGTTGATCTGAAAGTATGTGCGTGAGAAAATTATGTGCAAAATGCATGGGCCTGTGCAAAACATACACACCACGTTGGGCCTCATTAGGATGTCAGGCGGAAAGCCATACAACAACTTGTCTGAGGCTTTCTGCCCACCAACAGAGGTTTCCGTCTCACCATTATATTACCATGCTGGTAGTCAAAGCGAAACCCACAAGGGAATATCGCTCCGGTTCCGCCTATCAGGAAATGGTCAGAAATGTAATCCACAAATGGCAGAGGACTCAGCCTCGGCTCCACTGTCGGGATTACAATTTCGCTTTCCACCTGCCCTTTTATGGTGATCCGCCTGCCAGGAAAAGGCAGGCGGAAAGTGATTTTGCCAACTAAACATCCCTGCACCGTGAGGTGCCTGCCGCATGGTTCAGGGATATTGAAACTCTCTGAGGTTTTTTGGCAAAGAAAAAAATACAGGATCCGACCGCCAACACAGAAGTTAGATCATAATCTGGGAAGCAAGACTTTCCTTGTTGTGCAGGGCCGCTTCTGCTACGAGGCCGGTCATCGTAATCATCCCCCATACTTTGAAATGTGGAACAGTGTGCAGATGGTTATTGTGTGTGTGTTGGTAGTGTGTGTTCAAAGTAACATACTTTAGTACAGTACAAAGGGACTGTGTGCATAGACTGGTTTTGTGTGCTGCTTCTCAGTATGATGGTGGTAGCATGATACATGTGGATTACAGTACTGGTCACTGATTGTGCTAAGACTGTATGCTGAGTGAAGGCGTGCCTGACCCCCTACATAACATGGAGGACTTTTCATTCCTTAATGGGTAAGACATAGCTGCCTGGGGAAAATATGAGGATTTGCGGAATTCCAGCTGATGGAGTTTGATTGTCCAGCAAAGCTGCAATCTGTGTGGCACATACACTGGGGTATGGGGGAGCCAGCCTGTCTCTCCGCTTTCCTAAGTGTGTGCTGGATCCGTGACACACCACACGGAAGAGGCCTGGACACATCTCAGGAAGAGAGAGATTATGCTGAATAGGGAACCTAAAAGAGTGGTGCAGAGGGTCCAGGACCAACCTTTTAATCCAAGTATGACTGTGGCTAACATCCAGGTGTGTACCCTGGTAATTCACGTGTAAATTGATGTGGGAGCAATCAGCTTTGGAATCCTTCTTTGTTGTGCTGCCCTGTTGCTGGTTGTTCCCCAGGCTGGGTGATAAGGTCTGTACAAGCATTCCTTGCACCCAGAGTAACTCTAAGGTAGGCCTGGCCATGAACTGTGCTTGCAGAGTTTTCAGAGTTTTTCCCCCTCCGCGGCACATGGAGTTCCAAAAAGCTTTGCTCCTTGTAGCGTACTGTAGCATTTGACTCACTCACACTCGCCAACAGTAAGTTGGCATGCACAAGCAGAGAAAATCTTACTCCCGATCACATCCCTGATCACATCCCTGGCGAGATTTCTCAACGCAGGCAGTCGTGAAATGTCTCTACTGCTCACATTGGGAAACCTTCCGTTCATGTTGAGGAAGGTGCCAGTTGAGTAGAGTATCTACTTGAGTGGTAGAGAGAAGCAGCGCCCTCTTGCACTACACATGGTGCCATTAGCACTCATTTTACAGTGCAGGACAAACACCCGGCACTGAAAATCAGCTCAAACAGCTTGACATAACGCACTCCGCCGCTTGCTGAACTCCACATATATTTATTTATTTATTTACTTGTTAAGCGCGACTGCCACCCAAAGGGTATCCTGGCGCTGAGACTGCGTCTATCCTGCAGGCATACTACCATTACATTGCTCTGGGGAACAAAAAGGTCTTGAGGTCCTTTTTAAAAGGGATGAAATCTTGTCTACACCTCAGTGCCAGCGGAAGGGTGTTCCAGAGAGTGGCAGCTGTGAAACTAAAAGCACGGCCACCCATCCTCACTCTATTGATCCTGGGGACCGTCACCAGAAACGCAGAGGAGGATCTTAGGGGTCTGGCAGCGCAGTACCAGGAAAAAAGGTTTTGGAGCGGTATCGGCCCCTGTACGTGCAAGGCCTTAAAGACGAGACAGAGCGCCTTGAAGGAAATTCTCTCTTGGATGGGTAACCAATGGAGGTCTGCTAATGCGCCAGAGGAAGAGGCAGATCGAGGACGGGATAGAGCCAATTTAGCCGCCATATTTTGGATCCTCTGCAGCTTTAGAATCAAAGTTTTTGGGGCTCCCAGAAGTAGTGCATTGCAGTAGTCTAATCGACTAAGAATAGAACTGCGCACTACCTCTGCCCTTGCCTCCTTGGGAAGAAGCGGTAAGATCTTACGTAGGGCACGAAGTAAGCCCATACAGCCCGCTATAGTTCTGTTCACGGAGGCATCAAGCTGCAGATTGGATTCAAACAGAACTCCCAAATTACGGGCCGACTCAGCAGCCTCTACCGTACCTGGAATAGATGTAGGCCAAAAATCGTCCGGAAGCGGACGAGGGGTACGGTCTAGGAAGCAATGGAGAACCTTCGTTTTGGATCCATTAAATTGAAGCGAGTTGGCTCGCAGCCACTCTGCTGTAGCCGCCATGCAGCAGTGGAAGGTGTCTCTCGATATTGCCCTGGTACCCTCAAATGAAAAAATCAATTGAGTGTCATCGGCATAATTGATGACAGATATGCCGAATGACTTTATCAGGGCAACCAGAGGTCGCAAGTACAGATCGCCGACCCCTGGGGGACACCCTGATCCACTTGCTGCATGGCAGAGTGAAAAGGTGGTAGTGCCACTGCCTGCTGTCTGTCACTGAGATAAGATGTTATCCATCTCAAGGCCAGGCCAGTTACTCCTGTACTCCGGAGACGGTCCAGTAGTCCTGCATGGTCCACCGTGTCGAACGCGGCCGACATGTCAAGCAGCAATAAGAATGCTGACTTGCCCATGTCGACACGCGCTCATAGATCATCCAACACGGTGACCAAAGCAGCCTCCGTGCCGTGAGCCGGCCTAAAGCCGAACTGTGATGTATCCAGGCAGGAGTTATTTTCCAGAAAGCTGGTTAGTATTTTCGTGACCCACTTCTCCACAACCTTTATTATAAAAGGCAGAAGCGAAATAGGCCTGTAATTGGCCGGGCTTGAAGGGTCCAAGGAGGCCTTCTTCAGCAATGGTGTAACAATTGCCCTCTTTCAGCTATCTGGAACTACTGCTGTACTCAGTGACTGGCAGCAAATGGCGTGGAGCGGAGGAAACAGCTCAGTTTGAAATGCCTTCCAGATCTTATGGCGGCAACAATGGGGGTTCTGGCTTAAACGCAGTAAGGCTGCGCCAATATGAAAATCAACAAACAGAGTGCCAGTACTGCGCGTTAGATCAATATTTGCAACGAATTGAGTTCCAATCCTCAATTCGAAAGACCACTCTTTCAGTCTAACTTCTTATAAGTGCTTCTTTTTATTTTTTTGAATTATGTTTTTATGTATCTTCTATTTTTGTTATTAAACCTTTTGAACAAAAGTTGTTTTGCAAAGGGAAGGACTTGGAGGAGTATATAAAAACATAGAAAAAGACTTGAGGGGGGTCATACAATTTTGTCACAACTCAAATGCAAAATATATCATTTTTCAAAGCATATGGTGAACACATTAAACATTAAATGGACAACATTAAGTGCACTTGGGGACATATACACACAAGACTAGACAAATTGGTGAGACAGTGACAAAGTAGATAGATTATAAAACTAGTGTAAGCGCCCTGTATCTGATAGAGTTTTTTGAAAACAGGTGTGGATACTTCTACTTAATAGAACACTTGCTAGTGAATTTTTTTATACATTAGACCTTCAAATAATTCAATTTTTTTAATACAATCATGTAAAGATTGGTCTATTGAGAGGTCAGGGGTCGACGCGTTTCGAATCCCTTAAAATGCAGGGATTCTCATCAGGATCGTGTAGGCTCAATCTGCACTTTATTTTTCAGTGGTCGGCCTCCCAAAGGTAGAAAATGGATTTAGATTGACAAGCAATGTAGCGGCGTATTCAATTTTTTAGTTGTGTCAGTTTCCTTTGTACGAGTGGTTCGGTGCTGGTAATTTAGTCTCCTCCATAAGCGTCTGAATCCATTTTCAGGACGCGTTCAAACTAAAAAATTGAATTTTAAACATAAACATGTCAAAGTTAAAACAGCTCTTAACGTTTAAAAATTACAAGGTTAAAGTGCTGCGTGCTACAGTATAATTACGGGAGGAGCTAATTAAATCCCAGTTTCTCTTCTTTAACAGAGGGTCCATTTTCTTTGTAATGGAGCCCGGGGTCTCCCACATCATGTCCAAACCCAGCCGATACAGCCAACTCCTAACACTGTTAAACCACGGCAATTCGCCTTTCTGGGTTTGAAGAGTTAGAAGTTCCGCCACTGCCTCATTTACGGGGATCTATGTATTGTTAGCCCAAACTCTAACCCAAAACATCAATGCTCTGAGCACAGCAGAATGTGACATGGATTTGATTCCTTAATTGAGACGTAATGGCAGTATTGGAGTATTAATTGGGACATTAAGTATTTCCCTTAAGAAATTTGTTTTCCACTTCCTCTAGCTTTTTTGTATTCTCCAGGCCCCACTGTTTGGCTCCATAAAGGGCTGCTCCTCAACCTTTGGCCCTATGGATTTCAACTACGGGGGAAATTGGGCGAAACTTTGAGCATCTTCACCTCCTTGCTATTGTGCAGTCCACTTGTTGTAATATTGACTCACTCTTCTGGATTTACGGAGTCCATGCTAAATTGTCACTGATCCTTACTCCCAGGTAATCAAAAACCTTAACCTGCTCTAATTGTTGGGTGCCCAATATCAGTTTCCCCTTAGATCATTTATAGGTCTTAAAAACCATTAATTTTGTTTTTCAGCAGTTGATCTCAAGGCCCGATCCTTACAAGTGTTTTGGATACCCATCAGGGTCTCAGAGATGAACAGTGTGTCATCTGCAAATAGCAATGAGGGTAAGGGACTGGCCACTAAACCGGGTGGATCGCCTCCACATCATAGAGCTCTTTAATCAACCCATTGATGTACAGGATGAATAGGGTTGGGGCAAGCACACACCCCTACCGAACACCTTTGGAGACTGCAATACTGTTATTGAGGCTGCCATCTGATTTCCACCTGATTCTCGAGTAGTTATTGTCGTGCAGGCGAACCAATAACTGGAGTAAGTCACTTGGCAGTTTTGCATTTCTCAGTGTGGCCCACAACTTGTTATGGTGAATGGAGTCAAAAGCTGTTTTGAGTTCAACTAATACAACATATAGATGACCCTTCCAGAGCTTAACTTCCTTCCAGATTAATAGTAAAAATCTGAACACTTGGTCTAGGGTGCTTGTAGATGACCTAAAGCCTGCATGCAGGTGGGAAATAATGTTGTTCCCCTTCACCCAATTTTGTAGACGGAGCAAGATAACTTTGTAGAAGAGTTTTTGAGAGACATTTATGAGACTTATAGGTCTGTAATTTGAGGTGTCCCCTTTCTCTCCTTTTTTAAAAATGTGAATAATTTCTGCACCTTTCCAGGTTGGAGTACTATCCCCATCACGTTGAATGGCATTTAAAACCTTTTGGGACAATGGACCACAAATATCAGGCTCAGCTTTATACAAATCACCTGGGAGTTTGTCTGGGCCAGGGGTTTTTCTTACCTGGAGTTGGTTGATTGCTGCATGATTTCCTTTAGAGAGAAACCTTCTACAGGTTCCTTTGTTGGGACCACGGTATCTTCTATGCTACCACAGTTCCTTTTTCTAAATTAGGAACCACTCTAGTGTAGAGTTCTTTTAAATAATCTTCCCAGACCTGTGGCTGTATATAAAGGCCGTCTTCGCTGACCTGCTTGGCTGAGCCTTTAGTAAGTAGGTGCAAGAACAGTTGACTATCTTTCTGTCTAGAGGCCTTGGCCAGTGTGTTCCAGTTATCGGCCTCCCAGGACTTCTTTGCTCTATCCTGAGCCCTCTTGTACATCCTTCTACTATTCATTACGTCCTCTTGTACTCCAAGGTTTACGGCAACCGTTAAGGAAACCTTTGCTAGTCTACTATCTTCATTGTACCATGGGGCAGTGTTTCGTTTGAGCGTGTCAAAACTGATTGATTTGCTTAAATATTGTTTAATGCTATTGGATAGTTTCAAATAACTGGCTAAAAAAATCATTCTCCATGCGGTCTAAGTCACTAAAGATCACAAGTGTCTGTGCCACTTCGTCATACATTTTTTAAATTAATTGCCCATCTGCTGCTACCGGGTACCATTTAATTCATCTTTTGTTGTTCGTAGTTACAGTAGGTGCTGTATTTTGAGGGGTTTGGTTCTCAAAAATTGGAAGACCAGTTAACTTCAATAAGAAGGCGTTATGATAACTATCATCACAGTTTTGGACAGGCATATCCTTGACACGTGACCACATGTCAATGTTCACCATAATGTAGTCAATCCTACTTTTTGTACTCCCCCTCTTGAAGGGAAATTCAGCTGCCTCATTAGCCGGTGTCCACCCATTACAGGCATGCACCTGGTATGCTAAGGTAAGAGACAATACCTGCTGCCCAACTTTAGTAAGTCTTTTGATGGGAGAAGTAAGCAGTTTTTTGACTCCGCTAGCTTTCTCTTCTTCCTGTGCTAGCTCTTGGATATACTCTATTGGCTCATAGGTTGTATTAAAGTCACCTGCTAGAATAAGGAAAGGGCCTCCGCTGCAGTTCTCTAGATAATCAACTAACATTGTTAAACCTAGACTATTAAACCTGTTCTAGCTATTAATCAATCTAATTTGGGCACTCCTTTTTGGCCATGTCAGGTCAATACCAAGGATCTCCTGAGAGTCTACCCCAAGGTTCTTAATTCTGCAATTCAGTGTTGTCCTAACCCAGTTTATGAGCCCTCCCGTGGGATGTCCCGCTTATAATGGCCTGGCCTCAATGCTGAAGGTGGTGAACCCCGCCGTATGTACCCTCTCTGTCATCCAGGTTTCTTCAAAAAGGCAAATATGGTTATCATCAACCATCCCACCACATTCAGGATCACTTAGCTTAGATTTGATTCTAGCGATATTCCAGGAGACAATCTGTAATGATTGTTCAGCACACTCACTTCTGAGATTGCCTATGGCTAAGTTTGGAGTGAGCATTTGTTGATATCTAGGCTATTTCATGAGAGTTTAGCTGGGTGAGAGGGATATTAGCTAACCGAATACCCACTGTGTTATCAATAGTTGTGTTTCCCTCTACATGGGTGGTTATAGCTACGTTGTGTGCCGACACCTCACTCCCTCGATTTAGTCAGTCAGGACTATCCAAGTCAATGATAACTTCAAATCTATTTCTGACTTCCAGGGGGAAGTGGACTTTCCTACTTTCTGGGTTCTGAGGTGGGTGGACATTTGGTGGAAAGTGTAACCTAGTCTGCTTAAGATGCCTATAGAGGAAGCCAAGGGGCACTCAATTGATCTTTTGTCCAAGATCATACCCAAGTTGTTTACTCCAACTTTGGAACAGCTGCCTTGTGAGATCTGGAGATCTCCAATCACTTCACAATCTCCCTTTGCTACCTTCCGTAGAGGACCAACCCAGTTCACTGTCCGGGTGAACAAGATATCATGAAAACGTGAACTAGAGATATCAGTGGGGCATATTACCAAGCAATAGCGATAATTATCACTATTGCTTGGTTAGAGACAAAAATTTACCGCTGAGCGGCGGCGATTTTTATCTCAGATAAACCTTGGTATTACCAAGGTTTATCGCAAATGCGATAAAAATCGGCCGCAATGCATGAATATCGCTGAAAACTCAGCGATATTCATGCATTACCGAGCTAATGCTCTTAGCCATGTTATCCACCTCCCATTGGATAACATGGCTAAGAACTGCTCAGGGCAGGTGTTAGCTTTTGGAGATATTCGCGCTTAGCGCGAATATCTCCAAAAGTTGGTAATAGGAGATAGCGATGTTAGCGACTGTTTCCAGTCGCTAACATCTTGGCACGCCCACTTTGCATGTCATTAGTGATAAATATCACTGACATGCAAAGTGGGGCCCAAGATGGTTGCTATCTCCTACTAGCTGTCGCTAACTGGTGTTAGCGACAGCTAGGTAATAGGGAGATAATTTTATTTCCGCTTTCTTGGCTTTTAAAGCCAAAAAAGCGGAGATAAACCCCCTTGATAATATGCCCCAGTATTCTTTAATTGAATTAAAGATTCCTTTTGCTCACCTCTAAGTGGTGGTACATTGGTTAAGATTGCCACATAGAGGTAGCAATCTGGGGGAAGGTATAAGGTTATATCATTGCAGTTTTCTTCACCTAAGGGAGCATCGCTCAATTATGGATTTGACTGTCTAGGTGGAACCAAATCCTTCCTATTCGGTGGCAGACTATTGATGTTGGGATCTATATGTCCAGCATATTTACATTGCCTATTGTTGTCCCTGTAGGCGTCTTCTAGTATGTCATGATCGTTTTTTTGTTCACTAGTCATAGCAGTAGGTTGCGCTAAGCTACAATGATGATTTTCCGCCATATTGCTGATTTTCCTACTAGCTTCACCCCCCTTAATCACCCCCTCTGTGTTTTACAGACCCAAAACATAGTAAACCATTATAATCTAACCCCTTAGTTTAGAAGGAAAGTATCTTTTTTACATTTTCCGCACTGGTTTCTAGATTATCAAGCCTATTCATAACAGGTAGCAATCTATTTTGCATTATTTTTCGAAACCATCCAGTAAAAGCTTTATGTCTTGCGGGGATATGGCGGGGATATGGCTACGGTGGGCGGTGTCATAGGGAAGGGATTACATTTTACTGGTGATACTACAATGGGACTAATACTATGCCCTGTGAGGACCTGCCTTGTTTTTTCTCTTAGATCTAGTATTTACTGCTAATGCAGGCTCTAAGTGTTTTACCTTCCCTTTTCTTTTGGCTGGAGGGCAAGGTGCTGGGGATACTTGGGGTCGGTGGGGTACCAGCTCAGGGCTAACTAGGTCTTGTGCAGGTTGATCCTACACATAGCTCTCTGGTACCATAGCCCTTGTGTGATCACCAGTTGTTGTTTCCTGATTTGTGCATACAGCAGGAACACCCTCTAGTGATAGACGGCGTAGAAGTATTTCTTTGTCTATAACTTTTGCAGCTGGTGTTAGAAAGCTATCAAGGGTTGAGTTCCGCAAGACCTCAGTGTACTCTCCCTTTCATCCACCCACCTTACTTTAAACATAGTTCAAGTACACTCAAGTCAAGGTAAAGTAGAAAATATGGGAAGTCTTGCATGCTTACTTGATGAAGCTCCTCTCCCCAGAGTCTAGCTAGTTCAAATAGGCCAGTTCCAGGGAATGGGCAGCACTGAAATTAAATTGATAAACAAACCAAGAGAAAAGGCCCAGCCCAGCCTTATCCAGGCTTTGACTGGTGCAGACGGCCGCTGCCAGTGAGGTCGGGACTTGTGGTCCTTGTCCCCCTCCTCCAGCGGCCAGGCGGCAGGGCAGCAAGTGACCAAGAGTGGGCTTCCCATGCTGCGGGAGCCCGCAGCGATATTTAAAGCGCCTCCGGGTGCGGAACAATGTCAGTGGCGGCAGCGGAAGCTGCAAGTGAGGCTGTGACTTGTGGTCCTTATCCCCCTTCTCCCGCAGCAAGGCAGCAAGTGACCATGAGTACGAGGAGGTATTTATCGCCTGAAAAGTAGTTACAGTCAGTGTGCCAACACCACAGAAAGTGTCCACAGAATTATTTGGAACTGACAAGGAGGCATGCTAATGTGAATGCAGTTCCATTATAGCCAGGGACACTGGATTATTGTAATTGTGCACCTGTGATGATGTTCGCATAATTATACATTTGATGTAGTTCCCACAGATGATAACCAGAACTAATTTTGGTCCTAGCTCAAATGTTACAAAAATAACTAAAAATGTAGCAACAGGTGTTGCAAAGTGAAAAGACCTTAGCAAAGCTGGTTAGTTCACGTTTCTGTTGCTTAAGTCTATATTTGAGTTTGAAACTGATACTAATGAGGTGCAAGCAATACACAAAGAGTGTTACCCAGTTTAAATATGATGGAAAAATGAATTAACACTAGTAGAAAATGTGCAGCATTATGCCACCTTTTTTTCTTTTTGTTGCAGCATACTTACACAAACCTGCCACATAACTTTGCTCTCTCCTGCAACATAATTCCAGTGACACAAAATATAGGCGAGTCATGCAGATCCACACTTGCAACCATTGAGGCCTCATACCAGTTCCTGTACTTGTGTGTCAAACTTGTAGCCAATTTGATTGTACATGTCAGACTGTGTCTGCAGGGTAGCCTTTCCATTCCAGTCATTGGACTACTGATAGACAATTGACATCCCAACATGAGTGTCTGTAAGGGATGATTCAAGTTTTTGAAGTGCGTATAATTCATCAGTATGAAAACTTACTTGGGGTATGGCTGTTGTAATCCTGCCTCGGGGTGACTACGCCTCCCCTGAGATGCCCAGGTCATACCAATGTGAAATGGAATGAGAGAGGAACAATTACACTGATGCCCTAGAGGCTGCAGAGATGTAAGGCTGCAACTCTATTGACCCATTGTGTAATATGAATCATTACCTCTCTGCTTGACTGCTGCACATTGTGATGGTAGATGTCACATGGCAAGGTTCTTGGTCTAAGGTTAGCAGCTTTAAAGTGGATGTCAGCCTGCAAATAGCAGTAAAATGTGAATTTCTAGAGCACAGTGTGCAACTTTCATGGTTGTTAAACCTATGCAGCTCCAGTAGGTCTTGATGGCTGTATACATTGTCATTGGCATGAGTGTGGGCAGCAGGACGAATGTCCTAGGATTCATATGATTGGCATTAATGCCTGCCCCATGGCCAGAATATTATCTTTGTGCCATTTCTCTGACTCATTCATACGATGCAAGGAGGGAAGTCAGAATGTTACCAGGATACGGCGCATTACTGTGCTTACCTTCTGGTGGGGTACTTTTGCCTGGCTAGCACCAATGCAGACACCCTTGCTTTGTACAAAACATAGTTCTTGTCTAGATGAGTAATCCTACATGCATACACACACTCCTGAGATGCATTCAGCATTTTATTTGTGTGCTGATGAATGCAGAACAGGGAGAATGGGTGTACAGATAAGTTGAAAAACTACTACAGGTTTTGGTACACCGGTAGACAAGATGCATTATGTCAGATACCCAGGCATTTGACTGATGGTAAATTGGTGAAGGGTTCAAAATTAAAGTCTTACAGCAGTGAGATACCCAGCTTCATCTATGGCAGAGTAGGTCACGTCAGCAATGTGTGCTGCCATGTGTAACTCCAGATTGTCATGTCTTTTAGGTTAGTCCTGTCATGTGTACCCCTATTACTGGAAAGGGGCGACCATTCGGTCCCCCCGAACGTATGGCGGAGTACCACGATCCCCCCGGGAAGCCATCTTGGGCGGGAGGCGAGTCTCGGCTGGTATGCCCGTAGCGGCGTAGCCGGGGCGCGCCTTTTTCCCGCCCTGGAGTGGGCTGGCCTAGACACTGACGCGGCCGGCCACGCCCTTGGGGCAGGCAGGGGCGGGTTTACGCCCGCCCTGAAGACGGATAAAAGGAGCAACAAGCCAAGAAAGCATCCTCTTGTTCCTGTGCTCTGAAGATGCACCTCCTCGCTGCACGTGAGCTCGAGACGGAACGAAAAGCCAATTTTGAGCGTGGTAATCTTTCTTTTTGTCTTACAGATACGCGGTCTGAGAATGCCCAAGAAAGTCGGGAAGCGAGTCAGTACCGATCAGATGCTCCGCATGCTCATGAAAGAAGTAACCGATCTGAAAAAGCAGATGGCAGCTAAGGACGGGGAAGGGGGACCGAAACGACCTTTGTCGGGAGCAGCCCCTGGAGGGAGAGGCAAGAGGTCCAGAAGGGGGGCATCTGGGGGGGAAACCCCGGTTCCCGAGATCCCGCTTGAAGAGCCAACTCCAGTACCGAAGGAGGGGAATCCGATCCCCGTGGTGGTCACTCCCGTGTCCGGGGAGGATATGCCTCCCGAGTTAGCAGCACAATTGGCAGCGTGGTTGGGGAAAGATAGCGAGGGCGCCACGGCTGACGACGCCCGGGTGTTAATGAGACAACTGCGTGAAACTAGGGAGGCGGTGAAGGCACCATCGTCAGTTATCCCGCTGTCTCCGGCGGTAGAAAAAGCAACAGGCCCAGGTCCGGCGGCAGATGCAGCTTCTGGTTCAGGTAAGCGGCCATTGCCGATTGCGAGGGAGGGGTCTGCACCTTCACGAAGGGAGAAGGTGGCTCAGCATGTTCCTCTGGCAATTAAGGAAAAGATTTGGGCGGATGAGTATGTAAACATTTTTTCGTTGCTTACCGACCATTATGAGATGGAGCATGTTAAGAGCCAAAAGGAGCTCATGCATCCGAGTGTTTGGCGCGCAAAAATGGCCGCCTTTAAGGTCGACGAAAACATTGGCACTTGGGGCAGGGCATGGGGAATCTTTACCTCCATCATGGGCGAACGTAGGCCCGAGTTGTTGACCGAATTGCCTATTTATCAGTCACGGATCATGGAGTATTACGTATCATATGGGGGCAATCAGTGGTTCTGCTATGATAATATTTTTAGAAAAGCGAAAGAACACGACAAAAACTTGACTTGGGATTGTTACGACTCCGTTTCATGGTCAAAAATGGAGAGTACAGGAATGTTGAAAGTACCATTGGTAGGAAGTAGCGGGGGCGAGTCCTCCCGCCAATACGCTGGGACACCCTTTCGATCGGGTGCAGGTAACGACTACCACTCTAAGCCGAATGGCAACGCAGGTAAAAGGGGGATTTGTTGGAATTTTAACAGGGGTAAATGTACGAGGCCCCAGGGGTCGTGCAAGTTTAGACACGAATGTGGGGGGTGTGGGCAGCCATCCCATCCTGAGTCCATGTGCAGAGCCAAAACGGGTGATAACGGTGGTAGGGGAAGCGCCAAACAGGTCTGAAATAGTCCGAGGGGCACCTTTACCTACTCCGATTGATACCATGGCGATGATTCCTTGGCTCAACGAATACCCGGATCATGCTTCCGCTGGGGTGTTGCGGAACGGGTTTTCATATGGTTTCCGCATACCAGTGGGGGATTTTCAGGGTGTAGCAAAATGTAAGAACCAACTGTCGGTCTTGCAACATACGACCGTGGTACAGGAAAAAATTGGGAAGGAGGTTACTCGAGGTCGAGTCACCGGTCCATTTGATGTGCCACCGATGGCTAACTTTGTTTGTTCCCCTTTAGGGGTGGTCCCCAAGAAGGACCCGGGTGAATTTCGACTGATACATAATTTATCAGCCCCACGTGGTCTTTCCGTGAATGATGCGATAGACCCGGAAGTGTGTTCGGTGCGGTACGCATCTTTCGATGAGGCCGTTGCCATGTTGAATCGCCTAGGGCCCGGTGCGCTGATGGCAAAGTCAGATATTGAGTCAGCGTTCCGGTTGCTCCCGGTACACCCAGACGATCAGCGTCTCCTTGGTTTCATGTTTCAGGGTCACTATTACATGGATAGATGTATGCCAATGGGATGCTCTATATCTTGTGCCTATTTTGAGAAATTCAGTTGTTTTCTGCAATGGGTCTTCACAAAGAGGACGGGTTTTCAAAATGTTATGCATTATCTCGATGACTTTTTGTTTCTGGGGGCAGCCGGGGATCCAGAATGTGGACAGGCTTTGAATGAATTTTGTGTCTTAATGAAACATTTTGGTGTGCCATTGGCACCAGGTAAGACTGTGGGTCCCTCGACTTGCCTCGAGTTTCTGGGGATCGAGCTCGACTTAGAGGAAGGTTGTTTTCGATTACCGAGAGAAAAAGTGTTAAGATTCAGGGCATCCCTGGAGACGTGTATTAATGAGTCTAAGGTCAAACTGCTTCAATTACAACAATTGGTGGGCCAGCTGAATTTTGCCCTGAGAGTAATGCCGATGGCCCGCCCCTTTTCCCGCTCGATCGCTCAAGCCATGGTCGGCCTGAAGGAGGGTCATCATCGCACGAGGCTGTCGGCAGAGGTTCGCCAGGACATGCGCATTTGGTTGGCATTTCTGGCGGATTTCAATGGTCGAATTGTCTGGAACAAACCGGCGGTGTCCTCCGAGGAGCTGGGGCTGTGGACAGATTCGGCAGGAAGCATTGGTTTTGGTGCCATATTCGGCACTCGATGTCGGCTCAAAAATGGCCGACATGGTGGCACGAGTGCGGGCTGACAAGTAACATTGCTTTTCTGGAACTTTTCCCTATTCTGGTGGCCCTGAAAACTTGGCCCGAGGGGTTCAGAGATCACTCTGTGGTGTTCTGGTCTGATAACATGACCGTGGTTGAGTGTATCAATAGTCAGGCAGCACGATGCAAATGGATTCTGAGACTGCTCAAAGAAATTGTGTTATTGTGTATGCAATTGAATGTGCTATTTAAGATGAGACATGTGCCGGGGGTAATGAACCAAGCGGCTGATGCGCTTTCTCGTTTCCGTATGCAGGCCTTCTGGGGTTTCCTGCCCACAGCGGACCCGGTGGCGGCACCCTTTCCCGAAGCTCTCTGGTCTCTCGGTGCCCCGAACTACAAAACCTCGTAGGAGAGAGTTTAGCACCCAGGACGAGGAAGGCATACGAAGGGGCGTTCCGTTCCTATTGGGCCTTTTTGGGGACTGCTAGGGGGGAGCTTTGGGGCCAGGAAGAGTTTGTAGTAAAATTTCTGCTGTCTTTACATCGGGCAGGCAAATCAGTAGCTACGGCCCAGAGGCATCGGGCCGCCATTTCCTTTATGGCAAGGGCTCACGGGATCCAGGACCCGACAGCGTCTTTCGTTGTGCAAAAAGCGCTACGTGGGTGGCAACGCCTTGAGGGTCGCAGAGTAGATGAGAGGCACCCGATAGGTCTGGATAGGTTGGCCCTGTTATTATCCGTACTCCCTGCTACGTGTTCATCCCAGTATGAAACAGTGTTATTCCGAGCCGCTTTTGCGCTGGCATTCCATGGGGCTATGCGGGTAAGCGAACTAGTGGCGAAGAACAAGCAGGATACGATGGGGGGACTGTGCCGAGAGCACATTCAGGTCAAGGGGGAGACGATGTCTCGTTTGTCAGGTCCAAAACCGATCAGGGTGCGATTGGGGACTGCATAATCATACAGAGGATTCCCGGGTCTTCCATGTGCCCTGTGGTTTGCGTAGAGGAATATTTAGCGCAAAGGGTGGCATCATGGGGGGGGACCTTGTTGAGACACGCTGACGCCACCCCACTGACGAGGTTTCAGTTCCAGCGGGTGCTTGCGATGTCGATTTCGGCCGCGGGCTTGAACCCCGGCGAGTTTGGGACCCATTCCTTTCGGATAGGGGCTGCTACAGAGGCTACAGCCAGGGGTCTGAGTGTAGAAGAAATAAAACGTGTGGGGCGTTGGTCCTGGAACTGTTATAAAAGGTATGTGCGGTTGCACATGTTGTGAAGCTGTAATGATATACTCACGCTTCTTGTTTTTGTATGATTTTCAGTTGCGCAAGCCTACGAGGCGGGGCGGACTGTGCAGTCGACCCGACACCTGGGGACCAGCGGTCAGACATCACCGGCTGTGAAAAAGGAGGTGTGGGTCGTGGGCCACTCATACGTGAGGCGTGCCGCGGACGTATTCAAAGCAGGTGACATGATTCACGTGGCTGGGGAATACGGGTACAGGGTGTCCTTCTATGGAAAGGGCGGGCTCTGTATTGACCAATTTCAATCATTTTTTGAGGGTTTGTTAGGGCGGACAAGGTCACCGCCGTCTATAATCATAGTCCATCTTGGGGGCAACGATTTGGTGGCCACTGGTAGACGACTTCTTCTTGAGGCAATGCTTTCCACAGTAAGTTGGTTGGCAAGAAGAGTTCCAGGGTGCACAATTGCATGGTCCCATATGATCCCACGAAAAGTGTGGCGGGGGGCTATTTCGGTTTCTGCTCTGAATCATTCAGTAAGAAAAATTAATAACAAAGTGAGTAGATTGTTTCGTTCAAGTACACTACATTCTGTTTCGCATGGTTGTATTAAAGGGGACAGTATGTATTTGGGGGATGGTGTGCATTTGTCCCGGGTGGGGAACGAGTTACTCATAGGAGACCTCATAGCTTGGTTAAAGAGTTTATAACATGACCTTTAGGCAGGAGTATTGTGGGGGGTCCGGATAGCCGGTCAACTATCCGGCCTGTGGCGGTAAGGTCATGATCGGTGAGCAGTAATTGGAAGATCCCTATGGGTGGGCGTCACCCATTACGGATGGGAGCGCTCGAGGGAGGTGGCCATTGGCCCCTCAACGGGGAGGCGGTCCCTTCTAAGGATGGGCCGCCGAAAGGAAAGGAAAGGCGGTCAAGGCCCCTTCCTGGGTAGGAGGGGCTACAGCCCCCTCCTGGGGAATTTCCCGGGGCCAGGACATCTGCGACGGCAGATGTGGTAAGTTGTGTGGGGTTTGGGAGGGGGTTTACGCTACCTTCTAGACACCTCACACGAGTCCTCGGACGACCTTTAAATGGCGTCGAGTTTATTGGGGCCCCCGTCAAGTCAAGGGAAATTGGTAGATGCACGTGAGGTACACCTCTGTGCGGTCGCCCCTCACAAGTGAGGGGGATATTTCTGGTTTAGGGATCTGACACCGGTTACGACCTTTCCGTTGGCCCTTAAACGTTAGGATGTACAATTTCAAGTTAAATGTTTTGTAGGATGTTAGTTCGGCTAGGTGAACCTTTGTATTAGAGAATATGTTAAGGTTAGCCAAACATCGCAATGTGGAAATGAAATTGTACATAATATGAAACTGTTATTTTAATGTTTTAATTTTGTTTCATATTTTAATAAATACGGCCGGGAGGGTCACTCCCTCCCGTCTTCCAAAAGTTCAGAACCGTTTCCGGTTTCCCATTCCTTGGGGATTGTGTTGAGAGGGGGTGGCGGGTATCTCAGCCATAATACATTTGTCCCATCCACATGACAATAACGATTCTAAACAGGTGACATTTTACCTAGTAGATTGCTCCTGTCTCATCAACACTGTACTCTGTACTCTTTCATAATTCCTTCTTAAACATGTCCTCCTCACAGCAGATTTATTCTGTATAAGAGTCACCACTTTTTTGATCCTTGGCCAACAGCCGGCCGTACATGATCGCACTTGTTTAGAAAAGCATTTGTGAGTTTTTTCAAAACATTTATGATTGTTTTCAAAACATTCATGATTGTTTTGAACACATACTGATTCTAGAAAAATTCTAGAAAAATACCTTTAGTGACCACTTTAGTATAAAAGACCTTCACCCCCCTACAAATTAGAGGAAAATTCCTTCCAAGCTGACATGGGGTTCTTCATGCTGAATTTTTGACCCAGAGTGATCTGATATCCTTTGCGGGGTGTCATCCTCGAAGCAGAGATGGGGTCCTTCATTCTCAACCACCACGTGAGTGGGTTGTTTTATCCCTGGGGGCCTCTTGGCTACAGACACACATCGCTACACGCATATACATGTTACTCATACAGATGTAAGCTAGATGCATTTTGGCAAATTACTTAGGGTGCACATTTTAGGAATATGCAAGTGTACCTCTTTTTATCTGAACTCCTTATGTTCATCTTATTAGCACTATGGTAGAAATGTATCTACTATTTACTATATTGATACTAGCAATCTCTTTTGTATGCTGATGACATCATCCATGTGAGAATCAATTACACCTCAGAACACACTAGTATAAACTTTCATCATTCACTGTAAAATAGAAAGTGCCATATTTGAAACCATTGACACACCAATAGAAATTTCTAAACACCCACTGAGTAATTTATAGAACTATACACACATCTAATCACTTACCTATAGATTCAGTGTTATATGCAGTGAAGAATCAACAGAACACTATCAAATATACTTGTATGCCTATTTCAACATTAAACGCCAGCACACATTGTATTCACTTATAAAGACATCCTTCTGACTTATGCAAACAATTGATTATACTTACATTTACTCACCAACACACTTATACAAACACCTTTTCATCTATTTATATAGATAGTAACTCACGCTTAGTGTGTTATAAAATCACTATTACAAGTATACAGTTATCCATATAGTGACTCAAACAATCACTAAGTTTTAGGCACACTTAATTAGATATATAACTGTCACATACACTGCCTTTTTTTTCAAGTTTAATGGAGATGTACCATTAAGAGAAATATTTCATCACCACCACACCCATAAACATATACACTCACTGAAACAACTGTTATAGCATGTAGTCTTAACCTCATATACCTACTGAATGAACTATTCACACATTTCTTGGCAATCACACACCCACCACCAAACCACATAGACATTCATTTACCCATACAAATACTTAGTTAAGAAACCAATAACAAATATAGTCTTTAACATAGCAATTAAGACAAAGCAATAAAGACTTTCACACAGTTTAGTTACTACACATTATATATAGTGAGACTCTACAAATTAGTCAAGGAAACAATCAATGACACTGCTACTAAATCCACCATCCACACATTTATATTCATATATCCACTCATTCTTCAATGCAAAGTAGTGTATTTATAATACATATTTAAATATCAAAGCAAACCACATTCACTGGATGATGTCATCAGTGATGTCATTTGAGATGTCATCAGTGATGTCATCAGTGATGTTACTGACCATGTCATGAATGATGTAATATATGTCATCATCAGCAGTGGATTGCGGGCGCGCAAGTTATAGTGAGTACAACTAACTATAACGGGGGAATTTCAATGGTTTTGTATGAATAAAATGTCCAGCTAACTATAACTGGTGTGAAACCTATGGTTTTTTCAGTGATTTTCAAAGGTTTTTTAAATGCTAATTCCTAACTATAACAAGTATGAAACCTATGGGGCCTTATTTACGATCCCGTTCTGGTGGCGCAGAAGACTGAGTGATATTTATCTTTTTGTGGCGTAATCCTGCCTGATAAATATCAGTCCCTTTAACGCAGTGTCCTGCGTTAAAGGGCCGTGCAATGGGTGTTGCTGGGGGCGTTCCCAGCAGCATCCATGAACTTGAGTAATTTATAGCATCCTCAAAGTCAGTCTTTCAAAAAATCCAAAGTATAGGACATGATAATCCAAATCCAAACGTTTCTCAAGAAAAGTCATAAACCATGTCCGTGGGTCATATCTGCCCAAACGCCGATATTCCGAACGATTGAAATGACTTTTCTTGAGAAACATTTGTATTTGGATTATCATGTCCTATACTTTGGAATTTTTGAAAGACTGACTTTGAGGATACTATAAATCACTCAAGTCTGCCCGAATTGTGTGGGTAAAATTGATACCTAGTCACTTTCAATAAGAATGTACTTACGACTTGTCTAACATTTGGAAGAAATATCTAGTTATATGACAACAGGATACCGACATAACTTGAAGGAAATAAGAATGTCCTGAAGAAGTTCTGTTGTACAGAACAAAGCATATAAACGCGTCGGCTGGCTGTGGTACATAAACTTAAGGAAAATAAAAGCATTTGAATGTACACCAAGATTCAGCGCTTCAGTAAGGACTCTAAGTGATATGATTTGATTGGACTTGTTGTGCAAGTGGTGCTGTGCCACACTTTGGAATATTCTCTTCCAGGGGATCCTCATCAATAGTCATAAAATACCGAGATATTGTTACCCTTTTTGTTACATGGTTTTTTCAGTCTCCGGAAAGAACGACTGACCTAACTGTCACCCCTGGGGCATGATGGGAAGCTGGGGGTCATAAGTGCCTTAAAGGCACAGTGTCAGTTTTTTGTTGCATGCAGCTACAAGTTAGCTTTTCAGTCTTTTTAGACTGTGTGTTTGCAATGCAGCCTGGGAGCTTTCTATGCTTTCAGTGAGTTATAAGAATTTCTACTGCTTTCTAAGCATTAAAACAGTTTCTAAACAATCTTTGGTGTTGTTTCTCATGTTTCTAATGCAGATGTTCATGTATGGTAGAAATTCTTTATAGCATAATTCAGCTCTACTGTTTATTTGGCTGCAATTGCTTTATATATATATATATATATATATATATATATATACACACTCCAACTCGCTTTCAAAGTGCCTCGTGCACACAGTGGGTACGCAGACAACAAAGAAGAAAAACGCCAGAGCCGGACTTCAAACCGTGATGCTTTTATTCTGTGCAAATTTGGTGCATGTCGTCAGATGCGTTTCGGGCACGTCCGTGCCCTTGCTCACTGATACTGAATTGTTACAAACACTGCATTTTAAAAGGATGGATCCTCTACTGGTTTTTCGCACCAACTCGTAATGGGTGCATGGCAATAAACATAGGACTATAGAGTACATGTCAATGTTAGCACTTGAGAAAATGTAGCCGCCATTTTAAAGTGCATATTGAATAGACATTAACCTGAGATCATTCGCTACACAGTAAACAGTTAATTATATTGGAGCTTTGTTCAAATTCTCTATGTATCCAAAGTGCCATTAGTAAATTAACCAAACATAGAATCTCCTTCCTCAGTATGTATTATGTAAAACTCGTGTTTATACATAAGCTCAAATGCATTGTTGCTAAGTCATATTGTCACCCACTAATCATTTTTTAAATATATATATAAGAGTACAAATACAAAATGATACTCCTTGGACACAATAACATTTCTTCTTCAAAATTTCTTGATGTTTTTGTGAGATATACCAATTATTTAAGTAAATAGCAACATCATAAGAAAACACACGTGTTGACAGAATAAGAGGTTTTGTTTCCTCTCATCTACCCATAAGTAAACGGAGATGTACAAATTTAAAAAACTAACAGTACAAATACATAATGTTTTTCCAAAGTTTGCCTTGGTTCCTTACAGAATGAACCTAAGCGCCATATTTCATAGTGTGCCAATCTTCTGGTAAGTTCAAACAACCAACTTCATATCAAATTGACATTCTTAAACAATAGCTTTAGTATGTTTATATATTGTGCCATGCAGTTGCGAAATACATAGAGACCCGAAAATTCTAAATGCAGTATTAAGAACTAGTGAAAATAATGTAAGGAAGATAAAGTGCTTGTACTAAAAGTGCTTAATTGTATAATGTCCATCTAATTTCTTTAAGAAGATGTGTATATTTCATATTGTATTACTTATTTGCCTAAATATGGTTCAGGAGTATTTCTTCTCATGGATGTTCTGCAGTGCATGTGTTTTACTGAGAACTCTCAACTAAAATCATCTAGAACACACACCTGTCTTGCTGCTCTAGGGATAAACCCAATGTAACTTGAGAAATCTATAGGAAATTTCGTAGATCTTCTCTCATATTGAGGCCTCCTGGAGTCTTACTGTTAAGTTGGAAAATATATTTAGACTCGAGTTGTCTTAACATTTTCTCATAGTCACCCCCTTTCTTGCTTGGCACAACTGCATCTATCACAAAATATTTGAAATGCGATAAATTTTTGTCGTGAGTAATCTGAAAATGTCCAGCTACCGGGTAGCTCTGATCGGCATTCACTATCACACGTAAATGCTGCAGGATTCGAACATGAACTGCCAAATTAGTGCTGCCCACATAAGTAAGGTTACAGCTACATCGGAGTACATACACTGCCATCTCAGTACGGCAAGTAAAATGTCCTTTAATGGCAATCGGGACTGGATCGAATGGGGTAAGATAGGTGGAAGTGTTAAACCCAAACTTACATGCCCGACTGGAGCTGCAGCGGGAAAAACCTTTCCGTGGCGATAGCCAAAAAGTTTTGGATGCAGTCTCTGGACTACTCTTGACCAGATCATTGCGCATGTTGTAGGCACGTTTGAAGGTGACTTTCGGGGTATCTACTAAAACTTCTCTCAGTACATGGTCTGTCATAGCTATGGGCCACTGTTGTCTAACCATTTTAGCAATCTGACGTGATTGCCGGCTATAACCTATATGAGTATATATATGTGGGGCACATATAATATATTGGTTCCGGGGTCCCGCGCATGGGCGGGAATATTCTAACACTTTGATGAGGATACCCCTGGAAGAGAATTAGGATTACAGGTAAGTTACTAATCCTTCTCCACTACTCTCTACTACTCACTCTCTACTACTCCACTACTCTCTAATACTCACTCTCTACTACTCATTCTCTACTACTCTCTTTCTACAACTCACTCCCTACTACTCACTGTCTACTACTCTCTACTGCTCACTCTCTACAACTCTATACTCTCTACTACTCACTCTCTACTACTCTCTCTCTACTACTCACTCTTTACTACTCACTCTGTACTACTCACTCTCTACTTCACACTCTCTACTACTCTCTACTACTCACTCTCTATTACTCTCTCTCTACTACTCTCTACTACTCACTCTACTATTCACTCTACTAATCTCTACTACTCACTCTCTGCTACTTTCTCTACTGCTCTCTATCACTCACTCTCTACTCTCTACCTCTCTACCTCTCTATACTTCTCTCTCTACTAGTCTCTACCTCTCTACCTCTACCTCTCTACCTCTACACCTCTACCTCTCTACCTCTCTCTACACGCACACATATACACATATATATATGCATATGCATTTATATATGTATGTGTATATATATATATATACATACATATATAAACATATATAATCTGCATATCTATATAAATACAAATATAAATGCATGCATACATATACATATATGCATACATATGCATGTTATTTACATGAAAGTTTGAAAAACACTAATAAAATCAAAGCTAAAAAGCCACCTCATTACAAACAGAATGGCTTTAACTTAAACGAGGGCCAGATCTATTGTATTTTCAATGCTTGTTTACTTTCAAACATGATTCATGATATCCCAGCAGAAGGATTTTTCACATGGTAAAATCACCTTAGAACACACCACAATTCCTAGAATGAGTATGGTACCATCAACAAATCATTTATAATGTAACTAAAGTCCTAAAACCTTCTATTAACTGCAATGCTTTTTAATGAGGTGATATCATGTATATTGGTCCCAAGAATGCTGCCAACACTTCTTGGATGAAGTGCTGACAGCCAATCAGATCTCACGATGAGATGTGTGGTTAGGCTCTGCCCAGATATATATATATATATTTTTTTGATTTTCTCAGGAACTACTAAAGGGATATACACCATTTAACCAAAAACGTGATCTGCGTACCAAACCCTACCATTTTCCCAAATTTAGTGTAATTCCGTTCATCGGTTCGTGCTGTAGCCGTGGCTAATCGTTCTATGGAAATTAACATGGGGAAAACACGTTTTGGGACCCCCCTTTTTACTCGGCCCCTGCTTGACAAATCTTCCCGAGACTTTCAGGGAAGGAGCGGAGTGGAGCGAGCCATCTTCTTTGAGAAATTCGCGAAGATTCAACAACTGTCGCCAAAGTTATTCCCAATAGAATGTTGCGGATTTCCTATGGAGACTAGGTCCTAACTATAACTACCTACTGGCGACCGCCATATATATATATTAGCAAGTTCTGTTTCCGCCTCCAGGCTCGCTCGCTACAAGCGCCCTCCCAAGCAGCACAGACACGGACCTTGGATTTAGTGCTGTTCTTTATTTCAAAAGTTGCGTGCTGGTTGCCATAACGTTTCGGCTCACCCGGAGCCTTGTTCACATGACAATGTGAAAGTGCAGAATACATCCTTTATTACGTCACTATTCCCCTTGCATGTGACAGGGAACCCCATAGTCATAGAAAGTAGACAATACAGCAACGGCAGTACATCAATACATTTTGAAACATTTGATTATCTATGTAGGTTATAAATACATTTATGCAATAAGTAACATCTTGCTTACATTTAAATGCCAATCTATGTAAAATAAGCCCTTCATGTCTGATTTTCGCTGAGCTTAGAGTTCATCAAAAAATCCATTGAACCTGGATAGGGTCTAGATGCTCATAAGTGGCTAATTACGTGACTTAAATTCATACTAATTTATGTACAAAAGATGTCAATGCATTTAAAACCAGTATAAAGTACATGTTTACCGTTGAGTAAACTTGTCCACTGCTGACTATATATAAAATTCATATAGTATGTCTGCTGAGTTGTGAAATATTGGGATAAATCCCCAAAAAATCATGAATGATGTATGACATATCTAATGTCCACTGCAGATCCCTGCAGCTGGACATACACAGGGGAGTGCAAAAAAGTGCTATAAAGTGCTAAGTGATAGAAAGTGCAAAACATTATAAGTGTTAAAAAATATATCTGATAAGCAGCAGGAATCAATACATATGGGGACAGCATGGTCAGACTGGGCCCAGTCTCGTCCATTAACTGAATTTCAAGTATATCAATAATCATTAATATTAGTTAAACATAGCGTTGTTCAACAGAGTTCATTACGTTGATGGGATCAACACAGGTTTCAAGAGGGAATGGGTCACAACATAATAGATCTAAAATTGCATATCATTATACTTTACAATAATAAAACCCTGATGTAATTGATTAAGACATCCAAAGATAATAAATAGTACATAAGATGATTAAAACCATAACCTTCAAATGATAAAAACCATTTAAAAATCATAGAGAAAACCAACTTCATATATGTACAGGAGTTCACGGTTACCATCAGTTATCTAACTAGAATTATATTGTGAATGCAAGCATTTGTTCAACTGATCATCCCAACACAGTGTATGAATCTTCAGTGACATTTAAACCTCCCGGGGCCTTAGAATCCAAGCGGAGTATATATTTTGCTTCTAATCTGTGGAGCGCAGCCTCTCTATTGCCTCCTCTCCTGCTTGCAGGGACAGCATCAATAACAAAGAATGTTAGGTCCTTGTTGTTGCTTTGATGTGCCTCCTTGAAGTGACGCACCACCGGGTAGGTATTGTCCTGATTCGATATTGCCCTCAGGTGCTGTAAAATACACTTGTGTACTTCCAACTTTGTACTCCCAGCATACCTGAGGGCACAAGGACACTGGAGTACATATATGGCGTATTCTGACTTACTTGTAAGGACCTTGTCAACTTTATGCTTCCTATCACTGAAACCATCTTTATATGTTTTGGTATTAACCCCGTGTGTGCAGGATTTACAAACTTTGCATTTAAAGAAAACACCATTGTTTGTAACCAGGTTGTTCTTTCCATGATTACAGGATTAGTGTCAACTAATCTGTCCCTCTTAGATATAATATATATATATTGTACGCCTATACTGACCTCACTTGGGTCAGTTTGACATACTGTATTAGCAGATGTCTTTTTACTGAAGGTGTATGGTACATATTTCTACCTCAAGAATTTATGTAGGTCGGGTCTGGCACTTAAGATAATGACAAAGTCAGCCAGAGTTGGGAAAACATCATGTACATTTGCAGCTTGATCTAATATATGTTTTCTTTTACTACCTAGATAAAATGACAGCAGATATGGCAAAGACCTTTGAGCTCAGATTTGCCCACTGTGTGCACATTCATCACATTGCAAAGGATATCGGAAGATGGGTTGCATTTAAGAGAGGGGTCATGGTATTTTGAAGTCAGGAAGCAGGTCACACCACAGAAAATAGCAGCAGCAACAGATTCTCAGGGTGGTAAGTAGCATCATGGCAACACACACGCCACTCCGGGACCCTCATGTGGATCAAACCTGGCAGCCACAGAGAAAAGGAGTCCCAAACGTGCAAGATCATCCACATTTAACTTGCACATAGTATAACCGATGCCAAAGGATGGCTCGCTTGGAACAGGAGCAGGCGAGCATTTGTAGGATTTTGCTGACATGACGGGCAGCCCTTGAGTGGATTGCAACACAAATCAGACTCTCTTCCTCTGAACATTCCCTTTCCAGTTTTTTGTTTTCTATCATTTGTTATTGTAAGTAGGCATAGTGTTAGTTGGGTTTTAGTGTAGGTGTAGGTTTAGGTTAGTTACATTTTAGATAATCATCTCTTACACTGATGACATGCAGATCATACATTAACTCTCAGGAGACACCAAGAAACAACCAACAGTACTTAGGTATGCCATTGATCAACATGGCAAACTCTATGTGAGTTTAGCTGCTCATACCTAACCTGACAAGATAAAATTGATGACATTCTGCAGCATGTACTTACCCAGATTGCCCACATGAGTAGGTCCAAGCCCTCACCCTCCGACCACCACAGACACCTGTCCATCCTGGACACCTACCTCACCATTTGACTTCAAATTACCACAATCACATCTACCTGTTTACGCTTTATTTGCATGGTCCGACCTTTCTACATACATCTGTGAATACCAAATAGTAGTAAGTTTAGGATTTAGTCTTAAGTTTATTCTGTGAATCGGGCCCATAGTTGGGATCGAGTTATCCTCTAACTCTTCACAGGAAAACTCTTCTAGAACCCCCATCAAAGAGTCTCCCCCCCAAATTTACAACTACCCGCTGTAATTAACTTGTTGGATTTTCCAGGAAAAATCCACGACAAATATAAAGGGCTCCAGCAATCCAAGGGAGCGTAAATTGCAGAAGATCAGTCAACAATCACTCCATATACCCGTTCTGAGATCCCCATCTTAAGGTTAGATAATCTTTTGGATATCCTAAACAAAGTTAAATCGAGCTCCCCTGTTGATTCGGCCCCTCCCCGTATTTTAGTGAATACCTCAGATCAGATTCTTCTCACCCAATTAGAATTATTCAACCACTCGCTGAGTACTGGAACAGTTCCATCGATATGGAAACATGCGATGGTGAAAGCACTGTTAAAAGAAGCTAATTTGGACCCCCAAGATCTAGGTAATTAAAGGCCTATCTACCTTCTACTGGGTATAAGTAAGCTTTTGGAGAAGAATGTTAATGCTTCTTTAACTGATTTTCTAGAAGGAAATGATATACTACATCCCACCCAAACTGTATTCTCCCCGCTCCATGGCATGGGGAGGGCCCATTTAGCAGTGGTGGAAGAAGTTAAAGAGCTACTTGATCAAGGAGGCATGCCAGCTATTGTCCTCCTCAATGTCAGTGCAGCACACCTACTTAAAATAATACATGGTGCAGGAATCTCAGAACTTGCCCTAGCCTGGCTCAAATACTTTATTGAGGACAGATCATTCAATGTTTTTGATGGTGGCTGCGCTTTAGACACTTGTCCCCTGCAATGCGGTATACCACTGGGCTCTTCAGTGAGCCCTACTTTGTTGAACTTGTAAATGAGGCTATTAGTTGATATGGTCCATTCATTTGGGATCTTAGTTGTCTCCAATTTGGATGACATGCAATTGGTCCTCTCACTTACTCAGAACCACATTATTTTTTTCAGTTTCCCTGGGCCCCTGCCTAGAGAAAGTAGCTGCCTGGATAAAAGATCTGTGCTCGAAACTAAATAGAAATGCAAGCAAGCTTCTGATCGTTAATAATCCTAACCCTTTAATGGATTTAAGTTGGTCAAACTGCCTTGACCCTCTTCCCATTTCTAAAACTGCTACAACGAGCTTGGGAATATGGTTGGATGACACTCTCAATGGTAACTCCCACCCAAGCAACAAAACTTGCAGCAAAAAGTTTTGGCTTTCTTAGGATGCTTAGAAAAATTCTTCATTGACTCCCCCATTGTCCAAGATGCTAGCAGTCTAGGCCCTTATACTCTCTCACCTGGACTACGAAATTCTCTCTACCTGGGTGATCCTAAAATGACACTAAATAAACTGGAGATGGTGCTGAATTCAGCCTCTCAAACTCTTCACAATGACACTAGATAACACTCTGCCAAACCACTCTGAATTGTCCCCTGGGAGAACCCTGAACTCTCCCAATGCTTCCGTCACCAAGATACGTTTTATTAGAAGATCCAGGGGCATATTACCAAAAACTAGCGATAATTATCGCTATGTTGGCTTAGCGGCAATATTATTATCGCCGAGCTCCGCTGATTTTTATCGCAGATAAACCTTGCTATTGTCAAGGTTTATCTCAAAAGCGATAAAAATCGTACGAAATGCATGAATATCACTGAAAAGTCAGTGATATTCATGCATTACCGAGCTAATGCTCTTAGCCATGTTATCCACCTACCATTGGATAACATGGCTAAGAACTGCTCTGGGCAGGCGTTAGCTTTTGGAGATATTCGCGCTTAGCGCGAATATTTCCAAAAGTAGGTAATAGGAGATAGCGATGTTAGCGACTGTTTCCAGTCGCTAACATCTTGGTATGCCCACTTTACATGTCATTAGCGATAATTATCGCTGACATGCAAAGTGGTCCCCAAGATGATCGCTATCTCCTACTAGCTGTCGCTGACTGGTGTTAGCGACAGCTAGGTAATAGGGGGATAATATTAGCGCCGCTTTAGAGGGAAAAATTCCCGCTAAAGCGGCGATAAGGCCCTTGGTAATATGCCCCCTAGATGGGTGGCTGGTCCTTTCTCTACAATGTGGCAAAACTGTAGAATACCCTCCCCACCTCCGTGAGATTGACTAAGGATGAACTATTGTTCCGTAACTCACTTAAACGTGACTGTTCCATAACAGCCCCCTTTGATTCCTCCAGATAGTCGCTTCGCACTAGCAGCACTGGGACGCCTACCTGATGCTATGCACTATACAAGTGCATATAGAATAAAATAGAATTAGACAATAGGGCATGAAAGATTTGCACACTTTGCATGTTTGATTATGTGAAATTCTAATAAAATTACAAATAATCTACAAAATGCAAATACGGCCTTTAATGCTACATTTTAGTTTACATATGGCTGCAAGTCCATTTTAGATGAAAGGGTGCTGAAAAATAGCACCAAAAATACAGAAACCAGGAATGACAGATGCTTATGTACTGGTCATTTGCATTGTTACCATGCTCCTGCTCTATAATGTTGCCGCCAATGTAACTTAATTACATCACACGGTATAATGTCATACTTTTAGAAATTTCACGTATGAAGTGTAATGCAAAATTCCTATAATTACGCCAATTACGATAGCATAATTTGATATTTTGCCAAAGCCTACTAGGCATGATAAATACGTGTTTTGCACTTTCAGCAACATGTACTTAAAAATAGGAGACCCCTGGATGTTTTAGAGTTCAGCAATATAAAAACAATTCATACTGCGTCTTCATAATCTATACTAATATAATAAAGAGAGTGCCCAAACCTTTGAGGCGGGTAATCTCAGGAACCACAGCACCAATCACAACACCCAATACAGTGTTGGAAAGGGCAGTTGCAGCAGAAGGACATAGGCTATGCAGACGCCCACCATATACATTTAAAAGGTAAAAGAACCGTGCCAGCAAAGTAGTCCCTTGTGGGCGTGTCTGCGTTGTGCTGTGGGCGTGACAAATGCTGGGGGCGTGTGGTACGTTCCGCCCTTCATGCCATGTCTCATATCATGTGCTAATCCCACCTTGCTCCCTTTAAATACCCCTGCACCCCATAATCATAACCCGCTCTTACTCTTTAAAATACCCCAACACCCTTAAACACTAACCCATCTTAACCCTATAAATATACCATGTACCACAAAACCCAAACCTATCCCGAAACCCTAAAAATACCCCTGTACCCCAAAACCCAAACCTACTCCTGAACCCTAAAAATACCCCAGTACCCCAAAACCCAAACCTAGCCCTGAACCCTAAAAACACCACTGTACCCCAAAACCCAAACCTACCCCTGAACCCTAAAATACCCCTGTACCCCATAACCCAAAACTGTATCTGAGCCCTTAAAATACCCAAACACCCCAAAACATATACCTCAGTACCCCAAAAAATATACCCCTGTACCACAAAACCCAAACCTAGCCCTGAACCCTAAAAATGCCCCTGTACCCCAAATCCCAAACCTAGCCCTGAACCCTTAAAATACCCATGTACCCCAAAACCCAAACCTACCCCTGAACCCTAAAACTACCCCTGTACCCCATAACCCAAAACTGTATCTGAGCCCTTAAAATACCGAAACACCCCAAAACATATACCTCAGTACCCCAAAAAATATACCCCTATACCCATACTTACCTTATCCAAACATAAAAAAACATGCTTTTACCATTCATGGATTTCGGTGTAAATGTATGTGTGGTAAACGCATATAAAATGTAATGCCATGCGTTATAATGGCATTGCGGAGTCATGGTACTTTCGTAATGAAAGTATGCTGAGTGATGGCATGCGGAAAGAAAGTTGCGTAATAATGGGTGTTTACCCTCCCCCGGTAAGTACATTGGTGGCACGGCGGCCCACATCTCCAAAAACATACTCATATTTTTTCACCACCCATTTGAAAAATGCACAGGTCTCTCTCATTGATAGCCAGCACCAACATACACTTTTAGACAACCTCCCGCCACAAGTTCTAGAATTGCGAACTTTAGAGCTGGGGAGCAATGTTCGAATCTCGGCATCAGCTCAACATTCTGTGATTCCAGGCAAATCGCTTTGTCTCCCCGTGACTACCACAAATGATTGTGTTCTTCTGTAATGTAAATTGTGCTCATGCCATGTTGTCGAGTTCGCGCTATATAATATTGCAAGGAAAAATAAAGTAGGGAAACTCGAGTTCACACACTACTGAACGCGCACTCTTAAGTGCATCAGCAGTGTACTGTGAATCGGACGTTTCACAGGCCTGTCACAGGCCTGTCACAAATAAGAAATGCTATCAAAACGAAAGGCAGCAATTCATACCCGGACAACGTCGGGACGGGCTGCTAGTAACAAAATATAGCATGTCAATTTTACAAGCCTTTATAATCAGTCATCCTCTTATTCTAAAAACTTCTTTCTATATTTCTTGGCTTCTTCTTGGCTGTCCTTTAGAACATTTCAGAACATTTCCATTCTTGCCTCTGACTATTTTTCCAACTCAATGTTCATAGACGTTGATTCTTGCAACTTCTTGAACAACTTCCCAACAGGTCATGTCTTTCACCTGGAGTTTTTAATTCTAGCCATAGGAGATAGATCAATCATATAAAGCTAGGCTCCTTCATCTTCACAATACGATCCCATCACAAATCTCCATTCAAATAATCTGACAGCTCTATACAGTTTATAGGCATGTACAAATATAGCCATTTTGTCTGTGATGTGCTTTAACAGGATATCATAGCGGTAACCTAATCTAAAGGGAGAAGTGTCTTCTCCAGAAATGTCAGCCAGTGAACAAGAATAAGCAGGAGGCCAGCTACTTCTATTCCTACATGTCGATCTACTATAAAGAATTGTTTATTTGATTCTACTTCAAAGAGCTTGAACAGAACAAGCTACTCTACACCGAAGACAACTCCATCTTTAATCCAGATGCCAGCTACTGTTCGCTAATGCTTTTGTGGTACATTCAACTTGAAGCATTTCAGGTAAGAAGGTGGAAGCAGACAGTTCATACCCAATTCCAATGGAACCAGGCATGATTTATTTTTAGACCCAAGGGGTGGGTAGTTGACCAATCCTGGTCTCAAGCTACCCACCCCATGCATTAGACCGTATTTCCACCTTCTTGGGGGTCAGATTGGAAGTTACCCCTTATCTGACCTCTTAAGTTGGTGGAACTCTAAGGTGGCAAAAAGCTTAATAAATACAGGGTGTTCATATGATATGGTGCAGGGGCAGGCCAATATTAGTGTCAGTGCCACACCAACCCACCTCCCTGGCACAAACTCTCTTTCTGCCTCTTTGGTTGTGGGAAAATATTGGGTTTACCCTTATCCTGCCTACCGAAAAGGAAGAAATGCACTACAAGAATGTGGGACTATTTTGTATTTACTAATGGTGGAGGAGGCTACTATTGGAATTTGACCACATCATCCACCCCAAGAACCCATAGAGAGGTTGACCGGGGAGTTAACCAGCAATCTTCATACCCAGTGGAATAGTAAGCATTGCTAGAAACCAGGAATTAAATGTGTATTCTATGAATTGGGCAGGAGGGAGGATAACACACATTGTTTCCCCACCCCTTGGAGGGGGACATGTTGAATTTTCCCATAATCCTCCTACCTCCTGTGGGGTAAAATAAGTGCTGAAAAAAGAGATAATTTGAGACTTTGGGCCATCATTCACCTGCAGGGCATAGTCAGTCTTTCTGTCTCCATGTGGAGGACGGATACGCTGTGTGGCACAGTGTCAAAACTATTCCGAACATCCCTCAATAACCTCTCTTTTTCAATGATGAATGGATGAGTATTTGCACCTAGCGTTGACTGGCACTGGCATTCGTGAACACTAAATATCTAGAGAAATGCAGGGCAGTGTGGCTTACATGGATGGTTCAAATGTTTTCTACACAGAATAGCATGAAAACATTAATGTTCCTCATATTTATGTGCTGGAAATATAAGGAACGTCCAGCCAAATCAGCACTCCGACATTTCTTCTAAGACAAACAGTATGCCACATCAATGGGTGTACCTAATGCATGTGCCAGGGAAGGACAAAACAAACCATGTGTAGATCATGTTGAGGCTAAGTATATGCCATACGGTCCCAGTTTTATCCCACTTTGGTCAGTACAGCAGGACACTCACAAATGTGCATTACAGTTTTTATCAGCAGAAGTACGAAATGGAAAGGTTGTAGAACTTTTCATGTTAGCTGCAAGTTCTGGAATGTTTGGTCACATATATGTGCTGTGCTGTTACAAGGAAAGGGCAAGAATGAGCTGTATTCAAATGCACATTCCTGTCCTTTCCCCCAACGCGGGCACCCTTGCACCATTATGAATGGATGCCTGTGATGCCTGTAAGAGCACCTTCCTGCACAAAAGCTCTCTGTGTGCTACAGAATGCATCGAAAGAGGAAAAATAAAGGAGAAATTAAGATATTTCTCCTCGTTACGCCTCTCCTAGGGAGGCGTATCTTTTTGGTGAAATCCCAGGTCTACCTGTTATTGTAAATCTGAGAATACGTCAAAATCCATGGATGTTACGTGGGGAAACCCAAGCAACACACATTAAAACCCCTCCCAAGGTGGACTTGTTTGCCTTCATAAACCTCATTTTTCATTTGCTTTGCTGTTGCACCACGTTGCGCGGTGCAAGAGTGGTGCAAAACGGCTCATAAATATGTCTTGCCGTTTTTTCACTCATACTTTGACATCTGCAGGATGTTCTTAGTTAGATAAGCTCTGAAAAAGTGTGATTTACAGAGGCCACACCATCCTTGACTCCCCCATATGTATAATTTTCCGAAACGTCTGGGGTTTGTGGCTCTGTATGGATGCTGGATCGGCCTAGTCCAATACTGAGACCATTCCCAGGGAAATAGAGGCCATTGGATTTTTGGAATAGGTTAGTGTTGTTTTGTGCTTGAAGTGTACAGCTATAATTTGTTCTACGTAGAGCCCTGGATATCCTGGAATCCTGGGTCAAGGAAATTCCAGGATGGCAGTTGCAGCTGGGGGCTGAAGATGATGGCTGTTGTTCTCGGGTGGTGTAGGATTGTCCAATGAAGTAACAAAAGACACATTGGCATGTGTTTTTTACTTCTCGCAAGAAACATAATACTGGCAACGATGAGCTTGGGAGGAGATAGGCATACAGAACCATACCAACGTCTCTTGATCCCATGTCATGAGTAAACTGAGGAGAACTCTCTACTCTGCTAATCCTCTGCTGCCTGCTGCTAGGTTTGCCATTTTCCTAAGGTATGTTCGAAGTGGGAGCACTGTCCAGAATGGAAATTGGGAATTTGGTGCTTGCGGTCTCCAACTGTCTTTCACCATGTTTTAGAAGCAGCGCGCGGCATGACAGACGCATGTTGGACTCAGTAACACTTGGAAAGCAGTTTGTGGCAGGGAAGAGGCGTGTTGTACATCTTCGTGCTTCAACAGCAATGTGTGTCATGGCAGCGACCTTCCTTTGCGTTCGAACGGCAGCGCCAGGCCCCTCGTGTTTTAAGGGCAGCACAGTGGATTGGCCATCTTGCTTTAGGACATCGTGGACGCAAAGCTCTGCTACAGATGCAATGGAAATTGCCAGTTTTGATGGTCCTGTTGCATCATTACAGAATCACCTTAATTCGGGTGATTGAATTTTTACTCTCACATCATTCTAAGTAATAGATTTAACTATGAAATACTCTGAACAGTGCTTGTTTTTTTTCTCTCTTCTCTTTCTTCCTGATGAGTTATTACCTATGGAAGCCCTGTTGTTCATTTTTTATGAGTAACTCACTCACCGTGTTTACTTTGGGGCAGATTTACAAGGCCCTTTCGCCTCTTTTATGCCACCGTTGCGTCACTTTTGTGACGCAGCGGCGGCGCAAAAGATCTGCCATGGTGCGGGGTATTTACAACGTGACGCATCTCCCAGATGCGTCACGTTGTAAAGTCCTGCGCCAGAAAGAGGCGTTCTATCGCAGGGGGCGGGGGGGCGTTCCGGCGCAGGAACACCTCCCAAAAGTGACTGAGTAAAATCTACAAGATTGCACTCAGTCACTTTTAGGCCCATGCTGCGTCAAAACCCTGCGCCTGCTTGAAGCAGGCGTAAGGATTTGCGCAGCATTTTGGAGATAGAGCCCCCCAGAGCATTGCTGGAGCTGCGTTGCGCTTGCGACACAACTCCAGCAATGCGCCGCTTTTACGGCACAGATGCGTGATGCATCTGTGCCATTTTTGCCCCATGGTGCGCTGCATTATAAATGCGGCGCATCCAGCGTGGCGGAGCTGCTGCGCACAATAACTGGGGCATTCCTGCTGATATGCAAGGATGCGCCAGGGCTTGTAAATCTGCTCCTTAATTTGGTTCCTTGATCGTTTGAGTAACGTTATTATCCTTGCATACTTAACACAGCTTTTAGTCTTCGCATCATCCCATGATGGCAATAGCTAGCATGCTTTCTCCTCCTGTTTTTTTATCTGATAAAGGTGAACCACTGAGACTATGGAAGATATGGAAAACATTTTTTTAATTCATACCTAGTAGCCATTGGGGGTGAAATATAGTTTCCGCTGCCAGGAAAAAAAAGGACTTCTACTACACAATTTAGGGTTGGAAGATTGCAATATTTATGGCAGCCTAGATATCATCCCTGTAAGGAATGCGTAAGGAGAACCAAGAGATGCCTATGGCATGTCTGTATTAATGCTAGAGAAGCATTTTGAAGCAAAGATCAGTGGTTTTCGAGCGTTACAAATGTTTCTCAAGAACACTAGGGAAAAGTGAAAGTGTGAGAAACTACATGGCATGTTTGCAAACAATAGCATGCACATGTAAATGTGATCTTGTAACTGATTCTCAAATCAGGGATCCATTGGTGATGCTCACCAACAATATCATGGTTTAAGAGAAGGTATTGGCAAATAACCTGATCTCAGAGAGACCATCACTAGTTTTGAAAGTATAGAAAGCACAAACACATGAGTGCCTGAGGTGCAGGTTATGATTTCTCCTTTGCAGAGTGATTCTAATAATGTTGGAGTAAATGAAATTGCTAGAGATTTTGATTGAATCAAATCAGAAGGGGGGAGGAGGAAGATGGCATATTGACGCTGTCTCTTGGAAGCCTGTAGATGTGGCTGCTGAGAAGCGCGACTCTTGTGCTTCTATCTACACGCGGGGTAGATATGTTGAAATACCGAAACACCGTTAGAGCGAGATGAAAGGGGAGATTGCTTGTTCTGTCTAGAGCTTTTGAGCAGCCGAGATCATGGAACCCTTTGGAATTTCATTTACGGGCCCCGCAATTGATTAACAAAAACGAAAAATTTGTTTTAATTTTAACCAATTTGAATTGGGTCACCTGATAGTAGCTCTGCAGTGCTTTGCAAGATACTCCAGTTCCAGCTGACAGGTCTGAAAAGCCCAACGCAGACGCTGGAGGCAGACGCTGGCGAGGATCAGAGTCAGATGTGTGCCTCGACCTTGACTGCTGCTCACCTATGTGGCAACGCGATTCGCAACGCGGTGTGTCTCGAGTCGCATCCACTCAGGGTCAATCTCGAGGGCACGGATACCTCTATTTTTTCCGAGATGGCCCCATTGAAGAATCCAGCAAAAGGCACCAGAGCTACTAGCCATTTTCCAGTGAGTTCAGAGACACCAGGGGGAGTAAAGGCAGCAGGGAAGGCTGAAGCTGTTGGAGGAGAGAATGTGAATCAGGCGGCGAACTTGTAAAGGCCGGTCCTGCACAACTTGCATTCCAAAAAAATCAGCTGAGCTGCTGGAAACTGAGTCGCACTTTTTAAAAGATGAATCAGTAATAAAACTCAATCTGGAAGAGTCAAGGAGGGCTGCTTTATCACCAAATGGTGTAATAAGTGGGTATCCCATGCAGATAAGTCAGGGTGTGTTGGAGAAGGAGACTGGTGAAGCGAACACAGGCAGCACCCCATTTGCAGACAATACAGATAAAACAGACAGCATAGCTAACGAACACTCAGCTGTGGTAGTGGTTATAGATGATACTGCCTTATCTACTGCTTCAACTGATGTAGCTGCTACTATTAAGGCTGCCACAGTGGTGGCAATTGTTGCAACGGATACAACGGATGATGATATGGAGCATGACTCCCATGTAGTTCGTGGAGAGGCTGACCAAGGAAACTCACCTGTACCAGCGCAAATGACCTCTCCTGTACCAGTGCTGGAAAAAAAGAAGAGCCCTAAGGTCAAAATTGGAAAGAGCATAAATAGGAGTCAGAGTAACTCCACTGCCGGGTCTGCTAACAAGAAGAAGAAGGAGCAAATTATGGGGCTGTCTGCTAACAGCCTTATGCGGAGATGGGTTCAATCAAAAGGAGGGATAAAAACTGTTATGTCTATAGGCTATCTGAAGTAGGGCTGATTGATAAGGCTACAAATGCCGCCAGTGGGTGTAAAGCAAGCAGTTTTGAAATAGACCAAGATCCAGAACCCTGCATAACACCTGAGATGAGTGGCGATCCAAGTCAAAAGGGATTACTTACGTTATCTGGCTCATGTGGATCTTTCCAATCATCACATTCGTGAGTCCAGGGGAGGGCTCACAAAGAAGGCGCTCAGAGGGAAACAATGCTCCAATACTCTCCCTGATATTACAAGCCCTAAAAGATCAGAGGGAGGAAACGCTCGAGCTCTTTGCCCAGATTTGGGCAGACAATCTTAGTACTCAAGCATTGTTGAAAGAAGTCGCAGGGAAAGTAGGGGAAATGACTGGCGAGTTAACAGAGCAGCAGCAGAGAGTGATCACTACCGAGGAGGTTATTGCTAAAGTAGTAGATCTAACACAACGGCATGACGGCCAGATAGCAAGTCTCAAACTTAAAGTTGAGGAGTTAGAAAACAGACAGAGGAGGCAAAATTTAAAATTATTTGGGATTCCTGAGGGGGAAGAGGGCTCAGACGCTGGATCATTTATTGTCCAAATGATGCAGAAGGCTTTTCCGGATCTGGTGGACAGGGACTGGGATTGCCAGATCCAGAGGGCTCACAGACTCCCTCTTGTTTAACACCGAAAGAATGATTGCTATTCTAGGCCGTTCCCAATTTATTTTGGAAAAAGCGAGCCCTCGTACCCTCGTCACTGCAGGATCCTATTCAATTTTCTGTCATTCTGATTTCTGTAAGGCAACCATGGATAGGAGATGAGGATTGAGACAAATATTTGAACCCCTAAAAGGCACAGAGGCACAAGCGTTCTTACAGGAGCCAGCCCGCTTAAAGATCATTAGGAGCGGTCAAATGTTATCTTTTACGTCTGAGCTTGAGGCAAAAGAGGTGTTATTAAAATGGCAGAAAGAAGGGGCGGTTAAAGACTGTGAAAGGTTTAGTAGTTCTAATGTAAATAGTAATGGTTAAGGGTCAAATTGGTTAAAGATGATAAGCTAGCTCCTCTTTGGTCAGGGCTAGGTAACCAAATTATATTTGATGTACTAAAATAGGTACAATTGGCCTTGTTTTCTTTTCTTCTTTTCTTTTCTTCACTGTGATTGAATGCAGAAGACTTTGATACTTTTTAAAGGTTTCTTTAGTCTTACACTTCTTTCCTTTACACTTTTTCTCTCCTCTTAGGCTAGTCAAACTAGGGGGTTGTCACTTCTTGGCGGCCACAGGGGCTGCAGGTTTCCAGTTAGCTGCCATTGCACCTGCAGCATTAGGAAGGGGTTGATCCCTCCTTTAGTTTACGGGTGGGGGGAATGGGGTTTTGGTGGGGAGGGGGGAAGAGAGTGGTGTGCGGTGTGTTAAAGGGGAAAAAGTCAACACAACTGTAGGCATAATGGTGGAATAAAGTAAGTGCATATCAAAAATGGAAAGAATGCAAAAAAATAATAAAAAGTTAATGGAGGCAAATAACAGAAAAAGCAAGAAGGAACTAATGCTAGGATGGCAGTGATAAATTTTTAGCATGGAATGTGGCAGGTCTCAATAGCAAGATCAAGAGACAATTAGTGGCAGAAGAACTTAAAATGTACAACCCCCAAATCATTATGCAGTCTGAAACACATATTTCTTACAAGGATAGAGGTTATCTGAGACACTTAGGTTATGAAGTGATAGTTAGTTCGGCAGAAACTATGTCTATTCAGGGGGTAGCTATTTTGAAGTGCAAACGATTTGGAGCGGAAATTTGTAGGACACAGTCTGATAATGGTGGCAGATGGGCTACCGTGCAAGTGAAAATAGACAGTAAAAAGTACGTGTTTTGTGAACTTTACGGCCCCAATATAGACAATCCTACTATAATAGAGGCAGTGACTCTAGAACTATTAAACTGGGAGGGGGAGCGGCTGGTGATGGGGGATTTTAATTGTCTAATTGACTATGCAGTAGGCACTACAAGGAGAGGGGCATTTCAAAGGATGCGGAAAACATGGGAAGCTATATTGGATATGGTAACGTTTGTTGGTAATCAAGGATGTCTGGAGGACCCTATATTCTAACAAAGCAGGTTATACATACTATTCTGCCCCTCACAAGCTATATTCAAGAATTGACATGGCCTGGACTTCAGATAATATTTTATGGTCGAGCAATATGGAAATATGCCAGATAGTCACATTAGACCATAACCCTATTTTACTCACACTTAACATTTCACACCAGTATAAAAGCTCTCAGACTTTTTCTTTTCCCAGATATTTGTTGATAGATGACGAGTTTAAGACTCAGATTAGGAAACATCTTAAAGAGTTCTTTGAAATTAATATAGGCTCTGCCTCCCCTTTAATAGTATGGGACACATTCAAGGCAACAACTAGAGGATTAGTCCAGCAGTTTATTTTGAGGTAAAATAAAGAGCAGAAAATGAAACAGGAAGCAACTATATTGGAAATACAGAAGACAGAAAATTATCATACAGAGGCAGTTATTAGTGGCCATCAAACCAAGACGAGCTGGGGTACAAACTAGTGGACCTTAGATCAGTATTGAAAAAGACATTTAGGGAAAGGAGCATAGTGAAAATCAATAAATACTGTTTTTCTCAGTATGAGTCTGGGGAAACGATAGGTAAGATTTTAGCTTTTAGGGTAGCTGATGATAGGGCCAAGACAACTATAAAGAAGATTAAGGGGATTGATAATACATTTTATGAACACCCAAAACAAATATTAGAACAATTTGTGGCTCATTACCAAGAGCTATACACTCTGGATAACTGTCCAAAGGATATTTCCGTGTTAGGCATCAAGGTGGAAATAATCAATTCCTTAGCTAGTGCTATAACAATGGAAGAGATAAGGTTAGCAATTACTTCTCTACCTTCGGGCAAAGCCGCAGGAGACAATACCATTCCTTTGGAATTCTACAAACAGTTTATGAAGGAATTATTGATACCACTTAGTCAGGCTATACGATTTATTGGCGGAAAAGGTAGGGCTCCCGACTCATGGAAAGTAACGAAAATTACTTTTTTTTTTTTAAACAGCAGAGGAGTGTGGGTCATATCGGCAGATTTCACTCATAAATACAAATGCAAATATTTTTACTAAGATACTCGCGAACCAATTAGCTCCTGGGTCGCCCTATCAGCATGGTTTTATCCAAGGGAGAGACACGACTGCACACATGAACATGGCTATCTCCGCTTTTGATGTAGCAAAAATCGAGTCAACCCCATTCGGTGTGATACTTTTAGATGCTGAGAAAGCATTTGAACGAGTAGGGTGGGAACTTATATGGGCCATACTTGATGCTTTTTGCATTAAGGGGCAATATCTCACTTGGATAAAAGCTCTATATGATAGTCCCAGTGCTAAGCTAATGTATGCAGGTTTGCAATAAACTGCTTTTCCGATTCTTCGGGGGCACCTGGTCAGGCTGCCCCCTTTCACCACTTTTATTTATTCTCTATATAGAGCCTTTTGTTTTGCTTCTCCAAAACCAGCAGTTAATCCCCCCTTTTATGTTCGGCGAAAATTCTCTTAAAGTCATTGCATATGCTAACGACATAGCAGTGTTTTCAACAGATCCGCAGTGGGCCATTCAAGTGATTACAGTAGAAGCACCAAAGTTTGGCTCGCTATCTGGGTATAAATTGAATGTCAACAAGACTCAGATTTTAGTGAACTATAAATCAACGTCTTCGATACAGGGTGTTTGTTTGACTTCTATGAATCTGGGAGTTAAGATGGCGGCACAGATTGAAAGAATATTTTCTTTGAATTACGAGACTTTGTTGAGGGAGACGGCTAAATTACTTAAGAGCTGGCACAGGCTCGCTATTGGAATAATAGGGTGTATAACCATCATAAAAATGAAGATCCTGCCAAAATGTTTGTACCCGTTTCGATCTGTTCCCTTGCGATTGACTGTGTCTGTTTTTTAAGCGATTAGATGGGATTTTTGGCAGTTTTATTTGGGGGTATAAAAAACGGAGAAAGGCTTTGGATTTGTTAAAACTTCCCTTTAGTCATGGGGGTTTAGACTTTCCAGATTTTAGAATCTACTTCTGGTCTGATTTTTTCGGTCGCTTCCGTAGCTTTATACTCTTGGAGAAGAGCATTTATTATCACAGATTTATGCTAGCAGCAGAGAGTAACTTATTTTTGTTTAGAACAAATGACCCAACCTACTATAAAAGGGTAAAATTCAAGACGATTCGCAACTGTATAACAATATGGCGTGCAATCGCTCTTAAGTATGGCCTGACATTTTTGAATGGTAAACTGCCTCTCTGGGGCAACCCAGGGATGCCAAACATCTTTCATGATCTGGCAGGTAACCGTTAGATTAATTATGGGGCAGCATGCCTGGGGGATTTATGCAATCATGCTGGCTTTATGAATTATGGGAAAATGCAGGTTTTATATAAACTAACAGATAACATGCAGTTCAAATACAGACAGATTTGTCAATATTTTGTTAATCGTTTGAAACTGATGTATCTATCTCAGTCAGATATATGGGGCTGTCTATACTGCTTCAATGATAAATCTTTGATTAGCGGAGCATATGAATCTTATGTAGTCACAAATTAGAAGATAGCACAAGAATAGCTTCCTGATGGACTAGAATTACTGGAGCAATAGTCTCATCTAAAAATATAACTCAATCACTACGTAAAATTCTTTGGGTAGTACATTCCTCCAGTTTGCGAATGCAACAGTTCCGTACAATCTGCTTATTATATTATACGCCAGATTGAATCGCAATATGGTCAACTAGTAACCAGGCAAATGATAGGACAAAATGCCCCAGGTGTGGATTATATGCGGCAGACATGCAACATATGTTTGTCACATGTCCCAAACTTTCACTATTCTGGCAGAAAGTAGATCAAATTCTGATGCAAAAATTGGTGATTGATGCAACATTAACGGTGATGGAAATATTGATGGGGGAGGGACTTGGGATTTGGTAATGAAGATCTTTTAACAATACTATTGATCTGTGCAAGATTGGCAATAGCTTGAGTTTGGATATCTCCAAGGCCCACACAGCGATGGATTGGTGGGTATTAGTCAGGCAAATACATGATATGGAGGAAGCACTAGCTAAATCGAAAGGCGCTAAACCCATTTGTAAATTTAACTTGATTTGGGGTATATTGCACTAAAATGTATAATGTAACTTTCTCTCTGGTGTTAGAAAAGTGTATGTAACTTTATTGCTGTTTGCTTACTTTTTATATTTGGTGTAAAATGCTGGATTATTATGATCATGATTGGGACTAAGATTTCGTTTGTTTATGCGTTATGCTTGCTTTTGTGTTGACACTAAAAAAAAATGTAAAAAAAAAAGAATCAAATCAGAAGGAAAACAAATTATGAATAGTAGGGAAACCAAGAATTGTAAAAAGAAATGTTATTGATGTGTTAATCCTAGCCATTCTGCAAATACTGTTCAGTGCTACGCCAGGATTTCCATCTGTATGAAATGTGGAAAAAGAGGTCACTATGTGTGCGTTTCGACATGGGTCAAACTGTTGATACAGTAAGTAAAGATCTCACTAAGATGGTTTTAACCATTAAGCCCTATCCAAGTGAGGTTGATGTTAGTCCCTTGATGATGCCTGAGTGTCACGCTAAGCTTGATTATAAGGAAACTGTGGTATTAGCTGGAGTTTGGTGTTAAGCACATTTCTCTCCTTCTGCTTGATTTAAGCCCTGTGAGCTGTGGAGGCACCAATGTTGATGTCCTGGTGTACGCCATATCAAGGTTCTGCTTATGGACAAGGAGGCTGTGGCAAAAGTGTATGTGGCCAAGCAAGGAGACAACTTATTGGATTGGTGTCACCAACATGACATCAGTATTATGTTGATTCCTAATGCTTCGCAGCCAGTATATCTGTATCAACAGAGCAAGAACATGGAGACATACTTTCATGGTTCCCTAGTATATTCAGTGGTAAATTGGGTCTTGTTAAGGGTTTCAGACACAAGATAATATTGAAGAACGCTATTCCTTGTATTCACAAAGTCAGAAAAGTTCCTAATCACATTTTGTAACCTTTGAAGGGGGGATCTGATTGGGGAATACATAATCCGGAAATTGATCCCTCAAAATAGCTTGCTCCAATTGTGTTGGCCCCCAAAGATGAGTTAATGCAGATCAGGATGTGTATTGACCTCAGTGAATTGAACAAGCAAATTTGGGTTTATCGCCAACCTCTTCTCAACCTCTTTGAGGCTTTTACCAGGCTTGGGAATGCTGGGGTGGCCAGTGTCATGCATTTCTCATCTGCATATCATCAGGTTAGGTTACATGATAAATCCAGGCATTTTACGTCATTTGTTACTCCCTTGGGTGCTTCCCATTACATTAGGATGCTATTTGTTTTGCCATCCGCAGCAGCATGCTTCCATAGGATTATGAAGTAGGTTTCGGATGGTGTATCAGGCATACTTTTTTCAGGATGACTTCTTGATTTAGGGGAAAGATCTGTGAGAAAATGACAGTTCTCACAGATGGAAGAAGTTGGGACTGGATTTTGCTGGTCCTTTCGATCTTCTACCTCCAAGTAAATGATATGTGATAGCATTAGTGGATTTTATGTCCAAGTGGATGGTGACTAGGTATGTGAGCTCAATCGACACCAGAGTTGTGAATGACTTCTTAATGGAGGAGTTTGTTTGTGAAGGGGTCCCTCATAAATTTGTCATGGAGTCCGGTTGGTATCTCAAGAGATGCAGGAGTTTTTGAAAGATCTATTTACAGTCTATCTCAAAACAGCGTTATATTCTCCACAAGCAAACAGTCTTGCTGAGTGCATGAATCTGATGTTGAAATCTTTTGTGCAAAAGGCGGTGGAAACGAGAAGAGCTTTTTTTGGATGTGTTGAGTGAAGTGTGGTGGGCTCATCGGAAGACTTCTAGTCCAGTAACAGTCAAGTCACCTTTCTTCTGGATGAGAGGAAAGTAGGATGCGCAAAATTGAATCTGGCATTGATGAGGAGGGACATTCTAGGATTGAGGTGGTTGAATGAAGAGATAAACATAGGTGAACTCAATAGAGAGAGCAAGTTGTTAGGATATGTGTATCAAAGCAATTATAGGTGGCAGTATGATCAAAAATATTGTACCAAGCTTTTGCCGTTTTTGGTTGTTGGCAGTGTTCTAGAGAAGCAGCCTGGTTTTGCTGGGAAAGGTGAGTCAAGTTTGTTGTGTCCCTATAAGATTAATATGGTCATAAGGAATGTTGCTATGCTGGATAATGGTGATGTGCAGAGTATGTCTAGATTGGTGAAATGGAATGGTATAAATTCTGACAGCACTGATGATGGATTCAGTTCAGAGGCAAGTCTTATCCCTGGGAAATGTGAGCACAGTGATTTGCAGGGTAGTCACAGTTGTAATCGTGCGCCAAGATCATTTCCCAGACATACCACAAGGTCTTTTGCCAACCCCGTCTTGTGGAAAGTCTATGTGGTGTCATGGTTATATCACATTGTCATAGTAACATGCTATAAAGTTCATTTTATCTTATGTATATTTTTCCCTATCATGTTTTTGCTTCTTAGCTTGTTGTTTTTTTCTCTTTTACAACACTGATGATCTTAAAATGAAGGGGCCTGATTCACAAAAGTAATCTGAGACAAAATTCTAACTGTACAACTTTCGGTATTCACAAAGGGTATTTAGGAGTAGTAAAGGTAGGATTTAGGATTAGCTGTTGCTAATGTGTTTTGTACCTTTGTAAACATGGAAACCTATATTTGTCTCAATCTATTTTTTGTCTTGTTTCTGTGTTTGAATGTATAATCGTTTTTTTTAGATTACAGGTTTTAACTTCCATTAGATTTTCAATGTAATGGTCCTTGTAAGTGTTTTTACATCAAATACCATATTTCATATATGTGTCTTATATAGAAAATGTCTGTTATTTTTAGCTGCCTATTTTCACTAGGTATTTTAAACTTTCAATGTTGCAAGTATTGTTAATACATAATTGAAATAACTACAACTACCATGATGCCTTGTTTAGGTTTTGTGAAAATACAATAAATGTGTTATCTTGCTCATTCTTTCTTTTCTACATCATTTTCACATATGTTAAAGTGTAATATATTCATCAAACAATAGTCCATGCTACGTTTAAAAATTTCACAAGGTTTACATTGCTATGTTGTCCTATCCTTATTTTTCTTAATTGTTATTGTTTTTTATTCAGTTCAAATAACATAACTGTTCAGTACAAGTATATGTTCACATTGCTTGGGTGCAGTACAGTTCCACAGTGATTACAAGTATTACACAGCCTTACGGCGGACAAACCATAATCCTTGATTAGTGCCGTCAGGGTAATAATGAGTAAAACAAATTTCAGTGAACCCTGAAAGGTGGTTTATTGACTTGTGCATGAGCTAGATAATATATTAACTGTTGCTTCTGCGTTTAAAAAAAATGTTTTAAGGTCACGAAAATCAATTCATGCATGAAATTTAATAAGCCTATTTTGCTGTAATATGAATGATTTTTTGATATTTTAAATTACTATGAATAATTGTACTTTTATGGTTGTTGTTTTGTATAATAACTTAATAAAGTTATTGAACTGAACAGACTTTAGCATGATGCCTTTCTCTTGGTTTTTCCAGTGATACCTTCTATTATAGTCTGCATGATTATTACGTTACTAAGTAACTCGATTGCCCTCTGGTTCCCCTGTCTCCTTCCCCGCTAGGTACTGTATAATCCCCAAAAGACTTTAGGACAGCTCTGTGGTGGATGTAGCTCACTATATGTATCTGTTTGTGTATTGCAATAAAGATATCTTTAGACCACTCATCAATAGTAGGTACTGGTCCTTTAGACCAACGCATTGCACCCCGTCATTTAGCCAGCAGCATACCCATGGCTACCAGACACTGCACAAGTTACGGATCTGTAGTGAGGGATAGACCTGTCATCTCATTTATCGTATAAAAAAATATTCGTCAAGAAATCAAAAATTCTGCGGTGGTACCAGGCTACATGTATGAATCCAGCTTTCCACTCAGCCAAACGGTGACACACGGCTGAATCCCACAAACCATATCTGCAATCTCTCAGGAGTGTAATACATTGTTGATCTATTTAAAGTGGATTAGCCAGTATCTCCCATTAAGGGAAACTTGTCTAATTCTTACGCAGCAGTACTGCCAGCCATTGCCCTCAATTACCATATCTAAATCTCTCTGCCAGTCCTGGTGAGCATTCATTAAGCGTGGTCTTCCGCTTGCTTGTGTAAAACTGTAAAATCTAGTTACCAGCTTAATAGGAGAGGGAGTACAGATCAGATACGTGGGACTTGGCATCTCCACCGGTTCCTGCACGTCCTTGCCCAAAAGGTTGCAAACCTCATGAAGAGCTCTCAGGAGCTTGTACTGAGCTAGTATCGAGGATTTTAGTCCTTCCTTCAGTATGTCGTCCCATTTATGCACCACCCCATCATGAAAAAGATTGCCCATCTTTGTGATACCGAATTACCCTAGTGTTAGTGAGACCTCCCTTTCCTTCCCTGTTGGTAACCAGGAACACCATTCTAGGGGGATCAGCGGCGAGTAAATAAACGCTCCTGCCTGCCTCTCCAATAGGTGTCGCCATGCATGAACTGTAGAATTTAATGTACTATGTCTCCTAACCAGAGTGTTGCAAGAGAACCTAAGGGAGTGTGTTGTGGTCAGCGGCATCTCTTTCTAAATGTAAGTGTGGTAGGTTCTGTGGTCCAAGTATCCAAGAGTGTGCGTTTGAGGTCTGGGGCATTAAGACCACCCATAGAGTATGGAAGGGTGAGAGTTTCCCATTTCACCCTCAGCTGCTTACCGGCCCAAGCTAATTTATTCAAAAGTGAGCGAAGAGTGTCTAATATATGTGTAGCGAGAAGCATTGGTATGTTTTAAAAGAGGAAAAAAGATCTGGGGAGGATGACCATTTTCATAAGCATGACACGCATGACACATCACATTAATGAAAGAGATAGCCTAATCCATCAAGCGATGTCTCCCTCCAGTTTATGAATTGCCCTCCTGTAGTTTCATGTCAACACTATCTCAGTGTCAGTATGAATTTGTATACCTAAATAAAGTACTGAATCTGTGGTCCATTGCAATGGGACGTCTAATTCAAATGGGGCAATGGATGTTGTTGGGGAAATATAGTAGACTTGGCCCAATTGATCTTTAGGTCCAATAATTGTCCAAAACGGCCCACCTCCATAAGGGCAGAGGTAAGTTGCCTATCAGGATCCCGGACATAAAGAGGCATGTCGTCAGCGTACACTGAGACGATTAAGCGGTAACCATGGAATCGTACCACTCTATATCCATGGTACTCTCTCAGAGCACAAATCAGAGGTTCTGCATCTAAAGCATATAGTGGAGGAGATAAAGGGCACCCCTGCTGAGTACCTCTCAAAATAGCTATAGGTGATGTAACTATATTGCCCAGTCTAATTCTGGCTACAGGGGCGCTTTACACAACTGCTACCAACTGAAGAAAGACCTCCCTGACTCCAATGCAATGCAGCACAGCTTTCATAAATGGCCATTCTACTGAGTAAAATGCCTTTTCAGCGTCTAGAAAGACTGCTGTGACTTTGACTTCTGAGTTAATGTTTTGGACTGTTTCGAAGACAGTTCTAAGATTGTACAATATGTAGCGTCGTGGAACAAAGCCTTCCTGTTCCGGGCCTGCCAGCAACGGGATCAGTGGTGCTAAACAATTGGGTAATATCTTGGCAAAAATCTTGATCTATGTTTAGTAAAGATAAGGGGCTATAGGAAGAGCATTTGTTTGGGGGTTTCCCCTGCATCAGGAGAGTGACAATCAACGCTTCCCTCATAGAAGGAAGCATTTCATTGGCCTCGACCATTTCCTCATACAGAGAGATCAAATGAGGTATAAGCATATCCTAGTAAGCTTTGTAGAAGGCTACTGTCAGCCCATCTAAAACAGGTGAACTCGCAGACCGCATTGATTGAGTGCAGCCAAAATCTCAGTAGGGTCAAGAGGTGCCATAAGGTGCTCTCTTTGTGTATTGGAGAGCCAAGTCATTTGGATATGTTCCAAATACGTTCCAAATACTCATTAATTGCTTCAAAAACTGGTGTAATCCATGAGCTTTACAGATCAGCATAGTATCTGCTGAATCTCTCGGCAATGGAGGATGTACCGCATAGCGGCAGCCATTTTTGTCTGCAATTTTGACAATTGTGCTTGCCTCTCTTTTAGAGTGCTGAAATGCCACAATTGTGGACCCAGGGCACTCACTCTCACCATATGCCCTAGCAGTGGCATAATTGCCAAGATGTTTTACCTCACTGTAGGCTGTGTCATAATACCCCTCAAGAGCCTTATGAATATCGTCTAGATCAGTGTTTCCCAAACTGTGGTCCGCGGACCCCCAGGAGTCGTTGACACATTTCCAGGGGGTCCGTAGGCAACAGTTTTAAAAGCACTGAAACATTTCTTGTATAATTAGCAGCTTTCCAGCAACAATAAAAGTGTCAAGAGAATGCCAGTAATTAATGTACCTGCTGGAGAGGAGGAGAGTTTTGTTCAGTGGCAGCTTTGATTTAACTAATGTAGCACAGAGGGTTAATGTGCCTACTGCAAAGAACGTGTAACATGCATCTTAAAAAACAGCATTTTATGTGCCTAGGTTCGTGGTTACTGCTTTTGTCACAGAGATTCCTTTATTACTGTGCACTTCATAAGTGACAATCTTAATCTAGCAGAGGAACCTATAAACTGTCATCAAATAGCTGCTTGCAAACTGCATGGTACCAGTTAGTAACTTATATTTTGTCCCAGTTATTCATTATCCTGATGCTGCTAAAAAGATATATATGGGTGGAAATACATTTTTAATGTTAAAGTCAATGCTAGCCACTGTATTATGCTCTGAATCCTGAGTTTGTGCTTTTCCAGACCAAGCACGCTTTAACCCTTTCCATGACGAGCTCAGCTCGTCATGAGGCACAGTGGAGCTGTGCTGATGACGAACTGAGCTCGTCATGAATCATGTACTAAAGCATTTTTCAGCACAGGAGGGGAAAATGCACAGCAGCGATGTGGTTAAACATTTTATATACACACTGATTTACATGTATGATTCAATGTCTCTATATGTGTGTGATGTAAAGTGCTCTGATATCCTACAATGGTATGAGAGATGCTACAAAACAAATGAAATACATGTGACAGAGGGGCTATTACTTCAATATAAAATACTAAGGGCCACATGTACGATCTGTTTTTATATGCGGAAACGGGTTCACGAACCCGTTTGCGCATGCAAAAACCTATTGGGCCATGTACATAGCCTATTTCGCGAGTCGCAATTTGTTTGCGACTCTCTAAATAGGTTTTGCAACTTGCTATTTGGAAGGGGCATTCCCTTCCAAATAGGGAGTCTCAAAACCATGTACAAATGTTTTGCGGTCGCAAAACAGTCACAATTACCACCTATTCAAGTCGATGGTAATGCATTCGCAAATAGGAAGGGGTCCCCAGGGGACCCTTTCCCCTTTGCAAATGCATGCAAAATTATTTTTTAAGGTCAGGCAGTGGTCCAAGGGACCTCTGCCTGCCCTTAGAAAATGAAACAAAAATGTTTCATTTTCTTTTTTCTTTAAATGCATGGTGAACAGGCTGCATTTTTTTTTAAACTGCTTTATTTAAAAGCAGTCTGAGACATGGTGGCCTGCAGAGCCCAGCGGGCCACCATCGCTGGGAGGGCTGGCATTCCCAATGGGCTCACAAATTGCGAGAGGCTCATTAGCAATTTGCGACCCCATTGGGAATCCCAAACAGTGTTAAACACACTGTTGTACATTTCATTTAGCGACTCGCAATTTGCTACTCGCAATGTGTCGCCAATTGTGAGGCGCTAAATGAAATGGTCGTACATCTGGCACCAAAATCCTTAGTACTTTGATTTTTTGTTTTGTGTGCACACGTGTGTATTTTTTCGAATTACTGTTTTAATGTTTGAAATTTAACTCATACAAATTGCTTGGGGGTCCCCGGCTTCCAGTGGTGACTCAATGGGGGTCCTCAGGAATCAAAAGTTTGGGAACCACTGGTCTAGATGCTTTACTTCGCCTGAACGCTGGTGGGTATGTTCTAGGTGTGCAATCTCTTTTTCTAGACTGGACAACCTCTTCCTTATAGAGCAGAGTACTCATTAGTGTTTCAAAATTGCCACGCCTCTAATGTACACCTTGAATGCCTCCCAAACAGCTGAGAAATTATTAAATGAACCTATATTATCTAAAAAAAAACCTTTATGGATGAAGCTATATCGGCCTTGAAAACTGGATCTATTAGGGAGTTTGGGGGAATCTCCAAGTAAATGGCACAGGTTTCTTGAAAGGTCATTCAATGTCTAACAGAACTGGGTAGTGATCCGAGTATGGACAAGGAAGGGGCTCACAGGTGATGACCTGGGAGACAGGGAGAGTAGACTCTTGGATAATAGCTACAAATTGATCCTGGTGTGTGTGTCATGAGGAGCGGAGTAATGTGTGAAACCTGGGGAATCATGAGGTCGCTGCCACCAAACATCTAGCAACCTGAGCTGGTCAATGATGTCAGCTATTGCCACTACGGCAGCAGAAGGACGGCAGGGGGGACCCTTTGACTGAACAAAGTTAGGGTCTAAAATGCAATTTAAGTCGCCTCACCAAATTTGTGGGGGATCAGAGGACTGGAGTAGGCAGGAGCCAAGTGATTGGTTAAACTGTGGCTTATCATGATTGGGACCATATATGTTCAGTAACTTCACATTAAGCCCTTCATTGCAGCATTTAGTGATTACAAACCCACCATTTGGGTCTATATCGACTTCCTGAAAGGTGAAGCCTGACCTAGAATTAACCCATTTGAGGATGCTCCTGGCATGTGAAGTAAACCCAGAGGCATAGTAATGCCCCTGCAATCTTCTTGGGGTGAGCATGCCACTATTAGGAGTCAAATGTTTCTCCTGAATTAGTGCAACCTCCATGTGATGTCTTTTCAAGTAGGCCACTACTTTACACAGTTTCCTATTGTTGTTTAGACCGCGCATGTTACACATCAGCAATCTCACTCTGTTGTGTGTGGTCAGTACCATCCCTGCCATAGGCTTTGTAACTGTAATTTCCAGAAATTGAAACTCTGTGTGCAGTGCGATGCTAGCAGTATCCTAATGTCACTGACCCATCTTATCTGGTTGAACCCCCTTCTAACTAAAACCCCCTGCCCACATTGTGAAACCGTAACAAGGCATAGTCGACATTTGGCCCACCATCCACTGCAAAACAATCCTGCATCTAAAACAGAAAACCAAACAGTTGCCAAAACACATTAAGGGTAACACATGGGGCAGATGTTGCTGGCAATACTCCTAGTCTACTACCCGGCAACCATTTTGGTATTATGCATAGAACATTCCCCTTGTTGTATAATGGATAGTTCGTATGTGCCTCCCCCCACAAAGACCTGCTCCAAGCCCCACAATTATCCTAGAGTTATCAGTTTCACAACAGTCTTCATTCTCCCTGTATATTGGCTGAACTTACTGTCCCAAGTAGTAACTCTGGATGTCCATGTTTCCAGGCCGATCAGTACAAGTCTCTCAACAAGCTAATCTGGGTATATATGTTCTATATTGCTGAAGCAACTTGCCCCAGTGTTAGAAGGCATCATGACCATGGGCTTGCAGCACCTGGAACCATGTGGGCAACAACAATTCTTCACCTGTATGGACAGCCACTGTCTAGAAGTGGGCAGCAAGACCCTGTGGTTATCACTGTTCATTCAAGTCCGGGGGATCCTCCCACCAAGAAGCCGGAGATCTTGGGGATCCCTTTCGAACTTTATCGCTTTCTCTTTTTTGAGGAACTGTAGCTCCAGCCTCGGGTCTGTGAATATATGCAATTTCCCATCTGCCTGGATCCTCAATTTTGCTGGGTATATCATGATGTAATCTCGGTTGAGGTCACAGAGTTTCCTCTTTACTGGCAGGAAATGGCACCAAGTCTCCTGCACCTGTTGCGCAAAGCCTGGGGAGATAGGCATGTCCATTCCCTCATAACGTAATATCTGTAGCTCTCTAGCTTTACGAAGTGCAGCATTCCAGTCCCAATAGTTTAGTAGTTTTGCAATGATGGAGCTAGGGGCGACATGGGGCACCAGTTTGGGGGCCAAGTAGTGGTGTGCATGCTCAACAATGAACATGTTTGAGAAATTGCCCTTGCCTAGTAAGGTAACAAAAAGTTGCCAAAGGAAGTGCTCCATGTTTGGGATATTATTTACCTCTGCAATTCCTACCAATCTTGTATTATTGAGCCTTTAGCGTGCCTCCAAATCTTCTGCTTTGTCTTGGACAACATGTAATAATTTGTCCATTTTCGTGTATGAATGCGAGCTTGAGTTCAGGGTGTCTTCAGTATTCGAGAGCCTTTTCTCCACTGTCCATTCGAAAAGATAGCGCATTGATTTTCCCACCATTTTTGGTTAAACCGCGCTACATGGCCGCTAGTATTTGCTTTAGGTCTGTATCTGTGGGTGGATCCCCCAGAGCTGGATTTTGACGTATGTTTGTCGAGATCCTGCTGCCTGGGCCTCTTCCGTGTTTCAAATTGGAGCTTGGACTGTGATTTCTCTATTCTCCCCATGCTGTGACTGTGTGGGGTCCTCTGTCTTCAAGTGGGGCCCTTGTTGACATTGGGAGGAGGGCCTTAACCCTATAGTACTACAAAAGGGGGTGGTGATGGACGGAGCAACTGAATCAATCAAACACTCACACCCAGTCAAAATATCTGGGTTTAATCCATCACCGTTATTTAGCCCACTCTGCCACCCTAGTTCAAACATGGCTATATGCAAATCAGTCTGACCCTGTGCCTCATGGGAACAGTCCATCCCGAACTGCCAAGCCATATCTTCCCTGGACCGGAAACAAGCTTCCAAGGACCGGTTTCTGGCATTCCAGCCGTCTTCAGCCTGGCTTGCTTGAATCCAGTGGCAAAGTGAGCAAGGGACTCACGTCTGAGCATACCCTGCCACACTTATGGCGGACAAAAGCGGTACAAAAGGGTGTGGTGATGGACGGAGCATCTGAATCAATCAAACACTCACACCCAGTCAAAAGATCTGGGTTAAATCCATCACAGTTCTTTAGCCCACTCTGCCACCCCAGTTCAGACATGGGTATATGAAAATCAGTCTGACCCTGTGCCTCATGGAAACAGTCCAGCCCGAACTGCCAAGCCATGTCTTCCCTGGACCGGAAACAAGCTTCCGAGGACCGTTTATGGCATTCCAGCCGTCTTCAGCCCAGGTTGCTTGAATCCAGTGGCAAAGTGAGCAAGGGACTCACGTCTGAGCATACCCTGCCACACTTATGGCGGACAAAAGCGGTACAAAAGGGGGTGGTGATGGACGGAGCATCTGAATCAATCAAGCACTCACACCCAGTCAAAAGATCTGGGTTAAATCCATCACAGTTCTTTAGCCCACTCTGCCACCCCAGTTCAGACATGGGTATATGCAAATCAGTCTGACCCTGTGCCTCATGGGAACAGTCCAGCCCGAACTGCCAAGCCATGTCTTCCCTGGACCGGAAACAAGCTTCTGAGGACCGGTTTCTGGAATTCCAGCCGTCTTCAGCCCGGCTTGCTTGAATCCAGTGGCAAAGTAAGCAAGGGACTCACGTCTGAGCATACCCTGCCACACTTATGGTGGCCAAAAGTGGTACAAAAGGGGGTGGTGATGGACGGAGCATCTGAATCAATCAAACACTCACACCCAGTCAAAAGATCTGGGTTTAATCCATCACCGTTCTTTAGCCCACTCTGCCATCCCAGTTCAGACATGGCTATATGCAAATCAGTCTGACCCTGTGCCTCATGGGAACAGTCCATCCCGAGTTGCCAAGCCATGTCTTCCCTGGACCGGAAACAAGCTTCCGAGGACCCGTTTCTGGCATTCCAGCCATCTTCAGCGCGGCTTGCTTGAATCTAGCGACAAAGTGAGCAAGGGTCTCACGTCTGAGCATACCCTGCAACACTTATGGCGGCCAAAAGCGGTACAAAAGGTGGTGGTGATGGACGGAGTATCTGATTCAATCAAATACTCACACCCAGTCCAAAGATCTGGGTTTAATCCATCACCGTTCTTTAGCCCACTCTGCCACCCCAGTTCAGGCATGGCTATATGCAAATCAGTCTGACCCTGTGCCTCATGGGAACAGGCCAGCCCGAACTGCCAAGCCATGTCTTCCCTAGACCGGAAACAAGCTTCCGAGGACCGGTTTCTGGCATTCCAGCCGTCTTCAGCCCGGCTTGCTTGAATCCAGTGGCAAAATGAGCAAGGGACTCACGTCTGAGCATACCCTGCCACACTTAAGGCGGCCAAAAGTGGTACAAAATGGGGTGGTGATGGACGGAGCATCTGAATCGATCCAACACTCATACCCAGTCAAAAGATCTGGGTTTATTCCATCACCGTTCTTTAGCCCACTCTGCCACCCCAGTTCAGACAAACACTCACACCCAGTCAAAAGATCTGGGTTTAATCCCATGGTAGAGCCGGGATCCTGAGCCAACCCCCTAGTTGGCACCGTTACCGATGACTTAAAGCGTGTTACCTCCTTCCAGTGGGTAACAGCAACTCCGGCCAAGGTCAACCACCATGGAGTGAGGGCAATGATAGTTTACCAGGAATTAGCAGCGGTGCACCGCCCCAGCCTCAGAGGCTTTGTCCAAATCACATTAGTTGTCTGTGCTACCTCAGATGTGGGAGGCACCATCTCTTAGCATCTCCTTCATTGAGATTAATGGAATGTCATGCTCCCCTGGCACTCCTCTCCCAACTCTCTTTAACGGGCCGATGGAGGGCATGTAGCGTCACAGACTCCTCTACAGTCACAGGAGGCTGCTTAACTCTGTGCCTTTTTGCAGACTCTACACTGCTTTAATCTGTGGGCTCTCAGTGCTGATCCTCAATCCAAAAGCTGTAGGAAATGCTCACAGCATGTTGTGTTCGCACAGGGGTCTTCTGGGTGGTAAGTTCTTATTGCTTCAGTCGCCTTCATGCCCCCATGAGGCAGTGGTGCCACAACATACCTTATGCAAGCCTGAGGGCAAATCTGTGAGGCGCTGCTCTGGCTCCCTTCCATGTGCGATTCCAAGGAAAGGGGCTCCACGATGACCAATACAATCCCGCCCAGGCCTCTTTCCCCACGTTCACTCTGCAGAGCCCAATTGACTCTTCTGCTTCTGTAGGCAGGAGTGAGAGGGGCGCCTTAGGAACAGGAGGCCACCTTCTTCCCCGTGGTATCCTGCGCTGATCAACAAATGTGCGCATGTATAGCTGTGGCACACAGCAATCACAGAGTTGACAGCCCTCCCACCGCCCAGGTCATGCATGCCAAGAGATCCACCAAATCGGGCATGGGTCTCCCTCTGTGCTATGGCCTCAGTGAAGCCCAGCCTCCAGCTTTGGTGAGGTCTGGAACATGACCCCACCAACCGCAGCGGGACCCGTGAGCACCGCAGTGAGGGAGGGTGTGAGTCACAGAGGTGCCGGGACCTGGACCGCGCTCAGGATCCTGCGCCGGGCATTGCTTTCGGCACACAGCATCCCCGGATTCCACCGGAGGTAGACTACAACTCCTCCAGGTTCAATCCCAGGCTCCTCGGGAGGGAGTTTAGGAGAGATATAGATGAAGGGAAACAGGATAATGGAGTGTATAATGCCGGACTTGCGGAGCTCCGCTAAAACACAGCCATTTTAGAGCCAGGAAAGCGCCACCTCCCCTTGTCCTATCTTTGTTATGCTATAAAATTGATGAATTGTGTTTCACAAAACAATGTTTGTTGACTTTAAAATTGTAAGGCATGTAAATTTGTATCCTGAACATAAGTGGTGTGTCTTCCGTATTAGTATGACGACTCACGCCCTATATCATTCTAGGTTGTGTAACGTATGCTTTCTAATTAATTATTTTTGTCACTTCAGGACATCTTTTTACCTTTTTTTCATGTAGTTCAGTGTGTCATTTAAACTGTTTCTGTTACTGATTATAATACCACTGAAATGCACAATCACTATTTATTTATTTATTTATTTATTTGCGGGTTTATAGAGCGCTAGAATAAACTCCCAAGGGAGTATCTCCGCGCTATCTGACTGCTGAGCCTGCAGGAGAACGAAATCCATGGCTCCACTCTGGTTCTTAAACTGTGTGGTTAGATCTGGAACAAGAACGTCTTCAGCTTTTTTCTGAAGGCCAGATGATTTTCTAGCTGCCTAAGCTGGAGAGGGAGACCATTCCATATCCTCGGTCCCCTCACAGACAGAGCCTTACCCCCTTGCCTTACCCGCTTGATCCTAGGAATAGTGAGAAGCATTTGGTCACTGGACCGTAAAGCACAAGAAGGAACATACGGCACAAACTTGTCTGCCAGATAGGAGGGACCCAGACCATGAAGTCCTTTGTGGACCGTACAACAGATCTTAAAAATAACTCTCTGGCGGATGGAAAGCCAATGAAGCCTGGCAAGAAGAGGTTTTGAAGATGTTCTCGGAGGGGCATTTAAAACCAGCCTGGCTGCGGTGTTCTGCACAACCTGTAACCTATCCAGATCCTCCTCATTAGCTGACAGCAAGAGACCATTACAATAGTCGAGACGACTGATAACTAACGCCTGGACCAGAGTCTTTCTGATGGTGTCTGGAAGCAATGGAAAAACTCTGCGCAGCAATCCAATGGTCCGAAAACAAGATCCAACAATGTTGGTAACATGCTGCTTCAAGCTGAGTTCTTGTTCCAGACGGACCCCTAGGTTCTTGACTATCTGCTTAGGCTCGGGGACTGGGCCTAGATCTAAAGGCCACCAGTCAGGAGCCCAGCAGATCTTAGCCTCTCCGAAAAGCATAACCTCTGTCTTTGAAACATTGCACTGCAACATATTCAAAGACATCCACTGGGAAACTGCTCTCATCCCCTCAGAGAAAGAATGTAATACCTCTGGAGTAAGATGGTCAAAGGGAAAGAGCAGCTGGGTATCGTCAGCATAAGATACTGGGCAAAAACCAAAGGCTCTCAGGATATTAGCCAGGGGGGCCACATAGATGTTGAATAATGTAGGGCTCAAACAGGAGCCCTGTGGCACCCCCTTAGTAATCCTGGTCTCCTCGGATCGGAAATCGCCCATGGTGACACATTGGGTCCGATCCGAAAGAAAGCTCTTTAGCCAAGCCAGTGCCATGCCCCCTAGTCCACTCCCAGTCAGACGCTCAACCAAAATTTCATGTGAGATGGTATCAAAATCTGCCGATAAATCTAGCAGCACCAGGACAGCTGATTTTCCTTTGTCCTGGAGCATGCGTAGATCATCGGTGATCGACAGCAAAGCTGTTTCCGTGCTGTATTTTGGTCTAAAGCCCGACTGAGATGGATCTAGGGCACCAGTGTGTTCCAGGTGATTGGACAAATGCTTATTGACGTGCTTTTCTATGAGCTTTCCCATGAATGGTAAAAGGGCGATGGGTCTCAAATTGGTCATGTCAGCCCATGCAGTGGCGGTGTTCTTGCGGATAGGTCGCACTTGGGCTCTCTTTCACTCCAATGGGACACAACCTGTGTCCAAGGAGAGGTTGACCAAACTTTGTATTTCTGGTGCTAATATGCTCCTCACTGCAACCATCACTCTTGGTGGAAGCTGGTCCATAGGACTCCCACTCTTTATAGTTGTAATGAGTCCCTCCACTTCAGTCAAGGTGATATTAGAAAAGTTCGACAGAGTGGAAGCGATGATCTTTTTACTCGCTGGGACAACAGTGGGAAGAGTAACATGTCCAATGGAAGCAATGGAGGCATGAATCTTCTCATAGATGGTTTCAATCTTGAGAATGAGAAACCTGACCTCCCCACTGTGGGGAGGTCAGGTTTCTCATTGCGAGTGGTCACGTATACTCGCGACCGCTCGCGATGAGAAACTACTCGAGCGGCAGAAAACGCCCGCTTGCACTGTGCATAATTATTATATGCGACCCGAATGTGCAAACAAGTCTTCTTTTTATGTTTATGATCTATTGGGAGGAAGTTTATCATCCTCCTTCTGTAAATAGAAAAACCGAGAGCACCCACACGTAATACACCACCTGATGGGACGCTACACACGACTGGAATATTGAGAAGTGGCTAGACGTATTCAGTAAGTAGGCAGACGGGTAATTATTTTCTATAAAGCACAGTGAATCTGACACAGTGAACCTACTTAATCACGGCGGCCTCAGATATGCACAAATTATTGAATTGGCAAGATACGATCACACAGGGACGTTGGGACACTTTGAATACACGCCCATACTACTTGTCACTAATAGTTAACGAACGAGACACACATTCACTCGTCGCCTTTTAATTCAAGCAGCATGCTAACAGCTCGATGCACCCTGTCACCCGTCCTAAACAGTCTAAGAGATAGTCACATATTCGCACTCTGTCCTGTGATCTATGCAGCATGTGATTTCACTTACCAGCTTGATGCACTTTTATGGATATAACACATGAAGTAAACATGAGGCTGTATTTGTAGGTAAAACAATGTGGGTTCTCCAGTATACTGAGCGACTGGTATTATTGTTTACAGACTGTCCCCAGAACAATGCCTGCACAGCCGAAATGCATTGGGATCAGTAAAAAATCAGGTTGGGAAATGTAGTGCCTAAACTACAAAAGAGCTCAACTAATGAACAAAAGATAATGAATAAAAAATAAATCATGCCAGTAAAACATTTGTTTTGAGTTTATTTATTCACATTTGAATATTTAACAGAGTAACCTCAAACAGAGGCTATCATACCAGTGCCCTGGGTACATACTCCACATCCGTGGAGATGCAACTAATCTATATCTGATTCACTCTGGTTCAGCGAGCAATACCCAGAAGACACAAAACACCTTGCTCACGCCAGGAATACAAATATTTGGTTGTGCACGAACTAGTATCCATTTTAAATGTAGAAATTCCACATCATGTAAAAATTGGAAACACATATTTTATTTACAATTGTACATATATATGTCAAAGTCAAAGTCAAAAAGAGCTTTATGCGATTTTTGTCACATTCCATAAAATTATCTTAAAAACATACAGATGTACACAGTTCCAGTAATTCAATTAATTTACCATCATTTCATAAAATTGTCTAAAATATATAGGTACATAGTTCCAATAATTCATTATTTACAGCTGGGCTTGGTCAAAACTTGTTATTGGGGTGATACAGTAAATGAGACAGTCCCACAAAAATGTAAAAACATTCGATTTCTACTTTTGGGCAGCATTAAGCATTTTTATTTTTCGCCACTCTCAGTTTGCTTTACAAAAAATCCACCACAACTCCAATACAGTAATTTTTTTCTAATTGTTGTAAATGTAGGAAGGCCGGTTGACATTGTCTCCATCCCCCTGATCTTAACAAAGGCAAGATCCATCTGTATCTTTCCTTGGCATACAGTTTACAAAATAAAATCACATGAATTGTTGTTTGTGGGGAGAGACTGTCGCAAGGACAAGGACATAGTTCACTGGACCAGATTTTCATCTCAGGATAACTTATTAATCGATGAAAGGTCCCATAACTAAGGAGCGTTAAAACATACCTGTCATACTCCCCTGGACATCGTAGGAGATATGGTTGGATATCATATGTAATTACAGTCAATACCACAGGTTTATTCATCTCCATTACCAGCCTGTTTGCCTCCAGGTTTGCCATGCAGATTGCTTTAAAGTCCTTTCGATTGATAGTATTCATTGACTCTGGAGAAGTAATCTGAAAGCCCCAGGTCGTACATAACTTTTTTAATGTACTTTGATCAGGTGATTGTTGTGTCATGATCCTGCTTCATAGAGTCCTTTATTGTTTCTAGGTTTCAGCCTGTGCTACTGGAGGTCCAGATTCTATGCCACAGAAGCACTGGTTGTACCTGAATGATGTCTGAAATGTATGGTAACCCTAGCTCACTGCAACAATTAAAAACAGGGAAGCTAGCAGGTACAGCCAATATAAATCTGAGAAAAGCATTTTCAACATATTGAATAGGAGAGGGATCATGAAAACCCCACACTTATGCCCCAAAAATAGTGACACACACATTTTGCTTGATAGATTTTTAAAAGGATTTATAGGGGCCTTCCACCCACTTTCTTTCAAAGGTTTATAAGGTTGCATTTGACTTTATCAAAAGAAGACTCCTACTCTTAACAGCCTGGCCCCAGGTACCAGTACGATTGAACAGGACTCCCAAATATGTAAACATATCTGCGGATTCTATCCTGATTCCCCCAACTTGGAGACTCCTGCATTTTTGTTTTCCCTGTTCACAGATCATTACAAAAGTTTTCTATGCATTTAGTTTTTACCTTATCTGCTCCATAAAGCCAATATAGGATGCAAGAGCTTTCTGCAATTCTTTCTGAGTGCGTGCCATCAGCACAACATCATCTGCATAGAGGAGTGAGACTATCGGACCTTTATTAACATATGGTGGATCCCTTGTCTTGGCCACCAACTCCCTCTCCACGTTAAACGATGGAGTGCACTTCCCTTTGATTCCATAATGGACCTTGGCAGTTGCCCCCATATACAGTTGATGTAAGAACTGTACCAGGGGATCACCTTTATTTTGGCATCCAAGATCCTGGAGCACAAGGTGCGTCCTAGGTTCCGCCGGTGTGCTGAGAAATCAGTAGTTCTCGGTCATCACGGTCCGCGTCTCTGTTGAAATTATGAGCACTATAAACAAAGGTGATCCCCTATAGAGGAAGGATGTAATTAACTCCTTCATGGCTCATGTGAGAAGTTGGCCAGGCATATGCTGTCCACTAGTCTAGTGGGCACCTTCCACCAGTCCAAACGACCATTATTGATGGTAGGTTAAAGAAAACCTTTATAGAGAGGTATCCTAGTGGTAGCTGTGGAGAGCAGCCTTCAAGCTAAGTCTTGGAGGAATGTAAAGCAGCTTGTTTTACCAATCTATAATCTAGGGAATGACCAAATGAAAGGAGAACCACACCAGGTATTCTAAACACATCCCACTAGTTTCTTTATGAGGCTAGAGGCAAAAGCACATTCAGTAAACTTATTAACACACAGTAAATTAGCACAATAGACATTGAGCCCTAAGGGCATACCAAACCATATATTAAGAAAGTTGTATAAGAACCATGACTCACATAGAGATAAGGCCTAGAGCCTGTAAAACTGCTGGAGCCACCAGGAACCACCCAAGGTAGTGACACAGGGGATCCACGATGGACGCGTGCAGTGTCTAAACATAACCCCGAATCACCATTAACTTCTATGAGGAAAGTCGCAGTTGGAATTTTAAAGATAAAGGACACTTAGAAGAGGACTTGGAGCAAAACCCCTTTAGAGCTAGGGGGTTCTAGAGCCACCACTCATGGGAGCACTGAAGTACTCGAGTTACCTCACCTAGGGAAGCCAGGTGCATAGGTGTCTTTGATGTCGGGTTTCATCGTCGTTTTCAATGACGATCTGCTGCAAACTGCTGCTGACGTCCACATGAAAAGTGACCGCTGTGATCCAAGCCTGGATCGAAGATGAGAAGAACCTGAAAGCAGAGGGGACAGAGTCTGGGTCACTTGCCAGTGACCAGGGCCATGATAGTCGAATGGTCCCCGATGTTGGGTGATTTCAGTTGAAAAAGGTGAACTTTGACTCTTCATCCACGAGGACCAGGAGGTGTCGACGACAACCAGGTTCTGGATTCTAGCTGTCCCACAAAGGATGTCGAGTGCTGCGGTATCAGTTTCCGGATTGGACCCAACAAGGGTTGACAACAGCAACCCACACAGAAATCAAAGAAATGATTCGGTGCAGACCTGCAAGGTCTGAGGGAGTCACCCCTTGGTAGGGAATCAGGGCACATCTGGTGCAACCAGGGAAGCCCAAGGAAAAGTAGAGTTACCTTCAAGGGGACCCACCAGTCGAAAGACCAGGGATCGCAAAGGCCAACAATCTTTGGTGCAGTTGGGGCTCGGGCTTGGGCTACAAGTAATCCAAAGCACAACTTCAGGAAAGCTCGGGAAGTCAATGCACTAGCAAATGTGCATGGTGTCCAGCGGTTCCATTTCCACGTCATTCGTGAGAGTCGCGGGTCTCAGCTTTGCTTGGCACTCTGATCGGCCTTCAAGAAGTCTGGAAACCCTCTTCCTGGGCTGCAAATACTTCAGAGTCTGGTGGGAGCTTCGGAGATGCAGACAGGCAAATGCTTCATTGGTGCCTGCTTGAGCAGGGGAGTCAATTATTGACCCCAAGGGAGATTCTTCCATCCTCTAGTCTTTAGTAGAGCATCGACATTCAAGGATTCAGTTTCGGAGTTTTGTCCAGGTGCAATCTAAAGTTCGGTTGCCAGGGTTCCCTTACTTATACTAAGAAAATGGGTTGGAAATACTGTGGAGTCACACCTATGGGCAGGTCTGGAAAGAGGGGTGGCTACACACATTTCCTTTGTCTAGTTTTGACCCAGGGCAGGAGCTGGAAGCCTGCAACCGGTTTGGACTGGACTATGCACAGGGACACCAAATGTGCCCCCAGTGCAGACTTCGAAGCACTCTCAGAGTGCACCCACCCAGCCCCAATACACTGAAGGCTGCCTGGGAGGTGGTTACACCTCCCTGTGACATGAAACCTATGGTCCAGGCCTCCCCCGCCGGAGTTTCGGTCAGTAGCAGAAGGCCAGACTCGTGTCTGTGGCTGCAGCATCCATTTGATGAAGCCAGGGCTCTTTTTAACTATTACTGGTTAGACCAGTGTGTACAGGTCTCTCCCTCTAGAAGGGTGGAATTCTACCCCTGCTGCCAGGACTGAGAGGGGATAGAGTTCCAAAGTGTTTGACACCAAACACAACATGTTTCCATGCAGCCATTCCAAAGTTAGCATTTACCATGAGGTTATAATGCACTTAAGAGTATATGGTCTGGCTTTATCACACACAGCCTCGGAGAATAGGCTCCGAAAGCTGCAGAGGGGCTCTGATCATGCATGGGCTCCCGCTCACACAAAACCAAGCACTCTTCCTTCAAGATTGATAAGGCCTGCCTAGGAGTGACTGATAGGCTTATATGTGTCAGTGATTAAAGGTAGATATAGGTAACCTATATCTTAGTAAGGGGTGCATGCACCACCTTACCCAGGCTGCAGTAGCAGTCCTTTGGTGCCATTTTATAAGGCTTCCCAGGGGTGGCATAATACATGCTTCAGCCCCTGGTAGGCCTCTGGGGTACCTATGCCCTTAGTACTTAGTGTACCATATACTAGGGACTCACAAGGGTACCTCAGTAACCAAACTGGAGTGTACCTAAAGTACAGGTAATCAATTTAGAGAGGAAGCAGTTAGGCTGGGGTCCTGGATAGCAGGGTCCCAGCCGGACTAAAGTAAAAAAACAGTGAAACACCAGCAAAAAGTGAGGGTAACCATAGTAAGCAGATCCTACTCTCGTACAACTCATAATAGAAGTGGATTTGAATTGTCCATCCGCACAGTGAGGACGTGACAAGTAAGAGGAGATTACACACAGATTCCTTCTTTTTGAGAAACTTGCACAGCAGGCTGTACCCAGTCCTGATGATGACTAGCAGCAGAGCACAGCTAGGCAACAGCTCAACTCGCAGGGAATGCCGTCAACTGTCAGCGTGAGAACAACTGTGGCTATGTAATTTCTCCGCTGTTAAACATGTGAGACTAGAGCACACACCTCCACAAAATGGCAGTGCTCTATGTCACTACCGAGCCGATCTGGGAGCCAGCCAAGCAAAAAAGGACTTACGAACGTTGTGGAAACTACCACCCATAACAGGCCACCACAAATGTGGCACGTGTGTATCCTGCCCCAACACAATCGAAGGGGAAGAATTCCAATTTAACGCAATAAAATGGACACACAAAGGATTCTCAAATTGCAAAACACATAACGTAATATACGCAATTATGTGCCCTTGTCCTAAGTTGTACATCGTGAAAACCACCCAAAAAGTAAATCAACGAATAGCCCAACATAGGTCCAGGATCAGACACAAAGTGATGTCCGCGCCCATGGTACAGCACTTTGTTGAGTATCAACATATTGAGTCAGATTTTAAATGGACAGTGTTGCAAGCTATGAAAGTCCCTCCTAGGGGAGGAAATGTCGATACCATGTTGCTGAAAAAAAAAGCCTATCTAATTTTAAAATTTAATTGTGTGATGGACGGATTGAACGAAATATCAGAACTGCAAAGATCTAATTATTGAGTCCTCTGTTGACCCACCCCCCACTAAGACACGCATTCAATGGACCACATCAGCCATTGCGCTAACCACTATATCCCCCCTTCTTTCTAAAGATAAAAGAAACAGAAAAGTGAGCATACAAAACGGCATATTGTGAAAAACTACAATTCCCATAATGCCTAGCAGCATATAATAACAGGAAACTGAGTCCCATCGAGTGTTGGAAACTTGACTCTGCAAGAGCGTTAGAAGTGAGAGTTACCCGGCCCCTTGGAGCCTCGAGCACTACCTCAACAGTTAGAGTTAAGAAATGTATATTGAATAGACCAGAGCGTTTCTGAACTTAAATAGGCTTGTCGAGTAACGATCGACATCGCTTTATTTAATCCACAGAATAGCTAACCGAACCCATCGCGCCTCAAACTACCGAAAGTGCAGCAGTGCCTGAGTCCCCCCTCGGCGCCCGAACACATGTAAGTAGGTCAGCGTTACAGCGCTCGTATGTGATAGAAATATCCTTCACCAAGATTAGGTTTTAAACCCACTTTACAATTTGCATTTAAACAGAACGCCAACACCGCGGGACTGCAACTAAATTTCCACAATTGGTTAGTCCGACCCTGTGAGTGATTAGGAACACACCCTACAAGTAAGTGTTAGCGCATTAGGAACTTTGATTTAAAATGTGCAAAAACGTGCCAGAAAGCTACACACTGTTAAATCCACCATCCGTTAATTCCATTTAGGTAATGGTGAAACAGTATGGATAACTTGACGCCCAGCCTTTGAAAATCACAGCCTCCAACAAATGTGATAAAAGGTAACAATCCTCCGTAGGTTTCACCTACGTCAGAAGACAGTTAAAAGGATCTTGAGAATAAGAGATACTAAATGTCCCTTACCTTTACACTACAGGTATACAGCTCAGCCCTGAGGAAGAACCCTAGTGACAAAAAGAAGGGTTTAGAAACGCGTCGGCTATACGGCTGTCCTAAAGATGATGATTTATTGTCTGTGTTGTATTTGGGCGATGCAATTAAAATCATACTGCCCAATGTGTTTGATCCATGCAACAGTTAGGACTAGCGCATAAGGATCAGTACCTGACTTAATTTAGGTGTATATAATTTATTGTCTGTGTTGTATTTAAATTGTGAATGTGTAACCACACATGAATGTTTTTTGATTTGTTCTGTTTGTAAATACTGTATAACGCAAGAAACACTGTATGTATTGTTTCCACGGCAAAAGGAATGCTTAATCCTTTGAAGCTTGCATAAAATGTAAATATGTATTGAAAATTCTAAAAAATGATTAATGTATACACAATACCTTCTTGAAGTAACTTATAGAAGGCACACACCAGCTGAATAAATTAGTTGTTGTGACTCAAATTCGAGACCTGGCATTCCCCCTTTTTTTGACTATGTCACAACCAGGCAGCCAAACAGACATGCACAGGAAAGCTCCCCCACCTATTAGCCATATTATTCTTGGACACAGTACTATGTTGTGGGTCCCCCAATGCATGGTGCGGAGCCAGTGATGCCAAGATTTAAAAGGAGAACTGCCAGTTATTGTACATGGTAATGTGAGGTCTGTGATGATCGACTAAGAGTGGATTTTTCATTCTGCGTCATGACTAGGACAATGATTTTGAGCTGATCCCTCCCCCCCTCCCTACTTCTTGGATATGGGGGATTCAATGTCATTGGAGCCACACTTAGAAAGTAAAGGCTACCAGTTGGGCTAGCAGAAGAAATGCTAGCACTGATCTCAGACTGATATGGCCCTGAACCTCAGTGAATCGTCTGGTTTTGATGCTACAGATATGTGCAGAAAACACAGTTGAAGGACAGAATGTAGAACAATGTCTTACATTCACCCCAGTACGATGATCTGGGCCTCAATCCATCGTTTTTTTGCACTCCACAACACCCTAGGTCAGACAATGGCTATATGCAAATCAGCCTTGACCCTGTGCCTCATGGCAGCAGTCCAGCCCGAACTACCAAGCCATGTCTTTCCGAGACCGGAATCAAGCATCCAAGGACCGGTTTCTGGCTATCAGTCTTCTTCAGCCTGGATAGCTTGACTCCAGTGATGTGGAGAGCCTGGGACTCACGTCTGAGCATACCCAGCCCACTCGGGGTGAAAATTGCAAAAAACACAGTTGATGGACAGAATGCAGAACAATGTCTTACATTCGCCCCAGTACAATGATCTGGGCCTAAAACCATCGTTTTTTTGCACTCCACACCACCCTAGGTCAGACAATGGCTATATGCAAATCAGCCTTGGCCCTGTGCCACATGGGAACAGTCCAGTCCGAACTACCATGCAGAGACTGGAGGGCTCTTCTATTTGTTTTCTTATCCCTTCTGGACCATTGTTTCTATATTCACTGTCACTGAATGATGCACCACTGTAAAGTGAACTATATAATATTGCTGTCCTCATACTTCGAAGGTATGAGACAGGTTTTGGTCAACCTATGACATCAAGCAAACCAGTCAGCAACTGCTGTTTTCGGAAGCGGTTAGCAGCCCAAAACCAAGTGAGGAAGCCAACCACACCTGCACCATGATATTGCAAGATGGAGTCATTGCTAAAGGAATTTGCGGCCACAAGCACAGCTTTGTGGGCCATGGACTCCAAGATTACTGACCTCACAACAGAGGTGCAGTTCATACAATGAGAAGAATCTACTTTCCGGGCGAGCCAGCAGACAGTGGATAGGCATCTAAATGAGATGGATCCCAATATGATGGTCTATGGGATTGGGGCAAGGACATTGACTTTTTGATGCACAAGATTAGTGACCTAGAAAATCGATTGTGGTACACCTGAGGGTACTGAAAAGAGGGGTATGTTGCTCTTTCTACTTCACCTTTAGAGCTTCAGGCAACTCACTGCATTATAGCCAGTCTGCTATTCAAAAGGCAAGCCCTCACCCGATCATTGCATGTGCTATATACCATCATTATACAGGAGCTGTCCTACAGGCATCAAGCAGTGCTACAGACTCATTACTGTTTGAGGCTAACCACATTTTCCTCTCTACAGATTATTCTTCAGCTACAAGCATCAAACAAAATACATTTATGGCACTCAGATCTCGGCTACAGCGATGGAATCTCAAATATGTTGTTCTGGATCCTGCACACCTGCTAATGACAATGGACAGCAAGACTAAAGACTTTTGGTAGCCGAGTGAGCAAGAACCCTTTCTGGATAGCCTGGAAGAATCCAACATGAATGCATTGACACCACACAAAACTCCCGTCCTATCCTTGGCAATGGAGACTGCATCACCTGGCCAGCCACCACAAAAACTTTCAAGGCAGCAGAAGTCACTAATTGGAACAGACAGATTATCTAACTGATCTGTTCTGAAACAGGTGGTTGATTCCCTCACAGGGACAGAGATAGGGAAAAATCAAGATCACCCTTGAAAGCACTACCATTGGACAGCACGACTGCTGGAAAATATGAGTGACTGAGATATGTCAGAATGTGCGGGGAGGGAAAGAGGGAGTGGCTATCCAAATTTCCCAGAGCCAGTAGGCGTAGGATTCCACCTCTGATTTCTATCTGAAAGCACATGTCAGTTGTGTATGGTTTATCTTAAAATCCATACTGCCCCTAAAGCATGGACCCCAATGGGGGGGCTTCTTACACCTCTTTGCCAGATATTTACGAATGTTTAGTTGGTTCTTGTCTTCCCTGTGTCTTCAGCCCATGGCCATTACCTTCTTGATGCACACCCATCAGATCGCCTCCCCCTTCTCCCTAACACTGTGATCCTGTAGTGTGGTCCCCATGGGTTGTGTTCATGGCACATAACTGCATATTGGGAAGCATGCTGGCACTAAGTCGTTGATGGGGCTACTCACCCCAAGGATGGCAGAGGGGGCCCAGGATAGTGATGTTTGTGTGGCACAGGAGTTAGCTCCTTAGTTAAAGATGTTCTCCTCCTATTCCTTTCCAGTATCTGCAAACCCCCCGTATGAAATACCTCCATAAAGGGACACCCACATGCACTCTCAAAACACAGCTTGAGATACTACAATCTCATCCAAACTCTCACAGTTGCAGTGGAGAAGGTGCTGGCGAAGCTACAGTCGTGAAGAAGTGGCGAGGGTAGAAAAGCAGGCCGTCTCCTGCATGACCAGTTACAACAAAGAGAACCTCAACTAACCATCCTGCGGATTCAAGCCATGTCCTAGTACTGTATTAAATCATCCTACTGAAATTGTAGACAGCTTTGCCTCATTCTTCTTCTCCCTTTATTCCTATGAGTCACAAGCTAATCATTAGCAGGTTGATGACTTGCTCGCACCATTACACCTTCATACACTTAATGTGGAAGGCTGACTTAGAATGTATTTTTATGGAGGAAAAGATGGTTGAGTCTATTGCAGCCTTATTGACTAGCGAATAGGCCCTGGAGGAATGTTAGATTCCTCTTCTGGAATTTGAGAAATGCTGGTGAAAAAATTCAATAACTGTCTGGTGGAATGTTTTTCATTTGAGCAATGGGAAAACAACAGGAATAATGTGAAAATGGGAGCTGGTGACAGTGAGCAATATTTGGTGTCCATTTGGCATCCTCTAGTGCAATTTCCAGTCACTAGGAAGACCTCAGTTAGATTTCTATAAAAAGGGAGGTTGCGAGCCGTTACGGTTAGTAGGCTGCTTTTTGAGTAGATTTTCATAGGAACCTTCTCAAATAAGGCCTTAAGACCCTTCTTCTTTAAAAAAACCTCTAAGATTGTGAATGTTTTTGCCCCATTTCGCTGATCAATGTTCAATGGAAAATAATGGGCAAGAGATTTGCAATTCTGCTGTGCAAGTTGATCCTGAAGCTCATCCATAAGCTTCAGATGTGCTTTGTCCTGGCTGCTGCTCTCAGAATCACCTTCAAACGTTGGTGCATGTACCCAGGCACTTGAGAGACGATGTTGAAGATAAGCTAGCCCTCTAGCTTGATCTCAAGAAGGCATTCGAGCATGTTGAATGGTCGTAACTGTTTCAAGGTATGGTTAATGTGAGCTTAGGTGATGACTTTATAATGAAGGTCAGACTCCCATATGGCTTGTCCACAACGAAAGTATATATGGGTCTTTTCATCACACACTTACCATACACACTGTGGTACATAGAAGGACTGGCCCCATTCATGCCCCTCTTCCATTTAGTCCTTGTGTGCCTATCCATGGCATTTCACCTTTCCCTGGTAGTAGAGGGAATAGGGGTGGAGGTGGTGAGGTAAAGGCATTGCTGTATGCTGATGATAACCATCTCCTTTTATCTAACACAGAATCCTCAATCTCAGCTGCAATGTCTGTCATAAACAAATTCTTGCAGCTGTCCAAATATAAAATTAACTTGGCGAAATATGAGCCACTCCCATTGTGTAGGGTTAACACTAGCATGTGTGTGCAGGCGTACAGCATGTGATGAGTCTGGGAAACAACCTTTACAACTTAACTTTTACAACGCACTACCATTACAACAAAACTTTTACAACACAACATCCATTACAACGCATGCCATTACAACGCAACCATTACAACGTATGACACTACAATGCATACTACTACAACGCATGTCATTACAATGTAGTCATTACAACGCATACCATTACAACGCATAGCATTACAACACATAGTACCCTTACACTATCCAACACTTACCCTCCTGTTGCACCCCCTGGAGTTAGAATAGTAATTTTTACCCCAACACTATTCAACACTAACCCTACTATTGCACCCCCTGGAATTAGAATAGTAATTTTTACCCCTACACTATCCAACACTTACCCTACTATTGCACCCCCCTGGAGTTAGACTAGTAATTTTTACCCCTACACTATCCAATACTTACCTTACATGCAATGTAATGAAATGTGTTGTAATGGCATGCGTTGTAATGGAATGCGTTGTAATGGATGCTGCGTTGTAAAAAATGCGTTGTAAAGGTATGCGTTGTAAAAGTATGCGTTGTAACGTCATACATCCGATGAGTCTCCAAGGGTCTTACAAACTTGAACATTCGTATTAACACTGTGCTTGCTGGAATGGTGGGAGATAACCTCCTTATATTAGTGGAGAAGCTGAAGCAAGATTTTCTTAAGTGGACGCCCTTAAACATTTCACTAAGGGGTAGATGCAAATGATCAAGATTCCATTGTCCCTCCAGGGAAATTATGTACTTAGGATGCTGCCTTTATTGGTTCCCTGTAATCAGCTTTAGCATATTGAAGCAGGCAAAAGATCATACATTTAGAGGGCCACATTCTTTAGAATAAGGAAAATGCTCAGAAATATTTAATCTATAAAAAGGAGTGTTATGAGTATGGTGAGGTGGTAGGTTGTTGTTTAGTGTTACGATTACGGATGAAGGAAGCCTCTCAGAGAATTGCAGATCTTAGAGATAAATCAGAAGTGATGACTCACGACCCTCGAGGGATACTTGTAATTTTTCAACAGTTTTAAACAGATTTATATAACCAGCAGAAACTACTTGATTATGAAAGTAACTCAGGTATTTTAGGGGTTTTGATTCAGCTGGATCAGGAGGAGGCAGAGGTGTTAGATAGGCCTATTACAATGGAGGAGATATAGAGATGGCTATTAACAACTTGGCGATTGGTAAAGCTGCTGGCATGGACAAGTGCCCAAGAGAGGTCTATTCTTTTTTTTTCATGATATTAAGAACGAGATGTTGGAAGTCATTCGAGCTGCAGAAAATAGGCATGCACCTAAGACTTGGGATGAGGCCACTATTGTGGTATTCAAGAAGAAGGGGAAACCATCAGAACTTCTGGGGTCTTACCGACCGATTTCATTAGACAATTGTGATAAGAAAAGCAATGCTAAAATTTTGGCAAATCAGTTGGCAAATGTTATTACACCGTTAGTCTCCCTGCATCAGCATGGCTTCATCCCTGGCTGAGGGACGGTGGCACATGTTAATAAAGTGGTGACATTATTTGATATTGCTCAGGTGGAAGGGAGAGATTTGGGTTTAATGTTGCTTGACGCTGTGAAAGCATTGGACCGCGTAGCCTTGGATTATTTATGGGATATCCTGTATCGGGTGGGATTTGGTCAAGGGTTTATTTAGGCTTTACAAGTATTAAATAAGTCACGGGTAGCTAGGATATGTTCAATGGGGATGGTATCGGAACCAGTTATTATTACTAGAGGGACACGACAGGGGTGCCCCTGCTCCCCCTGCTTTTTGCTCTGTACATTAACCCTTTAGTTGACAGTTGGAGAAAAGTGCCTCGGTTAAACCGTTTATTGTTCAGGAGATTCAGTATTCAGTGTTCGCTTATGCGATTACATAGTTATTGCTACGGCAGATCCGGCCACGGCTATATTGGAGGTTTAACGTTTAGCGTAAGAGTTTGGCCAGATATCTGGTTATAAGCTGAACATAACAAAAACACAAATATTGTGTACAAACAACACTATGCCCGACGATTTAATGGTAGTCAGGGAGGTGACTTATTTAGGGATTAAAATCTGAGTATCTATGAACGATTTGGTGGAAGCCAATTGGGTTGCTATAATGACCAGTGTTAAAGAATTCTTAGGAAGGTGGGGGCATCTTCATCTTACACTTGTGGGTAGAGGCAACATTTTTAAAAATGAACATACTCCCTATGGTTTTGTATTTTTTTAGATGTTTCCCTTTAGAAGTGACACAGGCTCAATTGCAACATTTACTCGCTAAATTTCTTTGGGCTCCGGGAAAACCTAGATGTGCGGGACGATTTATGACTCTTCCAAGAGAAAGGGGTGGCTGGTCGATACCTGATGTCACATTTTATTATTATGCATGTTTTCTGTCCAATATGCAGTTAGTAATTTGGCAGAGGCTCAGTCAATCCATCAAATGCTTTTGGGAGCAGAGGTTATAACATTTTTGTTTAAAAAAGTGGAAGGTAGCTACTATAAGAGGACATGCTTTAAAGTTATAGATGCTGTCTTTCGGTGTGGAAGGCTATTTGCAAAAAAAGGTCTTTAGAGGGGATAACATATTATACACCCACAAATGCTTCAAGGATACTGCCACAGATTTTTGGGGACCACATAGCTAGAATCTGGAGAAGTAGGGGTATTTCTCAAATTGGTGATTTTTATGAGGTTGGAGGGCTTTAATCCTACTTTCCTGGATTTGACAAGGGAATACAATTTACCTAGGATGTAGTTTTTAAAGTTTCTCAAATCCAGGATTTTTTGGGTAGGAAATATCTAGTCCTAGTACCGCATAAACCTATTGAAGCTATTAGGCGAAATGAGAAAATTTGTTTTTTTTTTATAAGATATTATTAACTTCTAGGGTGTATGATTTGGAGAAGCACAATCTTAAATGGGCTAATGCGTTGGGAGAAGAGAGAAAGCTATTGCAATGCCTGGGGAAACGCTTTTGTCTGCAAATATTAAATCCCAATTTTTTTAAACTGGTTTCAATTTATATTATACCCCTGCAAAATTGTTGAAATGGAGGGAGGCAAGATGGTAAATGTTTTCGGTGTGGTAGTGATAATGCTGATAGCTTGCATATTTTTTATTCTTGTAGTAAATTGGCTCCTTATATTAGTCACATAGATTTTTTTTCAACAGGTCTTACTGATATATCAATTAAAATTACTCCAGCTATGATGCTATTAGGAATTGGTCAGGATTCAGATGCTAGGAAACTTATGTTTAAGCATTGTTATTTATTGTTTATGGCTATGGCTGTAGCTCGTCTTTGTGTTGCTGCTTCTTGGCTGCAGTCCGAGCCCCCTCCTTTTGAAATGTGGCGAGCTAGAATGTATAATATATTTAATTTAGAATTTAGTTTATATTCAGCAAAAGGTTCAAGGAAATGAAATACCTGTATTTATATTTGGGGGGTGTTCTATGAACATATGAATGTTTTAAGTGTAATGTAATCTTGTGATACTGTGGATCAATACATACATAAAATAAAAAAATTAAAAAATAGAGGGCCACAGACGAAAACCTTGGGCATCAAGGCAGTGGGCTGACACCACTGCATGGGTCCTTTGTCTACTGTACATGACTTCCTTTAGCTTGGCCTTCCATCTCTCTCAAACCTCGCTGAATTTACGTGAAATAAGGCACACTCCAGGGGCGTGGCTACGCAGGCGATCGTAATGGCTGCCTGACTGTAGAGCTCCGCCGGACGGGCTGGAAGAAGGCGACATTCCCATGTGATCCGGCGCTGCCAGGGGTCTGCAAATGCCCGCCTCTGTCCCCGGGGGCCGTGGGATGCTGATGGTCGCTGCCTGAGACTGGGGGACGGCGTGGACGTTGAGGATTGCGGAGGGGTGGTGGGGCCTGTCGGGTCCCGCCGGACGTGCACCCTAACGCGCCGGAGCGCCTGGTGAGTCTCCCTCGGGTTCCCGCGCCCCCCCCCTTGGCTTCCGGGTCGCTGTTGTGTCCCCCCGGTCCGTTGCTGGTCCCGGGCGGGCTCCTTTGGTGGGGGTTTTTGGCCCCCGGTGCTGCTTCAGACCTTCGGGCCTGGTCCGGCCTCGGGAGCCGGGGCCTCGATTTCTGGGCCTGCCTGGGCTGGGTGGTGACGGGCGGGGGGCGGCGGGCAGCTGTTCCGGGGTGCGTTCGGGGGGTGGCGGGGGGGCACGCGGGGGGGTCTCTCGGGGGTCTCTCGGGTGGCCCCGCATATCTCCGTCTGGTGGGGGCTCTACATTCTCGCCCCCACCGTTGTCTTTTGCCATCGACACACGCCTGTTCCCAGCGCTGCCCATTCCTTTGCTCCTGTTGCTGCTCCCTCATCCTCACGAACGGCTAGAGGCGTGATGGGCCCACCAGCCACAACGCGACGGAAGGACCCCACTCAGAAGAAGCTCAGCTTCGATAAACCACCCATCTGCTCGGCCGACAATCAGACTGCCAGAACTGCTGCTTCGGCTAGCCCTGCGCCACCGGACATGGCGGGGATGGTGGCTGAAATGCTTGGTGAGATGCGAGCGGGGTTCAAGGCCATTGACTCCCGCTTTGACGCCCTCGATCAGAAGATGGCCGAGATGGGCGCGAAAATTCAGTCTCACGACAGGCGTCTGGATGTGGCTGAGTCCCGAGTCTCTGATCTTGAAGATGGCGCTACTTCCACGCTGAAACGACTGGAGCGAGTGGAGAAGATCCTCAAGGAGGTGGCCATTAAGAACGAGGATTTGGAGGCGCGCAGTAGGCGCAATAACATTCGAATTCTTGGTGTGGCGGAGACGACGGCCACTGGCCGCTTTGACACTTTTGTGGAACAGCTCCTGATCGAATTGTTTGGCAGGGACACCTTCACAGCTGGCTTCGTGGTGGAGCGGGCACATAGGTCATTGGGCCCTCGTCCTGCCCCGGGCCTGCCACCTCGCCCCATCATTGCCAGACTCATGAATTTTAGAGATAGGGATGCTGCCCTGAGGGCCGCTCGTGAGGCGGGCGAGGTGAAATGGCAGGGTGGGGTACTTTCTTTCTTTCCTGACTTCACAATGATGGTACAGGACGCCCGTCGCAAATACACTGGTGTTAAGGCCTCGCTGCGCAAGCTGGGACTGCGCTATGGCATGCTGTACCCTGCCAGACTGAGGGTTGACGTCAATGGCAAGTTTCGCATCTTTGACTCCCCCACCGAAGCACAGGAGTTCTGCCTAGCCTATAAAAATAGAGGATCTCCGCGGTCCTCGGACAGGGCGCAGCAATCCCCTACGAACATGGACTCGCAGGCTAGCGCTGACCTTTTTGCTGAGAGCGGGCAGGGCTGACTTTTGCCTATTCTTCGCTAGGCCTCTCATTAATACACTGCACTGCTAACTGCTCGACTCCCCTGGCAGGGCTCTTACACGTTGATACGATTTGAATGTCGACCTGATTGTTGCGTCTGCCCGGCGGGGCGTTGCCTCCCCCCATGGCGCGAGCCGTATGGTGCTCATTTCTGAGAATGTTTTTCTTTCGCAGGATTTGCATTGGACTCTTGCTTCTTTCTGCTATTCTTGGTGTTGTTCTTTGGGCCGGGTGGTGCCTCCGTGGGGTTTACGTGAGGCTGGGTGGTGGGTGGGTAGGGGGGGGTGTTTCACGCATTAGTTGGAATGTTTCTGTGCATGCTTTGTTTTTTGTTTCGAGAGAGGTCTGTTTTGCGGAAGGGTGGCGGCGGGTACGCACAAGATTGTTCACTGATATCCTGTACGGTTTTGCATGGCTAGGGTAGGTCAGCAACCTGGTCCTTCCAAACTGGTTCTGATGTCGTGGAATGTTCGGGGACTCAGCGACACTAGAAAACGGAAGCAAATCCTGAACTATGCAGCTCGACATGGGGTGGATGTGTTGTTCCTCCAGGAAACACACCTGGGGCAGACTGATTCCGCTATGGTTGCCAGGGGTTGGGGCGCGCACAGGTTCTTCGCCAATTACAGCAGGTATGCGAGAGGGGTGGCCATTTTAGTTCACCGGCGGGTCCCTTACGTGCACTCTGATAGCATTCTTGATAAAGAAGGTAGATATGTGGTGGCCACTGGGACTCTTCTCGGCTTTAAGATTACTTTTGTTGGAGTGTATGGGCCCAATACTGACTCCCCTACCACGCTCCAGTGTCTTCATGACGATTTGCTACGCATCGACACTGACATGTTGGTGGTGGGTGGAGATTTTAATTTGTTGATGGACCCTGCACGGGATAGCACCTCTACATCACCGGACTGCAAACCTCGCTCCCATGCTGTACTCTCAACCATGTGTGCACACTATCCCCTAATTGATATCGAGGCCCGGCTTCATCCCCACTCGCCCGCTTACACACATCATTCTGGGTATCATAACACTAGCACCAGGATCGACTATTGGCTCCTCTCCCCGGGTGTGGTTGGTTGGGTGGACACGCACTCTACGCTCCCACGTACCTTTTCAGACCACTCTCCTCTACTTTTGACTTTACTGGTTCCTAGACTGGGAGGGTACGAGAGACAGTGGCGCTTCCCTGGCATGGCATTGGCTGACCCGGTTTTTAAAGAGGACATTCGCAAGGCGATTGAGGACTATTTTGAGCTTAACTCAGGCACTGTCGACACATGGGCCACACTGTGGGAGGGTTTCAAGGCCACCATCCGGGGTGTATGCATCACGAAATACGTTGGGTCATTGCGCGAGATCCGCGCCACAATGTCTCGTATCGAAGGTGACATTGCGGCGTTGGATAGTTCTGGCCTCCCGGACCCTGATGGCGCCTTGGAGACCAAACGTCTGGGATTGCTGCAGGATTTCAGGGACGCCGCAGACAGGGAATTGCACTACTTGCATACTCAACACGCAGCTAGACAACACGGAGAGGGTGACAGACCTGGTAGACTCCTAGCACAGCTACTACGCCCCCCCCGGCAGGCCTCCTATATTACCGACTTGCTCGATGACTCTGGCGTTCGCCACCAGACCACTCCTTCCATATGTGCTACTTTCCTGTCCTACTATAAAACGTTATACACCTCCTCCTTGCCTGATGACCGTCGTGATCCTGGCCCGTACATTGATGAGATCGCCATGGTGTTTTTGGAGAAAGGCATGCAGGATTTCCTTGCCGATCCCATCACGCCCGAGTACATTGTTGAGGCTATCGACGCCTTGAAGGGCTCCTCGGCTCCTGGGCTGGACGGCTTTTCGGCCGACTTCTATAAGGAGTTCAAAGACGAACTGGTGCCCCATCTTGTGGAAATGTACTCAGAGGCATTAGAGACCGGCGTCTTGCCTCCCACACTTCGAGAGGCGGTGATCGTGCTGCTGCCCAAGCCTGGTCGTGACCCGTCCCTCTGTGGCTCTTACAGGCCCCTATCGCTGCTCAACCTTGACTACAAGATCTTGGCCAAGGTTCTCGCAATTCGCTTGTCGCTCCTGATGGAACAGATTATTTCCCCTGCCCAGTCCGGGTTCGTCCCCCACCGCTCCACCTCCCTTAACCTTAGAACTCTCTTTTCTGTCCTGCACAGAATAGACCCTGACACCCCGGCGGCGGCTGTGTTTTTGGACGCCGAGAAGGCCTTTGACTCCCTGGAGTGGCCTTTCTTTCTGTCCGTCATGCGGCGGATGGGCATGCCCGCAATGTTCATTGCCACTGTAGAACTGCTCTACACCGCCCCTCGGGCGAGATTACGCCTTAATGGCACCATCTCCGATAGCTTCCCCCTCTCGAGGGGCACCCGACAGGGCTGCCCTCTCTCCCCACTGTTGTATATCCTAGCCATGGACCCCTTGGTTAGGCACCTTCAGGAGCGGCATTTACATCGTGGCCTCCAGTTTTGTACTGGTCCGCTCCTCGTCTCTTTATATGCGGACGATACCATACTTTATGTCCGGTTCCCTGAAACAAACCTGGAACCCCTTCTCCTCGAGATAACCCGGTTTGGGGAGTACTCTGGCCTTCGTATCAACTGGCGCAAGTCTGATATCTTCCCCCTTACGCCCGCCACAGTTCGTTGGGACAGTCCATTCCCACTCGACTGGAACACGGACTCGGTGAAGTATCTCGGTATCCACATACACCTGGATACAGTCTCCATGGTCCGCCTGAACTACGGTCGGGCCTTGGACTTTCTGGAAGATAGCCTCGCCCACTGGCTTCGCCTTCCTCTTTCCATGGCAGGACGCGTAGCTATCATTAAGATGGTGGTGCTTCCCCGTTTCCTATACCTGTTCCACAATTTGCCGATCCCACTGACCAAGATTTTCTTCACCCAGCTGCGCTCATTGTTGCTGCGGCTAGTTTGGGGGGACAAGAACCCGAGAGTCTCCTGGCGAACCCTGACTCTGCCCTATGAACGGGGCGGTTTTGGAGTCCCGGACTTTCACCTTTACTATCTTATTGCCCAGTGCGCTTACGCACACCCCTGGTTTCACCCGGATGCCCGGATACCCCATTTGCGTCCGGAGGCGGACATGGCGTGGCCTGTTGCCCTCGGGAGGCTATTGCCCAAGGGCCTGCCCCGTGACCCTCAGGATATTCAGACTGCCTCCACTACTTCCTGGGCTTGGATGCAGCTGCGTCGACTGCTCCGGAAGGATGTGTTATACTCGCCGGCCCTCCCACTCCCGAACCCCCACTGGCTCCCTATCACTTCTGAAGCGGTGGTCTGTCGTACTCTTTCCAAATACCAGCTTAACACCGTGGGAGATTTGTTCCCGGATGGTCATGTCTTTTCGGTCACAGAGGACCTCCGTTTTTCCGATCGAACGTTCATGGACTCATTCGTTCTTACCCGGTTGAGGTCCATGCTCAGAACACAGTTTCCTTCTTTCCCGCTCCCTCCCGACGACTTGGAGGCCCTGACCTTCTTGATACAGTCCTCCAATGGTGCGCACGTTGTGTCAAAATTATACAAAATATGTGTGGCCGCACTTCCTGCCCCAGATGCACGGGTACGTGCAGCGTGGGAGGCGGATCTGGGCGGACCCATTACTGACGACCAATGGTCCGCTTGCTGCCGGGCCACCAAAGACGTCTCCATCAACACCAGACACAAACTAATTCACTTCAAGTTTTTACGGAGGCTGTACTTCACACCTGCCTTGGCTCACAGACTCGACCCGTCAAGGCCGCATCACTGTCCCAAATGCAATGCCCCACACGCCGACTTTGCCCACCTTGCATGGACGTGTCCCAAACTGCAGGACTACTGGTTGCAGGTACACCACATACTGGGTAACATTTTAGAGTGTGTCCTGAGTCCCCTGCCCGAGATTGCATTGATGGGGTATGTTGTTGAGTTTCCCCACCCCACGAGGAAACTGGCTGCCATTGGTTTTCTGCTCGCAAAAAGGGAAATTGCTATGCTCTGGGGTTCTAAGCGCATTCCCACCTCGAAGACATGGCTCCGCAGTCTGGCCCAGTGTAACATAAATAATGCAGAATACTCCGCACAGCTTCCAACCGCTTCGCGCCCAGTCGACATATGGGGCCCCTACAGACAGTACATTAGCAAGCTAACACAGGCGGCGCAGTCCCAGGCGGCGAGCTCTCTGGTTCCGGAGGGGGTGGGCTAGCTGTTCTTCCCCCGGCTAGTCTGCATTGTCTACTATGCTGCAATTGGCTACTGTTTGCCGTGCCTGTTCTGCTTGCACTCAATTCTTGGTTACCCCGACATCCTATGGTCACCCATGCAACCGCTATTACCATCTTGTCCTGATCGATGTGTTGTTGTCCGCTTTCTCTCCCTTGTAGGCATCTCTCTAGTTGTTGTTTTTTTTTTTTTTTTGCATCTTATTTATCTCTTTGCATCGCATGTGTACATGTACGTATTATTGGCAAACTAGAAAACGGAAAAATGGAGTTTCTAGAATGTGTTGCTCCGCTCATCATATTGTTGGTCACATCTAACCATGTTTCATTTTGCATTCCTGTTAATAGTGTCACTGATTTTCTCTACACGCTAAGTGACTGTTTGCTCCTATGTACCAACCTGATGCGAATAAAGAGATTTAAAAAAAAAAAAAAAAAAAAATAAGGCACACTCCAATGTGGGTTCACACTGAACGCTAATTAATTGGGTGTCTCAAACATCTCTCTCCTTGCTCTAGTATACTGTGTGCTGCCTAGTAGGCTCGAGCAGAGGTTTTAATTTTGCCTGCCGATTCAGTGGAATTTTAGTAATACCACGTTTCTCCTGTAGCATGGAGTTATTTGATTTATTACATTCCGCTGCTTTGCTGGCAGAATTAAAGTAAGCAGTGGTTTCTAAAGTTTAGAAACCAGTGCACACTTCTTGGCGCTCTTGAATGCTCTGCAGGAATGAACTTTTAATCATTGTAATCATGCTGAGTGATATATGCAGCGGTTTCTAAATGTTAAAAACCACTACATATCTCGCTTGTGCCCTTTATACTCTGCTGTGATTAAAAGCTTTAATCACTGCAGAATTTGAAAGGAGTAGGTGCCGCGTGACAGGAGTGGCTTCTAATGTTTAGAAACCATTGCATACCACACAGTATGTTTGACTGTGCTATTTTCATGAGGCAAGATACACCCTTGCTTCTTTTTTTGGATGAAGGAAGCATTTAGCACTATAAAAATAGCACCAAATTCCCACTTCACCACGAAGCGGAATTCCACTGAATCTTGCGTAATTTTAATGTAATTCAATGTGTTTCCACGGAATGAAACCCCTCCAATTCTCCCCAACTCTAGCGCTAACACAGGCACCCTTGCACTATAATGCAGCAGGATTGTTTTGTACAGTAAGGTATACCATACGGAGAATGTAGCAGGAGTTACCAAGAAGTCAAGCCAATCGGCGACGCACCTTTGGCCTATCAGTTAACAGGTAGGTTCCCTTCTCTTGTCAGTTCTCAGAGCACCTTTCGATGGAGCACATCCCAGGTTTTGTTTTTGGCTTTTTATGCACATTTAGTCCCACTTCCAAGGGTCCAGGACTGGGTGGGCACCACTTGGAAGGCAGGTCTCAATTGAGGCGGAGCCCAGGTGCAGGGGTTCAGGATGTTGGAGATTTTTACATCCCTGTAACTCAGAACAGAAGGGCAGTCAAGTAGCCCTCTGAGTCACTTCGGTAGTCCTGGAATTAGGCAGCAAGGCAGGCCTCAATCTTTAGGGACGTCCTCTGAGGGTAAAAAGCAGGCATCAAGCAGCAGGGTAGTCTTCTGAAGTGCAAACCAGTCCTCAAGCAGTAGGGCAGTCTTCTGAACTACAAAGAAGTCTTTCTGCGGGCCTCTCGGTCCAGGAGTGTACTGCATTGTGGGTCTGAGGGTCTTATTTTCATACCTGGTGCCAGCTTTGAAGTTAAAGAAATGTCTAGAGTTCTCCTACCACAGATGGTTCTGGAATTTCCTTCCCCTGCCTGGGCTCCATTGGGTCTGGGGTGACAATAGGCTAGTGTGAAATGCATTTTGAGTGGGTTGAGGCAGCTGCTTTGAAATGACAGTGGGGCAGGGAACAACTCCTCCTCACACATACTGGCAGGATGGCCTATTATGCCCCCACTGTCTTGCTGTCTGGGAGGAATACAAAAAGGCTAACTCCCATGCTAATCACAGTCATGTGACCCAAAACACAGACTGCAGGCACCAATTTGTTTAAAAACTTTCTAAAAGTTGGATTTCCAGAATTGTGTCTTAAAATCCGACTGGTCCATTAAAGAGGATTTTGAATAACACTTCTTTTGAGATCAAATATGACTTTTCTACCTGGCTCAAACACAAGTTATTACTTATTAAATGTAATAAGCTAACCAAATGGTATCCTATGGGAGAGATAGGTCTCCCAGTAGAGAAACATGGAATTAGAACATTTTCATTGCCAGGGCATGTACAATTTTAAAGTATTTTTCTGGGGCAAGCTGGTAGTTTAAAACTGCAAAGAGGCAGCAATGGCAGTCCTGATAGATGTTTTAAAGGGCTAATTAAGTGGGTGGCACAATAAATGCTGCATGCCCAGTTTGCCCACTTGTAGCATTTCATTTACAAGAGCATAGTACATGTAGTATCACTTTACTAGGGACGTATAAGTAAATTAAATGTACCAATCGGGTGTCAGCCAAATTTACTAAGTTTATAGTTAAGGGCACAGGTACTCCAGCACTGGTTAGGTGTGGTAAAGTGCAGAGTCATAATGGCAACAACATTTAATTTCAGTGACTAGGAGGGAAGAAACCAAAACATTTGCGGGAATACCACCCTAAGGGCTTACAGTTTCCTAATCTCCTCCTCCGTTATCATGCTTTTGTGTGGTGTAAAAATAATCCTCCTTTTACTACTATCACAATATAGAATTGGTGCAGTAATGTACCATGCGTTAAAATCACACATGTTTATGAACTAACATTGGGCCTTTCTGCAAATCCTCCATTCAACGTCAAGATTCTTGTTGAGCATTTGAACCTTGTTTAAAAGTGCAGTTCCTGCAAACACATCATCAAAATAAATGTATTTTGGTTCAAAGAACCATAAAAGTTTCACAATATAGAATCTTTTACAATTCATAAAACTTCAGCAAAGAAAAATTCACAACATGTTACCCCCTCATAAAAGACAGCGAGATTAACTATATCATTCCCTGGCAACCTTATACAAATTTCAATCATATCCCTTTCTAATCATAATAGGGCCCCTTATAAAGTGTGTTACCGCTATACAGATATCAGTAGAGGTCAATGGGTATAAATAGTTAAAATCATCACTATAGGAACATGGACACACGTTCCTCAATAATGGAAGCAGAAATCTGGTTCTCACTGACTTATATAAAGTGCAAAGTAAAAGAAAGTGCATTGTGCTTTGCCTAGAGAAATTATCACATGTGCAAGGTGTTAGCTGGTCCGTCCATCCTCCCCGACAAGGGAACGCTAACAGAAAGTGCACAGTGCATAGTCGAAACATGGTAAGGTAAAATCTGATTTGAGAATTTCTGGAAAAAGTTAGATAACATTGCCCTATTAAGAAATGCTTTTTTAATAATGGTCTTAGCATTTGGAGGAATTCTTTCAGTGTATTCAAAAACGTATCCTAGAACTATGTCTAGGAACTTGTCCGTCAAGAAGTGGACCCAGGGGATCTTTACAGCGCTACGCATATTATGGCAATCCTTAGCAACATTGCTTGAGAACTCTAAGCCCTCCAAGAGCCAGACCTTAGCCCATAAATACAATGGGGCAAAGCCAATATGGTCCTTTATAAACTCTTGCCCAAGTTCAGCATGACATAGTGATGTGGGGGGCGCGTGTTGGTACCATTAGTAATCTTTTGATGATTTTATTCTGTACTACTTTGAGCTGTTGGCTTCTATTATACCCCCAAACCCCGGCCTCATATGTAGACTTCACCCAGGATCAATGAGTCCATCTGTTTCACATCTCTGGTGAACACTGGGCAATTAATGATTTCCCAAACATTTTCAGAATCTTTAAAGAAACCTGCTCTTTCCAAATCCTCCGACGACTCCTACATCAGTTCCATCTTCCTACCCTCGATCACAATTTCATATTTGCTCCTCATAATTTTTGTTATCTCTCTATCATGAAGAGAGTCATGTACAACAGTGTTTAGTTCCTTATGAGCTTTGGAGTATTCGGTGTTAAACCAACGTGCCCCTGGGGTTTGCTTTTGAGGAATGTTCTTAATCGACCTCTGGGTAATGTCAGTGGTGAACACCTCAAAATCCCATACTCTTTTAATTGGGGTAGAATAAGGCTTCAGGCACCCATCTATGTGGTTATAGTTTCTTAGGATGATATCTTGTTCAAATTTTGATGGGTCTACCTTATCCCATTTCAATCTGATTCCTTTATTAGTTATATATTGAATTGTAGGTTCATCATTGGGCCCCGTCTTAGGGTTTATGTTAGAGAGGCTGTGAGCAAAACATTTTCTTTTACAACACCTTTCTGCAGCCCTACACCATGCCCTATGGCTCATTCCATGAAGCCCACACAATGAGCAGTAATTTTCTAATGTAGGTTTGAATCTAATCTGTAAAACATGATTGATCCTAATATTCCTCTTCTTGGTTTCTTAGCTGAGTCATATTCATAAGCCCATGTGTGTGAGTGCATGCTACCACATAGGATTAGCATTGGCAAATGCTTTACACGCCATTATTAAGCTTGAACTAGCATGGTCAATTTTTATGATGAGCCTAATTATGGTGTGAGCACATCTAAGCATTGCTAAGAATTAGCATTTTGCTACTTTAGACATAAAAAAAGTCCTAGTAAACATGGATAATCCATGCATTTGATTATGGTCATGAATATAGGGTTAAAAAAGAGATTACCACAGATATGTTCCCAGTTATGGAACGAATAGGGCCTAAAATATGGCCAGTCTGCAACAGGCACAAATAATCTGCAATTTATAGCAATTTAAGGTTCTTATTATACCATGGCTGGGCATGTTCATACATGTAGAGCTAGGGCATGTCAGAAAATAGCTACTCTTTGACAAGTCTGCTCTCATTACCAAGCAGTCAAGCTATAGGCCCCATTCTACAATGGTGGTAACACATGTAAACATGCCTGGCTATGGCATGAGGTAAGGAGTAATCAAGTGCAGGAACGTTTTGAGTTTCAGAACACCATATTACACATTTCACCCCACTAGTCCAGCACTTGGAACTACCCCCTAATTGTGGGCTGAACAAGTCATGCTTGGATGAGCATTAAAACCAAATTTTGCACTAGCCTCTCTTGAGATACCAGTGATGTGCACCATCATAGCATCATTTAGATCAATCATGCATATTTTATAATTTTATTTCTGAAAATGTACAGACTTACAGATGGCTGACGTTTTTAAAATATATTGTTAAAGGTGAGGTCATGTAATGTTTTCTCACAATTATGTGGTCCATTTAATCTGTAATACATAAATGTGTTAATTCAATCAATGTTTAAATAATTATAATTACATTAATTATATGTGTCAGATAGGCATAATCCCCTAAATAGGAGCAAGAGTCACACTCATTAAGATTTATAAAGAAAATACAATCAAGTTTTCTTTGGTTTAGCATACGAATATCTGGTCAAAAGCATAAACACGTTAGGGGCTTATTTATGAGCACCTTGTGCCACTTTTGCACTGCTATTGCGTCATTTTTAGTGATGCATCCGCGGCGTAAACAACGCGCCATGTTGCGCCCTATTTACAAAGTAATGCTTCAAGGCAGATACTTCACCTTGGAAACCCCTGTGTCACATTATACCTGCGTCAGGTATAATGGATGCAGGGTGGGCGTTCCTCCGCCAGCAAGCCTTTTAGAAGTGGTGCAGTGAAATCTACCAGTTCTCACAGAGCCCCTATTAGGACGCCACTGCGTCAAAACCTTACTCCTGCCTCATAGCAGGCGTAAGAGTGACTCAGGACAATGTGTATTGGCCTGCCCCATGCCTTGCTGGAGTTGTGTCATGCTTACAACACATCTCCAGCAATGCATGAGTTTTGTGCCAACAGATACGTCTATATTCCTGACGCATCTGTTACTCCTTGTGGCATGGAATGCCGTGCAGTAAATATGGTGCATCCATGGTATTGCAACGAGGGCGCAGTGAAAAGTGTTATCGCAGTGAGAAAACACTTTTCATGAATGAGGCCCTAAATATGTAGGCATGTTTTTTAAGCAGTGGGATCAGTATAGAAATATTTACTAAACATTTAGAATGTAGTTAATAAAGTTAGTAGACGTTAATAAACTGTAAAAGTGTAGTTCAGGTAAAAGAGAGCACCAAAGCACCTTTAAAATGTGTTCTTCCTCTGTTACCTCTTTATCATCCATGACATTGACGACATACAGAGTACCTCCTGTGATGCTGCCACTTCCCTGTCGCAGAGGACAAATGCAGCACCTCATATGAGAGTGTGACATCCTGAGGGAATTCTCAGGGTGTAAGGGGCATCACATAGCTGAGATTCGCGCCAGTCTCTAGCGACTCCCATTGTCCAGCAATCAGACATCACTGGGATCCTCCACTGCTAGTGAGCCCATGAACATTAAGCATGCACCAGAGTCTGTAGCTGTCTGTCACTGTGATCAGTTATGTAATATTATCCTTGGCCTTTTCCAACAGCAGCCTAGAACTGAAGAGGGTTCAAATGGCCAAATAGATTGGACAATTGTCCCAACCAAACCCACCAGACTCCAAGGAGTTTAAAAGCACTGGGCCAGCATAGTACAATTTGAAGTCAGTATTATTAGTTACTTATCCATACAATAGCTGGCATGATGAAGGACATAGACAGGTGAGATCAGTTGATATATTGCCTCAACTTTGATCCATTACCCTTTGGTATTGAGTCCAATGTTTCTCTCCATCTTATACTGCGATGGTCCATCAATTGGCTGTGTTTTCCCAAACTATTTAAATATGTTTGTATTCCCGAAGCCCAGAAAACTATCTTTGTAGACTCATCTTATTCTGCCAGGCCCCACACCTCACTGACAAAAGAACATGATGAGACATAGGGGAAGGCAGTGCACTTCTCAGGAGGGAATCTCTAGTCAGTTATGTGTTTCCTTGGATTGTTGTTTTTGCACAATTAATCTTTTCTTAGATGGGATAATTAATTTCAGCATGATGTGTTGTAACCAGGTTGGCCTCTCCCTCCACCCCTAACCTCTCCCATTCCTCACTCTTAGACTCTCTCATAGAACCTTGAGTGGGAGTTAATTTAGAATGTTGAGTGCCCTGTCAGACTGCATTCTGCGGGACTGGCAACAGGAGGTGTCATGTTATAACTTGAATAAATTGTTAATTCTTACTTGCGGGTATCTTCAATTACTTCATATTGTGGTGATGAGGATGGGATGTATGTGTAAAGACTCTGGGCCATATTATCAAGAACAGGTGATAAAATTATCGCTGCTTTATCAGCAGGAAACTGCCGGTAAAGCAGCGATAATGGGCTTGATAATATGTCCTTGTGAATTCCCATAGCAGCCCAGGTTCTGGTGTTAACCTGGGCTGCTATGGGAACGGCCCTGTCCGCATAATAGAACGCCCGCACCGCGGCGGAATTGCCGCCGCGGTTGACGGGTTAATTTGGGAGTTCAATGAATCTAAACATAAAAAGTCCATCTCTTCACAATTGAGATTTACACTTAAAAGATGTAATAAGGTAGTTCCAATTATGTCCTATTGGAGAGATAGGCTTTGCAGATAGGCTTTGCAATAATAAAAAAATGAAATAGGGGGTTTTCACTACCAAGACATGTAACGTTTAAAAGTACATGTCCTGCCTTTTAAATAGACTGCACCCTGCCCTGTGGGTTATTCAGGGTCTACCTTAATGGTGAAGAATGGGAAGGTTTAGGCCTGGCAGAAGGGTTTACTTGCCAGGTCAACAAGCAGCGTGAAACTGCACACCCAGGCAAGCCTTAGACAGTGGCAGGCCTTAGACGTGGTTAAGGGGCTATGTGTATGGGTTGCACAACAAGTGAAGCAGGCTCACTAGCAGCATTTAATGTACATGCCCAAGGCACATGTAGTGCACTTTACTAGGGACTTACAATTGAATGAAATATGCCAATTGAGGATCAACCAATATTACCATGTTTAGGGGAGGGATCACAAGCAATTTAGCACTGGTTAGCTTCGCTAAAGGGCGCAGAGACCTAAAGCTAGCAAATAAAAAGGTTAGCATTATGAATGGAGTCTGGCAATAATTTGGGGGAAGATTACCTTAAGGCTGTCAGGTCTAACAGTTACCTATTATATATAAAAAGTGACAACTTTCAATTCTGAGCAGACACAAAAGTTGACATTGTTCTCTAAAGAATTGTATTTTAAAACTCTCTTTAAATGTAAAGTTGGATTATAAGTAAAACTTCAGAAAGTGCCGCCTTTAGAAATGCACCATTGACAGTTATTTCATTTCGCAAAGAAGATTTTATTTACAAAAGACCGGTACATCAATGGGCTTTCCCGGGACCCCATCTTATGCCAACACTTTTATGTCTTATTTTGAACACAAACATATTCTAAAAAACCCAAAATAATTGGATAATGCAGCAATATTCCTGCGATATATAGATGATATTCTTGTCATCTGGAAAGGATCAAGGGCATCATTGGAAGAATGCATTTCTGAACTGAACAGTTTCATTCCTAGAATTCAATATACACATGACATTCATACCAAAAAAATGCACTTTTTGGATATAGAAATTCAAAAAACAGATACAGGTTAGGAAACATCCGTTTACAGGAAATCTACAGATGTAAACAATGCACTTCATTTCACAAGTGCTCACCCATACTCTCTCAAGCAACACTTACCAGTCTCTCAACTTACCAGGATCAAGCGGATAACATCAGACCCAGAAGCCTGCACAGAGATGATGCATGAGCAATTGATGCGATATAAGACCAGAGGCTATCCTGAACAGATTTTGGCAAAGGCAGTACAGAAGGTAGCTTTAAAATCTAGAGAGGAGTTATTAAAACCAGTTGAGAAACAACCAAAAATTTGTGAAGTTTTCGTTCTAAGCAATCCACACAAGCATCCCGAATTAAATCCATAATTCGAAAACACTGGGAAATTATGGATCAAGAACCAGATTTTGCTAATCTTTTTCAAGGCCCTCTGTTATTTGCTCATAACAGACCCAAAAACTTATGTGAACTACTGAAACCCACTGTCAAAGCTGTAAAACACGTTACCAAGGGCATGAGGAAATGCCACAACTGCAGACAATTTGTCAATGTAATTGTAGGAGATGTCTTTACGCATCTGCATACATTTTAGAACAGGTAGTCATGAGTTCAGGAATATTTATCAAAACAGCATTGGCGCGTAGTTAGACACATTGGATACAATTATTGGGTACGGTGATCCCTGGGGGACTGAATGATCACTATGAGTTACTGTGTTTTCTTTGAAGACAACATTAATGTCATGACTATTTGACAGTGCTTTCGTGGAGATATACTAATTCATGACTTTCAGTTTTTTTTGTAAAGGATTTGCACTCTCTTTTTCTCTTTATCTACTTTGTAACATTTTTTCCTTTCACTGTTGCACTACACTCTATTTCAGTTAAACTATCTATTTTGCTGGTAGTTTAATAATCCTTGGGTACTAGTACCTTTGTTACCATTCTTTTATGATTAGACCCAGATCTCTGTTTGGGTTGTTCAGGTCTGAGACCTTTGGCTTAGCAGGTTTGCATTAGGTTCAGTTTCTTTATTCGCAAATTGCACGACATTCTCTAGCGCCTTCACTAGGTTTTTACATTTGATGTTACATTTCTCTCCGCATTTTTTATGTAGCAGACCAATGTCTGGTGTGCATCACTTTATTTGGGTTCTGTTCACTTCCGTTTTTCATACCAGCGGAGATCCTAGGTATACGCCCCTGTTACCCGCAGTGGTTCGCTGAGGACACTAATAAAGTTTTTCTTAAACATTGGAGTCAGGCTGTTCCTTAAAACATCGCTTGAATGGGGGGCGTGGCTAGCAGCTGAACATGGCGGCAGCTTAGAGTACTAGCTCCGAGAGAGAAGCGGCCCCTCCTAACATCCGTAGCCTGATCCGTGGCTATTACAGGACCCGAGGGAGGAATCGAAGGCCCAGGACCGGGGCGGCACTGGCGGCAAAAACTCTGACGCGAATCGGACGTTGGAAGGCGGAGTTCCGATCGACTATCCCGGCGGCCCGGAAGCTGACCAGAAGCAGGGGACTCAACTACTCGGAGTACTCGACCGGAAGTGCCATCAAGCCAGCTGAGTGACTGGATGTGACCGGCGACCGGAAGGTGAGGATTGAGGCGTCCCAGCAGCGTATTCCAGGCGACCCTGATTGTGGCAGAGGAGAGCTCCAGAAGGTAGCAGACCAGCGGCGGCGGAACAACAGAGGAAGCCACCGCCGATAATTCGCGCTCGGCGACAACGCGGCCGGGTGGCTGAGCGCCAGCGCGGGGGACCAGTGCAACATACCGGAGGCAGCGATGGCGGTAGGATTCTCCGGAGCAACGTTATTACCAAAGAAAACAGAATAAAAAGAGATCCTCCCCCCCCCTCTCCCCGCATCGAGCCTGACTGGGGGAAAAAAATAATAATAAAAGAGAAAACAAAAAAAAAAAATTTTAAATTGCGAAGAACATGTGGTGAGGCTTGGCAAACGGAGACGAGCCTGGCGGAGGTAGTGCCTGAATTCTTTACTGGTCACTGAATGGCTGGCTCTCAAGGGACCACCACGAATTTGAGCAGTCAGGAGCACAGGTGATGCGTTGGAAAGATCCACACGGTCAGGAAGCAGAACCTGCCATAGCGCCGCGTTTCACAACTATCCCGCACCAATAGCGATACATCTAAATTTTGTCGCAGGGCGCAATCCACAGAAGGACGCCGCGAGAAGGGGCCATCCACAGAAGCACGTGCACCCTCAGTCACAAGGCCTTAAATGGGAATAAAGCTGCATGAAAATAGGTGAAGGACCGGATACCCACCGTGAACACGTATGCCGCGGTCCCAAAGGAACTCAGAAACCTAAGTGCGGAACCCGCCCTACCTGAACAGAGGCGGGCTGGACACAAGAACGCGGGGTGAAGGCTGCAATAATGGCTGGATGGAGAACGTATGCCAATACCCCCTCCCCCGGACAATTCCTTGTAAATACCGTCCGGTGCTGACGACCAATAGAGGAACAGTAGCCGCTATGGCAGGTAACGGCTCCAAAAGTGGCACGACACAAACTCGCATCGAGCGATACGCCTGCGATAAGAATGCCTCACCCCCGGCGGAAGGAAGATCGAGCACCACGAGGACGGCAGATGGCGCAGGGATGAAAAAAGCGACATTGGACGAAGTGATGAGGGCGCTGACGCAGGTACAGACCACGGTGGGCTCCATCTCCACAGAGATAACCCTCATACGAGCGGACCTCCACAAAATGGCTGAAAAAGTGGGGTCGCTGGAACTGGTCACAAAGTCCCTGATGGAAGATGTGTCAGAGCTACAAACAGCGATGGAGAAAATCACGGCAGAGAACAAGGTGCTGAAAGAAAAACTGGACGACCAGGAAGGGCGTTCCCGAAGAAACAACATACGAATCCTTGGAGTTCCGGAATCTGAAGGTGTCAGAGCAACTGATCTCTTTGTGGAAGACCTGATTAAATAGAAACTCCAACCTAAAGGGCTGTCGACCTTCTTCTCCGTTGAGAGGGCACACAGAGTGCCGGGAGGATGGCCAAAGCAGGGGGCGTCCCCAAGACCTATCTTAGCAAGACTATTTAACTTCTGAGATAGGGATGCCATCCTACAAGCAGCAAGAGTATCTCCTCCGGTAAGGATACAGAACTCCACTCTGGCCTTCTTCCCGGACTATACAGCGGAGGTGGCTCGTAAGCGGAAGACATTTTTAGAAATTAAAAAAGAATTGAGACAAAGAGAAATCCCATACTCCATGCTGTTCCCAGCCAGACTGCGAGTGGTGGCCGAAAACAAGACTTGTTTTTTTGATAATCCGGAGGTAGCCCAAGACTGGCTGGACGGCTGGAGACCGTCTTCTCAATCCCGCCGTGTGGGCAGGAACGCTAGAGACCAACGTACGGATGGACGGGCGGACATCCAGACGACGGGACCCGAGGCAGCGAGTCGCTCACCAACAAGAGACAGTGTTCACGAGGATGTGGAGGCGGAAGGATGACAGTCCAATGGGCAGGGAACATTTAATAGTGCTGGAAATGCCGGATAGGCTGCCATGGACACTGGGCTGAAGACCTCCAAGGAGAGTATGAGGGGTCGCTGACTCCGGAGTGTTCTTCTCCCCCCAACGAGCAAGTAACTTTGAGTTTATATGTGGGTTGGGTTAGGCACTCTGCTAAGTTGGGGTGGCGGGCAGTTCAAGGTCTGTATAGCAGGGGGCAGGGTGGGGGGGACCACGGGGGAAAGGGAGTATGTTAAAGGTTAATTGTTTAAATTGTTTGACTCTTAAGGAATATGCGAGGTACATTACATGGCACTATGCGCTGGTTAACACATGCCGGTCACAATGGCATCAGTTCAGGACGCGAATAGACCCACCATTACAGTCTTACATCAACAGCTCTATGGTTAGTCATGGGCCATGGTTACTGATGATGTCTCATATGGAGTTCATCTCCGTCTCTGTAATTAAGCGATGGCACAGGCTGCGCAGACTGATAGTTTTGGGGGGAATCCCCACTCAGGTCCGGTGGCCCCACTACAATTGATGTCCTGGAATGTGAGGGGACAGGGGGACAAGATAAATAGAGGGTTAGTCCTGCAAAGCATTAGAAGGACAAATCATGATCTGGTCCTCCTACAGGAAACACATCTAATAGGTGACACTACTAAGGCACTAGATAGACGTGGCTACCGCATGATAGTCCACTCAGACTTCACTTCACTTCAGGGTCCCAGGGGACAGGTATTTTAATGAAGAAGACCTCCCAGTTCATACTACAGACCGTTAAAACTGATGACCACGGCCGCTTTGCAGCGGCAAGTGGTCAATGGGAAGGGACGCCCCTTGATGTAGTGTCTGTATACATTCCACCGGCGTTGCATGCGGCCGCACTTCCGGACCTGGGTAGATTCGTTGCTAGAACTCCCAGAGGGTGTTCTAATAGTGGGGGGAGACTTTAACGCTGTAGCTCACAATACACAGGATAGGTTCCCGGTCAGAACCCAGACGCCTGGCCCATCTCGCCTTAGTGAATTTCTGGAGGCACAGGGTCTACAGGACATATGGCGGCATCTTCACCCTGAAGGTCAACACTACACCTACTACTCGGCAACCCACAATAGCCTATCCCGTATTGACTACTTCCTCACACTGGGAGAGGGCCGCCTCACAATTAGTGACATGCTGATTAGACCCCGGGGTATATCAGACCACTCCCCACTAACACTAAGCTTGTCATGTTCCGACAGTACACGCAAAAGAGTATATCCAATTTACCCAGGGTATCTCAGGGTTCCGCACATCCGTAAGACCCTGAAAACAACGACCAAGTATTACTTTTCAGAAAATGCAGACTCGGTGTCATCACCCACAACCTTATGGGAGGCCTACAAAACAGTGTTACGGGGACAGGCGATAGCAACGATAGCAGGACATAAATGAGCGCAACAACAGGAACTGATAGATTTAGAACTGAGGGTGGAAAGGGCTAACGCGGAACATATGGCGGACCCGACAGAGGAGGCGCTTCATGCGCTTCACATCTGTCAACAATTACATGACGATCACCTTCGACGACGGACAGTAGAGAATATAGAGGCGACAAAACACAGAACATATGATATAGGGGACAAGGCCAGTAAACTCCTGGCATGGCTAGATAAAAAAAAGGAAGGCAGCAGGACTATACTGCAATTGAGAGACACGGAGGGGCTGATACATTCACGCCCCTCTGAAATTATAGATATCCTAGCAGATCACTTCCAAGGGGTGTATACCCTGGAAGCGGAGGTCACAGCGGAAGCGGCGATAGCAGCTCTTACTAATGTGCAGACTGAGATCCTGCCGCAAGAGGCCGTAGAAGATATGGAAACTGACCTGTCGGTGGAAGAGATACGGACGGCGATTAACGCGCTTCATACGGGTAAGGCACTGGGCCCTAATGGGATCCCGATCGAGTGGTTTCAGACTATGACAGATGTACTGTGCAAGCCCTTACTAGACATGTTCGTGGAGAGTCGGGAGAGAGGTACTTTACCTCTGGATTAACAAATGGCGACCATAGTGGCCATCCCAAAACCGGATAAATCACCCACAGAATGCACCTCGTACCGTCCAATTTCGCTTCTTAATGCCGAAGCGAAAATCTTGGCGAAATTGCTGGCCAATCGACTGTTGCCACACCTCTCACACCTGATTCATCCAGACCAATCAGGCTTCATGCCACATAGGAGCACGGCTTTGAACCTCAGACGCGTGCACAGAGCTATAGCTAGGGCACACATGCTAACAGACCCGGCAGCCATACTTTCCTTAGATGCCAGAATGGCGTTCGATATGGTGGAGTTGCACTACCTCTTCGCAGTCCTAGCCCATATGGGCTTTGGACCCAGGTTCATCTCATGGGTAAGACTACTGTACACGGAACCAGTTGCACATGTAGCTGTCAATGGCCACATTTCCCGAGAAATCCCCCTGGCCAGAGGGACACGACAGGGATGCCCACTCTCACCCCTACTATTCGCGTTGGTCATAGAACCATTAGCCACAGTCCTTAGGACGACACCATTATTGAAAGGAGTGCAGTGGGGAGGTAATTGGGAGGATAAGGTGTCCCTATATGCAGATGACATGCTAATCTATCTATCTGACCCGGAGGCCGGCATCCCGAGGTTACTGGCGCTATGCGATACACATGGAATAAACTCTGGGTATACGATTAACTGGTCGAAATCGGTCATCTACGTCTTACGGGGTCCTGCCCCGACCCTACCTAATGACTGTCCATTAACGATTGCAAATACATCCTTTAAATATCTGGGCGTCCACATCACTCGAGACGCGGAGGTATTCAATACACAAAACCTGCTACCACCACTTGTTCGCTTAAAGGCAGACGTAAGACACTGGAAAGCCCTCCCTCTAATGCTGCTGGGAAGAGTGGCGTTGTTTAAAATGATGACGCTACCCCGTCTCCTGTATATATTAGAAAACGCCCCGGATGCGGTAACGCCTTCCTATTTTCGAAGGGTAACTGCGGCGATGACAGGTCTGTTACGGGGAGAGCGCCCAGCCAGGGTGGCGCACGCAAAACTTAATCGAGGATGGTATGACGGGGAATAGCCCTGCCAAACATACAATTATATTACTGGGCATCACAGCTTAAGGTGATAAACCAGTGGATACACGCCCCGCAAAATGACCCGGCATATCTAGCGGACAGAGCACAACTAGGTACACACAGCCTCTTAGCCCCACTATATAATCAGGGTCTCACGGCGAAGCTGATTGGCCCAACCAGACACACGGTGCAGCTCTGGCATAAGGCGCAGACGTGACTCAAATGGAACGGGGTTATTACTAAACTTACACCATTATGGGACGCCAAGCGGCTCGGCTGCCTGAGATTTAGTAAGGGATTTACCCAATGGGATAATATTGGAATCACACAAGTGGGGGACTTGTGGACCAGCAACGGGATGATCCCTTTCTCACAACTGCAGCAGCAGTACGAGTTGGGCTCCAACGAAAGCTACAGATATATACAAACAAGACATGCATTGATGACAGTTATCGAGCCAGAGTCGACAGTCCCCGAATGTTCACCGCTAGAAGACCGTCTACTCACTCATTTTATGCAGACAGGTGCCACATCACTCACATACTGGAAGCTACTGAATAATCTTCCAGACCCCCTGCTTAAATTAAAGGAAAAATGGGAGACCGAATTGGGTGCCATGGACGAGACAGACTGGAATGCCCTGTTTGGCATCACCACGAGAAGCAGGCGTTTCAGCGCGATTTAGATTGGTACAATTTAAAATACTGCACAGAGTTTACTACACCAGAACCACCCTGCATAAAATGCATAGAGTGGAACACCCGAACTGCCTTAGAGGTTGTGGTGAGGAAGGGACATTGCTGCACACACTTTGGGACTGCCCTATTATTGCTGCATATTGGAGACAAATCATGCGCACCATTTCCCAAACCTTAGAGACGTCACTTGCGTCGGACCCCCGGTGTGCTTACTGAATGCTTGGGAAAGAAGTGATATGACGCGCCGGGGGCAGCAGTGGGTTACGATTGGGGTCATGGTGGCCAAGCGAGATATAGCGCAGAAGTGGGGGGTGGCAGAGACACCGACACTAGCGCAGTGGTGCAGGGCGATGGACAGACTTATGGTGATCGAGCGAGCAGTATATAAAATGAGAGCTAACCCTCGCAAATGAAATAAGATATGGCAAGCATGGAACAGCTATAGGGGAGATCTGTGCGAACCTCTACCTGAGGACGACATAGATAGCTCTGGAGACGAAGAAGAGATGAAGGGCTGATGCACTAGAGGACGGTTGGGAAGAATTGGGAAGGGGACTGGGACACGCATACATTTAAGTTCTGCCAGGATATGGGACAGGAGACGGTTACGGGGGGATGCATGGGACTCGCAGCCAGCATGGGGTGCCTGAAGTACATTGCCTTTGACACCTATAAATACCTGAACCTAATGAGTCTAAAGTTTTGTTGTATAAAAATAAAAATGTAAGACTACTCATACTGCATACATATTATGCGACAGCCGTATATAAACTATCGACAAACGCTGCCGGACCGGAAGGTTGTCGGCTGAATAGCTGTGTAACCATGACTGTGAACTTTTTGTATGATCACGATGAACCACCGGATTATACTGAACTAAGATGTATTTTTTGGCAATTACTAATAAAGTCTTACGGAAAAAAAAAAAACAGCGCTTGAATGTCTTACAACATGTCTCTTTAAATACGCACAACATGCTGGGTATGGTTTCGCATTCGGGCTACTGGCGTTTGTTTTGAACGGAGTGATACTCAGCGGAAGTACAGGCATTTCTAATTACAGTAGGCATCCTGAAATCTTAAGTTCACATTGAGGATCTGTTTTTGAGCAGCAATTCCACGATCCTTATCATTCTTTTCATGTTTTATCCTTATCATTCTTTTCGTGTTTTCACCCGACAGAATTCTATTGGTATACAGAATACAGTGGTGTAGTATATGCTGGCTGTATAGCCTTATAAGCTAACAAAGCTATTTTCAGAGGTTTTTTCACTTGACTTGTGTATCTTTTGCTTGTACGGAGTTTCTGCAACAGGAGCATCGGTTTTTACCGTGCTACAAGCAGAATCGGGTAAGATTTCTTTGTTAACGGATGAACCTTGCAATTTGTTGTATACATAATATTTCTCCAGGGTTCAATAAAATAATATCATGACATTTGATTTTTTAGCGACAAATTGGGTCTGCATTTTGTAGGGTAAGAGTCTGTTCGTGGACATTTTTATTACTTTTGGGTCACCATGGGGTTCCTTAGGGAATTCATTGAGGTTCCCTGGTACCGGTTTGGCAATGGTTGCACAGTTTGGTGTATGGAGTACTAGACATGTGTACTGTTGCGCCTCACAGGGAATTTTGCTTACTTTCTACACACTTTGTCTTTCACTTTCAGAGTCCAAATCCTATTCTTCTTTTTGTATGTAATTTTTTATATTTGCATAATTATGATACATTGTGAGATGAGCTTATATTTGTTGTGTTGTAGATTCCCGATGAGGACTGAAAAGATTTTGTTAAGTTCATTGTAAGACCAATATTATCCCTGAAGAAGGGTTCGGTATGAACCAAAAATGCATTGGGAGTGCCTTTTGTTATAGACTCAACAAATGTTGGAGTTTTATTCATTTGTTTTGGATTAACAAGATGAGAATTTGGGTTTACATCTTTTAAAGGACAATTACTTGTTTGTGATAAAATTCATTGATGCAATTTCGTTTTCACTAATGCAATTATTACTGATTACATTTTTTGAACATAGTATACTGGCATGCAAAATTGGTATTACTATTGATTGAAGACATTTTTATCCTTAGCTGTGCTCCATGCAGGTTGTGGTTTTCCACAGCCTCCTTTTGTTCTATGTATATTTAGAGGGACCAGGGCCACATCCCCCATTCACGTGGATGCACGCACAATTTGAAAAAATACATTTTTAAGATTGGTTTAATTTCTGATTAAATTCTTGGAGATAGGTGGATTAGCCCACTCTATGTATAGGTAGCTTTAGAAAGGTGGCATTTTCTTGTCCCTATCATTGGAGCCTGCAAACTGGGTCACATGATTAGGTGTATCTGTCAGTTGGTCTTTGTTTATTATTCCCAGACATTGAGAAAAAGGGGAAGTAGGTGTTGACAGGATGGGCCATTTCTGACTTTATAGGGGGAGGAGCTGCCACCTAGTATGCTTGCACATCACAAAGGCTTTGCCTTAGCACACTCAAAAAGGTTTTCACATTAGTCTTTTTGCCCCCAGGCAAGCTGGGGCAGGGACAGGGAGGTAGGAAATTCAGGCACTGCTGTATGGTCTAGAAGCTTTTTCAGTGGGCAACAGATATAACTAGTGTACCTCAGACCCAGTTCTTAAGAACACTCTGCTGTCTGACTGCTTGAGTGAGAAAGACTGGACCTGCACCTTAAACCCAGGAACTCCAGAGTAACTCCAAGGGCTAGATGGCTGGCCTCCTGATCAGAGCATCATGGACAGAAAAGGCTTCGATTACCTTGAACCCTGCACCTGAACTCTGCCTGCTGTGAGTTCCAACCCATGTGGTGCCCCCCCCCCTGTCCTTGACAATTGAATGTGGACCTGAAGATGCTGTGTGACTCAGTTATAGTCTCTGAGCAGAACAAATACAGAACAACGCTTCTCCTTGAAGCTCCACATGAGAACTTCAATTGCGCAAAGCATCCCCAACACAGTACTCTGCAGCTATTCGTAACTGACACTGCTCATTCTTGATGTTCCTGTGACACACTTCTGCTTGTTTTTGCAGGTGTCGGAGTACGGCATATGGAACGCAGCTGGCTATCAATTGTTTGCCGTGCTGATCACTGATTACCTGTGTCATCCCCCCTCACAGAAGCGGCCTGACGGTCTCAGGTGCGGCTTGCAGGCATGGTGTGTGGTGTGTGATCTGTGACCAAGCGCGGTCCATGGAACAGCAGGGAGGTCCTGTTCTGCTCTACTCTGCCTGCGGGGGCATGCGCAGTCTGAGGAGTGGCTCGTGGAGCGCAGACTTCATGGGGGCCCATGGTTTGGATTGGCAGGTCAGCCCCCGATATCGCCGAAAATACTGGGATCCATCAAGTTGCATACTGCTCACTCCCGGATCCAGTCTTCTCTGCAGAGGTGCCCTGTGAGACCCAGCAAAATTCCTGCCGACTTCCCTGTGACCTTGCCGCTGCCACCACTAAACCGCCAGTCAGCTGCCAGCTGCCATGCCCTGCTCTCCATCTAGCCTACACCTAACCCCCAGCTGATCATCCACTAGGGGGTGAACTTTGCAGAAGGCGGTAAGGAGAGGGGGGTGTTGTGGGGGGGCCAGAGGAAAAACCGCAAGCGGTGGGGACCCTCTGAGACTGTGATTGTGATCATGGCTGAGATTGTGGCTTTGATTGCGACAACATTTTCAAGGTAACAATCCTACAAGGCTGGGGGGCGCAGAGAGTTCAGAGACAGAGTATAGACAGAGCATAGAGACAGGAGACAGGTGACACTACCCGAGCACTACTTAAGCAAGAACTCAACGGGCCCACCCGACCCGAGCAGATTGAACAACAGTCTCACCAGTCTGGTCCCTGAGGTGAGAGAAAGGGAGGGTGGAGAGAGATGCAGGAGCAGGTGGAGGTGGAGGGGGTAGGCATGACTAATGGCACTTGGAAGGAGCCGATTATAAATTCCACCACCCTTAAATCAGCCTCACAATTGAGCTCAGTGAATTGCTGAATATTTCAAAAATCCACACAGCAAAACTGAGCAAAACCGAATAGTCACTTCACACCCCAAGCATCTCGAGCAAGGACAGTGAGAGCCAAGATGACCAGAGCGATGCAGAGCCCAGGAATAGGAAAGGTCCTGGGCAGAAAGAGACCCTAGGTGGCTGTTGTCTGTGGAGCACAAGCAGCGGGGATCACCTCCTCCCCAGCCTGCCACCCTACGGCCTCCCTCCTGAGTTCCTCCTCCCAATCCCCACTGCCCATGGTCACATGCAAGGCTAATCCAGGCTCTCACTCCTAGGGCAACATACAGGCAACACATGTAAGATTCCCCCACATACCAACTTAACCCAGACCCGCCAAGTAAACAGGGACGGCAAGGCAAGGGTAGTTACGAGAAGGTAAGGACATTCAAGGGAACGAAATGGAATTGTGTCAGACAAGTCAAACGGGCAATATAGGAGAAAGAAGACAAAAAAGGAAAAGCACAACAAAGCAGCAGTCACCCAGCAAGGATTAGTAAAGGAAAAAATGGGAAGGAACTTAGAAGGAGCACTGACAAAAACCACAATAATGAGATAGGGGAAGACAATGCAGCAGGCGGCAGCAAACCCAAATGAAAGCACGTGCAGGACAACAAAGAAGGCCCCCATAAAAAAGCAAAGAAGAATATATGAAGAAAGAGGAGGAAATCCTCCTGATCTCACCTCTCCTCACCAGCCAGCAGGCACTGCCAACTACCATGTCAAATGGTGCGATTAACCTGCCCATCCTAACCAAATCAAGTCGTCAACCAAAATGATACACCAAATTCTCTTTTAAAAAAGATGCCAGGCAGGGTCTATGCAAATAAACTAGCAATAAAGTATGCAATCTCCCCACTACTCTACAACCAACCAAAGCACACCAGATAGTGCAACAGCAGTTGAAGATAGCCTGTGGAGAACCAGCAATCACCGGGGAAAGCTCACGCGCAACAAGACTATTGGATGCAAGTGAAGAAGAGGAGAAGACAAATGTGAACGAGGAACATGGGCAATCAAGTCAATATATATGGGACCAATCAGAGTCAGTCATGTTCACAAACACCAAAAAAAACAATTGGAGCGAAAACAAAGGTTCAGGACAGACCACGTGTGGTGCGACGGCAATAAAAAAGGAAGGAAAAGAAAGCACCAACAATCATATCCCCACCAAGCAAATCAAGGAAGAAACCCTGGATAAATGTCTAATACACCAAATGGGAAAAGAGGAGAAGGAGTCACAAGCATGTGGAGACCCATCTAACAAAACCACCTTAATGGGAGAAATAAGACTTCAGAACTCCCGCTACAACACAATGCACATCCAGAGGAGGTTTTTAAACAAGAAAAGCAACTCAACCTCTCATCCGCATCTGTGCATGAGCTCAAAAAGGCCACTATGGGTAACACAATCCCCCATAACACGTCAATCAAAATGGCAGCCTGAATAAATCAACCCAGTCCTCAAACCACAATACCAGAAAGGCCTGTTCAAACATTCCAGGAACAATGGCACGGCCAATCCCCAGAAGGCACTTCATAGGCCAAATTAAACAAAAAGACACAAGGGCCATATTTTTTAACAGCCCAGGACACGGAACAAGAGTCATCTTACCTCACACCAGACGAATGGGGAGAACTGGTAGCCTCATATTCCCTGGCCCCTCAAGTTGAACCACAAGGAAGAATAATATTAAACAGGGCAAACAGGACAAACGGCAGGAAAAAGAAGACATTTGGACCACATTGCTGCACACAATGCAAATGTCCGTAAATGCCATCCAATAACAATCTGACAAGATGGATATCAAACTGTGAGTTCTCAACTCACTTTCCATCTTTGTGCTAAACATCGACCACAACTGGCGGATCTCAACAACTTGATCAGAAGGGCTCAATCAGAGACACAATTTGCACAGGCCAGCTGTACCTGTGTATCAATTGTGGACAAGTTTGCGACATTACCAACAGAAATGGACAATCTACTCTCGGACATAAGAGACACTGTGACAAATAAACCAGCAAACAGAACAGCCCCCATGAGAAACACTGAGTAACAAGCAATAATCTCAACACTTCAGAATTTGGCTCAGCTTACTTCAGAGCTAATACCCGAAGAACAAGAATAGGCCCAAACAACCCATTGAGCCAAAGAGCCCCAAAATCCCCAACGAGTAACAAAGCACCCAAAAGCAAATCCTCTCAAAAAACGGATGTGGCAATGAGTGTGCAATTCTCTAAACAGTGGAGAAAACAGAGGAGGAAGGGGTGAAACCGAAAACTAATACAGACTACATCAACCAGCAGGGACGGGAGCCACTTCTCTTGAACCAATCCAAAGGAAGACACACAATACATCTCAACGCAGGCGGGTGATGCAATAGACTCTGACCGAGATTCCAGAGAATCCTTGACTCAGAAAGAGTGGACAAAAGCAAAAGGAAGTATTTCACCTAATAAACCAATATGCTGTGGTACCGAAACTCAGAGCGAACTCTGGAAAGGAAGCGGATGCACACAAAGGGGCACAATTACAACAGCAGGCAATCACAAAAAAAGCTCCAAGAGTAAAAGAACACAGAGAGCAGCAGACTCTTTGATGGCACTGCATCAACAAGTGCTTTAGAACCCTCCTCTGATCTCGCAGCCCTGCAACTCTTGCAGAAGGTATCCCAGGCTGCTCATGTGAAAGGTCACCTTCTTGACCCGTTTTTTTCTAACCTCCAGGAGCTGCGTTGCTTGGAGCCTACACCCATCCCCTGGTCAGATCATCCCTTCATTTCTCTCTACTGGTCCCCTAATGTGGTCATTCCTTCTGTCCGACCTACAGAAAAAACAGCTGGTTGTGGTCCAAAACTTGAGTTAGATGAATGGGCCTCCTCCTTAGAAGGTAGCATACCTCCTATCAATCCAGACACTGGAGCGGCCAACGACCAATTCAATAATTGGATGTAAGAGACCTTATATCTAGTTCATCCAAAAAAGACCCACCGAATTAATCTAGGGCCTAACAAATCAGCATGGTGAACTATTCTCCATAAACTAAAGCAGAACTGTAAAAGCGAGGAGAGAGCCGGGAGAAAAGTGAATTGCGTGCACTACCGCCTGGTATTCAATTAGTGGTTGTAAGTTACCAGGGGCAGTAGTGAACCCTAGTTGATGTATACTGGGGAATTGATAGACCCCTAGTAAAGCATCAAGGGCTGAAGAGGGTGGCCAGAGCACCTTGTTACTCCGGTTGTAGTCTTAGGGGAGCGACTTGCCCTCCTCCTACCCTAGCTCCAGGGCCCCGGAGCTAGAGTAGGAGGACGGCAAGTTGCTTCCCTAAGCCTACAACCATCCCTGGGAATTTACAACCATGAATTGAATACCAGGCGGTAGTGCACGCAATTCACTTTTTTCTTTATACCGGTCCTGAAGAAGTGCCCTTTGACAAGACTAGGCATGAAACCTGTCGACCTGACCTACCACACTTACACTGCTCCTTAGGAACATTAACATATACATAGGGGCCCACTCATGTTTTTTTTAGTCTAGAGCTACTTTTTTATTAAAATGTGATTCTAAAGGACTGCGCTGTACCTATTTTGTCCTACTTTATCTCACTGTGCACTACCCAGCCCCCACACCCGCACACACCTAACGGTTTTATCTTCAAAAGATTCCCGACAAGGAACCCAGGTTTTGCGAGCCCGTCAGGCATTGCAGCACCGGCCAGATGAGGGGCAACCGCCCTATCATGAAGCAGAAAACCTCTTGGGGTGTGTGAGGGCACCACGAAGAAAGACCTGGATTTTCCCTCCCTCCCCACTACTCACATAGGAACTGCACACCTTCTTTAAACACTAGTGGATGTGCCATTCCCAACTAAAACTGAACGGTGACAAGACCGAGCTCATGTTGCTCTGCAATTTCTCCCCCCTCGAGGTCTCCTCGTTTTGGCCAGCATGTATAGGTCCTGTGCCTGCCCCTAGACTCGAAATAAAGAGCTCTGTTTTTTGGCTTGATTCCGAGCTTAGCTTTAAAACCCAAGCAATCAAAGTTGTTTTTCTTGCTTTGGCATTCTAAGAATGCGGCGCAAAGTGCTGCCTTTGCTACCTCCTCACAAGGAAGAACAAGGGAACGCTACTTACATAGGAACCAGGGGGAACAGTTTATCAAAAAACAATTGTTCCTGTGGTCTAATAAACGTACAATGCAGAGTCGGTACATAGCATAATAGCAGTTAATAGCAGTAGAGGGTTTGAACGGGGGTGTAGAGAAGAGAAGCAAAGATCAGTATACCAGGTTTTTTGTCATCAACGTTTTTGTAATTCAAAACAATGGTTGCATCAATATATACATTTATACACATAGTATTGCAAGAACATGGTGAAGGGTGTCCCAAGTGTGAGAACCAAGGAATGAAAGGTCAGTGAGTGAATATATACAAATGTTTCTGCTGGGGTTATATACAAGAAAAAGGAAAATGACCATATACAATAATTCAAGCAATGATTACACAGTGACTATCAATATTCATAGGCACTGTTGTCGCGGTTCAATTCCTAAGGCGTCAACGGCGTTTCGAACCGTAGGGATTGGGGTCTCGTCAGGACTGGTCGTTGTGTGACATCTAAGGGTGGGTTTAAAAAAAGGTAGTGAGGGTGTATACTATGTTTAGGGGTAGGGTAAAAAAGTGAATTAAGCGAACAGACTTGTTACCTTAGTCTGTGGTAATTAGCAACGCATGTGTGATAGATAACTAAAAACAACTTACAGTGTGCCCAGCCGGTTACTGTTGTCAGTTGGAGGGGAAAAAAAGGCGAAAAGTAAAGGTATAATTCAAGATGGTACACGCATATTGGCACAATGTCGGCACATTATAAGCAGTACTCACCACTGTAGTAGTAAACAAGTGGTTGAAGGCTTGTGGATATATCTTTTCAAGGATGAGATAAATGGCAGTGCTACCCGTCATTAGGGGTCTGCATACATGACAATGCCTGAGAGAGGAAGGCGCCGTTAGTGGTTGGCCATATTTGTATATGCCAGGGGATTGGAAAGCCTGAAACAAAAAGGTACCTGTTGATCGGAAGGCAGCGCTCCGTCACTTTGACCAGAACTTCAGAGTCAGTCTGGTACGGCGCGGATCAACGTCCTCGCGGTTTATACCGTAATGCGTCTTGTGCGCTCGCAGGCCAGACAAGGAGAGTCAAAAAACTCTATCCTCGTCAGGTCCCGCTAGAGATCACAGTGGACATCGAGCCAGCATGGGGGTTTAGCAATTAATGTAGAAATATTGGCCGTACCCGTGAAGAATACACAATTCAATTGAGAGCACAATAAAACAATTTGTGGACATATTGACAGTAGTATATACAGAAATATGTTTGCACAATTATAATGGTTTACACAGTGTTGGACCGGCCTCATGGCGTGGTCCGACCCCTCCCCGCATGGCGGGTTCCGGACTACAGCTACCCCTGTTCCCCGGACAAGAGCCGCACCTTCAGCCCTCCGGGTCAACCCCAGCTCTTCCCCGACGGAACTCAGACTCGCATCCGCAACCTTCTCGGCTGGCCTGGGCCCTTTCCCGAACCCCCGTCCCCGGCCCAGCCGCCATCTTGGACCCTCCACAACCAGGCCTCGTGGCCTCGGGTCGACCTCCGCCTCAGGCCAAGCAATGCCCCGACATCGAGGCACCACCATAAACCCAGGGGGTAAAGAGACCACTTGGCGAGTAAATGGGAGAAGGAGTGTTGATGGCTCCCCTCCGCCTGGTTTTGATCGCCCCCAGCCTCCCTGGGCGCTGGCTCCACCCACCTGCTGGGTGTCTGGTCTCGCTCATCCCGGACCCCCGACCTCCAAGTGCGAGGGTCCGGACATCAAAGGGCGCCAGACCTATAACTGGGGTAGCTCAAGAGCAGGAAGGCAGTTGTATCCTGGAGTCGAGAGACACCGAGACAAACTCATCCTTGGAGGCCTGTTGGCGCTGCCGCGGCTCCTCTTCGTGAACCATCCTTGAAGGCCTGCTGGCGCTGCCGCGGCTCATCTTCATGAACTATCCTTGAAGGCCTGCTGGCGCTGCCGCGGCTCATCTCCGTGAACCATCCTTTAAGGCCTGCTGGCGCTGCCGCGGCTCATCTTCATGAACCATCCTTGAAGGCCTGCTGGCAGTGCCGTGGCTCATCTTCATGAACCATCCTTGAAGGCCTACTGGCGCTGCCGCGGCTCATCTTCGTGAACCATCCTTGAAGGCCTGCTGGCGCAGCCGCGGCTCATCTTCGTGAACCTTCTTGAAGGCCTGCTGGCGCTGCCGCGGCTCATCTTCGTGAACTATCCTTGAAGGCCTGCTGGCCCCTACCAGAGAACCCTCCAGCTGAAGGATTGAGAGCTGTACGCCAGATACCCCTGTACTAGACGGGTACCGTGACTGTCCCGCTACCCCTTTTCCCCCAGAGACTAGAATTGAAGGGATCACAGTATCCTGTTCCTGCTGTATCGTCAAGTATAACCTGCTTAAGAATACCGATAAAAGTGTGCAGAACCTATCTTTGTGTGGCGTCCATCTGTGGGGGGGTAGTTGCTCGTCCGTACGATCTAAGGAGAGGGCCCTCGCCAGGAGGCCTCTCCCCCTTGCTCGGCCAACCCTCAGGTTCCCCGTCTAACATTGGTGGCCAGCGGCGCGATTCGAGCCAACGCATATTCGTACGGAGAGTAACTCGCCCCACTACACACAGCAACCATGTCGACGAAAGAAACCGGAACAACCGCAAAATTCCAGATGGAACGGCTGGAAGAATACAGTCACAAGGAATTGAAGCAATTCTGCATAGACTTGGGTATCGCTACCACGGGACTGAGCACCAAAAACGACCTCAAGCACGCCTTGGAGTCTTGGGTGGAGACGGGAGTGTCCCCACCCCAAAACGAAAACATTGAGACCACAGAAACAATTGCAACCCCCGAAGAAGAAAGAAGTGCGGGCCTCTCTCCCGAGGAGATGAGCCGGCTCCACGAGTTGGAACTGGCTAGACTCCGCTTAGATGGGGAACTGAAACTAGCGGAAAAAAAGATTGCCCTCGAACACTTACGGCTACAGGGAGAACGAGAAGAGAAAAAAAGCCAGAGGGAGCTGGAGGAGAAGAAGCTCGCGTACGAACACGAGCGCAGTGTAAAAGAACTAGAGATTCGAAGACAAAACAAGGACCTCGGCCTCCCCGAGAACCAGAGCGCCGCTCCCCCTACGGACACCAAGGTCCACATTCCCAAAGACGTCGTCCGAGAGTACTACCGGAACGACAACATCCAGCAATGGTTCAAGGCCTACGCGGTAGCCATGATCTCCCACCGTATCCTGCGAAAAGACTGGGGAGCTGGGTTGTGGGGGAGATTCGTCAACGAAGGAAGAGATGCCCTGCTACAGCTCCCGACGCAGAGATGACCTCCTACGAGCACATGAAAGCCGCCCTTCTCACTCGCTATGGGCTCACCCCCGAGATGTACCGGCAGCGATTCCGAGACTGTAAAAGAATCCCCGGTACCACCTGGGTGGAATATGTGAACTTTTTTAGCCGAGCCTTAGAGGGGTGGATCAAAGGCCGCCAGGTCACCACCTACGAACAATTGGTCGATCTCATCGTGTGGGAGCACCTCTCCAATAATTGTTTCGTTGAACTAAGGCAGCATCTCCTCGACAGCAAGCTGACCGAGCTCCGGAAACTCGCCATTGAAGCGGATCGATGGGAGAGCACCTGGGTCCCCCGGAATTGGCCGGGCGAACAAAACAGAGCCTCCCAGGGGTCCCACCGTCCGCGAGGAGGAGGAGGAGGCCAAGGTCGGGGCAGGGACACCGCCACGGTGCCCCCCACTAGCAACCCCCCGTCCCCGGCCAGAAGAGGAAGCCCTCCGACCCGACCGGGATTCCACTACAACGTTGTCTGCCACAAATGCCAGCGGCCCGGCCATTACACCAATGACCCCAACTGTCCGAGAAACCAGTCAGTCAATGCCCCGGGTCCAATGATCCGCCAGATCACCACCGTCGCCCTCGTAGAAGAACAAGGCGAAGAGGAAGCCGAAGAGTGCGAACAATACCAGATAGAATGGGAACCCGCAGCCATGTCCCTGGTATGTCTAGGGGAAAGGGACATGGTCCCACGGGCCCCCATACCAGCCAACATGCAGAAGTACAGCCAGTGGGTCACCATTAATAGACACCGGGCTGAAGCCCTCCGCGTCATGGGAGCCAGTGTGACCGCAGTCCGTTGCCATCTGGTGACCCCAGATCAAATCTTGCCCAACGTACTGTGTCCAGTGCGGTCTGCGGACAACTCCGAAAGCCTGTGTCAGATGGCCCGCGTCCCCTTCGAGTGGGGGGGAGTGTCGGGCATGCTGAAAGTGACCGTCCGATACGATGCCCCCGTGGACTGCCTCCTGGGGAACGATCTCGAGAGCTCCCCCTGGGCAGCCGTTGAACGAAGAGAGCACCTGGGGATGCTTGGCCTTCCTGAATGGGTCTGTGCGACGACCCGATCCATGGCCGCCCGCGCCATCCCCTCCACTGAAGAACTCGAGTGGCCCGAACCTCCACCGCCTGTCGTCACTGAAGACACAACCCCTGAACCCGGTCCACCGGGGCCCAACAACGAAGAACCTGACCCACTCCGAGACCTCCCGGAGCTGGCCCAGTGGCGCCAAGAAGGTGGCCCCACTCAAGAACAGTTCCGCCAAGAACAAAAAACATGTCCCTCCCTCGAGGGGCCCCGACAGCAAGCCGCAGCCCAGAGCGCCGGGGATGCCTCGGGGGCCCACTGGATCTATTGGGACAATGAGCTCCTCTACAGTGAGCAGAAGATTGCCGAACTGGGGGCCAGCCGGATGCTGGTAGTCCCCCTCCGATTCAGAGACTTCCTCCTGAACCTGGCTCACGATGTGCCTCTCGCCGGGCACCTGGGGCAGGACAAAGCCGCCTGGTGACCCATTTCTACTGGCCCAAGATGAGGAACGATGTGATAAACCACTGCCGGGCCTGCCCCACCTGCCAGGCCAGCGGGAAGAGTGGCTGGAAACTAAAAGTCCCCCTGCAACCCTTTCCAATCGTCACCACTCTTTTTGAGCGGGTGGGGATCGACATTGTGGGGCCCCTGGAGCCCCGGACAGCGCAAGGTCACCGGTTCATACTCGTCCTGGTGGACCATGCCACCCGCTATCCCGAGGCCATACCTCTCCGGAACGTGACAGCGCCCGTGGTGGGCCGAGCCCTGATGGGGATCTTCTCGCGGGTGGGCTTCCCCCGAGAGGTCGTCAGTGATCGGGGCACGAACTTCATCTCCCGATATATGAAGTCCCTATGGCAACAGTGTGGGGTCACCTACAAATGTACGACCCCCCTACCACCCGCAAGGAAATGGACGAGTAGAACGATTCAATCGCACCCTTAAAGGTATGACCATGGGCCTGGAAGAGCCCCTACGCCGCCAATGGGAAGTGCTGCTACCCTGCCTCCTGTTTGCCTACCGGGAGGTCCCACAGAAGTCCCTGGGATTCAGCCCCTTCGAGCTCTTGTATGGGCACTCCGTCCGGGGTCCCCTCAGTCTGGTCAAGGAAGGATGGGAGGTGACCCCCAAAAGGCTCCCCCTGATGTGTACAGGTACCTCTTGACCCTCCGGAACCAGACTCAGCGGTTCAGGGAACTCGCCAAGGCCAACCTCGAAGCCAGCCAAGAGGACATGAAACGCTGGTACGATCAAAACGCCTCGTCCATTGAGTTCAAGCCGGGACAACAGGTCTGGGTCATGTCCCCAGTCGAACCTTGCGCCCTCCAGGACAGATGGACCGGACCCTTCAAGGTAGTGGAACGCAAGGGCCCCGTCACCTACCTGGTGGACCTGGAGTCCCCCAGGAACCCCCTCCGGGTCCTCCATGCCAACAGACTTAACCCTCACTTTGTGCGCTCAGAACTTAGCCTCCTGATGGCTACCGACAGTGGGGCTGAAGAGGACTCCGAGCCCCTCCCCAACCAACTGAAGACCCTAGAACAAGACGGCTTCGTGGAAGGAGTCAACCTCTCTTCCACCCTGACCCCAGCGCAACGCCACAGCTGCCAAGACTTGTTGCGGCAATTCGCCGATCTATTCTCCCTCACACCCGGGGTCACCCCCTGGTGCCTCCACGATGTCGACACCGGGGATAGTCCCCCTATCCGGCACAGGGCCTACAGAGTTCCAGATCGGGTACGCGCCTGCATCCAGTCGGAGGTATCCAAGATGCTGGATCTAGGAGTAATCGAGCCCTTCGACAGTCCCTGGGCCAGTCCGGTCGTGCTGGTCCCCAAGGCCGCTGCCCCTGGCGTCGCCCCAGAACTCAGATTTTGTGTGGACTACTGGGGCTTGAACGCCATCACCCGAACAGACGCTCACCCCATCCCTCGAGCTGATGAGCTGATCGACCGCCTGGGGGCTGCCCGATACCTGAGCACCTTTGACCTGACTGCGGGCTATTGGCAGATCGGCCTCACCCCGGGCGCCCAGGAGCGATCCGCCTTCTCCACCCCGGATGGCCACTACCACTTCAAAGGGATGCCCTTCGGAATGAAAAACGCCCCCGCCACCTTCCAGAGAGTCGTGAACAAGGTATTGGCAGGGCTCGAGGATTTCAGCGCCACCTATCTGGACGATATTGCCATGTACAGTCTCCACTGGGCGGAACACCTCCAACACCTCCGGGAGGTCTTGACCGCCCTCCGGCGGGCCGGACTAACAATCAAGGCCAGCAAGTGCCAAATCGGCCAAGGGTCCGAGACCTACCTGGGGCACCAGGTGGGAAGTGGCCAGGTGGCCCCTCTCCAACCCAAGATCGCCGCCATCCGGGCCTGGGAGCCTCCGGTCACCCAAACAGAGGTCCGAGCCTTCCTGGGGCTCACCGGATACTACCGGCGCTTCGTGAAGGACTATGGCAGCATTGTGGGGCCCCTCACGGAACTCACGTCAAAGAAGCACCCACCGAAGGTACACTGGACCCATGAGTGTCAGGCCGCCTTTGAGACCCTCAAGACAGCAATGTGCACCGCCCCAGTGCTCCAAGCCCCCGACTACAGCCGGGAATTTATAGTAAAGACCGATGCCTCCGATCACGGCGTAGGGGCCGTTCTCTCCCAAATCAATGCAGAGGGAGTTGACCAGCCAGTAGCCTTCATCAGCCGACGCCTGCTGGCCCGAGAACAGCGCTGGAGCACCATAGAACGAGAGGCCTTCGCCGTGGTGTGGGCCCTCAAGAAGCTCCAGCCCTATCTCTTCGGTACCCACTTCCGGGTGCAAACAGACCACCGACCTCTGCAATGGCTGATGCAGATGCGAGGAGAGAATCCGAAGCTGTTGCGTTGGTCCATCTCCCTGCAAGGGATGGACTTCACTGTGAAGCATCGCCCAGGCCACGACCACGCCAACGCAGACGGCCTGTCCCGCTTCTTCCGCCTCGGCGAGGAGATTACCCAAGAGGATGGGTGACTCTCCCTGCCTTCAGCTGGGGGGGACGCATGTTGGACCGGCCTCGTGGCGTGGTCCGACCCCTCCCCGCATGGCGGGTCCCGGACTACCGCCACCCCTGTTCCCCGGACAAGAGCCGCACCTTCAGCCCTCCGGGTCACCCCCAGCTCTTCCCCGACGGAACTCAGACTCGCATCCGCAACCTTCTCGGCTGGCCCGGGCCCTTTCCCGAACCCCCGGCCCCGGCCCAGCCGCCATCTTGGACCCTCCACAACCAGGCCTCGTGGCCTCGGGTCGACCTCCGCCTCAGGCCCAGCCAATCCCCGACATCGAGGCACCACCATCCACCCAGGGGGTAAAGAGACCACTTGGCGAGTAAATGGGAGAAGGAGTGTTGATGGCTCCCCTCCGCCTGGTTTTGATCGCCCCCAGCCTCCCTGGGCGCTGGCTCCACCCCCCTGCTGGGTGTCTGGAGGCAGTTGTATCCTGGAGTCGAGAGACACCGAGACAAACTCATCCTTGGAGGCTTGCTGGCGCTGCCGCGGCTCCTCTTCGTGAACCATCCTTGAAGGCCTGCTGGCGCTGCCGCTGCTCATCTTCGTGAACTATCCTTGAAGGTCTGCTGGCGCTGCCGCGGCTCATCTCCGTGAACCATCCTTGAAGGCCTGCTGGCGCTGCCGTGGCTCATCTTCATGAACCATCCTTGAAGGCCTGCTGGCGCTGCCGCGGCTCATCTTCGTGAACCATCCTTGAAGGCCTGCTGGTGCTGCCGCGGCTCATCTTCGTGAACCATCCTTGAAGGCCTGCTGGCGCTGCCGCGGCTCATCTTCGTGAACCATCTTGAAGGCCTGCTGGCGCTGCCGCGGCACATCTTCGTGAACTATCCTTGAAGGCCTGCTGGTGCTGCCGCGGCCCCTCCAGTTCGAGGATTGAGAGCTGTACACCAGATACCCCTGTACCAGACCGGTACCGAGACTGTCCCGCTACCCCTTTTCCGCCAGAGACTAGAATTGAAGGGATCACAGTATCCTGTTCCTGCTGTATCGTCAAGTATAACCTGCTTAAGAATACCGATAAAAGTGTGCAGAACCTATCTTTGTGTGGCGTCCATCTGTGGGGGGGTAGTTGCTCGTCCGTACGATCTAAGGAGAGGGCCCTCGCCAGGAGGCCTCTCCCCCTTGCTCGGCCGACCCTCAGGTTCCCCGTCTAACACACAGAGACAATGTTACGGCAATGAATATCTGAGGAAGGAACATGTAAAGCTAGCGGCATTATACAATGTGGTCACAGAAGCGAAGGTACACAGATGATCATAGTATTGAACATGTACAGTGTCTATACTGAAGGACGCTCAGGTTACCCTTCACCATGTTCTTGCAATACTATGTGTATGAATGTATATATTGATGCAACCATTGTTTTGAAATACAAAAACTTTGATGACAAAAAACCTGGTATACTGATCTTTGCTTCTCTTCTCTACATCCCCGTTCAAACCCTCTACTGCTAGTAACTGCTATTATGCTATGTACTGACTCTGCATTGTATATTTGCTACCTCCTCAAACAAGAAAGTTTGTGGTCCAGGCACTTATTTGATCTCGCCTGGACTATGGAAATGTTCTTTATCTCTGTGCACCCTGTGCAGTCTTTAAGAATCTTCAGACCATGCAAAATTGTGCTGAAAGGATTCTTGAGGGGATTCCAAGCAGCCAATCAGCTAAACCTGCCCTTAAGTCTCTACATTGGCTTCCTATTCAGGAAATAGTCCACTTGAAATCCCTCTGCACCACCGATAAGATGCTAGCTATAATTTCCTCTTTCGTCCAGCCCTACCAAGCCAACAGATAGCTAAGTTCAAATGACCTCCCAGAATCAAGAGGGCAGGAAGTGGCGGTCGGCTCTTTTCCTACAATGCCGCTAAACTCTGGAACACTCTGCCGTTCCAGCTATGTAAAGAGCCTGACCACACTGTTTTCCGCAAGAGGCTCAAAACCTGGCTTTTCCCTAATTAATCTGCCACTGCTTAGTGCGGTCTCTGCCCTAGCGCTGGGATGCCTCCGGGAAACCATGCCCCTTATAAATGTTTTTTCATTCATTCATTCAAGTACAACAAAAGATTACACATTCACCTCTCGCTGCATGTTCCCAAAGATAAAAGAGGTGCTCCTCTTAAACTACCAGGGCATTCTTTGAGACTTTGGACGGCTCCTGTAAACTTCCCTGCACGCTGTTCTGCAGTCCTCCCGCCGCCGCGTTTGTCATCACCGCGGCCGCCGAGAGGAGGACTGCAACTCCCAGGGGGCAGAGCGCTGAAGCCGCGCACGAGATTCCAGCACCAGGAGGCGCTTAAAAGCGGACACACTCCTGGCAGAGCGGGTGCTCCTCTTAAACTACCAGGGCATTCTTTGAGACTTTGGACGGTTCCTGTAAACTTCCCTGCACGCTGTTCTGCAGTCCTCTCTTCGCCGCGTTTGTCATCACCGCGGCTGCCGAGAGGAGGACTGCAACTCCCAGGGGGCAGAGCGCTGAAGCCGCGCACAAGATTCCAGCGCCAGGAGGCGCTTAAAAGCGGACACACTCCTGGCAGAGCGGGTGCTCCTCTTACACTACCAGGGCATTCTTTGAGACTTTGGACGGTTCCTGTAAACTTCCCTGCACGCTGTTCTGCAGTCCTCCCTTCGCCGCGTTTGTCATTACCGCGGCTGCCGAGAGGAGGACCGCAACTCCCAGGGGGCAGAGCGCTGAAGCCGCGCACGAGATTCCAGCGCCAGGAGGCGCTTAAAAGCGGACACACTCCTGGCAGAGCGGGTGCTCCTCTTAAACTACCAGGGCATTCTTTGAGACTTTGAACGGTTCCTGTAAACTTCCCTGCACGCTGTTCTGCAGTCCTCCCGCCGCCGCGTTTGTCATCACCGCGGCTGCCGAGAGGAGGACTGCAACTCCCAGGGGGCAGAGCGCTGAAGCTGCAAACGGGATTCCAGTGCCAGGAGGCACTTAAAAGCGGACACACTCCCGGCAGAGCGGGTGCTCCTCTTAAACTACCAGGGCATTCTTTGAGACTTTGGACGGTTCCTGTAAACTTCCCTGCATGCTATTCTGCAGTCTTGCCGCCACCGCGTTTGTCATCACCACGGCTGCCGAGAGGAGGACTGCAACTCCCAGGGGACAGAGCGCTGAAGCCGCGCACGAGATTCCAGCGCCAGGAGGCGCTTAAAAGCGGACACACTCCCCGCATCGCGGGATCGTGTGCGGGACGTGCCGGGAGAAGCCCGGGACAAGGGCGGGACCGTCTGCGGCTGTCCGAGGCCTGGAGAGGTAGGGCAGGGCCACCCCCCTGACAAGCGTGACTCTGGTTAGTGCACTACTGTGCCATTGACTTTACATATTGACTACTGTTATGGCTGTGAATCGTAAAAATGCGCATCCCATGGGGGAAGGAGTGGTAGGAACTATGGATGCTTTTTTGAATAGAGCAGGTTCTGTATTGCAACGCGAGATAAGTCTAGCAGAAAAATTGCTTTCCCAAGGTTTAGCTGAGGCACAGAAAAGATCCTCATTGGGAGCTATGAGAAATGCCAGGTCGCCCGCTGTAAACCTCAACCCCGAACCCCTTATTAGGGGGACGGGTCAGGCCTCAGGGTTGGGTAGCTCACAATATGATATAAATATATCCATTGACGACCCAAGTGAAGTTGATTACCGTGGGCTCCCTCATGCTCCCTTAACACCTTCTTTTGATATGGCTACACTTGCTCCTCCTGGTACTCTACCGGTTACACTAAATTCCTCACGGTTGTCAAAAACACCTAGGACTTCCGTCACCACTTCATCTGAGGAAATTACTCCCAAGTCTACCCCTTCTTTGGCAGCAAGACTACGCTCTCACCGCGGAGTGGCAGAACACAAGGTACAAGGTCAGGGCACAAAGAAAACCTTACCAAATCCTACTAATAGAAACAAACCAAATAGTAAGGAAGTCGGGGGTGCGAGACTAAAAACTACTTATACTACTGCTAGGGTTAAGCAAGGGACTACATTAAAATCTATGGGTACTCAAACAGATAGTTTTATCCCACCACTTGACGTAGGGTTAGAAAGAAGGTTTGTCACCTTAGAAACATCACTCAAGGACTCCCTAGAATTATTGTTTAGGGGGACAGTGGCCGAAATAGAAAAGGATCTGGTAGCAAGCCTGTCACAATTCACTGTGAGAATTGAGCACATGTGCAAAAATCTGAGGATGGCGGGGAATAGTTCTAGTTTTAGTTCTACACATCAAAAGAGCAACCTCTCACCATCACCCTTGTTAGTAGACAAGGAAGCGGCAAGTTTGCTGCTACCCACAAAAACCCCAGAAAGGCCTGCAAAAATAATTGGTGGGGACAAGGGCATAAGCAAGGCAGGACAAAATACTGGAAGTACAACTGGCTTACCAACCCAGGGAAGCTCTAGCAAGGTACCAGATAAACCCAAAGTTTATAGCCCGAAAGGTACTGACTTGATGCCAAGTTCTGATGTTTTGCAATTACCACCGGCATCTTCCCCTTATGTAATCATCTTAGCTGGGGTACTCTCATTGAAAAGAAACCAAACTGAATCTTGCTATAACCTACGAAACAAGGTTGCCGATTGGCTAGTCAGATTTAAAAGATTTCGACCAGAGAATAGAGAAGATATTCTGATGGTTCGCAGAGTGGGGTGGTTGGGTCACTCCTCAAAAAACATCAGCGGAGATTGTGTGGTTATCAAACTTAGACGCCCCCAGCAAGCAAGGAGGATTTTGGAAACAATGGAGGAACCCCAGGGTGAAAGTACGGTTATTAGCGTACTTTCCTTGGGATACTTCTATAAACCAAGGCATGCAGGGGCACCAAGACATCAGCTTCCCTTTACCCTCCTAGAAAATAGATTTGAGGGATTCAACACTCTAGAGGAGGTAGATTGACTCACCACATTATATTCCTCCATACCTTCCCCCACTAATATTAGCGTGGAGTCTACTGTGGGCAGAATGTCACAATCACTGTCCTCTCCGCAATTGATGGAAGACAAGAGTAGGCCTGCCAAACTCTGTGGGGATGGCACATTGAGACCAAATGATAGTGACTACAGAAAAATGGGGCTAGACCCAACACTGTCTAGAACAGGGTTTTCCACTTCCCAAGTTGACCAACAAGACTTAACTTCCCCTACACACAGTAAGAATCTTGAGATCAAAATGCTGTCTTGGAATATTGCAGGATTATGCAGGAACCTCCGGGACAGTATATGCTGTAATTACCTGGACAAAATGATATCATACTCTTACAGGAGACCTGGGCTCTGGATATTCCACATAGGGTGGGATACAAAACTTTCTATTGTGAAGCCACCCCTTCTGTAAGAGGAAGGGCTTCTGGGGGCTTGGTGATCTGGATAAAAATTGATCTACAAATTGAAGTCACTCCGCTTTTTATTGGTTCTCGTGATTTGTTAGGTGTAAAAATAATGACCAGAGAAAAAAAGAATGTCTATTTAATAAATGTATATAATAGGCCCAGCCCCTTAAATAAGGAATCTGGGCTGATAGACCAATTGGACTTCTTTCTTAATACTCTGGGTCCTAACTCACAAATAATCATAGGAGGGGACTTTAATTGCAAATACGATCCAATATTGGGATTAGATGGTTTATTTGATGAACAAGACAAGGCTAACAATATCCCTGCCTTAGATAGCAATGGGGTGGTTAAATGTACTGTTGCGGCAAGCCAAATCTTACAACTAACTGTAGGGCATGATTTAAGGGCCTGTAACGGTCGTTTCCAGTCAGATAGACCAGCGGCCCCTACATTTTGAAGAGGAAATTCCAAGTCCCATATAGATTTCATAATGGTCTCCATGAGTTTGTGGCACATAATTGCTGATTTCAAGGTTGGGTATAGGACTGAGAGTGATCACTTACCGTTACAACTAACCCTGGATCCTCAGCCTTTTAAAATTAATACAGCTACAGAAATAGCGCCCAAGGGGTATGATGGTGAACCCCAGATAAGTAATAACAGGCGTGCAATAAGATGGCCATATTCTTATCCAAGGAGACATCTATGACATGTATTTACAACACCTTTGCTGATAAAGTTGCTACATGCCAGGATCTCACCTTAGGCGATCATGGAGTACTAGATATGCACCTTAATTTGGTTGATGCTTTAACTCCTCTTCTGAGTAAAATCTATGAGAAGGGGGATAGATCTCACAACATCAACTTAGAACATGGTAATCCATGGTACAATAAAGAGTGCCGTGTAGCAAAGTCTCTCTTGATCCAGGCAGTTAAAACTAAGGACTCAAAGGGAATCAGAGGTACCAGACAAGCATATAAGAAAACCCTCTCCTACACAAAGAAAGCTTGGGATGAGGAAATCTGGGCTGATCTACTTATGGCAGCAAAAACGAAGGATCAAGCCACTTTCTGGAGCATAATATCAAAAGGAAATAAGTAGGGCAGATCCTGCAAGGACACTTTCCTTGATGAAAAACATGGAGAGATCACTTTCTTAAGTTATACTCCCTAAACAAAGAGGGGTTCCCCATAGCTGAACAGGTGGTCAATTTGCCATTACGGACTACTACTCTTTACTTCAGCTTAGAGGAGACTGTCCAGGCGATACAGGCCATCAAACCAGGGAAAGCCCGGGACCTGATAAGATCCCTGGCGATCTACTCAAACATGACATTGAAGTTTGGGGACCATATATTAATTTCCTATGTAACTCCATAGCAGCAGGTACTCCAATTCCGGAGTCCTGGAAGGGGGCTGAAATCATAACGATTTTTAAAAAAGGAGATCGCTATGATCCAGCAAATTATCGCCCAATTAGTTTGATAGATCTTATTCAAAAAGTGTATGCCAGACACATTTTAAATAGGCTTTTAGAGTGGATGGATGATTCCCAGATACTATCCCAATATCAGGCAGGGTTCAGAGCAAAAGTCAGCACTGTAGATCAGGTCTTTAGGTTTACTTGTATTGTTTGGAAATACATTAAAATCAAGAAGGGCAGTCTGTATGTTGCTTTCATGGACCTGAGGGCTGCGTTCGATCTTGTCCCTCGTACACTCTTATGGGAAGCATTAGCAAACATAGGGGTACCTGGTGAATTACTCATAGAATTAATTAGACTTCACACAGAGAACTACGCTAAAGTAAGATGGGGGAAGGGAGGGGAGCTAGCACAGGCCATATCAGTGAGACAGGGCGTACGCCAAGGTTGCGTGTTGGCACCTACGCTGTTCACACTTTTTGTTAACGATATACCCACGTACTTAGGGAACTGTGTAAATGATTCTCCAAAACTAGGGGTTGAATTGATTCCAGCATTACTTTTTGCTGATGACACCATCCTCATTTCACAGACCCCAAAATTTGGTGAATTGCTTTTATAGTTACTGTGTGGACAAAGTATTGGAAATTAACTCTTCAAAAAACAAAGTACATGTCCATAAATCCCCAGAAAACCTTTAGGAAAAATCTGGCCCTAAACAACCAAAATCTAGAACATGTGGGGAGTTTTAATTATTTGGGAATAATGTTGGATGGTAAACTATCCTGGAAAGGGCAGCTTGAAAAGAGCAGGATAGCCCTTTGTCAGAACTCAAAGCCCGTTCTAAAAATTCAGGGCGGAAGCCAATCTAAGGCCATCACCCCAGCCCTGGAAGTATTTAAAGCAAAGGCCCAATCATCAGGACTCTATGGGGCTGAGATTTGGGGTCCTTCCTGCAAAAAGAATTTTGAACGGGATGAAAACATCTTTATACAGAGGTTGTTAAAAATTCCATCTAGAACCCCCCTAGTTCCTGTGTTTTTGGATGTTGCTATCAAACGTACAGATGACCTTGCTATCTTAAGACCTTTACTGTACTGGATTAAGATATGGACCACCCCAGAGCTGGTCAATTATAGATGTGGCTTGGTAGAAATTATGCAATTCAATGGCCATAAAAATATCCCTTGGTTTAAACACATTTCTTTCTGGACAAATAGACTAGGTTTATCCCATTACTGGGATGAGCCCCTGTCATTGACACCCTCTTGTAAAAAGATTTTAAAGTGTGCATTCTGGTCTTATATCAGTAACCCACTGGTACAGGGCACATCTTTTGGTTCACTCACACAAAAGTTTTTAACTTTTAAAGATACTGTCTCTTTTGAACCCCTCATGGATGAGATTGGACCACCAATAGCAAAAAGCTTATACTTACAGTTTAGATATGGGGTCCTACAGATCAATGCAAATACATCCAGATGGGGGGGAAATGTGGGTACTTCCCTATGTATCTCTTGTAGTCAGCAGGCGAAAGAAGATGACGTTCATCTACTCTTCTTCTGCCAGTTATATAAGTTGCCCAGGGTTCGCTGGATCAGACCTTTATGCAGGAACATGGGTGTTAGGTCATGTAAAGATGCTGAACGCATACTGAAGACCAATACTACACAGGTGATTGTGTTTTGCATATCTAGGTTTCTGTATAACGTTTTCTTAATCAGGAAGAAGGCTGGGCTCAAATTATAGCGCAACTGAACTGTCTATTTAACCTCTGCTTGTAAATATTAAGTGCTGTAAATATATTTTAAACTGGCTTTTAAATGAATTTTATTATATTTGTGAAGTAAAACGAATGTTTTTAGGGCATAATTTATACAGCTGATAAATTGTATACCTTTTTCCCCAAAAATTTTTGTAAATGGACTATGGAGTTATTAACAATATGTAATTTTTTTTATCTTGTACTTTTATGGCTACTATTAGCCGAAATAAAGTTGAAACAAACAAACAAACAAACAAACAAAATATTATCACATCGGAACCTTCGATTACAGCGATCATTTACCACAGGAAATCACAATAGAAGCATCATCAATAACTTAACTACCGCCAGCAAATGCACACCTCCTGGAATATGCATCTAACAACAAAAGAGTTAAGTGCAGAATAGATGACCCGGAAGGTCCTCTCACTCGCAAAGCAACTACTCGGAGAAGCACAAGCGGCAAAAGCTGATAGAATAGAAATTTGTGAGGCATTTACAAAAAACCTTGGAAATAAATATGGAGTCAAAATAGGAGACCAATTCACCCTCAAAACAATGCCCCAACTCAACATTGGAAATAACACACAATTTAAAAAGCCCACAGCATTGATAAACCGCGCACTTCAGAAATTGAAGAAAGGTGGCTCAGACCTTGTAAGAATTGAGGCAATTGAAAGCTGCTCTCAAGAAACTAACCTGGTGCCTCAAAAGAAGCTGACAAGGCTCTTTGGGCTAAACTCTTGTACGATATCAAAAATAACAACATCTCTCAATTTTGGCAAACGGTCAACACTCTGGCCAATCCGCTGAGCCAAAGCATCAACTCACATGTGACAGAAGAGGCATGGACGAACTTCCTCCAAACTAATTTCAATAAAGACCGAGGAACTCAAACCTGTATAATTATTCTCTCGCCCGAACTAGAAGTATCATCACCCCAAACTGACTCCCATATAATTCTGAAACAGGCCTTTATAATTATGAACACACAAACTGCTAAAGAATCTCCAAGGACAGGCGTGAGGGTGCTCCAGGACCAAACGGGATCTCACCTGCATTGTTCAAACAAGATCCGGAATACTGAGGACAGTACTAAAACCAATTTTTGAATCAACAATTCCATTATCATAGAGGGGCTCGATCATTTCACCTATTTACAAAAAACGCAATTAAAATGACCAAAAAAGCTACCGGCGGGTACCTTTATTGGATAATGAAACCAAATACTGTGCATGATTATTACTGCAAGAACTATCGTCCTGGACCACAGAAATGTCATCAACTCCATTAAATCAAACAATGACTCAACCCTCTCATTATTGATAGAAGCTGCTCTTGCTATAAAACAGCCCCTGTATTTGTGTTTTATTGATTACAGTTCAGCGTTCGAACACATAAATAGAAACCTACTGGTGCCTCAAAAAAGAAGCTGACAAGGCTCTTTGGGCTAAACTCTTGTACGATATCAAAAATAACAACATCTCTCAATTTTGGCAAACGGTCAACACTCTGGCCAATCCGCTGAGCCAAAGCATCAACTCACATGTGACAGAAGAGGCATGGACGAACTTCCTCCAAACTAATTTCAATAAAGACCGAGGAACTCAAACCTGTATAATTATTCTCTCGCCCGAACTAGAAGTATCATCACCCCAAACTGACTCCAATATAATTCTGAAACAGGCCTTTATAATTATGAACACACAAACTGCTAAAGAATCTCCAAGGACAGGCGTGAGGGTGCTCCAGGACCAAACGGGATCTCACCTGCATTGTTCAAACAAGATCCGGAATACTGAGGACAGTACTAAAACCAATTTTTGAATCAACAATTCCATTATCATAGAGGGGCTCGATCATTTCACCTATTTACAAAAAACGCAATTAAAATGACCAAAAAAGCTACCGGCGGGTACCTTTATTGGATAATGAAACCAAATACTGTGCACGATTATTACTGCAAGAACTATCGTCCTGGACCACAGAAATGTCATCAACTCCATTAAATCAAACAATGACTCAACCCTCTCATTATTGATAGAAGTTGCTCTTGCTATAAAACAGCCCCTGTATTTGTGTTTTATTGATTACAGTTCAGCGTTCGAACACATAAATAGAAACCTACTGTGGCAAAAACTAAAAAGGCTGAATATTCCACCACTACTTTTAAAACAGCTTATCTTTTTACATAGTAACACCTGAGTGCATGTAAAACTGTGTGCAGGAGACCAACTAACAAAGAAGATCCCAATAATTTCCGGAAACAAACAAGGCTGTGTGCTTGCCCCAATACTCTTTAATCAATTTATGGAAGAGCTCTCAGCCACTCTCAACAGAAGTAATTCAAAAGCTCCTAAGCTGAGGGGCCTCCAGCTATCTAACCTATTCTGCGCGGATGACCTGGTGCTCATCAATCTGATACTAGTAGGTCTACAGTGCCTGCTTGACATTACATCTCAGTACTCGGAGGATAACAAACTCAGCATCAACCAAGATAAAACAAAAGTTAACAGCGTGAATATCCGCAAAATAAAGTCAAACCACCACTGCCATTTGGCAACACGCAAGCTGAAAGGCGTACAAAACTATAAATATATGGGAGTTATCATTGATTTCAAAGGGAATTACACAGCACAACGTGAGGCCATAAAAAAATTGGAATAATGACAGTAGGGAAACCTTGTTGCTTGCTGCTGAGCCCAGAGGATTGCAGAATCACTGCCTGTCGTCGCTGGATTGTGTACCGAGTCTGAGGGGAGGACTTTGCACCTTGCCGGACCCGCTGCTCGGGTCCAGCTGCGCCTGTGGTCTCTGCGGGGAGTGGAGCTGAACACCAACAAAGCCCTTGTGCACCGGCAGGGCTGCGAGTAGCCTAGCAGGGACTCCATTGACCAGGAGTCCCTGCGTGTTACACCTGTGGCCGCTCTCCCTGCCGGCCACGCCCCCCGACATCGTTAAAACAGCCCCGTGATTGCCAGACTGCGGGAAACCTTGTTGCTTGCTGCTGAGCCCAGAGGATTGCAGAATCACTGCCTGTCGTCGCTGGATTGTGTCCCGAGTCTGAGGGGAGGACTTTGCACCTTGCCGGACCCGCTGCGTGGGTCCCGCTGCGCCTGTGGTCTCTGCGGGGAGTGGAGCTGAACACCAACAAAGCCCTTGTGCACCGGCAGGGCTGCGAGCAGCCTAGCAGGGACTCCATTGACCAGGAGTCCCTGTGTGTTACACCTATGGCCGCTCTCCCTGCCGGCCACGCCCCCCGACATCGTTAAAACAGCCCCGTGATTGCCAGACTGCGGGAAACCTTGTTGCTTGCTGCTGAGCCCAGAGGATTGCTGAATCACTGCCTGTCGACGCTGGATTGTGTCCCGAGTCTGAGGGGAGGACTTTGCACCTTGCCGGACCCGCTGCGCGGGTCCCGCTGCGCCTGTGGTCTCTGCGGTGAGTGGAGCTGAACACCAACAAAGCCTTTGTGCACCGGCAGGGCTGCGAGCAGCCTAGCAGGGACTCCATTGACCAGGAGTCCCTGCGTGTTACACCTGTGGCCGCTCTCCCTGCCGGCAACGCCCGCTGCCCTGTCCCAGCCCTATTTCACTGGGCGGGGTTACCGCTGCACGGGAGCGCGCGGGAGCGACCGGGGCGAAGACCGTGCACAGAGCGGGCCATTTGAGGCCCTTCGAGTACGGCAGAGTACGGCCCGGGCCCACCCCCCCTGGCTGTTTGGAAGTACCTAAGGTAGGCGGCCCACCTTACCATTCAAACTTTTGCTTCTTGGTACTGCGAGGACGGACTAAAAGTAACTGTGTGGTTTTGTATCCACCTACATCCCGCAATGCCCTTAACACCTTCACTGCTAAGGCATTATTAGTGATGCCATATAATTTCCATTGAAATCAATGGAAAGTCCATGACGAGTTACCCTTGTCATTAGCAGCCAAGAGGTTAAGGTCAGGTAAGGAACGCACAGTCCAAATCCAAACCACCAAGGGAGTCGTATCAGGCCCACTTGACGCTTTTATCACACGGGCCACAGGGATTTTGGAGAAGGAAATTGCCATGGTTGAAAAAAGACTCTCGCTTGACCGTATCAGCGGAAAGCGCTCATCGCTGAGTGGACTAGCTACCACCACCAGCCCCGTAGCACATGCCACTTTCAACTGTGTCCAAACCTCTTCCACGGACGCCATTGTCCATCTTGAAAGCGAGGGGGAGAGCCCAACTGTGCGTATTCTGGAGGAAGATGTGTACAGTATAGACGACTCTCAAGCTAGCCAGGGGGATGATTTACAGACTAGCGGGGGGCTTGAACCTAGTCAGATATCTGGTTACTTACCCCTTAACGTCTCTAATACTGTTGCTACCATAGATCCCTCAAGCACTGACGTTAATACTAGAAAGAGAAAGCAAGACTCAAGAATTTTGGGGGGAGAGAACAAAAGATCCCAAAAATAAAAGATGCCACCGACAAAGGGAGTCAGGGCCCGAGCATCTTTTTAACACACAAAATCCCTCTGCATTTTCCAACATGTTGTGCCCCTCCCTCACTACCTTAGGCTCTTCAAACCCCTGCCCTATGCGCCTTAACAGTGATGAAATCTTGTTAGTAAAAATGGAGGCCATGTTCAAAACTCTATTACTACCCGTTTTGGAGCGGACAAGGTTAATGACGACAAAAATTGATAGCAAGGAGGCCGTAATCAACTCAAACCATGCTATGTTACAAACACTAACCGGCACCAGTCATATAGGAGCTAGTAAAACACAAACAGCCCAAAAAACCCTAGGCACGAACAATATTCCAACGAGCAACTCTGCCCATAATAAAACACCAAGGCCAAATACCAATATGACCATAGGGGGGGAGAAGCAAAAAGCTACATCCTCTAAACCATCCGTGAGTACCCTAACACAGGCACCTAAGACGAAGGTTATTGACAAACACAATTCTTGTGGGCATCAAAGTATTGGGCCACCCCCACAAGTTAAAACCAATCCTGCCCGCCCCGTCCCCCGCCACACGGAGATATATCTGGCCAATGCAGTGACACCAACCATAGGGAGGGGAGACACAGAAGGTTTACCACCCCTCGCGCTGATCTACCGGCTGAAGCAACACAACACACAATAGTTCTGACAGGTGTCGCTCCATTAAAACCTGGCAGTAAGGAGTCGTATGGGGACCTCCGTAACAAAGTAATCTTCTGGTTAAATAAAAACCGACCCCTACCCCCTCCTCACCTACTGAAATTTTATTTGTAAGGAGAGTGGACTGGGTGGGCCATGGGACTAAGGATCTGGAGGGAGACTGCATCTTGATCTCGTTCAAGGATCCTTGGGTGGTAGATACCATTCGAAGAGAAGCAAGGTTTGCTAGACAGGGGGACGTTCAAACCTTGGGCCTATCGTATTTTTATCCCCATAGGCAAAGATCTATCCAACCATATTCCACCTTTTGTCAGCCCCCAGCTATAAGACACCCCTTGGCATTAACCCCTCTTGACCGTCAATGCCCATTTCTCTTTAACCATTTTGGCCCCCTCTCCGACCTTGAGGACATAGATTGACTCCATATAACATCTTGCGAGTCTTCCACTGTTAAAGTAGCTGGCCATGAGCCGATAAGGGGGAGTAGGGAGACCCCGCATCCAATCGATAACCCAGATGCAGTTGGGGGAGGCCTAACTACAAGGGCGATCAACTTTCCTGTACCCAAAGACGATCCAGAGGCTATGACAAGTGGGGATACTATGGATAATCTTAAGCTCATGGAGAATAAGAAGGTTAGAGGGTGCAACCAGGTACCTATTCCAGTCTCAACCTTGCCACCACCCCCTGCGGTTTCAATCTTTGACAACCTGAAAATCTTATCCTGGAATATCGCAGGGATTAAGGCCTGTATGCTTTCTGTAGATTGGATGGAGTTTGTGGACAAATTTGACATTATCCTACTCCAAGAAACCTGGGCAACTGAACCAGTCTTCAAGCTGGGCTATATTAATTTCTCCAAACCTGCGATTAGAGGGGGGAAAGGGCGTGCCTCAGGTGGCATATTGATATGGGTTAAGCAGTCATTGGGACTTTATCCAACAGAGCTACCTGTTCAGAACCCGGATCTTCTCTTAATTAAACTGAGTAAAGCCAACCAACGGGATCTGTATATCTTCAACATCTATGCCAGAGGCTTGCCTGGTGGCCGTAGCCCTCCGTTGTTGAACGTCATCGACCATAAGCTTGCTGAAATGGGTAGTGGGAATGTTACCCTCTTAGCTGGATACTTAAATTGCACCATTGAGCCATTGTTTGATATAGGGGACAGTTGGAGCTCGGCTGAGGATGCTGTCTGGGACATTCCTGACCTGATGGTCGATAAAATGGTTAAAGCAACCGAGGCGGCAGTGAACTGGATGGCTCTTTGCCTAAACAGGGGATTCCGGGCTTGTAATGGCCGCACAAGATCGGATAAAGGAGCTAACTGTACCTTTGATAATGGCCTAAGGCGGAGCAGCATTGATTACGTTTTGTTAAAATTGGAATACTGGTCCTTACTAGTGGACATGGTTGTAATACAGCGCCCAGAAAGCGACCATAACCCGCTGTCACTATCATTGAAACTGCCAGACATAAAGAGACTAGTGGAGCCTACCACTACACAAACAGGGGACGTTTTGTTAACCAATGATAGGAGGAGGTTGAAATGGTCCAGGATCATGGAGGACGAATCCTTATGGGTCAATGTTAACACAGTGACTGAAAATGCGTACAATGAAATGTTAAAAATTGACCTGTTGGGGGGAAGTCCGGACTTGTCAAACACTGTTATTAATTTACATATTAGTTGTTTTGACCATCTAAAGTCCCTACTCTCTCTCCCTTGTCGGAGTGCTCCCACCAAAGCCAACCCCCTTCGCCAGAAATGGTACAACAAAAAATGCAGGGAGTCCCATTCGGATCTCATCAAAACTATTAAATCTTGTGATATGGGCGCAGTCAAAGCGGCTAGGCTACGTTATAGAAAAAACCAGTGGGAATCTAAACGGGATTGGGAGGACAGGTTCTGGTCGGATCTTTTGGATGCCTCCACCTCGAATAATCCTAAAAAGTTCTGGGATTTAGTCAAGTGGGGGAAGGATCCTGACTCGTGTACCCCGGCAAATCATGTTCCCCTAGAAGAGTGGGTAACATTCTACTCTGCCCAATTCAGAGCTGGAAATCCAGAACCCTTAAAAACTCTGGGAAAGGCACCCCCGTTATACACCCACGGGGAGAAACTCACTCTCACTTTCTCATTATCAGAGGCCGAGCTGCGAGGGAAAGCTCCGGGCATGGATCTCATCCCAGCAGACCTGTTTAAATCAAACCCAGCCTTGTGGCTCCCCTACATAACCATGATTGCTAACTCATTAGCTAAAGGAGCTAGTATCCCAAAATCATGGAAGGGAGCCGAGATAATACCAATATTCAAAAAAGGCGACAGGTCCAACCCAGGGAATTACCGCCCTATCAGTCTCATCAATTCCATACAAAAAATTATCGCACGTATGGTCTTGGGACGGGTTCAGGGCTGGATCGAATCTGAGGACATATTATCTCCTATGCAGGCGGGCTTCAGATCAGGCATAAGCACCATTGACCAGGTGTTCAGACTATGTCTGATCTACTGGAAAGTGGTCTTGCTTGGCGGCGGTACCATCTTTGCTGCATTCATTGACCTGAAGTCCGCCTTCGACCTAGTGCCAAGGGACAAACTGTGGGGAGTTATGGAAAACTTGGGTTGTCCATCAGAACTACTTGACCTCATAATTAAATTCCATGAGGATAATTATGCGAGGGTGAGGTGGGGAGGCCAGGGACAAGTGACGGAAACATTTCCCGTAACTAGAGGTGTCCGTCAGGGGTGCGTCCTGGCACCAACACTCTTCCTCCTATTTATCGATCAAGTGGTGAATTTTTTTATGGATACCCCCACTGATGCCCCAATGCTGGCTGGGACGAGATTCCCATTGCTCATCTTCGCCGATGACACCCTACTCCTCTCCAGAACACGCAGCGGGCTGCGGCGGGCTTTGGACCGCTTTGAGGAGTTCTGTGCCATTAACAATCTTGCGGTGAACGTGGGTAAAACAAAGTTCATGGTTTTTTCGAGAAATCACCCTGTTCGGAGCTCTGTGAGCTTGAATGGAGTCAACCTCGAGCAAGTCGAGACTATGACCTACCTGGGGGTTACCCTTGACAGCCGTTTGAGATGGAAAGATCAAATTGGTGCACAACATCTCAAACTAGCACGGTTAACTGGCTGTCTAATAAAAGAGCATAAGAGATCCATCACCAAACAGGTTCTCCCAGCTCTCAAGATCTATGACGCCAAAATTACCACTGCAATCTTATATGGCGCAGATCTTTGGGGCTACATGGATCTCCTTAATCTCTTTAAAACCCAATGTAAGTTCCTACGGAACCTGGTAGGCCTACCGCAGTCGACTCCATCAATCCCCCTTTGCTTGGATTTGGGTTGCCAACCGATCAATGAGATGGCCAGATTTAGGTTGGTGGCCCTGTGGAGGCGAATATGGACTTCCCCTGACCTGTCTCTATTCGCGAAAGAACTAGCAGAAGTCAGGTCAATTAGTGGATCTGGAAAAATCCCATGGCCCCAAGCTGTAAAAAACATCCTCATAGATATGGGTCTAGAAGAGCTTTGGACATCTCCTTCCTCCAATGCCTTTCCCTCCAAACAAGAGTTTAAAGCCTTGTATTGGGCTTCCGTTCGCCAAAATCGAGTTTCGCTCTCCAGCCATATTAGCTTAACGGGCAGGTTCCTTACATTTAAGCTAGACCTGTCCCGCGAGCCCTATTGGGATGTTATTACCAAACCGCTGGACAAGAAACTGTACCACCAGTTCAGGGTGGGTGCCTTGCCTTTGAACACCTTCGTAAACAAATGGTCCACGGGTGTATCAAATCTCTGCAAAAGCTGCCCGGGGCAGAAGGAATCAGAGGGCCATTTTCTCTTTGCCTGCCCCAGCTATTTGGCGCCGCGAAACAAATGGTTAAAACCACTGTTTCAGCGTCTACCATTTAGAAAATCTGCTGATGCCATCTGGGCTCTAAAGACTAACACCTCTGAGGTCTTTGTAGTGAGCCTTGCCAAATACTTGGGGTGGGCTTGGCTCATAAGGTCAAAATACATGTCAAAGTTGTCAGAGCCCCCCAATATTGCTTCATAAGGTGACATATTCAGTTTATTGCTCAAATATCCGATTCTACTGTCTGCACTTTTTGCACTTTAAGTAAGAAATGGTTTCCCATTGATTGCCATGGCTTGCCATGTAATTATTAACCTTTATGTTTTATTCAGGTTTTCCACCTTAGATGTTTAATACTTTCTCTTAACCTTTTTATAACCAACTTATTTTAGGATTATCATTGTGTGGATTACATGGTTTGCTTTATGTGTATGTAGCCCTTGTTTACTAATGCTTTGTATTTTTTTTTTCATTTTTCTTGTAAAAAGTTTTTTAACTCACTGTTTTTTTAATGTATTATAATGTGTCTTTTATGATTTATCAAAAATCGAAATAAAGACTTGAAACCTGACAGCAGTGGCGCTAAGAAATATAAAAAATAATATCTCTGGCCCGAATTTCTTCACCCTAAATAGGGTGATTCAGGCAACACAGATATCATCTATCACCTTGCTGAAACATTGGTCCGCACTCTAGCTAGATCACTCCGAATGATCTATGGGTTACCGGGATACACATCCCCCACACAATTGAGTCTGGAGTTCGGGATACAAAGACATGAGCTGGCCTGTAAACGAGTATACATCAAAAGTGGTAAAAAATCAGAAGGGGCACCCAGAGTCGCTAAATGCCTACCTGTGGAAAGAACTGCAAGTCAAGGAGGAATGCCCAGCCAGACGCTATTTAGACAGCTCACTTGATCAACTGGGGCTACGGCACCTTTGGGAGTTATGAGGGACTTTTGCAAGCTTCAAAAACATAGTTACCATTACTATTAAAAAGCAGTCACTCATACAGGACAAAGCTATTCTGTCAGAGCGCGCTCATGGCTGGTTCACCATACAGTCCTACGGTAAAGCCTAACCGCAAGCATATCACCACACTAATTTCTCGAGAACCACCAAGGAGAGGTATTTGGAACTGCGCCAAGGCAGTTTGTCATCCGCATACCACATGCCGCCGTGGCTACGCCCTCCGAAGCCAGCAATCTGCCGGCTCTGCGGGGAGGGAGAGGAAAGCCAGCAATCTGCCGACTCTGAGGGGAGGGAGAGGAGGATATTGTGCACCTGCTCAATTGGAAATACGAGAAAATTAGGAACTGGTTAAGATAATGGACTGCGACTGACATTAGACAGCAAGCATTATGTCTGAACCAAAGTTTGAGTACAAAAATATTTGTTCTTTATTAAATCATAGAAGCTTTTAAAAGAGCTCACCGGAAACTCCGCCGGAGACGCCACGCAGAACCAACTATCGGATCGCTAACGGACTTGTCTATTAAGCATTCACCCGTCCGGACCCGAAACTGAGGCAATTGACCCCGGGCCTGTCCTTGGACAACTCCACATGGAATCCAGTATTGGATCGCTTGGTGCTTCTTTTAAACAGAACTAATATAGCGGACCCACAATAGAAGGCTACAGACACTCTCTGAAACCCGAATCATCAAAATAGAAACACCTACAGTGATACCTCAGACATCACCATAAAAACCCTTTTGTGTGTCTGCATCTCCCAACCACACCTACGTTTCCTTTTGTCTCCCTTGGACACCTACATTGGAGCATATCATCCACCTTCTGGACAGAATCAAATAAATCATCCAGTCTCAGGAAATACTCTAGGCAGAATTCCGTCTACTTGTAAGGATAACTGGGAAAAGTCATGGCTTCCTGATGAAGGCTCACAGCCGAAACGCGCGTAGTACTCTGTAACCCATAGCCATGTTTTAATATGTACTATAATGCATTTCAACAATCCACAAATTGTAAATCACAGTATTTAATACATGTAGAAAGTTCTTCACATGTAAATTTTCTCTTTTAAAAGCTTCTATGATTTAATAAAGAACAAATATTTTTGTACTCAAACTTTGGTTCAGACATAATGCTTGCTGTCTAATGTCAGTCGCAGTCCATTATCTTAACCAGTTCCTAATTTTCTCGTATTTCCAATTGTTTGACTTATCCCGAATTAGGAACTCTAGTCGGGGATACCCTCTTTTTGTACACACATATTGTGCACCTGCTCACCATATTCAGAGATCTAACATGGAAACACTGGACTCTTCTTAGGCCACTCTTCAATAAGAAACACTTACGGTCCTGCAGGCAAGGGGTGCTAGCAAGCTTTTCCGACGAGGACCCACAACTAAGCTACCGCCTTGTCAAATTTATAAACGCTGCTGAAACGAGTATTAAAAGACAAACTAACCATCTAGCAGACAGTAATGCAATACATAAAGAGATGGGTAGTGGTGTCTCCAATTTGGAAAAAAACGCACATGAACAACAATGCTGGATAAAGTGAAAAGATTTTTAGTTTTTAAAGACGGAGTGCTACATAGACCACTATTCCCCACTACCAAGAGGGACCAATGACAATCAAAAGATTGGCAAATGTACAAAAAAGAAGAGGTCAAAAGAGAGCACAATCCTTGAGAACATATAAAGAAAGACTAGTAAGTCTCGTAGTATCCACAACACTGGAGCTGTATGTATCCTGTGATTTCAATTCTTGGACAAGACAAAAGAGCAAAAAAAGTTCATATTTCCATTTTCTTTATTTGAAGATCCATAAAATTAGAGTTGATAAGAAAACAGCCGACACATGTTTCGTCAGTACGATCAATCAGTACTATGACTTTTTCAAGGCTATATGAAAGAAAATGGATTGACTCATGTAACCCGGTGTCATAGAATAAGGCAGATACAGTAAAATTCAGGAACCATAGTAGCGATCCAGAATTCCATATGTTCCTATAAAATTGGTCGAATTATAGTGATATTGACTAAGGCGAGTCAATGTACCATAGCAGGCTCAATGGACGGTAAAAGATCTCCACAAGTAGTAAGAGGTCCAAAGCAATATGTAGTTAAGTCTCCCTAAGTGTGGTGCACAACTAATAATGCACTCTCAATCACGTAGATATATCCTTAGTACGGGTGATTGCGATTCATATTTTTTTTATTTAAAAATAAAATATACACCTTTTAACATAATTTAAGGTTTTTCCTTGTTAAGTGTTTGCCAAGCATTAAGTGGACTGGTTATAAGTGAGAAAGTGATTTTGATAGAGTGAGGTGAGTGTATAAATTTTGTGATTACCTGTCCTCCCAACGGGAAAAAATCTTGTTTTACTTGACAGCTCTGAAAATATGACAAGAGATGCAGGTTTGTAAAGGTTTTAATTAACTGTACAATAAATTTAAATTCAATTCATTCTTGATGCATAACTTCACAGCGTAGCCTGGCACATCCTCAAAACCACTACAGTGAAGCGCATCTGCAGCACTGGTTCTTGTACTGCTACGCAGCCAGGATTTAAGGTATTTTGTTCAGCTGGCCTGATTGGTCCATGTATCAGGCCCATTCTCCATCGTGGTCTGTCTGAACTTTTGACCTTGTTCCGGTCCAGCGCAATCAGGAATTTTTACAATCTTTAAAATTACATATCTCCGGTTCTACTGATTGAATGTATGTCATTTTGGTGACAAACAGTCTATTACATTTTACTCTAGTTTTACAAATTTGTGTGGTATTTTTCTTGTGTTGTGTTTCCACTTTATTACTGTTAATGTGATGCACACATACTTTACTTATTGCCTCCAAGAGAAGCTTGACAGCTTTTGTACCTAGCTACCAGAAGGTTGAAGGCAGGCTAAGGTGAGGTTTCATTGTGTTTCACCTTGAGAAGAATTGTGGTTGCTAGTTGAGTAGGACTTCACCCCACCTCAACTAGTAACTAAATTTCCTACAGAACAGATTGATTAGCAAAAACATTTCAGTCCACAATAATACACTTCATCTGATATTTGACATGCATTATTCTTTGCACCACAGAATTACACATAGTTACCATAATTTATTCACACCTTGTCATACACATTTCTTGAAACGTCAGCCTGTTTTCAGAAAATATAATCAATTTTAATGGAATTCCCACAAAAATGTTATTACAATGATCACTACTCCATTATGGTGAGGAATATTTGAGCACTGTTAGACTTGTCAGCCTTGGGTGGTCTTCCCCCAAACTTTTCCCTTCACCCTTTCTATTTTTGCTGATCTCGTTTTCCCTGGCCTTAGGACTCTGCACGCTTTACCATTGATGAACAATGCTAAATTGATTGTGATCTCTACTTAAAACATGGTGAATTTGGCCTATACTCAATTAGTATATATGATGTACTTATAGGTCCCTAGTAGTGTGCACGCATATACCCAGGGCCTGCATGTTAAATACTACTGGTGAGCCTGTAGCACTGATTGCGCCACCCACTTAAGGAGCTCTTCTAAGCATGTCTCTGGACTGCCATTGCAGCCTATGTATGCAGGTTTAAACTGTCATTGCAACCTAGCAAGATAAACCACTTTTCAGGCTCAAACCTTACTTTTTAATACCTATAAGCCGCCCAGAGTGGCCCTACACAGCCAGAGAGCAGGGTACAGTGTATTTAAAAAGCTGTACATGTAATTTTCTGTTTTGCATCACCTGGTAGTAGACAACTCCTAAATTAGTTCTTCACTGTTGCAAGGCCTGACTCTCTCATAGGATAACATTGGAGTTACCTTATTACATTTAATAAACTATAACTTCTAAATGGGAGCAGGAGAACAGACCAAGTTTGGTGTCTATCGAATTGGATTTGAATGGCCTCTGTAATGAAAAGGTTGGATTATTAATCACAATTCTGAAAATGGCACTTAAAGAAAGCAAATTCTTGTTCCAACTACTTGGTGTCTGCTGCCTGTATCCTTGGTCACATGACTAGGCATATTTGGCAGTTGGTCTTTTTGTATAGTTCCCAGGCAATGAGACAAAGGGAAGCTAGGTGTTGGCAGGATGGGCCACTCTGAGTCAATGAGGGAGAGGACCTGTCACCTACCACACTTCTACATCTTAAGGCCCTGCATGGTTACTCTCACAAATGGGTAGGGAAGCTGGACATTTTAAGAACCTCTGCAGAGTGGAATCCTCTGGAAGCTTCTCCCACTTCAAAAAGTGTGCACCAGGTATGAATATTGGACCCCAGACACCAAATCTTGAGTAGACTGCTGGACTTGTGAATTCTGCCAGGATGGACTGCACTGCTGCGGAATGGACTGTCACTATGCAGTTCTGCTCCTCTGAAGGACTGCTACCCTGCTGTCCTGCTGTCCTCCTGCCTGGGTGAGAAGGACTTGACTTGCATCTCAGAACCCATGACCCCAGAGTGCAGAGGGACATCAAGTGCTAGTTGGCTGGACTCCGGATCTGAAGCCTTGGGGACTTAACATGCTTCCTACAACCTTGAACCCAGCACAAGGACTCTGCCATTTGTGAGTCCTACCCTACCAAGTGGTTCTTCCCCTATGTTGGACTCTTGGACTCTTGGAAGAGGGCTTCAAGGTGCTCTACCGGCGCATCTGTGGACCTATCAAGCCTGAGCAGAACTTACAAATCGCCTCTGCTGCACCCCTGGGGTGAAATTCCCTGGCTTTGCATCACCCTCGCAGCCCTCAGAGTTATCGGAACCACCACAGTGCGACGCATTCCTGATGCAGGCCCTTGCATTGCTAGCCTTTTTATTGATGTCAGTCTAGACGAGGATGCAGGACTCTGCATCGCAAGCCCAGCAGCTTCTTAGAGACCAGCCTGTGCTTGACATAACCTTGATACAGGACTTCTCACCACATTCCCCACCGTCTATTTCCTCCTGGACGATGATGCACAACCTCCCGTCGTAGCCTTGCAGTTCTTCGGAACCAACGCTGCACAACAAATCTCAGGCCAAGACCTCGCATTGCGTGCAAGTGCACAAAGCATCCTTGATTGAAACTCTGAAACTCTTCACAAGCAAGATTTATGGTACTCTTGTTTAGAGGGATTAACTGGGACTGAATAGCAGGCCCATGCTACATTGTGGTCGGACTGAACTTGTGACTTTGTCCCGGTCTAACGCGACCACATATCCACAGTTGGCGCTTTGTGTAATTTGTCACTAATTTCACTTAAATATTTAAAACTTCATATCTCTGGTTCTACTGATTGATTTTTGTCATTTGTTTTCCTAAATTATATATAAGATTTTACTCTTTTTTTCAAATTGGTGTTGACTTTCACTTTATTGCTGTTTGAAGCGCTACATAAATAATTTGCACATTGCCTTATGTTAAACCTGACTGCTGTGTTCCAGACTACTAAAGGGTTGACCACTGGTTAATGTAGGGTTTGTTTGAGACTTCACCCTAACAAGGATGGTAGTTTCTGCCTGAGTAGAGCTTTTCCCCCTCAAACAGTAACCCAATATCTTACAAGAACACATTGTCCTACAGTACTATTGCAAGACTTCCACCACACACCATAAGCCTGTAGCACAACATTAGGGTATGGAGAGAAGGTTGAGAACCAGTCACTAGTTAAAATGTTCTCCAGACTGATTGTCATTATGGTCTCCTTAGGACACAAAGTCTAGCGTAAAAGGTTTACTAAAAGCAAATCAAAAGCATTTTAATGGATCAATCAATCACCCATAGAAGCATGCAAAATGGTGTGAATAGACCTATGCATGAGACCAGAGACTCCATGTTCACAACCTCAAAAAATGACTCCGCTAGTTAAAACAGAAAGGAGCCAGCATGCCCATCTCGTGAGATACAACTGCATTACATGACCTGGTAAGAGATGAATAACCAAGTACATCAAGACATTAAAAGTGTATTCAAAGTCTATGGCTTGAATCAGAAGGAAAACCAATCAACAAGTGCTTCAACTATTACTCTTACCGTCTAGACTGCTGGACCCCACTATATACTTGTAGCGGAGTGCACTACTTCTCAATACTGAAAACACACATCACATTGCTGTTAGAAAAACTGAAGAAATGAATAAAGAAAGTCAAGTATAAGGGCTTTGTGACACAGCAAATAAGGAAGCAGGGACTAACCTCCCAAAGACTGCCCACGCAGGTTATGAATAGAATGGAATTACGTGTGACAGGAGGTGGGCAAATTATTAGAACTATGTGTTTTTCTGTGGTGCCAAAAAATACTGCATGTCCAATAATAATGAATTGTATTTTTGTTGACTAAAACGTATTTATTAATTTATCCCTGTTGAAATCCCTTATTACTGAACAGGATAGAGACAAAAGGTCAATCTCACTTATAGGACCTTTCTCACCCTGAACAACGGAGACTGTTACATTTCTAAAGAGGCTCCTCTTTTACACTTCAGTATCTAGGTCTCCTCTCCTTCCTTCATCTTTAGGATTATTCGCAATTCACTTCAACTGTCTGGGAGAACTACCTCACCCCCATATTTTGTACAGGAATGGACCAGGGGCTTCCAAACTAAACCCAAATACTTTAATTATGTTGGTTTACTCATACACACAATGCATGTACTAAACAGGCCACATACACATAAGATACACTTGGTATGGCAGTGCTGGTATCTGGGATAGTGCATAGCAGTGGAACATTACATAAGTGAGCCAGTAGGACTCCACTACGGTAACACAGATAAAAAGGTAAGAAGGTCTTGTCACAACTAGGGATTCACAAAGCAAGGTATGCTACCACCTCCACTATATATGATAAACACTCAACAGGGATAGTAGTCCACTGTCAGAAAATGAGGGCTTGATTTGGGTGCTCCTCTCCAGGCAGAGATCCAGAACTTCACACATATCTAGGTACCCCCTAAGCCTTGCCACGCTCACTAGATTTACATGAGGATGAGGCAAAAAAAAAACAGGATATAAGATACTCAGAGTTGGGTACTCAAGGCAGTAAAACATGACTGTACACCAAGAAGGAGACATTTCTGTCACAATAGAGCCCCAAGAACTCCAGAAGGAATCTCTCTATAAGTGGGTGCAGTCACTCACTGCACCCACCAGCAGAAGCATATGTATCCCCTTTTGAAATGCAGGCTGGTTTGCTGTCTGCATAGTGAAAGGCGGGCTACAGCTTTAAACTGCAGGTCTGCCTTTCGCTAATGCGGTGCTCCTAGTGCAAGCACAGGTTAAACCTGCTGTGGGGACATCTAATTTTCTCTAATGCAGCACACTGTCCTATTCTGATTCTGGCACACACATTTAGGAGTGTGCAGCTATGTAGAGTTGAACAGTACACTGTATCAAAAATGCAGCCCAAGTATTGCAAAATGTTTCCCCTCTTACATAAGTGCATGCCCAAAAATGCTCTGAGGCAATCTCAAGCGACAGGAGATGCATTAAAAAACAAAATAAAATACAATGAAACAAGTTTAGTAACCATGGAGTCCTACATTGGTATGGAGAACAACCAATGCCTCTTGGTGACTTTGGATAATTAATGAACTGGTGTAAAAACAGAACGACTCTGTTAGGGTAATGCTAAACTACCTGAAAGCAAAACAGAAAGTTGACAAAATCCACAATTTTGCAACATACACCTCACACATTTATAGAGCCAGCTCCATTCTGCAAAGAGTCTTGCCCTGATGACATTGAATAATTCTTAGAAGAATCAAGAATAGTGCTTGTGCACATCCTTGTCTTCTCAATGTTTCGTTGAGTAAAGTTGAACTAGATGTGATGTGCTACTGAGGTATCGCTCATTGATCAAGAGCGTATTTCCATACTTAAAATTGTCCTGTGTTTTTCGATTATTCTTTTGTATACATGACTGAGTGTGGAAAATTTAGACACTACCACCATACGATTTTCTCTGGGTTTGGATGATGTTCTCAGTAGTTCTTCTCAAGTTTTAATTCAGCTTCTTTGTTGAGCTTGGTTTAAGATTTTCTCAGGATATCCATGCTCAGCGAAATCGCAATAACATCTACGTTGTTTGTTCTGTGAGTCTCGTTGGATTTCATACTATTTTTGTGACCCGTAATAGCTCTGAATATGGAAGATGATTCTTAAGTGGCTGCTGATGAAAGCTATTGTAATGAAGAATATTATTTCTATCAGTTTGTTTTCTGAAAAGATCTGTTTCAAAACCATTAGATATTTTGGTGATTTGTACGTCTAGGAAAGTGATTTGTTCTGCTTGAATGTCAAAAGTGAAGTTGATTCTGTCATTAATTGAATTTAGATCATTCAAGGTTGTCATCAATAGGGATTCTGATCCTGTCCATAGAAGAAAGATATCATCTATGAATCTCACGTATAATTCGATATTGGTTTTCCATATTTCCTTGGACCATATGTTCTCCTCTTCAAACTGGTTCATAAAAATATTAGCGTATCCCGGTCCTGCGCAATTGCCCATTGAAGTGCCACTCAGTTGGAGAAACCATTGTTTTTCATGGGTGAAATAACTTTGATAAAGTGTGAAGTGAAGCAGTTCCATGATGAGTATTTGTAAGTCTTGAGCAAGATCTGTTTGTAATAGTGCCTGTTCAACAGCTTTAATACCAAGTTGATGTGTTATAGAGGTATATAATGATTTGACATCAATAGTGCACAAGAGAACAGTATTTATGTCATTTATTTGAGCTTGTTTCAATTTGGTCAAAAAGTCTGCTGTGTCACGAATGTCACATCACATTTTAAGCACACTTGGTTGTAAGTAGTGATCCAAAAGTTGTCTGTCAGGTTCAAGTATGCTGTTTTTGGTCGAAACAATTGGACAGAAAGGTGGGTTATGTAGATCTTTATGAATTGTTGGCAACATGTAGATTATGGGACATTTGTAATTGTTGTGAATTAAGAATTTTTTTACTTTTTTTTGTTAATCGTACCATTGTTGACTGCTTTTGTTAAAAGATCTTGTAAAAGTTGAGAAAATTGTTCAGTGGGATTTCCTTCCAATTTAGCATAACTTTAGGGATCATTGAGATGTATTTCTACTCCTGAAATGCAATGTGATAAATCCTTAATAACCAAGGCTCCGCCTTTGTATGCTCTTTGACAAATTATCATGGGATTGTTGGCTATCTTCTTGATGATGTCTCTTTCTTTGCTCGTTAAATTATTGTGCTTGATTTTTTGGAATAGTTGATTTTCATGATATCTTGCTTAACTCAATTCTCAAAAATGTCCAAGCTTGAGTGACTGATAGGTGGCATATATGTAATTTTGAGACATATGCCCATTAGTAAATCCATTTCATTGCTTGGTAGGTATTCAGAAACATTCTCAAAAAAATGGCATATTCTCATGTTTCTCATCAATTTGAGTAAACTTATCTCTAGTTCCAAGTGGTTGGTGTGGTAAGTGGGGACATATGAAGTGCCCTACTGTAAAGTTTGCAATTCTTTTGGGCTTAATTCTGCCTTGTAAATATTGTAACCTTTAGCTCAGTTAATTCTGCGTTAAAGGGGGTTGCAATGGGTGTTGATGGGGGGGTTCCTGGCAACATCCATGGCTGTTTGACACTGCCCCAGATTTATGAGCCGAAAACCTATAAGGGAGGCACAACAAGGAGAAATATCTTTATTTCTACTTGTTTTTCCTTTTTCTATATGTACTGCAGAAAGAGAAAAAAGCCTCTTGTGATTGTTTTTTGGGCAGGTAGGTTCCCCTTCCTGCACAAAAATGATCTTCCCAGCAACGCAGGCCCCTATTGCACCATGGTGCAAATGGGCATGCGTTGGCGCACAGCAACCTGTTGTGCGCCAGAGCAGGGGAAAAAGACAGGATTGTGTCAAATCTGATAGATACAGTGCATTTTTGCCCTTTTCTTTTGCCGTAGGGAAGCGCAGCAGGAAGGCCTGCAGTGCTGCCCTTCTGCAAAAACCCATAAAGAAGGCCCTTAGAATTTAGACAAGTGTGCCAGTGCACTGTCAGTGATCAGGTGAAAGAGTTGAAATTGGATCATAAATGCAAAGCTGTTCCGAATATTAGCCCAGGGCCCCCAACATTTTTAAGCTGTCCCTGAAAAATATCACCCTTGGAATATATGACAAAATCCTCGTTAATGTGTAAATATGTAAATGAGGAAATTCTATAGCAACAACCATTATTCATATGCAGACATCTAGCTCCCATCTTGAGGTGTGAAGGACTGTGTTTTGCACTGCTTGTTTTTCGTTAGCGATTCTTATGCAACACATAAAGTGTTCGATTTCAGTAGGGATCTGTAGTCGTTCAAGAGTAATGATATAGTCAATGTAAAAAAATACCAACATTTTATATAATTGCTTTTGATACGAGGATCATAATAATTCCCACTTGTATTCGTGCCCGGGCATGCCGTGTTGTGTGTATTTGTAAGCATCAAACTGATTACCTGTGTAACAAGAAGCGCAAGGCCTCATCTTTCATCATAATTGTTATCCTGGCGAGTTTGAACATTGACATGGCGCGCATGGGTTTTTATATATAGCCACGCACCCAGAGCTGCTCAACGCGTTTCCTCGTGGTTTGCAGTAACCTCAACACCTGACAAGTGATTGCTGTGCACCCATCCAAAGCTCAAAGTGCTATTCAGGCGTGAATGTACGACAAAGATTTATTCAGCGCCTAATTGTGATTCTTGAAGTGATTTTTGCAAGCTAAATGCAAACAATGAAGCCTGATCGGCTGAAAGGCACGTGGTCACGAGACTATATAGGAGAATGCAGTTTTTCATTCTGCATTTTGTTCAAACTTGAGTAATTTCATAAAACGCATTCAGCACGTCAGGGACGGGTTCTTTATGCCTGGCTGACAAAATAGTCCTTCGAGTTGGTGCCTCCGAGCGTCATCCAGTCTTGAAATAATCCCTTATAAAACCAGAGTTCAGTTTGGTCTTGCTGCTTCATCGGAATTTTACAGGAATACGTTCACATCGCACTGCTTTCATAAATAGACAAGAAACTTCAAATCATTCTCACGTCATTAAACAAATCGGTAATTGTGCGAACTCCCCATTATAGATAAAAGCATCTACTCCTTTCTCGGAGGCTTGATTCATTTAAGGTACGACCTTAAGAACTGTGCCTTTTTGGGTTCAGTACTGGCCAGTCTATCACGCTCTGTGGGAGTGAGTGGCTACTGACATCTACTCTTTTTCAAAGTATTTTAAATTGCAAATGTGCCAGCTCCACTACCAAATAGCAACATTATCTCACTCAAACAATGATGAACCATAGATTAATATTTCATTGTATGGAACACATGAGTTGCTAGTAGAGCTTTGATCGAAAAATAATTTGTTAACATATTTATTGTTCAGAGTCACGCCCCAAAAAATTCAATGTCTATAGGTAGTGATACTTTTTATTTGCCCAAGAAAATTCATGCATCTGTGAAGGAAAAGCAACTACCATTCATTATGTACAGGGATAACTTAGTCTCTGGTAAAACAAAATTGTCAGTCATGCACTTGGCTCCCTAAGTGATGTGCACGAGACAAAGGTCTACCGAGGGTCACACACAATATTTCAGGCTCAGATAGACTTCTGTCGCTGTTTAATGGATAATTGCTATTCTATCAGCTGCTGTAATGCATACTGCCGAGCTATTGGAGTTCATCAACGAGAACCACATCCTGAACATCTCTTAATCGGGGTTCTGAAGCAACACAGCACTGAGACCACACTCCTCTCTGCCACGACAACATCCCCTCCCTCCTCGACCATGACAAAACCATAGCTCTAATCCTACTGGTCCTCTTGACTCTTCCAAAACACTGCAGTCAAAGTGGTCCTGGACATTCCCCGCCACAGCCACATCAGCTAGCCCCTTCGACAAGTCTGTAGTGTAGTTCCTATATTCCCAATAGGCTCTGCGCATTGGAATAACATAAACGATAGTTTAGACGTAGGCCTGAGGTCGACTAGGTCTCTATTGAATATGTTAGACTTAATTATGAATGCCAGCTAGCTCAGAGGTCACTAGAAACTTTCTCGAGTGAGCAGGAATGAGTTAACTTTCCTGAATAGACAAGAAGGGATTAGCTTCTGACACCGCATAAACATGACAACTTTGCTCCCTCCAGAATAAGGATTATATCTCCAGAGTCGTGTGAAAACAATAGATAGCTATTTCACTCAGTCAATCGTGCATGCTTAGTTTCACCAGAGTGCAGAGAAATAGAGAGACGGGCGTTTTCAATAAAAGTTGTTATTTATTGAGCAGTCTTCTTTCTCATGCAAGAGAAGTGAATTGCCACAATTGCAATACTTGTCATAAAGTAAAGTGCGTACAGTAAAAGGAGTCTTATGAAATAATACTGTAAAAGCATTTATATGGTTTCTGAGCCATATGATACTTAAAACGGATAAAATATATACAATACATACAATGAAAAAAGTTGACTAAACGTACTCAACTGGTGCTTCTAAAATACATCTACCCCGGTGTACCTAACCTAAGCCTACTACGTGGGAAGGAGTAAGTGAGCTGCAGTTTAAGTTAAGTTATTTTTGCCAAGAATCTGAATCAAGAATTCTCCAAGGATATAATCAGCTCCGTACCTTGGTTTTAGAATGAAGGAGGTCTTGTATCTCTTTCTCAGGACTCAATCTCCCAGCAACCCTCAAGGGTGACTGGAAATACTGGAGCTGAATTTCTCGGCAGGAGAAAAGACAGCGTCTCTCTCAGTGCCTAAAATGGGAGGGTCGGCTTCCTTCGGCACTCGCATCAGTTGGGCTTTGGGTAAGTAGATAGCCGCTCTTCTCCAAACCACTGTGTGCTGCTTAAGGCAAATGCTGGGATAATTTATACCTGGAAGGTGCCGAGTTTGACATAAGGTTGGACATAAGACGTCACTAAGAACTGTCACTAAGAACTGGCAGTTCTTTCAGGACTCTCAGGAGTTCTAGAACAAATCAAAACAGAAGCAGGGGGAATTCCCAGGCTGCTGGAGGTTTGGTTTGTTTAAAGAACGTGTTGTACTTTCTAGGAGTCTAGGGAAGTAGCCTTGCCGTATTTGGACTGTATTGGCTATAACTAAATATGGATATGATTCTTATGCCTTTATAAGGATATCATTTGTTATAACTGCATGAATCGGGAATATTTAATTAGGGTCCTAGATACGTTCACAACAACTCCAGTGGCTCCAAGTCAACAAGAGAATCCACTTCAAGCTCCTCACACGTGTCTACAAAGCTCTCCACGATTCAGGACCAGCATATCTAGACCACCGCCTCCCATTCCATGTACCTGCCAGACAACTTTGCTCCACCCAACTTACCCTGGCCAGAGTCCAACTGATTCGCAAGACCAGAAACGGGGAAATATCCTTCTTCTACCTCGCTGTCCCTCCACATCAGGCATTCCCAGTTGCTGACCCAATTCAGGAAGGATAAAAAACAAAACTTGGCTCTTTGCCTGAACATTCATGCCCAGATGTATCAGCAACCCCCCCAGTGCAATTGAGACCCTCACGGATGAGTAGCTGTGCTTTACAAACCCCTGATTGATTGATTAATACAGTTGTAGGGTGTCTCTTTGTTTCACCCTAGTGGTTTCTGCTTAGAGTGTGGATATCCCCCCCCCAATGCTGGTGTAGCCCAGCTTCGAGGGGCTATACAGCTATTAGAACATTACGCCACTATGGGGCAGAATGTTCTAACAAATTAAACAATATCTCATGCTCCATAGGACCTTTGTTCACATCAGCAGCTGTAACAGACAACATTGGAATGTTGGTACTCCGGGCTTCTACTGGCAGTTAGAAGCCCGGAGCACTCAATTGTTTTCGGTGGAGCTCTCAACATCTAATGCTGTAATATCAGTTATCCATCTTGATGTATTCTCGCTAGTTTGAAGGGTGTCATAGTTGAATTTCAGATATTGCCATCTAGGTTTTTAATGTGAAATCCCACTGACTGAAGAGGGGTAGCTTAAGCCTACACTTCCTGACTTACTATTGCCTATACATCAGAAAACATATAAAGGTTGATGGCATATCTAAAAAAAGTGTATGCTCATGAACAAATTCACAGCTAGTGACTGAGTGGGCGAAGGAGCACTCAGGAGCAGTTTATAACTATATTTCGAGGTTGGGCCCTGGCAAATCTGTGGGACAATCCTTGCCCCACTCACATCACAAAATAGTATCTTTGAAATGTGGGCCGCCTCCTGGGTGGTCTATAGTATATTCTGTTTTTGTGGATAATTAGGATACACACTCAAAATATCGAGTTTTTAATATCGATTTGCATTAATATCGATAATAAAATATAGAATGGACACAAGATCGACTGGACATACTATAGACTACAAAAATATTGAATAGGATAGAATTAATATCGAATAAAAAATTAAGAATGGACATAATATCGAATGGACAGAATATAGACGACAAAAATATGGAATGGACAGAATATAGACAACAAAAAGATAGAATGGACAGAATATAGACTACAAAAATATAGAATGGACAGAATATAGACTACAAAAATATTGAATTTCAGGTAAGTAAGTTAATATCAATTTGAAAGTGTTTTTTATGTTGGTATATGTTTGAAAAGTGTATATTTATTTTATTATTTATATTATTAATTATTTTTATGGTATTTAATTTCTGCGTAGTATAATTCTGTAGCGGGTTGTGGGTTTATAGGGGAATAGGGTGGGAAGTAATTTAATTATAATTAATTAAATATGTTAATTTATTTATTGGTATTTATTTTAAATTAATTGTTAATTAATTAATAATTGCTAATTAATTTAAATATAATTGTTAATTAATTTTAATTAATTGATTCATTTATAATTATTTTAATTCTAGTAATTTATTTTCTGTAGCGGGTTGTGGGTTTATAGGGGAATAGGGTGGGATGTAATTTAATTATAATTAATTAAATATGTTAATTTATTTATTTGTATTTCATTTGAATTATTTGTTAATTAATTATTAATTGGTAATAATTAAAATATACTGCGTAATTAATTTTAATTAATTTATTAATTGGTAATTATGTTAATTTTATTAATTTATTTTCTGTAGTGGGTTTTGGGTTTATAGGGCAATAGGGTGGGAAGTAATTTAATTGTAAGTAATTCAATTTTTAAAATCTTTTTGTTTTTAATCTGATTTTTAATTATTTTTTAATTGTTAATTAATTTATTGTTAATTGGTAAATAATTTGTATTATTTGTATTTTTAATTGATTCATTAATATATTATATAAAAGTGTTAAATATTTTAATTATTTGTAATTGGTATTGATATTTATTTTATTTTTATTTTTATGTGAAGTATTTACTTTCCCTACTGTTGCACTCACTGGAGTGGGAATAGTAATTTTTACCCTCCTGCTATCCAACGCTTTCCCTACTGTTGCACTCACTGGAGTGGGAATAGTAATTGTTACCCCTACGCTATCCAACACTTTCCCTACTGTTGCACCCTTTCAGAGTGGGAATAGTAATTTTTACCCCTACGCTATCCAGCGCTTTCCCCACTGTTGCACTCACTGGAGTGGGAATAGTAATTTTTAGCCCTACGCTATCCTACGCTTTCCCTACTGTTGCAGTCACTGGAGTGGGAATAGTAAATGTTATGCCTTCGCTATGCAGCACTTTCCCTACTGTTGCACTCCTTGGATTGGGAATAGTAATTTTTACCCCTATGCTATCCAACGCTTTCTCTACTGTTGCACTCTCTGGAGTTGGAATAGTAATTTTTACCCTCCCGCTATCCAACGTTTTCCCTACTTTTGCACTCATTGGAGCGGGAATAGTACATTTTATGCCTATGCTATCCAACGTTTTCCCTACTGTTGTACTCACTGGAGTTGGAATAGTAATTTTTACCCCTACGCTATCCAACGCCAGGGCTGGACTGGTCATACCGGGCAATCCCCCGGTAGGCTAGATGGGGTGGTGGCCGGATTTGCGCTAGGGGGCCGGTTCTGTTGTTGGGGCCGATTTGGACCACAGTCGCTCCAAATTGGCCCCAACAACAGAACACAGTGAGTGACCACACACAAATCAGCCCGCCTGGCTGTCTGACTGAGGCGGCCTGGTGGTGCTGACTGTCACTGTGAGCACAAAAATGCTTGCAGGTGATCCCGCTCCGATGCATGTTTGTCCACCGATTTTCATTGCAGTTCATAGGAAGGCAGGCTCTATGATCGGGCGGCAGGCTGCCGCCCGTCCTACTCATTCTAATTTATTAAACACCTGGCCATGATGATCATCATCATGGTCAGGTGACAGGTCAGGTAGTGTTGTTTGTTTAATAAATTATAATGAGTAGGGCGCCTGCGCCTGCCGCCTGATCATAGTGATGACACACGCAGCGCGCAGCGGCAGATATCACCGCTTCCCCGTCTGTGCGCCTGTGTTTTGTTTAGGGTGGGATGAGGGCCTGATAGTGATGATTAGGGGGCAGGGCTCATCAGGGGTTCATGGGCATTGCATGGTGAAAAGTGTGCATGAGCGTGACAAGACACTGACTCTGAGCCTAGGCGAGGTCGAGGCAGGGTGAGGCATCTCGCAGGCCAGAGGAAGACAGGGACTTGAAAGAGAGTGGCTCAGCAGGTGAGTGTTACTGCAGGATGACATAATATCGGCACATGCTGCGGATAAGATAAAGCGTAAATGCATTTTCATTTTTGGCGCGGGCGCTGGGAAGATTGTGGGCCTGCTGGAAGGAATTTTCGAGAGCTGAGGTTAAGCAGCAGTGTGTGAAAGATCCAGATTAGAATGCTTTTAATGCAAGGTGCTGATGGAGTATTACGTGCCATTAATAGACAGGTGATTTGGAAAGGTATCTTGTGTTTGGCGAGATAAGTGGCAAGAAGGCAGCTGACACGCTGACATTGGCCCTGCCAGCCAACACCTTTACTGGATAAGCAGCAGAACCTGGCCTGTGGACATGCCTGTGAGTGAGCAGTACTCTTGAACGGACTGGGGCAGCCCAAAATGTTAAAACCAAAAGGGGCCTAAGGAAGGAAGGGGCAAGGGTGCTTCTAGGCCCCGGCCCGGTTCCGCAGCACAGTGGCACCACACCTGCTTTTGTTTGTTGTTGCTTGCTTAATTTGAATGTGAGCAGCAGGGAGCGAGGTGGTGGCTGGCCTTAGAATCAGGCCTGGAACTGCAGCCAGCACAGGTTTAAGATTATGACCTACTGCCTGACACTGAAAGCCGCTGGATTGAGTGACTATGCAGCGCTGATTGACAGTCTAGTTCAAGGCGCGAGTTGTGTCCCCTGTCTCTTTCCTCTCCTTTCTTTTATTTGCTCTCTTGTAAAATGGATCGAAAAAAGAAAAACACTTTTGCTTGCAATGTCGTATTTTTCTGTTATTTCAATTCCAAGGTGCAGGATCAGGAATATAAGGTAAAAATATGATAAAATAACTACATAAAGTAAGGCAGAGTGGTAGCAAACTGGACAGATTGATTTTATTTACACCCAAACACATTAGAGTCACTTTTACAGAGTTTGCCAGTGAAGCGCTATTTTTGTTTTCTTGTCTTTGTTTTCCCTGGAGTTGCAACTATTGTACCAATCCTGGAGGTACTGCAATGTGTGGATTGGAAAACAAAATGTGTACTGCGGCTTTGCATCCAGGGTGGTGGTCTTTTTTACCATACTGCTTACATTTTGTAAGGATATAAGCATGGACATTAAAATGGGTCCCAGAAGTCATGTCCTCAACTTTTCAGGCAAAAGCACACACTGATTTCTGAATAGTGAGTGTAAAAGCGCTAAGCCAACCATGTTGTTCTTGCTTACATTTCACATGGTTTGCTTATTTTGCATTCCCTATGAGTGTTTGCTTTTTTAGGATGTTGTTACTTTTTTTTTTGTAGTCCACATATTGCTCTTGTTGTCTAGTGCGTCATTTAAATTGAGCCGCATCCAGGTGTTTATAGCAAGCAACAATTGGGTTGTAATTGAAGGCAGTGTGAGTTTTTCTCAGTGGAGCAGTATGGTGTTCAGTGGGGGAGACGATGTGACGCTATGGCCAGAGCCGCTGAATTTGGAACTGGAGAACCAGGTTCAGCCTTAATAATCAGGCCATCAGACCACTCTCCTGAGAGAGCACAATCCCATGCTAGACCTTAGAAGGCTTTGCAAGACCTTAGAAGCCCTGGTGTGTTAGCACCAGCATGTGAACCCTAGCAGTGGTAAGTGTGGTTTAATCTTCAAGGCTTGTCCACCACAATCCATACTAAAGTTCACCTCAGTCTTGCGGAAAGGACTATGAAGTAGCACACCCTAGAACAGCAGAGACTGAGTCACTGAAGTCAGCAGGAGCCTTGAGAAGGGCCAGCTCTAGGGCAGTGCAACCGGTGTGACCGCATCAGGTGCTGACTTTGGGTGGAGGCATTATGCCTTCCTTTCTGGCCTTCAGCAATTTTCGGCAACAATAAAAATGTTATGATGACTCTGGTGTTTAATGTTCTTCCTCAAGAGAGATCGGAATTTTGTCTTGTGGAAGTTTTGACTCATGGACAGGTAGTTCAGAGGGTTAATGTGCCTGCTGCAAAGAACATGTACCATGCAGATCACAAAGTGCACATAATGTAAATTGGTCAGTGGGCTACTGCTTTTGTCAGAGAGTCCCTATTGATACTTGCAGTTAAAATCGTAACTTAGAACAGTGAGCTATTAACTGTCATGTAAGAGATGCATATAAATTGCAAGGTATAAATTAAAGCATCATGTTCTCCCCCAGTCTTTGGTTATCCTAAATGAATCTGAGAGAGAGTGTTGTTATGGTGACTTGAGGGGCACTGTTAAAGGGTGGTAGTGGGAGAATCCATGGCAGAGGTGGTCATTGGGGGCACTAACAAACATTAATGCACAGGGCACCACCAGTGCTAAGGTGGGTTCTGCCCTTGAAGGCTGTCTGCCTCACCCATAGGTACCTCCATTGGGCTTGTTTCAAAATTAGTTACTGCAACTTACCAGGGATCAACAATGCAGGATTTGACTGCAACGTAATGCAGTATGTTTTCTGATATTTTATTATTTTTGACATTTGTACACATGCTAACAGTCTCTGGAAAGATTTGGCCTCATTAGTACCAGTGAAACATACAAATGCAGCAGTGAGAAAGGTGACCAGTCAACCTTTGCAATAAGCCATCCACTCCACAGCAACACAAGTCACATTTTTGATTAACTTTTGATACGTCTGAGCTTTAAACAATTTATTAGTTTAAATGGTTAGATCATGCAGCAGATTTTGCGTTATGAGGCAAATACGGCAGAGCCATAATTATATAGAAAACGTTTGCAAACTAGGATATTTTGCCATTCGTGTTTGAACTGCTGATGTGGAAAACGGGAGAAGTGCTGATGACAGAAACTCCATGGCTCGCCGACAAATGGCTTGTGCTTCCACATTTTATTGTATTTGGGACATTCTGTGATTAGAAGCATATCCCACTTTGTGAATATATTTTAATGTCAATAACTCATTATAACCCTAAATAATCATATGTATCCATTGGTTAATTAAACTGAGCAGTGAAATGCCAAACAAATATTAAAAGTTGGGATGTTTGCGCATTCTTGCCACACCTCTGGCTCTGCCCACTGATCCAATCCTTGGGTTATTCCCGCCCTCTGATTCTCCGCCCACAGTTCCCCTACTTTTTTCCCCACTTTTTTCCCCCACTCAGTAACCTGGTGCTCTTTAAGGTCATCATCTACTATTTACTGTGCTTTGAAAGGATACAATTGAATATGTTATTAAAAATGTGCTGTAAAATTCACAATTTTGGTCTGTTTTTTTCCAAAATTTTCTTGATGGGGAGAATCCCCCCCCCAAAACCCCCCTATTAGAGGTCAGGCTCACTCGTTGAGCTCAGTTGCTACCACCAGACGGGGTTGGTCTGGCAAAATTTGCCAGGGCTACTTTCAGCTACCAGACCGGCCCTGTCCAACACTTTCCCTACTGTTGCACTTTCTGGAGTGGGAATAGTAATTTTTATCCCTACGCCATCCAACGCTTTCCCTACTTTTGCAGTCACTGGAGTGGGAATAGTAATTTTGACCCCTACGCTATCCAATGCTTTGCCTACTGTTGCACTCTCTGGAGTGGGAGTAGTAATGTTTACCCCTACGCTATCCAATGCTTTCCTTACTGTTGCACTCATTGGAGTGTGAATAGTAATTTTTACCCCTACGCTATCCAACGCTTTCCCTACTGTTGCACTCTCTGGAGTGGGAATGGTAATTTTTACTTCAACGCTATCTAATGCTTTCCCCACTGTTGCACTCTTTGGAGTGGGAATAGCAATTTTTACCTTCCCGGTATCCAATGCTTTCCCTGCTGTTGCACTCACTGGAGTGGGAATAGTAAATGTTATGCCTACGCTATCCAACGTTTTCCCTACTGTTGCACTCACTGGAGTTGGAATAGTAATTTTTACCCCTACGCTATCCAACGCTTTCCCTACTGTTGCACTCTCTGGAGTGGGAATAGTAATTTTTACCCTCCCGCTATCCAACGCTTTCCCTACTGTTGCACTCACTGGAGTGGGAATAGTAATTTTTACCCCTACGCTATCCAACGCTTTCCCTACTGTTGCACTCACCGGAATGGGAATAGTAATTTTACCCCTGCGCTATCCAACGCTTTCCCTACTGTTGCACTCTCTGGAGTGGGAATAGTAATTTCTACCCCTACGATATCCAATGCTTTCCTTACTGTTGCACTCACTGGAGTGGGAATAGTAATTGTTACCCCCCACGCTATCCAACTCTTTCCCTACTGTTGCACTCTCTGGAGTGGGAGTAGTATTTTTTACCCTCCCGCTATCCAACGCTTTCCCTACTGTTTCACTCACTGGAGTGGGAATAGTAAATTTAACCCTCTCGCTATCCTATGGTAAATATATTGTATATTTTTTAATAGTACTATGTTTATATATATATATCGAGAGGAAATGCGGCTTGGTAACCAATATATATATATATATATGTATAATTTTTTTTATTTATATTAAATATTTATTAATTTTAATGTTATTTAAGTATTTTAATTTAGTTATATTTATTTTTTCATTAATTTTAAATTACTTTTAACTATTTAAAAAATTCGATATTTTGACTATCCATATTTTTTACAACAATTTTTTTGATTCAATATTTTTGTACTTACCTGTTTGGAGATAGGAGGTCGATATTTTGGCATTCTATATTTTTTACTCGATATTTTTGTAGTTCTTATGTTTGCCATCGATATTGTTTCAGTGATCCGATCATTAGCCCTAGTGCCTTGGGTCCTCGTCGATAAAACCAAGCAGTGATTTCCTGCCTAAGAAGGCCACCGGAGTATGATACTGTGTTGAGCCCTGCTAAGATAACCAGGGATCCAGTTCTGACTCATCATTAGGTAGCACAGAGGGTTAATCTGCCTTCTGCAAAGAACGTGTGCATGCAGATCATCGAACAGCAATACTCTTTGTTTTGTGTAACATTTCCTATAGACTTAATTACACACGTAAGATTCATTACCTATGTTTAATGTGTATGTGATGTAAAGTGCTATGACACCCTACGGTCGGTATGTGTAGTGGTACAAAATATAAGAAATACATGTGCGAGAGCAACTGTGGAGCGAAGAGTGGCACCGGGTTCAGTGGAAGGTGTTAGTGAGGGAATCTGTGGAGAAAGAGGTCGTTGGGGGAGGGGCACCAACATGCTGTAGTTTCTTTAGTGTGTAAATTGCACAATTTGCAGTTTCTTTCCACTAAATCTCTATTATAGCCTTATAGTCCGCTGTAGTGGGCGATACCAGCCATTAAAGGCCTGCTTTGTTTCCGGTCTTTAACAAGGAAGTAAGACTTTAATGCTGGAATATGAGCCGCCCAAAACAAGTTCGAATCAAGCTTTATGCCAAAATAGGTAAATCTGGGTACACGTTCAAGCTTTTGTTAGTGGAGCCCAATGTTCCCCTTAAAGGACACGTGTGTCAACTACAATACAATTCGTTTTAGATGAGTTTGAGAGAGCGCAATTTGAAAATAAAGTATACAGTAGCCATATTTAGACGTGTATGTTATAAACGTGGGAATGAAATGCATATCGTAATGTAAAAGTTGGCGACTATAGCGTAAAGGCCAATGGATGTGATAACATGGTATAGGAAATGTAAATGTATTCACACGTTAAAATGCATTAGAGTTAGAAGACCCGCATACACGAAGGGTAAATGTATAGGAATGCGTAGAAATGCTTAGGAAATATATAACGTGCACAGTAGAATTCGTGTACGTGTGTAACCTTAAATGTGTAACTTTACATTGGGAAAAGCGGCGAGAGAAATGTAACATGGAAAGGCGTAAACGTGGAGAAACGTGGATAAATGTATAAGAGAATTCACATAAAGATGTAACCAAGGAAAATGCATAAGTTATATTCTATGTAGTTGTATTCAATGTATTTCACATATTCGATGTAGAATGTTTAAGTATAACTAAGGATTTGCTAAAATACGAATATATAAAAGTATGCCAAAGGTTATACTGTGTAGAGGGCTTTTTGTAGGAATGCTAGAAGAGTTAGGTCATTTGTGTACACAGCCCAACTGGTCAAGAGCTCGAAGAAGCATAGTCACATGAAATGTAATTTAGTGGTCTTGTGAAGGTCGTAAATAGCTTGATGTGGACATGAGAGCCGAGAAGTCTAGCACTTGTTAGATTTAAGGTGACAATGCCGGACGGAGCTTATTGCTCGAACGTGAGTAGAGACACTTTTTAGGTGAACTATGTTTTGACAAGACCATTCACAGGACCTAGCAGGGTCAAGTTAAGAGACATAAAGTTAAGGCCTTGTCCAAAATTCTATGTTACATGATCTGAAAGAATCGATAAATGTCGAAGATGAAATGATGAAGATGACATCCAAAGGAGAAGGGTCAACTTAACGGACGACGCAAGGAGTGGACCAATGGAAGAAGCAGGAAGTTGACATCATCGGGGAAAGTCCGTGGTGGGCGTCAAGGGGCGTTCCATTCACACGGTGATTGTGTATTTTAGGGACAGCACCCCGGGGAGGAGGTAGCAATTGGGAGATTAGGAACAGCGAGACGAATTGCTCAGAGCAAGGGCGAAGGGTAGATGCCTTGAGCAGATGCGCTGAGACACCAGAGCGCAAGGGAGCAGTAGGCCGAGGACCCTTAGAGAGCGGATGGGTAGGCAGATAGGGTATTGCTTCTGAAACTTAAGATTTCCTTTAGAGGCTAAAGAGAGTTTGAACTTCTTAGGGAGTCAAACTGCTGACACCTTTTTAGGGAAGAGAAACTTGCGAAGTAGGATTGTCACATAGCATAGAGTAGGGACAGTTTTAATTTGATTATTGTTTTTATTTTACTGCAGATGACGCAGAAGGAACCACTTCACACCGAAGCTTAAAGCGACTGATATATTAATTAACTTTGTATTTTGTATTCTTTTGAGATTTTATCCTGAGTGGATTGTATCATATTCAAATTAATCTTTATATAAACTTTTGAAACTTTATCAGTTGTAAGTGGTTCTTCAGAGTGGCGTCAGTCAATGGGGTTTGTCTAACCAATGCGGGGGTGGTCCTTTCCTCAATGACAGATAATAGCGGTCCAAAACAGATGAATGGGATTCTTTATTAAATTTATCATAATCATAAATTGATATCAAAATCCCGTTCCCCGCAGTTGGTAGCAGAGTAATGATGGTTATCTTCTTGAGGAAGACGACCTAGGCCAGGTTAGTTTACCCCAAGGTCCCTAGTCATCGTCGACCAAAAGAAGAATTGCAGCCGAAGACGGTGCTGATGGTGCGTCGAGAGAAAAGCAGCAGAGTCGGTCGAGAGTGAGTATAAGGGTCATGCGTTGTAAGATTGCGGTGTTTTATGTCGTTCCTGTGTTGTAATGTCAAGCGGAGTTGAATGCCTGTAGTATGATTGAGGGAAAGTTGTGAGCGCGCGCAACTGGATGAAAATCTTATGTCCAGAGGACTTAAGTGGTTCGGGTGTATCGAACACCTAGAGTAATTTGTCTACCATTGAAAGGGGGTCATGAGGTACCATTGATCTCCCGACAGACTGATGATAGGGGGAGCGTTTGTGTGAGTGAATGAGTAGCGGACGCTGGTCGTACGTTTACTGCGTGTGAGTAACCTATCAGTTGAGGCAAGTGTCCGACAGTAAGAGGAAAGACGCTGTGCCAGTTGAGGTGACAATTACAGTTAGACTGTGGCCGTACAGTCAGAGAAAAGTGATCGCTTGGACGGAAGTAGTCATTTTTCAATGTATGAGTGAAAACGCATGTGAAATCGTGAGACGAGTCGAGAAACGAGGGAAGCTGCTGACGAAGAGACAAGTGACGCCAGTGTAGAACCGTGCTGGGATAGGCTGATTAGCGAGAGTCGCACAGGGATTGGTGGTTGTTATCTAGACGCAAATAAGTAAGACATATCGTACGTTATCAGTATGAAGTGCTTTAAGGGTTTAGGAAAAATCTTTAAAAAGAAAAGGAGGAATTTATATGCCGGAGAAGAAGCCCCACCAGAAGGCACACCAGCACATTATATGGCAATAAATGTAGGCTTACATTCCATATTGTGGATTTCCGAGTGGCATAGGCTAACTGAAGGGCAAAAAGAACTAGCGTTTCCAAGATTTGGAACGTTTAAATTAGAAGTGTTGAACCAACTGAAGGCGACAATGCTTTCAATGAAACCTCTACCGAGGCCAACACAGTTTGAAGCTCTTGGTGTGTGGTTTAGAACAGCACACGAAAGGGGCGTGAAAAGGCGACAAGAAAGAGTGAGAAGATCAGTAAAGGCAGTGCAGGATGCTAAATGGGACGAAGAAGCTAAGAAATGGAGGGTGCAGAAGGTAGAAGCGGACAAACTGTTCACCATGATAGAGGCTACGGGAGAAAGGAAACCTCTAGAACAGGAAGATGAGGAAAGTGAGACGGAGGAGGATCTGATAGATAGGTTGTTAACAGATAAACCACCTCCATATAGCGGTGAACTTGCGAGTCCCATATTACCGCAAGTGGACGGAACTAGGTGGGGAGAGTATAAGTCGATCCCGGTATCAGAGTGGGACGCTACTAAGACCGTAGAAATACCCCAAGTTAGTCCAGAACAGAGAGTAGTGGGAAGATTTGTGGTCCAGAACGTGCCAGAGACGCAATGCGCCAGGTCGTATCAATTGCCGGACGCCTTGCAGGTTCCGGTTACTATAGGCCCTATTGTGTCAATCTACAACCCGGAAGGGGTCCAGCAGGAGGAACAGGCACGGTGGGATAATGAAAGAGCAGAAGAGGCGAATAGGAATGCCACAATGAATTCCCACAGGCAGATACGAGCACCAATAAGTCGGAGTACCCCATTAGATTCTGCAACAGGTCCCAGAGTAGAACAGGGAGATCGAAGAGGGCCAATGGATTTGAGGGGTCCTAAACCAAAAACCCATAAGGAATTAAGGGAATACCTGAGAGAATGGGACGCGGCCGAAGAGGCTCGGAATAAAAGTTTAGAAACGGGATCCGAATGGAGAGAGCAGGATAACAGGATTCTCTCTCATTGTGGAGCTGGCGAAAGCAGCCCCGAGTGGGAGGGAGAAAGCCAAGAGGGCAGAAGAGATATTTGTCCTACAAGTAATGGCAATAGGCTAATGTGCGAAGACAGGAGTACAGGGTGTGGCGAAGTGCCTCGTGTCACCTTTAGTGAAGGGGAACAGAGGACACAGGAGTACCGGAATACCTTTAGGTGCACACACCATGCCCCAGGTGAGAATGCGAGACATTGGAGTCACGGAAATATGGAGAGTCGCGAAGCGTCTCGACATGCGTCCGGTGACAGTAGTCGGAGTCACGAAAACATAGGGAGTCGCGAAACGTCTCGCCATTCTTCCGGTGATCGCGAAAGAGATCACGGGAACATGGAGGGTCGTGACGGACCCTATCGTTTATTAAGCGACACCAGACAGCAGGCAAGCTATAATGGGTTAGAACAGAACGGTGGATCCTATCTCACATCTGGAGAAACCGAGCTTAGAAATCGGAATGTAGGGTTGGGGGACGGAGCATTATTCCACCATACCCCACGTGGAGATGGAAAGGCTTGGGATCTCGAAGGGTGGGAACGAAAAGATGGAAGTAAAACTCCTCATAACTCGCCTGTGTTCAGGCGTAGGGCACATAGTGGAGGAGAGAGGGACATGAGAGAAGAACATAGAGCTGAAATGCTGAAAGCTGACATAAAAGCGAAACGGCTTGATGTGATGAGTTTGAAGGCAGATCTGGACGAATTGATTGATGGGACAGTGCAACTAGAGAGATTAAACTCGTATACACCAGATGAGATACTGTTTCTATCTAAAGATATCACTCGAAGAGCGAGGTCAGTTCATGAGAACTTATCGAATTTAGCAAACAGGTACATGGTAGACCTGTCACGAACTAAGGCTTTACAGAGTAACCACAGGCTGACTTGCACAGATCAGGATTTGGATGATCGCAGAACGATCGCGCTGAAAGTACACATAAGGGAATTGATCGTAAGCATCAGAATATGGAGAGATCTAGATAGATGGGAGGAAAGATGGTCCAGAAAGGGCTCTGTTAGACGGAGTGTACTTGAGGGCTCCCAGGACACAGATTTGATGCGAATGGAAGCCTTCCCTTTGCGAGAGGTCGCGAATGGAAGCTACGTCCATGTGCCTTGGACTAGGGGCGGCATTCACCAATTCCTTCCCAAAGCTTAGAGATAATCCTGTCGAATGGTATAAGCAGGTAGAAAGATTTGTGAAGATCTCAAAGGTACTGTGGGTCGATTTGAATACACTGTTCGACATCGTAGTACCCGGAGATTTGTGGACGGCGTGCAAGCTCAGTGTTGACTGGCCCACTTGTGAGCCAACGAGAGAAGCCAGGACGAATGGTCCATCTCATAGAGTCATGGAAAAGTACGAGAGGGTAATAGCGTGGTTAAAAGAGAAAGTGCCGGTACAAGACATAGACTGGGTAAAGATAGATCGAACTACTCAGGAGCCGAAAGAGACAGTGCATGAGTTTTACGAGCGATTGCTGAAAGCATTCAAGCAGTACAGCGGGTTAGATGTGATGGATCCCAAGGACATAGGACAATTTGTTTCAAAGTTCGTTTTAGGATTAAGACCAGAAATATGCCTAATGATCCAACAGCATCTGATCTGTTGGCAGAACAAACCTTTAGACGAGATTCTGAGGTATGCAAGGTATTGTAGCGACGAGATAGACTCGAAGGCGAAGAAGCTTAAAGAAAAGTTAATGCTAGTGCAAATGCAAGCTGCTGGAAAGGATAAACAGCGACAGCAGGGAACAGGAACGCAGGCAAAGAAACAGAATAATCAGAGCAGAGACGAGGAAGAAAGACCGAGACCGAGAATGGATATTGCGACATTGAAAAAGACGACGAGATGCCATCAGTGTAATGAGGTGGGACACTGGCGACGCGAGTGTCCCTACAATGTTGAGACAGGGGAATTGGAGCAGGAGGAGGAAGAGGTTCAGAACAACGTGGTTAAGGGAGCCACAGCCCCGAAGGGCAAATTTGTCAAAGGGGGGACTCAGACTCCTCGAGCCCCGTTTCCTCAACCACCTCGCATCTCAAACGGAGGGAAAACCTACAGACAGATGCCATTGTTTGTAGGAGGAGAGGAATGTTACTACGTTGATCCTCTTACAGGGCAGCGGGCGAGTAGGGACGAAGACTGTACTCTAGGAGCCGCCTTGGAAGTAGATCAGAGAGGACCATACGTAGAGGCTGAAATAGCAGGATGTCCTACGACCTTTTTGGTGGATACAGGGGCCACTCGATCCACGTTGAGGTCTGCAGTAGTCCCGGGTCTGCCAATATCAGGAGAAATGGTTCAGGTGGTAGGAGTTGCAAACAAAAGGATGACAAATCCCTTGACCGAACCAGTGTCAGTGAGAATAGGGAATTACAGTGACGAACATCAGTTTGTGATCTGCGATTCTAGTCCTGTGTGTTTGCTAGGGAGAGATTTGCTGTGCAAACTGAATTGCACGATACATTGCACACCTGAAGGAGTAGGAGTGCAGACAAATGATGAGGATGCAGATTTCAAAGTTGTGAACTCAAGGGAATGTGTGGAACTTTATCCTACTTTAACAGTGGAGGAGCTTCCACAAGATTTGAGAGAGAAAGTCTCAGCTGAGGTATGGGATTTTACCGGGGAAGAAATAGGATTAATCAAAGGAGTGGAACCGGTAAAAATCTTGGTTAGACCCCATGCTGAGTATCCAAGAACACCACAGTATAAGCTAACGCCAGAGACGATTGCGGGAATAAAGCCTGTGATCGAATCCATGATTAAGCAAGGGATACTGAAGGAGATTGTGGGCAGTCCGTGTAACTCCCCGATCATGGGTTTGCAGAAACCTAGTGGAAAATACAGAATAGTGCAGGATCTTCGGAAGATTAATAACATTGTTGTTTCATGTTGTCCAGTGGTACCGAATCCATCAGTGATATTGTTTCAGATACCGTTCCAAGCTGAATGGTTCACAGTGATAGACTTATGCCAGGCTTTCTTTTCGATACCGTTAGATGAGGAGAGCCAATATCTTTTCGCTTTCAAACTGGAAGATCGCGTCCTAACATGGTGTCGTATCCCTCAGGGGTATACAGAGAGCCCATCGATCTTTAACCAGTTATTGAAACGAAATCTTGAGAGTCTAGTACTGCCCAAGAATTCAGTTCTAGTCCAGTACATAGACGACCTCCTTGTTGCGTCAGAAACTGAGGAAGCTTGCAGAGAAGACACCATCACCTTGTTAAATCACTTGGCTGAGAACGGACACAAGGTGTCTCCAAGTAAATTGCAATATTGTAAGACTGAGGTGCAATACTTGGGCCATAGGATTGAAAAGGGAAAGCGGAAGGTGTCTCCAGACAGAATAGAGGCGATTATGAAAATGAACGCGCCTACGACACAAAGAGAAGTCAGGATGTTTCTAGGCATGGTTGGTTATTGTCGACAGTGGATAGCAAACTTTTCGCTGAAGGCAAAACCGTTATTACAACTGACGCACAAAGGAGTAAGTGATCCGGTACCATGGGACAAAGATTGTTTGATGGCATTTTTGCAGCTGAGGGAGGACTTATGTCGGGCCCCGGCCTTAGGAATGCCAGATTATAAAAAACCTTTTTTGCTTTACTGCTGCGAGAGAGAGGGATGTGCTTTAGCGGTATTAGCACAGGTCCATGGAGATGCGCGCAGGCCAGTGGCGTACTTTTCGGCTACATTAGATCCAGTAGCCGCAGCGTTGCCCGGATGTCTCAAATCCGTAGCTGCAACGGGTGTCAGCATTGAAAGGTCTGAAAGTGTAGTTATGGGTCATCCGTTAGAAGTGTATGTACCACATTCAGTAGAACTGTTAATGACAAGGACGAAGACTCAGCATCTGACGAATAGCAGGCTCACACGCTACGAGCAGGTCATACTGGCTGCCGAGAATGTGACCCTAAAGAGATGCTCTGTCTTGAATCCTGCAACCTTGATGCCACTTCCGAATGAAGTGGAAGATGAAAACTGTACAGAACATGACTGCCTCGATGTGACTGAACTATGTACCAAACCGAGACCTGATATCGTAGATGAGCCATTGACAGACCCAGACGAAATTTTCTTCGTTGATGGTTCATGCGTAAGAAACGATGTCGGCCAGCTGAGAGCAGCTTATGCAGTATGCACGATTACCAGAGCTATAGAAGCCGCTTGCCTGGAAGGAGTACACTCCGCTCAGGTAGCTGAAATTGTGGCTTTGACTCGTGCTTGCTTAGCAGGCGAAAGACTTCGAGTCACCATATACACCGATAGTCAGTATGGATTTGGCGTAGTTCATGATTACGGGCAGTTGTGGTCTCAAAGAGGTTACATGACCTCCTCGGGTTCTCCCATTAGGAATGGAGAATTCGTGAAACTATTGTTAGAGGCTTTGCAAAAACCAATGGCCATAGCTGTGGTCAAATGTGTAGCTCATACCAAGAACACGGATTTTGTATCACTAGGAAATAAATATGCAGATGAGGTAGCGCGATATTGCGCAGAGCAGGGATATTCTCACACTGATGCAAAAGTGGGGGGAATCCAGGAAATGACTGAATTGACCATGTTGTTAGATACTGTAGATACGTGGGATGAATTGAGAGCAGTACAGGAAAACGCACCAGATGAGGAGAAAAAGGGCTGGGAGACAGCTGGGTGCGAGAAAAGTGAAATGAATTTTTGGGTGTCTGCCGACGGAAGGGCAGTATTACCAAATGAACTCATTAGTCCCATGGCAAGGAAATTGCATGGATCAGCACACATAGGAAGAGATGCTATGGTGAGAGTATTCAGACAAACGTGGTTTAACCCTAAATTTAGAGTAGCGGCAGAAGCAGTGTGTCAGCGATGTACAATCTGTCAGCAACTAAATGTGGGTAAGAGAACACCAGTTACCTTGAGTCACGTAGGAAGGTCTGGGGGGCCTTTCAATAGGATGCAGATTGACTTCATAGAAATGCCTCCATGCAACAGACTCAGATACGTGCTAGTGATTGTTTGTATATTTTCTAGATGGGTTGAGGCTTACCCTACACGTAGGTGCGATACACTTACAGTAGCAAAATTGTTACTTAGAGAGTTGATACCGAGGTTTGGGGTGCCATCCTCTTTGGAATCGGACAGAGGAACTCATTTCAATAGCGAAGTGGTGAAGATGCTGTGTTCAGCTTTAAATATTGATCAAAAGTTACACTGCAGCTATCGACCAGAAGCTTCAGGGATCGTAGAGCAAATTAACAGTACTATCAAGTCCAGACTGGCTAAAGTTTGTTCATCGACTTCCCTGAGTTGGCCAGACGCACTTCCAGTAGTTCTCATGAGTATACGTAGCACACCAGATAGAAGAACAGGCCTCTCTCCACATGAAGTGCTAATGGGGAGAGCTATGAGATTGCCATCGGTTCCGACTGCAGCGCTAGTGAACATCACAGACGATTTGATCTTGGACTACTGCAAGGGACTATCTGATGCCGTAAATTCTGTGTCCCTCCAGGTCCAGGCTGCAGAGGTTCCATCAGTACAAGACTTGTGTCACGATCTGAGTCCAGGAGACTGGGTCCTGGTGAAGAAACATGTCAGGAAGAACTGCTTAGACGTGCGTTGGCGAGGACCGTTTCAAGTCATACTTGTAACGAATACCGCAGTGAAGTGTGGAGGGCTGCCAAACTGGATACATGCCTCACACACCCGAAGGGTGCCAACACCTCCAGAAGACACAGCTCCTCTCTCGGATGAGAATCCGGCGGAAAGCGGAGAAGCCATAGAGGGGGAAAGCCAAGCTGTGGAGGTGATCGAAGAAGCTGAAACTGGGTTGGAACAGGGCGACGAAGGTCAGGACACGAGTGGGACCGAAGTTGCCTCAGGAGAAGAAAGTAACTGGGAATCCGACACAGATATTGAACAAATTGAGAGTGAACAAGAGACAGTTCCTGGAACAAGGAGCGGAAAGACGGAAAGCAAAGAAGCCAGTTGGCCGGAAAGAAGGAAAAGGCCAAGTTCGGAAAGGAAAAAGGAAAGAACTCTTGCCCCGATCGCTGAAGAATCGGATCAGGAGGAAGAGACGACAGATTCAGGAACTGAGAGTCCACGACGATCGAGAAGGGTACGTGTGCCCTGCAGAAGGTACGCCACCCCAGAGTGGACTTATCTAGCAGATGTATTGGGGACAGAAATCTGGGAGAGTGAAGAGTGTGAAAGTAACCACTCGCGATCCAGTCGTGACAGTGGAGATATGGATGGTGGCGCCTGGGCTTGAGAAAGAGGGGCTACTGACTTTTACACTTCCCCGACCCCCACGTTTGAGTAAAATTCAAGATCTAGTGCTGAAACGACTACAATTTCCAACCGGTGGTCGGCAAATGACAGAGGAAGAAGAAAAAGTTATTCGTTTTGAACTGTTAATTATTGTTGTGAAAGCCGCAGGTCCGACAATAATTGTAGATGCATAAAAGACTTTTTGTACTTATGTTATAAAGAAGAAGATAACCTAGCGCCGAGTGGAAAGAAGAATAAAATTAGGGATTACATTTAGAGGACGGAGAAGGGCTAGGGTTGTCTGCTGCTAAGAAGAGAAAAAGACATTGTGGTGAAAAGATACCTGTTGATAAAAAGCACTTTAAAGGACTGTGAAAGCAAACAAGCAACCAAAGACTGTAAAGAGAACTTTCGCTGGAGAACGAGGTACGCTGTTTTGATAACATGGAGAACGGCAACCCAAACAGAAAAGCTAGATGTATAGTAGGTACACTTATAGCAATAGTGATATTCCTCATAATCATAGTAGTAACGATATCTTACATGACAGGACATGAAAACGATAAAAGAATAGCAAATGTAAAAATTGTAACGACCTTGAAACCTGCTCTTGTGGGAAAGAAGGAGGAGAGCAGCGTTATACGTGAAAAGGCGTTACTTGCAGAGGAAACTCGTAGATTACACATAGACGAGTCACAGGGAAACTTTAGGTCAAATGCATATGCCAAATTATTGTACGAATATATCGATGCCATGGAGGCCAAAGATTGCTACGTTTGTATGCAATTGCCGGCTTCTGTAGACGAAGGCATTAGATATCACCATCTCCCATTGACTTATGGGATAACATGTAGTTTATTGCTTAGTATATTTTATGGTAGAGAAGGATTTGAGTACTACTTTTCAAATTATGATTCGGTACTGCCTGAAGTTCCGAATTATAAGCAAATGAATAAGTGGGACTATTACAAAAAGGAAGATAGACTGGCTAAATTCTTTCTTCCTTGGGATACATTAGATACATCATATGCACGTAGAAATAATCTGACTTGCAAAGTATCAGAAGTAGAGAAAAGGTTTATAGCACAAGTAGATGATCGATGCAGACGGCAGAAGATTCTAAAAATGTCAGGGCAATGGAAAACAGATTGGACCGAAGAAGAGAAAGCACACAAAAAGAAAGGTAGTAATGGTCCAATAGCATTGGATAGAACGCAGAAAGGAAAGTTATGTTTAACTCGAAGCAAAACGTATTACGAGAGCGAATTTGTAGGTGAAGTTAGTTGTGAGCACTCTTTTAGACTGGAGTACTACACAAAGGATTTTATGAAAGGGATGCAAGCTATTCCGAATGTGTATTTTGTATGTGGGAGAAATGCCTATGTAAAACTTCCAGACAATTGGTATGGTTCGTGTTACTTGGCAATTGTCTTCCCCAAAATATATCATGCAAAGGATTTGGCGATAATAGAAGGAAAGGCTTCGAGGAGAACGAAAAGGGAAGTAGGAGATGCAGAAGTAGTAGGAGATGTATTTGGAGCGATGTTTCCATTGTTAGGTTTGATTCTTAACGATGTTAAGATTAGAAGGTTAGCGACAGTCGTGGATAGGTTGTCTGCCAGCACTGCAAGATCATTAATGTTAGTAGAGGGTGAGATGCAGTCGATTAGAGCAATGGTTTTACAAAACAGACTTGCTTTAGATGTAATATTAGCAAAAGAAGGCGGAGTTTGTAAAGCTTTGAAAGTTCAGGAATGTTGTACTTATATTCCTGATAATTCAAAACCACTTGAGAAAGTCATACAGAACATTACACAGATTCATCAAGAAATAGAAGATTTATCAAAAATAAATGTCTGGGAAAAAGTAGGAAATGGAGTAGGAAAAGTTGGAAGTTGGTTTGCTAATATAGGCAAAGGTATAGTTTGGTACATATTAAAGCCTGTATTAATAGTATTAATTTGTATAATTACACTATTAGGATTAGTAAAATTGTATAAATGGTATAGGTCGAACCAGTTACAAAGATCGATGAGAGAACAAGAAAGGAGACTAGCTGTTCTACAAGATCAACAGTATAAAAGTCTGAGAACACTTGAGTCGATAAAAAGGGGAACTGATGCAACTAGTTCTATATAATGGACGTGTTCAAATTGCTTTTAGTGATGACTCCTAAAAGTCATCAAAGGGGGGAACTGAGAGAGCGCAATTTGAAAATAAAGTATACAGTAGCCATATTTAGACGTGTATGTTATAAACGTGGGAATGAAATGCATATCGTAATGTAAAAGTTGGCGACTATAGCGTAAAGGCCAATGGATGTGATAACATGGTATAGGAAATGTAAATGTATTCACACGTTAAAATGCATTAGAGTTAGAAGACCCGCATACACGAAGGGTAAATGTATAGGAATGCGTAGAAATGCTTAGGAAATATATAACGTGCACAGTAGAATTCGTGTACGTGTGTAACCTTAAATGTGTAACTTTACATTGGGAAAAGCGGCGAGAGAAATGTAACATGGAAAGGCGTAAACGTGGAGAAACGTGGATAAATGTATAAGAGAATTCACATAAAGATGTAACCAAGGAAAATGCATAAGTTATATTCTATGTAGTTGTATTCAATGTATTTCACATATTCGATGTAGAATGTTTAAGTATAACTAAGGATTTGCTAAAATACGAATATATAAAAGTATGCCAAAGGTTATACTGTGTAGAGGGCTTTTTGTAGGAATGCTAGAAGAGTTAGGTCATTTGTGTACACAGCCCAACTGGTCAAGAGCTCGAAGAAGCATAGTCACATGAAATGTAATTTAGTGGTCTTGTGAAGGTCGTAAATAGCTTGATGTGGACATGAGAGCCGAGAAGTCTAGCACTTGTTAGATTTAAGGTGACAATGCCGGACGGAGCTTATTGCTCGAACGTGAGTAGAGACACTTTTTAGGTGAACTATGTTTTGACAAGACCATTCACAGGACCTAGCAGGGTCAAGTTAAGAGACATAAAGTTAAGGCCTTGTCCAAAATTCTATGTTACATGATCTGAAAGAATCGATAAATGTCGAAGATGAAATGATGAAGATGACATCCAAAGGAGAAGGGTCAACTTAACGGACGACGCAAGGAGTGGACCAATGGAAGAAGCAGGAAGTTGACATCATCGGGGAAAGTCCGTGGTGGGCGTCAAGGGGCGTTCCATTCACACGGTGATTGTGTATTTTAGGGACAGCACCCCGGGGAGGAGGTAGCAATTGGGAGATTAGGAACAGCGAGACGAATTGCTCAGAGCAAGGGCGAAGGGTAGATGCCTTGAGCAGATGCGCTGAGACACCAGAGCGCAAGGGAGCAGTAGGCCGAGGACCCTTAGAGAGCGGATGGGTAGGCAGATAGGGTATTGCTTCTGAAACTTAAGATTTCCTTTAGAGGCTAAAGAGAGTTTGAACTTCTTAGGGAGTCAAACTGCTGACACCTTTTTAGGGAAGAGAAACTTGCGAAGTAGGATTGTCACATAGCATAGAGTAGGGACAGTTTTAATTTGATTATTGTTTTTATTTTACTGCAGATGACGCAGAAGGAACCACTTCACACCGAAGCTTAAAGCGACTGATATATTAATTAACTTTGTATTTTGTATTCTTTTGAGATTTTATCCTGAGTGGATTGTATCATATTCAAATTAATCTTTATATAAACTTTTGAAACTTTATCAGTTGTAAGTGGTTCTTCAGAGTGGCGTCAGTCAATGGGGTTTGTCTAACCAATGCGGGGGTGGTCCTTTCCTCAATGACAGATAATAGCGGTCCAAAACAGATGAATGGGATTCTTTATTAAATTTATCATAATCATAAATTGATATCAAAATCCCGTTCCCCGCAAGTTCATCTCAAGGCCCTTGCTATTGTAATAGGTTTTTAATTTGTTGAGCAGCGACTGCAACCCCATCGGGATCTGTGACACAAAAAGCATGTCTTCTGCATGAAGTAATGCAGAGACAGGGACCCCATTGAGCTTCTGTGATTCGTGTCTACACTCTTTTAAATAGCCAACGACACTGCTGTAGTTCTCTTTTGTCTTTGTGAATTGTCCCCAAAACATCTAAAATGTGAATTAAATGGACATATTCATGGATTATTCGTGTACATATAGAGAGGATTGTGCCCTCTTTGCACTTTAATAATAGTGAGCTAGATTATTAAGGGCCAATTTACAAAGGCATGTCACAGTATGTAAAAGAGTACTCTATGAGGACAACCTCCCATGCGAGTAGAAGAGCACTGACTGTTCTTACGTGCAGATGTGTACACGCCATTGTTGCCGAAAGATTTAAAACATGCATTTTACCATGACTATTATGTGGCTGAGCTTTGTCTCTCTTGACCATAATATCATTGAAAGGCCATGACATAAAAATACTTAGCAACACACAGGTCAAACGTTTAGAAGTATTCTTCACTGGGAAGGGGACAGTGGGCTCAGGTGGATGAATAAAGTAACAGCATCAAAACTAAACTGAACAACTTAAGTACACACAAAGGACCTACCAGCCCCAAGCTTTGAAATGTGAGCTCTGGTAAATATATTCCTGAACATTGTAAAGCACCTTGCTGTTTTTTAGGGCGGCTCGTGCCCACTCTGAATATATAAGGGCACTTAAAACAAGCATTGGTAAAGCCTATAAGTGTGGCTTACATTTTCAGTTAAAAGCCTGACTTCGTGGCTTTGCCATTGCTTATTTATAATGTCAGTACTCAAGACTCATGATTCTTGTGGCTGCATTTTTGTGACGTCTCCGAGAAATTATGATTGTTCGTACTTCTCCATTGGTAATACATAGCACCATGTTGGATTTTATTTACAGTGTAAGAACAAGTAATAAACACATTGCGACTCACTGTACACTATTTGTTTCTTTCGCTTTACAGCGGGATCCTTAAAACGGTCAGTGCTGTGGCATCACCAGTGCACGTTTCCTTGAATACCCCTTTTGTAGCAGGTCCTTCCAGATACAAGAAGAATCATTTTCGTAAACTCTGCTGAGCTGTTTCTTTTTACTATTAGTTCCGTCTGCTTTGAACAGGCACACTGTGATAAAAGCTTCTTCTATGAAATGCATATCAATGCCACCAGATTGTTTATTAGCTCAACTTTTCATCAAATCCGAGTATTTTACTTATTATTTTTTACTTCTTAATTTCACTGTAAGTGGCTCATATCATCAATTTTCAGAGCGGTGTTAAAAATCCTGTCTGCTTCTTTGTTTGCCTGTTGTTGTTTTTTACTTTGTTTTTCTTTATTTCCTATATGGCTGAGATACCCGCCACCCCCTCTCAACACAATCCCCAAAAGGAAGGGAAACCGGAAACAGTCTTGAAGTTTTTGGATGTGGGGAGGGAGTGACCCTCCCCCGGCCGTATTTATTAAAACAAAAAATTAAAACATTAAACGTTTCATTTTATGTACAATTTCATTATCACATTGCGATGTTTGGCTCACCTTAACATATTCTCTAATACAGAGTTTCTCCTAGCCGAACTAGCATCCAACAAAAACATTCTCTATAAAAACTGAAATTGTACATCCTAACGTTTAAGGGCCAACGGCAAGGTCATAACCGGTGTCAAGATCCCTAACCAGACTTACCCCTCCCACTTGTGAGGGGCGACAGCACAGAGGCTTACCTCAAGTGCAACTACTAACAATTTCCCTTGACTTGACGGGGGCACTTAAGACTCGACGCCATTTAAAGGTCGTTCGAAGACTTGTGTGTGGTATCTAGAAGGTATCGTGGACCTCCCCCCATCCCACACAACTTACCGCATCTGCCGTCGCAGATGACCCTGGCCCCGGGAAATTCCCCAGGAGGGGGCTGTAACCCCTCCTACAACGGAAGGGGCCTTGACCGCCTTTCCTTTACTTCCGGCGACCCGCCCTTAGACGGGACCGCCTCCCCACTGAGGGGCCAATGGCCACCTCTCCCGAGCGCTCCCATCCGTGTTGGGTGACGCCCACTCATAGGGATCTACCAATTAGTGCTCACCGATCATGACCTTACCGCCTACCAAAAATAAATACGACAATTTTTATTCAAACCTACAAAAAACATTGGTCGCTACGACCGAAGGAACATGCTAAAAAATACAACACTACACCAAATCATTTTAATCGAAACAAACTACACAATATTCACCATACTTTATTATGATCAACAACAAACTGATACTTTCACAGCCTGTAAACGGAATGGAAAAACAAACTTATAAATTCACTTTATTGCACAACAACTTGCTGTCCTCAGGGGCTGGTGGGTGGGTCAAAATTGGCTCTTCGTTCTGTCCCGAGCTCACGTGTAGCGAGGAGGTGCAGCTTCGGAGCACAAGAACAAGAGGACGTCTTCTGGTCTTGCGTCTCTTTTTATCCGTCTTCGGGGCGGGCGAGAACCCGCCCCTGCCCGCCCCCAGGGCGGGGCTGGCTACGTCGGTGTCTAGGCCAGCCCACTCTAGGGCGGGAAAAAGCGCGCCCCGGCTACGCCGCTTCGGGCATACCAGCCGAGATACGCCTCCCGCCCAAAAATGGCTTCCCGGGGGGATCGAGGCACTCCACCATACGTTCGGGGGGACCGAGTGGTCGCCCCTTTCCATATGGCTGAGATACCCGCCACCCCCTCTCAACACAATCCCCAAAAGGAAGGGAAACCGGAAACAGTCTTGAAGTTTTTGGATGTGGGGAGGGAGTGACCCTCCCCCGGCCGTATTTATTAAAACAAAAAATTAAAACATTAAACGTTTCATTTTATGTACAATTTCATTATCACATTGCGATGTTTGGCTCACCTTAACATATTCTCTAATACAGAGTTTCTCCTAGCCGAACTAGCATCCAACAAAAACATTCTCTATAAAAACTGAAATTGTACATCCTAACGTTTAAGGGCCAACGGCAAGGTCATAACCGGTGTCAAGATCCCTAACCAGACTTACCCCTCCCACTTGTGAGGGGCGACAGCACAGAGGCTTACCTCAAGTGCAACTACTAACAATTTCCCTTGACTTGACGGGGGCACTTAAGACTCGACGCCATTTAAAGGTCGTTCGAAGACTTGTGTGTGGTATCTAGAAGGTATCGTGGACCTCCCCCCATCCCACACAACTTACCGCATCTGCCGTCGCAGATGACCCTGGCCCCGGGAAATTCCCCAGGAGGGGGCTGTAACCCCTCCTACAACGGAAGGGGCCTTGACCGCCTTTCCTTTACTTCCGGCGACCCGCCCTTAGACGGGACCGCCTCCCCACTGAGGGGCCAATGGCCACCTCTCCCGAGCGCTCCCATCCGTGTTGGGTGACGCCCACTCATAGGGATCTACCAATTAGTGCTCACCGATCATGACCTTACCGCCACAGGTCCGGATAGTTGACCGGCTATCCGGACCCCCCACAAAAATCCTACCTAAAGGTCATGTCTTAATGATTTTAACCAGGCTAAGAAGTCTCCTATGAGTAACTCATTCCCCACCCTCGACAAATGCACACCATCCCCCAGATACATACTGTCATCATTAATACAACTATGTGAGATCGAATGCAATGTCTTGGAACGGAACAACCTACTCACTTTGTTATTCAGTTTTCTAACAGAATGATTTAAAGCAGGGATCGAGATAGCCCCCCGCCATACTTTTCGTGGGATCATATGAGACCACGCAATTATGCACCCCGGAACTCTCCTTGCTAACCAACTTACCGTGGAAAGCATAGTCTCCAGGAGAAGTCGTCTACCGGTAGTGACCAAATCATTACCCCCTAAATGCACTATGACTATGGACGGCGGTGACCTCATCCGCTCTAACAAACCCTCAAAAAATGCCTGAAACTGGTCAATACAGAGACCGCCCCTTCCGTAGAAGGACACTCTGTACCCGTATTCCCCAGGTACGTGAACCATGTCACCTGCTTTGAATACGTCCGCGGCCCGTCTCACGTATGAGTGGCCCACGACCCACACCTCCTTCCTTACAGCCGGTGATGTGCAACCGCTGGCCTGGTGTTGGGTCGACTGCACAGTCCGCCCTGCCTCGTAGGCTTGCGCAACTGAAAACAAACAAAGACAAGAGGCGTGAGTACATGATTACAGCTTCACAACATGTGCAATCGCACGTACCTCTTATAACAATTGGAGGACCAACGCCCCACACGTTTTACTTGTTCTACATTAAGACCCCTGGCTGTAGCTTCAGTGGCAGCCCCTATCCGAAAGGAATGGGTCCCAAATTCGCCCGGGTCCAAGCCCGTTGCGGCAATGGCCATTGCAAGCACCCGCTGAAACTGAAACCTCGTCAGTGGGGTGGCGTCTGCATGCCTCAACAATGTCCCCCCCCATGATGCCACCCTTCGTGCTAGGTAGTCTTCTAAGCACTGTACCGGACACATGGAGGATCCGGGGGTCCGGCGAATGATCGTGCAGTCCCCCCTCCCGTCTTGGTCGGACTTGGACCTGAGAAAGGAGACAATCATCGCATCGCCCCTGATCCGGACATGTTCCCTGCACAAGCCCCCCGACACATCCTGTTTGTTCCTTGCAACCAGCTCACTAACTCTCATAGCCCCGTGAAATGCCAGCGTAAATGCAGTCCGGAACAAACAGGTCTCGAAAGGGGACGAGCACGTGTTAGGGAGTGAGGCCAGTAACTGGGCCAACCTATCCAGACCTATCGGTCGTCTTACGTCTACTCTGCGACCCTCTAGGCGTTGCCACCCACGCAGCGCTTTTTGTACCGTAAAAGACGCTGCCGGGTCCTGGATGCCATGGGCTTTGGCAACAAAGGAAATGGCGGCACGATGCCTTTGGGCCGTAGCCACCGATTTCCCAGCCCTACGTAAAGACATCAGAAAAAGTACTACACACTCTTCCTGCCCCCACAGTCCCCCTCTCTCTTCCCCCAAAAAGGCTAAATAGGCCTGAAACGCCCCTTCATATGCCTTCCTTGTCCTGGGTGCTAGACTCTCTCCCACGAGGTGACGAAGTTCGGGGCACCGAGAGACCAGAGAGCTTCGGGGAAGGGTGCCGGCTCTGGGTCCGCTGAAGGAAGGAAACCCGAGAAAGCCTGCATGTGAAAACGAGACAGTGCATCAGCAGCCTGATTCATCACCCCTGGGACATGTTTTGCTCTGAATATCACGTTCAGTTGCATACACAGTAAGACAATTTCTTTGAGCAGCCTCAAAATCAATTTACAACGGGCTGCCTGACTATTGATGCATTCTACCACGGTCATATTGTCGGACCAGAACACGACAGAATGATCTCTGAACCCGTCTGGCCATGTTCTCAGGGCCACCAGAATGGGAAATAGTTCAAGGAAAGCTATATTACCCGTCAGCCCCTTCTCGTGCCACCATAGGGGCCACTTTTGTGCAGACCATTTTGTGCCGAAGATGGCGCCAAAACCTATACTTCCTGCTGAATCTGTCCATAGCCCAAGCTCTTCGGAGGACACGGCTGGCTTGTTCCAGACGACTCGGCCATTGAAGTCCGCCAAAAATGCTAACCAAATCCGCATGTCCTGGCGGACTTCGGCCGATAATCTCGTGCGATGATGCCCTTCTCTTAAGCCAACCATTGATTGGGCAATCGAGCGGGAAAACGGGCGAGCCATTGGGATCACCCTCAAGGCAAAGTTCAACTTTCCCACTAATTGTTGCAACTGGTGCAGTGTAACCTTAGGTGCATTTAAACATACTTGGAGGGCTGTCCTGAATTTCAACACTTTGCTAGCTGGTAAACGGAAACACCCCTCCCTTGAGTCCAACTCGATCCCCAAAAACTCGAGGCAAGTCGTGGGACCCATAGTCTTACCCGTTGCCAATGGCACACCAAAATGACCCATCAACACACAGAATTCATCTAAGGCCTGGGCACATTCGGGACTTCCGGCGGGGCCCAGGAACAAAAAGTCGTCAAGGTAGTGCATTACATTTCGAAAACCCGTTTTCTTAGTAAACACCCATTGCAGGAAAGTACTGAATTGCTCAAAATAAGCACATGATATAGAGCAACCCATTGGCATACACCTATCCATGTAAAATGACCCCTGGAACCCGAATCCCAAAAGACGCTGATCGTCTGGGTGTACCGGGAGCAACCGGAACGCTGACTCGATATCAGATTTCGCCATCAACGTCCCGGGCCCCCAGGCGATTCAAGATGGCTACTGCCTCATCAAACGATGCGTATCGCACCGAACAAACTTCCGGATCAATTGCGTTGTTCACCGAAAGACCATGTGGAGCAGACAGATTATGGATCAAACGGAACTCACCTGGGTCCCTCTTGGGGACCACCCCTAACGGAGAACAAACAAAATTCGGTACCGGGGGTACACTAAACGGGCCGGCAACCCGTCCCCGGCTAACCTCTTTCTGAATTTTCTCATGCACTACAGATGTATGTTGCAACACGGAAAGTTGATTTTTGCACATCCCTACCCCCTGAAAGTCCCCCACCGGGATGCGGAAACCATGTGAAAAACCGTTCCGCAGCACCCCGGCAGAAGAACGATCCGGGTATTCGCTGAGCCAGGGAATCATTGCCAAGGTATCAATCGGGGTTGGTAACGGCGCCCCTCGGCCAAGCTTAGACCTGTTTGGCGCCCCCCTTACCCCCATTCTCACCCGTTCTGGCTCTGCACGATGCCTCAGGATGGGACGACCCACACGTACTACATTCGTGTTTGAATTTACACAATCCCGGAGGCCTGGTACATTTCCCTTTGTTAAAATTAAAACAGAAACCCTTTCTCCCTGTATTGCCTGCGGGCCTTGACTGGTCGTCGGTGCTCGTACTTGGACGAAAGGGCGTCCCCACATTTTGGCGGGAGTAATCAATAACATTGCTCCCAACCAATGGCATTCTTAACATTCCCGATTCTTTCATTTTATCCCATGTTATAGAATCGTAACAATCCCAAGTCAAACTCTTATTATGTTCCTTCTCTTTCCTGAACAGGTTGTCATAACAAAACCAATGGTTACCTTGATACGATGTCGAGTACCCCATAATTCGTGATTGATAAACGGGAAACTCAGGAAGCAACTCGGGCCTACGACCCCCCAAAATCGATGTGAAAATACCCCACGCATTGCCCCAGTTGCCAATATTCTCATTCACCTTAAAGGCGGCCATTTTTGCGCGCCAAACACTCGGATGCATTAAGTCCTTCTGACTTTTAACATGCTCCATATCATAATGGTCAACAAGCAAGGAGAAAATATTCACATACTCCCCAGACCAGATCTTTTCCTTTATAGCCAAAGGCACATGTTGTCCCAGTCTCTCTCTACGAGAGGGTGCTGACTCGTCCCTTGCAATCGGCAATGGCCGCTTACCTGAACCGGACGCGACTTCTGCCGCTTGCGGCTTGTCTTTAGCCGCCTCCCTTTTCTCACGAAGTCCTTTTATCAGCGCCTGTGCCTCGGCAGCCGCGGCGCCATCACTACTATCCCCCAACCATGCTGCTAGCTGTGCTGCCAGCTCCGGGGGCATGTCTCCCTTGGGTGTCGGGGTGACGACAACAGGGATTGGATTCCCCTCGATCGGTACTGGGGTCGGCGCCTCGAGCGGGGCAGAGGGAACCGGGACGTCTCCACCGGCTGGAACCCTTCTCGGCCTCTTAGGTCTCCCTCCAGCCGGCGCAGGGCCCGTACCCTCCTCCCCGTCCCGTTCTGCCAACCGTTTCTTTATGTCGGACACTTCTTTGCAAAGGGCCCGCACCATCTGGTCGGTCGTCATTCTCTTCGCGCCTTTCTTGGGCATCTCCCCGAGGAAGTATCTAGAAGACAAAGAAAAGGATCAAAACGCTCAAAATTGGCTCTTCGTTCTGTCCCGAGCTCACGTGTAGCGAGGAGGTGCAGCTTCGGAGCACAAGAACAAGAGGACGTCTTCTGGTCTTGCGTCTCTTTTTATCCGTCTTCGGGGCGGGCGAGAACCCGCCCCTGCCCGCCCCCAGGGCGGGGCTGGCTACGTCGGTGTCTAGGCCAGCCCACTCTAGGGCGGGAAAAAGCGCGCCCCGGCTACGCCGCTTCGGGCATACCAGCCGAGATACGCCTCCCGCCCAAAAATGGCTTCCCGGGGGGATCGAGGCACTCCACCATACGTTCGGGGGGACCGAGTGGTCGCCCCTTTCCATTTTCTCCTATTGATTACCATCTACCGAATGTGACTTGACTTGCATCTTCAAGGCTTCTTATATGTAAGTTGTCGGGAGATCATTTGGTGCTTCATTTGGAGACTGAACCCCTTCAAAAACGCACTGCACTTAGTGCATTGATTCATTAAACAGTGGATTGGAATTTCTATTCACGCCACTTGCCGAGCTTCAGTCCTCTGAATGGAAGGCATAAGTGTAGGCGAGGCTATCCAATACCCACACAAAATTAATGCTAAACTTCATATACATCTTGACAGTGTCTTTCAAATGTATAATATGCATCACAATTATGTTTTTTGACAAAAAAGGGAGGCACGGTTCATAGTTCGGGGTGGTGCATGCTAAATATTGTAGCACAATGGGGTCGCCGACTACTCACTGAATGCAAGGCCTAAAAACTCCAGTTTAAACTGCAAAATACTCCCAGCTACAGCTACCAATGTTGAAGCTGGAAGTGACTTTTGCAAGATTTAAACAAATGGAATTGTGGTAGCACATTCCCGTAAGACATGGTAACCACGATTCTATTATTTGCAGCAGAAATAATTACTTATCAATTACATTATATCAAGTACATGCGTCAACCTAATTGGTGCAAGGACCCTACAGGTTAGGCCATTAATAGCTTGGCGCCAGCTATTACAACACTAACATATAGGTTTGTAAAAAAAGGTCTGTAAATATATGCAAGCCAGGGTAAAACAATGGATTGCCCTCAACATCCATAATTACTACTTGAGGCTTATCAGCCTTTGTTTTTTAGTAATACCAGGATTATCATCTTGATCATAATGATCATTAGTGTTATATATGTCACCAAAAATGTATCATTAATACCTGCTTTTTATTGTAATGTTCTTGTGGCATATACAGATATATTTATACCATCACTATTTTAATAATGACAGGTAAATTCTATGGAGAAAGTTACAAAATTATTTTCAAGCTCAAAGACAAGGAGACTGTGCCCCCTTCCTGTCGTTTTGTAGTAATACAGTTACTAAGTGGAGTAAAATGGAGCCTCAAACTCCATGGGCTCTGGTCCTACTGTATTTACTGCTATATTCATAGCTCAGCCTCTGCAGATAATTTCCTCACTATTTTTCGCTTATTAACTTCTAATATTTTCAATTTTATTACACGACTGGAGGATCAAAATATGCAGTCTCTTTTCTTACTGTTTATTTTACAGTACTTAAAAAACAACAATTCCCATACGATTGCTTACCTAACCAGGAAGTAAGAATGTAGCAACTCAAAACATTCCTTTTTTTTTTGCTGTTGAAATGAGTATAACTTGTACCCCGACCAGGGCCGGGCTGACTACCGGGCAGTTTGGAATGCTGCCGAGCTGCTGGCTGATTGTACTGCAGTGGGGGAAGATTTAGTTCATGGAGACCTGCGTGTGCTTCGAAATAATAAACGCTAAACGAATTTAGTTTAGTACATGCAGGTCCCTATCACCGAAATATACCCCCAGCTCAGCAGCATTCTAAACTGCCTGGTAGCCAGTCCGGCCCTGACCCCGACTTGCAGTGTTGTCATCAATGACGTCATGTCAAATGTCATCAGTGATGTTATAAATTATGTCAAAGAACATGTCATGAGTGATGTAATATTTTCTATAAATTCACCCGATGTTTCTCAGCCATATGAGAATGAAGTCTGATTTTCTTAGTGTGAGAAAGTGTCATCTTTCTTGCATTAGTATGCCCCCACTTTTTGCTGAATTGCTGTTGTGCTTTGACTGAGTGTGCCCTGGGCTCCTGCCAATCAGGTGCCCAGGGCCTGTGTTCCTTCCCTAAAACTGTATTGAAGCTGAAATCCAATTGGCATCTCTGGCCACATGTCATTGTAAATGGTGCCCTAGGTACCCAGGGCATTTTGACCAGAGAAGATCCCTAAGGGCTGCAGCACTTATTGTGCCACCCTTAGGGGCCCTGCACCCTGACATCCACACACTGCCCTTGCAGACTGAGTGGCCTGGTGCAGAACTAAACAATGTCTCGACATGGCACACATCCCTTGGTGCCATGCCGCCACACCCACAGCACTGGCATACATCAGTCACCCCTCTAGCTGGGTGCCCTATGACAGTAGTGTGGGCACAGGTGCATGAGCCCTGTGCCCCTACAGTACCCAGGGCCATTCCTGGACACTGTAAGTGCAGTGATGCCATTAACAGTATATGGTGCTGGGAGGTTGTCATTACGAACTCCACAGCACCATAATGGCTACACTGAAGACTGATAAGTTTGATATCAAACTTCTCAGCACATTAAACCCACACTGATGCCAGTGTGGGATTTAATGTAAAATGCACTACAGAGGGCATCTTAGAGATGCACCTTGAAACCTAACCTATGATCCACATCTGGTGTGGGAGGCTGCCTAGGCTGCCACACAGCAGACATGTTGCTGGACCCCTGGTTGGAGATCCCCCACTCCTGGGTCTGCAACAATGCACATCCTGGGCGAGGTGCTAGGCCTCCTCCTCCAGGACGGGCAGGGGGAAGCTTCAAAGGCATACCGCCTTTGTGAGCTTCTCTAGACCACTTGCTGAACTCAGCAACTGGCCCCCACCGGTTCTGACCCCCACTCTGGTGGGAAGACTGGCGGGAAAACCTACGTTAGGAAAGGGAGTGTGCCAGCCTGTGCCAGCTCCACCCTTCAGGTGGGAGAGGCCAGGTGAAGCACAACTCTGGGCTCCGGCCATCATGAAGATGGGGAGCCCTGCTCAGTTAGAGACAGGTTTCTGCCCCCCTCCCACAGGAGAGTAGAAGGATAGGGGGTGTACTCACCCCAGGACAGGGACCTATTGTTCCCTGCCCTTCCCCTACCTGTAACGCCCCTAAATGTAGCATTTAGGGGCACCCTGAACCTTTCTTCATCAGATCCCGATTTCAAAACAAGAAAGAATACCTAGAAGAAGGAGACCTGCCGTGCAGCTGCTAACAAGAGGACGACACCAACTGACTTGGCCCCAGCCCCACAGGCCTGATGATCCTGGAACCTGCTCCTGCTAAATCCCAGCGTGTCCTGCGGACAGCATCATCAAGAACCCCAGAGGACCTGCCTGCCTTGACCCTCTTAGAGACTGGGACTCCCATGACCAGTGGCTATGCTTAAACAGCAATACCCCTGGTGCCAGCCAGCATCCGCAAATCCAGCCCATTCTTCACCCGCCGAGCCCGGCCTGTGCCCAAGTAGACAAGGACCCAGAGGACGTCTCCCGGCGATTATTAACTGGAATCCAGTGCCCAAGGATCCTCCTGGATGACCCAGACAACGCCTGCAGACTCAGAACCAGGGACCCCTCCTACCGCGACCAGCAGAGGGTAAGATTTCCCAACATCCAAAGACACCCCTGTACCTGGCGCCCCGTCCTCCTGTGCCCAACTCTGGGGTGCCTACATACCCTCCAAGATCCCAACTTACCCCTCGAAGTGTTAGTCGCTCCAGAAGATCCACCGTCCCCGGGCCTGCAACGTTTGCTCCCTTTTCAAGATCTCCATTGAACAACATTGAGAGCCCGACAGCTCAAAAGCACCCTGCACCCAGCTCCCTAGCCTCATAGCTGCTATGGAACGTCCAGCTCCAGTGCTGGATGTTCCATTGCGCAGGTGAGGTTCGAACGTTCAACGGCCGACGGCAGCACTACGGAGGTAGTGGTGCCGTCGGCAGCTGAACGTGCGCAGCACCTAAGTGGCTAGTGCCCCTGGCAGTGCAACTTGTTTCCTATCCTACTTCCCCATTTGCCCTGAGCAAGTGACCAGGTGCCCAGCTCCCACAGGGCGTGGCCTGCTAGCCAGCAGCCACCAATCAAAGGCCCCCTGCCTCCCATTATATAACATAGGGCCTAACTACCTCTTCACCCGGCTGCCCCTGTGCCGCTGAGGGTGTACCAAGTGTACCTACCTGACCCTGGGGGACCCCTGATTCTTTGCCCAGAACCTTAACTCTGCAAGTCGAGTACTTACCTAAAAGCTGATAACTCACTTTTCATCCATAGGCTATCAATGACTGGTTTCACTCAGAAATTCTTCTAAGTGTGGGGTTTTAGAACTTTAAAATATTCACCTAAAATCAGCCGAACAACTAATTCCGATTTACTCACCTGTTATCAGGAGAGACCTCAGTGCTGCACCTTTTAGCCCGGCTCCAACCCTGAAAAATAATTTTAACCGTACCTACCAGTTACCTGAATTTTCTTCCATAGGAAACCATTGACTGTTTTTCTATGAAATTTTTTCTGTGTCGATTTTTGCAAGCTACAAATATTCTTTGAAAATCGTACCATCTACCAAAACGTAATTACTTACCATTTTTTAGATAGAGGTCCCAGTGCTGAACCCAAGAGTGCAGTACTGAATTACAAAAGTAACGTGACCCTACTTTACCTGCAAATTTAATTTTCTTCCATGGGATAACATTGGTAATTTCAGCTGAAAAAGTTTCTAAGTGTCAACTTTTAAAATACAATAATATTCCTTAAAAATCACTACTGTAACCAAAACGCTTTTACTTAACTGTTTACAGCTCGTGTCCCGGTACTAAATCTAGGATTCAGTCCTGTGGTTAGAAAAGTAATCTACAAAGAAATTAATTGCATTTAACCAGAAATTCCCATTGAGCTTAATGTTGCATTGTGTTTGAAATTGTGTTGCATATGGCAACAAACTGTAACTATTGCATTCAAAAAGTATATAGCTTATTTGAAAAGTACTTAAGTAACTCCTCCTGAGAAAGTATATTTTGATACCTTGTTGGTTCTAAAATAAAACAACTATATCTTTTGATACAAAACCATTGGCCTAGAGCTCAGGTCTTGAGTGTGTGAGACCATTTGCTGAACTGAGTGTGTTCAACAAATGCTTTACACTGTCCTCTGATACTGCCTTACTGCTCGACCAAGCTGCCACTTTCGAGAGTAAAGTTATATCTAACTGTAGCCTCTGCCAAAACTCTGGGGACTGGGGACTCTATACATACTGTACCCTACTTTGGTCCAGTATATATAGAGCCACTTTCCTACATTGGTGGATCAGCGGTGGGATACAGACTTGAATTTGTTGGACTACTTGGTTACCATCTGATCACACAACAGAAGTCCTAAAATTGCATTTAGAATTCTGAAATTGGGTTTTCCAAAATACTAAAAGTCTTGTCAGGGCCTTGCTTAAGTCCCATTAGCATTTTAGCAAAATAAAAAGTTACTATAGTCAAGGGTAGAGGGTTAGAACTGTCAGGTTAGAATGTCTCAACAGAACTCAGCAAATAGTGAAGATAACACCATGGACCTGGCTGAGGAGCTCAACCTCACACCTTACTTACACTTGAATTTTAAGGACTTGAGGTCCTTATGCAAATTAAAAAATATACCATTGGGCCTGCATCCAACCAAACTAGGGCTCCAGGACCTCCTGGATGAGTATGCTAAAGGCCACCCCTCTGAACATGGTGATGACCAGTAAGAAGAGGAAGAGGTGCCAGAGGAGGAGGATAATTGCCCCCCAAGTCATCTCTAGGGAGGAGAGGGCCCACATACCCTTAACTCCAAGGGTCAATCTCTGGGAACCTAGGCCTCACACAGGTGGACCAGGCCTCAGGGAAAACATTGGTAGTAGTCCCAGTGAAGAGGACAGCTTTCTAGCAAAGCTGGCCAAAAGAATTGACCTAGAGTCCAGACACCTGGCTCTAGAAAAAGAAAGGCTAGAGATGGGTTTAGCACTCATCAATGGTGGCAGCAATAATAAAAATCAGGATAGGAAGGAAACATCTGATCCTAAAATCCCCAAAGAGATTGTCCCTAAATTTGAGGAAGGTGATGACATCACCAAGTGGTTCACAGCCTTTGAGAGGGCTTGTGAAATGAGAAGAGTAAAGAAACTTCTCTGGGGGGCACTCCTGTGGGAACTGTCCTCTGGTAACTGCAGAGATAGGCTTCTGACCCTCTCTGGGCCAGAGGCAGGATACTATTATCTCATGAAGATCACTCTGATTGAGGAATTTGGACTCACCACTGAGGAATACAGAATTAGATTCAGGGGGGCTCACAAAACCCAAACCCAGTCTTGGATTGACTTCGTGAACTACGTAGCGAAGACACTGGATGGATGGTTAGCTGGACATGATGTGCATTAATTTACTGGACTTTATAATTTGTTTTTGAAGGAACACATATTGAGTAATTGCACAAATGAAAAGTTGCATCAGCATTTGGTAGACCAAGGACTAATTTATCCCCAAGAATTGGGAAAGAAGACAGACCATTGGTAACAGTGGAGACAAGGCGCTCCATGAGGCCCCGGGCGATTGACACGACAGTAGAGTGTTAATCCACTGATAGAACTCACATATGGAGTCTTTGGTGTGACCTACAAAAAAAGAGCTGGTACGAGGGATAGCGGATCATTTAGGTCGCCAGAAAAAGTTATTTAAAGTGTCCAGTACTGGTGCCAGGCGACATTGTTGCCCTGAAGAAATTGCCCTCAAATCGTTGTGGCAATGAAACATGTTTGCTCAGTATAGCGGTATGCATGATAGGCAACCGTTTTTATCTTTGAATAAAAGTGCAAAGTAAATAATAAAGTTGAAATTGAGTTAAGTGCAACTTTGTTCAATTTTAGATTTACCTGATTGCATCGTGGGATGTGATTCATTTTTTCACCTCACTCTTTGCACAGCACCTCATTTTGTTTTTTGGTTTTGGACACTAATATTATTTTTCTTTAAGGCAAGATGGCTACCTATGATGATAAAAGTGGGCACAGCTGGTGAGGACCAACTAGCGAGCTCAATTGGTGGTGTGCACGTGAGGGGTCACATTTTTTTCACACTGTTTAGAATGTGATGCTTAAAGTTGTATGTACCGTTCACAGCAATCCTCCTGTATGTTGGTCAGGGGTAAAAATGTGGTAACTGCCATCTGTAAATTTGAATTGTTTTTAAAAAGATTGAAGGCAAAAAAACGGGAGGTTACTACCTCATTACAGTAAAAAGAGGCGTATATGAGAACTAAAGAGTATGATTCCTGACCTCCACTTATTTTGTATAGCCTGGAGAGAGGTTCCTTTGCAGACCAGGTCTTTTTGTATTTATACAGACCATTGGGTCAAGACAAGGGTGACAAGGACAACCACTCGGGGTGACCAAAAGAAAGTGGTAACAAAACCTCCCCAGGGGAAGGTGGTGAGAATCCCCAAGATAAAAAGTCTGAGTCTTCCAAAGGGCCCCAAAAACCTGCGCATGTGGGTGGGTCCTAAACTACTCCCTATGTGCCTCAGCCCTATAGGGGGAAGAACTTTGATCCCTCCAAGGCCTACTGTAACAACCATATGAAGTTGGGACATTTAACTGTAGACACAAATTGCCCCATAACAAAGCCCCTAAGGTACCCAGTACAGCTACTCCTGGGGCAGTAAGTCTACAATTGGGATCATAGGGGAGTGCCCAGAGCAAACATGGACGTACACTCAAGCAAGTCTAATTTCCATGGGGGAGGTTGAATTTGCCAATGCAGTTGACTGGCCACTGCACCTAAACAAGTATTTACAGTACCCCTGGGTGAATGGGAATAGAATAGAAGCTCTGAGGGATACAGGTGCCAGTGTCACTATGGTGAGAGATACACTGGTTTGCCCATAGCAATACCTAGTTGGAAAAACTTTTCCAGTCACCAATGAAGCCTCCCACGAAGCTCGGGTCCTGCAATGAGACAACGCCGGACAGAGCGGGGCCTCCTTTTTCCTGAGCTGGGTTCCAGGGGAGGTGAGGTACACTCCCTGTACTATTCAGATGTAAGAGACACCGTTTGGTACAGAGGAACACGATTTTGGACTATTTATGTATATCCTTTACAGATTGCCGTTACTTTCACTTTATGTATGCAGTAGCTAATGCTTAGAACTCTGGCCCTGAAGCAAGCCATGGGATCTTGTCCCTACCGGCTGAAACATGTTGACCTTGTAAATGCAGTTATATGTTTAGACTGCTTCCTCTGCATTGTTCTTGTTTGTTTGAGGGAAAGGACAAATTACATTAGAGTTTTTCGCCTATTGATCCTTTTACCCCTTGTTTTTAACTCGCACATCTTTTTATTTTTGCACTGCACTCGATCCCATCTTTATCATTTGTTCATGGGTACCTTAGCGATTGATGGTGCTACCCAATTGAGTAAGGGCGATGGATGGGTCTCATTGATCAAGAAACATACCACCCCATTTTTGGATGACCAAATGAGAACACTTGATCTACATACCTATTTGATGAGAATCCAACACATCTCTGTACGGGTCTTACCACCAATCTCAGTAGGTCCCTCGACAGGTTTGTCCTGGCACACATTCTGATATAGAGACTTATATAGCTCTATTAGCGCCTAACTCACTAATGTAGGAGTTTTGCAGCAGCTCGGAGTACTTGAAGCTCCGTTATAGACCCCCGGTTCTTTTTGTTGTTAGGATTACAGTCACCAATGCTGACAGTGTCACCACCATGCATCCTGTGGCTATGGTGACATTAGGCTGGGGGGGATACTGGCCTGAAACAGGTAGCAGTCTCTCCGAAGTTACCAGCTGACTGCCTGCTTGGCAATGACCTAGAAACCTCAGCCTGGGCTGAAGTGGAGTTAAAAACCCATGCAGCCATGCTGGGTAGCCCTGAATTGGTGTGTGTGTGCAAACAAGAGCACAGAGCAAAAAGAAAGGTGAACAAGCAGGTTGGGAGCCTGAAAGTATGGCCCAACCGACCAAGAGAAAAAGCAAGAAGACTGGGAAACCAGCTTCTGCACAGCAAACCTCACAGGATCCAGCTCCTCAGGGAGAGGACTTGGAAACCCTAGATGGAACTGAGCCCATGGTGCATGAGCCTTAACAGGTTGAACTCTTGGGCCCAGGGGGACCCATTAGGGAAGAGCTGTGCCAGGGTCAGCAAGACTGTCCCACCCTTTAAAGCCTGAGGCATCAAGCTGTGTCAGAAGCACAGGGAGATGTCAGTGGTACCCACAGAGCTTATTTGGAAGAGGGATTACTGTATGCTGAGGCAAGAAACCCCACTCCTGGAACCACCAGGAGGGTGGTAGTGCCACAGAAATACAGGGAGTTCCTCCTAAATTTGGCTCATGACATCCCCCTAGCTGGACATCAGGGGCAGACCATAAATTGGGAAAGGCTAGTGAGTCACTTCTACTGGTCCCAGATGTACTAAAAGGTGAAGGAGTTTCTTAGCTCCTGCGTTACCTGTCAAGCCAGTGGCAAGACAGGTGGCCACCCAAAGCCCCCCTTGATACCACTGCCAGTGGTGGGGGTTCCCTTTGAAAGGGTAGGTGTGGACATTGTGGGTCCACTTGAACCTCCCACAGCCTCAGAGAAGAAATTAATTCTTGTGTTAGTGGATCATGCTACTAGGTACCCTGAAGCAATCCCACTTAGGACTACTACAGCTCCTGCAGTAGTCAAGGCCCACCTAGGTGTATTCACAAGGGTAGGGTTTCCTAAGGAGGTGGTTTCAGACAGAGGTTCTAACTTCATGTCTGCTTACCTAAAGCACATGTGGAAGGAGTGTGGAGTGCAGTACAAGTTTACTACCCCATACCACCCACAAACCAACGGACTTGTTGAGAGGTTCAACAAGACATTGAAAGGGATGATCATGAGGCTCCCTGAAAAACTTGAGAGGAGATGGGATGTCCTGTTACCATGCCTGCTTTTCGCTTATAGGGAAGTGCCACAGAAGGGAGTAGGCCTTTCCCCCTTTGATCTTCTGTTTGATCATCCTGTAAGGGTATCACTTTGTCTTGTGAAAGAGGGTTGGGAAGGCCTCTCCAAGACCCCAAGCAAGACATTGTGGACTATGTACTTGGCCTGAGGTCCAGAATGGCTGGACAAAGCATCCAAGAATCTTGAGGCCAGCCAGGAGCTTCAGAAGCACTGGTATGACCAAAAAGCTGTACTGGTTGAATTTCAAACTGGGCAGCAGATGTGGGTTGTGGAGCCAGTGGCACCAAGGGCTCTCCAAGACAGATGGAGTGGCCCTTACCCTATCCTAGAGAAACAAAGTGAGGTCACTTATTTAGTTGACGTGGGCACAAGCAGGACACCCAAAAGGGTTATCCATGTGAACCGCCTAAAGCTCTACAATGACAGGGCCGACATCACCATGCTGATGGTGAGTGAAGAGGAAGAGGAAGCAGAGAGTGAACATCTCCCTTATCTCCTCTCCTGCAGCCCAAAAGATGGGTCAGTAGATGGGATTGTCTTTTCAGACTCCCTCTATGCCCAACAGCACCCTGACTTCAAGCAAGTCTTGCAACAGTATGCTAGCCTCTTTTCCCTGACCCCTGGCCTGACAAACTGGTGTACCCATGATGTGGACACAAGTGACAGTGCACCTGTCAAAAACAAGATCTAACGCCTGTCAGACCAAGTCAAGGAAAGCATCAAGGCTGAAGTCAGCAAGATGCTGGAGTTAGGGGTTATTGAACCCTCTCTGGGAGCCCCTGGGCTAGCCCAGTGATTCTGGTCCCCAAATCTCATCAACAGGGTGAAAAGAGAGAGATGAGGTTCTGTGTGGACTATTGAGAGCTCAATTCTGTCACCAAGACAGATGATCACCCTATTCCAAACGCAGATGAATTGATTGACAAATTGGGGGCAGACAAATTTCTCAGTACCTTTGACTTGACTGCAGGGTACTGGCAGATTGACATGGCCCCAGGAGCAAAAGGGAAAACATAATTCTTCACACCTGATGGGCACTATCAGTTTACTGTAATGCCTTTTGGGTTAACAAAAATGCCCCTGCCACCTTCCAGAGGTTGGTGAATCAAGTCCTGACTGGGTTGGAGTCATTTAGTGCAGCTTATCTTGATGATATTGCTGTATTTATCTCCACCTGGCAGGTTCACCTGATCCACCTTGGGAAGGTTTTAGCGGCCCTGCAATCTGCAGGCCTAACTATCAAAGCATCCAAATGCCAGATAGGGCAGGGCACTGTGGTGTACTTGGGCCACCTTGTTGGTGGAGGCCAGGCACACCATTTATAACCCAAGATCCAGAGTATCATGGACTGGGCAGCTCCAACCACCCAGACACAAGTCAGGGCATTCCTTGGCTTGGCTGGGTACTACAGGAGGTTTGTGAAGGGATATGGGTCCATTGTGACACCCCTCACAGAACTCACCTCCAAAAAGCTGCCCAAGAAAATCAACTGGACTGTTAGTTGCCAAAAGGCTTTTGACACCCAAAAGGAAGCAATGTTCTCAGCACCAATTCTAAAAGCACCAGATTAAGCCAAGCAGTTCATAGTGCAGACTGATGCCTCTGAGCTAGGGATAGGAGATGTCCTATCCCAGAACAATGATGAAGGCCAAGACCAACCCATTGCTTTTATAAGCAGGAGCCTACTACCCAGAGAGCAGTGTTGGAGTGCCATTGAGAGGGAGGCCTTTGCTGTGGTTTGGTCCCTGAGAAGTTGAGACCCTACCTGATTGGAACTCCCTTCCTGATTTAAACTGACCACAGACCTCTCGGATGGCAAATGCAGATGAAAGGGGAAAATCCAAAACTACTAAGATGGTCCATCTCCCTGCAGGGAATAGACTTTGAAGTGGAACACCAACCAAGGACTGCCCATGCCAATGCAGATGGACTTTCCAGGTTCTTCCACTTAGACAATGAAGACTTCCTGGGGGAATGTTAGTCTCGTCACCTTTTGTTTGAGGGGGGGGGGTTGTGTGAGAAAGTGCCATTTTTTTGCTGAATTGCTGATGTGCTTCGACTGAGTGTGCCCTGGGCTCCTGCCAATCAGGTGCCCAGGGCCTGTGTTCCTTCCCTAAAACTGTATTGAAGCTGAAACCCAATTGGCATCTCTGGCCACATGTCAGCCCCTGGTAAATGGTACCCAAGGTACCCAGGGCATTGCGACCAGAGAAGACCCCTGAGGGCTGCAGCACTTATTGTGCCACCCTTAGGGGCCCTGCACCCATACACCCACACACTGCCTTTGCAGACTGAGTGGCCTGGTGCAGAACTAAACAATGATTCGACATGGCACACATCCCTGTGTGCCTTGCCTACACACCCACTGCCCTGGCATACATCAGTCACCCCTCTAGCTGGGTGCCCTATGACAGTAGTGTGGACACAGGTGCATGAGCCCTGTGCCCCTACAGTACCCAGGGCCATTCTTAGACACTGCAAGTGCAGTGATGCTGTTAACAGTATATGGTGCTGGGAGGTTGTCATTACGAACTCCACAGCACCATAATGGCTACACTGAAGACTGATAAGTTTGATATCAAACTTCTCAGCACATTAAACCCACGCTGATGCCAGGAAGATTCATCAACCGGTGCCAAACTTATTGGGAATAGAATGTTGAGAATTTCCTATGGAAAATAGTTCCCAACTATAACTACCGACTTAAAAAAAAGAATATATATATATATATATTCACTGAAAAAACCATAGGTTTCACACCAGTTATAGTTAGGAATTAGCATTTAAAAAACCTATTAAATTCACTGAAAAAACCATAGGTTTCACACCAGTTATAGTTAGCTGGAAATTTTACTGATATAAAACCATTGAAATTCCCACGTTATAGTTAGATGGACTCACTATAACTTGCGCGTGCAATGCACTGCTGATGACATCACATATTACATCACTCATGACATGGTCAGTGACATCACTCATGACATCACTGATGACACCATCCAGTGAATGTGTGTCTTTCTGAAAAATAAATATATTTTATATATGTATATGTAAAAGTTGATGGAAGAATAAATGTTTAAATAAGTGTCTAAATGGATGGTTTTTAAAAATTGATTGGTTAACTGGCTTAATAAGACATCATCAGCAGTGCATTGCACGCGCAAGTTATAGTGAGTCCATCTAACTATAACGTGGGAATTTCAATGGTTTTATATCAGTAAAATTTCCAGCTAACTATAACTGGTGTGAAACCTATGGTTTTTTCAGTGAATTTAATAGGTTTTTTAAATGCTAATTCCTAACTATAACTGGTGTGAAACCTATGGTTTTTTCAGTGAATTTCATAGGTTTTTTAAATGCTAATTCCTTTGTATATCGAGTTTCTAACCTTTTTTTTTTTTTACAATTTGCTGTTTTTTTTTAAGTATTCATTTTTTTTATATAATTTTTTTCTTTTGCGCTCTGGGTGCGCGCTCCGGGAAGCTTTCAGCTAAGCTCTCCGGTAAGCTTTTCCGAGAGCTCATCTGAAAGCGCACCCAGAGCGCAACTGTCGTTCGTGAAAAAAAATATGAATGAAAAGTTAATAATAATGCAAAACATTTCGTACCATACAAATAAAATTAGTTTTTTTTAATAAGGAAAATGATTATGCATTTCTATAAAAGATTGATGACGTCACTTCGGCGCGCAACGTAAGTGCCCTCGGAAGCGCCTACGTTCGCGGCGCATAAACGCACGCAAAAGCGCCTACGATCGCGCCACGTTTGCGCCCCGGAAGCGCCTACGATCGCGCTGCGTAAACGCACCGGAAGTGCTCCGGAGCGCGCAGCGTAAACGCGTCGGGTCATGTGACCCTAAAATAACACTTTTCATTGGTTGCTAACAGTTTTTTTTTTACAATGAATGAAATCCCCACCCATTTCCTTCACTTCTTCTTTCACTTTTGTGACTGAAAGACCTGCCTTTTTTGCTGTTCCATATTCCTTGATTAATCATGGCTGCCAGACCATCCAGCAGTGAAGATGACTCCAATGATTTCATTGATGAAGAGCCTCCTCAGCCGAAGGTCAAAGAACATTTCATCTGGAAATTTTTTAAGTTTCCAGCAGACCAGAAGAAGGTGAATGCACCAAAAGTAGAGTGCAGGATCTGCAAACAGGTCCTGTCACGGGGTAACCCCCCAAAAAAATACTCTTTTGGCAACTTCACCATGATTCGCCATGTGGAGAGGAGGCACCCCCAGAATTTTGCCCGGGAAAGTGTCAGGGCTCTGGCACAAAAGGTTCCCAGAGATGGGGCCTCTACATCAACAGGAGGAGCAACTTCTTCTGGAAGAGAACAATCACAGGAGCAGGTAGCAAACATACAACCTGCATTTAACCATGGGGTCGTCAGATGCAGATACTGCAATCAACTCCTCACCTATGGGGAGCAAAGTGTCCTGCTCATGGTTCGAGCATTGGAGAACCATCGCTGCCCTTCCCACCCCTAATTTTTTTCTTTTCTTTTTGCTCCTGTTGAGCAGTTTCCATTCCCTGTTTTTGTTCCTGTTCAGTTAAAAGAAGAAAACCAAAAGTTCTTTTCAGAACTACCTCCAATTCTCATAAAAGAGCTATATTCTTAAAAAATGAAGAGTAAGTGAAATATAGTGCATTGATAATTGAAAGGAGAATGAGTAAGAAAGAACAGAAAGGTATGAGAGGTGAAAGGAAGTGAAGTAGGAGGAATGAAAGAAGGTGAGTGTTAGAAAAGAAAGTTATGACACAGTGAATAAACTGGAGGCCTCATTTCTGAAAAGTGACGCATCGCTACGTGAAAACAGCGATGCGTCACTTTTCTGGACGCACTCCTTATGACATTCCAGATATGTCATATTTAATATATGACTAATCAATTCGCAAGGAGTTACAGATATGTCAGTATTTCTGACATATCTGTAAACACAAAAGTAACGCATTGCAGGAGTGCGTCACAAAAGTGACGCAACTCCAGTAATGTGTCCTTTCACATGGAAAAAGCACCATGTGAAAGGTTTGCTGTGAAGCAGGCGCAAGATTTTGACGCAACAGCATCCTAAAAGTGACGCACTGCGTCATTATTACCAAGCTTTTTGCAAGGAACACCCCCTCTGCATGCATTATACCTGACACTATTTTTTAAAAAGTGACGCATCTAGGTACATGGGTCACTTTTTAAAACTCTGCGCCACATTGTATCTGCATCAGGTATAATGTATGCAGAGGGGGCAATCCCTCGCAAAAAGCTTGGTAATAACGACGTACTGAAATCTATGAGATTTCTCTGCGTCACTTTTAGGATGCTGTTGCGTCAAAATCTTGCGCCTGCCTCGCGTCACTTTCATGTTTACAGATATGTGAGAAATACTGACGTATCTGTAACTCCTTGCAACATGATTCGTCATACATTAAATATGACACATCTGGAATGTCATAAGGACTGTGGACAGAAAAGTGACGCATCACACCAGCAGTGTAATAAAATGTGCCTCGTTGCACTATATTTAAAGGATGCAACAGCATCCTAAAAGTGACGCAGTGAAATCTCAAACATTTCACTGCGTCGCTATTACAAAGCTTTTTGTGGGGGAACACCCCCTCTGCATGCATTATACCTCACGCAGATATAATGTGGCGCTTGATTTTAAAAAGTGACCCATCTACCTAGATACGTCACTTTTTAAATATAACGCAACGAGGCACATTTTTTTACACCACTGGTGCGATGCGTCACTTTTCTGTGCGCACTCCTTATGACATTCCAAGTAACGCATTGCTGGAGTGCGTCACAAAAGTGACGCAACTCCAGTAATGTGTCCTTTCAAATGGGGAAAGCAGCATGTGAAAGGTCTTGTCCTGTAAAGCAGGCACAAGATTTTGACGCAACAGCATCCTAAAACTGACGCAGTGAAATCTCAAAGATTTCACTGCGTCGCTATTACAAAGCTTTTTGCGGGAGAACACCCCCTCTGCATGCATTATACCTGACGCTATTTTTAAAAAGTGACGCATCTAGGTACATGGGTCACTTTTTAAAACTCTGCGCCACATTATATCTGCGTCAGGTATAATGTATGCAAAGGGGGCATTCCCCCGCAAAAAGCTTGGTAATAACGACGTACTGAAATCTATAAGATTTCTCTGCGTCACTTTTAGGATGCTGTTGCGTCAAAATCTTGCACCTGCCTCGCATCACTTTTATGTTTACAGATATGTCAGAAATACTGACGTATCTGTAACTCCTTGCAACATGATTCGTCATACATTAAATATGACACATCTGGAATGTCATAAGGAGTGCGCACAGAAAAGTGACGCATAACACCAGCAGTGTAATAAAATGTGCCTCGTTGCACTATATTTAAAAAGTGACGCATCTAGATAGATGCGTCACTTTTTAAATATTGCATAACAATGCGCATTTTTTTACACCGCTGGTGCGTCACAAAAATTGACGCACAGGAGGCGCAAAACTAACAGCGCAAGGCCTTCATAAATATGGTCCTGGATTTTCCCCGTGCTTCGCCGGTGAGCGTACCATGCGCTTCCCCCGCGCAAAACGAAAAAAAATTTTTAATGCCCTGCAGGACCCTATTTTAGTCCCTACATCAAACCTAGGGGGTCAGAGGGGGTCTACTCTTCCCCCTTATGGTCATTTGCCCCTTTTTTTTTCAAACCCCTTGTGTCTCGATTTTACCGAGACACAAGATGGCGGCCGCTCCAGACTGTTTAGAATGTTTACAGACACCCAAGAGCCAATCAGCTTTCTGCGCGCAAGTCGCGTGTCGCGCCTGGAGCGCACTCCGGTGCGCGCACCGGAGAGCGCCTATAGATATATATATTTTTTTGAACCTAAATTACTCAAAATCCACTGCAGCACATATCTTGAGACATAGCAAAGGCACATCGGGCTACCAGTCCCTACAATTTTGCCAAGTTTGGTGTAAATCCATTCAGCCGTTCGGGCTAAAAGTGAAATTGACCGCCCTATGGAAATTAACATGGGGAAAATGCGTTTTGGGACCCCCCTTTTATCTCGGCCCCCGCTTGACGTATCCCCCCCAAACTTTCAGGGAAGGACCGGAGCTCGACGAGGCCATTTTCAGGAAATTTTCAGGCAGATTCGTCAACCGGTGCCAAAGTTATTCCAAATAGAATTTTGAGATTTAACATTGAAAAAAATCCTAACTATAACTACCTACTGGCGACCGCCAGTAGGTAATATATATATATATATATATATATATATATATATATATATATATATATATATATATATATATATATATATATATATATATATATATATATATATATACATATACATATACATATATATATATATATATATACATATATTTATACATACACACACAGATGCATTCATACATATATATATATAGCGAGCTTTTTATCAGGCATTGGGCACTATGCCATGATGTTCCCGTGGTGCCACATCACAAGTGTTGTCTTAAAATGGTTTTTCAGCGTTACTGTGACTGTTACACACATTTGCCTCTGTTAGTGGGTGGCATGTAACTCTTCATCAATAGAGATTCAATTAACGTGCCACCACCAATGTACTCCCTAAAAACATTTTAGTATAACACTCGGTCTTAATAAGCACAATTTTGCACATCAGCACTATTTTGCACTTTCTAATAGCATATTTTGCACGTTCCCTATATTTGAGACTTCCTGCAGCTTTGGAATCTATATATACATGAATTGGAGTGAATCATGAATTTGATGGGCAATGCACTTTATTCCATAGGCATCAATATGAAATGATATATTTATTTGTAAATAATGTGTAAATATATTAATTTGCATTATCAAGTGTTTACAATTGTATATATTAATATGAAATGAACTTGCCTTTTGCACATGGACCATTGTACATTGTTAATGGGATTTTAGACAGCAGCTCCGTTTACGAAGTATTTCTTCCATGTTCATGTTGTACTTGAGTCTCATTGGGGACATTCACAGTATATAAGCACACTTATTGGTTCTTTTAAGTCATGTGATCAAGGCTGCCTTGCTGCAGCCGAAACACGTCATGCTGGGGACAGAAGAATAATAAACCACCCTTGAATTGAAATTAAGCGCAGTGTTTGTGGTCTGTACCTACATCGAGGAGTCGGTACCTTTGCCGAGGAGTAGGAGTTGGAACGGACATATATATATATATTCACTGAAAAAACCATAGGTTTCAGAGACGTTATAGTTAGGAATTAGCATTTAAAAAACCTTTGAAATTCACTTAAAATACATAGCTTTCATGAGTGTTCTCGTTAGCTGGACATTTCACTCATACAAAACCAAAGAAATTCCTCCGTTATAGTTAGTTGTGCAAATTATAATTCACCGCGCCTGCAATGCACTGCTGATGATGTCACATATTGCATCATTCATGACATGGTCAGTGACATCACTGATGAAATCACTAATGACATCTCAAATGACATCACTGATGACATCTTCCAGTGAATGTGATTTGTTTGAAATTTAAATATCTATTATATATTTATACTAATCTGTATTGAAAATTGAGTGGAAATATAACTGTCTGGATGGAGGATTTAGTAGCTGTCTTACTGTTTGTTTAAGTGAGTAATTAAATGTGTCTCACTAAATATATGGGTTAGTAACCAAACTATGTGGATGGGTGTATCAATGTCTCTGTTATTGTATAACCTGCTGCATCAATTGGTCACTAACTACATGAGTGTCTATATAAGTTATTGATTAGTTGTCTGAGTATTTGTAAGGGAAACTGAGTGTATCTGTGGTTGAGTGGGGGAGTTGTAACTCTAAGCATATATGTGTGAGTTGTTGATTGTTTAGGCATATGGGGTTAGGAGTGTTTATGGAAACAGTTGTTTGGGTGTCTGAGTGTGTTTATTTGTGTGTTGGTAAGTGAATATATGTGTCAGTGGTACATCTCCAATAATGTAGAAAAATAAAAGGCATTGAATATGAGAGTTGGTGTATATAAATAAGTATACGTAAGAGTCAGTGATTGTGAGAGTAACTTTATGAATTAGTGTATTATTGTAATAATGATTTTTTAACATAGTAACTATGATTTACTATGTTTATGTATAAAGCAGGTGTTGTGTATATAACTGTGTAGGTGAGTAAGTGTAAGTGTGATTGATTCTTTTCATGGGTAAGTAGCATCACTGCATAACCCATTAAGATGAATGCTGATGTGTCAATGTATATATGGGTGAATCAGTACATTTGATAGTGTTACCATTGATCAGTGACTGCATGTATAAGTGATTATGTGGGTGAATGGACAGTTGTGTGTGTAGACTTAGGAATCAGTGAGTGCGTATGTAGTAACTGGTATGTGTGTGTCAATACTTTCAAATGTGGTACTCTGTATTCTACAGTGAGTGATGAAAGGTTATACTAGTGTGTGATGAGGTGTATCAGATTGTCACGGAGATGATGTCATCAGTGATGTCAACAGTGATGTCATTTTAGATGTCGTCAGTGATGTCACTGACCATGTCATGAATGATGTAATATGTGACATCATCAGCAGTGCATTGCGGGCGCGCAAGTTATAGTTAGCACAACTAACTATAACAGAGGAATTTCTATTGTTTTGTATGAGTGAAATGTCGAGCTAACTATAACACTCATGAAACCTATGTTTTCTTTCAATGAATTTCAAAGGTTTTTTAAATGCTAATTTCTAACTATAACGTCTCTGAAACCTATGTTTTTTTCAGTGAATTTCGAAGGCTTTTAAGTGTAATAGTAGTTATAACTATTTTTTGTACTGAATTTCTAGTTTTTTAACTGATTACTTTAAATATGTTATTTATTGAACAACATTATATATTTTCTGAAAATTGCAAAAAAAATGTAAATGAATTTAAAACTGAAATATTTTTAATTATTTTTTTAATTTTAATATATTTTATATAATTTCTTTTTTTATTTTTTTTCAAAATGTTTTTGGGAGTTGCGCACCAAAGCGTACCTACCGCAGCAGGTCCGCATAGTCTAGCTGCCATTTTGGAAAAGTTGTGAAGGATCCGCTTATGGTGAGCGACGAGTGCGTGTTTTTTTTTTCAGCTACATCATATAAGTACAATGTTATGTGGTGTGCGTTACCAGTATGCGACCGGTCCGTGACTCCTGCTCCCACGCATTCGCAACACATGCGTCGTACGGTACACGACGCTTGCGTGGTGACTGGCCCCACGTGACATCATATACGTGCTTGGGCGCGCTGGGTACGCGACTCCCGTGAAATCTTTTATGTTCTACAATGATATGTACGTGTCATTAATGTACATATTAGGGCAAAAGATTATCTAAGGTATTCATGAAAAAAATATATATTTCTACTTGTAATAAACTTATATTATTTTTAAATATATTTTTGTGAAGACGAGTCGGTGTGTGCTTCGTGAGTGCACGGTGCGCAGATCCCATGTGACCTAAAAAAAAGATTTGATTGGTACATAACATTTCCCACTGTAACTATTGAAGGACCCCACCCATTTTAAATATTCTGTTTGGAGCAGTTGATGGGACACATCTCTTCTTCATCCAGAGCGGGTTTTGGAATTATTTTGGTGTTTTTAAAAAATAACTTTGGATTAATGGCATCTGGTTCGCAAGCTCCTCATCATTCTTCAGATGAAGATATCTTGAAGGAAGATCCCCTCAAGCAGAGGCCTGAATCAGTGGTATGGACATATTTCACCTTTCCTGCCGGAGAAAAAAAGGTCAATGCAAGAAATGTCACATGCTGGCTGTGTGACAGGGTCCTGTCGCTAGGCAGTGACAAGAAATACTCCTGTGGAACAGCGAGTATGTATAAACATAGGCGGACCATTCAACCAAAGAATCTGGCAAGAGAAGAAATGAGGCGTGCAGCAAAAAATCCAACACCAGGCATTGCTAGCACCTCCGGAGCATCCACTTCAGCACCACCAGTAGACATTCGCCCAGAATTAGCTTTTCGGCAGCAGCACTGCACTAATTGCAAAACCATAATCTGTTATGATGAACAGTCAGTGGACGCTATTTGTGCAGCTCAAACGAATCACAAATGCAATTTTTTTGTTTTTTGTTTTTTGAAATGATGTAAAGCTCCAAAAGCTAACTGTTTTCTTAGTTCCTTTTTTGTTCAATTTTTAAAAAACACCAAAAAAAGTACAAAATTGTTAAATAACTACAAAAAAAATAGAAAACAAAAAACAGAAGAAAAAAAAGTTCGTAACTACCTTATCTGGTTTAAAAACAAACTATAATTGCATGGTAATGTCTGAACGTTTGGTTGAATCTATGTGTAGAGCATGATTGACTGAAAGAATGCATTAGTACTGTATGGTGAATTTATAGGGGCAGATCTATGAGGAAGTGCTGCAGCATGACACTGCAAGCCCTTTAGCTGCACCACGCTGCAGCACTTCTGAGGTACAGGGATGTGACATATTTCCATGACTATGTCGCAATTCTGTGCTCCCTCTGCACTAGCACATAAACTGCAGCCATGCAGTGACGCAGGCACCCTTGCACAATGGTGCAAGGATATCTGTGTCGTGGGGAGATTGTTTTTTTGCAGGAAGGGACTACTTCCTGCACAAAAACAATCACTAAGGCATTTTTCCTCCTTCAATGTGTGCAGTGGAATGCAGCATGCATTGATAGAGTAAAAAACAAGGAGAAATGAAAACATTTCACCTTGTTGTGCCTCGCTACATAACCTCTAGGGTGGTGCACCATTTACACGTATCTACAGATTTACACTTTCTCGTAAGTCTTGAGATGTGTTATTCCATGGGTGTTGTGTGGGAACAGACACAGAAACACCCATGGAAAGCCCCGTCAACGCAAAGTTCTGTGTTTGAATGGGATGTATTTTCAAAGAGAGGAAAAGCCACACAGGGTGGCTTTTCCTCTCCTTGTAAATATGGAGGAGTCCCCAGCTCCATCACTTTGTTACAAAAAGTGACGTACAGGTGGAGCAAGGGGCTTGTAAATCTGCCCTATAAGTGCTTAGGTATTGGCAGAGTGAAACAATAAGAACATAGTGCTGGATGGCTGATTGACGAACTGCATGAGACTGACAGGAGGTATCCTAGGCTGCATGAGTACTACCTCAGTATTTAGTGGAGTGTACCAATAGTGTGTATCTGCTTACAGGTTTGTAGGGATTATGCACAGAATATTATACGTGTACTCGTGTTGGTGCCTAGGTCATTCTATGAGAACATCACTAGTAACCAGAATAATGACAGTGCTGCAAACAGAGTGCTCAGTTAATTTCTAAGTGCTTAGGTATTGTATCAATGCCTGAGTCATTCTGCAAGTGCATAAACAGTGACTGGGTTCCTAGAGTGCTAGAAATTGATAGCAGGATACGTTTATAAAAACGTATGTTACAGCAGAGTGATAAGATAAGGACATGCTTCTGTCAGGATGATTGTAGGAGTGGGCACAGACTCACAGTGTGATTCCAGAAAAGCATGACTATTACCTGGACTTTTGCAGGACTGACTCAGTAGTCTGCAAGGAGTTAAGGGACCACAGCTATTGTGCACATTTGACTGCACCACTGCTTGTTTCGATGCACGAGTCATTCTGCAAGTGCATAGACAGTGACTATGTTCCTAGAGTGCTGGTAGTTGATAGCATGATACATTTATAAGTGCTTATCTTTCAGCAGAGTGATTAGATAAGGACATGCTTCTATCAGGTTGATTGTAGGAGTGGACACAGACTCAGTGTGATTCCAGATAAGCATGACTATTCCCTGGACTTTTTCAGGACTGACTCAGTAGTCTGCAAGACATTAAGGGACTGCATACATTGTGCACATTTGACTGTAACACTGCGTGTCTCAATGCCTGAGTCATTCTGCAAGTGCATAGACAGTGACTGGGTTCCAAGAGTGCTAGCAGTTGACAGCAGGATAAGTTTATAAGTGCTTATCTTTCAGCAGAGTGATTAGATAAGGACATGTTTCTGTCAGGTTGATTGTAGAAGTGGACACAGACTCACAGTGTGATTCCAGACAAGCATGACTATTACCTGGACTTTTGCAGGACTGACTCAGTAGTCCACAAGGGGTTAAGGGACCGCATACATTGTGCACATTTGACTGTACCACTGCTTGTCTCAATGCCTTAGTCATTCTGCAACTGCATAGACAGTGAGAGAGAGAGATAAACTTGTTTATTTAGACCATGGTCTTTTAAACAATACAAAACTAAATGCAATCAAAATCCAAAAAGTACGAAAAGACAAAATTCTACGACATCATAAATAGTTAAAATTCAATACATGTTAAAACAAGGTTAAAAGAGGGTGGCACCCTCGGACACACAGTTCATTAAACCCACATTTTACGGAGGTTCTCACATATCTAGAAGAATAAAAAGACAGATTTAGACTTTATAAAAAGGCTTAAAAGGACTTAAAATCAGTGTCCCTCCTTCGATAGCTCCCTTCCAAAATATTTTATGACCTTCAGGAATTTACCCAATCAGATTGCAATTTCTAACGAATGCATATCTGTAAGCAAGCATATCACCTGGGCACGTGAAATTATCTTATGTGATAGGAATATAGGACGTAAAAACAATTTACTTAAATCATGTACAAATGTGCAATCAAGCAATATGTGCAACATATCATTTCTTAGGCCAAGCCCACAGTTACAATTACCTTCTGGGCCAATCAGTACGGACTTTAATTTCCCGTCTATCTTCCAGGGGTTAACCCCAACCCGGAACCTTAGTATTTCATGTCTTAACCCTTGGTTAGGCAATATATCCAGAAACGGGAACCAACCTTCATTTACCCATAAGTTATTTAACCACTGGACCGAGTTTTTCTCCAACATGTAATCTAGGTCCTGTGCCCTTGAGAATGACTGGTCTTTTTCCCTATGTGTTATCTTTGTAAAATCGCCAGAGCGTTCTGGGTAAATCTCACATTAAGGCGCCCTGATACTTTCTCGAGAGTTCTTCTAACATCCTTTGCCCAGCCGAGATTACTTATTTGGATTTCCTCTCCACACCATTGTGAAACCTTAGGTGTCACTCCTGGGTCTTGGCGCTTCCAAAATCTTACCAGGGCCGTTTGGGATTGTACACTCCAAGAAGTTACCCTAGTTCCATTCTAATTGCTTGAACCATTGTACAATTAGGTAAAGACAATAACATTTTTAAAATGTTTCCCTCTTCTTGATCCCACTCATGTTTACCGCTCAAGTATAACACTTTTGCCCCATACAATACTTGGGGGGGATCATTGCTTCAAATGCCTTTATCATTGGTTTGTGTGTCATGTCTCCATTTCTTTATTAAACTTTTTTAGCCCACATGTGGATGAAAAAGCTTTTGCTTTTTAAGCCTCCAAATGGGTGCGCCATTTTAGCACACTATCAAACCAGAGGCCTACGTATCTATATTCCTTCACTGCCTCAGGTTTGTCATCACCCAAAAACCAATTGAAATTCTTCTTACTATTCCCAAAACATAAAACCTTAGTTTTTTTCCATATTTACAGTCAGTATTTTCCTATCACAATAGTGTTTAAAAACAGTTAGTTTCCTTTGGAGTCCTATTTCAGTTTGGTCCAGGATCACTAGGTCGTCAGCGTATAAAAGGCAAGGCACTTTATGCCCATTCATGCTTGGACTTGCACTTCTTTCCACTTCAAGTGCCGCGGGAAGATCTGCCAAAAAGATTAAAAATAACAGGGGTGCCAAGACGCACCCCTGTCTAAGACAATTCCCTACTAATATCTTATGAGTTAGTTCCCCGTGCGTATCTCTAATGACCTGGGCCCAGTTCCCACTATGAAGCTATTTTAGGATCATCAACAAGCCATCCGGTATTCCATATTTTAACATATCTTCCCAAAGTTTATTACGATCCACAGAGTTGAACGCTGCCCGAAAATCAACAAAACAACAATAGACAGTGCATAGACAGTGATTGGGGTACTAGAGTGCTAGTAGTTGACAGCAAGATAAGTTTATAAGCACTTATGTTTCAGCAGATTAGGATTTTTCTCAATTTAGTAGTAGTAAAGTTAGGACTCCTAACTTTAGAAAAATCCTAACTTTAAGACGTTCGGTATTCACAGAAGACATTTAGGAGACCTAAAGTTAGGAGCCCTAACTTTACTACTCCTAAACTGAGAAAAATCCTAACTTTAAGACTTTCGGTATTCACAGAAGGCATTTAGGAGTCCTAAAGTTAGGACTCCTAACTTCTGTGAATACCAAAATGAGTAAGTGCCTTCTGTGAATACGAAAATTGTAGTAAGTTTAGGATTTTGTCTTAAGTTAGTTCTGTGAATCGGGCCCAGATAAACAAGGTCAGTAGAGCTGCTTTAGAGGGAGAGAACCAGGTCAGCAGAGCTGCTTTAGAGGGAGAGAACCAGGTCAGCAGAGCTGCTTTAGAGCCATAGAACTGGGTCAGCAGAGGTGCTTTAGAGCCAGAGTACCAGGTCACCAGAACTGCTGTAGAGCCAGAGAACCAGGTCAGCAGAGCTGCTCTAGCTGACACAGACTGACCGACACTGACTGACTGACACTGACTGACACTGATTGACTGACACTGATTGACTTACACTGATTGACTGACACTGATTGACTGACACTGACTGACTGACACTGATTGACTGACACTGTTTGACTGACACTGACTGACACAGACTGACTGACACTGACTGACTGACGCTGACTGACACTAATTGACTGACACTGACTGTCTGACTGACACGGTCACTGACTGACACTGACTGTCACTGCCTGACACTGACTGACACTGACTGACACTGACTGACAACTCTCTACTACTCTACTACTCACTCTCTACTACTCTCTGCTACTCTCTCACTGCTACTCAATCTGTGATACTTACTCTCTACTACTCTCTCCTACTCACTCTCTACTACTCTCTACTACTCACTCTATTCTTCTCTACTACTCTCTACTACTCACTCTTTACTACTCACTCTCTACTACTCTCTTCTATTCACTCTCTACTACTCACTCTCTACTACTCTAACTCTACTACTCACTCTCTACTATTCACTCGTGACTACTCTCTACTACTCACTCTCTACTACTCTCTACTACTCTCTACTACCCACTCTACTACTCTACTACTCTATCTCTACTACTCACTCTCTACTACTCTCTCTACTACTCTCTACTACTTACTCTCTATGTCAAGGAAGATGCTCACCTGTACTCTTGCTCTTAATGACGACGAGCGAACCCCATTCCTCTCAAAAACTCCCTGAGAGCCAGGAATGTTTTTACTCTGCTTCCTGGGAAGTTCCCAAAGGGAAAGGGGGAATGGAAGTGAAATGAGAGAGGGAGAGAGTCCTCTTAAAGTGCTGGGTACATTTGAGTATCTTGAAACTCCTCGATTATTCTGAAGGAAAGTAGGTGACGACTGGCAACTGCAATACTGTGATCTGAGGAGACGTACAATTATAACAGGTAAGTAACAAAGCTTTTAAGAATATACTAAGCATTAAAGATGAAACAAGTATCAATCATATATTCACATGTACCTAGAGGAAGGACTCTCTGTACAACTCTCTTATAATTGTTGCATACTGTTGAACGGCCTTTTGCTCTTTCGTGAAATACTTTAAAGAGACAAAAGGTGAAGTACACTTTCCACACCCCAGATCTCAGGGATCTTAATGAATGCTAAAACCCTCCAAATAAATTACCTCTAACAAAATGTATGTATCTAGTAAATAATGTCCATCAAAAGTGCACAGGGTTTCCAGTATTTGCACCGCAATCTCTTTCTGTAAAAGATTACACAGAGTCTTTGGGTCTTTAACTTGTTTCTTTTCTGTTTTTTTTATGTGTGTGCAGAAATTGCCACCTTCTCTTGGATTGTTTCTCCAAGATCGAACAACCTGAACTGAATACAGTTCTTAACAATGTCAGTTCTTAACAATGTCTATGAAGCTCTTGAAGTTCCTTGAATTAGGCCTTTACTCGTTGAAAAATAAACGTAATGAACTCACCGGAAACAGTTTTTTAAGTGAACTTCTTCTTGATGTACGTATCTGTGCTTTTGTTTTTTCTTTCGTTCTCAGGGCCGCCGGGAAAACCGGAAGTCAGAAGTAGGAAGGGGAGGTCTCTGGATGATGTCTCCTGGAGTCGGAAGAAATGGTGCCTGGAGTTCGTCTTATGGACTGAAGAGAAGGACGGCCAAGCGGGAACAAGGGGATGCCTGAATCGCCGCTTACTCTAAAGCGGCCTCGAGGAAGAACAGGAGATGCCGCCTTTGCTGGGAACAGAGGTATGGGTACGAGCGCAGTCTCTTAACTGTTGACGAGACCAAGGGCGTGTTCTTGATGCGAGCGGCTTTTATACCGTTTGCCTCTCGTGTCAACCTTCAGGGAAACGGCTTTACAAGTCGACTGTTGACACGTGTCAGCGTGTCTGCGGCTCACAAGTTATTATTCAGCTCGTGAAAGAGCTAGCATCCCAAATCACATTCTCAGTTTCTCTCTGAAACAACTTGAGGATTTCAATAACAAATTTAAATAACTGGTTTTACACAGATATGGCGAGATGTTTTATAAATCAATGTTTGAATATACACCAGCTAAGCTAACCGGAGATCCTGACAGAAACCTGGGTATGGATGCCCATGACACTCTACTACTCTCTATCTACTACTCACTCTCTACTACTCACTCTCTACTACTCACTCTCTACTACTCACTCTCTACTACTCGCTCTCTAATACTCCTTACTACTCACTCTCCACTACTCACTCTCTACTACTCGCTCTCTACTTCGCACTCTTTACTACTCTACTACTCTACTACTTTCTCTACTACTCACTCTCTAATACTCACTCTCTACTACTCTACTACTCTCTACTACCCTCTGTACTCCTCACTCTCTAGTACTCTCTACTACTCACTCTAGTACTCTCTACTACTCTATACCACTCACTCTCTACTACTCTACTACTCACTCTCTACTACTCTCTAGTACTCTCTACTACTGACTCTCTACTACTCTCTCTCTACTACTCCCTGTCTATTACTCTCCACTACTCATTCTCTACTACTCACTCTCTCCTACTTGCTTTTTAATACTCTCTACTACTCCTCTCCACTACTCACTCTCTACTACTCACTCTCTACTACTCTTTCTACTACTCACTCTCTACTACTCTCTCTACTACTCACTCTCTACTACTTTCTACTACTCACTCTTTACTGCACATTCTCCTCTACTTGCTCTCTACTACTCACTCTCTACTACTCACTCTACTACTCACTCTACTACTCACTCTCTACTACTCACTCTCTACTGCTCCACTACTCTCTACTACTCACTCTCTACACCTCAGTCTCTATTACTCTACTACTCTCTCCTACTATATCTCTCCTACTCACTTTCTACCACCCACTCTCTACTACTTACTCTCTACTACTTTCTACTACTCACTTTCTATTACTCACTCTCTACTACTCTCTACTACTAACTCTCTACTAATCTCTCTCTACTACTCACTCTACTACTCACTCTACTACTCACTCTCTACTACTCACTCTATACTACTCTATGCTACTCACTCTCTACTACTCTTTCACTACTACTCTCTACTACTCACTCTACTACTCACTCTCTTCTACGCTCTAGTACTCTCTCTCTGCTACTGGCTCTCTACTGCTCACTCTACTAGTCTCAACTACTCATTCTCCACTACTCACTCGCTACTACTCTCTACTACTCACGATCTACTACTCTCTACTACTCACTCTACTACTCACTCTCTACTACTCTTTACTAGTCATTCTCTACTAATCACTCTCTACCACTCTACTACTCACTCTTTACTACTCACTCTCTACTACTCACTCTACTACTCTCTACTAGTCACTCTCTGCTACTCTTTCTACCCCTCTCTATTACTCTCTACTACTCTATCTACTCCCTACTCTCTATTACTCCTTCTCTACTCTCTACCTCTCTACCTCTCTTTACCTCCCTCTCTACTACTCTATACCTCTCTACCTCTACCTCTCTACCTCTACACCTCTAGCCTCTTTACCTCTCTCTACACGCACACATATGCACATTTATATATGCATATATATGCATTTATATACATATGTTTTTGTATATACATATATGGACATATATATAATCTGCATATCTAAATAAATACAAAAATAAATGCATGCATACATATACATATACGTATATGCATACATATGCATGTTATGTACATGAAAGTTTGAAAAACACTAATAAAAGCAAAGCTAAAAAGCCACCTAATTACAAACAGAATTGCTTTAACTTAAACTATGGCAAGACCTATTGCATTTTCAATGTTTGTTTACTTTGGTTCAATCAAGAGGGCATTCAGATGTGTCACACATTTGCCATGAATTCTGAATGTTAGCAATCTAGTTGCTCATTAGATTCTCCTGAAGGGCCGTTTTCGTGCAGGCTATGTAAATACAAATTTCAAGTTGTAAAGGTCGTATGCCCCCAACAACACATAACATACAAACCTACTGCAACTATTCAGGGTGGGATGAACCTGTTATGTAATATAAGGTCTTTAGCTAAACATTATATTGAGGTCTGGGACCTCATTTCTACACACAAAGCCGATATGTGCTTTTTCACGGAGACGTGGCTTAAACCCCATTCCATCCCGGCCATTACTCTTGGGATCCCGGAAGGTTACAAAATCATCAGACTGGACAGACCCAAGAAAGCCGGAGGGGGAATAGCAATTGTACATAAAGATAACATCTCGGTTTCGGTTGTAGATCAATGGTGTAATCCGGCCTTTGAAATGATGTTTTTTAAGGTTGGTTCGTCAGCCAAACACAGTAGAAAGGGAGCCTTGGTTTATCGGCCTCCAGGCCCCATAAAAGGTGCCTCTAAACAGTTAGTGGAAGCACTCGCCCCTTATCTTTGCCCAGATAAGGATTTTCTGTTGCTTGGTGATTTTAATATTCATAGTGAGATGGATAATAACAGTGAGGCTCAATCCTTCTTGACTGACTTAGCCTTAATAGGACTGAAACAGTGCAATAGTGGACCTACGCATTTGGCGGGTCATATCCTGGACCTGATTCTCTCCAACTTTTCTGGTATTAAATGCTATACGCCTAAACAGAACAATTGGGCAGATCACTTTGTTCTTGAGTTCTCGATGCCGGAGATGAGCACTCGTTCCAATCACCCTGTACAAATCCCGATTCAACGAAGACAATGGCATACAATAACTGATGAAAATTTTAAAAAGGCTTATGTTTCCCCACTTATTCTAGTTACTGATGATATTAATACTGCTCTTTCAAAACTGGACTCGGCCACTCACACTGCGGTGGAGCAGATTGTCCCGCTAAAAATATTTAAAAAGCGCCCTGCTAGGAAACAGGAGGTCTAGTTTTCTGAAGAACTGCGGAGCTTTAAGCGCACGGCTAGGAAAACTGAGAAGGTATGGAGAAAGTCGCATCTGGAGGAAGAAAAAAAATCAAGTATCAGAGGGCAATAAACATCATAAAGCCATCCGATCTGCACGTAAGATCCATGTTACCTCGCAATTAGAGGCAGCAGGCAATGACTCGAAAATACTCTTCCAGATTGTAAATGCCTTTTTAAAACCTGTGGCATGCAAAAGTGCGGATATGGCATCCCAACATCTTTGTGACAATATTTCGAGTTTCTTCACCAAAAAAATTGATGCTATCCATGAAAAGATAGAAGCACCAATTCCATCCATAACTAGTCAGGATGATCATATACCGGTGCAAACTGTGGCCACTAATTCCAACACCTTCTATAAATTTCCTGAGATCTCTCTACTAGAGGTTGAGAAGCTGATCAACAACATCAAAAGTGGGAGTCCATCTGATTTATTACCAGCTAGACTAATGGGAATGTTGGGAAAAACACTTGGTCCTGATATACAGAGCCTGGTGAATCTCTCATTAACAACAGGGAGTGTCCCACAGGAATGGAAAAAGGCCCTAGTCAGACCAATTAGGAAGAACACCTCCTCCCCCTGGACCAATATGTCTAATCTCAGGCCGATCTCCCTGTTACCTTTTCTGGGGAAAATCATCGAAAAGCACACAAACAAACATCTGTCTAACTTCCTGGAACAATCTGGAAGCCTTGATCCTTCACAGTCGTGTTTCAGGCCAAAATATAGTACTGAAATGGCCCTGCTGTCGATAACGGATGATCTCCGCATGTACCAGGACAGTGGTTATTCCGTTATCCTGGTGCTGCTGGATTTATCGGCAGCGTTCGATACCATCTCACACAACATCTTGATCGAACGACTGACTGTGAATGGACTCGGCGGCAAGGCACTGGACTGGATAAAGAGCTTTCTCTCCGACCGCACCCAATGTGTCACCATGGGTGATTTCAGGTCGGAAGAGGTTAAGATCACCAAGGGGGTTCCTCAGGGATCTTGTTTGAGCCCAACTCTTTTTAACACCTATGTGGTCCCCTTGGCAGATATAACAAGAGCCTTTGGTTTTTGTCCAGTGTCCTATGCTGACGATACACAGCTGCTTTTTCCCTTCAAATTACTAACTCCGGAGGTTATACAATCTTTCGCCGAGGGGATGAAAGCAGTATCTCAGTGGATGTCTTCCAACTTTCTTCAATGTAATGTTGGTAAGACAGAGGTGATGCTTTTCGGTGAGGCTAAGGTCCAATGGTCCCCTGATTGGTGGCCACTGGACTTAGGCCCAGTTCCCGAACCTAAGCTAATAATCAAGAACATGGGGGTACAGTTGGAACCGGAGTTGACTATGAAACAACAGGGCAACAGCATAGTGGGATCTTGTTTCCATATGATAGGTCTCCTCCGTAGGATATTCCCATTCCTGCCGGACTCCATCAGAAGAACTTTGGTTCAGGCTCTAGTAATCAGCCGTCTTGATTATTGTAATGGTCTTTTGGCAGGTGCAAACAAAGAGGTACTAGACAGTTTGCAAGTAGTGCAGAACACAGCAGCCAGGTTGGTCCTTAATGCCCCCCCTAGATCTCCATCTAAACCACAGATTGCACTGGTTGTCCATACGTCAACAAGTGAAGTTTAAGACCTGTTGTATTATACATAAAGGTCTACATGATCTAGGACCGGACTATTTGGCCAAAACATTTGTACCATACGTTCCAACTCGCACACTTAGGTCTAGTGAGCAGTTGCTGCTGAATATATCCAAGATCAGGAGGACCAGATTAGGTGGTAAAGCACTGTCAGTAGCGGGTCCTATGTTGTGGAATGCGCTTCCACTCTTATTGAGACAATGTCTCGACCATTTCCTTTTAAGAAAACAACTGAAAACCTTCCTGTTTAGCCAAAATTAGTTGTAGCCTTGTCTCTTAGTTTAAAAATTTCTGTAGCTGTCTTAGATGGTTTTAGAATATCAGTGTGACCGTTTAGATACCTGCTTGCCGGCTGTCCTAAGCGCGGAGATACTCCTTCGGGAGTTTATTCATAGAGCTATACAAACCTGTAAGTAAATAAATAAATAAATAAATTACTGTAGTAAAGCTACCGCTCACCAGGGAAATCTGCTGCCGGTTTTCAAAGTGCATGTTTCAGTCTGCATGTTAGAATTTTTTATTGAAATGGAAGAGGATTTGAGAAGTCAAAATGTGCCCTAATTGTTCTTTCTGCAGCACTAATCATAATTTCTATGACAAAATGAAGCCCCTCATTTTGTTCCTTTGCAAATTAAAAGTTTTAAGTGTTACCACTTTACTCCAATCAAGATGGCTTCAGGTGTTCCTTACTTTTGTCATAAGTATGACGGTTACCACTCTAGTTCTTTTTTTAGAACACTCTGGGACATTCTGTCATTGGGCTTTACTTGGGTTACATCTGGGTGATAGTTGTGCTACATTTGGGCTCTTTTGTTTCTGGCGGCCATCTTGGGAGACTTATTTGTTATGAAATTTCCTAATTTCCTCATTTATACAGTCTCCTCAGTTGGAAATACTTTCCGTGTTTTACTTTGGTTCCATCAAGAAGGCATTCAGATGTTTCACACATTTGTCATAAATTCTGAATGTTAGCACTCTAGTTGTTCATTAGATCACTGTAGTAAAGCTACTGCTCACCAGGGAAGTCTGCTGCTGGTATTGAAAGTACATGTTTTAGTCTACATGTCAATTTATTCAAAATGTGCCCGACTGTTTCTTTCTGCAGCACTAATCATACTTTCTATGCTAAAATGAACCCCCTCATTTTGTTCCTTTTTGAATTAAATGTTTTAAGAGTTACCACTTTATTCTAATCAAGATGGCTTCAGGTGTGCTATACTTTTGTCATAAGTAAGGCTGTTAGCACTCTAGTTGTTCTTTAGAACACTCTGGGAAGCTGCAGTAGACCACAAGGGAATCAACTGAGAATGTCAGACTTTATTCTCACATGACTGAGAAAGATAATGTGAATTTACAGTAAATATGCTCTCAGTTTAGATTATAGATCACCTTCCAAACCTCTGTGGGAAAAGCATGAGAAAAAAGTTTTCTCTCAAACATGATTTATGATATCCAAGCAGAAGGCTTTTTCACATGGTAAAATCACCTTAGAACACACCACAATTCCTAAAATGAGAATGGTACCACCAACAAATGTCTTAAAACACTCTACTAACTGCAATGCTTTTTAATGAGGTGCTATTATGTATATTGGTCCCAAGATGGCTGCCAACACTTCTTGGACGAAGTGCTGACAGCCAATCAGATCTCATGATGAGATGTGTCGTTAGGCTCCGCCCAGATATTTATGTATTGAGGCATGAGTGTGAACCAAGGACTACCAATTTGCCAAATTTGGTGGAATTCCATGCAGCAGTTCGGGCTGTAGCTGCGATTAAAGGTTCCTATGGAAAATTGCATAGGGAAAACACATTTTGGGACCCCCATTTTTGTCGGCCACTGCTTGACGAATCACCCCCAAACTTTCATAAATACTTATACATAAGGCTCAGTGATTCTATGAGTGACTGTATCGATAACTGTATAATTGTAGTAGTGATTTTATAACACACTAAGTATAAGTTACTTTCTATATCAATAGATAAAGTGGTGTTTGTATAAGTGTATAGCTAAGTAAATGTAAGTATGATCCATTGTTTGCATAATTGAATAGGACGACTTCATAAGTGAATAGGATGTGTGCTGGTGTGTAATGTTGAGATAGGTGTATAAGTATATTTGATAGTGTTCTATTGATCATTGACTGCATGTATGAGTTAATCTATAGGCAAATTATTAGATGTGTTTATATATCTAGGAATCACTGAGTGGGTTTTAGAAACTTGTATTGGTGTGTCAATGGATTCAAATATGGTACTCTGTGTTTTACAGTGAGTGATGAAAGGTTATGCTAGTGTATGATGAGGTGTATCTGATTGTCACGTGGATGATGTCATCAGTGATGTCATCAGTGATGTCATTTGAGATGTCATCAGTTATGCCACTGACCATGTCATGAATGATGTAATATGTGACATCATAAGCCGTGGATTGCGGGCGCGCGAGATATAGTGAGTAAAACTAACTATATCAGAGGAATTTCAATGGTATTGTACAAGTGAAACTTCCAGCTAACTATAACACCCCTAAAACCTATGGTTTTTTCAGTGAATTTGTAAGGTTTTTTAAATGCTAATTCCTAATTATATCAGGCCTGAAACCTATGGTTTTTTCAGTGAATTTCAAAGGTTTTTTAAATGCTCATTCCTAACTATATCAGGCCTGAAACCTATGGTTTTTTCAGTGAATTTCGAAGGTTTTGTAAATGACTATTTTTAAATGTATTAATTGTTATATTTTTTTTTATACTGATTTACTACATTTTTTAAACTATTTATTTTTAAATATTTTATTTTGTTTAAATTACATTATACATTACATTACAAAATATACTTTCTTGGAATGAATAACTTTAGTTTAACTACTTTGCAAATAGGCAATAGACTTTTAAGTACAGTAGTTACAGTTGTTGTAATGGCAACACAATTTCAAACACAATGCAACATTGACCTTAACGTGAATTTCTAGTTAAATGAAATTAGTTACATTATGGATTACTTTTCTAACCACATTTTGCAAAAAGGTAGCGCTTGGTTCAGAAATTGACTATGTTTAAATAGTGTAAATCCATTCAGTCCTTTTTGAGTAATTCAAAAAATAAGAGTCCAAAAATTAATTTCCCATAGGAAACTTTAGCCAAGTCTACAGCCCAAACTGCTTAACGGAATTACACCAAATTTGGCAAACTGGTAGTGCTTGGTTCCGATAGCGAACTTTTTAAAAAAGGTGTAAATCCTTTTTGTAGCTGCCGAGAAATTAAAACAATAAAAATATTGATAAGTAGAGGTGTTTTGGATCAGCTCACCCTCCTGACCACAAGCTTTATTCTAATTGGCTGCCAGCACTGAAAAACATGGGCAAAAAAAAGAAAAGGGGGCAGGGTAGAAGCCCCCTGACCCTCTAGGTCTGCCCAGTGGGTCCCAGAGGACCCTCCAGGGCCAAAAAAAGCATTAAAAAAAATCAGCCAAATGCACGCGGTTGCACAAAAAATAAAGAAAATTGAAGCGCGGACTCCAGTGCTTTATTTAAATGAGGCCCCCAGGTTGGCCAGGTCCTGGGGGCATTGCCCAAATTAGTGTGGGGGGGGCTTGAGCCCCCCACACACCCCAGGGAACCTATGTCCCCGGGGAACTAAAATTATAATGTGGGGTTCCGTTACGGGCCCCGAGCCCCGGGGACCACCACCTCCCCAGGGCTTTGTAATTGAAAGGAGGGGGGCCCCCCTTCTGAAGCCTGCGATGGCCCTGGGGACTGCCACCACTGAGGGCCGGCTCCTGCAATGTCCTCGGGTGCCCACCCCCAGGACACTGCTGTTTGCTATGGCAGGGTGGGAGCTGTGTGGCTCCCACCCTGCCATAGCAAATACTTCTTTGGATTTTGGAAGAGAGAGCAGGGAAACCTGCTCTCACTTACATAATCCAAAGCAGATTGCTTTTCCACACGGGGAGCTGTATGTCAGCAGCTCCCCATGTGGAAAAGCAATGCCGGCTCCCGCAAGATGGGGAGAGCCGGCAGGAACCGGGGGGGCATTGGGGCTCCCCCCTTGGTCCCCAACGGATAAAAAGAAATGGGCATGCCTCAAGGATGGGGCCCCCGAGTGGAATGTTACTTAATGAAAGTGAACGAGTTAAAAAAAAATCGGAGTCGCTACCCTAGCGCGGGTCTCAGCATGGCCTCCAGTGTGAACACGAAGAGTGCGCAGCTCTCAGCCTGGCCCCCTGTATGAATGCGCTGGGTGCAGGGCTCTCCATGCGGCCCCTTGTGTGAACGCTCTGGGTGCGCAGCTTTAAGTCACGCTAGGTGCACGACTACAAACAAAAATAATATATATATATTTTAAAAGACAAAGGACATTACATATTTATATTACAATAAAAAAATAAAAGAAAATAAGTATTCAATATTACAGTTTCAAAAATGTGTTTTTAAAAAAAACTTGCAATTTTCAGAAAAGCAGATAAGATTGTATACTAAATATTAAATTTACAAATTAGCAATTTAAAAACTCTAGAAATTCAGTGAAAAAAACATAGGTATCAGGACGATTATACTTAAGAAGTAGCATTTAAAAACGATTGAAATTCACAAAAAAAACCATTGGTTTCAAGGACATTATAGTTAGAAATTAGCATTTAAAATAACCATTAAAATTCACTGAAAAACCCATAGGTTTCAGGGACGTTATAGTTAAAAATTTTCATTTAAAAAACCATTAAAATTCACTGAAACAAACATAGGTTGTAGGCCCGTTGTAGTTAGAAATTAGCATTTAAAAAACCTTAGAAATTCATTGAAAAAAACGTAGGTTTCAGGGACATTATAGTTAGTTGGAAATTTCACTCGTACAAAACCATAGAAATTTCCCCGTTATAGTTAGTTCATCTAACTATAACTCGCGCCCCGCCATGCACAGCTGATGATGTCACATATTACATTATCATGACATGGTCAGTGACATCACTGATGACATCACTGATGACATCATCCATGTGAACATCTGATGCACCTCCTCATACCCTAATATAACCTTTGATACACCCACTCTAAAATGCACACCAACATTTTCGAAACCATCGACACACCAATACCAGTTACTACATATACACTCACTGATTCCTAGGTCTAAACACACATCCACTCATTCACCCATACAGTCACTCATCAATACAACAACATCATATTCACTTATACACTTTACAGACATTTGCACACCGCAACTCATGCAGAGTTACTCACACACCTCGTCAGTCATGCAGAGAATCAATCACACTTCTATTTACTCACCTATACAGTTATACACATACTACTTCACTTCATTCATAGAGATACTAATGCTTATTTACTCTCTTATAGAATCACTGATACAAGTACACACTCATCCATACAGCCACTCTCACAATCACTCACTCTCACATATAGTTATTTATATACACAATCACTCACATATACTGCCTTTTACATATGTAGTTACTTGCACATGTACCACTGAGACCTCCATTCACTCACCAATGTACCCAAACACACACTAATCCACCCATACAGATATTTCCACATGCACTCTTGAACCGATACACCCAGTGAATCAACCACTTACACATCTATGCACAGAGTCACACACCTCCCACCTACGCACACACACACTCAGTCTCCCATACAAATACTCAGGCAACCAATCAATAACCCATACAGACACTCATGTGGCTACTGACCAACCCATGCAGCAGCATACACAACAACAGACATACTGATACAGACATTCAAACAGTTTAGTCACTAACCCATGCATTTGATAAGGCACAATAACTCACTTATACAGTGAGTCATGCAACTACTACATTCTCTATCCGGACACTTATACACCCACTCATTGTTCAATACAACTTGGCATATAATAAAACATATTTAAACTTTACAGAAACACACAGTCACTGGATGATGTCACTGACCATGTCATGAATGATGTAATATGTGACATCATCTGCAGTGCATGGCAGGGGCGTGAGTTATAGTTAGCTGAACTAACTATAACAGGGGAATTTCTAGGGTTTTGTATGAGTGAAATGTCCAACAAACTATAACGTCCCTCAAACCTATGTTTTTTTCAATGAATTGCTAAGGTTTTTTAAATGGCAATTTCTAACTATATATATATATATCTATACGTAAGCTACCCCCATCATCATCTAGACCCTCAACATCAAAAGAACCAACTCCATCGGGTTCAGAGGCAATAGAGACAATGCCTATCATACAACCCAAATTTAACGATTTTAAAATCATGTGCAAATATTGTGGTAAGTTAATTTGCTATGGTGAGCAGAGTGTTAAACTTATCATCTGTGCTGGGGATAACCATAAGTGCCCGAAAAAACCCTAATTTTTTGCAGAATTTTTTTTGCTCCTGTTAAGCCATTTACAATTCCCTGTTTTTTGTTTCTCCCCCAAGAAAATACAAAAAAATATAAAACTGTTCAAAAAAGCCATAAAAAGTAAAAAATGTTCAAAAAAACAATAAAAAAATATAAAACAACAAAAAGAAGAAAAAAAAATAGTTCTTTTTAGAACTACCTCCCATTTATATAAAATGACTCTGCCATTCTCTTTTCTCCCCGGTGCGCTCCCCGGTGCGCGTACCGGGCGCTCCCCCCGCGCAAATCTGAAAAAAAAAACATTTTTTTGCCCCGCGGGGCCCTTTTATAGCCCCCACATGAAACCTAGGGGGTCAGGGGGGCCTACTCTGCCCCCTAATGGTCTTTTCTTCCTGTGTTTTGGCCACCTCTTGTGTCTCGATCCTACCGAGACACAAGATGGCGGCCGCTCCGGGCCGTTTGGAATGTTTACCGACACCCAAGAGCCAATCAGCTTTCCGTGCGCAAGTCGCGTGGCGCGCCCGAAGCGCTCCCCGGGGCACGTACCGGGGCGCTGCCATAGATATATATATTTTTTTGAACCTAAATTACTCAAAATCCACTGGAACACATATCTTGAGACATAGCAAAGGCACATCAGGCTACCAGTCCCTACAATTTTGCCAAGTTTGGCGGAAATCCATTCAGCCGTTCGGGCTAAAAGTGAGGTCAACCGCCCTATGGAAATTAACATGGGGAAAACGCGTTTTGGGACCCCCCTTTTATCTCGGCCCCTGCTTGACGCATCCCCCCCAAACTTTCAGGGAAGGACCGGCGCTCGACGAGGCCATTTTGAGGAAATTTTCAGGCAGATTTGTCAACCGGCACCAAAGTTATTCCAAATAGAATTTTGAGATTTAACATTGAAAAAAATCCTAACTATAACTAGCTATATATATATAGTTATATATAACTATAACTACCTACTGGCGACCGCCAGTAGGTAATATATATATACTGATCAGGTCCGCCTCAGCCAACAGGGAGAAACACAGCGGTGTGGGAGTTACTAACTCCGCATTGGGAGAGACGCACTGTCGGACTTTTCCCCGTGAAATTGTTCCCTGAGGACGAGGTTTGTGCAGTTGGGGACCCGAGGAAGCTGTACAATGCAGGGGACACGGCAACAGTAAGAGAAATGTTCGAGTGCTACTTTGTGGGTCGCGCTTCCATTTGGCTGCCCCTTCCCAGTTTTACACTGCATGCTGGGACTTGAAGTGCTTTGCACGCTAAACACACTGTGATTGGTGCTGTTCGGCATCACCTGGGGCGGAGCGTTCTACAAATGGGGCAGTGTATGAACTATCAACCAATTGACAGGCACTCGACCATCCTGCTGAGTACCACGCTGGGCGCTGACGAAGCTACACAGCGGAAATGTATACGCCCGGAGTGCCGTTTAAACCTTGCAATAAACCAGCCTTCAAATTGTTCCCCGTTGTGGCCTCTGCCTTTCTTTCAGGAGGGTGTTTCTTTGGATATTGACAATTGCCAGCCAGCGGCAATTTACAGAGGTCCCTGCATGCAAGCTGACCTGATCAACACTGGCGTCCTTTCTTGCCTCGGCAAGATACTTTTCCCTTCAAGATATTGATACTGATCAGGTCCGATTCAGCCACAAGGGAGAAACACAGCGGTGTCGGAGTTACTAACTCCGCATTGGGAGAGACGCACTGTCGGACTTTCCCCGTGAAATTTTTCCCTGAGGATGAGGTTTGTGCAGTTGGGGACCCGAGGAAGCTGTACATTGCAGGGGACACTGCAACAGTAAGAGAAATGTTCGAGTGCTACTTTGTGGGTCGCGCTTCCATTTGGCTGCCCCTTCCCAGTTTTACACTGCATGCTGGGACTTGAAGTGCTTTGCACGCTAAAGACACTGTGATTGGTGCTGTTCGGCATCACCTGGGGTGGAGCGTTCTACAAATGGGGCAGTGTATGAACTATCAACCAATTGACAGGCACTCGGCCATCCTGCTGAGCACCACGCTGGGCGCTGACGAAGCTACACAGCGGAAATGCATACACCCAGAGTGCCGTTTAAACCTTGCAATAAACCAGCCTTCAAATTGTTTCCCGTTGTGGCCTCTGCCTTTCTTTCAGGAGGGTGTTTCTTTGGATATTGACAATTGCCAGCCAGCGGCAATTTACAGAGGTCCCTGCATGCAAGCTGACCTGATCGACACTGGCGTCCTTTCTTGCCTCGGCAAGATACTTTTCCCTTCAAGATATTGATACTGATCAGGTCCGCCTCAGCCAACAGGGAGAAACACAGCGGTGTCGGAGTTACTAACTCCGCATTGGGAGAGACGCACTGTCGGACTTTCCCCCGTGAAATTGTTCCCTGAGGACGAGGTTTGTGCAGTTGGGGACCCGAGGAAGCTATACATTGCAGGGGACACGGCAACAGTAAGAGAAATGTTCGAGTGCTACTTTGTAGGTCGCGCTTCCATTTGGCCGCCCCTTCCCAGTTTTACACTGCATGCTGGGACTTGAAGTGCTTTGCACGCTAAAGACACTGTGATTGGTGCTGTTCGGCATCACCTGGGGCGGAGCGTTCTACAAATGGGGCAGTGTATGAACTATCAACCAATTGACAGGCACTCGACCATCCTGCTGAGTACCACGCTGGGCGCTGACGAAGCTACACAGCGGAAATGCATACGCCCGGAATGCCGTTTAAACCTTGCAATAAACCAGCCTTCAAATTGTTCCCCGTTGTGGCCTCTGCCTTTCTTTCAGGAGGGTGTTTCTTTGGATATTGACAATTGCCAGCCAGCGGCAATTTACAGAGGTCCCTGCATGCAAGCTGACCTGATCGACACTGGCATCCTTTCTTGCCTCGGCAAGATACTTTTCCCTTCAAGATATTGATACTGATCAGGTCCGCCTCAGCCAACAGGGAGAAATACAGCGGTGTCGGATTTACTAACTCGGCATTGGGAGAGACGCACTGTCGGACTTTCCCCCGTGAAATTGTTCCCTGAGGACGAGGTTTGTGCAGTTGGGGACCCGAGGAAGCTGTACATTGCAGGGGACACGGCAACAGTAAGAGAAATGCTCGAGTGCTACTTTGTGGGTCGCGCTTCCATTTGGCTGCCCCTTCCCAGTTTTACACTGCATGCTGGGACTTGAAGTGCTTTGCACGCTAAAGACACTGTGATTGGTGCTGTTCGGCATCACCTGGGGCGGAGCGTTCTACAAATGGGGCAGTGTATGAACTATCAACCAATTGACAGGCACTCGACCATCCTGCTGAGTACCACGCTGGGCGCTGACGAAGCTACACAGCGGAAATGCATACGCCCGGAGTGCCGTTTAAATCTTGCAATAAACCAGCCTTCAAATTGTTCCCCGTTGTGGCCTCTGTCTTTCTTTCAGGAGGGTGTTTCTTTGGATATATATATATATATATATATATATATATATATATATATATATATATATATATATATATATATATATATATATATATATATATATATATATATATATATATATTACCTACTGGCGGTCGCCAGTAGGTATATATAGTTAGGATTTTTTCCCTATGGGATTTCTGAAAATTCTTTGTCTAATAACTTTGGCGTTTGTGGACGGAATCGGCTGAAATTTTCAGGAAAATGGCACATTTTGTTTCTGAGCAGCCCCGAAAATTTGGGGGGTGTTCGGCAAGGGGGGGCCGAGAAAAAAGGGGGTCCCAAAACGCGTTTTTCCCATGTTAATTTCCATAGGGCGGTTGGCCTCACTTTTAGCCCGAACGGCTGAATGGATTTGCACGAAACTTGGCAAAATTGTAGGGACTGTTAGCCCGATGTGCCTTTGCTAGGTCTCAATATATGTGCTCCAGTGGATTTTGAGAAATTAACGTTTAAAATAAGATATATATCTGTAACAGCGCTCCGGGTAGCGTTCCGGTTCGAGTACTTTTCGCGTAACGGAACTTTGCGCACGGAAAGCTGATTGGCTCTTCGGTGTCTGTCAACATTCTAAACAGTCCGGTGTGGCCGCCATCTTGTCTCTCGGTAGGATCGAGAGACAAGAGGAGGCCAAAACAAAGGGGGAAATTTCCATAAGGGGGCATAGTAGATCCTCCCTGACCCCCTAGGTTTTATGTGGAGGTTGTAAAAGGTCCCAGCAGGGCAAAAAAAAAAAATTTTTTTTTTTTGCGTGGTGAGCGCCTAGTACGCGAACCGGAAAGCGTTCTGGGCAGCGTACTATAAGGATAATAGAATGATAGACTTTTTTAATACTGAATGTTAATTGTTTGTTGTTTTTGTTTTTTTTTTGTTTTTTGTTTTCTTTATTTTTACATTTTTTTTTTATTTTGATTGTGTTTCATACTTTATTAAACTTTCTAACATTTCAGTGTCAGAAATGTCAAAATTGAATATAGGGTGTAACATTTTCTCATTTTGAAGCAGGTTATCCACTGCTTCAACACATTGTAGAAGTTCGTGGTCTCTACTTTGATCCATAAAATCATCAATTTTGTCTTGGCTGCTCTCCTTCAGTTCAATTGAAAATGTAACTTGTTGCTCGCCTTCCATTTTGCCTGAAATTTTGATTAAAAAATATATATTAGTAGAGATAGGGCACTGTTGGGATTAATGTTAGATAGGCAGTTTTTATCTGTGAATTCTTCTTTTGGTAGTGTATAGTATCAGAGTGGAAATAGGACTATAAAAAAGTGTATGTGATTTAACCAAGAGAAGCCTAACTCCATTCATAACTATAACAGAGAAGTCTATCTAAATTCATAACTACTACAGAGGGATAGTGTATATCTATCAGAAAAAGTCTACTATATTAAGTTATAGTGCACAATATATTTCATTTTTAAAAATTATAACTTACCTTCACAAAGAAGTTGAAGTTTTTGGAAGCTATTGAAATGTGATGTACAACAAGAAGTAGTAGTCAAAATGGCTGTGTTTTCTTCTCTTCCTTTATATATATTCAGGTATTTAACCAATCAAATGTCAGGTAATAAAAGTAGAAAATGAAAGTAACATTTTCATTGGTTGTCAATTCCAACACTTCAGATGTGTTTTGTGAAGTAATTTACCTCACGGTATTTAGAGAGGTCTATAGACTTAATGGCTAAATGGAATTTCAATCAAATTTGTGAAAAAGAAAGCGATTGTTATGTAGTATAAGCTAATCTATATTTGGTGAGAGTGTCTCCAGTCGTTTTTCTGTGAATTACTTTCCCACCTTTTTTTTGGACCGCTTCCCGGAAAGCGGTCCGGTACGCGAACTAGGAGCGTAACGGGAGTCCACCATTTTGTGTTTCGGTCGAATTAAGATATAAAATGGAGGGTAAAGAATGTTCAGAATGGGTAGAAGGGGGCACGGTACAAGTATTTTGACCCCCTAGGTTTTCTGAGGGTGGCTGAGGAGGACCATATGTGCGAAGAAAAAACTTTTTTTTTTGTAATTTTGCGCGGTTAGCTTCCAGTTCGCGTACCGGGTAGCGCTCTTTGAGCGTAGTTTGTTGAAAATTACAGAAAAAAGTTAGAAAAAATAATAATTGTGAGTGATCAGAAGAAGGGTAGCTCTGAGAAGAGCTTTTGGGTTTATGGTACATTTAGGTACTTATAAGTAGGTACCAATGCACAGTCTTAAATTCAGAATGAAAATTCTGTTGCCCTCATCTGAGAAGTGAACTCCATCTCCTCTGTAGATATCTTGCATGTAGTAATGCAAGTTATTGTTGTACAAGGAGCCCATTCCATGGTCTCTCATGTAAGCTGAAACAGATTTGTTTACATGCTTCCTCGCTTTCTCAATTTGTGGACAAAATTGGTTGGACCACCTCCATTTCTGTCTTTGGCATATATTGGAATATACCAAGGCAGTTTGAGGAAAAAGTGCCATTAATTGCTCAAAGGTGTCCTTTAAAAGCATTTCCAGACCTACCCCAGTCAAAGTGCCCAAATCATTACCTCCACAGTGCACAATTAACAGGTCAGGTTTTGGCAAATGCATAAAGGTTTTCACCAATGGTATCAATTGGTGACATTTTAATCCTCTTTGGCCCAACCACTTAATTTCCACATCTTGTAAATTGAGGTTAGGTAAATTTCTGTTCTCAGCATACCTTTGAGCCCAGTGGATGTAACTATGTCCAACAATCCAGACATTAAACATGGTGGGAGAAGGTTGTGCTGCAGTCAGATGAAGTGTGGTAATGAAAGGGCAGTTGAAACAGTAGGAGTTTGTAAAGAAAAAAAACTGTGGATTTCCAATGCTAATGATTCATTAGCAGTGATTGGTGCATTTCCATTTCTGAAAACAGAAAGTTAGGGTGCTTGGATGTGTTCTTTGAAAGATGTAATTTGAATGGTCAAGGAAGAAACATTTAATGAAAGATTGCACTGGATACGCAGGTGCACTGAGAGTTCAGAGTTCAATTGAAACATTGTTGTGTGAATTTGCAAACATGAGAGGTCTTCCAGGAGGTGGTTGCTATGGAAAAAAGGCAGAGAGGGCAGAGGGGGGGAAGGGTTTTGATTTGAAAAAAGTGAGGGAAGAGTTATGATTGGCTAATATGAGAGATATGTGAAATGAATATCTGTATTTCTGTGCTTTCAATAGCTGCAGCCTCTGGAGTGCATCCTTTTTCTTCTGCTGAAGACAATTTGGTGTATTTCTGAGACTGTTTTCAAAACTCAAAAAGTATTTGCTAAGGTGAGAAAAGATTTATTTAATTTAGATAGAGAATAGTATGATTTAAGGAGAAAATGATGAAGAAAGCTGTGTTTTTAAAATGTGGCTTTGTCTCTAGTGATATACATATAGATTTTGTTTCTTTGAGAAATTGTAATTAAATATTCGGTGTAGCATTCTGGCATGCAGTAACACAAGTTATTGTTGTACATGGAGCCCATTCCATGGTCTCTTATGTAAGCTGAAACTGATATGTTGTTTTTAAAAACGATTTTTGAAATCAATTACATTTCTGGATATGTACTGCTAGAGCTTCATAGGTTGTTTTGGGTCATATTTATAAGGCATTTGAGTGTCTTTGATGTTATTTTTTCCTTTTTAAATGGAAAGCATTCCTCATGGGGCAAGTGTCTTGTAAATACGCTCCCACCTGTGCTTGGCAAATTTAGATTTTGATTATGGGAGTTACAAAGCCATGTTAATAATGTCCAAAAAATGGTGCTAGGGCATTCCAGAAAACGCTTTCATGTGTCTCAAGGACATTTTCAGTCATTTCCTCTTGAATGCAGGTATACAATTGATTTATATGCTGTGTTTAAAAACGATTTTTTGAAATCAATTACATTTCTGGATATGTACTGCTAGAGCTTCATAGGTTGTTTTGGGTCATATTTATAAGGCATATGAGTGTCTATGATGTTATTTTTCCTTTTTAAATGGAAAGCGTTCTTCATGGGGCAAGTTTCTTGTAAATACGCTCTCACTTGCGCTTGGCAAATTTAGATTTTGATTATGGGAGTTACATAGCCATGTTAATAATGTCCAAACAATGGTGCTAGGGCATTCCAGAAAACGCTTTCATGTGTCTCAAGGACATTTTCAGTCATTTCCTCTTGAATGCAGGTATACAATTGATTTATATGATGTGTTTAAACACGATTTTTTGAAATCAATTACATTTCTGGATATGTACTGCTAGAGCTTCATAGGTTGTTTTGGGTCATATTTATAAGACATATGAGTGTCTATGATGTTATTTTACCCTTTTTAAATGGTGATTATGCCCTGAAAACAGTTCTGGTGTCAACTGCTATGCAAATGTAGTGGTTAATGTTCTCTTTTCACTAGAGAGTTTAAAAGAACAGATTCTGTTGAATTCAGAACAAATTTTATGCTGTTTGTTGAATTCTGTTTTCGAGAAATGTAGCACTGATCGAACAAAAGTAGAAAGTGTGTCTGAAGTTCGTTATCTGTTAGATGAATGTTCAGGTCAAACAGACTTCTCTGAAAATAATCAGCAAGATTGTCAGGAGTTTTTAATGTATATGCTTGATGTATTGCAAGATGAGGGTGTAGATGTAGATCACCTGTTTGGGCTTTCTTATCAATGGCAGCATGACTGCGAGAACTGTATGGTATCAAGTACTACTAGTGTAGACTCAGAAAGATTTATATATTTAACTTTGCCAGACAGTAAATCAGTCTCCTTTAATAAGCTAGTAAATGCAGCGGATCACAACATGGAGTGTAGCCAATGTAAATCTGAAATGATGTCAACATTATTTATACGTAGATATGGCCAGTATGTCATTTTAATGATCCAACGATGTAGGCCTGATGGATCAAAATTGTCAACTTTAATAAAAAATTTTGTGGCTTCTCAGCTGTCAATATCAGGAAGGACTTTTGTAACTGTAGCAATTATCTATCACGATGGTCCTTCAACAACATCAGGACATTATACAGCTTATTTAAAGTCTCGAAACGGCTGGTCATTCTGTAATGATTCCGTTGTAACTTTCAAAAAAAAATTGCCGTTTGACCTTAAAAATTCTTACCTGGTGTTTTTAAAACCAAAATTTTAAAGAAAGAATCTCGGGATTTCCTGTGAGGAATTGCAAAAGGTTCATCAAGTAGAGGGAATGTAAGTCTGCAATGCTGTCTAGATTATTGGTCCAAAACTTTTAATTATAATGTCAATTTAAAAATCCAACTATATAAACCTGATGCAAGTAAGTCTGCTTCATAGTAAGCAGTATCAGTGTCATAGGAAAAGGAGAACATGAGTGACAAAGAAGGGTACGATATTAGTAGTCCAGGATTGTGAAAATAATCTCAAATGTTTTCTTTTTTAAAGTTGCGAAAATAGAAAATGACGGAATTTGATTGGAAGAATTACAAGACTTGTGAATCGCTGCAACATGATTTGGCCAAGTGGAAACATGTGGTGGAATGTGAGAAGTCTTTTCTTGTATGTAACATATTTTTCAAAACGATGGAGGTTTTCTTTCAGAAAGTGGCGGGCTGAAAATATTTATAGCACAACAGAGTGGACGCTGTTCATAGGACATCCTTCGACGTCATTGAAAGTAAGTTAATTTTAAGGAGTTTTGAATTCAGATTTCTTAGGTTGTATGGGTTTTTTAAACACAATCATTTTGATTGTGCTTTTTTTTTCCCCGCTGTTACATGATGAATATCTTCAAGTCACTGATTTAAGTGAAATTTGATACATTCTGAGAACAGCAAAAATAAACCATTTAACATGTATAATTAATGTTCTCCTTTTTGTACTTATGATATACATTTAGAAATTTGAGGTAGATATGGAGAAACTGAGTCTTCTGTAAGTGTCAATTTTAATGCTTACAGTGCAGTACTTCTGGGTACTGTTTTTTTTTTAAAACTGAATAGACCTCACATTAAAGAAACCTCTTGAAAGGACACATCTTATTTGCATCCTGAAACAATCATTTACAATGTTACACACAATTTTATGATGGCTTTACATCTCTTTTGCGCTGCTATTGCATCACTATTGTGAGACATCAGCAATGCAAAAGAAGCACCATGTTCCAAAATAGGCCTCACTTCATCAGCATGAAGATACTGTTTGTTTAAAATAAATATCTTAAGGATTGTGTAGGGGACATAGAGAAGCAGAGGCTTCTGTAAGTGTCAAAGTTGTTTAAAAACTGTTTCTTCTTGAACCTTTTCCCTTCTTTTTTCTAATTTTTAAATACATGTTTTAATATTTTTGGAAATGTTTGTTCTCTCTTTTACAGATTGAAAGTATGAAAAATTTTCTTTAAAAGTTAACAAGAATTATAAGGTAAATGTTTTCTACTCTTTTAACCCGCATTCCACTGCTGATGATGTCACTGACTATGTCATGAATGATGTAATAAGTAGGCATGTTTTACTTCAATGGTAGGTCTTCACATGTATTATCTCCTCTGTATTCTTCAACAAGCATAAATTTGGTATGCAACCCTGAGTACGCCTCACCTTAAACAAACTTTTAGAGAGGACACACCTTATCGTCACCCTCAATCAATCATTTACTCTATCACATTTAACATCTATTAGTTCTACTGCTTCATTTCTTTAATCCTTACTTTCCTGCGTTTGCTACTTCTCTCATTCCTTTCTCTATTACTTAATTATTCTACTCCTTCCAGTATTTTTCTCACTCCCTCTCTTCTCATACTTCTTCATTATTATTCACTCATTCTGTCTCTATTAATGTTACTGTTTCTGAATGATCTCAAAAAATTTTTAAAACAAGAACAGTAAGTATAAGGATAGGAAACAGACATTTATGTTACAAGAAAGACAGCTATAGGAAGTAAACAAAAGATACTGTTACTCGCAATCCACTGCTGATGATGTCACTGACCATGTCAAAAATGATGTAATATATGACATGATCAGAAGTGAATTGCGGGTAACAGTATCTTTTCTTTACTCCCTATAGCTGTCTTTCTTGTAACATAACTGTCTGTTTCCTTTCCTTATACTTACTGTTTTAAAAAAAAAAAAATTTGGGTTCGCTCCTGGTTCGCGTACCGGAGTGCGAACTGGGAGCGAACTAAAAGAAATAGAGCTTGGCAGAGTTCCAAAAATTCTACCAATTTTTTTTTATAATGGGGAGGTAGTTCTGAAAAGAACTTTTTTTTTGGTTTTTGTTGTTTTAAATTTTTTTTATTATTTTTCTGAACATTTTTTATATTTTTTTGTTTTTTTCTGAACATTTTGTAATTTTTTTTGTTTTTTGGGGGGAGGGGGGAAACAAAAATGATTCATTGAAGAGGGCTCAACAGGAGCAACAAAAAAAAGAAGAATTTATTTTTTGGGGCGTTTCGGGCATACATGATTTTTGATTGCTTTTATTATAAGAGTAATGCTACTTTCTCGGTAGCATAATAATTGGTTGCACCACACGCACACTTGTTTTACTTCCCCCATGTCCATTTGAATGTTCGGGATCAACTCCCTCGCCTCTGGTCCCGATACTTCTGGCACGACAGATCTTCTCGCCATTGCCGGGGGATTTTGCTGTTCGTCGCGAAGCTGAGCAGCACTATAATTATTTGGGTGCCACCTACTCATGTGCCTGTGCATTGTAAAATTTCCAAAACTATATTTTTTGTCCGTCCCCCTTGAAAGGCGTTCATCTCAAATACGGCAAAAGACATATCTTGCATTGACTTTCTTTTGCCCTGCTGGAAATTTAAAAAATTGCCAGATGAAGTTTTCCTTTCTGTTGTACCTCCTGGGCTCCTCTGGCAAAAACTCAGGCTCTTCCTCCTCTTCCTGATCTTCCTCTTCTTCAAAGATTGGTTGAGCAGATGGTCCTTTCTTTCCATGAGGAGGTGGAGGTGGTGGTGGGGGAACACTAGCAGAAGCAACAACTGAAGCCATTTCTCTAGAATGTAAAAGGGTCTTTCTCTCACCAAGATGAAAGTCAGAGTGAGGAAAGAAGGAGGGGTTTTCATCATTTGGGAAAAGCAAAAGTTCTAAACCAATGAAAAGTGTTAATTTTAGATCACATGACCTAGTATTACATCATTAGGAAACCAAAAGTGAAATGAACCAATGAAAAGTGTTATTACCGAGTCACATGACCTGCTGTGTTTACGTTTCGCGCTTTGCGCCGCTTTCCGGTCCGCTTCCGGGTCCGCTATCTTGGCGCGTCCGATGACGTATTACGCGACAACGCAAAACGTCATTCTAACGTAACAGTTACGCTAAAAGAACGTTTACCGGTTCGCGGACCGAGTCGCGGCTTTAAAATGAGCTAACGGGAAGCTGACCGGTTCGCGGACTAGGAGCGGAACAAAAAAATATTTTTTTAAAAAATTTATTAAAAACATGTAAAATATATTTCAAGATTTAAAGAAGAATACATTTTACAGCTACAGATATTTTCTTTCAAAAAACCATTGAAATTCAATGAAAAAACCATAGGTTATAGAGAATATATAGTTAGGAATTAGCATTTACAAAACCTTAAAAATTCACTGAAAAAACCATAGGTTATAGACCATATATAGTTAGGGATTAGCATTTACAAAACCTTATTTTACTCGCATAAAACCATTGAAATTCCATATATAGTTAGTTGCACTAACTATATATCGCGCACCCGCAATCCACTGCTGATGATGTCACATATTACATCATTCATGACATGGTCAGTGACATCACTGATGACATCACTGATGACATCTCAAATGACATCACTGATGACATCACTGATGACAACATCCAGTGACTGTATGTTTCTGTAAAGTTAAAATATGTCTTACATATTGAAGAATGAGTGGATGTATAAGTGTCTGGATGAAGGATTTAGTAGGTGCATGACTGACTGTATGAGTGAGTGATTAAATGTGTCTCACTGAGTGCATGGGTTAGTGACTAAACTGTCTTAATTTGTGCATCATTATGTTTGTTGTTCTGTAAACTGTTGCATGTGTTGATAAGTAGCTATATGAGTAACTATATGGGTTATTGATTGGTTGCCCAAGTATTTGTATGGGAGACTGAGTGCGTGTGTGGGTGGCTCGGAGGTGTATGACTCTGTGCATAGATGTGTGAGCAGTTGATTCACTAGATGTATGGGTTCAAAAGTGCATGTGGAAACAGCTGTATGGGCGGTTGACTGTGTGCATGAGTGTATTGGTGAGTGAATGGATATCTCAGTGCTACATGTCAAAGTAAATACATATGTAAAACACAGTACATGTGAGAGTTGACATATATAAATAACTGTGCATAAGAGCCAGTGAATGTGTGAGTGGCTGTATGGATCATTGAGAACTTGTATCAGGGATTGTATAAGAGAGTAAATATGTGTTAGTATATGTTTGAATAAGTAAAGTGTGTATAACTGTATAGTTGAGGAAATGGAGATGTGATTGATTCTTTGCATGACTGACTAGGTGTGTGAGTAACTCCACGGATGAGTGACAGTCTGTGAGTGTCTGTTTACACTGATTGTATCTAAGGTTATATTGGAGTCTGAAGAGGTTCATCGTATTATCATATGAATGATATCATCAGTGATGTGATCGGTAATGTCAAATGAGATGTCATCAGTGATATTATCAGTGATGTCATCAGTGATGTCATCAGTGATGTCATTTGAGATGTCATCAGTGATGTCATCAGTGATGTCACTGACCATGTCATGAATGATGTAATATGTGACATCATCAGCAGTGGATTGCGGGTGCGCGATATATAGTTAGTGCAACTAACTATATATGGAATTTCAATGGTTTTATGCGAGTAAAATAAGGTTTTGTAAATGCTAATCCCTAACTATATATGGTCTATAACATATGGTTTTTTCAGTGAATTTTTAAGGTTTTGTAAATGCTAATTCCTAACTATATATTCTCTATAACCTATGGTTTTTTCATTGAATATATATATATATATATATATATATATATATATATAGCGAATTTCTCCAAGAAAACGGCCTGCTCGGTTCCGCTCCTTCCCTGAAAGTTTGGGGGTGATTCGTCAAGCGGGGGCTGAGAAAAAAGGGGGTCCCAAAACGTGTTTTCCCCATGCAATTTTTCATAGGGACCTTTAGCCAGGGCTACAGCCCGAACGGCTGAACGGAATTACACCAAATTTGGCAGAGAGGTAGAGTTCTGTTCGCAGATTGTGCTTTTTGTTAAATGGTGTATATCTGTTCAGTAGTTTCTGAGAAAATTGCAGGTAAAATCATAGCGATATCTAGAGACGGAGTTCAGCACGCGTACCGAAATCCGTTCAATTACGAGCACCAGCTGCATGCTGATTGGCTGTGAACTGTCTGTCAACATTCGAAACCAGGAAGTGTTGGTGGACATCGTGTGCATCGGTAGAATCGAGTCACAAGAAAACAGTAAAACAAAGTTGAGAAATAAGGGAAGGGGGCAGGCTAGAAACATTCTGAACCTCTAGGCTTGCTCAGGGGGTCGTACATGGATGTTTAGGCTCACATTTATTTTTTTTTAAATAAAAAATGGTGGGTTACTCGTGCAGTACTTGTATGCAGTGGAAAAGGTGAAAAAAACTAGAAGTCTGTTTTATTCATTAGGTACTGGGGGGGCAAATTACGGGGGTCATTTTTTTTGCATAATGGGGGTTTGTAAGGTGCCCGAGCACTGGGGAATGGCACTCCTCTGGTTTTATTTTGAAGTATGCGGGGGGTTACGGTCCTACTACCCGCAGTGTCGGGGAGCGGCACCCCTCGGTCTTTTAAAAAAAAAATATTTTTTGAGCTCTCTGTTTCTCTCTCCCTGTACACGTTGCGGGGAACGCCACCTTTCTAGGGCAGTAATATGTAAAATGACCTTCCAGTTCCGGGTACCTGCATCGTCTGGAGTTTTTTATTATTGTTGGGAGGGTTGGCCTGATAATACGTCCTTGTTAATTCCCATAGAAGCACATGTTCTGGTGTTAACATGGGCTTCTATGGGAAATACCAAGGCCGTATTATCAAGCTCATTATCGCTGTTTTATCGGCAGTTTCCTGCCAATAAAATGGCCATAATTTGAACACCGGTCCTTGTTAATATGCACCTAAGTTTACTGGTCAAAAAAAAGAGCAATGGGCCATATTATCAACAAGGCGATATATTATCGCCGCTTTTATCGTCAGGAAACTGCTGATAAAGCGGCGATAATGGGCTTGATAATATGCCCTTGTGAATAACCATAGCAGCCCAGGTTAACATCAGAACCTGGGCTGCTATGGGAAAGTATGTAAAACTTTCCTTTTTTTTGTGTACCAGTTGTACTCTCTACGCATGCGCAGCCTTGTTTCGAAGTCCGCGTTTTTTTTCTTTTTCTTGAAGTTCAGCAAGCAAATGTTTCTTTATTTCAGGTAGTAAATTTGTCGCTTTCTTTTTCCGGGTCGTGTGTGTCATCCGCTGCTGTACTTTTGTAATATATTAATATTAATATTTTTTCTAAATTTATTTGAAAGGTAGTGTCAAGGCGCCAAACGTTGATTACGTTCTCCGTCCACCGCCATTTTAGTAGTTCTTCACCGTTATTTTTATTATATCTGTTACTAAGAACTCAGTAGTTTTCAATCTAGTCTTGAATATCTTACTATAGTATTTCAACATTATTTTTGTTGTGGACCGTCATACCTCTTCCCCACAAAATAAAAGAAGTATGTAGTTTTTTTAAAATAAATTTTTATTAAATAAATAAATGTAAACGAAACTGAATTATAACTATAATATAAGCAACTATTAAAATAACTTTAACAAACAATATTATAAACAAAATGTTAATTGGACTCCAGAAGATGTCCACTTGGTAATCTGCAAAACAAAAAAGAAAATTAGAGTTTAGAATTATGTAGATGTGAGTAAATAAGCTTAATAAGCATTGCAAGTTTTGGTTACTTTACACTTTTACGTGTGCCGTGTGCCTCATAAATTTCAGTTCTGTTATCCTGCCGCGTTCAAGTGGTGTCTATATGGAAGTGGCTACTGTGTTACTGACGCCCTTTATGCCAACTTATTTCTAATGTATTGCTATGAAGACTTTGTAGATCTAGGCCTCTGTGCTTACTGTTGTATAAACCTTGCAGCCAAACATTACAGACAGTTTATTCCACAACTTCACTTGGGCTGTTCTTCTACATGTCGAAGTGAACAGCAGTGTCTATAAGTTTAAGAGAGAAAGAGAAATGTCACTGTGATTAAGAGAGAGGAAGAGAGAGAAAAGAAACTTAAAACTGTGTCACAGAGTCTGGAGTTGAGATTTTTTCTTGAAAAGTCAGACGTAGATTTACAAGCTTCTTGCATCACTTTACCCATGTTAAAAGTGACTGAAAAGTGGCATAATAAGGTTGTCGATCTGTTTGTCAGACTGTTGTAACCTATCAGTTGTCACTGCTCAGAGGTCATTATAGATTTTACAGAGCAGCTGCTGTACACTACGCACTCTGGGCCATAATATCAAGCCTGGGCGAGAAAATTATCGCCACTTTATCGGCAGGGAAGTACCGGATAAAGTGGCGATAATTTTGTCTCCCAGCCTTGATAATATGGCCCTCTCTCCTTTCACAAATAAAGGTAAAGGTATATTATTTAAGGTACTAGGCATGAGATTACGGTGTTAGAAATAAACATTTCAAAGTTGCAGGTGGGTTTATTAAGTGCTTGTTTTGGACTTGTGTAAGAATGTAACGAAAAAGTGCTCTTGTTATCTACCTTACGTGAGGTAACCTAAGTCGCATGTTGTGGGTTGACTAATAATTGGTGTTTTTGCTATAGGAGGAATAACCAATGAGTCACTGATTGCTAGTCTGTTAAGGGGGTTTGGTTACTAAGGTGGGGTTTGGAACACTGTAGTTCACTGAGGTTGTAAGTCTTTATGCACAGTTGTGTAGGAGCAGAATTACTGCAACAGTAGTTAAATGAAAAAGGCTTGATAAAGGGCCTTGAGTTTGAATCAAAATATGAAATTGAAGAATAATTGATAAGTGCAGCCAAGAAAGGGAGCAAGTGTGCAAATTTCATAGTGCCTTCGGCCGGGGTAGTTGTTATAATAAAAAGCGTTGATAAAGGGCCTGTAGTTTGAATTTGAATTAAAGAAGAATGATTGATAACCTCAGCCAAGAAAGGGAGAAAGTAGGTGTGTGTATGTGTGGATGATGTGTTGATTGAGCAGAAGATGAAGAAGGTGAAAAATAAGAAAGGCCGTAGACTTGCAAACTTTGTACTTCATTGTAAGGGAAGTGCCTGTTTAGTTTTCCTGTGCATATATACATATATATATTCACTGAAAAAAACATAGGTTTCAGGTACGTTATAGTTAGGAATTAGCATTTAAAAAACCTTAGAAATTCACTGAAAAAACCATAGGTTTCAGGCACGTTATAGTTAGGAATTAGCATTTAAAAAACCTTAGAAATTCACTGAAATAACCATAGGTTTCACCCATGTTATAGTTAGCTGGACATTTCTCTCATACAAAACCATTTGAAATTCCTCCGTTATAGTTAGTTCAGCTAACTATAACTCGTGTGCCCGCAATGAACTGCTGATGACGTCACATATTACATCACTCATGACATGGTCAGTGACATCACTCATGACATCACTGATGACATCTCAAATGACATCACTGATGACATTATCCTTGTGAAAGAGTGGGAGACCTCCTCTCAGCGTAATAGAACCTTTGATACACACATTGAAAAATAGAAACTAAAAATGTCAAAACAATGGAGATACCAATACCAGTTACAACAACCTGTTCAGTAATTCCAACATCTACATACACATCCACTCATTCACCAACAGTTCTATATAGTCAGACATATATGTACTCACTCATTATATGTACTCATACACCTATACATCCTGTTACACACAATACTAATCCATAGAGTTACTCACACACATACTCACACATGCAAATAAACTATCAAACATCCATTTACTTGCATATATAGCGATACACACACCACTACACTTACTTCTACAGAAACAATCTCTTAAACAATCACTTATAGAAACACATACTTATTTATATAGGAACTCTTCCAATCTGTCACACTCTCACATATACTCACTTATATACATCAATACTCACATATACTAGTTTAAAACATTTGTAGTTACTCAGAAAGATACTGTTGAGACAGTCGTTCACTCACTAACACACCCATACCCACACTCATCCATTGATACAGTCCTGCACACATGCTGTCTTCAAAATACATACAGTGAGTTAGTTATTCATGCATCTATGTGCTAACTAATACCCCCACTTAACCATACAGACACTCATACTCAAAAATCAACTAATAGCCCATATAGACACTCATATAGCTACTCACCAACCCATGCAGCCACTTATACAGAAAGTGAGACACTGATACAGATATTTATATATTTAAATATTACTCGCTAATACATGTGTTCAGTAAGATACACTTAATAAGTCAGTTATACAATCAATTTAACAAAAAAAACATTCATTTAGACAGTTATTTACCCATTTATTCTTCCATTTATTCTTCCATCGACCTTTAGATATTCATATTAAAAAATATTTATTTTTCAGAAAGACACACATTCACTGGATGATTTCATCAGTGATGTCATCAGTGATGTCATTTGAGATGTCATCGGTGATGTCACTGACCATGTCATGAGTGATGTAATATGTGACGTCATCAGTAGTGCATTGCGGGCGCGCGAGTTATAGTTAGCTAAACTAACTATAACGGAGGAATTTCAATGGTTTTTGTATGAAAGAAATGTCCAGCTAACTATAACATGGGTGAAACCTATGGTTTTTTCAGTGAATTTCAAAGGTTTTTAAATGCTAATTCCTAACTATAACGTGGCTGAAACCAATGGTTTTTTCAGTGAATATATATAAATATATATATATAAATATATATATATATATATATATATATATATATATATATATATATATATATATATATATATTTATTACCTACTCGTGGCTGCCAGTAGGTAGTTATAGTTAGGACATATTTTCCATTGTAAAAGCATTTTTTGACTTGCCTATATCTTTGGCGTTGTTTGGCGAATCTTCACAACATTTCCCAGAAAAAGTGCCCCAGTAGTACGTGGCAGTTTCATGGTGATCCATTAAGCGAGGCCCGAGAAAGGGGTGGTCAAAAAATTTGCATTTCCCATGTTAGTTCCCGTAGAAATTTCAGACACAACAACAATCTGAACTGCTGAACGGAATTACACTAAATTTGGCACAAACGTAGCGTCGGCCCAGGAACCGCCCTCTTTCTAAATTGACATAAATCCATACAGTAACTTTGAAAATATTAAGGGAAAATCCCAATTTGTATATATATATAGGGACTCGGATCCTCAAAAGATCCGACAGTCCATGTGTCCAAATGAATTTAGCTGCCAATGCTACAAACCAGCAAGGGCAGCCTTTTTCGGACCTATGATTTCACCTGTGTCCCAAAAAAAACGTACAATGAAAGAGAAAGGGGCAGGATAGGTATACCATAACACCCTAGGATTCTTGGGGGTGGGCCAGAGGGACCTACCAGGGTAAAATATTGTTTTTTAAAAAATGAATTTTTTTGTGGGAGCTCTGCTTCTTCACTAATAGGTCCCTCGGTGGGCCAGGTTCTATGGGCATGTGTTAATTAAAGTATCCCCATTATGGTGCTTATAAATGCACCTGGGACCACAAGGGCTTCCAGAACAAATGGCCAGGCCATGGGATATGAGGTCCCCTGGGTCAAATTCGGCCTAGGAAGGAGGGACGTGCAGCCCCCTCCCCACTTGTAAAAGGCCGGGCCCTGGGCGATAGGGTCCCTGAAGCCAAAATGTTCCCAGGGATGGGGCCGCATTGCCCCCCTCCACTAATATATATTACTTTTAAACACTGGCCCAGGGAAATGTTCCTGGACGTCCTGCCCCCTTTCTCAACCACTCTGCAAAGGGACCCCCTGGTGCACAACTTGTGGGCGTTGAAGTTCCCTTGGCTGGTGAGGTGCCTTGGGGGCCAACAACCCCTCCTATCACCTCCAGTAAGTCCCACACAGCGGTATTGCTGATAGGTCATTGGAGGCCCTGCCCACTTTATCCACCACTCTTCATATGCACCTCTTAGCCCACTACTGGTTGGGGAAGGAAGTCCCCTTGCATGCTGTGGGTACTTGGGGGCTTAGAAGCCCTCCTGTTACCTCCAGTAGGTCCCACACAGTGGGATGGGTGAGAGGTCATCGGAGGCCCGCTCCTTTATCCAGCACTCTGAAAATGCACCTCCTGGCCCACTGCTGGTTGGGGAATGAACTCCCCTTGGCTGCTGCGGGTCATCGGGATTGAACAACCACTCCTGTTACCTCCAGTAATTCCCACACAGCAGGATTTCTGGAAGCTCATCTGAGGTCCTGCCCTGTTCCTGCACCACTCTACAAATGTACCTCCTGTTGCACTACTTGTTGGCGGAAGAAGTCCCCTTGGATGCTGAGGGTTCTTGGGGGGAAGAACCCCTCCTGTTATCTCTAGTAAGTCCCACCAAGTGGAGAACTTGTGTAAGGCCATCCCCCTTTCTCCTATTAAATATGAAATAGAACTTTTAAAAACCTTAGAAATTCACTAAATACCATAGGTTACAGGGACGTTATAGTTAGGAAATAGAATTTAATAAACTTTGGAAATTCACTGAAAAAAACAAAGGTTACAGGGGCGTTAAATATTCCTTGATTCCACCAGGGTGCACAGCTCCAATCTGATATTGTATCATAGCAAATAAGCATTGTACCTCACTTGTGGGGAAAGTTTCTTATTTTTTACTCTTTTAGACCATCTTTGATTATATGGTGGTTGTACACAGAAATGGTGCAAGTAAAAACTGTATGAGACTGACTGCCCGAAATTGCACAAGACGTCCTATGCCACTTACACATGCTTTGTCTCCAATAATAGGATGTTTTGGTTGACACAGCTGGGGTACTTCTGACATCAGAAGAACTGCATATGCTCATGCTCTACATGAGGTGAGGTAATACACAGGAGGACAAAAGAGACGTCTGTCTTTTTTGAAAGGTGCTCTATTGCTACCCATAGGCTGCCGCTGAATCAGGGCCAAAATATTTACTGTAATGCACTAGGACAACTGTTCCAGTAGCATTGGCACCAGGACCCCCCATATTAATAAGAGAGTGCGAGCCCCTGCTCCTTCCATGTTTACAGTATTATGAACCTCAATATGGCCTCTGGAATCACAGCATTAAAAGATTCGGCTTAAATGTCATAGAACTTTCAAACACAATAAAGAATAGTGGGGCATATGTAGAAGCCCCTATCGCCACGGGAACATCACTTTTTGTGATGCCTCTGTGGCAATAGGGTCTTCGTCTTACTTACAAGGCAGCGTTATGCCACTCAACGTGGCTTAACACTGCCTTGTAAATAAGGTGGGCAGTGGATGTTGTGGCGGGCATTCCACCACAACACCCATTGATTTTGACGCTGTACCCTGTTTACAAGGGCAGCGTAAATAGGTGGCAGCGCCATAATTCAGACCTGGGAAATCCTGGGGAAATGCTATTTTTCTCCTTGTTTTTGCTTTTTCCATGTGTGCTGCCTTGTGCAGCACACATGGAAATGGCAAAATGCCTTTTATTTTTTACATACAGGAAGGTCGCGCTTCCTGCACGTAACAATCTTTAAAAAAAATTACATTTTGAGACTGCCATGTGTGCTGCATTAAGCAGCACACATAGAAGTGACAAATTGGCATTTCAACATTGTTAATGAACTGGAAGGGGGCCTTCCTGTACACAAACAATCTTTCCCCTGCACGCGGATACCCTAGCACAATGGTGCAAGGGTGCCTGCGTTGGGGCTACACTGCTAAGTTTAGCGCCAGTGCTGCGGGAAATGCAAGGCTGCACCATGTTGTTGTAAAGATGGTGCAGCCTTAGGTTTTGGAAGTGGCGGAGTGAGGTGTTAAGCCATGTGGCTAACACTTCACTGTGCCACTTCTGTTGTACATATCCCTCAGCTAGAAATTTCAATAGATTAGGTGGTAGCTTAATACAACTAAAACTACATTGAGGTATGTCTGAGGTAAGGTGTGTGTGTGTAATTTTCATAAGTCCTCATGGCTCTTGCTGGTTTATTTATTTTGTCTTTGTTTTTACTGGAGTCCACATAACACTTTTCAGTAATCAACGCAGACCAGAAAAGATTAGGTTGAACTCAGTGATTTGAGTGGATGGTAATATGGCTAAGTTGTGTCTTGAATTCCTACTATATATTCTCGGAATGCCACACAAGTCTTCTGGGACCAGTAGGCATTGTAGCCCACACATAACTGCATTCACCCACACTTTCGCATCCCACAACCATCACTGACACATTCTAGAACATATATGCATACCAGCAATTTTGCAATATCCCTCAACAATCCACACGTCAAAATGAATTGTCAAAGCTGTGCATACCATAAGTAACCGCAGGCACTCTTAGATACACACACATCAGGTATACCTATCCACACCTCCATGAAGCTGAGGTGGCATCTACAATCAAGTAAGGAGACATTTATTTTTCAAACATGAAGAAATACTGGGGATCTGCTGAACAAAGTTGCTTCTGTGAGTAGTAGTGTCAGTAAGTGAGAGACCCAATTCGAGAGGCCTTCGGAGCAGGCAGGGGCTAATGGCCACAATCATGGGAGGTGAGGCATATTACCAAGGTTGCAGCGCAGCAGCATTTGGCCCTCCCAAGATCTTTCGAGCGATAGACAGGAACCTCCAAGCAGCACACAGCGGTCTTCTCATAGGATGTGTGGTAGCTAGTTGCACAGTATTCAAAGAGACCACGGCAGGAGCAAAGGTTTCTGTCAGTGGACCTCTTCTTGGTGGCAAACACAAGGAGATGATGGACAGAGCACTGAAACTTATCAGACACTCACCCCAAGTCACAGATCTGGGTTGAATCCATCATCATTCTTTAGCTCACTTTGCCACCCCAGTTCAGACACAGCTTTATGCTAATCAGTCTTGACCCTATGCCTCATGGTAACAGTCCAGCCTGAACCACCAAGCCATGTCTTCCCTGGACTGGAAACAAGCATCCTGCGACCAATTTCGGGATAATACCCCTCATCAGTCAGGCTAGCTTGAATCAAGTGGCAAAGTGAGCAAGGGATCCATGTCCACGCATACCCTACCAACTTAAAGTGAAAAAGCAAACACACAGAGACGATGTACGGAGCGCTGAAACTTTTCAAACACTCACCCGGAGTGGCAGATCTAGGCTGAATCCATCATCGATCTTTAGCTTACTTCGAAACCCCAGTTCAGACACAGCCATATGCAAATCAGTCTTGACCCTGTGCCTCATGGGAACAGTCCATCCTGAACTGCCAAGCCATGTCTTTCCTGGACCAGAAAGAAGCATCCTGGGAATGGTTTCAGGGTTACACCATTCATGAGCCTGGCTAGCTTGAAGCCAGTGGCAAAATGAGCAAGTGACCCACGTCTGGGCATACCCTACCAACTTAGGGCAAACAAAACAAACACAAGGAGATTATTGATGGAGCGCTGAAACTTTTCAGACACTCACAGACCTGGATTGAATCCATGATCGTTCTTTAGCTCACTTTGCCACCCAAGTTCAGACACAGCTATATGCAAATCAGTCTTGACCCTGTGCCTTATGGGAACCGTCCATCCAGAAAAGCCAATCCATGTCTTCCATTGACCGGAAACAAGCATCCTGGGACTGGTTTTGGGGAAACACCCATTATAAGCCAAGCTAGCTTGAATCCAGTGGCAAAGTGAGCAAGGGATCAACATCTGGGCATACCCTGCAAACTTAGGCTAAACAAAGCACACAAGGAGATGATGGACGGGTGCTGAAACTTTTCAGACACTCACCCCCAGTCACAGATGTGGGTTGAATCCATCATCATTCTTTAGCTCACTTTACCACCTCAGTTCAGACCCAGCTATATGCAAATCAGTCTTGACTCTGTGCCTCATGGGAACAGTCCAGCCTGAAATGCCAAGGCAGGACTTACCTGAACCGGAAATAAGCATCCTTGGACCAGTTTCAGGGTAACACCCTCATCAGCCAGGCTAGCTTGTTTCAGCTAGCCTGGCCGATTCAGCACTCTATCATCTCCTTGTGTTTGATCTTCTGGGAGGCAGCAGCAGATCATAGCTTGCTTCAGCAGCTCAGCACTTGACTTACGTTGCAGCTCACTCTGTTTCTCTGATGAGGACTTGGGATTTTCTTCTTGGGAACTCTGGCCACACATCAACAGATGATGGTTGCTCAACAAATACCAGGAGCTATCTTTGGCATGCAGTACCGCAAGGTTAAAATCTCAGTTCTTCTCAGGACACCCCCAGGGCACTGCATGGACCACTTAGTCTTCAGGACTTTTCTTGATTTAACGGCACACTTGGCAGTGCCGCGGACACACAGGCAACCTACAGGGCAATGGAGCTACCAACAGGCATGTATCAAGCTCGCCGCACGGTCACATCACTTCTGTCAGTTTCGATGGGGATATTTTGCAAAGGTCGTGCTGCGTGATCCAGCAGTATTTATTTGGCATTCCGAATTAGCAAGTTTCTTCAGATGGACCTACTCCAGGGTCTATTACAGCAGTCCATTGAATTATCTGCTCCTCCTGCAGGGTTGGTGCTTCCTTCCCTCCCCAGAGGCTTGATGTCTTGGCATCTGGGACAGTCAGCAATTTCTCCTTCAGAACGGACTCCAGGTGATGTTCCCTCATCTCTGGGGAATTGGCTGTCAGTACGAAACCAACTTTTAGATATGTAGTACCCTCTGAGTACACTGCAGAGTACCCATTCTTTGGTGGAAGAAACCACAACAACAAACAATGGGTCATGAACTCCCATCTTAATACTAATTTCACACACAGAGAATGTGTATTCCAGGCCTCCTTCCTTGCAATACATTTTGGTCGGTTCCACTTTCACGTGCCCTAGTCAGCCCACCTTCCAGACATAGTATTTGCCTGCAAGGATGTTCTGCCAAGCAGGACAGTCTCATTGTGCCACTCACTAAAGTATCCTTTTAAAACATGTCTAAGGCCTGCCACTACTGCCTGTCTTAAAGCTGTTAACTACCATTCGACCTGGCAGAATAAACCTTTTGCCTGTCCTAAACCTTCCTTTATAATAATTATAGGTCATCCTGTAGGTAGGCCCTAAAAGCTCATAGGGCAAGGTGCATCGTACTTAAAAAGTAGGAAAGGTGTATTTAAGTTTTACATGTCCTGGCAATGAAAAACTCCTAATGTAATTGTCCATGTTGTAGGGCCTATCTCTCCCTTTGATTAAACGTGGGTTACATTATTACTTTTAATAAGTGCTAACTGTTTTACTTGCGCTCCTCCTTCATGGAGGATGAGTAATGTCGCCCCCTTTCTCATGTTGTTCCAAATAGTGGTTTCTCCGACCCGTGTAGCCATTTACTAAGTCTCATGCTCTCGAGTGCTGCTGAGTGGGTAAGCGCATCCATTGAGTGCTTCAGGTATGTTTTCAACATGGCTGAGCCCGATGTCCTTCCTGACACAAGGCTGTATTCCATAATTGGTGAGTGCTGCCCTTAACTGTATTCCGACACATGTTCACAAATCAATCCACTTCCGAACCGGTGGCTTTCCTCTTTTTGTTGCAGATATCGCCAAAGTCAGAATGTGACCAGCTGGAACACTCTTATCCTGAATAGGAACTTATCGCCTTCACACGTTTGCTAAAAACAGCCACTGTTAGCTCCTCCTACTTTGTTGAGCAAGCAGATCTTGTATGCCTATATTAGTCATTTTGCATGCTTACATGAGCCAGGACCTCCCCTTGGTCTTATGCTGACTATGTAACCCTAAGCATATATAAGGCCCCAGTTTTCTGTACTCCTTAGACTGCCTCATTCAGTTGCTAAGGCTTCTGTGTGACGTAGTCTACCTCATCTGAGGTGAATAAATGTATTATTTTCATATTACAGCTTCTGTGCCAATTCATTCTTTGTTGGTTTAAAAGGACCAAGTATCAGTGGGACCCCTGAGAAAGTTTGTTGTTTTCTTCAAATGGCGCTCCAACGTGGACCTCTTCAGAGAAGTGGCTTCTGAGGGAGTGATCTTGTCAGGAGACAGGAATCTACTGTGGAGGACAGGACAGGACACTACTAAGGAGGTACTCCGTGCACGGAGATTCTGGGGATTTTCTGTTTCTGCAGCCCAGTATATTTCTGGTCTTTCTGATTTTGATCCTCCATATGATGTCACCCCTGACTGAGAAATTTTTTTGCGTGAGTATTCTAAAAAGACCATTAGGTCATTCAGAACTTGGCAGTTAGAATTTGGACAACAATTTGTTTGGTAAGAGTTGTTCTGCGTCACTTGCTGTTAGTTTGATGCCTTGGATTGGTAAGGTAGTTTAGTAACACTTACTGTGGCTTTGGAATTTTGGAATTTGTGTTGGCCAACTTTGGATTTGTATGGGATAGATATACGAATTGCAATTTGTGTAGGCAGGTAATGAGGAGACTTTTCTCTACTTTGTATAAGATTTGAACGGCGTAACGCACGAAGAGTACCTTAAGCACTACTTTGATTATAATATTTGCATATTCTGAAATATTTTTGGCATGCTTGTTTCAAGCACACATCGAAAAATGTGTTGCTTTTGGAGATACCATAGTGAGATGTGAATTCAATTAGCAGGCTTCCCTAGAGGGAATGCCTCAATAGGTTTTGGTATACAAACATATTTCATCCTTGGAGATTCTGTATCCACAGGGAATTCAAATATGACAAAATACAAACAAGGATTCTTTTTCTGCGCAATTTTATGAATGGAGAAATGCAGAGCGATTTTTTGGTGTTCTGCCAGCCTAAGGTAGTGAATTGAGTGTATTTTGGCTTCTTGGAAATAAAACAGTCTGTAGGGCAGTTTTTTTTGCAGTCTTTTGGAATACTATTGAGAAGCTCTTCTTGTAAATATGACTTACAACTAGTATTTACAAATGGTTTTGCTTAAGTACAGTCTCTGGGCTGTCCTTTGTTTTTGTCCTAAGTGTTGATCTGTGCGTTAAATGTGTGTTTAAATGTCTATGTGGGTTGTGGTTTTCACATTAGTGATACTCCTGTAAGTAAATGGCGATTGTGCTCTTTGTGTAAGGATTGCTAGACTTAAGCGCGCTGTATTATGCCATTCTGAGTGTATAACCCTTCTGTATATGTGTGGAATGAGCTCAATGTGTGTGTTTGTGTTTTTTTGCTGTCATCAGTCTGTTATGCAAAATGTCATTTAATTAATATTAAATAAAAATTAAATAAAAATCCAGAAATATACTATATGATATGCTCAATAACTGCATGTTACTATTAAAATTGATAAGAGTAAGCAACTATGCACATGTACAAATTGCCAATGCTTAAAAGATTAAATTTGAATTCACATTGAATAGGATGAAAATAGGCCTCCAAAACAAAATTGTGTGTTTAACAATAAATTAACAATTATAAAAGTATGACACCATTTTCCTTAGATTCATTGTGTTAGATATTAACAGGCAAATACATCATCTGAGTAAATTTTTGCTGAACTAAAACACATATTATAGAACATGCATTGAAATGCCTCAGTTTTAAATAGACTGTCCCCAAGCTTACATTTCAACACTAAAAAAAGCTTTACGACATTTGTGTTTTAACTGCCGCTAAGCAAGCAGCTGTTGTTTTGATTGTAGGCCACGGAGAGACAGGAATGTTGACTCAGCCAGGATTTTGTCACTACAGAACATGGTGTAAAACCATGCATTTCAGACTGCTGTTTTAAAAAGTTACAAAAATCAGGTTCATTATTTTAGATACCAGGAAAACATTTAAGGCAGGGATTTCCTTTCTTAAAGCTTTTTTTATAAGCATATTCGTGGTTGTGATGTTAAATAATAACTGTCCTTTTAAAAAAGTGGCGCAAAAATTTGACATGTTTCAAGTTAGGCTTCTGTGCTTAGGCTTATGAATGAATTCATCTAAATATGATAGGCAAGAAATGAAGCTTGCTTTTCCTATGTGGAATTATCGAAAGGATTGGTTTTATAAAAATAAAAAAATATATTAATTATGTAAAATTATTTAAAAAAATAAGTGCTTTTAAATTCGTTTTTTAATATTTATAAAGCTTAATACTCATACTGTGACCTCCTAGCATCAAAATTTAATTTAAGTTGTGTTGTACCACATAATGAGCATATTTGCATATGAAATATCACTCTGCGCAGGAGTAATACACTCATTTTTATAAGGGTATATATGATTATTTTTGATGTCTTACTCCTGAGCTATCTAGAGAACATTCTGATAATGAATATTATGCAAAAAAATATAGGATTCATTTTTAAGTACCCCAAATATCAAAGTCGAATTGGGTAAAATTCACTATTTAAACAGCATTTTTTCTATTTAGAGCAGCTTTTAAAGTGCCTTAGGCTTCAGTAAATGCATACATTTAGGTATAATACGAATAGCTGACTACTATATAGTTAGACAAGTATATTGCACCCTGCTTACAATTGAAAATATGTATAAAAAAACAGCAGAAGCTATTAAACTGACAAACAGGGGAATGGGTCAGCTTTCTGTTTTCAGGGTGACTTTGAATAGGGAAAGCTATCAGGGCCAGTCAGGTGCAACCTAGTTCAATCTTCTTGTCTCTCCCTCCATCCACTAAACGCTTCTTGATTCGTTTAGGCAGCTTAAAGAACTATCACCCCAAGTGCTGGTCATTACGCTTACTGTTCCACTTGGCCCGTTTGTTCCAGAACTCCAAGATGGCGGCCGTGCTCAACTCATAGGTTGCCGGTCTGACCTTTTTCTGCCTGTTTGACAAGCGCAGCTGTGTTCGCTGCTCCTCGCAAATTCAGCAGCGCACTTCAACTGAATTCTTGAGGAGAACGGTCGCTTCTTCCAGTGCGGCGTTCTTCATTCCGTTTGGTCCTGTTTCATGAGTAATTAAGGGCATAAAAGAATCAGTCTTTTGAACCGCGGTGGTGGTAAGTTATTTCTGCAACGATTGGAAGGTTATTTTCCTGAACAATTATCGCCTGAGCCACTCAACCAGAGCTGTAATAAGACTTGGGTGCTTAGGAGATACTGCGCTGTCGCCGAAGAGAATTTTCACAGGATAAGAGTCTTTAGACATTATTTTTCGCACACCTTGTATGATGTTTAATACAAGGGTGTAGTCTAACCGCTAACATTTCCAGGAGAAGAACTGATGCTGTTGGAAATACTAGCCACCTATATATTTTAGAGACTTTGAGAAGCAAGTACAACTGATATTGAATTCTAGTGCATAGTATGTGTGTGTATATATATATATATATATATATATATATATATATATATATATATATATATATATATATATATATATATATATATATATATATATATATATATATATATATGTATATATATATATATATATATAAATATATATATATAAAATACTTACCAACTTTAAGGAGAAGTTTCCTGAAGAAAAGAAGCCTGCAGAATTGCCTATTCATTCTTACCAGCAACAACTAACAAGACTATTATATATGTTGGTGTACAAAAGTAAAGAAAAAGATGCCTAGGGGTTTTGAGGTAGATTACTAGAAAGAAGGCACCCTATTAAGTAACTGTTTTCTGTTACAGCAAGCAAGAAAGTCTACATAGAAGCTGACACCTTGTAGATACATAATAAGAGATCCGTTAGCCACAACATTAGGACAGGTATGATAATAAGTTGTTTAGAATTACAAATGGCTTGTACAGTTAGTGGAAATTGCTAGATTCTGTTCTCTGTCCAGTGAAGCAAGACATGGTGTTTTTCTCTTTTCTTCCCACTCCCCTTTCCCCCTTTGAGCTACCAGGATCTATATGACCTTGGTGTCTTAGTTTGGGAATAGAGGATTAAGCATCGGCTCCTGCGGAAGCTCGAAGATTCAGGAATACAAGGTACTCGACAAAAGCTAAATGGAATACTTTGCACACAGAATAGGACAGCTGGGAAGAGTTAAATGTCAGTTCTATATTTAGAAGCCTAGCAGGGCTCCCAGAGCAAGGTCTGCTGTGACATTTTGACATCTGAAACTTTTTGAAAGACAAGATGGTAGCGCAGGAGAAAAGGAAAAGCACTTTATGCACTTATGTGATAGCAAACGATATAATGGTATATATGAAGTTTGATTAACCGATAAGCTTTGCCATATTTATACAGTACTAATGCTTAAAAGCTGAGGCAATGAATTTAATTTGACTTCATGTGCCCTCATGTTACATTTGTACATTTGCTAAAAAGGATTGGGGTTTGGGTATTCATGTTTTTTTACCCCTCTCAAAAGTGCTATGTACCTCCTATAACTTTGTTTATGCCCAGTTGCTACAAATAGGGGTTGATAGTGTTGACAGCAGTGAAACCTGTTTTAGGTTTCTTACTGTCAAAATGGGGGAAGGAGGCTAGCTCCTCTACAAATTAAGGCTAGGTAATATGTATGTTGATCTCTCCTTTTCTCAATTTTTTTAGCATGTCTAAACTGTCTGTGAAATAGCAATAAGATATTGAATTGGCTATTCAGTAATACTGTTTCAAACATTGTTAGCATTAATAAAATGAATAAATATATGTTATGTTACTGCCCATCCTGTTTGAGGAAATTATGACCGGATCAGTAGTCTAGATTGTTGTTCCCTTATTTGACCTTTAAGGGGAGATAGATGTGGATAGTTTTTGTTCTAAAAGTCTTAGGTGATAACACCATTATTGTATGTTATTCCATGCTACATAGTTTTGCAAGGGCATTGCTAGTTTTCTATTAGCTAGTCCGTATAAATAAACTGACAGTCCTTATTAGAGCTGATGTTGCATAGTCTGGATCATGAAAAGTAGCACGCAGGGAAGATGCCCATGTGATCCTTCGCAAAAATGTTTTGAAGAAAATGTTGTTTTATAGATAAGAAACCCTTTTAAATTAGCAGTTTTAGATTTTCCTGGTGCTCCTGTAACATGAGAGCATGGTCCTAATCGTACAATGTAGGTATGTAGGTGCTTTTATTAAGAAGAATCATTTTAGAAGTGTCTGCAGTCCTTTACAAATACTTTAAGATTTATGAGCAAAAGTGTAGAACATTTCCTTTTTTTGAGGGTTTTCAGGTTAGCACACAGCAATACACCAATGTAAGGATTTAGGGTATGTGTTTGTTGTTTTTCTCTTTTCCACACCATTTAGTAAATAAATACAGACTTCCTTGGCTGCTTGGGATTGGGTGATGTTCCTTTTATACTTGCCAATAGGTCCAGGCTGTTTTTTTTCTTCTCTCAAATAGATAGATGGAAGTAGCTTTTGGGTGCCTTGCTAATATATGGGGCGTCCCAAGACTAGGAAATATTTTGAGACTATCCTCTAAGTTGATAGACTGTTCCTGTGCCTTGTCTAAATACCTTTTGTTCTGTCCACCAATAGATATTTGCTGCTTTACAACCTTTGCCAGAGGGGCCCTAACATCAGATTCAGCCTGGGGAGCCAGCGTCAGCACCAGTTCAGCTTGAAGCCGAAGTGAAGGTAACCAGCACAGGCATTGCTGGCAACTAGGACTTCAGTGAAGGTGGAAGCCCAGAAATGAATTGTGTACCCCTGCCACTGTCTTGGGCGAAAGACGGGGTCACAAATCAGAAAGGAGAAATATTTGATTCCCAGCTGAGAGTCACAGACCGACCAGAATGGCGAGGAGGCTTTGCTTGAGGCGACCCCTTTTGAAACAAGGGTTGCTTCAGAGATCCTAGCATCAGGTCTCTGAATCCTTGTGCCCCAGTGTGAATGCAAGTTTGCTCCTTTTTTTGTTGGTCAAGAGATACCTGGGTACACTGGATGCAATGTGTGGCCCCAACGAATGAGCAGTGCGCGAGCAGAGCAATACAGGAGTTAGGGAAGGACTTGAGATTGGGGTACAGGTGCTATATCTCTGGTGCTTGTTAGATTGAAGTGAGGAAAACTGAGGTACTGCCTGAGACACTGGACAGGATCGCTAAGAGCATTTTCCTGGTGGGTGACTGCCCTATCCTGAAAGAAGAGACTTTTTCCTTGAAACTGGGCTGTGATTCTTGAGTTTCGAGTTGTGCAGCTCCACCGTGGAAACAACAAGAGCCTGCCTGTGAGGCTCAAACTGACACAGGGAGAAGACTCCCCTCTGGTTGGTTGTACAGCAGTTTCAATTTCCCCAAGGACTTCCTCTTTTTGTCAATAATGTACCCCTTTAGTCGTCCCATTTTTAAGGAGGAGTAGCCCTTTGCAGCTCTTCGTCCTAATTCCTATGGCCCTGTGTGTTCCTCCTGGTCCCAGATATGATTGATGTTCTAGCCCTCATAAAAGGAAAATGTAACAGTCAATTGGAAAATGTTTTTATTAGATATGTGCTGTTGGCTATTTTGAAATTAAAATGAATAGTCACTAAAATGCATAGGAGCCCTGAAAATATTTACTAGATGATTCTAGGTTTTGCTTAGGACCAGAAAAATGAAAATTCTATTTGTAATAGTGGTCATTACTCTCTCCTGCAATCTGTATGTTAATTATGACCTGATGCTCTGTTCCCTCTGTATTCCTGCTTATACCCCCTTAATGAAATGTTTAGAATGGAAATAGCCCACCTAGCAATGAATTAGGATATTGATGAATATATGAAAATTAATGTGCAAATATTTTCTATGTTCCTACTGGATCATAGGAATGTCTTTAGCTCATGCTAAAAGGAGCATCTGTTAAATATTGAATGGATTTGTTAGCATGAGCTGAAAGCCATTATGTACTTCTGGCAGCCATTTTACTTAGCCATGTGCTGCGACATGCTCGCCATGCCCTCAGTGTTGACTGCTCTTGTAATCTGCCTATAAACTAACTATATTCAGCATCTTCTACCTCCGCACATGCTCAGTTGAGCTTGTAGCTGTCCTTGCAACTGTTCCTAGCCTGTAAATGTCAGGATGTGTTTGCCAAAGAAGAAATTGGCAAAGCGTCTGTGCCAATTTCTTCTTTGTTTGTTTAAAAGGACCAAGTATCAGTGGGACACCTGAGAAGGCTTGTTGTTTTCTTCAAGTTGGTTGACTTCCTTTGTGAGCAACAGGGGCACAACAAGCTTTAGAGGCCTCTCTGGAACTGCCCACCTGACCTGCTGCAACTGGACCTGCTTGGACCTGCAACTGGACCTGCAACCAGACCTGCTGCCCTCAGCTGGACTGAGCCTTGATCCTCAATAGTTGCCCCCAGATCCTGGATCCTTGGCTCATATCAGTGAGAGCTTTTCCTAAGTGAAAAGTTGAAAATCCTGAAGTTTGGACTCCTCGTGACCGCAAACAGCCCCATTTGTGCCAAAACTCTGCTGGCTGTGAAGACAACTAAAACAAAGTTCCTACTCCTCCCACCAACAACAACAGTGCACAGCGACAGGCAATGCCAGACATGCACTTCATGCTGCTGCAACGACAGCCCAGAACAAGCACCAATGCAAAGCTCCAGTAATTACCATCAACAAAGCCCGACCGGCTCTTCATGCTAAAGCGACCGACATCTGTGATGTCTGAGCTGCTCATCACGCTAAAGCGACAACCGTCCACAATGCTCAGCCTCCTCCTCACTCTATCCTCCAGGGTGAAGGGAAGCCTTAACACCAGACTTGAGAAGGTAACTATTTAGCAGAAATAACCTGGTCCCTGTATCCAGCCCGCCCTTCATCATAGTTGGCCTGAACTTGTGACGTTCACTTGGTCTAGCGAAACCAGATGACTGCGAGTGGCACTTTGTATTTGTCATTCTGGTGTCATTTTATTTCTTAAAATGTACTCTCTTGTTATCTTGTTTTCACATTATTACTGTTGTGTTGCATAACTATTTTACACATTGTCTCTAACTTAAGTCTGAATGCATTGCACCAAGCAGCCAGAGATTTAAACACAAGTTCATTTAGTGACTTTTTGGGTTTAACCTCTTCTACACGGTGCAAATTTTGCCGTGGTGTGGCAGAATTTGATGCTTGCGCAGTTCAGAAGGCCCCCAGCCGTCCGACGCACACAAGCACTGTGACGTCAGATGGCCAGGGGCCATCCGACACATCGAAGAGGTTGATCTTGACAAGGATTGCGGTTGTTGCCTGAATGGGTGTTGGACTTGGCCTTTCCCTGCAGGGTCACCCAATCCTTTTGCCTTCACTCCTCTTTGTTTTGTTGAAATTTGTTTTTGTTGACTTTAGGACGCCATGCACCTTAGCACTTCTAACCAGTACTAAAATGGTAAATGTGTCTCACATAGGACTGCCATATTTAATTTACATATAAGTCCCTTGCAGATTGGTATACCGTACAGTGAGGGCCTGTAAATTAAATGTCACTGGTGGGTCTGCGGCACTTATTGTGTCAGCCATTTAAGTAGCCAAATAAAACATGTTCCTCAGGCCTGCCAGTAAAGCCTGAATACAGTTTTAATCTGACAATTTGACTTTTAATATATACCCTTTGTGAAGCCGTAACCCCCTCTTCTATTGCATGTAGGTATACCCTAAAGTAGGTCCTAGGTAGCCCACTGGGCATGGTGCATTGTCATTAAAAGGTTGGGCATGTACTTTTAAGTTTTACATGTCTTGGTAGTGTAAAACCCCTGAATTCATTTTCACAAATGAGGCCAGCCTCACCCATAAGATAACATGCAGTTGCCTTCTTACATTTACTAAGTGCTAATTTCTCACTGGGAGCAGGTGGGCGTTTTTGGTGTCTGAGAAATTGTAATAAAAAATCCTCTTCAATGTTAAAGTTGTATTTTAAGTTACAATTTTGAAAATGCCACTTTTAGAAAGTTGTCATTTTCCTGCCAATTGCAATTTAGTGCCTGCAGCCTGTTCTATGTCACATGACAGAGTGTAGTTGGCACTTGGACTTTCTTTATTCCTCCAAGGCAACAACACAAAGGAGGGATGGATATGCCAGGATGTACCATCAACTGGCAGGATGAGTGGCGGGCTGTGCACAGCCCCACTTGTAACTGAATAGGCTGTGCCCTAACTTCACAAAAATGACTTGTCATCAGTGCATTGTTCCTGCAGCCAGCTTGGAAACAGGGCAAGGGTGTCAGAAACTTCAGGCATCTCAATTGCAACTAGATGATCAAGAGTGGCATTTTGTGCTTTCCGTTGCTATTAACTGAAAATGGCAGTTGTTACTGATTGGATTTTTTTCCTTCTAATGTCATTTTATTTACTGAAATGTGCTTGATTTTTCTAAATTGATGTGGGAGTTTCCGTGTGTTTTCACTTTATTGCCATTTGAGCGTAGCATAAATACTTTTAAACATTGCCTATAGGTCAAGCTTTATTGCTTTTGAGCCAAGCTACTCAAGGGTTAATCAAAGGTTAATTTAAAGACTTTTGTGGCTCACCCTGACAGGTATGTGGCTGTTGATTGACCGGAGTTAACACCCCAGTCAACCAACAACCCTATTTCTCATGGTGGGGCTTCTACCCCTACCAACGAATCACCCACTTTCTTACAAATTCATTCCGAGTTGTGAAACTGAGAAAGAGGTTCCTTTTGTGTGTCGGAAAAATATCTTTTTGGAGTAAAATTCACAGATCTTGGTAACCAAATTCAGTTGCAAAGAAAAGTTTGCACCAAAATCTGGTCCCCTGTGTCCTTTTGAAGAATGGCATTTGTGTGGAAAGATATAGGTTCTGAAACATAGGGAAGGTACTCTGAGGAAAATGCATGCTGACATCTAGTGCACAACAGAATCAACAGTTCTCACCAAATGGCTGCCAGCAAAATAGCTCAATGATGAGAATGCATTACTCTCACAAAAAAAGCATTACAATATATTTCACTTCAGGCAGATCACGTTAAACTGACATCACAGTGAATTGATAACAGATATTGCACTGCTTATGCAACTGTTGCTGCAAATTTCTAAAACCACCTCAACTACATATTAAATTACAGTGTTTAATGGCAAGCAATTACTTTTTAAAATCTGTGTAAACTTAATCCACACTTAATTAAAAATGGATGTCTGAGCACCTCTCAGGATTTCATTGTGAGTGGACTCTTAATTGTGGTGGGGTTGGTAAAATGAGTTATCAACCTCAATGGAATTACAAGATGTGATAATGTTGTTCCTTCTCCTTTAAGATCATAGAACTTATGATCTGTATTCCTTCTTAGGAGTAAAACTTGACCCTAATGCGTCTCCACAGGTACAAATTCAGGAAGTCTCAGATTCTATTCAAGTCAAGAGTAATGTTAATTTGTCAAATGTCTTAGCAGAACAGTTTCCAAATGTATTTAAAGAAAATTTGGGGTGTTTACGAGGGTACAAACATCGCGTTAGGTTAAAAAATAATGCTATTCCTGTAGTAGCAAAGGAAAGGAGGATTCCTCTAATGGAACAAGCAAACGTTTAAGAGGAAATAGAAAAACTTGTAAAGAATGATATTATCGAGCCTGTTGAAGCCACAGAGTGGCACGCTCCTGTTGTGATCGCTAAGAAACCGACAGGAGAAATTCGTCTATGTATTGATCTAAGGTCTTTAAATAGGGAGGTTGTGGTGGATAGATTTCCCCTTCCCAACATTGATGAGATGGTTGGTACTCTGGATGGTGCGAAGTATTTCACTACTCTTGATCTAGCTTCCGCTTACCACCAGGTGGAGCTAAATGAGTCCTCTCAGAATCTAACTGCTTTCATTACACCCATGGGCACTTTTAAGTTTAGGAGAATGCCCTTTGGCCTTGTATCGGCGGCCTCAGTTTTTCAACAAATTATGTTTAGAATTTTGAAAGGGTTGTCGAGTGTTAAATGTTATCAAGATGATCTTTTGATCTATGGTAATGATATTCATGAACATGATAGACGTGTGTGTGCTGTGTTGAAATCCTTAGATGAGGCGGGCATGTCTCTTGAAAAGACTAAGTGCAAGTTTAGAGTAGAAGAGGTTAATTATTTAGGACATCGTATTACTGGTAAAGGTGTTTTTCCGAAGAAGGATTTGGTTGAATCTATCGACAAGGTAAAAGAACCACTTAATAAGGAGGAGTTACTCTCTTTCCTTGGTATGGTTGAGTTTTATGGGAAGTTTATTACCAATTTTGCAGACAAAACTCATAATTTAAGAAGGTTGACGGCAAAGAATGTCATTTCTGAATGGACCCCTGAGTGCATGAGTGAATTTGCAAGTATCAAGAAAGAGTTAAACAAGGCTCCCTCTCTTCATGCATTTGTTCCTGGCCTTCCTACTGTTTTATTTACGGATGCAAGTGACAAAGGTCTTGGTGCAGTTCTGGTACAGAGGAAGGATGGTAAAGATCCTCTTATTTGTTGTTCATCAAGGTGTCTAAAAGGGTCGGAGCTTAATTATTCTGTGATAGAGAAAGAATCTCTTGCAATTTTTTGGGCTTTAAGAACATTTAAAAACTTGATTTGGGGATCTAAAGTGTGCATTTTATCTGATCACAAGCCTTTAAGAGAAGTTTTCTTGAAGAAAGGTTTGAATGCCATTTCTTCGAGGATCAGAAGATGGGTTGTTTCTCTACAAGAATTTGATTTTGAAGTACAGTTTATTCCAGGTGTGGCTAATAGGTCAGCGGATTGTTTATCTAGATTGGTTGATACTGAAAATTTTCATGAGGATGATACGAATGAGTTGGATGAATACATCAATGTGTGTGAGGTCACTGATGAGGCAATAGAAGAGTCAGAGTGGATGAATGAGTTGGAGAAGGATGAAGAGATTTGTCGAGTTATTTCTTCTTTGAAGAGCAATTCTCGCTTGGAAAAGCCATGGTTGTTGGTCTCTGATAAACTTTCTGTTACTGAAGGTTTGTTAACTCGTGGAACAAAACTTGTTCCTCCTCTTGGAATAAGGAAAAAATTGTTGTCGCATGCTCATTGTGGTCATTTAGGAATTGTGAAAACGAAGGAGATTCTTCGTATGCAATTCTGGTGGCCTGGCATGGATTTAGAAATAGAAAGGTTGGTCAGGGATTGTGTAGAATGCTGTGCAAGTGACAACATCTTAAAGACTAAACAAATGCCTATTGTTAAAAGAGTTTTGCCGAGTCACCCTTGGGATGAGGTTGCGATTGATATTTTGGGCCCATTAACTGGAGTATCAGATACTCCGTATTTAATTGTCCTCATTGATCTTTATTCTAGATGGATAGAGGTGTGTGCTGTCAGAGAGATTACCTCTGAATCTGTCATTATTTTTTTGGAAGGTGTGTTCAACAAAGAACGTTTTCCTAATAGCTTGTTATCCGATAATGAACCTCAATTCTGTTCAACTCTGTTTACTGAATTCTTAAAAAGGTGTGGTATTGTACATAAGAGGTGTTCTTTATATCACCCTGAAACAAATGGTGCCATTGAAAGAGTCAACAAAACTCTTAAGGAGTCAATACAGTTAGCTCGGTCTTCTGGTTTGAACTGGAGGACAACTCTTCAGGACAGGATCAATTCATCTACTGGGAGGTCTCCGTTTGAATTATTCAAAGGGAGGGCCCCTAACACTTTGTGGTGTCCAGGGTGGATGAAAAACAATAAAGGTCTGGTGGATAATGATATTGGTGAATGGAGAGGAAAAGAGTTGGATAAACAATGTGCTCGTAAAGAATATTTTGATAGCAGAAAGTGTGTATCATATCAAGAGGTCAAAGTGGGTGATTTTGTAAAAATTAAGACACCTGTAGGACGAAAGCCGTGGTCTAAATACACCGATGTTAGAGCTGTTATTAAGATTTTTAAGAATGCCATTAAGACGGAAGATGGGAGGATATGGAATAAGAGTCGTGTTGTGGTGGTTGATCCTAAGTCTTTTGTTTCTGATGCTTCTGTGCACAACAATGGTTTATGTAACAAATGTCATCATGTTAACAACAATCCTGCTAATGGGTCCAACATGTTATTATCGTACAAGAAGAGTCAAAGAGCTCGTAAGGCTCCTGCTTATTTGAAAGACTATGTTTAATTACTTACGTGTAGTTTCTTCACATGAAGATTGTTCTTACTTTTGTTTCTCTCTCTCTCTCTTTTGTATTCTTTATCTTATTTCTATTTTGTTAGGAAGAAAGATGTGTGATAATGTTGTTCCTTCTCCTTTAAGATCATAGAACTTATGATCTGTATTCCTTCTTAGAACATGATGATTCCAGCTGTCAGTTGACCTATGCTGTTTGTGGATGAGGTTAATAAACCCACCTGCTATTTCATGATGTCCAGTTCTCTTCTTTAATGTGGAAAACACCACACAAGATCCATGGCAAAACACCACATGTCTGGTGCATTTCAAACAACGACCACAATGTCCTGGTGAAATACCAGGGATGAAAAAAGAATAGCCAGTGTACGTGAGTGTGAGTATATAAGTATATGGAATAAGTATGTAAATGGGTTCCAAGCATAGGATTTATGCATACAGTAGATGAATGATGGATCAGAAGAGCAACTTCATTTGTCTGTATTGCCATGTCTTCTACAGATCAAATGTGCAATTGGAAAGCAAGGTCAGGAAAAAAAGGTGTACAATGCAGGTGCGTCCCGTGTAGGTATGAGTGGTGGGACGGGTGGGGGCGCGGTGGGGGGAGTCAACATCCCATGATGAGGGAAACTTAAATTAAAAAAAAAAACGTGTTTTTCTTTTGTTTGTTATTGAAGTTTCCCTTGTCGTCGTAGGTCAACTCCACCCCATCCCATGCCCCTGCCCCGCCCCTCCTACCTGCACGGGCTGCGCCTGGCAGAATGTCACAAATGGGATATCATGACAACTCGCTTTACCAAAACAGCAACATTACAATCAGCACTAGAGTATGGTATGTTATTTACCTTTATTAAAGTGAGGATATCACCTGGGGCACAGCATCAGGATTTGCAGCAGTAAAGGTAGGTATCTTTTGGTGAATACTTGACAGGCACACATTTTTGTCCATAAATATGCCTTTGTGAATTGGGTTCACAATGTCAATATATTGTGGGAAGAAGGAGCTCAACTTAAATACCAATGGCCATCTTTTTTCTGGGGTGGGATGGTGAAGTGTGACATCAGATGGCAGGACAAAAGAACACAACAATAACCCTCCTCGTACTATACGCCTGATGTTGCAGAGCTAGACTGGGAGCTAAAAGCAGTTCTGGAAAATGTTTTAATCCATGGCCCTTATGACGCTGAACAATGTCATGAATACAGAGTGTCCCTCTCCAGGAAAGTTTGAGTTATTCTACCAAAAAAAATCTGAATTCCGTGTAGGGCTTAAAAATTCCTTTGATAGCACAATTTTCAGAAATATTTCTAAAAATAAAGTTATGTGTTTGAATAAAAAAAGTCAAAAAGCTGTGCTCACCCGATTCTGAACTCTAATGGGTGCCATACCTATTAATCGCCTCCATGCTTGATCCAGCCTCCCGCTGGTTCGTAAAATTGTAAATTTGAAATTCATATCCCTCAAACCTCACTGACTAAGCTGCGCCCCTGGATCTCTGGATCATCAACAGTCACTCACCGCAGGCCAGGAAATCCTGCCCAATATGAGCCCCGCGCCTGGAAACCCTCACGAGCGATTAGCAGCACTATAAAAATCCGGATTGATCGAGGTATGTCCCATCTGTTCTGCGTGAAGGATATTCAGTGATGTCAAGGACCGTCCTGAATGAGGTGCTAGAAAGACCAATTGGTAGCCGTAACAAAAAGGCAGACCAGAGCATATGACGAATGGCCACAGGCCTTAAACATGGCTTCATCGCCGACTCCTGTGTACTTTATGATAGGTGAGAGCAAGCACAAGAAGTATTTCATGTCAGTCGTGCAAGATGACATAATCCAAATCTAGATGTTATATTGCTAGTACTGCCTTCATGAAGTAGCTGAAGAATAATTGCCAACTGGTGGATACGGGGGAATGAATAAGGAAAACCCTTACATGTGTAGAACGTGCAAGGTGATTAATGCATGCCGCTGTCCTCTCAGCAGTCCTCTGTAGCTAAGTTACCATCTCTGTATGCTTCTTCACCTTGAGAATCCTGGACACGTTTTAAAGAATTGCTCAGTATCATTGCTGGTGAAAATGATGGATGTTCGTGTGCATTGCTGTTTTTTGTTTTCAACAATGATTATGTTTTCTGCAATAATGTGCCAGTAATGGAGCATTTGTACAATGGCTTCGGCCCAGCCCCCACCGCGCCCAATCCTTCACGTCTGCTGCTGAACTGGAAATGCGTGCTATTTAAATCCCTCTCTGTAATCAAATTTGCGCTTAAGCCAAGTCACTTTTTTGAACGACATTTGCACTGACTACCACGGCAAAAATGACATTCGGACTGATAAGGCGCTCAGGAATGATATTATGCACCTGTCAGTCAGTGCAGCTGTTTGCTCAACACTTGTGGTAATATCCCCCTACTCCGTAGCAAAATTGCCCGACACAATGCAAAATGTCACACACGAGTGAAATTGATGCGTTTTAAGCTTTAAGTGTTGGCTTATGAGTAAAAAGCCGTTTTAATTGCAAGAAGAAGAGCAATACTTCTATACATTTGATCTTCAGGTAATTTTGCCTTGCCCTTCACTTATGTTACAGATCAAAGTGTGAATCAGTCTCAATTTATCCTATGTTTGCAGATGACACAAGAGTAACTTTCACTAAGTATAAATAATTGCAGTGTGTTCCCACTTTTTACAGTGGAAATTTCACTTTCATGCATTACTCAGAAAAGAAAAGAAACAGAAAAAATCTTGGCATGGTGTTTGTCTACTTTTGCTGACTTGCAGAGCGGGGCTGGTGTGGGTCGCTGGGTCTGACGCATTCTCTTCCATATGAATTATGTGCTTGGTGTCCTTCACAGACTTCTGTCAGCCACCCGATGTGGGCTTGCATACAATGCGGATGTGTGAAATGGAGCAATAAGCCTGTTTGAGTCTTGTCATTTGAATCTTGCAGATAGGCAGCTTTTTTTTACATCTGCGTCCATACATTTCTACAGACGGATTGCATATTCTTTGGACTTAATACTGAAAGAGTACCGAATATTTTTATTTAGACTTTTATAATTTGATATATAATATTTGTTTTCCTTCTGGTGTTGTTCTGTCAAACATCAGTCATTTTTTTCATACTGTATAGTTCAGCAAGTTTCCACTTCCACTTCGTCCCTTGGGTGTGTCGCTCAGAAGCTGCCTTTCCAAGGTCTGTTGCTTTTTATGGTGGTTATTTATGAATTCAAACTTTTTCTCACATAAGCATTGCATAATTCACTAAACAATCAACAAATTACTGTTTTTATTGTTACATGTTGGTTCGTGTTCAAATCTCGTTTACCCTTGATTTTTGATGCTGAATGTTTTTTGCGTTTACAGCTAAGCGCATTTTAAAGAAAAAAAGGTATCAAAACATTCCAATTTTCCCCCAGGAAAGTAGCGTAGTATAAACTCAAAATGAACATATTTTGCATGTTTAGGAAATGGTTTAGTGGTTGAGGGGTTGGGTATGGAATGGTGGGGTAGAATGTTGAGAGATGAAGAGCAGGATGGGAAGGCGAAGCCGAGTCACAAAGGGACCATGGCTAACGCACCCCGAAGGGGGCACATACGGGGAAGTGCGCAGCTGCCAGTGGCATAGCAAGTTTAAGTTTATTTTATTTTTGCATAGTTAACTAACACCATTGCAATAATACACTTATCAATTTTTTTTAATTTTTATGAATAGACATTCAGTATACTTTCCTCCGCCTTAACTGTCTTTTTAGTTCTTTTAGTTCTTACATTTGCTACAGAACATCTTCATTAAGCCAAAGGTAGAATTTTCGTTGCAGTTTAAAATCACAATTAGATTATGCATGTTAAGGAAAATCCTTTGCTCACTGGATGCTGTGATGTGCTCTCTCAGGTTTTCTATACTCTAGCCATGCTTGCCCATTTGTCACATCGCTCCAGTTATCTCGACTTGTTGCAAGATTTATCCCTCTGCTACTGGCGTAGCCCCAAGCTTGACAAAATGACAAACACATACATTTTCCATTTTGTCACTCCCCTCAGTGATGACACTTGGGGCGTTCCACACCCACCACACTCCCTTCCTACGCCACTGGCAGCTGCAGCTCAGAAAATCCACTAATGGCACTGGTCAGAGTGATTTGAAGTGACCAATGTCCCCCCTACCCGCAAGGTCAAAAGGTAGCGGCCAGCAGTGTAATGGTCATTGCTGGCCATGAACGTTGCCTCCACTGCCTGAGATGCCACATGAGAATAACCCACCGCCTCCAGAGGAGCAGATCAATAACCACACACAGATATTTCAAAATACTTTATTCCGTTTTTCATGTTAACCGACCCTTGGAAGCTTGTTTCCGGTCCAGGGAAGGCATGGCTTGGCAGTTCGGACTGGACTGTTCCCATGAGGCACAGGGTCAGACTGATTTGCATATGGCCATGTCTGAACTGGGGTGGTGTGGAGTGCAAAAAAGGATGGATTTAGGTCCAGATCTCTGTACTGGGGTGAATGTATGACATTGTTCCTCATTCTGTCCATCAACTGTGGTTTTTGCATTTGTCACCCCGAGTGGGATGGGAATGCTCAGACGTGAGTCCCATGCTTTCCACACCACTGGATTCAAGCAAGCCGGGCTGAAGATGGCTGGAATGCCAGAAACCGGTCCTCGGAAGCTTGTTTCCGGTCCAGGGAAGGCATGCCTTGGCAGTTCGGGCTGGACTGTTGCCATGAGGCACAGGGTCAGACTGATTTCCATATGGCCATGTCTGAACTGGGGTGGTGTGGAGTGCAAAAAAACGATGGATTTAGGCCCAGATCTTTGTACTGGGGTGAATGTATGACATTGTTCTGCATTCTGTCCATCAACTGTGGTTTTTGCATTTGTCACCCCGAGTGGGATGTGTAAGCTCAGACGTGAGTCCCATGCTTTCCACACCACTGGATTCAAGCAAGCCAGGCTGAAGATGGCTGGAATGCCAGGGTAGCTTGTTTCTGGTCCAGGGAAGGCATGGCTTGACAGTTCGGGCTGGACTGTTCCCATGAGGCACAGGGTCAGACTGATTTGCATATGGCCATATCTGAACTGGGGTGGGGTGGAGTGCAAAAAAAACGATGGATTTAGGCCCAAATCTCTGTACTGGGGTGAATGTATGACAGGGGTCTCCAAACCGGCCCTAGAGGGCCGGATCCATGCCCGATTTTTAAAATTACTACATGTATCTCAATGGGGATATCCGAAAAATCCGGCATGGATCCGGCCCTCCAGGACCGGTTTGGAGACCCCTGATGTATGACATTGTTCTGCATTCTGTCCATCAAATGTGCTTTTTGCATTTAACTCCCTGGCAGCATGAGAACATGAGTGATCAAACCATCTTGGGTCCCCAGGCTTAACAGTTGTTGACGAAGTGGTCAGCAGCGTCCCCACTTTGCTTGTAAGTATTTCAAATGACCTACGAATATCCGAAGGGGCAGAAACAGGGCATGCACAGGATTCAATTTCTGGGGACCATGTTTTATGTATTCTATCCTAAAGGGAGTCTGCATTCACCTTTGACCACTAAGAGGGCACCTTCCGTCCGTAGGTTTTAGCACCCCATCCATGGCAACCTGTCCCGCAAGGCCAGTAAGTTCCCAGATAACTGGATACAAACAGGGTTATGGTCACTGTAAATACAGTCTAAAATCTCAAAACCCAATTGGCGTGACAGAAGTGCCTCCGTGATTGGGATATAGTCAATGAAAGTCCCCCCTGTGTGCCCCTTAAATGTTGGCACAACCAGCTTACTGCCAACATCCACCACAGACATAGAGCTAACCAAATCATGTTCATTTAGTAAGTGATTGAGGGCCTCACCACTTTGAGAGTGTTCAAAATGTAGTTCACCCATTCTGTTACAGCCCAGATCCCCCATAGCGGTCGTTATTGGATTGCCACATGGATGAGTGTTAAAGTCCCCTACAAGCAGCATACAGTGTGAGGCATCTTTGTAATTTTGTTTAACAAAGCCACTCAGTTGAATAATCTGACAGGGCCCTGGGATATTCACTGCATTATAGAAATTGATCAGGAGCAGCTTACATTCCCGTGTTTCAAAGTGACTGCCTGAAAGTTACAATTTGTGCTGGATATAGGAGTCATTATACATTTCAGGGCTAAAGAGATGTATGTTACCAGGCCTCCCTTAGCTCTGCCACTAGATGAATGTTTGGCCGGAATAAAGGTCTTATAGCCCTCTAAAAAAAAGGAGGCAGAGTCCCCCAGCCAGGTCTCCTGTAGACAAATCATAGGAAAGAGCCTAATGAACTCAGTCCACTTTGGATCTCGAAATTTCCCTGCCAGTCCGGCAATGTTCCATGAAATTATATTATAGGCGGCATAATTGCCTAAGGCTATAGCTTGGGTGGATATTAAACTATTGACCTGGGTGTCAATGGGATCTCCCCTGCGAATCCCTTGAGCAAACCTCACTTAGGCACTATGATTCATGAGGCACTGAAGGATCGATACGCACTACGGGTATATTTAGTCAATCACAGTCCTCTAAGGAGGAAAGGGCAGCGAATCTATTGCCTAAACTGAGTGATAAATCAGAATGCCCGTGGGGGTCTTGGCTGCCTACCTTGAGGAATGTGAGGAATAGACTTTAAGGCTGCTGTCTGACCGCATAACTGCCAGTTGGAATGTAAGGTTCGGGGGTTACAGGTTGATGGCTCCGGTTGATAAAAAAAAGCCCAGAGGGAGGATCTGAATTCTAGTACCAGTATTGGGTATGCCTGATCTAACTTCTCTAAATAGCCTTTCAACAAGAATACGATCGTTAACATTTACAACAATACAGTCCCCCGTGCCAGATCTCCTAGAATTTCCTACCCAACCCACACGGCAGGCCATTATAATGTTATGGCCTATTGTAGAGTTTAATGAAAGGTTATTGCATAGCCAATGGATGACCTTATTTTTAAGTTGGGGATAATCTTCAGTAGAGCCATGAGAGGGTGGGGGCACATTCCCCAGAATTGCCACCAAATGTATAGATTGAGGTGGTAAATCAAGTACAATGGGACTTGGGGCGTTGGTAGACGTTTCGCCCTTGCTTCTACTACCACAATTTCTGGGACCCAGAGGTATATTATCTGGAATTGATGTTAGCAGAAGCCTGGAAGTTGTTGAACCCTCAGTAGTGTCCCCCGACTGTTCTACCAGTATGACCTCTGCCAGCTCACCCCCCTTGGATACCATGGTGGCATGTGGGTTATTAAATAGGTGTTTCTATATTGTGCCTAGCCTTTCTTCAATTACCTCCAATTTTGCCATCACAGGGCTAATTATTCTAGATAGCCTCTCATCCAATTACTTTAAGATATCTGAAGTCTCCTGATGGCAATTGGACCGCATTGCATCCACTAATAAATTAGTGCCGTTACCAACCCCCTTGAGGCTAACAAGAACTGAGGGCGTAACTACAGACCCTTCCTGATCGTCCCTGTCAGTCTTGTTCTTAGCCTGCTTTGCAATCTGGTAGCTTGATTTAGGTGCGCTACGGGCTTTTCTCTTTTTTTGTCTTATCTGTGCCCTTGGGCGCTAGCATGACCTTCAATTGCCAGCTACGAGTAGAAGGAAGGGAAGGGGTGATGTAAAATGTGAGGAGTTGTCCGGTATCATTGCTTCAGGAGGGCCCTGAGGCTGGATGGATTGATTACTCTGTGTGACTATGTGGGGGTTCGCTACAATAATACTAGGTTCTAGTGGGGGGGCTTGTGGTGGAAATAAATTAGGTGGATCTAAAGATAACCTCCGCTCTGTAAGTTGGATCTCATGAATTAAAATAGACTCGGCTCTGGAGAGGAAAGCATCCAGAGTACCCGCCCCATTTCCCCCCTTATGTGAGGGCTTAGTCATATTTAAAGGTGACAGTTTTTCTAGGTTGAAAGTAAAACTACAATGAGGCACTATACAGCACAGCTAGGGTCAAGCCTAGTTGCCCCACAGTTCAACAAACAGTTATCTCTACGAAGCTGCAGGATATCAGTTTTTAGCAATAGTCCCCTTTGGAGTCCAAAGCAGTATCAGGAATGGGCTTACTTCAGATCCTGGTAGTATTGTTCGGGGACAGCCCCGCCCTTTGTCCCGGGCTTTTCCCGACGCGCTTCCGCGCGCGTACTGCGCAGCGGTTGCCGCGAGAAGTTTTTTGGGCGGCTGTGGGCGGGCAGCAGAACAAAGGACTCCTGGGACTGGTAGTCCTAGTCCGTAGGGAACTCCTCTCCCCTGGTAAGTGCAACAGCACCAGCAATGCGAGACTCCAAATGGCACACAAAGATGATAACTACTGAGCAGAGGTATTGGTGTACTCTTCAGTGACCATGGACAGAGGCTATCCCTGGGGCCATCCTATCGCAGAAGCAAGGACATTGTGCAAGGTGGCAACAAACAGAATTGCAGGAGGAATACATATGTACAGCCATACTGGGGCCTGCAGCCAGGACAGCGGTGGCCAGGAAAAGGGAACCTGACGCTTCCAGTGGCAACAGTGCAGGAAGTACAGGCTTCCCAGAGGCACATGGAGCATACAAGGCATTGCTTATGAGGAGCAGCCTACCTTACTCGAGAACCATCTAACCCATCTTTCAAGGGTTGCTGACGACATAAGGCCAAAGGCTTTTTTATAATGAAACAAGTTACTGACCATGTGAATTCTGTCTCAACTTTCATGTACATGTCTCATGAACTTTCAAACAAAGCACAAAACACAGCTTATAATTGTCAGTAAATGCAAGATACAAAAAACAGTGAGAATTACATTTTGTATGTGCAGAAATAGTAATAGGTACTCCATTTGGAGGAAAACAATCTACATGGTAAGGCCAATGCTTTTACATCAGATACCAATATACAAGATATAAAACACAACAACATAGTCAGCGGATATGGGGACCCGATGGTGGTGAATGGACACCCTATATACATTACTGGGGTAGATTTATAGACGACTGCCTACTAATATGGACAGGGACAATTGAGAGACTGAAAGGCTTTTTTGACTACCTAAATGATAATACATATAACCTTAAATTCACTACCTACTATGACAGTCAGCGCATTACCTTCCTGGATGTGGAGCTGTTCGTAGAGGGAGATAAGATAAGGAGCAGAATGTATAGGAAACCAACCAGCTGTAATGCGATTCTACACGCTGGGAGCTGTCATCCCAGCAGTCAAAAGAATGCTATACCATATGGGGAGTTAATCAGGGCCCGAAGGAATTGTGCCCTGGACAGTGACTTTGAGTGTAATCTTACTGACATGACAGACAGATTTTTGAAACGTGGATACAATCAAGATATAGTTGCAACTGCAGTATCCAGAGTCAAAAAAGTCAAAAGGAAATCGACTCTGATCAGACAAAACAAGGATGCTAGAGTAAAAGATTGTAAGATTAGACTGATAACTAGCTATGGGATAGGAAGTTCGAAACTATTTTCCATTTTGAACAAACATTGGCACTTACTTCTTATGGATCAAGATCTCAGACCATACTTATGTAATAGACCAGCCTGACTTTTAGGAGGGGAACTACTCTGAGGAATTTGGTGAGTCCTAGTTACCCAAGTAAACCCAGTAGAACTGACTGGTTGAGTAGTTTCAAAGGTTTTTATAAGTGTGGAAGATGTATCTCATGTAGATGGGCGAAAAGCAAGGTACTGCAGTTCAGCTATAACAATTCAGTTGATTATACTATTGGAATGTTTATTAACTGTGACACAACGTATGTGATCTATGTTATAGCCTGTTCCTGTGGTAAAATTTACGTTGGGAGCACAATCAGGAGACTTAGGGACAGAATGGCTGAGCACTTTAGAGCCTTAAAGAATGGAGACACACGCTACCCAATAGCAGCACACTTGGTACAGAATCACGAGCAAGGAGGACAACATATTTTTTCCTATCATGGGATTGATCACATTAAACCTGACCCCCGTGGGGGCAATAGGCTTTTGACACTAAGGAAAAGAGAAGTACTTTGGTTGATCAAACTGAAAGCTGTTGAATGTGGCCTTAATGTTGACCATGAATATGAATATTACTTAGGACAATAGGTATTTTGTAACTATAAGTTGTCTTCGGTAGGAAGAATTCATGAGATGTGAACAACTGTGCTGTATAGAAAATACTGAGTGTCCGCTTCCCCTGGATCCGTGTCCCATCTTTCTTCTCCTTTTTGTAAAGACACTGGATTTGAACTAACAATGTATATAGGAATGATTTTCTTGTCCCCTTATGTGAACGGCACCATGTAAAGGGATGGTTTGTGTTGCTATTCTGAAAACGAAGAAATTACGAATCGGTAAATACTTGTATAAAGTTTGAGTACACGAAGTACATGAAATTTCAAGGCTATTGATAATTTGCATTCTACCGTAAACTGCCTTTTCAAATCTTGTTTGCATAATTTCTATGATATTGATCTAAGTTCTGGTTTTGGATTTGTTGACGACACTGCGGGTGTCTGAATTCGCGCATAGTGAGCATAACCCAAAAATAGATAAGATACGGGGTCTTTTCAGATAAAGTAGGGTAATATAGCAATTTGACTGATCTAACTTTGCGTCAGTTAAAATAATTAATTTAATGTTATACCATCTGAACATCCCTGTGCCTCGTTTATAACTATCAGATAAAATCTTCCGTACAAATTACAATGTCCATTCGTAGAATAGACCTTACTTTTAACGTTACTTGTATTCTAGCGTCTTAACCAATCTAAGATGGCGCTTGTTTACATCATCGGAGTGTATATGATCGGATACATCGAGGCATCATTAATTCTTTTCAAGCTCCGATTGTGGTATTTGGGGACCTATATACTAAGAGCACTGAATAATAATTGCTAAGATACGATATTGACCCTATTACGGGCATACAATAGTCAATCACAGCAACATGCATTTCCGCTATAAATAGCCGTTGCAAGATGGCGCGGGTGCCGAACGCCACTTTACACTCGTGGATTTGCTGTTGCGGTAAGTTTAGAAACGTACTTGGGATCACTGAACTTTTAGTTTATTTATAGCTAAACGCTTCACTAACACATAATTTTGATTAACAGACACGTACCCGTGAAATGCCATAGGATGATGTACCGGATAGATGAACTGATGCATTTTCGATCGATATAAGGACTTACGAGGTGAGGGTATGAGAGGGTGTGATAGCATGAAGAGAAGTAGTGAGCACGTATGGCAGTTTTTGAAGACTCGGCTAGTGACTGATAGTAACTGTGTGAAAATAGATACTTACTATTTTCAGTAACGGGCAGTATTTTTACTTGTAGGAGAACTACATGAGCGAATTGACCAGTTACGAGTACAAAGCTATTTGGGATATCTGAAATTTTGAGGTGAGGTCAATGGAATACAATTGCGATGTAGACTTTAGGATAATACTACTTCACAACTTAGAACTGTTGTTTATTTACAGAAACACATACAACGTACAATATTGAATATATAGGACATCGAACGTTATGATATTGGTGAGTTGACCTAGCTCTTTTTAGGGATGGTTTATTCTCATTGTGCGTGACTCGGGCATGTGTGGGGTGTTGACGACCCATGGCGAGAACTCTTGACCTAAATAGAAAGATATTTCTATATTGATTTATATAGTGTCTAATGTGTAAACCATATGAATTTTGACTTGTACACGAACTTGGTGCAATGTGTCTCTTCTTCACAATATACATAGTGAAATATGTACATATGAATCTACCGACATTGGTGGTGGGTGTATCCCTTTATTTTTCTCAGGAGATGTATTGAGATAATTGTTGTGTTTAGTGATAACTACTGGTCACTAGACTGATTGTATATATTTGGGTTGCAGCCCTGAAGAAGTCAATAGTCTTACGGACTTGACGAAACACGTGTTGGCTGCGTCTTATCAATGGTGGATCTTGGATGTGACAATATTTGGAAGATTGGACATTAAATCAACCAGTGAAAACTGCACATAAGACTTTGTACTTGATTGAGTGCTCGGAGGAATATATAATTGAACATAGTCAGGTTGGCTGATTACTGCTTTCTAGATAAATCTCAATTATCCAGCCACTTCTCAAAAATCTCAACACCAGTGACTTGTCCCAAAGCGTGGTGAACCTATGCTTTGGCAGATTAGAGAACAGAATGCCCCACAACAGTTTGCTGATAAGTGGATGGTCTCCCACCAGTCTGCCCTCGCACAGCAGATGTCCCACTGAAGTGGCAGAGCGAAAGTTGTTAACTCACAAGAAAGCTAAACGGTAGCTGCCATATCACCACCACCAATTCTGACTCCACGGAATCAGATCCCTGTTCTTTACACCAAGCCACCCATTTCCACCAATCCGAAGCATACCGTTTGTGGGTAGAGGCGGACCAAGCTTTCTGGATGCATTGGATAGCTTGCTCCGAAATTCCTGTCAGGCTCCAACATGCTATGTTATGTACTTTTTTTTTAAAAGAGCTAAGCAACTCACTCCTGAAGGAATATAATGGTGCTAGGCAGTCTTAAGCAGAGAAAAGGCAACTAAACAGAAGAACCATGTTTTCTGTACTTGTTTTTTAATTTTCCAAAGCCAGACAAAAACAAACATGGTGTGGGAGACTGTTCCATTAGTGGGGGGGGCAGAGAGGAAAAGGAGCACCCGCCTTGTCCTGAGGTTTGAATGAGGTGAGATCTTAGAAAGGCTTTGTCCATGGATCTCAGGTTTCTAATGGGGTGGTACCCCATTAGAAGCCAAGTTTGCATTCCCGGGGGAATCTTATCTAACCATGCTCTTGCTATTGTCAATCTCAGCACTGCAGTGGCCATAAACATAAATTCCTTGTGGATAGGTCCATCCTGCTTGTCTCTCCCGAACAAAATCCGCATAGGTGTCAGTTGTATTCGTATTCCAAGTGTTCTACCAAGAAAATCTTCTACGTTTTTAATCAAAGTGTGTAACTGGGGGCAGGTAGCAAACATATGAATTATATCTGCATCCACTGCATTACATCGAGGGCAGGTGATACCAGTGGAGCCTCCCCACTTAGCTATTCTAGCGGGGGTGTGATACAGTGAGAATAAAGTCTCGTAATGCTGAGATTGCAGGGGACCCGAACACAATATAGTACGACCATGTCCAAGGCTTCCTGGAAGCTTCCAGGCTCCCCCCCCCCAGTTTTTCAACCCACTTATGACTAACTTTATTCATATCATCCATCTTCCCTTTTGCAAGACATGCATAGAAGGATCTAATTGTACATTCCCCTCCTAGTTTTACTTTCTCCAGAATTTCATTGCTTTTAAACCCCATGCTACCACTCTGCTTACGACAAAGAAAGCTCCTTACCTGTAGGTATTTAAAAAAATCCTTTCTTTCAATACCATACTTGAGGGTGAGGTCTACAAACTGGACTATCCCCTCCTCATCCATTAAATCTCAAATCTGTATTATCCCTTTTTGTGCCCATCCCGCCATTGTCGAGTCAGCAAATACTTCCGCAGGGAAGGATTTATTCTTATACTAAGACTCAAAACTAGATATTCTATTCCTCACGGAAACCTGGTTAACATCTCACTCCGAAGCGGACATTGTTAACATGCTCCCCCAGGACTACCTTATACAATATCAAAACAGAAAGGAGGGAAAAGGAGGTGGACTAGCAATTGTCCACAAAAACTCCTTTGTATGTAGGTTACAAGAAGGAGAAATAGAGGATTGCGAAAGCACCCATTTCTCCCTTCAGATAACCCCTAACAAATCACTTACGGGCACTCTGATATATCGTCCACCCGGCAGCCCAGGAGATTTTGTTAACTCACTGCTTGAGTCCACTACTTCCTCCTGCATCTCGTCCCCCAACTTCATCGTGCTAGGTGATTTAAACTTACATTTTGAGGACAACACAGACAAAACGGCTGTGGACCTCACCTCACAATTAAAAGCACTCGATCTTCATTTAATTAACTCAGAGGCTACGCACATCAAAGGTCATCTTTTGGACCCTCTCTTCACTAATCTCCCTAAAACTGAGGTTCGACCTGCGATCCCTCTCCCTTGGAGTGACCATTTTCTCCTCCCATTCATCTGGCAAATTCAAGTAAAAAAGGCCCACACACCAATTCCCAGAGAAAACGATAGAATATGGTATAAAATATCATTTGAACAATGGACACAGGAGCTAATTGGCTCCGCTCCCCTGCCACTCCCTGACCCGGTAAAAGCAGATAAAAACTTTACCAGCTGGCTCACGTCCACTCTGGACATAATCGCCCCGAAACAAGATCTAAAAAAGATAAATAACTCCTTTAAGTCGCCTTGGTTCTCACAAGAACTCAGGAACCTACAAAAAAGTTGTAAAATCCATGAGAGAAAGTGGAGAAAAAACTGGGACCCTCTTATCAAGGAAGAGTATAGAACTGCAATGAGGATCTACAAAGCAGCGCGGAAAGCAGCCCAAGCCTCATTTTTTGACAAAAAAATCAAAGCTGCATCTAGCTCATCCCGAGAGACTTACAAAATAGTCAAAGAACTTCGCAAAATACCCACCCCCCCCTCTTTTCAACAACCCTCAGTTGCCAGATGCAACCAAATAGCGGGCTTCTTCCAAAGCAAGATTACCAACATTTTGCAGTCACTCCCGCCCAAATCAGACAGCAATCCCCCTGCTGCCCCCCTACCCCTAGACCAACCCTCGACAGCTTTAACCAACTGTCTAACGATGACTTTTTGAAAGCCCTTTCAGACCTGAAAAGTGGCTCCCCCAACGACCCTGCTCCTATTCGAATCCTAAAACAAGTCCGACCTACCATATCCCACCTGGCCACTAACCTAATCAATACCTCGCTGGGCCAAGGAGTGGTACCCCCAGCTGGAAGCATGCCATGGTCAAGGCATTACAGAAAAAACCAGGACATGACCCATCAGATCTATCCAACCTTCGACTGATCTCTCTCCTGCCTGGCTTGAGCAAAATCGCAGAGAAGGCAGTTAACCAGCAATTATCAGCCTTCCTCGAATCCAATAATCTTCTTCGACCCTCACAAACAGGCTTCCGGCCAGGCCAGGGGACCGAGACAGCCCTCCTGAAAGTGGTAGAGGAGGCTAGATGCATCTTGGATTCAGGGGGATCGGTTTTACTGATCCTCCTGGATCTAAGCGCTGCATTTGATACGGTGGACCACAAGATCCTAATACAGCGACTATCTGAACTAGGAGTGAGAAGCACGGCACTAAGTTGGCTCTCCTCCTTCTTAGAAAACCGTACCTTCCAGGTTTGTGAAGGGAACGTCCGTTCAGATATCCTTTCCCTCCAGTGTGGGGTCCCCCAGGGCTCTTCACTGAGCCCTATACTGTTTAATACATATATGGCCCCCCTGGAAGATGTGGTCACCCCATTTGGGATAAAAGCAGTCACCTGCGCTGACGACACCCAAATGATCGTATCATTTTCACTCGAGGAAGAAAAAATCAAAAACCTCCATGACTGCCTAGAAGGTATACATGCCCTTGATGTCCAACTCAAGGCTTAAGCTCAATGGCTCAAAGACCGAGCTTATGCTCCTGGGACACCAACCACCATCCCTCCCCACTGCTATGTGGCCTTCATGCCTAGGACCCATCCCCCAGCCTAAAACTGAAATTAAAAGTCTAGGCTTCTGGCTGGAACAGAATCTTTCCATGACAACACAAGCCAAAAAAACAGCCGGCACCTGTGTTGGTCTACTCCGATCAACTAGGAAGGTTCTTCCACTACTCCCCGCAACCTCCCAAAAGATGCTCATGCAAGGTCTAATACTATCAAGATTAGACTATTGCAATGCCCTTTTTTTGGGTGCCCCTGAAGCCACGCTCAATGTCCTGCAGCGAACACAAAATGCCGCTGCACGGATACTCACTGGCACCCCCCGTAGAGTTTCAGCCAAACCTGCCCTTAAGACACTGCACTGGTTGCCGATCCGCGAAAGGGGCAAATTCAAGTCCCTATGTACCACCCATAGAGCCATGCAAAACTAAGGACCCCCAATGCTGAAATCTATGCTCTACCCATACACACCGAACAGACCCTTACGATCAGCGCAAGGCAACCTGGCCAAGGTCCACCGAACTAAAAGAGCTCGTACTGGTGGACGCCGTTTCTCGGTGGTCGCCGCAACCCTCTGGAACTCCCTCCCAATCCAACTCCGGTCTGAACCTAATCATATGAAATTCCGAAAGCTTCTCAAAACTCACCTCTTCCCACAATAACTTTTTCCCTTCCCCCCTCAGCTCCTATCCTCAGTTGTATGTCTGCAATCACAGCGCTGGGACGCTTCCGGGCAGCCATGCGCTATACAAATCCCAAATTCATTCATAAAGCCTAACATATCTATTATATCTTCCCAACCCCGCCTTTTTTAGGAAGGCATTCCAGATCCTGAATGCTGCCACAACAGTCTTGAATCTGGTCCTTTTGTGATATCCAAACTCAACTCTATTTAAGAAGTTGTTTTCTGCCTCTACCCCCAATGCTACAGAGTAGACTTCCGTGGACATGGTCGTGACCCTTGTGTCAAGTTCCCCACCCCCAATTAACCCCTGCATATACTGTAGTGCTGCAGCCATTTGGTACAGCCTAAAGTCAGGGGCCCCCCAACCCCCTCTCTCTCTTGGGAGAGACATATATCTGTAGGCCCGCCTGGTCTTCCCATGTGCCCAAATAAACCTGTTCAGTACATTCTCTAACAAATTAAACCACTTAGCTTCAAAAACCAAAGGGATAGAATGAAAAAAATATAGAAATTTGGGCAAGATCAACATTTTAATCACGTTAGTAAACCCCATAAGAGAGAGATGGAGATTGTTCACCCTCTCCAGGTCTCCCTTAACCTTAGCGATCAGTGGAGTCAAATTCCTTTCTACAACCATATCCAGGTCCGCCGTTAGTGATACCCCTAAATACACTGCAGAGTTAACCACCCTATTATCATCGCATATAGCATATATATATTTTATGATCTGCGTTTTAGATCTGTTTAGACTGTACCCAGATATCTGCCCAAACACCTGGGCCTCTGCTTTTACCTCCTTTATAGCTAGAGTGGGGTTTGGGGTTAGTATAGCTACATCGTCTGCATAAGCTAAGATCTTCACCATGCAGCTGTTTACCCTCATTGGTGGTATCTCCGGATTAGCTTTGAATCGCCGCAGTAGCGGTTCAAGATATAGCGCAAAAAGGAGGGGAGAGGAGGGGCATCCCTGCCTAGTCCCCCTAGCAATTTTTACTGCAGCTGACAGCCCTCCATTAACTCTAATTCTCGCAGTTGGGGTAATGTAGAGAGCCTGTTTGGCTTTTATAAAAGGCTTCCGCATCCTACACCACCACATAACCTACCAGAGGTAGTCCCAGGAGACCCTGTCGAAGGCCTTCTCAGCGTCTAAGAAGAGTGCTGCAACAGGATCCCCTAGGACCCCTGCAGAGTCGAACATAGTAACAACGGTCCTAACATGCTGCGTTGTCCCTTTTCCAGGTATGAATCCATGCTGTATGGGGGTTACCAACTGCTCGATGATCCCTGCCAGTCTCTTTGCTAAAATTTTAGAGTATATTTTGACATCAGAATTCATTAATGTAATTGGTCTATAAGACCCTGGTGCTTCTGGCGGCTTCCCCTTTTTTAAAATTACAATTATATCAGCCCCTCCCCATGAATCCGGGCTGGATTCCCCTAATTGCGCTTGTTGCATTATTAAGAACATATCTGCCAAAAGCACGTTTTTAAATACTTGATAAAATTCAAGCGGGATTTGGTCTGGCCCTGCTGCTTTACCTACTGGTAAGCTACCGAGGGCCCCAATAAGTTCTTCCAACTCGAAGGGTCCGTCTAATATCTCCCTATCTTCTTCGGACATTATCGGTGGAGAGATATTCCTTAAATATTTTTCAACCTCTAGCAAGCTCACTGGATCCTCTGGGGTATACAAATCAGAGTAAAACTTTCTAAAAACTTCCTTTATTAGATTAGGATCCACAACCAAATTCCCCTGTGCATCCCTAATTTCTTTTATTCCAGCTGCAGCCGCTCTCTGCCTGGTTCTAATTGCCAGAACTCGCCCTACTCTCTCGCTGAGTTCATACGTCTTTTCCTTCTTTGTTAGGAAATTATCTGCAGCTTGCCTAGCCAGTCCTTCCACCGCTTCAACTTTCAAAGCTATGATTTTAAGCAGGTGTTCTTCTAGAGGTAAATTTCGTGCTATGGCCCTACTTAGATTTCCTTCCTCTCTTAATAGTCTATACCCAACCAGCTCTCTCGTATCTCTTTCTCTCTTTTGCCTTCCCAAGACGAAACTCATTGTTTCTCCCCGTACTCCGGCCTTGAAAGTGTCCCAAACCACTCCTGGAGCTGCTGTCCCCCTATTGATGTCCCAGAAACATTTACTGTTACTGTTCTTTACACCAAGCCACCCATTTCCACTAATCCGAAGCATACCTAAAAAAGATTATAAATTGAGTATTGTTGGCTTATGATATTATATAAAGGCTGCACGCATGTACAATCTTATCAAGCAGAGATATACAGATGTTGAAAAGGGTTGGGTTGAAGGAAAATCCCTGTGGCACACGTTTATCTATGGCTGTTACTGTTCTTTACACCAAGCCATCCATTTCCACTAATCCGAAGCATACCTAAAAAAGATTATAAATTGAGTATTGTTGGCTTATGATATTATATAAAGGCTGCACGCATGTACAATCTTATCAAGCAGAGATATACAGATGTTGAAAAGGGTTGGGTTGAAGGAAAATCCCTGTGGCACACGTTTATCTATGGTCATGCAATTAGAATTAAAAGGATGGAGCATTAGCACTTCAGTTCTGTGGGCAAGAAAATACTTAAGCCAATCTAGAATGTTCCTGCCATGGCCAATCTCATACAGTCTCTGGATAAGAATGGATTGTGAGACCATATCGAAGGCCACGGACAGGTCAAGTAGGGCCAGCATGCCTGAAATGCCTTTGTCCAACAGTAGTTACGTGGAATCCATTTTTGCTAGTAGGGAAGTCTCAGTACTATGAGAAACTCTGAAACCTGCTGGAAACATTGCTGGAAACCCTCCAAGCCAAGATTTTCAATTGACCTGACAGGTTTAGTGGATGTAGATTCTCTGTTGGGTCTAATAACAAGTTCCCGAACGCTGTTAGTTTGATCCGGAAGTTGCACGACAATTCCAACAAGCATGTTAGCCAAGTGTGTGCTTTCCAAATCGGAGTCATCGGAATGATCTCCGACAGCTATCATCTCACTTGTGACACTACCTGAAATATCATCACAAAAGGCGGAAAGGCATAATGAAGTGTTGAAGGTAAAGTCTGTAAGAATGCATCCATAGCAACCACTACAGGGTCCGAATGCCAGCTAAAAAATTGAGGGAGTTGTTTGTTCAGACAGAAGGCAAAAATATCTAACTCACATGGTCCCCAGATCTGATGCAATGTCTCAAAAATGTTGGGGAGTAGTCTCCAATCACTTTTGCCTATCAACTGACAGGAGCACAAATTCGCTATTACGTTCCATGGGTCTGGAATGAATTCCACAATCACATGGATCTGATGTTAGAGACTGAAATGGCAAAAGTCCTTGGCTATCACCACCAGAATGCACCATCTTGTTCCCCCTGGCTTGTTGACATAGCGTACCACAGACATGTTGTCCATGCGAAAGAAAATACATTAATTCAATTTCTAAGGGGACAATCTTCGGATGGCAAATGACCCCACCAAGAGCTCCAGATAATTTCTGTGCATATTCAATTGTTCCGGACACCAACAAACCCCGGTAGAGATTTCAATACAACTCATGCCCCAGCTCCACCTGCTGGCATAAGATTCTATTAATATCAACAGAGCTTTTCTGAAGATTGCCCAGCCATTCCCGGTCTCCACATGGTTCAGCCAGCAGGTCAATTCTGTCCTGACTTCCTCTAAAAGTGGAATCTACTGACTGTAAGTCTATCCATTTTGCAGACGTTGGATTTTTAATCTCCGAAGGGCCCTGTAATGAAGAGATCCCGGGAAGATTGCTTGTATCTAGGATGCAAAATGTCCCACTACCCTGGCTAGGGATTTCAATGACACTGTCTGTTTGGGTAACATAGATCTCGACATCTTCTCGATCATTCTCAACTTTGACATCAGTAACTGGAGTTGCAATTGGACCGAGTTTACAACAAAGCTCAGAAACTCTAGGCATTGATTGGGATCAGACAGGATTTCTGAGCATTGATCAAAAATCCCAGATCCTGCAGAAGTTGGATAGTCCAGGACAGGTGACAGAAAGTGGTCTGCCTGTTCTGCACCATGATGACTGACAGGCATATTCCTCTTGACCTAAGGGTCTCTACCACTGGTCTCATCAACTTGGTGGAACACCACGGGGCCAATGACAGCCCTAAGGGCAGAACCGTGAACTCAAAGCAGACATCTTCTAAAAGAAGCTGCAGAAACTGTCTGTGATGAGTGAAAATTGTAATCATTAGATGAGCGTCTTTCAGGTCCAGGTGCAACAACTAGTCCTGCTTTTGTAATAAGTCTCCTAGAAGATTGATACTCACCATCTTGAAATGTTGGTACACAATCCAGGTATCAAATTCCCAAAGTTTGAGAACCAATCGGGATCTGCCACCCTTTTTCTGCACCTAGAAGACTGTGCTGAGGAATGGTCTTCTTCCTCAAGAGCTCCTGAATCTCTTGTTCTATAACATTTTGCACTTGTAAGGAAAAAGACAGTTTCCTGGCAGGGGAGTATTGGTGTGGGTTGTTGAAGAACTCCAACCTGTGTCCCTGAATCGTCTGAAGGACCCATGCAACTTGAAAGATCTTTTTCCAGTTGTATAGAAAATATTGAAAGTGACCCCCTGGAACCACCTCCTCCAGAGGAATTACTCTCACCTCTGGGTTCTGCTCCGGAAGAGGAGAAAGTCCTATATCCGCCATTTTGGAAGCATCCTCTACCAGTTCGATTTCTGGGTGGAAAAAGTTGGTTCCTTTTGCAGATTCATACCATCCTTCTCTGCCACAAGTGCTGTATCTTCTCTAAGGTCCTTGGGTAGCACAGTGACTGAACGCTCAACCTCTGTACCCCCCGATCTTCCCAAAAAAGCCTCCATTAAATACTTTTTTCAGAGAGAGCAAGGCCTTTCAATTGTGCTAGATGTTGAGACAAATCTGCAGATGTCCTTGACAAATGGTGCCCCAAATAAGAGGCCATAGTAACCAGACCGGCTTCGATGTTCGCCAGAACATTAATCTTGGGGTTGATCTGGAGAAGGATGGACCTCCTCCGTTCTGATGAAATCACACAATTAGCATTCCCTAGAAGGCAGATTGCTCATTGCACCCATACCACCAAAGTGTCAGCATCAACCGGTTATGCTGTATCATTGGCATGGTACACTAGCTCCAGGATCTTGGTTAGGGGGCCCACCAGATCCAATACCTTGTCTTTGCAACTACGCCAAGCTCTGTCAAGCCCTTTCTTGAGGTCCTTCGAGTACTTTTTCATGAAGGTCACCATGATGGGGTCCACTTCTGGGGTCTCAGTGATTTTGCCAGAAAGGAAGAGGCAGGGACACTACATCTGAGATGAGCGTGGATTTTAAATTCCTTCCCAATCCTGATTTGGATGTAATGGGCCACCTTTGGCAAAGGTGCCCATTTGGTTGACCTAGGATGAATTACATAGTCTGCGTTGAAATTCAATATTCTGGAGCCCATCTCCTGAGTTTACAACCCCGATTTGCCATTCTTCTTACTGGGACCAGGTGGTCACATCTCCAGTAGAGGAAGTAGAAGTGGAGGAGTGGTCAATGTCTGGGTGTGAGTCATCCCTTGACCTCCTGCTATCTAGATAAATGACAGGGTGGATAACCTGTATACATGGTTGTTGAGGGAGATCTCTGTTACTTGTTCTATTGCCTCAGAATGAGCCAATTTTTTGCTGGGTGTTATTGCTTTTTGAGGAACTAGGTCCTCTATTGCTTTGGGGCTAAACAACATGCAGGTCTAAGCCTGATGTGCATGTGCATGTGTTGAAGGTGTTTTGTGAAAGGCTGAAAGACACTATTTAAGACCTGATTTTCTGGCTCAGGCCGAATACGTCTACCAGCCTTTCCTCCTTTGAGTAGTCAGGTTCTCCTAGAAATCCCTCATGGTCTTCCATGGAGGAGAAGTGTGGCTCAATAGTTAGAGCGGCAGACCCTGATTCAGAGGTCTGGCCTGGACCAGGGTTCAATTCCCGCCTCGGCGGGTCTTGGGTTCAATTTCCCCGGACCTGATAATTCTCACCTCAGTGCCTATTCTAAGCATGGGTCCCACTCTGCAACTCTGGGCAATAGCTTGCTTAATCGCCACAGCGGCCCCAACAGCGTTAGGATGCCTGGCTTCACCTTGGGGGTGACCAGGAGTGGGCACTTCACAGGGAAAGGCCAGGAAGGGTTCCACAGCGGAATGTGTACACCGCCTTGAGACCCCTTCGGGGTGATACGTGTGCTATATCAAAGCACTACATTTACATTTACATGTCCGGCTTGAAGTAAGCCATAGGTGGCCTTTAATGTCAGTTTCAGGTACACTCAATTACTGAGGGGAGGCTATCACCAGCTAGACAGCCAATATATCAATGTCAAGGCCCCTAGGTAAAGCCTATCAATTCTTAAAACCCTGAATCTTATTGACGAAGGCGTTAGTAGGGGAGCACACCCACTGTTCATACGAATAATGGTGCTGGAAATGTTTTCTCTTGTGGTGAAAGAACTGCGCAATCTGACTCAATCTCACAGCCTTGGGTAAACAGCGTCACATACATTTCAAACATGTTCTATAGACTCGCCGATGTGCAAGTCACAATAGCATAAACATAGGACTGGGATTGTGTTCGACTGTAGTCAGCTTCACACTCACTCTCCACAGAGTAAAAAAGCAGGTCGCTGACCGCGCTGTGCCTAAAACACCTGCAATTGTCGATATCATTAAATAAACAAATACAGGTATATGTTCAAAGAAAAGAAAGGCACTTATCTTCGGCTGCGCAACAGCAAAGAAAGAAGATTCAAAATGGTTGACTGGTTAATTATGTGGGTTGACAGTATGTGATTGGCTCATGTGTCCATTTTGGGGAAATTTCAAAGCCTATTGGAAATGTTTTTTTTTTTTGTCTTACACTGTTTAATTAACTGATGTGAAAATTGGCAGTAAAGAAAGAGAAGCATAATCTGAGCCTCCGTGTCCTGACATGGAATCCTTGGTTCCATATTGGAGGTCAGCTAACAAGTTGACTGTGGTAAATGGCATTCAGTGTAGGGGTAGCGATTAGTTCATTCTTAGATGCTTAGTTCTAGAGTGCACAATTTAGCCCTAGATGAGCATATTAGAATACAGGCTATGAAATGCAGAATCAGAGAAGATTTTCGGTGGCCTGCAGTGGGCAAAGCAGTGGAGCATTATGTAAGAGACTGCAATGCTTGTTTGTTAAGTGATACAAGACAGTTTCCGTACCATTCCCTCTTTCACGTATTACCATTAATGGGATACCATAAATTAGCATTTGATGTGTCTGGGCCATTTGGAGTGTTAGGGATTTCTCCAAAGTATGTGCTAGCATTAGTGGACTGTATGTCAAAATTGAGTGAGATCGAATTGTTAACAGCGTCAATTTTAGTGTTGTTGTCGAGTTTCACCAGGAATAGTTCATCAGAGAAGTTGCTCGGAGGAATTTGTAATTGATAATGGGAAGGGGCAGTGTTGGGTTGTACTCGATTAGAACACTGGGTATGGAATGGCGTTTTAGAATGATGAGTGATGGATGTGTCAGGAGGATTTAAATGGGGGCAGTTTGCTGCCTGGCTGTAAGTGCTGTCAAACAAGTAAATAGCTCACTCCTACTTGAGAGTGTTGTCTTTTCAGGGGAGTGAATTCATCCTCAAGTGGCAACTACAATTATTCTCAGGGTGAAATACAAGCAAACCCCAAATTAACCTCTGCCTAACCCTTCGATAACTTAGCACAAAATAATCAGGCTTAATTTAGAGGTAATATGTAAAGTATTTATGCAGCTTCAAACCGTAATAAAGTGAAAACACAACACAAGAAAATCCCACACCAATTTAGGGAAAAAGGGTCATATTTATTACATTATTTGAACCAAAACTATACAAATCCAATCAGTAGAACCAGAGACATGCAATTTTAAAGATTTTAGGTGAAAATCGTGTCTAGAAGTACAGAATGTCAACTGAGGTTATCTGGTTGCACTGGACCAGGGCAAAGTCACAAATTAAGGCCGATGAGATGGAACTGGGGCCCAATACAGCAACCAAATTAGGTCAGGTGAAAAAAGAACCTTTATTGAATTCTTGGTTCTGGTGTGTTGTGAGATCCTGCATCAAGGATGTGTCATGCAGTGGTGGGTCCAAGGACACTGCAAGGCTGCGGTGCGGAGTCCTGTGTCAAGCATGTGTTACCCTGCTGGGCGGTTCTGAGGAGCTGCAAAACTGTTCTATGAAGTCCTCCTGTTGTGTCGTCAAGGGTGCTGTCAGTGTGGGGCCTGTGATGTGAAGGCTTGTATCAATGATGTCATACTGCAGCAATTCAGAGAAAGCAGTGGGCTGCGACGTGAAATCCTACGCCAGGGATGCATCTCGGTGCAGCGGTTCTGCTGCAGCTGTGAAGAAATGCATCACGCTGTGTGTGTTCTACTCATAGGACCACAGCTGGGCTGGCAGAGCACCTTAAGCTCCACTTCCAAAGGTCCAGGACTGGGGCAGCACCTCTTGGGGGGGGGGGTGCAAGATTCATAACAGGTGCTGGGTTCAAGTTGGTTATTGGCTTTTCTGTCCCTGTGGCTCTGACCAGTTTGGACAGCCAACTGGCAATTCAAGTCACTCTTGGTGGTCTTGGGTTCAGGATACAGGTGCAGTCCTTCTCACTCAAGCAACAGGGCAGTAGGGCATCAACGTTGCTATCGTTGTTGCAGAGCAGCACTGCCGTTTTTATTGTCTTTCACATGGCAGTGGTCTACTGAACAGTTGGGTCTGAAGGTCCACTAGTCACCGTTGGTGCTCCCCACTTTGAAGTAGGAGAAGGTTCTGGAGGTTTTCACCCCCAGAGATGTCTGGAATTTCCCACCTTCCTGCCCTGTACCCAGCTTGCCTGGGGTCACAAAAGACTAGTATCAAACCTTTGTGAGTGTACTCAGGCAGAGACTCTGTGATGTGCAAGTTGGTAGGTGACAGGTGGTCCTTCCTACCAATACCTATTTGATCCTTTGTCTCACTGTCTTGGAGCAATGCTCTAAGACCAACTGCCAGCTACACCTAGTCATGCACCCAAGATACAGGCTGCATGCACTAAATGTTTAGGACAAGAAAATGTCAACTTTCTAAAAGTGGCATTTTCGGAATTGTAACTTAAGATCCGGTTTTACCATTGACGAGGGTATTAAATTACAAATCTTTAGACACCAAACTAGACCTTCCTACCTGTTCCTAATGAAAGGTTATCACGTATTTAATGTAATAAAGTAACCCAATGTTATCCTGTTTAATAGGCAGGTCTTTTTGGAATAACGAAAATCGAATGTAAGAGTTTTTCACTACCAGGACATGTAAAACTTAAAAGTACATGCCCATCTTTTTAAATACACTGCACCCTGCCCTTCAGGCTGTTTAAGGCCTACCCTAGAGGTGGCGTATATGTATTTAAAATAAAGGATTACATCTGGCAAAAGGTGTATTTTGCCAGGTCTAAATGGCAGTTTAAACTGCACATAAGGTTGCAATGGAAGGCCTGAGACATGTTTACAGGGTTACTTAGGTGGGTGAAGCAATACGTGCTGTGGGCACGTTAGTAGCCATTAATTGACAGGTCTTGGGTACATCTAATACCAGTCTACTAGGAACTTAAAATTATATTAAATGTACCAATTTGGGTTTAAGCCTGTTTGATCATGTTTAAAGGGGAGAGCACAAGAACTGTAGCACTAGTTAGAAGTGGTAAGGTGCACATAATCATAAAAGGAAACAAAACAGGTTCAGAAAACAGGAGGGTGTGATCCTTCAGAAAGGGTCAAGTCAAATAGCAAGGTAATAGTTACAGATTACAATAGCAAAAGCAACTGAGAAGCAAAATACATTTAGGAAGAAAGAGATGTAGTAGAGAGGTGGTCTGCTTCACAGGCCATTTTCCATCTGAGCACCTGCTGAGATCACCCTATATCTTCCCCTGTTCTGGTTCCTCACATTACTCCAAACATAGGTGAGGGGAGTACATAAGGGTCCTAACATTAGCAAAGAGGATATGAACATGATGGCCAGAGGGGCCCTGTAGTGGTTTATTTAACTCTATGGTGTGGCTGGAGAGCAGGTGGGCAGATAAACAAAGCATAAGATGTGGTGGACCATCACTAGTGAATGTGTTGAAAAGGGATGTGCATGATTGGCACAACAAGCAATGCATGAGATGTTCCCATGTGTGAGACAGTTGTCTGCAGACTAACTAATGTCTAAGCCTCCTTTTCAGAGGCCCTTTACAATATAGTCAGACATTATTACAACTGATCTGTACTTTAAAAGGATGGTTATGTGTTGTGCAATCATATACTAATAGCGAATCTTGCCAAAAATACCAAAAGTAGATGCAATTTAATTTTAATGTCCAAGGTTTTTATGACAAACAATGTTTCATGGGACGATTGAAAACAATGTTTTGGGATGACAGAAGAAACTAGTGATTTAGCTCAAATTTGAAATTGACCATAAACAATTGCAGTATGCCTTTACTCTGAAACATAGCCCAGGCGAATTGGGGAGAGCGCAATGTGGGATCAAAATCACTGTAATATCAATCCAGCTAGACGAGAAATACAAATGAAACTCACAAACCAATCTGGTACATGAGTATTATCACTTGAATTCATCTTCATAAGTGACTATTTGCCTCATTTGGACAGCATTGTATTGCAGACCAGCATGGATACTCATAGGCAAACTAAAACAACAGTAGGAACTAGAAAGAACTTAAGTGTATTCCAGTGATCACATGTATTTATTCATGAAATGAACAGTCTTACAGAGGGGAACACAGATTTTTCCTCTACAGATTCAAGATACAATCAAAAAATATATTAGAACAAAGGTTTGACAGAAAGCCAGTCCCAAAGTAAACTGGTGGGGCTTCCACATCACAAAACTAGTGGTCCCCTTCAATGAATCAACCATAGTTAGTCTAACATGAACTTTGACATTTGTACTGTTTGTTGCCCCTCTGACTCCCAAAAGGTGCTCATCCATGTCTTTATTTTCAATAGTAACAACAGCAAGGTGATGGATGGATTGCTCAAATGAATCTAAGCCACCGGCAATCGTTCTGGGCCCTATTTCTATTTTGCCCATCAAGCCACTGTAGACAAATGCATGTCATTTCCAAATCAGTTCTGACCTTGCTCCTCATTGGAACACTACTCCCCGAATTGCCAGGCAAGGCACCCTTCAGAAGGGACCCAAGCAATCCCAGATCATCTTCGCCCTACTTGAGGCTTATCAGTAAGGCGTGGCTTGAGTGCAATGCCATAGTGAGCTCAAGATCCACATATTGGCATACCCGTCCTAATTACAACATTAACTGTAACAACACCATGGTGAGGGATGGATCGCTTGAATTAATCTCAGCCACTGGCAAACACTCAGGGTCATAGACCTAGCCATCTTTTCAAAGGCCGATCCTATGCAAATCAGAACTGACCTTCTTCCTCATGGGGAGCATCCACCCCAAACTGCCAGATGAGTCCCCCTCCAGAAGAGACCCAAGGAACCCCAGTCTGGTTTTGCCCTCCTTGGGGCACGTCAGTAGAGTATAGATAGAGTCCTATGGCAAAGTCAGTATGAGACCCATGCCTGCACATACTCATCACACTTAGGGGCATATTCTCAGGGAGCTATTGTCGAGTTATCAGCACTTTATTGCAGCCAAAGTGGCAATAAATGTATTGCCCCATCCACAAGCTGGTGGTAACAGCCCATATCACCAGTTTACCTGCGATAGCAGCTGCAAAAAAGATCGCCACAGATGACCCCGGCAACTACTGCCAATGAGATGCAGAGTAGGCGTTCCCGTGCAAAAAGCAGCAACAACACCACTCCCCCACATTCTCAACGACCAGCCAGATCGGCGATAAGATCACAAAACAGGCAATAAGGTACATTAGCAGCAGGAAATGAACACCTGCTCTGACCTGGTGTAAAGTCAGACGACACCCTGCACCAGAAAAGAGAGCCCAGCCCACAGCCACACCTGAATGGCAACAAATGTCATGGAGCCACTGATCATGCAGGCCAGACACCCGAGAGGGCCACAACACCCACCGCCACCGACCCCCCTCCGGACTAACACTGAGGCAGCGCAGACAAAGGCAGCAACCCCCTGAAAATGCACCAACCTCACAGACCCAAAACCAGAGAATGTCATTGCCCACTACACGCCTAAAGGGACAACCATCCTGACCACCATTGCCCACAGGCTGATGGTACCAATACAGCGGACTACGAACATCCCACCTCAGACAAAGCTGCTGGCCGTGCTGCATGTGTTGGCCTCTGGAACCTTCCAACCAACAACTGCCAGAATTGGAGGAGTCTCACAGCCAGCCCAATCCAAGAACAGCTGGAGATCAAGCAAGGCATAGCTGGCTTCCCGCACGTGTGGGGGCAATTGAATGCACACATGTCCTACTTGTGCCAGCTGGCAACACTGCATACAATAAACGCAACAGAAAGCACACATTTTAGTACAGCAATGTGCAGGCAATAGTGGACCACCGGGGAGTGTCCACTAACGTCAACTCCACCCACCCAGGCAGTTAGCATGATTCCTACATCTTCCGACAGTCCATCATCAACCAGAGCTACAAGGATGGCACCCATGGAAAAGCACTGCTCGTTGGCAAGTACCAAATGAACACACCAGACACCACGCACCACAACTCCACAATCTTGCAACTCACAACTCTTGAAATGCACACATGACAAACTCACGTACAACATGCCAAACAACATGCCTACCCACCAGACACAACAGCTCAACCTACTGTGGGAACCTGGGCCAGCCATGAGCATAAGCCCTCAATGGCATGGCACCTCAGCCACAAGATGGCAGATAGTGGTAAGAGGTGGGTACCAGGCATGTGCGAAGGAGGCAAGTGACTGATGAATGAGAATGTACACAATGGCAAGTGTGGCGTCGATGTGATGGCCCGACTGCAGTATGCAGACCACACACATATCCATGTCGACATACACCGCTGGTGTTTGGAGTGTAGTGGACGTCTCTGCCATGGTGGCTCCTCTCACCCCACCACGGGGCCGACGATGTCACCATGATTGGTGTTGCCTGCAATACTGTGCACCTGATGCACCCCGGGCGCTGGTCCCAAAACCAGTCTTGCCTGCCCCAGCGCACACAGGCCTCAATGCTCACCTTCCGACACTGGCCTGTGTCCAAGAGGGCCCACCACGTGCTGGTGAAAGCATCAAGCCAGAGCCCTGTGACCTTGGCTGCCTCCTCAGACCATCACGGCCTCCGCGAGCAAGACCCACATAACTGCTTTCTCATTGAGGTACTCCACCGGCTTCCACAGTGGACTAGCAGATTACACATTTGGAACTGAGTCATGATTTACCAATTGCAGGGAACATTATTTATGGCAGATTTTAGCTCACTATACTCCCTTCGATGTGGTGCCACCAAGTCTGTGCATAGCCTTTTCAACGACATGTGTGTGGGCCCACATGGACTACTGCTCTCAGGCCACACTGTACTTAAGTAGGTCACACATTTGGAACTGGGTCTTGATAATGGCAGAGGTCATATCTTTGCACGCAAGGAGAGGTGTAAGAGGGAAATGTGTGTCAGTCAGGAGGAAAAAAGTATCATCGTTACGGAGGTGTTGGAATACTACCAACAACTGCCCTGGTGTCACTAACTCTGTTCATCACGCGCCAATGAAACATGGCTGTGGGACCTTGCTGACCGCTGCACCCGGCCTACACTGTGGTCGAGTAGGCCACACATTTGGGACTCATTCTTGATTCAGCAATGGCAGAGTTCATATCATTGTACTAGCTTCATCGCAGACTGCATCCCCTCTCAGCCCTAGTGCCATTAAGTCTGTTCCCCGTCATTCGTGGACACTCCTGGTTGAACTTTGGTGGCGTCTGAGTCTATGGACTGGGGGTTGTCTTCATCCTCATGTAGTTGATACGACTTGGTGGTAAAAGTCATTCCACTCCTCAATATGCCACTTCTGGATGGCTTATGCCCTTTACATCATGCCCTGGAGGACACCTTCCACTGTCCCCCGCAGCCCTCTGCCACATTCTCCTTGGACATCGACAAGGACCTGCTCAGTCTGCATGGCCCTACCTCAGTGCACCACAAGTCACCGTCCCTTGGCGGTGTGCTTGTGCTGGCTGCAGTGTATCCTGGGCCACTAACTCTGTGCAGCTAAAGTCATGGACACTGTCTTCTGAGATATTGGATGGCCTCTGAGATGATGGTCTTCTGGTCATCAACACCATGTGTATGTGGCCCTGCGCTGTGCGATGCCTCCGGCCTACACTGCAGTTCACCAGGGCTCGCACATCAGATCGAGTCCTGACCGGCCTGGATGTCGCATCACAGCAGGAGGCACACACAACCACCACCAGGACCACCTCCAGAGGCCAACTGACAGTCAAGAGAGTCTTACTTCCGGACTATCAGAGTTGCTCACATCTGTTGTGGAAGCCATCATCTGCCTGATACCCTGCTCAGTACTCCAGGTGCCACTAACTCGATGCACCACAATTCATCATCCTTTTCTGATAGAGTTTTGTGCTGTGGACAGGTTACACAGCAATGTCACCTCAGGCAGTGTGGGAGACCTGGGACGATGATGAGGAAGATGATGCAGGTGTAACACACCCCACTGCAGCTGCATCAGCAATATCCCGAAGAGACACAATCCTAGGTATTTTCTTCACATGAGCGCGCTCAGCTCGAGTGCCCCAAACTCAGTGCACTGCAACTCACGGACCCTTCTGTTTGCTCATTGGGTGACCTCTGTACTTGCACCAGCTACCACCATGATGCTCCACAGTTGTCTCTGTAATGCTGGTGTTTTCGGTAGATGTGGCCCTGTCATTAAAGGGGTGGGGTGCATATGCTATCTGTGTGTGTCCGTGTGGTCATAATGTATGCATGAGGGCCCCGGGCCCTACAACATCGCATTGTGCTGTGTACAGTTGACACAACCATGCCCCTGTTAACAGCGGGTATGATCTTGGAAATGTAGCTTTGTCCTCACCCACTTAATACTTAAGAGCAGTGGACTAGGCCATTGTACACAGGTCCAGCGTGGGTGTGTGAATGGTAATTCCGGGGCTCTGGGTGTGGTTCAGTACAGGAAATGTGCAAATGCATGTGTCTCTGTCGCAGTGTGGGTCTCCTTTGTGGGGTGTAGGTGGTCCCTGATGGGACTTAGATACCCACGTATGTGATGTAGTTTGGCTTCCATGTGCTCGAACCCCACCTGCACCTGTTCAGCCACCTCCTTTTGGCATTCTGACACCTGGCTTTTGAATGCGATGTGTGCCTCGGTGGAGTGTTGGGAGCCAGCTGTGGTAGCGGGTGTTCCTGCTGTGTGGTCGGTGCAGGGGCTGGGGTCTCCCCTATGTAGCTTGGCTGCCCTGCTGCTAGGGGTGGGTTGCCTGAGATGTCCATGAGCTGTTCTAGGGTGATGGTGTCGAAGGTGTGGTGGTCCTCTCCAGCATCACAGATGTGTTGTCTGGTCTGCTCTGCTGGAGGTGTTGTTTGTCCCTCTGCAATGTGAAGAGGAGATTCATTTTGACATTGTGTTGACATGTGTGTTGGCGCATTGTTCTTGTTTACATGCAGACTGTATGTCAATGTACATTGTGACTGTTTGGGAGGTGCTGCAAATGTGATGCTGGACAGTGGACTTTTGGACTACATGACGGATGTGAGGTTATGCATATGAATCTCACAGTTTCCTGCATTACTCGATGTGATTGGCCTGTTTCTGCTCATGAGCTTAGCCAGTTGTGTCCTCTGTTCTGCAGAGTCAGGGTTGCACATTGTACCACATTGTCGTCAATGTGGATGTGCTGTTATTGCTATGTGTGTGGGCTGCAGTGTGCCACGATGATCAGGGACATGATCCAGGGTCATGGTGGGTGTGCAGTGTGCTACACATCGCTGTGCATGTGTGCCATTGTGCCCATCTCCCCCGTCCCTCCAGTCCCTGGTCATTACTCACCCTGGTGATGTTGTGTCAAGTCCTCTAGATCTGTGTCCAGACTAACAACTCCTTGCTCCGTCTCCACACGGTTGACTGTTGCCTCCATTTCCTCCTGCTCCTCCTGTGACGCAGGACTCCTACCTCCTGTCGCCATTGCTGTTTTCCTGTTGGCAGTGGGTTTGTGCTTGGTTTGGTTTTTCACATCATGCCTGCACCTCTTGACCTCCTCGACACTCCGACTGCATTCACGTTAGTCTAATTTTGGGTCAGTTGATGGTAGTGTTCTCTCACCTCCTTGACACTGATCTGGTTTGTCTGCGGACTGCTCCCCGTCTTCCTCTCCCTCTTCTCCTTTGCCTTTCCTGACCCCGTTGTTCCTTGCTGGTGGTCTGTGGGGCTTGTTGGATTCCCGTTGACCTCTGCACTCAGCCCAAGGGTATCCATGGTGATACGCACTTTGAATTGTTTTGGTGTGTTCTTTTTGTAGCTTTTATAGTGCATTTTCCCACATGACACCGGGGATTTGTGGTATGTCGCTGGTTTTCGCTGTATTTTGTATCACGATTGGCCTCATCGCAACTTTCTTTGCGTTCCTGTTTTGCATTTTTGCGGCGTCACGTTGAGTTTTTTGCAGACATTTGATGCATTGTCGTAGGCATATTGCATGGTACCGCCGTGTTGTGAATACTTAATTAACACGGCGGTATTGTCCCATGATAGACTGCGATATGTAGAGTTGTGTTAGGCTAACTTTGCGGTAATTATCACACGTTCTTGAGAATATCCACCTAAGTGTATCAACTGTAACAACAGCAAAACACTGCACCATCTCAAAATCCCAGGCCTAGTAATCTGACCTCAACTGCTGCCACCAAACAAAAAGTGTATCCATGTTTATCACTGAGTAATACTGAATGTTTAGCAACTATCCATTAGTTGTTCACTCTGGATTTCCCAAAACTCCCACTACCATTTATCTTCTAATGCTTCCATCTCGCCCCAGTAAATTACCCATGACCTGACTATCTTTTTAATGTAGGTTACTTTATATTTTATGTTCAAAATGTCTACCCCAACCCTCAGAAGTCTGAAAGTCAACCCTCCCTGCATCATAGAACTTTGTAAGAAAATGCCTCTTTTTGGCATGATCACCCTCATTTTCTGGACTAGTGCTGCCATTTTTTGACTGTGTACTGAGACACTGCTAACCATTCCCCAGTGCATGTGCTCTGACCCCTAAAACATGACATAATTGGTTAAACTCCTAATTGCATCATTTAACTGTAGATTCAGCTTGTCGTTTCAAAATGCTTTATTCGGTTTGTACAAGTACAACCATATAGCAACATACATCAATACAGTTAGAAATCATGTTTATGTAAGTTAAATAATGAAACGTTTAAAATTACATCATATCCATGCCAATCTTGTTAAATCCGTAAGGTATATCTCGTTTGTGTACAGGGTTAAATTTGGTCACTGTATATTATTTAGCAGCAGTTGATCGAGAAAAGTTTAGTGCAAAAAGACGCCAAGTATAATAGTGCAAAATCGAAAAAACCTATTATAAGTATAAAGTGCAGTTGACATGTGCAAATATGCAGAGTTATAAGTAAAGTGCAACGTCTGTTTGGTCACTTAGGTATTTTAGCAGCATTTTGTATATGATAAAAGTTTGTACAAACGTTAGTGCAAAAAAGTGCAAAGCCGGAAGACAATCATTACCATAAGGTACATTCAACAGGTGTAAATATACAGAGTAAATATAAAATTCATATAAGGGGAATGCACATAACTCAACAGTAAATCACAGTTAGTCATAGGATGTGAAAAAAGAAATCATATAATAATTGATTTCCTATGCCAAATACATTTTAAAATATAGGTGGTCACACGGTAACACACATTCGGGGAAGCCAGGTTAAACAACAATTGCATTGCAGCTCTTGTATTGCACGTGTTGTATTCTAAAAATAATTGCTTCAGATAAAACTTTCTAAAACCAGTATAAAAATTACAAAAAAGTAAAAAGTGGCAGATACTCTGTTTGGATTTCCCATCGCATGGGCACAGACATAACCCGCATTTTTTAACAGTAGGGAAAGCCACCAAATGGTGGACTATACCCAACCTCAGGCGTAATAGAACAAAGCGATGAGAGTTAATGCTAACAAATGTGAGATAGGATGGGAGTCCTGTGCTAAGGTTGTACTCCAGATACAGTATGAACGTACTTTGCATAGCATACTCCTTCATTCTGGTCCCTTTTGCGTGATCCAAATAGGTGGTTTTAAGGTCACGCTTCGTTAAAACCGATTCTGTTAAAATATCTTTAAAAATGTCCTGACCAAAAAGGATCTTGTACCAGGAGTAAATGTGTTTTAACCAGGGGATTTTCGAATTCCGATCTAATTTAATACAGTCCAAAATTACTCCCTGGGTAAACCTGGTTTCTTCTTTGGCCCATATGGACCGCCATAGAGAAAGGGGACGCAATGCGATCAGGTCTGTGACATAATTTATGCCTAGCTCTCTGTGGGTGATCTCATTTGACGCTGAAACAGGGAGGCATAGTAGTCGTTTCAGGTACCTGTTTTCCTCTTGCTGGATGGATAGGGCAATCTGAGAATTATATCCCCATATCCCTGCTCCATATAGGGCAGAGGACATGCACCTTGAGTTGTAGATGGAAATCATCTCTCTGATTCTGCGACCCCCCAGTTTAGAGGCGAATCTGAAGAGCAATTTGTATTTCTAGTCATCTTCATGCCAACACAGGATTGCTCGTTTACCCATCTCCCATCTCCTGAGAAGCTAATACCTAAATAACAAAAATGTTGAACAGATTCAAGTTCATCCCAATCTAAAAAGAATGACTTATTTTTCTTTATTTTCTTACCACAGGTCATGGTCATAGTCTTACCGTTATTAATTTTAAGCTTTCCGCCCTTAATAAAAATGTGAAATTTCTCAATTAGCTTTTGCAGCCCATTCGCGGTCCTGGAAATCAGGACCGCGTCGTCCGCATATAAAAGGACGGGTATTTGTTTTCCATTGATAATGGGGGCGTCAGCATAAGATTCTTGTAAAAATTGATCAACCTGGTTTATAAAAAAGGGGGAATAAAAGGGGGGCAAGCACATACCCTTGTCGGATCCCTCTGCCAATTTTAAAAAAGGGGGTGCATTCACCGTCTGTTCCGAATCTGACCTTACTTGAAAGACTACTATACATTCTGGCCAGGAGGTGGATGATTTCAGGTGGTGCGCCCATGGCAAGTAGAGTTGGTCAGAGCAGTGCATGTTCCACTAGATCGAATGCAGAACTTAGATCGGCAAAGCACATAAACAAATTCCCCTCCTTGGCCTTTGTGTACTTGCCGATAATAAGTTCAAGGTTCACGCACTGCTCCATAGTTCCTAGACCTCTTCGAAACCCACACTGAATAGGTGAAAGGACATTTTTGTCTTCGGCCCAGGACTCTAATCTTACCAGAAGCACGCGACTCAAAATCTTTAACGACGAGTCTAAAAGTGAAATTGGGCGATAATTTCGTGCTTCAGCCCTTGAACCCTTTTTGAAGAGTGGCACTAAGATGGATTGACCCCATGAAGTTGGTAACTTATCCTTGATTGCAGCATTAAAATAGCGTGTTAAAATGGGGGCCCATAAGGCAATCTCGGATTTGAAGAAGTCCACTGGGACCCCGTCTGGGCCCGGGGCTTTCCCCCCTTTACTCTTCTCAATTGCCTCAATCACCTCATTTAATGTCACCGAAAACAATAATTTCTCCCATTTAAAACAGGTTGGTATATCAGTTAAAACATGAAAAATTGAAACAGAGGTAAAATCAGGGGTAAAATCAGAATTAAAAATCCCAGTGAAGTGTGCTATCCAGGCCTGACAACTGACATGCGAGGTTAATTCAGGAATGTTGTCGTTCTTCAAGAACGGACTATTTACAGTGTCCCAAAAAAGTTTATGATCTTTGGTATCTGCAGCCTGATCTAATTTTGCCCATGCCTCGTCCTGCAATTCCTTCTTCCTGGTGGATAGTGCAGTTTTGTAATTATGACGCTCTTCCCTGATCTTACAAGAGTCTTTTGGTGTGGCATCAAGCGAAATTTTTAACCTTTTTAATGACTAAGCACAATTGTCATCAAACCACACCGCCTTGACTTTTCTTGGTTTCCAGATTTTACGTGTCAAGGATTTCTCAATAGCTTTTCTTATTGTTAAGAATTTAGATAACAGGGTTTGTGGGCATGGTTTCGGGGATAAGCAGTACTCGACCTCTCCACAACAGTTTGTGATCACATTGGTAACAAGTTTAACGGGGTCGACTTTTGTCCATTTCACCCTCGTCCCATTCGGTCTTCCTACAGCAATGTCCTGAATTGGTTGACCATAGGTATTCCTTTTGGTTTCCCAACCCAATAGTTCAACAGTTACACTGTTGTGATCACTGACCGTTTGTTCTATCACCCAAACATTGATATAAGCTACAGAGCAAGATTACATAATATGATCAATAAATGATTGGCTATTCCTTCCATGGAATGTCGGACATCTAGCATTGTTTGCGTTCTTATTGCATTCAAGGAGTTCCAGGTCGTATTTAGCCAATAGGTTATTCAGAGCGCTACCAAGGTTGTTATGCGGGAAATTATTATATACACATGTTGTTTCCCTTCCCGAGTACTCCTCCCTATGGCCGCATGCCCCCTTGAGTGCATACATACATGATTTAATGTTAAAATCTCCTGCCCACAGGATGGCAGCTGGTTTGGGTGTACTTAGTAGAATTGCATCAATGGCCCGCTCTATATCAGAAATAAACATTCCCTGTTTGTGCCCCGCAATATTGTTATAAAGGTTCACTATTATTAAGTCTCTGTATCCGCTGTGGGCCAAACGCAGGACAGAAGCATGTTCTCCTAAGACTACATGATCACTAACACAGAACTCAGTCAGTGCGGTAGATATCAGTTTGTCAAAAGAAACTTCTCTGACCGTTCTAAAGTCTCCTTTTAAATATAAATGGCATCCATTGTGTCCTTCACTCTTTCTCAGTAGCAAAGTAGAGCAGTTTGAGGCCTTTGCAGTGGAGCTTGTGTGGACCAGTAATACCCATTTGCTGACTTGCAACACCAACACTAAATAAGCTATGGTCTAGTCAGTGCTTTAAAAAAAAAATTGAATCATTAATTTATTACACAGATACTGCTAAATACGGCCGATTTGATACATGTAAATATCTTTAGTGACACCCTCAAATCATATTTGACCTCTTATGGGTCATGACACCCATAATAACACCATCCCCAACTACACCAGATGCAGCATCACAATATATTGGGGTCTACACACCAATATATGAAAGCCAGACTTGCTGATTTTCTCAAGGGGTGTCCACATCAATATACATAGACAAGTCATTGGCTTTGCCAAGACACCACTACCTTAATAACATGGATATGACTTATTAGGAGTAAACATTAAAATTAATATAATCCATAAACCATGTTTAAAGACATTTATTAATAAAAACAAGCACTGAAATGTTTGACAATTAACCCTAACATAATTTTATGAAAAACAGCATTAACGTATCAAGTCTTTCTTTAACACTCCTCAAGCCATATAATGATGCCTTAAGAACAATTACAATGGTCTTTGCAATTCTCAGCTGAAGAGCAAAAGATCCAGCTCTGGAAATGCTTAACAAATTCATAAATGTTGCCACAGGAAACATAGGATTAGTTTTAATAAATCCTTTTGGGTGGGCTGCTGAACCCCTGCAGCCCTTGACAACAATCTCAAAACATGTTGGCTGTGCTCCTGCCCACATTGGGCCACCACACTGCTGAACAAAATATGCTATTTACCCGATGAAGGACATTATGGGATGCTCCTTGCCCAGAGCAATGAATAATGAATGAGTTGTTCCAGGAGTTCATTTATGATATTTTCTTACAGCCTTGTGTTCCAATATTACATTTTTGGGGTGTTACCTAGTCCTAACTGGAACATCTACAGCCTAATCTTATTCTCGGGGGCTACAGGGTGGCCCACAAGGCCACTGTGTCTTTACTGGCTCTTCGAATATGCCTCATGTCCTCTGGAACTTTACAGGTGTTGGCAGAATTCCCTTGCTGTGCCTGGCAGGCAGGAGTAGCCATTTGTCTTGACTCCCCTCGGGAGCATAATACCTTTCCCTGGTGGTCCTGCCTACATTAAGAGTAGGCAGGATGCTGTGTGGCCAGTACAACCCACTCTGTTCCTATCATGTGTAGGGAGAGCTGGCAATACGCTGGGAGCTTTAGTCACATTCTGTCCCAGGGATTTGGTCCTCTGGACAGTATTGAGTCGACCACCGTGGAACGCGGTATCAGGGTCAGGGTCAAAATGTGGCACTGGGAGAGGAGCCTCGTGCCCCTCCCTTCAAATATTTAATAAATGCATGCCAACCCCCAGGCCCTGTCCCACAGTGGGGGAAATTCCAAAAAATATGAGGCCTGCCATTTTAATCCAGCACCAATGTACGTACGTGGGACAGAAAAACATGTTTTATTTATTTTGGCCTCGGTTGGGACTTCACCACAAGGCCTAGGTTGTCATGGCATCCTACCAGCCCCCTTCACTTGTATATAGGATGTGTCCATACCGGAAGCGCAGCGGACGTGCGAAGCGGGCGCGCCTAAGGCAGGCCCGTCTGCGCCCGTCCGCAGCCGGACGGGGCCCGGGCCATGTCACTCTGCCCAAACTACTACCTTCACTCCCAGGGACCTGATTGCTCTACACTCACTGAGGTCACTGGACACCACCAGCTCCACATGCCTGCAACAACTAGGTATTTATCAACCTCGGAGTACCTTTTCTGAGTTACAGTCCCTCACGTCCCTTCTCACTTCTGAACCCTCAGTTCTTCCTCCTCCTCCTACACCCCCACTCGCTCAGGTACCCGCTAATATGGAATTAGCGGTTATCTACCTTAATACTCGCTCACTTGTCAGACACCAACTTGACATCTTCCACCTCCTAGACTCGGACCGACCCGACGTTCTTCTCCTAACCGAGACTTGGCTGAATGAGGATTCCTCCCCCGACATTCTAGCAGCCATCCCTCCGGGGTATTATATACTCCACGCCAATAGGCCTGCCGGCAAACTAGGAGGCAGCGTAGCTGCCATTATCAATCTCTCCCTCAGGTTCACTTCCCTCTCCCTCCTCACCATCCCTCAGGTGGACTGTCTGGGAATTAGACTCGAATCTTCTGTCTCCCCTCTTACCTGTGTTCTGGTATACCGTCCCCCACAATCTATGCCTAATTTCTATTCGAATTTTGGTGACCGGCTCTCTCAGCTTACCATCAACAATTCTAAACTCCTAGTCCTGGGAGACTTCAATTACTGGCTGTCAGATACCCATGAAAGCCCCCAATCCCTGGCTTTCACTGATCTTCTAACTGGGCTTAATGGTATCCAACACATTCATCTACCCACTCACCCCAAGGGCCATATCCTTGACCAGGTGTGGACCTATAACCTCGAAATCAAGTCGCTCACGATCTCACCTTGCCACTGGTCCGACCACCATTTAATTTCTTTTCTCCTTCTGGTCCCTCCCCCGCCCCCTCGCAGCCGAGGCCCCAGCCTCCATGCTCGCAACTGGAACAAAGCAGACCTTGATTTATTCATCACTTCTTTAACATCTTCGGTTTCGGCCACTCTTGGCCCCATCGACTCCCAAGAAGCTGCACTAGTCGACTGGCTAGAACATGCCAGCGACAAGGTTGCCCCCCTTAAATTAATAAGATCCAAGCGCCCCCACGGCGCACATCGATGGTTTTCCGATAGTCTCAAAACCTTAAAACTAGGTCTCCGCCAGGCCGAGCGCCGCTGACGCAGAAGCTACGATCCCTCAAAGAAACCACTCTTTCTAAAATTATTGGGACAGTACAAACTAGCTATATCAGCCGCTAAAACCGCCTACTTTTCCACCAAAATCCTCAACTCTGCGCAGAAATCTAAAGATATCTTTGCAATCGTAGACGAGCTCTCACACCCGGACAGGGTAACTCTCAAACCTCTTCCGTCTCAAGCACTCTGCGACTCCCTCAACTGTTTTTTATAGAAAAAATTATCAAAATCAAAAATAGTATCTCCTCCACTCCCCCGGCTATACCCTTCACTGAGGCTGCACCTTCTGTCAACCCTCATTTTCTGACTCAGTTCCCCCCGATATCAGAAGAAGTCTTCATCATTCTGCTTAATAAAGTCTCCTCTGGTTCCCCCACAGATTGCTGCCCCCCCGCGATTCTCCGGGCTGCCTTTTCAGCCTGCCCCACCCCTCCACTGGCCCTCCTGAACAACTCCCTTCTGCTCGGTGAGGTCCCCAGTCAGTTTAAGAACGCGGAAGTAGTACCTATCTTGAAGAAACCCAGCGCCGACCCTACGATCATGGCCAACTTCCGTCCCATTTCCCTCCTTCCCTACCTTAGCAAAGTACTTGAGTCATATGTCACCAGCATCCTCAGTTCCTTTATTGAGGACTCCAACTTCCTGGACCCTCAACAGGCTGGGTTTAGACCAGCCCACTCAACCGAGGCGGTCATTCTCTCTGTAATGGAGAAACTCCGCAGAGGCGCTGACTCTAACACCAGCCAAGCCTTAATCCTCTTGGACTTGTCGGCAGCCTTTGACACGGTCGACCACTCCATCTTGGTCGACCGTGTCAAGGAGGCTGGTATTGGAGGGACGGCCCTTGACTGGGTTCGTTCCTTCCTGACGAACCGCCACCAATCTGTTCGAATCTCCCAATTCTCGGCGGATAGGATGAAACTCACCTGCGGAGTCCCGCAGGGCTCGTCTTTGTCTCCGCTCCTTTTTAATTTATACCTTACCCCCCTGATCCGCTCCCTCCGGGGAAGGAATGTCACTGCATTTATTTATGCAGATGACATTCAGCTCATCTTCAACCTTGACTCGCAGGAAGCGGCCCAGGACTTCCAGTCCACCCTTTGTCATATCAGCGACTGGATGGGCGCTCACCACCTCAAGCTTAACCCCGACAAGACGGAGCTCGTTCTTGTCGGAGGCCCAGCCAATCCCTGGAACTCCACCTTCTGGCCCCTTTCCCTTGGCCCTCCCCCCCCCTAGTCCCGCTGATAAAGTAAAAAGCCTGGCGGTCTACATCTCACAGGATCTTTCCATGAATCATCAGATCAGCGCCACAGTATCCTCCTGCTTCCATCAGCTCAGAAAAATCCGAAAAATAGCTCACTTCCTGACCACTGAAGCTCTCACCCTGGCGTTGTTGGCGCTAGTCATCTCCCGGATTGACTACGCCAACGCCCTATACGCAGGCCTTCCGCAATACCAAATAAAGAGACTTCAGTTAATTCAGAATCAGGCCGCCCGTCTAATCTACCGTCAGCCAAAACATCACCACGTCCGTCCCCTCCTCAAAGCCCTTCATTGGCTTCCTGTGTCGGAACGCTGCAAGTTCAAACTTGGCTGCCTAACCCATAAATCCCTGGCCGGCATCGGCCCCTCTTTCATCTCCTCTCTTCTCCATCCGTACGCCCCCCCAGACACCTCCGTTCCTCCCATCACGCCCTCCTCCAGACACCTAGGTTCAGGCGTAAAAAGCACGGAGGCCTTAGATTCTCCTTTCTGGCCCCCTCACTCTGGAACTCTCTACTTTTGGACCTCAGACTCTCCTCTTCCTACCCTCACTTTAGGTCGCTCCTAAAAACTCACCTTTTCCGCGGTGTCTATACATAAAGTTCCTCTTTCTCCCCTCTCTGCCTCTTCCTGGGTTAGTGATCAGCGCCAAGAAACCGTCCGGTGAACGCAGCGCTCTACAAATCCTTTTTACATTACATTACATTACATTATGTCCTTTTTATAAAATATTTTAAGCACATGGGGCCAAGTCCTCAATATCTGTAATGGCTACAGCAACCTTACTGTTCATATTGCAGCCAGCCAGTAAGAGCTCTCACTCCCCAAAAAAGTCCCCTTAGCCAATCAGAAAATCATATTTTTTTTTATTTCAGGCCAACTCCCAATAAAGCTATACATTTTAAACCTTAATTTCTGAAAAACTACTGAATGAATTTATACCAAATCACAGAGAGCACACTTTCTGGGGAAAGATCTAGCTTTTTGCTAAATTTGGTGTACATCTGTTAGGCAGTTTTGGCTCTAGCACTGTATTGGACCCCATCTTTTTCTCAGTCTCAGTATGTCAAAAAACCCTAAGACTTTCCAGGAAGGAGATGAGTTGTCTGAAAATGTTTGGGAATGTTTTGTAAAGATTTTTAAATGGCACAGAATTTATTAGCAAAACATAAATTGATCTTTCTATGTAAAGTCTAACCTAACTATGACTACACTGGGAACTTATTGTTAGGACCAAGTTTCCATTGAAAATGGATTTCATGGTCTGCTAATAACTTTGATGTAATTTGACAAATCTTCACAAAACATTCAATAAAAAAGTCCCATCCACCTTAGCTTCCTTCTTGAAAGTTTTAGGGTGACCCACCAAGTGGCGGCGGAGAAAGAAGGGGGTCCCGAAATGAATTTTCCCATGCAATTTTACACTGGAAAATTGAAAAGGGATACTGCAAAAATGGCTGAACGGAATTACACCAAATTTGGCAGAAAGCTAGATTTTCATTATGAAAGCTAGATCTACAAAAACGCATGCTTTTTGTGGTCTGGTGCAAATCTATTCAATACATTTGGAGAAATTAAGGCTTTAATTTCACATATATCTATAACTTCTGCCCTTGCCATACACCACCACGCACTGCTTGGACCCTCACATATTACATCACTCATGGCATGGTCAATTACTGCATTTATAATGTCCCTGTTAGACCTAGCATCCTTGGTGTGCTTTCCCCCTAACTTGCTACTTTCTGACCTCTTTTATTTTGCTGACTTTGTTCTTGCTGGCCCCAATATTCTGTGCACTTTCCCACTGCTACCAGTGCTAAAGGGCTTGTACTCTACACCTAAACATGGTAATATTGATTCATCCCCAATTGGCCTATTTAATTTACTTTAAAGTCCCTAGTAAAGTGCACTACATGTTCCCAGTGCCTGAAATTAAATGCTAGTAGTGGGATTGCAGTATCAGGGAGAAGGGTTAACCCAAATAAGTCACTGTGACCTGGGTGTACAGCATTAAGAGGAAAGGGGTCCCAGTTACAGAGGGGTGTGAGTGATCACAACCAGTTAATTAAATCAAATGAAACAAAATGCGTCTATAATGTTTTATTCACATTATAGGAAAAAACAACTAATATAATCTCAAACAATGCGGTTGCATTAGTGCCCCATTGGAGGAAGGAGGACGTGAAGTCGTGAGGGAAGTGTAGGTAGGGGATAGTGACAATAAAAACACGTATATATCAGACGTTAGTACAAATTTAATGAAAGATATATAACAAAGCGTGTAAAAACTATATTGTGACATATCATCGTAACGGAAATGAATAAATCAGACTTACTTATTATATTAATTCCGGTATCCCGATTTGATAGGGGAGATGGATCCGGACACTGGGCATAGGAGACCACTCTACGTATCTACATAAAAGGGGAAACATATTCAGCCTTGGCCGAGATGTACTCACTTCAGGGTACATCCTGTAAACAACAGATCTCGAGTCTGTTTACCTTGTGATTCCGACTAACCACAAATAGTGCGTGGTACACTCGATATTCTAACCGGCTTTTCCCAATCACGGATCAGTATAACCATGACTGACTCTTTACCTATACAATACCATCAGTGTTATTTTTAATCACTCGTCTGTAAATCAGATGGCCTACACTCTGGCAATTCTAGACTAATATAGTCTTTCTTCCCTATTCATTGCTCACGTGACATTCTTGTTACCATGACCACGAGCGTTTCAGGAAACTCGGCATTCACCTCGAGGCTCCCGCAAGAGACGCCGGATTAATTATCCATCGGTAAGCACGCCGATCAATGGTCTTTGGCATTAGTTTCAATACTGATGAGTTTAAGCACCACAGTATTCTCAACTTCCCTCTTTATCCTCTACTCAGATTACGACTCCTGATTCATGCGGACGTAATCCATTGAAACGGGGACACTCTGAAATCTCTCTACGCTTATCGGTAAGCTGCCCCACTGACTGACCTCTTTCCTGAAGTGAGTACATCTCGGCCAAGGCTAAATATGTTTCCCCTTTTATGTAGATACGTAGAGTGGTCTCCTATGCCCAGTGTCCGGATCCATCTCCCCTATCAAATCGGGATACCGGAATTAATATAATAAGTAAGTCTGATTTATTCATTTCCGTTACGATGATATGTCACAATATAGTTTTTACACATTGTTGGCATCTTCCTTAGGATTTAATTCTTCTCATCGGACCCAGGTATGCATCAATACCCGGTGTGTCCACCCCGTACCTCTTCTTCTGATTTAGACATTCTTTTTAATGACCAACATAATAATATGAATTAATTACTCTTTTAAATAAGTTGTTAGCCCCTCCCTTCCTTCGTCCTGATGAAGACCCTCATGCAAGGACTTCATTGATTCCTGCCTTACTTGGGGTCGAAACGTCGACACTCTCCCTTGTTTATGACACAGCCTCTCCTTACCCACTATTCCAGCATACTATGGACAATGGGGCATGTGTACTATGAAATATTAGTTTGAACTGTAACCGTTTTGTTATATATCTTTCATTGAATTTGTACTAACGTCTGATATATACGTGTTTTTATTGTCACTATCCCCTACCTACACTTCCCTCACGACTTCACGTCCTCCTTCCTCCAATGGGGCACTAATGCAACCGCATTGTTTGAGATTATATTAGTTGTTTTTTCCTATAATGTGAATAAAACATTATAGACGCATTTTGTTTCATTTGATTTAATTAACTGGTTGTGATCACTCACACCCCTCTGTAACTGGGACCCCTTTCCTCTTAGTAGTGGGATTGCAGCACTGATTGTGCCACCCATTTAAGCAAGCCTTTAAACATGCCTCAGGCCTGCCATTGCAGAGCCTTTGTGTGTAGTTTTTAGCTGCCTTGTTGCCCAAACAAAAAAAAAACTTTTGCTAGGCCTGAACCTTTCTTTTTAACACATATAAGTCACCTCTATAATAGGATCTGGACAGCCACGAGGGCTGGGTGCAATGTATTCAAAAAGTAGGGCATGTACTTTTAAGTTTTACATGTCCTCATAGTAAAAACCTCTCAGTGTCGTTTTTCACTACTGCAACGCCCATCTCTCCCATAGGATACACTAGATTTACCTTATTACTTTTTGGACGTGTAGGTTCCAAATGGGAAGAGATAATCAGTTCATTTTACACACTCGCGTATGAGCCTTTCAATCTCTAAATCTAGTCTGGGCCACCAATACAAGGCTTTAATATTTTTCTTTGTTCTAGAAACACCAGGATGCCCTTCATGCCCAAAATTGAAAATTTGCTGTCGCATTCCTCTAGACATAATTTGTTTTTAAGCTCCCAGAATGCTCTAATTTGCGGATCGGCTTTGCATTCGCTGGACCAACCATTGGAAATTTCTACATCTTTACTGGAAAACCTACTTAACATCTAAGAAAAATATATCTATTCATCTTTAACCTAACCATGACTACTGGAAATCCTTACCACCACACAACATAAATTGGTGACGAGTTGAATTAAAACTATGCATGAGGATTTACTTCAAGATTCATAAGAAACTTTTATTCAAGATTTTACTTAAAAGAGAACCTACCTAAGGATTTAACGCCCTCTCTCCCCACCAATGTCCAGATTCACCGGACAGCCTATTGATAGGGCATATGTTTCCTGCTGCCATTGCCATGTTGTATGATTCCTGCTGCCTTTGACATCTACTGCCTTTGACAGGGCATATGTTTCCGTGCCATGTTTAGTGTCAAAAAACATTTTGTTTTTGCTCTGTGAATTGGATATGCATTCTCTGACTTTTGTGATGTCCCACATGTAATTCCTACTCCTACCCATCCAACTTGGATAAATTTAGCAGTAAGGAAATATCCCTCTCATAAGTCCAAAGGGACTCTCACCACACATGTCATGAATTGTGATCTTGTACGACAATACATGTTTGCCTAATTCTGCATTTCAATTCTTCTTCTCTCTACTGGCTAGCAGTAATGCGATGGTAAACACCCAAATCTGTCATGTTACTCATAATAGGCGCTATTTATTTCACCCAAAAAACCGCGTACCCTTTGAGGTAATTGAAAATCTTATGGTCGAGTATGTCCCTTAACGTGTACCCCAACGTTTCCATGTACGTGCTTGAAGTACATGTAATTTCCCTCCATGACCGAATATGAAGACGCATATACATTTGCGTCCAACGTTAACATGTCATCTACAAGATCCACCCTGAATGGACCGATAATTCAGTCTTTAAACATGCCATGCCAACGTCTTTACATGGTACACTTTTGAATCTTGCCCACGTTTTCTCCATGTTTCCTGGCCCAGTCGAGCTAGGTCCTTAAACGAGGCCCTGAGCCTCATCTCTCCTGTCTCCGAAAGCTGTACGCATCCCTGACCCCTGCCTTACTTCCTGCCAGCGCAGCGGTGCCCGGCTCGGCCTGGACTACCTGCCAAATTCTCGTTTTGCCTACAGTTATCTGCTCAGCCTCCTCGAAAACACATTCCAATCTAGTGAAATAGGTAAACATATTCCCGGCTGCAGAGCAAAGGGCCCGGCCTTCCTGTCATCCTTGCAAGTGATTTACTGAACCCGTTACCATGGTAGGCCCATGGCTCCGCACGTTGCACCAAGACACGTATACACGCACCAGCAGTCAGTATTGGATGGCCCCCGCCCGAGAGACCTTTTACTTCAGACATTACATCCTCCAAACATAAGATACCAGATATGTTATAGGTACAGGTTGCCCTGACACTCCAGACACCAGTCTCCTCCACTAGTGCTAAAGTCAAAGCCCCCAGTTACACGTCATGCTAGTTGCGCGCGCATCCAGGTTAAGGGTTTATGCTGATTCTGTAACTTTTCCCTATGCATCCACCCACATGTGACGATTCTTGTGACGTTTCTCTGACATGTACAGTGCACGCCCATGTGTACGCCTTTTTCACGCCTCCTATTACGCACATGTGTTCTTATCTCTCTCTTTTCACTTGTTACACCTACTGTATTGGATTCAATTGTGTCGTTTTACTATATATAATGTGTAATGTTAATAAAACGTTGAATGTCCCTTCCTGAACCTTAGAGGTGACGGAACATGATATCCCATCCTCGAGGATCATTGTCCATTAAAGCCCGTATGACTCAGATACCACGGACTCTGCCTCTCATTTGAATGAGCTGTCTTGTATTGATAATTATACGGAAAAATGCATAGGTAAATTTATTTACCACATAATTTGGCGCCCGAACAGGGACCCCCCCTTCCCCACTCGCCGGGGAAGTCACGCGGCCTTTGACCCCGTCTACAGCCCCGACGGAAACTGTGCACGTTTGCGGGTTTTCCTGCTATCTTCCCTCGGGCCCATGAGGGAGACGGAGACTGCGGTCCGGCGTCAAGACGAGGCGGTGAGGAATGCGGAGGATCCCGACCAGAGCCCTAGTCGAGAGAGCAAGGTCCGAGGTGTCCGGAGGCCCACCTGTTCCAAAGCGCATGCGTGGTAGCGTGATGCGTGGCTGTCAGATGCAGTAGCAGTCCAGTCCAGTCCAGAGTCCAGTCCAGTTTCCGAGGCCTTCAGTTTCTTGCTTCCCGGTGAGTACCGTTGTTGGGAACGCATCTAGACGGGTTCATTAATTTGTGCCCGGTGAAGACAGATTTGGGTACACAATTCTGGTCCTGACGTGTTCACTTAGGTGGATACGGTCCGACGTGTCTCTTTATGAGACCGGTCTGTACTGTTTAGCAGTGCATCTAGTTATTCAGTTTTATCCCGAGAGAGGTACAGGATATGTGTTTTCTGTGTTCCAGGTAATTTCAGTCCGACATGTTTTCATGTGTTTTAATGTTGTGGTATGAATGATTGTTTACTGTTTATTCCTGTGTTTATTGTGTTCACGTCCGAATCACTCTAGTCATGCCGCTGTTTTCGAAATTACGTCAGATAGGTACTAGGAAAGGGATACTTGAAGAAGCAGTTCCTGTCCCACCTAGGGACACTCCAGGATATTTTATGTACCACAAACACGGCTTAGATGCTGTGTTGTATTTAGACTTATGGGTGGACTACACCAAACATCTGGAAGAGAAGTTTAGATGGCCTGTCTCAGGGACATGGGATGCCGAATGCATCATGAGAGTAGAAGAAGCGTTATGGAAAAAGAAAGCCAGACAATCTCAGAAAGATGCCATAGAATTGTGGCGCAAAGAATCGCATAGAAGAACAGAAAAAGCAATCAGAAAAACAGAGAAAAGTAGAGAAGAATCCGAAAAAGCCAGAGAAAGGGAGTTACTAGAAGAAGGAGAACAGGTCAGATTAGAACAATTAGACCGCCAAAGAAATGCACTCATTACAGGCATGTATCCAGTTCTTGCCGAGGGCCTGCCCAAGGCGACCCCGGAAGTACTTCGTAACTTGCCACCACCATTGGTTCCGACTAAACTCCGTCCCAAAAAGACCGCAGCAGACATTTTTCTTTCTTCTTATTTAGATGACGTAGCTCCAGCATATACCAATGCACCCGTACCACCCGTTAATAATGTACAGCAGCACGTTCCGGCTGATCAAGCCACGACCCCTCCACGCCAAGATTCACTTCCCGCACCTGCTGTCACTTCCCCTTCTGCTGCTGCTGCTACTGGTCCCCCTATTATTGGTCCTCACAATCCTTTTGCGACAGATACAACCCAGAGTCAATCCCCGTTACATGTACCTTTCCCACACGCCATGTCGTCAGGTCATGCCCACGTTTCTGCTTCAGGAGGTGCCGCAGGAGGTCACCTTCACACCCCGCCACAGTTACGACGAGTGACAATGAGAGAATTGGCAACACAGCGTACTCCGAAAGCAATGACATATGAAAAGCTTAGACAATACCTTACAGATTGTAGATATGATCCAGTACCTGGCAAGAAAGGAGACATGATGTTAGCCTCGTTACGTCTACGACGTGTTACAGATTATTTGGTGTTGTTACCAGATATGACAGACTATCTAGACAAGATATATCATTTCATTAGAACCGGAGAGAAACCTGAATGTATTCGTGAAGCCATGGCATATCAGAAAGTAGAGACACAAGGGTTATTGTTACGATTCTTAATAAATTGTTTGATAAGGGAACAAGATCAGCCAGGTGTTGTTCAAGAAGAGATGGATGTCCTGATAAAGTGGGGTCAAAATATTGCAGATTGTAAACATGATAAACAGACTTCTATAGATGCCATGTCCAGAAAGATCCGTAAAGAAATAGAAGCAATACATAACAGACGGAAAGCTGAAAAAGAAGCCGAGTCAGACAAGAATGACTCCTCGGAGGAGGAGGAGGAGGAAGTAGAGACTCCAGTAGAGATTGAGGATAAAATAGCGTACGTAGGTAGAGTGAAACTCCCTAAACAGTATTCTTTTGATAGACCTTTCGACAGACCCATTCGTTTAGAACATAAGAAACGTTTTCTTTCCCCGATACCAGAGCACTGTTCTCTTGAACATATATTCCAAGTTACTGATAAAATACTGAAAGAAAGAATAGGTTATCATGAACTTAATACCTTACGTGATCAGGAACTAGCCCGGTCAGCAGTCCAATGGGCCGGGGATGACAGTATATATAAAGATGATTTAGTAGTGCAAACGTTTTTGAGTCTTACTCCAGAAGAACAGCGACTAGCTGGTATATACATGATTCAACATCTCATTACACTGTATGAAAATCAGCAATCTGATCCAGGTCCATTGTATAATTTTTCGCAAGACGTACTCTTGAGAAGATGGAGAGGCCTAGGTACCGATTTAATTGATATCATTCTAGAACAACGTCACAAATACAGAACTTTCCTAACTCCACATCTTGTTTCCGTTCCACCCCCAGTAAGACAGTCATATCACCTAGATAGACAGAACCCCTTACGAGAAGTACATCCAATCCGGAAGCCAGATGATACGCTTCAACGCGTATTCGTATACACTCCTTTGACTAAAATGGAATTACTGGAAATTAAGAAAATTGTACCCTGTCACGATAAAGACCCTGCAGGTTTCCACCTTGAATTAAAAGACATGTTACTTATGGGCGATTACACGTATTCTGATATTCTTAAAATGTTAAAAGTATTATTGCCAGCAGGGATTTACGAAAAACTGAAAGAAAAAGAATGGGAGGTGGGAGATAAAAAGATTGTTTGGACTGAATTAGAAGACGAGGAAAAGACACGTACCCCAGGTTTGGGTCTTGGGGACAAAACTAAAGCATTGCCAGGATTATTAGTACAGGTCTTGCCTAGATTATTGACAGTCAAAAAGGAAGACTGGGATGCGATCTCAGCCTGCAAACAGAAACAAGACGAAGACACTAGTGATTTTTATTCAAGATTCGAGAAATGTTTCATTATTAATAGTGGCCTGAAAACATGTAGCGAGTCATTCCCACATCTTTTTGTGACCAAACTAGTCGAGAATTCCTTACCACAGGTTAAAAACAGGGTTTTGAAAGTTGAAAGTACATGGCAAGCTAATACGCTTTCCCAAATGTTACAGATGTTACAGTACCACCAGAACAGAATTAGAGAGGAACACGATCATGAGCAGAGACGTATGAAAGACACGAAAATGAAAGTACTAGTTGCCCAGTCTGTTCCAGCTGATGGTCAGAAGAGGGGTAACACGCAGAACACACAGACTAGTCATTCCGCAGCTCCTGTTAAAGGGAATTGCAATTATTGCAAACAGCCAGGTCACTTTATAAGTGAATGTGCCGTTCTCAGACACAATATTGCTACAGGCAAAACGAAAGAAAGACCACGTCCGCCTAGACCAGAACATGTTCAACAGAATATTCAACAGAATCCGCAACCTCCACAGAATGCACAGCAACAGACAGTAGCTGTACCCCAACCCCAACTCATTGCCGCAACACAACACGTCACACAGCAAATGTACCAGTATGCACAGTCAGATTACCCCGATTATCAGCAGTACACATGAAACAGCCTAGAGAGGGAGGTTGGCTTGCCCCTTATCGAGGTTCCTGTAGATCAAGATGGTCCCTATTACATAGTCAGGTATTAGGGAAAGACAGAACATTTTTGATTGACACGGGGGCGAGCAGAACCACCATTAGTCATGACGAGGTCCCAGGGGCACCCCTCTCAGGCTCACAGAATGTTTCCCTTGGATTTTTAGGAAAGCCTATTGTTAATGAAGTATCGCAGCCAGTCCCCCTTGCAGTTGGTCCATTGTCCCGTACTACAGATTTATTGCTTACGAAATCATGTCCGGAAAACCTGCTTGGTATTAAAACACTGAAAGCTCTAGGAGCTGTTATATGTTGTTCCCCGGAAGGAGTGAGATTATTCCTTCGAGATTTCAAGGGCCATTATGTATTGAGGGATTTTGATGTCAGATTGAAAAATGTCCCACAGCATTTATGGGCGCAAGGTCCAACTGATGTAGGTTGTATGCACATTACTCCTTCTCGTGTCACACTCAAGCAAGGTGTTGTACTGCCCCAAATCCGACAATACAAATTGCCCCCTGAGGCTGTAGCAGCCTTACTGAAAATTATTGACGAACTCATTGCCCATGGAGTAGTTGTAGAAACTGACTCCAATGTATGTAATTCTCCAATCATTCTGATTCTTAAACAGACTGACCCAAATGCACCCCCGGTCTATCGACTGGTGATCGATCTTCGTGAACTCAATAAATGTATAGTACCACAGTATCCAGTGGTCCCAGATATTTCATCACTATTGACTGCCATTGATTCTGAAGCTGCGTTCTTTACTGTAATTGATCTGAAGAACGCCTTCTTTAGCGTCCCCATTCATCCTGATAGCCAGTACCTTTTCGGATTCTGTTTAAATGGCCGAAGCTTTAAATTTGCACGTGCACCTCAAGGGTTCACGGAAAGTCCAAGTATTTACAGTCAAGCATTGAAAAGACAACTAGACAGTATTCACATGCCTATTGACATTGCCCTACTACAGTATGTTGATGATCTACTGATCACAGCACGGACCGAACGTGACTGCGAGCGCGCGTTACTAACAGTCTTGTATTTTCTGGCCGAAAAGGGGCACAAGGTATCCCCTTCGAAGCTCCAATTCTGTGCCCAGCACGTGGTATACCTTGGGCACTTGCTGTCCAAGAGGGGTAGGCAGTTGACACCAGATCGTATCCAGTTAATTGCACATCTGCCACAACCCAAGACACAAAAAGAAGTACAGGCTTTTATTGGCCTCACTTCGTACTGCAGACAATGGATTCCCCAGTATGCATTTCTAGCCAAGCCACTCATACAGTTGACAACACAGGAGGCAGCGACTTCGACTGTCCTCCCTTGGACTCAGGAACATACACAAGCTTTTAATGACTTGAAAAAAGCCTTATGTCAAGCACCAGTTTTAGCGACATCATGTTACAGTAAACCTTTTACACTTTTCGTCACAGAACGTGATGGCACAGCATTATCTGTTCTCACACAAGATCAAGCAGGATATCATAAGCCTTGTGCTTACTTTTCTAGTACATTGGATCCAGTTGCCCAGGCTCTGCCTGCGTGCTTGAAATCAGTTGCAGCAACAGCTCTAGCTATCAGACAAAGCGATTCAATAGTGTTAGGACATCCTTTGACAGTACAGGTTCCACATTCCGTGGAAGTTCTTCTGAATCGCACCCAGACTCAGCACTTGACCATAGCACGATTGACAGGTTATGAATTGACACTGTTCCAGCCACACATAGAAATCAGACGCTGCAACATACTCAATCCTGCCACATTGTTACCCTCGAGTACAACCGATCCAGCACCACATGACTGCGTAGAAGTCATTAATACAGTGACGAAGCCCCGACAAGACTTGACAGATATTGCATTGACTGATCCAGACCTGACACTTTACGTGGATGGTTCATGTATGAGAGCAAGTACAGGAGAATTAGTGGCCGCATATGCAGTGACCACTGAAACTGAAGTCATAGAAACACACCGTATTGACACACTGTCTGCTCAAGCTGCAGAGCTCATTGCTCTGACTCAAGCCTGTATAGTAGCTAAGAACAAGAAAGTTAACATATACACAGACTCACAGTATGCATTCGGAGTCGTTCACGACTTCGGAGTCCTTTGGGAAGAGAGAGGTTTCTTAACTTCTCACGGTACCAAGATCCAGCATGGTCCCCTTATTCAAGCCCTGTTAGAAGCAATACACTTGCCGACAGCCATAGCCATTATGAAATGCAAAGCACATACCAAAGTCACCGACACTATTTCCCAGGGTAACGACCTGGCAGATCATACAGCCAAACTCACAGCTCAGGCAGACATTCCGACTGACATTACAAAGACTAATCCGACTACACTGACACGTTGCCTGACAGTTAAGGATCCCATTCTAGATGTACTCGACATACAGACACATGCCACACCAGACGAAATCAAGAAATGGACTGAACAAGGAGGGATCCAAACAGATCAGGGATGGATGACGAAGGGAAGGGCCACATGGTTCCTCCCCGACTCTATGGTTCAAGTCATAATTAACACAGCACATAGTCCAGCACACTTAGGAGAAAAAGCCATGTTAGACAGTTTACAGAATCTAGGTACAACAAACATTTACGAGCAGCAGCGAAACAGAAAGTGCGTACTTGCATGATCTGTTGTCAGTTCAATCCAGGAAAAGGTGTCCCCGTGGAACAGGGTGGATTTCATCCTCCTGACCATCCTTTTGAAGTCCTCCAGATGGATTATATCCAGATGGACAGATGTCGAGGATTCAAGTATGTCCTCGTAGTCGTATGTGCTCTTTCCCGATGGACAGAAGCATATCCAGTCCCCGATTACACTGCTGTAACCACTGCCAAACAGCTGGTACGTGAGTTTTTCCCACGGTACGGTTTGCCCAGTGTCGTGTACTCTGATAATGGACAGCCATTCTCGTCCGAGCTTATGAAGCAGGTATCACTCCTGCTAGGTTACCAGTGGAAGTTTCATTGTGTCCGACATCCTGAAGCCGCAGGTCTCGTAGAGAGACATAATCAGACCCTGAAAACACGCCTAGCCAAAATATGTGCCGAGAAAGGTGTAGATTGAATAGTTGCCTTGCCAGTTGCACTCTTTTACATGCGAATGGTAGCTCATTCTAGGACAGGGCTATCCCCGTATGAGGTGGTCTTCGGAAGGCCTCCGAATATGTGGGGGACGCCTATGCCCCGTAGGATTACTGATGTTGACAGTTGTATGCTGACAGATTACCTTGCCTCCTTGATGTCTGCACTACAATCTTGTCGTTCACAGGTCGCGGCTGCCTTTCTGGACAACACCCAAGGAAAGCCACATGAAGTCCGCCCTGGTGATTTGGTCCTCGTGAGAACTTCGATCTGAAGAGTCCGCTGGAACCCAGATGGAAACAGCCGAAATTAGTTTTATTATCAACAAGGACTGCAGTCAAACTAGAAGGAAGGAAAGGATGGCTGCATTCGAGCCATGTAAAAAAAGTTCACGGACTGTGTCCAGACTCTCCTATTAAGGACTGCCCACTTTCAGAGACTGATACTAAACTCCCTCTGCTAGAGAAAACTCCCCAAGAGGAGTACCGTGCTAAGTTAAGGTCTAGTAAGTCAGACAGCATTTAATTGTTTAAGTCCCCCCCAGGGTGAAGCGGTTAGACAGGTTTCTGACATGTATAGAATAGACCCAAGTAGTCAGAGAGATAGGCGTATAGAGAAAAGAAAAATGTACTGTAAAGTTTTGCACAGCAGATGCATAATTGCCTTGATCTCAATGTTTTTTTGAGTCTTACGATTATATACATTAGTCTAATGTTACACGTTTTCTTCCCTTTTGATTCACATGTACATGCTTCCTCTAATGACACTGTGGAGCACACTTTTAGTGATCTGCCCCCACATGAACTTTCCTATCGTTTAGCCATGCGCAACAATACATTCATCCGTATGTTACATCATTCACACCAGACCAGCAATGCCACTAATTGCTGGGTATGTGGCCGACTCCCTCCCTATCAGAAATACAAGGGAGCTCTGCCCCTCTTTCCTTATCCGTTCACACATAATGGTTCGTGTGGTGCATGGTTTACTTTAATGTCTTCCCTAGATAGTACGTCCAAGGTTTCCCAAGGCAATTGGATATGGGGGAACCTGAATACAGTTATGAATAAAATATGTTTCCCAGACCAAGAAGTTCTTCCCCAGAGGACAGGGACCGATCTAGAAAATGAAGTGTATGGATTAGGTAATTTTACACTTAACCTCATGATTCTGAACGTGCAGTCTGAGACTAACCCGGACTTACCGTTTATTACAGTTTTACCAGTGAAAGGTGAATTATGCGTCAGAAAGAATGGTTCAGTACATTTAGGACACAGTGATTGTAATACTGTTGTCGAATTCAGTGATAAAGGAAAGTCTACTTTCAGAGCCTCTCGCCATTCCTATTTCATATGTTGTGAGACAGCCTATGTACGTCTGCCATTGGACTGGGATGGAACGTGCTATATTGCGTTCCTATTGCCACCTGTTTTTCTAGCCCCGCCTGATTATCACAGAAATCCACATCTCGTTCATGTCAGACATAGAAGGGAGATCAAGATCCCACTTGTCGATCAGACTGAAACTACATTAGAACAATATATAGATTTCAATAAACGATTCTTTCCATTCATAGGCACAGTCTCAAATAGTAAACTGATACGCAAGTTAACTAGAACCTTGGAAGCAGTAGTGAACGAAACTTCTTCTGCTTTAGGGAACCTGACCGAGGAGCAATCTGCTATGAGACTTGTTGTTCTCCAAAATCGCCTTGTCCTTGACGTCATCCTGGCAGATAGGGGCGGGGCTTGTAGAGTCATCGGATCCAGTTGTTGCGTGTTTATTCCAAATAACGCGCCATCCGTGTATAAGGCCATAACTCGGCTTCATGAAATAGCTCATCAGATGCACCAGAATCCAGGCTCCTGGACTTGGTCCGGTTGGTTCTGGAGTGTAATATCTGCCTGGGGCTGGAAGTTGTTGTCATTCCTAGGAATAATATTGGTCATAGTATTCAGTTGTTGTCTCTGTCTACAATGTGGGCCAACGATATGCGGCTTGTGTGCCACAGCTTGTATTCCACGTCCAAGCCCACGTTCCAGTTCTCGTCTGAGAAAAGATGAGCAGATGATGTTATATGAACAGATAGATGGTCTCATGAAGATAGATATATCCTGAAGGGAACGTAGGGGACAAGGTGGGAATGAGGTAATTGAAAATTTTATGGTCGAGTATGTCCCCTAACGTGTACCCCAACGTTTCCATGTACGTGCTTGAAGTACATGTAATTTCCCTCCATGACCGAATATGAAGACGCATATACATTTGCGTCTAACGTTAACATGTCATCTACTAGATCCACCCTGAATGGACCGATAATTCAGTCTTTAAACATGCCATGCCAACGTCTTTACATGGTACACTTTTGAATCTTGCCCACGTTTTCTCCATGTTTCCTGGCCCAGTCGAGCTAGGTCCTTAAACGAGGCCCTGAGCCTCATCTCTCCTGTCTCCGAAAGCTGTACGCATCCCTGACCCCTGCCTTACTTCCTGCCAGCGCAGCGGTGCCCGGCTCGGCCTGGACTACCTGCCAAATTCTCGTTTTGCCTACAGTTATCTGCTCAGCCTCCTCGAAAACACATTCCAGTCTAGTGAAATAGGTAAACATATTCCCGGCTGCAGAGCAAAGGGCCCGGCCTTCCTGTCCTCCTTGCAAGTGATTTACTGAACCCGTTACCATGGTAGGCCCATGGCTCCGCACGTTGCACCAAGACACGTATACACGCACCAGCAGTCAGTATTGGATGGCCCCTGCCCGAGAGACCTTTTACTTCAGACACTACATCCTCCAAACATAAGATACCAGATATGCTATAGGTACAGGTTGCCCTGACACTCCAGACACCAGTCTCCTCCACTAGTGCTAAAGTCAAAGCCCCCAGTTACACGTCATGCTAGTTGCGCGCGCATCCAGGTTAAGGGTTTCTGCTGATTCTGTAACTTTTCCCTATGCATCCAACCACATGTGACGATTCTTGTGACGTTTCTCTGACATGTACAGTGCACGCCCATGTGTACGCCTTTTTCACGCCTCCTATTACGCACATGTGTTCTTATCTCTCTATTTTCACGTGTTACGCCTACTGTATTGGATTCAATTGTGTCGTTTTACTATATATAATGTGTAATGTTAATAAAACGTTGAATGTCCCTTCCTGAACCTTAGAGGTGACGGAACATGATATCCCATCCTCGAGGATCATTGTCCATTAAAGCCCGTATGACTCAGATACCACGGACTCTGCCTCTCATTTGAATGAGCTGTCTTGTATTGATAATTATACGGAAAAATGCATAGGAAAAATGTATTTACCACACCTTGGCGATCATTATGTATGAGGTGCAATGAATATCACCTTCACTCATAATCAGCCACATAGCATCCTTTTGTTTGATCTTTGTTAATGGGAGTATTGATGTGGCTAGCTGTGCCGGTATTGGTTGCATTTTCTGCTCTCATTTGCATGCATTTCACTTCTTATACATTTCCTATATAGTCTTCCTTCAGACCTACAAACTGCCTACCCAGATTTAGTTTACATTTTTTGAGCTTTTTCTTTTGTGTGTCAATGCAAAATAGCTTGATTTGTCTGTTAAGTCTAGGCTTGTACAACAATGGTAGAGTGAGTATAAAAGCATGCTAATTCTATTTAAGTGAATGAGTGTTGATCCTCTCTAAACACTGAACGCCAGAATCAATCAAATCCACCAGTGGAGGTGGCTTTGGCAGTGGCTTGAAGCAATATTTTACTTGAGCCAGGTAATTTATCAGTGACAATTGCACTGACTACTACAGCAAAAAAGACAACAGTCCTACCTCGCAGTGCGAAAACGGCATTAAGTATCAGTCAGTCAGTGAAAATGTCCAAGCACTCACACGATTGACGTATTCTTGTCATTACAATGCTGATATAGGTATAAAATGCCATTTTAATTGTATACTGTAAGAACGCTCATTATTCGCCTTTTGAAAGTAAGACGATGGTTGTCTGGTCCATCACTTATGTTAGTGACAAAAGTGTGCATTATATGTATTGTTTGTACCCACAGCCACGATTTAATCTGTTGATGATATCAGACACTTCACTAAGTGCAAATAATTAATTTGCCTTACCCACTTTCACTTTACAAATGTCACTTTCTTCCATTCTTCAGAAAAAATAATAAAAAATACTTGAGGAATGGATAGTTTGTGGTTGGCGTGGTGTCTGTCTGAGTTTGGTGACTTGAGGAGAGCTGTTATTGTGGGTCGCTGGGTCTGACGGATTGTTTTTCATACGAATGATGTGCTTAGTGCCCTTTGCAGACCTCTGCCAACCACCTGGTGTGGACTGGTATACAGTGTACGTCAAATGGAGCAATGTACCTGTTTGCCTCTTCTCTTTTTAATTTTGCAGATACGTAAAAGATATAACATTAATTGAAATTATATGTTTCACCAATATGCTCATTTTGATATTGTTGGCTGTATCTTCTTTGTTGCTTGACATCATAATAAAAATGTACAGTTTTATTTTATGTAGACTCTAAAAGGTTGTAAATAATATTGTGGTTTTGCTTCTTCTGCCCCTCTGTCAAACGCCTGTCATTTTCTCATACCCTAGAGTTCAACAATGGCTTCCACTTCCACCTCATCTCTTGTGCATATGTCAGACAACTGCACTTTTTCCATTGCCTCTTGCTTTAAAGATGGTTGTTTATTAATTCAAAATTCCTTTCTGAATGACTGAAATAAACATTTCTGAATACACAAAGGAATTATATAATTTCTTATGTTTAAATGTATTTCAATGCTTGTCATCTTATTTTCAATGTTCTCTATGTTAAATATGTATTGCATTTCTAGGAAAAGGGGACTCAAACTATTGCAATTTCCATCTGGCAATTAGTGCAGAATAAAGACAAAGGGGAACACTGTTTACTTGCTGTATCCTTCAGATGAGAGAGTTACTGAAAGTGACAAACCAAATAAATATGTAATGGGAGAGATATAGTCGAGAAGTATTGTGCTTCTCACCCTTGAGTGCATATAGGGTGTCACTAAAAAGGGGTGTATGGTCGGCGCATCAAAATCTGCAGGAAGCACTAGGAGGAATTGTACCACTAGGCAATGCTGAAGTGTTCAGGCATAATGTAGGACCACTGGGCCCCCTGAATAATTACACCCTGGAGGCAACCTACCCAGAATTGAAAGCACAGGAGCATAATAAAGAACAACATCAAGCTGATAAACACCTATAAATTAACTCTTTTTAAATGCCTTTCTTTAGGTCTATTAAAAGCTGTCAACCCAATGTCTAACTCTCGTTTTGAGTGGCCCTTTGCTGTACATTGAGGTATTGGTGCAAATGAATATCTCTATGCTTCAATAACATCTGCTGTATCAGTCAAACATTATCAGTAAGGATCATACTCAACCACTTTGCAAAGGGGCCTCCTGGCGCACTACTGGTTAGGGAACAAAGTTCCCTTGGTTGCTAAGTGTCTTTGGGGGCCGAAAACCCCTATTGTTGCTAGAGGTAAGTCCCCTACATTGGGATTGCTGAGATCTCATTGGAAGCCCACCCCATTTCTCAACCACTCTGCAAAGGGGCCTCCTGGCCCACTACTGGTTGGGGAAGTCCCCTTGGATGTTGAGGGCCGTTGGGGACCAAGAACCCCTACTGTTGCGAGAAGTAAGAACCCCACAGCGGGATTGCTGAGACATTGTCGGAGGCACCCCTATTGTTGTGAAAAGTGAGTCTTCCACAGTGGAATCGCTGAGACGTCATCAGAGGCCATGCCTTCTTTCTCAACCACTCTGCACAGGGGCCTCCTTGCACACTACTGGGATGAAGTTCCCTTGGCTGCTGAGATATTGTCAGAGGCCCTGCCGTACTATAGGTTGCAGCCGTGGTCACTGGCTCTCCCTTGCGCTCATCTACGGCACAAACAATTCTGCTTTGTTGCATAGTGCAGAGTTTATCGATAGCTCTGCATTATCCATGGAATGCAGGGTTGCCTAATTCTGCAAACTCCCAGAGTGGAACAGAATCTTATTCCCAGGCCTACTTACCATTCACAGACCCACTCGGAGATTCATGCACCCACTCAGCCGACACGTGTTTCGTCAAGCGGGCAAGGAGCCCGTGACTCTTCAGGGCTGTAAGCACAAATGGAGTAACGGTCCGTATAGCCGGTGATATTTCTGACCCGGCATCTGGGATCTGGGTTGAAAGAATCAGCGATAGTGAGTCACTGTGGACTCAGAGACGGGCCGGTACATCCGTCTCAAGCCGACTAATGCCTCGGATATGGCAGTGGAGAGACGGGTCCTGTCTTCCTAAGGGGCCGGCTATACAGACCGTTACCCCATTTGTGCTTACAGCCCTGAAGAGTCACGGGCTCCTTGCCCACTTGACGAAACACGTGTCGGCTGGTCATTTGCTTTTGAAGTTACCTCTCAACAACGGAAGGTCAAATACAATACTTTGAAGAACAAAAAGTCTTTCTATCGCGTCCACTTTGTTTCATTTACTACCTATTGTGTTCTTTTGATTAAGCATGATACATGTAAACACCTCGCTTAACTTGTGCACAGGATTCTTGTCATAATTACAGAGTGGACCCTGGCCCCTCTCTGCAGAGGTTTCGGGGTCTCCTCTGACCTTGCTGCACCATCTTCATTATTGTTGTTTTTTACCTAAAACACACCGCTACCAGTTAAGGCGCCACACTTCCTGTACAGGTCCAAACCCTCCACAGAACCCGCTATTAGAATGTTATAGTTAGGAAATAGAATTTTTTTTTAAATGTAGAAATTCACTAAAAAAAGCAAATGTCTACAGGGACATTATAGTTAGGAAATATAATTTAAAAAACTTAGAAATTCACTGAAAAAAACAAAGGTTACAGGTTCATTATAGTTAGGCTCACATTTCACTCATACAAAACCAAAAAAATCAACAGTTAATGTCACCTGATCTAACTATAACATATGGCCCCGCAATGCACTTCTAATGACCGCATATATTACATCACCCATGACATGGTCAGTGGCATAACTGATGACATCTCAAATGACATCTCAAAAGACATCACTGAAATCTCGATTGATCGGGACACATGACTCCACGTATGCGATACAGTCATGTTGACATCGACCGGCTCTTCACACACTGATTCCGGCTTGAGGCAGTGCCAGACTGGTATTTATACCGCAGCCAGAATGTGGAGCATTCCCTCCTCTTACTGTGGCACAAAGGACACCTGACTCTCCATTACAAGGTATGAACTAAAAGTCTGTCAATTCTCTCAGTGTTGGTTCATTTGGTTTAGTTTGGATCCCGTTTACTTAAGTACAAGCTGACTATTTCTCCATGGTTACATTAAATAGACATTCCCCAATCTGTCATTGGATTTTTGTCTAATTATGTTCAGGTCTGAATTATTTGTAACTCTAAAGTTGATCTTTAAATTTACATCCCTTTGCTTAGCAGAATACCCTACCCCGTCTGGCCTTTGGCTGAGGTTGGCATTTTATAATACCTATGCCATTGGTCTCTGCTCTGCGGCTTATACCATCATGGAGAAATCCCTCTGGTTAGCAGTATACACTGCTCGCCCTGGACCCCTTTTATTTAAGATCTCTCTGATTAGCTGCAGCATACACTACCTGAGCTGGGGCGCCCTACAGCTAGGTGCCACACTGGAATACAGAATTTATGTCTGCTTTACTGGGACAATAGATTGTCTGCAATTACATCTTTCAAGTGGTGGGCTCCCAGATTGAAATGTACATGTACATGTATTTTATACATGAAATGGCAAGACTTCTTCCCTTTTTCTTTTCTCCTGCCAAATAAGGCTACTTTTTGTGCACTATGCCATCTTTGTGGTTTGTGTGTGTAAATTGGTTTCAGTTGTCTGTCCAAGTTGGCTCTGTTTGGTATTCTGTGTGTGTGGAACTCCTAGAAGACCTTTGGGTGATGTGATGCTTTTCAATGCATCCCTTTCTATGATTTTTGTAGGGTGGTGAGTCCTCAGTAAGCATGGGCGGAAAATCCGTTTCGCTCACGGATTTTGCGGATTTTCGGTAAATTCGCAATCCGCGAGATTCGCGAATCTCCCGCAAAATCCGCAAATCCGCGAGCAGCGGATTTTATGGCTTGCTCGCACTGTTCGCGTGAGTTCGCGGCTTCCCAGTACAACTTCGCGCCCCGCGAATAAGTGCTAAATTGCAGAAATACGATCTTAGCAAAACTGAAACTACTTACCAGGTTCAAAAGTTCAGGCTCATCATTAGTAGCCATTTCCTGTAGTGCTTCCTGAGGGGCCCCTCCAGAGTTCAGTTGCCAGTTGCAACTATTATGTGACCCTGCTCTGAACCTCAGAATAGTTACACATATGCCACAAAGGTCCTGAATTACAGCTAAGGGAGACAAGCAGGAGCCAGGCTGGAAGTTCAAATCCATTAATCAGCCCCTAATTCATTATTGTCAGTTGGGGCAGGGCAGGTGTTGTAACTAATTTTGCAACAATGAAAGCACTTAGCAAGTGCAAAAGATCACTAATCAGGAAGCACTAAGGAAGCAGGTGCCAGCTAAAAAAATATTCTGTGACACATTAATCAGCCCCAAATTAATTCAGGTCACTTGAGGCAGGGAAGGTGTGCTTTGCTTTGCCACAATAATGTACACTGACTGGACAACCAGAGGGTGCTGTGATGAAACAGAGGGTGGCATGGGTGGGCCAGAGGGTGGCATGAGTAGTCAGAGAGTGGCAGTGGTGACAGAGAGTGGCAGTGATGAAGAAGAGTGTCCCAAACAGGCTGGACACGTAGAAACAAGAAGTTCGCAAAACTTGCGACCCGACAGGTAAGTTCGCGTTTGCGAAATTGTGCAAAACCCTCGCGAACTGGCAGAAACCCGCGCGAACACAAAAAAAAATCCGCTAATTCGCGAGAATTCACGGATTTTGCGGATTGCCAGTTTCCAAATCCGCAAAATTCGCGAACGCGAGATTCGCAAAATTCGCCCATGCTTAGTCCTCAGAGCTTCATGCCAGGCTGAGGTGAAGCGTGTTCTCCAACATCAGCGGGTAGGCCCCACTTTTGTAATTTTTTGTGCCATGATTGATTTGGACTTATGTTGTGTTTTACGTTTTTCTATTAATACACCATTAATTGACATTACTAAACACATGCTAGATTGATATGATACGATGAGACTCCTCCTTCTGTTGCCCTAACTTTTCCAACTACTTGATCTTCTCTTACGTATGCATTTCTTTAGATACCACCAGTAAAGTCACCAATCTATGAGGACCTTACAGGCTCACTTGATATTTTTTTTTTATATTTTATACCCTATTTCACTTTTGTTTTGATTCACACACATTGAGCAGCAGCACTACCAAGTAGGTCCTGAGGAAAGTCACTACACTTCTATTTGGGGGTGACTAGGATGAATCATGTTGGCCACATTCTGACTCTAACTGCGGTTATCTGTTTTTCCTGGGAGTTTCTAATCCTGACCCTGGCACACATGAATAAAGGGCTGTTGTGTACCTTGGTGCTAGTTTTATTATCACTTCAATTTGCTCTGCTACCTTCACTACTTTGAAGTAATCACTGTGGTATTAAGCACACCTTTTCATTCAAAAAAGAATCCCTGAGCTCCTACCGCACAGAGAGGAGGTTGTATCCTGTGCTATGAATTGGCTTCATTGCACAAGGAAAATCCCAATGATGAAGCATGCCACCATTGGTGGATGAGGAAATTAGATGTTTTAAAGCGATATTCTTTTATGACTGGGTATATGCTTTACAGTTGTTAATTATATTTTAAGGGTTTCTTGATTCTGGTATATAAATACTGGACCTAAGATACCAACTTTTCAGTACATCTCTGGAGCTGGGGATACTCTGCCAGAATAAGGACTGATGTGCTGCTGAAATGACTCTCACTCTGCTGGACTGATTTGCAGAAGGACTGCTGCTCTACTGTGCTAACCTGCTGCCTGCTGCCCTCCTGCCTGGGTGAGAAGGACTGGACCTGCAGCTTAACCCAGAACCCCAGAGTCAACCGCAGCCCATGTAGGTAAGAGCAGTGGGGCAGTGGTGCCGGGTTGGGGGACAGACGACCATGAGGAAAAATTAATTATTTATTTATTTTTTCCTCGCTGCCCCACTGCTCTTATCTGATGGGCTGCTGCTCCCCAAAGTGACTTCAAGGGCTACTTGGGTGGCCTAATGACTTGAGCCTCAGGGACAAAAGGCTCCAGCAAACTTGATCTCTGCATATGGACTCTGCCATCGGTAAGTCTACCTTGCCAGGTTGTGCCACTCGAGTACAGCACTGGAGCACACAAGGATGTATATGGGGGGATGACCATAAGGGTGGGCAATGTCTGCACCAGAAGAAGGAATGGGGAGAAAAACATAAAAATAAGGAGTTCTCTTAAGGTCCCTAGTTGGCAGAGGTATGCACCCCATCGAAGTAGGGACCACAATCCTAGCCAGGGTAAGTCATCTAAACAACCTAAATTAACCATTGCCCATCCTCTGGTAGCTTGGAACAGACAAGTCAGGCTTAACTTAAAAGGCAATGTGTAAAGTATTTGTGCAGTACTTTAATTACAGTAACTCAGTGAAAACAAGACAAAAAGTTTCTACGCCACTGTAGGAAAATAAAGAATATATTTATGAGTAAAATAAGACCCAAACAAGAATAATCCAAGAAGTAGAACTTGATATATGAATTTCCAAAGAATAAACCGCAAAATGGTTCTTAAAAGCATAAAGCGCCAAGTGGGGACATTTGGTCGTGCTTGACTGAGGTAAATCCGAAAGTTCATGCCAATGGATACAGGAGCCATGTCAGTCCCGATGAAAACAGTATTTTTCCAGGGGATGCGTTGATGGCGAGAGCAAGATGTGTCGGTTCCGAGTAACGCCATTGAGTCCAGCGCTGCCGCTGAACCCCTATGTGACGAAGGTAGTTAGACATCGTCGAGCCTTGCAGTCGGTCCCACGTCATTAAGCCACATAGGGATGTCCTCGAAGCGGCTCTATGTCGACGTCAGAGGAGGATGTGTACGTTCTGATCACCACAAAGTCAACATTGCATGGGTTTTGAAGAAAAACAGCTGCAGGACCCACTTTCAGGGGCCAGGACTAGATTGGCACCTATTGGTCGGGCAGGACTCACAGTTGGCAGAGTCCAGCAGATGAAGCAGAGTTGAAGGAGGTCTTGGATGGCCTGAGACTTCAAAACAGGATGCCAGCCTTATGAGTCACTTAGGTTCTAGTAGGATTTAGAGAAGTTTTTCCAGTCCTTCTCAGTCCCAGGCAAGAGGGAAAAAACCAACACAGCAAAGGTGTTCATCAGATTGCAGGTCCTGCTGGCTGCACAGCAATGCATCTTTCTGGCAGAATGTCCTCAGATCTAGAAGTGTACAGAAGTGATGATATTAGAGGTCCAGTACTTATACTCATTTGAGCCTTTGAAGTGGGTGAGACTTTGAAGAGTGGCCTTTGAAGCACACAAGATACCTTTCCTGCCTTCCTTGACTCCAGACTAACTACAGAGCGGTATGCAGCGTTGTGTGTAGGGACGGCACAGCCCAATTCAGGTGCAAGTGTCAGCTGTTCCCTCTCATCCTGCCTGGGATGACCCACCATGATGTTAATGGCTCATCGGCATGTGAATGGCCCATCAGGCACACCTCTGTACCCTTAGTGTGTGACTCTAGAGGGAATACACAAGGCCCAGCTGAAACCCACCCCAGACTTGTATTCAGAGACAGGAATAGGCACAGATTGGTATATGGAATAAAATACCAACTTTCTAAACAAGGCATTTTCCGACTTCAGCATAAGTTGATATTTTAAACCGTAGGTCCAGATGCATCAAACTTCAAACGTCTATCTTGTCCCAATTGGAAATTACACTTATAAAATGTAACAAGGTAATTCCAATGTTAGCCTATGGTAGAGATAGGCTTTGCAGTAGTGAAAACACTATTTTAGCATTCGCCACTATCAGGGCATGTAAAACTGAAAAGTACATGTCCTACTGTTAAATACACTGGACACTGCCCTCAGGGCTGTCCAGGGCCTACCTTAGGGGTTGAATTACATGCAATAAACAGGAAGGATTGGGCCTGGCAAGTAGGTTAACTTGCCAGGTCAAAATGGCAGTTTTAAACTGCACACACAGGGTCTGCAGTGGCAGGCCTGAAACATGTTTACAGGGGTACTGAATTGGGTGGTACAATCAGTGCTGCAGACCCACTAGTAGCCTTTAATTTACAGGCCCTAGGAACAAATAAGGCACTTTATTAGGGGCACCTGAGCAACTGAATTTGCCAGTTGGGGTTAGCCAATGTTACCATGTTTAGAGTACAGAGCAATTTAGCACTGGTTAGCAGTGGAAAAGTGCCCAGAATACTAAAGCCAGCAAAAATGAAGTCAGGAAAACAGAAGTTCAGAAGGCGAAATTTCATGGGAAACCACACCAAAGATGCCAGGTCTAACAGACACCAAGTGGTAGCTCTATAAGGGAGTACTCTCAATCCCACCTAAGTAGAAAAAGAAATGGTTCAGTGATAGAAAGTCCTTAGCGAAGTCACCCTCTAAGTACTATGAATGTCAACAGGTTGGGTGCTTGGTGGAGGATGCCTAGTGTCTCAAGTGGGCACAGCCCCCACCAGTGGGTATACACTGGAGTTGGTTATTGTAGCGGGAGGATATTACCTCAGCTAGTGTGGGGTTATAGCGTAGAGCTCCTCCTAGTATCCCTGGAGAGATGGTGCTGATAATTCACATGCCTATTAACACTATGAAATACTGCCAGTGGGTCACAATCACTGGGCAGAGATTAATGGCTCTGAGATACTGAAGCCAGCATGACAACTCGCAGATGTCAATGGATGACTTCAGAGCATGTAGTCCCTAATACATTCCAACCAGTTGTTGCAGTCGACAACCATGAGAGTTACTACACAGTGGCTCTGGTCTCCTTTGAGTGGAAGAGGTCTTTGGTTCCTTGAGGGTAGCTGTGCGTCCATCAGTGCCTGTGGATTGTCTGCTTGACAATGAAGTAGAGCACACCATCCGGAAGGAGGTGAAACTCAGTTCCCCCTTGGAGATGTAAGGGTTGCTTTAGTGGGTGTGCCTGACCAGACGGTAAAGTCCGCCTGAGAGGTTAGTCAGGAAGACGTGGAGCCTGGAAGAATATCCCAGGTGCCTGCCAAAAAGAGGAAGGGAAAAGAGCACTGGAAACACCCTCCTAAAACTCCCTTTGGCTGAGCTAGAGGTTATGCTTTAGACCCACAGGGGAGGACATTGTTGCTCTGGGGAGCCTACCTGAACTGAACATCAGGTAGAAGGAAGTGGGTCCCACCAGGGAGGAGTTCTGCAAGGCACAAATGGAGTGCCCTACTCTTAAAGCCTATGACCGTAGGCTGAAGCCCAGGTAGGTGGTACAGAGCACAGTGGTCACAACAGGAATAATTTATATGCAATACTCAATATGTACCCAATATCAATAATAACAAATATCAAAAGTTGATTTATATTGTTAATATAGTCACACTTATGAAACACATTAAGTCATGTAAACAGTTGCTCCTAGGTGAGTGGAAAAGTTGAATATGAGTGCTCGTGGGTAGATTAGGAGAGAATAGAATATTCAAGTGAAAATATATCCAGTGCATATGTACAATTCAAATATAACTTGTCTGGACACAATTATTAGTTGTTCACGGTAGGGAGATAAAACATATTCATTCTGTTATTAACTAGAGGTGTAAGATAAACACAGTCCAGGTTGATAAGGGGAATTGTTTACGTTTCGACCCCTAAAGGGTGGAGAGGCCAATGAGACCTTGCAGTGGGGTCTTCATCAGGACAGGAGGGGAGCAAAAGTAAAGGTCAAATGAAACCAATCAATGACTGGGTAGACCCTAGGGTAAATTAATTAAGATAAGGGGTACAAAACATAAAAGTGCCGGGATTCACTTGTGTCCCACCCTAAGTTAGTGTGTGGGAGAACTTGATCAAATTGAAGGTCACCTCCTCATGGCATCAAAGTGCTGAAAAAGCAATGGTAAATCTATGTGTAACATTGAACCTATGACATACGGTCCATATTCAAGTTTAATTGGACTTTTCTCACTTACCAACAGGATATAAAGCTCCTAGGTTAGGTAGAAAAACGTTTTTCATTTCCTTTATATCAAATTTTTGCTTCTAATAATTAGAATTCAATTCGAGCTGGTTCTTCTAATTCTACGTTTTCCGAAATATCCAAATTCCAACTCGAACAGACACAGGTCAGCTGGGCTGAAGACGGCTGGAATGCCAGAAACCGGTCCTCGGAGGCTTGTTTCCGGTCCAGGGAAAGCATGGCTTGGCAGTTCGGGCTGGACTGTTCCCATGAGGTACAGGGTCAGACTGATTTGCATATGGCCATGTCTGAACTGGGGTGGTGTGGAGTGCAAAAAAACGATAGATTTAGGCCCAGATCTCTGTACTGGGGGGAATGTATGACATTGTTCTGCATTCTGTCCATCAACTGTGGTTTTGGCATTGTAGCGGAGGCGGGGGTCGTGGCATTTGCCGGGGGCAGAGAATCTGGCGCTAGGCGTGGTACTGGGGCGACCTTCGGCGCGACTTCGGTGCACCAGCGGCGCGGCTGCCATAAGAAGGAGAGGTGGGAGGTAGAAGGCAGCTGGGAGGAGGATGCAATTACAGAGGAAACAACAGGGGCAAGGGGCAGAGAATAAAGAAACGGGGAATAACGAGGACAAAACACTAACAAAGAAGGCAGTTTGCAGTACAAAACAAATAGGAAGGAAGACAATTACAGCAGGACAAATATGGCAAGACAGAACTTACCTACGGCCTACCACTGGCCACCATGGATGAGGCGCAGGTGGCAGCTTGCGGGTGTAGGAGGGCCTTGAACTCTCCTCAGCAGCGGCAGCTAGGGCTAGGGGCAGGACACACAGGTGGTGCTTTGCGGCGTGGGGAGTGACCTGCCTAAGAAGGGTCGCTCTCCTCACCGTGCAGCAGACGCCATAAGAAGGGGAGGTGGGAGGGAGGAGGCAGCTGGGAGGAGGGAGTGGATGAATGGGCGGGCGGGGGTTGGGCTGCAGGGGACGCAGCTGTAGGAGAACGGGTGCAGAAATGGCGAAGGAAACAGAAGTCAAGGGGTACAGGGCACAGAATAAATGCGGGGGAAGAAATACTAAACAAATGAGGCAAAACAGAAACAATTACTGAGGAGACAGGGGCAAGGCGCAAGGGGCACAGGGCACAGATAAAGAATTGGGAACAAGGAGGAAGAGACGCTAACAAATAAGGCAAAAACAGATACAATTACAGAGGAAATAGGGGCAAGGGGCACAGATTAAAGAAACAGGATACAAGGAGGAGAAAATGCTAACAAATAAGGCAATTTATAGTACAAAACAAATACAGCAGGACAAATATAGAAAGACAGAACCTACTTACGGCCTACCTCTGGCCACCAGGGATGAGGTGAAGGTGGCAGCCTGCGGGTGGAGGAGGCCCTCAAACTCTCCTCAGCAGCGCCAGCTAGGGCGAAGGGCAGGACACACAGGCGGTGCTGTGCTCCGTGGTGAGCAACCTGCCTTAGATGGGTCGAGCATTGCCAAGGGCCAGGGGTCACTAAATGACAGTGGGCTTTGTGTATTCCTCCTAGACAGCACACAGAATAGGGTGTTTTGATGTGCCTGATTGGGCCATCACTCATAGGATGGGAGGGAGGGGCTGGGCCCAACCCCACTTACCCTTGAATAGGCTGTGTACTGCCACCACACAAAGGGCTGCATACCCCTGTAGTAACTTTGGAGCCAGGGCAGGGAAGGCAGGGCACCAGTGCACTTCAGAGGCACACCTCTAGAAGCATCTCCCCACTTCAAAGGATCAACTGGGCATAAATACTGGATCTCAGACACCAACTCTTCAGTAAACTTCTGGACCTGTGGATACTCTACCACAAAGAAGGACTGCTATACAGCTGGAAGGAGTGACACCCTGCTGTACTGCTGAACAGAAGGAATACAGCCTTGCTGTGCTGGAGTACTGCCTGCTCCCTATTGCCTAGGGGAGAAGGATTGGAATTGCATCTGTTTAGCCCAGAACCCCAGAGTGACTCCAATGGCTAGTGACTGGCCCCCTGACTTGACTAAAGCCTCAGGGACAGGAGGCTGCAACAACCTTGACCCCTGCACCTGTACTTCGTAATCTGTTAGTCTACCATGCCAAGTGGTGCCACCCAGTCCTGGACTCTTGGAAGCTCTGCCAGCCTCTGTATCCAGTGGGCCCGGCACATCTCCTTTGCTGCATGGCACAATGCCGAGTATAACTGATGCATCACAGCTGCTGCATGCATTGGATCCCCCGCAAAGACCCGCATCCCATCGCAGCACGTCGCCACATCAGAACCTGTGTGACACATCCTCAGTGAAGGCCCTCGCATCCCTCATTGACGGTAGCTTCAATGACGATGCCAGGATCCGCATAAAAGACTCACTGCTCCTTAGAAACTGATGCATTGTCCTGACTGTGCGACACATCCTCGACCACAGACTTTGCATCTCAAGCCCTTGTCTTTGGGATCCTTGACGCAGCACTTTGTCCTGCCACAACTTTGAACCGACGCATCGATTTAGCAGCATGACACATATTCAAACCGGATTTAGGATACGTTGTTCAGTGAGCCTTACTGGGTGCCTGTAGTCGGCCTGTACTCCATCACTGTCAGCCTTAATTTGTGGCTTTGCCCCGGTCCAGCACGACCAGATAGTCACAGTTGACACTTTGTGCTTTTGGTGCTATTTTTCCAAAATCTTTAAAATTGATTACCTCTGGTTCTACCGATTGGATTTTTGCTGTTATGCTCTTGTTTTATTTATTAACACCTTGGCTGCTAAGGCAATTCCCATCCTGTGCTGGAAATTTCTATTCTTCTTTATTCATGACAAGCTCAGCTCGTCATAAGCACAGCTCCAGTGTGCCTCATGACGAGCTGAGCTCGTCGTGAGCAGGGAAGGGGTTAAAAATACAGTATTTTCCTAACTTGGAGTGGAATTTTTTTTGCAGTGTTTTTCACATTGCTTTTCTTTGAAGTGTTGCAGAAATACTCTTCACTTTGCCTCTGAGTTAAGCCTGACTGCTCTGTTCCATGCCACGGTTGAGCACAGGTTAATTTAGAGTGGGCTTATGCCTCACCTTTACAGGAATTGTGATTGCTACTTGGCCAGGGCTTATACCCCAGTCAACCAACACTCCAATTTCCTACATTAGCTCTCAGGTTGTTCATTAGAATTCTGTAGCGACACTGCAGTTCATTACGAGGACTGTAACTGATAGTCCTCTGCTGGTGTTGTAAGTACATGTTTCACTCAGCATTTAAGATTGTTTGAATGAAATTGATGAAGAAAATATTTGGAAACTCTTACAAAATATGTGTCCTCTTTATCTTTCTTGAGAACTAACTATACATTTTATGACAAAAAGAACCCACTCATTTCGTTCCAGCTTTAAATCTATCAAGATGGCTTTAGGTGTGCCACAATTTTTGTTAAAAATACAGAATGTTAGAGCTTTTTTATGTATTAGAACACTGTGGAAAGATGCAGTACAACTCTTGGAAGTTAACTGAGGAAAATATTTGCGAACTCATTAAAAATATGTCCTACTTGTATCTTTCTAGAGCACTAACAATAATTCCGGTGACAAAAATAACCACCTCATTTTGTTAATTTCCAAAGGAAATGCTTTAGGGTTCACAGCTTTGGTTCAATCAAGATGTCTTCAGGTATGTTTATATGTTGTCCACAAATACAGAATGTTATCTCTTTATTCATTCATTTGAACATTGGGGAAGGCTGCAGTAGAACATCACAGACTCAACTGACAGAAAGCTGCTGCTGTTGGAAGTAAGAATACCAGCCTTTAGTCTCACATGACTGAGAAGGAAATTGTGAATTGATGGCAAATGTGCTCCTATTTTAGCTTCTGGAGCACCTCCCATAACCTCCATGAGAAAATTATGGGAGAAAACAGTTTTCCCTCAAACATGGTTTATCAAATCACAGCAGAGCATCAGCAATTTGTACACAGTAAAATAGGTAGGACACCCCTAGCAAATAATTTCTATTCTGACTAAAGGCTGTTATCACCCTTTATATGTGCTTTTTTGTGTGACTCTCAATCACTGCTGCCATTATGATATTGAAGGCTATGCAGTATTTCCTGCTATGTGCTATAGCGTATTTATTTTATTGTCATATCAGTTACTCACAAAACCATTCACAATAATTAAAAACGTTAGGTAGAAATGGATAGATACTCATAGTTGAAACTTTGTTGTTTAAAACCGAAAATTTGAATAGCCCTGACTCGTGCTCCAGTATCCCAGAGTCCGAACACTGTAGCTCGCTAGACAGTTAACACCTATAAACAACAGTCACGTGCTTTGGCCTAAGTGACGTAACATATGTGGTTTAGTAACGTAGATTGATAGTTGTGAATAATTTGTACAATTATTGTACTATTTTGTCACACAATTTCAACTGAGATTTCCGCTTAAGCCTATCATGAAAGCAAGGAATATGCTACGTCAGGACTCAGAAATAGGCGCAAATAAACACTGTTGGAACAGTTGCAATAGAGTTGTCAAATTCGATATTTAATAACGTCTTCACTAATAATACTGTGAACACAAAGGCACGTTTGGTTACTGTATTTCTGAGAAAACCTAGACACGAGACGCAGTGATGCTTAAAATAAGTACTTCAAACAGCAATAAAACAATCAAAAAGTGTTTGAAAATCTGAAATGAGAAAAGGTTGATGCAGCGTGAAGAATGTATTCTGAAATCTGAATTAAATTGTTTGCTTATTGGAGCTGCAAAAGATGCACACTTTATTGTAGCTAGGGGAAAGGTAAGAGGAAAACGTGTTAGAAATTATGCACAGAGGATCGTTACAGAAGACGAGTAAATAGATCAAAACAGGGGGCTTTCACATTTTTCTTCTTTGTTAGCACAGAAATAATAACTGTTATTTCACTGTGTAGCTTCCAACCTGCAAAACTTTTTTTTTACAACATTGAAGTAGATAATCTCTTAAAAAAATGTACATGAATATCCTGCCTGAAAGCAGCGATGCGTCACTTCTCAGTGCGCACTCCTTGCGACATACCTGATGCGTCATATTTAATGTATGACGCATCATTTCGCAAGGAGTTACAGATACGTCAGTATTTCTGACGTGTCTGTAGGCGCAAAAGTGACGCATTGCTGGAGTGTGTCATAAAAGTGACGCAACTCCAGGAATGTGTACTTTCACATGGGCAAGTCCCATGTTGTTAGTGCCTGCGTCAGTCTTATGCCTGCCATGAAGCAGGCGTAAGATTTTAACGCATTAGCGGCCAAGAAATTATACTTGCCGTAGGTATAATATAGCGCAGGGGTTTACAAAGTGACGCATCTAGGTAGATGCGTCAAATTGCTGCTGGTGCGTCACAAAAAGTGACACATTGGCGGCGTAAAAGTGACGCACGGCCTCATAAATGAGGCCCTTCGTTTTCAAGTTTTCAGTGCTTTACTTCACAAGTCTTTTCTTTGAAGGTAAGTTATTTTGTAAAAGCCTTTCATCATTATTTATTTATCCACTCACATACCCAATTAAACACTCACACAACTTCCTACATACCGGCTCACACACTCATACAACCACTCACCGACCCACTCACAGACAGATACACACAGTAACTCAGGTACTCCCTGACCATTTCATGAGTGATGTAATATGTGAGGTCATGAGCAGTGCATTATGGGGCGTAAGTTAAAGTTATCTTAGGTAACTATAACTGCTGAATTTCATTGGTTTTGTACAAATTAAATTTGAGCCTAACTATAATGCCCATGTAATCTATGTTTTTTTCAATGAATTTCTATGCTTTTAAAAATTCTATTTCCTAACTATAAAGTCCCTGTAAACGTAGGTCTTCTTAGTGAATATATCCTGAGCTACTCCCTTAAGTTGCTGCTCTGGACGAGGTTCATGCACTTGAACACCTTGGGAAAATTGGCTGGCTGCCCAGGGTGAAGTCTTTGATGATCTGTGTAGGGCTGGAAGGTCTTTGGGATGGTAAAACCCCAGAAAACCTACTGAGCAAAGCATTGATCAAGAAACTTCATTGGGGCTGGGTGGCACAGTCCAACATTTCCAATCCGGCATGGGATCTTCTGACACTTGACTTCATGGAGATCAAAGCAGTAGGACTTTTTGAACAATATTTGGAGGTTATTACAAGTCCATAGGATAGGAAGCTGTATATGCAGTTTAGATTCGGGTCCCTCCCTGTGTATTCCTTTACTGCCTCTTGGCAGCAGCCTTCTCCTGCACCGCAACTCTGTCCAGGCTGTGCCCTTGCAGCTGAGACTATCAGTCATATCCTTTTTGCATGCCCTAGTTATTCTCATTTGAGATCGAGTTGGATAGCTCCTGTTTGTAGAAGGCTTGGAACCCGTCGCCACAGAAATGCTCTGCGCGTTCTAAAATCTGATTCAAGTACACTGACTGTATGTGCAAAATTCCTGGGCAAAATGTGGATCAGCTGAAAGCATGCAATAAACACGCATTTGATGTTACTCCTTTTAACTCATTCCTTTTAAATGTTTTTTTATGTATGCAGTTAAGTATAAAGAATATAAAAAAAGGGGGGAGTGAAGAAGTGGTGCTTTACAGCACCAAGGTGGGCGCATCCTCCTCTCCTGAAATTACAAATAATCAACAAGGTCCACCTCAAGTAGAATTAGTGTATATCCTGGTGTTCATGGAGTACACAATGTGTGTTAAAATACCCCTCACACACCAAAAGGGCCCTTGGTGTCATGCTTCATCATTGGGGTCTTCCCGCCCCGCTGCGGGACGGGGCAGTGCTGCGACAAGCGACTACGCTGGAGCACCTTTTTATTGAGGGTGCTATGTGAGTGAATGGGAGTGAGTGTCAGTAGGGTCAGGAGTGATAATAAATAAGTGATGTTAAAAAATACCTGGCCTAGTGGTAGAAAAAACTGTTTATTAAACATTGGCTGGTATTGTTAAAAAAGTGATGCGGAGAGATAAAGCAAGTTAATGGGCTTACTCTCCTGTGCGGGTCAACATGTTTTGGGGCACAATGCCCCTTCGTCAGGACCGGGGGCAGATACCCCTGTCACTCACTAATGTTTTTCCACAGAAAAAATAAGGTGTATGTACAAAGAAATAATGTTTTTGTTATCAATGTGTATAAATATAATTTATATATATACGTGTTCCTTGCTTAATCAGAAGTTCTGATGTGCACTTTTAGAAATTCTCGTAATGCAAGACACATTCCAGCCAGGCTTTTTTTTAAATCTCACCTGTTTTAATTTCCAACTCACCACCCAGCCATTGAACTTTTGATTCACAATTCAGCTTGGATCACCTCAGATGACGCCGAAGAGCACTTGACAATACAGTTGCACAACCACCTTTGCTTTATTTTAACATGTGTTTGAGGCAGAGTACCCACTCCTGAGCGCTTTACCTTTTATTTTCAGATTGTATACCAGTCCAGTGATGAAGGGCACGAGTCCTGAAATGCATAGGGACGTATCTTTCATAATTGGATAACTCGTCATGTGAAAAAGCGATATCATAGTATGAATTATTCCTGGATGAAATCAATCCTTTGAATGTCTACTAAGTATCAGGAGTTCTTGAATAATAAAGAACACATTGCTTAAAGAATCAAGTATTCACAACTTCTTGTGTTGTACATTGAAAAGGAACACCAGCAAATGTAACCAGAGATACGATCTCTCAAGGAGTGCCACCAAGGGCACAGCATCGTTTGTTCGACACTGCATCTTTGTTTTGTCCAAATACATTCCCCCCAAGGTCAGGAGGGCTCTACCAGTGGCACCCAAAAGAAACGTTTACAGTATAAACAGATTAAATTACATTCCACCTACCGTCATCTACACAAGGAGTGCCGCACACCACTCAGCATTCTCATAGTTCTTAACTATCCTTCTAGCTTTCTTTTAACTATCTTTTTATTGTTCACGTGTATGTTTACATTGCCTCCTTTGGACTACAGGCACTGGCACTTTTTGCTGCCCTTGCGCTATCCCACAGGACTATCATTCAAAATGGATCTCAATATTCTTTCTCTAGGCATTAGTCCTAGCCTACGAGTTAGAATTTTCATGTTCTGTATGCATTTGAACTCTTTCGTTGTTTTATTCCATACCTTTGTTATTAATGATGTTTGATGAATTACATCATGCAGCTACTGACCATTGTATATCTATATATATATATTGGCTCCTGTGAAGCTGTTGTACTGCTGTTTATAATCATTATCTATTAGGTCTTTGTAAATTGCTGCTACTTAAGGTTGCCTGTTTTATTCTGGTTTTTCATGTATTGCATGCAAAAGGCACTTTTATGGTTGCAATGGCCAATATAAAGTTATTGATGTAAATGATATACTAGTGTATATGTGTATATATATATATATTCACTGAATAAACCATAGGTTTCACACCAGTTATAGTTAGCTGCAAATTTTACTGACATAAAACCATTGAAATTCCACGTTAAAGTTAGTTGGACTCACTATAACTTGCGTGTGTAATGCACTGCTGATGACGTCACATATTACATCACTCATGACATGGTCAGTGACATCACTCATGACATCACTGATGACACCATCCAGTGAATGTGTATCTTTCTGAAAGATAAATATTTTGTATATATGTATATGTAAAGGTCGATGGAAGAATAAATGTTTAAATAAATGTTTTAATGAATGTTTTTTTTTTTTTTAAATTGATTGGTTAACTGGCTTATTAAGTGTATCTTAGTGAATACATATATTAGCGAGTAATGTTTAAATATTTAAATATATGTATCAGTGTTTCACTTTGTGTATAATTGGCTACATGGGTTGGTGAGTAGCTACATGTGTGTGTATATGGGTTATTAGATGTTTTTTTAGTATCAGTATGAGTGTCTGTATGGTTTGGTGGGGGTATTACTTTGCACATAGATGCATCAATGACTGACTCACTGTTTGTATGTGTTTTGAAGACAGCATATGTGCAGGACTATATGGGTGGATGAGTGTGTATATGTGTGTGTTAGTGAGTGAATGACTGTCTCAATAGTGTCTTTAGCAGTAACGATATATGTTTTAATCTAGTATATGTGAGTATTGATGTTCATAAGTGAGTATATGTGAGATTGTAAGAGTTCCTGTTTAAATAAGTATGTGTTTCTATAAGTGATTGTTTAAGAGAGTAAGTATGTGTAAGTTTCCTTAGAAGTAAGGTGGTAGTGTGTGTATATTTGCATATGCAAATAAATGGATGTTAAATAGTTTATTTGCATGTGTGAGTATGTGTGTGAGTAACTTTTGGATGACTGTCAGTGTGTAACAGGATGTATTGGTGTATCACTACATATGATGAGTGAGTATATGTATGAGTGACTATATAGAACTGTTGGTGAATGAGTGGATGTGTATATAGATGGTAGTATTACTGAATTGGTTGTTGTAACTGGTATGGATATCTCCATTTTTTTGAAAATGTTAATTTCTATTTTTGAATATGTGTTTCAAGGGTTACATTACACTGAAAGGAGGTCTGTCACTCTGTCACAAAGATGGTGTCATCAGTGATGTCATGAGTGATGTCACTGACCATGTCATGAGTGATGTAATATGTGACGTCATCAGCATTGCATTACACACGCAAGTTATAGTGAGTCCAACTAACTATAACGTGGAATTTCCATGGTTTTATGTCAGTAAAATTTGCAGCTAACTATAATTGGTGTGAAACCTATGGTTTTTTCAGTGAATTTAGTAGGTTTTTTATATGGTAATTCCTAACTATAACTGGTGTGAAACCTATGGTTTTTTCAGTGAATTTCATAGGTTTTTTAAATGCTAATTCCTAACTATAAGTCTCACTTTATAAGTAAGACTGTTAACACTTTAGTTGTTCTTTAGAACACTCTGGTACATTCTATCATTGGGCTATAGTTGGGCTACATATGGCTGATATTTGGGCTACATTTGTATTTTTTTGTCTCTGGTGGCCATCTTTGGGCTACATTGGGCTACATTGGGCTACATTTGGGCTACATTTGGGCTCTAACATATATATAGCCCAATGTAGCACAATATATATTTTTTCAAAGTTAATTTTCGTAAAAACCACTTGAGTATAGCAAAGGCACATCGGGCTACCAGTCCTTACACATTTTTTTTTTTTTTTAAATTTTTAATTAAAAAAAAAAAAAAAATTGACTTGGAGCGCTCCCGGTGTGCGCCCCGGTATGCGCCCCGGCGAAGCGTACTCGTTTGAAGCGCCCCGGTGCGCAAACCGGGAAGCGTCCCGTTAGCGCCAATGTCGCGAACGAAAACATGATCGTGACGTATCGCGCAGCCGCGTCCGCGTGATACGCACAGCGTAAACGCACCCGGAAGCATTCGACGCGCTTACGCGACGAGCCCCTGGGCGCGCCCTGGGACGCGCCCCGGGGCGCGTACTGTAAGCGCGTCGGGTTATGTGACCTGAAAATAACACTTTTGATTGGTTCACAACAGTTTTGTTTTCCAAATGATGAAAGACCCCACCTTTTTTCCTCATTTTCACTTTGTTGTTTGAGTGAAGAAGACCTGCATTGTGTAAGAAATGGCTTCACTGGTAGCAGCTGCAGGTGCATCTGCACCACCACCACCTCCACCACCACCACAAGGACCACCACAAGACCACATTGGTAGTCATGAAGAAGAGGAGGACGAAGAGGAGCAGGAGGAGAGGCAATATCATCCTGAGGACACTCCCCCATACAAACCCAAAGAACATTTTATTTGGGAGTTTTTCAAACTGCCAAGTGGTGCCAAAAAAGTAAATGCAGCAAAGGTGACTTGCCTCATCTGTGACCAAGAACTGTCAAGAGAGAACCCAAACAGGAAATATTCGTTTGGGAACCACACGATGATAAGGCATATGCAGAGGAAGCACCCAAACAATTATTCAAGAGCAGAAGTCAGGACACCGACCAAGAAGCCTCCCCATCCTTCAACTTCAGGCACCTCCAACCAACCCACTCCATCGGGTGCAGAGGCTAGGGAGATGGTCCCTAATGTTCAAACCAAGTTTTCAAAATTTAAATTTGTTTGCATATATTGCAACAAAACTATATCTTATGGTGAGCAGAGCATCACTTTACTTAATTGAGCTGCAGACAACCATCACTGCAGCAAGCAACCTTCATTTTTTTCTATGTTTTTGCTCCAGTTGAGCTGTTTGCAATTCCCTGTCTTTTGTTTCTCCCCAGAAAAACTACAAAAAAAATATAAAATTGTTCTGAAATTCCCAACAAAAAAAAGTTCCAAAAAACAAAAAAAATATGAAACAACCAAAAGAAAAAAAAACCCAGTTCTTTTCTGAACTACCTCCCATTTATATAAAATGACTTACATTTTTAAACTCTGCCATTCTCTTTTCTCCCCGGTGCGCGTACCGGGCGCTCCCCCCGCGCAAATAAAAAAAAAAATTTTTTTTGCCCAGCGGGACCCTTTTATAGCCCCCACATCAAACCTAGGGGGTCAGGGGGGGTCTACCCTACCCCCTTATGATCAATTCCCCCTTTGTTTTGGCCACCTCTTGTGTCTCGATCCTACCGAGACACAAGATGGCGGCTGCTCCAGACTGTTTCGAATGTTTATAGACACCCAAGAACCAATCAGCTTTCAGCGCGCAAGTTGCGTGTCGCGCCCGGAGCGCTTCCCGGAGCGCGTACCGGGGCGCGCTTATAGATATATATATTTTTTTTAACCTAAATTACTGAAAATCCACTGTAGCACATATCTTGAGACATAGCAAAGGCACATCGGGCTACCAGTTCCTACAATTTTGCCAAATTTGGTGTAAATCCATTCAGCCGTTCGGGCTGAAAGTGAGGTCGACCGCCCTATGAAAATTAACATGGGGAAAACGCGTTTTGGGACCTCCCTTTTATCTCTGCCCCCGCTTGACGCATCCACCCCAAACTTTCAGGGAAGGACCGGAGCTCGACGAGGCCATTTTGAGAAGATTTTCAGGCCGATTTGTTAACTGGCGCCAAAGTTATTCCAAATAGAATTTTGAGATTTAACATTAAAAAAAATCCTAACTATAACTACCTAGGTAATATATATATGATAGTATATATATATATATATATATATATATATATATTCACAGAAAAAACCATAGGTTATACTCCATATATAGTTAGGAATTTGCATTTACAAAACCTTGAAAATTCAATGAAAAAACCATTGGTTTTAGGCCATATATAGTTAGGGATTTGCATTTAGAAAACCTTATTTTACTCGCATAAAACCATTGAAATTCCATATATAGTTATAAGCGCTAACTATATATCGCGCACCCGCAATCCACTGCTGATGATGTCACATATTACATCATTCATGACATGGTTAGTGACATCACTGATGACATCACTGATGACATCTCAAATGACATCACTGATGACATCACTGATGACAACATCCAGTGACTGTATGTTTCTGTAAAGTTAAAATATGTCTTACATATTGAAGAATGAGTGGATGTATAAGTGTCTGGATGAAGGATTTAGTAGGTGCATGACTGACTGATTGAGTGAGTGATTAAATGTGTCTCACTGAGTGCATAGGTTAGTGACTAAACTGTTTTAATTTGTGCATCATTATATCTGTTGTTCTACAAACTGCTGCATATGTTGATCAGTAGCTATATGAGTAACTGTATGGGTTATTAATTGGTTGTCCAAGTATTTGTATGGGAAACTGAGTGTGTGTGTATGGGTGGCTGGAAGGTGTGTGACTCTGTACATAGATGTGTGAGTAGTTGATTCACTATATGTATAGATTCAAAAGTGCATGTGCAAACAGCTGTATGGGCGGTTGACTGTGCATGAGTGTATTAGTGAGTGAATGGATATCTCAGTGCTACATGTCAAATTAAGTACATATGTAAAACACAGTACATGTGAGAGTTGACATCTATAAATAACTGTGCATAAGAGCCAGTGAATGTGTGAGTGGCTGTATGGATCATTGTGAACATGTATCAGAGATTGTATAAGAGAGTAAAGTAAATATGTGTTAGTATATGTTTGAATAAGTAAGGTGTGTATAACTGTATAGTTGAGAAAATGGAGGTGTGATTGATTTTTGGCATAACTGACTAGGTGTGTGAGTAACTCCATGGATGAGTGACTGTCTGTTTACACTGATTGTATCTAAGGTTATATTAGAGTCTGAAGAGGTTCATGGTATTATCACATGAATGATATCATCAGTGATGTGATCAGTCATGTCAAATGAGATGTTATCAGTGATGTCATCAGTGATGTCATTTGAGATGTCATCAGTGATGTCATCAGTGATGTCACTAACCATGTCATGAATGATGTAATATGTGACATCATCAGCAGTGGATTGCGGGTGCGCGATATATAGTTAGCGCTTATAACTATATATGGAATTTCAATGGTTTTATGCGAGTAAAATAAGGTTTTCTAAATGCAAATCCCTAACTATATATGGCCTAAAACCAATGGTTTTTTCATTGAATTTTCAAGGTTTTGTAAATGCAAATTCCTAACTATATATGGAGTATAACCTATGGTTTTTTCTGTGAATTTCAATGGTTTTTTAATAGCAAACATCAAAAGCTGTCAAATGTCAAGTACGTGATAGGTAAAAACGTTTTCGTGTTTATGCACGCTGATGTGCTTTAAACGCTGCCCCCCCTCCCCACTCCCCTCTTTTCTCTTAGTAGTACTCTCTCTTTGCAGATAGTGAACGGTAGTTAACGCAGACCTTTACCCCTGTTGTAATCCGTCGTACCTGCTTGTCTCTCCATTTGATTGATTATTATCCAAGCATTTACTGTTTTACAATTGGTTCTCTTTGGATCATTCTCTATTTACAAACAAGCACAAAGTCGCAATACTCTGTTTAGTCTTTGCAGATAGTGAAAAATCGTGAAAAAAAATAAAAGTAATCGAGCAAAATCAGTAGACCACTAATTCGATCTCTTTTTGACCTCGGTAAAATACAAACATTAGGAATAACCCTTCATGAGAAATACGAAAATAGTGAAATGAACTGAGCTCCACACCATGAGGGCTGCAAAACAGCTCGACTCCACCACCCACACCGCCCAAAATAACGACAAACCCTATGCAAATATTATAAATATACACAACACACCAGCAAAGAAACAGAGTAAAACATTTTATTAAATAACTATTTACATAACTATTTTATACTTTTTATTGCCCGATCCGGCTAGCTCAATCGATCGAGCATGAAACTCATGCACTGATAACAAGCGTTGAGAGTTTGTAGAATGATGGCTTCAGATTTTCCACATACGGTGTAGTGGCGCGAACTGGCAGGGGGTGTTTGGATTCTACCCCTTCTCCAAATAAGATTTTCATACGTGAATGTTCGTTCATGCTTTTTGTCCCTGAGTTGCTTCCATGTCACTGCCTTACATAAATGGCATAAGTCTTGGTTATTGAGTGCCATACTTCAGAATTCTAAGCAGTTCTTGTAACACTGTTTAAACCTTATTTGCACCTGCTGCAGCTGCACTATTCAAAGTAAGTGGGGTCCATTTGTGGACCTGACTGCATTGGAAAACAATGTGATACGGTGCCTCCCTAAACCGCTTGACGGAGGCCCCCGAGGGGCAGTGAGATGGCGCGGACTGAGAGGGGGCGCTTGGCTCCTGCCCCCTCCCCAAGTCGTGTTGCCCTGGTGAGGCCTGAGATCGCCCCCGGCATAGGCGGCCGGCTCCCGGGGTCCGGCGGAATTTTTTCCCTTTTGAAGAATCTTTCATTCTGGACCTTGTCCCACAATCCGTTTCACCTGAAGACACGCTGTCGTAGGGCGCCCCTTTACCGTTTTAGTTGCCATTCCACCCGCTTTTGGTACTCTGTGCCTCTTCCGCCATTCAACTGTTTACCGCTCGCTCTTGCGACTACAACGTCTCGCTCACCATGTAGTTGAGTTGCTCCCGCTCTTAAGATTTGACCGAACTTTTTGGACTGCTGAAAGCGGTGGAATTCCGACCGCTGGTTGGTGGAGACATTTTGACTATATTCGGCACCTGCATTGTCGCGTAATGCGTCATATGACGCGACGCGTTAGCGCACCCGGAAGTGCTCCGGTGCGCAAGGCGCAGCTTCCCGGAAACGATCCAGAGCGCGCCGCGCAGCGCGTAACGTAAGCATAACAGGTCATGTGACTTGTTAATAAAACTTTTCATTGGTTCATTTTACTTTTCTTTTCCTAATTATGTAAGACTAGGTCATGTGACCTAAAAATAACACTTTTCATTGGATTAAAACATTTTTTTTCCCCAAACGATGAAAGCCCCACCTTGTTTCTGGATGTTTCAGACTGAAGCTGGCGTCACCATGAGAGCACCACCATCTCGTAGCTCCGTCGTGGCCATTCCGCAAGCAATCATGGCAGCCGCTCCCCACCGGAAGCCTGCGGGAGTCGAGGGCCCCCAAGACTTTTGTACAATCTTCAAGGCTGAGGGGACGCTTTCGAGAATGGAACCCAAGCCCTGGCAGACAAGCGTCCGAGTTCCAAGGTGTCCCAGGGCCATTTTACTGGACCAGGCCCAAATCCGAAGAGCCGGCCGCCATTTTAAGAGTCCTGTGGCAGCCGCCTACCGCTGCACCGCAAGAGTGGGAACAACTCAACTACATGGTGAGCGAGACGCTGTAGCCGTAAGAGCGGGCGGTAAACAGCTGAATGGCGGATGAGGCACAGTGTAGCAAAAGCGGGCGGAATGGCGACTGAAACGATAAAGGGGCGCCCCACTACAGCAGACAAGCCTCCGCCATGTGCTTCAAAACTGCATATGTATCTCGTGATATCAAGGTTGGGCAACCAGTACAGAACAAGCAGTTACGAGTCCCATTTACACCGGCGCCATTTTGGGCGCGGCCGGGCAGGTCCAGGATCTACTGAAACATAAAAAATGAGCCTGACGTCTCTGAAGCAGTTCACGAACAGCAGGACATAGCAAATAAACATGAACTCTCTAAAGCTGTTAACTCACTGCAGAACAAAACAAGTGAACCTGAAACCTCTGGAATAATTGTCGCTCAAAAGAACAACACACAAAACTCTGTAGAGCCTGAAGAAAAAAAAACAGAAGGGCACTGTAGTTTCAGACACACTTAACACTAATGACGAAACAAAGATATCGTCTGTTTATAAAGCAGTTATCATCTTGACAGAATTGACAAAGAAGTGTACAGACACCAATGCATCAGCATTCTCGGAGAATCTTAAGGAACAAAGAAAGACCTGTTCACTCTTGACACCCCAGGTGCTGTGTATATTGCACTATAGTGCTGCATCGAGAAAACGGGCAACCCTATTGATGTGGATTTTTCATTATTGATTATTGTAAAGAAATGGCGACTCCCCCCTTTAGCAGATTAGCTAAATGTTTGCGTAATTTAGGCATAAAAGTTATATTATTGTTGTTGTTGTTGTTATCGTTATAGTTCTGGTTAATTTAAAAAAATGGTTAAATATATTTACAGTTTTTGTTGCGTTCGTTATATTTAAATATTAATAAAGTTTTAAAATGTAACTGTCTTGGAGTACTATATTTTTTTTAAAAATCGGGTGAATGGGGCCTTGAATCGGGTTATTGTCATGTGTGGGCTTTGCAAGTGTACTACTACAAGATCGGACATTTCAAACTCAAATGCACGTTCTTTTTCTTACCTTTCCGAAGCATGGAGCGCAATAGCAGGCTGAGAAAAGGTGATGCACGTGTTGAACACTGCCTGGCCTGCAAATTGCTGCCAATGCCCCCCCGCCCGCTCCTGAAAGAGGACACACACACACCGCCGTCCCGAGTACTTCACAAATCTTTAAAAGACCATGCGCTTGTTCAATGGGAAGTGGATAACATGGCTAAGAGCATTTGCTGACTAATGCATGAATATCGCTGACTTTTCAGCGATATTCATGCATTGCGGCCGTTTTTTATCGCATTTGCGATAAACCTTGCTAATAGCAAGGTTTATGTGCGATAAAATTCGCCGAAGTGCGGCGATAATTATTGTCTCTAAACAAGTTAGAGACAAAAATTACCGCTAGATGTTGGAAATATGCCCCCGGGTTTTTCCTTGCAGGAATCGGGAAGCGAAAGACTAGCACTGAAATCAGTAGTCTCACACCTGAATCGGGAGGGTTGCCATGTCTGGATACTCTACAGCTGGAGCCATAGACTACATCCGCAGGGCTAGGTGATAGCCTAGGTCCGGCCTGGACAATCGGACACAGAGGAAGAGAAGTGTCAGAGGGTGCGGTAGTGAATAGGGTGAAAGGAAGGTGTCGAACGGGCACAAGGTGTGATTCTCAGAGAAGAGCAAACAGATGGGGGAAGTATATGGCCCATGCATGAGAGAGAGAGCGGGGGTGACCATTGCGTGGGGGAGATGCGTGCGAGGGTGAGGAGCCATGCTGAGAATCGACGGCGTGCAGAGAGTGGCCCTGGTCAAGGCATCTAAAATGGCTGCCGTGCACGACAAAATTGTGGCATTGGACAAAAACGCAAGATGGCGCAGACAATGTTTATCAATAAGGATTCATTTATAACAAAATATTTACTCGCAGTGACAAAATGGTGTTCAACACTTCCTGATTTCCATCGAATCGAACGTTAACAAATGTCACGCAGCAAAAAAAAAAAAAAAAAAAGCTCACGCACAGAGCGGTTTTTAGCCATGTTATCCAATGGAAGGTGGATAACATGGCTAAGAGCATTTGCTGGATAATGCATGAATATCGCTGACTTTTCAGCGATATTCATGCATTGTGGCCGATGTGCGGCGATAATTTTTGTCTCTAAACAATTAAAACGAAGCACAAAATGGCAAATTCCCGTTTCACTACCAGTTTGCAGCCCAGTTCGCGGCCCGTGAAGCGCTTCTACCGTGAAAAATCAATTTTTTTTTATTTTCCCCACGGGACCCTTTAATAACTCCAACAACATTCCTAGGGGGTCAAGAGGGGTATACCTTGCCCCCTTTCAATAAATTCCCCCTTCGTTTTTCACCTCTTCTTCTCTCTCGATCCTACCGAGAGATAAGATGGCGGCCGCTCCGGACTATTTAGAATGTTGACAGACACCGGATAGCCAATCAGCTTTCTGTTATCCAATGGAAGGTGGATAACATGGCTAAGAGCATTTGCTGGATAATGCATGAATATCGCTGACTTTTCAACGATATTCATGCATTGTGGCCGATGTGCGGCGATAATTTTTGTCTCTAAACAATTAAAACGAAGCACAAAATGGCGAATTCCCGTTTCGCTACCAGTTTGCGGCCCAGTTCGCGGCCCGGGAAACGCTTCTACCGTGAAAAATATTTTTTTTTTATTTTCCCCATGGGACCCTTTAATAACCCCAACAACATTCCTAGGGGGTCAAGAGGGGTATACCTTGCCCCCTTTCAATAAATTCCCCCTTCGTTTTTCACCTCTTCTTCTCTCTCAATCCTACCGAGAGATAAGATGGCGGCCGCTCCGGACTATTTAGAATGTTGACAGACACCGGAGAGCCAATCAGCTTTCTGCGCGCAAAGTTCCGTTTCGCGAAAAGTAAGCGGACCGGATCGCTGCCCGGAGCGCTGTTACAGATATATATCTTGTTTTGAACGTTAATTTCTCAAAAACCACTGGAGCACATATATTGAGACCTAGCAAAGGCACATCGGGCTAACAGTCCCTACAATTTTGCCAAGTTTCGTGCAAATCCATTCAGCCGTTCGAGCTAAAAGTGAGTCCAACCGCCCTATGGAAAAATGAATGGGAAAAACGTGTTTTGGGACCCCCCTTTTTTCTCAGCCCCCCCTTGACGAAACTCCACCAAATTTTCAGGGGCTGCTCAGAAACAAAATGTGCCATTTTCCTGAAAATTTCAGCCGATTCCGTCCTCAAACGCCAAAGTTATTAGACATAGAATTTTCAGAAATCCCATAGGGAATTAATCCTAACTATATATACCTACTGGCGATAGCCAGTAGGTAATATATATATATATATATATATATATATATATATATATATATATATATATATATATATATATATATATATATATATATATATCCAGCAATAACAGGGTCCCATTTGGTAATGACGCCTCACGAAGGTCCATTTCAAAGCCCACTTTATTGGTAAAACAGCCTGCCAGCAGGCGCAGTTCATGAATCTTCAGTGTCCGTGTAACACTCGCCAGACGCGTTTCAGGTGAAGTACCTTTCTTCAGTGGCGTAGATAAGCATATGCCGGCTGAGGGCGCTCACTGGGAAGCACTCCGTGTTCATCCCCCACTCAGGTGGGCGTGGCCTCTTGCGGGGCCTACTGGGTGATGTAGTCCTTCCCTAGTCATCCACAGTGGGCGCGACCCCCACGCCACCATGGTGAGCCTCAATAAACGTAAGTCTTCATGCCCACACCTGCCTTGCTTTATGGCTGTAAACCGGAGCATCGGAGCTGGTATACCCTGCTAATTCCAGCCCCGCCTTCGCTCCCAAACAACAGCACCACTTGGATACCATCAGGGATCCGCTGTTGCGACAGGCGCATTACCGCGACCGGGAGGCCGCTACAAATCCAGCAATAACAGGGTCTCATTTGGTAATGACGCCTCACGAAGGTCAATTTCAAAGCCCACTTTATTGGTAAAACAGCCTGCCAGCAGGCGCAGTTCATGAATCTTCAGTGTCCGTGTAACACTCGCCAGCCGCGTTTCAGGTGAAGTACCTTTCTTCAGTGGCGTAGGTAAGCATATGCCGGCTGAGGGCGCTCACTGGGAAGCACTCCGTGTTCATCCCCCGCTCAGGTGGCAGGCTGTTTTACCAATAAAGTAGGCTTTGAAATTGACCTTCGTGAGCGAAGGCGGGGCTGGAATTAGCAGGGGATACCAGCTCCGATGCTCCGGTTTACAGCCATAAAGCAAGGCAGGTGTGGGCATGAAGACTTACGTTTATTGAGGCTCACCAAGCTGGCGTGGGGGTCGCGCCCACTGTGGATGACTAGGGAAGGACTACATCACCCAATAGGCCCCGCAAGAGGCCACGCCCACCTGAGCGGGGGATGAACACGGAGTGCTTCCCAGTGAGCGCCCTCAGCCGGCATATGCTTATCTACGCCACGGAAGAAAGGTACTACACCTGAAACGCGTCTTGCGAGTGTTACACGGACACTGAAGATTCATGAACTGCGCCTGCTGGCAGGCTGTTTTACCAATAAAGTGGGCTTTGAAATTGACCTTCGTGAGGCGTCATTACCAAATGGGACCCTGTTATTGCTGGATATATATATATATATATATATATATATATATATATATATATATATATATATATTTTTTTTTTTTTTTTTTTCACTGAAAAAACCATAGGTTTCACACCAGTTATAGTTAGCTGGAAATTTTACTCACATAAAACCATTGAAATTCCCACGTTATAGTTAGTTGGACTCACTATAACTTGCGCGCCTGCAATGCACTGCTGATGACGTCACATATTACGTCACATATTACATCATCAAAGAGCGATATTCTTAAAAAAATGAAAAAGAGTAAGTGAAGTGGAGTGCATTGATAAAGGAAAGGTAAATGAATAAGAAAGAACAGAAAGGTATGAGAGGAGAAAGGAAGTTAAGTAGGGGGACTGAAAGAAGGTGTGTGTTGGGAAGGAAAGTAAGGAGAAGGAGAGTGAACATGGGGAATGTGGATATTCAAAGAAAATTTAGAAAAGGAACGGGGGTGTGGAAGGGTAAGAAAAGATGCATTGCTGGAGTTGCATCATTTTTATGACACACTCCAGCAATGCATCACTTTTGCGCTTACAGATACGTCTGAAATACTGACGTATCTGTAAGTACTTGCGACATAATACGTCATATATTTAATATGACGCATGACTAGAAGACTGAAGGCCTCATTTATGAGGTCATGCGTCACTTTTACGCCACCGGTGCGTCACTTTTTGTGACGCATCAGTGCTGTAAAAAATGCACCTTATTGAGTCATATTTACAAAGTGACGCATCTAGGTAGATGCGTCACTTTGTAAACCCCTGCGCCACATTATACCTACGTCAGGTGTAATGTATGCAAAATGGACGTATTGACGGAAGAAAGGGTCGTAGAGGTGACGCAGTGAAATCTATGAGATATCACTGTGTCACTTTTATGACGCTGTTGCGTCCAAATCTTGCGCCTGTTTCACAGCAGGCGTAAGACTGATGCAGGTCCTTTCACATGGGCCTGGCCCCATGTGAAAGGATGCATTGCTGGAGTTGCATCATTTTTGTGACACACTCCAGCAATTCATCACTTTTGCCCTTACAGATACGTCTGAAATACTGACGTATTTGTAAGTACTTGCGACATAATACGTCATATATTTAATATGATGCATGAGTAGAAGACTGAAGGCCTCATTTATGAGGCCATGCATCACTTTTACGCCACTGGTACGTCACTTTTTGTGACGCACCAGTGCTGTTAAAAATACACCTTATTGAGTCATATTTACAAAGTGACGCATCTAGGTAGATGCGTCACTTTGTAAACCCCTGCGCCACATTATACCTACGTCAGGTGTAATGTATGCAAAAGGGACGTATTGACGCAAGAAAGGGTCGTAGAGGTGATGCAGTGAAATCTATGAGATATCACTGCGACACTTTTATGATGCTGTTGCGTCCAAATCTTGCGCCTGTTTCACAGCAGGCGTAAGACTGATGCAGGCCCTTTCACATGGGCCTAGCCCCATGTGAAAGGATGCATTGCTGGAGTTGCATCATTTTTGTGACACACTCCAGCAATGCATCACTTTTGCGCTTACAGATACGTCTGAAATACTGAAGTATCTATAAGTACTTGCGACATAATGCGTCATATATTTAATATGATGCATGAGTAGAAGACTGAAGGCCTCATTTATGAGGCCATGCGTCACTTTTACGCCACCGGTACGTCACTTTTTGTGACGCACCAGTGCTATAAAAAATGCACCTTATTGAGTCATATTTACAAAGTGACGCATCTAGGTAGATGCGTCACTTTGTAAACCCCTGAGCCACATTAATATATAATTATATATAATATATATATAATTATATATATATATATGTATGCATTTATACATATACATCTATATAATCATTTTCACTGAAAAAACAATAGGTTTCAGGGCTGTTATAGTTAGCTGAACATTTCACTCGTACAAAACCATTGAAATTCCTCGCTTATAGTTAGTTCTGCTAACTATAACTCACAAACCCGCAATCCACTGCTGATGATGTCATATATTACATCATTCCTGACATTGTCAATAACATCACTGATGATATCATTGATGACATCTCAAATGACATCACTAATGACATGCTGGAGTGTAGGGATACTGACTAGTGAATTTCAAGGTGTAAAAGACAAGTGTGTAGGTGGTTAGAGCTGCTTGCATAGTGGATAGGGGTTTGAGGTCTAGCTCAGTGCATGAGTACTTGGGTACTGACTGAATGATTAGAGTACTGCAAGAATAGTGCCTGGGTGAATTTATAAGTGGTTGGCTTTTGGCACAGTGAATGGATTAGTACATGGTGCTAAATGGGTCACTAGAGGAGTGCAAGGCGAGTGACAGGGTGTTTGCTGGAAGTATATGTATACCTACTGAGGAATTGAAGGTGTGAAAGACAAGGGTGTAGGTGGTTAGAGTGCTGCATGCTTAGTAGAGAGGCGTTTGAAGCAGTCCATGTGCTAAGGCCTGGCTCACTGCATGAGTACTTGGGTACTGACTGAATGATTAGAGTACTGCAAGGAGAGTGCCTGGCTGAATTTATAAGTGTTTGGGTGTTTGGCACAGTGAATGGATCAGTACATGGTGCTGAATGGGTCACTGGAGGAGTGCAAGGGGAGTGACAGGGTGTTTGCTGGAGTGTATGGATACTGAAAAGAGAATTGAAGGTGTGAAAGACAAGTGTGTGGGTGGTTAGAGGACTGCATTCATATTGGATAGGGGTTTGAAGCAGTCCATGTGCTAAGGTCTAGCTCAGTGCATGAGTACTTGGATACTGTCTGAATAATTAGAGTACTGACAGGAGAGTGCCTGGGTGAATTTATAAGTGTTTGGCTTTTGGCTCAGTGAATGGATTGGTCGTTAGTGCTGAATGGGTCACTAGAGGAGTATATGAGGAGTGACAAGGTGCTTCCTGTGAGTGTATGTATACTGACTGGGGAATTGAAGGTGTGAAAGACAAGTGTGTAGGTGGTTAGAGGACTGCATGCAGGACTGCATGCATAGTGAATAGGGGTTTGAAGCAGTTCATGTGCTAAGGCCTGGCTCACTGCATGAAATCTTGGGTACTGACTGAATGATTAAAGTAATGCAAGGAGAGTGCCTGGGTGAATTTGTAAGTGTTTGGGTTTGGGGGCTGTGAATGGATTAGTACATGGTGCTGAATGGGTCACTTGAGGATTACAAGGTGAGTGACAAGGTGTTTGTTGGCGTGTATGGATACTGAGTGGGGAATTGAAGCTGTGAAAGACAAGTGCGTAGGTGGTTAGAGGACTGCATGCATAGTGGATAGGCTTTTGAAGCAGGCCATGTGCTAAGGCCTGGCTCAGTGCATGAGTACTTGGGTAGTGACTGAATAATTAGAGTACTGCAAGGAGAGTGCCTGGGTGGATTTATAAGTGGTTGGGTTTTCGCACAGTAAATTGATTAGTATATGGTGCTGAATGGGTCACTACAGAAGTGCAAGGGGAGTGACAGGTTGTTTGCTGGAAGTGTATGGATACTGACTGGAGAATTAAAGGTGTGAAGGACAAGTGTGTAGGTGGTTAGAAGACTGCATGCATAGTGGATAGGGGTTTTAAGCAGTCCATGTGCTAAGGCCTAGGTCACTGGATGAGTACTTGGGTACTGGCTGAATGATTAGAGTACTGCAAAGTGAGTACCTGGGTGAATATATAAGTGTTTGGGTTTTGGTGCAGTGAATGGATTAGTACATGGTACTGAATGGGTCACTAGAGGAGTGCAAGGGAAGCGACAGGGTGTTTGCTGGAGTGTATTTAATACTGACTAGGGTATTGAAGGTGTGAAAGACAAGTGTTTAGGTGGTTAGAGGACTGCATGCCTAGTGGATAGGGGTTTGAAGCAGTCCATATGCTAAGGTCTAGCTCAGTGCATGAGTACTTGGATACTGACTGAATTATTAGAGTACTGCAAGGAGAGAGCCTGGGTGAATTTATATATGTTTGGCTTTTGGTGCAGTGAATGGATTAGTACACGTGTTGGCTAGGATCGCGTTTGGAGAATAGCTGTGAATAATAAATGAAGAACATAAGAAGACCGTCTCATATTTTCATTTACTAAGGACATTGACTATTGTGGAATTAAGCTCAAGATATATTTGTGCATTGGTTTTCATAGTAGGGGGTTATTCCTCACTATTTGGTTGATGGTGGATGGCCATTACCTTGTCCTTGGAGCTTGTTTGAGATTGTTATTTATTGTACTGTTAGCAACTCAGCGCAACTGTCACCCAGCCATCCATTTAGTAATGTATTGCTTTATTATCATGTATTTTGACAGACAGAACATTCCTTGTATACATGTATGGTTATGTACCAAATTCAAGATTAATGCTCTATTCCCAGCAGAATCTATCAGACGTTATACCTCCACAAAATTCCTTGCTGTCCTGTGTCCCAGTATCGACTTTTACGTCATATGATGTATGAACAGATTGAGACAGGCGGCAGGCAGCACCCAGAAACTGTTATCTCGAAGTGAGCACAGCTGCATACACGCTGACCTTATTTGTGCCTATTTAAGACACTGTCTCCGGATGAACCTTTAGTTGACCGCTTAAGAAATTATTTTGTTTCTCCTAACAAACAAAGTCACAAATTGGCAACCTGTTTCCTTGAATATTAAAGCCGGTTGGGTGAGTACTGAGATCATCTCAGGCTTTAATATCACAAAACTATGGGTTTCATCATGATATTGGGCAGAAAGCCTCCACCCCACAGTTGGAATCTTCTCGACCGCATCAGAGCTCATCCGACTGACTCAGTCGGTTTACAGTCCGTCCATCCGATTACGTTGGTTGTGGTCAAATCCTAAACAGGCCGGTCATGCCGACTCGGTTACGACTGACCAGCGGAGTATTCCTGCCGGTCGGCACCATACCGTAACCCCCTATGGATGGCAAATTCACCATTGGGATTATGATGTCGCTTTCCAGTAGCCTTTCCACGATGGCCTGTCCGACAAGGAAAGACTGTCAGAAAGGGATTTTGGGGCCCCCTCACCTCCGCAGACTACGGTAAAATCCTTCACTGTGTGGCAGACACCATGGGGTGCCTGCGACAGGGTTCAGGGTTTTCCACACACAGCCCATTTCCCCATAGGAGTCTGTGTTAAGGTCGGTTCTCAGGTGTAACATGAGCTCCTATAGGAAACAATGGGAATCCAAGCGAACAGTGTTGGGTTCCCATTGCAATCCAACGTTCGGTTCCGAACCCAAGACGAGTCGGGCAGAGGATTTCCACCTAACATCATAATGAGGCCCTAAATTTCCTTGGTATTAATGTTGATGTGCAATTTAATTTAATTTCAGCACAACAGCAAGATTTTGGATACTACCGGGACCATTGAGTTGGCTTTTGTGTCTTTCTCTTCTGACTCGCAGCCTATCTGCCCATTTCTTGATGTCTTCCCACTGATTGTAGTACAGTGGGCCTTAGGTGAGCTTTAATTGAACTCATGTCACACTTACCACCAAGCTTGTAATTCATTGGTATTTCCCTACCTATTTTGTAGGTTGCTCCCTCCTCTATCCTGATGAAGATCCCCTCCCAAGGACTAATTGTCCTTTCCACGATCCTGGGATTGAAACGTCAATAATTCTAAACATACTGACCTCTACTTGAATTGTATTCACAATCAGTTAAAAGGAACTTTGCACACTGTATCTTATAATTGTGGATTATAAATATGTATAAAACCTTCAGACAGGTTCTAGCTCTATTGTCTGTCTATATTGTATATATTCACACGTTATATTCTTACCCCCTCTTCATCTATTCACAAGCACTCTATTAAGCACTTGCCTTTTCACTCACCTTGAAGCAACTGTTCTATACAGTATGTAGTATAATGTAATCGTATGAGGTGAAAATTCAATACAAATTGCAAATTCTTTCCTTTTTGAATATAATTTGTTCTTTTCTTCTGAAAAAAATGACTTTCCAATTTTAATATTCTCCATGGGGCTAATTTTGTTCTGTAACATATCTTTGCACAGGTCCTAAATTGCTGGGTTTTCCCATTGTTGTGTAATGCTTTATATGCAAGACATTTGTGGCAAATGTATGCTAAGCAATGAAGCAATATCAGAAGGGCCCCCACCAAACTGCTTCACCTGTGCTTAATGAATCAACATAAACAAGCAAATCATCCTTTTTCCACAGCTAAGCCCGACAATGGGATTTCCTAAATATTTATAATCAAATGGCTCCTGTTTTTCTCTCTTTCCAAAAGTTGCTAAAGTCAGGGTTTTTTTTGTCTCTTTTCTATCTTACATTTTTGTTGCCATGTGTCAGTGAATATATACTTTGGATTGGGTCGTTTTTTGTGATGTGCCTTTCCCGACATGTATTCATTTTTTTACGGTACGTTTTTGCATTTTACATTTTTGTGGGGGGATTGGCTTGTATTGTAAAAACAACAGTTCTATTAACTTTTACTTTCACAGGGGGGAAGCAGCTGCTGGTGTAAGGAGTGAGAGCGAACTTGGTGCATTTTAATAAAAAACTGAATGAAAACAAACTCTTTATCGCAATGTGTTAAGGAGTGACCTTGGTACAATAGAAGTCAAAGTGATTTTGTGTTCAAATACTTTACTGATTTTCCAAAAGAGAAAGCAAAGAATGAACACCATATAACGATAGGATAGCATAAAGCTAATACAGCAATTCTTTTACATAAGGAATTTTTTTTTTAAAATATGTAGATCCATACAACACATTGACACTATCATCCAATAGTCACGTATTACTTGAATAAAGAAAGGAAAGAGTAAGAAGAATCAAAAACAAAGGAAAGGTAAAGAAGAAAAGGAGAAGGGCTAGACATTTGAAATCTGTTTACAGATTTATGAACACAAGAGCCTCCCGAGAAAACCAAATGTATCATATAGGAAACTACTATGCATTGTTTGTCAATAGAGGCATAGAAGTAAAACAACCTAATGAAAGAAACAATTTCAATAGATTCAAACTTGGGACAAATTCACGGAGGTTCAAGAGAGTCAAAGTTTTGATATGAGAAATGAAATATACTGATTTGGTTGACATGGTATCGTTCATCAAATCTGTAACACAATGGTTGAATAGACTTTCCTCTCCCTACACAACCTTTATATTGCTAAAAATGTTTTTCTATACGTCCTGCTTCATAATATTGAGCCAGAGCATGAAATGGGCTCATTTCCGACAGTTATAGAAATATGTATGACAAATCTAGGTTGTGTATTCATTAGTAAAATCCCTTACATCCATGTTCCTGCTGATGTTGCAAACTCTTGGAAATGTAATTAGCAGTAAAATCTAAAAGCAAATCGGTGTCCTATTAAACTAATGTATGCAGCCTTCAGTGGTCATCCGCGTAACAGGTTTATTGTTGCATGAGGTGCAACCTCATGTGCACCCTTATCACGAGCTGAGGGAGGTATAACATACTATTTAACATCCTTGACTTCATTGTTTATCACGTTTTTCCTTAAAGGTGTCTGATTAGTCTTTTTAATTCAGCAATTTTTATAGAGTATTGTAGTGCCAAGGAAAGACAAAGAAATACGCAGCCAGTATTAGGGAGCAGGACGGAAGCGAACTGCTAAAAATTACATCAAACATTATTACGTAAGGTAACAGATGAACAGGTTTCGGCAAAACGTGTGGGTCACAGACACAGCATTTGGAGTTTCAGTTGACAAAGGCCTTTAACTGGTTGGCAAAATAATAATATCAATAAGAAGAAGAATTAGAATAATTCAATCAATCTAAAACTTTATACGCCAGCATTGTGGCAGCCATAAAAGTTACTCACTAAAAGAAAATGATTAAAATGTTTTACATCATACCAATTTAAATAAAAATTTGACCAATACCAAAAAGGCCTCAGCTAGAAAGATAAAATATAACGTACAGAACAAAATTGCAGCAGCATATCTCATCACTGCATCAAAGATAATGCCTTCGTGGCAGCCTTTAAAAATGTGCCTATGTTAAAAGACACTTCATTATTATGGAAAAGTAATAAGAATCTAAGAGTGGGTCTGCATGGATTTAGGCCATAACAATACTTCTTTAAAATAGGGGTTAGAAACAATTTGGAATATTGCGAATAAAATTTACACAAACAGATCAAATGTAGCATAGTCAGTTTACAAGCAACGTCACATGCGCAAGGCATGGAATCAAGAAGCTGTGTGTAGCCCAGGGGGGATCATAACAGGTACTTAACGGTCCCTGATCTAAAACGAAATATGAGTGAAAGCTCCCATCCGCTGTAAGCAGTCCATAGATACTTAGTGAAGTTATCAGTATCACATAAATCTTAATATGCTCTGGATGTTCCACATGTTTGGAGACTTCTGAAACGCTGGGACTCCTTGAACTGGAAAAAGGCCACAGTCAAGCTCCTTTTACTTAGTGAAACACAGGTCGAGGGATCCTGGAAAAAGGATTCCATCCCTATATGATCATAAACTGTTTTGACATAACTAATCCAGGGAATTTGCAAACCTTAATTCAGGCAGAGGCAAACCAGTATTATATCTCTTGTTGAGACAAACTCAGGGATTTTTTTAATGATAGCCAGAGCAGGGCCGGCCTGACACATCAAATCTTCCCAATATCACAGCCCCTGTTCTTTTTTATTGATGTAATTGGCAGCAGAGATGGGAAGTGCAAGCAGTCTCCTTAGAAATCTGTTTTCTTCTTGCTGGAGAACCTTACAATTAGAAAAACCCATGACTCTGCACTGTACCTGCCCTCCACCACGATATCTTGTCATATCACCAGTAGCAATTGTGAGGAACATTTCAAAGGACTTTATGCTGTTTTGATCTAGGAAGCAAATTTTAAGTTGACCAAATGTTAGTGACAAGTTTTTACAGAACTCTGCTGGAAGTACGAGGCTGTGATCTATCAGAGTCTTGTGACAAGGCACTGGGACCTGACGGTGTCCCCATCGATTTAATCAAACATAATGTATCCTTTTGGGCTCCGCTCCTCACAAATATCTTCAATGGTCTTGCATATACTATCTCACCCACCTCATGAAGCTCCTCTGTCATCGTCCCCATATTCAAAAGCCCTCTCCCGCATGCTAAAGGACAATTTTTCTCCTAATAGCACAACTAATATACTGGGCCAGGTTTTATATATAATAAAATTACTGAGTGGATGGACCACAAATCTATAATCCGTAGCTGTCAGTACGACTTCACACGTAAACTAGGGACCATCAAGCAATGCCTGAATCTCGACCTGGTGCTAGGTAACTATTCAGTGGCTAAAAGAGCTCTGCTTTACCTAGCATTCATGGATCTGACTTCAGCATTCAATGTTGCAAACAGGGGGAAATGATGGTACATTCTTTTTTTCTTATGGGCTGGACACTGTTTTGATTTATTTATTTTTGGACCATTTACATAAGGGAACAAAGGGGGGACTCTGCATTAGTCAACAGGGAAAAGTCACAGGAGAAATAAAATGTCAGTGTGGTGTCAAGCAGGGATGTGTGTTAGCCACTCTTTTATTAATTTTGTATGTAAAGGTTCTCCATCCCTCACTCTTCGATGCAACTCAGAACGTACCAGTAGTTAGCTGTAACCCAGTCCCAGATCCCTTGTACGCAAATTGAGCAAAGCATATGGCAAGCACACCTAGAGCACTGTGTCTCCTATTACATGCCTTTACTAACTTCATGGCCTCCCTCAACCTGCAAACCAACTTTGCCAAGTCCTACGTCAAGCCTTGTGACCCCAAGTGCAGGCCCACATCAACCCAGTCAATTGGCATCAACACTCTGACTAGTATCCTCCTTCCCTTAACAGAGGAATTTTTTTCTCCGCCCAAGGTTTCTGTGGCCAACAGGTTCCTATGCTCACTTCACCAACCCCTGGGTGGTGGATTCCTTTGAAATGTTGTTAAAAATGTATACATTCCAGTGCCATTCAATTGCTATGTACAGGGCTGAGTTATGGGGTAGTTCCAATACTACTAATAAAAATAAAAATGATGATTATGATCGTAATAATAATAACGTTTGACACTCTGGACTATTATTTTCATACTCAGCAACCAAAGCTCCTCCTTTCCCACTAGGCAAAAGGAGCAAAACGTATTTAACGATTGTTTTTGTGCAGAAAGATGTCCCTTCCTGCACAAACACAATCACCATGGTGCAAGGGTACCTGCATTGGTACACAGCTGCTGTTTTAGCACCGGTGTAAGGCAGGGCCGGACTGGCTACCGGGCGTTTTGGAATGCTGCTGAGCTGGGGGCTGATTTAGTTGATGGGGACCTGCGTGTACTGATCGAAATTCGTTTTGCTTTAATTATTTTGAAGCACACGTAGGTATCCATTAACTAAATCAGCCCCCACCGTAGTGAAATCAGCTCCCAGCTCGGCAGCATTCCAAAGCGCCCGGTAGTCAGTCCGGCCCTGGTGTAAGGGAGAGCACAGGTGTGCGTTGTAATCCAGCAGATACAGTGCATCCCTGCATTTTTTTAGATGGCGCACCTCAGTGCAGCAATATTGCTTGCGGAACTAAATCATTTCATTGTAAGTATGCCCCCACGTTTGCACAGAGTGGCCAGCTTCATTGAAGATATGTGGTTGCTAGGTATACCAAATAATCCATCCTCTAATGCTCTTCCTAATTTTCTTCAAAGTCCCTCCTATGCTATACCTTCACATACTCTTTAACTACAGTTTTATTTTAGGGCAGAAATAATAAATACTGAATTTCTTAATTAAACTCTTGGGTTCATCTTTTTTCATAAGTAAATATAAGTGCTTCCTGAAGAATTTGCTCGAAATAGAGATTCTTAACACACAATGGTAAAACATTGCTTTTCTATAAATAATATACATATTCAACAATAAAATAAGATAGAAAACTTTCTGTAGTGATAGATTTGGGCTTAAGTAAATGTAGAGTTTTTTTTAGAAGTATGGGCCATATATATCAAGCTCCCCATTTGCGAATCTGAAATTGCAATTTTTAGCGAATCGCAATTTCAGAATCGCAAAATGGTATGCATGTAGAAAATTGCAATAAATTAGCAATTTCTTAAAAATCGCTATTTTTATTTCGATTCCCACAATAGCGATTGCTTAACGGAAAAAATCACAAAATTGCATTTTGCGCAATTCGACCAATCAGAAACTCAGGTGCAGCTTGATGACTTCACAACCAGGAAGTGTGACTTTCCATGCTGCACCTGAGTTCCTGAAGCAGTCAGAGTGAGGGAGTGGTGGAAAGGGAACACTGTTGTGGAGGAAAAAATGCAGGACACAGGAGACATGCCCAGCCAAGACACCCCCCAGCAGCAGCAGGCTGAAAACCAGAGAACGAGGAAACAAAAGTTTTCTGAAGCAGAGCTGGAAGTCCTAATTCAAGAAATGGTCACAAGCCATGTACTGCTGTTTGGCAAAAAATCTCTGAGGGTGCCTGAGACACGGAAGAGGCGCATATGGGCCGACATACAACAAAAGGTGAATGCACTTGGGGTGACACATGTCGAAGACCTGCGTAAGCGCTGGTACGACATGTGCCAGCGCTCCAAGGAGAAGGTGGCTGCCAGGTTGGAGCAAGCCCGGAAGACTGGTGCAGGGACATCCACTGCCACTGACTCAACACCTTTGGAGGAACTGGTGGAGGTAACCCTACTTCCTGAAAGCATCATGGGCGAGGCTAACCTGGACAGCTCGGACGCCCCGGGAGCAGGACAAGGTAAGAGGCATGCCATCACACCACGGATACCACCCCAACTACTCCCACACACCCAGCAGTGACCCAGGGGCAGGACTAAACTAGAAGTCCAGTGCAGGAACACAAGTACACACTGCCATGCATTATGGGAGATGTAGTCACATGCACATTACAGTGGTGCATTTACACCCAGCCTGTCCCCAAATTCATGCGCACATCATGAAAGGAAAAAACAAGATACATGTAATCCCAACAAGTGAAATTTAATAATTGTCAAGTGCTAGTCAGAACAGAAAATAAATGTGTGCTTTTACGTCCACAGCATCAACTGCAAATCAGATAATAGGCAGTGGGAGACAGGGCAATTCCCCTACCAGACCAGCATCAGTGCAGGAGGAGGAAAGTGAGGACGAGGCTAGCCCAGTGAACCCCTCCAAGCGCCGCAGGAGGAATGTTGTACGACCACTACCCCCTTTGGAGGATGAGGGCCAGGACACTGATGACGATGGCCAAACTGATAACACAAAGCCAGAACCACAACAATGCCCCCGTGCAGAGCAAATGCCAAAATTCCTAGCCAGGCGCAGGTCCCGTGCTGCCACAAGTGCTGTGGATCCAGGGGATGGGTCCGTGTTTGCCGGTCTTGAGTTGAAAATGTTGCAGGTACAGCGCCTGCAAGCGAAAAATATAAAGTTACTCCAAAGGGAAGTCAGGGCAGGCTACAGGAGCATGACATGTGCCATGGAGGCACTTTGTGCTGAACTCAGGGCCGACCGTGCAGCCAGGCTTAGGGAGATGCAGCGCCTGGACCTGTACACACAGGCGGTGAACCGCCTGTCCTCTTCCAACAATGTTTTAGCTAGGCGCAGCATCTGCATGCAGCGCGAGGTGGCACACAACAGCCAGGACGTGGCAAGGGCCCTGCTCTGAATCTCCACGGCTGTGGATGAGCTGCGCGCAATCTGCACTATTGGGCCAGGAGTCCTGACTCCAACTGATGAAGATGCACTGTCAGGAAGGAGTAGCGCCACCCCCCCACCAACCATGGATAGGCACCATAGTGGCCATAACATTAAAGCTAGTGACCCAAGGGAAGGAGGCACTGTGCATCCCCAAACAGGAGCTTCCTCCCGCCAGCGCAGCTTGTAAGGAGATATACATGGGACCACAGGATGGGTGCAGCTACCCACTGCGCATGGACACTTGCCCCTGATGGGAGACTTGCACTGTGCATGAACATGTGCTGGACATTTTGATGGACATTGTTAAGGAATAAAAACACAGTCTGACAATTGAAATACAGCATTGTGTCATTTTCTCTTACCTAAAAATAGTTGCGCATGATCTCATTCCGCCTCTGGCGCCCAGCAGCTGCACCAACTACACCGGCAGGCATGCGTCCTGGAGCTGGCCCCTCCACATCTGATGTGTCTGATTCACTGACCTCCACTGGTGTGCCTTTCCTGGTGGCGATGTTGGGCAGCATGGCCACTATCTTGAAAAAGGTTTCTGGGCTATATTGTAGTGCCCCTCCACTCTTGTGTATGCACCTAAATCTCCTTTTGTGCATCCCAAATGTCCTCTCAGTGGTGGCTCTTGTTGCAATGTGGGCGCTGTTGTACCGCCGCTCCACTGCATTGGCTGGATTGAGGTGGGGCATCAGTATAAAGTCACGGACTGCATACGCACTATCACCTGAGGAGAGGAAGGTATATGGTTAGATACTATCCAGCACATGCTATCCTTAACAAGTGGGGTCTTTGTTCAAAAGCATTTACTTAGTAGATAGCCCTCCCCAAACTCCCCACTTGTGAGTCTAAGGTGTATCCCACTGTGGCGGAAGATGTATGAATCGTGCGTGCTGCCAGGGTATTTGACAACAATGTCCTTGATGATGTGTTTGGCAACACACACCACCTGTATGTTAAGGGAATGGTAAGATTTGCGATTCCTAAACACGTACTCATTCTGGGAGAGGGGGGATATTGCAACATGTGTCCCATCTATGCATCCGATGACATGGGGAAATTGGGCAATTTGACAAAAGTCCTGTTTGGTCTGGTCTAGTGCCTGTGGGGTGCTTGGGAAGTGAATGTGGTGGGACAGCCTCTGTACCATGGCATCAAGGAATACATAGAAAAAGTGCAAAAGAGCACTTTGTGACACCCCTCCTGCTGTGGCTATCACCCTCTGGAAACTGCCTGATGCCAAGACGTGCAGGGAGCACATGACCTGGATGTGGGTGGGGATGGATTGTGTCCTGCGTGTGGGGTGTTCAAGGAAGGGTTTGAGTTCCTCAATTAAATCAAGGATACTCTCTTCATTCAGTCTGTAGTGTGTGTAGATGTCCTCCTCTGTGCGCTGGAAGATAGAAATGCGCCAACGGACTATCGTCTCCTAGTGTCTCCTCCTCTGTGCAGCAGCTCTCAGTCGCAGCCTCCTCGCTATCACGTAAAGCCCAGACATTGTGGGAAAAGTCTGTTGCATTGTGGGCCTCCTTAAATAGTTTGCACCTGGTTACCACCTGCTCCCAATTAGTGGTAATTGCGATTCTCAAATTAGCGAATTTCGTGAATTCGCAAATTGCGATTTTTTGATACATTCCATTGCGATTCCTTATTTTGTGAGTACCCCATTTGCGATTTTCGCAGCCTGCGATAATCGCAAAATAAGGAATCGCTAGGGGAATCGCAGAATTCAAGCTCTCGCAACGTAAGGAATCGCTATTTTAGCGATTTCTTATTTAGCGAGGACATTTTGCTTCATACCTTGAAAATAGCACATTTTTATTCACAAACGCTGTTTTTAGCAATTCGTAGCATTTGCAAGTAAAAATTAGCTTGGTACATATGGCCCTAAATTTTGAAAACAATCTCTCATTGTCCCCTCAGGCTGGCAGACTTTGTCAAACTTAAGACGAAATCCATTAGGGTTTTTTTGACTTCAGGTTTATTTACAAGGTGAAGAGTGAAACACACATGAGAAAGTAACTGGCCTCAGAAAGAACTCAATGTTCATTCTACCTAATTTCTAAATATCTGATGAAAATTTGACCTTTAAGAAAACAGTCCTAGCCTCAATTAAACAGATGGAGAAATGGAGCAAATATTACAAACTGATTCTTGCAAGATCACAGACAGGCGGTTAATGGAACTTAAGGAAAAAAAGAGAGAGCAACATATTCTGCTAACACAGGCAGAGATTGTAGTATTCACTAAGGAGTGTTACATCAATGAAGGATTATGACATGTTTCTGATGAAAATTATCGTCAAAAACCAGAAAGATCCAGCTAGTGAACTCAAAGAACACATCATGCTCCAATCAGAGATCGAGTGGACCGAAGGGTGGATCAACTCAAAAGAATTAAAATTTCTGCATAATAAGACACCAAGGCCACGGGTCCTATTTCTTCTTCCAGTGATACACAAAGATTCCACCAAGCCTCCCAGCAAAACCATTGTTTTTGCAAATAAATCCATTTTGGAATCTATCTTTAATATGTGGACTTTATTCTGCAACCATTCAAGAAGACCACCGTATCATGCACTCAAGACACAACCAGGAAGTGACAAAAAGGATCAGCCAAACAAGTCCCGGATTAGATGCCAGGTTCCTACTGCCCCTCTGGTGAAACACTTTATTGAGTTCTCAAACATTTAAAATGAAATAGGATGGAATGCGCTAGCAGTGATACAAGTAGGCTAAGAAAGAGGGGGCACAGATTGACTACTGGTCAGAAAGAAACACTTGCCATCCTCAAATTTCATACCCTGAATCGTTGTCTCAATAAACTCTCTGAAAGTCAGACAATTTGAACCATTCCATATTTCCCAACAAACAAAGCATAGCTGCTCAAAACTGCCTATAGCATGTGAACTAGCTCTTTTAAAAATAATTCAATACCAGGGTGTTTGGTAACAAGCCACAATGATCTTTTGACTTCAATCATGTTTTCACTATACACATGGTATTCATAATCAGTGCCCAATAAAAAGAATAGTGATCCATCTCAATAAACTACAATACTCATAATACCACAGCGATGCAACCTCACACTGAGACTGTACATGTTAGCATTCCCATAAAAAATTAAGATTCATTCAAGTTTGCACTTCGCATACTTTAAAAATGGGTATCTCTGTGAACTGAAATGCATCATGTCCCTTTGACGTTTCCATGTACACAGCAGTTCATGCTTTGAACCAACAAAACAACATTACCCGTAACACCATCGAGGGCAATGCTAAACTATGCAGTTTCTTTATTGCCTAATAACATGAACAGTCAGGAGAACCAGTAAAATATTGCATCTGCCATGACAGAGACAGTTCCACTCATTCTGCTGCAAATTCAAATTTAAAATCTGACCCCCCCAACACAAGCACACAAATAGTTCATTAAACAACAATATTGGCAAACAAATAACTATAATACCTATTAGCAACAGTGAAAAACGAGATAGACCTTAAAACAACAAAGTTTTCATCGTCTGCTCATAGGAGCACCCGAAATCAGACTTACCCTTGAAAACAGTAGCCCCAAGATGAAATTGTAGGCTACAGATGCCGCTGTTTACACAATGTTCAAGCTATATTAAAACTACAAATGATGTGTAAATTCTATTATTTTTCCATTTTAGAAATGACCCATTAGTTACTGATTCGATTAAACATTATTCGGCATATTAAAATACTGGCATAAAAGTACATACAATACAATAACATATAAAAACATAGCCCCACGTATTCCCGTTATCATCCCTAATACATAATACTTTTCCTAGATTGTATTACCACCCTTATAAAAAGAGCGACATTTATACGTACAAGGAGATCTCAAACTGCAAACAGATACCTCAGTTCATTTTTATAATCTTTAATATTTTGAGGGAGAATAAATGTTTTAAGATAGTAACTCCTAAGATTCTTATAAAGAGCACAGAACAACATAAAGGGCTGAGTGCTTTGCTTGGACACACCATCACAAAAACAGAGTTTCATATCTGACGGGCGTGTCTTAATGTCTGGAAAGGCAACTAAGTGATGACCTGTGCCAGCTTGCAATATATCAAAAACATAGCGATGTTGGATAATAGTTATACAAGACAGATAAAATTGACAGCCGCCTGAGGATTAAGTGACATATAAAAAGCAACAGTAGATTTCTTGCACTCATAAATTCTGCAATCAAGTCTGGTTAAAAATATTACCTTAATAAAACTCTTGTCAAGGGATACAATTTTCGATGGATCTTGCAAAACAGGGATATTAAACATAGTTCTAAAATACTTATTAATTTAGGTATGCCAGGGAATTTAAGAGACATGCTTTTAGGAAGAGTTTAAAGACTTGGTTATTTTCTGGTTAGAGTCTCTCTATCCTTGGGTTCTGTTTTCCTTTTATTGTTGTTATGTTTTTCAGTCTCCTTTCTGGGTTAGGAGCACAAAGCGCCGGGACACTCCTTTGGAGTAGCCGTTGCGCTATAGAAAACCCATAAATAACATAACATAACATAACATAACATAACATAACATAACATAACATGGTCCAGGGTAAAACAATCTGCAATAATCAGTTTCATAAGACTTGTTTCCTCTTTAGACCAAATAGAAAACCAAAGTAATACACATTTATTACAAAGTAGTATACATTTCAATAAAAGCAGGTCTTCCAGATATTATCGGTAATCTTCATCACCCCGAGTAAGTCTTCCTCGTCCCTGTCATTACAACATGAGGCAGTCCAACCTCCTGATAGGCAATGTAAAACGCTCGTATGTTTTTATTGTCATTGAATAAAGGCTCTTCAAACCCACCTCCATGTTTGCTAGCAACAAGACCAGACAAAACAAAAGAGGACTGGAGGGAGGGACATGACTGGGACGGGGAGGATCTTAATTGGGGTAATGAAGATTACCAGTAAGTAATGGGACATTATTCCCTCATAGGACCTACTCGTCCCAATCATTACAATATGAGGACTTAACAAGCCAGAAACAAAAAATAATCTTGACACAAAGACATTTCGAAACCCAACTGCAAGAAACAAGCTTACGGAATTGCTGCAGACACAACATCCACAGAAAAATCATCCATCAAAGCCGGCATTACCTCAGTAGAAAATGCTGAACAAAAGTGTGAGGGGACAGCCAGGAGGCTGCCCGTCAGAATACCTGGAGGGAAACTCTTGCAGTCACTGTCCAAAATAACAGTTTAATTTGTTATTCACAGCGTTTTCTTTTTTTCAAAATCCTACAATCAAAAGAAGGTATGGTTAGCACACATTGGGCAACTATTACGACACTAATGCAGAGCATTGCCTTGTACCTAATAATTCGCGCCACTTGCAGAGCTCCATTTGAGAGTCACTCAGTCTGCCTCATATAGCTACGATCTCCATTAGTAATGACTAATTAAGACATTGATTAATTATTATTTACATGCTACAATCGAACTCAAGCCTGCAGCTTAAGTGTATGTGTAAACATAGCGGAGGATGCACATTCATGGTTCACAAGGTTCCTGCACTGTCTGCGCTCACCGTGGTCCTGGCCCCCTTTTCTAACTAGGTTGGATTCAGCATTCCTAACAGCTGTTCTGCTGCTGGGCTTCTGCTAAAGAGCCTCTCTCCTTGGCCCATACCTTCCCGGAATTACTTTCAGTCCATTGTGCCTCATTTCACAGAAGGCATGTGGTTGCTATGGATTCGGATAGTCCATTCCTTTAATGGTACTCTTAATGTCCATTAAGGGGACACTCGTTAGGTATCCCTGGCAACCACATTCGGTGCCCTGTTGGCTTGCCTGATGCTGCCGTTGCCGGACCACAGTCTTCAACAAGTATTGCCAAAGGCAATGGGCCTGACTTTAATATTGTAATGCGTTCAAACAGACATGCACAAATGTGCACTTGTTTAGGCCTGTGTTTGCATGCCTAAGAACATTGAAGCCAGATACGTTTTTATAAAAGTGTCATACAGAACTTCCATTGGTGTTCTCTGTTTAAAGGTGGATGGTTTACCTGCCGCAGGCTATTACAGCAAATCACTGTAACACACAGTTTTCTGCAGAGAGCACATTTTGTAAACACAGTGACCCACTCAGAGCCCAAATGTACTAAATATAGCTGAGCTATTGTCACCCCCTACACTAAACCATAAACAGGCTGCACCATGCACGAACCTATGCATCATGGTAGCATAGGTGCTGTACTAGAATTATACCCTTCAAATGCAAAATCCTATCCCTAGACAATTTTTTTTATAATTTCACCCTTTGGATATGTACTATACCGTGCAGCAAACATGCAATGTATGAACTATTTGGAGAAATAAATATATTTCTCCAATTGTGCATCTGCCTCAAGAGCAAAAGCTTGGTCCGACAATTTTAGTAGGTAGGGCTTTGTGTCAAAAAGCATGGGCGCTAGTATGCCCAGGTGCCACCCATAAAATAATTCCGTTTGATAATTATTTATTCATATTCAAAGTAAGCAGTACTTTGCATCAGTATAAGCTAGCAAATAACAAAATAAAAGAGCACCCCGACTGCCTTTAGCCCACAATGAGGGCAACGATCACGACAACGGGTAATCTACCCAACCATCCATGCACATCAGTATAGTCATATGTGACAACTGAACAATTCCTATATCACTTAGCACACCACAAGAGTCTCCTGGAAAGGTGGAAAAGAAAGATCAGAAGTAAAGCCCCACATGAAAAACATTGAATGTTTACGGCCCCATTACCATTATGTTACAGATTCAGATTCATCCCCCCCTTGTATTTGCCCCATGGATCACGCCCACCCTACATCCAGGATGAGAAAAAGTGAACTCAGTCCCAGCAACCAAAAGAATACCTTACCATCAACCCTCCTGAAGGCCTACAGATTGAAGAAACATCTCCACACCTCTCCAAACTGCGCCAATCAATCATCAACTCTGTAAATTAGTTTTTCAAACTGCGCCATGTCATTCATGTCTTCTAACCATTGTCTATATGTAGGGCCCACTGAGGACTTCCAAAAGTGCAGTGTTATTACTTGCTCTACTGCTATTCCTATCACCAACTACCGTTTCATAGGCGTAGACAGCTCAAGGATCGCAGAGGTATCATGTAGAAGTCGTTTTATGGCGTTTAACTATAGCGTTGTGTCGAATTCTACCTGAAGATTGCTCCATACCTGGTTCTAAGAAGCAGTCACATTTTCACATTCCCATAGCAAATGCAAGATATCTCCCTTATCCTTGCCACGTTGCCAACATTGAGAATGGTGACAGAGTTTGGTGGTTTGGAGTCTCAGTGGGGACAAGTGCAATTGGTGTAAGATATTCAAATAACTGTACGTCAGTTGTGCCTCTCTCATCCCCTTGTCATGTTCTTCCAACAGAAGCCCCCAGTCCTCATCTTCAAACTGTGTTTGAAGGCTGTCTCACAGCAGGGTTGTAACTCTCCTGAGGCAGGATTATAGAAGACACGGTCAATGAGGAGTGAGAACATACCCAATATAGTACCCCCAACGTCTTTCCACATAGGTACACATGAACGGGGAAAGGGGCCAGTACATAGGGAGTTGCCCCTAATACACCTTTTAGGGTCTGCGTCAGCTGTGTAAACCTAAAGAGTTGCATCAGTGGCAAGATATATATTCATGATGGAGGTCAAAGAAAGACTTCAACGACCCAGTATTTATTTATTGCACAGTTACTTGAAACAATTTGCAATGTAACAAAATAAATAAAAGAATGTCATTCATTAGCAATTATGACCGTTTTCTTTCCATAAGTCAACAGATAAAAAATATGGAGATAATTTAAAAGTTAATAAAAATTAATTGTATTTAAAAAGAAAAAACAAAACGTTATGACAGAAGTGTCTCTTCGTTTGTGCACCGCGAGTCTGTTTTTGTGCAGTTGACTTGGTCATTTTCTTTACTAACCCTGGAGCGCACATCCTCCATGTATCTCCTGATTCTGGCCAGGTCAGTTAGTAATGTACATGAGAATAGAGCTGTGACGGCTTCTTTTACTGTTCGAACACCTTTATGTAGCCATAATGGCTTTAGTAGCTTCTGACGCAATTTTAAGAATCCTGAGCAGCAGCACATCACATATAGCAATGATTCTGTTTTAAAATTGCAGATTCTGCAACTGATTTTGTGTTCAAGGGCTTTCCATCCCGGATTTAGTTATTTTATTGGGAGAGGTACTAGTCTAGCCCATTTAATGTTTAGGGCCTTTCTCCCCAGTGCTTGATGAAGATAAGGCTGGGATTTGTGGTACATGTTGCAATCAGCCCAGATTGACCTCTTTCATTTTCAAAATTTGCTAGATCGGTTTCTCTTGACTGTTGATAACATTGTTTATTAATTGCCTTTTTAATGATCGGGTAGGTTATGCCTTCCTGACTTGAACAACCCATCTCTAAGTAAGCCCACAACAGAGTTAATCTTATAGACCTTCCATACATTCCAACTAACCCTCTTCAGTCTAGTTGTGGTCTCTCAATTATGCCATAGAGGAGCCTGGGATTAAAAGTCTTTCTGGGTCTTTTGCAGACTATGCACCCAAAGCCAGGCATCTTGAGAAGACTAGATAACAGGATTAGGCCCAAGGATACATGTTGTGGGGCTGGTCCAGTAAATTTCTAAAACCCTGCAGGAGCCCAAAAAGTTTAATTCCAAGAGGGCCAAAGCAGGCGTTTTTCTAAATGTTTTAAGCATGAACACCAACCATGCTAATTGATAAACAATCCAGTATCTATCGACGTACTGCAGTCTCAGTCCTTCCTTTGTAGTAGTGGTATACAATATACAACTTTGAGCTTCTCCACTGAGGCATGTCCTCATCTCACACGAACCCCCATATACCGTTATCAATCTGTTAAAACATGGCCTTAGTGCTCGCCAGTGCAAAACTGAACCTAGGGCCTATATTCATTTTCACCACTTGCACCCTCCCCTACAGTGAAACATGAATATTTTTCAGCAATTAAAATCTGCACTTATATTCTCCATTTGTGGGTTGAGGTTATTCTGTACCATATCCCTTAGTCCCCTATTGATGTGAATGCGCAGATATGTCTATAGACTACACTTCGACTTCAAGGGCAGATTACGTTGGGATGCCTGGGTTGTCATCATGGTCATAGACAAAGTATCCCAATAGGACCAATAAACACAAGAGTCTGAAAACCTTGAAAAAAGGTTAATCATGTTTATCAGGGCTTCAAAAAAGGTCTGTGGTCAGTGCAGGGTAAGCATGTTGTAATTTGAATATTGAAAAGTACTCTGTTTCCCTACCGCTGTTTGTACCCCACCAATCTCATCCATCCACCTAAAAGCTATGGTCAAAAGCTTAAGTGCCAAAAGGAACATTAGTGGTGACAAAGGGCCCCCTATCTGATTCAATGATCTATCAAAGATGATGGAGAGATAAAACCCTCTGAACACACCGTTGCTGAGGGGTTTCCATGCATTCCCTGAACCCATGTCACACGGACGATGGTGCAAAGAACATTCCTCCATTTCCACTCTATTGAATGCCTTTTTGGCATTGTGGGAGAATGTCACTTTCTTATCAAAGATGTCAATAACTTGCAAAATATATGGGACATGAGTCGTAAATGATTAGTTGAAGTTTGGCATGGTACAAAGCCCACCAAGTTGGGGTGAATCAAGTTTGTTACACATTTCCGCACTGGAGTAGCCAGGATTTTTGTCAGCATTTTAGCATCCACGTTAATGAGCGAGATCGGCCTAGAATTTGGGCATTTCAATAGATCCCTGTCAGACTTGGGAATTAAAGTAATACTGGTTCTTTTAAAATCAGGGGGAGCGAGCTACAGTCCAATGCTACATACAAACATTACACAATAATGGGACAGTCAGAGATGTAATTATCTTGTAAAATTCAATTGGGGAGCCATGCTCCCCTGGAGCTTGACCCATTTTAAGTCAATTGCTTTTGCCACGTCCTCTTCCAATATGTCGGCATCTAAACCACTGGCCTGTGCTGCTGAGAGTTTCAGGATATCTAGCACATCCAAGAATGAGTCTTCATCTACCTTAGATTCAGGACCCTCTGTAATACAGAATAGTTTGTAAAAGTCATGTAACTTTCAGACAATGCCACTGTGGCATGTCAGCAATTCCGCCTTGCTCTTCTGAATGATGGGAATCATTCTACTCCCCTCCATTTGTGTGAGGTGGGTTACCCATAGACAGCCTGCCTTTTCCACCCTCTCTTATGCCAATAATGTCTCTGCCATATTTGATACAGAGCCGTCTCTGCCCTTGTTTTAAAAATATCATTCAAATCATATTTAGCCTTGGTCGGCTCTTAAAGGATGTTTGGACAGGGGTACGAGCATATATAAAAGTAAGGTGTTGGATCTTAACTTCTATAGTCCATTTCATACATGTCTTTCATACACCCCTTAGTATCGACGGAGACAGGACCAAGTGTTTATTCTCATGTAGAAAGTATTGCACCTGCTCATTTAATCTTTTTTTGGCTGCTGGGTCTTTAAGCTTGGGTATGTGTAAGGGATATTATGTTCTGGTCCAATTTGAGTTTCACCATGTTGTGATCCAAGATCCCTCCCCAGAGTAATCAGAGCACCAAATACATATCAGTGTGTACAGGAAATATCCTGGTATGTTTCGGATGTACTCTAGAATTAAATGTGTATTGCCTGTCTCTGGAGTGCAAAATTCTCCAGGGGTCTACAAGGGCAAAGTCAGAGATTAGGTCTCACAAAAAATAGTTGTCCGTATTATGTTGCGAGTCGGCATACTCAACCTAGTGATAACCGGTCTGGGGGAACATTCCAAACTCCTCCAGTCACTACCAGCCGCGGCCCGTGGAGGGAGTTCCGGTGGGGTAGAAAGGCGGGGCGAAGGGTGCTAAAAAACGGAATATGGATAATTTGAGGTAAGTAAACAATTTAATTAATAATATGAATTTCGTAGCGTGCTCAATTATCCATATTCCGGTTTTTAGCACCCCCTCACCCTGCCCCTCCCTCGCCCCACCTTTCTGCCCCAACCGGAGCTCCCTCCACGGGCCGCGGCTGGTCACTACCTTGGTCTTGCCAAAGGATGCAATCAAGCTGGTAAATTCACCAAATGCCTCTTGATGCAAATCAATGACTGCGTGGACTTGGGTGAAATTTTACCCTTTGAGCAGACCGGATTTAGGCAAAAGCATGGAACCATGGATAATCTAACGGCATTGCAAGTAATAACTGAAAAATATGTTAAAGTCTGAGGGGGGAAAGTGTACGCAGCTTTCATAGACTTCTCCACGGCATTCGATAAAGTAGATCGTCCTTTGCTGTGGAGAAAACTATCGGACTTCGGCATGCCTGCTATCCTTCTGGAGTTGGTTCCAGCTCTCCATACTGACACTTGGTGTAGAGTCTTGATGGGAGGGGAAAGAGGTCTATCCCAAGTTATTCCTACAACAAACGGCCTAAAACAAGGTTGTTTATTGGCCCCTCTATCATTCTCCTTATATATATCTGACCTCCCCTGTGCCCTGTCTTTAAGGGAAGGTATCGCCCCATTATTGGGGGGAAAATCGATTGTCTGTTTGCTTTATGCCGACGACATATTAATACTGGATTTAACACCAAGGGGATTAAACAGTCGTCTGCAGGTATTACATGAGTATGCAGAGGCCCATCACTTAAAGATAAATGTGTCTAGAAGTAAAGTATTGTGCATGCAGGGAAGGAAAAAGTTGAAGTATGGGAATTATGCTTGGTCTGTAGGTGGACAAAAATTGGAAGTGGTAAAATCATATGTCTTCCTAGGAAAAACAGTGTGCGGAAATTCAAGTGACAAGGCTCATATAGAAAACAATATTCGGAAGGCAACGGCACAAGGTAAAAGCTTAATCTCCCTCTACAGATCCACAGGCAGAAGACACTTTGCACTCCTAATAGAGGTTTTCCGTGCTAAAATCCCAGCTTCCCTGTTGTATGGTACTGAACTACTCGACTTAGGAAAATGGGGCTTTCTAAATATAACAGAAGGTAAAATCTTGCGGAACCTAGCCTCAGTTAACTCTGCTTGTTCTGTTGCCGCTCTTAGGTTGTAATTTGGTCTGAGCAGTAGTTGGGTACAGGGTCTTGTAGGGATAGTGCGATGGGTTACAAGCCTTGTAAAGGGTGAACCTGGTACATTAAGATCTTTTATTCAGAAAGAATTATTAGGAACCTTAAATGAGCAATCATTAATTGTAAAAAAAATTAGAACTGCGGTTGACTTGCTTCAATTGGACGAATCTGTACTTTTTACTTTATCATCATATCAGCTAAAGGCCATTTTGAAACAGGCCACCTGGAAATTAAGTTGTACTATGGACAGGGAAGCCCGTATTTTAAAGAGAGGCATTCACCTAGCTATTGACTCCTGTCTGATAAATAAGGTACAGTCTTACATTACTTGGAACCTCTCCCATGGAGTGCGCCGTTTTTGGCTTTTATTGAGGCAGGATTCCCTTCCACTGAATATTATATTGTTCAAATGGTATGGTTCCTCCCCAGTTTGTAATTTGTGTAATAATTCTATCCAGGATGTTACCCATGTGCTCTTTATTTGTCCGGCTCTTTTATTATATCAACGTAAGAGGATGAGGCCAATCTGCCTACAACTATCCATTTTGTCTGCCACCTCATTTATAGACGTTTACAAAAGACTAGGGAACCCTAAAGGTATGTCGCAGGGACCTTGGGCAGTATCATATTATACAAAACATTGGTCCCTACATAAGGACAGGATAAAGTACAAACCAATAATCAAAACACCTAATAAGTGTAATGTCTTTTGTCCAGCCGGACAAGAATTTTTATTTTAGCGTTCTAGTTGGTAAAACAAAAATGTAGAGACACTATAATAACAAGTGGGCACAGCGTGACCCACAACATTCAAGACAAAACAACGAAAGGAATGGCCAAAAGGGCAAAGCTAAAATAAGTCTGTGTACTTGTATTCAGTGTTACAGACGCAAATTCTCATAACCACAATATTGCATTTTTACAATATTTCAATATCATATTGCATAAGGTTTTTTTTTAGGGTCGACGACGTTTCAATGCCTTATTTACATATGGTCCTTAGACTAAAAGGAAAATGTTAAGGCAATAAATATAGACTAAATAGGACTATATTCTTTAAGACGTGTCTAGCCGGACAGTTTAAGATCTTGATAAAAATAATCACAGCCGCGAAGATCCTTCTCGCCATGCAAGGACCCCCATTGTGGACCTGCATCTCTGACTTTCCGATCATCTGTTCAAGGCATTGCCCCAACTGATCAATTCATTATTTCGCCAGGGACTGTACCCACGACAATTGCTTATTCTGGAAAACCGCGCTGAATTCATTTTCAGCTTCACCCCACCGTGGGCTCAATTGAAATTGTGATTTCTTTAGGCAATTACTGTCTGTCCTGAAGATGAACCGATATTATGTATGGTTCGAAACGTCGCCGACCTTAATGCACTAAATGCATAGTTGACTACAATTGTTCATGCATATGTGTATATTGTGGATTATCTGCTTATGATTTATGATATTCAGATGACCCAACTTTGCCTATTACGTTTGCGTTTTGTTTGTGTCCCCCAAGTGGGTTAGTCGGACATCGGCTGGTGTCCCACTTCCATCACACTTTGTGTCTTATTTCTCTGTGATTATTTTTATCAAGACATTAAACTGTCCGGCTGGACACGTCTTAAAGAATATAGTCCTATTTAGTCTATATTTATTGCCTTCACATTTTCCTTTTAGTCTAAGGACCTCTGTTTTTTGAAAATAAGTACCTACCCAAGGTCCTTAGCATATTGCGCCCTGAGTTCCATTGTTCTGTCTAAATAATTATTTACATATGGGGCATCATCATCAGGACAAAAAAATCATCATTGTCTTATTTCAAACATTTTTTACACTAAGCCTTTCCGCATTACTGCGTGCATGGTGGAACGGGGTCCAAAGATCTATTGAAGGAGTAAAATCGGCTGGTGGGAATATCCAAACAGCCACGTCCAGGATGTGGGTCGTCTAGATCGGAGGGCTGGACTGAGCGTGATAGCTCGATTTGTAAAGCTGGAGGCTCTCTGGCAGGTACAGCAGTCTGGTGCCAGACTGGAAGAACTCCCTTCTTTTAAGAAAGCCTTGAAAACGTACCTGCTCCCTAGAACAATGTAAATGGATTGGATGCTGGAAACATCATGTATGTGTCATAACAGTCTAAGTGCCAGGATGCCCGTCGGGTGACAGTCAATGCGCTCTATAAGAATGCCTATACATACATACATACATACATATTTGTAAACCATATTTTACTGTCCGAAAATGTATGTTTTATCTTTTGTGCCTTCTTTTTATGTGGATCTCTTTTGAGTTCCAAAATCATAAATAAATTGAACTTGAACTTGGTAAATTCAGGGGGAAAAAAATCAGATTTATCCCTGGCCAGGGCGTACATCAACCCAATTCTGAGGAATGTATCTCTTACTTGTAATTTTAGAAATATATATATACTGTCAATGTCTGTCCAAGTTTGAGACAACTGGTATGGCACTTGTTTGTGTAAAAGACTTTCTAGACCTGATTTCCAATGATAAGTGTTGTTGCGTGGGCTTGATCATTCAGTTATGCGGGGCACACATAGAGAAGCCAACCCTGATTTGATTTGGTGTGTCTCCTGAATGAGCACTATGTCAGGTTTTTGATTACCAATGAAAGGAAGCATTTTTTCCCTCTTAACATAGTGGGTTAGACCATTTATATTCAGGATATTCAAATTAGGGGTTTTTGTACTACCCAGCATCTCAGCATAACTATCAAACAACAAACGTTTTACTGTGGGATACCCGTGGTGGGCTACCAAAAAGGGTGGATACTAAATGCACAAAGCATGTACTATGTTCTGGAGCACAGCGGGTGGTCCTCTTAAGATGCAGCCCTAAGACTTGAGGTGGGCACCAAGGAGGAAGCTAGATTGAGCATCTACTGTGATGTCAAACAAGTGGGGTGATAGGTTACAAGGTATCATATGATCTCCTGGGGAGAAATGGGCAAGGTATAGTTAAGTATGGATGGGGTAACAGTCTCTCTGAATAATAGAGATGGCTGTCCCTGACAGATAAGGTAGAAAACCAAAGTGCATGTGTGCAGTGTGTAGTGTAAGGCGTCACTGTGCTTACCTGAATATGATCTCAAATAAAACACTAAACTAACTGTAAATCTGGGGTCAATGGAACCAGCTGCACCTGCAATGCTGCGGGTCCCTGGGGACACAATCAATTTAACAATATGATAAACATCACTAAAGCATATACAAAAGCCACATCTCAATTTAAGGGGGTCCTTGCCACATTGTCCATAGGACAATATAAGCATCTACCCTTGAGCACAAATAATACATTGCGGTTACCCTTTCACAAGAATATGGAAGTTATGGTACATATAGCAAAAAGATCACATTGCCTAAATTGCAATCTCAGATACCCCAAGCCCAGGCGTGTGGGACCTGATTCTCATAGCACACCAGGTTAGGCTTTGTCCTTCCCTTTCTGACTCAATTGGCTGCATGTAGGACTTGACTCAAGACAAATCTTTTCAAGTCTTGACAACTCAAAAGATAAGGAGAAGCCAGAACCAAACCACCCCACCCTCCCCCGTAATCGGGGGAGACTGTCCCAGCAACTGGTGACAGTCGCTCTGCTGCTCGGTGGTCAGTGTTGGGGAGAGGATCACACCTTCCACTGACCCATCACCTTCCTTGGCCGACAGGAGGTCGGGGACAAGCTCATTCTCCTCTTCCGTCCCGTTATCTGTCACCAAGAGCATGCTCACTTCGGACCTCTCGAAGTGGGGTTTGAGGAGGTTCACGTGGAGGACCCGCAAAGGTTTCCTGGGAGCCTGCAAATCCACTAGGTAGGTGACCTCACTTTTGCTCTCCACCAGCTCAAACGGCCCAGTCCACATGTCCTGTATGGCACAAGGTTCCACTGGGGCCATGACCCACACTTTTTGTCCAGGTTGAAACTCGAACAGAGCAGCATTCTGGTCATACCACTTCTTCATTTCTTCCTGGCTGTCCTCGAGGTTCGCCTGAGCGAGTTTCCTGAATCTGACAGTTTGGTTCCTTTTAGGCCAGCATGTAACTAAATGCATCCCGGGGAGTTTTCCTGGGAGCTGCCTCCCAGCCTACTTCACCAGTCTAAGATGCCCTCTTAGAGGGTGACCACACAGAAGCTCAGAGTAGCTGAACCCAAGAGACTTCTGGGGTACCTCCCTGTAGGCACAGCAAGAGGACGTCCCAATTATGCCTCATGGGTTCTGTTAGGCCATTAACCATGCCCCTCAAGGTCTGGTTGAACCATTCTACCAGACCTTTACCTTATGGGGTAGTGTACTTGTATTTGACACCATACTACTTCCACAGGGATGTCATATACTTCGAAATGAAATTGGTCTCCTTGTTGGAAACCAAATCTAGGGGGAACGCTATGAGGTAAAAGATCCCCATTAACGCCTGGCAAGTTTTGCAAGACCGGCAATGTACATCTAACTGCCTTCACATTTGGGGCCAGAATAAGTGGGTGACAAGCCGGTCAAAGATCTTGTTATTGAGTAGCATTTTTAAAGCCTGTATTTACCCCGAGGCATCCCAGCAGGCTGACCCAAGCTCAGCGACCTTAGGTGCGCTATACAGGAGATCATTCTCCCAGTAGATCCAATGTGATACGGACTGATCACCAGTCACCTGGGCTGCGCCCTGCCACCGCAGACCCTCCAGAGAAGGGCACTCTTTCTGCTCCTGCCAGAACTCCTCCCTGGTGGTACCCCCATCTTGCGGCCAATGGGTCAGCTCAGAGATGTCCCCCAGTTTGGCTACCTGTTCTCCTGTAGGCACCGGGCATCCCCCTGAAGGTCCACCTCCTCCCAGGCCGTGGGAACTTTGGGGGCCAGATTCTTTCACCCCTTGCTCTTTCTCTTAGAAGGGACCTGGGCCACTGCTTCAAGCTCCGGGTCCCTCTGATCACCCTCTCTGGCCGCCATGGACCGAGTGGACACTCATGTCCACTCTGGGAACCCAAGCATCTCCAAGTGGGACCTAAGCTTAACATCCTTTCACAAGGACTGCTCCATATCATTACTGAGCAGAACATCTACAGGCTTGAAAGGGCTTACAACCACCCTCAAGGGACCTGCAACCCCCCCACTCAAAGGGAACCTGTGCCCCCCAGACACTGGCGCACAGAATTGCCGACTTCAATTTCTTGGTGGAATGCCCCGGGACTACCTGCTCCTCAGAGACCAGGTGACACCGGACTGAGGTCACACTGGCCCCAGTGTCCCTGAAAGCCTCTACCCTTCTCCCATTGATGGTCACCATCTCACTGTCCCCTAGTGAGATGATGGTCAGTTGTGCGGGGTCCCCACCCACCTATGTGTACTCACCTTCCTTCCCCAATCGCTACTCTTGCCAACACCGTGGACTGCCCACCAGTGGGTGACTGTGCCTCCCTGGAGCCCCTTTTCATGTGCCCCACCTGGTCACATGCAAAACATTTGCGGGGGCTGGTCTCAGCAGGCTTTCCGGTTGAGACTCCTGTTTTCTTATCTCCGGGGGAGGAGAACCTTTACCCTGGGTGTAAGTCTGGGGCCTTTTAGAGAACTCCTGTGTTTTTGCCTTGTCCCCCCACTTTTCTGCTGGGGACCCTGCCCCCCTTTGGCTGAGTCTCCCCAAACGTTTTCTTGTGCACCCTGGTACACACCCAGCGGTCCACCTCTATAGCAAGCTTCCTAGGGTCAATCAGCTTACTATCAACTAGGTGCTGGTGCAGTTCTGCAAAACATAGACTGGAGAAGTGCTCCCATGCAATCAAATTGTAGAGCCCCTGATAATCTGTCACATTACTGCCCTTCACCCAGCCATCCAGTGACCGGCAAAACACATCCACACATTCCAACAAAGTGTTGGCATCAGACTCTTACTGGACCTGAACTGATTCCTGTAGTTTTCCGGAGTAAGACCATACTTAGGTAGGAGGGCGTCCTTCATGTCTGGATAGGTGAGGTGATACCCCCTACCCAAAGCTATTAAAGTGTTCCTCGCTTCTTCAGGGAAGAGAGGCCAAAATCCTCCTCCCCAATTCTCCTCAGGGACCCCATTCATGTGAATTGCTGCCTCGTACCCCTGAAACCACCATTGTATGTCATCCCCCTTCTTGAATTCCTTGCCCACATTCTTAGAATTGTGCACGATTCTCTCTGCCTATCTTGATGAGTTGCTGCCCCCACCTGAGCCGGGCCTACTCCTTAGCTACAGCTCCTTAAGACCTCGCTCATGGTCTAACATCATCTTCTTTTCCTCCATGGCTATTCTTTTGTTTTCCCTCTCACTTTCCAACCTGAGTTTTTCCAACTCAAAATTCATTGCTTTCCACCCTTCTTCCAGCTCCCCTGGAGACAGGCTACTGCTGTTTGTCCTGAAGAGTTCCCCCTCCCAAAAGCACATCTACCCTAGGGATAGGCTCCTCCGCCTCTCCACTACGATCATCAGATTGCCCACTTGCACCTCTGGCTGCTACCCAGGCCCTCAGTGCCTTTTGTAGCTTGTCCTTCCTACAGAGGCCTCTGGTTTTGACTGCTAGGCTCTTGCAAATGGATTTCAATTCCCTAACATTGTTAGAGTTCCAACCTATACTCCTCAAAGGCAATTTCCAGGGATGCAACAGATGATGCTCTTGATTCCGGCATGATGAAGTAGCAAGTTCAAACTGGCAAGATCGAAAAATAGGCCAAAAAGAAAAAGGACTAGTATGTGCCACCTGATGGTCTGCGATATGGTAGTAGTACACACCAATCACTGTAAGTCAAGTGCAGATGCAAGTCCTATTCTCACCGCTGCCACCCAATGTTAGAAATGGAAGTTTCTAGTTGGCAAGGGCTGGCACCTTTGTCCAAGTAGGGACCCTTCATCCTAGTCAGGATAAGGGATTTACACTCCTAAAATAACCCCTGCTCACCCCCTTGGTAGCTTGGCACGAGCAGTCAAGCGTATCTTAGAGGCAGTGTGTAAAGCATTTGCACATAACCGACAGTAATACAGTGTAAGCACTACAAAAAGACACCACACCAGGTTAGAAAAATAGCCAATATGTTTATATACAAGACCAAAAATGATAAGAATCAACAACACAGTACATAAAAATCTACAGTTCTCAAAATACGCTTTAAAAACAGTTCCTTGATGTCGATAGCTCCGTCTGGGGCTATTACGGGCTCTTGAGCAAACAAATCCAAACAGTTCAGGCTGATCGCGGTGTCGTGGACCAGCTACGGTGTTCAGAAGACCCGCAAACAGTGCCTGTTCAAGATGCAGGGCGCCAAGGTCCTTGAAGACACTACCATTGCAGGTCGAGCTCTGTTCTGTTGGGATCAGGAGCACTGGCATCAGCAGGCGTCAGTTGCTGCGGTGCGAAGTACAGCGGTGTGGCGTGCAGTATCCTCAGGTCGCGGTGCGAGCAGCCGCTTGGTGGCAGCGACAGATGGCTTTATGGGTGAGACCAGGGTCGCAGTGCGAGGTGAAGACGGAGCTCATCACGGTGCTGGCAGGTCATGGTGCAAGCAGCGGCGGCGTAGTTGCTGAAGCGCTGTCTTCGGCTGACAAACGGGGGACGAGAGTGCTGATGGGGCCAAGGCTCTGGTGTGGGATGACAGGGGTGCGTAGTGTAACTTTATGAGCGGTGCCCTCGAACGACGGTGCAAGCATCAGGGAGTCCAAGGCGTCATTGTGAAGCGAGGCGGTGCGGAGTGTGGTGCCCACAGGTCACGGTTCGAGCAATGGCTCGGTGGCGGCATCAGCAGGTGCCGTCAGTGAGACAGGGTTGTGGAGCGGTATTGTGGCGGTGCTCTTTGCGGTGCCCAGGCTTCGGCGTGAAGCAAGGTGGTGCGGAGTGCGATGCCCACAGGTTGTGGTGTGAGCAGTGGCTCGGTGGCAGGGTCAGCAGGCGTCATAGGGGAGACCAGGATCGCGGTGCGACATTGCGGCGGTGCCCTCTATGGTGCCTTCAGGACACGGAGTAGGCACCGTCATCATTGCTTTCCTTCTGTCACAGCACAAAACACATAGTCCCCAGGTCTGAGGGCAGAAGAGCTTGAAGTCTTTGCTGTTCCTGAGACGTCTTGAACAGGGGTCAAGCTCTACCTCAAGCCCTTGGAGAAACTCACAAAAGTAGATTGCAGAAAGTTCAGTCCAGTCCTTTCACTGCCCAAGACAGAAGCAGCCATTGTAGGCCAACACAGCAAAGCACATAGCAAAGTGGTAGTCGCTCCTCACAGCTTCTCCAGCTCTTCTTCTTGGCAGTCTTCTTCATCCAAAAGAGTTCTAGAGTTCAGGGATCTGGGCCTCAGTATTTGGATCCTCTAGGCATAGGGTGTCTGTGCCCAGTCAGAACTAGCTCTGCTTTCTCTGGTGTGAATTCCCGGCAGTGGGATGAGACGGCATTGTCAGAGGCAGACCAGGCCCTTTGAGGTGCAAGGAAATCTCCTTCCTCTTCCCCATTCGAAGCCCAGATCTATTCAGCCCTTTCCTGACCTATCTAGACTATTGGGGGCCACCCTTGCTTCCTAGCCAACTGCCGTCCAAAACCCAGACAGTCAACCCACATTCCAGCAGAGACACACGGGATGAATGAGCAAGAAAATACCCACCTTCCTAAAAATTGTATTTTCAAACCCAAAATGTAAAAATCATCTTTACTAAAAGATGCATCGCTAGATTCTGAGTTCAGGCATACAAAATGTTATTTTCCCTCCTAGTTCCCAGGGCCAGTTATGTTTATAAGATGTTAAAAACAAACTTCCTATTCTGTCTTATGGGGAACAGGCAGCCTTGCAATAGTCAAAAACGAAATGGGCTGTAATTCACTATCAGGACATGCCACACACCCCAGGGCATGTCCTACCCTTCACATACCCTGCACGGTGCCCAAAGGGGTACTTTGGGCCTACCTAAGGGGTACCTGACTCGTAAGAAAAGGGAAGGTTAGGGACTGGCCAGTGTGTGCAAGGGTCAAGTCGACATGACAGGTACAAACTGCACGCAGACTCTGCAATGGCAGGTCTGAGGTACCTTTTCCGGGCTACTCAAGTGGGTGGCACAATCCATGCTGTAGGCCCACGCATAGCATTTGCTTCCCAGGCCCTGGCCCACTCAGTGCACTTTACTAGGGTCTGGAAAGAAAACCATCAGCCAATCATGGAAACAGCAATCCATAACATACTTTACCACAGAAGTACTTGCACTTTACCACTGATCAGCAGTGCGAAAAGAGCGCAGGAACACTACGCCAGCAAAAAAGATTCAGAACCGGGAGGGGAGAAAGCAAAAACTCAGAGGAAACACGCTAAACAATGCCAAATCTAACAGTGCCAAAAATCATTTCCATTTCAGGTTGGTGTCAAGCTAAAAGTCTGGTAGGAAAAAAACTTTGTCAAATGCATATTGCCCATGGCCCAAATGAGGCATATAGGTTGATGACACAAACTGCAAGTGATGATCTGGCATGGTAAAGTCTGGGAAGGTTGCAGTTGGGATCTGTGTGCTGTCTGGAAGTTCAGGGGCAGGTCAAAATTAATGTCTAGTAGATTCAGATACAAGCTAGCAAGAACATGCAAACTGCAGCATATCAGCATTTTCAAGAACTCAGGTAATGTGGATGTTGTCTACTTGACCTCTGTCTTCCAGGTCATTTGTCTTCTGGCATGGTACCCAGATGTCAGGGCCTCACTCAGGCTGGTTATCCCATCCAGTTTCCAAGTCCATGACCCTCTGTTCCAGTGTAACCATTTTGCATTGAAATGTGGTAATCTACCCACAAATGGATTGCACATCAGCTCACGTTGCTTCAATTGTATCATTATCTATACCTATACATATTTTAACGTCTGCCAGATTCTTCAACAATGTAGAAGAGGCAGACTCCAAAACTGTCACAGTCTCTGGTATAGTCATCACATGAGGTTGGGCCCTCGCCTTCCTCTGCTAGCTACCGCCTCTAAGAATGGTAGTTGTCTTGTGTTTTGACTTCAGCTTGTTTGACATAAGGATCACTCTGCAGTGTGATTTGCTCTCTGGCGTTCATGGATCGCTACAGCAGTTGCATCCCTCCCCGGATCGTGACCACCTGCTACACCTCCTCATCACCTTTAACCTCTGGGCAGTCCCCAGCTAATGGCAGCCAAATTCGAGTCATATTTATGAACTAGGACAGAGGTCTTGATTAAATAAACAAGCTATGAGGCAGTCCCAATGGGGGAACCAGTAGACACTGGGCACAAGCTGAGCTTCAGTATGACAACAATTCATGACAGTGCCCAAAAGTCAAGGAGAAAGCTCCAGGAACAAATGGATGTTTGTGACAAAAATCACCCCCTCTCCCACTGATGGTCCAATCCAAAATGGCCCTCAGTACAAATGCAATAGTCCAGCCTCGAAAGTCACTGGTGGATCACCCTTCAAGCAAATTTGAAAGTCTCAGAAATCTTCCAAGCAGTGATTGCAGATCAGTTTTCCCACCGTACCATGTGTGGTGCCCAGTGCAGTGAAGCAGGAATATATCTTCATCGATGAGAGTGGAGAAAACATAGCCAACATGGCTGCCACAGTAAATCACTTTAGTCCCTCGCTATGTTGACTTAAATAATAAATTCTGCAGGGGGCAACCGGGGGCTATATTGATCCTCGCAATGAGGCTTTCCTAGAGAGCAGACTCCGGTGACTCACCAGAACTACTACCAGTTCTTGCCCGCTAGGGAGCAGAATTGGAATTCACCAGCATAAGTTCCCAACTCATTCCTGTATCATCTGCCAGTTTGGAGCGGATCATATTCATTGCTCATCTAGGGATATAGGGGGAGTTAATATAGTCGCAAACAGTGGGAGTGGGAGGGGGATGGGGAGCCACCCCAATCAATTACCAGTCTGTCCCCGAAGTTCTCAGAGAGGACAGTGGCTTACAGTTTCTCCCCACCTCCACTCCACAGGACATCTATGTCCATGCTGAGCCCCACAGAGGAACTCACAGCATTTCCGGAGGGGGTCACTCAACTTCTCCCCCTCAGCTCACTAGGGTCTTTGCACAACATTTGTGGCTCCAAAAGCACTATTTACTGTAAAGATCAGAGCTTTTTTACCCGCAAACCGTTTTGAGAGTAAATTCTCTTTCATGACTTTACGCATTTTGCTTCACTTTATGTGACTTTGTGGCAGTACCTGCTACATCAAATTGATAAAGATTATACATTTCTCTCTTGTGTTCATGGAACCAATTCTAAAATTGGTTACTTCTTAATCTCAGGTTCAGCATTATCTGGAATTCTAGGGTGTGACATACTGGAGACTGGAATCTACTGAGCATGTAACAATTTTTTGGGGCTTAAAGATTGGAAAAATCACCCAAGCACCTCATAAAAATCATAGCACATAAAAAATACCAAATATAAAATTCTAGAACGAAATAATAAAATTCATTCTCAATAATCAAAAATCTAGAGGAAAATGACTGTCAGTTTTTTATTTGCAAATACTAGGGTCAGCAGGTTCAGTTCAGTTCATACGCTTTTATTCGGGTATAATATACAACCATATAAGCAGTACATATAATCTTAAAAAAAGCAATAAAACATAATAAGATATAAAACAGACGACATATACGACAAACAGAATCATATATTCATAATTTTGTTAAAAACAATGGGAGAAAGTGCATTGTGCAAATCAGATTTCTTGTTTTCCATTGTTTAGACAGTATTATGCTTACTAAATATTAAAAAATAAAGTGCATCGTGCCATTTACATTAGTGGTGCCATAACATTGTCCACATTAGTGATCAGTAGTTTAGGAGCAATTAGTTATACCCTCTCAGTTGTCAGACTACAATAGATTTCCTGATAGGAATAGAATGTAGTAAATAGGATGCTACAGGATAACATAATCCTGGTTGTCCAAAGTGATAAACAAAGTCATTGCAGTTGTTGTTGATCTTACATTATACCATCAAAAGATAGGTTTTAAGCAAAATGTCCTTAGAAAAAGATAAAATTTGCAAAATAATAAAAAATGGCAGTAACTTTGTCGTGATATATTGTCACAAGGGCAGACGGACGAAGAACGCTTTTTCATGACTGGGAATGCCACAAGATGATGGGCAATACCCAGCCAAAGTCGGGTCAAAACAAAGCGATGAGATGGCTTAGAAACAATAGTTAAGTAATCCTGGGAACCATCATTAAGACCCAATTGCTGATAGAACATAAAAGTTGACTGGTCACCAATGGCTCTAAAACGGGTCTTTATATCATATTTAAGGAAAGCGGTTTTTATCTCTGATTTGGCAATTGAAAGTGCATAATCTAATTCAGTCTGGGTATCATTTTTAAAAAGGAGGCCATACCAATGAAGGATGTAATTTAGCCAAGGGATTTTAAGGCAATTATCTGATCTCATACAGTCTTTAATTATAGATTGGGTAAAAGTGGTCTCGTTCTTAGCCCAAATAGATCTCCATAGAAGAAGCGGTCGGAGGGCAGCGAGATCTGTAATGTAATTAATACCCACTTCACGGTGTATGAGTTCTGTTGAAGCTGATTATGGAACACATAAAAGACGTTTAAGAAAAGTATTTTCATCCTGTTGTAATAGATCAAATTGGCTATGGCCCCAAACCCATGCACCATAAAGGGCAGAGGTAACACATCTTGCATTATAAATGATTACCATGTCCGCGATACGGCAGTTACCCAGTTTTGTCGCAAATCTAAAAATCCCATTGGTGTTCGTAGTCATCTTAGAGCGTATATTTTCCTGTACACACACCCATCTCCCCTTATCTGCAAAAGTAATGCCTAAGTAACAGAAAGACTTTACCACTTGAAATTTTGAGTTTTTTATATAAAAGGAGCTATTGGCTTTAGGCTTCATGCCACAAGCCATAACAAATGTTTGTCTTATTAATTAAAAGTTTTCTATTTTCGATAAATAAAATAAACTCATTAATCAGACACTGCAATCCAATGGGTGTACGCGACATTAATACAGCATCGTCTGCATATAGTAGAATGGGTGTAGCACTTCCCTCGACCATTGGAGGTTCCGCAGGTATCATTCTCAAGGCTGCATCCACATGATTAATAATTAAAGAAATTAATAAAGGTGCCAGGACACATCTCTGGCGGATTCCCCTTCTGACCTTAAAGGATGGTGTACATTCTCCCTTATACCCATAACATACTTTGCTATAGAGCATCGCATATAGTCTTGCTAAAAAGTGAATAATTTCCTTGGGAGCTTCAAGTTCTAGCAGTATTGGCCACAGTATAGAGTGGTCGACCAGATCGAAAGCACTGCTGAAGTCAGTAAACTAAAGATACAGATTTCCTCCTTTGGCCAGGGTTTATTTTCCTAACAATAAATCAAGATTGACACATTTTTCAAGGGTTCCTAGGCCCTTTCTAAACCCATATTGAATCGGGGACAGAATCTTATTGTCATTCACTCAGGTTTCCAATCTCTTTAATAACACCCTACTCATAACTTTCACTGAGGAATCCAGCAAGGATATTGGGCGATAATTACAGGCTTCAGTTTTAAAACATTTCTTAAAGATTGGAATTATAAGGGATTCGCTCCAGGACTTTGGGAAATAATTTTCAGCAGCAACGTTAAAATCCACAGATCCATTTCACATTTATACAGGTCTACCGGGACCGCATCTGGGCCCGGTGCTTTGTTTCCCTTACTGCTAGCTAAAGGGTCACAGACCTCCTCAATACTTATTGACATAGGCAAAGCCTGCCACACAGTATCCGATAAAAATGTAGTACATAAAACATCCCTATCTGGTGGGTTAAAAATAGTAGAAAAATGTTCAACCCAGGCGTTACTGTTAACATGGGCAATCAAATCCGGGATATGATCCTCCTTCAAAAAGGGGGAATTAATTGTCTCCCAGAACAGTTTACTGTTCTTCAATTCAGATGCAAAGCATAACTTTTCCCTTGCGTCAGTTTGGAGCTCAGTTTTCCTAGCTTTTAAAGCCAATTTATAGTCTAAACGAAGTCTCTTAATATCAGCTGAGTCTCTGGGGTTCATATCCAGGGCTTTTTTCAAGCTATGTAACGCATTAGAACAAGTTTGATCAAACCAGCCCACATTTCGATAATTATCACCTTTAAAGGGTTTGGTTAACAGGCCCTCTACTATACTATTTATCTTTAAATAGTTAGACATTAACAACTTTGGGCTAATGTCTTCTCTAAGGCAATAGTTAATTTCAGCCGCTCCCAAAATATTAACTTCTCTATGGAACTTCACTGGTTCAATGCCAGCCCACCTTATACGCATTCCATTAGGTCTGATTGGAACAATGTCGGTGGCGTATCTCTCCTCTGCTATAAAATCATAATCCCAATAAAATATGGCCAAGGATATACTATTATGGTCACTGACAGCCTGTTCCGTTATCCAGGGGGTTGAAAGCAAATTATCATTATTACAAGATATCAAAATATGGTCAATATTAGTAGCCGCATTTCTGCCTGTAAAAGTGGGACAATTAACGTTTTCCCTTTCTGTAAGACATGGGAGAAGGTCCAAATCAAATTTGGATATTAACATATTCAGTGCCATGCCATAATCACAGTGGGGGAAGTGTAAAAAATCTTCATCATCATGTTCATTATTATTTACCTTCCTAAACCCACACACATTAGTCTTAGCTAGGGGGCATAGCTGTACATTAAAATCGCCCACCCAGACAATAATAACTGGTTTCCTAATATGTTACAACATATTATCAAGTTCTTTTTCCAATGCATTGATAACAGAATCCCGGTTGTTGACATTGTTATAAAAATTGACCAAAATCATATTGCTGCCTTCTTTAAAACAAAGCCACATAATCTGACTATGGGCACCAACTGTAATGCACCTATTCATTTTGAATGCAGTCAATGTAATGGAAACAAGAATTAGCAGGCCTCCCTTAGCTCTACCAGTTGATGATGCTACAGCAGGGAGCCAATAGGATCTAAACCCCTCCACATAGATAGGTTCTATACACCAAGTCTCTTGTAAACATATAAAATCATGCTTGGAAGCAATGAAGTCCATCCAAGCTGGGGTACCCTGTTTCTTCTTAAAAAAACAGCTATATTCCATGTAGCAATGGTATACCCCTTTCTTATGTTACTTGCTTCTATACCCTTATGGTCAACGTATGGCTCCATTTTTGGGCTGTTAAAATTCCCCCTAAGTTGATGGTAGATAGCCCTGCAAATTGACTATCCAGACACAAATCTACCGACAAAATAGAGGTCCCATCCGGTGGCTGAGGTGGGGATGAAGCCACCTCCAACATATCCACCATCCCTTTGCTAACCCCCATTTCCTGACTCTCCTGTCCCTGTCTATCTGCACCCCTACGTCAATCTATTGCATCATTATGACTCAGGGTCTCAATTAAAAACTGGAATATTGAAGTAGGGGGAGGCAAAGGTAGCACAGGGAATTGATGTAGTCTATTAATGGGAGTAGGGGCTGCATCATTGTGATGCATCATAGGGTGTCTATAAAAATAACCCAAAGTCAAAAGAGTAATATTATAATCTCTCCTAGATAGCAATGGGGCATTATTTAGCTAATTACGTGCCACTTTTGGTGAACGGAAATTTATAATTATACAGCCCCCCTCAAATGGTTTTACTAAGGGACCAATCCATTCTACTCTCTCAGTTAGCAAAATCTGATTTGCCCCGACCATGGGGAAGCCACAATTCTTCGTCAGCCAGTACATTATCTTATTTTTAAGCATTTCGTGGTTTTCCACCTGTCCCGGTCGTAAGTTAGGCACATTTACCAGGACAGCGACACACGCATCTCTTTCTGGGGGTAAATTTATAAATCTTGGAGCCCTTCCCTCATGATGTGGGTTTATACCTTGTTCATGGCCCCCAAACTAGGTAACTTGTCCCGTTGTACACTGCCCTGATTTGGGTCAATAGGGATTACCCTTTCAGACTTTGTTGGGTCAATAAGGATTACCCTTTCTGACTGAGTTGGGTGTTCACATTGCTTATGTTAAATCCCTATGTTTAACTCAGGGTAAGTTTCCCTAGATAAGCTACACGTCTTGGTAGTTATGGAGGTATTGTCATTGCTTTTAGAAGGAGAAGCTAATTTAGGGCTGTCAACTAATTGGGCAGCCTTTGGTTGGACATGATGTAATCTATTATCAATTGTATCAAGAGAATCTCTCATTTAATGGACCTCTTTAGCTAGATTATCCTATCTATCATGGAGTGGTCTGAGCAATTCTATCATCTTTATTTTTTTTTTCAATAAACCTGGAGAGGAGCATTAATGAGAGGTAGTTTCAGAACTCAGAAACAAAGATAAACAACTTAGAAACTCCATCAGAACTCTGACTTATAAAAACAATATCCACCAAAACAGGGAGCTATTTAGAGACCTAGAGATGGAAAATGTTTCTCTGAACTCCTTGTTTACAGAAAAAGTGAAATATGCTTTATATAAACTCAGATAAAGGCACTTCAAGCACGGAGAGGTCTAGAAATATCAAATCTCAAAAGTCAACAGACACATTCAGAGATGTGGAAGGTAATCTATACAGTCAGGCATGAGGCATTATTGAATCTATTTCATACTCCGTCCAGCAATTGCACCAGGCAGCGAGATCCAACACATTATCAACTGACAATATGTATATTACGAAATAACAGATCACTGGGAGTCACTGGTTTCACTGGCAACTTTTACAAATCTGGTGGACCGCCAAAAGTAAAGCTCCTATATGTGGCCTTTAAAAAAGATGAGCATACAGGCTCCCTTCATCCTTTCTATAACAAGGCCTTGATAACTATGATACCAAAATCAAACCAAAAACACATTTCATGCTCCCATTATTGGGCAATATCTTTGTGATTATTGATATGAAGATACTAGCAAAAATTCAGCAGATTAGATGATATAAAGTTATTCTTTCCTAGATTCACAAATCTTAATAGAATTTGTCCCAGGCAGATCCTCAAGACATCACTTATGTAGACTCTCACATTTACTATAGATGTGTTGTGACTTATGTTCCCTCCAAGGTGCCTTCACAAGCACTCAGGATTAATCTAAAAGCGCGCAGATCACTCGAGGAATTAGGAAGGAGAGAGCCTGCTTATTGTTAGCAGAACGTCTTTTAGAAAGACTATCAGTGTGAAAGGCAGTGTCTCTTTACTGAGAAAGATAAAGCGTCCCCGCTGGGAAGGGGATCGGAGGTGTCAGACCCCTGTGGTGATAGAAAGCTGCACATTAGCCTGGGCGTGCGGAGCACACAATTGGGCTACCGAGGGACCAAGCAGGCAGTTTTAACATACACCACCTGTTTTACTATTAGCCTGGAGGTGTGAGCCGCGCAGAGGGGCTTTCACAAGGTCTGCCTCCTGCCACATTTGCGTGGTACACAACACAAAATGCGCTGTTTTTAAAAGACATTAAAAGTGACAGAGCTGTGAAGGGACGGCATTTATTCACAAGGAGCTGCAGTTGGGGTCGCCCCCTTTCAAGGGTAAAATATTAGTCATTTAAGAGTTTGCAAGGGCAGACTCTTGAAAAAAAATAGCTCTTAAAAAGGACTGTAAACAAAACCGCCGAATGTACTCATTAGTAATATGACTTTCTGCCTTTTTTACCTTAATTATTTTTAACACATTGTTAACTGCACGCTGGAACACCATTGAAAGTGTTTTCTATTTATATTTCCTGTTTGAAGTTGTACAGATGAAGGCAAAAAATACTGGTGCTTATTTATGAGCCCTTGCGTCACTTTTGCGCTGCCGGTGTGTCACTTTTTATTTCTCACTAATGGCATAGACAATGCACTATGTTGCGTCATATTTACAAAGAGACGCATCTAGGTAGATGTGTCACTTTGTAAACCCCTGCGCCACATTATACCTGTGCAAGGTATAATGTATGCAGGCTGGGCATTCTGATGCAAGTAAGCCTTGTGGAAGTGACGCAGTGAAATCTATGAGATTTCACTGCGCCGCTTCTAGGACGCAAATGCATCAATATCGTACGCCTGCCTCACAGCAGGTGTAATACTGATGCAGGCATATTTGAAATGGAACATGCCTATGTGAAACGACCCATTGCTGGAGTTGTGCCACTTTTGTGGCACACTCCAGCAATGCATCATTTTTGCGCCTACAGGTACGTCAGAAATACTGATGTATCTGTAACTCCTTGCGACATGATGCGTCATACTGTAAATATGACGCATCCAGCATTTCGGAAGCAGGGCGCAATAAAAGTGACGCATCGCTGTTTTCATGCAGCGATGCATCACTTTTCATAAATGAGGCTCACTGGCTTTAAGTTATTGTCCCTTTTTTTGTACCGAATGGGACATTACAATACTAGTGGTAGAAAACCAACCAGGTGGCTACCCTAGCTCCAGTCCATCATGCATCCTGCTCAAAGAAAGGACATCACCTAGAAACGATATGATACAGTATTTTTGAAGCCTACCTAAACACCAACAAAGTATGAAGCACATAGATGCCACTGAGGCATATAAACTGCTTCACTAAATGGGACAGACTGAGCAAAGTGTTAATGTAGCCCCTGGTGAGGACCACTTGAATTATGCAGAAGTAGAGGGCCAAATTATGCAACACGGTTGTCTAAACTATGCGGCGAAATTGCGGGACACTGCTGCATATTTAGTGATAGTATTACCTCTTTGCCTCTGTGGACATGAGTTGCATCTCATTAGTAGCGGTTTAACACTCAAGTTTAGCAATAAGCAACTGGAAGTTCCCTCAATGACAGAGGATTGTGTCTCCCCCTATGATATTGTGACTACAGACAAGAGCGAGGGGGGTCATCTTTTTTTTTTTTAATCTTTTAGGTTCTGGTTTTAGGGTTGTTATGAGTAAAACAGTTTGCCTCACATAACCAATAATGCTAATTTGTTACTATTATTGCGATCATCCTGAGATCCTGTTTACTTATTTGTGTTCATTTAGAGCCTGCAAAACATGTTTCTTGTTCGAGTATTCCCAGCATGCCGACCCCAAAGCAAATAACATGTTATTAATATGTGTTGAATTTGAAACTCGTACTTATTTGTTCATGCTTGCAGAGCTTCAGCAGTGGGAAGTGATGTTATGTATTAACTGGGACTCCTACATTGTACTGATTGTTGAACTTTACCCAAAATCAATACCGTTCATTGAAAAAAAAGCAAGAGAACGGTGACCATTCAACCTTTGCAAATGGCCTTCCACTGCAAGTAACACATGCTGACGCATTTTTTGTATCTTTCTGGATGTTTGAGTAAGAAATGTTGTTGTAGTGCGTTATAAGTGGCAGAGTGTTTGTTTGCACTGATCTAAATGTAGTATGTTTGGTGTCATAAGGGAGGTTGGAGGAGTTATCCAATTGAGAAGCAGTTAGTCTGTAGGAACATTATTCATTCCAGGAGTGTGTGCCAGAGCTTTAGATATTCTGAAATTTAACAAGTAGTGGAGTTATGTAATTTCATCAATGGGTTCCAGACTTGTGGATCTTAAATATTCATTGTTCAAGTCCAGAAAGTGCTAGAGGTGACAGACCAGCCTACAAATGTAGGTAAATAGGTTTGCCTCCCTATGGCAACTGTCAGGGTAATGAGAATCAAATCGAAACACACATTAAGCACTTGGTAGCTTATAAACAGCTTTTGCTTGCGTAGGGATTTGTTGCCTGTTGGCACACATAGCCTTAGCTATGGTGCACAAACACCCTTCTTTGGTGCACACTGAGGAACAAAATTAGAGGGAACATTTCTTGTGATTCTCCTTAACCCACAGTAGCCCTATCCCTCCATGTAGCAAAATCTTTTGATCAGTTGAAGTTGGCGTGTGGGATTCCTTTGAATATTTTAAATGTGGAGAGATCATTTTATATCTAAGGTTTGATGGTTATATGATCAACATATGTGATAGATCTGGGGGTCTCTAGATGGCAGAGGTTGGTACCTTTGACCAAATAGGGACCCTTGTGTCTAGTCAGGGTAAGGGGGTACACTCCTAAAATAACCCCTGCTCACCTCCTTGGTAGCATAGCACAAGCAGGTAGGCTTATCTCAGAGGCAGTGTGTGAAGCATTTGTGACCACGTACAGTAACCCAGTGACAACACTATAGGTGGACACCACACAAGTTGTAGTATAAAAATAAGTATTTTTATATAGACTTAACACAAGACCACAAACAACAAAAATCCAAAATACTGTACTTTAAAAATGGTAGAAATAGCTTAGCTCTCTTGGGATGGTAAATGCGACACTTTAAGTTCTATGTACCTTTGGATGCGTAACGCTATACAACAAAAGTGTTGCAGGGAAGGGGTAGCGTTGGTTCCTAAAACGCAAGAACGGTGATGCATCGGTTCCCCACTGCTGCGTACGGGATGGTGATGCGTTGGCTCTTCTCTGCATTGGGAGGTGAGGCTTCGGTTTCTTACTGCGCTTCCGTGGCGATGCGACCACAACGCTGTGATGAGATGAAGATCCGGTACAATGAAACAAAATGGCATCTTCTTCTTGATGCGACAATGATGCGTGCATGCCCGATGTCCGTAGGGTGACTCAATGAATCTTCTGAGCCGCGACAGGCCCTGCGACACGCTACTACAGTGATGCAACAGCGTCTGCTGCAACGGCGACACTCTTCTCCGATGATGCGAGGCGCTTCGGTGATGTGATGCGACAGTGGCAGCAGCGACACCCTTCTTCAGTGATGCAACAGCAGTGGCTGCAGTGGCAACACGGTTCTCCGGTGATGCGAGGTGCTTCTGCAATGCGATGCGACAGTGGCAGCGGCAGCACCCTTCCCTAGTGATGCAACGACAGCGGCTGCAGCGGCGTCACGCTTCTTCTTCGTGAGTCACGCTTCTAGCTCCTTGCAACACACAGTCCCTCAGAAGGCCCAGCACAATAGCAGGCATTTCAAAAGAACTCAGGGGAGCTGGTTGGTGAAGTCTGTTGTCCCTGAGACTTCAGCAGGAGGTAAGCTTAATTTCCAAGCCCTTAGAGATCCTTTACAAGTTGATGAAAGTAGCACAAAGTTCCTTATCCTTTCTTTGGCAGTCAGGCAACCACTGCAGTGCAATCCCCCAAACAGCACTCAGCTTAGGGATAGTCTCCTCCTTCATTTTCTCTCTGGTTCCTCTCCGCAGCAAAGGTTCTTCTTGTTTCCCAAAAGTGATCTAAAGGCTACAATATTGACTATCTGTACTATTTATGGCCCCCAACTCAGATGATCCGGATATGTTAGGTCAGTTAAGTGTAGAGCTAGCATTATGGCCGTCTCCCCTACTTTTATGTGGGGATTTTAATTTACATGTGGACAGGAAAGTTGACATCTCCAGTATTTACATCTACACTGGCAAGAAGAAACATGTATTTAAGGCCACTAAAGGGATCATGGATGAATTTTTGGCTAACAGATGTAGGTTATCTAAAGGGAGGAGGCACTCCAGGGAGCACATTCTATTCTGCCCCTCATCAGAAACACATTTGTCTAGATAATTTTTTTGTAACCACTGGATATGTCAATACTGCCAAAAATATCAGGTTCGAAATTCTACCCAAATTAATTTCCGATCACAACCCTATTATTCTTGATTTGGATATTAACCTTCGATTATCCCCTAGGCCGTGGACTTTCGAGCGGAAGTTACTTTCGATCCTCTTTATATTGAGCACATGGGGAAGTGGATACCTGAGGTTTTTTTAAATCAATCAAGGCTCAGCTTCAATTGGGATGGTTTGGGATGCTTTTAAATCAGGGGTTCGGGGAGAAACGCTAAGTTACTCAATTAATAAACAGCGTGAAATTAGAAAGACAGAAGATATGGAGATGACTAAACTGCGAGACATTGAAATCGAATTGATGACAGCATGTAGTAGAGGGATAAATATTGATCACATTTTAAAAAATGTTGCCACACAGAAAGTAAGAATACATCAAAGTTTCGCCACAAGACTAGCTCAACAAATTGCAGCTTTTAGATCTGAAGTGTATGAGGTGGGAGAAATTTTGTTAGCAAAAAGACTCCAACAAAAGGAAGTCTCTGCAAGAATAGATAAGATTATGGATGACTCAGGGCAGCTTCATGACAGTCCATCAGAAATACTGGGAATCTTTAGTGAATTTTATTGTAAATTGTATACAGAGGACATCGTTGGAGACATTGAAGGAAGGGGAACAGATTTTAGCCATCCCTTACCTAATACTATTCTGTCACTAGAGGAGTCTGAGCAATTGGACGCCCGATCACTTGGGAAGAAATTGAATCGTCTGTAACATAATTAGCTTCAGGTAAAGCTGTTGGACCTGATGCCATTCCTCTGGAATTCTATAGGGCCTTCCGAAATGTTCTTAGAAAAGAAATGTCTGTACTTTTTCTGGAGGCCCAAAAAGGGATGATACCACCTTCTTGGCAGGAATCAGTAATCACTGTCTTTCTTAAAAAAGATAAACCTCCTCTGTTACCCTCTTTATTTAGACCCATTTCGCTGATCAACGCGGATAGCAAGGTATACTCTAAAATTCTAGCCTCACGTTTTTCTAGTACTATTTCACTGCTCGTTTAAAAATGTCAGCATGGTTTTATCCCCTCACGTGACACAGCAGATCATATACGCCGCCTAATCACAATTGTGGATTGGGCTCAAGCAACTAGCTCTACTATTGGAGTAACCATGTTGGATGCTGAAAAAGCATTCAACAGGGTTGCTTGGGCATATATGTGGGACTCCTTAACAAGGAAAGGACTTGGTCCAGGTATTTTAACAGCTTTGAAAGCTATGTATCATTCTCCAAATGCTTCAATTCAGCTGGGAGGCCAAACATTTCCCCCTGTTCCAGTTACTCGTGGCACACGGCAAGGGTGCCCGTGTTCACCTTTACTTTTTGCCTTTTATAAAGATCCTTTTTTAAACCGTTTAAACTGCGATATAAATATTAAACCAATTCATTTAGCCCACACAGATTATCGAGCCCTATGCGGACGACATAGTTGTGGTCACAACCGATATAGAAGCTATATTACCTGCCATTAATGACTTAGCGGCACAGTTTGGATCCTTTTCAGGATACAAGCTGAATCTATCTATAACTCAGATTTTGTATGCTGGAGAAAACCCTCCTTCTACTATAGCAATAGTTCCTGAAGTTACATATCTGTGAATTAAAATCTCCCTTCCAGTCTCCAATATCTCTAAATTAAATATGAACCCTGCAGTGGCTAGAACAAACTCGACATTAGAAAGACTAAACCACCTTCACTTATCTTTATATGGTAGAGCCAACATGTTAAAAATGCTGATACTACCCGAATTTTTATACATGTTTCGCACAATCTCCATTGAATTCCCCCTTGCATGTTTAAAAAAATTAGAGAGGGTCAACCACTAGATTTTTGTGGGGCTATAAACGACAACGCAGAGCTCATAAAAAGATGATTCTTCCTAAAGAGCGTGGGGGGTGGAGTATCTGCTTCTTTACAATTCATTAGTCCACTTGTGGTCGGGGATAAAGCGCCAATTCCTTTGTGTAATGCTCCATCTATCTATGAGTTGGCAATGGGCGAGGAGATAAAGGAATGTCTGCTGAGGGTTGTCGAACCTAGCTACTTTAAAAAAAACCAAGGGGCATATTACCAAGCAATAGCGATAATTATCGCTATTGCTTGGTTAGAGACAAAAATTTACAGCTGAGCTGCGGCGATTTTTACTGCAAATAAACCTTGGTATTACCAAGGTTTATCGCAAATGCGATAAAAATCGACGCATTGCATGAATATCGCTGAAAAGTCAGCGATATTCATGCATTACCGAGCTAATGCTCTTAGCCATGTTATCCACCTCTCATTGGATAACATGGCTAAGAACTGCTCAGGGCAGGTGTTAGCTTTTGGAGATATTCGCTCCTAGCGCGAATATCTCCAAAAGTTGGTATTAGGAGATAGCGATGTTAGCGACTGTTTTCAGTCGCTAACATCTTGGCACGCCCACTTTGCATGTCATTAGTGATAAATATCACTGACATGCAAAGTGGGGCCCAAGATGGTCGCTATCTCCTACTAGCTGTCGCTAACTGGTGTTAGCGACAGCTAGGTAATAGCGAGATAATTTTATCTCCGCTTTCTTGGCTTTTAAAGCCAAAAAAGCGGAGATAAACCCCCTTGATAATATGCCCCCTAATTGACAATCCTTAAAGCTGCCTTTATGGTCTGGAAAACGGTTAGTCACCATTTGTCAAACTTAAAATTTTATATATATACACCATTTACCGCATCTGATTTACTGCCTTATATTTTTCGGGACCAAATCGCCACTAGGTGGAGTATTAAAGGAATATGTTGTATAGGGGACATGTTTAAAGAGCGGCATTTAATTTCTTTCACAGATTTACAAACTGATTTTCGTGTATCAAAAAATTATTTTTTAAATACCTTCAAATGCGAAGCTTTATACAGTCTTTAGGACAAGCATTACAATATCAAATGATTAAAACTCCCCTTATTGAAAGCATGATGAAAAAGACATCAATTTGCCTATTCTATTCTTGTCTGATTCAAGAACTTCCGGATGATCTGGAAAATTGTCAAACAAAATGGGAAACTAAGCTTGGAATATCTGGAGTCAATATTTATGAATCTGTTATGCTGGCGAACCGAGTTCTTATCACCGGGATGATGAGATCACAGTACTACATGGCTATATATGACTTATACTATGCCCGAGGAAGGTTTCTAAATGGAGTTTAATTACAGGGACCAAATGTAACAGATGTGACCAATTTGCTGCTGATACGGTACATATGTTTTTCTTATGTCCTAAACTTTCAGAATTTTTTTTCTTATTGAACAATTCTTAGCTGTAATTCTGGGGCGTACTATTAGTATAACTGCTGGGCTGGTTCAAACAGGTCGTGCCTCGGGAATTGTGGGTCAGTCAAGACCAAAAGCTACGATTTGTTTTCTCTTTATTTGCATTGCTGTAATACGGGCCTGTATTACAAGAGACTGGATTAATCCCGAGCAACCCTCTTTTTTTCATTTGGCGTGAAAAATTATTGTCAATGTATAATTTTGAACTTGCTGTCTATAAGACTAAAGGGACAAGGAGGAGGGTTATGGGCGCAAAGATATGGGCAAGAATTGATAATGCTGTCATTTGTATCCGTATAATCTTTATTCCTATGCTTCCCTGTTTTTGATTAATTTACTTATTGTGTTATGGAAACATTTGATTTGTATATGCTGTTTTTCCTTGCAGAAAAAATAAAATATATATATATATTTTTTAAAAAGACAGTGTGGGCCAGGGACATCAGACGCACCCCAGGAGGTGGAGCCAGCATTGTGGGAGGCAGGCACAGCCCTATTCAGGTTCCAGGTGCAACTCCTCCCACCCATCCACATGCAAATAGCTCTATTCAGCCCTGTGCTGACTCATCCTGTCTCCTGGAATCCCCCAGCCCCTGTCACTCAAACTCCAGACAAGGAATACACAACCTAGGTGAGGCGGGCTTGGACAGATAGGCAAGAAAATACCTACTTTCTAAAAGTGGTATTTTCAACACAGAATGTTAAAACCAACTTCGCTAAAAGATGTATTTTATCATTCTGAGTTCAGGCATACTAAACTCGAATTTCTACCTAGTTCTCTGAGTCAGTTAGGATTATAAGATGTTATAATCAAACTGCCCATTCTGGCCTATGGGGAACAGGTAGCCTTGCAATTGTGAAAAAAGAAAATAGCTGTAATTCACTATCAGGACATGCCACACACATCAGGGCATGTCCTACCTTTTGCCTACAATATACCCTGCCCTTGGGCCTACCATAGGGGTGACTAATATGCAGAAAAGGGAAGGTTTAGGGACTGTCCAGTAGGTACACTTCCCCAGTCAACATGGCAGTACCAGGCTGCACACAGGCTCTGCAATGGCAGACCTGAGACACACTTTACAGGCTGCTTCTGTGGGAGACACAACCAGTGCTGCAAGCCCACCAGCAGCAATGGATTTACAAGCCCTACGCACACCCAGTGCACTGTACTAGGGTCTGACAAGTAAACCAAACCAGCCAATCATGGAGTCACTAATCCATACATCAATTTACTATAGGGAGCACTTGCACTGTGACACTGAATATCCAGCGCAAGCAGGAGCCCCCGTGCCCTGACTTTCCGCCGTTATTCAAGAGGTGCAACCTGGCACCTAGCGGAATTGTTACTTAACCAAAAGCCTCAAGTGCGATCCAGCACTGACATATATTGATATCAGGAATTAAACCATACAAAGAAGGCCCATAGCCTATTGACGATTTAGTGGCTGTCAGCTCACGTTACGGATCTACTGGGCCGTATTACAAGCGTGTCATTACCGTTGAACCTTGTTCATCCTTCAAACTAATGGAATATAGGCAAAATATGTGAATAAGCTTAAGACAACAATGAACTATCCTTTGTCCTGAAGATGATGCTTTACATTGTTGTGAATAGCATTGAAACGTCGTCGACACTTAAAGCACCATATGCAATATGATTTTATAATATTGTAATGATCAATGGTGTGAAAATGGATATTTAAGTCTGTCATAGGGATTACAAACAAACAGACACATCTTATACCCTGCCTTTGGCCATTCTGTTTTTCGTTGGTTTTGTTAAACAGGAAGGCAATCAACGAACGAAATAACCTTAAGTATTGCCCGGCGATGTCGCCTCTTAACTAACAAAATATTAATCAATGAAGAGGCAGGCGCTGGAGACTGGAAGGCAGGAAACAAGGGTTTATTCTCTCCGGAGGAGAACACATCAGATCAGACCAACAGGGAATCTTCTCGAGGTGCTCTAACTGCATCTCTGAGGCCTGGCCTCTTATACATGCATTTATGGCAGTAAGACATTCTTTATTACAATAAAGGTACTTTGAAGTATGAAAGACATCCCCGGAATCTTCCGCTTCAGGCCCGTTCCCACCCACCCTTACAGTGAGAATCCCCTCCCCAATCACAATACAGGATCGTTATCGGACGGTAGGAACAGCGGGGCATTCCGCCGATTCCCGGAATGCGTGTGGTGTGACGGATCTCATGGGGTGGGGGCCTTGATCTACTGTAACTCCTTTGAAGAGGGGTGATTCTTTACAGTTGGGGCCATAAACTGCATCCGCAGGGCTAGGTGATAGCCTGGGACTGGCCTGGACAATCGGACACGGAGGAAGAGGAGTGTCAGAGGGTGCGATATTGAATAGAATAAAAGGGAGGTGTCGGGCAGGCACGGGATGTGATTCTCAGGGAAGAGCAGCGCAGATGGAGGGGGTTTATGGCCCATGCATGAGAGAGAGAGAGCGGGGGTGGCCAGTGCGTTGGGGAGATGCTTGCGAGGGTGGGGAGCCGCGCTGGGGATCGGCGGCGTGAGGAGAGAGTGGGTCTGATCAAGGCATCTAAAATGGCTGCCGTGTACGACAAAAGTGTGGCATTGGGAAAAAGGCAAGATGGCGCAGATAATGTTTATCAATGCGAATTAATTTTCCACAGTTTGTCTTGTGTTCTGTGGGTCACGGCTGTGCCCAATTGTCATTTAGGGCCAGATGTAGGTAAATGAGATTTACCGATTTTTAATTACCGAATTTTACCGATTCGGTAATTCAAAATCGGTAAATCTGAGGGGTGGATATGTAGGAACATCCAGATGTTCCTTTTACCGAATCGGTAAATATCTGTATTTACCGATTCGGTAAATACCGACCGGTAATGCCCCATTCATTCCTATGGGCTTTGAAGCCCATAGGAATGAATGGGGCATTACCGGTTGGTATTTACCGAATCGGTAAATACCGATTCTGACAAGGGTGCAGGGGGTGTCACTTTGACACCCTCTAGCACCCCCAAAAAAGGTTCGGGGGCCATGTGGCAGGCATACCTGCCCTAAGGGCAGGTCTGCCTGTCATATGGCACAGGTGTGCATGCACACATGTGCATGCACACCAGAATCGGTATTTTACCATCAAATAGTATTTGATGGTAAAATACCGATTCTTTAATGCTTGTGGGACTCAGAAGAGTCCCACCTACATATCAATTTTACCGAATCGGAAAAAATACTGATTCGGTATTTTACAGAATCGGTAAATTAACCGATCGGTAAATTTACCGATTCTGTAAAATACAGGGCCCTACATCTCAAATTGCATTTACCGGTCGGTAACGGCCGAATTCGGCCGTTACCGACCGGTAAATGCCTACCTACATTTGGCCCTTAATGTTTTGAATCACAATCAACTGAACTTATATATAAAAATAAATTCTTGTCCGGCTGGACGAAAGAAATACGATCCATTTAAGCATATGATTATTGTGATTGTCCATTTTTCCTTCCAAAATAGGGACCACTGTTCTCTAAAACACTGAATAGCAGTGGCACAGTGCCCAAAGCATCTATACCAGCAAAAACACATGAGGCAACAGCAAAAAAAGGAAGGGAGGCTCACGCCAATGGTGCCAACACTATGGCAAAGGTAGTGGGTGGCTCCAGTTCCTTTTAAGGCCTTTTGCAATACAATGGGAACCAGACATGGCTATCCTCAATCAGCTTTAGTTTTCCTCCTTGCTCTGGGGCCACTTGCGACAGCCATCCATATCACATCTGTGAATTGAATACAAAATACATAGTCCAGAGAAGTGAAACCATCATTCTACACTGATGACAATGTGTTCACACTGACAAAGCCAGACACTTTGCTTTTGGACCTCAATTCCTCCATTTTCTCTGGATATTATATTATCTTGAGTAAATGGGAGGCACTAACAACGACTCGCACAACCTCAGCAATGATACTGGTGGAAGGGTACTGCTTTTGACGAGTAGGAAGTAATCTGAACTATTTGGGAATATTATTAAAAATGGTTTGGCAAATATAACTTGACAACCTAAATCCTCCCAGTCAAAAAATGAATATTGACATCCAGAGAGGGGATGAGTCACATATTTCTTTTTGGCTTTGAGTTCAATACTCAAAAATAGTAATAGAATCTATATTTAATTACATCTTAAGCATGATATCTCGGACACTCCGCCTCGATCTGTTATCAAAATTCATTGAGATATCAAACTCTTTATATGGAGCGGTGGCGGGCCACGATTGAGACCTTCATAGAGGTCCTTTAAACTAACCAATGACCTTAGCCACATGGCTTGTTAAACTCTAGCTGTGCCTGCCAAAACACCTCAATGTAATTTTGCAAAAAAACACATCTCTCTAAACTCAAAACACAGATGTCTACGTCCAGTGCACCAACGTTCAATATTTAAGAGAATATCTGAACATTTTGACCACCTATGGTGTTTACTAAACCTTCATTATAAATACTTCACACTACAGAACTGCTACGACGGTTTTCATCATGACTGCTCCTATTTGTACATTTATATTCTAGTGATTATTCTTCAAACATATTTCAGTTTGCTCATTTATGTCTGCACCTTAAGTTAATGATCTCTGCATTATATTGCATTTTCTGTTCTTGCCTAGTTCTAAACCTGTAGGGACTTAAGCCTTTGAACTTAAGTAGGCATCTTTCATGGTACCTAGGCCCATCCTTATATGCGAATAGAAGCTTACGTTCTTTGAAGAAGGTAAAAAAGAGTTTATTTGATCTTTAATTTTTTCTCTGCCTCTATACTGTACTTGCATTCTTAAGCCATTAAAGGCAATGGACGTGCACAGCCAAAAAGCTTACTTTTTATTCAGTAATGAGAGTTTGCAAAAGTTCTACGCTTCTTTCTACCCAATATTCCATCTAGCTTCTTGTATGGAAATGCATTTGCACTGGGGATGATTCACACTGAATTTAACAACTTTTAAAGTCGTAGGTCTGCGATTTTTGTAAAATTATTTCTGTGAATCACACGAATACCATGAGATATATAGGGAAATATTTGAAAATCCGAGATTTCCACGTTTATGCTTATACTAACATCATCCGCACGAGCAGAACTGCCAAGGAGTTACCTCAATTATAAAATACAAAACGCTTCTTACCATTTTTTTGCCTTCAATTATAAAAACTTTTTCCAGGATGCTAAACTCCTTCCTGTGTACAACAGGCAAAATTTTTGTGCATTTTACATGCAATTTGCACACTTGAGATGTATAGCACTAACACCAGCGGCCTCATTTATGAGGCTGTGCGTCACTTTTACGCGGCGGTGCGTCACTTTTTGTGACGCACCAGTGGCGTAAAAAATTAGCCTTGTTGCGCCATATTTACAAAGTGACACATCTAGGTAGATGCGTCACTTTGTTAACCACTGCGCCACATTGTACATGCACCAGGTATAATGTATGCAAGGGGGGCGTATTGACGCAAGGAAGGGTCGTAGAAGTGACGCAGTGAAATCTATGAGATTTCACTGCGTCACTTTTAGGACGCCGCTGCAGCAAAATCTTGCGCCTGCCTCACAGCAGGCGTAAGACTGACGCAGGCCCTTTCACATGGGGCTTGCCCCATGTGAAAGGACACATTGCTGGAGTTGCGTCACTTATGTGACACTCCAGCAATGCGTCACTTTTGCGCTTACAGATACGTCAGAAATACTGACGTATCTGTAACTCCTTGCGACATGATGCGTCATACATTAAATATGACACATCAGGAATTTCGCAAGGAGTGCGCACTGAGAAGTGACGCATCGCTGCTTTCACGCAGCGATGCGTCATTTCTCATAAATGAGGCCCAATGTGTTTACCAGGGTTCTAAAAGTAATTGAGAACTCTTGCTAGTACTAGCAACACACTTCATGTCCATCATAGTACAATCGGCCTTATCCTGCTCCCTCGTCCCCACTGCCTGATTTGAACTTTCCTGTCCAAAATGGACAACTGTATGAAACTAAGGGCCATATTATCAATAAAGGGCGATACATTATTGACGCTTTTATCAGCACAAAATTGCTGCTAAAGCGGCGATAATGGGCTTGATACTATGTCCTTGTGAATTCCCATAGCAGACCAGGTTAACACCAGAACCTGGGCTGCTATGGGAATTCACAAGGACATATTATCAAGCCCATTATCGCCGTTTTAGCGGTAGTTTCTGCTGCTAAAAGCAGGGATAATGTATCGCCCTTATTTGATAATATGGCCCTCATTTCCATTGCTCTTTTGTACGGTCGTAATTTCCACAAATAGAGGAGTAAATGTCGGGTGCGCGTGAGTAAATAAATCAGGATTTGTCACTTGAGCGTGCAACATAGATGTGCAAAAGGTTTTTATTTATTTATACAATTCCCTCTTTATAATATACATCCAAATCAATTGTATTTGTTTCATGTTATTGTAATACCGATGTGTCAATGTAGGTGGAACAAATAAATGTAAAAGGCCTGCATGCTTTATTTGTTTCTGGGTGCGCTTTCATCTTAATTCCTACTATAATCCTTCGATGCCACTTTCATGCGTGGTCGTGCTTTTTGCATGCGGCAAGATTACGGTTCTCTCTTGTTAAAATTATGGGCGAAGTTTACAGAGTTGTATACATTTTTGTGAAAACAACCTTTTCCTGCCCCTTTTACAACAGACCGCAACGTTTTTACATTTACAGGATGCTTATCTAAGAATTGACAGTTATTTTTGTGTTTGTCACTAAGTGTTGAAAGAGAATCACATTCCACATCCCACACTGACGTAAACTGTAAAAAAAAACAGAAATGTCCAAAGAGATTAAACAGTAATCCCTGTTTCTTTTGCTCCTCCCTGGAACCATGTCTTCTCGTGCTCGCATGGCCTTTGTGTTGGTTTCCATCGTCACTGTGTTCATTCATTTTGCTCCTAAAGATTAGGCTGGCATAAATATGCTCTCTCAAAAACATTTGTAGTGATAGTTTAAATTCAGACAGTTGTCAACCAGCTGTTCAAAACCTACCAAAGAGTAGTTATCAACACAATTTTATTATTCGATTTGAATTAACGTTTGACCAGTTTATGGCCTTAATGTGTGTGATTATGAGCACATTGCAGAGACATTTAAATGAAAAATATTTGTATCACAAATCATCAGAACATGTAAGTGGGCAAGAAAAGAGTGTTTGGAGTGGTTAGGTAGAAAGGAAAATGACCCACTGTTGTCTGCTACCAAGAATAGTTTGATCAAGCTGGCCTGTTTTTTCATTTTATTTGGTGGCCAAATCCAAAATTCTCAAATTATGGAATGGCTGGATAGTCCTGCTCTCTTAATATTACACAAGCATTGACACTTATCTCCCTCCTCCTTCTAACAGGCCTCTTCTCAATGGCATATGGGTGTACATACACCCCTTTTTAAACAAGATAATCTGGATGTGACTTTGACCAAAATTACAGCCCTATCACGCCGCATCCGTCTCTCAGCAAAACCATGGAGCAGCTTGCAGTCAAAGAGCTAGCCCACCACCCAGAAGACACTTGCTTTCTTGGCACCCTGGCAACATGGCTTTTGGCCAGGATGTGGCACCGAGACAGCCCTTGTAATCAATGATCTGCATTAGACTTTAGAACAGGGCAGTTCTGCTGTCGTAATCTGCATGATTTCTCAGCAGCTTTCTGTACATTGGACCATGAAATACTACTAAGCCCCTGGACACAAAATGACATCAAAGGTCCTATGCTCAACTGGTTCAGATTTTTCCATAAAGGATGGACTCAATCCCTGGCTCTTCCACCATATTGTTCTTCATCAGTGCTCACAACATCCCATATCCCTCCTCCCTCTCCGTGATGTTGTGTAATATCTACATTTGCCCACTGTACAAACTGATTGGATAGTTAGGCTACTTTGCAATCTCACATGCTGACAGCATGCAATTATCCATCTCGGTCAGCAGACACTTAAATCTACTGGCAAAATTACTGCCTGGGTACATGAAGCCTATCGTTGGATTTTGTGTCATTTTTCGAAGCTAAATGTAAACATGACTGTGTTATGGTTTACTGGCAATCCCTTCAAACAAGTTCTTAGGTGAGGCGAGTCATAAAAGGGAAATCCCTGGGAGTCCTGTGAGACCAAGAACTTTCATTAACACCTCAGATTAGTGCTGGGTCTTCATCAACGATGTCCTCCATCTTCTAAAAACCCTCCCTTTCCTACGTAGCTACCTGCATGCTAAAGTTGTCTCAGCCACAGTCTTATCAAGGATTGAAGTTTGTAATATCTTTAGTCTTTGCCCTCCAAAATCAGTGAACGCCCTACTTAAAAGAATGTAAATGTAAAGTATTTGTATAGCGCGAACAGTAACCCGTAAGCATCCCGGCGCTTGTACTCCTACCACAAGGGAGCCCCTCCAGGCTTTTCCTTGTGAGGTGTCCACTCCTGGGCATCCCATGGTGAAACCAGGCATCCCTTATGTATCGGGGGCCGTTGTGGAGACTAAGCAAGCTATTGCTCAGAGTTGCAGCATGGGGCCCATGCTTAGATTCGGCACTGAGGTTAGAATATCCGGTCAGAGGAATTTAAGCCCGATCCCACCGAGGCGGGAATCGAACCCTGGTTCCTGGCCAGCGCTCTGCATCAAGGTCTGCCGCTCTAACCATTGAGCCACACTTCTCAAGAATACAAAACCTAGCAGTACAGCTAGTGTGCTTCTTACCTATATTTTATCATATGACCCAATTCAGACTACACCTGCTACTGGCGCTCAGTGAAACAAAGAATACTATTATAGACTCTGGGCCTTATTTATGAGATCTGACGCATCACTGTGGTAAGGCAGCGATACATCATGCCCTTGATGCATCAAATTTATGTTCTGACTCACCATGGCATAAGGTCCCATGGAATGTTGTCAAAAATGACCCTTCCATGGGACGGCTGCCGCAGAGAAACTGACATAAGTGCAGAAAAAAGTGACTCTGGGCTGCTTCGCTGGTTGTAAGCCAAAACAGCAACAGAACACTCTAGCATCAGATTAGAATGCATCAAGCATCATACATTCCTTAAAAAGTGACACATTTTGAAAAATACGTTTTCCCATACCTCAAAAAAGAAAGATGGAGCAGGCAGCAGGATCCAGGGCAACAACACCAGCCCCAACCCCAGCCATGATGTCCAAACAGAACCCCAGGAGGAGGGGAAGAGTAATTTTAGTGAGAAGGAGAACACAATATTAGTAACAGAGGTGACAAAGCATGATCATCAACTCTTTGTCACCTCTAAAATGCCATTAGGAAGAAAGAGGCTATTTGGTAGTCCATGGTGGACAGAGGTCAGTATTGGGCAAGCTAAGAGGACAGTAGCAGAGTTCAAGAAGAGCTGATACATTTATAAGCCTAGGACCAAGGAGAAACTGGCAGCGAACATGAGGGCAGCCATGGGGAACAGAGGAGGACCTTAAGAGCCAACCGCCTTGGAGGAGCAGATGGCAGAGGTAATTTCAATAGAGTTGGTGGCAGGAGTTACAGGGCAGGACAATGGTGGCCATGAGGACTAAGAAGACCTCCAGGATAAGTGGCAACAAGGGGCAATATGGCTAAAAATGTTGTGAAGCACAACAACCTATGTCCCAGTGCAGCACTGCAATATGTGCAAGGGAAAGGGTAATAATCTTTCTCAGGTATAGTTATACATCACATAAATGTAAGTCATACTGCCTAGTTACATATTATACAGCTCAGTCAAGCTCTGTCAAGTATATTCATTCCATGTGTGATGTGCAGAACCAGTTAAGGGTGACCTTTGTATAATAGGAGTTGTAGTGGAATGTATAAAATGACTCGTCAGAACTCCAAGTCTTGCACTGCAAAGCAAAACACATAAACAGGAACAACAAGTCATGCATGAATACTTGAACCCTGTCAAGGCTGATTGTGACAGTGCAGTCCCTCTTGCATCATGGGCTAGTGTGTCTTACTTGAGCCCATGAAGTCAAACTTGGACTGTAAAACAATGGAATGGAATGGGGTTGTCAGAGGATAAACTCCTCAACTGAAAGGGGGGTCAGGCGTGGGCCATGTGAAGTATCACCACATAGAAACATGAAAAGAGCCATATGCATAGCCACTAGCATGAAACCACATTGCATGCAATTGTCCTTATGTGCGGGGTGAGAGCACACAAGTGTTGCCTGCCATGGTATAGACCACCCTATCTCCTATCATGTACAAATTCATACTGGGGTTGGGGTTGAATGCAAGTGGTGCACATCAGAGGACCATGGGCCTCATTGATGGGAATTTGGCATAGGGCAGTGGTGCAAGTCATCTTTCTGAGTTGCCCAATGCCGAAGTTAAAGGACAAGAATGTACCGTATGTATGCAATATGCTGCATTCCTATCCTTACTCCCTGTGACTGTGCCCTTTTGGCAGCCCAGTGCCAATCACAGGCACCCTTGCACCATGGTGCAAGGGTACCTGCATTGCATGCAGGATAGTGCATTGTGCAGGAAGGTTTACATGGGTTTGTTAATCTGGAGCAGTGTCAAAATCCAAGGGTACTGTTGGAAACACCCACTGCAATTCCCAATAGAAGGCCTCCTGAGCACAGAGTAATGAGAGGCAGTGATTTGCACTGTTTTGTCCTACTCAACATTTATGAAGTCACACAAAGCCACAGAGGGTGACTTTGTGTGGCTTCAGAAATATGATAAAGAGCCCTGCGTCATGCATGTACTGCGTCATGTGGTGCAAAGGTGCTGCAAGGCTCTCATTAATAAGCCCCCATGAGTGTTTGTTGCAAGAATAGATGGTGCGTGATCCTCGTGTTCTCCTGGTGGGCAGTGCACTGTGGGTATTGCTGAGCACATTGAACTGGGACAGTGTCAGAATTGGGAGACATTGCATAGCAAGGAGGTGAAAGGTGCCGTTTGTACTGCAAGGTTACCTGAGCAATACACATGCACTGCATAGTGTCACACTTGTGTCACAGCTGGAAAGGAATTACAAAGAAGAGGGTATTGGTGTACTACAGCCTTCGTGTGAAGTGAACCTGGGTGAAGATGTTGCACATTTCAGGAGGGAGCTGGACAAAGGAATGTGTTAAGGGATTCCCAACATCATGTACACAAGTCAACCTAGGCAAATATGACAACTCCTATGCAGTAAATCATTATGCGGTTGTGAAAGTAGAAAAATATATTTTATATAAGATTTTGTAAAAGTTATCAGCTAAATCTATCTACCCTACCTTAACTAACACTATCTAAACTCACATTAAAAGAATTTAGCCTACATATCCGACACTAACTTATCTTAACACTAAGTATATTATCTTAACACTACCTTAACCTACCTAACATTAACTTAATCTATTCAACAAATTTACCACAACAGGCATGTTAAACATCAACCCAACACCCTCTGTAATACACATCTCAACACAACACATAAGATAAACAATCTTTGGTGTGTTTTTCTAAATCCCATACTAAACTAACTAAAAAATATCCCCAACCATTTACATACCTAAAAATTAGCACCTAATAAAAATTAAACTAACTTATACTAATGCTGTAAATGAAAGCCACGTAGTCCATGTAGTTTCTTGATGCTCCTTTATTCATGTAGTTGGTAAGTCAAGTATATAAAGGAGGATCCCCACCAGGAGTGGCCTCCTGCCACTCAGCCCACATTCAACTGCCAGACATCCACACAGAACATTCTAACAGGCTCTTGCATCACACATTCTATGCTGGGCAGCAGGGACAAGTACTACACATCTCCCTTCTTTAATTTGGCGAACGAGAGATATGAATAGAAATTGCGGAGTGTAAATGAGCTAACAAGTCACATCACGCAATTTCAACATAAATGTAAAATCAGAAAAGATTAGCAATTTTAACATCTTCACAAACCAATCACGTAAACTAATAAATACCATTCACACCACCTTCTCTCTTCCTTAAACAAAACATTACTCACACAACGAAATAACCAACACACTATCACACCCACGCATCACATACTCAACCCAGAAACCAAACAAACCGACTGGCCAGGTCAGTAAGAGGCAAAAAGGTTCCAACTCACGGCGTGACAATATAACACTTAGATAAGAGACAATCTTCACACCACTTATGTCAAATATAAAGTCTAGTAAGCAACCAAAAACGGAACTCCAAGCTCCCACATATTCCACGTGGAAGTGTAAACATCCAGAAGTGGAACTCCAAGCTCCCTCAAACTGCATGTGAATATTTAAAAGTGGAACTCCAAGCTCCCTCAAACTCCATGTAAATATTTAAAAGTGGAACTCCAAGCTCCCTCAAACTCCATGTAAATATTTAAAATTGGAACTCCAAGCTCCCTCAAACTCTGTATAAAAGGATACATAAGTTCCTATGAACAACACTGGGACATTTAGATCCCAAAAACCTCTCAAATACGGGGGAAATTCCAAGTTGTAGGATACATATGTTCCTTGCAAAAACATCAACACCCCACAAATTCACCAACGTAGGGCATATACCACCACCCCACAAACACACCTGCCCAGGGCACATACTACCCTAAAATAAACTCAATTGGAACCCTAAGCACACCATGAATTAATAAATCACCTCAGGGCAGAATACGCCACCAATATGACCTCCCCAAAGATGAGTACTGAGTGTAAAACACAAATCCAGACCTTATACACCAACTAAAACCTCAAACCCATACACAAAACGACATTACAATGACCAGCAATATAATGTTATCAACAGTCTTGTGGTCCGATGAGATGTCTGTCCTTAATATGCCGGTATCTGTCACAATCCAAAGACCATAGAATCCATCGACTAGTCTGCTGAGAAACACACCCTCTATCGATAGTAATATCTTCTCCAGATCGACTTGCCTGTGCACATGGCATAATTGCGGCAGATGTAAACAAAACAGTACCTTTTCCTGTAGTGTCCCAGTCGAGGCACGAAGCATTTGACACTTTAAAACTCTCACTCCACGTTCATGCTGACACTGCTCACTTATAGTGCTATCACTTCCTTGCTGTCTCCCAGAAATGCACTGCAGCTCTGCTCCACAATGCAGGCGTAAACTGAATGGTGTAACCTCCATTACCCCGACTTCAAAATACAAACGTAGCGTTTCCAAAACACTATTGACGATCTATGCGTGGTTTCAAATAGCTGCACCAGACCCAGAAAATGGAGGCACGCAGTTTACGGTCTGCCGGGTGGCTACCAGCACGTTGATGCTTTGAGTGTCACTTCAACCTCCCACGACGTCATAAGGAGAGAGTTCTTCACGGTGAACACACAAGGTAAGTTCCATGCTACATTGCTTGTGCACTTCTTGATGCTCCTTTATTCATGTAGTTGGTAAGTCAAGTATATAAAGGAGGAACCCCACCAGGAGTGGCCTCCTGCCACTCAGCCCACATTCAACTGCCAGACATCCACACAGAACATTCTAACGGGCTCTTGCATCACACATTCTATGCTGGGCAGCAGGGACAAGTACTACAACTACGCTAACCTATACCTATTCTAAAGACTAATGTAACTTATGCTAAAAAATGTATACTACACACAAAACTGAAAAACCAACTGGGGAAAGGAGAAAGCCTTAGGGAGAGTCACATTTGGGCACTGATCCTCTCCATGGCCTCCTGCAAGGTCAGCATAATGGCCCACAAACTTTAGAGTTCCCTCTCTTTGGCAGCCACCATCAGTTTCATTTCTTGGAAGTCCTTCAGGGCCTGTGCTTCAAAAATGTAGCCACTGCAGGAGTAGTGAGCTGGGCCTGCGTAGCTTGGGCCGGCTGTTCTAGAGGAAGGTCCTGCAAAGGCCACTAGGACTCCACTCAGATATACTGATCCATCCGAATGGGTTTTGGACTTGGAAGTCCTTGTTTGGTGATAACTTCCTGACTTCCATGTACCAGCCACCTTTGCTTCCTCGTATAGCTTCCCGCGGGCAGGCTGCAGATAGTATTTGCATGTCAGCGTGTTTTAAAGTAATTTGTATTTTATAATCATTCTTTTAAAAAACTTGTAATTTTATTAGCATTTTCAAACCTGTATCTTTATCATTGTTTTAGCTGCATTCTGATATTCACTGCTTTTCAGCTTTGTTTTAGCTTTTTCCTCCTTCTTCCACTCCTCCCCGGTCCGCCACAGCAATCTTGCTGATTGTGTGGAGGGAGGGCTGGTTTCTAGGACTCCTCACTTTCATATGGCCACTTTTGACCACCATCTTGGGAGGGGGACGGTCGTGTCTTCTCCCTGAGTTACGGCCTGATCACATAAAACGGGGGATGGTGCCAATACGCATCGGACATGTACAGCGGTCGCACCGCTGGTGCACCAAAGGCATGCCAAAGACAAGCCTGTTTGCGCCTGTCCGACCTGGATGACTCCAAGTGCCAATGCCCTTGGCTGGCTGTCCCCAGACCCTGAAGGGATCATTAAATACTTGTGTGATTCCCTACTGGGGTTAATATCGAAGGATAAAGGCCACTCTGACCTTAATCGTAACATTTGACCCCAACACGTTCCAGGGATCCCTCTCTGATTTCAGCCAACGAGTCAGTCAAAACGATGTCACTTGAGCAGCAACAAAGAACAGATTGTAAGCAAACACTGGAGACCTTCGTATGCATGTTACTAAACACCAGGTTTTTTGTAAAGCACCATTTAGAGTTTGCAGACATGCTCCAAATGCTTCAAGTAGATATTGCCTTCATAACTGAAACATGGGCAGACGGCGGCTCAGGCCCAGAAATGGTGACTGCCACTCCACCAGGTTATGCCATCTATCGGTTAGATAGGCAAATAAGAAAACAGGCATTGGCAAACCCAAAAGGTGTCGCCTTTGTGGCCTTATAAGTGTTTAGCTAGATTTATTGGTTTAGCCATTTTGTTTAAACCTTAAAGGCTGTAAGGGCTGACACACTGTTAGTAGCCAGCAAATCCTAATTCAGTAAACAATAAATGATCCTAATAAAAATTGCGTATCTACTTCACTGGGATTCCATTCTGTTCTAATCCATACCTCTTCTAAAACGCCTTAATCCTTCTCTGACTTTTTCTGCTTGCACTGTGCATCTTGCTGCTCTTGCCCATAACTGGATGTACTTTGTATCGCTTCTGCACCCAGTGAAGCAGGTGGTTAAGGGGAAGGGTATGTAATTTAGTACTCCATTACCAAGGTAAGAGGTTTACACTTTTTACAGTCCGTCAATCATGGGAGTGTGCTTTGCTTCCAGCTGCAGCTCATTGTAAAATGGAAGAACAATAAGAGCCTTCGTTTAAGGCTATTCATTGTTCAACGAGAAATGTGCCCAGAGCAAAGCACGACTCCTGTATGTTTCCATTCTCTGATCTGATTATGATATGCCCAAAATGACACACATATTCATTGGTAAAATAGGTAAATAATTTAAGTGCACACGTCTGACATCTGTCTGACTGTGGCTGAATGTTTGACATTCGCAGCCCAGCAGAAATGACTTTCATTCTTCTGAGGCTGATAGTGTACCCTTGAGTTGGGTAATAGCAACGCCTGCTGTTAACAGTGCTTCTACATGATAGCCTCCAGTGAAATGTTGTATATAAACACTACTTGTTAATCTGCTATTATTGCCAGCTCAGCTTGTTTCTACCACCAGTAGAAGCGTACTCCATTTGCAGGCATTGTAACCTTTACTGGTCTAGCTTTAGAACTCTGCCTATCCCCGCCCATCATCTTCTCCTCATCATTCTGATTATCTTTGCAGGCTACATCGCGGTTCATTGGACGTTTCTACAGTAAAACCTAAAACTTGTCAGGCTGTCTAGTGCTGCGGTGGCTGGTAAACACAAGGTAGTACCATTCAGATCCTTGCCCTGTTTTTAGCCACGCATTTCTCCCGAAGAGGCATGATGTATCCTGCCATTCTCTTGGTAGCTTGTCTATCTGATGTGGACGGCTACAGCCATTGAGCATCTGAAGGACCAGGTTTTTAGAACCCAGCGGCATCAGGGAGAACGCCTGAAACCTTCGAGTTCCCCTGTCTTGGTCAACAGAGACACGGGATACTTCTTGATGACGTCAAAGACCAAAGTTTATTGGCTGCAACCAGGAACAGAGATCTACGAAGTACACACGGGTAGTTCGTCAGAGACTGCACAAATTCGATGAGCGGAACATGGTCTTTGATGCCAAAAATCAAGCCTCAGGCAACATTTCAAATTTACATTCGGTGCATCAAAAAAAGACCAATGACAATGTAACATTTCAAAAGTAGCGAATGACGACAGTCAAAGACAATCCCATTTTCCGTTGTCCAGCCCACCAGAAATGGCCATGCACATTCCCAAGTTTCCTGTTCGATCAGGCCGGACAAACCCATCATAAAGCCTTCAACCCAAATCAATGATTATGTTGTAAAGGAAAGGCAGAAACAGATTGGAAAGGAGATAGAAAGGTGGGAGCAGTGTACCATAAACTCTGGCATGTCCTGCTCTTTGATCTTTATCAGACCAGCTGCTGAACAAGGAACTGGCTCAGCGAGGTCAGCCTCTGGCAAGGAGTCAGTTCGGCCAGGCCACCCAAAAGTCAGCTAAGGCGTACGTGTCTCAAGGACTCGCTCGGCCACAGTCTTCGGGCCTATGTTAGGGCAACCACACAAAATGGCTGCCGTATACAAAATGGAACCCGAAGGTTCAAACTAAATCCTTGAATAGAGAGTGTTCTCCTATATCCATTCATACGAAAACACTCAGACACGGTACCTTCGCCATTTGCGGTCTGCTGACACCAAAATCATCCATTTCCGACGATCTTTATTGAACGGGTTCGGAACCGTCGAACCCAGTTCGTAACCACGGAACCACAGACCCTCCTTTTGCCCTAATATAGGCAACAAACCCAAACCCATGTTAATCTGAATCTGGATCTATATTCATCAGGTCATCGATATGGTGCTGCAGCATCATCCTATTACTGAGTATCTCTCTCTGGACAGGTTTCCGTGCACACGAAGTAGCACAGAGGCCACAAATAGCAGGAGCGCACTGCACACAAAGACAGAACATGAACAGGATTGCTAAGACCATCCCAATAACCATCAAAATCTTCCAACCCCAAGTGGATATCAATCCCCATAACCATCCCATCAAAGACCAATCCCCTTTGTCCAAATGGACAGAATCGGAGATTTTATGCAATTTGGAAATGGCCTGGAAGACTGATGGAGCATTGTCTGGAATGAAAACGCAGCAGCTCGATTGAATCAGTTTACAAACTCCACCTGGATCTGCTAGAATAACTTCTAGGGCAACTCTATTCTGAAGTGTCATAAGTCTATCCGACTGGAGCTCAGCAGTCAGGTTCCCAAGGGCACCGGCAGTTTCTACTATGGTGGACTCAACCACTCTCGTCAACTGACGAATATTCCTACTGTTAGCCATAGGTCCCCAGAACGGCAGAAAACCATTAAAGAAATCGCCCAACTCTTGCCCTGCAGTGTCTTCTTGACTAAAGACACCTCTAGCAACTCTCATCTTATGGTAATCTGCAGCAGCTGTAAAGGTGGGAGGTAACAGAAAGGAAACAAAACATGTGCCCGAGAAGTCGGGGGCAACCATGTATAGGCTTTGTTGTAGCAAACAAAGTAGGTACCCTTAGCAGCTAAGAACGCTGGGGAAGACTGAGACGCAAATAAGTAAGTCTCAGTGCAAACACTCTTCCCTAACTGAGCCTTCGGATTTTTACCGTTGCCCTGCAGACAATAGTGGCCCCGATGGGGCACTATCCAAATCGGTGGAGAACTTTTCGCTCGCTGGTTAACACTCAGACTAATTCCATATCCAGTAACGTTCCAACCACTATATGGTTACCTCTCATCTTTCGGAATAGTCTCAACTGCATTAGTCCCTTTAATCATGTCGAATATGCCTCTAGCTAAAGCACTATTCTTCGTATTGTCTTTCGGTGAACGTAGAGGGTAGACGCTATGGGCATAAATAAACATTGTTCTGTAAGCTCGAATCGAACCATTTAAACTAAAGGGCAGGACTAAATAAGGAATACCCTTATCAGTTGTATGAGGCATCAAACCACAAATCCAACAGTTTGTAGTATTAATCACTAACTGGTGTTGGTGCAGAAGTTGTATGAAGGAATTGTTAGCAAATTCCAATCGTCTGACTACCTCATGCTCAGGTAAAGGATGAAAAGAATGAGAAGAAATAGTGGGTGAAGGTGTAGGTTGCACAGTGGGATTAACCGTCATTTTAAAAACAAATGTTACGTAGCCAGTTATAAATATTATAAGGCTCTATAATAGTAGTAAAAATGGTATCAAAAAACATTTCTTCGACATTATTTTGCATATTCGTTTTCTAAAAGTCAATGTCTGTACAGGTCTCTCCAACTCAAAGAAATCCATCCTAAACTAAAGGTGCTGCCCGCGGTGGTTGGTTGATTCTGCTCAGGAGTGCCTCTGCTAAACCCAGGAAGGCTGCCTCGGGCCAACAGAACCCTCGACCTAGTGTCTCAGGCTTGCACTTCCAAGACTGGTAGCAACCGGGACCCTAGCAGCAAGAACCGGATGGCGGTTCAAGAAAAACAAAAATGAGTCGATCCTTGGTGGAGAGTTAACCTGCAAACAAAAAAATAAAATAATCAAAGCTTTAATAATCTTTATTTGTACAAAACTCTCGATCTCAAATTATAGTAATTTCTTCCAGCTAATTCTTGGTCAGCGAACAAAAGATGAGGCTCGGTAGTGTCCAATCGATCTGCAGGAGGTACTGATGCTTGTAAAATTCTGTCGCTTTCTTTCTCTGAGTTCGTTCCAATCAATCTAGCATCGCTGAACGGTGTAAACCGTGGGACGACTTCTTTTTCAGAGTCCGCAAGTCCCTCCTGGACCCACTTATCGTAAGGCAAGGGCAAAGGTGCCCTTTTGGTATGCGATCCGTGGATCCAGTTCCGTTTACCCTGCACTCGTACCGCAGATCTTGTTGACATGAGCACTTGGTAGGGCCCAGTCCAGCGGGGCTGTTCGTTCTTGGTCCGCTGGAAGTTACGCACAAAGACCCAGGAGCCAGGTTCGATGGAGTGCCCTGGATCCTCTGAAGCTTGTGGAAGACTGTCATGCACCTGTTGGCATAAAACACTCATTTTAGTTGTCAGTTCACGCAAATAATCAAGCAGCACAGGGTACTCGAGGCCTCTAAATCTCGTTGGTCTTGGTACGCCCCAAATGTTCGCTGGGCGACCAAACACAACCTCGTACTGACTCAAACCCATTCGCGAATGCACAGTCATCCTTGTAGACAGAAGTGCCAATGGCAAGGCATCTGGCCATTGTAAACCAGTGCTCGCTTGAATTTTGGCCAATTTTAACTTAAGAGTGCCATTGTAGCACTCGACTAAACCAGCTGATTGGGAGTGGTTTGAAGCGTGGAATTTCTGCCTAATCCCAAGACCCTCGCACACTCTCTTCATAACTTGACCCACAAATTCACTCCCATTATCACTCCAGATAATTCTCGGCATTCCAAATCTCGGGAAAAATTCTTTTATCAAAGCTTTTGCTGTGGACAAGGCAGTGTTGTCCTTAAGGGGGTAAGCTTCTACCCATCTAGAAAAGGAGCAAACAACCACTAACACATATTTCAAGTTGTTGCATCTCTCCATATGGATAAAATCTAGCTGCAAAGCCTCGAACGGATACGTAGGAGGAGCAAAATGACCAGCTGGTGTTGGAGTTCCCTTACCAGGATTATGCATCAAACACACCATACAATTCTTGACCAAGTTCTCTGCACATTTGGGGATTTCCGCATTCTGCCAAACAGGAGCCAACAGCTTGCAAATCCCTTTCACACTAATATGTGCCATTCCATGAGCCATTGTAACAACCGGAAGCACATACGCATTAGGCAACAACCATCTCTGATGCTCTGACACGTCCGTCCAACAACCATTTGAATCCAATCTACCCTTAGTTTCTCTCCATTCATTCAACTCTTTCTCTGTGGCCTCACCCTGTATAGATTTCACGCTCTCAATAGTGTCTTAGCACATATTCTTCTCTGGAACCCATCTCGCTGGACCCGTAACATACATTCGACTCATCATGTTTCTAGCAGTTTCTTTCGCAACTTCATCCGCAAACGCATTACCACGACCAACATCATCCGTAACCTTTTTATGGGCACTGCATTTCCCAATCGCTACTTGCAATGGTAATGTAAGAGATTCAAGAAGTTCATTCACCAGTTGCCCATGCTGGATCTTAGTCCCATGCGATGTCAAAAATCCACGTTCACGCCACAAACGTCCAAAGCTATGAGCCACACCAAACGCATACTGACTATCCGTGTACACATTCACACGTTTTCCTTTCGCCAACACACACGCTCTCGTAAGTGCAATCAATTCAGCCGCTTGTGCGGAATTATGTGGGATACGTGCAGTTTCAACAACCGTATGCAAAGTTGTCACAGCATATGCTGCAGTCGTATCACCATTCAGCAACTTAAAGCACGAACCATCAACCCACAAAGCATCGTCACAATCAGGAAGAGGAGTGTCCCTAAGGTCCACTCTCCCTTTCGTCTCTTCTTCGGTTCTTAGAAAACAATCATGCTGTTCTTCACTATCCTCATCTCTCTCAAACGAGATTGGCAACAATGTAGCTGGGTTCAAGGTATTACACCTTCTTATATGCACATGACTCGCTAACAATGTCAGCTCATACCCTGACAACCGAGCACTAGTTAAGTGCTGTGTCTTAGTACGATTCAACAAGGTATCCACTGCATGTGGAACCATAACAACTAACGTGTTATCCATAACCAAACCAGCAGATTGTCGAATTGAAACAGCCACTGCTGCTGTAGCTCTCAAACAGCTCGGCAACGCTCTAGCTACAGGATCTAAAGTCGACGAAAAGTACGCACATGGGCGTTGCTTATCGCCAAACTGCTGAGTCAAAACCGATAATGCACATCCCTCTCTCTTGTGGACATACAATGTGAAAGGCTTACTGTAATCGGGAGTACCCAACACAGGAGCCGAACACAACGCATTGCGTAATTCAGAAAAACTCTTTTGACATTCGTCCGTCCAAGGAATAGGATCTGGAGTATCCTTAACAGTAAGAGCTATTAAAGGCTTTGCTAACAGAAAAAAATTGGGAATCCACTGTCTACAGTACGACGTAATACCCCAAAACGCACGTACTTCTCTCTGTGTCGTAGGAACACTCCTGTTCACGATAGCCTGAATTCTTTCTGGGGTCAGTTTCCTTCCCTCCTTCGATAAGAGGTGACCTAGGTAGGTAACTTCTTGTCGACAAAATTGCAGTTTCGAGAGAGAAACTTTGTGATGACAATCAGACAAGTGACGTAATAATACCAAAGTGGCATCCTTACAGATCTCCTCAGTATCGGCAGCAACTAACAAATCATCAACATATTCAATAAGAGCTGCACCTTCAGGAAAAATCAACAGATCAAGTTGCGTCTTCAAAGCTTGACTGTAAATCAATGGACTCTCACAATATCCTTGTGGAGCGCGCTTAAAGCGGAAACTGCGTCCTTCTAAAGAGAATCCAAAGATATCCCTACTCTCCATGGCAATCAGAATGCTGAAGAAAGCATTCTTCAAGTCGATCACCGAAAACCAGGTAGCAGAAGCCGGAATCAAAGTCAATAACGCAGTAATGTCAGGCACAACAGGAAATTGGGGAACAACAATCTTGTTCACTTCACGAAGATCGATGACAAATCTATATACAGGAGGAAGTGAAGGATCAGTTCTCTTTAAAACAGGCAAAACAGGACTATTGCACACATTACCTTGCGTCTCTTCAATAACACCCTTGTCAATCAGATCATAAATGATCGCTAAAAGTGCACGCTCACCATCACTCGATATACGATATTGTGGAATACGCGGTAACTTAGCGTTAGCCTTCAGTGTCACAACATATGGAGGAATATCCAACAGGCCCACATCATTTGGACCCGTCGCCCATAGTGAATCCGGTAACAGAGACAATTCCGATGAAAGACAATCTTTCGATATATATATTGGAGAGATCACATTCTCACCCAAAGTAAGATGTACTCCTGACGGAGAACAGTACAAAGTTGCATACAATCTCTTCAACAAGTCCAATCCCAACAAATTCTCATTACAACCTGTAGTCAAAAGAAGGGGTGCTTCAAACTTACGAGGACCAACAGAAAGGGGTAATGGAGCAGAAATCGGATTCATAACGGCGGCGCCAGAAAAACCTATAGAAACATTATTAAAGCCAGACAAAGGTGCGCCAGGGAGCTTAGAATGCATAATCGATTTCTTCGTAGCACCAGTGTCTAGCAGAAAAGGCTCTGACACACCTGATGCAATCACCTCAACGTAAGGTCCGTTCTGATCTACTGGAACTGAAACAACTCCGTCTCTCTCTCCATGGCTGTCCTAACAATCATTACCATGTCCTTCATCACCCTCAACATAGTAATCGTCCACATAGTACTGTGCTGTCCTACCAGACGAATTCTGCTGTTGGTCAAAACTATTCATCGAATTTTGCGGAGGCAAAGGACGCACATTCTGTCCGCGACCCCTACCTCTAGGCGCTTGCTGAGTACCTCTACCTCATACACCAGGAGCACTATTCCCTCGTTGTAGCAAGACCGGGCAACTATTCTTATAATGACCTTTTTCTCTACAATATGCACACTGATTAGGGCCATACGGAAAACGCTGTTGAGGAGTCTCGTCTCTTTGCGAGTTCCTCGAATACTGTTGTGATTGTTTGTAATCACGCTGATTATTAACACGGGGCGGATAAGCTTGTTGTAGAAGAACTTTAGTCTTCAATTCCTTAGTCTTCTTGTCCGCTTTCTCTAACTCGTCCTTACGTCTATTCTCATAGTACTGAGCCGTAGCTAAAATCTGTGCCGATGTAGAAACAGGCCAAGCACTCTCAAAATCCTTCAACTTAGTGCATAACTCAGGAAGAAGATTGTGTACAAACTTGTCGACAAACAACCTCTGGCCACCCTCGGTAGCCATATCCTGACCACTATGATCGACAAACGTTTCCTCGAAACGAGAGAAGAAGTCTGACACAGTCTCATCTTTCTTCTGCTTACAGGCAGACAACTTGTCCCAATTCACACGTACTTCAGGCATCAAAGTCTTCATAAAAGTAATAATCCTACCAGGAAGTTCAGTAATGATATTTTCAGGCTTAGCACCTCCAACTTGTCTATCGTTCGCAGCGACAAGGTTCACCCACGAATCACCCAATTCATTATCATGATCTGTATGTCGAATGACATTCCAGATGGGCTGTGGAACAACGTTCCCAAATAACATATTTATGTCCGCCAAATTCATGACGCACAAACTCACTGTTTGCGTAAGCTCTTTATAATATCCAGCAGGATTTTTCCTCGGATCAGGCAAAGTCTGTTTAAGCGCTAGCACTTCAGCACGCTTCCAAGGAACATGTACCCACACTCTCTGGAAGTGCGCAACAACAGGTGGATGAGCAGTTGCATCAGCAGGTCTCCAAACCGGAGGAACCTCTCGCATCGGATACTGACGCGCTTGTCTCCCAACTGACAAATCAGGCTCAAGCAATCGTTCAGAAGGAACATTACTTCGGAATGATAATAATGTTGACACCGCTCTCTCGATGTTGAGGAGACTCACGATCGTTCCTTTTGCAAATTCGGAACGCAACCGGAACAGCTCTTCAGGAGCTTTACCCACTTTGTTCGTCCATTGTTCATGGAGGAACGCACACATGATCTCAAAAACATAACGTTGCTTTGGTGCTTCCCATTGCCGGAAAACATCCATAATACCCTCAAGATCGTACTGGGACGCATACGTAACCCATCTACGTGCCATGTGATCTAGAACCACTCGTTCATCTGTATCAGGCAATTGACTACGCAGCTGTCTACGCTCACTCACTGGAGACATACCCAATGGACCTTGGAATGTTTTAATGTTTTAGGCCCAGATGTAGGTAAATCACATTTACCGATTTTGAAATACCAAATGTTACCGATTCGGTATTTCAAAATCGGTAAATGGGATGTAGGTACCAACATCTGGATATGTTACCGATTTCTTAAAAATTCAGTATTTACCGATTCGGTAAATACCGAATCGGTATTTGCTATTGAATCCTATGGGCCTTGAAGCCCATAGGATTCAATTCAAATACCGATTCGGTATTTACCGAATCGGTAAATACCGAATTTGTCAAGGGTGCAGGGGGTGTCACTTTGACACCCTCTAGCACCCCCAAAATGGGCATGTGTGCAATGTGGCACACAGACATGCCCTAAGGGCACTTCTGTCTGTCACATGGCACATGTGTACATGCACAGATGTGCATGTACACAGGAATCAGTATTTTACCATGGATTTGTATTCCATTTGAAAATACCGATTCTGAAAGCCATGTGCCAATGGAAAATTGGCTACCCACATATCATTTTCGGTAATTTTACCGAATCGGTAAATATTACCGAATCGGTAAAATTACCGATTCTAATAATAATAAATCGGTAGAATTACCGAATATGTGCATCTACATCTCCATAGCCCTTTACCGATCGGGAACGGCAGAAAATCGGTATTTTCGGCCGATTCCGATCGGTAAAGGGCTACCTACATCCGGCCCTTAATGTCTTAACAGTTTTATGAAATGCTTCTTTTATATCTTTTATGGTGATAAATTACCGAAATAAAGATTCATGAAATGAAATGAACATACCCAATTGTCCCAACCAAGGAGTCAGAAAACCAGAAAAGGCAGCAGTCATCCGCTGCCTAGGAGAAGGAGTAGTCGGAAGAATAAGGGAAGACGAAACAGTAGTAGAAGAATCCAAAGGCGGAACAGGCATAGAAGCATTAGTGGGGACAGGCATAGAAGTAGCAGTCGTAGGAGAGGAAAGCAAAGGTGGTGGCCCCTGAGGAGGCTGCGCCAAAGGACAGTAGCCAACGGAAGAGTTGGCTGTGGAGGAATTACAGGAGGCACAATAACCGGCAACTGCACAGCCACCGCTGGTGGCGGTGGTTCCCTAGCATTCTGCGCATAAGGCGGCGGTAAATTTAACAGATGCGACATTAAAGGATCTTTTGTAAGATCTTTCTCATCTTTCTGCTCTTTGCGCGGCAAGACTGGGTAGCATCTGTCTACCGCTAACTTCCTCACTCTAAGCATCTGTTCACTTTCTTGTTCTTCCTCATCATCTCTGTACGCAATGGCAGCTTGCACCATTGACATACCTCTCTTATTCTTTTTCGCTAATTTTATTTCTTTCTGTTTGGATTCTTTGCGCCATATGCGGAAAGAGTCAAACATCGCCGGCCGGGCTTTCTTCTTAAATAATTTCACCTCAAGGTTATCTCAAATTTCAGTTTCAAAACTAACGTAACGGGGCCACTGTAGGACACCGTCACTCTTCGTATATTTTACCCAGATCTCATTGTAGTTAATAGGGCCCACACCATGTTTCACATACAATTCGTATGTAGGAGTTCCGATCGGAGGAACCGGACACGAATCCTCTAACCGGGGATCCCTTGATATACCACAACTAAACAAGTTTCTAAAACTGCTAAAACCAGGCATCTTGCTCACTAGTTCAGCTTCAAACAACAAGGGAAGCCTAAAAACGACAGTCTCGTGAATACACGAATCCCTTGGCTTTGGGGCATGCAGGTACCAAATCAAAGCTATCCACTCAAGGATACAAAACAAACTAAAGGCTGGGAGACGCTCCGCTTATACTTAACTGAAATGTCGATGGCGTCACCAGAAGACCCGTCAATCGTCTTGCTCTACAAACGTCTAAGGCTCCAAAACAGGGCGACAGTCAGGGCAGCAGTACTTCGTAGCCGTCGGAAAGCGGGAAACCTCGCAGCAAAGACTTTCGGACCACAACGACATACAGGGGTCGATGAAGTGGCTGGCCTTCCTCCAGAATTTAAACACGAAGCTTCTCACGAACCTCTGGCTTGGACTGGTACCGCTGAAGTGGCCCCACATTGGGCGCCAACTGAAGGACCGGGTTTTTAGAACCCAGCGGCGTCAGGGAGAACGCCTGAAACCTTCGAGTTCCCCTGTCTTGGTCAACAGAGACACGGGATACTTCTTGATGACGTCAAAGACCAAAGTTTATTGGCTGCAACCAGGAACAGAGATCTACGAAGTACACACGGGTAGTTCGTCAGAGACTGCACAAATTCGATAAGCGGAGCATGGTCTTTTATGCCAAAAATCAAGCCTCAGGCAACATTTCAAATTTACATTCGGTGCATCAAAAACTGACCAATGACAATGTAACATTTCAAAAGTAGCGAATGACGACAGTCAAAGACAATCCCATTTTCCGTTGTCCAGCCCAACAGAAATGACCATGCACATTCCCAAGTTTCCTGTTCGATCAGGCCGGACAAACCCATCATAAAGCCTTCAACCCAAATCAATGATTATGTTGTAAAGGAAAGGCAGAAACAGATTGGAAAGGAGATAGAAAGGTGGGAGCAGTGTACCATAAACTCGGGCATGTCCTGCTCTTTGATCTTTATCAGGCCAGCTGCTGAACAAGGAACTGGCTCAGCGAGGTCAGCCTCAGGCAAGGAGTCAGTTCGGCCAGGTCACCCAAAAGTCAGCTAAGGCGTACGTGTCTCAAGGACTCACTCGGCCACAGTCTTCGGGCCTATGTTAGGGCAACCACACAAAATGGCTGCCGTATACAAAATGGAACCCGAAGGTTCAAACTAAATCCTTGAATAGAGAGTGTTCTCCTATATCGATTCATACGAAAACACTCAGACACGCTACCCTCGCCATTTGCGGTCTGCTGACACCAAAATCGTCCATTTCCGATGATCTTTATTGAACGGGTTCGGAACCGTCGAACCCAGTTCGTAACCACGGAACCACACATCTCCATCATGGTTTCAGTTCAAACACACGGCGAAGCCAGTGTTGTACGTGAGCTTCATATTACACATTAGAATACTGAATACTGAATTCCATGGAGAAATTACTATATTTTAAGTTGGTGGGGAAACAATTTAACATTATCAATTTATTTAAAATTACAGTTTAGAAAAACATTAGAAATAACCTTATAACCTCTTAAGTGCTGCTGACGGCCAACGGTCGTCACGAGCGCTACCTCCCCAGTGCTGCGCACGACCATTGGACGTCCATTCAGCACTAGTTCCAATGGACAGCGCAGCACTGGGGAGGGATATTTGCGAAGCAGCTAAGGTGATAAAGTAGAGTAGCTGATAAATATAAAACTTGTGGAAAAAGAAAGGTTTCAGCTCGAGGTAATGTCAACGTTTACTGGGGAGTTGTCTTCTCAAGGTTCCATTTGAGAAGGAAGACTCCATGCATTTTGTATGACTGTGCACCGTATCACACCGATTGGAGGTTTCTGTTTGGTATGCCGGTTATGTTCGGTGATGCAATACATTACACTCTGTAATTTCCTGTTGGGTAGTTGAACCAAACTCTTTATACAGTGATAAACTTAGGGCAAATAACCGTTCCCAAGTACTTGTTCCAAGCAGATTTCTTGCTTCCAAGGAAAACCTGTTGGTAAACAGAACCGCGAGTGTAACATATTTCAGAGCTTCAAAAGATGATGTCCATTCAATTGCGCTGCTTCCCGCCCATGTCTCACGCATGCAGGACTTGCAGAACCGGTCACATCGTTCCAATTCTTGGAGTGCTCAGGTCCGTATTTGCTTGTGTTCGGCGTTCTCATGGTTGAGTGGCCCAACACATGACTGACTAGTCACAGAGATGAACTGACACGCCCTTATCACTGGAATCCTTATGACAATCATTATGAGTAATCAGGGAGTAATAGTCTCTTGCCTCTGACTGGCTGTTAGCACAGTAGCTTTCGTGAACAAGAAGTGCCACATGTGATGGCGGTTGAAGGAAATGCAAACCAGCGGCTAGGTGGCTATTGTTGGAGTAAGGATTCCTGTATCCTAGTTCTAGTTTCGGCACTTGTCTAAAACAAGCATTTGCAATGCAATAGGACTCGCATTTACGCAAGACCTATTGCATTGTAAACGGGAATGCAGGCGGGCGAGAAGGCACGAACAACAGGAGTGGGAGGGCAAGAAGGCACGGACTGCAGGAAGGGGATGGCACAGGAAGAAAACAGTGCTCCCACTCTAAATAAAAAATACTGGTGAACACTCAAAGTAAAGGGGTCAGTAGCCATGGAAGGATACAAATGACGGTTCAGTGACTTAATATCGAGGGACATAACATAGAATGCCCAAAATATCAACTCCAAAATATCGTAGGACAAAATATAGAAACCCTATCTACAAATAGGTAAGTCCTAAAATATCGAATCCAAAATATAGATTGTTAAAAAATATAGTTAACTAAAATATCAAATTTTTTAAATATATTAGAAATATTATAAAATTGATTAAATATTCAAAACAATAAAAAACCATACAGAAAATAATGTAAAAAATATTAAAATATAAAAATAATAATTGTAATGTAAAAAAAAGTAGAAAATTGTTAGATAGCGAGAGGGTAAAAATTACTATTCCCACTCCAGTGAGTGCAGTAGTAGGGAAAGCGTTGGATAGCATAGGGGTAAACATTACTATTTCCACTCCAAAGAGTGCAACAGTAGGGACAGAGTTGGATAGCGGAGGGGTAAAAATTACAATTCCCACTCCTGAGAGTGCAACAGTAGGGAAAGCTTTGGATAGCGTAGGGGTAAAAATGAATATTCTCACTCCAGTGAGTGCAACAGTACAGAAAACATTGGATTGCGGAGGGGTAAAAATGACTATTCCCACTACAAAGACTGCAACAGTACGAAAAGCATTGGATAGCGGGAAGGTAAAAATTACTAATCCCACTCCAGTGAGTGCAACAGTAGGGAACATGTTGGATAGCGTAGGGGTAAAAATGACTATTCTCACTCCAAAGAGTGCAACAGTAGGGAAAGCGTAGGATAGTGGGGGTGGGGGGTAAAAATTACTATTCCCACTCCAGAGAGTGCAACAGTAAGGAAATTGTTGGATAGCGGGAGGGTAAACATTACTATTCCCACTCCAATGAGTGCAACAGTAGGGAAAGCACTGGATAGCGTAGGGGTAAAAATTACTTTTCCCACTTCCGTGAGTGCAACGGCAGGGAAAGCGTTGGATAGCGGAGGGGTAAAAATTACTATTCCCACTCCAGTGAGTGCAACATTAGGGAAAGCATTGGATATTGTAGGGGTAAAAATTACTATTCCCACTCCAGTGAGTGCAACAGTAGGGAAAGCGTTGGATATCGTAGGGGTAAAAATTACTATTCCCACTACAGAGAGTGCAACAGTAGGGTAAGTAATGATTTAATATTACAATTAAATTAAATTAATAATAAATACCAATAAAAAAATAATTAAAAATAATTGCCAATTAAATAAAAATTAATTACCAATTAAAAACATTAATTACCAATTAAAAATGAATTACTAATTAATAAAAATTACTTACTAATAATAAAAATGAATTACCAATTAATAATTAGCAATTAATTATCAATACATATAAATACAAATAATGTTTAACTGTATTACAATTAAATCACTTCCCACACTATTCCCCTATAAACCCACAACCCGCTCCAAATAAATACAATTAACATAATTATCAATTAATAACAATTATTTACCAATTAATAAAAATGAATTACCAATTAATAAAAATGTATTACCAATTAAAAATTAATTATCAATCAATTAATTATCAATACATATAAATAAAAATGTATATTTAATTTACTATAATTAAATTACTTCCCACCCTATTCCCCTATAAACCCACAACCCACTACGGAATTAAATTACGCAAAAATTAAATTACATAACGTTCATTACTTAAGAAAAATTAAACATGCATTACAAAATTAATACATAATTTTAATACATATACTACCATACATAACACTAAAAAGAAATCGATATTATGGAAATCGATTTTTTAAATTAGATATTATGGAATTTGATATTTCATACCCTAAATTCGATTTTCTGGGCTGTCTATATTTTAGTAATTCGATATCTGGGCTGTCAATATTTTTGATTCGATATTTTGGGCAGTCTAAATTTTGGAATCGATATTTAGGGTGTTCACCACAAATGACGACATTGTCGTCATAAGGAGGGAATAACACGCCTAAATCCAATCGGAAGGCAGCATTTAGGAATGACAAAGACACAAGCCAATTAAAAAGATGGGCAGAGAGTGGGTGGAGCTTCCACAGAGCTTCCACTCCATACTGAATACTACATGCCTCGCAAAGCGAGCAGCTCATGCTCACTGCAGCTATAGGTTCAACCTAAAAAGGGGGGCCTAGCTGTTTTTTTTTGTTCTCACCTCAAAACCACCTTAGATTCATTAGCTACCTCTGGCTTTGAGGCTATGGTATTCTCTATACAACTAATAGACCTGGAACCATTTATGGGAATCCTAATTTACCGTCCTCTGGGACCAAGAAATAACTTTACAGATGAACTCTTGAATCATACATCCTTAATACAAATTTCTCAGAGTTAGGTGATCTTAATTTTTATTCAGAAAAGGAAACTAGCACTGACTCCTCTAGATTAATTGATGCAAGGCAGGCATTAGGGCTATCTCTAGTTTCTAAAGTTCCACCATATAAGGCAGGACATATGTTTGATGGGATATTTTCAAGCCATCCAAACATTAATCTACTACCATCTCTTCCTCTTACCTGGACAGATCACTGGGCATGTAACTGGCAGGTAAAGATGGAGAAGATGTCCATGCACAGAGATATAGTTTGACATACGTCTAGAAAAACCTGGCATATGATACTACCAGTCGAACTGAAAGCTATCCTTACCTCGGTTCCTTGGCAAGCAACCAATAATATGGAGCAGAGTGTGCAAAACCTCTTGTTATGGTTAAACTCGGCTCTAGACAAATTTGAGGCAAGATTGCCATAGGCAGGAATAGAAATGGAGAAATAAATATGAGGAGGTGGAGAAATCTATCTATAAGAATAAATTAACGCTCTTCCAAGTAATAAAAAAAAATAAAACAATTGGTGATACCAGTGAACCCTCACACTGCAGTTAGCAAACAAAATTTTAGAGACACTTTGGACAACTTTTTTCAAAAAAAGGTTACTAATATCTTTAACTATTTCAACCCAGGCAAGACCACCGTCCTTTGGGACGGGCAACCCCCAACTCCCACATCTACGCACGGTAATTTCCTCCAATTTAGGGCCAAATCGGAAGAACAACTTATGAACCTAATCGCTTCAATCAAAGACCTTGCCTACCCAATATAATGCACCAGATCTCTGCACAATTGGCACGAAATCTGGGACAAATTTTCAATAAAGTATTCAACGAGGGTATTTTTCCTGCACAATTGAAAGTTGCCTCTGTTCTGCTGTTACTAAAGAAGGATATTTTAAATGCTTTGGACCCAAACAACTATCGCCCTATATCTAGACTCCCCTTCGGTGCCAAACTGCCAGAAAAAGTGATGAATGAACAACTCTCGGAATACATTGAAGACAATTCCCTTCTGGATGACCCACAGCAAGGTTTAGAAAATATTGGAGCACAGCATCTACTCTTATAATTGCGATGGAAGATATCCGATAAAAGCTGGACAATGGAGGAACAGCGGCACTGATCCTGCTGGATCTCTCCACAGCATTTGATACGGTCAACCATGAAATCTTGGTTGACTGTATGCGAATATTAGGGATAAATGCTATGGCACTAGAGCTTCTCCAATGATTTTTGGTAAATAGACAACAACACGTGCCACTGGGCAATTTTACATCACGTCTGTTTTCCTTACCCTGCGGAGTTCCGCAGGGTTTAGCCCTGAGCCCAACACTTTTCAATCTTTAAGTTGCTCCATTAGCGACTCTCATTCGAAATTTTGGTTTCTCCCAGGCATCATATGCCAATGATACCCAAATTGTGGAGTCACTAAAAAATGCTAATGAGAAGAGAAGCTCTGCCTTCAGAATGTGCATGAGCAATGTCAGCACCTGGATGGGCAAAAGCTGTCTGAAATTCAATGCCACAAAAACAGAGGTTATGATCTTCGTCAATAACCCCTTTTTTTGGACAATGGATTGGTGGCCTCCCGAGCCCAGCCCTCTCCCTAAATCCACTAATAAAGTGAAGAGTCTCTGCTTTCTTTTAGATAATGAGATGAAGCTCAAAGAGCAGGTGAACAGAATTACTTCTGCTTCTTTCTGCTCACTGAGAATGGTAAGGAAGATTGAACATTTCTTACCTCAGAAGCTCCTAAAAACTGTGATTACTTCTCTGGTACTCTCGAGGATTGACTACTGCAACATTCTATTTCTCAATCTTGCAGTAGGTCCCATGAGGAGGCTCCAGTACACTTTCCTTTCAAAATACTAAAATATGAATCGGCTAAAAGAAGCAGCAGTAAACTTCAATGGCTTCCAGTCAGAAAACAGTGTAAGTTCAAAGCCCTCTGTCTGGTCTACATATCATTGTATGGATCGGGACTGTATTGCTTCAAGGACAAGCTTATATGGTGTACCCCAGGAAGGACTCTCTCTGTTTAGGCTCTACCAAGAATCAGATTTTCCCCAGTTATAGGAGGACTACATGGGGTGGAAGAAGCTTCTTTAGTGCTACTGTGGTGCTCTGAAACAGCTTACCACTAACCCCATCTTTACCTATTTTCAGAAAGTCTCTAAAGACCTGGCTTTTTTAACAAGACTAAGGGGTAATCGATTTCCAGCAAGGGAACTATGCCTTCAAATAATTTCTGCACCTATACCCTCTTCCGATAGCGCCAAGACGCCCTAGGGCATGTGTCGACGCTTTTTAGCTCACTGCACCATCCCAGCTCAGAACCTGGTCCCCGGAAGCTTGTCTCCTTTCTGGTGAAGAATTGGCTTGGTAGTTTAGTCTGCCCTGTTCCCATGATGCACTGGGCCAGGGACAGACTGATTTGCATATAGCCAGGTTCTGAGCTGGGATGGTGCAGTGAGCTAAATAACGGTGATGGATCAAGCCCTGATCTTTGGACTGGGTAAGAGTGGTCTGCTTAATTCAGACACTCTGTTCATCACCACCTCCTTTTCTGAATCGTTTTTGGCCACTATAGGTGTGGCAGGGTATACTCAGACATGAGTCCCTTGCTCACTGCACCATCAGGATTCAGGCAAGCCGGGCCGACAACGGCTGAAATGCCAGAAAACGGTCCCCGGAAGCTTGTCTCCTTTCTGGTGACGAATTGGCTTGGTAGTTTATTCTGCCCTGTTCCCATGATGCACTGGGCCAGGGACAGACTGATTTGCATATAGCCAGGTTCTGAGCTGGGATGGTGCAGTGAGCTAAATAACGGTGATGGATCAAGCCCTGATCTTTGGACTGGGTAAGAGTGGTCTGCTTAATTCAGACACTCTGTTCATCACCACCCTCTTTTCTAATATCTACATGAGGCCACTGGCTGATGTGGTTCTTCCCTGGGGAATTCAGTTGGTCACCTACGCAATGATACGCAGCTGGTCGTCTCCCTTGCTAGAGTGGACGCTGTGGATCCTGGGATAAATAATCTGTCCCCCTGTCTGACTAAGGTCCTAGAATCGATGGACTCCTCCTTCCTAAAGCTTAATGGCTCAAAAACCGAAATCATGTTGTTGGGATACAAGGCCCCCATCAATCTCGACCCTTGGTGGCCTAATTGCCTTGCCCCCCCCCCCCACCCTGAAGAACCAAATCAAGAGCTTGGGGGTCTGGCTTGACCCTACTCTGGGTTTCCAAGTTCAGGCTCGAAAGGTTGCCTTGACATGCTACGGCTGCTTCAGGCTTTTAAGGAAGGTGCTGAGCCTTCTTCCTTTTGAGGCCAGACGCCTTCTTGTTCAGTCCCTTATTCTCTCCCGACTGGACTATGCGAATGCGGTCTATCTGGGTGCACCTTTAGGCACTATTAAAATACTACAGTCCGTTTAGAACTGTACAGCTCGTCTGCTCATGGATTTACCCAGACAAAGCTCCGCGAGGGATGCCTTGCGATCTCTCCGGTGCAGGAAAGGGTCCTTTTTAAAGCTATGTGTATGGTTCAAAAGTCAATAACTAATAATGGCCCGGTCATCCTGTGCCCTTTGTTCTGCCACTATCAATCTCCTAGAGATCTACGATCTAACCATCTCAATGAGAGAAAGCAAGTGTGTCCCTAAAGATAAACCCCACCCCACCTCCTCTTCCGCACACCCGCGGGTTATGCCTGATCTTATAACCCAAGGGACAGGCCCAGTCAAGTTCTACTCCGCAGTCGGCCCTAGTCCAAGTCTCGGTTAGAAATAGCACGTCTAAATCCAGGGATTCGATAAGAAGTGCAATCTCCGCATGATGTTTGCATAAAGATCGGATATTAAGCAGGCTGCAAGAGAGGGTCCCCGAACTACTGGTAGTAACACCAGGTTAGCTGCTCCTACTAGAACGATGTCACAAATTGTGAGGAGCCCCCCTGCAACGCACATGCAGGGTAACCCCCCACTCTCAGAACCTAGTCATGGTCTCTCACCCCATGGACCCACCCTCCATGCACAGTGCTGGAGAGGGCACCCTGGACCTCTGGGCATCCCCTGCACTGCAGGGTCTGCAGGGGCTATTGTTAAGCTCATGTTAACTGGCCCCTGGGCCATTGGGTTACCATATGAATGATTTAGCCTGTATTATGTCATACTAACCCCTTAAAATGCCTGACCCTTCCTGTTGAGAAATAGATCACATATTTTTAAGAAATGCACATAACTACAGGCAGATGTTAAATGTGCACTTACCAATGAGTCCACAAACTTCCATGCCAAGGTGATCTAGGAGATCGGCCTCATGACTCACCACCACCGCCCATATGTTTTTGAGTTGGTGTACAATGCGGTCAACACCAAAGACCTGTTGCTGCACATTATCTCCCACTGCTGCTTGCGCTCCTTGCGCTCCTTGCTTTGGTAGCCCTGGCTGACTCTACCCCCTGTAGCTAACATGTTTGGCACATAATTTGCCAGCAGCCAAAGCAGGTCCCCAGGCAAGAGACAGCACAAGGGAAAATTAAATAAATATTTAATTTTCCCTTGTGGTCGTCTCTTGAATCCCCCCCAGCCAGCCTCACTGCCCCATCATGCTTACCTGCAGGGGCCGCAGCTGGCGGCTGGTGGCTCTGTCGGTAATAAAAAAGTTAGATCCTTAGGCAAAGAGCAGACCTTTAACTTATCTGTTTGTACTATCTATCTGGTGTGTTGTGCTGGGAATTGGTGCACTGCAAGGAGCAGAAATCTTCATCAAGAAAGAGGCATTTAGGAAATGCACATTTTCATATGGTGAGGGTTTACTTTCTTTGAAGCTGGTCTGTTGTGGATGAAGATCTACCCCTAACTCCTTCACATTTGGCATTACTTAAAAATGTTATGCATCTCTCACAAATGAATAGGTGTTGCATGTGTATCACCACCAAAGAACCAGTCTTAGAAATATGTTTATTTAGTCTCTCTCTGTAGCAGGAGAACAGAATGATATGACAAGGTCTGCACTCCCAAAAATCTGTGTAGTGATGCACTTGGTAACTGCACCTATTGTGGGTGTAGCTCTGACCTCTATCAGCAAGGGAAGTCATGAGATATTTTAATTTTTCTTTTTCATAATCAGTTGTGAAGGGAGAAGGAAAGCGTGATCCGTTCAGCTTCCTTATATACAATATCAAACAATCAAATGAGAAGGGATCACTTGTCCTGCTTTAACTTGGGTTTACAGTTAGCGTACTTCTGTCCCAATTAAAAAACCCTCATGCACGTGTCTGATGTTTTGCGAAAGCGGTATATCTTGATTCTCCGCTTTTTAGACCCGTGTGTGCATAATCATTGGGTTAGTGGTTATGCAACCTCCACCAGGAGGGTAACCCCTGGTTACAGCAGTAGTGATTAGTGATAGGGAAGTGGAGTGTTGTGAAAGAAGTAAAAAAGGCTTGTGTACCCTGTATTTCCAACTTTAATAAATCAGTGGTTCGAGACTTGGTTTAAAATTAAAGGTGTGTGTACTGAGATAGTTGAGGTATCTCACACACTGATATTCATTGTTCTAAAAGGTCGACATGTTTCAGCCCTGATTCGCCGTATTTGGACGAGTGGGCTTTCTTCAGGACCAGGGGAAGTGTATAGAGACCGAAGGCGTCTCTGTGCTAGTTATGATCGATCAAGTAAAACTGGAAGCTTGGAAGTCAGGTTTAAAAGTGAACTTCGTCAAGGGCAAGATCTCGCACTTGTCATTATTAGGTTTGTAGCCAGATATCAGGGAATAGTTCAGAACTTCCTCTAGAGAAAGCCGTAATTGAGTCTGTGAGGTTGGAGAGGAAGAGTAAAACATCATCGGCATAAGCAGCAAGTTTAATGTGGGAATTAGCGGTTTGAAAACCCTGAATGTTGGGATTTGGACAAAAAAGGTTCCAAAGCCAAGTTAAAAAGAAAGGGGGAAAGGGGACATCCTTGGCGGACACCTCTTCCAAGATCAAAAAAGGAAGAAACATGACCATATGACCATTCGCACAAACTGCTGCACGCGGGTGGGAATACAGTAAAGAAACCAAAGAAATACATTTGGGACCAAAGCCAAACCATTCGAGAGTATGGAAAAGGTAGGCCCATTCAACCCTGTCAAATGCCTTTTCAGCATCCAGGGCAATCACTGCAAGAGGATGGTGTAAACGTGGGGATTCCGATAAGATGTTAAACAGTAATCTAGTATTGTCAGTGATAAATCGACCCTTCACGAACCCAGACTGCTCTTCACCCAGGAAGGCAGGAAGTAAAAGATCCAGTCGTGCCGCCAACGACTTAGCGAATATTTTATAGTCGATGTTTACTAGGGAAATGGGTCCGTAATTCTTACAGTATTTGGCATCTTTCCCTTCTTTGGGTATTAAACAAATATTGGCATCAGAAAAGGACCCAGAAGACTTCCCCAGGGCAGCTAATGTATCTAGGAGAGAATGGAATTTTGGAATCAATAACTTAGAAAAATGAAGGTAAAATTCGACAGTAAAACCATCAGGTCCAGGGGCCTTGTTCATTTTGAGGTGCTGAAGTGCAGAAAGTAATTCCCTTTGAGAGATGTCAACCTCCAAATGGGAGAGGTCGAGAGGGAAGTGTTCAGGTTTCTGGACGGTAGAGAAGAAATGTGTAAGAAAATGGGGAGAAGGTTGGGACTCAGAGGTGTACAAAGTTTTGTAGAAAAGGGAAAATTCAGGGAGGATGTCAGCATCCTTGTGTTTGAGAACGGAATTGTTGTTGTAAATGGATTCAATGTTCAGCTTGTTGTGTTTGACCTTCAGGTAATTTGCAAGAATTTTCCCAGCCTTATTTCTGCCTCCATAAAATTTAGCACTGGACTTCAACAAATACAATGAGGCATCCTCTGTGGACTTCTTGTTAAACTTCATTTTGGCAGCCACAAGAGCAGTCAGACTGTCGTGCGAGTGTGAGGTAAAATAGGCGTGTTCCAATCTCTTAATATCACAAAGAAGATCCCCAGTAAATTTACGAGCTGCTTTACGTTTCTTTGCCACAAAAGTAATAATAAAATCTCGAGCTGCAGCCTTAAATGCATCCCATAGTATGTGCTGGAATAGAGGGAGTGTCATTGAGCAAGAAAAACTCATCAAAAAAAGTGGTAAAAGAAGTGGTAAACTTGGCTCCCAAAAGAATAGCGTTATTGAAGCGCCATCTTTTAGGTCCAACAGATTTAGGGAGGACATCAATACTGATCAAAACAGGGGCATGGTCTGAAAGTAATCGGACCAATTTCGGCAGTAGCAAGGGTTTGAGGAATGTTGTGAGAAACAAAAATGTAGTCAATCCGTGACTGGGAATTGTGAGAAGGAGAATAAAAAGTAAACTACTGTAAAGTCGGATTGCATAGTCTCCATGTGTCAATAAGCTTATGTTGGGATATGGCTTGGGTAAAAAGCTTATGGGATTAGTTAGGAGTGTAATGGGCAGCAGAGTTCCTGTCTACAAAAAGGTCAAGGGGATGGTTGCAATCACCAGCAAGGATGAAGTTATCATCCATAAATCGGGTAATATGGCGGGAGAGCTCAGCCCAAAAAGGGGTTTGCCTACAGTAGGAGAGTAAACATTAAGGAAAGAGATTGGATCACCTCTAAGAGACACCTTAGCATATGTCCACCTGCCATTGGTATCTGACTCTTGAGAGATTAGGGAGAGGGAGAGAGATTTTTGACACAAAATTGCTACACCATTGCGTTTGCCATCACCCTCTGCGTAAAAAACCTCACCCACCCAACCTCTTTTAAGATTTGCCGATTCAATGTCAGAAAGATGAGTTTCCTGCAAGAAAGCTACATCAACATTCAGCTTAGCCAAGTGGGACAAAATCCGCTGGCGCTTGATTGGAGAATTAATACCCTTAACATTCCATGAAATTATATTCAATGACATGTCATACAAGATAACCTATAATAAGCACAGTGGCAAAAAAAGAGAAAAAACCCATGAGAAAATGCGAAAGTACAGGAAAAAAAGTACTCCTGAGAAGAGAAGAAAAGGAAATGAAGGGAAGAGGCAATAAGCAGAGAATAAAGAGAGGGAAGGAGAAGCAAGTAAAAGATGAAGAGAGGTATAAAAGGCCATAGAGTGAAGACAGTAAAGATAAAAGAAGGAACAAAGTCATCACCCGTACACTGAAAGGGAAGAAAAAACATAAGAGGAAGAATGCATAGAAGGAAGGAACAAAAGAACAACATACCTACAAAAGGAGAGAATGAGAAGGAACTGAGGGGGGATGGGGCCACACGGGTAAGGCAACACATCCGAGGTCAGCTGGGCGAGAAGCCGGGGAGACATCAGCAGACAGGGAAGGGTTCCTGCAGAGGAAAAGAAGGAGAACAAGGAAGTAAGAAACAGACAAAAATGGGATCGTAAGCGTAGACAACAGTGAACGTCAATACAACGTAAGAAGGCTAGATTCAAAGTTCTAGGACATTTTAGAAAACCAGAGAAGCAAAAAGCAACAACATTAGAAAAACTAAGATGAATACAGCTCAGCCAGTGAAGGAAGACGAAGGTCCGGATGAATCCATGGTAGAGGTTTTATGCGCGTTGATGAAACTCTGTAAACGGATCGGGTCTTCATAGGTGGTAGTCTTGTTATTATAGGTGACTTTAAACAAGCAAGGATGATAAAGGCCATATCTTGCTCCAATCGAACGAAGGTCTTCTCTCATGCCTATGACGGCCATACGACGGTTAGCCGTAGCTTTTGCGTAGTCCTGGGCGAAGAACAAAGAAGAACCAGAGCATGTCAATTTCGGAGAAGATTTGGCAGCTGTCAGGACTTTCAGAAGATCAGTGTACTCTAAAAAGTATAAAATGACGCCTCTAGGTCTCTGTGTAGGAGAAGCAGAAGCAGATGGTCGACCCAGTCGGTGCCCTCGCTGAATGTTGAGATTCGTGCCCTCTGGTAAACGGAGTAATTTGGGGAGGAACGATTTGAAAAAGGAAAGTGAGTCTGAGCCTTCAAGTCCCTCTGCAAGACCATATATGTGAAGATTGTTCCGCCTATTTCTGTTTTCCAATTCCTCAACCTGCCGCTGGAGAGCAGACAACTGAGAGTTCAAATTAGATACTGTGGAGCAGGTTTCCTGAAGAGACGTGACGGAATGCTCGACTGAGGACACCCTCGTTTCCATCTGTGACCAATTGTCCGTTAGAGCCTGAAGTTTGATGTTGGTTTCCTCCATGAAAGGATGAAGGGATCGAATTTCCTCTAAGAAAGGACAAAAGGATCTGATTTCATCCAGCAATAACTCCATAGAGACAGGTGTAGATGACTTGAGAGGCGAGGGGGGATCCTTCTTCAGTCTTTTGGTATTGGCTTTCCCTGACGTAGGGTGAGAGGATTCCATTGTCGTATCAGAACCAGACGAAGTGAGGGAGTCCTCTAGTTGGGAGAAGGCAGAGAAGATTTTAGAGTTTTTAATTAATTTAGTCATTGTTGTGAAAGGCAGATGAGACACAGAATTGAGCCTTCCCATAAAGCACGTGAGATAATGTAACAATAACACAATGTGCGTAAGACACACAAAGGAGTGAGTGGTTCCACTAAGAAAGTTGCAACGTAAACAGGGAGAGCAACTTGAGTGAAAGGAGAATCAAGTGTAGTACAGATGTAGTTTAAACATTAGAGAAGGTGCCAAATGTGCACAACAGACAAGGCAAGCATTGTGAGATAAAATGAAAAGGAAAGCGTGATTCATGTCCTACAGCTGAATAAAGGAGAGCCAATAGGGAACAAAAAGACAGAGAGGAACATGTCACAGCTGGCACAGAAGGCAGCAGAATAACTAAACTGTGTGACCATTGGATTTCAACATGCAATATTCACTTGGTGGCAAGTAAAACGGCTGCAGTCCAAAAGGTACTCCAAACTATATGAAGAAGGCATCCAGACTTCAAATAACAATAAGGCAGATGCGTGATGAGATGTTAAAGAACAAAGTCGTAAATCACAAACTCGACAACAAGTCAGAGACAGCACTAGCCAGCTTTGAAAAGGTAGGGAGGCAACTTCCTGTGTCAAAGAGCTGCATGGGCCTTCAAAGAGGGGATAGTGAAAAGACACTTGAGGTACCTCAAAATGGTGGCCAGAGTAATGATGGAGTAGCAAGTAATCTGCAACAGTCAGATGGGGGAGGGCATATGCACAGAACTATGAGGCGCTGACAAGGAAGAGTTCCATGAGGCAATATATGGGCCAAGCAGAGAGTGGACTGCGTTGTGGAAAAGTTCCATATGCCAGTGAAAAGAAGAAAAGAGGGAAATGCTTCAGCTGACACAAAATGGCGGTTGCGTTAGCAGCGGAACCGCTAAAAACTCACTGTGTCAAGGTGCTTATTTGGTGACATGCAAAAAAGATCTCCATACGCGGCCAAGCCATCTGGGGTTATCTTGGCAGATGTGTGAGTCCATGCGCCTGTGAGGGGAGAAGGACGCGTCAGCTGGCAGGACGACACAATAGCGCAAAATGGCGGCCACGATGTCAGCGAGGCCGCGGAGACTCACTGCTTCTAAATGCTCCGTCTGGCGGGCAAGAGAAGAGCTTCCAGGCGTCGCAGGTTCATCTGGAGGTGTCCCGGTGCAGTGGCATCACCTCGTAGCAGGAAGAGACGGTCTCCAACCAGTGAAGCTCCCGGAGCCGCAGCGGAGCCTCACTCGGACGCCGCCATCACCCTCAGGCGCCAAGCCACGCCCCCATATGTTAATTTGCATTCTTGTAATCTCATTAGGTTTTGGGGCCCTATTTCTGTACTCCCATCAATGCCGTCCATGTTTTCTTATCAGTGAGTTCTGGCACTGCCCAGACTGTATTTTTTCTGTGTCTAATGAGCAGGTTGTTCATTGATTGTCCATTAGACAGGCACAGTCTGGTAGCAACCTATGCTTAATTCATGGCCTGCACTTCTCTGACAGAACACTACATGATATCAGTCATAACAAACTGCAGACCGTGGCTATGTAATACAATCAAACAGACCATGCATTATCAATCACACTATAAATGAGATTCAGGGGAAGGAAGTGGCAGAAATAGAGTAATAAAAAAGAAGAATAGGAGTCGATCTGAGACTCTCAAATAAGTTTGTATGTATTAAAAAAGTATTCCTTTATGCTATTTGTCTGGTATGAGAAGGGGTTTGAGGGAGTGTTTGTGCATGTGTGTGTGTTTGCACACAAGACAGAGTATGTGTGTGTGTGTGTGTGTGTGTGCATGTGTGTGTGAAGTGCCCCTGACCCTCCCTAATATATGTTTGGCAGGGCATAATTGTCATCCTATTCGGCATGTCGTGAGTATCCATTGCATGATGGTGGCCACACCTGCAATGATACTATCACTGGTATACTGTTGTTAATGTTTTACTATTGTTGGCCTCTGTGGCATCTTAGAGCCAATTCCTAGGAACATGTAGGCACTAACACAATTGTGGTTATTATTGCCCTAATATGTACATCCATGGCATGATGGTACCTACCCTTAGTAGTTTGCTGGCCCCTCTTAAAATAAATCATCCATAGCATATTGTAAACATGTTATAGGTATAGTTCTGATAAATGTATTTTCTGGCTTGACAGCGGAGCTGTCATGCAGAAAATGTTGTGATCATCATTAGAGAGGGCCTTTGGGTCCGCCCACATTGTGAGAGCTAAGAGTACATGTTTTGATTGCGCAGGCATTGTGTGCTTCCACAAAAAACGAGCTTTCCCTCCATTCATGCTGCTGTGATCATCAGCTGTATGAGGTTTAACTTTCAAGGGCACATGCATGACATTGTAATGCTGTAAAAGTGTATTAGATAAGTAGATCATTTATGGGGTTTGTCTTTCAATGTCTGCAGCGGGAAACAGCCATCACATCGGAACTTTAACAGCGCACTACCATTACAACAAAACGTTTACAACGCAACATCCATTACAACGCATGCTATTACAACGCATGCCATTACATCCCAGATGCTATTACAATGCATGCCATTACAACGTAAGTATGGTAAGTATTTTGGTCTGGTTGGGCGTGGGAAGTTTGTTGGATACTAGATAAAAAGTGCGCCTAAAATTTCATCCTCTTTGAATTTCAAGTTTTGATGTTCATCCATAATGGAGTCAATGTTAAGTTTGTTATGTTTGATTTTCAGATAGTTAGCTAACACCTTGCCGGCTTTGTTAATAGAACTGTGGATGCATCATTTGTGGATTGTTTGTTGAACTGAAATTTAACATTAATAAGTTCAGCCAAACAATCTTTAGATTTTGAGGAATAAAAATAATGCTCCAGTCTTTTTATCTTGTCTAGGAGGATTTTGGAAACATCCCTTGACTGTTTACATCGTTTGTAGACGTAGCCATGAATGAAATCCTGGGCGACGGCTTTAAAAGCATCCCATTCCAAAAGGAAAAGGCATATTGTCATTCTGATTTAACAGAAAGTATTAATTGGAATCATCAGCACATTGTGAGATCAATTTACCAGAAAGAGATTTCCGAACAAGAGTCAACACCCCATTGTGTTTACCATCTCCTGGGGAATAGAATACTTCCCTGACCCAAGCTCTCTTTAGTTTTATGGATTCCTTTGCTGTTAGCAGAGATTCCTGTAAACATGCCTCATCAGCCCCCAATTTAGCCAAGTGGGTAAGCACCCGTTGTCATTTAATAGGTGAATGTAGACCTTTGACATTCCAGGAAATGAAATTTAAGGACATAGGAGAGGTAAGGTAAAGGATAGAAGAGAACAAATAATGTATAGTGTTGAACAACAAAGAGAATACTTGAAGTTGAACAAACTATAAGCAAGATAAATAAAATACCAAAAGAGGTGAGCAAGGGAATAAGGAAGAGAGGAGACAAGACTTGATGATTGAAATACAAGAAAACAGAAAAAATGGTCCATGTGACTGAAAGGAGGAGAAGAAAGAGAAAAGAGAGATAGAGAATAAAGTAGGGGAGATAAAAATGGAGAAGGGAAGAGGTGGAGATAAAAATAGAAAGGAGAAATTTCCAGAATGGATGAAAGAAAAGGAAAGCTATTTAAATAAACCCTCCATTATCAAAGAACAGCTACAGCAACACTCAAGTTGTATAGAAAGTTGTGAAAATACAAACAAATGGTAGCACCGAAATATGAAAATATAGACAAGAAACATAATAAAACCGAAATAGTATAATTGAACACCAACTGTGAGAAGACAAATGGGGAAAAAGAACATGGGTGGGGAACAAGAGAAGAAAAGGAAAAAGGAATGATAACATACCAAGGATCCAATTGAGAATGGGGGGGATGGGCCACGTGGGAAGGAGGGACATCCAAGCAGGCCAAGGGGGAGGACAAGGAACAATTTATGGCTCATAGAAGACGATGAAGGACAAACAGGAACAAACAGGAAAGACAAGGATCAACCAGTGAGGAGAAAAGAAATGGTTAATCAAAAGGGAGAACCATATTATAGGCAACAATGAAATCTAAAAGAACAATGTTGTATTAACCAGCATTACCCTGGATAGAGAAACAAAATACATGTTGAAATCCAGAGAAAACAGAGGCAATTTTAAAGAACTTCAAATATTACTGTAAATTAGGAGGAAAAGGGTCCAGAAAGATCCATTGCTTTCAACTTGCAAGAGTTAATACAACTTTTCAGTCTGATCGGATGCTCATAAGTAGTGGTTCTATTCTTGTAGGTGACCTTAAATAGACAAGGGTGTAATTGGCCAAAGTGAGCGCCAAGGGATCTGAGATCAGGTCTCAAGTTGAGAAACTCTTTGCGCCTATCAGCTGTATTTTTGGCGTAATCTTGAGGGAAGTAGAGTGCAGTACGAGACCAAGCCACACGTTTGAATGCTCTAGCAGCTACCAGGAACTTGAGTGGATCAGTATATTCCAAAAAATATAGGATAACATTATGAGGCCATTGTGAACTGTTGGAAGAAGCTGGTAGACGTCCAAGGCGATGAGCACGTTGGATATTGAGAGAGGTTTTTGGTGGCATATTTAAAACCTACGGAATGAAGAACTTAAAAAAGGGAAGTGGTTTGCTGGTCTCCGTGCCTTCGGCCAGGCCGTAAATGCGTAGATTATTATGCCTGTTTCTGTTTTCCAAGTCCTCCACCTGTTTTTGGAGTGAGTTGACTTGAGATTGCAGAGAAGTAAACTTATTCTCAGTGATTTCAAGCGAGGATTCATCGCGCTCTAACGCAGCAAGTATTTTGCTCATTGATGACCGATTTTGCAACTTGGTAGATGCGTCTTTCATGAATGGTTGCAGCGATCGGATTTCTTTCATTAACATGTCCATAGAAGCCGGGGAGGAAGGTTTCTGCAGTGAAGCCTGGTCCTTTTTTAAAGGTTTTGTGGAAGCCTTCCATGCAACAACAGGGGCGGGTATTGAAGAAGAAGAGCCTTTTGAAAAGGATGCCAATGAATCCTCCATCACAGAGTATTTTGAAAATAGCGTAGAATTCTTGATAAATACTTATGTGGGACGAGCTAAGGAGGAGCCACCTCTCAGTAACCTTCCCATATAAATTAGAGAAAAAAGATACAAATTGCGTCAGGACAATCAGGTATACAGAGTAGTGCGCAGGTGTTTCAGGTCACAATCGCGATGATGAAAAAAGAGCACAAAAAATGGTTATGATTGAAAAAGAGGAGGGATTCACACCAGCAACAGATTATAGTTGAGGCATCTTGGTCTGGGGACTTATATCTTTGCCAGCAAATCAGAATATTAGCTGAAGAAGGTACGAACGAAATGGCAGCTACCAGTTTCAAGAGGTTTAACAATGAACATTTTTTTATAGAGAACATCATAAAAATATATAAAACGCACCTTCACATCATACAAAGACCAAAAATAAAGTGAGGAAGTCAAAAAAGGAAGTCTATAGGCGCATATGCAGGCATATTCTGAGCTTCAGCTGTTAACTCAGAAACGCTGATATAAGGGAAATGGCTGCCGCGTTTTCATTCGACTTGAGGCAGAGAATGGTATGCGGGAGGTCCGCGCTTTAATGGCGCCATGCAACCCCCCACAGACGTCCTTGGAGGCAGAGGAGCATCCGCTACTGGTAGAAGTCCTTCGGTCGGAGATAGTTATGGAATGCCGCAAGATTTACTGCGTCTCCACACGGAGCTCTACTCTGCCGCCGCCATCTTCACCAGTGGTCAAGCCACGCCCCCAGAACAGAAAATATTCCTGAAGACCATAATTTTCACTGCTAGATTTTATTTCTGAAACTCTGTGCGACGTGTGTGTTGCACTGAAACAAATAGTGTTGGGGACTTTGTGGAACGTTTGCATTGTCTCTATAAAAAACCTGAGAGTTTCATTTGTTCCTGATTATCTACTCCCTGGATATATTCTGATTATTGAATATGCCCAATAATTTCACATCACTCTTTACGTGGACATTGAGTTATTCGTTTGATTAATTGCAATATGTGGGTTGATTCCCCATGCTGCAGCATATCTTGCGAGGTAAAGCTTTTGGTGTCATTCAGGCAACATAAATCAACCCAGTGATTAATTTTTGTGAATATGGGTGTGAGTTCCGCTGAAGCTGAGTTCCAGCGCACTTAATTGTTCTTAGATTTCAGTATTACTTGTGACTTCGGAAGAAAATCAGAGGCAGCACTATCGAAGACTTAAACAGTAATGAGAATTTGTTTAAGATCTGTACTACAATGTCTCCTTTTCTGTCCAGCGTCCCATCTTTAGTAGTTTCTACCATGATTTTTATTTTAATTGCTTTATTTACTTATCTGTATTCATATGTTTACTGTTTTGGGGTTCTTGACATGTCTTGTTAAATGCAAAGATCAATTTTAGAGGACTGCATATTTACCTGTGCCCCGGAAATACTTTATATTATCTTCTTGCTAACACCTGTTATCATCTTTTAACATATTCTTGAACATAAGGTTTATTTTTCATTCCCCATTTTTACATTTATATTTTTCTTACAATTCTACGTTTAACTTTTTGTTTACATCAGAGTGATGTTGATTATAGTTCAGTTGTACACAGAACCAATCTAACTGTATTACCTATTCCCATTTTCTGTAAGCTGATTGATGTATATAAAGGAAATGGCTGCACAATATGAGACAAGGGTTTCTTTCGGAATAAAAAGAAAGATAACACGTGTATACATGTCCAGATTCTGCAAGCTGCGCAATTACTACCCCCTCTTGTTCTGTTTATGGGCAAAGTTGATAGAATTGTATAGATCGAGAAAAGAAATGTCTTTCATTCTGTTTCTGTCATCAAATGGCGCTGTGCTTTTACAATTACATTCGTTTTATGTAAGGCTTGACAATGTCATTTTTTGTGTTTATCACTAGGTGTTGAGTGACTGCCAGAGGCACGTAGCTATACACCCAGTGATGTGAAATGTAAAAAGCAATGTCCAAATAGATTAACTTGGAATCCGTCCTTTCTTTGCTGCACGGTGTTACCAGGAACTCTTGTGTTGTCTGGCAGTGCAGAATAGGTTTCTAATACCCGAATGTGCCAACCTAAACATTTTATATCGGCCAGTTCGTCTTTACTGTATTTAACAAAATGAGTTTTAAATTTGCTGTTTCAATGTCAGAATTCTTCATTTAGTGGTGTCAGAAGTGTTTTGGCGCCCATTGCATTCTGTTCCGATTGTTTTCTTATTATTATTTCATTTCTACTGGTGAGGTGTATACAATATAAACGAAAAAAGCTGTACAACACCCTGCATACATCTCTTTATAAACACATGGCACCCAATTATGTGTCTGATATGAAACAAATAATGTTATATATTAATAGACAACAAAGCTTATAAATCCACCGCAATGTAGTTGTACTTAAGCAGCAGCTCATAAGGCAGGTGCATTTCAGTGCTATTAGGGTCTTGGCACCGATTCGAAATTATGGGCCTCATCTATGAAAAGTGACGCATCGCTGAGTGAAAACAGCGACGCGTCACTTTTCACTGCGCCCTCCTTGCGACACCAATGATGCGTGATATTTACAGTATGACGCATCATGTCGCAAGGAGTTACAGATACGTTAGTATTTCTGACGTATCTGTGTGTCGCAAAAGTGACGCATTGCAGCTTCGGACTTGAAGGGGGGGAGGGGGCTACGACAGCGATGCCTCGCTCCTCAGCACAATTGTGAATCTTAAGTTCTTGGTATATGTGCAGCATTAAATATTTTGGCGCTCACTCAATGTTGTAAATATTTTGGTTATGGACAGCCCTACGACTATAACAATACAAGGCAATGATAGGCGAATGTAAGCAAAATATCACTGATAGTCAATATCTAAACAGATTTGCAAATTTGAAAGTAATTCTGGGGCCTACCAGTATCATTTGGGAAAGGCTGTCTATAGCATTGAGGTTTTACTTCATTGGATATAATATTCTGGAACCACATTTCGTTTTTCACATTCTGATTTGGAATCCCACATCCGGTCATGCTTTGCCAAGCAATCAGAAAGAAACTAGTCTATTTTAATGCACTTGTGGTTGTATGGCACTGTTGAATACATTCAACTTCACCTTCAAAATCACAATTTCATACTATGTAACCTATAGTTATCATTTCCGTGATACACCATGTTACTTCAGAGTGGAGGTTTTAGACGACGCTTTTGAGTTTCAAACTTTAGAAAAACAGAAAATTGTGAACAGGTTGTTCTACATGATTCTGTCATACAAACATTGAAGAACTTAAATTGATCTTCTGAATGTACTTTTGAATGCCACTCTTGCAAATTTAGCAATATTGAGGTGTAAAGAGCAGCTGTACTAAGCATTTTTGAGACACAAATGGCCCGATTCACATAATCGGTCCATTTGCGACAGCAAAAATCCTTTTTTATTTATATACAAATGTCAAACTGCAATATTACAGATTCGCAATTTGGGTTTGTGATTCAGTATTTGGATGCGCTGAATTTCAAATGTTGTTAGAAACTGGGTCTCTAGTTGGCAGAGGTATAATAGATTATATTTTTATAATAAATCAAGATCAAAACAACAAAAATCCAATTAGTAGAAGTCAAGATATTCATTTTTAAAAATTAAATGTAAAATGGGGTTTATCTGGTCATGCTGGACTGGAGCAAAGTAAAGAGTTCAGCGCGACCGTGATGTAGCATTGGCTAAGTAAAGGAACCATGCAGGCCCACTAAACAAAGTACCTTGATCCTGGTGAGGGAGCAAGATGTGGGATGCAGCCAAGCGATGCGTTGATGTTGATCCAGCAGTCAAGGTGATGCGTCAATATTCTCCATGCAATGGTGGTGAAACATCTGCTCCAAAGATGATGCGCTTAGCCAAGAGGTGTTAGTTTTGTAGACAATGCACAGACCTACTCCGTGCAGTTAGATAAATGTGTTGATCTTCCCACACTGCAGCAGCAGGGATGCATTGGTTCCCATACATCCGTTCTTTAAGGTGTTGCGCTGGTTCTGAGTGCAATGCGCCGCTTTTGCTCCCATAAGAGCAATGATGACTCAGTTCTGCTGCACACAGAGAGGAGATGTGTAGGTTCGAATGGAGCAATCACCTGGGTCCACTTCTAATGGACCAGACACAGCAGCAGGTGGTGAAACTTTGATATCCCTGTGTCTCAGAAACAGGAGGCAAGCCAACAAGCCCTTGTTCAAACAGAGTTGAGTTCTTCCTCAGCATGGGCAGAGAGTAGAAAGCAGCAGGGTAGCACAGCAGACAAGCAAATATTCCAGAGCATCAGCCCTGCAGAGTTACAGTCATTGTAGCAGCACAGTAGTCCTTCTTCTTGAGAGCAGAGACATGTCATATTTCTAAAAGTGGTGTTTCTAAAATAGTAATGTTAAATTCAACTTTGCCAGCAAAGGAGATTTATCATTTCCTTTCTAATGATATGAAACACAGCAGGAATTGCAGCTTGAAAGTGTAATAAGGAATTCCCAATTTTAAGCTATGGGAGGGGTGGGCCTCACAGTAGTGAAAATCGAATTTAGGTTTTTTCACTAACAGGACGTGTAAATCTTAAAAGTACATTCCTACCCTTTACTTACTGATCACCTTGCCCTATGGGCTACCTAGGGCCTACCTTAGGGATGACAATATGTACTAAAATAGGAGTTTAACGGTTTGCAAGGGGTAGTAAGTGCCAAGTCGACATGGCAGTGTAAACTGCACACCCAGGCTCTGCAGTGGCAGACCTGAAAAATGTTTTAAAGGGCTACTTGTGTGGGTGGCACAATCCAGTAGCATTTAATTTACAGGCGCTGAGCACAAGGACGTACAGATCAATTAAATATACCAATTGTGGAAAAGTCAATGAAACCATGTTTGGGGAGAAGCACATGCACTTTAGCACTGGTTAGCAGTGGTAGAGTGCTCAGAGACTTATGGCCAACAAAAAGAATACAGCAAAAAGTGGAGGTAAGCAGGCAAAAATGTTGGGGAACACCACCCTAAGGCTGTCAGGTCTAACATATGCCCCTTATGAATACCAAAGTGGTATGTATTCATAATTTGTTACCAAAATGCATTCACAAAACCTCAAAGGAGGTGTTAACTTGTTCCCTTTTGTACCCCTTCCCCTTTGTGAACATTGACAAAACATTTATTCAGAGTAGGTAGTGGTCCTATAATGCCCTTTGAGGAAACAGTTTAAAATTAAATTATTTTTAGAAGAAATCAAGGAGACAGAGTGGTCTGCTGACTTCAGAAGGCCACCATCCCTTTGATTGCTATCATTCCTAATGGGCTCCAAACTGCAACCTACCTCATTATTATTTATTAGGTTGGTTGATTTGCAAACCAGTGGGGATTGCTTTTTTAATTTACAACTTTCATAAATTACGAATTGTGATCTCCAAACTGGGAATGTGGTAACAATCCTAATTTTGAAATCAAAAATCCTAATGTTAGCACATCTGGCCCAAAATATAGTTTAGATAACAGAATCATATTTAGTGGTCATCGATCCTAGTGCAGTGCTGCAAGTTTTCAATTCTCAGTGGAAGGACATTACACAACTGAAGTACCTGCAGTGAGAAGCTGTGAAACATTAGGGCACAGATTTAGTACATGGATTTAGAGATTGTTAGCAAACCCTGATATACTATCCACAGTGCATGTGCAGGAACATTGCATATAATGTATTGGTTGAAATAAATGGTACAAGATCATTTGAAGATGTGTGCATTGATGGGAGGGAAATAAATTCCACCAGTTTAGCGAATGAAAGCTAATAGAGAGATCTCAGGAAGAAGATTACTGAATCTCTTTTTGTCGAACCAAAGATGTGTTTTGATTGCTCATCATCAATCTGCATAGGAAGCGACCACAGGATTTCTTGCCTTCCTTCTCCACAGGAAGAGACATTCTTAAATTTCTCATCATCTATGTTCGCATGAAGTAGCATCACTGGTTTCCCAACAAAATATTCTGCAAAAGAAGCCAAGCAAGGGTACTTCATTTTCCAATAACCATCTGCACAGGACATGACACTAGTGGATTTCCCGTAATCCATATGCACAGGAAGCAACATTACTTGATGAGCCACCGTCAAACCAAACAAGAAGCAACATTACTTTCCTGCAAAAACCATCTAAAAACGAAGAAACCAAGCAACAGGACTTAATTTCCCATTATCCACCTGGACAGGAAGTTGTATCACTGAATTTCCCATTACCCATCTGCACAAAAAGTGACATCACGATTTCATGCCAAAACCATCTTTAATAGAAGAAGCCAAGCAAGAGGTATTTCCTATTATTCATCTACACAGGAAATTACCCTACTGCATTTTCTATTATCCATTTGAACAGGATGTGACATCACTGGTTTTACTATCATCCATCTGCAAAAGGAAGTAATATCACTGGATTTTACATCCTCCATTTGCACAGGAAGTGACATCAGATGTTCCCCATCAAAACAGTTTTAAAAGAAGCCAAGCAAGAGGACTTCATTTCCCACCATCTATTTGCATATGAGGTAACAGCAATGGATTTGTCATCAATTATCTGCACAAAAAGTGACATTAGTAGATTTCCTATCATGCATATGCGTATAAAGTGATATAACTGATTTCCCACCAAAACCATCTTTAACACTAAGTGCCATCACTTTCAGTGTTCTTCCTACTTCAATCAGCTCTTCAGTAGACCCGGTAGGAATTATAATTCAGCTTGCAGAATTGGCGGAATTTGATCATTCTGCTTTACCCTTGTAACGCGAAGTTACTGCCAAATTCTGGCATTGGTGCGTAGCAAAATTATTCTGTCATTTGAGTAGCGCGATGTTCATGGGAACAATGTGAGCTGCCATCAACTCACACTTGCGATCACGAGTGAGATTTGCCAGTCCCTGGCTTAATGTCCGTTTACCATGGAGCCTTCCGGCTCCATATTGTAACGTCGGCGGTCACGAGTGGTCGGGGCTACCTCTCACTTAGAGTTCTTACTCAAGAAGCAGCTAAATCAACTCAAAAATACCTTTTCAAATGAATATCAGTTTATTGTGCTTGAGGATGATTGTAGTATGTATGGGCAACTCAATTCTCAGACACTATAGCTGCTCTACTTGTGAATTCCAGCAACTTCCTGATTCTGGGTGACCTTAATATACATTTTGATGACTCGCGAAACACAGTAGGAAACAATCTCATTGCCGATCTTGCGGCAATCAATCAATCAATAAATCAATGCATTTGTATAGCGCACTACTCACCCGGAGGGTCTCAAGGCGCTTAGGGGAAGGGGGGTCTCCTATTGCTCGAACAGCCAGGTCTTGAGTTGTCTCCTGAAGGCGAGATGGTCCTGGGTCAGCCAGAGGAGGGTGGGGAGGGAGTTCCATGTCTTGGCCGCCAGGTAAGAGAAGGATCTTCCTCCGGCGGTGGCTCTTCGGATGCGTGGTACGAGGGCGAGGCTTGTCGAATGTAGCTGGCGGGTGGGCGTGTAGAAGGTCAAGCGGTCGTTGAGGTACTTGGGGCCCAGGTCGTGGAGGGACTTGTGTGCAATGAACATCAGACTACACAACTGTGGTCCCACACATAAAGGGGGCCACCTTCTGGACCCCATTTTCTCAAATTTTCCCCATATACTCTGCGCCCCTGCTTTGCCCCTTCATTGGTCTGACCACTTGTTATCTAAATTTAATCTCATCCACCCTGCTGCCCTGATTCCCGCAAGCCTGACAGCAAATACTCGCAAAAGAGAATGGAAAAAACTTGATGTTGACTCTCTCAAACACGTTCTTAAGACTCATCTTCCTTCAGATTTTAGTGATATAGACGATGTGGAAGCTGCATCCTCCAAGATTAACATCTGGCTTACCGAGGCCATTGATATTTGTCTTCCTTTGTCCTACAAAAAATTGAAAGTTCATAAACCACCAGCACCCTGGTTTAATGAACTCATAAAATCAGAGAAAGCCAAATGCAAAAAGTTGGAGCGCTCCTGGAGAAAGGATTACTCCCTCGAAGCCTGTGTTACTTACAGGAAAGAATTGAAAATCTACCATAAGTCCTGTGCCCTGACGAGGGCCAGATATGTTGCAAGGTCTATTGCTGAGGCAACAAATAAATCCCAAACACTCTTTGGCCTAGTGAAAGATTTAGCAGGCTCTCAGACCACAGCCAAACCTATCCACTTGAACAACAATCAATGTGATGAGTTAGCGCAGTTTTTCACGGACAAAATTTATCAGGACATAGCGAAACGCAACAGCAACAATTCCCCATTGCCGCATGATATTAGCCCTGAAAGCATACATCACTGTACAGCCGACTATCCGCCTCCTACTTATGATCTCTTAACTTCCTGGCCAGACATCAATCCTGAATCTCTTGCGGAGATTCTGGGCAAAGTAAAATCTGGCTCACCAGCAGACCCTCTTCCCATTGCAATACTTAAATTACTGGACACTTCACAGCTCTCCATAATCTGTAAAGCCCTCAACCTTTCTATAAGAAGTGCCTCTGTCCCGGCAAGCTGGACACATGCCATGGTGACTCCCCTTCTGAAGAAGCCTACTGCTGACCCTAAAGTTCTCTCCAACTTTTGTCCCATCTCTCTGCTTCCGGCCTTCTCCAAATGTTTGGGGAAACATATTCATTCCCATCTTGCACAATTCGTCGCGGGCAATAATTTACTCCATCCTTCTCAATCCGACTTCCGCCCGGAGTTTTCCACTGAAACAACTCTGCTAGGAGTCACAGAAAACCTCCGGCATCTCTTGGATAGAGGAGATACAGCCGCGCTGATCCTGCTCGATCTCAGTGCAACTTTTGATTACATTTCCCACACCATACTTATAAAATCTCTCTCTGCCATGGGTATCGGTGGCCTGGCCCTGGGCTGGCTGACATCCTTTCTCGCCCACCGGACTTTCCAATTTTTTTCCAATACTGCCACATCTAATATTTATGCATCCCCTTACGGTGTCCCCCAGGGCTCTATTCTTAGTCCCCTTCTATTTAATCTATATGTCACGCCTCTAGCCCATATTGCGGAACAAGACGGTCTAAATCTATTCACATACGCCGATGACTCCCAGATTGTCTTTTCCCTATCCCATTCGGATCCAGCCTCCGTCTCCCTTCTTCAATCTGGCCTAAAGAACATATCAAACTGGATGAACAAAAACCTGCTCAAACTGAACGGATGAAAAACCGAAGCCTTAGTCCTCGGTAAACAACATGACCTTTGGAGCCCTAAGCATTGGCCTTCAGAGATGGGCGTCCTCCCCCCCCTCATCCGAACATGTGCGAAACCTAGGGGTTATCATTGATAATGGCCTTACCATGCAGTGTCAAGTAAACAAGGTGGCAGCCACCTGTTTCACCATTCTGCGTTGGTTAAAAAAGATTATCTGGATGCTGCCGTCCGACACCCAAAAGTCTGTTGTCAACGCACTGATAACCTCTAGGTTGGATTATGGAAATGTCCTCTACCTAGGGGCCACCAAGGCAGTCATCAGACGTCACCAACTTGTCCAAAATGCAGCTGCGAGACTGCTTTGCGACAGCCGCAGATCTGACCACATCACTGGGCACCTGCGTGATCTTCACTGGCTGAGAGTGGAGAGCCGGGTCAAGTTCAAAACCCTGAGTTACATGCACAAAATAAAGTGGGGGACTGCCCCCCTTTACCTTCAATCTTTGGTCCACTCTTACATTCCTGCACGGTGTCTCCGATCTTCATCTCAAGGCCTTTTTCATGTACCTAAGTACAGACTCACCAGAATGGGCAGAAGGTCCTTTTCCTTCTTAGGTCCTAAACTATGGAACTCCCTCCCATGCAACATCCGTTCAGAGACTAGTTACTTCTGTTTCCGTAGGGCTATCAAGACCTGGCTCTTTAACCAGTAAAGCCCCAGCACATGGTATTTTCGAATCACTAGCTCACTGTCTCTTCAGCGCCGGGAAACCCTTTTTGGGTAGCTGCCGCGCTCTACAAACTCAGCAAATACATAAATAAAAATATATGCAGTGTTTATAAAATATTATATGCATTTTTTCCAATTTTTCACTGCACGTCCTTCTTTCCCAAAGGATTTTAAATAGCCCCTAATAACACATCAGCAATTACTTTTTTTACATTATTTGATTTTTCCCTGCACCCCCTGCCTGTCATAGGACTCTTATGCCATAGGCGCACATCAGCATATATTTCTCAAGGCTTATTTCATGTTCCCCTGCGTACACCAGCATACATTATTTGAAAAATGATTCAATTTCTGCTGCCTGCCCCCCCTGCCTACTATAGGTCTCTTGGCCATAAGCACACACCCGCTCCCACTTTGAGGATTGTGGCTAACAGTCTACTGACACTCTGGTTGTCAGGCAACCATACCTCACATCAGCCTACATTCACTTATCGGCTAATTTATCATATTCAGATCTTGCTGTGCCGCTTAGGAGTGATTATGGCTCTTGTCCTTACTTCATATTCCAATTGCCCAACATCTTTCTCTTGACACAGTATGTCTCAGGCATGAGCCTTATGTCCTGATGATGGTCCTGATGATGGTCCCAATACTCCTTTATGGGATCATCAAAACGTCTTCAAAAACCAATACCATGACCCCTAGAATAATGTGGGCATTGGTAATTCTTCTAATATATGACATGATTTGTTTGCCTTTAATATATTCACATGTAAAATGTCTGAGTCCTAAAGGTTGCTTTTCCCCCTTTTTTGTTGCGTTTCCCACTTTATTAATGTGTCCAATAAAAGCATTTCCTATTCCATTTGGACAGTTAACATAGACTTTATCATATATCTATGTAATATGGTCTAAGATGATTGATATTAAGGAAGTCTTGTTTCTTAAAATAAACACACACTAGCATTCATTTTGTTAAGGATTATTTCATTTTTCCCTGCACCCCTGCCTGCCCTAGACACACATCAGCATTCATGTTTTAAGGCTTATCATATTTTTCCTGCACCTCCTCCCTGCCACAGGTGTCTCATAGGCTTTAAAAGCACAGAAAGTAAATTTTTAATTATGTATGTTGGTTTTGAAATATTATGGTATGGCTTGGATTGGAATGGATACACTATTGTTAATTATATTGGGGAATCTCACTTAAACATCATTCAAAATGCAAAACTACCATGTTTCACTGAATGTTTTTCTTGTTTGTAGGCTTTTAGGGACACAAGAAACATCATCCACTGTACTGCCAGACAGAAGGCGGCTTAAAGTGACATAATCTGAGTCAGCATTTGCTTCCAATATGTGCACGAAATGTGCTCCCGCCAAGAAAGAGACCTGTGAGGACGAGAAGAAAAAGGAGATTGCCACCACTGATATGCTCCCCTCTACTTTTTTTTAGGAAATGTGGTGTGCCTGCTGCACCCTCCTCCTGGCAGCAAAAAGCTGGGAGAAGCATTGCCTCATCAATTGCACCACCCCAGCATAAGGTAAAGCCCACATATCTCAGTGAGGCAGCCACAGCAGACATGGAGATGAGCAGTGTGACTGATTTGGATTTGTATCACCTGCAAAGTACCCAATCAGCATAGGAAACTGAGCAAAGTGGACAACAGGTGTCGCTGCCAGCAACTGTTCTTCCTGAAGGAGGAGCAGAACAGGAGGTTGAGCTCCCTGCTGAGCTAGATGTCGCTCTTGAACTATTGACTTTACAATCTCCAGCAAGAAATAGAAAGGCTACTCCATCATTTTCTTCAAGGTTCCTTCTAATGAGCTGGACATTGATTTGACCACGGCTGAGTCCAGGTCCCACCACAAGAGACAAAAGAAAAGGAAAGTTCCCTAAAGCCTTAGAATTATGCAAAGTGAAAGTGATGAGGACAAGCCAGTTGCTGACAGTATGGAGGGTGGCTCAGGGGACACTGAGATGACCCCTCCTATTCAACCTGCTCGGAGGGATGTGACCCTGGTTCCACTTTTACCACTGCCAGCTTCCATATTTGTCCCTGCTGAGATCTGCATACACCACTACCTCAGTCAAAGTATGCACTGCATAGAGGCAAACGACACACCCACCTACCTCTAGTTCTTCAGCATTGGAAGTTGCACATTAAAAAAAATCTTGTCTTCAGTTTGGGACTTCTTTATGATTAGCAAGCAAGAGGATAACATTGCAATATGCTCCATTTGCCAGGCAAATATTTATCGAGGAAAGCCAGGTTCACACTATGGTACCTGAGGCCAAATGTCCCACATGAAAAAACGTCATGCAATCTGGTGGGTGGAGCACCTTATAAAGGCAGCATGTGGTGGTGGTGATGAGAGAGGGGAAGTAGGTCCGATCATGGTGATAGAAGGAGGTGAGGAGAAGAAGAGGATGACAGTTTTACTCAAGACAGCCCTATCCCCTGCAGTGTGCCAGCACTACCCGCATAAGCAACCTCCAAATGGCACAAGATTTAGATGCAGACGCCACTGTATACAGTGATTCACCCAAGATGCACATTGAGCCTACCACCTCCAGTTATCTCCAGAAAACGCCTGTGTCAGTGACACCAAAAAATCAAAAAATCCAAGCTATTATTGCAGGCATGTTTAGGCCGGACAAGCCTACGAATTAAGGGTGGGCGTAGTATGCATGCATAGTGGGGCTACGCGAAGCTACGCAAAGTGTGCATGAAGCTACGCCCACCCAAGCACTTCACGTAGCCCCACTATGCACCACCCGCCTCCCTCCCGCCCCCCTCCCACCCTCTCCTACATACCTAATTTCAGTAAATAATACCAGAAAAGTAAATTAAGGGCACTTACCTGGTCCGCAGCTTCCTGGGGCATGCACGGCCACCCGTGCATGTGCATTTCTAGCGAGAAATGCTCATGCGCGGGCGGCCACGCATGCGCATTGGGATCGAAGACGTGGCGCGAAAGAGGGCGCCCCGGGACGCCGCAGACCAGATAAGTGCCTTTAATTTACTTTTCTGGAATTATTTACTGAAATTAGGTATGTAGGAGAGGGCGGGAGGGTGGCATGGTGGTGGGCAACTTCGCTCCGTCCACGGAGCGTGCGTAGTGTTGCCTACTATGCCTACTTTGCAAAATGCAAAGTAGGCAACACTACGTACACTCCGTAGGCGGAGCGTAGTCTTGCGCCCAGGGTTACTACGAATGCAACTACCCAACAGCACATTTTTACAATAAGAAGCTGGCTAAAATGTTAGCTCTGGAACTCTCTTCCCTTTTATTTTGTGGAAGGAGTAGTATTTTAAGAATCTGTGGCAGCCACCTGCCTGAAATGGAAGGTTTCCCGGTGAACCTACTTTGCCAGAGTTGCTATTTCAGCCCAGCATCGTGATATGTTGCAATTGATTGGTCATACTATGCAGCAAAGTGCTGTCCACACATCTTGGAGACTTTAACAGCAAGGTGTTTGAATGGCTGTGACCCAAAGGTGTCTGGATTGGATTTATTGCCAGAGAAAAAGGCGAAAACATAGTTAAGACCACGTCAGATGGATGATGTCTCAGGGCCCTGTGTTTGGTGCATTCCATCATTCTGATTGTGCAGGATTTTCTCAAAAAGGAAGACATAACCAGCAGCATATTGGCCACTTGCAAAATAATGTGCACTCATTTCAGTCATTCTTTTAAAGCCCGGAAAGAGTTGAGAATCATTCAGCATTCTAATACAGTGCTGGTTAAAGCCTTCATACAGGAGGTGCTACCACGTTGGAACTCAACTTACTACATGCTGCAACAGCTGTGTGAGCAGTACAGACCGATCACCGACTTTGTCCTTCAAAGAGAAGGGGATGCAACTGTGAAAAGCATTGCCATGGAGTTGGATAAATGGGGGCTAGTCAAATGCCGGGCACACATGCTAGTTCCTTTTGACATTTTCACACAGGAAGTCAGCAAGGAGTACAGTATGATCAGTGAAGCAATCCTGTTGTTGCCTCTGCTAGTTTTACTGGTGTGAATGCAGAAGCATATGAGTTGGTTCAGAGCTTAATCCTTTGCTTGGTTGTTAATACCACAGTACTTGACCCACGGTACAAAAAAATACTGTCCACTTTCCTTCCTTTTTCGGAAGGGGATGTTTCACAATACAAGTCTTGCACAGTTGACCAAGCATGAGAACTGGAAGAAGAACAGCTGGAACAGGTGTACCTAGATCAAACCCCTTTGGTCTATTGGTATGGGAAGATGCACCAATGGCCAGAGCCCAGCAGGTGGCAATAAAGTATCACTCTTGTCAGATAGCCAAAGTGTCTTCTGAGGGTGTGTTCAGTTCAGCTTTCACGGTTGTCACAGTCAGAAGGACCCGTATCTTGTCTCAAAACGGGGGGAGATTGACCATGATTTCAATGAATCAACACTCCATACCAAAAGACTACACAGTTCCTGAAATAGCACAGGAGGAGGAGGGGATTGGTCAGACTCAAGTGTGTTAGCTGACCAAATTCTGGGTGAACCCCCGGAGTTTGAGCACAACCTCAACTTCCCTGACTGAATAGGCCAACATAGAACTTCCAGATTATCATCAAACTGTTTTGCAAAAAGGAAAATTGATGTAGATGGAGGAACAATTATCTATTTTGTGTCTGACTTATTCAGGTTTATGGACTGGATTCGAGTTGGACCGGTGTTCACAGAAGAAGCCCTCCCATTCACTTAAATGACATGAAGACAATGCCTCCAATCCCCATTCTTCTTGTTTTCATTTCCTAGCTGGGTTACCACAGTAAAGATCATTAATTTACAAGACTGACATTGTTTATTGCTTCCATGTACTGGTACTATTTTTGCCAGTAACAGATAAGTCCCCATATCTTGTGGCCATTCAAGAAATGTAATGACTTGTGGGCAGTTGGGAACTAAAAGGATGTCTTTCTTGGATGGGTTTAGTTTCAGAAAGTTTGCCACTGTACACTGGCAAGTAAATCTGAAGAAACCTGATAGGAGTTGATTAGGCAGCAGTGACTGGGGAGTAGTTTTCCCAGGCTGAACACAAATTGCATATTGTCACCATACATATATGTGACTGATGATGGTATGCAGAGCTTGAGCAAGAGGCCTCATACAGATTGCATATATCAGGGTTGGAAGACTAGACCCCTGTTATATTCCACACTTGGGAGTTTTAAGGCTATCCAGATAGTACTGAAGGCAGTTGAGGGGTCAAGTGACATCAATGCTCAGACCACTTGTTTGCTGTTTTCCTTAAATCATAAAGGTAGATACCAAGAGCAATGTGATGCTTTGTCCCATCAAATCCTGATTACTGATAGTTCAATAAATGTTTCTTTTCTGTAAAACTGGCTAAGTGAAGATATAACCAATTTACAGTAATTTACTATAAAATAATAGAAGAGAGGTGGGTCTGTAGTTGCTTAGATCCTTTGTAGTATAGGTTCCACAAGAGCCTATTTCTAGATCCTAGGAACTGGACCTTGTAATAGGCTTTTTTTACGTCATAGGTAGAATCAACCGGGGGAGAGAAAATAATGGATTTATGCAATCTGAAAGTTAAGAGGCGTTGGGGGAGTCTCAGGTTGAGCATGTTAGCTCAATTCAAGTCAGTATCAGAGAATAATTACCAGAGCTCAAACCTTGCTTAACCAGTTACACAGCCATTGGTATTTTACGTTTCAAACACAAACTTTGAGGAGGTTAAGCACATAGCAATTTCGTTGCATTTCTATGTAAATGTACCAGCTTTTATATTCTTATTTAAAAAAATCATTTATTATTTCCAAAATTTTAAAGTATTAACAGTTTTCAAATTCATACATAGATGGATAGATTCCAAATAATATCCACTTCAATATTTAAGTGATTTTGATGTAAGAGAAAGTAGACAACCAACACGTTTCACGAATTAGGGGGCATATTAGCAAGAACCTCGGTAAAATTATCGCAGTTTTAGCAGCAGGAAACTGCCACTAAAATGGAGATAATGGGCTTGCTAATATGAGTTATAGAATTCCAATAGGTTAGATGTGCAGGATGTGCAGTTTCCTGCCGCTAAAACTGCGATAGTTTTAATGGGGTTCTTGCTAATATGCCCCTTACCACTTTGTTAGGGCTTCATGTGACATAAAAAAGAAACATAAAGACTCCAATCAGAATAAAATCACAAAGAGGCATCAGGGGAAAGGAAAGGGTTTTATTGATAGTCCAATATTAAATAGGCATTATTATCCACATGTAATTTAGAGATAAAAAATACCAATTAGCGAAGAATCACATATCATGAACAGTGATTTAAAATGGCAATATTTCAGATATTGATTCTTTTTCTGTAGCCAACATCTAAACAACTAGATCAGTTCTGAATACTATGAATATTGCTCTACGCACAATTTACAAAACAAAAATTAAGTCTAATCAACACAATTTAGTCATGTAAAAAAATTGTACTAAAGATTTTCGATTACTAGTAGGAATAAAAAAAACAATGTTATTTGGGCATATAAATAATAATAGCAATGATTCATTAACAAAGTAAGTGTGGAAGAAGTTGCATCCTATAGGTTTCTTGGAATGTGCTTTTTTGGAATATTTAGTTCAGAAATTGTGCCTAAATATTGTAAAATCTTGTGAGTTGCCAAGCATAGCAGGAGTACGTAAACTCTGAGGGGATTATGGAGGACCCCAAATTGTTGCCCATGCTTTTATATGGTACTTTTAACTGGGTTCAAAAACTGTTTGAAAATACTTTTAAACCCCTCCTTCTCTCTCCCCAATCATCTATGTTGAAGCCATAAGGATGGAAACAAAACTAATCACTTGGTACTTGACTTTAATTAAATTAATGTTGAAATTCTGGAATAGATTTATTTTAGCTGGAGAAGATAAAATTGCCATTTATTGCAAAATGGAGCTTTTAAATAGTGGCCTGCGGTGGGATGCAAGCATAAGAGAGCAAATAACGATATGAGTTGATTTGCTTTCTTTAGACTCTCCCACCTTAGAAGTTCCTGTGAAAATCACTTGTCTTAATTGATATATGAAAATTGAAGTATTGTCCAGAGATCATGACTTAAAATATTTACGATCTAAGGCTGGAAATAAATTAATGACTTTCTTGCATTTAGCTCACTAATATTATTCCGAAAGTAGCATGCCATTGCTAATGTGGTATGAATATGAAATGCGAAAATGTGCATATTTTATTGGCTTGTCAATTTTATATAGGGGAAAGGAGAAGATGTTTAAAAGCTATTTTAAAGAAACATGATCTAGGAACTCATTAGAGAGCACAGAGTTTTTCGTTTGTAAGAACTAATAAGTGCTGTTCATTTTTATACAAATGGTGGAAAAGAATATGGAGAATTATTCATTTCGATTGTATGTACTTTTATAGAGCAACAGAACTTGATGAATGCTGTGGTGTACGTAATTAATTGAGATTTTATAATGGTTTTAAAATCTTTGAATTAAACTTATTTTTGACTGATTTACCAGTGTATGACAACTTTTGTAAACAATAGTAATACATTGACATCCCATTTAGTATACCATTATTCTTGAGATAAATGTTGACCACAGAAACAGCCCTGCAGTTAACCTCTCTGCAGGTGACCAATGCACCACCGTGCACAGCTTCCAGCCATGTGCAGAGGGGGATCATCTGTGCCCAACCCCCCCACTGGCAGCCATGACCCATCAGCAGCCAATCGCCCACAGACCCCGACCCCACGTTCCTTATCTTTTTTTGTTTAATGGGACCCTCAAGGGAGCGTAGTCAGGGCTGCACTGGCTCCTGCTGGAGTCCCACAATATAACAAAGGGCCTCCCTGGCTCCAGCAAGACTTCTGCAAGACAGCAATGGCTGATTATATTTTTTATTTTTTTTAAATTTTTTCTCAGGGGGTTTTCTCTGGGGTTTACGAATCAAGGGCTGTGGCATTAGGGTATCCGTGCCCCCTTTCATATGTTTTTTTTTTTGGACTCCGGGACCAATACCTGAGTTCTGCAATGGTGGCCACAACATGTTTTCTCATGTTGAGACCAAACAATCAGAATTCTCAGTCCATTGGAATGCTCTTAGTTCCGCTGGCCTAGCCAAACAGAATTCTTTATTTTTTAGTTTTTTTCCCTGCAGGATTCCTGTGCAATAAATATCGCTGAGGTGGATGAAATTCTTTTTTGGAAATGTTTGGGAAAATCTACATACATACATCAATAGGGCAGCTCTTCTAACTTTAATTAATTTGATTTTTCTATAGGGACTTCTTTCCGAGCAGTCTTTACTCGATTATTATAATTCAGAGGTAAGATCTACCTCTAGACTTTGTTGTCATGTTTCATTTTAAAATTGGAATCAACCTCTAATGGAACATTAGTGGCAAAATCTCTCTGGCCCTATTTCCTCCAACTACCAAGTAACACTCAGGGTCTCATTATGAGTTGTCTGTTAAATTCCGTCCAGTATTTAAACTCCTGTTTGCATACCGGACTGAATTATGAATTTGTTCTTAATTAACACATCCAATAATTATTAGATACGTTCAACAACCCATTTTTTAAATTTTGGCAGGTCAAATCTGCCGAAATTTATCAGGGAAAACATACGGTAGTTGCGGTATCGTGAGTATTTTGGTGCACTAAACACCAAAATCCACATATTTTCCGTAAACTCATACTAGGTGTTATTTATCGTTCCCTGGAAAGTAACGTAACCCAGGGTATTGATATTTTTTAGGGGGTATAAATAATGCCTTAACTCATAGTATTTATGTCTTTAATGTCTATTTCAGGACTCAATATTTATATCTTGCATGTCTTTTTAGGTTTGTAGTTACAGAAAGATATGGCTATCTGTAGACAAACCTATTGCTTCAATCACATACACTTAGATTTGGCTTTGGGTCAGCTTTGGGGTTTAGGTCAGCCTCTTTCTCATGGTGGGTGGAATGCTATTCTATTTCAACTTGATGTACCTGATTTCATAGGTTTCATCTATATTATTGTTTTTATCCCGACCCAAATGACCATTCTGGTTTCACCATCTTTAGAATCGACTTTTGTATCAGTCCCTTGCACATGATGGATTGCTTTGCTTGTCTATTTCAACTCCCCGCTGCTGATTTGATGGCTTTACTTCATATTCGTATGTTTCTTCTGCCCAGAGGAGCACCTTAGTTACACCATCATTATGTTCAATGGGCTTAATCCTTAATAAACAGCAGGGATGTTGAAGAAATAAATTGCAACTGTTTATCCATTCATCAAAACAAAGTCTAATTTATATCATTCTTTATTATTTATTTTTATTTATATCTGGCGACCCCCTTCTGCACTCTCTTTCTAGCATTCCCCACTGTCCCACTATTCTCCTGTTGGGCAGCTAATCATTACTCAGAGTGCCCAGCAGTGACGTTTCCAGCACTTTAACATCCACTGGCGCTGCCAGTGCTTCTTTAATTCAATCATGGGAGGCCAATCAAGGTTTCTCTGCTGCTTGCTGGCACTCCCTTCTTCCGCTGGGCCACTCTTCACAAACCAAATGCCCAGTGGGCCAATGGAGTTTTCCCCACTGCCCCCTCTAGCCCCCCCTTATCCCATTGTGTCGCTAGCAGAAGTCACAGTGCCCAGTGGGCCCATGAGCCTTCCCCAAAACAAGACCTATTGGACTTTGGCAGTGCTTGCTTAGAGAGTGCCTGACAGGAGAGTGAACTTTCCCTTGCAGCCTTTCCCTTGCCCGGCTGAGCAGCTCCTCACAACTGTGTGCACCTGCTAGGAACTATATATCATTCTCAATGCCTGCCTGAAAAGCTGGTAAATAAATAAATGCTATATCTGGCCTTTATAGACCTAAAGACTGCCTTTGACCTGGTCCCCCGCAATAAACTTTGGCAGGTGTTACAAAAACTTGGCCTCCCCATTTCTCTTCTTGATATTATCAAGAGACTCCTTGAGGGCAACCATGCCAAAATCAGTTTGGGGAATCAGGGACAGCTTACAGAGAGGGCGGCTGTGAATAGGGGGGTTCGCCAGGGCTGTGAGATGGCCCCGACTTTTTTCTCTCTCTTTGTAAATGGGGTGGTAGACCATTTGAGAGAGGACCCAGCCGACGCCCCAGTCCTGGCGGGTGAGAAAACACCCACCCTACTTTTTGCCGATGATACCCTCCTGATGTCGAAAACCCCAGCAGGCCTCCAAAAACTGCTTGACTGATTTAGCTTGTTCTGTGTGGAAAGGGGCCTAACCATCAACACCTCCAAGACAAAGCTAATGACCCTGTCACCTTCAAAAAGATTTAGGAATAACATCTCGCTGAATGGTACTCCACTAGAGGTGGCTGAGTCGTTTGACTACTTGGGAGTGAGGGTTAATAACATGATGAAGTGGAACTCCCACATGGTGAAAATGTTGCTCAATCATAAGAGAGTGTCAGGAGAAATTCTGAGAGAACAGCGGGGGTCCATTAGTAAACCGATAGCTCCGGCCCTGGTGGTGTACGAAGGAAAAACATTGTCTTTGGCGGTATACAGGTCCAAACTATGGGGGTTTGAGAGTACCACTGATCTGGTTAAATCTGAGAATAAGTTTGTGAGAGATTTGGTTTGCCTCCCAGTTTCCACTCCCCTTAAACCCTTGTACCAGGACATGGGCAAACGTTCAATTAAGGATATAGTTCTTCTTCGACCCCTATTATTCTCGGTACGTTTTAGAAAAACACCTGAATTGGCAAATTATGCGGCTGCCCTAGATGAACTTATTAAATTGAACATCGGCAAAAGGATCAAGTGGATTAATAAATTGAGACAGCTAGTTTTTAATATAGGGCTAGGCGAATCATGGGCAAGCCAGTGGCACCACCCAAACATTCAATTAAGAAACTATACTGGGATTGGGTTCAGGCGGAGGAACTACATAGTGCCAAGTGGGGGCCCCTTACTGAGCTCTTTCTGGAGCATAAACCTTTCAGGAAGCTTGAACCATTTCTTGATTTCATTCAAACTCCCACAGACAGAACACTCTACTTAATGTTGAGATGTGGGACCCTCCCGCTCAATGAAATTACAGCAGGCTGGAAAAGGTGTAGTTCTCCACCAGCTCCCTGCCCAGGGTGCACAGCTCTCACTGAGTCAGTAGTCCATTTTCTTTTTGCATGCAAAGCATATAGGGTGGTGAGAAAAACTTGGCTGAAACCAATTTGTAGAGAACTGGGTTTTAGATACCACAAAATGGCCCAACGTATTCTAACAACTGATACTACGTCTCTGGCCACTGTTTGCGGGTTGCAAAGTACCTGGGTAGCGCTTGGCAGATTCGCACAAAGCTGCTAAAGGAAAATAAGTGCTTGGAAATGATGGGTCTATGTAGACTACTGCATCTCTAACATATTGTTATAGCTCTTTTGGATTTCTCTGTTTTTAGTGTATATATTCTTTTATCATATTTTACTGTTTTGTACACTGGTTGTATGTATAATTGGCTTGTATTTATATATGGAAGATGTACATACTTTTATGATAAATTTTATCGAATAAAGTACATACAACAACAGCATTTGGTCACAATATATAAACACTGAACCTCAAGAAAGGAGAAATTACATATGCAAATTTAAATGAATAAAGACTCACCCTAAACAAAGCAATGACTTTATGCAATGAAGGAGTGGATAGAGTGAGAGACAAAAGTTTCAGCAAAAATATATGCGAAACATAAAGTGAGGGCTCACCTGGTATTTCCAAGGGAACGAGAGGCTGGATGCCGATGCATAGGTCCCAACTTCCCGCTACCACAGGTCTGCCTAACCGTGTCAATGCCATGAACCGGTAAGCAGGGGGAAGAGGGGAAACAAGGGAGGAAGACAACTGCAGTAGAACCCTCGTCTTGACCTTGACTGAGACCTCACGGAAAAGGAACCCTCGGTACACCCCGGGCAGCAATAATCCGTCACTGAAGACGTCAAAATCCTGTGAACAGAAATAGCGTTGCCTCCTGCTGAAATATAATTTCCCAAACTAATATCCACCTCATGCACTGCGCAGGACAATGACTATCATAGAACTACTAATTGTTGTTTTCCCCTCTTCCGCTGGTGTCCACTAATTGCATAAATACTGGTTTCATAAGCGGTGCCACCTGATCAGAGCAAAGGGGAAATCACTCAATGCCAGAGATCTAGTTATATAAAGAAAACAAGGTAGTGGAATCTTACCAGTGGTGTGGTGTAATAACAAAGAAAGATTAGCCCCAAAAATAATAATGACCATCTGTTAATAGGTAGACTGGTTAACAGCGATTCAAAAAAGAAAAAATTATACGGGCTCAATTAATCATCCTTCATCTTTGGATGAATGCAAACTGCTGAATATACAGTAGACGTATCGGAGGGTAGAAATCATTCACAACATGAGCCTTGTGCTACTCAGGGAGCCTCTGAACACTGAGAGCCCCTACGTAGTTAAATCTTAAGTGTAAATCAGATATAGACCACTGAACAGAAGTGCAGATGCTCAAGTGTTGTTTTCCCCTATAGTGGAAAAATGCCTTGTGGGAAAAACCACACTCACACAGGTGTCAGCCATACATTCCAGCGCTAAGCGCGTTACCGCGTTGTGCCTGGTGCTCCCAATATTGTCAAACACGATATGGAGATAAGTGGAGAAACTAGGAACTCAGGGAGGGAACACCACGTATCTTTGAGGAGGGACAGCAATACTCTGGGGAGGAGGAGAGTCGAGTGCTCGTGGCAGCGGCCGTAACGACCCCGGAAGTGACCTGGAGGCGCTTCGAAGGAGAACAGGAATGCAAAAAACAGCTAGAACACAAATCGCTCCTCCCGTCCGGAAGCAGGGTTTTAACTCCCGGCTAGCTCCCCCCCTTGCGCTGACAGCACCCAGGCAGAGCGATCGTGACACATAATACATCTAAAGCAGGGGATATATGAAGAGACAATAGTTGCATCTAGATAATATATATCAATTATCATTGACGGAGTGGATAGGTAGAGAGACAAATGTTTCATAGACACAATACATCAATAATACAAATTATGAGAACAAGTTAGGTTAAAAACAAACCTATCGGTCTGTAGGAAAACCACTGCCTCGTCCTAGGAGATGGTGGGGGTTCCCTGAACTAGAATAAGGGAATAAAGGACATAAGGACAGGAACAGCACAGGTGTGGAACAGCTAGGCCTCTCCCTGCAAACTGACGGACAGTGACTCATCTCCCCTCTTTCTTTCCTGCCAGCCTAAGCTCTAACCACACTCCTAAGGGCACCCCAATTATACCCTAAAATTGACATGTCCATCTCACAGTTGTTGCAAACTACCATCAAACTCGCAAAGGGATTGGTGGGCTTGAGAGGTGGCTTTGTCACACCACTGTGACTGCACCTTTAATTCAACAAGTTCATTGTTTTACAATAGTTCTCAGGGTTTGAGTCTTAGTTCATTCTCACGTCCCCTTCAAGAGATACAATTTTTTTAAATTTTCTAGTCATGCTTTAGCATCATCCGCAGAATGTGTCTCTGTTCTTATGACTTGGACATCATTTGCCGGTCGTTCATCATTCTGGCCTTGACCCTTCTCATGTCATCTGCTGTGCACGGCACATTCTGTCTTACTCTTGACAGAGCGGACTCACTCCTCCAAACTTCCCCCTCCCACTTCAGCCAAGTTTAGGAAGATGGCTGTTTCATCCAGCGCACTAAAGTAAATGAAAATGAACATGTATTAATTATGTGATAATGAAACCTTCACTGTTTAGTACTCACCTTGCACTATTCCCCATAAAGGTTACCTAGCATAAGCTTAGTGAAAAAATCAGCATTAATTATTACTTTAAAGCAGGATGCCACATTTTCAAAAGACTGACGCACATGCGGCCTATTCATGCAACTTCTTCATTTTCTTTCAAAGCAAAACTTTTATTACAATATTATTTTATTTACATGTTAGTTCAGGCATGCGCAAAGCAAGTGTCCCTTATGTTCATGTTGGGTGTACGTTAGTTTTACTACAACTACTTACTGTTGGTACGTATTATGGGGGTATCAATTCAAGCAGATTTCATTTTTACAAAAACCTGCTCCATCAATTACCCCCTCTGATGGCTTTTAGGAGCCATCATAAAATACCTACAATACCAAGTGCCATCTTTATTCATTTAAAAATTCTGTATTCTTCTCTCTTTTTATGGCACCCTCATCTAAATCTTTCATCAAGTCAAAATACTCTCCATTCATTTCCTCTAATTCTATATCTTCTCTTTTTCTCTTTCCTGCTCTTCATTGATTCTTTATTTCTGTCACTTCTTTTCTTTTACATTTACACTTACAACATTTATTTGTTGTTATTATTACTAAGACCATTATAGCTAGTAAAACTATTGACATTATTATTTTTCCTAATAAACCACTTCCAAAGGTAGAAAACCATTTACCTATAGAGGAGAAACTCTTACCAAGTCTCTCCCAAATACCTTCAACCTCCAGTTGGGTCAAATCTTCATGTAATTTTGTAATATTCGTAATATATCCCTCAATTCCTTTACTCTTATCAGAGATATATGTACAGCAATGTTGGACTTTCAACATACAACAGACTCCAGCCTCTTTTGCCAATAGCATATCAAGGGCAAGTCGATTTTGCAAAACCATTGTCCTGATTGCAACCATTTCCGTGTCAATCATCAAGAACCCACCAGCAGTATCTGTAGATAAACGATCAACCACTGTGGCCAATTTTCAAATTTTGTGTGAAACTAGAACAATTCCAACTAAGGGTATCAGTGCACCAAAAATATCACCTACTATTTCTGAGAAACTTGCTCTTTTGTTACGTGTTTGTCCTTGGTATACTTGGTTCAGTTTGTGACTACTTCGGTCCGTGTGGTATACAGCAAAATACCTAGGCCTGCAGAATTTGGGTAATTTGGGTAATTTCACGTTCCGCGGAGAACGCTGAATTGCCCATAATTCCGTGATCAGTGCTTTGTGGAATTTTTGCTTGTTCGCGCTTCCAAAATGCGTGTTTGGGATATATTTCTCCCCGAGCACTCAAACAGCATTCGCAAACAGGAAAAAAGCATTGCAAATGGACGGAACAAGCAATTCCGCGTGTTTCCAGAACTTTTACGTGCTCGCGGAGGATTTTTTACCATTTTGCAGAGCTTTGCATAGCGTGCCTACGCAAATTCCGCCCACCCCTAAAAATAACAACTTCCATACCAATGGGCAGGTAACCTATAATAGGCTTTCTTACCACGCACATAATAGACTCCTGGAAAGAAAGGATTAGTTCCACCCTTCAATCCCCAACCTCCAGTAATTTGGAAAGTATGCTCACATTCACTAGAACCAATGAAATAAGTATTGTAGTTAGTTTTCATTCTAAGCAAAGACATTTTCCCATTCTGTGACCAGTCCAGAGACATTGCAGCCTTTCTCATAATTTCCTTCTCTAAAATCCTATGGTGGTGCCCGTGACTTCTGTTTAGCAGCTTTCTTTTGGAAACGTTCTCTTCTGTCTTCAGCCAATTCTATGAAAACTTTCTCTTCAACCTGCAAACTACAAGTTAAGTTATTTTTGTAAGCATGTTCTATGTCTAAAATTTTAGCAATATGGAACAATTCTTCCATATATCGTGCATTCTTACCACTTAATACTTCATTTAGTTCTTTAATAACAGGAATTTCTGAAAATACTAAATCTATATTGAAAAAGTGGCACTCGAGTTTCCCCATCACGTAAAACAGACTTGTATAGGTTAAGGAAGGTGGTGATAGGTCACCCCTTCTGAGACAAACAAAGGTAATTGCATACACATGTAACAATCACTCACATTCATGGTTTCTATATATTCATAAAGTAATTTATTAATGACATTTAACGAGAAATCACTTATTGATTTGTTATGATGTAGAATACTTCCATCAAAAGGCACTATATTAGTATTTTGGGTTTCATTAGTGACATCACTCATTCTTTCACTTGTTACATCATTAGTGTTGTTTCACTTATCAGTAAACATTAGGATAGGTATAAGGACAGTTAATAGCAACCACATTAATGTTAATAACAAGACACTACATAAGCAAGCTTTAATACATCTACATTTTAGGCTAGATTTTGGAAGTTCAGTCACTTCTGCTTCAACCATTTTGATACTCAAAAATACAGTCTATCTAAACCTGTAAATTCGAAGTTATTAAAAAAACTAAAAATAGTTGTGTAATTGTGAGGAAGTGCAATCTTTCTTGCATAAGTATGCCCCAACTTTTTGCTGATTTGCTGATGTGCTTTCACTGAGTGTGCACTTGGCTCCTGCCAACCAGGGCCTGTGTTCCTTCCCTAAAACTGTGTTGAAACTGAAACCCAATTGGCATCTCTGGCCACCTCTTAGCCCCTAGTAAATGGTACCCTAGGTACCAGGACATGGTGACCAGAGAATTCCCCTAAGGGATGCAGCACTTATTGTGCCACCCTTATGGGCCCTGTACCCTGACACCCACACACTGCCTTTGCAGGCTGAGTGTTTAGGTACAGAACTAAACAAAGAGTCGACATGGCACACATCCCTGTGTGCCATGCCCAAAACCCCACTGCCCTGGCATACATCAGTCACCCCTCTAGCTGGGTGCCCTATGCCAGTGGTGTGGGCGCAGGTGCATGAGCCCTGTGCCCATACAGGACCCAGGGCCATTCCTGGACACTGTAAGTGCAGTGATGCCATTAAGAGTATATGGTGCTGGGAGATTGTCATTACGAACTCCACAGCACCATAATGGCTATACTGAAGACTGACAAGTTTGATATCAAACTTCTCTGCACATTAAACCTACACTGATGCCAGTGTGGGATTTAATCTAAAATGCACTACAGAGGGCATTTCAGAGATGCCCCCTGAAACCTAACCTACAATCCACGTCTGGTCTGAGTGGCTACCTAGGCTGCCATACATCAGACATGTTGCAGGACCCCTGGGTGGAGAGCCCCCGGCTCTCCTGGGCCTGCACCAATGCACATCCTGGGTGAGGTGCTAGCTAGGTCTCCTCCCCCAGGATGGTTAGGGGGAAGCTTCAAAGGCACGCCGCCTTTGTGAGCTTCTCGAGGCCACTTGCTGTACTCAGCAACTGGCCCCCACCAGTTCTGCCCCCCACTCTGGTGGGAAGACTGGCGGGAAACCCTACATCAGCGAAGGGGGCGTGCCAGCCTGTGCCAACTCCACCCCTCAGGTGGAGGAGGCGAGGTGTAGCACAACTCTGGTCTACCCCCATCTTGACGATGGGGAGCCCTACCCATTCACAGCAAGGCTCCTGCCCCCCTTCCAAAGGAGAGGAGCAGGTTAGGGGGTGTACCTACCCCAGGACAGGGACCTATTGGTCCCCGGCCTCACCCTACCTGTAACGCCCCTAAATTTAGTATTTAGGGGCACCCTGAACCTTCCTTCCTCAGACCCCAATACGAGAACAAGAAAGAAGAATAAGACAAGCTGTGCAGCTGCTAACAAACGGACAACAGCAACTGACTTGGCCCCAGCCCTACAGGCCTGTCGATCCCTGAACCTGCTCCTGCTAAATCCCAGCGACTACTGCGAGCAGCAACCTTGAAGACCCCGGAGTACTGGCCTGCCTTGACCCTCTGGAAGACTGGGACTCCCACGAGCAGTGGTTCTGCTCAAACAGTAATACCCCTGATGCCAGCCAGGAACCGCAAATCCAGCACACTCTGCACCTGCCAAGTCCGGCCTGTGCCTAAGTGACCCAAGACCACGAGGACGTCCCACGAACCAGACGACGCCTGTAGCCTCACAACCAGGGACCCCTCCAACCACGACCAGCTGAGGGTAGGATTTCCCTACATCAAAATAAACCCCCGCACCCGGCGTCCCACGGCCCCCTGTGTCCAACTCCTGGGTGCCTACCTATCCTCCAAGACCCCAACTTACCTCTCGAAGTGCTGGTCGCTCCTGAAGAATCTCCGTCCCTGAGCCTGCAGCCTTTTGCCACTTCTCAACAACAAAGGGTACCTAGAGGTCAAAATATTAAGTCATTCACTGTGGGCACCAGCACCGACACCATACAGATAACAAAAGTGGGAACAAACAGTGCAAATTCAGTGTATTAATAGCCGAGTTAAGACTCAAGGGCATAGGGAAAGATTCCCATCATAAGCCAAACTATACCGCCCTCTTTATCATCATTTGGTTTTCTCCTTAACCAAGAGACGAAACAAAACGGCCGGTCAGTTGTTAAAGTGACCGTTTATGCGTAAGAAAAAAACCTGTTAGTGGAGGGAGGTAGAATTACCAGTATAGGTGTGGCAAATGAAAAAGCAGTGTAAAATAAGTGAAAGTGAATTATGTGAAGTGTTAAAATTGGGTGGACTGGATAGATGTAAATGATTTATTATTATCTCCCAGTCCTCCAAATCTAAGAACAAGTGCAAACACAGATTTAACAAAATATCTGTGGTCAGTAGCGGTCAACATGTTTCTGCATATCTACGAAAAAAGGTTTCATGCATTCATCAGGACCCGTTTATAATGAACTACTGCTTTTCGTGAGAATATAAAGATTACATATGTCACCTGAAATGTCCAGGTTATGTGCTCAACCACATACTGTTCCCGCACCGTGCCAGCGATACGATATCCACAGGAACAACATAAAAAATAAAATATAAAACAGAAAGACAATATCTCGTCATATTCATAAGGCGTGTTAATTTGGTATAGTTCAACCTTTCATTCAAATGCGTCTCAATCGCATATGCTGGGGATCAAATTTAATCCAAACCACTCACCCATTAGTTGTGGTTGTTGCGCTTCACCCCACCTGGCTGCAGCTCAGGTAAAGGAGCACCACTCTAAATCAGAAAAGTTAAAGTGTAATCAGGACAATCAAGGCTTCAATGTCAAGCATACATTTAGTGCCGGGAATCCAGTTGGTATATACAATTCCCAATGAAGCATGCCATTTTTAAATATTTTTAAATTGTTTACATTTTAAAAGGTTAGATACATGTTTGCCCAGAAAGTTCTGAATACAATATTTCTTAGGCATTATATATGTTATCGGGTTTGTTGGTTAGAATCATGCCTTCATTCATACTGATTAAGGAACTGTATCAGGTATGAAGATCTTGTCAGCTCAATAGAACTGCAATCATCGATGTGAGAGGAATTGACAAAGAGTTCCAGCAGCTAACGTGTGCTATAAACTCGCGCTTTAAGTTCAATCGCGAGCTAACGAGGAATACTGCTAGACTAGTTTAACGCTTCCATCAAGTAGTAAAACACCCATTCGTTCAACATAGAAGAAACGTGTGCAGTCTAAGTAAGTCCGCACCTCGGCGTTGCGGACATCTATGCAAGTTCAAATATTAAGAAGAACTGAAGGCGATTTCACCAATATCAACGCCCTCAGTGAGTGTTACAAAGAGAAACTGGGATACACTCACCTCTCCGTCGGTGTCTCCCGGCAGTCATCCAAACTGTCTGGGGGGGCACCGGACACGGAGGGTGCACGTACTTAAAGGTCCCATTCGGTTCATCACAAAAGACGTGAATCACGTGATTAACGTGACCGGTGCCGTGTCAGTCACGTGACACAAGGGTATGATGGGATATGTAGTTCATTACCCCGTGTTCGTACTTTTTTAATAAATATAAAAGTCAAAATGGAGCGCTCTTTATTTGTTCAAAACGAGTATTGACGTGAACAGCCACATCATATCATGTGTTTAGTTCTTAAAAACGTCACGATGTGTATATCTTGTTGGGCTATGTTTACAATGTTCTGTAAACAAAAAAGATAAAACTATTACGATGTAATGAAAACAAGAACAGAACCATTTCTCATTATTTAGAGTTATAACCCTAAATAATGAGCAATGAGAAATGCCGGGGTGGGGTGAAGCGAAACAACCACAACTAATGGGTGAGTGGTTTGGATTACATTTGATCCCCTGCATATGCGATTGAGACGCATTTGAATGAAAGGTTGAACTATACCAAATTGACACGCCTTATGAATATGACGAGATATTGTCTTTCTGTTTTATATTTTATTTTTTATGTCGTTCCTGTGGATATCGTATTGCTGGCACGGTGCGGGAACAGTATGTGGTTGAGCACATAACCTGGACATTTCAGGTGACATATGTAATCTTTATATTCTCATGAAAAGCAGTAGTTCATTATAAACGGGTCCTGATGAATGCATGAAACCTTTTTTCGTAGATATGCAGAAACATGTTGACCGCTACTGACCACGGATATTTTGTTAAATATGTGTTTGCTCTTGTTTTTAGATTTGGAGGACTGGCAGATAATAATAAATCATTTACATCTATCCAGTCCACCCAATTTTAACCCCTCACATAATTCACTTTCACTTATTTTACACTGCTTTTTCATTCGCCACACCTATACTGGTAATTCTACCTCCCTCCACTAATAGGTTTTTTTCTTACGCATAAACGGTCACGGTAACAACTGACCGGCCGTTTTGTTTCGTCTCTTGGGTAAGGAGAAAACCAAATGATGATAAAGAGGGCGGTATAGTTTGGCTTATGATGGGAATCTTTCCCTATGACCTTGAGTCTTTACTCGGCTATTAATACACTGAATTTGCACTGTTTTTTCCCACTTTTGTTATCTGCATGGTGTTGGTGCTGGTGCCCATAGTGAATGACTTAACATTTTGACCTCTAGGTACCCTTTGTTGTTGAGATATATGCTTGTTGGGGCATGTAACTAGTGTAAGTCGTTAAACCTGCCCTTGGACCCCTCATCTAATGTGTTTGGTCTATGCCTTTTGCCACTTCCCAATATCTCCATTGATTAACATTGAGCACCCGAGGGCTCAAAAGCACCCTACACCCAGCTGCCAGAGTGCCCCTGGCAGTGCAACTGTTGCCCTATTCTACTTCCCCATTTGCCCTGAGCAAGTGACCAGGAGCCCAGCTCCCACAGCCGCATGGCCTGCCAGCCAGCAGCCACCAACGAAGGCCCCCTGCCTATCATTAGATAACATTAGGCCTAACTACCTCTGCACCCCGCTGCCCCTGTGCCGCTGAGGGTGTACCAACTGTACCTACTTGACCCCGGGAGTATATGTCCAGAACCTTAACTCTTTCAGTCAAGTACTTACCTAAAAGCTGATAAGTCACTTTTCTTCCATAGGCTAACATTGACTGGTTTTCAGCTAGAAATTCTTTTAAGTGTGGAGTTTTGGAACTTTAAAATATTCACCTAAAATCAACAGAACAACGAATTCTGATTTACTCACCTGTTATCAGGAGAGACCTCAGTGCTGCATCTTTTAGCCCAGCACCAACCCTGCAAAGTAATCTTTACCGTACTTACCAGTAACCTGAATTTTCTTCCATGGGAATCCATTGACTGTTTTTCTGTGAAATTTCTTCTAAATGTTGATTTTTACAAACTACAAATATTTTTAAAAAATCGTACCCACTATCAAAAAGTAATTGCTTACCTGTCTTAAATAGAAGTCCCAGTGCTGAACCTAGGAGTCCAGTACTGGATTACAAAAGTAACGTGAACATACCTTACCTGCAAGTTGCATTTCCTTCCATAGGATAACATTGGTAATTTCATCTGAAAAAGTTTCTGTCAACTTTTAAACTACCATAATATTCCCTAAAAATCACTACTATAACTAAAACGCCTTTACTTAACTGTTTACAGCTTATATCCCGGGACTGAATCTAGGCTCCAGTCCTGTGGTTAGAAAAGTAATCTAAAAATAATCAATTGCATTTACCTAGAAAAACCGATTGAGCTCAATGTTAAATTGTGTTTGAAATTGTGTTGCCTATTGCAACAAACTGTAACTATTGTATTCAAAGAGACTATTGCCTATTTGAAAAGTATTTAACTGAAGTAATCTACGCTGAGAAAGTATATATTGATACCTTGTTGATTTTAAAAATAAAGACCTAAATCTTTTGAGACAAAACAATTGGCCTAGAGTTAAGTTCTTGAGTGTGTGATACCTTTTGCTGACTTAGTGTGTACAACAAATGCTTTGCACTGTCCTCTGGTACTGCCTTACTGCTCGACCAAGCTACCACTTTGGAGAGTAAGGCTATATCTAGTTTTAACCTCTGCCATACCTCTGGAGACTGTGGACTCTGTGCACGCTGTACCTTATTTTGGCCCAGTATATACAGAGCCACTTTCTTACAGTAATCCTACACTTCAAGGCTTTCTTCTTTACCCCCTTCTTTTATTCTTTTTCTTTAGTCTGCTCTGAGTCTTTATTTTGTTTTCTTTCAATCAGCAAGGTTTGCACCTTATTTTGTCACATTTTTTCTAAGGGGTTCTTATTTTGCTTTCATCAACTTGTTCAGTTTCAGAATTGTCTTTTTCTTCACTTGGATCTGAGCTTTCAATTTCTTCCAAAATGAAGTAAGTTCATTCAGGAGCTCTGTATTTCCTGCTTGGAATTCATACTCTTCAATTTTTTTGTACTAATTCTTTTCCTGACTCTTCATGTTCTGTTTGATTTGAGACCTCATTACTTTTGTCTGGTCTTTTTCTTAACCTTCTCTTCCCAAGAGTGTACTTTATTCTTTTCACTCTACTTGGCCAATTATCACCTTTTCTTGGTTGTATTGTTTGGACCAACTTTTCACCTTCTACATCTGGTTCACGTGTTTTTTTATTTGCCCTTTCTTCTGACTGTTCTTCTTCCTTATTTTCAATTTCTTCGGGTTCTTCTGATTCAACACTACTTTCCCTTTTACTAGGAACTAACTTCCTTCTGGTTCAATAACAGTCTCATCTGTTTCAGGTTCAGCTGGGAGTTAACTTTCTTCTGGATCAACAGTGAACTCACTTCTTTCTGGCTCACCGGCAGTCTCTTGAATACTAGAATCTTTCTCCCACTTTACTCGACTAGTGCTCGGCTGTTCATTATCTGTTTGTTCGTCAGAATCTGTCACTCTAGATTCATCAGCTTCACACACTTCAGCCACTGGTCTTTTGTTTTGATTCACCAGTTGTTGTACTTTCGGTCTTTTAGGTGGATCTATGGTTTGTTTGGTTTGGCTCACGTGAATCCAATTTGGCAAACCAGCACACTTCCCTGCCGCTGTTGTCACCAGTATGATTTGATAAGGTCTGTGCCACCTGGGTTCTAGTTACAACTTACTTACGTGCTTCTTAATGAAAACACATTTACCAGGAAACAGATCATAAGCTTGATTCCGATGTATTGTTGTGGCGTCTTCTCTTACCTGGTGAGACACAGAACGCACCAGTTCAGCCAACCTCTGCAATAGTAAAGCACTAGCTCATTAGAAATATTCATCGGTTTGTTCGCTGGTATATATGCCTGTTTCATTGCTGTTCCCATGAGAATTTCATGGGGACTCAATCCAGTCTTTTTGCCAGGAATACTTCTCAGCCTCATCAGCACAAATGGGTAAAGCGTCAGGCCATTTCAGATATGTGGATACGCACACTTTCCCTAACCTGGAGTTTATAGTGCCATTTATTTGTTCAACTACTCCAGATGCTTCAGGTCAATAGGCAATATGCAGTTTCTGCTCAATCTCATTATTAAAATGTGTTCCTCTATCTGTCTCCAAAGTGACTGGAATTCCAAATCTAGGGATTGGTTCTCTCAAAAGTAGTTTATCAACTGTAAGGCTATCATTTCATTTCATGGGATATGCTTCCACCCAGCGAGAGAACAAGCAAACAATGACTAGCACATATATGAGCCCATTGCAAAGGGAGACGCTCGAAAAAATCTATCTGAAGTCGAGTAAATGGACCTCCTGCTCTTCCAATTCATCCCCAACTAACAACTATCTTTCTACCTGGATGTTGCTGCTGACAGAGGATGCACCTCTGGCAAAGGCTCTCTGCAATGACCCTGAACTTCGGATTATACCATGTCTGCTTGAAGAGTCTGATCATTGCATCTCTTCGAATATGTGCATTTACATGGTAAACCCTAGCCATGTGGGAAAGTAAAGAGTCTGATAAAACTGGTCTTTCATCCTGATAAACCCACAATTCATCATCTGCTCTCTTTCAACAGCCTGTCATTTCCAGATTTCTTTTTCCTCATCACTTGCCTCTTCTTGCATCTGCCAAACTTCATCCCAAGTTTCAAATGTTGTTGTGAACATAATATGGCATTCGGTGTTTCCTCTTTCAATTGATCTGTGTAAAGCCATTGTATTTCGTGCACAGTAACGTGCTATTTGGTCAGCATATCTGTTGCCCTTCGTCACATAATCATCTCCTCATTTATGTGCGGCACATTCAATTCTTTTGGGCAATTATAATGCATCCAATAGTTATTTTACTATTTTACCATTTCTAATAGGGACACCTGAGGAAGTCAGAAATCCCCTTTGCATCCATAGCTGGCCGTAATCAAGCACAATTCCAGATCCGTATTGGATGTCTGTGAATATCGTTACTTTCAGGCTTTTGGCAATTTTGCACGCTCTAATCAGAGCTTTTAGCTCAGCTATTGAGCAGAGTTTACTCCTTTTAGACAGGATGTTTCAAGAACTCCTTCTATGGTGCAAACAGCGGCAGTGCATAATTCACCTCTTTTATTTCTCAAACATGATCCATCAACAAACATCTCACAATCTGATTCTTCTATGTCTGGCCTAGGTTTAGTGTATAATTCTGTCACATCCAGACAATAATGATCCGCTTCCTCTCTCACTTCCTCACAGTGAGAATTAGGCAATAGAGTTGCCAGATTCACAGTAGTGCACCTTACCACCGTCACATTTTCAGCACCCAGGATCACTCTTTCGTACTTTGTCAGCCGACCAGAAGTAAGATACTGTGTCCTGGTACGAGTCAAACGAATCTCAACAGAATGTGGCGCATACACTTTGACTGGATAACCCATCACAATCGGGTCACTCTATTCCAGACTCATGCAAGTAGCTGCTACTGCTTTCAAACATCCTGGCAACACTGCAGCCACTGAATCATGAGTAGCAGAGAAATATGCTACTGGACGTCGTGCCAGTCCATGTTTCTGAGTTGAGACTGAAAGTGCACATCCATCTCTCTCACTACAGTACAGCGCAAATTCCTTTGTATATTCTGGCATTCCCAATGACGATGCTCAACAAAGACTGCTTCTCAATTTTGTAAAAGCATCCATACTTTCATCATCCAGAACAATTGGATCTTTCACAACCATTCATGTCAACCTCCGTAGAGGTTTTGCAATCAGTGAGAAACCACATATCCACTGACGACAATATCCAACCATTCCCAAAAACATTTGTACTTCCTTTTGGGTTTTGGGTAGACTCATCTGTTTGATCACACTGATTCTTTCTGGAGTTTATTTCCTAACTCCCTTTTCTATTTAATGTCAAAAGTAGTGTACTTCCTGTTAATAACAGTTTAATTTTGCTTGGGACACTTTGTGCCCTCCCTCTGCCAAATGGTTCAATAGGGCAATTATGTCTGTCAAGCAAGCCTCCCGTTTCTTTGATGCCACCAATAGGTCATCAATGTTTTGAACCAAAACCGAATTACCTGACATTCTTGTTGATTTATACCCACCTCACTCTGCATCTGTCGAAATAAATTTTGATTACCCCCATAAATCTTTTTAGCAGATCGATACTCATTCCTCCAATGTCCAAGCTTTCCGCACGCATGGCAAGGACATTTCTTTATAGCTTCCTCTTAAATCATTTTTCCTTTTCCTTTTCCTTTACCTCCAGTGAAATTCTGTCCATTTTGATTCTGACCACCTGCCTGATTTTTAGTTTGAGGGCCATTATTAGCTTCTTGCTGTTCTGACACTTTCACCTGTGCCCACATCATTTTCTCTTTTAACTTTTTATGTCTTGAATGATTGTCATCACTTCAATATTTGGCATACCTCAGAATTTCGTCTATTGTTTTGCTTTGCCAGCAAATCAAATGCTGTTGAATCATATTACTAATTTCTGGTCTCAACCCAAACACAAAATGATACACAAAATGTCCCATATCCTTGTCTCCAACATTTTCAAATCCACTATACTGTTTAAATACCTGCAACTACCTTTCACTGTCAGCATTACCGACTCTTTTGGTTCCTGGGTAGTTCTGTTAATTTAAACTCAATCTGTTTCCTTAGGTGAAGTTTTCCCTTTCTGATATGTGATTACCTATTTGTACTTTTTCAATACCTCCTCTGATGGTGCACCTGCTTTAGCATCTCTAGGATATTCATCTTTTGGCCAATCAACAGTTATGTTACATTCTGTCCATAAATCAGCTGCAACAACAATTTCCAATAACCCATTTAAATCTTTAGCAAAACCTTTGAGACTTTCACAAACTTTTCTACTTGTTCATACCATTCAACTGGTTTCTCTCTAAGTCTGGGAAAATCATTCGTAAAAGATAATATGTCCTGTCTTAACCATGGAACATGAGCATATCCACCACTTGGTACTTCTCTCATCGGACACACCCTTTCAACCTGTTCTGTTTCTTTCATGGGAAACGTAGACTCTCCTTTACTAGCTGCTGCTTCCTTCTTTTTCGTCCACCTATTTTTCCAACGATTTCCTTTATCTGCAACCTTTTTCCAGACGCATTCAGGCTTTCTAAATCCTTGTCAGTGAAAGCTAACCTGTACCATTACTGCAACTCCTTCAACATTTCTATGTCTACTCCATACTCACTAACAGCTTCAGATATTTTCTCATGTAAATTCTTCACCCTCCAGGTAATACTTTTACACAAAAACAACAGCTCTTCATCTCAATAGATCCCTAATCTGTCTGGATGTATTGTACCAATAATCATCTCTTCCAAATCTACTTTCAACTGACTTACATTTATGCTCTGTGGTTGAGGATTCGCCTTTGTCACCTGGTGAAGGGCCTGCTGAACTCCCTGCTATTGGAGTGACATTTGGCCCTATTCTCCTTGTCTCTAATTGTATACTTCTTTGTGGGGTCTCAGGGCCCGATTCACAGAATGAACTTACTACTTTTGGCATTCACAGAATGCACTTACTACTTTTGGTATTCACAGAATGCACTTACTACTTTTGGTATTCACAGAATGAACTTACTCATTTCGGTATTCACAGAAGTTAAGACTACTAACTTTAGGACTCCTAAATGCCTTCTGTGAATACCGAAAGTCTTAAAATTAGGATTTTTCTCAATTTAGTAGTAGTAAAGTTAGGACTCCTAACTTTAGGACTCCTAAATGCCTTCTGTGAATAACCAAAGTCCTAAAATTACGATTTTTCTCAATTTAGTAGTAGTAAAGTTAGGACTACTAACTTTAGGACTCCTAAATGCCTTCTGTGAATACCGAAAGTCTTAAAATTACTATTTTTCTCAATTTAGTAGTAGTAAAATTAGGACTACTAACTTTAGGATGCCTAAATGCCTACTGTGAATACCGAAAGTCTTAAAATTACGATTTTTCTCAATTTAGTAGTAGTAAAGTTAGGACTACTAACTTTAGGATGCCTAAATGCCTTCTGTGAATACCGAAAGTCTAAAAATTACGATTTTTCTCAATTTAGTAGTAGTAAAGTTAGGATAATTAACTTTACTACTACTAAATGGAGAAAAATCCTAATTTTAAGACTTTCTGTATTCACAGAAGGCATTTAGGAGTCATAAAGTTAGGAGTCCTAACTTTACTACTACTAAATTGAGAAAAATTGTAATTTTAAGACTTTCGGTATTCACAGAAAGCATTTAGGCGTCCTAAAGTTAGTAGTCCTAACTTTACTACTACTAAATTGAGAAAAATCCTAATTTTAAGACTTTCGGTATTCACAGAAGGCATATAAGAGTCCTAAAGTTAGTAGTCCTAACTTCTGTGAATACCGAAATGAGTAAGTTCATTCTGTGAATACCAAAAGTAGTAAGTGCATTCTGTGAATGCCAAAAGTAGTAAGTTCATTCTGTGAATCGGGCCCTCTATTATCAACTCACCAACCGGAAGATCTAACAATGTATTGTTCGCATTTGCCTGTCCTTCCTCCATCATACCACTCCTGATGCTACTTCCTGGTACAGCCAATACATGCACTTTAGACACATTCTGTCTATCTTCATACAACGGAACTACAGGACCAATTGTTACCGGTACCATCAATGCTTCTGTATTCAAACTCAACTGATGCAGTTTCTGGACCTGTTCTAGCCTGGCCTTATTCAGAGTTTTGCTTCATTTCCCTCACTACTTTTGCTATATCTCAGACTTGTGAAGTCAATGGGGATCCCATTTGTGGTCACTGATGGAGCAAGGATTCGCACGTGAAGCAACTTGCTTGAATTCATGAGCCTCGAAATAATATTAATTAACTAATCAACCTGTTTTGTATTATTAATCTGCCCCTTGTCCGACATGTTAGGTGTCTGAGAGATGCTTGCTTATGTGTCTATTAACATTAATATGCTTGCAACCTAAAATGGCCGCTGCTATGCGGGAATTTAAACTGTGCATGCGTCGGTCATACCCATGTGATGTGACGTATTCAATGTCTTGGTGGAAAGCAAGTTGCACTTGCGCAATAGAACTAAAATGGCTGCTCTGTGTTCTCACATGCTTGAAGCTTGTATTGCTGCTTTTGCTAAACTGTTCGTTCTGCTTAAACCTAATGTTATAGTTTATTATAAAGTAATGGGAGTAGTATAGAGATTCAAGGTATACAGTGTAATCATTTATTACTGTGTTCTATATTGTTGTCTCTTGCTTTTCATGTATATATTCTTTGGGCCTGGGAGGTGCTTAATACTATTTCTATTTCTATTTGGTATTTAATAAAGCGCGAACAATTGCCCGTGGGTGTCTCGGCGCTGTTATTACTGCAAACTTCTCCACTACTGAGCTTCTGGCAATTACTGATTAAACAACCAGGTTTTCAGTTTTTTTTCGGAATGACATGAGAGTGGGGCTGGTCCTGATAGACTGGGGGAGTTTGTTCCATAATTTTGGTGCGGCGACCAAAAAGCGACGATCTCCCCAAGTGACCAACTTTGTACGGGGCACCACCAATTCGTTAAGATTGGAGGAGCGGAGTGGTCTCGAGGGGCGGTATGGAATTAACTGGGTCTCTCAGAAACTGAGGTGCTTGTTGATGCAGTGATTTGTAGACTATGCATAGGGTCTTAAATTCAATACGGTTTACAACGGGGAGCCAATGATAGCTTCTCATGGTATCGGCTATGGGTTTATACCTAGGAATTCCCGAGAGAAGTCAGGCCGCCGCATTCTGTACCGTCTGCATTTTCTTGATGACCCTGATCTGGGCGTTGGCAAACAAGCCATTGCAATAGTCTAATGCAGATAAGACTAAGGAGCTTACCAAGGTTTTGCCTGCACTCTTCGGAAGAAAAGGAAGGATTTTTTTCACCAATCGTAATTTGTAAAAAGCTGTGGCAGCAGTCTGATTGGCATGGGCTACGAAATTAAGGTCGTTATCAAAGATAACACCTAGGTTCCTCACCTTGGAATTTGGTTTTGGCAGGGTTCCAAAAGATGTTGGCCACCAAACGGGGGACCAGCTAGAAGATAGGTGTCCAAAGGTTACCACCTCCGTTTTTTCGGAATTAAGTTTTACTGACATCCACTGTCCATTTGCCCTCATACCTGTTTTAAAACCCTCTGCCACTTTTTCTCCATCATTTTTGATGGCCAGAACCAGCTGTGTGTCGTCTGCGTATGAGGTAAGGTTCATCCCGTGTGCTTTGATAGTTTTAGCTAGGTCCGACACATAGATGTTAAATAGTGTTGGACTGAGGGATGAACCTTGAGGTACTCCACACGGCAAGAACAAATTAGCCGATTGGAACGGTTCCAACGTCACCACCTGTGATCTTTCGTTCAAAAAAGAAGCCAGTAGGTTCTTAGCTGTCCCCTGAATACCCCTTTTTTCGACACGGTCGACCAAAATCTGATGGTCGACCGTGTCGAAAGCTGCAGAGAGATCCAAAAGCACCAATAGTGCTGAGCCTCCTTGGTCTCGGATGACTCTAATGTCATCAGCAGCCTTGATCAGAGCAGTTTTTGTTCCGTGGAACTTGCGGAACCCAAATTGGGTCTCGTCGAGTAGATGATGTTCCTCGATAAAAGCTGCTAACTGGGTGTTCATTGCCTTTTCCACAACCTTAGCCAAAAATGGCAGATTGGCAATCGGTCTGTAATTTTTCAACTCTGTTTTATCTAAGCCTGGTTTTTTCAGAAGGGGCTTCAGGATGGTTTTTTTCAATGAACTAGGATAGATTCCTGTGCTGAACATGAGGTTGCTGATTTGTGAAATAGCCGGATTCAAAGAGTCCATGATCGGGACAAGAGTTTTCAGAGGACATGGATCCAAAGCTGATCCCGATTTAATAGTGCTTATGATATCTCTAGCTTGGGTCTCTGAGATATCTGCAAACTGAGAAATAGCACTGCTAGGGGAGACAGTGAATATAGCGTTAGTACTGTGATTAGCATTGGAGGAGAAAGCTGAATAAATGTTGTTCACTTTTGTGAAGAAAAATAGCGCTAAAGAATCACAAAAGATTTGTGAAGCAGGGGGATTAAGATCAGGAGCACTTCCTGCTAGCTGCTTGGTTATGTCGTATAGCTTTTTATTGGAATTTTTTGCACTCTCTATTTGCTCGCTAAAATACTTTTTTTTGGCCTCTGTAATCATGGATTTGTACTGAGCTAACGGCTCTTTATACATTTTTTTACTTTCCTCATCATAGTTTTTTCTCCAATACCTTTCCCTATTTCTACAGAGTTGTTTCTGCTTCCTTAGTTCCTCAGAAAACCATGGGGCCGAGGTGGTCTTCCTGTTTCTATTTACCAGTTTGAGCGGTACCAGTTCGGTAATAGCTTGATCTAACCAGTCCTGGTATTGCTTAATGGAAATATCCGGATCATTAGACAGAGTTGGTTTAGTACTGTCAAGTAAGACTTTGAGGTTGGGAATGTTAATGTCTTTCCAGGCCTTAAATGGTTCACGACTAAGAGGGGGTATCCTAGAGATGGAGACCTCATTAGTTGTAATTGCACCAAGAACTACATGATGATCAGACCAAAGTAGCGGGAGGATATTAGTTATTTGGAGATCTTCTAGATTGGAGAAGATACCATCCAACGTATGTCCTGCATCATGAGTAGGCCGGTTTACTAGTTGAGAGAGCCCCAAGATTTCCATTTCAGACAGAAGAAACAGTGTATCATTATCATCATTTCTGTCTAGATGGAAATTGAAGTCTCCAAGTACTGTAAGTGATTTCTCAATTGCCAGCGATTCCAAAATTTTGCCGACTTCAGTGAGGAATCCGGATCGTGCTCCTGGCCGTCTATATAGTAACAGTACCCTAAAATTGTACGTGGGGGAAAGATGGATATCAAATTGCATTGCTTCACAGGTGACCGAGGCTATCAGTGAGGTCCGGATATTATACGTATCTCGAGCAATTATTGCTATCCCACCTCCTCTTTTGCCCTGTCTGTCATATCTATGGATTCTAAATCCACTTGGGACCGCAATCACAAGATCTGGATCGGACAACTTGTCCATCCATGTTTCAGTCAAAAACATAATATCAATATTCCTGTCTCTAACTAGGTCTGATATTTCTTGTCGATGCTTTCCCAATGAGCGGACATTAGTAAGCGCTAATATGGTTTTTTAGGTCTCGCCTGTCAATGCGCATGCGCATTGAGCTTGTGAGACTATGGGGGCTTAAACAGACTTTAACCAACTTGCGATTCAATGGCGATTCCTTGCAGTGCCCGTCAAATTGAAGCTCAATGCGCAAGCGCATTGACAATAAAAGCGCATGCACATGAAAGCAACAAGGCTCCCTCCCACGGCTATCCCCACCCCCAGCCGCCAGCACCTCCCCTCTCTCTCCCCGCACACAGCCAGGCTCGCATCTCTCCTCCCCCTCCCCAGCCGCCAGCACCTCCCCTCTCTCTCCAAGCACACAGCCAGGCTCGCATTTCTCCACAGCCAGGCTGGCATTTCTCCTCCCCCTCCCCAGCCACCAGCTCCTCCCCTCTCTCTCCCTGCAGTTTCACGGCCATGTCTTGTCTTAAACCCTTAAACCTGCACAACTCATTTTTTGCCCACTGAAACAGACTATTTTTTAAAGAAAATTCGGCGGCCTTTGACATCTGTTCCCCAGCCCCCAGCCGCCAGCACCTCCCCTCTCTCTCCCCGGACACAGCCAGGCTCGCAACTCTCCTCCCCCTCCCCAGATGCCAGCACCTCCCCTCTCCAGCACCTCCCCTCTCTCTCCCTGCACACAGCCAGTCTCGCATTTCTCCTCCCCCTCCCCAGCCGCCAGCCAGCACCTCCCCTCTCTCTCCCTGCAGTTTCACGGCCGTGTCTCGTCTTAAACCCTTAAACCTTGTCTCGGCTTAAACCCTTAAACCTGCACAACTCTTTTTTTGCCCACTGAAACAGACTATTTTTTGCAGCCACCAGCTCCTCCCCTCTCTCTCCTTGCAGTTTCACGGCCGTGTCTCGTCTTAAACCCTTAAACCTGCACAACTCATTTTTTGCCCACTGAAACAGACTATTTTTTAAAGAAAATTCGGCAGCCTTCGACATCTGTTCCCCAGCCCCCATCCGCCAGCACCTCCCCTCTCTCTCCCCGGACACAGCCAGGCTCGCATTTCGCCTCCCCCTCCCCAGCCGCCAGCACCTCCCCTCTCTCTCCCTGCAGTTTCACGGCCGTGTCTCGTCTTAAACCCTTAAACCTTGGCTCGGCTTAAACCCTTAAACCTGCACAACTCTTTTTTTGCCCACTGAAACAGACTATTTTTTAAACTAAATTCACCAGCCTTCGACATCTGTTCCCCAGCCCCCAAACGCCAGCACCTCCCCTCTCTCTCCCCGGACACAGCCAGGCTCGCAATTCTCCTCCCCCTCCCCAGATGCCAGCACTTCCCCTCTCTCTCCCTGCAGTTTCACAGCCGTTTCTCGTCTTAAACCCGCATTTGACATCTTCGCATTGAAGACTAAAAGATGTTGGAAGCATCATGTTCTTAAAAGAATTTGTATTAACTAACACACATTAATTAGCCTTGTACCGAAAACAAAAAATACACTACCCTAGATGTGTGGTAGTGAACGGCAGCGTTCCAATGCTGGTGAGCCCAACAAAATCAAAATACAATGGCAGCCCTCTATCTGTTTCGTGTGCCTTGATGGGTTGGGGGGCTGAGGGGGCTTTCAATGTGGCTTCCCTTTGCAGGCTCAGTTTCAAGCCCTGGTCTTAACTATGCAGCCTCGGCACTCGATACAAACGGAGTAGCAGCAGAAAGGAACGGGCTGCGACTTGCAAAACTCCACGACTCCAAGCGAGCATGCACAACTCAATTCACCAGCCTTCGCCATCTGTTCCCCAGCCCCCAGCGGCAAGCACCTCCCCTCTCTCTCCATGCACACAGCCAGGCTCGCATTTCTCCTCCCCCTCCCCAGACTCCTTCACACACTCTCACAACCTCACACACCCTCACACCCTCAATCACACTCGCACCCTCACACACATCACTCACCAACACACCATCACTCATCAACACACCATCACCCACAACCTCAACACCCTCACACACCCTCAATCACCCTCACAACATCACACACCATCACTCAACATCACACCCTCACCCTCACACCCCCTCACACACCCTCACCCACCCTCACCCTCACCCACAGTCACACACTCAACCTTCAAAATCGCACACCCTCACTCACCTTCACACCCTCACACCCTCACAACACTCGCCCTCACTCACCCTCAAACTCTCACCCTCACTCACCCACACCTGTCACACACTCTCACACACCATTAGCCTCACCACCTCATGTTCACACACCCTCACCCATTCACCCTCACACACCCTCACCCCTTCACCCTCACAACCCTCACACCCTCACTCATACTCACTCCATCACCCTCACTCACCCTCACACACCCTCACACACCCACACCCCCCCCTGACCCTCACATCCACTCACACTTACACCATCCAAATCCACCCCCCATTAGCCTCACCCCCTCATGTTCACACACCCTCACCCCTTCACCCTCACACACCCTCACCCCTTCCCCATCACAACCCTCACACCCTCACTCTTACTCACACTGTCACCCTCACTCACCCTCACACACCATCACACACCCTCACACCATCTGACCCTCACATCCACTCACCCTCACACTCACACCATCCAACTCCACCCTCACACCCTCACTCATACTCGCACCGTCACCCTCAGTCACCCTCACACACCATCACACACCCTCACACCCCCTGACCCTCACATCCACTCACACTCACACCGTCCAACTCCACCCTACAACTCCACCCTACAACTGCACCCTCTAATATGACTGCACATCTATGTTAATGCAAGCGAAGCTTTTGCAGTGCGAATTGATGTGTACCTTACAAAAAAAATGAAAACTTTTACATGGATAATATAAAAAAAGTTACTGATGTGTTTGTTTTTGCATTCAGCGCCAACATTAGCATCAATCAACATTACATAGGTCTCTATTAGCTTCTCAAACAACGCTTCAAAACATTAATACATTTGAAGTGTACAATATTCACTTATAGGCATCATCACAACAACTCACACTCACACCCACTCACACCCTCACCCACCCTCACCCTCAGCCTCACACACCCTCACTCATCCTCACCCTCCCTCACTCACCATCACTCACCAACACACACTCACCCACAACCTCAACATCCTCACCCTCATACACCCTCAATCACCCTCACCCACTCACCATCACACACCATCACTCAACATCACCCCCTCACCCCCTCACCCTCACACACCCTCACACACCCTCACCCTTACCCACAGTCACACACTCAACCTTCAAACTCGCACACCCTCACTCACCTTCACACCCTCACAACACTCACCCTCACTCACCCTCAAACTCTCACCTTCACTCACCCACACCTATCATCACACACTCTCACATCCCATTACCCTCACCCCCTCATCTTCACACACCCTCACCCCTCACCCTCACACCCACACTCATACTCACACTGTCACCCTCACTCACCCTCACACACCATCACACACCCTCACACCCCCTGACCCTCACATCCACTCACCCTCACACCGTCCAACTCCACCCTCACAACCCTCACACCCTCACTCATACTCGCACCGTCACCCTCACTCACCCTCACACACCATCACACACGCTCACACCCCCTGACCCTCACATCCACTCACACCGTCCAACTCCACCCTCCAACTCCACCCTCCAATATGACTGCGCATCTATGTTAATGCAAGCGAAGTTTTTGCAGTGCGAATTGATGTGTACCTTACAAAAAAATGAAAACTTTTTACATGGATAATATAAAAAAAGGTACTGATGTGTTTGTTTTTGGATTCAGCGCTAACAACAGCATCAATCAACATTACATAGGTCTCTATTAGCTTCTCAAACAACGCTTCATAACATTAATACATTTGAAGTGTACAATATTCACGGAGACAACATGAACACTTATAGGCATCATCACAACAACTCACACTCACACCCACTCACACCCTCACCCACCCTCACCCTGGGCCTCACACACCCTCACTCATCCTCACCCTCCCTCACTCACCATAACTCACCAACACACCCTCACCCACAACCTCAACACCCTCACCCTCACACACCCTCAATCACCCTCACCCACTCACCATCACACACCCTCACCCTCACACACCCTCACCCTCACCCACAGTCACACACTCAACCTTCAAACTCGCACACCCTCACTCACCTTCACACCCTCACAACACTCACCCTCACTTACCCTCAAACTCTCACCTACACTCACCCACACATATCATCACACACTCTCACATCCCATTATCCTCACCCCCTCATCTTCACACCCCCTCACCCCCTCACCCTCACACCCACACTCATACTCACACCGTCACCCTCACTCACCCTCACACACCATCACACCCCCTCACACCCCCTGAACCTCACATCCACTCACCCTCACACCATCCAAGTCCACCCTCACAACCCTCACAACCTCACTCATACTCACACCGTCACCCTCAATCACCCTCACACACCATCACACACCCTCACACCCCCTGACCCTCACATCCACTCACCCTCACACTCACACCGTCCAAGTCCACTCTCCAAATCCACCCTACAACACCACCCTACAACTCCACCCTCCAAAATGACTGCGCATCTATGTTAATGCAAGCAAAGCTTTTGCAGTGCGGCTTGATGTGTACCTTACAAAAAAATAAAAACTTTTTACATGGATAATATAAAAAAAGTTAGTGATGTCTTTGTTTTTTGATTCAGCGCTAACAACAGCATCAATCTAAGCAATGGCGAATTTTGCGAATCTCGCGTTTGCGAATTTTGCGGATTTGCGAATTCGCAATCCGCAAAATCCGCGAATTCTCGCGAATTTGCGGATTTTTTTTTTTTGTGTTCGCAAGTGTTTCTGCCAGTTCGCAAGGATTTGGTACTAGTTCGCAATTGCGAACTTACTTGTCGGCTCGCAACGGTCGCGACTATGTTGTTTCTACGTCTGGTTCATCATCACAGCCTCCCAGCACCCTCTGTCTCACCACTGGCACCCTCTCTTTGACCCATGCCACCCTCTGTTACATCAATGCCACCCTCTGGTTCATCATCACTGTCGAAGATGGGGGGGAAAAGCAAGCCCACCTGCCCTGCTTGAACTGACATGAATTAATTTGGGGTTAGTTTATTAACAACACCTGCCCCTGCCCCAACTGACAATAATGAATTAGGGGCTAATTAATGTGTCACTGAAAGAATTTGAAGTTCCAGCCTGGCACCTGCTTGTCTGCTCCTTTAGCTGTAAATCAGGACCTTTGTGGCATACAGTTAAGGTCAGAGCAGGGTCACACAATAGTTGCAAGAAGGCAACCGAATTCTGGAGGGCCCCCTCAGGAAGCACTACAGGGAATCGTTACAAATCATGAGGTTGACCTTTTGCACCTGCTCATTGCTTTTGCTTTTGCTAAAATCGTTTTTCGGTTTTTTCGCGCTATTCGCGGGGCGCGGCATCGTGCGAAACCGACCGCGGAAGCCGCCAATTCGTGCGAATTAGCTTTTTATTTTTTTGCGGCTTGTTATTTCGCGAGTTTTTTTGCAGTATTCGCGAGCCGCTTGCAGCGCAACACGGGAATTTACCCCAAGGTCGAGTACGGGCGTGGCCATTTTGTTTGCGTGACGTATTTCCGTTTCCGCCCGCTATGTATAATCTCGCGCAGTAAGCGCATTGCGAGTAGAGGTTCGCACGAGATCGCGAGGGAAATCTAGAGGTTCGCACGAGATCGCGAGGGAAATCTCGCGCGAACTTACTTTTGCGCTCGTGAACGGGCGCCGGCCATCTTGTTTTTCATTCATTTACTGTGTCTGGGCATGGTGTTTAATCCTCTTGGTATCTTTGCCATCCTTTGCTTGTTTTCAGTTTTTTTTTTACGATTTTGCTTCTTATCTATCCCTCTCTTTTCCTAGCTGTATATTTTTGTCTTTTCTGCTATTTTTCTTTACTTTTAAACTACTTTTTTAAACTCTTTTCTTTTCTTCTTCCCTATCCTATTCTTTCTTAATTTTCTACTTCTTCCTACCTTACCTGCCCAGACCATGGTCAAGCCAGGCGCCGTGAAGCTGCCCAGGCACTTGAGGGCCGCAGCGGCGGCGGGGAGTAGTACTGGACCCAGTGCCAGGACAGCATGCGGGAGATTGAGGGGGGAGCAGGTGACGCGACGGGAGATATTCAGCCCGGAGGAAGTGGGCGCGCTGGTCTACTTCGTCCAGCGCCGCCTGCCCAGGACCATCGCGGGAGGCGGCAGGATCGCGGCCGGCAGCTACAACATGCGGGAGCGCCGGAAGCGGTGGGAGAAGGTGTGCTGGGCCATATCCCACCTCTACGGGGTCCAGCGCACCTACAGCCAGGTCACCCATCGCTGGACAGACCTCCTGGACCGGGAGCGCGACCTGCTGGACCAGCTCGGCTTGGAGATCCCCGGGCTTGGTGAGTAGTAGTAGCCATTTCATCACTCACTAGTATGATGTTTTCTCCTGCTCTGTGTTGTTGTATTGCAAATATTTGTTTTTTACAAGGAGCAAGCCAATAATGCCGCTGATGACGATTACATTGTAGTTAAATTATATTTCAAAATCTTCTGTGCATTTCAGGTGCACTGCTCTCCTTCTCAGTGGCGTTGCTACTATGCTTATTTGTTTTCTATTTCGTGGTCTCATTGGCCTGAATAACTATTATGTATGAGTGTACTTTACAGAACTGCGTAATGCTAGACACTAGGGGGCAGATTACATTTACAAGCCCCTTGCGCCACGTTTACGTTGCCTTGCGTGACGCAACAGCGGTGTAAACGTGCCGCATCCCTGCGAGTCATTTACAGCATGACGCATCTAGGGAGATGCGTCACGTTATAAAGCCATGGGCCTGCACCACAATGGGTGCGTTCCTAGTACGCAGGGTGGGCGGTCCGGCGGCTGTGCGCCTCGCAAAATTGCCTGTGTGAAATCTACAAGATTTAGAGCAGGCACTTCTGCGACGCTGCTACGTCAATTCAATTCCTTATGCCTGCTTGAAGCAGGCGAAAGGACTGACACAGCATGTTAAGTATTGGGTGGCCCTGAGCATTACTGGAGTTGCATTGCGTTGGCGACGTGACTCCAGCGATGCGCCGCTCTTACGTGACGAGATGCGTCACGCAAGTGCCTACCCTTGCGCCAGGGCGCGCCGCATTGTAAATGAGGCGCATCTGCCGTGTCGCAAGGGTAGTTTTGCGTGACGCATTTGATCTGGCGCATCTCTGGAGATACGCTTAAGTAAGTATGCCCCTAAGGGGCAGAATTGCAATTACCATTGCATCCCTGCAAAGTAGCAGGGATGCGCCATTAATTGTGCGGCCCGCTACCACCACCAAACATGGTGCGCCGTATTTGCAATGCGGCGCACCATGGGTCCAAAACGTCACCGAAGCTTTACTGCTGGAGTTGCGTCGCAACGATGGCGCAGCTCCAGCAATGCTCTGGGGTACCCTTTCTCCCCAATGCTGGGTCAAGCCGTACGTCTGCTTCAAGCAGGTGCAGGGTTTGTGTGACGCATCATTGTCCTAAAGGTGACTGATTGAAATTTTGTAGATTTCCCTCAGCCACTTTTAGGATGTGTTCCAGCGCAGGAATGCCCTCCCTTGCGCCGGAACGCCCCCTGATGGCGCAGGGCTTTATAACGGGATGCATCTCTCAAATGCGTCACGTTGTTCTAATATTATACGCCGCACCATGGCGCCCTTTTTTGTTTAGCTGCTGCGTCACAAAAGTCACGCAAGAACGGAGCAAAAGAGCCGCAAGGGGCCTAAATCTGCCCCTTCCTTTGTACCCCTGACAATAAGAAAAATAGTGGCGGTGGATTGATAGTTTGACTATTTAAATGACTGGTAATGTAGCAGGCAACTGTTAGTGTTGTCACTGATCTGACTGAAATCACAATGGAGTTTGTCTGTCACTTTGCATCTTGCCTGCGGACTGCTGCCTGCCAGTCCTAGGTGAACCTTTCAGTACTTTGTTTAGTGAGTTACGTGACTTTCGAAGTCACAGGTCCGCAAATAAATGAAAACTAACCCTAATCAATATAATTTCGCGGAAATATTTTGTTATTGTTCTTTTGAAATGTTTGATTTAGTTGACATTGACAAGCAACAATCATCCATGTTTTCTGTTCTTTCTTTCATGTTGTACGTCAGCTCCCCCCAGGGGCGAGAGGAGGACACAGGAGCAGCAGGCGGCGGATGCTGTTCAACAGGGCCAGGATCGGGCAGGCGAGGGCTCCTTTGCTGGCCCCAGTAAGTTTTCATTTTAGACTAGTACCTATTTTTCCTAGCGTTCCTCATTTGACTTTTTTCAAAATTGTCTTTGATCTTCTTGTAGACTGTATCTAAATTCTTATCCTGCCTCTACTATGACTCCCTGTGGTATTACTAGATTATTCTTATTAGTCTGTCTGTGTAGCTAACTAAGATTGCACGGTTGGCGAAACTCCCATGATTCTAGTCAGCAATAGCTCTATCAACTTAGTGCAGTCCTCTGGGATTGTCCATAATGTCTTTTGAAGTGTTCTATCTGGACTCATGCTTGCAAAAAGTGCAAAACCTTTCGCTCAGTCACTCTAGTCTGGACCAAAAAACACAGATTGTATTTAAGTTTAAAAGCTTTATTAAAAGTAAACACATTTATTAAAATGAAGTCATAATAAAACTAAACGTTTAACTGATAATGGAAAAGTGGTTAGTGCTGACGATTAATTGAAGACATTTCTTGTGGTCGAGCCGAGCTCTCACCTGGTTTCAACTTGATCTTGTTGTTAGAAGTCCATCTTCTGTCTGTGTGGAGAAAAATGGTGCGTGTTAAAAAACCAGCCTTCATCAGTTGTGCCAAAAAGTGCAGCAAGACAACCTTCCCTGGAAAAAGGGACATTTTTTTAACTTTAAAGTAGACAGTCACAAATTACATTGTTTTCACATGTCTTCATTCCTAGACCAAAGACTAGTGAGTGCTTTATTCTAACATTCTTAAATGTACTTTGTAGGTGGAACATCTGGTGGCGGGGCCAGCGTGGAGGTGGTGGTGCTCGACACGGAGGCGGAGGGCAATTCTTCAGGGGAGGAGGCGGCGGCTGTGAGAGTTGAGACGGTGGTGGTGGCGGCCAGAGGTAAGCTCTTATATATTCCTTACTTATTGAGATTGAAGACTAGCTGGGAAGGCAAGAATCTGAGATGCATGGCTGGGTGAATGATGAAGCAATGATGGGTGGAAGGACAATAGCCTGGGTGGGTGACACAGAAACTGTATGTGTCCATATACCTGGATCATGCTACTATCTGACTCTTAGATAGCATATGTGTATCTAGAGCAGGGGTACTCATAGTACAGCCCGCGGGCCGGTGGTGGCCCGGCAAGCCTTCCTTGGCGGTGCGTAGACCTTGCAGACAATCACTGCTCCCCTGGCCCCCACAGAGCAGAGGCTTTTTTGTATTTCACCTGTTAGCGCCCCTGCATCTCCACTCTGACAATCACTGCTCCCCCGGCCCCCACAGAGCAGAGTGGAGATGCAAGGCCACAAAGAGGTGAAATAGAACAAAGCCTCTGCTCTGTGGGGCCGGGCAAGCAGTGATTGTCAGGGTGGAGATGCAGGGGCCCTACAACAAACAAAGCCTCAATAATATGTTAATGGTCTTTTAAAGACCTGTTAAGTACTTTGGTGTTGTTGTCTGTGTGTGTGCGTTGAGGAAGCGGTCTCAACCCGGGCTGAAGGCTGACACAGATAGACACACACACAGTGAGATGACAGAGGGGGAGGGAGAGGGAGGGCAGGAGGGAGAGAGAGATGGAGAGGGAGGGCAGGAGGGAGAGCAGGAGGGAGAGAGATGTATGTAAATGCTGGGTCTGGTGGCTCAGTGGATGAAGGCATCTGCTGCAGGGACCTGTGTGCAACCTCATGGTCACAAGTTTTCGTTTTGCTTTAGCCCCGCCCCCTCTGACTCCGCCCCCACCAGTGCGGCCCTCGGCCACAAACTACACTGTAAATTTAGCCCCTGAGAGAAGGTTTGTGAGTACCCATGATCTAGAGAGAGTAGACGGTCAGTGGATGAACTAAGTGTAACTTTGAAGAGCATGTAACACTGCACCCGCACGTCCGTTCCAGTGTAGGAAAGGCAAGGAAAAGAAGTTTTAATTTTGTTCAAATACTACCATCAATAGTAGCAGTACTTTGTATTGCAAGCACAGCATAGATCCGGTTATTAGGGTGGCCACTCCCTACCTCTCTTAATAAGTTTAGTAGTACTCAGTCATTCATGTGTGGATGTATCACTGGTCACTCAATAAAAAGGAAAGCACCTAAAGTCATCCCATATATAAGCAAAAACATCCCATGTGAAGTGATAGATAATCCGATTATTTATCTTCTTCAATTTTCCATTTCTAGTACTCATTTCCACTGTAGGGTGAAAGTTAAATTAATTAAGCAGTAGCCCTTGAGTTGTAACAGAGTATTCTCAGTGCCACCCGTAATAGAAAAGTAAGAGCTTCACCACCTGCATGTACTGGACGGGTACAGTAACGCAACGCAAGTCTAGGTCACTCCTCATGGCATGCGTCTCTTTTTCTCGGGTGCAAGTTTACTGCGCTGGCATTATGCCGGCTTGCAGAAGATAACGTACCAATTTTCCTAAACAAGAGACAAGAAGAAGAATAAGACTGGTGTACTTTCATAGTCGACTCCAATGGAAGTCCATAGTGCTCGTAGAATTTGTTCCTTAAACTCCCACTAATGTTAGAGCAAGGATGAAGAAGTGTGAGGTTAGATAGATTCTGGCCTCAATAGTTATGTAATGCGCTTGCAAGTTGCTAGTTGTAGTGCAACACAAATTTCTGTTGAATGATTGAGTTAATCTTAAAGAGCATTGGTTACAGACTATGTCTTTCTTTCTTCATATAGGTTCTCCTTCCAAACGAACAAGGAGGAAGGAGCTGGCTAGAGCGGCCCGGCAACGGAGGATCGATGCCACTGTGGCCGAATATCGGCGGCTGGTGGCCCTGGAGGACGAAGAAAGTGTGCAGTCGACCACAACAACTACGTCATCTGCATCGGCCTCCGTGCCCCCACAGGCTGCCACCCAGCACAGTGGTCCACCCAGACTGAGCCGGGCTGCCAAAGCCAAACGCCACCGCCGAGTAGCAAGGACAACAGCTCCCTCTCACAGCCGTTGCACCTGCAAGGCATTGAAGGCACGCCTGCGCCGCAGTACCCTGATGGTGTCCCGCCTCCAGCAGGAGCTCCACCACTTTTCAAACCAGTTGGAGGGGCTCCGCGTAGAGCACGCCTTGCTCCGCCAGGAGCATGATGCCCTGGCCCAAAAAGTAGACAGCATCCACCCATAGTGTCCCTTGCCCCTTTTTTAGAGACTTTTGGGGGGTGGGAATTGGGAGTTGGGTTTTTGGGGACTTTTGAAGGACAATCGTTGGGGTTAGGGAGGGTCTTGCGGGAGATTATTTTGTTAGGGATATAAATATACTTTTTCAAACTTTATCTGAGCATACCCGTTTCTTACTGCTTGCCTGGTGGGTGGGGGTTTAACAGTGACTTTGTTTTCCTGAAAGTTTAGTTCCATTTTCTTCCTTTAAGTGTAAATGCCCAAATGTTTTCAACACTAAGTGCCTCTCACAGAGTAATTGAAGTGAATCCAAGAGTCCTAGGACTTTAGTAGTACTACCGCCAGTCTCTCGTCTCTCCTACTAATACTCCATTATACCCCCAAACCACCAAACGCTTATCTTACCTGTAATTTGTGTTTGAAAGTAGGGCTAGACCCAGGGCTGGCTCCACGGCAAACAGCGAATAAGGTTGGCAATCTTGGTCGGATAAAATTTCCTCATAGCGGTGGTACTAGTGGTGTGACACAGTGGCAGTTGCATGCCTATGAAAAAAAAGAAAATTAAATCTGGTTTGTCCTCCTGAGCAATTCAACGGTACAACTGAGAATATAGCAGGTGACAGAAGTACACTAGAACAGTGCCACATTGTAGCCTAACAAATTGTAAAGTATAACTACTAATTCGGTTGAAGTTCTTTGACATTAGCCATGCTGTCTTTGTCAAGCAGAGTAAGAATATATCCTCGGATTTCTTCACCAGCCTGTTGCTATCACCTTATCCTCCCCAGCAAGTGTGTGGATTTATTGCTGTAATTTAGTCACACATCAATCAAAACCACACAGCCCGGGGGAAGAGGGTTAGGTTTTGAAAAATGGATGGGTACGGGGGTTTTTGGGAAAGGTTTTGGGAGACAAGAAAAAATAGCACAGCATGGACAAACAATTGTGAACATAAACAAATCTTTGGGTACAAACCTATCCATCAATCTTTGAAAGTGCATGCACTAACTGCATGCATGTCAGTGAAAAGTAAGTAGTACTTTCGACAACTGTGGAAGAAAGAATGCGACAGTACAGGGCGTGTGTGGAATTATTCATAACGATATTCAACATAAGGTCTCTGTAGCCAGATACCTGAGAGCCTTGCTGGTCACTATAAATCCATTCACAACAACACTCAATGGGGTTGGTCTGGAAGGTATAGTAGATAGAAAAGGAGAAATTGCTTTTTTTCTAGGTGTCCCCTCACTCACCAGGGTTGCCCCTTGGACATGCTTCATCATTGGGGCCATCCCAGTCCTCTACGGGCTGGGGCGTGCTGCGACTTGCGAATTACGTAGGAGCACTTACAAATGACTATGTGTGGTGCAGATGTGATAGTGGAGTGGACTAAGTGATGTGTTAAGGGACCCAATTTAGAAGCAGAGAGAGATCCAAGAAATGCAGTCACAGTCAGAGAAAAAGGCAAGGGATACTGTATCTATGTTGTTGTAGTTGTCCTGTTGGAAGTGGTAAGTAAGTTGCCTGCAGTAAAAAAATCCTCTTATTAGCGGCACTCCTCCATTGCAGCCGACGCTTCGTCCATCGATGTTGGTCACCAGAAGACACCCTGTAAAAAAAGCACAGCATAGACAAACAATTGAACATAAACAATTCTTTGGGTACAAACCTATCCATCAATGTTTGAAAGTGCATGCACTACTGCATGCATGTCAGTGAAAAGTAAGTAGTACTTTCGACAACTGTGGAAGAAAGAATGCGACAGTACAGGGCGTGTGTGGAATTATTCATAACGATATTCAACATAAGGTCTCTGTAGCCAGATACCTGAGAGCCTTGCTGGTCACTATAAATCCATTCACAACAACACTCAATGGGGTTGGTCTGGAAGGTATAGTAGATAGAAAAGGAGAAATTGCTTTTTTTCTAGGTGTCCCCTCACTCACCAGTGTTGCCCCTTGGTGACATGCTTCATCATTGGGGCCATCCCAGTCCTCTACGGGCTGGAGCATGCTGCGACTTGCGAATTACGTAGGAGCACTTACAAATGACCATATGTGGTGCAGATGTGATAGTGGAGTGGACTAAGTGATGTGTTAAGGGATCAATTTAGAAGCAGAGAGAGATCCAAGAAATGCAGTCACAGTCAGAGAAAAAGGCAAGGGATACTGTATCTATGTTGTTGTAGTTGTCCTGTTGGAAGTGGTAAGTAAGTTGCCTGCAGAAAAAAAATCCTCTTATTAGCGGCACTCCTCCATTGCAGCCGACGCTTCGTCCATCGATGTTGGTCACCAGAAGACACCCTGTCCACTGCCTGCCTGATGCTGAATTGTGGCTCGCTAATGTGAAGCCTGACTCCATCCTTTTTTCCCCATTGCAGAGACTGAAACCCGGCCTGTAATTATTCAACGAAAAACAGGAAGTGATATAATATTACAACACCACTGATAAATAAATATAAGGTATGTAGGCTGTGGAGTGCAAAAAGTCACAATTTGATTTTCCAACTAAACAGTACAATATTTTTGAAAGTGCGTACTCTGTCTGAGTCACCTTTTGAAGGATAAATAAGTAGGGGCAAATTAATGTAGCGGATCTTTCCCCTCAAGCTAGGTGTACTGTAAACTGTGTTTTAGAACAAAATTAGATCTTCCTAGCAGTGCTCCCACCCAGACCCTTACTAAAGCCAGTCGCAAAAATGTAGAAGACCCCCAATCAAATCTCAAAAAACGAGGCCTAGCAGAAAATTGGTGACAAAACTTACTTTGAAAGTAAAAGTAGGCCTAAGTACCCCCTTCCTAATTACCCCTTACCCACCGTGGATTGCATTCAAACCACTTGCAAGCAACCAAGCAAAAGTAGCCATAGCCAGCATCGCTCCAAGACTCGAAATCCCCCCCACTCAAACACATGCAATAGAAATACTGCTAACCCTAACGAACCCTAAGTTAAGAATAGTGGCAAAGGGTTTCTTTAACTATGCCAAATCCCCCCTTTCCCACCATGGATTTTCTTCAAATGACTTGCAACCAAAATTACACATTCTCACGAGTGCTTCAAGACCCCAGAACTCAGTTGCAAAAATCTAGAACACCCCGAAACACATGCAATCCTGCTGCTAGGGCTAACCCTAACGAACCCTAAGTTACAAAAAGTGCCAAAAGGCTTTTCCGCGAGGATTTTGTCCCAACCACTTCTACCCGGTATTAGACCATCCCAGGAATGCCCCAAGACCCGCCAACCCACCCGCCAAGAAGCATAACACCCCCAAACAGGCCAAAAAGCAAAATCTCATACTTGCAATATTTCTCGGCCTTCGGTCCAAACGCGCTGCGTAGCTAGGCCATAAGTCGGGGTTGCCACGACGGATTTCCTGAAAAGCAAATGCAATCAAGATTAGTGTGTCCCAGCAGTGCTCCCAGACCCTGAAACTCACCCACAAACACCAGGAAGCCCCCCAAACAGGCCCCCGAAAACGCTACATTGAGCAAAATGTCAGAAATAGCCACAAAAAAAATCGGCCTGGATTTTGTCCCAACCACTTCTACCCGGTATTAGACCTTCCCAGGAATGCCCCAAGACCTGCCAACCCACCTGCCAAGAAGCATAACACCCCCAAACAGGCCAAAAGCAAACTCTCATACTTGCAATATTTCTCGGCCTTCGGTCCAAACGCGCTGCGTAGCTAGGCCATAAGTCGGGGTTGCCACGACGGATTTCCTGAAAAGCAAATGCAATCAAGATTAGAGTGTCCCAGCAGTGCTCCCAGACCCCGAAACTCACCCACAAACACCAGGAAGCCCCCCAAACAGGCCCCCGAAAACGCTGCATTGAGCAAAATGTCAGAAATAGCCAAAAAAAAATCGGCCTGGATTTTGTCCCAACCACTTCTACCCGGTATTAGACCTTCCCAGGAATGCCCCATGACCTGCCAACCCACCCGCCAAGAAGCATAACACCCCCAAACAGGCCAAAAGCAAAATCTCATACTTGCAATATTTCTCGGCCTTCGGTCCAAACGCGCTGCGTAGCTAGGCCATAAGTCGGGGTTGCCACGACGGATTTCCTGAAAAGCAAATGCAATCAAGGTTAGAGTGTCCCAGCAGTGCTCCCAGACCCCGAAACTCACCCACAAACACCAGGAAGCCCCCCAAACAGGCCCCCGAAAACGCTACATTGAGCAAAATGTCAGAAATAGCCAAAAAAAAATCGGCCTGGATTTTGTCCCAACCACTTCTACCCGGTATTAGACCTTCCCAGGAATGCCCCAAGACCCGCCAACCCACCCGCCAAGAAGCATAACACCCCCAAACAGGCCAAAAGCAAAATCTCATACTTGCAATATTTCTCGGCCTTCGGTCCAAACGCGCTGCGTAGCTAGGCCATAAGTCTGGGTTGCCACGACGGATTTCCTGAAAAGCAAATGCAATCAAGATTAGAGTGTCCCAGCAGTGCTCCCGGACCACGAAACTCACCCACAAACACCAGGAAGCCCCCCAAACAGGCCCCCGAAAACGCTACATTGAGCAAAATGTCAGAAATAGCCAAAAAAAAAATCGGCCTAGATTTTGTCCCAACCACTTCTACCCGGTATTAGACCTTCCCAGGAATGCCCCAAGACCCGCCAACCCACCCGCCAAGAAGCATAACACCCCCAAACAGGCCAAAAGCAAAATCTCATACTTGCAATAATTCTCGGCCTTCGGTCCAAACGCGCTGCGTAGCTAGGCCATATGTCGGGGTTGCCACGACGGATTTCCTGAAAAGCAAATGCAATCAAGATTAGAGTGTCCCAGCAGTGCTCCCAGACCACGAAACTCACCCACAAACAGACGGAACCCCCCCAAAGAGCACCTCAAATGCAAGCAAGTCATCAAAAACACAAAAAAAATTCCGCCTGTGATTTGGTCCAAAACACTTTTATCCGGTATTAGAGCTTCCCAACAATGGTTCCAGAGCCGTCAACTCACCTGCAAAGAGGTACAACAACACCCCCACAAGTGCTGAGTCTTTCTTCATTGGGCGTAAACCAGCCCTCTGGTTTGATGGAAATAGGAGTCTGGAGGAGGAGGATAGAGGAGCATGTTCTTCTGAACTTGTGAACCTGAGGAATGCAGACTGCGGCAACTTCAAATCAATTAGCAAACCAGTGAAGACAGTTCTGCTGATGGGCTTGATTTTGTGATTATCTGATTAAAGTTTGAAATATATTAACTGTGCACAACAAAGAAAGACAGACACACAGGAATAAAAGTGAATAAGGACGAAAAAGAAAGTTATTGATTCGTTGTCTCATTTTCAGGGCTCGGTATCACGGTCCAGGAATAAGAATAAGGCTTCGTCATCATACTCTGCGAATTCAGGCAGGGTGAGCTCAGTGTCACCTGACAGAGTAGAAATTCCCTCATCTATGTTGCTGGCCACCTCCTCTTCATCCGGCACGCTTTCTCGTACTCTGAAATCTGGTGGTATGAGGTGCTGATTCATCTTGATCATTGTTAACCTCTCCACATTTTTGGGCGAGAGGCGGCTCCGTTTGGGAGTTACAATGCCACCAGCAGCACTGAAAACCCGTTCAGAAGACACGCTTGCGAGTGGGCAAGACAAGTAGTTTAAAGCCAGGATGGTGAGCTGTGGCCACAATTCTTTTTTCCCATGCCAATATGCCAATGGGTCAGAATTAACATAGACCTCTGTTGAGTCATTCAGATAGTCCTTCACCATCGACTCAAGGTCCTCATCCAAGGTTCCTCCACTTTGCTTAGCTCTTGCTGTGCCTCTGACCTTTTGAGAACCAAACCCACGCAGAGCTAGCCAATCCTCTTCAGTCTCCAATGTTTCTGTTGTGTCTCGTGCAGATGATCTGGTTGCCGGTGTCTTTAACGGCTGAGAGGTCACTTGTGCCACAGCCACAGGTGCAGAAGTGGATTGTTTTGACTGGGGATGGCCTGCTGATGTACTGCCATTTCCTTCAATTTCCAGCCGTTCTCTTTCAAACCTCTTGGCTGACAAGGCTAGCCAACGTTTGTACTTTGGAACATGTTCATCATCAAAAGGAAAGAATGCTAGGCCTGCCAGCGCCTTTTTGTAGCGTGGATCCAGAATAGTAGCACAAATGTAATGCTCTTCTGAGTGGATCTTTTTAAGACGTTCATCACCTTGTAGGAGCTCTAATAATTTCTCAGCCAGAAGCAAAGAGTCTTGGTTTTTGTCATCTTCTTCAAACACAGAACACACCTCCTTCAGTTGGTCCTCCAGCATGTACAACAATGGGATAGCTTTTCCCAAATTAGAGTCCTCCTTGCTGACTGCACGCGTGAAGAACTCAAAAGGACGAAGCATGCGTGTCAGGCTTTGAACTATGTTCCATTGCGCCGCACCCATCCTCAGCTCCTCTGTACCCTCTGTAAGGAAATATTGATCGAGTTCCGTATACTGCTCATACCGACGCTCAAGCATGTAGAAGGTTGAGTTCCAACGTGTTACCACCTCCTGGATGAGTGCTTTCACTGGCATTTGACGTTGATATAGCAGGCTCCTCAGCTGCTTCCGGGCCTTAAAAGAATGGCTGAAATGCTTGCACATTTTTCGGCAGGTGTCCAATACACTGTACGCTGCACTGCCTTTATTACCCAAAAATTTTTGGACAACCAGGTTTATACAGTGCGCCAAACACGGCACTCTGAAATAGTCACTGTCCCTCATGGCCTTAACTATATTGGCGCCATTGTCCGTGGAAACATAACCAACCTGGCGTTTTAGTGGGGACAGCCACTTAAGGACCTTTGTCTTAAAGACATCCAAAATGTTATCTGCTGTGTGACGTTTCTCCAAACCAAACATGGCTAGTGTTGCATGTTTCCGAGCAGCTTTAAAAACAATGTCTGCGTCAACACCTGCGTTTAGCTTTGCTTTAGCCCCTGAAAAAGAGACCCAGTGTGCAGTGATGCACATGTAATCAGCGCCTGCGCCACTGGTCCACATGTCTGTTGTCAGATGTATAGTGTGAACAGCACTCTTCTGCAAAGCTGCCCCAATCACCTTCAGAACATCTTCATGTAGTGCTGGAACCGCAACTCGGGCAAAATAGAACCGGCTAGGAACCTTCCATTTAGGGCAGAGCGCTGCCACTAATTCTAGAAAACCAACCCCTTCTACAAAAGAAAAAGGGAGAAGGTCCAGAGCTAGCATTTTAACCAGCTTAGTGTTATACAGACGCATCAGTGGGTGGTTGCGTTCATATTGAGCTTCTGTAAACAACATCTTTTTAATGTTGCCCTGGACCAAAGATTTACGGGATGATGATGATATCTTCGACCCAGTTACGCTCGCTGATGAACTTTTTCGTAATGGTGTATCACTCTCTCCCACACTCTTAGTGTGGCTCACATGGGGTGTGCTGCTGACAGGGGTACTGGGTGTAAGTGAAATGTTTGACACGTCTTCTTCCTCCTCGTCATCATCAGATGAAACATCATTACGTGCAATTCGGCCTTCATTGATCGCCTGTAGGTGCGCAAACCATTGGACAGCGTGCTTTCTTTCAAGATGACCTCTCTGGCCTCCGGTACCATAGTTGTAACCAAACTTACCACGACTAACTGCCAACTTACAAATGCTACAAATGGCGAGGTTTTCCTTTTTTGTGGAAACACTAAAGAAGTCCCAAACTGTGGACTTGAAATGTCTTTGGGGGCCGGAGGAGGCGGCGATACTGGTGGTGGTGGTCCTGCTGCTAATGCCAGATGAAGTGGAGGATGTGGATTGCCGAACTTCAGTACGTTTTGCACTTTCACCACCACAAATTGAGGTTGTATGACGATCCATCGCAATCCAACTCCTCGCGGCCGTTCGCATCGCGGCCAATCCATCGCAATGACAATGACATCGGCCTTTTTGTCATCGCACGTCGTTGCAACGCAAATGCGGCCGTGGCCTAGGATCGCGTTTCACATCGGCGACAGTACATCGTGCGACATGACAACGCGATGTTTCACCGTGGTATGCAACACTTGGACCACGTGGTATTTATTAGCTCCACCGCAGTAGTAAGTCATTCTGGTAGCGTTCTTGGCATCGTCAATGTTTTTTTTCTATATACACCTTCAAGCCGGTCTGCTGGAAATCCCGTTGCATTAATATTGGGATAAATATAGTTCAGGCCCAAGTCGAATCCGTCCTCCTGGTACCGCCGCTTGTTGCGGCTGACTATCTCGGGTAGGGATAGGGGTGGGGGGGTGGTGCTGCTGCCTTTTCTGCAGGGTGGCAGTGGGTGGGGAGCGTGTTTGGGATATAGCAGTGTGTTATCTTTAAGATGTATGTAGCAAGTGGTTCCTTATACCTGCACGCCCTCTCCCGGATGTGGTTCTGACTGAGAGCCCGGAGGTCGTGTGAGGCCTATGATCAGCTGTGAAGTGAGAGGTGAACGTCGATGCGCTGAGCCCGCACACCTTGCCCAGCCCTGCTCCTGCATCTCTCCCCGCACCTATAGCTGCAAAATCCTATTTGGAAGACACTGGATGCCCTCTCTTGCCCTCGGTGGGCCGCTGCCGGAGATAAGCACGCAGGCAGGGGTGGAATCGGACCCAGGGCCCCAACTCCAGCTGTAGTGTGATATAGCTGCCTAGCGAGGCATGAAGGCATCTGCTGGCAACACATAGGCGCAAAGACACATGGCCCAGACCAACCTCAGATTACCTGGGAGGGAACTGAATGCCGCGTGGTTCCTTCTATATGTCCGCATCCCACGCCGGCCAGATACACAGAGTATTTCAACATGGAAGCACCCACCGCATTGCGAGTTGATGGAACAGATTCCACTTATACCTATCCACAGCTGAGTTTATGTTTCCCTTCTTCCCCCTTTACCCTCACGGCTCATGTTTGAAAACGTTCCGTTTTGGTTATTTTATGTGCCTAATAACTCGTGATGTAATTACGCCGTATTTTAATGTTGGACGAGGTAATGAACTCAGCAAGCATTCCATATACACAGCCCAGATTTGATTTGACGTGTTTATTGTATTTTACATTTAAATATGTACAAATGTGTTTTTGGTGTTTAACAAATAAAAATGTACAAACCTGATTCTTGTGTATTTTTCTATGTGACATTACATATCACCTTGGTTTATGCGTTAGACCACATGTTGTCGCAGTGATTGCTGCTGATGTTTCGCTTACTTATACACCTTCCATCAAAGGTTTTCAAAAAATATATATATTATCTTGGTATGAGTGGATGATTGCAGGCGCAAACCGTGTCTGTCTGCACCAAAGTGTGTCTATGTTTCCGTTAGACCACATGTTGTTTTCCGTTTTAATGTGCTCGGTTCTTCCTATGCGCTGCTTCCCGTTTTAAACTTACTTAAATAAAGATTGCTCTTTATATGTTCCCGTTTTAATGTACTTAAATCAACATTGTTCTTTATCCTGTCATTGTGCGCACATTCTGTCATAATTTCAAGTAAAATGACTTAAATTAACATTGTTCTTTATATGTTCCCGTTTTAATGTAGCAAATTCAAAGTGTGTCTATGTTTCCGTCATTGTGCGCACATTGTGTCCTAATTTCAAGTCAAATGACTTAAATTAACATTGAATGTAGCAAATTCGATGTCATCGTTAACGATGTATTAGCTAATGCGATGCGATTGCATGCGTAATGCTGGCATGCGATGTGATGACTGTCACGATGTAATCGCCGCGTTGCAATGTCAGCGCGATGCGATGTATCCGATGTAAGGGGTGCTTCCCCAAATTGAGGTCGAGGTGGATGGAGGTCCCTTCTGGCGACTAAGAAATATGGAAGCGGTAGGTGTTGGTGTACTAGTTAACTCCAATGATTGTGGTGTTTCTTCCATTGCCTCCTCGTCGACATCATCATCACGCTCAGCAGCTTCTCGGGATAGGGTCAAAATGTCTCTTTGCTGCATGCCCGGTGGGGCTGCAGTGACCTTTGTGATGACTGGCTCGTCGTCATCGTGAGAGGCTTCATCACCAGCAGTATCTGTCCCTTCTTGTTGAGCCTCATCACAATCCATAGCTATGAGTTTTTCGACGACCTTCCTTTTACGCTTAGGTACCTTTGTCAGATCATGGTGTGCCTCACTGTCAGACCGCAGTTGTGGATGCCAAGACGGATCACTTGCATCAGAAGGAGGTGGGCTTGAAGAAGATGTAGACACCCCCCTTGATCTTTTCCTTGCTAGGGATGTGGAAGACAATGAATGATCATCAGGAGGAGTGGCTTCCAATACCTCGGCTTCATTGTCGATTTCCTGATGTGCCCCTACTTCGGGAGGAACAACTATTGTGGGCACTTGTGAACCTCCATGCACCTTTGCTTGCGCATCTCCTTTTGCTGCTTCTCCTTCCACATGTACTTGGGCTTGTACTTGCACATGTGGTTGTTGTTGCGGCTGTGGTTGTTCAACACTTGTCAGATGAGTTACAACAACCTGTGTTGATTCAGGGACATTGCTGCTACTTTCTTGCGATGAGCCAACATCACTGGTCGATGGTGATTGGAGAAGTACACTGACTGCCTCTGAAGCACTCAAGGGCTTTGACTTAAGTTGGCGTGGTGGTGGAGGCACTGAACCCAATGGAGCAGGGGTGCTGCTCCCAGCTTGGTCCCCAGCAGATCCTGCTGCTGCAGGCGTACTTTTTTTGCTCCCAAAAAACATGGCGGGTGGCACACCAGCCTTCTTGGTAACTTGCTACTTCTGCTCCTTACTAGCAACTTTCTTGCTAGAGGAGCTACGGAGAAATTTTTTTGGGGCCATCTTCTTCAGAGCAGGTCAGGCAGCAGGCCGCAGTTGCACGAATTGTAGAGTTGTCTGAGACCAGACGTGACGTCGCGTGACGTTATGCTGCACACACACACCGCTGCAGGACTTCTTCCTGGCACTGGTGGTTCTCTTGAGTCTTGTGCACCTAAAAACAATGGAAGACAGAGGAACATCAGTTCAGTTATACAGCACAAAAAAATCGAAAAACACTGCAAAATCAGCACAATCCCATTCCATCCATGCCCTCCATGATGTTTAAGTTCAAGACAGCCCACAGAAAGACTAGGCCCATGCTAGACTCAAATACCCCTGGTGAAAAGGCCACAAGTACAGGCCCAAAAAACGAAAATCACTGAAAAATCAGCACAATCCCAATCCATCCATGCCCTCCATGATGTTTAAGTTCAAGACAGCCCACAGAAAGACTAGGCCCATGCTAGACTCAAATACCCCTGGTGAAAAGGCCACAAGTACAGGCCCAAAAAACGAAAATCACTGAAAAATCAGCACAATCCCAATCCATCCATGCCCTCCATGATGTTTAAGTTCAAGACAGCCCATAGAAAGACTAGGCCCATGCTAGACTCAAATACCCCTGGTGAAAAGGCCACAAGTACAGGCCCAAAAAACGAAAATCACTGAAAAATCAGCACAATCCCAATCCATCCATGCCCTCCATGATGTTTAAATTCAAGACAACCCACAGAAAGACTAGGCCCATGCAAGACTCACTACCCCTGGGCATAAATAAAGGTTGAAAAGTAGGCAAAATGGTTGCAGGCCTAACAACAAAGCCTGCATTCAAAATGGCCACTTGCCTGCCAGCACATGGCCAGTGCCTGTAGCTGCACTCAAAATGGCCACCAGCCACATGGCCTGTCCCTCCCCATGAACACCCCCAAAAATCGAAAAACACTGCAAAATCAGCACAATCCCATTCCATCCATGCCCTCCATGATGTTTAAGTTCAAGACAGCCCACAGAAAGACTAGGCCCATGCTAGACTCAAATACCCCTGGTGAAAAGGCCACAAGTACAGGCCCAAAAAATGAAAATCACTGAAAAATCAGCACAATCCCAATCCATGCATGCCCTCCATGATGTTTAAGTTCAAGACAGCCCACAGAAAGACTAGGCCCATGCTAGACTCAAATACCCCTGGTGAAAAGGCCACAAGTACAGGCCCAAAAAACGAAAATCACTGAAAAATCAGCACAATCCCAATCCATCCATGCCCTCCATGATGTTTACATTCAAGACAACCCACAGAAAGACTAGGCCCATGCAAGACTCACTACCCCTGGGCATAAATAAAGGTTGAAAAGTAGGCAAAATGGTTGCAGGCCTAACAACAAAGCCTGCATTCAAAATGGCCACTTGCCTGCCAGCACATGGCCAGTGCCTGTAGCTGCACTCAAAATGGCCACCAGCCACATGGCCTGTCCCTCCCCATGAACACCCCCAAAAATCGAAAAACACTGCAAAATCAGCACAATCCCATTCCATCCATGCCCTCCATGATGTTTAAGTTCAAGACAGCCCACAGAAAGACTAGGCCCATGCTAGACTCAAATACCCCTGGTGAAAAGGCCACAAGTACAGGCCCAAAAAACGAAAATCACTGAAAAATCTGCACAATCCCAATCCATCCATGCCCTCCATGATGTTTAAGTTCAAGACAGCCCACAGAAAGACTAGGCCCATGCTAGACTCAAATACCCCTGGTGAAAAGGCCACAAGTACAGGCCCAAAAAACGAAAATCACTGAAAAATCAGCACAATCCCAATCCATCCATGCCCTCCATGATGTTTACATTCAAGACAACCCACAGAAAGACTAGGCCCATGCAAGACTCACTACCCCTGGGCATAAATAAAGGTTGAAAAGTAGGCAAAATGGTTGCAGGCCTAACAACAAAGGCTGCATTCAAAATGGCCACTTGCCTGCCAGCACATGGCCAGTGCCTGTAGCTGCACTCAGAATGGCCACCAGCCACATGGCCTGTCCCTCCCCATGAACACCCCCAAAAATCGAAAAACACTGCAAAATCAGCACAATCCCATTCCATCCATGCTCTCCATGATGTTTAAGTTCAAACTAGCCCACAGAAAGACTAGGCCCATGCTAGACTCAAATACCCCTGGTGAAAAGGCCACAAGTACAGCCCCAAAAAACGAAAATCACTGAAAAATCAGCACAATCCCAATCCATCCATGGCCTCCATGATGTTTAAGTTCAAGACAACCCACAGAAAGACTCAGTCCACCCACCACTGAGTACCCCTGGGCAAAAGGCCCCAAAACAGCCCAAAAATCGAAAATTCCAAAATTTTAGTTGCACCAACTGTAATGCCCCAAACAAACTTACTTGTAAAATTTCTAATCCAACAGTGATCCAAAGAAAGTCAAAAAGGCCTCAAATTTAAATATCCAGCAGCATCCACAAAAAGTAATCCTTCCAGCTCCAGATCCAAATGAAAAGTGACCAGGAGATGGACAAAGCACTGGGAGGAGCCTGCTGAACAGGAACAGGAAGTTGAAGACTGTGGGGCACTTCCTTTCTCCCACCCCCTCCCCCCCTCCCCAAAATGGACTCCTCGCTAAAAAAGTGCAGGCAAATGTCAACCTAAGGAGTTATTCAGATAAAAATCATCATTTCAAGAAGGTTTATGCTGCTTGCTGGTGGATTTCTTGTGCAGAATTGCAAATTTTCTATTTTCGCTTGTGCGAGATTCTTGCTGCTCGCCGCATCTCAAATCTCGCAATTGCGAAGTACCGCAAGACGTGATCTCGCCGTACTCGCGTTGACAAACTATCGCTCGCAAGCCGCGATGACGTAATCGCGCTTGCCAATTCCCGCGGGATCACACAGCAAGATCCAAAATGGCGCAGCACTCGCAAACTATCGAGAAAAACAACCCGTCAAACGATGATAAACGCCGCGCGCCGCAAAAATTGTATCACCAACGCCGGGCGCCGCAAAAAAAATCCGCTGCGTGCGTATTTGCGGATTTTGCGGGAAATTCGCAAATCTCGCGGATTGCGGATTTCCCGAAAATCCACAAAATCCGCGAGCGTAACGGATTTTCCGCCTTAGCCTGCATCAATCAACATTACATAGGTCTTTTAGCTTCTGAAACAATGCTTCACAACATTAATACATTTGAAGTGTACAATATTCACAGAGAAAAAATGAACACTTATAGGCATCATCACAACAACTCTCACTCACACCCACTCACACCCTCACCCACCCTCAACCTCAGCCTCACACACCCTCACTCATCCTCAACCTCCCTCACACCCTCACACACCATCACTCACCAACACTCCCTCACCCTCAACACCCTCACACACCCTACTTACCCTCACCCACTCACCCTCACACACCATCACTCAACATCACCCCCTCACCCTCACACCCCCTCACACACCCTCACCCTCACCCACAGTCACACACTCAACCTTAAAACTCGCACACCCTCACTCACCTTCACACACTCACACCCTCACAACACTCACCCTCACTCACCCTCAAACTCTCATCCTCACTCACCCACACCTAGCATCACACACCCTCACACCCCCTGACCCTCACATCCACTCACCCTCACACTCACACCGTCCAAGTCCACCCTCCAACTCCACCCTACAACACCACCCTACAACTCCACCCTCCAACTACTACTCCACCCTCCAACTACTAATCCACCCTCCAACTACTAATCCAACCTCCAACTCAAAACGTAAATAGCATTAGGCAACATTTAATTCAATAACTAAACATCGGATTACACACTTGTAATTATTCAAAAATGAAAACTTAATGCATCGCGAGGACAGTGCACCAATTAATACATAAAAATGCAGAAAAGGATTGTAAAATATAATTTTTTTAAGAAAAACTATAAATCCAAACAAAATAGGCAAACATCTGAATACACAGCGAGTAATAGACCAATTTAAAAGGGGACAAAGACATCTAAAGGACACAAATTCACAACATAAAGCAGTTACTAAAGTAAGGGAAAATCAATAAACCATTAAACAATGGCGGGAAGAATCCACAAAACAAAAAAAGTGCATAATCACAAGAGCACGAGACCTCACATCCTAATTGCAATTCTTCCATAAATACAATAAAGTTTTCCACTCAAACTACACAACAAAAACAATACAATTTTTAAAGGTGGCTTCATACTTATACTTTGCCACAATTAATGCACATCTGTAGTCGAACATTTAAAAGGAGGTAAACATTGTCTCTAATGAGCAAACACAGACAAAATGACTGCGCATCTATGTTAATGCAAGCCAAGCTTTTGCAGTGCAAATTGATGTGTACCTTACAAAAAATGATAACTTTTTACATGCATAATATAAAAAAAGTTACGTATGTGTTTGTTTTTTGATTCAGCGTTAACAACAACATCAATCAACATTACATAGGTCTTGATTAGTTTCTGAAACAACGCTTCACAACATTAATACTTTTGAAGTGTACAATATTCACGGAGAAAAAATGATCACTTATAGGCATCATCACAACCACTCACACCCTCACCCACCCTCACCCTCAGCCTCACACAACCTCACTCATCCTCACCCTACATCACACTCTCAAACCTCACACACCCTCACACCCTCAATCACACTCATACCCTCACACACCATCACTCACCAACACACGCTCAGCCTCACTCACAACCTCAACCCCCTCACCCTCACACACCCTCACTCACCCTCACACCCTCACACACATTCACTCATCACCCCCTCACCCCCTCACCCTCACACCCCCTCACACACCCTCACCCACCCTCACCCTCACCCACAGTCACACACTCAACCTTCAAACTCGCACACCCTCACTCACCTTCACACCCTCACAACACTCACCCTCAAACTCTCAGCCTCACTCACCAACACCTATCATCACACACTCTCACACCCCCTTACCCTCACCCCCTCATCCTCACACACACTCACAACACTCACACCCTCACTCATACTAAAACAGTCACCCTCAATCACTCTCACACACCATCACACACCTTCAAACACCCAGACACTCACATCCACTCACCCTCACACTCACACCATCCAAATCCACCCTCCAACTACACCCTATAACTACAATACCACCCTACAACTCTACCCTCCAACTACAACTCCACCCTCCAACTCCACACATAAATAGCGTTAGGCAACATTTACCCTCACCCCCTCATCCTCACACACACACTCACACCCTCACTCATACTAAAACAGTCACCCTCAATCACTCTCACACACCATCACACACCCTCAAACCCCCAAACCCTCACAACCACTCACCCTCACACTCACACCGTCCAAGTCCACCCTGCAACTACACCCTATAACTACAATACCACCCTCCAACTCTACCCTCCAACTACAACTCCACCCTCCAACTCCACACATAAATAGCGTTAGGCAACATTTATTTTAATACGTAAAAATCGGATTACACACTTGTAGCTATTCAAAAATTAAAACTTAATGCAACGCAAGGACAGTGCAGCAATTAATACACAAAAATGAAGAAAGGGATTGTAAAATAAAACATTATGTGTGTCATAAATGCACACAAAATAGGCAAACATCTGAAAACACAGCAAATAATACAACAATTTAAAAGTGGACAAAGCGAGCTAAAGGAACCAAATTCACAACATAAAGCACTTACTAAAGTAAGGTAAAATAAACCATTAAACAATGCCAGAAAAAATCAAAAACACAAACAAAGTGCGTAATCACAAAAGCACGAGACTTCACAGCCTAATTGATCTTCTTCCAAAACTACAATAAAGTATTCCACTCAAAGTAACAAAAGAAATCTAAACAATGCATTTAAGTATTCAAAAAAATAAAGAAAATAAACCGCATACATCAATATACTCGAAACGAAATAGCCCTTAGAAGTTAAAAAAACAGTTCATGTACGTCAAATAACAAACAACAGCTAAAAAAACATGAAATTAGAGTTGTCGCTAACATATACATTACATATCAATGTTAAAAAATGATTTAAATTTTCGTTAAATAAATAAATAACAAATAGTACAATCGCTAACAAAAAATGTCACTATTTATATAAATACACTCATAAACATGAATTCATTTATACATACTATAGATACTACATTAAATTAGCTAAAAAATAACTTAGAAATTAAATCTTACCTGTCAAACGACGCAGCAACAGCACACGAACAAGCACACGCCTTCCGCGCACCACGATTCTCGATCTTCTGGGGAATTCCACCGTCGACGTAAGCAAATCGGAACGCTACGTCAAAAAACGTAGCGCTCTGATTGGCTAGAAATAAACGTCAATCAAAAGTAAACAGTGACAACACAAAAAAAACTAGAATACTGACGTAGGTAGCGTCAAGGTGACGCATTGCTTCGGCCATTTTAAAATTAATACATTTAATACGGGAGTCCAGACACAAAACACACACATAACACTACACATATTAAAAAACACACACACACAGTTTAATTACATAAAAACATACACATAAGGCAGGACAATTCAAAAGGGAAGCTCTATCACATTTTATTTAATACAACACATATTAAAAAATAACACATTTAAATTGCTTATAAACATACACACCCTCAAACCCTCACCCTCACACCCCCTAACTCTCACACACCTTCAAACACCCTCAATCACCCTCACACAACATCACCCTCACACACGTCACACACCCACAACCTCACACCCCCTCACTCACCCTCACACACCCTCACCCTCACACACCATCACACCCACTCAGCCTCAAACCCCCTCACTCACCCTCACACACACTCACACCCCCTCACCCTCACACCCCCTCACCCTCGCACACCCTCAATCCCCTCACACCCTCACACCCCTCACAACCCTCTCACACTCACTACACCTCACACCCTCACCCTCACACACCCTCACACACACTCACCCCCCTCACCCTCGCACCCTCTCACCATCAACACCCCTCACACACCCTTATCCTCATACCCTCACCCTCACACACCCTCAGTCACCCTCACACCCTCACCCTCACACACCCTAACTCTCACCCTCACCCACTCACACACCCTCCGACTCCCTCACTCACACTCACACACCCTCACCCTCACACACCGTCACAAACCCACACCCTCACACACCCTCACTCACCCTCACTCACACTCACTCACCCTCACTCACCCTCACACACCCTCACCCTCACACACCGTCACACACCCTCAGCCTAACACGCCCTCACTCACCCTCACACACTGTCACACACCCTCACTCACACTCACCCTCACACACACTCACACCCCCTCACCCTCACACCCCCTCACCCTCACACACCCTCGATCTCCTCACACCCTCACACCCCTCACAACCCTCTCACACTCACTACACCTCACACCCTCACCCTCACACACCCTCACACACACTCACCCCCCTCACCCTCGCACCCTCTCACCATCAACACCCCTCACCCTCACACACCCTTATCCTCATACCCTCACCCTCACACACCCTCAGTCACCCTCACACCCTCACCCTCACCCACTCACACACCCTCCGACTCCCTCACTCACACTCACCCACCCTCACCCTCACACACCGTCACAAACCCACACCCTCACACCCCCTCACTCACCCTCACTCACACTCACTCACCCTCACTCACCCTCACACACCCTCACACACCGTCACACACCCTCAGCCTAACACGCCCTCACTCACCCTCACACATCGTCACACACCCTCAGCCTCACACACCCTCACTCACCCTCACCCTCACACACACTCACACCCCCTCACCCTCACACCCCCTCACCCTCACACACCCTCGATCCCCTCACACCCCTCACAACCCTCTCACACTCACTACACCTCACACCCTCACCCTCACACACCCTCACACACACTCACCCCCCTCACCCTCGCACCCTCTCACCATCAACAACCCTCACCCTCACACACCCTTATCATCATACCCTCACCCTCACACACCCTCAGTCACCCTCACACCCTCACACACCCTAACTCTCACCCTCACCCACTCACACACCCTCCGACTCCCTCACTCACACTCACACACCCTCACCCTCACGCACCATCACAAACCCACACCCTCACACCCCCTCACTCACCATCACTCACCCTCACACACCCTCGCCCTCACACACCGACACACACCCTCAGCCTAACACGCCCTCACTCACCCTCACACACCGTCACACACCCTCAGCCTCACACACCCTCACTCACCCTCACCCTCACACACACTCACACCCCCTCACCCACACCCACCCTAGCTCCCCTCACACCCTCACACCCTCACACCCCTCACAACAATCTCACACTCACTACACCTCACACCCTCATCCTCACACACCCTCACACACACTCACCCACCCTCAGCCTTGCAACCTCTCACTATCAACACCCCTCACCCTCACACACCCTTACCCTCATCCCCTTACCCTCATTCACCCTCACACCCCCTAACACTCAGACTCACCCACTCACATACCCTCACACACCTTAACTCTCCCTCACCCTCACACCGTCACACACACTCAGCCTCACACCCCCTCACTCACCCTCACCATTACGCACACTCACACCCCCTCACCCTCACACCCCCTCACCCTCACACCCCTCACCCTCACACCCCTCACGCTCACACCCCTCACCCTCACACTCACACCACTCAAGCCACGATGGGTGTGCGATGGGAGGACGCTCAGCTTGCAGGGCTGTGCTTCTCTCCCCTGCTGCACTCTCCTGCTCTCTAGAGATGTGGCATAACAACAAGAGCTGCCATCAATGTTACGTAAATACAAAACATGTTGCATTCCAAATGGTATAGGTGTCACATTCACAAAAGTTAAAACTATTGGCGTTGTGAATGACAAAGCTATCAATTTAGCTATTTCAAAAATCAACACAAAAAAAAATCATTTACAAGACCAATAGCTCCTACTTTTCTAATGCGAGACCTATTGCATTTCCAATGCTTGTTTAGGGTGTTTCTGATTCATACAATGAGTAGAGTTGTTCACTAAAGGTATGGTGCATACATTCAAGAGAGGGAATGTCTAAGGTGGAGCCTAGGTTAAACTTAGTGCATTTGTCTGCGGGCGAGAGCCGAAGATCGGTCAGCTTTAGGGATGAATAGGTGAGGTGGCGAGCTGTACCGTGAGGTCCAGGGGTTATGGTCCTCGAGCCGGTTCCGGCGCGGACGAGCGCAGACAGGCTTGCCTTTGGCGCGCCCGCTGCGCCCGCCCTCTGCTCGGACAGGAAAACATGGTTCCTTTATACAGGGTGGAGGAGGGCGGGAGGCGTCCAGCAGCTGGACCGCAACCCTCTCCTACCAGTAATATGGTGGCTGTAGTGTCAGAGTCACGGCGTCAGCACCTTACTCGGCTGCGCTGTAACAATCCATCAAATATGTAAGCCTCGGTGTGATGTAATCTCACACACAAGAACCTAAAGTGCAGGTAAGCTAAAATTTAACTATTAAAATATTTACAGCTTTTAAAACGCGTATTTACCGCAGTCGTAAATTCAGTAAGCTGACACAGGGATAGCAGGAGAAACCCCCGGCTTCCACCTCAGGGGAGAAAAATGCAGTTTGTGAGCGCGATATCAATTTACTTCCTTAAATATTCAGGGAGGGCGGGAGGCGTCGAGCAGTTGGACCGCAACCCTCTCCTACCAGTAATATGGCGGCTGTAGTGTCCAAGTCACGGCGTCAGCACCTTATTTGGCTGCGCCGTGACAATCCATCAAATATGTAAGCCTCGGTGTGATGTAATCTCACACACGAGAACCTAAAGTGCAGGTAAGCTAAAATGTAACTATTAAAATATTTACAGCTTTTAAAACGCGTATTTACCCAATTTTGGAAGTCCTTACTGCGCAAGTCACGTTGCGGAGGGAAAAGAACTCTGCAGCAGTGGAACCCAGCCAGCTGGCAGCCACAGCCAAGATGCTCCTGGGAACCAGACCTGTGACCCAGCGAGAAGAAGCTGAAGTGTACTAGGATTCGATACATTTGTATTCACTGTTATATTCACCATTGTTAACCAAAGGCATATGTCACGAGAATCTGGAATTCAATGGGCGTTAACGGAATTTAAATAAATATCTGAGAAAGTCTTAAATATTAGTTGGTGTGATGACCTGTCCTCCTCCTTTGTCCAATCAAAATTGGGCATCCTTACACTTGCAACATTGGGGGGTGGAACAATGACCCGAAAAACAGTATAACTAGTGTATGTCTAGCAAGAGAAATTGTCCGACTTGTCCGAATAGCTGACCTGTCACTGACCCAACGCACTCAATAGGTGACTGAAAACAGAGAGCTGCGGAGCACTCTGTTGGGAGGTTCAAGAACCCATTTGGGGTTTTGGGAAGTGAAAGTGCTGGCGAAGTACTTTTGCTGATAAAATGTATAATCCAGTCGGGGTTATTGGCAGATTCCTTGCAGAGAGGGAGTAGCGCAGGCATTGCAACCGAAGCTGTGGGTGCTGATCTTAACCTTTGACGAGCTTGTCCTGATCCAAATTCTGGGGTTATCCTGTCCTGGTTGTCCATGAGCTGCACCTGCTTGCCTACTGGCACCTAAGTCCTTGGGGTTTCTTCCCGTCTTTTCCAACTGACCCGTGGCCAGGGTTGGTCTTCACTCTATCCTAGGTAAATATAAAGTCTGTGTGGGTGTTCATAAATGAATTTGCATTTCCTTTTCTAAATTCCTGAAAATTTGCAAAGCTTTATTGCATATGTTCCTTTTCTTTCCCCGTCCCTTTTAAATGAGATTTCCATGTATTATTGTTTATTAGTATGTTCCCATTTTTTCCCCACCTATAGTCAATGCTAAATCGTTTTTTATTTAGTATATGTTCCTTTTCTCACCCTCCCTTTTAGGAGATAAGCTGAATTTATTAGTATGTTCCAAAATCTTACCTACCCCATAGTATTGAGCTAAAAATTAAATCTTGAATTGCAATAAGTTCGTCTTTAAACTGCCATCTTAAATTGCAAAAGTCTTTAGGTTTAGCATGTTCCCTTTTCTTTACCCTCCTCTAACCAAGTTATGAAAGTCTGTTATCTAAAATTAGCATGTTCCTTGTTACTACCTTCCCATTATTTTAAGTTCCTGAATGATTTGCATACTCTATTTTATAGATAGTCTCCTCACTTTTAATCTTCTGCTCATGACATATCATGATGATGATGCTTAGATAAAAGCTTGAACCTCCCCAGAGTCTGTGGTTATTTCATATTTTATAAATATTATGAATGTTCTTGAGTACCTAACTTCAAACTTAACTCCCTGATCCAATGTGTTTAAAGTTCCTAAGTATCTACATTGTTAGGTTATAGATATAGGAATTAGAAGTATAGACCTATAAAATGGAGCAGGCGGCGTGAGCCGGTAGCTCCGCGCTCGATCCCCCGATTAATCCTGAAAATCGGGGTCTACAGTGGCCTGGGACCGTGGAGACGGTGTCGGAACACCAGCGGCACTGTTGAGACCCGACATCCTGGCTGGCGGAGTCTCGACGCCGGAGTTTTCTTTATTGGCGCTGGAACCGGGCGGCCCGTGACGGAGCTCCCAAGATGGCGGCTGTCCCTCCCCGATAGCCCTGTGGGGAGCGGACTTGTCCTGGGGACCGGCGGAACAGATGGCTACAGCGAGGCCGAACAGAGACGGCGGCTGCCGGGCGCCGAGACCTGCATTCTGCGGGGAGCCGCCGGGGAGGGCGACCACTGTCGACCAGCGGTGAGCGAGGCCAGATTTCAGCCCTAAGGTGGCGGATCCCGGGCGGGCCCCCGGGGAGCAGTGACAACCCCTGGGCGAGGATCGGGGTTCTGTGGAGGGCCGGAGCAAAGCCCGGTTGCGAAAGATTAATTAAAACGAACTGGCCAGTGCCCTCCTGTACCGGCAGCAACTACAGCGTAGAAGGAGCTGCGCGTGACGCTCGTGGACCGGAGGACCGCGCGGGCCTGCAGCGACCCCCCCTTGTGGCTGCACGCAGCGCCCCGCTGTGCAGGAGAGGGCCACCGGACACACGGGGTGTCCCCTGTGCGAACGCGGCTCGACCGGAGCCTACCCGTGTCGACCACAACTGCCCCTGGATTGACAGGCACACCGAGCGGAGAACACCCGCGTTGGAGGCCGGCCCGGAGGAGAGGCCCGGGGACCGGGGAGCCGGCGAGAGCCCACCTCGCTGCACTGAGCCACAGGAAAGGGCCCACGGCAAGAAGAGAGCTGCAGGACACTCCTTGACTCGGCGGAGCCCACCCGCGAGCAGGTACGGCAGCCCTTGCCTCCCCCGCCACGCAGCGAGCATGGACGGTTGATGTACGGCCCCCTATCGGAGCAGGCCTCAGGGTTGTTGGGGTGTGAAGCAGAGCACCGGGCACACTCAGATGCGAGAGGACCTACTCCTGGGGAGCTGAAGGCGCTAGATCGCGGAACATGAACGCGAGGCAACGGAGAGTGAGGCAATACCAGTAGGGTGTCCGGCCCCGACAGGAGGATTTCAGGCGGGGGGCTGCCGGCTGGTTGTGGAAGGGGCTTGCTGGGGGCCTACAAGTGCAAGTCCCAGACTGGCTAGGACGGAGGGGCCTATTCCTGGTGCTCCGGCCGTCGGCCGAGGGGGTGAGGGACTGACCTGACAACCGGGCAGTGCCAGTGTTCGGGACTCAGTGGCGGACTGGTGGACTGGAAACCGAGTGAGCGCCAGACGCCTGCCAACTCTCGGGGGCCTATGACCGTGGTGGAGCCGCAGGGGCTACCTGGACTGCACTAAACGAAGGGGAGGTGATTGAGGAGGATCTACTACTTAGCTGGTGGCACAGACTGCAGAGAACTGGTGCAGCCCTGCGGGCCTCAGGCGCAGTAAGTCATGCCGGAGGGCGTTATTACATGGGATAGTGTGTGGTGCGGCCTGCGCAATGAAGCCGGGATCAGCAGAAGGAGGCGAGGTGCCGCTGAATACCGTGCCGACGGGTCAGGAGGTGATGGGGGCTCAGAGGCAGAGATAAGACTGGGCAAACGACTGGACCAGATCCTGGATGCCATTACAGCGACCAAAGAATCTCTCCATAACGACATAGCGCAGGTTGCAACGGGGCTGGGCCTCCTGAAGGCTGATCATTCGAAGCTGGTGGACCGGGTGAAGGACACTGAATTGATGGTGCAAGAACTGAAACCGGCGGTGGTGACTGTGGAACGGAAGTTGGAGGGGGCACTACAACGGCTATCAGTGCTGGAGAAACGGGCGGAGGATGCCGAAAGTAGAAACAGGCGCAACAATGTGCGAGTGGTCGGCTTGCCAGAAAAAATTGAAGGGGCGGACATGATTGCATACTTGGAGAACTGGTTTAAGATGCAAGTGGCACCGGAGGGTTTATCCCCCTTCTTCACGTTGGAAAGGGCGCATAGAGTCCCGGCTACGCCACCATCGTTGGGGCGCCCTCCGAGGCCGGTGGTGGCTCGTCTCCTCCATTACAAGGATAGGGATCTGCTGATTCAAAATGCGCGGACGCTGGGTCCCTTCAAAGTGGAGAACAGTTCGGTGACCATCTTCCCGGATTATACCCAGGAAATCCAAAGAGCTAGGGCTTGTTTCCTTGCAATCAAAAAGGAGCTCAGAACTGAGGGGATTCAATATTCATTACTGTTCCCGGCTAAACTACGGATTATCCTGGACGGCGCGACACAGTTTTTTATGACACCGGATGAGGCCTGGACCTGGCTGGAGACATACAGAGCGGGTACTGATCGAAGACACAAAGCTGAGAATGACCGACCTAAACCGGCGAGGGTACGCCAGTCACAGCGTCTCAGAAAACGACATAAGACTCAGCAGGCCCTGCTGCTGGCGCAATTGGCGGCGGACAAACAAGGGGCCCTAGAAGCGACGGCGGCCATCACGGGGTCGCGGAGAGAGGTGCTGTAAGAAGGTTCGGCGTCGGAGGACGACAAGAGACATTCCGGGACTGATATTTCAGATGTGGATAATACCTTGGGGCCGGAGGTGACTCCCCGCTCGGCGGACGATTTGTGACTGGCACGACCTCCGGAGCGCAGTGGGGGGCACAGCCGACTATAGTAGGAGATGGACTCCTTGATATCCTTCCAGAGCACGGTAGCGGTGCCAGGCCAATGGGGGGGGATTCTGAGACGGGGGGCTGGGGCGGGGGCTGCCGCTTGTTGGTGCAGGACCGCGCTCCGACTGCCCCTAAGGCAGCCTGCAGTGGCTACAGCAGGGTAGATTTGTTTGATGTGTGAGGTTTGTATGGGGGCTATGGCGCAGTTGCTAGTTCCTGTCCTGGGGGAGTGGGGGTTGGGGGTTCTGGGGAATGTTTGGGGGGTGGGCACTTTTGAAGCTGGTGTGGGCTGGCAGGCTGTGGCTGCGATGCTGCGAATGAAAGAAGGTAATGGGGACGATGCCTGAGCTGAAGTGCGTCACGTGAAATGTGCAGGGACTCCACACCATGTCCCGACGCCACAAAGTGCATGCATACCTGGTGCGCCGTGGGGTTCAGATTGCGATGCTCCAGGAGACTCATCTTACTAAGCTGGAATGTGCAGCACTTCAGAAACGGTGGAAGGGGCAGGTGTTTGGCACAGCGTATTCTGCGTTTGCGAGGGGGGTACTGATTTGGGTGCGGGCAGGGATTCCCTTTCAGGTGACGAATCAGACGATTGATCCGGAAGGCAGATATGTAGGGGTGGCAGGGAGGCTCTATGGTAGGGAAGTAGCGCTCTGTTGTATTTACGCCCCGAACTCCGACCAGCCCTGCTTCTTTGACTCCATGTCCGGCTTCCTGGCTCAGTATCTGGCGGGGCAGGTCATACTGGGAGGCAATTTTAATTCCATTACTGATGTCACCTTGGATAGATCTCACCCCCCACTGATTGCATCCCCGGTGCGCAGAGTGGCGAAGCAACGGTGTGACTGGCAGGCTGAGTGGGGGCTGATTGATGTATGGCGGGGGCAACATCCTGGGGACAGGGACTACTCCTTCTTTTCTGCACTCCACGAGCTACATGTCAGGATTGACACGATCCTCTGCAACCCCACCACTGCCGCTTTGGCAAGGCACACTGAGTATCTAGCTAGGACCATCTCTGACCACAATCCCCAGTTGCTTTCCCTCCAGTGGCAGCGAGTGAGGACAGCGATCCCCAATTGGCGACTGAACCCGGACACGTTAGAGGATCAGGTCTTCCAGTCAGAGGTCCGTGAGGGGGCGGAGTCATTCTTTGCGACTAATAAGGGAATGGCCTCCACTAGGGTGTTAGAATGGGACGCATTCAAGGTGGTTATGAGGGGCCTATGTATTGGGAAACACATCGGAGAAAGGAAGGTGGTACTGGAGGAGGTCAGGAAGGCAGAGGATGCATTGAGAGAGGTGGAGAGACAGAGGCCGGAACAGGGGGCACTGCAGACATGGCTCCTGGAGGCAAGGGAATTGGTGGCATCGGTGACCGAGAGGCTGAGATGCTATGATTACAGGCAATACACAGAGAGGGTCCATGCAGAGGGCGACAAGGTGGGCACACTGCTGGCGAGGCTGGCAAACCCGGAACCGCGGGGAGGTGCAATACTGAGTGTGAAGTTGGAAACAGGGGATATCGTTTATTCACAGAAGGCGATCCTCTCACGTTTCACTGGGTATTATGAGACCCTATACCAGAGTCGCTCAGAGACGGAGGATGGTGCCCTATCCGATTATCTGGCGGAGATCACTCTCCCACAGCTTGACAGGGAAGAGGCCAAGTCCCTGGGCGCTGTGATCACACTAGCAGAGGTTAGGGGGCCATCAAGCATATGGCACGGAGGAAAACACCAGGGGTGGATGGCCTTCCAGTCGAATTTTATGCTGCGTTCGTAGACATATTGGCACCCCAGTTGTTGGAAGTCTATAATGAAGCGTTGAAACAGGGCCGGCTGCCCGGCTCGATGAGGGAGGCACTGGTGGTGCCCCTGCTGAAGCCGGGAAAAGATAGTATGGATGTGACCTCTTATAGGCCGCTATCCATGTTAACAGTGGATTATAAAATCTTGAGCCGCATCCTTGCCACTAGATTGGTGCCGCACATGACGTCATTGGTACACGAAGATCAGGCTGGCTTTATCCCCACTCGGAATACCTCTGCTAATATTCGCCGTCTTGTGCGAGTGTTAGGTAGTGAGCTGGACCCGGATGATTGGCCTGCAGTACTGTCCGTCGACATGGAAAAAGCATTTGATAGTTTGGAATGGGGCTATTTGGATGAGGTGCTGAGAAGGTTTGGCCTCGGGTCTGGGTTCAGGCACTGGACAAGAGTTTTGTATTCCTCGGCTACTGCCAGGGTACGACTGGGCTCGGTGATCTCCTCCGCGTACCCGGTCCAGAGGGGCACACGACAGGGGCGCTCATTATCACCCCTGTTGTTCGCCCTAGCTATTGAACCTCTGGCAATACGAGCTCGGTCGGGGTTGGTGCACGGGGGGTCGTTTGCCGCGGTGAGCGACACCATATATCACTTTATGCAGACGATCTGCTGCTGTTTTTGGAGGACACGGATAGGGCGTTGAAGGTAGCAGTGAATGCGCTCATGGGGTTTGGAGCCCTGTCGGGTCTCAAAGTGAATTGGCGTAAGACCTGCCTTTTCCCGCTGAGAGAGGGGACGCCACAGACGTCGTTACCGGCAGATGTGATATGGGAGGACTCCTGTTTCACCTATTTGGGGGTCAGGATCTATCATACATCCGAGAAGTTGCTGGAAGGGAACTTGGGCCGGTGCCTGAGAGCCCTGCGGGGCTCAATGGCGTTTTGGGCCACACTCCCACTATCGGTAGTAGGAAGAGTGGCACTACTCAAAATGGTGGCACTGCCACGCCTCCTGTATTACTTTAGGACCTTGCCTCTATGGGTCCCACTGAGGTTCTTTAGAGACCTGCGGACCCTCACCATTGGGTTCATATGGGGAACCGGGAGAAGGCGAGTGGCACTAGACACGTTACGTAGGCCAAAAATCGAGGGAGGGATGGCAGTCCTGGATTTCGAATTATATTATTTGGCGGCGCAGCTGCAGATCCTCACGCAACACGTGGCGAGGGAATTTCGGGGACCTGACCAGCACAGAGGGAAGGGGGTCCCGAGACATGTCCTATCTTATTTTGTAATGAACCAGCAGCTTGATGTGCGGGATCTGACACTTGAGGAAAAAACGTTGCAACTATGCTGGAATAGATCGGAAACGAGCGGGAGTGGTACACCCATATGCCCCGGAGATACCTCTGGGCATGTTGACGGCGTTGCCGCACGGAGGGGACTGGACCCCCTCTTTTGGAGTGGGAGAAGTTGGGGCTCCAGGTGATAGGCGATTTATATGCGGAGGGAGAACTGCTGCCCTTCCAAGCAGTACAAGATCAGTTTGGAATACCGGCGGGGAACTTCCTCTTGCACATGGCTGTCACGGCAGCGATTAGGAGGCACTGGGGTGAAGGACAGAAAGAACCGGCGACCATGCTGGCGTGCCAGTATGTAGTGATGGCAGCAGGGACAATTAAAGCGATTACGTGTCCGCAATCGCGAACGCTTCGGGAGGGACTGCCAACCCTTATTGGTTTGAAACAGAAGTGGGAGGAGAGTATAGGAAAGCCCATTCCGGATGCAACATGGGGACAACTTTTGCAGAGGGCGGGGAAGGGCTGCAGGAATGCACGCTTTCAGCAAGTGCATTTCTTTGTGGTCCACAGGGCCTATCTAACCCCGGGCAGGATCCAGAGACATTTCCGAGTAGCGGGGGCGGCTTGCCCCAGATGTCTCCTCCCGGGGGCTGAATTGGACCATATGTTCTGGGACTGCCCAAGATTGGGATCCTATTGGACTGACGTAGGTGAGCTCCTGAACGAAGTAACAGAGAGGCAGGTGACCTTTGATAAGGCCTCCTGCCTGTTGCTTTGGTTTCCCCACATGAAGAAAACGAAGGTTACCAGCAAGTTTATTGATCTGGGGTTAATACCCGCTCAGAGAGAGCTCACATGGCGCTGGAAGTCGACGGAGGGCCCATCTAGTAGGCGATGGGCGATGGAATTGAGTAAATGGGCCAAGAGTGATCCGGCTTAGGCAAGCAACGCGCACAGCGGATGAGAGGAGCTTAGAAGTGGCACGGGCATGGGGGTGTCTGGTACAAACGTTGGAGGACTATATGTTGCAGGAGGAAGACGAGGAGGAGTGAGGCAAATGGAGCATTCCTGGATGGCGCACGGTTGCCTGAGCGTTGTCCCCTAGACTCCTGCACGACAGATTATATTCCGGCAGTCAGCACACACCAGCGATATTTCAAGGACTGGGTGGGGGAGGGCGGGCATAGGGGGGGGCCCCTAGGGAGGCTTGAGGATGATCACAGGGCGTGTAGGACACGGGTTGCTGCATGTAGGCGGGCCAACTAGGCCCAGTTTCCTTGGGTGGAGGGACGACACGGATCCGAATACTTATACCTCGAGGCTTCCTGGCAGGGATGTGTTATTGGTTTGGAGTTGGGGGGGGAGGGGAGTAGGTATTAAAAAAGCAGCGACATTCGACAGCCCTACCTTGATTGATGCCAAATTTTTTGTTCGCATTCTTGCTTTATCACTTAGCGCCATCCCAGGTCGTAGACTTTTGCCGCCCTGCCTCCGGGATGTGGGCTGAATGGCTGTGTGATGCTGGGAGACCTATTGGGGGTGGGCGAATTACGGAGACGGGCAGTGATATGAGTAAGCTGTATAACTTTGATGCTGCAATAAAAATTGTTTTACAAAAAAAAAAAAATGATGGGCCCAGGTGAGTATTAGTAAAAATGTCCTAGCTGGGTGACCTGCGCGCTCTATCATCACCACCTCTAGATTCTCTTCATATGGCGGTCTTTTGTTCATAATGACCTCTATCAATTCACCATCATCAGAATTATTTATATCACCTCTTACACTTGGAGTCTCCATATGGTTTCTTTTCTTCTTACATTTTCCTCCAGTCTGCTCATCCACTGTTAAAGCGGGTTTAACTCTTCCGTTACTACAGCTCTCCTCCACCTTTTCAGATTTTCTTCCTGCTCTCAAAAGGATATCTGATCATACTCCTGTAACCTCTGTAACCAATTCTGTATGTTTCTCTCTCAAATGCTTCTACTTCCCATTCTTCCAAGGAATCGTACTGAGTCAATCTAGGATTTGGAACTAATGAATTCATTCGGTTTCTCAAATTTTGCAATATCCTCACATTAAATATACCATGTTGCGGAAAAGCTAAAACATCATCATCCTTTGTATACTCTATCCAATTTTCTAACCACATACACATGTGATATCCTCGTTCTAACATCATAAAAGAAGCAGGCGTCTTTGGAGGTGGAATCGGAATTCCCACTCGAGTCACAATTGGTTAGTCTTTTTTAAAGAAATGTTTTATTTTCTGCATCAACTTCATTGTCTGTCTCCTTCTGCTAATGGGTCTACTCATGAATAAACAAAAACAACCTTTCCGTAATTTCACTTATTCTATTGGTTAACTTTCCTCCTATACTAGCGCGACTCACACAAACCGACCAATCAGAGTACTGCTACGTAAGCAAAGTCTCAACCAATGCTAGTGCGGCTCACACCAACCAACCAATCACAGCTCAGTACACGCCCGCTGCCAGATCAATGTCAGTGTGGCTCTTCCTGATGTCAGTATTACTCCTTCTACTGACCCTCCCTTTACAGAATTTTACAGAAATAATTTTCTGAGTTTTCTTAAATCAAAATTCAGTAAGTAATGACAAAAAACAGTGCTAGGGGGGCGCTAGAGGGCGCACTGCGGAATGGCCGCACTGTCGTGAGGCTCCCGCTGCCCGGAGCTATTATCCGCCTAGGTATCCTGATTACCATCGCTGCGCCCTGAACTGACCCCACGGTTCGGTTGGGATATCGGCTGTCCACCCACGGTCCAACTCCTGTGCCATTCGGAGGTTGCTGGCCGAAGTTATGTGGGTCCCAAGTTTCTCCGACTCGCGCTCTGGAAGTCTGATGCCATCTTGCCCGGCGTCGCTGTTCATGCCAGTCCGGGGCTCTGCACGTGGGGTGTAGGCCTAGCTCCGCCCTTCTCCGCCAGGCCTGTTCGCTGGCCGGGCGAGACGCTTGGTTCTCCCGGGTTGTCGGACTTTTCTTGGCTCTCCCATCTGCCTGTCCAGATATCATCGCCCGCGGAAGTGCCACGGATTTAATACTTGGATTCTGAGGGTTTGCCACCTTGGGCTGGGAACGGCGACGGCCTTTGCTCATCGGTGGGAGTGGCGGGGCGTGCTGGCCTGCTCGTGCCCCCACGATTCGAGCTGCTTTCTGCTTGGTCGGGTCCCTTGCCCGACCTGTATCCTGACCTCCACTTGCCTCGTTCCCCTTCTGTACCACCGTTATGGGGAAGCCGGACACTAAACAGTCCAAACTGTCCTTTGACTCTGGAGGGGCCAGGCGTGGGGCGCGTTCGCTCCAGGAAGCTGGAACTTCGCGGTCCCCCCCCCCGAATGTCGCTGAGAGTGTCCCGCACCCACCTCCGCCGGACTTTGCCCAAATGATGCAGGAGATGAGGCAAGGGTTCGCCACTATAGTGGACAAAGTGGACAAGATATCGTCGCGCATGGATGCGGTCGTTCAGAAATTGGACGTGCATGAGGAGCGCTTGACGGCGGCGGAACAGCGCATTTCGGACCATGATGACACGGCGGCCACCCATACCACCCAGCTGGCGCGGATGGACAATATCTTGCGTGTCATTGCCGCCAAGAACGAGGAGTTGGAGGCGAGGAGTAGGCGCAACAACGTGCGCATTGTAGGTGTGCCGGAGTCCACGAATGTGGGCAAAATGGAGACTTATGTGGAGAGGCTACTGGTGGGCGCCATCGGAGCGGAAGTCTTCTCGTCCCAGTTCATCGTCGAGAGAGCGCATCGGACTTTGGGACCTCGTCCGGCCTCTGGGGCTGCACCGCGTCCCATCATTGCGCGCCTATTGAATTATCGTGATCGTGACGCTGCTCTTCAGGCTGCCCGCACTAACAGGTCTCTCTCCTTCGAGGGGGTGTCTTTCACCATGTACCCCGACTTCACACCGATGGTACAGGACCAGCGTCGGAAGTTCTTGGGGGTGAAGAGGAAGCTTCGGGACCTTCAAGTGGACTACGCCTTGCTTTATCCGGCTAAACTTCGAGTGACGCACCAGGCTAAACAACATTTTTTCACCAACCCACAGCATGCTGAGGACTTTGCGAAGCGCCTCCAGCGCGAGCGCGCTGCTGCGGATCGTGGCGACGATCGAGATCCGGAGGGTGAACATTCGGCTGCTGAGGAGGAGGTCGCCTGATGCTGGTGACTTTGGACTTTGTCTATCATCTTTCCGGTTTTTGTAGTATTGTGGCTATGTAACTTTTTGTATTGGGGCCTGCTGGCTTCCTTCTCAGTGTGTGCGGCCTAGCTATTGTCCGTTTTTGATTTTGTTTTTGCTGGTGCGTGGGTTATGTCTGTATTATGATGAGTGAGTGCGTTTTGCTGTTCCTGTGGGGTTGGGATGGCACCGCGGGGTGGTGTTATGTGATGTCGCAATCTGGGCACCCACCCCCCCGCGCTGCGCCTGGGGCCGCCTGATACTCGTTGGCGCGGACACTGGCGTGGCGTGAGGGAGTGGCGTCGTGCACCTCTGGAAGGTTCCCCGGAGGGTGTGCCCCATATTTACCTTTTGTTTGGATTCTAGTCCTATGTTGGTTGACTGGATGTGTGTTGGGGGATGAGGGGGAGGGGTGTATGTGGCCTGATAGTTGGGGGGGTGTCAGGTGGGTGGTTGTGGGGGGGTTGAAGCTGTCCATGTCTGTTTGCCCGGGACTTTTGGTTCGCTTTGGTGGCTGCTGCTGTTGTTCGAGTGTCCGGACATGTCGTGGCGCCCGCTCTCCGGGCTGTTCCACTTTCCTATCTTACGGGACGGGTTCTGGGATCCGTGCTCCCGTCCATTTTGGGCCCGAGCGCGCCGGCCGCCATTTTAGGCTGCCACGTGCCGGGGCGCACTCTGCGAGCGTATCACGTGTGCGTGATTTGGGCCGTGTGGAATGGCTTGGCGACGCGCGGCGCGTAGGCTGTCCCGAGTGCTTGCTGCGTGGATGGGGCGGTTGGGGGGGAGTTGTTGTGTTCTTGTTTGGTTGTTTTGGAGATGAATGGGAAATGCCTGGAGTGTATGTGGAGGTCTGCCCGTGCCCTGGGGCGCGGACCTATCGATGGCTGTTGCTGGTAGTCGGATGCCCTGTATTTGGTTATAGGGTCCTGCGGCGCCTTACGTTATGTGATGTCAACTGCTGTTGTGGATCAGATTTCGATTTTGTCCTGGAATGTACGGGGCCTTAATGATGCCAGGAAATGTCGCAGTGTGATACAGTATTTGGACAGGCATGCTATTCAAGTTGCTTTTCTCCAGGAGACGCATCTGCGCCCCGCTCCCTCCCCCACTTTCGGCGGAAGGTGGGCTGCGGCCAGGGGGTTCGCTTCATACTCTTCTTATGCTCGTGGGGTTGTTACCCTTGTTAAGAAATCGCTTGCATTCCAGGAACTTGGATCTTTGGGGGACCCTGAGGGGCGCTATGTGCTGCTGTGGGGACGGCTTGGGCAGACCACTGTACTGTTTGTTAATTGCTATGCTCCCAATGTTGATACGCCAATCTTTTTTGTCACTCTGTGGGGTCATGTTCTTGCTGTGGATGCTACTCACATTGTGTGGGGGGGCGATTTTAATTTTGCATTTCAGGCCCAGATGGACAGATCGGAGGGTAGCCCTCAGTACAATGTACAGGCAAGGGATGTGCTGCGGGGGATAGTGGAGGAGGCTGGGATGGTTGACAGCTGGAGGTACACCCACCCTGCCACTAAGGAGGGCACCCATTACACCACACATGCTCGTTCATGGGCGAGACTGGACTATGTATTTCTCTCTAGAGGGTTGATGGCTGGCCTAAGGGGGGCCTCACATTTGGCTCGGACGTATTCAGATCATTGTCCGGTGAAGGTTGATTTGTCCGTCCCCGGGTTACACAGGCCGCGCCCGCCTTGGCGTTTGTTTCCGACTGCTTTGCTTGACCCGGTGTTCAAGGAGGAACTCGGTGCGGAGGTTGAGGCGTTCTTCCCTAGAAACAAGGGCTCTGTGGAGAGCATTGAGGTCATTTGGGAGGCATTCAAGGTTACGATCCGGGGTGTCACTATTTCTAAAAGTTGTGGAGTACTCCGTCTGATTGTTCGAACCCTCGAGAGATTGGAGGCGGACTTGCGAGACTTGGAGCGCAGGATGCAGGTGACTTCGGACCCCGTTCTTTTGGCACAGTTCCGCACTAAGCTCTCCGAGTATGAGGAGGAGGCTGCTCGGGAGGCTAAGCACAGGGGGAAATACTGGACGGCGAGGCGATACTGCGAGGGGGAGCGGCCCGGTAAGGTCCTCGCTGCCCTTACTAGACATCCTAGGCATGGGTCGGACGTGTTGGAATTGGTGTCTCCGGATGGCACTCGCTGTCGAGACACATCGGAGATTCAGCGCACTTTTATTGATCATTATGCACACCTTTACACGACACAGCAGACGGGTGAGACTCGATACGGTAGCTTCCTCGATGAGCTGGCGCTCTGTTGGCTCTCGGATGGTCATCGTGAGTTCTTGGGCAGGCCCCTGGAGGTGGAGGAGGTCAGAAATGCCATCATGTCCCTTTCTAATGGGAAGGCCGCCGGCCTGGATGGCCTTCCTGCTGAATTTTATAAGTGTTATATTGACATTATGGCCCCTGTGCTCCGTGAGGTGTTTGATGAGTCTCTGGAGGAGGGACGCCTTCCGAGTTCCATGCGGGAGGTCGCCATCACGTCGCTGCTCAAGCCGGGTAAGGATCCACTGGATGTGGGCTCCTACAGGCCCCTCTCATTGCTCAACTGCGATGTTAAAATTCTCGCGAAGGTATTGGCGGTGAGATTAGCCGAACTTATGCCCGTTATCGTGTTGCCTGATCAGTCGGGATTTGTGCCCGGCCGCGCCACCTCTCACAATCTTCGCACTTTGTTTTCGCTTGTGTCGACCATCGATCCCGCTGTCCCGGTTGCCGCTGTTTTTCTTGATGCCACTAAGGCGTTCGACTCTGTCGAGTGGGGCTACCTTATTGATGTTCTTTGTCGGATGGGTTTCCCCAGGATTTTCATCTCTTGGGTTAAGCTTCTGTATACTGATCCGATGGCGAGGGTAGTAGTGAATGGGGTGCTGTCCCCCTCGTTCCCTCTCACGAGAGGGACCCGACAGGGTTGCCCCCTCTCACCCCTCTTGTTTGCTATCGCCATTGAGCCGCTAGCCTGTAGGATACGTCAGTTTCATCAGCAGAGCGCCTTTAATTGTCTTCAGCGGCAGGTCGGCATTTCTTTGTACGCCGATGATGTCACACTCTATGTCAAGGACCCTGCGAACAACCTTAATACGCTCCTGCGGGAGCTGGTCGCTTTTGGTGGCGTTTCCGGGGTTCATATCAACTGGCGGAAATCTCAATTTTTCCCCCTCACATCTGCAGTGGACAGGTTTCCCCTTGACTACCCTCTGGAATGGTGTGACTCGGAGTTGCGCTATCTCGGTATTGTTGTATCCTTGGATAGGGGAGACGCGGTTCGGCTCAACTATGGTGTGGCCATTACTAAACTGGCGGATGACGTCACCAGGTGGATGTCTTTACCTCTCTCCATGGCCGGCAGGGCGTCTCTTATCAAGATGGTGGTTCTGCCCCGCTTTCTTTATCTCTTTCAAAACCTCCCATATCATCCTGGTGCTTACTTCTTTCGTAGACTTCGTTCTGAGCTTCTTCGATTGTTCTGGGGGGGCAAGCAGCCACGGGTGGCCTGGGCTACCCTTACGTTGCCTTATGCTGACGGCGGTTTCGACGTCCCTGATTTTGAACTCTATTATCTCAGCGCTCAGGCGCACTATGCCTATCATTGGATGCGCCCCACGCCATTCATGCCCCAGATAGCTGCTGAGCATTGGGTCGCTCACCCGCTCCCACTGGAGGGGATGGTTTTGGGCACGGTGTCAGATGTGGACACGCCCCGCACGACGGTGACATGCACGGTGGATGCTTGGAAGCGGACGGCCCGGTTGCTAGACGTTTCCCTTCTCTACTCGCCGGCCTTGCCTCTATCTTATCATCCGGATCTGTCGCTGTTGTTGGAGTCGGGGTTTCAGCGGATGTGCAAGCGGCTAGGTATTCTTACGTGGGGCGACTTGTTTCATGAAGGTGCCTTTCGTACGCAGGCTCATTTCTTCGGGTCGGCTGCTTGCTCCCCTTTAGACCTGTTCTATTTTGTCCGCCTGCGGCAGGGCATGCGTGCTCTGCTACCGGACTACCCTTCGGAGCCTGGGGTGACCCTCCCCCTCCATGTGCTGCTGGTTTCAGATGGGCGACACCTGGTGTCGAAGTTATACGGGGCTATTCGCCGACAGCGATCGGTCCCGACCAATCGGGTGCGCGGGCAGTGGGATGCCGAATTGAGTGCTCCTATTACGGACGAGCAGTGGAAATATTGTTGCGGGCTCACGGCCAATGTCTCTTCTAGTTGTCGCCTTAAAATTATCCATTACAAGTTTGTTCAGAGGTACTACTATACACCGGCGAGGAAACTGCGGTTTCATTTGGCGGAGGATGACAGGTGTGCTAGGTGTCGAGCGGAAGGCGCTGGCTTTTTGCATTTGGCTTGGAGCTGTGCGGGGGTTTTGGAATATTGGACTCAGGTTCATGAGGCCCTGCAGGTTATGGCGGAGGATGGGGTGGCGTTTGACCCCTTAGTGATGTTACTTGGCTTCTCTAAGGATGTGCCTGCCTCTCACCGGAGATTTGTTGACGTGGCCCTGTTGTTGGCTAAGCGTAGGGTTGCTTGTTGCTGGGGTCGTGGTAGGGTGCCGCGTTTTCAGGACTGGGTGACTGACCTCATTTACTGTCAGGATCAGTATAATATCTATTCTGAATTGATGCCTGTTCGATGCAGACCAAAGGACTTTTGGAGTCCGCTCCAGGTGTACCTCCTGACCAGGGCTGCGCGGGACTCTGATTCTGAACTTGAGGACCGTGAGGGGATAGGCTGATGACAACGGGATGGGCTGTGATTTTGCATGACACATGCTGCTCTTTTGTTATCGGGGGGGGGCTGACTGTCTCCTGTTCTTGCGAGCTATTGAGGGGTGGGAGTCTCACTTCGGACAGGTATTTTTTTTTTTTGCTAGGAATTCGGATTGTATCCCTGTGCGGCACCCCTCTATCCAGTGCTCCTCATAATTGTGTCCCCTCTGGCTCACGTGGTCTCCGCTACTGTACTGTATTCCTATTGCATTGTCTTATTGGCTCGCCTGTCCATGCTGGATCATTGTATTTTAATATCTCCTGCACATTTCGCTGTTGTTCCTTGTATTGACTGATGCCTTGCCCTGTACTTCCTCGTGTCTCCTTATGCATTTCTGTTTTGTACGCTTTCTGGGTACTGACGTACCACTGTAATGGCCGAATGTGACTGTATGTTTTGAATGTACACTTCCCTTGTACCTACTTGTCTCCAAATAAAGGTTTAAAAAAAAAAAAACAGTGCTACATTGTCTGTGCCACTAAATAAAGAGATAGTTTTCACCTTATCAAGAAGATTTCCTTACTCTGCAAGTAATAATAACGACCAGCATTATGTCACTTCTCTAACAAGCTCCAGGAGGACCTGTTACTCCTCTAGGGATAAGGCCAAAATTTCACAAGAGGACTTTGTGGTGTGAAAAGAGGTCTTGTTACTTTCCTGGGAATAAGGCTAGAGTTTTGAAAGTAGACCGTCGCTAATTTAAACACTCTACTCACATACAAATATTCCCTAATATTACACCTACAGCCCTCCGTAGTTTTTAGGTAATATTACAACAGACAAAGTACTTCTGCAGTATGGCTTCTCTTCAACACTCTTCTTCTGCCTACTTCAGGCTATATTCCATTCCTGGGATTCCTTAGGTATCTCCATACCTGTACTTCTAGACAACATAGAACCTGACACTAACTTTTCGTGTTAAGAACATATAATCAATAATCATTACCAAACTAAACAATAATTAAACCGTCATCTGCTACCAAAGAAACTGATCCTGCGCCAATAACAATATTTTATCAGGGATCAATAATCAATACCATGACACTACAATGGCCCATACACATTCACCCAGAATCCCTGATGCGCTGGCCTCAATTTATATGTACATTCAATTCTTTATTTTCATAGATTAAAAAGGAAATATCATAACTAACTTTACATCAACTTTCCTTCCACTTGGTCGATGGACCAATTAGTTGAATAGTTGATGGCAATGATATCTACTGACTTACCAACCATTTAGTAAATTTCAATGATCACAGATGCTTGGTACAGTTAATAATGATTTTATCTCAAATATTATGGATTAATGCTCAACTGCATTTGGTCACAAAATACAAACACTGAACCTCACGAAAGGAGAAATTACATATACAAATTTAAATGAATACAGACTCAACCTAAACAAAGCAATGACTTTATGCAATTAAGGAGTGAATACAGTAAAAGACAAAAGTTTCAGCAAAAATATGTGCAAAACATAATACACCTATGAATGGGATAGATGAAGAGACAATAGTTTCATCTAAATAATACATACCAATTATCATTAATGGAGTGGATAGGTGGAGAGACAAAAGTTTCAGAGACATAATACATGAATAAATATAATTCTGTGAACAAGTTAGGTTGAATACAAACCTATCGGTCTGTAGGAAAACGTCCCTCTCGGCCTAGGAGATGGTGGGGGTTCCCCGAAATAGAATCAGGAAACAAAGGACATAAGGACAGGAACAGGACAAGTCAGGAACAGCTGGGCCTCTCTGCAAACCAACGGACAGCAACACATCTCCACTCTTTCTGTCCTGTCAGCCTAAGCTCTAACCACACCCATAAAGGCACCATAATTATACCCTAAAATTGAAATGTCCTCACCACATTTGTTGCAAACTACCTTCAAACTCGCATAGGGATTGGTGGGCTTTGGAGGTGGCGATGTCACACCACTGTGACTTCACCTTTAATTCAACAAGTTCATTGTTTTATAATAGTTCTCAGGGTTTGTGTCTTAGTTAGCTCTCATGTCCCCTTCATGTGATACTAATTTCAACATTTTCTATTCATGCTTTAGCATCATCCGCAGAATGTGTCTCCGTTCTTATGACTTGAACATCATTTGGTAGTCGTTCATCATTCTTGCCTTCACCCTTCTCAAGTCATCTGCTGTGCATGGCACATTCTGCCTTGATTCTGACAGAGAGCACTCACTTCTCGAAACTTCCCCTTCGCACTTCAGCCAAGTTTAGGAAGATGGCTGTTTCATCCAGCACACTAAAGAAAAAGAAATTGAATATTTATTAATTATGTGATAATGAAACCTTCACTGTTTACCACCCACCTTGCACTATTCCCCATTAATGTTACCTATCATAAGCTTAGTGCAAGAAGCGGCATTAAGTATTACTTTAAAGCAGGATGCAACATGCAAAAGACTGATGCACATGCAGCCTATTCATTCAACTTCTTCGTTTTCTTTCAAAGCACAAATGTTATTACAATATTATTTTATTTACGTGTTAGTTCAGGCATGCACAAAGCAATATCCCTTATGTTCATGATGGGTGTACGTTAGTTTTCCTACAACTACTTACTGTTAGTACATATTATGCGATTCGGGCTAAGAAACTTACCACGCGCTTGGTGCAGCACTTTAACGAAAAAAATCATGGCCAAGGTGATCTAAGGTGAACAGTTCTGGAAAAAGTGGTGGGCAACACACACAACCTAGACACAATATTGGCTAGGAAAGAAGCCAGGTGGACTTATTCAGAGAAGGTAGAGAAAGAGGGCCCTAATGATTCCATTGAATGGAATAAAGTGAGCCGAAGATAGGTCCTGTGGGCGTACCCTTTGAATCACAGATGCAATACAGATGTAGGCATTGATCCCCCTTCTGATTACTAATCACCGATGCAACACATATGCAACACATATGCAGGCATTGATCTCCCTTCTGATAACGTTACTACTTGTGATTGATCTGAGTTTGTTTACTGTACTATACACCCTGGTTAGGTACTCTTCCCTGGGCTTGAGGCTGCACCGGGACACCAGACATTTTCCACACCAACGCATAACTATATGTCTAGGCTGTACCTCCACACAACACTTCTTCGCAGACAGCACCTCTGGATTCCTCATCCCTGAACGAGGTAAATCTAGAATCAGTGACTGATTGTGCCACGCTGCTGAAATGTCCACACCTAATATCACACTCGGCCCCTTTATAAAGATTTTCATTGCTGTATACACTGTATAGATATGTGCTTGTGACCCTCATATCTTACTAATAAAGTTGGGCGATTGTAATCACCTTTAGCGCGACCTCTTTACTCTACCAATATGGCCGCCACGCTGCGTGATGGGCGGAGCCCCGTCCGGCTTACTTCCGCATTTCAATCCATGCTTGGATTGCGAGACGTCGGAAGCACCGGAGGGACTCGGCAGCGGTATGTGCAAGCTAGGAGAGGAGGCACTTGATCTTGGCCCGAACCCTTGAAGCCATGTCAGCACTGGTAGGACCCCTCCGCTCTGATGCACGTTACGAGCGGTGGGCGCATATTTATAATTACATTGCAGGAGAGCCGACAGCCTACAAGGCGACATGGTTTGGCCCTGGCAACCTTGCTACCGCTCTTACATTGCTGGCAAGTTAGCTTCCTGCACTTTTTACGCTGCATACTTTATATTGGCAGTTAGAATACTTGTCCGCTACCATGCTATTGCTTTGAAGTTGCTGGCAAGACAGCATCCTGCACCTCTTACGCTACATATTTTGTAGTATTGGCAGTCAGTATATATTTTTCCGCCTTCACAAAGCCGCAGCAGCTGTTGTCACCATTGTGCAAATTAGTGGCATAGCGCACAATTGGTTGACAGCAACAAAGGGAGTATTCTTCCTTCCTTCCCCCTACTTCACTAGCATATTGGGACAACACCATAATTTACCTTGAATGTATCATTGTGTTTGAAATGACAACGCTGTATATTTTCTGTACAGGTTACTCACACCTAGGAGTTTCCATGACGGCTCGTGATGTTTGACACGCCGTCTTCTGATGCTCGACGGTACGATTACCATTCTCGAGCATAAGGTAACTTCAGTTACTTTCAACCACCGGCGATGGGGTGGTTTGCTGTGTGCCAGAGCCTCTTTTTATTGACTCACCATGTGACCACCGCTGTGCTCTGTTTTTTAATGTGTGTATGTGTACAGGTCCTCATATGAAAAATGGAGGATTATGAATAGAGACCCAACCATTTGCCCTGACGAAATTGCCAATGACAAGGCAATGAAACATGTTGGTCCAGTTAAGAAATAAATGGTAACAACATAACCATTTTTTAAAGGTGATGTTTGGGAGAACCAGAATAAAATCGATTCAGCCAGCCAAACCTCACATTTTTATATCTGTTGGTTGTTGGGTGTAGGTATACGCTATTCTTTTGAGCACTTTTTTCTGTCCCACCAGGCGGTGTATTTGTACACTCCTTGTCTGTTTCTTTCTCTATTCTGTCCTGTGCATATTCTTTCTGCACTTGTTTCATCCTCCCAGCAAGGAAAGTAACCGATGATGAGAAGTGGGTATACCGGTGATTTATCAAACCGGGAACCCCCTCGGGTGTTACGTCCGTGAGGCACTTTCCTTGCTTTCTCACATTTTTTCTTTCTGTGGGGGATCCTGTACACTTCTACATTGTTATATCTTAAGGCATGCCCGGACCTGTAACACAGCACTGGTTAAATTTAACTTTTTCTTGGTGACCCAATATGAGGTGTGGCCCCATTGGTTACAGAGTTTGAGATTCAAACCATGCAGGCTGAATAGGGCTTGTTGTTTCATATTCGTTGAGTGGGGGGCTGCCCTATATAGCCTTTCTTCCCCCTTACATCCCTCTTTGATTGATTCTTTTTTACGAAACCCTGCTCCATCAATACTGCCTGCTGCTTTGTTTGTGATATTATAATGAGAATAAGGCAGCCAACTTGTCTTTGAAAGATGTTCAACTGACTTTGGATGAGATAATTTTGCACTGGATTTCATTAAGGAAGGATGTTATTATTTTATTGCTTTCGGTAAGATTTCTTGAGCAAGGGGTATAAACTATGGGAAATCAATGAAACCAACATGCAGCCCATGGCAACATCTCTGATTGTTTTTTTTTTGTAACTGTGCAGTTGTGGATACCAAAAAGAGTTCACAATCTGTCCCTGTATTTTGAGACATGAATTCCAGTTTATTGGCATGGCTGGAGCGGCTTTCCCCATCAGTCAATAAAAGAAGAAACAAACAAATGAATAATTAATGCATGAGTCAAATAATCGATTAACTAACCAAGTCACGAAACTGTAATGTGCAGTTATGCAAAATTCACTGTTTCAAGACACTACATCTTGACGTGGGTGGTGGGTGTACAGGATGTTCAGATGAGGAACGAACGTATGGGTGTGTTTGTGTTTTTTTAAGACCAGTTTGTCTCTTTCTGCATATCCAAGGGTCTACTCACTTTGAAGCTGTAGTTTGTTAGTTGGCCTGGGAATGCATTATCCTTGCTGGAGTACAATTGATCATGAAGCCATGACACGGACAGCCACATCTATTTTTGGATAAAGTGTGGTATACGTGGGGAAAATATGAGCAAAATTGTGTTTGGCCTTAGCTTTTTTCCTCATATTCTTCTAACCACGTCCACAGCACTCAGAACAGGGTGGTGAAATGTACCTTAAAATGTGGTGACTCTGCTAAAAAAGATTAGTAGAACATAAGGAGAAAGTGTGATTAAAAAAACTGCTGCTTCTTTTCCCAGTTCCCAAAATCTTCGCATTTATTAATGTTGAAATATGCTCTCATCGGCAATGGGTCCTCCTTTTTTATCCGCCAGGTTTTTAGTCGCAATGGTGAAAATGTAATATGTTTATGCCATTATTTTGCGTTTCAACCCTCCTTTAATCTGTATATAATATGCACACGCACAATAGTGACTTCCTTTCCAGGTGCCTGGTGAGGTAACTGTCGATCTGCAAGTTCGAATCCAGCCTATGCCCCTCAGCTTTTCCTTCTTCCTCTAGTTAGAAAAAGGAGCATGCGACCTAACCTGCTTCCTACTTTCTAGGTCAGGGATGGAAACAATGCAGTAGCTGGGGTTGGCACCAGAAAACTGCAACTTTATAAAAAAGATGTGTTTTAAAAATAATAAAGGCAAACATTATCGGTTCATACGGAATTGTTAATTTTTCATGAGCGTATAATGCATGAAGAAGCAGGGAGCAGTCTGGAAAGTACAAATGAGTCTACGAGAATGAAATACTGTGTGGATATGGCAGTTATGATGGACCTAGCGGTGTGGAAGGTACCCCTCATATCATGGAGGTAGATTCAGGAAAACAAGACACAAAGCTGCATTACCTCATTTCCCATCACTATACAGGTCCCAGTACTCACGGATTGGAGGAATGTGCCCCCATTACTGAGACTTCCTTACCCCCTTTAAGAGCTTTGAAAAGCTTTTCAGTTGTACATGTTTTCCCATTTTACCCCATTCACACTTCCTCATTTCCTGTTTTCATTTAAGCGTGATAGTGCAAATGTAATTATTTACCAAATGCTTTGTTCAAATACAAAAATGTAGAATTTACCTTAAAAAAATGAATTATGTTTAATGTAAAATTTGTATTAGGCAACCATACCTAAAAACGTTAGGCCTGTAACAGTATTGAGGCTTGGATTTTTAACTTGACATGTGTAATGACACCATGTTTGTGACATGAAGGCCCAATAATACTGAAATACTTGTTTTTTCACTTTAAACAATATTTGTGCAAGCCGTTTCTCTACTCTTTACTGCCGAAATTTCATTTTTGGAAGCTATTGTTTATTAGTTAAAATAATAGACATTGCCTTATTAGAGACTGATAGTGAGGTTCACACCACATGAACAAGTAGATGACAGAGAGGATAATTCATGGGAAGGCGATCACGCAAACAAGAAGAGATGTGCCCGCCACATTCAAGGACATATGGCTGAAAGATGATTGTACTCTGGTGAGAAGATGGGAAGTAGACCTGTTCCCAGGAGCAGGCTGAAATCTAATTGGTTAAAATGAAGAAGAAAGAATATTAATGTTGCAACACAGAAAATGTCACATTTTAGTGCATGTCTATAGACTCGTTGGGCAGACTCTTCTCTGTACAACTGTGCAGCAGTTGATGTATGTCGCTTTCCTGACTCTCTGAGAGGAATCTCTGTATTGAATCTTCTGGACATCTCTTTATGAGACCTTTTAGTTTATTCCTTGATATGCTATTATTTAATTTAAGAATACCTTCTAGCTTATTATGCTAAAGCGTTATGTTTCTGCTTGACTCTCTCTTCAAGAACTCTTGATAGGTTTGCTGAACTTACACCGAAAACACTTTTATATTTATTGTATTAATGCTTTATTCTATATTGACTCATCTTATTAGTAAATATTGATTGATTATTGACCGTTACTGATAAATCTTGGAGAATAATACTTCAATAAATGAATGAATAACAGAAAGATGCTAAATAAAACCCTTTACCTCAAATTAACTCGTATTATTGACTGAACTAAAGGTATTATAATTGATAATGGTTTATACGACATATTAACTTTTACGTCTCAGTGGGGAAAAAAGATCCATCGACCTGAGATTTACACAGGGTTCTTGGTGAGGAGTAGGTGATGAGCGGAACGTCGTGCTCCAGCAGAAAACAAATAAAAAAACTGCATTACCTCCTCATCCCCTTACTCGTCCCAGTACTAGTGACATCCCAGTCACAGCAAGACTTCTGACCTCCAGGTCAGAGTAACTGCTCTCCCCTCGTGCAGCTCCATTGTTAAGACACTTCCCCAGCGTCTTCTGGCTTTGAAGGTAGGTGTTCGAGGCCCTCCTCCGCCCCTGGTGGTCCAGTGGAAGAGCCTTCTCTTCTGCTCTTCTGCTGGTCCACTTTGTGGGTGTCAGCCTTTTTCTGTCTTTTTTTCTGTTTGGCTGTTTTCTCTGCCTTCTTCTATTTCCTGTATATTGCCTTTTTATTCTGCCTTTTACATTTTGTCTTTCTCTGTTGCCTCTGTTTTCCTTGGTTTTCTTTTCCCGCTTCTGCTGCCCCTGTGGCCCCTCCCGGACCCGTACTTAATGGTGGCTGCTGTGTGGATGAGCTGCTGGCGTACCGAAGGCACACCAAAGAATAGCCCATCCGCGACCCACGCGCAACCAGCTGCATGGACCCCCCTCTGCTACGACCCCAGCACCCTCCAAGCACTCAACCCTGGACACAACAACAACTGCCAGGTCACTCGATACGGAGCAAATCCCAAGGCCAGTTCTCCTGCCTACACTGCCACTGCACCTTCACCCACCACCAACCAGATAGCCATCCCCAATCCACTGGATGCCAATGTACACAAAAACTTGAGCTGCATCCTCCTCAATGTGCGCTCCCCGCACAAACACTCAGTAGAAGTTTAGGACCTCCTCAACACTCACTCGCCCGACGTCACCTTCCTCACAGAGTCCTGGACCAACACCAGCACTGCACCTGACATCGCTACTGCCATCCCTGAAGGATGCAAGACCTGAGGAAAGACCGCCCCAGCCACCCCAGAGGAGGCCTAGCCATCATTCACAAAAACTCCCTCCGATTGACAACCACCAACTCAAACAATGCCACGCCCCCCATGGAACGCATCCACTTCCAGATCAAGCCCAACACCCAGAACGATGCTCCGTGGATCACTCACCTACAGACCGCCCAGACCCCACTCCCTGTTCACCAACGCCATCGCAGACTACAATTCTCCCCATGCCCTCGCCTCCAAAGACTTCATGCTGCTCAGAGACCTGAATTTCTACTTAGACAACCTTAGCGACCCCCAAACCACCACCCTCCTAGAGAACCTCACCATCATTGGACTAAAGCAACTTGTCTCCAACCTCACCCACATGGCAGGATGCACTTTTGACCCCATCTTTGCCAGAGGAAACAACATTCCCTTCAGGCACACTACGAATCTGCTCTGAACAGACTACCACTGCCTCCATTTCTCCTTCTCAAAACCCACTGAACACAAGCTCACGCCACACCTCCTGTGCAGAAACTAGAGCAAAGTCACAGAAGAACACCTCACCTCCTCCCTCAGCTACACTGCTCTACCTACCAAGACAGATGCCAACACAGCAGCAAACAACCTTCAGCAATGGATCGCTAACTGCAGCAGCACACTCTCCCACCTCCAGAACCCCACCAGACAATACAACTTGAAAGCCACCTGGTTCACCATGCACCCGGACCTTGGACATTTGTTTTCTTTACTTTTACATATTATTTTGTTGCACATCAGTGCAGTAACGGTGTTGCAACATTATTAAAATTTGCTTTTCCCCACAACCATTTACCTGTCTGTGCATCTGTACTCACTCAGAAATAGTTTTCTGTAATCTCCTCACGTCTGTATCTGCCATCACTTGGCGTAGACACCCCAGCAGGCTGTGTTAGTGGCACAGCATCGTCGTCGTCATGGTCCTCGTAGTCAGACAACTCCACCTCAGTGCCCTTCTTCACCGCAAGGTTGTGCAACATTGGACAGACAGCTATGATCTTGCAGCAGGTGATGGGGGTATACTGCCTTGCACCTCCACTCTTGTGCAGGCATCTGAATCGACTTTTCCAGATGCCAAAGGTCCGTTCAACTACATTCCTTGTGCTTTTGTGGGCCAGGTTATACCTCCTTTGGCTGGGTGTGGAGGGGTTGAGGTAGGGGGTGAGTATGAAAGAGCGGAGGGCATATGCACTGTTGCCTGGAAGGAAAAGGGGTAACATTACTCACATGCATACATGTATCACACCTAGCTACTTTGTGTCATGGGGGTCTGATGATGTGTCTCACCTAGGAGGTATCCTTCACCAAATTCGCCAGCCATCAGCCGTGCATAGATGCCGCTCTGTTGAAAAATGTAGGAGTCGTGGGTACTCCCTGGGATTTTGTGCTACCAGGTCTGTGATGGTGCACTTCGCATTGCAGATCACCTGCACGTTGATGGTGTGCGTAGACTTCCGATTGCGGTATATGTATTCTGTGTCAGCTGGGGGGCAAATCGGAATGTGCGTGCCATCTATGCAGCCAATGATTTGGGGAAATTGTGCCATCTGGTAGAAGTCAGCTTTAGTTTGTAGCAGTTCTGCGTGGGTTGCAGGGAAAGAGATGTATTGGTCCATCCTGTGTATCATGGCGTCAAGGAATGTGTGGAAGAACCTTGACAGGCTGCTTTGGGTCACCCCTCCTACCGCCGCAACTCCACTTTGATAGCTGCCAGACGCAAGCAGGTGTAAGCTGCATAGCACCTGGACGTGTGCTGGGATGGCGTGTGCCCTTGGGGTGGGGTGGTCCAACAGTTGTTTGAGGTCCCTGATGAGCTCCAGAATGGTGTCTGAGTCCAGCCTGTACCTCTGTAGGATCTCTGCCTCTGTGAGCATGAACAGGGTGATTCTCTGTCTGTAGACCTGTTCCTCTCTTTGCCATTCCCTCTGTCCTTCCTGCTGTAGCCGTAGCCGCCTCGCAATGACATAAAAATCTGCCATCCTGCAAGTTGCAATGCATTTTGGGTCTGTTTTTATGTGTTGGAGTTGGTTACCACCTGATTGTAATCCATGGTAAATACTGAGTGAATAACACCGAATTTGAGCCGAAATCGGTGTTTCTGTGCTTCCCTACATCTCCCCATCGGTCCGAATCGGGGACTTTCCCGATCGGTGATTCTACCGATTCGGTAGGTTATCCGATTCGGCTTATGTCCGATTCGGTGTCACTACCGAATCGGTACATGGACCGAATCGGTTTATGTCCGATTCGGTGTCACTACCGAATCGGTACATGGACCGAATCGGTTTATGTCCGATTCGGTGTCACTACCGAATCGGTACATGGACCGAATCGGTTTATGTCCGATTCGGTGTCCCTACCGAATCGGTACATGGACCGAATCGGTATTTTGATCCGATTCGGTGTGTTACCGATTCGGTATATATACGATTTTCGGTATGTACGTATCGGATTATTTCCGATTCGGTACTCATTCCGATTCGGTTTTTGGACCAATTTGGACTTTTTTCTTTGCCCTACATCTCGATGGCAGTATACCGATCGGTAAGGGCCCAAAATCGGTATTTTCGGCCGTTACCGATCGGTAACGGCCTACCTACATCGGGCCCTTAGAGTCTCCATATTGTTTCTTTTCTCCTTACATTTACCTCCAGTCTGCTCATCGACTGTTAAAGCTGGGTATAATCCTTCCGTTACTACAGCTCTCCTCCATCTTTTCAGATTTTCTTCCCTACTCTCAAAAGGATATCTGATCATACTCCTGTAACCTCTGTAACCAATTCTGTATGTTTCTCTCTCAAATGCTTCTACTTCCCATTCTTCCAAGGATTCGTACTGACACAATCTAGGATTTGGAACTAATTAATTCATTCGGTTTCTCAAAACTTTACAATATCCTCACATTAAATATACCATGTTGCGGAAAAGCTAAAACACCATCATTCTTTGTATACTCTATCCAAATTTCTAACCACAAACACATGTGATATCCTCGTTCTAACATCATAAAAGAATCAGGCGTCTTTGGAGGTGGAATCGGAATTCCCACTCGAGTCACAAATGATTTGTCTTTTTTAAAGAAATGTTTTATTTTCTGCATCAACTTCAATTTCTGTTTCCTTCCACTGATGGGTCTCCTCATGAATAAACAAAAACAACCTTTCCGTAATTTCACGTATTCTATTGGTTAACTTTCATCCTATACTAGCCCGACTCACACATACCGACCAATCAGAGTACTGCTAGGTAAGCAAAGTCTCAACCAATGCTAGTGCGGCTCACACCAACCAACCAATCACAACTCAGTACATGCACACTGCCAGACCAATGTCATTGTGGCTCTTCCTGATGTCAGTTTTACTCCTTCTACTGACCCTCCCTTTACAGAATTCTACAGAAATAATTTTCTGAGTTTTCTTAAATCAAAATTCAGTAAGTAATGACAAAAAACAGTGCTACATTGTCTGTGCCACTAAATAAAGAGATAGTTTTCACCTTATCAAGAAGATTTCCTTACTCTGCAAGTAATAATAACGACCAGCGTTATGTCACTTCTCTAACAATCTCCAGGAGGACCTCTTACTCCTCTGGGGATAAGGCCAAAATTTCACAAGAGGACTTTGTGGTGTGAAAAGAGGTCTTGTTACTTCCCTGGGAATAAGGCTAGAGTTTTGAAAGTAGACCGTTGCTAATTTAAACACTCTACTCACATACAAAAATTCCCTAATATTACACCTACAGCCCTCCGTAGCTTTTAGGTATTATTACAACAGACAAAATACTTCTGCAGTATGGCTTCTCTTTCACACTCTTCTTCTGCCTACTTCAGGCTATATTCCATTCCCGGGATTCCTTAGGTATCTCCATACCTCTACTTCTATACAACATAGAACCTGACACTAACTTTTCATGTTAAGAACATATAATCAATAATCATTACCAAACTAATCAATAATTAAACCATCATCTGCTACCAAAGAAACTGATCCTGCGCCAATAACAATAATTTTTCAGGGATCAACAATCAATAACATGACACTACAATGGCCCATCCACATTTCCCCAGAATCCCTGATGCGCTGGCCTCAATTTATATGTACATTCAATTCTTTATTTTCATAGGGTAAAAAGAAAATATCATAACTAACTTTACATCAAGTTTCCTGCCACTTGGTCGATGGACCAATTAGTTGAATAGTTGATGGCAATGATATCTACTGACTTACCAACCATTTAGTAAATTAAATGATCACAGACGCTTGGTATTTATTTAATTATTTATTTATGAAATTTGATAAAGCGCAAACAAATGCCCATAGGCGTCTTGGCGCTGCAGCATCTGCATCGGATTCTCCACTGGCTGTGTATGATCAAGGAAAAATTACTGGTTAAACAGCCAGGTTTTTAGCTGTTTACGAAAGGACCAAAGAGAGGGGCAGGTCCGGATTGACTAAGGTAAAGAATTCCACAGTTTAGGGGCTGACACCAGGAACCGACGGTCTCCCCAGGAGACAGTCTTGGAACGGGGCACCACTAGGTCATAATGAGTAGAGGATCGCAGTACCCTTGTGGGACGATAGAGAATCAGTTGGTCTCTGAGGAACTGAGGTCCTAGTCCATGCAAAGCCTTATATACAATACAGAGCGTTTTAAATGTAATCCTGCTTCTGACTGGGAGCCAGTGAAGTTTTTTGATAGTGTCTGTGGCCGACTTATATTTTGGAATTCTGGCTAATAATCTTGCTGCCGCATTTTGAATTGTTTGCATTTTATCAAATACCCTGTTCTGGGCGTTGGCGAAAAGGCCATTGCAATAGTTCAAGGTAGACAACACCAAGGAGCTTACCAACGTCTTAATTGTATTTTCCGGGAGGAAATCAGTGATTTTCCGTATTAAACGTAGTTTATGAAACGCCGCAGAGGCTACTTGATTGGCATGGGCGACAAAATTGAGTTGGTCGTCAAAAACCACACCTAAATTCCTTACCTTGGAGGCGGGTATTGGCAAAGTTCCGAAAAACGCAGGCCACCAGTCAGGAGACCAGCTTGGTGTAAGTTGGCCAAAAATGACTACCTCCATCTTATCGGAATTGAGTTTTAGACAATTGGAGGCCATCCAGTCTCCAATTGCCAACATACATTCTTTGAAGCTCTCGGCCATCTTATGTCCGTTGTTTTTAATGGACAAGACTAACTATGTATCATCTGCATATGTGGTAAGGCTCATCCCGTATGCACGAATGATATTGGCTAGGTCCGACACATAGATGTTAAAAAGTGTCGGACTCGGGGATGAGCCTTGAGGGACCCCACATGGCAAAGACAGATTAGTCGTTTGGATAGATCCCAGCGTAACGGCCTGAGTTCTGTCAAACTGAAAGGAAGCCAATAAATCTTTGGCTGTTTGTTGGATGCCCATTTTTCTGACATGGTTGATCAGGATCGAATGGTCGACAGTGTCGAAAGCAGCAGATAAATAAAGTAGCACCAAAACTGCAGTTTCTCCCTGATCTCGAATGGCTCTGATGTCATCCGCCGCTTTGATCAGGGCAGTTTCGGTGCTATGAAACTTATGGAACCCAAATTAGGTGTTATCCAATAAGTGATGTTGCTCTATGAATTCAGATAGCTGTGAATTCATCGCTTTTTCTGCAACTTTCGCCAAGAATGGAAGACTGGCTTTTGGTTGATAATTTTTAAGGTCATCCTTATCCAGATGTGGCTTTTTTAGGATGGGTTTAAGAAGGGTCTTTTTCAGGGTTTCCGGATAAATCCCAGATCCAAACATAGCATTACAAATTTGAGTAATGGCAGGTAATAGAGCATCCATTACTGGAGGAAGGATTATAAAAGGGCATGGATCTAAGGCTGATCCGGTTTTGATCAAGGAGATAAAATCCGCGATTTGAGCCTCTGTGATGTCTTTAAACTGAGTAAATAAAGGGGTTGGAGGTGTGGAGTGATTTGTTGTTGGGGAATCATTTGAATTATTTTTGATGGAGAATGCAGTATAAATATCATTAACCTTAGTGAAGAAAAAGGTGCTCAGTGCATCACAAAAGGATTGGGAAGGGGGTGTGTTTAAGTCTGGAGAATATCCGGCTAACTGCTTGGTGGTGTCGTAAAGCTGTTTTGAAGAATTCATTGCTTGCTCTATCCGTTCAGTGAAATACTTCTTTTTGGCCTCAGTAATCATTACTTTATATTTGGCGAGCGTCTCTTTGCAGCGAATTTTGCTTTCATCGCTGTATGACTTCCGCCAATGTCTCTCCCTGTTCCTACAAAGTTGTTTCTGAACCCTAAGCTTATCTGTGATCCAAGGAGCAGAAGGAGTAAATCTGTTTCTTGTTACCTGTTTAAGAGGTGCCAGTGCGTTTGTAGCAAGACCCATTCAGTCCTGAAATTGCTTGGTGGCAGTGTTTGGGTCAGTCGATAATATGGGCTGGGACTTTGAAAGACGATCTTTTAAAATAGAACTGTCCATATCTTTCCAAGCTTTGAAAGGTTCACGACTTAGCATTGATGCAGTAGTCGTAGTGGCTTCATTGACGGTTATAGTGGCCAGGATGGCACGATGGTCCGACCATGTTAGTGGCAGGCTATCCGCTATGTGGAAACCCTCCAGGTTCCAAAAGATGCCGTCCAGAGTGTGACCGCCGTCATGCGAAGGGAAGTTGACCAATTGAGGAAGCCCCAGAACGTTCATTCCAGATAATAGGGAGAAGGTGTCCCTATCTTTAAATTTCTCCAAATAGAAATTGAAGTCGCCTAGTACCGTTAAGGATTTTTCAATGGCTGAGGGTTCTAGGATGGTACTGAGCTATGGGGGAAATTCTGACCGTGCTCCAGGCGGTCTATATATAAGTATTCCTTTAAAATTATCGGATGGAAAGTTTAATAGCAAATTGCATGGCTTCACAGGTGGAAGCAGGGATCTGAGAAATCCTGACAGTAAAAGAGTCACGGGCAATAATGGCTAGCCCTCTTCCTTTTTTTCGCTGCCTATCTTGTCTATAGACCGAAAAAACACTAGGAACCGCGACCACTAGGTCAGGGTCGGATGTATTATCCATCCTGGTCTCAGTCATAAACACGATATCAATATTCCTATCCTTTATCAGGTCGACTATATCTTATCTGTGTTTTTCCAGTGAGCGGACGTTGGTGAGTGCCATCGAGATGGATATAGGGTTGTTTTTCTTCCTATAGGTGGGTATTTTATTCACCAGGGGCATATTGGCCTTGCAGTGGGCACAGGAATACGAGGGGGCTGATATAGCAAGGGCCGGGTCAATCCTACATCAGTTGCTAGTATATGGTGAACACAGTTTACGCAGCATGGTATCCGTGTATTGGATAATAGGGGCAGCCCTGATTGAACAAGGGGTTATGGCCCTGGACCTGGTCCTGGCGCGGACGGGCGCAGACGGGCTTGCCTTTGGCGCGCTGCTGCGCCCGCCCGCCCGCTGCGCCCGCCCGCTGCACGGACGGGAAGACATACCCCCTTTATGCAAAGTGGAGGAGGGAGGGAGGCGTCCAGCAGCTGGACCGCAACCCTTTCCTCCCAGTAATATGGCGGCGGTGATCGTGAGATTGTCACGGCGTCAGCACCTTACTTGGCTGCGCTGTGAGAGGAAGATCAAGTGTGGGGAGCCTCTGTGCGACGTGAATTTCGCACGCAGGAGTCAATGTGCTTGGTAAATAAAAATGACGTTTAAGATATTTACAATTTTTAAAATCAATTTTACAAGCAAGTTTTACTAACATACAGCAATGCGGGAGAGTGAGGAGAACCCCCGGCTTCCGCCTCAGGGGACTGTGCGACATGAGTCTCGCACGCAGGAGTCAATGTGCTGCTAAAATAAAAATGATGTTTAAGATATTTACAGTTTTTAAAATCAATTTTACCAGCAAGTTTTACTAAAATACAGCAATGCAGGAGAGTGAGGAGAACCCCCGGCTTCCGCCTCAGGGGAGAAATGCAAAGATTTGCGCGTTAGTAGATTGAGCCCTTAAATATCCTGGGAGGGCTGGAGGCGTCCAGCAGCTGGACCGCAACCCTTTCCCCCCAGTAATATGTTGGCAATGATCGTGAGATCGTCACGGCGTCAGCACCTTATTCGGCTGCGCCTTGAGAGGAAGATCAAGTGTGGGGAGCCTCTGTGTGATGTGAATCTCGCACACAGGAGTCAATGTGCTTGGTAAATAAAAATGATGTTTAAGATATTTACAATTTTTAAAATCAATTTTACCAGCAAGTTTTACTAACATACAGCAATGCGGGAGAGTGAGGAGAACCCCCGGCTTCTGTCTCAGGGGACTGTGCAACGTGAGTCTCGCACGCAGGAGTCAATGTGCTAGTTAAATTAAAAGTGACGTTTAAGATATTTACAGTTTTTAAAATCAATTTTACCACCAAGTTTTACTAACATACAGCAATGCGGGAGAGTGAGGAGAACCCTCGGCTTCCGCTTCAGGGGAGAAATGCAAAGATGTGCGCGTTAGTAGATTGAGCCCTTATATATCCTGGGAGGGCGGGAGGCGTCCAGCAGCTGGACCGCAACCCTTTCCTCCCAGTAATATGGCGGCGGTGATCGTGAGATCATCACGGCGTCAGCACCTTACTCGGCTGCGCCATGAGAGGAAGATCAAGTGTGGGGAGCCTCTGTGCCACGTGAATCTCGCACACAGGAGTCAATGTGCTTGGTAAATAAAAATGACGTTTAAGATATTTACAATTTTTAAAATCAATTTTACCAGCAAGTTTTACTAACATACAGCAATGCGGGAGAGTGAGGAGAACCCCCGGCTTCTGCCTCAGGGGACTGTGCGACGTGAGTCTCGCACGCAGGAGTTAATGTGCTGCTAAATTAAAAATTATGTTTAAGATATTTACAGTTTTTAAAATCAATTTTACCAGCAAGTTTTACTAACATACAGCAATGCGGGAGAGTGAGGAGAACCCTTGGCTTCCGCCTCAGGGGAGAAATGCAAAGATTTGCGCGTTAGTAGATTGAGCCCTTATATATCCTGGGAGGGCGGGAGGCGTCCAGCAGCTGGACCACAACCCTTTCCTCCCAGTAATATGGTGGCGGTGATCGTGAGATCGTCACGGCGTCAGCACCTTACTCGGCTTCGCTGTGAGATGAAGATCAAGTGTGAGGAGCCTCTGTGCGAATGTCGCACGCAGGAATCAATGTGCTTGGCAAATAAAAATGACGTTTAAGATATTTACAATTTTTAAAATCAAATTTACCAGCAAGTTTTACTAACATACAGCAATGCGGGAGAGTGAAGAGAACCCCCGGCTTCCGCCTCAGGGGAGAAATGCAAATACAGTTAATAACGATTTTATCTCAAATATTATGGATTAAAACTCAACTGCTTTTGGTCACAAAATACAAACACTGAACCTCACGAAAGGAGAAATTACATATACAAATTTAAATGAATACAGACTCATCCTAAACAAAGCAATAAATTTATGCAATGAAGGAGTGAATACAGTAAAAGACAAAAGTTTCAGCAAAAATATGTGCAAAACATAATACACCTATGAATGGGATAGATGAAGAGACAATAGTTTCATCTAAATAATACATATCAATTATCATTAACGGAGTGGATAGGTGGAGAGACAAACGTTTCAGAGACATAATACATCAATAAATATAATTCTGTGAACAAGTTATGTTGAATACAAACCTATCGGTCTGTAGGAAAACGTCCCTCTCGGCCTAGGAGATGGTGGGGGTTCCCCGAAATAGAATCAGGAAACAAAGGACATAAGGACAGGAACAGGACAAGTCAGGAACAGCTAGGCCTCTCTGCAAACCGACGGACAGCAACACATCTCCACTCTTTCTGTCCTGTTAGCCTAAGCTCTAACCACACCCCTAAAGCCACCATAATTATACCCTAAAATTGAAATGTCCACACCACATTTGTTGCAAACTACCATCCAACTCACATAGGGATTGGTGGGCTTGGGATGTGGCGTTGTCACACCACTGTGACTTCACCTTCAATTCAACAAGTTCATTGTTTTATAATAGTTCTCAGGGTTTGTGTCTTAGTTAGCTCTAATGTCCCCTTCATGTGATACTAGTATCAACATTTTCTATTCATGCTTTAGCATCACCCGCAGAATGTGTCTCCGTTCTTATGACTTGAACATCATTTGGCAGTCGTTCATTATTCTTGCCTTCACCCTTCTCATGTCATCTGCTGTGCATGACACGTTCTGCCTTGATTCTGACAGAGAGCACTCACTTCTCGAAACTTCCCCTTCGCACTTCAGCCAAGTTTAGGAAGATGGCTGTTTCATCAAGCACACTGCTAATCTTCTGCTGTTCAGGAAGGGACTGAAAACTTGGCTTTTTACCCTTTAGTTTATGTCACTCTGCTGTTTAGGATTGTTTTTAGTTGTTATGTTTTTCTGTCTTATGAGCTGCCAATATAAAGCGCCGGGACACTCCAGTGGAGTAGCTGAGCGCTAGAGAAATCAAATGTAACATAACATAACATAACAACATAACACTAAAGAAAAAGAAATTGAACATTTATTAATTATGTGATAATGAAACCTTCACTGTTTACCACCTACCTTGCATTATTCCCCATTAATGTTACCTATCATAAGCTTAGTGCAAGAAGCGGCATTAAGTATTACTTTAAAGCAGGATGCAACATGCAAAAGTCTGATGCACATGCAGCCTATTCATTCAACTTCTTTGTTTTCTTTCAAAGCATAAATGTTATTACAATATTATTTTATTTATGTGTTAGTTCAGGCATGCACAAAGCAATATCCCTAATGTTCATGATGGGTGAACGTTAGTTTTCCTACAACTACTTACTGTTAGTACATATTATGCAGGTATCAATTCGAGCAGGTTTCATTTTTACGAAACCCTGCTCCATCAATACTGCCTACTGCTTTGTTTGTGATATTATAATGAGAATAAGGCAGCTAACTTGTCTTTGAAAGATGTTCAACTGACTTTGGATGAGATAATTTTGCACTGGATTTCATTAAGGAAGGATGTTATTATTTTATTGCTTTCGGTAAGATTTCTTGAGCAAGGGGGTATAAACTATGGGAAATCAATGAAACCAACATGCAGCCCATGGCAACATCTCTGATTGTTTTTTTTTTGTAACTGTGCAGTTGTGGATACCAAAAAGAGTTCACAATCTGCCCCTGTATTTTGAGACATGAATTCCAGTTTATTGGCATGGCTGGAGCGGCTTTCCCCATCAGTCAATAAAAGAAGAAACAAACAAATGAATAATTAATGCATGAGTCAAATAATCGATTAACTAACCAAGTCACGAAACTGTAATGTGCAGTTATGCAAAATTCACTGTTTCAAGACACTACATCTTGACGTGGGTGGTGGATGTACAGGATGTTCAGATGAGGAACGAACGTATGTGTGTGTTTGTATTTTTTTTTTAAGACCAGTTTGTCTCTTTCTGCATATCCAAGGGTCTACTCACTTTGAAGCTGTAGTTTGTTAGTTGGCCTGGGAATGCATTATCCTTGCTGGAGTACAATTGATCACGAAGCCATGACACGGACAGCCACATCTATTTTTGGATAAAGTGTGGTATACGTGGGGAAAATATGAGCAAAATTGTGTTTGGCCTTAACTTTTTTCCTCATATTCTTCTAACCATGTCCACAGGACCCAGAACAGGGTGGTGAAATGTACCTTAAAATGTGGTAACTCTGCTAAAAAAGATTAGTAGAACATAAGGAGAAAGTGTGATTAAAAAAACTGCTGCTTCTTTTCCCAGTTCCCAAAATCTTCGCATTTATTAATGTTGAAATATGCTCTCATCGGCAATGGGTCCTCCTTTTTTATCCGCCAGGTTTTTAGTCGCAATGGTGAAAATGTAATATGTTTATGCCATTATTTTGCGTTTCAACCCTCCTTTAATCTGTATATAATATGCACACGCACAATAGTGACTTCCTTTCCAGGTGCCTGGTGAGGTAACTGTCGATCTGCAAGTTCGAATCCAGCCTATGCCCCTCAGCTTTTCCTTCTTCCTCTAGTTAGAAAAAGGAGCATGCGACCTAACCTGCTTCCTACTTTCTAGGTCAGGGATGGAAACAATGCAGTAGCTGGGGTTGGCACCAGAAAACTGCAACTTTATAAAAAAGATGTGTTTTAAAAATAATAAAGGCAAACATTATCGGTTCATACGGAATTGTTAATTCTTCATGAGCGTATAATGCATGAAGAAGCAGGGAGCAGTCTGGAAAGTACAAATGAGTCTACGAGAATGAAATACTGTGTGGATATGGCAGTTATGATGGACCTAGCGGTGCGGAAGGTACCCCTCATATCATGGAGGTAGATTCAGGAAAACAAGACACAAAGCTGCATTACCTCATTTCCCATCACTATACAGGTCCCAGTACTCACGGATTGGAGGAATGTGCCCCCATTACTGAGACTTCCTTACCCCCTTTAAGAGCTTTGAAAAGCTTTTCAGTTGTACATGTTTTCCCATTTTACCCCATTCACACTTCCTCATTTCCTGTTTTCATTTAAACGTGATAGTGCAAATGTAATTATTTACCAAATGCTTTGTTCAAATACAAAAATGTAGAATTTACCTTAAAAAAATGAATTATGTTTAATGTAAAATTTGTATTAGGCAACCATACCTAAAAACGTTAGGCCTGTAACAGTATTGAGGCTTGGATTTTTAACTTGACATGTGTAATGACACCATGTTTGTGACATGAAGGCCCAATAATACTGAAATACTTGTTTTTTAACTTTAAACAATATTTGTGCAAGCCGTTTCTCTACTCTTTACTGCCGAAATTTCATTTTTGGAAGCTATTGTTTATTAGTTAAAATAATAGACATTGCCTTATTAGAGACTGATAGTGAGGTTCACACCACATGAACAAGTAGATGACAGAGAGGATAATTCATGGGAAGGCGATCACGCAAACAAGAAGAGATGTGCCCGCCACATTCAAGGACATATGGCTGAAAGATGATTGTACTCTGGTGAGAAGATGGGAAGTAGACCTGTTCCCAGGAGCAGGCTGAAATCTAATTGGTTAAAATGAAGAAGAAAGAATATTAATGTTGCAACATGGAAAATGTCACATTTTAGTGCATGTCTATAGACTCGTTGGGCAGACTCTTTTCTGTACAACTGTGCAGCAGTTGATGTATGTCGCTTTCCTGACTCTCTGAGAGGAGTCTCTGTATTGAATCTTATGGACATCTCTTTATGAGACCTTTTAGTTTATTCCTTGATATGCTATTATTTAATTTAAGAATACCTTCTAGCATATTATGCTAAAGCGTTATGTTTCTGCTTGACTCTCTCTTCAAGAACTCTTGATAGGTTTGCTGAACTTACACCGAAAACACTTTTATATTTATTGTATTAATGCTTTATTCTATATTGACTCATCTTATTAGTAAATATTGATTGATTATTGACCGTTACTGATAAATCTTGGAGAATAATACTTCAATAAATGAATGAATAACAGAAAGATGCTAAATAAAACCCTTTACCTCAAATTAACTCGTATTATTGACTGAACTAAAGGTATTATAATTGATAATGGTTTATACGACATATTAACTTTTACGTCTCAGTGGGGAAAAAAGATCCATCGACCTGAGATTTACACAGGGTTCTTGGTGAGGAGTAGGTGATGAGCGGAACCCTGTGCTCCAGCAGAAAACAAATAAAAAAACTGCATTACCTCCTCATCCCCTTACTCGTCCCAGTACTAGTGACATCCCAGTCACAGCAAGACTTCTGACCTCCAGGTCATAGTAACTGCTCTCCCCTCGTGCAGCTCCATTGTTAAGACACTTCCCCAGCGTCTTCTGGCTTTGAAGGTAGGTGTTCGAGGCCCTCCTCCGCCCCTGGTGGTCCAGTGGAAGAGCCTTCTCTTCTGCTCTTCTGCTGGTCCACTTTGTGGGTGTCAGCCTTTTTCTGTCTTTTTTTCTGTTTGGCTGTTTTCTCTGCCCTCTTCTATTTCCTGTATATTGCCTTTTTATTCTGCCTTTTACATTTTGTCTTTCTCTGTTGCCTCTGTTTTCCTTGCTTTTCTTTTCCCGCTTCTGCTGCCCCTGTGGCCCCTCCCGGACCCGTACTTAATGGTGGCTGCTGTGTGGATGAGCTGCTGGCGTACCGAAGGCACACCAAAGAATAGCCCATCCGCGACCCACGCGCAACCAGCTGCATGGACCCCCCTCTGCTACGACCCCAGCACCCTCCAAGCACTCAACCCTGGACACAACAACAACTGCCAGGTCACTCGATACGGAGCAAATCCCAAGGCCAGTTCTCCTGCCTACACTGCCACTGCACCTTCACCCACCACCAACCAGATAGCCATCCCCAATCCACTGGATGCCAATGTACACAAAAACTTGAGCTGCATCCTCCTCAATGTGCGCTCCCTGCACAAACACTCAGTAGAAGTTTAGGACCTCCTCAAAACTCACTCGCCCGACGTCACCTTCCTCACAGAGTCCTGGACCAACACCAGCACTGCACCTGACATCGCTACTGCCATCCCCGAAGGATGCAAGACCTGAGGAAAGACCGCCCCAGCCACCCCAGAGGAGGCCTAGCCATCATTCACAAAAACTCCCTCCGATTGACAACCACCAACTCAAACAATGCCACGCCCCCCATGGAACGCATCCACTTCCAGATCCAGCCCAACACCCAGAACGATGCTCCGTGGATCACTCACCTACAGACCGCCCAGACCCCACTCCCTGTTCACCAACGCCATCGCAGACTACAATTCTCCCCATGCCCTCGCCTCCAAAGACTTCATGCTGCTCGGAGACCTGAATTTCTACTTAGACAACCTTAGCGACCCCCAAACCACCACCCTCCTAGAGAACCTCACCATCATTGGACTAAAGCAACTTGTCTCCAACCTCACCCACATGGCAGGATGCACTTTTGACCCCATCTTTGCCAGAGGAAACAACATTCCCTTCAGGCACACTACGAACCTGCTCTGAACAGACTACCACTGCCTCCATTTCTCCTTCTCAAAACCCACTGAACACAAGCTCACGCCACACCTCCTGTGCAGAAACTAGAGCAAAGTCACAGAAGAACACCTCACCTCCTCCCTCAGCTACACTGCTCTACCTACCAAGACAGATGCCAACACAGCAGCAAACAACCTTCAGCAATGGATCGCTAACTGCAGCAGCACACTCTCCCACCTCCAGAACCCCACCAGACAATACAACTTGAAAGCCACCTGGTTCACCATGCACCTCCGAGATTCAAAGCACTCTTGCCTATGACTGGAGAAAACATGGAGGAACAGCAAAACCCCAGCAGCACGCTCCGCTACCACGGCACACCACCAACTCATCAAATCAACTGAGAGAAACTTCATCCCAGAGAGAATACTCTCCAACTCCCACAACTCCAAGGAACTCTTAGCCATCATACAAAAATTCACCAGACCCAACAGAGAAACTACTCCCTCCCTCCCAAGACCTATTCAACAATCTCAGCTCCTTCTTTCACCACAAGATCGGGTTGCTCTACGACATCTTCCATGACCAAGACCACAGCACCAACCCAACACCCCCCAACAGGGACGCCACCCAGCCTACCCTCTTCACCTGGACCCTTTCACCACAGAAGATACCGCAAAGACATTTAGAAGCATCCTCTTAGGAGCACCCACTGACCCCTGCCTGCCGCACATCTTCCACAGGGCTGCCATCGCACCTTAACTACAACGAAAATTCAACTGTGCCCCCGAAACAGCTATGTTCCCCGATGGCTGGAAACACGCCAAAGTCAAAACGCTCCTCAAGAAGTGCTCCGCAGACCTGACAGACCACAAGAACTACATGCCCATCTCTCTCCTCCCCCTCGATGCCAAAGTCATTGAGAAAGTCATCAAACCCAGGCTAACACACTTCATAGAAACCAACAACATCCTTGATTCCTCTCAATCTGTATTCCACAGCAACCACAGCACTGAGACTGCCCTCATTGCCTCCACTGATGACACCAACATCCTCCTCGATTAAGGCCACACTACAGCCCTCCTCCTCCTAACCCTTTGAGCAGCCTTCAACACTGTCTCCCACAACACACTAGCCACCAGACTCCATGATGCTGGCATAGAAAGTTATTCCACTACTTGCGAAACTGAAACTGTTTATCCAAAATAGACCTTCAGGATGCATACCTACGCATTAAGGGTGGGGAGAACTTGCAGAGTTTTACTCGCTGAATCATGTGGAGTTACATAAAAACTCAGTGAGTTTCCAGTAGTTCTGTCATCCCGTACTTTAGGATAGAGGCCGCCATTTAACAGCTGGGAATTATAAATTCTTTGCAATCCCCTGTTTGCACATAATGCAAAGTCCACATCTATCATAGTGAGTGCTCCGTTATAGGCTAGAACATATGAAGCGGTAGACCACTGTACAGTGAAAGCGCTTGGCTGCCTTGTTGGGTCTACAAAGAGCTATTAGAATGCAATGCAATGCAGGCAAGAAAGGGTTGTTGGGCTACCACTTCGCTCTGCCGAGCATTAGCTGTCACCTGAAGGCTGGCTCTGACAGACATGGGACCAGGCAACAGTGAAAGGTCCTCCAGAAAATGGCTTACCAGTCAGGTGGAAAGCAGAAGAAATGGCAAAGCATGGACAACCTTGTCACTTGCCTTTATTTTCCGTTCAACATCTCCACTACCACTTGATGGCTCGGCTCCTGTCAGAATGTGCCATCTCCTCAAATGACAGGATGGAGAGCGGAAGGTAGAGCCAGGAACATATCCAGGGTCTCTGCCAACTTGCATACTGAAGCTCAGTGCTCAGGTACTGAGATAGGGATATCCGTGAGCAAGGCTTCCTCTAAGGGAACATTATTCGTGCCATATACTACAGACGCTCTCGCAAATTGGTTGACTGGATAAAAACAAAAGGTTATGTTTGTGGTGTGATGATAAAAAACCAAATTGCTAAGGGTAGCAGGCCCCAAATACAGATGGGTTTATTTATCAAGCAAATTTGTATGAGTGCACGTGCGTGCCGGCAAATAAACAGCGGAACCCTGAAAAAGTCTGCCTTGGTATGGTTGTATAAATGTCTAAAAAGTGAATTTCATTAACACGCTGAAGCGTTTCACCCTAGGTTTGCAATCCTTTTCAACTGCAGAACATAACCTGCCAATGTCTTCCTGATCATTCAAACTCACCAAGCTTGCAGTGTCTAATCTCACTGTCTGTGACACTGGAAAAAGCCTCACACTCTGTTTTTAGTTTGTCAATGCTCTGAAACCACAAACAAACAGGTAGTCAAAGAAGTAGAAATCCAAAGTCAGAAGCAATTTCATGTGTTCTATAGTACGAAATGCAACTTATAAAACAGAGGGGCATATTTACAAGAACTGATGCATTCCTGTGTTGCGACAGCAGTGTGTAAAAAAATCTAACGTCATGGAATAACAGATTCCTAAACCATGGATGCGTTATATTCACAATGTGGTGCACTATGGCATAGGGCGGTACCTGGTGTCATAAAAACGGACACATTTGTGTGCCAGGTCGTAATAAAATCTGACTCTACTGCTACAAAAGTGACATTGGGCCAAATTGCACCTCTTAAACAGACACAAGCAGTCCTAGTGTCACTTTTGACAACCTAATGCATCCCAAAAAGTTTTTAAAATACTGCTACATGAAGAAAATGGTACATCTACTTGAAAGCAGCCAAAAGGGAAGATCAGAGAGCAAAGCCCAACCACAGAACCAGCCAGGATGTTCTGATAGACTCTCAGGGCAAGAGGAAGTGCAATTTCAGTAAGGAGGAGAATTATATCCTGATCACTGAGGTGACAGAGCACCGACATCAGCTCTTGGTCACGTCCAAATTGCCATTAGGAAAGAAAATGGTCATTTGGCAGTCAACAACATGGCAGAAGTAAAGAGGACAATGACTGACAGCGAAAAGTGATGGCATGATTGCAAGCGCAGGACAAAGGATAAACTGGCCAACAACCAGAAGGCAGCCATGCAGACAGGAGGTCAAAGTCCAGCGCCCTAGGGGCAGCTGGATCCCTTGGAGGAGCGGGTGTCAGCCATCATCCCAGAGTAGTCAGAGAACAGTGCAGGCTATGATGAACCACAACAGCAGCAGGGTAAGTTGGAACAAGGGGCAATCTAGACAACTAGGTCATTATGTGCAATGCAGCAAACTATTTTCCAGCACTCCATGGCACTGTCTGCAGGTCAAAGGGTAGTATGCTGGCTCATCTACTGGTAAACATTACATAAATGGATGTATCACTGCCCAATTACACATTGCACAGCTCAGTTCAGCTCTGTCACCTTTATTCCTTCCACGTGTGAAGTACAGCATCAGTCCACTTTCACATTTCTCTGCAAAGTGACACTTGCAGTGGAATGTCACTAGAACTACAAGCCACAGAATACAAAGCAAAAAACATGGATTGGAACAACACTTCAACCCAGCCAAACCTTACTGTGACAATGCATACTAACTTGCACCATAAAGCAATTCTGTCTCACCTGGGTCCATGCATACTAATCTAGCCTGCAAACCCATGGCATGGAATTGGCGTGTCAGAGGAGAAAGCACCTGCCTGAGTAGGCCATGGGGAATATTTACACATAGGGACATTCGATGAGGCACATCTGTAGTAGCCTGCATTAAACTACATTGCACACAGCCGTCTTGGCATGCAGAGTCAGAACACACAGGTTTCAGCTGCCATGGTAGGGATCTAATCTTCTAAATATGACTTGGTGCGGAGGTGAATGCAAGCGATGCACACCAGTCGGCCATGGGGCATATTACAAGATTTTTGTGTAGGCCAGCACTGTTAGCCTTCTTGCTGCACTGACCTACGCCAAAAGAAAAGGGCAGAGATGTGCTGCCATCTACAAGATACTGTGCATTCCTGTCCTCTTCCACAGTGTTGGTGCACAATTATCTTATTTATCCGTGTTGCTCCTCCCTGTAGGCTTCTGAAGTATTCCAGCTTAACAAATCCATGTACATCTGGGACTGCTTTTAAATTCATGGGTACTGCTTGGGACAACTTCTGCAATACCCATGGAATGCCCCTTTCATGCAGAGTAAGGCAACACCGCAACTTGCGCTGCTTTGCCGTACTCCATATCTACAAAGCCATGTTAAGTCACTCAAGGTGGCTTGGCGTTGCCTTGTAGATATGGGCCTGCAGCCTGCATCACTAGAGTCTCAAAAAAGGCACACTCATGTGGTGCAATGCACTTGTAAATAAGCCCCCATGTGTGTTTTAACAAATTATGTTGTGTGGCCCTGGTGGCCACCTGTTACTGCAGTGGATTGCAGGTGCTTGATGTCAATGTAGAACCGCCACTCTGAATGGGGAGACACTGCATTACAAGGAGGTGAGAAGGGACATGTGTACTACAAAGTACCCTCACCAATACACATGTACTGCTGTGTCGGACTGGGGCACACTTGTGTTGCAGCTGGCTAAGGATGACAGAGAACAGCCAATTGTGTAGTACATCCTACATGCTATGTGGCCCTGGGTGAAGATGTAGCATGTGCCAGGAGAGAATCTGAGCCAAGATAGTCTCACTGTGCCATATGTATAAGTCAGAGAAACTCATACAGGGAAACGTCAAGGGATAGGAAGAATTACTTAGCCACCACAAAGGATACAAATCAGGGAAGGTCAGACGCTGAGGTGGATGGGCCCAATTGTGTGGGAAAACTGAGTAAGTACATGTCACCATTTCCAGCATTCCTATCATGTGGGGTGTTGCCTGGCCCATAGCCCTCAATAACAGCCTGCCATGTCTGTCCATTGGATATGGTCATGCATAATATAGGTCTAGTAGACACATGAGAGTCAATGTATGTTCTGGATTCCATCATGATGTGGGAGTAACTCGGCTGCCAGGAACAAACTGGTGATGGCCAGAGGAGGCATGCACACATACAAGTGCATGGGTGTGATTAAAACAATGTGTGACACTCTGAAGATATCTATCCGAACTCGGCGGAGATGGGTAGGTGCACCCACTCGGTCACGGGACGAGTAAGCCACACCTGAAGGCTTGCCCTCGTAGAACTGACCCGCCGAGCATTCATGTGGCTCTTAGACCTTGACCCTTAGGCATAGGACTTTCCACCAAGGTAAAATACACCTACACCACATACATGACACTCGCATGTTAAGAGTTCTTTTTTCTTTTCCTTTTTGCATTTCACTTTTAAAGGTCCTGATGAATCGCAGGTGATTAACCGAATGCGAGAAACATGTTGACCCATTGTTTTCTAAGGCCTCTCTAGGATTACTTTACCTAACTTGGTTACCCCTAGCGAGTTGCCTTTCTCCACTGGTTTTAATTGTAGTAGGGGGACCCCCAGAATAAAGTTGTTTCCGGCATCCCCTACTGCATTTTAATCACTACACCGAGTCTACCTGATACTCTGCCCACATACCCTCACTTCACCATAGGGCTGTTGGATACAAAAGATCTCCGCTAAAGAGCCCCTCCTAGAGGTGAGCCCGTTGGGGATTGCACCGCCCCCCCGACGAGGAGCAACCGCCAATGATGAAGCATGACACCCTTTTGGGTGTGTGAGGCAAATACATCCAACAAAATGGATGCCCAAAGGTGTACTACCCACACCTTAGGTCACGTCAGCTTCTCCTAATCTTTCTCCCTTTTGAGGAACAGTGCAGCAACCCCCTTCTTTGAAACACTCTGAAGATAACCAACTCTGATAATTATGAAATGGGGAGAATGTCAGTGACAATAATCTACCTAGTGTGACAGAGTACATCCCCTCAGAGTAAGCACACAGTGGCAGTGAGAACAATGCTGAGATCCAGCCATCTGAAAGGGAACTACAGTGCAATTTGTCTTCAATACCCATGTGAAACAGGTGTCCTACGCAACAATGAGGTACTGAAAGTGATAAATATGAAAGCTTGATTGTAGACTAGTATACTTATGTCAACATCTAACAGAGATCTCCAATAGCATTTCTCCATCTCATTGCAGAGGATAAACCCATACCTCCCGGCCAGCAGGCTGTCTCATATATCAGCGATGATATGGATGATGACCTGAAAACCCTTGAGCAGGACCCCTCCAGCAAATCTGGGACTCCATGGAGACAACATCTCCAGGCACGGGGAGTGTCAACAGTGTTATGGGGTCTCCAGATGATCCACATACCAACCAAAAACAACCATCTGCTAGCCATCCAGCGCCCTGGACTCCAAGGACCCACAAATACATTTCCAATATACTGCGGTAGAAGTCCAGCGAGAGATGGTAGATCAGGTGTGTTCAGGGATGGAGACTTTGTCAATCACCCTAGAGATAGTCCATTGGTACCTTAGGCCCAATAGAGACAACTCCGCTGCCGTAAGAGGCACCTACTCTGCACTCCATGCCTTCCAACAGTCCCTGGATGACATTGCTGGTGTTATGAGGTAGAGGCATGAGCAAATCCCCTGCCAAATGGGCACCATCTTGGAGTCCATGGAGCGGGAGCAGGACTCCTACATTGCTACCATGGCTGTCTACCAAGGTGGCGTTGCTTCTTTGTTGCAAAACCAGCAGATCCCTTTCGCTGCTGTGCTGCCTTATGCGTTGGCACAGAGAAAGGCTGTTGTGAACATGGATCCAGATCTTCAGCTCTTGATGTGTGTGTGCCTCTTCGGCTCTTCGGCTCCCACACCTACAACACCCCCTCAAGGGAGCCACCACATACATCAGAGGAGGAAGATGTGGGCTGCACCTCTTTCACATTCAAAAGTGCCCAGTAGGATTTATCTGTGCCACATACCAAGTTTCTCCTTTGCCATGTGCTCATAAACCTGCCAGTGCAATTTCAACAGGCACTGTCCTCAATTTGCTTTCCCACCTGTTGACCTCATCCATTTGTGTATTGTCGATTTGGCCTATCTTCCCAAATGGCAATGTGGTCCTCCTCCTCAGTGAAGCACTTCCCCGTGGAGTCTAATAGTACATTCACAGGCCTAATCCATCTTTTGGTGTTGTTGTCCTATGAACTGTACCTGTGAACTTTTATTTTCAGATGTAAATAAATGCACTTTGTACAACCTTTCTGTTGTATGTCTGTTGGAGTCTGGACTAAGTATATTATGGTGCATTGTGTGTGGCAAAGACACCAACTGCTTGCCAAAGCGGCAAGTGTAGGTTGGAGTCAGGGACCTAGCTACACAGCCAGAGTGAAAATAATTTTGGTGCATCCCATGTGTATGTTGACTACCAAGTAGTTACTCTAACTCGCAAGCATGAAATGCAACAATTATCATGCAGTCAATGTTCATGGTGAATAAAGTGTACCCAGGGATATTAGCAAGCAAACATCATTGTTGTGGCAAGCAAATGATGCAAGTGTCAATATCTAAGGGGCAGGCATAAATGTCTGAGTAAAACAAACTTGGATTAGGGAGAATTCTTTAACACTAACATCCCTCCAATGAAATTTCCATGACTTACTCACTCAGAGCAACCGTATGTGAATAACTGTGTTGGACTGTGTATCCATTCACAATAAGATTGCCAGGTACACTGCTCAACAATGTTTGTCAATAGCTCATGTGATTCGATGGCCAACATGACAGGTAGCTGTCCAAAGGTAAATCCTATGCTGTTATTTTGACACCGTGAGGGGAATGGCCAGCAAGCTGCAACAGGCGCCTTTGTTTTCAATGCCGTGAGGGGAAAGGCTGAACAGCGGGACTACCAGTCCCAGGCACCCCTGCACCATCACTGCCCCTGAAAACACATGCCGCGCACGGAGGCGCGTTAAGAGGTGCAGCAGGCTCCCGCAGTGCTGGAAGCCTGTGATTCTGAAGCAGTGAGGGGAATGGCCAACAACCTGCAACAGGCCCCTTTGTTTTTAGCGCCATGAGGGGAACAGCTGAACAGCCTGGAGGCGCGTTTAGAGGTGCGGCGTGCTCTAATTCCCGTGCAGTCTCCTACAATTAAATTTTGTGATACCTGCCGTAAAGTTAAAGAATGTATTTTCCCCAAACTACATAGTCACCAGGAAAAACTATTAAAGCCAGGTGACCTTAACAGCTTACATCCACTCACCCAACCAGCCGATCATGCCTCGCTTACAGCCCCTGCAAATAACAGTGAGTAAATCTCAGAGTATGACCCCTGCTTCTAAGAATGGGTTCGTGGAGACAAGTAAATAAGTCTTAAGCCTACCACTGGCAGCCTGTCCCTATATCTTGGTTATTGCAGGAGTCCCTCCCATAGGGAAAAACCAGTCTGAGTCTTGGGAATAATTGCGTAATAAGAACACCGACTGGCTGGCCAAGCATAAAGGGTTCAGCGTGTCTAACGTTAACAACATCATAATGATGCGCAGGGTGGGCTGGGTTGGACCCTGACTCAAGACCATAGAGGGAGATTGTGTTGTCATCAATTTCAACCGACCAGCACTTGTAGGATCTATGTCGATGTGAAAAGAGCATAATAGCTCTACACCTACTCACATTTGGTCACTGCCCCACGGCTTCTTCTATAAACCAAACCCTCAGCAAAACACACCTGTTATCTCTCTATACTCAACACATGATAGGTTTTCCGCCTTATCTGGCTTAGATAGTTTAGATTGACTGTTGTCTATTACAACATCCACTGAATCTGTCCCTTCTACCTATGCTTGATCCTTTGGAAAATAGAGGTTTCGAGCCACATGACCCAAACCTTCAGGTGCTAAGCTGGAATATCGCTGGCTTGGACTCTAAAGTGCAGAAGATTGGGTCCAGATGGTAAATAAATATGATATTTTAATGTTTCAAGAGACCTGGGCAACAAGGGAGTAATATATTGAGGGGTTTGAATGCTTTAACGTCACTGCACCTGTCCCTAAACATGGGGGACCCTCTGGTGGCCTTTCCATCTCGGTTAATATTTCTTCAGGTGATAGTGCTTAAACCATTGCCACTAATAGTGACTACTTTAAAGTCTTGATATACACACGGGGGTCTCAATTTGTTTTATCAATTGTACCTAACATGAATTTTGATAATCTCTTTAATTTTGTTTCGGTATGCAATGCCTAGCGGAGAATCATAATTTAGCTGGAATCTGTTTGGGCAGCGACTTTAACGTTAAGATTGTCAGGGCAAATAATTTGGTTGCCGTCCATCCACCCCAGGCACATCTGTTGAAAAGGGGAATTGAATGTTTGGACTACCTGTTCAACCACAATTTATTAAATGTGATGGATATCGCGGCCATAAACCATGACAACAGCCATCCAATCCCCACTTATAGAGGCCGCGGTTGTGCCTCAATAATAGATTATGTCTTCATATCGGCTTTATTAGAAGATTTCTTATTGAAGATGATGTGATACCCACTGTGCATGGGGACCAAAATCCTACCTCGGTTACATTCAGGGTCGCCCTTAGACCGGATTTTGTTGAAGAACCTGTGGCCAGTAATCTAGTATCCACAACAGACAATTTAAGAGTGATCTGGAAAGGCATTGACAACAGAAACCTGCTTTCAATAATGTTAACAAATTACTGATCATCTGTTGAAACTTGTCTGTTGCAACTAACCCTAATTCTGAGGAAGTTAATGCATTTAGCCACTTATGGGCAGGCATTAAGTAAATTAACTCAAGACCTGGATTTAACAACAATCAAAATCCTAAGTGGCCTAATAGTGCTTGCTCGCGGGCAAATAGAGAGCTCCATGTTGCTCTTACAGCGGTACCAATGGATGCAAGCCTTGTCAGATTACTGCAGGGGAAAGATGAGATCCTGAAAGAACAATCTGACAACTTAGCTTACACTGCAGGATTCAATTACACAAATGGTTTGTAGGGAGCAGTTAAGGACATGAGAACATTGGGCCTCACACTTACCCCACTAAGTTGGTATATAACCAGCGAAGCATGAGAAGCACATTTTTCTAAAATATACAGAGCCTCGTCTCAGAGTGAGGATCTTAGTAACATTCATGCTGATACACGAATCCAGATATCATTATCTAAAGTTGAGCATGCCATCTACCAAAGTTTACGGAACAAGGCCACTGGCCCCGATGGGCTTTCCATTCATCTTATTAAGCTTAAACCAGAGTTTTGGCCCCCCCCTTTTACTCAATGTTTTTATTATTCTAACAAATACCCAATGTCCCAGCACATGGTCTACCAGCATTATTGTCCCGATTTTTAAAAAGGGGGACAGATCCAACTCTAGCTGCTACAGACTGATCTCGCTGATCAATAACACACTTAAGTTACTTGGGAGGGTGTTATTTAATAAAATGAAGTCTTGGGCTGAGGAGGAACATATTTTAAACAAGTGCCAGCTAGGTTTTAGAAGTAATCTGGGAACTGTGGAACAATGCCTTAAACTTAATTTGATTATCAGCAAATATACCATAGCACGACAATCCTCTATTTACTTAGCCTTTATGGACCTTACCTCAGCCTTTGATTTTGTTTATAGATGGCGTCTATGGTCATGCCTTTTAAAATACGGGCTGCATGAGGTTGTAGTTAATTTTTTAGTCTATTTACACAGTGACCTCAAGGCTAGGGTGAGGGTCATGAGGGGTGGGGCGGTCTCAGGAAATATTGTTATCGGCAGAGGTGTCAGGCAGGGGTGCGTACTGGCCCCACTTCTATTTATTTTATACATTAATGAGTTACACAATATGTTGTCTAAACTGACTACAGATATCCCAATGATAAATGGTAACAAACTGCCCGCCTTACTATATGCGGATGACGAGGTCCTAATGGGCTGGACCCCAAATGCAGTGCGCACTTTAGTAGGAGGCTTTGTTGATTTTATTGACGGCTTAGATCTATGTACAAATTTTAAGAAATCATTTTTAATGAGTTGCGGCCCCCAAAACACTCTGGTAATGTAATTACCTTCGGCTCCGAATATTTGCTACGCACTCACACTTTCCCATATCATGGGCTAGTATTTTCAGATAATGGTTCTTGGGCAGCTCACATGGCACATAGCGGGAGCACATTTCTAAAGGCTATCAACTCAATTCTGAGCCTCCCCCAACCTAAAAGAACTGAGGTAGTGCTATCTCTATTGAAAATATATAAAGCACAATGTATACCTACTGCAACATATGGGGCAGAAGTTTGGGCCTTACAAATTGTAGCAGCATTCAGGTATAAGAAAACAGATTTGCCGGAGAATTTTGGGGGCACCGATATTTTCCTCATCCTTTGTTTGCCATAAGGAATTAAAATTGTTTTATATAGAGGATTATATTAGGTCCTGCCCGGCCATATTTTGGCTAAAGGTTTGGCAAAATCCAGCAGCTACATTAACACAAGAAATTATAGCTGACTGTCTCAAATGCGACAAGGATGGGGATATAGCCTGGCTGGTGGCCGTAAGAGATAGCCTGACTAGCATAAATTTAGACCATATCTTTTTAAACCAAAGCAACACGGAGGGTATTAACAAAAAGATTGTCCAGGTGGCCCTATATGCACATTATGGTGACATGAGACATGCACACGAACTTTTGAAATCCTCAGTTGCACAGTACATGTCCATGGCGACGCTGATGGTCCCCCCCTCACATTTGCCAGCTAGTGACCTCCTAAAAGTATTAACCTCTGGGAGAGATGCTTGCTTTTTCACCTCAGGGCTAGCACTTTAAAATCCCTACTATGCTTCTCTTTAGGCTTCAACATTAAAGTTGAGCAAACGCCCTGTCCCTGTGGTAACCGTGGCAATCACTCCATGGTAAATTTTTTATTCTTTTGTAACTTTTACCAAAAATACAGCAAACAATTGTTGATCCTTTCTCAAGGCACTGGCCATTACTGACTTTAAAGTAGCCTAAAGGGATATTCTTAAGGTTAACGGGGAAGAGCTAATTCTCTGTGTTAGCACTTTTCTGAAAATGGCTATTCGTTCACGTGCCTCTATGTGCACCTTATAAGTAGGTGCAATTGCACCTTTCAAAATGTGTTTTTTATTTTCATAAGGAACATGAATTTGAATCTTGGCCAGTGCCCTGAAAAGTGTTGTTATTTATTTCATGGTCTAAATCTTATAGTCTAATTTGACTGTACTTTAAAGTATTATGCTGCTAGTCGTTTACACTGGATTGTACCCAGACCATATTTCGCTGCTAACTGTTAAACCTTTTTGCACTTTATCAAAATATGCTGCTACATGTTATGAATAACTCTTTTATCAGTTTTAAGCTTATTATAAGTTTTTGAAGAATCTGCTGCGTCGTTTTGCACAATTAACAGGTCTCTGTGTGCCCATTGTTTTAAATTGTGTGTTTATCGTTTTAACTTATGTAGTATTTTCAAATGCACAATTTTGCTGGTATTTTGCTCTGTGCTTTTATGGATATTTTATATCTGAATAAAGATTATTAAATTGAATTGAAAAGGAACATCACCTAGTCACACATGTTGCCAAACTCTGTTAGCAAAGCCAAAAGCAGTACTTAGCATTACCTAAAAAGACATGCTAACCGTTACACAGTAAATCATATTGTAGACATATGTACCAAAGAATGATATTAATCGGGATCTTAAAACTTTATCTGACTAAAACCTCCTAACCTACACTAACTAACTGTTTTTACCTACACTACCTACACTACCTTATCATACATACTGTCAAAAACTACCTTAACTTAACCTAGTTTAATCTACACACATAGCATGACATGCTAAACCACATCCCCCTTAATACACATCTTCATACAAGGACAACAGAAACTGCACCTAAATATCCACTCTCTACACAAATAATCCTAAACAGTTATATATAACCCAAAGTACCCCACCTACTAAAATTGTACCCACCCCATTAAAGCCCTTCAAACTACTAAACCTACATTATATCTAGACTAACTAACCTAAACTAAGCTGTAAAAACATTAGTAACAAAAAAATCATGTACATAGGAAATGGTCCATGTGGCTCATTGGGGCTACAGTCTCTCCACAGCCTGCTTGCCATCCTGTAAGAGCCTAATTGTCTGGTCCCATTTTGTGCTCCAGCATTGCCACTCTTAACTTCACGTCTGATATGTCCGTTGGCATTTCCGGTTCAAATGAGCTAACCTCTCCTGTGACCTGAGGTCTGTGGACTGTCTGCCTGCTGCTGGAGGGGCTTGGGACCAGTCCCTTAGAAGTACCCTCGTCTGCCCCTGTAGTGTAGTTCCTATATTCCCAATCGGCTCTGTGCATTGGAATAATATATCCTGTAGCCTGTTTTAGAATGAAGGAGGTCTGGTGTCTCTCTCTCAGGACTCGATTTCCCAACAACCCGCAAGGGTAGCTTGGAAACACTGGAGCTGGATTTCTCGGCAAGAGAAAAGACAGTGTCTTTCTCAGTGCGTCTGCTGGAAAGTCGGCTTTCATCAGCACTTGCTACGGCGAGATGCATCGGGCTAGTAGATAGTCAAACTGCTCCAAACCATCGTGTGTTTGCTTGGGCAAGTGTGGGCATAGTTATACCTTGAAGGTGCCTAGTTTGATGTAAGGTTGGACATAATAACGTCATCAGAGACTCAGTTCTGTGAAAGCTCCATGAGTTATTGGATAAATCAATACTCAAGCAAGGGGAAGTCCCTGACTGCTGAAGGCGGGTTTTTCCAAGAAATCGTTGTGGATATTTGGAACTAGTGGAAGTAGCCATGCCGTATTTGGACTGCATAGTCTAAGTCTAAATATGGTTCTGATTTCTATGCCTATATAAGGATAGGGTGATTTATACCTATATATAGGCATGAATTGGGAAAATTACACTAGGGTCCTAAATTAATATACAACACCCCAACAACCTTGTCTTTTTAAAATTTGTTGTATGTGGCGGTAACGTTCCTAACATATCTCATGCTTCCTCTTCAGCTCCGGGGTCATGTTTTCTGTTTAAGCAGAATAAGAAACTTTCAGACAAAGGATGAATAGGAACATGTTATTTGTGTGGGCAGCGTGCTACAGAACCCGTGGGGCTGTACTAAGCCATTTGTTGGTGCCAATTTATTAAAAACCACTGAGAGTTTACAAATGAATAAACGCCTTTAAATATGTGATCTACTAGCACTGATGTTCAAGCCTTCTGCCAATTATTTTGGCTTCTTAAAATTAATTGAAGGAATGGGCTGTTCCATTACTTCACCTAATCTTGGAGCCTTTGAATTTATGCATAAGCTCCTGCGATTATTATTCCGCATTTCCTCTTGATCTTTATTCTACAGAGTCATTTTTCCAGGCAGACTCCATACCATTGTTGCACCTTCGGCTGGGTCTACTTTAACAATAGATATTTTATTGAAACTGGAAACTGGTAACGGCCGCTCATATAATTACAGTCTACCCTGATGATGACCATTTAGTTTCACCATGGTCGAAACGCCGTAGACGCACATATGTGCCGAAATTGAAGAGGACACATTGTTTGCTTTGTGTTGTTTCCGTTTTGTCCTGAACTTCAGTTTTTTGTAAAACCTTTTCCCTCAGCCACTTGTCTGTTTACACATTGCACTATTTATAGGTCTTTGTTTGTGTATTGTGTTGAACTCCATTTGTCTTATATCTTTTAAGATTGAATTATTTATCATTGTTAATAAAACTTTTTCTATGTATTGTACATATTTAAACATGGGTTTTCTCTTTTTTCTCCTTTTTCTCTTTCCTTTTTCCTTTTCTAGGCCTTCACTAGTTTAATTTTCCATATTTTTCATATTATGTTTTCTTTGGGTTTTTTGATTTTTTTGTTTAAAATTTGATGCACGTATTGTGTTAACTTAAACCCTTGTTAGGATTCTAGTAGGAACAGGTATATTAATGATTGATTTGCAAATATTATCCAAAAATCGCCCGTTGCATCCCCTAGACACTAAAATTATCTTGAATGTTAAAGGGAGCATACACCTACCTATCATCTATCATCTCTAATTTACTATGGCCAAAGTACAAAGTCATAGCAAATGTCACACAATGCAATTGCAAAATCTTGGGACATTTATGCATGACCATGTCAGTATAGAGTATGCTTAGGAACAATACTGGTTTTTACCCATGGTATGGTACACATGGCCCTTTTCCAACTCATCAGTATCCCTTCTGCATCGAACAATGGCTTTGATTACATTGGCATTTGTAAAAGTAAGATGAGCAATGTCTGCAAAGTACATGTATTGTCTCACAAACATAGCTACCTATTTTTTTTTTTTGAGTTTTATATAGCATGAACTAGACTCTAGCAATCGGGTATCAAAGCGCTTTACATGAGCACTAGTTTCGTTACAGAAGGACACATTCATTTTTATTAGGCACAGGAGACTACGTGATATGCCCAGTATCACAGGATGTTGAACATTGTTGCAGAGACTCCAACCCGGTTCCCCAGCTTCAAAGTCAACCGCTCTGGCTGTAAGGCTACATCCTCTCGCCACTTAAAATGTGCCAGGTATTAGATGTAAGAATGGAGGGTTGATAACTAACTCACATGCTCCCAATGTAATAGCATGTGTCCCACTACACAGCCTACTGTTTGTCCGTACAGCTCAGATATTAATGTCACTGTGTCACACATCAGCAATCAGCACACCCGTGTAATGGGTGTGTGCATTCCTGCTCCACATCTCATCTGCCCAGTTGTCTTGTGATGTGATTAGCAATTGCTGTCCAAAGTTTGATCCTGTTCGTGTTGAAATTTGGAGACTATCATGGGCAACACAAAATGAAGGTGAATTGGACAATGCCATGTTGAAGACTATGCTGCGCAGACATGCCTGCGGGCAAAAGTATGTTGATGTATCCACATAAGAGTATGGGGCATTTTGTAATGTGTGAGGCCTTCCAATACCTTACTAAGTGTGGAATGGTGACACCTGCCCTTACTACACTTAGGGGCTCATTTACAAGTCCCGCAGTCCTGCTGGTACCTCACTTTTAGTGAGGATCATGTGGCGCTCACAGCAGTTCCATATTTGCAAGGCCAAGTAAAGGAAACCTGCGTGGCTTTTCATGACCTTGTAAATATGGCCCATAGTCTTTTGGTCTGTACTGTGGTGTCATTCCCCTCCTCCTGTGCGGACTAGACTTACAAATCAGCCCGAGAATGCAATGTGAACACCCACAACTGACATGCATTTGGAAGTTTTCCCATTCACAGTCTTGTGCAGCTACATTTACACTACCACATATTTTCACATGCTATGGCATTTTGATCATAGTTCATCTGTCAAGCGTACAGATGTATCATGTGGTCCATCCGCGATTGGCAATATATTCACCTTGACATTAGTCAGAGGCAAAAACACATGCTACAATTAACATCCATTTTTCTGTCCTATTCTTTATATTCCATATGTTTTCTTTGTGTTAGGGATGCACACTGAACATGGCATTTCACACAGCAGCTTGCATCACACACAATCCTTGCACTACACAATTAGCATTCCCAATGACACTTACTGGTAATATTCTGGTCCTTAAAACGTTCACCTCACCAACTGTGTATCTGGAAGGTCCACCAATGACGCATAACATGAAAAATTGCACAAAGAATAATCAACACATATATTTTAGGCAACTGAGGCACAGAATGTATAGCAATTGACTATTTAAAGATTTCATTGTAATGAATCAAATTGCATAGTTGACATGCCTAATGATCCACGATTGTAAGGCAGGCTGATATGTACACACACATATGATGAGCCAAAACAAGATGCATCTGGTAGGCAGATCGCGGAACCAGTTCTAATCCTCACAACTACAAGATTTCACAAGGGTAGCTGACTTTATGGCTTTCTGCACCTACATAACTCACATACCACACTCGGCAAGATATAGCAATACCCTTGCAATTCTAATTTCTTCAAATGTCCTTGGCTATACTCCAAATATCACACAGTAGAGATCCTTGTTCCTTAATTTAAGGGAGATCAGTACCTGTCAGTGCTGCATTGTACCAGATATTGTCCAAAGATATTCTTGGACAATTTAACACCAACATGTGTGATGTTTGTTCAGATGTGACAGATTTAGCCTGTCATACCTTTGGGTAAAGTAACATCTGAGTGGGGTCCCCTGTAACATACATTGGCCCTCTTTCACAATCAAAAGAGTAGCCATGGATGACCCATCCACCACTGGCTACCTTTTTGGGCAGGTAGTGTGTGATAAACCACAGGAACCTACTGACAACGGGCATTCATATTATGTGCCCTCTCCTTCCCAGACATGTCCCACCCCAAACACAATCTGATCAAACACAAACCTATAATTCTCAAAAATACCCACAACTATCCCTAACAACGATATCCCTAAAGAAAAACACCAGACAAAACACAGAACAAAACAATACAATAGACAATTACAAAGGACAATTTAATCATTAAGGATGCTACTGGGACATCAGACACTACAGCAGTTTCCAAAAAAACACCACTTCACTCTCCAGCACAGCCAAAACACAGCCTCTAAAAAGATAGACTATGAGTAAAAGTGAAAACGAAAGTAACATCACATGTTTTGTTTGGCAGCATTCCTTATCAATTGCAACATTTCATGGGCAGATGCATCACGTTTTCAGCTAATGCATTGATTTTGTTAACGCTTCCAGCTACACAAGGCCTGACAAAGCACCATGCGGTATTTCAGATGCATTGGCTGGGAAGCGGCTGGAAAAAAATCACATTTTAGACATACATAGGTAGTGCTCTGTAGTGGTTGAGTATAGGCCAGTCATATTTAAGGCTCATGTCCGACAGGAATGTAAAGGTTTCAGAATTTGGGGAGCACATGATTCTCACTCATGCTGATGATGCTATGCTAGCCCACTATGCATGCCTTGGTCGACCTGTATATATTGACTTAGCAAGAAAGCATAAATCACACCAATAATACACTCTGCATCAAGGTGGTGTTGCTTGTGCGTAGCAGTGGGTGTTCGCATGCAACACCCATGTAGTTTGACACTGGCAGGTAATGAGCCTCACGGGAACCTGGCATGGTTTCAAACTTTTTAGGCATCCCAAGTAGAGCCTGAAATAAGATGTATTAATTAATATTGCCTTGGCTCATCTATTTCCCGGTGTCCTGCATTCTGTTACTCAAATTGCCCATGTTGTACTATTCCATGAATGGTTTATGTGCAGGGAAGTGTTAAGAGACCTGTAATGCAAGTTGACAGCAAAATAGGTCGAGGTATGGGGCTTTTCCAGAGCCCCTCGTTGGCATCCAGCAGTGTACGTGTCATCCTCATTATCCATGAGGGTTGGCTGGCAAGACTTCACCCACAAGGTCCCTGCAACGCTCATATTACACAGCAGAAGAGTAGGCAGCCTCTTGAACTATCCTGGCAATGAGTCCAGGACGAGCCACATGAGTTAAGTTTGCATGGTCTAATGGATGTTGTTGAGAGGCTTGTGTCATAAGATGGTCCCGGAGTGGTGTGATATCAGCAACATCAGCCATTAATTGTTCGGCCTGTCAGTCACTTCTTTTTTTTCCAGCCACAAAGCCAACATGAGTATCATTAATGGGTAATACCCCATGACTTCCAAAGTCAAAGTCAAACAAGCTTAATTTGACGATTGTCATAAAAGCAACATACAAATAAATATAAAACATATAACAGAGTTAAAATTTCTAGGTACTTTACATTTAAAATATATAACCATTTCATCATTGTACAGTGATTTAAAATTTAAATTTAAATTTGACACCATGGGTACATGTTAATCATTTGTCAATCTATTTCTAATGGTCCAGGCCCAGCCTTGAAATTTTGCCACAGCTATGTAAACTGGCATATCAGTGCAGGAGCGGATAATTCTGATTGCCACCGACCCTCTATTGGTGCCCATCAACCTGCACATTGGGCGAAGCCATATTCTCCGGGGAACTGCATACACTGGGCATTCAAATAGCAGATGTCCTATGGTTTCTATGGGCGCTGAACAAGACGGACATGCTGCCTTGGCTGTCTTAGACCAACTGCTAGTAAATGTCCCAACCGGTAGGCTCCCAATTCTCAGTTGAAAATACAATTTTTGATCCAGGGGTTTTAGGATCACATCCCAAAAGGCTTCCAATTTGGGTACGTTTTTAATATCCATAAACAGACCTGTCAAAGACCCTTGATCGATAGACCTAAAAGACCTGGAAGCCACAAACTGCCAGTACAAATTCTTAAGTGCCTTTTTGGGAGGAAACCTACTATTTGTAGGGTCGTCCCACAAATCCCGTAAACCCAAATCAAACAATAGGCACCTAATGTGTTTTAACCACTTAATTTTGTGATAGGTGTCACTATTGATTATATCAAGTAAACCCCTTGAGTAGGTTCCCAGTTCCGGGGTGGTCCAAATCCTCCTCCAATACAGAATTGGGCGTAAGGAAGCAATAAGTGCTATTGGGAACATCCCTAAATCATAAAAGAGAGGGTTCAGGGGGGTACTCTTAGGTAATTTTATTAAATTCCTCAAAAAGGAATTTTCTGAGATTGACATCCCCTTAAGATTTGCAGATCCCCACATTTCAACCCCGTATAAAGTGGAACTAACCACTTTGCCATTATAAACTTGCAATACTGGGGATATTGGTTTAGTAAGGGATTTAGTATGTTCTACACTCAGTGCACCCGATAGCTGTCTATGTTTAAGGGTAGCCAGCTCAATTTGTTGATTCCAACACAAATTATGCTGGATACAGACTCCCAAGTAGGTGAAGGATTGGACCCTTTCCAGAGGACGGTTATTCATAAGCACAGAACCCTTGAAAGAATTAGAGGCATTGAAAGTCATAAATTTTGATTTTTTGACATTTACCTCTAACCCACGTGCTGTACAAAAGTCTTCAAAAAGACCTAGACCTTTTTGAATCCCACTTGGGGTTTTTGCGATTAAAAGACAATCGTCAGCAAACATTGAAATGGGCACTTTGGCTCCAGCAATGGTTGGTGCATCAACGTTTGAGTCAATTAAAATGTGTGCCACATCATTAATGTATAAAGAAAATAAGGTTGGGGCCAGGACACAGCCCTGTCGTACTCCAGTTTCCACTGGGAACTGTGGGGTAACATTCCCGGGACTCCCCCACCTAATCTGTGCATAGTTCTGTTTATGCAATCTTTTTACCAAGGATAAGAGTCCCTGGCATACCCATATTATTGAGAACGTTCCATAATGTAGAGCGAGGAACCAGGTCAAATGCCGCTCTTAAATCCATAAAAGCGGCATAAAGGCTTCCATGACCAATTGTCACTATCTTCCAGTAGAGCATTGCAAAATGCAGCACCTGGTGGACAGCGCTAATTGAGTTTCTGAACCCATGACTTCCTTTGGGCTGTTTAATTAAACACAAAATCCATTTCTTAATGCCGGTTTAACTTCCATCCTGGATAAAATCAATATTGCGCTCCTATCAGTTATATTACTCTGTGTCCTCAAGCGTCCAACTCAAGACAACTCTGGAATACATATTATGATTCTGAACGTATCTTTAACACAACATGTACTTGGGCTAGAATGAGGTATTGACAGTAATCTCCTGGTCACGTTATTGTGGAGTGGGGTGAATCTTCCTACCTCTGAGAGCAGTGCAACCATAATAGTATTGTGTGAACTAAACAATTGAGCACCAGGTCCCTTTTTAATCACCCACATGAGACTAAGTTACCAGAGAACCTTCAGAAACACCTACCATAACATGTTGTGTTACACAAAGATCAGCTGTATGGCCTTGTGCTTGAAGGATATGTGTGGCACTTTCACATTGCAACGGCTCCTTGTCTTTACCCACAAGCTCAGTCGATGATTTGTGGATCACTTGTAGTCTAATCATAAACATGCTTGCCACTGGCACTCATTACAATGGGCCGATGCACGACCATGTCCTTTTGTGAGTTGCAAATTGCGCTAAATTGTGAGTCACTATTTGCGACTGGCAAAAGGACATGTACAACAGTGCCAGAGACACTGTTAGCGATTCTCAATGGGGTAGCAAATTGCATGCCTCATCAATATTCATGAGGCACTCGCAATTTGTGACCGACCCCATTGAGAATGGCTGGCACTCCCAGGTATGGTGGGGTTGCTGGGCTCAGCAGAACTCCATGTCTGATACTGATTTAAAATAAAGCTGTTTTTTTTTAAATGCAGTCCATTTCCTTAAAGGAAAACGGGATACATTTTTTTTAAAAATGGAACATTTGTGTTCCATTTTTCAGGAGCAGGTAATGGTCCCTGGGACCACTGCCTGACCCCCAAAATATTTTCCTCTGTGCTGGCAGACAATGTTCAGCATTACACAAATACACGAACATTATTACCAATGTGACTATGTGGTTGCCTGTCTTGTGAGATGTACTTTGTGCATGAGGCTGTGCCTTGCTTCACAGTCTAAAGCCTTGGAGGACTGATAGAGTGGTTTACATGCTGCAAAATATAGAACAAATAGAATGTCATGTGTGTATATGAAATCTAATGTAATTTTGCATGGTACACATGGACTTGAAAGGTTAACGTAAAATTGGACTCTATTTCTCAGTTTCACAGGTCTTGGATTCATCACGTGCCTCAGGATCATGGAAGTTACCTGTGGACACAAAGACAACACAGTGTTTTGACACAGCATTTCACATACTATAGCATTAGTAAGGATCTTTCAAGCATTTGGATGCATGCACAGAGGCACATTTACCAGTTGTTGCCACAGGGCAGCACAGGATGTCACTTGGTGGTGCTGCCCTGAATAGAAAGGGAAGGGCTGGAATGTACCATATTACTAACATTCAGCACATCCATGGTCCATCCTCATGCGCACCATCACATATTGGTGACTCGCATCAACACACACACCCTTGCACCATGGTACATGTGTGTCACCGTTGTGGCCTCAAATAATATAAGTTTTAGGGGACACATTCCTGCAGCAAAAACTAACAATCTATGCAATTTCATCCTTCTATGAGTCCTGCAGAAAATTACATTCAAAACTGTAAACCTTGAAAATTAGGAGGGAGCCTGCATCTTCAGAATACGGTTGCGAGTGCGCCAGACATTGGTGAGAAATGTTGCTAATGCAAATACAGTTAGGCTTGAAGCATCGGTTTTTAAAATTCTGTACATTGGGAGGTACTCCCTACAACCCAGGTTTCTGATCAGTGGTAGAAGCCAATATTTCCTCGCTGCCTTGTAAGCTGGGCAAAACAGGACCACGTGTAAATCACTTTCCTCCGCGCCAGCCCAAGCCGGGCACTGCTTAGTGGAGGGCGGTGATGACCAGGAGCTGGTAAAAGATCGTAGGGGCAATGTGCCATATCTCCATTGGAGAAACAGCTTCCTGGCCAGCACGGGGGAGATGGCGTCTAAAACCCTCTCCAACCTGTACGAGTCCTTACTTTGCGCAAATACAGAAGTTAGCGACCCTTCACCCTGGCTGTCTAGGGCCATGGCTAGTTTTTGTTCGTGGTAAGCGATGGCCAGAGCTCTCCGTGAGATGTTTAATGAGGCATTAGCAGGGTCAAACCAAAGGTCAGGAAACCCCAGTATCGTACAGGATTTTTGGATATATTTTATCCAGGGGATCAGTAGCGCTTTCGGGTGAGTCAATAGCTCCATCAATTCCGCCCTATAGGCAAAGAGTTCATCGCTACTCCATCTATGGGTCTCAAACCTAGTTTGTCAGCTATTGGTCGCAAACCCAGATCTAACCTCAGGGGGAGGAGCGGGGTGCTGGGCGGAAGTGCAACTATCTGTCTGATGAAGTTGTTCTCAGTTAAGGACAGACTGCGGCAAGATGTATGTCCCCACAATTCTGCCCCATACATAGTAGCACCCCTGGCCTGTGCCTTATAGATCTGGATGAGCGGCCCCAGCGGATGGTACGTGAAGCCATTCATCATCCGTGCGATACCCCCTGTAGTCTGTACCAATTTGAGGTTGGCCCTGCTCTGGTGTGATCCCCAAGACATAGTTTTATTGAGAGTTACACCAAGATATTCAAAGGTGGAGACTCTCTCGAGCCGTGAGGCTCCCAATAGCGGATTCGGCCGCAATTTTTGACTTGGGTTCAGGACCATAAACTTGGTTTTAGCCGCATTAATTTCTAAGCCCCTATCAGTGCAAAAGGCCATGAATGAATCGAGGATTCTCTGTATCCCCATTGGGGTTTTGGACAGCAGCAGGGTGTCGTCTGCAAACATGATTGCAGGCACCCTGCTGCCGTTCAATTTGGGGGCGTCAGTGTATTCAGTGGCATTTAGATGGGCGATTACCCCGTTGACAAAGAGGCAGAACAGGGTTGGTGCCAGCACACAACCCTGTCTAACCCCTCGATCAACGGGGAATCTATCCGTCAGTGCCCCGGACCTCCCGCACCTCACTCGAGCATAGTTGTTGTGATGTAATCTCTGCAAGATTATAAGGATATCCGGGGGAACGCCCATCTCAGCCAAAACGCTCCAAAGTTTCCCTCTGGGCACCAGGTCGAATGCGGCCCGCAGATCCACAAAAATTGTGTATAGGCTGCCGCCCTCGAATATCGCTGCCCTCCAGTAGATAATGTTCAATCGAAAGACCTGGTCCACTGTGGAGACTCCCTTTCTAAATCCCGCCTGGTACGGGCTAAGAACACCCAACTCTTCTGCCCAATCCTGGAGCCGGTTCAACAATACCCTACCAAACAGATTCTGTGACACATCGATTAAACTGATTGGTCTGTAGTTGACTGGGAGAAGAGGCGAGCCCTTTTTGAATATGGGGACCACCTCCGCCCCCAGCCAAGTACTGGGGATTTCCATGCCACTGAGAACTCCATTTAACAGAACGGCAAGGTAAGGGGCCCAGACATTGGGCTCCTGCTTAAACAGGTCCCCGGGTAGGCCGTCCAAACCTGGCGCCTTTCCCGAGGTGAGTCCTGCTATTGCAACCTTGACCTCGCCCAATGTTATTGGATCCCCCTCGTAATCAGGCCAACCAACACCGGTGTCGTTAGTGGGTTCTCCCGGCTCAGAGCTATAAAGGGATTGAAAGTGTGCCTGCCACGCCCCTGGTGCAATGTTTGGCTCAATTGCCGAATGGAGATTCCCCGACCCCCCGCTTACTATTCTCCAGAACATTCGGTGATCTTTTATCGCTAAGGACTTAGTGAGCTCCTCCCATTGGCTCTCCTCCCATTAAGTTTTAGCGTGGGCAATAAGTTTTTTGTATGCCCGCCTGCTTTCTCTTATCTGCTCCCCACCTAGACCCTCCTTGATGGCTCTAAGGAGTTCCCCCTTTGCCCTTCTGCAGGCTGTGTTATACCATGAGGATTTATATGGCTGCCCCCTCCTTGAATTCTGTACGTTACTGAAGAGATTGGGGGCCGCAGCCTTTATAAGGTCCTCATGGGCCTGATATAATTTGGCCTGTGAGTCTTTATTGCCCACCCCGGTGGCTAAATCTCCCACAGTTTCCAAAATAGGAATTAACCCTGCGTAAAGCCTCGGGAGTTTCTCTTCGCTTGAGGCCAGTTGTTCCCACCTGATTCTTCTCCTGTTGTTTTCCAGTAGAAGTTCAGGTTTGCTCCCCTCCCCAAACGTTAAGCAGGTTTGAAGGCCGGGGTGAATGAGGTCAAGTTCAAGGGCATTGTGATCGCTGTCTAGCCTTTCCATAACCCTAAAATCCCGAATAGCTGGCCAGTTCGCTATCTGTACCAGGACATAATCCAAGCGAGATTCTCTTCCCACTCTGTTATAGGTGGTTCTGCTAGGTATGTCAGATCTAATACGCCCGTTACAGGCTCTAATTCCAAACTTTAGGGTAAGAGCTGTGATCTGCAGTGCTACAGGAGTCCATGCCTTCGGGGGGAGCTTCTACCGAAGGCACTGACCACCTGACCTCTTCTTCCACTGGAAAACCCTCTAAAAGGCCTGGCAATGGCTCAAAATGGGAGTTTAGATCCCCTCCCACTACATAGGGTAGATCTCTTGGTATTTCGGATAGATAGTCCGAAAGTTCGGCTATGGTGGGTGATTCCCTGGCAATTCCAACTGGCCTGGTGTAGATGTTTATTACGGCGAGTTTCGCTTGATTGGCCAGGACAATAGAACCACAAGGATATCGTCGGAGGGGGCAGGTAACCGTGTAGCCTCGCAGCCTAGGTGGGATGCCACCCAGGTTGTGAAGGGCCTCCTTTGCCCTCCCACCTGGCCGGGATGGAAAATGACTGATAACCTTGGTGCCCATAGTCTTCCCTTGCCCAGGTCTCCTGGAACATGCAAACGTCCCCAGTCTCAATGTAAGTTTCCCAGTCTTGAGCAGCCAGCTTGTTAGCTAGTCCAGCCACATTCCACCAGATTAGTCTCATATGTTCAATGATGGGAGTTGCCGGGATGGAAGAGTGGGGGGAGACAATTCCGGGTGTTACACCAGTTGTTGCATCGGGAACATTATCAACGGTGAATCCAGATGGCTCAGGGAGATCACAGGAACCATTGTCCAAGGTCGCAAGATTGTTAGTGGACAGTCAATCAACCCCGTCGAGCCCGCTCAAGCAGTTGAAGCGGTTGAAGTGGAAATAGGGTGTATCAGGTGGCTGGTAATTTGGACGTCGGACATATTCTTTATGTCTGGGTCTCCGTTCCACCCTTGTCCAATTGCCTTGCGGCGGGTCATAGTGCATGCGGATGGGTGGAAAAAAGAAGGAGACTGGTAAGGTCTGTATGGTGGAATCCAATGATCTGTTTGACCCTGCGCAAATATGTAAAACAGTACCAGGGTCCCTGAAGGTCACCATTATGCAGTCCCCTATTATTATTTTCCTCGTCTTCCCCAACCATGGCACCCTTCTGACCATAATGATCTCGTTGTTAAAGTGTGGTGGTAGGGGTCTATTCCAATTCAGCCATTTAATGACTTTCTTCTTGAGAGATTGGAAATCTTCGTTTTCGCCCCTTTGTAGAGAGGGGGCACCCGCTAAAACCACCATAAGGCTATTGGCTTCCGGTGGCAGATCTGGTCTCCGTGGTCTTTGGGTGGGCTGGCCGGGCGGGGGAGAGGAAATAAATACTAGCATTGGGGGGGGAACCCAGGATTTATGTCAGGCTCTATACTGTGGAGGGCAGGGTCTATTATCTGAGGAGGCATGGTATTTAAAATGCTTTGTGGGGTCAGAACAGGGATGGCCATAAGTGGCTGCAAGGGGGGGGCAGTGACGGCGCCCTGTGAAGCTCCTACGTTAGCACCCTATAAGTCTCCTGTATTAGAGGGAGGATTTTGTTTGCTAGGGAAGGTTCCTATAGGTGGATTAGGCCCCGTAGTTCTAGTCTGCTTACTAACCGAGGTGTTCAGGGTAGTTAGAGTTGTCTCTAGGATAGTTAGCCTGATCTCAACTTTTTTCAGGCTTTCGCTAATGGGCAGCAAGAGTGAACGGAGTAGGAATTCTATACTCCCTAGAGATGTAAGGGGGGGAGCTGTGTTGGACGGGTTAACCCCTGGATCACTAATAGTAACAGCAGTGATAGCACTTGTGTCCTTAGGAGAAGTAACGGTATGCACATTCTCTCTGGCCCCGACGGAAGTGAGTGCAGGATTGTGTTTTTTGCCAAAGTCTAAGTGGGATGTTTTGGTTTTCCCCTGTCCCCCCCTCGTCTTCCTTCTGCGCTTGTTGGGTGGGGGGCCACGCAGTTCCGCCACAACAATTTGCTTAGGCTTATTTTTCTTGATTTTGTCTGGCTGGGGGGTTTGGGTGACCAAGTCAACAGCCATATTGATAGAGATTGAAGGTGGGATGGCCTCCGTGATCTGTTCGGACAATGTACCGGGGATGGTAATGCTATCCCGTAATAGTAGGGGGACGCCATCTTGGGTTGATGGATCCTGGCTATCATTGAGGGTGCCTGCCTCTTGGGTGATGGGATAGGGAATTATCTCGCTAAGGGGTCTGCTTTTCATGATTTTAATGGAGCGGCGGCGCTCTGCCCTGCGCTTCTCTAAGGAGCTTTCTTTCCCCCCTTCTCCCTTAGCGGATTTAAAATAGTTGTCCAGAGTCCCAGTGTTGCTTCCCCCCACCCTTGATGGAGTTTCACATGGTGCCGGTGAGGGCATGTCCGTGACCTATTCCTTGGTTCGGCTAATATCAAGATGGTGCAGCCGAAAGAAAGTGGGCCCAGCCCAGCCTCCTTCAGCCACTGACGGCCACAGACGGTCCCGCCATTGTCACAGGCTTCTCCCGGCGCACTCCCGTGCGCTCCCGCGCAGCGGGGTTCACGCTCTCACTTGTAGCCTTGAAGTGGGTGAAGGAAGGGGGCGGGGCGATGAGAGGGAGCGGCCCTGCGAAGTGCAGAAATCAGCAGGTAGGCAGAGTGGGAGCGTCCGCAGGTCAGCCCGTTTCTCCCAGAAGGGACATGCAGAGCCAAAGTCCAGCCCCCACTTTAAAAGGCCAGGGAGGAGGCGGCGGGAAGAAGACCAGCTGTGGCAGATTAGCGCACTGCCCGCTGGTCCTCGCAGTCCCGCTGCTAGCCTTCGTTGGTCGTGGCTTCACTCCCTGGTCAGCTGGGTCTCCGGAGTAGGTGCAGCCCAAGTGCACGAGCGGCTCCCGCGGAGCGGGGACCGCGAGGCGTGGGTCCGGATGCAAAGTGAAGAAATCAGCAGGTAGGCGGAGTGGGAGTGTCCGCAGGTCAGCCCGTTTCTCCCAGAAGGGACACGCAGAGCCAAAGTCCAGCCCCTACTTTCAAAGGCCAGGGAGGAGGCGGCGGGAAGAGGACCAGCTGTGGCAGATTAGCGCACTGCCCGCTGGTCCTAGCAGTCCCGCTGCTAGCCTTCGTTGGTCGTGGCTTCACTCCTTGGTCAGCTGGGTCTCCGGAGTAGGTGCAGCCCAAGTGCACGAGCGGCTCTCGCGGAGCGGGGGCCGCGAGGCGTGGGTCTGGATGCAAAGTGAAGAAATCAGCAGGTAGGCGGAGTGGGAGCGTCCGCAGGTCAGCCCGTTTCTGCCAGAAGGGACACGCAGAGCCCAAGTCCAGCCCCTACTTTCAAAGGCCAGGGAGGAGGCGGCGGGAAGAGGACCAGCTGTGGCAGATTAGCGCACTGCCCGCTGGTCCTTGCAGTCCCGCTGCTAGCCTTCGTTGGTCGTGGCTTCACTCCCTGGTCAGCTGGGTCTCCGGAGTAGGTGCAGCCCAAGTGCACGAGCGGCTCCCGCGGAGCGGGGGCCGCGAGGCGTGGGTCCGGATGCAAAGTGAAGAAATCAGCAGGTAGGCGGAGTGGGAGCGTCCGCAGGTCAGCCCGTTTCTCCCAGAAGGGACATGCAGAGCCAAAGTCCAGCCCCTACTTTCAAAGGCCAGGGAGGAGGCGGCGGGAAGAGGACCAGCTGTGGCAGATTAGCGCACTGCCCGCTGGTCCTCGCAGTCCCGCTGCTAGCCTTCGTTGGTCGTGGCTTCACTCCCTGGTCAGCTAGGTCTCCGGAGTAGGTGCAGCCCAAGTGCACGAGCGGCTTCCGCAGAGCGGGGGCCGCGAGGCGTGGGTCCGGATGCAAAGTGAAGAAATCAGCAGGTAGGCGGAGTTGGAGCGTCCGCAGGTCAGCCCGTTTCTCCCAGAAGGGACACGCAGAGCCAAAGTCCAGCCCCTACTTTCAAAGGCCAGGGAGGAGGCGGCGGAAAGAGGACCAGCTGTGGCAGATTAGCGCACTGCCCGCTGGTCCTCGCAGTCCCGCTGCTAGCCTTCGTTGGTCGTGGCTTCACTCCCTGGTCAGCTGGGTCTCCGGAGTAGGTGCAGCCCAAGTGCACGAGTGGCGCCCGCGGAGCGTGGGCCGCGAGGCGTGGGTCTGGATGCAAAGTGAAGAAATCAGCAGGTAGGCGGAGTGGGAGCGTCCGCAGGTCAGCCCGTTTCTCCCAGAAGGGACACGCAGAGCCAAAGTCCAGTCCCTACTTTCAAAGGCCAGGGAGGAGGCGGCGGGAAGAGGACCAGCTGTGGCAGATTAGCGCACTGCCCGCTGGTCCTCGCAGTCCCGCTGCTAGCCTTCGTTGGCCGTGGCTTCACTCCCTGGTCAGCTGGGTCTCCGGAGTAGGTGCAGCCCAAGTGCACGAGCGGCTCCTGCGGAGCGGGGGCCACGAGGCGTGGGTCCGGATGCAAAGTGAAGAAATCAGCAGGTAGGCAGAGTGGGAGCGTCCGCAGGTCAGCCCGTTTCTCCCAGAAGGGACACGCAGAGCCAAAGTCCAGCCCCTACTTTCAAAGGCCAGGGAGGAGGCAGCGGGGAGAGGACCAGCTGTGGCAGATTAGCGCACTGCCCGCTGGTCCTCGCAGTCCTGCTGCTAGCCTTCGTTGGTCGTGGCTTCACTCCCTGGTCAGCTGGGTCTCCGGAGTAGGTGCAGCCCAAGTGCACGAGCGGCTCCCGCGGAGCGGGGGCCGCGAGGCGTGGGTCCGGATGCAAAGTGAAGAAATCAGCAGGTAGGCGGAGTGGGAGCGTCCGCAGGTCAGCCCGTTTCTCCCAGAAGGGACACGCAGAGCCAAAGTCCAGCCCCTACTTTCAAAGGCCAGGGAGGAGGCGGCGGGAAGAGGACCAGCTGTGGCAGATTAGCGCACTTCCCGCTGGTCCTCGCAGTCCCGCTGCTAGCCTTCGTTGGTCGTGGCTTCACTCCCTGGTCAGCTGGGTCTCCGGAGTAGGTGCAGCCCAAGTGCACGAGGCGTGGGTCCGGATGCAAAGTGAAGAAATCAGCAGGTAGGCGGAGTGGGAGCTTCCGCAGGTCAGCCCGTTTCTCCCAGAAGGGACACCTTGAGAAGTACTTATGAACAGTTTAAGGGGGAAAGTCTACCTGGCATATCATTGTCATTATCTGATGCATCCAGATCTAGCGCAATTGATGGAGGAGTGGTAAAAGTGACGCTAACTGCCTGTACTGTCACTTTGTAAATGTGGCGCACTGAATGTGCTGCTGCTGCATCAAACAAAATGATGACGTGATGGTGCAAAGCTCCTTGTACATATGACCCAGAGTGTTTCTTCAACTGACAGAAAATCGACTCACGTCAACAAATAGAATCACGTTTCCTTTATTGTGATTGTAAAGTTTCGGCACAGCTCTGCAACATAACAATCTCAGACCGTGCGCACTAGTTAATGGGTGGGTGCCGGTAAACTCTGCCATGTCTCTGCACTCCAAATGCAGCGCGGAGTTGAAAAACTCAGTTAACTCCTCTGGTGGAGTGAAGTTTACTACCCACCCCTAATCTACATCCTGGTTTCTCCATAGCACCGGAAATTTCTCAGATGTGTCATTAATCATCAGCATTGGCAATTTCAGGCTTTAAGTGACACAAGAGGGGTACAAAATTCAGTAAACGGGCGGGCCAAATGGTCCTACTCTAGTGATGCGACCCTAGGAGGTTACCTAAGGTGCCCCGCAGACTGCTCCCGTGGGACCGGCAGTGGGCCAGGCGGTGCTTCGCCATCTCTTTCAGTAAGGTGAGCCTTCCTACATATCGCCATCCAGGTATGCACATTCTTGCTCTGGTGATATTCTATCTATGCTGTCTCCATGTTGTATGATATTATATGCATTGTCTAACATGACGACAGAGCAACTTTACTTTACAAATGTGCTCCTATGATTGCTAGCTATTCTGATTCAGGCATGTGAATCTATGAAAGACACCCCTAATACTGGATAAGAAATGCGTTACTTATCTGTAACAGCAGTTATCCAGTATTGGTGTCTTTCATAGATTCACATGCAACCCTCCCGCCTCCCCTGGAACGACTCACTTCCCTCTCGGACTGTATTATGCCAACCTAGCTAGGTGCGTACGAAAATCTGAGGGACTGAGGCTCCTCCCAGGAAGGTTCTAGAGGGAGGTCGGAGCTGATTGGCTGACTGTGAGAGTTTGGTCCTTTTTACATAAGGACAAAGAAAGGCTACTAAGGGGAGGCCCTTAGGCCCTTTTCTCTATGTCTGTCTATAGGACATTACTTTTTTATGTACCGGAGGCTCCCGTCTCGACGACGGGGAATGATTCAGGCATGTGAATCTATGAAAGACACCAATACTGGATAACTGCTGTTACAGGTAAGTAACGCATTTCATCCTCCTTAAGAGGACTGTGAGCAGCTGATTTTGGTGACCCAGTTGATCAGAAACAATTTATTGGAAGTTTTTGGAAAGTATCAGAAAAGAACAGATAATCCAACTGGAGGGAGCTATTGGACGTTAGCAGAGCCATTCAGGCTTTCTCCTATTACCTCCTGGGAAGAGTCTTAATGATAGGAGCATACAACATGGAACCATATCCTACTTAAATCAAAAGTTCAGGACAGGTTATTCCTCCCTGATTCAGTTGACTGAACAGATTTGTCACTTGGTTGAGAAGAATTTGAGAGCAATCATCATCACAGGTATTCTGAATTTACAGGCAGAATACTCAAGCTTGTTTTCCTTTGTTCCCAAGAGTTCAACCGCAATCCAAACATTTTCAAAAGATATGTTACGGGTGGGGAGTTCCATTTCAGATCTCTTTGTGAACCCCTACAACTCTCAACTTCCGTCTCAATATTTCAGAAACGTTATTTAGTTTGGGTGGATGCTCTATTCAGTCGGTAGCCAGAGGGACTCCTTTATGCATTTCCTTCAATCTCTTTGATTCCCAGAATACTTACAAGGATACAGAGGGAAACGGAAGAAATTATAATCATCCTTCCATGTAGGACGAGGAGGATTTGATTCCCCTTACTTCTTCAATTAGTGACAGATATTGTATGGATAATCCCATTGTCTCCATTTCCACTGAGGTATCCTCATTTTCTCATGGAAACTCTGATCCAACTAAGGTTATCAGTCGGGAGGTTGAGAGTAAGGGGCTCATGAGTAAAGAATTGTTACTTTAAGTGTCCAAATTGCTGCAGGTCTTTAGAAGAGAGTCAATGAACAAAGCCTAGAATCATCATTGGCCATCTTTAATGCCAGGTATACCTCAACTGATATTTCATCTAACCTGACCTCAGCACCTGATATTTTAAAATTTTTGCAGGAGGGATTCAGTAATGGTTTACCTTGGGACACTCATCAACTATAATGGGCAGCAAATACATCTCTTAGGTGATCTTGCAGTGCCCTTTCCAGTTCTGAACCTTCTGTTTATAGATTATTTAGAGATTTTTCTCTTTTACATCAAAGGCTTGAGAACCTTTTCCATTGTGGGATTTACCAGTTGATTTGTCAACTCTTGAGGCAGCTCAGTTCGAACCTCTGGACTTGATCTCTGAGAAGTTCCTCACCATAAAGGTACTTTTTCTAGTTTCAGTCACAATCGCTAAAAGCATTGGGGAACTGTGCACAGTAGGTTGTCGCCATCCTTATTTAGAGATCTTTGAAGGTCGCAGAGTCCTGTAGTCAATAAAATCCCTCATAAGGTCCGTTCCAAATTCCATATGATAAAATCCTTCATAATGTTCTTTCCAAATTACGTATGGAACAAGAAATAGTTCTGCTGCTTTTATGTTTGATTCAGGTACTCATTCAGAGCTCTCTCATCCCCTGGATGTAGTTGGGGGCGCGATGATCTATCTTAAGAGATCCCTGGAATGTAGAAGTTTGAATAGACTATTTGAACTTCGGCCTGGTAAAAAGAGGGGAGAATCAGTCTACAGCTACCATGGCGAGGTGGTTAAAATGGTCATTTTGCTAGCTGATCAGGAGGATGAGAGGGACCTTCCTGGTTCAAATACAGCCCAATATACAAGGGGAATGGCTAACTCTTAGGCGGATTGGACAGGACTTTTTATAGCAAATGCATGCTCAGCAGCCATGTGGGCTACCCCATCCTCATTAATCACTCATTATAGGATGAAAGTTGGATAAGGGCCCAACTTATCTTTTGCTTCTTCGGTTACTAAAACATCTAGGTCTCTGAATTGATGGTATTAAAGCACTGGATTTTTGTTTTAGAAAGGTGAATTCAGTGGCTATAAATGATGTAGTGAAGAAGGTTTTTGAAATTTGCTCAGTTTCTTTAAACTGTTTGAGTTTGCTTTTTGTCTTAATTTCAGCTGTTGAGGGGAATTTTTTTTCGGCATACCTCAAGTTTGTAAGGAATGGAACAAGTAGTGTAATGAGGAGGCAATGCTTGGATTACTTACTGCTAATCTTCATTACTCCATTTATTCTTTACTCATCAAAGTACTTACGACCCACCCCTCCTTCCTCATCAGACTTCTTTGGCTGTAAATACATTAAATTAATTTACATTCATATCAATAGCTTTCTATACATTTTCATGCAGAGATCTGTGTCCCGACTGTTGTGTCTACTATTGGTAAAGTATGAGGAAATTTAAAAAAATGGTTCAACTAAAAATAAAATATTAAAACAATGTTTCAGTTAAATATGAATGTAAATTAATTTCAGGTATTTACTTTAAATACAGAACAAAACAGAGAAAATGTAATAGTATTGTTAGATTAATTTTGAATTAAAACTTGAATTAATAGAAGTATAATTAAACAAACAAAACACATGAATAAATAAAAAATATTCACATTAATAATTATTAAAAGTGATGTATACAATTAATTAAAATTAATGTATTTCGTTTTTTATATAAAATGAAATGCTACATTATGTATTGAATTAAAAAGTATAATACATCTTTGAAAATAAATACAAAATAGGTACTATTTTTATATATAATTTGTATGCTGATGTATATTTCTTTATTTTTTAACCATTTAAAAAAGTGTAATATATGTAACATTATTTCCGAATGGATTTTATTATAAGTCCCTACCACCATTATTTTCTAAGGGAGGATGTTATAGTAGTTATCGTAGTAGTGGTTTGCCATGTGTAGTGCTAGAATTACTACAAAAGTGTAATTTACTTCAAAAGTGCAGTTTGTGAATAACGAAAAGTAGTAAACTTATTCAAAAGTGTAAACTTACTCAAAAGTATGTTATCTTTGTGAATCAGAACCACAGTGCTTGTGTATGCATATTGTCTTTACTTAGGCAAAACTGTAGCTGTCTTTTGGATACTTCATGTTACCAAGGAAAACATCCAAAAGATGGGTGGGCTATACGCCAGCCCTGTTAAGTCATTGGCTGATGGTATCTTTAAATGAGCGTCGCCCTACTGATCTGTGAGCAAGTCAAAAAGGAAAAAACTAAATGATATGGCATTGTTATTCTCATTTTTTTTTGCCACTGCTAAGCTGGTTAAAGGTGGGCTGGGCTATTACAGAAGAGCAGGGGAAGGAGTGGTGAGCACTCTCTTAAGTGTGTATGATGGTTTAGCTGGCCATCTTGGGTCGGCCAACAGTCATGCGCACTTTGCATGTTCTCTGCCTTGGCTGTAATGTACAGCCAGGGTGGAGAACATGCCCAGGCTCCCAGTCCCTGTCTGAGAAACCAAACCACAGCACTCATACCAATCACAATGCTGCTATGATCAGCGTCATCATTGGCTGGGGAAGCCTGGTGCTTCCCTTTCCTGCTTCCTTCCCCTGGAGTCTTGGAAGCAGGCAGAGAGGACCGAGAGGTGGTGAATGGCTGTCAGGTAAATGATTATTTACATTTTTCCATGCCATCCTTCATCACCGTTAAGTAGCAGCCACCACTGGTTGGCTGCAAGACCTTTTACACAGGATATAAAGTAGTCCTCTAACCTCTCAAATGTGCTCTCATCTCCCATATTGTCAATTTGACCTACCCCACCCGGAACATTTTCCTCCAACACGTCTCCTCCAGTGCAGGATGTGGTCCCTGCAATTCTTGCCACATGTTATCTACCGCTGTCTTATTCATATTTTGGTTTGGTTAATGCTTGTGGAATTGCTTCACTAGAATTTGCAAAGCCAAACTATTTCAAAATAGCTGCTTGCTTGCATACATTTATGGCAATCATTTTGTAATGGAAATTAAAAAAACACAGAAGAAACATCATTACAAAAGACCACTGGGCATGTGTGCCCATACACGGTGGTAGTCTTGCAATTGAGTTTCTGATATTTTTTTTTAACTCCATATAAGATATACGCTGAGCATGCCTCCACATACATGGTGACAAAGAAATAAATTGGCAAATACAGGGGCATCCAAAACCATAGAATGATGCAACTACATCTGTTTTAATAGAAGAAACCACACCCAGTAGGGGTGGTACCCTTTCTTATTGTAAAACGAAATTGGAAGGAACATCAGAGGACCGAGGGCTCATCTTCCCTTACTAGAGAGAACACATGAGCATGTCACCAATGACACCCATAGTCCTCCGTTGGGCTGGCTTTACAGGTATTAAGACTATCAGTATATAAATAATTCTAAAAATTCTAATTCACGGCCACTTAAATTAAATTTAAGCCAGGTGCATGTCTCTTCCTTCTTGAATCACATTTCCATAGTGGCAAAATTTTTTTTTGTATATTCAACTCAGAATTCCCACCTTTTTCTGGATCATAATTTTGGCTAGTATTAGGACTGCGCACTGTAACATTATCAAGCTTTCAACCTTATTGACTAAAAGCACACCATATGTAGAGCTTCTTCAAGTGAACTTAATTGCTCGGATGAAACAGAAGTGCAAAAAAATATGGTAGTTTCCCAAAGATTCAAACAAAGAGGATACCGGTGGAAAGACATTAAGAAGGGTTTGGAAAGAGTTGAATATGAGACCAGTAATAAGCCACTCAGTATACCAGTAAGGAAGGGGTAACAACTAAAGGTATAAGCAAATTGAAATTTTGTAGTACTTGGGCATTAATCAAACATAATAAATAGGGCTTCTCTCGTCAGAAGAGTAATAGTGTAATGTGAAAAAATGTCAATCTAAAATTGTTTTTAGCTTTTGACTATGCACTATCTATATGAAATTACTTACTGCCTTGTCAAAGCAAAGGTGCTTTTGTGACATATTATTGAAATTTAAATTAGGGAGAGGTGTGGCTCACTGGTTAGAGGCAGCAGACCCGGGAGCAGAGGACAGCACGGGACCAGGGTTCAATTCCCGACGTGGCAGGGTCATGGACCAGGGTCAGCGGACTCGATAATTCTCACCTTGGTGCCTACTCCAACCAGGGATCACACTCGGCAACTCTGGGCATTAGCTTGCCTCATCTCCACAATGGCCCCCCACATATGCCGGGGATGCCTGGTTTCACCTTGGAGATACCCAGTAGGGACAATCTCACAGGGAAAGCCAGGACGGGTTCCCCAGCAGTCTATTCACGCCAGGATACTCCGGTAGTACTTGAGCGCGGTATAAAACAGCATATAACATAACATATAACATAAATATGTCAGGCAACCATTTTAAATAAGTAGAAAACTACATGAAGTAATGCAGTTTTAATGATGAACCACCTCATTATAGGGAACATGGATTGGTTGTACACACGCTGATTGAAAAAAGGTCTACTGTATTATGATCAAGACCTGTTGGCTGAAACGCATCAGTGGAGGCTGGCTTTGTGCAATGACAAGTCAACTTTATCAAAAAATATGGGTTCAGGGAGTGCCACTGCATTCTGACTAGGCTATTGGTAAAAAATACAGCAGTGGCATATGGCATGGAAAGAAAATAATTTGATATGTTTATAATTCCCCCTACAGTGTGCTTTGTAAACCTTTGGAGCTGGGGTGTTAATATATAATAATGTGGCATACTATGTATTGGAAACAGTATTCCATCACATGAACAATTAGGGCCTTGTTACGATGACGGGACAGGCTATCGGTGGTGGTCCAACTGCCAACAGCCTTTCTGTCTAACCTCTGAATTACAATTCTGCTAGTTGGACCCACATTGGTCAGGGGGAAGACCGCCGCCTCCTCCAGGATCAGAGCTATAGATGGGTGGTGGTTGGAGTCATATGCCTGAATGACGGCGGTGCTGTGGCTGATACCACAGTTGGGATTACAATATCCCTTTTCAACAGCATTTTCATGGCAGGAACACCACCATGAAAAGGATGTTGGAAAGGGATTTCAGGGCCTCCAAACAGGGCCTCTGTACATCATAGGACACTGTAAAGTAGCCCTGGAGGGCACATGCAGGGCACTCACTCTTCTCCAAGCTCTGTGTGGACGTGCAGTAGGTGCTCAGTACCACAGCAGCTTGTGCTGTAGGCCTTTTCCTTGGCTGCAGCACAAGCCACAATAATAAGGAGAACTTTCCAACTGTCAGCATGGCGGTCATATCAAAATGCAGCAGTTAGACCGCCGTCTGCTTGTCGGGTGGTCTCCTGTCCACAGTAATAGTGGGTGGCAGTCCAACCGACTGTCATCATAATCCAGCCCTTAGTCAAAGACTGTTTTCACTGTGTAGGTAAAGACGCATTTCCCATAATCAAGCCTACCCAAAAATAAGCTCACTATCTTACATCTCCACATAGGACAATACTAGAGAAATTATTACAACTTATTTTTTATTTAATTTCTCAAGTGTAAATCAATGTTCAGAAGGCTTTCTGATAACCTGTGGAAAAGTAACTGTTAGATCTGGTACCATTGGCGTGGGCCTCTCTTCCATTTTATTGCTGTTGCCTCCTGTGTTTTTGCTGTGTGTTGGACTCTGTTTTGCTGATGCTTTGGGCACTATTCCACTGCTGTTCATTGCCAAAGTGCAAGTGCTCCCTTTGTAAATTGTTGTTATGGATTAGTGACTCCATGATTGGCATATTTGATTTACTTGTCAGACCCTAGAATAGTGCACTGTGTGTGCCCAGGGCCTGTAAATCAAATGCTGCTAAGGGGCGGCAGCACTGATTGTGCCACCCACAGAAGCAGCCTGTAAAATTTAACTGTGGCCTGCCATTGCAGAGCCTATGTGCAGTCTGGGACTGCCATGTCGACTTAACCTTCCCTTTTCTACATATTAGTCACCCGTAAGGTAGGCCCGAGGTACCCCTGCGGGCAGGGTGAATTGTATGTGAAAGGTCGGACATGCCTTGATGTGTGCGGCAAGTCCTGCTATTGAATCACTGCCAATTTAGTTTTTCACTATTTCAAGGCTACCTGTTCTCATAGGACAGAATAGGGAGTTTGTTTATAACATCTTGTAAACATAACTGGCAAAAGGAACCAGGTAGGAAAATAAAGTTTAGTATGCTTGAACTCAGAATGTTAAAATGCATCTTTTAGTGAGGGTGATTTTTACATTCTATGTTTGAAAATACCACTTTTATAAAGTAGTTTTTTTTGCCTAAACATCCAGTGTGCCTCTGCTAGGTTTGTATTTTGCATGTCTGGCTTTATGATGACAGGGGCTGGAGATGGGCTGTGGCTCCAGAAGTCTGATAAGTCAGGGCTGGGCTGAATGGACCTGGGCTGCACTTAGAGTAGGGGGAGGAGATTTCCTTTTCACCTGAATGGGTCTGGTCTTCCTTCAACAATGTTGTCTCCACCTCCTTCCAGGAAGATGCACCAGTGAGGACAGAATTGATTTTTGCCAGGTACAGACACTCTCTGCTTTCAGAGAACCAAGGAATTGTGTGTTTAAAAAGTGGGGCCCAGACCCCAGACTTTTAGATCACTTCTAGGAAATCAAGAGAAACCTTTGCCAAGGAGAAGAGCTTGAGAAGCTGAGGAGGAATACTTCCCCTGTGTTGTTTGCTGTCTGGGGTAGGCCTGCAGTGGCTGCTTATTGCCAAAGATAGGAGAAAAGGACTTTGCTGTTTGCTTTGTCATCTTGAGGAAACTCTCCAAGGGCTTAAACTGAGCTTGCCTCCTTTTTCTGAATTCTCAGGCCCATAAAGACGTAGTCCCTTCTGTCTCTCTGCATCTGGAATTGCTGTTTCACCTGCTACAGAAGGAAATTGCAACACCGACGCTGGCCAGCGATGCAGCATTCTGCATCGAAGCCATGGGCACAACTCATGAAGAGCTCGTTGCACTGCCCTGACTTGCACCGTCGGCCAGACGCCTGCTGATGCAGTGCCACCGGACCCAAGGACACTGCTCATGATGTAGCCATGACACACCGTCCCGACTAGCATCGCAGTCCCAACTTCAGCGACGCCGGTGCTTTATCAACGCAGAGTGGATCCTTGATGTGAGTGACTCTCGAATCCATTGACCTCGTACTGTCGAAAGGAACTGACGCCTCACCGCCATTCGTGACGTCACCTCCCTGACACAGTGAGGAACAGATGTCTCACCTCAGCTCAGTCGTGTCTCCTGAGGCGGAAGCCGGGAGCTAGGCCATCACTAATTTTAACTATTTGAGTGTCACTTTTACTCTGCTTGTTTAAAATATTGCTAAAAGTCGCCTACCTCACCCCACGCTGTTGGGAGCACCAGCGCAGCGGATATCAGCGCTGACTCGGACTCCAAACAACAAAAAGGCTTCCCCCGCCGTCACCGGTGCGAAGCACGGACACGCCCCCTTGACGAGGCCACGCCCACCACAAAAACACGCTATTTAAGGCGCCGCTGATCACTAGCGACCCCTTGCTCAGTCGTGTCTCCTGAGGCGGAAGCCGGGAGCTAGGCCATCACTAATTTTAACTATTTGAGTGTCACTTTTACTCTGCTTGTTTAAAATATTGCTAAAAGTCGCCTACCTCACCCCACGCTGTTGGGAGCACCCGCGCAGCGGATATCAGCGCTGACTCGGACTCCAAACAACAAAAAGGCTTCCCCCGCCGTCACCGGCGCGAAGCACGGACACGCCCCCTTGACGAGGCCACGCCCTCTTGCCACGCCTTTCTGTCTCTACAAAAATGTGCCTTTTCCGGACGCGCAGCGGACGAGCGCAGCGGGCGCGCCGTTTGCGCGCAGAAGGCGCGCCTAAGGCAAGCCCGTCTGTGCCCGTCCGTGCCACGGCCGGGCCTAGGGCCTGTCATGCTGTCCAGCCCAGGGTATGTACTAATCCAACACCTACTCTTACCAGAGATAAGATCCTCTCCCTAAACCAGGATAATGATGTCTGTCACAACATAATCGACGTCGAGAAGTGGTTAGGACCATCATGCTGCCACACTTGCAGAACCCTCCTTACCCCGGAGAAACAGTCATCCACTATGGAAGGCTCGACCTCTCTTCGCGGAGCCTTGATAAACGCCAGGTCATTATGCAAGAATGGGGCACATGTCCATGACCTGATCACAGAGAATGATATTGACATGCTATTCGTAACAGAAACCTGGCTAAAATCATGGTGCAACCCAATTATAGCCCAAACAGTCCCCCAAGGCTACCTCATCCAGAGGACCGATAGACAAGAACAGAGAGGGGTTGGCATAGCCATTATTCACCGGGACTTCATGAAATGCGCCACGTTCGAACTCTCGGATGTAAAGGGGGCACAAAGTATGGGCTTCTGTATCCAGATAAATGAGGAGAACACCTTTGCTGGTGCCCTTATCTACCGCCCTTCAGGACCTCAGAACGGCTTTTTCGAAAGCTTTGAAGAGGCACTCAGCGCTTTAACTCTGAAATACGCCAACTTCACAGTATTAGGCGACCTAAATTTCCATCTCGACAAACCCAATGACCCAAATGCAATATGGCTCAGTGACCTAACTGATGTCCTGGGGATGGAAATATTGACTAAAATGCCTACACACAAAGCAGGTCATATCTTAGACTGCATCTGCACCAATAATAAAAACCTAGCCATGGAAACTCCCCTGGTTCAAACATGGACCGATCATTGGCTGATCCCCTTCAAACTGGCCACTAACAAGAAAAGAGTCAATACAGCCAAACAAAAAATCGATGTCCAGACACAGAGGAACTGGAATAAACTTGCAAACTCCCTCAATCTGCACCTCATTGCTGAGGACTCTAAACCGCCCCTAACCGGAAGTACCGAAACAGATTACAACAACTTCTGTAAATGGATCACAGATTTCTGTGGTCCTGCAAATTCAGAAAAAGTGAGAAAACAACAGAACAAAAAGTCCGCCCCATGGTTCTCTCTCCCTCTAAAAGACAAACGCTCAGAGGTCAGAACCCTTGAAAAGAAATGGCGCCTTACTTATGACACAACAGAACTTCTCGCCTATAAAACTGCCAGAAAACAATATCACGCAATGATAAAAAGTGCTAAGAAAGATCACTTTCTAGAAGTCATCAATCTGTCCAACAACAAACAGAAAGAAATCTTCAAAATAGTTGATGATTTCATGAACCCCAGAATCCTTAGACAAAAGATTCCGCCCTCACCTGCACTATGCAACTCCATATCAAACTACTTTGAACAAAAATTTTTAAATCTTATCAAAGATTTCCCAGATCCCCCAGAATCCCTTTCTCATGTAACCCCACCACCAACCAACCTGAAAGCTCAGTTAAATAATTTTGCCCCGGTCAGCCTCGACGAAACTCATCAAGCTATTCTCTCCATCAAGTCAGGCTCCCCTTTTGACCCATGCCCCCCTCTGCTGCTTCGCACTTTAGTTGACACGGTCAATCCAGTTATAAATGCCATCATCAACTCCTCTCTGGCCACTGCCGACATTCCATCTGAATGGAAACTTGCTGCCGTAAAACCTTTGCTGAAAAAGCCCCTAGCTGACCCCACTACACTCTCCAACCTTCGCCCGATATCACTGCTTCCTCTGCTGTTTAAACTTACTGAAGCGGCGGTAAACAAACAGCTGACCAAATATCTGGAGGATAACCATCTCCTCCACCCCAGCCAGGCAGGTTTCAGAGCTAAACATTCCACGGAGTCAGCCCTTCTACACACAGTAGAGACTCTCAAAATGGCAATGGATCAAGGAAAAAAAGCCGTCCAGATCCTGCTTGATCTTTCGGCGGCCTTTGATATGGTCTCACACCCCGTATTAATTGGCCGCCTGGCAGAATCGGGACTAACAGGAACTGCCTTCAAATGGCTGAAAAACTTCCTCAACCATAGGAAACAAGTTACCATACTAGGAAGCCACTGTTCAGACGAAAAAGCACTAAACACATGGGTGCCACAGGGCTCCAGTCTGAGCCCAATTCTTTTTAACTTGTATATGACCCCCCTGATTGAGCTCATTACATCCTTCAACATCAGCACGATATCCTACGCTGACGATACTCAGCTCATCCTTGTTCTGGACAACAACACCACAAAAGCAGAAGAAAATCTGAGGGACTGCCTTACCGCAACCTTTGAATGGATGAGAACCCACCACCTCAAGTGCAACTCAGGCAAAACTGAAATCCTTCCTTTTGGCCGAGACAATCTCTTCTCCCCTAAAATCTGGTGGCCCCAAGACGCCGAAGTCCCGCCGAACACCATCAAGTCGGCCCGCAACCTCGGGATAAGATTTGATGAAGCACTTTCTTTTAAACAACAAGCAGGTACTGTGGCAGGGTCCTGCTTCAACATCATCAAGGGCCTCAGAAGGTTCTTTGACCTCCTTCTCCTGACAGCTAGAAAGACGGTAGCAGAGGCCCTCATCACATCCCGTCTGGATTATTGTAACAGCATCTATGCTGGCTCCAACAAGGCCGTTCTGCACAAACTGCAGATGGTTCAGAACGCCGCCGCCCGCCTAGTGCTGAGACTGCCTAGGAAGTCATCTGCCTCGGCAGCACTTAGAGCCCTGCACTGGCTACCTATCCACAAGAGAGTATTATTTAAAGTCCTACTAATCACTTTCAGGACCTACCACCAGTCGGGCCCTACATACCTGTCCCAAAGGTTTGGAAGATATACTCCCTCCCGTTCACTCAGAACTTCCAACCTAAACCTGTTAGTGGTCCCCAGGTTCAGACTCACCACAAAGGGAGGAAAATCCCTATGAGTATTGGGAGCCAGAGCCTGGAACAAGCTCCCAGCCCACATGCGTCTGATCCCCTCAGAGAACCTGTTTCGAAAGGCCCTTAAAACCTGGATTTTTAATGCCTCGGACACCTTTTGTGGGCTTATTTAACCCCTACACCCCTCAAACCCTTTCAGATCCACTAAATCTTCCTCCTCCCCTGGCTTTATGCTTTTCTCCCTATCTCCCCCTCTGGACACGATATGACTAGCGCCAAGATGCTCCATGGAGTGTAAGTCGCGCTTTATAAAAGCCTATTCATATCATATCATACCTCCCCTGCGCCGCAGTAAGGAACAGAAGCATCACCTCTCCTGGGGTCGTAAGGAACTGACCCCGCAGGCACCAACGAAGCATCACCTCCCTACACCGTGCACTGTCTTTGCTTTCATAAATTCTAAGGTACTGTTCTTTGTGGGTCTGCTTGCCTTCGGCCCGAAGCCGCGCACATTGCGGTCGGTGTCGTTCTTTGGGATTTTCATCTGTCACGACGTCGTAATAACTCCAGGTGAAGTTATTTGTTACTACAAGCTTGATTTGAGTGAATAACCTATTTTTGAGGATATCTGGATAACGGTATTGTGGATTTTTGTTGTTTGGTCTTGTTTTGATTTATATAAAGATTACTTTTTTTTCTAAACTGGTATGGTGTCCAGTATAGAGTTTTCATTGTGTTACTATATGTGATCACAAATGCTTTACACACTGCCTCTGAGATAAACGTGTCTGCTTGTGCCAAGCTAAAAGGGGTTAGCAGGGGTTATTTTAGGAGTGTATCCCCCTTACCCTGACTAGAAGCAAGGGTCCCTATTTGGACAAAGGTACCTACCTTTGCCAACTAGAGACCTCCATTTCTAACACTAACTTTTAAAAAGTGTACTTTGTACTGAGAGAAAACTGGTTTAGAACTAGCTTGCTGCTCAGCCCTACTCTAGAGGCCTAATTTGTACTCTTGGTTGGCTAATAATGAACCTGCTTATTTAAAGCAATGCACTGCCCAAGAAGGTGAGGTGTTGTCAGCAAGTGGTCAGTTAGCAGGGATTAGCCATCTGGGAGGGAGACAGGAACAGAAGAAATAGGACAGCCTTAATCATTTTTCCTTTCACTTGCAAACACCGAATGTGACTGGCAGGAACTCCTACCATTCAGATTTAGGGCTCTCTCAGACTTTTCGACTTCTTAGCAGTTGGGAGTCAAATTTTTGGGCCTGACAAAGGGGAGGCCGCCCCATATAAATAAGTGGGTGTCTTGGATAAGGACCAATATTTTAGGAAGGAAGTAAATTAACGCCAGGTTCTGTGCATATTTCTAAGCATTAAGCATCAAAATGAAAACATACATACAATACATACATACAATTCACAGTGGTATTTAGTCAGTTTGTACAACGTCTAGTTTGATGCTTAGAAATATGCACAGAACCTGGTGCTAATTCTCTTCCTTCCTAAAATATAGTTTCCTTGCTAGGGTTTATCCTTTTAGGCAGGGGCCCCCTTTCTTCCACAGATATTGGATAAGGACCAAAGCTCCTTTAGATAGAGGTTTGGGGAAGGAGAGAACATGAAACAAAAGGTAGTAAGGAATTTGTGGCAAAATCTTTAGGATTGTGCGCGAGGGGAATTTACCAATCATTAGATAATACTGGCACCTTACCACCAGCTCCTCAGAACCATCATTGAAGTGGGAAGAGAATATCTAGAAGAAAAACTCAGCTGGACTGCAGGAAGAATGAAACCCAAGAACTCCTGGCTCCTGCTCAAACCGGGGACAGGAACTGCTGCTCCCTGAGTCAAGTGTCCCTTTACCTGCTGCAGGGGTATGAAAATCATTCAAGCATTCCTCATTACAGTTAACACTGTAAGTGTGATGGGTATGCCAAGACGTGGGTCCCATGCTCACTGTGCCACAGGGTTCCAGCTATACTTTACTGATGAGAGCTGAGGAGTTTGAGAGGCAATAAAGCAAGTGGGTAGAAAGATAAAACCATGGACCGGGTTGGTGCTGCCGATCTATCCCAGTGGCAAAGTCTTCTCTGCCACTTTTGAACATTCAGTTTCTTCCCACTAAGAGCTTTTGGTGCCAAAACACTTCAGAGGGAGGCAAATTATGACTTTTGACTTTGGAGGACATTCACTGCGTTCAGTCTTGCTCCTTGCCCAGCTAGAAGACTATGAGGTCAAAAAGGTAGACTGAGAGCAGTATTTAGAGTTCGGCATATAGGACACTCTGTCAAAGGATGATCAATATCCCATCCACTTTCTTACAAGTGCCATAGATTATAATACACTTGTGATATGGCAAATGGGACAGTCACCATGTTTGTTACACAGTATCTCATCAGCCAAGCTCCAAATAAGGCTCTTAGGGCCAGATGTAGGTAACTTTATTTTACTGATTCTTAAATACCGATTTTTACTGAAACGGTATTCCAGAATCGGCAAATGAGATGAGGGGAAAAATCGGTATTATTTACCGAATCGTTAAAAATCGGTATCAGACATTCGGAATTTACCGAATCGGTATTTACCGAATCGGTATCTTCCGAATCAGTATTTCACATTCATTGCTATGGGCCAAAAAGCCCATAGGAATGAATGGGAAATACCAAATCGGAAATTACCGATTCGGTAAATACCGAATCGGTAAATACCGAATCGGAAAGCAAGCAAAAGTGAAACTTAAGAAAAGAGCCAATCAGGTGCTACCACCCTCCCCCTACCTCCCAGGAAGTGGCTACCCAGGCAACTGCAACTAATTAGAAGGTTCTGGAGAGGCAGTCAGAGCAGAGCAGAGACACAGAGCAGCAGGGAGAGTGTTTTTGAAAGTACTTCTGAATCAAAATGGCAAGCAGCAGTGAAAGTCAGAAGGCTGAAAGAAAGAGAAAAAGAAAGTTCAGCAGCATGGAGCTGCAGGTACTGGTGAGGGAGGTTGTGAGAGTACACAACAAACTTTTTGGCAGGCAATCCCTCACTGTTCCTGAGTCTGCAAAACGAAATATCTGGATGGCAATTTCCGAAAAAGTCAATGCAGTGGGAGTGACACCCAGGAATATAGAGGATTTAAAAAAACGATTTTATGACATCAGGAGCCTCACCAAGAAGAAGATGTCTGAAATACAGAAGCAGGCTGGTGTCACCGGTGGAGGCAGGAACCCAGCGCCCCCCCTGACTGACCTGGAGGAGTTGGTGGCCTCAACCATTGAGCCAGAGAGCGTGTTGGGACTTGGAGATGTTGACAGCTCAGCCAGAGCAACAAAAAAAGATAAGACGCAAGCGCAGCATGACACCCCATAGCAACTTGCTTCCCTATACCCTTTGTGGACAAGCCAACCCCAGTCCAGTACTGCTAGCACTATACAGGAGCAATGCATTATGGGAAATGTAGTCAGCTAATGCAGATAAATGAAAGTGAAATGAGTAAAGCATTTATTGTAGTCACTGTGACACAGTAGCACACAGTTGATATACGCTTATTTATACTTAGGTGCAAAATCTGCCAGTCGACCCACAGCAACAGAAGGGACTGCACCAGCGAGGGAGGAGAGTGGTGAAGCAGGGCCAAACCAAGTACAGGCCTCGCAAGAGGAAGGAGACACGACTGCCATCTCCCAAGAAGATGACACACTACATACCCCAGAGATGCTGCACTCCCCACAGCTGTCACATTCCCCTCCCCTGGTTTTCCCACCAGAAACCTCCCCATCACTGTTCCTGTCCACTCCTGCAACCCCACCAGTCAGGAGGCATGTCGTGGCCCAACTACCAGTCATGGAGTCAGCAGAGGGTGAGAGTGAGGCTCATACCAATGTCCATGTGGGTTCTGCAGCACTGCAGTCCACCAATGAGCCAGTCACAGCACGCAGATCACAACGCACTCCCAGCAGTGCAGGTGGACGTGGAGATGGCACTGTGTTCCGTGGGCTGGAGGGGAGCATGGTGCGCATACAACAAATGCAGAGCAGATCCATACAAGCCTGCCATCGCCAATTCAGAGTCCTGAATAAAAAAAACAGGAGACATGGGGAATGGCATGAGTGACATTGTTGCGTCAAATAGGGAGGTCGCCAAAACAAATGCGGATATTGCAGCTGGGATGCAGCAGATGACCAACTCTATAACACAGCTCTGCACAAAACTAGACAGTCTGTCCCACACAAGGCGCAGGGAGGCCCGTGTCCACAATACGGCCATACATCGTCTGGCCACTGCCACATCCCTGCTTTGCCGTAGGGGCATAAATATGCAGGAGGCCTTGACCCAGAACACGGCTGAGTTCACCAGGGGCATGGCCAGAATCACTAGTGCACTGGAGGCCATGCTCATATCAAACACTGCACAAAATCCAGCCCTGGACGTGGCAGAGGCTGAAGACAGTAGCAGCCGGAGCAGCATGGCAAGTGCTGTTCTTGAGCCACGGAGGAGTAGCAGGCGCCCAGCTGAGGCTGCAGGGAATGCCGACCAGAGCGAGAAACATCCTAGTGGCTCAGGGAAGCACGGGCGCAAGTGACTTTACCGGGCATGGGTGAATTAACCCGGGACATACAGTCCCCACGTTTATAATGTTTGCTTTGTTGCACTTCCGTGCTTGAATGTTGTGGCAAAATTAAATTACGTTGTTCCCATACACAACCTGTCTGTGTCTCATTACTTACTCAGAAATAGCAAGGTTGTGCAACATCACACAGGCAGCAATGATCTTACAGCAGGTGATGGGGGTATACTGCCTTGCACCTCCACTCTTGTGCAAGCACCTGGACCTACTTTTCCAGATACCAAACGTACGCTCCACTACATTTCTTGTGCTCTTGTGGGCCCGGTTATATCTCCTTTGGCTGGGTGTTGAGGGGTTGAGGTAGGGGGTGAGTATGAAGGAGCGGAGGGCATATGCACTGTCTCCTAGAAGGTAATGGGAACACATTACTTGCATGCATACAAGTACTTCTCAATGCAATAGGCGTTATGGGGGTCACACACTGTGTCTTACCTAGGAGGTATCCTTCACCAAATTCCCCTGCAATCAGCCGTGCATAGATGCCGCTGTTTTGAAATATATAGGAGTCGTGGGTACTCCTAGGGAATTTTGCCACAAGGTCAGTGATGGCGCACTTTGCATTGCAAATCACCTGCACATTGATGGTGTGTGATGACTTCCTATTCGGTATATGTATTCGGTGGCAGCAGGGGGACAAATGGGAATGTGCGTGCCATCAATGCAGCCAATGATATTGGGGAATCGTGCCATCTGGTAAAAGTCTGATTTTGTTTGGACCAGTTCCGCATGGTTTGCAGGAAAGGGAATGTAATGGTCCATCCTCTGTAACATGGCGTCAAGGAATTTGTGGAAAACCTTGACAGGCTGCTCTGGGTCACCCCACCTACCGCAGCAACCACACTCTGGTAGCTACCAGACGCAAGCAGGTGTAGGCTGCATAGCACCTGCACGTGTGGTGGGATAGCGTGTGCCCTTGTGGTGGTGTGCTCCAACAGTGGTTGGGGGTCCCTGATGAGGTCCAAGATATTGTCTGAGTCCAACCTGTACCTCTGGAGAATCTCTGCCTCTGTGAGCATGAACAGGGTGATCCTCTCTCTGTAGACCTGCTCCTCTCTCTGCCATTCCCTCTCTCCTTCCTGCTGTAGCCGTAGCCGTCTGCAATGACATAAAATGCCGCCATTGTGCAAGTAGAATTGCATTTTGGGTCCATTTTTATGGGTTGCACCTGGTTACCACCTGATTCTAATCCATGGTAAATACCGACTCTTAAATACCGAATTTGAGCCAAATTCGGTATTTCAGTGCTTACGTACATCTCAATATTCAATTATGCCACTTCTTATTTACCGATTCGGAATTTTACCGATTCGGTAACTTTTCCGATTCGGTAAATATACCGATTAGGTATATTTTCCGATTCGGTATTTTACCGATACAGTAACTTTACCGAATCAGTAATTTTTCCGATTCAGTATTTTACCGATTCGGTAACTTTACCAATTCGGTAAATTTACGGATTCGGAGGGTTTTCGGACTCCTACATCCCAAAGGCTCAATACCGGTCGGTAACGGCCGAAAATACCGAGTTTCGGCCGTTACCGACTGGTATTGGCCTACCTACATCTGGCCCTTAGTCCTTAAGTAAAAACTTTTACTGGCTCAACTCTCTTGGTATGTCCAATACCCTTCCCTCCATCGCTGCTATCCTAAATTCACACCTAGGTACTTCATATTGGTGCTAATTCTCTCCTTGTGCTTTTTCTTAAAACTTTAAAACTCATATAGATGATGCCTCTAATCCAATTTTGACAGTTCTGGTGATTGTGTGCTAAAATTTGTCTCTATTTTTGGTTTGGGATTTTATGTTATTATTTTCTTAACTTACAAATTGTAGGAACCACTTGACGTTAACTCACCTCTCCCTGAGTAATGGCCTGCATCATGTGCCATATCTAGTAGGGATTGAGCAGAGATTTTCCTAGAACTGATTTTAGCGAATGTGTTTATTAAGTTGATGATAGCATCCCTTTCCCAATTTAAAATTCACTCTCTAAATCTCAGGTTCTAATATTTAAGCATTTATATGGTCATAAAGGTAATGATACTTGACAAAGGTACCTTAACATGGCAGAAGAACCACCTGTTAAATGTAGAATTAAGATGGCTTTCTTTTCATCTATGGGCTTTAGAGTATTAAATCTGTGAATTTGTTTCCTCAATTTGTCAACCACAAAAGGACTTACGTGAGCGAAATACTTTTGCACAACAGGTAGTCGTGTGAGGATGCACTAAAAGCAGTGTAAATCAGTGGCTTCTGAAACCTGCTTTACCACTGATCACTTTCACTGGTATGTAGGAATGTGGCAATAAGAGATCATACTTAGGCCCAGATTATTCAAAGGATGGCATTGCCCTTGCATCATGGAGGGTGGCTCCAGGGCAATGCGATCTTTAAATCAAATTTACCAGGCCACGAAAAGTCCACCTTGCCTGGCCCTGCATGGCTTGGTAAGTTTGGAGTAATGCAAGTCAGCGCAAGATACTGCCTTGCTTTACTCTTAGCCGGTAAGGCATTACATGAGTGAAGAGTGGATGTTCCCATGCGGGAACTCAGGTATTTTTGTGTTTGCTAGACTTACAAACCTGGGAATGAGTGAAAATTATATACCTTCCCGATTGAAATGCAACAAGGAGAAATATCTTGATTTCTCCTTGGTTTTGTCCTTTCCTGCACAAAAACATTATTGGGTAAAACACCTGCACCAGGGTACTTGCATTGGCGCTAGGCAGCACATAGTGTGCCTGGGCAGTGCGAGAGCAGGCATGCCCCAAATGTAAGCAAATATAAATATGGGTAATTCCTACCCTTTACATTTGATGCACCACAGCATGTTTTCTTGCGGTATTGCTCTGCATCACCTAACAATAACATTAGCCCTTTGTGTTTCCCCTCCAGCTCCCAGAAATCGCTGGAATTAGCAAATGTTTATTCCTTTAAGTCACAACCGTCATGCTTCTGGGCAAGAATGTGGCTGAAAAAGTGCCAGAAAAAACCTGGTTCCCAAGTACCTCACATGCTTAGGAACAGAATTTCCAAATTTGGTGCAAAGAAAATGCTAGGTAGGATGGAGTCATTGCCCGGCGGTTTCAGCCCTCATGCAACACATCACATGTTCAAACAATCATTTGCAATGCAATAGGACTCGCATTTATGCAAGACCTATTGCATTGCATCACGGACAAGGGAGGGCATGGACAACGGGACTGTGGTCAGCGGGTAGGGGGGAGAAGGGGGCATGAAGGCAACAAAAGTAGTGATCACAGTCTAAATAAAAGGTACCGTACCGTGTAACACTCAAGGTAAAGGGGACCATTAGACATGTGAGGGTCCAAATGACGACATGGCCATAATGGGAGGGACTAACAAGCCTCATAATCAATCAGAAGGCAGCATTTACAAAAGACAATGACACAAGCCAATTAAAAAAATGGGCGGAGAGCAGGCGGAGCTTCCACTTGGTACTCCATTACTGCATGCCTTGCAGAGTGAGCAGCGCATACGCGCTGCCGCTATAGGCTCAAGCTAAGAAGAACCCTTTCCATTTGGGACTTCTTGATAGATATATTTCTACCTGGGGACGGGGGGTTACGTTTAACAAGTTTGGGTTCATATTTCTGAGCTCCAGGAAACGTCTGAGCTGCACTATGGCACCGCTTCTTTTTATGCTCGATCCCCGGGGACCACAGAGGGTGTGTTCAGGGGCCCAAGCCATGCTAGGCATGAGTGTCCGCATTCACCAGATCACTGCCAAGCTGATCCCGGCTGCTTACCTTCTCTGCTGGTTCCCCCGGAACAGGGGAGAGAGCTCCTTCCCCAGCGGCGCTCGCCCTGTCCGTCGCCATCTTCCTGCAGTAGAGGGTCTGCGAACAGGAGAAAGGTAGAGAGGCAGGGATAAGCACACCCCCGCTGCAGATAGGAGGAGGAGTAACCCGCTCACTGCCAGCAGCGACCCAGGCTGCCACTATCCCAGACGGAACCAAGCACACCGCACACATGTGACAGGAGAGTCTGAGAATAAACACAGCCACATTCAATAACAAGCGCGCGAGTGGTGTGCGTGCGCACGGGCAACAGCTAGACATCTGTTTTCCATTATCGTGCCCATGTCTGGGCATGATAATTCAAAACAGATGTGGCCTGTGTGGGTAACCGACATCAATAGGCCATGGGCAGAGCAACGGAGGGACATGTACCCGCCTTTGCCGAATTGCGTGCCGTCTCTGGTAAAAAGACGCACGCAAAAGCCAATAGCCTGTAACAATAACAAAAGCACAAGCACAAGCGTGCAGTCAGCTTTCTGAAGAACCTACATGAAGTCTCGCTGCACGAGTAGTGCTGCGCACTGCAACGCTAGGCGCGAGACCTAAAAAAGGGCAACATTAAAAAAGACACAAAATTATCATTTAGTAGAAGTAAATATATCAGAGCATCTTTATGGGTCCTAATGTTCTGTGCAGCAAAAATAGGTTCGCAAAAATGTGGACGTTATCTCTGAGGGAGGGGTAGGACATCATATTGGGAAAAGCGACCTGGTGGTGCTCAGTACCAAATCTTAACCTGGTCTGAAACTCTCTTGTTAGACCTTTAGCTTCAACTTCAGAATTCGCTTTCTTTTACAGACAAAAGACAAAGAAAAACATTCCCCTTTTCAATATTGATCTATAAGTAAGTTTGTGGTCAAAGGAACGGGAATACAATCCTTACCAATACTGTAAGTAACTGCAACAATTTTTAGGATAATGGACAGAAAAGTTGCTTGCCACACTGGCTTCTGTGAGAGTCTCGTCCCTTTGAATTCTGGGAAAGCACTGAGCTCTACCTGAGTGCCTGCAAATGTGAGTATAGCAATGAACACACATTCATTGTCATTCATGGATTGATGGCCTGGTGGAAAAAACAATCAAACTAAAACCACTTTGAGTTACAAGATTAAAGTCTAACGGCCCTAATCCACTTTTCTTCTTAAGCTTGTTTACAGCTCCACAGAAATGATTTTGATAAAAATGAGAACAAATTTTTCCCGGAAGAAGTATTGTTAGAACTTGAGACGAATTATACGTAAATTGCTGAATTCATATTGAAACCTAGCCAAGTGCAAAGTCAAAATATTGTGTATTGATAATGCCTTTCATCGCTTACGGGGGTAAAAGTACATCTACATCATTCCGTCAATACATCTAGGCTGATGAAAATGCAATGCGCCAAATACTAGAACATTTTAGCGAATTTCGGTGCGAGAACAATCTAATTTGGCAGACCAATGGGGCCATATGTATCAAGCAAAATTGCGATCGCAATTGCTGCAATTCGCAAAATTTCTGCATTTGCGATCGCATTTTTTGCTTTGTGGTATGTATGAGGCACATTTACGTGCAAAATAAGGAATCGCAAAATTTGCGATTCCTTATTTTGCAATTGCATTTAAGGAATCACCAATTTTGCGATTCCTTAAATGCAATGTAGGAAGCACCAAAAAAGTGCATTTTGGCCTCAAGAAATGGCAAATTACCCCCAACTTCAAGTTGGTGGTAATTAGCGATTTCTGTGAAAAATTGACTTTTTTGCATTTTTCAAAGTGCAATGTGAAGCACATACATGCCCTTAGGGCATGTATCTGCACCACATGTGCACCCATGCTTATTTCAGGTGTGCAACAGGGTGTCCTTTTGACACCCTTGCACCCTTGAAATTGCATTCTCAATTTGCGATTCGCTGATTGCTAATCGCAAATTGAGAATGTCTTCCCATTCATTCCTATGAGCCTCAAGGCCCGTAGGAATGAATGGGAAGGTATTTCTTAATTGCGAATCGCAATTTGAGAATCGCAATTAAGGAATATGTAGGATTCACAAAATGTATTGCGTACCCTACATACATAGTATTTTGTGATTCTCAAATAGTAATTCGCAAAAAATCGCTATTTGAGAATCGCAAAATGACTTTTTGATACATATGGCCCTGGATCACCATTCTTGAATTAAAACTAGTTGAGTTTTACTCTCGCTAAAGGTATGTGTGCATGAGGACAGTCCGCCAGTAAGTTCCTGGATAGGTCCTTCAGAAAGTGATATGAACAATGGGCTTCAGTAACACAGTAGCATTAAGGCGTATGCATTCATTGCTTTTTAATGTTTTCACGAGCTCTGTTCTAAGCCTCTCAGGACATATTACCCTAACTTGCTCTCGTGATTCTATGGTACCTTGGCAGTGAAGGGTGAACATTGCTTCTTGGGAAAATAAAACAATAGAAGACATTTTAAAAGCACATTTAATTTCACAGTTTGACTTATTTTTCATAAATTAAATCAATCACCTAATTCGTGAAATGAATGATATATAAACAAGCATGGGCAAATACAATAAGTCAAACTTTTCAACTTTTTTAAATGAGTGATTGGTGATTGTGTATATGCAGTTATGCGGAGAACAAGTCAAACAGTGAAGAATGGGTTGATTGGTAACTATATTGTTGGACTGTGTGTGTGAGTGACTGACTGGGTGGATTGCTGAATGAATGAATACCCAGAGAAATTAGTGCATGTATGGTTGAATTGGTACGTGACTATATGGATAGATGAAAGGGTGAACATGTGCACTGATGGATGAAAGAGTGATGAATGAGCGTCCAGGGTTGGACAACCAGAAGGATTGAGCATATGAATGACCCAGCTAAGGGTGTTTGGCAGGGCAACTCCATTGATGGCACAGGAAAGTGTATTTTACTCACCGCCCCACTGCTCACTCATTCATTCAGGCATTCAGTTATCCATTTATGCAGTCACTTTACTAGTCATTTTACCATGTACCATGTACACAGCCACTGTTTCACGCAGCTATTCAAAAATCCATCCAACCACCTATTAACTCGTTTTCGTATTCTCCTATTCCCCAATCCAAGCAAGAACTTCACAATTAATGAAGAAGCACTTCCATGAATAATACAATTCAGACCGGCTGACTTTGTGAGTGTTTGTTGTGATGGCAATTCGTATGTGAGCTTCTGCATGAGATATTAAATTCATTGAAGTAACATTAAAACTACATAAAGAACGAGCAGAGAACGGTTAGTAAATAAGGATTTGTCATTTTTGGGCAATAACATGAAATCCACAAGTATCCTTAAATGAATAAAATGGCATATGAGACAGTAGTCACACCTTCCTACCAGATAAATAAGCTAGATTGTTCCGTCCACTCTGTTTCAACGTATAGAGTTTCACTGTTATGAGATGATCACTGCCAGCATAGCTACACCTGAGTCCTGTACAATGAACTCAAGTGGGCCTGAAACCAAGAAAAAGGATGGCTGCAGGTGTGCAGTTAGGGCTTAGTGGTGAAAATGCAGAGTAACAGACAGTTGTGAGAAATCTGGTTTTGCTGGTTGTAGTACTCTATGCGCCATACCTTCATTAAACAGTAGTATAACACTTCTGCTTCCCCATTCATTGGATTACCTTTGCTGGCTTATTCACTGAATATAGCTATAATAAATGGTGCAGAAAATGCACCATTGGCATGGGAGTTTAGTGTTATAAGTAGGTTGCAGTGTGTAATGACATCACCTACAGAAGTGGCAACATATATTGCTGCCAGAAGCACCGTTGCGCTCTGGCTGGGCTGCAAATTAAAGGCCCTGCAGTACCACATGGTATGGAAAAGTGCCTTTGCTAAGTAAACAAAAAATATAATTGTAGATATTAATACCCCACCCCTAAAGTGTACTTTGTAAGCACCCGGAGCAGAGTGCCTGTTATATAAAAAGTGTCACATTTTATGTTTGAAATAGGTGCTGTCACACTGATCAAATGCCTAAAAGAAATTTTCCACTCTGTAGGTTCAGCTATGTTTCTGTAAGAGAACCCTGGGCGTGATTAAAATATGTATTTTATATTGTTGCTTGGGAACATGCTAAAAAACGAATTCAAAGTTTTTTTCAACTTCATTTTCAAAATCAAATTTAATTGTGACATGAGATTTATGGTAACGTTAGTTATAAAAACAGTTTTATAAAAAAGTGCTTTGGATTTCCTGAGCTATAATGTGGTTTACTGAAATCCAGTCCTGCTACTCATAACACCTCTTGGGACCAATACACTTTCCAGAGAACAATGGTTTGGCCTTGTGCGCTCTAGAAGGCAAGGTGTTGCTAGTAATTAACCACTTAGCACAGATTAGCCATCTGGGAGTGGTACAGCACAGCTGGCAGAACAAAGGACAGCATTTATACTTCTTTTGACTTCCAGATCCAAAATGAGAGTGACAGGATCTGCTCCGTTTTGTTTGCTGAGCCCCTAGACACTTTGGTTTCATCCCCTACAAAATGGAGATTCATTTCTGGCCAAGACACATAGTCAGAAATCTAAATAGGGTAGTGACCAGGGGACTAGGGAGCTCTAGCAGAGGAAAGAAGTGTGATGCCATCTTGACTATTGGGCATCCATGCTTATGATTGTATACACATTTTCATTTGCTTAAGCTGGAAGCAAGGAAACAGAAGAACATAAATCTTGATACATAAGATGAAAGGATGTCTAAAGTATTGAATAGATGTCTAGGTCCATCCTACCAGTATGTGCAGGTGAAAGTTTGAGGAGTAGATTACGCATCATTCATTACAAAGGAAACATGATTGATGAACTCCAAGGAAGCTAAGAATGTATTTCCTTCTGGAATGATTGCTGATGCAAGAGCTGATGAGGTATGTGTATGTGAGTGGAGAGTGGAACGTTCCAATATTCAATTACTGAGTGAAAAGATATAGTTTGGCGATAAATGAACATAGCAAAGGCCCACCCAACTCATAGTTTCCTCTCCCTATTTTTAGGTGGGGGAACACCAGAATTCTGAGGATGGAGACTAAGATCGCTCGGCTGTTACAAACCATTGCCTCAGCATCTCATCTTTCGCAAGGCCCCTGGTTTGTGAGAGGTTAGCCCCCGATTATTTGGGGCAGGACTATTGCCACTTATTTTCCATACTCACGAATGACATATGTATCATGACTCATCTAGGTAGGAAAAAGAAAACATTGAAATCTCTATGCAGGGAGAAATGTCCCTGTGCATCAGAACTAGCTGTTACTTTCACAAACTCCTACTTTGGAGGTTTGTTTGTGAAAAAAGAATACCTGTGGGGGCTAAAACAAAATAATATATTCACCTGATCCACTTTAGCCAAAGAGAAATTTACCAGGAAACCGGGGCACACTAAATGCAGCATTAGGTACTCTTCCCTAAAAAAAGGGGTGTAGTTGTAATCTGGCCACTGATGAGAATAAAGCAGCATGTACAAACACGGCCCACGGGACACCACTGCACAAAGTCTACATTGCCTGACTTCATCTCTGACGTAAGGGATGATGCTGATCAGCCAGGCACATTTATAACAGGTAGAAACAGACCCTAGGGGACCATAGAGCTGAAAGGCAAAGTACTTGCCGGTGCATTCACTGAGGGACTTCTTTTAATGGAACCCATCATGACAAAGAAAGAAGGTGCCGAAGACCAAAAGGAGTTCTCAGAGACACAGTATCTTGGTAGGCAGTAAATGGTAGATGTGCAGCAAGTCAATCCTATGGGCTACCAATCATATAGGTGGGTTACTGAGCAAAAAGAGAGGGAACGCTTCTTAGGGGGTTCTCTCCCACAGACGTTGACCCACAATCATTACCACAAGACTTTGCACTTTTCAGGTTCAATGTATTGACAAATCCTGGCCAGTAATTGGACCCGTAATCGACACTGAGGTACACCATCTTGTGTGAGGTGTTGTGTATTACTACTTATCGATCACTAACCAGAGTAACTATAGAACACTTCTGAAGACGATTACCATATCACTCATGGAGCACACATGTACAAGAGCCTGAAATGATGCAGGGTCTGCTGAATCGACCAGTATTTGGCTATTTTGTTCTGCAATTTTTGGGAAAATCAGTAACGTTCTGTTCCTTTGCAATATATTTGTTAGAGGACTGGCACCACTAACTGTTTCCTCTTTTTAGATTTTTTTCAATACATGTGTTTGGTACTGGAACACTAGGATAAAGGGCTGTAGTAGTAAGGTTAAAGTCTAAGGGCAATGGGCATTTTTGGATGATGGAAGCTTGAGGATATATTTCCAGTTTTCTTCTTGTTTTTTGGGCCATCTTTATAGTGAATATACAATGGTATTTTACTGTTTGCAGTCTGGTCTTCTTCTTTAGCCTATATGTGATTTTCACAATTATTTTAATCAACTTTTCATATTCTCACAGTTACTGTGCCAGATGTGTTTTGAGGGCATATAGGCAACCTATAATGTATGGAAAATTTGAGGTATTTTGTGCATGTTGTTGTTGGTGGTTGAGGATACTCCAGTCCCAGACAGTCAGCCATTTCCTTTGTCATTATCCTTCCTATCTATTGCCACGTTTCTGTGTATGAGAGAGATAGTTAAATACTGTGTATTTTGTTCAATTCTTAAAATTCTTTGGCTAGTTCACTTGTATATTGTTGTTAGTGGTAAAGGCATATTTAATTGCAATTGATTTTTTGGCGCTGCTTCTTTCTGCCACTCTAGTAGAAGTTCTACTCGACTGACAACTTCCTCAACGCGAGCGGAGGGTTTCTCAAAGCAAGCGGTAGAGACTTTCACAATCACCCATGTTGAGAAATCTCGCTGAGTGGTGGCCTAGCTTTGGATTTTCCTCACTTGCGCTCGCCACCTTGTTGGCAAGCACGAGCGAGGATAAAACTCTGCTCCACTTTCCAGAGCGGACTGTATGATAATGGGACTGAAACCGCACTCATAAAAACAACTGAGGAGATCAGAATCACTCTGAATCAAGGCGGCGCAGCAGTTCTGGTGTTGTTTGACCTCTCTGCCGCTTTTGACACGGTCGATCACGACACCTTGATCGACCGTGTCTTGTCCCTAGGCATTAAAATTACTGCAAGAACTCTGCTAGCCTCATTTCTCACTAACCAAACTCAATCAGTTGCCCTCGGCGATTTCTCTTCCCCCGCCTTCATGCTCCCATGTGGGGTCCCACAAGGCTCATCCTTAAGTCCGACACTATTTAATATATGCGTATCGGACCTAGCACAGATTATCAGAGCATTCGGAATGGGGTTAACCTCCTACGCCGACAACACCCAACTTGCGCTGTCGGTGCATAGGAACGGCGGAGTAGTGGCAGCAAGCTTCCAAGAGGGAATGCTAGCCATCAGCTCTTGGACGGCACATAACTGCCAAAGATTAAACTCAGAAAAAACACAAGTCATGACCTTTGGAAATCTCTCTCCTATTTGGTCATCTATTTGGTAGCCTGAGGAATTAGGATCTCGTCCCTGCCCAGTCGCCAAGGTTAGAAATTTAGGAGTGATCTTTGACGATAAACTCTCCTTTCTCCCTCATGTTAACTCTATTGTTTCTTCATCATTCCACACTTTAAAGATGATAACTAAAATCATACCGTGGCTCCCCGACAATGCAAGTAAGACACTAATAAGCACATTAGTAATGTCAAAAACAGATTATTGTAATGCCCTCCTCTTAAACACCCAGGAAAAAGTAATAAGAAAGCTCCAACTGGTGCAGAATGCTGCCGTAAGAATTATATCAGGCACACCTAAATTCAGTTCAGTAACAAAAGTCCTTACTCAGTTACATTGCTTGCCCATAAGATCAAGACCAAATTTAAGGCACTGTGCATTGCCTTTAAGGCCACACGATATTTAGGACCAGGATATCTAAAAAAAGCTTTCTCTTTCTATAACCCTACTCGATCCCTCCGTTCTGCTTCAGCTTTTCTTTTTGCCTGTTACCCGTACTAACAAGGCTTCATGGGGTGACAGAAGATTTCTGGTTGCAACGGCTAAACTGTGGAACTCTCTACCTCTTCATATTAAAACCAGCCCCTCTCTGCTAAGCTTCAGAAAAAATGTTAAAACCTGGCTCTTTACCCAATAAACTAACATGACCCTGTTGACCTCAGCGCCGAGACACTCAAGGGTATTTGCGCGCTCTATAAGTTGTAAAAAATAAAATAAATAAATAAACTCTGTGTGCTCTGTGGAGTGTGAAAACTCCACAACTCAGCAAATGGAGCGGAGTTAACCGCCCAGGCATATTTATTACTGAAGTGCAAAGGTCAGAATCCAATATATTACCACAGTACAGCAAAATTGACAACGCTGATTATGGCCTCATAGATTGCATGTCTCAATTTCTTCACAAATGGAAAAAACTCTCCCAAAAGTCACAAGACATTTCAAAGTGATTTTACATTATAACTTAAATTTAACCACTTATTTTGGTAAAATATCTTCCTGTGAATATCAATACTTATGGAAAAGATGCCATGTCACAAACCATATATGCACATGCCTACGTTCAATATGGCATTCTGATGCATAATTCTAACCACATCATTCTCACCTTGTGAATATTCACCACCCATTAGACTAGTTTCAGAATCATAAACCAGTACTTCTTTTGCCCAAATGTGATGTTTTGTGTCTCTGTACCGAGACATTTCACTGCTCCGAAAGTGATCAGTGGAACTGCTTATATTTCCCACTCAATGCACGGTGACATCAATTGCTTTCTCAGTTGTCCTCGCCCATGGCCTATCGGTAGATTGGCTTGGCCAGTGGGTAGATCTCTAGATTAAGACATTTTCAGATGAAAAAGGAGTCCAGTTTACAGAATTGGGCGGTGGGAGCTTCATGAGGAATCTGTGGTTCAATAGACAATCTACCAGAAAGATCCCTCCTGAAGGTAGGTAACTTGTGCTTCTGATAGATTTTCTACACACAGATTCCACACCTTACCACAGCAGTATCTCCCAAGGCTTGAATTGGCTCAGACTAAAAGGTTCTGCATAATCAAGCTGCCAAAATGCTCCTCTTGACAGACTTAACCGTTCAGTCAATAGTACTTAATGAACATGTGTACCGATGCATACATAGCCACCTAACAAATGCCCAGGACAAGCACTCAACAGGCCAATACAGTGGTAGCAGTTTTGTAGTTTGGTTTGCCCTGTTCCCATCATGCACTGGGACAGGAACAGACTAATTTGCATACAGCCAGGTTCTGAAACTGGGATGGTGCAGTGAGCTAAAAAACGGTGTTGGATCTAGCCCTGATCTCTTGACTGGGTGAGAGCTTTCTGCTTAATTCAGAGACTCTGTCCCTCACCACCCCTTGTTGTAAATATTTTTGTCCACCCTAAGCGTGGAAGGGTATTCTCAGATGTGAGACCCTTGCTCATTGCACCATCAGGATTCAAGCAAACCGGGCCGAAGACGGCTGTAATGCCAGAAACCGGTCCCCGGGAGCTTGTTTCCTTCCCAGTGTAAGAATTGGCTTTTGTAGTTTGGTTTGCCCTGTTCCCATCATGCACTTGGACAGGAACAGACTAATTTGCATACAGCCAGGTTCTGAAACTGGGATGGTGCAGTGAGCTAAAAAACAGTGTTGGATCTAGCCCTGATCTCTTGACTGGGTGAGAGCTTTCTGCTTAATTCAGAGACTCTGTCCCTCACCACCCCTTGTTGTAAATATTTTTGTCCACCCTAAGCGTGGAAGGGTATTCTCAGATGTGAGACCCTTGCTCATTGCACCATCAGGATTCAAGCAAACCGGGCCGAAGACGGCTGTAATGCCAGAAACCGGTCCCCGGGAGCTTGTTTCCTTCCCAGTGTAAGAATTGGCTTTTGTAGTTTGGTTTGCCCTGTTCCCATCATGCACTGGGACAGGAACAGACTAATTTGCATACAGCCAGGTTCTGAAACTGGGATGGTGCAGTGAGCTAAAAAACGGTGTTGGATCTAGCCCTGATCTCTTGACTGGGTGAGAGCTTTCTGCTTAATTCAGAGACTCTGTCCCTCACCACCCCTTGTTGTAAATATTTTTGTCCACCCTAAGCGTGGAAGGGTATTCTCAGATGTGAGACCCTTGCTCATTGCACCATCAGGATTCAAGCAAACCGGGCCGAAGACGGCTGTAATGCCAGAAACCGGTCCCCGGGAGCTTGTTTCCTTCCCAGTGTAAGAATTGGCTTTTGTAGTTTGGTTTGCCCTGTTCCCATCATGCACTGGGGCAGGAACAGACTAATTTGCATACAGCCAGGTTCTGAAACTGGGATGGTGCAGTGAGCTAAAAAACGGTGTTGGATCTAGCCCTGATCTCTTGACTGGGTGAGAGCTTTCTGCTTAATTCAGAGACTCTGTCCCTCACCACCCCTTGTTGTAAATATTTTTGTCCACCCTAAGCGTGGAAGGGTATTCTCAGATGTGAGACCCTTGCTCATTGCACCATCAGGATTCAAGCAAACCGTGCCGAAGACGGCTGTAATGCCAGAAACCGGTCCCCGGGAGCTTGTTTCCTTCCCAGTGTAAGAATTGGCTTTTGTAGTTTGGTTTGCCCTGTTCCCATCATGCACTGGGACAGGAACAGACTAATTTGCATACAGCCAGGTTCTGAAACTGGGATGGTGCAGTGAGCTAAAAAACGGTGTTGGATCTAGCCCTGATCTCTTGACTGGGTGAGAGCTTTCTGCTTAATTCAGAGACTCTGTCCCTCACCACCCCTTGTTGTAAATATTCATCAGAACTTAGCAGATTTTTATACAGCAAACAATCAAGAGGTGGTCTGTTTTTGCGATGCCTCATCCATCTTTGCTCTCAGAAAGAATTTATAGAGCTGATTGCCCACTCAATGTTCTTTGGTGCGATTAATATAAAAGTTAGTCCCATCTTGAAATCCAAATGATGGAGTTTCTCTTCCCCATTACAAGTATGATATAGAGCCAAGAATGTCGGAAGAGTGATAGCCTGTTCTACGTACCAAGGAGTGAATTATTTTGGTAAAAACGAAACCCGGGGCCTCAAGAACAACGTATCCAGAAAAAATGTTGTATGAGGTGGGTTGAAAGAAAGAGCCTGCAGCTCGCTCACTCATCTGGCTGATGATATGGTGATACGAAAGGTCATCTTCAAATCCGAAGTATCAAAGGATAACTGTACAGTGGCACAAACTGGGTGCACATAACAAAATGAACACTAATTTCAAATCCCACTGCATCATCACAAAGGGTTTTGGTAGAAATACATTTTGTAAACATTTCAAAAAAGGTGATTTAAAAAAGGGGACAGATACAACAACTGCAAAAAAGCCAAAAGAGCCAGGTACCCCATAGCAGTGCATAAAGCAAGTCCTTGCTGGACCAAGGAGAGAATAAACAAAAAAAACTTCAGACAAATTCAACTGTAATGGGTCAATTATTCAGGTGCTGTACCAATCCACAAATGTGTTCCAACATCTTAATGCCAAGATGATATCAATGACTTCTAGGGGATGTTTGAAAGCGGTCAACAGCCTCAGCCCAATTTCCAAGAATGGAAATGCAACTTGCGCCAGCCCAGGTACAGTACCCTGCCCTGCAGCTGCCACAGAAGGTCCTCACAAAGTGGCAGCAGGAACGGTTGATAGATGCTCATGCCCTGGACTTCTGGATACCTCACTCTCCTGGCCCACTAGGACATGGTCATTTCTGGCCTTCTTCGGAACTCAGGCTAGTAGAGGCAGTGTCATGAGGGTATACAGGAGTCTTGTTGCAATTTTAGACAGTAGGCTTCTCTTAGAAAGAATTGCTCTAGAAACTCCAATGTGCAAGAGTACTGACATTGCACATTCTCAGCTGTGGTGAAAAGTTCAGCTCCCACAATCTGCAGGTTCCCCAGAGCCTTTAGGGTCACATTTCTAAACTCCTAGTAAAATATTCATTTCAATGCACCAAAATAAGTTGCAAATCCAGTTGAACTGTAACCCATATGCAACCCACTGAAGAATACTGTGTAGGTGGTGTTTGTTTTCTGGTCACACCTAATCCCACTAGATGAGTTAAAGGGCACAGTGTAACTCCAAACCCTCTTTCAAAAATGAATAACACACTCAATATAGTACAACGAAACATAGGATGAAACTTTAAAATGTTTATTTCTAAAAACCCAAGTCCAGTGCATAACATATGTACGGTAACTGCACAGAATGAGAAAATAAATGCAGCATGCATGACAAGGCCAGCAAAAATAGCATGAAACTTACTAACATGGTTAGCAAATTCCTAGCATTCTACCACCCTACCGCTACCTCTAAGCACTATGCATTATTTTAGCAGTAGCAGAAAATAGAAAGCCTTTAATCAAATTTCTTAACATGGATCGCACAGCATATCTTCTCTAGGTAAAACAAAATATCTCTGTTTAGCTATTACCTATTACAGCTTTATCTGAGGTACGAGAGGCAACGCCGGGCTAAAGACTACTTCTCTGCACCACTCCTGGAGCGAGCAGCCCCTGGCTGCAGTTGGTTGTCACAGCAAACCGCATGACTTCAGTCCTGATTATGTTGCAAAATCTCTCTAATAAACAGTTAGATATCCTTAATACTTGAGAAGCATCTCATTTTCTGAAGAATAGAGTCTAATGCTCACTTGGGACAGATCCAAGATAAAATGCTAGGGCTTCTCGACTTTGCTTCTCTGGAGGATATTCACATTCAAAATTCATGCCTGAAGTTAGACTGGCTTTATGTTTTTTGTCAAAAGGAAAATGAGAGCTTCATAACCGATAATCAGAAGAATTGTTGGAAAGGAGCCAAATAGATATAGGAATAATAAATGAAAAAAATAAGGAATTATTCCATAAGCAGTTTTAAAATCGCCCAAAAACCAGATTTAATGTTCTTGAAAAAATGCACTTTGCCAGTTGTGTTGGAAAAATGAAATATGATATTCGACAAAATATTGAAAGTGAGTAGGATACTAGGGCCTCATTTATGGGCCTTTGGCGTAGGGCAGAACAGCAAGTCAGCTTGCTGTGCTGCCCTACACCAAAATAAAAAAGGCCAGGAATGCACTCTATTTATGATATATAATGCATTCCTGTCTTTTCTCCCTGTGCTGGTGCCATTTCAGAAGCCTAGAGCCAACTCAGGCACCTTTTCACCGTGGTGCAAGAGTGCCTGTGTGGGTTGGTGTTATGATTGTCTTTGCTTCTGCCTCTTGTTACGGAGCATGGATTCTGGAGTCTTGGGTGACAGACACAAATTTTATACTATGCCACAAAAAGACAAGGAATCTGTGGATCAAATGATTACTCATTTAAGGGAACTCTCATTGAAATGTGATTTTGGTCCCATGACTGACCAAATGATTAGAGATCAGTTGATCGTTCAATGTGAAAACAAGAGGATGCAACAAAAACTTTGGGCGGCCAGAAATCCGAGCTTAATGGAAGCCATTGCCATAGCCAAAGTCGTTGAAGAATCGGATAAGTGTATGGAAGAAATGCACAGTTTGGAACTGAAGAAAGATGACTCTGTCAACATCGTGAACAGAGTGGATAAAAACTTTCTTTCTACTGATGTTAAGCCTAAAAACTTTGTTTCTACTGATACTAAGCCCAAATGTTCTAACTTTAAGCAAAAAACTAAGAATGCTGTTCCTTTTGGGAAAAGTAAATTTGTAGGCTGTTTTCGCTGTGGACGCATGTCTCATGCAGCAGACTTTGCTGGTTGTTTTGCTAGAGATAAAACCTGCATGAAATGTGGCAAAAGAGGTCCTATTAGTAAAGCATGCAGGTTTCCTTCTCTCAATAAGGTTGCATATGTCAATGAAGACTCTATCTCTAATTAAATGTCTCTATGCATAGAAGAATATCAGGATATAGAGAATTGCCTTTGTGTTGGTCTTCAAAGACCAAAAGCCCTCCTTGTAGTGAATGGGGTTGCTATAACCCTCTTGGTTGATCCTGGATCTACGTTTTCGATCATTCCTTTTCGTTTATTTAATGAATACTGGCCCAATTTTTCACTTTATAAAAGTGACATTACTCCAAAGGGATATGGGGGCCAGATTATCAACATTAAGGGTGTTATGGATGCTTCATTTGAATTCAAGGGTAGATCCTCTTCCGGTAAAGTCTACATTTCTGATGATGGTCCAGCCGTTTTATGCTGGATACAACAATATGATTTACACATCATTCTAGATCCAAGATCTGTTGAGAGTGTCCTTGCTGTTGATGATTTTCCCAACATTAATGTCATTTTGGACAAGTACAGTGATGTATTTCGCACTAACTTAGGCAAATTAGAGGGTTATATGCATGAGATCAAGCTTAAGAAAAATGCTTCTCCTGTGAGACATTCTCTTAGGAGAATTCCTATTGTCATTCGTAATGAGGTAAAAGAAATGTTAGATGACATGCAGAAACAGGATATAAAAGAGCCTGTAGAAGTCTCAGAATGGCTTTCTCCTGTTGTGGTTACTCTGAAAAAGGATGGCAAACTTCGTTTTTGTGTGGACCTGAGGTCCCTCATCCAGAATATTATTTGTGGATAAGCTTCCCCTTCCTAACATTTCTGAAATGGTTCTTCTCATGGACAAGGCAACATTTTTCAGCATGCTTGATCTCCGTTCAGCCGATCATCAGGTTGTTTTACACCCCAAGTCCAGAGAACTTACTGCTTTTGTTACTGTTGAGGGAGTGTTCCAATTTAAAAGATTACCATTTGGCCTGGCCTCCGCAGCCAGCGTGTTCCAACGTATGATGCATTCTCTGTTAAAAGACTTGAAACATGTCCATTTTTTTCAGGATGACGTTTTAATTACTGGAATTGATGAATCAGAACATAACATTAACTTAGCCAAAGTTTTACATGTATTTTCAAATGCTGGTCTCACCCTTAGAAAGGGTAAATGTCAAATTTTATTAACAGAGATAGATTATTTAGGATACACTATCTCTCATTCTGGTGTGAAGCCTAAAGAGGATTTATTGAAGGCTATTAGGTGTGCTCCCCTTCCCTCAAACAAGGATCAATTGAAATCCTTTCTTGGATTAGTGGAATATTACTCCAAATTTGTTTTTAATTTTGCCCACAAGACTGAAGCTTTAAGACTACTTCTTAGAAAAGGTGGACAATTTGAGTGGGGTTCACAACAATCTGATGCTTTTGAAAAAATTAAACTTGAAATCATCAATGCAGGAATTCTCTCTACATTTGAACCTGGTAGAGATACCTTTGTAACTGTTGACGCCAGTGCTCATGGTATTGGTGCTGTCCTAGCTCAAAAGAAAAATGGTGTAGAGAAAACTGTAGCTTTCGCTTCACGCACTCTTAGTGCCTCTAAACGTAACTATGCGGTGATAGAGCGTGAAGCGTTAGCTGCTGTTTGGGGAGTTTCTCACTTTTGCAGGCAGGCATTTTTCTGTAAGGACATATCATAAACCGCTTATTAGGATTCTGTCACCTGGTGGTGCTAACAACGGTTCTCCTCGTCTGATGAGATTTGCTGCAAAGTTACAAGAGTATGATTTTTCATTGCAACATATCTCTGGCTGGAAAAATGTCCAAGCAGATTGCTTGTCTCGCCTACCTATTGAATCATCTGAAGAGTGCGTTGATTTTGATGATGAGACTGTTTGTTTGGTTGCTGGTTTTGATGATGCGTGTTCAAACTGTTTTAATTCAATTTCTAAAGACGAGTGGCATCAGGATGTTGTGGCGGACCCTGACTTTGGTGAATTGATTAGTGCCATTCGTCTTGGTTGGAAACGAGAAGGTGATGTGAAGTCTTCTTTGCATAGTTTTGTGAAGTTACAAGAAGAACTTAGTTTGAGCAGTTCTGATGATTTTGTGTTGAGAGGTGAACGAGTTGTACCTTCGCATTCACTCAAAAAAAGACTTTTTATGTTGGCACACGAAGGTCACCTTGGCCAGAGTGGCAAAAGTCTGAAGGCCAATTTCTGGTGGCCTGGTTTAGATGATGATATTAAGAGATGGGTTGAGAACTGTTCATTGTGTAAGGAGAGTGAGAAGAGACTAAGAATTGATTCACGTTCTTTGGGTTCAATTGCTTGTGATGAGGATTTGCCTTGGAGCAAAGTCTGTTTAGATTTTATCGGTCCTATGGACTATTTGTCTGGTGAGTGTCGTTTTGCAATGGTGTTGGTGGATGTGTGTTCACGATGGATGTGTGTAGAGTTTATGAAAAATATAACTACTGAAAGTGTTATTGGACAGCTCAAATCTATCTTTATGAAAGAAAACTTTCCTGGTGTATTATTAATAGACAACGGGACTCAGTTGACTTCTTCTTCTATGCGGTTGTTTTTATCTAATCACGGTATCAAGCATATGTGCACATCATTATACAATCCTCAAGGTAACGGTATTGTGGAGCGCATGAATAGGTTGGTCAAGGGCGTTATTCAATTGGCTGTGCAAAGTCAACATGATGTTCGCAGTGCTGTGGAAGAGGCCGTTTGGTCTTATAATACAACTGTTCATAGTGTCACTGGTAAAGTTCCATCTGAAAGCATGCGTGGTAGGTTTCCCAAGACTAAGATGGTCCCTCAGTGGTTGTTTGAAGAAAGGTTTCACGGTGTTAACAATTTTACTGCTGGTTCCGGTAATTCTGGTTGTAGTTTCAAGGGTAAGGTTGGGGTAGAGTTGATGTTGGTGACTATGTCAAGATTAGATTGGGTAGAAGGGAATTTGGGGTAAACAAGTTTTCGGAACCTCTTAAGGTCAAAGAAGTGCATAAGTGGCATGTTGTTTTGGAGAATGGTCAGAGTTGGAATTTTAGGAGGATTGCTTTGTATTCGAAGGGAGATGGTGGGGTTGCTGCTTCTAAGGTGTTAGATTCCACCTCCAAGGGGTTGGATTCTAGTAAGAATGTTTCTAGTCCCAAGGTTGTTGTTAATTCCAAGATCTTTCCGAGCAAGGTTGTACAAGTGAATAAATCTGTGCAAGAAAATGTACACTCTGCAAGACAGCACAGTGTTCCCAAGAAGTATGATGATTTTGTCATGTATTAGTTTGTTTATATTAAGCTTTCTCTCCACTTTCCACATGATTTAATTGTAGAGTCTTGTTGTTTTCATTCTGCTCATCCCGGTGCTTTTATTTAATGCCTCTATGTTTAACTTGTTTTATTACAGCCATTTTTTGGTTCACTTGTTCAGCATTATTGTGTTTTGCTTTTCTTTCTCTTATTGTTTCTTTTGTTTCATAAGAAAAGAAGATATGTTATGATTGTCTTTGCTTCTGCCTGTTACAGAGCATGGAATCTGGAGTCTTGTGTGACACCGACCTGATTCCAGATTTTTGTGATTCCGACGGGGCGGTTGCTGAGGCAGGAAGACCTGTACTTATCTCCCTGTGAACTAATAAACAACAGTTTACAACTTACCTCGACTCCTGGAGCTGTTTACCCTACAATAGTTGGCAGGATTGTTTTTGTGCAGGAACTGACCCCTTAGTGCACACAAACAATCCTAAGAGGCGTTTTGCTCTTTCTATGTGTGCTGCAGAATGAATGCAGCACACATATACAGAGGAAAAAACAAGGAGAAATAAAGATATTTCACCTTGTTACGCCTCACCTCGGGAGGTGTAACAATTGGTGTTTTTCTTGCTTTACATGCTCTTGTAAATCTGTGGAAATGTCAAACTCCATGGGCGTTGCGTGAGAAAACCCACTGTAACCCCCAAGGAACACCTCCTGAGTGCAGAGTAAGGCAATGCAGCGATTTGCTCTGCTTTGCCATATCTATGAGGCCATTCACAGCTACGCAAAGTGACTATGCATAACCTCATAGATATGATTTTGCAATTTGCGCCACCAGGGCATCACAGCGATGCAAAGAGCTTGTAAATATGACCCTGGGTTGCCAGACATTTTGTAATCTCTGATGCAGAATGGGCTGTCTGTAAGTCAACGTTTTCTGCTGCTGAGGTTTAGGAGACGTCTTTCAGCATTATTATGGCAACAAGTTTATTCAACTAGAGCCTTAGAGGCTCGGCATTGAGATGGCTGAAGTCATTTATCTCGGAACGTACCCAGGCAGTGAGATTAGGAACCTTTACAGCCCTAAAATTAAAAACAAATGTGGAGTCCCTCAGGGCTCATCCTTGTCCCCACTTTTATTTAATTTGTATTTATGACCCCTGTTGTTTTCATTAAAAAAGTTTAGAGCCTTAATTTTTAACTATGCAGATGATCTGCAACTGATCTTCCGTCTGGACTCCCCTGGTGCGGCCACCGAATTTCGGGAGGCCATGGTTCACATTAAGAGATGGATGAGCCTAAATCACCTGAAACTCAACCCAGGCAAAACTGAATTGATTTTGCCTGGGAAGAGTGAACTGTACTGGGGGCCACATTTTTGGCCTCCAGAAATGGGAAATCCTCCAGCTAAGTCCCAAACAGTAAAAAGCCTAGGGGTCACTTTTAACGAAGATCTTTCGCTTAAAAGTCAGGTAGGGACTGTGGTATCTGCAAGCTTTTTCCAAGTTGGTAAGATCAAGAAGATTGCCCACCTATTAACCCACCCTGCTCTGATCCAAGTCATCATCGCTCTTGTGCTGTCCCGCCTGGACTATTCCAATAGCTTGTATTTGGGTCTTCCAGCTGGGCAGCTCAAGAGACTTTCACTGGTTCAGAACCAAGCGGCCAGGCTGATTTGTAAGATTCCCAAATGGCAGTCCATGAGGCCGGGATTGGCCAGTCTCCACTGGTTGACAGTAGCGCAGAGAGCAACATTTAAAGCTGGATGCATTATCTTTAGGGCTCTACAAGGCAAGGGCCCTGGATTTATTAGCAGCCTGCTTGTTAGTTACACCCCCTCTCGTGCTCTCCGCTCAGGTCAAAAGAACTTGTTAGTGGTGCCTCGTATCAGGAAACAACGCCCGGCGAGGCGGATCTTTTCACTTCTTGGCCTCCTCCCTGTGGAACTCTCTGCCACTGACGCTAACACTTCATGAAGACCTGCTAGCTTTCAGACAGGCTTTTAAAACTTGGCTCTTTAGGCAAGCTTACCCATAGTTAACTCCGTCTCTCTCTGCTATATGTTATGTTTTTGCTAATCTCCCTACAGCGCCATGAAGCCTATGGGCGTACGTGCGCTTAATGAATTTAATTTAACATAACATAACTAATCAAGGTGGATATTATTCATATCTATTTTGAAGCATGGACCATTTTTAAATACTCTCTGGGGAGATGGATGTAAGGTTACCAACAACAGTTTGTAATTTGTGATGTTTGTAACAGACACAAAGTTGTTTGAACCATCTTACAATGTCTCATTGGTAATTATTAAATAAGGACCGTTATTCAGAAGTGTGTGGTGGGCAGGAGAGGATGAAAACGGTGTGGCTACCAATTTAAAGCTGAGTCCTTGCTTCAAAGAGTTACAATTTGTGTGCTGAGAGATGGGATCATAAAGGTGTAAGTGACATAGAGGATTTGAAGATTGAGCTGTACAAGAGAATATGGGATTATCTTGTGTGTAACAGATACATTCATATGATAACTACCACATATGGTGAAGGAAAGCGTTGTGCATTTTTTCATACCAATCTACGGACTTATGTTTCAGGCAGTTATGAAAATGAATAGTATTCACAGGTAGTGAAATTGCTACATGTACGAGCCATCTGATATGTGAGTCGTCTGCTACAGAATGAAAACGGTGCGTATTCAATTTTTACAATACTTAATAGGTTGTAGACGTCTTCATTTATAGCCAGAATTGTGTGGAGGTTAAATAATATCTAAGAAACAAGGGAGCTCAAGAGTTGTTAGGGACATTGGACAGTCATGGTATATCAGAACACTGGTCCCTAGAGACACAATATTAGCAATCTTAAATACCAAATGGTTGTTTATGTGTAAAAAAAAGAAGAAAAAACTATGAAAAAGGAGACTCAAACAGCACAATGTGTGAATGGGACAAAACATGCTCAGTGCTCTCTTTTAGGTGATACACACATGATAATAGTGGTCAAAGTGTGTTTCCAAAACACAAACAGCACAGGTATAAACTAATTGTACCATGTTATCAGGAGAGATCACAATCAATTTAGTACTGGCTAGCAGTGGTAATTTGCGCAGAGTCCTAAAAGCCAACAGAAATCTGTTTAGCTAAGGAAGGGAGTAAAGGCAAAATGTTTAGGGTGACCCTGCAGAGAGGGCTAAGTCCAATATTGAGCAACTGTGGAGTGTGTCAGTACCATGTCATGAGTGATGTAATAAGCGACGTTATCAGCAGTGCATTGCGGGGGCATGAGTTATAGTTAGGCGAACTAACTATAATGGGGGAATTTCTATGGTTTTGTACGAGTACAATGTCCAATTAACTATAAGGTCCCTGAAACCTGTGTATTTTTTCAGTGAATTTCTAAGGTTTTTTAAATGCTAATTTTTAACTATAACATGCCTGAAGCCTATGGTTTTTTCAGTGAATTTCAAAGGTTTTTTAAATGCTAATTTCTAACTATAACATGCCTGAAACCAATTTTTTTTTAAGTGAATTTCAAAGGTTTTTTAAATGCTAGTTTCTAACTATGCCTACAGAGGTAGGACATGTGAAGAAAGAAGAAAAAAACACAGGCAAAGAAGCAAAAGAAATGCAGAAAGAAGCCCACAAAGACGAAGAAAAGTGCAGGAAGAAGTAAGACATGTGCAGAAAGAACCAACAGAGGAGCAGAAAGAGGCCTTGTTGCAAAATCATCCTGTGCCCACAACTTTTTCAGATGGGTACTAGTGGTAACTGACTCTGACCAACCAGGCCTAGAGCCAGTGTTATGCTAAAAGACACTTAGAATACAGTGAAAACACCTACATACACTAGGGAACACTATGCGTTGGGGTACCCCTGTGATTCGCATGACCTCCTCTGTAAGGCCCTAGTTCATAATAGGGCAGGGGGATTAAAACTACCTCTAAGTCAGAGGTGCAGAAATATGCTACTTTAACTAGTAGTCGCATTTACAGAGTGGTGGAGAAAGGGTGCTGGGCATCCAACCAATGCTCAGGAATTCCCCTGTGTAGGACTTACAGGAGGTACCAGGAGGGATTATTGGCCCCCAAACTCCCTCAGTACTAACTTGGACTTCATCCCCCACCCCGTAGTCTGCCATAAGGCATGTTTGCAGAGTGGTAGAGAAAGGGGGCCAAGGCCTGCGAAGAAGTCTTAGCAATCCCACTATGTGGGACTTACTGGAGGTAACGAGAGGGGTAGTTGGCCCCCAAGGACATCCTTGGGGGCCAACTTCCCAAACTATAACCTCCAGTCAGTCCCACAAAGCAGCAGTAATAAGTACTCGTACCAAGCCATGCCCACTTTGCCCACCACTCTACAAACGCGCTCTCTGGCATACTCTTGGATGGGGATTGAAGTCCCCTTTACTGCGGCGGGTCCTTTAGGGGCCAACTTGCCTACCTTTTACCTCTAGTATGCCCCACGCAGTGAGATTGGTGAGAGGTAGACAAAGGCCATGCCTCCTTTCTCCACCACTGTGCAAATCCGCCCCCTGGTGCATTGTAAGTTGAGGATTAAGTCCCCATGAATCCTGAGGGTCCCTGGGGTCCAACTAACCCACCAGGTGCCTCTAGTAAGCGCCACTGAGCTGCGTTGCAGAGAGGTGTAAAAGGGGCGTGGCCTGGACCACCTCTCTGCAACGCAGCGCAGTGGCGCTTACTGAAGGTACCAGGTGGAGTTGTTGCCCCCCCCCAGGGACCTTCAGGATTGAAGAGCAACTAATTCCCCAACTTAAAATGCACCACAGGGCATGTTTGCACACATGTTACCTCAGGCCCGGCCCCCTCCCTTCACTACTGTGCAAAAGCGCCTTTGTCGTGTTTTAAGTTGGGAGATTAAGTCCCCTTGAATCCTGAGGGTCCCTGGGGTTCAACTAACCTACCAGGTACCTCCAGTAAGTGCCACAGAGCTGCGTTGCAGAGAGGTGTAAAAAGGGGCAGGGCCTGGACCCTCTCTCTGCAACGCAGCCCTGTGGCGCTTACTGGAGGGACCTGGTGGGCTAGTTGGCCCGCAGGGACCCCCAGAGTTGAAGGGGAACTAATTCCCCAACTTAAAACGTGCCACAGGGCACGTTTCCAGAGTGTTGGTGGGAGGGGCGGGGCCTCTGGCATGATCGCGTGTGTTTTGTAATTTTGTTTTGGGAAGGGGGGCTGTGTGGCCCCCCTTCTTTTTACTTTTTTTGGCCCCTGGGGACCCCATCTCCCAGGGTCTGACCCCATTAAAAAATATATATATATGTATATATTTATGGGAAGGGGGCAGCGTGGCCCCACTCCTGTGGCCAATTACGGCCCGGGGGACCTCATCCCTAATATTATAGGCTGCGTGGCCCCCTTCCTGAGGCCTCTATTTGCCCTGGGGACCCTATCCCCTCGGGTCCGGCCTTTTTAAAAAATATTTTTTCTTTGGGAGGGGGGCTGCATGGTCCCCTTCTCGGGCCACTTCTGGCCCAAGGGACCCCATCCCCCAGGGCCTGGACATTGCTTTTTTATTTATCTATTTATTAGAGTTGTGGCCCCCCTTCACCAGCCAATTGTGGCCCCGGGAACCCCCTCCCCAGGGCTGTTCTGCTTTTTTTTTTTCGGAGGTGGCTGCGTGGCCCCCCTCCCAGGCTACTTCTGGCCCTGGGGATTCCATGCCCCAAGGCTGGCCCTATCCGTTGGGGACAGTGGGGGAACCCCAATTCCCCACGGTCCCGCCGGCCGCCCACCTCCTGCAGGAGCCAGCATTGCTTTTCCACAAGGACAGCGGCTGACATGCAGCTCTCCTTATGGAAAAGCAATTCTGCTTTGCTTCATTGAAGCGAGAGCAGGTTTCAATGAAGCAAAGCAGTGTGCAATGACAGGGTACCCCAGGGCACTACAGGAGCGGTCCCAGGGCAATCAAGGGCTCCAGGAGGGGGGCCATGCAGCCCCGCTCCCACCTATTGCACAGCCCCGGGGAGGTAGTGGTTCCTGGGGCTTGCTTACGGACCCCCAAATTCGAATATTAGTGCCCCGGGGAGGTGCCAGTCCCTGGGGAGTGTGGAGGGCCCGGGGGTGGCGGTCCCCTGGGCTGCGGGAGCCTCCCTGGGCCCCCGCTATTACATTTTTGCATGCCCACAGGACTTGGCCCCCCGGGGGCTAAATAATAATGAAGCTCTTTGTTTTTTTTTAATTTTCAGCCGAAATTCGTGCTGGGTGCGCGAATCTCGCAGATTTGCTTTTTTGGCCCTGGGGGTCCTTGTGGGACCCCCTGAGCAGGCCTAAGGGGCCAAGCTGTTTCTACCCTGCCCCCTTTTTATTTTTTGTTACCTTTGTTTCCTGTGTTCTTGTGTCTTGGTTACCGAGGCACAAGATGGCTGCCATCACTTACTGGTTTGGAGTGTTGACAGCCAATTAGTATAATGCTACTACTGAATGGATTTACACCATTTTTTTAAAAAGGATGCTTTCTGAAGCAAGCACTATTTTCCGCTAAATTTGGTGTAATTCCGTTCAGCAGTTCCAGCTGTAGCCGTGTCTAAAGTTTCCTATGGGAAATGCATTTTTCGACCTATTTTTTTTAAATTTCTCAGGAACTACTGAACGGATTTACACCATTTAACAAAAAGAGTTCTTTCTGAAACAATGACTACAATTTTTTGCCAAATTTGACCGGAGCGGGCCACAAGTTTTGAAATTTTTTCGAAGATTAGTCAATCGGCGCCAACGTTATTGGGAAAACAAAAAACACTTTTCCTGTGGAAACTACGTCCTAACTATAACTATCCACTGGTGACTGTCAGTAGATAATATACAGATATTTATGCAAATATGCTTCTCCGGGTGTTGGGCACCACTGGGGGTGGCAGAATTCCAAGGGGAAGTCACATACTTCGAATGATATGCTTGTATTGGGGTGTTGTGTTAGATTGGACCACCTTCAACTAGTTTATCTGAGGAGCCATCCAGAAAGCAATTTTTTTAATCTTTCTTGTGTGTCGCCCATAATTTATGGCCTGGGAACTGAATGCTTCTATAGTGATCTGTGCCTGTAGTGCAGGTCACAATAGAACAGCTCTTCCGTCTATGTTCTGCAGTACATACTATCTGAGTCTCCTGTAAAAGGACATTGTATAATTTAGAATAATTATTGTGAGAACATCATCCTTTTTTCCCTGATCACCCCCATTTTCTGATTGACATTGATGGTAACTGACTTGGATTGTGCCCGGGGCTCTGCTTTCCAGACCCAGAGCCAGTTCTCTGTGTAGAAGGTATATGGTAATTAGGTGTAATTACAATTGCTATGGTAACCTACCTGTAAGTCTCCAGTATATGGTAGGGCATATAGGTTTAGAGCCCCGGTAGACTTCATGCACTAAAGTGTGCACTGCTGTCATTTCAAAGGAAGTGCTGATTTGCAGGCTGTTTTCAAATAAATTATATGCAAATTTGACTTTGGAATGAAAGGTACTTCCAAAGTCTTAAACTACCTTATTTGTACATTTAAGTGACATCTATGGTCTCCTCTAAGTGCCCCAGGGGTAGAGTGCCTTGTAACAATAAGCAGGGACATTATAAAATATGTTTTATATGCCCTGGTACGGGAGAAACTGCCAAATATTGAGTTTCCCATTGTAGCACATTGACTCCATAGGCTAACATCGGGGTACTTTAATAAAGTATATCTATTGATAGGAGTGAGCTAAAGATATACTTCCAAGCATGAAAATGACAGTGAGAATAAATCCAACAACTTCCCAAGGTTAGATTTATTAAAAATATCACATAAAAAAGTTATAGAAATTGTTTTTCTGATGAGCTAAAAATCCAGCCTTGCAGCACCCTTTCCTGATTGGCGAGTCTTTGGCAGGTTGAGCCAAACTGGTCTGATGAGGTGTGAAGTGGCCTGCACAGAGAGAAATGACATCTGGTGGGAAGAGATCTGTAGCTTCAGATCAAAAGGCAGATGGTGGTAGAGTAGCCAAACTGGTCTTTAGAGAGGGAATTGCAGTAAGGCCAGGACATAGCTCGCCCGTATCCTGTACCCACAGCTCGACTGGAGCCCCAGGAATTAAATTAGCAGACACACTTTGGATGAACCTACAATACTTCTGGGTGGCACCCTGTACCCCATTGGCCAGGGGTGTCACCCTGCTTTTCACCTAGGAACACTGGATAAATATGGCAGAGTTGCTCAGCTACTCAGATCCCTGCCTGAAACTACTAGAAGAAGAAGGACTGCCTGGCTAGGACCCTGGCCTGCATTAAGAGGATTGCACTCTGAAGGACTGCACATGCTGCACACTTTGGGAGCTACAGATCTAGGGAATTTCCTTTCATAAAAAAGTGAAGGAGTGGACTCCCTGAAAGCAACAAGTTAAAAGAGCTTTACCTGCAACATCTCCAACAAGAAGAACCCAGCTGGACACCTTCAGCTGGACTTTAAATGATCTTGCTAGGTGCATTGTGGGAGACCTAGTCCCATCCTCCCAAGGAGCAACTCAGAGCTTTTGGAACCTTGGAAGGATTGGTGTTTTGGTAACTTTGGAATCCTAAGAGGACTTCTGGAAAAAGATTTAGAGGTTTCGAGAAGATTAGACAATGTTTGGTAAAAAGCTCCATAAGGGTACGGGTCTGTTGACGAGAGTTAAGCCGGCAACATCCAACCTTAGGTTTGCCCCGCTGATGCTCTGAAGCTTCTTCATCCTCAATGAGACTTCCAGGAGTTGACCGAAGCATCAGGCTGAGCCAAGCTGCCATCATTGAACCCAATGTCAGCCTGATGAGGAGCCGCACTCAACCTCGAGGAAAAATTCTCCCAAAAAGTAACTCAGTTAGGAGGTAGAAACTTGACTGGGCCCTACAATTATGTGTATCCGAACCTTGCTCTATTGTGGTCAGCCTGAAACTTTGACTTGGTCCCGGTCAAGTGCGACCAGATGTCCAAAAGTGTCTCTTTTGGCTTTTAGGCACTACAAAATGTTTCCCTTTTTAAAAATTCCTATCTCCAGTTCCCTCAATTGGATTATTGTCATTTTATTTATTTAGAAAATCCCTATTATTATAAATTGGTGTTATATTTTTATTGAGTGTTGTGTTGTACTTTTTTAATGTATTGTTGTTTTACATGCTTTACAAACCTGTCTCCTAATTTAAGCCTACCTGCTCACAGTCATCTACCTAGGGTTGAGTAAGGGAATACTTTATTAAGACCTTGAGTGGACCTTATACTGTGATTGTAGCCTAATTACTAGTCATAGGTACCTACTTACCCCTACTAATAAACCACATTGTAACACTTAATACTTTCCTCAGTTGTAGACCCTGTGGACTGAGTAAAGGTGGGTACCTGGTTAATAATGGGCAAGAGGCCCTTTCATTACTTATTGGACCCAGTATGACATTCTGATGTGTGTCTGTGCCTAGTGACCACTATACCAATTTTGATGTTCTTGGTAGATCAAAGAGACCTCCAAGTCATGATATGATTGGTATTGTGCAGGAGCGGCAGCAGCTGTATATGTGTGCAAATGCCAAGTGCTGGCATATATAGATTCAAACTCCACCCATGTGTAAAATATGTCAAAGGCATGAACATCATGTTCATGTTCCACAAAGGTTACTGCACCCTGCTCCCAGTGCCAGGGACACCTCTGCCTTTGTGATGTTATGTAAATCTTACCCTGTAATTTACCTCTGTTATGATAGGAGCTGCCATGTTTCTTGAACAGATTCAATAACCATGAGATTGGAAAAGCAGAAACCACAGATGTAGAATACCTTTCTAAGAGTCAAGCACGAAAAACCTGCATTAAATAGGGATTTCCAATTTAATCTGAAGGATTGGATCAGTATTACAGAAGCTGCCTCAGTATGTTTGCAATAACTGTTGTTTGCGGGTGTCATCAAAAACTACTCAAGAATTCAGAAAAATCCATGGAACATGCTATGGCTCTGCTCAGATCTCCTTGAACTGTTCAAGAGCTGACTTCACTTTTTCACCAAACGTCCAGAGATATCAAGCTGCATGTCCATTATGGAAGCTTGGACATCCTTGGAGAAGCAGGTAGACCTCATCAAGGCATGGAGTCTAAGAGTCACAATAGTGCTCCACACTCGCTTAGAACTCTTGGTCGTGCCTAAGCCAGGGCATAGTAACTATCTTGAATAGTCCATGTGAAACTTGTGCCACTGTATCCCATAGGTCATGAGAGTAGCAGTGTAGAAGGCAGCTAGCATTCACAGATCTCAAGACAAGGCTCATGGAGAAGAAAATCTGGTTTCCAAATGTGCCTATTCTTTCACATTACTAATCAGGCAAAGTGGAAGGAAAAGCATTGAAGTATACTTTGCTTGTGGTTGCCTGTTCCACCATGCACTCTGGTGTAAGATGTTGAGTCAAAAAAGGCTGGGTCACCCCGTGGAGGGCAATAGCAGTGTGAGTCCTGCCTATTAACAAGCAGACCTGAGCATTGGTTCAACCATGTGCACAGAAGGGTATCCATAAGGGTTTCGTTAAATGATAACAGGGGATTTGTAGGGGCCCGAACTTTTGAAGTACATCAGTTAACACATTATTGTTCAACTCCATAGTGGGGGTACATAAGTCTAGAACTTTTGCTGCCTTTCGCATAACAACTGCAAATGCATCGGTTTCCCCTGTGGCAGGTCCAGGTAGAGATACAAAACGAGCATCTGGAGAAGTATCCAGACCACTGGTAAAAGAACTTGGGTAACTGGTTGTCAGGGGTGAAACCCTTCTCAAGCAGCAACCACACTTCTTTTCAGGGTGAAGTCACAAGTAAACCCTAAACTAACTTGAGTTCAACCCTCGGGATGCTTGGCACAGAGCAAGTACTTTTGCAACACTTCAAACAGTAATAAAGTGAAAACAACACACACTCTTGGGGAGAGGATACAGCCACATGGCTAGGGAGATCGACCTAAAATCTGGGGAACTGGGTACGAGTCTCGGCAACAACATAAACATCCTGTGATTCTGGGCAAATCACTTAATCTCCGCATGCCTAACAAAAAAAATGAATGTGACCTTGTGTAACGCAACTGTTGCTCATGAAAAGCGCTCGGATACCTTCAGGTCAAGTTTGCGCTATATAAAACTCTTAGAAAAAAGGATCCCACAGGAATACAAAACTCTATTTATTAAATAAAAATAAGATCATTATGACAAAAATCCAACTACAATAATAGGAAATATTGATGTTTAAAGATTTCTGTGAAAAAAGCGCAACAAAGCACCAACTGTAAATATCTGGCCACACCAAATAGGGACAAAGTCGCAGGTTCAGGTCAACCACAATGAAGCGTGGGTCTGCTACAGGAACCCATTTAGGCCTGCTGAACAGAGTACCATGAATCCTGGATTGTGGAGTGTTGGAAGGATCCACATTGAAGATGCATCATGCAACAGAAGCGATGCCTCAGTTCTGGTGTGTGGCGAGGCTGCGACGCAAGGGCCTGCATCATCATTGAGGACCTCATTGATAGGGCTAGTGTTGCAAAGTCTGGCATTGAGGATGTGGTGTGGAATCGGGGAAATGTGTTGGGTCCCATTAGCTGCGAGTCTGCAATGCGGAGTCCGGTGTCTTCATTGAGGCTGTTTCAATGAGGGATACAATGGCCTGCACCAAGGATGCATCACGCAGTTGGAGCATGCGACAGTTTCATAGAACTGTGATGCAGGTCTTTGCAAAAGGTTTAATGCACACAGCAGCAGAGATTTTTCAAGTCTGCTTGGCTCCAAAGAGGCTCCCAAAGCCCCTTTAGTCCACTTCCAAGGCACCACTTGGCAGGGAAGACTCACAGATGGCAGAATCTAGGTGCAGATAGAAGGTTGTTGAAAGCCTGTTATGTTCCTCAGACGTCAGATCAGGATGCCAGCCAACTAGCCTTCGGAATTACTCTGTGTTCTGGGTTCAAGAGATGAAGGTCCAGACCTTCTTACCCAAGCAAAAGGTCAGTAGGTCTGTAGGTCAGTAGATCAGCACAGCAGGGCAGCAGTCTCTTCAGACCAGCATTTTAGCAGAGTGGCAGCGCTTGTAGCAGAACAGTAGTCCTTCTTTTTTGCAGAGAATCCACAGGTCCAGAAGTGTACTGAAGTGCTGGTGTCAGATTTCCAGTATTTATATACAGTTCCTCCTTTGAAGTGGCGAGAAACCTCTAGAGGCATGCTTTTGAAGTGCACAGATGCCCTGCCTTACTCACCCTGGCTTTGGACTAACTACAGGGGGAATGCAACCCTTTGTTCAGAAACCTATTCATGTGTAAGTGTGACTGGGTCCAACTCCTCCATCCCATCATGCCAATGATTGACCATAGAGTCACACCTATGCTCCCTATTGTGTAAAGCTGTCTAGGCGGAATAAACAAAGATCAACTGTGAGCTACACACAGTCATGCAATGTGACCCAGAGACAGGCTCTAGGCACCAAATTGCTAAGGCAAGAAAAGACTAAGTTTCTAAAAGTGCAATTTTCCAAACTGCTATTTAAAATCTGACTTCACCATAAGTTAGGATTTCAAATTGTAATTCCAGAGACACGAAACATGAAGGGGGTCACTTGTTCCCATTTGGAAATAACGCTTATAAAATGTAATAAGGTAATGTTATCCTATGAGAGAGGTAGGCCTTGCAGTAGTCCAAAATGAATTTTAACGCGTTTCTCTACCAGGATATGTTGATCTTAAAATTACATGTCCAACTTTTTAAATGCATTGTACCCTTCTCTGTGGGCTGTCCAGGGCCTACCCTAAGGTTGACTTATATGTATTAAAAAGGAAGGGTTGAGCCTGGCAAAAGGTTTATTTTGCCAGGTCGAGATGGCAGTTTAAAAACTTTACACACAGGCTGCAATAGTAGGCGTGAGACATGTTTAAAGGCTACCTAAGTGGGTGGCACAATCAGTGCTGCAGACTGATTTGTAGTATTTAATTCACAGACCCTGAGCACATGAAGTTCCACTTTACCAGGGACTTATAAGTAAATTAAATATGACAATTGGGTATAAGCTAACGTTACCATGTTTTAAGCAGAGAGCACAAGCAACAGTGGTAAAGTGTGCAGTGTCCTAAAGCCAGCAAAAATTAAGTCAGCCAAAACAAGAGGTCTGAAGGAAAGATGTTAGGGGGAAGACCATGCCAAGCATGCCAGGTCTAACATGTGTCCATCCCAGCTGACGGTGAGGAGAACTACCCAAACAGTTGGGAGTTCTCTTAACTAAGGTGGAAGAACCTGGAGAGACCATCAGCAAAGGCGTGGTCTGTTAGAGGACATTGTTCCACCATAAAGCCCATTCCTTGTAGAAAGATGGACCAGCTCAACACTTTTGTGATTCTCACCTCTAATCTGCACTAACCATCTGAGGGGTCTGTGGTCTGTTTGAACCTGAACGTTATCACCAAACAGGTATACACTCAACTTCTTCAGCGACAAGACCACCTTGAATGCTTTCCTGCCTATTGCATCCTATCTCTGATCCCTGGAAAGTAAACTCTACTGCTGAAAGCTGCAGGTTGACCAGGCCCTCTTCATTGAGCTTTGATGAAACTGCCCCTATGCCATGCTCTGAGGTGTCCGTCTGCACAATGCATTCTTTGGAGAAGTCAGGGGCCTTGAGCACGGATGCTGTGCACATGGTCTCCTTCATGGTATCAAAAGCTTTCTGGCATGTCTCAGTCCAGATCAACTGATGTGGCTGCTTCGTAGAAGTTAGCTCTGTCAAGGTTGCAGAAATAGTCCCATACCACTTGATGAATTGCCTGTAATAACCAGTGAGGCCCAAGAAGACTTTCACTTCTGTCTTGGTCTTGAGGGGTTCCCAAGCTAGAATGGTTTGGATTTTGGCCTGGAGTCGCTGCACCATGCCTCCTCCCACTTATTGCCCCAAGTAGAACACTGAACCCTGCCTATCTGGCACTTATTTGCTTGATAGTCAAGCCTGCTCTCTGCAGAGCCTGAAGCACTTCTCTGAGGTGGTACAAATGGTCCTCCCAACTAGAACTGAAGTCCACAATGTCGTCTAGATGTACAGCACTGAAGTTCTCCAACCCAGCTAGAGGCTGGTTGAACAACCTCTGAAAGGCGGCAGGTGAGTTCCTCAATCCACAGGACATTACAAGGCACTGGAAGTGCCCTTTTCGGGTGAAGAACATGAACCTTCTTTGGCTCCCCGGTTAAGGCAACATGCTGAGGAGCTTGGCAGCTCCCAATAGATCTATGAGCTCATCAGCTCTGGGGATGGGGTGTGTTTCAGTACCACTGGGCTGGAACAAGGGCTGTTTGAAGGCCCAATAACACCTAGTTCCAATATCTTGCAGACCACCTCCTTAATGCTGGCTCTCACCTTGTCAGACAACCGGTAGAATTTACTCTTCACCAGGTTGCTGTCTCCAGCGTCAATATAATGAGTACACCATTCTGTTGTTGTAGGGTCAATGTATGGGAGAGGCTGACACCCTTCACTGACCGATCCTGCTCCTTGGTAGAAAGGATGCCAGGGAGAGGTTCACTCTGCTCTTCCACTCAATCATCCATGACCAGAAGTATGATTAACTCAGATCTCTTGAAGTGGTGTTTGAGGTGATTGACATGCAAAACCCTTAAAAAGTTTCTTGGAGTCTTGACGTCCACCAAGTAGGTGACCCCACTCTTGTACTCTTTTACCTTATAGGGCCCAAACCAATGAACTTGCAGGCTCTGGGGCTCCACAGGCTCCATCACCCACAATTTTTGGCCAGGCTGGAACTCGACTGGAATGGTCTTTTGTTCACACCACTGTTTTCATGACCTCCTGGCTGACTTCTAAATTCGCCTTAGCTTATTTCCCGAAGTGTTTCATCTGGGTACAGAGTGCTAGCATGTAGCTTCCTGCAGAACTGCTCACAACAAATCAAACTAGGTAACTCATTATCAGGTACCACACAAGTGAGATGCGGAGTCCCACAGAGGTCAACCATGTCCCCCACACTCTTTAACCTAAATATGGAGAACCTACTCCAGTTATGCATAATGAACTCTGTTAATGCATACCATATCCTAAAAAAGTTCCTAAAAGTTGATATTTGTTTTTAGTAGATGTTTTTGTTTCTGTAACAGATCTTCGTTTCTGTTCATCCAGCATATGCACAGCGCTCTGATAGCCTTAGGTCATGTTCATGCTTTATAAAGCACCATAAATAAAATAAATAAATCAAACCCTGGTGGGCTTCCTGGGAGCTTGCTCCCACCCCTTCTTGACCAGTCTGAGCAGCCCTGACACCAGATATCCATACAGAAGCTCAAAGGGACTGAAGCCAACAACCCTTCTGGAGCACCTCCTGGTACGAAAACAACAGGCATGGCAAGAGGATGTACTACTTCTGCCTAAAGAGATCTGACAGGTGATTTGAGGATGAGAAGAAGTAGAAAACTTGTAGGTTGCCCCACGCTCCTTTCACATGGCCTTCATTTATGCCAACAGCACATTGTAAGGAGAGAGGCCTGCTGCCTCGCAACACGGACTCAGCCTGGCCATTGCCCGCGATTCCGATCCAGCAGTCCTGTGACGTTCATGTTTCCATGCGATATGTCCGTGGCGGCATGAGCCCGAGGACACCTAGCACTGCTTGTCTACCTCTGCCTGTTTGCTCAGACTATCGGAGCTGAAGGGAGTGGGCTGCAATCTACCCAGATTTGTCGGGGACAACGTCCGGATGCCACCCGCTAGATCATGAAGCGTGGTCCGCATTTGACCGGCAGTGTGCAGCCTTGTACGGGGCCCAACCTGTCACTGGCGAGAAGGACCAGCCGGAGTGATGCGACTCCCCCTCTGGGCTACCCAATCCCCGAACATCATTTTCCTGGCTTCCTCCAGCCCAGGTAAGTAACTGTCTGTGGGTTTTGAGAAGCCTGCGGCCACCCAAGATGGCCGACTGGTAGGAGCTCTCAGAAGGAGCTCCAAGCGCTTGGGATCCTTTCTGGGAATATCCCTGTCAGCGGCAGCCATCGTGGGGGACCTATTTTGTAAGAGTAACTGGTTTAACTCCAATAACAGAGTGTGTTAATTGTACATCTATTTTTACCTTACCACGGACCTCTTGACACCATCCGTGAAGCTGTTTTGGACATCGATGAGTAAAGAAGAAGAATGAGTTGTATTGGTAACAGTTCTGACCACCGTCATCTGCCATCCGTGAAGCTGCTTTGTTTATCGATGTGTAGAGGAGAAGACTGAGTCATATTGGGAGCGCTCTGTCCACCTCCACCCACACAAGCTTGAGCTGCGACTGCCTCCGAAGGTCGTCGGCCTCCGAAGAGAAATGAACGCGACGTGGGCATAGTGAGCATGGGCTAGACGGAGAGGCCAGATGGTTCAGGGACTCTCTGAGCGGCCCGCGACGACCCACAGAGCATAGCCGCAAAACCTATATGCCGTAACAGCAGACGAACCCCTGGCTGAGAACGTAGATGAGGAAGCAGTAAGCCCTGGGAGACGCTGTGTCACTCTGAGCAGCAGCAGACGGACCCCCGGCCGAGACCGTATGAGAATGAGCAGTAAGCCCCTGTGAAGTTGGGACTCTAGTAACCTCTGATTCGAGGATGTAAGGTCTCCCTGTTGTTTCAGTGGCCCCGGGTGAACCGCAGACCAATCCTTGTAACCACGGTCTGGGGCAGCAGGATCTTTACCATGGGTGCAGCGGAGGGCCTCCAAGGACACCAGGAGGATGCAGCAGGCTTGCTTTAAATGGCGTTGTTGCGGCGGGTCCCCGGCGCCCCATAGTGTGAGACGGCTAGGCTGTTGTGCAGCGGATACACTGAGAGCTAGGAGGCATATAAACTCCAAGACTATGGAGCAACTTCGACTCACGCCCCGCCCCCCTAGGAACAGCACCCACCAGCACAAAACAACGCTGATAGCACGCCCATTATTTCTGATGTTCCTGAGGTCTGAGGGTATACGTAATTCGGAAAGAAAGCATTCTATACAGCGCAGCCTCGACAACATGGAGGCATAGCCCGCTTCCAACAAAAGGGGCCTTGATGAAGCCAGAAGCTCTACCTTATTATGCCAAAAAAACAATCCCATCGTAGACAGCATGTTAAATTAATGTTACCTTGTGGCATTTGACTTTATTGCTATTACTCGACCTGCACTTTCCTCTTCATTCTCATGTTTATTTCTATACTTCCTAAGATGGCAGCAGCCATTGGGTCTACTCTCTTAAAATGGCTGAGGCCATAAATAACAATGACAATGGGCCTCCCCCATCCACTGGCCACTTCTAATTCTGTTTAATTGCATTTCCTCCGACCACAATACCCTAACAACTGAAACAGGACTATCTTTCCATTGCAGTCCCATGGACAGCGAAATAGGACTACACTGGATATCCCACAGATCCACAACAGTCTTAATGGACAGTGAAATAGGACTACACTGGTGCCCCCACACTTAGTGGAAACAGACAATGGACTACACAGTTGGTCACCATGACCTCTCCCAATGAGTCGGCCATCTTAGACTGTCTCTACCATAGATCTCTGCATAGACCGTTCTCTCGGCCATATTACCAAGACCTCTCCCAATGAGTCGGCCATCTTAGACTGTCTCTAACATAGATCTCTGCATAGACCGTTCTCTCCGCCATATCACCGCAGATTAGAATCCAGTTACATTCTTCCAGCGATATATTACAGACTATTCTATTCATAAGCCCTGTGTCTTTTCTTTCCTCTCTTTTCCCCCACATCCTACTCTGCACCCCGCAGGATACTTGGGATCCCACCCCCATTTCCCATCAGCCCATGATTATCTAGCCCCCTCCGCAGGGGCTGTTCCGCACCCCTCCTTACCCACCCTCCGCTAAGCACTCATCGCCGATTACCACGAACCCCTTTGTGGTTCATACCCACCTTGCATCTCATATTATTGCACCTACTGTGCTGTTAATATCATGGAGCTCGCAGGCACACACACCTACAACATCATTTACCCACCCAGCCTCACAAAAAAATCAGCCAAACGATTCAAGCACGATTTTATAAAACTTCTCCCTGAAACTCTCTTTGCTGATCCTTATATCTCACCACACAACGGGATCACACCACTGATATCATTTTCCACACGAAACCAAGAGCCCAATGGAGGAAAGCATTTCTAGTATCTCTCTCGATCCCTTCCACTAGGAAAACTGCACATGGTATAGTTATTTGAATTTCCCCCTCCCAACACTTCCATGCGACAGCGACTATCACCATATACAATAACGGCATTATCCTCATTCAAGCCACAGACCGTAACTTAATTCTCTTGGACAACATCTTCCCCATCATTAAAAACCTTGTGTCTAAACCCCAATTGGCTACCCAACCTTCTTTCATCGCTTGCACACAAGCTGTAACATCACCCACCCCGTCTGACAGCCTCGTCCCTCTACCACCACGTCCACTACTGGCATTGGATTCCTACGATACCTCCACCCAATTCACACCTCCAACCATCACACCTCACATCACTTCACCTAAACCTCCCGGCACGCCTGACATCAGTGCCCCGCAGCCACTACGCCCGCTTCTGACATCGGACTCTTATGATACTGCCACCCAGACTACCCCTCCCAACAACACACCTTACAACACTTCACCAAACCCACACACACTCTACTTCCCTGCACGTGTGAGACAGCATACGCTCCTCCAATGGATATTAAACCCCCTCAACATAAGATAATAGCTCCCCTCCCCTCAAACTTCATACCCCCATAATCATCACTCATGTTACTTCATCTTTGCCCCATATTGCTACTCCTTACATTTATCTCCCCCATCACAGACACCCCTCCCCAGGTCAGTTGTTGGCACATATCATGACACCCCATTACCTTTCTGAAAACAAGCTACCCTCAGAGCTTACCCCGCACCCAATCTCCCCTCCTACACCCTCACAACAGCCATCCACCCCCTCTACTCAGCTAACTACAAGCACAACTCACCCACCCTCTCGCACAATACTGCCCCATCACTATTTATACCTGCACCTGATCACTCACCCAACCTGACCACAGTGCAGCTATCCACATGCACAACACATCCACCTACCTCACTCATATCCTCACCAGACCCAAGACTAGATGAAATTATGACTGTACTTCACCAAATCAAAAAGGAACTCTAATCTTTTAAGGAGGTGTTGTTGAGACAGTCATATTTACAACAAGGGGTGGTGAGGGACAGAGTCTCTGAATTAAGCAGAAAGCTCTCACCCAGTCAAGAGATCAGGGCTAGATCCAACATTGTTTTTTAGCTCACTGCACCATCTCAGTTTCAGAACCTGGCTGTATGCAAATTAGTCTGTTCCTGTCCCAGTGCATGATGGGAACAGGGCAAACCAAACTACAAAAGCCAATTCTTACACTGGGAAGGAAACAAGCTCCCGGGGACCGGTTTCTGGCATTACAGCCGTCTTCGGCCCGGTTTGCTTGAATCCTGATGGTGCAATGAGCAAGGGTCTCACATCTGAGAATACCCTTCCACGCTTAGGGTGGACAAAAAAATTTCCAACAAGGGGTGGTCAGGGACAGAGTCTCTGAATTAAGCAGAAAGCTCTCACCCAGTCAAGAGATCAGGGCTAGATCCAACACCGTTTTTTAGCTCACTGCACCATCCCAGTTTCAGAACCTGGCTGTATGCAAATTAGTCTGTTCCTGTCCCAGTGCATGATGGGAACAGGGCAAACCAAACTACAAAAGCCAATTCTTACACTGGGAAGGAAACAAGCTCCTGGGGACCGGTTTCTGGCATTACAGCCGTCTTCGGCCCGGTTTGCTTGAATCCTGATGGTGCAATGAGCAAGGGTCTCACATCTGAGAATACCCTTCCACGCTTAGGGTGGACAAAAATATTTACAACAAGGGGTGGTGAGGGACAGAGTCTCTGAATTAAGCAGAAAGCTCTCACCCAGTCAAGAGATCAGGGCTAGATCCAACACCGTTTTTTAGCTCACTGCACCATCCCAGTTTCAGAACCTGGCTGTATGCAAATTAGTCTGTTCCTGTCCCAGTGCATGATGGGAACAGGGCAAACCAAACTACAAAAGCCAATTCTTACACTGGGAAGGAAACAAGCTCCCGGGGACCGGTTTCTGGCATTACAGCCGTCTTCGGCCCGGTTTGCTTGAATCCTGATGGTGCAATGAGCAAGGGTCTCACATCTGAGAATACCCTTCCACGCTTAGGGTGGACAAAAATATTTACAACAAGGGGTGGTGAAGGACAGAGTCTCTGAATCAAGCAGAAAGCTCTCACCCAGTCAAGAGATCAGGGCTAGATCCAACACCGTTTTTTAGCTCACTGCACCATCCCAGTTTCAGAACCTGGCTGTATGCAAATTAGTCTGTTCCTGTCCCAGTGCATGATGGGAACAGGGCAAACCAAACTACAAAAGCCAATTCTTACACTGGGAAGGAAACAAGCTCCCGGGGACCGGTTTCTGGCATTACAGCCGTCTTCGGCCCGGTTTGCTTGAATCCTGATGGTGCAATGAGCAAGGGTCTCACATCTGAGAATACCCTTCCACGCTTAGGGTGGACAAAAAAATTTCCAACAAGGGGTGGTCAGGGACAGAGTCTCTGAATTAAGCAGAAAGCTCTCACCCAGTCAAGAGATCAGGGCTAGATCCAACACCGTTTTTTAGCTCACTGCACCATCCCAGTTTCAGAACCTGGCTGTATGCAAATTAGTCTGTTCCTGTCCCAGTGCATGATGGGAACAGGGCAAACCAAACTACAAAAGCCAATTCTTACACTGGGAAGGAAACAAGCTCCTGGGGACCGGTTTCTGGCATTACAGCCGTCTTCGGCCCGGTTTGCTTGAATCCTGATGGTGCAATGAGCAAGGGTCTCACATCTGAGAATACCCTTCCACGCTTAGGGTGGACAAAAATATTTACAACAAGGGGTGGTGAGGGACAGAGTCTCTGAATTAAGCAGAAAGCTCTCACCCAGTCAAGAGATCAGGGCTAGATCCAACACCGTTTTTTAGCTCACTGCACCATCCCAGTTTCAGAACCTGGCTGTATGCAAATTAGTCTGTTCCTGTCCCAGTGCATGATGGGAACAGGGCAAACCAAACTACAAAAGCCAATTCTTACACTGGGAAGGAAACAAGCTCCCGGGGACCGGTTTCTGGCATTACAGCCGTCTTCGGCCCGGTTTGCTTGAATCCTGATGGTGCAATGAGCAAGGGTCTCACATCTGAGAATACCCTTCCACGCTTAGGGTGGACAAAAATATTTACAACAAGGGGTGGTGAAGGACAGAGTCTCTGAATCAAGCAGAAAGCTCTCACCCAGTCAAGAGATCAGGGCTAGATCCAACACCGTTTTTTAGCTCACTGCACCATCCCAGTTTCAGAACCTGGCTGTATGCAAATTAGTCTGTTCCTGTCCCAGTGCATGATGGGAACAGGGCAAACCAAACTACAAAAGCCAATTCTTACACTGGGAAGGAAACAAGCTCCCGGGGACCGGTTTCTGGCATTACAGCCGTCTTCGGCCCGGTTTGCTTGAATCCTGATGGTGCAATGAGCAAGGGTCTCACATCTGAGAATACCCTTCCACGCTTAGGGTGGACAAAAATATTTACAACAAGGAGTGGTGAGGGATAGAGTCTCTGAATTAAGCAGAAAGCTCTCACCCAGTCAAGAGATCAGGGCTAGATCCAACACCGTTTTTTAGCTCACTGCACCATCCCAGTTTCAGAACCTGGCTGTATGCAAATTAGTCTGTTCCTGTCCCAGTGCATGATGGGAACAGGGCAAACCAAACTACAAAAGCCAATTCTTACACTGGGAAGGAAACAAGCTCCCGGGGACCGGTTTCTGGCATTACAGCCGTCTTCGGCCCGGTTTGCTTGAATCCTGATGGTGCAATGAGCAAGGGTCTCACATCTGAGAATACCCTTCCACGCTTAGGGTGGACAAAAATATTTACAACAAGGGGTGGTGAGGGACAGAGTCTCTGAATTAAGCAGAAAGCTCTCACCCAATCAAGAGATCAGGGCTAGATCCAACACCGTTTTTTAGCTCACTGCACCATCCCAGTTTCAGAACCTGGCTGTATGCAAATTAGTCTGTTCCTGTCCCAGTGCATGATGGGAACAGGGCAAACCAAACTACAAAAGCCAATTCTTACACTGGGAAGGAAACAAGCTCCCGGGGACCGGTTTCTGGCATTACAGCCGTCTTCGGCCCGGTTTGCTTGAATCCTGATGGTGCAATGAGCAAGGGTCTCACATCTGAGAATACCCTTCCACGCTTAGGGTGGAAGGCTTTCTCACTGCTCCATCAGGATTCAAGCAAGCCGGGCCGAAGAAGGCTGAAATGCCAGAAACCGGTCCCCGGTAGCTTGTCTCCTTTCTGGTGAAGAATTGGCTTGGTAGTTTAATCTGCCCTGTTCCCATGATGCACTGGGCCAGGGACAGACTGATTTGCATATAGCCAGGTTCTGAGCTGGGATGGGGCAGTGAGATAAATAACGGTGATGGATCAAGCCCTGATCTTTGGACTGGGTAAGAGTGGTCTGTTTAACTCAGACACTCTGTTCATCACCACCCCCTTTTCTAAATCGTTTTTGGCCACTATAGGTGTGGCAGGGTATACTCAGACATGAGTCCCTTTCTCACTGCTCCATCAGGATTCAAGCAAGCCGGGCCGAAGAAGGCTGAAATGCCAGAAACCGGTCCCCGGTAGCTTGTCTCCTTTCTGGTGAAGAATTGGCTTGGTAGTTTAGTCTGCCCTGTTCCCATGATGCACTGGGCCAGGGACAGACTGATTTGCATATAGCCAGGTTCTGAGCTGGGATGGGGCAGTGAGATAAATAACGGTGATGGATCAAGCCCTGATCTTTGGACTGGGTAAGAGTGGTCTGTTTAACTCAGACACTCTGTTCATCACCACCCCCTTTTCTAAATCGTTGAGACAGTCATGGCACACTATTTCCTCAAGAACTTCTAAATCGAGTGAGCGCCCGTACCACTTAATATTCACCTCTAAACCTACACCACCCTGTTGGAAAACAGTTCCCTCCCAAAATACACTAACCCGCCCAATGCGAAGCATCAATCCATTTTCGGAGAGCGATCTCTCTCTTCTACACTCTTACAAACCCTCTCTCATGAACTCCTTATCTGCCACTCAGAAACCATCCCTACTATTCCCCTCAACCCATTCAGGTCCTCCACACACAACAATAGAGGAATCATCAATAACAATCTAAGAAGAGTCCCTCACACTCAGGACCCCACCTCTTCCCTCATCACATCCCGTCTTAAATGCACACTCCTAAACTGTAGTTCTGCCTCTAGACACACAGCGGACATAGCGGACCTAATCATCTTACAGGAGTTGGACCTGATAATACTAACCGAAACCTGGCTAACGGAATCCTCCACCCCACTCATCGACATTCTAGTGCTCCCTAACTACGACATCAAGTAGACTTGACAGAATTGATAAGATAGGGGAGGTATCGCCTGTATACATTGTAGCAACATCACGGTAAACAGAGCCATATCCCCTGTATTCCCCTCTTGCAAAAACATATGCCTAGACATTAGCAGCAACAGCAAACCAGTATGCTCGCTTCACACCATCTATCATCCACCAGGGGACAACCTCATATTCACCGAACAACTCATGTATATGATTTCAACGAACACCGGGCGGCAAAATACCCCAAAATTCCGTGGCGACTTCAATCTCCATTGGAACGACAACAACGACGCCGTGGTCAATAGTCTGAATGAATGAAAGTAAACTTATACCGCACAACTTAGCCCAAGGGCATCAAGGCGCCAAGCAGGTCATCCAGATTGTAATTCCCCTAGTGCATCCTCATGGGTATGCCTCAGTAAAACACCAAGTCTTCAAAGCTTTACGGAAAAGCACAAGGGAGGGATGCCCTGCAAGTTCAGGGGGAAGCGAGTTCCATAACCTGGGAGCTAATGTAGAAAAAGCTCTACCTCCCCAAATTGCTTTTGAAAATCTGGGAATCAGGAGGAGATTTTTATTAGATGAGCGGAGAACTCTAGTTGGAGAGTAAGAATGGAGGAGGGACCTGATACGCTGTGGCCAATACCGTACAAAGCCCCATGCGGAGACATAGGATCTTAAAAGAGATCCTATACAGGATAGGCAGCCAATGCAGGTTTCTTCTATCCAAAGATCTCAAAAACCTCACCCAAACTTGCAACAGCACCACACGTAATAAAGGCTCAACCCTGGATCTAATAATCTCCAAAAGTGACTTCATTCAGCTGTAGTCGATCCAACCTTGTGACCGGTCGGACCATCATATTATCACCTTCTTCATAAAGGAAACAGTAAACCTCAACTCGGTTCAATCCAAAAAACCAAAGATTTGGAAAAGAGACTTAAAAAATCTCAACCCCAACCATTACCTTCCTCCAGCTTCAACCTTCTTCGGCCCCCTGCAGGCACCTCCGACGTCCACGATCTCACCAACCACTATCTCAACTCTATGACCTCAATAATTAACGAGGTAGCCCTGCTTCAACTAAAGAGAATTTCCACTAAAGCCTTGGTATAACGGGCTTCCTAACGAGGACAGGCGGTCTATCAGAACTTTTGAACGTAACTGGAGATCAGTCCCATCTGCTAATCACTTCAAGTTACTAAGGAAAAAGAGAAATGCCTATTACCAAAAGATCAAGCGCACTAAAGTAGACTTCTTCAGCCACCAACTAGACCAAGCAAGAACCTTCCTGTACATAAACAATCTTTACTCTGCACGTAGACACCCTTGCACTATGGTTGGCGCTACACTGCAAAGTGTAGCGCCAGGGCAGGGGGAAATGCAAGGCTGCACATATTCTCATAAATATGGTGCAGCCTTGCCTTTCTGAAGTGGCAGAGTGAGGCTTTAAGCCATGACCGCTAACGCCTCACTCCGCCACTTCAGTTGTAAATATCCCCCTTAATCTCTTTATTTGGCAACCAAATAGACTGGAACAACGTATCTTCATCTTTTCTCCTTCCACTGGGATCTTCTGTAATGTAACGTTAATAAGTGAGACCTAGACAAACAGGCTGAAGATGCAACCTTGCATTATTATATTGTGCATGCACATAAATAGACACAACATCCATGCACAACTTGACATATAGCAGCGTAAATGCACATCCAAGCACACAGACCAACACACTAAAGACGTGTATATACAGAGACCACCAGATCATTATGCATCTATGCTCAAAGAAATGCACTAATCATGCCTAAAGTCTAGCAAATATACTGGGATCAATGTACACAGACCTTTAGGCGCTCTTGTTCACAGACCACCAGACCAGTCCCCACCCACGCATACAATCCAACGCAGGTTCTCTCTTCGCGCTCCTTAACACACGCAGAAATACACACAATTCACACTGACATATGTACAGTCCCAACACAACACAAATCCATTTTATGGGTATACAGGCTTCAGGCAGACAGGGATGAAGAGCGAGATGGATGCGTTTGGTGATTTTCAGGCTTCCTGTTCACATAACTTTTAGTCCACCTACTGAGGATATGACATTTGGAACGCAGTGGGTTATTAGTTATCATCCAGTCCTAGGCATCTATTTTCAGATATCGTTTTTTTCCTGGTAAGGAGAGACGCTGTTTTTTTTGTCCATGCAAATTCCGCCCTCTTAGTGTCTCCATTTGTAGAAAACAACATAGTTAGTCCTGCATGCTCATTGCATGCGTTGGCTCCTAGGTGTAAGTATACATATATGCATTACTGCAATTCAGTATGTGCATGTTTCTATAATTAACTAATACCACATCGTATGGTTGCCAGAGTGCTCCATGTACAACAATGGACATGTATCCAGTCAAGAGGGGATTCTTTTATAAATTATGTTTGCTAGGTGTGTTAGTCTAGTTGGATAAATCGAAGTAAACGGTTCTAAAATCTCAGAATGCTCTTTTTTATTGAACCAAAATCTATAATTAGAAAATGTGTGAGGGTTTATTTAGAGATCTGCGACCTCTTCTATAATTAGGTTTGATTTCGAAAACTACCATAATTATTTTGTCACGCTAAACATACATTTGATGTTTATAGTATTGATATTTCCACTTAATTTCCTCATTTCAAGTGCTTCCTAGTGGAAATTTGTAGGACATGTGCTACAATAAATAGGGATGTTACATTTTTTATTTAAGATTTCTTGACTTTCATACTGTTTCACCTGGAGACTTGAAGGGCCGCCTGCAATAAACTGTTATGATAAGTCACCGAAAGAGGCATGTAGCTACACTGAAAGGATGACTTGTCAGGTCATTCGGTGCATTTATACTGAAACTCAAATACATAGTACAGGAAATACCTGTTTTCAATGGTTTATATTGGGATGGGATTACTTTCTGCCACAGCACCAATGAAACCAGCAGATGCTTTATTGGCATAGGTTAAATTCCACACCATAATCTTGACACATACATAGCTTTCTTGCGAAGCCATTCACAAAAAGAGCAATTCTGCTTGCCATACCAGAGACCATTGATCTTATATTACTAAAAGGGTTTGACATAAAACATGCCATAAGCAGCATTCAGAAAACTAAACCCAAAATAAACTATCCACCATGGTATGGAACAAAACGTGCACGCTGTAGAATAGTTTGGCTTGGGACTGAGTTAGTGTACTCAGAGTGTGATACATTTTTAAAATGGCTACATCATCAAGAACATCTACCTGAAGTGAAGTAATATAATGTGTAGTAACTAGAAAAATAGTTCTTGTTTCTAGGGTGGAAAGTAGAATGTGCTAAAGCTGAGGCATGACAGTCAGTAAGTTAAATGGCAAACAAGAAACACAATTGGGTACTGAGGCAGGGCAAAAAGTAGATGAACTTAGCAATCATTCAATCAATCAATCAGGGAATTGTGAAGTGCTCTACTTACCAGCGAGGGTCTCAAGGCGCTGGGGGGAGGAGGTATGGCTCTGAGTCAGCCAAAGAGCCAGGTCTATAGGCTCTTCCTGAAGGTGTGCAAAGTGGGGCAACATCCAATGTTGACTGGGAGCTCATTCCAGGCCTTTGCTGTGATGTAGGAGAAGGCTTTTCCACCTGTTCTGGTTCTCTGGATGCATGGGGTTACTGCTAGGGCAAAGTCGGCAGAGCTGAGGTTTCTCTTGGGTACGTGGAAGGAGACTCTTTTGTTGAGGTATTTGGGTCTGGAGTTGTGGAGGGATTTGTAGGCGTTTGTGAGTAGCTTGAAGGTTACTTTCTTCTCAGCGGGGAGCCAGTGGAGTTCTCATAGGTGTTGGGTGATGTCTTCATGTCATGAGCTGCTGTGGACGTGTCTGGCTACGGTGTTCTGGATGGTCTGCGCAGCAGGTTTTTGTTGATTTCAGTGTAGAGGGGGTTTCTGTAATCCAGTCGGTTTGTTATGAGTGCGTGGGTGACAGTCTTTATGGATTTGGGGTGGGGGGGTCCATTTGAAGGTCTTGTGAAGGCTGCAGAGGGTGTTAAAGCAGTTGGAGGTGATGGCGTTGATCTGGCGGGTTATGGTGAGAGAGGAGTCGAGTATGATGCAGAGGTTCCAGGTGTGGTCTGTTGGGGTGGGGGGGTGCAGAGGGCAGTGGGCCACCAGATGTTGTACCAAGCTGAGGGGGTGGGTCCGAGGGTGAGGACTTCAGTCTTGTCCGAGTTCAGCTTCAGACAGCTGCTGCTCATCCAGGATGCAACATCTTTTATCCCTTCCTGGTAGCTGAGTCTGGTGGTGTTGGGTTCCTTCATGAGGTCAGAGGATGAGCTGGGTGTCGTTGTCGTAGGATACTATGCTGAGTCCATGCTGTCTGACGATGGTGGCAAGAAGGGCTGAGGGACGATCCCTGGAGAACTCCACAGTTGATCTCAGTGGGCTCAGAGAGAAAGGGTGGGAGTCTGATCCTTTGAGTTCTTCAGGCAAGGAAGAAGTGGAGCCAGTCGAGGGCGGTTACCGAAATGCCGGCGTCATGGAGTCTGGCTTCGAGAGTGGGGTGGGAGATGGTGTTGAAGGCTACAGAGAGGTCTAGTAGATGAAGTCTGCAGTGTGGCCTTGGTTGAGGAGCTTGCTGATGTCGTCTGTGGTGGTGTGGAGGGTGGTTTCAATGCTGTGATTGCTGCAGAATCCGGACTGGGAGGGGTCATGAATGGCGTTCTCTTCGATGAAGTTTGTCATCCGGGGGTTGACGATCTTCTCAGTGACTTTGGTCGGTAAGGGGAGAAGAGAGATGGGTCGTAAGTTTTAAGGTCCGTCCGGTCTGGCGAGGGTCTCTTGAGCAGGGGCTTGACTTATGCGTATTTCCAGTCATCAGGGAAAAAGCTGGATCCGAATGTGATGTTGATGGTGCGTTGTAGCTCGGGTGCAATGGCGGCGGCAGCTCTGTGGAAGATGTGTCGAGGGCAGGGGTGCAGGGGGGCTCCTGTGTGCGTGCTCTTCATGGTTATGGTGGTATCTTCAGTGGAGACCGGGGTCCAGGCAGTTATGTTAGGCTGGCTGTCGCCTCTGGATGAAGGTGTGGTTTCAGGAGACTGGTTAAGTTGTTGTAGAGGGCCTTGATCTTTAGATAAAAGTAGGAGCCTAGCTTGTTGCAGAGGTCCTGGGAAGGAGTTATTTCCGTGACTTCGCTAGGGGGTTTGGTGAAATGCTGGATGACGCTGAATAGTTCCTTAGAGTTGCTGGAGTTGGCGAGGATTCATTTTGTTCTGGATGAAGGAGAATCTGAGGAGATGATGGAATTCTAACATGGCGTTCTTGTAGGTAGTCTAGTTTTCAGTGGTTTTGCTGTTCTTCTATCATTTTTTGAGATGTCTGCAGGTGCGTCTGGATTCTCAGAGGTCAGTGGTGAAGCAGGTGGCCTTCGTGGGTTGCTGTCTGTCAGCGTTCCGGAGTGGGGCGATCTTGTCTGCGCAGTTGGTGATCCACTGATGTAGTTCTTTGACTGCAGAGTTTGCGTTGGTCGAGGTGGGAGGGGGATCATGGTTGAAGGTGGAGTTGAAGTATTCCTCGGTGAACTAGCTCCAGTTCTTTCGCGATGGGCAAGGAGTGGGTTTGTGTGTAGTGACCTTGTTGAAGGAGAAGTGTACTCAATGTTGGTCTGTCCAGAAGGGCTTTGTGGTGTGGCTTATAAATAAAGCAAATAAAATAAGCAACTTAAACTTCTCGAAAACCTAATCCCAATGTAGTGATTAAGGAACAGTTAGTGATTCCAAATATTCACCCATTGTTCCTACCTACAACCCTAGAGTGCTCCTTTGCAACCCAGGTAATTTAAGAATCAAACGCTAATACTGTTTTGTAAAAGTAACTATAGCTTTATAATTTGTATTTTTATTATTATTGCAGTTTAGTTAACTAAGGTTAAAATGATGTATAAACAAACACGACCACACGACATACCTATGACAATCTTAGCAAAAGCAACATCTTAAAAAATTATATGTATTCATTACAGCCAAAAAATAATTATATGAATATGTTTCATTAATACTAATTTCATATCTTTAGCTTTGGCTAGTATATAGTTGTAATCTATTCTGATTTCAATAAAGGTGATTTAAAAAAGATGAAATGTCCTACCATCAGGGCCAAAAGCTTTGTGATGCGGTCAAATGCAGCCAGTGCTTAATTTGAGCTGAAGGCTGCCTGTGGGGCTGCCCGGCACTCTTTTTTTGGGGCCCAGCACTTATGTTTCCTCAACACACTTTGATCCACAGCAAAAGAGAGAAAAACACAAAAGGGCGAAGAAGGAAGAAGAAAACAGTGACAAAGTATGAAAGCAGGGATGAATAAGAACCTGCAAGAGTAAGAATATGTGACAGGGAATGTTTTGTCGCACATTAAAAAGGTAGTAGGTGAAATTAAAGACAATGCAGCCTTGCCATTCGGCATTCCACCCTTCAAAAGTGTAAGCCGAAGGCTTTTGAGCAAACTTTGCGCCCCAGCATTTAGTGTTTTACTAATTAAGCACTGTGTGCAGCTCTGGAAAACAATTACTGAGCATGTGCTCTTTTGCAAACAGATCATGCGTCACTTGGTAATCTTTCACCTCATTGCCCTTCACCCAACCATCCAGTGCCTTGCAAAAGGAATTCACGAAATCCAACCAGCATTTCTGGGGCAGCTTCTGGCTGTCCCAGAACTTCTGCCTGCACTTCTCTGTGGTAAGGCCATATTTTCTCACAAGGGCTTCCTTCATGAGGGGGTACCTCATCCTGACCCCCTTTTTTAGGGCCAGTAGGGTGTCTATCCCCAAGTTAGGATTGTGCTTCCACAGACTATCCCGAAACCTCCACAGGGATCCTGTACATCTGTAAAGCCATCTCATAAGCTTCAAACCATTGGCCAGTGTCCTCACCCACAACAAAGTCAGGCACCAGAACTTTAAGGATGTGGACCGTCTTGTCTCCAGAGGGCATTGTAGGTTATCTGCCACCATTCTTGCTGGACTCCACCTGCTTAGTTCTGATGTTAAGCTCTTGTAGACTTAGCTCATGAGAGATTCTCCTTCTCTCCATGGCTAGTCTCCCCCCTCCAAGGCTCTCTCGGCCTCAGCGTTCTTTTTTGCTACCTCCATGGTGAGTTTCTTTTCCTCCAGCCTGATCCTGGTCATCTCCAGCCTGAACTCTCTCTCCTTCCTCCTCTTCGCCCACTCCTCTGGGGACAGGCTCTAAAGAGACAGACTCCTCCCTGCCCTGGCAGGGGGGCCCCACTTCAGAGGCTGTCACCCCCCTCAGCAGAAGGTTGCATCTCAGGGAGGCCATCTCCTTGGCTTTCCATCATATCATTTGCTTCTGTGGTTTGAACTGATGGGCTTCCGCACAGATCCTCAGCTCCTTTCAGGGCTCCATCTTTCTGGTGGTGCCCTTTGCTGGACGTTCAATTTCCTTGCAAAACACTTTGTACTGGGGAGCAGTGAAGACATCCATGCTGACAAGCTTGAATTCCGTCCTTGCAAGTGTGGTTTTATAAACAACAGCCCAAGGAAGAATTTGGACCAAGAACAAAAAGCCAATTAAGGAGAATTTAAACTTGAATTGGTCTTAGATATGGGATGGTATTGTACACCAAATCACAGTATGGCACTTAAAAAACACAAGTACTAATCTTCAACTCTGATCCCAAATATGATAACTGGGGTTGTTGATTGACTGGGGAATGAGCCTTGGTAAAGAAGCAACCACAATCCTTTTGAGGGTGAGGAACAAGCCAACTCCAAATTAACCTGTCAAGTTTAACAATTTCAGTGAAAGTAGCGCCCAAAAAGCACAAAGCGCCAAAAGTGGATATCTGGTTGCACTGGACTGGGAAAAAGTCGCAAGTTCAAGCTGACTGTGATGGAGTGCCGGCTGCCTATAGGGACTCAGTTAGGCCCGCTGACTAAAGTACCTTAAATCCTGGTTTGCAAAGCATTGCGTGGATCCACATCACAGATGAATCGCCCAGCCGATGCAATGCATCGGTTCTGAGGCTCGGTGAGGCTGTAATGCTAGGGCCTGAGTTGTCTTCAACAATCCTGTTTACAGGACTTGTTATGCGAAGTCCGGCATTTAGAATGTAGCATGCAATCAGGGTGATGCGTTAGTTCAGAAGAGTTGCGAGGCTGCAATGCAGAGTCTGTCGCTGTTGTTAAGGCTGCCATTGATGAGGAATGCGAGGGCCTTTGCTGCGGATGCGTTGCACAGCTGGGGTGATGTGTCAGTTCCGATGCGATGTGGATCTTTGCAAAGGGTCCACTCCACACTTCAACAGAGATTCATTGATTCTCCTTGGGTTTGCACCTTCTAGCGGAGAAGATACGTTGGTTCCACTAGATCCACAGAGGGTGGCACAACACCTTAGGCCTACTTCCAAGGGTCCAGGACTAGGGTGGCACCACTTGGCAGGGTAGACTCAAAATTGTTAGAGTTCAGGTGAAGGTGCCAGGGTGTTGCACGCCTTTTATGAATCTGAGGCTTCTGATGCGGAAGCCAGCCAACTAGCCCTTGGAGTGTCTCTGGGTTCTGGGCTCAAGAGATTAATGTCCAGTCTTTCTCACCCAAGTAAGAGGGCAGTAGGAAGCAGGTCAACAAAATAGGGCAGTAGTTCATTCAGAGCAGCAGTACAGTAAAGTGGCAGTCCATGTAGCAGCACAACAACCTTTCTTCCTAGCAGAGTATCCACAGGTCCAGAAGTGAACCGAAGTTGTGGTGTCTGAGGTCCAGTATTTATACGCAGTTGTGCCTTTGAAGTGGGAACAAGCTTATGGAGGCATGCCTTTGAAGTGCACAGGTGTCCTGCTTTCGTGGCCCCAGGCTCCGGTCTAACTACAGGGGGTATACAGCACTCTGTGTGGAGACAGGCCACAGCCTATTCAAATGAAAGTGGGGCTGGGATTTTGCCTTTCGTACAGGAGAAACCTGTGGACTGTAAAACAGAAATATATTGTAGAGTCAAGGAGAAGGACAGAAGGTAAGATTCAAGAGGAGTGAACCAAGACTTATAGGCAGATGACTCATGAGCAATGAATGCTAGCCGTTTTCCCGCTGTGTGCTGGAAAATGCCATTTTAGTGGCACTATGACGAGCTCAGCTCGTCATCAGCACACGACACCCGTGGGTGATGACGAGCTGAGCTCGTCATCAGCATCGAAAGGGTTAACTGAGAAGTGAGTGCAATTTTACAACTAATTGAAAAGTAGCTGCAGGTACTGGGCTGATTAATCTCACAACTGTTATCATAGCATTTAGCAGAATACATGAATCATGCGATTATGTGACATCACATGTCTGTCTCTAATCACAATAACAGGCCTCTCACCCAACCACATCCACATAAGAAAAAAGTATCAAATTTGAGCCAGCACACACACTCAGAAGTAATTCCCAAATCAACACCCCAATGCCCCATCGACAGAGCTGAGTAGGCCTCGTAAGGTCATCATCCTGACTCCGAGTAATGAATCAGTCTAACTCTGTCCCGACCCAAATGAGAGAGATCGTCCTGTAGTGCACTGCTGTAGATTAACAAAATAAAAAGATTGTTTGGGATTCTTTTTGTGTAGATTAGTGTTTGAGAACCAGAAAAAATAAGTGCACCCGGCAAGTAGATCTTGCTAAGTGTAAAAGGGTAATCACCTTCAGGCAAAATCACCCATCAGGCCCCAAACATTGTTCATCATCGAAATCAAGTTTACATATTAGTTGTAAGCCCTCCCTCACTTTCTGAAACCACATGAAATATCAATCATCACTTATAATCACTCAATAATATATCACTCATTGGTACAATAGTTACCTGTTCCAATCCAAGCACGGTGGTACACAACTGTATCTCCTCTTTGGTGCAAGCAACACACATTGGACTATCTTTTAAATCAAATGATCTGAGGCTATCCTGCCACAGGATAAAATAAAGGATAGGCATGGGATGAGACAGGCCTAGTCTCCAATGTCCTTGAAGGGACTGGGGAGGCTTCTTCACTACATACTGGTCCAACTCTGATCTGGCCATAAATGTGTTGAAAATGGTAACAAATGCAAAAACAACAGTTGGTGGACAGAATGCAGAACAATGTCATACATTCAACCCAGTACAGAGATCTGGCCTAAATCTATTGTTTTTTTGCTCACCATGCCATTCGAGTTCGAACCCAGCCATATACAAATCATTCTTGACCCTGTGCCCCATGGGAACAGGCCAGACCGAACTGCCAAGCCAGGTCCTCCCTGGACTGGAAACAAGCATCCTAGGACCAGTTTCGGGCTTTCAAAATGGTGAGGCTGCGTAAATCAGTCAGACACAAACAAATAAAATATGTAATATTCCCCTAGCTATACCTATTTTTTTGAGCAAAGCAGTACAACGATAATTGAATACAAATTCAAAGGTGGCCTACTCTCAGTCGAAGAAGTGGAGTTTGTCCTCAAAGTGAGGTGGTTTGTCAAGAAGCTGGTCAGCTAACACACTTGAGTCTGACCAATCACCCTCATTCGCCACCTGTGGTATTTAATTAACAGAGTAATATTGTGGTATGAAATTTTGGCTCTTTTTGATCTTGGTCAAGCTCTTCACATTTTGAGGTTAGAGACTGGTTCTTCTCACTATGACACTGTACCAGCTGCACAGAGTACATGTTTAACCGATACTCTGGATTCAGGACAAGCAAGATACTTTATTGCCAGACTGCATAGCTCTGACCATTGGAGCATCTTCCTATACCAATGATTCAATAGGCTATGATCAACAGAGACCTCTGTTAGAACTTCAAGATAGTACTCGATCATCTCCTGAATGGTCATTGGTGCTGCCACTTGCTCAACCTCTTTTGCCTCCGCCTCTGCATTGGCCTTGGGACCTGCTACTTGAAACTGAGCCAATGCAGAGGTTTGGGCTGATTCCTCCGTTCCTGTTGTGGTTGCTTCCAGTGTTCATGTTGCTTGTGTTGGCTGATGTGGACAAAACAGGACAGGCCTCTCTGGAACATTAAGGTGGCACCCCAGAACTTCTGCCCGGGAGTTCAACTCTAATGTATTGTAGTATAAAACATCCCTTTCTGAGAAAAGAATGAAAGTGCCCTGTATTTTTTTGTACTGTGGATTAGGTATTGTGGCACAGGTGTACTCATTGAAAGACTCAATGTCTCTTCACAGCCTTCACAGCCAAGTGAAGGATTGAGCTCTCAACCAACTCATGCGTACCTTCATTCTCGAACACACCTGTTAATGCAAATCTTTCAGACACCTTTTTTAAATGGTCCTGTAGCAGATTCAACTACGAGATAGCTTGGCCCATCATACTGTCATCCCTGCTAAGTTCCAGTGTGATAACGTCAAAAGGAATTAGCATCTATGCCAGGCATTTGACAGGGCCCCGTTTATCCATCTCAATGATCATGCTTTTCCCAGTTGCATCCCCTCTTTGCCTGACAAACTAATTGATTGGTTTGTACTGCTCAAACAGATGTTATAACATGTAATAGCTCTGGTTCCATCATGTTGGTGCCTCCTGCATGAGGGCTTTAACTGGTACTCCATTAGCATGTTGAATGATGTTCAACTGCTTCAGAGCTTTAAAAGAATGGCTGAAATCAGCGCAGACTATTCTGCAGGAAGTCAGTAAGTTGCGTACCAGGCCTACCTTTATGAGGAAGTCCTGCAGAATTATGTTGATGCAATGCCCCACATACATGACCCTGAAATATTTACTTTTTGCCATGGCCTTAACTATATTACTGGCATTGTCTGTGGCAAAGATTACAATTCTGAGACCTCTGTGTCACAGCCATTCAAACACCTTCCTGTTAACTTTTTTGGTGCTCATGACGGCTCCCAGCCGTTATGAGTCACGGTAGGCATGTTCTCATGATGGCCAGGAGCCGTCAGGACGTTGCTGCTCCTCCCATGCGCTGTTAATTCCCTGCCTGTGCGGGAGAATTAATCATTGGGCGGAGTTCTGATGGCTCCCGGCATTCATGAGCACACGCCCACCGTGATTTGTGACGGCCAGGAGCCATCATGTGTACGGCAGTGCCACGCCCATCACCGCCCCGTCAAACTGTGGCGAAACTCACGCCGTAGCGAAGGGGTTAAAGTCTTCCAAGATGTCTGCAGCTCTATGAGATTTCGCCATGTTATGTTATGTTAATTATACTTATAAAGGGCATGGCTGCCCCAGCGCTAGTGGACCGTCAACCAGAGGGGCAGAGCAAGGGAGTGGGTACTGTAGCGCAGCCTAAATATCGACCCCCTAAGTGGAGGCGAACAACCAGGTTTTGATGTATTTCCGGAAGTGCCAATGATTTTGAATGGCGCGTGCCTCCGTGGGGATGGAGTTCCACAGGGCCGGGGCAAGGGACCTAAAGGAACGGCTACCCATCCTGCTCTTACGTACTCTGATAGTGCGAGCAAGATGGAGATCAGCAGAGCGTATGGCCCGGGTGGGGACGTAAGAGGTGCAGAGGTCCTGCAATATACGAGGGCCCTGGCCTTGAAGAATTTTATGGGTGAGACAGAGGGTCTTAAATTCAATTCTTTGTTTCACCGACAGCCAGTGGAGTCGACGTAGGAGGTGAGAGGTGTGGCAATGCTTGGGTAGGGCAAAGAGGATACGGGCTGCCGCATTCTGGGCCTGCTGGAGTCTCTTAATGACAGCCATATTAGCACCCTATAACAGACTGTTGCAGTAGTCTAGATGGGAAAGGACCAAGGACTGGACAATGACTTGGCGAGTGGGCGACTCGTAAAAGCCTAAGATGGGCTTAATGCAGCGTAGGCGGCCAAAGCAGGTACCTGCAACCTTTTTAGCATGAGATTCAAAGGACAGAGAGTTGTCCATTAAGACCCCTAAGTTTTTTCACGGTCGCTTTAGGAGTAGGGGGAAGGCCCATCGAAGGGGGCCACCATTGATGGTCCCACTTCTGCATATCGCCACCTAGCCAGAGCAGCTCCGTTTTGGAGGAATTGAGCTGAAGGTAATTGTCCGTCATCCAGTTAGAGATGGACAGGACATCTTCCTGGAATTTGGCATAGTCAGGTATGGTGCCCTTAGGGAAAGTGAAGATAAGTTGCGTGTCATAAGAAATCATTTTGATCTTACGTTCCCTTGCCAGCAAGGCCAGTGGGCGGACGTACACATTAAACAATGTAGGGATAAGCGCTGGGCCCTGAGGAACACCGCACTAAAGAGGGAACCTGCTGGAGGAGTACGGCGGGGCGAAAATCTGAAAGGAACGGTCAGATAGAAATGACGCGAACCAAGCCAGAGCCCCATCTTCGACCCCGATCTCCCAGAGACGCTTGAGCAGTATCTTGTGGGAGACCGTGTCGAACGCCGCACTCAAATCCAGCAGGATCAAGGCGGAGGTGTTCCCTAGATCTTGAGATGCCCTTAGTTGTTCTGAGACGGCCACAAGAGCTGACTCCGTGCTATGTCTAGCCCGTAAGCCATTTTGTGACTCATCCAGGATATCATTACTTTCCAGGTGGTTAGTCAGGGTAGCGTTCACTTGCGCTTCCATTACCTTAGCCAAGTGCGGTAAGAGGGAGATGGGTCTGAAATTTTCAGGACGGGAGGGGTCAAGGGAAGGCTTCTTCAGCAGAGAGACAACTTAAGCATGCTTCCAGGACCTGGGAATAATGGAGAATCCCAGTGATCTATTAATCAGTTCTCGTCCTTGGTGCAAGATTGAGTCCTGACAGAGCCTAGATTATCCGGTTTAACTGGATCGTCAGGAGATCCGGACTTTACCTTGGTGGCAAGGAGACCAATATCTTCATAAGAAATGGGGGGAGAGTTTGTAGAGGAGCTGAGAAATCGGGTCGGTACAACACTAGGCTATGGGTGGGGGTGGGCTTCCTGGCTTCCAGCAAAGTGTAAATCGCCTATATTTTGTTAGTAAAAAAGAGGGCCAGATCTTCACATTGCGAGTTGGACGCAATGAGATTGTTAGTGCCCTCAGGGGCCTTGGTCATATCTTTTATTAAAGAAAAAGTGGTTTTTGAGGAATTCAAACTGGAGTGAAACTGATCGGTATAGAATGCAGCCTTAGTTTTCCTGATGAGTTTGTGGTATGCTTTGGTGGCTGACCTATAGCTATTGTTTGCTGTGAAGTCATAGGAGCGCCTCCAGGCGCGTTCAAGAACTTTACAATGTTTTTTTTCCGACGCTAGAGTATTGGTATACCAGGGGTGTGATTGCACACGTTTTGGCCGGGACATTTTATTAGGGATCTGGAGGTCCAGGAAACTATTGATCCAGCCCCTGAAGGCTTTGTCTGCATCCTCCAAGCTGTGAGGCCAGACCGGACAGGAAGATTTAAGGCGGACCTCTAAGCTGGGGACATCCCGTTTATGCCACGGACGTCTCCAGAGGGGGAGAGAGGGGCACTGGCGTGCCGTGGCCCGAATGCATATGTGGATGAGAAAATGTTCTGTCCAGGCAAGAGGGAGGGGGGCATGCACTCTGATCCCCTCAAGATTTAAAAAAAAATGGGTCGAGCAGGTGGCCTGCTAAGTGAGAAGGGCCTTCGACCAGCTGGGATAGTTGACAGGCTTCCAGATCTCCGAGGAAGTTATTAATATCCTGGGAGTCAAGTCGCTCTAGATGAAGATTGAGGTCTCCCAGTATGGTAAAGTTAGATGCCTGCAGGGCCAGGGAAGAGGTAATCTGGGGCAGGGCTTCCTGACAGGCTCTAGCCGATCCAGGGGGACGGTAAATGAGGAGCCCTGTGAAGGTAAAATTATCTGAAATCCTAATCTTGAATAGCGTGCATTCACAGTCGGGTAGTGTCGCAGGTGAAAGGGTACAAGAAAAAGTGGACTTGGCTATCACAGCTAGCCCACCCCCCTGCCATAAGGCCTATTCTGGGTATACATAGAGTAGCCTGGTGGTAGGGCTAAAGACGGAATAGCGGTCGCGTCATCGGTAAGCCATGTTTCCGTGAGAAAGAGTAAGTCAGGGGACCTCTCCTGAAGCATCTCAAAGACATCCTCATGGTGTCTCACCAGGGACCTGCTGTTCAGACTAAGTATATTTAAGTTCACGGGGTTGGGTGACTCTGGAGTAGTAGGATCAACCCGAGTAGCCTTGAAACCGCAAATTTTGCACCTCATACCTGGGGTGTCTACACGCCAGACATGGTCCGTACAGGAGGCATGAGGCCGGAAGGCAATTAGCTCCTCACGGGAGTACTAGAGCAGGCAGGCCAACCGACACCCAGGGGGTCTGGCGTCTGGCGACGGACTAGCGCGGACGGGTGCAGACGGGCTTGCCTTGAGCGCACCTTTGGCGCGCCCACTCCTCGCCCCCTGCGCGCGTCCGCTGCACGGAGGTGCAAGCATGGCGGCTATAAGGGCTCAGGACCCGCCCCTGCCGGAAATGCGTCACCCTCAAGGAGCTGAGCCAGGTCTATCAACGCCCTCCACGCAAGCAGCACCAGCCGTGGTGGAACGGGGCTTAGACCGGAAGAGGGAGCATGATCATGGCTCCTGTTGCATGCCTCCAAATGCCCGTAAATGTCTTCAACTCTGAGACCTGTTGTGTTCAGTTGCTTAACCCCCATAAAGAGATGCTGTGTGCAGTGATACACATGTAATCAGTTGCTTGAGAACTGGTCCACATATCTGTCGTCAGGTGGATAGTGTGAACAGCACTTGGCTGCAAAACTTGTCCAACCAATTGCAGCACATTGTGATGGAGCACTAGAACAGCAATAGTGGCAAAATAAGTACGGCTGGGAAACTTTCATTTCTGGTAGATGGCTGCAAAACATTCTAAAATTCCCACTCCTTCCACAAAAGAAAAAGGGAGGAGGTTCAGCTCTAACATTTTAGCCAGCTTCCCATTGTACAAATGTGCCATTGGGTTGATGCATTCGTACAGCTCCTACTGCCTAAACATGCCAGTAATAGTAGCATGGATTGTTTTATTTTCTGGTTCCTCTGATGCAGGCAACTTCCAAAGAGAAGAACCAACAGGTAGACTCAATGTGCATCTTGGGGCAGTCACCATCTGCTGTTGCTGTAGTTTCTCCATCTGACTCTGAGTCTTGTGCCATTTTCATTTTGCTGATGCATGCAATACTGGTGCACTGCTGGGGACAGGACTGCTTTGCATAAAGATGTCACCCTCTTCTTCCTCATCCCCTTCACCTCCCACCATGATAGGAGCACCACCACCTGTAGCTATTTATTTAAGATGAGTCTTCCAGAAGATTGGGTGTTGTTTTTTCATATGGGTAGTTGGCCTCCAGTACCATGCTTACCATGTGGAATAGCGCTTTTCTCCTTGAGATCTCCCCGGTCCACCAGAGTCATTAGTGGGCTGTTCGAGTGGAGGGTGGTCTCGGAGTAACCAAAGCAACCTACTTCCTGCTTGGGCCACACGCAACCGCCACCTTCGGAAATGGACGGTGAAGTTTTTCTGTTCCCAAACCAAGCCGGGCATTATAAAGAGAGGCTACGGCGATCGCTTGCAGATGATCTTATAAACAGAACGGCTTTAGTCTAGGCAAGGAGAACATTACTGCTACTACTTACTAGCCAGGAAGGGTTAAAATGAATTTTTTAATCTTTGTTTTATTACTAAACTTTAACATTGAATAATCGTTTAATCGGGTCACATTGTATTCTACCTTGCATATGTTGCACTGTTTTTATTGTTGCTTACCGTGTGGAAAAGCGACCTACTTCCTGCTTGGGCAACACGCAACCGCCATCTTGGGAAAGGGACCCGGGGCCACGACCATTGGTCCAATTAATAGGGGCATCATAACATACTCTCCAAAACAGTTGCTGGAGTATCGCACTAATCAGTACCCAGATTGCATGTTGCTCCATACTGAGGAAGGTACTGACTCCTGCTTGGGATGCAACCTTACTTTGCACATAGGATTATGCAGGTTATCCTGTGTCTTAGCACCCAATATTCCTACCAAACAGCAAGTAAATCTGCATGCTGAATGTTGGACCCCACTTGTTAAGGAATTTTCTTTCTTCAGCATTATTTGTCGCTGACTTCCAAAGCACCAAGCTGATATTTTTGATTTCTTATTAGACAAACAACCTGTCGCTATCTTCTTACAGAGACATGGCTCAATGCCAGCTCTGGCTCTGATGTAGCAGTAGCTCTGTGTTAGACCTGCCACCATTGGCGTGTGTCTCCCTTCCATTTTTGCTGTTGCCTCATGTGTTTGTGCTGGAGTTAGAAGCTTTGGGCACTGTGCAACTGCTGTCCAGTGCCACAGCGCGAGCGCTCACTACTGTAAATTGATGTATGGATTAATGGTTCCCTGATTGGATATTTGGTTTACTTGTCAGACCCTAGTACAGTGCACTGAGTGTGCCCAGGGCGTGTAAATACGAAATGCTGCTAGTGGGCTTGCAGCACTTATTGTGCCACTCACAGAAGTGGCCTTGTAAAATGTGTCTAAGGTCTGCCATTGCAGAGCTTGCATGCAGTCTGGTACTGTAATTCTGACTGGGCAAGTGCACCCACTTGCCAGTCCCTAAACCTTCCAGTTTCTTCATATTAGTCACCCCTATGGGAGGCCTAAGGACGGGGTACATTGTAAGTATAAGATAGGATTAGCCATGATGTGTGTGGCATGTCCTAATAGTGAATGACAGCCATTTTTCGTTTTTCACTATTGCAAGGCTACGTCTTCTCCATAGGTCAAAATGGGTTGCTGGACTGTTACATGTTTATAATACTAGTAGACTCAGAGAACATTGTAGAAATTCGAGTTTAGTATGCCTGGACTCAGAATAATAAAATAAATGTTTTAGTGAAGTTTATTTTAATATTCTGTGTTTGCAAATACCACTTTTAGAAAGTAGGTATTTGCTTGCCTAACCAGTTGACCCTGCCTCTGGGAGGTTGTGTATTCCTTTGTCTGGTTTTGTGAGTGACAGGGCTGGGGGATTCCAAGAAACAGGCTGGGGCAGCCTGGTGGTGAATAGAGAGATCTGCATCTAGATGGGAGGGAGTAATTGCACCTGGGACCTGAATGGGGCCGGGCCTTCCCTCTACAATGCTGGCTCCACCTCCTGTGGTGCGTCTGATGTCTCTGCCCTGCACACTGAAAGAAGAGAAGGAAGACTGTCAACAAAGTGCTCCAGGACTGTACTTGTCTTCCACAATGCTGACTCCACCTCATGTGGGGTGTCTAATGTGCCTGCCCTGCGCTGTGAAAGGAAAGGAGAAGTCTGGTAAACAGAGTGCTTCAGAACTGGCTTGAACGGGGCAAAGGCCCCTCTCCCCTCAGAGAACAAAGAATTTTGGGGCATAAGTATTGGGACCCTGATCCCATGAAATTAGATCACTTACAAGACAAAACCTCTGCTGAGGAGAAGGAACCTAAAGAAACTGAGGAGAGACTATTCCCAAGCTGAAGTGCTGCTTGGAGGATTGGCCTGCAGTGGTTGCCTGACTGCCAAAGAGAGGATAAAGAACTTTGTGGCCATTTCTTTAAACTTGTGCAAAGATCTCCAAGTGCTTGGTAGAGAGCTTGCCCCCTGACTGAAGTCCCAGGAACAGTGGACTTCACCAGCCTTTGTGAATTGCTGCTGGAAACAAGTGACTACAGAGGCAGGGAGCTGTGATTGACTCTCATGAGCGGCCCAGTGTCCCGTAGGCACTGCACCAAGCAACGTCTGCCTCAAACAACGAAAGCTCTGCATTCACAGACTCCGTCCTGATGCCGTCACTGATCCATAGCCTGCACCATGACTGGTAGACACCGCGACGTGCAACGCCTCGCTACACCGAATTGAACTGGTCTGACCAAGGCAGTCACTGATGCTGACTTCGAGTCCTGTGACCGCACCGGAGTTGAGCACCGCCTCGCATGCTTTGCGACTCACCGCCTGACTCGCACCGCTGTCCGGACTGATGGACGCCTGCTCCCGAACTCCGGATCTGTCGCCGCACCGCACCGCACGCTGCAAGCACCGCATCAAAGCACCTTCTCACCCTGCAACGCAAGCCTTGGGTCCACCCAATCTGTCAATTGGCTGCTGCCTGCACCGCATCGAGGGACACCACATCCTGCAATGTTTCCTTTCTGCACCGCGACGAATATCGGAACCGGCTTGCACATCTGTGCCGGCCGCCTCAAGTAAAAGGTACTGTGACTGAGTCTGTCGACATTTGAGTGGGCCCTTACCGAGGAGGTCTGCAGGATTTATTAGACTCTGTGTTATTTTCAACAACGCTGTAGCCGGATAGGGCTACCGACTCGCACAGAACCTTGAATTATGCCTTTTAACCAGAACTCTTGAAATCTAATAGTATTGTTTATTTGTCTTGTGGTAACTCCATATAAAATATACCTATTTTTGATATAAAACCTTGTGTGGTGTCCATTTGTTGTGTTGTCACTGGGTTACTGTATGTGGTCACAAAATGCTTAACTTACAACGCCTCTGAAAGAAAGCCTTGCTGCTCGTGCCAAGCTACCAAGGGGGTGAGCAGAGGTTATTTTAGGAGTGTAATCCCCTTTACTCTGACTGGAGGAGAGGGTCCCTATTTGTAACAAGTACCTACCTGTGCCAACTAGAGACCCCAAATTCTAACACTTTGCCACCCAATTATGCCATGGTTAGGAAAGACAGGGATGTTAAAATAGGTGGAGGGATCGCTATAATTTACAAATACACAGATAGTTGTAAATTTAAAGGTTTGCTCATTACTGGCTGCAAATCTGCATTATTTAAATTGACTTTAACCCCTCATTTCACTTTTATGGGGATAGTGGTCTACCGCCCCCCTGGGCCATCTGGCCCCTGGGTCACAACTTTCCCGGATCTAGTTACACCCTTCCTTCTCAGCTCTGCTAATTTTTCTATTTTGGGGGATCTTAACCTCCATTTGGAGGATCCTGCATGTACTACTAGTAAAATATTTATTTCTGACTTGGCAGCAATGAATATTCTACTTTGTAATTCAGGGCCCTTTCACAAAATCAGGCCCCTTTCACAAAGCTGGTTGAGAAAACTAAATGTAAAAATATGGAAAGACGCTGGAGGAGGGTCTACGCGCCTGATGCCAAACTTGCCTATTTACGAGCTAAAAGAGAATATCATTCTCTCTGTAGGACAGCCCACGCAGAATATGTCTCCTCAACTATATCTGATGCACAGATTGCTCTAAAAAATTGTTTAAGAAGGTTAAAGAATTATCAGGCTCTGCAACCCAGCCCATATCCCCCAGTCTGAATGAAGTGCAATGAAAGGACATTGCTCAATTTTTTACAAACAAAGTGGAAGTTATTTATTCCACAGTAATAAGCCTACAAATTCTGCTTCACCACCATCTACTCATTCCCAGCTAGCATCTTTGATCAATTGCAGAGATACTCGCACTACTGATCCCACAAATAAGCTGGAATATTTGTCACCACTAGATATCACTACCCTGAAACCGCATCTAGGTAGTATTAAATATGGCTTTCCTATCACAGTAGTGCAGCAGCTTGAACTGCCTGTACTTACAACTATCGTGGAACTTTTAAATGCCTCCTTAAAGAAGTCCATTGTTCCCTCTGAATGGAAGCATTCAATGGTCATTCCCTTGCTAGAAAAGGCCAACTCTAACCCTACGCTGTTTTCGAACCACCTGCCAATCTCCTTACTTCCAGCATTTTCTAAGATTTTGGAGAAGCATATTAATGGGCAATTGTCACATTTCATCAAAATTCACAAGTTTCTTTACCCATTGCAATCTGGTTTCAGAACCGGCTATTCACTGAAACTACTCTCCTTGGCATCACAGAAATGCTACACCAGCGCATGTATGCAGGCGACACAGTAGCTCTTGTTTTACTTGATCTAAGCGCGGCCTTTTGAGAGGGTGTCTCACACCGTGTTACTAAAGGCCTTACAATCTTTGGGGGTCATTGGTCCTGCACTTAGCTGGCTAACTTCCTTCCTTACTGATCGCATATTCCAGGTCTTTTCTCCTGCAGCCAACTCAAAGATCCACTCTTCTCCTTATGGAGTTCCCCAGGGGTCTATCCTTAGTCCTCTGTTGTATAACATCGATGCTAGACCATTGGCAGCGATCAGTGAGGAAACATGGTTGTCTTTATTTTCATATGCCGATGACACCTAGATTATTTTTTATCTTTCTGTGGGGAAGGAGTTGGAGCTATCTGCTGTTCAGTCTGGGCTGAGTAAAATTGCATCCTGGATGCAAACCAATTTTCTTAAGCTCAATGGTGAAAAAACAGAGGTCCTGATTTAGGGGAAAGACAAAGATCTCTGGGGTCCTCAACATTGGCCTATAGAAATGGGTGCGCTGCCGCAGCCTTCCCTCCATGTCCGCAACCTTGGCTTCATCATTGACGACTTACTATCTATGCATCAACAAGCAATGAAGGTGGCCACAACTTGTTTCACCATTTTGAAATGGCTAAAGAAAATTGTTTGGATTCTACCTAGCCCTACCCAGAAAACCCTAGTCCAGGCTCGTGTTATTTCTAGACTGGAGTACAGTAACATTCTCTACTTAAGAGCCAATAAAGACATGACATGCAAGCTACAGCTGATGCAGAACTCCGCTGCCAGATTGCTCTGTCGGGTTCCCAGAGCAACCTCTATTTCGGGCTCCTTGAGAGACCTTCATTGGCTTAGGGTTGAGAACCGGATCAAGTTTAAAGCCCTGAGCTACATATTCAGAATTAGGCTTGGCACGGCTCACCATTATTTGCAAAGCTTAGCTCTCCCCTATCTGCCTTCATGCACTCTTTGGTCTACAACTCAGGCTAAATTCCAGGCGCCTAGGATTAGATTATCCCATGTGGGCGGCTTCTCCTTTACCCACTTGGGCCCCGCCTTGTGAAATGCTCTTCCCCTGTTTCTTCGCATCAAAACTAATTACACACTCTTCCGTAAGTCACTTAGAACCTGGCTTTTTAATCAGTAAGTCGTGCGTCTTTTTCTTTTGCTCCTGTTCCGGACAGCGCCAGGAAACCTGTTTTGGGGTAGCTGTTGCACCCTGTATATACATTTTAATTATAATAATATCATACTGTGAACCAGTCTTACCACGGCGATAACTCCCGCGGCAAAAGGAGGATATTTCAATGTTATCCTCCTGTGTGCTAATCGTAAAGAAGTCCCAAACTGGGAAGGTGAACTTTTTCAGTGGGCCATTAGTGCCACTGCCAATACCCAAAGAACTGGAGGTAGATGGGTGTGTCAACGATTGCCTCTGTGCAGTGCATATTTCTACTGAGGTAGTGGTCGATGCAGGTCTCAGTGGGGGCCTTACAAATATGGGAGCTGGCACTGGCGGGGGTGGTGGTATCAGTGCCACATCCCTTTGAGAAGGGGGGAGGGGTAATGTTGGTCTCCTCTGGGCCATCTTCCATGACAATAACTGTGTCATTATCCTTATCCCCTTCCGTAATTTTAAGGCTTTTAGGAATTTTCTTTTTCCCTTTGCGTCTCCTGGCATGTCTCGGACAAAGCCGGGGTCCAATCCATACCCAGATCATTGGAAGGGGGGCTCGGAGAAGATGGTGGAGTAACCTTCCTTTTTCTTGAAGGAGATCTGGAAGCCAATGATTCTAAATGAGGAGGTTCTAGCTCAGCAGGAAGCTCAACCTCCTGTCCTGCTCTGGGAAGTTCTGCTATTGCTGGCTATACCTGTTGTCCACTTTGCTCAGCTTCCTGCAATGATTGGGTACTACTTTCCAAAAGAAACAAATCCAATTTATTATCACTGCTCTGCAGCATTGCCATGATTGCAGTGGCTGCCTCTCTGACAGACGTGGGCTTGAGCCGAGGTTGGGGTGGTGCTGTTGATGTGGGAGTAGTGCTCCCAGTTTGCTCCCTGGAGGACAGTGTAGTAGGCACAAGTTTCATGGAAAAAGGTCCCAGTCTGTACACCAGTGATGGAAGACTGCTTCTTCTCACTTGCAACTTTCTTGGCAGCACCTTTTCTTTGGGGCTGGCAGTTGCTAGTGGCACTTAACTGAACAAGCAGAAGAGATTAGAGGAATCACGCAACATGTTATATGGTCACATCACTTTGTACAGGCCTTCTGTCTGGCAGTACTGTGGATGATGTCTCTTGTGCACTTAAAAGCAAACAGGCAAGAAAAACATTCAGTGATACGTGGCATTGCTGCACTTTAAATTAGTACAGACAAAGACTGTGTGGTTACTCAAGTTATTATCCCAAATAGTTAACAACAATACAGTGTATCAATACCAAAATCAAACCAGTCCACCCCAAAAAATATTTCCCAGTCAGGGAGTTGCAGAGGTACATGAAATAATCCTTAGAAAGTGAATGCTGGTGTGCATCTCTGGCAGGTAAGAGGGTCTGGGGGAAATCGAGTAATCCTTAAAAAATTTATGCTGGTGTGAGTGCACCTATGGCATGCAGGGTGTTCAGGAAGAATAATCCTTAAAAAAGGAATGCTGGTGTGTGTGCTGTGCACCTATGGCAGTCACATTTAAAAATGTTACTTGAAAAACAAATAAATAAAAATGAATAACAAATTAATTGCTGGTGTGCAAGAGGATTATGAGAAACCCAATGGGAGGTAAGGAAGTGATTATGATATACATATACTACAATGATTCACAAGCATAATATTGAACTGAGATCAGGGAAAAGTTAAAAAATTAACATAAACAAAAAGGCATAGCCCTCTCCTATTATTCTCTGAAGAAAATAGCTTTGAAAACTGGAAAAAAAGGTGGCTTCACAAAATGGCTGCCGACTACATGTCCACCAACAACAGCAAGTCAGGAGGCATGGCCACAACAAAGAACACATGCAGGCCTATAGCAAAAGCACACTGGCTGGCTACACAAAATAGACACTGAAGACAAGCTCAAAAAACAACAGCAAGCATGGAGGATTGGCCACAACAAAGAACACATGTGGGCATATTGCAAAAGCACGCTGGGTGTCTGAACAAAAGGGCTGCCAGCCACATGGTCAAACAACCATAGCAAGCAAGGAGACATGCTCATAACAAAGAGCAAATGCAGACCTATGGCACAAGCACACTGGCTGGCTGCACAAAATGGCCGGAGGACACATGGTCAAACAATAACAGCAAGTCAGGAGGCATGGCCACAAAAAAGACCATATGCAGGTCCATGGCAAAAGCACACTGGCTGGCTGGCTGGCAACACAAAATGGTCAACGTCCTATTGGTCAAACAACAGCAAGCAAGAAGGCCTGGCCACAGCAAAGAACACATGCAGACTCATGGTGAAAGCATAGTGGCTGGCTACAAAACCAAGCATTTGCAATGCAATAGGACTCACATTTACTTGACCTATTGCATTGTGCGGGTGGAATGGGGCAAAGGGGTGAGAAGGCAAAGACGAGGTCAGTGGGGGGGTTAGGTGTGCGGTACGGGACTGGCAAAGGGGAGGGGGAAAATAGTGCTCTAAATAACAGGTCCATACAGTGTAACACTCGAAGTAAAGGGGCCAATAGCCAATGGGAGGGTACAAATAACGACATGGCATAATAAGGTGGGACTAACACGCCTGATAATCAATCAGAAGACGGAATTTACAAAGGACAAAGACATAAGCCAATGGAAAATATGGGTGGAGAGTGAGGGAGGCTTGTCACCCCATACTCTACCACTGCATGCCTCGCAGAGTGAGCAGCGCATGCTCCCTGCTGCTAAAGCTCAACCTAATGACCACAGGCCACACGGTCAAACAACAGCAAGCAAGGAGGCAAAGCCACAACAAAAAACACATGCAGACATGGCTGGCTATACAAAATGGCCAGTCAGCCACATGGTCAAACAACAACAGCAAGCAAGGAGACATGGCCACAACAAAGAACACATGCAGTCCTATTTCAAAAGCACATTGGCTAGCTGGCTACACAAAGTGGTCACCAGCCACATGGCCAAACAACAACAGCAAGCAAGAAGGCAGGGCCACAACAAGAAAAACATGCAGGGCAATGGCAAAAGCACACTGGTTGGCTATACCAAATAGTCACCGGCCACATGGCTAAGCAACAAGCAAGGAAGCATTGAAAGCAAAGAATACATCCAGGCCTATAGACACTGATTACACAAAATGACCCCTTGCAAAATGGCATGGAGAGCAAAGAAAAATGATGGCCAATGGCAAACACACTCACACACACACTGGGTAGACAAAGGAGGCATGGTAACACCAAAGAAAACACTACCATTAATTATGAAATGCCAAAAACAATAATTAACTGAGATATACACATTTTACAACAACCCACATCCTCCCAAGGCAGAAAATGGTCAAACAATAGCAAGCAAGGAGGCATGGCCACAACAAAAAACACATGAAAAACAGAAAATGTTACTCCACCTGTACACACTTTGCAGAGAAAAAAGTGAAATACAACAAAAAACTCAAATTTTTAATTGAATCCAATGCCATCTCTACCCTAAATGATGTTTTAAAACAACATTTACCACAGAAACAGCTTTTTCATGCACCCACGACTCCTTCTGGGTCTACTGACTGGCTGGTCCATTGGCAGACTAGTGAATTTAATTAATATTGCAAATGTAACAAACATTGAGAAGATGTACTGAACTCTGCAATATTTTTCTTTTACAAAAGATGAACAATTAAAAGCATAAAAAACTAGACTCCTACGTAGACTGCAGGCCACCTAACACAATAAATTTAAAAAATCATATAAAAGTACAAATACATTCTGGTGCATGCCCTATATTAAACAAACACATACATTTTAAAAAGCAACATAATCTCAATAGGTTAAATAGAATTAGCTAACCCAAATAGTTATTAATGTCTGAATAATTTGCACGGTGTGCGCCAGCCTAATATTAGCAGTTGTAATATGGCGTGAAAGGGTTAAAATGAGGTAGGTTGCAATACTTGAAACTGCTTTGCGGAAAAAAGAATCGATTAAAGGAGGGGAAACTGCGCTCAATTGATGGGCAGGATCTATGACCCAACTTAATGTTGTGATCGGCAGTTTGATTCCGGAGGGGGGTGTATGATTCACTTGGGTAAAAGTCATGTAGGTCCCAAGTTGTTATAGGACCATCACCTTCTTGGGGCTGCCAAGACTGGAGATAGGGGACAACTTGTCTGCTCCTAAATCTGATTAAAACCAGGTCGCCACAGATATCTTTCCGATGGGGGCCCAACCAACCCACTCTCCTCACGCTGACTATCCTGCCATCAAGGTTGTGGGGTAAAGGTCTGTTTTTCGATAGCCAAAACTTGACTTTATTTAGCAGATCGGTGGTTCTCTCAGATTTTCCATGTTTCAGAGGAGGAACCCCCGATAGGATGGACACGAATGGAGCGGCCTCTGGGGGAAGATTAATACGAGGGAACTTAATACATTTTAATCTAGGCTCGACATTGCGATCTGAGGCTGGTATGGATGGTGCTTTAGGGACATGTGGGCACACAGTAGTGGAGACTGTTACTTGTGTTGGGGGAACTGTGTTTTGCATAGATTGTTTGGGCGAATTAAGAAGACCAGCATGGGGTGAACACTTAGATGTTACAGTGTGGGAAAATTGTGCCAGATTGAGTTTAACAGTTTCCTCGATCCCCGTCAGTCTATCCCCCAAGGTGTTAATTTTTTCGATCAGGGGATGGATAATAGTTTTAATCAATTGTTCAATCATGGTCAGGAAAACCAATTGGGAAGAGGATGCTGGATCTTCTAATTTTTTGCCCATCTCTGGAGGTAACAGAGCCGTGATAACAGGCGGGTTTATATCTGATGACACACTCTGCGGTTTAGATGTTTTGGTTTGGGACCCACTTTCTCCCACCCCGTCATGTTTCCTTTTACCAGATGTGACCTTAGCGAGAGTTGTACCTTTTGCATTTACTTTTATGGGTGTCGGTAGAGGCCCCTGTGTACTAACGCTGCGGGCTAGCGGGCTGGTGTTGGTTACAGGATGGGGTGATGTAACAAGGGTATACCTAATATTACACATTCTGTTTAGATCATCTAGCCAGGGGAGATTGAGCGCTGTACTAGATGTTTTAGAAGTGGGTTCCATGCTGGTAGGGGTATGTTTAAGCTGAGCTGTACAAAAAAATAACAACTGTACTATACGTTCATTCGTACCACATTGACAATAGCAAGCCCGTCTTGTATCTTAGGGCATAAGTTCAACCAGAGGGATATATTATGTAACTACTCCCTTAAAGATATGGGTAACAGTATCTAGCCAGAAGTAATAGTCAGTGGAATGGGCAATCAGTGGCTTTACCTCCTCTTTGAAGGCCAAGGGGGTGGCCCGTCCCGGCCTCCTCTGGCCCCGGACGGCCACAGACGGCCCGCCCTTTGCCCAGGCTTAGCCCGGCGCCGCCCGCGCGCGTCCCGCGAGGCGGTACAAGCCACGTCCTTTTCTAGCGCCTCCGGGCGCGATTAGGGGCGTGTCAGGGTACTGCTGGGCTTCTGGGGATTGTAGTGAGCAGCCTCCCCCTCACAGCGGCAGCGCCCGATGACCTATGGCGTCTGCGGCGGAGGAAGCGTCTGTCCGGCAATGGAGAGCGGGCGTTCTGATTCCCGGCACACTGTTAGGCCAGGTATGCCTCCCAAATGTCTTGCTAAAGTGCCCCACTCGTCTGCACGAGCCACGTCCTTTTCTAGCGCCTCCGGGCGCGATTAGGGGTGTGTCAGGGTACTGCTGGCCTTCTGGGGATTGTAGTGAGCAGCCTCCCCCTCACAGCGGCAGCGCCCGATGACCTATGGCGTCTGCGGCGGAGGAAGCGTCTGTACGGCAATGGAGAGCGAGGTTCTGATTCCCGGCACACTGTTAGGCCAGGTATGCCTCCCAAATGTCTTGCTAAAGTGCCCCACTCGTCTGCACGAGCCACGTCCTTTTCTAGCGCCTCCGGGCGCGATTAGGGGCGTGTCAGGGTACTGCTGGGCTTCTGGGGATTGCAGTGAGCAGCCTCCCCCTCACAGCGGCAGAGCCCGATGACCTATGGCGTCGGCGGCGGAGGAAGCGTCTGTCCGGCAATGGAGAGCGAGGTTCTGATTCCCGGCACACTGTTAGGCCAGGTATGCCTCCCAAATGTCTTGCTAAAGTGCCCCAACCAGTAAGCCATTCCTATGGAAGGCCCCTGCAATCCTGGGGAAAGAGTGCGTGGTTACATGTGAGATGGTGCTCTAGCATGAGCTGAGCCTGTCTGCAGCTGTCGGGAACAACTCCCTTAGCTGTTCCGGGATATTGCCGTACCATATACTCTTAAGTGCATTATAATCCTCGCGGTTATATGCTAACTTTGGTTTGGCTTTATCAAAACATGTCGAGTAAGGTGTCATACGATTTGGAATACTATCCCCTCGACAGTTCTGTCGACGGGGATAGCATTCCACCCTTCTAGAGGGACACGGCATGTACATAGCCTTAACCCCGGTTAAAGTTAACCAGAGCCTCAGCATCACAAAATGGATGCTGCCACCACAGACACAAGTCTGACCTCCTGCTGCTGGGAGTCCTTACAGCGAGGGAGGCTTGGACAAAGGGTTTCCTGCCTTGGGAGGTGCGAGCACCACCCCAGACAGGATTTTGTGTATTGGGTAGGACAGGGCTGAATAGAATCAGACATGCCCGGGGCACACAAGGTGTCCCCGTGCATAAGCCAGTCCAAACCGGTCCTGGGACTTTCCAGACCCAGGCCTGGCAGGGAGCTGGACAAAGGAAAGGGGTGTAACCGCCACCCCTTCCTGGACCCACCCAGAGGAGGGACCTAGCAGGTGATCCACCCCTCAGATTGGGAATAAGAGTGGGAGCAGTGCCATAGCACTTCAGATCATCCTGAATCAACTTGAAACTAAGAAGACAACTGGACTTCGACATTCTGCTGCACAGAAGACTGAAGAGCATCTCCCTTGTGGCCTAGGAGTGGCTACCCTGTGAACACAGGCACCAACCAGCAACTCAACATCTGCTTTGCCGCTGCCTCCCGCCGGAGCCCGAGCCCAGAGCCTGACAAGACCAAGACTCCCAGACTTCTCACAGCCGGATCCACAGTCCCTGCAAAGAAGGGACCCGTAGAGGCACCGAGAGACGTGGGACCGGACCCCTTGAAAGACCCCCGAGACGCTGACTGCGCAGCACCCGAGGCACCCTCGACACTGTGCTTTGGGGTTTGAGAAGCCCCACAACCGAGCAGCCCTTGCACCGAAGATCAGCCCCCCAGCATCTCCACGATCTGCGTGGGGCCCTTTTGCATTGTGCCACTTGACGCGCCATCCCGGCCACTTGCCACGTGGTCAGCGGCCATCTTGGCGACAAAACCTACAACTTACACTGCAGGTCTAGTTGCTCCAGACTTGCCCTCGCTCCTGTGAAAAGGAGTACCCGCTCTGACCTTGCTGGTCCGAGTGGTAAGCCTTTTTTGATTCCTGCGTGGCTTGCATTAGCCAAGGACTGTTTGCTCCGATCAAGTTGCGGACACCGCCATCAGCTAGACCCTTTGTGAGACAGCTCGTGACAGATGCCTGGACGTCCTCGACCTCTTCGTGTCGACGTGGCTGCAGAGAGAAGCTACACGTCATCACCTGTTTGCACCCGACATCGCCTGGTTCCATCCTGGTTCCACGGTAGTCACTGACTAGTGACTTTGAACATTGTCCCCTCTGCTTTCAGGTCTTCACAACTTCAGATCCACCCTTGGATCCACCGGAACTCTTCACATCGAGCTGTGGTATTGGGTTTCTTAAGATCTACATACTCTGCAAAAACTCCATGACACTGTAACATAGAAGTTGGCACGGAAACTGGAAATGAAAAAGACAAGTTTATTAAGACCCCATGGGGTGGTGGTACATTCCTACACCACCCTTCAGAAATGCAAGAAGTATCACACCGAACATCAGTGCGCGACCTCTTTTATACAATTTTACAGTAATAAAAAGAGTAGGCGGAACACATTTGCTCAGTTTAGGTACATATAAGGACATTTCTGAAACACAGCCAGCTTATGGGAGGAGTTTTAGCACCACTGGTCAGTTTGGGGAACATTCCTAAGCGATGACTGTTCACTAATACAGAGGGTTTGACTGCGCATGTGCAAGCTTGACCAGTACTAAAAATAGCCTGTTGCTGGGCAAGTTAGATGGTCATGGGTACAGAGGAAGGATGAAAGGGCATGCTGACCACGAGGCAGCATGTTCATGAAAATGGAAGCCAGTAATACAAAATGGCCTCAGCAACCGTGGTCAAGATAAGAAGGAATTTGTGTAGCTGAGCTAAACGCTAACCCAATAATTGTCAAATTATGACAGAGCCGCCTGCAGCATCTTCAGCTCCAAGCACCATCGACCAGCGTGACGAAACCCGACACTACTTCGACCCTATGCACCCGCGTCCTGTGGGTGAGGTAACTCAGCAACGCCGGTGTTTCCACACTGGTACACACCTCTAGTGTCTGTGTCTTAAGTTTCACTCCTCTAGGTCACTCGGAAGGTTCCTAAATAACTAACTTAGTAACTTTTACGCACCATAGACAGTGCATTGGTGAGTGCGTGCACTTTAAACACTGCACCCGAGTCCCGCGGGCCTTTCCCGACTTAGTCACTGCTAGTCCCGATCAGCTCCAGCGATTCCCAAGGCCCTAGGCCTATTTCCTTTTTTGATTGGTATCTCTTATACCACTTTCTTAGTATATGGTTTAGGTGGCCCCTAGGGCTCATCCATATTGTGCAACTTTTGTGTATTTTAACTGTGTTTTGTTTTAACGCTTGTGCTTCTGTGCTCATAAAGAGTATAGGGGATATTTGTAGTTAATAAATATATATATATTTTCAATATATATCTGTGTGGTGTCCATTCATTTGGTATTCAAGGGGGTTGTATATGGTAAAACAGCTTGCTTCACATGCCTTTCAGAGTTTAGCCTAAGACTGCTTTGTCCACGCTACCACTAGAATAGCTGGTCTATAAGGTTGACTTACAACCAATCATCATAAGGGTTGCTTGGCATGGTACAAGGTGATCACTAGAACTAGTGAGCATCACATACCAGGCCAACTTCTCACACCCTTAACAATCGCACTATAGTATCCTGTGAGGTCCAGCAAGGCCCTCATCTCAGTCTGTATTTCGGGAGGTTGCCAGCCCAGGATAGTCTCAATCTTGGCCTGGAGGAGCTGCACCTTGCCTCCACCCACCATCTGGCCTAGATACATCACAGAATCCTGCCCTATCTGGCACTTGATGGCCAGGTTTTATTGCCGCCTGTTGCAGGGTGTGAAGCATCTCCTGGAGGTGGTATAGGTGTTGCTACCAGCTGGAGTCAAATACAGCTATGTTGTCCAGATGGTCAGCAAAGATTGTCTCTTTCCCAGCCAGGACCCTGTTGACCAACCCCTGAAAGGTGGTGGGAGCATTCTTTAATCCATAGGGCATCACTCTAAAATGGAACTGGGGTGAAGAATGCAGACCTCTTTCTACCCACTGACTGGCACATGCATCAACATAGGCTTTTGCGATTCCAAAATAGCGATTATTAAGGAATCGCTATTTAGGAATCGCAAAAGCCTATGCATGAAGGAATCGCTGTAAAAATAGCGATTCATAAACATTCCTTAATTTCTACTCACAAATTGCTAGTCGCAATTAAGGAATGCTGTCCCATTCATTCCCTTGGGCCTACAGACTCATAGGAATGAATTGGAGATTGCATGAGCAATTTGCGAGTATCAGTGGGTACTCACAAATTGCTCATGCAATTTCAAGGGTGCAAGGGTGTCAAAATGACACCCTGTTGCACCCCTGAAATTAATCTCTGCACATATGTTGCACGCACACATGCCCTAAGGGCATGTGTGTGCGCAACATGAAACTTTGAAAAATGCACAAAAATGCATTTTTCAAAGTTTTTGCAAATTACCATGAAGTTCAACTTCATGGTAATTTGCTACTCCTATTAGCGAAATCGCTAATTTTGTAACTTTCATGCATTGCATTTAAAGAATCTCAATTTGGGATTCCTTAAATGCAATCGCACTTTAAGGAATCGCAATTTAGAGATTACTTAAATTGCGATTTTTGCATTTGGGATGATGCATCCCAAATGCAAAAATACCGGTGGCAAAGGGGCGGATTCTGAGAATCTGCCCGTTTGCGAACGGTATTTGGTTTGATGCATGGGGCCCTAAGTAAGCTACCCTTAAGTGAGATCAAATGTCCTGAGGAACTTGGCAGTGCCCAGACTGTCTAGGAGCTTGAGGAATGGGTTGCATGTCAGTCTTCATGATGGAATTGAGTCTCTTGTAGCCCACACAGAGCTTAAGTTCTGGAGTGGTGCCCAAAGTGACACCCTTGGGTACCAGCAGCACAGAGCAGGACCAGGGACTGTTGGAGTGCTCCATCTCTCCTAACGCCATCATCTTGGAGACCTCCTCTGTTGATACTGGCCATCTTGTCTGACAACCTGGAAATCTTATTTGTAACAGGTGGACTGTCTCCAATGTCAATATTATGGATGCACAGGTGTGTTAGTCCGGGCTGGGGGAGAAAAGAGAGGAAAACTGCCCCAGCAGCTAGCGACAGTTGCTCTGTTGCTATGTGCTCTGGGGGTCAAGGTAGGGGAGACGTTAATACTCTCTACTGACCCATCATGCTCTTGGGGCAACAGGAGGTCAGGGAGTGTTTCACTCTCCTTTTCTACCCCTTCATCTATCTCCAGGAGCAAGGTGATTTCAGACCTCTCAAAGTGAGGTTTGAGGTAGTTTATATGGAGCACACTTAAGGGGTTTCTAGAGGTCTTGAGATCCAACTGATATGTGATCTTAACCTTCTAATCCTTTACATTATACCGAGCCTGTCAAGTAATCCTGGCGAGCCTTGGGGTCCACAAACTACATGACCCACATTTTCTGGCCAGGTTTAAACTATACCAGATTGGCCGTCTGGTCATACCAGAGTTTCATAACTTTCTGACCAGCAAAAAGATTGCTTTTTTGCCTTCTTTCGGGTGCAATGCATCTGGTTACCAGAGTCCAGCATGTTGCTGGCCACATCCTGAGTGGCTTGTCTGGGAGACTTTCCCCACTCCTCTCTGGCAAGGCTAAGAGTTCCCCTATCATGGTGGCCATAAAGGAGTTCAAAGAGGCTAAACTTTACTCCCTCCAGTGGGACCTTCCTGTAGGCATTAAGACGTCATGGCAGGAGGCAGACTTCCCGCCTTTGACTCATGGGTTCCGATAGGCCCATTATCATGCCATTTAAGGTCTTGTTAAATCTCTCCACAAGAGATTTAAGGTTTGGTTTGGGGGTCATAGGGTGTGGAAAACTTATATGTTACTCCACACTCAACCAACATGGACTTCCTGTATGCTGACACAAAGTTGGTGCTTCTGTTGGATTCTACATCCTTCAGGAACCCTATATGGGTAAAAATCACTATCAGTGCCCTGGCCATAGCAGATGCAGTCACTGACCTCAGAGGAATCGCCTCCAGTTAGCAAGTGGTGTGGTGCACCATGATCAGGATGAATCTGTTACCTATATCTGTCTTGGGGTCCAAAGGCCCAACAATGTCGATGCCCACCCTCTCAAATGGAGTGCCACTGACAGGTAATAGGGCAAGGGGAGCCTCACATTTTTTCCTAACTTCACACTGTATTGGCCGATGGGAGAGAACCTACAGAATACATCTGAGGTTGTCTTCCTCCACAGCCAATAGAAGTGGGCAATAAGCTTTGCAAGGTTCTTGTCTTACCCAGATGTCCTGCAAGGGGAATATATAAGCCAAACCCAGTAGAAAGATCCTGTAACACTGGGGGACCACCAGCACATGGGCTGTCCTGGACCAGGAACCCTAAGCTCACTACACAGGAGGTTATTCTACCAATAGATAAGGTGATCTCCAGACGGATTCACCTGCTGCTTGAGGCTCAGGTTGCTGCTTCAAGACCTCTAGAGTGGGGCACACTTTCTGTGCTTGTCATAACTTTTCTCATAGGCCCCCTCCTAACTCGCCAACCACAAATATCAGTCAGTTCTTCTAGGGTGGCAGATAGGGTTAGGGGCATCCTCCTCAGGTGTCCTCTCAACCTGGACTGCAACAACTTCAGGGGCTGGCTTCCCACTCCCCTTGCCCCTCTCTGTTTTGGCAGCTGTCTGGACCATTGTTCCAGGCTCCAGACACCCCTGACACCCTTCTCGGACAAAGCAATCACAAGGAGATGATGGACGGAGTGATGAAACTTTTCAGACACTCACCCCCAGTCACAGATCTGGGTTGAATCCATCATCGTTCTTTAGCTCACTTCGCCACCCCAGTTCAGACACAGCTATATGCAAATCAGTCTTGACCTTGTGCCTCATGGGAACAGTCCAGCCCGAACTGCAAAGCCATGTCTTCCCTGGACCAGAAACAAGCATCCTTGAACCAGTTTTTGGCTAGCAGTCCTCATCAGCCAGGCCAGCTTGAATCCAGAGGCAAAGTGAGCAAGGGATCCATGTTCTCGGACAGCCAGGAACCTTTTAGTCATACAGACCCATTCAGGCAATCATAACACCTCCAAGTGTGACCTGAGCTCTCCCTCCCTCAAAGTCCAGATAGTGTGCTTCAGGTCATTGACTAACAGACAATCTACATGCATGGCAGGGCTCACAGCTACTTTTAGAGCTCTGAGACCCCAACCTACAAAGGGGACCAGAACCACTAGCAGATGACTCTCTCGGTTGTCTGTCACAATGACTTTGTTAAATGTTAGGGAAGACCTGCCATAATAATAGCAGCTGACACATTACAGCAGTCGTGCTGGCTCCTGTGTCACTCAGAGCCTCTAGTTGTTGCCCATCTAGTTGTTGCCCATTGTTACCCACTGCTTGTAATTACATTTATTAGCAGTCATATGGGCTTTTGAAACTATCTCCTTATCCCCAGGGACATTATGATTACCTCGTTCTGCTCCCTAAACCTCAGTGAGAACTTGCCCAAAGTGCTACACTTGCCAACCCAGATGCCTGCCTACCAGAGGGGGGCTATGCCCCCTTTCAACATTTGCAGTCTCCCTTAGAGTGCCCCTATTTGTAACACTCAGTACATTGGGGGATAAAACTCCCTGGTTGTTTGTCAAAGAATCCCCCTTTCTTGGGCTAAAACTGGGACTGGTTACCACTGTTCCATAACATTTATTTTGTGGGCCTTTTGAGAACTCCTTACTTTAAATTTTTTCTCCTCTCTCTTACTTCTGATGAGACCCCTGCCTACCCTTATGGGAGTCCTCCCCAATGCCTCTTTGGACACTCTGCATTAGGAAATCACTTGCACTAACCTGAACTATCACTGATCCCGTAGAGATGAAATGAGTACCTGAGATGCTAGATCCAAAGTCCCGTGTCATACTCCTGTGCCCCCAAAAGGTGGTAATTTGTGGACCCTGAGAGTTGAACAGGGGAAAAGGGTTGGGATGAGAAAGAGAGAAAGAAGGATCTTCTGAGTTGCGTCAAAACTTCTGGGAGGGGTCCTGCTGCATTGTCATTGAAGATCCCACTGATAAGAGTTTGCGTTCAGAGTCAGGTGTTTCCGAGAACCTGAGAGACTGCAATGCAGAGTCTGTCCCTATTGTTGAGGCTGCAGTCGACAAAAGATTAGGCCTGAGGGGAGCTCGCAAGAGTTTCACTCCGCCGAATACCACAGAGTTAGCGGAAACGCCTGCCAAAATTCTTTTGCGATTTCTGCGAGCAGTCGGTGTATTGATCGGCCACCATAACTTAATGACTCCTGTTCACTTTTAATAGATGAACATTGGGTAGTTGAAATCAGCAACACATTAAGCGTCCGCTGGGGGGCAATGCTGTCCATGCAATACAAAGGGCACTTCACTAAAACAGTTTGTTCTTGCTAGAAACTGAGGAATTAAACGCTGCCCTTGGGCACTCCAACAGATAACATTAAAGCCAGGGCTCATAATCAGGACTGTATGCAAATGTGTATTTTATGTTGGGACGTTTTGCAGTCCAGAAAGCATGCTTCACTGAGGAAGTTAGTGGGGTGCATGTTCCTTAAACAGCGCTAGCTGAGTTTGGAATGTGGACCACAAGTCCAGCCTCTGCACCCTTTTCACTTTGCAAATTTTCTTATGGCTCAGCTCAACTGAAGTAAACCAGAAGCAATTGAGCAGGTAAACCTATGACAACCAAATACTCATTCAAGAGAGCACAGACCCTTGGGTGATGAAAGGAATCAGAGTAAACTGTGAGTGCCCAAAAGAGAGCCTGTAGCAGAAACAGGACGCTTCTAGGAAGAGGTAAATTTTCAAGCGCACACTGAAAAGAACTCCCTGTGGTGAGGTCTGTCTGATGGTGGTGCCCTTGGAGGCTGGCACACTGTGAAAGGCCAGTGCCACAAGGGTACCTGGCATCTGCAGCCTGCACGATACAGGTTTGGGGCCTAGCAGGTGGGGCACTGCCTGTTTTCTTCACTGGGTGGTTAGACTAATGTCTGAGTTGGCAGGATATCTGGTCTTGATAGAGCCAGGGACAATGTATAACCTTTTTGCCGACAGCTCACCAGGTGAAGGGTTGGCTATTGGGATGTCTGTCTACAGATCATAGGCCACAAGTTTGAGGACCAGCAAGGACTGTTCCTCCTGTCATACTCACTCGGGGTGAGGCTAATGTGTGTGCTTAGGCAGGATATCTGGTCTCCACAGTCCCCAGGTACAATGTGTAATCTTTTCACTCTCCATCCTGCCGGATGCAGGCCCGGCTGCGGGGAGCTGTGTCTGAGGTCACAGTTGTGAGGCCCAGCAGGGCTGGCTCCTCACTGGGTAATGAGCCTAAAGTCTGTGAGCAGGCAAGATATTTGGTCTTGACAGAGCCCAGGGACAACATGCAACCCCTTTACTTACAGCCCATCGTGTGCGGGCTGACTGAGGCAGCTGGAGCCTGCAGGTCATAGGTTTGATGCCCTGCCGGGCAGACTCCACATCTTATCTTTGTGCTTTCCATGGCAAGTGTGTTACACAAGGGCTTCTATCCCAGCTTGTGTAAGGAGACGGGTTTCTTGGAATCTCATCATAGTCTTAAAAAAAATCTGACAGCGCAGTTCGAAAAATAAATCATCTACTTCTCACAGCCGTACAGTTCACCTCTTATATGCCTCCATGGTTGATGCAACTCTCTAGTGGACCCGCTAAAGTTCCCACCACCCCCAGCCCTTTAGACATCTAGATTGCTGCATTAACTTGCACACTCACATGAACAAATTACACGAAGTTACGAGGGACAGAGCTGGAAAAGAAATACAAATGATTCCTCAATCAAGCTGCAGTAGGGGAAAAGTCGTTCCTTATTTTTGACATATCACTCACCTTCAGCAAGTACCAGGACAGAACACTTCAGCCCAACACCCTTTATCTCATTCCTTAGAAACATGATCTGATCATAGCCTCATCAACCCCCTGCCTGGCATCTTTTACCCGCCCATTGTGCCAGACTGTTACCATAATCTACAGAACAACTGCAACCCCTAACTGCCCATTTCTGCTTTTTTCTGAAAGAGGTGGAAGGGGGAGGGATCTTTTCTTTACGAGGACTTTCCCCTAATATGAGAACACTCAAATTCTGAGAAAATAAGCAGTGGTGAGCGGTGTGTTCAGCTAAACTCCGTTCTGCTAGCAGTTTGCTATGTTTTTTGCCGAACTGTGTGCTCCAAGCAGAGCACGGAGTGGAAAAACTCGGCAAACTCCACCAGCAGAGCAGAGTTTGCTACCCACTCCTACAAACAATGTGAGGGCCTGAGCTGAGGATGCATCACACTGTGGCAGTTATGATGCGTCAATGGGCTGTGATGCAGTGCAGGTCTTTGCTGGAGTTCAAATTCATGCAGCACAGAGATGCATTAGTTTTGCTTGAAGCTTTGCCATGCAGGAGAGAAGATGGGTCAGTTCCACTGGCTCCACAGAGGCTTGTAGAGCACCTTAGACCCTCTTCCAAGGGTCCAGGATTGAGGTGGCACCACTGGGCAGGGTAGACTCACATATTTTAGAGCCCAGGTCCTGGAGCAAGTTGTTGGAGACTTCTGTCCCTGAGGCTCAAATCAGGAGGCCAGCCAACTAACCCTTTGAGTTGCGCTTGGGTTCTGTGTTCAAGAGAGGTAGGTTCAGTTCCTCCAGCCAGGCAAGAAGGCAGCAGGTCACTACAGCAAGGTGGCAGCACAGCAAGGCAGGAGTCGAGCAGGGCAGCAGTCCAGCAGACTGAAAGTCATTTAGCAGCTCAGCTGCCCTTCTTCATGGCAGTGTATCCACAGGCCCAGAACAGTAATGAAGAGTTTGTATCTGAGGTCCAGTATTTATACCCAGCTGTGCTTTGGAAGTGGGGGGAGAAGCTTCTAGAGGTTCCTCTTGAAGTCCCCAGGCATCATGTCTTCCCTGTTCTGACTCCAGACTAACTAGAGTGGGTATTCAGGCCTTTGCGTGGAGGCAGGACACAGTCTGTTCAGGTATAAATTGGGTTGTACCAAGCTCCTCACTCTCATCATGCCAGTGATGGCCCATCCAGGCACACCTAGGCTCCCTATTGTGTGTGGCTGTCTAGACGGAATACACAAAGCCGAACCATGAGCTACACACAGCCATGTGATAAGAGACAGGCTACAGGCACTAAATGGCTACGCCAGGAGAATGCAAACTTTCTAAAAGTACCATTTTCGAAATTCTTATTTAACATCTGACTTCCCCATAAGTTTTGATTTTAAGTTAGGATGCCAGAGACACCAAACATGAACTGGTTAACTATTTCCATTTGGAAATTACACTTATTAAAAGTAATAAGGTAACTTTATTATTATACTATGGCAGAAGTAGGCCCGTCAGTTGTGAAAAATGAGTTTTTCACTACCACAACATGTAAAACTAAAAAGCACATGCCCTACATTTTAACTAGATTTCACCCTGCCCTCTGTGCTGTCAAGAGTTTACCCTAGGGGTGACATATGTATTAAAAATGGAAGGGTTGGGCCTTGCAAAAGGTTTTCCTTGCTAGGTTGAAAAAGCAGTTAAAAACTGCACACACACAGGCTGCAATGGCAGATGTGAGGCATGTTTAAATGGATACTTAAGTGGGTGGCACAATCAGTGCTGTGGGCCCACTAGTAACATTTAAATTTCAGGCCTGGGCACATGTGGTACCATTTTACTAGGAACTTGTAAGTAAATTAAAGATTTCAATTGGAGATGAGCCAATGTTATCATGTTTGAAGGAGGGAGCACATGCCCGTTAGTACGGGTTAGCAGTGGTAAAATGTACTGAGTGCTAAGACGAGCAAAAAAGAAATCCGCAAAAATGAAGGAGGAAGGCAAAAAGTTTAGGAAAAGAACTACATAAGGCTGACAGGTCTAACGACTGGCCTCTTGAAGTTTCCCATACTGATAGCCTCATCATATTGAGAAATATAGTGGTTCCCTTTAGCGAAATAGTCATTGCCGGAGTCAGTGTCCAAAAAATTGTGTAATGTTTGAGCTCTACTGGTGGGAGTCCAGAACAATCTTAGTCAATAATGTGGTGTATTCTGCCCCCAGGATAAAGATAACTTCCCTCCCTGCATGTCGAAAACGGGACGCGGCTTCGGTATCCCGCGTTTTCGACAAATACCAAAGGTGAGCAACAATATACACTGAGACAGCTGTTAGTCTAATTTCTAATTTGATATTACTACTTTAGACGGATAACAAAAAACACGGGCTATCTGCCTAAGGTTTCTGTTGTTTTTGTCACAGACTTTGCATCCTGCCCCATCAATGACCTGTATTTCGGCTCTAAACCAATCAGAAAGCTTTTTTGAGTTCCGAGGATGACGGAGACTAAGTGATACAACACTATAGCATGTTGATTCCCTAGGGACCAATCAGTGCTCTGGATTTGGGCTTTCGCCCAATAACAGGGCCTCTATGACGGAGATAATAACTCCTTAAATGTGATCGTTATAGAATTATGTTTCGGCGCCTGAGACCTTAGACACCGATACGGAATGGCTCTGTAAAATCACAGGAGTATAACTCGGGTCAGTGTCATGTTCCACGATAGATGAGATCTAAGCCAGACCTTATCTAAAATCATAACTCGACCCCCTATCATTGGGGTAGACATGTTATTGGTCAGCAGAGGGCCAATAACATGCATCGGTTTGTCTTACTAATTTTCTTTAGCTTTCCTGAAAGTAACTGCAGCTCCCACCATGGTCCACTGGTCATGTGAGCAAATACGGCGTGCCGATTGTTCTTTTGTGGCTACATTAACCACGAAGCTCAGTCCAGTCGGTACCTCCCCCCGAGCCTCAGGACAAGGCCAGAGGTACCGACGGACAGGTAAGGAACAACAGGGCATTACGATTCTGCTCTTTTCCTAATTTAATTTAATTTTTCTTTAGCTATATCTGAGATCTATCTCAGTTTAGGTCTATATAAAACCATAAAAGTCAAACCATCTAGTCTACTTGTGGAATGAGATACACTTAATCAAGCCATTAGAGATAACTGGACATTATATCTAGAAGCAGATGACAAGATATGTTTCACTAATGCTGAGTGTTAATAGAGTTATTTGTATTTTGACATTTCCTTGATGTTTTCAGCCTTTTCAATATTATGAGTGACCCAAATACCAATGTTGTTTATGTGCCTCCCTGTGGAGGTACATATAGTGATAAATTGATATGAAGGGTGATACCTCTGTGTACATCAGTTTCACATATATACAATTTTTTTTTCTCCATAAACACAGAGCGGGGCCTCTAATTCCTGAGCCGTGGCCAGGAGAGGTGAGGCTTACTCTCAACCATTATTGGGTGAGTGAAAACTTCTTTTAAATATATATTACCCTGTATCACTGTTAGAGTTTGATTAAGAAGCACAACTAACATGGATTGAATTATAGGCAGGTGATATGTGTGTTGGATACTGTTATATATATGTGTTTTTTTAATTATTCCAGGAAAGAATCCATTGAAAAATTGGAAGTACCGACGCAGTGAGTAACTAGCGGGCGGCACAATATCCAGTATTATTATTTGGTAACAATTCTTTTGTGATTCGTTGATCATATGTACGTTATTGCAGTAGTGTATCTTGATTTGGTCCTGATGAAAGCCTAAGTAGGGGAGATGCCCCTGCACGGCAGAAAAATGTTGACCATGACACCAACTATATAGGACAGTCATTATTTCGGACTGTTATACACTTTCTTTTAATCTTGACACCATGGTCTACCCCGAATAAAAATTTCCCCTATATCATGGTAGCCAATTTTAACTAGCACTCATTTTTTGATTTTGATTTTGATCACACTTTTTCACTGCAATTTGTTTTCCCACACCATAGACACCCACGTATATTACTCTGGGTCAAATCCATCTGGCTTGGTCTTAGAGAATTGGAGAATTACACACACAATTCAATCAGGTGTGCCTCCTTATCTGGACTTTGACCTCTCCTAATCTCAGATGACGATACTCCGCCACATGGGTGGGCTGATGGGATTAATTTCCTCTCACTCAAACACTTCCAGATTCCAACACACACACGCCTTCTAACAATCAGATTTTTTGCTCTAATCTTGAGGGTTTAACACAGACCGCTACCAGTCTTTTTTCTTTCTGTGATCAGTATTCTGCTCAGAGTCAGATAGCAAACTGAGTTGCACATCCTCCTCCGGCATTCAATGTGTCGGCATCAGCCTTGTCTACAAGCAATACAGAATGCTGCAGAAAGACTGGTAGTTTATAAGTAGCTCTGAGACTCCATCTTGCTCACTCCAAAAATCATTAAAATGACTTCCTGTCAATTACTCAATCACCTTCAAAACCCTCTCTGCAACAAAACCAATAGTGTGAATGCCCCAAAATACCTTAACAATAGGAAACAAACAATTGGTGTAACATCTTTGGATCACCAAAGGTTGACACAGCTTAATATAATCCTGAAGTTTTGAGCCCAAAGATCTAGAACCTTCAAGTTATGATTGACCATACACACTGATGCTAATCAGTACAGCTTCAGAAAAAAATTAAATATGATTTTCTTTCCATGCTTGCATCTGGTGTCTCGAACTACTTTAGGACAGCTCGATGGCATATCTTTGTTGTCAAGGTTCATTCATTTATTTTTCACCCCTCCTTCATTCATTTATACATTCCCAGAAGAATCTGAATTTACTACACTTGCTCCATGGAGACTGTACTCCATTACAACTTAAAAGAGTGTCCACTTAAAAACTCTAAACCTTGGTTCAATGGTAGTCTCAATACAAATAGATGCAATTTGAGACTAGCTGAACGGCAATGGAGACCAGACCCATCCCTTGAGCATCTTAAGCACCTGAGATCATTGAGAAACAGATACTACAAAAAAATCAGAATGTCAAAAGCACATTTCTTCAGAAAGCAGCTAGCCAGTAACTGACCCCAAAAATATTTTGAACTCATAAAAGCACAATCGAATGGCACACCCAATCTGTCACTTGCTGGATCTAGTCCTGTACCAAACTGCAAGGAATTCACCTCCTTCTTTCTGCAAAAGGCAGAAACCATGAGAATTGATCTTCAGAAGGCCTTGGAACAATGTCCTATCCCACCTCAAACCAGTCCCTCCGCCTCCTGGGCTACTGTTCCAGTGTGTCCTCCTGGTCATTTCCCCAAAAACAACGCCTCATCGAACGCTTTCAGAAACTTTGAGGAAAGTTCCATTCATAAAATCCTAGCTATGCTGAAATCCTCACTTCACTTCAATGACCCTCTTACCTCTAACTTCTTCAAGGAGATCATACACGCGATACTCCCAATCTGGACCAAGATTGTTAATGCCTCCGTCAATCAAGGCACTATCCCGGACTGCCTAAAGTCTGGTCAATTTACCCCATCCTAAAAAATACCAAAAGCAGATCAAACTGACCTAAACAACTTGCAACATATTTCAAAATCCCTACCCTGTCGAAGCTCCTTGAAAAATGTTTTCACATCCAACTCTGTAACCACATCGATCAGTTCCAACTATTAGACCAATTTCAATCTGGCTTTTGTGCAGGGCACAGCAGTCAATCAGGGGTGACACACATAGTAGACAATGCACATTTGACTTTAGCTGAGGTATTTTAAAATATATCTTTAAAAGTAATTTTCACTAAATTTGATTATTTTAAATAATTAATCAAATTAAGTTATTACTGTGAAGTTACTACTAGTAACTTTATTATGTGGCTGTCTAGTGCTCTGCCACTGGGGCAAAGACAAAATTAGAGAAAATGTAAAATGTTTATTAAAATTATAAAAAATAGTAAAAATATGTTTACGATAAATATTAATGTAAATTAATTCTAGACATTAATTTAATGTATGTAGTTAATTAATGTTAATATATCATATTAAATGCAGAACATTTTTAAAGATTTATTTGACATTTATATAGTATGTTTTGAAAATTACAGAAATCTAGGTGCAGAGTTAATTTAAGGTAATTTAAATGTGTCTAAAACAACTTAAATTCACTTCATTTTTAAATTAAAGAAAGATCACAATATTTTACCATAAAATAATATTTATTTTCTTTTTTTATATATATTTTAGAGATGAAATTACATTTAACTATATATTTTTAAAAGTCAAAATGCTTTCATTTCCTATTGGGTCCTGGTTTAAAACCTGGTACCCGTGATTGTGCATGTGTGGTGCTGAACATACTCCACATCTGAGATGGAGTACATTTACTACTGTTGTGGGTCTTTTTTGATGATAGTAACTTTAGAAATGCAGTTTGGGAATAGCAGTATAATCTCTTTTTTTCTAAGTGGATATGTTCCTCCCTAACCTCCTCCTTATCCCACCTTAAATTACTCCCATTTAGCAGAAAGTTGACCGCTTCTTTTAGCCACTCCCCCGGTTCCTTCCACATTTGCTACTATGTAGTATGCTTACATGTGTGAGAATCTTCCCATAGAAACAAAAGGAGAAATAATTTGAGAATTGCAATTTCTAGTAAGTAGCACTACTGCAGTACTACTGTACATACTACAAAATGGAGTTTGTGATCAAGTCCTTGTCATCAGGCATTATATATTTGTTTCAAGGGGATAATTCCCTCCTTCTATTCTACATTTGTAACAGCAAAGCAATGTCCATGAAGGGATTGCTTTTTGGTCATTAAGTCACCTAATTTTGATCCCAGGGGATTTCAAAGCATAAAGCGACAATCTTTGAATTCTTTTGCTTGAAGTAGCTCCACATACTTCACCTTTCTGAAGGTGAGGGGCAGTAATGGCAGCAAGTAAATTTAGTGGTACATGTAGAGTAGTTGTATAATCTCTTTCGATGAATTGGAAGCTTACTTATTTTAGTAAGCCAACTAAGCATACAGCTACAATTTGGAGTTCGCACACCACTGGACTGCAAGCAGGCTCATGCTAAAATGTGATTATAATGAATATGTGACATTTGAGTAATAACATAAAATAAGGTTTCATTATTTTTTTCGTTATCAAACTTGTTCAATTCTTGATCTATATAGCATACATGCTACAATAATGGAGAGCTGCATACACCATTGTACACTGAGGACTATGCTTAAACCAAGTATGCATTGTAACACACCCTACCACCTAATACTGTTTCCATGCATCATATCTGAGTGTATATATACACATCACATGTAGCAGACATAGTCTTGTCAAGATTCTGAAGGGTCACACTTTCCAAATCATTCACAGATTCAGGAAAGCAGGGAGAGTTTGGAGAACAGAACAGAGGAAATTGGATTTACAATCCTAGTTCACTCTCTTAATGGATGAGTCATTATTCAAAGCCCCTTTAAAATCATCAGATGCCTAAAAAATATCCTGAATTGTTGCTGTGATTGTCCTGCTTTGCTACAGTTCCCTAGTTTACAATCCTTTCACTGCTGTTATTTTTCCCTTGTTGCTTACCAGCGTTTAGAATTTTCATTTAGTTCCTTTCCTTAATATGCCTCGCATTGTGGTTCTCCTATGTATTACTCCCATATACCTTGATCGTCAGCAGGTGACCTGTCTGCCTATGGTGTCCTATGGGTTCCCACCTGATCTCTTGGTCTGATGAGAGCTTACCACCACTCACTCTACCTGTACAACCTTTAGGTCTAATTCATCGGTTTACCTAGTCTTTCTAGATTAATCATTCAGTCACATTCTAGACTGTTGTATTCTATCATAACTATGACAGATGCAAATGTCTTTCAGAGTACAAGTCTACCTGAAAGAATGTCTCAGAGGGCACCTGAGGCAAAGTCACTAACAAAATGAATTCAGTTCTGTTTTTTATACCCCTTTTCCACGGTTCCCCTAGTTCCTCTAATGGGCATATCAGCGAAATGAGATTTAGGGACATCAAGTTCTCTCAGCGGGTCTGATCCTTCATAATATGACAAGTCTTTCCATTGTTCATAAAGAACTATTGATGTAGCAAAATGGTTTTTGTTGGACTTGGACCTCCCTGCAGAGTCATCCCCAAACATTTTGCCTTAACCGTACTGTTTTCTGAACCCATTTTTGTTGGCTTTTAAGACTTTGTGCACTTTACCACTGCTAACTGGTGCTAAAGATCGTGTGCCCTCTACTTCAAACAAGGTAAAATTGGCTTACATCCAACTGGGGGTTTAATTTGCATGTGAATCCATAACAAAGTGGTACTACTTGTACCCATGGCCTGTAAAATGAATGCTACTTGTAGGCCTGAAGCACTAATTGTGCACCCCACTTAAGTAGCCTTTCAACCATGTCTCAGGCTTGCCATTGCAACCTGTGTGTGTACTTTTAAACTTTCATTTAAACCTGGCAAAATAAGTATTTTGCCAGGCCTAAACCTTCCTTTTTAATGCATGCGATTTACCCCTAGGGTAGGACCTAAGCAACCAAGGAGGCAGTGTACAGTATATTTAAACCGCTAGGCATGCACGTTTAACCTTTACATGTCCTGTTAGTGAAAAACTCATATGTTTCTTTTTTACTACTGCAAGGTTTGTCTTGCCTTTAGGATAACATTGGGTTACCTCATTACATTTAGTAAGTGATAACTTTCAAATGGGAGCAGATAGGAATTTTGAGTTTGGTGTCTAAATAATTGTAATTTAAACCCCTCTTTAATGGTAAAGGCAGATTTTAAGTCACAATTTTAAAAACGACATGTTTATAAAGTTGATGACTTCTTTTCTTTAATAATTTGGTGCCTGTATCCCGGGACACATGACTTGGCGTGCTGCCAGTTTGTCGTTATCTATTACTTCCAGACAGTGAGAGAAAGTGTGAATAGGTGTTGGTAGGATGGGCCAGCTCTGATTTGATGACGGGTGGTGCTGTCACCTACCACATTTGCACATCACAAAGACTCTGCCTCAGCACAATCACAAAGAGTTTCATACCAGTCTTTTATGCCCCCAACTGAGGCCAGGGCAGAGAGGAAGAAAATTCCAAAGACAATAGAGGCAGGAAACATCTCCTACTTCAAAGCTGGCACCAAGGATAGATAGTGGACCCTCAGACCCAACTGTACACATCTAAACCTATGGAAGACTACAAAGAAGGCCTGCTGTGCTGCTCTTCTGCATGAAGGGCTGTTTCTCCGCTGCCCTTATACCCAGCTGCCCTGCTTCCTTAGTGAGGACTGGACCTACAGCTTGAGCCTGGGACAACAAGAGTCACTCCAAGGGCTAGTTGGCTGGCCTCCTAATCAGAACCTCATGGACATCACACCAGTCCTGGACCCTTGGAAGTGGTTCTGAAGGTGCTCTGCCAGACCAACTGTGGTTCTGGCTGAACTGACAGAGTACGAAACATCGCCCCGAAGCTTATGGGAACCACTGATGTGCAACGCATTTTAACGCAGGAACTTGAATCACAGCCTGGCAGCTCCCTGGAATCTCCGCTGCACAATACATCCTCAATGAAGGACCTTGCATCGCTCCTTGGAACCCCATCTGCATTATACATCCTTGACATTGGGCTTAGCAATGCTCTGCAACCAGGATTTAAGGTACATTGTTCAGAGGTCCAAACTTGTTCCCTGTATTTGGTCCACGCTCCATCGTAGTTGACCTGAACTTGTGACTTGGTCTTGATACGGCATGACCAGATAACCACTGTTGGTGTTTTGTGCCTTTGGATACTATTTTTACCTAAACCTTGATATGCATATCTACGGTTTTACTGATTGAATGTTTTATTTTTTGGCATCAAATAATGTATTACATTTTATTCAATTTTTTTTTAATTGGTAGGGAATTTCTCTTGTGTTGTATTTCACTTAGTTACCATTTGAAATACTTTAAACATTGCCTCTAAGTTAAGCCAGGTGCTAGTGTACCAGGGTACCAGAAGGATATGCACAGGTTAATTTGGAGTTTGCTTTTGTTTCACCCTGACAAGAATTGTGGTTGCTGCTTGAGTAGTGTATTAACCCCCTCAACCAGTAACCCAATTTATTAGTTATAGTCTGGCATATTGATTATTTTTGCAATCCCAGAACCCGCTTTATCCCCATTGACCTTAAAAGAATAAGGGGGCATATTACCAACGTTAAGCGATATTTATCGCTAACGATGCTTAGCAACAAATTTTTTAACGCTAAGCATCGCCGGAAATTATCGCAGAGATAACTTGCTATTAGCAAGGTTTATTTCAGAAGTGATAAAAATCCTCACGCTTACTGCCAATTGAGAGATTATCGCTGGAAAACCAACGATAATCTCTCAAAGTTTGGCGTTAGCTTGATGATAGGGGCTCACAAACTTAGCCATGATATCCACCTTCCATAGGCTATCATGGCTAAGTCAGGAAAATTTTAGGTGTAAAAAAAGCAGTGCTAACCGCAGTTAGCGCTGCTTTTTTTTAATCACTAACAGGGTTAGCGAAATCCTTGATAATAGGAGAAATGTCGCTTAACAACATTTCTCCTATTATTTTTCTCTGGAACGCCCCCTTTGCATCTCATTAGAGATGCGAGGGGAAGCGTAGAGAAAAAGGGTGCTAACATGCAAATTTGCATGTTAGCACCCTGTTGCTGATAGGGAGATAATTTTATCTCCGATTTCTTGGCTTTTAAAGCCAAAAAAGCGGCGATAAATCCCTTGATAATATGCCCCAAGGTTTTGGTGAATTGTCTCAAATTTTGGCATCTGCACGCTCACAACTCATCACTAAAATGTAGGCGGTTTGGTGATGGTTGACAAACTTCTAACTGAACTAATATGCATTATTTTCAGAATCTATTTAAAAAAAAACTATTTTTATCAAGCAGTTGCTTTGTACACCAATACAGTTGATACAGATACAGAATTGTTTCCCTTCACTATGGCCAATGCCATCATAAGCCAAATTCTAAGGTATTTGGGCCACCGCTCCTCCCCCCTATTCCCGGGAAATGCCACCGTGCTTCCAGTGGGACCTGGAGGCCTGGAGCTGCAGCCGTAATCCTTGTCACTCCCTCCTAATAGCACTTGATCCTGGGGCAGGCCCATATGATTTGAAAGAAAGATCTGTCCTCCTGCACTCAATGGCACATCGAGCGGGGTTGCAATGGCTCCACCTGTATTGGAGTGTTATAGAGTCGAATGGCCTGTGCAATATGCGTATCTGAACCAAGAGGAAGCACCCATGAATGGCAATCTTGCTAGGGCATTGCAGTGCCTCTGCCCAATCATCGTCCTCCAGAAGCCCTATGTCTGTTTTCTACACTTCTCTCAGGGGGCCAAGAGGATCAAGCAGATTGTTTATACATTTTCGGTATGTACTGTAGATGGCTTTTAACTCCATCGGATCCAGAAGAAGTTGGTCTTCAAGGGAGAGTATTCTTGTATCGATTCCACTTCTGACAGGTGGCAATGCAAATCATGACTTAACTGCAAGTATTGGAAGCGCTAAGCATCTGCCATCCTGCGTTCCACCCCAACAATCACTGATTTTGATGCTGACCCCTATTTACAAGGGTGGCGTAAATATGGGGCAGCACCAAAATTAAGACCAGGGAAAACCTGGTCTTACCCTGGTGCAACGAGGAGAAATGTTTAATTTCTCCTCATTTTTTCTGTTTCCATGTGTGCTGCGGTGTGCAGCACACAGAGACACAGCAAAATGCCATCAATTGTTTATGTGCAGGAAGGTATCCCTTCCTGCACATAGCAATCATTAAAAAAAATGACGTTTTGCAACTTCTATGTGTGCTGCATTAAGCAGCACACATAGAAGTTGCAAAACCCCATTTAGAGATTGTTTATGTGCAGGAAGGAAGACCTTCCTGCACATAAACAATCTTTCCCGGCAATTGAGACATCCTTGCACTATGGTGCAAAGGTGCCTGCATTGGTGCTACGATTCAGAAAAGGGGGTGGTGATGAACAGAGTGTCTGAATTAAGCAGACCACTCTTTCCCAGTCCAAAGATCAGGGCTTGATCCATCACCGTTATTTATCTCACTGCACCATACCAGCTCAGAACCTGGCTAAATGCAAATCAGTCTGTCCCTGGCCCAGTGCATCATGGGAACAGGGCAGACTAAACTACCAAGCCAATTCTTCACCAGAAATGAGACAAGCTACCGGGGACCGGTTTCTGGCATTTCAGCCGTCTTCGGCCCGGCTTGCTTGAATCCTGATGATGCAGTGAGAAAGGGACTCATGTCTGAGTATACCCTGCCACACCTATAGTGGCCAAAAACGATCCTGCATTGGTGCTAGGCAGCTTAATATAGCACCAGCGCAGGGGGAATGCAGGTCTGCACTATATTGTTGTAAATATGGTGCATCCCTGCGTTTCAGATGTGGTGAAGCGCTGCATTAAGCCAAGAAGGCTGACTCCACACTCTTGCAATTCTCTAGTAAATATGCCCCTTAGTGTCTTCTGCACACAGCTCTTTTGCAGTCTCAAACCCAGCATTTGAAAAATATTTGGGTTTGCAACAAGAAGGCATTACACAATGTACAAAAGCTGTTTTACAAAATTTGGAAAAACCTTTTCCCACTCGCAATTGTAGGAGGGAGTGTGAAAAAAGTGTCCCTCTCCTATTTGCGAGTTGAAAGAATTGCATGTGTCCCACTGATGGGCATGGGATGTTTTTTTTAAAACAATGGGGCTTATTTGCAAGCCCCTAGTGTCACTGGTAGGTCACTTTTTCCCATGCTAAAAGTGATGAAAAGGCGGCACAATGGATTTATAAATAAGCACCGATGTTTCCTGTTTGGAAATGTCAATGTACACACAAGCATGGACATTTTCTATCTCTTGAAGTCTTCAAAACGCACAGCCTCAGTCAATCACAGGGGGTCATAAACTCTGCCCTGTTTAATTAATATTTATTAGGCAGGTCATTTTGTGACCTCCTTTTGACAGAAACATTGCACTACCATTTGCAAATCAGTGGATGTGCAAACTGCACGTCTTAGTTTGTGAATGAAAGTCCATATTTCGCTTCTAAATTACTATAAACAAACAGTGTACAACTAATCATTTTCTGGTTCTAGTTCTACTTACTATTAGGAAACCATAGGTGGTTAACCTCACTTGACATGTTGACAAAGGTGTGTGAAAGAACCATATAAAATCTCCTCGGGTGCCTCCCCTTCAATGTTTCCTGAAAGAAGTTAATGACAAAAAGAACAACACGTTAGTGAAGCATATTACAATTTGTCAGCAGCAAGTTTTCAAGGTATTAAAGTCTTCCTTTGGTAGTCACTATTATAATTTACCCCAGGAAAAAATATACAAAAATGGCACTTTTAACCTTGTAGTGACAGAGATTTGCAATAACAATCTATGGGGCATATTTACAAGCCCCTATCACCACAGGAACGTCACTTTTTATATAATTCCTGTGGCGGTAGGGGTTTTGACTTATTTACAAGGTGGCGATAACGTGACTTAAAGCCACCTTGTAAATAAGGCACCCTTTTATGCTATACTTAGCGTGAAAGGGGTGGACAATGGGTGTAACGGTGGGCATTCCGCAGCAACAGCCAATGAATTGACGCTGCCCCCTATTTACAAGGGCAGCATGAGTAGGAGGCAGCGCCAAAATTAATACCAGGGAAAACCTCGTCTTAACATGTCAAAACGAAGAGAGATGCTTTATTTCTCCTTGTTTTTGCTCTTTGTATGTGTGCTGCTTAGTGCAGCACACATAGAAACAGCAAATCGCCATGAATGATTATTTATGTGATGGAAGGTGTCCCTTTCTGCACATAAACAATCATGCCGTCAATGCAGGCACCCTTGCACTATGGTGCAATGGTGCCTGTGTTGGCGCTAAGAAGCTTAATTTAGTACCATGGCAGGGAGAAATGCAGAGGTGCACAGTGTTTCTGCAAATACGGTGCATTCATATGTTTCGAAAGTGATGGAGCATAGGCTAGTCATTTTGGACCTAACCCACGCTCCCCCACTTTATTGTAAATATGCCCCTATATTTGTCTTAGATTCTGCTGGCTAGACAAATAATGAGTTCAGCTCAAATAACTACGAAGTTGTGTAAGTTTCACACCTCCTAAATAGATTAGGTAAACAAAACGGACTCTTTACTTTCCCGTGGGAAACATCTAGTAACAATTATTCACGGTTATGAAAGGGTGTTAATCTGTGATTGAAATGAACGAAAAGCAGGAGAGGTGACAAATAAGATTAACTTCGTTACTAATGCTGAAGTGAGCATTAACTCACGGCAGACACCTGAACTGCTGAGAAAAAAAGAAAATAATAGCAAATGCTAGCTCAACATGACCTCAACTGTTTAGGAAAATCGGTAGAAAGTCTTTTAGTATTCTCATGTTTGAAACACTAGATTTTCTATTTAAGTTCACTGAAAGTACATTTGTTGGGAAGAAGATGGTACCTGCAAGTTTTTACCTGGCATGTAGCAACAGTTTAGAGAGTATTCATTTGCAATGTACCTGTATTTCTCTTTAGTATAAAAGCACTATAGTTAGATGCTAAAAATCTCTGGAGCACTGAAGGCCTACTATGGCAGTGCATTGTTCCTTCTTTGAATGCCCACAGCAAAGCGTGCTCGATTTCCTTTTGCAGCATCATCATTACAATATTTGATTTACTGAAAATGTTTGGTAATCAGATAGAATTCAATTAGCATTTGGGCGACCAGGAACCTCTTCATGAATTGGTCTTAATTTCTGCCAAACCTGTGGTTCTCTGCTTCATTTTGAGGTGGGAGAAACACCAAGGGGTCCATTAGGATGTAGGGCGGATCCCCATCGTCCCATGGCGGTGGCTATGGAAACGTTGGGAGATCCTCGCAAGCCATACCTCACTGGACTCCTCAGGGTGTCTAGTTTTCAGACATGTGTGGGTTTGGTAGGTTTCCCTAGGTGGTGACGATCCCGGGGCCAAAATGCCAGGTGCCCAGGTACTTTTGTTTTAGGTAATTTTGAAGTCTCCACAGTATGGCTTGGGCCCTTTCCTGTTGCAGCCACTATGCCTACCCACACAAGTGAGGTACCATTTTTATTAAGAGACCTGGAGGAACGCTGGGTGGTAGGGCATTTGTAGGACATTTTTGTCAACCCGGTGATTCTACAACTTTCACACACAGAAATGTGAGAACAAATAGATTTTTTTAAACATAATTTGAGGTTTGCAGGGGATTCTGGGTAGGGAAATGTTGGGGCCGCATGCAAGCCCTACCTTCCTGGACTCCCCCAGGTGTCTAGTTTTCAGAAATGTGTGGGTTTGGTAGGTCTCCCTAGGTGGCCGCCAAGCCCGGCACCTAAAATTCCTGGGACCCCCCTTGCAAAACAAGGTTGTTTTGTAATAGGTAATTTTGATGCTGCCACAATAGGTTTTGGGTCCTTGCCTGTCGCGGATACTTGACCCACCCACATGAGTGAGGTACCATTTTTATTGTGAGACCTGCGGGAAAGAGGTGTAGAAGGACATTTGTGGATCCACGCAGATTCCCGAATTTTCCGCACAGAAATTTGAGAAAAAGTGATTTTTTCAGCTAAATTTGAGGTTTGCAGGGGATTCTGAGTAGGGAAATGTTGGGGGACCCATGCAAGTCATACCTTGCTGGATTCTCGGGGGTGTCTAGTTTTCAGAAATGTGTGGGTTTGGTAGGTTTCCCTAGGTGGCTGCCATGGCCAGCGCCAAAACCTCATGGTACCCCCTTGCAAAACCATGTTGTTTTGTAATAGGTCATTTTTAAGTCGCCTCAATAGGTTTTAGGCCCTTGCCTGTCGTGGATACTTGACACACCCACACAAGTGAGGTTCGATTTTTCTTGGAAGACTTTGGGGAATGCGGGCTGGGTGGAATTTTGTGGATATACGCAAATTCCAGAACTCTCCAACACAGAAATGTGAGGATTTTTTTTTTTTACAAGGTAGGAAGTTTGAAAGGGATTCTGGGTAACAGAACCTAGTGAGAGTCAGACAAGTCACTCCATCCTGGATTCCCCAGGGTGTCTAGTTTTCACAAATGCATAGGTTTGCTAGGTTTCCCTAGGTGTCAGGAGAGCTAGGGTTCAAAATCTACAGCTAGGCACTTTGCAAAATAGTGTCAGTTTTCACTGTAAAATGTATTGTGTCCATGTTGAGTTCTGGGCCGTTTCCTGTTGCGGGCATTCGACCTACCACACATGTGAGGTACTATTTTTCTCGGAAGACTTTGGGGAATAGGGGTTGAGTGCAATTAAGTGGATCCACGCAGATTCCAGCCCAGAATTGTGAGGAAAATAGTTTTTTAGGACACATTTTGCGGTTTGCAACAGATTCTGGGTAACAGAACCTGGTGAGAGCCAGACAAATCACCTCATCCTGGATTCCCCTGGATGTCTAGTTTAAAAAAATGATTACTTTGATAGGTTTCCCTAGTTGCCGGCAGAGCTAGGGTTCAAAATCTACAGCTAGGCACTTTGCAAAAAAAGGGTTCGTTTTCACAGAGGAAATGTGGTGTGTCCACGTGGCATTTTGGACCGTTTCCTGTCGCAGGCACAAGGCCTGCCCACAAAAGTGAGGTACCATTATTCTCGTAAGACTTTGGAAAATGCGGTATGGCTGGGATTTTTTGGATCCATGCAGATTCCAGAACTTTCCATCACAGAAATGTGGGGGAAAAGTGTTTTTTTAACTAAGTTTGAGGTTTGCAAGGGATACCGGGTAACAGCACCTGGTGAGAGGCACTCAAGTCAACCCAGCCTGGATTCCCCATGGTATCTAGTTTAAAAAAATATACAAGTTTGCTAGGTTTGCTAGGGCCCAAAATCCAAAGGTAGGCACATTGCTAAAAACAAGTTTGTGCCTAGTTGGCTTTTTGTGGCCCTGGGGGGGGGGTAGGGTTGCCCCGATATGCCATCATGCGGGAACGGAAAGACTGTGGCTATTTTTTGGCAGTGGGGGTATTGGTATGCCCATTCTGGGCAGCCCCCACCCCACACATTAAAAAAGCCAGCATAATTGCTGGTGCCTAGTGGGTGTTCGGCCCCCCCTGGGGAAGATCAGGGGCCACTGCCCCATCTACCCCCCGGGGGGCAGAAAGACTGTGGCATTTTTGGGGGCATGCCCATTCTGGGCTGACCTTTCTCCTGAAAAAAAAATCTGGAGGCCCAATGGGCTTTCTGCACCCTGGGGGGCAGATAAGGGGCTATTGCCCCAAAATGCCTCCAGGGAGGGGCAGAAGGACTATGGACTATGGTACTTGTTTTGGGGTGGAAGCATTATCATGCCAGTTCTGGGAAGCCCTCACCACTACATTATAACAAAAACAAAAATCAGAGGGCTGCCCCCTGGTAGAGTAGAAAGAATGTAGAATTTTTTTGGTGGGGGTGGGGGTATTGGCCTGCCCCCACCCCAACATGGTTTCAGAATGGGCTTTCTGCTCCCAGGAGGGCAGATTGGGGGCTACTGCCCCATCTGCCCCCCGGGGGGCAGAACGACTGGAAATTCACTGGGGGTGAGGGCATTGTCATGCCCATTTTGTGCAGCCCCCACCCAAACCACAATAAAAAAACTGGTTTCTAGTGGACTTTCTGCCTCCCTGGGGGCAGATTGAGGGCTGATGCCCCTGTATTCCCCCTGGGGGTGCAGAAATACTGATATTTCTCTGGAAGGGTGGTGGGGGCATTGTCATGCCGTTTTTGGGCAGCTCCCACCCCAACCTCAATAAAAAAAACTGGTTTCTAGTGGACTTTCTGCCTCCCCGGGGGCCGATTGGAGGCTTCTGCCCTAGTCTTCCCCCGGGGGCAGAAATACTGATATTTCTAGGGGGCATTGGAATGCCCTTTTTAGGCAGCCCCCACCCCGACCTCAATAAAAAAAAACCTGGTTTTTAGTGTGCTTTCTGCCCCCCCCCCGGGGGGGGCAGAAAGCCCACTAAAAACCAGGGAGGGTAGGGGCATTGGCTTGCCCTTTTTGGGCATCCCCCACCCCAATGTCAATAAAAATAATCCCTGGTGGCCAGTCAGCTTTCTGCCCACCCTGGGGGCAGGTTGGGGGCTACTGCCTCGAAAGACTGTTGTGCCCAAAACACAATGGGGGGAGCAGAGGCCCTTGCCCAAGGGGCCGCTCCCCCCTCCCTGGTGCTACTGGGTGGATCCCTGTTTGGAGATAGCCCTCCTGGGGTACCCTTGGAAAGGGGAGATTCTCCCCTTTCCAATGATACCCCTGCCACGTGTTTCGGTACTTGGGGGGCTGAGAGAGCCCCACAAGGACTAAAATGCTGAAACTGAAACTAAGTTTTAGTTTTGTTTTTAATATAATGACAACAGCGCCCCATGCATGCGATCGTCATTACCATGAAACTAGGGAAGGGCCTCAGGAGGTCCCCTCAAAAATGGAAATCCCTCTGCTCTTTACAGCAGAGGTATATAGTGCCCCTGTCCTCATGGCAGAATGGTTCCGTCATGAGGACAGGAGCACCGAAGGCGTTAATGCTAAAGCATTAAATTACATTTCTTAGCCATTTAGAAACATTCAAAAACATTATTGGCTTAAAACTGAACCGGACAATGCAATTGTTTTCTACCTTCGGAGGTATGAACAGGTTTTTCTTGCCTAAAGGGTGTGTGCCATCGGCCACGAGAGACTGGAATTGGGCACTTTGCAAAAGAGCAGCTGGCTGTTCTTTTATCAACCGGCCACAGCGGCTTTCTGTTTCTAGACATTATTAAACAACACTGACATTTACCTAACAGACTGTGGCGGCTGTTGGGCTCTTGTCAATAGCTTCAGCCTTCTAAAAAAAGTAGAAAACAGCCTTAATGTAGTTATAAGGATGCTGATAGCCTCGTGTGAGGTCTATCTTCTAGAAAAGGCCTTGATGTAGTGACAAGGATGCTGATAGCATCCTGCTTGAGGTTAATAGTAAAGCGTGTGAACTGCTTGTTCTGAGGGTCATATATAATAAATGAGCTTCGGCTCAACATTAGTAATTCACAGAAAATAACTTAATCTCTCCATGCCTATCTAAAAATGAATGTGTCCATCTGTAACTAACGTGTTCTCTTTTAAATGGTTGCAATACATTGGGTTGTGTTTGTGATATTTAAAATTCCACCAAAAAAAAATGCCTGACCAGATGGGAGGACGCAAGAGAGGTCATCACACTCTGTCCTGTTTGATGGTCAACTAAAATATTCTCAGAGTGAAATTCCCGGAAAGAGAACTAAACAAACAAAGGAGGGACTTTGTCCGAAATGGACCAAGAAGAAGCTAGCATTTCTGAATGCTGCACCTAACAGCCAATGGCAATGGGTGAGTTTGCCAAAGCCCCACAGAGAGATAAAACAGGGCATCGCTAAAGCTCTACCTAAAAAGGCAAAAGTAGCAAAAGACACCTTTTGACAGTGCCACCAAGGCACCTTAAGTTTTCTCGTACTTCATATTTGGGACCACGTTCCAAGCATTCACTGAGAAATAGAATTAGCTGAGCTCTCAGATCCTCTTTTGTTCACAAAGTCCTGCCTTACCATGTTGAACATTTTTGCCATTTCAGACATTGTTGAAGACCAGGTGCCAACAGTTGTCACAATCAAATAACAAAAATGCAATGACTCCATGTACCCATAAGAGAAATTCAGTAGTGAGAAGAACTTTTTGAGTACTTCAAGATGATAAATCCACACTTTGGGAAAAGAAAAACACAAGAGAGCAGACCAGGTCTAAGAGTGGTGTGAGACCATGACAGTGACCTAGGATCAGTAGGCTGCACATGTGAACCCAAGTTGCTGGAGATTATTGGGAAACATAAAGCTAGTACAAATCCCATCAGACCACCCTAGCGGTGGAGTTTACGTCACGTGGGAATTGCAGATCGATCCATATTCTTAGTCGGCCATATAGTGCCGGTGTAGAACTGGATGTCAGAAAACTAGCAAACATGTTTACCATGTAGTGGACTGAATGATGTGCAGTGCTCAAGATAAAGTGATATATAAAATTAACTACACAGACTCTGAAAGAGCGTTTAAACAGAAGGCCGTGTATCAAGGGATAAAAACGCGCCTGGTAGAGCAACTACCCTATGGCGCTGAGTGCAGTACGGTCGACATGTTTCAGCCAAAAGGGGTTTTGCCCCGGCATTCTTCAGGACCTCTTATAAATCAGCTACTGCAGCCATAACTACAAACGTTGTGTTTAGTGAGAGATAGTGATAAGGTTGCTAGTAGAAAAGATACATATCTACCAGAGACTTTCACGGTTAGACGTCCACTTTGAGGGAGAGAAGCATATCTTCTTCCTATCAATAAACAAGATGGTATTGTACAACAACGTTAAATTACACATACACAACCACCTGTACCCAGAGAGACTGTTCAGACAAAACACACCTTGATGAATAATTTACATTCTGCATATTTGAAAAAAGCATAATCGCTTGATCATTTCGAGGCATTTCCTCAAAGTGATACTCACCCAGCGTTGTGTGGGTGAAGACCTCACCTCACCCGGCAACCGCTCGGGAGTATGAGGCCCCGCTCTGTGGTGTAGAAAGAGGACACAGTCAGCACACAGTTCTACTGTGCCCAAGCCAATTGCTCTACACGCAAACCCAACGCACGTGTGATGTGTATCCAACTGTCAGGCTAAGTTCACACAAATCACAGCTACCCGTGTGTCACCTTTAAAGATAGCATGGTACAGACATTTAGGGATGCCTAGAAAAATCTTATGATGGTATATGGACCTCTCAATCAATCATGTGTATTGGAAACTTTATAGAAAACTTAATAAAAACCAATCTAGTGGCACTAGTAAGTACACACATATCACAGCTACCCGTGTGTCTTATGATGGATACTTTATAGAAAACTTAATAGAAACCAGTCTAGTGGCACTAGTAAGAGGGGCTGGAGTAGGTCCACAAGAGACTACCTGGGCTGCTCGAGATTAGGAGCCCATTAAGTATCAAGGAGTTTGAGTATCCAAGACCCCTTCCATATATCAGTCATGGTAAAACAAAACGATGACCTAACAAACTGCCTAAAGTCCCCCTACTTAAACAAAGCCTGGATGGACCACCCGATACTGTGTAGCCTAGTAAATTGGGGAGAGTCTGGCAGGGCACTCACCTGTCCGTCGGTACCTCTGGCTATGGGCCGAGCGGAAGGGGAGGCATTCACAAGGTTGTTCGTTGCCCTTAAGTAGCCGCCAAATGGTAATTAATGTGGCTAACGCGGCAAACCAGGCGTCCTGCTAAACAGAGCTCTCGAAGTAAAAACAAAGCAAAATGCTATTCAATCGCGCATGCGCACTAGGTGCAGGACACGCGAGTCAGGTTTGATGTTACAAACCCATTTCGTCCTTCCAAAAAGGATTCTGAGGTCAATCGCTGTAACAAAGCAGCGTAAATGCATCCTTTGGGAATATAATTATTTTAAGAAATAAGTGTCAAAAGACCGTAGGAGTGAACGCGCGAGGAGACGCTAATCTCTCACACATGCGTACATGGTTCAAATTCGTGAGGAATGCTTAAGTTTGAAAGAAACTGCATCTATGATGCTGCTGGCTAAAATACTCAATATCTTGATGGATATACAACATTGTACGCCTCCAAATAGTGATTTGGTCTAATACATATCCCATCACAGGCACATTCAAAACTACCGGGGGACTAAGCTTCACTAAGGCGTGTGGCAGACAGGTGGTGCTCATGCAGGCTTATATCGAGCAGGGGCAATTCATGCAGATGAATGTCTAGGACGTTTTTCTTACACTGAGAAAACCACCATAGGGCAATATTATATTGATTCCAATGTTTACATCCATGTAGAGCACGTATAGTATTGTCATCAAATATCTTGACATCAAAATGTCTTTTTTAACAGGGAATGTGATGGTGACTAGATAGACAGGAGGGAGAACACACACACTTACGTTAGGTGAGCTATCAGGACGCAAAAACTATGTTCGCGTCCAAAATTACTAGACCCGCAACTAAAAAGTTGCTCTAAATACTGACAAACAAACATGTGTGGAGGGTCGGGGGGAATATTTAACGACCTGTCTGCTCGCTCCCCAATTATCAAATAGAAAAACACAAGAGAGCAGACCAGGTCTAAGAGTGGTGTGAGACCATGACAGTGACCTAGGATCAGTAGGCTGCACATGTGAACCCAAGTTGCTGGAGATTATTGGGGAAACATAAAGCTAGAACAAATCCCATCAGACCACCCTTGCGGTGGAGTTTACGTCACGTGGGAATTGCAGATCGATCCATATTCTTAGTCGGCCATATAGTGCCGGTGTAGAACTGGATGTCAGAAAACTAGCAAACATGTTTACCATGTAGTGGACTGAATGATGTGCAGTGCTCAAGATAAAGTGATATATAAAATTAACTACACAGACTCTGAAAGAGCGTTTAAACAGAAGGCCGTGTGTCAAGGGATAAAAACGCGCCTGGTAGAGCAACTACCCTATGGCGCTGTGTGCAGTACGGTCGACATGTTTCAGCCAAAAGGGGTTTTGCCCCGGCATTCTTCAGGACCTCTTATAAATCAGCTACTGCAGCCATAACTACAAACGTTGTGTTTAGTGAGAGATAGTGATAAGGTTGCTAGTAGAAAAGATACATATCTACCAGAGACTTTCACGGTTAGACGTCCACTTTGAGGGAGAGAAGCATATCTTCTTCCTATCAATAAACAAGATGGTATTGTACAACAACGTTAAATTACACATACACAACCACCTGTACCCAGAGAGACTGTTCAGACAAAACACACCTGCATGAATAATTTACATTCTGCATATTTGAAAAAAGCATAATCGCTTGATCATTTCGAGGCATTTCCTCAAAGTGATACTCACCCAGCGGTGTGTGGGTGAAGACCTCACCTCACCCGGCAACCGCTCGGGAGTCTGAGGCCCCGCTCTGTGGTGTAGAAAGAGGACACAGTCAGCACACAGTTCTACTGTGCCCAAGCCAATTGCTCTACACGCAAACCCAACGCACGTGTGATGTGTATCCAACTGTCAGGCTAAGTTCACACAAATCACAGCTACCCGTGTGTCACCTTTAAAGATAGCATGGTACAGACATTTAGGGATGCCTAGAAAAATCTTATGATGGTATATGGACCTCTCAATCAATCATGTGTATTGGAAACTTTATAGAAAACTTAATAAAAACCAATCTAGTGGCACTAGTAAGTACACACATATCACAGCTACCCGTGTGTCTTATGATGGATACTTTATAGAAAACTTAATAGAAACCAGTCTAGTGGCACTAGTAAGAGGGGCTGGAGTAGGTCCACAAGAGACTACCTGGGCTGCTCGAGATTAGGAGCCCATTAAGTATCAAGGAGTTTGAGTATCCAAGACCCCTTCCATATATCAGTCATGGTAAAACAAAACGATGACCTAACAAACTGCCTAAAGTCCCCCTACTTAAACAAAGCCTGGATGGACCACCCGATACTGTGTAGCCTAGTAAATTGGGGAGAGTCTGGCAGGGCACTCACCTGTCCGTCGGTACCTCTGGCTATGGGCCGAGCGGAAGGGGAGGCATTCACAAGGTTGTTCGTTGCCCTTAAGTAGCCGCCAAATGGTAATTAATGTGGCTAACGCGGCAAACCGGGCGTCCTGCTAAACAGAGCTCTCGAAGTAAAAACAAAGCAAAATGCTATTTAATTGCGCATGCACACTAGGTGCAGGACACGCAAGTCAGGTTTGATGTTACAAACCCATTTCGTCCTTCCAAAAAGGATTCTGAGGTCAATCGCTGTAACAAAGCAGCGTAAATGCATCCTTTGGGAATATAATTATTTGAAGAAATAAGTGTCAAAAGACCGTAGGAGTGAACGCGCGAGGAGACGCTAATCTCTCACGCATGCGTACATGGTTCAAATTCGTGAGGAATGCTTAAGTTTGAAAGAAACTGCATCTATGATGCTGCTGGCTAAAATACTCAATATCTTGATGGATATACAACATTGTACGCCTCCAAATAGTGATTTGGTCTAATACATATCCCATCACAGGCACATTCAAAACTACCGGGGGACTAAGCTTCACTAAGGCGTGTGGCAGACAGGTGGTGCTCATGCAGGCTTATATCGAGCAGGGGCAATTCATGCAGATGAATGTCTAGGACGTTTTTCTTACACTGAGAAAACCACCATAGGGCAATATTATATTGATTCCAATGTTTACATCCATGTAGAGCACGTATAGTATTGTCATCAAATATCTTGACATCAAAATGTCTTTTTTAACAGGGAATGTGATGGTGACTAGATAGACAGGAGGGAGAACACACACACTTACGTTAGGTGAGCTATCAGGACGCAAAAACTATGTTCGCGTCCAAAATTACTAGACCCGCAACTAAAAAGTTGCTCTAAATACTGACAAACAAACATGTGTGGAGGGTCGGGGGGAATATTTAACGACCTGTCTGCTCGCTCCCCAATTATCAAATAGAAAAACACAAGAGAGCAGACCAGGTCTAAGAGTGGTGTGAGACCATGACAGTGACCTAGGATCAGTAGGCTGCACATGTGAACCCAAGTTGCTGGAGATTATTGGGAAACATAAAGCTAGTACAAATCCCATCAGACCACCCTTGCGGTGGAGTTTACGTCACGTGGGAATTGCAGATCGATCCATATTCTTAGTCGGCCATATAGTGCCGGTGTAGAACTGGATGTCAGAAAACTAGCAAACATGTTTACCATGTAGTGGACTGAATGATGTGCAGTGCTCAAGATAAAGTGATATATAAAATTAACTACACAGACTCTGAAAGAGCGTTTAAACAGAAGGCCGTGTGTCAAGGGATAAAAACGCGCCTGGTAGAGCAACTAACCTATGGCGCTGTGTGCAGTACGGTCGACATGTTTCAGCCAAAAGGGGTTTTGCCCCGGCATTCTTCAGGACCTCTTATAAATCAGCTACTGCAGCCATAACTACAAACGTTGTGTTTAGTGAGAGATAGTGATAAGGTTGCTAGTAGAAAAGATACATATCTACCAGAGACTTTCACGGTTAGACGTCCACTTTGAGGGAGAGAAGCATATCTTCTTCCTATCAATAAACAAGATGGTATTGTACAACAACGTTAAATTACACATACACAACCACCTGTACCACCTGTACCCAGAGAGACTGTTCACACGTGCGTTGGGTTTGCGTGTAGAGCAATTGGCTTGGGCACAGTAGAACTGTGTGCTGACTGTGTCCTCTTTCTACACCACAGAGCGGGGCCTCATACTCCCGAGCGGTTGCCGGGTGAGGTGAGGTCTTCACCCACACAACGCTGGGTGAGTATCACTTTGAGGAAATGCCTCGAAATGATCAAGCGATTATGCTTTTTTCAAATATGCAGAATGTAAATTATTCATGCAGGTGTGTTTTGTCTGAACAGTCTCTCTGGGTACAGGTGGTTGTGTATGTGTAATTTAACGTTGTTGTACAATACCATCTTGTTTATTGATAGGAAGAAAATATGCTTCTCTCCCTCAAAGTGGACGTCTAACCGTGAAAGTCTCTGGTAGATATGTATCTTTTCTACTAGCAACCTTTTCACTATCTCTCACTAAACACAACGTTTGTAGTTATGGCTGCAGTAGCTGATTTATAAGAGGTCCTGAAGAATACCGGGGCAAAACCCCTTTTGGCTGAAACATGTCGACCGTACTGCACACAGCGCCATAGGGTAGTTGCTCTACCAGGCGCGTTTTTATCCCTTGACACACGGCCTTCTGTTTAAACGCTCTTTCAGAGTCTGTGTAGTTAATTTTATATATCACCTTATCTTGAGCACTGCACATCATTCAGTCCACTACATGGTAAACATGTTTGCTAGTTTTCTGACATCCAGTTCTACACCGGCACTATATGGCCGACTAAGAATATGGATCGATCTGCAATTCCCACGTGACGTAAACTCCACCGCAAGGGTGGTCTGATGGGATTTGTACTAGCTTTATGTTTCCCAATAATCTCCAGCAACTTGGGTTCACATGTGCAGCCTACTGATCCTAGGTCACTGTCATGGTCTCACACCACTCTTAGACCTGGTCTGCTCTCTTGTGTTTTTCTATTTGATAATTGGGGAGCGAGCAGACAGGTCGTTAAATATTCCCCCCGACCCTCCACACATGTTTGTTTGTCAGTATTTAGAGCAACTTTTTAGTTGCGGGTCTAGTAATTTTGGACGCGAACATAGTTTTTGCGTCCTGATAGCTCACCTAACGTAAGTGTGTGTGTTCTCCCTCCTGTCTATCTAGTCACCATCACATTCCCTGTTAAAAAAGACATTTTGATGTCAAGATATTTGATGACAATACTATACGTGCTCTACATGGATGTAAACATTGGAATCAATATAATATTGCCCTATGGTGGTTTTCTCAGTGTAAGAAAAACGTCCTAGACATTCATCTGCATGAATTGCCCCCGCTCGATATAAGCCTGCATGAGCACCACCTGTCTGCCACACGCCTTAGTGAAGCTTAGTCCCCCGGTAGTTTTGAATGTGCCTGTGATGGGATATGTATTAGACCAAATCACTATTTGGAGGCGTACAATGTTGTATATCCATCAAGATATTGAGTATTTTAGCCAGCAGCATCATAGATGCAGTTTCTTTCAAACTTAAGCATTCCTCACGAATTTGAACCATGTACGCATGCGTGAGAGATTAGCGTCTCCTCGCGCGTTCACTCCTACGGTCTTTTGACACTTATTTCTTCAAATAATTATATTCCCAAAGGATGCATTTACACTGCTTTGTTACAGCGATTGACCTCAGAATCCTTATTGGAAGGACGAAATGGGTTTGTAACATCAAACCTGACTCGCGTGTCCTGCACCTAGTGCGCATGCGCGATTAAATAGCATTTTGCTTTGTTTTTACTTCGAGAGCTCTGTATAGCAGGACGCCCGGTTTGCCGCGTTAGCCACATTAATTACCATTTGGCGGCTACTTAAGGGCAACGAACAACCTTGTGAATGCCTCCCCTTCCGCTCGGCCCATAGCCAGAGGTACCGACGGACAGGTGAGTGCCCTGCCAGACTCTACCCAATTTACTAGGCTACACAGTATCGGGTGGTCCATCCAGGCTTTGTTTAAGTAGGGGGACTTTAGGCAGTTTGTTAGGTCATCGTTTTGTTTTACCATGACTGATATATGGAAGGGGTCTTGGATACTCAAACTCCTTGATACTTAATGGGCTCCTAATCTCGAGCAGCCCAGGTAGTCTCTTGTGGACCTACTCCAGCCCCTCTTACTAGTGCCACTAGACTGGTTTCTATTAAGTTTTCTACAATGTTTCCATCATATGACACACGGGTAGCTGTGATATGTGTGTACTTACTAGTGCCACTAGATTGGTTTTTATTAAGTTTTCTATAAAGTTTCCAATACACATGATTGATTGAGAGGTCCATATACCATCATAAGATTTTTCTAGGCATCCCTAAATGTCTGTACCATGCTATCTTTAAAGGTGACACACGGGTAGCTGTGATTTGTGTGAACTTAGCCTGACAGTTGGATACACATCACACGTGCGTTGGGTTTGCGTGTAGAGCAATTGGCTTGGGCACAGTAGAACTGTGTGCTGACTGTGTCCTCTTTCTACACCACAGAGCGGGGCCTCAGACTCCCGAGCGGTTGCCGGGTGAGGTGAGGTCTTTACCCACACACCGCTGGGTGAGTATCACTTCGAGGAAATGCCTCGAAATGATCAAGCGATTATGCTTTTTTCAAATATGCAGAATGTAAATTATTCATGCAGGTGTGTTTTGTCTGAACAGTCTCTCTGGGTACTGGTGGTTGTGTATGTGTAATTTAACGTTGTTGTACAATACCATCTTGTTTATTGATAGGAAGAAGATATGCTTCTCTCCCTCAAAGTGGATGTATAACCGTGAAAGTCTCTGGTAGATATGTATCTTTTCTACTAGCAACCTTATCACTATCTCTCACTAAACACAACGTTTGTAGTTATGGCTGCAGTAGCTGATTTATAAGAGGTCCTGAAGAATGCCGGGGCAAAACCCCTTTTGGCTGAAACATGTCGACCGTACTGCACACAGCGCCATAGGGTAGTTGCTCTACCAGGCGCGTTTTTATCCCTTGACACACGGCCTTCTGTTTAAACGCTCTTTCAGAGTCTGTGTAGTTAATTTTATATATCACTTTATCTTGAGCACTGCACGTCATTCAGTCCACTACATGGTAAACATGTTTGCTAGTTTTCTGACATCCAGTTCTACACCGGCACTATATGGCCGACTAAGAATATGGATCGATCTGCAATTCCCACGTGACGTAAACTCCACCGCAAGGGTGGTCTGATGGGATTTGTACTAGCTTTATGTTTCCCAATAATCTCCAGCAACTTGGGTTCACATGTGCAGCCTACTGATCCTAGGTCACTGTCATGGTCTCACACCACTCTTAGACCTGGTCTGCTCTCTTGTGTTTTTCTATTTGATAATTGGGGAGCGAGCAGACAGGTCGTTAAATATTCCCCCGACCCTCCACACATGTTTGTTTGTCAAAATCCACACTTTGCCCACACTAGTTATATATTAAGCCATCTATAGATTGTCATCATTTGAAAGCGCAGAATCACTGACCCTCGTTTCATCAACCATGAAGAACATTTGGGCAGTTGGCAATATCTCAGATAGTGCAGATGTCTCTGGTACCTTCTCATTATCATTTCCGTCTTACATTGGTACATTGTTATTTTGGCATATGCTCTCAACTATTTGTATCAAGAAACCACAAAAGCACTTACATCTATCTGAATTCATTGCTCAAAGCTTGACTAGAAATGTCTTTCATCAGTGTAGTTCTCAGATAGTATATGACATGAATGACTACATCTGATCAGAAGGACAATATAGGCATACATAAATTAGCCCTGTTCACAAAGTTGAATTTACACATGTATATTTACTTAGATTTTACTCTTACATTGTGTATTAACCTTACTACTTTTGGCTAGTCACCATTTCTGAATGCAAGCTCCTCCAAACTGGAGACTCACATGTCCCCTTCCTGAAACCAGGGTGTGGAGCTACAAGTGAAAATGTACTACTAGTACATTTCTAACACCTATGCGGAGCTCTCCACCACTTAGAGAAAAAGTAAAAAAGTGTATTAATATTTAATATGATTTAATTATGAACACTTTAATATTAAATATGTAAATAAAATAATTTTAGACACAAAAAATGTACATCAATAATAACTTAATAGTGTATTATAAAATCAATAAAAGTTGCTAAAAAATGTATAGTAACATATTTTAAATGCATATTTTAACAATAAATAATATTCTTTTCTATAGAAGGGTCCCATGGGTAAGTCTTATTGAATGTTTGTAAAGCTCAAATTTCACAGAAAAGAGGTCTAACTTTGAATTGTTTGCCATGTTTCACAGTGCTGAATACGTTCCTAAACAATTACTAACGTTCAGTGGATGGTTACCAGAGCATTTAACCTTTTTCAGTGCTTGGTAGAAATGGGAGTTTCTAGTTGCTAGAGGTAAGTACCTTTGTCCAAATAGGGACCCTCCTTCCTAGTCAGGGTAAGGGAGGTACACTCCTAAAATAATACCTGCTCACCCCCTTGGAAGCTTAGCATGAACATTCAGGCGTATCTTAGAAGCAGCGTGCAAAGCATTTGCACATAACCAACTATAATAGAGTGAAAACACTACAAAAGGACACCATGCCAGTTTAGAAAAATATCCAATAGTTTTATATATCTAAAACAAGACCAAAATTATAAGAATTCAACATACAGTACTTAAAAATATATACTTTGCAAGATATCCTCAAAATTGCAGAAATACCTCAAAAACACAGTTCATACCAGTCGGTAGCTCTGTTCAGGGCTACCTTTTTCCTGAAAACAACGGAGTCTAACAGTTACAGCTGACCACATCGGTACGGGCCAGTAAAAGCGTGGACAGACTCAGTGTCAGTACCTTTCTCGTAGTGGCTGGCACGTTGGTGCGAGCTGGTCATGGCAACGATCGCGGTTGCGTTGAAAAATTGAAGCGGTGCAGGGTGTAGTGCCCTCTTGATGTGGTACAGGCAGCGGATCGGTGACGATCGTCCAGACGGCGATGGTGAGACCAAGACTTAGGTGCAGGGTGAGGCAGTGCTCAGTGCAGTGCCGGCAGCTTGCGGTGCAAGCGACAGAGCCTGTTAGCGGGAGCTGGCATTGGTCAGCCCAGACTTCTGTATGGGATGAGGCGGAGCATCGTAGAACTTATGAGTGGGGCCCCACAGCCATGATGCGGTCATGGGTGTCGGAGTCAGCAGCAGCAACAGTGAGACCAGGATGGCGAAGTGAAGCGAGGCGGTGCAGAGTGCGGTGCCAACAGGTCACGGTGCAAGCAGCCGCTCGGTGCCAGCGCAGCCGTTCGTCGTTGTCGGTAAGACCAGGGTTGTGGTGGAAGATGCAGACAGTGCCTTCTGCGGTGCCGTCAGGACACAGAGCCAGTGATGGTTGTATTTCCCTCCTCTGTGGCAACTGAAACAGCAGTTCCAGAAGTGGTACCCAGAGGTTGGTGAAGTCTTTGCAGTTCTTGAGACTTCAGGACAGGAGCCAGCTCTACTTCAAGACCTTGGAGATGCTCGGCACAAGTAAAAGAAATTTCGGTCCAGTCCTTTCACTTCCCAAAGCAGAAGCAGCAACTGAAGGCCAACCAAACAAAACAACAACACAGCAAAGGGGCAGTACTCCTCCTGACAGCTCTTCCAGCTCTTCTTCTTGGCAGGTTCCTTGATTCCAGCGAATTCTAAAATTCTTGGGTCTGGGCCCCAATATTTATGCTCAAAATCCTTTTGTTATCTCAGGCGGAGTGTGTCTGGGCTTAGTCCAAACCAGTTTGGTCCTCTCTGGGCCAGCTTCCCAGCAGGGAGTGGCGACAGCATTGTTCCAGGCAGACTAGGCCCCTTCAGGTGCAAGGAAATCTCCTTCCAGTACTCTAAATGCAGCCCAGGTCTATTCAGCCTAGCCCTGACCTATCCAGACTATCTGGAGCCACTGCACATTCCCAGCCCCTGTCCCTTCAAAGCAGACAATCAATCCACAAACCCAACAGAGGCACACACAATGGCTAAGCAACACAACACCTACTTTCTAAAAGTGATATTTTTAAACCCAGAAGATAAACATCATCCTTACAAAAAGATGCATTTTTAAATTCTGAGTCCAGGCATACTAAATTCCATTTCTCTATTTGGTCCTAGTGGGAAGTTATGCTTATAAGATGTTATAAATAAAACTCCCATTCTTTCCTGTGGGACAGATAGACTTGGAGTGGTGAAAAATGAAGAAATTCACCACCAGGGCATGTCACAAACACCAGTACATGTCCTACCTTTAACATACCCAGCACCCTGCCCACATGGGTACCGTAGGCCTACATTAAGGGGAACATATATGTAAGAAAAGGGAAGGTTAGGGCCTTGCCAGGTCGACATGACAATTACACTGTGTGCAGAACCTGTAGTGGCAGTTCTGAGATAGGACTCATAAAGGTAGGATTTTATCTCAGATTACTATTGCGAATCGAGCCCCCTATCAACAACAAAGTTTCAATGTCCCACACTGCACTTTATTTTCTTTCAGTATATTTGTCTTGGTAAACCTACTCAATAGTGTTAATTAGCCCTGGGCGGAGTTGGCGGAGTGGGGCTTCGCGGAGCTACGCGAAGTGGGCGAGAAACTACGCCCACCTCCGCACTCCGCGTAGCCCCACTCCGCAACACCACTGGCCGCCAGCCCCGCCACCCGCCTCCCTCCCGCCCTCCCTAAATACTTTAAAAATAATTTAAAATGCACTTACCTTGCCCGCCGCTGCCCGCCGCGTCCCCGGGGCTCGCTATCTTCCGTCTTCTTCATTAATGCGCATGCGCGGGCGGCCGCGCATGCGCATTTCTCACGAGAAAATGTGCATGCGCGGCCGTCCGCGCATGCGCATTAATGAAGAAGACGGAAGACGGAAGATATCGAGCCCCGGGGACGCGGCGGGCAGCGGCGGGCAAGGTAAGTGCATTTTAAATTATTTGTCCCCTTTAATTTAAAGTATTTAGGGAGGACGGGAGGGAGGCGGGTGGCGGCCAGCTACGCTCCGTCTGCGGAGCGTGCGTAGTGCCGCCTGGCTACGCCAGCTCCGCAAAATGCGGAGTAGGCGGCACTACGCACACTCCGTGTACGGAGCGTAGCTGGCCGCCCACCCTTGGTGTTAATGTCTTGGAAAAGAAAATGCATGTTTTAAGATCCTTACAATGTATTTTGCATTTAAAATTCTACTTGCAATAATTCACATTGATTCATAACACATATTAGAAAAATATTAGTACATTTTCACAAACAATAGCAGACATTTCTCAAAACTTTGACAGACACATGTGCTCTCTTGGGCAAACAATGAATACTACATAGATGATAATCATACAATTCTCAGATTGTTAATATATCATGACGTATTGAATTATGTTTTCATATGGTTATTTAAACATATTACAATCTTATTACTGATTGTGGGGAGATTACATAATGGCCGTCTCCACTATGGAATTATAGCTTGATCAGAGTTTACATAAGAGAGCGTTTTTTGTTTTCCAATCATTTTTGCACAGTTATATGAGTTTTTCAAAACGTTACAAAAAAGGTTCATCAAAATGATGATTCAGGGAAAGTTTTGAGGTGATCTGTTAAGTGCGGACTGAGAAAAAGGCGGGGTACCAAAATGCATTTTCCCAATGCCAATTTCCATTGTATATTTAAGAAGTGATAGAGAAAAGAAAGCAGAAAGAGCATTGCCCCAAATTTGGCACCTTTCCTCAGAGAACATGCTTTTATTATTTGATGTAAATCAGTTCAGCTCTTTTTGAGACATTAGTGTTCACATTCCTGTTATAGCTAGACTGTAGGTGTCCAGATACTCTCTGATTGTCCACTTTAAAATGAACTCGTTAATCTTGATTTGTTCGATACATCCTGCACAATATGTTGTGGCATCTATTACAGGACTCAGGGCCATGTTCCTGTGACCTGAAAATAAATTTTGAAAAGATACATAAAGGGCAGGGTGAGTAACCCCTAATTGCAAAAGACATGCGGGGGTGACCTTCATTGGATGGCCACAATATAAACCTCATATTGTGGCAGCCATCACACAACTCTGGGACATGGTTCCCATTGAAATTAATTGTAGGGAAAACCTGTTTTTGAGGGTCACTGAAAGGAGCACATATACAAGGTAGTAACAGATTTTAGTCAGAATATAACTCAATATAAACCATTTGTTTGTGATATACCAATTTTAAGATCTGTTGTGTATGCTAAGATGATTATACCCTGTGTAAATGCTGATCCTCCCGCGGAACGTCACTGAAAAAAAAAGTTTAAAGTAATGGTATACTTGGATATGGTAATAAGATCCTAGCTCACAGTAAAAACAGCAGAGAAATTCAATTAAAAGCAAAAGAATACCATATAGTTAAGTGCTGAAATGAGTTAAAAACTTAAACTTAAAAGATGAAAAAAATCACTGAAATTCCCTAGTTATGATGGAGTGAGCTAATTATGACTCGAACCCCCACCATGCATTGCTTATGACCTCACATATTACATCACTCATAACATGTGAAATGTTATCACTAATAACAGCATTGATTCCATCTCAAATCCCATAATTAATTACACTACTGACACCATCATGCACCTTGTCCACCTAATAGGGTTTGCGTGCCTGCAGGGAGTAGGTTCTCTGTGAAGACTTGTACACAGAATGAAGGTTATGCATAGTAGGGGCTTAACACCCATGTCTCAATGATTGCACACAAGATTTTGCCTACCTGCAAAGGGTGCGACAGAGAGTGAAGGCTGTTCGTAGTAGGGGTTTAGCCACCTAATACAGCTTTGGTGTCCGGAGTGAGTCGGCTCTCTGTGAAGAGATCTCTTTGAAAGTGAGTGAAAATTATTTGCCTCATTACAAGCAACTTTTGTCTTTTCAAACATCCATTTGGACGCTTTGTGTTGAACACTAGTACACAATAAAAGTGTCCATTGATTAGCATATGAACATTCTATAAATAACTTGGAAATTATTTAATTTACAGCCCATTTATCAGGTATTGTTAGCAGTGGGTTGCTGTAGGGGTGTTCTGCCTTTTGTGATAATAGCACAATGTGCTAAGCCTTCTTTGTAGAGCTATAAAATTTCTTTCATCATGGCAGCACTTGTGTTTAAGTCAGTACTAATCCCCTTCACTTCTCTGTCAATAGTATGTAGGCTGCCCCTAGGCATACCATCCCGCTGTAGTTTATTTGTTAAATGTCGTCTCCCAGCACAAGGAAAATTATTTTTAAAAAGTGCAGGGGAAAATTATAAAAAGTGCAACTTTGTCACCATGAAAAAGTGCAAATGAGATGTCGCTGTACAGTCCTTTCTGGGGGAACATTAGTTCAATCCTATCTATCAAATTAATATCTAAAATACATAAATCAAGCAATTTATTTAAAACAAATCTTCTGTTTTAGTTAAATTGGCCAATATGGAAGTATTCTGGCATATCATATACTCATGTTCAGCTGTCGTATCGACTGTTTATTCGATTTGGTTGTCTGATTATGATAATACATAGATTGAATAGTTTTAGTTACAAAAACCAGGGAAGTACTTTGCAGTTGTGTTATGATAGGTTACCAGTATTTTTATAGTGTGCTGTGCTACCTAATTCCTGCCAGGGTATGCTGGCACTGTAGCAGGAGTGTGAGGCTGGCCTCGGGTATTCAAAGAGGGCGAAGAGGCCCTTATGAGTTGTGTGAGGTTGTTCCAGGCTTTAGAAGCAAATGCACGAGAAGGAACGACTTCTCGATCTGCTTTTGTGAATGCGTAGGTCGTGTGCTAGTGAGAGTCTGACAGAACAGAGGTTCCTGGATGGGTTTGGGAACTGTATGCTGCTGTTCAGGTAGGCAGGTTCTAAGTTGTGAAGTGCTTTGTATGTGTGGGTGAGGAGTTTGAAGTGTGCGTGGTTCAGTATTAGGAGCCAGTGGAGCTCCGTTAAGTGTGATGTGGGCCCGGAGTAGGATATTAAGTACTAATCTGGCAGCTGCATTTTCTAAGGTCTCGAGTATTTTTTAGAGTTAGTTTGTTATTCCTGCTGTTAGAAATGGCTTTCTGGTTGGCTAGGTTATGCATTCCAGCCAGGCAGAACCCACCACTCTAGTCAGGGTAAGTTAACTTGAGACAAAAGGTAATATGTGCTCACCCTTGGCACAGAGAAAGCAGGCTTATCCAGACCCCCCAGGATATAGCGGCATGGATTTGCAAATTTAGCGGCACAAATATGGAAATTTAGTGGCACAAATATGGAAATTTAGCTGCATTTTTGCGGCACTTTATTTTACTCATAATCATTAATTTTCAGCCTCAAATCCTGGAGGATCTGTACAGTGCATTACACAGGTGAGGGGAGGCAGCGCCTAGGACTGTGTGTGCTGTCTACCATAGAATTAGTATTCGAACCCCTAACCTTCCAATATATATTTCTGTGGCACCAGCCTCTCCAAGCTTTTTTTTGGTGTGGGAGGAGGGGGATTGGGGGTGGGTTGGGGTTCAAAAAGTGCCTCCTAGGTACTTCTCGGCGTGTCCTTGCATATGCAGTGCCATGATCTGTGCTACTGGTCTGCAGCCTGTCTTCATATGTGCATCGCCATGAGCAGTGCTGTTTGTAGGCAGCCTGTCTGCAATTGTGCTGTGCCATGGGCTGTACTATTGGTCTGCTGCCTGTCCTTGTATGTACAGTGCCATGGAGTAAGCTATTTGCCTGCTGTCTGCCCTGTTCTATGCAGTGCCTGGGGCTGTGCTGTTGGTCTGCAGCCTGCCTTTGTATGTGCAGTGCCATGGACTGGGCTATCGGTTTCCAGCCAGCCCTCGTATGCGCAGTGCCATTTTCTTTACCACTGGTCTGCATTTGCATATTGTTAACTTTTAGAATAGTGATGGTAGAATGATGTGAAAGTATATTTCTCCAGGCTGTGACTAACTCGTGTGCAGATGGCGACATAACTGTCCAGCAGAACTTGGGTGCCTCAGTGTGTCAACAAAGTTACTCCAATTCTGCATTTAGAAGCATTGGTTGTATTGGGCCACGTGAAATGCACTCCCACTTCATTCGCAAACATGTGAAGATTTACTCCTGCGCTAAAAGACCTTTCCGCCTCAAACTACTACCCGCATATCCGGCCCCATTAACTGATTATTTCTCAGACCCTCTCCTGTAATGCAGGAAAAATACATGGGCAGATTTATGTCGGACTTGCACCACGTTTACGCTGCCGTTGCGTGACGCAACGGCGCGGGAAATGGCGCATCCCTGCGACCTATTTACAACGTGACGCATCTAGGCAGATGCGTCATGTTGTAAAGCCCTGCGCCACATGGAACCTGCGTCAGGTTTCATGTGGGCGTTCTGTCGCAGGGTAGGCGTTCCCTCGTAGGAAAACCCGTAAAACTGAGGCAGTGAAATCTACAAGATTTCACTGAGTCAGTTTTACGACGCTTCTGCGTCAAATCCTTATGCCTGCTTGAAGCAGGAGTAAGGAGTGACGCACCACATTATGTATGGATGGCCTCTGTACATTGCAGGAGTTGCGTCACACTTGCGACGCTACTCCAGCAATGTGCCGCCCGTACACCGCAAGATGTGTCATGCATCTGTCCTTCCTTGCACCATGGTGCACCGCATTGTAAATGCGGCGCATCTGTGGTGCCGTAAGGAGGGAATTGCGTGACGCATCAGTTCTGGCGCATCCCTGCTGATTTGCAGAGATGCGCCAGAACTCATAAATCTGCCCCCATCTATTTTGTGGTTGTGTTTGACGGTGCATGCATTTTCGAAGTAACCACAGTCTCTTGCCTGGTAATTTTTTGATAGTCATCATCTTTTAGCAAGTGCAGCTGGGCACTGTAACTCTCTCCAGAATTATGATTTGCTAAACAGAGCATACACATTCTTGGTGGTTTTAAGCTGGCCGTGTGGGTACACACATTAGTGGCTTAGTGGCTTAGTGTGCGGCGTCTAAAGTTGGTTTGATTGAATCAGATGTACACTAGACACCACCACAAATTAGCCAGCTCCCTTTATTTTGCCTAAGCATGCAGGCTAAAATAAACTTAGTAACTGACATTGCATTACCCACAGAAAGCACATAAGCAGTGCGGAAGTCCTAAATATGTATGTTGATAAAAAAGCAGTCTCTGAAATGATAGATGGCTGGACCTTTTTAGTGCCGTAAAATGTACGCATTTCACATGCTCCTCTTGCTCCTCTGCTCCTCTTGAAAAATAAAATGACCATGTATTGCCCATGTCAATGGGCGTGGCTTTAAATGTTCACTTGTTTTGCTTTTGCTATTATGTGCTATATGAAGATTGATCGCAAAAGAGAATAGGAAAAATCGGAAAACAACTGGAAACATAGGCAGGAGAAGCACACACGTAGCTCTAAACTACTCAAGTACAAGCCCTGCTTAACAGTAATTGAACTGGATTGGCAGCTGCCGGTATGCGTGTTAAATGAACATCTTGTGTTTATGTTCAACCGTAAACACACATGGCTGCATGGTATGCTTCTTTGATAAATAAGATTGGCTTGCTAACTCACAATAAGATATGGTTGTTCTTGTTTGGCGCTGCCTCCTTTAGGATTTAAATGCTCAACGGCGCCGACGGCACAAACAAAGTCTGCTACTAATGTCCCTTCTTTGTAATTCAGATACGGGCACTCTCCTGTTTCCTGCTATTATGGCTGTACAGCGCAGTTCACGTCGTGACGTATGCGCGTACAGCCAATTAATGTCTGCCAGGAGACCTGTTTTTTGCGGCCGAAATAGTCAATATCGCGGCTATAGCGGTTTTCAGCCGATTTCGCGATTATTTTGTAAATCGCGAAATCGCGAAATGCTGGAGGGTCTGCTTATCTACAGAGGCAATGTGTAAAACATTTGTGCTACACACTCACACAGTAACATAAGGAAAACACCAGAAAAAGACTCCACACAGGGTATATTAGCAAGATAAATTATTATATTCGAAACACATTTAATCCAAATCAATAGATATACAGTTTATGCCTTTATAGATATGCACTTTGAAATATATCACTCATTGTCCTGTAGAAAACCAGAACAGAATGATAGTAAAATAGAATATACTTTTTTTTAAATGCAGGCTTTAAACATATCACATTAAATTCACACCGTAAAGATAGGGTACAGAAGCAGCTGTACTTCTGTGAGTCCCCAAAATCCCTAGCAGGGATCAAACAGGAGGAATTCTCCTACATCAGAGCAGGAAAAAAGCAACTCTCCCTGAGTCCTCCACGTAAAATGGATCATCCCCGAAGGTAGGGTTAAATCCAACCACCTACAAGTGCAGCTCGACTACAATTAAGTACAGTACCTTTCCCTGGTTGTTTGTGGTTTCCTCTCCACCGCCCACAAGTGCGGCGCAGTTACCATGGGTCACAGAGCCTTTCTTCAGGTGCAGCAAGCAGAGGCTGTCACTGAGGGCGAGCCTCTGCCATGGACTTCGGAATTGGTGTCCCCATCCCTCTGAGTCGTATAGGAGCCATGTTGTACTGTATTCCAGTGGTGCTGCAGTGACCTCTCGTCAGGGTGGTTGTGGGGTGCAAAGTCGTCCTGGTAATCCCTCAGAGTTGGACAGCAGTGATTAAAAGCAATGCGCTGTCATTGCTTGGGGCTCCGCCACTTTCGGCAAGTGAAGTGTGGATCTTTTTGTGCAAAATGAACATGGAGCTTGTGAGCCCAGCTGGCGATTTGACCACACTAACTTCCCTGCAGTCACATTCCTTGGTGATCGCAGCATGGGCCAAGCTGGCAAACTTCCTTCAGTGCTGCAGGGTCAATTTTACAACCCAGCATGACCGGTCCTAACAAACGTAAAAGTGCCTCAGTACTTCTCCAAACACACTGGCAGTCAGACAGGAGTCGAGTTTAATGATTAGCCATGGACGGTCCTTGTCATGCTGCCAGTCTTACACCAGTAGAAAGTTAGTCTTTTTTGATCCTGAGACTTAACAGGGGACAAGCCAACGAGCCCTTAGCGAACACTTGGGGGCACAGAAGCAGGCAGCAGGCCTGCGCATCCAAATAAGTTGGAAAGTGTCAGTCACTGCTGCAGCTCACTAAATAGTAGGCCGCATGCCAACACAGCCAAGCAGTTAACAGGAATGGTGGTTTCTCCTGGCAGCACATCAGTCCTCTGGCAATGTGCAGATGTAGAGCCAGCATCATATGGTTACAAGTCCCATGCAGTATCTGATTCGAAGAGATGGGAGCTCCAGTACTTATGCTAAAAAATGCCTTTGATTTACGAGGTGACTTCAAAGTAACCCTCAGAAGTGTACAGCAATCCCTTTCAGCTTAGTCCTGGCTCTAGATGGTCACTAGGGTATATATCTGCCTTTTATGTAAGGGCAGAATACAGCCTTTTGAAATGTCAGTGTGAACCACCTCTCCCCTCTCCCTGCCCAGGAAGACTATCAGTATGCAGATGAATGCAGACGTAGCCCCTGCCACACCGATCCCTTCTTGTGTTGTGGCTGTCTAGAGGGAATGCACAGAGTGTAGTTGTCACCCAACCCTATGAGTATTAGAGACAGGCTGTCAGGCACATAGAGTTATAAGCACATAGAAGTATCCACTTTCTAAAAGTGGAATTTCTAAAATAGTAATGTGAAATCCAACTTCACCAGTAAGTATGATTTATAACTGTCATTCTAAACTTACCAACCATGGCATTGCCTCTTCTTTTCGATCAGTAATTACCACTTATAAATATATAAGGGAATTCCCAATGCTAGCCTATGAAATGAGTAAGCCTCACTTTAATGAAAAACTAACTACGCTATTTGTCACTACTAGGACATGCAAAACGTAGAGGCACCTGCCCTACTGTTTATTTACAAAGCACCCTCCCATAGAGCTATCTAGGGCCTACCTTAGGGATGACTTATATGTAATAATTGGGGAGTTGAAGGTTTGGCAAGTAGTTTTAAATGTCAACTCAAAGTGGCTGTAAACTGTGCACACAGGCCCTGTGGTGGCAAATCTTAAACAGGGTTGAAAGGCTACTTCTGTGGGTGCCACAATCACTGCTTCAGGTCCACTAGTGCTATTTAATTTATAGGCCATGGGCTTATAGTACACCACTTTACAGAGGACTTACAAGTAAATGAAATATGGCAAACAGGTGTAAACCAATCATACCATGTCTAGTGGAGAGAGCAAATGCACTTTAGAATTGGTTAGCAGTGGTAATGTGCCCAGAGTCCTAAAGCCAACCATAAGAGGATCAGAAAAAGGGAGGAGGAATGCAAAATATTTGGGGATAACCCGTTGTAAAGGGCCAGGCTAAACACCTGCATATAGGGTGTTCGCCCAGTCCAGGCTGATGTTTATTAGGCTATAGGTGACCATTTTCTAGTGTTGTTTAGTAGATATATTTGCGAACATCTTCAGGGTGTTAAAACAGAGCAATGCCACTGTGTTAACTTGAGCGGACAAGTCTAGTTTGCTGCCTATAATGATTACAAGGTTTCTAACTTGTGTAGTGGGCATGCGAGCGGTCTGCAATCTGTTGGCCATGAAGTGCAGTCCAACAGTGAGACATACTCCAAAACAGCCCCACTTCAGTTTTGTCCGCATTCAGCTAAACCTCATCTAGGTGGCTAATACGGTCATGCAAGCGATGAACTGGTTTCTGGTGCTCGGTGTCTGTGAAGATGACAATTTTGATGTTGTTGGAGCATATGGCCCCTGCCAGTGGGGTCATACATATGTGGAAGAGGGTCGGACTAAGTGAGGATTACTATAGTGCTCGGCAAATGAAACTTCTCTGCCTCTGAGAAGTATGGTGGTATATCTATGGTTTGGGTTCATCCAGTGAGAAACGTGCACATCCATAGGGGCGCATCCTTAAATGCTGGTGTCATGGAATCTTCTGATCTGAATTGGATAGGAGATAGTGTTGAAGGCTGTGGAGAGGTCTAGAAGGATGAGGGCTGTGTTTTCCCCTCTGGTGAGGACTATCCAAAAGTCAACTGTAGCGGCGGTGAGGGAGGTTTGTGTTATGCGGTCCGATCTGAATCCAGATAGTGTGGTGTTGAGAAACTGATTTAGGTGAAATGGTCAGAGAGGCGTCTGTCTCCAGGACCTTAGCTGGGTTTAAATGGGGGGATATCAATTTTCAGTTGGCTAGTTTGGTTGGGTCAATAGATGACTTCTTCATGAGAGCGTTGATGGATACGTTTTTTCCGGAGTTCTGGAAAGATGGCTGTGTTGATGGAGGTGTTTAGGGTGGAGACTTGCTGATGGGGGTTGACCTATGTTGAAGGAATGATATGAACAGTGTTCTGACAAGGCCCCGGAGTTTATTGTCTTCTTGCTGTGGTTTTCTCTAAGCTGATACTGACAAATATGGGCATTTCGTTGCATTTGTCCAGCTTCTTGCTGGGTTCAGGGTAAGCATGGGCGAATTTTGCGAATCTCGCGTTCGCGAATTTTGCGGATTTGCGAACTCGCAATCCGCAAAATCCGCGAATTCCCGCGAATTTGCGGATTTTTTTTTTTTTGTGTTCGCCCGTGTTTCTGCCAGTTCGCGAGGGTTTTTACAATTTCGCAATTTGCGAACTTACCTGTCGGGTCGCAAGTTTTGCGAACTTGTTGTTTCTACGTGTCCAGCCTGTTTGGGACACTCTTCTTCATCACTGCCACTCTCTGTCACCACTGCCACTCTCTGACTACTCATGCCACCCTCTTGCCCACCCATGCCACCCTCTGTTTCATCACCACACCCTCTGGTTGTCCAGTGTACATTATTTTCGGCAAAGCAAAGCACACCTTCCCTGCCTCAAGTGACCTGAATTAATTTGGGGCTGATTAATGCGTCACAGAATATTTTTTTAGCTGGCACCTGCTTCCTTAGTGCGCCCTGATTAGTGATCTTTTGCACTTGCTAAGTGCTTTCATTGTTGCAAAATTAGTTACAACACCTGCCCTGCCCCAACTGACAATAATGAATTAGGGGCTGATTAATGGATTTTAACTTCCAGCCTGGCTCCTGCTTGTCTCCCTTAGCTGTAATTCAGGACCTTTGTGGCATATGTGTAACTATTCTGAGGTTCAGAGCAGGGTCACATAATAGTTGCAACTGGCAACTGAACTCTGGAGGGGCCCCTCAGGAAGCACTACAGGAAATGGCTACTAATGATGAGCCTGAACTTTTGAACCCGGTAAGTAGTTTCAGTTTTGCTAAGATCGTATTTCTGCAATTTAGCACTTATTCGCGGGGCGCGAAGTTGTACTGGGAAGCCGCGAACTCACGCGAACAGTGCGAGCAGTGCGAGCAAAATCCGCTGCTCGCGGATTTGCAGATTTTGCGGGAGATTCGCGAATCTCGCGGATTGCGAATTTCCCGAAAATCCGCAAAATCCGCGAGCGAAACGGATTTTCCGCCCATGCTTAGTTCAGGGTGGTGATTGTGAAGCTGTATATGATTGTGATCTTGAAGCAGAAGAATTCCAAGCGTTTGTTACATAATTTTTGAGTTAGGTTGATATTGTGAACAGCTGCTGTGGGGGTGGTGAAATCCTTGTCAATACTGAATATTTCTTTGCTGCTGTTGGAACTGGCATCAATTCGTTCAGATAAAGTCTGTCTCTTGGCTTTACGGATTTTCTGGTGGCACCATCTCTTGAACGTGGCTATTTTACTTACCCATGCTTGCTCTTCATCTTCGTTCTATGTATTAGCTGTGCTTTTTTGTAATTCTAAGATTGTCTGTGTACCAGCTAGCCTGTTTTTTTATTTTGCTTTGAGGCTTTGTTGGCAGGGGCCAGGGTGTCGACACAGGTAGTGATCCATATGTTGAATTTGTCAGTGTTGCATCCTTGGTGGACCACGGGCTCTGGAAAAGGGTATTAATATTGCATTTTTATGCAGCACAAGCATCTCTAACAGGAAGTGTTCCGCAATGCTTAATTGAACTATAATTAAGTAAACTAATAGAGACCTACATAGTCTAAGATGTTTTTCTTCCCCTACTGATAATTAAGATCTTGCTCCTCTTCGAGTCACAGTACTCCATATCTAGCTCTGTCTGAACAGCATAGTCCCATTCACTGTGTCGGTAGTATGCAGGGCTGCACTGTGTCAGCTGTTAAATGCTAATACTTTGCACCCTCAAAATATCTTTGTCCAAACACTTTTTTGCCCTCATAAGATGAATCACATTTGCCTGAAAGAAACCAATTTAGGTTATAACATTAATAGAGTTGGCACCTAACACACAGAAGGACAATAGAAGTTGTTGACGAAAGAGACTACTAACTTTCAAAAGGGGCCTTCTAGGTCTGTGTTTTTCATAGATGCCTCTAAAAAGGTGTGCACTACATAGTTGAGTACTCTTTGGGGAATTCATTGGGGAATTCAGAAACTGTTATCAGGCAGATTATAAAAACCAGAATTTGATAACGACAAGAAGTGGGTCCATTGCATTGGTACCTCAATTGTACCCTTAATACATACATAGTTACAGTACAAATAATTGTATAGAACTTATATGAACAGATTTACTCAAAATTGCATTATTTATTGGTCAGAGTGTGAAAGAGTAAAACCCAGGTATTGAGTTCTAAAGCAAGCAACTTGCCTCCAAGATCCACATTTAATAACCCTTTGCACCAGTGTAAAGTCACCAATAGTGACAGCCCGCAGGCACAAATTGTTTACTTTTTTTTCCCACGTAAACCTTTTTATGTGGAAGAAAGTTGTCTCAAAGTAATAAAAAATTGCTCTATGAGCTGCTTTGCATTGTCTTGCATCAAGGGGGTGGTACATGGGCATTCCTACATGACCATCCATTATTTTTTATTCAAACCTCTATCGACATTTGAAGACAGGGTTGTGTGCCAAACAATTATGTCCTTGAGGCAGGCGCAAAGTAGGAGACAAATTTTTTTCTCTTAACTTTTCAAACTTTGCCTGCAAGCTGCCCTGTGCTACATATAATGTACATACCTTTTACAGTTTGTTGCAAAGGTGTATATGTGATTCAAGTCAGTCAATTGAGCAGAAGTACTTTGAAAGAAAGCAGCCGTATCTCTTTGTTGATCTGTTCTGGTCTTTTACTCAATGCAGCGCAGAGCATGCCCTTAAAGCGAATCTCCTAGCAGTGCCACACAATCATTGAAAACACTAGATGTTGTCCTACATAGTCGCGGCCAACATGACTCGAGGGTCGGGTCAGAGGGTCACGTGGGGAGAAGGTTGCGAGGGGGGTCATCCTGGGAGGGGCGTTCATTTAAAAACAAAAAAAACGTACCTTTGCCTCCGGTCCCGCGTCGCATCTCCTTCTCTCTCCGCTCCGAGCCCAGGAAGCAGGTAACCTACCTCTCCTCCCCCAAGCCAATCACAACACTGAGTTGTGATTGGCTGGGATGCTGACCGCACAGGCAACTATGGGGAGGCCGTTTTCTCCATGCAGACTGCATGCAGCCTGTTAGACCTGACATCCTTGGTGTGGTTTCCCCTGACTTTTTGCCTCTACCTCCTACATTTTTGACACCGTAATGGATTTTGTTTTGCTGGTTTAGATGCTATGGGCACTTTGCCACTGCTGATCAGTGCCAAAGTGCAAGTGCAAGTGCTCCCTGATTAAAATTATTATTTTGATTGGTTATTCATGATTGGCATATTTGTTTTACCAATAGGTCCCTAGAAAAGTGCACTGAGTGTGCCAGGGCTGGTGATTCAAATGCTACTAGTGGGCCTGCAGCACTGATTGTGCCACCCACATGAGTAGCCCTAAAATGGTGTCTCAGACCTGCCACTGCAGTGCCTGTGCGCAATCTGTGAACTGCCATGGTATCCTGGGCAGTGTACACACTTGCCAAGCCTGACCCTTCCGTTTTCTTACCATTGGACACCTCTATGGTAAGCCCAGGATACCCCACTGGGCAGGGTGAAATGTATGTGAAAGTTAGGACATGTATAGTGTGGGCAACATGTCCTGATAGTGAAAGGCTGCCAATTTAGTTTTTCACTATTGTAAGGCTATCTTGCCCATAGGTTAGAATGGAGAATGCTGTGTATCATATTTACCTGCATATCTTCCCATAGCCGCAAGATAGACATGTGGAATCTGGTATCCCTGAACTCTGAATTGAATAATCCATCTTTTAGTGAAGATAGTTTTCAAATTCTAGGTTTGGAAATAGCACTTTTATAAAGTGGCTATTTTCTTGTTCAGCCTTTCTGTGTGCCTCTGCCTGTTTGGGGGTTGACTGTCTGGTTTGAGAGTGACAGAGGCTGGGGTGGCTCCAGGAGAATGGCTGAGTCAGCACTAGGCTCAACAGACCCATCTGCATGTAGAGTGGTGGAGAAGAGTAGCACCTGGGTCTGAATAGGGCTGTGCCTCAACCACAATGCTGGCTCCACCTCCTTCTGTGCATCTGATGGCCCTGGCCCACACTCACCGCTCACACAGAAAGAACAGATACTTTTGGGGTATAAAAGTAGAGCTGAGACCCCTGTAAAATTAGATTAGGAAACACTTTGTGATCAAGGAGGAATCCCTGCCAAAGAAGGACAGCCAGAAAGACTGAGTAACAGTGCTGCCAATGCTGAGTGTCTGGGAGCGGACCTGCAGTAGCTGTGATTTCTAAGGAAGAGGACCAAGGGACTGTCTGCTGCGTGCTGTGTCCCCTTTACTTGAAGAGGAGCTGTACTGTGTGCTTTGCCCCTTTGAAGTCCCGCTACAGGGATAAAAAAGTTCTCCAGAAAACATCACTTCAAGCTGTTGTGTGCGTGTCTCTGCGCACAGCCTGTGCCTTCCTTAAGCTTCCCATGTGAAAGTTGACTCAGTGTGCTATAGGCACACAGCGGGGCTCTAGGTGAGGTCTGCCATGCTATTTTATACAACGGATCCGGTGCTCAAGAGTGCATGCCCGTGCACTACCCAGGGCTGTCAACAAGGGGTTGAAATTGCCGCTTCTGGCCCGTAAGCCAGTCAGTCTTGCACGTCAATTTTACCACCGCCAGCCCGGGAAAGTGAGCCCGCCTTTTGGTGTACTGCCCAGAGGCTCTGCTTCGATTTCACAGCGTTGGAAGAAAAGAACTCTGGAGCATCGCCAAGCAACGGGGAGGCTCGTCTGCAAGGAGCCGCACTGGAATCCCTGAGCGTGATGAGGCCCCGCAGCTGACTGAAGGATCGTCAGCTGACTGGCTACGACGCAGGAGAGGAGGCAACACCCCCCCCCCCCCCCCCCCCCCCCCAAGGTAATGCTCGGGCTGCTGTTCCGAGTGCAGCATGCGTTTCAGCCTGGGGCTGCCAGGAATGGGCGGCTTGGATTTAGAAGGGCAGATTGTGCAATCGTCGGCCAGGCAGGCCGGTTACAAGATAATAGCAAGGTGTTTCTCTCCGCCCTGAGTCAGAAGGGCATAGCACCCTGCAGGATTTATGAACAGTGTCCTTTTGGTGATTTCCAGCATAGCCCATTCCGGGCTACAGTGGGGGCATTTTCTCTCTTTGGCTGAGGAGCACCGTATTAGCATACTTCCTCAAGTAATTTCCCCGCGCTAGTAACAAGGGCTCACAGCCATAGGGAGCCCACACGTGTTTTTAACATCACCAGTACGTATTTGCAAAGGGAAATTTCTCTAAAAGTTTTTTTTTTTAAAGAACACTACAAGAGGACCTTTGTTGTTGAAACCACTTTTATTGTGTATATTGGATCTATGTCGTTTTGGTCATGCCTAATTTTAGATAAAGATATTTATTTTTATAAGTAACTTGTACAGTGTCGTTTTGTGGTGTGTCATTATATCACTGTGAGTGTGGGTACAAATACTTTACACATTGCCTTGGGGATAATCTTGTCTGCTCGTCCCAAGCTACCAAGGGGGTGAGCAGGGGTTATCTAAAGTGGTTTCCCCCTTTCCATGACTAGAGTGGTGATTTCTGCCTTGCTTTGGCGCAAGCCTTAGCCAACCAGAAATCCCATTTCTAACACAGCCTACATGGAGGAAATGAGAGAGTGCGTATGACTAGTTTGGTCTTCCCGGGGGCCGACCAAACAGTCAGCGCCCACAACAGTGGGTAAGGCCACTCCTCCCCTGCACTGAAGCAGGACCACCCGCCCCCAACCAAACCCTTCTTTCTGCTTTTCTTGCAGTGCGAGAAACAGAAACATAAAATGGTATTCATAATACCATTTTATGTTTCTGCTTCTCGAACTGCGAGAAAGCAGAGGGCGAGGCTCCAACGCCTACATGGAAGAGCCGCCCCAGGTCCTATATAAAAACAGCACAGTATAATGTAATTAGAACGATATATGTCAAAAGATAATAACTCATTTAAGATTTGAAAATAGATAAAACAAATGTACACTATTTCAAAAACCTTAAAATATTTACTTTATATTACAAAGAACATATTCATACCTAGGGCCTGATTTAGAGTTTGCAGACGAGTTGAGCTGCTTCATCACAAACATGAGGAATATCCTGTTCGCCATATTACTAGTGCGCCACATTGCAAGTGCATTATATCCAATTGCACTTGTTTTTTTCTCACCAGGCAACTTCAATTTCACCTATAAACAATACAGATCAAATGCATACTTGGAAGACAACAGCAAATTCATTATAAGTACAGTGTGATTTTCAAACTTTTGTGATGTAGCATTTTCTAGAGAGGACTTGCTGTGAGAGTTAGTCGAAGATATTACAGCACTCTACATAATCTGCCTGGGGTTTTGTCAAAGTCTGTTAAATAGAAAGACATCAGAAACATGTGTTCTGTGGCTAAACAGTTTTTATTAACAAAGGATTGCTGTAACCACAGTGTAATGGTGGTACAATTAAGCCTTGGCAAAATTTTAATTATGCCGTGGTAATTTGTATAATTTCAGGAATTTCCTGTTACACAAAATTCTGAATTTATGCTATTGGGCAACTTCATGTAATTACACGCCAAAGTAGGGACACATTGCATGTTAAAATACGGCACGAAATAATGAATTTGCATTTTTTATAATACGCCTAATTATGCTGCAATTTCCCATAATTGCGCAGAAGCAAATAACATGAATTTCGCACATCCCTAGGTACAATAGAATGTTTGTTTCCAGAGCTAAGAATATAGAGGAAGAAATTGCCTACAAATAACCCACTTCGAAATATCGTTCTATTAAGGATGCCGCAAGGTCTGCCCCACCTAGTCATTATTGATAGTGTGTTGACGTTAACTGTGATGCTTAACAAGCCAATTACTACGTTAAAACATATTTGCATTTGTAGCACTCCCAAAATTGATACTCTGAGCTGCTGAACAATAATTTTATGTTCAAAGGGCCTTGATTACGAATGGGCCTGTAAGTGTTGATGACTGCGTGCCACTTTGTTGTGCGGCAAACAAGGCACCAGCTTGATACATTCTGTCGGGAATTCAGCAGTACCTGATGTTATTTAAGATTGTAGTGGGCCACCTCCAGAATGGAGGTAGTTAACGAGCCGTATAATTAATTAAACATGTGGTTCCGGCATCTACCTCCTACGCATCGGGGCACACGTGCTCATGGCTGTAGACTCCTGTGACACGAATTGAGGCCATTTCACAAGCAGAGATTCGTCCTTATTTCTGCCTTCAAGTTTTACTGTGCCCACAATTGTGCTGCCTTTTGTGCCAGATCGGCACAAACAACAAAAGACACACAAGATGCGGAACTGATGTATTTTCGTCCATCATCACTAAATGAACAATTTGACAGCAGTAATGTGCATGATTTCTGGGAACACCTAATGGAGAGCTGAGATTGGTGAACGTTGAAAACAAGCAGTTAAGCCTCGGATTATGTAAATAGAAAAGGTGGCTTAGCAGACAAGGGACGACTCTTTCCACCTGCTTACATCCTCAGTCCAACAGCTTTCACACTTAACAGGATGAGATTTGTCAACGTCAAATACAGAGTCTGGATGGTGCGTTGTGAATATTGCAGTTCTTGTATTGACTTGCTTCTAGCCATGAGAACCAGAAAGGGACTGCATCCCACAAGAATATAGCCGGTAATGGCAAATGAAACGCCTCTTTACTCCTGCCATATCACACAGCAAGTAAAAAAAGAAATACACTTCTTACATATATGTGGGAAAATGTTTAGTACTCAACAACAGTCAAAACTACTTTTACTACGGGCAATCGATTATAGGTCCACGTGTGTTCGAGTGCATCATTTTATCTCTTCATTCATTTGTGAATCCGTTAATCTCTGTATTCAAGTGTGCATAATTTAATTTTTTGTAAATATCCATTGTTGGACTTGGTCCTTTTTGCAGGGTCATCCCTGAACTTTTTGCCTTCCTTCTGTACTTTCTATGACACATTTTTGTTGGTTTTATGACTCTGGGCACTTTACCACTGCTGATCAGTGCTAAAGTGCATATGCTCACCCTATTGTAAATTGATGTATGGATTAGTGATTCCATGATTGGTTGGTTTGGTTTACCTGTCAGACCCTAGTATAGTGCACCAGGAGTGCCCAGGGCTTGTAAACCAAATGCTGCTGGTGGCCTTGCAGCACTGGTTGGGCCACCCACGGAAGCAGCCAGTAAAAATGTGTCTAAGGCTGCCATTACAGAGCCTGCGTGCAGTCTGGTACTGCCATGCTGACTGGGCAAGTGCACCCACTTGCAATTCCCTAAAGCTTCCATTTTCTTCCTGTCAGACACCCCTATGGTAGGCCCAAGGGTAGAGTGCATTGTAAGTATAAGGTAGGACAAGCCCTGCTGTGTGTGGCATGTCCTAATAGTGAATTACAGCTATTTTCGTTTTTCACTATTGCAAGGCTACCTATTCCCCATAGGCCAGAATGGGCAGTTTGATTATTACATCTTATAATCCTAACTGACTCAGGGAACATAGTAGAAATTCGAGTTTAGTATGCGTGAACTCAGAATGATAAAATACATCTCTTAGTGAAGTTGATTTTAACATTATGTGTTTGAAAATACCACTTTTAGAAAGTAGGTATTTTCTTGTTTAACTATCCAAGCCTGCCTCTGATAGGTTGTGTGTTCCTTGTCTGGTTTGTGAGTGACAGGGTCTGGGGGATTCCAGCAGACAGGGTGAGTCTGCCTAGTGGTGAATAGAGAGATCTGCATCTAGATGGGAGGGAGGAGTTGCACCTGGGACCTGAATAGGGCTATGCCTTCCCGCCACAATGCTGGCTCCAACTCCTGTGCTGCGTCCGATGTCTCTGACCTGCATTGTGAAAGGAAAGAAGGAGTCATATAAACAGAGTGCTCCAGGACTGACCAGAACTGGTTTGGACTAGGCAAAGGCCTCTCAGCCTTCAGAGAACAAAAAGAAAATGTGTATAAAAGAGGGGACCCAAACCCCAGAGAATTTGATCACTTATGGACAACAAGATGAATCCTTTGCGGAGGAGCGGAACCAGAGAGACTGAGGAGAGACTATCCCTAAGCTGAAGTGATGCTTGTGGGATTGGCCTGCAGTGGTTGCCTGACTGTCAAAGAAAGGAGAAAGGAACTGTGTGTACTTTCATCAACTTGTAAGGATCTCCAAGGGCTTGAGAGAAGAGCTTGCCTCCTCCTGAAGTCTCAGGAACAAAATACTTCAACCACCAGCTCCTCAAGAGTTAGTTGGAAGTGCCTGCAGTTGTTTCGGCCCTTCTGAGGTACTGCATGTTGCAAGGAGCTCGAAGCGCGACTCACGAAGAAGAAGCGTGTCACCATCGCAGCCGCTGCCGTTCAACCAAGGATGTCCCCGCTGTAGCTGTCACGTTGCACCGCATCACAAGAAACGTCTCGCAACATCGAAGAAGTGTGACGCGGTGCAAGCCGCTGCCGTCGCATCACTGAGCCAGGGTGTCGCCGATGTAGCTGTCGCATTGCACCGCAGACGCGCCTCACATCCACGGAGAAGCGTGCCGCCATAATAGCTGCTGTCGTCACTTCATTGAACAAGGGTGTCGCTGCTGCAACTGTCGCATCGAGCTAAAGCTTCTCTCATCGTGGGAGAAGAGTGTCGCTGCCAGAGCCGCTGTTGTCGCATCACTGAACAAGGGTGTCACAGTTGCAGCTGTCGCATTGAGTCGAGACATCTCGCAACATCGGAGAAGCGGGTCACATCAAGAAGAAGACGCCATCTTTGTTTCATCACACCGGATCTTCCTCGCATCAAGGCGTTGCTAGCCGCACCACCACTGAAGCGCAGTAAGAAACCGACCCATCACCGTTCCTGCTAGCCGGGAACGGGCGCATCACCTTCCCTGCAACACTTTCATTTTAAAGCGTTACACATCCAAAGGTACATTGACTCAAAGTGTTGCATTTTAAGATCTAAAGAGAACTAAGCTAACTCTACCATTTAAATGCAGTATTGTTGATTTTTGTTGTTTGTGGTCTTGTGTTAAATTTATATAAAGAATACTTATTTTTAATATACAACGGTGTGGTGTCCATCTGTAGTGTTGTCACTGGGTTACTGTATGTGTTCACAAATGCTTTACGCACTGCCTCTGAGTTAAGCCTGTCTGCTCGGGCCAAGCTACCAAGGGGGTGAGTAGGGGTTATTTTAGTAATGTACCCCCTCACGCTCACTAGATGCAAGGGGTTCTATTCGTCACAGGTACCTACCTATGCCAACTAGAGACCCCCGAATCTAACATCGATTTTATGTATACATTCATAATTTACTTATTCCAGAACCAACTGCTCATTGAAGAATAAATGGCCTAGAAACTGCCTCACCTTGAACAATAACACATGTGTCACACTCCTCACTCTTACTATCCATCAAATAGCAGTGATTAGGAGAACTGATCAGCAACTCTTGATAAGTCTTAATGGAATTTCTAAAAGTACCCCTGTCTCCATCCTCTTCAATTCTGTGTCTGATCTCCATCGTCTAGCCACAAGTAATTCACTTCCACAGTCTGGGGAACAATCCTCACCCTCTGGCAAATGGTATTTTAAGCAAAGGGCATTAAAAAGGATCCAACTCCCTTCAGTGCTCGGAGTCATTCACAGTTTCCTACAACCGTACTTGTCACATTCTTACTGCACATGCATATGTACTCAACATGCGCAAAGGATGTCAGTGGCAGGCTCTGGGTTAAGCATAACAGCGGAACATTACAGAATATAGCTTTGTTAGATCACACACTCTCTGACACTTGCTATTCTGTTATGGATGTATGACGTTACCACGCATACTATTACCACGCATACCATTACAACGCGGTATTTACAACGCATACCGTTACAACGCATAGCGCTTTGAGGTGCTGGATAGTGGTAAGTATAATTTTATATTCCAACTCCAGTCCCCGTGGATACTAGGGAAGGTGTTGGATATAAAATTCAACTTATTCCCTATCATAGAGCGCCCCCCAGCGCAATGCGTTGTAATGGTATGCGTGGTAATGCCTGCGTTGTAAGTGTAGTGCGTGGTAAAAAATGCGTGGTAAACGTTGTATACCTTCTGTTATTAAATAAATTCCAATGGGCTCAAGGATTAGCAGCAAATAGACCATTCACCAGTTTCTTGTGGCTATCAAAAGAACTTAGTATATTGCACTATCTCCCAGGGAAATAACATTGTTTCTTCTACAGTTGTGCATCCTTAGATTGTGTGCTATCCGTAAAACCCTCCTCTTTAGTCCTAAAACCCTGCATGAAAAATTGACCCTGAATTAAAATGTACGACTTTTGCCTCATCTTATTTCTTTTAACTGGGCCTCATCTTACTGTCCATCCTCTGCATGCCACCTCTCTCAGAAATACCTATTCTATGTTGCATTACTTTTTGCCTTAATCACTAATATTATATTTTGCTAAATTGTCAGCATCTAATTTTTCAGATGACAACCTTTCCTTCTTTGGGACCATACCACTGCATCTAAATATCCCCAATCTCTAGCCCCTTGCTAATATTTACATCTGTCCCTATCTGGGTGAAATTGTGTTGTTGGATGAGGCGGTTGTGAGCCCTTCTCAAGCAACAGCCACAATCCTTGTCTGGTGGAACCATAAAAGTCACTAATGCGAAAACTTGTGCCTAACCTTTCGGTAGCTTGACACACAAGCGTAACTTAGAGAAAATGTGTAAAGTACTTGTGCAACAAACAAACAGTAATAAAGTGAAAACACAACACAAAAAAAACTCCACACCAATTTAGAAATAAACAGTAAAAATTAATACATTTTTTGATACCAAACCAACAAAAATCCTATTAGTAGAACCGACCAATTTGAAAGAAAAGTAAGAGAATTTAAAAAGAAGTCCAAATTTAGCACCAAATTATTTATATTGAGATTTTAGGGTTACACAAATCACTGAATGGCACTGCACAAACACAAGTAACGTATCCCACCACAGAAAACCAATGGGAAAAATTGGGCTGTTGATTGAGGGTGGTGTGAGCCCCTTTTCAAGCAACAGTCACAATCCTTGTCAGGATTAACCATAATAGTCACCAAATAAACTTGTGCTAAACTCTCTGGTAGCTTGGCACAAAAGCTTAACTTAGAGGCAATTTGTTAAGTATTTATGCAGCACACAAACAGTAAACAAGTGAAAATGCAACACAAGAAAAATCTCACACCAATTTAGAAACAAAAAAGTAAAATTGAATAAATTATTTGTCAACCAAACAACAAATTCATGGGCAGCCCCTAACCGGTCAATCAGCTCCTCAGGCCTGGGGATGGGGTAAGCATCTGTCTTAGTCACTGAATTTAACCCTTCGTCATCCACACAGAACTTCAGTTCAGGTGTGGTGCCTGCTGTAGCAGTTTTGTTACCAGAACCACAGAACTGGACCAGGGGCTACTGGAGTGGTCCATCACTCCAACCTTCAGCATTTTAGGATCACCTATAGGTACCTAGTGGCATGATCCACCAAGACCAGGATAAATCTTTTTCCTGAAGAAGTCAGTGATTCCGTAGTCCTAACAATATCGAGGCCCAACCTCTCAAAGGATGTGCCTAAAGCCTCTGTCCTGTGTTCCCACTAGCCTGGCAGGTCACACAAGTCCTACAGAATGTATCTGATGAAGTCTTGAGCCTGGGCCAATTAAAGTGTTGAACAAGCCTTGTAAAAGTCATGACTTGGTCCAGGTGGCCTGTCAGAGCTATCTCAAAAGCCAGCTCCCTTAGGAAGGACCTGTAGCATTGGGGGACCACCATGATAGTGTTGTCCCATGCACAGGAATCTTAGGCGCACTGTAAAGGAGACTGTCCCTCCAGTAATTGTGGTGATTATCAGAGGCATAACCTGCTGCTTGGGCTTTAGCCAGTTGCCTCAGTCCCTCAAGGGTTGGACACTCTCCCTATGCCCTACAGGACTCCTCCTGGTGGGTACTTCCTCCTCATGCCATCCATCAAGGACAAATATATATAAACCCAGATAACTATCTGGGAGACCCAATGCACTACGAAAGTAGTCGCAAAAATTGCGTTTCAACAGTGGTTTCACATCCATTTGAACATCAATATTAAATCTTATACAAAATTATCACAAGTAAACAACATAATCATGATGCATCAGAAGAAACATAAAGCTCCAGTATCCAAATGACGGAGATTTTCAAGTGAAATTTATTCAGTATCTTCAAATGAAGTTTTTGCAAAAAAAAGATGAGAAATGCTTCAAGTCAGCATACACAGTCTTTTAAAAATCGCAATACATTTCGGGCTTTACGGGATAGCCCTCCATCAGGGGAATCAGCCAACATTAAAGAACACAAAATAACCATAAGCATTAAGAATAATATACACAGGGCTCACAATTCTTAGAGGAAAGAACCAACCAAATGGTGATCGTGCCAACCAGACTCCAGAAGAAAAATGAAGCATAGCGTGAAAAAACGCATGCACGCACCTCGCAGTGTGTGGACTCCAAGTGTCATGTGCAGAAGGAAAGCAGAAAGTAAAACCACAGAAAGATAAAGATATCTTCGCTAAGTAAACTGTGCCAACATCCATGATCTCAAAGGAGAAGAGAAAGCAGTGGCGAAAAGCTAAACCTACCTAAGGAATGGAGTAGCACCAAGCGCCTAGATGAGGAGCTGGGCTCAGTGTCAAAAGTGACCATACAATTTGAAAGGGGAATTAGGAATAACATGAATTTGAGTGCAACAAAATGTTAGACAGTAAATGCAAGCAACCAACTCGTCTTACTTATATCTTACGATGAGACGGCTCAGTCACAATTTTTAGAAAGAAGAATGGCCGTTACTCACGATTGTTCGGTGAGTTATGAGGTTGGGTACTAGTAATTTCAGTGTTACCAACAGTTAAGCACTTTGTCAGCATTCCTTCTTTTGGAATTTTTCAGGATTCTGGTTCTACTTTCTAAAAATTGTGACTCCGCCGTCTCATCGTAAGATATTATTAAGACCCATTTGTTGCTTGCATTTACTGTCTAGAGTTTTGTTGCACTCGAATTCATGTTATTCCTTATTCCCCTTCCAGATTGTATTGTCACTTTTGACACTGAGCCCAGCTCCTTATCTAGGCTTCGTGCTACACCATTCCTTAGGTAGGTTTAGCTTTTCGCCACAGCTTTTTCTTTTCCTTTGGGTTCATGGTTGATGGCACAGTTTACTCTGCGAAGATATCTTTATGTTTCCGTGGTTTTCCTTTCTGCTTTCCTTCTGCACTTGACACTTGGAGTTCACACACTGCGAGGTGCGTGCATGCGTTTTTTCACGCTATGCTTCCATTTTCTTCTGGAGTCTGGTTGGCACGATCACCATTTGGTTGGTTCTTTCCTCTAAGAATTGTGAGCCCTGTGTATATTATTCTTAATACTTATGGTTATTTTGTGTTCTTTAATGTTGGCAGAATCCCCTGATGAAGGGCTATCCTGTAATGCCCGAAATGCATTGGGATTTTAAAAGACTGTGTATGCTGTCTTGAAGCATTTCTCATCTTGTTTTTGCGAAAACTTAATTTGAAGATAGTGAATACATTTCACTTGAAAATCTCCATCATTTGGATACTGGAGCTTTATGTTTCTTTTGATGCATCATGATTATGTTTTTTACTTGTGATAATGTTGTATAAGATTCAATATTGTTGTTCAAATTGATGTGAAACCACTCTTGAAATGCAATTTTTGCAACTACTTTCGTAGTGCATTGGGTCTCCCAGATAGTTATCTGGGTATATATATTTTTGCTAATAATTTAGATGGCTTGCAGGGCCTCTTACCCGTTGCACACATATTTGTGTACTATATGATAAAAATATTATCCATAGATCATTGTATATACATTTGTTTCTTGAATGCATTACGGCTGCTACCTATCACTGTTTTCACAATTTTTTTGCACTGCAGCCATTGTTTGCAACACCACTGAAAAAAATCTCTTTGATACCCAGTATGTCGTCTTTTGACAATATATTACATTTAACTGATAACAGAGCACACACTAAAGTATATTCATCTGCTGAAGTGAGTGATATTTATGGGCTTATCAAAGAGGTGAGAACGTTTGACACTACCTCAGGGCCCATACAACAGCAAATTCGCCAGCTTGAGTATTTGATGCGGAGGGAAATTAATCAAAACCTACATGCTACCACGTTGATTCAATATCATAAAGCCAATCGCATACCTCGGGGTTTGCGCATTGCCATCAAACCAATGCTGTTCAAAATGAATAGAAAATTCATGGATAAGTGGTACGCTATTTTAAATAAGTGTTCCCTGGAGCTTATCCTGCTAATTATTGAAGAGTTGTCGCAGGTCCTAGTGGGATTGGAAGCAGAAATAAGGGAACTTCAAACAAATCTAACACAACGTATGGAAACTGATTCCTTAACCTCTACACTAAACGATATTAACACTCGGCTTGATCCATGAACATAAAGTAAGGAAGTTTCGTAGAGATGTAATAGATTATAAACTGGATGAGGTTTATTCCTGGGCGGAAGTCTATGCCCAAAAACGCAATTCGCTAAAACAGGGTCCAACTTCATCTGATGAGAGTCTTGCATCAGTCACTGATACACAATTGCCTCGTCCCCCTGTACCTTCGATTATTCCACCTCCTGACGTTGAAGTTGCCAGCGGCAGCGCCAGTACCACTAAGGTTGCCTTTTTGTCCACCAGCCCGGCAGCAAACCAGCCGCCCACAGAGTCAGCAGCAGAGGCAGCCAAATGTGCAGAGGCCACCGATTCGGGAAAACCACGCCGCACAAAGAAACATTGGTTGTGAATATGTCATTCAAAAAACTCACTGACAAACCAATGTCTGTTTTGAGCAAAGGATGTTCTTTTGTTCCCACCCACCAACCCAAGCTTTTAGATTCACAGGTAGATCTCTTCAGATTTACGGGAAAACTCAGGCTACAACACTTTTTTTCCAATCTGGGTAATATACCTGCACCCACTGACACCTGATGAGTATCTTGAATTTAAACCCAAAAGCACTTTCATTCCTCCCACTTCTCACCAGACCATTGATTTGTTTGAAACGCTAGTCAAACAAGATATTGCTAAGTTGCCTATTGCTTCTAACGTTTCTCCTAATCTTACCCTTAGTGACAAATCAGCATTGAAATCTTTACAATCCAACACCTCATTACACTTCACTAAGGCAGACAAGGGTGGCACACTTGTGGTGATGGATTTAGCTAGGTATGAGGATAAGATTGCAATGATGTTGCAGGATTCATCCACATATTTACCTTTTTCCCCATGATCCTACTATTGAATTTTCAGACTTACTCGAAAAAATTCTATGACATGCCTTGGAAATTAAATGGATTAACTCTAAGACCAAAGATTTTTTTTCAACCCGCTTTCCACGTAGGCCAGTACTTTTTATGCTGCCTAAAATCCATAAAAGCCTGTGTGATCCCCCATTGAGACCTATTGTCTCTGGGAGTGGATCAATCCATGATTCTTTAGGACGTTACCTTGACACATTCCTACAACCCATTGTACAGTCTTGTCCATCCTATGTGCAAGACACCACACATTTGTTGAACATTCTTCAGGACATACATATCCCTGAGGGAGACTACACTTAAATCCCCATGTTGAGGGCATTGAAGCAATTGAATGGGCTTAGCTCAGACATGATACTGTTCAAACCAACAGAGTGTTTCTTCTAGAAATCCTCCATTTTTGCTTTTTTCATTGCTATTTCTCATGGAAGTGGGCAATTTATTATTCAATCAAATGGGACATCTATGGGCTTTTCTGGGGCCCCCAGCTATGCAAACGTTTTCATGTTCAAATTTGAGACTGAGCGCATTCTTTCTAAAGTTGAATGGAGCACCAATCTGATTGCTTATCGTCGATACACTGACGATATTTTGATTATTTGGCGCGGGTCACGTGGTGACCTTGAACTTCTGATTCATGGTCTTAATGACATTAACCCCAGGATTCAATTCACACATCAGATTGAACCTGAAAGTATTGCTTTTCTTGACGTGAGACTGACCTTGGTACCCCACACCATTGAAACTTCCATCTTTCACAAACCCACTGATCGTAACAACGCACTTTTATATCAAAGTTTCCATCCTTGGTCACTCAAACGACGCCTGCCTTTTTAACAGTTTTTGAGAATCAAGCGAATCTCCTCCAACATTGCGGTGGGCATGCAGACAATTGAGAAATCCAAAGAGAAATTCTTGAGCAGGGGATACCCGCAAACTGTAGTTGATCAGGCAGTGGTAAGGTCCTCTTCCTTGAGCCGTGAAGATCTATTGAAAAAAACTGTCAAACACACCAATCCCAATAGACAAGTGTTTGTTTCCACTTATTCCACCCATTCCATCCTTGTTAAAGCAAATATATTAGACAGATGGGCTCTATTGCAATCAGAGCCCGACTTCGAAGATGTGTTTGCTGACCCCCCCATTTTCGCATACAAAAGGTTTCACAATCTCAAAAAACTATTGAGCAAATCCAATAAGAAGCCGGTCGTTACCTTTAAAGGGATGTTCAGATGTATGAATTGCTCTCACTGCAACAACGTCATCAGTGGCAACTCAATCTCACATCCTCGATCAGGCAAAAAATTAGTTTGCATCACAACGCGAGCTGCAACACCCAGTATGTCATTTACTTCATCAAATGTCCATGTGATTTATATTACGTAGGCAAGACGGAGAGGGTCCTCCGGATACGAATGACTGAACATAAAAGTCATATTAGAACGAATACTGCAATCACCTATTGCTCAACATTGGAATAACACTAGAAACAGCATAGCACAGCTTAGATTCAGGGTTCTCAAGCTGCCACAACCACAACCAGACAGGGATATGTCTAAATGCTTGTCACAACGTGAAGCATACTGGATTTGGTTTATGCAAACTTTGTCTCCATATGGTCTTAATGACAAATTGGAATTGTCTTGTTTTCTGTAATCTTTTGACCCCTTATGTATTGTATGAGAGCTCATTGAACATGCTCTACCACATGCCTATTAGCCTATCGTTACATCATGATCTGTATTGAGCTGCTTTTCTCTATGTTATGTGATTACCTCTACTATACTGATATTGTTCTTTTTCATTGATCATACTGTGTTTACTCTCATTGATGACAACATGTACTGTTTGCCACTTTTCTCCCTCCCCCCGCCGCATTTGTACATTGTGTCTGTGGTTTCCTGTGAAATAGGGCTCATGTTAACCATTCGTCCACTTTGGTGGTTTGCACTGCCTCGCTTTGGTTCTTTTTCCTCTATTGTCTCCCTTTATGGTTCATCTTGTGGGATTACGTCTTTTTTTACTGACTTTCACTTATCCATATATTATTTTATTCACGCGGTGCTCATGCTTTTACTTTTAGTCAGTGCTTGCTTTTCGAGCAGTTTTCTCGCTTTTCATTTCTTTCTCTCTTGGCTTTCTCTATCAGCCTACCTCTTACGCGGTTTTGATATTTCAAGATGGCCACCATTGGCAGTAGTCATGCAGTCCTATGTTTATCTTTACTAGTTAGCGTTCTTTTTAGCCATGAACGCCGCCCAGCCTTCTGCTGTTGCTGGCGTCCTTGTTCCTCGTGGTACACTATTGTGACAGCGTCTTTGGTAAGCGCATTTCAGGTTACTCGCTGCATGATGATCATAGGACAGTAGTCTTGTGCCGTCCAGGTCCACCACTTATTCCTCTGTTGTTTTTTTTACAGGAGAGACCCCATTTCCACAAGTTTTTTTCAATGCTTAGCAGAGTATCAGTGGCCGTTACTCACGATTGTTCGGTGAGTTATGAGGTTGGGTACTAGTAATTTCAATTTTACCAACAGTTAAGCACTTTGTCAGCATTGATTCTATTGGATTTTTTCAGGATTCTGTTTCTTCTTTCTAAAAATTGTGACTGAGCCGTCTCATCGTAAGATATAAGTAAGACCAGTTGGTTGCTTGCATTTACTGTCTAGCTTTTTGTTGCACTCGAATTCATGTTATTCCTAATTCCCCTTTCAGATTGTATGGTCACTTTTGACACTGAGCACAGCTCCTTATCTAGGCACTTGTTGCTACTCCATTCCTTAGGTAGATTTAGCTTTTCGCCACTGCTTTCTCTTTTCCTTTGGGTTCATGGTTGTTGGCACAGTTTACTTAGCGAAGATATCTTTATGTTTCTGTGGTTTTCCTTTTTGCTTTCCTTCTGCACTTGACACTTGGATTCCACACACTGCGAGGTGCGTGCATGCGTTTTTTCATGCTATGCTTCCATTTTCATCTGGAGTCTGGTTGGCACGATCACTATTTGGTTGGTTCTTTCCTCTAAGAATTGTGAGCCCTGTGTATATTATTCTTAATACTTATGGGTATTTTGTGTTCTTTAATGTTGGCAGAATCCTCTGAGGAAGGGCTATCCTGTAATGCCCGAAATGCATTGGGATTTTTAACACCTTGGCTGCTAGGTGTTTTCCCCTCCTATGCTGAGATTTCATTATTGCTATGGTTTCATGACGAGCTCAGCTCGTCATCAGCACAGCTCAACCGTGCATCATGACGAGCTGAGCTCGTCATCAGCATCGAAAGGGTTAAAAGACTGTGTATGCTGACTTGAAGCATTTCTCATCTTGTTTTTGCGAAAACTTCATTCGAAGCTAGTGAATAAATTTCACTTGAAAATCTCTGTCGTTTGGATACTGGAGCTTTATGTTTGTTCAGATGCATCATGATTATGTTGTTTACTTGTGATAATTTTGTATAAGATTCAATATTGATGTTCACATTGATGTGAAACCACTGTTGAAATGCAATTTCTGCAACTACTTTCGCAGTGCATTGGGTCTCCCAGACAGTTATCTGGGTTTATATATTTTTGCTATTAATTTAGATGGCTTGCAGAGCCTCTTACCCGTTGCACACCTATTTGTGTACTATATGATAAAAATATTATCCATAGATCATGGTATATAAATTTGTTTCTTGAGTGCATTACAGCTGCTACCTATCACTGTATCCAGCAAGGACAGGCAGGCCACCCTGGCAAGCAGTTCATTCTTTGGTGGACTCGTGGCAGCCACAACAGTGTGCGAGCCATCTAACTAGAGGTACATTCAGGGGTGGGTTTCCCACACCTTTTGCCTTTCCGCTGCTTTTGCAGCTGGCTGGTTCATTTTTCCAGTTTCGAGCCTTTTGGCTCCCATCCGGGGCAGCCATTGAGCTTGCAGAGGCACAGATCCAATCAGGTTATCCTAGCATCTCCACTTAATTCCAGGTAGTGTGTTCAATGTCATTACGCAACTAACAATGTCATTACGCAACTAGGCATGGTAGTGCACACTGCAACCTTCAGAAGACATGAAACCCCTCGTCACTCAAATGGAATACTACTGGAAAATAACTCTCTCTGTTGTCAGCCACCCCAACGTGGTGGAATGCATTTGAAATTACCTACTCCCGGTAAACCTGCTTTCTCCTAAACATAGTCAGTATGTCTCCTCTATCCATCAGAGCCTCCACGCCTTGCCCATTGATGGTGACCATTGCCTATACTATGCAGTATTAGAGGGCATATGGATCTTAGGAAACATCTCACTGTCACCCAGGGACATTATGGTGCCTTCATCAAACTCTCCCACATTATCTAAGGCAAACTCCTGCCCCGTAACTACAGTCATCCACCCCCTAGAACATTTCCTCCAGTGGGAGTTTTTGCTCTTTTTCGACACTTGGGGTCCCCCTTGTATTGTCCACACTCACAGCACTCATAGCTCTTAAAGTGAACTCCTTATTTTGATCTCTCTTCCCTCCTTCTTATGATAGGAACCCTGACCACTCTTTTGGGAGTCCCTCCAGATGATTTCTTGGACACTCTGGTAGTGACCCACAGCCTCCTCAGCAAGCTACCTGGGATCAGTAAGCTTACTATTCACTAGGTGTGTGTGCAACTCTGTAAAACAAATATCAAGCATGTGCTCCTTTAAAATTAAGTGTACAGTCCTAAATAATCATCTACTTTGCTGGCCTTCACCCAGCACATCAGTGTCTTATAAGCATAGTCTAAGCAGTCAATCCAGCTCTGTGTGGATAGCTTGCGATTGGCCCAGAACCTCTGACAGGATTTGCCAGTTGTCAGTCCAAACATACTGGCCAAGATGGCCTTCATAGAAGTGAATCATGTCTGGTCCCCGATCTCTGGTGCAAGAAGAGTGTTCCTCCCCATCCTGGGCATGTACCTTCATAGCCTACCACCCCAAACTCCTATGGGACCATGTGCACTCTTAGAGCCACTTCGTAGGCTGCAAACCACTTGTCCACATCACCCCCACCATATAGCTAGGCACCAAATCATTGGGTATTCTGACCCTTGATTCATGTGTAGACAATACAGGTACATTGCCATCATAACTGTTGCTAGACACTATTTGCAATGCGCTGATATCCAGCTCTCTGATGTTGAGCTCATGGGTAGGTTTCCTCTCTTCCAGAGCCATCCTCCTCTCCTCTAGGGCTTGCTTCTTCTCTAGCTTCAGCTTGCAAGCGACCGCTTTCATTTTCTCTCCTCCTTAGGTTCAGCTTTTCCAGATTGAGACATAAACAAAAATCAATAGGTCAATCAGGGAAAATTGAAAAAAATTATTCAAATGGTCTAAGTAAAGAGTTGTAGTGAAAAATTAGTTACTATATGGTGTTGCAGAAACACAAGTCCTACCCTTACCGCTGATCACTAATGTTAGAAGTAGAATTCTTAGTTAGCTGAAGTCAGCACCTAGGCCAGACGGGTATCCTCACTCTAGTCAGGGTAAGCAAGTACACACTAAAAGATAACCTGTGCTCACCCTCTGGTAGCTTGGCACAGAGCATTCAGGCATATCTAAAGAGCTAATGTGTAAAGTATTTGTGCAACACACACGAACGCACAAAAACACACACAGTAACACAATGAATACCCTGCAAAAAGATTAGGTCTAGGTGGAGTTAATGGAGTTTTACTATGCGGAACTCCGCTAAATGCCGGAAAAACATTGCCAGCCTCCGTGGAGTTCCTCAAACCCAGAGAGCAGAAAGGCACACTGCTCGCATTGATTTTTAGCACCAGGAGTTTGTTTCGCACAATAAAATCAGTGCAAATGGCACCACGTGCAGCACAAGAGGGAGCTGCTTCTTTATGTCACTCGAGTAGATGTTCTATTCGAGCTGCAGCTTTCTCAACGTGAGCTGCAGGTTTCTCAATGCAAGCGGTAGCAACCTGCCAACAACCCATAAAGTACATTGCTACACCCCATCATTTAAATACAATCCATAGTGCTACATGAGCGAACAGCAGCACGTAAAAAACAGTTTACAACAGTGATTGTTTCTTCATCTATAAGAAATTGAAGGGATAAATAGGCCAAGGCACAGCGCCTCAAATTTCTGGATCTCAGAAAAGGGACAAAGAAACTTTTAGTGTACAATGCATAAGATTTGCAGAAAAAAGGAAATGAATCAAGGATTGGTTAGCACCACTATTACATGGACAAGCAATCACATCCAGGTTTGTTTGATACCATAGAGGGAAACAAAGCAGGTACTTCACTGTGCCATCTTTAAACCTAAATACCAAAGAACGCTCCCAGGTCCTACTAGATTTTCACACATAACTATTTGAGGCGGCCTCCACACTTAAAAGCAAATGCTTTCCAATAGTTACTTCCTGTGACTCAACTTTGGCCCTTTTATCGTACAAATGAGCTAACATCAATGCAGACGCCTGACTTTTTAAATGGAAACACATGAAGTGGTTCTGCAACTAACCACGTTGAGAAATCTTGGCTGGAGGTGGTCTACAGTATGATTTTTCTCTCTCACACTCGCCTATGTGCGAGCGAGAAAACTCCCCTCTCTGCTGCTTCGCTGAGTGTGTCGTAACTCCATGCGGAGTGGGCAAAATTCCACAAACTCTCCTAGTGGCGGGGAATTTGCCATCCACCCCTGAAAAAGACTCCAAAAAGATTTAGAAAAGTAGGTTATTAAACTCTGAACAAAACAAGACCAGAACACCAAAAAATGTATCATAGGTACTCAATTTATGAATCTCCAAAGTGTCAACAAAAAAACTGTGCTTCACAAAACACCCATGCTTCACAGGTTACTGACAGTCCTTCTAGACTCAGATCATCAGATGAACTGTAAACTAGTTAAGTTCCTCTGCACACACAATCAGGGAATGAAATCAAGGCTCCACCCACAGAATGTCCAACGCCACCAGTAGCTGAACTGTACAGACAACCACCTTGAGGACGATACCCTAAGCAGGCAGCAAGTGGACATGATCAGCCTGGACGTAGAGTCTTTATTAACTATAATGAATTTTTGACAGAAATTAAGTAAATAATCTTTGCCACCTGTTAATTGCCGGTTTACTTCTGTCTGCCATGAACTAAACAGTAGAGTATATGTTTAGGTACTATTTCACTGGTTTTTAGGGAGTATTTACCATCAATAGAAGATGTTAAACCTGTGAAATATTTATTGTTGTGACATTGGATTGGTGAATTGATTTTAAAACTTTTTTTCCTTTAATCATAGTTGTCATAAACAGTAAAAAAAAAGTATGGTTTTAATTACCTATCATTACACTTTTACAAAAAAATCCTGGTAGCTTGGCACAGAGCAGTCAGGCTTATCTAAAGAGGCAATGTGTAAAGTGTTTGTGCAACACACACAGTAACACAATGAATACACCACAAAATGACTCCACACAGGTTTAGAAAAATAGTTTATTATATTCCGAACAAAACAAGAACAAAAATGCTAAAATTCAGTCATTGTTAATCAAGATTTTAATTTCCAAAGTATCAATGAAAATACTGTGCTTCACACAGCACTCATGCTTCATAAGTTACTGATGGCCTTGCTAGACCAGGGTAAAATGATACAATTCCGAACCCCGGATGGGAATAGGTATTTGCACACAGTATTGTGACAGCTCCAATAGGCATTGGAGTGGAAAATGATAAGTCTGATCACTCTGGACTGGGGTAATCACATGTTTTTGAGCTGCTTCGGAAGGAGCACAGGCTGGCTGTAAACACCCCACAGACCACATTGAGCACAATACCTTTGCAGGCGTGGGACGCAGATGTCAACCATCAAGCGCTGAGTTGAAGCATGGAGGTGGTTCATGGAGAGTCAGAGGGCCTCGTCGATAGGCCTCACATCATTGGCCCTCCTAGGAGGGGCCGCCAGTCATAGAGAACACATCACTACTCCTGCTGATGTGTCCTGCTGATGCATCATCAAGAACGCATTGTAACCACGACAACACATTACAGTAGAGCAGTGCTGGGAAGTCTTCCTGTGGCGCTGTAGCAAAGTTAAAAGCAGATACAGTGATTTCAATTGCTGCGGGGTGCTGATCCTTGAAATTCTCAATGCAGGTCAGAAGTGATTCACTGACCTTTGTGGGGTCTCTCTGCAGGTCGTAGGACAATGTGCTGATCTGTATGGAACTGGGCTGCAGGACTCACAGGTGGCAAAATCCAGCAGCAGTGTAGCGGAGGAGAACAAAGTCTTTTAAGACCCTGCGACACCTTAAATAGGAGAAAAGCCAGCAAGCCCTTGGAGATCACTTGGATGAAGATAGAGTCCAGCTCTCCTTTAGCAAATTCAGAGAGCAGCCGCAGAAGAGCAACAAACAGAAGAGCATGCCTTCCAGAGCAGCAGTCCCAGTGAGTCATTTTTGAAGCACAGCAGCCTTTCTGGCAGAACTTAAGTTACAGGTCCAATAGCGTCTGAATTCAGTTACTTACACTCTAATTTGCCTTTGATGTGGGGGGTGACTTCAAAGCAGTTCTCTCAAGTGCACAGGTTCCCCTTTTAACCCAGTCATGTCTGTCATTCTATCTATGGGGCAAATGTGCCCTTTGTGTGGGGGCAGGCAACTCCCTATTCAAGTGAAGTGTTAGCCCCTCCCTTCCATCCTGCTTAAGGCCATCAGAATGCAAATGTATTTCGATGAGTACTTAGACACACCTATCCTTCCTGTTTTGTGGCTGTCTAAAGGGAATACGCAAAGTGTAGCTATCACCCACCCCAGATATGTTTTGAAGACAGTCTGTCAGATACACAGAGCAGTAAGTGCAGAAAATTGTCCCATTTCTAAAAGTGGCATTTCTAAAATAATAATATGAAATCCAGCATCACCAGTTAGTATGATTTATCAATATCAATCCAAAGATCTGAAAATGAAACATCTACTCCTCTATGATCAGGAATTACAGCTTAATAGTTTATCAAGGAATTCCCAATGCTAACCTATGAAAGGAGTAGGCCTCACAATAGTGAAAAATGAAATAGGCTGGTTGTCACTACCAGGACATGCAAAAAATAAAGGTACATGCCCTACTTTTTACTTACATAGTACCCTGCCCTTAGGACTACCTAGGGCCTACCTTAGAAGTGACATTTTTGTAATAAAAGGGTAGTTTAACGCTAGGAAAATCGTTTAAAATTTCAAGTTAAAACACTGCAGTGGCAGGCCTAAGACAGGTTGGAAGGCTACTTCTGTGGGTGGCACAGTCAGTGCCGCAGCCGTCTAGTAGCATTTAACTTACAGGCCCGGGTATATGGTATACCACCTTTCAAAGAACTCACAAGTAAAATAAATATGTCAATCAGGTGTACAACAATTACACACGTGTTTAGAGAATAAGCACATGCACTTTAGAACCGATTAGCTGTAGTAAAGTGCACAGAGACCTAAGGCTAACAAAAAGATTCATCAAAACTCAGAGACAAAAAGAAAAAAGATTGGGGGAAGACCACCCTGAGGCTGACAGGTCCAACAAGCAAAGTGCAGGTCGGGCAACTCAGACAGTCATTGTTGTAGCACAAAGTTCCTGTCGGGCTTCATAGACAGTCATTGTTGGAGATTTGCATAGATGTACATTGTGGCTGTCGATACTGTAGGACAGATCCCATGAAGTCGGTGTTACTGGCAGCGGCTGTAGCATGAACAGTCATATAAACTGGAGCTGGCAGTCTGTGCGGGTGAAAAGATCTTGGCATGAATGGGCAGGATTCATGGTCACAAAAAGCCCAAAACTTTAAAATGTCTGCCTTTCTTCAAGGAAAAGCTCAACTGATGCCACACCAAAGGTCCAGGACATGAGGGGCACCTCTGGGAGATCAGGAACACACACCAGCAGAGGCCAGCTGGGCAGAGGTAGTTCTTGTTGCAGGTCCATGCAATAGGTCCTGGCAGCAGGTCAGCTGTGCAGATGCAGGGAGGCCTCTGGAGTTTGTTATGTCCCTGTCACTCATAACAGGAGGTCAGTCAGCTGACCTTTGGAGTAACTGCAACCTGGGATGAAGTGTGCAGGTTCAGTCTTTCTTCTCAGCAAGCAAGGCAGGCTTTAAGAAGAAGTACTGTAATGTGTCCTTATTTTGTAGTATCCACAGGTCTTCTGGAGCCCTACAGAAGCCCTACAGATGTGCCTGGAATTTAACTTTTTGTCTCCCTGCCATGTTTCCAGTCTGTTTCCAGTCTCTTTGAAGACAAACTACGCTAGTATGGGGTTCATTTGTGTGGGAGCTGAGGCAGTTTCTTGGAAGTGCAAGTGTGACAGGAGACAGCTTCACCCCCATACCAATTCAGTATGGTCCATCATGCCAACACCCAGACCCTCCTTTGTGTGGCTGTCTCGGAGGAATACACATAGATCAACTGTTGACTACACCTAGTCTCATGACCCAGCAACAGGCATCAAATGGTTAGGGCAGAATATGCCAACTTTCCAAAAGTGTCATTTTTAGAATTGAGACTTAAGATGGGACGTTACCATTAAAAAGGGTTTTAAATTACAATTCCTCAAACACCATATTAGGCATTCCTACCTGCTCCCAACCAATTGTTATCATTTATTAAATGTTATAAAGTAGCCAGATGTTATCCTATGAGAGTGGTAGGCTTGCAATATTGAAAAACAAAGTTGATGGTTGAACAACACAAGGTCATGCCAACATCTTAAATACAATGCACCATGCCCAATGGGCTGTTTAGTGCCTACACTAGGAGTGCCTTATATGTATTAAAACGTAAGACTTATGCCTGTCAAAAGGTTTATTTTGGCAGGTTGAAATGGCAGTTTAAACTGCATACACTGCAATGGCCGGCCTGAGACATGCTTTAAAGGGCTACTTACGTGGGTGGCACAATCAGTTCTACAGTCCTTTGGTACATGTAGTACCACTATATTAGGGACTTCTAAATAATTAAATGTACCATTAGGGTGTAAATCAATTTTACCATGTTTACAGGAGCGAGCACAAGCATTTTAGAACTTTTTGGCTCTGGCAAAGTACCAGATCCCTAAAAGCCAAAAAAACAGGTTAAAAAATCAGGAGGGTGAAGGCAAATTGTTTGTGAACTACCTTGCTGAAAGGGCTAAGTCCAACAGCAGTATTCATATAAATGTGTGGTTGCTGGACCACTATGTTGATTTGGGGCTCATCCACTGTATCTTATCTATTTCTCGTGAACCAAGATCCTTGTCTCTGATGTGGTGCTGGGGCTTTCCAACAGCCAAAGAACTCTGCAAGGGTCTAAAAATTGTGCCGGAAAGTCTTGTCTCCAGCTGGACTTATGGGATGGCTCTCTTAATAGTCCCCAGTAGTCAGTAGCTTTTAGCCACTGTTCTGAAATCTGGAGTCCACAATGACCGTTGTGTGAAATCCTTGCTGTCGTGCCCCATTTTCTTCTCAGAAATGTCTATTGCTCGTGCTGACCGCACAACTGTTTCTTGGCAGGTGATAATGCTTCACAGAGTGTTTACTTCCCTGGCACCATGTAAGAGAAGAGAGATGAGTAGAACCACCAGAGCAATGCTGCTGCAGAAATGAAAAGGACAGCCAGGGTTCAGGCTGAAAACTGAGAACACTGTGAACCATGTGTTTGTGTAATAAATACATTGTACAGGGAAAACATTCTCCTTTTTTTTAACACGGTGAGACCTTTTTTGTTGTCTGTGAAGGAAGCAATACTTATGGGCAAGTTTACTAATTATAAGTACAAGGCAGCACAGCAACTACATTTAAACCACTGACATTCATTGCATCAAAGGAAAAAAAGGTAAAACAGTGCCATGTCTACAATCATTTTCTATCCCCAGTGCTGCCACACTTTTGGTTGCCCTTGACCTAATAGACACTTTTGCACCTTTGCTACAGGATATGTGTGTTCTGCGAAGCATATGTTTTGTAATGGAAGGGATAACTTCTAGCATGAAAACAATGGTTTAATACGTTACCACTTTGTATGTGGTCCGTACAGACCAGTAAATATTTAATGTTTGAAACGTTTTGAGAAAACACATTTTCTTAAACCTTACACCTGCCTCTGGGAGACTTACATTTTTGCCAGAATTTACTGTCTATCAATGTTAGCAAACAGCAGAGTGGTCCATCATCATTGTAACCCCACCCTCTTTTTTAAAGCATGATTAGTGTCTGTCAGGTGGAGGAAAAGGTCAGCCTAATAGACACTCACCATGTCAGGGTCAGAAAGTCTGACAATTTACATGGACTAATGTGCAGGAACCTCTCAGCCTAACCCCAGTCTAACCAGACTAAAGATCTCACAGCCATAAGGACAGTAAGATCATTGGCCTAGCAAATCGCTGTGAGGGTCCTTTTCCTCATGATGAGGCAAAGCTTCACTGATGGAGTCAGCAGTGGGCGCTTCAGGTTTAAGCACTGAAGTGCCCAGGGATGACTTTCTATTACTCCATATAACTCATCACAAAATGGGGTTTGATCAGCAAATTTCACTGACCCCAGCCCACTCTGTGGCAATTGAGGAAAGGCCCTAACTCTTGAGAAGACTATCCAATAAGGGACCATGGCAGTAACTTTCCTTTCCTGCTTTCCCTCCCAAAGCTTTCAGCTTCTCATTGACTGCTTTGCTTTTTTTCCTCTTACCACCTGCTGCTCCTATTATCATCGCTTAGGCCTGTAAGTGCCTTATTGAATTGTTTGGCTTCATGTGTGTATGTATTTATGCATGTGTATTTGCATTGTGTGCTATGAGTGGGAGAGTGTAAGTATGTGCTTGGATGTCCCTGTTAATTGGTAGGTGTAAGTGTTTGTGTGTGTATCTGTGTGTATGTGTGTGTGTGTTATTCAATTGGTGCGAGTATGTGCATGCATTTGTGCTTGTAAATTGATGGGTGTGAGTATGTCTGTGAGTGAGTGCCTGTGAATGGATGGGTATGAGTGTGTGAGTAGGGGTGTGTTTGTGAATGGGTGGCTGTGAGTATGTCTTCACATGTGTTTGTGAATGAATAAGTATGTGTGTGTGAGCTTGAGGATGGGTGAAGGTGAGTGTGCGCATGTGCCCATCCCACTACTTCTGCAAGTTACCTGCCAGCACTGCATCAAAACTTGTGGGTGGTTGTACAGGAATGCCCATGTACCACTCATGAAACGGGTTGTTGATGTAAAGTAGCAGGAAGTAGTATATACAGCTACTTTGCTTTAGGCAACTTTACCATGCAAATTAGGATTTGCATTGGAAGGTAAATCTCAATGCAATATTTTCGATGGCTTTGCATCACTTTTGTTTTGATAAATTTCTCAGTCAGTATGTGGTTCCAGAAAGTGTTTTTGACAGCTAGCTCTGGGTCTGACAATGCTCCCAAATATAAGTTAGTCTTGTAAAGCAGAAACTATAAATGGCATTACAAGAAAGTTTGAAAATGCTGTGATCACAATGAAAGAAATTCAAGACATCATGATATGCTCTAAAATATATTTACAAGCATCAAGTTTCTCGCTTTGCAGCAGGAATCTTTCACTTGAAATAAGAAACAAAAATTACTGACTGGATCACCGACAGTGAACTATTATTATCATATTCAAACATAATGGAGCATTCTAAGGAGTATAGCAAAGTGATGAACAACATGCTGTGAGGACTCAAAGGCAGAACCATACATATTATTATCTCTCATGTTCAAGGGTTTTCAAAGGGGCTCTTAAGGTGACATGCTTCAGACAATGACTGCTGGGTTTTATAATAAATCTCATGCTGGAGCAGCAACGTAAATTATGTTAATCAAGAGGGATAATGCACTGCGTGAGGTTAATCACATTTCATCGGAGGGAGGCAAAGAATACCTGAAGACACCGTACTCTAAAATGTATATTGATTGTTGTGTGTATGTATGGGCCGAGGACTTCCTCTGGAGTAGCACTTCACCACAAGACCCCACCTGGATTGCGGATCGGTCAAGAATACTAAAGAGAAGAGTTATGCCAAAGTACTCTAAAACTTGGTTAACTTTCACCTAAAATGTGGTGTTTTCTTGTACCTCGTGAGTCGGTCTCATATGATGCACAAGTTGCTTTGTACTTCCTGAGCACGCCAAAAACATTGGGGGATATTTACAAATAAATGTCGGAGTACAGTGTTATCCCGAAATTGGTAACACTGCGCTTCCATACTTTTTTGATGCAGGGGTGCACAGTATTTACAAAACAACGGCGCTCCCTGCATTTCCCCTAGCTCTGGTGCTGAAAAAGCTGCCTGTGCAGGCAACCTTGCACCATGTTGCAGGGGTGGCTGTCCTGCAGGGGCGATAGTTTATGTACAAAAAGGGACACCTTCCTGCACATAAACAATCTATAAGGTGATTTCCTGTTTCTATGTGTCCTGCAGAATGCAGCACACATAGAAAGAGCAAATCACCTGGTCTTAGTTGTTGGCGCTGCCCATCCTTGTAAATATGGGGCAGTGTCAAAAAGTAATTGGTGTTGCAGTGAAACGCCCTCAGCAACACCCTTTGCACACCGTGGACTACTGCGGTAAGGGGCATATTTACAAGGTGGCGTTAAGCCATGTTAAGTGACTTAACACCACCTTGTAAATATGGGGTAGAGTGCAGCACCACTGGAGAGTTAGGGGTTTGTATATATGCCCCATTGTGTTTTATCTTTGTGCAGGAGTATTTTTGTGATTGAAGTGATGGTGTGTTGGGAAAAGAGTTTTTGAGCTTTTTTTTTTCTTCTCTTCTTAACGCTTGAATGTTGCTCCTTTTCGTACTCTAAGTTGACTAAGCTTGGTGGTGTAGTTATACAATGTCTAGCCAGATTTTTACATCTTGCTCAATTTTGTCTGCAAGTTCATGGCATGAAAAAATAAAATAAAATATGAACGCTGTTCTTTCATGAAATCCCTTACTATTCCAATCAACCCGAACATGGCTTTGAGTGAGCATGTTCAGAAAACAGCTGCAATATGCTATTAAATTGATCTGCTGCCGTTTCACCTTTTATTACTTGTTCTAGACAACGTCTGCTTCTGATAGACAATAGGCATGAGCTCTACTCAAGTAGCTTGGAGAGAGGTGGTCTTTTTTAAATTGCTTTTTATTTTTATTGTTGCCTTGCACTCTCTCACCTCACCCAAAAATATTGTATTCTAACTTTGTGATGGAGTATATGTTTTATGGTTGAAATGGTTTTGTGCTGGTCCAACCGTTTTTGACCTCCTCGTCTTCTGTTTTTCTTAATTAGTGGGTGTAGTTCCACCTAGCAATGTGAGTCAACCTAGTTTGGCGGTTCTGCAATATCAAGCTAAGGCTCTCAATCTTGCAAAATGTTGAGTATGTGTTCAGGGCCATGGAAAAATGACACAAAAGATGAAAGCAACTCTTTCGATATCCATTAATATCACACTCACCAGAACATAGCATACCATGAGCTAGTACAGGAAACAACTACAAGATGCAATACAATGAATATTCTAGCTGTGACCACCTCATGTTATTTTAACTAAACAACTTCTGTTTTTGCGTAAGTTGCCCTAGGATGGACTTGTGCTCTACTCAACTGGCTCAGACATACATGTTCTATTTAAATGGACAAATATTTTTTATTTTAAAGTGACCACAATGTTCTCGGGCACTAATCCTGAACCCTCTCCTCTCAGCACCACCTGTTGTCCCCAAAGGGTTGTTAAGAAATTAAATGCTTGAGTTCACAGCTGTTTCTTGCAATAAGAAACATTTTCATAATCCATTAAGTAATCCAAATTTCCAAGTATTTTTGCAAATCTTTGTTTGCATGGATTCTATATGTGTATATCCAGAGGATACCAGGCTCAATGTTCCGTGTTTCCGTACAGTGCTCTTGACTATGGCATTTTTCATCTGTGAGGTCTGGGTGGATATTGTATTGTTGCGCCAGTGGCCTAGATCCTCACTATTCGGGGAAATGAGATCCCTCTCTTTTTTCAGCAAGTATAATCTCACCTGTTGCTGCTCACCATAGGTTCCTGACGTCAATCTACTTTGCTGCTTCCTCATTCGTTCGGGCTCCTGATCCGTCACTTCCTTATAGAGCTCAGGAGCACTGCTCAATTGCATATTAATATCCCTTAATTAGTGGTCATCTGCTGTAATGCAGGTGATCTTTCCTATTTGCAAAGCCTCTTTATACTGTGGTTTAGACTTTTTTCTTTTTTTTTTAAAATAATTGCTTTTATGCCAATTGGTCCTTGCTGCTTGTTTGGTTTCACTTTGATGGAGCAAGGTCTCGGAGCAAATAGACTTGCTTGAAAGCAATCTGCTTGTTTAACTCACTAACAATTTATTAACAAAGTTTTGTGGAAATTAATACGCAATCACATGAACATTTGGGTTAGTGAAGCTTGCATATGTATGTATTAATGTGAATAACATTGAAGAAGGACTAATACTGCTTTAAATGAGAAATCTGTTTTGCGCATGCGTCAACTACCTCTACGTAGGATGACGAACTAATGATTGGAGGGAAAATTCTTGCGCATGAGCAGAAGCTTTTAAATGCCGTCTTGAAGACTCGCATGCATGGGACCTGCTATCTGAAATAAAAGCAAGCTATTCTACTAATGCGGGGAAAAGTTTCATAAATAAAATGGGATAGAGTAGAGGTGGGTGGTATACAGTGCAAACACTTTATTTGAGAAATTGACATTTGTCTTTTGACTTTTATCATTAGTGCGGATTTGGGCCTTTGTCGCATAACTGAATTGAATTGAATCACGCGAAGTCTGCGCATGCCCACTGAGGGAAGCCATGATGGCCATGACAGTGCGTTCGAAAAGGAGCCAAGATCGAGTGCAACACTGTGAGAACTTGATGGTGCAGAAATCAACTATGAGGAAACACATTCATAATAAAGTCAAAATTGTATCAACATCGTTACATTTAGCACATGGGAATACAATTTATGAATACAAAGTAAGGGGATGAATTTACGAACAATGGTTTAACTGAATCTTGTGACATGTAAGCATGGTGAGATGAAGACCCCCCTTTGCCTGACCAATCACATTTCGTATTTTCCTGATATTGAAACTTTAGTGGGTGGAGCATGCAGAACGAAAGGTATAATTAAGATAGCTCTAGTTAGTTAGAAAAAATTGAAGTCTTGCTGCTGGGGAGAGAAGCTGATGCTGTGAGATGCTGGAGTTGCCGATGAAGAGCTGATTGCAGGACCTGAAGCAGAACTTTCTATCCTAATTTAATTGGGTTATATCTGAAGATTGCAGAAGAATCTTGAGGAGGAAGAGAGTGTCAGAGAGGGGTGCAACGCAACCGTCGGTATAATAGACGGTCAACTATCCTGTCCTGACTCCTGAAGTCTTTGTCTCCTGAATCTATCTCAGGGGACCCCTACCAACCCTTTGGCCAGGGGGTTGGTCTTCCACACCATCCTTGTGCAGTCTGAGATAAATGCATTGTATTTCATTAATTGAATTTTCTCTCCTATGAATGATAGTGACTGCACTGTATTGAGATTGTTCACATGCATATGAAATTTTAGATAAAGATTTAAAGCTTTCTTGAGTCTGTGGTTATTTACTTTAAAGTACAGAAAAGTTAGCTTATGTTAATTTTCACCCTCAACTAGTTCAACTAATGGTCCATCGACCAGAGGAAAGAACATGTTGATCTGTGAAGGGTTAGTAAAAGGGTTAGTTGTAAATGAACAGAGGTATTGAATGGACTAATCCTAACAGCTTGGGAAAATCTTAAAACTTGACTCCCCAGTGGTTTAACTACTGAGAGTTTATGGACCCAGGTGAGTATATGGTAGTGGAGTATCTGTTGTTGGTGAACCGCTGGATCAGTTTCACCTGCCATTCTTCATCTTCTTGGCTTAGCATGGTGTCCACATCCCCACGTCTCCTTCATTAAGTTTTTGCTTTATTTTTATTTTTTTATTGTGTTAGTGACTTATTTTATTTTTTCGTTTTGTGCCAATCTTCACCCTCCTTTACTCCATCTACCTCCTCTCCAGCACACACGGCACAGCCTCTGCTCCGGTTGCAGTCAGTGCTCTGCTCCTGCCCAAGACTCACTTTCTTCCACTTTGAGCCTCGCAGGCAGGCAGGCCATGGACGAGGCAGAGGGGGCAGAGGCAGGATCCCTGAGCTTCCCTGTGACACGGGTAAGCTCTGGTTATGTTTCAAACTGGAGTCTAAATATTCTCTGATCACATTTTTTACTTGTGTATTTAGGATTGTTACTTTTACTTTACAAAATCAGGCAGGGTGCATTTTCTTTCACTTTTTATTTATGTTACATGTGTGATCGCGGTCCACTTATCCTACATGGCCAGGAGATGGAGTATCTGGTGCAATATGGTCACCTTTTACTATGTGTTTTGTAGATCTATTTTTTCAACAGTTTTTTCTGACTTGAATTTTTATCTGTGCACTTTCAATGGTCTGTTTATTGTATTCTACTGACTTTAAATAGTGCTTATTTCCACTGATGAGGCACTGTAGAGCATTTGTGGATGGGTAGCACTTCACTCAGTGGGGGGGCATTGTATGGAAGAGAATAGCCATGTATCTGTCCTGTGAACTATAGGTGTATTGTTTCAATGTTATGCATAAGGATCAGAGTTGTGCTCTTTTTTAATGCAATTGTGTTTTATGTGTAAATTTAAAGAGAAGAGTTACTGAAAGGCTATTAATCATTAGTGGCTAGAATAGGATGGATTGTGTGTGTGTGTGTGGGTGCAAGTTGCTTTTGTTTTGCAGTGTACCGCAGACACAAGGCAAAGCACGGTGCAGAAAATATGTTCTTGCACCTAGGTGTGGGTGGAGCAAAGAAGTGTGAGAATAGACGAATTGTGTAAAGGTACACCTACCTTCTTTGTAGTAGCCTATATTACACAGTTGAGATCATATTGAATATGGATAATGTAATTTCCTGTAGATAAATGTTTCTACCTTTGGGAGGTGCAATTTTGCATCAACTGTACCATGTTATGATATGATATGGACTTCATGTTGGGGCGGCAGATGAGCCCACCATAGAATAGGTACTATGCCATGTTACATCCTCTGAGGAGTTCACCAATGACAGCAGGGAGCAGCTCCAACAAATTGATACTATGGAACCAATCATAGAATTTGCTGTTATGCGACCGCCATGGAGTTCATGCAAACAGCCAAGCTCTTTGAATTCAACCAGAAGCAGATGACCAACCCCTTTTCTGCCTTAAGTTCAGATCTACTGCCACCTCGTTAAAATTATATAGGACGGCTGTGCTATTTTAAATTTGATATGAAGAGAGCTGTAAACCTAAATAAAATCTTGATATTTTTTATGCATTTTTTTTATAACAACCATTTTTTTATTGTTTTTTCAATTTATCAGAAATACTCGTTTACTTGTATATTGTCAAGACACTCTCACATTTAGTTTTGTTACACAGTAGTGCTAGGCAACCTGTTTTGTAACACATTAAGCAAGATATTATGTATTATTTTGCATTTTTCTACTAAGTGGAGTTGACTGGGGTAAACGTGCTTGGGTGATTCCCTATTAAGAGTTTACATTTCCAGGCTTTACCTTTATTCGATCTTTTAATAGCATTATTCAGAATCATATTACATTTCCTCAGATTTTCGGACATTGGTGTAGGCTGCTACTGCTTTCTTCTGTTTCTTTCTTTTGCAACATTGAGCAATCCATATCTGAAATCGGTTCATCATAGGTTGGTACTGCCTCACCTCAATGGCTGGCAGTATTTTGTCTAGCTACTGCCAGGCAAGTATTACAACATATTGTTTTGTATTAGTGTTAGGCCAGTCTTTAGTAACTTTGGGGCACTCCCACTGTGTGTAAGAGAATGTTTGCTTAAGCCACATCTCTTCAATAAAATATTCAACTGTATATAACCGATAGACAGGTTCTGGAACAGAAGATGTTTTGCAGTATGTTCTATGCAGTAGTTTCATTTGGACCACATTAAACACTGCATTATCGCTACCTTTCTTGGTGTGATCCTACTCTACTCTCAACTAGGCTGCTCTCTGTTGTCTTCATCTATATGGCCATGGCCTCTTTCCTATTTTTGCTTTATTTCTGTCACCTCATCTGGAAAATTGTTCATCAGTTTTTTGTAGATCATTGATTTATTTATGGCTTTTCTTTTATGAGTCAGTCAATATCCTATATATCTTGTACCTATCTCAATTGTTCTTTATATTTTCCCTAATTTTGCATTATTAATATATAATGATTTAATAAATAAATCCACATTTGTAAAGCGCACAATCACCTGCAAGGGTCTCTAGGAGCGATGGCCGTCGGGAAGATTAAGCAAGCTATTGCCCAGGGTCAAATTGTGCTGGGCTAATCTGCCTCCGGTGCCGTGATCCCCAGATTCCGGAGTCAGTCACCCTAGCTGCGGCGCCACACCACTTCCAACTAAGGTTGTGTTTCTGGCCTGCAATTGTGACTTTACATTTTGCCGCATTGGCCCTTACCCATTAAGATAACAGTAATCTGGGCTTTACTTCGACCTTCAGAAGACAGTGTCCTTGAAAGGTCCTTCAGAGGGTGATCTCTATGCTTAAGGGCCCCCCTTCTGGAAAAGTCGACTTCGCCACAGCCATTTTGTTTAAAGGAGCATAGGCAATTGAGTTGCTCCTACCATCGCTGAAGCTCAAGTCCAACATTCTTACGGAAGGCCTTCGACGGCTCTGGGGCCTCTTCTGCCTTTCAACAAAGCTCTACTAGAACTGGTGCTGGATTCCTAGAAGAAATCCTTTTTGAGCTAGGCAGTTCACAGGCAGATTTCTCAGTGCCACAAGCTCATGCCTTCTGATCCCAAATTTATATTGACCCATCCTTCTCCTGAGAACTTGGTGGTTAAAGCATCCTCAGGTAAAAATATGTTTTTATACCCATTTTTAGGTTGGGCCTGGCCAGAGCATGCGCTGCTCTGCAAGGCATGCTGTATACAGGTAGGAACTGAAGCTCCGCCCACTCACTGCCCATATTTTTCATTGGCTTGTGTCATTGTCCACTATAAACTATGGCTGTTCATTGGTCAATAGGCTTAGTAGAGCCTAATTAGTATTGCCTTGCCTCATTTTGTAACCTCCCATCACAACACACCCTTTATGTGTGTTGTTACTGGTAGGCTTTAATTACAGCCTTGGAGCACTATTTTCTCAAATTGCTGTTGCAATCAGGACACGCTCTCTCCTAATGCTTTTTGCACAGATGACGAACGCATTTGCAATTTAATAGGTCTGGCATTTGCGAGAGTTTAAGCTATTGCCTTTGTAAATCTCTTAAATTGTTAAGAACAGCACATAAATAAAAGGCATTGTCATTTACAATGCCAATAGCTCAAACTCTCATAAATGTGAGACCTATTGCATTGCAAAGACTTGTTTTAGCAGTTGTTAATACGTTTCAATCATTTTAACACATTGTCAGCCATAAGAGAGTCTGTACAGTCATATGTCATAGCTTAGAACACATACCTATTCCACTGTTATGATATGCCAGATTCTAAAACCTAGATAGAACGTATGGCCTCAGAGCTAATTAGAAGTAATGTTTGTGTTAATCCTGCTGAACTAACAAACAATTCCAGGTGTAGCCGTAAGTGAGGAGTCGTCCATATACTATATACAGCTGTGTATAGTACTAAGTGGCATTTAGAGGGAATTACATTACAGTCTTGTCTCTGGTAGGGCAAGTTCAGCACAATTCTGGTGGATGAGACCGGATTTGCCAGGGGTTTGGTTTTAAACATATATTCTATAAAGTTTGTGGATAGGGTGTCAACTAGGATTAGACTGAGCTTGTCAAAAGTGCGGTCTATGTATTGTGTTATGATGTGGAGGTCTCCCTTTTCTAAAGATGCACCCCCTGCGTTGTCGATTAGCCACTTGTATACTTCATTTCTCAGAGAGGTTCTTCCTGTCTCTTTTGAGATTGGTGGCAAGGTGTAGATCACAAAGTTTCTCTTATCTTTAACCTACTTAATTTCAAGCTATAACACTATAATGCCCATGTCTTGTAATAACATGATCCTCTCAAGGTGTTGTGTGTTATTGACATCAGACAAATCTGTGTGGCCAACTCCGTCCTTCAACAAACATGGTAATGATTCTGATTGATCGGTAGCAAGGCCTGCTTTAGCGCTGCTGGACCCTTGGTACGACAATGTTTTTTGGCGCTCTACTCATATGACCTCCTCCTCGGATCCCCCCACTACAACGTGGGCAAAAGTGCCACACATCTCTCCATAGTCCCTCTCTCAAATACATTTCATTTGTTTTAAAGCGCTGTTAAAGGCTGCCTCTCATATTCCACTCAGCTATACACATAACATACAGATCTGTTCTTTGCAGCAGGCATAATAACACTCTGCCCTACTTTATGGCGAGTCAAAACTGCCACTAGACAAAACTCTGATCTCTCTCCTTAGCAGGGACATTAATCACAAGACTTATCATGACAATTTGTTTTGCTACCTGAAAGCTGGATGCACAAGGAACTCTGCAGTCGGTGCTTTTAAATCGTACCTTATTGCTAAACACAGCACCACACCGAGGTTAGTCCCCTCCCTCCAGGTCAGCGCCCAGGGAGGCCGCACAAGTCACACCACCCTAAAGACGTCCCCAATTGGTAGGATCTCGAGACAGCAGCCTTTATTTATCTTTGCGGATATTTGAACTTATATTAATAATAATAATCTTGAATTTGTAAAGCGCACAGCCACCTCCGAAATGGTTTCCCGGCGCCGGGGGCCCTCAGGAAGATTAAGCGAGGTATTGCCCAGAGTCACATGGTACTGGGCTGACCTGCCGCCGTGGATCGAACCTTGAACCCTGTAGTCCGGAGTCAGGCACCTGGCCGCTGCGCCACACCTCTTCCACATGGTAACCTTTACTGGGCTAGGCAGTCTGTTTTTTCCTGTCTGCTTTTGATTTGATGCCAAATTCATATCAGCTTCTATTTAAACAGGTCAACCTGATTTGAGTCCCCTCCAGAATTTTTACGATTTTTTAAGTGTGCCGGTTTCTTTTGGAAATTCTTACACTTCTCTTCATGGGTCAAACAGTCCGATATTTAACATTGTCAACAGAGGTATTATTTCCATGCACTTACATTCTTGCATCACATTGTTACAATGACATGACCAAATCTATTGTTGTCGTATAACATGGTGAGCCAACACCAGACTCCAAGGGGCATATTTATGAAGGCCTTGCATCATGTTTGCACAAAGCAAATTGGTACACGAATGACACGAAGCCCCATGTCATATTTATGAAGCCTTGCAAAGCCACTTTGCTTGGCTTTGAATGACTTTACAAATATGGAGCAATGCAATACAGTGCAAATTGCTCCATTATCTTACTCTGCACAAGAGAGGTGTTCCATGGGCATTGAAGAGCATGTTCCAAAGCAACTCCCATGATTTTTGATGCATTCCCAGATTTATAAGGATGTGCAAACCTGGAAATGTGTCAAAATCTTACGCCTTCTCAGGTGAGATGTAACAAGGAGAAGTATGTTTACTTCTCCTCATTAATTCCTCATTCTGAGTGTGCTGAATTCTGCAGCACACCTAGAAAGAGGAAAACCCCTCAATGGATTGTTTTTGTGCACAAAGGTTCCCCTTCCTGAACCAAAACAATCCTGCCTGTAATGCAGGCACCCTTACACTACAGTGCAAGGGTGCCTGCATTGGCCGTAGGCTGCTTAAACAGTGCTGGTGCAAGTATAAAGGACAGGAATGCACCGTTTTGGATAAATATGGTGACTTCCTTTTCTTTCCCAGTGTTGCAGGGCAATGCAGAAAGGAAACTTGCCACACAGCCCTGCGCCACCATTCTATCAAATATGCCCCCAATTGTTTACTGACCTCTGGTACCAGTTCAGTCTGAGGCAAACCACTGTTAGATATTAGTTGTGGTATTTGATCAACCTTATTAACATCTGTCTGGATCAAACAAGATTTGGCTTGCAAATCCTGACACTTTCTTCCTTCCTTGGGCATTTTAGGATTCTAAGGATATTGTAATGTGAATGAAGATACACAATTTAATAATTTGTCTCTACTTCTGGATCTCTTACAATGGCAGGTATTGACCTATTGTTGGAAATCTGCTGGGTATCTTCAAAGCCTTTACCAATAGGCTGTTCCCTGCCGATACTTCCAAAGGATTTTTTCTGGCCGAGTATTAGTGGTGATTTTCGGAGTGGTATTTCATTGTTTTGGAGGATACCTTTATTATTTTTATTTTTATTGTTATTAAGTCTGAATTTCCTTTTGAGGCTAGCAGCCAGAACTCTATTGAGAGCACTGGTCCTGTGTGGTGGTGTTTCTGTTCTGGTGATCGTTGTAAATTGCGGGCCTTGTTGTCACCAAACATTTTGTTTTTGATTATTTGTGAGTCATTGCCTACCATGGCTGGGAGAAAAGGCAGCGATAGAGGATTCAATCTGAAAGATTCAATATTATTGTTAGGGTGGCAGGGTGCCAAACGGACCTGTCACAAATACCTGCATTGCCCAGTGCAGTTCTCAGAACTCATGCATCACTACTGTGGCATGACACATCCACAGCCCAGGTTCTATCATCTCTCTACAACAGCAGCCTCAACAATGATGCCTGACTCTGCATCGTGACCTCGCAGCTCCTAGGGAACTGATGCGTCACCAGATGTGTGCAGCATCCCAAGACCGGATTACACATCACAAGCCCTGTCAATGAGATTCTCAATGACAACACAACAGGACCTCGCACCATAGCCTAGCTGAATCCATGGATCAACACATCACTTCAAGTAGGATGCAGAACTTTCCGACTCCAGTTACCAAACGTGACAAAGTTAGTTAGCATTCAAGGACCCCAACCTTGGAGCTAAGTGTTTCTTGGGCTCCTCTGGTATGGGTCCCCGGACACTACTCAGTGAGAATCCTGACAACATGATGTGGAATTTCTCCTCAGGATCTCAGAGTTCAATTCTGTTTGTGGTCTGGTCTTGTTTCAAGATTGTTGACTCCTGGTACACAATATTTTAAGCCACATTTCTTTGAACTGTAGATTAGGCAGGAAGTGAGTGAATCTGTTCCCTATCAGAAGCTGTAAAATAATGGCTCAAGAGGGATCTTCCCTGCTTGGCTATTGCAAAACACTGTTTGAAGCACTTCTGTGTGGAAGAGTGAAGCAGGAAAGGGACATGGACTGTCTCTACTCTTCAAAAAGGGGCTACTGTTGCCACCGTTTATTGATATGAGCATGGGTCACTTCAGAAGGGGCCATGAATGTTTCTTGATTTGCTACAAATTTTCTTCCCTGTCTTGCAGGCTCTTCCTCAACTACCTTCTTGCCATGGTTGCATACCATGAACGTACAGGAGTCCCAAAATGAACACCTGTTTGGGCACAGTAAGCACCATATACATCATCCATGCCAACAATGTCTCATTCTTCAGAGTAAATAATTTCCTGTGCAAACCATATACAGGGAAGTAAAGGGTCTGGTTGAAAGGAACTGAAAGAACTTTTAAAAAAGATGGCTGGGTACCCAACTCTCCCGCTGATGTCATTAGGTAATACAGCTGGTTCCGTGTACTATAATCAGTTCTTACAACTACTGACAGTTCTTCCAGGCCTGGAAAGCCTGGCAAGCCTCGGAAAAGACTTTCATCACTCTCACAAAAAAGGGATACATTTGATGTCTTTCTCTAGACCATGGAGACACTGTCAACATGACAGTCAGCACATATCCAAGATTATTTATCACATGTGCAGATAAATAATCATAAACCTAGTTGGTAGGGTAACTCGGAGCAGAGAGCACATTCTACAAAGCATTTTAGTAAGATATTTCAATACCAGCTTGTGAGTTATGTGAAATGCTTGCTAATCACATCCAGCACCTGGTGAATGACCACAGACAAAGTAGGAGTAGGCTCCATTTCTGACATACTTAACATCCACCCTATTGTAAATCATGTGTGTGGATCAAGGTTTTGTCAGAGAGGTTACACTATTGCATTTGTGATGGAGTATCCTCCCTACCAAACTCTAAATCAGGCCCTCAAACGATGCACCATTTTTCATCATTCAGTGTTCACATTCCCCTTCACCACCAGTTGATAGGCATTATTACTAGATTTGCATTACTTTAAAGCACTCTTCCCTCACTGTTGATCGTTTATGCTGTATTGGGAGTAGCATATGCTCTGAGATCTGCAGTTCATTTTTTCATGCATATGATGGGCAGCTGTTCCCTTTTAGAGGACACAGTTTTGATGCTGTGCTACTGTGCTGGAATATAATGGCAGCAGACAAACAGTCCATCAAAAAAGTGACAAGGCATGGCCCTCTCTGACAGTCCATGTCCCGGGTGGCAAATGCTGTGGGTACCGCTCCTCACATACAATAACAATACACAGGTGAGCAGCTACATGCCTTAAACAAGCATTTCTATCATGCTTGAGCCAGTGGTTCTGCAATGCATTGAGTCCTTGCCATTTGGCTTGAACTGATCCAGCCTAGTGACAGAATTAGAAGGGTACTAGTGGATAGTTTATCACAAGAATGCTGGTGTGCTCTTTTAAACCCACATATCTACCCAATAATAGATGGGAAATTATGCATTTGATCATCCAGACAAATGCTGGTCTTGATGATGATTGTTGCTGTGTTACAGCTGCAACACTTATTTGGAAATTGCCATCCTGTCAGACTGTAAAATCGTAATTTTCTAGTGATTGGAAAGCCACTTGGAGGAGTAACTATTATTAATAGCTATTTATAATTAATAGATAGTTTGTGGTAAATTATATGAATTCCAATCTCCTGGGGACACTAGTTTGCAGGTACCACCCTTTCCAAACTAATTTTTTCTGATATATCAATCCTGTGGTATCAGCTCAGCTTATCGAAATAATATCTTATATTTAATAGGAGCACTTAGATATTCTAAGAAGTGGTAGATCATTATATTGAATACAATATACTAATAATATTTTATCCACTTCATTGACCGGCCACTACATTGTAAGGTAAATATATAAGTACAGTTCCTATTTCCACTTATGCATTCCTCTCAAGGTAAGTATGAGTAGAGTCAAGAGTAGTAATTATATAATTAATTTAGTGTTGTCGCAGATTGATTTAGTGGGCACAATATCATTGTACATAAGTATTGTAGATCTGGATAAAGTGAAATACAACCCTTTAAATGGTATGCCTTGGGAAATGTCAGCCTTAGCAGGAGAACTAATGTTTCTGTAAATGCTCATATGTCAGCCATTGAACACGGATCAGTGTTTCCCAGAAGTAAGTTTGAAAACTTATTAATCCCTTTGGAGTGGGTGTGGTGTATGGGATCTGATTCCAGAGAGTTGTACAAAATAATGTGCCACTTTATTCCTGACCATTATTTTACCTTTACAATTATGTTGAAGTTAAAATCCTCAACAGACATCACAGATGGATGTTGTAGTAAGAGAAACCTCCATGAGGCCAGGTACCTCTACAATGAGGCTATGCTGAACCTGTATTCAGCATGGCAAAATCCTCAGAGCGGATTGAATTTGGGCCTATAATTGTCTGCCCTTTTCAGCGCCGTGAGAAATTGAGTTGTTGGTTGTGTGAGTTGTTAAACCTGTTCAAGCAACAGCCACAATCCTTGTCAGGGTGAGCCAGAAAAGTCACTAAATTAACCTGTTCCTAACCATCAGATAGCTTGGCACAAAAGCAGTCAGGCTTAGCTTAGAGGCAGTGTGTAAAGTAGTTATGCAGCACACACACGGCAATTAGTTAAAGCACAATCCAAGAAAAATCCCACATTAATTTAGAAGAATACAGTGAATGTTAATAAATCATTTGACACCAAAATGACAAACATCCAATAGTAGAACCACAGTTATGAATTTGTAAAGTTTAAGGAAAAACCTTGCACCTAAATGATCAAAGCTCCAACCACGGGCATCTAGTTGCACTAGACTCGGTCAAAGTCGAAAAACATGGTCGACTGGGATGAAGCACGAGTTGGACACATAAAATGAATTGGGCCTGGTTTGCTCTAACCTTCATCCTGAGAAAAAATATTAGCAAAAACGGTTCTTCAAAATATAAAGGTCCATGTGGCAAAGCTGCAGGCGGTATCCGAGGAAAAGGTGCTATCATCAAGGAGCTGCTGAACTAAGTTGTTGTGAAGATTTCTACGTTGGGATTTAGGGCTCGATTACAAAGGTGGTCAAATTAGTGTCTCACCACCATCACAGCAGGATTGGGATTGACCGTCAAGTAGTCAGAAGTCCCACCTTCCAAATTACGATGCGATCACCGTGCAGATGATTGGAATGATGTGTTTTTCCATTGCAGACCGTGCTGCATCCCAAAAAGGGCCACAGCACAAGCTGCAATGGAAAAAGGGATGTTTTTAAAAATCCATGCTCTGTGTGCCAGGCACCATGTGGTGCCTGGCACACAGAGCACAGCTGTTTGGGGAGCACCACAGGTGTCCCAGAGGCCTCATAGCCGAAGCCCACGGGGGACAGGGGCACTACTAGGGGCCCCCAAAGTCCCTTTCGACAGCCTTTATATGACGGTCGGACCACCATTGAAAGGCTGTCGTAAAGGGACATCATAATCCCTACAGAGGTGCCTTAGCCGGCACCGCCCCTATTGAAAGGGAAACGATCTGACAGGCGGGCCGATGGGCTCCTTGAGCCAAGTGTTGTTGGGTCTCACTGACTGATGCGGTCCAACCGACAGCATCATAATGTGGCAGTCGGACCTCTCTGCTGGATGTCAGTCGGACTGCCGCTGATGGCCTATTGGTGGTGATCTGGCCGACATCCTGGTGAGGCTTGTAGTCACTTTTTTGAAAGTCAAAAATCTCTAGCGGGATGAAGCTGTAGGCTGTAGCCAACAAGAGTTCCACAAGACCAGATACCCCTTTGGTCAAGGAACAGATCAGGATTTGCTGCTGAGAAGAACATAGCAGGAGATGTTGGAAAGTCAGGCCAACCAGCAATGCACTCAAGGTGGATAGACAAGTGGTTGACCCTGGTCTCTTCTCGGCTTTCAGAGCACTTTTTAGCCAAAAATATTCTAAATCCCAAGTTTGGGATTTTGGCTATTTGTGAACCTTTAACACAACCACCAAGGATCCAAGACTGAAAGGCCACCACTTGGGGGCTGAGCGCTCACTCAGGCTGGGTCCAGGTATTGGTTCAGGATGGTTGGAGCCTTCTATGTCCTTAAGGCCTTATCAGGAGCCAGCAAACTAGCCCTTGAAGTCACTCTGGCCATCTTGGGTTCAAGCAGTGGAACACGGCTCAAGCACCAAGACAGGCCCCTAATGATTAAAGGCAGGATCCTGGCAGCAAAACAGTCCTTCCAGGTGCAGCAAAGCTGTCTTGGGGAGTACATATCACACCACAGCAGTAGACAATCCTCTGAAAGTCCTTCCAAAAGTCCTCAAAGTGAACTTAAGAGAGGGTCTGATGGTCCTATGGGTCCAAGTTTTATATCTGCTGCCTTCTTTGATGTGGGAGAAGTCTGTTGAGAATTCCAGTTCAAATGCTTGAAGTTGTCTGCTACAGGTGCCCTGGCTCCTCACTGCATGAAGAATGCTGGGGTGTGAAGCCATTTGTGTGAAGGCAGAGCCCTGCCTACTCAGTTGCATCTGTGGCTGTGCCCAGTGCGCCCCTTCTGCCATTCTGCCAGTGATGGCCCATCCAGACACACCTCATTCCTTTATTGTGGGACTGTTTGGGAGTAATAAACAAAGTCCAACTGCCAACTACATCTAGTCATGTTTCCTGGAATAGGTTACAGGCACCAAATAGTTAGTGTAGAAAAAGGCCAACTTTCTAATAGTGCAATTTTCCAAAATGTATCTTAAGATCCAGCTTTACTACTAAAGACAATTTTTATTTGCTATTTCTCAGACTGCAAACAGGAAATATTTACCTGTTCCCAATCAAAAGTTAGCACTTAATAAATGTAATAAGGCAACTCCCTGGACTTTTTTACGGGAGAGGTAGATGTCACACTAGTGAAAAACAAATGTAGGAGCTTTTGACTACCAGGGCATGTAAAGCTTAAAAATACATGTCCAGCATTTTAATTACAATGCACTCTGCCCTAGGAGCTACCTATGGACTTCCCTATTGGGTGACTTATATGCAATAAATGGGGAGTTTACAGCTTAGCATGGGGGTCATATTGCCAAGTCATTTTGGCAGTTTAAAATTCATGCATACTCCAATGGCAGGATTGGGACATGTTTTCAAGGGCTACGTAACTGGGTGGCACAATAACTGCTGCAGGCCCACCAGTAGCATTTAATTTATATCCCCTGAATATATGATATACCCACTTTACTAGACATGTATACTTAGATTAATGGTACAATCAGGTGTAAATAATTGTTACCAAGTTTAAAGGAGACAGCACAAGCACACTAGCACTGGTTAGCAGTAGTAAAGTGCACAAAGTAGTACGGTCAATAAAAATTAACTCAGAAAAAATGGGAGGGGGAAAGGAACATGGTTTGTGGTGACCCTGCAGAGGGGGCCAAGTCCAAAAAGGACCAATCACTTGACCCTTGGAGAGCATTTCAAGTCCCTGGATGGCAAAAGATTCAGGAGTCCTTTAGTTACTGAGTCCCCATCTTCCTGCAGGGTCTACTTCTTCAGCTTGAGGCTTCCCACGTCCAGGAATGTTCTCAAGAGGAGGTGGTTGAGGCACCACATTTATCTGGTGCACTAGCCAGTGATTTGAGACTTGTTTCTCCCAATCCTAAATATTTTCTCACATTTCCTTCAGCATTGTTTGCAGCACTTTCTCTTTGCGTTCCTGAAAATCACCCAGAACCTCCTGTTTGAATATAGCAGAACGCTGCTGCCATTAGGCAGACCTATCATCAGCTCCTTAGCAAACTCCCATATTTACATGAGCTCTCCTCCCTTCTGATAGCATCCATACTGGGTTTCTATCCTCTATGTCTAGAGCCCAGCTTTCAAGGAGGGTTGTGGAAATAAATAAGTGGAGCCTTTTTCAGAGTCTCCAACCAAATTACGTAGCTCTAAGGCTATCAGTTATTCCTAACCACTCCCAAATGGCTAATCCCTGGTAAGTGGACAGCAGTTAACACCTATCTATCCTACATGGGCTCACAGGCATTGCATTGTCTTCTAAACCAGTGTTGTTAACTTTCGCAGCCAAGGATGTGTATTCCAGCTTTGATGGTTTGCTTAGTGACACTACAAATGTGGCCTACCGGCTAGAGCAGTCAACCTCGAAGCTGGGGAACTGGGCAAGAGTCTCTGAGGGGGCACTCAAATCCTGTGATTCTGGGCATATCACTTGATATCCCTCTGCCCAGCAAAATAAATGTGTTCATCTGTTACACAACTGGTGCTCATGTAAAGTGCTCTGATACTTTCGGGTCGAGTTTGCGCTATACAACACTAAAAATAAACAGCTCTTGCTGGCAGGCTAAAGTATATGAAATGTATTTTTCTACCAAAGTTATCGACAATCTGTTTTCACTATTAAGTCCAAAACATCATCTTTATATTAAATGAATCACTATCTCAGCATTACTATGACATTGAAAGAGAACATAGACATATAGTTTCAGAGGAAAGTATTGGTCCTTAACATCAGATATTTCATGATATGATTTCATTATAGCAAGGAGTACAACAAACCTATATATATGCCAAACTTGTTCTTCAAAGATTGAACAAAAGGGCCAGAATCTTCACCAGAGCAAACATAATAATAAGAATTCCTATTTGTGAAGCGCAAATATTACCCTGAAGGGTTTCAAGGCACTGGGAGCCGTTGGGGAGATTTTGGGCCCGATGTAGGTAATCCTCATTTACCGAATCTAAAATACCGAATTTTACTGATTCGGTATTTTAGATTCGGTAAATCAGATGTAGCTAAAAATTCAGTATTTTTTACCGAATCGTCGGATTTGGTAATTACCGAATCGGTATCTACTGATTCAGTAATTGCCATTGATTCCTATATGCCTTGAGGCCCAAAGGAATCCATGTCAATTACCGAATCGGTAAATACTGATTCGTTAAAAATACAGAATTGTCAAGGGGAACAGGGTGTCACTTTGACACACTGTGGCACACATACATGCCGTAAGGGCATATATGTGTGTCACATGGCACAGGTGTACATGCACAGATGTGCATGTACACAGGTATTCGTTATTTACCACCAAATAGTATTTGGTGGTAAATAACGAATCGGTAATGGCCTCTGGCACTGTTTAAAGTGCCACCTACATCTGGAGTTACTGAATCGGTAAATTTACTGATCCGGTATTTTACAGAATCAGTAAATTTACTGAATCGGTAATATTAAGGCCACCTACATGCCAAAACCCAAATACCGGTCGGTAACGTCTGAAATCGTCCGTTACCGACCGGTTTTTGCCGTCCTACATCTGGCTCTAAGTGAGGTATTGCCCAGAATGATGCTGAGCTGAATTGCTGCCTGGGATCGAACCACAAGCCCCCTGCTCCGGAGTCAGACGCTCTGGTCGTTGTGGCACACCTCTCCCTCCATCCAAGCTAAAACATGTTTGATTTTCTATTCTCCTACAATTGTTGTGTAATATTGTTGCTTGCACATGGATAAACAGGATGCTCTAACAACAATTTTCAATCATACAACCTTGATAGTTTGAATGGGTTGAAGCTGAGAAATTCACAAAGGTGATCTAGAAGAAATTAGACACCATTAGTGCAGAGAGGCAATACTTCTTTCTCAAGGGTTCAGGCCAAGCTTATCTACCATACATCAAGCCTTAATTTGCTCTCAGAGGGGAATATACTCACCCTGCAACACTTCTCCATATGGAAAATGATTAGTAGGTGGATGAACGTTGAAAGACATAGATCTTGATTAATATGTTATATATGTTACAAATCCCTCCCAATGGAGTGAGGGTCATCTGAGGTTTGGACATGTGTCCACCTGCCCTATTCAGAGTGGGCAGACATGGCCAGTTTTCACTGACCGTCACTGCTATTAAAAACGTGGTGGTAAGCAGCAGAGAAAACATTTGAAATACCCCCACACCGTATAAGAATGCTGCCATGGCACAGGAGATTAATGATATTTTTTTCAAATATTTTGAGAATAAAAAAACACTGTAAGTTTGACATACGGCTCCGACATATTGACTCACGCATTTGTCGAACTTACAATCCCTTTGCCATGACAGCTGTTCCTGGAATCTCAAAAGGTGTTCGCAGGGGCAGCAGACATCTCTAAATGTGGGACGCAGAGTACCCACCACATGGTGGGATTAAAGTACTCCACCATGACAACAGTAATTACTCATTCTACGACGCTATAAGACAGTCCCATAGTTCCAACCTTATTCTTCATGAATGTATGGTGGAATCCAGCCACACAAATGCAATAGCTCATCTCATCAAGAGAAAGCCCAGTCCTTCTCCCACCGCGCCGCCAAGACCTGGAACACCCTCCCCCTCAACCTACAACAAACCGAAGACCTGCTGACCTTCAGAAGACGACTCAAGACCTGGATCTTCGACCAGTAGCAACAGCACCCCTCATCCCCCCCCCCCCCCCCCCGCATGCCCCTCTCAGTGCCTTTAAACCCTCACGGGTAAGTAGTGCGCTTTACAAATGATTTGATTGATTGATTGAAAGTAGAAAACAGATACATATCCTTTAACCATGTAATCTTGATAGGTGAATAGTTGCAATGGAAAATAATGTTCAGCACCTTTACAGTAAAACCTGAAGCTGTCAAGCAGTTCTATTACATAACATTAGACTCTTGAATTGCCGATCTTGCAATGTCATTGTCACCAGTACAGGGAGGAGCGTGTAATTATAGTCAGGAACAACGCATGTAACCTCTGGCTTTTTCTCCTCAAGGTGTTTGGTATGCACTTATTTCACAGAATGCTATCACCATGAGTTGAACCCAAGTGCCTTGCACATTAATAGGTGCAGCAAGACCAGCATTATATTGAATCTCACTTTAGGGTTTGGTATTTTGCAGTTTCACCGCACTTGTTCCCTGGCCTTTGTAGAGCTCAGTGGCAAATGCATCCAATATATTGTCTTTGCCTCATTAGGAAAACTTGTGACGACATAAATGTTGTTTTTATCGTATTGTCTGTGCGTTACGTAATTCCTTACCATATGTTACTGGGAAAGACACCTGTGGTGGAATGAGAATGTAACACAGTGAGGATATTTCAAATCACTACTTCATTCTGACATTTTAATAGAACGATTTTAGATTCGGTACAGTTGCCCAATAATTGTTCTATAAAATAGGTCATTTATTCCATATTGTTCTTATTATTTTAGCATTCTACTTCGGATGGGATAATTTTTCATGGAATTATTTCGTTTTCTTGTTTAATTTATTATATACAAATTGTGCCAAAATATGTTTTGTTAAAGTATGTGGATGTGATAGCGAAGTATGTTTCCCAATTTTTTGTGTGTCCAAACATTATATTATCAAGGTATACATAAAAGAGGTGCAGATAATCAATGAGTAGATACATCGTGAGAGATGCTTGCACACTAAAAGGTAAGGTATGTAGCAGTATATTTTGCCCATAGAGGCATTTCTGCTTTTATACTCCAATAGGGAGCCCATCTGCATAACCTAAGGGACAAAATGTTCATATTTTCATTAAAGGATCTAACATTCGATAAATAATAACCTACAAAATTGTAATTAAATAATTGTTTATCTCTTAATGAATTAATGCAAAATATCACAGCGCAACGGCACGGCTCAAGCCAGGCTAAATTAAGTCCAGTCAGTGAAAGTGCCACGTACAACATATTTTTCGGTATATCACTTTTTTCTCAATGATATAGCCACGGGTTTCAAAGGAACATATCGGAATGCGGTAATTACTGCAAATCCGGAGGCCCAGTTGTAATTAAATCCTCAGTTTATCACTTCCCAGGAATGGAGCAATGCGGTGTTTAGAAGAGCTCACCATGCTATTGCATAACCGTGTTAGGGCTGTCATCTCTAGCCAGCGGCATCTTCATCAAAGATAAACTGTGGGTTTCTGGACTTTTAGGTGTGTAATTATGTGGCTAATCAGCCGCAAGATCTATGTATATTTTAACTCTGAGTGGTGCAGCGTACACATAGGCTGTCAGACTGATTTGTATGCTCTCGGTTGCTAGGCCTCTGGTTTACTATCTACAAAATACCGAGCATATTTTTACAGCTAATAACAAATATGTGCCTTCCAGTTTTCCTTCATTTTATATAATGCAACCCTCGTAAAATCCTCTAATAAATATTCACTGTAAGGCTTTAAGACTTCTTAACTGAATTCAAATTGTGATGGCTGCTTTCATTCATATTTTAAATCCTAAAATGGTAATGAAGGTCTGTTTATAGCAGCGTACACGTTCAGGTTTAATGCTCACTGTCATAAATGGCAAGAGAAATAATGCAAGTTAAATTACAAAGAAATATGTAGGAGAAGAAGAACGTAAACATCAAGTTCACTTCAGTAGTTAATAAAAAAAACATAGAAAATTTATTGTAAAACACTCAGAGCAATCTGAAGAAAATCTCTGTGAAGCCTTTTCCGCGGACCTTGTTGTAGCCAGGTATTATTCAAACTTTGAATTTGCAGACAATATTATACTACAGCACTCCTAATGGAATTTAAATATTCACCCTTAGCACTTCTCGCTCTCTAATGGTAGCTTGGACCACTCAGGGCTCATCTAGGAGGTGGTTTGGAACTGAAATAAAGTGTGTCATACATGTTTAATTGGAAAATGTATTGATGTCATCAAACATGAAAGTTACAACAAATGCCTTTTGGAGGTACAATAACATCATCAATATATATAAGCATAAAGACAATATAAAAAATAAAGAAATGAGTGCTACTCCTAAGTAACTCAATACATCACCTACTTGAGCATTAGCCTACTCACCCCATAATAAATTGTAGTCTTAACCTATTCTATCAGAATGTGCTGTTTCACAGTTGTTACAAAATCTTGAGAAAAAGCACACATTTGGCATAAATGCATTTTAAAAGAAGTTTTCAGTTTCTGTCAAGTTTTAAAAATAAGTTTGGGGTTTAGAGCTTTTCTTCTCTTTCTAATGTATCATTTAGTGCACAGGAAAAAAGGAAGTGCATCTATTTAGTTTTAGATAGTGGGCGAGGGCACAAATCAAACTTACTTGCTCTCCATATTGAGATAGTGATGGCAGAGGAGCGTCGCCCCACTGCTCTCAGATCAGTGGGGAAAAGGAAAAATAAAATGATATTAACATGATATTATCATTTTACCGGCTACGGGACTATGTTAGGGTGGGGTAGGGCTAGGCTCATAAAAGGAGAAGTTTTCTTTTGTGCTTTAATAAGCATGACAGTTTGGTCTTCCATCTTGCACAAGCCAAACATTCATGCGCACTTAGCATGTTCTCAACCTGGCCCTATTGCACAGCCCGGGTGGAGAACATGCCCAGGCTCCCGAACCACGGTGCTCAGAGCAATCACAATGCTGATGTCATGCTGGTGACAGCAGCATTGTGATTAGCTCAGGGGGAGCCTGTGTGCTGCCAGGAGCCAGGAAGAGAAGAAGAGGGAGGAGAAGCTGAGGGCATAATCAGGCATATGTTTTTTTTTTTTTTTATTGTTCCTCCTTAACCCCTCTGCCCTGCCCCACCACCCCGCTCCGGAGCAGCCATCCCTGGAGAGTGTGCAAACAACAATTTAAATAAAGGGACCTCATGTATGGAGTTCTGTTTTGGTCTTCATATCTTTTTCTGCTGGTCACACTTTACAACACTAATAATAGATTCAAGGAACAGGCTTAAATGGAGTGAGATATTTCACATTTAACCTGCTCTCCAGATCTTTTTTTATCGGCCCTACAATCTCCTTAGTACACAATGAAGGACCTGAGCCAAATGGTACTAAAGTTTCCATAACATGCACGACCCAGGCATGTCAATAGCTTTTTCATGGCCTGGGTCAACAAACTGTAGTGGGTGGCATTTACATTACAAAGTCTTGTTCCAAAGTGTTAAAAACACATTCTATAGGTAAAGAGAACGATCTGGCACCATTTATTGTGTTAGCCTACTCATTATTAATAATAGGACAGCCTTCTTTTAAAATATATAAATAAATGTTACAACACAATTTCAAAGTCCTGAAAAAACATGGCGCCTGGAAATTTTTAATGCATCTCTGCTTGTCCTCCCCTCTCCCTTCGAAGAACTGGTAAGAACCAAGAAAGATGGGCAAGATAAGTTTTTCAGAGGTGCTATAAATCAACTTAAAGCAAAAGACACACAATTGATGGAGAGAATGCAGAACAAATCAAAACATGTGCCCCCAATCAAGAGATCTGGGTTAAATCCATCATTCCTTTGCTCACCATGCCACCCCAGTTTAGACCTGGCCATATGTAAATCAGTCTTCTTGACCCTGTGCCTCATTAGAACAGTCCAGCCTGAAGTGTCAAGCCAGGCCCTCCCTGGACCAGAAACAAGCATCCTAGGACTGGTTTCGGGATTTCACCCCTAATCAGCAGGCTAGTTCAGGGAAGACCTAGCTTGGCAGTCCGTCTGGACTGTTCCCATGAGGCACAGGCTCATGACTAATTTGCATATAGCTGGGTCTAAATGGAGGGGGCGAAGTGCCCTAAAGAACAATGATGGATTCAACCCAGATCTGTGTCTGGGAATGATTGTCTGAAAAGTTTCTTTACAACAAGGGGTGGTGAGGGACAGAGTCTCTGAATTAAGCAGAAAGCTCTCACCCAGTCAAGAGATCAGGGCTAGATCCAACACCGTTTTTTAGCTCACTGCACCATCCCAGTTTCAGAACCTGGCTGTATGCAAATTAGTCTGTTCCTGTCCCAGTGCATGATGGGAACAGGGCAAACCAAACTACAAAAGCCAATTCTTACACTGGGAAGGAAACAAGCTCCCGGGGACCGGTTTCTGGCATTGCAGCCGTCTTCGGCCCGGTTTGCTTGAATCCTGATGGTGCAATGAGCAAGGGTCTCACATCTGAGAATACCCTTCCACGCTTAGGGTGGACAAAAATATTTACAACAAGGGGTGGTGAGGGACAGAGTCTCTGAATTAAGCAGAAAGCTCTCACCCAGTCAAGAGATCAGGGCTAGATCCAACACCGTTTTTTAGCTCACTGCACCATCCCAGTTTCAGAACCTGGCTGTATGCAAATTAGTCTGTTCCTGTCCCAGTGCATGATGGGAACAGGGCAAACCAAACTACAAAAGCCAATTCTTACACTGGGAAGGAAACAAGCTCCCGGGGACCGGTTTCTGGCATTGCAGCCGTCTTCGGCCCGGTTTGCTTGAATCCTGATGGTGCAATGAGCAAGGGTCTCACATCTGAGAATACCCTTCCACGCTTAGGGTGGACAAAAATATTTACAACAAGGGGTGGTGAGGGACAGAGTCTCTGAATTAAGCAGAAAGCTCTCACCCAGTCAAGAGATCAGGGCTAGATCCAACACCGTTTTTTAGCTCACTGCACCATCCCAGTTTCAGAACCTGGCTGTATGCAAATTAGTCTGTTCCTGTCCCAGTGCATGATGGGAACAGGGCAAACCAAACTACAAAAGCCAATTCTTACACTGGGAAGGAAACAAGCTCCCAGGGACCGGTTTCTGGCATTGCAGCCGTCTTCGGCCCGGTTTGCTTGAATCCTGATGGTGCAATGAGCAAGGGTCTCACATCTGAGAATACCCTTCCACGCTTAGGGTGGACAAAAATATTTACAACAAGGGGTGGTGAGGGACAGAGTCTCTGAATTAAGCAGAAAGCTCTCACCCAGTCAAGAGATCAGGGCTAGATCCAACACCGTTTTTAGCTCACTGCACCATCCCAGTTTCAGAACCTGGCTGTATGCAAATTAGTCTGTTCCTGTCCCAGTGCATGATGGGAACAGGGCAAACCAAACTACAAAAGCCAATTCTTACACTGGGAAGGAAACAAGCTCCCGGGGACCGGTTTCTGGCATTACAGCCGTCTTCGGCCCGGTTTGCTTGAATCCTGATGGTGCAATGAGCAAGGGTCTCACATCTGAGAATACTCTTCCACGCTTAGGGTGGACAAAAATATTTACAACAAGGGGTGGTGAGGGACAGAGTCTCTGAATTAAGCAGAAAGAACTAGTAGTTTGGTCTGCCCTGTTCCCATGATGCACTGGGCCAGGGACAGACTAATTTGCATATAGCCAGGTTCTGAGCTGGGATGGGGCAGTGAGATAAATAATGGTGATGGATCAAGCCCTGATCTTTGGACTGGGTAAGAGTGGTCTGCTTAATTCAGACACTCTGTTCATCACCACCCCCTTTTCTGTATCGTTTTTGGCCACTATAGGTGTGGCAGGGTATGCTCAGACATGAGTCCCATTCTCACTGCTCCATCAGGATTCAAGCAAGCCGGGCCGAAGAGGCTGAAATGCCAGAAACCGGTCCCCGGTAGCTTGTCTCCTTTCTGGTGAAGAATTGGCTTGGTAGTTTGGTCTGCCCTGTTCCCATGATGCACTGGGCCAGGGACAGACTAAATTGCATATAGCCAGGTTCTGAGCTGGGATGGGGCAGTGAGATAAATAATGGTGATGGATCAAGCCCTGATCTTTGGACTGGGTAAGAGTGGTCCGCTTAATTCAGACACTCTGTTCATCACCACCCCCTTTTCTGTATCGTTTTTGGCCACTATAGGTGTGGCAGGGTATGCTCAGACATGAGTCCCTTTCTCACTGCTCCATCAGGATTCAAGCAAGCCGGGCCGAAGAGGCTGAAATGCCAGAAACCGGTCCCCGGTAGCTTGTCTCCTTTCTGGTGAAGAATTGGCTTGGTAGTTTGGTCTGCCCTGTTCCCATGATGCACTGGGCCAGGGACAGACTAATTTGCATATAGCCAGGTTCTGAGCTGGGATGGGGCAGTGAGATAAATAATGGTGATGGATCAAGCCCTGATCTTTGGACTGGGTAAGAGTGGTCTGCTTAATTCAGACACTCTGTTCATCACCACCCCCTTTTCTGTATCGTTTTTGGCCACTATAGGTGTGGCAGGGTATGCTCAGACATGAGTCCCATTCTCACTGCTCCATCAGGATTCAAGCAAGCCGGGCCGAAGAGGCTGAAATGCCAGAAACCGGTCCCCGGTAGCTTGTCTCCTTTCTGGTGAAGAATTGGCTTGGTAGTTTGGTCTGCCCTGTTCCCATGATGCACTGGGCCAGGGACAGACTAATTTGCATATAGCCAGGTTCTGAGCTGGGATGGGGCAGTGAGATAAATAATGGTGATGGATCAAGCCCTGATCTTTGGACTGGGTAAGAGTGGTCCGCTTAATTCAGACACTCTGTTCATCACCACCCCCTTTTCTGTATCGTTTTTGGCCACTATAGGTGTGGCAGGGTATGCTCAGACATGAGTCCCTTTCTCACTGCTCCATCAGGATTCAAGCAAGCCGGGCCGAAGAGGCTGAAATGCCAGAAACCGGTCCCCGGTAGCTTGTCTCCTTTCTGGTGAAGAATTGGCTTGGTAGTTTGGTCTGCCCTGTTCCCATGATGCACTGGGCCAGGGACAGACTAATTTGCATATAGCCAGGTTCTGAGCTGGGATGGGGCAGTGAGATAAATAATGGTGATGGATCAAGCCCTGATCTTTGGACTGGGTAAGAGTGGTCTGCTTAATTCAGACACTCTGTTCATCACCACCCCCTTTTCTGTATCGTTTTTGGCCACTATAGGTGTGGCAGGGTATGCTCAGACATGAGTCCCTTTCTCACTGCTCCATCAGGATTCAAGCAAGCCGGGCCGAAGAGGCTGAAATGCCAGAAACCGGTCCCCGGTAGCTTGTCTCCTTTCTGGTGAAGAATTGGCTTGGTAGTTTGGTCTGCCCTGTTCCCATGATGCACTGGGCCAGGGACAGACTAATTTGCATATAGCCAGGTTCTGAGCTGGGATGGGGCAGTGAGATAAATAATGGTGATGGATCAAGCCCTGATCTTTGGACTGGGTAAGAGTGGTCTGCTTAATTCAGACACTCTGTTCATCACCACCCCCTTTTCTGTATCGTTTTTGGCCACTATAGGTGTGGCAGGGTATGCTCAGACATGAGTCCCTTTCTCACTGCTCCATCAGGATTCAAGCAAGCCGGGCCGAAGAGGCTGAAATGCCAGAAACCGGTCCCCGGTAGCTTGTCTCCTTTCTGGTGAAGAATTGGCTTGGTAGTTTGGTCTGCCCTGTTCCCATGATGCACTGGGCCAGGGACAGACTAATTTGCATATAGCCAGGTTCTGAGCTGGGATGGGGCAGTGAGATAAATAATGGTGATGGATCAAGCCCTGATCTTTGGACTGGGTAAGAGTGGTCTTCTTAATTCAGACACTCTGTTCATCACCACCCCCTTTTCTGTATCGTTTTTGGCCACTATAGGTGTGGCAGGGTATGCTCAGACATGAGTCCCTTTCTCACTGCTCCATCAGGATTCAAGCAAGCCGGGCCGAAGAGGCTGAAATGCCAGAAACCGGTCCCCGGTAGCTTGTCTCCTTTCTGGTGAAGAATTGGCTTGGTAGTTTGGTCTGCCCTGTTCCCATGATGCACTGGGCCAGGGACAGACTAATTTGCATATAGCCAGGTTCTGAGCTGGGATGGGGCAGTGAGATAAATAATGGTGATGGATCAAGCCCTGATCTTCGGACTGGGTAAGAGTGGTCTGCTTAATTCAGACACTCTGTTCATCACCACCCCCTTTTCTGTATCGTTTTTGGCCACTATAGGTGTGGCAGGGTATGCTCAGACATGAGTCCCTTTCTCACTGCTCCATCAGGATTCAAGCAAGCCGGGCCGAAGAGGCTGAAATGCCAGAAACCGGTCCCCGGTAGCTTGTCTCCTTTCTGGTGAAGAATTGGCTTGGTAGTTTGGTCTGCCCTGTTCCCATGATGCACTGGGCCAGGGACAGACTAATTTGCATATAGCCAGGTTCTGAGCTGGGATGGGGCAGTGAGATAAATAATGGTGATGGATCAAGCCCTGATCTTTGGACTGGGTAAGAGTGGTCTGCTTAATTCAGACACTCTGTTCATCACCACCCCCTTTTCTGTATCGTTTTTGGCCACTATAGGTGTGGCAGGGTATGCTCAGACATGAGTCCCTTTCTCACTGCTCCATCAGGATTCAAGCAAGCCGGGCCGAAGAGGCTGAAATGCCAGAAACCGGTCCCCGGTAGCTTGTCTCCTTTCTGGTGAAGAATTGGCTTGGTAGTTTGGTCTGCCCTGTTCCCATGATGCACTGGGCCAGGGACAGACTAATTTGCATATAGCCAGGTTCTGAGCTGGGATGGGGCAGTGAGATAAATAATGGTGATGGATCAAGCCCTGATCTTTGGACTGGGTAAGAGTGGTCTGCTTAATTCAGACACTCTGTTCATCACCACCCCCTTTTCTGTATCGTTTTTGGCCACTATAGGTGTGGCAGGGTATGCTCAGACATGAGTCCCTTTCTCACTGCTCCATCAGGATTCAAGCAAGCCGGGCCGAAGAGGCTGAAATGCCAGAAACCGGTCCCCGGTAGCTTGTCTCCTTTCTGGTGAAGAATTGGCTTGGTAGTTTGGTCTGCCCTGTTCCCATGATGCACTGGGCCAGGGACAGACTAATTTGCATATAGCCAGGTTCTGAGCTGGGATGGGGCAGTGAGATAAATATTGGTGATGGATCAAGCCCTGATCTTCGGACTGGGTAAGAGTGGTCTGCTTAATTCAGACACTCTGTTCATCACCACCCCCTTTTCTGTATCGTTTTTGGCCACTATAGGTGTGGCAGGGTATGCTCAGACATGAGTCCCTTTCTCACTGCTCCATCAGGATTCAAGCAAGCCGGGCCGAAGAGGCTGAAATGCCAGAAACCGGTCCCCGGTAGCTTGTCTCCTTTCTGGTGAAGAATTGGCTTGGTAGTTTGGTCTGCCCTGTTCCCATGATGCACTGGGCCAGGGACAGACTAATTTGCATATAGCCAGGTTCTGAGCTGGGATGGGGCAGTGAGATAAATAATGGTGATGGATCAAGCCCTGATCTTTGGACTGGGTAAGAGTGGTCTGCTTAATTCAGACACTCTGTTCATCACCACCACCTTTTCTGTATCGTTTTTGGCCACTATAGGTGTGGCAGGGTATGCTCAGACATGAGTCCCTTTCTCACTGCTCCATCAGGATTCAAGCAAGCCGTGCCGAAGAGGCTGAAATGCCAGAAACCGGTCCCCGGTAGCTTGTCTCCTTTCTGGTGAAGAATTGGCTTGGTAGTTTGGTCTGCCCTGTTCCCATGATGCACTGGGCCAGGGACAGACTAATTTGCATATAGCCAGGTTCTGAGCTGGGATGGGGCAGTGAGATAAATAATGGTGATGGATCAAGCCCTGATCTTTGGACTGGGTAAGAGTGGTCTGCTTAATTCAGACACTCTGTTCATCACCACCCCCTTTTCTGTATCGTTTTTGGCCACTATAGGTGTGGCAGGGTATGCTCAGACATGAGTCCCTTTCTCACTGCTCCATCAGGATTCAAGCAAGCCGGGCCGAAGAGGCTGAAATGCCAGAAACCGGTCCCCGGTAGCTTGTCTCCTTTCTGGTGAAGAATTGGCTTGGTAGTTTGGTCTGCCCTGTTCCCATGATGCACTGGGCCAGGGACAGACTAATTTGCATATAGCCAGGTTCTGAGCTGGGATGGGGCAGTGAGATAAATAATGGTGATGGATCAAGCCCTGATCTTTGGACTGGGTAAGAGTGGTCTGCTTAATTCAGACACTTTGTTCATCACCACCCCCTTTTCTGTATCGTTTTTGGCCACTATAGGTGTGGCAGGGTATGCTCAGACATGAGTCCCTTTCTCACTGCTCCATCAGGATTCAAGCAAGCCGGGCCGAAGAGGCTGAAATGCCAGAAACCGGTCCCCGGTAGCTTGTCTCCTTTCTGGTGAAGAATTGGCTTGGTAGTTTGGTCTGCCCTGTTCCCATGATGCACTGGGCCAGGGACAGACTAATTTGCATATAGCCAGGTTCTGAGCTGGGATGGGGCAGTGAGATAAATAATGGTGATGGATCAAGCCCTGATCTTTGGACTGGGTAAGAGTGGTCTGCTTAATTCAGACACTCTGTTCATCACCACCCCCTTTTCTGTCTGAAAAGTTTCAGCACTCAATCCATCATCTCCTTGTGTGTGCTTTGTTCGCCCTAAGTTTGCAGGGTATGCCCAGGCGTGGATCCCTCACTCACTTTGCCACTGGATTTAAGCTAGCTTGGCTGATGAGGGGTGTTACCCTGGAACCGGTCCCAAGAGGCTTGTTTCTGGTTCAGGGAAGACCTAGCTTGGCAGTTCGGGCTGGACTGTTCCCATGAGGAACAGTCTCAAGACTAATTTGCATATAGCTGGGTCTGAACTTAGGTGGTGAAGTGAGCTAAAGAACGATGATGGATTCAACCCAAATCTGTGACTAGGAGTGAGTGTTTGAAAAGTTTCAGCACTCCATCCATCATCTCCTTGTGTTTTCCTAAATCAACTTTAAAGCAGTGTGACACAGTAATCAAGCACAAAGAAAGCCAATTCCCAACGTAAGAAATGATCATAATTGTTGTGATTTCTTCCCAATTTGTGTACTGCTTCTTTTGCTGGCATTAGAAAACTGTGCACTTTTCTTCTACTAAAAGGGAGTAAAGTGCCTGTACACCTGGTTTCTCCTTGAGTGACATATTTTGTACTTGCTTATATTACCCTAGTATATTGTGTAGAGCATGAGCATGCACCCAGGACCTAGAAGGTAAATGCCATCTGTGATAAATTGGGTTGTTAGTTGAATGTGAAGTGGCACTTGCTCAATCAACAGCCATAATTCCTTTCAACCACAAAAGTCACTAAATTAACTTGTGATTAACCCTCCTTTGCTTGGCACAAAAAGCAGTCAGGCTTAAATTAGAGACAATGTGTAAAGTAGTTATTTATCTGACAAACTGTAATAAAGTGAAAACACACAATAAATCCCAGACTAATTTAGAAATTTAGAAAAATAGAGTATGTTTTATTAAATCAATTGAAACTGTGACGCCATTACTTAACTAGCAATCTGCTAAAGATTTCGCACAAAATGGTACCATGAATCATGATGAAATGAAATCATTAACATCCAGAGGTCAAAAAGGTACAAGGAAAGACCCAACAGATGATGAGTGCTCTTTGAACAATTTCACATGTGAAATGACTTTAGTGAGATAAACATTAGATCAGGGAATTGTCAGAGTAGAAAATTCGCATATAAACGTATTTAACAACAATGCTAACTCACCTTCGGTATTACCACAAAACTTTTTTTTTAAATGACAATAGAAAAATTGTGCAAAAAGCACCAGGCAATCATTTTTACTGGTAAGCGTCAACTAGAATTTTCCTTTAAAAAATAGATTTTATTCAGGAAATGCTGAACATTATCCAATGTATTCAAGAACTTGACCTTTATGTGGCTCGCTTAGATTTTGTCATATGTTCACCATTTATTCATTTTTTAAGCTACATATATTCAATGAAATAGGATGAACTTTCCCATTTTATCACATTCTCATGGTATACTGAATAGAGATTGCACATTAAACAATACACGTATGCTTATAAGAAATGTGAATGCCATTAATTAAGTAGAGATCTACAAGCAAATGTTTCTGTCTTTAGTGTAATTCATTGTTCTTCCGTGAAACATTGAATAAATGAAAGAATAGAAACTGCAGCAGTATTCCCTGGGAACCAAGATTAGACTTCCCACTTATACAAATGTTTAGTACTGTCAGATACAAATTGATAGTGGATTGTGAACTCCATATGTTTGCCATGTGAAAGGAAGAATGTAGCTCCACACCATCAGAATATGTCTTCTCAGTGGGCGAGAGTGACCAGATCCGCAACTTAGTTGTTATCATGTTTACATGCCTTTAATGTTAGTGCATGCTTCCAGTTAGTTAGTGCCACTTGCCATTAGGTTCAAGCCTTTTGACGGAGACTCTCACTCCCTTTTGCACCCAGAGCTAATTGGTGTGAGCTGCTGATGGTGACTGCTGTTGCCTGACACTTTGTAGATGACAATTCCTAATTCTTTATCCTTTTGCCCTTATGGTTGTAGTTACTGCTACATCCATTTGTTGCCCCATATTTCCTGATCAAGAATTAGTTCTGTACAGTTTTGCTACTGTAACTCCATGATAATTCATTTGGAGAGATGAGAATCTGCTGAGCTTCAAGAATTACTCTTTGTGGGGAGTTTGACTACATTTTTCCGAATTTAATTTGATGCTCCTTTGATCGTGCTGTTTTCTGGAACTCTTTATGGGTTCTATTAAGTTGGCTTCCTTTTAGATAGACTAGGGATTAATACCTTCATGGGACACGCTTGTTATTTTGCATTATTGATGAGTCTAACTTTATTTATGATTTCTGAAAATAGGTTGTTTGATTTACTAATTGAATAAAAAGACAAAATGATCTTACTAATCTCTTAAAGAGAATGAACTTTCGAAAAACTCCATTAAAACTAGCATCATTGACTGAACATAAACTGTAAATTGATTGATTTAATTTATTGTAGCTTTTATTCATATACAGTAGCAAATATATGTCGCCTTGATGAAAAAGATATAGCATGAAGTTGGAGAACATTCTTGTAAGTAAAAAGTTGAACCAGTACTGGAGAGTAAATTTGGACTCTTTCACCACCATCAGTTTTCTAGTAGCAGAGTGTGGTTCACACCTTTAATGGTGCTATTAATTATTTCCCAAGTGAGATTAAAAATACCTGAATTCCAAAATACAATGCCTAGAATCTGAAGATCTGACAAGGCAGTATTCAAAAGCAGTTGCTGTTTGAAGGTGTGAGCATTAATAGGATGCTGAATTGTTTATTATAATTGTCTTTTGGTCATTAGTGTGGTGATTGAATGTGATTTGGATTGATGTTATTTGTTTAATGTGAAGAAGTTGAAGAGTTTCAAAATCGCTGCAGTTTAAGATTTTGGGACACATAGAGATAAGCGTAGAAGAAACTTGGAATAAATTGTTTGCATTTGAACTAGTGTGTGAGGTACCATCACTTCTACAAATAAGATATACATACTAAAAATATTGTTGTGATCGTTTAAAATTGATTGATGTTAGCAGAACCTAACTGCACAAAAAGGGGATGCTGCATTGATTAGAGTGAATTTTGCTCCGGCTGAGGAAGCTGAAGCGACAGGGAAGAAAGAAGAGGACAATGAGGGAGAAAGGGAGATCGCAGGAGGGATGTATGTGCATGTGCTATGGAGCAGAGGTGATCTGGGAGCATTTATGAACAATTTTCCAAAATTGAGAGACAAACCAGTGCAATAGTTCTCACAGATAAAACAGTTCATAAAGATTTGGAAGGTGCTGTGGGTGATTCAGACATGTTCTATGATATTGCAGTGCCTACTGATTTGTGGACTGTGTGTAAGACTGCTGTACAATCGCTGGGAGAGGAACCAGTGAGGAATGCTGGGACTAATGCACCGTCTCCTGTGGTTATGGAGAATTGTGAAGTTGTGATTACTTACCTGAAGGGCCAAGTGGCACCAAAAGATTTGGTATGGGTTAATATTAAACTACTCAGAAGCCAAAAGAATCATTTCATGTGTACTATGAAAGGTTGTTGCATGTTGTTGCTATGAAGAAGATTCCTCCTTGTCACATCTATCACAGGGTTGGTCATTGGAAGAGGTAGTGTAAATAAAACCCTGATAATGCAAAGAGGAGTTTGGATGCAAAATGTGCCCACACAGCAACTGCAAGTGCCTATGCAGGGACAAGCTCTAATGAAGCCAGTCCCGCCAGCTCAAATGATCCCACAAACATGGGGAATCCTAGATTTATTTTGAATAAAATCGCAAACATAAATGCTAAATTCTCAACAAGAAGGTGGTACCCAGGCTAACAGTGAGTGCTCATCAGTTATCCGAGATAAGTAATACACTAATATTCTGAGGGTGCCTCTTGATTCCATTTTCATCTGGTGCATCAATGACATAGATACATAAACAGGCAGTGAAGAATGAACAGCAAACACATGTTTCATCAACTGGTGAATATGCTTTCAACTTCGTCAGGGCTGCAATGTGAAATCAATAATGACTTTAATAAAACTTCCGGAGTTTTCCAATAAGGACATATGGTATCCATGAATCTGAAAAGAGTGTGTGTAAATAAACCAAGTCACACAAGATCTCTGGGGACAGAGATCAAGAACCCAGCCGTAGTCTATGACTCTATTCCCAAAGCAACAATGGTGTTGGAATAGTGTCTATAGTTCCAAGAAAGAAAAAAGGAAAAAAATGAAAAATATTCCTTTTTTTAGGTGTCCCCTCACTCACCAGGGCTGCCCCACGGGGCTATGCTTCATCATAGGGGCCATCCCAGCCCTCTACGGACTGGGGCATGCTGCGACTTGCGGAATTACGTAGGAGCACTTACAAAAGACTATGTGTGGTGCAAGGAATGTGATGTGAAGGAGTGGAGTATATGTGATTAGTTAAAATTACCTGCCTAGTGAGTTGCAAATACTTTATTCTGGCTCCTAGGTGGTAAAGCTAAAAAATGGGTTAAAAATGGTAGGATACCTAAATTGTAATGGGTTTAGGTGTACCTAACAACTCCTGTCTGCCAACATGTTTCGTGCGTCCTCCTAGCACTTCCTCAGGGCTACACAGGGACCAGCCCTGTGTTTGCCACTCCTTATCCAAAGCCTAATAAGCTATTAAATACGAAATAATAATAATTAATTTAATTCTGCAAATAAATGAGGCATGCATCTGGTACCTACGCAACCAAACTTAATCACGTGGTCATGAAAAGAGGCTTAACTGTGCCCCATGGAATCGGTAGGGGTACAATATCCTGGTAGATTTGCTGCCGGGATACCACAATCGGTCTCACCTAGGCAAACCCCTCCGGTCCGAATTTTTCAAATAAAGCTATAACCAATAGTAGTTTAGCATCCTTGCTATTTAAAGTAATTAATATAATCACAGTAGAAATAAGAAAATCTAAAAGTTTACAATTCCCAGGAGATAATACAGTTTTGGGAGAGAAAGATTTAAATATTATTTTAGGAAATAATAAAGATACTTGGATTTTAAATAGCTGGGTAATAATATTCGACTCGTCAGACAACATTTTTAAAATAACAGGACAGTGATATATTATATGCAGTAAATCTCCCGTTACCATATTACTATGCCAACAGTTTAGTGTATCTAAAAGTTTAGATTTGAATAATTTATCTGAAGACCAAAACATTGGTATAGTAAATAAATATTAGTTTGTATAAGAGTGGCCGGGAGATAACCAGTGATATTAGATCGGAAAACATCTTTCCATTGCACATTTGAAGATGGCATAGTTAAGTATGATAACCATCTTTGATTAAGAACCAGAAAAGAGGAAGGATGAGCAGAAAGATGTTCTATACTTTAGAGGCTATATGTCCTGTTTGGCTGAACAGGCCTATATGAAACTCCATATTAGATAACTTAGCAGAAGATAATAAATCAGCATATGTATTAAGGATGGTGTTACAGAGTAATTCATACTTCGAAAATCCAGAGGGAGGCAAATGCTATTTGGCTTTTAGTTCACTGAATGAATAAAACATATTTCCTTGACATACATCAGCATTATAAAAAATACTAGCAGTAATCCATGAATTCCAGATAGAAATATTATTATTTAATTTGAGTTTAGGATTAAACCAAAGGGAAACTTTTTAGTTGATGTAATAATAATATACATTTTTATATCAAAAGATAAAACGGCAATCTTTGAGGCCGCAATAATGGGTCAACCTTCCCCAAATTTACTATTAGTCATTTTAGGAGAACAGGCAGAGGATATGGCGCTAGTACATTTTTCTCTAATGTAAGCCATTTGGGTGAATTAGATGGGGGAATATTTTGGAACCATAATGTACATTGTGAAAAGCAAAAAGATATGTTGTATTTCTTGAAATCAGGTAGGCCAACTCCTCCTTCACATTTGGGAACTTTTAAGTTTTAAGACTAAGGCACGCAGGTTTGGTATTCCAAATAAACTTAGTTAAAACTTTATAGAGGTTTGTAAAGAAAGTAGAAGGAAAGCCTAAGGGTTTCATAGATAACATACAAATAATTTGTGGCACAATAGTCCTTTTTGGTGACTATAATATGTTGGTATTTGCTAACATAGTAGAATTACATAGAATATTTAATCGAAAAAACTCTGTTTTATTGATATTCAAAGAAGAACCAGAGACATTTGCATACTGTTGAATAATATCAAGAATGACAGGTAAAGACACAAGGGGATTGTTTAGATATATAAAAAACATCATCATCATGAACATTTACAAAAGTATTTTTAAAAACAACACCTGCATATTGTTCACTAATGCAGAAAGAGCACAGGAGGGGTTCAATGGCAATAGAAATAATTAAGGGCATAGTGGTAACCCTGATGTGTGCCTCTATATAAAATGAATAGAGTAGAAAGGGTGCCATTTACATAAATAGAAGTAGAATGTGTTGAGTACAGTGTTTTAAACATTTTGAGAAATATGGGGTCAAAATGAAAAGTTTCTAGTGTTTTTAATAAAAATTGCTAATTTACTTTATCAAATGTTTTCTACACTTCGAAGGCCAAAAAGCCTACTGGGTATTTGAGATTCTGAGCAAGAGAAAGAACATGGCATAATTAAGTAGTGTTATGAGCTGTCCATCTACCCTTCATAAATCTAGTCTGGCCAGGTTGGATAACTGAGGAAAAGATTGGTGATAATCTATTTGCTAGGATTGTGGCATATATTTTACAATCCTGATTAATGAGTGATATGGAATGATAATTTGGAACCAAAGTAGGGTTTTTTTTGGTGTGGGGAGGACAATGATGATAGCTTCATTAAAAGTGCCACTCATCATAGAAATATGTTGAAATTCCTTAAATAATTAAAGCAGAATAGGAGAGAGCTGCTCTTGAATACATTTGTAAAACTCAGCTGGGATACCACCTGTACCAGGTGATTTATTGGAGTTTAATGCTTTGATTGCCATGGTTATTTCCCGAATGACAATAGGTTTTTCTAAAGTAAGTCTTTGGGTATCAGAAATGTGAGGTAACTGACAAGTTTTAGGGAAACCATTGATGACATAGTTATGGAGAACTGTGGGCTTATGATATAAGGAGGTAGAAAAATATAAAAAAGCTCTTGATATCTCATCTGTATTAGTGAGTAAGCTACCATTACTCATTTTAATGGCAGGTATTTGAGTTTTATCATTTTATTGCGTAAAATATTTATCTAAAAGTTGACCAGATTGGATTGAGTTAAAATGAAAGTTTATTTTTCCCGGAGATAAGTAACCCTGCTCTTTTACTAAGTATATTGTTATATTCATATTTGTGCTTCTGAAGTTAACATTTGTATTGTGGATCTTGTGACAAGATGAAAAGATCTGCTATTTGTTTCTCTAATTTGCAAAGGTGAGCATAAACCACTTTATTTTCATGAGCCATATTAGAAATCATGGTTCCTCGAATAAGTGTTTAAATGCATCCCAATGGATGATTTATGAAGTATCACAATAATTGTTGTGCAGAAAATAATCATTTATGCCAGATGCTAGTTTTCTTTTAGTTATTTGGGTTAAGAACTATATCAGAGTCCATTCTCCATCTCTGATTGGTAGGGCATAAATCTGATAGAGATAGGTGAAAGGAGGTAAAAGCGGGATCAGAAATTGCAATAGGCTGAATAATGGGATCAGCAATCATGTGGTATTAATTACATGAGGCCAATAGGTAGTCAATCCTGGAGAAAGTGGAGTGTGCATTAGAATAGAAAGTAAATGAGTTTTGCGTGAGAAAAGTAAATCTACACCATTTTTGTGTTTTGCAGCAAGAGATAAAACTATATCTCCTACCAATCCCCTCGATATTGAATGTCGTTTTATCATTTACGTGAGCTTCTTGTAAAAAACAGCATACATCTTTTTTAACTATTCTAAAATATTGCGCCACTTGACAGGATGAGGCAAAACCTGAGAGAGAAAAAGAAGCCCATATAAAAGAGACAAAACATGACAGACATCTTATATGTAGTTCCTCCATCAAGACTTGACATCAAATGGAAAAGTAGAGATGGAGGTAAGAAGCAAGAGTAGACACTCTACATACGCCTGCTATGAGAACAATATAAAGTCAGCTATAATGGGAAATACACTTTAGGTGAGACTCCATGACAATGCTCATGTTGGTCTAAAAATTGTTTCAGGTCTGAAAGTGAAGAAAGAGACTTGGAAACATAATTCTTTTAGTTAAATTAGTAGTGTTTAAAATAGAAGATCTGCAGATAGGGAACAATAATGACTGTTAAAGAGCCTTAATGGAAGGTCGCTAAAGCAGAATGTGAAATAGAAAGAAAAAAAAAAGTTAAAATCTAAAATAGGAAGTTTCAGGCAAAAGCAGACAGCCAGTAAATCTCTTTGAAAGAGGAGCAGTCAAGTTAAAGGGAGGGAGGTGTTGATGAGGCAAGCGCCCGCCTCCTCACCACTCCTCTCAGAAACAGCAGCCAGAGTGGAGTTTCACTGAAGGAAACAGCAGGACAGAACAACGCACTCCACACGTGCAAAAAAGTCCCACAAACCTCACTTCAGATACTGCACGTCATGAGGAAGACTCGCTGCAAGACACCATCCAAAATAATGTCCCCGTTCAGCAGTAATTCGTTGTCGTTTGGCAGGTGAGCAATTACTTCTAGGAGCAGCGGCCATTTTGCATTGTGGACTACTGTCTCCCCCTAATCTCATAAATGTAACTGTAAACTTGTTATGACAAAATGGTGAAATCATGCATTATGCACATTGGATAATTATGTGCCATTCATTGTAAAATTTCATCTCAAGGGTGTAGGAATAATGCTACAATGTAGCTGTTGCTCTAGCCATTTGTGTTTCTTGCTCTATTCCTTCCTGGAAAAATGTATCCGCACATCAAAAATAGATTTGAGGATGCATTTCACATTAAAGTATAGTGCCAATGATGGATTTGCATTTCCCATAATCACACAAAAGCAAAGGATTCAATTTTCATAAACCCTTAAATTTGAGACCCTCTAAAGGTACTTCAATGTGAAACTACAGAGGCCCTCATATTGTTTCAGATTGTAATAGTACATCATAACACTCAATGGGTACTTTAGAAATAAAACAGATGGCACCGTATCTTATGGGCTGGTTGGTTTAAATAGTGTGAATTTAAACTGTGGCCTTTGTGGGAAGTGATGTGCATGATGACTAAAAAGGTACTGTTGTCATGTTATATGCAGCTGTGCTTTATCATGGAGTACAGTGAAACGCAGTAAGAGAATCCATCTTAATCAGCATGGTTAAACCTGATAGAAGGAGTGTGGGTACAAAGTGATGCCCATGTGTGAAGCATTTTGTTTTCAGGAGTGGTGAGAGGGGAGCTCTAATGTCTGTGGGAAATCTGCGTATCTGTAGATGAGCCAGTGGTTTGCATGGTGCAGCACAGTGACATTCACAGCTTTCAATGTATGTAAGGCACCATTAAGGAAGGCCTCCTTGGGCCAGGAGGCAGGGTGCACAATATTTAAGGTGTGGACATGTAAGTGCAACCCTATATGTTCCCCATTAGAAACCACTATATGTGTTAGCGATCCATAGGATAACATGGGCTGTAAACCGGGCACCCTCGAGATTGGCAGATCCATGATGGTACCAGTAAATAAGTAATGTTTGGTATCAAACAACGTACCTTCTCACCCCTGAAATTATTCTCTTGCCCGGGGTGATGTGGCATACAACCAGAAGGCACCTTAGCGGTTACCCCCTGGCTGCAACCAGGTTTACTGTGTTCTGGCTGACCAGCCCACACTTTCCCACGCTATTCTGCTTCTAGACAGGAATCTGACCTCCTGCCAGGCTGTGTGATCACTCCCAGGAGCCCCTGAGGAGACCCTTATTTTTTACTATTGAGTTCTGAGTGGGAGTGCATGTTTCGTCTTGCACTCCCACATTGTCATTCTCTATTTCCCCACAACAACCTCAGCAGTTTTTTCTTTTTTGTATTGTATTTTTCATTCTTAAATTACTGTCTTCCATGTTTTAACTGTATAGTAAAAAAGGTCACCAAATGTCATGAGGCATTTGCGCACACAGATCATGACACATATCACAACAATGTGTGTGCATGCGTCATAATGCCGCCATAAATAGAGGTGAATGTGTGTATAGGTGGCTATTCTAGAATGGGTTTTCATTAATAGAAAACACATTTCATGATTGGCAGCCACATATGTACATACATTATGAGGCATGTGTTTGCATGCCACTGCAAACGTACAATGTCAAATCCAACAGCTTGAAATGTATAGGCTGATTGATACTGGGTTGGCCAGTACTTGTTTAAAATTACTGACACCATTAGGCAGTAAGGAAAAATAAATATCTAATTACTTAAGATATTGTCACAATAATACGGGCAACCAATAACAAAATATTTTCTCTGAGATGGCTTCAGAGTGACTTTTATGAGTACTTGTAGAGATCAAGGTGAAAAGCCACCACTTAATGTGATAAGTGACAAAATAATTACATTTCTTAGTGGAAAAAGAAGACATTGGCTAAAATGGCTGTGGCTTCAAGACTAAGACATTACAGCCTGTACAACTATATTTGCTGCAAAGCATTCTTTGGAATCAAATGTGTTGTGACAGATAAATGCCAAGTGACAAGTGGCCTGACAAGCAAAATATTATTTGACCTGAGAATGCAGAACACTACCTTTAAAACAACTGCATGCTACAGACTAAAAATGGGCTTGTACAAAGCAGAAGATCTTCTTGACATGAAGGCACAATTCAAAGTCTCTCAAAGGTTCTACAGTCAAAGTAATGCCAATTGTCACTGCTTCATATGATTCTCCCACATCACAGAAAACCAACCGAACTTGTAAATGAAGCATGGAACATGGAAACAAATGTGGTGAGGTATATTGTTTTGCATACTCTACCTCTTTTTGAAATGGTACCAAGGCAAGAAATACAACAGGATGGCATGACACAACATTCAAATTTATATTTCATACATAGGACTAAACCGTATTTTTTATTGAAAGAAACAAAATACACCACATGAAAACATTGTCTGAATGTTTGCAGATGTTTTCAAGTTACGGTTATACTTTTAATTTCAGGAATTACAGGCAGCATTTGTGTGTACATGGGTGTGTGAGTTGGTGAGTAGATGTATACATGAATCTGTGGGACTGTGAGTGGGTGTGTGAGTGGTTCTCTGCTTCTCTGAGTGGGTGTGTGAGTTGCTATACGAGTGCGTAATTAGGTGTGTGAGTATTTTTCTGGGTCTCTGAGCGGAAGTGTGAGTGAATGTATGATCTTTGTGTTGATGTGTTAGTGGCTGTGTGGGTTTCAGTGGGTGTGTGAGTGTGTGACTGGCTGAGTGGGCCTGTGACTGGATATATAAGTGGTTTTATGAGTCTCTGAGTTGGTGTGTATGTAGGGGGTTTGCAGGGGGTGTGAGTGCCTGTGTGGGTGAGTAAGTGGTTAAGTGAGTTGTTCTCTAGGTCTCTTAGTGGGTGTGTGAGTGGCTGTATGGGTGTGTGACTGGATGTGTGAGAAAGTATAGGTGTGTGAGTGGGTATGTGAGTGGTTTTCTTAGTCTTCAGTGGGTGTGCAAGTGGTGGTATGGGTGTGTGAGTGACTCAGTGAGTGGTTGTTTGAGAGTGTAAGTAGTTATGTAAGTATGTGATTGGTGGTTATATGAGTGTTTTCACACAGCCCAAGGTGCGGACACTCACTCTCTGCCCCGCTGACCTGACTGGACGCTCCTGGGAGGCTAATGCTGCAGGTCACCCCGCTGCCGCATTCCAGATCACCGCAGCCGAGGACTACAGCTCCCAGCGAGCTTAGCGAGGACTTCCTGGTTCCCGCCCAAATTGCACCCGGAGGCGCTACTTAACAGGAGTTGCTCCCTTGGTGGAGCGGGGGGCATTCTCACACAGCCCAAGGTACGGACACTCACTCTCTGCCCCGCTGACCACACTGGACGCTCCTGGGGGGCTAATGCTGCAGGTCACCCACCACCACATTCCAGATCACCGCGGCCGGGGTCTACAGCTCCCAGCGAGCTTAGCGAGGACTTCCTGGTTCCTGCCCACATCGCGCCCGGAGGCGCTACTTAACTGGAGTTGCTTCCTCCGCGTTCGCGGGACGCGCGCGGGACCAGCCGGGCTAAGCCCGGGCAAAGGGCGGGCCCGCTATGGCCCTCTGAGGCCTGAGGAGGACGGGATGGACCACCCCCTCTTGGCTTTTCCACAAGAGGAGGTAAAGAGACTTGGACTCCATATTTTGTTGTCTACCTAATATTTGACTTTAATAATGGACTTTAACTTTCGTACACTAACATTTCCTGACCGTGTTGCTGCTTGGTATTACCCATATATATCTAAACCATAACCAAGCCACATTATGACTCGTAAGGGGGTTAACAGAAAAGCCATCCCTCAGAGGGGTTTGTGCCATGGGACACAAGTCCACCACCCAAATGGGATAATACTGCCCATTCCTAGAGAAACAGATGAAAATGATTCTCGCCAGTCCGTAGATAGCATACTCAGCCAAGATTCTCCTTCACTAACAGCCGGTATTGCGCAAAGCCTCTCACTGGAAGAGGAACTAAATATTCTGTGTAAAACTAGGTATGTTCCAGTGGAACCGAGAATCGAACAAAATAGTGCTCTACCCTGTCCTGCAAATAGCATCGGTACATTATCCCCTAACGACTGCCCGCTGGAACCCCCCCTATTACCTAAAAAAGTTAACACCCAAAGCATAGCACTCCCTCAGGTCTCATCCGTTAAAAGGAAGCACAACGGGGATAAACACAATGGGAATTACCCAAAGCCACAAAAACTGTGCGTAAGCCCCTCATTGTCCACCACTAATTCCCCCTCAACCTCAGAGGCTGCAGAATAATTAGACCACCTAGTACCTCCCTCCCATTCGGCTTTACTGTCCCAGATTGAACTACTGGTCAAATCTATCACATTGCCGTTGGTGGAAAAATTAAACACTCTAGGGGATAGGCTGATGGGACTAGAAGAAATGATCAAGGCCAACTTGCCACCCACTAAAAACTTTGTAACATCTTACCGCTCTCATCCACCTGCTGCCTCCGAAGTGCCTACGTTAACTACAAAAAACATTAATGTCCAAATTCAGCCCCTACCCCTTAATATATCAGCCCCAAATGCTCCTAAGGTCCCTTCTAAACCCGTATTAGCACAGTATACAGCTCCTAGAGCAGAGCTTAATAAAGCACCTTATATACACCTACCACCGGAGGCCGCCCCATTTGTGTGTGTCCTTTCGGGAGTACCAGCACTCACATATTGAAAAGTCGAAAGACAAGAAGACCTACTAAACAAGGTTATGTTTTGGTTAACAAAAAATAGACCCCTGCCAACCGACCTTAATGGAAGAATAGTGAGTGTCAGAAGGGTGGGCTGGTTAGGTTCTCTCCCAAAAGACATTCCCGGTGATCTAGTGCTAGTTAAATTCAGGAACAGACATATTGTCCCTTACCTGCAAGCCTGGCAGCCCCAAGAAAGAGACGGCCCTATATCCACCTGGGATTTACATGACTTTTACCCCAGTGCGTCATACACCCCTCTATCAAGACCAAAGGCAGGTTATAATTATTTGATGGGTAGAAGCGTCTGTGTATTGAATGGTAGTAGCTTTTCCGCTTCTAATCAACTTGAACCAATGTACAATAGCTATAAGCATGGAAAGTTCTATTAATTTGCTTCTAGTAAGGGACAATCTGATGTAATGGTAGAACTGTGAATGCTAATCCTGTGAAAAGCACGTAATCAATAAGGAAATTATTCCCACAGGCTGGGCCTAAGTTGTTAACTTGTAGATACTTTGTGCTATTGCATGTATGTTTTTATGACTGGTTTTAACTGTACGCTTTTATGATTTTAAACCAAAATCGAATAAAGCAAATTGAACTGAACTGAGTGTTTATGTACGTGGCTGTGTTGGTATGTGAGTGGTATTTGAATGACTGTTTGGCTATGTATGTGGCTGTGTGAGTGGGTGGGTGAGAATCTGTGTGGGTCTCAGTGGTTATCTGAGTCTGTGAGTGGATGAGTGAGGGACTGTATTGGTGTGTGAGTGGGTATGTGATTGGGTGTATGGATCATTTGGTGTCCACAAGGGTTCCCTCACAGACCCCTCTATCAGTCCCATTTGGTCAGGGTACCTCTACCCTGACCCCTTACAACAATTTGAATTTTTATTTGTCCCCTGCAACCAAGCCCCCATACGCAAAATGTCAGCTGCAACTTTCCTTTCAGGCTGCAGCTAGCCAATCACGGAATTGCTGGTGGTGCGTGGACCCACGGATTCACTGCGGAGAATCCACAGTGGATCTGGGTCTCTAGAATTACATACACCTTTTTTTCTTAAAACAACTCCACAACTACTGTACAGATGTACATCAAATTACAAAAGCACTCAGATTAGTCCAAGATGTAACTTTCTACCAATTTGGCATAATTTCGTTTGGTGGAAGGCTATACTTGTGTCTAAAATCTATGGTAAATTGCACAGGGAAAAGCTTGATGGATCACCCCAACACTTTCCAGGCAGCAGTTAAAGTGAGTGGCTAACTGGTTTTGAAACGTTTGTGAAGATTCCTCAAACGGGGGCAAAGTTATTAGCAAAACAAAAAACGCTCTGTCTATTGAAGTTAGGTCGCAACTATAACAAGCTACTGGCTAAACTGAAAAAAAACAAAGGTTCCAGGGACAGTATAGATAGGAAATAGAATTATAAAAACTAAAAGAAATTCACTGAAAAACACAAAGATTACAGGGACATTAAAATCAGATTACCAGGCTCGGTCCACTAGGTAGACCAGGAGCCACATGGCCGGTTCTAGCCAGCTACACACCACATCCCGACATTATAAAAAAATGTCAAGCAAAGAACTCTTAGTTAAAATAAAAGAATTAACAAAAGCATATAGAAATTTAGTTCAATTAACAGTTGACGGTACAACCTACCGACTAAATACACTAACTGAAAATCCTGAAAAGACTCATTAAAAATAATCTCAACTCTCAAAAGAAGTAGTGGGAGGGTAATAAACAAACCTCTCCCAGAGAAAAACAGTTTCAATCCAAGGGAAGGTCTCCCCAACAAAGAAATACATCTCCAGAAGGGGGGGGCAAGTCTCTCCAAAGGGAGCCCTCTGAAAAAAGATAGAACCTTAGAAATAGGGACAATTTGAGAAAACCTGACAGATATCAAGATATTGATACACGTCCCTCTCGATCTTTTAAGACTTCCTCACAGAAATCGGAAAGAAGAGGACGGTCAGAACATAAAGAAGAGCACGTCAAGTCCAAAGACAAGGAACCTGCTCATCAAAGTAAAAAATTACAATTTCCCAGAAAGAAGGTAGCCAGTATTAAAATAAAACATGCCGAGAATCCTGAGTACACAACTGAAAAACGGAGAGTGGGCCCAGACAACGCTAAACAGCGCAGCAGAAGTGACCAGACCTCGCAAGATCCTGATGAATCTTCTGGAGACAGTGGACACGAATGAATACATTCATGTGGAAACTGCAGACACCCGAGTTAGTGTGCTCCATAAACTATATGAAATAACATTACGAATAGAGGGAGATAAAACTAGGAAAATAAAAGGTCTCTTTTAGGAGAATCTATCTAAAGGCTATGATATCCTTCTAGCAGAGAAAGACTGGCCACCAGAGTTTGTCAGGGAGTGCCCACATGGCAAAGAAATGATTATATACAGATCAACAAGAGAGAGAGCACTAGATAAGCTAGCCTGTATCCCCAGTATTATATATATCAATCAATATAGGCTAGCTAGTTTAAGGAAAATATTTAGGAGACTCAGGTACGTCAGCAGTATCAATGAGGAAAAAACACTGTTTTCCTTTGAAAGCCCTCACCCACCGACCTAGTCGGTGGCATGCTTCATCATCGGGCCCACCACAGTGGCACCGAATGTGCCCCGGGTGTGCTTCAACGCCAGGTGACTGCGGAGCTGGTATATTGCTGAGTGTGCAGTGAAGGGGAGTGAAGGTGGGCTGGAGGTCGTTATTGGACGCTGGAGGTCATTGTAACTCTCCCTTAAACGTCCTCTTGCCTTTTTAACCTGCTAACAGAGGCCCAGTTCATTAAATATTGCTAAAACCCTCGGGTGCTGGGACCTCCTGGATAGCATTTTAAGTTTCACCTTCACTCCCCTTCACTGCATTGAAGGATTGTGGTGATTTCTGTGTGTTTTTCGATTTTTGGGGGTGGTGATGGGGCCTGTCCATGTGGGTGGGGCCATTTTGAGGACCGGTACAGGCAGGGCCTGGCCATGTGGTGGGGGTCTAGGGGCCATCTTGAAGCCAGGCAGTGTGCTTTGTTGTGCCATAGGCCTGCACCCAGTCTGCCATGCTTTGATCCATTATGCCCAGGGGTACTCTGTGGTGCATGAGCCTAGTCTTTCTGTGGTGTGTCCTGAATTTGAACATGATTGAGGGCATTAATGGCATTGGATTGTGGTGAGTTTTGTGTTTTTTTTATTTTTGGGCTGTTGTTGGGGCCTTTTGCACAGGGGTACTCTGTGGTGCATGGGCCTAGTCTTTCTGTGGGGTGTCTTGAATTTGAACATGATTGAGGGCATGGATGGCATTGGATTGTGGTGATTTTTGTGTGTTTTTTCGATTTTTTGGGGTGTTGATGGGGCCTGTCCATGTGTGTGGGGGCCATTTTGAGGACTGGTACAAGCAGGGCTTGGCCATGTGGTGGGGGTCTAGGGGCCATCTTCAAGCCAGGCAGTGTTCTTTGTTGTGCCATAGGCCTGCACCCAGTCTGCCATGCTTTCATCCATTATGCCCAGGGGTACTCTGTGGTGCATGGGCCTAGTCTTTCTGTGGGGTGTCTTGAATTTGAACATGATTGAGGGCATGGATGGCATTGGATTGTGGTGATGTTTGTGTGTTTTTCGATTTTTGGGGGTGGTGATTGGGCCTGTCCTTGTGGGTGGGGGCCATTTTGAGGACTGGTACAGGCAGGGCCTGGCCATGTGGTGGGGGTCTAGGGGCCATCTTGAAGCCAGGCAGTGTGCTTTGTTGTGCCATAGGCCTGCACCCAGTCTGCCATGCTTTCATCCATTATGCCCAGGGGTACTCTGTCAGTGGTGCATTTTATTGGTCTTTCCATTTTGGGGGGTGGGTATAATAAAAATTCTTACTTGCAAACTATTAATTGAAGCGCTACATATGCAACATTTATTTAACTGATATTCCTCTGGCTTTGTTTGCTTTTAGCTGCAGAAAGACAAATCATCAGCCTCATCGTTCCTCATCAGTGCCAGGAACAAGTCCTGCTGCGGTGTGTGCAGCACAACGTCACGTGTGGCCACAGACAACTCTGCAACTTGTGCAACTGCAGCCTGCTGTTCTGACATCTGAAGAAGATAGCCCCAAAAAAAGTTGCCCGTAGCTCCTCTAGCAAGAAAGTTGCCAGTAAGGAGCAGAAGAAGCAAGTGGCGCCACATACCAAGGAGACTGGTGTGCCGAGCGCCGCATTTTTTGGGAAAAAAAAGTACGCCTTCAGCAGCAGCTGGGTCTGTTGGAGACCAAGCTGGGAGCAGCACCCCCGCTCCATTGGGCTCCGTGCCACCACCACCATGCACATTTAAGTCCAAGCCCTTGAGTGCTGCAGAGGCAGCCAGTCTAGTTGTTCAATCACCATCGATCAGTGATGTTGGCTCATCGCAAGAAAGCAGCAGCATCCCTCAATCAACACAGGTTGTTATAACTCATCTGACGAGAGTTCAACCACCACAGCCGCAACAACAACCACATGTGCAAGTACAAGCCCAAGTACATGTGGAAGGATAGGCAGCGCAAGGAGATGCGCAAGCAGAGGTGCTTGGAGCAGCACAAGTGCCCACAATAGTTGTTCCTCCCGCAGTAGGGGCACATCAGGAAATCGACATTCAAGCTGAGGTATCATTTGAGGAAGCCATTCCTCCTGATCATTCATTGTCTTCCAGATACCTAGCAAGGAAAAGATCAAGGATGGTGTCTACAACTTTTTCAAGCCCCCTTCCTTCTGATGATATGGATGAAAATTGGGAACCACCACAGCCGTCTGAGAGTGAGGCACACCATGATCGGACAAAGGTAGCTAAGCGTAAAAGGAAGGTCCCCGAAAGTCTCGTACTTATGGAGTATGATAATGACGCTGAACAAGAAGTGGTGTATACTCCTGCTGATGAAGACTCTCACGACGACGACGCAGTCATCATACACACCACTCCAGCCTCAGCGGGCCTGCAGCAAACAGACATTTTTACCCTAGCCCGAAATGCTGCTGAGAGTGATGTTGTCGACGTGGCAATGGGACCACCACCAATGCAGTTAACTAGTAGACCACCACCTACCGCTTCCATATTTTCTCGCCAGAAGGGACCTCCATCCACCTCAAACCTCCATTTCCTCAATTAGTGATGCTGCAAGTGCACAACGTAGTAAAGTTCGGCAACACACATCCTCCACTTCATCTGGCATTAGCATTCCCAGTATCGCCTCCTCCGCCCCCCACAGACATTTGAAGTCCGCAGTTTGGGACTTCTTTCGTGTTAGCCCAACAAGGGAAAACATAGCCATTTGTACCATTTGTAAGCTTGGAGTTAGTCGTGGTAAGCTTGGTACCAACTATGGTACCGGAGGCCAGAGAGGTCATCTTGAGAGACAGCACACTGTCAAATGGCATGCGCACCTAAAGGAGATCAAGGAAGCCTGAATTGCAAGTCAACAAACTGTATCCGTTAATGTTTCATCTGATGATGATGAGGAGGAAGAAGCGTCAAACATTTCTTCACTTACACCCAGTGCCCCTGTCAGCAGCACACCCCCTGCAAGATATATGAGCCACACTAAGAGTGTGGGAGAAGGTGAGACACCAATGCGAAAAAGTTCATCATCACCGGTCGTAACTGGGTCGAAGAAGTCATCATCATCCTGTAAAATGGTCCAGCCCACCATTAGAAGCATGTTGTTTTCAGATGCGCCATTTGAATGCAACCACCCAATGACGCGTCTGTATGACACTAAGCTGGCTAAAATGCTAGCGCTGGACCTTCTCCCTTTTTCTTTTGTGGAAGGGGTTGGTTTTCTTGAATTAGTGGAATTGCTCTGCCCTAAATGGAAGGTTCCTAGCCGGTTCTATTTTGCCAGAGTTGTGGTCCCAGCACTACATGAAGATGTGCTGGAGGTGATTGGGGCAGCTTTGCAGAAGAGTGCTGGTCAGACTATACATCTGACAACAGACATGTGGACCAGTTGCCAAGCCGTTGATTACATGTGCATCACTGCACACTGGGTCTCTTTTTCAGGGGTTAAAGCAAAGCTAAGCGCAGGTCACACCATCTTGATCGACCGTGTCGCCGCCCTAGGCATTCAGGGCAGGGCAAGAACAACACTAGCATCTTTCCTGGCCAACCGAGTGCAGTCTGTTAAGATGGGATGCTTCTGCTCTCCTGATTACACTCTCCCGTGTGGTGTTCCCCAGGGCTCCTCGCTAAGTCCGACACTTTTTAACATCTATGTGTCGGACTTGGCGAGGGTAATCAAGTCGTTCGGCATTGGCTTAACATCTTATGCCGACGACACACAGCTGGTCCTGGAGATACACAAAAACGGTGAAGCAGTGGCAGCGAACTTTCAGGAGGGCATGAAGGCCATTAGTTCATGGATGAACCGGAATTGCTTAAAGCTGAATTCCGACAAGACGGAGGTGATGGTTTTTGGCGAACTGACTCCGTCTTGGTCTCCGGTCTGGTGGCCCTCGGAATTGGGAGCTCCCCCATCACCTGTAACCAAGGTGAAAAACTTGGGCGTGCTTTTTGATAACAAGCTCACGTTTTTAAGCCATGCCAACGCGGTGGTGTCAGCCTCCTTCTTTACCCTGAGAATGGTGAAGAAACTGCTCCCTTTTCTTCCCCCAACCGCAGGCAAAACCTTAATGTCCTCCCTGGTGTTATCTAGGGTGGATTATTGCAATGGTCTATTGCTTAACGCACAAGAGCAAGTTCTGAGCAAATTACAGCTTGTCCAGAACGCTGCTGCAAGAATTCTCATGGGTATACCTAAGCACGCTTCTATTTCTCCCACAATTCGTGAGCTCCACTGGTTACCAATAAGAAGCCGGATAAAGTTTAAGGCCATGTGTATCATTCACAAGGCCTTAAACAATAATGGACCTGATTTTTTCAAAAGTGCATTCAAACTGTACAAACCCAGTCGAACACTACGCTCTTCTTTGGCCCAACAGCTCCAAATCCCACGCACAAAAAAAGTATCTTGGGGAGATAGACGCTTTGTAGTGGCAGCATCAAAATTATGGAATCAGATCCCCTCCTCTGTTAAAAATCAACCGTCATTACTTTCATTTCGCAAACACCTCAAGACCTGGCTCTTTAACCAGTAAGACGTCAGTGGAACCCCTGCAATCTGCAAACTCCAGCGCCGAGACACCGAAAGGTATTTGCGCGCTTTAGAAATTTTAAAAATAAATAAATAAATAAAATAAAGGTGTTGACCCGGACAACGTTTTTAAAGCTGCTCGGAAACATGCCCCCCTAGCCATGTTTGGCATGGAGAAAAGTCATACAGGAGAAAACATTTTGCATGCTTTTAAGACAAAGGTGTTACAATGGCTGTCCCCAAAAAAACGCATGATTGGTTATGTTTCCATGGATAATGGCGCCAATATAGTTAAGGCCATGGATATGGGTAACTATTTCAGAGTGCCGTGTTTGGCGCATGTATAAACCTGGTTGTTAAAAAATTCTTGAGTGAAGAAAGTCCAGTGTGAGAGTTACTGACCACCTGCTGAAGAATGTGCACACATTTCAACCATTCTTTTAAGGCCCAGAAGCAGCTGAGGTGCCTGCAACATGAACGTAAACTGCCAGTGAAAGCACTCACCCAGGAGGTGGCAACACGTTGGAACTCAACCTTCTACATGCTTGAGCGTCTGTTTGAGCAGTATGCGGTAGTCAATCAGTATTTCTTTACACAGGGCGCAGCTATGAAGGACCTGAGGATACATGTGGAGCAATGGAAGCTAGTTCAAAGTCTGACAGACATGCTTCGTCCTTTGGAGGTCTTCACACGTGCAGTCAGCAGGGAGGACTGTAATTTGGGAAAAGCTATCCCATTGCTGCGCATGCTAGAGCACCAACAGAAGGCGGTGTGTTCTACGTTTCAAAATGATGAAGAAAAGGAACAAGCATTTGAGTTGGCGGAGAAGTTTGCGCCTACTTTGCGATGAACATCTTCAAAAGATCCACACAGAACAGCATTACATTTGTGCTACTATTCTGGATCCACGGTACAAAAAGGCACTGGCAGTCAGAGTATTCTTTCCTTTTGATGACGCAGAAGTTACAAAGTACAAACATTGGCTAGCTGTGGCAGCCAGGAGGTTTGAAAAAGAACGGCAGGAAATTGAAGGAAAAGGCAGTACATCAGCATCAGCAGGCCATCCGGAGTCAAAAGAATCCACTTCTGCATCTGTGGCTGTGGCAGAAGTGAGTGATTTTCCCTCTCAGCCATTAAAGACAACAGCAACCGGATCATCTGCACCAGACAAAACAGTAACATTGTGTGAAGAAGAGGATTGGCTAACTCAGCTTGGGTTTGCTTCTCAAAAGGTCCTCGCAAGTGTGTCTTCTGAACGTGTTTTCAGTGCTGCTGGTGGCATTGTAACTCGCCTCTCGCCCAAAAATGTGGAGAGGTTAACAATGATCAAGATGAATCAGCACCTCATACCACCAGATTACAAAATATGAGAATACACGCAGGAAGAAGACGAGGAGGAAACCAACACCAACTTAGATGAGGGAAGTTCTTCTCTGTTAGGTGACCTACTCCCGCCTGACTTCGCAGAGTATGAGGACGAGCTCTTCTTCCCTGACACCGAGCCCTGAAAATGAGTCAATGATTCACTAACTTTCTTTTTCGTCCGTATTCACTTTTATTCCTGTGTGTCTGTCTTTCTTTGTTTTGCAAAATCTATATAAAAAAACTTTAATCACCTAATCACAAAAACAAGCCCTTCAGCAGAACTGTCTTCACTTATTTGCTTATTGATTTGAAGGTGCCGCAGGCTGCATTCCTCAGGTTCACAAGTTCACAAGAACATGCTACTCTATCCTCCTCCTCCATACTCCTATTTCCCTCAAAGCAGATGGCTGGATTACGCCCAATGAAGAAAGACTCTGCACTTTTGGGGGTGTTCTACTTCTTTGCGGTTGAGTTGACGGGTCTGGGGCATTGCTGCGAAGGTCTAATACCGGATAAAAGTGGTTTGGAGAAAATCGGAGCAGAAAAAGATTTTGCGCTTTTGATCACTTGCCTGTCTTTGGGGTGCTGTTTGGCGGGCTTTTAGGTTGTTGTGGGTGGGTTTTTGGGTCTGGGAGCACTGCTGGCACAGTCTAATGTGGATTGCATTTGTTTTTCAGGAAATCCATGGTGGAAAAGGGGAGTTAGGGCCTAGCTGCACAATGTATTTGGACTGAATGCCAGGTAGTAGGCCCATTTTTGCTTTTTGCCAGTTTGGGGGTGTTCTGTTTTTTGCGGGTGGCTGCAGGGGTCTGGAATGTCTAATACCGGATCAAAGTGGTTTGGACAAAATCGGAGGTGAACATTTTTTTGCGTTTTTGCTGACTTGCTTGTCTTTGAGGTGCTGTTTGGGGGGGTTCCGGGTGTTTGTGGGTGGGTTTTGGGGTCTGGTAGCACTGCTGGGTATGGATACTTTTGATTGCAAGAGGTTTGAAGCAAATCCATGGTGGCAAAGGGGAGCTAGGGCCTAGCTGCAGAGCGCGTGCGGAGTGATTTTGGAAATTTGACTGAAAATTTCAAAGTCCCCATTTTTGTAGTTTTCCTTTTCGGCTGTTTGGGGTCTTCTACTTCTTTCCGCCTGGGTTGACGGGTCTGGGGCCTCTGCTGGGAAGGTCTAATACTTGATAAAAGTGGTTTGGAGAAAATCGGAGCAGAAAAAGATTTTGCGCTTTTGATCACTTGCCTCTGTCTTTGGGGTGCTGTTTGGCGGGCTTTTAGGTTGTTGTGGGTGGGTTTTGGGGTCTGGGAGCACTGTTGGCACAGTCTAATGTTGATTGCATTTGTTTTTCAGGAAATCCATGGTGGAAAAGGGGAGTTAGGGCCTAGCTGCACAGCGTATTTGGACTGAATTCCAGGTAGTAGGCCCTTTTTTGCTTTTTGACAGTTTGGGGGTGTTCTGCTTTTTTGCGGGTGGCTGCAGGGGTCTGGGGCCATTGCTGGGAATGTCTAATGCCGGATCAAAGTGGTTTGGACAAAATCGGAGGTGAAATTTTTTTTGCGTTTTTTTGCTGACTTGCTTGTCTTTGAGGTGCTGTTTGAGGGGTTCTGTGTGTTTGTGGGTGGGTTTTGGGGTCTGGGAGCACTGTTGGGTATGGATACTTTTGATTGCAAGAGGTTTGAAGCAAATCCAGTTTGGCAAGGGGAGTTAGGGCCTAGCTGCCGAGCGCGCGCAGAGTTATTTTGGAAACTTGCCTGAAAATGTCAAAGTCCCCATTTTTGTAGTTTTGCTTTTCGCTGTTTGGGGGTCTTCTACTTCTTTCCACCTGGGTTGATGGGTCTGGGGCCATTGCTGGGAAGGTCTAATACCGGATAAAAGTGGTTTGGAGAAAATCGGAGCGGAAAAAGATTTTGCGCTTTTGATCACTTGCATGTCTTTGGGGTGCTGTTTGGCGGGCTTTTAGGTTGCTTTGGGTGGGTTTTGGTGTCTGGGAGCACTGCTTGCACAGTCAAATGTTGATTGCATTTGTTTTTCTGGAAATCCATGTTGGAAAAGGGGAGTTAGGGCCTAGCTGCACAGAGTATTTGGACTGAATTCCAGGTAGTAGGCACATTTTTGCTTTTTGCCAGTTTGGGGGTGTTCTGCTTTTCTTTGCGGGTAGCTGCAGGGGTCTGGGTCCATTGCTGGGAATGTCTAATACTGGATCAAAGTGGTTTGGACAAAATCGGAGGTGAAATTCTTTTTGCGTTTTTGCTGACTTGCTTGTCTTTGAGGTGCTGTTTGGGGGGGGTTCCGGGTGTTTGTGGGTGGGAGTGTTCTGCTTTTTTGCGGGTGGCTGCTGGGGTCTGGGGCCATTGCTGGGACTGTCTAATACCGGATCAAAGTGGTTTAGACAAAATCGGAGGTGACATTTTTTTGCGTTTTTGCTGACTTGCTTGTCTTTGAGGTGCTGTTTGGGGGGTTCCGGGTGTTTTTGGGTGGGTTTTGGGGTCTGGGAGCACTGCTGGATATGGATACTTTTGATTGCAAGAGGTTTGAAGCAAATTAATGGTGGCAAAGGGGAGTTAGGGCCTAGCTTCAGAGCACACACGGAGTGATTTTGGAAATTTGACAGAAAATTTCAAAGTCTCCATTTTTGTAGTTTTGCTTTTCGGCTGTTTGGGGGTCTTCTACTTCTTTCCACCTGGGTTGACGGGTTTGGGGCCATTGCTGGGAAGGTCTAATACCGGATAAAAGTGGTTTGGAGAAAATCGGAGCGGAAAAAGATTTTGCGCTTTTGATCACTTGCATGTCTTTGGGGTGCTGTTTGGCGGGCTTTTAGGTTGCTTTGGGTGGGTTTTGGTGTCTGGGAGCACTGCTTGCACAGTCTAATGTTGATTGCATTTGTTTTTCTGGAAATCCATGTTGGAAAAGGGGAGTTAGGGCCTAGCTGCACAGAGTATTTGGACTGAATTCCAGGTAGTAGGCACATTTTTGCTTTTTGCCAGTTTGGGGGTGTTCTGCTTTTCTTTGCGGGTAGCTGCAGGGGTCTGGGTCCATTGCTGGGAATGTCTAATACTGGATCAAAGTGGTTTGGACAAAATCGGAGGTGAAATTCTTTTTGCGTTTTTGCTGACTTGCTTGTCTTTGAGGTGCTGTTTGGGGGGGGTTCCGGGTGTTTGTGGGTGGGAGTGTTCTGCTTTTTTGCGGGTGGCTGCTGGGGTCTGGGGCCATTGCTGGGACTGTCTAATACCGGATCAAAGTGGTTTAGACAAAATCGGAGGTGACATTTTTTTGCGTTTTTGCTGACTTGCTTGTCTTTGAGGTGCTGTTTGGGGGGTTCCGGGTGTTTTTGGGTGGGTTTTGGGGTCTGGGAGCACTGCTGGATATGGATACTTTTGATTGCAAGAGGTTTGAAGCAAATTAATGGTGGCAAAGGGGAGTTAGGGCCTAGCTTCAGAGCACACACGGAGTGATTTTGGAAATTTGACAGAAAATTTCAAAGTCTCCATTTTTGTAGTTTTGCTTTTCGGCTGTTTGGGGGTCTTCTACTTCTTTCCACCTGGGTTGACGGGTTTGGGGCCATTGCTGGGAAGGTCTAATACCGGATAAAAGTGGTTTGGAGAAAATCGGAGCAGAAAAAGATTTTGCGCTTTTGATCACTCGCCTGTCTTTGGGGTGCTGTTTGGCGGGCTTTTAGGTTGTTGTGGGTGGGTTTTTGGGTCTGGGAGCACTGCTGGCACAGTCTAATGTGGATTGCATTTGTTTTTCAGGAAATCCATGGTGGAAAAGGGGAGTTAGGGCCTAGCTGCACAACGTATTTGGACTGAATGCCAGGTAGTAGGCCCATTTTTGCTTTTTGCCAGTTTGGGGGTGTTCTGTTTTTTGCGGGTGGCTGCAGGGGTCTGGAATGTCTAATACCGGATCAAAGTGGTTTGGACAAAATCGGAGGTGAACATTTTTTTGCGTTTTTGCTGACTTGCTTGTCTTTGAGGTGCTGTTTGGGGGGGTTCCGGGTGTTTGTGGGTGGGTTTTGGGGTCTGGTAGCACTGCTGGTTATGGATACTTTTGATTGCAAGAGGTTTGAAGCAAATCCATGGTGGCAAAGGGGAGCTAGGGCCTAGCTGCAGAGCGCGTGCGGAGTGATTTTGGAAATTTGACTGAAAATTTCAAAGTCCCCATTTTTGTAGTTTTCCTTTTCGGCTGTTTGGGGTCTTCTACTTCTTTCCGCCTGGGTTGACGGGTCTGGGGCCTCTGCTGGGAAGGTCTAATACTTGATAAAAGTGGTTTGGAGAAAATCGGAGCAGAAAAAGATTTTGCGCTTTTGATCACTTGCCTCTGTCTTTGGGGTGCTGTTTGGCGGGCTTTTAGGTTGTTGTGGGTGGGTTTTGGGGTCTGGGAGCACTGTTGGCACAGTCTAATGTTGATTGCATTTGTTTTTCAGGAAATCCATGGTGGAAAAGGGGAGTTAGGGCCTAGCTGCACAGCGTATTGGGACTGAATTCCAGGTAGTAGGCCCTTTTTTGCTTTTTGCCAGTTTGGGGGTGTTCTGCTTTTTTGCGGGTGGCTGCAGGGGTCTGGGGCCATTGCTGGGAATGTCTAATGCCGGATCAAAGTGGTTTGGACAAAATCGGAGGTGAAATTTTTTTTGCGTTTTTTTTGCTGACTTGCTTGTCTTTGAGGTGCTGTTTGAGGGGTTCCGTGTGTTTGTGGGTGGGTTTTGGGGTCTGGGAGCACTGTTGGGTATGGATACTTTTGATTGCAAGAGGTTTGAAGCAAATCCAGTTTGGCAAGGGGAGTTAGGGCCTAGCTGCCGAGCGCGCGCAGAGTTATTTTGGAAACTTGCCTGAAAATGTCAAAGTCCCCATTTTTGTAGTTTTGCTTTTCGCTGTTTGGGGGTCTTCTACTTCTTTCCACCTGGGTTGATGGGTCTGGGGCCATTGCTGGGAAGGTCTAATACCGGATAAAAGTGGTTTGGAGAAAATCGGAGCGGAAAAAGATTTTGCGCTTTTGATCACTTGCATGTCTTTGGGGTGCTGTTTGGCTGGCTTTTAGGTTGCTTTGGGTGGGTTTTGGTGTCTGGGAGCACTGCTTGCACAGTCTAATGTTGATTGCATTTGTTTTTCTGGAAATCCATGTTGGAAAAGGGGAGTTAGGGCCTAGCTGCACAGAGTATTTGGACTGAATTCCAGGTAGTAGGCACATTTTTGCTTTTTGCCAGTTTGGGGGTGTTCTGCTTTTCTTTGCGGGTAGCTGCAGGGGTCTGGGTCCATTGCTGGGAATGTCTAATACTGGATCAAAGTGGTTTGGACAAAATCGGAGGTGAAATTCTTTTTGCGTTTTTGCTGACTTGCTTGTCTTTGAGGTGCTGTTTGGGGGGGTTCCGGGTGTTTGTGGGTGGGAGTGTTCTGCTTTTTTGCGGGTGGCTGCTGGGGTCTGGGGCCATTGCTGGGACTGTCTAATACCGGATCAAAGTGGTTTGGACAAAATCGGAGGTGACTTTTTTTGCGTTTTTGCTGACTTGCTTGTCTTTGAGGTGCTGTTTGGGGGGTTCCGGGTGTTTTTGGGTGGGTTTTGGGGTCTGGGAGCACTGCTGGATATGGATACTTTTGATTGCAAGAGGTTTGAAGCAAATTAATGGTGGCAAAGGGGAGTTAGGGCCTAGCTTCAGAGCACACGCGGAGTGATTTTGGAAATTTGACAGAAAATTTCAAAGTCTCCATTTTTGTAGTTTTGCTTTTCGGCTGTTTGGGGGTCTTCTACTTCTTTCCACCTGGGTTGACGGGTTTGGGGCCATTGCTGGGAAGGTCTAATACCGGATAAAAGTGGTTTGGAGAAAATCGGAGCAGAAAAAGATTTTGCGCTTTTGATCACTCGCCTGTCTTTGGGGTGCTGTTTGGCGGGCTTTTAGGTTGTTGTGGGTGGGTTTTTGGGTCTGGGAGCACTGCTGGCACAGTCTAATGTGGATTGCATTTGTTTTTCAGGAAATCCATGGTGGAAAAGGGGAGTTAGGGCCTAGCTGCACAACGTATTTGGACTGAATGCCAGGTAGTAGGCCCATTTTTGCTTTTTGCCAGTTTGGGGGTGTTCTGTTTTTTGCGGGTGGCTGCAGGGGTCTGGAATGTCTAATACCGGATCAAAGTGGTTTGGACAAAATCGGAGGTGAACATTTTTTTGCGTTTTTGCTGACTTGCTTGTCTTTGAGGTGCTGTTTGGGGGGGTTCCGGGTGTTTGTGGGTGGGTTTTGGGGTCTGGTAGCACTGCTGGTTATGGATACTTTTGATTGCAAGAGGTTTGAAGCAAATCCATGGTGGCAAAGGGGAGCTAGGGCCTAGCTGCAGAGCGCGTGCGGAGTGATTTTGGAAATTTGACTGAAAATTTCAAAGTCCCCATTTTTGTAGTTTTCCTTTTCGGCTGTTTGGGGTCTTCTACTTCTTTCCGCCTGGGTTGACGGGTCTGGGGCCTCTGCTGGGAAGGTCTAATACTTGATAAAAGTGGTTTGGAGAAAATCGGAGCAGAAAAAGATTTTGCGCTTTTGATCACTTGCCTCTGTCTTTGGGGTGCTGTTTGGCGGGCTTTTAGGTTGTTGTGGGTGGGTTTTGGGGTCTGGGAGCACTGTTGGCACAGTCTAATGTTGATTGCATTTGTTTTTCAGGAAATCCATGGTGGAAAAGGGGAGTTAGGGCCTAGCTGCACAGCGTATTGGGACTGAATTCCAGGTAGTAGGCCCTTTTTTGCTTTTTGCCAGTTTGGGGGTGTTCTGCTTTTTTGCGGGTGGCTGCAGGGGTCTGGGGCCATTGCTGGGAATGTCTAATGCCGGATCAAAGTGGTTTGGACAAAATCGGAGGTGAAATTTTTTTTGCGTTTTTTTTGCTGACTTGCTTGTCTTTGAGGTGCTGTTTGAGGGGTTCCGTGTGTTTGTGGGTGGGTTTTGGGGTCTGGGAGCACTGTTGGGTATGGATACTTTTGATTGCAAGAGGTTTGAAGCAAATCCAGTTTGGCAAGGGGAGTTAGGGCCTAGCTGCCGAGCGCGCGCAGAGTTATTTTGGAAACTTGCCTGAAAATGTCAAAGTCCCCATTTTTGTAGTTTTGCTTTTCGCTGTTTGGGGGTCTTCTACTTCTTTCCACCTGGGTTGATGGGTCTGGGGCCATTGCTGGGAAGGTCTAATACCGGATAAAAGTGGTTTGGAGAAAATCGGAGCGGAAAAAGATTTTGCGCTTTTGATCACTTGCATGTCTTTGGGGTGCTGTTTGGCTGGCTTTTAGGTTGCTTTGGGTGGGTTTTGGTGTCTGGGAGCACTGCTTGCACAGTCTAATGTTGATTGCATTTGTTTTTCTGGAAATCCATGTTGGAAAAGGGGAGTTAGGGCCTAGCTGCACAGAGTATTTGGACTGAATTCCAGGTAGTAGGCACATTTTTGCTTTTTGCCAGTTTGGGGGTGTTCTGCTTTTCTTTGCGGGTAGCTGCAGGGGTCTGGGTCCATTGCTGGGAATGTCTAATACTGGATCAAAGTGGTTTGGACAAAATCGGAGGTGAAATTCTTTTTGCGTTTTTGCTGACTTGCTTGTCTTTGAGGTGCTGTTTGGGGGGGTTCCGGGTGTTTGTGGGTGGGAGTGTTCTGCTTTTTTGCGGGTGGCTGCTGGGGTCTGGGGCCATTGCTGGGACTGTCTAATACCGGATCAAAGTGGTTTGGACAAAATCGGAGGTGACTTTTTTTGCGTTTTTGCTGACTTGCTTGTCTTTGAGGTGCTGTTTGGGGGGTTCCGGGTGTTTTTGGGTGGGTTTTGGGGTCTGGGAGCACTGCTGGATATGGATACTTTTGATTGCAAGAGGTTTGAAGCAAATTAATGGTGGCAAAGGGGAGTTAGGGCCTAGCTTCAGAGCACACGCGGAGTGATTTTGGAAATTTGACAGAAAATTTCAAAGTCTCCATTTTTGTAGTTTTGCTTTTCGGCTGTTTGGGGGTCTTCTACTTCTTTCCACCTGGGTTGACGGGTTTGGGGCCATTGCTGGGAAGGTCTAATTCCGGATAAAAGTGGTTTGGAGAAAATCGGAGCAGAAAAAGATTTTGCGCTTTTGATCACTCGCCTGTCTTTGGGGTGCTGTTTGGCTGGCTTTTAGGTTGTTGTGGGTGGGTTTTGGGGTCTGGGAGCACTGCTGGCACAGTCTAATGTTGATTGCATTTGTTTTTCAGGAAATCCATGGTGGAAAAGGGGAGTTAGGGCCTAGCTGCAGAGCGCGTTGGGACAGAATTGAAAGAAGGCCGAAAATATTCTAAGTATGAGATTTTCCATTTTTGCTTTTTGCCTGTATGGGGGTGTTCTGCTTTTTTGTGGGTGGGTTGGCAGGTCTTGGGGCATTGCTGGGAAGGGTGGGAAAGGGGGGATTTGGCCTAGTTAATGAAAGCGTTTGCCACTATTCTTAACCTAGGGCTCGTTAGGGTTAGCAGTATTGTATTGTATGTGTTTGGGTGGGGGGCTGTTTGTGGGGGGGTTTGCGAGTCTTGGAGCGATTCTGGGTATGGATACCTTTGCTTGCTTGCAACTGGTTTGAATACAATCCATGGAGGGTAAGGGGGGATTTGGGCATACATTACTTTCAAAGTATGTTTTGTCACCATTTTCTACTAGGCCTCGGTTTGGAGATCTGATTGGGGGTCTTCTACATTTTTGTGACTGGGTTTAGGAAGGGTCTGGGAGCACTGCTGGGAAGGTCTAATTTTGTTCTAAAACACAGTTTACAGTACACCTAGCTTGAGGGGAAAGATCCGCTAAATTAATTCGCCCATACTTATTTATCCTTCAAAAGGAGACTCAGACAGAGTACGCACTTTCAAAAATATTGTACTGTCTATTAGGAAACTCAAAGTGTGACTTTCTGCACTACACAGCGTACATACCTTATATTTATTTGTCAGTGGTGTTCTAATATCACTTCCTGTTTTTCCATCAATATTTACAGGCCGGGTTTCAGCCTGTGCAATGGGAAAAAAAGGATGAAGTCAGGCTTCACATTAGCAAGCCGCAATTCAGCATCCGCCAGGCAGGCAGTGGACAGGGTGTCTTCTGCTCACCAACATTGATGTACAGAGCGTCAGATGGAATGGAGGAGTCCCGCTAATAAGAGGAATGGTTGGATGCATGCAACTTACCAGATTCAACAGGACAACTACAACAACATACAGATACAGTATCTGTTCTTTTCTAATTATCTTAATGTTATTGCTGTGAACTTCTATGAGTGTGACTCTGCATTTCTTTGATCTCTGCTTCTATATTCATCCCTACAGCCATTCTATAGGTTTTACTTCTGCTATTTTTTAAACCTAATTTAATGTAAGAATTGTTTCTCCGAGTGCAGAGATAGGCAAGTGAAAACGCATAATTATTACTGCAGCCCTGTACTGTCGCATTCTTTCATTCACGGTTGTCGAAAGTACTACTTACTTTTCAGGAACCATGCATGCAGTAGTGCATGCACTTCCTTTATGTCACTTAAAAGATTTATGGTTAGCTTTGTACCCAAAGATTTGTATATCTTCAATTATTGTTTGTCCATGCTGTACTTTTTTTTTCTTCTCTCAACAAAACTTTCCCAAAAACCCCCATTCCCATCCATTTTCCAAACCCTAACCCTCTTCCCCTGGGCTGTGTGGTTTTGATTGATGTGTGACTAAATGACAGCAATAATTCCACACACTTGCTGGGGAGGATAAGGTCATAGCAACAGGCTGGTGAAGGAATCCGAGGATATATTCTTACTCAGCTTGACACTGAGTCACTATTTGCAAATGAAAGCAGATTTTTATGTGCCCCATCAACTTGATTGGTCATCAAGAACATCCTCCTCCTAGACGTGGCAAATTATTACGCTGCTGTGTCCTTCACCTTCAGTACTATTTCTTGTAGTAGTAGCCAATGTCAAAGAAATTCAACGCAAGTACTAGTTATACTTTCAATACTTTACCATTTGTTAGGCTGCATTGTGGCACTGCCACTGTTCTAGTTTACTGTCACCTGCTATATTCTCTATCGTACTGTTCTAATGCTACGGTAAGGGCAAACAAGGTTTCATTTTCTTTTTTTTTCAGATGCTGCAACTGCCACTGTGTAACACCACAAGTACCACCGCAATGATGATATTTCATCCGCCCAGGATTGCCAACCTTAATCGCCATTTCCCGTGCAGCCAGCCCTGTGCCTCGCCCTATTTCCAAACACAAATTACAGGTAAGATAAGCATTTGGGGGGAGGTAGTATAATGGAGTATTAGGTGAGACGAGAGACTGACAGTCCTAGGACTATTGAATTCACTTACCCTGTGAGAGGCACTTATTTTTGAAAACATTTGAGCCATTAGTACTTACACAACTTGAATCAAGATGCCACTTAAGTCTCAGGACTGTTAAACCTCCACCAGCAACAAAATCAGTAAAAAACATGTATGCTAAGATAAAGTTTAAAGTATATTTATATATCCCTAACATAAATAATCTCCCGCAAGACCCAACCCACCCCCCTCCCGAACCCCAACGAATGTCCGTGAAAACTAAGTCCAAAAAAGTAGAAAACCCAACTCCCAATTCCCACCCCCCAGGAGTCTTTAAAAAAGGGGCAAGGGACAGTCTCCTCCTACTGCTGGCTGCTGTTGACTTTTCGGGCCAGGTCGGCATGCTCCTTGCGATGGGTCTCGAGCAGGGTTTTGGTGTTGAGGAGCTCCTGCTCGAGGTAGGACACCCTGAGGGAAAGGCAGTGCATCCTTTTTTTGCAACTGCTGTGGGGAGCAGCTGATTTCTTTGCTGCTCGGCGGTGGTGGGTGGCTGCGGTACCCCGGCTCCGTACCGCTGGAGACCTGCTGCGCTGACTGGCTAACCCAGGGAGAGCGGAGGAGGATGCACGTGTCGCCGTGGATGTTGTCGACATACTCTGCGTGTCCTCCTCCTCCTGGGCCACCAGCCGCCGATATTCAGCAACAGTGGCCTCCAGCCTCCGTTGCCGGGCCCTTTTAGCCAGCTCCTTCCATGTTGATTTGGAAGGAGCATCAATATGAAAAAAGGAAGACATAGTCTGTAACCAATGCTTTTTAAGATTAACACAAAATGATTCAGCAGAAAGTTGTGTCACAGTAGAACTAGCAACTTGTAAGCGCAGTACATAACCATGGTGGCCAGTATCTATCTAACCTCCCACTTCTTAATCCTTGCTCTAACATTAATGGAAGTTTAAGGAATCAATTCTACGAGCACTATGGACTCACTCCATTAGACTCGACTATGACAGTACACCAGTCTTATTCTTCTTCAGCAAAATTGGTACGTTAACTTCTGCAAGCCGGCATAATGCCAGCGCAGTCAACTTGCACCCGAGAAAAACAGACGCCCGCCATGATGAGTGAGACAGACTTGCGTTACTGTACCAGTCCAGTACATGCAGGTGGTGATGCTCTTACTTTTCTATTACGGGTGGCACTGAGAATACTCTGTTACAAGGGCTACTGCTTAATTAATTTAACTTTCACCCTACAGTGCCAATGAATACTCAAAAACGAAAATGACGAAGATAAATAATCTGTTTATCTATCACTGCACATGGTATGTATTTGCTTACATATGGGATGACTTTAGGTGCTTTGCTTTTTATTGAGTGAACAGTGATACATCCACACATGAATGACCGAGTTCTACTAAACTTATTAACAGAGGTAGTGAGTGGCCATCGTAATAGCCGGATATATGCTGTGCTTGCAATACAAACTACTGCTACTATTCATGGTAGTATTCGGACAAAATTACAACTTCTTTTCCTTGCCTTTCCTACACTGGGACGGACGTGCGGGTGCGGTGTTACATGCTCTTCAAAGTAACACTTAGTTCATCCAGTGACCGTCTACTCTCTCTAGATCCACATATGCTATCTAAGAGTCAGATAGTACCATGATCCAGGCATCCATCCATTCAAACTATATGTCAATCATTTTTCTTCATGTCTCTCACCTGGACAAACCTTACGTTTTCTCACGGGGAGCACACTATGCAGTCTGCAATTTCAATAAGTAAGGAATATAAGAGCTTACCACTGCCTGCCACTACCGTGGCAACCCACACAGCAGTTTCGTCCGGCACTTGCACCGCCTCCTCCCCAGAAGTCTCCTCCTCCACCTCCGCGCTGGGCCCAGCACCAGATGTTCCACCTACAAAGTACATTTAAGAATGTTAGATGTCATAGACATACACCACTCACTAGTATTTTGTCTAGTAATGAAGAAATGTGAATACAGAAACCAATCTAATAATTTGTGACTGTCAACTCTAATGCAAAAATGTCCCTTTTTCCAGGGAAGGGTGTTGTCTTGCTGCACTTTTTGGCACAACTGATGAATGCTTGCTTTTTAACACGCACCATTTTTCTCATAACAGACAGAAGCTTCACTTCTAAGAACAAATCATCATCACTAGGACGGAGTGACCAACGATTTAGCACCAAAAAGAAAAATTAAAGTTCAAACCAGGTGAGGGCTCGGCTCACCCACAATAAATGTGTTAAATAAATCACTAAGCACTTTTCCATTTTTAATCAACCGTTTATGTTTTATGACATGCTTGATTTTAATAAATATTTTTACTTTTAATAAAGCTTTAAAACTTAAATAGACTGTGGTTTTTGGTCAAGTGTGAATGAGCAAAAGGTTTTGCAATTTGCAAGCATGAGTCCGTGCCTCTGACACTTATGGACTCTGACTCCGTACTCTTGTCCTGCGTTGGATAATCATCATTGGGGATCAATCATCGATGAATTCGGGAGCTAAATGACTCTGCCACACTATCTAGTCAGTAAGGAGATTGGGGGTTCTTCAAAGTCTGATATCACTGAGGTATGTGGAAAGTCTACCTGCGCCTATTATACTTGATAAACAATGCTCTATTTAGTGTCCATAGTTCTGTTTGTGCAGATTTGTCCCTGCAACAGTAGTAGTAGGGATTGTCCTCCTATCCAAACCAAAAGTAAAGTAGTATCTTATTCTTTCTTGGTGGTCATTCACCTTTTTATTGTTGGTAATTGTCAAAGCATAAACATTTAGAAGACTTGAAAAGACATTATGGAGAATCCCAGAGGACTGCACTCAGTGCATAGAGCTATTGCTGACTAGAATGGGAGTTTAGTTTAACACCTTTTGCCAAATGTGCAATCTTAGTTAGCTACACAGACAGACTAATAAGAATAATCTAGTAATACCACAGGGAGTCATAGTAGAGGCAGGATAAGAATTTAGATACAGTCTACAAGAAGATCAAAGACGATTTAGAAAAAATCAAATGAGGAACGCTAGGAAAAAATAGGTACTCTATATTAAAATTAAAACTTACCGCGGCCAGCAAAGGAGCAATCGCCTGACCGATCCTGGCCTTGAACAGTAGCAGCAGCCGATAACCCCTCCTCCTCTGTCCTCTTGCCCCCGGGGGGAGCTGATGTACAACATGAAAGAAAGAAAGACCCGAAAACATGGATGATTGTTGACAACCAAATCAAACATTTCAAAAGGAACAATAGCAAAATATTTTGGCGAAATAGCAAATAGACAACTATTCCACGGGATATATTGACCATTCTCATGTGGTCTACTACGATATTAGTATTGCTTTATTTGCGGACCGTCGACTTGGAAAGTTATGTAACTCACTAAACAAACTACTTAAAAGGTTCGCCTAGGACTGGCAGGCAGCAGTCCGCAGCACGCGAAGTGACAGACAAACTCCATCGTGATTGCAGATCAGCGACAACACTAAAAAGTTTCTTACTACATTAACCAGTCATTAAAATACTCAAACTATCAAACCACCACCACTATTTCTTCTTATTGCCAGGTGTACAAAGGAAGGACTGGACTTGAGTCTGTAGGGGCAGATTTACAAGCCCCTTGCGGCTCTTTTGCTCCATTGTTGTGTGACTTTTGTGACGCAGCGGCAGAACAAAAGAGGCGCCATGGTGCGGCGTATAATAACAACGTGACGCATATGGGAGATGCATGACGTTGTAAAGCCCTGCGTTCCGGTGCAAGGGAGGGCGTTCCTGGGCAGGAACGCATCCTAAAAGTGGCTGAGGGAAATCTACAAGATTTCAATCAGTCATTTTTAGGACAATGATGCTTGAAGCAGACGTACGACTTGATGCAGCATTGGGGAGATAGGGCACCCCAGAGCATTGCTGGAGCTGCGCCATCATTGCGACGCAACTCCAGAAATGCGCCGCCTTTATGGCACAGATGCGTATGCGCTTCAGTGATGTTTTGGGCCCATGGTGCGCCGCATTGTAAATACGGCGCACCATGGTGGTGGAGGCATGGCGCACAATTACTGGCGTATCCCTGCTACTTTGCAGGGATGCGCCGGTAATTTAAAATCTGACCCTTAGTGTCTAGCATTACGCAGTTCTTTAAACTACACTCATACATAATTTCTCAGGCCAATGAAATGAACACAAAATCGAAAACAAATAAGCATAGTAGCAATGCTACTGAGAAGGAGAGCAGTGCACCTGAAATGCCCAGAAGATTTTGAAATATAATTAAATTTACCTACAATGTAATCGGCAGCATTATTGCTCTTGGTAAAAAACAAAAATTTGCAATATAATAACACACAGAGCAGGAGAAAACAGAGTAGTGATGAAATAGCTACTACTACTCACCAAGCCCGGGGATCTCTAGGCCGAGCAGGTCGACCAAGTCGCGTTCTCAGTACAGGAGATCCGTCCAACGGTGGGTGGCCTGGTTGTAGGTGCGCCGGACCCGAGAGTGTTGATACACCTTCTCCCACCGCTTCCGGCGCTCCCGGATCCCGTAGCCGCTAGCGATCTTGCCGCCTGCCATGATGGTCCTGGGGAGGCAGTGCTGAACATAAAACACTAGTGCGGCCACCTCCTCCGTGCTAAAGATCTCCCGGGAGGTGACTTGCCCCCACCTCAAACGCCCACACGGGAGCCAGGCACGGGGTGCGGGACCCTTCCCCTTCTCAGGCTGCTTCCTGGCTCCCTTTACCATGGTCTGGGCAGAAAGGAAGGTAAATAAGAAATAAGAAATAGAATAGGGAAGAAGAAAAGAAAAAAGTTTAAAAAAGTAGTTTAAAATGAACCAAAAGTAGCAGAAAACACAAAAATATAGAGCTAGAAAAATAGAGGGATAGATAATAAGTAAAATAGATAAAAAACAACTTCAAACAAGCAAAGGATGGCAGAGATTGACAGAGGATACAGAAAGCATGCCCAGAACCATAGCAATGAATGAGACACAAGGTGGCCGCGCCCGTTCAAGACCGCATGGGTAAGTTCACGCAAGATTTCCCTCGCGATCACACGCGAACTTGTATTAGCGAGCCGCACACTTTGCGAGATTACACATAGCGCCCGGAAACGGAAATACGTCATGCAAACAAGATGACCGCGGGCGTGTACGACCGTGAGGGTAACTTCGCGCCGTTGCGCTACAAGCGGCTTGCTAAAACGCAATAAACCTTGTTAACTAACACGCCGCAAAAAAACAAATCGCATATTTGCGGCTTCCGAATTCGATCTCGCGCCAATTTGCGCCCCGCGAAAATGCAGAAAACCGATTTTTGCAAAACTGAAAGCAATCAGCAGGTGCAAAAGTTCAAACTCATCATAAGTAACCATTCCCTGTAGTGCTTCCTGAGGGGCCCCTCCAGAGTTTAGTTGCCTACTTGCAACTATTCTATGACCCTGCTCTGGCCCTCACAGCAGGCTCAGAGAATAGCTGCAAGTATGCCACAAAGGTCCTGTTAAAAAAAATTACACTGCAACAGAAAGCAATTACAGATAAGGAAGCAGGTGCCAGACTGGAATTTCAAATTCAATTACACATTAATCAACCCCTAATTCATTCATGTCAGTGCAGAGCAGGTGTGCTTTTCCCCCCATAATCTACAGTGATGAACCAGAGGGTGGCAGTGATGTACCAGAGGGTGGCATGGGTGAGACAGAGGGTGGCAGTGGTGAAACAGAGGGTGCTGTGATGAACCAGATGCAGAAACAACATGGTCGCGACCGTTGCGACCCGACAAGTAAGTTTGCGTTTGCGAACTGGTAAAAAACACTCGCGAACTGGCAAAAATCCTTGCGAACACAAAAAAAAAACGCAAATTCGCGAAAGTTCGCGGATTTTGCGGATTGCGAATTCGGGAATACACACATTCGTGAACCGCGAATTCGCCCATGCTTAATTGAAACATGCACCCCACAAATGTTTCCTGTCTCCAAGCCAGAAGATTCATATCATCTAGTTTTGGACTACAGACACCTAAACTCCTGCTGTAAAACATTTGCAGTACAAAACTCACACAGTGCAGCACTGATAAATAACATTGTGCGCAAGAAATATAAAACGACATTAGATATTTCAAATGGTCTATCTAGGACCCTAATTAAATATTCCCGATTTATGCCCTTATGAGGTTATAACACATCATATCCTTATAAAGGCATAAGAATCATATCCATATTTAGTCATAACTAATGCAGTCCAAATACGGCAAGGCTACTTCCTTAGACTCCTAGAAAGTACAACGCGTTCTTTAAACAAACCAAACCTCCAGCAACCCGGGAATTCCCCCTGCTTTTGTTTTGATTTGTCCTAGAACTCCCGCGAGTCCTGAAAGAACTCCCAGTTCTTAGTGACAGTTCTTATTGACGTCTTATGTCCAACCTTACGTCAAACACGGCACCTTCCAGGTATAAATATACCAGCATTTGCCTTAAGCAACACACGGTGGTTTGGAGCAGAGCGGCTATCTACTTTCCCAAAGCCCAGCTGATGCGAGTGCCGAAGGAAGCCGACCCTCCCATTTGACGCATTGAGAAAGACGCTGTCTTTTCTCCTGCAGAGAAAATCCAGCTCCAGTGTTTCCAGTCACTCTTGCGGGTTACTAGGAGATCGAGTACTGAGAACGAGATACAAGACCTCCTTCATTCTAAAACCAAGGTACGGAGCTGATCAGACCCTTAGAGAATTCTTGATTCAGATTCTTGGCAAAACTAACTTAACTTAAACTGCAACTCCCTTACTCCTTCTCACGTACTAGGCTTAGGTTAGATACACTGCAGTAGTCTTATTTTAGAAGCACCAGTTGAGTTTTTTTAGACAACTTTTATCATTGTATGTAACTGTATATAGTTTATCCGTTTTAAGTATCATATGGCTCAGAAACCATATCAATGCTTTTACAGTATTATTTCATAATACTCCTTTTATGTACGCACTTTACTTTATGATAAGCATTTCAATTGTGGCAATTCATTTCTCTTGCATGAGAAAGAAGACTGCTCAATAAATAACACATTTTATTGAAAACACCTGTCTCTCTATTTCTCTGCACTCTGGTGAAACTAAGTATGCACAATTGACTGAGTGAAATAGCTATCTATTGTTTTTACACGACTCTGGAGATATACTCCTTATTCTGGAGGGAGCAAAGTTATCATTTTTATGAGGTTGTCAGAAACTAATCCCTTCTTGTCTAATCCGGGAAGTTAACTCCCCTGTTCATTCAAGAAAGTTTCTAGTGACCTCTGAGCTAGCTGGCATACCTAATTAAGACTAACATATTCAGTAGAGCCCTAGTCGACCTCAGTCCTACGTCTAAACTGCAGTTTATGTTATTCCAATGCGCAGAGCCTATTGGGAATATAGGAACTACACTACATGCATCTAAGGGGAGACACCTTTGACAGGTGGGTGGTGCAGGGGAAAATATAATAATATTAAAACAAATTATTCTGTTGTGTGTCTCTGGCAGGAAGGGGGTCCAGGGGAAAATGGAATAATCCTTAAAAAATGCTGGTGTGCGCCTTTAGCAGGACGGTGATCCAGGGGAAAATGGAATGATCCTTAAAAAATGAATGCTGCTGTGCACCTATGGCAGGCAGTGGGACATGAGGAAATGGAATAATCCTTAAAATATGAATGCTGGTGGGCAACTGTGTGCTTAGGCAGGCAGGGGATCCAGGGGAAAATAATTTTCAATCCTTAAAAAAATGAATGCTGGTGGGGGTGGCAGGTGCCTATTGCAGGAAGGGGGTGTATGGAGGGAATTTGTAAAAAAAGAGGAATTGTGGGCAGACTAGGCCATATAGTAAAATGAATGAATAGTGCAAATTTAACAAACATGGAGAAAATATACTGAACTGTGCAACCTTTTTCCCTTACAAAAGATAAAATATTAAATGCTATTTAATGCAGAAAAATAACTAGACCCCTAATGAAACTCCAGGATACACACAACAACCACAAACAAATAAAAAAATCAAGTAAAGGTACAAATAAATACTGGTGCACACCCTATATCAAACAAACAACACACTTATATAAACGTTTTTGAGCTTACTTGTGACATCGCACCTGTGGTCCGAGGCTTTCAGACCGACATTGAAAGCAGGCCCTTAACATGAGTTCTAATTTCTAAACGAAAATATAGTTTAGTAGAGTGTACTTACAAACATTTTGTTTAAATTAGTATAAAAAAAATTAAGAAACATTGTACTACATTATATTTCCCTGTAAAACCCAGAATATAAAGTAGGCCTGGTCTTAAATATTTTTGCACTTTTAATTTTGGAAGGGCTAGATATTGTTTAGCCCACACTTACTCTATCTTCTGAGTTTTAAGGGGAAACATAGTTTAGTACATTGTATTAAAAAAAATGCAAACAAAACAATATAAAACAAAAACACTGTACTACACTATATTTACCATTGAACAGAGCTTTTCATCCTGGGGAAACAGTGGAGGCATCCCATTGTCTGCAGAACCCGCCCCGGACACTTTGTGACATGGTCGTCTGGTAAATGGACCCACAGGCCTGCAATTATATGGAGATCTGCAATGAAGCTTGTGGGTTTCATCTCAGAAAGGCTTTTTGTATGTTCTTTTCTTTATTTTTTTGTAGGTTCATGTTGCAACCTTACTGTAGTAATTGGAGTTTTTTACCTCTACGGTACTCACTGCACCCTTCCTGATGGGATTGAGTATGGAAGGCTTCCTATATACAGGGTTGAGAGGAATTGGTCTTTGCTACTGTACTGATAAATGAATGTTCAGATCACATACTTTGACTCAAAGAAGGACACATTAAATAGGTGATGTGATTAAAGCCTGCATGGACAGTGTGAAATATTGGCCCGATGGGTGTGCATAGGTAAATACGTGTCACCACTCATTTCGCTTTTAAGACTACCTTGTTGAGGGTGTCATATATATTAATTTATATAATGTATTTACAACGCTACCACAGTGTGCCTTGCACCAAAATTCCAAAGAAAAAACTGTAATCCTCAGAAATCAGAATGTTAATAAGTCATTCACAATAGCTTTAAGACCTTGATTTTAAGTTGTGAATTTCACAAGTCAATTCTTCAACTTCCACACAGGACAAAACACTTGACCCTCCTTAGGCAATGCATGACATGGTAAAACCAAAGTCCTTTGAATGCCAAATACCAACCGACACAATATTCAAAAATACTATCACGTGAAAACACATCCACTCTCTCCTAAAAATCACAAGAGCAGCTGTTCATTTTGTGCTGGTAAGGCTTTGAAGCATTGTGCTTTATCATACAAAGCGAGCACTTGGAGCGAATAGTTAAGGCTCAGTCTCGGCCACAGTTTTGTATCTGACTGGTGTCTTAGCTAGTTGAAGAGCTGGAAGAGAGCTACTTCACCACCATTGAATGCGGTAATTGCATTCTCGTAACAGTAAATCTCAGGGCATATGCAGCATTTGACTTTAAATATATCAGCATTTGTTGACCTATCTAAATGAAGCAATAGAACATAAAACAATACCCTACAGACACAAGAAAGTCTCGGACTTTGGTTAAAATGAGGCACATTTCTCACATTTCTGTGAAAAAAAGACCCAGCATCTGTAAGTATCCATAACATTCCTACTATACAGCATTTCCACACTTCTGTTGTTAAAAATGTAGCCTATTTGTGTCCGCATCAGAGTAAAGATCCTAAAATGTGACATGGAGACATCAAATGTTTGCCATAAAAAATAATAATTGTTGGCAGTTTGGGTAGACATGGAAATCAGGGCAGACTAAAGGGCCACCCGTGGAAATCTACAAAACCCAGACATTTCTGAACACCCAAAAGAGTCCATGGTCACTATAGTTTCTTACTCACAATACACTGTAAACTTCAAACTTAGGCTAACATCAAGCATTGCCTCACATTTACGGAGGGAAAGTTCTGAAATTAGCAGCCATCCACAAAACAGTTGTGTGGCAGGGCCAAAGGAAGATAGGAGCACAATTAAAACATAACATGGCATAGCACAACAACATAGTCAAAACAGAAGGCAACACAATATTCGTAGCAAAACACAGCAAAAATCAAATTGCAGTAATCCAGCCTAAAAATATAGACTATGTAACCAACACACACCAATATTCCACGTTGCAGGTATGCACACGTTCTCATCACATATTAGCACCTCCAGAACCCTTTTCCTCTATATGGTGGTAAAATATGTTTAGAGCGAGGACTGCCTCACCTTACCTCGAATGACATAAAATAGTGCATATAAAACCATATGTGATCTGGAAAATCATGTTTCCAAAGATTCTAAAGAGCCTCGCTTGGAACATTTATAAACCAACATGTACGACTGTCTAAATGTGGATAAAGCTAGAATATGCATTTTGCCAGCCGAGAAAAACATCAAGCACCAGAATGCTTTAAATGCTGGAGAGGAAGTTTTAACAAGGCTGACAATTCATTCCATAAAAATGGAAAGGTCAGAGTATGACATAAATACTGTTTTAAGCCCGTTCCAATTATAGGAATTGCGCTTTTATGCCGCGGCTTCACCGTCACTAAAGCTAAGTGCCACATCAACTATTATATTGAAAACCATAACAGAGTACGGAGAAGTGAACATTTGTGAAATGACGAGCCCCAGAACACCCCAAATGCCAATATATGCCAAAAGACTGCAGTAAATATGTAATATGCGTTTCTTTTCAGTTGCCATTATTTTGAAAGAGCGTTGGCAGAGGTCAATGCACATAGGACAAAGCATATTTTGAATCATATACAAAGGCGATGTTTCCCGTATTTGGCATGTTCAGTCACTGATTTACAAAGAATAGTAATGCTAATCAAAAATAGTTCTGAGAAAAAGATTTCATGAATCGTAAATGTAAATATAATGCGACAGCAAAAAAACAAAAGAAAAACAAGCATTTTCACAGTTACTATGTCTGTCTTTCTTTTTGCAAGCATGGAAACATAGGCATGCACAAATGATATAGTGGTGATAGTAATGGAGGTGGGTTTAATAGATATCGTGGTGGTGGTGTTTGTAGACTAAATAATGGTAATTGTAATATTGGTAGTATTTGTGGCAATGCTATGGTAATGGTCTTAGAATGTGGTTGGTGGTAATGGTGGTGCTGGTAATTGTGCTGGTGGTGATGGTGTTATTGGTGCTGGTGGTAATGGTGGTAAATAGTTTGGTTATGGTAATGGTGTTGGCAATGGTGGTGGTTGGAAAGTTGGTGGTGGCAAAGGTTCGCACTTGAATGCTGACAAAAAAATTCCCCCCCAAAATTGTTTTTAAAGGTGGATAATTTAAAAGAAGGCAAGATGGATTATATGGTAAGAAAAAAATATGCTACTCCTAGACTATAATAAGAAGTCTAAAAAATGGAAGACAAGGGAAAACGTACCCTCATCTATAGAATACGCTACCAAAAAATTACGTCTAAACGTTCATGTCTAAACAACAATGTATTCCAGACCAACCCAAATATGTGTATTTGGGTACAATTTACTAGGTAAAAACATCTATCAGGATTAAAACGACCTTAGGGGATTCATAATTGACACAACAGGTTGTTTATAAGTACCCTCTCCTTAAAATCTTGGTTCACATCCACTTGCCATTAGAACCTAAAAGTTAAACATATAAACACGTAACCATGACAAAACAAGATTGCATGCATGTATATATTGGTTGTCGAGGGTAAGGTGTTTGCCACGTGGTAAAAACGTGCTGTTCTAAGTTTTGAGCAGGAAAAGAGTTATAACATATTGAATGTGTTTTTAGAAAACTAAATTCGGCATGGTTAGCCTTTTTACTTGACTGCTTCTGCTGGTAAATTTTGGAATGCTTGACTTGCCCAAATCAGGGAAAAATCTGAGCGTGAGAGGGTATGATAATTATCACACAACTCTTAGGGCGTAATTTATGAGAAGTGTTGCATCGCTGCATGAAAGCAGCAATGCAACACTTCTCAGTGCACCCTCCTTGCGACATGATGGATGCGTCATATTTACTGTATGATGCATCATGTCGCAAGGAATTACATATACGTCAGTATTACTGACGCATCTGTAAGCGCAAATGTGGCACATTGCTGGGGTTGTGCCGGAAGCATGACGCAACTCCAGCAATGTTCCTTTCACATGGGGCAAGACCCACATGAAAGGGCCTGTCTCCCCCTTATGCCTGCTATGAGGCAGGCATAAGATATTGACACATTGGCGTCCTAGAATTGGTGCAGTGAAATCTTACAGATTTCACTGCACCACAGGCCACCCTGCATGTATTATACCTGATGCAGGTTTAATGTAGCACAGTGATTTACGAAGTGATGCATCTGCCTAGATGCATCACTTCATAATTATGGCGCAACGTGGCTCCTATTTTTTACTGCTGCTGCGTCACAAAGAGTGACGCAAAAGTGACACAGGGGCTCATAATTAAGCCCACTCATTCCGATTTCTGGGCATACACGTGTTTGCACAGGTATCGCAATTAAACACAGAAATCATAATGAGGGACATAGAGTCAATTTGCAGGAAGCACCCAGGGATACCTCGAGTGATTTAAGCGCTTCCAAAGTATCTCAATCCAACCATGATAGACGAAAGAGCACTTTGTCTCCGTCAAGGAGAGCTCAAGACAATTCCTCCATCCTCAGTGACACAAAACTGTCCATGCCCTAACATCATGATTAGGTTGCGCATGTGTATTTCTCTTTTTCAGGTCAAATTACATCTTCTCAGGTAGTAAAAGACCACTGGAGAAACAAGATGAAAGGGGAGGCCTACTTCCAAAAAAGGTCAGTACTTCCTTCATGCTGCAACTCTTGTGTAACCTGAAGGGCGGAGGCCTGATACTTTACACAGGATTGTGTTTTCAAAACGGCTGAAAGCACCTCATAAAACCTTTGAAGAATCGTGAGTAGTGTAATCCATTTTGCAAACTTACAGAAGAGTCTCATACAACGCCTTATTACCAGATTCACATTACTGCTACACACTATCTTTGCAAATAGTAAATACTAGGCATCAACAACCACCAATGCAATTTAGCAGGACATCCACTCAGTAGAATTATTTTCATACAAAATTGCTTCAGAATCGCTGAGGAAAATTAGTACATTGCTGTTGCACCCTGGAGGATCACAAAGGAAGCAATGGAACCATAGCCCCTGCTCTACGTCTATCAGAGAGAGACTTATTCTGCTGTACAATCATTTTCTAATTAAATATTTTCTTCTTTTTTTTCTCATTCCTTGGCCAAAGGCTTTGGAAAGTTAAATGAAAGGCTTGAAATGTTATCCTCTGGTCTGGTGTCCTCTTTGTTTTCAACTTTGCAAAACTTCCGAAGAAGACAACAGGATAGCCTTATGCAGTGTATTTATTTTCTGCTTGTTTGACAGTGTCCCACTTATTCCTTCTTCCCCTCCTACTTATTTTAGGTCTCGGACTAGGCAGCGCATGCGCAGTCTCGTCAGAGAGATGCTGTACACAGTATAGTGGGGGAAGCTCCGCCCACTTTCCGCCTTTCTTTGTCATGGCTTAGGTTAGAAAATGCTGCCTTCCGATTGGTTTAGAGGCTGTTAGTCCCGCCTTATGACAGCCATGTCTCCTTCCACGGCTATTGGCCACTTTACTGCATTTTTCATGAGCACTACTTTGGTCCCGTGCCACCCCTCCCGCTGTCCGAGCCTTCTCTCCCGCCCCCCACTTCCGTTGTGTGGCATCCTGGTCCTGTGTGTCTGTGCCTCATGACATAGCTGCGCTGATGTCATGAGACACTGGATTCTCAGATGGAATGTTATCACTTGACCACTAAGCAGTTGCTATCTTACTTTATTGCTGGCTGGATGTTCACCTGTGGATGGGATCTTTTCTTGAAATAAACCTCTACTTTTTACCTACAAATTGTGGATCCTTATTTTACATTTGGCGACGCAGGATGGGAAGAAGAAGATAAGATCTCAACACCTATCTCAAGATTTTTTTTTTTTTAAAAAAAACATTTGTTCCTTTAAAAAGGATTTGTTCCTTTGAAAATTCCTGGATACTTGGAACAACCCGAGATACCCTGGTGGCATTCAACTCTCAACATGGAACATAATTGAATAACTTTACACTGGACTTCAAAAGAGAAAGAGACTTCTATCTCCGTTTTCAGGGTAAGAAGATTCCAACTTAATTTTTAACAAGAAAACAAACCACTTTGTTTTCTTCCTGCATATTTCTGATGGTGTAACCTAGCGGTGTTAACTTTATTGACTTTTTAATTACTAATTCAGACACTTTTGCGCGTATTTTATATAGCGCACTCGATCTTTGCAACCTGCATTTTTCGAAATAGTCTCCTACCTGCCAACGTCTTTGCAAGCGCCTTCACGAGCGAGTGTCCTCACGAGCTGCCTTTTTCCAAGAGAACGCCATTGCCAGAATCTGGAAGCTTTGGAACATAAACATATTGCTTCACCTAGCTTCTCGACTCTTCACAAAGCCTGCCGGGAGACACGCAAACGTGCCGCAAGGCACCCTGGGAGTCACGCAGACGTGGGCGCCATCTTTGATTGGGGAATTTTTCGGTTTCCAGTTCACAATATACGCGTTACGCGGTAATCGCGTTATGAACACCGCTAGTCATCGCTATTCTTCTATTTTACCCTGAACTCTCTTATTATCTACAATATTTGCCACATTCTCTAACAACAATTTTAAGGTACTGTTTTCTTTCCTTTTCTAATATTTGACACACTCACTGGAAAGCCCTGTTGTGTGTTCTGCCACTGTGACACACACACATTGTAGTGTGTCCTGCTTCTGTGACACACACACATTATAGTGTGTCCTGCTTCTGTGACACACACACATTGTAGTATGTCCTGCTTCTGTGACACACACACATTATAGTGTGTCCTGCTTCTGTGACACACACACACATTGTTATTTGATACACTCACTTGGAGCTGATTTATAGTAGATATTTCTTTTCTTATTTTCATTTTGTGCTCTAATTTTCTTTATTCAACAACAAAATGCAAAATGTCACTGCTCCCCCTTTCTTCTTGTCTTCACCTGGGGATCCACCTATTAGATGGAAAAAATGGCGTAAAGTGTTCAAAAGGTATGCAAGGGTATGTGGATCTAGTTTGAGTGCTGAAAGGAAGACAGCTCTACTTTTACACTGTTTGGGGGCAGAAGGACAAGAGGTATTCGATCATTTACCCGACATTGATGACGGTAGTTTAAATGAATATGAAATATGTATTGCAAAACTGGATGAGCATTATCTTCCTAGAGTCAGTACAATTTTAGAAAGATATCATTTTGGTCGGAGAACACAAATGGAAGAAGAAACGATTGAGAACTATATTACAGCGTTAAGGAAACTTGCGTCCTCATGTAAGTTTGGGGCAAGTCTTGATGAGCATATTAGAGATCAGTTCATGCTTGGGTGTTATATTGAAAAGGTGAGAGAGGAATTGTGGCAAAAGGATGAACCTTCTTTAGAGGAAGTTCTTACTATTGCTAAGAGGATAGAACATTCTATTAAGTGTGTAGAAGTCATCAAAAAGAATGGTGACAACAAAACTACGAAAGAGACTGTGAATGTTGTGAAATCTACTACTAGAACAAGTGAAAATCAGCAAAAAGACTCTAGAAATGAAAATGTTTCGAACAAAATTCCTTATAAAAGAAAGGAGAACAGTTTGGATTTCTCTCAAGTAAAGTGTTACAGATGTGGTAAAATAGGGCATTTTGCCACTGATAGACAATGTCCAGGTTGGAAAGCTTATTGTAGTAAGTGCAAAAAGAAAGGTCACTTCACCTCATGTTGTAAAGGGGGAAACTATAGAGGTAGAGTGAATGAAATATTTTATGATTTTGAAAATGATGATAATCTAGATGAACACCTAGATTGTGGGCAAATTTATATTCAAACTGTGAGTGCTGAGGAAGCAAAGAATTCCCCTTGTGATGAAATTTTGGTAGAAGGTTATCCTACCAAAGTTTTGTTCGATTCTGGGGCAAAGATTACTATTGTGGCAAAAGATTTTTTCATGAGTAAGTTGGGACATAAACTTGAACTCTCACGCCCCGATATAAGACCATTTGGTTATGCTGGTCAACCCATTAAACTACTTGGAGTTTTTGAAGGTATGATTAATTATAAGAATGGGTTGGCCAAGGCAAAAATTTATGTTTCTCAAAAAGGAGATAGCATAATAAGCTGGTTTGCTCTCAAGGATTTGGGTGTTATGCTTGATCCGAATTCGACACCCCCTATTCTCCTAAAACAACCCTTTCCCTGCACACCTCAAATTGTTTCATTAGTTTCTCATGATTTCACTAGTGAACTGAAAGCCAAATTCCCTAAAGTTTTTTCGGAAAATTTAGGATGCCTTAATGACTATTGTCATCGTATCATCTTGAAGAAGGATGCTGTACCTGTCTGCTGCAAAGTGCGTAATGTACCTGTAGCGGTCAGAGAACAAGTTAAAGATGAACTTGATAAGCTGGTCAAGGGAGGCATTATAGAGACAGTAGAGGGAACGGAGTGGGACGCCCCGATTGTCGCAGCCAAGAAATCGGACAACTCTCTCCGTCTCTGTGTTGATTTAAGAGAACTCAACAAGTGTGTGGTTACTGATCACTATCCTCTACCCAAGATTGCGGACATGCTTATGCTTCTTAAAGGTGCTAGAATTTTCAGCACCATTGATCTAAGGTCCGCGTACCATCAGATTAGGTTGGAAGAGGATTCGAAAGACTTAACCTCTTTTGTGACACCATATGGCACTTTTAGGTTCGTTAGACTACCATTTGGTTTAGTGTCAGCCGCATCGGTTTTTCAGAGGGCATTAGAAAAGGTCTTAAAAGGTTTACATGGTGTTAGAGTCTATCAGGACGACATTCTTGTGTTTGGCATAGATAATCCTCAACATGATCTTAGGCTATTTGCTGTTCTAGGAAGGTTGTGTGATGCAGGTTTGACTGTTAAGATTGAGAAGTGTAAATTTAGAAAAACTTCCATTGATTATCTAGGTCACACTATTACAGAAGGAGGAATTTTGCCTAAGGAAAATCTGATCTCTACAATTTCTAAGATGTCTTCCCCGCAGAACAAGGAAGAGTTGATGAGTTTTTTGGGACTTGCTGAGTATTATAACAAATTTGTGAAAGACTTTGCCTCTTTGTGTACCAATATGAGGTATTTGTTGAAGAAGGGTGTAGACTTCATTTGGGGGGAGAAATGTCAGCGTGAGTTTGAGGTCATCAAGGAGAGGCTAGCTTCTGCTCCGAAATTGAGCAGTTTTGATCCTTCTGAGAAATCTATTTTGATTACTGATGCAAGCCTGAAAGGTTTAGGTGCGGTGCTTGTACAGAAATTTGAAGGCATTGAGAGGGTCATTCTTTTCTTGTCAAGGAGTTTGAAGGGAGCTGAAACTCGATACTCAGTGATTGAGCGTGAAGCTCTTGCTGTTTACTGGTCAGTCAAGAAGCTTAAAAACTTATTGTGGGGAACCAATTTTGAGGTCAGGACAGATCACAAGCCGCTTTGTGAAATTTTAAAGAAAAAAGGTATAGATGCGGTGTCTGGTAGAATCACAAAATGGGTTGTTGGTTTACAGGATTATGATTTTAGTGTAAAGTATCTACCTGGAGTAGAAAACAAAGTGGCTGATGCTTTGTCTCGCCTTGTTCCCAGTTCTGAGGTTGAGGATGAGGAAGATTGTGATGTTGATGATGAGATGGTTTGTGTTGTAGAAGAGGCTGTCGTTGATAAAGAGAGGTGGTTGAAGATGGTTCAGGAAGATTCGACTCTGGTAGAGGTACTTAAACTCCTAATGACAGGATGGAAGATTAAACCTAAATGTAATGAAGGTCTTGAGAAATTTTGGCATGTCAAGGATCAGCTTTCTGAACAAGATGGCTTACTTTTCAGAGGAACTAGATTGGTTCCACCCCTAGCTCTTCGGGATGAGCTTATGTCTTTAGCACATATCGGTCATTTAGGAATCTCTAAGACTAAGGAGATTTTAAGGAGCTCATATTGGTGGCCAAATATGGATTTGGAAGTAGAGCGCAAAGTTAGGGATTGCATTGACTGTGCTCTTAGTGAGAAGGTAGTAAAACCTAAAGTCCAACCCATGGTGATTAGAGACAGACCGGATGCGCCCTGGAAAGAAGTGGGTTTGGATATTTTGGGGCCTATTACTTCAGCAGGTTGTGAGTGGTATGTTCTTGTTCTGGTTGATTTCTTTTCTAGATGGCCAGAAATTGCCATAACTCGTGGTATCGAGACTAGGCATGTAGTGGATTTTTTAACTAAACTTTTTGCTAGAGAGGGCATCCCTAACGCCATCCTCACAGATAATGGTCCCCAATTAGTCTCTAAAGAGATGGAGAATTTTCTGTTAGAGCAAGGAGTTAAACACAAAAGGTCCTCCCTTTACCACCCAGAAACCAACGGTATGGTTGAGAGATTTAACCGTGTCCTTAAAGAGACTATTAGAATGGCTAAGTCTGCTGGTACAGATTGGAGAACAGATGTCTTTAAGAAGGTTAAGGTTTACAGGTTATCTCCCCATGCCGTTACTGGAAAGACTCCTTTTGAACTTTTTAGATCACGCACTCCTAATACCCTTGTGGTACCGGCATGGGTCAATGACTTGCAACCACCTCCTCGTGATGACTCTGATGAGTGGATGTTGCGTGAACTTTCTAGAATTGAGTCTAGAAAAAGGATGTTTGATAAGAGACATTCTGTTAAGGTCACACCTGTTAAAGTGGGAGATTGGGTACTTATTAAGAATCCCTGCAAAAACAATAAGGCTCTTTCTGCTACCTTTAAGAAGCCTATTCGTGTCATCAAAGTTTTCAAGAACGCCATCAAAACTGCTGATCATCGTGTTTGGAATTTGAACAGGGTGGTGGTGGTTAGAAATGATCTTGTGGAAGCTTCTTGCAGTCGTCATTCTCAAACTCCTAGAGTTGAGTCCTCCTCACTTCTTCGCAAGTCTGCAAGGGTTTCTCATTCTCCTAAATATTTAAAAGACTACGTCACTGTGTGAATATTGTTTTAGCATTGTTTTGTTTTCTCTTATAATTGTCTTGTTGTTATTAGAAGGGAGATGTGTGGCATCCTGGTCCTGTGTGTCTGTGCCTCATGACATAGCTGCGCTGATGTCATGAGACACTGGATTCTCAGATGGAATGTTATCACTTGACCACTAAGCAGTTGCTATCTTACTTTATTGCTGGCTGGATGTTCACCTGTGGATGGGATCTTTTCTTGAAATAAACCTCTACTTTTTACCTACAAATTGTGGATCCTTATTTTACACGTTGTTTGTGCCTTATTAATGCCCACCACTCCTGTCCCTTTGCCGGCCTCTTACTTCCTTTGGCCACGCCCCCTGACTCTTCCGAGTTTTGCTGCTGCTCTGCTTTGGCTGCCCGCTGCTGTGGGTGAAAGGGCACCTCTAACCAGGTTCCCGGAGCCTCAGCTAATGCTCCGGGTGACACAGGTGCAGTGGGGGAAGAGAAGCCTCCCTGATCGCCGTCCCGCCGCCTCACTGCATTGCAGCTTCGCTCACAGCAGAGTGTGCCCCTCCTCAAAGTCTCCAGTCAAGCCTGCTTTCCCAGTTCTCTTCAGGCCTCGCCAGCGCTTTGGGCAGAGGTTTCAGGTTTCTGGCGCACCTTGCCAGAGGAATGCTTGCCTTTGTTTACAGTTCTGAACTTGAGTCTCTGCCCCAGTGTTGAGCAAGAGCGGCTGCGAGGGGAGATTTCTGCACTATTACTCATCCTCGACATACAGGAAGTTAATTATTAATGTGCCCTGAAGGGGAGAGCGCAACTGGATACAGTAACAGTGAAAGGCTTGTTCAAATCTGGCATTACACGGGAAATGGGTTACGGATACGAAACGCTGCCGCCTATCGGGGCTCAGTCTGTCGAGCTGTCATTCTGGGAGCTGCGTGAGCTCCTTGGAGGGCTGGCTGCTGGCTGCTGGTGACCCTGGTCACGATCCCTCCTGCACACTAAGCGCTCCTCTGACGTTCACAGCTTCTTTCAGAGAGCAGCGCTAGTCCAATCAATGCGTGCCACCTGTTCCCTTCAAAGCTGTGCTGCGCTGTCTGCCTTATATGGTAGTGACTTGATTCTAAATAGCGCTTATTACAACACTTATGCCGTTTACAACTGCACAAATATCACACGTTGTCATTACTCCGCAATGTATTGCACTGAGCATGCCCACCTGTGAAGGATGTAAGGTTGAGTCTGCCTTGGTGGGGTTTTAACTCACGACTTACAGAAAACCGCATTTGCAGTCTGCTTCCGGAGTCATTTTTCTGGACTATCATATTCCAGTGTCATTCTTCTCATTATGTTATTAAACATTTATGAACAATTCATGTTGCAATGGGTTAATTAACATGTTCAAATACTTTTATTATATTGTAGACACATTGGTTACAAGAATGCTAGAAGTATGTAGTAGTGATTTTAAATTCATTTTTTACCTTGGAGTACTTATGTTGCAGGCACACTCATTTCTTCAGTGTTTTATACTCTTTAATGCTGCTGACTCACAGTTTCTTGCATGGGCTTCTGTGTTGCAGTGTGTGCCGCTTACCATAGATGTGATTGTCTGGCATGTGGTGGCCACCGGCCTAATTCAGTAGCCCAGGATTATTTGCATCATTTTGAAGTACTCTCTACTTTTAATGTTTAAAAGCAGAGTATTGGCACTGTCCGGCAGGATATTTGACTGGAGTTACTTTAACATTGGATTTGAATTTCCTACACCTTGAAAGTCCTTCACCAGAAACCCACCTCCAAGATGTCTCTATCCAAGGGTACAAATCAGCTATTATCTAGCCAGCTGCTGAGCAAAGTTTGATGAATACATTGTTCTCTGTTAAAGTAGTGACACATTACTGTTTCCTGTGGGAAGAAACCTTTATTGACCCAGCAGACGTAATCTGTTTTTAATTGAATATCAGTGCAATAAAAGTGAATGGTTGCTCCTAAATGTAAGAAGATAAACTTCCCAAGACAGCAGTATACTGTAATCGTAAAATCAAATGGCATGTTTTGGTATATTAAGTCGTAAAGGGTTCGCAGCAGAATCTGACTGGCTAGTCTGATACACTCGCATTTCCCCACTAGGCTAGGGGGCTGCATCCAGAGAGGAATGGACTACCAGGACCCCAATATAGCCCCGCATCTCCATTCTAGTCGGGGTGTCATGCACTGTGGGACTGTTGCGAAAATATTTTCCAGAGCTGAGTTTTAATTTCCAGTCTGGTCCTATTTGTAGATGTTATAACTCAAACTTTTATCACAACTCCCTCCAAGTGTCATTCGTGAATGGATTTTCCCCTCCAGTTGTCTTTCCTTATCCTTCTTCCTTGATGTTCCTTGCAATCTGCAGCATCTTTTGCTTGTATGAGCGTTTTACAATTTTTTGAAAATAAACTGTATACCAAAATAAAATCATCTAACCGCAGTTGTCTCTCTCAAAATGGCAAGAAACACTATACACCTACACCCTGTATTTAAATGTGAAAAGGTGAAAAGCTGACAGGCATCACACACCTCATGTTTTAATATTTAGTCCCAGGGCTCGCTTAGGGAGCCTCAAGTCAAAAGCCAACATTTACGTACCCCAGAGGACAACCTACACTCGTGGTGCTGCGGCTTAATATTTTTATTTTGCTTAGATTATCCTCCACTCTCACTCCCCCTTTCACATATTTTGTAACTGCTCATTGGAATGTTCAACTCTAATGAAGTAGTTTCCTATTTTACGTAGGTTTGTGCCCCCTCTCTATAGCAGGCTCCTTCAACACACAGACTAGAGCAGGGGTCTCCAAACCGGTCCTGGAGGGCCCGATCCATGCCAGATTTTCAAAATAACTACATATATCTCAATGGGGATATCCAAAAAATCTGGCATGGATCCGGCCCTCCAGGACCGGTTTGGAGACCCCTGGACTAGAGGATAACCTCTTGACGAGTCTGAAAGGTTCAATATGGAACTTTTATTGAGGATTTTTGGTAGGTTGAGTCCTGTCACTCTGTCGCACAGCAGCTTCCTTTCCACCAAACCCTTTTCCTCACCTCCTTCAATTTGAATCAAGCATTGAAACAGCCTGTCAGGTGGATATCATCTCGTAAGAATACAATAATAGAAGATAGACACCCATACTCAGAAATAACATGCTCATCTGTATCTAACATAGGTACATATGCACATCATTGAATCTTCTGATGTGTGATTCTAATGTGCAGCATTACTGTATCTACAGAAGCCTGTCAGAATGCAAAGTGAAAATGTTAAAGTGGAGCTAAAGTGAGACGTGCTATAACTTCAATGGCCTGGCGCACACTTGACAACCCAACAAAAATTTAAATATGTCTTGCTCCTTTCAGTCAAGTGATTGCATAAACATATGTTGGCATCTTTGTGTGAGGTGTACTCACACTTGGTTTCAGGACGCACAATGGCATTCTGTACAGTCAGAAGTCATGCCATTCTTCAGGATAACATGAGCAGGAGGGTACTAATGGGTATTCACAGACCAATGGATTAAAAAAAAATACTGGAATGGTTGTAGCCTCTGTCAAGATTTTAGCTCTTTTCTTGTAGGCCAAGTGGAGGAGGTTGAACGAAGAGGTGCAAAAGCAAAATGTGGTTGTTCAAGACCTTTGATTCCAGTATGTAGCATAAGGGAAAGAAAGTAAAGGAGCAATCCTGAGGCGTTAAGACTGTGTGGAGGCAGGCACGGTGCAAGACAGTGAATGAGAAACGTCGGACTGAATAGCAGATTACTGCTCACAAATATGAATAAGGTCGGCTTTTTTATCACAGACATATTCAAATATGTTTTATACTAATCTTTTACTGTCGTACTGGTAGCAGTGCTTAATTTGTAAAATATGAAGTGCAGGTGCTCAAATGTTTGTTGGAGGCCACACCCAGTTTTTTCCAGGCTCCACCCACTCCCTCCACTGGCTCCACCCACTTACTCTATTAGCTCCACCCACATCTTCAACTGGCACGGCTAAAAGTCAGATGTAATAACAATTACATTACACATTTACAAGCACACACCTTGGCACGCTGCTGCACACTTAAAGAGCCTTTAAGACTATGGGCTCATTAATTATGTGTGCAAACTACTTCCTGTAGGTCTATAGGATTGTAGAGCACACCTTGGTTAAATGTGTGGTTTCTACAGAATGATGCTAGTCTGTTTGAAAGAGCCTCAGGAGTACATATCAGCCGGAAGACAATTTCCTACTGGGAACATGGCTGCTTGCAATATGATCAATCACTGTCCTTCGCGGATATGTTTTTGGGTCGAGGTTGGCTTGGAGTCTTAGTTATACACTTAAGTGATTACAATTTAGTGCAACTGTCTAGACTAGCGCTGCTAAAAATGATGAAGGTAATTTATTACAAATGAAACATGTGTTCAGGCATGGGAAGAGTGTGGAAAGGGACTAGTAAGTATGCAGCCTCAGGCAGAGCAAGAAAGAAATTAAACAGAGAGGAGATTGTCTTTTGAGGATAGCATGGTCTCAGAATTCTTGCACACAGCAACATTATGGTAGAGGAATTCTTGTTGTATAAATTGGATGGTGTGCATTTGTCTTGCATGGCAAATAAGCATATCTGCTGAACTTAAGAGAAAAGGTGGTAACATAACATAACATAACATAACATGAGTATTTATAAAGCGCACGTTCACCACTACGGGCATCTTGGCGCTGAAATAACAGATGTTTGTTGTTACCCAACTCAATGGTACTAATTTTATCGACCCCAAATGGATGAAAGGCTGAGTGGACCCGCCGGGATTTGAACCTGTGACCATGAGGTCGAACACAGGCCCCTGCAGTAGACGCATTAGTCCACTGAGCCACCAGACCCGGTAAGCATCTAAGGGAAGAACCTGTGGTGCTGGAAGGATCAGTGATGGGTGATTTTATATTGTGGTGGAAGGGGGTCAGGAAAACATGGTACACACAATCAGTGTTTCCTGCTTGTCTAACCATTGTGAAGGTCTAGCCAGCCCAGCAGGCGGAGGGGAGCAAACAAATAAGACACCTCATAAGGTGCAGGGGCAAGAGGTTGAAAGTTATGAAAACTGTGTGTGGCCTGGTATAGATGGATACATGGATGAAGTAGGAGTAGGGGTGATAGATGGTATAAGTTGCAGTTGGGGGGAGAAAGTTTGCAACACCACGAGTTTCAGAGTCTGGTGGTTAATAAGAGCATTAATAAGAGCACACTTTGTGTTAGTGAAGTGGGGTATTTTGTAGTTGTATTGGAGTTATTGTGTTACATTACAGACCTCTCCTAATAAGGTGGTCTGTTTGTTATTTTTTGATTCTATGTGATGGGTGTCACTTGCCTCCGAACAGCACTAGCGTGGCTCTCAAAACCAATCAGCATAGCGGTCTATTGTCTCGCAGTGACATTCGGGACTTGGGAGTCTCGCACAGTTTTAGAAGAGCCACCTGCCTGCCTCTTGGCGAGTGTTAGGCCTGCCTGCACGCTCATTCGGCAGATTCACCTGCAAGAATGCACTTGGCAGCCAACGACTGTGACAAAAGGGGGTTTCTGCAAAACTGGGAACAATTCGGTCTACCACGGGTAGTAATAATCTAATAACCCAGGCAACGGAAAGCGGAGAGCTACCAGCCAATCAGTCCTTCTATATAATAAACAGCTACAGTGTGCTCTGTGTTGCATATATATTCCATCCATGCTCAGTCAATCGCATGTTTGCAAACTTTTTGCAAAAAGTGCTTTTTTTTTACAAAGATGGGGTGCCAGAGTGCCGGTGCGTGCGTTGTGCAGATCACTGATTTTGTGCCACTAAATACATGCCACATGAGATCCCTAGAAGAGATAAACAGTTCACGACACAGAAGAGGATCCAGAACAGTAATCTAGTGGTGCCATGTAAACATCCCCAAATAGTACACCATAGCAGCACTTGCTGCCTCGGCAAACAACTGCCATTACATGAACTTTTCTCAAAACCAGCAAAGAAGCCTAAACCAAGCACAGAACAAAGAAAATACACCCCTCTGCCAACAACAAAATCTGCCGCTTTCCGCCCTGCTCTCTTCCGCGGGCAGCACAGAGGAGTCTGAACCCGCACCCCTCACCTCTCTCCTCACGTCGACCAGTAGTAGTGTTCAACCCTAATAAAAATAATTAAAGAGCAGCTGAGCAGCGTCCTCCCCGATCGGCGCGCCACTACCTGCCCAGCCCCTTCACCCTGCAACACAGCACCAGATGACACCATGACCAGACTGGTTTAACTAACGCCACTGGCCGCGCTGAAAATAATGTATTGGACCAGCACCTGAAGAATTTACGTGCCTCTGCAGAGTGGAGTTGAGGAGTTGAAGAGTAGCAGTAAGCTGTGTCTCCTCGATCCTTTGTGTGACACCAGCCTCCGGGGGAAAAACGGGAAATGTGTGAATCCTCTCGGCTTGTTCTGTTCTTCCTCTGCCCCCATGCTTACCCCATCAGAACCCCCAGCGCGGCCCCGCGGCCCGCCCAAATGTGTGTGTATGTTTGTTCCACGGCCCGCCCACCGGAAACAGTCAACATTGCACTGACTGAACTAAGAAGGGCCCGGGCCCGCGGCCGCCATGATGAACCTATTCTATTTATTATTCATTTATGAATAATCTCTTGGATTTAGGCTGCAGGCTAAGGGATTAAGAAGAATCACAGCTGCAACACTATTAAACGCCATGAGTGGGTCACACTCGGAATTCCTGAAAGACACGCTGCGGCTGCACTGACTACAGTAAAGGTACATTTAAAAAAATCATCAAATGAGTGACATGCCCTCAGATGAGTAGACCCGGCCCTGACAATAAAGTGCCGGTGCTAAGCACCGGAAAGCACCGGCACAAATTAAGCACTGACTGGTAGGACCAATGACGTAGACAAATGAAACAATTGGTGACACAACATGACAGTATATAGCGCCGTTTGTTCCCTTACAAATTACAATGAGCTTCGAAAAAATAAAAGCACACAATCACACACACAAGCAGCCACAAATCCGATCATCATAAAAAAAATGTTCCATATACATACACAGCCATACATGCTGACACATACACCACCTACTTCAAAGACCAAACTTACTTTCCGAACCCTAAACTCTACTGTATCAAGAAAGACCGCTTCAGTGACCTTTTCTATGGGACCCGTCGTCCCCGCTGTTGCACACGCGGGTGCAGGGCGCCACCCCAGGACACATCGTAAACTGTGCACAAACACCGTGTGTGCGCGCCAGAGAAGGGCGTGAATGGGATAGGTGTGGTTAGGGGGAGGTGCTAGCGGGCACTGGTGTTTAGGAGGGTGATTCAGCCCCTATGGTGAGCACAATGGGTCAGTGTGTGTGCTGTTGGACTAGAGGTCACGAGGTCCTACACCGGGTGCAATGTAAGATAAAGGAGCCTTTTTTCCTGCGCCTCGTTACCAGTCGCTGGCTGGCTCCCTCGAGCTGCCAACTTGCCTTTCCCATCAACAGCCTGCAGCCAGTCCCCAAATTGCCAGGCTATGTACTTACCAGAGTACGCCTGTTTAAGTTACAAGCTTTTTTTTTAAACTCTAAAAGAAACTTGAGGACGGACCTGTCTGTCCTCTGCTTATCTAGGGAGTCACTTTCTGGTCAGCCCTCTCAATTATCTCTCTTATATTTAATCAGCATTAAGGTATTGCTTGTGTAAACAGCTGGCACTAACGTTTTTAGCATAGGAGGCTGGACTCTAAAAGTTTTGCTTTAATCAACTAAGAAAGTGGAGTATTTTGCACAACATGTGCAAAGATCATAGGTCCCTGTTGTCGATGGGGAAATTGTACTACTTAATATCTAGGCTAAGAATATTGAGATGAAGAATATCGGGGCATATTTTGGTTAGAGACGAAAATTTACCGCTGAGCTGCGGCGATTTTTACCGCAAATAAACCTTGGTATTACCAAGGTTTACCGCAAATGTGATAAAAATGGCCGCAATGCATGAATATCGCTGAAAAGACAGCGATATTCATGCATTACCGAGCTAATGCTCTTAGCCATGTTATCCACCTCCCATTGGATAACATGGCTAAGAACTGCTCAGGGCAGGTGTTAGCTTTTGGAGATATTCGCGCTTAGTGCGAATATCTCCAAAAGTTGGTAATAGGAGATAGCGATGTTAGCGACTGTTTTCAGTCGCTAACATCTTGGCACGCCCACTTTGCATGTCATTAGTGATAAATATCACTGACATGCAAAGTGGGGCCCAAGATGGTCGCTATCTCCTACTAGCTGTCGCTAACTGGTGTTAGCGACAGCTAGGTAATAGGGAGATCATTTTATCTCCGCTTTCTTGGCGCCCCTATGCTCCCGGAGCATAGGGGCACTTCTTTGTACTATTTTCCTTTTTTATTTCCTCACGACGCTGGAGTGCTTAAGTTCATTTGTATTCTCTTTATGATAGCGCAGGAGCGCTGGTTGATTTTGTTGTATAAAGCCCAGGAGCGCTTGTTACTGTGACTAGCCATACTGTCCTTTTTGTTACTTGAAGATGGCAGACCTATGACGTCCACACCTGAGTTAACCATTGACTCTCACATAAGTGTGTGTTAGTGATTGATAGTGGATTGTGTGCGTTGATGCTAATAAGTGTTCCCTTGTCTCCCTGTCCAGCTGGTGTCTACAGTTCATCAGAACAGAGGTACGTCTTCTACTACTTCCCAACATCATCCTGCCATTCTTTAACTACCTTCCTCAGTCGCCCATCTTCATTCTAGTTTGTTGTCAGATCTAGAGTAGGGTAAGGTGGGTGTGTGAGCTATAGCTCATGTCGTCTCTGCGAGTTCTCTTCACAAGAAACAGGTAAACTTGTGGGGTACCGGATAGGATCCAAGCGCACACATTCGCTAGAGAATGCAGAGAATTTAAGAAGAACAGGTCACTCTCTGTTTGCAGAGCAGGGCAGTTTCGCATGACAAAATGGGACAACAGGCCAACCCAGGCAGTCTGTAAGGCCCAGGTCCTGGTTGAATGATAGGTAGAATGTGGCTCAAATGAGAGCAATAGAGGCAGATGAAAAAGAGAAGCTGAAAATAGGACAGAATAGAGCAAAGATACTATTAGCAACAGAAAAGAACACAAATCTAAACCCAAGCCCAAACATCTCCCTCCCTTCCTCTACCCTACCCTCCCCCCACACACCCCATCCCAAACATTGACTGTGAAGGTGACGAAAGCAGAGTGAAGCTGCTCCACAGTGAACAGCAGTGCTTATAAACAGTTTTGTGTTAACTTGATCCTATTAGAAGTTTGAGATAGAATCACAAAACCTAATTACAGGTGTACCTACTTGATCTTCTGTGACAAGTGTGCCTGATTTCTTGCATAAGCCCCCAATATGAAAAGAGATCCAATGAACCATTAAACCAAGGGGGAAGTGAATGTGAACCCTTCTGAAACCAATTAATTCACAATGGGCCTAGTGACAGGGGTTTATTTAGACAATCTATAAGCCCCTCAAGATGACTAGGTGTTGGCATATTGGAAGGTACTGGAGTGTATGTAGTCAGTAAAGTGTCACATCAGTAGTGTGAAGTGTTATGTAAGAAGTGTCAAGTAGGTAAAGTGTCAACCATACGCAGTAAATACGGGCCTGGCCGAGCTAATGATATAGTGCTGTAGTTTATAAAGTTGGGAAACTGTAGTAGTGGCATGGCCATGTGTAGCTGGCACAGTGTTAGGCAAGTGAACAGTCAAAAACAACAGAGCAGTGTTGAGGACTGGTAGCAATAACTAGATGGCCTAACTGAATGGCAGTGGCTTGACGATATGTAGATGTGTAGTCGATGCAAATAAACAATGAAAAACAGCAGAGCATTGCTGCGAGTTGACAACAAAGACTAAAAGACCCAACAGGTGCAACAAAATATAACAACAAAATATGAAGGTGAAACATGAGAAGGTATCATTCCAACTTGCCTAAAAAGCAGAAGCAAAAACCAGAAATTTCAGAAATGTTACTGAGAAAATTGAAAAGGTCAGCAAAGGCGTTTTGGATTGAGATTTGGGACGGATAGTGGAGCTGAATGCGTGTCCATTGAGGTTCCCTCACATTCATTTAAGAAATCTTGCAGGGCTCTGTGATCGGAGAAGACATGTTGCCTACCATCAACTTGAATTCTTAACTTGGCATGTATACTGAAGGAGAATCGAATATTTGCATTTTTCAGCCTCAGATGTAGTACAAGGAAGTCCTTTCTAGTCTTGATCATAAATTTGGAGTAATCTTGAGATATGAAAATGTTTTGGGCCATTTCACGGGATGTGATTATTCTTCTGAACATAACTGAGGATTTGTTCTGTGTGCTGATATCACAGCGGGCGACAGACGATCTTGCGGCTCTGGCTTTTGTGGGGGGACTTGATGAGCTCTTTCCAGTTCAAACTAACTTTTGAATAAGATGCCTGTCATTTGTGGGATCCATTTCTCCAGAAAGCTGATGCAAGAATCCGCTTAGTCCTCCGAACCTTCCAGAAGGCCAAAGATACGCAGATTCCTTCTGCGATTCCTGTCCACCAACTCTGATACTTCTCTCTGAAGATGCTTGGAATTTTCCAGGAGTTTATTTATGTCTCTGGAAGAGGTAGTGGTGTTGTCTTCCAAGGTACTGATGTGTCATTCTGCCTCTGTTGCTCTGTTCTTAGTGGCATTTATATCTGTTATGATAGCGGAAAGCTCCTACTACATCACATCTGTATTAAGTTTAGTGGATTTTGCGAGGTTGTGGACTTCTGCCAGTTTTTTTCAAATCATGTCCATGGTGTTGTTGATTTTGGATTTTCCTTTGATGGGCGAATCAGGTAGGGGAGGTTTGGCTTCGGTACGCTTGTTGCTCAATTTGGGTTCTTTGTCTGCCATATTTTCTGCAGTCGCTTGGAAGCTGCAGTGGTGCAAGGCAGAAGCTAGTTTACATCCTATTTTTAGTTGGTCCTCGTATTCTTATCCTAGTATTCTTATGGTGTATTTATGGTGAATGGCAGGGCTGAGGAAGATCTGAATGCAAATGTTGCCGGTTACTACAGAGTTGTGGATGAATTAAAGGTGAATTGACGGTGGAGGCTGGCGGTTATTGGTAAGTCCCTGCACTCTTTTAAGGATGTAAGAAGTGTGGCACTATGGGTGACAGCCTTAATCCTTGGGATAAAAGGTTCTGTGTCCTGAATCCTTTTGTTCAGCGATCTGTGCCCTTTGACCTCGCTGTGACCGTTGCTTGAGTCAGCGTATGAATCAGCACCATTTTGAGGTCAGGCAGCGCGGATTGCAGGACAATGCAGGCCTTTTTTTTAATGAAGCAAATGTTTATGTATTTCAATTTTTTTGATCGCCTGAGCGATTCCAAAAGAAGGCTTTCTAATGTTTTTTACCTTTTTAACCATCTCACCTTTACCTGATGTGTTTTTCTGATATTGTGAGGGCGGATATCTCGCTGGGGTCATTTTTGGTAGAGTGGAGGTTGCAGGAGGGAATTCAGGTTGGCAGTGGTGTTTGTTTTATCATGCAACCCGGAGGATTCAAGCACCACTTTTGTGAGTGTTCCATTCTTTATCGAAGCTGGCCATAAAACCAAGGGCACAGCACGGTGACTACTGGATTGCTGTCTTCTATGATAACTGTTGCACTTTTCAACAGGACTGCTGCTAATAAATTGTTGCTGTTCCTTTTAATTACACCTTACTCATTTTAAATCATTAAATAAAGCACATTCCATGTTTAGCTTTGCATGAATGCATGTTAGAGCAATTTCCAAAGTAGCCATTCTCACTGAATAGACCCTTAGCAACATGCGTACGTCGTATCCCAGTGGATTGGCTTTATACCATTTGGGATTCCCTTTCTCCCTTTTCTTTACTTAACTCTAGCAGTACTTAATTTAGTGAATTCAGGTTGGTAAGACCCATGCTATCACTTTCAGCATTTGTGGGTGGCAGGGCACTCACTTAGGCACGTTGGTATTACAGGTTGGTTGATATAGTGACTGTGTGAAGTGGTATCAGTGGTGAATAGACACATATTGGATTTAATTGGACACATAACACATCTAAGGGTGTCCTATGTACGTTTTGGCATTTGGAGGCGGGCTGAATATATATAGCTTGCCGGAGACATAATTCAAGACAATGTGCCTCTGTTAGTATATTGGGTCAAATACCATAGAATGCGGCATGTGAATTAATAAATATATTAAATTCACTGATGCTTAAAATGTCACGGTGGAGGTATTCGAGTTTGATGTTGTTGAGCCTTGGAATGATTAGGAATGTTCATACAGTGACTGTAGTCTGTCTTTCATCCAGCCTTGAAAAAGTTGCTTGTACATAGAACAAGAAGCGATGAAACATGTGTTGGCTTTTGGCTTTCGACCAGTCACATGATTGACTTAGCAAAAAAAAACTTCATATGAATTAAAGACTGAAGAATATAAAGAAACCTGCTATGTACTGTGGATTCATGCTCTTTTGTATTTATGCTGTTACAATTGTGACTTACTTACTAAATCTTGATAATTTGCGTGTGCTAGGGATTGGTTCGAATTGTGTGTTGCAGCTTAGGCTACAGTTTAAGAGAGGTGGGTTGTTCCCTTCTCCTTTTAGCACCGTCTAAATACTTCATTTACTAAATAATTTGAGGGAATATTTCTTATTGCACACTCCCTATGCCAAATACCACTATTCTCTTTTGTATTAACAGACAAGGGAGAAGCCAGAAGATTAAAACAACCCCAATTTGAACTAAACCTGTAAAGGCACCAAGAAAGCAAAGCAAATAAACCCCACCCTCCCCTAGAACTCCCTTGTCTCTTCCATCCAAGCATATATCATTCATCCTTTCACTCTTCTATTTCACCTTCACATTCTGATATTCATTAGTTCTTTCATCCATCATTCACTCTCCCTAGTCCATCCATTCATCAACTTTGCTATCCATTCAGTCATGCACTCTGCCATCCATTGGTCTGTCCATCCTGCCACCCATCCATTTTTTCACCCATTCAATGATTCTGCCATCCATCCATACACTCTGCCATCCATTCACCCATACATCCATCTATGCACTCTGCTATCCATCTATTCTTCTATCCACCCATAGCCTCTGATTTCCATTGATCCACTTTTCCATCCATCCATTCACTTTTCTATCTATTTATCCATTCATCCACTCTGCCATCCATTCATCCAGCCACTTTGCCATCCATTCATCCACCTACTCTGCTGTCAAGCATTTCGCCTATCCACTCTGCCATCCTTCCACTCTGCCATCCACTCTGCCATCCATCCATCAATCCTGCCATCCATCCATTATACATTCATCCACACTGCTATCCACCCATTTCCCCACTCTTGAATGTATCCATCCCCTCTGCCATCCATTCACTCATTGTTTCACCAACTCAGCCATCAATCAATCCTTTACTCCACTATCCTTTCACCTGTCCTTCCCCCTCTACATTCACCCACGCATCCGTCCATCTATCTCTGTCTTCTCCAGTCTCCTTTGACCTGCCCATCGCCTATCCATTCACTCATCCTTTAACCCATGTATGCATCTACCTGCTCATCCCTCCATTCACTTATTCATCCAACCCATAAGCCATCCATCCTTTACCTTTCCACTCAATATTTATTCAATTGTTACCTTTTCTATTGACCCATCTTTCTTGCCCCTGCTTTCTCTTCTAGTAACTCTTTGCTCATTTATAGCTATAGTTATCAGGTTTTGTCTGCTGAGTTGCAGACAGAAGAAGCCCATAAATAATGCATCCCCACTGAAGCTGCTAAAGTGGGGAGTTCACAACACCCTTGATGGCAGATTGGACTCCGAGGCAAGCCTCTATCAGCACCACACTGAAGAAGCTGCACAGGCTACCAGTGAAATAGAGAATCACCTTTAAGGCTCTCTTTTTGTTACAAAGCACTTTCCTGTCAAGGTCCTGCTTATCTGTAGGAGATGGTTACTCCCTACACTCCAAGTAGACCTCTCAGATCGGCTGAAACTAATTTGGCCTTTCTTCTCAGAGTTAGGAGGTTTGGTCAGATGGTTGCACCTTCAGTTACTTGATTCAAAAATTTCGAGCTCACTACTGCTGTACCATCAGCTGGCTCCCTCCAAATTGACACTTAGATAAAAACTGAAAACCTGGCTCTTTAGTTCCAGATAGACATTTTCCTGTTGTGCTCCAATTTTTGTCTCTACCAACCTTTCTAGTGTTGGGACACTTCCTATAAAGGAACCGTGCTCTTTATAAATGACAAAAAAATGGTTCATACATTGTTTTGAAATCATAGACAGTTCCCGCACTATGTGCTCTAATCTAAGTGTACATGGGAACGTTTTGCTATTCCTTGCAATTCTTGGCATGTGTTTTGTTGTATGTTAAAAACAAATAAAAATACTTAAAAAAAACTGTAGTGTAGCTCCTATACAATCTATACAGGTTCTGCGCGGGCAGACAGCAGACACTGCAGGCTTGGTGTCCAGACTGATTCCAGACACCCCCAACGGGTATGTTGGCCTTTATACCAGCTAGCTTACAGTGCCACTAGAAACCACTCTTACCAAGGAGAGAATAGTTATTGGCAACTATCGAACATGACAACCCTGATCCATCTGGACCGTGGAAACGGTGTCCTACAGTATAAAAGGTAGGGACGTTTTCAATGAGTATTTATTGACCAGTCATTATTCTTGTGTAAAATAGATGTGCTGTGAGGATCATTAGACAGTAGCAGATATAAATGACTAAAAGCACTAAGAACGTAAAAGGTTGGCAGATTTTGACCATTCTCAAATGATCATGAATACAGGCAAGTATATAAAATACATGACAATAAAATGCCAATAAAATACATACTCTTACAATGTTATCCTAATTAGATGTACCTAAGTGTGCCTAGCATGTATGTAGGTGTTAAGCCAAGAATCCCTCTTGGATAAAGTCAACCCCATTATATGAAGTGAGAAACTGTGGGACCTAATCCTGGTCTTGGGTTGGACACCCCACAAGGGATGTCAGACCAAAACGAGCTGGAGTTTCTGTATGCAGGGTGCTTCAGCGTCTAGCGTCAGTGTGTCAGCATGGAAGTGCTAAACTCTCTCTCTTTCAGCAAGATGTGATGTTTTTATACTCAATGGTCTTACCTTGCTTTGTCAGTGTCAGACTTAGGATGACGTCGGGATTGGACTTTGTACATAATTTTTATGCAGTGGATGAGCCCTGCTGAGTTTCCAAGAATCCTCATGCATAATGTATGGGGCTGCTATTTAGGGAAATCCTGTTTTCTGATTGCAGTGTTGTATCTTGGTAAAAAGTCAGTCCCCAATAACTGTTATGTGTGCGATGTAGGGGAGAATATAAGTGATATTACCTGATTCTCTATTGGGGTACCTATTTGGAATATAACAAAACAAGTATTGTGAAAACAACGCACTTCTGATTTCAACTTCCTGTGTAGATCTCATGAGGAGAAACCTTCTGAATACTGCATGGTGGCAAAAGTTCCAGAACAAGGAAAGAACAAGCAAGATCAAACACCTATTGCTGCGGTGGTTCCCCGGTTCACCAGGGGAAAGCACAGAGCTGTGTGGTACTTCAACGTGCTGAAATTACCGAACTGCAGAGGGGGACAAAGGAATAACATGGACTATCATAGACAATTTACTTTCGGCATTTCTTGATACATTGTGATACCTCCATATTTATTGTTATACACTGATGAAACACATGATAATTTATTTCTTAACAAAGTTTTGGAAAAGCATTGAGTCTGCGCTGTAGCTGAGGAATACTGACCTACTTTGGTGCATAATGTCCAGTGGCCCAATGAATGACAGCATCATTAGTTTTCCCCTGCTCCTCCCGATGTGACAATTGAAGTGCAGACTTGGGTGTATTATATTACCAACCATTAAATCTACACCTCACCAATTGAATCAGTACTAATCCACGAATTGGCTTACACCATATAGGTCTATTGAATTTACTTGTAAGACCCCAGTAAAGTGGTACTACATGTAGCCAGGCCCTGTAAAATAAATGCTACTAGTCGGACTGCAGCACTGATTATTCCACCCACTTAAGCAGCCCATTAAACATGTGTCAGACCTGCCATTGTAGCCTGTGTGCATTGTTTTATACTGTCAATTCGACTTGGCAAAATAAACATCTTGCCAGGCCAAAGTTCGGTTGACCCTAAACTCCCCACAGGGCAGGGTGCAATCTATTTAAGAAGAAGGGCATGCAGTTTTAAGTTGTACATCTCCTGGTAAAGAAAAACTCTTACATTCATTTTTCAGTACTGTAAGACCTACCTCTCCTATAGGGTAACATTGAAAATATCTTATTACATTTACTAACCTGTAACTTCCAAATGAGAAGAGAACCCAGTTCATGTTTGGTGTTTTTGGAATTGTAATGAAAAAGCCTATCCATGGTGAAACCGGGTTTTACATTACAATTCTAAAAATGCAACAGTTAGCAAATAAAAAAAAAGAAAAACCAAAGGAAATGATGTACGGAGCATTGACAATACAAGCACTCACCCCCAGTCAACTGATCTGGGTTTAATCAATCACCGTTCTTTGGCCCACTCTGCCACCCCAGTTCAGACAAGGCCATATGCAAATCAGTCGGACCCTGTGCCTCATGGGAAAAGTCCAGCCTGAACTGGCAAGCCATGCCTTCCCTGGACCGGAAACAAGCTACCAAGGACTGGTTTCTGGCATTTCAGCCTTCTTCAGCCCGGCTTGCTTGAATCCAGTGGCAAAGTGAGCAAGGGACTCATGTCTGAGCATATCCTGCCAACTTACGGCGAACAAAGAAAAACTAAAGGAAATGATGGACGGATCGTTGACAATACAAGCTCAAACGCTCCTTCCATCATCCCCTTTTGTATCGCTTTATTCACCCTAAGTTGGCAGGGTATTCTCAGACATGAGCCCCTTGCTCACTTTGCCACTGGATTCAAGATAGCCTGGCTGATGAGGATTATGAATCCGAAGCCGGTCCCAGGCTGCTTGTTTCCGGTCCAGGGAACACATGGCTTGGCAGTTCGGGCTGAACTGTTCCCATGAGGCACAGGGTCAGACTGATTTGCATATGGCCATGTCTGAACTGGGGTGGCGGAGTGAGCTAAAGAATGATGATGGATTAAACCCAGATCAGTTGACTGGGGGTGAGTGTTTGATTTGCTCAAACGCTCCGTCCATCATCCCCTTTTGTATCGCTTTATTATCCCTAAGTTGGCAGGGTATGCTCAGACGTGAGTCCCTTGCTCACTTTGCCACTGGATTCAAGATAGCCTGGCTGATGAGGATTATGAATCCGAAACCGGTCCCATGATGCTTGTTTCCTGTCCAGGGAAGACATGGCTTGGCAGTTCGGGCTGGACTGTTCCCATGAGGCATAGGGTCAGACTGATTTGCATATGGCCATGTCTGAACTAGGGTGGCGGAGTGAGCTAAAGAATGGCGTTGGATTAAACCCAGATCAGTTGACTGGGGGTGAGTGTTTGATTTGCTCAAACGGTCCGTCCATCATCCCCTTTTGTAACATTTAGCAAATGGCATTTTCTTGCCTTGAATTGATAAACAAAATAGAGAGTAAGGACTGTCAGACAGCCGTCCATGTCCCAAGTAGTACATTCAAAAACAGAATAGAACGGCCAGAAAACAGGTTTATCTGACGTTGATGGAGTACCGGCACGTCTCAAGGTTGTTAGTAAAACCCTCACACACCAACCTGCTTGGTGTCATGCTTCATCATCGGGTCCCAGCCAGATGGCCGAATGCCACCTGGCTGTGCTGCAACACCTGAATTACAGTGGAGCTGGTTCTTTGAGGTGATGTGATGTGTGACTAAGTGTGTGAATTAACCATTAAAAATACCTACAGGAATCCCCCTGTTATTTTATTCTTGGGGTCCTGGGGTATGACTAAAAATACAAAATGAGAGTTGATGATATCAACAGTATTTATGTGTGATTGTGTCTAGCATCAGGTGGTCGACATGTTTCAGCCCTAGGAAAAAATAGGAAGGGCTTTGTTCAGGACCTCTCAAATTAAAGTGACTACAAAGTGAGTGATAAAAATGTATCACATGGAATGCATATTTATACTCGCGCTAAGGAGTACATATCATGCTGTCTGGACTAGTCAGTTGGTAGTCCTCCGTAAAAATGTAGAGTACATTTATCCAGATCGAGAGTATTTGCAAGCCTTTGCACCCGGGAACATGGTGATTAGGTGACACGGCGCTCAAACTTCAATGACCAAAAAGTGATCCTTTGTAGGCGCACGCATTTGTTTCCCAAAATCCTGGGACAAAGATGAGAAACTCTCGATCTGGATAAATATACTCTACATTTTTACGGAGGACTACCAACTGACTAGTCCAGACAGCATGATACGTACTCCTTAGCGCGAGTATAAATATGCATTCCATGTGATACATTTTTATCACTCACTTTGTAGTCACTTTAATTTGAGAGGTCCTGAAGAAAGCCCTTCCTATTTTTTCCTAGGGCTGAAACATGTCGACCACCTGATGATAGACACAATCACACATAGATACTGTTGATATCATCAACTCTCATTTTGTATTTTTAGTCATACCCCAGGACCCCAAGAATAAAATAACAGGGGGCTTCCTGTAGATATTTTTAATGGTTAGTTCACACACTTAGTCACACATCACATCACCTCCAAGAACCAGCTCCACTGTAATTTAGGTGTTGCAGCACAGCCAGGTGGCATTCGGCCATCTGGCTGGGACCCGATGATGAAGCATGACACCAAGCAGGTTGGTGTGTGAGGGTTTTACTAACAACCTTGAGACGTGCCGGTACTCCATCAACGTCAGATAAATCTGTTTTATGGCCGTTCTATTTTGTTTTTGAATTTTCTTGCCTTGGCCAATTAGTACCTACATCATGTCTGGGCGTTACATGCCTGGGTGTAGCTGATATTTGAACTTTGTGTATTCCTCCTTGACAGCCACACCCAATAGAGAGCTTAAGTGTCCCTGGATGAGCCATCGCTGTCAGTAAGGGATGGTAGAGCTACGCACATCCTTACGTAGGATTGGATAGGCTGGGTCTTGCCTCTGCACAGAGGGCTGCATAGTCTGAAGCCAGGACTGGGAAGGCAGGATGCCTAGGGACTTCAAAGGGAAGCCTAAATCTACTACAATTCCAAAGGCAGAAGTGGATATAAATATTGGACCTCAGAAACCAACTCTTCAGTATGTTTCTGTACCTGAGGATACTCTGCCTGGAAGGACTGCTGTACTGCTGAAAGGAGTGCCTCTCTATTGGACTGCTGCTCTGAAGGAACTGCTGCCCTGCTCTGTTGACCTGCTGCCTGCTTCCCTCTTGCCTGGGTGAAAAGGACTGACCTGAATCTGTTGAACCCAGGACCACAAATTAACTCAAAGGGATAGATGCCCCGCCTCCTGACCGGAGCTTCATGGGAAGAAGGCACCTAACAACCTTGAACCCAGCACCTGGACTCTGCCATCTGTGAGTCCTACCCTGCCAAGTGGTGCCACTCCAGTGGACCTGAAGATGATCTGCCAGCCCATTTGTGGACCCAACAGAACTGATACATCTCCTCTGCTTTGCGGTGCAAACCAGTGCAAAACTAATGCATTACCTCTATTAATAGATATTTCCCGATGCAAAGAACTCAGCATTAACCCTGAACCTGCATTGGGACCCCTGTCTGTGTGAAACTTTTCTGATGCAGACCCTCCCATGCTAGTTTTTGGATTGCTTTGTAAAAAAAAGTGGAGTTAAGCCCACAGGACAGAGAATAGGCAAGGCCTTTAATGAGTACACAACTGGGGATAAGCCTATATCTCTAATTGTTGAAAAACTTAAATAGGGTAGCATGAGTCCTGTGGTGTCGAGCGGGATGTTTATTGCCATACTTACTACTGTCTGATACAGAGTGGGGCTTGCAATTTTAATTTTGTTCTTAAACGGGGGGCTGTTTTAAATTGTACTTTGCCAATTTGCACTGCACTGATTTTCACAAAATACTTTTGCTGCTGTCTACATCCTGTGCTAGAGCACTAACGCAGTGCCTGGAACATTTCTCCGACCCGCTAGAAGATTAGCGCTCTAGTCTTCAGGATTGTTTCAGTTTCCCAGCTCCCCCCTCTGCACCTCCGGTTTCGTATTTAAACCGGGATGTTGCGACCGAGCAGCGGGCGTGCGCAGCAGGCGTGCCGGTGGCGCACCGTTGGCGCACCAAAGGCAAGCCCGTCTGCGAGCGTCCATGCTAAGACCGCGACAGGCACAGGATATGCTGGTAAAAATACCTCCCACCAGGTATATCAGGCAAATACACTTAGGGAGCTAAATAAGAACTTTAAATGTAGCGGCCATGTATCGATTGACAATTTATGGGGTCCTGCTTCCTGTAGAACCTGTGCATGGACAATACCTGGACCGGCATCCAAGGCACAGGCAAACTCCCTCTCTACACAAAATAGTCTTAAAGGAGGGCTTATTAATGCACGCTCCACGTGCAGACACAATCAGGATATCAAGGATCTGATCCTGAATCACCACCTTGACTTTCTTTTTATAACGGAGACTTGGCTTCAGGACTGTAGCATCCCGACCTGTTGTGGCCCTGCCTCCTGAATATGTTATATACAGAGCAGATAGGCTAAAAGACAGGGGAGGCGGTGTTGCCATAATAGTCAGAAACTCCTTTAAGTGTCATAGGTTTAATCTTGATCACATTAAAGGCGCTGAAAGTATGGGTTTCTCCATCGCCCTCCATGCCTCACTGTCCTTTACAGTAGGTTTAATATATCGTTTCCCAGGCAGCTCTACAGGATTTGTGGAATCCCTGAGCAAATCTTTAGGCCAGGTGGCACTCCGCTATCCACATTTTACCCTCCTAGGTGATTTTAATTTACACCTCAAATCTAAAACTGAACCTCAGGTAAACAGTTTTCACAATACCCTCGAAATCTTTGGACTTTCGCAAAAAGTAGGGGATGCAACGCACCTAGCAGGACATACCCTGGATGGGATCTGCTCCAACTTCCCAGTTTTAGAGACTCATACTCCGATACCCCAAATATGGACAGACCACTGCTTCATTCCATTTAGCATAAAGTTATATCGCCCTCACAAAATGGAGAAAAAATCCCGACAACCTATTACTACCTCACAAAACTGGACAGGCATAGCAAGAGCATCAGACTTAAGCAATCAGTCCAGTCACAGGTTCCCAAGTTGTCTGGAGATGTTGAGCTTGACTCAAAAATTTTCCACACCTGGATACAGTCAGCAACGCATGATATGGTCCCTCCAAAGCGCTTTAAACTTAAGAAGATAAGTGCCCCATGGTAGACACAGGCTCTGGCGGAAGTCCACCTCCAGTACAAAAAGAGCGAAAGGAAATGGAGGAAAGACTACGACCACACAGCAAAAGATTTTTTTATAAAAAAAAGGATTACTTTAATGTGAGAAGTTGGCCTGATATATAATGCTCACTAATTCTTAGTGATCACTTTGTATCATGCCAAGCAACCCTTATGATGATGGTTGTAATTCAACCTTGTAGACCAGTTATCCTAGTGGTAACGTGGACAAAGCAGTCTTAGGCTAAACTCTGAAAGGCATGTGAAGCCAGCTGTTATACCATACACAACCCCCTTGAATACCAAATGAAAGGGACACCACACAGATATATATTGAAAATATATATTGATTTATTAACTATTAAAATCCCCTGGACTCTTTATGAGCACAGAAGCACAAGTGTTAAATCACAAGACAGTTTAAAATACACAAAAGTTGCACAATATGGATGAGCCCTAGGGGCCACCTAAACCATATACTAAATAAGTGGTATAAGAGATACCTAAAGGAAAGTGAAGAGGCCTAGGGCCTTGGGAATCGCTGGAGCTATTCGAGACTGGAGTTAACTAAGTCAGGAAAGGCCCACGGGACTCGGGTGCAGTGTTCAAAGTGCACGCACTTCTCAATACAAAGTCTATGGTGCGTAAAAAGCACAAAGTTAGAAAGTTAGGAACCTTCCGAGTGACCTACGGAGCTGAAACTTAAAACACAGGCCCTTGGGATGTGTACCAGTGCAGGAGCACCGGCGGAGCTGAGTTACCTCACCCACAGGAAGCGGGTGCACAGGGTCGAAGATGTGTCGGGTTTCGTCACGCTGGTCGATGGTGCTTGGAGCTGAAGATGCTGCAGGCGGCTCGAGGAGAAGAGTTCCGGTGGATCCAAGGGTGGATCAGAAGAGTTGAAGACCTGAAAGCAGAGGGGACAGTGTTCAAAGTCACTAGCCAGTGACTGCCCTGGAACCAGAGTGGAACCAGGCGATGTCGGGTGCAAACAGGCGTTGTCGGGTAGCTTCTTTCTGCAGCCACGTGGATACCCGGGGTCGAGGACGTCCAGGAGTCGGTCACGAGCTGTCCCACGTAGGCTTCTCGCTGTTGGCGGTGTCGGCGACCTGATCGGAGCAAACAGGCCTTGGCAAATGCAAGCCACGCAGAAGTTGAAAGATGCTGTTCACTCGGACCAGCAAGGTCAGAGCGGGTGCTCCTTTTCACAGGAGCTTGGGTAGGTCTGGAGCAACCAGACCTGCTGTTTAAATCTTCGGGTTCGTCGCCAAGATGGCCGCTGACCACGTGGCTAGTGGCCGGGATGGCGCGTCGAGTGGCACAGTGCAAAAGGGCCCCACGCAGATCGTGGAGATGCTGGGGGGCTGATCTTCGGTGCAAGGGCTGCTCGGTGGTGGGGGTTCTCAATCCCCAAAGCACAACGTCGAGGATGCCTCGGAAGCTGCGCAGTCAGCTTTTCGAGTGTCTTCCAAGAGGTCCGGTCCCACGTCACTCGGTGCCTCCACGGGTCCCTTCTTCGCAGGGACTGTGGATCGGGCTCTGAGAGGTCTGGGAGTCTGGTTCTTGTCGGGCTCTGGGCTCGGTCTCCGGCGGGAGGCGGCGGCAAAGCAGACGTCGGGTCGCTGGTTGGTGCCTGTGTTCACAGGGTGGTCACTCCTTGGCCACAAGGGAGATTCTTCTTCAGTCTTCTGTGCAGCAGAATGTCGAAGTCCAGTCTTCTTCTTAGTTTTAAGTTGATTTCGGGATGATCTGCTGTGCAATGGCACTGCTCCCCCTCTTATTCCCAAACTGGGGGTGGATCACCTACTAGGTCCCTCCTCTGGGAGGAACCAGGAAGGGGGGCGGTTACACCCCCTTTCCTTTGTCCAGCTCCGCACCAGGACTGGGGCTGGAAGGCCCCAGAACCGGTTTGGACTGGCCTATGCACGGGGACACCTTGTGTGCCCCGGGCATGTCTGATTCTTTTCAGCCCTGTCCTACCTAATACACAAAATCCTGTCTGGGGTGGTGCTCGCACCTCCCAAGGCAGGAAACCCTTTGTCCAGGCCACCATCTGCCGAGTTTCGGTCAGCAGCAGGAGGCCAGACTTGTGTCTGTGGTGGCAGCGTCCATTTTGTGGAGCTGAGGCTCTGTTTAACTTTAACCGGGGTTAAGGCTACACACATGTCGTGTCCCTCTTGAAGGGTGGAATGCTATCCCCGTCGCCAGAATTGGCGAGGGGATAGTATTCCAATTCGTATGACACCTTACTCGACATGTTTTGATAAAGCCAAACCAAAGATAGCATTTAACCGCGAGGATTATAATGCACTTAAGAGTATATGGTATGGCAATATCCCGGAACAGCTTAGGGAGTTGTTCCCGACAGCTGCAGACAGGCTCAGCTCATGCCAGAGCACCATCTCACATATTTCCAAGCACTCTGCCTCCAGGATTGATGAGGCCTTCCATAGGAGTGGCTGATAGGAACATATGTGTCCAGTTTAGGGTTAGGCACAGACATACTGTACCTAAGTAAGAGGTGGTTACACCGACTTACCCCAGCTGAGTGATCAGCCAGTTGTGTCAAAGATGGAGGCCAGGCCAGGGGTGGCACAATACGTGCTGCAGCCCCTGGTAGGCCTTGGATACACCTATGCCCTGGGCACCTAGGGTGCACTATTACAGGGGCTCATAAGGTGAACCAGTTCCAATTCGTAATGCACCTAAAGTGCATTGGCATCAATTTAGAGAGAGAACAGCAGGCTGTGGGTCTGATTAGCAGGCCCACAGCCACATTAAGTCAGAAACCAGTGAAGCAAAAAGCAAAAATTTGGGGTGACCATAGGATAGCAGACCCTACTCTCCTACATAACCCCCCCCCAAACGCAGGGACATTAGACTAACCTTGACCAGTTGTGTCTTCATGTTCTAAGTGGAAGTACCTGGAGAGACCATCTGCGTTGCCATGGTCAGTCCCTGGGCGGTGCTCCACTGTAAAGTCCATCCCCTGTAGGGAAATGGACCACCTGAGTAGTTTGGGGTTTTCACCCTTCATCTGATTAAGCCATAGGAGGGGCTTATGGTCGGTCTGAATCTTGAAGTGAGTGCCAAATAAGTATGGTCTCAACTTCTTCAGGGCCCACACCACAGCAAAGGCCTCCCTCTCTATAGCTGACCAACGTTTCTCTCTGGGGGTCAGCCTTCTGCTAATGAAAGCAATGGGCTGGTCCTGGCCATCTACATTAAGCTGTGAAAGCACTGCTCCCACTCCCAACTCAGAAGCATCTGTTTGGACAATGAACTCTCTTGAGTAGTCAGGACTCTTCAGGATAGGTGCAGAGCACATGGCCTTCTTCAGGTCATCAAATGCCTTTTGACAGATTTCTGTCCACTGAACCTTTTTGGGCATCTTCTTGGATGTCAGATCATTAAGAGGAGTCACAATGGACCCATAGTTCTTAACAAACTTCCTGTAGTACCCAGTCAGGCCTAAGAAAGCTCTGACCTGAGTCTGGGTAGTTGGAGGGGACCAGTCCTTGATGGTCTGGATCTTACTCTCCAGTGGTTGAACTTGGCCTCCACCTACAAGGTGGCCCAGGTATACAACCTTGCTCTGCCCTATCTGGCACTTTGTTGCCTTGATAGTGAGGCCTGCCTTCTGCAGAGCCTCAAGCACTTCCTTCAGGTGGATCAGGTGATCCTCCCAGGTGGAGCTAAAGACAGCAATATCGTCCAGATAAGCTGCACAAAAGTCATCCAACCCAGTGAGGACTTGGTTCACCAACCTTTGGAAGGTGGCAGGTGCATTTTTCAAACCAAAGGGCATCACCACAAACTGATAATGCCCACTAGGGGTAGAAAATGCTGTCTTGGCTTTAGACTCCTCAGCTAACCTGATTTGCCAGTAGCCAGCTGTCAAGTCAAATGTGCTCAAATATTTGGCAGAAGCCAACTTGTCAATGAGCTCATCTGCCCTTGGAATAGGGTGTGCATCTGTCCTGGTGACAGCATTGAGTCCTCTGTAATCCACACAGAACCTCATCTCTCTCTTGCCATCTTTGGTGTGAGGTTTGGGGACCAGAACCACTGGGCTAGCCCAGGGGCTCTCTGAAGGCTCAATGACACCTAATTCCAGCATCTTTTGCACCTCAGTCTTTATACAGTCCCTGACGTGGTCAGGTTGCCTGTAAATTTTGCTCTTTACAGGAAGACTGTCACCAGTGTCCACCACATGTGTACACCAGTTAGTCTGACTGGGTGTCAATGAGAACATATGCCTGTATGCCTGTAGAACTTGTCTGCAGTCATGTTGCTGATGTTCAGTGAGGCTGCCACCTAAGGCCACACCATCAACTGAGCCATCCTCAGGGTTCTGAGTGAGCAGGTCTGGGAGAGGGTCACTCTCTTCCTCCTGTCCCTCATCTGTAGCCATGAGCAAGCCCATGTCTGCCCTGCTGACATATGCCTTCAATCTGTTCACATGGAGCACCCTGTGGGGGCTCCTGGGAGTTCCTAGGTCCACCAAGTAGGTAACCTCTCCCTTCTTTTCCAGAATTGTATGGGGTCCAGACCATTTGTCTTGGAGTGCTGCTGGGGCCACTGGCTCCAACACCCATACCTTCTGTCCAGGCTGAAACTCAACAAGGACAGCCTTTTGGTCATGCCAAGCTTTTTGTAATTCTTGGCTAGCCTCAAGGTTTTTGGATGCCTTTTCCATGTACTCTGCCATCCTGGAGCGGAGACCAAGTACATAGTCCACTATGTCCTGTTTAGGCTTTTTGAGAGGTAACTCCCATCCTTCCTTCACAAGACACAGGGGTCCTCTTACAGGGTGCCCAAACAACAATTCAAAGGGGCTGAAGCCAACCCCCTTTTGAGGGACCTCTCTGTAAGCGAACAAAAGGCAGGGCAGAAGGATGTCCCATCTTCGCCTGAGCTTTTCAGGTAATCCTTTAATCATGCCCTTTAGGGTCTTGTTAAATCTCTCAACAAGCCCATTGCATTGTGGGTGATAAGGAGTGGTGAACTTGTAGTTTACACCACATTCCTTCCACATAGCTGTCAAATATCCAGACATGAAGTTGGTACCTCTATCTGATATTACCTCCTTAGGAAACCCCACTCTGGAGAAAACTCCAAGTAAGGCCCTGGCCACAACAGGAGCTGTTGTGGTCCTAAGGGGAATTGCCTCTGGGTACCTGGTGGCATGATCCACTACCACCAGTATGAATCTGTGCCCAGATGCTGTAGGGGGATCCATTGGACCAACAATATCAATCCCCACTCTCTCAAAGGGAACCCCCACCACAGGTAGTGGTATCAGGGGGGCCTTTGTTGTTCCACCTGCTTTACCACTGGCTTGGCAGGTTTCACAGGAGCGACAAAACTCCTTGGTGTCTTCAGACATGTGAGGCCAGTGAAAGTGAGGGACAAGCCTGTCCCAAGTCTTGTTCTGGCCTAGGTGTCCTGCTAAAGGAATATCATGGGCCAAGGTGAGTAGGAAGCCCCTAAATTGCAGAGGTATAACCAACCTCCTGGTAGCACCAGGCTTGGGGTCTCTAGCCTCTGAATAAAGGAGTCCATCATCCCAATATACTTTATGGGCACCTTGAGCATTCCCAGCAGCCTCAGCAGCAGCCTGCTGTCTGAGGGGTTCAAGAGAAGGACAGGTTAACTGAGCCTGCCCCAAGTCTGCCCTAGAAGGTCCCCCTGTCCCCAGAAACTCAACCTGATCAGGTTCAAGTTCTTCAGGGACAGTTCCTTCAGGGGTCTCAAGATCAGTTTCCTGTGAAGCCTGATCCTCACTTGTAGGCAGTTGGGAAGGCGCAGCCTTAACCCTCCTGTTCTTCTTCTTGGGAGGTACTTGGTCCATTGTTCCAGGATCCAAGACCTGAGGTTCAGAGAGGCACTTTTTGGCCTGTGACCTGGTCACAGCAAGGACATGTGATGATATCCCTAACATCTCTGCATGAGTCCTGTACTCAACTTCTGACCATAGAGAGTTCTCCAGGTCATTGCCCAACAAACATTCTACTGGGAGATCAGCACTAACCACAACTTTCTTTAGGCCAGTTACCCCTCCCCAGGAAAAGTTAACAAGTGCCACACTATGTGTAGTAGTGACATTGCTGGCATTGGTCACCAGGTAATCATCGCCTGGCATGTATTGTCCAGGGTCCACAAAGTTAGGTGTCACCATAGTGACACTGGCACATGTGTCCCTGTAAGCTTGAGCCACTTTGTTGTTAATCAAAGGTGTCTGTCTGTATTTGCCCAAGTTACTGGGACTTATGTCAGGGGTCAAATCTATGTCCCCTTCACAAACCAGAACAGCCTGTGTAAGGGTTCTGACTAGGTCAGAATCTCCTTCAGTTCCCAAAGTGATTCCCACTAAACCCTTGGCTTGAGGACCAACACTGCTAACTGTACTAGTGGGTGCAGGTGCCTTAGGGGCTGCAGTGCTGGGGGCTCCACCCTTTTTACACTCACTTGTCCAGTGAGAGGTGTTCTTACAAGTTTTACACCAGGGTTTCTTCTGACCTTCTTTCTTCTTCTTCTTGGAAGTTTGGGACCCACCCTCTGTCTCAGTTTGGGGCCCTGTTGAAGACTTCTGGTCTTTAGCTTTCTGCTCCCCACCCTTCTGGTCTGTTTTCTTCTGGTCACCACCCTGGTTCTGGTTCTGGTTCTTTTGCTTAACTCTGGTTCTTACCCATTTATCTGCCCTCTTTCCCAATTCTTGGGGAGAGGTCAAATCTGAGTCAACCAAATGTTGATGCAACTGCTGGTTCTGACAATTATTTAAGATTTGTTCTCTCATCAGCAAATTGTACAATCCTTCATAGTCTGTAACCTTGCTTCCCAGCAACCATCCCTCCAGAGCCTTAGTGGCACACTCAACAAATTCAGACCAGTCCTGAGTCTGTGTCTTCTGGGTATCTCTGAACATTAACCTGTACTGTTCAGTGGTTAAGCCTAACCCATCAATCAGAGCACTCTTCAGGACCAGGTAGTTTCTAGAATCCCCATCACTAACTGTGAGGAGTCTGTCTCGGCCTCTACCTTCAAAGGAGAGCCACAAGATTGCTGCCCACTGCTCCTGAGGGATCTGCTGTACTCTGCAGGCTCTCTCCATTGCAGTAATCCATTTATGGATGTCATCCCCAGCTTTGTAGGGGGGCACAATCTTACTCAGGTTTCTATTATCAAAAGACCTGTCTTTATCCTTGTGGATATTGCTGCCACCAGTGGGTTCTATTACCCCACTCTCTCTAGGCTGTCTTGCTCTAGCAAGTTTCTCCTTAGCCAGGGCAACCTCTAACTCTTGCCTCTGGATCCTAAGCTCAGCCTCTCTCATCTTGGCCTCATGTTCCCTTCTCTGAGGGCTAGTCATCTCCTTTCTGGAGTGACCATGAGAGCCTCTAGAGACATGGGAGGTATTGGATTCACCTGAGTGATGCCTTCTCCTCCTATGGCCCTGGTTAAGTCCACCTGGGGGTCTGAATGGGTTGTTACCTGATTCATTCCCAAGTTGACTTAAGTTAGCCTGGTTCAGTCTACTGACCAGCACCTGACTATCTCTGTCATCATCTGACTCACTGCTTTCTACCTCCTCCTCCTCTTCTTCTTCCTCTACATCTACCTGAGGAGCTCCAGTGGTGGAGGCTTCCTCATCTACCAGGATGATAGGGGCAGGGGTGTCTACAGTGTCATCCTCTGAAGGATGGCCTCCTTCAGCATCCCCTGTGGGGTTTGCTTTAGAGGTCTTTAGAGCCTCAGACTGATCCAAGAGCTCTCTTAGGTGGTCTGTAGTAGGGGAAGGCCCTGTCTTCAGACCCCTTAAGACACAAAGCTGTCTTAATTCCTTAAAGGGAAAAATAGCAAACTGGGATGGTGCCCTTGGAGGGTCACTCTCAACAGGAGTAAGTCCACTGGACCCCTCTGTTCCAGACATTGCTCTAGTGTGGGTGGATGTGTTGCAATCTACCTACACTGGTGTTTACCTACTAAACCTATCTAGTAGTTGTAGCTAGGGTGTGCTACTCCCTTTACTCTACAACAACTAAGTTCAGTAGAACTTAAGTATACTAGTCTTGTTTTATATGTACCTAGCAGGTACCTGTATGATCTTTCAAATGATAATCTCAAAGATTGTAATGGTAAAACAACAGCAAGCTCAGATCCCAATCCGCTGCTCACCAATGTGAGAAGTTGGCCTGATATATAATGCTCACTAATTCTTAGTGATCACTTTGTATCATGCCAAGCAACCCTTATGATGATGGTTGTAATTCAACCTTGTAGACCAGTTATCCTAGTGGTAACGTGGACAAAGCAGTCTTAGGCTAAACTCTGAAAGGCATGTGAAGCCAGCTGTTATACCATACACAACCCCCTTGAATACCAAATGAAAGGGACACCACACAGATATATATTGAAAATATATATTGATTTATTAACTATTAAAATCCCCTGGACTCTTTATGAGCACAGAAGCACAAGTGTTAAATCACAAGACAGTTTAAAATACACAAAAGTTGCACAATATGGATGAGCCCTAGGGGCCACCTAAACCATATACTAAATAAGTGGTATAAGAGATACCTAAAGGAAAGTGAAGAGGCCTAGGGCCTTGGGAATCGCTGGAGCTATTCGAGACTGGAGTTAACTAAGTCGGGAAAGGCCCACGGGACTCGGGTGCAGTGTTCAAAGTGCACGCACTTCTCAATACAAAGTCTATGGTGCGTAAAAAGCACAAAGTTAGAAAGTTAGGAACCTTCCGAGTGACCTACGGAGCTGAAACTTAAAACACAGGCCCTTGGGATGTGTACCAGTGCAGGAGCACCGGCGGAGCTGAGTTACCTCATCCACAGGAAGCGGGTGCACAGGGTCGAAGATGTGTCGGGTTTCGTCACGCTGGTCGATGGTGCTTGGAGCTGAAGATGCTGCAGGCGGCTCGAGGAGAAGAGTTCCGGTGGATCCAAGGGTGGATCAGAAGAGTTGAAGACCTGAAAGCAGAGGGGACAGTGTTCAAAGTCACTAGCCAGTGACTGCCCTGGAACCAGAGTGGAACCAGGCGATGTCGGGTGCAAACAGGCGTTGTCGGGTAGCTTCTTTCTGCAGCCACGTGGATACCCGGGGTCGAGGACGTCCAGGAGTCGGTCACGAGCTGTCCCACGTAGGCTTCTCGCTGTTGGCGGTGTCGGCGACCTGATCGGAGCAAACAGGCCTTGGCAAATGCAAGCCACGCAGAAGTTGAAAGATGCTGTTCACTCGGACCAGCAAGGTCAGAGCGGGTGCTCCTTTTCACAGGAGCTTGGGTAGGTCTGGAGCAACCAGACCTGCTGTTTAAATCTTCGGGTTCGTCGCCAAGATGGCCGCTGACCACGTGGCTAGTGGCCGGGATGGCGCGTCGAGTGGCACAGTGCAAAAGGGCCCCACGCAGATCGTGGAGATGCTGGGGGGCTGATCTTCGGTGCAAGGGCTGCTCGGTGGTGGGGGTTCTCAATCCCCAAAGCACAACGTCGAGGATGCCTCGGAAGCTGCGCAGTCAGCTTTTCGAGTGTCTTCCAAGAGGTCCGGTCCCACGTCACTCGGTGCCTCCACGGGTCCCTTCTTCGCAGGGACTGTGGATCGGGCTCTGAGAGGTCTGGGAGTCTGGTTCTTGTTGGGCTCTGGGCTCGGTCTCCGGCGGGAGGCGGCAGCAAAGCAGACGTCGGGTCGCTGGTTGGTGCCTGTGTTCACAGGGTGGTCACTCCTTGGCCACAAGGGAGATTCTTCTTCAGTCTTCTGTGCAGCAGAATGTCGAAGTCCAGTCTTCTTCTTAGTTTTAAGTTGATTTCGGGATGATCTGCTGTGCAATGGCACTGCTCCCCCTCTTATTCCCAAACTGGGGGTGGATCACCTACTAGGTCCCTCCTCTGGGAGGAACCAGGAAGGGGGGCGGTTACACCCCCTTTCCTTTGTCCAGCTCCGCACCAGGACTGGGGCTGGAAGGCCCCAGAACCGGTTTGGACTGGCCTATGCACGGGGACACCTTGTGTGCCCCGGGCATGTCTGATTCTTTTCAGCCCTGTCCTACCTAATACACAAAATCCTGTCTGGGGTGGTGCTCGCACCTCCCAAGGCAGGAAACCCTTTGTCCAGGCCACCATCTGCCGAGTTTCGGTCAGCAGCAGGAGGCCAGACTTGTGTCTGTGGTGGCAGCGTCCATTTTGTGGAGCTGAGGCTCTGTTTAACTTTAACCGGGGTTAAGGCTACACACATGTCGTGTCCCTCTTGAAGGGTGGAATGCTATCCCCGTCGCCAGAATTGGCGAGGGGATAGTATTCCAATTCGTATGACACCTTACTCGACATGTTTTGATAAAGCCAAACCAAAGATAGCATTTAACCGCGAGGATTATAATGCACTTAAGAGTATATGGTATGGCAATATCCCGGAACAGCTTAGGGAGTTGTTCCCGACAGCTGCAGACAGGCTCAGCTCATGCCAGAGCACCATCTCACATATTTCCAAGCACTCTGCCTCCAGGATTGATGAGGCCTTCCATAGGAGTGGCTGATAGGAACATATGTGTCCAGTTTAGGGTTAGGCACAGACATACTGTACCTAAGTAAGAGGTGGTTACACCGACTTACCCCAGCTGAGTGATCAGCCAGTTGTGTCAAAGATGGAGGCCAGGCCAGGGGTGGCACAATACGTGCTGCAGCCCCTGGTAGGCCTTGGATACACCTATGCCCTGGGCACCTAGGGTGCACTATTACAGGGGCTCATAAGGTGAACCAGTTCCAATTCGTAATGCACCTAAAGTGCATTGGCATCAATTTAGAGAGAGAACAGCAGGCTGTGGGTCTGATTAGCAGGCCCACAGCCACATTAAGTCAGAAACCAGTGAAGCAAAAAGCAAAAATTTGGGGTGACCATAGGATAGCAGACCCTACTCTCCTACACTTTGCACTTACAAAAATAGCCAAAAAAGATTATTACAATCAAGTGATTTTGGAAGCCCAACAAAGACAAAAGACTGTCTTTGCTATAGTGAAATCCTTTATTCCCCAAAAGCCCTTCAATTAGAAATTCCACCCTCACAAGGCCTCTATGACCAGATTGCGGATTACTTTGAGGATAAAATAAAATGGATCCAGGAAGACTTCTCACAAATAGCGCTGCCAAATCCACAGGAAATAAAAAGCACCCCGGCTGAGGCTCTTAATTCCCTTAGTTTATTCAAACCAGTTACTCTTGCTCAAACTAGGGATGCAATAATCTCATGTAAATCAGGATCACCTGCTGACGCGTGTCCCCCGTTTATTCTTCACCAGATAGTTGATATAGTGAATCATATCATTGACAGAATAGTTAATGATTCACTCAGCTCAGGAATTGTGCCTAGAGACTGGAAAAAAGACACAGTCAAACCTTTAATGGAAAAACAAAACAAAGACCCTACAGAACTTTCCAACCTATGTCCATATCCCTCCTACCAGTACTTGGGAAAATAATGGAATCCATGGTCCACCAAGAACTTTCAAACTTTGTGGAAACACATTACATCTTGCACCAGTAACAATCAGGCTTCTGCCCCAAGCATTCTACGGAAACTGCCCTCATGGGAGTAACAGATTCCATTAAATTTATCCAAGATGAAGGAAAAAACGCTGTCCTGATTATGCTTGACTTATCAGCGGTGTTCAATACCATTTCTCATAACATACTCATCGAGAGACTGAGAGCAAATGGTATTCCGGACAGAGCTCTTGACTGGATAGCTTCTTTCCTTTCGGAGAGAATTCAAATAATATCTTTAGGCCTTTTTTCCTCAAATGAAAAAAAAAATTAACTGCTGGAGTACCTCAGGGATCTATATTGAGTCCCCTACTCTTTAATATATACATGGCGCCCCTCATCACCCGCATTGAATCGTATGGCATATGCGTTACTTCATATGCCGACGATACGCAATTGATCGTATCCCTGGAAATAAATGCCATCAGAGCGGAACAAAATTTCCAAAACTGCTTAATGGATATTTTTCAGTGGATGAAAATTAACGACCTCAGATGCAATTCAAACAAAACTGAGATTCTGCCCATGGGGAAAAATGCCAACTTTTGCCCCAGTAAATGGTGGCCTGAAGGCACCATTCCCCCTCCTGCCTCAGTAGAGTCAGCAAGAAATCTTGGAATTCTTTACGATTCCTCTTTGTCTTTTGATTACCATGTAAGAAACATGGCAGGCAGCTGTTTTAATATAATAAAATCTCAGAAAAAATTATTTGATTTTCTTCCTATTAAGGCAAGAAAGTCTGTTGCCGTCTCCCTTATACTTTCCCGTTTAGATTACTGTAACGGGCTGATGGCTGGGGTTAAGAAATAAACAATAAAGAAGTTACAAAGTGTCCCATATGCGGCAGCCCAGCTGGTCCTAAAACTCCCTAGAAAATCCTCAGCATCTTCAGCCCTCAGGACGTTGCATTGGCTACCGATCCATAAAAGGATTCTTTTTAAGATCTTGTTGGCTACGTTTAGAGCCTTAAATGATATCGGCCCAAGGTATTTGTCAAATAGATTTACCCGCTATAACCCAATTAGGGTTTCGAGATCAGCGGGGTGTAATCTGGCCAACTCCCCGAAATTTCATCTTAAAACAAAAGGAGGCAAAAAACTTGGTGTTCTGGCCTCTAAGGCCTGAAATGCTATGCCAAACGATCTTAGAATGCAACCCACTGAAGCCGCCTTCAGAAAAAAACGTAAAACCTGGCTACACAATCTGACAGGTACGTATGTATTGGCAGCCATTTAGCGTTTCTTCCCCCTGACTTTAACCTACTTTTCTTAGCGCCAGGATGCTCGTTTCGGAGCGGCAGTTCGCGCTCTATAAATGCCAAATAACATAACATAACATAATTTGAGCTTTTGTAGACACACACTTTCAGCTTAAGTTTATCCTGGTTCATTTATTCAAACCTCTTCACTAAATTTTTAAGTATTAATTTTCACATTAATCACATGAAAGAATGAAAACAATGTCCTTCAGTTTTCATATCACAAAAAACATATCATAATACATTTACACAAATGAAAACAATAAATCATTTTTTACAAACAACCTCACACAAGATTTTAAATAGACAATTACTATGACAGTTTCTAAAAAACAAATATACTGCAATAAAACAACTACTTCCTGTCTTATTGCTCTACTCCTAAATGTCCACAGAGTTTTTCCTTAATTTATCAACTACAATGGACAATATACTATGGGCATAAAGGGGATTTTATCCCTTAGTTTAGAATGGATTTAAACTATATGCTGACGTGTTTCGAATTCTGTTAAATTCTTCACAGAACTCCCATCGGGGCTTTTCTTCTAGATCAAAAAAAAATTGTAGAAAACATTTTTTTTTAGTGTCTTCTCCCTTCCTATCAAATTTTCACAAAAAGTATGCTTCATGCACCTCTTAGTTCATAGTACCTGAAGCAGTGTGGAGAAAACCTTCACACTGATAAAAACATCTGATCAGGATAATTCGCGTTCCTTCTGTTCACAGCTTTTCTAAAACAGTAAGAGCAATATTTTACTACAGGCCTTCGTGCGTGTTTCTATCACACTTGTAATTTCATCTTTTGTTTTAGCATATCTTCTTGTTGTTCTCCTTTAGCAGGCTAAAATTCTCTATGCCTTTTATTGTATTTTACCACCTGGACCCTGCAATTAATAAGAAATGTTGTTTAGTTTATACTCTCTAGTGTCTAATACCTCGTTGATGTTGGTGAAAGCTTTAATCAGTACCTGTTTGTGGAGCTGTCTCAGCTTATTTAATCTGGCCTCTTTTATTCTCTCTTAAATTGTACTGCTATCTCTTCGTGATTGCAGAAAGAAAGAGGTTCTATTTAGTTCTTTTCAGTAAACCGCACTGTGTCTATTCGCAGTTACAATGTTGCCGTTAGTTACCTTTATGTTTATCCTTCCAGAGTAAACCGCTTTACTGAATAACTTGAAGCCTTCCGTCAAAACCCGCATTTCCTAAATGAAATACGCCAGTGAGTGTGCCTGCAGAGTCTGCTTGAATCCATTTCTTTAAAAAGATTCCAAAGCGTTTACTCACCGCTGTCGTCAGACTATCGCCTTCATCACTAGATTTTCCTTTCACTCGTAGCCGCCATTGCTTGTTTGCCGCGTTAGTCGAAAGGAGATTAAAAGGAAAGGGGCATGGCCAGCTGCATCACACAATCACATTGCTGTCGCTTTACAGAGTCCAAACAATGTATTCTGGGAAGCGTAGTTACTGATTTAACCTTCATTATCAAATGCGCTTTTATTTAAAGCTGCAACTCTACAGTTCAAACAAAGGTGATTAAATGCACTCTCGTGTAGCGTGCAGTATACAATTGCCCTGCAGTATTTTCCGACTCTGTATAGTATATAATGAGATGTATGGTTCAAACCTTATTGAGTTCGCTCATGTTATTAAGCCCTGTCACTGTACTATTCATAATTAGATAAGCCTCTTTCTGTAACAGTAGGCTTTCTGAGTCAATGTGTCATTGCTGTGTTTATTACTGCCAAAACGGTACAGTAAAAAATCATTCTCACCATGGGTTTTTGCTACAAAATGCTCGACCATTGGGGCAGTCATCACTTTCTTTTTAATTCTAGACCTGTGCTGTGTGATTCTAGTGTTCACCTGTTGAGTTGTTTTCCCTATATAGATTTGATCGCACAGGCATACTATTGCATAAACTACATTTTTAGTATTGCAATTATTGAACTCAGTATGTTTCCACCTAACCTCCTTGTGGTTGAATTCAGTACCTTCAATGGTATTACTACACGCCACACAGGTACCACATTTGTGGTGACCTGCTACTGGCTTCCTATTCCATTTTAAAAGCAAATCACTTTTTGGTTTTGGTATTGTGACGTCTACACATATTATCTGTTGGCCTATACTAGGATTCTTCTTCATAGCAAATAGAGGCTTTGGGAAGGGGCATTCAAGACCTTCAAGGAGGTGCCAGTTTCTAAGTATAATTTGACTAAATGTATTCGTGTCTGTGCCGAAAGTTGATACACAAACCTATTTTTCGAGTTCTCGCTTCTCTTTTATTTTTAGGAAGTTCTCACGAGGTGTGAACCTTGCTCTCTTTGCCGAACGCTTCAATAATTTTTTTAGGATAACCTCTTCTAGCCATCTCTTCACAGACGCCAGCTACATGTCTGTTAAAGTCTGATACATCTGTACAATTTCTCCTCATTCTTAATAATTGCCCGTAAGGGAGATTCTCTTTAAGGCTTTTGGGGTGGGCACCTGTGTAGTGTAATATTGAGTTTTTATCTGTCTTTTTCTTGTACAAAGATGTACGCAATTGATTCTCCTCAGATCTAAAAGTCATTTTTGTGCTACTTGCCTGTACTGAAAACTTGATGTCATTGTGCCGGTTATTGAGCTAGTCATGGAACAATTTCAATTCTACCTGGCTCCCCTGCCACACGAGCCAGATATCATCAATATATTGCAGCCATTGGAGTATGTTATCTTTGAAAGGATTATTATTCTCAATATATCGTTTTTCATATTGAGCCATGTACAGAACAGCCATCTCCGGTGCATAAGGACAACCCATGGCAGTACCTTTTACTTGCATAAAGAACTGGTCCTCAAATTTAAAGTAATTTTTCTTCAAAGCTTTCTTTGCCAGTTGCAAAATAAATGACGTTGGAACTCTATGGGGGAGGTCTCTGCCATCTAAATAAAATCCCATCACTTCCAGAGCCTCATCCTGAGGTATCTGGGTATAAAGCGACGTGATATCAAGTGTAAGTATGGGCGAATTTTGCGAATCTCGCGTTCGCGAATTTTGCGGATTTGCGAACTTGCAATTCGCAAAATCCGCGAATTCCCGCGAATTTGCGGATTTTTTTTTTATGTTTGCACGGGTTTCTGCAAGTTTGCGAGGGTTTTGTACAATTTCGCAAATTGCGAAATTGTACAAAACGCGTGCGAACTTGCAGAAACCTGTGCGAACACAATGTGCCCAGTAGGGTATGTGCCTCGTCTTGTGTGAATAAAAGGTCAGAGAAAGATCAGTTCAGCAGATGAAGAGAAAGAAGCTCTTGGTCACAGGAACAGCACGGGTATTGCGCTCGTGAAAGTCAAGGATGCAAAGCCTATCCAGCATCACAGCTGATTTTCCACGGTAGATTTGGGAAGAAGGCACACCTGTCCAGCCTCGACGACGCTCACGATTGTTTTTGGGCTAATGAATGAGTCACTGAATTTGAGCATCAACTAGTTTGAGCGACCATGTGTGTGTTACTATGCAATCGCCCCGAAGGGCGCAGGGGTCCCTTGAGTGAGCTGCAGACCTGTGCCCAGCCATGCAACTATTTTACAATGGCGCCAGCAAGCTGCCAGCGCCGTTGTAAATAGTTACAAAGTTAGCTTGCACAGGAAGCACTTAGATAAAATAAAGCAGCACCTGCTTCGTTTTATCTAGTGGTTCCTGTGCAAGCTAACTTTGTAACTATTTTACAATGGCGCTGGCAGCTTGCTGGCGCCATTGTAAAATAGTTGCATGAGTGGGGGTTCAACTTTTGAACCCGTTACGTTCGCGTATTTTTTTTTGCGGATTTTGTGGGAAATCCGCAAAATTCACGGATTGCGGATTTCCCAAAAATCCGCAAAATCCGCGAGCGTAACGGATTTCCCGCTCACACTTAATCAAGTGTCACCATCAGTTGTTCTTGGTCATTGAAGATTAGACCTTCCACTTTATTGATGAAATCTGTTGTATCGCATAAATACGATTTTACATCCTTCAAAAATTGTTTTAAAAAGAAGTCTACGTACTTCGAGATGGGCTCTAAGACCGTGTCACACCCAGAAACTATTGGTCTCCCGGTTGGTTTGACAAGGCTTTTGTGAATTTTTGGCAGGAAATATAGGACAGGAGTCCTTGGGAACTTTTTAGTTAGAAATTCATGTTCCTTAGGTCCCAGGAATCCTCCATCAAGACCTAGTTGTAAAACTTCAAAAATCATTCCTTGAATAGACTGTGTCGGATCATGTTTAAAGCTTGCGGTACCAGGTTTGGTTGTTCACCCCGAAACAATGAAAACAGTCACCCACGCTCTGGTCACGAGCCGACTGGACTACGGAAACACCCTCTACGCAGGTACTACCGCAAAACTCCAGAAGAAACTCCAACGAATCCAAAACGCCTCAGCCAGGCTCATATTAGACATCCCACGCAACGAACACATCTCTGGTCACCTTAAAGACCTCCACTGGCTACCCGTCAATAAGAGGATCACTTTCCGACTGCTTACCCACGCACACAAATCACTCTACGACATCGGACCAGAATGCCTCAACTCACGACTGTCCTTTTACACCCCCTCCCGCCAACTACGTTCTTCCAGCCAAGCCCTCGCCACTGTACCTCGCATCAACAAGACCACCATGGGAGGCAGATCCTTTTCATACCTGGCTGCTAAAACATGGAACTCACTCCCCGCTTACCTTCGCCTTACCCAGAACCACCTAGAATTCAGAAAGCAACTTACAACGTGGATATTTGACAAGTAATCCTCATCCCCTTCCTAAGCGCCTTGAAACCCTCTGGGTATGTAGTGCGCTATACAAATTCTATGACTTGACTTGACTTGACTCACCTGGCTTCTACCTTCCTCAAGGTACATTGCTGGTGGCCAGATTAACAGGGCGATAAGGGAGGTGCAGTAGTGATCTGGCCACGAGCAATGTACCTTGAGGACATTGTTTTCATTCTTTCATGTGATTAATGTGAAAATTCATACAAAAAAATTAAGTGAAGAGGTTTGAATAAATGAACCAGGATAAACATAAGCTGAAAGTGTTTGTCTACAAAAGTTCAAATTATTTAAGCTTTTCAACAATTAGAGATATAGGCTTCTCCCCAGTTGTGTACTCATTAACGGCCCTGCCTAGTCTCTGTCCCGTGGGCTTAACTCCCCTTTTTTTTACAAAGCAATGCAGGAACCAGCATGGGAGGGTCTGCATCAGAAAAGTTTCACACAGACAGGGGTCCCAATGCAGGTTCAGGGTTAATGCTGAGTTCTTTGAATCGGGAGATATCTATTAATAGAGGTAATTCATTAGTTTTGCTCTGGTTTGCACCGCAAAGCAGAGGAGATATATCAGTTCTGCTGGGTCCACAAATGGGCTGGCAGATCATCTTCAGGCCCACTGGAGTGGCACCACTTGGCAGGGTAGGACTTACAGATGGCAGAGTCCAGGTGCTGGGTTCAAGGTTGTTAGGTGCCTTCTTCCCATTATGCTCCAGTCATGAGGCTGGGCATCTATCCCTTGGAGTTATTTTGGGGTCCTGGGTTCAACAGATTAAGGTCAGTCCTTTTCACCCAGGCAAGAGAGAAGCAGGCAGCAGGTCAAAACAGCTGGGCAGCAGTTCCTTCAGAGCAGCAGTCCAGTAGAGAGACACTCCTTTCAGCAGTACAGCAGTACAGCAGTCCTTCCAGGCAGAGTATCCACAGGTACAGATTCATACTGAAGAGTTGATTTCTGAGGTCCAATATTTATATCCATTTCTGCCTTTGGAATTGTAGCAGATTTAAGCTTCCCTTTGAAGTCCCTAGGCATCCTGCCTTCCCAATCCTGGCTCCAGACTATGCAGCCCTCTGTGCAGAGGCAAGACCCAGCCTATCCAAACCTACGTAAGGATGTGTGCAGCTCCACCCTCCCATCCTGCCAGCGAAGGCTCATCCAGGGACACTCAAGCTCTCTATTGTGTGTGGCTGTCTAGAAGGAATACACAAAGTTCAACTGTCAGCTACACACAGGCATGTAACGCACTGACATGATGTAGGTACTACTTGGCCAAGGCAAGAAAATGCCATTTTCCTAAATGTGGCATTTTTAGCATTGTAATTTAAAACCCGGCTTCACCACGGATAGGCTTTTTCATTACAATTCCAAAAACACCAAACATGAACTGGGTTCTTTTCTCATTTGAAAGTTACAGGTTATTAAATGTAATAAGATATTTTCAATGCTATCCTATAGGAGAGGTAGGTCTTACAGTACTGAAAAATGAATTTAAGAATTTTTCATTACCAGGAGATGTAGAACCTAAAATTGCATGCCCTTCTTCCTAAATAGATTGCACCCCTAGTTGATACATTAAGTAAAAACTCTGTGGACATTTAAGAGTAGAGCAATAAGACAGGAAGTAGTTGTTTTATTGTAGTATGTTTGTTTTTTAGAAACTGTTTGTCATAGAAATTGTCTATTTAAAATGTCATGTGAGGTTGTTTGTAAAAAATGATTTATTGTTTTTATTTGTGTAAATGTTTTATGATATGTTTTTTGTAATATGAAAACTGAAGGACATTGTTTTCATTCTTTCATGTGATTAATGTGAAAATTCATAATAAAAAATTAAGTGAAGAGGTATGAATAAATGAACCAGGATAAACATAAGGTTCTTACATTGCAGCCTCACAGCTCTTCAGAACAGACCAATATTCCTCACTGCACAACGCATCATCGATGCAGGACTTCACATCACAGGCCCTCATCAATGGGATCCTTCACGATGACTTAATACCTCACATCAATGCTCTGCAGCACCTCAGAACCGATGCATCAATGTGATTGCTTGGCGCACCCACAGCACAGAACCTCGCAACGCTCCACAACCAGGACCTAATGTGCTTTGTTCAGCAGGTCGAACTGGATCCTGTGGTCAGCTCATGCTCCATCACAGTCTGCCTGACCTTGGGACTTTGTCCGGCTAGACCAGATATTTACTGTTGGCACTTTGCACTATTTGGCACTATTTTCACTTACAGTTTTAAACCTGGATATCTCTGGTTCTACTGATAGGATGATTGTTGTTTTGTTCTTGTTTTATTTTTAAATAGGCGTTGGATATATTTGTGGTGTGTTTTCACTATGTTACTGTTTGAAGTGCTGCACAAATACTTTACACATTAACTCTAAGTTAAGCCATACTGCTTTGTACCAAGCTAGCAGAGAATTGGGCTTCATACAACCAGGCTCAGCTGGGGGTTTCAACTTAAAGGGTAATCTTCATCAGGGTTTAGGCCTTAAGCTAGGATCACATGTGGGAGGTGAACTTTCCATGTTTTCACCAGCTGTAGGGCTTGTCTATATAAGTATAGTGGTCATTTAAGGTAACATCTCATTATAATCTACTACACTGTTGAAGATTTTTAATGATTCCCATATGAGAGATACCATTTCTTCATGCTTTAAATATGAGGGTGCTGCTTAATAATCCAGTCTCCCATAGGATGGCAACCATCTGCGATGCTGTAGAGAACAACTCTACTTACTGAGATTCTGATTTTTTTTGTATAATTAGTCCCCAAGTGGGCTTACTACCCCAGGTTCTTGCCAAAATGATATTAAACTACATCCACTTAATGTTAGCAGCTGCCCTCAGTCACAACCCCCAACTTGCGTCCTCTGCATAGGGGCCTAGCGCACAAACCTCATACCTTACCCCTATGGCTCCCCATGCATGCTATGACATCATGAATGATGTTTCCTGGCCTCCTCATGATCCATATTCTCCCAACTACCTCATGACTGATATTTTCTCTGCATCCCTCATAACTGATGTTCCCAAAACTCCCTTATGACTGATGTCTTCTGAGCATCTTTCATAACTGATGTTCTCCCAGCACCCTAATGTCTGATGCTCCCACAGCACCCTCATGACTGATGCTTCCCCCGCACCCTTGTGAATTCCATTATATTTGCACCTCTGCACGTGTCCCCTATAACCCTGTGAATTCTGTGCAATTAATCCTCCACCCAAGGACCTATGAACCAATTGAGCTCCTGTTGTTTACTAGGGCCTTGGTGTGTTTTCCCCTTGAGTCGATGCAAGCTTCCACCAGTATCCAGTGAGCAAACAGAATGCCTCACACTTGCTGTTACTAGGGCCTGGTGTTGTTTTAAATCAAGCTTGTTCGAGCAAGAATGATACATTTATTTCCTGTTGTTGGTCTTGATGTTTCCATTGCACCTGGCCTGTTCTTATCCATTCCCCCTGCCATCCATTTTCTGGGTCCATACCCCTATTCCCAACCTCTTGCACTTTCTGGTCCAATGTGCTGCCTCATCCTGCCCTCCATTGTCAGCTGTGCTGCCATAGCCCCTCCTACCTGCCTGTGTCATTAGCTGTGTTGCCACTTCCCCTCCTACCTGCCTTGTGTGGCCAGCTTGCTGCTTCTGACTCTACCCCTTCCTCCTGATCACTGTTGTCTGAGTCCAGACTCTATCCTCTCCCTTCTGTCCTCCATGGTTCCTTGTGCATGCCCTTACCCCTTCTGTCCTTCAAACCATGGTGCTGCCCCTGCCTTGGATCCTCCCACCTTCCCTCTGCTGTCCATGTGCATGCGTCTATCTCCTCCCCCTACCCTCTATGATGCATTGTTGTTCCACTACCCCTCTTTCCAAACATATGGTCAGCTTGCTGCTCCTTCCCTGGCCACCATCATGTGCAGACCCCTTGACCTTCCCTGCTGCTCTCCATTCTCCATTGTACTGCCTCTGCCCCTTTTCATTCCCCTGCATAGACCATAGTGCTGATACTGCTTGTTCTGCCTTCCATGTGTGGTCATCTTGCTGTCCCTGTCCCCTCTGTTGTTTGAGCCCATGCCCATACACCCACCGTCCTGCCCTCCATGGTGTGTTGTGTTGCCACTCCCTTTTCCACCTTCTCTGCATGGTCCTTTGTGCTTGTACTGTACCTACTGTCTCTTCTGTGTGGTTAGTTTGAGGCCCCTACCTCCTTCTCCAGCCATCTGTTGTCTGTGTGCAGGCATGCATGCTCCTGTGCCCTCCCTATTGCCCTCCATGGTCTGTTGCATTGTCACTGACCTCCAGCATACCCTGTATGGACTATTGCGCTGCCACTTTCCTTGCCTCCCCTCCCCTGCACAGTAAGCTTGATGCCCCTGCAATCTCATTCCAACCCCCATTATCTGATTCTGGACCCCTACTCCATCACTAATGCCCATGCTGGTCTGTTCTGCTGCCACTGCCCCTCCCTCCTACTCTCTGTGGTCCATTGTGCTTCCACAGGCGCTCTCACTTGTCCTGCATGATTGGCTTGTTGCCATTGACATCACCACATTTCCTATCCTTGGGTCACTGTTCTGCCATTGCCCCTCCCGACTGGCATGGTTAGCTGGTGGCTCTGCCCCTATTGCCCCTTTTCTCTCAACTGTCTGAACCAATGCCTGCTCCCCCTCCCTTCCCACAGTGTTCCAATGAACAACTAGAGCACTAACATTTTGTGTTCATGACAAACACATAACACACCTGAAACCAACTTGATGGAATCAAAACTTTAAAACCTAAAGCATTTTCGTTACGAATAAATACAATTAGAGGATTCTTTTTCTTATAGAAATGATCAATCAATCAATCAGGGAATTGTAAGCGCGCTACTCACCCGCAAGGGTCTCAAGGTGCGGGAGAGGGGCAGGCAGTTCTGTTCAGCTGAAGAGCCAGGTCTTGAGAGCCTTCCTGAAGGTGTTTAGGGACGGGGCATTTCTGATGTCAGTCACAAGCTCGTTCCAGGTCTTGGCTGCAATATGGTAGAAGGATCTACCCCCTGCTTTGGCTCTGTGAAAGCGAGGGGTTTCGGTGAGGTCGAGATGGGCGGATTGGTGGTTCCTTTTGGGTACGTGGAGGGTGATTCTGTTATTTAGATATTGGGGTCTAGTGTTTTGTAGCTATTTGATGATGGTCAGTGCTCTAGAAAGTTAGAAGGAGGACACATTTTCTGAGTTGTCAAACAGTGCCAAAGGCTTTTCAAACTACTTGCTAATTTTATGTTGTTTATCCAAATGATCAATTGATGATTTATTGCACAAGTTTCTTAGGGGTTTGACACACTTCTTGCATTAGCTATATTTCAGCTCCATTTGGGATCTTCTTTTCTTTGGCGGTAATCTTGGGAGACTTTTTTGTTATCAATATCTAATTTCTTCATTTCCTGCAGTATCCTATGTAGGAAATGCTTTAAATTTTACAGCCTTGATTCCATCAGGATGGCTTCAGGTGTGCCACACCTTTGTCATACATGCAGAATGTTAGCTCGCTGGTTGCTCATGAGAACACTGAGGTATCACTGCAGTTGATCACCGGGGAGTTGTATGGCAGGCCACTACATGGAAGTCATTGGGGGGTAGGCAGGGGTTGCAGCTGTAAAATCTAGCTTGCTACCCGCAACTCCTGGCAATTGGAGGCAAAAGATTTGCTCCTACTGAGGCCAAGGATCGCAAAGGAAGTGTCTGTAGCAGCACGGAGCAAGCTAGAGGTCACAGCTGCGATCCCCAACTGCCCCTAAATGATGTCCATGGTTGCTTCTGGTGTTGAGAGTAAATATTTTAGTCCGCTTGTCAGAAAATTTGTTGAAATGAATGATGAAAATGTTTGTGAACACATAGAAAATGTGTCCTAATGTTGCTTTTTACACCACTAACCACTTCAAAAAATCAAATTCTCTCATTTTGTTCTTTTCTAAAGGAAATGTTTTAGGTTTTACAGCTTTGAATCTATCATGATGACTTTGGGTGTGCCACATGTTTGTCATAAATTAGAGTATTATCACTCTAGATGTTTATTAGAATGCTGTGGGAGGTCACAGTAGAACATTGGGGAATTAACTGACAGACGGATGCTGTTGGAGGTACATGGTTTACTCAGAATGTAAGACTTTATACGTATCTGGTTGAGGAACAAAGTGTGAATTTTTCTGAAATCAGTCTCTCATTTTAGCTTCTGGGGCACCCTCCATAACATCTATGAGTAAAGATGGGAGAAAAGAGTTTTCTCTCAAACATGGTTTCTCAAATCACATCATAAGATAAGCATTTTAAAATGAGGGTAAAATTACCTTAGAATACATCATAATTCCTAAACTTATAATGGCACCACCAACAAATGATTTATACTGTAACTATAATCTGTCATCACTCTTTATATGTGCTTCATTTTGTGACTCAAAAATAGGTGTTCTCTACAATGCATTCCAAAGGCACTACATCCCAGAGTACTGTAATTGCTGCCACATCATGTTATCTATGTTGTGGCCCACCGGTGAAACTCTGGGGTCCTTTGAGACTGTTATTTAGGGTATACTTACTTTGGCTTTGGAGTGAGCCTGTCTAAGCTCATGCTCCCTCCTTCAGTTCTGTTAATGACAATGACGAGGTCTTGTTTAGACCCTATAGTTCAAACGTAAGTCAGTTGCAAATACTTATGGTTGGGTGTGGTTGTTCTGCACTGAGTCTGTAAAAAACATACTTGTGCCTTAATCGTATAATAATGTACATTACTTATTACAGCTCAAAGTGCAGTAATTTGATTTTGGAAACGCCTTGAAAATGATCAAAAAGTTGCACAATGGTGTCGGAAAGAAATACAACAAAGTAATTTAAAATGGGCAAAAATGTGTAGGAAGAGAATGATACAGGCCTGCGAAACTATAGAAGTGGATATATCCCGTGATTCCCTAATAATAGAGTGCTAAAAATATGAGCTAAAAATTAACGGACAAGCTGCTACTAAAAGCAAGGATAGGGAATATCTTGGTAAGAAAATATTGGTGGAATGTATGATGAATGCATGGGCAAAGGAAACCTGGTTCCCATACTTGGATCTCTTGCCAAACCCGTGGTTTAGACAAGAGATTCTAAGGTTACGCATTGGGATAAACCCTTGGATAACCGATAAAGAATTCAAAACCAAAATGTTGGACCATAATGGGTATTGTAAATGCAGGTTGGGTACAAAAGGGGATACTGTGCACTTTTTGTTGGATTGTATAAATATCTTAGATCAGGGTAAACTTTGGCTGTGTCCTATATTTATAAAATATGATATAAGAAGAAGGAGACAAGCACTTGAGCTAATTACAGAACTTCCAAGCATTGACATCGCAATTGCACTCTGGAAATTTATAAAGGTTGTCCGAGTTTTATAATAAGTCAGAAATAGATTTTAATGTTTTAAATGGAATCGTGTCTAGAGATAATCGGTCTTATTATTTTTTAGGATAAAAATTAATTGGAGGAATCAATCATATGTGTACCCAGTTTTAAATGTCATATGTCTTGGGAAAGACCATTTACACTTGTCTTTTTAAAGGAATGAGATTTTAACTACAAATTTTGTATGAATTGTTGTTGATGGGAGATATTTTAACTCAACAAAGTGCTATGTATTGGTTTAAAGATTATAATCTAAATAAACGTACCTTTTGAACTGAACTGAACATTACAAAGTTGGCGAGGAGTTGGAGCAGCCTTAATAAATAATGGAATGCCATTTTAAGTCTGCAGACCCCAGGATCCTGTGATCTGTCACTTGTTCACCAGTATTTGTTTCTTTAGAGCACCGCTGATGCTTTCAATATCACAGGAAGATAGCTGCTTATCCAAGGAGGTGTTTCTGAGAGATTTCCAAATGTAAATGTCAGCACAAGGAATTTCCAATAATTAGCAGTGAGCTCAAGATATCTGTGACATCTGCATCATGAGCAGGGAAGCCTCTATGTTATTTTGTCATCAAGGGAAATAACACATTGCCTGGGAGATGCAATCTCTTGATAACAGCAGTGAACTTGGATCTGGAAATGGTAATCAGATAGCAGCTATAAGAAATTGGGTTACTGGTTGATGGGGATGAAACCCTTCCCAAGTGGCAACCACAATTCTTCTCCGGGTAAAGTCTGAAGCAGATCCAAAATAACCTATGCTCAACCCCTGGAGGAGCTTGGAACAAAGCAGTCAGGCTGAACTTTCAGGCAAAGTGTAGATTATTTGAGCAATACTTCAAACAGTAACAAAGTGAAAACACACCACAAATGTCCAGGTCCTGCTCCTGCTCATCCAGATCATTCCCATCATGTTGCTCCTCTGTGGCTATCGTAATTGTCAACTGGACTACCAATGACTAGGCCCTAAGGGCTTTCGAAGCTCAAACCTTTTAGTACCCTTCTTTATTTGTAGTCACCTTTTCTTGAAGATCTGTTTGGGCAGCTGGCAAGCTCAAACTCCATGATTTCAGGTATGGTTTCAGACATCCGAGAAGTAGGAATGAGGGTAGATTTGGAAAACAATAGGTAGCCAAATGATAATTGGTCTTAAATTATTTTTGTGAAGTGGTAATGTACCACAAAAATACTGTATGGCACTGTACACACACAACTCCAAATTACAAGTGTGAGAAATTGAATTACTCATTGAGGGGGTGAAACCCTTCTCAAGCAGGAACCAGAATTCTCTCAGGGTGAAGTCACAAGCAACCCCTAAATTAACCTGCGCTAAAACCTTAGGGTAGTTGGGCACAGATCAGTCAGACTTAAATCAGTGGCAATGTGTAAAGTATTTGTGCAAAACCTTAGCAGTAATACAGTGAAAACACACCACACAAAACAAAACACAACAGGTTTAGAAATATAAAGACATTTGTAATACCTAAACAAAGACAAACATGGTGAAACTCCTATAAGCAGAACCAGAAATGTTAAATATTTTAGTAAAAATAGCACTAAAAAATCTCAAGCCTCAACTGTGCAGGAGTAAGACACATGTTCAGTTCAACCACTCTGAAATGGGGGCTGGCTACAGGGACCCAGTTAGGCCTGCTGAACAGAGTACCTTTAAATCCTGGTTTGAGGAGCCTTGAGAGGATCCTTGTCAAAGAGGAGTAGTCCAGCGAAGCAATGTGTCACTTCCGAGATATGGTGAGTTTGTAGTGAGAGGTCATGGTTGAGGATCCTGTGGACGAGGGCTTACAATGCAAAGGCCGGGTTCTCTCAGTGGGGGTGGTGCATCAGTTACAAGGAGCAGCAATACTGTGATGCAGATTCTTTAATCAAGTCTGCCATCAATGAGGGATGCGAGGGCCTGCACCGAGGATGCAGTGCGCAGTGGCAGTTCCGATGGGGATATCAGATTTGATGCAGGTCTATGCGATGGTACCCATCCATGCATCAATGGCAATCATTTTGTTCTGCTCAAGGTTGTACCAGGCAGCACAGGAGATGTATTGGTTCCGCTAGATCCACAGAGGCTGGCATAGCACTTTAGGCCCACTTTCAAGGATCCAGGACTGCACCTCTTGGCCAGGTAGACTCACAGATGGCGGAGTCCAGATGCTGGGTTGAAGGTTTTTGGAGCCCTCTGTCTCTGAGGCTCAAGTCAGGATGCCAGCCAACTAGCCCTTGGAGTCACTTTGAGGTCTTAGAATTAAGTCCTGTCATTCTTACCCAGGCATGAGGACAACAGGGAGTAGGTAAACACAGCAGGGCAGCAGTTAATCAGTGCAGCAGTCTAGCATAGTAGCAGTCGTTTCAGCAGCACAGCAGTCCTTCTTCCTGGTACAGTACCCACAAATCTAGCAATGTACTGAACAGTTGATGGCTGAGGTCCAGTATTTATACCCACTTATACCTTTGAGGTGGGAGAATCACTTCTAGAGGTTTCCCTTTGAAGTTTTTGGGCATCCAGGCTTCCCTGACCTGGCCCCAGACTAACCACAGGGGAGTTTGCAGCGCTTTCTGTTGAGGTCGGACATAGCCTATTCAGCCTGTGCTCAACTCTGCCACTGATGGCCCATCCAGGGATACCTAACCTCCATATTGTATTCGGCTGTTTAGAAGGAATACACAAAGTCAGCTGTCAGCAACACTCAGTCACGGGACCCAGAGACTGGCTACAGGCACTAAATGGTTAAGGCCGTAAAATGTAAACTTTCTAAAAGTTGCATTTGCGAAATTGTAATTTAAAATCCGACTTCACCATGAGTTAGGATGTTAAAATTCAATTCCAAAGACACCGAACAGGAACTAGTTACCTTCTCTCCATTTAAAAATGACAACTTATGAAATATAATAAGGTAACTCCAATGTTATCCTATGGAAAAGGTAGGTCTTGCAGTAGTGAAAAACTAATTTAAACGTTTTTCACTACCAGGACATGTAAAACCTTAAACTACATATCCTACCTTTTCAAATAGTTCTCCCTGCCCTGAGGATTATTTAAGGAAGGCAATGGCACTGACTACTTTTTGTACATTTTGAGATGGTTGCATGCATTGTCACCTGTCCTCAAGATAGATGGGGTCAATTCATAGCCCCCTTGTTGTCCAGAGAGCTATAGGCAGCCTACCAATCTGCCAACCCCATGGGGTTACGTCCTATCTTGATATCAAGAAGCTATTTTGGAGAGATTAAGATGTGATCAGGAATACTACAGAAACTGCTTCAGAAAGGAAAAATGGACAGCAGGCGACAACCCTCGAGCCTTGTATTATAGGATAAGGGACTTACTTGGGGAACCACTGGCTTCAACCATTAACATCTTCTATAGGTTAACTCACCAAGATCTACCTGGAACAGTATCTCAAAGCCATCCCTAATAATTCCTGAACAGGGATTAAACAACATCCCAACATTTTGGGCACGCTGGTCAGCGCCCTTGCTTGTGCTTATCACCAATCCCATGAACTTGATGCCCATCCACATCACTTTACTGTTGGCATACCCAAAACCCTGAGTTAAATTCCACCAGCCCCATCAGAAAATAGAGCCCCAAACCCTCTAAAACTCATTCCAAAGCCCACCACAGGAGGAACTAGACAGATGCAAGGGCCCCAATGTTTCCACTTTGCCGAGTGGGGACACATAGCCTGACATTGTCCCTTACGTAACCCTACTCACGAACCAATGGAGGTAGGATATACCCATGGTCGGGCATTGACGTCAGGTGAGGCCTCTGAGAATAATAAAAACAAGATCCATGTATATTGGAAATCAGTGGTTGCCTTATTATATACAGTTTTCCAGTATACTGTAGTTAGTAAAGAAATTATACCCAGCTCACAGCTACAAGGGAGCAAATGTATACAAGTTACTTGAGTACCTGGTGAAATGAGGTTGTATCCTCTTGCAGATGTTTTTATTAAAATAGATGGAGAACCCCAATTAAGAAAGGTAGGAGTGGTACCCTCTCTTCCTAAATAAGGAACAGATCTCCCTAGGTTTCGTGAATACTAATCCACCCTCACGCCCTCTTCCCCCTTGTTGGGTTAGTTGGAGAGTGCTCCTTTTTCGAGGGAGTAAATAACAGTGCCCCCTACAGTGAAATCCAGTAGAGAAAAGAGAGAAGAGCAGGCTCTGTTTCATATGCATTTCTGTCCTATATCCACCAGTGTCTTTGCCTCTTCAGGTGCATTCCAAACTCCAGGCAGGAATTTCACAGCAGCCCAGAGGGATGGTAGTACCTTGCTATACACCTGGGAACAAGTACATGAAGATAATCCAAAAAAGAGAGGCCCATTGTGGTATAAAAATGGCTTACTGTATAGAATAATTCACAAAGACAGACACACTAAAGAACAACTGTTTGTAACAAAGCATTTCATGAACAGGCTCTACACCTAGCCCATAGTTAAGCATTTGACAGTCATCATGACCAGGAGCACAAATCAAAGTATTTACTGAATATGTTCTATTGGGCAGGGGTGTATTGAGAAGTAGCTAGATTTTGGGACACCTGTACCAGATGTTAATTGGTCAACTTACCCTCACTATTCCTGCACGCCACTGCAACCTCTCTTCATAATGGACATACCTTTCCAAAGAGTAGGAATGGACCTGGTGGGTACTCTAATACCCTCTTTCAGCGAACACCAATACATATTGGAATTAGTGCACTACACTAGTAGGTCTCCACAAGCTATTCCCTTGACCGGTAGAACCACCATGGCAGTGACACAAGCCATGATTTCTTTTTTTTCTCATGGTGGCTCTCCCCACAAGATTCTAACTGACCAGGGTACCCCATTTATGTCATGTTTGATGAAACAGATATGTGATCTACTAGGTATCAAACAGATCCGTACTGCTGTCTATCATCCCTTGACAGACGGCTTAGTTGGAAGATACAATAACACTATTAAGACCATGTGTAAGACGGCCATAGAAAAGTCAGGTAGGAATTGGGATAATAAACTACCATTAGTGCTACTTGCCACCTTTACATATGAACAAAAGTCCACCGGGTTTTCACCATTTGAACTAATGTTCAGATGAAAACCCTGGACCCTCCTTGACATGGCGGCTGAATAGATAGATTTGGCTGAAACTAGTAGACCATAGAACTGCATCGTATTTGTTACTAGCCGTACCTGCATCTTTTTAATAGGCTTAGCAGCAATCATTAGTAAAATTGTTTGGATTGCTGTCAAGTCTTTTTAATTCAACCTTTCACAAACATTTTCCTGCATTGCACTTGATGACTTGGTCTCTGTACTTAGGACGATAGTCTATTAGTAATTTACCATTGGTTCTCCTGGTGCTCTAGCGATTTGGTTTATCTTCCTACATCACAGCTTTATCCCCCATGTTAAATGGGTTGAGGTGACGGGGAAGCTGGAGTTCCAAATTATGACACCGGCCACGAAGGGCAGTTGATGGAAATCCTTCTCTTACCTTCCCTTCTCAGGGCTTACATTATCTCTCAAGTTGTTTAGATTTAGAGTGGTATTTTTATTGACTTTAAGGAACCACAGTGATTTTCTCTGTTTCTTTTCTTTTTCAGTACTTTGTGCTTTGTCAGACCCCCATATTCCTTTGTTGTTTATAAGTATTGGATTTGGGGATTCAATCTGGTTTTGGTCTATAAATATTTTCCCTATGACCCTTACTTCCTTGTTGAGTGGTATTTGAAGCTATAGTACGTCCCGATAGGACACCCTTGCTACACTATGAGAAGTCCACAAAAACATGGAAAGGGCTAAAGCCCGTCAAAAACATTATTATGACCGTAACACCAAGTTACGAGAATTTTCAGTAGGAGACAGAAAACTGATACTATTGCCCAGTACCGAAAAGAAACTTATAGCTGCATGGCAAGGTCCGAACAAATCCTATAAAAAATCACTCCTGTTAGATATAGAGTGTATATTCCACACAAAGGTGGTACAAGTCAGATTTACCATGTAAACCTTCTTAAAGTGTGGGTATACCCTTTACCTGATTCCATACATACTGACATTAGCATAAACCACATCTCGGTTGACAGACCTCTGGAGGTCCCCCTTCCAACATTAATGAGTGGTGATAGTGTCTCTATTCAACTGGGAGACTATTTAACAAGCAACCAAAAACACCAACTAGAGATACTGTTTAACAGATATCCTAACATGTTATCTGGTGTTCTGGGGCACACCTGATTGGTTGAATATAACATTATTACTGATCTTCAAAGTGCCCATGTCACCTTTCAAAGGCTGATCGATGTTTTCTTACTTGCGCATCATACATACATATGCCGTTGCATATCTAGACAACATAGTCATCCAACGTCCTGATCGGAAAACACACCTCCTACACTTAGACCAGTACTTACATACCTAACAACATGCAGGTCCTACACTAAACCCCAAATAGACCACTTTTGGTACTGATCATATAGAATATTTAGTATTCAATATCCAAGAAGGGAATATTAGGGGACGTGGCCGAGCCGCAGACTAAAATGGCCACGTAGCTTGGAGCTCCGCTGTCATCCAGGGATTTCCCTTTGACCGAGCTCCGCTGTCATCCCCTGTAAATGTCGGCCTCCAGGGTGATAGCGGCTTTGTGACACCGGAGTGCTCCGGAATGTATACTGGAGCGGCGCTCCTGATTTGGTGACAGAAAATGGTGCCAGGCCAGAGCTGAATGGCTCTTCAGGCCAAGGCCTGCGAGGGGGCATGGCCACAGCGGAGTCGGGGGCTTGAGTTTTGAGATGCAGGCACCGGACGCAGAGCAGCGGGACAGAGCTGCCCCAGGGGCGCGGAGCGGTCCTGCACAAAATGGCCGAGCGGCGTGTGGCTGATGCAGCAGGTATTCAACAGAGCAGAAAATGACGGTAAGTAAAATGAGCCTTTCTTCGCGATTGCTGGCAGGAAAAACTCACTCGCTGCCTGGGCCTTTCATTTGTTACTAGACTGTTGCCTGAAGAGAGTCATTGCCAGTATGTGTTCTCGATTATGAGTGACCCTTCACTCAAGCACAGATTAAAACTTGGGTGGCCTGTTTCAACTTTTGAGACCCTGGTGAGCACTTGAGTGAGTATTTCATCAGCAGGGGAGCTGTTTTGGCAAGATGCACACCTGGTACCCTCAATAAAGAACAGCAGAGCAGCAGCAATAAATGTATGAGCTGGGAACAAGATTGTGGCAAGTGCTGAAACTATAGATCACAAGCGAGCGACCTCATTTGTACATATTGTGGTGGCAGTGTCCTCTGGCTGTTAAGGGGGTCGAATATCGCATGGAGAGGAGGACGGGTTGTGACTTGACCAGGATTATACTAATTGAAATCATCCCTTGAACAGTGCGGTCTGGTGTTTCAAGGAGAGAGAGACCACCCAAAGTGTAAAGTGGGCAAGAGGGTCATGGGTAAACTGAGGAAGCTCACCTTCAAGAAGCCCGGGGGTAGACAGGACACCACAAACACCACCATGGTGGAAAGAGGAGACACAGCGGGCACTCAGCAGACTAACCCCCAAGGACCTGATGCCCTAATGATGGAGTTACGTGCAGGATTCAAGGCACTTGATATGCGTTTTGACTCCTTAGACAAACGGCTCAACAGGATGGGTGCCAAGCTGGGCCAACATAAATATAGATTGGAGAAAGTGGAGGGAGGGTCACTGACCTTGAAGATGGGGCGGCGCAAACTACAAAAAATCAACAGAATGGAAAGGATACTAAAAGCTATAGTAATTAACAATGAAGATTTGAAAGCCAGAGGACAGCTCAATAAACTACACACTATGGGGGTGCCAGAGTCCATGAATACAGGCCTATTGGACAGTTTTATGAAAGGGCTGTTGGTTGAGATGTGTGGCCGGGAATCATTTACCTCTACGTTTGTGGCAGATAGAGTGCATCCCATCTTGGGGCCCTGTCCGAATCCTGGCTGCCCGCCACGCCCTATCAGGGCGAGGCTCCTAAATTTTAAAGATCATGACACTGCCTTACGTATGGCTCGGGAGAAGGGAACTTCGAACTGGCAGGGTTCGATCATATCCTGGTATCCGGACTTCACAGTGATGGTGCAGGAGGCATGTAAGAAGTTTGTAGCAGTTAAACTTCCTTTGAGGAAGGCAGGACTACGATATGGCATGCAGTACCCTGCCAGACATAAGGTGGACATGGAGGGCCAGTCGAGAATATTTGAAACACCAGGGGAAGTGCAAGGATTCCTTCATTACAGCGAGGCCAATGGGCGACAGACGAAGGCTCCAACACCGGAGCGCTCACCAGGGATACCAGACTCTGGAGCTTAGGCAGAATTGTTTTCGAACAATTAAGAGGCTGTCTGCCGTGGAAAGGATTGATGAGTATTTTTAGATCTATATCGCCTGGCTTAATATTAGTTTGTTTTATTGTTGCATGTGGGGGGGCCGATGATAATACATACATACTTGATATTTGCTATTGGGGATTCGGCGTAGTGTTGCCACTCACCCAGTTCTTAGGCACCTATACTGTTCATTCATAGACTGAAATGCACAAGTTTGAATATTATTTCTCAGTATATTGGATGTTCCATGTTGCATGTTTGTTCTTTTACATAGGGAAATGCCCTTGCAATTGGGATAGCAGGGATGGGTGGGTGGAGGAGGAAGGGTTTTTAAGTCATAGGTATTATTTTCTCACAGGCTTTTGCTACCAATTGTGTAAAAGGTACATAATTACATATAAACACACAACTTGATATGATGTTGATTTCTTTTCAAAATGACATATGAATCGATGTTAAAGTATATTGATGTGTTGATCATCATTTGGAATGTTAGAAGGATTAATACTCCCAGGAAGGCAAGCTAGTTTTACATTATTTGCAGAGACACAAAATAGGAATTGCCTTTCTTCAATAAACTCACTTGGCAAAAGGGGCGAATGAGACACTGGCGGCATCTTGGGGCCCACATAGATATTTCGCCAATTACAGTTCTTATGCTAGAGGTACAGCTATATTTATACACAAGCAGCTTCCCTTTCAACTTTCTGCAACACAAGTAGATGCAGAGCGTTGGTATTAAGCATGGACGAATTTTGCGAATCTCGTGTTCGCGAATTTTGCGGATTTGCGAACTCGCAATCCGCAAAATCCGCGAATTCTCGCGAATTCGCGGATTTCTTTTTTTTTGTGTTCGCGCGGGTTTCTGCCAGTTCGCGAGGGTTTTGTACAATTTCGCAAACGCGAACTTACCTGTCGGGTCGCAAGTTTTGCGAACTTGTTGTTTCTACGTGTCCAGCCTGTTTGGGACACTCTTCTTCATCACTGCCACTCTCTGTCACCACTGCCACTCTCTGACTACTCATGCCACCCTCTGGCCCACCCATGCCACCCTCTGTTTCATCACCGCACCCTCTGGTTGTCCAGTGTACATTATTTTCGGCAAAGCAAAGCACACCTTCCCTGCCTCAAGTGACCTGAATTAATTTGGGGCTGATTAATGTGTCACAGAATATTTTTTTAGCTGGCACCTGCTTCCTTAGTGCTTCCTGATTAGTGATCTTTTGCACTTGCTAAGTGCTTTCATTGTTGCAAAATTAGTTACAACACCTGCCCTGCCCCAACTGACAATAATGAATTAGGGGCTGATTAATGTGTCACTGGATTTGAACTTCCAGCCTGGCTCCTGCTTGTCTGCCTTAGCTGTAATTCAGGACCTTTGTGTAACTATTCTGAGGGTCAGAGCAGGGTCACATAATAGTTGCAAGTAGGCAACTGAACTCTGGAGGGGCCCCTCAGGAAGCACTACAGGAAATGGCTACTAATGATGAGCTTGAACTTTTGAACCTGGTAAGTAGTTTCAGTTTTGCTAAGATCGTATTTCTGCAATTTAGCGCTTATTCGCGGGGCGCGAGGTTGAACTGGGAAGCCGCGAACTCACGCGAACAGTGCGAGCAAGCCATAAAATCCGCTGCTCGCGGATTTGCGGATTTTGCGGGAAATTCGCGAATCTCGCGGATTGCGAATTTACTGAAAATCCGCAAAATCCGCGAGCGAAACGGATTTTCCGCCCATGCTTAGTTGGTATGTCATATTAGTAGGATCCCTTGTAGGACGCAAGATAGCTTTGTTAGTCTATACGCACCTAATATAGACGATCCAGAATTTTTTAAGACTATACATCTTCAATTACTACAACTGGATGCTGATCACATATGTATGGGGGAGACTCCAATTTGTAATTAGACCCAGCGAGTGATAGTACGTCTAATGCAGTTGACTCTAAACTCCGAGCGCGCTGGGCGTTGCTTGATCTTTGCGCAGAGCTAAATTTATTAGATGTCTGGAGCCACTGTCACCCTGGGGAATTAACATATACCTACTATTCTACACCACGCCACACCTGGACAAGATTGGACTACAGGTTTGTCTCTCCCTCCTTGCTTGCTTGGTTTAGAGAGGTCCAGCATTTGCCTAAAACACTATCGGATCATTCACCTGTGGTCATGTCTCTTCGGCTCACACAGCCTACTGTCCCCACTCCTCTTCATTATTGCTCTTTATCCATTAGTTAGCCATCTACAGGAGCAACACTTACATCGGGCGACAATTTACTCCTGGACCGCTGCTGATATCACTCTATGCAGACAATGTGATCCTGTATGTGCGTAGGCCACAAGATAATAGTGCACCTTTAATTAGAGAAGTTATCAGGTTTGGAGCTTGCTCAGGCTTACTTATTAACTGGAGTAAATCTGAGATCTTTCCCTTAACCCCAGGTACGGCTAAATGCGACTGCAAGTTTAGCCTAACATGGTGCTATGAAAACTCTAAGTATTTGGGAATTAACCTCCGTAGGAAAACAGGTCAAGTTATACGATTAAACTATGGTCCTGTAATCCACACAGTAGAACAACAAGTTGAAAATTGGATTAAACTCCCACTTTCTTTGGCAGGTAGAGTGTCCCTTATTAAAATGATAGTCCTAACTAAGTTCTTGCACGTGTTCCAAAACATACCTATTACACTCACCGATTCTTTGTCACAAAACTACGTTCTCATCTTGTTTGGCTTGCATGCGGGGCAAGACTTCAAGAGTTAGTTGGGAAATATGTTAGTTAGCTGTGCAATGCAGTTTTGCGTATTCATGGTACCACCCAGATGCTCGCATACCTTACATTAAGTTGGAGGCTGTTCTATTGCTCCCTATCCCATTAGATACAATATTACTAAAGGGTTTTCCAGGAGATCCGGTAGATATTCAAACCGCCTCAATAACTAGCCGGGCATGGGGGAAGTTGTAACAGTTACAGGACGACATAAGATATACTTTTCAGCCATTCCAATTGTAAATAATCCATGGTTACCCATTATAGCTGAAACAATAGTTCAAAAGACACTCATAACATAATGGTTACATGTGGCGATCTTTTTCCAGATGGACAGATATTTCATTTGTCTGAAGTTGCTCGATTTAGCGAAGCGCCATTGATGGGTAAATTCATATGGAACAGGATGTGCCGCGCACCATGAACACTGTTGCTGGAATTCCCTTTAGAACCAGAATCATATGGGCCCTTGACGCACAAGGAGACCATTTAGGTTCAAAATTATACAAAGCCTCATTGATAAAAGCTAGAGATGAGAAAGCATGCACGAAGTGGGAACATGATTTGGGGGACCCTATAGACAACTCACAATGGGCCTTTTGTTATTCACAAATTAAGGAAGTCTCACTGAACAGTAGCCACAAACTACTGCACTTTAAGTTGTCATGGTGGGCGTATATGTCACCATTGAAGTTACATTCATTTGACCACACAAGATCACATGTGTGTCCTAAATGTGGGACGCAATATGCAGACTTTGCACACATGACCTGGAACTGCATGAAAGTGGCCAATTATTGGAGGGCAGTCTATGTGGAACTGTGTTGGATGATGGGCTTGGATCACCAGCCTACTCCACAGACATCCCTGTTGGGGTATGTTTGTAATGTTTCTAAACCCCTTCGTCGATACACATTTATTGCATTGCTGTTAGCCAGGAGGTTGATAGCAGTGGTCTGGGGGAGCAAGCGTACCCCTAATGTTAAAGCCTGGTTAAATAGTCTCATTTATTTCAACACAAACAGTGACATATACTCCTCCACACTACCGGTTACCTCTAGACCTAGAGACCTTTGGGGCCCCCTGAAAGCCTACCTGTTAGAATTGGAGCAGTCCTCTCCCCCACTCTCTCCGGCTGGGATAGACCCTTCAGGGGTGGGGTGAGAGTCTCACTGCCACCCGAAATACCATTTGAATATGTAAGGTATAATGTTCAAAGGTTAGTCACAAATAGGGGGAGGGTTAAAGACGGAGGTGACGCAATTATGATACAATGTTGTTTAATACAAATTGTGTGTGTTGTGCTATATTTCGTTTTGGAATTTAGTTGAAACATGAAGAAGTAACTATGGATATTTTTTTGTTTTTGTATGTCACCATATTAAATGAAGTAAAAAAAAAAGAATGGAATATTAGGCACCTACATAACAAGTTGGACGCCAAAAAGATATTCGCTCCTTATTAGGGCTTGTGGGATATTACCAGAGATTCATTCCCCATTTCTCAGATATATCTAGCCCCCTCACAGATTAACTTGTCAAAGATATATCAGGAGAACATATCCTGTGGTCTGACCTTCATAAAATAGTTTTTGTCAGCTGAAAGACTCATTATGTCATGCCCCTGTTCTCATGTTTCCCAATTATAAGAAAAACTTTGTCCTCCAGACAGATGCCTCAGGTTGGGACCTCAGAGCTGTTTTGTCCCAACCAGACAGTAATGGAGACCTACGCCCCATCCTATTGCTTAGCAGAGAGTTGTTTCCCAGAGAGTCCCATTCTGACACTATTGAAAAGGAATACTTGGAAATCAAATGGGCTATGGAAGCCCTACAGTATTACCTCCTGGGATATTCATTATTTTGCTCACAGATCACTCCCCACTTACCTGGCTAAAATTATTTTCTGATCACTTGTTTTGCAGCCCTTTTCCTTCCAAGCCTTACACGTTCCAATGAGACCAAAAACAAATGTGGACTTTTCATCTTGCTGTCCTGTGGCTGAATGACCTTCACATCCAATCCTGTTGGGAAGGTAGTGTAATCTACCTGACGGAATCTCGGCGAAGGTCCCAAAACCACCAATATGGCCGCCACATCTCCCCACGGAGGATATGAATATCCTGCTGTAGCCGATCCCCAGGACTCCGGAAGACCGCCGCCGGAGTTCCAGGATTTAAGCTGTAGAGCCTGGGATGATGCGCCAACGCCAGTAAAGGATTTCCCAGCTGGAATCAAGATTGCTGAGAGTGAAGAATTGGATGTGCCAACTGAGGGATGAAGCACTCCAAGAGGAGAGGAGAAACCATCAGAGGAAGACAAACAACCTGAGCTGTCCATGAGGTCAATGGGCCAGAGGACACGACACACAGAGAGACCGCTCCAGGTCCAATGCGAATGAGTCCAGTGCTTCAAGGAGGGACTACAAAGCTGGGACTCCTCATGCCATGGCCCAGGTGGGTTGTGATTTCAGGCAAGTGCCTAGCATGTACACTTTTCCTTTAAGAGCTGGTGGGCGGGGATGCTGCCACACCAAAAGTAAGTACAAGTACCCCTCAGTTAGGCACTTCACTTAGGAAGGGTACAGGTTTGGTGAAGATAGCACTAACTAGCCCCTGTGTAACCAAACCCTAGCCTGGCCACTATATATGTTTTTTTAGGCGAAACCCAATGATGTTGCGAATCCCTTAGTGAGACAAAGTGTGAAGATGCTTTCCTAACCAATACTCCCAACGGAAAAAAGAGATGAAAATAAATTAAATATCCCCTACAAAGTTAATGGCTTAAGAGATTCTGTTGGTCAGAAACTGAGGCCTGGTGTGGCTAAACTGGTAACTGACCACACTCTCATAAAGCTGTGTTGTTTTTTCAAGCTGATGTCTTAATCATGGAAGAAAACAACGAAACTCATGATAAACACAAGAAAGGTGTTATGTAACTTGAGTGAGTGTGGATTAATATCAGAATATTCAAAGTTTAAATGTGCTTTACAGAACTTGAATTTATCTTAGACATGAGGTGGGTAATGTAGGTTTCAGACCAAAATTAGATTTGTTATGAGCTATTGCTGGTACACCATCTCCTACAAATAATGATGAGTTAAGGTTTCTGTTAGGGTTGCTTGAATTTGATTTAAAATTCATTAAGAGGTTTGAAGAAAAAAACATATACTATGTTGCAATTCTTGTAGAATGGGATAAAATGTGTCTGTCACATATTTGTCAACAGTAACTGTTATTGTTAAAAAGTGAATTATGTACTGCTAACCCTATCCAAGGTTTTAATTCTACCTTACAAACAATTTTTAACCACTGATGCTAGTTGTAAAGGATTGGGGGCTGTTTTGATTCAAGAAGCGGATAGGAAGAAATGCTCACATTCACCTGAAGAGCCTGGTTTCCAGCTGACATGGAATTCACTATTTAGAACAAATCCCTAGCTGTGGACTGGGGACAATAATACTTTAGGCAATTTGTTTGAGAATCACATGTAACTACAAAAAGATTACTTAGTCACATTGTTGGACTATGATTATAGTATGATAGATGCTCCAGTTATTAACCACAGAGTAGCAAATTGGTTGAGAAGATTACCTTTACTGTTGCAGGAAGTTTCTTAGAAGAAATACAGAAGATTTTACCCTTGAGCAGTTACATGATGAAGCTTGGGAAAGTGTTTTGAGAGATGAATGTATTGGAGCCGGGGGTGCAGATGAACTTTTTAAAGAATTTCATGACTATGAGATAAATAGTTGGCCTTCCAAGTGTAACTTGATTTTTAACATCAAACCTTTTTGGAAAATCCGTATTACTCACACTTTAACCGGATATAGGGCTAGATGTATGTAGATAGCATTTCGTGATTCCCTAATTGTGAATCACAAGGATTCGCAATGAGGAAATCGCACAATGCAATGTATTAAGGTGTATTGTACACCATTTCCAATTCCTAGGGGGTCGCAAGTGTCTTACCTCATGAATATTAATGAGGTAGGTCGCAATTTGCAACCCCCTAGGAATCGCAAAAATCACAGGGATGGTTGCCTGCTGAGATCAGTAGACCTCCATCTTCAGTAAAGCAATCTTTTTTTTTCTGTAAACCAGCCCATTTTCCTTAAAGGAAAATGAGATGCTTTACAAAATGAAAAATTCAAACTTTTGTTTTCCGTGGGACCACTGCCTGCTCTTAAAAATGGTTTTACAAATCCCTTCCCATTTGCGAATGGGTTATCACCTACTTGAAGTATGTGGTAAAATGCGAATGTTTTGCAAACGCAATTGCTGTCACCAAACATTTATACATACTGCTGCGATTCGGATACTAATGCGATTTGGTATTAGGAAGGGATGCCCCAAACACGCCCCTTCCTAATACCAAATCACAAACCTATTCTGTTTACCGAATCACAAAATTAGGTTTTATGCATCAGGAAAGCAATTTTTGCTTTCGTAAACAGGCAGATTAATTTGCAAACACAAAAATGCTTGATACATTTGCCCCATAGCCCTTTTACTATTGTGCATTAAAGGACACCTTTTACTAAGGATAATCAGTGCTGGATGATGAAAAGTAAGTTGCAAGAATGGTCTCTCTTTTATTTGTGAGGGGTAATATTTTTAAAGAACACTTTAAGTATAAGAAAGAGATATGATGAGAAGAAAGGAGTAAATGTTTAGGTGAAAGGCGATTGTGTTTGGGTAAAAAACCCAGAAAGGTTTGAAATGGAGAGGATGTATTTTTGGATTCCTTAAAGAGTATGGAAATGTTCACCAATGCTGCCAAACATATTAATGGCATAGTATGACATTTCAGTAGGTTATTGGTTTATAAGGCTAGGTTTGATGCATTGAGCAAGAGAGCTGTAGAAATGGGAAATAAAGTGATGAGGGCGTTACATGGTTGATGGATGAATAGGGAGTTTAGCGGGGTTGAATTTACTTGCTTTAGATTTAGTGCGCACATGGCTAGGCTTGTGCTCCCTCCTACAGTTCTATTAATAACATTGTTGAGTACTCGTTTAGAAAGTATAGTTTAAATGTAAATCGATTGCTGTTTCTTACGCTGGGGTACAGTAGCTCAGCATCGAGGCTGCGATAAATGTACTAATTGTTTCCTTCATCTTGTGAGACTCTGCATAACAGGGACCATCCACATGTGTCATTTGAGGTCAGGTTGTGCTCTACCTGTGTCCTTATATATATGTTTACTCATTTTCAGGACACAGTGACCATGTCCCTGAGTCCTGTAATGGCTGCCGCAACATTTTTTTCAAGTTGTGACCAAGCAATTAGGATTGACTATTCTCCTTTAACCCCTCCCACGCTGGTGACGGAACCGTTCGGTCACGCACTTTGGGTGGGCTGTGCTGGTGACGGAACGGATCCGTCACGGCCCGCTCGCCGTGCCTGCGCGGCGCTGATTTTGCGCCTGCACGTCGTGTTCTATTGAGTGGGCGGGGCCGTGACGGAACCGTTCCGTCACAAGTACAGCTCACCCGAGGGGCGTGACGGAGCGGTTTTTTCACCAGCGTCGGAGCACCGCGCGCCCCCCCTGCCCCTTAGCACTGCAGCGGAATAGCCACAGTAGCGAAAGGGTTAAAGCAGTGAATTAGAGCATATCTGGACAGCAACAGTTCAAATATTACAATATTTTATACCACTTAATGACCCCCCAAACATATCTTAAAGTGCAAATTTCTCGAAAACAGAAGAGTGGATTTAAACCGAATAATGAAAAGCACGCTCTTGAGTAACATTCTAACTTCTGCCACATTTGTTGCAATTCAGTTTCTGTATTGCTTCACAAGATTCACTATGGAAATTAACATGGGAAAATGCAGTTTAAACTCTGACGTCATTATAACTACACAGTGGCGACTGGCACTCTGTTGTATATAGTGTTACAACAACAATGCCTTAAGTACCCAGCAGTATAGGAAAAGGTTGTGTGTTACTCTAAGAACATCAAGAATTTCTGTTTTAGTTCCTGATTTTTTTTATCTGTGTGGGCCATCATGCTTAGGGCATTAAATGCAAATGATCAGTGGCCTTAATAATTAATTGCAAATCATGACATAAAAATATTATAACTCATGGTACTTTTGTAGCTTTCTGTCCATTTGAAAGTGATAGATTTTCTGCAAGGAATGATCAGTAAATCGTTTCAGGGTAAACATGCTCTGAACTACGGTGGGCATCAGCAAACACACCCATGCCAGAAAAAAACCAAAAACTGTTGTTGCTGTTCACATAACAGCGTCACAGACCATTCGTGGCATATTAGTATTATGCCTCTCGACACGATGACTGCTAGTAGGAACCAAGGTTGATATACTACCAAGAATTATCAGCAATTAGGGCAAGGGGTAAAATGTGCTCGCATGCTACTGGCTCACATGCTACTGCCAGACTAGGTGTCTCTCTCTGATGCTTGAGCAAAAGTAATGGTTAGAACCGAGGATGGCTGTGGGTGGACCAATAAGGAAGTCTTTAAACACAGTGATGGACGACATTCTCATATTAATGTATGTTCCTGGCACTTAAGGTTTCCCCAATGTAAGCACTTATTTTAAGACTTAAGACATGTCTCCTTCTAATGATATCAGAGTCAATATGGCAACCTCGTTTTTATATTTGAGCAGTATCTTGCCTCCGTTTTATGTTAGTGCCGGTATACTTACAGACATCAAGTAAGAAACCATACACCAAGAACAATAACCCGAGCATCCCACGATGTCTGCAAAATATAACACGCACAAAAAATGTCAAGAACCAAGATCGATGGGAATTCATAAGGAATAAATATATGGCTAGACACATTGATTTTAGTTTGTGGATCATGAAAAACATGTCCACCAACATTGTAATTGTTCTCTCCCTCCAAAACCTCCTGAATACAGGGAATTTAAAATATAGTGTTTGTTTAGTGAAAACAACATCATTTTGCAACTTCAGGCACAGCTAAATTCAGTCAAAAGAAAGGAGCATGCCTACTCTGATTCAATCGAGTGACTTTGCTTCAGTGTGCGCGGAACGAGATTTCGATATCAATTTATGATTATGATAAATTTAATAAAGAATCTCATTCATCTGTTTTGGACCGCTTATATCTGTCATTGAGGAAAAGACCACCCCAGCATTGGTTAGACAAACCCCATTAACTGACGCCACTCTGAAGAACCACTTACAACTGATGAAGTTTCAAAAGTTTATATAAAGATTAATTTGAATACGATACAATCCACTCAGGATAAAATCTCAAAGTATACAAAATACAAAATCAATTAAAATATCAGCTGCTTAAGCTTCGGTGTGAAGTGGTTCCTTCTGCGTCATCTGCAGTAAGATAAAAAATATCATCAAGTTAATCTGTCCCTACTCTATGCTATGTGACAAACCTACTTCGCAAGTTTCTTCCCTAAAAAGGTGTCAGCAGTTTGACTCCCTAAGAAGTTCAAACTCTCTTTAGCCTCTAAAGGAAATCTTAAGTTTCAGAAGCAGTACCCTATCTGCCTACCCATCCGTTCTCTAAGGGTCCTCGGCCTACTGCTCCCTTGCGCTCTGGTGTCTCAGCGCATCTGCTCAAGGCATCTACCTTTCGCCCTTGCTCTGAGCAATTCGTCTCGCTGTTCCTAATCTCCCAATTGCCAATTGCTACCTCCTCCCCGGGGTGCTGTCCCTAAAATACACAATCACGGTGTGGGTGGAACGCCCCTTGACGCCCACCACGGACTTTCCCCGATGATGTCAACTTCCCGCTTCTTCCATTGGTCCACTCCTCGCGTCGTCCGTTAAGTTGACCCTTCTCCTTTGGATGTCATCTTCATCATTTCATCATCGACATTTATTAACTCTTTCAGATCATGTAACATATGACTTTAGACAAGGCCTTAACTTTATGTCTCTTAACTTGACCCTGCTAGGTCCTGTGAATGGTCTTGTCAAAACATAGTCTATATTCAAAGCGCCTCTCCTCACGTTCGAGCAATAAGCTCCGTCCGGCATTGTCACCTTAAATCTAACAAGTGCTAGACTTCTCGGCTCTCATGTCCACTTCAAGCTATTTACGACCTTTACAAGCCCTCTAAATTACATTCATGTGACTATGTTCCTTCGAACTCTTGACCAGTTAGGTTACAAACACAAATGACCTAAACTCTTCCAGCATTCCTACAGAAACCTTCTACACAACATAACCTTTGGCATACATTTATATATTCGTATTTTAGCCTTAGTTATACTTAAACATTCTACATCAAATACATGAAATACATAGAATACGACTGCATAGAATATAACTTATGCATTTTCCTTGGTTACATCTTTATGTGAGTTCTCTTATACATTTATCCACGTTTCTCCACGTTTACGTCTTTCCACGTTATGTTTCTCTCGCCGCTTCTCCCAATGTAGAGTTACACGTTTAAAATTACACACGTACACGAATTCTACTGTGCACGTTCGATATTTCCTAAGCATTTTTACACGTTTCTATATATATATACCCTTCATGTATACGGGTCTTCTTAAATCTAATGCATTTTAACGTGTGCATACATTTACATTTCCTATACCATGTTATCACATTCATTGGCCTTTATGCTATAATCGCCAACTTTACATTACAATGTGCGTTTCATTCCTACGTTTATAACATATACGTCTAGATATGGTTACTATATATTACATATTCAAATTGCGCTCTCTCAGTTCCCCCCTTTGATGACTTTTAGGAGTCATCACTAAAAGCAATTTGAATACGTCCATTATATAGAACTAGTTACATCTGTTCCTCTTTTTACCGATTCAAGTGTTCTCAGACTTTTATACTGTTGATCTTGTAGAACAGCTAGTCTCCTTTCTTGATCTCTCATCGATCTTTGTAACTGGTTCGACCTATACCATTTATACAATCTTACTAATCCTAATAACGTAATTATACAAATTAATACTATTAATACAGGCTTCAATATGTACCAAACTATACTTTTGCCTAGATTAGCAAACCAACTTCCAACTTTTCCCACTCCATTTCCTACTTTTTCCCAAACATTTATTTTTGATAAATCTTCAATTTCTTGATGAATCTGTGTAATGTTCTGTATGACTTTCTCAAGAGGTTTTGAATTATCAGGAATATAAGTACAACATTCCTGAACTTTCAAAGCTTTACAAACTCCGCCTTCTTTTGCTAATATTACATCTAAAGCAAGTCTGTTTTGTAAAACCATTGCTCTAATCGACTGCATCTCACCCTCTACTAACATTAATGATCTTGCCGTGCTGGCAGACAATCTATCCACGACTGTCGCTAACCTTCTAATCTTAACATCGTTAAGAATCAAACCTAACAATGGAAACATCGCTCCAAATACATCTCCTACTACTTCTGCATCTCCTACTTCCCTTTTCGTTCTCCTCGAAGCCTTTCCTTCTATAATCGCCAAATCCTTTGCATGATATATTTTGGGGAAGACAATTGCCAAGTAACACGAACCATACCAATTGTCTGGAAGTTTTACATAGGCATTTCTCCCACATACAAAATACACATTCGGAATAGCTTGCATCCCTTTCATAAAATCCTTTGTGTAGTACTCCAGTCTAAAAGAGTGCTCACAACTAACTTCACCTACAAATTCGCTCTCGTAATACGTTTTGCTTCGAGTTAAACATAACTTTCCTTTCTGCGTTCTATCCAATGCTATTGGACCATTGCTACCTTTCTTTTTATGTGCCTTCTCTTCTTCTGTCCAGTCTGTTTTCCATTGTCCTGACATTTTTAGAATCTTCTGCCGTCTGCATCGATCATCTACTTGTGCTATAAACCTCTTCTCTACCTCTGATATTTTGCAAGTCAGATTATTTCTACGTGCATATGATGTATCTAATGTATCCCAAGGAAGAAAGAATTTAGCTAGTCTATCTTCCTTTTTGTAGTAGTCCCACTTATTCATTTGCTTATAATTCGGAACTTCGGGCAATACCGAATCATAATTTGAAAAGTAGTACTCAAATCCTTCTCTACCGTAGAATATACTAAGCAGTAAACTACATGTTATCCCATAAGTCAATGGGAGATGGTGATATCTAATGCCTTCGTCTACAGAAGCCGGCAATTGCATACAAACGTAGCAATCTTTGGCCTCCATGGCATCGATATATTCGTACAATAATTTAGCATATGCATTTGACCTAAAGTTTCCCTGTGACTCGTCTATGTGTAATCTACGAGCTTCATCTGTAAGTAACGCCTTTTCACGCGCAACAGTGCTCTCCTCCTTCTTTCCCACAAGAGCAGGTTTCAAAGTCGTTACAATTTTTACATTTGCTATTCTTTTATCGTTTTCATGTCCTGTCGTATAAGATATCGTTACTACTATGACTATGAGAAATATCACTATTGCTATGAGTGTACCTAATATACATCTAGCTTTTCTGTTTGGGTTGCCGCTCTCCATGTTATCAAAACAGCGTACCTCGTTCTCTAGCGAAAGTTCTCTTTCCAGTCTTTGGTTGCTTGTTTGCTTTCACAGTCTTTAAAGTGCTTTTTATCAACAGGTATCTTTTACAACAATGTCTTTTTCTTTTCTTAGCAGCAGACAACCCTAGCCCTTCTCCGTCCTCTAAATGTAATCCCTAATTTTATTCTTCTTTCCACTCGGCGCTAGGTTATCTTCTTCTTCATAACATACGTACAAAAGTCTTTTATGCATCAACAATTATTTTCGGACCTGCAGCTTTCACAACAATAATTAACAGTTCAAAACGAATAACTTTTTCTTCTTCTTCTGTCATTTGCTGACCAGCTGTTGGAAATTGTAATCTTTTTAGCACTAGATCTTGAATTTTACTCAAACGTGGGGGTATGGGAAGTGTGAAAGTCAGTAACCCCTCAGTCTCGAGCCCAGGCGCCAACATCCATATTTCCACTGTCACGACTGGATCGAGAGTGGTTACTTTCACACTCTTCACTCTCCCAGATTTCTGTCCCCAATACATCTGCTAGATAAGTCCACTCTGGGGTGGCGTACCTTCTGCAGGGCACACGTACCCTTCTTGATCTTCGTGGACTCTCAGTTCCTGAATCTGTCGTCTCGTCCTCCTGATCCGATTCTTCAGCGATCGGGGCAAGAGTTCTTTCCTTTTTCCTTTCCGAACTTGGCCTTTTCCTTCTCTCCGGCCAACTGGCTTCTTCACTCTTTGTCTTTCCGCTCCTGGTTCTAGGACCTGTCTCTTGGTCACTCTCAGTTTGCTCGATATCTGTGTCGGATTCCCAATTACTTTCTTCTCCTGAGGCAACTTCGGTCCCACTCGTGTCCTGACCTTCGTCGCCCTGTTCCAACACAGTTTCAGTTTCTTCGATCACCTCCACAGCTTGGCTTTCCCCCTCTATGGCTTCTCCGCTTCCCGCCGAATTCTCATTCGAGAGAGGAGCTGTGTCTTCCGGAGGTGTTGGCACTCTTCGGGTGTGTGAGGCATGTATCCAGTTTGGCAGACCTCCACACTTCACTGCAGTACTCGTTACAAGTATGACTTGAAACGGTCCTCGCCAACGCACGTCTAAGCAGTTCTTCCTGACATGTTTCTTCACCAGGACCCAGTCTCCTGGACTCAGGTCATGGCACAAGTCTTGTACTGATGGAACCTCTGCAGCCTGGACCTGGAGGGACACAGAATTTACGGCATCAGATAGTCCCTTGCAGTAGTCCAAGATCAAATCGTCTGTGATGTTCACTAGCGCTGCAGTCGGAACCGATGGCAACCTCATAGCTCTCCCCATTAGCACTTCATGTGGAGAGAGGCCTGTTCTTCTATCAGGTGTGCTACGTATACTCATGAGAACTACTGGAAGTGCGTCTGGCCAACTCAGGGATGTCGATGAACAAACTTTAGCCAGTCTGGACTTGATAGTACTGTTAATTTGCTCTACGATCCCTGAAGCTTCTGGTCGATAGCTGCAGTGTAACTTCTGATCGATATTTAAAGCTGAACACAGCATCTTCACCACTTCGCTATTAAAATGAGTTCCCCTGTCCGATTCCAAAGAGGATGGCACCCCAAACCTCGGTATCAACTCTCTAAGTAGCAATTTTGCTACTGTAAGCGTATCGCACCTACGTGTAGGGTAAGCCTCAACCCATCTAGAAAATATGCAAACAATCACTAGCACGTATCTGAGTCTGTTGCATGGAGGCATTTCTATGAAGTCAATCTGCATCCTATTGAAAGGCCCCCCAGACCTTCCTATGTGACTCAAGGTAACTGGTGTTCTCTTACCCACATTTAGTTGTTGACAGATCGTACACCGCTGACACACTGCTTCTGCCGCTACTCTAAATTTAGGGTTAAACCACGTTTGTCTGAATACTCTCACCATAGCATCTCTTCCTATGTGTGCTGATCCATGCAATTTCCTTGCCATTGGATTAATGAGTTCATTTGGTAATACTGCCCTTCCATCGGCGGACACCCAGAAATTCATCTCACTCTTTTCGCACCCTGCTGTTTCCCAGCCCTTTTTCTCATCATCTGGTGCATTTTCCTGTACTGCTCTCAATTCATCCCACGTATCCACCGTGTCTAACAACATGGTCAATTCAGTCATTTCTTGGATTCCCCCCACTTTTGCATCAGTGTGAGAATATTCCTGCTCTGCGCAGTATCGCGCTACTTCATCTGCATATTTATTTCCTAGTGATACAAAATCCGTGTTTTTGGTATGAGCTACACATTTGACCACAGCTATGGCCATTGGTTTTTGCAAAGCCTCTAACAGTAGTTTCACGAATTCTCCATTCCTAATAGGAGAACCCGAGGAGGTCATGTAACCTCTTTGAGACCACAACTGCCCGTAATCATGAACTACGCCAAATCCATACTGACTATCGGTGTATATGGTGACTCGAAGTCTATCGCCTGCTAAGCAAGCACGAGTCAAAGCCACAATTTCAGCTACCTGTGCGGAGTGTACTCCTTCCAGGCAAGCGGCTTCTATAACTCTGGTAATCGTGCATACTGCATAAGCTGCTCTCAGCTGACCGACATCGTTTCTTACGCATGAACCATCAACGAAGAAAATTTCGTCTGGGTCTGTCAATGGCTCATCTACGATATCAGGTCTCGGTTTGTTACATAGTTCAGTCACATCGAGGCAGTCATGTTCTGTACAATTGTCGTCGTCCACTTCATTCGGAAGTGGCATCAATGTTGCAGGATTCAAGACAGAGCATCTCTTTAGGGTCACATTCTCGGCAGCCAGTATGACCTGCTCGTAGCGTGTGAGCCTGCTATTCGTCAGATGCTGAGTCTTCGTCCTTGTCATTAACAGTTCTACAGAATGTGGTACATACACCTCTAACGGATGACCCATAACTACGCTTTCAGATCTTTCAATGCTGACACCCGTTGCAGCTACGGATTTGAGACATCCGGGCAACGCTGCGGCTACTGGATCTAATGTAGCCGAAAAATACGCCACTGGCCTGCGCGCATCTCCATGGACCTGTGCCAATACCGCTAAAGCGCATCCCTCTCTCTCGCAGCAGTAAAGCAAAAAAGGTTTCTTATAATCTGGCATTCCTAAAGCCGGGGCGCGACATAAGTCCTCCCTCAGCTGCAAAAACGCCATCAAACAATCCTTGTCCCATGGTACCGGATCACTTACTCCTTTGTGCGTCAGTTGTAATAACGGTTTTGCCTTCAGCGAAAAGTTTGCTATCCACTGTCGACAATAACCAACCATGCCTAGAAACATCCTGACTTCTCTTTGTGTTGTAGGCGCGTTCATTTTCATAATCGCCTCTATTCTGTCTGGAGACACCTTCCGCTTTCCCTTTTCAATCCTATGGCCCAAGTATTGCACCTCAGTCTTACAATATTGCAACTTACTTGGAGACACCTTGTGTCCGTTCTCGGCCAAGTGATTTAACAAGGTGATGGTGTCTTCTCTGCAAGCTTCCTTAGTTTCTGACGCAACTAGGAGGTCGTCTATGTACTGGACTAGAACTGAATTCTTGGGCAGTACCAGACTCTCAAGGTTTCGTTTCAATAACTGGTTAAAGATCGATGGGCTCTCTGTATACCCCTGAGGGATACGACACCATGTTAAGACGCGATCTTCCAGCTTGAAAGCGAAAAGATATTGGCTCTCTTCATCTAACGGTATTGAAAAGAAAGCCTGACACAAATCTATCACTGTGAACCATTCAGCTTGGAACGGTATCTGAAACAATATGACTGATGGATTCGGTACCACTGGACAACATGAGACAACAATGTTATTAATCTTTCGAAGATCCTGCACTATTCTGTATTTTCCACTAGGTTTCTGCAAACCCATGATCGGGGAGTTACATGGACTTCCCACGATCTCCTTCAGTATTCCCTGCTTAATCATGGATTCGATCACAGGCTTTATTCCTGCAATCGTCTCTGGCGTTAGCTTATACTGTGGTGTTCTTGGATACTCAGCATGGGGTCTTACCAAGATTTTTACCGGGTCTACTCCTTTGATCAATCCAATTTCTTCCCCAGTAAAATCCCATACCTCAGCTGAGACTTTCTCTCTCAGGTCTTGCGGAAGCTCCTCCACTGTTAAGGTAGGATAAAGTTCCACACATTCCCTTGAGTTTACAACTTTGAAATCTGCGTCCTCATCATTGGTCTGCACTTCTACTCCCTCAGGTGTGCAATGTATCGTGCAATTCAGTTTACACAGCAAATCTCTCCCTAATAAGCACACAGGACTAGAATCGCAGATCACAAACTGATGTTCGTCACTGTAATTTCCTATTCTTACCGACACTGGTTCGGTCAAGGGATTTGTCATCCTTTTGTTCGCGACTCCTACCACCTGAACCGTTTCTCCTGACATTGGAAGACCCGGGACTACTGCAGATCTTAACGTGGATCTAGTGGCCCCTGTATCCACCAAAAAGGTCGTAGGACATCCCGCTATTTCCGCCTCTACGTATGGTCCTCTCTGATCTACTTCCAAAGCGGCTCCTAGAGTACAATCTTCCTCCCTGTTCGCCCGCTGCCCTGTAAGAGGATCAACGTAGTAACATTCCTCTCCTCCTACAAACAATGGCATCTGTCTGTAGGTTTTCCCTCCGTTTGAGATGCGAGGTGGTTGAGGAAACGGGGCTCGAGGAGTCTGAGTCCCCCCTTTGACAAACTTGCCCTTCGGGACTGTGGCTCCCTTAACCACGTTGTTCTGAGCCTCTTCCTCCTCCTGCTCTAATTCCCCTGTCTCAACATTGTAAGGACACTCGCGTCGCCAGTGTCCCACCTCATTACACTGATGGCATCTCGTCTTCTTTTTCAGTGTCGCGATATCCATTCTCGGTCTCGGTCTCTCTTCCTCGTCTCTGCTCTGATTATTCTGTTTCTTTGCCTGCGTTCCTGTTCCCTGCTGCCGCGGTTTATCCTTTCCAGCAGCTTGCATTTGCACTAACATTAGCTTTTCTTTAAGCTTCTTTGCCTTCGAGTCTATCTCGTCACTACAATACCTTGCATACCTCAGAATCTCGTCTAAAGGTTTGTTCTGCCAACAGATCAAGTGCTGTTGAATCATTAGGCATATTTCTGGTCTTAATCCTAAGACAAACTTTGAAACAAACTGTCCTATGTCCTTGGGATCCATCACATCTAACCCGCTGTATTGCTTGAATGCTTTCAGCAATCGCTCGTAAAACTCATGCACTGTCTCTTTCGGCTCTTGGGTAGTCCGATCTATCTTTACCCAGTCTATGTCTTGTACCGGCACTTTCTCTTTTAGCCATGTTATTACTCTCTCGTACTTTTCCATGACTCTATCAGATGGACCATTCGTCCGGGTATCTCTTGATGGCTCACGAGTGGGCCATTCAACACTAAGCTTGCACGCCGTCCATAGGTCTCCGGGTACTACGATATCGAACAGTGTGTTCAAATCGACCCACAGTACCTTTGAGATCTTCACAAATCTTTCTACCTGCTTATACCACTCGACAGGATTATCTCTAAGCTTTGGGAAGGAATTGGTGAATGCCGCCAAATCCCCCCTAGTCCAGGGCACATGAACGTAGCTTCCATTCGCGACCTCTCGCAAAGGGAAGGCTTCCATTCGCATCAAGCCTGTGTCCTGGGAACCCTCAAGTACACTCCGTCTAACGGAGCCCTTTCTGGACCATCTTTCCTCCCATCTATCTAGATCTCTCCATATTCTGATACTTACGATCAATTCCCTTATGTGAACTTTCAGCGCGATCGTTCTGCGATCATCCAAATCCTGATCCGTGCAAGTTAGTCTATGGTTACTCTGTAAAGCCTTAGTTCGTGACAGGTCTACCATGTACCTGTTTGCTAAATTAGATAAGTTCTCATGAACTGACCTCGCTCTTCGAGTAATATCTTTGGATAGAAACAGTATCTCATCTGGTGTATACGAGTTTAATCTCTCTAGTGGCACTGTACCATCAATCAATTCATCCAGATCTGCCTTCAAACTCATCACATCAAGCCGTTTCGCTTTTATTTCAGCTTTCAGCATTTCAGTTCTATGTTCTTCTCTCATATCCCTCTCACCTCCACTATGCGCCCTACGCCTGAGCACAGGTGAGTTCTGAGGAGTCTTTCTTCCATCTCTTCGTTCCCACCCTTCTAGATCCCAAGCCTTTCCATCTCCACGTGGGGTATGGTGGAATAATGCTCTGTCCCCCAACCCTATGTTCCGATTTTTAGGCTCGGTTTCTCCAGATGTGAGATAGGATCCACCGTTCGGTTCTAACCCATTATAACATGCTTGTTGTCTGGTATCACTTAACAAAATGAAAGGCCCTCGCCGATCTTCCGTGTTCCCGTGATCTCTTTCATGATCACCGGATGCATGGCGAGATGTTTCGCGACTCTCCAAATTCCCATGACTCCTTCCACTGTCCCCGGATGTATGTCGAGACGCTTCGCGGCTCTCCATATTTCCGTGACTCCAATGTCTCGCATTCTCACCTGGGGCATGGTGTGTGCACCTGAAGGTATTCCGGTACTCCTGTGTCCTATGTTCCCCTTCACTAAAGGTGACACGAGGCACTTCGCCACACCCTGCACTTCTGTCCTCGCACATTAGCCTATTGCTGTTCTCAGTAGGATAAGTATCTCTTCTGCTCCCTTGGCTTCCTCCCTCCCACTCGGGGCTGCTTTCGCCAGCTCCACAATGAGAGAGAATCCTGTTATCCTGCTCTCTCCACTCGGATCCTGTTTCTAAACCTTTATTCCGAGCCTCTTCGGCAGCATCCCATTCTCTCAGGTATTCCCTTAATTCCTTATGGGTTTTCGGTTTTGGACCCCTCAAATCCATTGGTCCTCTTCGACCTCCCTGTTCTACCCTGGGACCTGTTGCGGAATCAAATGGGGTACTCCGACTTATTGGTGCTCGTATCTGCCTGTGGGAATTCATTGTGGCATTCCTATTCTCCTCTTCTGCTCTTTCATTGTCCCATCGTGCCTGTTCCTCCTGCTGGACCCCTTCTGGGTTATAGATTGACACAATAGGGCCTATGGTGACCGGGACCTGCAAAGCGTCCGGCATTTGGTATGACCTAGCGCATTGCGTCTCCGGCACCTTCTGGACCACAAATCTTCCCACTACTCTCTGTTCAGGACTAGCTTGGGGTATTTCTACAGTCTTAGTAGCGTCCCACTCTGTTACTGGGATCGACTTATACTCTCCCCCCCTAGTTCCGTCTACTTGCGGTAATATGGGACTCGCAAGTTCACCGCTATATGGAGGTGGTCTGTCTGTTAACAACCTTTCTATTAGATCCTCCTCCGACTCACCTTCCTCATCTTCCTGTTCTAGAGGTTTCCTTTCTCCCGTAGCCTCTATCATGGTGAACAGTTTGTCCGCTTCTATCTTTTGTACCCTCCATTTCTTAGCTTCATCGTCCCATTTAGCATCCTGCACTGCCTTTACCGATCTTCTCACTCTTTCTTGGCGCCTCTTTACGCCCCTTTCGTGTGCTGTTCTAAACCACACACCAAGAGCTTCAAACTGTGTTGGCCTCGGTAGAGGTCTCATTGAAAGCATCGTCGCCTTCAGTTGGTTCAACACTTCTAATTTAAACGTTCCAAATCTTGGAAACGCTAGTTCTTTTTGCCCTTCAGTTAGCCTGTGCCACTCGGAAATCCATAATATCGAATGTAAGCCTACATTTACTGCCATGTGATATGCTGGTGTGCCTTCTGGTGGAGCTTCTTCTCCGGCATATAAATTCCTCCTTTTCTTTTTAAAGATTTTTCCTAAACCTTTAAAACACTTCATTTTGCTTGATAACAACTACCAATCCCTGTGCGACTCTCGCTAATCAGCCTATCCCAGCACGGTTCTACTCTGACGTCACTTCTCTTCTTCAGCAGCTTCCCTCGTTTCTCAACTCGTCTCACGATCTCATATGCGTTTTCATTCATACATTGAAAAATGACTACTTCCGTCCAAGCGATCACTTTTCTCTGACTGTACGGCCACAGTCTAACTGTAATTGCTACCTCAACTGGCACAGCGTCTTTCCTCTTACGGTCGGACACTTGCCTCAACTGATAGGTTACTTACACACAGTAAACGTACGACCAGCGTCCGCTACTCATTCACTCACACATACGCTCCCCCTATCATCGGTCTGTCGGGAAATCAATGGTACCTCATGACCCCCTTTCAATGGTAGACAAATTACCCTAGGTGTTCGATACACCCGAACCACTTAAGTCCTCTGGACATAAGATTTCATCCAGTTGCGCGCGCTCACAACTTTCCCTCAATCACACTACAGGCATTCAACTCCGCTTGACATTACAACACAGGAACAACATAAAACACCGCAATCTTACAACGCATGACCCTTATACTCACTCTCGACCGACTCTGCTGCTTTTCTCTCGACGCACCGTCAGCACCGTCTTCGGCTGCAATTCTTCTTCTGGTCGACGATGACTAGGGACCTTGGGGTAAACTAACCTGGCCTAGGTCGTCTTCCTCAAGAAGATAACCATCCTACTCTGCTACCAACTGCGCGGAACGAGATTTCGATATCAATTTATGATTATGATAAATTTAATAAAGAATCTCATTCATCTGTTTTGGACCGCTTATATCTGTCATTGAGGAAAAGACCACCCCCGCATTGGTTAGACAAACCCCATTAACTGACGCCACTCTGAAGAACCACTTACAACTGATGAAGTTTCAAAAGTTTATATAAAGATTAATTTGAATACGATACAATCCACTCAGGATAAAATCTCAAAGTATACAAAATACAAAATCAATTAAAATATCAGCTGCTTAAGCTTCGGTGTGAAGTGGTTCCTTCTGCGTCATCTGCAGTAAGATAAAAAATATCATCAAGTTAATCTGTCCCTACTCTATGCTATGTGACAAACCTACTTCGCAAGTTTCTTCCCTAAAAAGGTGTCAGCAGTTTGACTCCCTAAGAAGTTCAAACTCTCTTTAGCCTCTAAAGGAAATCTTAAGTTTCAGAAGCAGTACCCTATCTGCCTACCCATCCGTTCTCTAAGGGTCCTCGGCCTACTGCTCCCTTGCACTCTGGTGTCTCAGCGCATCTGCTCAAGGCATCTACCTTTCGCCCTTGCTCTGAGCAATTCGTCTCGCTGTTCCTAATCTCCCAATTGCCAATTGCTACCTCCTCCCCGGGGTGCTGTCCCTAAAATACACAATCACGGTGTGGGTGGAACGCCCCTTGACGCCCACCACGGACTTTCCCCGATGATGTCAACTTCCCGCTTCTTCCATTGGTCCACTCCTCGCGTCGTCCGTTAAGTTGACCCTTCTCCTTTGGATGTCATCTTCATCATTTCATCATCGACATTTATTAACTCTTTCAGATCATGTAACATATGACTTTAGACAAGGCCTTAACTTTATGTCTCTTAACTTGACCCTGCTAGGTCCTGTGAATGGTCTTGTCAAAACATAGTCTATATTCAAAGCGCCTCTCCTCACGTTCGAGCAATAAGCTCCGTCCGGCATTGTCACCTTAAATCTAACAAGTGCTAGACTTCTCGGCTCTCATGTCCACTTCAAGCTATTTACGACCTTTACAAGCCCTCTAAATTACATTCATGTGACTATGTTCCTTCGAACTCTTGACCAGTTAGGTTACAAACACAAATGACCTAAACTCTTCCAGCATTCCTACAGAAACCTTCTACACAACATAACCTTTGGCATACATTTATATATTCGTATTTTAGCCTTAGTTATACTTAAACATTCTACATCAAATACATGAAATACATAGAATACGACTGCATAGAATATAACTTATGCATTTTCCTTGGTTACATCTTTATGTGAGTTCTCTTATACATTTATCCACGTTTCTCCACGTTTACGTCTTTCCACGTTATGTTTCTCTCGCCGCTTCTCCCAATGTAGAGTTACACGTTTAAAATTACACACGTACACGAATTCTACTGTGCACGTTCGATATTTCCTAAGCATTTTTACACGTTTCTATATATATATACCCTTCATGTATACGGGTCTTCTTAAATCTAATGCATTTTAACGTGTGCATACATTTACATTTCCTATACCATGTTATCACATTCATTGGCCTTTATGCTATAATCGCCAACTTTACATTACAATGTGCGTTTCATTCCTACGTTTATAACATATACGTCTAGATATGGTTACTATATATTACATATTCAAATTGCGCTCTCTCAAGTGTGACTCAAAGGTTTAACAATACCTTCTGTGGAAAGGACAGATTCCCTGTTGCTCTTTTTCTGTAGATGTGTTCCATTTTCTTTAGAAGTTTCCTACAAAAACAGAGTCATCTCATGTGTTATTTTTCTCGTAAGATAACTGGCTCTTTTAAGAAGACTATTCATTTCGCTTGCTTTCCACTCTTGTGAAATCTCATTAAAAAATGTTTTCTTTTGCACAACCTTCTATCACTTTGAACTGTGGTTCCTGAGCATCATGGAAAACGCAATGTGGGGCATTTTTCCCTAGCATGGAAAAGGTTTTCGGCATATCGTCTTCACATTTGTAAAGCGAAGTCACAATAGGTATTTTCTTCAATAATGTAGACTTAAATATTGTGTACATGGTGAGCATTTTGTCTTAAATGCGTTTTTTAAACAATTCAACCGTCCCCGAAATAAAACATAATGGTATTGCAGATATAAACAAACTGAGACAAAAAACGTGGTAGAAACACTCGAGCGCCCTGATCTCAAGATGTTTGTTAAATTGAGCAGGGATGAGAATTGAGAGTTGTGTGGTAATGACAACACCTACACATTTTCTGTGATCAATCCTGGCAGGTCAAAACCGCAAATACATGGGAAAAAATGTGCATTAAATACTGATCAATGAGGATTTTTCAAGAAGGCATCACATTTAGCATCTAGTACCCTATCCTACCAGTAAGTATTGCACCACCCATACAGGTGTGTTGTAATCAGGGCCAAAGTGTAAATTAAATGAAGAGGGCCCAATTCACAAAGAGAATGACACATGCAAAGCTCTCCCCACACGTAGGGCCTCATTACAAGTTTAGGAGCCACTGGAATATTATTTATCGGGCGCGATAAATAACACCTTTTACGAGTTTGTGGTAAATAACATGCGGAATCTGGAGTCTAACATGCCAAGACCTGCATAAACGGTAAATGCTGTATGATATTCCCACTTAAGGTATTTATTGCATCCAATGATAATCATATCCGTTAAATACAACCAAATTCAAAATTCTGACCAGTGCGTAAAAGGTCAGAATTAACCAACCCACTCGTTATATTAGCCTATAGATTTTATGCCTATGTCTAGACATACCTTTCCGCCAAAATAGTTTTCACCAGTTCGATGCAGCATTCCCACCTTCCAGTAGGATTTACTCTCCACTGCCTTACACCAGTGGGTTGAGCCTCCTATGACAGAAATATGACCATAAAAATGATCATTAATAACTTGACTGTGAAGTTTTCTTTGAGTGGGTTTATATAGCGCATTTTTATTAAAATGTGATGTTGCATTAATTTTGAAATTGAAAAAAATGACTAAAATATTGTATAATTCTGCATTATTTTTACATATGTTTTAACATTAAATTATATTTACGAATAAGTATTTTAAGTAAATTAATTTGATGTAATAATATTTTTATGTTTTTATTTTGAGTACCAGTGGTTAGCCATGTATGGTGATGGATGTACTTTACCTCTGAACTGGAGTGAATTACCTCTATTTTTGGTCCCTTTATGGCTGTTTGTTAATAGTAATGGGCTGACTTTTATGTAGGCAGGTGTGTGCCCCTCTCTAACCCCCTCCCTACCCTCCCTTAACCCATCCTTACTCCTACCTGATCCCCTCTAATTTATTCATAAGTATAGCCCATTTTCCAGTCCCTCACTGCCGCCTATCCCACATTTGCTTTGAAATCGCAGTCAGGTGGAGAGTTCGTCATTAGAAGAAGGTAGAGGTCCCTTAACCTTTGCATTTAGGTTTGTAGTAGGTTGGTAGCACTATTGTAGTATTGTAGTTTGCCCCCATCTGCCTGGGATGCAGATTGAGGCAATAGACCCATATCAGCCCCCTCGTGTGGGGCAGAGAGCCCACTAGGTGTCAGGGATTATGCTGGATTTTGTATATGTGGGGGCTGCCCAGAATGGGCAAACTAATGCCCCCCTCCAAAAAACATTGTCTTTTTGCCCCCCTTGGAGTCATATTGGGGCAATAGCCCCCAATCTGTTACTCCCCCGGGCAGGAGAAAGTCCACTTGGCACTGACCTATTTTTTTGTAATTTGCCAAGCTGTGGATTTTGGGCCCTAGTGCAGGAGGCACTTAGGCAAACCTAGCAAACCTGTACATGTTTGAAACATAGACACAAGGAAAATCCAGGATGGGCTGACTTGTGTGCCTTTCATCATACCCAGAATCCCTTGCAAACCTCAAATTATGTCAAAAGAAAACACATTTTCCTCACATTTCTGCGATGGGAAGTTCTGGAATATTCATGGATCCTCATACTTCCACCCAGTATAAATCCCAGGTCTCCCGATAAAAATGGTACCTCGTATGTGGGGTAGCCCTGGTACCCATGACAGGAAAGGGCCCAAAACACAACATGGAGAAAAAACAATTTTCCATAGAAAATGGATTCTTTTTTTTAAATGTGCCTGAATGTGGATTTTGGGCTCTAGCTCAGACGGCACCTAGGGAAATCTAGCAAACCTTTCCTTTTTTCAAAAATAAACATCCTGGGGAATAAAGGATTGGCTGACTTGTATGGTTCTCACCAGGTTCTGTTACACAAAATCACTTGAAAACCCTAAACTTTGTAAAACAAAAAATGTTCCTCATATTTCTGTGATGGAAAGTTTTTGGATCTAAAGGGAGAACCAAACTCCACCAACCCAATATTTCCCCAAGTCATCTAATAACAAATGGTACCTCACCTGTATTGGTAGGTCTAGTGCCCACAACTGGCAACAGCCCATGTGGGTCAGCAAAGTACCTGCGAGAGGCAAGGCAGTAGAACATATTGTTGAGACATCAAAATTATCTATTAGAGAATAACCTGGTTTTCCAAAGGAGGGCACATGCATTTTTAGTCCAAGGATCAGCGGCCATCTAGGAAAACCTACTTAACCCATACATTTCTAAACATTAGAAACTCAGGACAGTCCAGAGAAGTGTGACTTGTGTGGATCCCCAAATGTTTTCCTACCCAGAATCCCCTGCAAGCCTCAAATATAGCTGAAAAGAAATCACATTTTGCTCACATTGCTGTATGGGAAAGTTGTGGGATCAATGGGCTGACAATAATTTCCTATGACTCAGCATTCCTCCAGGTCTCTCGATAAAAATGGTACCTTACTTTGCATGGGTGGGGAGTACCCACGGCAGGGAAGGGCTCAAAGAGTAATCTGGAGACATCCAAATTATCTTCCACAAAAAAACTGGTTTTGCAAGGGTGCCACCTGTGTTTTTGGTCCCTCTCTCAACAGCCATCTTGTGAAACCTACAAAACCCAGACATTTATGAAAACTAGACAATTGGGGGAGTTCAGGGTCGTAGGGCTTGTGTGGATTACTCAATGTTTTCCTATCAAGAATCCCCTGCAACCCTCATATTTTGCTAAAAAATCTAATTTTCCTTACATTGAGGATCCATGCATGCCACACCTCTCTGGACTCCCTCGGGTCTCTAGTTTTCAGAAATGTCTGATATTGGTAGGTTTTCCTAGATGCCTGCCAAATCCAGTGCCTAAAACGCAGGTGCACGCTTGCAAAACAAGGTCGTTTTGTGATAGATAGGGGGTGCCTGCATTTGTGGTCCCTTGCTCGACAGCCATCTAGGGAAACCTACTAAACTCACCAATTTTTGAAAACTAGACACCAGCGAGAGTACAGGGAGGTGTGACTTGCATGGATCTCTCAATGTTTTCCTACCCAGAATCCCCTGCAAACCTCAAATGTAGCTGAAAAGAAATCACATTTTGCTCACATTGCTGTATGGGAAAGTTGTGGGATCAATGGGCTGACAATAATTTCCTATGACTCAGCATTCCTCCAGGTCTCTCGATAAAAATGGTACCTTACTTTGCATGGGTGGGGAGTACCCACGGCAGGGAAGGGCTCAAAGAGTAATCTGGAGACATCCAAATTATCTTCCACAAAAAAACTGGTTTTGCAAGGGTGCCACCTGTGTTTTTGGTCCCTCTCTCAACAGCCATCTTGTGAAACCTACAAAACCCAGACATTTATGAAAACTAGACAATTGGGGGAGTTCAGGGTCGTAGGGCTTGTGTGGATTACTCAATGTTTTCCTATCAAGAATCCCCTGCAACCCTCATATTTTGCTAAAAAATCTAATTTTCCTTACATTGAAGATCCATGCATGCCACACCTCTCTGGACTCCCTCGGGTCTCTAGTTTTCAGAAATGTCTGATATTGGTAGGTTTTCCTAGATGCCTGCCAAATCCAGTGCCTAAAACGCAGGTGCACGCTTGCAAAACAAGGTCGTTTTGTGATAGATAGGGGGTGCCTGCATTTGTGGTCCCTTGCTCGACAGCCATCTAGGGAAACCTACTAAACTCACCAATTTTTGAAAACTAGACACCAGCGAGAGTACAGGGAGGTGTGACTTGCATGGATCTCTCAATGTTTTCCTACCCAGAATCCCCTGCAAACCTCAAATGTAGCTGAAAAAATCTAATTTGTCTCACATTTTTGTGTGGGAAAGTTGTAGGATTATCAGGATGACAACATATTTCTACCACCCAGCATTTCCCCAGGTCTCCCGATAAAAATGGTACCTCAATTGTGTGGGTGGGCAAGCACCTGCAGCAGGGAAGGGCCCAAAACTTAGGCCCCCATTAGGATGGTGGGCGGACTTTGCCCACCGCCATCCTCGTGCAAAACGGGACCGCTCGCCATAGGAGCGCCAGTCCCGCCTTGGGCATTTGGATGCGCCCGCCACACTGGCGGGCGCATACTGTATTTTTACCATTGCGGCGGGCGGCGCTGGAAGCGCCGCCCACCGCAATGGTAAAAATGCACGTTGTACATTTCAAAGCACAACATGACAGGCACCGCGCGGTGCCTGCCATGTTGCACTTTGAAATGCGGGGTACCATAGGTACCCCCCATGTGCACCCCCCACCCCCAGACTCCCAGGGGGTCTGCAACGGGCCCCCGCAGGGAGTCTCCACATGCCTTTCCATGGCTGCATTGGCGCCTTGGAAAAGCATGTCAGTAAGTCCATCATAATATGGCTGGCGGTGTCTCATAGACACCGCCACCATATTAAAGGCGACTGGGGCGGAAAAGCGGCGGACGGTCTTTAAGTCCGCCATGGTCCCCCCACCATAGTAATATGGCGGGGGAAATAGGTGGCGGGCGGGCATTAATGCCGGGCGGATCCGCCCCACATCGTAATGGGCCCCATATTGTGGCGACATCAAGTTTATCATGAAATGACCTGGTTTTGCAAGGGAGCACATGTGCTTTTGGCCCTGGGCTCAGCAGCAATCTTGGGAAACCTGTTAAACGCACACATTTCTGAAAAGTAGATACCTGGGGGAGGCCAGGGAGGTGTGACTTGCTAGGATCCATTAATTCTTTCCTACCCAGGACCCCCAGCAAACCTCAAATGTAGTTGAAAGTGGGAAAGATGGGGGATCACTGGGCTTGCTCTAATTACCTACCAGCCAGTATTCCCCCTGGTCTCTCGATAAAAATGGTGCATCACTTTTGTGGGTGGGCCAAGTACCCGCAGCAGGGAATGGCCCAAAAAGTATTGCGGAGACATCAAAATCATCTGTCACAAAACAAACTGGTTTTGCTAGGGGGACACCTGAGTTTTTGGTCCCGGGCTTGGCAGCCATCTAGGGAAACCTACAAACCCACACATTTCTGAAAACAAGACACCCAGGGGATTTCAGGGAGGTATGCCTTGCTTGACTCCCCCAATGTTTTTCTACCCAAAATCCCCTGTGCAAACCCATTTTTATTGGGAGACCTGGAAAAACGCTGGGTGGTAGGAATTTTTTCTCAGACCAAATAAATAAAATAAATAAATACAAATACTATTCAAAATCCATAAGTAAAAAAAATACAGTAATAAAAATGTTGGATAGCATAGAACCTAAAATTACCATTCCCACTCCAGAGAGCGCAACAGTAGAGAAACCGTTGTATAGCTTAGAGGTAAAAATTACTATTCCAACTCCAGAGAGTGCAACAGTAGGGAAAACATCGGATAGCGTAGGGGTAAAAATTACTATTCCAACTCCAAAAAGTACAACAGTAGGGAAAGCGTTGGATAGCGTAGGGGTAAAAATTACTATTCCAACTCCAGAGAGTGCAACAGTAGGGAAACCGTTGGATAGTGTAGGGTGTAAAAATTACTATTGCAACTCCAGAGAGTGCAACAGTAGGGAAAACATTGGATAGCACAGGGGTAAAAATGACTATTCCAACTCCAGAGATTGTAACAATAGGGAAAACGTTGAATAGCGTATGGGTAAAAATTACTATTCCCACTCCAGAGAGTGCAACAGTAGGGAAAGCGTTGGATAGCTTAGGGGTGAAAATTACTATTCCCACTCCAGAGAGTGCAACAGTAGGGAAAGCATTGGATAGCGTAGGGGTAAAAAATTACTATTCCCACTTCAGAGAGTGCAACAGTAAGAAAAGTGTTGGATAGCGTAGGGGTACAAATTACTATTCCCACTCCAGAGAGTGAAACAGTAGGGAAAGCGTTGGATAGCGTAGTGGAAAAAATTACTATTCCCTCTCCAGAGAGTGCAACAGTAGGGAAAGCATTGGATAGCATAGAAGTTAAATATAACATACTTATAAATAATTGTTGTATGTAAAATAATAAAAAATTGAATTTTCAAATAACTCTACATCATTTGCAAATACCCATTAATAATTACTAAAAACATAATTACAATTGAATAATTAATTAACAATAAATTAACAATAAATACCAATAAATATAAATTACCAAATAATAAATATTGAACACTAAAATATTTTTCAAAACAAAAAACATATTGATAAATAAAAATTGATTAACAATTAAAAAATGGTAAACAATAAATTAATTGTTAAATAAAAAACATTTTTTATGAAAAATTAATTACCAATTAGTAAAATAAATTTCCAATTAATAAAAAGTAATTAACAATTAAAAATATAAATTACCTATTGTAAAAAATTAATTACCAATTAAAAAAATGAATTGCCACTTTCAAAATGTAAATACCAATTACAAACCTTAATTACCAATTAAAAAATATTATTTGCCGATTACAAAATGTAATTACCAATTACAAACCTTAATTACCAATTAAAAAAAATAATTAGCAATTCAAATAATTATTTACCAATTAATAATTAATTAGAAATAAAATATTTATCAATAACAACAAAAAATAAAAAATTTCTTAATGACAATTAAATTACTTCCCACCCATTCCCCTATAACCCACAACCTGCTACAGAACTTAAACGCAAAAATTAACTAAAATTAATTTACAATTACTAAAAATGTATAATTAATTTACTATAATTAAATTACTTCCCACCCTATTCCCCTATAAACCCACGACCCACTCCAGTACTAAAACATAAAATTAAATTAAAAATAAAAATTTTAATACACAAAAAATAGTACACATATAATTTAAAACAAATAAAATACTTAAAACAACCTATAACACATACATATAAAATACATAATAAAATACATAACAACAAACAAATATCGATATTAGTAACATCGAAATTAGTAACATCAATATAATTGATATCTATATTACTTACCTTAGGGTCGATATTCTGTCCAACGATATTCTTGACCTCGATATTCTTCACCTTCGAAATGTTCAACTCGATTTTAATGTAGGTCGATAATTAGGAATCGATATTTTGACTGTGCACTGTCTCTGTTGCGTTTTGGACCGTTTCCTGTCGCTGGTACTAGTGGTACCCACACAAGTGAGCTGCCATTTTTATCGGGAGACTTTGGAAAATGCTGGCTGTGTGGAAGTTTGTGGCTCCCTGCAGATTCCAAAACTTTCCATCACAGAAATGTGAGGAAAATATGTTTTTTGAGACAAAGTTTGAGGTTTGCAAGGGATTCTGTGCAATAGAACCTGGGGAGAGCCACACACATCACCCATCCTGGATTCCCCCTAAGTCTAGTTTTAAGAGCTGTGGTCCGAAATCTGCAACTAGGCACATTTCAAATAAAGGGTCAGTTTTAATTGGAAAAATGTGATTTGATCACGTGGCATTTTGAGCCATTTCCTGTCACGGGTACTAGTCCTACCCACACCAGTGAGGCGCCATTTTTAACGGGTGACTTTGGGGGATCCTGGTTGGCTGGGGTTTCATGGCTCCCTGCAAAATTCTGAACTTTCCATCACAGAAATGTGTGGAAATGTTTTTTTTTAATAAAGTTTGAGGTTTGCAAGGGATTCTCCATACCAGAACCTAGTGGGAGCCACACAAGTCACCACATCCTGGATTCCCCTGGGTGCCTGGATTTCAAACATGTATAGGTTTGGTAGGTTTCCATAATTGCCAGCTGGGCTAGGATCTACAATTTGCAGAAAAAGGGTCAGTTTTCACTGGAAAAATGCGGTGTTCACTCTGCATGTTGGGCCATTTCCTGTTGCAGACACAAGGCCTACCCACACAAGTGTGGTGCCATTTTTATTAGGAGACCATGGGAAACACAGAATAGTAGAACATGTGGTATTATCAATTGACTTACTTTGCATTTCTGCCTTCCAAATGTGAGACAATGTGTAAAAAAGAAGTCATGTGGAAAAATTTCCTCTAATTCACATGCTTGTATTGGTATCCACAATTTCAGAAATGTGAAAATAGCTACTTCTTCTAAACTCTATATTTTCTTCCAATTTCAGAAATATGTAGGTTTCCTTCCCACCTATTTTTCACCATTTATATTTTACCAAATGAATTCCTATATACCAGGTACACAATGAAAAACCATTGCAAGATGCAGCTCATTATTTGCTCTGGGTACCTCGGGTCCTTGGTGAACCTACAAGTCCAATTTATACCCACAACCAAAAGGGTCCGAAGGACTTAACAGAATATTGCTTTAAACAAACTGGCAGCCTTAGAAGAAGTTACAGGTGATACTGTTGGCACAATTGGCTGTTTTTGTAACTCATTATCAATATTTTTGTATTTCAATTGTTTGTTTCTGTAGAAAATCCTTGAAGGATCTAGACAAATGACCATTGCTGAATTCAAAATGTTGTCTACTTTTCAGAAATGTATAGTTGTCCAGGACTCTTTTTTTTTGCTACACACCCATTTCTATCACTAACTGAAAGGAGGTTGAAAGCATAAAACATACAAAAAATAGGCTATGACTCAGTAAAATGCGAAAACTGTGTAGAATTAATTTTTTTCTAAGAAACGTCTTCCTGTTCCTCAAAGCTGGGAAGATGGTGATTTTAGTACCAGAAATAAATTGTGTATACGTTTTGCTGGGAAAAAATAGATGATTTCTTCTGCAGGACTTTTTTCCCATTTTCCCGAAAGAAAACAAGGATTTGCTGTATTTTGGCCGATTTCGTGGTCCCCTCTACGGGAATTAAAAAACCCTGGGTACCTTCAGAATCCCCAGGATGTTGGACGAAAAGGTCGCAAACTTGGTGTGGATACCTTAAGTGGACAAAAAGTTACAGGGGTTTAAGGACAAACTACCCCAAATAGCCAAAAAAGGCATAGCACAGGAGGGGAAGTCTTAGTAGCGAAGGGTTTTAACACCCAACCACAATGCACACAAGGTTGCTTTTTAGGTCTTCTTGCCTCACTCAAGTATACCTTTTTGCTGTAACCCATTTTGGGAAAACACAGTGGTCTTCCATTACTCCTAAGCCATGGAAAATACGTCTACAGCAGTAAGCTGTGCAGAGAATCTGCCCCAAAGTGTTGAAAACAAAACTTTACAGTGGTCAGGTATAATATCATTGTATAACGGGCATGGATGCTGTCATTCTTTTTAGAAGCTGTTGTGCTCTTCTGCTAAAAGCGTTTTGTGCATCTGGTGTAGAATCGTAAGCTAGCTACTAAAGCAAACACAGTCCTGTCACCGGGCTGTTCATTGTCTTAGGTTTTGCTATTCAAGTTTAAGTAAACTGAAAATTACACACCAGTTTGTGTGTGAATGAAATGTTTGTATGAAACCTTTATCTATTAGGAAATTGGTCTCCATTCGTACCACTCCCACGGATACTGCAGAGCACAAGGTTGTTGATGGTATTACATTGTTCAGACAAAGCCACCTCTATAACTTGTGGGTCACAGCTGAGTCTCCACTGCATTAAACTCAAAGGTTCGAAATTATGCCGGCAACGACAAATGGGTGAGCAGTGAGCTGTTCTGGTGACGCTTATGTTTTGGAGATATATCCTGCATGCTTCATTTGTGCATGTTTTAGAGGTGTAAACTCTCACAGTGGGGGCTTGAATTGCTTTTTATAACTGTCAGAGCAGGGAATCCGATATTATCCCGCCCAGTCGTCCTGCTCTCAAGGTCAGCTTATTTGACTCTGAGGAAGGAGGTATTTCACACCACATTACCTTTCTAAATACTACCGCTGGAGGGAAGAGAAAACAGCAGAAATGAATTATCCCTGAAACTTACAGGCAATACACAGTAGGTTTCATAATGTCAGCATTTCACTATATTTAGCAAACATCTACATACACAATTGAACTATATGTTTGATGCATATAAATGTTGAAAAGCTACATTAACTATGAAGTGGAAATAGTTCTCTGTAGCTGGCCACTGTAACAAAATGCTCTTCTGATTATATGGCATATTCCACTTTTATTTATACATTGAACACCAAGTTTTGTGGATTACAAATCACACCTATGTGACATAATCACAGAAAGTAAGTTTTCTACATTCCAGGGTGGTTTCTGCAGTGTTTTAGCAGGTCAGATAGAAAACAATGGTAGGCCAGAGACCATGCTTTTTTACCCACTCTCATCTATGGGTTCTGTAGATGCAGGCTGCAGCTTACATGTGAAATTTAACTTTTATGCTACTGGTGCATTTCCCACATCATGGCACTGTGACACTAACTACAAATAAAGTATGACAATTTGGCTTAGCAATATTTATACCATGTTTATGAGTCAGAGTGCACAAACAAAGGGACCTTGTGGGGCTTAGCATGGCCTCAAAGATATGAAGTAAGGCAAAGCAGTCCGTCACTGCATTGTCTTACTCTGTGCCAGGGAGGTGTTCAATGGGCATTGCAGTAGGTTTTCTCACACAATACCCATGGGTTTTGACGCTTACCCAGATTTACTTAATCACGTAAACCTGGGGCTGTGCCAAAACCTTATGCTTCCCGAGGCAAGGCATAAGGAGGAGAAATATTTCTATTTCTCCTTCGTTTTTCCTGATTGCAAGTATGCTGCATTCTACAACACACATAGAAAGAGGAAAATGCCTCTTGGAATTGTTTTTTTAAAGAAAGGTACCACTTCCTACACAAAAACAATCCTGCATGTAACGCAGACACAAGGGTGCCTGCGCTGGCATTAGGCAGCAATTTTTGCACTAGCACAGGCAGGGACAGACTGGGAACCCAAAGCAGCCTGGCATTTTTCTCGGGCCAGTTCCTGGGAGAAGTACTGCCTGGCCCCGGGAGGCTGGGAATGATTGCATGCTACTTTTGTTTCAGGAGACCCGATTGTGCAGCACTGCTGCAGAACCGCCTCCCTTTAACAAAACCGGCCCACTGTAAAAAAAAAAAAAAAGGCCACCACCTTTCCATCCTCCTGATGAAATTCCCGTCGGCTGGTATGGCCTGTCTGGCCCTCAGCGCAGGGAAAAGAACAGGAATGCACTGTATTTCATAAATACTGTGCATTTCTGCCCATTCACTTTCATGTAGGGCAGCACAGCAGGAATACTTTTGGAGCAGCCCTACGTCAATTCCCCATAAATAGGGCCCTCAGAGTGCACAAAGTCTAAAAGCCAGTAAAGCTACTGTATAAAACTGCAAATTGGCTACAGTTGCAAAAAAGGGAGTGGTTATATCAACACATTATCATTATTGAAAAACAAAAATCCTGATGAAATTTTTTTTTTAAAAGAATAGTTATACTTTTTCCTCATAGGTGCACATTGGTCTCTTAGTACGTAATGACACTTTGCGAGGTGGTACAGTTGAGTGCATGGATGTCATTTAGGAGTTGCCAGGGCTCACAGTTGCAACCCCTAGCTTGGCCCTTCCTACCCCTATCACTTTTTTGTGGCCCCTGCCTTAAAGTCTGCAAAGGAGGCAACAGGCGTCGTAGGAATAGACATTTTCATTCTTTTCTCTTTAAAGTAGCAGCGTTTGAAGGCAGCACTGGGCAAAATTGAAACATTTAAATGTTTCAACTTGTGGGAACAGCTAAATTGTGACTTAGCAACACCTTTTGGGGCTTCCAGCCTTCACCAAGCAAAAATCTGCCTAATCTGCAAGCTGTGGATTTTGGTGTACTTCTAGAGTGGCCAGTATTGCTTCCCTGTGTTCCTGGACCCCAGCTTTCTTTCTGGTATGTTACCTGCAGTTTTGCAGAAGGAAGCATTTTTGCAACCTTCCAGGAGTCATAGCATGGCAGTCTCAGTAAGTGGTTTTGTTTGACTTTTTGTTTAGTTTTATTAATCTTTGCAAACCAATGTGCAAATGTGTGCGTTGTACAGCATTACATATCAGGCAAGCAGGGCCAGACTGGGAAACCCAAAGTAGCCCTGGCATATGTAGTCAGACCAGCCCCCGTATGGAGCATAGCAAGCAATCCTGACCATTACAAGGGAGGTTTTGGGGGGTTCTAGCCCCAACATTTTTTGGGAAAATGTGTGTATTCTACAGCACATTTTCCAGTATATATTACATCATATTAGCTTTTAAAATATAGTAAATTATTACCCCAACAGTGCCTTTCTTCTCTCCATAGCATCTCTCTCGCAATTATTGCATTCATATTATAGTGCCTCTCATACCACTGTAGGGTGTCAGAGCACTTTAAAACACACATACATACAGAGACAATGAATCATATGAGTGTAAATGAGTATTAAGAAAATATTACCTGACACAAATGAGTCTACAAGGGGTAGGATTTACAAAATCCTTTGCTGATTTGAAACTTGTCTGACCGCCACTACTACAAAGCCTGACAATCCATCTTGGGACCTGGGTCTTACCCTCTGGACGCGGACCTGCCACCAGCCACCGGAGAGCCCTGCCTGCCTCCCGCTGCTCGCTCATTGAGTGTAGCTGCCGAGCGGAGAGCGGGGCAGGGAACTACACTTCCCATCGGCCCATGCGGGCTGCTACGGCGAAAACCGCACAAGTAGGCGCTTAAAACCAGCGTCAGCCCCTGCCGAGGGGGGGAATCCTTTGCTGATTTGAAACTTGTCTGACCGCCACTATTACAAAGCCTGACAATCCATCTTGGGACTTGGGTCTTACCATCTGGACGCGGACCTGCCACCAGCCACCGGAGAGCCCTGCCTGCCTCCCGCTGCTTGCTCGTTGAGTGTAGCCGCCGAGCGGAGAGCGGGGCAGGGAACTACACTTCCCATTGGCCCATGCGGGCTGCTACGGCGGAAACCGCGCCAGGAGGCACTTAAAACCAGCGTCAGCTCCGCCTCGCGGGACGCGAGCGGACGTCGGGCGAAGCCCGGGCAAAGGGCGGGTCCGTTTAAGCCCGTTAAAGACCGGGGAAGACTAGACTGGGCCACCCCTTTTTCACCTGCTCTTTGACATTATTTATCTTGTTAACTATCGGCTATATATTATCCTCTGCCTCCCCTTTATAGTTATAACCTTGATATCTGTTATTTACCATCATGACTACTAGAGGTAGCAGGAGCAAAACTGCACAGGGAACTGCACTTATAACAGGCCCAATTGACCAATATATAACTAGAGCTAACGAGGCGATTGACCAGGGCATAATCCTACTCGAACAAAGGGTATCGATGGATTTGGCCCTGGCCAAACGATCCTCGTTGGGTTCCCTAGCCGCATCCAACACACCCACTCAGCCTTGGGTAGTCGGGCCTTTATTGGAAGTGCATGCAGAGTGACATGCAGAAACACACACAGTGCCAAGTATGGTCGACTTGTCGGCTTCCCTTGAGTTTACGGACTCGCAAGCATCCATGATGCTTGAAAAAAACCCCGTCCTTTTTGCAAGCCCGACTCGGGAGGTCCCTAGTATAGCCCCCAGCAGGGGTCTGAGGGAGGGCGCTATTCCTAAACAAAAAACTCAAAAGAAAGCACATAAAGCTAAACACTCTAAGAAACACCTTAATCATAATGACCTACCTACTATTCAGACAGTAGGAAAAATTAGCCCAGCACAGAGAGAGTCAATCACTACACCTATTGAAACTATTAATATCTCTATGAATACTGCAAATCTTAGTGTAAATAGCAACATGGGTGGAGGGTGCAAAGTTTGTGGGATAAACAACCAACTCTTAATCAGATTAGGAGAACTAGTTAAAACTTATCTGCAACCCATTGAACTGTCCCTCATTAAGATAGAAAAGCAGGTAGCCGCTCTGACTACAACTTCAAATTCCCCCAAGGGGAGGGATCGGTACAACCAGGGGGGCAAACAGCGAATACTAAAACCCCTAAGGTAGGGGTGCAAGCAACAAAAACCTCCGCTGTTGTGTTAACTGTAAAATCGAAGCCCCCACCGGTAGGGGTGAAGAAAACCCCAGTGACAACAAAAACATCAGAGTCATCAAAAACTCCAGCTCCCCCTAATACTCCGAAGCCCGACCAAGTCAAGCTTCCAGGAGTAAAAACTACCAACACCAGATCCAGGGGGAGGGGTGGGCACCCAATACACTTACCACCAGAAGCAAGTCCATTTGTGGTAATTATGACCGGGGTTCCCGAGCTGAGTCCCAACGCGGAGGAACCAGACTGGTCCCTAAAAAATAAAGTGCTGCATTGGTTATCCACTAACAGACCTTTACCACCGTACTCTTCAAGTAGAGTTTCGACGGTCCGTAGGGTCCCGTGGCTAGGTAATGAGCCAAAAAGAATCCCCGGAGACTGCGTCATAGTTAACTTTGACGATCCATTCACAGTTGAGCACATTTGCTCCTGGGGTACGCAAGCAGCTAATGACGGGATTGATACAAAAAGACTTGCCTACTTCTATCCACCCACACCTCGCCATAATGAAAGCTCACTTTGGAATTGGACTCAACGTAGGAAATTGGGATAGGAGAAGAGACTTTGTCAACTGGTCAGGATACGGAGGTAGAGATACTGCTCCCACTTTAGATTGGAGAGGGGTACCAGTAGCAAACAGATTTAATTGCCTTGAAATGGTCGATTGACCACCATCGCGTACTGGTAAGGGATACAAGGGCCTATTCGTTTGAGACATAAAACCCTACTACCACCTGTAAAATCTATGAGAATCTCCTGTCTAAGTATCGCCCCCGCTTCGACGAAGGTCTTACAACCAACAACACCTACTTCCACCCCAGAAATAACTTGATCCACGACAGTCCCATGCCAACATAAACATTTTAAATGAGCCACTTGGAAATGTGGGGAAGATAGCCTTTGCGAGTGCAGTAGCAGTAGGTTTACCCTGTGTGATTCCATCTATCCCAATTGACCCGGTTAAAATGCTTTCTACTATCCCGTTGCACGATTTGCACCCACTGTCTGGCATAAGAGCCTCCAATGGTCCCCCTGAAATCAGTGAAAACAGTGGCCTGACAAATTCATCTCTGACCCTATCAGTTTTGTTTTGGAACGTTGCTGGTCTCCGCTCCAAGACAATACATAAATCATGGTTAGACGTAGTTAGCTCACACCAAATAGTATGCTTCCAGGAAACCTGGGCCATTTAACCTATACACATTTTAGGCTATAAAACATACCACGTCCCAGCTAGCTCTAAATCTTTTGGTAGACCTAAAGGTGGTCCCGCAGTATATACTACAAACAATTTTCCAGCAATGGATATAACTGTTTTATTGTCTGGTGAGAATTTTAAAATTTTAAAGGTACTATTCAATAAATGTATGTTGTATTTCTTGGTTAATTTTTATAATAACCTCCACCCCAATGAATGTATCAATACTTTAACTGAGATTACATCCTTCCTATTGGAACAGCGGAATAAGCTTATCACTTCTACCTCTTATGTGATCTGGGGGGGAGACTTTAATGCACCATTATGTAACAACTATAAGAACGGTACCTGTGGTCTCCAGGATGAAAAAACGGATGCCCTATGACTCACTTCATACACACAAAGCTAGGAAACTGCCTAAATGATTGTTTGTTCTCTTTGGAGCTGGAATATGCGAACAACCTTGTAGATCCACCCGTTGAATTTTCGCCAACTTTTCAGGGAATGGGTCTTTCAAGCGTCATTGACTATGTCCTATGTTCCCAGATAATGAAGGGTCAACCTAAAACTTTAAATACAGGCACAGATATTTCTAGTGACCATTTTCCTATTAGTGTTAGCCTGTCACTTAAAAATTCTTCACCTCACTTATCCAGGGCCAGTTTACTGAACCAACAATCACTGTCTATGGACAGAGTAAACAGTTTTTCTGTAAAATGGTCCAAAATTGACCCAGAAGCAATAACTAGTAAAGTGGTATCTAGAGCTCTTCCAAGGGTTTGAACAACTGTTTAGCACTAGACTCTTCTCCCCAGTTGATTTTAAACAGCTCCCTGGAAATCATTAGAATCATACGAGACAAACTATTTCATAAACCAAAAACCCAGAAACCCGGGAATCAAAGGCTGGTTTGACTCCACCTGCCGTATAGCCCTAACTAACCTAAAAAAAGCGGCTCATAAGCACAACAGAGATCGTGCTGAAATCACTAATCTTAGAAAGGTTTATAATGAAGCATTAAAAAATCGCAGAAAAGAAATGAAGAAGAACCTGTGGGCCCAACTACACGAGAGCTGCCTACGTAAAGACAGTTCACTGTTTTGGCGTACAGTAAAATCACCTTTTTTGTTAGATGCCTCATCTTCTCAACACCTAGATGTGGCAGTGACAGCAGACGAGTGGGTGGCCCATTTCTCAAAGATTTTTGGTGGTCCCTCAGAGGTTACCAGTGGCGAGGTTCAATTGACAGGTGACCCTCCCGTGGACTCCATATTTCCCATTGACCTCCTTTTTGATCACAAAGAGGTCATTACTGCGCTGTCATTTACCAAAACTGGTAAAGCTCCTGGACCGGACGGGGTCCCTCTAGATATCGTTGTACATAATCCAGAACTTTGGTCACCCCTTGTTACTCAGGTCATGTCAGCAATTACAAAAACCGGCCTAATAGACTCTTGGTCCACCTCTATTTTGCTCCCAATATTCAAGAAGGGCGATCGAAACAACCCCGTTTGCTACAGGCATATCACCCTCCTGGATTCCATGGGGAAAGTCTCTGGCCGGCTGATTCTGGAATGCCTCCAGGATTGGGCCTCTTCTAACAACGTCTTGACAGATTTCCAGTTTGGCTTCCAGGAGGGACTTGGCACTGCCGAGCAAGCATTGAACCAGGCCCCTCTAATTGGCAAATACGTGGGGGCCAAAAAGGGCAACCTTTATTTAGTTTATGTTGATCTTAGTGCAGCATTCGACTGTGTTATTCATTCCAGGCTGTGGTCCATCCTTGGCGACTTTAGGGTAGATCCCCCTCTTATTCAATTTCTCTGCGAACTCTACTCTGACGCTACTGCGTGCGTTAGATAGGGGATCGGCGGTGAATTAACTCCATCACTTCCTGTTGTCAAAGGAGTTAGACAGGGCTGTGTCCTGGCCCCCTTCCTTTTCAATCAATACACCAACGGTCTGGAAGCAGCCATGCTTGAAGGGAGCCAGGATCTTCCATCTATTAATCAACGCCCCATTCCCGCTCTGTTATACGCGGATGATTCAGTAATCCTAGCCAGAACATTAAACCAGCTACAAAGACAGCTGAATAAATACTGCCAATTTATGCTCTCTTTAGGCCTAAGAGTGAATAAAAACAAAACCTTTGTTATGCACCTTGGCGCCAGGGCGAAGAACCCCAAGCCAGTTTTTATTGACCAAGTTAGGTTGGAACGTACTAGGGAATATCCATACTCAGGAATTCTAGTAGACGACAAACTTTCCTGGAAACAAGCCATGTCAAGTAAAAAGCTTCTCTTTCAAAAAGCAACCTCAGCCCTAGTTTCCTTTTCAAGGAAAATGGGTAAACCTGCCCCGGCAGAGTTGCTAAAAATCTATCACGCCAAATGCCATAGCGTAGCAACCTACGGCGCAGGGGTTTGGGGTTACGCTCCTACAGATAGCTTGCAGACGGTTCAGAACGGGTTTCTAAAATATCTACTGGCCTTACCACAAAGTGCCCCAACATACGGATGCCACATTGAGCTGGGTATTGATTATCTGACAGATTACATTAAATGCCAGCCGATCCTGCTATGGCACCTCATTTGGTCTAAAACGCAATGTCATCTCACCCGTTCTCTGATAACTGACTGCTTGTCCTTGGCAAACTGGAATAAAATCCCTTGGATCTTCTACGGCTCTAATTTCCTTAAGGACCTGAATTGTATATCTTATTTCTCAGAACCTAGCACCCTGGTAGAGGTCACCAGGAAAGACCTGAAAAACTGTGCTTGAGCCATCTGAGAGAATTACGCCTCTCACAAAAAGTAAGGAAATCCTCAAATGTACAGATTCTTTCGGTCCAGACTGTTTTGGGTATTCAGCCATATTTATCTTTTCACCTAACTAATCATGAAAAGTATGTTTTGACTAGGTTTCCCTTTAATTCCTTTTTCCGCCTAGTTACTTTTCCAACAGTGAAGGACTGGTCGCAGATCCTCATGAAATGCCCTTGCGCTGGTACATCATCTCAAACTACAATCCATGTAACACTGTTCTGCAGATATTATGAGATTCCTCGCAAGTGCTGGATCATTCCTATACTCCGGAAATTGGGCCTGAGAACATGTCGGCCTGCTTATTTGGCTCTGCAGTTCCTGGAGTCTCAATATACTGCAAAATGTGTAGCTTGCTTTTTAAAATCATGTCTAAAAATCCGCTGTAAATAATGAAGCTTCTATTCACTCGTCTATCTGTTTGGTATTCTAATGAATTGTTTTTAAACCAATGGTTTTTATTAATGTTTTAAGTCCTTTAACGTTTTTAACATGCATTGTGTTTTTTATATGCACTGTAACATTTTATTCTTGTACTTTTTATGGTTATGTTACATGCAACCGAATAAAAATTTATGAACTGAACTGAACTGAACTGAACATGTCATCCATACTGGTAGGCCTTTTTAGGAGTGCTTGGGGCTCAAGAAGCACAAACTCAGGATTCAGAACGAAACACTGGTTATGGTTGGCTGTGCTATTAAGAATTTTATTCTATTCAATCACACCATTTTTAGGAACATTAGGATAATGAAAGGCTGGGAATTAACATAATTTTCTAACGTATGCCAATTAGCCTTCAGGAAGCTCTTTTGTGGCAGTTCATAACTCACTGTGCTAGATTACGATTCTAAGTTACGAATTGCACAGTATCAAAGGGATCTCTGTGACAAAAGCAGTTAGCCACTGAGTTATGCAAATGAAATACTTTTCTGTAAAATGTATGGTACATATTCTTTGAAGCAGGCATATTAACCCTCTGTGCTACCTTAGATTAGTTAAAACTGCCACTAGACAGAACTGATCTTTCTCCAGCAGGAACATTAATTAGCAGAGTTATCTTGACAATTTTATTGTTGCCAGAAAACTGCTAAATATTCTTGGAACTCTGCAGCGAGTGCTTTTAAAACTGCTGCACAGCTACAAAATCTGCACCCAATAATAAAACTGCCAACCCCCACCCTTCTAGCCACCAAGGAGAAATGCCTGATGCCCGGTCCGGCCCTGCTGCCAAGTCATCTGTTAGCCTGATTGTATATTTGTGTGACATTTCAATGCCTTATGTATGACGCTTTATCCCAAACTCTGTGTTGCTTGGTACTGTTAGGGTACAAACTCTGCACCCGTAAATTCTGATATCCTGAGGTAGCACCTCACCAGTACCACCTATACTCATCTTCTACCATCATGGAGCCCATCTGAGATGTCCTGCCGCTGCTCTATCTACTCGACAATGTTCAAAACCCGCTCCGTCACAGAGGAAATTTGTAGTAAGTCATACAACTACCAGTTTCGGATTGGAAGGGTGGGAGGCGGACGCTATGGGTTCTGCCGGAGAGGAAGGACGTGGTCCAGTCAAGGGCCTTCTCTTGGTTTCCGGCTTCTAGGAGGCGTGTCTTTAGAGTTCGATGCCAGACCGTGTCGAATGCGGCCGACAAGTCCAGGAGGATGAGGGCTGATGTTTCGCCGTTGTCTAGTTGGCGCCTGATGTCGTCTGTGGCGGCGATGAGGGCTGTCTCGTTGCTGTGGTTTCGTCTGAATCCGGCACTGGGACGGGTCCAAGATGTTGTTGTCTTCCAGGCGGTGGGCAAATTGCCTGTTGACGATTTTCTCAATTACCTTTGCCAGGAACGGGAGCAGGGTATATGTGACATCATCAGCAGTGCATTGCGGGGGCGCGAGTTATAGTTAGCTGAACTAACTATAATGGCCGAATTTCTCTGGTTTTGTATGAGTGAAATGTCCAACTAACTATACCACCCCTGAAACCTATGTTTTTTTCAGTGAATAAATATATATATATATATATATATATATATATATATATATATATATATATATATATATATATATATATATATATATATATACATACATATATATATATATATATATATATATATATATATATATATATATATATATATATATATATATATACATATATACATACCTACATACCAGTCATACTTATGTCAAGTAACTATTACTCATGCCCTATAGTAAATGTAACTTGTGCCCCTGTCATGCACAGTGTTGGTATTGCTGATGTCATTTCAGATGTCGCAATGATGTTTTCAATGTTGTCATAGTCATGTCATGAGTGATGTAATATTGGAGGTACTTAGTAGTGCATGGTTAGGACCGAGTTTTCATAGAAAATTACATTATCCACCTCAGCCCCTTGCTAGAGAGGTTATGGGTAATCTGTCACGTGGAGGATGAGAAATGGCAGGGTCCACAAAAATATTTCCCCCATGCAATCTCCCATAGGATCTTTTATAGAAAGCAACAGCAAAAACTGCTGAATAGTAGTACACCAAGTTTGCTAGGCCCTGCATGTGACCCTTTGCACTGCTTAAGACATCACATATTAGGTCTCTCATGGTATGTTCTATGATATTATTGATAACATTTGAAATGAAATCATTAAACACACCAATGTGCATGGCAAATGCGCAAGCTGTAGTCACTTGAGTTAGCTATAATTGGTTAATAGCAGTGTTTTTAAAGTTTTAAATGATATTTTTAACTGACATTTTCACCTAATGATAATAAAATAACTTTGACCCTTATTTTTTCAGTGAATATATATATATATAAAGGGGCTCTAAAGGACAAACTGTTTGTTAGGTTACGGGGGCTCGGGATGACTGGGTGCTGGCATCCTCCTCTTCACTACTTTTAGTAGATCTTTAGTTTTAGTGTGTAGGACGACAGGCACTCTGCCAGTTGGAGATGGGTGACAGCCAAGAGCAGGGGTGCAGGGTGGTGGGGAGTTGGGAGAGCATTGGGTTGTTTTTCAAGGCTGTAATTTGTTTGTTGATAAAGCTGATTTCTGAAGCAGCACCGGAGGTCATGGCAGGGCTACCAAGCGTTTCGTGGATACGTGATGTCGAGTGATAGACAGAGGTCAGGGATTAAGGTGATGAGCTGGAATGTTAATGGGTTTGGCGACAAAATAAAGAGTGGGATGGTCAGCCAATTTATCAGGCGGCATACTCCTAAAGTGATTCTATTGCAGGAAACGCATCTGATAGGGACAGATGTATGGCCTTGCAAAGCAGAGGGTATAAGCTTGTAGCGCAGGCAGGTTTACCTCAGGGTCGAAGGGAGTGGGTATACTGATTAAGAATTCCTTTCCTTTCACAATACATGCTACTTGGACATACAATCGAGGCAGGTATGTGGGGGTTTCGGGGCAATGGGAAGGGAAAACGGCTGTATTTGTCTCAATATATGTCCCTCCCGATCTGCAGACAGACACGTTCAAGACCTGGGCGTGATTTTCATTACACTACTGTTGGGAGTCTTGGTATTGGTGGGCAGCTTTAAACCAGACACAAAGCAATATACACATGTATCAGGGGCACACCACAGTTTGTCTAGATTAGATTATGTTCTTATACCGGCATCTCAGGCCCACACTATCATTAAGGTATATCATTTGAGACGGGATATTTCGGATCATTCCCCGGTGTGGCTTAAAATGGAGTGGGACATTGTGCTCTGGTAGAGTGGCCCCCCTTAATCCTTGGTATCTGAAGGATCCACAGACTCGGAAGAGCATAACTAAGGCCACAGAGCACGATTTTCAGGAGATCAAGGGCTCGTGGACTCTGCTCAAATAGTTTGTGAAGCGTACAAAACGGTTCTCCGCGGGGAAACTCTCTCCCTAATAACAGGGAAAAAGGTTGATCTTGAAAGGGCGGAAGAGGCTGCGATAAAGTCGGAAGAGGAGCTGGCTCGGGATGTGTCCCCTGAGGGCCTTCATCTTCTTAGACTAAGACAAGCGGAGTTTCAGGGCATAGCCAAAGACAGTGCCAGGGTGCAAGGTAGAGCGGCCCAAGGTAGAATTTACGAGCTAGGGACAAGGCTGGAAAATTTATTGCGTGGTTGGACAGACGTGAGTGGGCATCAAGAGTGATGCTTGGGATTTTGGGGCAGGATTCCAGTCCTGTCACGGACCCACCGGCTATAGCCGACACCTTTGCCGACCATTATCGTACAGTCTATAGAGCAACCGGTAAATTTACTGAAGAAGAAAATGCCGAAATGTTGAGGGACATCAGGCTGCCTACATTGTCGGAAGTCGACAAGAGCTATCTGGAATCTCCACTGACTGATGACGAGGTGGCGCAGGCCATCCGTTGTGTGAACTCCAGTAAAGCAACGGGGCCCAATGGTATTCCCATTGAATTGTATAAATTGAGTTCTAATAAACTCGCTCCTCATCTCTGAGCTATGTTGACTGAGAGTAGGGAACAGGGTCTGCTTCCGTACGATCAGCGGGTGGTGAGTATAGTGGTCATACATAGGTAGGGCAAGCCCAGGAATAGTTGCTCTTCTTATTGGCCGATATCGCTCTTGAATGTGTAGCCTAAGGTCCTTGCTAAATTAGTGGCGTGATGCCTGATTAAAGTAATTACCGCTCTTGTTCATCCAGACCAGTCGGGCTTCATACCACACCGGAACACGGCTCTTAACCTGCGCCGCCTACATGGTGTATTGAGTAGAGTACCAACCATATTGGAGCCGGCTATCATCGTGTCATTAGACACCACTATGGCGTTTGATATGGTGGAGTGGCCCTATCTGTTTGCTGTATTGGGCAAGTTGGGGTTTGGGCATGAATACATAGGTTGGGTTTGTCTCCTGTATTCAGGGCCGATGGCTCGGATAGTAGTGAATAACCGTAAGTGCTCAGAATTTCAGCTGGGCAGGGGGACTAGGCAGGGTTGCCCCTTGACCACCCTCCTCTTTGCACTAGCAGTGGAGCCCTTGGCAGCTTGGATTAGACAAGATAGGTCAATCCGCAGAATGAGGTGGGCTCTGGAATAGGAGGATAAGATATCTCTGCACGCGTATGATATTCTGTTATATTTTACGAATCCTAGAGGGTCACTGAGCTGCCTCCAGGATGTGCTGAACATATTTTGCAGATACTCCGGATTAACAATGAACTGGCTTAAATCAATGATCTATGTCCTTAAAGGTGAGCTGCTGGTTATACCACAGGGTTGCCCGATCCCGATTGTATCAGAGGGATTCCGGTATTTAGGAATCTTTGTGACACTAGATCCAAAGCTGCGCTACGCGCGTAATTTGGACCCATCCATGCAGCAACTTAAGGCAGACATGGCGCATTGGAGATCCCTACCCCTTTCTATGTTAGGCAGGTCAGTCCTGTTTAAAATAATGGCCCTGCCCTGCTTTCTCTATGTGCTCCAGAACACATTGGATCCGGTCCCCACATCCTACTTCAAAGAGGTTGAGAGTCACCAGAGACAGCTGCTCTGGGAGGGCAGACCTCGAACAGCATTTTCCAATCTAATGCTTAATTGGTATGATGGGGGGATTAGTCTTCCAGATCTGAAGAAATCTTATTGGGCATCTCAATTGGCAGCTATCAACCATGGTACATATGGTCATCCGGGAGACCCCGGGTACGCCATGGATAGATGGTAGCTCCCCGGGGGTGAATATGCTAGAGCATTAGTCACTAAGCCTCGTAAGTACCCACTGACTAGACTGACTGCGCATGCTGTCCAAGTGTGGCACGCCATCACCAAACTCTTAAAGTGGGATAATAAACTCACGCTCGCCACGCCATTGTGGAACTCAGAGATACTCTGAAGACTCTGGAAATCCAAGGGTTTTGATAAGTGGGATCTTATTGGGATCTCCCGAATCAAGGACATTTGGGGGGGTGGTACGGTGAAATAATTTCCATTACTGCAATCCCAATATAAGTTGGCAGACACTGAGCGGTTCCGCTACCTGCAGATCCATCATGCCCTGCTTGCCCGGGTGCCGAGTGGCACAGTGCTTCCGGAGGCTTTACCACTGGATGACAGTGGTAAAGCCGACGGGCACCTCCCTGAAAAAAACATCTCCTTAATATATAAGAAATTAATTAACAATATGGAAGGCCCATTACTGACCCTCAGAGAGCAGTGGACCAAGGATGGGCTGGAAAATGATGATGAGGACTGGCAGGAGGCGGTATCCTCCCCGCGGGTAGTAGCGATCCCTGCCAGGCTGAGACTAATACAAATAAAATGTTTGCATAGGATATATGTCACTGGTCCTGGTCTTGTTCATATGGGACGAGCTGTGTGGGCTGCAGGAGTAATGTGGGGAGATGGAAACGTTCATACACATACTATGGGACTGTCATTGGATACAGCAATACTGTAGTGACATCCACCGTATATTGAGGACTGTGTTAGGAGTAGTTCTACAACCCTAAGCCCGTAGATGCCTATTAATTATCTGGGATTTTACTGATCTCAATACATATACCACGCAATGGGCGTACCTAGGGGGGCCCCCTCCGGGCCCAATCATGAGCTCTCTGGCCAGAGTGCAGGGCCGATGGGGCCTCTTCGGGCTAGGGGACCCCCGCACCGCGTGGGCTGCGGGGGCCTGTGTTACACCCCTGCAAACGTAACATGGCTCAAAAGTAGGGGGCCTCTCAACCTCCTCAATTGAAGAACTGGAAGGAAGATCTGAACTGGTGTATGTATAGGAAAAAGTCAGCCTTCATTGCGAGGGGATGGCCCGGGAAGTGGGCCAAAGTATGGGGAGCATGGAACAGCTATAGAGGGGATATTTGTCTCCCACCTTGTAGCCAAATGGATACAGACACTGTTGATACCTCCTGACCTGATTTATGTAATACTGACAATGTAATCTGAACACTGTACGACATCGCTGTGATACCAAAGTTGCCTGCCTGTATTTGATGACTGTGCTGTAATTTCACTGTTTAATAAAAAGAAATAATAAAAAAAAGAATATATATATATACATGCTAGACTTGTCAGCCATAAGTTGGTCTTCCCACAAATGTTTTGCCTCTCCTCCTCCATTTTGCATAACTTGTTTTTGTTGGCCTTAGAACTCTGTGCACTTTACCAATGCAAACTAGTGCTCCAGTGCTGGCTCCCCTTCCCCTAAAACATGATTACATTGCTTTATACACAGTTGCCATATTTAATTTACTTTTACATCCCTTGTAGAGTGCTGTACTATATACCTTGGGGTCTGTAACTTAAATTCCACCAGTGGACCTGCAGCACCTATTGTGCCACCCACAGAAGTAGCACCTTGAAATATGTCCCAGGCCTGCCACTGCAGTCTGAATCTACTTTTAAACTGCCATGTTGACTTGTCATTAAAACCTTGTTGTCAATCCTTAAATCCCCATTCATTACATACAAATCACCCCTAAGGTAGGCTCTAAGAATTAAGGAATTATGGGGCATATTAGCAAGAACCTTGTTAAAATTATCGCCGTTTTAGCAGCAGGAAACTGCCGCTAAAATGGCGATAACGGGCTTGCTAATATGCGTTATAGAATTCCAATAGAAGCCTTTGGCTTCAAATGGAATTCTACAATGCATATTAGAAGGCCCATTATCGCCGTTTTAGCGACAGTTTCCTGACGCTAAAACAACAATAATTTTAACGAGGTTCTTGCTAATATGTCCCTTCGTTTTTTGATTAACTAAGCTAAGGTGTTCAGTCTCAATCTTATATATGTAAAATTGGTCGACGAAGCCACAGGTTACGTGATACAATTGCCTGTGATGTCATTGCGGTCACAATTCAGGTAAACTCACTTCCTGTGATGTTATCATGAGTGTCTTAAAAAGTGTGACGACACTTCTGCTACCGCTAGTTGGTGAATTGATGACTGTTAAAAAGTATACCAGACAGGAACTGTGTAAACTTCTTCTTTATTCGCGACCTCCACGGTGCCACCAGGTAACAGGACACCTCAGTACATCACTCCCTTCAAGAAGAGTCTCCCTATCAACATTCTAAAGCATCCTCCAGGGGAAGAAATGTACCAAGGAGGAAGGATAGGGAGGGGTGGAGGAAGATACCAAGTACTGGATAACAATATGTATAAAACCTTAACCTGTGTAGGGCTAGAGCATAGCCCAACAATAATCCCAGGATAAATAACAACCTATGCTATGCGGATGTATGACGGTACAACGCGTACCGTCACAACGCATTCCTTTACACCGCATCCCTTACAATGCAAGTCGTTACCACGACTTGCGTTGGGGGCGCGGATTTCGAATAGTATAATTTACTATTCTTACACCAGTCCCCGTGGACACTAGGGAAGGTGTTGGGATAGTAAATTTACTATTTTTAATCCTTTAGCGCCCTCCAGCGCATGTTGTGGTAACGACTTTACCTTGTGAATATGATACATTTAGCAACCAGTAATTTTCACATTAAAACTTAGGGATTATAACAATGACCTTGATAGTATTACAATAATGAAAGGGGTTACTTCTTTTTTTACTACGTCTATGAATAGTCAGTAGGTGACATGATTGAGACTTGGTTTGCAGAATAAGTAAAGTATTTGCTATTATCGAATATCTCCTCCTCATACAAACCTTGGGTATATATTTGGCATCTTAAACATATACATGTATGGTCTCTACCAAATATACATTAAAAATAATAATGAGTGCCAGTTCTCACAACAAAATATACATGTTTATTAATGCCTTCCACTAATAAGAAGAATCTTGCCTCGATTCTTTGTTCCCTTCAGAGGCTAAAAGAATGTAATTCTTCAGTTTTCCCATGGTAAGTTATTAAAAGTGATTAAAACCTTAGTGTGTTAGTTCATTACATTGTGGCAAATCAGTAGATTTCTTAATATTGCAAATGTCCGCCCTATGAGTTGAACTCTCTTTTAGTGATGTTAAATTAGTCCCACTGAAGCTGTTTATAGCTGCTTGTAATTCGTATCCATTTTATTAGCTTCATTATATCCGCATTCTTGAACTCTTGGGAGATAAAGGGAACTTATCATGCAGCTAGTCACGTGATTTAATATTTCATTGTTTATTTAAAACTCAACTTACATGAGAAAAGGCATCTTTTTTTAATCAAGCTCTCCTTACTGTTATAAAGGTAATGATTTACTGAAACACAAGCAAGTGTTTTTCAAGCATGGGCCAGGAAAATGGACCAAACTGTGCATGATTATCGAAAAATCTAATATCCTTGTAAATGTATTCTCACATGCATCTTCATGTTATGAACCTTCTATAATGCATACATTCGTAATTTTTAATTTACAAGATCACAGCTACACGAAGTGTCGAGAGTGTGTGCCCCCTAACTATCCTAACCACAGTCTCGATGGGACACAATAGCAAGGACAGAATATCTGAAATAAAATATTGACATGTAAGTCTAGATTTTCTATATCTAACTTCACATATTATATATCCTCAAGTTTCTTAGATGTGGAGTTAGGAACAGTAAACATATATCACCCTATAGGCACTTACCTTTCGATATTTTGCCCCTCGATATTCTTGCACAACAATATGGGTGACTCCTGACCCGCCCGCGGGCTAGGTCGCCTCCCCTGCCGCCTCTCAGCTCTCCCTGACCTCGTCTCGCCGCTGCCCACCTGCACGAGTTTGAGGCCGCTGAGTATGCTTCTGACCAGATCTGCCAGTGTCCCCCTGATTGTTGTTTAAGTGCTTGCCTTGTCTTTTCACTGTTTTTTTACTTTTGTGCCTCCTTCTAATCCCCCTTTTGCCTTCTGTACCCCATCGGTTTCCCCGCCACTGCCTCCTGTGGCAACGACCCCTCGCCACCCCGCTCCCTCCTCCAGCTGCTTTTCCCTCCCTCTCCACCTTAAAATGGTGACCACCGCCTGGACGCGCAACGGACGCACGCCGCGGGTGTGGTGATTTCGCGCCGATGGCACGCCAAAGGCAAGCCCATCTGAGCACTTCCGCGCCTGGACCGTGCCCAGCACCAGGACCCCTGGACCCCGAACCCGCCACAGCATCAGACTGCACTACGAATCCAGCACCCTCCACGCACTCAACCCCGGACGACATCACTCCTGCTACCAGACCATTCCAAAGCGCACCCAAGGGTCCTTCACCTGCCGGAACTGCAGCTTCACCAGCTTCCGGTGCGCCAAACCATCAACCAGAGAACCCAACCACCTCCGATGCATCCTCCTCAACACCCGCTCTGCTCGCAAGCACGCCATCGAACTCTGGGACCTCCTACACTCAACCACCCCCGACGTCACCTTTCTGACGGAGACCAGGCTAAATGCCTCCTCAGCAACGGACATCGCCATAGCCATCCCAGAGGGCTACAAGATCTCCCATAGAGACCGCACTAACAGAGTGGGAGGGGGAATCGCCATCATCCACAAGGACATCCTCAGAGTTTCGACCAACACCGACGACACCCTCACCACCGCCGAGCACATGCACTTCCAGATCCACACTGACCCCAACACTACCCTCAGAGGAACACTCGTCTACAGACCACCCAGACCCGACCACAGTTCAGCGACAGACACCATCGCTGATCTCATCAGCACCCACGCCCTCGCCTCCATGGACTACATCCTCCTCGGGGACCTTAACTTCCTGCTCGAGAACAACAACAACTCCACCTCCCTGATCGACAACCTCGCCAACCTCGGACTCAAACAGCTTGTGACAACACCCACCCACGCCGCTGGACACACACTGGACCCCATATTCTCCGCAAGTCCCCATGTCTCCCTCAACCACACCACCGAACCCCATTGGACAGACCACAGATGCGTCCACTTCACCTTCAGGAAACCCATCACACACCACCACACCCAACACTTGCCACGCAGCTGCTGGAGCAAGATCACCAAGGACCAACTGACCACCACCCTCGCCCTGGGTCCACCCGCAGAACCTACCGACCCCGACACCGCCGCCATCAACCTCAAACTGTGGATCAACGACTGCGCCGACACCTCGCCCCAATCAAGACCTCTGCACCCAACCACACTAACAAGAAAACCGCGTGGGTCACCGAAGACCTCCGGGCCTCCAAGCACACCTGCCGGAAGCTGGAGAAGAACTGGCTCTGCGACCGAACACCAGAAAGCTACACAGCCCACAAGAAACCACCCGCAGGCACCACCAACTAATCAGGTGAGGTTCCGTGACAATTGTAAGTGGTGTTTTCGACTCGCACGAATATGGTCGAGTCTAGTATCTATGAACCGCAAATGACGAGTTTAGTAAGTGTGCGCAGTTTCGCTGTGCTAACTTAAACCGTTCGTTTGTTATGTGGGCTTTTCATCTGTACCCACGGGTTCCATCTTAGATACGGCATCCATTTTGTCTCTTGCCCTCAAGTAGTCAGCGAACGGACGCTGTCCGCTTCGCGACCCTGGGACTCCCAAGATATTTGCGGAAGACACATGTCCTTTGAAAGTGTCTTTATGACGAAGGGGTTGCTACTGTAAGGCAGGTGGCGCCGCTTGAGGCTCATCTTGCCGCACGGACTTATTGTCTCAGCCGTGCATCTCATTAGGCACGTCCCTTTGATGCCTGTATCTCGTGCTTCCCGGCACCTCCCCTTTTACACCCTTTCCGATCTCCCCACTGTCTCCGTCTTCCTCTGCACCTGTCTTCGTTCCTGTTTCGATCCACTTTACTGCTGATTGGAATTTGCTAATGGTGGGAAGATGGGTTTTTATAGTTGGGAACCGCCAAATGTTTCCGCACTTATGTTCCGGACCTTGTATGTTTCAAAGCGACCAAAGCGACCCCTCTGGGAGCTAGATGTGGGAACTGAGTTGTAAACCTTTGTGTTCAATGTTAGCCTATGGGTAAAAACTGTATAAAAGGAGCGATCCACAAAATCAATTTGAAGCAGTCTCCCCAAGTTGCACGTGGTGTGCTTGTCGTGACTTCTGTGTTCCCTGCAGTAAATAAACCTTGACTCTTTGACGCCGAAGGAAGTGTCCCGTGTCTCTGTGACTTGTACGCCGGAGCAGGTTACCCACGAAGGTTTCAGGTGTTGTGCCCTGGCACCGCTGGGTCCAAAAGAACCCAGTCCTTCAGTTGGCGCCCAACGTGGGGCTGCATCAGTGGTACCGGTCCAAGCCCGACGATCGTGAGGAACTTCGTGTGAAATCTCCAAGGGAAGGTGCACCCCGCTTCATCGATCCTGTTGTCGAAATAAGTGGCCCGAAGACTTTTCCCGCGAAGATTCCCGCCTCCTAACGGCTGCGACGGACTGCTGCCCTGACTGTAGACCTGTTTTGGCGCCTGGCGTAGACCTTGGTATAGCGAGACGATAGACGGGCCTTCCTGAGGACGCCATTGATCTTTGAGTTAAGTATTTGTGGGTCGCTCCCAGAATCCTTTGTTGTAGACACTTTAGCGAGTGTCTTTGTTGTAAACACTAGTGGTTTGTTGTTGTTGTACACGCTGTGTGAGTGTTTTTGTCGGTGACACTTTGCTAGCGTAACTTTGTTGTTGTATTTGTTTGACGACTGCAGCCGCCAAAGACCGAGGGTTTTGTTCTTGCTGGGACTTGGTAAATCCCGTAACCCTTGAAGTTTGTGAAACTCGGCTAGCGTGCAAGATGCCTGGTCGCAGTACTTTGTTCAGTTGCTTTAGACCTTGTGGTGCGGATTCCCTGCTGGAGGACTCGTGTCCGATACCTCCGGTAGGAACTCCTACTTATGACTTATATAGCAAACATGGGCTAGGCCCGATTGCTTTTAACGATTATTGGATAAAATATACAAAGAAAGACGGCGATCTTCGTTGGCCACCTCACGGTAGCTTCGAAGCGTCGATCTTAGATAATTTGGAAATTAAGTTGTTCGAACGTAAATCTAGGCCGGCCATGTTTGATGCCTTTCGGTTGTGGCGCAAAGAAGCCCGACAGAAAGAGATCAGACAGAATAAACGTAGTGAGCGGGATAATGTTGCTACTATTGTAAAGAAAGCTGAGCAGTTTCAGCGTGATAAGGAGGATAAGGATAAGGAAGTGTTTGAGAGGCTGCAACGTATGACCATAGATAAATGCTATCCTGCTTTGCCTACGGAGTCGGATAAGAAGGAAGAGGCAGTTGAGGATCCTTTAATGTCCTATCTTATGAAGTCGCCACCTCCGTACGTACAGGGTACCGCAGCTCCTGTGGTCCCTGCCGTACCTGTTCTTCCACCTGTTATTCCTCCGCCTATTCCTCAACCTGCACCCGCTCTTCCGACTGTTCCTGCTCCTGTGCCTGTGTCTATTCCTACTGCTCCTCCGCTTCCACATACTCCTGCTCACACTACTGCTCCTGTGTTGTTAACTCCTGTCGTTGCTAATGTCTCTACTCCTTCTCTTGTTAGTCCTGTGTCCTACTCCTGTCCCTCTACTCGTAACCGTAGTTCTCCCATTGCGGCTAGCTTCTTTCAGTCGCTCGGACCTGTTTTTGGGTCCGCTGGTTCTGATGGCCCACCGCAGAGGCGTAGTCAGCTTCCTGGTAACAGGGAACGCGCTGCGCTATACAATATGGCGATGAGTTGGATGGACAACCCGCAGAGAAATCCACCCCGTGTTGTTCTTGAAACATTTAGTCAATTCAACATACCGACTCAGAGATATGTGTTTGACGAAATGTGTAAACTTTTACATGATCAGATAGCGGCAGTTGCGCCTGACGAGGTGCTGACCGCCCTGTCCAATCTTCGGCTTCAGTTCGCAACTGGACTGATAGTCGATACTAATGTCCGACGTGCTATCGAGCAGTTGCTGTCTTTCCGTCTAGCTCCTATTCCTCACGCACTGTTTGTAGAGGATCTTGAACGCCAACAAGCTGAGTCTGGCCAATATCCTATGCGTGAAGTTCCGCCGGTTTGGGTACCTGCTGATAATACAGATGTTAATAACCCAATAGCGGCGCATTTCCAGAGAGTATGGATACATCTCCCTTGGAAACGATCGGAAGTGCTTCAGGTGAAACAAACTTTGCCCGATCCTCGCAAAAATCCTGCTGGGTATTATAAGGAATTATCGCAGCTCGTAGATGCTACGGTAATGAATCTTGCCGATATCGACATGTTGTTTGGCAATGTCGTACCGCAACCGGTATGGGCTAAGATTCGTCACCAAGATCACGCAAATGAATTAGGTGGTGATTGGGCTGCCATTACAGCGGCAGACGCTGGACAAGCGGCTGCTACTAAACCCGATCAGTTGATTGAACTTCTTCCCCAGCGAATCATTACGTTAATGAAAACGCTCATGCCAGCTATGAAGGTAAATTGGGACAAGTTGTCAGCCTGTAAGCAAAAGAAAGATGAGAGTGTTTCAGACTTCTTTACGAGGTTTGAGGAAACATTCGTTGATCATAGTGGACAGGATATGAGTACTGAGGGTGGACAAAGGCTGTTTGTTGATAAATTTGTATCGAACTTATTGCCCGACTTGTGCAATAAATTGAAGAATTCAGAAAGTGCGTGGGCCGTTTCTACCTCAGCTCAGATTCTGGCTACGGCGCAATATTACGAAAATAGAGAAAAAGAGGAAACTGATCGCGCTGATAAAAAGACAAAAGAGCTGAAAACTAAAGTGTTGTTACAACAAGCATATCCGCCGCGTTCTAATCAGAATGCGTCTCAGCAGAATAGATCACAGTCGCAATCGAATCGATCGCAATCGCGTAATGATTCCTCTTTCAACAGATCTTCATTAGGGTATAATCAATGTGCTTATTGTAGACAGGAGGGCCACATTAAATTTGATTGTCCTGCTTTAAATGATCGTAATAGTGGTAATTCGTCTAGAGGAGGTCGTGGTGGTTCACAGAATGCATCACGTGGTAGAGGTCGTGGTGCTCAGAACGACCGCTCTGACAACTCATCAAATTCTAATAATTGCTTCGATCAACGTGGATCATCACAAGGACGATCTGCGCAGTACAATGTAGACGATTATTACGTCGATCAGGGAACTGACGACAGTAATTACTAGGACAGCCAAAGACAAGGAGAGGGAGTGGTATCAGTTCCGGTCGATCAGAGAGGGCCTTACGTCGCAGTTGCTACATCGGGCGTCGTTGAGCCTTTTCTGTTGGACACTGGTGCAGCGAAAAGTTCTATCATGCATTCGAAACTCCCTGGCGCACCTTTGTCTGGCTTAACAAATGTATCCGTTGGATTCTCTGGCGCCCCCGTTAGCAATCCAGTTTCGCGCCCTTTGCCCCTTAAAATTGGGCCTCGTGAGCTCGAAGCTCCATTGATTTTGACCACTGGTTGTGGTGAAAATCTTTTGGGTCTGGATTTGCTTAAACGTTTGTATGCAACTTTGTATTGTTCTCCTGCGGGTGTAAAGCTTACGTTCGGAGAGAAAGTAGTCTCTCCCATGTATTTGTCCCTCGATAAGCTTCCACCGGAATTGGATTCTCTTCCTGCGTCTTTGTGGGCGACGGGTCCAAACGATGTGGGCCTACTTGATATCTCCCCTTATGTTGTTCAGTTGAAATCGAATGTGCGATTGCCACGTATTCCCCAGTACCGTATCTCCCTTGATGGTGAACGAGCTTTGTTAGCGATCATCTATGATTTGATCGAGAAAGATGTTATTGAGGAGACTCGGGGAAACGTGTGCAACAGCCCTGTACTGCCCATTCTTAAACGTACTGATCCTACCAAGCCGCCTGTTTATCGTTTTGTTATCGATTTACGGGAGGTAAATAAAATTGTGGTTCCTCAATTCCCTGTTGTGCCTGACATCACGGCGCTCCTGACTCTGATTCCAGCTACTGCTTCGTGGTTTTCGGTGATTGATTTGAAAAATGCGTTTTTCAGCATCCCGATTGCCGAAGAGAGCAGGGACCTTTTCGGTTTCTCTCTTGGAGGACGTAGCTTCCGGTTCAAACGCGCTCCTCAGGGCTACTGTGAAAGTCCATCGATTTACAGTCAAGCTTTGAAGGGTCAACTAGATGCGTTTCGGTTGCCGGTTGGTGCGGCTTTAATTCAATACGTCGACGACTTATTGGTGGCTGCTGATACTCAGGACATTTGCAAAATTGCTACGGTATCGTTGCTGCAGCATCTCTGTGAGTTAAATCACAAGGTGTCACCTTCTAAACTCCAATATTGTTGTCAAGAAGTAACCTATCTAGGTCACTTATTGTCAAAGGAGGGAAGGAGATTGACCCCAGAGAGAATCGCAGCGATTGCGCGAATGGCTGTGCCAAAAACCCAAAGAGATGTGCGTGCCTTTCTAGGTATCACGTCGTACTGCAGGCAGTGGATTCCAAATTTTTCATTGCTAGCGAAACCATTGGTGGCTCTTACGTGCAAGGATGTTCCAACTCCTTTACCATGGACGGAAGACTGTCAGAAAAGTTTTTCTGAATTACGTGATTCATTGTGTTCGGCTCCTGTGTTAGGTACCCCTGATTACAGCAAGCCGTTCACGTTATATGTTCACGAGAGGGAAGGTTGTGCGTTGAGTGTCTTAACGCAACCTTTTGGTGGTAAGCAACGTCCATGTGCATATTTTTCCTCGACCTTAGACCCAGTAGCTAGAGCATTGCCGAGTTGTTTGAGAGCAACTGCGGCAGCTGCGGTCTCCATCCGACAATCAGCAGGATTGGTCATGGATAATATGCTTACGGTGATGGTTCCGCATGCAGTCGATACTCTTTTGAACCGAACGAAAACTCAGCACTTGACGAGTGCAAGGTTGTCTGGGTACGAATTGACGCTCTTGGCAAGCCACATTCAGATAAAACGTTGTAATGTCCTAAATCCGGCAACTTTGTTACCAATTAGTCCAGAGTCAGATGAAGTAGCAGAACATGACTGCTACTTGCGTACAGAGGAGGAAACAAAAGGTCGAGTGGACCTTAAAAACACCCCATTGGAAGACCCTGACGGCACCCTGTATGTGGATGGGTCATGTTTTAAGTTGCCGAACGGTGATGTGACTACTGCTTATGCTGTTGTAACGTTGAATACTGTTGTTGAGACTGCGAGATTGAATCAGAATTCTGCCCAAGCTGCAGAGCTGATTGCTCTCACTAGAGCATGTGTATTAGCAAAAGATAAACGTGTGAATGTGTACACCGATAGCCAGTATGCTTTCGGTGTAGCGCATAGCTTTGGACGGTTGTGGCGAGAGCGTGGTTTCTTCACGTCGCATGGCACGAAAATACAGCATGGCCAGCTCGTGAACGATCTTTTGGATGCATTGACTTTGCCTGCTCAAGTTGCAATTGTTAAGTGTAGTGCGCATCGCAAGGTGACGGATGATGTTGGTCGTGGTAACGCGTTTGCAGATGAGATTGCTAAGGAGACTGCCCGGAACCTTAGCACTCGAATGTATGTGACGAGTTCGGTTAGGTGGCCTACAGAATCAAGTATGTGTGAGAATACTATAGAGAGCGTGAAAGCAATTCAGAATGAGGCCACCGACACTGAAAAGACGAAATGGAAAGAAAGTACGGGAAGGTTGGATGCGAATGGTTGCTGGATTGATTTGTCGGATCAGAAAAGATGGATGTTACCGGATGCGTATGTACTAGCCGTTGTGACAATGGCACATGGGTTAGCACATATTAGCGCGAAAGGTATTTGCAAGTTGTTGGCTGATGTGTGGAAGAATGATGGTATTACGAAGTGTGCTGAACGTCTGGTGAAGAATTGTATGGTGTGTATAATGTACAACCCTGGCAAAGGAACCCCAACTCCCCCTGGCAGTTTTGCTCCTCCTTCGTATCCCTTTGAGGTGATTCAATTGGACTTCATCCATATGGAGCGATGCAATAACCTGAAATACGTTTTGGTTGTGGTTTGCGCATTCTCCCGATGGATCGAGGCCTATCCCCTCAAAGATAATACTGCTTTGTCTACTGCGAAAATCCTACTGAAGGAATACTTTCCTCGGTATGGAATGCCTAGAGTTGTGTGGTCAGATAACGGAAGTGAGTTTGTTGGAAGTGTGATGAAGAGTGTGTGTAAGGGCCTTGGAATTAATCAAAAATTCCATAGTGCCAATCATCCCCAGTCAGCTGGATTAGTTGAAGGTTACAATGGTACCCTTAAACTAAAATTAGCGAAGATTCAGGCTACGACTGGACTTTCGTGGCCTGACGCTTTGCCTCTAGCACTACTGTCAACTAGGGCGACTGTACACTCCCGAATAGGGCTTAGTCCCTATGAAATAGTGTTCGGCCGTCCTGCGAATGTGTGGGGGGTTCCTAGGCCAGGTATATTCGTTGATCTTGAGTATCCGATGTTGATTGATTACTTACATGACTTGACTGCTAAACTGAGGTTAATTCATCAACAGGTTTACGACGCCTTGCCGACGCAGACGGAGGGTCCAGGCCACCAGCTCCAGCCCGGTGATTGGGTTGTCACCCGTAACTTTTCACGCAAGAAGAATCTGGACCCCCGTTTTGTTGGACCTCACCAGGTGCTCCTGGCCACGAGGACTGCCGTTCGTCTTGAGGGACGGAAGAATTGGGTACATGCTACCCATTGTAAGCGAGTCCCTATTCCTTTGCCGGCAGACCCGTGGGTGAGGAAAGGCATTGCGTCAACAGAAGCAGAGACATTGCCGGCGTTTGTACCTTTTAGCGACGCACAGCTTGTTGGTGAACACTCAGCGCAGCAGAAAGCCACTGTTGGAACATTGTCAGCAAAAGACTCAAGACCAAGTCAACAAACTGATCAGCAGGACGCTGTCTCTTCAACGGATCCTTTATTTGACGAGCAGACACGTCCCGGGAAACATCGATATTCTTTGCGTTCTCATACTAAGGACAAATAAAATTGTTTTCTTGCTTTGCTGAAACTGATAACTGCAATATCCTCGTTTCCCCTGATCAACTTTGAACATTTCGTATGATTGAAAATTGTTTGTACATATATTGAGATTTTTGTATCTTTTTCCTTCCACAGCTGATTTTTGTGCTAAATAAAATACATATTGTGTATTGAGGGCCGTAGGGCCGCGCGCGTACTTCCTTCTGGACAGTAGGTCTTGACGCTAGGTTAAAGGCCGTCGGTTCCTAGGAACTCCTGGGGATTGACTATTGCTGCACAGAACGAAGTGCGTCAAGAAACGTTGCGGACGGTCGTAGGGAAATGGCATTTTCGAAGCTGAACGATTTGGAAGGAGCTCAGGCGTATAGAGTCAAACTGCAGAAACTTAGTCGTACTAAATGTGTTGTATTCCAATTGTTTGTACTGTTTTTAACTGCTTCTGCATTCTTGGCGGGTGGGGTGTATTATGCTATGTCTTACTTTTTACTTCCTACCCCTACTCCTACTCCTTACCCTAACCTTACTTTTACTGCTACTACTGCTTCTCCCCATTCCTTTCATATTTTACCGGAACACGAACAGGCTAGACGTGTAGAATTCCGCAACAATTCCTTTATCCAGCTCCTCCATCAGCATCAGTTAGTGGTTAACACTACTAATTGTTGGGTGTGTGGGTTGATGCCACACACTACGGGTAAGGGAATTCCATATCTGGTGTTACCGTATAGTTCCCAAGGGTCAGCTCGAGCATACCAAACAATGCTTCGAAGCGCACTAGGTTTCCACCCCTCTCCAGAACGTTCCCCCAAACCAGGTCCTACCTCGTATCAGTGGGTGGTATCGATGGCAATACAGGATTTAGAAGATGAGATCTATGATGCTTTTCTCATCCCTAAGGCAGAGGTACAAGCCTATAGGGCACCGAATAGAGGGGAATATAGTACGTTCACTAATGAAAAGCAGCTTAAAAGCTCGCCACCAATATGGGTCGTACCCCACACTGGTAATCTTTGTCTCGTGGGTCGTGGTTCGCAAGCCTCACTTGGAGTAAGTGCTTGCACTGAAAGTTACGTTCTGCCAATGTCCCCGATCCCTGTGTTTCTGGCTGCCAAGGGTACGTACTTCATCTGTCATGATCGTGCATATACATGGTTGCCCTCAGACTTCATGGGCTCATGTTTTGTTGCAAATCTGTTGCCTCCGACGTTCACTGTAGATGCCGATTACCATAAGACTAGAGTTGTACGAGGCGTAATTAGCGAAGAGGATACTGCCGGTCAAGAGGCAGGAGACTTTTTCAAGGGTTTCCTCCCGTTTTGGGGACCTATGGTTAATAGTAGGAACCTGAGACATTTGACTCGAGTGGTAGAATCGACAGCTAATGTTACTGCCAGTGCCCTTGGTAATATCACCACAGAACTCCAGGCGGAGAGACTTATGACGTTGCAAAACCGTATGGTTTTAGATGTCGTCTTGGCAGATCGTGGTGGGGTATGTAAAGTGATCCATTCGAGCTGTTGCATTTTCATACCTGATAATGCTCCTACTGTCTATCAAGCCATCTCGAAGTTGCATAAGATCTCCGAATCCATACACGTGGATGTAGGGGATTGGACGCTACTCGGTTGGTTTTGGGGCCTGATGTCAACTTGGGGTTGGAAGATTCTGACGATCATCGGGGTTGTGGTAGTGTTCCTGTTCACGTGTTGCCTTTGTGTGCAGTGTGGTCCTGCCTTATGTGGCCTCTGTGCTACAACGTGTATGAGACAACCACCTGTTACCAAGGGGACTCGATCGGACAGATCTATGCTACAACGACATCTTGATGGTCTGATGAATATCGAATATGATTCCGACTAGTGCTTGCCTACATGAGGGCAAAAGGAGCGTCTGAGGTTCCGTGACAATTGTAAGTGGTGTTTTCGACTCGCACGAATATGGTCGAGTCTAGTATCTATGAACCGCAAATGACGAGTTTAGTAAGTGTGCGCAGTTTCGCTGTGCTAACTTAAACCGTTCGTTTGTTATGTGGGCTTTTCATCTGTACCCACGGGTTCCATCTTAGATACGGCATCCATTTTGTCTCTTGCCCTCAAGTAGTCAGCGAACGGACGCTGTCCGCTTCGCGACCCTGGGACTCCCAAGATATTTGCGGAAGACACATGTCCTTTGAAAGTGTCTTTATGACGAAGGGGTTGCTACTGTAAGGCAGGTGGCGCCGCTTGAGGCTCATCTTGCCGCACGGACTTATTGTCTCAGCCGTGCATCTCATTAGGCACGTCCCTTTGATGCCTGTATCTCGTGCTTCCCGGCACCTCCCCTTTTACACCCTTTCCGATCTCCCCACTGTCTCCGTCTTCCTCTGCACCTGTCTTCGTTCCTGTTTCGATCCACTTTACTGCTGATTGGAATTTGCTAATGGTGGGAAGATGGGTTTTTATAGTTGGGAACCGCCAAATGTTTCCGCACTTATGTTCCGGACCTTGTATGTTTCAAAGCGACCAAAGCGACCCCTCTGGGAGCTAGATGTGGGAACTGAGTTGTAAACCTTTGTGTTCAATGTTAGCCTATGGGTAAAAACTGTATAAAAGGAGCGATCCACAAAATCAATTTGAAGCAGTCTCCCCAAGTTGCACGTGGTGTGCTTGTCGTGACTTCTGTGTTCCCTGCAGTAAATAAACCTTGACTCTTTGACGCCGAAGGAAGTGTCCCGTGTCTCTGTGACTTGTACGCCGGAGCAGGTTACCCACGAAGGTTTCAGGTGTTGTGCCCTGGCACCGCTGGGTCCAAAAGAACCCAGTCCTTCACAGGACCGCCAAGAGGACCGCCTTCAAGGACCGCCTAGACAACAACGCACACAACAGCAAAGAGCTCTTCAACATTGTGAAAGAACTCCCCAACCCCAGGTCCAACACCAACGACGTTCCACCATCACAACACCTGTGCGACACACTGGCCACCTTCTTTCACCGCGAGATCGCCAACATCCACGACAGCTTCAACACTGACACCCCCACTACCGCCACCGAGACCACCACCCCTGCGACCCCCACCGGCACCAGCTGCCTGACCGCCTGGTCCAGCGTCAGCGACAATGACACCATCAAGACCATGAACTCCATCCACTCAGCATCCCCATCTGACCCATGCCCTCGCCACATTTTCAACAAAGCAAGCACTACCATCGCACCCCATCTCCGGAAAACAATCAACATCTCCTTCGAGACAGCAACCTTTCCGAAGAGCTGGTAGCACACGGAGATCAACACCCTACTGAAGAAACCCAAGGCGGACCCAAAGACCTCAAGAACTTCCGGCCCATCTCTTTGCTCCCCTTCCCGGTGAAAGTCACGGAGAAGATTGTCAACAGACAGCTGACCTGCTACCTCGAAGACAACAACATCCTGGACCCATCCCAGTCCGGATTCTGCAGCAACCACAGTACCGAGACCGCCCTCATTGCCGCCACCGACGACATCAGGATCCTGATGGACAAAGGAGAAACAGCCGCCCTCATCCTCCTTGACCTATCAGCAGCCTTCGACACGGTCTGCCACCGCACCCTAACAGCACACCTCCATGACGCCGGAATCCAAGAGAAGGCCCTGGCTTGGACCACATCCTTCCTCTCCGGCAGAACCCAGAGCGTCCGCCTCCCACCCTTTCGCTCCAAGACCACCGAGATCATCTGCGGCGTTCCACAGGGATCCTCCCTCAGCCCGAAACTGTTCAATATCTACATGGCACTACTTGCTCACGTCGCACGACAACACAGCCTCAACATCATCTCCTACGCCAATGACACCCAGCTGATCATATCCCTCACCGAAGACCCCCACACCGCCAAAGCCAACCTCCACAGAGAAATGAAGGGGGTCGCTGAATGGATGACGGACAGCAGGCTGAAGCTGAACTCAGACAAGATGGAGGTCCTCATCCTCGGCCCCACCCCATCGGCCTGGGACGACTCCTGGTGGCCTACATCACTAGGAACAGCCCCAGAACCCACCGACCACACTCGCAACCTGGGGGTCATACTCGAATCCGCCCTCTTCATGACCAAGAAAGTTAACGCCATCTCCGCATCCTGCTCCACCACCCTCCGAATGCTCCGCAGTATCTTCAAATGGATCCCCTCTGATACGAGAAAAACCGCCACCCAGGCCCTCGTCACCAGCAGACTGGATTACGGGAACGCCCTCTACGCAGGAACAACAACCAAGCTCCTGATATGGCTGCAATGCATCCAGAACGCCTCAGCACGACTGATCCTCGACGTCCCCCGACGCAGCCACATCACACCCCACACCCCACCTGAGAGGCCTGGTCTGGCTCCCGTCAACAAGAGGATCACCTTCAAACTTCTCATTCACGCACACAAAGCCCTACACGACGCCGGACCAGCTTTCCTCAACGACCGACTCAGTTTCTACACCCCCACCCGCAGCCTCCTCTCTGCCAACCTCGCCCTCGCCACAGTTCTACGCATCTGAAAAACCAAAGCCGGGGACAGATCCTTCTCCTACCTAGCCACCAAGACGTGGAACACCCTCCCCACCCACATATGGCAGACCCAGGACCTACTGGCTTTCAGAAGACTCCTCAAGACCTGGCTCTTCGATTAGTAGCAGCCCCCCCCCCCCCCAGCGCCTTGAGACCCTCATGGGTATGTAGCGCGCTTTACAAATGTAATGAGTGATTGATTTATTGATTGTTGGTGTTGATATACATTAGTATTATCTATTTTTTGTTCTGGCTCAATGTGTAGGTGCTTAAAATTCGGAAGACTGGTATATGAAGATAAGTAATATTTTGCTTACAATCCACCTGGAAAGCCAATTAATAATATTACACTGCAGTGCGGAGATTATGCCCCAAGTGGGTAGACTCCACACATGTAAGTTTACGAGTCGTCAGTCCCTTTGTAAACCGGCCCTCTATGTTTATCCTATACCATATATAGAGTTTGTAACTTTGGACTGTATGTATAATGATTAATCATCTCTTTCAAAATTGCTGTATATGTTAGAAAGTGGGAAAATGAATAGCGTATGATTGTTGGGAACATGTACTGAGTATGAGAAAGCTTTGAGGGCATGGTGACTAAAATGCAAAAATAAATATTTAAAGAAATATGCATAATGTGCATTCTTCACATATACATGTAATGACTATGTCAGAGCAAGTAGTTAGTCGCAGGTTAAAGGAAGGTGATGTAGGCAGGAAATTGACAACAGGGTGCTCTGTTGATCAGCTGTTGTGAAGATATGATTGTAAGAACTGGATCACGCTGGGGTTGTTAAACAAAGGGAAGGGGCCGAATATCTCGTAGGTTATCAGGTACTGAGCACTCAGCAGAATAAAGGTCCTGAATCATGATGCAGATTTGTGGTGGTGAATAGGTTGTGGTTAACAAAATGGCTATTTTTACTAGCAATTTATAGGGACATGGTCTAAGTCAGAAAGCTAGAAGATTTTTAAATGTGATCCTCTTCCTAGGAGAACCAAGAACCATTCAGTGTCAAACAGCTGTTGGGCAGTCTGAGATACAAGATTGGAGGAAGCGAAGGTATGGCAGGCATATGAAAAATAATTGAGTGTCATTTGCATAGAGGTGGGAATACAATTCTAAAGCTAATACAATATTGTGAGACAGCTAGCACATAGGGAGAACTAATAGGTTCTAAACAGAACCTTGGGTGACACCAAATGTTAGAGAGTGAGGTGGTCCATTTCAGATGCTGTAAGACACTAATAATTGAATAATGAATATGATAGCCAGGTAACGGGAGCCATTTGACACCCTTGAGTAGGATTACTTGAAGGAGGTCCTTGTGAGATTTGGGATAGGTCCCAGGTTTTGCCAATGGATTGCTATACTATACAATGCTCCACTTGCACGGGTGAAAACTGGACATTTTATATCAGATCCCTTCAATATTGAACATGGTACCTGCCAGGGCTAACCCTTGTCCACAACAGTTATGTGCTAGGTATGGAACCTCTTGCATGCGCACTCCAGATGAGGGCCTCAGAATGGGGGATTAAAGCAGACAACAGCTGGCACATAACCTCACTGTATGCTAATGATGCTAATGATGCTTTGGTGTATATTAGGGATGATGCTACAGTACTCCCTAGACTTATGGAGTTGCTGCACAAGCTTGGTTAAGACCTAGGGCAAGTCTTATTTATTCCTACTGACGACCCTGTCTAAAGTACCTAAACTTATCTCCACAAACACTAAACTAATATACGCACAATTCGACTTTCTCCACCATATCTACATCAACCCAGAGCAGCTGTCAAATATGTTCCCTGGGGTGCCCGACACCTGCCCGCATTGCCAGGCCTCTGCCGCGAATTTCATACACATGGTCTGGACATATTGACAATTAGATGTTGACAGCGGCGAGATACTGGGGTTCCTTTCAGAGGCCTCAGGCTCCCTGCTCACGAGGTAAGGACTACAGGGCATATTATCAACAACTAGCAATATTTTTAGCTAAAGAAGCTTAGCGGCATTTTTTTTATCGCCAAGCATCGCTGGATTTTTTCGCAGAGATAACGTGCTATTGGCAACGTTTATCTCCAATGTGATAAAATAACCGGCAATAACAGCGAAATGCGTGAATATCGCTGGAAAACCAGCGATATTCACGCATCATCACCAACAGGGTCTTAATCTGAATATCCACCTCCCATTGGATATACAGGCTAAGAACTGGTCTGAGCAGGCGTTACTTTTCAGCGATATTCGCGCTTAGTGCAAATTGTTTTACCGCTACACCTGCCCTGCTAATAGGCGATAGCGACGTTAGTGACTGCTTTCAGTCTCTAACTGGTTGGGTACGCCCACTTTGCATGTCATTAGCGATAAATATCGCTGACATGCAAAGCGGGCTCCAAACCGCTCGCTATCACCTAAAAGCTGTCGCTAACGGATGTTAGCAACAGCTTGCTAATAGGGCGATGGAATTATCGCCGCTTTGCGGCCGAAAACGGCAGCAAGAGAGGTGATAATGTCATTTCGCCTGCCTTGATAATATGCCCCTACATTCTTTATTGGGCATTACCTCTCGTTCTGCAGCCCATAAGGCTATTAATAAAACCATTGACTGAACTTTGGCTCTGGCTAAATGCAGGATCGGCATGAACTGAAACTCAGCTCACACCACCTCCACTCGACTGTGGCTGACAGATCTACGGTCCAGCATATTAGCCAACAGCAGGCATTGAGTAAGGGTAGACATGGGAGTTTGGTGGCGGTCGCCTCCAATTCACAAAAGTTCTTGGAGAGGGTGGAGACAAAGTCTGATGACAGGCCACTCTGAGCATTTGAAGTGCTAGATTTGACTGAGGGACACTGGGCTTAAGGCTGCTCCATTTCCAATAGATGGAAAAAACACACAATGCAGACTGCAGACCCGGTAGGAATAATGAATTACCAATAAGACACCCCTGTCAACATCCCGACACCAGCAAGCAAATAGCCATCCTTTTCTTTCTCGCCTTCTCTTCTCGCCCTGCTTCACCTGGACACGGGTGATAGCATGCCATGGTTACTTTGTGTTAATGAAAATAGTTGAATTCATGCATCTTTATGTATGCAATGTATAGTTTATGAGTTCTTCGACCTATGTGCAGTCATCACGGACGTTTATATATCACTAAGGCCCACATGCATCATTGTGACATTTTGCACTTCCTAATTTGCGAAAAATAAGGAATCGCAAATTAAGAAGTGCAAAATGCTATGCATCATTATTTTCGGTATTCATTTGTGATTCGGTAAAAATCGCAATTTTTACCGAATCCCAAATGAATACCGAATTCTTAAGTTAATTTTCGCAATTCCCATTGATTCCTATGGGCCAAAAGGCCCATAGGAGTCAATGGGAATTGCGAGTGGCACTTTGAAAATGTCATGGGTGCAGGGGGGGTCCAAAGGACCCCCCCATGCACCCCATAAATGTATTTTTCGCATCATGTTTCACACACACATGTCCTAAGGACATGTGTGTGTGAAACATGAATGTTGAAAAAAAAACATTTTAAGCATTTTAAACACTTTTCCCAAATTTACCGAGTGGTTCAACCACTCGGTAAATTTGGCACCCTAATTGCGAATTTACAGTTTTAAATTTAATGATGCATTGCTTTTAAGAAATCGCACATCTGCGACTTCTTAAAAGCACCCGCAATTTTAGAACTCGCAAACATGTTACGAATTCTAAAATTGCTTCATGCATCCCAAAAAGCACTTTTGCATTCGCAAACGGCCGATTTTAAGGAATCGCACCGTTTGCGAATGCAAAAGTGCTTGATGCATGTGGGCCTAACTGTAGCACTCAATTCTGATCGCTTTAACACCTGTGAGTGCATCTCTGTAAATGCTGTAGACAGAACTTTAAGAAATACTACTTGATATTGCTACTTCTTGTTCTTATTTTCCAAACTAATATATATATTTCTAAACTATGCACTGCCATGGTCATCAGTCTGTTAAATTGAGAGTATGAAAGCTTGACAGATTAAATGTCATCAAATGTCCGCCACCTATACTGCATTTTCATTCCTCCATCATTGCTGTACACCCTAAACTCGACTGATAAAGTCTTCACTGTCTGTCATATTAAAGTAACATTTCCATAGTTCGACACATGGTAGTCCATAACATACACAGTCAAAACCTGTCCACAACAACAAACAAAACGTTCTCTATCAACTTGTCCCTGCTACTCCACGCCCTGTGACTATTTCCGATAGTGGGGGATGAACAACACAATGCACAATAAAATAGAAGGTAAGTACAATGTTTTTGGACCATTTTGTGAATTCAATATTATTAACTATCAATGGTTCAGGACACACACTCACATGCGAGACAGTGCACTAGTATATTTAACCCTGGAGTAGACATACATAGTTGATGACGTGGACTATATATAAACCCATACATTCTGAAGGTATTTCTACATTTAATCACCAAAATAATAAAGCTAAATATAGTCACACACACTCCCACCCTGAATCCCACACCCACTAAGCCCTCACAACAACACTCACTTCCTTTAACACTCATGGGAAAGGAGATGAACTGCATCGCTCACAGTGCAAATGAAAGTTTATACTTAACATAGGTAGCTTATTTAAACACCCAGTCGCATATAGCAAACATTATAACAACATTAAATATTTCTCTTGCTTGGTTTGTTAAGGTTATTAAAAAAATATTAATTGCAATAAAAGCCCAATGTTGGATAAAAACAATAGTGCCCTATCAAAGTCTGTTTTAGGCTTGGAGCTTTCATCTTGCCCTCACCTCGCAGTGATTGTAGTAGTGTCCTCCATATGAAACTATCATCCTTCTGGCGCAAGTGGATGTCCAAGCACCTACGTGGTGGGGTGGGTGGGTTTTCTAAGTAGTTTAAAATGGGAAACGGACATGGTGTTCTATGGAGGAACAACACCAGAAATGGTGAGGTTTTGGGTGTCTGGCAGTGCTCTCATGCTCTGTCAGTGAAAACAGTCTAAGGGCCATATGTATCAACAAACCCTTTTGCGATTCCTAAATAGCGATTTTTAAGGAATCGCTATTTAGGAATCGCAAAATGGTATGTATGAAGAAATTCGCTTTTTTTTAGCGATTCCTTAATCTTCCCCTTTTGCGAATTCGCATTTTGCGAATTCGCAATTAAGGAATAATTTCCAATGCATTCCTATGGGCCAGGAGGCCCATAGGAATGATTGCAAAATAATTCTCAAATTGCGAATTCGCAATTTGCTAATCGCAATTTGAGAATTATTTCAAGGATGCAGGGGTGTCACTCTCAAAGAAACCCTGCTGCACCCCTGAAATGTACATGAGTGTGCATATGGTGCACATACATCCCCTTTGGGCATGTGTGTGCATCACATGCCACCTTCAAAAAAGCCAAATTGTGCATTTTTTGAAGAATTCGCAAGTTACCATCAACTACAAGTTGGTGGTAATTTGCGAATTCTTTACTATAATTCGCAGCCCAAAAATGCTACATACATAGCATTTAAGGAATCGCAAAATTGCGATTCCTTAAATGCTATGGCAAAATAAGGAATCGCAAATCTTTGCTATTCCTTATTTTGCGAATATTTCATACATCCCAAAACATGAAAAAGGCTGTTTGCGATTCGCAAAGGCCGAAATTCTGTGAATTTCGGCCTTTGCGATTCGAAAAAGGCTTGATACATATGGCCCTAAGTGTCTGCCTTTCTACATATTTGACTGGAGAATCATCCGACTGAGCTTTGGCTCAATAAAAGAGTGAGTCTTATGGGTCTTTTTCCAGCATCAACAGCGTAGTGTATTTAAATAAATTAAGGTTTATATGACTAGCAAAAATGTAAACGTCTCCTACCTGTACACTCACTTTAATTGATGCCAATCAAAAGTAAAGGTGAAAGATGTTAAAGCATTTTCTCTAGGTCATTGGGCAGGTAATGGTTACTGGTTTATATTGCTGGTATCAACGGTAATGTATCCCTTTTTCATAATGTCTTGGGTACAAATATGACCCAAAAGCATAACTGTAAGAAAATGGTCGGTTGGATCTGACCATTATGCAGTGTCACAGCTAGATTTCTGCCTTCTGTTGCTGAACCCATCTTTGTTGGCATTAGGAACTGTACACTTTACCACTGCTAGCCAGTGCTTTTGTGTGTGTGCACTCTCTCTCAAACATGGTACAATTGGCTTCTATCCAAATGGCACATTTAATTTACTTCTAACCCCCTAGTAAATTGTACTACATGTACCTAGGGCATATGAATTAAATGCGAAAACTGGGCCTGCAGCACTACTTGAGTCACCCACTAAAGTAGGCTTTCAAAACATCTCAGGCTTGTCACTGCAGTCTGTAGTGCAGTTTGTAAACTGCCATTTGAACCTTTTCCGGGCCTACACTTTCCTTTTTAATGCATATAAGTAACCCATAAGGGAGGCAGTAATGGTCCATAGGGCAGGTTGAATTGAATTTAAAAAGTAGGATATGTGTACTTAAGTTTCACATGTCCTGGCAGTGAAAAACTCCTAAGGTAGTTCCTCAGTTATAAGGCCAGCCTCACCCACTGACTAACACTGGGATACCTTATTAAATGTATTTATTTATTTATTTATTTATTTAAAATGCTTTTGATTTAATTTTACCAAGAGTCAGAACAATTATTACTATAAATTGTAGCAATAGCAATACAATTCTGCGGCATCACTATAATGGTAGATAAACTTGGGAGAAGAGGGAAAGGAAAAAAAACAAGGGAGAGAGAAAGAGGGAGGGGGGGGAGAAAGGGATAAAGAGGGGAAACCAGGAACCAGCTTTAGTATTCCTAATTTCAGTGGTATCAATACACATACAAATCAGCAGGCTAAACCCAATGAATGTGAGACCAGATCCTTTTCAACTTTTTTGATTGATCGAGGTCCCCTGGCCTTAGCAACTGCAATTTGACATTCATAAATTCTGTGTATCATTGCCCAAAATTCAATTACTTTTGGTGGTAAAGAGTCAATTCATGCCCTAGGAATATATAAATGTGCACTGACAATTATAGTAGTAATCAATGAGCTGAATCTTGTGTTTTTTGATAAGTTCAATTCGTACCCAGGGAAGGAACCAAATTGTTCAACCTCCTTTGATAGAAGATTAACAGCCAGACTAAGATTAGTAGAGAAGACTGCTATATTATTGTCATATGAAGCTATTTTAAGCTCATTTCCATTTAGTCCAACAGGCTGTATGCTTTTATTCAGTTTGAGATGTCTTAAATAAGATTCTATGCATAGGGCGAACAGGAGAGGGGAAAGTGGGCACCCCTGATGTGTGCCTCTATGTTTTGAAAATTTAGTGGAGGAGTTACCGCGACCATCTTGGGCCCCACTTTGCATGTCAGAGAAATTTATCACTAATGACATGCACAGTGGGCGTGCCAAGATGTTAGCGACTGGAAACAGTCGCTAACATCGCTATCTCCTATTACCAACTTTTGGAGATATTTACGCTAAGCGTGAATATCTCCAAAAGCTAACACCTGCCCTGAGCAGTTCTTAGCCATGTTATCCGATGGCAGGTGGATAACATGGCTAAGAGCATTAGCTTGGTAATGCATGAATATCGCTGACTTTTCAGCGATATTCATGCATTGCGGCCGATTTTTATCGCATTTGCGATAAACCTTCGTAATACCAAGGTTTATCTGTGATAAAAATCGCCGCAGGTCGGCGATACATTTTTGTCTCTAACCAAGCAATAGCGATAATTATTGCTATTGCTTGGTAATATGCCCCCAAATTCCTAAAGAGCATCTGCACCAGCATTATAAACTGACTACCTAACCCACATGAATTCATAGTTAGCCAGAGTGTCTCCCAGGTGAACCAGTTACAAACGTTCTCTGCGTCCAACATTATCATGCCGATATTATCATTAGCTTTCCCAGCAACGTCAAACGCAGCGATCACATTATTTATACGTGTTGTAGTGTTCCTCTCAGGAATGAAGCTGTTTTGTTGTTCTGAAACTATTCATGCATAAGTGGAGCAAGACGTGTGGCTAGAATTTTAGAGAAGACCTTAGTGTCAGCATTTATCGGGAGATTGGGCAATAAGAGCTCCTTTCCTCCAGTCGTTTATCTTTTTTAAGGAAAACCACTATATTGGTCAGCCTGTATGATGCTGGGGGGGGGGGGGAGGAGCTCCACCATTGTTAATAGATGTAATCAGATCGAAAACTTCTGGTGTGAGAATATCCATGAATACCTTATAAAATTCAAGGGGTACTGTATCCTCTCCAGGAGCCTTCCCTGAAGATAGAGCACTAATAGCTAACTCAACCTCCCCGACACCATTATTCTTTTGCAGTGTAGATGGCTGAAGGGGATCAAGTCTGAGCATCCCACTCTCCTGAAGAGAGTTTACAACTGTCTGATGGTTATTACTATCTGGCTTGCTATATACCTTTTAATAGAAGAGTTTGAATTGCTCTACTATCAACTGAGGATGGGTGTATAAAACTCCATCATCCCCCAGAACACGTTTTATAGTACATCTTGCCATTTTATCAGAAATCTGATGTGCCAATAGGTGACCCACTTTTTCCTCATATTCGTACTGGAACGGCTTATTCCTCTGGCAACTGGCTGCCACCTTCTCAGTGAGTCCCCGATGAGACTTTTATGCATCTAAATTAACCTTAAATATTTGACTGCTCACGGGGGTCCTTGAAAAGAATTGTCAGTGCGTGTTGCAGCTCTAGGTCCCAACAATCCTCTTGGCCTTGGGTCGCTTCATGTTGCCTACATTTATTTTGATTTAAAATAAACCAGAATGTTACCCCCTGCTGTGTGCCTTCATACAAACCCACACTATTGCAACTGGAGCAGAACCTTTATTAATTTGTATGTATTCTTACAAGTAGGCTTTTTATAGACCCCGGAACCCAATATTAGCAAGAAGGTGACGAGGAAATGAGATGGGTGCTGACTTTTCCCCCTGCTGATGTGATCTTAGGGCAAATCTCCATAGGTGCCCCCTCCAACATCTGCCTACCATATTACATTTAATTAGTGCTGTTTGGATTGAGAGCAGATAGATATAGGTGTTTACACTCGAATGAATTGGGATTTAAAATCCTCTTTAATGCTTAATTTGGATTTTAAAGTCACAATTCTGAAAATGCCACTTTTATAAAGTCAAACAAGGGGGGGAGCCTAAACCTGTTTTTATTCTAATTGGAATCGTTTAATTCACGCTAGATCAAACTATTTATTTTCGTTTGAGACGGTACTTTATTTATACCTTTTCTTTAAACTTCTTTAGTTTTTTGTTATATACTCGGACCCAGAAGGAGACAGTGGAGTCTATATACGAAACATGCATGTGTACATTTTTGATTCACAATACATTAAACAACAACAATGTTTTTTAAATACACAATATGAAAAGACATAAATGAGAACAAATCATAAATAGCCAAACATCCAATATGCTGATGATCCTTTGTTCCCTTTAGAAACAGCATCTAAGTATTAATTTCTAAACATTCTTAAGATGTTATATGCATCAGGGTTTGAAATAAAGAAAAAAATGGAGAAACACAGGGAACAAATTACTGTCTAATGCATAGGGCTTTTCCTTTATATATAGACAAAAATACATTCATAATTCTTCTGTGTTTTAAATCATGTATCATCATAGGCCAACGCGTTTCGAGTATCTAATATTAAATATACGGACTCTCATCAGGGCTCTTGAAATTGCCAGCACTGTTGGTTTCTTAGCAGCAGAGTGCTTCTTGTCAGCTCGGGTATTTGTATCTTATGCTCCAGCCGGAGTTACTTTGCTACGTACTTCTCTGTTTATTTATTGCTTCGAAAAGCATTCTGAAAGCAGTGTAAACATCTTAAGGCAATTCTACTTTGAAATAATCTATTCACAGATGCTTTTAGTGTGCTCAATTATTTTTGAATGCAATCGCGTCCTCGAAGTCTATTTTTCAAAGCGCGTCTTTCTTATTATACGTGTACTCTCTTTCAACTCATTCTTTGAAGTGACTGTGAATGGCACAGCTGTTGGTAATTTGTGTATTCGTCCCAGACAGTGATACACAAGGGACTAGGTGTAAGCAGAATGGGTCAGCCTGCCAGGCATAGCTGTGACCTACCCCACTTGTTATGTTATGTTATGTTATGTTATGTTATAGTTATTTATTACGCGCACAGCTGCTCCAGCAAAGGAGCATCCTGACGCCTGACAAGGTACCAACATAACACAGCTAAAAGGGAAAACCAGAGGAAAAACAGATTAGGGAAATAAGAAAGTCTTAACGGCTCTACGGAACGAAAATAGATCACCAAGGGTGCGTATCTCTGCAGGAAGGGAATTCCACAAAGCTGCGGCACGAACTCGAAAGGAGCGGCCGCCAGCACGGCTGCGCTTAAGCCGGGGACCAACTGCCAGTTCCAGATCTGAAGAGCGTAGACAGCGGACTGGGACATAAGGAGACAAAAGATTCAAAAGAATCTGAGCAGGGGAACCCTTGAGGATCTTGTAAGACATGCAAAGTACTTTGAAATGGATCCTCTGCTTAATCGGCAGCCAATGGAGAGAACGCAAGGTGTTCGCGACAGGGCAGAACCTGGGCAGCCCCACAACTGCTCTGGCGGCCGCATTTTGCACGCGTTGAAGACGAGTGATTTCGGCCTGATTTAACCCTACCAAAAGGGAGCTGGCATAGTCAAGCCGAGAGATCACCGTCGCTTGCACAATAAGCTGCCTGGTCGAAGGATCGAAAAATTTTAACACAGGTCTTAAGATACGCAGGACGCCAAAGCAGCAGGCAGCAGTACGCTTAGTGTGGCAGACAAAGCTGAGAGTGGGATCTAACCACACCCCGAGATTTTTCAACTCCGAAACCGGAGTCGGGGTGGGACCAAGCTCTGAAGCCCACCACAAATCGCCCCAGAGTTCCGCTTGCTTACCGAAGATCATAACCTCCGTCTTTTTTGCGTTCAGCTGGAGACAGTTGGACGTCATCCAGCTGGCAACTGCCCGTAGTCCATTCTGGAATCTTGGGGCATCCAACGCTGAATCCCCGCTGAGCGTGACCGCCAGCTGGGTGTCGTCAGCGTATGACACCATGGTCATACTCCACCGCTTGACGACCTCAGCCAGCGGTCTCTCGTAAAGATTAAAAAGCGTAGGGCTCAGCGAGGATCCCTGAGGCACCCCAAGGTCCAGAGGATAGAATTTAGACTGATAGGGCGGGACAGCCACGCAAAAAGATCGGTCAGCAAGAAAAGAGTGGAACCACTGAAGAGCAGGGCCGACAATACCAGCATCCTCCAGGCGCTGTAGAAGAATCCCGTGCGAGACGGTGTCAAAGGCGGCGCTGAGATCTAATAAAACAAGCGCCGCCGTTTGACCCGCATCGAGCACAGAGCGCAGATGTTCCACCATATGAAGGAGGGCGGTCTCTGTGCTATGACCCGCACGGAATCCATTCTGCGTCACGTCCAAGATGTTAGCACGCGAAAGATGGTCGGAGAGGGCAATATTAACATGAACTTCCGCTATTTTTGCTGGCCAAGGGAGGAGTGATATCAAGCGATAATTCTCAGGCTTGCTGGCATCCAAGGACGGCTTCTTCAAAATGGGCATAACCACTGCCTGTTTCCACTTGACGGGAACCAACCCAGATGCAAGCGAGATGTTAATCATGGAGCAGATCGATGAGTGCTCAGGAGAAGCCATGTCTCTAAACAAAGCTGGCCGTAACGGGTCAGCCGGGGACCCGGACTTGACTTGCTGGCCCAGATTTTTAAAGCTTTCAGGTGTTAAACTAGGAAAAGAATGTAACACCTCTTGCACTGGAGGTCTAAAAAGCCCATCACCAGAGGGCATGATCGAGGGAAATGCTCGATAAATGGCTTGGACTTTTTCCAAGAAAAAGGCTGCTAAGGTTTCACAGTGCGAACTGGAACACAAGTCATTCGCAGAGGCCCTTTTTGCCACCAGATCCTTGAGGGCCTTAAAAATGCTTTTAGATTGATTAGTGCTATTTCGGAATTCGAGAGCATAAAATGCCGCACAAGCTCTACAAACAGCACGATGGTAGCACTTAACGGCAGCCATATACATGGCTTTTTTACTGATCTCATCGTTTTTCCGCCATTCTCTCTCAGTGCGCCTGCACGTGCTTTTTAGCGCACGTAGAGAGCCATTATACCATGGATTGGGGTCCCTTGGTCCATGTTTGCTCAAGGCCACCGGGATAAGGGAATCAAGAGCCCTAGTAACCCACTCGCAGAAACGGTCATAACCTGTTTCCACAGTATCAAATGGGCCCAACGGGTCCTCAGACAGCAAACGATGGAAGTCCTCAAATTTGAGTTTAGTCCAATGACGTCTGGGGACAGCACGGGTCATAGGTTTGGGAGGGGGCTCATTTAATGGACAACGGATCCTCACCAAAAAGTGATCTGTCCAGACCATAGGAGACGGGATAAAAGTCTTTACGTCTGTCAGATTCGTGAAGAAGGGATCCAAGGTGTGCCCACCTACATGTGTGGGATATGTAATCTGTTGAGATAGCTGCAGGGCCTCAAGATCGGCCTGAAAGCTGCTCACAGTCGGCGCGGTCAAATTATCCAAGTGGAGATTCAAATCCCCAAGAATAGAGAAATTAGCACACCCAACTGCTAACGTACTAATAGCATCTGGGAGAGCCTCCCTGAAAGCCACATCGCTGCCTGGCGGGCGGTAAATCAATAAGCTCGAGAAGGAGAAATGGGGAGTGATGGAGATCTTAAACAAGGCACTTTCGCAGCCTACAATTTTTTGACCTTTCCAAACACAGGGGTAGCTGGATTTGACGGCAAGTGCTATTCCCCCACCTCTAGAGGAGCGATTCAGTGTATAGACCGAATACTGAGAGGGGAAAGCCATATTGAGAATAGCCGAGTCGGCCTCCTGTAGCCAGGTCTCAGTCACACAAAAGATATCAGGTGACTCCTTTTCGATCAGGTCATAAATGTCCTAATAGTGTTTCACCATCGACCTGACGTTCAGGTTCCAGACACTAAAATCGTGCCGGGAACATTTCCTTCTTGGGATGGACTCCTCCTCGATACAGCGAGAAGGGGCGGGGGCCTCAAGCGACCACCTGCCGCAAGCATACGAGTGCGGGCCAGATAATGGGCTTACCCGAGACATCTCGCAGCCAGGGGGATTCTGTCTGAGGGCAACAAGCGTGTCCCTGGAGGAGCAGATCATCGTAGCCACCATCTAGCCGAAACGGGCGCAGACGGGCAGGACTCTGGCACGACTCATGCTACGCGAAGGCGCACCCGCTGCACGATCCCCCTGCGCTAGGGGAGGAGCTTTAAATAGATGTCCCTCGCTGGCTCCTGCGCACTAAAGCGCACGCAGATAATGGCGCCGAAACATACACCCACACCACTCCAAGATGGCGGCGAAAATGGATCCCACCCCAGGAACCGGACCCGCTCAAGCGGCGGTGCAGAGCCAATAATAGTGCAAGTAAGGGGGGAGTTAAAAACACGAAATACTAACCCAAAATTCAATCAAATAATAATGAAGGTTTTTAAAATAGCAATTTCAGCAGTAAAAGCGCGAAGCGATTCAGCAGCAATGCGCTACCTTGTCTCTTGGACTTCAAAGGGCTTGATTTTAGCACACACAAAGGAAACTGGCACTGCAATTTTTTCACCTCAGACTTATTGGAGCCTTGACAAGGAAAGAGAAGCACTTTCCAGAACCAGATGTGTAGTGCCCCCTACTCACAAGAATTGGCACTGGATATAAATATTGGGCCTCCAAAGCAACTCATCAGAACACTCCTGGATCTGTGGACATTACAGAAAAAAGACTACCTTGCCAGCAGAGGACTTCCCTGCTGCTTTTCTGTTTTGCTTACTAAGATGGAAGATTTGACTTGTTTACCTTCATCTCCGGTTAACCTGAGTGACTCTAAGTGTCACTTGGCTGATCTCCTGGTTGAATAAAGGGACATAACAAGCTCCAAAGGCCTCCCTGCAACTCCCCAGCTGACCTGCTACAACTAGACATGCTTGGACCTGCTTGGATACGCAACTGGACCTTCCTGTGCCCTGCTGGCCTCTGCTGGCCTCTGCAGGCCTCTGCTGGAGTGAGTTCCTGATCCACAAGAGGTGCCCCCAAGGTCCTGCACTCTTGCCTAGTATCATTCTGAGCTCCTCCCAATTAGAAAAGGTGAAATCCTGACGTTTGTACTCTTTACCACCACTATTTGGGCCCTTCATGTTGAGACTCTGATACCTGTGAAAAATCTCAGGTATCCTCTTCATGCTACAGTGACCGCCATCAAAAACTGGCAACACAAGATTGGCACTTCGTGCTACACCAGCCACAGTCAGCGGTGGTTTCTAATGAGAAGCTCCAGCAATGACCTGCGCTTGACACTTGACCAGCTCTTCACACCACAATGACAAAATCCCGATCCTGTCGTGCTCTTCGCACTACAGTAACAATCACCAGTGATGCTCTACTTTTGCTCTTGGCTACCTCCTCCACCCTGAGAAGAACTCTTTATGTTGGACTTTGAGAAGGTAACACTTTCAATTGAACTAACCTGGTCCCTGTACGAACCCGCCCTCAATCTAATGGGCCTGAGCCTGTGACATTCGGCTTGTCTAGCATGACCATAAGACTGCAAGTGGCCCTTTGTGCTTTCCGGTGCTATATTTTCTTAAAAACCCAAAATTCAAAATCTCTGGTTCTACTCATTGGATTTTTGTTGTTCTGGTATCATTTTATTTCTTAAAATGTACTCTGTATTTCTAAGTTGACTTGCGATTTTTCTTGTGTGGTGTTTTCACTTTGCTATCTACTTTACACAGAGCAGCACCAGAGAGACTGTCACCAATTTTGGGAAGGTGTGCTGTACTAGCCTCCCTGACACATGGAATGACCCAGTGATGTGCTCTTCACACTGCCACTGATGACAGCTTGTCTCCAGAGCAAAATATGTAAGTAAAGGCCAGCATCAAGGAACACGTTTCCAAAATGTTGTCCCTGGGGTTGATTGAACCCTCTAGTAGACCCTGCGCCATCCCAGGGGTGCTGGTGCCCAAGACCAATTCAAAAATTGGGACCCTCGAACTCAGGTTCTGAATGGACTAAAGAGAACTGAATGCCTTCAACAAGGCTGATGCACACCCCTTTCCCAGAGCTGATGAGTTCATCGACCAGTTGGGGGCTGTCAACTATCTCAGCGTATTTGACAGGACTTTCGGATACTGGCAGATTTACCTGAATTGAGGGAGCAAAGGCAAGATCAACATTCCCAACTCCTAAGGGCCACTTAACGAATGCCCTTTGGGTTGAAAAATGCCCCAGCACACTTCCAGAGGCTGGTTACCAGGGTACTGTCTGGGCTGGAGACCTTTAGTCGAACACATCTAGTTGAAATTGCTGTCTTTACCATCACCTGGCAGGAAAACCTGACCATACTCAAGAAAGTGTTTCATGATCTGCAACAGGAAGACCTGACTATTGAGGCTAGCAAATGCAATTTAGTGCAGGGGTATGTACTGTACTTGTGCCACCAAGTTGGTATAGCTCATTTGCAGCCTGTTCAACCCAAGATGCTGACAATTATGGCTTGGAAAACTCCCAAAACCCAGACCCTTAACAGAGCTTTTCTGGGCCTGACAGGTTTTTACAAAATTTTTGTCAAGTTGTATGACACAATTGTAACACCTCTGTGGGGCTGACTTCAAAGATGCATTCTAAGAAGGTCTTACGGACTGAGCAGTGTCTCCCTGATGAAGGCGCTGTGTACATGATCTGATTTCAGCCAGGGGTTGGCGGAGCAAATATATGCTTATTTATGGGCTTGGTTCAGTGTTATCACAGCTAAATGATGAAAGTTAAGATCAACCAACTGTTTTTATCAGCAGGTCACTACTGCACAGAGAGCAGTGTGGGAGTGCCATAGATAGAGAAGGCTTGACCATAGAACTCTGAGATGATTCATTTGGAGAAAAGGGCAACGGCCAAACTGAAGAGGTGTTCTATATCACTATTGGATATGAACATTGCAATTGTACACAGACCTGGGACTGACCATGCCAATGCACATGGGTTTTCCAGGTTCTTCTGCTTAGATGAAGAGAACCGCCTAGGGAATGGCAAAGTTGCTCCTCTCTTTTCATCTGGAGAGGGGCCATGTAGGGAAATGATTTTTTTGCATGATGACCCCCATTAATTTTTAGACTGTTGCTGCTGTTTTTTTGACTCTGTGCACTGGAACCTCAGTACATGTGCTCTGACCCCCTAAACAATGTTTACATTTGCTACACTTACACTTTGGCACATGTAACTTGCCTAAAAGTGTCAAGTATGTGGTATAAAATGTACTCAGAGCCAGTGAATAAAATATTACTTGTGAACTGCAACAACCTGAGAACGAATAAATTATTGAACGCCTGCCACCAGTAACCTCTCAGTGCAGGTTTCGCCTGTAAATTTGACTTGACTTGTCAAAATAACTCATTTTGAAAGGTCGAATTCCTCCTTTTAAATATTAATAAGTCACCTCTAAGTGGACCTTAATGCCCAAAAAGGCATGGTGCATGGTATTTAAAACGAGGGCCTGTAAAAATGAATGTAAAGCATATCCTTACAGTGACAAAGTCCTAAAGGCTATTTTCACTGTGGCAGGGTTAGCTATGCAATAGACAAGCATTAGGATACATTATTACCGTTAATAAAGTAATATCCACCTAGGATCCACCTAAAAAGTTAATTCTTGGAGTGTTTCAACTTATCTATTGCAAATCCAGTTAATTGAATAAGTCAGATGTTCAATAAATATTTTACAAAAGGTATTTTTAAAAACGTCTCATTTAGCCTGCCATAAGCCTTTAGAAGCCCATTTGCCTGCACTTCCAACTGTCACCCAGGAGCTGAATAGCTCAATGATGAGCTGTAAATGTGTTCCCAGAGATGGGACAAAGCCCTTGGATGCAGGGATGTATTGTGTTCTTCTGCTCAGAAACTTAATTATCTTCAAAGAGGCCTGCCTTGTCACTGGCATATGTCGATAACAGATAGGCCTACCCCCTTCAATTATCTCTTAAATTGCCAGACACCAATCCCAGTGGGAGAGTAGCTGCCTCCAGAACTAGTTTTAAGTGACCACAGAGGAAAGGTTGCTTATTCCTCTGACCACACCTCTAGGGTGGGCACAGGAGCTCTGCACAGGGGAAGAATGGTTCTGCTTGGATTTAGGTACAGAAGTGTAGTATAGTGTGGGATTATTTGCTCCCAGGTAAATAGGAACTATATCAATGTGAGTAGGGTTACCCCTGGAAACATTTTCTCTATTGGTTTGGGAGGATCTAGGAGTCATCCCCACCCACAGGCTAGTAACTGGCATAATTGTGACTCACTGGGTATATTATTCAGAGCACTGCTCGACCTAAGGAAGACAGAAGCATTACGGCACCTGTTGTTGAGACCTATGAGGAGCTGCCTAAATTCTGGACCTGCTCCCACTTCAAGGGTCATCTGGCTGACCTCCTGTTAAGTTACAGGGACACAAAAGATGCAAGAAGGCTTCTTTCCTAAAAGAGCCCAGCTGACCAGTTTCAACTGGACCTGCCCTGGACCCAGCTGGTGGCTTTTGTTGGAGTAAATCCAGACCCCAAGTGTTGTTTTGGAGTTACTGAGACCCCAGCCTTGTGTCAGGGTGTACTTCTCCTGCCTAACCCTAAACCTTGGGACTTAGAAACTTTTTCAGGACTTTTTGCCTGGATTACCATTGTGGGACTGGGACCACCCTCTCAGCTGATCCACTGAGGGTGCTAGTGGATCTGACTTTGTCACAGCTCCTGTTATATTCTTTCTCACAACAGTAAATCCGGTTCAGCTGGCCCAACACATCAGACAATATTAAACCCTGTTTGGCTCTTTGATGAGCTAAGAAAATTTGCCTTGCAGAAAATAGCATAAGTCTGACAGTAGAAATCTTAATGGGGTTGATGTCGAGCGGTATCCTAATTAATTCAATGATTTCTTGGGGGCAAACTCCAGACTTTTACATCTCATAGATTTTCCTACTTTCATCTACGGTTTCTCCAAAGCCTCATTCTTCATCAGCCCGTCATTCATGAGCTTGTCTTCAAACCATCCGGCAGTCTTACCCCGCTTAAAACTTTACCTTCTCTGAAATTTTCTCTAAGTACAAAGGTAACTGCCGTGATAAGCCACGCAAGTGTGGCTTAGTGCTGCCTTGTAAACACAGAGAAGGACACGGCCCTACTGGAATGTCACAAAAAGTGACACTTCAGTGGTTCAAGGGCCTTGTAAATGAGGCCCATATGTCCTACTGTTTAAATACCATGCACCCTGCCCTATGACGTTTTTGGACCCATCCTAGGGCTGACCACGCAGCCTGTCCTATAAGCGTTTAGTGCTTACATGAAGTGTAACCTATAAGTATTAATAAGGAAGGTTTAGGCCTGGCAAAAGTGTTTTTTTTGTTAGGTCAAAATGAAAGTTTAAAACTACACTACAGGCTGCAGGGCCAGGCCTGAGACATGTTTTAAAAGGCTACTTAAGTGGGTAGTACAAAGAGTCAGGGAAGGAATCAGGGTGCTGCTCAAGCAACACACACTAATATAAATACACAATATTCTATGTTGCATTATTATTTTCTTTCATTTCCTGTGTCCGCCAAAAGTTTTCAAGTAAACTCATAGGAATAAGCAAACTTCTCATACTAGTACAATAGTCTTTAGACATTAGATCTTAAAAAGTTACATTATTAGCATTCTGTGGTCCATACTGTTCTTCTCATGACTCATTCTTCCTGTTGACTACTCTCCTACCACTGAGAACCTCAATATCAGTTGTCTAATACAAAACAAGTGTCTATTCATCAGATAACAGAAGGCTTATTGTAAGTTACAACATCTGCAATAAAGAGAAGACAACATCTCATGTAGACATTAATTCATGAAAAACAGGCCTTTTAATGTTAATGCATTATTTTCAAATAACATAGCATCCACAGTTCAGCTAACTTAAGCCAGCACTTACTTGTTTCACTTTTAAGTGTATAACATTTATGTACGATTGATTGCATACTAAAAATTTTTGTTTAGTATATGTTCTTTTTAAACGTAGACCTTTGCACATTATTAATATGAAGCATTTTTGTTCACAAATTAAATTTGCTCTGACAAGGCTTATCCAATCTGGATCAGTAGCACAGAAAATAGACACAACATAGCACATTTTGAGTCACAGTAATCTCAGTGGGGGCTGCCTTAGAATGGGGATGGTGGGTCGGGATGGAAATAAATAAATAATTAATGTACCTACTTTACCGCTGCATCAGACACATGCCTCTCCTCTGCCTTGTTGTCTTTGTCCCAGCTACAGCCTGCAGCCTGCACCTGAAGCACCCAGGCTTCCAACTGTGCCAGCCAATCACACCGCTGGAGGAGCAGTGTCGCGAATGGTCTGAGCAGCCTGTTTGGCCACTCAGGTAATGCCTGGGGAGGCTGCGCATGCTCTCCACGGGGATGTGCAACACAGCCCAATGGATAAGATGCCAACTACGCGTGACTGTTTGGCAAAGCATCATGTAGGAAGGGGGTGCAAACCACTTCTGCTCCTTCTGCGGCGAGCCAGTCTCACCCTGCTCCGCCCCACCTGGAGTCGCAAAGGAAAATAAACCGATAATAACTTCTTTGTATTATCACTTTATTTTTATTTTCCTCTGCTCAACCAGCAGTGGGCCGACGCTCCTCCACCTTAGCGGGGGAGACGCCACTGAGTAATCTATTTGCAGAGCAGAGAACGAGATTAGCTTGCAAGTTCTGACAGCTACACATACAGATGTGATTTGAGAGATGATTCTGACACTCATAGAGATCAGTTCCTTTTAGACACTTGGGCTTTCCTAAATGATTTACGTTAAGACGCCATATTTTGCTACAATGATATATTAGTATATAATTTTACTACTTGCATTATCTGTATTCCATTCTTAGATGGGGCGTAACACAGGCCCCTGCAGCCCCCGCAGTGGGGGGGGGGGCCTCACCCTCCAGGGGGCCCCGTCAGTACCGCTCTTCTGCTGGGGAGCTGTTGATTGAGTCCGGAGGGGGCCCCTTTACGTACCCTGCAGGGGGGCCCCCTCAAGGTTCCTTACGCCACTGTTCTTAGGGTCTAATTTCAAGTTCATTGTTAAATTTCGATTCCTGTTTCCTCAGATTTAAATTGATAAGTTTTGTGGTAGTTGTTTATCCTACCAAGTAATCACACCGAGTGAGAGAAATTCTTCCATCCCCCCCCCCCTCTTCCCTCTCGCGTTCTGTTACAGCATTCAACCTCGATTTAATAGGAGAAAGGCCACTTATGTTTTTGGAAATGCAGATGTCTTTGTGGTAAGAATAATCAATCAGATTTCCATGGCTGGTTGGTTTACAATCAGACGGTTCATTCTACAGATGGACACTGTCTTTGTCTTACAGATCAGACCTTCTTTCCAATGTTCTGGCGCATGCATCCTTTTAAGCGATTTCCATCTAAAGCCGCAAAGGAAAGTGCCAGTACTGCTTAAGGTACTATTGACATGATACTTGACATTTAAATTGCTGCGACTGCAGGGTCATGTCCATGGTAGTGTTCACAACGTCCTGCTGTCACCTTTCTCCGAGCACAGAGCAGGCATCAGAAAACCAATGCATATAAAAGGAAACAGTACTTGCCCCCAATGAATCCTAATTTCACCTTCACCAATGACTGCAAACAGTAGCGGGAACTAATCCAGTGTTTAAGAGTGAAAGCAATCAACACTTTCATTATATTAGGTCTAATACAATTTACTGCTGTGTGCAACAAAATATTGTAACATTATGTCGAGATAAACATTTACAAAATAACATTGATCACTTTTGAATCTGTGAGTGCTGCAACAATCACATTCAATAAAGAATTTTGCAGCATAAATCGAGTTAGGACAACAGTGTGAATTAATGCGATTGAAAACCGAAAGTAATAACATGTTTTGGTTAATGTGGCATTGCTGAATTACTGGTGGGCAGGCTCTAATTCATGAAACCACACAGTCCTCTCGCAGCTTTGCACTCGTTCCCAAAAAAAATCAATATTTTCCATGCATTTAATTTAATTCTGATTGATCAGGAAAGGTCAAGCAGCCTTCAGAAAATCAGGTCTCCCTTATTTAAAGATAGTGTTTTGTAATGAAAAAAATACGAAGTTGTGTTTTACATAGATTAGCCACCACACTGGAAACTTGCATTCAGAGTAGATGATGTTGCAGTGAACATACACATTACGGAAACATACTGTGATGCAACCAGGGTAATGAAGTTTAAAGAAAATGTAACTAAGGGGCATATATACAACAAAGTGATGGAGTTAGCCTTCCTGGCAACACGTGGCACTCCTCCACTTCAGAAACGCAGGGCCGCACTGTAGTGTAGTTCCTAGTTTCCCACTAGGCCCTGCGCATTGGAATAACATAAACAGTAGTATCGACGTGGAACTGCTTATATTCCAGGCCTCCACTGACTATGCTAAACTTAATTGGGTTGTGTTACCAACTAGCTCAGAGGTCACTGGAAACTTTCTTCTCTGCATAGGAAGTGATCAGCTTCCTTGGCACAGACAAGAAGGGATTCAGTTTTCCAACAACCGTGCAACATGACAACTTTGCTCCTCAGATCAAGAGTCGATCTCTAGGGTCGTGTGAAACAATAGACATAGATTTCACTCAGTCAGTCTAGTGCAGTTTACTTTCACGAGATGAAGAGAATAGAGAGACGGGCGTTTGTCAATAAAGGGTTAACATTTATTGAACAGTCTTTCTTCTCGTACAAGAGAAATGTATTGCCACAATTGCAATAACTATTATTATAAAAAGTACGTACAGTAAGATAAGTATTGCAAAATAGAACTGTAAAAGCATTGATATGGTTTCTTAGCCATACAATGGTTTAAAAGTAATAAAACATATATACAGTCATATATACATTAGGCTAACATACTCAACTGGTGCTTCTAACTAAGCCTACCCCAGTGTGCCTGACCTAAGCCTAACACGTGAGAAGGGGAGCAAGTAAGTAGCTTTAAGTTAAGTTGGTTTTGCCAAGGTTTGTTTCAAGAATTCTCGTCTAAGGGTTCAGTCAACACCATACCTCTGAATAGAATGATGGCGGATTGGTATCTCCTTCAGGGGTCTCTCTCGATATCCCAGTCACCCGCGAGGGTAAACCGGAAGCGCCGGGACTGGATTTCTCTGCACGAGAAAGGCAGCGGCTCTCTTCAGCACGTCGAGGAAGGAGGGGGGACAGCGTCCGCGGGCAGCTGGAATCTGCTGGATGTCTTCGCAGAGGACGGCTGTTCAGCTTCTTAAGCGTACTGCACCATAGTTCGCGCTGTAGCGGCGATAATGGTAATCAGCAGCTTCACCACCATAGGATAGCAGGCTGCAGCGACAGAGTGCTAGTTTTTACCAACACAGGGTCATGCAGGCAGCTGGCATCAGCAACAGGCAACAAACTCACATTGCTTAAGGCAACTTTGGTAATATTTATACCTGACAGGTGCCGGGTTTGACGCAAGTTTGCTGGACATAAGACGTCAATTAAAGATGTCACTAGGAAGTGACAGTTATCAGTTGCTCATTAGAGTTCCATTACTAATCAAAACATAGCAAGCGGGGATTTCCAGGTTTGCTAAGTTTTTATCTTGTTGAAGAACTCGGAGTGTTATCTAGGAATATCAGATAGTGACTGCTGCTCTGTCATTGCACTAATTGGTCGCAAAGGAAGTAGCAGAGAGTCATGCTGGAATGTGGCTCTGTTCGTGTGAGGCCAGAGATGACTTTTCAGAAAATCGCACTTGAACGGTTATGCCAATATAGGGAATAAATGGATTTATAGCCGAATAGGGGCATAAGGTCACAGTATCGATCAGGAACCTAGATAAGCACGCAACACCCGCTCCACGTTTTCATGTCCATCAAAATTACTAAAACTAAGCAATAAGATGCATGTGTAACATTGCCCACCCCAAAATACATAAATGCATTCGAAATAGGCGTACTTGTAATACATGGAATTTAGGTACTGTACGTTTTTTAAAGCATATTAATCATTCAAAAAATTATTGCATATGAAGTCAATGAACGATTATGCAAAAGGAATTACACATGAAGTATCTCTGACAGAAGAAAGGCGAGATAAATCATCACATAAAAATGCATTGTAATAACATGTGTGCTAGAGGCTGGTGTTATGTTGTTATGTCTCTAGATGTGTATAGAAATAGAAGTGTGAAGCTTCTGTTCTCTAAGAATAGTTTTTACGCTAAGCAAAGAATTGTTCGTGCCAAAAAGGGTCAATATTAAAAAAATTGTGAAATTCAAAGAAAATAGATTTCCAAAGCTCCTGGCAGTTTTTGTTGATCAAAACTGAAGGCCGAATTCAGAGTTCATGGGAACGCTGTGTGTCGGAAAGTTCTCAAAATTTATTGTTTCTCTGTGGGTGAGAACATCGTATCAGACAGGCTCTCAAAGAATTGGTCTACAAATTCAGGTGATAGTTCAACCAAATTAGATAGCGCTGTAACTTGGCAGGTGTGAGAATGATTGCTGTCATCGAAGGCAGGACCAGCAATGCTCACAGAACGTTGTACCTGGATGATGTTGTTTTTGTCACTCGCTCCACTGATACCACTTGGCTGTAGTACAGGAGTCTCCACAAATGCCGTCATCAGGATTGGTAGCCGCTGGGGACAACACAATGCGTGAGCCGTTATTGGACTGAGCAAAGTATCGACGTCCATTGGTACTGCTGATGGAAGTGAAAGACAGATGTCCAACACGCATTCATCGCCGCAAAGCATACACCGTAGCACAGGTAAAATGCAATTTTGCCATATCGGTCTAAATGAAAGGAACCAGGTCATGTTTAGATCTCTCAGCCTGGCCAATCCGAGGACGTTAGTTATCCTGTCCCTGTAGCGCATTGCTAGGATTGTCTCTTCCATTCCCATGGGAGCTATGTCTGAGCCGAGGCTTGCCATAACGTAGCAGGAGGGTCAAAAATAGAATCCCTGCAACGAGTCCCAAAAATAGTGGTATGCCGCCAAAAATGGAGTGCACAAAATTAGGAAAGATTCCCAAAATTGCCTGGAAGGGTGTTAGCAGTCCCGTAAAGACTGTCTTAAATATGCCTGGGATGCTTGTTGCACTAGACATTTTAAGGAGTTGGCTGAACATTTCTACGAAATGCACGGGGCAATTTGTTGATAAAAGGTCATGGACTTCAGTAGCCGTCCTTGCGACTAGAAGATCATCCGTCTCTTTAGATGACGTTATAGGCACTGTTGTCTGTAAATGTACAGATTTCATTTTGCTTAATGTATCAATTCGTATAGAATAGAGATTCAGACGAGGCCAGAGGGGAGTCACTATGTCTGGAGGCCCGCTCGGAAACAATGCTTGCATACAACATTTGACCATGGACGTTACTTGTATTAGATAACTTTTCCCTGGCGTCAGGCCACAACATCTGTGATCCGTTCTAAGAATGTAACTCCCGTTCGCGAGTTGCATAAAGAAGGGCTCTATCTGAGTTGCAGGTGTGACTAGCTGGTGGCATGAAAGGTTGTTTGAATTTCCATCACATGCTCCGTGTAAATTAATACCCTGACACAAAAGTATACCGCTTAGTGAGTGTTTACAGTTGTCACCACTAAGAAATACATTTTTGTCACTGTCACTATAGCAAGAATGAGTGTATGGTAATTTCCATTCGGATTTTACATATCCCTTACCCAATTGTTCATATTGGCCAGCAGGTATGTACTCAAGGCACTTTTTAAATCGGAAAGTTGTTATCGGAATTGTGATAATTCCGTGTATTATCCATTCAATGACAGGACTCTCTGACATTGTCAATGATAATCTCTCGAGTTTTTCGATGCTCAAGATTGTATAGTCTGCTCCTTTCTGTGCCAAACTGATCTGTTTATCAGTAAGGTTAAAACTGGAAAATAATGACGTTGTGTTGATTAAACGCCAAGGCACATAGCCTGAACGAAGATTTTGAAGCGTCCAGCCTAATTCTATAATAGAGCGTAATTGAGACTGGCCATGTTGTAACATTAGCAAATCTCTGTCTATCACATCAAAGGCAGAGGATACAATATTGTCCAAAGAATATATTCTGGAAGACAGAGTCATTAACCCATTGTCTACCACAGAAAGTGATTTCTCCAAATTAATACGATCAATTTCTCGTATTTTTTCAGCAGTTTCAATTTGCTTTACTTTCCAAGCCTCGTTGTAAGCAGCATAGATACTGGTCGCTATGAAACGCTTTTGACGCTGTTTGCGTGGTCCAAGAATGAAATCGCGCAAATCAGCACCATCTTTTAGCAAAGACAAGTGTTGCTTAATTTCAGCTAGTGTGGATGTAGTTAGCCATTCAAGGCAGAGTTTCCCTACACTGTATGTTGTTATAATCCCTGGATGTTGTCTCTGGGAGTATCTAGGGTCTAATCTGGTCATTTTTAACCCCTGTGTTTTATTCAGGAACCTATCTTGACAGCTATTTGTGTCTGTAGGCCAGATTAACCACTTTTTCCAATCAGGATGTGTTCTGTTGAAATGTAAAATTTGTGACACGTCTAACTCAATATCTGCTGTTGCGTTTTCAGGTATTGGTTTTGGAATAGACGGTGTTTTAAGGTCTTTGATCTTAGCTAGGCCAAGACAGGATGTTTGGTGTACAGTGTCATTTAAAAATAAAATTTGTTCTGGTATCATGCAGGTTCTAAATAGTGCTTCTATGCCTTGCACCTGCCAATCTTTTGTACCCCAAATTGTTTTCGTTTCAATATTATTTTTCCAATAATCAAAACCAAATGTCATCATTTTGTCATAAAATGCTTCTGAATATATCAATTTAGAATTTGTCAGCATTGTTTTCATTCCTGTTTTATCTAACAGTTTATAATAAAACGTTTCTGCATTACTTGTGTTAAACCCTGAGAAGTATTTGAATTTCTCAAAAAATGCTTTAGAACTGCTTTTAGGTGGTGTAGCACAATGTTCCCATTGATTATACATAAAAACATTTCTAGGCTGTGCAGATTTATGCAAGTAATGATCCCCATAGTGGGTGTAACAGAATAACTGCTCATAACTAGATGAACCTTGTAAATAATCATGATCTGTGAATCTAGCTGACATTACTAAATCAGACATCATGTCATTAATACTGTTAAAGTCCCAATCATCAGAGAATGTACTAGGTGTCACAAAGTCACTTAAGGAAACCTTTAGTTGATGAGGATACTTCAGGATTTCGACCGGACCATAGATCTCATAGTCTGTTTTCTCCCATACTACCCCACCAGGTATTGGAATTGCTGTGACATTTACTGTTGACAGTTCTCTTTTCTTCACGTGGGATGATCTGTGTGGTTTCAGGACTAGGTTGATGTTCTGACTTGCTGTGTCCATTGTAATATATTTTCCTTCAATGAATTTTCCCAAACACAGTACCATGATGAGCCAAAGCAGGAGGAAAAATACACCTAGACCGAACCAGAACTCTAGCCAAGGGGAAATGAGGTAGATTTCCTTCAATTAATGAAAGAGTTCAGTTGCTTTTTCTTTAAAAGACTTTTTTGTTTCTGGCATCACTTCGGGCTCATTTAAATCTTCAAAGAAGTTGTCGAAGTTGATGAAATAACCAAAGGCAGTTCTGTCAATTGATGGGATTGTTCTTTCAATCTGTCTTTCGGTAGCACTTTCTGATGCCACATCATTGTAGACTGGTGTTGTTTCTTGACGAACTGTTTCAATCTGTGTTTCAAGAGGCACGAGTTCCATGGCATTATTGCATAGTCCTTCATTGTGCACTGCAGGCTGATCGAATGTGATGAGTCTTTCAGTTTGAACCTCTTGGATTGTTGCAAGTTTGGGTATTCTGTCGTTTCTTTGGAGTCCACTGGGCCTACTGTTGATTATAGGCCACATGCTTGTGGTTTTACCAGATCGATAGACACGACTTTGTTCTCCTTTTTACCAGCAAGGGGCGGTAGCACAACTGATCTTGTTCCGTTGACTGCTAAGACAGGTACTGCTTTTCTGTAAGAAGGCCCAAATTCCTTCTTAACCGCGATCTTTTCTCTGACTAGATCCCCAATCTTTGGAATCCAGACAGGCCTTGCTGGGGCTGTTGCGGGTGGTGCCTCGTCAGTGGTACTTGGCTGTTGCTTTAACTTTATGTTGCTTAATGATTTTCTTGTTTCATTCAGTTCCTGTAAAACAGCCAAACGGTCTTTTACATCAAACTGCGTTTTTTCTTCTTGTACCACTGACATCTGACTATCGAGGTCCTGAACGCTCATTCTAATTCCGAACAATAGTTCGTATGGGCTGAAATCTTTTAGAGAATTTCTTGGCATGTTGTTAAGACTAGTCTGGACACTTATTAAATGTTTGACCCACCCAGCGCCTGAACCTAATACCTTCGCTGTTATAGATTGCTTTATGTCCCGGTTTTTTCTTTCTACCACACTATTCCCTTCGGGGTGCGACGGACAAGAATACCGCAACCCAATTCCCATGCTGGCCATGGCCTCCTTATAGGCTCGAGAGCTGAAAGCAGGACCCTGGTCAGAATGGAACGTGGTAATTGCGTATGTGCCGATAAAGACTCGCAAATCTTTTATAACCGTTCTAGCGTCAGCCGAGCGCTGGGGGCCTCATTATTTAAGTGCTTTTCGTCTTAACTGTGTACACTGGGACGCGCTTCTCTTCTTTGATTGCGCAGATAGACCGCCTTATGCTGTCTAGAAGGGATCCTGAAACTACTCTGGCCTGTTCATTTCTGCGATCTCGGTTGCAGTTTTCACATTTTTGAGCAAAACATTGAATATCTATACTCATTCCTGGCCACCAGTACTCTGATTGTAATTCTTTCAGAGAGGCTTTGATTGTTTGGTGTCTCAGACCCAACCCCATGTGTGCTTCCAGTAAGAGGAAGCCCCTCCTGCTCCTGTTTGGAATTACTCTGTCCCCCACTCCAGGGATTCGAGCAAAAGGAACGGAGTTTGCATCGATTATGTATGCATAATTGAGTGGATAGTTTACGGGTAGTGCTGCGCAGTCGCCTTTTACGGTCGTTTTTACTGCTAGCATGGTTTCCCCGTCTATGTATTTATCTGTACGCTTTTTTGTGGCTACGGAAGCCGGGTTAGTTGCTTCCGCTTTGGCTGTATTAGCCAATGAATTCCCTGCAACGTGAACGCCATCACGTTGAAGACTCTGTGCGTGAATCACGTGAGTCTTTTGTAGTTCTTTGAATAAAAGAGCTACCTGTTTCCAGAGCATTTTATGCTTTATTGTGGCACCTGTGTCATCTTTGTAGTCGTTTTCGATCCAACTCTGCAGTTTGTTATTGTAAGAGTTGACGCAAAAATGAGAATCGCACACTATAAGTGTGGGGAATTCGCGTTCTGCATTTTCGAGCGCCATCTTTAAAGATCTGATTTCAGTTCTTTGAGCCGAACAGTACTTTACTGATTCGTTTTTTGTTACTTTCGGTCTGAATTTACCGCACAGCCAACGACCTTTAATGATCGCACATGCTGCATCGTAGGATTTTCTCTCTACGTTGAAATGCTGTACAAAGCTATCTGTATAGATTATACAGGCATATTGTGGGAGAGGCAGAATTTCGATTGGCAGAGGATATTCTTCTTCATCCTCGACATCCCACGAACCAGTCACATCTCCGAACATCTGAGAGACCTTCACTGGCTCCCCGTCAACAAAAGAATCACCTTCCGCCTCCTCACCCACGCACACAAAGCCCTACACGACCAAGGCCCGAGCTACCTCAACAGCCGAGTCAACTTCTACGCTCCCAAACGCCACCTCCGATCAGCCAACCTCGCCCTCGCCGCCGTCCCCCGCATCCGAAGAGCGACTACAGGAGGAAGGTCCTTCTCCTACCTGGCCGCCAAGACCTGGAACTCCCTCCCGACCGACCTGCGCCTAACCCAAGACCACCTCTCCTTCAGGAAGAAGCTGAAGACCTGGCTGTTCGAGCAGTAGCGGCACCCCCCCCCCCCAGCGCCTTGAGACCCTACGGGTATGTAGCGCGCTTTATAAGTGTCAATGATTGATTGATTGATATTCTAAATCATTCAGTTCTTCAAATTGCGGGGCGAAATAGTATTTCACATCTTCCGCTCCTAGAGAATCTATACACTGTATCCATATCGGATCCAGTGACACTGTAGGCAGGTTTACTGGGCTGAATAGTGCCTCGAAGGCGGATTCCGCTGTAAGGATATTAATCCGTTTGCCGTGTGCTAGTTCTCTTTCATTTGCTAATGCGATTTGCACTGCGTTCACAGTTCTTTCTGTGTGACTGAATGTTTTTTCTGCTTGTGTGTACAAGTGAGATTTAATTGAAATTGGTACCTTTTCTTCCTCATTGGAGGTTAGGTATGTGAATCCGCATCTTCCTGGGATGACTCGGATTACAAGATCACGTGTGTTGTCACGTGTATCTAATTTTGTTTTTGCTAACATGTCTGTTTGCAGTGATCTCAAAATTTCTGTGTGTTTTTGAGTCCAATTGATTTGTTTTAAATCAGGTTTTATTAGTTCGTAGAGAGGTTTAACCCTCTCTGCGTAATTTAGTATGTAAGTTCTTCCGAAATTCAGAAAACCTAGTATTGATTGTAAATTATTCAGCGTTTTTGGAGCTTGGAGTACAGCGCACTTCTCTAAGAGGTTGTCCACTAGGCTTTTCCCTTCACTTGATAATTCGTACCCTAAGAACAGTACTGTCAGATGGGCAATTCGGGACTTTTTAAAGTTGAATTTGTAACCCTCTGCTGCGAACCCAAGTATAATGGTGTTCACTCTTTTCAAGTGAGTATCCAAGTCGTCGTCTGTGAGATAAATATCATCTACGTAAGATAATGCTTCATCATCATAGATTTGTAGTAACTCTGTTACCCTAGCTGAGAATAGTCCTGGGCTGTTCTTGAACCCCTGTGGGAGTCGACAGAATTTTTTCTGTGACCCAAATGCGGAGAAAGCGGTCAAATATCTGCTTTCTGGTGCAATGTTTTGACAAAAGAAACCATTAGAAATGTCTAATGTCGTTTTATATTTTTTCCTAACTATGTTATTCATTAGGGCTGCACTATGCGAGTTTTGTACTGCAAAAGTTTTGCAACACGTATTAAGATGTCTGTAGTCCAAAACTAGACGATATGAATTGTCTGGCTTGGAGACAGGAAACAAAGGATTGTTCATTTGAGAGGTGCATGTTTCAATCACCCCCTGGTACTCAAGTTGATCTAAGATCTCCCTGACCTGTTTTTTAGCTTCTTGCTTTATGGGATACTGCCGTTGGGCAGTTGGTTCACTTTTTAGTTGGATTTTGTGAGGCGGTGAATCCTCATCCCATCCTACATGATTTTTATATAATGCAGGTGCCTGGGCCACTGCCCATTTCCTTGCATATGTATATTTTTTATGAATCGGTATGTGATTCGAGAAGGCAGGCATAATCACTTCTTCGCCACGAGGGCACTCCCTGACAAACTCTGGGGGCCAATCTTTTTCAGCTAACAGAATATCATAGCCTTTTGAGAGCTTATCCCAAAATAGACCCTTAATTTTCCTAGTCTTATCACCCTCTATACGCAATGTTATTTCGTATATTTTATGGGGCTCGCTAAGTCTGGCGTCGGCAGTTTCAACCTGAATGAATTCATTCGTGTCCACTGTCTCCAGATGACTCATCAAGATCTTGCGCGCTATACTGATTTCTGCTGCACTGTCCAACATTGTCAATGCCCACTCCCCGTTTTTCAACTGTGTCCTCAGTATTCTCGGCATGGTTGATTACTCTAATACTGGCTACCTTCTTTTTCTGAAATTGAGATTTCTTATTTTGAGCAGGTTCCTTGTCTTTGGTCTTGGAGTGCTCTCCTGCGGTCTGACCGTCCTCTTCTTTCCGAATTCTGTGGAGAAGATCAAGAGGGACGTGTATCAATACTTTGATATCTATCAGGTTTTTTTATATTATCCCTATTTCTAAGGTTATATCTTTTCTCAGAGGGCTCCCGTTGGGGAGACTGGCGTTCTCGAGTCGGAGTTCTCTCCCTCCGTCGAGGAGACCTTCCTCTGGACTGGAAAACTTTTTCCTTGGGAGTGGATTGTTTATTTCCATCCCAGCTCTTTTTAGGAGTGTTTAAATTATTTTTAATAAATAATTTTTCAGGATTTTCGAGCAGTTGGGGCTTAACTGGTTTCCCACCCAAGCTGTCTCTACCTAATTCTTCATAGCACTTTTCTATGATTTTTGCAAGCTCAACAGGATCTTTTATATCTGTTTCCCTCAACTTCTGGCGGATCGCCACAGATGCTGCTTCTCCCTTTATGTTGGCTAATAATATAGCCGTGACCTGCTTGAAGTCTTTCAGTAATTTCATACCTAGATTTAAAGCGGGCTCTGGACCGAATTCATTTTGAATCTGTTTTAGCACTTCTGGTATTACCGCCATAGACGGAACATTTGTGTAAATGGAAGCAAAGACTGTACCCCAAGTGTCACAGTCCTCCACGTGTGGTGCGATTCCCATAGGAAGGCAGATGGTCAAGATTCTGTGTTTCTCAATAGGGGTAGTATCAGGAAATACTGCCTCTATTTGAGTGATTTTCTGGGCTAACCAGAAAGGAATTTGTTCCCGTTTTACGGGTGTTTTACCAAGACATGACTGTATGTTCTGTGGTGTAATTTTATTTGTGTTCCCCTGGTGAGGTGAGGTCAGCTGGTGTGAATTAACAGCTGGCTGGACTGTTGCAGTCCGCATCACATATTGGACTAATTGCCTATGTATTTTTATTAATGTGTTTAGCTGTGCTAACAGCTCTTCCTTAGACATTTTTGCAATGTCAGGATGTGGTGTGTAGCTGGTCTACCTAGTGGACCGAGCCTAGTTATGTGATCATTGTGTTTTAGGGCGCCATTAAACCAGAGCAGGTGCTCTTGAAATTTAAGTGGAATTTCAATCTCCTCGAAAGGAGCGTACTCTTCCGGAGGTTTCTCTATTTTGTAATAGTGAAACTCTTGTGTTATAGCGTTTACCGCTGGAAAGTTTATCCATGAATAGAATACCTCTGTCTGCCGATACTCGTGAGCCTCTATCACGAAAATTACTGTACCACCTTGTGGTGTCAGTCCGTTTTCTATAAGTTTTAAAGTTATAGATCTTCTTAAGTGGACCGGGATGATAATAGCATCCGGGTCTGTGTATTCAGGACCTTGCTGAGTCGCATCTGCTGCGGCCCCAGAGGTTCCGTTATTTTCTACTGACATTGTATAAATGCAGGTTTTGCAGAGTAGGTCTCCAAGGAGACAAAGATTAGATGCACAATATTTTGGAACACTGTATCCTTCAACGTTGAATAAACCAGAGCTTTACATAGGAAGCTCTTCCTACTAAGGTCGGGCGGATTTTAACCTTTCACCCACTCCAGACGTCTATTGGAATATTTACGGGAGAAAGGGGTCTGTGAAATATGCACGACTGAGTTACTCTACAAGTCTTGCGTTAGTTTATCGCCTTACCAAACGGTTGGGCGCCATGTAGTGTAGTTCCTAGTTTCCCACTAGGCCCTGCGCATTGGAATAACATAAACAGTAGTATCAACGTGGAACTGCTTATATTCCAGGCCTCCACTGACTATGCTAAACTTAATTGGGTTGTGTTACCAACTAGCTCAGAGGTCACTGGAAACTTTCTTCTCTGCATAGGAAGTGATCAGCTTCCTTGGCACAGACAAGAAGGGATTCAGTTTTCCAACAACCGTGCAACATGACAACTTTGCTCCTCAGATCAAGAGTCGATCTCTAGGGTCGTGTGAAACAATAGACATAGATTTCACTCAGTCAGTCTAGTGCAGTTTACTTTCACGAGATGTAGAGAATAGAGAGACGGGCGTTTTTCAATAAAGGGTTAACATTTATTGAACAGTCTTTCTTCTCGTACAAGAGAAATGTATTGCCACAATTGCAATAACTATTATTATAAAAAGTACGTACAGTAAGATAAGTATTGCGAAATAGAACTGTAAAAGCATTGATATGGTTTCTTAGCCATACAATGGTTTAAAAGTAATAAAACATATATACAGTCATATATACATTAGGCTAACATACTCAACTGGTGCTTCTAACTAAGCCTACCCCAGTGTGCCTGACCTAAGCCTAACACGTGAGAAGGGGAGCAAGTAAGTAGCTTTAAGTTAAGTTGGTTTTGCCAAGGTTTGTTTCAAGAATTCTCGTCTAAGGGTTCAGTCAACACCATACCTCTGAATAGAATGATGGAGGATTGGTATCTCCTTCAGGGGTCTCTCTCGATATCCCAGTCACCCGCGAGGGTAAACCGGAAGCGCCGGGACTGGATTTCTCTGCACGAGAAAGGCAGCGGCTCTCTTCAGCGCGTCGAGGAAGGAGGGGGGACAGCGTCCGCGGGCAGCTGGAATCTGCCGGATGTCTTCGCAGAGGACGGCTGTTCAGCTCCTTAAGCGTACTGCACCATAGTTCGCGCTGTAGCGGCGATAATGGTAATCAGCAGCTTCACCACCATAGGATAGCAGGCTGCAGCGACAGAGTGCTAGTTTTTACGAACACAGGGTCATGCAGGCAGCTGGCATCAGCAACAGGCAACAAACTCACATTGCTTAAGGCAACGTTGGTAATATTTATACCTGACAGGTGCCGGGTTTGACGCAAGTTTGCTGGACATAAGATGTCAATTAAAGATGTCACTAGGAAGTGACAGTTATCAGTTGCTCATTAGAGTTCCATTACTAATCAAAACATAGCAAGCGGGGATTTCCAGGTTTGCTAAGTTTTTATCTTGTTGAAGAACTCGGAGTGTTATCTAGGAATATCAGATAGTGACTGCTGCTCTGTCATTGCACTAATTGGTCGCAAAGGAAGTAGCAGAGAGTCATGCTGGAATGTGGCTCTGTTCGTGTGAGGCCAGAGATGACTTTTCAGAAAATCGCACTTGAACGGTTATGCCAATATAGGGAATAAATGGATTTATAGCCGAATAGGGGCATAAGGTCACAGTATCGATCAGGAACCTAGATAAGCACGCAACAGCACCATATTTACAACAATATGGTGCAGCCCAGCGATCCCCCCTACACTGGCCCTAAATTTAGCAGCCTAGCTTCAATGCAGGCACCTTTGCATCACAGTGCAAGGGTGTCTGCATTGAGGAGAAGATTGTTGATGTGCAGGAAGGTCTTCCTTCCTGCACATAAACAATCTTTAAAAGACGTTTTGTAACTTTTATGTGTGCTGCCTACTGCAGCACCCATAAAAGTTGCAAAACTTAATTTTGGGGGGGATTGTTTATGTGCAGGAAGGGACGGTTAAATGCCCACCGCAACCCCCATTGCCCTTCCCTTTCACTCTATGTACACGCATGAAAGGGTGCCTTATTTACAAGGCCACGTTAAATGGCTTAATGCTGACTTGCAAATAACGCGAAGCTCCTATCGCCACCACAACTTCACTAAAAGTGATGTTGTGGTGGGAAAAGGGGCTTGTAAATATGCCCCTAAGTTCGCTAATAACCTCGTGAAGAACTCTAGCTGAAAAGAGGGTTAAAACAACAGTAAATAAAGTCTGAATGGGTGGGGACATAACCAACCCAATTGGAATCTGTAGATTGCACTAGTAAGGATTTTTTCAGTGACCGAAGGAAAATGTCTAAGATGTAGAGCACAGCTGTTCTTGTGAAGTTGAAATAGATTCAAAGGTTCAAAGGTTTTATTGACTGCACAATTAATTAAAATCTTTACAGTAAAAGATTAAGTACAAAGATCAATAATTCTAAAAATAACCTTCTAAATAAAATAAAGAGTAAAGAGGTATACCTATGCTGATTAGGATAATGGTATATAGGGGAGAGCAATGTGGCTACAGAGGAGTGCAACTCCCGCAGTCTTAGTCTCGTTAATTGGGGGTTCCCAGCATTTGTATTGGTACGGGTAAGAAATGAAATGAAATGAAAGGGGTTTTATAGAGCGCAAATCTACCCGAAGGCCTCGTAGCGCTAAAGTTGCTTACTTCTGGGGAGACTTACTGAATTATGTAGAAAAAAGAAAAGTTTTAAGAGATTTACGGAATTTTAAAAGATTGGGCTCATTACGGAGGGCAGGAGGTAAGGAGTTCCAGGTAGTGGCAGCGTTAAGGGAGAAGGAGCATCCGCCCCACCTGGCTCGTTTAATTTTCCGCGCTGTTGCCAGAAAAGCAGTGCTTGACCGCAAAGATCTGTGGGGGTGGTAGGGAGTGGCCAAGGCGCAGATCATGGCGGGAGCATTTTTCCTCATGGCCTTATGCATGATGCACATTGCTTTGAACTTAACTCTGGCTTGAATGGGCAGCCAGTGTAAGTTTCTCAGAGCCATGGTGCCTGAGTGGCTACGGGACAGGCCCAGCAGCAGACGCGCGGCAGCGTTCTGGGTGACCTGTAGTGTTTTAAGTGTGCTACTCGGTGCACCCAGATAAAGGGCGTTCCCGTAGTCCAGGCGAGACAGGATAATGGCCTGGACCAGTATCCTGCGAGCCTGGAAGGGGAGGAGAGGCAGAACTTTCCGCAGCATGCGCATCAGTCCGAAGCAGGTGGCGGAAAGTGTGGTGGCTTGATGAGTAAAGGTAAGGGTGTTATCTAGCCACATGCCCAAGCTTTTAATTTGCTTTTTTGGTTCAGGGGGAGAACCCATGCAAGGTGGCCAAGGTAGGATGGGGCTGGGGAGGGCTGAGTTTCCCAGAAACATAAGTTCTGTTTTATCCCCATTTAATTTGAGATGGGAGGAAGCCATCCAGTTTGTGACCGCTATCAGACAGCTACTCAAGTTCGAAAAAGTGTGGTCTGGCTGATTCAAAGCTACCACCAGCTGAGTGTCGTCAGCGTAGGTCACAATGTCAAAGCCAAATGGACGGACGATTTCTGCCAGAGGTTGCATGTAAACATTAAAAAGCGTTGGGCTCAGGGAGGAGCCCTGAGGCACGCCTTGGTTGAGAGGCCAGGTTTTTGAGTGCACTTCACCCTCTACCACCTGGAATGTGCGATTTTCCAGGAAGGATTGAAGCCATAGAATGGCGTTGCCCGTTACTCCAAGGAGCTTTAAACGGGAGAGAAGGATGTTGCTATTCACGGTATCAAAGGCGGCACTTAAGTCTAGCAACATTATTGCTGTAGTGCCGCCTTGATCCATGAGCCTGCGTGCTAATTCAGTCACCGTCAGAAGTGCCGCTTCTGTCCCCAGTTTAGGACGGAACCCTGCCTGTGAGTCGTGAAGCAAATGGTTAGTTTCCAAGTAAGACATCAGGCTGGTGTTAATATGTCTCTCAAGCAGTTTAGCCACCCAAGGGAGAAGTGAAATAGGGCGGTAATTAGTCATATTGCTAGGGTCAAGATTAGGTTTTTTCAACAAGGCTTTGACTTGCGCGCATTTCCAAGTACCTGGGACTCTTCCTGAGCTGATTGACTTATTTACAATGTTTAAAATTGCTGGTCTGATGGTGTTAGCAATTTTCATAAGCTGTCGTGGGGGGGCAGGGTCTAGTGGAGAGCCTGATGTGACTTTCAGCATGAGAGAGTCAAGCAATTCTTCATTTAATAACGGAAATTCAGCCAGTGAACTATCAGTAGAAGAAGAAGAAGCTGTGTCAATGACCACTGACTGGTGGGTGGCCTGAACAAAAGAAGAAGAGATATTTTGTATTTTTTGATAAAAATACTCAGCTTGGGCGTCGCAGCGAGTTTGGGCTTCGAGAGGATTTTGCAGGGAAGAGGGGGTATTGATTAGGGTTTTTACTATCTGAAATAGTTCTTTTGAGGAGTTGGCGGAGTTAGTAATTTTTTCCTCGTAGAACCGAGCTTGTACCAGTGTGGTCTTTGTTTTGTATTTCTTAATGGCCTCTCGGTAGCTGGTTTTGTCTTCTTCCTTGAGACTTTGCGTTGTTGTTGGTTACAATGGCGAGCTGGTGACTTTTTCGATGGAACAACGGGTCTGGTTCTGTTCAGCTCATATCAGTTCTTGTTGTGGTGAGTATCCTAAGTTAGGGGGAGGTACTCTCATTATGAGTTTTTAGTGCTATACTAATTTGATGAACAAATTTCGCTGATCGCGCTAGGAACATGGTATTAGTCGTTGACAGGCACAGGGCTGATGCTTCTGAGCATGTTGTAATGCTCTGATTGAGACAGATCGGGCGCAGCAGCCGCCGACGTTCGCTCTTGAAATGAGGACCGCAGCAAAGAAGGTGCAGCCAGGATTCCCTCTTGTATGTGCAAAGCCTGCAGGATGTTGAAATAGAATGAAGTAAAATCAAGCAATCAAACAACTCAAAGGATCAACATATTCTTGTTTAATCAAAAAAGCAAAGCAGAACTGACATTTTGAGAAAATACATCTTTTTGCATTGTCACTTCCATTTTTGGGTGAATTTTATTGCTGAATTTCAGATTCAACACACTGGGGTAGTATGTATAGAAACTACACCCATAGTATGTAAAGTTAAATGTCTCCTGTGGACTTCACCACTTATTGTGCCATCAGCTGGAGTGCCAAGCAAAACACAGCTTCAGAGCTAACATTGTAGCCTGACTGATGCAGTGCAAAACCTTCAGTCCAACCTGTCAAAATAACACGTTTTGATAGGGGAAAATCCCCTTTTAAATTTTAACAGGCCACCGCTATGTCAGCTGTGTAGTCCACAAGGTAGGGTGCATGGTATTTAAAAGTCTATCAAGTATAAATGTTATGTTAGCATGGCCATACAGTGACATAGCTCCAAAAGGTATTTTCTCTTTGGAAGGTTCTGGATGTCCTATGTGGTTTGGGACTAATTGGAAAAACAGTGCAACCACTATCTTTAATAAAATGGTAAAGTTAGATTTTTAATACACCTATAGAAAATCAAAATATAAGAAAGATACCTTTTTCATCCTGAAGTGCCCGGAGGCTGATTTGGATTCGCCTGATAGCAGCTGCTCTGCCAGTTCTTGATCTTAATGTGTTTTGAAAACTGCTCCCACAGCAGAATTAATAGCCTAGGTATACAGAGGTATTTATCTTCCCTTTGCATAAAGACCAATTAAGGTGGACGCAAAAACTACATTTTTAAAGAAGACTGCCCATTTGCCAGTAAATGTAAGATGAGACCTGAAGAAGGCATGTCTTAATTTCTCTTGCCAGATTGGGTCTAAACTCAGTGGGAGGGGATCCACACCCTGAACTAGATTTGGGAGGCCAAGTGGGGGGGGGATGGGTACTAATTTCCCTGGGTACCACACTTGGCAGGCACACCAGCTTTGCACTAGGGAGAAATGGTTTCCCCATCCTCAATTTTATGAGTAAGTTGCACTGTGGCTTTATTTTCGAATGTACTGATCAAGACTGAACTATAAAACACTCTTCATACATCGCTTGATCTCGACTTTTTATTACGTTCTTCCAATGAACTGTACCTAACTGTTTGTTTTTTACATAAGAACCCAACACCTTAAACATGTGCACAGGACCCATGTTTGCACTGTGGCATTATTTGCAGTGGATCACTGACTTAATATCGAGGGACATAATATCGAGTACCGAAAATATCGGCGACAAAATATCGACAGACAGAATGTCGACTTTGTATCTACAAACAGGTAAGTACAAAAATATCGAGTAAAAAATATCGTTTACAAAAATATAGTTTGTAAAAATATTGACTTTATTAAAAACAATGTTAAATTAAATTAATATTAAAAATTATTTACTAAAATATACTTAAAAATAATTAAATTACCTTATAATAATTAAATGTTTATTTAAAGTTATAAAAAAAAATTACAATCATATTTGTTAAAACATATATATATATATATATAGTAACATCATTTAATTAAAATATATCCAATATTATTACCGTAGGATAACGGAAGTATAAAATTACTATTCCCACTCCAGAGAGTGCAACAGTAGATAAGACATTGGATAGCGTAGAGGTAAAAATTACTATTCCCACTCCGGAGAGTGTAACAGTAGATAAGGTGTTGGATAGCGTAGAGGTAAAAATTACTATTCCCACTCCAGAGAGTGCAACAGTAGGGAAAGGGTTGGATAGCGTAGGGGTAAAACTTACTATTCCCACTCCAGAGAGTTCAACAGTAGGGAAAGCGTTGGATAGCGTAGGGGTAAAAATTACTATTCCCACTCCAGAGAGTGCAACAGTAGGGAAAGCGTTGGATAGCGTAGGGGTAAAAATTACTATTCCCACTCCAGAGAGTGCAACAGTAGGGAAAGGGTTGGATAGCGTAGGGGTAAAAATTAGTATTCCCACTCCAGAGAGTGCAACAGTAGGGAAAGGGTTGGATAGCGCAGGGGTAAAAATTACTATTCCCACTCCAGAGAGTGCAACAGTAGGGAAAGCGTTGGATAGCGTAGGGGTAAAAATTACTATTCCCACTCCAGAGAGTGCAACAGTAGGGCAAGCGTTAGATACTGTAGGGGTAAAAATTACTATTCCCACTCCAGTGTGTGCAACAGTAGAGAAAGTAGATAGTTCATATATTATTTACAAAGATATATATATTAATATCTATAAACAATTTAATTAAAAGTAATTACCACTTTAATATAATATAATATTTAATTAACTACAAATACTAATTTAATTTAATCATTACAAATAATTATCTATTAACACAAATTAATTACAAATTAACAATTAATTAGTAATTAAACAGTTACTTAACAATTAAAATCTAATAAATACACACAAAAAATTAACATATGTAATTAGTTATAATTAAATTACTTGCCTCCCTATTCCCCTATGAACCCACAACCCGCTACAGAAATTAAATTACTTAAATTAACATAATTATCAATTAATCAATTAAATAAAATTATTTGGCATTTAAAATTTAATTATTTACCACAAAAATATAATTTAAAAATTAATTATAAACAAATGCCAATAAATAAATTAACATATTTAATTAATTATAATTAAATTACTTCCCACCCTACTCCCCTATAACCCACAACCTGCTACAGAAAATAAATTAGTTAAATTAACATAATTATCAATTAATCAATTAAATAAAATTAATTGGCAATTGAAATGTAATTAATTACTAAATAAAAAGTAATTAACGATTAATTACAAACAAATACCAATAAATACATTTACATATGTAATTAATTATAATTAAATTACACTACATAAATTAACATATTTAATTCATTATAATTAAATTACTTCCCACCCTACTCCCCTATAAACCCACAACCTGCTACAGAAATTAAATTAGTTAAATTAACATAATTATCAATTAATCAATTAAATAAAATTAATTGGCAATTAAAATGTAATTAATTACTAAATAAAAATTAATGAAAAATTAATTCTAAACAAATACCAATAAATAAATTTACATATTTAATTAATTATAATTAAATTACTTCCCACCCTATTCTCCATTAAACCCACAACCCGCTACAGAATTAAATTACGCAAAATGTAAATAACATTACATTCATTAATTAAATTACATTATAACATAAATAAACATTTTTAACACATAAAATACACTATAAAAAATTCGATATTATTAAAAGTTCGATATTTTTCTTAACCTATATTATGTACTTAGATATTTTGACTATCTATATTTTAAAATTTGATATAACAATACTTACCTTCAAAACGATATTTTTGATGTCTATATTCTGTCCATTCGATATTCTGTCCAGGCTATATTTTGTACTCGATATTAGGTCCAGTCGATATTTTGTAGTCAATATTTTGTCTGTTTACCATTTGGGGTAAATCAAACAGGAAGTACTGAAAAATTGAGTAGCGTTGCCCTTGGCAAATTCAACCCCATTGTTGGGGAGGATTGGGGAGACATCCTCATCAACAATCTAGTGCCATTCAAAAATGTGACACCCCAAGCCAACATCCTCAAAATACTTTCTAGACCTGTGGAAGAATAGAAAAAGGTCTGGGCCATCTCTTTGAGACCTGAAAGGAGAAATTAAGGGTTGGACCTGCTTCCACTTATACCCAGGATGGTGAAAATGACCCCAAGGGTCAGTTGGCTGACCTCTTCTGTGGCTGTGTGGCTGGAGGGACATTACAAGCTGCAAGAGGGCTTTTCAATAAGGTATCCACCTGACCAGTTACAAATGGACCTGTACTAGACCCTGCTGGAAGTTTCTGCTGAAGTGAGTCTTGACCTCCAAGTGCTGTCCCTGAGTTCTCTGAGTACCAGGCTGTGTCTAATTAGACTAGAAGTGTTTTTAAATTTCCATTTACTGGGGGGAGGGTACTAAATACCATTTTCTGGGATCAAGAAATTGGTTCATCCTGTTTTGAGCTTCTCCACAGTAGAAAATCCATTTCAGCTGGCCCTTGACAATAAAGAATTCAGACTTGTGGAATCCATTATCGGATACGTCCAGCAGCTTTGCCTGACTGGAGGATTATGAAAAGAGACTAATACAAAACATCGAAATCTTCAAAGCAAGAAAATTCCTGCGCTGAAGGCCAGACCCCTCTGACCTCGAAATGTGATATTTTCCTGGGCATAAAGATTCCTAATAAAAGTAACTTCTTCAGTGGGACCCTCTTAAATGACTATCCGGCTTTCATATGAATTCCTAAGATATATCTTGCACCTTGCCTTGTTGGAGGATTTCGACTTCCATTACAGAGACTGCAAGGCTCATTATGATGGTGGTCGACTTTGGAATGACAGCTATATTGTTGGGAATGGGACCTCCTGATTAGCTGTCAGTAGTCCAGCCATCCCTATTAGGATGAAAACTCCCTTCAAGGTGGTCGCAATGTGGATAGTTTGTATTGAGGCATCTGCTGCAGGTTACAGCACATGCTGCAGTACAAAATAAACGCATCTCACATATCCCTGCACTATGTGGCAGACACCATGCGAGGCCTGCCGCAGGGTGCAGGGATATGTAGGGATCTAGCGGCCACAAGTCACTTTCCACCTGCCTTTTGATTGTAGTGAGATTATAATCCCTACGGCAGTGCCTGAGCAGGCACTGCCACAATAGTAGGGATTGCAGTCCCTCCATGGTACAACAGGCTCCTTGAGTGCATCCACGCTGGTGGGCGGACATTTACAGTCCGATGGCGGTGGGACTGCCACCGAGGGCCTGACGGTGGCTGTCCCACCGCCTTCATAATGAGGCCCTAAGTCCTCAGGTAAAATCATTAACAGAGACAAACCTGCTTGGCAGAACCATCACAAGCTCCATCGTGGCTAGCCTGAAATTGCAAATAGGTCCTGGTCACCTGCGCACAGTTACTAGTTATTGGCACTTTACATTTTTGTGGTCCTTTTCCTTAAACATTTAAAAATTAATGCCACTGCTTCCCTTTATGGGTTTCTGCTGTTTTGATCTCCTTTTGTTTTTCACATTTTACTCTATGTTTCTAAATGGGAGTATTATTGCTCTGTGTTTCTGATAGTTTGATATGTTTTGGTAATTTCTAGATGCTTTACACATTTTCTCTAAATTAATCCTACCTGCCCTGTTTAATAGCTACCAGGGCCTGAGCTTAGTTTTTTTCAATTATTGAAACCTTTGCCTAAACCTAACAGGTTTGTGACATTATTATTTGCGGTGGACTTGCATCCACCCCATATAATAATGTGACTTTCCTACAAACATCATGAAACATTTCTTATCTGATGCTATCACAGGGTTACCATGTTCATCCCACCCTTAGGTCCTCAGTTGTCTCTTTCTGAGATACAATGAAAAGGCAAGGAATGAAAACCAATTGGTACCATTGGAAGTATCAGGGGTACCCAAAGGCACACCTTTGAAGGCAGCTGCTACACCCGACATCCAAGAGTTTTTCCAGCTAGGACTGGTTCTGCTAAAAGCAAACAGAAATAAAAAAACACACGTTTGAAAATGACTTTTTCTTTGATATGACTAGCTGCAAACAAGCATTATATAGTAGAGAAATAGGTATAGCAGGTACTTCACTGTTTAAACATTTATTGCATCCATTTGTCAAAATGCTTCACTTGCTAGACATTGCTGTTCTAATGTTTCACATGTTAAAAGGGTGCCATAGGATTGTCACATTTGGGTATTTATCCTACTGGACATTCAAGAAGGATATCAATCATCTATTCTAAGAATGCTTACTGTACAGCTGTTGGGCTATAATGTAGTTCACTGGAAGCTTCCTGCCTTGGTGAACGCCACATATCCCTGATAATGACTAGTCGGGTTGTGTTGTCAAGAGACCTCCACTTCTTAGGATGTGTTGTATTTTATCACATCTAAGGTGCAATTTATTTCATGTAATGACAGGGCTTTATTTAATGAGACATCTTCAAACACTGACAATACATAGCAGGAAAAAAAACGTACTTAACCAAATTGAAAATGTACAGTAATATATAGATATAAGCTGTTTCATGTAACTTTTAAACAGAACTTAGGGCCTGATTACGATGACAGTGAGAGCACCATGTCATCCTGTCAGGGCCAGTTACGCCATCGTAAGCATGATGGTTGGTGGTAAGAAAGACCGACCACGTCGCATTCGATGGGCACTGGAGGCAGCCATATTTCATACAATGGTGGCGCCGGCGGTGGCTGCCAGGCCCCGCCATAAGGATTATGATGTCCCTACCAGAAAGCCGCTTCCTGGCAGTTTACCCACAAATTGTAAGCATGTTTATCACCCCCCATAGGTTTTCAGTTTTTCAGACTTGAGCATTAAGGATGTTAGTGGGAAACGTAAAGTAGAACTTTTTACAAAACCCATCGATAAAAACACCTTACTGCACTATTCTAGTTATCATCCTAAGGCTCAAAAACATAACACACTCTTTGGCCAGTTCCTTCGACTTCAAAGGAATTGTTCATCATTGGATGATTGTTATAACACTCTGAGGATCTAAAAATCAAATTGAAAGATAGGGGTTACCCAAAGAAACGTATAAAACACTCATTTAAGTGAGCGAGTTTTTACGATCACAAGAGCATGTTATTGAAAACAAGAGAGGTTAGACATGCAAAAAATAGTGTTTGTAAGCCAGTTTTCATGTATGAGTAACAAAATAAAGACTATATTTAACTCCCATTGGAGTATCCTCAATGATAAACGGAGGAAACACCCTAGATAGGCCATTATTTGCTTTTAAACGCAACAATAACTTCAGGAAGGAACTTGTACATACCTACAGGGATACATCTAAAATGGCAAAATGTACCATGACAGGGATCAAAGATATAGGTAATTTTAAATGCAGTAGCTGGGTAATCTGTAATCACTGTATAGAAGGTAAAAATATTACTTACAATACCCATACCCTTTTGGCTAAAGATTTGAATAACTGCAGAAGCAGTAATATTGTATACCTACTGTTATGCCCATGTAACTTTGGTTACGTGGGCGAAATAGCTAGGGAACGACAAATTCACCTTTTAGGACACAAATGAGCCATAAAGAATAGAAATTAGAATGCCCCACTAGTGGACCATTATATAAAGGCTGGGCATGCATGCCTTGAGTTCAAACGGTTCATTATTGAGAAAATAAAAGGGAATAAAAGAGGTGGTAACCTCACTGCGAAACGTAAGAATCGTGAACAGTGGTACATTTCTTCTTTAGGTGCTGTTAGAGCAGGCCTCAATTCCAAAGAGGATTGGATGAAATGAATTGGTTGATCCACCTCTTTTCAACAATATATATAAAATACAAGTAGGTATTTTAGACCTTAAATATGAGACACTCTGTAACCTAGATTGGGTAGAATTGACCACCCATTAAATTGATACCATGGATCCATTCAGGTTGATCTTTCTCCATTAAATACATTATTATTCTGGGGCCCTTTGATTGTAGTGGGGAGGCCTTGTACCAGCCAGGACCTCTATGCAAAGCTGGGCTAACCCCTTTGAATAAATGCCCGATTACATGAGAGGCTACACAATAAAAGAAAAACGTTTGCATAATCCTGTTGGCCCACTCAATTTTGAGCCAGTTTTACTCCTTTTTTTAAAATTTGCTTAGTATTACTCATTTGAGAATAGTTTACGAGTAACCTAACAATAACAGGGCACACTCTAGTTAATAGTATTATTATTGACAGCGTTACTGCTACCATGTTCGCTGTCTTTAGCTAGGCTTGAGGTAGAAGCAGATGCCAGCACAATATAGGTGTTTTAAGATTGCTGCTTTAACTTCAGGTAAAGGCATTTCGCTATGCCGTCTACAGCAAGGTAGGACCCGCTTTAAAAGAGGTCGTTTTTTTCCTGCTTTTAAAACTTGACCCACATATGCGACATAAGATGCCGCCTGATGATGCAGCTTTACTTTCATCAGGTGTGTGGTTCTCGACTATTCAAATCCCATGACACCAATCCTTCTGTCTTTCTATTACGGAGCGGAATGAGACGGTGCCACATTAGGTTCTACGTGCCTCACGAGCAGGTAAGAGGGGAGCATCTTGAGGAAGTCCCAGGGGATATAGGGGAGCCCTCAATTCCAGCACTGTCTCCCTTTTATTTTATGGTTGAGAGTGAGAGATGTAACTGAGTCTATTTAACCCCTTCGCTGCGGGGGTAATTCCCCCACGGCGCGGGGGGAGGGGAGGGCGCAGCGCCGCGGTGTTCGGGCCAAACTCAGCTCATCATGGGTTACAGTAGAGCTGTGCTCACGACAAGAAGCTGGGCTCATCACAACTCAACCTACTGATTAATTCTCCCACACAGGCGGGGAAACAAGCGGGCAGCAGTTATGACGAGCTCAGCTCATAATGAGCATGTATGAGGTTAACTTCATTATGACTCTGTTGTTTAGCTGTTCCCGGAGGCTTGTCTCTCAGCGCTTACTAAAATCCCATTAAAGGACGTAATGAGGAGGGAGGTGTATAGATATGTTTTAAATTTATTACTATGTAAAAAAACGTTATTTGTATAAAGAGGGAAGTAATATATGAAGGACAATATTTCTCTTCCTCTCTCTCTTTCCCTTTTGCCCCATATATTATTTTGTTTGTATAAAAAGGGAAGCAGTACATAAAGGACAATCTCTCCCCTCTCTCTCTCCCTTGTGTGTCTATACCGAGTTGTTCATACATGCACCATAGAGGACTATAAACTACGGTCCATGGGGTATTATTTTTATATCAGAGGACTATTCAGTGCCCCGGGTGAAGATTGCCATATATTTTTTGGTATGTATATTTGGAAAACATAATCACAATAATTCCAAAATGTAGAGTTTAGTATATAAATCGTGATATTACTTTATAATAATTTGTTTAGGATAAAGATACATATGAGTTGAAGGCGCATTCATTTTTATACTACCAGCGTACCACCCCTTGATGTAGTAGTCATTGTTAAAGTTTTAGGTGGGTTAATAGCTGATTCAGTATCTAAATTTGTAGCCATATAAATTCACTGCCTAAAGCCTATTATATATGGGGGCTATAATCCAAATCGAGTGTAGCGGTACTATTAGTCAACTTACATTATTGGGGTAAATTGATATTCTGTGACCAACTAATGTTTATGTACTAATTTCCTGCCGTACATACAAAAACCGTTTAATCTTTCACAAATCTGGATTGAATATATATCCCCAATTAAGGGTCCCTTGAATAGATAAGGTAATTTTATATAAACATATCTCCATGCATATTTGCTTCATCTAAATTAAGAGTAGGTGGGTTGATTGGGTCTTCCCCCACAGTTAAGGGCAAACGGGCATCTATGGTAATTGTGATTAGTATACTACCTAATCATATTTGATATGGTCAGATAGGTAGTAGGCGGGATGTACCTGTAAACTCCATTTCGATACTGTGCATCTCAATAGGGGAAATATAAATTGTACATTGCCTATCAGAATATTATTTAGGAGAAAACAGCGTGAATGGATTGTATAAATTTAGAATAGTATGGTGATATCTATGATGAATGTGTTGGGCCCCTAAAACAGTTATAAACTATATATAGATTTGTTGATTTAGGATTTGAATGATTAGTAGCCGTATATAGTAAACAAGGACTACAATTGCTCTTTTAATATATATGTATATATGTTTTAGATGCATTGTTATCATATATGTTGTATTCTTTTTGACAGTTTACATCAATTCTTTGTGTTTCACACATGCAGATATGATATTGTGCCATTGTTAGGAGAGACAACATCAATAAATGTCTTTAAGAAGGTGGTCCGAACAACGATAATAACCCACCCAAACGTGCTGACGCAACCCTGCTTTGTTAAATGTGAGGAACAGTTGATCCTAATCATTTTCAGATTTGATAGACTCCCCTGGAATTGATTCCATCAAATTAACTCCATTATGATGATTTTTAACATGTCACTTGACCATTTTCTCCCATAAGTTTTGATATTAGTTCTTTCATCGTTATATGTATATATGTGCTGATATTTCGCTTTTATTTGTCTTTATGTCCAAGGCTGTTTTTATTAAAGGAATTTTTGATACCTTTCAGTAAAGGTTTTTGTGTATTTATGGTTTACAATTGATTTACGGGTCCTCGTTCTTTAAGGGATTGAGCATATTTGTTGAGCCTAAGTCTGGTTACAACGTGGTGGCATTTGACTTCCCTGTTAGTCATTTCCCAAGAGAAACTCTTCCTTTTTACACTGATTAACAGAGGTGCCAGCAAAGTGGCATCAGTTGACATGGCAAATTATAACATGCTCCTTCATCTTTCTAATGTGTATGAAACTCTTCTAGCTTACAGCCTCACTATTCAGTCAAATTATCATGATCAATGTGTGCTATTTTGAGGAAGATATTGACTGTAATCTCAGTGAAAACAGTATATATGACCTATTACCTGCCCAGCACTGAAAGTCACTGTTTGACCTGGGGTTAGATTGTGATCTGTTCCTGAGATCTCTCCATTACAACTTTTTTGCCTCAGTCCATTTTAGTCCCTCTGGGGAAAGGATATAGGAATTTAAGAAAGGACATAGGGTGCGGCAGGGGTGTGCGGTTTAGCCCTCTGCTATTTTTGTTATATATGAACAGCCTCATCCCAGCCCTGCCCACCAGAGCTGTGGATGTTCCGACCCTAGCTGGCAAAAAATGTTCCCATCCTGCTCTATGCAGACAACACAGTTTTGTTGGCTAGATCGCCCAGAGACCTGAAAACAGTAATTGATGGGTTTGCGTTATTCATGGAATCCCTGGATCTAGCCACAAACTACTCCAAAATACTTATGTCAACATGCAGTTTAGGTCATTCCAAAATTAGGGCTTTGAGATAGAAGGGCACCTAGTGAGCCTTACCCCTGAGTTCTCCTAACTGGGCGTAGATTTAGATTCAAAGGGAACTTGGGGACCTTTCATCTTCACTATATCTGGGCAAATTTGTCACCTCTTTTGAGATCGTTTTAAATTTAGCTTGGATTATTAGGAAAAATACCAATGCGAGAAGGTTGCGCTCCAGTGAAGGAAGTAGAAAGGGTTTCACAGAGGGATGATTCAAAAGAATAAATGCATGAGTGATCCAGCGATAAAACTTGACAGAAAAATGGACTCCCTTCAAGAATTTCTGGCCTACCCCTATAGATTAGATACAATATATTTTATACAGCAGTATTCTACTTTTTTCATCACAGTCTGGCTACATCTGTGATTCCTCTATGGGGGATCAAAGTAGGGTGTAGGCCTATTCAGGGGTTTGTCGACGTTTCGACCCTAACGCAAAATGGTTATAAGATCCTCTGCTGTGGGTCTTCATGAGGACGGGGACAGGGGTATCTGAAAGTAACCGTGAGGGTTCACACTGGTGGCCAATAGAAATTAGAAAGCCTAATTGATTGATAAATGTGCCTAAAGGGTTAACATGCTCACCAAAACGCTCAGTGCGGTGGGCAACCAAAAGCAAGCTTCATGGTTTCTTAGGGGTAATTAATCCCATCATTCCATTGTTAAGTTCAACACTAAAAACAAGCAAAATGGGCATATAGTGTGTTAAGAAACAAAACAAAAGTCGGGCGGTGGCCAGGAGGGGTAGTATGACTAGATTCGACATAGTACTCGACTTACCCGTCTCGTTGAAAGGCTGCGTTTAGGCATCTGGGCATGTATCAGCAATGATTAGGAATCTGTGGGGAGAATGATAAAACATCACATAAGGAATATTGTTTAATAAACAGTTGCTCGAGACAGTGGCATTAACTATTTGAGTAGCAGGCTTGGGATTCCTAATGAAATACCTTGGTTGTGAAGATTCACTCGGAGGGCCCAGCACGTCTCATCCGTCGGCCTCTCCGTCAGCTAAGAGAGTGAGCGAGGGCCTCACCTGGTATTAAAATACCAGCGTGCACTTCACCATAGCGGATGCACTGTGTGCGGCGCGGCACGTAGGGCAAATTACAGTGTAGACAAACTAGCAACGGTGCACGGTCTAGAAGGTTTTCATTATCCAGTTTCTGAGGATAAGATACAGAAGTGCCCAGGCAGCAGCGTATATCACAGCACATGCGATCGAGAGCATAGAGAATATTACATGTTTCTGAGGATAAATTACAAAGGCGCCCTGAAGGCAGCACATCTCACAGTACATGAGAATATTAAGAACATTATATGTAAAAACGGCGCATATTTGAACACCTCTAACAATATAAGTGAAAAAAGGTAAAATATTGATATCATAACCATAAAATAAAGACTCAGAATTACTACCCCCTCTAAAATCATATTGGGATACGAACAAACTACCCACCCCCCACACAGCCATACAAGGCTGCTATTAACATTTCAATCAAAGCATTTGGAGGCACCTCCAAATATCTGTACTAAATCTGTATGTAACAAGCAGTCTATTTGCTTATGAAGTTGACAAAATAATAGTCCTTGGATATGTACCAGTCACAGAAGTAGTCACCAACTGCAACAATCTTATAGAACCTCCCAACTACCAAACCCACGAGATAAAGTTTAGTCCCCAATAGATTATTTGGAGACACTTGGGTTGGCCGACGTTAATATTCTGGCCAATGGCGCAAATCAAAGTTTAAAAGTTTCAAATATTATGATGGAATTTCAATGACAGTACTATGGCCCAGCAAGCCAAACAAACAACCCAGCAGAAGGAATGTACAATGTCTTCAAACCACAATAGGCCCAAGACATCCTACCCTATACCAATTCATATAAATCCGGAAAAATGGACATAGCTAACAAGTACTTAGAAACAATCGATCTTTAACACAAACTAAACCTAAAATATGCAAACAGACCAAAGAAATGTATAAAATGTAACAATGGAAGTAAATATTTTTATAAATAAACACACTTCATAGATAGCATAGCAAGAACACTTCTATAAACCACTTAACAATCCAAATTAAATTCACAACCAACATAAACCTACAGAAAGCAATGCAATATATTTATCTAGAAATATTATTTGAATTAGTTTCATTCATTAATGTAATGTAAAATGTATAATTAAACAGTATACAGTAACACTAATAAATAACAATAGTTACCAATAACAATAATAAATCAACCAATTCATTTAATAAAACACAATAACCTACATTTGCAGAAATGCGAAGCAGCAAACCTAATATAAAATATACAACTGACAAACTGCTCATGTTGGACGTACATGTTTCACTGAGAAAGTCAGTCTTTTTTTTCACTTGGCTGAGAAAGATAGTGTGAATGTACAGAAAATAGGCTCTCGGTTTAGCTTCTGGAGCACCTTTCATAACCTCTATGAGAAAATCGTGAGAAAACAGTTTTATCTCATGATGATTCCCAATCCCAGCAAAAGGGCAGCATTTTATCACAAGTATATTCACCTTAAAACACACCACAATTCCCAAAATTAATATGGTACCATCAGCAAAATATTTATATTGTAACCAAAATATGTCATCACCCTTTCTAAGTATTTCTTTTTGTGACCCTTAAAGCCTGCTGTTCACTACAATAAATTTTATTGGGGACCCTGTCTCAGAGTCCTGTAACAACTGTCACAGCATGTAGTCAATGTTGTGGCCAACCAATAACGGGCAGGGGTCCCTTTAAGACCCCTGCACACACGCATTGGGGTCTGGGTGTGCTCACTCTGCCTCCTTACATAGGTTTCTAATTCATTTACTGGACAGAGGGACCAAGTCCATGAGCCCTGTAATGGCTGCCAAAATACAATGTTCAGGTTAAAACCAAACAATCAGGATTGACTAGTGCCATTTAAATTGGCCAATCAGAGCATATCTATATTTTTGTTAACCTTAGTTTCTCAAAATCTCGAAGGGGCACCACCAAACATGTTTTTTAATGTTATGGTGGGCTGCAGGATGTGCAGTAGCCCCCTCAACAACATAAAAATAACACGGGTGATCTTTAAGGTCATTAAATCAATGACCCCATGGAAGCTTACAGTATTTTCTTAGCATTCGAAAATTGAGCTGTATGCTCTTCAACTGGAGTGCAGAGAACTCTAGAGGTTGGTTTACTGGTTGCATTTTGTGTTATGAAACAAGTGGAAAAAAAACTCAAACAAAAGTTCATAAGTTTTTATAAAAAGGGCATTATTGAATGTATTGTGTTTCAATTACTATTATAAAGCTTAGCCATTTGTGAATTTATGAAATATTTATTTGATTATGTTTATTAGTGACTTTCTGGCAAAGCCAATAGGTTTGATTTCCATATGTTAATCTGCTAACCCATTGATAAAGCCAAAAGGCAGTCACTGTTATTTTGCTTGTTTGAGCCTTTGAAAACCAGTTGTTCTGCTTCACTTAAAATTACACCTTTTATATTGTTACATGATATTGCCAGCCATACACGGGGGGCATAAGGCTTGGCAGCAGGCTTGCACTGCTAATTACTTATAGATGATAATGCAGCCTACCATGTTTGATTCGAAAAGGCATTTCACTGTGAAACTGGGACTTGCCATCTTATTCAACTAAGCTGTCTGTGTGAACATAGTGGGCTCTTTTATCTCAGCTTGATCAACCTTGTGTTGCAGGTTGCTTTTTTCCAACTTTTTACACCTTGTTTAATGTTTTATCTAATACATTCTGCCAGTACTAATTACATGGAATTCATTAGGAAACTGTTATTATCCTTGATCAGGCCACTCTATTTTTTAACAATGTTTCTTATTGGATTCCCGTTCCTGTTAATTTCTTTCTTTCTTTGGATTCGTACTTTTACAAATATTATAGGATTCAGGGAAGATCTTGATTCAAATTGTTTTGCTTCTATTATAAATTCTATTTCTAACAACACTATCAAAGTTAGATTGTTTAATAGAGTCACCTCTGCAAAAATTTGATGGCATTGAAAGGAACACTGAAATAATACCGAGGGACAGAATATCGACTTGCACAAATATTGTTGACAAAATATCGACAGACAGAATATCGAGTTTGTATCTACAAATAGGTAAGTAAAAAAATATTGAGCACAAAATATCATTTACAAAAATATAGTTTAAAAAAATATCGACTTTAGTAAAAACAGTGTTAAATTAAATTATATCAAAATTTAATTACTAAAATATACAAAAAAATACTAAAATTAACTTATAATAATTAAATAATTAATGAAATTAATAAAAAAAAGTACAATCATATTTGTTAAAACATATATATATATATATATATATATATAGTAACATATGATAATTAAATAATATCCAATATTATTACCGTACGATAGCAGAAGTGTAAAAAATACTATTCCCACTCCAAAGAGTGCAAGCATAGGGAAAGCGTTGGATAGCGTAGGGGTTAAAATTACTATTCCCACTCCAGTGGGTGCAACAGTAAGGAAAGCATTGGATAGCGTAGGGGTAAAAATGAATATTCCCACTCCAGTGGGTGCAAGAGTAGGGAAAGCGTTGGATAGCGTAAGTGTAAAAATTCCTATTCCCACTCCACAGAGTGCAACAGTAGGGAAAGCGTTGGATAGCGTAAGAGTAAAAATTACCATTCCCACTCCAAAGAGTGCAACAGTAGGGAAAGCTTTGGATAGCGTAGGGGTTAAAATGACTATTCCCACTCCAGTGAGTGCAACAGTAGGGAAAGGGTTGGATAGCGTAGGGGTAAAAATTACTATTCCCACTCCAGTGGGTGCAACAGTAGGGAAAACGTTGGATAGCATAGGGGTTAAAATTACTATTCCCACTCCAAAGAGTGCAACAGTAGGGAAAGTAAATACTTCATATATTATTTAAAAATTTTAAAATGAATATCTATTAATAATTAATTAACAATTAATAAAAAAATATATATAATATAATAATTAATATATTAAAATTACTAATTAACAATAAATATTTCAATTGATCACCTATTAATACTAATTAATTTAAAAATAACAGTTAATTATTAAATAATTAAAAATGATATAACAATTATTTCAAATTAAATTAATTTAAATACATTTAATTATTTAATTAATTATTAATACATTACTTCCCACCCTATTTCCCTATAAACCCACAACCCGCTACAGACAATAAATTATTAAAATTAACATAATTAACAATTAATCAATTACATTTAATTAATTGGCAAATCAAATTTTTATAATTACCCATAAATACTTAATTAATAATTAATTCTAAATAAATACCAATAAATAATGTTACATATTTAATTCATTATAATTTAATTACTTCCCACCCAATTCCCCTATAAACCCACGACCCGCTACAGAAAATAAATTAGTAAAATTTACATAATTACCAATTAATCAATTAATTAAAAATAATTACCAATTAAAATTTAATTAATTAACGAATATAAATTAATTAACAATTAATTAAAATGTACTATCAATAAATACATGTACATATTTAATTAATTATAATTAAATTACTTCCCACCCTATTACCCTATAAACCCACAACCCGCAACAGAATTAAATTACGCAATAATTATAAAAAAATCATTAATTAAAATTAATTATAACATAAATACACACTTTTCACACATATTATAACATAAAAATACTCTATAAAAAATTAGATATTATTAAAAAATCGATATTTTTAACTATTTATATTATATACTTCGATATTTTAACTTTCTGTATTTTTAACAGTCGATATTACATCACTTACCTTAAAAACGATATTTTGGTTATCTATATTCTGTCCTGTCGATATTTTGTCCAGTTTATATTTAAAACTCGATATTATGTCCAATCGATATTTTGGAGTCGATATTATGTCTGTTTACCCATTGAAGAGTTCCACAAAAAAATCCAGTTATAAACACGTACCATTACAAATCAACCATATTTTTTCAAGGGGTTAACAACACCAGCCCTTTAAGGCAGTATTTCAAAGTCCCCTGCATTCTACAGAGTTAAAGAGCTAACTTAACACAATATTAGGAGAAAGAAAAGTGTTGGAACCTGCAATAAGTACTTTTTGGATTTGATTGTACTGACCATTGAAGAAGTGTCTAGACCTCTATTAACACTAGAAAAACAGATTAAAACAATAAAATCTGAATTGTCTAAATTTGGAGCATCAAACTAGGATAAAGTAGTGGCTGAACTAAATTTAAGTTTAATTGCCAATAAATACAAAACACAATTTGAACAAAGGAAGATATGAAAATATTTCTAAAATACTTTGAATGAAGTAAATACTTTCAATATGTATCAGCAGCTACTAAAAAGATGTTCACTGACTTTTCAGGAATTGATCCGTAGTACTCCTGAGTCAACAGTCTTTCTCCTGCCATATTTAGATGCAGGCAGGCTGCCTCGCCATCTGTGTCGAAAGAGTGTTTCCCGCCGTGGTCCCTGCACACCACCACTGGAGTGGTGGACTCCAATGCTGGCCAATGCCACTCTGTCACTATTTGGGTGGCGGGCACTAGCAGAGCACATTTAGATTTCACAGTTGTGATGGTGGTCTACTAGTGGCAGTTCTCAGAGGGAGGGATTCCATCGCGGTACCCGCTCAACAATCCACCACCATTTAAACTTTTTTTTGCAAACTGGTAGGCCACAATAATCCATATTTTACAGAGGAAAAACTTCAGTCATGGTGGGTCAAATCCTAAGAGTAGAGCCATAATTGTTTGGAGCCCAACCCCAAAATACACCCCATCCCAGAAAAGGCAGATGTTGCCCAGAATAGTCAACAAAATGAATGCTGTAGCCTGCAAACACAAGAAAAAATTCGGAAGAGGTAAAATTACCTGTGGGGGAGGGTGCGTTTTCTGGCCTCCAAGCATCACATTGAGGCCAACAGGACTGGTGGTGGTTCTCCCAGGCCCGTAATACCATTCATGCCCTGGTAGTAGAACATCTAACACATCCTACAAACTGAAGGTGTGACAGGAAAATCATGGGAGTGGAGTCTGGTAAGCTACAATTTGCAATATCTCAATCAACCGCAATGTACTGTGTGTTCTCAACTCAACTGTTGCCAATGTGTTCTGCACATATTTCATAACAGAGAAATCTCAAACTATAAGTAGTACATAATTTTGATTGTTTGAGTGAAAGTACTGTATTGCACCTAAGATTAGCGGCATCAATCTGCATTACATGTCACATGAAGGTATGGTGGCTATAAGCGTTACAACACCAAAAAATACAGTACCCATATGTAGGTCATACTGTGAGTCTGGCATATTTCCACTAAATATTTCCAACAGGTATGTTCCTCTAATCATTTTTCAAGTGTTGGGAAGTTGCCTCATTCTCTCTTTTCTTGCAGATTTCAACATGTGGTGAAGTGTCATGTAGTGATCAATCCTCTCTTCTGAAAATGGTTTGTGTTGTTTTCCGAATCTTGTCCTGTTCCTTCTAACCAATTGTATTGATATCATGAGTGTCACTAATAAAATTGAGTTGACACCAAAATTGTCAGGCATGCAAATTACTATTCAGATTATGAGGGGGACTTGCACAAACATCTACACTGCACTGTTAACATGATTCCTAATGCCACACATCCATCCAAGTAGTTGAAATGTCTTGCAGTCAGCTAGGCCTTGGTAGTCTCAATTACATATGTCACCTCTTCACTATGTTGGGCTCAATGTTTAGGAGATATTAGGTATACTCCCTAATCGCTTCAAGAACAACGTTTTACTGTTTGAAATAATAAAGGATAGTGTAATATGTGCAATACCACTGGAGCTATCATCACAATAATCTGTACTTATTTTGTCTTCTACGTATCTACATTGTTTGTCTCTAAAGATTTGAATGCCCAATACATACTTTTGCTAATAAGAATGTTCTCCATTTCTCAATAGGTCAAACTGTCCGAGTATGAGGTCAGGATCCAGATACTGAACACACAGCCACTCCAGCCCAGAATCAGGCCTACAGTGAGGAAAGCACTTGTGGTGATATGGAGGAGCTTGAGGTGTCTGTTACATCTGGTCAGTCTAGGCAGACGATTCCAGTGATACTCCCTACGCCCACAGCAACAACTCCCACCCCAGCTGTAACTCCTCAGCAACCTGAACACTCTACTTCCGGTGTTCCTCCAACTGGGAAATCAATCATGTGCCTCACAGTTCTGGGTGATGTTGCGAGCAAAACACAAACAGATTTAGCTTTCCCAGAAACTAGTTGGGTGGGGCCCACTGGGCCCAGGGCACAAAATAGTGGGGTTAAGGGTCATGGGAGGGTGTTTGTTGGCCAGCATCCTGACTCCACTGGGGTCACTGACAACCAGACCATCATCGCCCAAGTCTTGGGAGCCTACTATCAGTTCCAAGACATGATGGACCAGGTACTCACTGGGCTCCTGGATAAGAAGCCGCTGCAGAGGGAGTACAACCAGCAGATGGAGGCCCATAATGCAAATGGTGGCTCCTGATTGGGGTGCTGCAGGACATTTACACCCACAGGTGCAGAGCTTTCCCAGCACTACCGCCCCATTCCGGTGGTCCTATAACATCTTAGCCATCTACATTGGCCAAAGCCGCAGGAAGGGAGGTCTTGCCACCTGAGGAGCCATCTGCAGCCCCAAACCCCTATAATTGTGGTTCCCCCCCACTGCAAGGGACATCCACGCAGATCACCAGGGGGTGAGAATGGCAAGACCTCTGCCACTGCCTTCTAAAAACCTCCACACTAATTTCCTACAGTGTGGAGCTACCATTCACTCAATTAACTATGTTTTGACATATATGCCTTTCCGATGCCAGTAGTATTTTGCACATTGGACTTAAAACAATTTTGGCTCTCCAACTATGGTTTCATTCACCATGACTGACCTCTACACTTATTCCTTAGCTTTTATGTTCATCCTCTATCATTTCATAATGTTTAGTATAATCTATTTACAAGTCGAAAAGTCATAGAATGGTGTTGCATATCTCAAATCTATCAATGCATTTGCTTTTTTCCATCATATCCTGACAATGACAAACATCAAAAGATTTTGTAAACAGGGATGATTTGCAGGTAGGTAATGTTTATTTCAAGCCCCCAAACATTAATCCCCAAAAATGTCATACCATCCAATCATCAACTACATTGTTTATCCAATTCGACCATTACTTGCCTGTAAGCATCTGCACTAATATAACAATCCATACATTATACTAATACTCCATGCCAATGTTCACATTTCCAGTTCTAGACCTTGCCAACATGGAAGAGGGATATTTGTCCAAAACTAATAATATACCATAGGCAAAATATCATTGATTAATGCCACCAGCTGTAGGCAGATCTGGCTCACATAAGGAATCCCACAACAATAACACAAAGACAAAACTATGGCGGCATTTTGCAGATACAGGATCATTCAAAACCACTGTTCCAGTATCTGATGGAATGTCACAACCATGTTTCAGTGGTGTGCCACAAGAAGTATATCCCACAATAATGTGACACATCAACACCTACATACACTTTACAGACAATGAGGATTTGACCAATGTGAATGGAGAGTATCATGATGTGGCTCCACTACCACAGATGGTTTGAGATAATGATGCCACACATATTGCTTTAGAGCCAATAGAGAGCAGAGAACAAGTCAAATGTAATATTCAAATCTTGCGTTCAATCACAGTGCAAGCTGACTTGGTACGCGATTTGAACTTTCAAAGTCTGCTACTGACTTTCCGAGGATCAACCCTGGTTCCCTTTGTAATGGGAAACAAAACCATATACCTGCAATTGTCACAACTCTGAAATGTCCAAATGAAGGAACCTAAAACAATGTTTTTAAAGCATTACTAATCACACAGAACATGACAGCCACATGACAAAGTCATCTTTTGGGAGATATAGTTTCACAAAAAAAACAGGAATAACCAATTTAACTGAACACAGTAGTTAATGTGTCCACACTTTGATCTGAAGTGGGGGCTGGGCCTTGTTAAGCACAATGCTATGTTAACATAGGCTTATTAGAAGTTTAAAAGCCATTTTATCTTTTTACTGCTTTTTGCACACAACACCACATATAGCTGTTGTTGTAAGTCTGCGTGAAATGCTTCTCATGAGAATGGCTTGTTTTCGGCATCTCTATACATACATAGCGACCCTAGTCTGCACAGTGAGTGCTAAAGTCTCCAAGGTTATCATAACAAGGTAGCTGTTGTTCGGGCTGATCGGCTCACGATTTAGACATAACATACATGCAGCTGCAGCCAACGCGATTCTGACACCTTTAATATTGCACTGTAAGCATGATTTCAGACATTTGGAAGAATCCATTTTTTTCAGAGAGACAGAGAGCTTTTGCAGATCCTGAGGTGATTCACTCCTGCTGATCTTGGAGGTATGGGGTCCCTCTCACAAGCCTAAGAGACCTTCTATATTTTATAAAACATAGGGGCATATTACCAAGCAATAGCGATAATTATCGCTATTGCTTGGTTAGAGACAGAAATTTACCGCAGCGCTGCGGCGATTTTTACCGCAAATAAACCTTGGTATTACCAAGGTTTAACGCAAATGCGGTAAAAACCGCCGCAAAGCATGAATATCGCTGAAAAGTCAGCGATATTCATGCATTAGCAAGCTAATGCTCCTAGCCATGTTATCCACCTCCCATTGGATAACATGGCTAAGAACTGCTCAGGGCAGGTGTTAGCTTTTGGAGATATTCCCGCTTAGCGCGAATATCTCCAAAAGTTGGTAATAGGAGATAGCGATGTTAGCGACTGTTTTCAGTCGCTAACATCTTGGCACGCCCACTTTGCATCTCATTAGTGATAAATATCACTGACATGCAAAGTGGGGCTTAAGATGGTCGCTATCTCCTACTAGCTGTTGCTAACTGGTGTTAGCGGCAGCTAGGTAATAGGGAGATAATTTTATCTCCGCTTTCTTGGCTTTTAAAGCCAAAAAAGCGGAGATAAACCCCCTTGATAATATGCCCCAAAGTTCCTATCTAGGGAGTGTGTTATACTAGGCACTATAAGACCTGTTTTCACCATCATCATAATATGATTTCACCTTTTGTGTTTTATGGAGGTGTAACAATTCTGATCATATTATTTCTAATCATATGTCTGCTTATGTTAGTAAAGATACTGCATCTTAGAGCACGTCGTTAAAATAAATATTTTAACCTTTCCCATGTCTCTTTTTACTCCCGGTGTGGACTGGTATGAGAGTATAACGAAAGAGTGTTCTTGCGTATCGCTTATCATCTGCAAGTCTACACTCCAAATCTAGAACAATCATTTGGGTGAGTTTAGGTCTTGCAAGAACACGAAACCGAGTTTTGAAATCTGTAGAAGAAATTGAGTATTTAGCAGAGAGAGAACCAGACAGTACAGATATTTTGAAGACAAATATGTTGGATACATACTATCCAAATAGAAGTAATCATCTTGAGAACGTTTGTCTCTATGAAGTACTGCAAAGCTAGACTTTTAAGAAGAATACTACAGAAGATATCAATAAAGGAGTATATGCTGTGATTGGATCTGAAGGATGTTTAGTGAAACAAATAAAAGGACATTTGATTAATCACCAAAAACTGAGTTGCAAAACTCCTGACAAAAGGGAATTTTACTATTTAGCTCTTTTTGCAAATCTTTAAGCCATGGCGTACAGAACTGGAAATACTTAGAGATTTTGACAGTTATGAAGATTCATTCAACGCAACTAAAATACTATAGAATGTCCTGCTGTTACTAATTATCTGAAAATATTGAACAATGAAATACAGCAAGAAGCTACAATTGCAGCAGAGATTGCTATAGACAGTTCTCAAGACAGTCAAAGTTCTGTTTCGTTGAGTCAGGATCCACTATTAGAACCAATTATCCAAAATGAAGCAGCAACTGCTATGGATGAGGTGGAAAGAGCAATGCAACAAGCTCAAGAGGATGTAATAAACTTAGAAGCATTGGAAAAACAACTAAATGTTGAGCAAAAACAAATATACTATCAAGTGACAGAACAGATTGAGCATGGTTTATATCATGAGAAAAAAGAGTGCTCATGTACGTCATTTAAACCTGTCCAACTGAGTAGAGTAGAAAAGCAGGAACTGGAAAAAGTTTTCTAATTAAAGGAATTGCAACTTATCTACAGAAAAGAACTGAGTCATCACTGTCTTGTGTTGTGACTGCTCCAACTGGATTGGCAGGACATAACGTTAAAGGGATTACTTTACATCGTTTATTGATGCCGCCAGTAGAGCATGAAAATAAATTAGAATACCACAAGCTATCTGGAGAAGCTTCTAGTGAAGTTTCTAGAGTCTTGAAAAAAATTAAACTTCTCATTATTGATGAGGTAAGCATGGTATCAAATTTAATGCTTGCCTTTGTGCATTTAATAATGCAACAAATCCTTAAAACAGAGTATGATGTGTTATTTGGAGGCAAACACGTCATAGTTTTTGGAGATCTATTACAACTAACTCCTGTGAAAGGACAGCCAGTATTTAAAACAGTTACACATGAAGACACCAGAAAGTGCCTGGGAAGCATTGGAAATGTTAATATTTGTTCATATTTCGAATATTCAGAACTCACAAATATGTGACAGGCAAAGGACGCTGATTATAAAAGTATTCTGGAAGATATGAGAATTGGAAAAGTGAGTGAACATGGCAAAGAAGGTCTACAGGCCCGATTACTTACACATTTGTTTCCAAACGAAAATATTCTCACAGAGAATATATATAGAGAAACTGCTGAAATGAAATCAGTGTTATGCTTGCTGCCAACTCTGAAAGAATGTTCACTATTCAATGAAAAAATGTTAAAGTTAGAAAATCAAGAAATTATAAAACTGGAAGCTATCAATAGATTAGAGCATGAAAGAGCTACTATTATTTTGTCACAAAAGTTGAAGTAAAAATTGGATTCTTTAGAGAAATCAATATCTAAAACTGCTGGTTTAGAAAAGAATCTATATGCATGTATAAATCGTTGGATAATTTTACGACGTAATTTACATGTGGAAAGAGGTTTAGTAAATGGAGCAATGGGTGATGTTGTTGATTTTGTGAATTACCCGAATAGAGATGACATTGAATTTTTGAAAATCAAATGATTTTTACTTGTAAAAGATTTATATGTCCGCCGAAAACAGTTTTCTTTTTGTTTTGTATATGTGGTGACTATTCATAAATCTCAAGGTTTAAGTGTAGATTGCGCTTTGGTGAATATTGGAAGTACTGTGTTTAAAGAGGGTATGGCATGTATTGCTTTATCTCGAGTCAGAACTTTATCTGGATTATACCTGATTGATTTTGATGACACAAATATTAGTGCAGATGTAAATTGTGTAAAAGAGTATAATAGGTTATGAAGAGAACATGATCCCAATTTACCTCAATATCCAGTACTTGAAGTGTGTGGTAAGTCCAAAAAGAAGTTATGAGAAAAATTGTAGCGAGGTTGCAGAGAAAAGAAAAAAACTAGATGAACCAGTGATAGTAAGCAAAAAGAAAAAAGATTCTATGGAAGAGGTTGTTGGTTTTCAGTTTGAAAACAGTTCTGGTGTGAACTGCTATGCTAATGTAGTGGTTAATATTGTTTTTTTTCTTGAAACTTTACTACACCAAATTATTGAACATCGGGACAAAAGATTTTGTTGTTTGTTGAATTCTGTGTTTGAGAAATGTAGTAGTGATAAAACTAAAATAGAATGTTTTTCAGCAAGATTGTCGGGAATTTCTAATGTATATGCTTGTTGTATTGCAAGATGAAGGTATAGATATTGAACATCTTTTTGGCCTTTCTTATAAATGGCACATGACTGTGATAACTGTTCGTTTTCAAGTAGTACTGAAATAGACACTGAAAGATTTTTATATTTGACTTTACCAGACTGCAAATCAGTGTCTTTTAATAATCTAGTTAGAGAAGCAAATCAAAACATGGTCTGTACCCAATCTAACTCATAAATGTTATCACCATTATTTATACAAAGATATTGACAGTATGTAATTTTAATACTACAACGATGCAGACCTGATGCATGAAAACTGACACCTTTAATAAAACAAAATTGTGGCTTCTCAACTATCAATATCAGGAAGAACTTTTGTAAGGGTAGCAATTATTTTTCATGATGGCCCTTCTACAACATTAGGACATTATACTGCTTATTTAAAATCTACAAAAGTCTGGACTCATTGTAATGATACTCAATTGATTTTTAAACAACGTTTGCCTTATGACTTACCAAATTCTTACCTAGTGTTTTTACAACCCAAATTTTAGGAAAAATAATTGGCCTGGTAAAATTACTGCTGTTAAGAAAGGGTAGTCTGTTGTTGAAAAGTACTTTGTGAGTGATGGTGATAAGGTTAAAAAAATTATTGTAGTTGACGTAGACGTAGGGTAAGTGTATCAGATAGTCAGTGATGTGGCTATCACAGGAGATGTTGATCATCAGTGAGGCAGAGATGTTTTAGATTTGTTATAGTTGTTGGAGATGTTGGTGACATTTTTGATTCCCTTGTAGAGGTTTCTTTTAATGGTATACAGCTCCTTGGTAAGATAAAGGATGAACAGAGTGTGATGGGCTTACCAGATGATGTTGAGGTTCTGATAGCATGCTAGTTGTTTAAGGTTCTATGTACATGATAAATAGCATTGGGTGGAGGTATAACCATTGTTAGATGGTGCAGAAGATGTTGGTGCTTTTGATTCAGAAGGTTGGGAAATGGATGCTTAAGAGTACTAATAAATATCTTCCAAACTAAGGATTTCACACATACTATTTGGCCATGAGGAATGGTATATGAAACAAAAAATGACTATTTCGGGTAATGTTGTTAGCATATGTTTGTACATTACTTTATTTAGAGTGTATAAAAAAGAAGCAATAAGGTTTTGTTACTTTGTGATTGTTAGTTATATCCTTTACTTACGTAAAAAACTTGCTGTTCGAAAAAGACATTTAAAATATGTTTTTTTCTAATTGTTACATTCATAATGAAAATGTTGAACAGGTTTTTTAAAGACAATCTTATTGATGGTATTTTTTATTGCCCGCTGTTATATGATGAGTATTATTGAACTCACTGTTTTCAGTGAAATTCAATATATTTTGAGAACAGCAAAATAAAATACATAACATATTGTACAAATTATTTTGTATTGTGAAATATATATTATAACTAAATTTTTTCTTCTCTTCCACAGTTATTATATTTATTAAAAATATATTATTAACTTTTTATTACTTACAATGTGAGTATGTCAAACAAAAAATACTTTCTCATCACTCTCTTACTTCTCTTTCCCTTTCTTCAGTTTGTCTCTTACTCCACTTTCTTTGCTTATGTTACTCTCCTTCACTCACTCTCTTTACTCCCCTTAATTCACCTTAACACTCCTTCTCTCACCATCAGTACCCTTCCTTCACCCTCACTTACCTTCTCCTGCTCACTCTTTCCTCTCTGTGACCCTCACTTCTCTTTTCTTTCTTCCTCCATCACTACCCTTCTTTTGCTCTATCCCTCACTCTTTTCTCTCTCCCGCCTCACTCTCTTTCCTTCACACCATCCCTCACTCACTTTCAGTCACTCCCCTTCTCTTATTCCCTCACTTCCTTTTGCTCACTCCCCTTCCTTTATTCCCTCCCTCACTCCCCTTTCCTCCATCCATCTCTAAGTCTCTTCCTCTGTCTCAGTCACTATAACTGCCTCACTCTCTCACAGTCCCTCACTCTCTTTCTCTCTATGACTGTCTCTCTCTGTCTCCACCAATCTTCTTTTTCTTTCCTCTCTCTTTCTATAAATTCTTCTCTCTCACTCACTACTGTTTCGTCTATCTTAATATGCTTCTTTTTCCCTCACTGTCACTGCCCTTCACTCAATCTTACTCTTCTTCCCTTACTTCCTGTTCTCCTCTTAGTGCATCACTCCCTTTCCCTTTCACCTGCTCCCATTCCCTCACTCCCCTCATTCTCTTTTGCTTACTCCATCCGTCAGTCCTCTTCCCTTACTTCCATTTCCTCATTCACTTTTGATAACTCCCATTCGTTTAGTCCCCCACTCCCCTTCACTCCATTTCTCTCTCCCTCTCTTCCTCTGTCTCACTCGGTGTAACCACCTCACTCCTTTTCAGTCACTCGCTCTCCCTCTCTTTCTCTCTCGCTCTCTCTCCCCCTCACCCTTCCTGTCTTTCTCTTTCTGTTTCCTTCACTCTTACTTTATCCCTCAGTCCCCTTTCCTCTCTCTTAATCTCCTTCCTTCTCTCTCATTCCCCTTTCGTCACCCTCATACCCTTTCTCTCACAGTTACTGCCTATAACTCACCCTCACTACTTTTCCCTCACTCACCTTCCCTCACTCCCCTTCCTTCATTCCTCTTTCCTCACTCCCTCACTCCATCTCAGTTACCGTCCCCTTCGTTTATTCCTTCTCCCACTTTTTTTCATCCATTTTTCTCTCCCTGTCTCCCTCAGTCTCACTCACTCAAACTGCTTCACTCCTTCTAGGTTCCTTGCTCTCCCTCTCTCTCATTCTGTCCCTCTCTCTCCCTTACCCTTAAAAGCCTTTCCTCTCTCTTTCTATCACTCCTCCTCTCTTTTTCACTCACTTTCCCTCTCTCTTAATTGTATTCCTTCTTCCTCATTCATCTTCCCTCACCCTCATACTCCTTCCCTGTCACTGCCCTTCACGTACCGTCACTCCCTATCTGTATTTCTCACCCCTTCACTTTCCCGCTCCCTTTTCCGCACTCCCCCTCGCTCTCCTTCTCTCACTCCATTCCTTACTCCCCTTCTCTCACTTCCCTCTTCTAACTCCCTCCATCCCCTCACTCCACTTCTCTCTCCCTCACTCCTCATCTCTCACTTTCCCTTACTCCCCTATTCTTATCCTCATACCCCTTCCCTCACCGTCACTCCAATTCTCTTACCTTCACACCCTTTAACCTGCTCTACTTCTCCCTCTCCGTCTCTTACTCCCCTTCCTTGTCTCCGTCCCCTACTCCCCTTTTATCACTCTTCCTCCCTCACTTTCCTTTTCTTACTGCCCTTCCCTTACTCTTTCACTCCCCTTACGTCACTCCCCTAGCCTTAGTCCCTTTGTTCTAGTCACTCTTTGACTCCCCTTTCCTCACTCACCATACTACCCTTTCCTCACTCATTCCATCAGTCCCTTCCTCCCCTTCACTCAGTCATTTCAGTCATTTATTTATACACTACACATTCATTCAAAAAAGTATGACACAGTATATAAGAGATATAGCTCTTCTTGGAGAAGTGAAGTTAGTTCTGAAAAGAACTGTTTTTTTTGGTCTTTTTTTTGTTTTGTTTTTGTAGTTTTTTAACAATTTTATATTTTTTTGTATTTTTTTAAACAAAAAAGTAAACAGGTTATGAAAAACTGGAACAAAAATAATAAATGAAAAAAATTAAGTGCGGCGGCATGTGTGCTGTCTAATCTTCATGTCAATCAGATTGACACTCTGCTCTCCATAGCAGAGAATCTCATTTCAGAAGTTGCAACAAATATGCACATTTCCCCAAAGTGCCGGATATCCAAAGAACAGGATGAAGGAGATGCTCCTGCCGACGAGGTGCTGGGGACAGCAGCTGGAGGGTTGGCTGCAAAGTCTCGAGTAGATGCCCTTGCGAAGATTACCAGATGCACATTTTTGACATGCCTTATCATCGTGTGGATGCTGAAGGAGTAATGTTTGTTTGGAATTCCTCTTGACAGCACACTTCCACAGATTTTACAGGTAATCTTCGGGGCATTAGCTTTCTTCTGCCCCTCTGGAAAGGTAAAAAACTTCCAGATAAAGGACTCCTTGCTCTTCTTAGCACGTGGCAGTTCTTCAACAAAGTCCACATCTGAGGCAGATGATGTATCCTGTGGCTGCTGTTGCTCTGCCATTTTGTCAAAATGAAAAGCTGGAAGAAATCACCAAAGATCCTTCTCCCAGGAAAGTGAAAGAGATAGTGAGGGAAGTGGGTGGGGGTTTTGAAGATTCTGGAAAAGAAACTAGTATAAACCAATCAAAAGTGTTGTTTTCCAGTCACATGACTTTACGTGCGCCCACGGGTGCGCGCACAGGATGCGGGACCGTCGCAAATGAATGACGTTTTAACCGATTTTCGTAAATACTTTTAAAAACGTGAAAAGGAGGCAGGGAAGTGACTCCCTGACTCCCTAGGCCTTTTCATGGGGTTCCATGGGGTTTTTTTTTTAAACCCGCGAGGTGCGCGCACGTTGTACGCACCCCCGAGGCAAAAGTGACTCAAAAACAATAGTGGAGAACGTGAAAAGAGGGCAGGGAAGAGACTCCCTGACCCCATAGGCCTTCTCAGGGGGTCCCCGAAAAGCAAAAAAAGCATTTAAAAAAAACAAAATTATAGCGAGGTGCACGCACGTTAGAAAAAAAAGATTTAAATAACAAATTTCAGTGTTTATTTGTTGGTTGAAGATGTACACTATACTGTTCAACTTTATCCAAATGATAAAAACTAGCTGTGCCGTTGCATATTACAGGATACAGTCAATGTATTACAAGATACAAAGGCAGTTTGTGGAAAAATAAATATATAAAAAATATAAAAATTTATACAGAAATTAGCATTTTTAAAACCTTTGAATTTCACTTAAAAAACCATAGGTTTAACACTTGTTATAGTTAGGAATTAGTATTTAAAAAACTTTGTAAAATCACTGAAAAAACCATACATTTCACACACGTTATAGTTAAGAATTAGCATTGAAAAAACCTTAGAAATTCACTGAAAAAAACATAGGTTTTACACACGTCATAGTTAGGAATTAGCATTAAAAACACCTTGCAAATTCACTGAAAAAACCATAGGTTTCACCCACGTTATAGTAAGGAATTAGCATTTAAAAAACCTTGCAAATTCAATGAAAAAAAAAACATAGTTTTTTTTACACACGTTATAGTTAGGAATTAGCATTTAAAAAACCTTGCAAATTCATTGAAAAAACCATAGGTTTCACACATGTTATAGTTAGCTGGACATTTCACTCATACAAAACGTTTGAAATTCCCCCGTTATAGTTAGTTCAGCTATAACTATAACTTGCGCGACCGCAATGCACTGCTGATGGGGGTCACATATTACATCACTCATGAGATGGTCAGTGACATCACTCATGATATGTAAATGACATCACTGATGACATCATCCTTTCAACACACATTCAAAAATAGAAACTAAAATTTTCTTAAAAATGGAGATACCAATACGAATTACAACAACCTATTAGGTAATTCCAATATCCACATACACATCCACTCATTCACCAACAGTTCTATATACTCACTCATACATGTACTTACTCATCATATGTACTCAAACACCTATACATTCTGTTACACACTAATACTCATCCATATAGTTACTCACACACATATTCACAGTGCAAAAAAATCCATTTACTTGATTATACTGCTATATACACACCACTACACGTACTTCTACAGAAACGTACACATATTTACTCCCTTAAACAATTATTTATAAAAACACATACTTATTTATGTAGGTACTCTATCAAACTGTCACTCTAACATATATTCAGTTATATACATCAATACTTACATATACTAGTTTAAAACATATGTAGTTACTCCTGAATACACTATTGCGACAGTCATTCACTCACTAACCCGTCCATACACACAATCATCCACCCATACAGTCTTGCACACATGCTGTCTTCAAAATACATACAAATAATGAGTCACTCATTCATGCATCAGTGCGCTAAGTGATATCCCCACCGAACCATGCAGACACTCATACTGATACTCAAAAAAAAACCCTATACACACTCATGTAGCTACTCACTAACCCATGCAGCCACTTATACACAAAGTGAGACACTGATACATATATTTATATATTTAAACATTGCTCGCTAATACAGTATTCACTAAGATACACTTAATAAGTCACTTATACAATCAATTTTACAAAAAAGACACTTATTTACCCATGTATTCTTCCATCGACCTTTAGATATACATATATAAAAAATATTTATTTTTCAGAAAGACACACATTCACTGGATGATGTCATCAGTGATGTAATCAGTGATGTCATTTGAGATGTCATCATTGATGTTATTTGAGATGTCATCAGTGCTGTCATGAGTGATGTCACTGACCATGTCATGAGTGATGTAATATGTGATGTCATCAGCAGTGCATTGCAGGTGCACGTGTTATAGTTAGCTGAACTAACTATAACGGGGAAATTTGAATGGTATTGTATGAGTGAAATGCCCAGCTAACTAAATCATGTGTGAAAACTATGTTTTTTTCAGTGACTTTCTAAGGTTCTTTGAAAGCTAATTCCTAACTATAACGTGGCTGAAACCTATGTTTTTTCAGTGAATATATATATATAGAGGGCTGCGGATTACCTTAGCGCCCAGTTACGAGAACCCTGACCCTGCCATGCTTGGAGAGTGGGCAGATGCCAATCTGGAATCATCGGCGAAGCTGCTCAGAATATTGGTAAAATACGCAGCAAGTGACAGAGCAAAATTGCAAGCACAGATCGACGCATTACAGGTGGAGATATCTGCTATTGAGGAAACTGAAAATATTAAAAAAATGAGAGAGGACATGCTTACAAGACTGCGCAAGGACGAGGATGCAATCAAAAAACGCAAAGCATTCAAATTCAATAGAGATAGACTGGACTATCTAAATGGGAACGTTTTCACATTCGCTCGAAAATATGGTGCTGCAAAGAAGAAAAGCAACATCGCCACTCAGCGCAAAAAACAGGGTACTACAAGTGATAGCACACCCTCGCTCACCTCCACTTCGGAGCAAATGGTGTTAGTGGGAGCGAAAATGAGGAGGAAGCTGGCCCGTCTAATCAGCCAAAAGAGGGAATTTTAATTATGTCTCGGGCAGAAGAAATGAACGTGCTCTGCCAGGACTGGAGAGACAAATTGAGACCCCGGAAGAAACAGCAGCAGCAAAAAAGCGTTCCAACGCCAAATGGGGGGCCAGGAGACAGCGCAACAGGCAGCGTAAACGAAAGCAAACCTCAGAAAAAGAAAACCACGAAGAGCATATGGAACCGCAAATAAATTGCGACAATGTTGCCAATACTGTGATCAAACTGTCTGAAATTGAATTGAATAAAGCAGAATGTCAGATACTTTCCCTTGGACTCTCTTTTAGCCCTGAAAGTAATTTCAATTATTCAGAAACCCGAATGGATGTGTTCAGTTTCATTCGGAAATTAAAATTGAAGAAATTTCATAAAACGAAGGGCAATAATGACAGTGATAAAACCCCTCAGTATGCTACTAGCCCACCATTAATCTCTGCTGGTGACGTAAATCTATTCTTTGATTTACAACAACTTCAGGAGGAACAAACTGAACCCATTGTGGCCTTGGGGTTGGAAGGTATGGATTTTGGTTGTACAGTTAAAACTCCATTCAAACCTAAGTCGACTTTTTTGCCTATTATGATGCATGATAATTTAGATCGGTTTCATGAACTTGTGGCCTCAGATTTAAAGGATTTGTACAGAGTCACCAATCAAAGTAGCGCCAAAATGAATTGTAAGCAAAGGTGCTACATTGAACTAATGAAAAAATTACAAGCCAAAGAAGATCTTGTTATAAAACATTCTGACAAGGGGGGCAACATTGTCCTTTGGCCCAGACTTATGTACATGGAAGAGGCTTACAGCCAACTCAATGATGTTGCATGTTACAAGCGCAGCAACCTTCAAATTATGAAGTCATCTTGGTTGGACTATTATGGCTAATTATTAGCATGGAAAAGCAGTGGTTTAATCAGTAATGATGAATATCTGTTTTTGTACAATGATTACCCTGCGGTACCGTCTATATATTTCCTTCCTAAGGTGCATAAGAACATGGCAGGCCCATAATATCGGGCATAGGTAGTCTAACTGAGAACACCTTTAAGTACGTGGATTTCTTCCTACAAGAATGGGTGCTCAAACTTCCATCATATGTTAGGGACACCTCTGATTTCTTGAGGAAAATCAGTGATAACCATTGGTCTGATGATTTAATCCTAATAACCATGGACGTTACATCCCTCTACACTTCCATTAGTCACAAGGATGGGATCAGAGCGATTGAATACTATCTCAATCGCAGACCTGCATGCTTCTCTCTACATAATAATATGTTGGTAGATATGGTTAAAATATGTTTAGAACATAAATATTTTTCATTTGACAACACCATTTTCCAACAAATAAGAGGGTTAGCTATGGGGGCCTGCTTCTCCCCCAGCTACGCCTGCCTCCATATGGGCTGGTGGGAGGAGCAGGTCTTGAAAAGGGAGCATGAAACCACCTTGAAAGCACATGTCCCTTTATGGCTGAGGTACATTGACGACCTCTTCATTTTATGGAGAGGGTCAGAAGAAGGGGCTAGGGAGTTCATTGAAAGGCTCAATGACAATTTACTGAATTTACAGTTTACTGCCCATATGAGCAAAAATTCGGTAATCTTCCTAGATGTGGAGGTGTATGTTAACAACTACAAAATATGCTCTAGACTCCACCGTAAGCCTACGGCTGGAAACTCTATCCTCCATGCCTCCAGCCATCATCCCCAGCATTTGATCAACAGCATCCCATATGGGGAGATGCTGCGGATCAAACGCATCTGCAGTGATAATGAGGAGTGTAAACTGGCGCAGAAAAGCTGTAAAGAGCGGTTTCTTCAAAGGGGATACAAACCGGCGATTAAGAAAACTGAATCTTTGAGCTGTGAGAGTATTCTATCCCCTAAAAACCCTGCCATGGCCAGTGAAGAAAATAAAAAGGTGCGAGTCATTGTAACCTACAATAAACAACAGGCGGCCATCAGAAAGATCTTTAGGAGGCATTGGGACTTGTTGTTGAAGGACCCTGTCTTGGGCAAGGATTTGCTTAAAGACAACCCTACCCCTCAAGTAACTTTCCGTAAGGCCAGATCCATGGGAAACAGCTTAGATAGATGTAATCCTGAAATTAGACCTCCCTCGAATTGTACATTTTACTGACATCTATGATATACCCAACCGGCAGTTTGGTTTACTAACATTTTGTTCATTACATAGTCTGTCTTTCAGTTTCATTTTGTAATGTAACAGCTGTTTGCAATTATGTGTTACCTGGCACTTTAAATTTGGCTTGGGTCCGTTGTAACGCGTCATGTGATCAAGGTCCAGGTCGGACCGAAACGCGTCATGGCGGCATACTGATGCGTGGCGAAATAACCTTTTATAAATAATGAAGCACGAAAAAATGGGTCCGCGTTTGTCTATCTGAGTCCTGGCTGGTGAGTGGATTCGCAAGGATTGAGCTCTGTAATATATATATATATATATATATATATATATATATATATATATATATATATATTTTTTTTTATGTACGCCTCCACGCCAACAAAGGAAATATATATATATGCAACAACTCGCAAAGTACTTCACTTATGGGTGAAAATCACGAGCGTAGACCAACTTTTGCTCCTGCATTATTTATTTTTAATCCCACATTCGTCAAGACGCGTTTTGTCCGTCCAAGCGGCCTTGATCTCCTGATCATGCACAGACACTTCTCCAAATTTAAAGTGCTAGTGCATCAAAACATTTCATGGACATAGAAAAAATACTTAACAGTTAACCTTACATATAATAATCTGCATCTTTTTCTTTTAGCAATATTTTTTGTATATATATATAACAACTGCTTAAATGCATACAATGATAATACATTTTATCCATTCTGTGAAAATATTCATTTTCCTTTACTTAAAAACTAGCCAAGGCAAGTTAATTATCAGCATAAATGCTTATTTTCAAATTGACTTTTAAATGGCCTTCTTTTTATGATGCATTAGATATTTATAACGAGTTACGTGCTCACCTCTGTGTATAACTGACCAAATCATAAATTAATAAACAAAATTAAAAAACAACAAAGCATCACTGAACAGCAATATCACTAGGCAATTTTCATATCATACATTGACTAAATATTTGCACCTATACCCTATAGTATACTATATATAGCTGATCAAAAAAGAACCATTCAATTTAAATGATTCATTGAACAATAAAGTGCCATCGTACTACAGTACTACATTATCAAAAAGATTCAATTATTACTTCATTGAACCATAAGGTGCCGTGCTACAACAGTACTTTGATGAAAGTGTCTTATGCCTAAGTATTAAACTGTAAAGTGACTTATGCCTAAAGAGTGCAAAAAATAGAAGCATAACGGAGATTCAGTACCATAAAGTGAACGCTGTGCATATACTTATTGCAAATGAGCATCCTACTATACTGTCAACATGTGTGCAACATTTTTCAGGACAAATATAAAACGAGAAATCCCTTTATATCATAAAATAAGCTATACTCCATTATACTATTATAAACAATTGGCTAAAAGAAACCTGAATAAATAGCTACCCAAATATCTTAAAAACCAATCGTTAAAAAAACGTATTCATAAATTAATTTTTTAGCTAAAAAGGGTTACATTATATTCGTTGTCCTTTAACCTGATAACCGGTTGACGTACAAGGATACAATTAATATACAGCATTGTAGGCCGTTCATTTAAAACTTTCTAATGTACACATTTAACAGATGACATTTCTTCTTTATATTGTTTAAACAGACTTATCAACACAAACATGTGTGATGATCCTCTGTCGCATTCAACCCTCCAGGCCACTTACAATCGAACTCCAATATGTAGCTTGTTTCTGTTCGTCAAAGCTTAGCTTCTCTATCCCCTCCTCTCTTAGTTGATGGTATTGACTTTATAGCAAAATATTTTAAATATTTGGGGTTGCTGTCATGTACAGCCTGGAAGTGTCTTGCGACCGGATAGTTTTGATCTTTATTTGTGATGGCCCTCAAATGCTGTAAGACCCTTTTGTGCACTGCCAGTTTTGTACTGCCTATATACTTAAGTTGACACTCGCATTCCAGGACATACACACAATACTCAGTTTTACACGTAAGGTGTTGTTTAATTTCTTTGTTTGTACCTGAGAACGCTGTTTTATAGGTTTTTGTATTAATGCCAAACTGGCATGCTCTGCATGTCAAGCATTTATAAAATCTCTTCCTAGATGGTTGCCATATGTCTTTCTTGAAGCTTTCCTGACTGTTTCTTGATAACATATTTCCCATGCTCATAGACTTTCGAAAAGATATTGCTGGGCGTGAGAGCATATGGTCACCTATCACAGGATCATCCTGGACAAAGTGCCAATTTCTTATTATTATGCTCCTCAATTCTTTCTGTTGCTTAGAATATGTTAGAATCAGTCGGACCTGCTCCACCTTTTCCTTGCCTACTTCCTGCACTTTTTTAGTTTTGTAAGGAAGGAGTTCCTGCCTAGGTTTTAGCTGGGACTTTTTCATGGCAGTTTCCACTATCTTTTGGCTATACCCTCTGTCTAGGAACCCTGCACAGCTCTCCAACTGCTTCTGCTTCAAATCCACTGGGTCACTACATATACGTCTAATGGGAATCATTTCCCCATATTGTACACTTCTTATAAGGTGGGGAGGGTGCGCACTAGTTGCGTGAAGCAATGTATTGCCTGCAGTCCGTTTTCTAAAAAGGGTAGTTGTTAAAACATTGTTTACAATTAAGGCCTGTACATCTAAAAATGTCACGGAGTGTTTGCTGATGTTAAAAGTAAATTTTTGATTAAAATCATTCTGATTAATATCTTCAATAAACTTTAGCACACTCTCCTCTGTCCCAAGCCATACAATAAAAAGAGTGTCTATAAAACGCAACCAGGATACAACACGGTCTGTGCAAATTTGATCATATTTTCGCCTGAGGACCAGTTCCTCCCACCAGCCCATAAATAAACAGGCATAGCTGGCGGAGAAACTGGCCCCCATAGCTACTCCTTACACTTGCTGGAAAAATTGCCCATTAAAAAGGAAATGATTATTTTCCAAACAGAAGGACAACATATCTAGTAACATTTTCGTATGTTTGGCATATTCTATTGGTCTTGTGTTCAAAAAATATTCCGTGGCCCGAAGCCCATCCATATGCTTGATACAGGTATATAATGAACATACATCTAATGTGACCAATAGGAAGTCCGAACACCATGCTAGATCTTTAATTTTTACAAGGAAGTCACTAGTGTCCTGTACATAGGATTTCAAATTCTTCATATGAGTCTGCAGAAAATAATCAATATACTTGGAAAGGTTCTCAAGTGGCCCTTCACAAGCAGCTATAATGGGTCTTCCGGGTGGAACCGTTGAGTTTTTGTGAACCTTTGGGATAAAATAAATATATACGGCACCAAAGGATATTCTTTCTTGAGAAATGTATATTCATTCCAACTCAGGAGACCCAAGCTTTTCCATGCCAAAAGGTTACTGCATAATGTCTCGTGTATTACCTTATATTTCATGGGGTTACTTTTTCGCCATTTTAACCGTTGTGCACAATACATTCAATCACGTGACATTTGGACTAAAAAAAGAGTGTCATGGATAACAGACTCGTAGTTCAGAAAGCAAACCCAAATGTAAGTGCATTCAAATGTCAAATAAATCAAAGTTTTTAGTAAAATGATTTAAAAAGAACCTTTTAGCGATTTCCAACATCATTACTGCAATGGGAAATTTAGCACGCATTCTACACAATTTTATATACAAACTAAGTCCAGTTCTTTTCGGTCCAAGATCCTAAATTTTTTATTTTTCAAAAACTTTTTTAATGTGCCGCCTATGCTATCAAAAAGCGCTTGTATGAATTCATCTGAGTTCGCATAAACAATTAACATTATAATTATGATTATGATTATATTGCCCCAGTGGGCTAAATAAGCACTGTCTGTCTCCATACTGCAACTCATATACTAACATAGTATCTAAATATACATCAACAATTTCATCTCCATGGTCTATTTGTTAACCTCACGGATTAACAGGCCTTGTAGCTAAGAACATATTGGAGATTTGAGCGGCTCCTCCTTGCAAATAGCGCCCCAGTGGGCCTGTATATTATCCAACTATGAGTAGCACAACCCTTCTTTGCAGAATCTAACCCCCTTACAAGTGCTGTAAAAAGTGCAAAAGATCAAAAAATCTAAATCATACATAAAACCTTTCAAAACTGAACTTATATGAGCTGCCTCATTGCATCCTATCAATACCATAGTTGTTTTCTCAACATTGTATTATCTTGAATTACTATTTGTACTGCAGAAACCTTGAAAGGTGTGTGCTTAAATCCTCTTCTAGGTTTAACCCTTATGGTGCTCTGGTGTTTAACTCCAAAATATAACGAGATTAGAGACGTCTTAGTTTTATCTCTCTGTCCCAACCTCGAATACTATATGGGACACAATCGATGACAAAGTGGCTGAGCCCTGACTCGTCTTTGTTATGTTGAGACTCGAAATGGCGTGCTACTGGGTATGTTTTATCAGCATGACGTATAGCCCTCATGTATTGCAAGATCGTTATATGGGCTGGATGAATTGTGCTACCCACGTACCTCAGGCCACACGGGCACTGAAGGACGTTGATGGCATATTCTATTTTGCAAGAAAAAAAGCCTCTTATCTTTTTTACTTTCTCTCTAATGTAGATTTGGGGAATCCCAATTTAAATGACAATCTATCAGTGGCAGATATGGATTTACTTATAGATCTGCAACAAATTGACTGTCTGCCAATTAAGGATCCAGACATTCCATCACAAGGCGCCAATTTCACACCAGAGGCAGAATTACCAACAACGAGCAGTCAAGTTATTCAGTTGGCGAGAGAACAAGATGTGGACATTGGGAGCAGTGTACCCACAGACTTTAGACCTACCTCAAAATTTACACCTCTGAATGTACGCGATGCGGTTGATGTGTTTCATGAATTAATCACAAATGATAAAAAAATCTAGAAAAATGTACTAGTGTCCATCATAAAGTTTTCACGAAGCAAGAAAAAGACCAAGGCCACGGACGTGGTTGAAACAAGTTGTCTTTTTTGCCAGGAATAAACTTACATGCTACAACTACCTTGTGGGCTCGCCTGAATTCCTTGTTTCCTTTTGGATTTCTGCATCGATATATATATACAGGCATTGCTCGAAGTCTTCCGTGACAAAAATGGAAGAAGTTTCGGATGAGGTGAAGCGTTGGTGAGGTGACGTGCAAAATGCCAGGAATCACAGTAATCGGAAGATTGGGAATGCATTACCCACCTCTAGAAGGCATGAAATCAGCTGCACAAAGGCCCCAGCGACAGTGAGTACCTATCCAGTGAATTCTGGGTATTGTAGTCAAAAGACTTTAGTAGCAGACTACAAAGAAAATGAGTGCTCGTGATTGGGGACAGCTGTACTTCCAAGCAAGGAGGAGCCAGAGAGTTTCAAATAAGGGGAGAGACCCATGTCCGGTTTACAAGGCATCTGAAGAAGACGGAGATTGCCTAAATGCATTATGCCGGTTTGCAATAAATGAAATAAAAGGATTTTTCTCGCATCATCCCACGTGTGTCCTTTTGGTTGCTTGCGCTGCGAGCGGCCGCTTGAATTGCATATATATATATATATATATATATATATATATATATATATATATATATATATATATATATATATTCTCACAAGGTGCCCTAGAGCTTCGGGAGGGCGCACGACGGCATTCTTAGGATAACAGCCTCGCTGCAACTCGCCTGACATTCCCCAGCAATTCAATTGAAGCCGACGCATTTCGAGGCTTTCCGCCTCTTCTTCTTGGGCTGACAGAAGCTACTGCGGGATTCACCATTTGCATTTTTTTATTTTGTAAAAAACCATTAGTGGGTGTGGCCTCATGGGCCAGTTGGAATACTGGGACAAGTAGTCCTAAATGGTGAAAAGTATTGAGAGCCTAAGTAGGTGGGGTGTCAATTGTCCATATTGAAACCGAGTATATCCTTGGTAGGACGGGGTTTTGGCAGATGAGTCTTTTTTCGCTTCAGAACGCCGTGCTGATTGATTTGGCACAGTTCCGCATCACAGCCTTTCCAGCTTCCGAAAATGGTGCTCAATCCCCGCGGCGAGGGCTGCCGCACATTAAATTTTCACAAGGTGCCCTAGAGCTTCGGGAGAGCACACAACGGCATTCTTAGGATAACAGCCTCGCTGCAACTCGCCTAACATTCCCCAGCAATTCAATTGAAGCCGAGGCGTTTCGAGGCTTCTCCTCAGAGGCTTCTGGCGAAATGAAAGCACCACCGTGCTTCCCAGTTCTCTCCCATGTTCATGCGCACCTGTTGAGGTTGCTAATTAAGACTACGCTGTGGGTTATGGGAATTGTAGTGCCGGTTTCAGGTGCAATGTTCTGCCGGCTTATTCAAGACCCGGGATGGGTCCCCGCTTCAGATGTTTCCCAAAATCCTGCATGATGTAGCTCCAATGGCCGAACATTGCACGGTGGTGCTTTCATTTCGCCAGAAGCCTCTGAGGAGAATCATCGAAACGCGTCAGGCAGGCGTGTGACTGCCAAAAGGATTCTGCCAAGGTTGTTTCCCTTACCTTTTGAATAAAGGCTGCCGCTTGAAGCCTTCGATGTAGCTCGAGTGATTCCTTGTACTTCGGACCAAGCTGGAGCCTCAATGTTAACACGGCAGCCGTGCCGTAAGGAACGCACCATCCTGGAAACTTGGGAGCCGCGTGGTCTGCCATCCCGCCAGGCCATTGGAGCTACATCATGCAGGATTTTGGGAAACATCTGAAGCGGGGACCCATCCCGGGTCTTGAATAAGCCGGCAGAACATTGCACCTGAAACCGGCACTACAATTCCCATAACCCACAGCGTAGTCTTAATTAGCAACCTCAACAGGTGCGCATGAACATGGGAGAGAACTGGGAAGCACGGTGGTGCTTTCATTTCGCCAGAAGCCTCTGAGGAGAATCATCGAAACGCGTCAGGCAGGCGTGTGACTGCCAAAAGGATTCTGCCAAGGTTGTTTCCCTTACCTTTTGAATAAAGGCTGCCGCTTGAAGCCTTCGATGTAGCTCAAGTGATTCCTTGTACTTCGGACCAAGCTGGAGCCTCAATATATATATATATATATATATATATATATTAGAATCCACAATCCTGAAGCGCCGAGGAAACCAAACGGACACAGCCAGGTACAGACCACAAACCAAGGATTTTAGAAGAGATAGTGTGCTTTTATTCCATCAATGGGGATGGCAGCATGACGCGTTTCGTCCGGGAAACCCAGACTTGATCACATTGAAGTAATCAGGGTTCCCAAGGCCTACATGCTCCGTAGATAACCCACTTACACTCAAGAACTGTTGGCACGGAAACTGTAAAAGTCAAAGAACAAGTTTATTAAGACCCCATGGGGTGGTGGTACACTCATACAGCACCCTTCGGTAATGCACGAGGTATCACACCGAACACCGGTGTGACCCCGTCTTTTATACAGTTTTTAGGTAATAAAAGATAGGCGGCACAAGTTACAACACATTTATGTACATATATGGTCTTGTTTTGGAACACAGCCAGCTCATTGGAGGGGGCACAACTCCGCTGGTCAGTTTGGTGCACATTCCTGAAGGGTAACTGGTCAGTGGGGACTGCGCATGTGCGAGCTTGATCAGTACTAAAAATAGCCTGTTGCTGGGCAGACTGAAGTGGTCAGTGGTACGGACAACGGACTAAAGGGCACGCTGGCCACGAGGCCGCTTATGGTCTAAGATGGCCGCCGCAACATTCAAGATGGCGTTTTCATTTATAGCCAAGTTAAGGAGAAAAACGTGTAGTTTCAGCTAATCGGTAACACGGCCATGCCAATTACGACAGACGACCCTTTTAGCGTTTAGCTGAATCTACCTCATAGTGAACATAATCAGAATGTTCGTCCTCGATATCTATTAACATTATTTGTGTCACTTCTTTATGAAGCATCATTTTGTCATGGGCAAGAGCTCGTCTTGATGGTATACTAGCTGATAGACACATAGAACATAGGGCTGGGCCACATTGGATACATAAGCATACAAAAAACAACACCCCCACAATTATACATAGAATCGTTAACAGTTTCCATCCCCAAGCAGTAAGCATTGACCAGAACCATCCTGAAAGTGTCCAAGTTCCATTGTCCGGGTGTATTTCAGCTGCTATTTTATGGAGCTTTGATATGGCATCATAAACAGATGGAGAATTGTCAGGTATGTATACACAGCAGCTACTTCCGATAATTCTGCATGCCCCCCCACGGTCAGCTAGAACTACATCCAACACCATCCTATTTTGGAGCATAACTATTCTAGAAATCTGAAGTTCCTCAGTGATATTTCCTAGGGCAATGGCAGTGTCATTCGCTACAGCCTCGACAACACGTGTCAATCGTCTTATTTTCCGGCTGTTCAACGCGGCCCCCACAAAGGAAAACAGTCCCAAATTGAAGTCCACATACTGTTGTAAGGCAGTATCAGTCTGGTCTATGTCATCCAGAACAACAGTCCGCTTGACTCTATTCAGGACAAAATCGTGATACAAGACGTAGTCATTGTGATACATTGGTGGGGCAATGAATACAGGAGGTAGCACAAACGATACATAACACGTGCCCAACCATCCCAATGGAAGCTGATGATAACCCTTCGTTCCACAAATGAAATACGTATTTCGAGATGCTACAAACGAGATGCCATTCGGGCTATCAAAAGTAAGTGTGGTGTTGCATTCAATTTTCCCTACCGCAATCGAACCTTTATTTCTAATACACAAATCGGCTTTAGTAGCAATGACATTAATGACATGTGAACTGAATACATTGATGTTTCGTTGATTGCTGTACACACGCGGGGCAGATACATTGTCGGGCCTGTACTCCTCCCATTCAAATCGAGTACCTTCGGCCCGTGGAAATCCATCCTTGTCATGGGAGCATATTTTATTCAGACGGAAAAGCACCCCCCCTTTTGATGGCCATCTCAAAGTGAAGAGGAGGGTGTACCAGGCGTTGCAAGATCCATTATGCGAGAACGGGAGTGGAATGAGTGGGGTGCCCCCTCTCTTCTGGTGCCTGGGTAACATCCCACACACCCAACAATTGGAAGTATTGGTCATATTATGCGTGTGATGAAGAATCTGAATAAAACTATTATTCAGATAAGTTTGCCGATGTCGTTCTTCATGGTAGGGTAATGTAAAGTGAAAATGTTCAGATGGAGCCGGCAGCAAATGTTCACGTGCAGGTACCACAAGTTCAACTACCCAGGCTATTACAGCTATCACCCCAATAGTCAAAACAAAGAGAATGGCACCCAAGATTCGCTTATCTCGTGATGCTGGTGATGCCATAGTTCGGAAAAGTTCTTACAGAGTCTCAAATAGTTCAAATTGTTCACAAAGTCTCAAATACACATGCGTGTATACCTAAAAAAGAAAAATACGGTGCTGAACACCGAGGTAGCCGTTGTTTTCTTCTCCGGGCCAAAACGGGTGTCGCTACACTGGCAGAACTGATCCCCTCCCCTTGGAATTCCCGGTTTCCGTTTCACAAACCTGGAGCGGTAACCAACCAGTCATATACAAAAAAAACCAAAAAAAAATCTTCTTATCGGGGACGCAGGTTGTAGTGCTCTCGTCCGGCAACAGCGTGGTCCGGGAAGGCTCCCTCAACTTTGGCCGACTTCACAGCTGGGCTCTTCTCCTTCTCCAGAATCTCTTTGTAATCAGTCAGCACAGCAGGAGTCACCAGATCCGGAGAGACACGGCGGCAGTGTGTCGAGTGCACCCACCGCTTCCTGTTGGTCACTCGTACAGCGGTCCGGGTCGCAAGGAGGACCTGTTCGGGGCCCTTCCACCTTGGCTCCAAACTGCTCGCTCTCTCAAACGATCGGATCATCATATGGTCACCGGGGCGAAGATCATGGCCCTCTCCAGTAGAGTTGTCAGGGAGCGCTTCTCGAACCTGTTGATGAATAGAAAGCAAATCATTTGTTAATCGTGCCAAATAGTCGTTCATCATAACACAAGGCACATCATGTATTAATCGCGGCTTGGGCACCCCCCAGATATTCATGGGGCGCCCAAACACCACCTCATATGGTGTGAGGCCAGTTCGTGAATGGGGTACTGATCTAAGAGAGAGCAGCGCTAGTGGCAAAGCGTCAGGCCACTTCAACGACGTGGATGCCACAATCTTGGCCAATTTGAGTTTTAACGTAGCATTGTACCGCTCAACCAGACCTGCCGACTGAGGGTGGAAGACAGCGTGGAACTTCTGCTGAATCCCTAACCCCTTCAGTACATACTCCACAATCTTCCCAACAAAATGAGGCCCATTATCGCTCCACAAAAATTTGCAAACTCCAAAGCGAGGAAAGAATTCCTTAAGCAACACCTTAGCCGTTGTCAGGGCTGTGTTATCTTTCGTGGGGAAGGCCTCAACCCATTTGCTAAAGGCACATACCACCACTAGGACGTACTTCAGGTTGTTGCAGCGCTCGAGTTGGATATAATCCATTTGGAGTACCTCAAATGGTGCAGAGGGTGGAACGAACCCTCCTTTCGGAGTATGGGTCCCCCTCCCGGGATTGTGTTGTAAACACACCAGGCAGGTCTGCACTACTCTCTTAGCAGTATTAGCAATCTCGGGATGTTCCCAAACTCGTGTTAACAGTCGAGTGATTGCAAGGGCTCCGACATGTGCCAATCCATCTGTCATCTGAACCATCGCCTGCAAGTAAGCTGCAGGCAATTTCCATTTTTCCATGTCCTTACTTCTCCAACAACCCTCATCATCTAGTACCCCATCTGCTGCCCATGCCGCAAGTTCTGATTCAGTGGCTGATTTCTGAATATCCAAAATTTCTGCTCTAGCATCGCTCCATCGCTCAGCCTGTGATTGTGTGACATACATGGGGGAGTCAGTCCGAGACATAGCCGTTTGTCTCGCTATACTGTCTGCAAAGGCGTTTCCTTGGCCCACTTTATCAGTGATCTTTTTATGGGCGCTACATTTTATTATCGCTACTTTCTTTGGGCAACGCAACGCGTTTAAGAGATCACGCACCGGTTCTCCATGCACGATATGTACTCCGTGAGAAGTCAAAAACCCACGCTATCTCCAGAGTAGCCCGAAGTCATGTGCTACTCCGAAGGCGTACCGGCTGTCTGTGTATATGTTCACACATAGGCCAGCACTCAATTCGCAGGCTCTTGTTAAAGCTATCAGCTCTGCTGCCTGAGCCGATTTCTGTGGTATTCGTGCTGTTTCTACCACTGTCTTAAGTGTCGTGATCGCATAGGCTGCGGAAGTCGTACCATCTGGCAGCCTCAAACACGATCCATCAACCCACAGTTCCCCATCCACATCTGGAAGTGGCATATCCTGTAAGTCGACACGACCCTTTGTCTGTTCCTCGGTCAGGAAAACACAGTCATGATGTTTTTCTTCCTGACCCTCCTCGACCGGATAGGGCAATAAAGTGGCAGGGTTCAGGGTAGCGCATCTTTTCAGTGTGATATGTGGCGCCAAAAGTGTAATCTCATATCCTGTTAGCCGTGCACTTGTAAGATATTGGGTCTTTGTTTGATTTAACAGAGCATCCACTGCATGGGGAACTAACACCAACAGTTTGTGTGATAACACAATTCCCTCACTCTGTTGTATGGCTACTGCTGTTGCTGCCACTGCTCGAAAACACCCAGGCAACCCTCGTGCTACAGGGTCAAGAATGGCAGAGAAATACGCACATGGTCTCTGCTTATCCCCGTGTGCTTGCACTAACACTGACAACGCACACCCATCGTTCTCGTGCACGTATAATGTGAAAAGTTTTGTATAATCTGGTGTACCTAACACGGGTGCAGAACAAAGAGCCTGTCTCAATTGTTCAAAAGCATTCTGACATTCATCTGTCCATTGAAGGGGCATTGGTGTAGCTTTGGACAGTAATGCTAGCAAAGGTTTTATGATGTGTGAAAAACCCATGATCCACTGTCTACAAAAAGATGTCAATCCTATGAAGGCACGTACGTCTCTCTGTGTACGGGGGACTGGTGTGTCTAAAATTGCTTGAATTCGATCATATGTTAATGCACGCCCCTCCTTAGACAAAAGATGACCGAGGTAGGTCACCTTGGGTCTACAGTATTGGAGCTTTTTCTTCGAAACCTTATGATTGTTCTGTGCCAGAAAAGAAAGCAACGCAATTGTACTTTCTTCACATTGTGCATAAGTGTCTGCAGCAAGCAGAAGGTCATCCACATACTGGATGAGGACAACGCCAGGCTGTAACTCAAAGGAATCAAGCTGTCTTTGAAAAGCCTGGCTGTAAATGCTCGGGCTCTCAGTATAACCTTGGGGAACACGACAAAATCTATACGATTTATTATTTAACGTGAAGCCAAACAAATATCTGCTATCAGTATGGACAGGGATGGAAAAGAACGCGTTTTTCAAATCAATAACACTAAAGGTTGTGGCCGTTGGTGGTACCAATGTAAGCAAGGTCGTAATATCGGACACCACCGGGTATTGGGGAATGACAATTTTGTTGATCTCTCTCAAGTCAATAATAAAATAATAGACTTTGTCGTCAGTATCTCTCTTAAGGATCGGAAGAATAGGGCTGTTACAAACATTATAAGGAACCTCCTCCACTACTCCTACAGAGATCAAATCCTGAACAATATGTGTCAATGCAAGTTCACCTTCTCTCGAAATCTTATACTGTGGTACTCGTGGTAGAGGGGCCCCCTCCTTAACAGTAATGTGTATTGGTGGAATACGCATCTCTCCCACATCCGTATCTGAGGTCGCCCATAACGTGTGCGGTAGAGAGGCCAAAGCTCGAATGTCTAAGATAGTGAAAAACCTATCTGGGTCAGGATAATTGTCATTCAGGATAACCCGCACTCCCTCAGGAGCGCACCGTATCGTTGCTCGAAAATATTTAAGCAAATCAATGCCCAGAATATTGTCTGGTGTATGAGGCGATAACAAAAATTGACCAAAACTGAAAAATTTATCAAGACATAGTGCAAGGGGCTTTGACAATGGGCTAGGAGAGGGTGTGCCATCGAACCCTACACATGTTATCATTTCGCCAGACAGGGGAGCCCTCGGAACCAAGTTTTTCGACAAAGCGCTACGAGTAGCCCCTGTGTCGACTAGAAAATGATCAGTAGAACCCAGAATACCCGCTGTTACGTATGGACCCTGCTGATCTACCGGCACTTCAACTGATTCCTTACCCCATCCTACGCAGTCCTATGCATGCACATAATCCTGGTGCTCCACATTCTCACCCTCCGAAATCTGATATTGATTCCGTCTATCAAACGTATTTCGTTCATCCTGGCCACGGCCCCTGTCCTCAACCCTTCCACGATCACTTCCGCCACCTCTCGCTCCCGTATAACCTCCTCTCGACCTACCACCTCCTCGACCACGCTGACTACGCTGCTCACGAAGTACCGGACAATCATCAGCCCAATGCCCAAACTCCTTGCAGTAGGCACACTGATCCTCCGCTATATCCGTATGACCATACAACGTATTCCCCCCACCTCGTCTACCTCTATCATTCCTTCTGCCCTGTGTTCCCCGAACCTGCGCCAACATCACCTTCCTTTTCAATTCCTTCGCCTTTTTGTCAACACTTTCTTTAGCCTCCAACTCCTGCCGCTCATAATACTGAGCCATAGTTAACAAAGACGCAGGGGTCGCCGTGGCCCAGGAACTTTCACTCGATTTCAATCGCTTTGCAATCTCCGGTAGGAGATTAGCCACATACTTATCTACAAACAAATGCCGACCCGTATCGTCTGTTAAAGATTGACCACTGTAATCATGGAATGCCTCCTCAAAGCGTGTAAAGAAATCTGAAACCGTTTCATCAGGCTTTTGTTTGCACGAAGCTAACATAGTCCAATTGATCTTTTTAGAAGGAACAAGCGTTTTTAATTTAATCAAAATAGCCGCCGGAAGGTCTAGAATCAACTGACAAGGCTTACATGCCGGTTCCCTATCTAAATCGGCAGCATTTATTTCTTTCCATGTCCCCCCCAGTATTGTTTCATCATTATTTTTACGAATCTGTCTCCACATATCAGGTGGAAGAATTAACCCAAAGAACAGATCTATATCGACAAGAGTCATCACACAAGACGAAATGGCCCCTTCCACCCCTTCATAAAATGCCGCAGGATTTTTCCGTAGGTCAGGTAAAGAGTTTTTCAATGCCATAACATCTGCTCTATTCCAAGGCATATATACCCAGTTATATATAAAATATCCTTTCGCATCCTTTGACAATTTATCATCATCTGTACCTTCCCCTTTAGGTGGAACATACAAGGGCGCGGCTTCATGCATAGGCATAACATGCAACGCAGAACTCTTATCTGAACCCCGGAGAGAACACTCCTTAGTCTGCACGTTAGACTCCGACCCAGACTCCTTTTGTCTCCTCCTCCGCTCCTCCCGCAAACTGGTGGTCTCATCTCGCAGCTGGACCAGTTGCTTGAAAAGGTCATCAACATCTGTAAGAGCAAATAAACCTTTATCCAAATTCTCATGATGAACTGACACAGCTTTAGATTCTAACGTATCTGGAAGTTGACGATACGCGGCAACAACTTCATCCGCCAAAGTAGACAGAAAATACAACAATTCTTGATCCGTCCAACTACTCCTTTCCGCAATCACCTCAGACTGGACAACACAGTTCTTATTCACTTTACGAGCCCAACTACGTAAATGTGCGGACCTCTCCGTAGTAAACCTGAGAGCAGATACACCCTTCTTTTCCAGCTTATCCTGTCCATCATCTTCCGAATCTGCGTCTGGAGCCGTAGGCGAAACATACGGAGGCGGTGACCGATCTAGTAATGAAAAATCATCAATTTCATTATTAAGGACAGGATAAAGCGGTCGACGGATAGGAAATTGACCAGTCGTTTGCAATTTACGTTCCCGTTCCTCCCTCTCTTTCTTCTCCTGAGCCTCTTTTTCCTCAAGCTGTAAAGCCTTATCCCGAGCAGCCTTGCGCTGCTCTTTGTCCGCCAAGGCAACTTCACGCTTCATTCGTTCACGCACCGCTTTCTCCCACATTCGCACACAATGAAACATATTTTGTCTAGACCTGCGTTGAAACAAACATTGTTCCACAAACTGCACTTTACGTAAATCGAACGACCCATGTAGAGGCCATTGCAAAACAGGATCGGATTTTGTATATTTATGCCATAATTTGCTGTACATTATAGGGGGAAGGCCAAATTTGATGTACATATCCCTGTTCGATGTACCTTCTGGGGGAGCCGGCTGTGCTTCCGCTAACCTAATTGTGGTACCATTTCCAAGACAGCACATCCCTCGGAGTGTGCTGAAAACAGGCATGTTCAAAAAGTATCACGAAAGCGTGACGCCATATATAAAATGGCACTTACAGTACTTCACACAAATGTGCCGCTCAGGAGAAAAAAACAAAGTTAGAGAAACATCTCTACATGCCTCCGGCAAGCGTCCGAGGACTACCTTACCGGTCACAAATCATAGAACTTCAGTAAGCGTCCGAAGACTACCTCACCGAACACAAATCATAGAACTTCAGTAAGCGTCCGAAGACTACCTTACCGAACGCAAATCATAGAACTTCAGTAAGCGTCCGAAGACTACCTTACCGAACGCAAACCTTACCCAAAATCTCAAATATCCAGATTCCAACTGCCAAGGTCTTATGATCAAATCAGCCAAACGGCACTTTCCCAGCAACGCAGACGATCGAAAACTCAGTCAGAGACCGGCGCCACCTGGAAGGTCAGATCAGAAGGAAAGGAAGAAACACCGTGGGTGCCAAGACTCGGGTCACTCAGTGGCAGCGCGCGTCCATGGCGAGTTTCCAAGCCTTCGTCACGACCTCTCCTTCGGGCCTCCGAGTCGCCAATGAGTCCCTTTGTGGTCGCCAATTTGAAGTAATCAGGGTTCCCAAGGCCTACATGCTCCGTAGATAACCCACTTACACTCAAGAACTGTTGGCACGGAAACTGTAAAAGTCAAAGAACAAGTTTATTAAGACCCCATGGGGTGGTGGTACACTCATACAGCACCCTTCGGTAATGCACGAGGTATCACACCGAACACCGGTGTGACCCCGTCTTTTATACAGTTTTTAGGTAATAAAAAATAGGCGGCACAAGTTACAACACATTTATGTACATATATGGTCATGTTTTGGAACACAGCCAGCTCATTGGAGGGGGCACAACTCCGCTGGTCAGTTTGGTGCACATTCCTGAAGGGTAACTGGTCAGTGGGGACTGCGCATGTGCGAGCTTGACCAGTACTAAAAATAGCCTGTTGCTGGGCAGACTGAAGTGGTCAGTGGTACGGACAACGGACTAAAGGGCACGCCGGCCACGAGGCCGCTTATGGTCTAAGATGGCCGCCGCAACATTCAAGATGGCGTTTTCATTTATAGCCAAGTTAAGGAGAAAAACGTTTAGTTTCAGCTAATCACTAACACGGCCATGCCAATTACGACAACATGACAAGACCCAGAGACATAAGTGGTTATATACTGATGTGCAAACGGAACTCCTCCCATCAGTTGATAGACATGGAAGAAATATCATTCACAGTGTAAAATACAACATCCAAAAGATTGCAGTATAATAAAATTCCATGCATGAATGCATACAACTGTAACAAAACATTATACATATTGTAAACATTTAAACTCTGTTCGTAGTATATTACCTACTGGCGGTCGCCAGTAGGTAGTTATAGTTAGGATTTTTTTCAATGTTAAATCTCAAAATTCTATTTGGAATAACTTTGGCACCGGTTGACAAATCTGCCTGAAAATTTCCTGAAAATGGCCTCGTCGAGCTCCGGTCCTTCCTTGAAAGTTTGGGGGGGATACGTCAAGCGGGGGCCGAGATAAAAGGGGGGTCCCAAAACGCGTTTTCCCCATGTAAATTTCCATAGGGCGGTCGATTTTACTTTTAGCCCGAACGGCTGAATGGATTTCCACCAAACTTGGCAAAATTGAAGGGACTGGTAGCCCGATGTGCCTTTGCTATGTCTCAAGATATGTGCTGCAGTGGATTTTGAGTAATTTAGGTGCCAAAAAATATATATATCTATAGGCGCTCTCCGGTGCGCGCACCGGAGTGCGCTCCAGGTGCGACACGCGACTTGCGCGCAGGAAGCTGATTGGCTCTTGGGTGTCTGTAAACATTCTAAACAGTCTGGAGCGGCCGCCATCTTGTGTCTCGGTAAAATCGAGACACAAGGGGTTTGAAAAAAAAAGGGGCAAATGACCATAAGGGGGAAGAGTAGACCCCCTCTGACCCCCTAGGTTTGATGTAGGGGCTAAAATAGGGTCCTGCGGGGCATTAATTTTTTTTTTTTTTTCTTTTTGCGCGGGGGAAGCGCATAGTACGCGCACCGGCGAAGCACAGGGAAAATCCAGGACCATATTTATGAAGGCCTTGCGCTGCCAGTTTTGCGCCTCCTGTGCGTCAATTTTTGTGACGCACCAGCGGTGTAAAAAAATGCGCATTGTTATGCAATATTTAAAAAGTGACGCATCTATCTAGATGCGTCACTTTTTAAATATAGTGCAACGAGGCACATTTTTTTACACTGCTGGTGTGATGCGTCACTTTTCTGTGCGCACTCCTTATGACATTCCAGATGTGTCATATTTAATGTATGACAAATCATGTTGCAAGGAGTTACAGATACATCAGTATTTCTGACATATCTGTAAACATAAAAGTGACGCGAGGCAGGTGCAAGATTTTGACGCAACAGCATCCTAAAAGTGACGCAGAGAAATCTTATAGATTTCAGTACGTCGTTATTACCAAGCTTTTTGCGGGGGGAATGCCCCCTCTGCATACATTATACCTGACGCAGATATAATGTGGCGCAGAGTTTTAAAAAGTGACCCATGTACCTAGATGCGTCACTTTTTAAAAATAGCGTCAGTTATAATGCATGCAGAGGGGGTGTTCTCCCGCAAAAAGCTTTGTAATAGCGACGCAGTGAAATCTTTGAGATTTCACTGCGTCACTTTTAGGATGCTGTTGCGTCAAAATCTTGTGCCTGCTTTACAGCAGGTGTTAGACTGACGCAAGACCTTTCACATGGTGCTTTTTCCATGTGAAAGGACACATTACTGGAGTTGCGTCACTTTTGTGACGCACTCCAGCAATGCGTTACTTGGAATGTCATAAGGAGTGCGCACAGAAAAGTGACGCATCGCACCAGTGGTGTAAAAAAATGTGCCTCGTTGCGTTATATTGAAAAAGTGACGTATCTGGGTAGATGGGTCACTTTTTAAAATCAAGCGCCACATTATATCTGCGTGAGGTATAAAGCATGCAGAGGGGGTGTTCCCCCGCAAAAAGCTTTGTAATAGCGACGCAGTAAAATGTTTGAGATTTCACTGCGTCACTTTTAGGATGCTGTTGCGTCCTTTAAATATAGTGCAACGAGGCACATTTTATTACACTGCTGGTGTGATGCGTCACTTTTCTGTGCGCACTCCTTATGACATTCCAGATGTGTCATATTTAATGTATGACGAATCATGTTGCAAGGAGTTACAGATACGTCAGTATTTCTGACATATCTGTAAACATGAAAGTGACGCGAGGCAGGCGCAAGATTTTGACGCAACAGCATCCTAAAAGTGACGCAGAGAAATCTCATAGATTTCAGTACGTCGTTATTACCAAGCTTTTTGCGGGGGAATGCCCCCTCTGCATACATTATACCTGATGCAGATATAATGTGGCGCAGAGTTTTAAAAAGTGACCCATGTACCTAGATGCGTCACTTTTTAAAAATAGTGTCAGGTATAATGCATGCAGAGGGGGTGTTCCCCTGCAAAAAGCTTGGTAATAATGACGCAGTGCGTCACTTTTAGGATGCTGTTGCGCCAAAATCTTGCGCCTGCTTCACAGCAAACCTTTCACATGGTGCTTTTTCCATGTGAAAGGACACATTACTGGAGTTGCGTCACTTTTGTGACGCACTCCAGCAATGCGTTACTTTTGTGTTTACAGATACGTCAGAAATACTGACATATCTGTAACTCCTTGCGAATTGATTAGTCATATATTAAATATGACATATCTGGAATGTCATAAGGAGTGCGTCCACAAAAGTGAAGCATTGCTGTTTTCACGTAGCGATGCGTCACTTTTCAGAAATGAGGCCTCCAGTTTATTCACTGTGTCATAACTTTCTTTTCTAACACTCACCTTCTTTCATTCCTCCTACTTCACTTCCTTTCACCTCTCATACCTTTCTGTTCTTTCTTACTCATTCTCCTTTCAATTATCAATGCACTATATTTCACTTACTCTTCATTTTTTTAAGAATATAGCTCTTTGATGAGAATTGGAGGTAGTTCTGAAAAGAACTTTTGGTTTTCTTCTTTTAACTGAACAGGAACAAAAACCGGGAATGGAAACTGCTCAACAGGAGCAAAAAGAAAACAAAAAAATTAGGGGTGGGAAGGGCAGCGATGGTTCTCCAATGCTCGAACCATGAGCAGGACACTTTGCTCCCCATAGGTGAGGAGTTGATTGCAGTATCTGCATTTGACGACCCCATGGTTAAATGCAGGTTGTATGTTTGCCACCTGCTCCTGCGATTGCTCTCTCCCAGAAGAAGTTGCTCCTCCGGTTGATGTAGAGGCCCCATCTCTGGGAACCTCTTGTGCCAGAGCCCTGACACTTTCCCGGGCAAAATTCTGGGGGTGCCTCCTCTCCACATGGCGAATCATGGTAAAGTTGTCAAAAGAGTACTTTTTTGGGGGGTTACCCCGTGACAGGACCTGTTTGCAGATCCTGCACTCTACTTTTGGTGCATTCACCTTTTTCTGGTCTGCTGGAAACTTAAAAAATTTCCAGATGAAATGCTCTTTGACCTTCGGCTGAGGAGGCTCTTCATCAATGAATTCAGGCTCATCTTCACTGCTGGATGGTCTGGAAGCCATGATTATCCAAGAAATATGCAAGAGCAAAAAGGCAAGTCTTTCAGTCACAAAAGTGAAAGAAGAAGTGAAGGAAATGGGTGGGGATTTCATTCATTGTAAAAAAAAACTGTTAGCAACCAATGAAAAGTGTTATTTTAGGGTCACATGACCCGACGCGTTTACGCTGCGCGCTCCGGAGCACTTCCGGTGCGTTTACGCAGCACGATCGTAGGCGCTTCCGGGGCGCAAACGTGGCACGATCGTAGGCGCTTTTGCGTGCGTTTATGCGCCGCGAACGTAGGCGCTTCCGAGGGCACTTACGTTGCGCGCCGAAGTGACGTCATCAAACTTTTACAGAAATGCATAATCATTTTCCTTATTAAAAAAAAACTAATTTTATTTGTATGGTACGAAATGTTTTGCATTATTATTAACTTTTCATTCATATTTTTTTTCACGAACGACAGTTGCGCTCTGGGTGCGCTTTCAGATGAGCTCACGGAAAAGCTTACCGGAGAGCTTAGCTGAAAGCTTCCCGGAGCGCGCACCCAGAGCGCAAAAGAAAAAAATTATATAAAAAAAAATGAATACTTTAAAAAAAACAGCAAATTGTAAAAAAAAAAAAAGGTTAGAAACTCGATATACAAAGGAATTAGCATTTAAAAAACCTATGAAATTCACTGAAAAAAACATAGGTTTCACACCAGTTATAGTTAGGAATTAGCATTTAAAAAACCTATTAAATTCACTGAAAAAACCATAGGTTTCACACCAGTTATAGTTAGCTGGAAATTTTACTGATATAAAACCATTGAAATTCCCACGTTATATTTAGATGGACTCACTATAACTTGCGCGTGCAATGCACTGCTGATGATGTCTTAATAAGCCAGTTAACCAATCAATTTTTAAAAACCATCCATTTAGACACTTATTTAAACATTTATTCTTCCATCAACTTTTACATATACATATATAAAATATATTTATTTTTCAGAAAGACACACATTCACTGGATGGTGTCATCAGTGATGTCATGAGTGATGTCACTGACCATGTCATGAGTGATGTAATATGTGACGTCATCAGCAGTGCATTGCACGCGCAAGTTATAGTGAGTCCATCTAACTATAACGTGGGAATTTCAATGGTTTTATATCAGTAAAATTTCCAGCTAACTATAACTGGTGTGAAACCTATGGTTTTTTCAGTGAATATATATATATATATATTTTTTTTTACCCTGTCTCATGGACCTGATGCCATTTCACCACAGTGATTTACAACATGTGTACATAAATAATAAATACATCATTAAATAAACAAATAAATAAGCAAACCACCTGTGAGGTTATGAGGATAATTGATTAGCATTAAGTACAATTCTTAAATAAATTAGTTGATCACCAATGAACTGATCAGTTGGTCACCTCTAATAACGATGATTCTAATATGGTAATAGTTATGCAAATCCAAGGTTTGTTCTCCTAACATGTTTTTTGGGTGAGATAATTTTGTATTTCTCTGAAGTCTTTAGAATCTGATTGTTGATGATAACATGGACAATTAGCATAAGGACCAAGGGCAATTCCATGCACTCATTTGAATTATTTTATACCAGTTCTGTACTCTATAGCTGGCACAATTACATTCTGAAACCGGCTCACTACTCTGTTCTTCACCTGCGGATACATTCATAATATGAACCATGCTCCACATGCAAATCACAATGTGGCCTATTCATAAAGGAAAATGTCTACAAGGAGTTTTCTGCCCAGGGAAATTTCCACCTACTCCTAGGCAGAGATCTTGGCCCAAATGGTAGTAACCAATTCTGGATGAAAATAACCATCTGGTGCTAGTCTTGTATGAGCGGTTGGATTCTACTACCACTGAAATTATGGCCATGTGGTGAATTTATGAGCAGATTTCTTCTGTGCGACTGTTGGGGAGCTCTCCCCCCAACAGGGGAGTTCTCTGCCACATGGGTGGAGATCTCCACCACAGGGGTGGAGATCTACACTGCTGAGGTGGAGAACTATTAAATGGTAGGGAACAGGGTAGCACCACACAGATGACCCAAAGCACAAACACACGATGCACAAAACCACTACAAATATATACAATAGACAACATGGTCACTAGCCTCTTCCTCTTGGACTGCCTAACAGGATGCCACTCAACACCCACAGATCCCAGGATGCAGGTACCCCTACTCAAGAGGAAGCAGAACTTCTTTGAGTAGGAGGCTGCCCTCGCTGTAACCCATATTGTTGATCTTTACTTGGAACTACATGGTTAGGCTCCATGAACTCTTCAACATCGTCAAAGAGCTCTCCAACCCCAACGCCGGAAACAACAACATCATCCCTTCGCAAGACCTCTGCAACTCCCTCGCCTCCTACTTCCACAACAAGATCGCGGACATACACAACAGCTTCAGCACTCAACCGACGAGCACCATGACCGAACCACCGACCCCCACCACCACCCTCCACGCCTGGACTCCGATCAGCACGGAAGACACCGTCCGCACGATGAACTCCATCCACTCCGGATCTCCGACCGACCCCTGCCCTCACCACGTCTTCAACAAGGCCGACGCTATCATCGCACCCCACCTGCGGGACATCATCAACACCTCCTTCGACACCGCTACCTTCCCAGAGAGCTGGAAGCACGCCAAAATCAGCGCTCTACTCAAGAAGCCATCGGCTGACCCCAACGACCTCAAGAACTACTGCCCCATCTCGCTGCTCCAGTTTCCAGCAAAAGTCATCGAGAAGACCGTCAACAAGCAGCTGGCCGCCTTCCTCGAGACGAACGGATCCCTCGACCCCTCGCAGTCTGGCTTCCGCACCAACCACAGCACCGAGACTGCCCTGATTGCAGTCACCGATGACATCCGAGCGCTGCTCGACAACGGAGAAACAGCAGCCCTCATCCTCCTCGACCTCTCCGCGGCCTTCGACACTGTTTGCCATCGTACCCTAGTACAACGCCTCAGCAACGTCGGAGTCCAGGAGAAGGCACTGGAGTGGATCATCTCCTTCCTCGCCGGAAGAACACAGAGAGTCCGCCTCCCCCCGTTCAGATCTGAAGCCACCGAAGTCATCTGCGGCGTCCCTCAAGGCTCCTCGCTCAGTCCAACCCTCTTGAACATCTACATGATCCCCCTCGCAGACATCGCACGCCAGCACAACCTCAACATCATCTCCTACGCCGACGACACCCAGCTGATCCTCTCCCTTACCAACGACCCCGCCACCGCCAGAGCCAACCTTCACGAAGGGATGAAAGAGGTAGCCGAATGGATGAAGAACAGCCGCCTGAAACTGAACTCGGACAAGACGGAAGTCCTCATCCTGGGATCCTCACCCTCTGCCTGGGATGACTCCTGGTGGCTCCCCGCCCTAGACAGCGCACCCAAACCAACAGACCACGCACACAACCTGGCCTCATCCTGGACTCCTCCCTCTCCATGACCAGACAAGTCAACGCCGTCTCCTCGTCGTGCTTCAATATCCTGCGCATGCTACGTAAGATCTTCCGGTGGATCCCCACCGAGACCAGGAAGATGGTCACCCAGGCCCTCGTCACCAGCTGTCTGGACTACGGCAACACCCTCTACGCCGGAACCACCGCCAAACTCCAGAAGAGAGTCCAGCGGATCCAGAACGCCTCAGCACGACTCATCTTGGACATCCCCCATCGCAGCCACATCTCCGGACACCTGAGAGATCTGCACTGGCTCCCGGTCAACAAGAGAATCACCTTCCGTCTCCTCACCCACGCACACAAAGCCCTACACAGCCAAGGCCCAGTATACCTCAACAGCCGCCTCAACTTCTACGCTCCCAAACGCCAGCTTCGTTCGACCAGCCACGCACTCGCCGACGTCCCCCGCATCCGCAGAGCCACCACAGGGGGACGGTCCTTCTCCTACCTCGCCGCCAAGACATGGAACTCCCTCCCCACCCACCTCCGCTGGACCCAGGACCACCTCGCCTTCAGGAAGCAACTCAAGACCTGGTTGTTCGAGCAGTAGCGGATCCCCCCCCCCCCCCATGGCCTTGAGACCCTCTGGGTAAGTAGTGCGCTATATAAATACGATGATTGATTGATTGATTGATGTACCCTCAATATTCCAGGATGCAAACACTATCTACAGATTCCAGGTTGTAAATAGCCCCCTTCAAGAGGAACCAGTGTTTTTGATCATTACATAGAATTACAGGGTGGCTCGATTCATATGGCAGGAGTTGACAGATTTTGTCAATTCATAGTTGACAGAGGCACACTGTCTGTTGGACCTCAAGAAAAAGTGGCAGCATGAAGGGGGTGGGTGAAAGAGACCCCTCCAGGATAGGGGTGTCAAATGCTCTTTCTGTAGGGTTACCTAGATCTCATCTCTGCCTCATCTCCCATAGAGAAGGGTGTCCTTACAACTATGCATTGTTACCTGATACATGACCTACCTGTTTCAGGGAACCTAAATGTAAAAACAGTAAAAACACATTAAAAAATATATAAAATTATAAGAATTAATGTTTTAGAGGTTCAAAAATATGTTTCCATTGATTTTCTTACTTTCCATATGTGGTGTTATTGCTATTCTTTGTTGATTTATATTAACTTGTTTTGCAGTACCAATGATTGGCCTTGAGTTGTGCTTGACTTCCTCTAATACTTGACAGGAACGGCTCGGGTCCTGCTTTATCAGTAATACTACTGTAATAAATTTAGGTTTAGTGTTTGTAAAAAGAATTGTTTTTTCTGTAGTTTTTCTGTATTACTTGCATGCCGCTCCCTGAGCCCTTCTTTAATGATCCTAAACAACACCCATGCTATTGTAATTATGCCCCGTTTGTCAGTTAATACCCCTCATCCCTCCCACATTTAGGCCCACATGCATCAATATCGGCTTTTGCGATTTCTAAATTGCGATAAATAGCGATTCGCAGTTTAGAAATCGCAAAAGCCTATGCATGATTATATTTTTCATTTTTTATGCAATTCGGTAGAAATCGCTATTTTTACCGAATCGCATAAAAAATGCGATTTTCAAATTGCGAATTCGCAATTTGAAAATCGCAAATCCTGATTGCATTTCAAGGGTGGTGAGGGGGGTTCAAATGAACCCCCCCTGCACCCATGAAATGTTTTTTTTCGCATCATGTTGCACACACACATGTCCTAAGGACATGTGTGTCCGTAACATGAATGTTTTGAAAATGCATTTTCTGCGTTATTTACACGTTTTGCAAATTTACAGAGTAGTTCAACTACTCGATAAATTTATCCCTCTAATTGCGAATTCGCAATTTAAAAAGTAATCATGCATTGCTTTTAAGAAATTGCAAATTTGCGATTTCTTAAAAGCAATCGCAATTTTAGAAATCGCAAAAATGTTGCGATTTCTAAAATTGCTTGATGCATCCATAAAAGCATTTTTGGATTCGCTAACGGCCGATTTTAAGGAATCGCACCGTTTGCGACTCCAAAAATGCTTGATGCATGTGGGCCTTAGTACAAAAATATATACATCCCTCTGGAATGTCCGCACTCATGGCGGGAACGTTCACACATGAGAGATGTGAGAGGCAGATGCGGAGATATTCGGCTGGTGATTTGTATGCTACATTTGTGAGTATGGGAAAATAACTACTGAAGAACAACTTCCCATACACACAAATGCCTCTGTGAATAAGCCCCATTGTCTTCGGCACACATGGTAGCTTTGAAGTTAATATAAGGTGCAGCAGACAGAGCACCACAGAATCAGAGAACAGGCATACTACCCTAACTTGTTCTATGCAAATCTTCACACAGGCACAGACCCTTGTGGGCCTACTATAGTTTGTCAATGATGCCTGCAGCTAGCATAGCCCAGAAACCTTTTCAAGGCTCATTGTGTGGCATGAACCACCTGGCCCAACATATTTTTTCAGACTGCACACAGCATTTTTAAACAATATGATGCAGTTTTCAAAATGGTGGCTTTATATCCTCCTCCGTAGAGATGTCTTTTTTCACTATAACTGGGAGAACGATTCACAATGCGCAGCATATGTTACGAAATATTTCCGAGAAGTATTTTCAAAGCAATGGACTGAATACATTTCAGAAAGAGTTCCATATTGTAGCCCAGCGGGGTCTGTACCGTTTCGCTCCGAGGTATTTTTATCATAGCATATATGAACATAATTTCATCAACCTCAAGCTATAAAAGTAATTTTTCTCATTCATTCGTCTCCGCAATTCAATCACATATAAAACATCAGTTTTTCAAAGGATAAGGTTCTATTTCGTATAATAATGTGAGTAGCTTGCCATTTGCGCATGTCACTTGCACTGTAAAACAATTGATTGTTTGAAAAGGGCGCAAAAAAGTAATTTTGACGATCGGTTCCGAGTTTCTAAAACAACACCGAACGTGTAAAAAAGTCACCTTCAGATTTCAGTAGTTTTCAGACTTCTGAATTGCAGAATTTCGAGTGTTTGTCTAAACCAGGCAGGAGTCATTCAGCCCTTGATAACAGTTCATTCGGCTCCTCTTGAGACCCCTGCTGTTCCTTTCATCGGCACCAAGCGTACCATGTAATCTTGGCGACAGAAAGAGAAAAATTAAAAGCAACACGCTAGGCTGTCACACTTAAAATGTGTCATCAGTTCAGATGTGGCCAGCATGACTTGTAACAGGATAACACTTTGAATGAGTTTTACTAGGGTAGCACTTATCCGCAGCTTCCTGTAGACCATAGTTTACTTGCGTGCATTCCATTTTGCCATTTAATCCAACAATGTCAGGAAATTGGATGGGGGTCTTTGTCACTTTACTTTTTATGTCATATTAATGAGACTTAATGGAAGTATCTGAAAAAGTGCTCACATGGACTTAGACGTCAGTATTGCTGTGACATCAGTCGTCTTCAGCCAAAGGACCCGTCGTGATTGATTCTCTTGCATTTCAACTAAGGTTTATAGGGACAATTCTGGTGTGTTTGGTAGTTAGCTGTCAATAATGTATTCTTCATTACACTTAATAATGGTTATAAATTACGCTGAGTAACTGTATTACAGGACCTTTGAATATATGCCCTCCTGATATGCTCGATTTTTAGATTTTTTTTAAAATACATTGAGAAGTCTATTTATACAAATCATGGAGCTTTACTACACATTTGACTTATTCAACAACGCCCCCCAAAAAAGGGATCTCCATGTAAATATATTGTATAATAGGCTTTATGCACACACTTGGATATTATTACAATACCTTTACACTACACTACTACACCACTACACTACTACATGAAACGCAATTTACTTACTACTAAGGTTGCTTGTTACCTTCAACAGAGTAGATATTTGAAGAAGGGTGATCCTTTTGACATATGGTCAGGCCCGCATCTGGGACAGGAGAAGAAAACCAATCACAGCTAACGTCAACATGCTTTGCTTTTTTGTATTGCCTGCACACAAAGATACTCAACACAAAGGGCATGTACTCTTCGGGCTTCAGGGCAAACGAAATATTGTTTCCTATCCATTCAATCAATGAATCAGGTATTAGTGGAGTGCATTACTCACCCACAAGGGTCTCAAGGAACTGGAGGGGGGTGGTTGCAAACAGCTACGTCTTATCCGAAGAGCCAGATCTTGAGTCTTTTGCTGCAGGCTTGCAGAGGGGGGGTTTGTCTGATGTTGAGAGGGAGTTTGTTCGAGGTCTTGGCTGCAATGTATGGGAAGGACCGCCCTCCTGCTCTGGGGATGCGTGGGATTTAGGCTAGGGCAAGATTTGCGGATCAGAGGCTTCTCTTGGGTGCATTCACATAGAGACACACATAACATAACGTTAGAAAACACATTAACTCAACCAGTATCATGTAGCAGCAATGCTGTCCTTGATATTAAAAGCACTGGCAGGTGTTCGGGTGAAGTGGGATATTACAATGCCGTCCGATGTGTGCAACCCCAAACTAGCCAATAAATAACTCAGGGCATTGAAAGGGTATCCTGCAGTGGAGACTCGGGCAGTGATGGGAATGTGAGCTCTTTATCGAATAGTCAGTCGCTACCATACAATTAAAAGAATGGGGTGGAAAAGATGTGTACCTAAAAGGAAAAAAAAAATGCAGAGGATATATATACTCTGGAAGTACTTTCACAAGAGGAATGCAAAGATGGGCTACAGTATAAGGAAAGTGAGAAAAACAAGATTAGTTATAATGGGGATGCCCCCCACATGCATCATGGCTAATGCGCTGCACCCGATTGCGCCCCCCGGAAGCTGTGGCGAAGCATTGAGGTGAGCACGGAGATTGAGATGCAGAGATCATGGGGGCTTTGAGCGAATCCAGCACTCATATGAGGACCCGAGAGGAGGCAAAACCTCCACAATCGGGCAGCGAAGTGGAGCTTGGAGGCTTGAGAGGCCGCACAGTCTGTCCCCGAAGGCACGGCACTGGAAGGATGGGGTGAGACCGTACAATAGTGGGAGCTGTGTGTTGCGTGGTTCTTATGCTACTTCTAAAGAATTTGCAGTCAGTGCCTCTATGGGATTAGAGAGTTCTCTACGGCTAGAACATTAAACGTTGGAGCTAGCATTGAGGTGGAACGACATACGCTCCCTGTGACATAGAACTCTGGTCTGCTGCTGGACGCCTAAAACGAGAGACGCACTGAGAGGAGCAGAAGAAAATTTAGAAAAAAAGCACCGAAGGGAAGAAAAGAGAGAGGGGAAGGCTCTGTGGCATTCACCATTTTATTGCATGTGCTGCCCCCCTTTGAACCTGCCCATTCCCCTATACCCAGGAGATACAGCCATACTGCCATAAGGTAGGAGGGGTGAAAAGAGGGGAAAAGAGAACAGAAGGAGAACAGAAGATCAGGATTTGCAGCATACACATATAACCACAAATTTTCTTTTGGTTAATCAATTCATCACTGCTCAAAGATCGCATAATAAAGAGGGTCTAGAGAACGTGCTGGAAAGCAAATAATGGATCTTAAGGTGCAGCAGCTATTGGAAGCAGATAGGCTACAGGGTTCAGGTCTTTCGCTAGATGCAGAAAAAGATGATACCATTGCAAATGAAAAGTTACAAAACGTAAATCCCCCTGAGATAAAGTGTGTACTTCTGAGCCTATTAAATACTCTACCACTCTAACTTGCTGTAAACAGTACCTCTTATTTTCAAAGTCTCATATGGTGACAACTGCCGCTAAAACTACTGGCCAAGAAACAAAATAACATCTATACAGGCCCCTGCTTGACAAGAGGTAGGGCCAGAGGAGATAGTAGCAAACATTCATCTCACTACCAGTATAGTAGATAATGCAGAATCTCTTCAGAGGGCAGGCAATGGCAGGGACAACTGTCCATTAGTTAAAGAAATATTTGAGGTGATCTTACCCGAGATTAAGGTGCTATGGATGATACAATCACAAGAGATTGCTATGGTAAATATAAGACTGTCGCAAATTGAGGATACAATGACAAAAATCCCGGAACGTTTACCTGAAGCTGAGCAATGGGTATCTATTCTCGAGGACAAGGCAGTAATTCGTGAACAGGAAATATCACAGATTAAACAAGATATGGAGGCTCTCGCATCGAAGCTACAAGATACGGAAAATTAAAATCAGTGGTGAAAACTACAGCTAGTGGGGGTTCCGAAAGCAATGGAGGGGCCAAAGGTTTGGGACTGGGTCGAATCCTTGTTGAGGAAAGCTATTCCAGAATTACCAGAGGATTTAACGGTCACCAGAGCTCACAGGGTACCTTTCCATTGCCCAAATAACGTGAAATACCCTCACACTATTTTAGTGAATTTCACTGACTTCCGGATTAAACAAAGATATTCTCTCCAAGGCAATAGAAAAAAAGAAATTTGTCAACACAAGATATTCCACGTTGAAATTTTTTTTCAGAATCTTGCCGGGAGGTTTATCTTCCACGCTCGCGATCGGCAACTTGATGTTGCTGATCGAGAACAAGGAAAAAGTCTCGCCGGGATGTCATTTTGCTTGCTCGCGGTCACCAACTTGACGTTGAGTGCCGCGAGCAAACAAAAAGTGACCGCTACGCGTGTTTGAACTGTGCAACGTGCAATTTCGCGTTGTGCGAAGTAGTGGAAACTTTGCAAACTACGCAAGCGTTGCGTAGTGCTTTTCCCAGGGTTAGTAATTTCCAATTTTTATAGAGGGGGTACAGCACAAAGAATTATTAATACAAATAAAATCGGTGGTTGCAAAGTTCTTAGAGGAATAAGACAGGGTTGCCCCCTCTCTTCATTACTTTTTATTGTTTTAAAGAGACCCTTGCAATAGCCATTCATTCTATTACTAGCTTAACATCTCCAATATCTGGTAAGACAAACATTCACCTTCATGCGGATGACTTTTCCCTTTTTTAAAACCTAACTTAGAAGGTCAAAAACTAGAGGTGGGCAGAATTTGCGAAATTCACTTTCGCAAACTATTGCGAACATGTTAAAAATCTCTGCGAACACGCGGAAATATCGCTAAGAGGCTGACGTTTTTTTGCCCCCTGTTTGCAATATTTTATGCGTGATCGCGTTGAAAATGTCTTGCCAATTTACCCATGCGGTCGCTCATGGGCACGGCCCTCTTGTTTTCACTTGTCCCGCCTGCTCACGATGCTTACTTCCTGTTCCGGGTCGCAGGGACAAAATATCGCGCCAACTTGCGCCCGCGGTCACAATGGTCGCGGCCATCATTTTTTTCACTCTATTGATACGGTTCTGGGGCCTGCTTTTGAATCCTACCTCTATCTTTCCAATCCTTTGTTTCTAGACACTTTTTTTAAAAATCTTTTTTATTTATTATCTCTCTGACTATTTTCCTGCTTTTATATTTTTGTTTTTTGTCTACTTTTTGTGTGTTTTGTAGCTACTTTTTCGCTATTTTGCTATTGCCTGCTCTTTTAAATACTTTTACTTACTTTTTAAAATGTTTTACCTTTTCTTTTCCGCCCCGTCTCACTCTCTACCCCAGAACCATGTCTAAGGGTAGGGCTCGCCGCAGGAGCCAGAGCTGCGACTGCCTGCGGCGCCCTTAAGGGCTGCAGGCACGGGCCTTATTTGGGGAGGTGGAGATGGCTGCACTCATTTTCTTTGTGCAGTGCCACCTCCCCTTAACCCTGGCAGCAGGTGGGAGGTCTGGGTCCTGGTAGGGGCTCCGGGAGCGTCCGCAGCAGTGTGGGAAGGTGCGCCGGGCAGTATTTCGCTGCTCTGGGGTCCGGCGAACCCCAATACTACTTGTTGACCAGATGAGATTGGTTGTTGTTCACATAAGTGTTCTTTTGACGGTTCTTCAAAAAAATTTTATTTGTTTCACACCACTCATCAATGTTTGTCTCTTTCTTATATCTTTCCTGTTCAGCATCCAGAGGCAGGCAGACAGGGGTGCAGTCGGCGGGAGAACACCAGCAACAGGAGGACACTAACGAGGGCTCTTCTGCTGGCCCTAGTAAGTCTTCTTGTTTTTAATAATAATTCTTATTCCATAACGTTTATTGTACCATATTTTTCCCGAACTATTGTTTCCGTTTCCTAATGCTATTTTTTACCAGCAATTATCCTTCGATCTGTACTGTTTAAAAAATCTTGTTATCCCTGGTCTGTACTACTACTATTAGTCTGTCTGTACTGTAGTAGCTAAGCGTGCCCAGTTGGCTACTCTTTATTTAAAAGGTTTTAAATAAAACTCAGATTCACCAGTAGCACTAGCCAATGATTCCAGTCCTTTCGGTCGTCCTCTTGTACTACTTCTAGTCTTATTGATCTCGAGTCTTTGTTAATCTTGAGGCTTTTCGACAATTCCCACCAACAAATGCCCAACCAGATTTATGACTATTTTGATAGGATAGGAGGACATACTACTACTACTAAGGGATTTTGAACAAACTGAACTTTGGATAAGAAAATAGGATGTTGGTGATGGGAGATTGGACCTTCCTCACACACCTCATTCAGAAGTTCAGAAGCCACCACAATCCCCTGCTTGACTAGTTATAGTAGTGTCCTGTCATAACTATTAGCTCTCCGAACCCTCCCCCCAAGATACCCCACAAGTAGACAACCCAGAACATAACACACCCAACCTTCCTTTTGCTCGCTCACTCGTGTAAGTCCACACCAAATACCACCAAGTCTATGTAAGTTCAACATTTTTATTTTGAATTGACAAGCTCTGTACGTTGTTCTATAATGCAGCACCAACAGGAAAATGAATACCATTAAAACAATAAACATTGTTACACTTACTTACAGTTGGGAAATTATGATAACTGAACAGTGGTGGAAGCACCACCATCCCCTAGGTAGGAATATAGTTTATATAAATTTATAAATGAAGATCTCTGAGTGAATTCTGGAGACCTCTCAACCCCTCACCTTAGAAGAACCTAGTAATGGTAGTTGTTACATCATAAGCTCTGCAAAGCTCTGGTTGGTAGAAGGGAATCTTCCGACTGTAATGAGAAAAATGGTGCGCGTTAGTATATTGCAAGCATTTCTCAGCTGTGCCAAAAAGTGCAGCATTTATGGATAAGCAATATGGACTAACAGTACACCAGAACTTCATTAAAAAGTAGCTTGTTAATGTTTTGGTTGACCTTGTACACAGAGCTTAGACAGTAGCAGTATGAGATTATGTGGGCTCAAAGGTGTCTTATACAACAAGCTGCAAGGTAACGTCACTTGTGCAAAAATAAAAGACACAAAGGTAAAATGGTTGCAGGGCTCGGGCTAACTAAGCAAAGGCTAGAATCAATCAATCAATCAATCAAACAGATTTGTAAAGCCCGCTACTCACCCGCTAGGGTCTCAATGCGCTGGGAGGTGGGGGGGAGTCGCTACTGCTCTAACAGCCAGGTCTTGAGTTGTTTCCTGAAGGAGAGATGGGCCTGGGTCAGCTGTAGGTGGGTGGGGAGGGAGGTCCATGTCTTGGCCGCTAGGTAGGAGAAGGATCTTCCTCTGTTGGTGGCTTTGCGTGTTCGGGGGATGGGGGCGAGGGCGAGGCTGGCGGATCGGAACGGGGGGAGGTGCACTCTCTGGGTTCTTCCTGCGAGGAGCGAGATGATCAACTCCAAGGCCGTTCCTTGGATCTGGTGTTGCTGAGGCGCTGTATCAGGGTGCGGTGGCATACAGTGTCGAAGGCTGCTGAGAGGTCCAGGAGGATGAGGGCAGCTGTTTCCCCGTTGTCGAGCAGGGACCTGATGTCATCGGTAGCTGCGATGAGGGCTGTCTCGGTGCTTTGGTTTGCTCGGAAGCCGGACTGTGAGGGGTCGAGGGATCCGTTTGTCTCGAGGAAGGCGGAGAGTTGTTTGTTGACAGTCTTCTCAATGACTTTGGCAGGAAAAGGGAGGAGCGAGATGGGGCGGAGTTTCTTGAGGTCGGTGGGGTCCGTGGTCGGTTTCTTCAGGAGGGCGCTGAGCTCGGCATGTTTCCAGCTCTCCGGGAAGGTGGCTGATGCGAAGGAGCTGATGTCCCCTAGTTGGGGTGCGATGATGGAGTCGGCTTTGTTGAAGATGTGGTGTGGACAGGGGTCGGTTGGGAAGCCGGAGTGGATGGTGTTCATTGTGTGGGTGGTGTCTTCGGTGCTGACTGAGGTCCAGGTGCAGAGGATGGTGGTGGGGGGCGCTGGTTTGGTGGTTAGGTGCGTGGTCTGTGCACCGAAGTTGTTGTGTATGTCAGCGATCTTGCGGTGAAAGAACGAGGCGAGTGAGTCGCAGAGGGCTTGCAAGGGTGTGATGTCATTGTTGCAGGCGCTGGGGTTGGCGAGCTCTTTGACGATGCTGAAGAGTTTTTTGCTGTAGTGGATGTGGTTGTCCGGTCGTTCCTTGAATGTTGTCCTTTTGGTGGTGCGGATCAGCTGGTGGTGTTTGTGGGTGGCGTTCTTGAGGGCTGTCATGTTTTCTGTTGTCTGGTCGTGGCGCCAGGCTTTCTCGAGGGAGCATCAGGTTTTCTTGGAGCTTTTGAGGTCGTTGGTGATTCACAAGGTTTTCTTGCTGCTGGGTCTGCTGGGAGGATTCTTCAGTGGTGCAAGGTCATCGGCGCAGTTGGTTAGCCACTGTGTGAGGTTGCTGGCTGCTTCGTTGGGGTCCGTCGTGTTGGTGGGAGGTGGTGAGCTGGTCGGCGGTGATCTTGCTCCAGCTTCTGCGGGGAACCTGTTGTGGGTGGTGGTGGGTCGTGGTTCTCCTGAAGTTGAAGTGGATGCAGCTGTGGTCTGTCCAGTGTAGTCCAGTGGAGTGGCTGAAGGAGATGTGCTTGCTGGAGGAGAAGATGGGGTCAAGCGTGTGGCCGGTGTAGTGGGTGGAGGTGTTCACCAGCTGCTTGAGTCTGAGATTCGCGATGTTGTCCAGCAGGGCGGCAGTATTACTGTCATTGTTGTTCTCCAGGTGGAAGTTGAGGTCCCCTAGGAGGATATAGTCTGAGGAGGTTAGGGCGTGCGGACTGACAAAGTCTGCAATGGCTTCGCTGAATTGTGTGCATGGTCCCGGGGATCTTTAGATGAGAGTGGTTTTGGGTTTGATGTGTATCTGGAAGTGAAGGTGCTCGGCGGTGGTGAGGGTGTCGTCGGAGTTGGTCGTGATTCGGATGGTGTCTCTGTGGACGATGGCGACGCCTCCTCCGGTTTGGTTGACGCGGTCCCTCTGGGTGATCTTGTAGCCTTCCGGGATGGCTATGGCGATGTCGGGGGCTGAGGAGGCGTTCATCCAGGTTTCTGTGAGGAAGGCGACATCTGGTGATGTTGTGTCGAGGAGGTTCCAGAGTTCAATGGCGTGCCTGTGGACAGAGCGGGTGTTGAGCAGGATGCACTTGAGGTGATTGTTGCTGGTGTCTGGCTTGGTGGGTGCGGAGCAGGTTCGGAGGCCGGTGAATTTGCAGGCTTGGCTGGTGAAGGGTCCGTGGGTGCGTTTCGGGATGGCTTGGTAGCAGGCGGGGTTCCGGCCGATGTTGAGTGCATGGAGGGTGGCGGCGTCATAGGTCAGTCGTGTGGGCTGGGATCGTCGAGGGCCAGGGGTCCTGGTGCTGGGCGCGGTCCAGGCGCGGACGGGCGCAGACGGGCTTACCTTTGGTGCGCCTTCATCGCGCCAGCGGCGCGCCCAAAGCGCACGTCTGCTGCACGGCCACGCAGCGGCCACCATAAGAGGGTAGTTCCATGGGGCCAATGGTGGGTGCATCCTAATTGCCCCCACGTGTCCCCCGCCCTTAAGGCAGGCGGTCTTTTTTAAGCATGAGGATGGCGGGTAGACAAAGTCTGCCCGCAATCCTAATGATGCCCTAGTAAGTAAGTTGTTGTAAACGTTTGAAGAGTGAAGACACCCTTTAATTGGCATTGATAAAGGCATTAGGGGCGGGAGTATTGAGTAACCAATGGCCTCATTTAGCTGTGATTTCAACTCCGCTTTGAAAGTTTTATGGAGAAGACTAAAAGTCAGATCAAATCACCTGGTGTTGAACTAAAAAGTGAAAGACGGGTGGAAGGAAGAAGGATGGGCGAGATTTAATATTTATGACTGACAGAGAGAAAGGATACGTGTGATGCAAGCATGCAAATTGCAAAGGTGGCTGATTGGAAAGAATCTGTTGCGTGGTCGGTTGAATGCCTGAAAAAATACCGCAAATGTTAAAGCCCAAGCAAGTGGGAGGATAGATAAATCCCACAAATGTTATGTACTGTGCTTTATAGTGCTAGCATGTCACTATGTGTATAATTAACTTGTCTTACTGTTTTTCTAAGAGCATATTTTACAATTGTCTCGTTTTTTCTTTTTGATGTACAGCTACTCCATCCAAACCAGATAGGAAGGAGTTGGCCACCAACGCACGGCGCCGCAAGCTGGAGTCAATCCAACTAGGATATCGGCGGCTGGTGGTCCTGGAAGAGGAGGAGGAGGAGGAGGCGGCAGCAGCTGAAGCCTCCTCCAGTGCCCCGGGCCCCAGCCACCGCCCTCCAGCAGTACAGTGCCACTGTCTGGCGGCCGCCTGCTGCCGCATTTCCATCTCTGGTCCCCCCCACTGTGGCTGTAACTGCCACGCTCTAAAGGGCCTCTTCGCCCTGCTAGAGGAGGCAGTGTGTGTCCTCCAAAGAGAATCCCACCGGACATAGGAGACCCTGTCTATTGCCCCTTTTTTAATTCTTGTTTTGGTGGGTGGGAATTGGGCTTTGGGGTTTTGGACATTTGTTTGGACTTTCTCGTTACGGACATTGGTTGGGGTTAGGGAGAGGGGTGGGTCAGATTTTGTGTTTTTTTTTACATAGTTTATTTTTGTTATGCTTATATTAAATCTATATTTCTACTTTACATACAATGTTGTTAAAGTTTTATAGGTGGGGTTACTGTTTTTTATCACACTGTTTCCTTGCTGGTGCACTTCTGCACATAGCCAGTGTTTGATTTAAATAATTGGCTGACTGCGTAAGACACAAACAGATAGATGCGACACCCCTCACTGAATGAGTTGTCCTACTAGTACTGTCAGTCTCTCTCTTCTAGTCTATGCATTCTTTAACTGGACTCAAAGGGGTGTGTGAATTGATTGAAAACATGTCCATTATTAATTATGCCTCCCACAAACTTCTTTTACCTTTGCTTGATGTTTAACTTAGGCACAGCCATGGCTGCGTGGTGATGATGGTTTCCTTTTCCTAACATTCCATGATTGTGGTAGTGGTGGCAAAAAAGAAAATGAGACAGTCAGTCACCTTTGAGAGACTGTTCAAGGAGTAGTAGAATGAAGTACAGTACAGAACTTACTGAGCAACAATAATATGCAACAATATTTTACAACAAAACATAATGGTGGTGGGGATAGCCTACTAGACAGAGTTACAAACTATAGTTGTGTAGAGTCACTTGAATAGGCCTACAGCGTGACAGTGCTTTGTATGAGGATGACAACAAATCCAATCAATGCCGGCAATTAATGCTGAGGTATATGTTCCTTTGGTAAATAAAAATCACCTCTGAAATATACTGCTCATGGGTGGGCAAGCAGAAGATCATCGCTCTGCCTTGAAATTGAAGTACTGTTGCTTTCTCCACATCTGCCCCAACAAGCGTGTGATACATTTTTGGTGTATATTTAATTTAGTCCCACCTCAATAAGTCACACAGCCCGGGGAAAGAGGGTTAGGGTTTGTTAAATGGATGGGAAGGGGGGTTTGGGGAAAGGTTTGAAAATGAAAAACAGACAATACGCATGGACAAACACCAAACAACAAACTCTGTAGACTACCATATCCATATCAATATGTTAAGGGAGAAAAAAGAAAATGCATGCATGATGATGATTGATAAGGAGACCCAGATTACATACACTTCTTGTTCAGTTGTTCCGGGCTTAATACTTTTACAGATAGCAAATACACTTTTGTAATATTGGTAGGGTTGAATCATAAACAGAGAGCAAACCCAATGATAATAATAACAACAACAAGAACACACTGTTATAAAGATTGTAGGCACAAAAATGAATCAAATTATTTAAAAGATGATGAAAGTTGATACTGTTACTGTGTTCTCCTGGTCAAAAATGTGGACTGGATGTGCATCTTGGCATTCCTCTTGGTCCTCTCGTCCATTAATCTTGGGTGTCGCCACTGCCCGCATGGAAAATGTAGATTTATTGGTAAGGTAAGTGTGCATTGTAATGTTTTCCCAAGTATAGGGCAAGGCCCAGCCTGTAATTGTAGGTGGAAAAACAAAAGGGATATTGTGAAACAAAGTTGAAAGAAATGCACAAGTTATGGTGTAGTGCAACACTTTCAGAGGAGGCATGTATGCATCATCTCTACTCTAGTCTGTTTCCAGCATTGACCTTCAACAACATCAGGACAGAGCAGACCCACAGTGATGGCACGTCGCTTAACACATCCTCCGTTTAGAGTACTTTTTTTAAAGAGTTAGACAAAGCACATATCCAGCAAAATAGCATTTTACAATTTAAGTGAGTAAATCAATGCACTGCAGTCATGACGCTACACGCGACTCCACTTCTACACAGACATTTAGGTCTGCTGTGGTTGTTGATGTGTTTACCTTTTATGCCACTCATGAAATGTCCTCCTGACTTGTTATTATTCCATCAATCATCTCCGATACTTGTACTGACTGGCTGTGAAGATCGGCCTGCAGTAGAAGTACAATTTTGTTATTATACAACAGGAGTAGAAATATTATTGACTTGAGTCACTCTTTAGTGTGTACAGTAAGACTACTAGTACACTTTGACTTCACTTCATGCACAACAAACAAACAACAAAAACACAAACACCAATCGCTCAGAGTCAGGTGTCCAATGCATGACATTCATTTTCATTACCTGTTCCTTCTCATCTTAAGTTAACGGGCTGTCTCTTTCTCCATCATAAGAATGGACAGTGCTGTTGTCATACTCAGTGTGCAGATTGAGTCCCCTTCCTGTATTCAATCAAAAGCAATATATCAAGCTGCAGTAGAAGTACAAATTTCTTTACGTTTAGTGTGTACTATAGAAAGATAATTAGTGCACAATGAAATAACTTCATGCACAACAAACAACAACAAAATCACTCAGTCTGAGTCCAATTCATGGCATCAATCATTCATTACCTGTTCCATCTCATTTTCATTTAATGGGCAGTTTTTCTCGGCTCTGAAAGGAGGATAGCTATAATAGTCATCATGTTCCACTTCTTTTGGCGGGACTAGGAAAGATTTATTTTTTCTCCTATTTTGCATCATCCAATCATCATCTGTCTTGAGGGCAATGGATTTAGGGATATTCAGGAGGATGGAGCGGAGGAGCGGGATTCGGAGGACTGTACGGTGAAAGGCAGACACCTGAAACTTGTATATTTAAATAAGAAGCATAGAAGATGGTGGTGATGGATTTGTTGTGATTCAAAGTTTGTAACCAGAAAGACAGACACACAAATAAAGGAAAATACGGGAGGAAGACAGGAAGTGCAAGACTAATTGTCAGGGAAGTATAGCTCGTCCTGAGACTCTGGGGGTTCAGCTAGTAGTAGGTAATCATGTAACACACTACTTCCGTCACCTGAGTTGCTGTCCTCATCTTCCTCCCTTGCTTCATGTATTGTGTAATTCGGTGGTATGAAGTGCTGATTAATTTTGTTCATTGTTAACCTCTCCACGTTTCTGACGAGAGACTGGTCCTTCTTACTGTTACAATGAAACCAGCAGCACTAAAAACACATTCGTAAGAGACACTTGCGACAGGGCAAACCAGATAGCTTATCGCCAGCCTGCTGAGCAGTGGCCATTCAGCCCTTTTCCTATACCAATACTGCAGTTAGTTTTGATCAATGTACACTTCTGTTGGGTCGTCCAGGTAGGCCTGGACCATCCGCTCAAAGTTCTGGGGTGCTGCTGCTAACCTTTTTTCTGGCTCTTTTCTCTCTGCATCAGCACTGTGCTTAATACTAATGCCTAACTGTAAATACCAATCTTGTAACAATTCTACTGGGCCTAATGATCCAGTTGTTGTTGCTGTTGTTGATAGTGATGGTGAGTGTTTTGAGCCAAACGCACTGCCCTCAGCCTACAAAGTTGCACTTGATGCTGCATGCCCTGCTGCAGTACTTCTTGTGGGTTGATCTAGCAGGATTTTAATTAGCAGCCGTTCATTTTCCAACTTACTCGCTATCCAAGTTTTGTAGCGGCAACATCCATCTCTGAAAAAGGAATTAATGTCTTCAGTGCCAATTTTGCATGTGGATCCAGAATTGTGGCAGAAATGTAATGTTCTTGTGACAAAATCGTATTTTGCACCCTTGTATTTTCAGCTAAGCGACGGGCTAAGCTCTCCACCAAGTCATAGGCTTCTTTTCTTTCCTCTACACCTTTGTATGATTCAGACACCTTCTTCAGCTGATGCTCTAGCATTTGCAATAATTGGATAGCTTGGCCCATTGTACAGTCCTCCTTGCTGACTTCAAGTGTGAAGACCTCAAAAGGACAAAGCATGTCAGTCAGGAATTTAACTAGGCACCATTGGTCCATATGAAGGGTCATGCCTTTCACAGTAACATCCAGTCTTTGCATGACATATTCATTGAGTGGCCTGTACTGCTCAAACAGACGATCAAACATGTAATAGGTTGAGTTTCAACGTGTTGCCACCTCCTGGATGAGTGCTTTGACTGACATGTTATATTCACATTGAATGATCCTCAGCTGCTTCCGAGCTTTAAAAGAATGGCTGAATTGAGTGCATATTCTTCGGCAGATGGTCAGTAAGTTGCTGACTATGGGTTCTTTTATCAGAAAGTCTTGAACTATAATATCTATGCAGTGCGACAAACACAGAACCCTGAAATAGGAACCAAGGTGCATGGCTTTAAATACATTACTGCCATTATCTGTGGCAACAAAACCAATACTAAGCCCTCTTGGGCACAGCCATTCAAAAATCTTGCTGCAAAACTCTTCCAAAATGTTTACCGCAGTATGAGTTGTTTCCTTGGTGAACATGGCTACAATTGCATGTTTCCGAGTAGCTTCAAAAATCTCAGCTGTGTCAACAGCACGTCGTTCAGATAGCTTATCTCTAACCCCCACAAAAGACACCAGTGTGCAGTGATCGCATGTAATATGTGGCTTGGCAACTGGTCCACATGTCTGTTGTCAGGTGGATATTGTGAACAGCACTCTGCTGCAAAGCCTGTCCAACCAATTCCAGCACATTGTGTTGAAACTGCAATTCTTGCGAAATAGAACCGGCTGGGAACCTTTCATTTAGGGCAGATGGCTGACAAAAATTCAAGGAAACCCACCCCTTCCACAAATGAAAAACGGAGAAGGTCCAGTGCTAACATTTAAGCCAGCTTCGCATTGTACAACCGTGCCGTTGAGTGGTTGCGCTGGAACTGCCCCTCCAACGTAAGCATGCTCTTAATAGTAGGCTATATTACTTCCCTTTATGGTGCTGTTGTTTTGATTAACCCACTTAGGCTCAACGACGCAGTTTGTCCCATTGCAATACTCGGTCGCCTTGGTGTCTCAGCCTGACTCTGAGTATGGCTCTTACTGCGTTGCCACTCAGATTGCATTTATTCTGATTCAATGCTCAAGCTACCCTAATTTCCATCTAGGTGTGCCTATTACAAATAAATATGCAAGAAACTGTAATAAGACTTCTCCTGGTATTTCTTTTTCATGTTGGTTATTATCATTGTTTTTATAGTAGGTGTTTGCGTGTAACTAGACATTAATAATATGTTTAGATTGTTTTTACATAAACAGAATAATAAGAACATTTACCATGTAAATTCACACCTGAGGCCTTATTACAGAGTGTGCCCTGGGGCGCCATGTGTGTTTGCGCTCACTTTGCTTTTCTCTGGGGCTCTTTCCTATTACAGAAGGGTTTGTGTGGCCCTTCTGTAATACAGAGAGTGCTGGAGCACATGTAGCGCCAGCACTATAGAGAGAAAATGCTCCCTCATTTGCATGGGGTTGTGGCCTCATGCAAATGAGGGAATCACTTTGCCTCTGCACCAATGGCGTATAATCGGCGTGGGAACAGAGGTAAACATGCCCTTTGGAGGCGCCCCCAAAAAGGTTGTTTACTGTCAGTGCGCCCCCTGAGGGTAGGCCCCTTCAGGTAAGAAAGGGCGTCCCATTGACTCACCAGACATCCCCCTTCAGGCAGGTTTAGTCACTCATTACACCCACCTGCAAGGGGATCTCTAATCCATTTTGAGAGTGCAGGAGGGTTGCTGCTAGCACAGAGAAACACAGAGCAGCTTTTAAACAGCTGCTCGTATTTCTCTTGAATGCGCTGCCCTAGGGCAGCTCATTCTTCATAAGGGCAAACTTTCACTGTCTGCAACAGGCACGTGTGCTTACCCCCTTCGCCGCTGGGCTAATTCCCCCGTGGAGCGGGGGAGGGGTGCCACGCGGGGCACCGCAGTACTCATGACGAGCTCAGCTCGTCATGAGGCACAGTGGAGCTGAGCTCATAACGAGCTGAGCTTGTCATGACTCCGCCCACTCAATGGAATGCCCGAACAGGTGGTCAATTATCCCAGCGTGGGCGTTCCGCGGCAGTCATGACGAGCTCGTCATGAGCACAGCTCCACTGAAGACCTGGCTGTACCTATACATTCTTTCTTCTGCTGTCGTTGTTTCTTTCATCAGCGCTGGTACACTTACGGGCAGCCATGCACTCTAGAAATCTCCAAACATAAACATAAACATAAACACTGTGCCTCATGACGAGCTCAGCTCGTCATGAGCGCTGAAGGGGTTAAAGGTGCGCTGTGGTGCAAACAGGGAAAGTGAGCCCTTTCACTACTATTGGGCCTGCACCCAAACAGCATAAGTACAAATACTAATGTTTTAAGCAACAAACTTACAAGCCCATACAATTTACATACAGGCATTAAAAACTGTTCCATAAATGCCAAGCAGTCACATGTAATATGTAACACCTCAAGCCATGATATTTGGTCAACAGTATTTTGCGTGCTGGGTTATTATAAATCCCACAATGCAACATGATCATATAATCAAGGATATGTAGATAGAAAATAAAATCATACAGCTATTCTGTTACTCCTAAAGGATTAATAAATTGCCTGATGTAATAACTGTTTTAACAGTCAAAGTAATCTATGTAATTTCTGTGTTAAACACCCACAATGATAAAAGAATAACATCTAGGCTTTTAATGGGAATTTTAAGAACTAAAAACATGCTATAAATCATTTTATTCCGACTCTTACTCAGAAATCATCACATGGAAATGGAATGGCTTCCTTTTTACAAACAGGTGCATGATGTGAAACAAGTTCACAGTTTTAGAGAAAAATATAGACATGCTTCCCAGAGTTAGGCAGTCAGATTCTGGGATTACAACTGTGACCAAGTGACCAAGTGCTCAGTGCACAACAGTGCTCAAATGTCAAAAAGACTTTGAAGGAATGGATGCAGAAAGAGGTTTAGATTAAAACAATCTTTAACCCCTTAACTCCGGCGGCTATTCCGCCGCAGTGCTAAGGGGGCGGGGGCATGCTGGTGACGGAACCGCTCCGTCACTAGCGTCGGTTGCGTTGTGCTTATGACGGAGCGGTTCCGTCATGGCCCCGCCCGCTCAATAGAACGCTCAGCGCAGGCGCGGAATTCGCGCCGCGCATGAGCGGCGGGCGGGCCATGACAGAAACGCTCCGTCATCAGCACAGCGCCACCGCAGCTGATGACGGAGCGGTTTCGTCATCATCGCTCAAGGGGTTAAAAAAGAGAGAGGGGCTCAGTATCACCCAAAAGGGAATAGAGCAACATATTACTATGAAGTAAAAAAGGATTTTCCTTTTGGGAAGGTCTAATAAGGTCCAACTCATTCACTCACTCGGCTCAATCATAAACTCTACATGAGATTCAAGCTCTCCACACCATCACGTGAAACACTTACAAGAAAAAGCAATACTTATATAAAAAAAACAGGCTATTTTTTTGCATGATAAAAAAATATTCAATGAGTGTATAATCAATACAGTCCATACAAAATATTCATATCATTGTGTTAAAAAAAACGAAAGACAGTATTAAAATCAAAAACTTTTTACAATTAAAAACTTTAGATGATAGCACAGGAGAAAAAAGATGGGGGGGAAGACAGTAAACTTTGTCTTGTCGTTGTTAATTTAGACCCTATGTGGGCAACACAAGGTATGGCTTCCCTTCCCTATGCCCAATTGTTTGTTGACCACTCCAAATTTAACAAATATACAATGCGTCAACGCGTTTCAGAGGCTTTCGCTGATTCTAGCCTCCTTCTTCAGGACAAAAGTTATTTATTTCCCCACATCCTATGTGTCACCTCTGCAAACGCACTTAGGTGAACTGCTTGTTCGATTTAGCTCTCATATGGGGTTGTCTGTATTGCTCACAATTTACCAAGCTTTTAGGTCAATCGTTATCATAGACAGGTTTAGCTCAATGTTGCTTTTTGTTCAGTAACCACTTTTAAACTCAGTTAAAATTGACTCCGATGGGCCCCTCCAGGTGGTGTATCAATTACTTCACCCTGTTGGTCATCCCTTGTGTACAGTAACTGTTCTATGGTGGTGAATCCCACACCTCGTTCCTGGGGGGCTGGTATCTTGAGATAATTTTCTAACCCCGGATAGCAGTTGCTCGTGGCTTTTTAGTCTAACGGCAGACTTTCCCGGCGTTTCTCTTCCGCAAAGGGACGATCACGGTGAACTATGTTAAAACAGACTTAAGAAATGATGTAAATACTGTCCAGGCGATACACGTTATGTGACTGAAAGTACTCATGAGATAAAAATATACACTCAATGACTTTGTTACTCAGAAAAAAAGTGCAAGGATCAACATTGACACTAGAACTGAATATTAAGGCAATGTAACTAGACAGATACAAATCAGTAGCTGAACTTCCCCTTCAAAAATGATCATTAAGGGTGAACTTCAATGATTTCCACCAGTGGCGGGCGTATACAAGCCTGTTTCTTTGCCAGAAACACAACAACCTCACAAAAGTAACAAATGAAATATATAGAAAATGATGCTGACTGATGATTTTTATTTTCGTAGAATTCTAATGTGTCTCAAAAAATTTCTTTTTAACCAGCCAGGAATAAATAAGCTTTTAAAATGTAAAATGTAGCAATTTGCAAATGGCTACCACCTCACTTGTAACAAATATAAGTGTGCCACAGTTACATTTTAGATGTAAAGCCTAAGGGGCATTTGTACAAAAGCATTTTTGATGTCAGAAATGGCCTGATTCTTAGAATCGGTACGTTTCTGACCTCTAAAATGTTTTTTAACAAGTATAAAATCCAAATAGCGATTCAGTACATTTTTATCAAAACGCAATTTGTGTTTAGCTATTCAGTATTAAGAAGGGAAATGTTTAGGCAGTCCCTTCCTGATACCGAAATGCTGTGGTATGTATTAATGTATTGCGACTAAATTACGGTTGCAAAACATTCCATTTTTATCGACACCTCAAGAGTTGTGGTAGTCATTGCATTGGGGAGACGCTTGCAGACTTCAGAGCGCGAGTTCCCTCCGTGTGAGGTCCTTCCTGCTGGGGCAGTTCTTTTCACCACCAGACCTCGCGGAACCCGCTTCGCGGGTCCCGCTTCGCCCGTGTTCTTGGGCGCATCGCTGTGACGGGGATTGGCTGTTACCCCGGATCCTGTGGGCTGGAATTACGGAGAGCAGGGCTGCGAGCGTCAGGAGAGGGACAGGGACTCCATTGCCCAGGAGTCCCTGCGCTGACATCATCACCTGCACCTGAACGCTCTCCCGGGCTGCCCCGCCCCTGGAGCACTGTTGAAAGTGCCTGCCTGCTCCTGGTCCTGTGGGAGACGCTTGCAGACTTCAGAGCACGAGTTACCTCCGTGTGAGGTCCTTCCTGCTGGGGCTGTTCTTTTCACCACCAGACCTCGGGGAACCCGCTTCGCCCGTGTTCTTGGGCGCATCGCTGTGACGGGGACTGGCTGTTACCCCGGATCCTGTGGGCTGGAATTACGGAGAGCAGGGCTGAGAGCGTCAGGTGAGGGACAGGGACTCCATTGCCCAGGAGTCCCTGCGCTGACATCATCACCTGCACCTGGACGCTCTCCCTGGCTGCCCCGCCCCTGGAGCACCGTTGAAAGTGCCTGCCTGCTCCTGGTCCTGTGGGAGACGCTTGCAGACTTCAGAGCGCGAGTTCCCTCCGTGTGAGGTCCTTCCTGCTGGGGCTGTTCTTTTCACCACCAGACCTCGCGGAACCCGCTTCGCGGGTCCCGCTTCGCCCGTGTTCTTGGGCGCATCGCTGTGACGGGGATTGGCTGTTACCCCGGATCCTGTGGGCTGGAATTACGGAGAGCAGGGCTGCGAGCGTCAGGTGAGGGACAGGGACTCCATTGCCAGGAGTCCCTGCGCTGACATCATCACCTGCACCTGGACGCTCTCCCTGGCTGCCCCGCCCCTTGAGCACCTCCCTCTTTTATTAGGAGCAGCTTTTCCCGCTGCGCGGGAGGGCACCGGGAAAAGCCCGGGACAAGGGCGGGACCGTCTGTGGCCGTCCGGGGCTGAAGGAGGCTGGGCTGGGCCCACTCTCTTTCGCCCGCACCTTCCTGATACTAGCCGACCCAAGGAACAGATCACGACCATGCCCTCACCTGCACTATGTGAAACTCCAACAAGGGCGGGGGGAAGCAACACCGGGACTCTGGACAACTATTTTAAATCCGCTAAGGGAGAAGGGGGAAAAGAAAGCTCTTTAGAGAAGCGCAGGGCAGAGCGCCGCCGCTCGATTGAAATCATGAAAAGCAGACCCCTTAGCGAGATAATTCCCTATCCCATTTCCCAAGAGGAAGGCACCCCCAATGAAAGACAGGATCTATCAACTCAAGATGGCATCCCCCTACTGTTACGGGATAGTATCATCATGCCGGGTACATTGTCCGAAGAGATTACGGAGGCCACTCCACCTTTAACCTCTACTAACATGCCTGTTGACTTGGTTACCCAAACCTCCCCTCTAAACAAAACCAAGAAAAAGAAGCCTAAGCACACTGTTGTGGTGGAACTGCATGGCCCCCCACCCAACAAGCGCAGAAGAAAGACGAGGGAGGGACAGGGGAAAACCAAAATGTCCCACTTAGATTTTGGTAAAAAACACAAGCCTGCACTCACCCCCGTTAGAGCTGGAGATGACGTGAACACCATTAATTCCACTAGGGACACAAGTGCTATCTCTGTTGTTACTAGCAGTGACCCAGGGGCTAACCCATCCAACGTAGCTCCCTCTATTATATCCCTAGGGAGTATAGAACTTCTACTCCGTTCACTCTTGCAGCCGATTAGTGAAAGCCTGATAAAAGTAGAGACCAGGCTTACCAACCTAGAGGTTACTCTAACTACCCTGACCACTTCGGTCACCAAGCAGACTAGAACTGCGGGGCCCAATCCACCTACAGGAACTTTCCCTAACAAAAAAAATCCCACTTCTAATATAGGAGATTCACAGGGTGCCAATGCAGGAGCTCCACAGGGCGTTACCACTGCCCCCCCTTTGCAGCCACTTATGGCTATTCCTGTCCCGACCCCACGAAGCATCTTAAATACCATGCCTCCTCAGTTAATAGACCCGGCCCCCCCTAGTTTAGAGCCTGGTATAAATCAGGGGTTCCCCCCATTGCTAGTATTCCCTTTCCCCCCCCTGGCCAGCCCGCTCAAAGACCGCAGAGACCAGACCTGCCACCGGAAGCCAATAGTCTTATGGTGGTTTTAGCGGGTGCCCCCTCTCTACAAAGGGGTGAAAACGAAGATTTCCAATCCCTTAAGAAGAAAGTCATTAAATGGCTGAATTGGAACAGACCCCTACCACCACACTTTAATAAGGAGATCATTATGGTTAGAAGGGTGCCATGGCTGGGGAAGATGAGGAAAACAATAATAGGGGACTGTATAATGGTGACCTTTAGGGACCCCGGTACTGTTTTACATATCTGCGCAGGCTCAAACAGATCATTGGATTCCACCATACAGACCTTGCCAGTCTCCTTCTTTTTTCCGCCCATCCACATGCATTATGACCGGCCACAAGGAAATTGGACAAGGGTGGAACGGAGACCAAGATACAAAGAATATGTCCGACGCCCAAATTACCAGCCACCTGAAACACCCTATTTCCATTTCAACCGCTTCAACTGTTTGAGCGGGCTTGACGGGGTTGATTGACTGTCCACCAAAAACCTTGCGACCCCGGACAATGGTTCCTGTAATCTCCCTGAGCCATCTGAATCCGTCGTGGATAATGTTCCCGGAGTAATAACTGGTGTAACACCCGGAACTGTTCCCCCACACTCTCCCATCCCGGCAACCCCAACCATTGAACATTTGAGATTAATTTGGTGGAATGTGGCCGGATTAGCTAATAAGCTGGCTGCTCAAGACTGGGAAACTTACATTGAGGCTGGGGATGTTTGCATGTTCCAGGAGACCTGGGCAAGGGAAGACTATGGGAACCAAGGTTATCAGTCATTTTTTATCCCGGCCAGGTGGGAGGGCAAAGGACGCCCTTCAGGCGGGCTTACAACCTGGGTGGCGTCCCACCTAGGCTGCGACATCCTCGTGGTTCTATTGTCCTGGCCGAATCAAGCGAAACTCGCCCTAATAAACATCTACTCTAGGCCAGTTGGAATTGCCAGGGAATCGGCCACCATAGATGAACTTTCGGACTACCTATCCGAAACACCAAAAGATCTACCCTATGTAGTAGGAGGGGATTTACATTCCCACTTTGAGCCATTGCCAGGCCTTTTAGAGGGTTTTTCAATGGATGAAGAGGTCAGGTGGTCAGTGCCTTCGGTAGAAGCGCCCCCCCGAAGGCATGGACTCCTGTAGCATTGCAGATCACAGCCCTTACCCTAAAATTTGGAATTAGAGCCTGTAATGGGCGTATTAGATCCGACATACCTAGCAGAACCACTTATAACAGAGTGGGAAGAGAATTTCGCTTGGATTATGTCCTGGTACAGATAGCGAACTGGCCAGCTATTCGGGACTTTAGGGTTATGGAAAGGCTAGACAGTGATCACAATGCCCTTGAAATTGACCTCATCCACCCCGGCCGCCAAACTTGCACAACGTCTGGGGAGGGGAGCAAACCTGAACTTCTACTGGAAAACAACAGGAGAAGAATCAGGTGGGAACAACTGGCATCAAGCGAGGAGAAACTCCCGAGGCTTTACACAGGGATAATCCCCATTCTGGAAACTGTGGGAGATTTGGCTACCGGGGTGGGTAATAAAGACTTACAGGCCAAATTACACCAGGCCCACGAGGACCTTATAAAGGCTGCGGCTCCCTTCCTCTTTAGCAATGTACAGAATTCAAGGAGGGGGCAGCCATATAAATCCTCATGGTATAATACAGCCTACAGAAGGGCAAAGGGGGAACTCCTTAGATCCATTAAGGAGGGTCTAGGTGGGGAACAGTTAAGAGAACGCAGACGGGCATACCAAAAACTCATTGTCCACGCCAAAATTGAATGGGAAGAGAACCAATGGGAAGAGCTCACTAAGTCCCTAGCGACAAAAGATCACCGAATGTTCTGGAGAATAGTAAGTGGGGGGTCGGGGAATCTCCATTCGGCAATTGAGCCAAACATTGCACCGGGGGTGTGGTAGGCACACTTTCAATCCCTTTATAGCTCTGAACCGGGAGAACCCACCATCGATACCGGCGTTGGTTGGCCTGATTACGAGGGAGATCCAATAACATTGGGCGAGGTCGAGGCTGCAATAGCAGGACTCACCACGGGAAAGGCGCCAGGATTGGACGGCCTACCCGGGGACCTGTTTAAGCAGGAGCCCAATGTTTGGGTGCCCTACCTTGCCCGGCTGTTCAATGGAGTTCTCAGCGGCATGGAAATCCCCAGTACTTGGCTGGGGGCGGAGGTGGTCCCCATATTCAAAAAGGGCTCGCCTCTTCTCCCAGCCAACTACAGACCAATCAGTCTAATCGATGTGGCACAGAAGCTGTTTGGTAGGGTATTGTTGAACCGGCTCCAAGATTGGGCAGAAGAGTTGGGTGTTCTTAGCCCGTACCAGGCGGGATTCAGAAAGGGAGTTTCCACAGTGGACCAGGTTTTCCGATTGAATATTATTTACTGGAGGGCAGCGATATTCGAGGGCGGCAGCCTATACACAATCTTTGTGGATCTGCGGGCCGCTTTCGACCTGGTGCCCAGAGGGAAGCTTTGGAGCGTCCTGGCTGAGATGGGCGTTCCCCCGGATATCCTGATTATCTTGCAGAGATTACACCACAATAACTACGCTCGAGTGAGGTGCGGGAGATCCGGGGCTCTGACGGATAGATTCCCCGTTGACCGAGGGGTTAGACAGGGTTGTGTGCTGGCACCAACCCTGTTCTGCCTCTTTGTCAACGGGGTGATCGCCCACCTAAATGCCACTGAATACACTGACGCCCCCAAATTGAACTGTAGCAGGGTGCCTGCCATCATGTTTGCAGACGACACCCTGCTGCTGTCTAAAACCCCAATGGGGATACAGAGGATCCTCGATTCATTCGTGGCCTTTTGCACTGATAGGGGCTTAGAAATTAATGCAGCTAAAACTAAGTTTATGGTTCTGAACCCAAGTCATAAATTGCGGCCGAATACGCTATTGGGAGCCTCGCGGCTCGAGAGAGTCTCCACCTTCGATTACCTTGGTGAAACTCTCAATGAAACTATGTCTTGGGGATCACACCAGAGCAGGGCCAATCTTAAATTGGTACAGACTACAGGGGGTATTGCGTGGATGATGAATGGCTCCACATACCGACCACTGGGGCCACTCATCCAGATCTACAAGGCACAGGCCAGGGGTGCTACCATGTATGGGGCGGAATTGTGGGGACATACATCCTGTCGCAGTCTGTCTTTAACCGAGAATAAATTCATCAGACAGATAGTCGCACTCCCGCCCAGCACCCCGCTCCTTCCCTTGAGGTTAGATCTGGGTTTGCGACCCATAGCTGACGAACTAGGCTTGAGACCCATAGCCTTCTGGCGAAGGCTGTGGAGCAGCGATGAACTTCTTGCCTACAGGGTGGAACTAATGGAGCTATTGACCCACCCGAAAGGGCTATTGATCCCCTGGATAAAATACATCCAAAACTCCTGTATGGTACTGGGGCTTCCCGACCTTTGGTCTAACCCTGCAAATGCCTCATTAAACATCTCAAAGAGAGCTCTGGCTATCGCTTATCATGAACAAAAACTAGCCACGGCCCTAGATAGCCAGTGTGAAGGGTCACTAACTTCTGTATTTGTGCAAAGTAAGGACTCGTACAGGCTGCAGAGGGTTTTAGATGCCATCTCCCCCGTGCTGGCCAGGAAGCTGTTTCTCCAATGGAGATATGGCACATTGCCCTTACGATCTTTTACCAGCTCCTGGTCATCATCCCCCTCCACCAAGCAGTGCCCGGCTTGCGCTGCCGCGGAGGAAAGCGATTTACACGTGGTCCTGTTTTGCCCAGTGTACAAGGCAGCGAGGAAATATTGGCTCCTACCATTGATCAGAAACCTGGGTTGTAGGGAGTACCTCCCAATGTATAGAATTTTAAAAACTGATGCCTCTACCCTAACTGTGTTTGTATTAGCAAAATTCCTCACCAATGTCTGGTACACTCGCATCCGTATTCTGAAGATGCAGGCTCCCTCTTAATTTTAAGGTCTACAGTTTTTTTAATGTCATTTTATCAGTATGTAATTTCAAGGTTTTACATCGTATAAAAAATGTATTGATTGATTATGTATGTGGATTTTATAGTGTTATATATGTTTTATTGTATATCTTTGATGGCCAATGGCCGAAATAAAGATTGAATGATGATGGTAGTCATTGGCAAATGGGAAGGGGCCCCTTTGTGAATGCTGAAGCCAATATTTTTTTCAGAGTAGGCAGAGGTCCAAGAGGCCACTGCCTACTCTTAAAAAATGAAACAAATATTTCATCTTTCTCTTTTGAAATTCATCGTGGGCTGCATTAAAAAAAAATCTAAGATTGTTTTATGAAAAAGCAATCACAGACTTGGTGGTCTGCTGACCTGAGCAGACCACCATTACTGTGATGGCTGCATTTCCTAATGGGTTGCAAATTGAGACCTAGCTCATTAATATTCATGAGGTAGGTCTATTGAACACCATTAGGTATCAATATTACAACTTATAGGTTTTTGTACATTAGGATTGCGATTTCCTAATTGCAATTCACAGAGAATCACAGTTAGGAAATCACTATCACTAAATTCTGTACATATGGATCTCAGTTGCTGCGCCCGGCCTTAGCTTTACAAGGCATACAGTAGTTATTTTACATAGTGTTAAATGCAGTACTTTAAATTATAAAGCAGGTTCCATTTTAATTCAACACTGAGACCTGGACTGAAAGCGCTTAATTTGAGCCAGTGGTTGACAGTGGGGCCCACTGGCTCTCATTTTTGGGGACCATCAGTTATTTTTCCTCATCAGATATTGACCGTAAGCAAGATGAAAAAAACACAAATGGGAAAGAAGGAGGAAAAGCAGGGAGAAAGTTGTCACCTGAAAGAGTCAAATAAATGGTCTGGGGTGTCTGTTATGTGATTAAAGAGGCATGAGGTTGATTCCTTGGTATTCATTGTGCCGTGCCAGCCGTGGGCTCCTGAGCAGAGCTTTGGCCACTGGCACTTATTCTTCTACAAATTAAGCATGGCACATGGCTGCCTTTCAGCCCCTGTGATAGGTTTCAGTTCAGATTTGAGTGATTAAAACTTCACTTCACTATCATATTACATGTTAAATTTTACATTTAAGCAGCCAGTAACGTGTTTACTTACTTCTCCGGCTAACCTTAAAAATATCGGCTATGTCAGTTAAATAACTAAAGTAACACTCCTGGGCTAGGATAAGGTGCATGGAATGAAGAACTCTTCGGAAGTAACTCAAAGCCCAGAGGTCAAAATAACAATTATCCAACTCACTAATATGAGAAAAACACATTGGGGATAAGGGTTCGATTTAATGCAGTATCAATGTTAGAAGTCGAGAGATGGTTAGCCTAACTGATGCAGTTCTGTCTAGAAGAATACACACATGATCAATTATTGACATCATAATAAAGGAGATTCACAAGTAAGTATAGGCTACCCTGACCTAAAAACTTGAACCTCAATATAAAAAGAAAAAGGATCATCATTGTGTGCCCTCTTCGCCCTTCTGTCTAAAAATCATAGTGTGGCTTTGTTATACTACACTGACTAAGATGATTTAGGACTTGGTGGCAGCAGGTTTGCCTCAGGATAGTGTTCTGCTGAAAAACCATTTTATGAGTGAAAGATAGTAGATGCTGATAACCTCTGTGTGTCAGACAAAGTATAAGATGAAAAATGTGGCTCAAATTTGTAAAGGGTACACACCCTGATTTCCGAGGTCTGTGGCATCTGTGTGACAAGTTGAGAACATTGGGTCTGAGGCTACAGAGCATCACGTTTGTGTTTCTATTCACTAAAAAATCCCTTGATAGATTTGGATAGATCAGTTGAGGTGGTTTGGATAGGAGGCAGAATTCATTGGTATTGCCTTCTCCCTTAGGAGACTCTAATATTTCCATACCTCTCCTCAGTAACACTATTCTTTTCCTTTACAGTTGCCATTGAGTGTGAGAGTTTAAGGCTGTGGATCAGGGGATATTCCAAAGAAATAGCTCATTGTAAAGACCATTCGACATGACTGACAGATTTGTCTGTATGAATCTTCAGCTTGTCTATGCTCACATGGGTTTTAACTATGCTTTTGTGACCCTTCAAAGTGCTTACTTTTCTCGCCTTTCCTACCTTGTTCATTGATTTCTTACATATTGACTAACACAGTGTTTCCACTGTTATGATCATTTGGAGAAGTTGTTCCTGAATTGGCTGTAGGTGCTGCACTTGTTAAGGTAATTCTAGTTCTGATGTGGCTCCAACTTGGGGAAACACTGTTAATGTCCAAGGCACCTTGTTTGAGCATTACGAGGGGTTGTCTTACTAAAATGTCCCCTAATGCCTCTTTCCTTGTGGCTATAATCTCCAATGTGAAGGTGGAGTAACTTGGGTTTTTCCTGTCATCAACCTTTCTCTGTTTGGGATCAGATGTTGGTTCAAAGTGTGCCTTATATTCTATAATTACAGCATATTACTTGACCATATGTCACATTGAATCTGGGTTGTCTGCAAGAGATGTTTCTGAATTCTTACAGCACATGCACACTCAGTGGCCCATTATGATCGCGGACGGACTTGAGTTCGTCCGCGACCATAGAGGAGGAGGGAACCTCTATATGGCCTGCGGAGTTCCCTCCTGTCCAATTAGGATGTGACCGCCACCCTGGCGTTCACATCCTCTATTTTTACCATTGCGGCGGGTGCGGCTTCAAGCACCCGCCGCAATGGTAAAAATGCATACATTACATTTGTATGCAGAAAGCGGCAGGCACAGTGCGGTGCCTGCCTATTTCTGCATACAAATGCAGGGGGGTACCATAGGTACCCCCCATGTGCACCCCCACCCCCTTCACCCAGTGAAGTTCCACATGCTTTTTCACGGCGGAAAACCCGCCGCGGAAAAGCACTTTTTTAAACCCATCCTGATATGGCTGGCGGTGTCTCATATTAGAGCTTTTCCGCCGCGGTTGTAAGCCAACCGCAGCGGGAAAGCTGCGGACGGAAACCAGGACCCACCAGCCATCCTAATGTGTCGGTGGGTCCTTGGTGGGTCCGCTGCGGTCTTTCTGCATCCTCCGGGCTGGCGGTGGCTTCCGCCGGCCCAGAGGATGCGGAAAGACCGCAATTGTAATAGCCCCCTTAGTGTTTTGCTGTTTACAGTTTCAGTTAACAGATCTTATTTTTCACATTGTCTAACCCTTGTGTTTGGAATTTGGTGGTTGAAGCTTTCCCCTGTTAACCAAGAGATGTTGGATACGACAAAGCACTTCTACAGAACATTACCAGTTGACAGTCACTCTTTTAAGGAGGCGAAGTGTATGTCAACTTAAAGAATGAAAACATTTGGAGTAGACACAAACAATACCTTATTTTGATGTCTGTTAATCACTGCAAGGGGAATCTGCATATTTCAAGAAGTTAACCTTCCCTTGGAAAAGAACATCCCCTCATATTTGGTACTACAATCCTGAACCTTCTGTCTATTTGATGAGTTTGTGTAGTCACTATTCATGGGTAGTGTAAGTATAATTTTAAGAAGCATAATCATTGGACTACAGCTTAGTAAATCTTTCTTTAGTTATATGCAAACTACTATATGGTCCAAGGACCTCAACCTTACTCCTCCAATCTGTACTGATTTAGGAAAACCTGTATTTTCCATCAACTCCAGACCAGACTGTCATTCATCCCTCAAGTGAAATAGGTCAAGAAGTCAACACCATGCAAAGGATTCCACACATTCTTCCACACCTAAATTTCTCACAGAAGTTCCAGGCTACTGTTTAACCTAGTCTTGTCACCTCTGTAAAGTGTAAACTGACTCTGCCTTGGAACATGACTGGTCTTGCTCAGAAGACATCTAAACATCCAACATGGTGGAGTCAAGCAACTACCAGACCTATACTAAAGTTTCCACATCAGCACAGCCCGCTTATCACTTTTATGTTTAATCATGTGCAGATGCTACCTCTTATGGCAATTTGTATTGCCCGCAAAGGCTGTACAATACTGACCGTTCATTCAATAAACACTGCAATGTAACTTCGGGGAAAGAACTATACACTACAGATCACCACCTTTGTTGACTACCTTGACATACAACAGGTTACACATTAGTGGAAGATTCTTCTCTATACAAGCAGGAAAAGTATATGTTTCCTTATGGAAAAGAAAAGACAAATACAAGCCCAAATCTAAACCAGGAGGTTGGAAAAGATTGTACTTATTCTCAATGGATTCAAAAGTGTGTCCAACCGAGAAGCAGAATTAATGCACCACATAAAAATGTTAGGCTTCCACTTCATTCCATTACAAGCACAGGTGAAGTTAATGTTACAAGTATGTATTGATGTACATTATTTTTGCATAGAGCAAACTTAGCCACCAGGAAATGTGGAATGTAGGCATAGGTACAATCAGAGAGATTCGATACAGTGAGGGTAGTGCTTGGTTCTGAGAAGGGGTGGACTGCTTATATCATCGTAATGTAGTATTCTTTAAGAGGTGCGCCTCAAAGTCTTATGCACATTGAAGCAGGGTAAGAGTGGTTCTGATTGATATGAGAATTTCATTACAGACACTTGGTGCATAGACAGAGAAGGCCTTTTGGCTAATTTCGATTTGTGTATTTCTTCATCGGTAATGATGTCCGATCTGTGGTTATGCCACAAACCCGTTAAGATGGTGAGTTTGTCAGCCAGAGAGATGGTAATGTCAGTTGTGATGGCGTTTTGGATAGATTAAACCACTATAATTGCACACACCAAAGGAATACTTACCAGATAGGTCACATTTACAACCTACACTATACATACATAATGCCCACATGTATACTTACATGTTCCATCTCTCATTCCATATTCACGTCACCCAATGTACAATCATAGCTAAATGTGACCGGATTAGAACACCATTCTGATCATGACACACAATACCAAAACAGATTCCACATAAGCAACACTACGAAGACATGGCCTTTCAAACAACCCCAGCCTTCATATTAAAGTACTAATAGTCCACTAAAAACACTGTGTTGCATCTTCATGGGCAGTAGCGTAGCAACAATGCCTTGGGCCCTGATGCAAGCAAGGAACATGGCCCTTTGCCCTTTGACTGTTATTGAGGTAGGAAAATAAACAATTTTACGAGCTCATTAAACACTGTAATATATTACAGAACATTGAGGTAACACGTTCCTGGCATGGCCTTGAATGTCATAGATGTACAAGGTAATAGTCTACTTGCCCTATTAATTATTGGGAATTTCCAATGGACAACAAAAAGTCAACAAACATTGGTGAAGCAGTCTTTTTTATGGTGAATAATCATAGAGTATGCACATTTGCAAATGTTCTCTGGAACCTTCAGATACCTGTTTCCCCAAAGTTCGAAAAATTTAGCGGCATCTACGCACACATTTCTAAAGTGTATAAAGAACATGGGCTACAGGTACAGCAGGACTATGTGCAAAAGTGAGCACATGGTGAAGTGGAGAAGGGGAGCATATAGTAATGCAAATCTGCAATGAACACAACAATGTTCACTAGCAGAGAACGAGTGATGCGCCTCATGAGAGCATCAGGAATATTTACAAGGGGATTGCGCAATCAGAGTTAGTCACTGTTTACCGATGTTCCGGTGGTGCAGTGCTCTGCATCATATGTACAAATGTGGCGTTAAGACACTTTTTGTAGTTTAATGCCGCTTTGTATGTATAGTGGCCTTTCATGCAGGTATCTGCATGAGAGGGGCGTGCAATGGCTGTTGCTGTTCCACCGCAACACCCATTGCTGTTTGACTCTGCCCCAGATTTATAAGGATCTGTAAATCTGAGACTACTCCAAAAACAAATGGCATGCAATAGCGGGCGTTAGAATAGCACAACGAGGAGAAATAGTTTTATTTCTTCTCGTTTTTGTTTTTTCCAAGTGTGCTGCATTTTGCAGCACACATAGAAAGAGCAACGTGTCATTAATGATTGCTGATCGTAAGAAAGTGTCCCTTTCCCCAAATAAACAATCATTAAATAAGGACGATTTGCTACTTATATGGGTGCTGCAGAATGCAACACACATAAATGTAACCGATCACCATTATTGATTATTTATGTGCAGGAAGGGACTGATTGTTTATGTGCAGAAAGGGACACCTTCCTGCACATAAACAAGAACAATCATTTCCTGCAACTCAAACACCCTTGAACTATGGCGCAAAAGTGTCTGTGTAGGTGCTAGGCAGCTACTTTTAGTGCCAGCACTAGGGAAAGCACAGACGTTTGTTGAATTGTTGTAAATACAGTGCATCGCTGCGTTTCTGGAATGACCGATCGTGGCGCTGAGAAATTTGCCGCAGGGAGGCGCTCTTCCATTTCCTTGTAAATATGCCCCCGTATGTCTTAATTCAGAGAACCCTAATGCTAAATGTGTTATCATAGTATTGGATGTCGTGAACCAAAGGAGTGTGAGTTGAGAACTGGGAATTATGTATCAGGGGAGCACTACGTGATATTTTTGTCTGTATCACACATTTTGAACACAGCACAAATGTGTCTCTTAAGTAATACTCTCAAGTATTTCTGTTGAATTTGCTCCAGTAAAAGGTTTCACAAAGACTAAAAGTACTTCTGTACCGATTATCTCCCTTGATGATCCACAGTTGGGTACGCGCACTGTGGTTCATTGGACTTATAATGATTTATGGCAATAGGAGTCATTATCCTATATCACTTAGATGTACGTTGTGACACTGTAGGAGAGTAGGGTATGTTTCCTATGGTTACCCCCACTTTTTGCTGTGATTCTCTGGTTTTTCGACCTTAGTGAGGCTGTAGACCTGCTAATCAGGCCTACAGCCCAGCTGTTCTCTCTTTAAATTGATACCATGTACTTTAGGTACATACCATATTGGTTACTGGGTCACACTTGTGAGCCCCTGTATAGTGTACGGATGTATGACGTTACTCCGCATACCGTTACAACTACCTACCATTACAACGCGACCATTACAACGCATACCATTACAACGCATAGCGCTTTGGGGTGCTGGATAGTGGTAAGTATAATTTACTATTCTAACTCCAGTCCCCGTGGACCCTAGGGAAGGTGTTGGATAGTAAATTATACTTATTCCCTATCCTAGAGCGCCCCCCAGCGCAATGCGTTGTAATGGTATGCGTTGTAAAAGTCGCGTTGTAATGGTAGTGCGGAGTAAAAAATGCGTTGTAACAGGTGCATACCATAGTGTACCATATGGGCATATGGGCATAGGTGCACCTTAGGCCTACCAGGGGCTGCAGCATGTATTGTATTGTACAAAACAGAGGACCCTAGTAAATTAGGATCATGCAAATGATAGACATATACTGGATAGTATATATGACCTCTGTCCAGCCGGACAGGAATTTATTAGTTAAATATTTTGTACTGGTTCATGTATTCAACACTTATACAAAAGTGGGCACAGCAGTGACCCACAGGAGACAAGACAAAACAAGTGACAGGAATTTATGTAAAAGCGCACAAGGCGGTCTGTACTATTATTCAGTTTTACAGACTAGGATTCATTTTAAGCAAACCATTGTTAAAGGCATTTTGTGATTTCATAACAACATATGGTGCTGTAAGGTCGACGACGTTTCGATGCAACTTAAAAATACATGCATCATCTTCAGGACAAAAACCATTAAGTCATGTTTGTCTTGAGACTATTTCTATAGTTACATAGCCTCTATGGCAATTTACATAATACCGAGGGAAATATAATAAAATGAAGATTTTCGGCGCAGTGATCACTGTTCGGCGCAGTGAACTATGTGCAGAGGACTAAGGAGGGAGAGGGGTGGTCGGAATGCCTACTGGAAATTAATCCGAATAACAGAAGTTGGTTTGTTCCACAGCGTGGAGGTTGCAATACCTGGTGGGAATGATCCGATTTGCGGTGGTTAGGTCAATAAGCCGCGAGGAAGTAACAATGCATCTGTGAGGGCGGGAGAATCGGGGCCGTTAGGTGTGCTAGTCGCTTATAATGGCAGGCTTGTGCTTGTGATATTAAGGTGTAGATACTCACTTTTAGCCGGCCAACCCGGGGAAAAATTCAGGGAACTATGAGTTATTCGGATTAATTTCCAGTAGGCATTCCGACCACTGCTCTCCCTCCATAGTCCTCTGCACATAGTTCACTGCGCCGAACAGTGATCACTGCGCCGAAAATCTTAATTTTATTACAAATAATCATGGTCTTGAACACATCTCCTCACTGGGCCGTTGAAATCCCCCCTTTTTTTAAATGAGTGCAACTATTCTTGCGTCGAACACTGGAAACCCTTAGTCAATTTCTTCGGGTGACAAGCATGTACTAGAAAACACGGAGGATAACTGAAAACAGCTCTCACTCAAACTAGTAATCACCACTAAGTCACTTGTAATTTTCACAGCAGCACAAATAAGTATTTGATTGTCTTACGTTTAGTCGAAACAAAATATGAAATGCAGTCATGCCTAGAAGTGCCTAATGAAATCTCTCTGTTTATGTTTTTCTTCCCAATTTTCCTTCCTTTCCCTTGGTATTATGTAAATTGCCATAGAGGCTATGTAACTATAGAAATAGTCTCAAGACAAACATGACTTAATGGTTTTTGTCCTGAAGATGATGCATGTATTTTTAAGTTGCATCGAAACGTCGTCGACCTTACAGCACCATATGTTGTTATGAAATCACAAAATGCCTTTAACAATGGTTTGCTTAAAATGAATCCTAGTCTGTAAAACTGAATAATAGTACGGAACGTTAGACAACTTGACTGCACTTCAGGTTATTTCCGAAAAATATGTGAAAGTACGTGGTGGGCATGTATATGGTGCATTTATTGACTTCTCCACGGCATTTGACAAAGTGGACAGAACATTGCTGTGGAGAAAGCTATTTGATTTAGGGATGCCACCTTTTCTTATTAAATTAATCCGTGCCCTTTATTCAGATACCTGGTGCAGGGTGCTGCTGGGTGGTGAAAGAGGCTTATCTAAAATAATACCCACATCCAACGGGTTAAAGCAGGGTTGCCTTTTGGCTCCCCTGCTGTTTTCACTTTACACAGTGGATTTACCTCTAGCGCTCTCAGCATGCTCCGGTATTGCCCCGACGTTGGGGGGCGTTCCGATTGTATGCCTTATGTATGCAGATGATATTTTGATCCTCGATCTTACTCCAAAGGGCCTAAATAATCGCTTGCAAGCTCTTCATGAATACTCTGGAAACCATTATCTGTTGATAAATATTGCAAAAAGTAAAGTGATGTGCATGCCGGGAAGGAAGAAACCTAAATTTCCTAACTTTCCATGGGTAGTAGGGGGCCAAAAATTGGAAACCGTGAGTTCTTATACCTTCCTGGGTAAAATTATCATGAATAATTTAAGCGAGAAAGCTCATATGGCCAATAACTCCCGGAAGGCTATCTCGCAGGGAAAGAGTTTGGTATCCTTGTATAAAGCCACAGGTAGAAGGCATTTTTCTATTTTACTGGATGTATTCAGAGCAAAAGTACCTGCCTCCCTTTTATACGGAATAGAGTTAATTGACCAAAAAAATTGGAGCTTTTTAAATTCCTCGGAAGGAAAGATTTTACGTAGTTTATTAACCGTTAGTACAGCAAATTCCACTGCTACCCTACGACAGGAACTCGGCTTACGCAGTAGCTGGGTCCAAGGTTTGGCTGGTATCATACGCTGGGTTGTAAGTCTTGCAAAGAGTGAGCCCAATACCTTACGATATCTTATAAAAATTGAATTGCTGGGAAACTTTAATAACTACTCTTCGATGGTAAAAAATTTCAGATATGCTGTGGATCAATTGCAATTAGATAAAGATGCTTTATTTTCTTTATCCTCTTATCAATTAAAAACCCTTTTGAAGTCCTCCACGTGGGAACTCGGGTTTAGACTGGATAGAGATTTCCGGTTGTTGAAAAAAGGCTGTACTCCTGCTATTGAGTCCTGTCTATTGAGGAAAGCTCAACCGTATACTCAATGGAACATTCCTCACGGCGTTAGACGCCTAGTGTTTTTAGTAAGACAGGATCTGCTTCCGTTGAAATCTCTTTATTCCAGATGGTATGGCCACTCAGCGATCTGTGATTTTTGTCAGTTGTATGACCAAGATTTGGTTCATGTTATTTTCGTTTGTCCAGCCCTGATGTCCTTTAGGCGAAGATGGTTAAGACCAATTTGCCTACAACTCAACATTCTGTCAGCCTCTGCTTTTCGGGCAGCCATGATTAACCCGCCAAATGAAATGTTCTGTTTTAAACTGTACAAATTCTTCAAATGTTTTTGGATCTGTATTAAGATGGTAATTTTAAAAAACTGTTGTGTATTTGATACTTTTGCATGTTCGACATTTTATGTTTAATGCTTTTTCAGTATGCATATTTTATGTCTTTTATGTGGACTTCGTAAAGAGTTCCGTTATCATAATAAACTTGAACTTGAACTACAGACCGCCTTGTGCGCTTTTACATAAATTCCTGTCACTTGTTTTGTCTTGTCTCCTGTGGGTCACTGCTGTGCCCACTTTTGTATAAGTGTTGAATACATGAACCAGTACAAAATATTTAACTAATAAATTCCTGTCCGGCTGGACAGAGGCCATATATACTATCCAGTATATGTCTATCATTTGCATGATCCTAATTTACTAGGGTCCTCTGTTTTGTACAATAGATTACTGCCCAAGGACCCTAGTGTTATTCCTTTTGGGTTTTCCCTTGTCCTGGTAAAGCAGCATGTGTTGTACCAGCCTTGGTTTGCCTTCCAAATTGACACCACAGATCTGTTCACACAGCCTGGGCAAGATGGTGTAATTACCCCTTACTTAGATATAGTATACCTATATCTATATATACATATCAACACATATACACCCATAAATCACTCCTATGGCAGGCATTGACAATCCTGGAGGCAGAGTGCTTGGTTTTATGTGAGAGGGTGTCCTAGCATGAGTTGAGCCCCTCTGCAGCTTTCGGAACCATCTCCTTATAGTTGTTCTATGATATAGCCATACCATATACTCTTAAGTGCATTATAATCCTTGTGGTTAATGCTAAATTTTGTTTGCCTTTATCAAAACATGTTGTGTAAGGTTTCAAACACTTTGGAATACTACCCCCTCCCCCACCAGTCCTGGCGGCGGGGGTAGCATTCCACCCTTCTAGAGGGAGAAGACATGTAGTTACTTGTTTGCCCGGTTAAAGTTTAACAGAGCCCCAGCTTCACAAAATGGATGCTGCTGCCACAGACACAAGTCTGCCCTCCTGCTGCTGGAGGAAACTCCAGCAGGGGAGGCTTGGACAAAAGGTTTCCTTTCCAGGGAGGTGCTGGCACCTCCCCAGACAGGCTTTAGTGTATTGGGGCAGAGAGGGCTGCATTCAGTGAATGCTTTTCAGACACTGCCTGGGGCACACTAGGTGCTCCATGCATTTCCCAGTTCAAACCGTTTGCTGGGACACTCAGCCCCAGCTCTGGCATGAAACTGGACAAAGGGGAAGGGGTGTAACCACCCCCACTTCAGGTCCACCCATAGAAGGGACCTTAAAGTTAGTCCAATACCTAAACGTACTATAAGTATAGAACCCCAATCCCTAGGAATTTATATTACCCTGGACGCAACTCTGCAAAGCATATCTTGGACCTTCGACATTCAATTTCAACTGGAAGACTGAAGAAATCTGCATTGTGGTCAAGGAGTGACCACCCTGTTAAAACAGGCACCAATAGCATCTTTGCTGGTCTGCATTTTTGAGGCTCCCACCAGATCCGGAAGAATCTGTGACACAGGACACAGACTTCCATACATCGCTGATACCAGCCTTTGCTCACAGCAAAGCTGAGACCTGTGGCGGACACGAGAGATGTGGGACCGGAACTCATGGACATCCTGCATTTTGCTACCTGCATCAATTTCCTGAGATATCCCAAAATTGTGCATTAAACTGCTTAATGCCCCAGACCCAAGCACCTATTGCACTGAAGCACGAAGCCCCACACTCCACGAGTGGCCTGTGGGCCTGCTTTGTGCCTTTTTGCTCAGTGCATCTTTGTGGTTCCTAGTCCATTGGCTAGTGACCCCCCAAGAAGACAATCCTTTGTTTAAACTTGTTTTTCTGGTTGCTCCAGGCTTGCTCCAACTTCCCTTTAAAGGAGAAGTTCTAAAAACCTTGCTGGTCTGCACCAAAGCCAATCTTGATGTCCTGTGTGGGTTGTGTTTGCCAAGGCTTGTTTGGTCAAATATGGATACCGACACTGCAGTCAACTAGATCCTTTGTAGGAAAGCTCGAATCCTGCTCCTGGTCATTGTCGACGCCTCCTGGTCCTCGTGGCTGAAGAGACAAATTTTACCTTTTCACCTAAAATCACTTGACATCTGGTGGCATCTTTCTATCGCCGCCCTAGTCACTGGCTAGTGGCCCAGACTCTGTCTCCTCTTATTTCAGGTTGTTCAGATCTTTGATCCACCCTTGGATCCACCAGGACACTTTTCCTCTGGTCGCCTGCAGCACTTCTTTGCAGATCTCCATTGAAATTGACAACAAACCCGACACCAAAAGAGACCTATGCACCCGGCTTGCGCGGGTGAGGTAACACGAGTACTCTGGTAGTCTCGAGGGTATTGGCCCTCCTAGTGTCTAAGTCTAAAAGGGTTCCATCCTAGTTCATCAAGAAGTGTCCTTAAATTGTAAAATTGTAACTTGTTTGTTTCCCATTGAAAGTCAATGGTAACCAGCAGCTGTGTTTAGACACTGCACACATCTCCCGTGGGCCTCCTACATCCTGACCTTTGGTTGTCCTGAGTAGCCCCAGCGATTCCACAGACCCCAGGCCTGCTTTCTATTTCTCACGTGGTTCTTATACCACTATTTTAGTATATGGTTTGTGAGGCCCCTAGGGCAAAACGTATACCGTGCAACTTATCATATGCTAATTATGTTCCCTGTATGGTACTTTTACCTCTGACGTCAAAAAGAGTGCAGAGGGGTTGTGTTTAGATTAAATACATATATATTTTATATAAACCTTGTGTGGTGTGCTTTCATTTGGTACTCAAGAGATTATAATTGGTAAAACAACTAGATTAATTCGCTCTCTGGAGTCTTAGCCTGAAGACTGCTTGCCATTGCTACCCCTAGGATAGCTTTCTATAAGGTTGACTTTACAACCACCATCAATAAGAGTTAATTAGACTGTTTCAAGGTGCCCACTAGAACTAGTGGACATCATTTACCAGGCTAACTTCTCACAGACACTGCTGTTCTTTGTTTATGATGTTTCTTTTTTGTTTGATTCAGTTCTATGTATCCTCACTTTTTCAATGAACTTATTGTAAAAAGTTGACATCTTTACCAATGCCATATAATAATAATAATAATAATAACACCTTTTATATAGCGCCTGGTTACACTAGGAACAGTGTGTCCCCGCGCTATCATGTATATTATGTATTGCCCTGGACTCTCCTTGGGGGATTTCACCTGTCAACAATAAAAACTGTTGTGAAAAAAGACAAAAAGTACCTTACTCAGTAAATAATTGTAATGGGAAATGTGGGAGATAACAAAGGCTCACTGAACTAATAGTGATACTATTTTCTGATTCAAGACATTTCTCTCAAGCTGGAATTTCTTTTATAGAAGTGCAAAACCAAAAAACAAAAATGCAGTGTTAAATGAAGACAGAGAACACGCATGAAAAAGCATTTTAATCATGAAGCTGGCACTGCAGCCAGTTTCAAGGTTAGCGATTATACTTCTTACTCTATATCACATGCCCCCACCAGTAGTCTTCGACTCGTTTTGCTGCTTCCATAAAACCAAACCTTATAAAATTGGAATAGCTAAATCGAATCATCCAGTGACAGCAGGCAATCAATGTCCCACAATTAGTTACAAAAGAGCCAATTTAGTTCCACTAACTACACTTTGACTGCTGGACTTTATAGGCGTCAGATGGAGACTTCGGGGACCTGAACTTTTTGCTACACATTTTCTAAACATGAATGTGGAAATTAACAGGCAAGTAAGGAAGGATTGCATTAGTATTATCACCCAGAATCTCACACAACCATAGTCCAAAATAACTTTTCAAAATATACACTTGCACTTTCCTAAAAAAGAATGCCAGAAGTTGTAAATAGTCAACTTTCAAACAGAAGTCCATCTTTTCTCCTAGCCTTCTAATGGAAACTGATGTGCAAATTAAAGTTATTGACATAAGGCGCTCTGCAGGTTGAATTTATGAAATGAAATGAAATGAATGAGACTTATATAGCGCACGACTTACCCTGGGGCATCTCAGCGCTTGCTTAGGGAACCCGTCCTGGTATTCCCCTGTGAGATACCCTGGCAGGGTATCCACAAGGTGAAAGCCAGGCATCCCACCGCGAGGGGCCGTTGTGGAGATTAAGCAAGCTATTGCCCAGAGTCGCAGAGTGTGAACCCGTGAGTCGAGAAGGCACCGGAGCGAGAATTAACAAGCGCGTGGAATATTTGAGTCCAAGACCCGCCGAGGCGGGGAATTGAACCCTGGTCCCGGGCTGAACTCAAGCTCCAGGTCTGCCGCCTCTAACCCCTGAGCCACACTTCTCCACAATTTATGCTTAGGTCATTTGACTCAAATGATCACGGATGTTGAAAAGAAGATCACATCCATTGCATATGACAGTTCACATATCTCACAACATCACGCTGCCACTTAGCAAAGTATTTCCCCCTGGAATTAAGACTAATGCACATGTGTTGGTGAGTACAACTTCACAGAGCAACGCCAGACTAAAAGCTTCAAGAATTAAAAACAATCCCTAATAATACGTTAATTTAATGTTTCGGTTCCTCTGAAAGTGGCGTGGTCAACAAAAGACAGAAATAGCCTAAAGTTATCAATAGTTAGAGAAACATGTATTGCGCTGCTGAAGGCTTGTTGATGTAACCTAACAGACATACCCACGGCTAATGGGGGAACACTAGGAAACGCTGATTCCTCATGTCAGCCCTCCTCATTTCATAGGACTAAACTAAAATGGACAATGTCTTTGGTACTGGTACTTCTGGGTGTGGGGTTAACAATGCAGGCTTCCCATCTATACTGTAACGTTTTTGTTTTTGCAGGAGCAGACCAAGGGCCCTACTATATGCTGTGAGCAAATGTTTACACCTAATATAAAATGCAATTCCTAAAACATCGGCTTTGATCTTAAAATATTCATGCCAAAGCACAACACAATGTCCAGCCAACCTTCAAAAGATAACTACTTTACAAGGCCTGTTAAAGATTGAGACTTTTGATAAAAATTCCACTCATTTTACCTTTTTCAGAAATATGAGAGAGGCTTTTCAGTTAGCAAAAATCAGTTTGGAAATTTTGTTATCTTGGACACCTGCTCAACTCAAACTCTTCTTAAAATTTTTTACCCCCAAACTGAGTTTCGAGCTTGATCAATTACACTGTATTAAACTATCTATGTATAAATCTTATGCTAACTCTTTGGAATATAAGCATGATCAGCCCTATTTAGACTATTCTCTCACTCACGGTGCAAGGCGGGCAATTATGATGTTACGTATGGATATACTACCCGTGCTAACCTTTACCTCTTCCTGGAGAATAGATAGTTCTTCGCTATGTACTCTCTGCCAGGGGGGTACACAGAATCTTGAGCACCTCTTATTTATATGCCCAAACAACAAAGTGGTAAATGCTCGGTTAACGTGTCTTGATCCCATCTATCGGACATGTAGGATTGTTAATGCTAAAGATCTGCTTTCAGTATGCAAAAGGCCGCCGAATGAATTTGTTTGCTATAAAATTTATAAATTTTTAAAAATTTCATTGAAAATGTATTAAATTGTATAAATAACTGTGTGTAAATTTTAAACAAATTTGTGGTCCTCAATAGAGTACAGAAACAAATAAAAATCTTTGACTTGACTTTGACTTGATAACTACTTCACCACTTTCTTTACAAAATAATTGCACTCCGCCCAGTGTTTGGTCAGCACCTGGGTTTCAGATGCGGCCCAATGATGAAGCATGACACCGTAAGGTGTGTGAGGGCAGTATTAAGAAACTAAAAAATTTTCCCACGCCCCTTCCCCATCTCAGTTGTTTAGATTAGGGTACAACAACTCCCCATTCTTTTTTAGTTTTTTGTCCTTTCCTTTATAGTGAGTATATAGTTGTGGATGGGGAGTTAGAAAAGGCTCATTCCCTAGTCTCACTTTTTGTGATTTTATCTATATATAAATTCACAGAAAAAAACCATAGGTTTCACACCAGTTATAGTTAGGAATTAGCATTTAAAAAACCTATTAAATTCACTGAAAAAACCATAGGTTTGACACCAGTTATAGTTAGCTGGAAATTTTACTGACATAAAACCATTGAAATTCCCACGTTATAGTTAGTTGGACTCACTATAACTTGGGCGCCTGCAAAGCACTGCTGATGACGTCACATATTACATCACTCATGACATGGTCAGTGACATCACTCATGACATCACTGATGACACCATCCAGTGAATGTGTGTCTTTCTGAAAAATAAATGTGTTTTATATATGTATATGTAAAGGTTGATGGAAGAATAAATGTTTAAATAAGTGTCTTAATGGATGTTTTTTTTTAAATTGATTTGTTAACTGGCTTATAAGTGTATCTTAGTGAATACATATATTAGCGAGTATTGTTTAAATATTTAAATGTTTGTATCAGAGTTTCACTTTGTGTATAAGTGGCTGTATGGGTTGGTGAGTAGCAACATGTGTGTGTATATGGGTTATTAGATGTTTTTTTAGTATCAGTATGAGTGTGTGTATGGTTTGGTGGGGGTGTTACTTAGCACATAGATGCATCACTGACTGACTCACTGTTTGTATGTGTTTTGAAGACAGCATATGTGCAGGACTGTATGGGTGGATGAGTGTGTATGTGTGTGTTAGTGAGTGAATGACTGTCTCACTAGTGACTTTATCAGTAACTACATATGTTTAAATCTAGTATATGTGATTATTGATGTATATAAGTGAGAATATGTGAGAGGGAGAGATTGAAAGAGTTCTTGTTTAAATAAGCATGTGTTTCTATAAGTGATTGTTTAAGAGAGTAAGTATGTGTAAGTTTCCTTAGAAGTAAGGTGGTAGTGTGTGTATAGCTGTATATGCAAATAAATGGATGTTAAATAGTTTATTTGCATGTGTGATAATGTGTGTGAGTAACTTTTGGATGACTGTCGGTGTGTAACAGGATGTATAGGTGTTTCACTACATATGATGAGTGAATATATGTATGAGTGACTATATAGAACTGTTGGTGAATGAGTGGATGTGTATATAGATGGTGGTATTACTGAATTGGTTGTTGTAACTGGTATGGGTATCTCTATTTTTTTGAAAATGTTAGTTTCTATTTTTGAATATGTGTTTCAAGGGTTACAATACACTGAAAGGAGGTCTGTCACTCTGTCACAAGGATTGTGTCATCAGTGATGTCATGAGTGATGTCACTGACCATGTCATGAGTGATGTAATATGTGACGTCATCAGCAGTGCATTGCAGGCGGGCGAGTTATAGTGAGTCCAACTAACTATAATGTGGGAATTTCAATGGTTTTATGTCAGTAAAATTTCAAACTAACTATAACTGGTGTCAAACCTATGGTTTTTTTCAGTGAATTTAATAGGTTTTTTAAATGCTAATTCCTAACTATAACTGGTGTGAAACCTATTTTATTTATTTATTTTATTTTATTTGCATACTTATAACGCGCTGGGAATCGACTCCCTGAGGAGTATCTCCGCGCCTTCAGCAGCATCTGAGACCAAAGCAGGCTCTATCTTAAAGTTAAGTAATGCCTAAACGGAACTAGTAGTTGAACAGAAAGGTTTTTAATTTTTTCCTAAAAGGAAAATGTTCCTTACAGACTCTAATGTCGTAAGGAAGATCGTTCCAGAGCTTTGGTCCTGCTACGGACAGAGCCCTTCCTCCTTGTCTGGTCTTCCAGAACCTGGGGACACATAATAACTCTTGATCACCAGATCTCAGAGTTCTCGAGGGGATGTAAGGAAGACATTTTTTAGTTAGATAGTCAGGACCTTTACCAGTGAGGCATTTATGGATGATGCAGCACGTTTTAAACAACACCCTCTGTTTCACAGTAAGCCAATGCAGTTGATTCAGCAATGGTTTTGAGGGTGTACGTGCTGGGGCATTCAGAACCAAGCGTGCTGCCGTGTTCTGCACGACTTGGAGTTTGTTAATGATGCCCTCATTGGCGGCTAACAGCAAACCATTACAATAGTCCAGTCTGCTCAACACAAGCGACTGAACTAGAGTTTTCCTGGTGGTATCAGGTAACAGGGGGAAGACCCTTCGGAGAAGGCCAATAACATGGAAACAGGAGCCTACCACTTGATTAGTATGATGTTTAAGGGCGAGCTCCTGATCCAGCTTGACTCCTAGATCTTTCACCACCCCTTTGGGCACAGGGACTGGGCCTAGGTCTTGAGGCCACCAGTCAGGAGTCCACAATCGTTTGGCTTCTCCAAAAAGCATCACCTCAGTCTTTGAGACGTTACACTGAAGGAAGTTTGCTGCCATCCAATGAGCCACCTCTTTCATCTCCTGGGCAAAGGAGTTACGCACCTCAGGAGTCATGATTTTGAAGGGGAAGAGGAGTTGAGTATCGTCTGCATACGATACAGGGATAAACCCGTGGGATCTCATGATGTTAGCTAGGGGTGCTATGGTTTTTTCTGTGAATTTCATAGGTTTTGTAAATGCTAATTCCTAACTATATATAGGGCCTCCAACCTATGTTTTTTTCAGTGAATATCAAAGGTTTTTTAATTGCAAATTTCTATTGCTGTCAAATATAATATTTTTTATAATGAATCCTATATTGTATATTTATGTAATGTTATTTTTTTAATGTATATTCTTCATTTTGAAAAAAAATGTTTTGCCCTGGAGCGCTTCCGGTGCGCGTACCGGTGTGCGCACCGGAAAGCGCAGTCTTGCGGCGCGCCCCGGTGCGCGTACCGGTGAGCGTCCCGTTTGCGCTATTGCCGCGAACGAAAACATCTTCGTGAAGTATTACGTAGCCGCATCCGCGTGATACGCACGGCGTAAGCGCACCCGGAAGCACCCGAGCGCATACGATCGCGCTACGTAAGCACCCCGGGGCGCACCCCGGGGCGCGTAGCGTAAGCGCGTCGGGTCATGTGACCTGAAAATAACACTTTTCATTGGTTCAGAAAAGTTTTTTTTCCAAATGATGAAAGCCCCCAACTTTTTTCCTCATTCTCACTTTGTACTTTGACTGAGGAAGACCTGTTTGCAGACCTATTTGTACTGAGAAATGGCTACAGTAGCAGCAGCAGCAGGAGCATCTCAACCACCACCGCCACCACAAGGACCACCACAACACCACAGTGGTGGAGAAGAAGAAGAGGAGGAGGAGGAGGAGGAGGAGGAGAGGCGGTTTCTGCCTGAAGATAATACCCCCTATAAGCCAAAGGAGCACATTGTCTGGGAGTTTTTTAAAATCCCAAGGGGCCTAAAGAAAGTTAATGCTACAAAAGTTACATGTCTGATCTGTGACACTGTACTTTCCAGGAGGAACCCAGCCAAAAAGTATTCTTTTGGCAACAATACTATGATTCGCCACATGCAACGCCGGCACCCAAACAACTTCTGCGGCAGAGGTCAGAGAACTGACTAGAAACTCTCCCCAATCTTCTCCCAGCACCTCCCAAAGTAAACAACCCACTCCATCGAGACAAGGGAGATGGTCCCAAATATCCAACCCCAGTTTGGAGATTTTAAAATAGTTTGTAAATTTTGCGGTACTACAATTTGCTATGGAGAGCAAAGTATTAAACTGATTAACCGTGCTGGAGACAACCACAAGTGCAAAAACAAACCTTAATTTTTTCCTGGTTTTTTTTGCTCCAGTTGAGCCGCTTACAATTCCCTGTTTTTTGTTTGTCCCCATAAAAATTACAAAAAAAATATAAAATTGTTCATAAAAGCCAAAAAAGTAAAACATGTTCCAAAAAACAATAAAAAAAATATAAAACAACAAAAAGAATAAAAAAACAGTTCTTTTTAGAACTACCTCCAATTTATAAAAAAATGCTACATTTTTTAAAAACTCTGTCATTCTTTTTTCCCCATGGTACGCTCCCCGGTACGCTCCGCGGTGCGCGCACCAGGCGCTCACCCCTCGCTAATCTTTTTATCTCGGCCCCCGCTTGACGAATCCCCCCCAATCTTTCAGGGAAGGAGCGGAGCGCAGTGAGGCAAATTTAAGGAAAATTACAGGCAGATTCCTCAACCGGCGCCAAAGTTATTCCCAATAGAATGTTGCGGATTTCCTATGGAAAACAATCCTAACTATAACTACCTAGTGGCGACCGCCAGTAGGTAATATGCACAGACATATGTTTTTATGTGTGGATGTTTATATAAGTATATATTTATATTTAATATTAAATGTTACTTACATTTATTTAATACATTATAGTAAAGCTATGTATTAAAATATTTAAGATTTACTATTTTAAACTGTGTATTTATTGAAAAATAATATTTTTGTCTTATTTTTAATGATATTTGTGTGAAACTATATAATATTCTTTCTTACTTTGTACTTACCGTTATAAGTATATAAGTATAGGAAAACGATATCTGTGTCAACAATATATATTTTTTCCTTGTAATGCTTTATTACTGCATTTTATTTTCCCAAAGAACAAAACAACAGCATGTAATCTTATATACTGAGAGGTTACAGTACCATTGAATAAACCGACAGAGTTGCAACAGCATTTTGATTGTAGTTATATGAATATATGTGTATCCTGAGTATAAGATCAGAGAGCGAAAAAAATAAGTAAACTTTAGTACCTCACATAACACAATACCTGAACAAGAGAAAGGTGAAAGATCGTGGGGGGAGCAATAAAGGGAGAAGAGAAGAAGAGAGTAGAAATATGAGTATTGACTATCAGGATTGTATGAGGATTGTACGAAGAAGTATCCTGATATACTTTAGGGCAGGTTAATCGTTTGCAGATATAAGTAGTCTAGTTTGGACCATAAATGTCGAGAAGAGTTTATGTTAAAAGATTGAGTATGTATAAGGTTATCAACACTCCTGAAAAAACATACCCACAACTACCACTTGTGATAAAATATATTGTTATAATTTTTCCAGTTAGCAAGGATCATTTTAATACCCATTGCCAGCAAAATATCAATGAGTAAATAGTCCCAAGTTGATAATGGGTTTAGTGTATTCAAGTTTGAAGTTGTGTGTATACCGAAGTCAATTATGGCATGAGATAATGGAATTTGTTTGTTGAATGTGTTTGAGAGTGTTGCTTAATTAGATAGCCAAAAGGGAGATATGTGTTTGCAGTAAAGTAGCAATTGTTCTACATCACCTGAGGGGTGCTAGCAATGGCAACAGAGAGCTGAAGAGAGGATATTTATACAACCGTTCTGGAGTCCAAAATGCCCTATATGTTGTCCACAGTTTGCATTGTAAGATGAGACGTTAAACCGTATGCATTAGGTTATATTTCCAAATATCAGGCCATTGCAATGGTAGTCTTAGGGACTGATTGCAAGTTTGGTGGTCCGACCACCTGAACGACACGACCTCTATTCGATCGTAGTGTCATCACTCTTCTCACCGCCACATAGCAAGTTGACTATGGTGCCTGAGTTGTGGCTGTAGCGGTCTTGCCACAGAGGGGAATGGTTTTCCTTATATATCAATGCCTGTGTGAGCACTTCGACTTTGTGTTGAATGCACACATATGCATGATAACTGTGTAAAAATACCCCCTATACATTGCCGGACTTTGCCCCATATGTGGGTGGTCCAGGCAATGTGTATATGTCACACAAAAGAGTTGCCTGTAGATCACCACAAACAGGGTTGTATTCCTCGGGTTGGAGATGCTGCTGTGATGAGGGGCCTGGATAAAGAAATCCCCATTGAACTCTGTTTGGAAGGGCAGGAAAGGGGTGAGCATGCACCCAAAACCTTTTGTTTCCACCGACCTGAAGACGGTGGTCTAACCGCCGCAGTCGGTTTGTCGGAAAGGTAACTCATAATACGGACGGTGATGAGACTCCACTGCTGCTTTTCCAAAACCGTGAACCCTGCAGTCGGTGGTGTGCTGGTGGTGTCAGCGGTCTGACCGCGGTCTTTGAAAAGGCAATCCAACAATCTCGTAATACGGCAGTCAGACCACTGAGATCTGGGTAGTCGAACCACAACCGTGGGTACTGTGGTTAACAGACCGCCAAATTCCTAATGAGGCCCCTAATGCATCTCATTTTTTGGGGATCTTATCCATAAAAATAGGAGAGGCTTTCTTAAATATCTTATAGACTAGGGAGACTTCATGACTTTTAGATATTAGGGTATGGAGGAAGTTGAGACAGTCTGCTTTACGTGGTTTCCTAAAACGTCTAGGAGCAACTTTGAGTGACAGGAAATTATACAAGGAAATTGGTTGGAGGACAAATTTAGCTGGTAATCTGGCAAAGTTGAAGGGTCTTCCAGGGGTATAATGTACTTAGCATATAGTAATTCAATAGAGGACCATCTTTCCCAGAAAGACGGAATAGGATCAAGTTGTATAGATCGGTTAAACCATAGGAAAGCACGTTCAGAGTCTTTTATTTTATTAGGAAAACATGTATCTAATCTTTAGTCAGCGGTGACAGATTCTTAAAAAATGTGGTTACGAATGAGGTATCTTAATATGTTTTGTTGTAAGGATACCTATGGGTAAGAGAGGAGCAGTTAGATCCCTCTCTATGTCCGCCCAAGTATGACGATGAGGAGGAGATGTGTGCAACCACAAGATGGTTGGCCTATTTAATAAGGCGGTTTGATAGAAAAAGAAATTGAGGAGGTTCATAGTGCACTGCTGCACTGTTGTTTGTTTGATTGTAATATACGTCAAAAGATTCTTGCCTTTTTTCTTTTCCAGATAAATAATGTAATTTGAGCATTGAGAGATGTAAAGAAGGAGTTGGAGAAATGTAGAGGTAGAATATTAAGATAGATTGTCAATGATATTTTTGACATTATATTTGTGTGTCAGGATCAATGTTTTGTCAGTGAGATGGGATTGTACTCATAATTGCACAGTACTGTAGTGATTTCACTGCATGGAAATTGTTATAGTGGATGCACTTTTTTCTGAGATAACATTGTCCCAGTATGGTGCAAGTCTTAATGAGGTCCTAAGTTCATTGTTTCAGACAGCACGACTCAGAAACAGATATCTGTAAACCCTGCATAATGTTTCTGTGCTTAACTGTCTGAAAATCAAGCTCTAAGTGAAATATTGAATGATATGAATTCACTTTATTCAATGCAGGCACATAAAATAAATGTTCATGTCTGCACTGAACCAGCACAATTTTTTATGTTATGAGTCATGGAACAGGTTCACAAAATACTTTTTGACTGATACTATTAAGGTACTGTTTGCTATAAACACCTTTAGCCACCATATTATGAAAACAAGATTCTTGCAGTCATATTGTGTGGCAAGAACATTTATGCACATTTGCTGTGTGTCATGTTGTTGTGCTGGTGACGTGCGCTATTGTTTTGTGTGCTGCTGTGCTTTTGTGCTACATTATTGCAAGGTTATTTAGTTTTTTTGTACTGCAATTTTATGTTGCCTTCTGTTTTGTCTGTGTTGTTATGATGTGCCCTATTACATTTTAATTTTGATTCTATGTTAGTTTGTGTATCTTGTTGCATTATGTTTGGGAGTTTACTTCAGCTATGTCAACACACACTGCTATGTTTCCAGCTGAAAGCAGCAGATTCTTTGAAAGTTCCTTTGACAAGCAACCATTTACCATTTTCTAAGGTTGTAAAATAGTGCTGCTCTAGCTTTGCAACCACTCAAAACACCCCCCAGGTCAAAACTGTCACCGCTGACAGTGCTCATTTTATTTGATACAGCCGTGAAGTGCTAATTTAATACAAGCCTCTGCTACAGGTTTGGCTGACTCAAGTCTTAATTAGTTGAAGCGCTCGAGGAGTAGTATTTTACCAACTTAGACAGTAGTAAATGGATGATTGTCACTGGAGCGTGAAATAAATGTGCTGCACTTGGATAGAAATGTAGCAGCATTGCATCTTGAAAGTAAACAACAGAACATAGCATAATGGCAAGACACAATGCAAAATATCAAAACAACATAAACACAATATCACAACACAACAAATCAGTCAAAGCAAAATGCAACACAACAACCACTGCATGACACAAAAAAACGAAGCTAAAATGTGTTTGCACTGCTTTGCTTACCAGAAAATGTTTATCTTAACACCAGTAAAAAATGTTGCTCTGACTCCATGCCGCCTCTTTTCTCAAAGTCTGTACAGAGTCAAGGGACATAAATTGCATTCTACAAGAGTTGTAAAATGGAATTCTCACATTTGTCAGTGGCACTAATGCTGGATTTCTTATATCAGGAAACTTGAAAAAACCCACCTGAATGGAATTCCCAGTCCTTCTTGACATACCCATCATGGGCTCAATGCACAAAGGCTCATATGCGCACATGCAATACTACGCCTGTAGTAGTACTGCACATACTCATAAATGGTTGTATGAATTGGCCTCTATATCATTGCCAAATCGTAATCAATTCAAGGTAAATTCAAAGGCAACTACATCATTTGTACTTACACAAATATGCAGCGCGTATATTGTAAGACAATAAAATTAAGGACACTCACACAGGCATTTGGGAGTACTTGAAGTATTTCTCTTGCAGTTCAGCTTCACTTACCCATAAATACCTCTGCGATGACCTTTGTGACGTTTACTATGTCTTTGTTGCTAAAACACCCGGGGGCAGATTTATGAGGCCGTTGGGCCTCTTTGCGCCACAATTGCGGCACTTTATTTGGCGCAACTGCGGCGCAAACAATGCGCCCTATTTACAACGTGACGCATCTAGGAGATGCGTCACGATGTAAAGCACTGCGCCATAAGGCGGCGTTCTTGCGCAGGGGCGGGCATCCCTGCGCAGGAACGCCTCCTGAAAGTGGCTGAGTGAAATCTATGAGATTTCACTCAGTCACTTTCAGGGCAATGCTGCGTCAAAACCCTGCGCCTGCTTGAAGCAGGCGTAGGTCTTGACGCAGCATTGTGCAGATGGTGTACCCCCGAGCCTTGCGACGCAACTCCAGCAATGCGCCACATTTCCGGCACAGATGCGTCACGCATCTGTGCCGTTTTTGCACCATGGGTGGGGGAGCTGTGGCGCACTGTGGCGCACGTTAACTGGCGCATCCCTGGGGATGCGCCAGTTAACATAAATCTGCCCCCCGATCTTTGGCAGGGTGACGGCTGCGACAGATACGTCATTTAGCTGTATCTCCTTTTGTTCCACTTACTTCTTCCCATCTTCATGCTACTCTTGAACATATTCGTCGTTTTCACTTTTCCAAATCAACACGCTTCAGTCACGGCCTTTGTTACATTAAAACATATTCACGTGCCATACGTTCTTACTGTATGTTTTATGTTTGATGGGAATGCTGCTGTACTGTCCAGAGATTTATGGTTTCAGCAGGTACTCTCTTTTTCAAGTAAATATCATATTGATTTGGTGTGTCACGCATACTGCCTGGGTGTTATTTAAAGAGATTGGTCGAAGTGCTTTAATTTATGGGAGCTGCAATAAATTCGGTCCATCACTTGTTGTTTTTGCAATTGCCGCCCTAAGTGCGCTGGGGATGCCCAGACGTGGGTCCCAGGCACTCCACACCACTTGGAGTCAAGCTAGCCGGGCTGATGAGAGGTGTTACCTCGAAACCGGTCCGGTCCTCGGATGCTTGATTCCGTTCTGGGAAGGACATGGCTTTTGTAGTTCGGACTGGACTGTTCCCATGGGGCAACAGGGTCAGAGCTGATTTGCATATCGCCATTGTCTAACCCAGGGTGGTGTGGAGTGCAAAAAAACGATGGATTTGGGCCCAGATCTTTTGACTGGGGGAATGTGTGACATTGATCCACATTCGGTCCATCACTTGTTGTTTTTGCAATTGCCGCCCTAAGTGCGCTGGGGATGCCCAGACGTGGGTCCCAGGCACTCCACACCACTTGGAGTCAAGCTAGCCGGGCTGATGAGAGGTGTTACCTCGAAACCGGTCCGGTCCTCGGATGCTTGATTCCGTTCTGGGAAGGACATGGCTTTTGTAGTTCGGACTGGACTGTTCCCATGGGGCAACAGGGTCAGAGCTGATTTGCATATCGCCATTGTCTAACCCAGGGTGGTGTGGAGTGCAAAAAAACGATGGATTTGGGCCCAGATCTTTTGACTGGGGGAATGTGTGACATTGATCCACATTCGGTCCATCACTTGTTGTTTTTGCAATTGCCGCCCTAAGTGCGCTGGGGATGCCCAGACGTGGGTCCCAGGCACTCCACACCACTTGGAGTCAAGCTAGCCGGGCTGATGAGAGGTGTTACCTCGAAACCGGTCCGGTCCTCGGATGCTTGATTCCGTTCTGGGAAGGACATGGCTTTTGTAGTTCGGACTGGACTGTTCCCATGGGGCAACAGGGTCAGAGCTGATTTGCATATCGCCATTGTCTAACCCAGGGTGGTGTGGAGTGCAAAAAAACGATGGATTTGGGCCCAGATCTTTTGACTGGGGGAATGTGTGACATTGATCCACATTCGGTCCATCACTTGTTGTTTTTGCAATAAATGTAGGGTCTCATACTTCATTCTCTAGTTTTTGTCTTTTCTAACAGGAAATGTTCCATGGGGTCAGCCTGAATGGATGCGCTGTTCGAAACTACTGCTGCAGTAGACAGGTACTCTCACTGAATGCAAATTCAATGCAAACTTATCAAATTGCATGAGTGTCTAAATTACTCAGGTAGGGGCTTTGTATTGCTTTCCAACTTCTGTGGTACTCTTTCTCACTTGTTCTCTCTAAAGAAGGGAACCTGCTTCCACGGGAACAGTTTCACACGTCAAGTCAAGATTGTATGTATCTATGGGTGTTTGGATGGGTGTACGCGTTAATTTAATTATGAGTTTATTTAAAATTTATTTTCTTAATATGGTTAGCAACAAGGGTTGAATATAATAAATATAATATTTTGCAGTATAGTAATTTCCATCTACCTGCACAGTGTCCTTTCCTTTGTTCATTTTGAATATCTGAAATTACTACATTTCTTGTTGATTGAGCCCTGTTCTACAGGTTTGAGTCACACAAGTTTTACAGATTGGGTTTGTCTTTACTTTCTTATTACAATTTTTTCAGATTGGACTGGCTTGGCTTGCATATAAGGTCATCAAATGGTAATAGTGTGTACTCACGTTCGCCCGTTAACCCACAGCATTTAAACATTACAGTATTTAATTTGTTTATAAGGCACACCTTCATTTCCCTGCTAAGCAATCGCATGCACGCCTTATCATAGAAAAAATTAATTGGGTTGCATGACAGGCATTTTGGTGACGAGGGCGAAACACTTTTGAATCTAAGCTGGCCCACTTTCAAGTTAATAGAGAATTGTGAATTTCGTGCCTAGAAGTCACAATATTTAGGTAGCTAAATTCATCAAAGACCCGTTTTGCGAGTCGTTAATAGCGATTCATAAGGAATCGCTATTACAGACTCGCAAAACGGGATTCATGTAGGAATCGCAAAATAAAATGCGATTCCTACACATTCCTTATTTGCTATTAGAATCTGGCCCTTTGCGAGCGCATTTCACCTTCATGAATCTGGCTGATAGGGCCTTTCAAATTTGTGCCTCTGAATGCTGTTTGATTAACTGCTCTATAAATACATTGAATTAGGGACGTGATCGCATTAAAAACACCTCTTAGACCACCATGGACTGCAGAGCCCTTTGTGAACTCCTTTATAAAGAAGTGCAACCTTTGGTCTGATCATGCCCCTTTTATTTGTAAAATACCTTCTTTAGACCTTCCGAGGGATTAAATAAAAGAAATGGCTAATGAAAGAATTTTTTTGAAAACAGTAATCCATGATACAACAACTTTATTGTTTCAGACTCCCTGTTTTCTTTAACCTCTTTTTTATGAATTGTTTGTTTTCCCCATGTGTAGGTAAAGCCAACTAGAAGAGTGAAATTGTCATATGGCATACCTCCATTCAAATTGTTCAGTTGAAATTAATAATTATGTAGCAGTGAGATACGAGGGGGCATATTCTCAATAAATTATCGCTGCGTTAGTGGCACTTTTCTGCCACTAATGCTGCGATATTTTTATCTCCGTATTACCAAGCTGTTGCTAACAGCCATTTGCGACAGCTTTCTGGCAATAGGGTCGCATTCAGCATCACCCATGATGTTACCAATCACTATCACTAATGCAATGTAGGTGTTCCCGTGCAAAAACGCAAGCTAACATCACTTCACAATATTCACAACGATCGCCTGGACCGGCGATGCTATAATAAACCAGCCACTAAGGGCCGTTAGCTGCTGGGACTTTAAGACCAGAAAAAAAGAGGTCTAAAAAATGATGATAAAGAGCAGTATATCAGGGAGACTAGCTCAGAGCCTCATCTGAAGACCCACAAAGGCCATGGAGGTACTAATCATGCAGCTTGGAGCACCGAGAAGGTCACAACTACCACCACTACTGCCACCTCCCTCAGGACCACCACCGAGGCAGCGCCGAATAAGACAGGGGGTCCATCGCCGCCGCCTCAGCCTCACAGACCTAATGCCAGAGGATGGCATTACCCACTACAGGCTCAAAAGGACATCCATCCACTGCATCCTGAGCTAGATAGCCTACAGGCTGAAGGCACCAATCGAGCAGAGAACCAAAATCCCTCCGCAAACAAAGCTGCTGGCAGTGTTGCACTTGTTGGCTTCTGGTACCTACCAACCAACAACTGTCATAGTTGTAGGAGTCTCACAGCCAGCCCTATCAAAGTTCCTGCCAACTAACTTTGGTGGTATCATCAGCCTGATACCCCAGTATCTGCGCTTCCCCAACACTGTGCAGGAAGAACTAGAGCCCAAGCAAGGCTTTTACACTGTTTAATCTCTACATGGCATCCATCATCAGGTCATACGGACTCAACATCGTATCATACGCAGACAACACCCAATTCATCATCTCCATATCCAACATCACCAAACACAACTTTTAAGATGGAATGGAAGCAGTCATCAGGTGGGTTAGGAACACCTGCCTACAACTAAACACAGACAAAACCGAGGTGCTCATAATTCGCCCACACACTGAGTGCATGAATGACAACTGGTGGCCCACCACCCAAGGGAACCCCCTGGCCCAAAGACCACACACGCAACCTTGGAATCATCCTGGACTCAAAACTCAAAATGGGCCGCCAAATTAAATGTGTCACCTCGTCCTGCTACCACACCCTCCGCCTACTCTGAAAGACCTTCAACTGTATTTCACCCAAACACAAGAAAATGGTCACTCTAGCCCTCATCAGCAGCAGACTGGATTACGGCAACGCTCTCGATGCCGGGATCTACAATATCCTCACCCACAAACTACAGAACACCCAGAATGCCGCCGCCAGACTAGTCCTCAACCTACTGTGTCGCTGTCAGATCAGCCAACTCCTATGGACACTACACCGGCTCTCCATCAAGAAGAGAATCACCTTCAAGCTTCTGATCATCGCTCACAAGGCTCTTCACAACACTGGACCTGCCTACATGGACCACTGCTTCATGTTCCACGCATCCCTATGATCACTCACTCGCCCCAGCTCTCCCTTGTGACAGTACCTTGCATCAAGCAGACAAGAGCAGGAGGATGCTCCTTCTCCCTCCTCGCTGCATGGCTCACTCCCTCTCTACCTCAGACAGGTCCCTAAGATCTGGCTCTTTGACTGAGCTCTGTGAACTGTCGGGTACACCCCCACTTCTCTCCCTCAGCACCTTGAGACCCTTTCAGGTGGGTAGCTGCACTTCATAACCCCCGTGATTGATTGATTGATTGAAACATTACAGGTGGGGTGGCACGTAGCCAGCAGACAAACGCACAAACAGGAAACTCAGATCTATCCACCCGATAAGCGCAGCAACACCACAATGGTCCATAGAGATTGGCCCCAATAAAACGCACATGGCCAGAGGGGTGCACGCATTCCTAAACCCTCAACAAGTCTAATGCCACACAAAGTTAGGACACATAGCCAATCAGGACACAGCACACACAGTACATGCAGTGATCAGGTGCCCCTTATGGTGGTCCCCCATTGTGTAATCACAAGGTCGAGGCCCATCTGCTTTTGTTATCTGGGACCTTAATAATGACTCCACAGACAAGGCCTTGATTGTTTACCAAACAACGATCACTGGAAGTATTTTTATGATACACAAAAACTTTATAAAGGCTCACTCATATTAATTGTATTTTGAGGCAGTCCTCAGAACTGCCTCTGTAACTCTGCTCCTGGCTGAAATGTTTAATCCAAACCCCTTTTGCTTTTTCAAAGGTAACAACAATCAGCATTTTGGACAGCCAGTTAGGAGAGATTGGACCCAATTGTAGCCAAAGGAAATGGGTGAATTTGGCGTATGGCAAACTAGGAAGAAGCACAATTATGTGTCTGAACTGAGTAGTCGCAAGGCAGCCTATGGGGCATTCCCACAGAAGTCACCTTTTTTATGGCATGCTAGGAAGGGTGAAATACAGATGGTACGCTTGTCCCCTGGATGTGATACATGGTTGAGGCCTCACCGATTGGACCGCTGGGTGTGATGCAAATGATTTGCATGGTCCTTGGGTAATATATAGGGCCCGCACCTCAATATGATTTTTTTAGTCTAAAGGGTTTTCTCAGGACTACCAGTTATTTAATGCTGGTGGTATCTGAAAGAAGTAAGAGGTGTTGTATGCTTGGACTGATGGGCGTGACACAGATGGTGCGCTAAGCTCTTGATATGAAACAGGGTGCAGTTTGGGCATTAGGGACCAAGATTTTGATCTGGGAAATCTGGTATAGCTTGTGTTTGGCCAAGAGAGGTCTGTGGCCTTTCGAGTTATTCCTTTTTTCCGTGATTTCTTTAAAAATGTTTCTTTGTTCAGGAGCCAGACAGACTATCATGCTCACTTAATCCCGTGTACTGTGCAGGTATTCCCCTGGTCACAGGACAGCATGTGCTAGGAGCGGGATAAGGTATTTTTGACAAAGTAATAATTTTTTTGCTGTCAAGTTTTTTTTTTATTGTGGTATTGAAAATTATGCAAGGTATATTTTAAAGTTGTTTAATGCGGTGGTGCTGGTAAATGTATGCAACTGTAGTTTGTCCTGAGTATTGTGTTTTTTTTATGTCTCAATGTGTTATATGAAGGTGCTGCTATTCTCACAATTGTTATTTTATATCTCAGTAAAGTCTGCTATTTTCTGCCAAATCTCATGACGTTTTAACGATTGCACTTTCTTCCAAGTTGTGACCATTCATATGCATTGTTATTTGTGTTTGTGAAATGTACACATAAATGCATCTGTAAATACTATTGAGCTATTAGTAAGTAGTTAGAACCATCAATCCGTGTGTGTAATATTTCCCCACGACCAAAATAGGACTTAAAGATCAACTAAAAGCAGAAAAACTAGGGTGAATCTGTCCCTTAAACAGGGCCCTATGTATCATAGAGTCGCCACTAAAACACATGCACACCAGGTTCCTCACACAGGCTAAAACACTTAACAAGTATTGTCACAAATGGCACACTAAGGTACACCTGGGAACTTTTTGACATTGGCATATTCAAACACATTAGGACCCACATAGTGACCAAATTCGCAGGACAGAAGAATAGGAGTGAGATGATATCAGAGCTATGGGCCTTCTTCGAGGAGGCCCAGACTGACAATCCTATCCCACAGACAATAAGCAAATCATCTATACCTCCCCCACTATATGCAGGTATGGAGATGCTTCTCCCTGATACCAGCTATCCCCATATTAGGTTACATCAACCCACCAGTTAAGGGAGCCAGAGGGTCCCCTACTGAACAACAAGCTGTTAGGTACAGGCATTAGGATCTAACTGGCTAGCAGGCCCAAGAGAAGAATGCACACAGCCACCGGTTCAGGTGTCTATACCCAAGTGATAGGGATATTCAGAGGAGTTCTGGACAATGACACAACTAGCTGGGGTGATGATAGGGATTCCAGTGTGATGATGAGGTGGAAGCCACCAGATTGCTCAGGTAGAAGAAGAAACATCACGAAGCAAGTTTGAGGGTACTTTCCAATCAAAAAGTACATCACAAAGCTCAGAACGAAGAAGGTAATCTAGGTGGGATTTACAGGAAAGCCGCAAACTAAGGAGACAGAGAGAAAGCTCGCACCCTGGAAGCACAGCAAGAATGCAGAGGAGGGTGCCCACCACTTGAGGAGAATAGGGGTAGGTACAGAGAGCCATTCTGAGAAGAGTGTGAGGCAGAACTAGAACGGAGGCTTTCAGTTAGGATAGGGCCTCAGTAGATCATCAATGCATGAGAGGGGCTGCCCAGGAAATAAGAGGCCAACGTACCTTGGTACAGACTAGGCATGGGCGGATTTTGCGGATTGGCAATCCGCGAATTTGTGGATTTGAGAATTTGTGGATTGCGAAAATCCGCAAAATCCGCGAATTCTCGCTGATTTTTTTTTTTTGTGTTCGCACGGGTTTCTGCAAGTTTGCGAGGGTTTTGTACAATTTCGCAAATTGCGAAATTGTACAAAACCCTCACGAACTTGCAGAAACCTGTGCGAACACAATGTGCCCAGCCTACTATTATTCATATGTATAATCAATGAAAAATTCAGGATGTCATTACTTTGTCTGTTAAATAAAGAGGGCATATGGCCAACACTCAACTCTACAAGCCCTTCTGAAATGTTGGCATGTATGATGCAACTATTTTACAATGGCGCCAGCAAGCTGCCAGCGCGGTTGTAAAATAGTTACAAAGTTAGCTTGCACAGGAAGCACTTAGATAAAATAAAGCAGCACCTGCTTCGTTTTATCTAGTGGTTCCTGTGCAAGCTAACTTTGTAACTATTTTACAACGGCGCTGGCAGCTTGCTGGCGCCGTTGTAAAATAGTTACATGAGTGGGGGTTCAACTTTTGAACCCGTTACGTCCGCGGATTTTTTTTTGCGGATTTTGCGGGAAATCCGCAAAATTTGCGGATTGCGGATTTCCCAAAAATCCGAAAAATCCACGGGTGTAACGGATTTCCCGCTCATGCCTAGTGCAGACTGAAATAAGGTGCAGGAGAAGCAAGAGGGCACCTTTTCATGTGCATGAGGGGAGCCGCGACAAAGACATCCACTTTTCCTTTTGAACACTTGGGACAGATAAACTAGCCCCAAGAGAAAGAGTGGCCCCTGAGTAAGACAAGATCTTTGCACGGCCCCTGCACCACCTGCTAGACCACTGTACTGAGGTAAAGGCCCAGTACGACCCTGGCCAGAGGAAGGATCCTTCGAACCAGAGGTCATAGCTGTTGTGGAAGACTGCATCAGGCATGGAGGGGGAGATCCCAATTGGAACTTTCCCTACATGCAGGGTTGTCTAAGTAGATGAGAACGCACTGTCAGGGAAAGACCAGAGGAGTTCCCCAATTCAAAATGTACCCGCTACTACAGAAGAACATGTCAGGGACCAACTATGTGCCCAGGGCTCAGATGGATAAAGAGGGGCTCAGGGCCAAATTGGCACCCTTGCTTGGTGGAGTGGGGAATGGATTTCATATTTAAAGAAGAACACTGCAGGAGTAAATCTAACAATAAGTGATGTCAAAAGTCTGCTAAGTAGCCTCATCATAGAGCAAACTAATACAGTGTTCGCACAAACTCACATCCCAGCAGTCACTCTGACAAACAATGAGCATCATGGGGCAGTATTCAATTCATCCAGACACCAAAAATGGATGGCTTGAGCAAAATGTTCCCAGACTGCCTTATGTAGGAGGATTCATGGCAGAAACTATGAGACCTGGGGAGACCAGAACTGAGTTTCTGGATAGAATGAGAGAAAGATGGAGACAAGAGACAGGATAGCCATGAACTGATATGGGCCTACAAGTGGCATTCTTTTATAATATCCTCTAAAGGGGAAGCCCGCCGAGATCCAAAGCAGTATGGACAGTTTAGTGAGGTTAGACACCAAACTGTAGTGGGAGAGAGAGACCCACATATTGCACTATTACAAGAAGAAACTAACAAAGGCAAGGAGAAACAGGAACAAACCGAGAGAGACACCGCTAAGTTGGTCTAACACAAGTAGAAAAAGAACGCCCTCGAGGGGGGTGCATTAACTGGGAGCACTCAAATTGCACCATTCTTGAAGGGAGTTCCACCACCAAACTCCATAGGGTTTCAACTGAATTATAACGGCAGAAGTCAGGAAGGTTGGCAGCAGCCTGACCTAAGAGAATGTTACTATTGCCCCAGAATGGGCCACATGGCTGACTGATGGGGGCTAAGGGCATAATACAAAAAGAGGTTGTATCTCCGAACCAAGCCATGGGGAACCTGACTACAACCTACATACAGGCTCAGGGAAGTCAGTCAGCTACAGCACAAATGCAACATGGATCAGATAGGTGGACAAAGGCTTAGAAACAGCAACAACAGACAGGAAACCCAGCCCAACAGGAATCAGGGCCAACACTGTGCCAGCTAGGGGTAACCGTTTAGGGAGGCAATGCCTTCACGCAAACACTGAACTCAAATGTGCAGTGAGTCAAAACTCTCTTTGCGTAGCATCCATTTCATGTGCACCTCCCAATTCACTGTACCAAAATTCAAAAGAAGGACCAAGCTTTTAATTGCGCTTGGTAATTCAGAGATGCTGGGTATTTTTTGTTGATTGGCTAGCATACTAAAGTCCACCATTCAGTGTGCCTGCAGAAGCCTAGGCCCCAATCTGCTGCTGATACCCCACGGTGGGACTGGCATACCAAAATCCAGGGGGAAGGCAGTCTGATGATGGGGCATGCTGGCTACCCATCCAGTTCTCAAAAACAGACACCCTGGTCCCTTCCCCCACAAGTCAGTTGGGATGGGTTTCAATTACCAAATCAAAAGGACCCCATTCTCGGGCATCCAGCTCAGGACCTAAATTCCTTCGTGGCATGAGGTTTCAACAACGCCCACAAAAACTATCAGCCTCCAGCTAATGGAGGCCCTCTTTCAGTTCTAAAACAAAACTGTCCTGCAGTGTTGGGAGCTAGGTTTCCTGTATGCTTGAAATAGTGAAAACCCTATGGCCTCCACCGCTCAAGATATAACAGCTTGTGAAGTGCTGCATTGCATCAAGTCAGTTGGGAGAGGAAATTTGCCCAAATAACCAACCGTCCCTGTCCATCACATTCATTAACTGAATTTCAATGAGTTCTAGACATTAAACTCCGATTTTCCAGGCAGCAATGTTTTTTCTCCCTTCTCCCTCAAAGTTTTCCAAGTGTCCAAAGTCTGTTCACCGGGTCATGCCCCCCAGAAAAACAACAAAAGTGTGCAGCTGGTTAGAAGCCCTTAATAACAGCTAGGAATTGCAGGTCCAAATACCCAGGAAAAGACATGGTCTGATGAGAGGGGATTGCCCCGGAAAGGGAACCCCAGAGTTTTCTCACCCCCATATACGGTCTAGAAGTCAGCCTACCCACCAGGCCTTACACATATCATTTGAAGGAAACAGTAAGCCCAATCTCTGACACTGCAATATCAAATGCACACAAAGGCCAAGGGACAGCTTTCCTCACACCTCCACTTTTTTTGACCAAATGATAATAGCAGGTCATGTGAGATCTAGAGAAAGTGCCCAAAGACTGATAAAAAGAAGCCCAAAGCTAGCCCAAAGAAAAAGATTATAGGAAAAGTTCATAGTCAAGACACCTGGTGCCACTAGGCTAGGTCATGTTGCATGCTGCATGCCGGGACTAGAGGGGTACACACATGACCTCAGAGCATGTTGTGATGGGCAACAACATGCAATTACGACATGCCCCTTCTTTATACACTGCCCATACATGTGTTGGTCAAATGACACCACCCACACTGATAGCAAACCAAACAAACACATGGAAGAGTGGGGTTGGCGATGTTCATGGAACTCTAGCTAAAATTAATACCATCCCATGTATACAAGATTACCCAATAAAAATCTTTTACGTGTCTAAACTCCCAGTGAAGTACAGAGAGGGAGGGAGGCCAAACAACCCATAAAAATAAATTTGTCCTATTAACCATAAGGCACTTTTCAAAATAGATACTCCAACTGAGGCCACCTTCTTGTGCCTCACCAAAATTGCATGAATAGAGTGTGGAGAGCACACTCTTAAAACGAAAGCACAGGATCCCCAAGGAAAAACAACAGCACATGCAATAATTAACCCTGGGTGGTGAACTATGCTACGCACACAGAGTTTGCATAGTTTCGGTTACTTCGAGATTCGCGTAGAACGCAAAGTTACCGAATGCTACGCAATCTGAGATGCAGAGCGCGCTCAATATGCGTTCTTGCGTGAGTGGTAACGACTTACCGTGATTCTACATTCACGGATGAGCTTTCCTATCCATTCGTGTGCGCTACGATATTTGGAATCCGCAAGAGTGTGGGAAAACGCGGACATGTCATTCGGACGTGCGATCTGACTTCTGGCGGCAGGGTAGGTAAGATCGCAATCCCGAATATGCAGAAACTGCAACCTGGCGAAGAATTTCTCTCGAACATCATAAAACCTTCTCGAAAATTATCATTTTGCTCAAAAAAACTCCTCAGATTATGATTTGTCTGCAGTGTTTTGTGCAAGGAGTCCTTTTTCTTTTTTTACTTTTTTTCAAGAGGAAGGAAGTGCCACTGAGTCTTCAACTTCCTGTTCCTGTCCAGCAGGCTCCTCCCAGTGATTCGTCCATGTGCTGTTCACTTTAATTTGTATTTGGAACTGGAATGATCACTGTTTGTGTCTGTCTGCTGCATCATATCATTGGATTGGATTTGAGGACTTCTGGATTTGAGATTTTACAAGTAAGTTGGAGAGTTGGTGTACTTGTTTGTTTGATTGGGGCTTGTTTGTAGTGTACCTAGTACCTACATTTTTGGGGGATTTTCTTCGTTTTAAAAAACATTTGTTGTTGGTGGCCTGTAGTTTCAGTAGGGCCCTAGTTGTTTTTATTTGAAATTTCAGTCAGTAGGCCCAGATGCACCCATGGGTGCATGTTTCTGTGGTGTCTGTTGAATTTAAACATCATGTAGGCATGGATGACATTGGATTGAATTGCTAAATGTGGTTTTCGGGGTGTATTTCACTTTTTGGGTGTGTGTGTTAATAAATAAATACCTTTGTTGGATGTGTGTGTGCTTGCTGTGTACCTAACTTCGAAACCTTTCGTAGCCCTGTTTATTTTCGTTTTTACATTTTTGTTTTAAAGCTGTGTTGTTTAGCAAGCCTCCTTTCTCTGGTCATATTTATATAGGGCTTATAGCCCTGCTTAAGGTCATTGTTTTACATGGCCTGTAGTGACTGTGAGTGACCATGTAGCTTGGGGCCATTTTGTGGTGGTAGTTTAGTAGTGTGCTGCTTTTTCCATATAGGCCTGCATGTCTTTTCTTTGTTCCCCTTGGCTTATGCTTGTTGTTTTGGCTTGGCCATGTGGGTGGCGGCCATTTTGTGAAGGCAGTCAGTGGTGCTTTTGCCATAGGTTTGCATTGTCTGTCTTCCATTTCTTTTTGTTGTGGGTGGCTAGCAGTCATTTTGTGGAGCCATCCAGGCAGGTTTCTTTTGCCATAGGCCTGTATTGTCTGTATTCATGTTCTTGTTATTGTGGGTGGCCTGGCCATGTGGGTGGTGGCCATTTTGTAGAGCTAGGAAGTGTGCTTGCTTTTGCCATAAGCTTCCAAGCTTGTGGCCTAATCTGCCAGTAGACCCAGAGGTAGTCATTCATGGCCAAGGTGCATGAAACAACTGTTTCTGTGTTGTCTGTTGAATTTTAACATCATGGATGGCATTGTATTGAATTGCAAAATGTGGTTTTTGGGTTGGTCTTTCAGTTTTTTGGTATGTTAAATAAATACGCCTTTTCACCCAGTAGTTAACCCTGGGCGTTCAGCTTGCGGTGTGGAAACTCCGCACTGCGCGACAACGCAGACTTACAGTTTGTTCTTCTTCGCGCGCGTGATAACGAGTTTTTGGGAAGATCGCGATGCCGAACACGCAGATTTTGCAATCTGGCAAAGAATATTCTCGAGCAGCATAAAACTTTCTCAAAAAGGATGTATTTGTTCATTTTGCCCCAAAACTCCTTAGGTTGTCATTTGGCTGTAGTTTTTTGAGCAAAGAGGGAGGAAGTTCCCCAGAGTCTCCAACTTCCTGGTCCTGTCCTTTGTCTTCACTTTCTTGTTATTGTGGGTGGCCTTTGCATGTGGGTGGTGGCCATTTTGTGAAACCCGGTATTGTGCTTTTGCCGTAGGCCTGCATTGTCTGTCTTGTCTTCCTTTCCTTGTTGTTGTGGGTGGCAGCCATTTTGTGAAGGCAGGTAGTGTGCTTTGGCCATAGGCTTGCATTGTCTATATTCAATTTCTTTTTGTTGTGGGTGGCTAGCGGACCTTTTGTAGCGCCATCCAGGCAGTATACTTTTGCCAGTTAGTCTTTACTTTCGTGTTATTGTGGGTGGCCTGACCATGTGGTGGAAGCCATTTTGTGGGACCAGCCATTGTCCTTTTGCCATAGGCCTCCAAGCTTGTGGCCTAGTCTGCCAGTAGGCCCAGAGGTACTCATAAATCATCATGGGTGTATGAAACAAGTGTTTTGAGGTTGTCTATTGAATTTAAACATCATTTAGGGCCTGATGGCATTGGATTGAATTGTAAAATGTGTTTCTTTGGGGGGGTGGTTCACTTTTTTGGGTGTGTGTTAGCTAGGACTTTTTCAGCCAGTAGTCCCAGAGGTACTCATGGGTGCATGAAACAACTGTTTCTGTGGTGTCTGTTAATTTCATTTACGGCAGGGATGGCATTGGATTGAATTGCAAAATGTGGGGTTTTTGGGGGGTGCATTTTAGTTTTTGGGTTTGTTAAATAAATGCCTTTTTTGCATGTGTATGTTGTTGTAGTTGTTGTGTAACTTTGCAACCTGTTTTTAGCCATGAGGATTTTCGTTTTTGCATTAAAGCTGTGTTGTTTATCAGGCATCCTTTGTCTGGCCATATAGGCCTGCTTGAGTTCATTGTGTGCCTTTGCCGTGCCTTGTGCCTGTGAGTGACCATGTGGCTGGGGGCAATTTTGTGGTGGTGGTTTATAGTGTGCTGTTTCTGCCACATAGGATTGTGTGTATTTCCATTGTTCCTCTTGTCTTACTGCTTCCAAATCCATCCCCATTGCCAGCTGCTGCTCCCTTATGCTGCATCCATGATCCATCCCACGTGATGCACAAATTTAGGCCAAACAGGCTCCACTACATTTTTGTTTTTGTTCTTTGCTATTCTTATTCTTCCAGAGTGTACACAGGAAAGCCCTGGCCTTATTGTCAAAGTCTCATAAATGGCTACACTGTTGTTGTAATGTTCACTGAGTTATTAGAATGTAATATTTGTGACCAACACACACTAAGTTACATATTATATTAGTTTGATTGTACTATCATTTGACTGATGTTTGTCTGTTTTTTTGCTTTTAGGTGCACAAAAGACTGAGGAGGAGGTGTGTCATCATTGCCTATTGTGCTGCCAGACAGACACCCTACTGCTGTACACAGTGTGACGTGTGACCTGGCCAGACATCTCTGCAACTTGTGTAACTGAGTGCTGCTGACATCTAAAGAAGATGGGCCCAAAGAAAACAGGTTCCAGGTCCTCCAAGACCAAGAGAGTTGTTGAGAAGAAGGAACAGAAGAAGGAAGTGACACTTAAGTCTGGTGTTCCCCCGACACCTTTTTTGGGAAAACAAAAATTACGCCGTCTGGGGGGCAAGCTGGGGGCAGCACCTCCGCATCAGTGGGCCCAACCCACCAACCCAGGCCCAAGCACATGAGTGTGGAAGAGGTAATCAGCCTAATGAAGCAAAGCAGTGATACTGAGCCTGAGATAAACTTATCACTATCTCAAAGTAGTACCCAATCAAAGCAGGAAGAAGCACAGCAGTGGTCAACAACAGCTTAAACCACCGCCCGCAATAGTAGTTGTTGTTTCTCCCGAAGTAGGGGCAGTTCAGGAAATTGAGCCTCATGCAGAGGAAGAAGAAGAGGAAGCCACTCATTCAGAAGATCCATTGCCTTCCAAATCTCCAGCAAGGAAAAGGAGGGTTAGTCCATCAAGTTCTTCGCCAAGCCTCCCTTCTGATGATCTAGATACCACTTGGAAGCCACAAACTAAGTCTGAGAGGGAGACATGTCCCAAGACCAGGCTAGGGAAAAGGAACGTTCCAAAAAACCTTACACTTATAGAGGTCAATGTAGAACAGCAGGATGATGATGAGCCTGAGGAGATGGAGAGCAACATTATCACCCTATCCAAAATCACTGCGAGGGATGTAGTGCACATATCTCCAACACAGGTAACACCAATACGACCTTCAGCTTCCATATTTGCATTTGCAAAGGCCCGGCAGCGACCAACATCCAGCACAGCCACCACCTCAGTAGAAGGAGGTAGTGGTACAGCATAAAGTCAAATTCAACGCACACCCTCCAGTTCATCCGGCATTGGAAGTGGCACCTCCAGCAGGAGGCAAAAGTTAAGCTTCGCAGTTTGGGACTTCTTTACAGTTAGCGAAAAGGAGGAGAACATTGCCATATGCTCTATTTGTAATACCTCTGTTAGTCAGGGTAAGCTTGGTACAAACTATGGTACCGGAGACCAAAAAAACCCATCTAAAAAAAACCACATGATCGACTGGGAGGACCACCATCGTGGCACAAGAACTGCAACCATTCATGTTGGTGGGGATAAACAAGTAGAAGATCGGATCACGGTGGAAAAGGAAGGACAAGGAGACATTCTCTCTGGTAGTGGTACACAAAGTATCTCTGTCTCCTGCAGTGCAGTGTTATTATCGCTCACATCTTCTTCAGCAACATCTCTGTGGCACAAGAGTAAGAGGCAGCCTGGGACAGCAAGGAGTACCTTAATGAAAACAAGTGTGTCCTTGAGCCTAAGGAAAACCATGCAGCCCACCATTATCAGCATGTTTAGGGGAGAGGGGCAGTGCGAACACAACCACCCAATATCACGCTTGTACAATGCAAAGCTGGCTAAAATGTTAGCACTGGAACTTCTCCCGTTTTCCATTGTTGAAGGGGCAGGTTTTCTGGAATCTGTGACAGCCATCTGCCCAAAATGGCAGGTTCCCAGCTGCTACTATTTTGCCCAAGTTGCTGTTTCAGCACTACATCACGACATGCTGGAATTGCTTGGAAAAGCCTTGAAGCAGAGTGCTGTTCATAGTATCCACCTGACAACAGGCATGTGGACCAGTTGCTAAGCCACTGATTACATGTGCATCACTCCATGCTGGATCTCTTTTGTGAGGGTTAGAGAACAGATATCTGCTAGTGTTGATGCTGCTGAGATTTTTCATGCCACTCGCAAACTGTAGCTATGTTTGCCATGGAGAAAATTCATACTGCTGCAAACATATTGGAGGAGTTTAACAGCAAGATCTTTGAGTGGCTGTGCCCAAGAGGCTTAACATTGGTTTTGTTGACATTGACAATGGCAGTAATGTAGTTAGGGCCATGAAAGAGGGTACCTATTTCAGGGTCCCGTTTTTGGCACACTGCATTAACATTGTGGTTCAAGACTTTCTGAAAAATGAATACAAAGTCAGTAACTTACCGGCCACCTGCCGAAGAATATGCACACATTTCAGACATTCTTTTAAAGCCCAGAAGCAGCTAAGGGTCATTCAATGTGAGTATAAAATGCCAGTCAAATCACCCATCCAGGAACAGCTGTGGCCCGTGGAGGGAGTTGCGGTAGGGCAGAGAGGAGGGGTGGGTGAGGGGCAGGGTGGGGGTGCTAAAAACCGGCATATGGATAATTGGAGGTAAGTAAACAATTTAATTAATAAAATGAATTTCGCAGCGTGTGCTGCACCGCATTATGCGATGCAGGGCACGCTACGAAATTCGAAATAACATTGTGTCACATCCACATTACATTACAGCCACCATTTTGGATCCATGGTACAAAGTATTTCTGAACAGTAAGGCAGTAATTCCTTTTTTAGAAGTGGATGTTGACAAGTACAAAACTTTGATAGCTGAGCAAGCCATTGACTTTAAAAAACGAACAGCTGGTAATTAGAGGCCCCCACCCCAGGCCAGAACAGGTACTACAGAGCAAATTCCAGAGTCAAGTTCTACTTCTGAGCCTGAGGGCAGTGTGTTTGCCTCCTAGCAGTCACCGGCACCAACACTACCAATAACATCGACAACAGCAAGAACACCATCATCAACAGTACAATCGGCAACTGATTGATTTCTACGGCAGGGGTATGGTAAGTCCAGTGCCGATGCAAAGGCAAAAGAGGCCGAGCACATCAGAGCACCCCTGAGCACTGAGCGGACCGTCCAGGCCTATCTGGATGACCCAACAGAGGTCATCATGGATCAAAACCCATTGGTGTATTGGTATGGGAAAAGAAGCCAATGGGCAGTGCTCAGCAGGCTGGTGATAAAGTGTCTGGCATCCCTTGTCGCAAGTGTATCTGTCGAGAGTGTTTTTGGTGCTGCTGGTGCCAGTGTAACTTTGAAAAGGACCAGTCTCTCGCCAAAAGCATGGAGAGGTTAACCATGATCAGAATGAATCAGCACTTTATACCACCGGACTACAAAATACGTGAATCACAGCACAGCAGAGAGCGACTTCAATGACATAAGTAGTGGGTTACATGACCTACTTCTGTCTGAACCACCAGAGTTTGAGAACAAGCTCCTCTTCCCTGACATTTAGGCTTTCAAATTGTTACTTTCTTACTACCTTTATTTGTGTATGTATCTGTATTTCTGGTTCAAATCAAATCAAAACAAATCCATCACCACTGACCTCTCTTTCTATTTCCCCATTGGAGTTGCACGTCTGTGCATTTAACTGTCCCCTCCACGCCTCAGAGTCCTGCTCCATCTTTCCGACTCACCCCAAATCAATTTCCATCAAGCCAGACCTTGGATGGAGGTGGAGAATAGTACAAGAAATGTTGCCTCTAACAGTCCCTCTATAAGAAGTGAAAGATGACTATAGCTATCCTCTGTTTTGTTCCTGAGTCAAAACTCATCTCTGTCCAAAGGCTACCGCCTCTGTCTGCAGGCATCCACAACTCTTCACCGTCAGAACTTGGGCAGGCATCCAAAAGTAAACTCATCACTGTCAGAAGGCTAGGTTTCTGATCTGACAGCCAAAGAGAAGAGCAAGACAGGTAATGATTAATGAATGATGGCATGCATTGCATTGGATGGTAGCTGACTCTGAGCGAATGTGCATGAAGTCAAACTCTACTAGTTCATCTACAAAGTAAAAGTGACTCAAGCTACAGTCAATATTTCCTTGTTGTTTAATACCCACATTGTACTCCTATTACTGCAGGTGCAGGCCAATATCCTTTGCATTTTTTTAATATGGAATATGGACTTAATTGGAGTCGCTACAGACTGAGTTGGTGTTGGACAACACATACCACACCATGATGATGAGCATACTATCTTTGCACGCAGTCAGTCAGTTGGATCGGAGATGAATGATGAAATAACTGCGTTTCATGCAGTGGCATTTAAGGTAAACACAACAATCGAACAAGAACCACAGCAGATCAGGCTACATGTCTGTATAGTGGTGGAGTCGATTGTAGGTGCATGACTGACAGCGGTGCATCGATTTAGTCACTTGATTTGAAAAATGCTAGGTTACTGTATATGCCTTTTGTCTGGCTCTGTCAACATTTAAGGTAAATGGAGGTTGGGTCACGGCCCGGTGCTGTGGGCCCGTTCTGTCCTGACTCCTGTCCTTTGTTGTTTAGCTTAATGCTGTAAACAGAGTAGACTCGATGTATCTAAGCCTCCTCAGTCTGAAAGTGTTCTCTCAAGAGTCTTGTCTTCTTGCACTCCTCTATAATTGATGCTTTTTAAAATTCATTTATTTTTCAATCCCCCTTTTGTTTTTCCATCTACACTTACAGGCCGGCCTTTACCCTGTGCTATACTGGGAGAAACAACTCACACTTATCTTACCAATCCGCTTCAGGCAGGCAGTGGCACCCAAGATTAATGTGCGGAGCGTCCATAGAAGGGAGCACCAAGAGGAGTGACGAGATGCAACTCCACAATTCGACTATGATAATACAGTAACTTTAGTATTATTCATCATTCGCCTTTTAATTAATTGATTCCTTTTTTTCTCTTCAATCATTACGACTGTGTGTTGTGTTGTTGTTTGTTTACTAATTGATCACTGCAACTATTTTTTAATTGTCTTTGCTACCTTTAAAAGTAAGCCCAGTACAACATGTAATTTGGGTCTCTCTGAGGGCATACAGGCAAGGCACATTGCAAATTAATATCCTGCTGCCCTGTACTGTCTAATTGTGTAGTAGTAGTTAGTATGTACTACTCATTAACCATCAAGTAATCTTAATCATCATGCATGCATTTCCTTTTTCTCCCTTTATAGATTTATTGGATAAGATCAGGTCGTCTTCCAAGATTTTGATTTGCTTTTGTTGTGTCCATGCGTACTGTTTTTCTCTGTCAAACCTTTCCCAAACCCCCCTTCCCATCCATTCATCAAACCCTAACCCTCTTCCCCCGGGGTGTGTGATTTATATTGAGGTGTGATGTGACTACATTAAATGTACACCAACAATTGATCAGAAGCTTGATGGGGCAGATGTGGTGAAAGCAACACTAATTCAATGTCAAGGCAGAGCGAGGATCTTCTTCTGCTTGCCCGCCCATGCTCTTTCCAAAGGGGCCTACCTAATACATCATAATTAATCCTACCACACAGCAGTAAAGGTTACGAATTACGATTGTGTTAGGTGACTCACTCGACACAAATACAGTTTGTAACTTCTTGTACTAGGTTGTCCCTGCCACCATTATGTTTTATTTTACTTTAGCAGTTGCAGTATTGTTTGCTTGGCAGTCTTCTTCTGTACTGTACTTTACTTCGTTCTACTACTCCTCCCACAGTCTCTCTCATGCAAGTGACTGTCTCTTTTTCTTGTTTGCAAATGCTACTGCCAGTGTCTACTACTACCTCCACAACCATGGCATCTTCTCCATTCTCTTGGAATCCATGTAGCCATCTCTGTGCCGAACTTAATCATCATCAATCACTGGTAAGATAAGTTTGGTGGGAGGTATAATGGACTAAGAGGAGAGACTGACAGTACTAGTAGGACAAATAACTCAATGAGGGGTACGGCATCTATCTGTTTGTGTGTTACAAAATTGGCAAATATTTTAAATCTTACACTGGCTGCAAGCCTGCAGCAGCACGGAAACCATGTGACGTAAATTCGTAAAACGGTAACCCCCCAATAAAACATTAACATTGTATGTTTAAGTATAAATATAATGTATTACCCTAACAAAAATAAACTATCTATATCTATATATATTTAAACTATCGCTGCTCTATTCGAAACTGTAATTGGGAATTAAAACTTCTGGGGGGATTGAGAATCGTTAGTAATGTATTTTGCTGCTCACATCTTTTAAAATTAAATTTTTGCACATAATCAATTACAGTGGTTTTTTAACACTGTTTTTAGTGTGTGGAGCAAACCTTTGTCACCATTGAATAGTACCTCACCTGGGGGTTGTATAACGGCGTTTTTGAGCTCTTGTGGGACTCGCTTTGGTCCCGGGCGGCCATCTTGAAATTGTCACGCGCTGACGGAGGTCAGCGTTCTAGTCTTTGCACGATCACCGGCCCTGTTCCTACTTAAGGGGCTTGGTTTGGTCGGGCGTGCTGCTTAACTGAAGCTCGCTGCTCTATTCAAATCTGTAATTGGGAATTAAAATTTCTGGGGGGATTGAGAATCGTTAGTAATGTATTTTGCTGCTCACATCTTTTAAAATTACATTTTTGCACATAACCAATTGCAGTGGTTGCGTTTTGGTCCCGGGCGGCCATCTTGAAATTGCTGTGCGCTGACACAGGTCAGCGTTATAGTCTTTGCACGATCACTGGCCCAGTTCCTACTTAAGAGCCATGGTATTGACGCGCAGCGGTCGCGCCAATGTCGCGACAAAGCCGTGACAAAGGCAAGACCGTCTGCGACCGTCCAAGACATACAGGGACCAGGGGCCAGGACTCATGCTCAAATTTCCCCCCTCCCTAATTCAAACCTACATTACTCGGCAGATTACTTGCTCAGCTTGCAGGGTAGGAAGAGTGAGGATTGTAAGTTATTATGTCCACTAGCGGCCTACTCTCGGTGCAGTGGTTGCAGTTTTGGTTTTTATAACCCTAGCTTAAATAACACATACCGCACGCGGAACAAAACTTACAATTTTTGGAGCATTAAATTCCGCTCCCTATCTAAACACGGGGAGGATGTTTTTAATCTGTTACATAGCGAAGGACCTGATGCGATCTTTCTAACGGAAAAGTGGTTGAATGACAGTTCAGGTCCTGATGTGGCATAAAATGCCCCTTACAAATTCCACATCGGTATGAGGTCACAATCCTATTTTAGGGGTCATTAAAAGTCTACTGATTTGTAAAATGGAATTTGTTTATAAAAAAAAAGATTTTATGGTCGCATTTCCAAATTAGATTTTTTTTTAAACTTAATTTTTCAGTTGTATAGAACAATACAGCAAGGTAGAAGACAAAGTGCCCATAGTTCAATTATAGCATTACAGCATACATTTCCCAGTACATTGAGCACACAGTACCCAACAGGACACAGTCACGCTCACACTGCATGAATGCTACTTACCACCTATGAAGGAATTCGTAGTGTACCAGCTTAAAGCAGGCATTACACAAGAATGAGTACGTTAGTTTGCTTACTTGTGCCCAGTACCCTTCATCCAACAGGTTGTCTAAGTCTAAGTCCCATGCTATGCAGGCCCTGGACTGTGTCCGAGCCGAATCCGCATGCATGGCCCTGCAAAGCAATGCTATTAGGTGGCGTCCTGAACCGCAGGTTAGTAGGACCCCTAGCGTATGTGAGGAGGTGGGTGCTGCAGGGTAAGTTGTCCAGGTAACCTTGGCTATTTCAGTCAGGCCAGCATGGAGCAAGACATGACATGGGTTGAGTGTGAATTCTTGGTGAACCTCCTTAAAGGAGATTAATATCTCTCCAGAGTGTAAGTACCCAAGGTGAGCTCACCCACCCTCCTGCCACACCTAGGAGAACATGCTGTTCATTAACTGCCTAATCAATTTCAACATCATACCCCAAATTTTATGTGGAATAGGACCCGTTGCAGAAGAGTTTGAGAAAATTGGATTAGGGCGGTTTGTCCGACTATATAAAGAAGTTTCTTTGAGGTCCCTGCACACTCCACCAATGAGTCTGGTAGCTGTTCTGCTGCAACTCTACCTGTTAATAGCAGTTTCTCCCAGTTCGCTCCAGGGTCCAGCCATCTGGCAGCATGTTGAAGGTGTGTGGTGTGATTATACAGGTCAAGAAGTGCTACATCAAGTACCCATCTTCAAATCTTTTAGTCAGCATCATCATGGCCACTCTAATGCATCGGCCCGCCCATAGGAGTGAGATAAGAATGAAATCAAACTGCTTAAACATTGTGGTTGGGAGAGGGCAAGGCGGGCTGTGCAGCATATACAAACATCTTAGTAGAAGTACCCTTTTGGCTATTGCCATCCTGCCTATTAAAGAGAGCAGCAGCGTGTTTCAAAAGGCCACTGGGGACCTCAATACCTCTAAGACCCTGCCTATGTTGAGACAATTTTGTAGTGATCTTACGTGTGCTACTTGATTCCTCAAATGTCTAAATTGCATCAATTCCCAAGCTTAACGGGGAAAAGACAGAAGTACTCATTTTTGGGAAAGAGTCTGAACGTTGGGGCCCCCAACATTGGCCAGCTGAAATGGGACCTTTACCCACACCCTCCTCTCAGGCACGCAATCTAGGCTTTATTATTGACAATAAATTGTCAATGAAACAACAGGCAGTTCAGACAGCAGCCACCTGTTTTACCATCTTAAAATGGCTAAAAAAAATTATCTGGATGCTCCCTGTAAACACCCAAAGAACAGTCGTCCAGGCTCTAATAACATCTCGCCTGGACTACAGTAACATTCTCTTCATGGGGTCTAACAGAGAGGTACTTCGTAAGCTTCAGGTGGTGCAAAATTGTGCTGCTAGATTGCTCTGTGGCCTTCACAGAATGTCCAACGTGGGAAATGCCCTGAGAGAACTGCATTGGCTTAAGGTAGAACATCGCATAAAATGTAAAGCCTTATGCTATATGTTCAGAATAAAGATCGGCTCTGCCCCCAAATATTTACAAGATCTGGTTCATGAGTACCACCCTCGACACCTGCTTCATTCGTCATCAGGAGAACTGTTTGAAATCCTGAAGTTTAAACTGTTGAGAATGGGAGGTCACTCCTTCTCTCTTCGTGGGCCAACCTTATGGAATTCCTTACCTGATGGGATGAGGAGGTAGTAGCTGTTTTCCGTCTTCCGGAAACAATTAAAAACCTGTTTTTTTAGCCTACATTGCTAATTCCGATATTCTCCTAGCTTCTGTTATGGCCTGCGCTGGGAAACCCTTGTTGGGTAGCCGTGCGCATTACAAAATAAAATAGCATAACATAACATAACATATCCACTGTGACCTGACCCACCCCTCTCCCTAACCCCAACCAATGTCCAAAATGAAAAAGTCCAAACAATGTCCATAAACCCCAACACCCAATACCCAGCCACCAACAAAAGGAATTAAAAAGGGGCAATGCAACATTGTTCTAAATTAGGTAGAGTTTTAGGTGTTTATCCATGAGGTTCTTGGGTTGCTCCTCTAGGTGCTCCTCTAAGCCTGCCAACCAGAGGAGCATCTGGCGGCGAAATGCCCTGCAGTTGCATCCAGAGTGGGGGGCAGCAGTGCTAGATGTTATAGTAGCACGGCGGTGGGCAGCTGCCTGACCGCGGAGCCGTACCACTGGAGACAGGGCCTGGCTGGGGTCCGGGGCATTGGGGTAGGTTGCAGCTGCAGTCGCCTGCTCCTCCTCCTCTGCCTGAGCCACCAGCCGCTGGTACCCTTCACAGATGGCCTCCAGTGTCTGGCGCCGGGCCCTGGCTGCAACTCCTTCCATGTTGGTCTTTCTTGGGAAGGAGGATATCAAGAAAGAAAAAAATACTGTAACCAATACTCTAAGCAAAACAGTAACACAAAATTAATTAAACACATAGTGGCACAGTAGCACTAGCAAGCACAGTACATAACATTTGTGGTAAGTATCTATCCTCCCACTTCCTCTGCCTCTAACATTTGTGTGAGTTGCAGGCATTATACTAGCAATATGGACTCCAGTCGTCTTCTTCTTATCTCTAGTTTAGCGAAATTACATAATTTTGTTGTAGCCAGCATGCCAGCTCAGTCAGCTAAGCTTGCACCTAAGATCAACATACGAGTCATGATGCAGACTCACATTCGTTTTATTTACTACTACTGTCTGCAGGTGGGGAAGCTAGTATTTTCTATTTCGGGTGGCACTGGCCATACTCTCTCTGTTACATGAGGTCAATTGCTCAATTCACTTTCACCCTGCCCTGGGTAATATAAAAAGGCAGATTATATATCTGATCCAATGATCATTGCTTATATATAAGACAACGACATAAGGCCAGAGGTGGGTGGTGGTGGGAGTGCTGCCGGGCAGTGACGTGGGTAGGGGGAGGGGCCGGGTAGGCGGTAGTAAACTATGGATTTCTGCTGATTACAGGTAAGTAAACATATAAAGGAATAAAACTAATTTTGTTGCGTGCACTGCATCGCATTTGGCGGTGCAGTGCGAAACAATGAAATTTGTTTTATTTATTTTAATGTTTACTTACCTGTATTTGGCCGTAATCCATAGTTTACTACCCCCCCCACCCTGCCGCTCCCCCTCCCCACATCACCGCCCGGCAGCACTCCCATCACCGACCCCTACTGCATAAGGTACTTTGTTTTGATTGATTGTGTAACCAACAGATAGGCCACCCTTTGCAGGCTGGCTGACAGTCGAAAAGTAAATTAACATAGGTAGGGAGTGGTCCTCATAGTCGGAGGAAGGCGCTTGATAACTAAATTATACACAATATATATATATGATGTACTTGCAAACTACTGTGAGTCAACTGTATTCTGAAAATAGAAGTTATTTTATTATTCCCCTCGGCTTTACTACTCTGGCACAGTTTCTTTTATGTTCTCTTCAAACTAAGACTCTGCATCCAGTGACAGTCTCCACCTATACTGTCTATGATGAATACATCCAGGCATCCATCCATTCAAAGTAAATGTCTATCATTCTTCTTAATCTCTCAACAAACCTTAGTTTGTTTCACTAACAACCACCCATCCGTCCACTCCTTCCTTTCTTGCCTTGGCTTTGAGTTTGACCCAAACACCGCTGATGATTCTTACTATCCAGTATCCACTCATACTGTGTTGCCCACCCAGACAGGCATCTTCTTTCAACTTCCACCCATTCTTCAACAACCCATGCATCTGATTCCTATCAGCCACCTGCATGCTGCTTCCAAAGTATCCTTCTCTGCCAGTTGTATTCCATCTCGCCCATCCTTCCTTCTTCCACCCTTCTTTCCATTTTTGTTCAACACATCCATCAAAGTCATCGGATCTGACTTTTAGTCTTCTCCAAAAAACTTTCACAGCTGAGTTGGAGTCCGATAGAAGAGGCCATCGGTTACTCAACTCATGCTGCTAATGCTATTGCTAATGCTATTGCTAAGAAAAGGCTGTCTTCAACCGTTGTTTAATGTTCACTACAACTTCATACTTACAAAGTCTCAACAGTACATTGAGTGTACAGTACACCTCTCCCACTAGTGTAATGTCAATAAGTAAGTAATATAACTTCCCACCGCCCGTCACTGCTGCTGTCTCATCCCCTGTAGTAGGTCCTGCAGGTGCTGCTGCCGCTTCTCCTGCCCCCTCCGGAATGGGTGCATCGCCATCGCTGCTGGACCCACAGGCACTAGTGGCCGGTAGTATGCCTAGAAAAAACATTACACATTTTTAGATGCCTGTATACCTCCCCCTATTTATTTGTTTTCACTAGCAAGATTGAAAAAAAGTTAATCATTTACATACCTATACAACATACATCACTAGTCCAAATCGGGTACTAGAGTAGAGTCAGTAGAGACTAGTAGTGTTATGGTCCCCAGGATCATTATAGTCTACTGTATTCTTTGCAAAGGTAGCCTGAGACATGCAAGCATTTTAGCTTCATGTCTTTTGCGCATGTTACCTCGCAGCTTGTTGTCCAGTAGACACCTTTAGTTTGAGCCCACATGAGCTCCTACAGCTACTGTCTGAGCGTTGCGTTACATGAGGTCGAAAACCAAGCCACTTTGTAATGGAGTTCGGTTAGTCCGTATTGCTTAGCCTTAACATGTACATGTTACACTTTTTGGCATGACTGAGAAATGCTTGCATTATACTATCTAATGCGCGCACCATTTTTCTCATAACAGGCGGAAGATTCCCTTCTACGAACCAAAGACTTGCAGAGCTTATGATGCATGTAACCAGGACTTCTAGGTTCTACCGTGAGGGGTCTCCCAGAATTTGCATAGATTTGTTGTCTTCTAGTTCTATTATCATGCACTTGTAACAATGTTTATTATTTTAATCTATCTTATGCATTTGGATGTTGGAGCTGGCTGTAGTACACTGAATTTTATAGAACAACGTATAGAGCTTGTTAGTTGAATTTAAACCTTTTGAACTTACACATAGACTCTGTGGTATTTGGTGTGGTGGTGGACTTACACGAGTGAGTGAGTGAGTGAAAGGGTGTTATGTTCTGGGTTGTGTAATCATTGGGTAACTTCGAGTGGGGGTTTGGGGACCTAATGAGACACTATAGCTAGTCGGTCAGGGGATTGTTGGTTCACTTCTGACTGAGGCGTTAGGAAGGTCCAGCCTCCCATCACCAACATCCTATTTTCTTGTGCATAGTTCTGTATCTGGCTGTGCAGAATCCCCACAACAGTAGTAATATGTACTATATCCTATCAAAAATAGTCAAATATCTGGCTGGGCATTTTGTTGGTGGGAATTGTCAAAGCTTCAAGATTAAGAAGACTAGAACAGGACAACCCAAAGGACAGGACTCAGTGGCTAGGGCTATTGGTCAATCTGAGTTTTATTCAAAACCTTAAATAAAGAGTGGCCACTGGGCAAGCTTAGCTACAGACTAATAGCAGTAGTACAGAGAGTCATAGAAGAGGCAGTTAGAACTTAGAGAGGCAGGGATAACCAGAATTTAGAATCAGATAGTCAAGAAGATCAAAGAAGCTTAGGTAAAAAATAGTATTAGTAAGTGGAACCAGAATTAATAGTTTGTAAAAATAAGGTGCAATAAAAGTTAGGAAAATATAATTGTTAATATTAACCACTGGAAAACTTACTGGGGCCAGCAGCAGGGCCCTCGGTAGAGGAGCATTCCTCTGGTTGTCCCACCAACTCGGACCCCATCTTCTTTCCCCTGTAAGATATAACAAAGAAAGAGACAAACATTAATCATTGATGTGATTGTGAAACAAATAAATTATTTTAAAAAACGCTCCAAAAACATTTTAGGAAACAGCAATTGCAATAAAATTGACCTATCTAATCAGATCGACTACTGGCTTGCGGGATTCACGGACCATCTACTTATTTATGAACACTAATCCAGTGTTCCATTCAGATTCCAGAATACTAACTAAGCCTAAGTACCACCTGACCTAGCTCACCTATTCCAGATGGGCCAATTGTTCCCTAAGTCTGCATTTCCATTTTTTTAGCCCTCAAAAATGCATACATGAGTTGGAGGACACATGCACATGCAGACATTTGTGCATACACCAAATAGTTAGTTGGTTGCGTCTTACGTTCTACTACTCACTGACACTGCTTAGCCTGCCACTCACTAAACATACTACAAAAGGTTCTACTGAGGACTGGGGTAAGCAGCGCTCAGTGACAGAGGATGCGTCATGCAGAACGCTAAATTATTATCAACTAATAGTAACCTAGTATCAATACATCCACCACTATTTGACAGGAGGACAGAGGAAGGACTACAGATCCTCTCTAGCAATAGCATTACCTAACATAAGTTCTTTACATAATAATCAGCCCAATCGAACGCAAAGTTGCAAACAAGTAAGAGTAGCGCCGAGCACCTGTGTCCTACAATCACAGAAGATTTTGAAACGTAATTTACCTGCAATGTTAGCAGCAGTATTCTTGTTGTTCATTAAAAATTATACACAATACTTATACTACTATATACTAGCTACTCACCAAGCCCCATGACCTCGACACCTAGCAGGTCTAACAGATCCTACTAACGGTCCAGGATGTCTGACCACCGGTGTGCCAGCTGGTTATGGGTGCGCCTGACCCCGGAGCAGCGAAACACTGCCCGGCACACCGTCGAACACCAGGAGTGACGCTACTGGGTAGAGTACCTGGAGCATGGCCTGCCGCCTGCTGCCAAGGTCAAGTGGAGGTGGAGAAGCTGCACAGAAAAAAGAGCAGTCACCTCCGCCTTGGAAAAAAGCTGCCGGGCCTGCACCCCTGCAGACTGCAGTCTGCTGCAAGGCAGGCGGCTCTTGGGCGGAGGCGCCTTGCCCTTGGAGCCGGCACTAGTGCTGCTGCTACCCTTCACCATGGTTCTGGGGTGTGTGGGAGTTGGAAAAGAAAAGTTAAAAGGAAAAAATAAAGTTAGGGGAAGAAGTAGGAGCTTAAAGAAAGAAATAATATAAAACAGTAGAAAAGTAAAAAAAGACACAGTAAAAGTAGAGATAAATTGCAAAATATAGACTTAGGGACAGAGAGAGATAGATAATAAATAAGAAAAGTTAGAAAAACAGTGTAAAAAACCAAGGATTGCAAAGATTGAGTGGGGATAGAAAAGCAGGCCTAGAATTACAAACTGTACAGTGAACTTTTTGCCTCAAAATGTGTTGACTGAAGACATTTCGATGGACAGAGGATTACAGACATCTCCCCTGGATCCAATCCCAAGACCTGTAATGTTCAATAAGTTAAGTATTGTTGCACTTCTATGTATCCTCTGTTTACTATGGGGGTTTCTGCATCTATTCATCACCAAAGTACTGCCCAGTCTGATGGAGTCCAACCCAAAACTATCACCACGCTTTCAAAGGGACCTCTTCCATATTACTTATAAATACATCAAACCCAACACTAGCATTTCACACGCACTTCGCAGCGCCCTCTCACACAACATGTGGTATCAGCGCATGACCACTGTGGGCTCCAAGGCAACAGTCAGGTCTGTTAGCTGATATTGCATAGAGTAGGCACAGACAGGTTTTACTTGTCCAAAGCGGTAGCCCTCGAAACAGCAATATGCCTTCTACATCTACACCTATGTAGGATTTGGGCCCAGATACAACCCAACAGAGTAGAAACCCATAGGGTAGTGGTGAATCTGACCAGGGGAGGATACTGTTTGGCCGAAAGACTTTCCAGAAAAGAGATTCTTGGAGACTGCAAAACAACCACACCAATGCATGAACACGTCCGTTCCGGCTTCCTTTTATGGTCTAAGGGTGGCCTTTAGCATTTCTGGGGCTGTCATCTTTAACAACAACATTTGGGACCCACGTCTGGGCATACCCTGCCAACTTAAGGTGAACAAAGCAAACCCAAAGGGGATAATAAACGGAGTGTTGAACATTGTAAGCACTCACCCCCAGTCAACTGATCTGGGGTATGCCCAGACGTGGGTCCCTTGCTCACTTTGCCACTGGATTCAAGCTAGCCTGGCTGATGGCGGCTGATTAGCCAGAAACCGGTCCCAGGATGCTTGTTTCCTGTCCAGGAAAAACATGGCTTGGGAGTTCAGGATGGACTGTTCCCATGAGGCACAGGCTCAGACTTATTTGCAAATGGCCATGTCTGAACTGGGATGGCGGAGTGAGCTAAAGAATGATGATGGATTAAACCAAGATCAGTTGACAGGGGGTGAGTGATTGCAATTTTCAACACTCCGTCCACCATCCCCTTTGTTTTTGCATAGAGAATAAAGAACCACTGAGTATTTTGGCTGGGCTCAGTACAAGAACATACCGCAGAAATTTAGACTACTTTCAGGCACACAAATTAACACAGGAGGGTCCATATCCTTCTTCACAGTGCAGATGAAAGCGAATGTCAGCTGGTTACAAATAGCAAGGTGGGAATTGGTCAAGATAATAAACAGCACTGAGCTCTGCCTTAATGCAATCAAGGAAGAACTAAGGGCCATCTGCTTAGCAAAGTTATGTGTAGTAGCTCATGCACTCACACACACAGATATACACTTGGTAATGCTTGAGATTCTTCTTCCTATGCTCACCTAATCATATTCTACCACTTGAAATATTTTGAGAAACTTCCAATTTATTTGAATGGGGTTGGTTAAAGTATACCTGGTGCCAGTGGTGGCTCTTCTGCTAAGGCCGAGGAGCGTTGCCCCACTGCTTTTTGCAGTATAATAAAAGGAAAACTAAAATGATAATAAGTCTACGTTATTATAATTTTATTTTTCCTGCGTTTCGGTGGTGGGTCAGAACATCTCACAGAGCCCCCTGGGGCGGGCCAAACATTCATGTGCACTTTATATGTTCTCCATGCAGGCTGCATTCCAGATTTTACATATTTTATAAAATAAAATATTTAGCGGATTCAGAATTTGTTCATCCGAGCTTTCATATTTACTCAGAGCAACTTGTGCTTGCCTCCCTGTTTTAGAAGGCTGTCAAGAATTACAAACTGTATGTGGAAATGCAACAGGAAGTAGGACATTACCACTAGACTTTATGATGGTTCATATTTATCATTGGGATTGTCCATCAAAAACTTGAATTGATGGGTGGAATATGTTGTCAGAGAAGTGGCAATCATTTAATGTTGCGGTAATGTCAAGGTATATGGCATGTTGCTAGATTACTGTTTGTGCTAACAATCGAGGCTCCTGGATATGTTATGCCTTTTCTAGTAAAAATGGCCCTAAGGCACTGTAGACCACACTCCCGGAATGGGTCTCATAAAGGTATATGCTCTAAATAAAGCTTGCCAAAAGTGCACTAGCATGTTATGTTATGATATGAAGCACTTATAGAGTGCGTAGCTACCTATAGGTATCCCAGTCTCGACAGAAACATCAGAAAGGTAATTTAAAACCTCTACTAATGGGGATATTCTGGAATAGCCAATTATTCAGCATTTTCCTGGAAGCTGGTTTGCAGACACAGAGATAGGGGGAGGGTGTTCCTTAACCTAGCCACATTGTATAAAAAAGAGCACCCACCAAATCATTCTCTTCTAAGTGAGGGTATTTTGGCCAGGTATGCATTAGAGGAACCTAGGGGCCTTTGAAAGCAGTAGAGTGAACGCCAAGAGCAAGAAATCTGGGGTTCCTTACCCCACAGTTCCTTATGGGCAATACACGGGGAATTGAACTAGATCATGTCAACCACAGGGAGCCAATGAAGGGAGTTCAAAGCATGTTGGGCTGATTGGTACCTACGTATATTGAACAGCACTCGGGCAGCACAATTAAATTCCACCTGAAGTTTCCTTTTTGTGTCCTTAGGAGCTCCTCGGTAAATAGAGTTCCCATAATCCAGGCAGAAGAGAACAACAACATTCTTGCAGTGAAAGGAAGAAGAGGAAGAATCTTCTGAATCATACTGAGCATGCCATAACAAGTGGATGCAAGCTTCACTGACTGATTGTCAAATTTGAGGGAATTAACCAGCCACATGCCAAGGTTTTTAATGATGGCTTCAGAGACGGGATGACTATCTATAAAAACTGGGCCAATCCAGTCTCAGACCCGAGTTTAATTTTTTGCGAGGAACATGAGCTCAGTTATGTCCCAGATAAGCTTGGGACAGGAGTGTTCCATCCACTTAACAACATTTTCAAGACATGGGCCTAGAGTGAAAGAATGGGAGTCTTGACTTTGAGTCAGATAGAAAACTAGTTGTGTATCGCTAGCTTAACGAACTATTGGGGCCCCAAAGGGTAAGACGATATTTGTCTGAGGCCTCAAGTATATATTAAACAAAATCGGGCTCAAGGAAGATATTGAGTCTTCTTCAAAGACCTGAAATGTTTTATCTTCAAATAAAGACTATAACCAAGAAATAACTCTTTCGATGATTCTAGCCTTCACAAGTCTTTTTACAAGGATGTTATAGTTTACTGTATTGAATGCTGAACTTAGATCGAGTAGTATAATGGCGGCTTGACCTCCTTGATCAAGCAGTCTCTTGGATTCTTCAACCACTGCCAATAAGGCAGTCTCTGTGCATGGTAGGGTTGAAATCCGGTCTTGGTGGAGTGCAATAATTATTGACACTCTAGAAATTCAGCAAGGTCTGGAAGAAGGGAGATAGGATGATAGTTGCCTAACATAAAGAGGGCCAGGTTAGGCTTATTTAATAGTGCTTTACCATGGCATGCTTCCATGCCAGTGGAACACAACCAGTGGTAATAGAAAGATTTATTAATTCGAACAGAGGGGAAGACCGAATCTGCACATCTATCTTCAATTCATTGGGGGCTAAGTCAATAAGGGATCCTGACTTAAATTGATACAGGATCTCTGTGAGCTTACCTGAGGTCGAGATAGGAAATGCCACAAGCCTATTGTGAGTATAAGATGCCTGATCATCATCAAAAGTAGAAATACAAGTGGAAGAGGGGGGTTGAACATATTATAAAAATCTTGGATTTTTGTATGAAAAAACCTAGATAGATCATTGAACCGTAGAGTCACAGATCCAAAGTAGGACCTGAGGAGGATGACCCAAGAAGGGCTTTTGCAATACACAACATTTCACATGGAGAATTGGCAGCTTGATTGATTTTTCCTTCAAAGTAAACTATTTGGGTTCTTTGAATTTCAGCTTGATAGACTTTAATAAAGTCTACGTATTTCTGTTTGCTTATCTCCCCATAATCTTTTATCCGGATCCTTTGAGCCCTTTTACAGATTTGGTTCGGCTTACGGAGGTTGGGTGTATACGAAGTTTACATTTTCTTCTTAGCTTAATTAGTGAAGGTTTTTAGGGGATGACCTGATCAAGGGTAGATTTAATCAATTGAGAAAACGTTCCATTGGCTATGGTAGGATTTGGATCTAATACAGGTCTGGAATCAATGAGAGCTTGTTTCCATTGCTCCACTGACCATTTAGACCGAGGTCGAAATTTGCTGCTAATTGGTTTAAGGTTAAGGGTTGACAACACAGTTTACAGAATAGATGGTATCAGAAACTGCTCTGACCAGATTACAGGACCTAAACCTTTAACATTTCATCATTGGGGAAGAAAGGGGCAAGTAAACTGAATTGCTAAAACGTCTTGAAGAAGATTAGAAGCTTGAGTGTTCATAGACTCATAGAGATATGAGATATAGAGATAGGTTAATAGGGAAAAATTGGCTTTAGTACTAGACAAATTGGCAACAACTTCCAGAGGGATTGGAGGAATTTCCCACTTGATCCAGGTGGTCTATATACTAGAATACCCGCAAACATGCTAGTGGGGGAATACAAGATCACAAAAGTTATACTTTCCCAGTCTAATAGCTGAGTGGGTTCTATAAGACAGCTTAATGTATCTTTCAAGATGATTGTGATACCTGCACCCTCCATAATTTCATGGTCTCTGTGCTGGATATAATATCCAGGGGGGGGGGGGGGTTCAGCAAGATCTGGACCAGATTCTGCATGTTCCGTCAAAAATGCAACATCTGTTTTTTCCCCTTCCCCTTCCAGAAGAGTAAAAAGCTCCGATTTATGTTTTGGAATCGACCTACAGTTAATTAAAAATATTCAACAAATGATTTGCGGATTGGAGGGAGGCTTAAAAGCAATAGTCTGTGGAGGGGAAAGCGAACAATGTTGGCATGTGGCTTCTCCTTTACATAAACACAAGGAGTGAAAACAGCCTTCATTTTAAAAATCCTACATATCTAAGAGTTGAGAGGGAGAATATGTAAGCCTAACTACTTGAAAAAAGGCAGGGTTATTGGACCCTGGCCACAGTTGGACGCAGACTGATGCAGATGAGCTTGCCTTAGGTGCACCTTCGATGTGCCAGCGGCAAGCCCGCTGCGTGCGGCTGCGGATCTAATTTTACAATGAGAACCCAGAGAAACTAGAGTGCTAACCAACATGGCGTCTCACAACATCTCAGTGTCAAAAAATCTGAATTCAATTAAAATGGCTTTAATTAAAACAAATCAATATTACATCAATTAACTTAGTGCAAATGCGATTTAAAACAGCACACTAAGTGGAATTCAGTTTTTGGTCACTTTAGAATCACAATTCATGCTTGGCATCCGATTAGCAGCAAAATCAAAAGAATGATTCTGTGAGATGCTAACCGCTCGTCCGCACAGCGGATCTATAGTTTATAATGAGAACCCAGAGACACTGGAGCGCTAACCAAAATGCCGTTTTCCAGCATTTCGATGTTCAAAAAAAGTAGAAGTCGATTAAAATGGCTTCAATTAAAATGGCTTTGATTAAGCTAGTTAAATTTTAAATCAATGAATTTGGTGCCAATTCGATTTATAACAGCAAACTAAGTGCAATTCAATTTTAGGTCACTTTAGAAACACAATTCCCGCTTGGCCCCCGATTAGCAGCAAAAGAAAAAGAATGTTCTGTGAGATACATCAGTATTGAATGCTTGTTTAGCACGCAAACACAGTGTTCACGTGTTTTCGCTATGAGTGCGTGCACACTTTTATTCAATTCATGTATAACACAGGTTACATTCAACAATAGCTAACTACTGATGACATTTCAGAGTGTTTGTCGTGTTTTTTAAACCCAACCAAAGAAAATGCACAGCACAAGACTGCGTTTCTTTTTCGCACAAGTCTCGCAGAGAATATATAGAAAACTAAAGGTATCAGAATGCAAATAATTCAGGAATAATTGACTTATTATTATCATACATTTCGTGAGATATTCGTCGAAGCCTTACTGCTTGAGGAGAGGCAACAGTTCTTTGCTTCACAAAAAACAGAAAGAGTTTGGAGGAAGTAGGAAAAACCTAGGGGCTTATTTACAAGCCCCTTGCGCTGCCGGTGTGTCACTTTTATTATATGTTGTGCCGGTGGCAAAGGGGGCAAAGGGGCTTATTGTAAATAAGCCCCCTTGTTCTAAATGCATCTTTTGTGAAATACCTGCATACATGAATGAATTATGGGGCATATGTATAAGAAAGTGGGTTATCTCCAAATTTGCTGATTCCATGCTCCATCACTTCAGAAACGTAGGGATGTGCCATATTTACAATATTATGGTGCACCCCTGCATTTCTCCCTGCACTGGCGCTAAATTCAGCTGCCTAGCGCCAACCCAGGCACCCTTGCACACTAGTGCAAGGGTGCCTGCATTGTAGGAATTATTGTTTTTTGTGCAGGAAGGTGTCCCTTCCTGCACATAAACAATCCAGAATGTCAGTTTGTAACTTCTATGTGTGCTGCCTTGTGCAACACACATGGGACTTGAAAACTGTAATTTTTAAATGATTGTTCATGTGTCAGAAGGGACATCTTTCTTTACATAAAAAAACAATCATTCATGGCAATTTGCTGTTTATAGGTGTGCTGTACTATGCAGCACACATAGAAACAGAAAAACATGGAGAAATAGAGCATTTCTCCTCTCTCCACCTTGTTAAGAAAAGGTTTTCCCTGGCTCTGCCTCCTATTTATGCCCCTCTTGTAAATTGGGGGCAGCGTCAAAATCAATGGGTGTTGCGGTGGAACGCCCACCACAACACCCATTGCACGCCACTTTCATGCCAAGTGGATCATGAAAGGAGTCCTTATTTATAAGGCGAAGTCAAGCCATGTTGTGTAGCTCAACACCACCTTGTAAAAAAAGGCAAAGGATTTATTGCCACAAGATCGTCAATAAAAGTGACGTTCTTGTGGCAATAGGGGCTTGTAAATATTCCCCTAGGTTTGATGAGAACAGTGGGCATATGTAAATCTTGCAGGATTTAGAAATCATTTTGTTGAGAATTGCTCCACTTGATGAATATTATGCTGTGACAGGAGAGAGAGCATTTACTGACTGATACATTTTAAAGTGGACAATACAGTAACAGAACAGATGGGTTAGAGGTTTTGGAATGGCTGACAGGAGCAGCTAGGGAGATTTGAAAGTGGTGGGGCGAATCAAAAGCAGCAGGTCCCGGGGCTCACGGACGGCTAATGGACAGGGCCGGACTGGGAACCGAAAACGGCCCTGGCAAACTGCTTGGCCTGCTCCCTCTCCAGGGGGGGAGGGGGAGAGGGGGCTGCCGAGCTGTTTTCTAGAGCCGGTTTTGGCCAATAATAGCCCTATTCCACCGTCAAATCAGTGTTACTACCAACTTCAAATGCCACTAGCCGCTAATGCTCAATTTTGTATTGATGGCTTAAATCAGTGGTTCCCAAACTTTTGACTCCTGAGGACCCCCACTGAATCATTACTGGAAGCCGGGGACCCCAAGAACCTGACCTTACTTTTACGGAGTTCTATATGATAACGTATTAATTTTTTGTCGAATGATACTGGTCTTTCCTAGGACTTTATCACGAAAGTTTGTATTTGCATAGGAATGTCATGTGGCTTTTTTATGTGATTTTCTAAAGTACATGCATTTAACTCTGAATTACTCCAAGTTGGTGCACATGCTGCAGGCAACACAACCCAGAAATAGTGAGGTGTGATTGCTATTTTTTACAGCAGTATATGCACTAAATCTGAAAAAGTCTGAGTTAAATGCATGCCTTTTATAAAGCCAGGTTGCATGCACAGGGTCATAATATAAAGCCAGGTTGCATAAACAGGGTCATACAGTTGTGCCCTAATTGGACCCACCCACTCCCGTCATGGTATGGCTCTAAAGGGCATCCCAGTTGCACAGAGAAGGACAGAATGCTTCTGAAATTAAACGAGGGAGGATTCTTCTGCTGCTTAGGGACTTCCTATGCATATTGCTCATGTCATTCACACTGACATGGAAGATGATATTTAGATATATATCTTCCAGATGTTGGACATCGAATTGCATACTGATTAATGAACCTGGAAGAGACAATGCTGTTATTCACACTGCGTATTTTCCTGTTAATCATACACACTCAAATATGAGGCATTTAATATAAATATGGGAGGACTGTGTTTGATGTATTCGATCATTGCACACTATTCTTAGAAAATATCCCATTCTATTATTAAATGTATAGGCATCTCTGGCAATTATAACATAATTAGAGACAGCCCTTTATGCCCTGTCAAATAGCTGTCCTATGGCCACTCCCTGCCACTAATGTCACAAGGAGTTAGCAGCTACAATCTAACTGAGGCACTATATCCAGTGAAGGTCACCATTGAACCTCACTCAAAGTGTCTAAAATTGCACCGACCATGCAGCTATAGACGCAACCTAAACCTTTCTTCGGTGAAGATCAATGACAATCACCCAGTGCCTGATTTCAGCGCTGCTCCCACAGTCACAACTAGTGGATACGCACCTGTGGCACTATGGGCCTAATTACAGTGTCGGTCACATCCCTACACTGGGATCACAATGTTACCGCACACGGTGCAGTCAAATACTTCATTTGTCTGAGGGAGCTTGTGTTACGGCCGTAAACCAGCCGCAGCACACCATCCCATAGAAAAATGGGAGAATCTGTTCATCCCTGCACCGCATGGCAGGCACCTCAGGGTGCCTACCACGAGGTTCGTGGATTAACATTGGTGCCTTCTTGTCCACCAACCAGAGGCCACAGGCTGAAGGGGGCCCTGCTAGGGGTCCCCAAGGTCACTTTCTGACAGGCTTTCCATGTTGGAAATCCCTACATGGAAAGCCTGTCGGAAACCGACATTGTGAACCCTACAGTGTAAATGCGGTCCTTAGGGAATACATGGCGGGTTCTGACTGGCCAATGGGCTCCTTGAGCCTGTCGGAATCCAGCCGGAATGACCGTCTGGTTTCAGTTTTGATCGCCTGCATTGTAAAGCGGGGGTCAAAACTGAAACCACAATAAGGCTGAGAAAGCCTACGATCTGCTGCATGGGGCTTTCCAAACCTCATCGTACTGAGAGGTCCCATATGTCTAGCCTGGGTCAACACCGCATGTGCATCAAAGGCTGTTCAAATGCTGTCAGCTAGCAGGTACAAGCAACACTGCATTATGACAGGTGCTGCCTATATTAAACATAAAAAGTACACCCATGTACTTTAAATAAATAAAATACAAAGTTCTCACCAACGTCAATTCATCCAGTATTTTTCTTCTGAGAAGGAAGGTACTCCACTGTTCTGTTCCCAGAAAACCATGGAGCCTGAAGTAAAGAACCAATGTACCTAATCAATCCTGGAGCGGATCTCATACTGTTTTCAGCATAAAAGTAGTGCCATGATTGGTTTGAGCAAGCTAACACAGTGCTCCTATTCAGACTAGGAGCCTATACTTGCAGCCCACACAGCTTATTACACACCTCGTATATTAGTGTGGGCTGAAGGGCACATGTTGGGCTGGCCGTTGAAAGACAGCCAGCCAATCCGTCAAGAGCACTTTAGGCAAGTCATACCTGCTGCCAATCAGCAGCTGGATTGCCCTGTCCGAGACACAGTGAGTGCGCTTAATTAAAATGGGCATGTCCATTGGCCATTTTATCAAATTTACGTTTGATGGTGTAGCTGCTAGGCTCACAGCAGACAAGATGATGCTCCTCTGCCCAAAAGGAGGAACCGCTGCTTATGGCTGGTGAGGGTAAGCGGCAGTCTCACAGCTGCGGCCCATGCAGGTAAGAGGTGTGGGGCGGCGGGACCGGGTGGGGGGATCCGATGTATAATGATGAGGGAAAATTAAATAAATAATTAATTTCCTCTCACCATTGTCTATCGAAATCCCACTCACCTGGCCCCACCACTCTTAACTGAACAGTCAGCAGTTGCAGTCACAGTGAGATATTGACAGGCCAAGGTGGCAGAGATAAGAAGAGAATATGGCAGATAGAGTGGTGGACAGAATGTGGGAGTGACAGTGAGATGATAAAAGGAATAATAACAGATGTGCCTAATGACTCATTGGAAGATAGCTCCAGAAAGGACTAAAGGAAGACAGTGACTAAGAGAATGCAGAGAGTTACTTAAATGACCAGTTATAGAGCGTTTGAAATATTCCTTTCGATTTTGAACAGGTGACTTCCAAATGACAATGCAGCAATCAATTTCAAGTACAATACCACATAATGGCTTTTTTCGTACATTACCTTTCTTGCCGGGAAATGACCACCAATGATCTTTATGTGCTTCCTGGGTCCACAAGCTCACAGGGGCAAAGATCTGGGCCCCTTAGAATGGGCTTGGAATATATGATTTTCACAGGAATAAGAAGTCTCAAGGTTCTTCTTCAACATAAGCAAATAATGTATTGGTCACCTATCCCTATAAGCCTTCAACATATTAACAATTGACAAACGACATTTTTGATGTCATGATCAACTCTTGAGATGCTAGTGCGTGTTAATTGCCCTACAGAAAATCTATGATGAAATACCCACATATGGTTTCACAAATGTACTTTAGAAGCAAACAAAAATCAACAAATATTAATATTTTACCTATGAAGGGAGCCTCATCATAGCATTACTACTCAGTTACAAATAAGCAACATATATTGTGAGGTGTCCACTAGGAAACATTTAAGAATATATGGTACTCCATGAGTTCATGTATTCCATCTAAAGAGTAGCAGAGATCATTCAGAGGTTTGCTGAACACTGGGTACCATATCACGAAGGATACAAATTGCTAACCACTCCGGCAATTAGGCACAGTGCACTTCCAGGACACCTATGATATGATTCTACATAAAGGACAATCTGTTATCACTGGGGATTTTGCTGATGCATCTAATTTGCATCTTTGAAAAGAAATGCTTTCCTTATTAAGCCCACTAAAGCTTATCTCCATCTCTACAACCCACCTCTAATTGATGAGGAAAGCCTCTGCAGACCCTCAACAATTGCCAAGTACAGAACAATCTTCCTGCTAGCATACCCAGCCAAAGTCTTTAGAGAAAATAATCCACAGACACCTCACCAGCTACCTCAATGACCGCCAATTCCTCACCAGAACCACAGCACAGAAACTGGCCTCACCGCCAAGGATGACAACCACATGACTCTGAATATAGGCAACATGGTGGCCGTCAACCTCCTGGACCTCTTTACAGTATTCAACCCAGTCTCTCACCCCACCCTCATCCAACGACTATATGACATTGGAATATAAGCGCATGCACTTTGATGGATCTGCTCATTATGATGAGCAGGATCCAGGCACTCAGCCTGGCACCATAACCCTCAAATGCTTCCAACTGCATCTCGGTAGTTCCACAATGATCTTTCTTGAGGTCACACCATGTAACAAGCATTAGCTAAGCAAATAGGCCTAACTTTACTGCTTTAATGCAGGCAAAATCCGGTATGAATAAATGCACTCAAACGTTTTTCTGGCATGTGCCTGTGCAAAAATCGTTATCTGTGCCATCTACATGTGTGCCATTGTTGGTATTGCTAACAATTTTGTTGTAGAAAACGAAAAAACTGCAGACTTGTGAAATTAAATCAGCAACACCAAAATATCAGGAGTAAAAATAGGGCTGACAAATAGGAGTCATAAAAATGGCAGGTTGCATAGAGACACAACACAACAGATTCACCGACACAAGGCTCTGCATGCTTTAAAACATTAACACCAGACCTATTCATTCTTCCAGTGCTTTTTTGTATTACAAAATTACACAAGCAACCTGGGACCGGTTTTGTCCAGCTATATTTTAATGCAGATTTATATAGCGCTTTACATGAGAGCCTAATGCTCGCGTCTCGTGCCCCCTGCCCAATCACCGCGGCCCCCTGACCCAACGCAGCAGCAGGGCGTACCATTGCCTGAAATCGCCCTGGGGTGAACACTCTGCGAGTGTCACCCCCAGGAGCCAATGGGGCAATAACCATGCCTCACACCAAGATGGGGTAAATGACCGCTTTATTGGACAGGTAGGCAGTACAAAGAAATGCATAACAGATCATACTATAACATTTTCCAAACTTACACCCCATCTCCTGAACCATGACCCCCTGTCATCTATTTCCTCACCTTGTTCTTCCTAAACCTCCTCCCCAAAGCCTATCTCAATCTCCTGCCTACCTCTTGACTCCAATTTATCTCCCCTGCTCCCCTCTGCCCAAACCTATCCCAAATGCCCACAACCCTTCCTGCCTGTCTTGATTTCCTCCAAATCTGCCACCAGGAAAAACCCTATCACAGGTTTTTTTCCTGTCCCCCCCCCCCTCCAGCTTGTCAGCGAGTATGATAGAAAAAGTTTATGTAGTCACTGAAGCCAAACAGGATAACTCTTTATTCGAATGTGAACAATGGTGAGAAAAACAAAAACTATACTATACTGTTGCCATAACAGTATGTAAACGTTATCCCTGTAAAGATATAAACAGCAAAAACCACCACCCAACAAAATCTGCATTTAATCAGAAAGAGAAAACTAAGGAAAACGGTTTGCATAATGTCTGGAAGGGGAGGGGAGGGAAAAGGAAAAGAAAAAAGAGAGAGATTAAAAAAGGAGGGGGAAGAGGGAGTGGAATGATGTGGAAAGAAACAAGGATACAAAAGACGGTGGAGAAAAGGGGAAAACAACAAGGGTGAAATGCTATACGACAAAATCACTGTAATTTAAAAACAAACAAGCTGAAACAAATGCTGTAGCTAAAACAGTACATTCTCAACACCATGGATTAATACTCAAAATCCCGGCAATCATCTCCTTTATGTTCAGCAGGTACATTTCTTTTCCAATGAAAGAAAGATGTACTCCATCATGTCTGAAAAACTGAAAATCTGCCCTGTTAATCTCATCGTGGGACAACCAATAAATGTGATTGATAAAACAAAAACGCTGCAAATCACGATTTACTTTCCTGCTCGCCCTTCCTATAGCAGTAAAACTGTACGCCCCTCTCCATACTCTTTCGGGCAGAAGAGCTGTCAGTATGAGTTGACATCTTGGCCAAATCTTCAAGAAAAGCTCAATATCAGTCTTTATGTCGATCAACAGCCCCAAACCAGACATTTGAACTAGGTCATTTTCCCCAAGGGGAATCAGGTGCAAATCAGGCAACTCACTAATCAGTGGCAAAAATTGGCCCCATTCCATTCCACTCTTCCCCCACCATGATAGAGAAACCGCCTCTGATGAAAAACCCAGATTTCTGCCAAAATGCTGTTTGTCGACCTGGGTGGCTGCCCACTTGATGAAAGAATGGCCAATAACCCAAATGACCTTGGGCGAGGATTCTGCACCTAGAAGGAAAAAACAATTAATATCCTTCAGCTTAAACATTATGTTCCAGTTGTCTGATGTAGCGTAAAAAACTATCTGAAAGCCAAAGCCCTAATTTTTTATATGTCAGCTACAGAAAAACCCCACCTGGCCACTTCTGAGGCCGCCCCGATCCTGAAACAGTGTGTACCACATTTTTTGGGGTCCTCGCCAATAGCCTTCAGAGACTTTCTTAATATGGCTAGCAAGTGCGATGCTTTAAGCTGGGAGCTATCTTGATGGCGAATAACAAAACTGGAAAATGCACCCCCAACTTTAAAAAAATCAGACCATGCTTGTATAGGGAAAAGGAAACCACCCATCGCCTTTAAACTTACCCTGGAACCCCTACCCATCTGATCAGTTTTGGAATGCTCTAGAAAAATTTCAATGTGGGAATGAAAACGTGATACATGCATGGTCTTCAAATCATCGTTGATGGACGTACCCAATAGCTCCCACACCCTAAAAGCCCCGAAAAATAGCCATACCATGCACAATTTATGCAAATGGAACTCAAATTTAGAAAAACAAATCTGGGACAAAATCTTTACAATATGGGCTAACAATTTTAGTGATATAGGATCTCTCTGGTATGAACCCCTCTTCCGATGCTTAGCCCAGCTCTGTAGCATTCTCTTTCCCATCTTGCCTGCTGATGGTTTGTATCCCCAAAAGGATTTCCCGTAAAAGGAGATACCTGCTAATCTACCAGCTATAGTGGTGGAGGAAACATTTTTTTAAATATTAAGCATAATAAATTGTACAACGTCCTCTCTATGCTGTTGGAAACCCAAACCATTGCAAAATCTGAACATAGCACCTGAGTCTAAAAATTCCAGCCTGGCTCTTCTGTAAACCAATTTAGTGCTCTTTGCTAGAGAGTTCTCGACGAGCTGCTAAGCATTCATATCCCCAAATTCCATATCTCGCGGGCAATGGGAGCCTTCAGCAAATCCGCTCCGGGCGCCAAACCACAAAATCTCTCCCACTGAAAACGAGACAGTGCATCCGCGATATTATTTGCTATGCCTGCAATGTCTTTAACCTTAAAGACAATGTTAAACTTTAAAAATGCAATCATAAATATCTGCAGCAACCTCAGCATCAGTTTTTCTTTTGCCTTTTGCCCATTTACTAAATCTACCACTGTCTTGTTGCCAACAAGGAATAGAACTGTTCCATTGGCCAATTTGAAACCCCATATGAAAAGGGCCACTATGAGTGGGAAAAATTCCAAGAAGGCAATACTCTTCTTCTCTGCAATCCAATTTACCGGCCATTTCTCAGCACACCACTTACCATCCCAAAATAAGGCGAAACCATGGGTACCAGAAGCATCAGAAAAAAGTTGCAGTTGCCAGATAAAATCTTCGTCCAAAGACCAAAGTCTTCTGCCATTGAAATCTGATAGAAATTTTGAACAAAATCAGCTTGCATATGTGCTGATACCCTTATCCTGTGGTGTGGAAGTTTCATGCCTGACATAGAAAATCCCAAATGCCTGCAAATGGACCTGCCAGCCCGTATGACCTTGCATGCAAAATTCAAATGACCCAGCAAACACTGTGCTTCCAAAAAAGTCTGCTTTACTGCATTACGTGCCTGATCTAAGAGCTTTGTTATTTCTAATATCTTCTTTTGAGGAAGCCTAGCTTGCCTCTTAATAGTGTCAATCTCAATGCCAAAATATGTAAGGCAACAACAAGGACCTTCAGTTTTATCTTATGCTAAGGGTACTCCTAGCGTATCTGCGAAAAGCTTGAAATCATGTAAAGCCATGTCACAGAAAATCATCCAGATAATGTGTAATGCCCTTATGTCCTGTGAGAAAAGAAAAGCACCACTGAAGAAAGGAACTAAATGCGTCAAATAATTTGCAAGAGATGCCACAACCCATAGGAAGGTTCTTGTCAACAAAATATTGTCCTTCAAAAAATATGCCTAGTAAAGAAAAATTTGATGGATGTACTGGCAACAAACGGAAAGCAGACTTAATGTCACACTTGGCTAACTGAGACCTAGCCCTCATTCCTCTCATCATAACTAAAGCCGAATCCACTGATACAAAATGTACAATGAAGTCCTCTCTGGCAATGAAATCATTAACTGATGTACCTTGTGGCCATGATAAATGCTGAATCGTCCTAAACTCACCCTCAGCCTTTATTGACACTACACCCAGCGGAGACACAATCAAATCTTCAAAAGGGGAATGATTGTAAAGGACCTGCCATCCTGCCTTCCTAAATCTCCAATTCTTCCTTTACTATGTGTGGGAAAATGTTGGCAGATTTTAAATTCTGCGCAAATCTGGGGCTTCGTGGGCCTTGTTAACCTAGCTTAAAACCTTCTCTAAAACCCCAATAAAGTAGAGCAGCATCCTGTGAGTCTGGGTAGAACTGCAACCAGTTATATAAAATGTCCACCTTGATTGGTGTAAAAGCCCTTGTTGCCAAACTGTGTTGAAAACCCCCTTCCTCTGCCTGGAAAACTGTTCCCCCAATGTGTCTGTTCCCCGAAACATTGTGGGACTGCATGTTTTCCCCCACATCTGGAGCATTCGTGTTTGTATTTACAGGGATTTCTAACACAGTACCCTTAATTGAAATTCCAGCATGCGCCAGAAACAATGGTTGTAGGTATGGTCCATGCCCCCACCCCCAGAGGTGGACCTAAACTGAAAGGGCTGATAAGCTACTGCCAAACCACTGGCTCTGTGCATAGATGGGGGTGGCCTTTGAGGGTACATCCACTGAATCCAAAACTCATTGTCAACCTCCCTCCATGGCTTGTCCGGCAGTAATGTTAATCTAGCTCGGAACACTTCATCGTAATGAAGCCAAGCATATCCCCCAAATTCAGTCGCTGCTTATCTGATGAGATCAATATATTTAAAAAGAGATACTGATCTGTCTGCAAATTTCTCACAATATACACTAGCGAATATGAGAAAGGCGGAAGTCCACAAGTTTATGTTTGTAGAAACCCTCGGTCTTTTTGACAGTTACCAGGCCTCTTCTTTAGAACCTTCTTTTGCCTGTATTTCCCTGGGAATAAGCTTAAAAACATCAATGAATTCCCCTTTCCATATCCTATCTTTCGTGGCCTTGCTTAAATGAGCACCCAAAGGCATGGAAACACCCATATAAGGTAAACGTTTAAAAATGCCAGCTGAATTATTGACAACATCTGCTTTGTTTATGCTCTCTTCCATTGTCAATGTTTGAACTGTGGCAGACCTAACACCCCCCTCTTTGCTGTCACGAGCGCCATCTTGTAAAGAATCTAATATAGTCTGTGCCCCATCAGTACCCACACCTATTATTATTATTAAATTAGTTTTGTAACGCGTGCAGCTACCCAAAAAGGGTTTCCCGGCGCCTAGCACACAAATTGCTAGAAAAGGAGCAGTCAAGAACCATTTGCTACTAAAAGAGCCAAGTTTTAAGATTTCTTCGAAAGCTGAGATAGGACGGGTCATTCTTTAAGGACACCGGGAGAGAATTCCAGATTTTGGGGCCAAGATAAGAAAAGTAACGGCCTCCCATTCTTGCAAGTTTAAATCTTGGAATCACGAAGTCTCCGTAGGCTGTAGAGCGCAGGGGACGAGAAGGAATGTAAGGATGGATGAGCTCTTGCAGATACACTGGTGCCACATCTTGTTTGATTTTAAAGATGTAACACAGGGTTTTAAATTTAATTCTTTGATCAATTTGAAGCCAGTGAAGGTCACGCAAATACTGCGAGATGGAAGCCTGTCTAGGAACTTGACAAAGAAGGCGTACTGCAGAGTTTTGAACTACCTGTAGCTTTCTCAGTACAGTTTGGCAGCTACCGAGATAGGGAACATTGCCGTAATCGAGGCGAGAGGTGATGAGTGCCTGGACTACCGTGCGCTGGTTTGAGGCAGGAAGCATCCAAATGATCTTACAAAGCCACCTCAAGATCGTGAAACAGATGGCAGCAACACTCGCCACCTGTTGTCTCATAGAGAGACTATCATCAAGAATGATGTCCAGATTACGGACATGGGTGACAGGTAGGGGAAAGGAACCCATTTCCTGAGGCCAATGGAGAGGGCCCCATAGGTCCTTGTGCTTGCCCAGGATAAGGACCTCAGTCTTATCCCCATTTAACTTAAAAAAGTTAAGGCGCATCCACTCTGTCACTTGCCGTAGGCCGCACTGAAGGGCAGATGTCGTCCGTCTTTAGTGGTGAAAAGCGAAAAGACAATCTGCGTATCATCTGCATACGAATATATGGAAAGACTCGCCTCTTCCACAATCTCTGCCAGAGGTCTGACATAGATGTTGAAGAGCAGGGGGCTTAAAATGGATCCTTGTGGGACTCCATGTGCTGATACGCTGATCTTAAATGATGCCTTAGCAGAAACGACTTGAAAAGTGCGACCATCAAGGAATGAAGCAAACCAGGATCGGACAGTGCCATCCAGCCCAAGAGACCTAAGGGCGTTAAGCAAGATGTTATGCAACACAGTGTCGAATGCGGCACTCAAATCTAATAGAATGAGTTCCGCAGTTTCCCCTTGATCTAAATGCTGGCGCAGTTTCTCACTAACCCAAAGCAGAGCGGTTTCAGTTGAAAAGTTGGCTCTGAACCCGGATTGTGAATAATGAAGAAAGCCAACTTTGTCTATGTGTTGTGTCAGTTGAGTATTGATATGTTTCTCCAAAATTCTGGAGAAAGCCGGAAGCAGAGATATAGGTCTAAAGTTAGATAGTACAGAAGGGTCTGCTCCGACCTTTTTCAACAAAGGGATGACCAAGGCTCGCTGCCACTCGGGGGGTACCAAGGCCTCCCGAATAGAGGCGTTAAGAAGATCGATAAGGACGCCTTTAGATGTGGCAGAAAGCTGGCAAAGGATGTTAATAGGCAAAGGATCAAGAGGAGACCCAGATTTAATACTGTTTAAATAATTTTGGAAAGACGCCTCTTCAAATGGGAGCCAGGAAGAAATCTTGGCTATCTGGTATCAATTACTGTGATATGTAGGGTCAAATGCAGAAGCCATACTACACAAGGAAGGGGAAGGAGCAGAGAGTGACTTGTGAATAAGTTCAACCTTCTGAATAAAGAATTCAGCAATGTTGTTACATTGATTTTCATCAAGGACAGGAGGAGGAGGAATGGTATCAGAGCCAGCTAACTTCTTCACAACCCAAAATATAGCCCGAGGACGATTAGATGCCTTATTTATTGTGTTATAACAGATCAACAATATCCCAACAGGTATTAATTTAGAGACGATTAAACATGTATGCTAAAAGCATTACAGATACAGAAATAAGGAGACTTGAATCATTTTAAGTTTGGTTGTCATTCGTCATATACTTTTTATAGGCGAATCGTGGAGGCAAAATATACAGTTATAGCAGCACTGAATAAGAGAAATCAATAACAACCCAATTGCACTTGGTGCTTAAATATGTGCAAGTGACGTAAGTGGCGACGCAAGTGACAAAGTGGACAGTGTGAACGGCGCAGGGTGAAAAATTGTGTAAATTATATACAGTGAGTGAGAACATGTGGCTCAAGGCTGGTTTCAATAACAAAAGTGACTGATTCAGATAATTACCAATTTTCAATAAGCCATTGTAGAGTATGCGCCATGTTTTGCGCTGTGTCGTCGACGGCGTTTCGATCCTCATTAATTGGGATCATCTTCAGGACGGGTTTGTATGGTTTAGATGGTGCTGCAGGACGGAAAGGAGAGGTCAGGGAGGCGAAGGGGTGAAAGGTTAGGTAGATGCTCTGAGAACTCAATGGCTCATGGTTCCTAAGTGAGGTCTAATGTTAGCAGCTTGTCGGTGGCATGTTAGGAAAGACTAGCCTACCGGCGTGATCGCAATTTGGATGGTAAAAAGATGTAAAATGGTGATCAGTGCACATGTACAGTGATGTCAACGCGCGTATCGAGCTCGGGACTGGGGTATAGGGTGTGCGAGATTACTGATGCTGTAAGCTAAGCGGTTGACCCTGTCATGGAAGGGGGGAATTCCAGATCAAGTAACGAACTAGGTCAAGAGGGTGAGTGTGAATGGCACGAGGTGATCAGGGACAGCCGGTTTAGGTGGCAAACCCAGAGGAACAGCAGTATAATAGGGCGAGTAGGCGTGCGTGGTGTGCGCGAGGAAATCGGGAGGGGCGCGTGTGCTCAAGGGGGCTAGAAATTACATTAAACGGCTGGAGCGGAACGTGTGCCAGCTGTAGGGGCTCAGGTCGGGACAGGGAGTGGGGTGGACATACGGGAGTGCGTATGTGCGCGCTAAGGCTGGCCGCGGGGTCAAGGATGCAAAAAATTGTGGTTGGGCGTACCTGAAGAATTGGAAGGTATTCAGGAATCAATGGTGCAATCATGCGCGGTGGAGGTTAGGGATGTCTTCCGTCAATCTAGCGGGAAAATGAAAGGGATGCAGTGGGCGTATCGGCTGAAAATACTAACTTGGTTGCTGTACAAGATGTGGTCGGTGAGTCGAACACCATCATGGGGCGTTCCTGCTTCAGTGTTAGAGGCGTCCGGGGGCGGGGGTTACGGAACCTGCGGGAGTAATGGGCGTGTTAGAACAAAGCTAGCAAGGAGTGTACAGAGAGCATTTGGGCCGGTGGTGAGGACGGACTGGAGCGCGGGAACAAATACTTACCTGAACAAATTGTGGCTCTGATTCTGAATTAATCCAGCGACCGAGTAGGGTTGGCCGGCTTACTGGATGATGGGCCGGCAACGATACAAGACCCGGAAGTGGTGGGTCATGGGATCTGTGACGTGTATGGAGGGAGCCTATCGGAGCGCAGGTGGGGGCGGGGACACGGACACAGACTGTACGGGGCAAAGTAGGGAGAACAACCATGATTGAGAAAGATAAAGACAAATCGGCAATGTGAAACCCGCGTTAACGGGGACACCGACTGTATGGGGCAAGGTAGAAAGAACGGTCATGATTGAGAAAGATTGAAACAAATTGACAATGAGAAATCCACGATAATGAAACTATGGCTATGTGCAGATGGTCTCATGGTGTATGATAATCATATATACACGGGGTGAAAACAGCTGAGTGGGAAGTCACAGGATAATGCAGCCCCCCCAAAAACATAATGTGGCAATATACACAGTGCAACACATGTTATGTATGTATACCAACAATTGATAGTGGATAATTACGAAGCAAGGAGCCAATAAGGGCGCATGTAAGACATTGATCACAGGGCAAGACAGGTTATATATATACATACCAGCAAATACTGTGTATAAGTGCTTGCAGGGAAAGATATGCCAGTTCTTCATACCAACGTTTGACAGTGAGTGGTAGCTGCAAAGAGAACACATCAGGGACATAGTGTCAAGTTTACATAAGGCAATGACATATGTAGACAGAGGTGTAAGGTTACAGAAAATAAGGAGTAGGGTTGAAGCATAAACTAGGCAGAGAGGGTACAATAGCAGTTGTTATAGGCTAAATGAAGATTGGGTGGTTCATGGGGACCTCTCAAGTACTGTAATGTGTTTATACTGAAATGGTACTGTTCCATTCATCGATAGTGTTCAAACCCTGATTAACAGAGTTGCACAGGGTCATCCATTTACATTCTGCCCTATCTAGGAGGCTTTTTATGTTGCCACCTCTGGTGGGCAGAGATGATTTCTCTATGACTTGACAGCTGATGTCAGTGTCTAGGTGATTTTTCACGAGAAAGTGTGTCACCAGAGGGGCTGTGAGTACCTTACAGTTGATTCTGCTCTTTTGTTGAATGATGCGTTGTTTTATCATCTGAGTGGTTTGCCCAATGTAAGTTAAGTCGCATGGGCAGCGGATGGCATAGACTACATTCTGGGATCTGCAGTTGGTGTAATTCTTCAGTTTGTATGTTTTGCCACTATAGGTGAAGTCCTTTGTATTGGTAGTGAGGTCACATACACTGCAGTTCTGGCACCTGTAGTGGCCCACGATGGGTTCCAATCCCCAGGATGCTGTGTTGCTATGTCTATCCGTTTGTTGTTGATGGCATGTACTAGATGGCTCGCTAGATTATTGCCACGCTGGTAAGAGAAGAGCGGCGGGTCTTGGAAGTGTTTGTGTGGACGTAATAAGGGCCAGTTCTTCTTTATGATCCTAGAGATGCTGCTACTGTCTGGACTGAATTTGGACACAAATTGTATCCGCGCCATGGATTTCTTCGTTTGTGGAGACAGGAGGTGGTCTCTATGACAATACCAGGCCCTCTTGCGAGCTCCGGTAACCAGGTGTCTTGGATAGCATCTGTGGATTAATTTGTTGGTCAAGATGTCTGCTTCGTGGAAGTAGTCCTTGCGCCATTTGCAATTTCGCCTCATGCGCAAAAATTGTCCATATGTTAGGCCATCCCGTAGTCCACGCGGGTGGTGACTGGAGTATTGCAGTAGAGTGTTACGCTCTGTTGGTTTGCGGTATAGTGAGGCTCCAGCCTCACTATAACGCAGGAGGGAAAGGAGAGGTCAGGGAGGCCAAGGGGGTGAAAAAACACAAGGCATTACAAAGAAAGGTTAGGTAGATGCTCTAAGAACGGATGTATGTCGTTACAACGCATACTTTTTCAACGCATACCTTTACAACGCATTTTTTACACCGCAACATCCATTACAACACATTCCATTACAACGCATGCCGTTACAACAAATTCTTTGAAACTACCTTTACAACGCATTCCACTACAACGCATACTACATTTACAACGCATACCATTACAACGCATACCATTACATTGCATGTATGGTAAGTATTGGATAGTGTAGGGGTAAAAATTACTATTCTAACTCCAGGGGGTGCAGCAGTAGGGTAAGTGTTGGATAGTCTAGGGGTAAAAATTACTATTCTAACTCCAGGGAGTGCAACAGTAGGGTACGTATTGGATAGTGTAGGGGTAAAAATTACTATTCTAACTCCAGGGGGTTCAACAGTAGGGTAACTGTTGGATAGTGTAGGTATGCGTTGTAATGGTATGCGTTGTAATGACTGCGTTGTAGTGGTATGCGTTGTAGTGACATGCGTTGTAATGGTTGCGTTGTAATGGTATGCGTTGTAATGGATGTTGTGTTGTAAACGTTTTGTTGTAAAGGTAGTGCGTTGTAAAAGTTGTGTTGTAAGTGTTGTTTCCCTCTAAGAACTCAATGGCTCATGGTTCCTAAGTGAGGTCTAATGTTAGCAGCATGTCGGTGGCCCGTTAGGAAAGGCTAGCCTACCGGAGTGATTGCAATTTGGATGTTGAAAAGATGTAAAATGGCGATCAGTGCACATGTACAGTGATATCAACGCGTGTATCGAGCTCGGGACTGGGGCATAGGGTGTGCAAGGTTACTGATGTTGTGATCCAGACTGGTGACCCTGTCATGGAATGGGGGAATTCCAGATCAAGTAACGAACTCGGTCAAGAGGGTGCGCATGAATAGCGCAAGGTGATCAGGGACAGCCACTTTAGGTGGCAAGCCCAGAGAAACGGCAGTATAATAGGGCGAGTAGGCTCGCGAGATGTGCGTGAGGAAATCGAAAGGGCCGCGTGTGCTCAAGGGGGCTAGAAATTACATTAAACGACTGGAGCCTCCCTGACCTCTCCTTTCCCTCCTGCAGCACCATCTAAACCATACAACCCCACCCTGAAGACGATCCCAATTAATGAGGATCCAAACGCCGTCGACGACACAGAGCAAAACATGGGGCATACTATACAATGGCTCATTGAGAATTGCTAATTATCTGAATCAGTCACTTTTGTTATTGAAACCAGCCTTGAGCCACATGTTCCCACTCACTGTATATAATTTACACAATTATTCACCCTGCACCGTTCACGCTGTCCACTTTGTCACTTGCGTTGCCACTTATGTCACTTGCACATATTTAAGCACCAAGTGCAATTGGGTTGTTATTGATTTCTCTCATACAGTGCTGCTATAACTGTATATTTTGCCACCACGCTTCACCTATAAAAAGTATATGATGAATAACAACCAAACTTAAATTGATTCACGTCTCCTTATTTCTGTATCTGTAATGCTTTCAGAATACATGCTTGATCGTCTCTAAAATAATACCTGTTGGGATATTGTTCGTCTGTTTTATCTCTCTACCCCGATCCCGACGAGGTTTACCAGTCACACTCCTGTAATGCCTTATTAGTTATTGTGTTAGCAACGTAAAAAATGCGTGCCTCTTTACACACAGAATGATAACTTTTAAGAGCAGCTTTGTAAGCATCTTTACAAGTTAAAGAGTAAGATCTCCTCCATATAGTCATAACTATATCCACTCTTGAACGTTTTGCTGTCCGTACTTGAGTCTCACCTGGTGTGCTCTGTATTTGGTATGTAGCCAAGCCACCTTGCTTCATCCCCCTGCTCTGTGTCTTCATGCTGGCGCCGTAGTTGTTAGGCGCAGGTCTTTCATTCAGTACAAAATATAATCTGGACAAGTCTTTAGTGTACCCCCCCCGCTTTCCCCCAAATTTAGGCACACTGCCATCTATTTCATTGTTTTCTGAAAGCTCCCCTTCTTCCACAGAGTCATTATCATTGTCCGGTGTAAAATTGTCTACCACCCCTTTCTTACTTATGCTACCACCCCTGCCGCTGCCACTAGGCTTTTCCCCATCTCCAATACCACCATCAAACTCCCTCCAATTCACAATTTTTTTGAAGAGGTCGGCTCTCTTGACGTCCAGTGGTGCGGGAAATTTCGCGAAAAATTTCCCTTTGTTCACATTTCTGGCGTTGCAGGACGCTTGATGCATGGCTGGTACACTCTTGCTGCCCCTTATTGTGCCTGGAAGTATTTCTCCCTCGTTGGACAACAAAACGCCTGATTTCGCCACCGAAAACCTACAATTTTCCTGTAAATTCAATACCCTGCACTTCTCAGTAATATCCTGTAGAATCCATACCCACTGACCTGGCCCTTCAGGACCCGGTTGACTCGAACCTAGATCCGTCCCCGTATGAGTAGGCGTGTCCAATAGAGGAGGAAGAACTTTTACTTCTCCTACGCCTGAATTCACCTTATCAGGCACCATAGAACTGTGCATAGCTAAATAATGTGCTGCATCGAATTTTGGGTAACAACATTTTTTTTTTAAAACAAAATCCCCATGTTCTTGAGATATTATTATTTTTTTTTTTGCAAGACCTTTATTGTAAATATGCTCACATACACAGCAGTATGCCTACAACCCTATACAGGGCCGGCTGCTATCAAATCAACAGTGGGTATCTGTAAGCATATATCAAGGATAACAGGCAGGGACAGTCCAAGACCGTGGAGGGCAAGAAGTGGTCAGAGTCCAATTAGATATCAATCTCCACATGAGTTCCCCGCTTGACACCTACAGGTCTTATTTTGCAGTGTTTATACAGAACAGTAACAAACCCCACCCCCCCCCCATCTCAGCAAACCCGGTCCCAGGTCACAGTAAAGTTCATAGAATTAATACAGAATATGAAAACAGTGTAAAAGGCACACAAGGTATTGTCAACAATCGTAGATGCGGCATTACCCCAATTATACAAGGCAGCATGTGCCACCAGTCGTTGTGCAAGAACAGGGAGAATTAAATCCAGGACAACCCCCCAGGAGCCACATTCACAGCAGACAAAACAACCCATGGGCGACAACCACGCATCCCAACCATTTATTCAGACAAACCCTCAGGCATACCGACAACAGGCAATCAATCCCCGCCCCCACTGTCAGAACTGTTATCCTCCTCCAATCCAAGCATGTAAGCAGTGTATGGAGCCCAAATGTCCCGTGGACGTGACTTCTCCGGCAGAGTTTCAGCATAGCATGTCAACTGATCCCTACAGTAGGCCATGTCCTTTAACCACAATTGCACATCAGGTGCCCGCCTGCCTCCCCACCCCACGGCCACCCTCCGCTTAGCAAGCTGCAACGCCAGTACAATCAATTTCCGTTCCTTACATGGCACTCCAGAGGCGAGCCCTAGCAAACATAACCGTATATCCATTGCCACCTCCGTGGCCGTCATCTTAGTGAGGGTGTCAGTCACAGCCAGCCAGAAGTCATACACCTTGGCACACCCCCATGCCAAATGCACGAAATCAGCAGCATCATCTCCACACCAGACACACTTCGCAGCATCCCGAAGACCACATCGGACCAATTGTTTCGGTGTGTAATACCATTGATGAAGAAATTTAAAATGAAGTAGGCGGAAATTGCCGTTAACCACATAGCCCCCAGTCATGGAGCAGCATTCAGTCCATTCCTCATCCGTCAAAGGCTCAGGCAAATCCCTATCCCATCTGGCCTTAGCTAGCAGTGCCCCCCCCCTTCGTCTTCCTGAGCAGCACGGTATAGTCTGGAGAGCAGCTTGACTCTGTCTGTCGCAGTGTAGATTAATTGCAAAGCGCTCAGTGTCAGGGGTTCATCCGGGTATGTAGGATACAAGGAGTGTATGGCCGCACGAAGTCTAACATAGATGAAGGTAGCCATGACTACATTCGTGGAGTGGTCCGTCATTGTTTGCAATGGGAGGAACTTGGCCCCGGGGAAGAGATTACCCATAGTGTGGAGACCAACACCCTGAAGGACCTGCAAACCGCCTATTTCACTCGATATCGATATATCCGAATGATACAACAGCGGCATGGCGGGAGCATAGAGCGGTAACCTGCCAGCTCTCCTACCAAGCTCGTGCCAGGCAGTCGCCGTGGAACGGACCGTATCCACCTCACCCTTGTCAAACACCGAGTGAGTATTACCCACCATGGCTCTCAACGGGTATGGCAAAACGGCACTGGCCTCAAGCGCCACGTGAGGGGTATACGGGGGCGCAGACACCCAATAAGCAGCAAAATGTGCCTGTGCACATAAGTAATACAACTTCATATCCGGCACAGCGAAACCACCCAGGGCATAGGGCTTGGTCAGCACCTCCCACGTCACCCGTGGCTTCTTACCGGCCCAGGTCAAGGTAATCAGCAAAGAGCGCAGCTGCGCAAAGAAGTGAGAGGTCAGTCGAATGGGTATGTTTACAAAAAGATACAGAAATTTCGGGAGAACTACTATTTTGATCAAAGACACACGATCAGCCAGGGTGAGAGGAAGTTTAATCCAACGTGCCACCTGATCCTCCAGTTTGGATATAGCCACACCATAATTGGCTCTAATAACCTCCTGACTATCCCGATGAATCTGGACCCCGAGGTAGCGCACCGAATCCTCAGCCCATTCCAGAGGGAATTCCAGAGGGAAAGGAACGGTGATATCAGTGAGGGGCAGCATAACAGACTTATCCCAGTTGATAGTCAAACCAGAATGTCGACCAAACCGAATAAATTCCCGAAGTATGGATTCAAGATGGAGGGCGGGCTCGCGCACATAAAGCACCATGTCGTCGGCATACATAGACACAGCCAGCGAGCGAAGGGGGAATTTCAGAGCCGCGTCAGCATACCTTTGCCTCAGAACACAGGCCAGAGGCTCCATCACTATAGCAAACAATAAAGGCGAGAGAGGGCAACCCTGCCGAGTGCCCCTCCGCACCGGGAACGAGTTTGAGACATGGCCGTTGACCCACACACGAGCCACAGGGTCAGTATAAAGAAGAGTCACCAACGACGTAAAAACGAAGGGCACCCCCATACGATGTAAAATAGCTATCATATACCTCCATGCCACCGAGTCAAATGCTTTAGCAGCATCGAGCAGAACAGCCACTGCGGCCAGTTCTGGTTTGAGTAAATGCAACACAGCGAAAAGAGCCCTGAGATTGTGGGTGGTAGACCGAAGCGGTATGAACCCCGACTGGTCCGGTAACACCATCACCGGAAGTAGCAGCCGCAACCGGGTAGCCAACACCTTAGCTATAATTTTAACGTCAGTGTTCATGAGTGAGAGGGGGCGATACGACTCACAGTGGTCCGGAGGCTTCCCGGGCCTTGGCAACGCAACCAGCAGTGCCTCTCTCATCGTGGTCGGGAACCGGCCCCTTTCCACAGACTCCTCCAGAACCATCGCTAGGTGCGGGAGCAGAATATCAATATACTCTTTATAGAATTCAGCCGGCAAGCCGTCCGTGCCAGCAGCCTTCCCATTAGGAAGAGCCGCGATCGCCTCCCGAAACTCCTCCTCAGTGATGTGGTGCATTAGAAATTCTTGCTGACCTCTCGAAAGCCACACCAAAGCTATATCATCAAAGTACTCAGCAATCTCTGCCTCCGTCGCTGTCTCAGTATACTCATACATACCCTCGTAATATCTTGCAAAGCAGTTCAGGATTACAGGCGTGTCAGTAACGACCTCCTCCCCATCCACAATCTCCTGTACCGCACAATGCTTGGCCCACGGCTGTCTTATGCGATCCGCTAGTCCCTTCCCTGGTCTGCCTCCCTCACCATAATAGCGCGCCCTGGTGTGTTTGGATACGAACTTCACCTCCTGATCAGCCAGCTCGTTATACTCAGTCACCTTCGATCTAATGTCGGCTAACAGGGCCTCCCCAGGACAGTCCTCCAACTGTCGTTCCAACACCATCAACTCCCTCTCCAACCTAGACATGGAGTCTCTCAGTGAAGTAAGGACTCCGGAGTGAAGGCCAATACACGCCCGCGAATAGTCACTTTGAAGGCCTCCCACACCGTACACATATCATCGACCGTGCCAACATTTTTCTCAAAGAACTCCACGATAATAGTCCTGAGCCGCTCGCGGAGCTCCAGATCAGTCAGGGTTCCCGGCGATAAGCGCCAAGTGAACGGAGCAGGCGTACACGTCGGCACTTGCAGCAGTAAGCGAACCGGCGCATGGTCAGAAAGCGTGCGCGGCAAGTGGTCAACCTCCAACACCCATCCACTCACATCCCGGGTCACCAGCCAGTAATCCAATCGCGACCATGTGTCATGAGCTGAAGTATAGCAAGTACCCTCCCTCCTCCCAGGGTGCCTCATATGCCACACATCAACCAATCCCAATCCTTGCATACCCCCATGAACCTCAGCAGTCGCTTTCTTCCGCACCCAGGGCTTTTCCTGTTTCCTGTCCATCTCCCCATCCAAAATCACATTAAAATCCCCACCCCAAATTACAGCCGACTGTGGCAACATGTATACCTTATTCCAGAGTGCAACATAGAAATCGGGATCATCCACATTAGGTCCATACACATTAACAAGCGTGACAGGTGAACCGCATAATGTACCATGCACAATAATATAGCGCCCTTCCTTGTCAATATCCTCATGTTTCGTGATAAATGGTACAGATTTTTTAACCAATATCATCACACCGCGCGCATATGAGGAGTAGCTTGATGCCAGTCGAACCCCCGCCCATCTCCGACCCACAGTTTCTGCAGCTTTGCCCCATAGATGTGTCTCCTGTAAGAAAGCGATATGCGCACCATGTCAGTTTAGAAACGCCAGCATTTGTCTAGTCTTTTGAGGGCGGTTCAACCCCCGTACATTCCAGGTAACACATGCAATTTTACCCCCCCCCGGCCATCCACCCAAAATGGAAACATATCCCTAAAACCGCAAGACCACCCCCTTTGTTCATAAGGAGCGCATCGCATAGAGCCCAACGGACCCCAAAGATCAGTAAGAAGAGCATTCCTCGTCAGACAACACCAGGCCCTGCCAGCTCCCAACCTCGGCCCAGACCATGCATACCTCCCATCACACTCAATGAAACACTGTGACCATACCCAGGAGAAAAACAAGCCCCCCCAATCCCCCACCTCCCACTTCAGCATCCCCAACCTGCCAAAGCTGACCCCATCCCCCCTCCCTCAACAACCCCAACTGTACGTTCAAAATTGTGTGGGGATCTCCCATACGCGGGGACGTAGTGGCGCACAGCTCCCGCCAGAAATCTGACGAGAGAGCGGACCGTACAAGCGATAAGAACATTCCCGCCCCCCCCCCCCGAACACCAGAGCTTCAAGTACCCCTGCAAATCATGTCCACCCAGCAATGGAGGCCCGGCGCACTATGACCCAGGCACTGATAACGTCACGCCTTGATTATGGAAATGTCCTTTTCCTGGGAGCTTCTTGTAAAAGCATTGGAAGACTCCAAATACTGCAAAATGCTGCAGCCCGCCTAGTGCTTAGACTCCCTCGAAGAGCCAACTCTAAAACCACTCTGGATGCCCTCCACTGGCTCCCAGTGAAAAAAAGAATACAGTACAAAGTACTCCTAATATGTCATCAGATCATCTGGAATAAAGCCCCCAGATATCTGGCAGGTCTGGTTACCAGGTATGAACCACGCAGATCACTCAGATCTAGCGGTATGGGCATGCTTATGACCCACCGCTATAGGAGAGAAAAAATGGGAGGTCGGTCTTTCAGAGTGGCGGCTGCAACAGCATGGAATAAACTTCCCAGCCATCTCCGCATGGAGCCTTCAGAAACCATTTTCCGACGGCAACTAAAAACTCATCTGTTCTCCTTATAGCCTATTTAATGCCCCTTGCCTCGTACTGTCTTCTCCCCACTTATGAGTTTATCGCCTCTTCTTTAGCGCGGGGACACGCCGAGATGGCGTACTATTTTCCATGCGCTCTATAAATGTCTTTATTATTATTATTATTATTATTATTAATGCCAACCGAGCAAGCGACCCTCCCAGCAGGATCATAGTAAGTTGTAAATAACCTCAGCCAGCAACTATCAATGGTCTCCCGAGTTGCATCATACTAGCTATATATCACCCCATGCAGAGTCACAGTGGGGCACAATCCAAAAGTCAAGTTAAACATATTATTTACAGGCCAGTTCACAGCCGCCCCAGAGATAATTCGCAGTAGTATATCAGGAGGAGCACCACAGACGACCCACAATAGTGGAGATTTGTCAAAGAAAACAGGGTGAGGTGCACAATAAAGTTGGAAAGATCACTGTACCAAGTTGTGTCCTATCCAGCAGGGCAAGCCTCGCCAGTTGAAAAACTCCTATTCCACATCCTCCATGAGGTCTCCCTCCCCGTCCTGCTGCACATTAGAGTCCCTTTTACGTTTCTTCTGCTTTTTCGCGTAGTACATGGCAGCTTTAGGGGTAGCAAAGACTTTGTTGTCCGACGGAGGCCCTATACGAAGGCGCGCCAGATACAACATGGCGTATGGAATGTTCTTGTCTCGTAGCAGTTGCTTCACTGGGGCGAATTCCTTGCGTGCGGTCTGTACCGCTACAGTAAAGTCAGGGAAGAACTTCAGCTTATTTCCCTGGTACTCAATGGTGCCCTTCTCCCTGGCAAGCCGTAGTATAATATCTCGGTCCCTGTAGTTGAGTATGCGAGCGATAACAGGGCGCGGGTTGGCCCCAGGCACAGGTCGCTTCGCCAGAGTCCGGTGCGCTCGCTCCACAATGAAAACCTTCGAGAACTTATCCGAGCCAAAGATATCCACCAACATCCTTTCCATGAAGTCCTCCATCCGACCCACATTGGTGGACTCCGGAAGGCCCGTGACGCGGATGTTGTTGCGCCTGGACCTCCCTTCCAAGTCCTCGTTCTTCGCCTGGATAACCGCCAGCACCCTCTCCATGTTGAACACCTTAGTGGTCACCGTGGCCAGCCCATCCTCCGCAGCGGACACCCTTTGTTCCACCTCGCCCATCCGCTCGTTCTGCCGGTCGAACTGCGTCGCCATATGGTCGAGCCTGTGATTGACCGCCTCCATGGTGCATTCAATGGATTGCAGCATTTTCTGCATCGCCACCAACGTGTTTTCCAGATTCGGGGCACCGCCAACTGCCCCCGAAGATTCAGCGTCCGGCTGCGATTGCGAAGAGGAGGTTCCGTTCTTTTCGCCTCAAAGTTGATCTTGGGCTGATTGCGCTCCGGCCTACCCATGGCGCTGCACTAATGGTCCACCGGGGCTAGGGGCAGCCTCCCACGTGGTCGCGGGCCTAGTCGTTCCTCGCTCCGGCAGTCGCAGGCGTTCCAGCAATACTTCCAAAGTATAGAGCTGCAGCTGATAGGGCCGTCCAAGCCCGCAGGACCGGAGCACACCTCCAACTAGCAGCCGCTGTGTCTCAACACCACTGCGTACCCCAGCTAGGCGTAGCTCGCTCAGCGAGGCCCCACGCGGCCTAGTGCCGCCTCCGCAGCCCCGGTCTCGCGTAGGCCAGCGCCCCACTCACCACCACCAGCGGGGCAGGGACTAAAGCCGCTCGATCTCCGGGCTCCAGTCCGCCGTCAACAAGCTGTTTCCACACCCGGGACCTAGAGCACAGGAGGCCAGCCGACGGGGCAGAAGAGTCGGAGCAGATCACGAGCTCCCAGCCGGTGGGCGGGCCACACCACCAGCCCGCGCACCTCCGGACGTCCGACCACCAGCCGACGGCGAGTCTGATATCTCGGGCTATACGACCCTCTCAGCCAAGGGAGAGCACCTCAATCGAGTCAGAGGCACTTCAGGTGAGTTTTGCCATCGAGTCGGGGGGAGAAAGCAGCAGAATAATCAGGATTTTATAGCAAAGTATGGACGGTCCCGGCAGAGCCTCACATACGTGCGGCCATCTTGCTCGGCGCCCTCTAGCGCCCCCCATGTTCTTGAGATATAATCGGGGATAAACTCCTGTCCATCTGTAGTGACTGAGGAAAAACAGTATTTTCTTTTTTAGACATGCCAAAGATACAAATGTCTTTGCTGGAATCAAATGTTTTAACAGGCAAGCTGGGTATATACACATTCTGATCACTAGATGAAGCAATCTGAACAGTAGAGGCTTTTTTAGCTGACAACTGCCTCTGTGATATGTTTTTCTTGCTTATTGTTCTTTTCTTTATATGAAAAGAGGGCCCAGCGTGCGTGCGCAGCTTGCCCCTCCTTCCCTTAGAAGCAAGACTAATACTGGAATCATGCGGGGACCCAAGAGCCGGCACTGAAACAACTGGTGAGTTTTTAGCAAGCACAGACGCTACTTGTGAGGGTTCACCTGTCATTGACGGTCCCGGCGAGCCCTCGCTTGATATACAAGCTGCTGTGGCCGCCGACACACCACCTGCTGCTTGGTACCCCCCCTCTCAAGGCCGACCCACGCCTGAGCGAGCGTGCCCGGATGAAGCAGGTCCTCCCGCCTCGCCTCAGCAAATATTCGGAGCGCATCCCTAACCGAAGCAGATTGCTCCATAGCGAAAGCGTGAAATAGCCAAAAAATACCGAGTTAAAACCTCGAGATACAAAATACTCCCTGACTAAGGAAAGTGTGCCACAACGAGAACGCTAGAGCCTAACACTCACGTCTCATGCCCCCTGCCCAATCATCGCGGCTCCCCGACCCATCGCCCAAAATCGCCCAGGGATGAATACTCTGCGAGTGTCACCCCCAGGAGCCCATTGCACTGATTTTAAAGCACAGAATAAACTCCAGGCGCTTAAAATCAGTGTGAGCAGCGTGACTTCATAGACTCGGCTGCCGGTGGAACTCCAATGAGCATTGCATAGTTTTTGCAGCAGTTCACAGAGTTCCACAGAATAGAACTCTGCGAACTCCACCAAGTCATAAAGCTGCGAAAGAAACACCCCGCTCCACTGATTCAAAATGTCAATGGCACTTTCATCAAGTAGCGGCTGAATGGTGTTGATCCACACAAGCTACTGGATGAAGGGAGCTGACCCATACCCCTCTCTCAGTGTATTTATTTCTGCCACACCAGTTTTAAAATGAACTCTAGAGTAATCCTTTGTATTCAGTTGTGTTTTGCACTATTCTTTCTGTCACACCTTTAGTGCATATTCAGACTGCAACCGCACAAATAAACTGCATCAATGCCACTTCTGCGCTGTGTAAACACGAATTGATATAACATAGCATAGCACAACACAACACAACAGCGGAAGACGGCATTTCACATCTATCCCTAATATGCAAGGTCAAAAAGAGACCACACAAGCAACATTTTAGGAAGACCTGTAATTGTGCTTAGCCCTAGCCTTGTACAACACACTGACCACTGCTAAAACTCTACAACTCCAAGAAGCTGAAAACAACAGTGCATATGTGCTGTTTGTGGGTCAGCTAAAACTGTGTGGCTGATGTGAGAAAAAGTTGGTGGGGGGCCAGCCTTTCCACGAATGATATGCTGCAATATGACTTGTGTTTTCCCAGCTGGATTAGATTTGAAAATAAATTGCCTTGGTATTTTTTCCTGCAAATGTCTTACTTTATCCTCCCTTTTCATCCTCCGATTTTAATTCCTCATCTAACTCCACTGCTCCGCACAGACATTTTAAAATTGTGCAAATATATTTGTACATAGTCAAATGTGAGTGAGGATCTCAAAGAAATGCATTTAGTATTTTTACACGTCAATGTTGCCACGAAAATGTCAACCTCAGCACATTTCGATAGTATTTGATAACATTGATTGCTTTTCAGCGTAGATCTCGCGAAGAAAGAACTGTCTCTAAAAAGCAGCGACTCAGCCAGTTTGGAGAGAGCAGTTACTTACAAATTCAAGATGTGTACGCTTCTGCAGGACTGTGATAGAAGCTCTTTTAATTACCAAACATTCTATGTGTATAGCGCATTTTATGCTTCATAAACATCTCCCAGAACATAAAAAAATCAAGAAGTCAATCTATGGGCATTGTTCGAGTTTGAAGGGAAGCCAAATATGTAATCTATATTGTTGGTATACAAAAAAAGAAAAAGAAGCATGCAACCTTAAAGATTGGCAAATTTTTCTCAAGAATACCTGGAGCCTCATTTAGGAGAGGCTTGATTCATGTTTACTTTATGCAACGTGGTACATGTGTGACGCAAACCAGCTCTCGGCAGCCACGCAAAGCGACTGTGCTTGGCTCTGAGTGGCTTTAAAAATCTGAAGTAACGCAACATAACGCAAACCGCTGCGTTGCATTACTCTGCTCTGGGTACGCATTCCTTGAACGTTGTGTGGGTGCTCCCATAGATCTTGACTCATTCTCAGGTTTACAAAAACCTGTCAACACGAGGATATGTCAAAAACACACACCTTCCAAGGGGAGGCATAATGAGAAGAAAATATCTCTAGTTCTCCTTGTTTCTTCCTCTTACTATGTGTGCAGCAGCACACATAGAAAGTGGAATGTGCCTTCTAGGATTGGTTTTGTCCAGGAAAGTACCCCTTTATGTGCAAAAACAATCCTGCATGCAACACGGGCACCGTTGGAGCTAGGCTGCCAAAAGGGCGCCAGGGCAAGGGAAAGGACAGGAATGCTCTGTATTGCCTTAAACGAGCACATTCCGGCCCTTTGCCTGTCATGCAGTGCAGCGCAGCAAGGTGCCTTGCTGCCCTGCGTGACTTCCTCATAAATGAGGCTCCTGGGGTTTAACCCCTCCCATGCTCATGACGAGCTGAGCTCGTCATGAGTCACAGTGGAGCTGTGCTCATGACGAGCTGAGCTCGTCATAATGGCCAATGCCCGCCCACGCGTGGCTAATTCCCCGCCTGTGCGGGAGAATAAATGAGTGGGCGGGTCTGTGACGAGCTCAGCTCGTCATGAGCACAGCTGGGCCTCGGACCCCCATATCCCCCACACGCCCCGTACCGTGGGAGAATTACCCCAGCTGCCAAGGGGTTAAGGGTGCAACAGATAATTCAGTAATAAAATACCCCCACTAAGAAGCGCAGGTATACATCGAGAATATTTTAATTATATTGTTTATACATTTTACTTTCTATTTCACTATCACAGGCTTTCATTAGGAATATTTTGTGAATTCTGAAATTAGGAACACTATACATTTTGACCAGCTAATTACCTTTGGAGTTGGCCGGAGCAATAGATGCAAGGGAGCACTCCTGTATTCTTGGCTTTATTCAAATTGTCCTTGAATCCAGGGAATGAGATGTAAACCTCATGCATATTCATAGGTGCATTTACAGTTGAAAGACAGAGAAAACATGACTTGTTTTTATTAAATGCCTCCTGTTCACCAATAAACGCTTAAGTAAAATGGTTACTGTATCATTGCACTGTATGACCTGAACAGCATAGATTGCTTTGGTGCACATACAGTTTTGCACTGACATTTCTGGATTACAGAAGTGACCCGTAAATCAGTGTAGGTTTGCACCATCATACAGGCCAACATCTACATCGACACCTGATGCACAGGACTCGAGATTTGCACTAGTCACTTTGCACCAATGTCATTTCTGTTGTATTTGTCAGGCAGCCAGAATGACAGTGAAAGTTATGCACTGGAGCACTCTTTTGTCGTGGTAATGTGCAGGATGTACTGCTTTGGTATTTGGCTGGCTAATTGTCCTATCAATGCAGTCACAGGGGCGATGTACCAATCAAAAAAGTGATATTGCAGTTTGTCCCCTTAGAGTATATGTCTGTGATTCAAACGTGGTCCTCTCAACCCTCCTTAACTCTCTGGGAAGGCCGGTCAGGCACTAAACTCCTACTTTCGACAAGAAAGTTGAGCCTTGATAGAAAACAAGGCAACTAAAAAAACTGGAAGTTATTGTCCTGCTAGAGTTTTTTGCATTAAGATACAAAACTTTAGTAATTACACAAATATATACGTATACTTACAGTCAAATCAGCAATGTAAATCCTAAACGTTTAATAAACAACATAATTTACCCGTTCGCTGCGGCGGCTATTCCGCCGCAGTGCTAAGTGGGCGGGGTGGCCGCTCGGCGGCTGCATGCTTGTGACAGAACCGCTCCGTCACCAGCCGCGGTTGAGGTGTGCTGGTGACGGAGCAGTTCCGTCATGACCCGCCCTGCTCAATAAACCTGCCGCGCAGGCGCGAAATCAGCGCCGCGCAGGCGCGGCGGCCGGGCCATGACGGAACCGCTCCGTCATCAGCACAGCCCAACCGTAGCTGATGACGGAGCGGTTCCGTCATCAGCAGGGGAGGGGTTAAACTATTTTAAATATAGATTTATTTCTCAAAATTCTAGGCGCTTTTCAGGCACAAGAAAAAAAATCAGACACAAACAATGATCGCATTCCATAAATAAAATGAAGCATCATGCAGCTAAAATACCATACAGTAGACAGTACATCCAGTGGCAAATTTACCATGTTTTCATGTGGTGCAGCAGCCGCAAATGCTGAGCTGCATGAAAAGAAAAAAGAGGAAGTGCCAAATTTACTGATATACGGCACTCTGCTCCCTTTTCACTAGCACCAGCGCTGAAATCATTGCCATGGTGCAAGGGTGCCTCCATGAGTCTAGCATAGGGTTTGTACTGGAAGGATACACTTCCATTACAAAATAGTATGATGCATTGACTGACTTAAACCAGTTTTCGACTTTGTATGTGTGCTGTACAGTGCAGCCTACGTACAAAATCGGGAAAGGAAGGAGAAATTAAAGCATTTCCCTTCCTTGGGCCTACTTCAAAAGGGTGCCGTTTTCTGATGCTAAACCCTGTCTACTTTATTTAGTAAATTGGGTTTGTAATCAGAAACCAAGGTGGGTGCATGGGAATGCCCATGCACCACCATTGTATGTCCCCTTGGCGCTAAGTAACGCAAGGCAGCGTAATGCGCTGCTTTGCATAGATCACAGCAACACTGCATAGTGGTTCCACAGTATGTTGCTTGTCACTTCTAGTGGTGACGACCAAGCTTTCTGTGGCTTCACTTCAGCACAAAAGGTTTATGGTCTACTGGTGACTGCAACGTACCCTGTGGTTTATCCAATATTTAACGTCTAGACAAATACATAAATAACACAGTGCAACAAAGGGCACTCACATTAAACGTAATATATTAAACATGATCACTATCTTTTCAGGAATGTTGTCATGTTCCCAACCAAAAAATAACAATCATTGAAAATGCCAATATGTCTGACGTTAAAGGAATATGAAGTAAATAGCATAGGAATAGATACGTGTGGAAGCAAATGACTGGAGTATAATATTGGTGTAAGGAAAAAGGTCAGTTGACAGCGGCACTGTCAAACCAGACCTAAAAAACCATCTAGGTTAATAACAGACCTCTTACCATCTGTGCTACTGCCAGGGAAAACAACATAAATTATCAAATTATATAGGACAATTCAATAGTTTTCCATTGTCATGTAGTTTCCCCTTCAATGTCAAGCTTAGACAGCAGGATATATTTACAAAATGATCACAGCTGCATGGAGTGCAAGCACTTTTTTGTGGGTTTAACCCCTTCAGTGCTCATGACGAGCCTGGGCTCGTCATGAGCCGTGGAAGGCTCACATGCGGGGCTAATTTCCCCGCTGTGCTGAGCGTTCCATTGCGCGGGCGGGTTCATGACGAGCCCAGTCTCGTCATGAGCACACGAGCACCGTGCTGCATGACGAGCCTGGACTCGTCATGAGCACAGCGGCGCCGTGCGCGGCCCCCTCCCCCCCCCCCCGCACGGCGGGGAAATTAGCCCCGCAGTGAAGGGGTTAAGCACCCAATTTGTGCCCAATCAAAACATGTGGGTTGAGCCAAAGCCCCTCTCTAGTGATGCTAACATAATTACCTGGAGCAAGATCCACTGCCAATCCAGATCATAAAAAGGGGTTCATGATTCTCCAACTAAAATAGTGAATCTTAAAAAACTGAATGAGATAAATAAACAGTTGTGAACAGCAGATGGCCACTGACAGATCAAAATGGTGTAACATAGGGAGGAAAAAAGATTTCAACAATGAGGGATCAAGTGTCTCAGTGTACACAGCCAAGACTTTTGGGACCAGCATAATCTTTTATTCAAATAGTTTGGGTTATATTGTGTCAGCTCTTTACAAAGTGGTGATCCCATGACCTAGTGATCACAGGTACTCCAGTCATTGGCTCTGCATTCACTGGGGACACTGAGACCAAGCATGGAGTATCTTGGTTCTGAAGGAGGCAAACAGGGGTCTAGACGATAGTGGTGATTAGGACACGGAGCTTAAGGAGAACACTAGATGCACCTATAAGCCTATATGAAAGTGACATCAGCTAGGATAAAAAGGGGGAAATTATACAAGAAACTCTAGGACAAAAGAAAAAATGACAAAGATAGACCACCTGCAAAGATAGTCAGGGACCTTCATTCTTACATGTTGGTGTGAAATTGGACAATTATTTGGGGTGTGAGACTCTCCATCCCAAGGAATAATCACAACTCTTGACAGGGTGAATCCTCAACACACCAAATTGACTTGAGCCCAACACCCTGGTAGCTAGAGTACAGAGCAGAAAGGCTTGACGTATGGCACTGTGTAAAGGATTTATGCAGTAACAAAACAGTAAAAAAGTAAAAACACTAAGCAAGAAATATCCCAGATCGAATTAGAAAAGTTGAGTTAAATGCAATTGATAAAATGACTCGAAAATTAAAAAAAATCAAGGGACATATTATCAAGAACGGCAATAATGAGCTTGATAATATGCCTTGGAGAATTCCAATAGAAGCCCATGTTCACACCAGAATATACACTTCTATTGGAATTCCCAAGGGCATATTATCAAGCCCATCATCGCCACTTTAGCTGCAGTTTTCTGCCGCTAAACCGGCGATAATTTTTAACGCTGTTCTTGATAATATCCCCTAAATAAGTGGAATTGGAGATATGAATTTTTTTACTTTTAAGTTAGAATACCAGCAAAAATTGCAAAGCGCCAATGGTAGTCAGTGTTCCTGGTAGATCGTGAAGTAAGTGTGATTTGAGGCCAGCGACAATAAAGTCCTACTGGGATACACAAACTAAGGTGCCCATTACGATCGCGGACGGACTTGCGTCCGTCCGCGAGCCCTGAGTAGGAGGGAACATCCGCATGTGCTGCGGCATTCCCTCCTGTGCAATTAGGATGTGACCGCCACCCTGGGCGTCACATCCTCTATTTTTAACATTGCGGCGGGTGCTGCTTGAAGCAGCACCCGCCCCAATGTTAAAAATGAAAGCTGTGCATTTGCATCCACAAAGCGGCAGGGACCACGCAGTGCCTGCTGCTCTGTGCACGCAAATGCAGGGGGATACCATAGGTAACCCCCATATGCAGCCCCCAACCCCCTCCACCCCTGGGGGCCCGCAACGGGCCCCCAAACAAGAATCTGTATGCCTTTGCACGGCGGAAATGCCGCCGTGTAAAGGCATTGAACTCCAGACATCCTATAATGGCTGGCGGTGTCTGAGAGACACCGTCACCATATTAGGCCTTTTCCGCCGCGGTTGTAAGCCAACCGTGGCGGAAAAACAGCGGACTGAAACCAGGACCCACCAGCCATCCTAAAGTAGCGGTGGGTCTTTGGTGAGTCCGCAGAGGATATTCCGCATCCGCCGGGTGGGCGGTCGCTTCCGCCAGCTCGGAGGATGCGGAAAATCCTCCATCGTAATGTGCCCCTTAGTTTGGTCTTGCAAGATAGACTTTTTTTTAAGTCAAAATCATTCAACGGTGCCGGGCAGCAGGCTCTTCTGCCGAATACTTCACAATGTTGTATAGGCATTGGAGGAGGTACCACCGAAGCAATTGATTTTGGTGGGAAAAGCTCTAGGTAGGAGAAATTAAAATGTCACTGCCTGGAAAGTCCTCGCACACGTTGGATACTTTTGGCACCTTTGCATAGTTATGATTTTTATCTTTTTAGGAGAACTGATTCCTTCGGGGGGCAGGACTGAAGATGTATAGGATGCTGAGTTCCACAAGGTCGGATACTTCTCACTGAGGTTTTCTGAACAATATGTGCTGTGAAGAAGATGCTCAGAGCGGGAGAACCCTGATTTCTTTAAACAGCAAGGTCGCACCTCGGCCAGATAGGCTGGGGTGGTTTGTCACAGTGAATATTCAATATTACATTGCATGTCGTACAACGCATGCGATCATAACACGTTCATTACAATGACTTCTTTGTTACAGCGCATACCATTACATCGCAATTTGTTTCTACGACTTGCTGTAAGGGGTGCGCTGGACTTAGGAATAGTATAATTTACTATTCCAACTCCAGCATGCGCAACAATAAATACAATTCCTCAGTTTAGAGGACCCCCTACAGCAAGCCGTAGAAATGAATTGCGTTGTAATGGTTAGCGTTGTAACAACACACAGTTGTTGTAACAACCACTTTGTCATTGCATGCATTGTAACGCATGCAATGTAAATGCTGCTTCCCATCCCGGTCCTGTGGAGGTCACAAGTCCAAACATATTCAAAGTCGCAGCTTTTAAGGGGAAACAGCAAAGAGTCCCAGGACTAAGGGTGGTGGGTCTCACAGAATTTCACTCTTCTGAATTCCACCAAGTTACATAGAAACTCCACAGGATTTTGTGGAGGTTCGTGAACGGGCAGAATTCAGCACATTGTGATGATTTTCAGTACTGGGAGCTTGTTCCGTGCTGTAAAATTAGTGCAAACCACCAAAGAGTGCTGCTTATTTCGTATGCTCAAGAATATTTTCTACTCGAGCTGCAGCTTTCTCAATGTGGGCGGTTTATTTATTTTTTATTTTGGTGGTTTTGTATAGCGTGAACAAGACCCTTGCAGGTATCGGAGCGCTTTACAAATCAAATATAGGTAATGGCATATAAATATAACATATATAACATATAAATATAAATACATTGGATTATATGAATACAGTACTGGGAACAATTAAAGATTAGCACATAGCTGCAGTAGTGTATAAGACAAGTTCAAGTGAATTTGGACATTAGAATCGATTTCAATTATTTTTTTAAAAAGGCCACAGATGGATTAGGTCTCATTTCTGGGGCTGCGTTAAGAAATCTTACAGGAGGCATTCTAGCACCCAAAAATTGAGCTAGGAGATGCAAATTCTGGTTCATGCTCACCAACTTGGCAATCCGCATATGAGAAAAAAAACTCCACAATGCAGTGGTTGGCGGAGTTTTGCTGGAACTCTGTGTTCCAAAAAGAATGTGGAGTGGGCAAAACCTCACGAACTCTGCAGGTGGCGCAGAATTTTCACCCACCTTAGGTTCTTGTGAACAGCACTATTAGGGTCAAGATTCACTCTAGTAGAGGCCACCAGATCAGGTCCATTTGTTACTGGTAAGCTGGGAACTCCGGAAAAAGGCCTCCTGCAGATTTTGATAACCCGTTAGTCACACAGGTGGTCATACAACCGACCCCCGGGGCTTACATTGTTTTAAGGAATTTTATGCAAGTTAAATGTTATAACTAGTATCGATACAATTCAACGATGTTAGAGATGCCTCCGGCATTTTGACACTGGTCAGCAGGTATAAAGTACAACGAGTTTTAAAGCGAACAGGATTAAAATCTGGTGGGCATCTTGCAAAACATGGTCAAATTCAGCAATTCTGTAAAATACTTTTTATTTAATATCAATTAGTGTTTGATATTTTATCAGCTAAATATGTGATAAGCTGAATCCCAGTGAATGAACGTTACTTACCTTATAACCTGATCTGGTTTAATTTAGTGACAGTCAAAAAAGTAGTTCAGGTCAATAACAATAACTAGAGAGGTAGGAATAATAATAATAATCATCATAATGATAATATTTAGGCAGCATGCAACAAGCCATGGTTTGCAGGTAATGGGTAAGCCTGGCTTAAAAAGAATGGACGTCAGACTGCATTTTATTGTTTTTCTGTATGTATGAAAGGGATCCCCGAACCTTGGAGCTAAGACTGCAAATTCTGTGCAAAAAAGTCTAAAAGCATCATGTACTAAGCACTTTTGCGATTGAAAAGTTACAGGGTTACAAAAGGCCTTTTCTTTGGATGTTGTAAAATTCTTTTTGACACATAAAATTACCGTTTTGATCTTTGCTGAATCACAAACAAAAGAGAGTGTAAAAAGGGATATCCCCTTCCTATTCCCAGTTCGGACGGGAATGAATCAACGATTTACAAATGCATTAGTGGTCACAAACCATTGATGAGTTACTGACCCCCCAAGCTGAGGTTGTAACTGATTCACAGAGGGGAATGAGTCTACTTAGGACTCATTCCCTTTTAGGGATCATATTGCCAACTTTAGGGGGGTATGCAGTGGTTCAGTGGACCGCTTCCTGCTCCCCTGAATGTTTTCAAAATGAAAAACCTATATTTTCAAAAACAGCACTGGCTCTTTTAAGGAACGTGTGTTGCTTTTAAAACAAAATAGTTTAATTTTGTAATGCAATAAGAGGGATGTGATCTGCAGAACCTAACAAGTCAACATCCCTGTTATTAACCCTTTTGGTGCTCATGACGGCTCCAGCCGTCATGAGTCACGGTGGGCATGTGCTGATGACGGCTGGGAGCCGTCATGACCACGCCCGCGATCGGAATGTTCAGCACCGACACGGAATTCCAGCCGCAGCCAAGGTGTTAAAGCTAAACACGGGGGTCACAATATGTGAGCTGCCTAATAAATATTAATTAGTCAGTTCAATCTGTGACCAGCGGCCAATTGGTATTTTGTGAACTGGCCTATTGGCATATAGGTTGCTTTGCAAAACAGTATTCCGTTTGCAAAAAGCTCACCAGCACAAGTTGACTCATCCCTATTTTCCATCACAATTAAAGAAAACACTTTCGTCTCCACTCCTGCTCTTTCCTTGGTTACCGTGGCCTAGTCTTTTAAAAACTCTCATCCTGTTAACAGCCTCCGTCTGACAAGGAGCTCTCAAGTCAGACTCCGTTTTCTCACATGAGACCTAGAGGCCACTCTGTCTTTCCGACCCACTTCATTTAGTTTGACATACTCGATCTCTCTTTCAGGCTGTATAATAAAAAACTAAAGAGGATTAGAAGATCTTCATGTGGTGTCTGTCTAGTTTGGGCCTGACAAAGGAGCCAGTCAGGACCTTGGGCTAAGTAAGAAATAATACCTGCGAGAGGGCCCTACCCTGTCTAGTTTAGTTTCCTTTCCTAAACTAAGTTCTCTTTTATCATCCTTCTTAAGCTAACCACATGCTATCCAGTCAGAGGGCTATCACCATCTCTGCTCCGTGGATGGATCCTAAAACCCTGTCATTTGATTCCATAGTTAATGCTATTGACTCTAATCACTATCTGGTGGTAGAAGGCAGGATCGTCCCATACATTTCCCCGATTGATAAGCAAACTCCAAATGCAGTGTTGAGCAGCAGCAGTTTATGGTAAGCATCAGAAGCCATACTTACTGATTTTCGATAACCTAATTTCTAACCATTTGCATGGAAAGTTAGGGGTAGTCTCCAGCGCAATTGCACCTCCTTCATACCATAACAATCACTCCCACCTACTTAACTTGAATGATACACTAAATATTGCCACCAATCCCAGAACCATTTATCCATTATGGCTTTTAATTTGTGATGTCTTTTGCAGCAACTCTCATTGGGGTTCTCCCTGCCATGTCAAGTCTATCCACAAAGGACTGACAATTCTCACCACCACCTTGTAATCCTTAGACAAGGCCACAACAACACAACTTCTTTTAATTCAGCATCATAGGAATTATTATTATTATAATAATAATAATTATTATCATTATCATTATCATTATTATTATTATCTATAAATCAGTTACTTGAAATTCCAATTAATAGTAAGGTAAGTATAAGTTTTTTGTAAATCAAAGGAGAGAGTAAGGGAAATTACACAGGCTATGTGTAGTGGGACACTTATTGCTAACCTAAGCCTTATGCTTTAGATACAGAGGAAATCCCTACACTGTATACCTTGCATCTAGGGGGTACTCCTCCACTGTTGTTAAACTCTTTACTAGGGGACCAGGAGTTCCCACTACACATAGCCTGTGTAATTTCCCTTACTCTCTCCTTTGATTTACAAAAAACTTATACTTACCTTACCATTAATTGGAATTTCAAGTAACTGATTTATAGATAATAATAATAATGATAATGATAATAATAATAATTATGCTTTAGATACAGAGGAAATCCCTACACTGTATACCTTGCATCTAGGGGGTACTCCTCCACTGTTGTTAAAAAAAAAAAGGTAAGTATAAGCACATGCCTCTGCCACTACCAGGCGTTTCTTATTCCCACAAATGTAATCACAGTCGCAGATTCTGATGACTGGAGGAGACATATGTTCCTTATGCATGATACCAAAGGTATACTTCATCATCATGTTCAACAGACTACCATACCAAATTAAGAGCACCTTAGTCATACACTAAGAACGCTCTTTTACACCTTAACAGTGGAGACACAGTACAGTATAGATGTCTCAAATGAGAGTACAAAAGTTGTTGAAATTATGTTTTGTACACTATTTAATGAAAAAAGACTCTCCCTAATCCGTGAAACAACTCATCAAAAGACGCCCACGCTGTGCATTATAACACTCCCTGGCCTTTCCTAAATCCTGTACTGCACTACAAATACGCCTCACAACCATACCTCCATCCAATTCCAAAAACCTAAGGATAGTCCCTCCCCCCCGGGTTGTCCACAGCAAGACACTCAGCCTCATCATAAACTATAATTAATTAATCACACCCACAACAAAATACTCATTTACTCCAAATAAACTCTTTCACAGCAAGAAACACTCATCCAATTACGACATTAAAAAGAAAAATACCTGAGTCAGGCTAGCAATTGCTGTTTGGTTCATTTCTTAATGTACTTCAGCCTGGCAAATATGTTCCCTTTGTTAAGAAAAGGAGGCAGAGAGTGCTGCATTGTATTTAGAGCAACAGTTTGAATTGACTGTGCTTCAGCTGTTCATGGCTTTGATAGGTGTGGACACTACATTGATGATCACAATCGTTTTTTTTTTGTGGCGGTTGCTGGTGTTGGTGCCTGGGCACCTTCTCTTCTTCGTTCTCATTCAGCCAGGAGAAGGCCATCACAATTTCTTTGATCTTTTATTGCTAATGGAATCAGTTACGGCTCCTCCGCTATGGCGGAGGTGTGCGTCCCACTGCTTCTAAGCAGTGGCAAGTAGAAACGTAAAATGATAACAACTTAGAGTTACTATCATTTTATGCTTCGTGTCCTTCTGCTTTGTGGGCCGGTCAGTGGCCGTGGCTGCTCTGCTCTCAGAGCAGGGGAGGAGTGGTCTGCCCACTCCTTAGTGCGCAGTGACTGTTTTGTCTGCCCTCTTGGGCCACCCAAACTAGTCTTGCACACTTTCCCCACTCTCCATGCAGGCTGCATTACAGCCTGCCTGGAGAACATGCCCACCCCTCCATCCCTGGCTGAGCATTGTATCATGGCGCTCAGACCAATCCCAACGCTGCATTGCAGCATTGTGATTGGATTAGGGGAGGGAGCCTGGCTGCCTTCTTCCTATTCCTGGAGTCAGAGACAGGAGAGCAGGCGCAGAGACGCAGGACCCGGCCTCAAGGTAAGTTTATTTTTTAATTGTAATCCCCCTCGTGCGACCCTCCCATGAAACTCCCCACGAACCCTCCCATGACCCCACCCACCCACAGGACATGCTGGTCGCATCTGTTGGTGTTATTTCTTTGTGGGCCCACCACTGCACGTCTATGTCACATTTCTGAGTAAGTCCCTCAACAGCACCATTTTTATTGCTCCTTTGGAGGGAGAAAAAGTATGTGGATTAGTATACTAGCCACCAAGGTAAACTCAGTCACACAAAGCTACTGAATAGTACTCATTCCACCATCTGCCTCAAACCATTTATTATCCTACCAATAGTGCTGCAAATACTACTCATTTGTTAGGGTTGGAGAAAGCTTCTGTGTGGGTTAGTTTTAGCTTTGAGTACAGTTTACGTAATTAAAAGTGTAATTATGTTGTAAGGGATGATATAAGAAGTTAGTAGATGATGAAGGAGAATTGTGACATAGAAGGTGCTACTGGTGACCAACTAAAAAATGCCAGACACAACATAATGTAAGGGAAAGGTTAGGGCCTAGAGTGAAGATCAAGGAGGGATTTAACTTAGGTAGGTTATTGATTACTAATCCATTCTAATAAAATAAAGAGAGAGCCCAAACCTTTAAGGCGGGTAATCTCAGGACCACAGCACCAATCACAACACCCAATACAGAGTTGGAAAGGGCAGTTGCAGCAGAAGGACATAGGCTATGCAGACGCCCACCATATACATTTAAGAGGTAAAAGAACCGTGCCGGCAAAGTAGTCCCTTGTGAGCGTGTCTGTGTTGTGCTGTGGGCGTGTGCTGGGGCGTGACAAACGCTGGGGGCATGTGGTACGTTCCACCCTTCATGCCATGTCTCATATAGTGTGCTAATCCCACCCTGCTCCCTTTAAATACCACTACACCCCATAATCATAACCCACCCTTACTCCTTAAAATACCCCAACACCCTTAACACTAACCCATCTTAACCCTATAAATATACCCTGTACCCCAAAACCCAAACCTATCCCTAAACCCTAAAAATACCCCTGCACCCCAAAACCCAAACCTAGCCCTGAACCCTATAAATACCCCTGTACCTCAAAACCCAAACCTACCCCTGAACCCTAAAAATACCCCTGTACCCCAAAACCCAAACCTAGCCCTGAATCCTAAAAATAAAACTGTGCCCCAAAACCCAAACCCACCCCTGAACCCTAAAATACCCCTGTACCCCAAAACCCAAACCTAGCCCTGAACCCTCAAAATACCCCTGTACCCCAAAACCCAAACCTACCCCTGAACCCTAAAAATACCCCTGTACCTCAAAACCCAAACCTAGCCCTGAACCCTAAAAATAACTCTGTACCCCAAAACCCAAACCTACCCCTGAACCCTAAAATACCCCTGTACCCAAAAACCCAAACCTAGCACTGAACCCTATATAACACCCCTGTACCTCAAAACCCAAACCTACCCCTAAAACCCTAAAAATACCTCTGTACCCCAAAACCCAAACCTAGCCCTGAACCCTAAAAATACCACTGTGCCCCAAAACCCAAACCTACCCCTGAACCCTAAAATACCCCTGTACCCCAAAACCCAAACCTAGCCATGAACCCTTAAAATACCCCTGCATCCCAAAACCCAAACCTACCCCTGAACCCTAAAAATACCCCCGTACCTCAAAACCCAAACCTAGCCCTGAACCCTAAAAATAACTCTGTACCCCAAAACCCAAACCTACCCCTGAACCCTAAAATACCCCTGTACCCCAAAACCCAAACCTAGCCCTGAACCCTAAAAATACCCCTGTACCCCAAAAACCCAAACCTAGCCCTGAACCCTTAAAATACCCCTGTACCCCAAAACCCAAACCTACCCCTGAACCCTAAAAATACCCCTGTACCTCAAAACCCAAACCTAGCCCTGAACCCTAAAAATACCTCTGTACCCCAAAACCCAAGCCTACCCCTGAACCCTAAAATACCCCTGTACCCCAAACCCCAAACCTACCCCTGAACCCTAAAAATACCCCTATACCCCAAAACTCAAACCTGGCCCTGCACTCTAAAAATACCCCTGTACCCCAAAACCCAAACCTACCCCTGAACCCTAAAATACCCCTGTACCCCAAAACCCAAACCTAGCCCTGAACCCTAAAAATAGCCCTGTACCCCAAAAACCCAAACCTAGCCCTGAACCCTTAAAATACCCCTGTACCCCAAAACCCAAACCTACCCCTGAACCCTAAAAATACCCCTATACCCCAAAACCCAAACCTAGCCCTGAACCCTAAAAATACCCCTGTACCCCAAAACCCATACCTATCCATAAACCCTAAAACTACACCTGTACCCCATAACCCAAAACTATATCTGAACCCTTAAAATACCCAAGCACCCCAAAACATATACCTCAGTACCCCAAAACATATACCCCTATACCCATACTTACCTTAACCAAACATTTAAAAAAAACATGCTTTTACCATTCATGCATTAACAACGAATTTCGTTGTAAAAGTATGAGCAGGTAAAAGCATTTAAAATGTAATGCCATGCGTTATAATGGCATTGCGGAGTCATGGTACTTTCGTAATGAAAGTATGCGGAGTGATGGTATGCGGAAAGAAAGTTGCGGAATAAGGGGTGTTTACCCTCCCCGGTAAGTACATTAGTGGCACGGCGGCCCACATCTCCAGCAACATACTCATATTTTTTCACCACCCATTTGAAAAATGCACAGGTCTCTCTCCCTGATGGCCAGCAACGACATACACTTTTATACACACCTCCCGCCACAAGTTCTAGAATTGCGAACTTTAGAGCTGGGGAGCTACATTCGAATCTCAGCATCAGCTCAACATCCTGTGATTCCAGGCAAATCACTTTGTCTCCCCGTGCCTACCACAAATGAATGTGTTCTTCTGTAATGTAAATTGTGCTCATGCCATGTTGTTGAATTTGCGCTATGTAATATTGCAAGGAAAAATAAAGTAGGGAAACTCGAGTTTACACACTACTGAACGCGCACTCTTAAGTGCATCAGCAGTGCACTGTGAATCTGAGCGTTTCACAGGTCTGTCACAGATAAGAAATGCTATCTAAACAAAATCCTACAAAACAATATACTACTGGCCGGCAGCAATTCATACCAGGACAACATCGGGACGGGATGCTAGTATATATATATATGTAGTTTAGAAGTAACGTGATACCCTATGCAGTTCCCATGAAGGGATTTTGGCAGGAATTAATGAGTCAGGACAAGAGAAGAAAACTTAGATAAAGCAGGATGGACTGAATGGACTCTTCCAATGAATACTGACCCCGATCTGCTCAGCTCTGATTTGCATAAGGGGAGTATTTTCTAGAGTGTCACAGTGGGTGAAAAAACATGGGTTGAAATGCTGCCCTAAGTGATTGCCAGTGATTAGACTGTTTGCAAGCATTTCTCCTTTCACATTTTGCGTGATCCATTTAGTTCTAATCATCTTGGTAATTTCCCCTACTTTCACCAGATCTGAAGGCCCCCTCCCCTCCTCCCCAGTAACTGGTATTTTAAAGTACCTTTTGCTGAAGCAAAGAGATGATATATATTAAGGTGTTTCCCAACAAAAAATATCCAGAATGCTTTTCACAGTCTATCCTTTATATCTGAATTATTTTAGGGGGTTTTAGAGGGGGATTTTCCATAATCAGCTCTAAAATCATTAGTGAAAGTATTACAAAACAGCACAAGACTTGTCGCTAAACGTTCTCATTTGTGGCTGTATTGTCAACGTCTTGACCCGCAATATCCAATATCCAGCTCCCTCCAAGATTTGTTTTGCAAGCGAAATACACCCTCTGTTAGTAAACTCAAATCCCCCACCAATATCCCCATTTATCTCCATAACTTTCCCTTATAGTTTCACTATCTAATGGAAGAAGTCCCAGCTGTCAAAGAGTAGACAATTCTCTTGGGGGTACATGCATCAAACTCTTCAGTTGCGATTACCAAATAGGGATTTTTAAGTAATTGCTCTTTGGTAATTGCAAATGCCTATGCATGTAGGAATCACAAAATAATTTGTGATTCCTTATCATTAGCTAATAGCTATTCAGAAATTGCTAATCACTATTAGCTAATTATTATTATTATTACGCTGTTTTATTACGCGCTCAGTTACTCCAGAGTATCCTGGCACGAATAAGAAAAGGAAAAACAGAATACAAGCAGAGCGAAGAGACAGAAGGCAGCTAGAAGGCCAACCTGAACAGGTGTGTTTTCAACGCTTTTTTGAAAGAGCCGAAGTTCAGGGTAGCTCGCAGAAATAATGGAAGTTCATTCCAGGCCAAAGCGGCCTTTACCGCCACAGATTGCCCCCCAAGCCGGGCACGGCGGAAGCGTATAACCTGCAACAGATGTTGATTGGCAGAGTGCAAGGATCTATTGGGAGAATAATGACAGAATCGTTTTATCAGATAAGCAGGACCTTGCCCATTAATGGCTTTATGAGCCAATGTAAGAATTTTAAAGATAATGCGTTGTGGGACTGGCAACCAGTGCAGACTCAGCAAGTGACTCTTTACGCTCACCCGGCTGGAGATATTGCCTAACAGTCTGGCAGTCGCATTTTGAATCACTTGGAGACGCTTCACCAGGAAAGCCGGGGAACCACTCAGCAAGGCGTTGGCATAGTCAAGCAGTGAGAGGATTAAAGCTCTCGCTGCTGACTCTCTTGCTGAGGAAGGAAGATAAGGGAAAAACTTCTGATGCGCTTTAAGGGTCCCAAAGCAGCCCCCCGTCAGCTTCTTAATGTGAGCCTCGAACCGGAGGTCCTCTCCGAACCAGACCCCCAAGTTCTTAGCAAGGACATTGACTGAGCAGGGCATCGGAAAGCCAGCCTGCCAGAGAGATTCTCTAAAATTAGGGGGAAAATGACCATACAGCAAAATTTTAGTCTTATCCTCATTACACTTCAATTGTGGGGAAGCAAGCCAATTAAAAACTGAGGATAGGCAGGACTGAATTTGCGTTGTGTCCAAGATATCGCTAGGCCACGTAAATAGCAGCTGCGTGTCATCCGCATAGGCAATAATTTTGGCTCCCAGTTGTTAGGCCAACTTTATCAGGGGGGTCAAATAAACATTAAAAAGCAAAGGGCTCAGTGTGGAGCCCTGAGGGATCCCCGTCGACAGAGGCTTGGCCGTAGATGAAAAGGGGGGAAGCCAAACCTGCTGAGATCTAGACAAAAGAAAGGAGCTTAGCCAGTCCACAACTAAGCCTGTGACACCAATGTCTGCAAGCCGAGCGAGGAGGCGCTGATGAGGCACCGTGTCGAACGCGGCAGAGAGGTCCAATAAAATTAGAGCCGCTCTGCCACCGTTGTCCAGACACTCCCTAACCGCTTCGGAGATCTCCACCAATGGAGACTCTGTGCTGTGAGCAGCACGGAACCCCGATTGTGCCGGGTGGAGAGCCCCTGACGATTCAACAAACTCGTTCAGCTGCTGAAATGCCATTTTTTCACAAATTTTAGCCATAGCCGGAAGCAGTGAAATTGGCCGGTAATTGGCTAGTACTGCAGGATCAGCACCCGTCTATTTAAGCAAAGGCAGCAGCTTAGCCTGTTTCCAATTGGCCGGTACTATAGCTGACTTGAATGAAAGGCCAACGATATGTGCAACTTCCTGCACCACTACTTCAGCTATACCGGCAAGCGCACGTGCCGGACAGGGGTCAGTAGGAGACCCAGATTTCAGGGCTTTAATCACGGCCAGAGTGTCAGCTGCTGAAGGGGGAGCGAACTCCACCATCCTAGGCAAGGATGACCCTGCGGGAGGGGAGGGGTTATAAATGCCATCCAAGGTGTCACTGGAGCTAAAAGTGGACTGAATCGCAGTGATTTTTTGCTCAAAGAACGCTGAAAGACTATCACACCACGCCCCTGAGGCCGGGACCGTCCGTTGCTCTGCACAGGGGGTGAGACAGCTCTTCACAATCGCAAGGATCTCACGGCTGCTGTTGTTAGCCTTATCAATCCTGCTGGCAAAATATTTGCCTTTAGCTGTTCTAATGCAGGCATAGTAATCCCTCTGAGCCTCACGCAAAGCTGCCTTGGCCAGAGGGCAGTAGGCTTGACGCCAGGCCCGTTCTAACTTTTTGCAGGCCAGCTTATGAGTGCGCAACTCAGGGGAAAATCTGACTCTATTCATTCCTATGGGCCTACAGGCCCATAGGATTGAATGGTAATGCATTCGCAAATTGTGATTCCCAAATTGGCAATCACAAATTGCAAATGCAAATCCAAGGGTGCCTGGCAGCCTAAGACCCACGTACCAGAGAAAGGGAAAAATATAATTGTGCACATGTAAGGCACACACATGCGCTAAAGGGATGTGTGCTCTATTTGGCAGTTTGTATAATGCATTTTTGTGTATTTTTCAAAGCATGCACAAATTGCCATCAACTTGAAGTAGATGGTAATTAGGGTTTCCTAAGTGCACAGTTCGTATTTAGGAAAGGCTACATGCATCGCCATTAGGGAATCGCAAATTGCGATTCCCTAAATGCATTAGCAATTTAGGTAATCACGAAAAATAGTGATTACCTAAATTGCGAATGACAAAAGGTACATGCAATCGAAAAGGCGTTTTTCAATGCGAATTGGCCCGTTCGCGAACGGAAAAATGCTTGATGCATGTGCCCTTAAATATTGTAACTATAGACTTTAGGACAGTCTTTCTGTCTTGCAAAATGGATTTTGCAATCCTGTCTGAATTGCAATTGGGAGGGCGTGTGAAAGGGGCTTCTCATCTTAATTGAGAGATCGATTGGTGTTTATCATTGGTTTGCATCTATGAATTCGATCACAAGCAATTGGCAAGTTACATACACCTCAAAGGAGGGGGTAACTGATTAGCAACTGATCTGAGCGACCTGGGGATGAGCAGGCATTGTTTCGAGGGGCTACTACCTGCTTCCGCCAATGTATTACCAAATGAGAAACATGTTCACTTGTCAACAGAAGGGGATAACTTCCTCTATACAAATCAGTTAGTAAATCCTAAGAAGTGTTGGCTGCTATAAACCTTTGATAGATACCAATGGGACTTAGGATGAAATGCTCTTTCACACCACACCTTATTGAGATTTTGAATAGATCAAAAACCGTTTAGGGAGTCAGGAGGCCTCGTAAAACGAGTTTACTACATTACACATAAAATAACTTGCGTTCACAATGCCCTTTCATTTTTTCAATCATAGGGTTTGCAAATGCACGAATGTTTAGGACATTGGACCCTACGAGAACTGAGCATGCTTAGATGTGGCACTACCGTCGATAAAGACTAAGGGCCAGATGTAGGTAAATGTCATTTACCGATTTTTAAATACCGAATTTTACCGATTCGGTATTCAAAAATCGGTGAAGCCCATAGGATTCAATAGCAAATACCGATTCGGTATTTACCGAATCGGTAAAAATACCGAATTGTTAAGGGGGACAGGGTGTCACTTTGACACCCAGTTTCACCCCTGTAACTGGCTTTTGCGCCATGTGGCACACAGACATGCCCTTAGGACATGTCTGTGTGCCACATGGCACAGGTGTACATGCACAGATGTGCATGTACACATGAATTCGTAATTTACCATGCAATTGTATTGCATGGTAAATACCGAATTCTTAATGCCCTGTAGCACTGTTAGACATGCTACCTACATCTCAAATTACATATTCGGTATTTTTAATGAATGGTTAATTTACCGATTCAGTAAAATTTACAGAATCGGTAAATTTACCGATTTTGTAATTTTACCGATTTGGTAAAAATACCGATTCGGTAAAATTACCGAATATGTCCATTTTTGGTGCCCCTACATCTCCATAGCCCTTTACCGGTCGGAAACGGACGAAAATCGGTATTTTCGGCCGATTCCGATCGGTAAAGGGCTACCTACATCTGGCCCAAGGAGACAAGTCTTAAATGTTGGCTGACACCATGGCTGCACATTTATCTGAGTCAGGCGTCATTACTTTTGTGTAACAGCCAATTCTCGCCAGTGAACCTGCATGGAATCTAATAGCGTCAAAGCTACACAAATGTCTGACCTCTATAAATATTCGAGGACCCTTGTTATAACAGGCATCCATACCGCTCCCAGCTCAAAAACGTAAAATATTAGCAATTCCCCTCATAAAAGATTAAGTATTTGCCTTGCTGAGCTGCAATAGGAGATTAGTGATTTTACTAATACTAGCCATTTCAGGCATCATTTTTTGGAATGAATTCATTAAAAATGTAACATCTAATTTTGAGTGCTCATTTCAGTGACACACAGTACACGATTTGAAGCTCTCTGGATGACTGCAGTATTTCCAGAATAAGAGAAGACTTTTTACTGTCAAGCAGGGGAATGATTATCGAATAGAATATGCTTTCTTTCTTTGTTAGAGATTTTATTCCCTTAACGAAGCCTCTCGGCAGTACATCTCTCTTCATACAGGAAATTACTTTTTTTCTGCAACTGCAGGAAATGTCTAGCAGACCCAATATGTATATATATATATATATATATATATATATATATATATATATATATATATATATATATTAATACCACACCAAACTTCACCATCCAAGAAGGCGCTGACTCCGTGTATCTTAGTTCAAGGGTGTTTATTTCATATCAACTTCTGCTCAGACGCGTTTCGGCGGCAACCTGCCGCCTTGCTCACTAACATCTGACTAAACAAAATGACGCTTTTATACATGTTTTAAACTATCACATGAGTCATAATGGTCATTCCTGATTGGCATTAATTAGTTACCATAGTAATCATATATTACACCCAAACAATTATTCCAGTTCATTTGTTTCTCTGGCGATTTATAATGCATTTCTTTGTTCCTTACTTTCTTTTCCAGTAGGCACACATTAAGTATATATTTGTAATCATGATTGATACATTTCAAACATTCTGTCATATATACATGTCATTGATTGGTATTTAATAATACTGGAGGGAGAAAACCTCTGTGTTACGTGATATCTTGCATGTTTTCGGTGTCATGGTAACTCTGGCCTATCAGAGAGGAGGTGTGTTCCCCTAAGGATCCTGATTGGTTACCTGGACCTCGGCTTATCACAAATGGGCTCTGCCGTTTTAGACATCGGTTTGCTCGTCTAGTGGCAGGGACAGAACAAGTTTGCAGATGTCAGAACGCGCTCGTATGATTAGTGAGTAGCATCCTGTTTGTTGCGTGCACGTCTACCCTAATTTTAAACGCTACGGCGAAAAACTGTGTTGCGCTAATGCGCATTTGTTCCCCGTGCTTATGACTGGTATCTCTCAAGTGTAGAGATCACAGCGTGCTGATTACCATGCAAGTCTAATGTGTTATTTCTACCGTTTCGGAAGCATGCCGTTTTGCGCTAGTGCGCGTTTGTACTCCCACTTAAGGCTAATATCTCTTAAGTATAGAGATCCATGCGTGCCATACGTGCCATTTTGGGGGTGTTTGCCAACTGATAAGGGTTCAGTATGACTGAGTGATAATAAAAGTGATTGGTTTTACATTATCGCGTGTGCTGTTTTCCAATGTTATAGGGTACTTGGGAAAGAGGAAACGGACGCTGCTCTAGATGTGTACATTTAAGGCTTCATCTGCATTAAGCCCTATGGGAATTTTGGAATTCAGTAGGATTATGTATCTGGATTCCAGACGACGCAATGCAAGTTTGCGATTGCCTCCCCTTAGATTTTTTGGGACATTGTCTAGTACACAGTAGGTTAAGCCTTTTGCATCTCCACCATGTACTTCGTGGATATGTCTCGCTACAGGGTATGCTGGGTCCTTATTGGTTATTGCCCTGAGGTGTTGCAACACTCTGACATGTACTGGGTGAATAGTTGACCCTACATACATTTTGCCACATATGCATGTTAACAGATATACAGCATGGTCGGTTTTGCATGTATAGTGATCCCTCAGAGTGTAGGGTTGTTTTCGGAAGGGTACTGTGATGCTGACAGTATTTTTGCCATGGATGCAGGCTTTGCATTTCATGCACTTCTTAAAACCTTTTTGGGATTGAAACCAGGCTTTTTGTTTAGGTATTTCTGGGGCATTGCAAACCAATTGTTGCCGCATGGATTTTGCCTTCCTGAAGGACACTAGTGGTCTTTCACCCACTGTTTTACCTATGGTTGAGTCATTTTTAACCAATGGCCAATGTCTTCGGAGTATTTTGCGAAGATTGGCTTGGTGACGATTAAAGCCCGTGATTAGCCTAGGTGGTTGTCTATCAGGTGCGGTCGCCTCAGATTCCACTTCTTTTGTGAATAGTAATTCTAGGCGGGTTTTAGAGTTGCATTTCGTCTCTGCAGCCTTGCATGTCTCATCTGTGTACCCTCTTTTTTTCAATCTTGAAAAGAGATTTGTCTTGGCATTGGTTAACCCATCCCTTGTGCTGCAATTGCGAGTCATCCTAAGGCATTCTGCGTATGGGATAGACTGTTTTAGTGGTGTTGGGTGGAAACTGTTTGCGTGGAGGATTGTATTGCCCGCAGTGGGCTTACGATACGTGCGTGTTTGTAATTTATCATTTTCTACAAATAGCTCCACATCCAAAAATTGAATACTTTCTTTGCTAGCATTGCAAGTAAATTTTAAATTTAGTGAGTTCTCATTCAACTGTTCTGTGAAGCTGTTAGCACTTTCCACACTGCCCTCCCACAAAATAAAAATATCATCTATAAATCGCTTATAAACAATTACATTCTTGTTCAATGTCTCTCTGTGTAGGTTCATCAGTACCTGCTCCTCCCACCAGCCCATATGCAGATTCGCATAGCTGGGGGAGAAGCACGTACCCATGGCTGAACCCTGAATCTGTTTATAAAACAATTTGTCGAAAATGAAAGTATTATTTGTGAGGCACCACTCAGTCATCTCCAAAATCATTGCAGTGTGTTTGTACTGGTTAATAGGTCTTTTTCCCAAAAAGTGTTTTATGGCATTCAGTCCATCTTTGTGTCTAATGCTGGTATACAGCCCTTGGACATCCAATGTTAAGAATACATAATTTTCTTTCCACCTTACATCGAATATCTTTTTTAGGAAATCACCTGTGTCCTTTATGTATGCTGGTAGTTTCTTGACTTCGGGTTGGAGAAAGTGGTCAATATATACACTCGTATTCTCGAAGAGGCTTCCTATGGCTGAGATTATTGGTCTTCCCGGTGGCACTTTCTCATTCTTATGCACCTTAGGGATTAGGTACAGTTGTGCTGTTACCGGATAATCTGTTTTGAGAAATTCAAGTTCATTCTTGCTCAGTAAGCCTTCCCCTCTCCATTTGTACAGTTCATTGTGGTATCTCTCTTGGATACCTACCAAGTGGGTTGGGCTTATCCTTGTGTAGCACTCCCTGTCTTGCAATTGCACAAGTGCCTCCGCGTTGTACATCTCCAACGGCCAGAGTACAATGTTGCCACCTTTATCGGACCATCTTACTACGATGTCAGGCCTGGATTTAATTTTTTCCATTAGTGCATTATATTTTCTGTTATGGTCCTCATTTTTCCTGTACCTCTGCTTGGTGCTTAGAATGGAGAGTTCTTTCAGGTCTTTTATTACGTATTCTGCAAACAGATCTAGACCATCTTTCGGCATTGCTGGCATAAAGATTGATTTCGGTTTAAAACCTGTTTTCACTGGTTGCCAAATATTTATGTCCGAACTCATTGCTGCTCCACTTGGTGTGATTTCCTCATTAGTACATTCATTCTCCATTTCCAAATCAATTAGGTTCTGTAGTGTTTCCATATGTTCAACATTCAGTGTATTAGTTGTTTCACTGCTCAATCCTGCCCCTGTGGTGGTTGCGTTAACGTTATAGAAATATTTTTGCAGTTTTAGTTTTCTTACATACAGGAAGAGATCAATCCTCGTTTGGGTATAGTCAAAGTTTGTATCACTGCAGTAGGTTAGACCAAGTGACAAAATTTCCAGTTCTTCTTTGGTTAGCTCCATGTTTGATAGATTTATTACTGTGTAGTCTTTTTCTGTACTGTTCATCGGCGCCTGTTGGATCTGTATTTTTGTTTTTGTTTATATATATATATATATATATATATATACAGTTGGAATTATGTATACTTGCCAATAGCTTAACTTTAGCATTAGCATAAGGCCCCGTCTCAGAAGGAATGCTTGGTGAACAGCCAGTCACTGTAGTCCTTACAGTGAATGTTGCATTCATTGTAGACATAAATTAGACACAAGTACTTCAATCTGAGCGAGTGCAGGAATATCTCTTATTAACATGATGTAGTGATCAAATCCACACAGGTTCAGGTGATTCTAAGAGGTTTTATTCAAGATGGTACAAGATCACAACGAGACGCCACCAGGAGCAGCCAGCAGGCAGCTCAGCCCACTCAACTGTGAACATTTGACTCCCAACATTCTGTAGAATTACATCACAGCAAAGTTCCACAGAGAGAGTAAGAATAACATTGGAGTCATGGTACAATGTATCCCCCTTTCTTCTATATATAAATGAAACAATCAGAAAGAAGAACCAAATATGAGGGGAAATGCAGGAAGTGAGAAACAAGTAAGCATAGAAAGAAGAAAGCATAAGAAAAGGAATAGAGAAGCAAAGAAGAGAAAACCCAGCAATAGAACCATCCTTCCTTCTGTACACAAAAGAAAAATGACAAAAAACATAGTCGGAGAAGAGGAAAAGAGGAAGCACAAACGACTGCCTTAAAACACACCTACTGGCCAGAACGGGAATGTAAGGAGGCTGAAAAATGAAAAACCAACAGAGCAAGAAAGCATGACAGAAAAGCAGAGTAAAGCTCAGAATCCAAACGAGACACCAGAGGAAGACATCACCAAGAGAACAGAAATGAAGAAAGAAAACAAGGAAAATAAGGAAAAGCAAAAGGATAATCCTCACCCACAAGAAACAACTTCATCAATACAAAAATAAAATGTAAAGTAAAGACAATAGTGCCTAATAATAATTCATTATTATATGTGAGGTTCGGGAGGACTATGACCCGAAAACAAAACCCTTGAAAGGTAAGGCAATGTAGCAGTAACAGATGGGACTAAGACCCATAGGAACCATAGTCCTTGTGAAGTTGACATTGTGAAAACAAAGGGAAAGGTTGAGTGATGTGAACAAAACAGATATGGGTAGGAACCCATATGATTAAAACAGATATGGGTAGGGACCCACATAAAAATGTGTAAGAACTCAAAAATATATATACATGTTTCATATGAAAATACACATCACAAAAGGGAATGACACCCTTGAAACCAGAACTGAGTCGTGCACAAAATGGGAAAACTTCCCATACACACCCCATGTAGTGTAACAATAACCTGGTAAGGACAATCTTTGTGTGGAACATCCACACCGTGCACTGGAGTAATGTAACTGAGTTAATACAGCACATATGAGTAGGAACTCATGACATCGCAAACAATAAAAGCAACTTTGAGTGGAGTTGTGGTGGGACTAAGGCCCACAGTGTACACCTTGTGTAAGGTAACGGTATACTGAAAATACTGTGATAACGTACAATGTGGGTAGGAACCCATACTAATGCAAAATGACTGTAACCTTTGCATGGATCCCTTGAAAAAGGGTAAACTGTGCGCAAGAGAAATGTGTACAAACGTACGATGAGCAGATGGAACTAAAACCCACTGCGATCCCAGTGCAGGGAAAAACACCTCATGTGGAGGCGAGAGCAATGTGCACCGTAACTATGGGAAAAACAGCCCAAGAAACACACCTCGTGTGAAGGTAAGACGTTGTACATTGTGTAAGTAACGTTGTGCACTCTAGCGATGACATGACTCACACAACACCCTGTATAGAGTAGTGGTTTAAGATTTGTGTGGTAAAGGTCTCTTTCGGTGTTTCATAACGTAGGTCTAAGACCATTGTGTACACCCCATGTGGGGTAATGTGTACTAGAGTATTGTGTAAGTAAAATATGTTGCAATACCTGAGATTGCAAAAAAACACCATTATAGTAGGCACCGTTATGATAAAACAACTCAAACTGTAAAGACACAAATTTGGGAATGCATCCCAGCATATGAGCATACATAAAGAACGTACTGTGCAGGTCGAGACAAATGCACGCATTGCCAAGACAGTGACATGTTATGCAAAAGATACACCAGGGATAATAAGCCCACAAGAGTAAACATGTGATCTGTGACAAGATCGCATTTTGCAACGTACAGTTTCACAAGGTAATGCGACTCCATCTTGAAGAATCGATACAAAAAAAACCTGTTCGCTATGAAAAGAGTACCTGGGAGAGCCATATTCCACTCGGATGGCGCAAGAACATGACAGGTCCCAAAATCCAGGTTAGACAGTGCATGACTCCACGAGGTAACTGACTTGGATCCAGTTAAGTTAAGAGAACCACCACCTTGTAACATACTTGGTTACAAGAAGGCCGTGTTGTCGCAGACTCGTTAAAAACCTGTTAAATTATCTTCCATCAAGAAACGGAGTGGGTTTTGACGAGAACGATAAGAAACTTGTAACGCCTCCCATAGCAATATATGGCGGTACGTATCGGGTGTCATGCCGGGTGGCTCCCGGTGCGTAGTGTAGTAAATGTCCTCTCCACTGTTCTTCTCTGGCTAGACTGTACTATGTTATCTGTGACATCATAGAATGCCTGGGTGTCCCTCTAGCTCACAGTGTCTCTCTCTCACTTACTGTGGCAGTTGGTCATCTCAGGCTGAGCTGCTAACAGCTGGCTCCTGGTGGGGTTTTCCTTATAATCTTAACCTGTCTATCTAACCTGGAAGGAACCTGCAATAAAGGATCTTAACTTACTAAGCGGACTCTGCATTTTCATTTACCACAACTTGGCGACGTTTTGAAGAGGATGAACCTACCTGTGCACTAAGGAAGCTACTTCAAGAAAAGGAACTTAAGAAAGGAACTAAAGAAATTGTGAAAATTATTTATAAGACAAGGGTAACGCCCAGCTGACCCCACCAGTGTCCTATCACACCTGGACAGCCTGCACCCTGGGCGTGCGTCTTTATGTTTATGTCTGCGTGTGTTTGAACAGCCTGCAACCTGGGCGGTTTTTATGCCATCACCAAGGTATCTACTGTCTTCTCAAAGTCTGCTGCATCAGTCTCTCCAACAGTGGCACAACAGCTTGCGCACCCTGTTGTGTTGCACTGCTCAATTTGAGTCCTGCGTTGGGAGCGTCACAGTTTGAAGACAGCGTGATCGGCTTTGCTTGAGGTGCCTGTGGTATTACACTTTTCAACAGCCTCTTATGTTTACCTCGATCTGTTTGCCTCCGTGTCAAGATTGCCGTTTACACGTGGAGTGTCAAAAGAGGATCTAAGGGTGTACTGGACACTTTAACTACGAGCATCTTGATCTGTTATGCAACGTATTTGGTAAACACTCGTGAGGTTGAGATTTGTGTTTGCTCTGCGAGTGACCGTTCTTTCACGTACATTTTATCGTGAACTTTTGCTATCCAAACCACAGAGCCATTTATTTTACTGAATTGTGTTTTAATCAGCACCATGACAGACCATTGCACTTGGTCTACGTTCAAACTTCATTCTCGCGCACCATACCGGTCTCTTGGTGTCGCGCGGATGCAGGAGGAGTACATGCTGACGTTCTTCTCGAATTCTTTGCAGCTGTTCAGCGACGTTTACATGCAACAGCGCGCCGTGAGCCACACGGCGCTGCGTCATGTGGCGTGCCGCCATTTCTTGCTTGGCTACAGCACATCTATTTTGAATTGTCGGAGCTCTCGTCTGCCAACCACGTTTCATGAAGCATTTGTCTTCCGGCTGCAACGTTTCTTCATGCCTCAGCACACATACAACATTTGAGTCATTCTTGATCGACTTTGGGACGCTATGCGAGAACTGCCACTGGTATCACTAGTAGGAAACCGGCGAGGCCCGTATCAGTTGGTCAAGGTGCGGTGTAGAGCACCGGAACTCGCGACTTTCCTTCTTCGGTCTTCTCATCTTGTGGGAACATTCAGCGATGACCGCGTACAGCTCTGTACAGATCCCGGGTGAGAGATCGCTCACCGGAGCTGATATTATTAATGTATTTGTGTAGCAGTTCTCAACGCCTAATGTGTATCATTTAATACAGTTTTGTTTTGTATAGGAGTGTGTTTTTAGCATGGGAAATTCCTGGTGCTTCTTTACAAAGTGTGTCGTAGTATGGTGTGGTGGGTAGTCAATGCTCATCCATTTTGTCAGGGTTGGTATCCTTAAGTGTACCCTATTTAGGGGAGGTGGTGTCTGTGTGGGTAGTCCATGCCCCATGTAGTGGTGTATGCTCATCCATATTGTCAGGGTTGGTATCCTGAAGTGTACCCTATCTAGGGGAGGTGGTTTCTGTGTGGGTAGTCCATGCCCCATGTAGTTGGTGTTTGTGGGTAGTCCATGCCCCATCGTTTGTCCCTAGGTTATTGTCTTCATCCTGCGGTGTACCCTTTTCAGGGGAAAATGGGTGCTTGCGGGTAGTCCATACCCCATGTCTATTCCCAGGATTACTGTCCTGCGGTGTACCCTTTGAGGTTGAGTGTTTATGGGTAGTCCATGCCCCATTTTCTAGGGTTATTTTGCTTACCCTGCAGTGTACCCTTTTCAGGGGAGGTTGTGCGTTTTTGGGTAGTCAACGCCCATTTTTATTCTCAGGATTGCTGTCCTGCGGTGTACCCTTTTCAGGGGAGGTTCAGTGTCTGTGGGTAGTCTATTCTCCATACTATGCGCTGACCCCCTGCTTTTGGTGGAGATGGTTTGTGCACTATTTTCCTTTCGAAGTCTACCTTCTTGCAGCTACTGGCCAGGGCTTCATTTTGGTAAGATTTTGAGCTGTGAATCTATCATATGTTTAGTGTCAGCACATCTTTATCAGGGGTAGTTTTTTTTTTTTTCTTTGGTGAATTCTTGTCAAAGGGGTTTGCTCTCTTGGGTTACCTTAAGTGAGTCTTACCCCTATTGTGTCTCTCCCAGTTTACACTCATTTTTGTTCCTAGGGTGTCTACCCTGTGGTGTACCCATGTGTGGGGAGGTTATGAGTGTCTGCAGCTAACTTAGCTGTTGGTCTTGTTTTTTTTCGAAACCTTGCTGTTACGTTAAGGGAGGGGGATGTGGCATATTATGTCATAATGTTGTTTTCTTTGTTCTTTTCTCTGCTAATGATACCTCATGCTAACATCATCTCATGTTGTACACTATTACTTTTGGTTCATCTCAATTGTGCACTTCCCTGCTGATTATTGCATTTAAGGTATTATTGCCGATTATTCCTTTATTCTGCTCTTACTCCATAAGGGAAGAGGATGTGTAGTAAATGTCCTCTCCACTGTTCTTCTCTGACTAGACTGTACTATGTTATCTGTGACATAATAGAATGCCTGGGTGTCCCTCTAGCTCACAGTGTCTCTCTCTCACTTACTGTGGCAGTTGGTCATCTCAGGCTGAGCTGCTAACAGCTGGCTCCTGGTGGGGTTTTCCTTATAATCTTAACCTGTCTATCTAACCTGCAAGGAACCTGCAATAAAGGATCTTAACTTACTAAGCGCACTCTGCATCTTCCTTTACCACACGTAGGAGTAGAAAAACGTCTCTTGGAAAGATGAAAAAATCACAGAGGATCACAAGGAAATGTAGAGAAGAGGAGTCAGGAAGCTGCTGCAGGTAACACTGGCCAGCGTGTGCTTCTCGTTCGTTGTGCGACAGAGGTTTGAAAGGCAACAAGGCGGTTGGCAAGAGCCTGCAGAAAGAAATCTCAAAAGGCGGCCAACAACCACGGACGCAATAGCTTGAACTGTTTAAAAGTCACAAAACACCAACAGCTTCTGTTGCCGACAGTGTCATGATATGAACGAAGTCAAGTTCGGAGAACCCTTCACCAATCAGTGTACATAGCAAGCTCCTCAAACACTCGTGGCTACAGTGAGACCACATAAACAAGCGTTGTACATTGCCTATCTCCAATGATAGAGGTGACTTAACTGCATTTGAATAGGCAGAAAATGTAGACTTGAGCCAGTAGCACTCCTCTTGCCCCAATTAGTACAACCATCGATACAGTTCCACGTAAGAGTGAGGAAAAATCCCAGCTGCCAGACCACGACTCTCCCGCACAGTTTGAGGAACTGAGAGAGGTTAATGTCAGGAGAGGTGTAGACAAAATGGCATGGCTAGCGCACACATATAATAGCACACTTCTTCCCCAAACAGTGTGCAGACGTAGATAGATTAGGCTTACTCCCGCTGAAGGCACAGCACAGGACACAGACATCATTGAAGGGTAGGCTTACCCTCACAGAAGGCACAGCACAAGACGCGTAGAGATAGTGGGGAGTAGACACCCAAGGGTGAATGGGCAGTTCCAGCAGTAGCACTTCCCCAGATGCACAGGAACAACTGGCAGACCGCTATAAGTGACCAATGGGAGGTCACTGGTGGGGTCAAGGATGCCAGTTGAAGGTGGATGCTTAGCTTGAGTTACGGTAGAGTCTGTACTTGGAGTTGCTTGAAGTTTGAAGAGGTATTAGGCGTAGGTTCTCTTCAGGATCATCGCCAAAAATTGTAGTGATCAAATCTACCCAGGTTCAGGTGATTCAAAGAGGTTTTATTCAAGATGGAACAAGATCACAACGAGACCCCACCAGGAGCAGCCAGCAGGCAGCTCAGCCCAGTCAACTGTGAACATGTGACTCCCAACATTCTGTGGAAGTACATCACAGCAAAGTTCCACAGAGAGAGTAAGAATAACATTGGAGTCAAGATACAACATATGACAATCAGCAAATTACAGATCTTTTTAAAACTTTGTGCAAAGGTGGAGCTAGACGAAGTCACACGTGCTAGCAGCACTCATACAATTAGTGCATATAGCCAAAGACATACACATAAATGAATGAAACATGTACGCTTAACATGTACAATTAACAAACAAGCACAATCCCATAAGAAAACTAGATATTAATTGCAGTACACAAGATGCTACAGGCATTATCTTGTTTTACCAAGATGGATATTTAGTATGTAAGTGTGCAGAATCTTTAAACACCATAGCTTACCTCCATAATTCTGCAAAAATGAGCTCATCCATATTGACTCTTGAATAGGACAGATCTTTTTTTCACACAGGAGGAAAGAAAATTGGCTGCGTAATTTCACATATGAAAATTCTGAATTGTGCAGGAAAAGGTTAGAGAAAAACATATCAATATCTATATTTATATCTATGTTCATATCTATATCTATAGCTATATCTATATCTTTATTTATATTCACTGTAAAAAAGGTTACAGAGACTTTATAGTTGGACTCAGATGTCACTTGTACAAAATCATTGAAATTCAGCAGTTATAGTTACCTGCGCTAACTATAACTTAAGGCCCGCAATGTACTGCTTATGACCTCACATATTACATTACTCATGGCATGGTTAATGCCATCGTGACATCACTGATGACATCATTGATGACATCCCAAATTACATCACTGATGACATCTTCCAGTGAGTGTAAGTGTTTCATAAATGTTTTTGAGACTTACAGATATATACTAAGCTATTGCATAAGTTAAATTACTATTCTTTCCATTGTACTAATGTGTGATACTCCTTCTAATATATGAAATCAGAGTGGCACTGTGACTGTCTGCATCAGTGTGGGAGTATGTGTCCTAGTGGCTGTATGGGTGTGTGAGTGGGTGTGCGAGTGGCTGTATGGATGAATAAATGGGTGTGTAAGTAGCTGTATGTATGCTTGAGTGGGTGTGTTAGTGGTTGTATGGGTAAATAAATGGATGTTTGAGTACCTGTTTGGTGAGTAATTGAGTGGCTGTGTGTAGGGATTCATGGGTGATTGACTGGGTGTATGGTTGAGTGGCTGTTTGACTTAGAGTATGGCTCAACAAGTGGGTTTATGAGTGGCAGTTTTGCACAGTAAGTATTACTGTGAGTGGCTGTATAGATGAATGAGTATGTGTGTGAGTGATTGTATTGATGTTTTAATGGGTATGCAAGTGATTTTGTTGATGAGTAAATGGATATGTGAGTGGCTATATGGCTGAGTGAGTAGTTAGTAGCTGTGTGGTTGAATGAGCAGCCGTGTGAGAGGCTGCATCAGTGAGTGAGTGGTTGCATGAGTGGCTGTATGAGTGGCTGGGTCAGTGAGTGGATGTGTGAGTGGTTTCATGGGTGTGTGAGTGGGTGTATGAGAGGTTGTATGGGGTGTGAGTAGTCTGTGGGTGATGTCATCAGTTATGTCATTTGAGATGTCATCAATGATATCATCAGTGATGTCACTGACCAAGTCATTAGTGGTGTAATATGTGAGGTTATAGGCAGTGCATTGTAGGGGCATAAGTTATAGTTAGTTCAGGTAACTATAACTGCCGAATGTGAATGGTTTTGTGTGAGTGAAATCTGAGCCTAACTATAATGCCCCTGTAACCTTAGTTTTTTCAGTGCATTTCTATGATTTTTTAAATTCTATTTCCTAACTATAATGCCCCTGTAACCTTTGTTATTTTCAGTGAATTTCAACATTTAGAAATATTTGTATTTCCTAATCTAATCTCTAACCTTTGAGAGTGGGTGTGTGAGTGGCTAAATAGGTAGGTGAGTGGGTGTGTAAGTGGCTGTGTGGGTCAATGAATGGGTGTATGAGTGGGTTTGTGAGTGTGTGAGTGGCTGTATGTGTATATGAGTGGGTGTGTGAGTTACTGTATGGGTGTGTTCATGACTGTGTAAGTGGGTGTAGCAGTGCCTATGTTGATCTGTGAGTGGGTGTATGAGTATCTAAGTGGGTCTGTGAGTAGGTGCAAGAGTGTCTTACAAGGTCTGTCAATGGATGGATGAGTCTCTGAGTGGTGAGAGAATGGGAGCCTTAGTGGGTCTGCGGATAGTTGTATGAGTCTCTGAGTGGGTCTGTGAGTGGGTGTGTGAGTCTCTGAGTAGATTCGTGAGAGGCTGCATGAATCTCTGAGTCGGTCTGTGAATGGGAACATGAGTGCCTGAGTGGGTCTGTGAGTGGTTGGATGAGTGTCTGAGTGGGTCTGTTAGAGCATGTGAGAGCCTGTGAGTTGGTGCTTGAGTTTCTGAGTGGATCTGCGACTGGGTGTGTGAGTATCTGAGAGGGTCTATGAATCTCTGAGTGGGTCTGTGAGTGGGTGAATGAGTGCTTGAATGGATCTGTGTGTGGGTGCATGAGTGTCTGAGTTTGTCTGTGAGTGGGTGCATAAGTCTTTCAGTGGATCTATGATTGTGTGTGTGTGTCTGTGTGTGTGTGTGTGTGTGTGTGAGTGCGTCTGTGAGTGAGTGCATAAGTGTATGAGTGTGTGTGTGGTAAAAAAGTAGGGGGCACACAAAAGCAGGTCCTCGTGCCATCTCCCCCTGTGATGTCCTCTTGTCCAGTTTGCCTGCAGTCGCTATCCTCTGCTGCCTACGGGGTTGGGCCTCCTCTGCTCATTTCCTGCACATTTTTCTGCTTCTTCTCTGCTTGCTACTGTCCTGTATGTTGCCTCTTTCTGCTTGTTCCACCCATTATTTTGCCTCTTTCTGCTCGCTTTTGACCTTTATTCTGCCTCTTCCTGCTAGCTTCTGACATCTATTTTGCCTCTTGATGCTCGTTTATCACCTCTGTTTTGAATCTTTGTGCTCATTCTGCTTGTTATCTTTCCCCTCTCCTTAACTTTATTTCGCCTCTTTCAGCTTGTTTCCAACCTTTAGTCTTCCTCTTGATGCTTGTTTCTGACCTCTATTTTGCCTCTGTCTCCTCATTCTGACCTTTATTTTACCTATTTCTGCTTGTTTCTGACATTTATTCTTCCTCTTTCCGCTAGTTTCTGACCTTTATTTGGCCTTTTGCCGCTCATTTCTAACCTCTATCTTCCCTCTTTCTGCTCGTTTCCCACCTTTATTTTGCCTCTTTCTGCTAACCATTATTCTACCTTTTTCTGCTAGTTGCTGACCTTTATTCTGATTCTTTCTGCTTGTTTCTCACCTATAGTCTGCCATCTTTCTGCTTGTTTATCACCTTTATCTTTCCTTGTTATGCTCATTGCTGACCTTTAATCTTCCTCTTTCTGTTAGGTTCTTATCTTCAATTTGCCTCTTTTCCCCTGGGAACACAGGGGGAGCCTTAAGGCCCCCGTGGTACCAGCCAGCTTCCCGCCTCCTGCAGGACCAGGCATTACTCTAGCACAAAGTGAACTGCTGGTAATGCAGCTCCCTGAGAGTGACAACACTCATTTCAAAAGAGATGAAACGTCCGCTTCCAGCAAGAGGTAGCTGTTTGACAGCACCCGCTTGCTGGAAGTGGAGTGTTTGCTTTTGCTTGGCAGGAACTGTCAGCTTCCACCAAGCAAAAAGAGACAGCTATGCCCTGGGGATGGGAACCCTGGGACATACGAGGAGTCTGCCCTGGGGTGTGGCAGTCCACAGGGAAACATATAGCTTTAGGAGTGGGTCCGTGAGGCCTCCTCCTTTGATCTGCATGGGCCAGCCCCAGGGAGGTGGTGGTCCCTGGGGCCATTTATGGTCCGAGAGTAGGACAGCGCAGCCCCCTCCCACTTTAAAATTATATTTTGGCCCTGGGGAAGGGGTGGTCCTTGGGCTTGTAACAGTCATGGGGAGGGTCCATATAGCACCCCTCAATTAATTAAATAAAGATCCGGAGAGGTGGCAGAACCTAGGGCTCAATTGAGCCCATGGAGGGGGTCTATGTGGCCCCCTCCATTAATCAATTATAATTAGATATCTAAAGTAGCTATCATTCCATGAACAGTTGAAACTTAAGGTTACTTAAGGTATCTTGGGGTCTTTCTACATGATTCAGGTTAATAACATAAACAACACATTCTTAGCTTGATACAGAAACAATTAAACAAAAACTGTTTCAGGCAAAGGACATTTAATTAAAAACTCAACGACAATAATAGAACTGAGCCACAGGCAACTGTAATGGTACAAAAGAGCTGCAAATATGAATGATGGGGGAAATGTAATACTTAATCAGATCAAAACCAGTTGTGAGTAAAAACTGTTTTTGGAGCATGTGGAGTCTGAAAGCTTAAGTTTCTCTAAATACTAGTGAAGGATAAATGTGCTCCTACAGTTAAAACAAATGAACAGAATGAATATCCCACTGTTCACCCTGCCCGTGGTCTCGGAGGAGCACCAGGGGGCCCTTAACGCGCCCCTCACACTGGAAGAGGTGGGAGATGCAATCCAGGCTCTGGCGACCAGGAAGATGCCGGGACCCAGTGATCTGCCTGCTGAATACTATAAGGCCTACAGAGACACCTTAGCACCCTCACTCCTTCACATGTATAACAAAGCAATAGATGAGGGCTCACTACCTCCGTCCATGCAGGAGGCTTTCCTGGTCTCATTACCCAAGCTGGATAGAGATCCAACGCAATTGGGCTCATACAGGCCACTGGCAATGCTCAATGTAGACTACAAAATTCTAGCGAAGCTGCTTGCTGAAAGGCTAGGACTAGTGGTTCCGCATCTTATACATACTGATCAAAACAGGTTAATGCCGGCACGGTCCACATCCTTGAACCATAGACGGTTCTTTCGAATAGCGGCTGAGGGAACCAAGAAATGGCCCAGAACGGGGTGCCTAATACTCGACCTGGAAAAGGCTTTCGACTGCCTGGAATGGGGGTATTTAGGAGAGGTGTTAATGCGCTTTGAGTTCGACGTGGACTTCCTCCAAATGGTCGACCTCCTCTACAAAAACCCTGCAGTACGCGTGCGACTGGGCCCCTACATCTCCGAAGCGGTGGTGGTGGGCAGGGGCACTAAGCAAGGCTGTCCCCTGTCACCCCTGCTGTGTGCACTGACGATAGAGCCTCTGGCGGCGGCGCTGCGGCAGATCTTAGATGCAGGAATACCCCTGGGGGACGCAACACATCAGGTTTCTCTCTGCGCTGATGACCTGCTGGTGTTTGTGCGGGACATCAACTGCAGCTGGCCTAACGCGGTCTTGCGGGACTTCGTTTGGGGCACGTCCCGGCATCGGCTAGCACTGACGAAACTATTTCTGCCAACGGACAGGGGAGGACTTGCCACTCCTTGTTTTGAGCACTACTATCTGGCTGCGCAGCTACAATGGATTGCCCGCTGGCTGGCAGATAAAGGGAGGGAAGACACTGCTACAATCGAGCCAACATACACTTTGAGTTGTGTCACCAGGCTCTTCCTCCCCGCTGCTGCTGGCGGTGGCATACAAATGCTTCCGTAGAGCCATGTTCCTCACTCGAAAGGTGCTGCCATACGTGTCTGCTATACCCTTGGAGGGCTCTCCAGGGGGTGGGGGGGCTATCACGCACCCCATGTTGGAGCAGTGGAGAGATGCTGACATCCAAACGCTGGGCAATCTCTTCAGAGATGGAGCACTAGTGGCCTATGAGACGCTGGTATCCGAGGACGGGCTACCTCCTGGGGGATTCCTGCTGCACCGTTCACTCGTAGCAAAAATAGCGGCCAGATGGGGAGATATGGCAACAGAGCCGGAACAACATCCAACCATACAATACCTGCACGTTATGGGGAGGGGCAAGCACCTGGTCCGTTGGTTCGCCGCATCGCTAAGAGCCCACACAGAGATCAATTTGGCTCCGCTTAGAGGCAAGTGGGAACGAGATATGGAGCGAGCACTGACAGATAAGGACTGCGAGAGAGTTCTCAAAAGCCCGGTGCGCATACCCTGAAACATGCGCTTCCGCCAGATACAACTCTTCATCGTCCACAGAGCTTACCTCACACCTGAGCTAATCAATAGGTACTTCCGCCGTTCTGACGCGTCCTGTCCTAGATGCGATGAACTAGATGTAGGCATCATCCACCTCTTATAGAACTGCCCTAGATTAGGCGCTTACTGGAATGCGATATGTGGGATGCTTGGAGTGTGCACAGGTCAAACCATTCCCTTTAACTGGCCTGAGTGCGTCTTACACCAATTCAAGAGGTCGCCCAAGGATAAGGCATCTTCCCGCTTTTTAGATCTGGGATTGGTGGTGGCGAAGCGCCACCTTACGAAGAGATGGAAGGCGCGGGAACCACCTGCTGTGCAGGCGTGTGTTTTTCCCTTCAGGCGTGGGCCCGGGCAGAATGGATAGCAATACGGAGGGAGGAAACAACAGGGCTCCGAAAGGAACCTATGGCAGAACATTGGGAACGTATGCTTAATGTCCTACAACTGACGGGGGGACCAGCGGCTCGGCAGCTAAAGCGACCTAGGTAGATGGACTGAGGGGCTGGAGCGTACCGTGGGATGCCTTATTGTCCGGATAACTTGTCCTGCAGCTTTCCTGCCTTTAGACATGTAGGCCTGAGAAGTATACTTATTCACAGATGAAGTTATACATGTGTGAGGGTGCCGAGTGGGGGCGGGAAAGGGGGGGAGGATCAGCACGCACAAATGTATGTGATTTGCCGCTATTGTTTAAGTATTCTTTATGTTTTCTTTTATATAAAGGTTAGATAAATGTAATTTCTAGACGCAAGTCCATAGTAAAGAGATCCACCCCACAAACATGCTATTGTGCAAGACTGAATCACCAGATAGTCATGAACAAATACGAAAGGAGCTGTGCTAGGCCCTCCACGTACTAGTCAGATCTGAGCACATGACCCTCAACTAGGTGGCACTGTCAGCGCGACAACATGGTTTCATTCTGTATCGATCTAAGATAATTGTATGTTGGACCAGCGAGACCGGAATGTCATGATAAACTGATCCTTCTTTATACTGTATTTTGAAAACCATAAAATGCTAATAAACAGATTTGACATGAATATCCCACCGTTATCTTGTATTTATACAGTCTAGTCATTTTTTAAAACATATCTTATACATTTGCTTGCAATTTTTTTCAACTAGTTCTTTCAATTCAATGAAGGACATGCTTTGGTATCTTCGAAGGCAAACTCTAGAAGAGTAAAATTGATGTTTAAAATCATGGTATTATTCAGCAATATTTAAAAATTGTATTCATTAATAACATTTTGTCACAGTGGGGAAACACATCTAGTGTAATACTGAATAAATAAAACATCCCAAAATAAACCACTCATTCTAAACACCCAGAGACAACATGTTTGCCAATATCATAAAGGCAAGTATATGCATATTTGATTATGTTCAAGGAATTTATGCCCTAAGCTAAAATATAGTAGATCCTCAAACTTCCATTTTAATATTAGCTCTCTCATAATGTCACAAGCCTAAAAATGTCAACCCTTAACCCCCTGGTCCCTAAGCTCCAACTCTCTTAGGTGTGTGTTACTACTACTTTCCCATTCAAACCTGTTGACACTAAGGGCCTCATTACGATGTCGGGGCAAGACCATCTGACAGCTCATCAGTGGCGGTCTACCCGAGATCTAAGGCATCAGTTTGATCACTGTATCATGATACAGGCGGTCCGACTGATACCTGCTAGGGAATCTGCTCTGCATCCAACAGGCTCAAGGAGCCTGCCGGGCAGAGGGCAGATCGTAATCCACAATATGGAGGCGGTGCCTGTTCAGGCACCTCTGTGGGGATTATGAAGCATGTTTCCTATAGCCTTTTCATGTTAGTTCTTCTGCCATGAAAAGGCTGGCAGAAAGGGTATTTTGCAGACCCTGGCAGGGCCCCTGTCCCATGTGGCTCTCAGCTAAGGGCCCTGGGGGCAAAAAAACAAAAAAAAAGAGCAACAGCAGACCCTCGATGCTGCACCTCCCACCAGTTCCTAAGTGTAGAATTGCTGTGCAACCAACCCCTACGCCAGCCGGTGAGTGGCGTTGCTGTGCTGCAGATCAAGAAAAAATTATACCTAATGGGGGTGCTCCGCTCACAAAGTCCAGTAGGCCAGAGTAGATGAAAAAAGTCACTTCGTAATTAGAAATCAATTCACTTTAAGAACATTCCATTCTAGGCATCAGCCAATGCATTTCGCTCCCACACGGGGAGCTTCCTCAGGGTAAAAAAATATAAATTGGCAAAATCCTAGTCACATCATATTTCAATTCAATATGCCAGCGCTCGTTGTTCCGCAGTGTACCGGACGCCGTGTCCAAACAGCTTGTAAATTTCAAATAGGCTCCTGTTGAAAGATATAGAACATCCTCTTCAATCCGTAATCGAGTAAAAAAAGTCAATCCGATGGTAGTCGGATCAGCAGTCCATGAGTCCCTGCTTTCAGGTTAGCGCCGCAACAGGATAGACAACCAAAATAAGTTGAAGATTGAAAAAGTGCGTCAAATCAATAAGGCACCCATTGGTGCGGCTAAAATCGGGCAGTATCTGTAATCGTAACTCAATTAGTCCAAAGTGGGAGATCAAAGAAGTCCCTAATAGCATTAGTGATTGGAAAAAGAACAAAGAAAACTAGTATGCATAGCTGGTTCATCCGGTGACTCCCACACGGCAACTGGCAATCACTATTGCCAGCCACGTGTATTGCATCGAGGCCAGTGAGTTATGAAGTCTCACAGTCCATGAACTTGCAGCATGCCGATTTCCAATGCATTCTTTGATCTCCCACTCCCCCATTTTTCCTATTGCAGCGTGTGCTGCAGCCAACAGCACAATCCTCAATAGGAAAAATCCACTTTCTGAGTGCCATGAAGGTGATCACATCGTAATTTGGGAAGTGAGACCGCCAACTCCTTCTCGAGCAGTCCTGTTTCCAACACAATGCTGGTCGGGCGCTTGTCCAAATGGCATTGTAATGAGTCCTTACATTACTATTCATAAACATTAATCTGAAGCATCAGGGCCTTGAGTGAGTCATATTTGATGATGACCCCGCAATAGTAAGTAACCAAGTCAAATCGAATTTACATCAGAAAAAGTTCGAAGTCAAAACCATGGGGAGTTATTTTCAATTTAGAAATAATCACAGAAGACAAACATAGTTAGTCAGTTAATTCAGGACATCACTAAATCATTAAATGTAAATATTAGGATTCAGCACAGGGCTCAGTCTCTATTCTTATCAAATGGCCAGAACCAGCTACCATCTAGGGTTATGCAAAATAATGCAAAAGCATTTGAAGTATAGAGTCAAAGACCAAACTATCGTATGGCCTGCACAGCTAAATAGGCATGGGAAGTTTGCAAAATCCCAATTATAAGACCAACATCGAATCTGTTTCCAAGAAGAGTAAGAAAAAGTCTTGGCTCATATACTCAAAAAAACATTTTATATAATATTTAAAAAAGAGAAATCACTGTCAGCATGCTGTGAAACAAATAAAAATAAAGAAAAAAAATTTGCAACCTCCACTAGCAAAAGAGAGTGGCTTTGGTCAGATAAAGTCGACCTCTGTTCCTCCCTCCAGGACAACAGGAACGGGCAGAATACATTCTAAGATACAACAGTAACAAGACTACAAAACTACTTCAATTAGAGTCATTTTACACATCCTTAACTTGATCTGCCAAAACAGAGAAATTAGAAACCATGGGCCTCATTTATGAGAAATGACGCATCGCTGCGTGAAAGCAGCGATGCGTCATTTCTCAGTGCGCACTCCTTGCGACATTCCTGATGCGTCATATTTAATGTATGACGCATCATGTCGCAAGGAGTTACAGATACGTCAGTATTATTGACGTATCTGTAAGCGCAAAAGTGACGCATTGCTGGAGTGTGTCACAAAAGTGACGCAACTCCAGCAATGCGTCCTTTCACATGGGGCAAGCCCCATTTGAAAGGGCCTGCGTCAGTCTTATGCCTGCTGTGAGACAGGCACAAGGGGCCTCATTTATGAGGCCCCTTGCGCCATCGGAACTTCACTTTTCATGAAGTTCCATGGCGCAGAAGCCTGCGTGGTATTTATCAGGCAGCAGTACGCCAGTTTTTGTGGCGTACTGCTGACTGATAAATATCAGTCCTTTTAACGCAGTGTTCTGCGTTAAAGGGGCGTGCAATGGGTGTTGCTGGGGGCGTTCCCAGCAACATCCATGGCCTTTTGACACTGCCCCAGATTTACGAGAAATCGTAACTCTGAAGCAGTGCCAAAAGCTTACGCCTCCCCAGAGGAGGCGTAAGGGAGGCGCAACAGGGAGAAATGTCTTTATTTCTCCTCGTATTTCCTTTTTCTATGTGTGCTGCATTCTACAGCACACATAGAAAGAGGAAAAGCCTCTTGTGATTATTTTTGTACAGAAAGGTTTCCCTTCCTGTACAAAAATAATCTTCCCCGCAACGCAGGCACCCTTGCACCATTGTGCAAGGGCGCCTGCGCTGGCGCAGGCAGCCCAATGTGCGCTGGCGCAGGGGAAAAGGACAGGAAGCGCCGTATCTTATTGATACGGCGCATTTCTGCCCTTTTCTTTTGCCGTAGGGAAGCGCAGCAGGAAGGCCTGCTGCGCTTCCCTACGGCAAAAAGTCATAAATGAGGCCCAAGATTTTGACGCAACGGCGTCCTAAAAGTGACGCAGTGAAATCTCATAGATTTCACTGCATCACTTCTAGGACCCTTCCTTGCGTCAATACGCCCCCCTTGCATACATTATACCTGGCGCAGGTATAATGTGGCGCAGGTGTTTACAAAGTGACACATCTACCAAGATGCGTCACTTTGTAAATATGGTGCAACAAGGCGCATTTTTTACGCCACTGGTGCGTCACAAAAAGTGACGCACCGGCGGCGTAAAAATGACGCACAGCCTCATAAATGAGGCCCCATGTCCCTTTTAAAGTGTACAGAAGGAGTTTGATGCCTAGACATGTCAGCTTATAAACTATGTTATGTTAAATTCAGCTAAATTATATTATTTACAACATATTCATGTTAACTAAACACATATCGTTTATTAATTCCAAAGTCACTTTGACACATGTGTATCATAATGCTCTTTGCTCTCCTTTGTGTGCTCCTTCTCTTCTGTCTGTTCATCTCCACTGCCAATCCAATAACATTTTACCTGTCTCAATGCTTAGATTTTCCAAACCCCAGATCCTTCAGCTCCATCACCCCTTTCATTTTTAAGCTCCTCGGGCCTTCATCTGCATCGGTTCTCCAGCTCACACTGACTGGCTTCTTGCCCAGGCTCCATTTCCACCAACTGACTTCTCCTTTGAAATGAAAACTGCCTCAATCTGAGTTGGCAATAACGTCTAAATAAAAAAGTTTTTACTATTCGTTTTATTCAAATAAATGTGTATTACTTCTATGCTTTCCATAGGGAGACTCGGTAGGCAAGTTGGATATCTCCTTATGGTAAAAGATAGGTAAAATTAGAGAAGTTTATCAAACTTTTAAAAAGCTGGTTAAAAAAATGTGTTAAATAATATCTTAAATATTATTGTAAATTAATGTTAGAGGTGTATTTTAAAAGAAGAACAAAACAAACACCATAAAACAAAATAAGAAAATTCAAGTTACCTAATTTCTTATTAAAGCTTTTTTTAATGAAATGTTAAATACCCACCTTAAGTCAAAAATGTGTATTTACTATGCAGTATTAATTATTAAACGTGCTGTATAGAATTAATTACATATAATTTAATGATATCACAATTTAATCTAACATTGATTTTGATGTATACATTTAAAAAAGGTTGGTAAAATAATTTATAATTAAATAATATAAATATGATTTAGCTTTATACATGTTGTAAATGTAATATGTTTTAGATATGTTTAAATATTTTAAATAATGTGATTAAAATTGACATTATCTCCTTCAGGGTTTTATTTTAAGTTTCTTCTTCCATTGTTTTTCATGAGAGGGGGTTGCAGAATACTATTTTTGACCGACACTTCTCCTCACTCCTCTCCTCTCTAACACAACCAGATCCAATCCCTCCCCCAGCCCCCAAACCCTGGAGCGTTACTAGAACATATGCGCTTACAGGACTCCGTCACACTTCTATGCACCACTGACGCTCCCCAAGACACACATTAAAGTCAAATAAGCTCCAAGCTCATCCTCATTAAACACACCTAAACCCATGACTTCACCATTGCACAGCCCCACGTTGCACACATTGGACATAACACCGGCCTCAATTCAAAAACACTCAACACTGTACGCCCCTCATACACACCCCAGACTTCCATAACTGAATCCAACCAGTGGCATAAAATCCCTCCAAATTTTCTTCCATGAGGTCACCTCCATCCCCTATAAATGATCACTCCCCTACTTTAGACTCACATCTTACCGCCTGCCAACCCACTCATGGAATAAGCAACCTCCCCAACATTCTTATCCTGTTCGTGGGCCGAACAGAGCAAAAACTTGACTCTCTAGCTTAAGGTCTCTCCATTGTAAAAAATTACCTTTGAATATATTGGAGTAGAAATCACAACTAAGGGCTTTCAACCTGCACTGGAATGGACCTGAAGACATCAAAATCAGTAAACTCTATAACCTACTAGAAATAAACAACCTCAGCACCTTTGTAATCAACAGACCCATAATAAAGGATTACCTTTTGATGCAATATTTACTAGAAGGGAACGTGTCTCCCTTCGTTTCATCTCACTTTTCGACTGATCGGATCACCATGAAATACAGTTCAATCTCAAATTACACCACACATCCCTAACATCACAACCCAATAAAATCACGCACTGGGCTAGGAACCTCAAGCATGTCCCACCAACAGACCTAGGGCCTCATTTATGAAGGCCTTGCGCCACTGGTACGTCACTTTTTCCCATTTTAAAAATGACGCACCAGCGGCGCAAGACCTTCATAAATAAGGCCCCTAGAGTCTAGGATCAGTGCTCAACTACATTTCTCAACCTCTGCTTCACACCGCTGATGAACTCACCACCCACTATACCAAATCAATGACAGATGTTCTTAGCCAGGTTTCACTGATCAAACAAAAAATATCGGGAAAAATCTAATCCAGATCCTGGTTCAAGTCAGACCTTAACAACAATAGATAACTTAGACAAACCTAAAGGTTATGAAGACAGAACCTTTACCTGGTGCACCTCTCACTCCTAAAATCCGATCGGCTCTCCGTGAAGAATCCCATTTTAAGGGAAAAAGCCACCTTCTTTCTTAATCAACTCAACCATTCAAAGAAGGGAGCTCTTCAACACAGCTAAGCAACAAACTCTGCTTACCTCGAAATAGAAAACAAAAATCACAAAGGAATGCAACAAAGATATAGCTAACTTACTTGCTGACAAAGTTGTAACAATGAAACGATCCCTGACCCTTGACAATAGTCCGACATCCCAATCCACCAGCCCTCTGACACACAAGTCAATATGAAAATTCCCTCCAAAGACCTAACTAAACACCAAAATTACCTAAAAAACCCAAAATATAGCAAGTAACTAAAATCCTGGGGCATACCCCAATGACCTCAACAACCTCACACCCATCATCCTTTCCTGGATAAAACATTCAAAATGTGTGTCTAACAACAACTCAACGAGCACATAGAAGGATTCAACCTCCATAACACATTCCAATCGGGATTCAGGAAAGGCTGTAGCACAGAAATGTCTATGCCCAATATAACAGGTAACATTCACCATTCCCTAGATGAAGGCAACTCCTGCCTCCTAATCCTATTTGACCTGGCAGCGGCATTCAATCCAGTTCATCACCCAGTGCTACTTTAGACACTTAAGAACCGTACTGCGATGGTTCATGTCCTATCTTCAATACGCATGGGCGTAAAATCCGTTCCGCTCGCGGAATTTGCGGATTTTCGGTAAATTCGCAATCCGCGATCTCTTGCAAATTTGCCGAAAATCCGCAAATTTGCATGCAGCAGATTTTTTTGCTTGGTGATACAATATTGCGGCGCGCGACATTCACTTACCGTCATTCAGCATTTGCCGAGTTGTTTTTCTCGATATTTTGCGAGTGCTGCGCCATTTTGGATCTTGCTGTGGGATACCGCGGGAGTTTGGCGACCGCGATTACGTCATCGCGGCTTGCCACCTTGCACAGCGAGAGTTTGTCAACGCGAGTACGCCGTGTTCACGTATCGCGGGAGTTCGCAATTGCGAACACGTAGATGTGGCGGGCAGCAACAATCTCGCACTCGTGAAATTATAAAATTTGCAATTCTGCACAAGAAATACACCAGCAAGCAGCATAAACCTTCTGAAAATTATGATTTTTATCAGAAAAACTCCTCAGGTTGACATTTGCCTGCACTTTTTTTTGCAAGGAGTCCATTTTGGGGGATGTGGGAGGAAGGAAGTTCCCCACAGTCTCCAACTTCCTGTTCCTGTCCAGCAGGCTCCTCCCAGTGCTTTCTTCATGTGCTGGTCACTTTCATTTGGATCTTGACCTAGAAGGATTACTTTTTGTGGATGCTGCTGGATATTTGGATTTGAGGCCTTTTTGACTTTCGTTGGATCACTTTTGGATTAGAAATTTCACAAGTAAGTTTGCTTGGGGCATTACAGTTGCTGCAACTACAATTTTGGAATTTTCGATTTTTGGGCTGCTGTTGGGGCCTTTTGCCCAGGGGTAGTGAGTGGTGCATGGACTGAGTCTTTCTGTGGGGTCTCTTTAATGTAAACATCATGGAGGGCATGGATGGCATGGGATTGTGCTGATTTTTGTGTGTTTTTCGATTTTTTGGGCTGCTGTTGGGGACTGGCCATGTGGGTGGGGGCCATTTTGAGTGCTGGTACAGACAGGCCCTGACCATGTGCTGGGAGCAAGGGGCCATTTTGAAGGCAGGCAGTGTTCTCAGGTCTGCACCCATTTTGCCTAGCTTTCATCCTTTATGCCCAGGGCCAATGAGTGGTGCATGGGCCTAGTCTTTCTGTTGGGTGTCTTGAATTTAAACATCATTGAGGGCATGGATGGCATGGGATTGTACTGATTTTTGTGTGTTTTTCGATTTTTTTGGCTGCTGGTGGGGCCTTTTGCCCAGGGCTAGTGAGTGGTGCATGGACTGAGTCTTTCCGTGGGGTCTCTTTAATGTAAACATCATGGAGGGCATGGGTGGCATGAGATTGTGCTGATTTCTGTGTGTTTTTTGATTTTTGGGGGTGTTGATGGGGACTGGCCATGTGGATGGGGGCCATTTTGAGTGCTGGTACAGGCAGGCCATGTACTGGGGGGCAAGAGGCCATTTTCAATGAGGGCAGTGTTCTCAGGCCTGCACCCATTTTGCCTAGATTTCATCCACTATGCCCGGGGTAGTGAGTGGTGCATTGGCCTAGTCTTTCTGTGGGGTGTCTTGAATTTAAACATCATTGAGGGCATGGATGGCATGGGAATGTGCTGATTTTTTTGTGTTTTTCGATTTCTTTGGCTGCTGTTGGGGCCTTTTGCCCAGGGCTAGTGAGTGGTGCATGGGCCTAATCTTTCTGTTGGGTGTCTTGAATTTAAACATCATTGAGGACATGGATGGCATGGGATTGTGCTGATTTTTGTGTGTTTTTCGATTTTTTTGGCTGCTGGTGGGGCCTTTTGCCTAGGGCTAGTGAGTGGTGCATGGGCCTAGTCTTTCTGTTGGGTGTCTTGAATTTAAACATCATTGAGGGCATGGATGGCATGGGATTGTGCTGATTTTTGTGTGTCTTTCGATTTGTTGGCTGCTGGTGGGGAATTTTGCCCAGGGATAGTGAGTGGTGCATGGACTGAGTCTTTCTGTGGGGTCTCTTTAATGTAAACATCATGGAGGGCATGGATGGCATGGGATTGTGCTGATGTTTGTGTGTTTTTTGATTTTTTTGGCTGCTGTTGGGGACTGGCCATGTGGGTGGGGGCCATTTTGAGTGCTGGTACAGACAGGCCCTGGCCATATGCTGGGGGCAAGGGGCCATTTTGAAGGCAGGCAGCGTTTTTAGGCCTGCACCTATTTTGCCTAGCTTTCATCCTTAATGCCCAGGGGTAGCGAGTGGTGCATGGCCCTAGTCTTTCTGGGGGTGTCTTGAATTTAAACATCATTGAGAGCATGGATGGCATGGGAATGTGCTGATTTTTGTGTGTTTTTCTGATTTCTTTGGCTGCTGTTGGGGCCTTTTGCCCAGGGCTAGTGAGTGGTGGATGGGCCTAGTCTTTCTGTGGGGTGTCTTGAATTTAAACATCATTGAGGGCATGGATGGCATGGGATTGTGCTGATTTGTATGTGTTTTTCGACTGTTTGGGGTGTATAACTGATGATCCTCTGTCTTCCATTGCTTTTAGGTGCACAAGACTCAAGAGAACCACCAGTGCCAGGAATAAGTCCTGCAGCGGTGTGTGTGTGCAGCATAACGTCACGTGACGTCAAGTCTGGCCACAGACAAGACAACTCTGCAACTCATGCAACTGCAGCCTGCTGTTCTGACCTCTGAAGAAGATGGCCACAAAAAAGTTCCCTGTAGCGCCTCTAGCAAGAAAGTTGCCAGTAAGGAGCAGAAGAAGCAAGTTACCAAGGAGACTGGTGTGCCGCCCGCCACATTTTTTGGGAATAAAATAAAAAGTATGCCTGCAGGGGACCAAGCTGGGAGCAGCCCCCCCGCTCCGTTGGGCTCAGTGCCACCACCACCACGCCAACTTAAGTCCAAGCCCTTGAGTGCTGCAGAGGCAGCCAGTCTAGTTGTTCAATCACCATCGACCAGTGATGTTGGCTCATCGCAAGAAGGTAGCAGCAATGTCCCTCAATCAACACAGGTTGTTGTAACTCATCTGACGAGTGTTCAACAACCACAGCCGCAACAACAACCACATGTGCAAGTACAAGCCCTAGTATATGTGGAAGGAGAGGCAGTGCAAGGAGATGCGCAAGCAGAGGTTCATGGAGGGGCACAAGTGCCCACAATAGTTGTTCCTCCCGAAGTAGGGGCACATCAGGAAATCGACATTCAAGCCGAGGTATCATTTGAGGAAGCAACTCCTCCTGATCATTCATTGTCTTCCACATCCCTAGCAAGGAAAAGATCAAGGATGGTGTCTACATCTTCTTCAAGCCCACCTCCTTCTGATGATATGGATAAAACTTGGGAACCACTACTGCCGTCTGAGAGTGAGGCACACCATGATCTGACAAAGGTAAAAGGAAGGTCCCCAAAACTCTCGTACTTATGGAGTGTGGTACTGAAGAAGAAGTGGCGTCTACTACTCCTGCTGATAAAGACTCTCACGACGACGACGCAATCATCATACACGCCACTCCAGCCTCAGCGGGCATGCAGCAAACAGACATTTTGACCCTAGCCCAAAAAGCTGATAAGCGTGATGTTGTCGACGAGGGGGCAATGGGAACACCATCATTGGAGTTCACTAGTACACCACCACCTACCGCTTCCATATTTCTTTCTCGCCAGAAGGGACCTCCATCCACCTCGACCTCAATTAGTGGTGGTGCAAGTGCACAACGTAGTAAAGTTCGGCAACACACATCCTCCACTTCATCTGGCATTAGCAGCATGACCAGTATCGCCTCCTCCTCCCCAAACAGACATTTTAAGTCCGCAGTTTGGGACTTCTTTAGTGTTTGCCCAAAAAGGGAAAACATAGCCATTTGTAGCATTTGTAAGCTTGCAGTTAGTCGTGGTAAGTTTGGTACCAACTATGGTACCGGAGGCCAGAGAGGTCATCTTGAGAGACAGCACACTGTCCAATGGCATGCGCACCTAAAGGAGATCAAGGAAGCCCGAATTGGAAGTCAACAAACTGTATACGTTGATGTTTCATCTATGATGACGAGGAGGAAGAAGCGTCAAACACTTCACTTACACCCAGTACCCCTGTCAGCTGCACACCCTCTGTGAGCCACACTAAGAGTGTGGGAGAGAGTGAGACACCAATGTGAAAAAGTTCATCATCACCAAGCGTAACTGGGTCGAAGAAGTCATCATCATCATCCCGTAAAATCATGGTCAAGCTCACCATTAGAAGCATGTTGTTTTCAGAAGCGCCATTTGATCGCAACCACCCACTGACGCGTCTGTTTAACACTAAGCTGTTTAACACTAAGCAACTGTGCCGGTAGATGTTGTTGTAGACTGCGTGTCCCCCTCCTCCTGGGTCACCAGCCACTGATATTCAGTGACAGTGGCCTCCAGCCTCCGTTGCCGGGCCGGTCTAGCCAGCTCCTTCCGGGTTGGTTTGGAAGGAGCATCAATATGAAGAAAGAAAGACATAGTCTGTAACCAATGCTCTTTAAGATTAACACAAAATGATTCAGCAGAAAGTTGTGTCACAGTAGAACTAGCAACTTGCAAGTGCAGTACATAACTATTGTGGCCAGTATCTATCTAACCTCCCACTTCTTCACCCTTGCTCTAACATTAGTGGGAGCTTAAGGAATCAATTCTACGAGCACTATGGACTCACTCCATTAGAGTCGACTATGACAGTACACCAGTCTTATTCTTATTATTCTCTCTTGTTTAGCAAAATTGGTACGTTAACTTCTGCAAGCCAGCATAATGCCAGCGCAGTCAACTTGCACCCGAGAAAAACAGACGCCCGCCATGATGAGTGAGACAGACTTGCGTTACTGTACCAGTCCAGTACATGCAGGTGGTGATGCTCTTACTTTTCTATTACGGGTGGCACTGAGAATACTCTGTTACAAGGGCTACTGCTTAATTAATTTAACTTTCACCCTACAGTGCCAATGAATACTAGAAAAGGAAAATGAAGAAGATAAATAATCTGATTATCTATCACTGCAAATGGTATGTATTTGCTTACATATGGGATGACTTTAGGTGCTTTGCTTTTTTTTGAGTGAACAGTGATACATCCACACATGAATGACCGAGTTCTACTAAACCTATTAACAGAGATAGTGAGTGGCCATCGTAATAGCCGGATATATGCTGTGCTTGCAATACAAACTACTGCTACTATTCATGGTAGTATTCGGACAAAATTACAACTTCTTTTCCTTGCCTTTCCTACACTGGGACGGACGTGCGGGCGCGGTGTTACATGCTCTTCAAAGTAACACTTAGTTCATCCAGTGACCGTCTACTCTCTCTAGATACACATATGCTATCTAAGAGTCAGATAGTACCATGATCCAGGCATCCATCCATTCAAACTATGGGGCAGATTAGGATTGCGGATTTCCCGCATCCTCCGGGCCGGTGGAATCCACCGCCGGCCCGGAGGATGCGGGAAATCCGCAGCGGACTGAAAAAGACCCCCTGCCAGATTAGGATGGCTGGGGGATCATTTTTCAGTCCGCAGCTTTTCCGCCACGGTCGCCTCCTGTCCGCAGCAGAAAAGCACTAACATGGCTGGCGGTGTCTATCAGACACCGCCAGCCATATTAGGATGACTGGAGGAACATGCCTTTAGACTGTGGCATTTCCGCCGTGCAAAGGCATACAGATTTTTGTTTGGGGGCCCGTTGAGGGCCCCCAGGGGTGAAGGGGGGGTGGGGGTGCACATGGGGGGTACCTATGGTACCCCCCTGCATTTGCCTGCACAAAGTGGCAGGCACCGGGCGGTGCCTGCCGCTTTGTGCATGCAAATGCACAACTTACATTTTTATCATTGTGGCGGGTGCTGCTTCAAGCAGCACCCACCGCAATGATAAAAATACAGGATGTGACCGCCAGGGTGGCGGTCACATCCTAATTACCACGGAGGGACCGCCGCTGCCCCTGGGGACGGTCCCTCCTACTCTATGGTGGCGGACGGACTCAGGTCCGTCCGCCATCATAATAGGCCCCTAAATGTCAATCATTCTTCTTCATGTCTCTCATCTGGACAAACCTTACGTTTTCTCACGGGGAGCAGCACACTATGCAGTCTGCAATCTCAATAAGTAAGGAATATAAGAGCTTACCACTGCCCGCCACTACCGTGGCAACCCCACATCAGTTTGGTCCGGCACTTGCAGCGCCTCCTCCCCAGACCTTTCCTCCTCCACCTCCGCGCTGGGCCCAGCACCAGATGTTCCACCTACAAAGTACATTTAAGAATGTTAGATGTCATAGACATACACCACTCACTAGTATTTTGTCTAGGAATTAAGAAATGTGAATACAGAAACCAATCTAATAATTTGTGACTGTCTACTCTAAAGTAAAAATGTCCCTTTTTCAAGGGAAGGGTGTTGTCTTGCTGCGCTTTTTGGCAAAACTGATGAATGCTTGCTTTTTAACACGCACCATTTTTCTCATAACAGACAGAAGCTTCACTTCTAAGAAGAAATCATCATAACTAGGCTGAAGGGACCAATGATTCAGCACCAAAAAGAAAAATGAAAGTTCAAACCAGGTGAGGGCTCGGCTCGCCCACAATAAATGTGCGAAATAAAAAATCACTATAAGCACTTTTCCATTTTTAATCAACCGTTTATGTTTTATGACAAGCTTGATTTTAATAAATATTTTTACTTTTAATAAAGCTTTAAAACTTAAATAGACTCTGTGGTTTTTGTTCATGAGTGAATGAGCAAAAGGTTTTGCAATTTGCAAGCATGAGTCCGTGCCTCGAACACTTCTGGACTCTGACTCCGTACTCTTGTCCTGCGTTGGATAATCATCATTGGGGATCAATCATCGATGAATTTGGGAGCTAAATGACTCTGCCACACTATCTAGTCAGTAAGGAGATTGGGGGTTCTTCAAAGTCTGATATCACTGAGGTATGTGGAAAGTCTACTGCGCCTATTATAATTGATAAACAATGCACTATTTAGTGTCCATAGTTCTTTTTGTGCAGATTTGTCCCTGCAACAGTAGTAGTATGGATTGTCCTCCTATCCAACCCAAAAGTAAAGTAGTATCTTATTCTTTCTTGGTGGTCATTCACCTTTTTATTGTTGGTAATTGTCAAAGCATAAACATTTAGAAGACTTGAAAAGACATTATGGACAATCCCAGAGGACTGCACTCAGTGCATAGAGCTATTGCTGACTAGAATGGGAGTTTTGTTTTACACCTTTTGCCAAATGTGCAATCTTAGTTAGCTACACAGACAGACTAATAAGAATAATCTAGTAATACCACACGGAGTCATAGTCGAGGCAGGATAAGAATTTAGATACAGTCTACAAGAAGATCAAAGACGAGTTAGAAAAACTCGAATGAGGAACGCTAGGAAACAATAGGTACTCTATATTAAAATTAACTTACCGGGGCCAGCAAAGGAGCCCTCGCCTGACCGATCCTGGCCTTGGTCAGCAGCAGCAGCAGCCTCCTCCAATGCCCTCTTACCCCTGGGGGGAGCTGATGTACAACATGAAAGAAAGAAAGACCAGAAAACATGGATGATATTTGTCAACCAAATCAAACATTTCAAAAGAACAATAAGAAAATATTTTGGCGAAATAGCAAATAGACAACTATTCTACGGGATATATTGACCTATCTCATGTGGTCTACTACGATATCAATATTGCTTGATTTGCGGACCGTCGATTTGGAAAGTTATGTAACTCACTAAACAAACTACTAAAAAGGTTCGCCTAGGACTGGCAGGCAGTAGTCCGCAGCACGCGAAGTGACAGACAGAGTCCATCGTGATTGCAGATCAGCGACAACACTAAAAAGTTTCCTACTACATTAACCAGTCATTAAAATACTCAAACTATCAATCCACAACCACTATTTCTTTTTATTGCCAGGAGTACAAAGGAAGGACTGGACTTGAGTCTGTAGGGGCAGATTTACAAGCCCCTTGCGGCTCTTTTGCTCCATTGTTGCGTGACTTTTGTGACGCAGCAGCAGAAGAAAAGAGGCTCCATCGTGCGGCGCATATTAACAACGTGACGCATATGGGAGATGCATCACGTTGTAAAGCCCTGCGCCATCAGGGGGCGTTCCGGCGCAAGGGAGGGCTTTCCTGCGCAGGAAAGCATCCTAAAAGTGGCTGAGGGAAATCTACAAGATTTCAATCAGTCACTTTTAGGACAATGATGCGTGACTCAAACCCTGCGCCTGCTTGAAGCAGACGTATGGCTTGACGCAGCATTGGGGAGATAGGGCACCCCGGAGCATTGCTGAAGCTGCGCCATCGTTGCGACGCAACTCCAACAATGCGCCGCCTTTACGGCACAGATGCGTAACGCTTCGGTGACGTTTTGGGCCCATGGTGCGCCACATTGTAAATACGGCGCACCATGGGTGGTGGTGGCGTGGCGCACAATTACTGGTGCATCCCTGCTACTTTGCAGGGATGCGCCGGTAATTAAAAATCTGACCCTTAGTGTCTAGCATTACGCAGTTCTTTAAACTACACTCATACATAATTTCTCAGGCCAATGAAATGAACACAAAATCTAAAACAAATAAGCATAGTAGCAACGCTACTGAGAAGGAGAGCAGTGCACCTGAAATGCACAGAAGATTTTGAAATATAATTTACCTACAATGTAATAAGCAGCATTATTGCTCTTGGTAAAAAACTAAAATTTGCAATATAATAACACACAGAGCAGGAGAAAACAGAGCAGTGAAGAAATAGCTACTACTACTCACCAAGCCCGGGGATCTCAAGGCTGAGCAGGTCGATCAAGTTGCGTTCCCGGTCCAGGAGATCCGTCCAATGGTGGGTGGCCTGGTTGTAGGTGCGCGGGACCCAAGAGTGTTGGTACATGGCCCGGCACACCTTCTCCGACCGCTTCCAGCGCTCCCGGATCCCATACCCGCTAGCGATCTTGCTGCCTGCCATGATGGTCCTGGGGAGGCGGCGCTGAACATAAAAAACTAGTGCGGCCACCTCCTCCGCGCTGAAGATCTCCCGGACCGTGACCTGCTCCCCCCTCAAACGCCCACACGGGAGCCGAGCAATGGGTGCGGGACTCTTCCCCTCCTCAGGATGCTTTCCGGCTCCCTTTACCATGGTCTGGGCAGAAAGGAAGGTAAATAATAAAGAAGAAATAGAATAGGGAAGAAGAAAAGAGAAGAGTTTAAAAAAGTAGTTTAAAATTAACCAATAGTAGCAGAAAACACAAAAATATAGAGCTAGAAAAATAGAGGGATAGATAATAAGTAAAATAGATAAAAAAAACTTCAAACAAGCAAAGGATGGCAGAGATTCAGAGAGAATACAGAAAGCATGCCCAGAACCATAGCAATGAATGAGAAACAAGATGGCCGCGCCCGTTTACGACCGCGTGGGTAAGTTTGCGCGAGATTTTCCTCGCGATCACACGCGAACTTGTACTAGCGAGCCGCACACTTTGCGAAATTACATATCGCGCCCGGAAACGGAAATACGTCATGCAAACAAGATGGCCGCGCCCGTTAACGACCGTGAGGGTAACTTTGCGCCGTTGCGCTACAAGCGGCTCGCTAAAACGCACAAAACCTTGCGAACTAACACTCCGCAAAAAAACAAATTGTATATTCGTACGAATTTGCGGCTTCCAAATTCGATCTCGCGCAAATTCACGCCCGTGAATCCCGCAAAATTGCAGAAAAAAGAGTTTTGCAAAACTGAAAGCACTCAGCAGGTGCAAAAGTTCAAACTCATCATTAGTAACCATTTCCTGTAGTGCTTCCTGAGGGGCCCCTCCAGAGTTCAGGTGCCTACTTGCAACTATTCTATGACCCTGCTCAGACCCTCACAGCAGGCTCATAGAATAGCTACAAGTAGGCCTCAAAGGTCCTGTGAAAAAAAATTGCACTGTAACAGAAAGCAAATTACAGATAAGGAAGCAGGTGCCAGACTGGTAGTTTAAATTCAGTGACACATTAATCAACCCCAAATTAATTCATGTCAGTTGAAACAGGGCAGGTGTGCTTGCTTTTCCCCCCCCATAATCTACAGTGATGAACGAGAGGGTGGCAGTGATGTACCAGAGGGGGGCATGGGTGAACCAGAGGGTGGCAGTGGAGAAACAGAGGGTGCTGTGAACCTGTGATGATGAACCAGACGTAGAAACAACATAGTCGCGGCCGTTGCGAGCCGACAAGTAAGTTCGCAATTGCGAACTGGTACAAAACCCTTGCGAACTGGCAGAAACCCTTGCGAACACAAAAAAAAATTAAAAATTTGCGAGAGTTTGCGGATTTTGCGGATTGCGAATTCGCAAATACGCAAATTCGCGAACCGTGAATTCGCAAAATTCACCCATTCTTAATCTTCAACATTGCTTACAACAAATAAAACTCAACAGCTGTTTCTCGGAACACTCTTCACAATAAAACATCTCAAGAAAATCAAACTGTTTACTCTCCCTGAGGAGTTTAATACAGTAGTACAATCACTTATCCTTTCGGAACTGGACTACGGCAATGCCATCCTTTAGGAACCTCTAGAAAATCACCTTAGGCACCTAAGAACAACTATCAATGTGGCTTTCACGCTCATCACAGGAACCAAACCGTTTGATAACATTACACCCGCCTTAAAAAGTCTCACTGGACTTCCCTTTTTACGGAAGATGCATGTACAAGACAGCTTGTATCACCCACAAAGTCCTACATACTCAAATCACTAATATCAAGAAACTAAACTATACAGAGCAGAAAAAGGCCAGGCTCTGAGAAGCTCCAACTACCTTCTTCTTATACCTTCTAACTTCGAAAAGAAATCATTGCAGGCGTGCGCCTTCACTGGGAATGCCACAAGAATTTTGAACTCACTAACTCACTCCCTGAAAATCTATTCCGCAACTCCTCCTTTCCTGCTTCAAACTGGACCTCAAATCTCTACTACTCAACAACTACTTCAACAACAATCACTAGTTGATTTATGTCTCCCAAAAGACCCAAACCCTGCTTTCTGTCAGAGAGGCCTCCTAATCTTACTGCCTATACAAACTGGAACCCTGTCACATTCACCTCTCTACCTTTTTCCAAATGATTGATTGCTACATACTACTGTATCCTTACTGTGGTCTTTATTATTTGTTTATCTGTATAACTTGTTAACCCAATTGACTTTTGTCATGTATGTCTTATAAACTTCCACTCAAAATCTTTAAAGGGCCATGACACCCTTGGGTCTAGCCTGTGCGATTAAACCCAAAAACAAATTAAATAAATAAAAATCAGTGGTAGACCGTGGGTGGTCCTGGTTTTACTAATGTTTCTGTTTTGGGAGTCATAACTTACACTTGTACATTTGGCTACACCCTATTTTTCTGATAGTGAAGACGTGTAAGTCTGCACTTTTTAATAATATAATGTTCTGATTTTGTGAATATTCAAAAAGAAGTAAAGTGACACGTTTAACATACTTACAAGTGTAGCATACCTTTGTGAATAGCCCCTGATATATGGTTTTTCTTTCTATGTATGAGGGGGAGATTGCGGATCTCCATCTTCGATGCACAGCTTTTGATTTGATTCTGCTTCAAAGTTTGGCAACTTGATAAGGTGACCATTGAAATGCTTTCAAATGGAAGCTGTATTTTGCTACATGAATACTAGCCATTTTCAGCAGGGCAATAATAATAGCAAACCCTTATCATGATTCCTGGATGACATCTTAAGAAAGAAATTCACTCTAGAGTAAAGCGAAGGCAACAGTTCCCTAGATAGCTTTCAACATATAAATAGGACGAGTTTAGTACAATATTTTAAACACTAGAGGTGTATTCTTTTTTAAGACAGTGCTTTCACTAACTGTGTGTCCCCTGAATGTTCTTAACCATTGTAGATTTTTTGGACATAGTTTTACAAAAGAACCTGAAATATCCATCTATCCTGAAGACCAATTTCCACTAAATGTTCCAGTCTGAAACAAAACATACTGAATCAATGAGGCGTTTTGACCCACTCGACAATAACAGCTTACAAAATTCTTCTCAGGGGTAAGTAAATTCCACTGTGAGATCAGCTTAACTCTAGGCTGGGATAAGTTTAGCTTTTTCCATATCAGAAAGTTGTGCCTGTGTTCTAGGTTAAGCCTCTTTTTTCTGTGTCTTCTGCTATTAATTATAGAGATACGGGCGAGTTCATAGGGTCAATTCCAGCAATGGCAGGGGGGGATTACAACATCAGCTGGATCATAAATCACCTACTCCTTATACCCCAGTGTGTAGCACCAAATACTGGAAAATCATTGAACAAATTGTTATTTGTTCAGTACAATGATGATAGCCAACCAATATATACTCCAGTCACTGACATGTGCCTAAGACTCTGGCACACTGTAAAGTGATCTAGATTTGGCACCCAGCCATTCCTAATGCTGTCATTGCAGAAAGCCCTGTCATTTGTTGTGCATGTTGCACACAGACAGATCTAATTCTAACATTTAGGAGACAATTAGAAATCAGAATCATTTGACTGTAGTCAACAGAACCCTACTCACCCTGGTGGACCTGCCTTTAATAGTATGGGCTGAGTTTCCCGACCAAACAGTGCCTGTGTTTTCAGGAGGCATGTTGACTCTTTTTGAGTTTACTGACAGTGCAGCAGTACACTGAATGTGAAATCAGGAATAAGACATGGAGTGGGAAGTAAGGAATGGGAAAAGGGAGACTTAGGTGAGAAAGGGGAAGTAAAAGAAAGGGGGAGGCATATTTTGATTTGTAGAGAGGCTCGGCATGAAAGCAACTCATCTCTTTCAAACGTAGAGTGTCATGCCGACTAGTTCGAGAGCACAGACTGACATTGTTAACTGTTTTGGATTTTGTTCTGAAGAAACTACTCCTATTCGTGAACTAGAAATACAAATAAATAAATAATAATATTGCCTGTAGAACCTAGAGGGTGGTGTAAGATCTCAGATGGATGGTTATAGGGGACTTTGTAAGGACTATGACTTTGGAGGATGGCATCAGATTTCTCATTGTGGAAGATGGAATAGGAACTTTGTGGGGACAAGGGACACACGCAGTGGGTTATTTATAAACACCTTCACTTTGGGGAAGTGATTAGAGCTTTAAATGTGTTGGACAGGTAAGGTTGTTAGCAATGGTGAAGCAAATACCATAGGGGATAAAATGCTAGCAATGCAAATGGCCTCCAGTTTGATAGTGTAAGATAACCATTAATAGGGTGCAATAGGGCTCTTACACCAATGGGCCTCAGTGCTCCAGCACCAATCACACTAATAATAGCTATGCCACGTTGGCAGATAAATCAGTGCTTCTTTGGTGTGCTTAGAGGTGTATGACAGGTGGTTTTGGGTGCATCAAAGACTATAAGTGACCCTTGTTTTAGGATCTGATCCTCATCTCACCGTCATTGTTGGTCATGTACCTCCTGTGACCCATCAGAATGCACATTTGATTTAATTCATTTCAGTGGAAAGTTAAAGTTAACCTACAATTTCCATATGTGTGGATACTCATTACAACAATGACATGCTGAGATCTGTGCTGAATGTTGTCCTGGTTGTTGGGAATGGTGTACAAACAAAAGTTGCGATACATTGTGTGTGATTTTCTGCCTGTGAGTGATGGTGAATGATTGTGGTGTGTTTATGTGTGTGTGTATGTGTGTATGCGAATGTGGGTCTCTTTGTGTGGTGTGTGTGTTTTGTATGAGTATTGCCTGTAAACAATGGATCGGGATGCAGCCAGACTGATTGCCAATGGCTGAGAATAATTCAAGCATTCCATCCATTACTTAGTTTTTTATTTGCAACCCTAATTGTGCTAGATATGCCCATATGTACATCCCAGGCTTACTGTGACACTGGATTCAAGCTAACCTGACTGATGAGGGGTGATATGCCAAAACTGGTAACAGGATGCTTGTTTCTGATGCAGGGAGGACCTAGCCTGGCAGTTCAGGCTGGACTGTTCCGATGGGGGGGGAGGGTCAAGAATGATCTGCATATGGGTGGGTCCAAACTGGGGTTGCTTGGTGGGAAAAAAAATGATGGTTTGGGTTGCAGCCCAAGGGATTACCAGTGGCTGAGATTAATTAAAACATTCTATCAATTACCTTGTTGTTTCTGTAAGGAACTTGCCAGAGAAAATGGAGATATTTGGGGGTGAAATTCTGGTCAGTTGAGAAGTTTTGCTTGTGGAAGCTGGTGTTCCATTACAGCTTGTGTGAATCCAAAAGCGTGCTGGTTAAGCAGAATTTTGAACACCTGCTTCCTTTGAGAGGAAGTCACTAGTCATTCTGTACACATGCTTCCTCTGTGGATGGTTGTACCCACAGAGCCTTCTTTGAGGAGCCTGTAAACAATCCCCCCAAGTGAAAAACATAATACAATACCAACTCACCAGTCACTTTAATTCCTCTGCGGAGTTCAAGCACTACACACTATATACATTACAACAAAAAGTTGTTAGAAATTAGGTCTCTAGTTGGCAGAGGTAGGTACCTTTGTCCAAAAAATCGATCCTTGCTTCTAGTCAGGGTAAGGGGAATAAAACTTTATATAACTCCTGCTTACCCCCTGGGTAGCTGGGCACGAGCAGACAGACTTATTCCAAAGGAAATGTGTAAAGTTTTTGTACTCAAAACTCTCATTAATATTGTGATAACACCACAAATGGACATCACACCAGTTTAGAAAAATAAAGTATCTTTATCTAAACTCAATAACACCAAAACAACAAAAATCCAACATACATGACTTTAAAAAGGTTTCAAGCAACTTGGTCTATAGAAAACTATGACTTTAAAAAAGGTTTCAAGCACTCGGTCCATGGAAAACTATGGAGGCATGATGTCTCACAAAGTACCTTTAGATGCGTCAAAATTCACAAGGCCAAATAGCCACAGAGATGGGAAATGTTGTGAATCAACAAGATGCAACAGTTTCTGAGACCATGGGGAGGTGATGCAACAGTTCTGCTGCACGCAGGAGAAGTGATGTGTCAAATCCCATCTGTAGGGGAAAGTGATACTTTGACTCCAAGACGATTCTGGTCCATGGGTGATGCGTCGGGAAAACTTTCCCCACAAGTATGATGCATGGAAATCCAGTATGAGGTGGTGTAGAGCGGCACTGTTTTGGTTTCTTCAGCCACGGTCCCCCGATGCATCGGTTCTTGCAGTGGCAACAGGTGTTGCGCTGGTTCGGCATTGGAGCAGCGATATATGGAGATTATTCTTGCACATCGGTGCTGCATCGGAAAAACAGCTGCAAGAAGAGTGATGCGTCGATTTCTTCAGTTCTTTAGGTTTCTTCCAGCTCCCAAAAGCAGGAACAACCTCCAGAGGCCCAGACCTGGAACAGGGGCCTCCTGGCAGGCCTGAACTCTCAGCATCAGAGTTAAGGGGAGCTGGGGGTGCAGTCTTTGTGTCCCTGAGACCTCAGAACAGTAGGCCAGCACACACAGGCTCTTTGAGAACTTCTTCATGCAGGATCAAAGCAAAGTTCAAGTATTTGTCCTCTGCTTGCCAGAAACTGCAGGCCAGCCCCACACAGCATGCAATAAAGGGGCAGTACTTCTCCTCACAGCTCTTTAGCTCTTCTCCTTGGCAAAGGTTCCTCCTGAGTCCAGAAGTAATCTAAATCTCTAGGGTTTTAGGTCTAATACTTTTACCCCAAAATGTATGTGTTCTCTTTGTGAAAGGTTCTCTGAGCCCAGTCCTGACCAGTTATGTCCTCAGAGCTACAGTATGACCACAGGTGGTAGAGACAGCATTATGCAAGGGAGAAAGGCCCTATTCAGATGCATGAAAATGTCATCTCACTAATATAAATGCAACCAAGCCCTATTCAGCTCAACTCTTAGTGATCCAGGAACGGGCAGGCACACCTTAACTCCCCTCCCCGAGTAGCTGTCCACAGTGAATACACTCCCCAGCCCCTGTCACTCCAAAACCAGTCAGTCCTCAGACAGAGGCACAAAGAATGGTTAAGCAAGAAAATGCCTACTTTCTAAAAGTGGCATTTTCAAACAAACTACTAAAAGATGTGTTAAATTCTGAGCTCAGAGAGCTTAAACTTTATTTCTCTATCTTGTCTCAAAGTGATACAAAGCATTTCCCATTCTATATCCCTTAAATAGTGAAAACCAAATTGGCAGTGGTTCACTATCAGGACATGTAACACAAACCAGTACATGTCCTACCTTTCACATACTCTGCACCCTGCCCATGGGAGTACTTTGGGCCTACCACAGAGGCATCCTACATGTAAGGAAAGGGAGTATCAAGCCTGGAAATGGGTGCACTTGCCAAGTGTAAATGGCAGTTAACAAACTGTGCACAAACACAGCAGTGGCAGGTCTGAGATATCTTTTCAGTGATGCTCATGTGGGTAGCACAATCAGTGCTGCAGGCCCACAAGCAGCATTTGATTCACAGGCCCTGGCACACTCAGTGCACTTTATTAGGGGCTTACCAGTAATTCAAATATGCCAATCATGGATAACCAGTCATGTTCACCAATCATGTTTACCAATTACACAGAGAGCCTATGCACTTTAGCACTGCTTAGCAGTGGTAAAGTGCCTATTGTCCTAAAGCCAACAAAAACAGGAGAGGAAAAAATAGGAGGAAGACGCAAAACATTTGGAGATAACCCTGCAAAAAGAGCCAAGTCCAACACAGGTCTTCTGGGAGGGACCAATAATTTCTCTTTTTTTGGGTGCAATTTATTTTTTATTAAGTGTAAACAACTTAGGGGCTTCAAAAATACCTCACCTGAGCATGTTGCCGATATGTGCTTTAGAAAACGGTACCACTGTATGTTTTGACATATCACCAGAAGTAGGTTGGTCATCAGTTTGCTAGTCACATGAATAATGTACAATTGCTCCTGCTTTGTGAGTTGTCACAGGCAACACGTATTGCGCAAAAATGGGTACTTGTTTTTTTCAGCATTTCAATGTAAAATAATTATGTCTTATGTGGTCTTCAAGCAGGAATCCATGCAGCAAATGAGAGAATTTTTTTCTGAATTAAATTCATGTGAACTGACACAGAAATGTGTTATGTTGAACTTGTTAAAGCAGAGCTTCAGATTCAGGTTAATTTGAAAAGTTATGATCCAATTTCTTTTACTTTTCTCTTAGAAATAAAACTTCTGATATCTACCAGCTTTCAAAAAAGAAAAGGTAAAGTCGTATTTCTGTGGTCTGTAAGCTCATAGTCTAAGTTCAAGTACAGAGCACTTTTTTCTGTTGCTATCTTTCGTAGGAATGAGGACGAATCTAGTAAAAATTGTCCCTCTTTACCAGTCATTTTGGTGGTTAAATTTTGTCTAGGTTGTCTATGTCTTCTTCTTTTTAAAATAGCCCAGTTACACATGGATGTTTACTGACGTCTGCTTTCTACTATACAAACCAAAGCGCACAAACGTATTTGACTTTTACTTGTGTTGGATGTTTATTTTCTTCTCTTAATATTATTTCTTGACATCCTCAGATTTGTCTGTAAAACTGACCTTTTTGCCAGACTTTTAGTCCTGAATTTTTACAGTCACTGCCCAAAATGTATATCTATTATAGGTGGCCACCCTTATGGAAAGTAAAAAGTAAGAACCAATTGAATTGGTACAACGTAAAGTTGGACACTCTTTACATGTCACAAACATTCAAAATTGACCGATTCATGGACACACCAGACAAATTTGATTTTTCACACGAGAGTTTCATGTTCATATTATTTTTACACATGCTGCACATAATGCTGGAGAAGCACAGACTTAATTTTTAGAAAATTATAATTACTCACTTACAATACATACTAAGGGCCCAATTATGATGGCTGTCAGACTGCACCTGATGGCTTGTTGGTTGCGGTCCGACTGCCATCTGCTGCTGTGGTACGACCGATGCATTACAATGCCTCAGCAGGGTGTGTGAGCTGTGTAGGCGTTTAGAGTGGGAGGTAACTAAATTTGAATTATTTCATCATCATTTTTTGTTCATACTTTTTAAATAATATTAATTCTTTAAATGAAAAATAATTATGGAACTTGTGTAATATATTAAATGTTGTTGGGGTATGTGTTGTTATTTTTGTATTTGTGAAGGGTGCGCTGAAAATTATTTGTAATACATAATAAATAAAGTTAGTTAATAAAAATTATAGAAATGATAAAGAAATGTGAAATATGTTAATACATACATTTTGATAGTATATATTAGTTGCCAGTTTTTTTATGTATAGGAGTAAATGGTGGAAATGTAATTAAATATTAAGAATTTATTATTACTTATTTATTAATGATATCTTTTTAATTTAGATTATTTATGAAAATTATGGAAATATTAATTTTTAAATTGATATATTTGTATGGATAAAGGATGAGATGGTAATTAACTACAATTATTTCAGGAGTACATTATTATCATTATTATTATATTATTTTAACTAATATATAAATATTTAACATGTGTACAATATAATATTGCATTCCTACATTTCACTATGGGAGCATGCATTATGGCTGTATACTGGCCGTAATGCATGTTCCCGTAGTGAAATGGGAGGTGTGGTGCATCCGTCACCCCATAGCAGGTACCTGAAGGTGCCTACCACAGGTGATTCAGGGATCATCATGAGGGGACCATAGTGCCTTCTCGGCCTCCAATCTGAGGCCCTGCACCAAAGGCAGCCCTGAGTGTCCAATAACATGATTTCCAACATGGTTACCATGTCTGACAGAAAGGCATGGAAACCATGTCGGAAACCGTGAACGTAATCTCAAGGGTGGAAAGAGCCCCACTTGAGATTATAATCCGGATACTGACTGGGGGACGGGCTCTCCAAGCCCATCGGAAGCCAGCTGGAATGACCAGCTGGTTTCCTTTCCCAGAGCCTCCATCATAATGAGGCGGTCGGAAAGGAAACCCACCTGCACATTACGACGGAATGTAATCGGCCCCTTGGTCTACTTTTGAAGTGGGAATAGTATATGTATTAAACGTAAGATTTTATAGTTTATTTTATATTGTTATAAATTATATTATTATGGTTTTGCTTCTTTAAAATATTATTTATAATTACTCTTTTATATATATATATACTAGCAGCCCGTCCCGACCTTGTCCGGGAGCAATCAGGCTTCCCCGACCCCCACCTTCCCGACATTGGCCATCAGCCCGGGCCCTCGTCCGCCCCGTCCCCTGGCTGCCCCGACCCCCGCCTGCCCTGACATTGTCCTCCGGATGGCTTACCTCACACAATTATGCCAGAGGCCCAGTGTTGCAGTGGTGGCCAGCAGCAGCGCCTGAGGCACTGGGGAGCTTTCTGGGTAAGTGGGGCTCTGACGCTCTGTTTGCAGGGAGGCGAGGATGAGCAGAGGTTGCAGGGATAAGAGTAGGAGTTCACAGAGTATGGAGCGGCCGGCGGGAGTCGGGAGCTTGAGCACAATTATGCCAGAGGGTCCCCCGCCTGTCCCGACCCCCGCCTGCCCTGACATTGTCCCCCGGAGCCTTTTTGTTGTAACTCCCCATCCCCCGCGTGCCCCGACCACCGCCTGCCCCGACATTGTCCACCAGAGCCTTACCTCAGCCGCCGCTCCTCAGTTCAGTGCTCCTCGCCGCTCCACAGGTCCGCTGCTGCTCACCGCCTGTGTGCCGCTCGTCAGTGCTCATCCCCCACGCCATGTCCGCTGCTCCTCAGTTCAGTGCTCCTCGCCGGTCTGCCGGTCTGCTGCTGCTCACCGCCTGTGTGCCGCTCGTCAGTGCTTCTCCCCCGCGCCATGTCCGCCGCTCAGCCGCTGTTCCTCAGTTCAGTGCTCCTCGCCGCTCTGCCGGTCTGCTGCTGCTCACCGCCTGTGTGCCGCTCGTCAGTGCTCCTCCCCCGCGCCATGTCCGCCGCTCCTCCTCGCGTTCCTGGACGACGTCAGCACGCAGGTCATGGCCGGCGCTACTTCGAGGGGACTACTTTTTTTAAATGTACATTTTTTAAATATAACGTATTTTTTAAATTTATATAGCCTATGTCCATCTGCACACCCTGAGCAATCCAACGATGTATCGGGTGTGTGGATTGGCGCTGTCGTTCCCGAGTTTACCCGCCTCAAAGCCTCAAAGTTCTTCCTTTATAATAGTAGTGTAGATATATATACATATATATATATATATATATATATACATATATATATATATATATATATATATATATATATATATATATATATATATATATATATATATTCACGCTCCGTTTGCCCAACACAATTGAGTTGCACTCAGACACAGGCGAAAGGTGGCAAGCCTTTATTTTCAGTATGAGCTGACAGCTGCCAGCTGCTTCCAAATCCAGTCTCTCCCATGCATTATGCCTGACGCGTTTCAGAAGATACGACTTCCTTCTTCAGAGGCCATTCCAGAATCGATGTGTACTCTCAGGACTCTGTCCTCTTAATCTAATGCCACTTTACACGCCCCCAGATGGGCGGGTTCCATAACCAGCAAAGCATTGTGGTATACAGAGTCCTTGCATTTCATGCACTATTTCTGGGCCGCTGGAGTTGTAATTTTACAGTTCTGCTACGTGGGGCACGGACACAAGGATAAAGATATGCCTGCCTGCTGAAGCTCATTCATGGGCTTGCAATCTTCCGGCAGTACATTTGTCACTTTTAAATGGAACAATTTTCCAGCTTGGACTTCCACTCCCATAACACTCTGCGCTGTCTCATACCGAGCTATCAATCACGTGATGTGCAATTTGGTGGATTTAGGTGTGGTCAGGACCCAGACTGTGCTTACCTGTTTTACTACCACCAGCCTTTGAGAAAGAAGTTTGTATCTTCGAAACGCGTCAGGCGTATGTGGTGTACAGCTGCTTAAGGAATCAGCAGGCTCATCGTACCTGTACCAATAAAGGGCTTGAAGCCAGTGCCGGTGTCAGAGTGCTTCTCACTGTTTGGGAAGACTTGGAGCATAAGATATTGGCGGCAGCTCTGCCATCGAGAAGCACCACCCCACGAACTCAGGGGGCCGCTGGAGTTGTAATTTTACAGTTCTGCTACGTGGGGCAAGGACACAAGGATATAGATACGCCTGCCTGCTGAGGCTCATTCATGGGCTTGCAATCTTCCGGCAGTACATTTGTCACTTTTAAATGGAACAATTTTCCAGCAGGGACTTCCACTCCCATAACACTCTGCGCTGTCTTATACCGAGCTATCAATCACGTGATGTGCAATTTGGTGGATTTACGTGTGGTCAGGACCCAGACTGTGCTTACCTGTTTTACTACCACCAGCCTTTGAGAAAGAAGTTTGTATATTCGAAACACGTCAGGCGTATGTGGTCTACAGCTGCTTAAGGAATCAGCAGGCTCATCGTACCTCTACCAATAAAGGGCTTGAAGCCAGTGCCGGTGTCAGAGTGCTTCTCACTGTTTGGGCAGACTTGGAGCAACACATATATATATATATATATCTATATATATATATATATATATATATATATATATATATATATATATATATATATATATATATATATATATATATATATTACCTACTGGCGTTCGCCAGTAGGTATATATAGTTAGGATTTTTTCCCTAAGGGATTTTTGAAAATTCTATGTCTAATAACTTTGGCGTTTGTGGACGGAATCGGCTGAAATTTTCAGGAAAATGGCACATTTTGTTTCTGAGCAGCCCCTGAAAATTTGGTGGGGTTTCGTCAAGGGGGGGCCGAGAAAAAAGGGGGGTCCCAAAACACGTTTTTCCCATTCATTTTTCCATAGGGCGGTTGGACTCACTTTTAGCTCGAACGGCTGAATAGATTTGCACGAAACTTGGCAAAATTGTAGGGACTGTTAGCCCGATGTGCCTTTGCTAGGTCTCAATATATGTTCTCCAGTAGTTTTTGAGAAATTAACGTTCAAAACAAGATATATATCTGTAACAGCGCTCCGGGCAGCGATCCGGTCCGCTTACTTTTCGCGAAACGGAACTTTGCGCGCAGAAAGCTGATTGGCTCTCCGGTGTCTGTCAACATTCTAAACAGTCCGGAGCGGCCGCCATCTTATCTCTCGGTAGGATCGAGAGAGAAGAAGAGGTGAAAAACGAAGGGGGAATTTATTGAAAGGGGGCAAGGTATACCCCTCTTGACCCCCTAGGAATGTTGTTGGGGTTATTAAAGGGTCCCGTGGGGAAAAAAAAAAAAAAAAGATTTTTCACGGTAGAAGCGCTTCACGGGCCGCGAACTGGGCCGCAAACTGGTAGCGAAACGGGAATTCGCCATTTTGTGCTTCGTTAATTAAATTACTAGGTATAAGGGGGTGCGGGAGACGTATCCTAATCCCCTATGTTTCCTGAGGGTGGCTGAGGAGGCTCATATATGTTGATACATCTCTTCCAGCGGCTGTGCGTGAGCTTTTTTTTTTTTTGCTGCGTGACAGTCCGGAGCGGCCGCCATCTTATCTCTCGGTAGGATCGAGAGAGAAGAAGAGGTGAAAAACGAAGGGGGAATTTAATGAAAGGGGGCAAGGTATCCCCCTCTTGACCCCCTAGGAATGTTGTTGGGGTTATTAAAGGGTCCCGTGGGGAAAAAAAAAAAAAATGATTTTTCACGGTAGAAGCGCTTCACGGGCCGCGAACTGGGCCGCAAACTGGTAGCGAAACGGGAATTCGACATTTTGTGCTTCGTTAATTAAATTACTAGGTATAAGGGGGTGCGGGAGACGTATCCTAATCCCCTATGTTTCCTGAGGGTGGCTGAGGAGGCTCATATATGTTGATACATCTCTTCCAGCGGCTGCGCCATCTTGCCTTTTTTCCAATGCCACAATTTTGTCGTGCACGGCAGCCATTTTAGATGCCAGGCTGGTCCCAGGCTATCACCTACCCCTGCGGATGTAGTTTATGGCCCCAGCTGTAGAGAATTCAGACATGCCAACCCTCCCGATTCAGGCGTGAGACTACTGATTTCAGTGCTAGTCTCCCGCCTCCCGATTTCTGCAAGCAAAAACCCGGGGGCATATTACGAACAACTAGCGATAATTTTTGTCTCTAACTTGTTTAGAGACAAAAATTATCGCCGCACATCGGCGATTTTTATCGCAGATAAACTTTGCTATTATCGCAGAAAAGTCAGCGATATTCATGTATTATCGAGCAAATGCTCTTAGCCATGTTATCCACCTCCCATTGGCAGCGTGAACGGGCCTCCCCAGGTGGCGGCCATCCAGCTGAGTTGCGCCCGCTCTTGCGGCTACAGCGTCTCGCTCACCATGTTGTTGAGTTGCTCCCACTCTTGCAGTGCAGCGATAGGCGGCTGCAACATGACTCTTAAAATGGCGGACGGCTCTTCGGTTTTGGGCCTGGTCCACTGAAATGGCCCTGGGACACCTTGGAACTCGGACGCTTGCCTGCTAGGGCTTGGGCTCCATTCTCGAAAAGCGTCCCCTCAGCCGTGAAGATTCTACAAAAGTCTTGGGGGCCCCGACTCCCGCAGGCTTCCGGTGGGGAGCGGCTGCCATGATTGCTCGCGGAATGACCACGACGGAGCCACGAGATGGTGGTGCTCTCATGCTGACGCCAGCTTCAGTCTGAATGATCCAGAAACAAGGTGGGGCTTTCATCGTTTGGGAAAAAAAAATGTTCTAAACCAATGAAAAGTGTTATTTTTAGGTCATATGACCAAACCAAAGGGGCGCCCCACTACAGCGTGTCTTCAGGTCAAACGGATTGTGGGACAAGGTCCAGAATTGAAGAGTCATCAAAAGGCAAAAAGTTCCGCCGGACCCCGGGAGCCGGCCGCCTATGTCGGGGGCGATCTCAGGCTATACCAGTGCTATAAGACTTGGGGAGGGTGTCGGAGCCAAGCGTCTTCTCCGAGTCCGTGCCATCACACCGTCCCTCGGGGGCCTCCGTCAAGCGGTTTAGGGAGGTACCATATAACATTGTTTTCAAATGCAGTCAGGTCCACAAACGACCCTCACTTACTTTGAGAATAGTGAAGCTGCAGTAGGTGGAAATAAGCTTCAGACAGTCTTACAAGCACTGCTTTTGTAAACATTTTTTGTTTTTTTTGTATTTTTGCACAGTTTTATATATTTTTTTTGTTTTTGATGGAGGGGAAACAACAAATAGGAGGAATAAAAACCTCAAAGACCTGGTTGTCCATTCGCGATTTACAACCAACAATCCGCAGTCAGAATTCATACAGAGGTCAATTAACAACAACCTTCCTGTTAAAGGTACTTTTAAATGTTCAGCCTGTAAATCCTGCAGCAATATCATCCAAGGTGAGTCTTTCGAACACAATGGCTGTCACACCTCTGCTACTGACATGTGGAATTGCAAGACCACTAACTGTATATACTTTATCTTGTGCCCATGCCAGCTGGGTTACGTGGGTGAGACTTCTAGGTCCGTACAAACAAGGTTGACAGAACATAGGTCAGCAATTCGGACCAACAAACAGTTAGCGCCCTTAGTGAAGCATTTTACTGAAAATAATCATGCCCCAGATGATTTTAAATGGCGCATTTTAGAGAAAATCAGACTCCCGAGTAGCAAAGGAGGCGACCTGGTCAGGAAAAAGAGGGAAGTATTTTGGATCTTCTCCCTTGGGACTTTCAAGCAAGGTCTCAATGCTGAAATTCCCTGGGAGAACGCCATCCTTTAGACACTGCAGTATCTATCTTCTGAAACAACCTAAGTGGCTGCCTTCCCAATTGAATTCTCTATGGTTTTCACATAATCTTAGATTACCCTTATCATGAGACCAACATAACTCACGAACAAATGGGGATATCTTTAGCCCTAGATATCCTATGGGTAACCTATGTAGCCACCTCTGTACTGTACATACAATGGACTATATTCCATATAGATTATATATTCTATACCTCGAGTTAGGTCATATCGGTTCGAAATATGGACTGTTAATGAATTACGTTCTGTTTATCTGATATACCTACCGTATATATAAAAAATATATTTAGTGCTTCTCATTACCTTGGTAATGTAGTTACATGCCATCGTGGTAACAATTAAATAATACTAATAACTTAATTTGAGTTAAATAGTGGATTCTATATGATTTTTGTTCCGTCGTATTACACGATTTTATGTAGCCATCCCATTTCCAATATACTTTTTGACGTTGCATTGCAATTGCAATTGCAACCTTTTATTAAATATAAGTAAAGCTACGAGTCATAGACACTGTTCGCGCTTTTCCTGAGCGCCATTTTGAATTGGGATCGAGTTATAGGAACCTAGTCCTTTTTCGATCTAACTACCAGCAGTCATAGACACTGTTCGCGCTTTTCCTGAGCGCCATTTTGAATTGGGATCGAGTTATAGGAACCTAGTCCTTTTTCGATCTAACTACCAGCATCCTCCGCGATTTTTCTCGCGCGCAAACTACTTCCTTTAAATACGGAAGTTCTCCAACGCTAGATACATTGTATCGCTAGGGAGGACGAGCCCCCACACGCCGGAGAACGAAACAGCTATATCGTGCTGTCCGCCAGTATCGAGCCACATTAAGGTAAGCCCTGACTATAGGAGAGATCGAGAGCACGTTCAGATCGCTACAAGCTTTCTGTAGTGCAGCAATTTGATACAATAACGCAATTAGACCTATTAGCAACTTATTGAGCACTCTGATTTTATCTCTTTCAGAGTGTTTTATTTTTCAACATTTCAAGGCGCGATTTTAAAACCACCATTCCGAATTGCGTCGAAAACAGGCACTACTTCGTTTTAAGATATACTAAGGTAATCTTAACTAAAAACCTTTTGAAAACCATCTGATGACTAATTAGTATTGCTAATATCACACGGATGTGTAGAGTAATACCTCAGTATGCTGCTAATCTCAAGACGTACTAAAAAATAACTTACCAATCTGAAATTCATTTTTCTAGAGCCTGTTAAACTTTCAACGAGATAAGGTGCCATCAACAGCGACCTTGTTTCAAGTGTCAAGTCTACCATCTAATGTAGGCTCTAGCTATAGGTAAATACTATATCTTTCCCTATTTTCATACATGCATTTCTAGACCATTGCAGTTACCATTGTAGTGACCATGGTCATAATATATGAGGAATGAGTCTATTCTGTCTCCCCTTTTTTACCCATAGTGTGTTTACGGTACCCATTGTTCTGGGACACCTCGAATATGGTCATCAAGTGTTTATTTAATGAATAACTTCGTCAGCAATATTCATCCATCGTTCATGGAAACATAAGGTACATAGTTGACACCACCATTTCTTTTTGCTTTATGGCGCCATTACATTATCTAACAGTGCTATCTAGTCAACACCTGTCCCTTCTTCCTTTACCATCGCTCCTTTTTATCTGGTAGTAAATAGATCGTATCTGGAAATTTCTTGTAATCACATGAGATGCTATCTGATACATGACATACGATTAGTACTATAAGATAGAGTCATCTAACGGGTGCCATGTGTATGAACAGGCACAAGACTTTTTTCCACCATCATCAGAATAATAAATCCTGTAGTGCCCTCCACATGTCAAGAGCAAATTGTTACGCTAAATGTGTTTGTTACTAAGAAGAATAAGTTGATACGACCACCCTTTTAACAATGCGAATCTCATCATTAGGAATCCCTCTACCAATACCCATTCCATATTCGCATCACGTTTGTATGAAGACCCCCCTTGGGTGTTCTTGCTGCACGGATAGAAGTCTACCTTTGTGAGTATACCCTGTGAATTGAGCACTGTTGCATTAGATCTGTAATGTTGTCTGTTTCTTTGAACAAATAGTTATTTTGAAACATCATGTTATGAATTTATCTATTGCTATCGCTATTGCTATCATATGCTATGAACTACAAAGATTCAGTCCAATATAGAAAAATCTAGAGGTGATTCTAATCTAGCGCTTTAGAATGAGACCTAAGGCTATTTCTCTTCATTGTAAGGGGGTGCCTTCAAAAACCAAGGTACGGGAGCCTTGAATGAGTCAGATACTGTACAATTGACAAAATATATTGCCTATTAAAGGCCTTGAGTGTACATAACAATAGTCAAGGTCAGTCCTGAAGCCAGGAATGTAGGTTTTTAAATCTATCTGTAATGATACGTGTATATGTTGTCACTATAAATCCTATGGATGTCTAGATAACAGAGATATTCTTTTAAATTGTGTTTCAGGAATTAAAATTGTGTCTCCTGAAGAAGGCGGTCCCCTGCCGAAACGCGCGTCGAGTTCCTATGCTTGTTTTATTATTGATGTGATTATTTGTATGCTTTTGTTAATATATTTCCTTTATTTTATGTACTATGAATGTTATGTTAATTTGTTATAACTATTGTATGTAATTTTGACAAAGCTATTTTAATACCCGTCATATTGGTTTGACCCCCTGTCATTTCTAATATGATTTTTAAATATACAAAATAAAAGTATACTTTTTATACAACTTCTTTTATTTTCCCCTACTATTCCTTCTTGATAACTGGCCTGTCTTATCTGTACACCCATATACCTAGACGTCCTAGGATTTTTTTCACATATGTTGCTACCCTGCCCTAGGAGTCTATAGATTGTTACTACCCAGGGGGTCCTTGCTATTCACAGTTGGGGAAACAACAAAGCACAGGCATTGAAAAAGGCTCAAACTCAGAACTCTGAACTATGGCACCCAACATCCAGGAGCTTGCCATCCGGATCTTGGAGCCTTGTGCTGTTTTCGACCTATTCACACATCGGTCCACTACTGACATCATCTTATAAACCAACGTTATGTAAATAGTTTTTTAATAAAATATTTTACCCTGTTTCTTTGCTGGTGTGTTGTCTATATTTTTAATATTTGCATAGGGTTTGTCGTTATTTTGTGCGGGATGGGTGATGGAGCCGAGCTGTCTTGCAGCCCTCATGGTGTGGAGCTCAGTTCATCTCACTATTTTCGTATTTCTCATGAAGGGTTGTTTATAATATTTCTATTTTAGCGAGGTCAAAAAAAGATCCAATTAGTGGCGTACTGATTTTGCTTGATTACTTTTATTTTTTTACACGATTTTTCCCGATCTGCAAAGACTAAACAGAGTATTGCGACTTTGTGCTTGTTTGTAAATAGAGAATGATCCAAAGAGAACCAATTCTAAAACAGTAAATGCTTGGATAACAATCAATCAAATGGAGAGACAAGCAGGCACGACGGATTACAACGGGGACAAAGGCCTGCGTTAACTACCGTTCACTATCTGCAAAGAGAGAGTACTACTAAGAGAAAAGAGGGGAGGGGGGGGCAGCGTTCAAAGCACATCAGCGTGCATAAATACGAAAATGTTTTTATCTATCACGTACTTGACATTTTAAAGCTTTTCATATTTGCTATTAAAAAACCAATGAAATTCACAGAAAAAACCATCGGTTATAGTGGATATATAGTTAGGAATTTGCACTTACAAAACCTTGAAAATTCAATGAAAAAACCATTGGTTTTAGGCCATATATAGTTAGGGATTTGCATTTACAAAACCTTATTTTACTCGCATAAAACCATTGAAATTCCATATATAGTTATAAGCGCTAACTATATATCGCGCACCCGCAATCCACTGCTGATGATGTCACATATTACATCATTCATGACATGGTTAGTGACATCACTGATGACATCACTGATGACAACATCCAGTGACTGTATGTTTCTGTAAAGTTAAAATATGTCTTACATATTGAAGAATGAGTGGATGTATAAGTGTCTGGATGAAGGATTTAGTAGGTGCATGACTGACTGTATGAGTGAGTGATTAAATGTGTCTCACTGAGTGCATGGGTTAGTGACTAAACTGTCTTAATTTGTGCATCATTATGTCTGTTGTTCTGTAAACTGCTGCATGTGTTGATCAGTAGCTATATGAGTAACTGTATGGGTTATTCATTGGTTGTCCAAGTATTTGTATGGGATACTGAGTGTGTGTGTGGGTGGCTGGGAGGTGTATGACTCTGTGCATAGATGTGTGAGCAGTTGATTCACTAGATGTATGGTTTCAAAAGTGCATGTGGAAACAGCTGTATGGGCGGTTGACTGTGTGCATGAGTGTATTGGTGAGTGAATGGATATCTCAGTGCTACATGTCAAAGTAAGTACATATGTAAAACACAGTACATGTGAGAGTTGACATATATAAATAACTGTGCATAAGAGCCAGTGAATGTGTGAGTGGCTGTATGGATCATTGTGAACTTGTATCAGGGATTGTATAATAGAGTAAATATGTGTTAGTATATGTTTGAATAAGTAAAGTTTGTATAACTGTATAGTTGAGGAAATGGAGGTGTGATTGATTCTTTGCATGACTGACTAGGTGTGTGAGTAACTCTATGGATGAGTGACAGTCTGTGAGTGTCTGTTTACACTGATTGTATCTAAGGTTATATTAGAGTCTGAAGAGGTTCATCGTATTATCACATGAATGATATCATCAGTGATGTTATCAGTCATGTCAAATGAGATGTTTTCAGTGATGTCATCAGTGATGTCATTTGAGATGTCATCAGTGATGTCATCAGTGATGTCACTAACCATGTCATGAATGATGTAATATGTGACATCATCAGCAGTGGATTGCGGGTGCGCGATATATAGTTAGCGCTTATAACTATATATGGAATTTCAATGGTTTTATGCGAGTAAAATAAGGTTTTGTAAATGCAAATCCCTAACTATATATGGCCTAAAACCAATGGTTTTTTCATTGAATTTTCAAGTGCAAATTCCTAACTATATATCCACTATAACCTATGGTTTTTCTGTGAATATATATATATATATATATATATATATACATATATATATATATATATATATATATATATATATATATATATATATATATATATATACATACATATATATATATATATATATATATATATATATATATATTTATATATATATATATATATATATATATATATATATATATATATATATATATATATATATATATATATATATATACATGAGAACACAGGATTCCCTCTCTCCAGCTCTGCGTACGCGGTCACAGCCTCCACGCCAACCACAGGAAGGAAAAGACGAACCACCAATCTAGCAGGCAAATAATGTTTATTGCAGTTCACAAGCCATATGTCAGCATGTGTGAAACCTATGTTTTTTTCAGTGAATATATATATATATATATATATATATATATATATATATATACATATATATATATATATATATATATATATATATATATATATATATATATATATATATATTCACTGAAAAAAACATAGGTTTCACACATGCTGACATATGGCTTGTGAACTGCAATAAACATTATTTGCCTGCTAGATTGGTGGTTCGTCTTTTCCTTCCTGTGGTTGGCGTGGAGGCTGTGACCGCGTACGCAGAGCTGGAGAGAGGGAATCCTGTGTTCTCATGTATATATATATATATATATATATATATATATATATATATATATATATATATATATATATATATATATATATATATATATATATATATATATATATATATATATATATATATATATATATATATGTATATATATATATATATATATATATATTCACAGAAAAACCATAGGTTATAGTGGATATATAGTTAGGAATTTGCACTTGAAAATTCAATGAAAAAACCATTGGTTTTAGGCCATATATAGTTAGGGATTTGCATTTACAAAACCTTATTTTTGTAAATATATATATTCACTGAAAAAAACATAGGTTTCACACATGTTATAGTTAGCTGGACATTTCACTCATACAAAACCATTGAAATTCCCCCGTTATAGTTAGTTGAGCTAACTATAACGCGCCCCCGCAATCTACTGCTGATGACGTTACATATTACAACACTTATGGGCGAAATTTGCGAATTTGCGTTACGCGAATACACGCGAACTCGAATTCGCAATTCATAAAATTCACAAATTTGTGCAAATTTGCGGATTTTTGTTTTTTGCGTGTTCGCAGGGCTTTTTGCGTGTTTGCGGGTCGCTTGCACGCCGAAGTTACCCATGCGGTCATGTATGGGTGCAGCCATCTTGTTTCCGTGATGTGTTTCCTTTTCCGGGCGCTAGTTGCATGCCCCCGTCATATGCGGCGCAGGATTACGTGTTCGCGGGCGTTTTCGCGTGCTCGCAAGGGAAATATTGCACGAACTTACCCACGCGGTCCTCAATGGGAGCGGCCATCTTGTTTTTCATTCATTGCTGTGGTTCTGTGCATGCTTTCTAATCCTCCTTTCATCTGTGCAATCCTTTGTTTCTTTGGACTTTTTTTTATCTTTTCTATTCTATATCTATCCCTCTTTTTTTCTAGATCTATATTATGTGTTTTTTTCAACTTTTCGTTACTTTTAAAGCTACTTTTTTAAACTTTTCTTTTTCTTTACTTTTTCCCTATTCTTTCCTTTTTTTTTCTTTCTGCTGTACAGGACCATGGCAAAGAGAGCCGGAAGGAGAAGGGGAAGAGTCCCTCACCCCGTACCCGGCTCCCTTGCGGGCGGTTACGAGGGGAGGAAGTGAAGGCCAGGGAGATATTCAGCCCGGTGGAGGTGGTCGCAGAGATCTTTTATGTGCAGCGCCACCTCCCCAAGACTGTGGCAGCAGGGGGCAGGCTTGCGTCAGGGTATGGCCTCCGGGAGCGTCGCCAGCTGTGGGAAAAGCTGTGCCGGGCCATGAGGAGGGACTCAGGTGTCCGGCGCACCTACCAGCAAACGACACACCGGTGGTCGGACCTCCTTGACTGCGAGAAGGACCTGCTCCACCTGCTCAGTGTGGAGATCCCTGGCCTTGGTGAGTAGCTGTTTAATAACTACTTTGTTTTCTTCTGCTCCGTGTTATATTGCTAACATATGTTTTTCCCGAAGAGCAAGAATGCTGCCAATTCGATTACATTGCAAGTAAATTAACATTTAAATAGCTTCTATGATTGCAGGTGCTTGCCTGCTCAGTGGCGTTGCTACTATGCTTACTTGTTTGCAACTTTGTGCTCATTTGGCCTGAATATGTATGAGTGTAGTACTTTACAGAACTTCGTAATGCTAGAGAGACAAGAGATTCAAGTCTAGTCCTTCCTTTGTACTCCTGCTGCCACTAAGAAGAAGAGATAGTGAAGGACTGATAGGTTCAGGTTGAGTATATTATGACTTGTTATTAGTGGTAGTAGTAGGACATTTTTTAGTGCTCTGCAATCATGATGACGGACTGTGTCATGTATAAATTACATTGAGTGCTGACAGTTGTAGTAGAACCTTATTGTTGTTGGTTTAGTTAGTGATTTACATAACTTTCCAAGTAGACGGTCTGCAAATCCAGCAATACTGTACTAGTATCCTCCTAGTTGACCAGATCAGATAGGTCAATACATGTAGTGCAATTTTTGCTAATTTGTTTCCCTGAGATAATTTAGGATTGTGGTCAAAGAAATCAAATATTTCCAAAAAACAATCATCCATGTTTGTGTTTATTTCATGGTCATCAGCAGGGGCAAGAGGACAGCACCACCCCAGACTCCGGCGGAACAGAGTGGGCAGGAGGAACGGTCCACTGCAGGCTCTTCTGCTGGCCTCAGTAAGTAGTTCTGTTTTTAAGATAATTATACTTCCCTAACTCTATTTTTTACAAAATAGTCTTTGATATTCTTGTAGACTGTTTCTACATTCTTATCCTGCCTCTCTACCATCACTTTCTGTGCTACTACTATTCACTATTATTTATGAGTCGGGCTGTGTAGGAAGCTAAGCTTGCCTAGTCGGGAAAACGGTGTTAAACAAAACTCTGATCCAGCAATAGCTCTAGAGGCACTCAGTGCAGTCCTCTGGGTTGCCCTTGCTGTCTGTTCCAGTCTTCTTAATGTTAGTGCTTTGACAATTTCCAACAACAAAATGTCAATGTCCACGAGAATACGCTAGTAGTTGTCTTTTTGATTTGATAGTAGCTCATACCATAGCGCTAGTGTTTCAGGGACTATTCTGCACATACAGAAGTATGGGCAAGAGAAATAGGACATTGTTGATGATAGACACAGTTCGTTTTTCCACATACCTCAAGTCAGAAGTAACTGTGCGGGACTCTGGAGCCCTCACCTTGTTGGAACTTCAAGTCCTCCTGGTGGTGATGGGGAGTAGTTGCTTCTGTCTGTAATTATAAAAATGTTGCACGTTAAAGAGCAAGCATTCATCAGTTGTGCCAAAAAGAGTTGCATGTTATGTCTAAGCATATAAGTTAACACCCTCCCCAAAACCGTGACTTCTTTTCAGTCCCAATAAAAAAAAATTGTTTAACATTTTCTTTTCCATTACGAGACGAAGTAGGGGGTGGTGTATGGCATCTAAAAATATGACATGTTTTTTCTAGGCGTCACAACATCTGATGCAGCACTTGCCACCACCAGTGCCGGGGCCAGCAGCGTGGAGGGGTCCATTCAAACGGCAGCGCCACCAGGAGGAGCTGAAGGGGATGGCTCAGCAGCGGCAGACAGTGGTAAGTTATTATTATACTCCTTACTTATTGACATTTTAGAGTAGGCTCGCAAAGGAGTGTATGATGTACTTTTCAGTAGAGAGTGCACTACTACAAGTACACTGTACTGTTAAGAACAGTTACTGATTTAGAACTACAATTTTTTTAGGCAATCACAGAGAAGTCAGTCACCCTTGACTTAGCAATAGCATTAGTGGCGGTAGTTCCTGAATAAGCAATGGCCCCTCTATTTGACTTCAAATCAGCTGGGAAACTTTTATAGTGAAGCCAAGTCATATCAGATGAACTTGAGGGATGTGATGAACGAAAAGGGAAAGAACTTAGGGTCAATGGAAGGACGAGCGAGTCGTAACATTTATGACTAAAGAATGATACATGTTTTTAAATGCAGGCAGAGGTGGCTGATAGGAAGGAATCAGATGCATGGCTACTTGAATCAAGGATGGTTGGAGGAGAAAGAAAAAATGACTGCCTGTGTGGGTCAATCAGAAAATTCATGTGTGGTGTGCATTGCAATATATCATTTGGGTGAAACTCAAATGCAAGTCAAGACGGTGGTTTACCAAATAAAATGAAAAGCGTGTTATTTGGTTATTGAGAAAAAGTGAAGTTGTTACAGTTGAGATATTAAGAAGAATGATAGACGTTTACTTTGGAAGCCTGGATGGTGTCTTCTGCCTCATACATAGCAGAGGTGTATGTAGAGCAGACGCTCAGTGCATGAAGAGTGTTACTCTGTTCGAACAGCATGTCCCTGCCAGAGTAGCAAAGCAGAGGAAATCCAAATACCACAAGTTGTGATTGTTCTGAAACTCTCCCTTGCCTTAAGTAACAGTACAGTAGTTTACTTTGCAAGCACAGCATATATTGTGTATGTATTGTACAGTTGACAATTATATCAAGTCAAGTCCCTTCCTTTGGCAAGTATGGTTACCACACTCACTCCCTATGTTCATAATTTTCTCTCTGCTGTGTTAATCATGGGTGGACTATCGTTGTTGTTCACTCAATCTATCAGAATAAAGCACCTAAAGTAAAGCATTACATAAGCAAAGAGATCATGTGATCGGCTGGAGACATGATCAGAAATGAATAATCTTCATTTTCCTTTTGTAGTACTGAAGGCCCGGGGGGGCAGTGCAAAATATAAATTACATTGAGCAGTAGCCCTTGATGTAACCGAGTATGGCCAGTGCCACCCCTATACAAAAGTAAGAACTTCCCTATCCCCACCTGCATATACTGCTTAAAGTAATGCATGCAAGTCTGCGTCATCATGGCTTGTGTCTCTTTTTCTTAGGTGCAAGCTGACTGAGTTGGCATTATGCCGGCTACCACAAGTTCATGTACAAGTAGTTTCTTTCGCAAAAGTAGAGAAAAAAAGATGAATACTGGTGTACTCTCTGACTCTCTGACTATGTATTGAGTCCATAGTTCTGCCTGGTAGTAGAATTCCTGAAACTTCCACTGTTACAGGCCTACAAAGACGGCGGAAAGATACATGCCGAAATGTTATACTGTGCTTGCAAATTGCTAGTGTTACTGTGAGACAACTTTCAGTTGAATTATTTTGTGTTAGTGTTAAAGAGTATTGGTTACATTATTTTTCTTTCTGTCTTCATATAAATGCTCCCAAAAAGCTCACCAGAGGGGAGATGGCTGTCCGGGCCGGGGCCTGGACAATGGAGGCCATTTGTGTTGAATATTGCCAGCTGTGGGCTCGGAAAACGAGGAGGGAACATCAACAACCTCCTCCAGCACTGTCCCCGTGTCCACCAGCCAGCAGCCTCCATCCCAGCGCCATGCTGGGACAGACCCCCGCCGCCGCTCAGCTGCAAAAAAAACATCAGCAGCTGGCCCCCTCAGAGCCTGGAAGGCACGCGCGCGCTGCCTAATGTTACGAGTGGACTTCCTGGAGAGCAAGGTGGACGACCTAGAAAAAAAGCTCTGGGACCTCCGCAAGGACCGCTTGCCCAAACACCGCCGGAAGTGACTGTGTCCCTTGCCCTTTTTTTAAAGACTGTTGGGGGGTGGGAATCGGGAGTTCGGTATTATTTATTTTTGGACTACTTGAAACGGACAATTGTTTGTGTTAGGGAGGGGTGGGACTAGTTTATTTTTGTTTGGGGAAATACATCATTATTTATTTTACATACTTCAACATAGTGTACGCTTTGATCTTATTTTGTGGGTGGTGGGCGGGAGTTACGGCACGTTTGGTTTTCCTTAAACTTACCAGCATGAATTATCTAAAACGTCCAAAAATGTTCACAAGTGCCACTAACAAAGTTAGTGAATTCAATTGGCCTACTAGTACTTTACTCGTACTACTATCAGTCTCTCCTCAGCATCCTAGCCCATCTTTCTACCTCCCCAAAATGCTTATCTTACCTGTGATTGGTGTTTCAGAATAGAGCTAGGCACAGCGCTGGCTGCATGGCAAATGGCGATTACACCATCCCAGACCGAAATTTTGTTGTTGTGGTGTTAGTAGGAGTGGTACCACACTAGCAGTAGCAGCATATGAAAAACAAAGTAAAAAAATGAGACATTGAGTGGCTTGAGAGTAGCATTAGAAGGAACAGTAGCCTAAGCAATGCTGAAGATAACTATGGGGAAAAAAGAATTGCATGGATGATTATGGTTACAACAAGAACAGTGACACAGCAGCGTAACACAAAGTCTTCTTGGCATGTAGGAGGATGATTTTGAAGATGGATTCAATCGATGGTGGGCATGAAATTCAGAATTTATTTTAAAATACTCATTGTTATTTTTTTAACCAAAATTACTATATCGGAGTGGAGTGCTGTGGCTGACTAGTTATAGGCGGCAGACCCGGGAGCAGAGGACGGCCCGGGACCAGGGTCGATTCCCAACGTGGCAGGGTCGTGGAGCAGGGTCAGCGGACTCGATATTTCTCACCTCGGTGCCTACTCTAACCAGGGATCACTCTCGGCAACCCTGGGCATTAGCTTGCCTCATCTCCACAACGACCCCCACATATGCCGGAGATGCCTGGTTTCACCTTGGAGATACCCAGTAGGGACCATCTCACAAGGAAAGCCAGGATGGGTTCCCCAGCGGTCTATTGCGCAGAGATACTCCTTCGGGAGTTAATTCTAGTGCGTTAGAAACCCGCAAAATAAAATAAATTAAATATCCTAGGATTCATCTAGCTGCCTTAAAATTGAGTTGAGGAGGTTGCTTGCACCTTATCCTCCCCAGCAAGTGTGTTGAATTATTGTTGTAATTTACTCACACCTCAATGAAAACCACACAGCCCGGGGGAAGAGGGTTAGGGTTTGAAACTTGGATGGGAAGGGGGTTTGTGGGGAAAGTTTTGTGGAGAGAGGAAAAAAAAGTAACACAGCATGGACAAACAACAAATGAAGATAAACAAATCTTTGGATACGAAGCTATCCATAAATCTTTTAAGGGACATAAAGGAAGTGCATGCACTACTGCATGCATGAAGTTGTTTGCTAAATGGATACGTTTCTGAAAAGTAAGTAGTACTTTCTACAATCATACAATATACTAACTATGAAGAAACAATGTGACAGTACAGGGCTGCAGTAATTATGCATTTTCACTTGCCTATCTGCCCTCAGAGAGAAGAACCACTTAGTACAATAAATTAGTTTAAAAAATAGCAAAGAAAATACAATGGCTGGAGGGATGAATTGAAGCAGAGAGCAAACAAATGCACAGAGTCACACTCATAGAAGTTCACAGCAATAACATTACTTAAAAGATAAGTAGAAATGAAGATGTATACTGTAACTGTATGTTGTTGTAGTTGTCCTGTTGAAGTTGGGAAGTTGCATGCATCCAGCCATTCCTCTTTTTCACGGTACTCCTCCATTCCATCTGACGCTACGCCGATCAATGTTGGGGACCAGAAGACACCTTGTACACTGCCTGCCTGGCGGATATTGAATTGCGGGTCGCTATGCCTGAGGTCATCCTTTTTGTCATTGCACAGGTTAAAAGCTGGCCTGTAATTGTTGATGGAAAAACAGGAAGTGATATTAAAACACCACGGAGAAAAAATATACGGTACGCTGTGTAGTGCAAAAATAACACTTGCAGTTTCAGAGTCGACAGTATTACAAAACATACAAGCATCATTTCGAAAGTGCGTACTCTGAGTCTCCTTTTCAAGGATAAATAAGTGAGGGTGAAATTTGCGGATCTTTCCCCTCAAGCTATGTGTAAAGTGATGTAATTTGAGATGTCATCAGTGATGTCACTGACCATGTCATGAATGTCATGAATGATCTGTCATGAATGATCTAATATGTGACATCATCAGCAGTGGATTGCGGGTGTGCGAAATATAGTTAGTACAACTAACTATATAGGAGCAATTTCAATGGTTTTGTATGAGTGAAATGTCCAGCTAACTATAACACCCCTAAAACTTATAGTTTTTGGAGTGAATTTCAATGGTTTTTTAAATGCTAATTCCTAACTATATAAGGCCTGAAACCTATGTTTTTTTCAGTGAATTTCAAAGGTTTTTTAAATGCTAATTCCTAACTATATAAGGACTGACACCTATGGTTTTTTCAGTGAATTTGCAAGGTTTTTTAAATGCTAATTCCTAACTATATAAGGCCTGAAACCTATGGTTTTTTCAGTAAATTTGCAAGGTTTTTTAAACGCTAATTCCTAACTATATAAGGCCTGAAACCTATCGTTTTTTTTTGTGAATTTCAATGTTTTTTTTAAATGCTAATTCCTAACTATATCTGGCCTGAAACCTATGGTTTTTTTCATTTAATTTCAAAGGTTTTTTAAATGACAATTTTTAAATGTATTAATTGTTATTTTTTTTATACTGATTTACTACATTTTTCCAGGCAGGTGTACAGAGGGCACGCTCCCTTTTTGCAACAATCTGCAGCGCAGATCCATGGAACTTACTGGAGATACCTGTTGGACGAGTTGCCCTCTAGGGGACCTCTGGATTGAAGAAGAATTAATTTCCTACTTAAAACCCGCCACAGGGAAGTGTAATGAAGCCACGCCCCTTTTTACACCTCTCTGCAACGCAGCCCCCGGGCGTGTTTGCAGAGGGGGAACTAATTCCCCTTGCATAATGGGGGTCCCTGTGGGCCAACTAGCCCACCTGGAACCTCCAGTATGCACCAGGGGGCCTCAACATGCAGAGAGGTATAATGAGGCCACACCACTTTTTACACCTCTCTGCAACGTAGCCCCCGGGCGTGTTTGCAGAGGGGGAACTAATTCCCCTTGCATACTGGGGGTCCCTGGGGGCCAACTAGCACACCTGGAACCTCCAGTATAAGCCAGTGGGCTGCATTGCAGAGAGGTGTAATAAGGCACACCCTTTTTTACACCTCACTGCAACGCAGCCCCCGGCGTGTTTGCAGAGGGGGAACTAATTCCCCTTGCATACTGGGGGTCCCTGGGGGCAGCTAGCCCACCAGGAGCCTCCAGTATGAGCCAGGGGGGCTGCTTTGCTGTGCCCCGGAGGGCTGCGGTCCCCAGGGCAGTGTGGGGGGGGATTGGGCACCCCCCACACTTCTTTATCATTATGCCCCCACGATTTGGTCCCCTGAGGGCTAATTTTTAAATAAACATACTGGGTTTTTAAAAAAAAACATTTTTTTTGTGGGATCCCCTGAGCAGGCCTAGGGGGTCAGGGTGCTTCTACCCTGCCCCCTTTTTTTTCTACACATTTGTTTTTCTGCTTTCTTGTGCCTCGGTCTACTTAGCACAAGATGGATGCCAACACTTCCTGGTTAGTAGTGTTGACAGCCAATGAGCCTGCTGCTTTCTCGGGATGGCATGCTGATTGGCTGCCACTGTCTGTCAACACTTCAAACCAGGAAGTGTTGGCAGCCATCTTGTGCCTCGGTAGAACCAAGGCACAAGAAAGCAGTGAAACAAAGGTGGAAAACACGCAAAGGGGGCAGAGTAGAAGCAACCTGACCCCCTAGACCTGCTCAGGGGGCCCCACAAGGACCCCCAGGCCCATAAAAAAAAATTTAAGTCGCGGGATGCGCGTACCGTGCACTTATGGTACGCGTACGGTGCGCGCCTATAGATATATACATTTTTTAAATTCAATGTTCTCAACAACTATGGAGGCATTTACACCATTTAAACAAAAGGGCGTACTGCGTACCAGTCCCTACCCTTTTGCCAAGTTTCGTGTAATTCCGTTCAGCGGTTCGGGCTGTAGCCGTGTCTAATCGTCCAATGGAAAAAACCATGGGGTAACCACGTTTTGGGTCCCCCCTTTTTTCTCAGCCCCCACTTGACGAATCCCCCCAAAACTTTCAGGGAAGGAGTGGGGGGTAACGGGCCATCTTCTCTGAGAAATTCGCGAAGATTTATCAACCGGCGCCAAAGTTATTCCCAATAGAATGTTGCGGATTTCCTTTGGAAACTAGGTCCTAACTATATATACCTACTGGCGACCACCAGTAGGTAATATATATATATATATGTATATATACACACACATTGCTTACTGGCAGTCGCAAGTGGGTTGTTATAGTTAGGACCTTGTTTCTATTCAAAAACATTTTTTTCTTTTACCAGTAACTTTGGTGCCGGTTGACGAATCTTTGAAATTTTCAAAACTAGTGGGGCGCTCTCGTCAGCTCCTATCTTGAAAGTTTTGGGGTGATTCGGCAAGCGGGCCGAGAAAAAAAGGGAGTTCCAAAACGTGTTTTCTCCATGTTTATTTCCGTAGGAAACTTTAGACACGGCAACTGCCCGAACTCCTGAACGAAATTACACCAAATTTGGCAAAAAGGTATCCCTTGGTTCAGAAAAAGACCTTTTTTTAAATGGTGTAAATCCGTTCAGTAGTTCCTGAGAAATTCAAAGAACAGAGGTCGGAAAATCAATTTCCCATAGAAATTTTTAGACACAGTTATAGCCAAAACTACTTGATGGAATTATTTTTTTTCCATTTTCATTTTCATTTATATAGCGCGTAAGTCTCCTGAAGGTCTCAGAGCGCTTGCAGAAAAAAAAGAACCTCCCAGCACATGACCTAAAGCAGAGCACTTGGCAGGGCTAGAAAAGCCAGGTTTTTAACTGTCTGCGGAACCTCAGGTAATCGGGTCTATCCTAATCTGGAGGGGCAGGGAGTTCAATGACAGGGTGCGAGAAGGTAGGTCAAGCACCAGCCTTGCAGCGGTGTTCTGAAGGACCAGTAGACGGGCCATGAGCGTAGTGTTTATCGAGGATAGAAGTGCGTTCCCATAGTCAATCCTGCTGACAATGAGTCCCTGTACTATGGGCATGCGAGCTGAGAGGGGAATCCATTTAAAGATTTTCCTCAAACTCCGCATGAGGCCACCACATTACACCACATTTGGGAAAAAGGTAGCCCTTGGTTCAGGAGACCTTTTTTTTAAATGGTGTAAATCCGTTCATTAGTTGCTGAGAAAATCAATAAATAAAAGTTCAGATATTTAGAGGCGTGTTGGATCTGCGCACCCTCCCGATCACGAGCTTTATTCTAATTGGCTGTCAACACTCCAAACCAGGAAGTGTTGGCAGCCATCCTGTGCTTCAGTAACTGCATCTTGTGGGAATAGGTATAAGAGTGTATAGCCAAGAATATAAATGAGACAAGCATTATTTGTTGAAAAGGGACATCAAGTGCATACCCAAAGTGGCACAAAGTGATAAGTGAAGAAAAAAGCCTATATAAATGAAAGGTGCTTGGGTACAGGAAAGAAAAGGGTAGGGAACCCATGTAAGAAGTGTCCGATCCAAACCATACTGTTTTTCACTCATTAACAAAACATTAAATTCCTTACACGTCAACCTTACAGTACCTTGGCACAGGAGAATGCTTCCTGGCTGGTTCCCTCGCAGGGGAGCATCAGCAGATGTGATGCTACTGAGCTGGATTTTTTAGAATTCGTTTCTGGTTATTTTAGTGAACACTTCAAGAATGTATCAAATTAAATCAAATGGGGAATTCATGACAATCTTCCTTGTGTTTTTTTATTTAAGATATCAGAAGACAACCTATAAGCAAATTAACAATGTATGTATAAATATCTTTATTAAAATCAATGCTTTCATTTATAATGAATAATAGAAGAGCACATGATATATTAACTCGAGCTTTTATGGCTAGGCTAATGCAACTTTATTCAAAGAAGATGGTTTTCCTTTGAAGCTGAATTGAAACTGCTTCCATTTAGTATATGTGCACATTTATATCTTGCTCATACATGGGTCTGTACTAGTATATCCACTCTATATTACACATCTAGTTGTTGCTGTGCCTCACTAACTGTGATGGAACAGTGCACCCTAAAATTATACTTGCTGTAATACTTTGCTGTCATGGGAACACATCTGTTTCACAATTTTTTTTTTTTATTATGTTTTGGCTCTCAAAAGAGGGCCACATAAAGTACATACTACAAATACACAAATGAAAATGAAATAAGATACAATAAAATACCAAAAAACGGTTTGCAACAATTAACATCAGACAAGAATAATCCACAGCAATCACCTCCATATTTCATTATTAAATAGCTAAAAAAACCTTTAAAAAAATTAAAAATATAGAAGCAAAACATTTCATTTGGGGGGGAATACAAAGCCTGCAAAAAGATGTTCGCATTAAGAATGCCTAGTTGAAGACAGATCGGCTTTAGCCATTTCAACCGCAAAGAGCACAATGCAGGACATAAAAACAACACATGAGTTCGATCCTGTACAGTCATATTACACATCTGTTTCACGTATAGCTGCCAATGACACACTGTGCACTCTTGTCACTGACCAGAATGACCACGCAATTTAATATTTATATAATTACGGAGTCTGTTAGAATCACAGTACTACTACATGAAAAACTGTGGAGAACTCTTATTCATCCCTTAACTGCAAACTTTTATTGCCTAGATGTAATCTCATAGTTCAATGCTTCCTCGCTTTTGTGGCTTTTTATGGACTATATGATGGTAATTTTGGTGCACAACCAGCAGAATTCCTTTTTGGGGTAGTGCTGAAATGTAGTGTGTGTCTTCGATGCTATGCGCACCAGGACTTCAAGGTCCTAGGTGAACTCAAAACAGGAAGTACTTAGTCTGCTTAAAGGTGTTAAGGTGTCGGTATGAAAGTCATGATGCAATTAGTACAGCATGTGATCATATGCTGAGGCATAAAGACATCTGTTACAGAGCTCTATGTGTGGCGTGTTCATTTGCCTGCTTCTGGGCTGGGGAAAATGCTACAACTGATGATGATTAGGGAATCCGTACCCCAAAGAAACAAGGCTGCTCTCCCTGAGAGTTTGCCAAAGTACAGCAAACTGCTTGTGTATGCCTCATGTACCCTAAACCGTGGCAAAGCAGTCTTCGGTTGGCATATAAGGAGTCAAAGCCCCACTCCAGCCATACATAGCCATCAAAGAAACTGAAGACCCTGAGGAGGAGCACATTTGAAAAGCCAACCCGAATGCACTGCTAAGGCTTAAAGAAGAGACACTGTGCCACACCATAAGACAGAGCCATCATCCATTCAACTCAAACATGAAAGGCAGTAATTACCAGTTACGAAAACAGAAAATTACTTACCAGAACAGGTGATTAATGTACCACACAACCTTGAATAGGACGTGATGGCCCAGGCTGAGGCATAAGACTGATACGCGCAGCTGTTGCCAGTGGCATCCTGTGCAATGAATGTGGCCTCAACAGCACAAACACAGTAGATGGGAGAACAAAAAATACCTCAGCTACATTCCTAAAGTCACCACCACCAGTTGACACAGTGAGGAAACAGAACATTGGTGCCAGGTGGACTGCATGGATCAAAACATCTAATGATTTCTTAGATGTGCTAGAAGAAGAAAAAGACGATAACAAAATCATTAAATATTAGAAAGATCTTGCCAGTGATGGAGTGAAAGAAGTGCTAAAGAAAGTTTCACAAACCAATGCAATATCGTACCGATAGATAAAAGAAGCATTGAAAGCCAATCTCAATCTGATGCTGCATGTGGACACTGAAAGGGACTTCTTCAAACAAGCATGACAATTGGCTGGCGAAACAATGGGTGAGTTTGTTGAGATACTCAATACACTTATCAAACTCTGTATGTTCTGCAACTTTAATGATAAAGAGGTCATGCGCCTCATAGTTATTGACAACTGTTTTTCAGATTATTTCAGGAGGCACATGTTGTGAGAGACACTCAGTTTAGACAAAATGCTAATAGCTGAAAGGGCAGAAGAACATGCAGATTGACAAGCTGCTGATATGGAAGCAAGAACAGTGCATAATGAATCAGCGTTGATCATGAAAAGCAAGCATAAGCACAAAATAGATGTGCACAAGTCATCGCCTCTGAAGAAGAAAAAGTTATGCTTCCGATGTAGATTTTCATTTCCCCATGAAATTAAATGACCAGCAAGAGCAAATATATATATCACAGTGAGAAGAGTAAATGGATGCCAGAAGCTTCAAGAATCATTCTCTCCACAACCATAATAGAGCAAAGATTACATCAAATGATTTTATTGAGAAATGAAATAATTATGACAACTTTTACGTAACTATGAGAAACGTGTGGTAAGTGCCACGTTATGAAAAATATACAATTTAGATACTGCATTGTTAAAGCATGCAAATTAAAAGATATATTTAAGGCATATTATTTGTTTAATTAATCTATATGTGACTATTAATAATGAAATAATATTTTCACTCATGTATGTGTGTTAGAATAATGTAGGAGAAAAATCTCACGTCATTGATTTTATTGCTAAAGGTTTAAATTTTCACATAAAGAATGTGAAAGTTAATATTCTAAAAGAAAAGACTATGCTTTAGTTTGGTTTTCATGCATGAATTTAACCATAATGTCATTTCATTTAATAACGTGTGCACCGAAAATGACAAAAGAAAAGTAGATGCTACAACTCTATTGCCGTCATAACGATGTCGGCCGCACTCTAGTCCGACTGGCGCCGTAGTGGAGGCGGGACAGCCCGACAAGGAGTCAGCAGCCCCACTGCCCTTATCACAATGCGACCACCTTCATGGCGGTCGCAGAGTGTATATTTTCTATTGTGGCTTGTGCTGGGGGCTGCAGCTCAAGACGCAATAGAAAATGTACATTTTAAAAACATTACCTGCGCCATGCAGTGCCTGCCACATGGTGCAGGTATGTGATGGTGCCCCCCAGGCCCTATAACGGTGGGCTAGGGGGCAAGCAGGGCCCCCAAAGTCAGTTTTTGCTTACCTTTTCATGGTGGGTTAACCACCATGAAAGGGCAGGCGGATAGAGACATTGTGACCCTATGGCTGTGCCTGAACAGGCACCGACCCTATTGTAGGGATTACTGAAAGTCCGACGGGCTCGTTAAGTCCACTGGAAAGCGCCAGACTGTCCCTCCGCCTGTTGCCTCCGCCCGCACGCATTATAATGCATTGGTTGGCCCACAGCAGCAGAAGGCTGTTGGACCGCATTCGATGAGCTATCGAAAGTGGTCTGAATGCCATCAGAATTACCCCCTATAATAAGATGTATTCTCATCAAATTTCTTTAGCATGTATTTCACGTATGTATTAGTCGAATAACATGTACATGACAATAATTTATATGCCATTTCTTATGTGAAATAATGTTGGCATAACAAAACAAAAAAATCAACAAACAATGGTGACAGTGGTCTAACAATACTGCTCGCACATCACAGTTTTAGGAGAAGTGTAAATATGCAATTGAGAGAATTATGTAGCATGTGCTTGAATGGAAAAACAAACACTTAGGTCCAGATGTAGGAGCCCTAATACCGGTCGGAAACGGCCGATTTCGGCCGTTTCCGACCGGTATTAGGGTTTTCAGATGTAGGGGGCTGAAAAATACAGAATCGGTATATTTACCGATTCGGTAAAATTACCGATTCGGTAAATTACCGAATCGGTAAATATACTGATTCTGTAATTACAAATGTAGGTGGCACAGTTTACAGTGCCACAGGCCCTTAAGAGTCGGTATTTTACCACACAATCCTATTGTGTGGTAAAATACCGACTTCAGGTGTGCATGCACATCTGTGCATGCACACCTGTGCAATGCGACACACAGACATGCCCTTAGGGCATGTATGTGTGCCACATTGCACACAGGCCTGTACTTGGGGTGCTAGAGGGTGTCAAAGTGACACCCCCTGCACCTTCGCAGGATTCGGTATTTACCGATTCTGTAAATACAGAATCGGTATTTCCCATTGATTCCTATGGGCTTCAAAGCCCATAGGAATCAATGGGAAATACCGATTCTATATTTACAGAATCGATAAATACCGAATTTTACAGATTCAGTCATTCAGATTTTAAAATTACCTACATCTGCCCCCTTCCCATTTACAGACTCTTAAATACCGAATCGGTAAAATTTGGCATTTAAGAGTCTGTAAATGGGAATTACCTACATCTAGCTCATAGTCACCAATCTAGCGTTTTATGAAATATCAGAAAGAAATTATAATTATTCGTAACATAATAAACATTTCCAGAGCACCAGGATATTACAATATGAAGGTCCGTCAATCAGACAGGTCCAATGTTCGTCATCCAAGGAAAAAAAGAATAATATTCAATGTATCAGAGTCCGAAGTATGAAGACACTGTGTGGATCTAAACGTCCAAGAGCTTCATTATTTTTTCAAGCATTCAATTTGACTGGAATCCAAAACTGAGACAGCCGACACGTGTTTCATTGTTTGACGATGTTTTCAAGGCTCAAGAATTCATTTGAAGACGAGTACGCCTCAAATTGGGTCTAGCAACAGAGATGGTATTTGTTCATGTGTACCTTCGAGCCCTTAGGACAGGAATCAAATGATTTTGGACCGTATTTTAAGTTAAATGATTAGTACAAGGAATCCAGTGCTTGCGTCCATACTGAGGATGCTGCCGCCACTGCAACATCTGTGAACCACTGGCTTATTATAGCTGTTGCTGCTACAACGTCTTACGTACTAGGTTTCTTTGACCTCAGCACAACTATATATATTATTTTTTTGAATACCACTGGATTCCTTGTACAAATCATTTGACTTACAATACGGTCAATTCTAATATTGTGGTGCTCTGGAAATTATTATTATAACCCAAAAAATGTTTATTGGTACATTATACTGGCATCTATTAATTGTCATCATAATGAAATTTTCATTAACATATAACTCCTCTTACATTTTAAGGATTTCTGTGATTTGAGCGGTCTCAAAATCAATACTTTCAAAACTACATTTTTAACGATTAACCCCCACAAATCTTTTAAGGGCAAACCTTCCCCTTCGGTGGGACCTTGTCAGAGAGTACCTGGGAATTACTCTTTCTGACACCATGTCATGGAAGCCCCAAGTCATTAAATCCACTCCGAAATTTCTACAAATAGTGGGGGCTCTAAGTTAAAAGCAGTGCTCCTCCCAGAGCAAAGCACGGCAACACCTCTACAGATTTATGAAATGAAAGCAGTAAGTGCCGCACTCTACGGAGCAGAACTTTGGAGTTTTGATAGGTTGGACGATCTTTACAGGGCAGAGAATACATTTCTAGGGAATTTAGTCCAACTCCCGCAGAGTACTCCACTTCATCCTTTAAGACTTGACCTGGGGAAAAATGTTGATTGTCGGCAAGGCAAAGCTTCGCCCTGTGTTATTCTGGCGGAGACTATGGACAACCCCGAGCTAAATTCCTATGCCAAGGCTTCGGAAGAAGTTATCTCCCTAGATAAACAGAAAAAACTAGGCTCACTAAAGAACATAAAGCATGCTCTAGTGGACATTGGGCTTTTCGGATCTCTGGGAGAATAGAGACCTGCATCTTTTCCCTCCAAAAATGGGGTTGGGTTTCCCATAAAGCTACTGTTAAAACCAGTAAGGGTTGGCTTTCCAACGAATTTACGGACTTCAAGTCCGTCAGACTCCTAAAACCCTTTTTAGACCTTATTACAATCCCATTAGATAGGAAGCTTTATATGCAAAACAGGTTTGGTTCTCTCCCGTTCAGTTCTTACACTGGTGCATAATGTAATACCAGTGCATCCTCACAGTCCTGCCCTTTTTGCATCACATCTCCTGAATCCCCAGCACATGTCTTCTTTGCCTGTCCTGCTTACTCCTGCCCCAGGTCCAAGTAGCTTATACCCTATGCAAACAGATGGGGACCTGAGTAGATACTGAAGCATAGCTCATAATTAGAGAGGACCCAAGACAAGTTATAGCCTGCGCAGTTGCTAAGTTCTTGGGCCACGTTAAGGGGCAGAGATTGTCAATCCTGTTTCATGCTGTAAACATATTGTTCACAACAGTGGAACTGAATTTGTTTGCGACGCCGACAACCTTTTAGATCTGTGGAATAGTGAGTTATAAGGGCCACCTGACTTTTTTATTACCACGGTGGAGCACACCACACGAGAAAACGTGCTAGAGGGACATGATTATGTTTTATTCTGCCCAAGTGTAGGCTATGTTTTTAGTTTTTAAATTTGTATCTTTTTTAAATTTGTATGAAATCAATGGAAACATATTTAATGAACGCACAATTACACTTTACGTTCACTCAATCATGGAAATTGGAATGTATGACTGGTTGAGCATTTCATACTTTTATGGTCTGTGACCGAATAAAGTTGATATGATTGATTAATATATTTTGTCATAATTTTAAAAGCAAATGCTAGTTTCCTATTAATGTATGAATCACACTTTAACATGACATTGTAGTATATTAACCCAAATTTCGTGCAGGCTTCATTTCCCTTTTCAGTCAAGTCATGGACTGAATATTCTAAAACGTAAGCGAACTTCTTGCACTGTTGCAAGTAGTATTGAAAAGATAACTGTTTCTTTTGACATCTCCCGGACTGAATAGTGTACTTGCAACAAATGTTGTTATACTTATAGCTGCTTGGGAAAGAGCAAGTATGAACCCGTACATTTTCTTTTTGAATGTCCTGTTGTTCAATGTGGCCTATGATTAGATGACCTAAGGAAGCTGCATAATCAATTTACTTAATCTTTTTTCCTGGTATATCACACTCATTTCACTCGGACTGACCAATGGAACTGAGTGGTCTGACAAATTTGGTGATGGCAGGGGGTGTCACCCCGGAAACCGATTAGTATAATTAAGAGACCTGGGATTCTTCTGCTGCAGCTGCTTCTGATACTGACTCAGATTCTGAGTCTGTTGCTAGGACTTGGAAAGATTAATGCTGACGGTATCCTGAAGCAGATTGAACCTTTTCGGATAAAGGGTTCTTGACACATTGTTGCGACTTTTACTGTTACAGCAGTGAAGTGAGACAGATTCCTGTCTTCATGAACTGGACTGGCATCTTGGAACTTTTCTGAACTTCACTGTGAGTCTTTATAAATGGTCACCTGGCTTTCTATCTGTGTCTAAATCTCCCTCTGATGATTAACAAATCCCTGTTCATCCATCATATTCTCCCTGAATTCCAGAGGCTTGGTATATTTAATTAAATCCTTTACTGATTGATTATTACGGCTGTATGCTATTTTATTGAATGCAGATGTTCTTTACCTTTAGACTGAACAACTAAATTTCAACATTTAATCTGACTCTGCCTCATTCTTTGAGGGTGAATATTAATTGTATTATCAGTATATTTAGAAAACTGATCTATAAGATGTTAAATTTGGGGTTAGTTTCAGTTATTTTATTCCTGATTCTCATTGGTTAGCTGTCCATTCCCGAATATCCAACCCCTTTCAGCACAGAGCAAGAACCATTGGTGGACCATCTAAATGCATGACTGACATAAGATTAATAAATTCAGTAAGGGCCCTGCAAAAGCTACAGCACCCACCACACCAGAAGGCAACATCAATTATGACAAGTAGACACCAAGCACAGTCGATCACCATCAGCTTCATCATATAAAGGCTCTACAACATCATTATCAACTACTAGAGGAGAAGACGGATGTGAATTGATGATATTGGCTAAGGAATAACGTGCACATGTAGGATTGGCTGCTTGCAAAGAAGATCAAACGTCAAAGAAGAATTGCAAAACAATTTGATAAAATTCATTTGGACACTGTCCTAAGTTTACATTAAAGGTGGAAGGCTGCCCCATAGCCTTCATCATAGACAGTGTTGCATTGATTAACATCATGCTGGTAGAAACGTTCAACAGCCTGTCTCCTGTGCCATGGCTTACCACATCAAACACAAAGACATATACATTGGCTGATTCTAAACTGTTACAGAGTTAATGGTCATTTACAGCAACCATCAAACATAAAACATCAGTGTTCTTCAGGGAACCTCATCTAGTGCATGCCTATTTAGCTTTGACGCGGCTGCTGACATGTGATTGCCATTTCTCAGCTACAACATAAGTGCCTGGTCTGAAATTGTGAGTCAGTCCCGTCTGTGCTCGGTGTGAAATTGTGATTCAGTCTCCGTCCTTGTTTCATGGCCTCGGAAGACACACGAAAATTAAAGTGAACTTCAATAAGGACATTTGCCCTGTTGTCCAACTTCACCACAGAGTCACTTTTCATTTACAAGGAGCTTTTGTGAAAGAACTAGAAACACTGTTGAAGCATGACATAATTAAACAGTTTACTGGTCCTATGTTGTGGGTTTCACCCATAGTTGTGGTGTCAAAAAAGGACAGTGGAGGCACAGTGACATTTGTGTTAATATGCACCCGACCAACAAAGCAAACAAGAGAGAAAGACATCCTGGTCCACACATAGCGTACATGATTATGAACCTGAATGGAACCAGGGTCATCACCGGCTTTACCTGAACAAAGGATACAGTCAACTTAAGCTGGAAGAGAACTGTAGGTACATCACTAGTATTCCGGCTCATGTTCATTTGTTCAGATATAAAAGACTGAGTTTTGAAGTATCTTCGGCTGCAGAGTTATTTCACAATTTTATTTGCCAATTCATTCAACCTGTTACATATGCTTTCATTTACGGTGATGACATACTGGTATTTGGGACGACACAAGTGTGCCAATTACTTGCTGGTGCAGGTCTCAATCTGAATGCAGCAAAGTGTGGGTTTCACTAAACCAAATGTTAATTCTGTGGGTTCATTTTTTCTCTGATGGAGGAATGACTCCTGACCTCGATAAAGTGCAGGCATTGTCATCTACTTCTCATCCACAAGATGTAACCATGCTGCGATTTTTTTTAGGCATGGCCATTATTGCTCAAGGTACATTTGTGACTACAGTGAGTGCCCTATTGAAAGACTTAACAAAGTGAAATGTCCCATCCCAGTTGTCTCCTGAATGCAACCAAAGCCCCAAAGAAGTAAAACATGCAATTGAGAAAGCAACTGAAATGGCCTATTTTGACCCCAGGCTACATACTAAGATCACATTAGATGCGAGCCTGGTGAGGCTGGGGGCATCACAATGGCCATATGAATGCCCACAGACACATTATGGCCTAATACCAGTAAATACCTGTCTGATAAACAACACGCCTACTCTCAGCCAGAGAAGAAGAGACTGCCTATAGTGTGGTCCTACAAACATTATCATGTGCTTTTAAATGGTATAAATGTCACTATCTTCACAGATCACCAGGCATTGCTCGCCATTTTTGGAAAGCAGAAAGCTAAGATACTCCCTTGCATCAAGAGTTGGGGGTTGCATTCGCAAGAGTTTGCCTATGCAAAACCCCACAGAACACTTTTCACTATTGCTTCTACATTGTCATAGTTCGAAATCCAAAGTGGCTGAAGATTATCTCAACTTTATTGTGAGGTCCAGAGCGCCAGCAGCTCTACTTATTGAACAGATCAATGCTGCTATCAATGCACATAAAGGCATGCTCATCTTCAATGACCTCATTACACCGCAATCTTGGAAGAAAAGAATTCGACCCTTTGCTGATGATATTGAATTTCCAAAACTTCCACAATATCCAGGATAAGCCACCCACTAAGCTGACGAGCAACTGTGTGTCAGGGAGAGGTACAGAGACCTGAGAGGATTGTGGCAGCTTTCCCAGCAACCCCAGATAAATGTTGTTTTTATCTCTACTGATGAAGGATAATATCCAGAAACACGTGTCTAGAGATTAACAGCACTACCTGCACCAACTTTGTTGAAACACTTGAACAACATTTCAAGTAAGAATTTCAACTTAACTGCATTTACCAGGATGCTAAGGGGCAAACTGTGCTGGGAGGTGAAACAGTGTGCTTCCATCCACCTTCTGTGTAAAAGGCTCCCTTGATCAACTGAGCTAATGAGCTCTTGGAGATGCACCTGTGCGCCAGGGGGAGGTACAGAGACCTGAGAGGATTGTCAGCTTTCTCAGCAACCCCAGATTAATTTCGTTTTTCATCTCTACTGATAAAGGATAATACCCAGAAACACATGTCTAGAGATTAACAGCACTAATCTGCACCAACTTTGGTGAAACACGTCAGCAAAATTGCAAGTAAGTATTTAAACTGACCTGCATTTACCAGGATGCTAAGGGTTGAACTGTGCTGGGAGTTGGAGCAGTGTGCTCCCATCCCCCTGAAGGACTGGGTTCTTTAAGACCCAGCGGTGCCAGGGCACAACACCTGAAACCTTCGTGGGTAACCTGCTCCGGCGTACGAATCACAGAGACACGGGACACTTCCTTCGGCGTCAAAGATTCAAGGTTTATTTGCTGCAGGGAACACAGAAGTCACGACAAGTACACCACGTGCAACTTGGGGAGACTGCTTCAAATTGGTTCTGTGGATCGCTCCTTTTATACAGTTTTTACCCATAGAGTTACATTGAACACGAAAGTTTACAACCCGGTTCCCACCATTATCCCCCAGAGGGGTCGCTTTGGTCACTTTGAAACACATGAGGTCCGGAACATAAGTGCGGAAACATTTGGCGGTTCCCAACTGTAAAAACCCATCTTCCCAACATTAGCGAATTCCAATCAGCAGTAAAACAGATCGAAATAGGAAAAGGAACAGGTGTAGAGGAAGACGGAGACAGTGGGGAGATCGGAAAGAGTGTAAAAGGGGAGGTATCGGGAAACACGAGATACAGGCATCAAAGGGACGTGCCTAATGAGATGCACGGCTGAGACAATAAGTCCGTGCGGCAAGATGAGCCTCGAGCGGCACCATCTGTTTTACAGTAGCATCCCCCTCGTCATAAAGACACTCACAAAGAACATGTGTCTTCCGCAAATATCTTGGAGTCCCAGGGTCGCAAAGCGGACAACGTCCGTTCGCTGGCTACTTGAGGGCAAGAGACAAAATGGATGCCGTATCTAAGATGGAACCCGTGGGTACAGATGACAAACCCATCTAACAAACGAACGGTTTAAGTTAGCACAGCGAAACTGCGCACACTTACTAAACTCGTCATTTGCGGTTCATAGATACCAGACTCGACCATATTCGTGCGAGTCGAAAACACCACTTACGATTGTCACGGAACCTCAGACGCTCCTTTTGCCCTCATGTAGGCAAGCACTAGTCGGAATCATATTCGATATTCATCAAACCATCAAGATGTTGCTGTAGCATAGCTCTGTCCAACCGAGTCCCCCTGGTAACAGGTGGTTGTCTTATACACGTTGTAGCACAGAGGCCACATAAGGCAGGACCACACTGCACACAAAGGCAACACGTGAACAGGAACACTACAACGACTCCGATGATCATCAGAATCTTCCAACCCCAAGTCGACATCAGGCCCCAAAACCATCCAAGTAGCGTCCAATCCCCTACATCCACGTGTATGGATTCGGAGATCTTATGCAACCTCGAGATGGCTTGATAGACAGTAGGAGCATTATCTGGAATGAAAATGCAGCAGCTCGAATGGATCACCTTACATACCCCACCTCGATCTGCTAAGATGACATCTAAAACCATACGGTTTTGTAACGTCATAAGTCTATCCGCCTGGAGTTCTGTGGTGATATTACCAAGGGCACTGGCAGTAATATTAGCTGTCGATTCTACCACTCGAGTCAACTGTCTCAGGTTCCTACTATTAACCATAGGTCCCCAAAACGGGAGGAAACCCTTGAAAAAGTCTCCTGCCTCTTGACCGGCAGTATCCTCTTCGCTAATTACGCCTCGTACAACTCTAGTCTTATGATAATCGGCATCTACAGTGAACGTCGGAGGCAACAAATTTGCAATGAAGCATGAGCCCATGAAGTCAGCGGGCAACCATGCATATGCACGATCATAGCAGATAAAGTATGTACCCTTGGCAGCCAGAAACACAGGGGACGAGACCATCGGCAGTATGTAATTTTCGGTGCAAGCACTTGCTCCAAGTCAGGCTTGCGATCTTCGACCACGACCCATGAGACAAAAATTACCAGTGTGGGGTACGACCCATATCGGAGGCGAGCTTTTAAGCTGCTTTTCGCTAGTGAACGCACTATATTCACCTCTACTTAGGACCCTATAGGCCTGTACCTCTTCTTCGGGAATAAGCGAGGGATCATGGATATCACTATCTAAATCCTCTATTGCCTTCGACAAAGGTTTTTGATACGAGGTAGGACCAGAGTAGGGGGAACGTGGTTCTCGAATGGGGTGGAAACCCAGTGCGCTTCGAAACATTGTTTGAAATGCTCGAGCTGACCCTTGGGAACTATACGGTAACACCAGATATGGAATTCCCTTATCCGTAGTATGTGGCATCAACCCACACACCCAACAATTAGTAGTGTTAACCACTAACTGATGCTGATGAAGGAGCTGAATAAAGGAATTGTTGCGGAATTCTACACGTCTAGCCTGTTCGTGTTCCGGTAGCATGTGAAAGGAATGGGGAGAAACAGTAGAGGTAAGTTTAGGGTCAGGAGTAGGAGTAGGTGTAGCAGAAGGCAAGAAGTAAGACATCGTATAATACACCCCACCCGCCAATAATGCAGAAGCAGTCAAGAACAATACAAACAGTTGGAATATAAAACATTTGGTACGACTGAGTTGCTGCAGCTTGAATCTGTGAACCTGAGCTCCCTCCAAATCATTCAGCTTCGAGAATGCCATTCCCTACGACCGTCCGCAACGTTTCTTGACGCACTTCGTTCTGTGTAGCAATAGTCAATCCCCAGGAGTTCCCAGGAACCGACGGCCTTTAACCTAGCGTCAAGACCTACTATCCAGAAGGAAGTACGCGCGCGGCCCTACGGCCCTTAATGCACAATATGTATATATGCAAAAACAAAGTCTCTCAGCTGTGGAAGCAAAAAGTACAAGGAATGAAGCTCAATATATATACAGAAATAATTACAGTAATATGAATGTTCAAAACTGATCACGGAAAACGGGATAATGCAGTTGTCAATACAGAAAAACAGGATCTTTTATTTGTCCTTAGTGCGAGATCGTAGAAAGTATCGGGTTTTCCCAGGACGTGTCTGCTCGTCAAACAAAGGATCCGTTGAAGAGACAGCGTCCTGCTGATCAGTTGAGTGTTCTGGTCTTGAGTCTTTTGATGCTAATTGTTCAACAGTGTCTTTCTGCTGCGCTGAGGATTCTCCAACAAGCTGTGCGTCGCTAAAAGGCACAAACGCCGGCAATCTTTCTGTTTCAGATGACGCAATGCCTCTCCTTACCCACGGGTCTGCCGGCAAAGGAATGGGGACTCTTTTGGTGTGGGTGGCATGCACCCAATTCTTACGTCCCTCGAGACGAACGGCAGTCCTCGTGGCCAGGAGCACTTGATAGGGTCCGGTAAACCTCGGGTCCAGGTTATTCTTGCGTGAAAAATTTCTCGTCACCACCCAGTCTCCGGGCTGGAGCTGGTGGCCTGGACCCTCCGTCTGCGTCGGCAATGCGTCGTAAACCTGTTGGTGAATTAACCTCAGTTTAGCAGTCAAGTCGTGTAGATAATCGATCAACATTGGGTACTCAAGATCAGAGAACATTCCTGGCCTAGGAACCCCCCACACATTCGCAGGACGGCCGAACACTATTTCATAGGGACTAAGCCCTACTCGGGAGTGTACAGTCGCCCTAGTTGACAGTAATGCTAAAGGCCACGAAAGACCAGTCGTAGCCTGAATCTTCGCTAACTTTAGTTTAAGGGTGCCGTTGTACCCTTCAACCAATCCAGCTGACTGGGGATGATTGGCGCTGTGGAATTTCTGATTAATTCCAAGGCCCTTACACACACTCTTCATCACACTACCCACAAACTCACTTCCGTTATCTGACCAAACGACTCTAGGCATTCCATACCGAGGAAAATATTCCTTCAGTAGGATTTTCGCAGTAGACAAAGCGGTATTGTCTTTGAGAGGATAGGCCTCGATCCATCGGGAGAATGCGCAAACCACAACTAAAACGTATTTCAGGTTATTGCATCGCTCCATATGGATGAAGTCCAATTGAATCACCTCAAAGGGACATGAAGGGGGAGCAAAACTACCAGGAGGAGTTGGGGTTCTTTTGCCAGGGTTGTACATCATGCACACCATACAATTCTTCACCAGACGTTCAGCACATTTCGTGATACCATCATTCTTCCATACAGGGAACAACAACTTACAAATACCTTTCACGCTAATATGTGCTAACCCATGCGCCATTGTCACAATGGCCAGCACATACGCATCCGGTAACATCCATCTTTTCTGATCAGTCAAATCAATCCAACAACCACTCGCATCCAACTTTCCCGTACTTTCTTTCCACTTCATCTTTTCAGTCTCGGTGGCCTCGTTCTGAATTGTTTTCACACTCTCAATAGTGTCCTCACACATACTCGATTCTGTAGGCCACCTAACCGAACTCGTCACATACATCCGAGTGCTAAGGTTCCGGGCAGTCTCCTTAGCAATCTCATCCGCAAACGCATTACCACGACCAACATCATCCGTCACCTTACGATGCGCACTACATTTAACAATCGCTACTTGTTTAGGCAACGTCAATGCATCCAAAAGATCATTCACAAGCTGGCCATGCTGAATCTTCGTACCGTGCGACGTCAAGAAACCTCTCTCTCTCCACAATCGTCCAAAACTGTGAGCGACGCCAAACGCGTATTGGCTGTCGGTAAACACATTCACACGTTTCCCTTTCGCTAACACGCACGCTCTAGTAAGAGCGATCAGCTCTGCAGCTTGGGCAGAATTCTGATTCAACCTCGCAGTCTCAACAACAGTATTCAATGTTACAACAGCATAAGCAGTAGTCACATCGCCATTCGGCAACTTAAAACAAGACCCATCCACATACAGTGTACCATCCGGATCTTCCAATGGGGTGTTTTTAAGGTCCACTCGACCTTTTGTTTCTTCTTCGGTCCTCAAGTAGCAGTCATGTTCTGCTACTTCATCTGACTCTGTGCTAATTGGTAACAAAGTTGCCGGGTTCAAAACATTACAACGTTTTATTTGAATGTGGCTTGCCAATAACGTCAACTCGTACCCAGACAACCTCGCACTCGTCAAGTGCTGAGTTTTCGTTCGATTCAAAAGAGTATCGACTGCATGCGGAACCATCACCGTAAGCATATTATCCATGACCAATCCTGCTGATTGTCGGATGGAGACCGCGGCTGCCGCTGTTGCTCGTAAACAACTCGGCAATGCTCTAGCTACCGGGTCCAAGGTCGAGGAAAAATATGCACATGGACGCTGCTTACCACCAAAAGGTTGCGTTAAAACACTCAAAGCACAACCTTCCCTCTCGTGAACATATAAAGTAAACGGCTTACTGTAGTCAGGGGTACCTAACACAGGAGCCGAACACAATGAATCACGCAGTTCAGAAAAACTTTTCTGACATTCTTCCGTCCATGGTAAAGGAGTTGAAACATCCTTGCACGTAAGAGCCACCAATGGTTTCGCTAGCAATGAAAAATTAGGAATCCATTGCCTGCAGTACGACGTGATACCTAGAAAGGCACGCACATCTCTTTGGGTTTTTGGCACAGCCATTCGCGCAATTGCTGCAATTCTCTCTGGGGTCAACCTCCTTCCCTCCTTTGACAATAAGTGACCTAGATAGGTTACTTCTTGACAACAATATTGGAGTTTAGAAGGGGACACCTTATGATTCAACTCACAGAGATGTTGCAGCAACGACACTGTAGCAATTTTGCAAATGTCCTGAGTATCAGCAGCCACGTATTGGATCAAGGCCGCACCGACCGGCAACCTAAACGCATCCAGTTGACCCTTCAAGGCTTGACTGTAAATAGATGGACTTTCACAGTAGCCCTGAGGAGCGCGTTTGAACCGGAAACTGCGTCCACCAAGAGAGAAACCGAAAAGGTCCCTGCTCTCCTCAGCAATCGGGATGCTGAAAAACGCGTTTTTCAAGTCAATCACCGAAAACCATGATGCAGAAGCTGGAATCAGAGTCAGTAGCGCCGTGATGTCAGGCACAACGGGGAATTGAGGAACCACAATTTTATTCACCTCCCGTAAATCGATAACAAAGCGATAAACAGGCGGTTTTGAAGGATCAGTACGTTTAAGAATGGGCAGCACAGGACTATTGCACACGTTTCCCCGAGTCTCTTCAATAACATCTTTCTCGATCAAATCATAAATGATCGCTAACAGTGCTCGTTCACCATCAAGGGAGATACGATATTGGGGAATACGTGGCAGTCGCACATTAGATTTCAACTGTACAACATAAGGGGAGATATCAAGTAGGCCCACATCGTTTGGACCCGTTGCCCATAAAGACACAGGAAGAGAACTCAATTCCGGTGGGAGCTTATCGAGGGACAAATACATAGGAGAGACAACCCTCTCTCCTAACGTAAGCTTTACACCCGCAGGAGAACAATACAAAGTCGCGTACAAACGTTTAAGCAAATCCAGGCCCAAAAGATTTTCACCACAACCCGTAGTCAAAATCAACGGAGCTTCTAGCTCACGTGGCCCAATTTTAAGGGGCAAAGGGCGCGAAACAGGATTGCTAACAGGGGCGCCAGAGAATCCAACGGAAACATTTGTTAGGCCAGACAAAGGTGCGCCAGGGAGTTTCGAATGCATGATAGAACTTTTCGCTGCACCAGTGTCCAACAGAAAAGGCTCAACGACGCCCGATGTAGCAACTGCGACGTAAGGCCCTCTCTGATCAACCGGAACTGATACCACTCCCTCTCCTTGTCTTTGGCTGTCCTAGTAATTACTGTCGTCAGTTCCCTGATCGACGTAATAATCGTCTACATTGTACTGCGCAGATCGTCCTTGCGATGATCCACGTTGATCGAAACAATTATTAGAATTAGACGAGTTATCTGAGCGATCGTTCTGAGTACCACGACCTCTACCACGTGATGCCTGCTGCGAACTACCGCGACCTCCTCTGGACGAGTTACCATTATTACGTTCATTCAAAACAGGACAATTGAATTTAATGTGTCCCTCCTGTCTACAATAAGCACATTGATTGTACCCTAACGAAGATCTTTGGGAGGAGGAGTCATTACGAGTTTGGGATCTGTTCGATTGCGGCTGCGATCTATTCTGTTGGGACGCATTCTGATTAGAACGTGGAGGATACGCTTGCTGAAGCAACACTTTAGTTTTGAGCTCTTTCGTCTTTTTATCAGCACGGTCATTCTCTTCTTTCTCTCTATTCTCATAATATTGCGCCGTAGCCAATATCTGAGCCGAAGTAGAAACGGCCCATGCACTTTCCGAATTCTTTAACTTATTGCTCAAATCGGGCAATAAATTCGAAACAAATTTATCCACAAACAATCTTTGACCACCCTCAGTACCCATATCCTGTCCACTATGGTCGATGAATGCTTCCTCGAACCTCGTGAAGAAGTCGGAAACACTCTCGTCCTTCTTTTGCTTACAAGCTGATAATTTGTCCCAGTTTACCCTCATAGCTGGCATAAGAGTTTTCATTAATGTTATTATTCTTTGAGGAAGATCAACAATCAGCTGGTCGGGTTTAGTAGCAGCCGCTTGTCCGGCATCTGCCGCTACAATGGCAGCCCAAGCACCACCTAATTCATTTGGATGGTTTTCATGGCGAATCTTAGCCCATACCGGTTGCGGTACGACATTGCCGAACAACATATCGATATCGGCAAGATTCATTACCGTAGCATCTACGAGCTGCGATAATTCCTTATAATACCCTGTAGGATTTTTGCGTGGATCAGGCAAAGATTGCTTCACCTGTAACACTTCCGAGCGTTTCCATGGGAGATGTATCCATACTTTCTGGAAATGCGCCAATACCGGGGGTTGAGCATTAGGATCAGCTGGTATCCAAACCGGTGGAACTTCTCGCATGGGAAATTGGCCAGACTCGTCTGGCTGTCTTTCAATATCTTCAACAAACAATGCATGAGGGATTGGAGCGGGACGAAAAGATAGCAATCGCTCAACAGCACGTCGAACGTTGGTATCCACTATCAGCCCATTTGCGAACTGAAGCTGAAGATCAGACAGAGCGGTGAGCACCTCGTCAGGCGCATCAACCGCTATCTGATCATGAAGGAATTTACACATTTCATTAAACACATATCTCTGGGTAGGTATATTAAATTGACAAAATGTTTCGAGGACAACACGGGGTGGACTTCTAAGAGGATTTACCATCCAACCCATCGCCATATTATATAGCGCAACGCGTTCTCTGTTTCCAGGAAGCTGGCTACGTCTCTGAGGACCGTCGGAACCAGCGGACCCATGAACAGGTCCGAGCGAATGAAAGAAACTAGCCGCAAGAGGAGGATTACGACTACGAGTAGAGGGAGAAGAATAAGACACAGGACTAACAAGAGAAGGAGTAGAAACAGTAGCAACAGCAGGAGTTAGCAAAACAGGAGCAGTAGCAGGAGCAGTAGCGGGAGCAGGAGTATGTGGAAGCGGAGGAGCAGTAGGGATAGCAACAGGCAAAGGAGCAGGAACAGTCGGAAGGGCAGGTGCAGGTTGAGGAACAGGCGGAGGAAGAATAGGCGGAAGAATAGGAACGGCAGGGACCACAGGAGCTGCGGTACCCTGTACGTACGGAGGAGGTGACTTCATGAGATAAGACATTAAAGGATCCTCAACTGGCTCTTCCTTCTTTTCCGACTCCGTAGGCAAAGCAGGATAACATTTATCTACGGTCATACGCTGTAGTCTATCAAACACTTCCTTATCCTTAACCTCCTTATCTCGCTGAAATTGCTCTGCTTTCTTCACTATGGTAGCAACATTATCTCGCTGATTACGTTTAGTCTGTCTGATTTCTTTCTGTCGGGCTTCTTTGCGCCACAACCGAAAGGCATCAAACATGGCCGGCCTTGACTTTCTTTCGAACAATTTAATCTCTAGATTATCTAGGATCGGGGCCTCGAAGCTACCATGAGGTGGCCAGCGAAGGTCGCCGTCCTTCTTTGTGTATTTAATCCAATAATCGTTAAAAGTAATTGGGCCTAGCCCATGCTTACTATAGAGCTCATAAGTGGGAGTTCCAACCGGAGGTATCGGACACGAGTCCTCCAGTCGGGAATCCATACCACAAGGTCTGAAACAACTAAACAAAGTACTGCGACCAGGCATCTTGCACACTAGCCGAGTTTCACAAACTTCAAGGGTTACGGGATTTACCAAGTCCCAGCAAAGAACAAAACCCTCGGTTTTTGGCGGCTGCAGTCGTCAAACAACACAACAAAGTACGCTAGCAAAGTGTCACCGACAAAAACACTCACACAGCGTTAACAACAAAAAGACTCGCTAAAGTGTCAACAACCAAGAACTCTGGGAGCGACCCACAAATACTTAACTCAAAGATCGATGGCGTCACCAGGAAGGCCCGTCAATCGTCTCGCTCTACCAAGGTCTACGCCAGGCGCCAAAACAGGTCTACAGTCAGGGCAGCAGTCCGTCGCAGCCGTCAGGAGGCGGGAATCTTCGCGGGAAAAGTCTTCGGGCCACTTGTTTCGACAACAGGATCGATGAAGCGGAGTGCACCTTCCCTCGGAGATTTCACACGAAGTTCCTCACGATCGTCGGGCTTGGACCGGTACCACTGATGCAGCCCCACGTTGGGCGCCAACTGAAGGACTGGGTTCTTTAAGACCCAGCGGTGCCAGGGCACAACACCTGAAACCTTCGTGGGTAACCTGCTCCGGCGTATGAATCACAGAGACACGGGACACTTCCTTCGGCATCAAAGATTCAAGGTTTATTTGCTGCAGGGAACACAGAAGTCACGACAAGTACACCACGTGCAACTTGGGGAGACTGCTTCAAATTGGTTCTGTGGATCGCTCCTTTTATACAGTTTTTACCCATAGAGTTACATTGAACACGAAAGTTTACAACCCGGTTCCCACCATTATCCCCCAGAGGGGTCGCTTTGGTCACTTTGAAACACATGAGGTCCGGAACATAAGTGCGGAAACATTTGGCGGTTCCCAACTGTAAAAACCCATCTTCCCAACATTAGCAAATTCCAATCAGCAGTAAAACAGATCGAAATAGGAAAAGGAACAGGTGTAGAGGAAGACGGAGACAGTGGGGAGATCGGAAAGAGTGTAAAAGGGGAGGTATCGGGAAACACGAGATACAGGCATCAAAGGGACGTGCCTAATGAGATGCACGGCTGAGACAATAAGTCCGTGCGGCAAGATGAGCCTCGAGCGGCACCATCTGTTTTACAGTAGCATCCCCCTCGTCATAAAGACACTCACAAAGAACATGTGTCTTCCGCAAATATCTTGGGAGTCCCAGGGTCGCGAAGCGGACAACGTCCGTTCGCTGGCTACTTGAGGGCAAGAGACAAAATGGATGCCGTATCTAAGATGGAACCCGTGGGTACAGATGACAAACCCATCTAACAAACGAACGGTTTAAGTTAGCACAGCGAAACTGCGCACACTTACTAAACTCGTCATTTGCGGTTCATAGATACCAGACTCGACCATATTCGTGCGAGTCGAAAACACCACTTACGATTGTCACGGAACCTCACCCCTTCTGTTTAACTTAAAAATGTTCCGTGTACCAACATCAAGATTGACAACCCAGAAAGATGTGCACTGTAGAAGGGTGTTTGTGACCCATGAAGGAGAGGTGAAAGATATTTATACCCAGTGCTCGATTAAAAATATTAACAGGAGGAAATACACCTCATTCAGGTGTGGGTTAGTTTTAAAATGGAGTTATTATATGTTGACCGTATGCCAGATAGGATAACGCAGTGGCATAAAACACAGGGATGTGCCTTCATGTAAAGATAGGATTGTGCCTCTATTATGCCATCCTAGAGAAGGTAGATATCTATCACGCAGAAGGCATACCGATAGCACCTCTATTTAATTACTGACACTGCTAGTTATTGCTCACTTCCAGATTTGAGCTGCAGAACAAGTCTGAATTAGAAGCAAGCAAGATGTTAGTAATTATACATAAGTAATAACGAAACTGGCGCAAAGAAGAGTGGTCTGGAGTGGAGCATTCAAGTTGGTCTAACTTACAATCGAATAGATACGAGAGTGCTCACTGGTGGAAACTTAACACCTTCCGTGCTCATGACAAGCTCAGCTCGTCATGAGGCACTCTGGCGCTGTGCTCATGACGAGCTGAGCTTGTCATGACCACCGCGGCTCTCACATGCAGGGACAATTCACCTGCTGTGTTGAGCGTTCCACGGAAATGGGCGTGGTCATGACCACAGAGCCACCGTGCAGAGTGACGAGCCGAGCTCGTCACAGGCACCGTGGCGCTGCGCGTGGCCCCCCTCCCCCAGCAACGCGTGGGAATTAGCCCCGCGGCGAAGGGGTTAATGGCTGGTACAAGTAGACTTACTGAAAGGTGAAGGGGAAAATATCTCATGGCATGCAGACAGTAAAAGAAGTTGTGTGTTTCTTTTGTTTAAATAATTGTAACTTCTTAAACTCCTTACCAGCTTGAAAAGCCTGGGATACTTGATTTATATAGGGTTGACGCTCTGGGGAAACGCAGCGGCGTTACATAGCGTGTAAAATGCACAAATGAAAACTTGAAAACTGCTAGAAAAAATGGTGGGCGGCAAATCTAACAATAAGCAAGGATATGTGTGAGACAGAGCATTACCAGGGATGGATAGAGCCTTGAAGAAAAAGGATTTTTCTGATATGGAGGGGGCGTGAGGGAACAAAATCGGCAAAGACTAAGGCAGTCCCAAAATATAAAAGTAATCAGACTAAACAAGCTGCCAATATGGTAAGTCTAAGACTTTCCTAATGACGGTACTGTGCTTACTGATGGTCTCACTGAAACTAAAGCGGGCCCGGGAAGAGATTCAGCAACATGGCGGCACTCGGAGAGGGCCCAGTGTGTTTCTGAGTGGGAATAAAAGTACATTAAGCATGCCCCGGAAGCCGGAAGTCAAAGGGAGGAGCCCTGACTACCCCACCTAACCCAGAACGGGAGTGTCATGTTGGTGCAGGCAGATGAAATTAAATGAAATTAAATGAAACGTACATTTGTAAAGCGCAGTTGCTGCCCTGGGGCGTCCAAGCGCTGATCGATAAGCGTGGCAGCTTGTCCGAGGTATTAACTGGGGAACGGTTATTGATGCACATTAAAAAGAAATTGCTTTAGTTGCTCCCGGAATGAGGACAGGTTGGGGTTGGACCTGAGCTTAAAGGGGAGGGATTCCACAACTTGGCGGCATTATGAGAGAACATTCTGCCACCAGCTCTTGCTCTTTTTATTCTAGGAACTGAAGCCAGGAAAGCCTGGCTAGAGCAAAGGTTTTTACTGGGATGGTATTGTGAAATTAATTCACGGCTGATTACTGGACCTTTATGCCAGAAGGCCTGATGAGATATGCTCATTGCCTTAAAGGCGATTCTTTGCCGTACTGGCAGCCAGTGCAGGCTGCGCAGCCCCGGTTTAGCTGACAGTCTGCGGGGCAGCTGGAGCAATGTGCGGGCCGCGCAGTTTTGAACTATCTGCAGCTTGCACAGAGTATAGTCCTGGGCGCTGAGGTACAGGCCATTGCTGAAATCCAGTCGGGACAGGATCAGGCCCTGAACGGCCACTTGCTTGGCTTCCATAGGTAAAAGTGGAAGAACTTTTTTTTAGCATCCTAAGGAGACCAAAACAGGTTGCAGAGAGTTTAGTGGCCTGGGTGCTAAAGGACAGAGCTTTGTCCAACCATACCCCCAAGCTTTTTATATTGTCCTTAGGTACTGGGGGGGTGCCCACGCTTGAGGGCCAAAGGGAGTCAAAGTGTAGCGGTGTTATGGGGCCCAAAAGCATCAGCTTAGTTTTGTCCCTGTTAAGTTTGAGGGAGGATGTCGTCATCCAACCCTTTACTTCCTCGAGGCATTTCATTAGCCCTGACGGTGTTGACTGGCCATCCTCCTGCGCCAGAGAGACCACTAGCTGCGTGTCATCCGCATAGGAAATGATTTTAATGCCAAACGGATGGACAACCTCAGCCAGTGGTCTCATGTAGATGTTAAATAGCGCAGGGCTTAAAGAGGAGCCCTGTGGAACCCCACAGCTCAATGGTCTGCTGGCGGGCACCGTATCTCCCTCGAAGATCTGGAACGACCTATTGCTCAGAAATGACATAAGCCAAGGCAGAGCGCTGCTTGATACTCCAACATCCGAGAGACGGTTCAGCAAGGTGTTGTGGCTGACCGTATCGAACGCTGCGCTCAGATCAAGGAGGACCACTGCCACTGATCCCCCCTGGTCTAAGATTTTTCAGGTTTCCTCGGTGACCGCTAGCAGTGCGGTCTCCGTCCCGTGTCTTGGTCGAAAGCCCATCTGGGTGGCATCCAACAGCTGGTTGGTCTCAAGAAAGTCCATCAGATGGATGTTGATGTGCTTTTCGAGAATTTTGCTCACCCAGGGGAGCAGGGAGATCGAGCGATAACTGCTGACATCACCGGGGTCTAAATTCGGCTTTTTAAGCGGGGCCCGGACCATAGCCTGCTTCCAAGCGGGTGGGACAATACAGGAGGTGATGGAGGCATTCAGGAGGTTCTTGATGGTAGGCAGAACGACCTGAAGTACTAACAACATTGCCTCTGGTGGAGCTGGGTCACATGGTGAGCCTGATTTTACTTGGTGGGCTAAAGATTCAGTAGATTCGAGCTCTAGCAGTGGAAAGAGTTCTAGAATTGCCCGCGGTTGAGATAAGGCTTCTATCGAGTCAGCCGGTCCCTGAACCATGGGAGCTGATTCTATGGTAGGAAAGGAGGAGTAAATATGCTGGACTTTCTGATGGAAGAATTCCACCAGGCCATTAAAGAGGGCTATGGTCTTACCGGGCTGCATAACAGACGGGGGGGGATTTAGTCAGGCTTTTTACTATCTGAAAAATTTCCTTTGGTTTGAATTTGGCTCGCATTTTTTTTCCAGAAAAATAAACTGATTGGGCAGTTTTTACCTCATCCTTGTAAGCTCTAATTACCTTTCTATATTGGGACTTTTCATCCATTGAGTAGTCCAGGCGCCACCGTCTCTCCAATTTCCTACAGTGGCGTTTCTTTTCCCTAAGGGCCTCAGAGAACCAGGGAGCAGTTTTTCGTGCTCGTTTCAGCTTGACTTTACGAAGGGGAAGAGTGGCCTCAAGGGATTTCGCGATCCAATCTTCAAATTCTTGGTTAGCTGCACACGGGTCCTCATTTGGGTGGGGGCAGGGGGTCGCGAGATGGGTGGACCAAGAATCTACTGGCAGTCTGGCCCAGTATCTGGAGTTCCTTACAATAGGGTTAGGAAAAGGTGCCTTGCGAGTGGTCCAGGTCAGGGGAACAAGCAAGTGGTCGGTCCAAGGAAGACGGGTTGGGCGCTCGACCATAAGCTCGGTGCAGTTACTGAACACCGGGTCCAGGATGTGACCTTTAATGTGGGTGGCTGAATCGACCCGTTGGTCTAACTGTAGGGCCGCTAAATCGTCCCTCAGTTCCGTAGCAATGTGATCGAGAATGGCGTCAAAATGAAGATTGAGGTCACCTAATAGTGTGAAGTTGGAGGCAGTTGTAACCTGTACGGCCAAAATGGCTGGGAGGGACTTGTGAAACTGCTTTTGGGGGGCCGGCGGTCGATATACAAGAGTGCCTGAGAAACAATTATTGGAAGAGATGATGTAACATAGTATCTGTGTTTAATGAGGACACAGCAATAATTTAAAGTAAATGGGGATGAACAGATAAAATGTCCTTTTATATGGAATTGGGGTGTGAGGTGAAGGGGAATAAAATATGGTAAACATTTTTAAGTATGGGCTGAAAATCTGTTCCGTTTGCGGAATTTGTGGATTTTTGGCAAATTTGCGGTCTGCGAATGGCGCGAATTTGCCCAAAAATCCGCGATTCGCAGGCTGGCGGATTTTTTTGCTTGGTTGCACTTCAAAAATACAATATCGCGCGTGCGGCGTTGACTTACCGTGATTCTGAATTCGCCGAGTTGTTTCTCCTCCCAGTTTGCTTGCGCTGCGCCATTTTGGATCTTGCTGCGTGATCGCGCGAGACTTTTCGACCACGAGTACGTCATAGCGGCCCGCCATCTTGCACTGCCAGAGTTTGAGAACGCGACTAAGTCATAAGGGCCCGCAATCACGCATCGCGGGAGTAAACAATTGTGAACACGTAGATGCGAGGTGCAGCCGACTTCTGGCGGGAGATTTGAACAGCTCGTTTTCCCGAACTTGCAAAAATTGCAATTCTGCACAAGAAATCTACCGCAGGCAGCATAAACTGAAAATGATGATTTGGATCAGAATAACTCCTCAGATTGACATTTGGCTGCACTTTTTTGTGCAAGGAGTCCATTTTTTTGGGGGGGTGGGAGGAAGGAAGGACCCCAGAGTCTCCCACTTCCTGTTCCTGTCCAGCAGGCTCCTCCCAGTGCTCTGTCCATGTCCTGGTCACTTTTCATTTGGATCTGGAGCTGGAAGGATTACTTTTTGTGGCTGCTGCTGTATATTTGTATTTGAGGACTTTTTGTTTTGATCACTTTTGGATTCCTTTTGTATTTGAGATGTGTCAGGGTTTTGCGAGTTGCTGCCACCTCTGTCTATAAACCAACAATAAAAGCAAAGACCATTTCCAGACCCCAGCTGGTGAATGTGTGGTACCCTTGCCCTTAGGAGAGGGTGGCTGTTATATTGTAAATAGTTTCATTACCGTCATCAGAGTCCCTCCCTAAGATGGCCGCCGTGGTGGTCGCTAAAGATAATCTAAGGCAGTGTCAGGTCTAGTTAACGTGCCTCGCGCGCAGTTTTATATCTGCGCACTTCAACTGCTTCGTTGCCTGAGGCGGCCGCTGATTTCCTCGCTCCGTGTCAAGTATTCGTGACAGGAGTTCTGAGGGAGTTTTAGCTGTCTTCTAGTAGTTTAATTCTTGGTTCCGAGAAGTCATTGAGAAGTAAAGGTTCAAGACTTTTGAGAAGTTCGAAGTTCCACATTTCCTGAGGCTCAAAGCGGAACTTCTCTGGTGACAGAATCGGTCATGGAGAATGCTATCTTCTGAGCTAGACGTCTTCATTTCTACTCCAAGAAGACATCAGCGCTTCAGAGGAAGAAGGAGTTCGAGGGTGAGCGGCACGACAAAGAAGTAGTAAGCCTATCCCGTTGACTTGCTCATTCTTCCCCCCTCGTAACTGCGAACTAAGACTCTTCAATCCGTCATTGCGCTTCCCCCTTTCCTTCCCTTCCCCCTTTCTTCCTCCCTGGTTCCTTTTTGCGCGCTTTTGGATTTATGAACTATCAGAAGGCAAGCCAAGGTTCAAGCGCCTGCAGTCTACAACAGAACCCCAATTAAGGCATAGCCAAGGATATTCTCAGGTAAAGAAAGTTCCATTAGAGGGTAGGAGTAAAGAATATATAGAACCTTCAGTAATGTTGACTCCTGTTCTTCCAGATAAGAGTATCCGGCAGTATACCATTTCACTGTAAGAAGAGAGGCAATAACTTGAGAATTCCTGGTAGGACAAGTTCAGTTATTAAAATAGAGAGTACAGTTATTAAGGTGGGTTGTTGCTTATGTTCTCTCCCCAATCTGTGTATTAGGCACCCGTGAAGTACAGACAGCAGAAGTCCTAATCTCAGCAGTCTGAATGTGGTGTCAGAAGATCTCAAGTTGTCTCTTCTCTGTCCACTTCCCCTTTTCCCTTCTGCTAGTGTCTTGCCTGCTGGGCGAGGTCACTGGTGGCGGGGAGATTGGGTTCAGCAACTGGACTGCCCCTGCGAGAGAATTCCGGCCTTCGTGACAAGATGTTACAAGTTGGTGTTGTTTGTTTGGGGCATTGCAGTTGCTGCAACTACAATTTTTAAACTTTTTCACAACTTATTAAAAAAAATTGTGGGTAGGCACTGTATCCAGTAGGCCCAGGGTTAGTCATTGGTGCATGATACAACTGTTTCTGTGAGTTTTGTTGAATTTAAATATCATTTATGTCATGGAATTGAATAGCTTACTGTTATATGTGGATTTTTTTATTTTATTTTGGTGTGCGTGTAAAGTCACACTAGCCAGTTGGCCCAGCGGTACTCAGTGGTGCATGGACCAAGGCTTTCTGTTGGGTCTCTTGAATTTAAACATCATGTAGTGGAATGGATGGCATTGGATTGTGGTGATTTTTGTGTGTTTTTCGATTTTTTGGGGTGGTGTTGGGGCCTGGCCATGTAGGTGGGGGCCATTTTGAGGCCTGGTCCAGGCAGGGTCTGGCCATGTGGGTGGGGGTCAAGGGGCCATTTTGAAGCCAGGCAGTATGCTTTCTGCCATAGATCTGCACCCAGTCTGCCCTGCTTTCATCCATTATGCCCAGCTGTACTCAGTGTGGTGCATGGATCAAGGCTTTCTGTGGGGTCTCTTGAATTAAAACATCATGCAGGGCATGGGTGGCATTGGATTGTGGTGATTTTTGTGTGTTTTTTTGTTTTTTTGGGGTGGTGTTGGGGCCTGGCCATGTCGGTGGGGGCGATTTTGAGGCCTGGTCCAGGCAGGGCCTGGCCATGAGGGTGGGGGTCAAGGGGCCAATTTGGAGCAAGCCAGTGTGCTTTCCGCCATAGACCTGCACCCAGTCTGCCCTGCTTTCATCCATTATGCCCAGGGGTACTCAGTGTGGTGCATGGATCAAGGCTTTCTGTGGGGTCTCTTGAATTAAAACATCATGTAGGGCATGGATGGCATTGGATTGTGGTGAAGTTTGTGTGTTTTTCGATTTTTTGGGGTGGTGTTGGGGACTGGCCATGTCGGTGGGGGCAATTTTGAGGCCTGGTCCAGGCAGGGCCTGGGCATGAGGGTGGAGGTCAAGGGGCCAATTTGGAGCCAGGCAGTGTGCTTTCTGCCATAGACCTGCACCCAGTCTGCCCTGCTTTCATCCATTAAGCCCAGGGGTACTCAGTGTGGTGCATGGACCAAGGCTTTCTGTGGGGTCTCTTGAATTAAGACATCATGTAGGGCATGGATGGCATCGGATTGTGGTGATTTTTGTGTTTTTCGATTTTTTGGGGTGGTGTTGGGGCCTGGCCATGTGGGTGGGGGCCATTTTGAGGCCTGGTCCAGGTAGGGCCTAGCCATGTGGGTGGTGGTCAAGGGGATTTTGAAGCCAGGCAGTGTGCTTTCTGCCATAGGCCTGCACCCAGTCTGCCCTGCTTTCATCCATTATGCCCAGGGGTACTCAGTGTGGTGCATGGACCAAGGCTTTCTGTGGGGTCTCTTGAATTTAAACATCAGGTAGGGCATGGAAGGCATTGGATTGTGGTGATTTTTGTGTGTTTTTCGATTTTTTTGGGGGTGGTGTTGGGGCCTGGCCATGTGGGTGGGGGCCATTTTGAGGCCCGGTCCAGGCAGGGTCTAGCCATGTGGGTGGGGGTCAAGGGGCCATTTTGAAGCCAGGCAGAGTGTTTTCTGTCACAGGCCTGCACCCAGTCTACCCTGCTTTCATCCATTATGCTCAGGGGTACTCAGTGTGGTGCATGGACCAAGGCTTTCTGTGGGGTCTCTTGAATTTAAACACCATGTAGGGCATGGATGGCATTGGATTGTGATGATTTTTGTGTGTTTTTTGATTTTTTGGGGTGGTGTTGGGGCCTGGCCATGTGGGTGGGGGGCCATTTTGAGGCCTGGTCAAGGGAGGGCCTGGCCATGTGGGTGGGGGTCAAGGGGCCCTTTTGAAGCCAGGCAGTAGGCTTTCTGCCATAGGCCTGCACCCAGTCTGCCCTGCTTTCATCCATTATGCCCAGGGGTACTCAGTGGTGCAAGAAACAACTCCGTCTGTGTGGTCTCTCTTCTATCCATGTAAACATCCATTTTAGATTAGAAATAATTGCACATTTATTTTGGTCTTTTCATTTTTGGGTGTGTTGTAATAATAATACATGAAATGCCTAGTTGCAAATATTAATTAAAACACGACATATGCAATATTTATTTAACTGATGTTCCTCTGCTTCCTTTGCTTTTAGGTGCACAAAGAGAACCACAAATCAATCATCCTCATCGTTCATCATCAGTGCCAGGAAGAAGTCTGCTGCGGTGTGTGCAGCACAACGTCAAGTGACGGCACATGTGGCCACAGACAACTCTGCAACTCATGCAACTGCGGCCTGTTTTTCTCACATCTGAAGAAGATGGGCCAAAGAAAGGTGGCCGTAGCTCTTCTAGCAAGAAAGTTGCCAGTGCCACTGCCAGTAAGAAGGAGCAGAAGAAGCAAGTGGTGCCACTTAACAAGGAGACTGGTGTGCCGACAGACATGTTTTTTGGGAGAAAAAACAAAATACGCCTGCAGCAGTGGTGCCCACCGTGGACCAAGCTGGGAGCAGCACCTCAGCTTCATTGGTCTCAGTGACACCACGCCAAGTGAGGCCCAAGGCCATGAGTGCCGCAGAGGCAGCCACTTTAATTGCTCAATCACCATCGACCAGTGATGTTGGAGTTGACTCATCGCAAGAAAGTAGCATCCAATCAACGCAGGTTGGAACTCATCTGACGAGTGTTCAACCACAGCCGCAACGACGACCACAGGTGCAACAAGGAGAGGCGCAAGGAGAGGCGCAAGGAGTGGCGCAAGGAGTCGCACAAGGAGTGGCGCAAGGAGTGGTGCATGGAGAGGCACATGGAGAAGCGCATGGAGAGGCATAACTGCCCACAATGCTTGTTCCTCCAGAAGTAGGGCCACATCAGGAAAGCGAGATTCAAGCGGAGGTATCATCTGAGCAAGCCACTCCTTCTGATGATCCATTGTCTTCCAGATCCCTGGCAAGAAAAAGGTCAAGGAGGGCTAGTACAAGTTCTTCTTCAAGCCCCCTTCCTTCTGATGATTTAGATATTGATTGGAACCCACCAATGCAGTCTGAGAGGGAGGCACGCCATGAGCCGATAAAGGTAGCTAAGCCTAAAAGGAAGATTCCCGCAAGGCTTTCGCTTATGGGTGATGACGACGAACAAGTGGCAGACAGACATTTTGACCCTATCCCGAATTGCTGCTGAGCGGGATGTGGGCAGTGTGGCACTGGTACCACCACCAACACAGGTAACTACTACACCAACATGACCTACAGCTTCCATATTTTCTCGTTAGAAGGGCCGTCTGGGACCTCCATCTAGCTCGACCTCCATTACCTCAAGTAGTGGTGCTGTAAGTGCACAACAGAGTCAAATTCAGCCACGCCCCTCCTCCACTTCATCTGGAATTGAAAGTAGCACCTCCACCACCAGCAGAAATCTCCAGTCCCCAGTTTGGGACTTATTTAGTGTTAGCAAAAAGGTGGAAAACCTAGTTGTTTGTTTGATTTGTAAAACTGTAGTTAGTCGGGGTAAGCTTGGTACCAACTATGGTACCGGAGGCCAGAAATGTCATCTCCAAAAACACCACACTATCCCTTGGGAGGCGCACCTAAGGAAGATCTGCGAAGCCAAAAGTACAACAAATCCAAATGTATCCATTGATATGGCATCTGATGATGACGAGGGGCTGATCGTGCAGGGGGTAAGAAGCGGCAGACATTTTTTCTTGTATACCATGTACCCTGGCAGCAGCACTGCAGTCGTAGCACCCACACCCTCTACCCGTTCAACATTTATGAGGCACACTAAGAGTCTGGGAGAGACACCAATGCGAAAAAGTACATCAATGAGCCTAAATGGGTTGAAGAAGTCTGAATCATCATCATCATCATCACGTATGAAAGCGGTCCAGACCACCATTAAAAGCATGTTTTGGTTGGATGCGCCATTTGAACGCAACCACCCAACGGCACGACTTCATAATGCAATGCTGGCTAAAATGTTAGCGCTGAACCTTCTCCCTTTTTCTTTTGTGGAAGTGGTGGGTTTTCTAGAATTTGTGGCAACAGTCTGACCTAAATGGAAGGTTCCTAGCCCGTCCTATTTTGCCAGAGTTGCGATTCCAGCACTACATCAGGATGTGCTGGAGGTGATTGGGGGAGCTTTGCAGAAGAGTGCTTTTCACACTATCCACCTGACAACAGACATGTGTACCAGTTGCCGAGCCCTTGATTACATATGCATCACTGCACACTGGGTCACTTTTGCAGGGGTTAGAGACAAGTTATATGCAGGTTTTGACACTGGTAAACATGCAACAGTAGCCATGTTTGCCATGGAGAAATCTCATACTGCAGTAAACCTTTTGGATGAGTTTAAGACTAAGGTCATTTAATGGCTGCATCCAAGAAAGTGCATGATTGGTTATGTTTCCACGGATAATGGCAGTAATATAATTAGGGCCATGCATGATGGTGGCTTTTTCAGAGTGCCGTGTTTGGCGCACAGTATTAACATTGTTGTTCAAGATTTCTTGAAAAAAGATAACACAGTCAGCAAGTTACTGACCTCCTGCCGAAGAATCTGCACACATTTCAGCCTTTCTTTTAAGGGCCGGAAGCAGCTGAGGAACATTCAACGTGAATGTGGAGTGCCAGTCAGAGGACTCATCCAGGAGGTGGTAACACTTTGGAAATCAACCTTTTACATGCTTCAGCATCTGTCTGAGCAGTGCATGGTAATCAATGAGTATGTCTTTCAACGGGGTTCTACTATGAAAGACATGAGGCTAGATTTGGAGCGAATGGGACCTAGTTAAAAGCCTGACAGACATGCTTCGTCCTTTTGAGGTCTTCACGTGTGAAGTCAGCAGGGAGGACTGTACTTTGGGCAAAGCTTTCCCATTGTTGTGCATGCTAGAGCACCAACTGAAGGCGGTGTCTTCAATGTTCAAAGATGATACTGAGAAGCAAGACACATATCCATTGGCGGAGAGCTTATTAACGTGCCTAGTTGACAATATTACAGGCTTAAAAAAATACATACAGAACAACATTACATTTGTGCCACTGTTCTGGATCCACGGTACAAAAAGGCAGTGGCCAGCAAAGCATTCATTCCTTTTACTGAAGCAGATGTTTCAAAGTACAAACATTGGCTAGCTCTGTCAGCCACTCGGTTCAAAAAAGAGAGGCAGGAAATTGAGGGAACCACCACAATTACTACAGAATCAGCAGGCCATCCGGCGTCAAGGTCCACTTCTGTGGCCGAAGGCAGTCACTTTCCCTCACAGCCATTACCTACATCAGCAACCGTATCATCATCCTCACCTGCACCCGGCCCAGCCATAATATTGTCGGAAGCGGATTGGATAACTCATCAAGGGTTTGCTCATTCCAGTCCTGATTAAGCATGGGCAAATTTTGCGAATTCGCGATCCGCGAATTTGCGGATTTGCGAATTCGCGATCCGCAAAATTTGAGAATTTGTGCAAATTTGCGGATTTCTAGTTTTTTGCGTGTTCGCGGGGTTTTTTGCGTGTTCGCGGGGTTTTGTTGCGTGTTCGCGGGGATTTTTGCGTCTTCGCGAGCCGCTTGCATAGCGAAGTTACCCATGCAGTCGTTTATGGGAGAGGGAGAGAGAGATAGATAGATAGATAGATAGATAGATAGATAGATAGATAGATAGATAGATAGATAGATAGATAGATAGATAGAAAGAGAGAGAAAGAGAGGGAAAGAGAGAGGGAGAGAGAGAACGAGAGAAAGAAAGAGAGGCCGGATCTCTGAAGGGCCAGATTCCTGAGTTGCCCCTAGAGAACATACAGCTTTTTATTTTTAGCAAAATGCATATGAAAATTGTGCTGTAAAGGTCTCTTTTAGTTTAACCCCTTCTGACATCTCAAAATGGGTGTATTTGCCATCCTCTCCCTTCTTCCTGTTTTTTATATCTGTAAGTGCTTACTGATGAGGTTTAATTCCTTGGGCAGGTGCCTCGTTGCCTACTTGTAACTATTCTCTGACCCTGCTTCAAGGGTCAGAGCAGGGTCAGAGAATAGTTGCAAGTAGGCAACGAGGCGCCAGGAAGCAATTAGCAGCAGATGTCCAAGTTGAAGTTAATTTGTTTGTAACCCTTTTGTAAAAGGTTACAAAGAAATTAGGTTCAACTTTTGCACCTGCTGCTGTAACCCTTGCTTGGCTGAAAATTCGCAGATCGCGAAATCGCGGAAAATCCGCAAATTCGCCCGCGAAACGGATTTTACGCCCACCCTTAGTCCTGATGCAAAGGCCACAGATGGTACGCACAGTGGTGCAGCCCTGGATGACCTTGAGTGGATGGTGCAGGCCTATCTGGATGACCCAACAAAGGTCTACATTGATCACAACCCATTAGTTTATTGGTATGGGAAAATGCCTCACTGGCCACTGATCGCCAGGCTGGCTAAAAATTATGTGTCTTGCCCACTCGCAAGCGTGTCTTCTGAACGTGTTTTCAGTGCTGCTGGTGCCATGGTAACTTCAAAAAGGACCCGCCTCTTGCCCAAAAATGTGGAGAGGTTAACAATGATCAAGATGAATCAGTACTTCATACCACCAGATTACAAAATACGTGAATCCACGCAGGAAGAAGAGGACACCGAAGTTCTTCTCTGTTAGCTCACCTACTCCCGTCTCAATTCACAGAGTTTGAGGACGAGCTCTACTTCCCTGACACCTAGGCCTGAAACTGTTTTCCTTTTCTTTTCGTCCTGACTCCTTATTCACTTTTTCTACCCCTCTGCGGGGTCATTACCAACGGTTCCTGCTTCTTCACGGCCGGGCTCAGCTCCGCCGCAGCACCAGCAGCAAAGGGCCGGGCCTTGCTCCGCCTGTTTCCCGGCCGGGCTTGGCTCCGCCGGGCCCCTCCCACCACCAGTGACGCCCACAACAGCGCCAGGAGGCGCATAAAGGCAGCGCCAGGGCTGAGTCCTGTGGGGGTCATTACCAACGGTTCCTGCTTATTCACGGCCAGGCTCAGCTCCGCCGCAGCGCCGCAGCACCAGCAGCAAAGGGCCGGGCCTTGCTCCGCCTGTTTCCCGGCCGGGCTTGGCTCCGCCGGGCCCCTCCCACCACCAGTGATGCCCACAACAGTGGCAGGAGGCGCATAAAGGCAGCGCCAGGGCCGAGTCCTGTTGGGGTCATTACCAACGGTTCCTGCTTCTTCACAGCCAGGCTCAGCTCTGCCACAGCATCGCAGCACCAGCAGCAAAGGGCAAGGCCTTGCTCCGCCTATTTCCGGGCCGGGCTTGGCTCCGCCGGGCCCCTCCCACCACCAGTGACGCCCACAACAGCGCCAGGAGGCGCATAAACGATTCAGAAAAGGGGGTGGTGATGAACAGAGTGTCTGAAATAATAATAATTTGCATTTAGCCAGGTTCTGAGCTGGGATGGTGCAGTGAGCTAAAAAACGGTGATGGATCAAGCCCTGATCTTTGGACTGGGTAAGAGTGGTCTGCTTAATTCAGACACTCTGTTCATCACCACCCCCTTTTCTGAATCATTTTGTCCACCATAAGCGTGGAAGGGTATACTCAGATGTGAGTCCCTTGCTCATTGCACCATCAGGATTCAAGCAAGCCGGGCCGACTACGGCTGAAATGCCAGAAACCGGTCCCCGGAAGCTTGTTTCCTTCCCAGTATAAGAATATGCTTGGTAGTTTGGTTTGCCCTGTACCCATCATGCACTGGGACAGGAACAGACTAATTTGCATGTAGCCAGGTTCTGAGCTGGGATGGTGCAGTGAGCTAAAAAACGGTGATGGATTAAGCCCTGATCTTTGGACTGGGTAAGAGTGGTCTGCTTAATTCAGACACTCTGTTCATCACCACCCCCTTTTCTGAATCATTTTGTCCACCATAAGCGTGGAAGGGTATACTCAGATGTGAGTCCCTTGCTCATTGCACCATCAGGATTCAAGCAAGCCGGGCCGACGACGGCTGAAATGGCAGAAACCGGTCCCCGGAAGCTTGTTTCCTTCTAAGTATAAGAATTGGCTTGGTAGTTTGGTTTGCCCTGTACCCATCATGCACTGGGACAGGAACAGACTAATTTGCATGTAGCCAGGTTCTGAGCTGGGGTGGTGCAGTGAGCTAAAAAACGGTGATGGATCAAGCCCTGATCTTTGGACTGGGTAAGAGTGGTCTGCTTAATTCAGACACTCTGTTCATCACCACCCCCTTTTCTGAATCATTTTGTCCACCATAAGCGTGGAAGGGTATACTCAGATGTGAGTCCCTTGCTCATTGCACCATCAGGATTCAAGCAAGCCGGGCCAACGACGGCTGAAATGCCAGAAACCGGTCCCCGGAAGCTTGTTTCCTTCCCAGTATAAGAATTGGCTTAGTAGTTTGGTTTGACCTGTTCCCATCATGCACTGGGACAGGAACAGACTAATTTGCATGTAGCCAGGTTCTGAGCTGGGATGGTGCAGTGAGCTAAAAAACGGTGATGGATCAAGCCCTGATCTTTGGACTGGGTAAGAGTGGTCTGCTTAATTCAGACACTCTGTTCATCACCACCCCCTTTTCTGAATCATTTTGTCCACCATAAGCGTGGAAGGGTATACTCAGATGTGAGTCCCTTGCTCATTGCACCATCAGGATTCAAGCAAGCCGGGCCGACGACGGCTGAAATGCCAGAAACCGGTCCCCGGAAGCTTGTTTCCTTCCGAGTATAAGAATTGGCTTGGTAGTTTGGTTTGCCCTGTTCCCATCATGCACTGGGACAGGAACAGACTAATTTGCATGTAGCCAGGTTCTGAGCTGGGATGGTGCAGTGAGCTAACAAGCGGTGATGGGTCAAGCCCTGATCTTTGGACTGGGTAAGAGTGGTCTGCTTAATTCAGACACTCTGTTCATCACCACCCCCTTTTCTGAATCATTTTGTCCACCATAAGCGTGGAAGGGTATACTCAGATGTGAGTCCCTTGCTCATTGCACCATCAGGATTCAAGCAAGCCGGGCCGACGATGGCTGAAATGCCAGAAACCGGTCCCCGGAAGCTTGTTTCCTTCCCAGTATAAGAATTGGCTTGGTAGTTTGGTTTGCCCTGTTCCCATGATGCACTGGGCCAGGGACAGACTCATTTGCATATAGCCAGGTTCTGAGCTGGGATGGTGCAGTGAGATAAATAACGGTGATGGATCAAGCCCTGATCTTTGGACTGGATAAGAGTGGTCTGCTTAATTCAGACACTCTGTTCATCACCACCCCCTTATCTGAATCATTTTTGGCCACTATAGGTGTGGCAGGGTATACTTAGACATGAGTCCCTTGCTCACTGCACCATCAGGATTCAAGCAAGCCGGGCCGACGACGGCTGGAATGCAAGAAACCGGTCCCCGGTAGCTTGTCTCCTTTCTGGTGAAAAATTGGCTTGGTAGTTTGGTCTGCCCTGTTCCCATGATGCACTGGGCTAGGGACAGACTAATTTGCATATAGCCAGGTTCTGAGCTGGGATGGTGCAGTGAGCTAAATAACGGTGATGGATCAAGCCCTGATCTTTGGACTTGGTAAGAGTGGTCTGCTTAATTCAGACACTCTGTTCATCACCACCCCCTTTTCTGAATCGTTTTTGGCCACTATAGGTGTGGCAGGGTATACTCAGACATGAGTCTCTTGCTCACTGCACCATCAGGATTCAAGCAAGCCGGGCCGACGACGGCTGAAATGCCAGAAACCGGTCCCCGGTAGCTTGTCTCCTTTCTGGTGAAGAATTGGCTTGGTAGTTTGGTCTGCCCTGTTCCCATGATGCACTGGGCCAGGGACAGACTAATTTGCATATAGCCAGGTTCTGAGCTGGGAGGGTGCAGTGAGCTAAATAACGGTGATGGATCAAGCCCTGATCTTTGGACTGGGTAAGAGTGGTCTGCTTAATTCAGACACTCTGTTCATCACCACCCCCTTTTCTGAATCATCCTCGTAAGAATCCAACAGCTTTTTATGAATGAGTGGAAGGGGCTATTTCTTCGTGTGTTATGACATTAGTTGATATTGATCTTTTCTTTGGGTTAATACTGCCTCCTGATATGTGGAGAGCGATTTGTAAGTTTGATGATCGAGCGATTCTGGGTGCTCATTGGAAAGATCTAGTACAAGCTGATTTGGATAGGAAGCCCGCGTGTAAACCATGTCAATTAATATTAGATCTTCCAGGCGCTATTCTGAACAAATTGAAAACGCTTGTTCCCCCCAAGAAAGTCGATTGGACTATGTTAGCTTCTTGCAAACAAAAACCGGACAAATCTGTTTCTGATTTCTTTTCGCGTTTTGAGGAAGCATTTCATGATTATAGTGGGCAATTATTAACCGAGGACACGGGTAGGCATTTGTTCGTCGACAAGTATGTGGCAAATCTCCTACCGGAGATTGCAAAACGGTTAAAGGCTAGTGAAAGTTCTTGGACCACGGCGACCCCTGCTTCTTTATTGACTATGGCTCAGTATTATGAACGACAGGAAATGGAGGCTAAGGAAAGTGCTGATAAGAAAGCGAAGGAGTTAAAGACGAAGGTGATGTTGGCTCAGGTTCATGCGACCCAGCTAAGAGGGAACTATAGGGGTAGGCGTGGATTGTATGGTACGTCTTCCGTTCGTACCGACATTTCTGAGGATCAGTGTGCATACTGTAAACAGTTTGGACATTGGGCTTCAGACTGTCCGGTGCTTCGAGAACAACGTAATCAGCGTGGTCGAGGAGGTGGAAGGACGCGGAATAGTTATTCAGGATCGAGGGGTGGAGCGAGTGATCGTGGTATGTTTGAAGCGAGGGGTCGTGGTCAGGATGATCATAATACTTTTGATCGACGGAATCAGTATCAGATAGCTAAGGGTGAGTTTACAGAGTCTCAGGATTATGTACATGCATAGGATTGCATAGGATGGGGTGTGGAATCGGTTGAAGTACAAGTAGATCAAAGGGGTCCATATGTATCAGCACATGTTTTGGGTTCTACTGATCAGTTTCTGGTCGATACAGGAGCTACTCGTAGTGCTCTGTCCAAACACTTGGTTCCAAGGGCTCCCCTGTCTGGCAAAATAATTACATCAATAGGGTTCGATGGAACACCCTCTCTTAGCCCATTGTCACAACCCCTTGCATTTCACATTGATAAGTTTACTGCCCCATGTCCATTTTTGTGTCACCCAACATCCCAGATAATATCATGGGCATAGATATGCTTAAATATTTCCGAGCAACCATACGTTGAAGGGGTGCGGGTCATTTTGAACGAGAATTACCCAGATGTAATGAGAGTGTGCCTCATGCAAGAGACTGAGGCATTGGCCTCTCTTCCAAAAATGTTATGGGCTACTTCAGATACAGATGTGGGACAGATGATTATCCCTCCCGTACGTATTACTGTTAAGGAGGGGGCATCTTTGCCTCGTGTACTGCAGTATAAAATCTCCAGGGAAGGTGAAATTGCTCTGATGCACATTGTACATGACTTGATTATTGCAGGCGTGGTAGAGGAGGTTCCCTATAATGTCTGTAACAGCCCTATTCTTCCGATTTTAAAGAAAGATACTGACACCAAAATCTATCGTTTTATTATTGATTTGAGAGAAATTAACAAGATAGTAGTGCCCCAATACCCGGTGGTGTCTGATATTACCACCCTACTTACTTTGATTCCGCCCACAGCCACTACCTTCACTGTCATTGACCTGAAAAACGCTTTCTTTTCCATTCCCATCCATCCTGATAGCCGATATCTGTTTGGCTTCACATTAAATAATAAATCATATAGATTTTGTCGAGTTCCTCAAGGTTACACTGAAAGTCCTAGCATTTATAGCCAGGCTCTAAAAAGACAGCTTGATTCTTTTGATTTACAGTCTGGAGTGGCTCTCATTCAATATGTTGATGACATTTTACTCGCAGCAGACACGCAGGAGCAATGTGAGGAGAGTAGTCTTGCTTTGTTTTCTTTTCTTGCTCAGAATCATCACAAGGTTTCTAGGAAAAAGCTCCAATATTGTAGACCAAAGGTGACCTACCTCGGTCATCTTTTGTCTAAGGAGGGACGTGCATTGACATCTGATCGAATCCAAGCGATTTTAGATACACCAGTCCCTCGCACTCAGAGAGATGTTCGTGCTTTTATAGGTCTAACGTCTTTTTGTAGGCAGTGGATAATGGGGTTTTCACACATTATAAAACCTTTGTTAGCATTGTTGTCCAAAACTAAACCGATTCCCCTTGAATGGACAGATGAATGTCAGAATGCTTTTAAACAATTGAGACAAGCCCTTTGTTCTACACCAGATTACACGACGATTTTTACATTATATGTACACGAGAAGGAAGGGTGTGCATTGTCAGTCCTAGTGCAGCTACACGAGGATAAACAGAGACCTTGTGCGTACTTCTCAGCAGTACTTGACCCCGTCGCACGAGGATTACCTGGGTGTTTTCGAGCAGTTGCAGCAACAGCAGTGGCTATACGACAGAGTGAGGGAATAGTTTTGTCACACAAATTGTTGGTGTTAGTTCCCCATGCGGTAGATGCTCTGTTAAATCAAACAAAGACCCAGTACTTAACGAATGCACATTTAACAGGATATGAGCTAACGCTGTTGGCGCCACATATTACACTGAAGAGATGTGCCACTTTGAACCCTGCCACTTTATTGCCGTATTCTGTTGCTGAGGGCCAGGAGGAAGAACACCATGATTGTGTTTTCCTGACTGAAGAACAAATAAAGGGTTGTATTGACTTACAGGATACCCCACTTCCAGATGTAGATGGAGAACTGTGGGTTGATGGATCGTGTTTAAGGTTGCCAGATGGTACAACTTCTGCAGCATGTGCGATCACGACACTTAAGACTGTGGTAGAAGCAGCACGAATACTGCAGAAATCGGCCCAAGCAGCTGAATTGATAGCTTTAACAAAGGCATGTGAATTGAGTGCTGGTTTATGTGTGAATATCTACACTGATAGCCGGTACGCCTTTGGAGTAGTGCACGATTTTGGCCTGCTCTGGAGGGAGCGAGGATTTTTGACCTCACACGGAGTGCACATTATGCATGGAGAATTAGTACGTGACCTCCTGAATGCGCTGATGCATCCAAAGAAAGTAGCGATCATTAAATGTAGTGCACATAAGAAAGTGACAGACAAAGTAGGACAAGGAAACGCTTTTGCAGATCGCATAGCGAGGGAAACTGCTATGTCACCAAATGTTTCGCCAATATATGTGGTGAAGTCGCAGGCTGAGAGATGGCATGATGCTAGAGAGGAGATCTTAGACTTTCAGAAATCAGCGTCCGAGGCAGAACTCGCAACCTGGGCAAAGGAAGGAGTGTTGGATGATGAGGGTTGCTGGAGAAGCAAGGACATGGAGAGATGGAAATTGCCTGCCGCTTACTTGCAAGCAATGGTTCAAATGACACATGGATTGGCACATGTTGGAGCTCTTGTAATTACTGAATTGCTTACACGAGTTTGGGAGCATCCTGAGATTGCCAATACAGCCAAAAGAGTAGTGCAGACCTGTCTGATATGTTTGCAGTACAATCCTGCTAAAGGGACTTATACTCCGAAAGGATGGTTTGTTCCACCTACTGCACCATTTGAAGTATTGCAAATGGATTACATCCAGCTTGAGCGTTGCAATAACCTTAAGTATGTCTTAGTGGTGGTGTGTGCTTTCAGTAAATGGATTGAGGCCTTCCCCACGAAGGATAATACAGCGCTGACAACAGCTAAGGTTTTGCTCAAGGAGTACTTCCCACGCTATGGTGTTTGCAAATTTCTGTGGAATGATAACGGCCCTCATTTTGTTGGGAAAGTAGTGGAGTATGTTCTGAAAGGGTTGGGGATTCAGCAAAAGTTTCATGCTGTGTTCCATCCGCAGTCAGCAGGTTTGGTAGAAAGGTACAATGCTACTCTGAAACTGAAGCTAGCAAAGATCGTGGCATCTACGTCTTTGAAATGGCCGGATGCTCTGCCTCTAGCATTGCTATCTATTAGATCAGTGCCCCATTCCCGAACTGGCCTCACACCTTATGAAGTGGTGTTTGAAAGGCCCATGAATATATGGGGAGTTCCTAAGCCTCGGTTGTTACATGATGTGCCTTGTATAATGATGAACGATTATTTGGCACGATTAACACATGATTTACTTTCTATTCATCAACAGGTTCGAGAAGCGCTCCCTTACAATTCCATTGGAGAGGCTCATAATCTTCGTCCTGGTGATCATGTGATGATCCGCTCATTTGAGAGAACCAGCAGCTTAGAGCCGAGATGGCGTGGCCCTGAGCAAGTGTTGCTGGCGACTCGAACGGCTGTGCGAGTCACGAATAAGAAGCGGTGGGTGCATTCTACTCACTGTCGTCGTGTCTCCCCGGATCTGGTGAATCCCACTGTGCTATCTGATTATCGAGATATTTTGGACGCAGAGATGAGCCCAGCTGTTACGTCTACTGAATCGGAGGGAGCCTTCCCGGACCACACTGTCTCTGGTGGAGAGAGATACAACCTACGGCCAAGAAAAGCAGTTGTTTTGTGCGAGACTGGTTGAGTTACCGCTCCAGGTTTGTGAAACGGAAGCCGGGAATATCAAGGGGGGGGGATCAGTTCTGCCAAGTGTAGCGACACCAGTCTTGAATCTCGGAGAAGAAACCAACGGCTACCTCGGAGCTCAGCACTCATTTTTTTTTTTTTAGTTGCTTTCTTTTTGAGACATTTGTACTTTGAACTATGGCATCTACTACGATGCGGAATAAGAGAATTCTTGGTGCAGTACTTTTCGTTACGACCATAGTGGTGATAGCGGTAATAGCGTGGGCGGTTGAACGATTGGTTCCGGCAAGAGAATATTTATTGCCTACTACCCCAATTCCATCTGAAAATTTTCATTTTACCTTGCCCTATCATGAAGAACGACATAGACAGACTTATCTAAATAACAGTTTCATTCAGATCCTACATCACACCCATAATATGACGAATACTTCGAACTGTTGGGTATGTGGAATGTTGCCAGGACATCAGAAAAAAAGAGGCACTCCACTTATTCCTCTTCCGTTCTCCCATAACAGTTCTTGCAATGCTTGGTACACTCTTTTGTTCACTTTGAGATGGCCGACAAAGGGTGGATTGCTTTTCCGGCTCAATAAAGTCTGTTATAATGACAGAGATGGTTACCCGCAAGCAGAAGGAACTAAATTTGAATGGGAAGAATATCGACCGGATAATGTATCATCGCCTCGAGTTTATATGAATCAGAGAAATGTAAACATGTCCAGTTTGCATGTGATTACAGTTATTGATACCAAAGCTGATTTATGTGTCCGAAATAAAGGTACTATCCCACTAGGAAGAAGTGAATGTAACACCACTCTCACCTTTGACACTCCAAATAGTATCACCTTTGTGGCTTCACGAAACACTTACTTTGTTTGTGGAAATAAAGGTTATCACCGTCTCCCTATAGGATGGTTAGGAACATGTTATATATCTTTTGTATTACCTCCTGTGTTTATTGCCCCGCCCATGTATCATAATGATTTTGTGTTATATCATGATTTTATACTGAACAGAGTGAAGAGAACATTAGCAATTGACGAGATCAATCAAACAGATACCTCCTTGCAGCAATATGTTGATTTTGATTTAGGCCTTTTTTCATTTGTTGGTGCTGCTCTAAATAGCAGAAAGATCAGACGATTGACACGTGTTGTGAAAGCCGTTGCTAATGAGACAGTCTTTGCTCTAGGGAATTTGACTGAGGAACTTCAAATTACCAGAATTGTAACGCTCCAGAACAGAATGGTTTTAGATGTAGTGTTAGCTGATCGTGTTTGTGCATGCCGCATTATCGGAAGTAGTTGCTGCGTGTACGTTCCTGATAATTCACCTTCTGTATATGATGCTATTTTTAAATTGCATAAAATAGATGCTGAAATACATCCTGACAATGGTACCTGGACACTTTCGGGTTGGTTTTGGACTTTGCTCAGTACTTGGGGTTGGAAACTGTTGACAATTTTATGTATAAGAATAGTCCCTCCTGGGGGTCTCCAAGGTGAAACCAGGCATCCCCGGCGTTTGTGTGGGGCCGTTGTGGAGATGAGGCAAGCTAATGCCCAGAGTTGCCGAGTGTGCTCCCTGGTCGGAGTAGGCACCGATGCGAGAAGTATCAGTCCGCTGATCCTGGTCCAAGACCCTGCCGCGTCGGGAATCGAACCCTGGTCCCGGGCCGTTCTCTGCACTCGGGTCTGCCGCCTCTAACCAGTGAGCCACACCTCTCCACCTCTCCATATAAGCATTACATATAGGAAAGAAAATGTGGCACAAAATGTCAGTCAAAATTCTTAAAGAGTTTCTAGGAAAAATATAGTCTTGCAAGGCTAATCAAAAATCAAATAGTATGCAAAAATCTCCCATTGAGAGAAATAAATGCATAAGTCAAATAAATCTTTTCAGACCTAATTAATTAGGCAAAGCATAACTGAAAGTTTAGCACCTAAATCTAAAAACCTTTCTATCTGTTTCTGTTCTTCTGAATCTGTCTGTGTCTAAAGAGCAAGCAGGGAGGGAGACAGCCCGACCTTCACCAGACCTCAAAGGAATGTTGCCTGCAGTGCCAAAATATGAAGTGGAAGCAAGAAACCTCCCCCTGACACTCCTCGGACGCCACTCCTCCCTTCAGCAATCTCCCGGGACGTTTCTCGTACCTAACCCATGAAATGTCTGGCCTAATCTGTTCCTTCTCTCAAGAGCTCACACACCCCCCTAATGAGCCTAGAAGCCAGCTGAGCTGAGAAAGCCAGCCCCTCCTCCGGAGAGGTCAGAATTTATACACAAAATTTTGGCAGACTACACAAAATGTTTTAACTTCAGGAAAACCTGTACGTGATTGGTCAGTCATGATGGCATGAGTTCACACTACCCTGACTCATTCTAAAAAAAAACCTGACTTTTCCAGTTTTAACAAAAGAAGCATACATGAATAACTACATTTTATAAGTTTGCTACAATTGCTAGGGAAAATGTTTCTATAGTTCCTTCCTTCCTTCACAGTGCAGTCAGATGGATACTTTTAACTAACTGGTACATTGGCACAGTCACAAGAATGTACAGTTCAAGATGTCCTTGACTCCTTCCGCAGTTTGAGTCAAGCTGCCACAGTGTGCGCATGCTCTCTTCTCTTTCAAAGCAAGCCATAGCCTTGCTGGTTTCACAGGCAGCCATTTAATGGTAGGCCCCAAAATAAAACAAACACAAAAAGATAATATTAATTTCATGTAAATCAGCCCATTATGTTTCCCAACTCTATACTAATACCCCTTATAAATGTTTACCTAGCCAAGCTACTAGTGTAAAGCAGCTTTTCTATTATTTATGACAACATCCAAAATAAATGTGCAATGTGCAACAAAGAAAAAGAGGTGTTATTAACTGAAAATATTTATCAAAATATGCAACAAGTCAAAGGGCCCGATTCACAGAATGAACTTACTACTTTTGGCATTCACAGAATGCACTTACTACTTTTGGTATTCACAGAATGAACTTACTCATTTCGGTATTCACAGAAGTTAGGACTACTAACTTTAGGACTCCCAAATGCCTACTGTGAATACCGAAAGTCTTAAAATTAGGATTTTTCTCAATTTAGTAGTAGTAAAGTTAGGACTCCTAACTTTAGGATGCCTAAATGCCTTCTGTGAATACCGAAAGTCTTAAAATTAGGATTTTTCTCTATTTAGTAGTAGTAAAGTTAGGACTACTAACTTTACTACTACTAAATTGAGAAAAATCATAATTTTAAGACTTTCGGTATTCACAGAAGGCATTTAGGCATCCTAAAGTTAGTAGTCCTAACTTTACTACTACTAAATTGAGAAAAATCGTAATTTTAAGACTTTCGGTATTCACAGAAGGCATTTAGGCGTCCTAAAGTTAGTAGTCCTAACTTTACTACTACTAAATTGAGAAAAATCGTAATTTTAGGACTTTCGGTATTCACAGAAGGCATTTAGGAGTCCAAAAGTTAGGAGTCCTAACTTTACTACTACTAAATTGAGAAAATCGTAATTTTAAGACTTTCGGTATTCACAGAAGGCATTTAGGAGTCCTAAAGTTAGTAGTCCTAACTTCTGTGAATACCGAAATGAGTAAGTTCATTCTGTGAATACCAAAAGTAGTAAGTGCATTCTGTGAATGCCAAAAGTAGTAAGTTCATTCTGTGAATCGGGCCCAAAGTCTTTTAAGACAGGAATAGTGGATGTAGATTATAAGGGATGAGCTGGGAAGAGAGAAACACATTATATTAATCTTCAAAGATAAAAAGGTCACTTTTCTCTCTACATTGCAAAAAACACATGTTAATTCTGCAAAAGAATTACAGACTGAATAGGCCTCACTTTCATGTTTTTCATGTGCCATGTTTTTAACTTGCACCAAAATGTGTGTGGCAATTTAAATGCAGCCTGTCTGAAGCACAAAAAAATAAAACCATGCCTGACTGCAGATGAAATCTGCTCCATCAATACCAGATGTGCTAAAACAAATTCAGAATGAATACGGTCCAGAACCTGCTTTAACTCTTGGTATGAAATTACTGAAAGACTTCAAGCAGGTCTCGGCTATATTATTAGCCAACATAAAAGGAGAAGCAGCATCTGTGGCGATCCGCAAGAAATTGAAGGAAACAGATATAACAGATCAACCAATTGAGCTTTCCAGAATCATAGAAAAATGCTATGAAGAATTAGGATAGTTTGGGTGGGAAACCAGTAAAACCCCAACTACTTGAAAATCCTGAAAAATTATTTATTAAAAATAATCTAAACACTCCTAAAAGAGCTGGGATGGAAATAAACAATCCACTCCCAAAGAAAAAGTTTTCCAGTCTAGAGGAAGATCTCCTCGGCGGAGGGAAAGAACTCCGAACCAAGAAAACCAGTCTCCCCAGAGGGAGCCCTCTGAGAAAAGATATAACCTTAGAAATAGGGATAACTTGAAAAAGCCTGATAGATATCAAAGTAATGATACACGTCCCTCTCGATCTTTTTCGCAGAAATCGGAAAGAAGAGAACGGTCAGAACCAAGGGAAGAGCACACCCAGTCCAAAGACAAGGAACCTGCTCACAGTAAAAAATTACAATTTCCAAGAAAGAAGGTAGCCAGTATTAGAGTAATCAAACATGCCGAGAATACTGAGGACACAGCTGAAAAATGGAGAGTGGGCACAGACAATGCTAGACAGCGCAGCAGAAATCAGCATAGCTCGCAAGATCCTGATGAGTTATCTGGAGACAGTGGACACGAATGAATACATTCAAGTAGAAAATGCAGATACCAGAGTTAGCGAACCTCATAAGATATACGAAATAACACTGCGTATAGAGGGAGATAAGACTAGGAGAATAAGGGGTCTATTGTGGGATAACCTCTCAAAAGGCTATGACATCCTGTTAGCCGAGAAAGATTGGCCCCCAGAGTTTGTCAGGGAGTGCCCTCATGGCGAAGAAATTATTATGCCTGCCTTCTCAAATCATATTCCAATTCACACTAAATATATATATGCAAGGAAATGGGCAGTAGCCCAAGCACCTGCACTATATAAGAATCATGTAGGATGGGATGAGGACTCTCCTCCTCACAAAATCCAGTTAAAATGTCAACCAACTGCACAAAGGCAGTACCCAATTAAGCAAGAAGCTAAAAAACAGGTCAGGGAGGTTTTAGATCAACTTGAATATCAAGGGGTGATTGAAACATGCACCTCTCGGCGGCTGTGTGGGGAGTTGCGGGTCAGCGAGTCCTGCCGCACCCGTTCCCTGAGAGGTGCGGAGGCAAGATGGCGGCGGCGTCGTAGACCGCTGTGAGAGGATCCACTGACCAGTACCTCGCGGATCTAAAAAAGTGCTGGATATGCATTTTTTATGGAGAACATCAGGCGGCACAACGTAATTTAATGCAGAGCTAAATAGAATTGAGAGGAATAGGAGTCTCTATTAATCTGGCTACACCGTAAACACTGTAAACAAAGTTGCAACAATTTCATCAATGACACAGCACCGCTGGGTGAAAGGAACCGAGGTATGGTGCCCATAAATGATGCCTCTCATCCCCAGAGCCACATGTCCTCACCTGGCATTAGTGTTTTAACGACGCTGCACCACCTTAAGGAGCGGACTCATCACTGCCTACAGCAACACTTCACCTCCGCTGAGCACCAATGTGCCACCAAACTGCATAGCAGTAAGGAACCTGCCTTTTTCACACCTCACCTCTCCTGCATCATGCATTGTGTTTGATTTTAACCCGTTGAGTACGTGCGTCGGCCAGCGGCCATCGCGAGCACTACCTCGGTAGTTGGCCGACGCGGCCCTGCCCACTCAATTAAACTCCTAGACCGCGGCGGAATTTGAGCCGCGGTTAAGGAGTGAAACGCATCTAATGTACTTTGTACTGGTCAAGCGCAACCATTGATTTCTAAAGAGCCATAACTTTGTTCAACTTAGAAAATTCATACCTTGAGTTGTGTATGTTGAATTTTTGTTCTTTTGGTCTTGTTTTAATAAATTATTTGTTTTTATTGAATGACACACATCACAGAGCAGGACAGCATACAGCAATATATGGACACATAATTGCATTGCATAGTACACAGATTGACAAGCAATGTAGAATATCACGTCACATCAATATCGTACATCCATAATATTTCCTGTGTGGAATCATTTGGTGGTCTAATTTCACTAATGCTTACCAAAAAAATAAATATTCATTTTAAGGGGAAGTATCAACAGTTACTCCTATGCTAAGAATCCGGTCCAACGTGTCATGATCAAACAAATCTATCAATGTCTAATACAATCATAACATTTCTAATAAGAACTCACACCCACCCTCTCCCTCCCCCTTGCATGTTCAACCCTATACACCCACCAGTAGTATCTGCACATTTCTCACATTCACAGTTGTGTGTGCCTTGGCTCCGAGGACTGACTCAGGCAGTCCGCATAGTCCTGTCAATCCACACAGCATATCCCACAAAAAGGGTCGAGAGGAGCCCACAGGCCCCACCATTGCGGAGTAAGCCCCCATATAACAATCCGAGTCAGCCTCAACAGGACAAGGCGTCTATTGCAGCATATTCCTCTATCTTTGTGTACCATCCCATCATAATCTGTGTTTTTCTTAGGCCTCTATATTCCTGGCGTTTCAGTTTAGTCTCTTCCACCCTGCCCCATCCCAGCATTTCCGTCTGCCAGTCCTGCAGGAACGCGGCTCTAGTAGCCTTTCATCTAGCAGTTGTGGCTCTCTTGGCCAGCAGGAGCGCGAGAGTGATGAAACGGCAGGCAGAGCCACCCTTCTTGTCACGGGGCCCCAGACCCAGTATGCAGTATTCCAACGTGTCGTTCTGGCGCACAGGTGCTATATTCATCAGTATTCTACAGAACGTCACCCAATAGTGTCCCAGTCTAGGGCAATCCCACAGCATATGTATGAACCCTGCATCAGGGGTGCGGGATCGTGGGCAGGCACTGTCCGCTCACGGAAACATATTGCACAGTCTGTGCGGGGTCAGGTAAGCTCTATGGAGTAACATCAATTGGATAAATTTAAGCCTAGGATTTCGAAAAACCTTCTTGGGGTACCCCGCTATAGTGTCCCATTCCTTGTTTGTGAATGCAGGGCCTATGTCTCCCACACATTTATCATGCAGGGGCTGCAAGGAGACCATTTCCTTAGTGCAAATTCCGTGGGTTAGCCACTTCGTCAGCCTCGCCCCATTACCCATTAAGTATTGCATGGTAAGCAGTGCATTTGTAGCTGGTTCAATACCCTCGGATGACCATGTGGCGCGTATGTATCTGGATATATGTGCATGTAGGAGGAACTGCGTGTTGGGGGTGCCATATACACTTATAAAAGTTTCATGTGGCATTAATACACCCTCAATAAAGAAACCCCCCACTGAGGTGATTCCCTTTTCAGCTCATGCTCGCAACGTGCGGACGGTGGTCAGTCCCGAGCGTGTAGGGATACCCAGTAGTGGAATAGTGGAGGCGTACGGCGACCTCCGACCAGTGTACCTCACTGCACTCTGCCAGTAAGCGATAGCTAGTTTCAACAAGTGGGGTGTTGATTGATAGCAATAGGGAGGTCTGTAGTAATAAGATCCTGTGAATTACCCCCTTGTCCCATTCTCGTGACATCATATCCAACTACTGCAAATTACGTCCTGCCAACCAATATGCGAGCCACTGCACCTGGCTAGCATAGCAATATGCACGTAAATCCGGCACTCCCATCCCCCCTCGTGTCGTGGTGAGTTGTAGTTTCACTAGGCCAACACGTCTTCACCCTGTGCCCCATATTAGATCTGACACCAGAGAATTCAAAATTTTAAAAATCCTAGCGGGGACAAGTATCAGTAAGTTGTTAAAATAGTAAAGGAGTTGTGGTAGCAGCACCATTTTCGTAATGGCCACCCTGCCCGCTACAGAGAGGGGCAATGAGACCCAGAACTGCACTTGAGATTTGAGAGCGGCGATCGCTCGCATAAGGTTGCCATCTAGAAGGTCCTCTGTAGTACGATATATTTGTATTCAGAGATATTTAAATGTATCAGATACTATATGGAAGGTCCAGGAGCCAAACGGAAAACGACTGCTCCTTTCGGCGCTATCAAAGAAATATGCATACGACTTTGTAGCATTAATAGCCAGGCCAGATAGGCCCTGAAAAGACTAAAAAATAGAGGGCATTGGGTGAGGATCCACATCCATGTCCTTGATATAAAGAATGAGATCATCTGCGTACGCCGAGACGGTGTGAGACGTACTGCCACACGTTATTCCCTTACAGGCGTCAAGAGCACGAAGGCTATGTAAAAGCGGCTCCAATGCCAGAATAAACAGCAGCGGCGATAAGGGGCAGCCCTGTCTGGTGCCCCGTGCCACCACGTATTACCCTGAGATGTGCCAACCCGTGCATGCCCGCGCAGTGAGGTTCTTGTATGGTAGGCGCACCCATGCTATACATTCCTCAGGTATACAAAAGCGGGCGAGTGCACCGAACATATAATCCCAGCGTAAGGAGTTGAAAGCCTGCCTCAAGTCAAGGGATAACAACCTTCCCTAGTTCCCGTGCCTAGTGTGCCCAGCATGACCTGGTGGAGGCATCTGATGTTGAGTGCAGTGTTCCTACCAGGCACAAACCCACACTGATCAGTGTGTATCAGTGCGGGAATAAACTGACCAAGGCGAGTGGCCAGCAACTTACTGAGAATTTTATAATCTGTGTTGAGGAGCGACAAGGGTCTATAGCTTGATATAAGTAGCGCAACTCTCCAAGGTTTTAATAATGAGACCACTAATGCTTGCAAATTAGTAGTAGGGAGGCCACCCTCCTCCAGTGATTCTCGGTATATGCAATGCAAATGTGGAGTCAACAGTTCAGCATACACTGCATAAAATTCGACCGGCAGTCCATCTGTCCCTGGGGTTTTATTGCAGGGTAAGGCCTTAATTGCCTGCTGGATTTCCACCCCAGTAATTGGCCTCATTAAGTCATCACGTTGTTGTGTAAGTTGAGAAAGGGCTAAACCATCAAAGAAGTGATCAAATTCAGTATTAGGAAGCCCAGGCGGCGGACCGTATAGGTATTCGTAATAGTCCCGAAATGCAGAATTGATGTCCAGTTGCGTAGTCACCACAGTATCCTCACTATTCCTAATTTTGAGTATGGGTGTGGGTAGGGGGGCATTCCGAAACAACTGCGCCAGTAGGAGCCCGACCTATAAGCCTGTGTATACAATTTCTATGTGTACAGCAACCCGTAGTTCCTCGAGCAGTTCTGTGCATTGAATGTTAACCTCCGGCAATTGTGTCAATTGTTCATTCGTCCCCGCTGCCTCTCCTTCCAACGCAGCCAAGCTACCCTCTAGTCTAGAAAGTCGCTCTATGAGAGCAAGTCGTACCCCCGGCTTGGTGCTAATAGCCACTCCCCTGATGATCATTTTAAAGGCATCCCACTCCATCTGACGAGTACTAGTAGACCCCGTGTTCTCCGAAAAATAATGGGTAATCGCCTCTGATAGTGCATTACGGAAGACCTGGTCCTCCAGTGTCGCGGGTTGTAATTTCCAAGATGGTATGGGAGTTGGGACCTTGCCCCACTGCATAGTCAATTCCACTGGATTATGGTCTGACAGGGTTTTACCCATGTGGAGCACCAAAGTTATGGACCCCAACAGGGAACCCGAGCAGAGGAACCAATCTATTTGAGTGTCCAATTTGTGTGGTGGTGAGTAAAATGAGTACTCCCTATACCCAGGGTGTTTTGCCCGCCATGCATCATGCAGTTACCGTCCCTCTGCCCATCTCGCAAGCACCTCTGCCTGTTTCCTACTTTCAATGGCATGTAATGGGGGTGTGATCTATCTAGGACGATATCCATCACCGCATTGAAGTCGCTCCCTTTCACCCAGGGATATTCAGTCCAGTCCATCAAGGCTGTGCCTATTGTATTTAAGTATTTATCCTGATCAGTGTTAGGTGCGTATACACAACCCAGAACCACATGAGCCCCATCCAACAAACCATGAAGTAACACATATCTTCCGTTGGCATCAATTCTCTGCTGTAGAAGTTTAAAAGGGACGTTATTCCGTATCCACACTGCCGCCCCCCTAGAGAAAGCGGAGTATGTAGTAGCAAACCATTGCCCCCTCCATTTTCTCTGCAGTTTAGCTGCCTCGTCCGCGTTAAGGTGAGTTTCTTGTAAATAGGCTATAGCGGTCCTTCTCCTGTTAAGTTGTGCCAAGACCCGGTGCCTTTTATGTACGGAACCCAAGCCCCTTACATTCTACATGCAGTAGGTGTATGTATTATGTAATGCCATTGGGACATAATAAGCCGAACTGCCATGTGTTCTGTGGGAGCCAAAATATTAACTGATGTGGAGTCCTTTTGTGGTGTCTTCACTGTGTTACTGTGTGTGTGTACCAATACTCTACAAATTGCCTCTGGGATAAGCCTGACTGCTCTTGCCAAGCTATCAAGGAGGAGACCACAGGTTATTCTGAGGGTGTAATTTACTTACTCTGACTAGAGTGAGGGTCCCTACTTGGACAGGGTGCAAAGACTGCCAACTGGAGGCCCTATTTCTAGCAGTTAGATGTAGCTTCATTAATATTATGAGCGCCAGGACCATCGTGGACTCTAAACAGGAATTATGTAGTCTGCTGGGAGGTGTTAAGGTGTGGTTATTAAAGTTATATTGCAAAGTTTATGGTGTCTGATCATATGCTGAGGAATAAAGATGTTTGCTGCTGACCCCCATGTGTGACATGTTTATTTGCATGCTCCTGGGCTGGGACTGTCTCAACCCCAGTATATGAGGTTGGTCATGTTTTCTCCATCACTTTGCGATCAATCTCTTTGCAACCGACATTCTCAAGTCTAGGAATCTAGAGGTCCCTTTGTTGTTTTGATTCCTATAACAGAGATGCAGGATGTAGGTATGCCAGTCAAATTGGACGGTACAGTGGGTCAACATATGTATTAGTTCTGCATCCGCAAGGGAGCAGCAAGGGAAGGTGGCATCTGTGTCGTTGAAATAGCTATTGATTTTAGTGGGTGTAAGGTACGCCCTTTGTGGGACATAATACTGTCTTTGGCATATGCGCCTGTTCCTAGGAATGTGCAAAGGACTTCCGAGCACTGAGGTCCACTCAGAGTCTGTAAATTGGCATTGCATATCTCTTGCCCAGAGGAGCTGAAGTGGCACTAGGTTGATTGCATTGTGGTGCCATAGTGAGTCGGCGAACCACCATGTGAAATGCTCTCCCTGTCCCATGGTATGTGTATACTGTACATTGAGATGGGTTGGAGGTTCATTTAAAGGTGAGAATGGCCAACAGTGACCGGTGTAACAGGTATTGGCCTGAGGGTAGCTCGTCCTCTTCTATTAGTGTCGTATACGGGGTTAGGATTCCCTTCCAGTATAATAGGTCTCCTATGTACTGGATTCCTGCCTCACGCCAGCTGCTAAGTTCAGCGGCTGTAGTTACAGCCCAACACCTGGGCATTCCCTCCAGTGGCATGGCAGGTACATGCTGTGTAATATTCCGGGTAAGATATAGGCTTCTGCAGAAGCATCTATATGCAACATTAAGCAACAACGATTCCGGTGGCTTTGCTCTCGCAAAGGGTTGAGACAATCTCTGCAGGTCCCCCAAGGTATAGTGATTGCGGTGTCATTGCGATGACGATCAGCCGCCACCTGGTCACCCAATGCAGCTGAGCAGCCAGGTAATACTGCTCCAGGTTCAGGCTACTAGGCCTCCCTGATCTGTGGGTAAGTAGAGCTTTTTAAATGCCTCTCAGTGCCAGCCCCCCCCATATAAAGTCTCTAATCAATTTTTTCAGTGTGCAAAAAAAAGGAAGGGGGGATATATAATGGAAAGTTCGCAAAGTAGTAAAGGAACCTTGGGACGATCACCATTTTAGTGAGAGCTACTCTTCCTGTCACTGATAGCAGGCATTTACTGCAACAGGACATTTGGTAGCGAATAGTTGTTGATGCTCTACTTAAGTTGCCATTGAACAGGTCTGCTGGCTGCCTGTGTATCCTTAGGCCTAAATGGCAGAATGTGTCTGCTTTCCATTGTATGTGCACTCCATTAAGGACATATCGCAGGTCTCCATTCACCCCGTTAAAGAGATAAAGGTAGCAGCGTTGACCTTCAGAATCGAGAGGGAGGAAATTTTCTTAGGATATGCGCCATTTGCTGAAGGACCCAGCTGATGCCTATGATGTATACCAACAGGTCATCTGCACACATCTCCCAGTGGTATGCCGTTGTTTATCCGAGAACGGATTACTTTCTGCTAGCAGTTCCATGGCCCGTGAGAAGAGGAGGGGGAAGAGAGGGAATCCCTGTCTTGCCCCACTTCGCACTGGGACCGGATCAGATATATATGGGCCTACTCTCACGCAGACTGTTGGTACAGAATACAGTAGTTGGACCATGCATATAAACATGCCACCTAAGCCATATGTTGCCAGAGCAGCGAATAGTAAGTTCCATTCCAAAGAATCAAAAGCTGTTTTGCAGTCTAATATGAGCCTGGATGTGGCCAGTTAGACACAGTACATTGCGACTCTAGAGAGGCACCTTAGATTTAGGAAGGTGCTTCAGGAGGGCATAAGCTCATTTTGGTCTATGTGGATAAGGGATAGGACTACTTGCACAAGTCTGTCTGATAAGAACATTGCTAATATTTTGTAATCTATGTTAATAAGGGCTAGCGGTCTGTAAGAAGCTTGGTCAGTGGAATCTGTGTTAATCTTGGGTAAGGACACTAGACTCGCCTCACACATTGATGGGGGAGTCTCTGCTCAATCAGGACTGTTGTATAAAGTGTGTGTAGGTGTGGGATCAATGATGTGGCATATGCCTTTGTAGTACCCTGCCGGAACCCATCTGGCCCAGGTGTTTTTACCCTGTTACTAACACTGCTATCATGCTTTGGATGTCCTCAGGCGAGATGTGCTCATTCAGAATTTCTCTATGCTCTGGAGTTGCCCTTGGCAGATGTACAGATTCTAGGAAAGTGGTTAGATGTTGTTCATCACACTGCCTTGATGATTGTTGGAGCTTGCTGTAGTGGAGTGTCATAGATGCATGTATTTCATGCTGTGTGTATAGCGTGTGCCATGTCTCTGCTCGTTGGGCATATGGGCTGCCAAGTTTGTTCCTGGTGCAAGAGCCATGCCAACACCCAACCTGCTCGGTCTGCTGTGGCATGCCTGCATACAGAGTGTGCAGTATTATTGTGACATTGAGGTCTTTCTAATAGACCAGCGTGTTCTCCACATAGTTCTCCTAAGCGCTAGGTGTTTTTCATGCCTGCTTCCTCGCCTGCCTTGTGGCACAGTAATTGCCTGTCCAATGTACTAAGTGCGTCATTCAATTGTTTACGTATGTTCCAGGTGGCCTGCAAACAGTGCCCTCTTATGGTTATTTTGAAGTCATCCCATTATAGTAGTGTGTTGTCTATGGTGCCTTTATTTACCTCAAAGTATTCTAGATGACTGTTCTTAAGAAGGAACAGAAAGCTTGGTCCTCTAGCGCTGCTAGCTGGAGTCACCATGTGGGGCTTGGGGAGGAACCCACCTCCCATGTGAGTTGCAGTAGCTGGGGATTGTGGTTGGAGTGTGTGCATCCCAGGTATTCAACCCTCTTGATGAGTGTGGAGAGAGCGTGTAACCTCACGATGCAGTCCAACCTCACTAGTAGCCCGTGAACAGGGGAATAGAATGTGTAAATATGTGTATTGGGATTGAGGGTGCAGCAGATGTCAGTCAGCAACCAGTGAGCCAGCCATTCTGTTAGTATCTGTGTGTTGGACATTGCTGTGGTTCTTGTCAGGGGTGGGAATGACCTGTCAAGGTCTACGTCTAGTACCAAATCAAAATCTCCCCCTAGAAGCCATGGGATTCCGCTCCATCTGGCCAATACCCCAGTTAATTTACAAAGGAATAGTGTCTGTTCTACATTAGGAACGTATATGGAGCCTATGAGGAGTGTTACGCCACTAAATCTACCATTGACAAATACATATCTGCCTTCCGGATTTGTTAATACCTCTTTCTTTACATAAGGAACCCCAGCTTTTTTCCACATTAATGCCCCTGTGCTTGGGAGAAATGAGTACCATATACTTGCCCCCTCCATCGCCGGCAGAGGCATTCATTTTCTGTTTGGGTCAGGTGTGTTTCCTGCAGGAGGGTTATGCTTGTAGATTTGCTCTGCAAATAGGAGAATATGGAGTACCTGCGTGTGGGCATGCACATTCCCCTCATGTTCCATGTAAGTATGGTTACCTGTGCCACAGTTAAGTTATATTACCCCTACCATGAGTGTTGGCTAGTGTGTGGCGGGGGACCAGTCAGTCACTTATAGCTCCTTGGGGTGATGTAAAGAAATTCAAACAATGGATTCAACTATATTCTGCATAACCCAGAGATGTAAAAACGATCACCAAGATGGCCGACGGCTATGGAGCTTCGGCTGGGAGCTCTTGGGCCAGCGATCGCTTTTTGGCAAAAATCCTGGAAAATGCCCCACTTTGATCCATCTCAACCCTAGGGATTTAAAGGCTATAATTTTCTTGGATCCTCCAGGACGATGCGATAGCCGAAATTGAGGTAGCCTTCCACAACAACAAGGAATAACACAACAAGCGGAATCCTAGTAAAACGGTCAATTACACAGTTGAGCTGCTCAATGCAACTGAGAGGATACAGGCTCAGGATAACTCTTTGGGTTTTAATCATTGGCTGTCATCTGCCTTCCGGACTCGGACACTATTACTCTGCATCCCACCACAACTGCTTCTCACTGGCAATAAACACCTGGATTACCTTCAAGACGGCGGACCTGCACGTTTTCCCGCTGCGGCTGCCGCGGTCCCCAAGTTGATTTCTCCCGGTTGGACAGGGGAGAGAGCACTAGGTTCCAGTTTTTGGCCCTCTCACCCCACTAGTAGCCCCTCTTGCGGTCCAGGAGTCTGGACAGCCTTTCCTCCACTGGTGAGTCATTTGAGTCTCCACCCTACTTCTGAATGGCTGAGGTTTTTTGGGACTGGTGATCTCTGAAAGAGTCCTCCATCCTGGAGTTGGGAGGTTTTCGGCGGGAACACCACTTGCAGCCTGTCATGGTATTGGTTTCTGTGGTTTGGTCTATGCCTAGCATTGGACTGCAGCGATCCACTCCTGTTCCCCTATCGCTTTTCATCTGCTTCCTGTCAGTGGAGCTGATGGTGCGAGGCGGCCATTTTACCTCCATCTGATGGCCTTCTCAGCAGTTTGCTAGTTTCATCGTGGTGAGCGAAGCCGTCCCACTACATTACCGTGCCACGACCACAACCCTCTTGTGGGTTTTGCACCTGACTAGATCTGGTCTGCCTTAGTTCGGTCCCGGTGAGATGGACTGACCCCAGATGTACCCTAGTTGGTGCCAGTCTACAGGATTTGAACTTATTCTTAGTACCGTCTGCCTAATCCCCCTCTACTCTTTTCTATGTGTACATGTGTTTATCCCTTGTTCTGCTGCACTTGTCAACTGTTGGACATTGCTGTTTGTATCGAATTTTATGTAACCTGTGCAACTATCATATTCTCACCAATGTAAAGCACTCTGATGCCTCTGGGTCTAGCCATCGCTATATAAAACTCTCAAAATAAATAAATAAGTAAACTCTGTGAGGGCAAATTCAAAGTCGATGTTTGTTCAAACTAAGATGCCCAACAGTGGCAACTTTTATGTTAGCTTGTGTTTAGCTGCGTAGGTGCGCAGTGTAGACTTGTGCTGTCTTGTCTCCCCTCTGGTGTTCTGTGAAAAGATAAAGAAAAACTCAGGTAATCCCACCTGAGTTGTAGATGAGGGTGTTTGTTCAGCCTGGGCTTGGGCCCTGCATTGGCTTTATGTCTGGTAGTGTATTAATTGTTCCATCCGTTTGCTAAGCTAAGTGTGTGCCCATTGGGATATCACATACAGACTATTCAGCGCGTCATGCGCACCTTATGTGGTAGCAACCACCCAACCAATTTTCTATGAATGTTCAGATTATGGTGTCTGCTGTCTGCAGTGTGATGTATGGTGGATGCAGGGAGTCCAGGTCTTCGGATCTGGCAGGTGTTGACCCAGCTGTGTCTAACGAATGAGTGGACCTCCCTTCGTGGTCTGAGTTCTGAGTCGTGAATCAGATAGTTGCGGCCACATGGATTGCTTCTTGCCTTTCCAGTAGTGTGTCTTCTAGATCCAGAACCGCTGTCAATGGCATTGTGTGACAGGAACCTCTTCCCTTGCCGTGATAGTGAGCCCTCCTGCTTCGCCAAGGTGATATACTGTCTGCAGGTGGCCTGGGTCCTGACAGTAGACCTGACTCCTCCAGCCAGTCCCAGACATAAGGAGGCACATCAAAGAAGTAACCTCGCAGGGAATAGCAGAGAGTAGTGAATGTTTAGTTCTCTAAGCTGGCACTTCACTGTATTGAAAGATCCTCTCTGTCTCTGTACTTGCACGGTGTAGTCTGGGAATAGAATTATGTAGTTGTTTTGTATCCTGATGTGAGGCTATTTGTGTGCTTACCTCAGTACTGCGTCCCTGTCTCTGTAATTTAGTCATTTAAAGAGGAATGGTCTTGGCTTAGCTTTGGTAGGCAGTTTGTGGGCAGGCACCCGATGTGCTTGCTCTTCCACAGCGCATCTTCCGGGAGCAGATCCTGCAACCAGAGTTCGATGTGTGCCACAGGGTTTTTGGCCCTCTTCTCCTTCAGGAAGGCCCATCAAGCGGCTATTGTTGTGGCGGGAGCATCCCTCTGCATTTTCTAGTCTGTCCTCTAGTTTGTTTACTCAGTCCAGGAGGTCCTGCAAAGCTGCTACATGGCTGTGAGTGGCTGGTTTCAGTTCTGATATGTTTAGCTCAATGCTTGGACATTGTCTGCTAATTTGCGGTGAACGACTCGTAGTAACGTGAAGTCTGAGGTGACTTTGTCTATTCTGGACTCTAATGATCTAGTGTAGTTCTGATTTTTTCCACTGTGGCCAAAACAGAATCCAGTTTAGCGGCGAGCGATGAATGTGGAGCTTCATTTGCACTATCATTCTTTGCATGTAGATTTTCATGTGCCTCCGAGTGTGTCGCTGCTGGTTGTGTATTTGTGCGCAATTTTCCCATGACTAGCTTTTGTGCTGAAGGCATATAGGGGGTACTTAGTTCACCTTCCTAGTGTTAGTGGGCTTGCTATGATCTCTGGGTTGAAAACAGAAAGATGGTGAGTTAGGCTCCTGTCCTTCGGGTGTGTCAAGTTGGTGAGGGATGATGTTCCCAAGGTCTTGTCGCTCACGTCTCCGATGTTGCGCAGTGTGATATTACTTTGCTGCACTCGTTTGAGGTCAGGGCCCTGTCCGATCTTCGGGTCTCACATATGCTATCCTTGACTTGCTGCGCAGCACTTTAGCTTGTTGCCCTTAGGGGGTGTTCTGGGAGGGTGTTCTGGGCAAAATTACTTCTGGGTACCTTTTTGGATTGTTCTCACGACAACCATCCTACATCCAGCATATTCATGATTGAACATAACTGGGCCCTTCATGTGGTTCCCAGTACAAAAGGCCAGAGCTCTGTTGTGTATTTTGCATGCTCTCTGACTGAGAGGGCCCGGTTGACTTTTCTGCCATTATGCACAATCTGCAAAATCCCCATGAGGTCTGCCTCTTCTTCGATGCCCTTTTCCTAGCTCGGGCTCCGGTGCCGGGCCTTATCATTCAAGGGTCTCAGGCTGCTGCTTCATGCAGGGCTTTCAGATCTGTGCCCGTATTTCTAAACATGTGTGTGCCTCTTCAGACAACCTCATTTTGCTCCTTCACGGGTCCTCCGGGGGTGTTCTGTATGTACTGTATCTGAATATGGCCTTGGCAGGGGTCCAGGTCAGGGCAGTCTCTGCTCTCCGTATTGGAGGCCTTGCACATTGGGCCAGCGCAACCAATCCCTCACTGATGGTACAGGGGTGACATATTCTCACCAACACGCGGCTATCAATCTCGCCTGGGAGCCCTAACTGGTTCTGGGCAGAGCTGCTGATCACAGGCTCCTCTGTCTATGTTCTCGGGTCAGTTCACTAGCTCCCACGCCCTCTCTGTTCCGACCCTTCTCAGCATTTTCAACCAATTGGGCCAGAGTGCACCTGCAGTCCCTGCGACAGGCAGGCTCTCTGATATCAAGGCTGTCGGCCCATCTACCCCGCAATCCTTTGTCTCATAGCAGCCACGATCACCAGGTGTAAGCCTCCCACATCCCAGAGGGAGGTACGATATAGGCTATGGGTTGATGCGGTTGGATTATGCAGTTTTTGTCAGGATAATAAAGGGTGTGTTCACGGAGCCTCAGAAGCTTGCGTCCGCCATCTCGGCTGGCTAGCCACACCCCCTCATGAACCCACATCTCTCTTTATCTTCCTCAGGGCATCTCCCTCAAAAAGCTGTGACTGTCCATTTGTAAATGAAAGTATAGGCCCCCACCTAGCACCCTCTCCTCTGAGCCATATCTTTGATACTCTCCACAGATAGAGAGGTAGAAAAGAAAAAGAAACAGGCCTTCTCACCAGGGAACATGCTACTGGAAAGAAATGTAAATGTGTGCAGTTGGTTAATCACAAGTTGTAAAGGCTGCTTTGAAGGGAGTATGGGCTATAATTTATGGAGTCACTTGAAGCTTCACGATGACCAAGGTCTCTTCTTTTGACCAGTGATTTGTCTGTGTTGAGTTTTGGAAAGCATCCTTTTATTGGGCATGTAAAAAAGTGTTTGCAGTTGGAGCAATGTAATTACCTATTACTGAAAGGCATTCTTTGAAAGCACTTGTTCTATCCAAAATTTTAAGGCTTCAGCAATTTTCCCATATTTATTGATGTTTTCTCCTTCCCAACACAATCCCTCATCTGCTCCATATGCTGCTGATTCTAACAAAAAATGTCTTCTATCTCAAACGGATCAAAAGGTACTAAAAACGCAGTGACACATGCTGGTGAGCAGTGGAAGGCCCATCACTTAAGTTAACTGGTCATCTTCATGTTGGTTATTTCTGTACTTAGGTGTTAACCTTGTATTAATGAGGTAGAACTGTGGCCCAGACATTGTTAGCATGTGTAGAACTGACAAAATAAGGAAGTAATACTATGTGGTGCATTAAGTTGCATAGTTTGCTTCTTGTTGCCACATATTTTATTCAATTATATCATATAATTTCAGTGGACTTGCTTATATTGTATGTTATACAATTTTTAAATAATGATGATGGAACACTCAAGGCTGCTACATTGCCCTTACAGGTACTTGGTAGGGCCACATCTTAATTCTTTCCTCCCTTTAAATTCTGCCTAAACTCCATGCCATGGTCCTTCCAAAAACTGGTGCCCTTCTTCTGGAACCACCCACTGGGGTTCGCCTATTGGGGAGACATGAACTCGAAGATGGACCCCAACCTTGACGGACTGAGCCACACAAGGGCACTCGGATGGGGAGGCTCTTCCAGCCTTGGTGCCCATAATGGGCACAGTGGACCTGTGGAGAACTCACAATCCTCACCTGAAGCTGTTTACTTCTATTTGGTCCTTTCTTCTCACGTCTCGATTACTTCTTCACACACCACACCCAGGTGGGCTACTTTGGAGAGGCTGTGTAGTACGTGCCAGAAGTTTCTGATCACTCCCCAGTGGGATATTTGGCTCAGAGGTCTGATTTTTGACACGTCCACTTTCCATAGATTAGATCCTTGATACCTGCGGGACGGAGAGGTTAGGGAGAAACTACGCTTGGCGGCTAACTTATATTTCCAGGAGAACCAGGGGACAGTGGCATCCTCTTGTGCCCTGTGAGAAGACTTTTAAGTGGTTACCTAGGGACAGGCCCAGGCATTGATTGGAGGGAAGAAGAAAGACACAAAGGTGGAGTGTTGGGCCATTCCGCGGGAAAACCTCACCCTGGTGACCAGAGTGGGAGAGGAAGGTGGGGCGGTCCTGCACCATAGTCTTCTGCTGCGCTAACAGGACCTGTGAGCCTTGGCGGAGAATGCAGCACAGTCATACTAGTTGGCCACTCAGCGCCGCCTGTATGATTTTGAGGACAAAGCCTCCAAGCTACTGGCCTGACCCAAAAAGAGGGACTGGCACTGCTTTTTGGTGCTGGGAATCAATGACAGGGGAGAAGTGCTACATAATGAAAATACAAAGATAGCAGATGCATTTGCTTCCTACTATGAAAACCTCTGTATGCCCACAAGCATCAGAACCAGGGCCAACTGTGAGGAGTTTGTGCTAGACTTTTCCCTTCAGAACCTCACACATGAGGCAGCGGAGGCCCTTGATGCTGATCTCACTGGGGACGAACTGGCAGCACCCCTCAGGGCCCTGCAGCCAGGGAAAGTGGTGGGGCCTAACAGGCTGCCTGTGCATTTATTTAAAGGCATATCTGACAAGATTGCTGTACCTATGCTGAACATGTTCCAGGCAGCTAGAGAGACTGGTTGTCTACCAGAATACCAGCGTACAGCCACGATTATGGTGATATACAAACAGGGTAAACACCCGGTAGTTTGCTGCTACTATAAGATAATCTCACTCCTGAACGTCCAGGCCAAGGTCTAGGCTAAGGCCCCAGAAACCAGGCTTACTAACTTTCTCACCTCTATTGTGCATGTGGACCAGTTTGGCTTCATGCCACGCAGGAGTACTCCACGGAGTCCTGCACATGACAGGTTTACCACACGCAGAACGCTCAGCAGTGATGGCACTGGATGCCAAAGTGGCATTTGACAGCATAGAATGGCGGTACCTTTTCACTGCATTAACCAGACTGGGGTTAGGTCTAATGTTTTGCGAATGGACGAGGTTGCTTGACCAGGCCCCTCGATTGAGAGTCAATGGAGTGTAATCTAGGATGTTCCCACTGTGAAGGGGCACTCGGCAGGGATGCCCATTATTGCCTCTATTATTCACACTATTGCTGGAGCCAATGGTGGCCTCGATCTGTCAGGACCCACTGATATGAGGCATTTCGTCAATGGGCGGTTGGGAGGAACTTGTCTCCCTGTACGCCGATGACATCCTACTGTATATCTCTAGGCTGTATTTTTCTATAAAAATATTATTGGGCCTCGCAGCTCCTGATGATTAACGATTGGGTATACTCAGACTGGGGGAACTGGCCTATAGGGTCGAAAGAGAGGCTATGACTAATGGCAATTATGACACTATCCTTTACATCCTCTGGCAGATAAATGGCCTCCCATCACACACATTAACGGTCATTAGATATTGGAGTGAGGCAGAGTTAATCCTGGGTTGATGGGCCAAGTTAATGGCTGTGACCCCTCTGTGGCACAGCAACCAACTGAGCGAGGTGTCCACCCTGTGGGGCTTCTCGTGATGGTGGAAGATATGGATCGATCACCTGGGTGATGTATGGAGAGATAACTCATTGATTACCTTTAAGGGAACTCAGTCAGGAGTATGAGTTGACAAACGTCAGAAAGCCCACTACTTCCAATTCGAGCATGCCCTGCAAGCCCAAGTCCATATTCGGGAGGGGACATGTCTGCCAGACTCCTCTGCCTTGGGGTACCATTTGCTCACAGATCCCAACTAACATGGGGGCTGTCAGTGATCTACCGGAAATTGATGAACAACTCCCCAACCCCTTAGGACCCTTGAGACATGTCTGGACAGACGACCCAGGAGACATTGACAACGAAGACTGGACTAGGACCTTACAAGGCCCCAGGGAAATAGTTTTATGAGCAAGATTCAGATTGGTACAGTTCAAAGTTCCACATATAGCCTATTATTCATGCACTTTTCTACATAAACTAGGTGCAGTGGACACACCATTGTGTGCGAGAAGGTGTGCGCTGGAAGGAACCTTCTTTCACATTCTGTGGGACTGCCCCATGATCGAAGAGTGCTGGAGGCTGGTGATTAATGTGATGTCTAGAGTCCTGTCCGCACAAGTGCCCATGGAAGCTAAATGTTATTACTGATGGTGCATGGCGAGGAAGACTGTCCTAGGTACACCAAGATCTGGCTGGCACTGGGGCGGGAGTGGTGAAGCACAACATTGTGAAATGTTGGGTGGGTCCCTCTTTCCCCATCAATGGCTCTGTGAGACCGACCTAGACCGTTTTAAGAGGGTGGAGGAATTGTTTACCACAGCAGATGATGCCCTAAAATAAAATGTGGGAGAGGGTGTGGGCCCCCTGACAAGAATACAGAGGCACCACCCTGGGGACATAACAGAGCTACATTCTCAGTGTCAGTGACTCTCTGCCTTGTGAAAAGTGGGGTGTTGAGGCCATACCAGCGGCAGTAAAAGCACCAATTTATTACCAATTGTATGCTCAGAAGATATTTTTTGGCCAATCTACGTCTTGTATCTTGTGCCGCACTGTACCCTAATACTTGCAATGACTCTTCAGATTCTGTATTGTATGAGGAGCTTTGTTTAGTGAGGAAATATAAATTTTATGGTCAAGTTGTGTTCCCTAGCGCGTACCCCACCGTCTCCATGTACCAGCTTAAAGTGCATGTAACTTCCCTCCTGTGCCAGCTATGAAGACGCAAATACATTTGCGTCCAACGTTAACATGTCCTCTTTCAGACCCACCCTGAATGGGTTAAATAGTCCGTTCCTAAGTATGCTATGCGAACGTCTTTTTGTAGTGTACCTTACACGTTTTCCAGCTCTGGCAAAGTAGGCACTGAATTTCTGCCATCGAGCCATTTTTCTGGCTTCTGACTCTGAAAGCCTCAGCCCAGGCTGCCTCTGTACCCGTGAACTCTGACTTACTTCCAGCGCGGCCCACCGCGCTCAGCTCAGCCTGCTGCCTGCCAAGACTGACTATAACCTTCGAGTTATCTGTTCCGCTCCTCGAAAATACATTCCTGCCTACTAGTTTCAGTAAACATCCCCCTCAGCTGCAGAGCAAAGGGCCAATCTGTCTCCATGCAAGTAATTCATAGCCTCTGTTACCATGCTCCTATGAAAGGCCCCATGCCCCCACGCTTCTCATGCAGACACCCAGGCGCATATACACGCACTCACAGTTAGTATAGAATAGCTTCTGCCCCAGAGACCTTTTCCGTCCAGATAATATGGTTCCCAAACATCAGATATCAGATATGATAGAAGTACAAGTTGATCTGACATGCCAGACTTCTGTCTCTTTCCGTCAGTGTAAATGTCAAGTCCCCTGCACCCTCCAGTCTCACGTCAATCACACGTCATGCAGCTGCGCGCGCATCCAAGCTTCCGATTTCTGCTGACATTGCAACATTTCTGTTAGTGCCACCCCTTTTGTGACACCTACCTGTAACGTTTCTAGCACACACCTCCAGTTCACGCCTAGTCCACGCCTTCTGATTACGTACTAGTAACACGTGGATACTGTTATCTTGTCTTCTCTCAGCTGTTACGCCTACTGCATTGCTTTCTATGCTGTAAATTAAGTATATAAGCTATGTACTGTCAATAAAATGTAGCGCGCTCTATCCCTTCCTGGACCCTGTGTGGTGCCAGGAATCCGATATCCAGTTCCGGAACGATTCCTTTTTGAGGAATAAAACCCCTAAGAACTCTAACACCACGGACTCTGTTTTTTTCTTTCCGATTTGAGTTATTATTGATTAAGTACTTACCTGCATAGAAATTAAGACGGTAAATTATATATTTACATCAAGATGATGCCCTAAAATAAAATGTGGGAGAGGGTGTGGGCCCCCTGACAAGAATACAGAGGCACAACCCTGGGGACATAACAGAGCTACATTCTCAGTGTCAGTGACTCTCTACCTTGTGAAAAGTGGGGTGTTGAGGCCATACCAGCGGCAGTAAAAGCACCAATTTATTACCAATTGTATGCTCAGAAGATATTGTTTGGCCAATCTACGTCTTGTATCTTGTGCCGCACTGTACCCTAATACTTGCAATGACTCTTCAGATTCTGTATTGTATGAGGAGCTTTGTTTAGTAAAAAGAGTTTAAAAATGTTTTTTTTTTCAAAATAATGACTTACACACTAACAGTGCTTTGTGTTAAAGGCAGGGACTTCATACTATTATACAAGCATGTCAGTATAAAATACTGCACCAACCAGGATTCAATTGTGTGACTCTCTGGTCTCACAAACAGACATCTGCAGTGATCACATTCACCAACTGAGTGTTGATAACATAAAAAAATCATTCTCAGCTATCAGTTTCATTTGCATGTATTTTTTATTTAAGGTCTGCCCATTATTTTTGAATTTATATGCAGTTGGCTCAAGGTGGGAAAACAAATAAATACTCACAGAAAATGTTATTTTAGCATTTTAACCATGTTTTGGCCACTCCTCCACAGTGCCCAGAGTCACAGTTGTCATACTTTTTATGCACTTTAACCCCTGGATGTAAATGAAGGCAGCCTAGAAACGTGATAAATAAACCGAGTTGCCTGTTTCAGGCATCCTTCATTGACAAGTATTTTCAACTGCATTTGCACTCCCTGGGAGCACAGCCATGGACCCCCCAGGAGAGCGTGCATCAGAGTGAAGAACTTTGGCTTGAGGTCTTTTTCAGACACCAGGCTGAGTGTTGTTGGAGATGAAACCACATTTAAACTTTTAATGACATGAGAAAGAGAATCCAACTTATGACTCTTTCAAGAGAAGATTAATAAACGTACACCAGCTACACGTTCAAAAAGGCATGACAAGACAAAATAATCTTTAGTAACTATTTCATAAAAAAAAGCCTGTAGAAAAGATTTAGACTAGATTATATTATTTGTGTAAATAATATAGACTGTGATTTACAAATTGACAAAGTACTCTATTTCATTAACGCGTACTAGAAATGTGTAAATCATGATCTGTCGCTCTACAAAGTTTATCTCTAATCATTCTGTATCATCATTTATATGCGACCCATGATGAAGGAGTGATTTTAACTCCCAAACGCGTTGGACATAGTGTTGATTAAATAAACACACTTTGCAATAGAGGCCACAGCTTCAGTGTCGATTTTACATCTGCCTGGAGGACTGTCCTCTTGAACTCGCTTATGTGCTCTTGCTAAAGGAGCATTGTTCTGACATTTCACATATTGGATTGCTTAAGAATTGCGTAATTGTCCCACCTATTTCTTGAATTGGCATGTTTATGTCCTTTCCTGAACTCTTGAGCTTTTGATATCCTATTAGAATGTGACCAAGTTGTCATATAACCTGATGCAAATTTACTAATGAATATGCCTTTCCTTAACCTTTGATGAACTAAACTAAATTTCTATATCGACTCACCTATCATGATTATTTTTAGTCAAGTGAATGTGCAATCTTAATTTGGACTTATCAGTTATGAGGAGAGATCGTATTAGAGAGGTCTCATAGCATCAAATACTAATGCTATTATTCTGTATAGTTTTTACTGAGATCTTGGTGTGTATGATTTTGGCTCATCTACTTTTCTTTAGAAGATTTGGGCTTGCATTGATAATCATATCTATTTATGGTATTGTTCTAAGAGTAACTTACATGAGTCTGATTTCTAGTTTGTCGTTCAGTTATCCAATTCCTGGCCTCATTGGACGACGGTGGGGACCGTTTATATCTGACCGCTCTGGGCACAAAACAAGGACCATCGGAGGACCAAGCAAGTGGCAAGAAATATAAGAAAAGAGAAAATAAAATTCATGGACCCAGAAACGCCACAACAGTGTGAACAGACCCTTTGTATCTATTAAATATCCTTAATGTGATGTGGTTGTTGTCTGATTCTCAAACTGTGACAGATGGGAAACATTTATTTTCTGCTAAAATGGTGGTAAGCAGGACAGAAAAATAAAAACAAGCCTCAGATTTAGTCATGTCTTACAGGCTGGGTATTTATCAATTGTAAAGTTTTCTGATGACCATTTACAACAAAAACTAATAATTGGTAGCATACCCAATCAAAATTTAAAGCATAGATTTTTAGCACTGTTCGGAGTAATTGCATCCATTTAGGCCTCAAACCTTAAAACGGTCTTAAAATCAAAAAAATATTCAACAAGGCCGTCACATGTTGTTTCACAGTACCACCTACTCATTACAAATGGCCAGTATTTGATTTTCAGCATTCATACAGTGTCCCAATTAATGGAACCTGGGTAGTCCGACACCTCTTTTAATACTAGTGAATAGAGCCAAGTTCTTACATAGTTTAACCATGGTAGAGTGCAGACTCTATCCATATTTATGAGCTCTTTCAGTGAGTTCCTATGTGGTTCACGTCAGACAAATGATCCGATAGAAAGCCAGTAGATAAGAGGTTTTAGACTGGCTAAGTGGCCATGATTTGATATTTATTTATTTTATTTATTTCTTTTGAAAGTTTTATAGCGCGCGAACAAGATCCTTGCGGATAACAGAGCGATTTACATGAAGAAAGGTTTGTTATACATCAATTCAATGCAAGTTAAACACAAGTACATACCAACATATAAAAGTAAAGCAGTACGGTAAAGCACCGAAAACAGTCCAGTTGAGGCCGGTAAGGGGTAGATATAATGACTTAAATGTCTAAATGGACATATGTCATAGTAAGGACTATTAGCGTGGGTAACACTGATCACGAGATTTGCATAGATTATGCTCCGGAGTATTTTGCCATGAGAATCGATTTTACTTCCTTTTTTAAAGAAGCAATTGAAGTCTGGATTCTGGGGGTAAGGCATTCCAAATCCTGGGCGCCATCCCTGAGAAGGATCGTTTATAGGCTTTCTTCTTTGGGGTTTCAGTAGTAGGTTGTCCGCACTACTTGAAGATCTTATCCCTTCAGAAATCGTCAGTTTCTGTGCCAGATGGCTGGGTGCCTTGTGATGCAGGGCTTTATGCATCATACATGCTATTTTCAGATGAATTCTGGCTTTCAGTGTTAACCATTTCAAGGATTTCAGGTCTGGGGAGATGTGGGCCCTTTTTTTAGACCCAGTGATGAGTCTCGCTGCAGCATTTATTGAAGCTCTCAGAGGTGCTGTTGTAGTTGTTGCAGGGCCACACAGAGAGACACATCTATTCTCTACTCTGGGGATAAGTAAAGCTTGAACTGCCTGCTTGAAATTGTTGGACACAAAAAGGGGGTTAGGTCCAATTGACAGGACCCAAGAAGGGCCCTTTTACATTAAATTAAGCAAAAAATACCTGGGGTCCCATTTATTTATTTTTAAAGAAACCACACTATATGCTTTTAGCAGTTTGGGTTATTTATTTTACCCTTCAATTAATATTTTACGAAATTATTCTGTGGAAATTCTCTTTTTTCAGAGAAACACATATATTCAACGACACAATTTGACACTTAATATTTAGACATACCTAGACAATGTGCAAAATTAATGCTTTCACGTAAACTCATAATCAACATGTAGAAAAAATGTAAAATGATGTAAGACAAATCAGACCCATATACATCACATATATATATATACGTATGAAAAAAGGGACATCAATTTATCTTAGTGCATACATATAGCAATGAACAAATTCTGAATCTCTAAATGTTCATTCAGTCCTGATTTTTAAGAAACAATTTTAATTAAAGGGCATAAATTGATTATGTCTGCCGACGCGTTTCTAGCCTCGTTTTTCCAGTTACTGGCTTTCATCAGGGCTTCTTACTCAGAGTCCTATTGGTCATATGTATTGCCTTGGATTTTATCTTCTTTTCCCAAATGCTACCAGAAAGTTGTTTGTATATGTTATCACGTAGAGGCGTTCAGTGCCCAAACATACGTTTCCTTTAGAGTCCTGAGGCAGCTTAACTCTGCTTTGATGCCTTCCACCTCCTCACTGGCGGTTCGTTTTTCGGAGGATTTCAATACTCGATCTTTCACGATCTTACTGGCAGCTTACACCTGGCATGAATCCCAGTCAGTATGTTGACTACGCTAGTTGCTGCTTGCTCGGCTTGAAAATCTGGAAGTCCATTTTGCTCGACCATTATTTGCTTCTGGAGTGGGTGCAATCCGTCTGCTGAGCCACAGTACGTGGTCGGTGGACGGGAAGAAATAAATTGATGAAGCCTCAGATGCTTGAAATCGTTGGCAGGAAGGAAGCGCTTCAGCTTCCTCAGTGTGTTTATCTGGAAGTTTGCTCCCTTTGTAGCATTGCTAATATGTTTTTGCATATTGAGATTACTGTCAAGAGTTATTCCCAAAGATTTCGCAGACTTCACGAGGGTTGGTTGAACATTGAGTGCCGTAAGATGTTGATCCATTATTGCATAATGGAGACTTTGACCGGTGGAGCTATTAGAAGGAATTCTGTTTTTAGGGCATTCAATTTGAGATGGTTTTCTGCCAGCCATGTCTGAGTATTCCCAAGCATTGAGTTAAAGAGTTTGATGTCTTCTAGGGTGTGGATCTTAAGGTATAGTTACGTGTTGTCAGCGTACATGTGATATTGCACGTTAGACGTGTGTAGCATTTCCGTGAGAGGTTCCATGAAGAGATTAAACAGTGTTGTGGAAAGTGAGGATCCTTGAAGGACTGCCAACGTTACTGAGACAGGTATGGACAAGGTGTTGTTGACCTCAAATTATTTTGACCGGTTTTGGAGAAATGAGATAAACCAGCTTAGCACTGACCCAGATAGACCCATTCTGTACTTTAGAAGATCTATCAAGTTCTCATGTTTGACGGTGTCGAAGGCTGATGAGAGGTCTAGTAGGATGAGTAGGCAAGTTCCGTTCTGATCAAGAATTTGTAGAGCATCATCAATTATGTTTGTCATGGAAGATTCGGTGCTACGCCCAGCTCGGAAGCCTAATTGGTGTTTGTCAAGAAGGTTAAAGTGATCAATATGCCTTGTCAGTTGGTGGTGTACACATTTTTCCAATAATTTGGCCAAGGTAAGAATATTGGAAATAGGGCAATAGTTGTTTAAGTCCGAAGAGTTTGCCATGGGTTTCTTAAGAATGGGTGATACCTGTCCAACTTTGAGGGTGTCCGGAATGCAGCCTTGTTGAAGTGAACTGTTAATGATCTTGGTCCAGAGAGATAGAAGCAGAGGCGTAAAGACTTAAACAGCATTTGTGGGGAGAGGATCGGTGAAATGATTAGCAGGCTTCAGGGCACTAAGATAAATTCTTCAGTGTAAGAAACAAAGGATGACCAGGCTGCTTCATTTTATAGGTCAAACTTTGATGAAATTGAAATGAAATATCACAAAAATCTAGCCCCATCATTGTTCCAGATATTAAAAGAGTATCATGTGCAAACATCAGTGCCCAGATCTTGTGGCCAGCTAATATTGAGGAATCATTATTGCATTCACAGAGATATTAAGTACATCATTAATATAAAAGGAAAGCAATATAGGAGCGTTCATGCATCACTGGTGGACCACTCGTAATTATTAGTGTGCCAGGAGACTGATGCCTAACAAGGGACCTGTGGCTGTGGGTAGATTGGGAAGCCTAGGTTGTAATGGTCTTGGTCTGCCAAAGGTATGGGCAACCCCTTCTAGTAGTTACAATGCCAATGAAACTTAGTGGCACCTCAGCAGATGGCGTCTTCCAGAAGGAGATCCAAACAGAGGACAAAGCCAGAGAGCAAAGAAATTCCTAGATGGCAGCAAGGTTCCAGGAGGAATGAATGGAGACAACCCAACAGTAAGACTAAACTAGTCCAAGGATCTGGAGGGAAACTCGGAGCATCAAGAAACTGGACAAACAACACAACAGACTCACTAACCAAGGATTAACATAGAATAGTTCAGAAAAAAAGAAACACACCAACAAGACTGACAAATTGTTGTGATGCAAGGAGTAGAGGAATTCTTTCCTTTTATACTCTGAAAACAGGAAATTACCTCAAAGACAGTGATGCTGCCATGTTGGATTGGGAATCTCTTATGGGCAATAATGGTGTGGCAGCCATCTTGGAATGGACGATATATACATCCAAGGAATATTCACTAGGATTCTGGTAAGCAGCAGGATTTGGGAGACTGGAAGCAGAGGTGCAGACTAGGGAGAAGTGTGAGGGATCTGGAGACTGTTCTGGCAGGCCATTTGCTGCCAGGTAATTTTATTGAAATGAATGAATGAAATGAAAAAGGATTTATAAAGCGCATGGCTGCCCGGAAGCGTCCCAGCGCTGAGGGTGCAGTGGAAAACTGAGGAGAAGTGCAGGGGAAAGAGAAGTGATTTTATAATTATTATTGTGGGAAAAGAATTGTCTTCAGAAGCTTGCGAAACTTCATGTAGTTTGGTTCAATTCGCATCCAAGCTGGCAGAGAATTCCACAAGGTTGCTGACGTGACCGAAAAACGTCGCCCACCAGTGCGGGCCTTCTTGACTCTATAAACAGTGGCAAGGTTACCTTGAGATGAACGCAGGGACCTGGTAGTTTTGTAGGGATAAAGTAATGTCCCTAGCATAGGGGCCCTTTACCCTGAAGGGATCTGTGGGTGATACACAGAGCCTTAAATTTGATCCTTTCCCGGACAGGTAACCAGTGGAGAGCTCTGAGCGCTGGTTTTGCTGATGATCTCCGGGCGGTGCCTGTCAACAACCTCGCTGCTGCGTTTTGGGTGCGCTGAAGGATATTAATAGTGGATTCAGGCGCATCGGCGTAGGGAGTGCAGTGGCCCTACGTGCTCAAAAGGTACCACTGGCACCAAGGAAGCCACATGTCCCTCCAGCCTGCCCAAAGCCAACTCAGAGGCTACCATTGGGTGAAGTAGTGGCGGCAGCGCAACACAGTGTATAAACATATTATTATGGTCAATACACTTTCTAGAACACCCACATATCTTAAAACCTTCTTAACATAGATCTGGGATCCAGATCAAATGATGCCCTCATATCTACATAGCACACATACAGGTTGAGGCTTTTAAAATGGGGAGTGCAAAGAGTTCAAAAGTGAAAATAGGGGTACTTTGAACTAAATTCTATGTGTAGTTTGTCTCTAGAGCCTTATAAAAGGGGCTACTTGAATTATGAAGCATTGCAAGACCTGTTTCTACTTAGTTAATAGAAGGCAACATATGTATATATATTGTACAATATTATCATCTTGCTACTAGGAAATTTTGCTAACACAAAGATTTATAAAATGAATCGCCTATTAAACATTATTGTTACCCATAATTGATGATCTATCAACATCATTATCTTTACCAACCAGAGCAAAATAGTTTTTCTAAAACAGGGGTCTCCAACGTCTTTTACAATGAGAGATACTTCCGATCCGTGAACATCATTCTGAGCTTCTTACAAATACACAGCTATCAAGTCAGGCAAGGTCATCAGATTGTCAATTTAATCAAGCTTGAATGCTTCCACTTTGGCTCATCTAGTCTCACTTTCCAGTTACTCTGCTCTTCTTTCCCACATACAGTACTCTCCTCCCACATACAGTTTGAGTGACAGAACCGGGCCTACTTAACAAGTAGTTTTGCTACATGGTGATTGGTCATGTTGCATTCTACATGCTGTTAGTCACAATGCTTCTGCTAGCGCGGTCTTCTGCACTATGCAATGAACTACATCAGAAAACTCCACATCTTCTAAATCATATGATAGGCTGGCCCATATTCTATAGCTACTCACTTCCAGCTGGTGACTTACTGGTAGTTCTTGAGATGCTTGTTGGAGCTCCATAGTTTAAAGCATGTAGTTTGGAACTGAAGGAGTACTTCTTTTAACATGCCTATGAAAGGTAAGGCAGCTAAATTACCTTTAACCACTCAGTGTCAGGTTAAGCCTTTGCTCTCGCAGTGGACTTAATGGAACCTCTCATTTACATCAATAAACAGCTCTGCAGAACATTATTATGCACTCCTTATTTCTCCTTTGGGTATCTCACGTCATCAGATGGTAAAAAAGAGTGTTGTTAGTCATCCTTCCAAAATCTTGTCTCTGTCTATCATAACTGCTTCCTTGACAGCTTAAGGCCAGATTTAGATCTGTCCAATGAGATCTAAATCAGGCGCGTATTAACGTGCGCAAACATTTGCAAAAAACTTAGGAAAAACATTTCAGATTAAAGAATAAACATGTTTTTCCTGTCCTTTATAAAAATATGTTTGAACATGTAGGGTTTGAGAGTCCTTTCTGAAGACTTCCTTGCATTAACCATGCAATCCAGGCCAAAAGGGGGCAATGTGTGTTTCCATACTTCTCCGTACCCACTGCCTGCCACAGAATGACTGTTAGAAGTTGACCCGGGAAAGGTAATGGGATAAGAGAGAGAAACAGAGATGCTGCATATCCTCACACTGTCTTGTTGCACAAATTGGGTGGATCTGCCCTGCATGAGCGCTGATATCTAAACAAAACCGAAGCCTTTTGGTATTGCTATTCTACTCACTCAGGCATCTAAAATAAGATATCATGTACTATTATCGTTTGACAATCTCTATATTTTCAGCTCTCCATAACCCTGCCTTTACCTAGACCTGAAACACAATTTATATAATGTATAGCAACAGTATGCTGAGCTATTAGGCATTCTTGGTTAAAGAAAACCTGATTTTAGGTTATATAGCATTGTTCTGTGGTTCAAATTGCTTTCAACATAAGTAGTTCATAAACTGCAACATGAGAAGTGTTCATTCATATCGGATTGTTTGCCTAAGCAAGCAGCAATCATGCTTTCATATAAAGTAATACTATAATCCCATACATCTTCAAAGGAGTGTATAGCAGTCCGAGCAAGATGAGGTTTCAACATTTCCTCTTTTATAAACAAACACATGCAATATAGAATTTGTAAACCTAAATAGACGATTCCTTGTAAAACAAGCAAATGAAAAGGATGAGCTTGTAATCCTTAATGAGTGACTCATAAATAATGTTCAAGTGCAAAGTCTATATCCTTTAACCATGAGTGGTGTGCTAAAATATTTCTCTGACTATGGTTGATTCTCTTGTCGACTTTGAATAATAAAGTAACTGTGTATAATCACTGCCTAGCTTGGGCATTATGAACTGTGAGTAATGTTATACTCTGTAGCATTCAAGATGGCCACCTACTTGTGCAATTTGCAGGAGAGCTTTGTGGCTTCATGAGGTAGATAATCCTGTCTTCACTGATGTCTTGGGCTTAGCACATCTATTGGAAACGCAATGTATCTTTCGAATTAATGGCTATACTATGGGAAATAGTTACAATGGGAGTGCACCACCGGAACATCACTTTTACTGACTTTCTGATGGTGCAATGCCCTGTACCATATTTACAATGTGACATTGAGCCACTTTTGTGGCTAAACACAGCTTTGCAAATATACCCTTTCTCACAGGTATCTGCGTGTAAGGGTCATGCAATGAACGTTGTTGTGGACATTCCACCACAAAACCCATTGCTTTTTGACGATGCACCAGATTTACAAGGATCTGTAAATTTGAGGCAGTGCCGAAAACAAAGAATGGCGTAACAAGGAAGAATACCTTTATTTTTCTTCAATTTTTGCTTTTTCTATGTGTGTTGCCTTCTGCAACACGCATAGAAAGAACAAACCCCATTAATGATTGCTTGTGTGCTGGAAGGTGCCACTTCCTGCACATAAAAAATCCTTAAATAATGACAATGTTCTAATTCCATGTGTGCTGCAGAATTAACCTGTTTGCTGGTTCTTTCAGCCAATGGGCGTCGCAAGTACTACCTCAGTAGTGCGGCCCCGCACGCCTAATAGAATGTTCAGCACTGGTGCGGAACGTTCAAAGCAGCAAACGGGTTAACAACTCACCATTACTGATTGTTTATGTACTATGGCGCAAACATATCTCTTTTGGTGCTAGGTAGCTAATTTTAACACCAACGCCAGGAAAAAAACAGGAGTGTGCCTTATTGTTGTAAATACAGTACATCCTTGCATTTTGGAAATGGTCAAGCACTGCTCTGTGAAATTTAGTGCAGCTCGCGCTCCATCATTTCCTTGTAAATATGCCCCTATTTGCACACCGCCATCTACAGAAACAACGGGAAATGTTGAAGATATGATATGATTCAGAGGGATATGTCTTTCCAAGGAACCGGTGCATGAAGGTATGTAGTCAAGTGCATAATAAGCCTACCCCAAACATGTTTTTTTACGGTGGTTCATGATGCATTTCTCCTGTTTCAAAAGGGTGTAAATAACTTGTGATGTAGTATCAAATTTAGCAGTATTCAATTTGCTGACCTACCGAAGGATGATTGGAAAGGGGCGACCACTCGGTCCCCCCGAACGTATGGATGAGTGCCTCGATCCCCCCGGGAAGCCATTTTTGGGCGGGAGGCGCGTCTCGGCTGGTATGCCCGAAGCGGCGTAGCCGGGGCGCGCTTTTTCCCGCCCTAGAGTGGGCTGGCCTAGACACCGACGCAGCCAGCCACGCCCTCGGGGCGGGCAGGGGCGGGTTTTCGCCCGCCCTGAAGACGGATAAAAGAAGGCGCAAGACCAGAAGACGTCCTCTTGTTCTTGTGCTCCGAAGCTGCACCTCCTCGCTACACGTGAGCTCGGGACGGAACGAAGAGCCAATTTTGAGCGTTTTGATCTTTTCTTTGTCTTCTAGATACTTCGTCGGAGAGATGCCCAAGAAAGGCGCAAAGAGAATGACGACCGAGCAGATGGTTCGGGCCCTTTTTAAGGATATGTCCGACATAAAGAAGCGGCTGGCGGAGCGAGACGGGGAGGAGGGATCAGGCCAACCACCGGCTGGAGGGAGACCTAAGAGGCCGAGAAGGGTTCCAGCCGGGGGAGATGTCCCGGCTCCCTCTGCCCCGCTCGAGGCGCCGACCCCAGTACCGATCGAGGGGAATCCAATCCCCGTTGTCGTCACCCCGACACCTAAGGAAGACATGCCCCCCGAGCTGGCAGCACAGCTAGCAGCATGGTTGGGGGATAGCAGTGATGGCGCCACGGCTGCCGAGGCACAGGCGCTGATCAAAGGGCTTCGTGAGAAGAAAGAGGCAGCTAGAGTGGCCGCACCGTTGGCAGGGATAGACAAGCCGCAAGCGGCAGAAGCTGCGTCCGGTTCAGGTAAGCGGCCATTGCCGATTGCACGGGACGAGTCAGCACCCTCTCGTAGAGAGAGATTGGGACAACATGTGCCTTTAGCCATAAAGGAAAAGATCTGGGCAGGGGAATACGTGAATATTTTTTCCTTGCTTGTTGATCATTATGATGTGGAGCATGTAAAAAGTCAGAAGGACCTAATGCATCCGAGTGTTTGGCGCGCAAAAATGGCCGCCTTTAAGGTAAATGAGAACATTGGCAACTGGGGCAATGCCTGGGGTATTTTTACATCGATTTTGGGGGAACGTAGGCCCGAGTTGCTTCCTGAGTTTCCCGTTTACCAATCACGAATTATGGGTTACTCGGCGGCGTATCAAGGTAACCATTGGTTTTGTTATGATAATCTGTTCAGGAAAGAAAAGGAACATAACAAGAGTTTGACCTGGGATTGTTACGATTCTTTAACGTGGGATAAAATGAAAGAATCGGGAATGTTAAGAATGCCATTGGTCGGGAGCAATGTTGTTGATTACTCCCGCCAAAATGTGGGGTCGCCCTTTCGACCAAGTACGAGCACCGACGACCAGTCGAGGCCCGCAGGTAATACCGGGAGAAAGGGTTTCTGTTATAACTTCAACAGAGGGAAATGTACCAGGCCTCCGGGGTCCTGTAAATTTAGACACGAATGTAGTACGTGTGGGTCATCCCATCCTGAGTCATCGTGCAGAGCCAGAACGGGTGAGAATGGGGGTAAGGGAGGCGCCAAACAGGTCTAATTTAGTCCGAGGGGCGCCTTTACCAACCCCGATTGATACCTTGGCAATGATCCCCTGGCTCAGCGATTACCCGGATCGTGCTTCTGCCGGGGTGCTGCGGAACGGTTTTACACATGGTTTCCGCATCCCGGTGGGGGACTTTCAGGGTGTAGGGATTTGCAAGAATCAGCTTTCCGTCTTACAACATTCATCTGTGGTGCAGGAAAAAATTCAGAAAGAGGTTAGCCGGGGACGGGTCGCCGGCCCGTTTAGTGTACCCCCGGTACCGGATTTTGTTTGTTCTCCGTTAGGGGTGGTCCCCAAGAAGGACCCAGGTGAGTTTCGTCTGATCCATAATCTGTCTGCTCCACACGGCCTTTCGGTGAACGACGCAATTGATCCTGGAGTTTGTTCGGTGCGATACGCATCGTTTGATGAGGCAGTAGCCATCTTGAATCGCCTGGGGCCCGGGACGTTGATGGCGAAATCAGATATCGAGTCAGCGTTCCGGTTGCTCCCGGTACACCCAGACGATCAGCGTCTTTTGGGATTCGGGTTCCAGGGATCATTGTACATGGATAGGTGTATGCCAATGGGATGCTCTATATCATGTGCTTATTTTGAGCAATTCAGTACTTTCCTGCAATGGGTGTTCACTAAGAAGACGGGTTTTCGAAATGTAATGCACTACCTTGACGACTTTTTGTTCCTTGGCCCCGCCGGAAATCCCGAATGTGCCCAGGCCTTAGATGAATTCTGTGTGTTGATGGGTCATTTTGGCGTGCCGTTGGCACCGGGTAAAACTATGGGTCCCACGACTTGCCTCGAGTTTTTGGGGATCGAGTTGGACTCAAGGGAGGGGTGTTTCCGTTTACCAGCTAGCAAAGTGTTGAAATTCAGGTCAGCCCTCCGAGTATGTTTAAATACACCCAAGGTTACACTGCATCAGTTGCAACAATTAGTGGGGAAGTTGAATTTTGCCTTGAGAGTAATCCCAATGGCTCGCCCTTTTTCCCGCTCCATTGCCCAAGCGATGATTGGCCTGAAGGAGGGTCATCATCGCACGAGGTTATCGGCTGAGGTCCGCCAGGACATGCGGATATGGTTAGCATTCCTGGCGGACTTCAATGGCCGAGTCGTCTGGAACAAGCCAGCCGTGTCCTCGGAAGAGCTTGGGCTATGGACGGATTCAGCAGGAAGCATAGGTTTTGGCGCCATCTTCGGCACGAACTGGTCTGCTCAAAGATGGCCCCTATGGTGGCACGAGAAGGGGCTAACGAGTAATATCGCTTTCCTTGAATTATTTCCCATTCTCGTGGCCCTGAGAACCTGGCCAGAAGGTTTCAGAGATCATTCTGTCGTTTTTTGGTCCGACAATATGACCGTGGTAGAATGCATCAACAGTCAGTCAGCCCATTGTAAATTGATTTTGAGGCTGCTCAAAGAAATTGTCCTACTATGTATGCAACTGAACGTGGTTTTCAGAGCAAAACATGTCCCAGGAGTGTTGAATCAGGCCGCTGACGCACTGTCTCGTTTTCACATGCAGGCTTTCTCGGGTTTCCTTCCTTCAGCGGACCCGGAGCCGGCACCCTTCCCCGAAGCTCTCTGGTCTCTCGGTGCCCCGAACTTCGTCACCTCGTGGGAGAGAGTCTAGCACCCAGGACAAGGAAGGCATATGAAGGGGCGTTCCAGGCCTATTTAGCCTTTTTGGGGGCAGAGAGAGGGGGTCTTTGGGGTCAGGAAGAGTGGGTAGTACTCTTTCTTATGTCTTTACACAGGGCTGGGAAATCGGTGGCTACGGCCCAAAGGCATCGTGCCGCCATTTCCTTTGTTGCCAGGGCCCATGGCATCCTGGACCCAACAGCGTCTTTCACAGTACAGAAAGCGCTGCGTGGGTGGCAACGCCTAGAGGGTCGCAGAGTAGACGTGAGACGACCGATAGGTCTAGACAGGTTGTCCCTGTTACTGGCCACACTCCCGAACACATGCTCGTCCCCTTTTGAGACCTGTTTGTTCCGGACTGCATTTACGCTGGCGTTTCACGGGGCTATGAGAGTTAGTGAGCTGGTTGCAAGGAACAAACAGGATGTGACGGGGGGCTTGTGCAGGGAACATGTTCAGATCAGGGGGGACGCGATGATTGTCTCCTTTCTCCGGTCTAAGACTGACCAAGATGGGAGAGGGGACTGTACGATCATTCGCGGGAACCCCGAGTCATCCATGTGTCCGGTACAGTGCTTAGAAGATTACCTAGCACAGAGAGTGGCATCATGGGGGGGGACATTGTTGAGGCATGCAGACGCCACCCCGCTGACGAGGTTTCAGTTTCAACGGGTGCTTGCAATGGCCATTGCCGCAGCGGGCTTGGACCCGGGCGAATTTGGGACCCACTCCTTTCGTATAGGGGCTGCCACTGAAGCTACAGCCAGGGGTCTTAATGTAGAACAAGTGAAACGTGTGGGGCGCTGGTCCTCCAATTGTTATAAGAGGTACGTGCGATTGCACATGTTGTGAAGCTGTATTCATGTACTCACGCCTCTTGTCTTTTGTTTGTTTTCAGTTGTGCAAGCCTACGCGGCAGGGCAGACTGAGCAGTCGACCCAACACCAGGCCAGCGGTCGCACGTCACCGGCTGTGAAGAAGGAGGTGTGGGTCGTGGGCCACTCATACGTGAGACGGGCCGCAGACGTATTCAAAGCAGGTGACATGATTCACGTACCTGGGGAATACGGGTACAGAGTGTCCTTCTACGGAAGGGGCGGTCTCTGTATTGACCAGTTTCAGGAATTTTTTGAGGGCCTGTTAGAGCGGATGAGGTCACCGCCGTCCATAGTCATAGTGCATTTGGGGGGCAATGATTTGGTCACCACCGGTAGACGACTGCTCCTGGAGGCTATGCTTTCCACGGTAAGTTGGTTAGCGAGGAGAGTTCCGGGGTGCCTAATTGCGTGGTCTCATATGATCCCACGAAAAGTGTGGCGGGGGGCTATCTCGATCCCTGCTTTGAATCATTCTGTTAAAAAATTGAATAACAAAGTGAGTAGGTTGTTCCGTTCCAAGACATTGCATTCAATCTCGCATAATTGTATTAATGATGACAGTATGTATCTGGGGGATGGTGTGCATTTGTCGAGGGCAGGGAATGAGTTACTCATAGGAGACTTCCTAGCCTGGTTAAAATCTTTAAAGCATGACCTTTAGGTAGGAGTTTTGTGGGGGGTCCGGATAGCCGGTCAACTGTCCGGACCTGTGGCGGTAAGGTCATGATCGGTGAGCACTAATTGGTAGATCCCTATGAGTGGGCGTCACCCAACACGGATGGGAGCGCTCGGGAGAGGTGGCCATTGGCCCCTCAGTGGGGAGGCGGTCCCGTCTAAGGGCGGGTCGCCGGAAGTAAAGGAAAGGCGGTCAAGGCCCCTTCCTTTGTAGGAGGGGTTACAGCCCCCTCCTGGGGAATTTCCCGGGGCCAGTGTCATCTGCGACGGCAGATGCGGTAAGTTGTGTGGGGTGGGGAGAGGTCAACGATACCTTCTAGATACCACACACAAGTGTTCGAACGACCTTTAAATGGCGTCGAGTCTTAAGTGCCCCCGTCAAGTCAAGGGAAATTGTTAGTAGTTGCACTTGAGGTAAGCCCCTGTGCCATCGCCCCTCCTAAGTGGGAGGGGTAAGTCTGGTTAGGGATCTTGACACCGGTTATGACCTTGCCGTTGGCCCTTAAACGTTAGGATGTACAATTTCAGTGTTCTTAGAGAATGTTTTTTGTAGGATGCTAGTTCGGCTAGGAGAACCTCTGTATTAGAGATTATGTTAAGGTTAGCCAAACATCGTAATGTGATAATGAAATTGTACATAACATGAAAACGTTTAATGTTTTTAATTTTTTGTTTTAATAAATACGGCCGGGATGGTCACTCCATCCCACATCCAAAAACTTTAAGAACTGTTTCCGGTTTCCCTTCCTTTTGGGGATTGTGTTGAGAGGGGGTGGCGGGTATCTCAGCCATATGGAAAGGGGCGACCACTCGGTCCCCCCGAACGTATGGATGAGTGCCTCGATCCCCCCGGGAAGCCATTTTTGGGCGGGAGGCGCGTCTCGGCTGGTATGCCCGAAGCGGCGTAGCCGGGGCGCGCTTTTTCCCGCCCTAGAGTGGGCTGGCCTAGACACCGACGCAGCCAGCCACGCCCTCGGGGCGGGCAGGGGCGGGTTTTCGCCCGCCCTGAAGACGGATAAAAGAAGGCGCAAGACCAGAAGACGTCCTCTTGTTCTTGTGCTCCGAAGCTGCACCTCCTCGCTACACGTGAGCTCGGGACGGAACGAAGAGCCAATTTTGACCCACCCACCAGCCCCTGAGGACAGCAAAGTTGTTGTGCAATAAAGTGAATTGATAAGTTTGTTTTTTCCGTTTCGTTTACAGGCTATAACAGTATCAGTTTGTGGTTAATCATAATAAAGGTTGGTGAATATCGTTTAGGTTGTTACGATTAAAATGATTTGATGTAGTGTTGCATTTCTAGCATGTTCTTTCGGTCGTAGCGACCAATGTTTTCATAGGTTTAGGAATTGTCGTATTTATTTTTTGGTAGGCGGTAAGGTCATGATCGGTGAGCACTAATTGGTAGATCCCTATGAGTGGGCGTCACCCAACACGGATGGGAGCGCTCGGGAGAGGTGGCCATTGGCCCCTCAGTGGGGAGGCGGTCCCGTCTAAGGGCGGGTCGCCGGAAGTAAAGGAAAGGCGGTCAAGGCCCCTTCCTTTGTAGGAGGGGTTACAGCCCCCTCCTGGGGAATTTCCCGGGGCCAGTGTCATCTGCGACGGCAGATGCGGTAAGTTGTGTGGGGTGGGGAGAGGTCAACGATACCTTCTAGATACCACACACAAGTGTTCGAACGACCTTTAAATGGCGTCGAGTCTTAAGTGCCCCCGTCAAGTCAAGGGAAATTGTTAGTAGTTGCACTTGAGGTAAGCCCCTGTGCCATCGCCCCTCCTAAGTGGGAGGGGTAAGTCTGGTTAGGGATCTTGACACCGGTTATGACCTTGCCGTTGGCCCTTAAACGTTAGGATGTACAATTTCAGTGTTCTTAGAGAATGTTTTTTGTAGGATGCTAGTTCGGCTAGGAGAACCTCTGTATTAGAGATTATGTTAAGGTTAGCCAAACATCGTAATGTGATAATGAAATTGTACATAACATGAAAACGTTTAATGTTTTTAATTTTTTGTTTTAATAAATACGGCCGGGATGGTCACTCCATCCCACATCCAAAAACTTTAAGAACTGTTTCCGGTTTCCCTTCCTTTTGGGGATTGTGTTGAGAGGGGGTGGCGGGTATCTCAGCCATAAGGGTGTTAGCCTTGGCAAGATTCAAACTCTAGTTTCAATGATGACCATTCAAAATATTGAGCCATCCTTCTGTGACTGTTAATTGCGCATGGACCTCATTTCCCCCTTCTTTCGTTCCCAAATACAGAAACTTGCAGATGAAAGGCTACCAGGTAAAGTTTGCAAACTACTGGTAGTTGCTTTGAATTCTAATACACTGAAATAGAAACAAAAATAAGGAGAGTAATCCTTGCAAAGTCTCAGTCCTTGGCAACCATTCTGAAACAGTCTAGAACAAGCTGCCTAGCCTGTTCCCTTCCAGATAGAAACTGAAGTAGCCCCAAACCGACTTCAATCTACACATCAGAGCTCTATTGTTTCAGTCCTTAGTTAAACATGGCACCCAGGTCTGGCTACATTTGTCAACTTAGGGCATGACACTCAGGGCACAATTCCTCTTAAAAGAAGTGGGGGGACGCTGATGTCACGACAGGAAGTGACGTCACTAAAGGTGGCTTGCCCCATCAGACTCATTGCCTCCCCTCGCTCACCCCTTAGATGCAATTGCATCAGAGAAGCCAGCACGTGAGCAGCAGTCTGAATGAGCTCCGATCTCACCCCAGAGAGGCCAAAGAGTGAATATGTGGCTCCATTTGCTGCAGTTATCACCGGTAAAATAAGTGGGGGGACGCCGTCAACCCGCATGGTACCCCGACTCGAGCCCTGATTACACTGAGAAAAGTGATGAATCACTCTGAGTCGCACTTCATTGCTTTATTTTCACTCAATGTGGCACTCTGGACAGAGGCCAGCCAAGGCAAATCAGATCCAACATGAACAATCTTGTCCCAACTCGAGGGTCTGGTCCCCTCTGAATAGGGAAGACAAACATCCCAAAATCCGGGAGGAGAGGGGAGGGGGAGAGGTGCGACCGCGCTCTGTGACAGGGCCGGTTTTCGGCCGGTTTTGTTACAGGGACGTTTTTGCAGCATAACGACCCTGCAACAAAAACGGCCCCAGGGGCCCAAAACCGGCCCCCAACCATGCGGCCCACCGGGGAATTGCCCGGTGCCCTCAACGGCCAGTCCGGGCCTGGTTATAGATGCCGGGTTTGGTGGCTCAGTTGATTAATGCGTCCACTGCAGGGGCCAGTGTTTGACCATATGGTCACAGGTTTAAACACTCTGCCTTTCATCCGAGTTCAATAAAATGAGTGCCATTGAGTTGGGTAACAATAAACATCTGTTATTCATCACCAAGATGCCTATGGGTGAACCTGGGATTTACAAATACACGTGTTATGTTATGTCATAGGCGGAGCCCTCCCTGTGGCATGAGGAGCAAGGCACACATGTCTGGGTATGTCTGGCGCACCTAGATTGTCTCCTGCAACAAAGAAAGTGAAGGAATGCTTGAATTAATACCAACTAGTGACAATCACTTGGGGCAACATTCCAGTCATCATTTTCTCCCACAGTGGCACGCCAGACAGAGGCCAGCCAGGGTACCATGCCAGGTCCCCTACAGATGTGTCAGTTGTTTCTGCGATGATTAATGGCACGGATACCTCAGAGAGTTCTTGTAAATCTGTCTTTGTTACAAAAGCATTTCCACACTGATGCACTTTGTATGTGTTTCTCGACGATAAAGCATGTATATATTGATGTGTACTTCGACGATGCATATGCCAGAGGGGTTTTAAGCACAGGGCAATTGCCATTTGCAGCAACCTGAAAATGAAATGAAGACACCTTCAGTGGCAGGTTCCTATGTGCTGAAACAATATGTTCATGTATTATTGTTTATGTTAATACTCCCAATGTAATGACGAGGTTTATATTGACATCTGGCAGCAGTCTCAGAGTACCAAATTAAATATTCATAACTACTCCTTACTACCTCCCTCTCTTCTTTTGTTACCTCCCATGAGGACAGCCCCTCTTACATGTGTCCTTACTCTCTAGGTTTTATAAACAGTTGGTGAGCTCTATTTAGTTAATGTCTTCCTGAAGCAGACACAACATGCTGCATGGGCGGCCACCGCATATCTTTCCAATGTATTTACTTTTGTATTAATCGCCGCATACCGCAATTTAGCTTTAAACATCTGAAGCCAAAGTGCTGCGTGCCACCATTACTACCAATGTCAATAAATAGAAAAAAAGGCTGGCGAATGCTGCATTTGTTTTCCATTTGTTTACTTTTGTAGCAATGGCGGAAAGTGGCGCTTTAGTTTTAAACATCTTAAGCTAAAGCAATGGGTGCCACGATTGCTACAAAAGTAAATAAATTGAGTGTAAGAGGTGTGGCGCAGCGGCCAGGTTGCCTGATTCCGGACCATGGGGTTCATGGTTCGATCGCCGGCGACAGGTCAGCCCAGCACCATGTGACTCTGGGCAATAGCTCGCTTAATCTTCCCGAGGCCCCCCAGCGCCGGGAAACCACTTCGGAGGTAGCTGTGCGCTTTACAAATTCAAGGTTATTATTATTTAAACGAATTGGGGCGGCTGCTTGGCTTTTTTCCCTATTTATTTACTTTTGTAGCAATCATGGCATGCTACACTTTAGCTTTAAACATCTGAAGCTAAAGTGCAGCATGCCGCAATTGCTACAAAAGTAAATAAATACAAAAAAAAGGCTGGCGGCCACCACATTTTTTTTCTATTAATTTACTTTTGTAGCAATCGCTGCACGCCGCCGTTTAGCTTTAAACATCTGAAGCTAAAGCGTGGCATTAGGCAAATGGCTTTGTAGTCTTTTCTTGTTCCTGCGCAGTGTTACATCTTCCTCCGTCATGCACGCTGGAACTATAGTGTGTGCATCATGGATTTCAGCGAGTTTGAGCAAGACAACAACCACAACAGCAGGCTAAGCTCTACTTTGCTTCCTGTGTGTGTCAGTGAACCCTGTTGCTTGGGAATAAATAAGGCAGGCCTGGACCCGGTCCTGGGGATGAGTTGTATTCTTTATTATTGCAGGTTGCTGTACTTTACATGGCTAATAGAGGTCCATAGAGACAGCTCGTACCAGGTGAAGGTACTGCATCCTTTCCTTGCATCATGGATTTTCTTTTATTAGTTCTGCTACTCCTAGGATATTTTTTAAGGAACAATACATTCTAATAAACATTCTCATTTGCCACGCCAATAGCTCTAAATGTAACTAATGCAAAACTTATTGCATTGCAAATGCTTGTTTCATAAGGCGAAATGATGGGCTCCTCTTGCTAAATGTATTATTGGGCCTCTTTGACTCCAGTAACTCTCATATGTTGACAGGGTTGAGGTGGAATCGGCGCAACCTGAAAATCGCCCTCGCCTCATCACAGGCGGGGCTGTCGGGACCTATAATAATCCACATTTGTAGAGCGCTGACAATCCCCCGTAAGTGTCTAAAGGCGCTGGGGGCGTCGGGAAGATTAAGCAAGCTAGTGCACAGAGTCACATGGTGCTGGGCCAGAGTCACATGGTGCTGGGCCAATTTGCCGGCGCTGCCGGGGATCGAACCGTGTATTCCAAATTCTGGAGTCAGTCGCCCTGGCCACGGCGCCACACTGCTCCCTTTACTATGGCCCTCTGCATAGTTTGAATCCTCAAGTACTTCCTTCGCCTTTGCTGGGTCTTCCCGTCCTGACATTGCCTGCTTCTCTTTTTTGTCCATCTTGGTCAAGGCCCTGTTTTTGGCCTCTTCTCTGCAGAAAGAGGTAACCCCACTTGTGCTGCCCCCGCTTTTTAGGTTGGTTGTTCTGTGTCTTCAGGGACTACTTTGGAGAGGGACAAAGAGAAAATACACATGAAAGTGTTATGAAAGTCTCATCACGCGTGTAAACTGGTATTATCAAGCACAAGCATAGTTAATTATATTTAAATAAGCTATATGGGTATTTACGTTTCGATTAGCAAGTGAGAAGGGGAAGGTGGTAAAATGATTGCCCGTGAAACTAAATCTGCATATATTTTTCGGTTGCTTTCACTTGTTCATTTCCCAGACCTGCAAATTGTTTGTTAATTAGGATTCTGTGGTAATGGGAGACGTATGCGACAAAGAGGATAGAGGTCAGGGTAGAGAATAGAGGAAATGAACCAGAGTAATGTAGAGAGTCGAGTTTTTTTGTACGGGAGTTAAATTACTGTGCGTGGATTAAAGTTTTTATAGAATTGGAAACCAGGTACATTTTGTGACTCGTTTAATCACCGAGGGAAACTCTTCAATTGCTTCAAGTCTTTTAGTGTGAAACCTCTTTTTTGAGACGCTCTGCAAAGACAGGAGGAGCTGCCACACTCTTAAAAAATAAAGTAAATAGCTCTTTTTTTAATTTATATTATTTGAAATTGTTTCACATTGTTTTTTTCCTCGAAGTGGGATCTTCTGATGGCATGCAGAATATGGGAAAGGGAAAATGGAAATATATGGGGGCAGATTTACAAAACCCTTGCGCCACTTTTGCGTCAGTTTCCCCTTAAAAGTGACGCAAAAGTGGCGCAAGGGGCTTGTAAAGCTGCCCCATGGATTAGAGTAAAACGGGGCAGATGGGCTATCTGGCGCATAGTGTTGCAAAGTATGACGGAAAAGTGGGGCTGCGAGAAGCTACTGCTGATGTCAGAAGAGGAGAAAGAGTAAAATAACCACACCAGAACAGCTAGTAACTCTGGCTTCAGACTGCTTAAAGGTGCAAAACACTGGCATGTAAACATGCTATTGGATGTGTTAGGACATTAAAGCCCTACCCATCGGCTTTGGCAATGAGTTTTCCTTATACTCCTTGTCAAAAGGGACACATCTGAGCAAGGGGAAGCATTTGAGCAGTTTTCACAGCGATTTAAAGTGGAGAAAGTCTTTTCAGGAAAGCACATGCAGGGGTCCGAAGTGTGATGCCTGCAACTCAGAACCACCAGCCCACGCGGAAACCCTCACAATACCCAAATCACTGACTGCCATGGAACCACTCCACTGCCTTATGCTCAACGCTAGATCACTCTGTGAATGCGCCTCTGGGATCTGGGATACCATCACCACTCTCACCGCCGACATTGCATTCATTACAGACACCTGGTTCAACAACTCCGTTGACCCTGACATCACCACTGCGAACAACAAAAAGATAAAAGATGATACACCGGGACTGAACCAACAAACACGGAGGCAGCATCGCCATAATCCACAAAGACACCATTTGCTGCACCACCACCAAAGATGACACTACACAAATCATGAAGCACCTCAACTTCCAACTCCAAATCGAATGCAGAATTACCATCAGAGGAACCCTCACATACAGACCCCCAGCCCCACCCCCTGGCTTCTGCAACACTATTACCGACTCGAATGCCATCACTCCCAACTCCAAGCACTTCATCTTCCTGAGCCACCTCAACTTCCACCTCGATAACCTCGAAGACACCAACAGCACCAGCTTCCTGAACATCATGCACAGCATCGGCCTCACCCAACTGGTGAATGACCTCACACACAGTGCAGGCCACACACCGTGACCATATGTTCAATGTCAGCAACAGAGTCAAGTACAGCCAATCAATCAATCAATCAATCAATCAATCAATCAATCACTGTATTTCTAAAGTGCGCTACATACCCGTGGCGGTCTCAAGGCGATGGGGGGCGCTGCTACTGATCGAAGAGCCAGGTCTTGAGACGTCTTCTGAAGGCCAGCAGGTCCTGGGTCTGTCGTAGGCTGGTAGGGAGAGCGTTCCAGGTTTTGGCGGCGAGGTAGGAGAAGGATCTGCCACCGGCGGTGGTTTCCGGATACGAGGAACTGAGGCGAGGGCGAGGCTGGCAGAGCGAAGGCTGCGGGTGGGGGTGTGGAAGCTGAGTCGGTCGTTGAGATATGTAGTTCCCGTGTTGTGTAGCGCTTTGTGTGCGTGGATGAGGAGTTTGAAGGTGATCCTCTTGTTGACGAGGAGCCAGTGAAGGCTTCTCAGATGGGGTGTGATGTGGCTGCGTCGGGGGATGTCGAGGATCAGTCAAGCTGAGGCGTTCTGGATTCCTTGTAGTCATTTCAGGAGGTTGGTTGTAGTTCCTGAGTAGAGGGCGTTCCCGTAGTCAAGTCTGCTGGTGACGAGGGCCTGGGTGAAGGTTTTTCTCATGTCGGGGGGGGGGGGGTCCATTTGAAGATCCTGCGAAGCATTCGGAGGATGATGAAGCAGGACGCGGAGACGGCATTGACTTGCTTTGTCATGGAGACGGTGGAGTCGAGCATGACCCCGAGGTTGCGTGCGTGGTCGGTGGGTGCCAGGGCAGTGCCTAGCGATGTGGGCCACTAGGAGTCGTCCCAGGCTGATGGGGTGGGTCCGAGGATGAGGACCTACATTTTGTCTGAATTCAGCTTCAGTCTGCTGTCCTTCATCCAGTCGGCAATGGCCTTCATTCCTTTGTGGAGATTGGCTTTGGCGGTGTGGGGGTCTTTGGTGAGGGAAATGATCAGCTGGGTGTTGTTGGCGTAGGAGATTATGTTGAGGCTATGTTGTCGTGTGACACACGCGAGCGGTGCCATGTAGCTATTGAACAGCGTCGAGCTGAGGGAGGATGCCTGAGGGACGCCGCAGATGATCTCAGTGGTTTTCGACCGGAAGGGTGGTTGGCAGATGCTCTGGGTTCTGCCGGAGAGGAAGGATGTGGTCCAGGCCAGGGCCTTCTCTTGGATTCCGGCGTCGTGGAGGCGTACTGATAGGGTGCGGTGGCAGACGTGTCGAAGGCTGCTGATAGGTCCAGGAGGATGAGGACGGCTGTTTCTCCCTTGTCCATCAGGATCCTGATGTCGTCGGTGGCGGTGGTGAGGGTGGTCTCGGTGCTGTAGATGCTGCGAAAAACCGGATTGGGAAGGGTCCAGGATGCTGTTGTCTTCGAGGTAGCGGGTTAGCTGTTTGTTGACAATCTTCTCTGTTACTTTTACCAGGAACAGAAGCAGGGAGATGGGCCAGAAGTTCTTGAGGTCCTTGGGGTCCACCTTGGGTTTCTTCAGTAGGGCGTTGATCTCGGCATGCTTCCAGCTTTCCGGGAAGGTTGCTGTTTCGAAGGAGATGTTGATTGCTTTCCGGAGGTGGGGCCCGATGGTTGTGCTGGCTTCGTTGATAATGTGGTGAGGGCAGGGGTCAGAAGGGGATCCGGAGTGGATGGAGTTCATGGTTTTGATGGTGTCTTCGTAGCTGACGGTAGACCAGGTGGTCAGGCGGCTGGTACGGGTGGAGGTCGCGGGGTGGTGGTCTCGGTGGTGGGTGCAGGGGTTTCGGAGTTGAAGCTGTCGTGGATGTTGGTGATCTTGCAATGAAAGAATGTAGCCAGGGAGTCGCAAAGGTCCTGTGATGGTGGAATGTCGTTGGAGCTGGGGCTGGAGAGTTCTTTCACGATGCTGAAGAGCTCTTTGGTGTTGTGTGCATTGTTGTCCAGGTGGTCCTTGAAGGCGGTCCTCTTGGTGGTCCTCTTGGTGGTCCGGATGAGTTGGTGGTGTCTGCGGGTGGCGTTCTTGTGGGCTGTGTGTGTCTGGTGATCAGTCGTGGAGCCATTCCTTCTCCAGCTTCCGGCAGGTGCGCTTGGATGTCCGGAGGTCTTCGGTGAACCAGGCGGCTTTCTTGTTGGTGTGGTTGGTTGAGGAGATCTTGAGAGGGGTGAGGGTGTTGGTGCAGTGGCTGATCCACTGGTTGAGGTTGGTCGTGGCGGTGTCGGGGTTGATGGGGTCGGTGGGTGGGCGAGGGGCGAGGGGGGTTGCCAGTTGGTCCTTGGTGACCTTGCCCCAGCAGCGGCGTGGCAACTGCCAGGTGCGGTGGTGTGTGGTGAGTTTCTTGAAGGTGAAGTGGACACATCTGAGGTCGGTCCAGTGGGGTTTGGTGGGGTAGTTGAAGGAGACGTGGGGGCTGGAGGAGAAGATTGGGTCCAGCGTGTGTCCGGCGGCGTGGGTGGGGGTTGTTACGAGCTGATTGAGTCTGAGGTTGGCGAGATTGTCGATGAGGGCGGTGGAGTTGGCGTCATTGTGGTTTTCGAGGTAGAACTTGAGGTCTCCGAGGAGGATGTAGTTCATGGAGGCGAGGGCGTGGGTGCTGATGAGGTCAGCGATGGTGTCGTTGAACTGTGGTCATGGTATGGGTGGTCTGTAGAAGAGTGTTCCTCTGAGGGTCGTGTTGGGGTCGGTGTGGATCTGGAAGTGCATGTGTTCGGCAGTGGAGAGAGTGTCATTGGTGTTGGTCGAGACTCTGAGGGTGTCTTTGTGGACGATGGCGATTCCCCCTCCGACTCCGTTTGCGCGGTCTCTGCGGGAGATCTTGTAGCCCTGTGGGATGGCTATGGCGATGTCCGGTGCTGAGGTGGCGTTCAGCCAGGTCTCCGTCAGGAAGGCGACGTCGGGGGTGGTGGAATCCAGGATGTCCCAGAGTTTGATGGCGTGCTTGCGGGTGGAGCGGGTGTTGAGGAGGATGCATCTGAGGTGATTGGGTTCTCTTCTTGGTGGTTTGGCGGGCCGGATGCTGGTGAAGCTGCAGTTCCGGCAGGTGAAAGGTCCTTGGGTGTGCTTCGAGGTTGCCTGGCAGCAGGGGTGGTATTGTCCTGTGTTGAGTGCGTGGAGGGGTTCTGGTGCTGGGCGCGGTCCAGGCACGGACGGGCGCAGACAGGCTTGCCATAGGCAAGCCTTTGGCGTGCCAGCGGCGTATCCGCTGCGCGCATCCGCTGCGCTTCCGCTGCGCGCATCCGCTGCGCTTCCGCGCGGTCTCCTCTGTAAGAGGCAAAGTGGGAGGGAGGAGCAGATGGGAGGCAGGAGCGGGGTGGCCAATGGGCGAGGGCATGGGACACAAGGCAAAAAGGGGGCGGGCCACAGGGGAGCAGCGGCGGGAAGCTGGGAGCGGGAGGGGGCACAGAGGGCAGGGGTGCAGACAAAATACAGGCACAGTTGATGAAATGAAAAAATCAGAATAAGATGCAGGCACAGTTGGGATCAGACAAAATCTGTACAGAGGAGGCAAGAAAACAGATACCAGGGCACACCAGTGGCGAACCCTCAGTGGCGGCAGCAGTGGGGAGAGACACAGACACCTAGGAGGAGCCGTGCGGCGTGGGGAGTGACCAGAGGTCAGCCACATCACCGTACTCACCTGAACTGACCACGCTATCATCCATTTTACCATCACAGCAGCACCCTGTACCACCCCCAAGACCCCAACCTCTTTCCACTGCAATTGGGCCAAAGTGACAGAAATTCAATGGACAGACATCCTCAACACCACCCAGCCCGACCCCCACAACCAACCTTAAACAGGCAGTCAAGAACCTCTCTGCCTCGATCAGCAAATGCGCCATCAGAGTCAACTTCATCAAGCCCTCCACGACCATCAGATCCATCGAACAAGCCATCTGGTACACACCAGAACTCAAGACCACAAAACGCAACTGCAAACGTCTAGAGACTCAATGGCACACCAGCAAAGATCCCATGGACCGAGCCACCTTAAAATCACCCCTCAAAAAATAAACATTAACTCCTGGCAGACCGCATGGAGGACAGCTCCAACCACAACAAGGAACTCTACAACATCATCAGAGAGTACTCCTGCCCTTCACCAACTGAAAGCGTAATCCACCATCCCAAGAAAATTGCAACACCCTGTGGACTTCTTCCACAACAAGATAACCACCATCTACAGTAACTTCGAACCCCAACCCACTGACATCTATAGCCTCCTCAACCAACGAATATGACTGACAACCATCTGGTCACCCCATAGTAATAGCTCACCAAACAGGACTCCATGGCCATCATAAACTCCATTCACTCAGGAGCACCTACAGATCCCTGCTCCCACCGCTTAAATTTCAGGAGCAAGGAATCAGCATCGAACTGACCTCCATCCTCAATGGATCCATTAACCCGCTGCATTAGGTTAAGATGCGTCGAGCAGCGGTTTTGATGGTCAATGTGAAGTTCTTGTGTTGGGAAGTCTGCGCAGAAGAGGTAATGCGTCAGGGGACCCACGCAAAATGTACTGTTTCAAAACCTGCCTTTACCTGCTGCGGGAAACCCATGTAACAATATCTGTATCTGTATTTTTGTATATACAACTCATAAAAAATAAATATAATAAAATAAAAAAGAAGTCACTCTGGGGCCCTGGGATTTGTCATGAGGGTGCCTCAATCCTGATGATAAAATGCCATTTTACATGCTCATGGTCTTAAGTTCCTTTTCTCACAATGACATTTGACACACATTTACTTGCATGCACATGCAGAATAATATTACTCGAACATGGTTTTGCTTACAATACCACTTCACAGACACATTCTGTACAAGGGCTAAGTTCTTCACACAAGATTTTGTTATTTGTTTTGGCCACTCGGCGACAGAGCTATTAACATAGAAAAAAAAATGCCTGCTTGCCAGGGGGCTTTCGGCGTGGTAATATGAAGGATATTATTATATAAATGATTTCAAGGCTTTATTTAGACAGATGAGTATTTCAAAAGCACTTAGAGGTCTATCCATGCCGGAATTTCAGAGCAGCAGATTCCTGTTTAGCTCATGCCAGGGCTGCTGTCCGGCTCTACACCAAGATCGGCAGCTTGATGACACTAACCCACAGGTAACTGGGAGTTAGATAACCCTACAGGGATTTGGGAAATGTACTCATTCTAGACATGATAGGTTAGGATGCGCCAGCTAGGAGTACACTGTGTTATAGTACTTCTATGCAAGGATATATTCTCCTTAATAAGAACAATTGTTGAACTATTTATCTTTATCACCATTCTCATATGCTAACCACAGTATTTTGTTTCTTTCTATTCATTATTGTAACACAAGTATTTTACTCAAGAATCACAATACGTCAATAAATATCGAAAAGCTTTACTGTGTATTTCTTGTGTATATCTTTGGGTATGCATAAGGGTTCTCGATCTGTTATCACAATTTCCCCGGGGAGTTAGGGTTGTCATGTTCTGAGGTTGCACACTCCATTTGTTACTCTGTCAGGTCAGAGGTACATATGGTGTACTGTGAGCTAGCATGACTTTGGCCACAATATCTGGATGGTGTGTATGCTATCAGTCTCGTACAGTTCTGATGTTTATGCTGTCCAACAAATGCACAGTTTTACTTCAGAAAGTATTTGCCTTATGGCAGTTAAGAGATGCAGGCCCAATCATTCTCACTCAAGCAAAAGGGCAGCAAGGTAGCTGGTCACCATCGCAGGGCAGCAAGTCAACAGAAAATTGCAGCAGTCCAGCAGAGTGGCAGTCCTTTCAACAGCAGAGCAGTCCTTCCTCCTAGCAGAGTGCACAAGTTCAGAAGTATACTGAAGAGCTGGGTCTAATGGTCCCTTACTTATACCTGTAGCCCAACTGAAAGTAGAGGAAGCTTCTAGAGTTATCCATGTCCCCCCCACTGTGTCAAGCACATCCTCCCTCACTGTCCTGTCCCAGCTTGTCAGCAGTCACAAAAGACCAGTGTCAAACCTTTGTAAAAGTACTCAGGCAGAGCCTTTGTGATGTGCAAGTTTGGTGGGGGACAACTCCTTCACGTCATTAACTCAGAGTGGCCCATCCTGGCAACACCTAGCTTCCCTTTGGCTCAATGTCTGGAAGCAATACATAAACGTCAACTGACAGATCCATCTAGTCATGTGACCCATGATCAGGTTAAAGACTCCACATGGTTTTGACAATAAAGTGCTAACCTTCTAAAAGTTAAACAAAAACAGTGGTTCTGTTGGGAATCACGAATACTTAGTTTCACTGTACTTAATACATATCATGAATCATGTTTCAAACATCAAATGAAAGGCACAAAGTAACACACAACACTAAATTCAGTTCTAAACATAAGTTTTTGAGTATATACATTTTTCAAATAAATCAATAGATATCTGGCTGTCCGAAACAGAATAACACGTGGACTGTGAAACACTTAGTGACTGGTCGTGATTGGTGACATCGTGCTGTACAGAAATAACACATGTGACATATAATCATACATCTGGAACAAAAAAATGTTCACGAGTGCCCACTCTTAAATGCATAAGCCACAACAGGATGCAGTATTTCATTATTTTAGTTAAGGCGTTATGTGAACGAATTGACATTAACAAAGTCGATGTTTCGATCCTATGAAGTAGTGCTGACTCATATGCATCTGTGTCGGGTCTTCATCAGAACTGGGGGGTCTGGACAGCCAGTGAATGCAAGAATGGGATATGAACTGTGTGTGTAAGGGAGATCAGCTTACAAACAAAGTGGCCAAAGATTGCTCACCTAAAAATACAAGGGAAGGGTGTTGATTGACTTCCGTAGGTCCTATTTGCAGGGATGTCAGCCGACACCCTTGAAATGCTTCTGAATTGGTCAAATCTGTAACAGAAGCAAAGCACGAGTCAAGCCTCTGCCAAATCGAGTAGGTACTGTGATTGGGAAAGGAGAAGGTACTACTATACACATACCTGGCCTGATTATGGAAATAGTCTTCATCAGCCGGTGGAATGATTTAAGGAGGGGCGTAGCCATAGCGATTACCAGGGACTGTAAAGGTAAAGAGTGCCACAGATAAGCCTGTTGTAAGTGCTGCCTGCTGAAACAGTGCATGTTTGATAAGGTGAAACCGCCGTAACATGCAGGGTGGACAGTGAAATTGGTGGTAATTGATAAAATCGGATCTTCAATGGGTCACTATCTATTAGTTATAAAACATTTCACAGCAAGCATTTAGAACGTAGGGGGGCCAGCATCGTTAGGTCACTGGAGCACTCCGTCTCAATTACCCAAGGAAGGAGATCCTAGTGAACCCGGGTCGTGTGCGGGGAGTGGAAAGATATGCCCGGAGGTAATGCTAGTAAAGAGGAATATGGAAGGCATTTCCCAGCGATAGTGCAGTTTAAAAAAACCCAGATTGTGAGCGTTGTTATTACGCACGGAAAAGGAGGACACATGGTGTGCGGGGAGAGGAAAGATATGCCCGGAGGTCATGTTAGTAAAGGGGAATATAGCGCGCTCAATCACAAGTAGATGAAAGGCATTTCCCGGGGATCGTGCAGTTTAAAAACCCTAGATTGTGAGCGTTACGATTATGGACGGAAAAGGAGGACACATTGTGCCACGCCTTGTCCTTTGCAATTCCTAACAAGCATTTACAATGCAATGGTTTCGCCTTTTGAAAAGTTTGAGCTATTGGCATTGTAAATGACAACATTTTTTTTATGTGTTGGTTTTGAAAATAAATAAATAAATGGCATTGTCATTTATAATGCCAATAGCTTAATCTCTCGCAAATGGGACAGGGCCATGACGAAGTTGTTGCTTTTGAGTAACTACACCGATTTTCAAGAAAATGATATAATGTTACACTTAATTACATTAAATAGGGACCCGCCATTTAACGCTTTATTTTTAGCCCAAAATGATTCCAGCGCAGTACACAATTGTCAAAATAGCTGCTGATGCTCTGGTTGTTCTCATTGTTTTTACGCACTCTCGCTATAATGGTGTTGCGAACTGCAGCGTAATAATTATGTGATCTTGCGTAATTTTGGGAATTTCATACCAATTCCTGAAATGACAATGCTGTTGTTAAAAAGTCGCCCGGGCCTAGTTGTTACCAATGGTCAAAATTAAGTCCAGCCTTCCCATTACTCGCTCTGTAGGTGCGCCCGGAGATTTCACCAGTCGCCATCTTGTAAATGCTGGTTGACGTGGGGCAGGAGCGCAGAGTGCTGACCCATGTGTCAAGAGTCACAGTGGCTGCACACATGCAGCCTGCAAACGTAGCTGTCTGGAAAAATGGTTGTCATTGAAATGGGTATCCCGCTAACTACGACCTGGCTAACGCCTAGAGGCATTCAGCTGAACAGGCGCTTGATAAGTAAGTTGCCAGAAGTGCTCCGTGGCGCGCACCCGCAAGCACAGTTTACAAGACTGTTGTTCCAAATGTTTTGTGGCAGGCCGGTTTTGCGGTTTGAGTTACACCCGCATTAGCGCCCCGGGGTTTCAAGGCTCCAGTGTCCGCAGGAGAGGCGGGTACTGGACCTCATAGTTACCTGTTGCTCTTGTCTAACTTTAAATTACTTGAGGGATTCCCCCTGCAAAATAAGAACTTTCTAAATAGTGCACCAAACCGCTCTACTGCAGCTTCTAAGCACTGTAAATAGCAGGTGTTCCGGTCACCCCATGTAACAGGCTCAGTTTGCCGACCTCAGAAGGATGAGAGGCAGAGAGGCGTACCTGGGAAGTGATCCTGTGTCTAGCATGCTATGTAGAAGTTTCTGTGGCGCGGGCATTAACCCATTGAGCTCTCTGCATCTTGAAGAGCTTGTGGCCTGCACAGGACCAGGGCACACGTCCCCTCAGACCGCATTGGAGGGCTGCGGGCTGGGTTACTTGGCAGCTGCGCAGACTTCGCTCAGCCGCTTGTCACTCTTTAATTAAAAGCTCACTCCTGCTGCTGTCTCCTGTGTGCTGCCAGGGAGGCGCCTGGTTCCCGTCCAAAGCCTTTCTCGCTGCCTGGGTCCTTTCTGCGTCTTCCTCCCCAGCCTCCCACCCATCTTTAATCTCTGTGCACAGGGGTCCGAGTGCAGCTGTGAGCAGAGGCGTCCAAGAAATTCAGCGCTGCCCAAGAGCCATCTTATAGCTAAAAACAAGAAACAGTAATACGAGATATCACGTGGTATACTACTTCAGTGATGCCAGATCGAGGAGTTTAACTTAAGCTCAGTTTCAAATGCATTTTAAGGGGAAAAAAGAAAAACAGCTCACACTGTCTAGTATGATTGACGTGTGTCTGTGTCTGTGTGTTTTCTCTCTCTCTCTCTCCCCTATTAACCCCTTACATAAAAAGTTCAAATTGTAGCTGGTGTCTGGCATTTTTATTAGATTGCAGAGGACTGATTATCGAACTTGATCACATATGCTCACAGGCCCCAAAACACCAGAGGGCCAACTCACAACAACGGTCTTCCCCTGCAAGCTCAAACATGCGTAGTCCGCTAACTAAGACACACGATCGTTAGGAGTTTTACAAGCGGTTTCTGACACCAGACCAGAGTATAAAACGAAGGGACTGCTTGATATTCTAAACAGGGGCACAATCATTCATCTACTGCAATCAATCCCTGACCTAGAACACATTAAATCTAACTACATCGACTTAATAGAATTCCTACAACACAGTGGGGATTAAAGCTTAGAGTCTACATTGGTAACTTCTGCATGCCCCTCATGGGTGGAAGCAGTCATGGAAGGGGGGGCGGGCTCACGCACAGCGGGAAGGGGGACGGGCTCACGGAAAGCGGGAGGGGGACGGGCACACGGACAGCGGGAGGGGGGACGGGCTCACGGACAGCGGGAGGGGGGACGGGCACACGGACAGCGGGAGGGGGGGCGGGAACGGGCTCACGGACAGCGGGAGGGTTGGCGGGAATGGGAGTAAAATGTGCCGCTTACCTGCTAGAAACTCTTGGAGGGTGAAATCGCGCAGCCCACCCCTGCAAGGCACACGTTGGAAATGAAACCAACATGGCGATACAAAAAAAAAAACGCCCACTGCCGCAATGACGTGCTAAAAGGGGTAGGATGAGAAAAAAAATCGCCGGAACGCCCACGAATCGCCTCGCACAATGACGGACGCCTCTCTCTTCCAATGGCTAGCCTCTATTTATGGAGCTAGCCAATGGAAGACAGAGGCGGGACAAAGCCCACATACTATTCTCATAAGATTTCGCCAGCGCGAAACGCTGCTGCGCAGCTTTCGACAGGCGAAACCTAAAAAAGAGCAAGAGCCGGAGCACTAGGTGACTACGCGCCGCAAGGCTTTGCTGTTAGTTGGTAATTGCTGGCTTCTTCTCTGCCTGTCTTTTTATTTTGCTAATTTGCACGCTGAATTCAGTTGCACTATGTATATCTTTTTAAAACCGCCGCATCCCCTCATTTTTACTACCGTGTCTGTAATTGTGTAAATTGATGCTTTTACTTGATTTTTAACTGAATCGCACCTTCAGAGTTCAGTCAAACGCTGCTCATTACACAGGGTGTCGCTGTCCCCGGTCTGCCACGGCAAACAGTGCCGATTGAGTGGAGGGACTGACTCGACTCCGCCCATACTGGCGACCGCACTTCCGGACAGGGGGGTTATTAGGCGGATGTCTTGTCGGCCGCCCTCAGCGTACGTGCTGCTGGTGCGCTGCTGGCGCGCTGCTGGCCATGCTACCAAAAATAGTAGTGGTGAACTTCATTTCTGGATGCAAGAGGAGTTATTGAACCTCAGCGGCCCTGACTGTCCGACTTCACATAGGATCAACTTAGCTATTACCCTTCTTCCACTCTCCTGTGTGGAATGCGGACAGCGTCTAGCCCATAATTGGACACCCGGGAAAAACAAAACTTTCGATCGAGGCCAAGCTAAAATAGGCAGTGCTAAAATCAAGGCCTGCATTATAAATTGCAGATCTCTACCCAAACATACTAATGATGTTTGGTCAATGATAATTGAGGGCACGTGGGATGTTTTATTTTTGACAGAACCCTGGCTTAATATAGACACTGTGACAGCAATTACATTGGCGATTCCTCCAGGTTTTAAAATGAGCCATGTAAATAGGGAAGGAGGTAAAAGGGAAGGTAGTGTAATGATGTCTCAGGTCCCCACAAAGCACAAGGAGACTAAGGTAGTTTTTCTCTTTGCTTTATTCTCCGTACAACAAGTAAACTCTCCCATAGAGCGCCGAGCGTCTAACCTAGGCTGGCTCCGGTCGCTTTCTGCCGTTATTACGTTTGCGCGCCTTTCTATGCTCCCGCTCTGCGCATGCGTACGTCTTACGCTCTAGCTACTGCGCAACGCGTCATCGCGCTGTCAGCCGTAGGCTAGAGCGCAACACCACAGGTAGGGTGGCTTTTATCTTCAGGGACTCATGGTAGTTGGTGTCCCAGCTCCTGTTTTCGCCCAGGGTATAGAAGGCTTACATTTTTGTTTACAACCGACCACCACATCTGCACTTTGGGGGATTTTGATCTACAGGCCTCCTGATTGCGCAGCACCGGTCCTTCATACTATCTGTAATCTAATTGCTCAAAAATCAGTTATGTACCCTAATTTCCTGGCCTTGGGAGATTTTAATTTGCATGTAAATGATTTAAATTTCCCGCAGGCAATGCAGCTAATCACACTGCTAGCAGGGGCTAATCTCAAACAATGGGTTTCTTGCCCCACACACGTAGCGGGTATTACTTTAAACTTAGTTTTTTCTAATTGCACCATTATTGACATGGAGACGGCCATCCCCCTGACATGGTCAGACTATCTGGTCCCTTTTTCCATTTTTTTAAGTCAAACTCTGGGCAAACCAAAGAAACTCGCCTCACACGCAAGAGAAATTGGAATAATCTAACCGAAACTACACTAAGCCCCATTTTGTTAGATAACCCTCCTCGTCTTTCAGCCAATCCAGATGATGATGCGATATCGCTACACCACTGGATTGCCTCGGCAGTGGAGTTGGTTGTTCCAGGCAGAGTGGTAAAATCAAACAGATTATCCTCCACTGCCCCATGGTTCTCAAATGCCCTTAGCGAGCACAAGAGTAGATGCAAAAAGCTGGAACGCAAATGGAGGGTGGGATATTGTGAGGAAAGTAAGGCAAAATATAAAGAAGCCTTGAAAGTGTTCCACAAGGAGTTAAAAACAGCTAGACGAAACCATATTGCCTCAAACATACGAAATGCGAAGCAGGCAAACAGCGAGATTTTTAAGGTTGTTCAATCTTTCTTCAAGCCCAAAGCATTGGAGATAGAAGTAACTGCATACCCAGCCTTGTGTGAAAAAATTGCATATTACTTTGATGATAAAATCATAAAGGTCTACGAGTCATTTCGGGCTCCAGAGGCTACTTTGAAAGAGGACTATTCTGTTCTTCGGGGGGAAACACCTAGGAAGAATGAATTCTCTCCTATTTCGCTACAGGATGCCCTAGGTGAAATTCTAAGATGCCATTCTGGAGCTCCAGATGACCCATGCCCTCCGAAATTACCCTTCTGTGGTAGATGGGATGTTAAAGATTTGGAACTCCTCTCTGAAAACAGGCATCTTTCCGGATAAATAGAAGCATGCTACTCTTCTCATATTTAAAAAAAAGAAACAGAGACCCGGATGATCTAAAAAACCTGTGTACTATTTCACTGCTGCCTGCGCAAGGTAAAATGCTGGAGAAACTGGTGCAATGCCAATTGACGAGTTTTATTGAGCAGAATGGAATCTTGCACACCACTCAATCAGGCTTTCGAGCAAGATTTAGTACAGAAACTGCTCTACTGGAAGTGGCAGAGTCAATTAGGTGGTCACTGGACTCAGGAGCATCGGCGTTGCTGGTGCTCCTGGATCTGTCGGCAGCTTTTGATACAGTGGACCACGCTATCCTTGGCGAGCGATTAAAAGAAGGTGGCCTGAAAGGAAATGTTCTCACATGGCTGACCTCTTATTTGAGCGGACGCACGCAGAAAGTCGCCCTCACGCCATACGAATCCAAGCCAAAACAACTTTGGTGTGGGGTACCCCAAGGCTCAGCACTAAGTCCTTTACTCTTCAACCTCTCCCTAGCTCCTCTGTTTTGTTTGATTGCCAACTGAGGGGTGAAAGCTATTTCCTATGCTGACTACACCCAGTTGGTTTTCTCTTTTAAAGAGCAGACGTTGGATGGTTTAAAAAACTTTAAAGGGTGTCTATGCGATATAGCTAGGTGGATGAATTCTAATAAATTAAAGCTGAATGCAGAAAAAACTGAGGTGCTGTTCTTTGGTCAAGGCAACATGCCAGAGTCAGAGCTCTGGTGGCCAGTAGAAATAGGCAATCTGCCCATCCCAGCTACCTCCATCCGCAATCTTGCAGTGAAATGGGAAGCAAATCTGACCTTTTCAGCTCAAATACAACAAGTTTCGACAACTTGTTTTAGTAAGTTAAAAAACCTCCGGAAAATCCTGCATCTTTTACCGGAAGACTGTCGCAAAACAGTTGTTCATGCGACAGTTACTTCCAGGTTAGATTACACCAATGCCCTGTATCTTGGTCTTCCCAAATACGCAATTCATCGCCTTCAGATGATTCAAAATGCGGCTGCGAGACTGATTTGCCGGATTCCTTCCCGACAACATGTCTCTCCACATTTACATAAATTACACTGGTTGCCATTGAAGGAAAGAATAATTTTTAAAGCCATGACAATGGCTTATCGTGCTTTGAATGGAAACTGCCCTAAGTACTTGAAGGAAAGACTTTGTCCTTATAAACAGAACCGAGTGTTGCGTTCTAATTCCTTCAACTGGCTACAGACGCCGCGCTTTGAGAAAGCAAGGCTAGGCGGGAGAGCATTCACGTTTAAAACAGCCATTGTGTGGAACTCCCTCCCTGCCCAGCTGCGCAGCGCAAAGTCAGAAAATTGTTTTAAAAAATCCCTGAAGACATAGTTGTTTAAGACAGCAGTACTGTAGACCTGAAATACTGCACACTTGCCTTCGTCGCCCCATTACCATGTGTGATTCAGCGCTGGGACACCCCTGTGTTGGGTGTAGTTGTTGCACTTAATAAATTGCAGTATTATTATTATTATTAACTTACTTAAGGATTCTCAAGGAGATGTCTGCGTCCGTCTATGCTTAGCGCTGAATGACAGCGAGGGCATGTGATCTGCCCATATATGATGTTTACAGGGGTTCCCTGTACATGTCAAATAACGCGGTTAACACGGTTAAATGGAGCTAGAACACGTATATGAGTCATGCATATCTCATCAACTATCAGGTTCCTAATGTTCAGTTAATGATGAGAGATTGGTGAAGTTTTCAAAAACTTTATTCTATCTCATAGGCTTAGTATGATTTTTATATTTATTCAGATTAGTTCAGTTTACAGAAATATCAAGTAAAAGATTGTTTAGTGACAGAAATTAAATGAAAACAAAGAGTTCCATGAAGGAAATTGTCACTTAACTAGCTAAGAGCCTGATCTGCCCAAGAATAGAACCCGGGATGAGTACCTTTTCAGAATAGAGCAAGTTGAACTACCCATGAAGAGTAGTTCTGGAAATTCAGACGAATGCCACAGTTGTAGGGGCGATCATCAAAGTATCAGCAAATGAAAAATGATCATTGCAGTAGAAGGAAATGGGTTAGATAAGGTGAAGAACAGGGTCACCTTTAGCAATAGCTGTCGGTAACAAGGATAAAGTCTCCTCTAAGCGAGTTTTAGAAGAAGAATAGGTCGACTCTCAAGTCTCACAGCAAGGGTTGAGAGAGAGTGTGAAAGCGAGTGCTCCTAACTAGCTAGAAACACCTATTAATGTAAAATCTCACAATAATGTAACAAAACTCAGAAATTGTTAATAGTTCTCCTCCAATGGAAACCGCTTATCGGATGGTGTCGTCAACTTCCGATGCTTTTCCACTCGGTTCCCAAGTAAACATTCACCCTGGTGTATACTAAAACAATGTATTGTACAATAGCAAGATGGAGGACTGTTCTCATCAAAACTTCTTACCTTAGTTAAAAGATGCACTCTATGTCCATTGTCAATACAAAAAAAAAATCAATATGCTGGGACAAAACTAGCAATAATGTCCTGGTGATGCATACATAAAATATTTAATTCATTATTAATTCTAACAATCACATCATAGTCCATTGTTTAGTTTAAATTACCTAATGTGGCATGATGGGACTAAAGAAACATAAACTTCAAAGTCAGCTCATTCTAAGCAAGATGCTGTTGTTAGGCAAAACGCTCTAAATAGCCATTTATTAAGCTAAGGGCAAGAGTTTGGAAGGAAAGGCTTTTGGGCCTATTAAAGGGGCACATTTAAGAATGATAGCCTCGTACAAAAATGATCTTAATATTAATTCATATATATTTACGCAGTGCACATTTTTCCTACATTTGATTCATTTATGAATTTTTTGCAACATTAATAATGTATTTGAAAATTCTTCTTTTATGGTATGAGGCAAGCACATTTTTCCTACATGTCATTTTCTATGTGAAAACTAAGCATAGGCTGAAAATCCGTTCCACTCGCGGAATTTGCGGATTTTCCGCGATTTCGCGATCCGCGAATCTTGCGAAATCGCGGTAAAATCCGCGAATCAGCGGGGACGAATTTCCAGCCAAGCACTTACAGGGTTACAGCAGCAGGTGCAAAAGTTGAAGCAAATTTTTTGTAACCTTTTACAAAAGCGTTACAAAGAAATTAGCTTCAACTTGGGCACCTGCTGCTGTAAGCCTGTAAGTGCTTCATGGCGCCTCGTTGCCTACTTGCAACTATTCTCTGATCCTGCTCTGACCCTTGAAGCAGGGTCAGAGAATAGTTACAAGTAGGCAATGAGGCGCCTGTCACAAAATTAAACCTCAACAGGAAGCACTGACAGATATAAAAACAAGCATTTGCAATGCAATAGGTCTCGCATAAGGAACGTTTGAGCTATTGGTCTTGTAAATGACAATTTGTTTTATTTATGTGTTGGTTTTGAAAATAGCTAAATTAATAGCTTTGTCATTTACAATGCCAATAGTTATAACTTTTGCAAATGTGACACCTACAGCATTTGTAATGCAACATGTTTTGTATTTACGTGACTTAGCTGTATTGATATTACAAATTACAATGGCTTTTAATTTTTTTAAATAATTAATACTTAAATAAAAGTGAATTTAATTTATAATGGCAATACCTTAAACTTTTGTAAATACCTTTAGTGAAGATTATGTTCAGTGTATTTTATTGTGACGAAAATCCAAGAACAGAAGTGAAATATTAACATCTTTTCGTGACATTTGTAATAAAGTTCGAAACATTGAGAGAACATATTTGAACCAGTTGTTGTTGAATGGTTGCGCAGATTGATGCTGGGGTGGCGCTGAGTGGTGCTGTGGTGGTGCTGAGTGGTGCTGGGGTGATGCTGAGTGGCGCTGTGGTGGTGCTGAGTAATGCTGTGGTGGTGCTGAGTAGTGCTGTGGTGGTGCTGAGTGATAATGTGGTGGTGCTGAGTGATGCTGTGGTGGTGCTGAGTGATGCTGTGGTGGCACTGAGTGGTGCTGTGGTGGTGCTGATTGATGCTGTGGTGGTGCTGAGTGATACTGTGGTGGTGCTGAGTGGTGCTGTGGTGGTGCTGAGTGGTGCTGTGGTGGTGCTGAGTGATAATGTGGTGGTGCTGAGTGATGCTGGGGTAGCGCTGAGTGATGATGTGGTGATGCAGAGGGCAGAAAGGCACAAAAAGCAGTCTAACAAAGGGCAGAAGGGCAGAAAAAAAAGGGAAAAACTAGTCTAACAGAGGGCAGAAGGGCACAAAAAACTAGTCTAAGGGGAAGAAAGGCACAAAAACCAGTCTAACAGAGGGCAGAAGGGCACAAAAAATGAGTCTGACAGAGGGCAGAAGGGCACAAAAACAAGGAAATAACAGAGGGCAGAAGGGCACAAAAAACGAGTCTAACAGAGAGCAGAAGGGCAGAAAAACAAGGGAAAAATTAGTCTAACATTGGGGAGAAGGGCACAAAAAACGAGTCTAACAGGGGGCAGAAGGGCAGAAAAACAAGGGAAAAACAAGTCTAAAAGAGGGCAGAAGGGCAGAAAAACAAGGGAAAAACGAGTCTAGCAGGGGGCAGAATGAATCTCGCCCTGCGTATTTGTCTACGAAGATGCCACCTTTTTCTGCAATACCTCTACTCAACTGGAGTACTTTCTACTGTCTAATCAGTAAGTGCTCCCTCGTTGGCTAAATGTATAGGGGCAGATTTACAATAACTAGCGCATCCCCAGGGATGCGCCAGTTATTGTGCGCCGCAGCTTCCCCACCCATGGTGCGCCGCATTTACAATGTGGCACACCATGTGGCAAAAGCAGCGCATTGCCACATGCACCATGTGGCAAAAGCAGCGAATTGCGCATTGCTGGAGCTGCGTCGCGCTTGCGACGTAGCTCCAGCAATGCTCTGGGGGGGCCCTATCTCCCCAATGCTGCATCAAGCCTTGTGCCTGCTTCAAGCAGGCGCAGGGTTTTGACGCAGCATTGGCCTAAAAGTGACTGAGTGAATTCTTGTAGATTTCACTCAGCCACTTTTAGGAGGCGTTCCTGCGCAGGAACGCCCTACCCTGCGCCGGAACGCCTCCTGATGGCGCAGGGCATTACAACGTGACGCATCTCTCAGATGCGTCATGTTGTTAATACCCAGGACCATGGCGCATCTTGTGTGCTGCCGCTGCATCACAAAAGATCTCGGTAGAGGGTGGGAATGGTGAACCAGAGGGTGGCAGTGATGAACCAGAGGGTGACAGTGATGAACCAGAGGGTGGCAGGGGTGAACCAGAGGGTGGCAGGGGTGAACCAGAGGGTGGCAGTGCTGAACCAGAGGGTGGCAGGGGTGAACCAGAGGGTGGCAGTGAGGAACCAGATGGTGGCAGGAGTGAACCTGAGGGTGGCAGGGGTGAACCAGAGGGTAGCATGGGTGAACCAGAGGGTGGCAGTGGTGAACCAGAGAGTCGCATTGGTGAACCAGAGGGTGGCAGTGCTGAACCAGAGGGTGACAGTGGTTAACCAGAGGGTGGCAGTGGTGAACCAGAGGTGCTGTGATGAACCAGAGGGTTGCAGTCATGAACCAGAGAGTGGCAGTGGTGAACCAGAGGGTGACAGTGCTGTACCAGAGGGTGGCAGGGGTGAACCAGAGGGTGCTGTGATGAACCAGAGGGTGGCAGTGGTGAACCAGAGGGTGGCATGGGTGAACCAGAGGGTGGCAGTGGTGAACCAGAGGGTGGCAGCGCTGAACCAGAGGGTGACAGTGGTTAATCAGAGGGTGGCAGTGGTGAACCAGAGGTGCTGTGATGAACCAGAGGGTGGCAGTCGTGAACCAAAGGGTGGTAGTGGTAAATCAGAGGGTGGCAGTGCTGTACCAGAGGGTGGCAGGGGGGAACCAGAGGTGCTGTGATGAACCAGAGGGTGGCAGTGGTGAACCAGAGGGTGGCAGTGGTGAACCAGAGGGTGACAGTGCTGTACCAGAGGGTGGCAGGGGTGAACCAGAGGGTGCTGTGATGAACCAGAGGGTGGCAGTGGTGAACCAGAGGGTGGCAGGGGTGAACCAGAGGGTGGCAGGGGTGAACCAGAGGGTGGCAGTGCTGAACCAGAGGGTGGCAGTGGTTAACCAGAGGGTGGCAGTGGTGAACCAGAGGTGCTGTGATGAACCAGAGGATGGCAGTCGTGAACCAGACGGTGGCAGTGGTAAACCAAGGGGGACAGCGCTGAACCAGAAGGTGGCAGGGCTGAACCAGAGAGTGGCAGTGCTGAACCAGAGGGTGGCAGTGGTGAACCAGAGGGTGGCAGGGGTGAACCAGAGGGTGGCAGGGGTGAACCAGAGGGTGGCAGGGGTGACCCGGAGGGTGGCAGGGGTGATTTGGAGGGTGGCAGTGGTGAACCAGAGAGTGGCAGTGATGAACCAGAGGGTGGCAGTGGTGAACCAGAGGGTGAGGTGCCCATACACGACCGCATGGGTAACTTTGCCATGCAAGCGGCCCGCGAACACGCAAAAAGCCCAGCGAACACGCAAAAAACCCTGCGAACACGCAAAAAAAACCCTGAACAAGCAAAAAACAAAAATCCGCAAATTCGCCCGAATTCGCAGATTTTGCGGATTACAAATTGGATTTCGCGCAAATTCGCGGAACGCGAATTCGCAAATTTCGCCCATACTTAGTGAAAACATTTCTGCAGCAGTTTAAATGCATTCTAAGGTGTGATTCTAACATGGTTTATAAGTTAAAATTCAATTTTTAAAAGTATTTCTCACAATTCCCTCCCTTTTGATGAATTTAAATCATCACACAAGTTTGTTTCACATACAAATTCAAGTCTAAAAGGAACTTTTGTCTTCAGATGTGTCTTTTCTCTTTATTTTGATTCCACTTCTATGTTTATGTGACTACATGAAGGCATTGGTTATTATTACTGTGTCCCTCTCATAAATGTTTTTTTCGAAAAGTTTCTAGTCTTTTGCACATAAAGTATATACAGCTCAGAAGCAGGACATAAAGGAATATTAAGCAAAGTCCTATATTCACTGGTGGCATTAGTATTGTTTTCAGTGTACCCTTATCAGCTGTCAAGACCCAATTTCCAATGGTGCTCAATTCTTTCCCATAATTTTTGTACAAACTTGGGGGCATATTTGCAAGAACTGGCACACTGCTGTTTTTTAGCATAGGTACAGCAAAACAATTACAGCCGTGGTATGGTTGATTCTAACACCATGTTAGAGTCTTATTTACAATATGGTGCTCCTTGGCGTTAGGAAGAGGCAGCGATCGAAAAAACTGATGCTGTTGTGTGTGCCATATCGTAAGAAAATTTCACGCTATTGCTACAAGAGTGACGTTCGGCCATTTAGCGTTTAGAATATAGATGCTAGCCATCCTAGCGTCACTTTTGTATGCTTAGCGGGAAATAAAAATAAACCCTGCCATGTGCGAAAAAACAATTACACTTACCTGAAAGCAGCAATGGAGCAGCCAGGAGAGAGCACAGCCCAGGACACCAACCCCACTTTGAACCAGGATGACCAACCACAGTCCCAGGGGAAGAGGAATAACAAGTTCAGTCAGGAGGAGAATGAGATATTGATTACAGAAGTGACAGAGTATCAACACGAGTTCTTTGTCAGCTCCAAAGTGCAATTGGGAAGGAAAAAGACCATTTGCCCGACCGTAGTGGAAAAGGTGAACAGCGTTGTGGAAGTCAAGAGGACAGCGTCTGACTGTATGAAGTGTTGGCACGATTGTAAGTGAAACGTAAAGGAGAAACTGGCGACCAATCTCAAGGCAGCATTGCAGACCGGAGGTGGTAATCCAGCGCCTCAAAAGGAGCTGGATCCCTTGCAGGAGCAGGTGTCCACTCTCATCTCCAAGAAGTTGGTGGTTGGAGTTGTTGGAAACAACAGTGTTGGCAATGATGAACTACAACAGCAACAGGATAAGTTGCAACAAAAGGCTAAAGGGTAGGATTCTGGCTCATCTATTGTTAAATATGACATGAATTGAAGGTTCATAGTCATTTTGCTAATATGTTGGTGTGAGGCAGCGCCACAAGCCTTCTAACTGTGCTACCCTACATCAAAAGGAAAGGGCAGGAATGCACTTTATCTACAAAATATGGTGCATTCTTGTCCTTTCAGCAGTCACACATACAGCAAACATCTGCTGAAGCAGGCATTGAGGTTCAGAGTACACACGTGTCAGCTAGCGACCACCTGAACTCCTCTCATCTACTAAATATGACTGGGTGATGTACACCAGAGGAACATGGGCCATATTTACTACGATATACTGCACCGCATTGATGGAAACAAATCAGCTGCACTGAGCTGCGTCATTATGAGAATGCATGCATGGGCTATATTTACAGGAATATGTGCCAACCTGTGCGTGTACAAAAAGAAGAGCTGTGTGACCACGCAGACATCCTTACAACTTGGCACAAGGGTGTCAGTATTGGTGCTCTGCTCTTTTTTTTCACAGTGCCTGTACTAGGGGAAACACATGGTGTGTGCCTAATTCTTGTTCCTCCCTGTGTTTTTGAAACTACGCAGGGTGGCACTTCTAAATTTCTTGCTCCGCCATGTTGTGCCATTTCTATGTGAATATGCCCCTCAGTAGGTACATGTGTTTGTAACAAATGAGGGAACCCAAAGGTATATAAGGGACCATGGGTACAAGTATTACAAAGAACAGTCGATCCCAGACAGTAGGATGACACAAAACACACTGAAATATAATAAAGTCTAAGTCAATAATCTCAATGGATTTCAATGTATTTATTCGAATATATAACACATAAAATGAAGTGGGGAGCAACAACAAAAGGAAGTTCAAGACTCAGACATTTTATTATTACTGTACAAATAAAAAGCAAATAATGTCACATATCTTCTGAAGTACCAATGCTCACTTCATTTACATAACAATTTATGTAGTTATTGTACTGATTGTCGATGACGTTTCAATCCTGCCATAAAATATGGAGGCCATGATCAGGACATAATGAATTCTGCCTAAGATTAGCCTGTAGGGGAGATGAAAAAATATAAGAAGAAACGAGAAGAAGAAGGGTCAAGCGACCAAGAAAAAGAAGTGAAAAATAAGATGGCTGTGAATGATTATGTCAAGACATGAGGACATTCAGTCAATCCATGCACATACATGACCAGGTGTCAAATAAATGTGCAAAACGCTGAAGGAACCATTCACACTTGCTGTGACGAGACATGTTACTGAGTTTATTATGATCCCTAATAACGGGAAGGGTTTGTATATTAATTGCAGTAAAAAGAGAGTGATTAACGTTTTCAAGAACACTCAATTTGATCGTTCAGTTCCAAGAAAGGGCAGGTAAGCCCTATCTGTGGCGGAACCACAGTGGATGTCTAAAAAATGAAAATTCATTATATTATAGTTCTCCATTTAATGAGGGAGATCAGTGAATAAAAAGGGGAGTGGCTTGCACCTGAAGGTGAGATGAGTATCAAGTTGACTCGAAGTGAATGATAATCAGACTTTAACTAAGTAAATTACCTGTAATCTCTATCCAAAATGGAGCAAAAGGCAATGTGAAGGGCAACAAGATTCCAAGTGAAGCCGCATGTGAAAGCAAAACATGCCGAGACAAAGCTTCCAAAGTACTGTGGTTGGAGTCCAGCTGGAGTTGGCAGGCTGGGAAGGAGACCATGACGATGACACTAAAGGCAGTCCGTGTGGGACTCAGTCCCAATAGAGACAACTTCTTTATGCTCTATGGCCTCCAGCAGTTCCTGGCTGACATCGCTGGTGTCATGAGGCAGAGGCATGAACAAATGCCTAGCCAAAATGGCACCAGCAAGGTTGCCAGCGAGCTGGGGGCATAAGAACCATCTTGGAGTCCATGGAACAGAAGCAGGACTCCCACTTTGGTTCCATGGCTGCCTACCACTGCAACATTGCTGCTGTTTTGCAAGACCAGCAGCTCCTCCTCACTACTGGGTTAGCACAATGGAATGCTGCTGCAGACAGGGGATCCACATCTTCTGCCCCTGATGTGTGTGTGCCTTGCCTGGCTGCTGCACCTACAATACCAACCTCACGGGGGGACACGGCACACATCAGAGTAGGAAGATGTGGACAGCACCTCTTTCCAACAGAAAGTGTGCAGTAGCAATAATCTGTGCCAGATTCCCAGTTTGTCCTTTGGCCTGTGCTGATAAACATGCCAGGGAAAAAAAGCTACACCTGCCCTCATTTTGATTTCACCATGTTCACCTTGACTTTTTGTAGACTGCCAATGTGGCATAACCTCCCTAATGACATTGTGGTCATACTCCTCACCAAAGCACTATGGTATGTGCCTGTATTAGGACCCTGTAGCAACACTGCACATTTTCTTACTTTGCCCTCTTTCTGCACAATATAATTTTACGATAACCTTTTGCACATATTCATGTGCATGACAATTTTAGATTTCTTTCTCTGAAACTGGTTTGCTTATACATTTTGCTTCACCTACAATTACATACACTACACCTACACTAAGTACAAAGCCATTCCACATGCTGCCCAATGTCAAATTCGTCTTCCTCCACAGAGCCACTGGGCTATCTGCTAACCCATAACAAAAATGATCTGCATATACATCGCAAGTATGTTTTTTTTTATACATAAATGACCATTTCCAGGGGGTAGGGAAAGAGACATTTCTGTAGATTTCAAGAGGTTCCTGCATGCTGATGCTTGGCCAAGCAGCTGCCTATCATATCCGGGAGGGGTGTCCAGTTTGTAACCAATTGGGTGTCCAACATTCTATTCCTCCAGGTCATGGAGTGGTAGCATCCTGTGGGGGGATTCTTGTCTACAGACTCATGCACAACCTAGGCACCCATAAGGTAGGGATTGCACAATAGGAGGCTCCTGATTACTACCTTGTTTTATAGGCCTCAATATAGACACTGTTCTTAGTACCATGGTGGAGATATACCTGCTATTTACTATTTTGGTGCCTGTAATCACATTTATATGCTTCTGTCTTCTGATTATTGCAGCACATGTGCTCTATGCTCATTGTGTTTTCTCTGTATACTTCTCTGAGAAGAAGAGTGCACGAGTGACTGAGCAAAAGGGTTCTAGATCCGTTACTATCATCCCTAAGGGGTCAGGGTTGTCATGTTCAGCGGTTGCCAGAAACTATTCCCTCCCTTTAGGGTTAGAAGGGGTTTGTGTTGGCATTGTGACCTAGCTAGTCTCTCAGCCAACATACACTATGGGGTACCTGGAATCAATCTAGACACCTCACCTAAAGTTTGTTGTCTTCAAACACACAGGTCCTACTGATTAGTGGGAACTACACAACAACTCCTCTCCTCCACATGTCCCATGAAATGTTTCCCACATGGACTCTGCCTGGAAGTTTACTGGCTCAAAACATATTTTGGGGCTGTTGTCCAACAAGCTTCACCTGTGAGCCACTTTATCATTCACACATTTAAATAAATACTCTTAGTACTACGTCTGTGTAGTATGCCTGTTGGAGAAAAGACCAAGCTGGCCATTGTGCATTCTGTGAGGCAAGGACACCAACTAATTGCCAAATAGACATGTGTTAATTTGAGACAGATAGAATGCTAAGCAGTGAAACCTGTATTTGTGACCTCTATGTGTGTGTTGACTAGCAAGTGGTTACTCAAGGTTGCAAGCATGAATTCAATTAATGTCATGCAGTCAATGTTAAAGGTGAATGAAGTCACACCACAAGTACCAGGTGTACCCATGGATACTATCAAGCAAACAACATTAGGTTGACAAGTAAATGCTGCAATTGTTAGTGGTTAAGTGGCAGCCATTTATGTGTGAGTCAAAAAACCTACAATGTGGCCAAATATATTGACCACAAAATCCTTCCAAAGCATGTTGCGTGATGTATTCTCATAGAGAAATCATATGTGAACATGTGTTGCACTGTGTCCCATTTCCATCATGATTGTCACGGGCACTGCTCAACAATGTCTGTAGATAGACAATGCGACGCAATGGCCAACCTGACAGATGCCTGTCCACAGGTAAGACACCTACACACACACACATATTGCCAAGCACTGCTAGCAAAGGCAAATGCATGTACATATCATTACCTGAGCACACAAGCAAACTTCCACATTGTCAATGATAATGTCGACCTACCCTACACTAACTAATCTTACCTGATCTAAACTATCTTATCCTACATATTACAACGCATGCCATTACAACCCAGATGCTATTACAACACATTACAACGTAAGTATAGGTAAGTATTTAATTGTATTAATATTCATTTAATTTTAATATAATTAAAAACATGTTTATTAATGTTTTTATCATTTTATAATTTTATTCATTATATTTTAATTTACTATTCTAAATCCTGGGGGCTGTAATAGTAGGGCAAGTGTTGGATAGGGTAGGGGTTAAAATTACTATTCTAACTCCAGGGGGGTGTGATAGTAGGGTAAGAGTTGGATAGTGTAGGGGTTAAAATTACTATTCTATCTCCAGGGGGGTGTACTAGTAGGGTAAGTGTTGGATAGAGTAGGGGTTAAAATTACTATTCTATCTCCAGGGGGGTGTACTAGTAGGGTAAGTGTTGGATAGAGTAGGGGTTAAAATTACTATTCTAACTTCAGGGGGGTGTAATAGTAGGGTAAGTGTTGGATAGTGTAGGGGTTAAAATTACTATTCTAACTCCAGGGGGGTGTAATAGTAGGGTAAATTTTGGATTGAGTAGGGGTTATATTATAATTATTTTAAGAAAAATTTAATTAATATTAAATTTACTTAAAATAATAAAATTAAAGTACATTAATTTATATTTTAAATACAATTAAAATTAAAAATTAATAAAGTTATTAAATTAATTTAAGAAAATTAAATTATTATTATTTAAATTAAATACTTACCCATACTTACGTTGTAAAGGCACGCGTTGTAAAATCATCTGCGTTTTAATGGCATGAGATGTAATAGCATGCGTTGTAATGGATCTTTTGCGTTGTAAAAGTTTCGTTGTAATGGTAGTGCTTTGTGAAAGTTGCGTTGTGATGGTTGTTTGCCCACAAGGACATCACAAACTACACCTATATATCTACTAAATAGACATATAATCCTAAACAATCATATAATTGTTTGTATTTTTTTTATTTTGTATTTTTAGACACATATATAACACATCAACCCCCCTAAGAAAACACACAAAGTAACCCTACCCACTATAATTCCAACCCACCCCAAAAAAAACCCTAACACCACTATCCCTACACAATCACTACACTAACTAACCTAAACTAAGCTATAAAAACATTAATTACAACATTAAACTAATATACAGGGGTATGGGCAGAAAGGCTCCCTGTGGCTATAGTCACTTGGGTCTTCTGCCCTGCCGACTTGAGTTCATGAAGGAGTATCAAAGCCTGGTCCATTTTGTTTTCTAAAACAGACAACAACAATTTAAAATCAAAATAAGTCCTTCTTGATGTCCTGTTGAAAAGAGCTAGTCCCTCTTGTGACCTGAGGTGTGGGTCTAGGTGGTTGGGATGTTCTGCTGGTGGAGGTCCTAGGTACTGGTACTTTGATGTACCTTTGTTGGAATGTCCATTCCTACCTGAGCTCTCCTTGTCAAGTGTCAGTGCCCAGAGCCTTCTCTTAAAATGCTGCCTCATGGCCCTGTGTGCCTTAGTGACTCTCCTGATGTGAAAGTAGCTCTACTTTCATAGGCAATGCTTTTTAAGCTACACTGGGGTCATGTTGTCTGTTTAAGCAATAAGGATAACTGTCAGTCAAAGGGTGACTAGGAACAGGTAATAAGATCATGAAACAATATTAATTTCACAACATCTAAGTTAGCAGCCACTACAGCCAAAATGTATCTAACATCTTAGAGTGAGCATAAATATACCAATTACTTTTTATAATGTAAGAAGTGTCATCCCAGCAATGCAAGGGACTTGTAAATAAGCCTCTGTATGTGTAATGTATGTTCTGTAATGGCCGATCACAGATGTACCTTACAAATGCTTGTTGTGAAAGAAGCACCTCTGAAGCTGACCTCCACTACCTGGCCTGTCATCATAGGAGTTGGCTGGATACATGTGCATCAGCTCAATGCTTCCCTGGTACTAATTTGTATCACCTACAGGGACACTAACACTTGTGTGCCTGCTCAGTGTCACATATAGCACTGGTTCACAGATTGTGCAAGCGCTATTGCCACAGCATTTCCCTCTTTTGCATTGATCATGGCTATTTTTAGCCAAAATGCAGGTGAACCATACTTAATGTTACCACATATCATCAATGGAGACATGTAAGAAAGCACGCAAATCATGTGTACTTACCAATTGCTCCACCAACGTCGATGCCAACATAGTTCAGGAGGTCGGACTCTCTGCTAACCACATCGGCCCAGCAATGCTTCAGCTGTTGGACGTTGTGGCCACTCCAAACTGCCTCAGAATCTGATGGTGTACACTCTCCCACCGTTGTTTGCAGACCTCCAAAGGGTAGCCCTGGATTACATGTCCCCCACTGGCTACCTTAGCAGGCAGGGTAATTTGTGACCAGCCACAGGAAGCTCCCAAACTCCTGCTCAGTCATAGGGTGAGACCGACTCTTCCCCAGCATGATCACACCCAAGTATTAACACCCAAACACAACGGAACCCTTTCAAAAAACCACTACTACCCCTATAACAAATATACCCCAAAAGACGAACTCCTGACAGCACACAGGACAATACAAAACAATATACAACAACAAAGAGCAAAAAGGGCTTGAGGAACATGAGAGGGACAGCAGCCACAACAAACCAGCTTCAAGCACAACAAACCCACTCTCCAGCACAACCAAAGGAACAACCACTCCCAAGCTTAGACAATAAAACTGTGGCTTAAAGTAAAAATGAAAGTAACTTCACAGTTCCTTGTTTGCAGCATGCACGATCCATAACATCACTTTACTTTATCTATTACTTCAATCCCTGGGCAGATGCATCACTTTTTCATTCGATACATCGTTTTTATTAATCTACCAGTCATCATCATCATCATCATCATCATCAAAATTTCTTTATTCGGCATTGAACAGTACCATAAAAGAACCATGTTAAAAAAATATCACCTAAAATTTAAACCAGACTAAAAATATATATACAATCTGTTCATAAAATGGTACCAGTTCTCCATAAAAGTCATCTTAAGGATCTAATATAAGTTGTCCTCAGTTAGAGTAGGTCAGCACAGAGACCAATGATGAGTTACATTTAAAATCTATTGAGTGCTAAAATCAACAGAATTTACCCCTCTCCTCTAGAGTTTCTAAGTCTCGCAGCCAATCTAAGAAAGTTAACAGTGCAAAAGAGTGTATAAACATTTGTGGACAGTTTTAAAAACAGTAGGGCCACCTTTGCCTGTTTGAACCTGGCTTTCTTTAAAATGCTTTTCAAAAATAACTTCCTGGGGCGGGCATAGTGTGGACATAGTAAAACAAAGTGAAGCGTGTCCTGCAGAGACCGTTGGTCGCAGCCGCACGGACCCTTCATCTCTGTGGAAGATGTGTACCCTGCGGGAACTGCCAAGATGTGATGGAGTAGGTTCAGCCTGAATCGGGTCATTAAAAATCTGTCCTATGTATTGTGAAGGAGGGAAAGATACAATTCCATGCCCAGGCAGGATTTGGCCAACAGGTGAGCTCTCACCGATGATTTGGACAGCTCCCTGTCTTCCCTAATGGATGCCACATGCTTCAAAAATTCCATCTTAATGAGGCTCTTGTCCTGGGGTAACAATTTTGTCGGATGGTTAAAATGATCAGCATAACCTAGGCCTGTCAAAGTTTCCCTCACATATTTAAGCCAAGCGATGTTTCGACCCCAATCCCGGGCAATACAGTCCATTATTATCTGCTTGCTTAGTGAGGCTTCGGGGTTTGTCCATATTTTAATCCAACATGTGATAGGTTTAAGTTGCAACCTATCACTAATGTAAGTGAGGCCCAGTTCCTCGTGGATGATATGCGATGGTGTACTCTGGGGTACTTTCAAAACCGGCCGCAAATGTTTATTTTCTTCAGTTTGTAACTTCTGTGGTTCAATGATGCCCCAGACCTCACTGCCATACAAAACCTTGGCACAGCATATGGAACTATACAATTTCAGTATTTGCTCCGGGGACCAGCGACCCAACCTTCGTGCGAAGTTCATAATTGACCCAACAGAACTACTTAGTGTGGTGCATTTCTCGTCTGCCAGGGTTTTAAAACTGAGGCGGCTATCAAATAAGATCCCTAGATATGAAAATGCCTGCACTTTTCCCAAACAGTAAGTGCCAATCATGTAGTTAAATTTCCTGTTTGATGTTTTTCCCATTTCCATAATATATGATTTTGAGAAGTTGGGGGACAGATCTAAACTCTCCATGAAACGGACAAAGCCGTCTATGAGGCGTTGGAGTCCACGCGCGGTGCGAGCCAGAAGCACTGCGTCGTCCCCATAGAGCAAGACGGGGAACCCTGTTCTTCCTATCCTAGGGCAATCCGCCCCCAGAGCTCCGAGCGCCTGATCTAAACCATTTATATATAAAGTAAATAAGAAAGGCGCCCGGATGCAGCCCTGTCTCACTACCCGAGAACATGGGAAGGAGTCGGTAGTACCTCCCTCCTCGTTGTATCTGATCTGGGCAGAAGTGTTCTGGTGCAACACTCTTAGTATGTTTATCAGTCCTGGATCAACTCCAAGAGCCCCAATTACTTCCCACAGTTTCTTTCGGTTTACCCAATCAAAAGCTGCCGTCAGGTCCATGAAAGCCAAGTACACTGTTTCATCACTGGCTACAGTGTACTTGGCTACCAAAAGATATAGATTAAGACACTGATCGGAAGTTGAACGGCCATACCTAGACCCATACTGAGTATCAGTGATTTTATAATTTTCTTCCGCCCAGTCCATTAAACGGTTAAGGATGGCCCTGCCTAGGACTTTCACTGTTACATCAATAAGGGACATGGGCCGGTAACATTGTGGGCTATCCCTATTACCTGAAGATGGGGACTATTATGGCCGTGGACCAGGACTTTGGCATACCTGACTTCACTGCGGTATTTATGACTCTGGTTAGTATAGGTGCTCAGAGTTCTACCTTGGTCATTAGGAGGTCTGGGGGGATCCCATCGGGTCCCGGGGCCTTGTTCTATGACAAACCCTCAATGCCTACCTTTATCTCTTTCAGGGAAAAAATTGTCTGGGTTGGACCTGCGCTTCCTTCCTCTGCTACAGTCCAGATCGTTGACCCTGCCATGATACTAGTCAATGCATCGTTTTCACACAAGGCCTGACAAGGACCGATGTGTCTTTTGTATGCGTTGGCTGGGAAGCAGCCTTTTCAGTTGACGTGTTTTATACAAAAATTACGCTTAATTGTCATGTGTACATTTTTTTGACGCAATAGGGCAAAAGTGTGTTTTTGTTGCTTCGGGATGTGCAATGCAGGTAATAATGTACAGGGGCTGCAGTGCTGGGTGTGAATAGTGAAGTTGACCTGTTTACAGTCTTTGCATGTGTTTACTATGTGTGTTGACAGTAAATATATGTGTGAGTTCATGCTATTCAGGCATCATACCACGCATAGGGCACAAACACCGTGATAGCACAAGGGCACACCTTACCAGAGATGCCCTATGTACTAAATTAGTCTTACCACCCATTGACATTATATTAGCTTTCCCCAGGAAGTGACAGATTTCCACTGCCATGGGGTCAGAGGACCCACGTCTAAGACAATGCAGCCTACTGCCAAACAGCACTGTGTCCCACAGTGGCAGCATTATGCTGCAGTGAAATTTGGGAGTGCGCAGTGATTGGCTGGACCCACTATTCATATCTAAGGGTCATAGCCCACAAGAAAGTAACAGTGTCATCATTTGTGGGCAACATGATTCTCGCTCATGCTGATGGTGCTAATTAAATAAAAGGACCCGGAGCACGTGCTCATGGTTCAACTAATTCCTGGTGTCTGTGTCATCCTTTTTTGGAGAGTTTTCTATAACACAAACTTGACCCGAAGGTATCAGAGTGCTTTGCATGAGCACCAGTTGCACTACAGATGGACACATTTATTGTGTTAGGCACTTGGAGATTAAGTGATCCACCCAGAATCACAGATGTTGAGCGTCCCCGATCTGAATCGAACCCGGTTCCCCAGGTTCACAACACCACCATGATATCACCAGGCTGCAGTGTTACGCCTGCTTGCTTTCCCTTTTCTCTTTTCTACTATAATACTAAAATAAAATCATATACACTTATAGGTGACATGAAAATGTAAGCATTAGATGAACAAGCAAGTAATGCAAGTGCAATGTGTTTACTTTCCTATGTCAATAAATTGGAATCTATTATGTCTGCTGCTCTTCTGTTTCCTGCTCTGTAACTATACTGGCTTTGCAATCTTAAGTGACTCACTTTCCTAAGTGACACGCTTTCCTGCTATCTGAGGTATTGCTTTGTGTCATTTATAATCAGTGCCTTCTCGAATGGTTCCTGGGTGCCACAATTCCAAAGCCAGCTACACACAGGATTTTTAAGATGCCATTGCATTCTTCTCGTCCCTGCCTATTTCGAAGTGAGAACTAAGACTGACAAGTAAACTAACTGATGGCAGAGGAGGAAGCAAACCAACAGCCCGTAGATGCAGAACACACAGAAAATGAAGGAAAATAGATGATAAAATGGTAAGAGATACATATGCTGTATCAGTGTGATCGAGGCAGCAATGGTGACTAAAATCTCATCTCTTGATGCATGGAACGGGGTTCAACTCTCTCCCTGGCATTTATTTAGAACGTTCTCGTTGTTCTATTTTTCTAAGCCTACTTTCAATAGTGTATCAGCTACTGATCCTAACACCTTCACATGTTTCGCTTATGTACTGCCATTTTGCCTGTGTGTTTACCCAATATGTAATATGTAAACCACAAAATTACTACTATGTAAACACCGTGTAGGGCTCTGATGCCTTTGCTTCAAGTTTGCTCAATATAAAACAACTACAAATAAATAAATACATAAAATACTTTCCTAGCACATACATTTTTGGCATCTACCTCATTTTATGTAATATCAACCTCCCGGGCATGTTGTCTGGATTCATTACATCCCCATGAAAGGATCCATGGTGATAGAGTTAGGAGACAATGGGGAGGGGAGGAAAATAGGAAAGCAGAGGCAAAAGGTACAGTGAAATGATCTTGACAAGTACCACGTGTAGTATTTAAAATGAAGGGCCTGTAAGCAGAGAGGAGAATCAATAGGAAAGCAACACACTGTTGAGAGAACAGGCAGCCACATATTGTCATTAAGATTTAAAATGCTGCACTATTTTGTATTTTTTATAGCAGACTTCATTTGAAAAGGTCACGCAGCTAGGAAGAGGAAGGATTGTTTATTTTTTATGATGGCTGATTATTTCGGGAAGTGTAAAGTAATAAATCAAAGTAACAAAGACGAGTTTATTCGGCTCGAGGGACCTTCCTGGCTTTAAAGGATGCTGTGGGTGCTCAAGTGGATGACTGGAAAGATCAGCACACGTTTACTCATTCTTTCATTCTGGGATGAGCCAGTTTGCTTTACTCTGCTATTGGTTAAACATAATCTTTTCTCAAGTGAAGGGTTTTTGACTCATTGGCTTTTTTGCTGCTTAGGAACAAAAAACAGAAAAACACAGGGATGCACCAAACTCGAACTTGTGCTCCTACAAATATCGTGCTGTTTGAAAGGGAAAGTCAGTAGCAGGTTAGATATAAAGTAAATCAAGAACGGCATATTACCAAGGGCCCTTATCGCCACTTTAGCAGGACCTTTTCCCGCTAAAGCGGCGATAATTTGATCGCCCTATTACCAAGCTGTCGCTAACACCAGTTAGCGACAGCTAGTAGGAGATAGCGACCATCTTGGGCCCGCTTTGCATGTCAGCAATATTTATCGCTAATGACATGCAAAGTGGGCGTGCCAAGATGTTAGCGACTGAAAACAGTCGCTAACATTGCTATCTCCTATTACCTAGAAAGGCGTAGTTTTGGAAATGTTTGCGCTAAGCGTGAATATCTCCAAAAGCTAACACCTGCCCTGAGCAGTTCTTAGCCATGTTACCCAATGAGAGGTGGATAACATGGCTAAGAGCATTGTCACGATAATGTGTGAATATCGCTGTATTTCCAGCGATATTCAAGTATTTTGAATGATTTTTATCGTTTCTGAGATAAACCTTGATGATAGCAAGGTATCTCAGCGATAAAAATCGTCGTAGCGCGGCTATACAATTATTCCCGCTAACCCTGCTTAGCGATAAATATCGCTATTTCTAAGTAATATGCCCCACAGTGTAATGGTCTCGTCCAGAGTCATTACACTCAGCAATAACTTAAATATAATTGAGCCAAACATTGGGGCATATTACCAACAACTAGCGAAAATTATCGCTATGTTGGTTTAGCGGCGATATTTTTATCGCCGAGCTGCGGCGATTTTTATCGCTTAGGAACCTTGCTATTATCAAGGTTTATCTCCTAAGCGATAAAAATCGGCCGAAATGCATGAATATCGCTGACAAGTCAGCGATATGCATGCATTACCGAGCTAATACTCTTAGCCATGTTATCCACCTACCATTGGATAACATGGTTAAGAACTGCTCAGGGGCAGGTGTTACCTTTTGGAGATATTCGCACTTAGCGCGAATATTTCCAAAAGTTGGTAATAGGAGATAGCGATGTTAGCGACTGTTTCCAGTCGCTAACATCTTGGCACGCCCACTTTGCATGTCATTAGTGATAAATATCACTGACATGCAAAGCGGGCCCAAGATGGTCGCTATCTCCTACTAGCTGTCGCTAACTGGTGTTAGCGACAGCTAGGTTACAGGGAGATAATTGTATCACCGCTTTCTTGGCTTTTAAAGCCAAAAAAGCGGAGATAAACCCCCTTGATAATATGCCCCATTGTGTGATGCAGATTGGTGTAAACTCATTTTATTAAGATATGATTATAAGAAAAAATTGCACTACGGGTTAGAACTGAAAGTGACCTGCAGTCGTGGGTGCAAATTAGGAATCTAAAACACGTACCATGGGTAAGGAGTGCAAAGCACAGCTGGTGCATAATTCTGACAGTCACAGTTTGACACTTTGACATGGAGAACGATATTTAAATGGCACATTAATTCGCCAAGTCCAGGATGTGCAAGCACTCAGTTTGCAAGATGTGCTCTCAATAATGGTTTACCTGGTAAAAATCATAAAGTCAAACACCTAGAACTGAGGCAATTTGCCCCCAAACTGTAACCCCATTTAAAGAGAAAATGGGAGTTTCTGCATGAAACGGCTTTACCAACCTACATATAATCCGTGTCAATGATAGGGCAGCTCACGTGTAATCTGAATCATGATGGGCTTCGGGCATTTCTACGCAGTTGTTTTAGAAACTGTTAATTAGTATTTGGCCAATATATGTCGATATTGCAGCTGACTATATGTTTAGCACTTCAACCATAATGTCCACGTAGTACTAGAGTCCTGTGCAAGTAGCCTCCGAGACCTGCTGCAGTTGGGTCTCACTGGAAATCCAGAGACACAAATTGGGGAAAAATGGAGGCAGCATCAAGAATGAAGTCACACTTTAGCCTCCTAGAGAGTACCGAATCAGGGGAGCTAAGTAACTTCCCTTTACCATCCTTCGAGGAGTTTTGCTCTCTGGCTGAGGGGGTGTCCTCTGGCTCACCATCTGATCCTTTACCCCCTAAATTCTGGAAACTCTGTCGTGAAGAGCTGTTTTCCCCACTATTTTCCATCTGCTGCCAGTCTCTCACCTCAGCACGGGTGCCAGACTGCTGGAAACTGGCGGTGGTTTCTCCACTGCTTAAAAAGGAGAATCTAGACCCCACATGCCCTGCCAATTTTAGGCCCATCTCCCTCCTGCCATTTCCCATTAAAATCTTAGAGAAACTGGCCACAAAACACCTCTCCAACTTTCTGGAGAAAAATCATCGTTTGGATGTGGCTCAGTTTGGGTTTCGACCGGCACACGGGACAGAGTCGGCTTGGTGACTGTTCTCGATGACCTTCGAACGCGTGCCGACCAGGGCCAAGCAGCCTTTCTAGTGCTGCTTGACATGTCGGCCGCGTTCGACACGGTCAACCATGCAATCTTGATCGGGAGACTGAGAGAGGCTGGGGTATCGGGCTTGGCCCTTGAATGGCTAGTGTCATATCTCGATCAAAGGCACCAGGTAGTCGCTCTGCCACCCTTTCAATTGAACATCAAGAGGGTTGGGCAAGGAGTACCCCAGGGCTCAGCCATCAGCCCCATCCTCTTCAATCTGTATCTTCGCCCCTTGATCATGCTGATCAAGTCGTTTGGCATAACGGTCACCAACTACGCCGATGACATCCAACTTATCTTCTCGTTTGAGGGTAAGGGAGGGGTATCACAGGAGGTTTTCCATCGATGCATGTGTACTACAGCAGAATGGGTGGGAAATAATTCCCTTCAATTTAACAGCTCAAAAACCGAGGTACTACACTGCTCCATGGACCGGATCTCCAGACCCCTACCACAGGGTTTCTGGCCTCCCGATTTCCAAGGCACTAGTTTGCCTGCTGATTCGGTTCGGAATCTGGGGGTTATGTTCAGCTCTGACCTACAGCTGGACACAACAGTAAATAAAACGGTGGCTACATGTATGGCTCTACTTGGCTCTTTGAGAAAGATCTTACCCTTGCTCCCGACACAGGCAAGACCAGAGGTAGTGCGGAGCATAATATTAAGTTGTCTCGACAATTGCAACGCACTGCTGCTGGGGGCCCCGACTACTGTATTAGGAAAACTCCAACGCATACAGAATTTCACTGCCAAACTGGCACTGTCGCGACGGCTCTCGGACTCTTCTGCCAAGGCACTCAGGGACCTCTATTGGCTCCCTATTTCTCAACGGGTGAACTTTAAGGCTCTATGTCTGGTCTTTAGAGCTCTACACAATCAAGGCCCTGCCCCCTTGCAAGATCTCTTTTCTTGGTATCCCCCATCAAGAACACTCAGGTCAGCCTCGGCTCACTTGGTGGTAGTACCTAAGTTCCTAAGGGCCCAGATGGGCGGACGGTCTTTTAGGATCACCGCAGCGCGGCTGTGGAATTCTTTGACGTTAGGTCTTAGGGGCCAAGAAGATTTTGCTATCTTCAAAAAAACATTAAAGACTCACCTGTTCCCCAGAGCAATGTAAATCGAGTGGTAGCTGGTAAAATCATGTTCTGTGTCATCATAGTCTAAGCGTCAGGATGCCCGTCGGGTGACAGTGATAGCGCAATACAAGAACGCCTATACATACATACATACATATGGGGGCATATTACCAAGCAATAGCGATAATTATCACTATTGCTTGGTTAGCGTGAAAAAATTATAGCCGAGCTGCGATGATTTTTATCGCAGATAAACCGTGGTATTACCAAGGTTTATCACAAACGCGATAAAAATTGGCCGCAATGCATTAATATCGCTGAAAAGTGGGCGATATTCATGCATTAGTGAGCTAATGCTCTTAGCCATGTTATCCACCTCCCATTTGATAAAATGGCTAAGAACTGGTCAGGGCAGGTGTTAGTTTTTGGAGATATTCAGGCTTAGCGCGAATATCTCCAAAAGTTGGTAATAGGAGATAGCGATGTTAGCGACTGTTTCCAGTCCCTAACATCTTGGCACGCCCACTTTGCATGTCATTAGTGATAAATATCACTGACATGCAAAGTGGGGCCCAAAATGGTCGCGATCTCCTACTAGCTGTCGCTAACTGGTGTTAGCGACAGCTAGGTAATAGGGAGATAATTTTATCTCAGCTTTCTTGGCTTTTAAAGCCAAAAAAGGCGAGATAAGCCCCCTTGATAATATGCCCCATGGTATTTTCAAATTTCTTTATTCTTCTTTAAGTAAATGCGACAGGACAACACCCTAATTAGTTAATTAGTATTTGCCTGGAGCACAATCTGCCATTAATACGTCATCATGGTCAGTAAAGACGATTTCCCAACATTCAGTGTAGCTGGCATGCTTGTTTTTTGTGTGTGTTTTTTTTTTTACCGCTGAAGTTGTCCTGTTCTTTTCATGATGGAAGCATTTTAAGGAAACCTGAGGGACCTTTAACCTTCAGATAGGTTTACACATGTCCGTTTGTAGTTCAGTCATAAGAGGGGCGATCTCATTGGGTTCCACCTAGTTAGGCCCCTCACTCAAATGGCACCAGGTTGGTGACAGCTTCGATGTGTGGGTGCTTAGATGCATTCAGGGGAGGTTGTTAACTAGACTTGCAGTACAAAATAAAATCCAGGCTTGGGCCCAACGGAGACTACTTGGCGTACAGATTATTATATAAGGTATAATCTTTACTAACAATATGCTCAGTTATTGCTGTCATAACTCTTCACTAAAATTAGGGCGCATAAGTTGTGATAACATCCTCCGTGATTATTGCAAATGCACCTGCTTCTAGGTTTACGCCTATATGAGTGTCAACATTTCTTGTGCATAAAGAAAATTACATTTTGAGTGGAGGATGAGTGCTGCACACAGAGGACATCCCTAACCCTCACGTCTTCTTCCCGCTATTCCTTTGTTTAGGTAATATTGAGGGAATCCCCACACGTTTTGTCCTCATTATCTAAGGCAGAGGACCTTGCTCTTACCTGAAGAGGGGAATTCCCCCCACCTGTTTGGCTATCACTTTGAAATGCTAAGAATGCCTTTTGAGTATTTGAGCACTGGGCATTTGCTGCTTGCAAACATTCTCATACCAAATTCTCAATGCTGGTATTGGTTCTGAGTAAACTCCGTTTCAGATACTATCTGAGCTTTACAGACAATAGAGCTTCAGATTCTTTACAATTGTTTATGTACTTTCTTTAGCTTATAGCCAGTATCTCTGTTGTTGTCGTCTTTTAAATTGTACTTCATTTCTGAGGTGACATACATATTGTAGGATCACAGCATCCTTGTACACTTATTATATATTGTGTAGCATAGCACTCTGTGTACCTTCTAATTTATTGGACCTGTTTCTCTTGTAAAATTATTCATAGACATTACAGTGAAGTAAGGTACTAAGATTGTATCTTACATTAAAAAAATAGAAATAAACTTGAAAAAAATGTTTATGTGATGTTATAGTTAGGCTTTGTAATAATATAAACACTATTATTTAAAAACAAAAAATTACTGAAATCCACCATCATTGGTTTACTGAGCTAACCCCAACATGCACCCCTCTATGCACTACTTACTTTCTTATGACCTCACGTATTACATCACTCATGACATATAAATGACATTATTGGTGACATCACTCAGCATCTCAAATGACTTAATTGATAGCATCACTGATAACAACATAGTCATATACAGCATTCAGTTACTGAGAATAGATGTGTGGGTATTTAGCATCAAAATAGGATAAGCCTTGGAGGCAGCATGATTATGTATGTTGAAAGTTATGTGGTGCACCATTTACAAATCACTAAAGTTTAGGATGTGAGTATTACTCCTCCATAAACAGGGTAAGAGCTGAGCTCACCTAATGGGGGTTACAAAAATATGTTTGAAATCACTGAGTCTTAAAGTCAATGCTTGTTCCCAAAAATCTATAGGGAAAGATCAAATATTTAGCTGATAGATAATCCATCTGTGGAGGTGTGGCATTACCCATCGCTGGCAGCGCCCCATGGCCATGCAACCCCCATAGACACCAACCTCAGCTTTCCATTTTTTATGCTTACCACATAACTCCAGTGAGACCACAGCGGAGGGCTGAACTGATTCCTGCTTTACTTCAACAGGTCCTCACTGGAGGCCTCATTGGGGCCTGCCGAAGCATTTTGGCCCAGTGAGGGTCAGTCTAGGATCCCACAACTTGCACTAGGGTGTCCCTGCGCTGCCGCCCTGCATCTTGTATTGATTTCTTCAAATCACAGGACACGGAGAATGAGTCCCCATGTCCTAAAAAATTGCGGACACAACATTTTTGTTGGTGTTGTTGCTAGCCAATCAGATTTCTCTGGAATATCAGACCAGTACCAGTCCTGTGGTTCCGAAGGAGCTGATGGGAAAAAACCCTTGTGATCAATCAGATCATTCTATTTTTTGCTTTTGCCACACCCCTGAGCAACCATCCACATATCTCCAGTGGCAGCTTGCAGAGGTAATGCTGTTGGGTGGTGAGGCGGGGTAGGACTAGGTGGGGGGGGGTAGTGGAGTCCAATATACGACGGCAAGGAGTAAAGTAAGTAAATAAAAAAATAAAACGACTTACCTTGTGCTCGCTGCATCGCCAAGTCGGAAAAGGTGCAGTCCTCACTTAAGAATGTTTTTTCAGTGGGCTCGATGTGGTAGGGGGTGCTCAGCCAGCCGAGATCAGTAGCATAGTAACCATGGAGGTCATAACACCAGAACAGGAGGTTCCTAAGACCAACAATTAGTCATGCCGTTCTTCTACTCCATTCCCAAGGCAAGAGGTCGCAGAGGTTGTGGAAGCAGTAACTATAAAATTGCAGGTGAAGATCCCATTTTCTTATCTGATAGGGTTGAGGGGTCAGGATAGCAGAATACATACACAAATGGAGAGATATCTCTTTGGGTGGATGGATCCTGAAGGCCATGAAAAAATGTCATATTAAATTCTGTGATTTACCAGGTCAAAGGGTGAGACTGCATCCTATTGTCTTTCGAAAGGAACTTGAGGCACCGTGAGGTTCAAAGCTATAAATACAAGGGGACGATTCAGGCCTCCATCTTATACCAAGGGAGTTTCTCAACAACCACTTTCTTTTATGGAAGAATGGGAGGGGATACAAACTGGTCATCAATCTAAAGGATTTCAATACATGGATGATTTACAGGCATTTTTTATTTAATCAAGAACTGTTTTGACTGAATGACTGATTGGTACGTTTAAACCTGATTATGCCTACCTTTCAGTTCTGATATTCTGCCCTCACTATCACTTTCAACATCTTCTTTAGAGAGATTAGGTGTGAAAGGTCAAAGTACCACCTTTTGGATTATAGTCTGCACCCTTGTCTTTGTCAAAGCTACTCAAGTAGCCCAGTGGTGGCTTAGTTCAGAGCAAGAGGCACCTAACTAATAATTTGCCTGGACCAAATCATTTTCATGTTGCAGGACAAGGCCTCTCTCCTCAAACAGGTACAGACTGCCATTCGCTCCTGGAGGAGCTAGGTTTTTGGATAAATTAGGTGAAGTTGCATCTATTTTCCAAGAGGTGCAGGTCATTTCTGGATTTCCAAATGAATTCAGAGCAAGTGATTCTCTGGTTTACACTGGCCAATATCAGTGTGATCAAGAAGGAGCTTTGGCAGGTCCTTGGGAGAAATATAATCTCCTTCAGAAAACTAGCCACAGTAGTGGGTCTTCTTGCATCATGAATCCAAATCATTTTTCAAGGAGCTTTAAAGTCTCTGGCATTGCCATGACTCAAGATAAATTATCTGCAGAGGGGGCTCTCCTATGGCTGGATAACATGGATAACATAGAAGCATGCTACAGCAAATGGTTTTTCGCACCCCACTCAGGACTAATTGTCAAATCCGATGCCAGCTGTTGAGGCTGTAGGGCATGTTGTGGAGTTTTTTTCCATTAGGGGTCATCAGTCAGCCCTGCTGTTGAGCCCTACATCTTCCCCTGTAACCAGGATTCCCACAAGTAACTCCAGGGGCTCTTTTGCTGGTCTCCTGTTGAGAGCCACAGGGACATAAAATGTTCCTACAATCTTGAATCCTCATCTGGACCCTGCCTGAGTGAGTCCTGAACCCTCAAGAGATGTCCCACCAGTCCCGGACCCTTACTTGTGATGATATAGATGCCCAGAAGGCCAAAAACCAAACTAAGGACTTTGAGAAAATATGCCCAAAAAGTACTCTGAGAACCAGGAGGAGACAGGGGTGCATCGCCAGTTGGATAGACTTCGCGGTTTGTCCCATTACATTCTTCTCCATTGCAGCAAAACCTTATCAGCAGTCCTTTGCCAAAGAAGTATCCGACTTTGTGGAACTGTTTTTGGATTCAGCCCCCTTGCTGGAGTTTTTCCAGTTCCATTTTGGTGACTTAGTCCAAACATAGAAATCTTCACTGCAGATTCGACCCAAGGCCATCTGACAATTAAGTTCCCTCCTGGGACACCTCCTGCAGTCTTGGCCAGCTGAAGGTAACATTCTCAGAACTTTTTCTTTAAGAATTTTTCTAATCGAAGGTAAGCACTAATTGTGCCCAAATCTACCTCTCATATCTGAACCACGCTCCATCTAGGTCAGTCTTAACTTTCAACTTTGACCTGATCTCGTGCAACTAGATGTCCGTAGTTGGTGCATTGATCTTTTAGTTGCTAGTTTTCACTAAAACATTAAAAATTCATACCTCTGGTTCTACTGATTGGATTTTTGTCATTTTGGTGTCAAAAAGAAAATTGCTTTAGGATGTTTCTTTTGTTGTGTTTACAGTTTGTGTGCTGCGTAAATACTATACCCATTGCCTCTAAGTTAAGCATTACTGCGTTTTGCACCAAATACCCAGATTTAAGCATAGGTTACTTCATTGGCTTTTTGTGGTTTACCCTTCAAGGGATTTTGGCTGTTGCTTGGCCAGTGCTCATACCCCAGCCAACCAACAACCCAATTTCTCACAGAGAGGAATATCTGAGAAGGTGGTCTACCTCCTGGAGCAGAACAATTCGGTGGCAGACTGGACTCCTGTTTCCTGAAGGATCCAAATGACTGGCAACTCCACCCCAAGAATTTCAGCAAGTGTTCAAGATGGGTCATTCCTCAGATGTATATCTTTTACTGGAGGCAGAATGCACAACTTCCTGTGTTTTTCAGCTGGATACTGGATCCGGAGGGGTCTCAGGTAGAAGTGTTCATACAACACTGATGCTGAGGGTAGAAGTATGCCTTTCCTCATTCATGATGATCACTTGAGTAACAGCTTAAAATAGGAGGTAACAGGCAGATTTAATGCTTGTGGTTCCACTGTGTGAGATACAGTCTTTGTTTTTAGTCCTTTTGGAGGTTCTTGTTTGTTAGATCCGGGGGTCTCTAGTTGACAATGGTATTCACCTTTGTCCAAATAGGGACCCTTACTTTTCAGTCAGGATAAGGGGATTACACTCCTTAATAACCCCTGCTCACCCCCATGGTAGCTTGGCATGAGAAGACAGGCTTATCTCAAAGGCAGTGTGTTAAGTAATTGTGAATATACACAGTATTACGGTGAAATCAAGCCAGATGGACACCAGATATGTTTTTATAAAAATAAGTATTCTTTATATAGACTTAAACACAAGACCACAAACTACAAAAATCCACAATACTACATTTAAGATTGCTTTAAAGTTGATCAAAGTTGCTTAGTTCATGTTGATGATAGATGCGACAAAGTTCTCAACAAAGTACCTGGATGCGTAACACAAAGTAAACAAAAGACTCGCAAAAGGGTAGATGCGTCAGTTCCGTGATCCAGGGGAAATGATGTGTTGTGCCTCAATGCTTGCGCAGAGTAGGGGATGCATCGTAATCCTTACCTTTGCGGAGGTGATGCGTAAATTCTCGGCCTGCGGGCCTGTTGCGGTGCGCAAGATGGCGCCTTGATGCGATGATCCAGTTGCGATGAGAGAAGATGGCGCCCTTGATGCGATGATGCGATGACGCTGTGATGATGATGCATAGGTGCCCTGGCAGCCTTGCGATGACTCTGTACTTTGGAGCCGCGACAGGCCCTTGGACACGCATCTCTGGTGATGCGACAGCAGGCAGCTTTGATGAACGCACGCTTCCAGGGAGATGCGGCGGAGGCTCGCTTCTCGGGCGATGCGACGAGTTCAGCTGCGGATACAGTTTTTGGTTAGATATGTTTACAGTCCATACACATAAATTTGTTTACATTCCATGTCTTAGTAATTTACACATGAATATATACACCATACACTATTTACAATTGGCAACGTAAGTACAAATCTATAAAAATAATTGAATATTCAAATTATCAACAAAAAACATATTTCTCCGGATATTCACCCAATACCAGTTCATTTGCTTAAGGTCCTACTTGAATGTCAATACTTCCTGATTTATTGATTGGCAAGATCTAAAGTGTGGTCCTGTTAGAGTTAAGAGTCTCTTCCTTGTAGGGATAAATGTGGAATCGGGTAATCCGTCTCCACCTGTTTATTACAACATCATGCTTCCTATTTTGCTCTAGTTCTCTAAATTATAATGCCAAGGCGTTTCAACCTCTGTGATAGTGGACCCCTTGAATTATGTGAGGTCTTCTTCAGGGCCCAGTCAGTAAAGCGTAGGACAGGTTTCTGTTTCACTTGTCATCTGGGGTGAAAGCATTGCGAAATCTTGTGTTGTCTTTACCCGGGTGTGGCTCCTATTCAGGTTGGGGGAAACAGAATTTACTTGTGCTCCTTTGCTTGTGTGTTTCGCACTTCTTGTGTCTATGTGGGTTCAGGTATCTTTGTATAGCGGTCTTCCGACTTTCGTTTTTAATTCCGACCAGTCTTCGTCCCGGAAACGGGCTTATTTTCTTCCTTCCGCCAGCCGGTTCGTGTTTTGCGTCATTGCGGCGACACGCTTCCTCTCGATGCATCGCGCTTCCAGCTCCCAGCGACACGCAAATGTCTGTAGATAGAATTCCCAGCAAGGACATTTACAGGGGGAGCTGGAGATGAAGTCTTTTGTCCCTGAGACTTCAGCAGGAGGCAAGCACAGTTCAACCCCTTGGAGAATATTCTGTGAATTACAAAATCCTTAAAAAATTCCTTCTCCTTTCCTTGGCAATGAAGCAACCACTGCAGGCCAACACAGCAAACAGCACACTGGCAGAGGGGCAGTCAAACTACTGCAGCTTCCTTGGTTCTTCTCCTTGGCAAAAGGTTTCTTGTTCCATAAGTGATCTCATTTCTTGGGATCCGGGTCCCAATATTTATACCCCAAAATCCTTTGTTCTCTGAAGGCAGAGAGGTCTCTGCCTAGTTCAAACCAGTTCCTGAGCACTTTGTTTACATGCCTCTCTTCTTCCTTTCATTGTGCAGGGCAGAGACATCAGCCACCCGACAGGTGGTGGAGCCAGCACAGGGGAGGGAAGATACAGCTCTGGAGCACTTTGTTGACATGATTCCCTCTCTCCTTTCACAGTGCAGGGCAGAGACATCAGACAAGCCACAGGAGCTGGAGCCAGCATTGTAGAGGGAAGGCCCAGCCCTATTCAGGTCCCAGGTGCAACTCCTCACTCCCAACTAGATGCAGATCTCTCTATTCATCACTGGGCTGCCCCAGCCTGTCTCCTGGAATCCCCCGGCCCTGTCACTCACAAACCCAGACAAGAAATACACAACCTAGCAGAGGCAGGCCTGGACAGTTATGCAAGAAAATACCTACTTTCTAAAAGTGGTATTTTGAAACACAGAATATTAAAATCAACTTTACTAAAAGATGTATTTTATCATTCTGAGTTTAGGCATACTAAATTCGAATTACTACCATGTTCCCTGAGTCAGTTAGGAGTATAAAAAGGTAATAATCTAACTGCCCATTCTTGCCTATGGAGAACAGGTAGCCTTCAATATTAAAAAATGAAAATGGATGTAATTCACTATTAGGGCATGCTACACACACCAGAGCATGTCCTAGAATATATTTACAATGCACACTGCCCTTGGGCCTACCATAGGGGTGTCTAATATGAAGCAAAGGGAAGGTTCAGGGACTGTGAAGTGGGTGCACTTGCCAATTCGACATGGCAGTGCTAGACTGCACATAGACCTTGCAATGGCAGACCTGAGACACACTTTACAAGCTGCTCCTGTCGGTGGCACCACCAGTGCTGCATGTCCACCAGCAGCATTTGATTTACAAGCCCTGGGCACACATGGTGCACTGTACGAGGGCTGACAGGTAAATCAAAAAACCCAATCATTGAGCCACTTATCAATACATCAATTTAACATAGGGAGCACTTGCACTGTGGCACCGAATATCAGTGGTGCAGTGCCCAAAGTATATAACCAGCAAAAACAAAGCAAAACAAAAGAGGCAATCCATCAAAATGGAAGGGAGACTGACATCAATGATGCCAGGTCTAACATTGTGACTATTCAGTTCTCCCCTACACGTCCAAGTCCTACAATGGGGCCCTGGGGGAGAGCTTCATGCCTTGGTTGTATACAAGTCCTTGTCCCTTGATATTGTTGTGCATTTCAGGGACAGGTGAAGCATTCCGGGAGTTTTAGAGAGAGCTGATATCCATAGCCAGCATTCATGGCCCATGCGTACTCATAAACAGTGCAGGTCAGCATGGAATGCCTGGTGTGATTGGTGTGTAGAGTGAAGCATTGATCCCTTAGGGTTAGATCTTGCTCCACTTGAAAGTTTGTTGTCAGAATTGGCTTCTCAAGGGAAAGAATATTGTATGATAAATAATTTCAGTCTGGCCATTTCTGCAGGTCAAATATTGGTGGCTGATAAACCTGTGGGCATTCATCTCTTAGATTGTAGCTTTCGAAAGGGATAAGGCTCACTTCTCCTCACTTGCAAAGAAATGCCAGGTTTTGGAATGTGAACTGAGTGCTAGGCTTCTTTTGTGACTTCCAGAGAAAGACAACCTTTGCCAGAATCAACTATTTGCAAAACTGACAATTCTCTTATATTTAATCTCTTGTAAAAGAGTTTCCGATGTCCATACATTGGATTTGGTATTGGCACTCTTTTACCCATGAGGAATTGTTATTAATATTGCACATACAACCAGTTCTAATAGGAGGACAATTTCCTATCTGACCTTCTCAAATTAACCCAAGTGTTGTGTTGTGACATGTTTGCAAGCGTTTCAGAATGTTTCTTAGAGTTTAATACCCAGAGGAGTCAGTCAGCTCTTGAATCCCTTCAAAGTGCCGTTCAACGCTGTTTACTCTCTTACTCTGGCCCGTTGAGTTCAAAGGGTGATGCAGGAAGTAGGCATCAACCTTTCTGCCTTTGCAGCAAACTCCATACATGGTGCCATGGTGTTCAAGGCTTTCATTTTGGGAGCAAGATTGGAGGACATATTTCAGACTGCAGATTGGTCGTCAGACTAATCTGTCAAAATATTTTACTTCAGAACAGTTTAGGATTTTGCAATGTCATTGGTGAGTGACTTTTCAATAAGCATCATTTGAGCATATGATCCTGAGATACAATGTAAAAATCCTAGCTATTGTAGAGGAAAGTTTCAATTTTATTAAGGATTCAGAGGCGACAATTATCCCACCCACAAGATATTGCGTTATGGTTTTCCCATGCATGCTGTTGTAAATGTTGCTTACTTGATACTCTGTTATACATTTTTTTATTAAGTTGTGTCTTTTTTACTGGTGGTTTACTATGTGTATGTTAATTTTCCCCACAAGGATTGGTGGCTGATTCTTTTCATATTAGTTAGTTTTACAGAATTGAAGGAGTAACAGTGCTAAAGTATGATGCAAATACAGGAGGAACTACACTGACTTTGCATTTTGGAACTGCTGTGTACCTCATTGGCTGTATTTAGTCTTGTATTTGTAATTCTTATCTCATATGCCTCATGGTTATTGTACTTTGTGCTTTTATTAGCTGAGGTGACTTGCAGTAAAGGTAGATGAAGGCAGACTGAAGAATATACCAACACAGAAATAATTCCTATTCTTGGAACTTGGCTTAGCTACTGCAGAGAAGAGGATGTTTATTCGATCTAAAAACCAAGACTTGTGTTGAGAAAGAGAGAGATAGAGTGTATTGGCTCGGCTTTAATGAGTGAAAGTGAAAGAGAAGCAGAAACAGCCAGTGGAAGAGAGGGAAAAGAGTGTAGAAAGGTACACTGGTGCTGTGAATAAAAAAGAAAGTAAGTAAAAAAATAAGTATTGTAGCTATTTTCATTTACTATCAATCATGACATCATACCTATATTAATCTTCTCCAGCCTTCCAATAGACCTTTAGTGATAAGAAGAGCAAACGGAGTTCAGGGAGTGAGGATAGAAAGAACAGCTAAATTACCTTCCTTAGACAGTACGGACTGGCTCCTTCAGTTCTTACGAGCACCTTGAAGCCCTTCATTAGGGAGCTCCAATAGTGGTGAGGAATTGATATGCAGATTGAGGAAGCTGCAGTACAAAAGACTGATTAGCACTTTTGTAGCCCTTTACTTGAAGCCTAAAAATCACCAGGGAAAATAAAAAAGAGTAGGGTGGCCTTCCATGCTTAGGACCCCCCCCCACTCCAAAAAGGGGAATTATAGTCTTTCTGCCCTCCCAGTTGGCATATCGGGATTAACCCCCAATCTGCACGCCTGGGGGACTAGAAATCACAGTAGACACAATGAATAATTTGCCCCAAAATTACCAAATGGGTGGAGTAGCCTACCATGTACAGCGCCATGCCCCCACCCCAAAAAGACATTTCAGTCTTTCTGCCATGCTGTGAGTGTGGGTCTGATTGGAGGGTCTGCTCCCAATCTGTCCACCTTGGGGGCCGAAACCCATTTGCACAAGGGAAATTAAAAACAAATTGAGGATCTCTGCAGGTTCCAGAACTTCCCCTTATAGAACTGTCAGGAAAATTTGTAATAGATGTGCCTAGGCTTTTGGGTAAAAATGCTTTATGATAACCATACAAATCATAACACCATGGACTCATTTGGCTATGATAGGTTTCCCTGGGTATGCCTGGGTTTCCCTGGGTGGTAGAAGAAATAGGGTGGAAATCATGCTGCTCCCCACAATTAAAAAAGTGTTGATTTTGCTTGGTGAAATATGATATCTCTAGGTCACACTTTGGGCTGCTGTGTGTCGTAGGTGCTAGGCCCAACCATAAAAGTAGGGTACTGCTTTTATCAACAGTCTGGTGAGTACACAGAATATTTCTTATCATCAAATTGGCTTGTCTGCATTTGATTCACTGCTAAATGTAAGCCTGTGTGCAAGAAGACATTTTGCAAAAAGCTCTCTAATTCACAAGATAGTATGGGTAACCACAGATTCAGAGGTGTACAAATCGACACAGTTCCTTATCTCAGTATATGGTGTATTTTCAGAAATACATATGTTTCCTTTAGTTCCATTTTTAATTTGTTGTATTTTAACATATGAATTGATGTATAATCAGTACACAACCGAAAATCATTGTTAGACCTGGCATAGCTTGGCATGATTAGCCCTGACATTTTGCCTTTGCTACCTATGAAGTTAGATGCTGTAGGTACTTGCTACTGCTAATCATTGTGCAAGTATAGATGTTCCCTGTATAAATTGTAGTGGTGTTTGGTTGTCTCTGATTGGTATGCGTGCCTTCCTAGCAAGATCCCTAATTGATGTGCACTGTGTGTTTCAGAGCTAGTATACCAAAGAAATGCACAGAGAAGAAACACAGGTCTTCAGTGAAGGACCTGCGTGCATTATGCTAAATTAGCATGTTGGACTGACAAGTGGTACCACTTGTCAGGCCTTACTTTCCCTTTGGCATACACATGGGGCACCCCTGTAGAACGTCCTGGGTAGCCCCTAGGCAGGGTGCAGTGTAGGTAAAAGGCAGGACTCGTGCCAGTGTGGGTGCTAGGCCCTGACAGTGGAAAATACTCCATTTCATTTTCCCTGGTGAAAGGCTCTCCTGCCCATAGGACAGAATGGGGGAGGTTGGGTTTTAGTATTTTAGCCTAGTTTCCCAAGAATTGGAAATGGAACAGCAAAGTTTGGTATGTCTGAACTCACAGTGTCATTACACATCTTTTTGGGTAGATGGTTTTGTCGCTGTGTGGCCAAAAACCGCTGTTTGAGAAAATGGCAGTTTGTGCGTTAGACCTTTTTGTGTGTCTCAGCAGAAAGTGAATTGCCTGCCTGGATCTGGGAGAGGTAAGAAAGGCTGAGGAGGTTGTGCCCCAGGGGAGGGGTGGAGATTGCACCAGGCAGCCCTGCACCTGGAACGGGGAGAAGGAGAGGCTTTGCAAAGTGAAGACGCCTGGTTCAGAGCCATAAAACAATAGACCCATCTCCCTCTGAGTGATTAAAGATCCAGACCCCCAGTATCAAACAGAGGACAGTGACATTGGGGGGAGATACACAAGACTGATTTAGGGAGTGGTCGGGGACTCCTGAGCACAAGAAACTTCAAAGTCAATGAGGGGTATAACTGGAAGAGCTGTAACCCCAAGACTTGGGTTATGTTGATGATGTCGTCGAGTACGGTCTCGGTATTGTTCAGAGAAGTGCTGGGAGTACTTTGAAGGCGCAGTGGACTGGTCGAGTCTCTGGTGTCTTTGACCTGTCCGCGATCAAGAAGAAAACCTCTGCCTCAGGAAGAGATGCCAAATAGGCTGCGGGCGACACCTAACCCTTGCTTCGTATTCAGGGGCTTGTAGGCAGTTTGTAGCTCTTGACCTTAGAAAGACTGAAGGGGCGCTGCAGTGAGTCATGTCCCCCCTGCTTCCTGAGCAGGATTTTGCTGTGTGCTGCATCCTGTACCCCAAAGGCCAGAGGTGAGCTGGCTCCCTGTTTGGAAACACAGGAAAATAAAAGTTTCCAGGAAATCTCAAGTGGCGGGGTGGTTGGACTGTGTCGTGGCAGCCTGGGACCTCCAAAGGGGTGCCTAAGGTGATCGTGGGCACCCGGAGCGAATCAAGACTCTGACACGCAGGGTGCGTGTTTTGGTGCGGCTACAGGTGTTGGAGCGCCTGTGGATTGTAGGCATTGTGGAAGAGAGCCGAGATTCGGGATGCGCATGGGGTGCGTGTTACAGTGCAGTCCAGGCACTAGTGAAGAGTGCCGGGACATCGTGGGCACTAAGAAGGAGTGAGTCTCCGGCACGCGGGTCGGGATGTGGTGGTGCAGCCAGGGCGTTAGTGGTAGGCCTGGGCAGTAAATTCCGTTCAGCTCGTGGAATTTGCAGAATTTGCAGAATTTTGCTTTCCACGGAATGCAAAATTGCCCAAAATTTTGTGCTACGTGACTTTGCGAAATTTTTTACTTGTTCGCGTTCACAAAACGCGTGCTTGCAAGATATTCCCCCGAACACGCAAACAGTGATTGTGAATAGTAAAAAGGCATCGCGAACAAGCAATTACACATGTTCGTGGAATTTCTGCGTGTTCGCTGAGATTTTGTACCGTTTCGCAGAGATTTGCGTAACGCGATTACACAAATTCCTCCCACCTCTAGTTAGTGGAGAGCACCTGGCACCTCATGTGAACCAGAAGGAGAGGTGAGACTCAGACGTGCAGTGTTGTTTCATGGTGCGACCCGGGCATTAGTGGAGAGCACCTGAAGACTATGTGCACCAGGAGATGGACGTGCAGGGGGTGCGTGTCGAAGTTGCCACGAGAGGTGCTGGTGAGGAGTACCGGGGAGTGGTGAGCACCAAGGAGTGGAGAAGTCCTAACAGTGCTGGGGAGGCGGGCCAAGTGATCAGGCCCTCAAACGCAACGTGAGGTCGCACCAGCATTGTGTGGAAGGCTTTGTGGAAGGAGTTTGTGCTGAACGTTGGCGCCCCAAATGGCAGCCCCACAGGAGCTGAACTACCGGCCAAAGCTCGCCTTGCCCGTGGTGATAAGGTTCTAGAGTGAGGCCAAGCCGCTGCAGCAGGAAAAGCATGGGGTCAGGCCTCCCAGGTAAAGTGGACCATCACCTGGGGTGGGGAGCGGGCCTGAAGGAAAGCTCTCTCGGCCTCTCGCTGCTGGCAGCTGAGGGCGCATGTTGCTTCGGCCCAGATCTCGACCCGTGCTGGTTCTGGATGGGGCAGTACAGGGGACAGGACCCGGAGTGGAACTTGGTTGTCATCATTGATCCGTGTTGGGGGCAACCGGTCGCACAACTTCTAAAAACAGTTGTATAACACTTTGCATATTTGCTTGCTAATGAACTATCAAACTATTGGACAATGTCTGACACCAGAGGTGCTTAACGGACTTAGGGGTTAGTGCGCTACGCTTTACATTATGTTACTCTTGCAGGATACAGGATCATAGCATTGTGCACTGCATTGGTTTTTTACTGTACTGTACAGAGTTGCACTGTGACACATTACCTTATTCCTTCCTTGCACAGGGCATGCTGGTGGTGATACACATTGAATTGTTTTCCTATCGCACTGCACATAATTGCAGCGTGAGGCATTGCTGTATTCCTTCCTTGAACAAGGCATACTGGTAGCGAACCGAGTTGCATTATCTTGTGTTGACTCAGTACTTGATCTTCACACTACGCATTGCATTGTTTCACTGTGGCGCTGTACAGTAGCCCATCGTTATAATGCAGTATTCCTTGTATTTTACAACGTGTGTAAATCTAGTGATATAATGTACCTAACCTGTTGAAAACGGTTAAAAGTCAGCGTAACTGTTGGTTTGAAGCAGTGATTGGGGATTAGGACCGTCCAACCCACCAGGAACACTATTACCCTGTGTATGTATGTGGGAGTTGCATTGTGTTGTCATTTCGTATATCTTTTTATATAAAGTATACTCGTTTTATACAAACACGTGTAGAGTCCATTTGTGGTGACATCATTGGGATTGCGTTGGGCATGGTTGCAAATACTGAACACTCGTGCCTTGAAGAAAAGCCTGGCTGCTCATGTCAAGCTACGAAGGGGGTGAGCAGGGCTGTCTCAGACGGTGTCCTAACGTGGGAGCGGGGGGTCCGGTTTGCACACTTGACAACAATGGTGCACGTGGGAACGCCGGCTTCTAACAATTGGCAGCAGAGCGGCGGGATACGATTCAAACGTTATTAAAACGTGTATGTACAAAACCTCTCACACAAATTGATGTGCATCACAAATTGACTGTAGACCACAATACAATCACATATTGTATTTGTTTATTGGTTCTATCTTTGGCGTGACCCTGTTATCCACACATCATGTCTCAGGAGGGGAGTCTGCTGGCCAATGGGGCTATGGCTGTAGAATGTGAGTTTGATATTGAGGCATTGTTGTCTTATAAGGTTGAACAATTGACAAGGTTCTGCAGAGCCTTGGGATGTCCCTTGAGGGGTAGCGCCAAGAAGGAGGAGCTACAGATGGCCTTGAGGGCCTGGTGGGAAGCCCAAGAGACTCTGGGGATGGGTGATGGTGAGGTGGATGCGGAGGACCCCGGGAATGGATTTGGTCCACAGGATTTGATAGTGGAGGGGCCAGCCAGTGGGGCTGACAGTGGCCATTCCGGGAGGAGTTTTTCACCAGAGGAGTTGGAGGAAAATCAAACAGTCAGACTGCATGAGTTGGAGGTGTTAAAACTGTTGGCTCACGCAGAGGAGAGCAAGGGAGCTCTTGCGTTGGAGGAGAAGAAGATTCTTCTCCCACATGAGATAAGCATGAGGGAACTGGACATGAAGGGTAGACAACTGGAGCCCAGTTCAAATGGTGGCAGCGCAGTACCAGGAGGGAAGGTGTAAATCCCCAAGGACTTAGTGAAAGATTACCAGAGGGGTGATGACATTTATGCGTGGTTCACGGCATATGAGATTGCACTAAGGATAAATTAGGTGCCCGAGAAGCATTGGGGGGCAGGCCAATGAAAGCCATTTGAGGCTTCAGGAAGGGACATTCTATCCCCTTTAAAGAAGGCGGGAACCCTGACCTACGCCATCATGAGGCAGGCTTTGTGCCTCCGGCATGGGCTCACCCCTGAACAATATCGGCAGTAGTTCAGGACCTCTAAGAAACTAGAATCCTGTGCTTCGGTGGAATGTGTGAATGAGTACACAAGGGCACTGGATGGTTGGATGTTGGGCGGCAAAGTCAGTGATTTTGAGGGCTTATGCGATTTAATTAGTTGGGAACACTTAAGTAGTCTCTGTGTTCCTGAGCTGCACCAGCATCTTTTGGATAGTAAGCTGAGCTGACTGATCATAGTAAGCTTGCTGAGGAGGTGGACCGTTGGACTAGTACCCAGGTCCACAACCGGATTGGGAGTACTGCTGCCAAGAGTGGGCAGGGTCCCCCGCTGAGGGTGGGGCAAAATAAGGGTAACCAAATGGAGTCATCTAGGGGGCTCCTAGGTAAACCCCCAAGAAGGGGTCACTGTCCCCCAAGACCAAGAGGGCCTGGGTCTCGCGGGGCAAGAGGGATCCTGAGGTCCCCCTATGTGTTATTTCTGTAAAGAAGTGTGTTGTATCTCCCCTAAGTGCCTCAAGAAGTCCCCTATAACCCCTGGTGCTCCAAACCAGGTTTGGCTAGTATAGTCTTGGGGGAGGACCTTGGGATGGGGAGGAGCAAGCGGTTATGAGACTGGTCTCCTTTGGAGATCTTGAGGTGGTCCAAGAAATCCTGCTGCTGGAAAACACCAAGAAATACCGGCAGTGGGTGACCATCAGTGGACGGAGGGTGGAGGCTCTGAGAGACACCAGAGCCAGTTTGACATCTGTTAGTTGTCAGTGGGTGTCTGACGAGCTAATAATCCCCGACGTGCTTCACCCAGTAATGTCAGCAGAAAATTCAGTGCGTCTTTGCAAGGTGGCGCTGGTCCATTTTGAATGGGGAGTGGTCTCAGGCTCTTTGAAGGCTGTTGTAAGTCAGTCCATGTCTGTAGACTGTCTGAATGGGAATGACCTTGAGAGTTCCCCTTGGAAGAAGGTGGAGCACCAGGCGCATTTGGAGATGTTGGGTCTACCTGAGTGGGCATGCATGATCACTCGATCAATGGTAGCCAGTGTAGGTACTCAAGAGGACCTGGGGTCTGCAACAGTGACCCCGGCATCTGCGCTAAGAGAAAAGGCAAGGGGCATGGGAAACCGCCCCCCGGTTCCCACGGTCCAGTAGGAGGCACTCTATGAGGGAGATGCCATGGAACCTACAGGGGTACAAGTAGCTGAACCGGTGTACCTTCCAGGGCTGACTGATTGGCAGGAGGAAGGCGGGTCCTCCAGGGAGGTAGTCTGTGAGGAGCAGAAGCAGTGCTCTTCCCTTAGGGATTTGCGGCAGCAGGCCGAAAACGAGGCTGCAGGTGATCCATCAGGATTACACTTGATTTACTGGGAAAACAAACTCCTGTTTAGTGAGCCATGGGTGGCTGAACCTGGATCAGCCCATGTTTTAGTGGTACCCCAGCGCTTCAGAGCCTCCCTATTGGGGTTGGCCCATGATGTAACCTTGGCGGGACATTTGGGGCAGGACAAGAGGTTTGAGCGGCTTTTCACCCACCTTTTACTGGCCCCAGATGCGCAAGAGTTGTGAAACTTATCATATGTACCAAATATATAATGTTTGAAAAATAAAGATTATGGGGGTCATTAGGATGGCGGACGGACCTGCGTCAGTCCGCCACCCCCGAGGAAGAGGGACCGTCCGCATGGGCAGCGGCGGTCCCTCCATGCAAATTAGGATGTGACCGCCACCCTGGCAGTCACATCCCCTACATTTAACATTGCAGCGGATGCTGCTTCAAGCAGCACCCGCCACAAGGTTAAAAAGTGCATGTTTACCTTTGCATGCACGAAGCCGCAAAGACAGGGGGTACCATAGGTACCTCCCATGTGAACCCCCCACCCCCCCTTCACCCCTGGGGGCCCGCAACGGGCCCTCAAAGAAAAGACCGTATGCCTTTACACAGCGGAAATGCCGCCGTGAAAAGGCATAGGCCCGCCGCCATCCTAATATGCCTGGCGGTGTCTGATAGACACCGCCAGCCATGTTAGAGCTTTTCCTCCGCGGTCGGAAGGCGATCGCGGCGGAAAAGCTGCGGACAGAAAAAATATCCCCCAGCCATCCTAATCTGACGGGGGGTCTTTTTCCAGTCCACAGCGGTTATTCCGCATCCTCCGGGCCGGCGGTGGCTTACGCGGCCCGGAGGATGCGGATTATCCGCGATCATAATCGGCCCCTATATTTATTCTCTCTATGCCTAACAATATATATTTTATTACTCTATGTTTGGCAATAAATAAACATATCTATCCAAAAATTACATGCCTCATTATTTATTTATTAATTTAATAATGTTTGAATTTGTATTAAAACTGTATTTTAAACAAAGTACTTTATAAAATATGTTGTCTCTATTAAATATATATATATACATTTATTTTCTATTTTTATTACTTATGTTATTATTATACACATTCCCACTACACACTACAATTATTTATTTAGCTTGCAAAATTATCAACATATATAATTTACTATTCCCACTCCAGTTATTAATAAATCAGGGAAGGTGCATTTCATTATGGTATGTAAAGTCAACTCTCCACTGTGCACAGCCTTTGCCACTGGCCGGTTCCCACTGGGTAGTTTTAGTTAGGATTGTGTTTTCATGGGAAATGATTTTTTTGATTGCTAATAACGTAGGTGCTGTTTTACAAACCTCCACAGAACTTTTCAAAATTTCCCAAAAAGTGCTATTTGTTGACTAGTTTGCACATGGAAAGTTTCAGGGTGATCCATAAAGTGGGAGCAAAGAAAAAAGGCGGTTCCCAAAATGAGTTTTCCCCTTTCATTTTCCATAAGAACATTTGACACAGCTACAGCCTAAACCGCTGAATTGATTCGTATCAAATTTATCAAAAAGCCAGATCTTGGTCTAGAAAGAGTGCTTTCAGTGATTTAGGGCCTCATTAGGATGACCCGCCACCCTATTGGTATCCTGGACCACCCGCCATAAGGGCAAGGGTCCCGTTGGGGGAATTAGGATGTTCCCGCCACAGTGGCAGGCACATCCTTCATTTTTAGCATTGTGGCGGGAGGTGCACTCTGCACTGCCCGCCACAATGCTGAAAATGCATTTACGCATTTGCATATACAAAGCGGCAGGCACCGCGCGGTGCCTGCCTCTTTGTACATGCAAATGAAGGGGGGCACCATAGGTACCCCCCTGTGCACCCCCACCTCAGCCTTCACCATGGGGGCCCGCAGGGGCCCCCCAAAGCAACGACCGCCTGCCCGGAAAGGCACCTATTTGCACGCAGCATAATATGGCTGGCGGTGTCCATTGGCCACCGCCACCATGTTATGCCCTTTCCGGCGTGGTCGCAAGGCGACCAGGGTGGAAAAGCGGTGGACGGTCTTTCCGTCCGCCGCTGTCCCCACAGCCATACTAATATCGCGGGGGGAATTTGGGAAACAGTGTCAGGCGGATTGCCTCCGCCAGGCCGGCGGTGGCTACCGCCAGCCTGGCGGAGGCAATCCGCCCAACATCGTAATGACCCCCTTAGTGTGAATCAAAAGAGTAGTTTTTGAGCAAATATTGTTAAAAAATGTGTATATATAGGGATACTGAGCCTCCATGGATCGAACAGATCGCCTGGTGAGATCTCATTGGCTGTCACCTCCTTAACCAGGAAGTGGTGGCAGCCATCCTAGAACTTGGGACTCAGTCCCAAGTCCTAAACAAAGGAAAAAAGAAACATAAGGGGGCATGGTAGGGATACTGTGACTTCTTACACCTTATGGTGGAGTCCCACAGCATTTTCTTTTCTTATTTTGCCACAAAATCAAAGAGGATCCATGAATCTGTGACAAAATGTTTTTAGAAAACAAGCCCAGGCTCATATGCTTTTTTATTATAACACTCCCAGGGTGGGCCAAAGGCTGTTGGTATGAGGATTTGGGGGAGGGTGAAAGTGGCCTCCTCACCAGGCTGATTTCAGCCCTGGGGACCCCATCACCCAGGGTCCAATGTATTAAAGTGCTAAATTGGCTACAAGGAGACCACCCTCAAGGCTTGACATCTTTTTTAGGGTGAAGGGGGCATATGGCTCCCTCCCCAGGCTGTTTTCGGCCCTGGAACCCAATCCCAAGTGGCCCACTGTATTTTAGCCCCTGTGACCTGCCCCACCAGGGCGGTTAATTAAAAACAAGTACAGGTCATTGTGCTTGTTTTTCTTACCATAAATGTGTGAATCTCGTGATTTTGTTTTTTTAATGTTTTTTCACTTGTTGGACCAACATTATGGGGTCACAGTGTTCCTACCTTTGCCCCCTTTTCTTTTTTTTCATTTTGTCTAGGACTCGGATGTAGCAAAGTCCCAAGATGGCTGCCAACAGTTCCTGCTTGAAGTGTTAGCAGCCAATTAGAGCTCTGCATTCATGCACAAGGTAGTCTACTTTCGCAAAATTATGGCACCCACAGCTATTGCTAACTTTTTTCAAGTTTCCAAGTTTCTTTAAAGGACCCATGTATGTACACAATACATTTCCATGACCCATCCTGATCCTTTTTTTCCCTATTATGTCATTTATGCAGCATATAACCTCCCCTGTTCCTTCATCAACTATAACTACCATATGTCCTCTATTGCCTGATGTCACCCAAACAAAACTGCATTTCTCTTTTATTCACTACATATCACTCAATGAGCTATTTACATTGTCACATCTTGTTACATCTCACCCAGGGATTCAATCTTTGCACTTTGGCCTCTATGTCTTCCTTTCAGCCACATAATGTCTACAACTTTGAAACCCAAATAACCCTTCCTACACATTAGGTGCTTAATAGAGGGGCCCCGTTGATTTTGGGGCTTTTTTACCAACGTTATCCAACAATTTAGTTGTGCTGGAATGACCCTAGGCAAATGCAGCCTGTGTCCATCTCAATGTCAGATCACATGAGATTCAATGATTTAGGCATAGATCAGCAAGGTTGGTTGAATGGGAGACAATGCAAAAATGATTATTTGTTTGATTTCTCTTAAAGCATCTAGTTAGGTGGATCGTAATAGTTACATTTTTAGTCAATCATGACCACTAAAATAAGTCATTTTATTACATCTATTAAAACTATATGATGGCTCACCTGGGCCCGGGAGCTTCTTTACAGCCTTAACATTGTGGCATTTAGTGGACTTATTTAGCATAACCTCTTGAAAGTTTAAAAGCATGCTGGCAACTGTGGTGTGGTGATGTGCTTTGTACAACCTATAATGCATAAGTCTTTAATCCACTCATTTCTTTTTTTTATTTACCCTTTTAAATCCATAACAAGTATCAGTGTATACCACGTGCAGTCATATTTTTAAACAAAAGATAATGACCAACAGTTAATAATACAACACTGCGAGAGGAAAGAACAGAAAAACGACAATGTGGGTAAAAAAAGAAGGCAAGATCAACACAGGAATACAGTACAAATTAAGTTTGTTACTTCATTTGCTCAATCATTGGACCCCATATATGTATGCCTAATTTCCGTCTTCTTGTTGGTTTAAGGGGATAGAGACTAAATTCCAAATTGTAAATAGCATAAAATGTAGCTCTCCACATCTCGAAGGAGGGAGCCTCCTTCTGCAACCATACTGATGCAATGTATAGCCTAGCGACAGCTGTGGCCATAAAAATTAAATAGCTAAACATATGCCCGGCTTGTCCCTGCGTCGAGGTGTCCCCAACACCTAATAACATTACATCTGATGATATTTGAATGTCTACCCCATAAGGTCAGACAGAAACCCTTCAATGTGTCTTAGCAATTGTGTTAGATGGGTGCACGCATAAAAGATATGTACAATATCCACGTTCTCCGCCCAACACCAAAAGCATTTCACATCATTCATGCCACCCCATTTCAGCATCCTTGCAGGTGTATGATACAAACTGAATATTGACTTAGAGTGTTGTGCTTTTAATTTGGCTGATATCTGATTTTTTTCAGCCGTATCAATAGCATGCGCTATATATATATCCTTTGCCGCCCTAACTGCGTACTCCATTTATGATTTTGGGCAGCCAAATCGTCCATCTGTGTATCCAACAGGCTATTGTACAATACACCTACCTTAGCTGCCCGTTTTATGGCCTCGACCAGAGGGTTACATTTTATTCCACTCTGTTTCTGGTTTTTATATAAAAAGTCCCGAACTTGCAGATATTAAAAAAAAAACGTTTTTAACAATGTATATCTTTCCGACAAGCCTGAAAAAGAGGAGAGTCCTTCATCATCAAACATGTCCCCTATTTGCCTTATACTCTTAGCTCTCCATCTATTCATTCTCACGTCCCACAAAACAGAGGGTAACAATGCCGTAGCATTCGTAGGGGTATAGAAGCATATCCCCTTCATCTGAAAAATACTCCATACCGCCTTCCAGACCTTGTGTGCTACCACCACAACCTTAAAAGGTTTTTTTAAAATAAGTTGGCTCCAAAATCCTAAATAAGCAGTTCTTGGCTGCCAAGCCCAGCAACCTCTGATATATTGATGGTACTTCTGCATCATTCCCCACTTCCTCCCCTGCATATTTTGCAGGATACAGGCGTAGTAATAGAATATAAAGTTAGGGGACTGCCCAGCCCCTGCGCTTGCATTAAATATTTAAATGCTCTATGGGATTTACCTTGGCCCCAAAAGAACCTATCACATATTGATTGTAGTTTTTGCAGCTGCGGCCGTGCTAATTCAAGTGGTAATGCTCTGAAGAAATATACAACTTTGGGCAGGACATTCCTTTTGAGGACATTACGCCTCCCCACCAGTGATAGATGCAAATATTCCAGGTGGTCTAGTTCATGCTTGATCCCAGCAAGAATGCCCCCCCCAGTTGATCTCAACTAATTCCTGCACACACATCCGGATTTTGATCCCCAAGTATGTAGCTTCATCAGTTACCTGGGCATCCCCTGAACAAGCCGCCTTCGTACAGATAATCTGTGTTTTAGTTGTATTGAGCGTGTAGCCTGTGTGAACCCAAACACATTGCCGAGTCATTCTATCTCTGGAATGGCTGTGGCTGGATTTGGGGTCACCACCGCAATGTCATCTGCATAAGCCAAAACCCGAAACTGAGACTGCCCACAAACTACTGATCTGATCTTGCTACTTCCTTCCAACATTATCAAGAAAGTGTTAATGTACAGGGCAAATAGCAGCGGGGAGCATGGGCACCCCTGCCTTGCCCCCCTCGTTACACAAACTGGATTAGATTCCTTGCCCATTATACATACGAATGGCCTTGATAATGCCTGGGCCACAGCCCACCCTACACAATACCACCCATAAAAAACTCCAGGAGACATGGTCAACCGCCTTTTCTGCATCAAGACGTACCAGACCTAGCGTAGCGTGTTGTACATTAGCCAGGTCTAGCAGAGTCACTACCCTGTTTATGTGATTTACCATGCCCCTGTCCAGAATAAAACCATGGTGGTAGATAGTGACCAAAGGAGTAATTACCTGAGCCAGTCGCGTTGCTAAAATGTTGGCATATATTTTCTAGTCGGAGTTTAAGACAGAGATCAGTCTATAGGACCCTGGTAAGGCCGGGGGCTTATCTTTTTCTTTTTTTAAACAACAATATTGGTTTTGTCCCAAGATGGTGGAGCCTTCCCAAGTTGTGCATCTTGAAAAGTAGCAAGCATATCCCCATTAAGCTCCTGAAACAGGGTACTATAGACCTCAAGCAGATGTTTATCTGGACCTGCTGCCTTACCGCTGGCTAACAAGTGTATTGCCTTTTCCAGTTCATCCATAGGAATCAGGTTTTCCAGCATTGTCAGTTCGTCCTGCCCATTGCAATCCTGTATCTAGGTTTTGTAGAAAGGCTTCACTAGCATGATCATCCCAATTGCTTGGCGTATACAGCTTTTTGTAAAATGCATGGAATATATCCAGAATCCCCTCAGTCATATCCACTATATCCCCACCAGGTTCAGTCATGGTGCCTATTCTTTGTGCCGCTTCCTTAGCTCGTAGCCTTTGTGCCAAGCACCGTCCTGTTGCTTCCCCATATTCATAGATATCCTCTTTATATAGCTTGTATTTACAAGCAATTTCCTTGCTCCACACTAAGTTAATCTTAGCTTTACAACAGACTATAGTAAATTGCTGCGGCTTGATAGCTGCACCTGTAGATATTCCTTAAATAAGCTTCTCTTCTGCAATTCTGAGATCATCCAGGAACCCCTGCATAGTAATTTGGAGTTGTTTCTGTCTAAACAGTCCATAGCTAAAAACTTCCCCTCCTAATACAGCCTTTAAGGCATCCCATACTATAGCCCTGGAGGTTGAGTCTTTATTAACATCCAAGAACTGCACCGACGAGATTTTCATATGGTTAAGAAATGAAGTGTCCAGCAGCTTCCTATCAAAAGAAAAGGATCTTGCCGGATTTATTTTACTAATAATGGGGATATCCAACAGCAGCGGACCATGGCCTGAGGTAATTCTTGGCCATACCTGCATTTTAGCCCCAGATGTAAGTGCTCTTGAAGTAAAAACATACTCTAACTGGACTAATTTGTGGTGTGGATAAGAATAAAAGGTGTATCCTGGGTCCAGATAATTCAGAGTATGCCTCACATCGACCAATCCATGGTCAGCCAGTAGCTGTTCCAGTGCTGAAGTTGTTAATATTTAACTCCAACTCCTGGCAGCCCAGGTGAATGTTGAAGTCCCCACATAAGATCAGGGGAGTAGACCATGATGCCAACTCAACATTCAGCCCTTCCAATATTGTTGCCTCCTCTATATTCGATCCTTAAACCGTACATCCTACAACCTTAGCAGCCCCCACCAGACATTCCACAATAACCCATCTGCCAGAGTTATAAGCTAGTATCCTCCCCGTGCCCTGGATCCCCTGTCATGCCAAGATAGCCACTCCCCTATTTGTGGTAGCCTAATGACCCAGCAATCAGTGTATAACCAAGCTCATTCAGTACCCTTCTGTTACGCCATGGAATATGTGTTTCCTGTAAGCACAGAATGTCTGGTTTTATTAACTGTGAATCTGCTACTACCAGCTGCCTTTTCCACTGCTTTTCAGACCACAAACATTGAAAGAACATATACATATCCCTAAGGGTGTCACCCTAATACCCCCATAACTTACTAGTTTTCCCAGGTATATGTCTCTTCTATTAATTTAAACAGACCTAGAGCAGCCCAACTTCCTCCTGCTATGGATTGATCTTTTCTCCCAAAAACACACCACACTCCTGCACAACCAACGCTCACCCTGACCCAGCCATGTGTCCCGCCTACCCCCTTCCCAGCTGAAACCCCCTCTAATCCCTCACTTCCCCAAAAATAAGGCAATCGGTCCTGTGCGATGGGAAGCTCCCCTGCCACCCAGTATACCACCTGTAAGATCCTTGTACAGCTGAAAGGATCACGCAGGAAGCAGGTAGTAGTGTAGAAATTCAGGTTTATTTCTAGTAAGAAGACACCCATCCAGATGTCAGCAGTGCAGATCCCAGACAGTGCAGGTAACCACCTTCAGTCATTTGAACACATACAATTCGGTAACCTGGGATACCAGAACCTGTAGTGGAAAACTGACATCAGAAGACACTAGGATATATAGATGCCACACACCTTCCCCCGTTAACCAAAACACAAAAAAACAAGTACATAGTTTTAAGAAACATAATCACTCAAGTAACCAGACTTCTTAACAATTCTAGATGAAACCCATGGCTGAGAACAATTAGCAGTGTTAGAAATCTTTCCAGAACCTGAATATCCAGAAAGCTCTGCTCCTTTGTAGACAGAACTCCTATTCAAGTTCCAAACTGTATGATCTTGAGTTCTAACATTATATTCAAACAGCTTTCTAATACGTATAGGTTCAGAGAATTTAACTTTGGACCCAGGTTGTCTGATAACAACTAAATCACCCACCTTGACCATGGTATTTTTTGCGGATTTCCTTGAATCAAAATTTACCTTTCTGGAACGACACTTGGCCTCTTCTCTTTTTCGCCAGTCAGGAGAAATTCTCTGCAAACTAGAGGATGAGACAGTTTCTTCTAAATGTCTCACCCAAGCAGGTTCCACTACTGTGCAAGGAGATACACCTCGAAACAAGAGAAAAGGTGACACTCCTGTGGTGCTATGAGGAGTCATCCTGTAACATTTATTTTATTTATTTATTTATAAAGTTTTATATAGCGCAAACGTGACCCACGGGGGTAGCAGAGTGCTTTACAATAAAAGAACATAAATGGTTGAGGGGGTATACAAACAAACAAATTTCTCAAAGAATGCAAAAACAATATTAAGTAAATACATAACAAACATAGAGGACCCAGATTCTGTAGGACGGTGTACATTAGACAGTTAATGAACGCTAGCAAGCATACATATTATAACTTCTAATGATTCAAAGTTGATATATAAGTTGTATAGATGACCAGGCAGACCCATAGCCAGCTAAGCATTAGACTGCATACAGTATAGAGCAAAAGGGGCTGTAATAAAGCCTTACATACGGTTGAAGGTGCCAAACTATTTTAGCTAGATAGTGGTGATAGGATCTTAAAGGTGACTTATTGGCCTCCTATGATTAAAGCTTAGGAGATGAATTTGTTCATTAGTAGTCTTTTTACTTCCTTTTTGAATGCAGTAAAGGAAGTGATTCCACACACTAGTGGAGGTAAAGAGTTCCAGATCTTTTGTGCAATCCCTGAGAAAGCTTACAGCCTGTTCTTTTCTTATGGAAGGTTTGAGGTTTCAAAAGAAAAGTGCTCTCACTGCGAAGCTGTCTACATCCTCCAGACTTTTCAAGCTTTAGCGGCAAGTAACTGGGTCTATTGTTGTGAATTGTTTTTTTTTTAAACGTCCTCTTTCCAATTAAAACCAGAAGCCTTGGCCCAAGAGATAGTTTCTTTCAACGCCCTATTAAATCTCTCAACAACACCATTAGTCTCTGGGTGATAAAGGGAACATTTCTTGTGTCCAATACCTCTAAATTTAAGAAAACTCTCCATCTCACGTGAGACAAACTGTACCCCATTACTGGTATGAATGGTTTCAGGATATCCTTCCCTGGCTATGAGGGTTTCCAGAAACTTAATAACACTGACAGTCTCAACGTTGGAGGTAAATTGTACCTCCGGCCACCTGGAGAAGAGGTCTATTAAAGCCAAAATGAACACTTGTTGACCATTTGAGTGAACAGGGCATAGTATGTCCACAGCAACCTCTTTCCAGCACCCACTGGGGAGGTCCCTAATTACCATAGGTTGAGCCATTCTTATTTTAGACTTCTCAATTGTGGAGCACACCATACAATCCCTCACAATCCTTTCCACTAGAAGGTCCATACCTGGCCACCAATAAGATGACCAAAGTCTCAACATCCCAGAACGTGATCTGTGAACTAAATCAATTAAGGTTTGATGATTTTTTTCTTGGTGGAACAAGCCTCGTTTCACATAATAGCATCTCATCACAGACTGACAACTTGTCCTTAAGACCCCAAAATGTGCTAGTCTCTTCAGATGCTTGTTTCTTTGCCGTCCAGCCTTTTTGAAATAATGTCACTACCTCAGAAAGAACAGGGTCTGAAGCGAGCTCAAGTTTCCACCGATGCTCATCAACAATTCCTTCACTTACTTCACACACTTCAATTTTCTTTTTTTATCACAATCTTCCTAATCTTCATCTGCACCATCACTTTCAACTTTCCCCACAATCCTAGACAAGGTATCTTCAACCCCATTCTCTACTCCTGGAATATATCTGATATCAAAATCAAACTCCTGCAGAGCAATAACCCACTTGGTAATTCTATTTGAGACTAGATCAATTCCTTTTTTTAAAATGGTTTCACGAAGGGGCTTGTGATCAGTTTGTACCCAAAACTTGGTTCCCCACAAAAACTTGTAATATTTTTTTATGACCCAAAACACAGCCAATGCTTCCAGTTTAATGACCGAGTATTGAGACTCAGCATCTTTTAGACCACAAGAGAGAAACATAATAGTTTTCATGCCCTCTTCACCCTTTTGTTGCAGAACAGCCCCCAACCCTTTGAGACTTGTATCTGTTATTATTATGGAAGTTTTAGAGGGATTAAAACTTCTAAGTCTAGGAGCATCACTACGTTTTTTTTTAGCGAAAGAAATTCACGATCACAATTCTCACACCATTTGAATTCAACCCCCTTCCTCAAGAGAGCCCTTATATAATCACTGTTCTCTGCAAAGGTTTCTATGAATTTGTTATAGTATTCAATCATCCCAAGAAACTTTAAAAGTTCCAATCTACTAGAGGGAGCAGACATAGGAGAAATGGTGTCACCCAATTCAGCCTTTGGAGCAATTCCTTCAGTTGAAACCGTGTGCCCAAGATAATGAATAGAAGAAGTACCAATACAACATTTTTCAGCTTTGATGGAGAGAATGGCCTCAGACAACTTGCTTAACACAGCATTATGGCGGTTCTCATGTTCACCATGATCATTCCCAAACACAAGAATGTCATTCTGATAAATACACACACCTTTACAGTCCTTAAGAAGTCTTTCCATAACAATATGAAACATGGAGGCCGCAAATACAAGACCCAGCAGCATCCAAACAAATCTGAATGTTCCAAATGGCGTCACGAATGCGGTATAGTCTTTTGAAGATTCTGAAAGTTCAATTTGGTGGTAGGCCAAAGTCAAGTCGATTGTGCTGAAAAACGTTGCATCCCCAAGTGAGACCAAGAGTTTTGGGATGTTAGGAAGAGGATACCGGTCGAATACAACACATTTAGTAATTTGTCTCAAGTCTATACATAGACTAAGAGAACCATTGGCCTTACAGGCTGCTACCACCGGAGCCAACCAATCAGTACCTTCCACCTCTTCAATAATACCACCTTGCTTGAGTTTATCCAATTCATTTTTCATTTCATCCCTCACAGACAAGGGACACTTCTAGCTTTTCAGCTAAACGGTTGTTAGTCAGGACGTATATCAAGCTTGAATCCTTTTAGACAACCAAGCTCATCCCTAAATACTTCGGAAAGAACTGCTTTACTTTAGTTTTAATATCAAGGGGTTCTTCACGAATTAGGTTTATGTAATTTTTTTAATTTTATGGGACAATTACTACCTGGATCAAGCATGACCCCCAAATCTCCCTGGTGAAACCAGCTGATTATGCTATCACCTTTCTGAGAAACATAGATCTTCCAAGAAGTGTAATTGTTCATGTACTCAATGAGCCCTATAAAATAACCACGCAATGGGATGGGTTCACCACCATAGGCTAAAGGACGTATCTCAGGCTTGAATAGGGATACCTTAGGAGATAACTTAGTTAGATAAAATAACTTTGAAATTATGGTGATCTTAGCACCAGAGTCAAATAACACTCTGGTGGATTGACCTTCGACTTTGATGTAATCTACGGGACATGATGTGCGTTGAGTATCAGAGTCAACTTGAACAAAAACTTGCCCGCATACAAAATCTTCCTCTTGAATCTGTTTCAACACATTTGACATTGGAAGGCTTATTCTTAGTTTTGCACACAACTGAAAGATGTCCCTTTTTCTTACACTTCGAACAGACAACATTTAAGGCAGGACATCTCTTATCATTAGCTAAGTGACTTGTTTTGTCACATCTGTAACATTTGAATGTAACTGTTTCATTCTAATTCTTACTAACTCCTCCAGATTTACTTGTGGTTTTGATTTCATGCTTAACAGCTTGAACTGTAACTTTCTTATCCTTTTTAATGGTGTCAACACACTTCAGAGAATGCTCGGCTCTCTTAGCCATTTGGATGACCTCATCTAAGGATGGTTCATCCCTCAACCACAACTCGTCTTGTATCTTCTCGATGTTACACCCTAACATAAATTGATCCCTTATCCTTTCATCCAATAAAGCAGCAAGTTTACATGAAGAAGCAAGCTTCCTGAGCTGAGTAATATAGCCCTCAACAGTTTCATCTTCATTTTGTAGCCTCTTAGAGAACTGATATTTTTCTAAAATCGTGCTCACTATGGGCAAGTAGTGCTTATCCAGTTTCTTTATACAAATTTCATATTCATTTAAATCTTTTTCCTCTTCATCTGTGAGATCGGGAAGTTGATCAAACACATCTTGCCCTTTCGACCCTAGACAATGGAGCAAAAGAGATGCCCTACGCTTTGTATTCAAACTCACTCCTCACACTTTTGCATACCATTCGAATACTTTCTTTCACTTTTGCCACTTTATGGGTGGGTCTCCAGGAGACATGAGAAAAAACGGAGGAGCAGTTACATTCTGCATGACCAGAGGCAATAAACTAAAAAAGCTGTAAAAGAAAAATAAGTTAAAACAATTGTGTAAAATAAGCTACACTAAAAATATGATCCAGAATAATGAAGTAATATAGTTATTAAAGAACTATTGAAACAAATCTAAAATGCAATTTGCAGTCACTTTATTTTTTTTGCAAGACACAGTTGTGTGCCAACTCAAAATACCGTGTAGGTGCCACAGAAAATATAACAGGAGAAATAAGCAAAGAAAATGAATAAATAAAGTCCACTTCAAAGCCCTTAAATGTGCGTGTCACAGTTGAGAAAAAAACAATGAAAATGAAATAAAAGCACAATGATGTTGTACTTGCTTGAAGATTTAATAACGTTGGAGATGTAGTAAAAGTTATATCCAGACTTTCGGTTTGATAACGTTTTCAATTGAAACTGTGAACAGCTATGGCAGCAGTACTCTCAAGATGGGCGCCGTACTGCTACACAACGTGGAGAACTTTCTTCACTGTTCATACTAGGCATTTCAGTGTTAGAGGGTGACGCGTGTCAGACCAACAAGAGACATTCCAGATGACGCGTGAAGAAAATGGAGTGGCTGAAGACGAGGAAGTTCTACTTTTGAGGTAAGGTTCTTCTGCGCTAGCAGAGAAACTAAATAGCTCGCTCTGAAAGAAATCAAAGAATGCACATTCCAAAAAACCAAAGCGCTGTGCGTTTCTACAACCATTACTCAACTGAAAGATGAAAGGATGTGCACAACACAGTCACACGCTGTTTCAACCCACAGTTCTCCATCAGATAAGGGTACAGCGGTGTGAAAAGTATAACATTTTGAGTAGATCCAAAGCAAAAGTTAGGTTCAACAGTCACTGATCAAGCACCTTAGTTTTCCACATTAAATATCTGGTAAAGAAAAAGGGCAAAGCGCACAGCACAGTTCAAGGCGAAATACTTTTCAAAAGCAAGCAGTCGGGCTAATCAGTTGAAGAGAGAGAGCAGCACTGTAACGACACAGTAGATTTCCAAGAATCATCTTTCAGACCATCAGATAAGGACCCACCACAATTTTAACGCTGCACAAATAAAGTTAAGTATTCTTTAGGAAAGCACTGCACCTGGTTGTATCCTAGTATAAAAGTCATATGTAGAGCGATGAAAGTAAGATGAGTAAAATCTCAAACTCCATAGGCAATCACTACACATAAGAAGAGCCTGCTTCGAACATCCTAAGAGAAGCAAGGACAGCGCGGCAATAGCTCCCAGTCTTAGAGTGCAAATGTCACAGTACCTGATGAAAGTGGAAATTAGGGCTGTTGGGGTCTTCTTTCCTTTTCTTTCAGCTGCTGATTATGCCAGTGTAAGATCCTTGTACAGCTGAAAGGATCACGCAGGAAGCAGGTAGTAGTGTAGAAATTCAGGTTTATTTCTAGTAAGAAGACACCCATCCAGATGCCAGCAGTGCAGATCCCAGACAGTGCAGGTAACCACCTTCAGTCATTTGAACACATACAATTCCATCACCTGGGATACCAGAACCGGTAGCGGAACACTGACATTAGAAGGCACTGGGATATGTAGATGCCACACCATCCTTTTTTTTAACCCAGGCTATCTATCGGGGAAAAAAAACAGCCACTGAAAAAAACATATTCATTGTGTTCCTATCTCCAAATCTCCTATATATATCCCTGAAAAAAAGAGAAAACAGAAAAGAGGGTGCAATAAAGCATTTTAACAATCCTAAGGAACTAAATCCTGTGTTTTCAAACTACCCTCAAATAGAATGCAGATACTCCATAGCTTACACCTCTGATGTAAAAAAAAACAGTTTGCTCCTTATAGACTATTTTTAACGTAGCAGGATTCAACAAAAAAACTTGCCCCCCCTTGCCTTGAAACTGTGCAATTAAATGTCGAAGCTGCCACAGTTTTTCCACTGTTTGGTGACAAAAATCAGGCCTAACAAAGAACTAGGTCCTCATTGCCGCCCTGTTCCTCTCCGATCGAGCTAGATTATAAACTGTCTGGTGAGACAGGACATTATTCAGGCATATCAAAACAGCCCTGTGCTTAGGGGCAGGTTGCCCTACTTTTACAGGTAGATGTTTAAATGGAAACCGATGTGCCCAATGAATTTCACGGTCCCAGTTCCAAACTTATAGTTCCGGAAAGGCCTCAATAAACAACTCCTCCACAAGTTTCTGAATATACTGTCCCTCAATTCACACTGGGATGCCAAGAATTCTCAAGTTATTGCGTCACAGGCAGTTCTCTAAGTAAACCAGCTTCCATTGGATGTCATCCCAATGTGGACGCATGGCTTCTGTGATAGACTTCGGAGCTGCCACTTCATCCTCAAGAGTAGATATGCGTGCATCTGCTTCATTGATCCTTTCTGTGAAGTCGGTACAGGATTTTGCAATCCTCCTGACAGTGTTCTGAAGTTTCCGACAGGTGTCGTGTGTTTTGGGTTTCCACTCTATGATCCAAAATACTTTGGCATATCGCCGCCAGAGAGATCTCTTCATCTTATTTCCCCGATGAGACTTCTGCTGTGTGCCTGGCCGAGGCCCCCCCTTCATGTGTCATCCCAGGTGACGGAGAGTAGTCCCATAACTGAGTATCTGTATCCTCTGATTGCAGCACCTTCTCCATGGGTGCCTGTTTCTTACACCGTCATCGGACCCGTATCATCTTGTTCCAATTGTATACTGCTCAGCTCGCTGCCACCGCTGCTGAATGACTCTTCTCGAGATCGTATTCTAAGGCCTGACTCAATTTCATCAGAGGTATCAGACATAGAAAATAATTTTTCTTCAGAGTCACTTTCCTTCCCTATATCCTATAGTTTGCCAGCGGATTCCGCCTCATGCTCCCTATCCTTCAACATTCCATCTGCTATACAATTGTTCAGGGGAGATTTTGCTTGCACCACACAGGTTGACTCCATGGACACAGTATGCTGATCAAGATTAACTTTACCATATATCCCATCCCCCAAGTGTAGGTGAGGTTCTTCGGTTTTCGACTTCGTCCTGTATTTGGCCGCCATTGTGTTCTGTCTCCATTTTGTGTTGCCCTCACTCAGGCAGCACGGCGAAAGGAGTGTTTTGCCTTTTCCAGCTGCTACGTGTCTCTTCTGTTAAAAAGTAACCCCCTGCCCTTGTTTACAAAACTGATGTCAGGGTCTGGCCGAGTCTACTAATCCATGTCTAGGTTGATTGATCCCTGTCTCGACTGACTGTTTGGCTCTCCCTATTCTTTCCTTACTTCATCTTGTCCGACTGGCCTTCGCTATTCTCTCCTTGTATTCTCTTGTTACCCAACTATTCTCTGAGGCACACAAATACGGCCTGCCACCTGCAAATTGGATTGTAGGCTCTAGCACTGATTAACTTGTGGGGAGGGGTGACACACAGGGTCTGAAAGAAGGACGTATTTGGGACACTTGATAGCTTGTTTTCCAACTTTTCCTATTGGCTAGCCTTGTTTGTATTGGGAGTATACATTGTAAATATGTGTGCTATAAAAGATTGTGTGCCACGGAATAAAGTGGCAGTCTCCTAAGAACCTACTCTGTACTTCTGGGACAACTGTGCTTAGCTGCAGCTAAAAAACCTGGTTTTCTACGCCTAACAGAGTGTCTCGTGTCTCTGTCCGACAAGGCAGGTGAACTCGGAGATTTAAGGCGTGCCCTGCGCCGCCAGGCCCATAAGGCCCGGTTCTTCATAAGGATGAAGACTTATGATTTTCCACCAATTCTGGCTTGCCACCTGCATCCACCCTTTTCTTGGAGTTCAACATGGATATGGTCTTATTTTCATTTAGCAGTTATGGGGGATCCAGAACCAGCTGAGCACTTTCCAGGGGCAGCTTGTTAACCTCCGCAGAATCAGCACTTTGTGATACATCCTCCGAGGTTTTCCAAGCACCCAACAGTGGATCCTGTATAGTTATGGATTTATTTTTGTTGGCAGATAGAAATAACGCAGGAACCCTTTTTTTCCCTCCTTGCTCAGTTTCATGTGAAGTGTCTAGATTTCCCACTGCTCGTTCCAGTTCACTACTGTGTACTCTGAGTCCAGCATCTCCTCTACCGATTCCAGCTGTATCCAAGGTTGCCCGGGTCTTCCCTCCTCTGGCTGAGAGGAGGCGTGGCCAAAGCGGAAGCAGAGGAAGACACACCCCTAACAGCAGCCGGCACTAGCTACAGCAACGAGAGCACGATGGCAGAGAGCCACCCCAAAAATGTCTCCAGATAAGACAACCTTTTTCCTTCTTTTCCTCCGATGGTGCCAACAACAATAGATTCCCAGGTGAGTGGCGGCTTTGCCTCACGCGCGGAGAGCCGTATTGGCTGGGTAGAAAGGGGGGAATCGGGAGCTTGTTACTTACACGTCCAAACCGATGGACGCCATCTTGCCTCTTCTCGATTTAAAACCCAATGAACTGATTTCTTAATAAAGTAAAAAGCACATATCCGCATACATTATTGAATTACAAATTGTGAAATTTTGTCTGTGTGCAAAGATGTCAAACTAACTTGATGCTTTGTAAATAATCAGTCTACTCCAGTTCTTGCTACTCATTGCCCATCCATAGTTAACCCATATGCAGAATGCATCTCCCCCAAATTAGTGTAATCTACACAGTATATTTTATACACTAACATTGTAATTCAACTCACCATCCAGTTGCAACACTAATCCAAGTTTCACCCACCAGGCTTCAATTACTTTATTTTGATTACCATTCTAACTTTTAATCATTGTGGGATTTGCTTCAATCACATCTGTTTGGGTGATGGGTCCCTAAAATGCATTTCCAATGATGAGCTTCATCCCTCAATTTTTGCAGCACATTTTATGCAGTGTGGCTTTTTTACTCCTGTAAAGTACTGCCAAAATACTTTATTCCACAAAGAGCCATATAGTACATAGTTTATATCACAATAAATAAGTGCTCATATAACATAAATGTTGCCTACCATTATAACAGGAAAGATCTTAAGTTTATTAAAATGATAGATATAAATGTTGGGGTGACGACTACATAAAAGGTCCCTGGGTTGCAAGGAAACTATTCCCAATTCGACTTGTACACTTTTTTAAATACTCAAGGCTGAATCATGGTAATAAATCATGTTTCAAAAAAACCTCATTCAACCACTAGTAAATACAAAAGTTATAATGACTTTCATGAAATCAGCAGTATGGTGAGTGTAAGAAATTGTGTTGCTACTTGTTAAGGGTGGTGCATCCCTACTCAAGCAGGAACGACAATCCTTGTCAGGGTGAAGTCACAAACAAACCCTGGATTAACCTGTACTCAGCTCTCAGGTAGTTTGGCACAGAGCAGTCAGGCTTAACTAAGCAGCAATATGTAATGTATTGTGAAACACTTCAAACAGTAACACAGTAAAAACACACCACAAACGAGATCCAATATAACAGGTTAGACAAATAGAGTAATTTATAATAAATAAACAAGACTCAAATGACAAAAATCCAATAATTAGAAATGGAGATATGCATTTTTTCAAGATTTCTTTAAAAATAGTGCCAACTGTCAGCTGCACTCAGTCATCTGACCCAGCAACAGGCTACTGTCACTAAATGGGAAAGGCAGGAAAATGCCAACTTTCTGAAAGTGGCATTTTTAAAATGAATTGTATATTGCAATCCGACTTTAGTATGAGAGGGGATTTTTAATTACAGTTCCAAAGTCACCAAACATAGGGGTCCATTAGGATGGTGGGCGGATCGGCCCAGCCTGGCCGGTGGTAGTGACCGCTGGCCCGGCGGGGTGAGCCACCCACCATCCACAAAGCAAAGACACCCCACAATATTATGATGGCTGGGGGGTCCACGGCGGACTGAAAGACTGTCCACCGCTTTTCCACCGGTAAACATGGGTAATATGGTGGGGGTGTCTGCCAGATACCACCATCCATAATACGATTACTGCGGAGATCAGCCTATCCATGGCGGCATTGCCCCCATGGAAAGGCATCTGGTCTTTCCCTTCGGGGGCCCTTGGCAGGCCCCCAGGAAGTTGGGGGGGTCGGGTGCACAATTGGCATGGATAAAGTGGCAGGCACTGCGCTGTGCCTTCCACCTTGTGGATGCCAATGCACAACTTGCATTTCCAGCATTGTGGCGGGCGGTGCTGTGAGCACTGCCTGCCACAATGTTGGGAATAGGGGATGGCATCCTTATCGCAGGTGCCGGTCCGCCGCAACCCTCGAGGACGGTCCCGCATTCCGTTGAGGTGGTGGGCGGACTTTGTCCGCCCGCCATCGTAATAGGCCCCATAAATTGGTCACTATTTCCATGTGGAAGTCACAGCTTTTTCAATGTAGCAAGGTAACTCCAATGTTCTCCTATGGAAGAGGTACCCCTTTCTGTAGTGAAAAATAAATTAAAGCAATTTTCACTACTAGGACATGCAAAACTTAAAAGTACATATCCAACTTTTTAAATACACTACTTCCTGCCCTCTGGGCTGTCCACGGCCTACCATTGGGGTGGATTAGGTGTATTGAAAAGTAATGTTTGGGCCTGGCAAATGGTTTATTCTATATCTAAACACAAGAGTATCCTCACCCACTATCTCACGTTAAGTCTATAGATATAATTAAATATAATTAAATTGTGTGCGCTGTAACACATTTTTCTTACCTGACCCGTTGGCAGCATTCAACATGGTGCCGCATGGGATGCTCCTAGACATACTGACTATTTTAAACAACAAGGGGACCCCAATTAGTATCAGCGAGGGACCTCAGGGAGCTCAATCATATAGAAACAACATTGGTCCCTGGCAAGGAGACGAATGATTGAAAATGAATATAGACTCAGTCAGTTCTATATTGGCGAAGACATGCCCAGCCGGGCAGAGGTCCTCAAAGTTTATATTTAAATCAAGGTTTGCAAAACACAATAACACCTTCAACAATTCACGTGCGTGGGGCACAAGCCTGTACCCAACCACAACAATACACAGACAAAGACATACACAAAGGGCTTGTAAGGCAAAATCAACAATCTCTGTAAGGTTCCAATTTTAGACAGAGAATTTCTTGTCGGTACCATTACATAGTTTTTAGTAAATCATTCCACAAGTATATGGTACACAGTGAGTCGACGACGTTTCGGACCCCCTTACTAAATGATGGGGTCCATCATCAGGACAAAACAGTGGTTGCCTTTTAAGTTATAAGCCTCTTTAGCCTAAGGGGAGGAAGGGAGGACAAAGGATACATTAAATTTTACTACACGCATAATGATAGTGACATTGTGCAGTGGTTATTAAACTAATTCGCTTATATCCTGGTGGAGACAGCGAGTGGCATTATTTATGGTGTCAACAGGCTTGTGACTGGGTGAGGAAGCACATACTGTTGGTGACTAAGTAAGTGGAAAAGTGTGAGTGAGTAGTTCTCAAGATAAATCCAGGGGTGACAACATAGTCAAGTAAAAAACGGCGCAGTGGTACGGTTGGATTTCAAGAAGAGAGGATGGAGGGGATGCCACAGTGGTTGTAGGTGCGGCGATACACTTATATTGCAAAAACAAGGGGTGACAGCATAGTCAAGTGAAAAACGGCGCAGTGGTGCGGAGTGAATTTCCAGCAGAGAGGATACCACTGTGGTCAGAAATGCAGCGATACACATATAGTACACACAAAGAAGAGAGATGTAGAGCTCACCAAAGGGGCATATAGTTTGAGAGCTCACATAAGAGCGCGCAGGCGAGTAGTTAAGTCAGGACCAAAATTAGATGGCTTGTCCGAAATATTCGGTTTATCTAAAAGAAGGGAGGGAATAGCAGCGATTATGACGGGAGACAGCCATTTATTAAGTTTAGGCGGTCGGTGAAAAAAATGAGGCGGCTTACCAGTAATTCGTAAAGAAATATTTCAAGAGTCCAGGGGCGGGGGAGGATTAATATCCCGTTTCCGCATGTACCTGTGTACAAGGTATACGTTTTAAAGGCGGGAATCCATGGACAAGAAAATTAGTGGCACATTACAATGAAGCCGAGTGGGGCTTACCTTGTGAGCCGGGTAATACCGGTAGCGCCGTGTCGCGCTGGGGTCCTGGAACCAGGAGGGCCTGCGGGTTAAGGAAGGAATATCAGCCAGGTGAGGCAATTGGGCAGGGTGTAGCGCGGAGCTATAGAGACGAGCGAGGAGCGCGTCTAAAACTTACCGGGTCAGTCGGCAGCACTTGATTTCCTGGTTAAGGAAGTCATGTGATCACAACCCTTATAATATGCTCGGCCATTGGCTGAGTTAAGGGCATGGGAATAAAGGAAGGACCAAGGCCGGGCGGCCATGTTAGGTGAAGCGAGTAAGAGCTAAAGATAGATGGAGACAGCGTGAGTAGGGATAAGTGCAGCGTGGTGACATATGTGAAAAACAATAACAACTGTGAAAGTAGCGGAAATAACAGCATCATTAAAATTAGAGTACATTGGTTACACATAGGAGTCTCTGTGAAGGCCAGAATGTTTTTTGTTGTTCATTCACTTGGGTCTTTTCAAATAAAGAACATGGTCAAATTAGTGTAGTCCAGTCCTCTTGCTGGTTAAGACCAGAGTTCAAGCTATCTGTCCTTATTATCCATTTTAGCTCCTCTTTGTTGAGCAGGAGATTCAGGTCACCTCCTCTTGGTGGTATTGTCACTTGGTTTATCACCGTCCAGCGGATATCATTTTCACTGTGCTCCTTGGAAGTGAAATGTTCAACCAACGGAGCGTTAGGGGTCCTACAACGTATTCTGCTCCGGTGTTAGGAAATCCGCAGTTTGACTTTTTGCTTGGTTTGTCCAACATAAATAAGGTCACATGGACATAAAATTGCATATACAACATTACAACTGTTGCAGTTTGTAAATGTCTTCAACACATTTTTAGTTTCCTTGTAAACAAATGCTTTACTTTCAACAGTGAAGTCGCATACCACACATGTTCCACATTTAGCATGACCCCTAAGAGGTGTCGTAGCCCAATGGTCATTAATCGTTCTTTTAAGTGGGGTAGGGGAAGGTAAGGCTGCCCTCACTAAATGGTCTTTGATATTTTTGCTTTTTTTGAAAGCAAAAAGTGGGCGTTCCCAGTTCAGTTGCCCCGAATTTAGAATATGCCAGGTTTTTTTAATGGTTTTCGTGACTTTGTTGGACACACTGGAAAAAGTTGTGACACAAACCAGTTTATTTGTAGTAGGCTTCGGTCTATTTTCCAAGAGGGTCTCACGTGGGCAATACCAAGCTCGCTTCATAGAGTTTTTTATGAGGCGGCGAGGGTAGCCTCTTTGTCTCAATTTGGTAGCTAGGAGACTAGCTTCATGGAAATAATCCTCTTTGTGGAAATTGTTCCTTCTCAACCGGAGGAACTGTGAGTAAGGTAAGCTATCTTTCAGGGCCCTAGGGTGACAACTATTATAGCTTAGAAGCGTGTTTTTCTCAGTAGGTTTGTGGTATAAAGAGGTGTAGAGTAGGCCATTCTGATGCTGGATGTTTAAGTCCAAGAAGGGGATAGATGTTTTGCTGTGAGTCAGTGTGAATGTCAGCCCACTGCAGTTGTTGTTGAGCCAATGTAGTAGGGCTGGGAAGGCATCGATGTCATTACCCCATATCATGAAGACATCGTCTATATAACGTCTCCATGTAAGGATGCCTTGGTAGAATGGATTGCTATCAACAAGAATCGTATTACACTCCAACCAGTCCATGTACAGAATGGCCAAGGTTGGAGCAAAAATGGCTCCCATGGAGGTTCCACGGACCTGCTGGAAATACTGGTTATCATACGTAAAGAAATTTTGTGTAAGGCAAATTTCGAGGAGCTGAATTATGAAAAGTGTGGGGACCCTATGAGGATGAGTTCTTTGGTCAAGGATAGTCTCCATTACCAACAATGATTCTCTCTGGGGGATGTTCGTATATAACGATTCAACATCGAGAGTACAGAGGGTCTCAGTATTATGGTTAAATGGATAGTTCTCAACAAGGTTAATCATGTGAGTGCTGTCTTTTATATAGCATCTGGTCGTTGGGACAAAGTCCTTTAAAAAGAAATTAACATGTATATGCAATTTTATGTCCATGTGACCTTATTTATGTTGGACAAACCAAGCAAAAAGTCAAACTGCGGATTTCCCAACACCGGAGCAGAATACGTTGTAGGACCCCTAACGCTCCGTTGGTTGAACATTTCACTTCCAAGGAGCACAGTGAAAATGATATCTGCTGGACGGTGATAAACCAAGTGACAATACCACCAAGAGGAGGTGACCTGAATCTCCTGCTCAACAAAGAGGAGCTAAAATGGATAATAAGGACAGATAGCTTGAACTCTGGTCTTAACCAGCAAGAGGACTGGACTACATTAATTTGACCATGTTCTTTATTTGAAAAGACCCAAGTGAATGAACAACAAAAAACATTCTGGCCTTCGCAGAGACTCCTATGTGTAACCAATGTACTCTAATTTTAATGATGCTGTTATTTCCGCTACTTTCACAGTTGTTATTGTTTTTCACATATGTCACGACGCTGCACTTATCCCTACTCACGCTGTCTCCATCTATCTTTAGCTCTTACTCGCTTCACCTAACATGGCCGCCCGGCCTTGGTCCTTCCTTTATTCCCATGCCCTTAACTCAGCCAATGGCCGAGCATATTATAAGGGTTGTGCTCACATGACTTCCTTAACCAGGAAATCAAGTGCTGTCGACTGACCCGGTAAGTTTTAGACGCGCTCCTCGCTCGTCTCTATAACTCCGCGCTACACCCTGCCCAATTGCCTCACCTGGCTGATATTCCTTCCTTAACCCGCAGGCCCTCCTGGTTCCAGGACCCCAGCGCGACACGGCGCTACCGGTATTACCCGGCTCACAAGGTAAGCCCCACTCGGCTTCATTGTAATGTGCCACTAATTTTCTTGTCCATGGATTCCCGCCTTTAAAACGTATACCTTGTACACAGGTACATGCGGAAACGGGATATTAATCCTCCCCCGCCCCTGGACTCTTGAAATATTTCTTTACGAATTACTGGTAAGCCGCCTCATTTTTTCACCGACCACCCAAACTTAATAAATGGCTGTCTCTCGTCATAATCGCTGCTATTCCCTCCCTTCTTTTAGATAAACCGAATATTTCGGACAAGCCATCTAATTTTGGTCCTGACTTAACTACTCGCCTGCGCGCTCTTATGTGAGCTCTCAAACTATATGCCCCTTTGGTGAGCTCTACATCTCTCTTCTTTGTGTGTACTATATGTGTATCGCTGCATTTCCGACCACAGTGGTATCCTCTCTGCTTGAAATTCACTCCGCACCACTGCGCCGTTTTTCACTTCACTATGCTGTCACCCCTTGTTTTTGCAATATAAGTGTATCGCCGCACCTACAACCACTGTGGCATCCCCTCCATCCTCTCTCCTTGAAATCCAACCGTACCACTGCGCCGTTTTTTACTTGACTATGTTGTCACCCCTGGTTTCATCTTGAGAACTACTCACTCACACTTTTCCACTTACTTAGTCACCAACAGTATGTGCTTCCTCACCCAGTCACATGCCTGTAGACACCATAAATAATGCCACTCGCTGTCTCCACCAGGATATAAGCGAATTAGTTTAATAACCACTGCACAATGTCACTATCATTATGCGTGTAGTAAAATTTAATGTATCCTTTGTCCTCCCTTCCTCCCCTTAGGCTAAAGAGGTTTATAACTTAAAAGGCAACCACTGTTTTGTCCTGATGATGGACCCCATCATTTAGTAAGGGGGTCCGAAACGTCGTCGACTCACTGTGTACCATATACTTGTGGAATGATTTACTATACAAAGCTATGTAATGGTACCTACAAGAAATTCTCTGTCTAAAATTGGAACCTTACAGAGATTGTTGATTTTGCCTTACAAGCCCTTTGTGTATGTCTTTGTCTGTGTATTGTTGTGGTTGGGTACAGGCTTGTGCCCCACGCACGTGAATTGTTGAAGGTATTATTGTGTTTTGCAAACCTTGATTTAAATATAAACTTTGAGGACCTCTGCCCGGCTGGGCATGTCTTCGCCATTATAGAACTGACTGAGACTATATTCATTTTCAATCATTCGTCTCCTTGCCTAGACATACTGAGGAACATGGGCATTGCAGGGATGGCACTAGCCTGGATTACTTATTTTTTGGAGGACAGAGAACAGGTCATCTGGACTCCCACCCCCCTGTTTTCAGCCTCTACACCCAACATGCAGGCTGGAGTCCTGCAAGGCTCCTCGCTAAGTCCAACTCTTTTTAAACTATACATGTCACCCATTGCATAACTGGCAGAGGCACAGGGTGCCAACATGATTTCTTACACTGACGATACGCAGCTGATTTTCACATGCGACAAAGGCACTGACTTCAATGGGGAGGCAATTAGATCCTGCCTCACAAAGGTTTTTAGATGGCTGAGGGAGAACCAGCGTAAGTGCAATCCTGACAAAACTGATATTGTCTTCTTCGGCCAACCCGTTGTGACCAATTGGAGCCAGTGGTACCCCTCATAATTCTCCCCTCACAGTACTGCCCAACCCATAGTCAAAAACCTGGGTATTAACATCGATAATGAGCTCTTAATACTGTCCCAGGTACAGGCCCTAGCGGGATCCTGTTTTTGCTTACTGCGGATGCTGAAGAAATTCCTTCAGCGTCTCGCCCAGAATTCCAAGAAGACAGTGGTGCAGGTGCTGGCCACATCCAGACTAGCCTAAGCCACAGCCCTCTACTTGGGAATACCGGACTACCTTCTTCAGTGACTTCAGTTAGTACAAAATTCCGTGACTAGGGCGATTCTCAGACTGAAACCCAGTTCAAATATGAACCCCATCTTGAATCCTTACATTGGCTTCCAGTGAGGGAATGAATAAAATTCAAGGCCATGGTTATTTTCTCCAAAGGTTTCCATGGCCTGGTCGCCGTCTTCCTTAGAAAACAAGCTAGCCTATACACACCTACTAGAGCACTCAAATCATCCTCCGGACGATCTGGCCTGCATCCCCAAAACATGTCTGGCTCGCAGAGGTGGTAGTTCCTTTGGTTTCCTAGGAGCCCAAGCCTGGAACAAACTGCCGACAGATCTGAAAATTTTGACAGCTCTCTCCCACCACAAAAAACAGTTGAAAGCACGGCTTTCTTAGAGCTAAGCCTTGTAGTAGGGCTGCCTTATGGGAACTGTTACCGCCCGGACACTCTTGCCGCAGTAGCTGTGCGCTCTATAAGTACCGGTCATTCATTCATTCATTCATTCATTTATTCATTCATTCATTCATTAGGGCAAACAAAGCAAACACATGAATATGATGGATGTATGACGTTACCACGCATACTATTACCGCGCATACCATTACAACGCGGTATTTACAGCGCATACCGTTACAACGCATAGCGCTTTGAGGTGCTGGATAGTGGTAAGTATGATTTTATATTCCAACTCCAGTCCCCGTGGATACTAGGGAAGGTGTTGGATATAAAATTAAACTTATTCCCTATCCTAGAGCGCCCCCCAGCGCAATGCGTTGTAATGGTATGCGTGGTAATGCCTGCGTTGTAAGTGTAGTGCGTGGTAAAAAATGTGTGGTAAACGTTGTATATAGAATATGATGGATGGAGCACTGAAACTTTTCAGACACTCACCCCCAGTCACAGATCTGGGTTGAATCCATCATCGTTCTTTACCTCACTTCACCAACCCAGTTCAGACACAGCCATATGCAAATCAACCTTGACCCTGTGCCTCAAGGGAACAGTCCAGCCCAAACTTCCAATCCAGGTCTTCCTTGGGCCGCCAAAAAGCATCCTGGGACCGGTTTTGAGGTAACACTCCTCATCAGCCAGACTAGCTTGAATCCAGTGGCAAAGTGAGCAAGGGACCCACGTCTGGGCATACCCTGCCGACTTCGGATGAACAATGCAAACACAAGGAGAAAATGGACGGAAAGCTAAAACTATGCACACACTCACCCCCAATCACAGATCTGAGTTGAATCCATCATCGTTCTTTATCCCACTTTGCCACCCCAGTTAAGACCCAGCCATATGCAAATAAGTTTTGACCCTGTGCCTCATGTGAACAGTCCAGCCCGAACTGCCAATTGGTGAGTGGTACCTCAGACATCAGTTGGGAGACTTCTTAGTCAAATTAACGCATGGAAGGGCATTATACCCTTTGGTAATCAAGGCTTCATGTGGCTTGCAGAGAGCCCATGGCCAGATCTTACTTTATGTCTACTTGAGATCTGGTTGAGAGTATTTCAAATGTCAAGTGGTGCTTGACACGTCAATAGAGTCAAAGAAGGGTGCCACAAAAAAGACATGTTTTACGTTCTGCAAAAATGGATTGCCTGTATTTTATTATTGGTAAAGATTTGCACGCCACTGCAGAGCATATTTTGGACAACAGTAACAAAACCTGTATGTACAACAAGAAAATTGTTTTTCAATAGTGACTTTGGTGTTTTCCTTTCCAAGTGCAACTCATTGTGTAAGAGGATGCAATATATTTGTATTCTACTTCTATCAGATAAAGAAAAGGTCCATTAAGTGCATTGCAGCAGTGTTGACTTGCAGGCAAGCTCCCTTTCAGATTAAAGACGAGCAGGTACTCAGTGTTGGGCTGTCCCTCACCAATTAAAGCACTGTTCTTAAGTAAAATGAACCAAACATTAGGTTGCAGAAAGAAGCTGCAGTGAAAGTGCAAACTAAAGTGCAGTCTTAAGAAACCTTTCTCAATATCATTAAAAATCCTCGCAGCTATGGCGATGTTAGACTTCATAAAGAAAGAGAGGAATAGTATAGTTAAAGCTCTGGTTCCTAGCCCGGCCCTAGTCTATTAGCCTGTAAGTGTCTCATTCCAAGCCACACCCAAAAGAACCAACCAAAGTCATGTGAGGCCAGCTTCACATTCATTGCTCATGATGGTGCTAGTACTTGTTGTGTCATCTTTAGTACATTTAGAGACATATTTATGAGCCCCTTACACCAACGGAGTATAACTTTTTGTAACACTCAGATGGCATAAATCGCTAAATCATACCATTGAGGCCAAGCAAAGCCACCAGGCCTATAGCTATGGAGTAATGCAAAGCAGCACATATCGCTGTGTTGCCTCACTCTGCACTTGGGAGGCGTTCCATGGGCTTTGGTATGGGTGTTCCCATGCAACTCCCATGGATTTAGATGCATTCCCAGATTTACAAGAGCATGTAAACTTGGGGAAGTGCCAAAACCTTACGCCTCCTGAGGTGAGGCATAAGGAGGAGAAATATATTTATTTCTCTTTGTTTTTTCCTCTGTCTACATTCTGCAGCAGACAGAGAAAAAGGAAAATACCTCTTAGGATTGTTTCTGTGCACCTTCCTGCACAAAAACAATCCTTCCGACAATACAGGCCCCCTTGCACTATGCTGCAAAGGTGCCTACGTTGGCGCTAGGCTGCCGAAACTGTGCAAGCACATGAGGAAAGGACAGGAATGCACCTTATCGCATATATACAATGCGTTCCTGCACCTTAGGCGTAGGGCAGTGTAGCAAGCTTACTTGCTGAGCTGCCCTACGCCAAATCCCCATAAATGAGAGCTCTATTACATTGCCTTTGCTAGGTTATTGTTTGATGTGTTCCTTTTAAGCCATTTGAGAGTATCCCACTGCGAGGAGCGGCTATTTAAAGAAATCATTAATCACTTTCACTTACAAAAGCCTGAAAGAATGCTTTATCGTTGGCAACTTGGCTTTTTAAATTGCTTTCCCGTTGCCGTGATATGGCACGGGTAACACTAGACTGAAAGACTGAATCATCAAGGGGTGTCATAGAGTGCTACTTACTGGAGAGTCTCATTACCATGCTCTGCGTGTGCCCGACAAGGTCACATTTTACGTCATCGTGTAATCAAATTCTACATTTATGCAAAAGCGTAGCACCTTCTTTAACGCGTGACTTTTTATAGTAGGTCCACATTACAACTCCCATTTCCTGGCCAATCGCCCTGTCATTTCTTTCCCTTTTATACCACAAAAAACTCTTGATACTCGAAAACCTTACACATCTCTCCATCCATCGACGACTTTTCACAATCAATTTTTTTATGAGTACGCGTAAAATTCCGCAGTGAAACAATCGTTTTAGCCTGAAATGTACAGTTATATAAATGTACAACAATTATAAGTGCAGGTGATAAAGTGAAATTAATTAGCGACAAAGAATACAAATTCGCATTTACTTCTCTCTTTTTCCTCCCCTCCCTCCGAAGACGGGCGGCAACAATGAAAACTAACATCAAAGTTTGGAAGGGTTCTGTCCGCGGTACATCTTTTTTGTACAATTTTGCGAGCTGTTCTCTAAGCAGAAATTGAACCTCCTTATCGCTTAGTCACCTTATGCCATATCCTTCACTTCTTTGCGGCAGCCATTTGTAGTTTACCGGATCGAAGTACTTAGAGAGATCAATAAAGGCTGGAAATGTGTATTGATTCTGCTCCACGACTCGGTGGCTATCATTTGTTATAGTTAGTAGGTCGTCTGTGGTTGAATGACCCTCACCAGGGCCTAATTGGCTCCAGGTGTATCACAGCTGCTAATTGCTGAGATATTGTGACGGCTTCACATGAATGAATCTTACCCAACTATTCTGAAGGAGCAGAAAGTTCACCATGACCCATTTATTGAGCAATGGAGCTCCTTTCAATGCATTTTTTGTGCTCAGACATGCTCGCTTAAATGACAGCCGTTTTGAAGTCAAACGCAATTTTAAATAAGCGGCATCCACCTAACTGGGACAAGATGAATTTGACATTTTCTATTTCTTTGACATTATCAGATTAGGCACAGATGCAGACAGCAAAAGACTGTTAAAGGAATCCCTTCCAAATACTGCATGAAATTTGCAGGTGTGTGAGTTATGTACTAAGGTCACAAAGACGTAGTTTTTCATGGAAAAAGTCTAGACTGGCATGGGAGTCATCCATAGTGTGAAGGCTCTGCGTTTCCACTGCAGTCACTCTTTCACCCGTTAATTAGTTCTTACTCTGACATTACTGAAAGACAAAGAGCCTGAAAAGGAGTGTGCTGGCAAATTTTAAACTCTGCAAGCATTTGAAAACCCACAAAAACCCGAGTCGGCTCAGGGATACTACGCGGAGCATTGCAGTAAACACAGCACCTCCACAATGTTGCACTGGTGAATTATTGCACATCAAACTTGCTGAAATTTACCAGGCAAAAAACATGCAGGATATTTCACCACATGCTGAATTTGGTGCAGAAAACACCACATAATACATGTATGTAATTTCGGGGTTTTCAGATGAATCCTTCAAAAAGGGTGTATTTATCACACGCAGAAAACAGAGCACCCACCTTTACAGGGTTAAGTAAACACGTCAATCTTTCCCGGCGCACTTGCAGTCAGGGCGAAATATATTTGAGCACATCTCACTGAGAGGTAAACACAGTCCAGAATTGACACTGGTGTGTTCCAGTCAATAAACTGCGAGAAGCAATTTGAACCCAGTTCGAATTCTCTTGTGGAAAAGAGGGGTGGGGAGATAAGAGTGATGAGAGCAGGAGAAGAGATTAGTGAAAAAAATATTTTAGGCTACATGAGAATGCACAAAAAAAGGTTGTTTCCCACAAATGCTACATAATATTGAGAAGCACTAGCTACCCCTGTATTTAACGTGTTGCCGCCATCTCCAATGATAAGAGCGAGGGGACAGAGGAAAAAGAGAGATTGGAACGGGCTCTATCCTCAATCCTACTAAGGGTTGAATACATCAAAACTGGTTATGTACGAAGAGTTGGGCTTCCTGCGAGGGGCCTAAATGTGGAAATGTGGTATATGCACCTGCTGTGAGTCTTGAATCAACTTCAAAATAAAATAAATATATATTTTTTTTAAAGCGTGAGGGGACAGAATGGCATCTGGTGGTTTCACCCTGCTTCGTCTGTGTCTCTTGGGTCAACTCAGCCAAAACAGAAGAGATAGGATGCCAGCAGGGCTCATTCAGCGGCCATCTCTACACTCTCTGTCAGCTATGAGTTTCCGCTGATCTTTGCTGACAGGGGAATTCAGCTGCACTAACAAGAGGCTGAGACAAAGGTCCTGACAGCTGGCTCTGCTGTCACTGAGATTGGAGAGAAGAGCTTTGAGCAGAGTTGTGGTGTGGGAATGTGTGAGGGTGGTATGCGAGCGTGACAGGACGTCAGGTAGGGAGTTTCTTTTCAAGGGAGGGATGGCAGGTAGGGCGGCAACTTTTTAACATTACAGAGCTAGAGGGAAACCTAACGTCAAGGGTGATTTTGTGCCAGGACACTAGGTTACCCCACAGCTCTTTCCCCCTTATGAGGTGACTAGCGAAAGAAGGTGTTGGGGATCATACATAACACAAACATTGTAAATGGATAACAGTGAAATGATGGTATGTCTTTCATCTTAGATTCCTGAGTGACAAAAAAGGCAGCCTCAGCTTTGTTTTTGATATCACTCACAATCCCACAATGAAATATATCCCTGTAATTCACAGTCACCTATTTATAATTATAATTACTGAAAATAAACCATAGGTTAAAGCTTAGTTATAGTTAGGAAAACTGTTTTTTTTTCTTTCTATGCAAACCAAACTTAAACTACACAAACATTACAAATTCTAAAGTTATAATTTAAGTTCATATTTATAGTTTACGCACCACCTTCTAATTGCTATAACTTTATTTCGTCTTTCTATGTGAACCAAACTAAAACTACACAATCTTTAGCAATTCTATAGTTATATTTTACCTTACATTTATAATTGATAGACCATCTTCTACCACCCTTAATCTTCTATAACTCGTAAACCTTCGTACAGAGTGTTGTCAATTTGGTAACCACACTACATTAACTGCAACTTGCCACTCTACCATGCAGTGTTCTCACAAATGATGTCATTTGGGGCCCATTGGCGAAGGGGGGGGGGGGGGGGGAGAAAGCACCGACCAGAGGCTCAATGTAAGTGTGATAAAGGCCGCTTTATTGGAAGCAGGTGCATTCTACACAATAACATCCTTGGCCTGCGCCGCACAATCTAAACCTCATGCATATGCATATGTAATTTCCTGCCTCACCCCCATCCCCTCCCCTAACTGATTCCCACAATCCACAACAGTACAATTAGCATAACGTCACTTTGCCTCTCCACCTGGCTAAATACTTTATTGTGCCTGACCTACCCCCGATAATCCAAACAGTTCTCCTGCTCTTCCCCCATATATTAGGAAGAACCGCCCCTACATACCGAATGCATCCCCACACCTGCTCCAGCGACAATGAAACCCCCCCCACCCAATCCAGATCCCCCCGATTGCACCAGCCTCCAACAAAACACTGCCAAAAACCCCGTCACCCCCCAGACTCCCCCGCAAAAGGAAAATCCCCCCGTACGTAGCGATGGCTGCCCGTGGGCCCCCCCCCCCCTTGAATCATGACCCAGGGAGGGTGGGAGGGAAAAAAAATTGTCTATACGCCACCCCCCGCCCGGCGGCCGAGACACCTCACTTAAAATGGTGTCTCTGCCTCGTGGCCGGGCGGGGCCCCAGCCCAGACCAAAGAAACCCATCCAAGCCCCGCCCCCCAGCCCAAATACTACCAGACTTGTAACAGTGCCCGGGCGGCGCCATCTCTACCCCCCTTTTCCCCCCCCTTTCCCCGGCCCCCAAATTTCCCCGGGCGGGGCAGGCCTCCCTTCGGTCGCCCCCCCCCCCAGGACCCCAGTGGGGCCCATTGGCGAAAGGGGGGGGGGGGAGAAAACACCGACCCGAGGCTCAATGTAAGTGTGATAAAGGCCGCTTTATTGGAAGCAGGTGCATTCTACACAATAACATCCTTGGCCTGTGCCGCACAATCTAAACCTCATGCATATGTAATTTCCTGCCTCACCCCCACCCCCTCCCCTAACTGATTCCCACAATCCACAACAGTACAATTAGCATAACGTCACTTTGCCTCTCCACCTGGCTACATACTTTATTGTGCCTGACCTACCCCCCGATAATCCAAACAGTTCTCCTGCTCTTCCCCCATATATTAGGAAGAACCGCCACTCGAGGGACGTGCTAATGGTCCTCGACCCCCCCCTAGGACTCCCCCTCCCGTAACTCGGGACGTGCCGCATGACCCCGTCGGAATGGACCACCCCTTAACTATATGGAGCGCTGCGTACCCCCTCAAGCCCTGTGCCCTCCAGTCCATGCCTTCTACCCATCGGCATGTCTTCCCCCTTTCCATAGGGTCATGCTCTCCACCACCACGTATAGGGCCATGCCCTCCGTCACCAACGTTCAGGGCCATGCCCTCCGTCACCAATGTATAGGGCCACGCCCTCCGTAAACCAATCTATAGGGCCATGCCCTCCTTCACCACCGTATAGGCCATGCCCTCCATCACCACCATATAGGGCCATGCCCTCTGTACTCAATGCATAGGGCCATGCCCTCCGTCACCAACGCCAAGGGCCATGCCCTCCGTTACCCATGCATAGGGCCATGCCCTCCCTTGCCACTGCAGAAAGTCATGCCCTCCGTCACCGATGCATAGACCATGTCCTCTGTCACCTGCGTAGGGCCATGCCCTCTGTCGCCAATGCCTAAGGCCATGCCCTCTGTCACCCCTGCATAGGGCCATGCCCTCCGACACCAACTGTAAAGGGCCATGCCCTCAGTCGACGTCACCCCCCCATTGGGGCGTGCTTCCTGTCCGCAGAATCGAGCTCCCAACAGGTATGCCGCACTACAACGGGGCCGTGCCCCCTCTCCGGCGCCCAGCAGAGAGGAGCCCTCCGGATGCGTGTCCCACACCTGCGCCTGTCCGCCAGGAAGAAACCCCTGCCGCAGTGCCCCCAACCTCCGCCGTCACCTACCCTACCCCGCAGCCCCCGACATGGCAGCGGCACCGTTCGGCGCCAGACCCCACTGCGCGTTGCGACCCCCCTGTCCTCCGGCGGGCGTGCTCCCTGTCCACGGAGTCGAGCTCACTACGGAGAATGACCACACTGACGTGGGACTGTGCTTCCTCTCAGCCCAGAAAGAAGTCCTCCACACCGTGCGCCACCCCCCAGAGCCTGTCCGCCAGGAAAAAACCCACTGCAAAGAACGTACCCCTCCCGCGCGAACCGCAAAGCACGCGGCCCCTTGAAACGCCAATTTTGTGTGCCGTATTCACAAGTGCATGTGCAGATATTCGGTGAGGTTGGTCACTCCAGTACTTCAACCGTGACAATTGCACTCATACAACTTACATGAGCTCGCCGCCCCGTTTCCTCCTAATAAAACGGAAAACGTACCTCTCACCCACGCGCGACTCGAAATGGCCGCGCAAAATCTGGGCCTCAACTAATACATTTATTTAAACCCTACCACAAAGAAATTGGCAACAAAGAGAAGCATGGCAGCAGATCTGGTCTGCTTAATTGGTTGCAAAGGCTATATTCGTAAATATCTGATTGGGTTGAGGCATCTGCTGTAAAGGTGCCCAGTAAATCTCAGGGAATAGTAATACTGGTGAGATAACTCAGGATTTTAACGCATTTGTTGGAGAGATCTGTGTTCCGTGAAGTCCCAGATTTGAAGCAAAGTAGAATAAATAAGGCTAATGTGCCTCCTGCAAAGCACATCACGTAACATGAAGATGACACATTTTTATTTTATGTAGATAGGAAAGTGGGTTACTGCTATTAACACAGAGATCCTTATGTTACTTGCAGTTCATAAATTGTAAGCCTTGTAAGATAACACAATAAGCTATGAAGGGCATGTGACTCCTACAACTTGCAACCCTGCCACATGTAAACCATCTTGTACATTGATTTACACCTGTACATGATTTACTGTCAATGTATAACGTGTATGGTACCTAAAGAGCTCTGACACCCTGCATCGGGTTGTGTAGCGCCATCAAAGAAATAAAATAGTGCTACTGAAATTGTTATTCATGTAAATACTGGCACAGACAACCACATCTGACATTCTTAGAGTGCATGCATGTCTTTTATATAGGGACTGAACAAAGGCAAACTCATGCCTCAAAGTACTTGTGAAGAGGCAACAAGCTGTGTGCCATCGCGTCCCTGTCATGGCATGCACATTTAAGTGCAAGGTTCCAGGCCGCCGCCAGTCAGGGTATTCAAACAAAAGGAGTCCTGATGCTCCTTAACTTCGGCCCAAATGGAGACGAAAAGAAAAGCTCCCTCGCTGCCTACACATTGCTGCCGGGAATGGAAAGCAGACAACGTACAGGCGCTGCTGAACGTGCCCCAATGTCTGAAAATTACACCCGGACAAGTGCAATATTTGCCATATTTGAAAAACCCGGCGTTCCCCAGAGGAAAACGATCACGCACACGGGATAAAATCATACCTGGTTGACGGATGCAAGGAACACCAACAACAGAAAAGGGGGGAAGCCCGCGGGAAGAGTGAAACGGGACCACACAAAACTCGCCCCCTGATCACACACAAGCCCGACGAGGGCGATCCCCCCAATGCCCCTTCAATGTACCGGGGCAACGCTTTTTCAGCCCCCTCTCGCCTCCCCTGCCCCCGATGCTGGCGCGTAGCCATACCCGCAGTAGCAGGCGCAGGACGGGCCCCCTTGCTCGCCCCGCTCCGGGTTTGACAGGCGTAGGGAGGGGAAGGGCTAAACTGTCCCTCTGGAATTTGCCCCCTCGTAGTACCGGACGGGCCCTGTCCCCTACATGCTGACCCAGTTACCATGCCGGAGGGGACCAGAGTATGATTACCCGGCAAGGCCGGTCTCCTGCCGCCAAGACACACGCAAAACCCGATTTCAAGGGAGACGTGAAGCCACAGGTAAGCTGTGACTGAAAAACAGATGTCGCCGTTGCCATGGGAACGGGAACGAAAGCCCGCATCACCGACTAGAGCAGCGCGTGCCCGCCAGAGGAGGCCTGCGCCAAGTTCAGCTTCAGCTACCGGGAGCTCGTGCAACAATGAAGAGAGCAGCGCGTGCCCGCTGCCCCCCCCAGGATACGGCCTGCGCCACGTGCAGCTGCCCGGAGCCCGTGAACGCTGGGGCTGTACCAATAGTATCGTACGGCAACGTATTATCTGACCGTAAATTCTATCGTAAGCCCTCCCCAAAAGGCAGCTGACTCCCTCTGGGAGGCCCCCGCACGCCCCAAAAGGCGATTTACTTTCCAATGACTGCGACCATTGAGCGTTTTTTAATGTATCCATTTGTCCTGGTTTTAAGAAGACCGCTTCAGAAACCTCCCCGCTCGTGTGCAACTCGTGAGACTTCTCACAGCCTGAAATGGCTTTACTCTCCTCGTTGAACAATTGGATTCTCTATATAGGGCCGTACCACACCCCATATGTGTGAGGAAGAATGTGTCGGGCGAGAGAGATTAATAAATGTACTATTTCCAAGCAGCGCGTGACAACTCGCCATGAAACATGACACTAATATGATGAAATGTGCCGCATTCGCGTGGTACCTGGAGATTGTTGTCAGTATTTCATCTGACATTCAGCCCTAAACATTATTCACACAAATATCACCCAATTGAGGTAATTATAGTAACTCTGCACAGATCCAGTAGATATGTCTCCAAAAGACATTTAAAAAACACAATATATCAGACGATATTTCCTAGTGTGATTATACCTCAGTGCTGCCAGAGGCCCGTGGTGTCACCCGCCATTTTACCCCGTGCCCTCCCCACAACAGCAGCGCCCGGAGTCACGCGACAGCCTCCGCGCAGTCCGTAACCCCCAACGTAAGCTGGCAACCACAGAAGCGTGGCGCCGATACCCGAAAAACCAGTACCTATCACGGGGCAATGCCAGCCTACACCACTACCACCCCACAGCACTATGCCATCCCCTTCAGTGTTACGCTCTCCACATCAGTGCGTTGCTACCCACCCCCGGATATGCTCCACAACGCAGTACAATACAACGGTACCTGCACCGCGACGCCACGTTACCAACGCACCAGTACCCCACAGTGCTCATACCACAAAACCACGTGTCCCACAGCCCACTATACCCTCTCAAACCCCAAACGGGTACCTACTACAATATGCAGCACACTGAAATACAAGGACATGTGGCCACATCGCCCTCCCCCCCCCCGGTACCCCGTTACCACCCACCACAGTACCTCACGAGCAACACCCCCTGCCATGCAGATAAACCTGAGACAACCCCTATGCCACAGTACCCTACAATCAACACCCAATGCCATGGAAACAAACATGCGACAACCCCTTATGCAGAGAGAGCAGAAATCACCCCAATAAGCACCTCCGTCATTCTTCTCCCCTGCCCCCAGTAAACCCCGGCGGCCGTACGGACCCTTCGGGTAGGGGCAGCGGGACTCACCCAGTCCCACGTGGGAGCCTGACCGCCTGCACTAAGCAGAACAGGCCCATCCGCTCGGTCGCACGGAGCCGCATGCTGCTCACCCGAGCTCTTCCGGCCTCCAGCGATGTGTCCTGCCCGTCCCTGCACCCTCGAAGTGTCCGGCCAGCCGGGAAAACCCGCACCATTAGTAGCGGGCAGTAGTTCGTCCAGGCCAAATAACGTCCATAAAACAGAGAAAGTCCAAAAAAAAATTGTCTATACGCCACCCCCCGCCCGGCGGCCGAGACACCTCACTTAAAATGGTGTCTCTGCCTCGTGGCCGGGCGGGGCCCCAGCCCAGACCAAAGAAACCCATCCAAGCCCCGCCCCCCAGCCCAAATACTACCAGACCTGTAACTGTGCCCGGGCGGCGCCATCTCTACCCCCCTTTTCCCCCCCCTTTCCCCGGCCCCCAAATTTCCCCGGGCGGGGCAGGCCTCCCTTTGGTCGCCCCCCCCCCCCCCAGGACCCCATTGAGATGTCATGTGTTGTTATGACTGCTATAATGTCACATGGTATAACTTATTTAATGTGAAAGGGCATTAGCAGTGCATCGTACAGAAGTGAGTATAGTTATTGGAATGACCAAGTTGACAACATTGTGTATGACGTACTCAAGATATAATAATTTTAAGGTGGTGTGCAAATGATAGATTTAAGGTATAACTATACCATTAGAATTTCTAATGGTTTATGTAGTTGAAGCTTGGATCATAAGAATAACCTGTTCAAGCTATAGGTACACAACAAGCTACAAGCTTGCTGCAACTTCACAGCTGACAAATTCCCATTGGATTTGCCCTGGACCCTGTTTCTGGTCTCAGTCGAAGTGTCTTGCCCTCCAAGTGCTGTCTCCATAGCCCTGGGCCCTTGGCTTGTGCCAAAGTATACTGCTTTTAATGTTTCCTGAAACCTAGGATATAGCCATCTTTGGCTCCAAACACCTCCGGAGTACCAGGATCAACCTATCAAGCGGATCTGCCAAAATTGCTTTGCGGCTGGGTCAAAGATTCAGGCTGCTCCAGCTCCGAGCTTTTCCACAGCAACAAATCCTTCTCAGCTGGACCTCTCGACAACGGTATTTGGCCTCATGGAGCCCTGTTCAGCTACAGCTTGCAGTATTTTCCAACTGAAAAAATCTGTGTTCTAAAAAAGTCAGTAAGTCTAAAGGTAGAAATCTTCACCAGGCAGAGGTACCAAAAGTGTCTGGGTTGTGAGGGACATTTTTTTTAATTGAAATTCAAATTTCTCCTGCTCAGAGCTTTCCTGCCAAAAGTCAATGACTTCAATGAGACCTAGCCCAATGGCTATCTGACGGTGAGAACTCTTCAGCCACTTTCAATTTAAAGACTAAAGGCCATATGTATCAGTTTCAGTTTATAACTTTATTCGAATGTTTAAAAAACATCATAAAAGTATACAATTTAAAACATTACATATACATGTACAAAAAAATGCAGAAACAAAGATAACATTGTCGCATGCTGCGGGGATTGCTGCACATAAAATTACGGGAAAACCATGCTAAGTCTAGCTCTGATAGATTTCAGTATAAAAGTGGCAGTATAAAAACATATATCTGGGCTTGAAAGTGAGAAGAGAAGCCTCAGAGCGCTATCAGTGGTATACATAGAATATTTAAGGAACATAGGCTTGAGGAAACAGGTGCGTTGCGCTTTGTACAAAGGACAGAGTAATAAAAAGTGCATTGTGCTTTGTTTGGAAGAACCGTCACATGGACATGGGGTAACTGGGTGAGATTTCATAGTCGGGAAAGCAACCAAGTTATGTACTATACCTAATCTTAGCCTTGAAAGAACAAACTGATGGGACTGTCTGTAGATAACATTAAGGTACATGGGGATACCCCGGCTATCATCTTTCAAGGACAGGTGGAAAATATGAGTAGAATATTCTCTAGTAGCATAACTTCGCACATCCGATTTCGCCCTAAGATAGACATTTTTTAGTTCCTGTTTGTCTAGAGTGTTCAGACGGGTAGGGTCATTTCCTAGGTCCATGTCAAACAGGTCTTTAACAGTCGAAACTACATATTTTAACCATGGAATACTCGAAGCTTTGTCCAAGAGTAAGCAGTCTTTGATAATATCTTTGGGAAATGCTGTTTCCGTCTTGGTAAAAATGGATTTCCATACCATCAGTGGTCTCAATCCGGTGAGGTCAGACAGGTAATCCAGGTCTAGTTCCGAATGGGTTAAAACAGTAGATGCCGAGGAGGGGAGGCAAAGTAGCCGTTTAATAAACTTGTTTTCTTCGATTTGTAGGGCCTTGGCATTACAATGTCCCCATACCCCAGAACCGTACAATGCTATCGAGGTACATCTGTGCTTGTATATGGTCAGCATATCAACAATACGGCGGCTTCCTACCTTGGAGGCAAAGCGGAAGACGCCTAAGGATGCTTTCCCCATTCTTGCTTTAACATTAGTTTCCTCAGGGGCCCATGATCCTCTGTCGTTAAATGTAACTCCCAAATAGCAGAAATTAGTGACAATTGCAATATGGTTTTCCTTAAAAGAAAAAGGTTTAAAAAGTTTCAGCTTTTTCCCACACACCATGACAAACGTTTTAGTGTTATTAATTTTGAGTTTCCATTTCAATATAAATTCATAAAAACCATCCATCAATTTTTGTAGGCCTATAGGGGTCCTGGAAAGAAGAACAGTATCATCGGCATAAAGCAATACCGGTATAGGGGTGCCTCCTACATGGGGGGCATCGGCATGGATTTGCTTTAATTCTTGTTCCACCGAGTTAATGAAGAGTGAGAAAAGCAACGGGGCTAAAACACAGCCCTGTTGAATGCCAGATCTTACTCTAATCTTCCGAGTACACTCTCCCTCAGGACCATAACGAATTTGGGCGGATAAGTTAGAATAGAGTGTGGCTAAGAAATAGATGATATCAGGGGGGGCTCCCATACCCAGCAGAGTTGTCCATAACAGGGCATGATCGACCAAATCAAATGCGCTTGAAAGATCTGCGAAGCACAAAAATAATGATCCCGGCTTGGCCTTGTTATACTTCCCTATTAAAAGGTTCAAGTTAATACATTGTTCGATTGTACCAAGGCCCTTTCTAAAGCCATATTGCGATGGGGCAAGAATGTTATTATCAGAAGCCCAATCTTCCAAGCGTGCTAACAGGACCCTACTCAAAATTTTTAGTGAGGAATCCAGCAGGGAGATAGGGCGGTAGTTCTTAGCCTCTCCTCTATCCCCCTTTTTGTAGATTGGAATAATGATGGATTCACCCCAGGTGGAAGGGGTCCTGTTGTCCATAGCAGCATTAAAGGCTATGGTCAGTAATGGGCTCCAGAGTGCTGGATCATATTTATATAGGTCGATTGGTACCCCGTCTGGGCCTGGGGCTTTCCCCCCTTTGCTATTCCTTATTGCCAAATCCACCTCGTGGATCGTAATTCTCGGGGATTCAACTGGGGTATTGCTAGTGGTGTTAAAATTTGCAAAAGCACCCTCCAGTTGGATCGAAGATCCCTGAGAAGTGGGCCACCCATCCCTCTTCATTAACTTGGGCAGTGAGAACAGGGAATTCCTCTTTTTGCAGGAATGGGCTATTGATGGTACTCCAAAATAGTTTACTATCCCGGAGGGCTGCAGCTTTGCTCAGGTCTTCCCAGGCTATTTCTCTAAGTTCTTGTTTCCTGATTTTGAGCTCTTTTTTATAATTTGCCCTCAGTGATTTAACCGCTTCCCTGTCTCTCGGGGTGGTTGAGAGGGCAAGTTTAAGGGATTTTAGTGCCTTTGTACATGCTTGGCTAAACCAACCCTGTGTGGCCTGTCTGGTTTTAGCCTTCTTTGAGGTAAGAATTTGCTTAATTGTGACACCCAACTTCAAGGTAACAATTTGCGATTCTGAATTAGTTATTTTTTTTGCGAATCGCAGATTCAGTATCGCAAATTGGTATGTATGAAACGAATCGCAAATAAATAGCGATTCCGAAAAAATCACTATTTATCTGCGAGAACCCAAAAAGTGATTCCTTAAACCCAAGAAATAGCAAATTTGCGATTCCTTAACGGAAAAAATCACAAATTTGCGAATTTCGCTAATCAGCCAATCGAAAACTCTGGTGCAGCTTGATGACATCACTACCAGGAAGTGACCATGCTGCACCAGAGTTGCTGAGTGAGAGTCACAGTGAGGGAGAGTGGGAGAGTAAACAGTGCTACAGAATCAACATGGCTGAAAGTGGAAACATGCCCATGCATGAAACACAGCAGCAGCAGCAGCAGCAGCAGGAGGGAGAATGTGCCAGAAAAAGAAAGCAAAAATTCTCAGAGGCTGACCTGGAGACATTGATCCAGGAGATGGTGCCAAATCATGACTTACTGTTTGGCAATAATTCCCTGAAGGTGCCAGAGACCTGTAAAAGGCACATTTGGGCTGACAAAACTCTGGAACTCCCTTCCCCCTGAAAATTTGTCGCCTTGACAATCTGTCCGCTTTCCGCAAGGCAATTAAAACCCACCTGTTCCCACTACCTTAAGCCTTCGGCCCCCCCCCCTTCTCAGTAGGTTATGCTATGGTTTCTCAGCGCCCGGACGCCCCGTTGCTGGGGCAGCTGTCGCGCTTCAACAAACTCGTAACATAACATAACATAACAAAACATACAGGGAAAAGTGAACGCGCTGGGACTGACACACCGGAGTGTGGATGTACTACGAAAGCGCTGGTATGACCTGCACCAGCGCTCCAAAGAGAAGTTAGCTGCCAGGCTGGAGCAGTCACGGCACAACAGTGGAGGGACCTCAACTGTGCCGGACTCCACACCTCTGGAGGAACTTGTGGAGGGTACACTGCTACCAAAAAGCGTGACGGGCGTTGCTGACCTAGACAGCTCAGATAAACCAGCATCTAGACCAGGTAAGAAGCATGCCATCACACCCCTAACACCCCCCAGACACCCCCCAGCAGCGACCTAGGGTCAGGGAAAACAAATTTCAGGCCAGAGCAGGTACACAGGCAGACACAGTAATGCATCTTGGGAGATGTAGTCACATGAAATTCAAAGTTGAGTTTATCAGCCACGGTAGTCAAATATTGCATGTGCAGGTCAGGAAAGGGAAATTAAAAAGTAATGTAATTCAAAACTGTGAAATATTTTATTTTCACATTGCAAATGAGTACAGTTAATAAATATGTGCTGTTCTGTCCACAGCACCAGCTACGACACAGCCTACAGGCAGTGAAACGTTGACCGAATGTCCAGACTCTGCAGACGCAGGGCAGGAGCAAGAAACAGAAGGGGAGGACAGCCCTGTCAATCCTCGCAAAAAACAGAGAAACATAGTTAGACCATTACCACCAATGGAGGACGAGGCAGAGATCAGCAATGGAAATTTGCACTCTGATAACATACAGCCAAAGCAAGAGTCCCGTCCACAAGACAGCCAAGTCCCACAAGGCACAGCCAGGCGCAGACATCGCACGACCAGCAATTTTGGAGATCGGGGTGATGAATCTGTGTTTGCCGGCCTGGAATTGAAAATGTTGGAGGTGCAGCGCCTGCAAGCGAAATACATTAAAGCATTACAACGAGAGGTGAGGGCAGGGCTCAGGGGAATACAAGGTGAACTGAGGGGTGTCATGCATGCGCTTTGTGCTGAGCTTTGTGCAGAACGTGCTGCTAGGCGCCGAAAGCTGGAGTGCATGCACCAATATACACCGGCCATCAACCGCTTGGCCTCTGCCACAAACATCCAGACCAGGCGCAGCATTGTAATGCAGCAGGAGTTTGCCCATGGCATCCAGGACATCGCTACAGCAGTTGTGCAGGCAACATCTGCTCTTGACGAGCTGTGGGCAGTTCGTACTACAGGCCCTGGAGCACTAACTCCCAGTGAAGAGGACGCACAGTCAGTGCGGAGCAGCAACACCCCACCACCCATCATGGAGAGGCGCCGTAGTAGCAGGAACAATAGGCCTGCTACGTACAGTTAGGATTACTCGGTGCAACAACCAGCAGGGGCCTTAGCTAGGCTGCGCCGCATATGGGGCGTTCATTGTGATAGCATTGAGAGAGGTCAACTACAGACTTGACTTTGCAATCACTCCTGGTTTCATTGTAGCACTGTGAGAAAAACATGTGCATGACAATATGAGTGTGACTAGTTGGCATGAAGGACGTGTGGCATTGTTTTTCCTGCAATTAAAGAATTAAAACACAGTCACAAACATAAGATTTGTCATTGTGTCATTATTTCTTACCTAGAAGTAGTTGCGTATAATCTCATCACGCATCTGGTGCCCAGCTGTAGATACACCAGCTGCCATGCGTCCAGATCCAGGCCCCTCCACGTCAGAGTATTCAGATTCACTCAGCTCCACTGGTGTGCCTTTCCTGGTGGCGATGTGGTGCAGCATGGCACATACTACCACTATCTTGCAACATGTTTGTGGGCTGTATTGGGATGCACCTCCACTTTTATGGAGGCAGCGGAATCTGCTCTTCAGTATCTCAAATGTGCGTTCAATGGTGCCTCTTGTAGAAATGTGTGCTCGGTTATATCGCCGCTCCCCAGCATTAGCAGGATTCAGGTAGGGTGTCATGATGAAATCCCGGACTGCATAAGCACTGTCACCTGTGGGTTGAAATGTAAATGGTTAGTCACTGAAGTGCACATGGTAGTCAGTAGAAATGTGCCCTATATTTAAATGCCTTTACCTAGTAGATATCCCTTGCCAAAATCACCTCTTGAGAGTCTACGGTATAGCCCACTGTGACGGAAGATGAAAGCGTCATGTGTGCTGCCTGGATACTTTGCTACTATGTCAGTGATGATGTTTTTGGCATCACACACCACCAGTATGTTTAGTGAATGATAGCATTTCTGGATCCTGAATATGTACTCATTGTTTGAGGGGGGAATATTGCAACATGTGTCCCATCTATGCATCCTATGACGTGGGGGAATTGGGCAATTTGGTAAAAGTCCTGCTTGGTCTGGTCTAGTGCCTGTGGGGTGCTGGGGAAGCAAATGTGGTGTTGCATCCTCTGTGCCATGGCATCGAGGAACGCATGGAACAAGCGCGAAAGGGCACTTTCCCCCGAAAGGGCACTTTACCCCCTGAAAACTACCTGAGGCTAGCAGGTGTAGTGAACACACGACCTGGATGTGAGTTGGAATGGCTTGTGTCCTGCGTGTGGGGTGTTCAAGATAGGGTCTGAGTTCTTCAATTAAATCTAGTATACTGTCTTCCTCCAGTCTGTAGTGGGTGTAGATGTCCTCCTCAGTGTGCTGGTAGATGGTGATGCCCACACGGAATATCCTCTCCTGGAGTCTCCTCCTCTGCGCAGCAGCTCTTGGTCGCATACTCCTGGCTATCAAGTAAAGCCCCGCCATTGTTGGAAAGGGTCTGTTGCATTCTGGTACTCCTTATATAGTTTGCACCTGGTTACCACCTACTCCCACTTGGTGGTAATTGCGATTCTGTATTTTGCGAATTTCCGAAAATCGCTAATTGTGATTTTTTCATACATTTCATTGCAATTATTTTTGCGATTTCCCGTTTGCGATTTTTGCACAATGCGAATTCGCAAAAATAGGTAGTCGCAGGAAAATCGCAACATTTTTCATTCTCGCAATTTTAGGAATCCCCTTTTTAGCGATTCCTTCTTTAGCACCATATTTTTCTACAGACATGCCATTTTGTTAATTCGCATTCGCAAACACAGAAATTCTGCAAATTTTGGCGTTTGCGACTGCGATTTAGCTTCATACATATGGCCCATAGTAAGCAGGTAAAATGTAATACTAGTTCAAACATGGTTTCTGTATTTGACCTGCACTTCCTTGCGGTTGGCTTTAGTTTGTGCCTAGGTAGCGGTCAAGCAAAACCAGATGACCGCAACTAGAGGTTAATGCTTTTTTGGAATTTTTTTTCTTTATTAAAAAAATATGAACTTCAGATTGCCGTATTGAATTTATGACATTTTTTGAGGGATTGTATTTTTTTTAATGTACTTTATTTTTCGAAATTGGTTTGGATTTTTTTGTGCTGTATTTTAAAATGATTACTGTTTTGGTACTGCATAACTTCTTTACTCATTGACTCTAAGTTAAGCCTGTCTTCTCTCTGCCATAGCTACCAGGGTGTTAAACTCAGGTAAGTTCACCCTGACAAGGATTTTGATTATTGCTTGAGGTGGGTACTCACCCTCTCAACTAATTCCCCATTTCTAACAGAGTCTTCCTATGTTTCACTATCCGTCCTAAAAACCCTTTGTCAAGCAGTGAAATACAGGAAGAGCAATTTTTTAATCTGGGATTCTTTATCCAAGTAGCCACAGCCACTACTAGTTGGTAATGGGTAATATAAGTTATAACACCTTAACTCTGATTTTCATAAACAGTCAAATACATTTCTAATGTCAATACAAAAAGGATAATTCCATTTTAATGAATGGTACTCATTACCTCCTTTGGCTCATCACATTACATTTTTGACAATACTTGTTTAATCATTTAACATGTAGGGGAACATTTCCAACACCTGGAAAACTTATTGCAATGTATGCAAATACATGTCTAGTACACATGTAGTTCCTAATTATGAGTCTGGCGAATCAAGGACCACCAGACTTGCTTGGGTGCATCGGTGGGGGTCCAGCCACCGCTGCACCAGCGGTCAGACCACTACTGCACTGTCACAGACTCCAGGCGGTCTGAGGGCTACCATAAGCTTGGTAGTCCCTTTAGGCACTGCCAAGCATATTACGACTTTCCTCACTGCCAGCGCTGTTAGGCTGGTTGTGAGGAAAGAAAGGGGCCCTACAGGGCCTCCTCATACCCCGGTGTACAGGGGTATAGGCAGGGGGCACATTTTGTGCTGCCCAGTATTTGTGCACCCCCAGTTCCTGCACAGGAAGAAATGCACAACATGGTGCATTTCTTTCTGTTCAGGAACGTGCACTGACGATCCCACAATGATGCTGTTTCAGGCTCACAATGAGCCTTTTAAACATCATGACCGCTGGACCGCCACGCTGCCCGCCCGCCGGACTACAAAAAACTTGTAATCTGGCAAGCAGCGGCAACTCTTAGCAGTGCGTTCGCGCGGCGGTGGCAAGCCGCCTGCCCTCGCACTGCAACATTTTGTAATCAGGCCTATATGGTTTCATTCCTGATCAATTGTGAGGATTAAAATAATCTGACTTTCCAGAGCATAAAGCCCTGCCTTTGCATATTGAAGTTAACGCAAGCTTGTATATTTTATTATCACTCTTTTAATGTCATATAATTGTATCTTCTAAATTATTGCATTCTATTAATTATTGCGGCGGATTGTGTGAAAGTTAGCTTAACTTTCACTAACTGTGCACTAAGTTTAACATGAAACTTGAATTGTTTCTTCTCTTATTTTTTTTTTTTGTCTCCTTTGGAATAAAGTTCATCACTCAGTTTTTTAGCAATCAATTTTGACTTTTTATTGACTTATTTTTCCTTTTCTTAATCGTGCATTATCAAGAGTTTTTTATATGCACCATTTCATTATTGAATCAATATATCTCCATTATAACTCTGCCCAATGCATTTCGGGTCAGTACATGTGACCCTTCGTCAGGGGCCTGTGAACAAAAGGATACAGGACCTTAGCAATCATCTCAATTTTATCTAGGATCATCATAAATAAATGAACAAAAAGCGGTACATACATCATTTTAAATACGTGAGATTCAAGTGGAAACGTAAATGCCCAACTGTAGTACTTGTGTGATGTGCTAAGCGTGCTCAAAAACAAAACAAAGTAAAAATACATTTGGTGAATACGGATGCCCGGGGAAAGAGTGACAACTATGTGAACACAATGTCGGAGATACCCATAGTGCGAGGTTTAAGCGAAGAATACGCTCCGGAGTTTACAAAGATAGGGACCAGGAGAGGGATAACACTTACGCAAGTTAGTATAGCAGCTGTCTCAGTGGTGCCGGACGGGTTGTAAGAAGTTTACGCGCGGTTAGTGGTTTAAGGGCTGAGGAGTTCCGATCACGTGATCATCTTGACTATGGAAGTCGAGGAAAGACTTCTCTTGTGTATATCGTGCTCGTGTTGGGAACTGATTATTTAAACACAAACATCACGGAGAAAATTGACAGATTTAGCCAAGCTGGCAACCTGATTAAATAAATTATAATTGCTGGGTGACTATACGTCAGGAATTTCCCGTGAAAAATAGAAGACGGACTGGATAAAGATAGAGTGGAATAAGTGAAATAGATATAGGACTCTGTACAAAGTGGGTTTTAACAAAGAACCTAGGTGTCAACCAAAAAGGAAGATACCATTAGTATTATAAAACGATAATACACGGAGTATATTCAAAATGCTCAGTATGTCAACTAAATATTCAATGAAATTAAATGAAACCATTCTTTCCATTATACACATGGGTATAAACAATAATATTATCAACAATACATCTGTCAGTACATCAACTGAATAATTGATCCTCAGGTACCTTTCAAGTGTTCAGGGAGTGGAAAAGTCCTTATAGGAAGCTGACTATAAGAAACATGAATATTCAATACGGTCATTCATTCCGATTGGCTGAAGACTGTTCAATTTCTTTATCCCAAAGAATTCGGCTCTTAGTCTTTGTTTTGTGGGGTCCATGTCGCTGCGTTGTGGAATTGTCTCCAATACCGTAAATCTCAGTTGAGAGATTTGATGCTTTGCTTCAAGCCAGTGGTTTGCTACAGTTGATTTCAGATTTAAAAGTCGAATATTCGATTTGTGCTCTGTTATACGTACTTTTATTTTCCTTTCCGTTTGGCCTACATATATCTTGCCACAAGGGCATTTGATGGCGTAGATGGTGTTTTTTGTGTCACAGGTACTGGTATGCTTTAGTTCAATTTCATAACCATGAGTTGGATGCATGAATTTATTACCCACTAGTACATTGTTACAATGAGTGCAGTTAAAGCACTTGGACATTCCTTTAAATTTGATTCTTTGATTTTTATTGGATGTGGTGGTTAGAATTTCTTTCAGATTTTTTGATCTTCGGAATGCAAATGTGATGTTATCATTGTATAAATCTTTCAGGTCTGGTTCCATTTTAATTAGACTCCAATGGGTATTGATGATTTTCTTGATTTTCATAGCTTCAGTAGAGTATTTAGGTACACACACTGTCTTTTGTTCTGATGTGTTTATCTTGGGTATAAATAGTTTTTCTCTAGGAATGATGCTAATTCTTTTCATTGATTCATCCAAAACGGTTGTGGGGTACCCTCTTTCTTGGTATTTCTTAATTTGATGTTTCATAGTGATTTCTATCTGTTTCGGATCTGAAGTGATTCTTTTTAATCTGATTAGTTGTGATGTAGGTAAATGTTTTTTCAAGGTGATAGGATGAAAACTTTGGAAAAGTAGACTTGAATTCTTGTCAGTTGGTTTAATGTGAACTTGAGTGGAAAAGTGAAAATCTGTCATATTGACTTTTACGTCCAGGAAGACAATGGATTCATGATCAATATTGTGAGTGAATTTAATTCTTTCATATCTGGTATTCATAGATCTGATGTTTCTTTCAAGTGCATCTTTATTCCCTTGCCATAATACAAAAATGTCATCTATGTATCTTCTGAATACAATCAGGTTGTCTTTCCAATCTGGGTTATTTAGAATAAAATCTGTTTCGAATTTAGACATAAAGATACAGGCATATGCAGGAGCTCCCCCGAAGCCCATAGATGTCCCGTTACTTTGATTATAGAAACACTGTTGCCATTCGAAATAGCTGTGGAATAAAGCAAATTGCATTAGTTCTAGCAAGAGTATTTTTTGACTTTCTTCCATTTCATCTTTCTTGAGTAGGCTCCATTCCAGGGCTTCCAGTCCTTTGTTGTGAGGGATAGAGGTATAGAGTGCAGTCACATCTATCGTACATAGCCAATAATCATTTTCAGGTGAAAGTGTCACTTCATTGAGTATTTTTAGAAAATCAGTCGTGTCCTTTACGTATGTGTTACCTTCTTGCACTATAGGTTGAAGAAACCAGTCGATGTATTGTCCTAAAGGTTCGGAGATTGAGCCACAGGCAGAGACTATTGGTCTGAATGGTGGGTTTTTCTTATCCTTGTGGATTTTAGGTAACATATAGAGTTTTGGTCTTCTTGGGTACTTTGTTTCAAGAAATTGATGGGTCTTCTTAGTAATCAGTTTCATGTCAAGAGCTTTGTCTATTATCTGTTGTAGTACTCTTTTGTATTCATCAGTAGGATCTGAGTCAAGTGGCATGTAAGTATCAGTGTCTTGAACATGTGTATTGACGCTTTCTAGATAATAGCTAGTGTTCATTACAATTAGAGCACCTCCTTTGTCAGCTCTTTGAAAGGTTATTTCTTCATCTTGACTTAAGTTTTTTAAAATTTTCCACTCTCGAGGTGATAGATTCGTTCTCTTAGGTTTAGCGAAATTGATTTTTTGTAGATCCGTTAGTACTGATCGTTCAAAGGCTTCAATTGTTTTGTGGGTAACAGGTGCGCAAAATGTGCTTTTAGGTTTGAATTCTTTAATTTGACTTTCAGGTTCTTGAGGTAGTATGTTCTCATTAGTCTTAAAGAAGTATCGTAGTTTCAGGTTCCTGAAAAATTTGAAGAGGGTTATTTCTGTTTCAGGTAAGTTAGATCTGTAGGTTGGGACAAATGAGGTTCCCTTGTTCAGAATCTTTATTTCGGTTTCGTTAAGCTGTTTCTTCGAAATATTAATGACTAAGTCACTTTCGTTTGGCTCCTTGTGACTCGTTTTATTCTTTCCTCTTCTGTTTCTTTTGCCTCTCCTTGTTTTGTAACTTGTGGTGTTTCGTTGGCTGCTGGGCTTACATCTAAAAAAGCCGGGTTTTGAACTTGGGTTTGAGATTTTTGAGTTGCTGGTGGTTTTGACGTAGATGGAATTGGTTCTCTTGTTTTTGAAATATCCGATTCTGAGACTACGCTCTCTTGGGATGACCCCACATTTGATTTTGGTTGCACATCACACAAGTACTACAGTTGGGCATTTACGTTTTCACTTGAATCTCACGTATTTAAAATGATGTATGTACCGCTTTTTGTTCATTTATTTATGATGATCCTAGATAAAATTGAGATGATTGCTAAGGTCCTGTATCCTTTTGTTCACAGGCCCCTGACGAAGGGTCACATGTACTGACCCAAAATGCATTGGGCAGAGTTATAATGGAGATATATTGATTCAATAATGAAATTGTGCATATAAAAAACTCTTGATAATGCACGATTAAGAAAAGGAAAAATAAGTCAATAAAAAGTCAAAATTGATTGCTAAAAAACTGAGTGATGAACTTTATTCCAAAGGAGACAAAAAAAAAAAATAAGAGAAGAAACAATTCAAGTTTCATGTTAAACTTAGCGCACAGTTAGTGAAAGTTAAGCTAACTTTCACACAATCCGCCATATTAAAAAGACACGAACAGGCATCGTGTGACAACGTGCAGCGCTAACACGAAAACTTTCTACAGTGTGGTTTACACTTCTGAATAAGTGAGTGCACAGAGACCAAAAACTTTATTCATTCTATTAATTATTATCAGTGAATCAAAGTACTTCCTGAAAGTAAGCATTTTTCTTGGCCTGCTTATAAACCCAAGTAGCAAGAATATTAGAAGCTGATTTGTGCTTGGATGGTAAGTGTGAAGTCACATACTTTAGAGCTTTACTACTGAAGAGTAATTCTTAATATAATAATCCTGTTCATGCCTCTCTCTGCCCTTCTGATGTTGTACATCATGTCCAGTGTTTTTAACACCCCAAACAGCACCTTTATACTCTCCCTGCTCTCAAATCAGTTTGTGATAGCACCTAAATAAACTGACCATCGTTGGGCTTGTTGCAGGAAGGGAAAGTCATTCAGGCCTTGTTGGTCTTGGCCCTTTATGCACAATCATCACCAAACTTTTTGCCTTTCCCCTCCTCTTTTTACTGAATTTGTTTTCATTGGCCCTAAGACTCTGTGCACTTTACCGCTGATCACCAGTTTTAAAGTGCGTTTACTCTCGCAATTAAATATGGTAGTATTGGCTTATGCCCAATTGGCATATTACATTTACTAGTAAGTACCTAGTAGGGTGGCATTACATGTGCCCAGCGCTTGTACATTAAATGTTACCAGTGGGCATGTAGTACTGGTTGTGTCACCCACTTCTATAGCCCTTTAAACATGTCTAAGGCCTGTCTCTGCAGAGCCTGAGTGTGCAGTTTTAAACTGCCGATTTTACCTGGCAAAATAAACCTTTTGCCAAGCCAAAATCTTCCTTTTCATACATATGTCAACCCTAGGGTAGGCCCTGGGCAGACCAGAGGGCAGTGTGCAATGTATTTAAAAAGTAAATGTAAATGTAAATGTATTTGAGCTTATATAGCGCACAGCTACCCGCAGTGGGTTTCCCGGCGCTTGCTTAGGGAACCCGTCCTGGTATTCCCCTGTGAGATAACCCCAGCAGGGTATCCACAAGGTGAAAGTCAGGCATCCCGCCACGAGGGGCCATTGTGGAGATTAAGCAAGCTATTGCCCAGAGTCACAGAGTGTGAACCTGTGAGTCGAGAAGGCACCGGAGCAAGAATTATCGAGTCCGTGGAATTTTTAGCCCAAGACCCGCCGAGGCGGGGAATTGAACCCTGGTCCAGGGCCGATCTCAGCTTCCGGGTCTGCCGCCTCTAACCCCTGAGCCACACTTCTCCACATGTATTTGTAAATTTTACATGCCTGGTAGTAAAACAACTCCTAAATTAATTTGTCACTACTGCAACATAGGGTAACATTAGAGTTGCCTTATTATATTATATAGTTGATATTTCTAAATGCACTGAGATTATCAGTTCATGTTTGGTTTCTCTGGAATCACAAATGTAAATCCTAATGTATGGTGAAGTTGGATTTTAAATTACAATTTTGAAAATGCAACATTTAGAAAGTTGACATGGGGCGAAGACCTGAGGCGCTACTGCTGCGGCAGAGGTGACAGGAGAAGGGGAGGGGGCAGCTTCGGGCCCCCAACGGCAGGTAACATCATAAGCCAAGCCCGCTCCGAGCATTGTGGAGGGGAACTGGAGAGGGGGCTGAAGGAGTACAGCCGGTCGTGGTAACCAGCAACAAGCTTTGAAAGAGCGCACTGTCCCTGTTATTTAAAAAAAAAGGCGGTGTCACAAAGTAATCCTGGAGAGTTAGCAGATCCAGCAGATTCTCAGGCCACCAAGCAGGGGCTATCTGCACTCGCACGCAACAATGTAACATCAGCAACATCTGATCCAAAAGGAGTTGCTGGGGATTTCATAGCTGAGCTCTGCAATGCTGTAAGTAAAGCAGCAGTATCTTCAACTGTATCTTCTGATGGTTCTGTGAGTGTGTAAGAAAGAGTAGGTGGCTCCGGTCCGGATACTTGCTTTGACATAGTGGTGCAAGCTGGGCCAAAGTTGATCCAGGGGGAATGGACACAGCACTGTTAGAGCATGATTTATTACTTCCCCAGAACTCTGGAAATTCTGCTATGGATTCAGCAATGGACTTGGGGAATGACGGTGAGTCTGCAGGCTCAGGGGGCAGTTTTATTCTATGTCCGATGTCTCTATTACCTCGGAAAATGACAATGACAATGACCTTGAAAAGCAGAGTAATATAGGCGACTGGGCAGATGACGGCAGCTCGCTACAAGGAGAAGAATATGTATTGAGCTTAGACTCCACGATGAACCAAGAGTCTCAAGAAACAGTTCTTAAAATGTATAAATCTGGAAATCCACCCTCAAAGGGTGAATTAAGCCTGGTTAGTCAGCCCGTATGGGAACATCCACCCAGTCCTCTGCCTGAACAAGGAAACGCTGGCGGAGGCTCTTACTTTGAGCCCGAGGGTGAGATCACTCTGAGGACAATTTACAAAGTAATAATGGCTTATAGTGAAGAAACCAAAGCCGAGGGGTTGCGGACCCAGGGGGCGGTGCGTAAGTTACAAAATACTGTGCGCCGTATTGCTAAATCTTGAACAGAGGTATCAACTAGGGTGCACGAATCAGAGGAGCGGATTTCTGCAGTAGAGGATAAACTTGTACAACAAAAGTCTTCAGTTACGACATTACAAAAAACAAAGGAAGATATACATTGGAAGTTGACAGACCTCGAAAATCAATCTCGTAGGGATAACATCCGTGTCTTAGGTGTGCCCGAAGGCAGTGAGGGGCAAGACACTCGTTCATTCATTATTGAACTGTTTTCTAAGGCCTTCCCGGACTTAAAAAACTGGAATTGGGATGTTGAAATCATGAGGGCACACAGATTTTCTTTTGTGCAGAAAGGGAAGCCAGGGGCTGCCGAGGAAAAGCCAAGAGCAATTCTCATATGTTTGAACATCTACTTGCTCCGTGAAGCACTATATAATTTGGCTAGGCCAGATAGGCGGTGAACAGGCAAGGGCGGTGACTTTTTCATGTGTCCTGACTTTTGCCAGGTGACTGTGCAACAGAGGTGGCGGCTGCACCAGTTGATTGCAGCATTCCAAGCTAAGGCGGGGCAAGCATTTCTTTTAAACACTGCCGAGTTAAAAGTGATTCATAAAGGAACGTCTGTATTTTTTTTCAGAAATTAAGGCGCAGGAGTTTTTGGAAACAATTTTTGTGATTAATTAAGATGGAATTCTTGACTCCTATATTTCTGGTTTATTTGTTGGACAATTGTAATTAACTGGTGTGCAAAATTAAGAGGGCTGGTGAAGGGGGGTGTGGCAAGCCTCGGGCGGGGTTCAGGGGGACACATTTCTCAATCACTTTCCATCACTGAGGACATGGTCGTTACGCCTCTAGTGGGACGGGATGTTCAGGAGGGTGGGGGGTGTCGGGGGGTTGGGCTGGGGAGGGTTGGGGTGTAGGGTACAGAAAAATAATAATCCATGATCACGCAGGGAAGTGGAGTAGGATATTCAACGGTTGTTTGTTTACAATCTATAAGTCTATAGATACAGGTGAATACAGCATTGACAAGTGAATTGGCAATGCTGCATAGTGATCTGATTTGTCTGCAGGAAACCCATATTGCATGGGCTAAAAGAAAGCTGCTTAAGGAGTTTGCCCTCAAAGTTTTGGGATGTACACAGCAGTCCACTACCACGAGAGGAGTTGCAATTTTAGTTAAAAACCATATCCACAGGACGGGCTGGGTTTAAGCTGACAAGCTAGGGAGATGGGCTGTAGCTGAATGTGTTATTGGTAATCAGAAGTAAACTTTATGCTCTATATACGGGTCAAACTGTAATGAAGCTTTAATAATAGAAGCGCTTAGCCACGAGGGCATACGATTTCCGACCTACAAAATAGTGGTGTCAATGTATGCTAATGACATGCTGCTCTACGTTCATGACCCTGAGACAAACCTGTCCCCAGTGCTGAAAGAGGTGGTTCACTTTGGTGTGCTCTCGGGCCTTAGAGTCAATTGGGTGAAATCTATTGTCTTTCCCCTCACACGTGCGACTAGGCGAGTAGAGATGGAATACCCGCTTCAGTGGTCTGAGGACCCGATCAGGTATCTTGGAATACAGCTCCACATGGATCCGGAGCTGCTCATAAGCCAAAACTACGGGAGAGCAGTTAGCAAGCTGGAAGATGACATAGTGCTCTGGAGTAAACTGCCACTCACTATGATGGGCCGCATAGCCATTATGAAAATGGTGGTCCTGCCGCGATTCCTTTTCCTATTTAATGCTATTCCAATATTACTATCTAAGGCCTTTTTTCAGCGGCTGACGAGTCTCATGATTAGCTTAGCGTGGGCGGGAAAGCAACCCAGGGTTAGGTGGTCAATCCTCACTCTGCCCTACAGAATGGGGGGCCTGGGCGCCCCAGACCTTGAACTTTATTACAGAGTAGCACAAGTTTCGCATCTGCACACTTGGGTACATGGAGACAAGATGATCCCACATGTTCTCATGGAGCGACTGTTTGCACACCCGCAACCGCTCCCGCCAAACAATCCGCATTCCTTTGGACCATAGAACCGGAATGCTGGACTCCATTACCGCTACCAATCATGATATGGCACTCGCTTCTACAGCGGCAGGGAGGTGCGCTGCTATATTCACCAGATATGCCCCTGGAGTGGATGCTCTGGCTTCCGCCTTTGGGAGAGAAGGGTGTAACTAGGGAGCTGGCAAAACTCGGTCTACACCGAGCAGGCGACCTCTTTCAAGATGACGTGGTCAAAACCTGGGACCAAGTGAGCGGCGGCCGCCGAGAGATACCTATGCTGCAACGCTTTCAATTCCACAGGGTGCGATGTGCTCTTTTGGAGTTGCTTGGCGCGGACATGGTAGAGCTGCCAGAAGTCATAGAACTGACATATGTCATCAAGACCAAGGAGCCCCGCAAATGCCTTACGAATCTATATAGGATAGCTCAGTCGCAAGGAGAGCACAAGCTCATGAAAGCGAGACTGGTTTGGCAAAGAGATCTGGAGACCGCGATCGACGACGCGGTATGGCGATACTGCTGTGAAAGCACGAAGCGGATGTTGCTCAATGGGAGGCACAGGTTGATCCACTTTAAGTTTCTACAGAGGGTCTACTACACTCCGGAGAGGCTCCATAGGTACGGTCTACGACAAACGGCAGACTGTGAACGATGCCACACTGCACATGCTGACTTCATGCATCTGGCATGGAACTGCCCGGGCATCCAGGCTTTCTGGCGTGACGTCTTCTCGGAAATGAGTAAGATTCTGGAGGTTGACAAGACCCCGGAACCTGGCTTGGCGCTAATGGGCAACTCCAAGCGGCTCCCGGTCGCGGTTCGTAGACTCACGGATATGGGGATGTTAATGGCCAAGAGAGTAGTAGCACACTGTTGGATGAGAGGTCCGCTCCCTACCAAAACTAGATGGGCGCAAGACATGTTGTACTGCAGCACCCAAGCGGAGCATTACAGTGAATTGCTGCCCCCCAAGAGCCGCCCCAAAAACTTTTGGACTCTGTACCAAACGTACCTCAGTGGCGCGGAGCGGGAGGAGACCTTGAGTCCGGAGACGGGGACCCCAGCCCAGCAGACGGCCGATGGCACGGAATCGGCACTTCAAACAGTGGGAATGAAGGGACGCACATACGACTCAGGGATTGCTTCACGGAGCTTATCAGAGGGGAAGTGAGAGGTGAGTTATGGACAGAAGGGCGGGGCGGCAACGAGGACACACTGCTTATCACATGGATGGTTGGGGCATTGAATTTGCGGCAGACATTCTAGCTTGGGCGGCTCTGATGTGGTGCTGGCTTTGCTCTTGAGTGCATATAGAATAAGCGTGGATGTGAAACCGGATACGGCCTCTTTATGGCATCTATACCCTTACCACACACGGTAAATGCAAGGAGAGCGGGGTGGGGGGGCATTATTTGGGTTGTTGTTAGTATTTGTTACGCTATGACACAATCGCACCTGACTTTAATCTAGGCTTCAGCGCTGAGGGAAGGGAGAGAGGAAAGGAGCTGTTGGTGGGAAGAATGAAACCACGCAAGATAACTGCAACACGCTCTTTTGGAAAGGTTAGCTGGTTGATTCATCTGCCCCCTCGAGGACTATGCCGCCGGACCCCCGGGTTGTCGGCTGATGGGCTGTGTATACACGTGTCTTATGTTCAGTTTCAACATGCATAACGCGGCCGGCCCTTGAGGTTGTAGGCTTAGAGCTGTGTCTCTGAAGTTCGTGCCAATAAAGGTTTTATAGAAAAAAAATAATAGAAGCGCTTAATGTTGAGTTAGCTCAGTGGCCCACCCCATTATTAATCTGTAGTGACTTAAGTATACATCTTGGGCACATGGGTTTACATGATAACAGGTTTAGTTATAAGGAGAGGAAACCTAAAGTTTTTAAGGCACTTCAGTCACTTGTGGCTGACCATGGCTTGGTAGATGCTTGGGCCACATTGAGAGGTGAGGAACCAGGGTATTACTTTTATTCCTGTCCCCACCAAAAATTAGTAAGGTTGGATTATTTTCTGATATCGCGTTTAATGCTGGCTGGGGCCAGAATTCAGGTGTACCCACGTGTTACCTCGGATCATGGCCCTCTTGTGCTAAGTTTAACCCTTGCTAGAACGAGAATCAAACCACACACTTTCTCATTTGATAGGAAACTGCTGTTTAACACACAGTTTGTAAGTGAGATGAAGATTTGGATTAAGCATTTTTTTAAAATAAATCGGAATACTGCTTAGATTGCATGTGTATGGGACACCTTTAAAGCGGCTTTCATGGCGGAGGTTCTTAGTTATGGCTTATACAAGCAAAAACAACTACGTTCTGTATTAAAGGGATTATATGTGCGTTCACGCTCGCAGAAGAAAAGCTTATGATAGGTATACATGAGGGCCTGGATATCACTGATCTCTTGACTGAAGTGGTCTGCTGTAAGGCAAAAATTAACCTTTACTGGAGCACAGAAACTGCTAAGAAATATTTGACTAAAAAGCATTTGAACTATGAGTATGGATAGGCAAGTGGACGGTGACTTGCTCAGAAATTAAGATCCAAAGAGGCGGCCCAACCGATCAATGTAATTATAGATGCTAGGGGTGATCTTATAGAAACAGAGGCGGGGACTGTGGAGGTATTTCATGATATTTATGAGACCTTATATACAAGGGAATTCTATGATGAACATGCTGGGGAGGCTCTTGCCCTGCGCTTTTGCGATAACTATCTGAGTAGGCAAGAGGCTGAACCCTTGGAGACCCCTATTACTTTGGAGGAGCTGGAGAGAGCCATCAATAGTCTGGCATTGGGAAAGGCTGCGGGGCGGACAAGCTCCCACTTGAAATATCTAAAATCTTTTTTGATAGCTTGAAACTCGATATGCTGGGTATGTTCAGGCAGGCGCAGGCAGGTTCTCCACCTCAGTCTTGGGATGAGGCGAGTATTATTGTTTTTAAAAAAAAGACAAATCTGCGGAATATCCGTCTTCATACCGCCCTATTTCTCTGTTTAATACAGACAGTAAGATCTACTCTAAAATCCTTGTGACCCGGTTAGTGGAGGTTATAACCCCGTTGGTATCCAAAAGACAGCATGGCTTTATCCCTAAGGGGGGGGGGACCAATCACATTAACAGGGTGGTGACTCTGACGGATATCGCAAACACCACGGGGGTGCGCTCAGTCTTATACTGCTTGGTGCCAAAAAGGCTTTTGACCGGGTTGCATGGGGATTTTATGGGCAGTGTTACAGCGCCGGGGTTTCCAGACACATTTTATCTTAGCTATAAAAGCGGTCTATGGCCAACCCACAGCAAGAATCTGTATTATGGGTTTAGAATCTAGCCCAGTGCACATTACCCGTGGTACTAGGAAGGGATGTCCCTGGTCCCCCCTGTTGTTCTCCCTATATATTGATTCATTTATAAAAATGCTTGAAACCAGTGCTAGGATTGAACCCGGGATTTGGCAACCTGAATATTATCGTGTTCGGGCATATAAAATAGAATTATTGGTGTCACAGTTTGGAGACGTTTCAGGCTGTAAACTTAACACTGCCAAGACACAAATACTTTGTGTGAATATAACAACCTTTGTGAATCAAAGGGTAGCTAATGAGGTGACCTATTTGGGGCTTAAGCTTCGGTCCGGCTTAAATGCAATGGTAGAGGTAAACTGGCAATCTCTTTTAAGTGATGTGCAGAAGCAACTGGACAGATGTGAATGTTTACATCTGTGTATGGTAGGGAGATGTAACGTCTTGAAAATGTTAGTCCTGACCAAAATTGTATACTTCTTGCGATCCGTCCCACTCGAGATATCTCGGGCTAATCTTGCGCTGCTACAATCTGCGTATGCTAGATTTGTGTGGGCTCAGGGGAAATCGCGAAGAGCTATGCGGTTTATGACTTTGACGCGCGAACATGGTGGTTGAGCTGTGCCGGATTTCACCCTTTATTATTTTGGCTGCATTTTACAGCACATGAACATCTTATTAACAGGAATAGAATTGTGTAGTGTAGCAGAATCTCCTTCCATCTATCAAATGCTGCTTGGCAGTGAAGCAAAAAACTCTTGTTTATTAATATAGATATGAATTATTATAAGAGGACGCGGTTCAAAGTTTTGAAAATGGCTTATAAAGTATGGAGGGCTGTCAAAAAACACTATACCATTAGGAAAATATCTGGGTATATCCCTCTACCCGCTTCTGTACTTCTCCCATCGATATTCTAGGACCGAATAGTAGACAATTGGCAAACTAAAGGGGTCCAAAAATTAGAAGACTTATATTTTAATGGGGACCTGATGTCTTTTGAAATGCTATTTGAGAGATTTTAAATTTGACGCTTTGACTTTTTCAAATATCTGCAAGTTCGCAATAATTTGTGTAAACATTGTTGGAATACAGATCAAAACCCGGTTATTGAAGCTGTGGGGAAGAATGCTCATATCGGTCATTTGTATTCTCTATTATTAAATACTAAGAGCAATTATCTAGAGACTCATAATTTAAAATGGGACAACCGGCTTGGCTGTTTTCGTACTCAAATTGAGACTGCTATCGATATGGCAGGGAGATTATTTATGGCAGCTAATTTACGTGCAGAACATTACAAGTCGATCTTTAATTTATAATATTTGATTTGATTTGATTTGATTATGGATTTGTAAAGCACAACGAATGCCCATAGGCGTCTTGGCGCTAGATAGAATACTTGACCAAGCTGCTCAATCGGAGCATGACTATCCCAGACTGAATAACCATGTTTTTATCTCTTTCCGAAAGGAGAGTAGAGAGGGGCCGTTCTTAATTGAAATTGGAAGCTGGTTCCACGCCTTAGCTGCATACAGCAGGAAGCTTCTCCCTCCCCATCTGAGTTGTTTATATCTGGGAACCTGGATCAGGTTGAGGTCACTGGCCTTCAAGGTCCTGTTGTGCTGGTACCTAAACAGGTGAGTTTTTAGAGACTGTGAGCCTGCACCATGTAGGGCTTTATATGCCAGACACAAGGATTTAAATTTTATTCTGTTTTTCATGGGTAGCCAGTGCAGAGCTCTCACACCGTGGGCTACGGACTCGTGTTTGGGTATGTTCAGCACCAGTCGTGCTGCTGCATTTTGTAAGCGTTGAAGTTTCATGAGATGTTGGGACTATAACCCCGCATAAAGCGCATTGCAGTAGTCTAGTCTTGCTAACGCCAGCATTGTTACTACTGTTTTGCATGATGTCAGCGGGATGAAAGGTAGCAGCTTCCTGATGATCTTCAGGATGAACCATATCGATGATGATAGCTTGTTAGTTTGTGCTTCATAGGACAGTTTGTTATCAAGGAGTATGCCTACGTTTTTTACCTTGTGTACTGGCAACGGGCATTGCCCTAGAATCTAGAATATCTGGCCACCAGTCCCGGTAAAATTGTTGAAATGGGGGGGTCCAATGATGGGAAATGTTTTCGTTGGTGGTTTGATGAGGCTGATGTAGTACATATTTTTAGTCTTGTACGCATTTAAATAACTTGTTTGGGCACATTGAGAAGTATTTGGCGGAGATATTGGGTGGAACTGTACGACCTTCTAATGCTCATGTATTATTGGTGATAGATGAGGGAATGAGAGGGACCAAACAATGTATAAATTTAGGTATTTGATATTCATGGCAACCGCAGTAATAAGACTATGTATTGCCTCAATGTGGCTACAGAAGGATGCACCATTGTTTGAATTGTGGAGGGCCAGATTTTTAGCATCCTTCAATATTGAATATGGTTTATATGCCTTGAAAGGCAAACGGAAAAAGAAACTTGGTAGCGAAATTTGGGGTCCAGTTGTTACTTACATGGGTGACTAAACTCCTGGGGTTTTGTTTGGCTTCATTTTGGTCCTCACCTTGCTGAGCTATGTTTTTTATTGATCATGAAATTGTGTAACATGTACCGCTGACTGTTATATTCTTTGTGTAATGTTTGTGTTTTTGTTATTTTTTCTTTTTCTCTGTGCGATCATGGATTAACAATAAAATCATTTAAAGAAAAAAAAAAGTTGACATTTTCTTGCCATAGCCATTTGGTGCCTGAAGCCTCTCTGGGGGTCTTGTGACTGGGTGTGGCTAACAGTTGGGCTTTGTGTATTCCTCCTAGAGAGTCCCACATAATGGGAGCTTAGGTGTTATTAGATGGGCCATCACTGGCAGGATGGGAGAGAGGAATTGGGCACAGCCCCACTTACACTTGAATAGGATGTGTCCTGACTCCACACAATGGGGCTGCATACCCCCTGTAGTTAGTCTGAAGCCAGGGCAAGGAAGGCAGGGATTCTCTGCTCATCAAAGGCATGCCTCAAAAAGCTTCTCCTCACTTTAAAGGCACAACCGTGTATAAAAGAAGGAACCTCAGACACAAACTCCTCAGTGCACTTCTAGACCCCTGGGTACTCTGCCAAGAAGAAGGACTGCTGTGCTGCTATTTGACTGCTGCCCTAAAGGAACTGCTGTCCTATTGTGCTGACCTGCTGCCCCCTTGCCTAGGGGAGAATAACTGGGCATGCAACTTCATCTTGAACCCAGTTCCCAAGAGTGACTCAAAGGGCTAGCCTGCTGGCCTCCTGGTCTGACTCAGGGACATAATAGGCTCCCCAACCAGCTCCTGGACCCAGCTGCAGGGAGTTCCTGACCACCAAATAGTCTCTCTCAGGTCCTGAACCAATGGGGTGGCTCAGAAGCTCTTGGAAGCAAGCTTTTAGGCTCTGTGCAACCGGGAACAGGCCCGTTCACACTGGAACCGCAACGCTCACACCAAAATTCAGAGGAAACTGCCGCCAGCCTGTCTCTTAACACAGATGCATCAATATTCCACGGGGATCTGCCAATGTGAAGCTTCAGCCTGCTCATCCAAGACATCCGGCCTGCTCTTTTCACCATGCGGATTACCACTCACAACGCTCTCCTTGCTCTTTACGATGCTCTCCAATGCGAGCAAGACTGTTGGCACAAAAATTGATAAGGTAAAACTTCAGCAGGACTAATCTGGGACTGTATCCGACTTGTGCTCCATTGCGGTCGGCCTGCATATTTGGCTTCGACCCGGACCAGGGCAGCCAGCCATCCACCTAATAGGAAGTTTAGGTTGATCATTTTCTCATCCTCTTTTAATATTAACACTATCAACTCTGTAAATTTACTTTTTAAAACACAGCAGGAAGCAAAATAACAAAAAACATATTTTTCAGAACTATTTGTTCTTTTTCAGACTATAAACATGATACTTGAATGTAGCAGCCACAAAATGGTTAGTAGTGTACGGGTATTCTAACATTAGGACTTTTTTCCAGGTTCCTATTCGTTTTGTTTCTTGAAGTTTCAGCCTTACTTTTGTTCTCTTACTCATTGAAGTCAGCTGAACTCTTACATATTATTTTGATTAAATTATCATCACACTTTAAAATAGAATATTATTAATATTTACAATGATAAGATATCCGCCACTCTTACAATTCAATCTAATACATTGGGGACAACATGTACCATGCCTTTGCTCCATCTCTGCATCACATAAACCTATGCTGCTGGTGGATATAAATGTACTATATGTGGAAGCCAAAGACTAACTACTTCTCATACTGAGAAGCTACTATTCTGTGACATAGCCACTGCCTATTTCAACATGACAGAAAACGACACAGAAAAGAAAGAATCTTTTTGCAAAGCTTCACACTCCTTGACTAGAGATATGAGAATATTATCACGTTTTATAGACTTAACAAGGACATGGTCATGTATTTGTCTGACCAAACTGGCCACAGTTTGGAGCACCACATATCCAGGTCACATGTCATACCAGCTCATGTCAAGCTCTCGTTGGGACTCCACCTACTTGATTCTCGTCATTTATGAGCACCTGTCAAAGTAGCATGCATCTCTCAGAATTGCCAAAGTGCCTCTGTCGTGGACGCCATGAGAAAATCACGCAGCAACACCTATGCTTTCCAAAACCTGGATGTGAGCAGATACAGGAAAAGTAAAGCTTCTATCTGAAAAAACAATTCCCACATGCAGTGTGCAGCACCAATATAACTTTGGACAGAATTGCGAGTACCCGCTCCTTCAAAGTGCAGGCTATACCGAACATCAGCTTTGCTTTACCAATGTCGTTGGCTTGTACCCTGATAGCTCACTTGATTACTACATCTTGTGAAACTCCGCCACCACTCACCAGTCTTTGAGAGGGATTCATAGAAATTAGCTATTACTTGGTAAGAGGATATGGAGAGCAAATCTGTCATACACAGTTTATTTCATTATGTGCACTGGTTTGATGAGTGATTTCATGATTGTGTCAAGAGAACTGAGGGGCTTGATAGCTCATTAGGTATAACACATTGCTTGACAAATCCCATGTAAATAAAACATTACCTGGGTGTCATGAAAAGGCAATACAGTGCGTTTATTGTCCACAAGCACACACAATATCATATATCGCCAATCATGATTGATAACTGCAGCTGATGTATTTGTAACTCTTTGATTTTTTAAGTATATTGTTGTTTGAATTATTCAATCAATCAATCAGGAGTTTGTTAAAGCGCGACTACTCACCCGTAAGGGTCTCAAGGTGCTAGGGGTGGTGGGGTGCAGGTTCCATTCCATCAAGGAGAGGGTCTGTCGAAGAGCCAGGTTTTGAGGTTTCTTGCGAAGATGGGGAGCGATGTTGTCTGTCTGAGGTGGAGCGGAAGGGCGTTCCATGCTTTGGCCGCAAGGAAGGAGAAGGAGCGGCCTCCAATTATTTTGATTGTTGAAACATTTGACAGTGCTTTAAAACATGTCTTCTTTCCCTGTATGTTGGGGGGATCTTTTTACAAAGCTAAAACCTGTTATACGTGAGCTGCATGAAATTCTGGCATACGGCATACGCTTTACTTGTTACATTGAGGGTATATTCCCCACATAGGGGAATATAGAGCAGCACATTGTCCTTCGCTTTTTCCCTGTACATGTTTGCATGCTACATACCAGGTTACAGGACAAACAGTGCATTAATCAATCAATCAATCAATCAATCAGTACATTTATTGAGCGTGCTACTCATCCGAAAGGGTCTCAAGGCGCTGAAGGGAGGGGGGGTGCTGCTACTGCTCAAAAAGCTAGGTCTTGAGGTGTTTCCTGAAGGTGAGGTGGTCCTGGGTCAGTCGTAGGTGGGATGCGGAGGGAGTTCCACGTCTTGGCCACCAGGTAGGAGAATGATCTTCCTCCGGTGGTGGTTCTGCGGATCTGTGGGATGGTGGCGAGAGTGAGACTGGCGGAGCGGAGTTTGCGGGTTGGAGTGTGGAACGTGAGGTGGTTGTTAAGGTATTCGGGCCTATGTCGTGGACCACTTTGTGTGCGTGGGTGAGGAGCCTGAACGTGATCCCTTTGCTGACGGGGAGCCAGTGCAGGTCTCGCAGGTGGGCTGATATGTGGCTGTGGCAAGGGATGCAGAGGATGAGTCGTGCGGGTGCCTTCTGTATGCGCTGGAGTCTTTTCTGAAGCTTGACTGTGGTTCCTGCGTATAGGGCATTTCCGTAGTCTAGTCGGCTGGTGACTAGGGCCTGGGTGACCGTCTTTCTAGTTTCGGTATGGATCCACCAGGGTGTTGAAACATGAGGATGGGATGGCGTTGACTGGCTTGGTCATCGTGAGAGATGAGTCCAGGATGAATCCCAGGTTGCGTGCATGGTCAGTGGGTGTCAGTGCAGTGCCCAGTGCTGTGGGCCACCAGGAGTCGTCCCAGGTGGATGGGGATGGTCCGAGGATGAGGACCTCCGTCTTGTCTGAGTTCAGTTTCAGACGGCTAAGTTTCATCCATTCCGTGACGTTTTTCATTCCTTCCTGGAGGTTGAGTTTGGCGGTGGCTGGGTCGTTGGTGAGGGAGAGTATCAGCTGGTTGTTGTCGGCGTATGAGATGATGTTGAGGCTGTGTTTGCGTGCGATGGCGGCAAGGGGGCTCATGTAGATATTGAAGAGGGTTGGGCTGAGCGATGAGCCTTGGGGTACTGAGCAGATGATCTTGGTGGCTTCGGAGCGGAAGGGAGGGAGACGGACTCTCTTGGTTCTGTGGGAGAGGAATGAGGTGATCCAGTCCAGGGCTTTACCTTGGATCCCGGCGTTGTAAAGGCGGGTTATTAGAGTGCAATGGCAGACTGTATCGAAGGCGGCTAAGCGGTCTAGGAGAATGAGGGCGGTTGTTTCCCCGTTGGCAAGCAGGGTCCTGATGTCGTTAGTGGCTGCGATGAGGGCGGTCTTGGTGCTGTGGTTGGCTCTAAATCCAGACTGGGATTGGTCGAGGGAGCCATTGGCCTCGAGGAATGTGGTCAGCTGTTTATTGACGATCTTCTCGATAACTTTTGCAGGAAAGGGAAGAAGGGAGATGGGGCGGAAGTTCTTGAGGTCTTTAGGGTCCGCTGTGGGTTTCTTCAGTAGGGCGCTGATCTCTGCATGCTTCCAGCTCTCTAGGAAGGTGGCGGGTGTGAGGGAGTTGGTGGGGTGCGATGATGGTGTCAGCTTTGTTGAAGATGTGGTGTACTGCTTTTGGCCGCCATAAGTGTGGCAGGGTATGCTCAGACGTGAGTCCCTTGCCACTGGAATCAAGCAAGCCGGGCTGAAGATGACTGGAATGCCAGAAACCGGTCCTCGGAAGCTTGTTTCCGGTCCAGGGAAGACATGGCTTGGCAGTTCGGGCTGGACTGTTCCCATGAGGCACAGAGTCAGACTGATTTGCAAATAGCCATGTCTGAACTGGGGTGGCAGAGTGGGCTAAAGAACGGTGATGGATTAAACCCAGATATTTTGACTGGGTGTGAGTGTTTGATTGATGCAGATGCTCCGTCCATCATCACCCCCCTTTGTACCGCTTTTGGCCGCCATAAGTGTGGCAGGGTATGCTCAGAGGTGAGTCCCTTGCTCACTTTGCCACTGGATTCAAGCAAGCCGGGCTGAAGATGGCTGGAATGCCAAAAACTGGTCCTCGGAAGCTTGTTTCAGGTCCAGGGAAGACATGGCTTGGCAGTTCGGGCTGGACTGTTCCCTTGAGGCACAGGGTCAGACTGATTTGCATATAGCCATGTCTGATCTGGGGTGGCAGAGTGAGCTAAAGAATGGTGATGGATTAAACCCAGATCAGTTGACTGGAGCTGAGTGTTTGATTTGCTCAAGCGCTCTGTCCATCATCCCCTTTTGTATCATTTGTTTACTGCAGTAAATCTTTTGAAACATTGTTTCACGTGTATGTAGAAACATTGTCTCAGATGTTCCCCCACATGCAGCACCCCACCTTCAGAACCCCCTCACCAAATACATACATGCAGACTGTGTTTTTGCGCACCTAAAACTGGAGTCAACATGGCATACATCCCTGTGTACCATGCCTACACAACACTGCCATAGGTAAGTCACCCCTCTAGCAGGCAGGGTTCATTTTACCACAGGTGTGGGCATAGTTGCATAAACAATATGGCCCCTATTGTGTCTAAGTCCATTCTCAGACATTGTTTGTGCAGTGAAGCCCCATTGAGTACACTTATAAAAATGTGTGCACTGGGTATAGTTTACCTATCACTAATATATGTACTTTGAAAGCCCTTGTTTATTTTTAAATAGTAAGGGGCCAATTGCGATGTGCCATAAAATACTCTGACCCTTGGTCGGAGCCTTTACAGCCACATCGTAATGGCCTGGTCAGTTTGCTTTAAGTCTCCCTCATTATGATGGATGCTGTCATAAACTAAACCTGCCATTTATCCCGGCTGTCTTCTCATGCGATCGGAAAGCCCATCAGCCACTTGGATTCTGGCCTGTAATCTCATTTCCGCCCTTGATATTACAATATCTGGTTTTGGCAGCCATTACATGCCAGCCTTTCAAACACAGAAAGAATGCCAGAACTCAACGTTGGGGGTCACCAGCAGGGCCCCCTTGGATGCATGGCCACCGGTTGGAGACCAAACCCCCTGTTTGAGGTGCCTGCCACAGACTGAAGGGAGGAACTGCACCTCCCTTTTCCCAATGGGAGCTTGTGTTATGGCCAGTTTCTGTCTGTAACACGAGCTCCCATTGAGAAAAATGCAATGCAACCAAACAGTGTTCGGACGCAATGTAATGGGCTGGTCGAGACCGCCGACCGGGTGTCAGTCGGTCCCAGGACCAAGTTGGTGTCGGGCGGAAGGGATTTCACTGGCACTAAAATGAAGCCCTAAATCATTTTGCAGCAGTCAACCTTGTGTATAGCACAATGTTAAAATAATGATTGCAGGCTCACAGTGCCTTTTGAAGCAGGCTGTCACCTTATAGCATTATAAATTCACAAGTCACTCTTCCGCATATCTGCATATGCAGTGATCACAAACACCAAATAAAATATCATAATGTAAAAGAATGTATTTCAACTTGCATTTTTACTTAAGGTTTCTGCTTTATCTTATATGCAGTTAACTGTCAGTGAAAAACAAGATACTTACAAATTAAAACTTGGCTAAAAAGAATAAAATATTCTGTAAGTGTCTTGCTTTCACTTTCAGTTGTTCACATGTACAATGATGCAGAAACCTTAAAAAAAAAAATGCAAGTTCGGCAAATCAGCTAGAAGTACTTATTTTTTTGTTATGAAATTTCCCATATGTTTTTTAAGCACTTCAAGGGCTACATGCAATTAAAGAAAGCCTGGACACACACCACATAAACAATGTCAGGCTTCCAGACCATCTTCAATCAATCTACAAGTGCTCGTTGAGGCATTTGTGCCTCTGTGGGAATGCAGCCATGGACCCACAGGGGGTGCACCTCACAGTTTGAAGCCCTGTGCTCTAGAGGCTTTCGACAGGGAAAATGTAACGTTCGAAAAGTACATGTCCAATGATTTTTATAACAAATCAGACTTTACCATTACGTTGGGAAAGTAATAAACATTTTAAAATGAACTAGAATGAAATGTGTAGGGGTTTCCTAGCCAGATACTGCATTCTCAAATATATTGTTTCCCAATGCTTTCCTATGAACTGCCAACCCTGCTACAGTGAAACTAGCTTTTGGGACCTTTTCACTGTAAGGACATGTTTAACGATAAACTTGTATATGCCCTACTTTTAAACTCCATGCACACTTCCTTATGGGCACTAAGACCTACGTAGGTGTGCCTTTTTATTATGTAAAAGGAAGGTTTAGACATGTTAAAAAAGAGTTATTTTAACAGGTTGGATTTGCTATTTTAAAACTGTGCAGCCAGGCCTCAGAGGGTAGTACTGCAGTTATGTTTACACTGTCAATATAATGGAGGCACAATGAGAGCTGTAATCCACATGTGACATTTAACCTGTAGACTCTGAGTACACTTGAATACCATGTACCAAGGTGTTATAGGCAAGTTAAATATGCCACTTTAGGGTATACCAATTTTACCATGTTAAAAGGGGAAGCAAAGACCCTTTGCCTTTGGTTAGCACGGGTAAAGTGCACACATTTCTACAGCCTGCAAAAACAGTTGGGGCAAAAATCTGAAGGTACCTTGTGCAAAAGATGGTAATTTCTAGCAAACTCGTAAGTCAGATTTAACATAAACCTGTTCAACGATTTGCAGAGGTACCAAGTCTGCATTACATTTAGTAAATTGTAGAGAGCATAAGTGGAACTATTTGTTAGGATTAAACTGTTGGGTACTTGTATATGTATTATGCGAGCTGTCACAAGCATTCTTGTTGTTTAATAGCTCGTGACAAGCTCGTGTCTTTGGGAATGTTGGGAGACCTTGTTGTTGTTCAAATATCTGGAATGTGGGGAGTAAGGCTGTTGGGGAAGTTATGGCCATTACAAGGCTGTACTTCATGATGAGTAGACGCTAATAAATCTCGTCTTCATCCAACACGTTTCCTGCGTGTTTTCTCTTCCTTTTGACTTCCCTACACTGGCGACGGGCGGGATTTGTTACCTGCTTGAGAGGACCAAGATTTATTCTATTATTTTGGACCCGGCAGTAAGACCCCTGTGAGCACCGTGGAAACCTTGTTTCGGAGCTGCAGAGACTTAATTGGATTTTAATGGGAAGAAAAGAAAAGGAAATTTGAAAGAGAATCACTCTTACTTCAGACGGTATATTTTTGAACTATCTTCGTGTTCAATTGGTTGCCGTTTCATCCTCGAACTTAGTGGACCCGTGTGGATTCCAATGTTGTCAGCGGTCACGTAGGAGCCAGCGTTCGAGTAGTGAAGACATTCTCCTTTGGCTTGTCATCACGTTCTGACGCTACACGTCGGATCGTCACGCAACGTGAACGCCATTTAAAAAAAAATATATTTTGTCAGTTTCATTAGCAATGCGGTGTGATGCTCAGTACCGCAAGTGTGGAGAAGCATTTGCGGGTTATTTCCTTTCTCATGGTTTAAGCTGGAGAATTTATTTTTATCAATTACATCGATGATACGCACACTGCGTGTCTTATCTACGGTTCGAAACTTTCTTTCTTTTACACGCACATTTTATTTCTGATCGTTTATATATTTTTTTAAACTCATTTATTGTACAATATAGGATAACTTTTCAAACTTGTTTAGTATGGCTGGCATTGTTCCTCCTCCATCTTTCTTATCATCACCTGGTGAACCTCCCATGGCTTGGGAAATATGGGAACCTGTATTTTTAGCTTATGTAGATGTGTTGGAGGAGGGAGATTGTGAGCCAGAAAGGAAATTATCGCTTTTAAAGCATTGTTTGGGTGGAATTGAACTGAAAGAGTTCAAAACTTTACCAGCTTTAGTAAATCCAGGGAATATTAATGTGTATGAATATGCTTCTTTGCAGCTAAGTTTAAGATATGGTAAAAAAAGAATATTGTCATGGAGAGGTTTATTTTTTACTCACAAAAGCAACGTGCAGATGAACCTGTGGAAGATTTTGTTTCGGCTTTAAGATCATTAGAAGTTACGTGTGATTTTGAACACATCTCTTATGAGCAGGTCTTGTGGGACCAAATCTTGATGAGGACAAATAACAAAAAAGTGCAGGAACGACTTTGGACAACATCTGATATGTCTCTTAACAATGCTATAGATATTGCAAAGTCGATAGAACATTCAGAAAAATTTGTGAAGGAGATTAGAGGAAACGATAAAAGTGATGTTTTCAGTGTATATAAGGATTCAGACTGGTCAAAGAAAAGTTACTCACTGAGAAGTGATTTTTCATCTAGAACTGATAACAAGTTCAGGAATCAGAAGTATGAAAAAAAGAACTCAAAGTTATTGTGTTTTAGATGTGGAAGTGATGGGCATTTAGCAGATTGTAGAAACTGTCCAGCTTTAGGGAAAACATGTTCAAAATGCAACAAGAAAGGCCATTTTACAAGATTTTGTAGATCATTACCAGGAAAAATGAATTGTATACATGAATGTTGTGAAAGTTATGCCTTGGATGACGAAAGTGTATTCCAAGTAAACACTATTATCAATGTATGTGAGGATGGGGATTGCACAACATTTCCATCTTGTGTGATAACTGTTGATGACATCAACTTAGAATTTTTCGTAGATTCATGTGCATGGTATACCATCATTTCTTTGAATGTTTTTCGGGAGAAGTGGCCTAATAGGATGTTGTTCAAATCTGACGCATCTCCTGGTGGTTACACAGGCCACAAGATTGATCTAATTGGATATTTTAATGCGAATTTACAATTTTCTGACTGACACACTTCTGGAAAAATGTATGTGTCAAGGTCTGGATTGTCACTTTTAGGTTGGCCGCACCAACACCGGTTGGAAATGAAAATTGATTCTAGGGCCAATCCTCCTGTTTTTGTTGTGCAACCACAGTGTTTGTCAAGTGTTTCCAATGATAATTCACTGCTATTAGATAGTTTGCGGAAATCATTTCCAAGTGTGTTTAGCGGGACTTTGGGTCGATATCAAGGTTTTGAACATGTCATCAAGCTTAATGAGAATGCTATTCCTGTTAGACATAGAGTGAGAAATGTTCCTTTGACTTATAGGAGCAAACTAAAAGAAATGCTGACAGACTTATGTGAAAAGAATATCATTGAACCGATAGAATCCTCCCCTTGGGTTTCTCCCATTGTGATTTCGATTAAGTCCTCTGGCGAGCTTAGGTTGTGTATTGATCTCTGCAGTGTTAATAGTGCAATTTGGGTGGATTCACCTCCTTTACTGAATCTTCATGAAATGGTTTCAACCTTAGCTGGTGCACAAGTCTTTTCTTGTGTTGACCTGGCCAGCGCCTACCATCAGGTTGTACTTGCTGAGGAGTCTAAAAACATCACCGCATTTATTACCCCAGAGGGTCTGTATAGGTTTTGTCGTATGCCATTTGGGTTGGCGAGTGTTGCCTCAGTGTTTCAGAGACTTATGAGAGACACCTTGGAGGGGTTGAATGGCGCTATAGCGTTCCAGGATGACATTTTAGTGTACGGAAAAGATGATGTGGAGCATGATAATAACTTGAAGTGTGTGATTTCTGCTCTGTCAGAGAAATGGCTTACCCTCCGTCTCGACAAATGCACGTTTAGACAAAAAAAGGTGGAATACCTTGTTCTTACTAACAGTGGAATGGGAATTTAACCAAAAAGAAATCATGTCGTATCGTAATGCTCCTGTACCCACTTCAAAAGAACACTTTGGGGTGTTTTTGGGCCTTATTGAATTTTATGCTAAGTTCATACCAAATTTTTCAGCAAAGGTTGATTCTTTTAGATGTTTGTTAAAGAGAAATGCTAAATTTGTTTGGACTGATGAAATGACGGAAGCTTTTAAGACTTTGAAAATGTTTGTTGTGACTGGCCGTGCCTTAAACCTTTTGTGGTTGGTGTGAAATGTGTTGTTATGGCAGATGCAAGTTGTTCTGGTTTGGGTGGTGTTCTTTTGCAGAGGGATAATGAGAAGGAATGGGTTGTTGCTTATGCTTCAAGAGCTTTGAGAGATGCCGAAAATAAATATTCTGTTATAGAAAGTGAGTTGTTGGCTTGTGTTTGGGGAGCTGAACACTTTAGACCTTTTCTGTGGAGTACAAGATTTGTAATAAAAACTGATCATAAGCCTCTTGTTTTTCTCATGGCTCCTAGTGGAGGCAGGACTATGTCGGCGCGTCTTGCAAGATTAGCTTCAAGATTGCAGTCCTTTCAGTGTAAAATTGAGTATGTTCAAGGTAAGGAAATGTACATGCAGATTGCATGTCAAGACTAGTTTCTGATATGAACTGCCCTGAAGTGGTTATTGAGGATGAGTGTGAGGTTGCCTTTACCTTACGTGATGTTAATCTAGTTTGTGGTGAACGGTCATCCTTGCAAGAGGATGTCTGGTTAAAGGAAATGAGTAAAGATTTGGAATTGTGCAGTGTCAAGGATTATCTTGCACATGGTTGGCCGGAACAGAGGAAATTGTCTGGTAATATGATGGGTTTTTTTAAGGTTCAGGAAGAACTTGCTGTGGAGAGTGATTTAGTTCTTAGAGGAGACAACATTGTTCCGCCTTTTTCTATCAGGAATACTCTTCTTGAGATTGCTCATGAGGGGCATCTGGGGATATCTTTTACCAGAAGACGACTAAAGGAGTCCTTTTGGTAGCCAGGGATTTATTCTTGTGTGGACCATTTTGTGCGTTCATGTCTTCATTGCTCTAATAGTGATAAAACAGCTGATGCTTTGCATCCGGAACCCCATCCAATTGATTTACCTCCTGGTCCTTGGCGTAAACTGGGGTTAGATATCATTGGTCCATTTAGTTGTTTACCCAAACAGGAAGCATTTGGTATTGTCCTTATTGATTATTATTCTAAATGGCCGGAGGTCAAGATGGTAAATGATGTTACTTCTCACCAGGTAATAGAGTTTTTGGATGAGATCTTTTGTAGAGAGAGAATTCCTCAAAAAGTCGTGACTGACAATGGTCCACAGTTTGTTAGCAAGGAAATTGAATAATTTATGGATAAATGTGGTATTGTTCAGAGAAGAATTGCAGTTTTTCATCCTGAGGCTAATGGCCAGGTTGAACGGTTCAACCGTGTGATCAAAGAAGCTATTCAACTTTCAATTAAGGGTAATTTGAATTGGAGAAATGTGTTACAATCTATGTTGTTGGCTTACAGGACTTCACCCAATTCTGTAACTTTGGTTATTCCTTTTGACCTCTTAAGAGGGCGTAAACCTAGTACAAAGTTAGTACCCGGGTGGTTAAAAAAAATATATGTGGATCTGACAATTTTTTGAAAGTGGATTTTGAGGCTGTTCAACGCAGAGTTGAGTCATACAAGAATAAGATGAAACATGATATGGTTAAGAGAATTGGTTCTACGTCGTGTCGTTCTGTAAAGGTGGTTGATTTTGTCCGTATCAAAAAAAAAGAAGGTGTGAGTAAAGGTATTCCTGTGTGGTCAAATCCTAAAAATGTAATTGAGGTCTTTAGGAATGCAGTCAGGGTTGATGGTGGTTCAGTCTGGAATTTGAGTAGAATCTCGGTGTTTACTGGGGTTAGTCGGTTCGAGAATGACTACGACAACAACGTTTTTTTGGATGTTGGGGAACAGAATGATAAAGGGAATTGTATACATGTTGAATGCAATTCTGGTAACACCAGAGTTGTGCGTCCTCACCGTATGCCGGTTAGGTTTAATGATTTTGTGATGAACTAGAGTTTTGAATGTTTTTTACCTTGTTTTTTTTTGTTTGTTTTTTTTTGTTTCTGTTTTCATTTTAAGGGGGGAAGGTGTGTTGGGTACTTGTATATGTATTATGCGAGCTGTCACGAGCATTCTTGTTGTTTAAAAGCTTGTGACAAGCTTGTGCCTTTGGGAATGTTGGGAGACCTTGTTGTTGTTCAAATATCTGGAATGTGGGGAGTAAGGCTGTTGGGGAAGTTATGACCATTACAAGGCTGTACTTCATAATGAGTAGACGCTAATAAATCTCGAATTCATCCAACACGTTTCCTGCGTGTTTTCTCTTCCTTTTGACTTCCCTACAAAAACAGAGAGATTTCACAATATGTGCATGCATTTTAGGTTTCGAAATTAGTCATCATTTAAAGATTTAGCTATAGACAATTTTAACTTCAACGTGGAGCGAGTGGATAGCAAATCAATTAGAGCATTGATTATTTAAACATAGGCTGGGGAAGCCCGTTGGGCTAGGGAGTAAGTCACTAAATTTGAGATGGTAGGTTAGTCAAAATGCTGATGCAGCGGCCATCTCAAATAAGTGAAACCCCTCTCAATCCAATGATGGGCCAGTTTGGTTGGACAATTATTTAAAACGTTTCCATATAGAGAACTCTGCTGGTCATTGTCTCTTCGATGCTTTAAACAGCCATCAGCAAACAAAAAGAGCAGTTAGAAACAAAAATGGAGAGTGAGGGACTTGAGTATTGTCCACATGCATGGTAACATAGTGGGACTTGACTGAGAAGGAAATATCCCACTCATGTTCACCAGTGGCATAACACAAAATGATGGGGATTACCTGCAAAATGTGAAGAGGTGCCTCTTAGTCTCCCACATCTCACAAATATTCACTGGGCTTGGGCTGAATGGGGAAGGCCCACTGAAGGATTGAGGGGGCCCTGAAGAGTTGCCCCTCTGCACCACAGAGACCAGGAGGGCCAGCATTATGCCTCAGATGCTCATCAAAGAGCTTGATAAATGAGGTAATAATTCAAGTCATTTAATACAAACAATGCATATATTAGCCAGAGTCAGCCATCACCTATTTTAACCCTCCGCAAATAATATTTTCGTAAATTATGTGAGATTTACAGTTGGGGGTGAGAATCGCACTGTGGGGAATAGCATGGGCCAAGTAACTTGAAAGAATGGCTAAAAATTTAGAAATGTGAGCTGTACACAATGGAGTACTCACATTTTCTGTGCTACATGAAAGAAATGGATACCTGCTTCAAACAGCTATTTAACAAGATCAAATATATCAACTTTAAATCATGACATTACACACAAGCACAGGTGAAGAGCACTCATGCGGCACTCCCTGCTTAGATATATTATTCAAGATGTTCATATGTGCTCTGTTGCACTAACATTAAGGGAGGTAGGTGCTTATAAGGCTCTGTAACACATTTCAGAGCAACATTTATATTTTGGTTGGTCACTGGACTGCAATCACTTGGTCACTTAGAGAGCTCCTGAAAGTATTGAACTCTGTTTCATAGATTGACTTGATTGGGCATTAATATAATATAACTGCTCTTAAAATATCTCCAAATAATATGAAACAGGATTAATTAAAAAAGAAGTGACAGGACACCTCGACATGAAATATGAGAAACTGTAAAACACCATTTTAGAACTATTCACCAATCTATCAAGTTCGATTATCAAAGTATGTTATATAGTGTAAAGGCATGTGTGTTTTCTGGTAACAACAACTATGATTAGTAGAAAGTGGAAATTCATTCTTCCACATTCAGATTGATGACCTTCTTACTTTAATGATAGTCTGTCAACTATCAAGTTACCTTTTTAGAATAGGTAATGGATTCATTTTATTTGTGGTAAAAATTAAAACAAGGAAGTTGTATAGGAACTTGTTTTTGCCCTAGTCACTTTTGCTTAATCACATTACATTAAACAGGTAAAAAATTACTCAAAGTAATTAAAGGGGTTTGTGGTGTATAGCACTGATTTACAGTTTATATTACCGCCATTTCACATCCCAACACTTTCCAATCTCAGTTGGTGTCAAACGTAGAGATCTGCAGAATTAATATACAGCTACTCACACAGCCACCACAAACTATTTTTTAAACAAATTCAGAGCATATACTGGATATCACTATTTTTTCCTCCTTGTCCAGTAATTGCTAGCAGAGTCATCATGCAGGAATTACAACAGGATCAAGAGCAGGTATTTATCAACTACCAAAGTAAAGTATTAGTGTGCTGAAAAGAAGCTTGCTATAAAACATGTTTTCATGAAATATTGTGGCCCTGTCATACAATTATGTAGATACCTGGGTTGCACTGATAGAGTTAGATCATTAGCAGATTTATCCAACATTTGAAGCCTCCATGATATAATCTGCTATCTCTGATAGTCCATTCCCCACTCCACACACATGCCTGCTTCCAATTTTAACTCTTTAAATTATGTTTTAGATAGTTTTTGTTCTCCCATTTAATATATGTATAAAGCAATTGGATATGATCACTACATACATATACACAATACAATAACACATTAATACAGCTTACAATTCCACAACAAAAAAATCAAATACTATTACAACATGCCGCAGATCATCAAACAATGACACAGTAATGCGTTACAACACCGTACTACAGAAAGTTAGAGCACACTAGACAGCACACCAAAGTAATATAGCTACACAACTTTACAACGTCAGCAACACAGGAACAAAAACACAAGCATGCTGCGTAATGGATTAACAACACCACTACAAGATAACATAAAAAATACTACAAAAAACCTAATTGGAATAACATGAAATGCAACCTCAAAGTACAACACAACTTTGCAGCACGACACAACAGCAACATATTTACAAAATAGCCATCAGCACAAAACAATAAAAACCTACACCCACCAAGACTCCACCCCCCCATATATTGACACCACATGCCATGCAGACTCAATCACTATGTACATGATAACATGTACACTGTGGAATTTCATACATAAAGTATGAACTAGAATCCATAAGTACATCAGAAACATATATAGAATGCTCAGGTCTTTGCCTATATGACCATTGTGACCTTTCTCTGGATCAACAGATGTCCCCATCTAACCGTATTCCTACATATTTTCTCAATGTGAAAATCAGCTCCTCGTAATTGAGTCTGAGAATAATTTGCATCTACAATTTTGGGATTCATTCGATTTCCACTTACTACTTTTGTTAAAGATAACATCAGAACTAACTGTCAAAGGCTTGGATGTATCCAAATAGAGTCACTATTACTGGAATGGAGACATTGCATGATCAGTAACCACCAGTCATCTTCAAATAAGAAACTCTTACACACCTTGTATAGATTGTTTTTCCTTTGGAAAGGTTATAACTATGATATTCTATTATAATAACTTCAGTTGTCATGATCATTACGAGCGGCTAGTTTGGACAGTCTCTTTAGTTCCTGGTGCACATTTACATTTCTGCAATGGTAAAGCATTACGAATTACATTATAGTTGAAATCTTGCTACTAGTAATAATATATACAATATATGTTTCATCTGTGCTCCTTCATTCTAGATCATCAATAAGGTACATTCAATTGCCATATAGTTTTCATGTGCCTACAATTAGTCCCACCTTAACTATTCTATTTAGCTATTCATTATCACCACACCCCTCCACGGGACTCTTCACGCCAACAGCAAAATTCCAAGCATAAATTACCTAACAGGTCGATTCCTACTGAATCCCAAGTTCCTCCAGCAAAAGACAACTTTAGAGGTGGCTATATTGACCTCCCCCCAGAGGCAAACGACTATGCGGTTGTTCTGACGGGTGTTCCCATGATAGGGGACGGTCAATCTGAAAATCACTGGTCGCTCAAAAATAAAATAATGCACTGGCTAAACGTAAATAGACCAATCCCCAATGGTCGAAGAAGTCGTGTATTAATGGTTCGCAGAACTCCCTGGGTAGGCCCAACGCTGAAATCCATCCCGGGAGACTGCGTAGTAGTGACCTTTGAAGATCCCCACACGACGCATCATATTTGCACATGGCCAAACAATGATGACTCCCTAGTTACACCCAAACCAGTATCCTTTTTTTATCCTCCTCGTCCAAGTCGAAATCAGGGGGGAAATTGGACACTGGTCCAACAACATCCATGGCTAAATAAGTCCCGTGGCCAGAAGGAGACCCTACTACATTGGAACGGTCTCTCCACGTACAACAGATTTGGGACCCTAGAGGAGGTGGATTGACTCCCAGTGCATCCATCTAACCAATCTCGATTGGAAATCTTACCACTGCAGGGGCATGATCCCAAAGATTGCACTGGTACAGAGCTTGTAACAAATAAAGCGGTACGACCAACTAACCCGCGGTCTACAGGGGAACCCTCCACATCTGATATAGTTAAAACTCCTGATATAGAAGAGTGGCGGCACCTACCCTTTATGTCCCACCCTGTAGCTTCTTCTATCGAATCATCAGATCCTTCCTCTTCTGGCTGCTTTGTGTCCCCTAACCAGCAATTTGAGCTACCTGTGAGGTCTCCTAACCTTGAGAATACGTTTGTTTCTCCTAGGCCTATTGTTTCTACCAATGCTTCTCCACCCGGTGACTCTGCCCTAAAAATCTTAAGTTGGAATGTGGCTGGTCTTGACCGCAATTTTGATAATCCTGAATGGAATGATTTCCTGGAACCATATCACATCTGTCTTCTCCAGGAAACTTGGTGCATAGAGCCAAGACACCGAGTGGGATTCTCTACCTTTTTTATCCCCGCCGTCCAGGAACAAGGTTCCAAAGGTCGCCCCTCAGGAGGCCTAATTATTTGGATCAATGTTGCATTGGACTTTAGAGTGAAAGTAAGAAACACCCAGTCACCTGATCTCCAGTGGTTAACGATAACCCACAAAGGGGGAAGAAGTTTGGAACTCTTTAATATCTACCTGAGGGGTGCCAAAGGTGGCGCATCCCATCTACCCTCTACAGGCCTAGACCACAATCTGGCCGCCTGCAGTGTGGACTCTTATGTAATGCTTGCAGGCGACTTCAATTGCTGTTTTGAACCTCTGGCCAGAGAAGACATCTTGGACACTTTTGAGGAGGATTCCAGGAGAGGCATTCCTATTCTTAGCCTTGACCCGATCCCTAAATGGTCGCAAAACGCTATTGAGATCAATGCTCTTTGCATGGAGCACAATTTGCGTGCATCAAACGGGCGTTCCAAATCTGACCACACAGGTGCCCACACCTACAACAGACCAGGCCACACATCAAGGATTGATTTTGTGATGCTCAACTACAACCTCTGGCAATACCATCAAGACATGGAGGTTTTAGCGTCAGGTGATAGTGACCACAATCCCCTATCACTAACTATCTTATCTCCTTGGCAGGGTGGAAACCAAGGTCATCCAGGCCATAAGTGGAAATCTACCCACGAACTAGCCCCTACAAACTGTAGTAGGCGCCTGAAGTGGGCGAAAGTCTCAGCCGACGAAACAAGGATGGCCCAAGCCAGGACTATTTTGGAAGGAGTAAAGTCTCGGATGGACACCTCTGAGCTAACTGACACTAAGATTCTACCCCTATATACTGAGACTGTTTTGGCACTGAGTAATCTATTCATTGTTCCCCAATCTACTCGTAGGGGCCCCGCGAAACAAACAGCTAAGTGGTTTACAGGCAAATGTCGTGTAGCTAAGAGGGAACTTGTGGCCACATTGAAATCCAAAAATGCAGCTGATATCAGGGCCGCTAGGAAAACTTACAAAAAAACCTTATCTCTAGCCAAACAGGAATATGATTCTAATTTTTGGGGAGATCTAGTAGAGGCAAGCACCAGGAAGGACGCCAAGGGGTTCTGGGACCTATTAAGATCTAGGGAAAAGCCGATTGAACAACAGCTCACTTGTAACATCCCAGGGGGCGTATGGTTTGACCATTTTCTGAAATTATATTCTGCACCTCCAGGTCCACTCCAGTCAGGGGTCCCACCCATGGTCTTACCGCCTAAATCTATTTCTGCTCCTATGTGCCAGAACGAGCTATTTACCAGCTTGGACGTTGAAAGAGCAATCCAATGCATCGTCCCAAACAAAGCGGCAGGTCCTGATGGGATCCCAGGAGACCTAATTAAGAACTACCCATCTTCCTGGAGCAGATTAATTGCCTCCCTTCTGAACGAGGTACTACTGGGTGGTGCTTTTCCAAACTCCTGGCGGGGCGCTTAAGTTGTACCCATTTTTAAAAAAGGCTCTAGGGACGACCCAGCGAACTACCGACCAATTAGCTTACTGGACTCTTCCCAAAAGGTGGCAGGAAAGGTGGTATTGGGCAGAATTATTCAGTGGGCCGATGAGAACAATATCCTGTCAGATCTTCAAGCGGGTTTCAGAACTGGAACGGGCACAATCGAGCAGACGTTCCGACTTCTGATGATCTATTGGAAAGTGGTGGTGCTGGGAGGGGGCAGTCTGTACTTGGTCTTCATTGACTTGCGGACTGCGTTCGACCTAGTACCACGAGCACTTTTATGGAACGTCCTCGATGGGTTAGGCCTCCCCCCCTACCTGCTCTCGCTCCTTGTAAAATTTCATGACAGGAATTTTGCCCAAATTAGATGGGGTACACAGGGAGAGAAAACATCTCATATACCCGTGGACAGGGGCGTTCGGCAAGGGTGTGTGCTTGCCCCCACTCTGTTTTCTCTTTATATCAACGGAGTGGTGGAGCACTTACTTCAGCAACCATCAGACGCACCCACCCTAGCTGGAAGGAAGATCCAGACGCTCCTGTTCGCGGACGATACGCTCCTTATTTCGAAATCCCCTATGGGCATTCAATCGCTGCTCTCCAGCTTCAAGGCCTTTTGTGAAGAAAGGGGTTTGGCCATAAATATAGGGAAAACCAAGTTTTTGGTTCTCAATCCACCCAAAAAATCTGTCTTCCCCCCGGTCCTAGATTCTGTTCCGCTCGATCGCGTTAAAGAATTTGACTACCTGGGAATACGCATCAGTGACACTATGAGCTGGAAGGCACATCACCATAAAGTATTCTTGACGCACAAAAGGGTGGCAGGTGCCTTGCTCAAGGAGCAGCGAGCCTCACTATTAAAACCTATTGGGGCGCCCCTGGACATCTATAGGGCAAGGGTTGTGAGCGCGGCACTTTACGGTGCCGAACTGTGGGGCACTCATAAAGTTGACACTCTGGCTCGCCTTGAGAATAACTTTCACAAAGATCTAATGGGATTGCCCCACAGCACACCAACAATCCCACTGTTGCTAGATGCAGGTACCCGGGCTATCTGCGATCAAGCGAAACTACGCCCACTCCTGTTATGGTCCAGAATCTGGAACGTGCAGGAGCTTCGAAGTTATGCAGAAGCCCTGAATGACATTATGTCACTGCCGGGCTCGCATAAAATCATCTGGCTCAGAGAAGTCAAAAAGTTGTTGCCTAAACTAGGATTAGGTGAGGCTTGGGCGAATAAATCTGCACCCCCGAAACAACAGCTCAAGAAGGTTTATTGGGCATGGGTAGACAGTGAGAGGGTTCGCAGTACAACCCATTGCAAATCTGTATTACTGTTCTTGTCGATTAAAGAGTTACCGTTAAGGGAACCTTATTTGGATATCATCCAGAGCCCATGGGACAGATCACTGTACATCAAGTTTAGGGTGGGGGTGCTCCCATTATGCGAGTTTACGTCCACTTGGAGACCGCCGGCCCAAACCGTACCTTACTGCCCTTTTTGTGACCTTAGGATAGAGTCTGTGTCTCACATGCTGTTTGAGTGCAATGTTTATGCAGCCCCGAGACGTAGGTGGTTGAAGCCCCTCTGCAGGTGTTTGGAAACTCGTTCTCACCTAGAAGCACTGCGCATCTTACGTACAGATGCTAGACCTTTCTTCCCTACCTGCATGGCAAAATTTTTGGGCTGGGCCTGGCGTCTTAGGGTTGCAAGGAAACTGTTAATCCAGTGACTGAGCCTTCACATCCAATATGCTGCTATGAAATGTTCTTATGCTGATGATTGCTGTTTTAATGTTTTAAAAATGTATGAAATGCTTTTATGATATGATTTTTTTATCGAATAAAGCTTACTACTACTACTGCACCACACCCCACAAAGATTTGTCAGTTCATCTCTAACACTTGTGGTGGTGATGTATCCTTTAGTGGGTACTTTAGTAAAAAAAAAAGTCATCAACATTTAAGTTTACATTCCTCACATTCTCACCATCCTCTCTCTTTCTTCTGTGCTGGTGAAATATTAGAAACTTTCACGTTACACATTTGTTTACTAGTCACTGCCCTGATGTAATTTTTTTCAGATTTGTTGCAACTTGATTATTTCAAATACCATTAATAATCACCTCACATCTGTCGCTGCACATGAGGGTGGTCCTCTGCCACAGGGGTGTAGGCTATAACCTCCTCTAACCTTGCAGGCTGCGAGGTCAGCAGCCATAGTCTAAATCAGCCCTTAAGTGCTTGTCCTAAGCATAGATGCATCAAGCGATATTGCAATCCCCACTTCCGCAATGCATCAAGTACAAAAGCAGCAAATAGCGAAATCGCAATACAAAGAATCGCAAAACCATTTGGAAACCCCTATTGCGATTCCTTAACAGCGTTTACCCACACATTTAGCGAAATAAATCGCGAATTCGCAGTCAAATTGCGAAATGTGTAATAATTTCCTACTCGCATTCATCATAAATCGCAAGTTGCGAAAATACCATAAATCGCGAAGTACGAGTCGCAATTTAAGGAGAAGCCAAACCAGGTGGTAACCAGGAAGTCCAATTGGCGAGAAAAAAAACAGAATTTGGCAAACAAGAAACAGGTGTTGCGTAAATCAAACACACTTAAGGAGACTCAGTAGGAGCATGAGGAAAGTCACAATGCCAGGTCTCTAAATCGTGCCAAGGCGGCTGAGGCTCCAGGCTTCAGCCCAGAACCAGCGCAGGATCCAGGAGCGCATGGTCCAGCTGCGGATTACACTCATGGGCCAGACTGAAGAGGAGATCTACTCCAAATACAGGCTCATTGGGGCAATAATTAAGAAGCAAATCAGAGACCTTGACCACCTGATGCAGCACCCAACACGGAGGACCAATGCCGTGCCCACCTATGTCCAGGTCCTGTGCTGAATGCACCTCCTGGCCTCGGGCAGCTTCCAGGAGATAGTCGCATATGCAGGGGGTATGTCACAGAGTACACTGTCACGCTGCCTACAGAGTTTCGTGGACGCCATGCTGAGCTGGATACACCACTACATCACCTTCCCAACAACCCAACTGGACTTAATGCAAACAAAACTGAACTTCTATCACACCGCCTGTTAGACCTGACATCATTGGCTTGAGTCTCTTCTCCATTTTTTCTGTTTGCCTCCACTGTTTTACGATGTTTTGCTGGTATATGCTTTGGGCGCTGTGCCACTGCTGATCAGTGCCACAGCGCAAGTGCTCCCTATGTTAAATTGATGTATCTATTGTATCCATGTTTGGCCTATTTGGTTTACTGTCAGTCCCTAGTCTAGTGCACCAGGAGTGCCGGGGCTTGTAAATACAAATGCCGCTCGTGGGCTTGCAGCACGTGTTGTGCCACCCACAGGAGCGGCCTCGTAAAAGAATGTCTACGGGTCAGTCATTGCGAGACCCACGTACAGTCTGGTACTGTCACGCCGGCTGTGCAAGTATACCTACTTGCCAGCCCCTCAAACCTTCCCTTGACTTCATGTTAGTCACCCCTATGGTAGGCCCACGGGCAGGGTGCGTTGTAAGTATAAGGTAGGACACGCCTGACCAAGTTGGCATGTCCTAATAGTGAATTACCGCCATCTTCGTTCTTCACTATTGCGAGGTAGCCTGCTCTCCATTAGTTAGAATGGGCTGCCGGGATTATTAACGCTATAATCCTAGCTGGCTCGGGGAGCATGGTGCAATGTCGAGTTTGGTATCCCTGAACTCGGGGTTTAATTACGCATCTGTTGGTGTGGATGGTTTTTGGACTCTGGGTTTGAAAATAGCACTTTTAGAAAGTGTCTATTTTCATGTCTAACCATATCTGGTTTCTGCTGGTCTTGCGTGTGTGTGACAGGAGCTGGGTGGCTCCACAGGTCTGGATGAGTCAGTGTGGGATGAGTGGGACATTTGCGTTGAGAGTAGGGGGGAGTAGTTGTTGATAGCCTGCCCTGACTGGTACAATGCTGGCTCCACCTCCTGCCAAGCGGCTGATGGCTCTGTGCCTGCCATGGACGATCCTAGCCCCACCTCCTGCCAGGAGGCCGATAGCTCTGCTCCTGCCAGTGTCAATGCTGGCTCCACCTCCTGCTTGGCATCTGAGGACCCAGCCCTGCTCAGTGAATACGCCAGGCGCTTCTGCCTGGCTCCACCCACAACAGACCCAGGATGTTGGGAAAGTCCCCGGCATGGACAAAGGGATCAAAGCCGAAAAGGGGTATAAGAGAAGGACCCCTGAACTAAGAAATCAGATCACTTCTGACAAGGAACCCCGTAACTAAGGACAAGAGGCCTGCTGATCTGAGGACTTGCCTACCCCTGCTGCCAGTGTGCTGTTTGCTGGGGGGAATCCTGCAGTGCTTCTTTATTTTTGCCAAGGAACCAGGAGAGAGGAACTGTGTGTGTACTCTCACGCTTGCTAAGAAAATCTCCAAGGACTGGAAGAGTGCCAGTCTCCTGCCGAAGTCACAGGGCTAAAGGACTTCATCTGCTTAAAGTGCTATTTGCTGGAACTGTGAATCCAGCACCTCTGAAAGAGCCAGCAACCTCGACGCCGACGGACGTCGCCGAATCCAGCTCGACGTAGTGGGTAACGGCCCCAGTGTCCCGCTTCCTCGACGACCGGCCGCCGGGCCCAACCGACGCCAGCAGCATCGCCAGTGAGTGGGAGTACGGCTCCAGCTCCAAGGGACTTCGTGTCTGCACCGCTGCTGATCGCCTCGCCCTCATGCCCTCTCGACGCCGTGAGCGCTGCTCACTCTGTGCAACCACATCATCGACAACGACGCCTGCTGAGGCCTGATCGACAACGAAGACGCGACGCCAGATTGCTCGACGCTGCTGATCATCGTGTGCTTCATTTTCCAAAGGTACTGTGTTGTTGGGGGTCCGTGTGACTCCGGGCTCGACGTAGCGCTCCTCGCGGTCGACGCCGAACCTTTGGATTAACTTTGCCTCGACATTGTGTAGCCCCCGTGTGGGTTACCCCGTTGCTAAGAACTGTATTGCCAAGAAGAAGATTTGCTTTGATACTAAAGACTTTTGTGCTAAAGAAGAACCTACCTTTGAACTATCCTTTTTTCCCTTCCCCGAGTATTTATTAAGATTGTGTACATTTTTGTCGTTATTTGGTCTTGTGCTAAGCCTTATATAAAAATACTTATTTTTATAATACTACTGTGTCGTGTCCATTTGTAGTGCATTCACTTTATTACTGTATGTGGTCTTAAATGCTTAACACACAGCCTCTGAGATAAGCCTGTCTGCTCTGCCAAGCTACCAAGGGGGTGAGCAGGGGTTATCGAAGGGTGTGATCCCCTTGCCCTGACTAGAAAAGGTGTGTCCCTATTTGTCAGAAGTGCATACCTCTGCCAACTAGAGACAGCCGGCTCTAACATTGGTGGCAGCGGTGGGATTTGGACCTTGCATTTATGACCCATGTGCAGTGATTAGTGTGCGCTACATAGTGAAAGCAGACCATAGCGCAGTCACAATCTAATTGGGAAGGATCCTATTTTTGGTTCTCCGCTTTTCTGAAACTTGATTTTTTGAACACTGCCAGTTTTGACCATGAGTGACACCGGAGTCACTACCCCTGTTGTTGTTGTTGTGGAGGAATTCGACAGAGCGAAGATAAACGACTACGGCTTGAAGAAACTAAAATCCTTCTGCAAGCAGTTTAAAGTTCCCAACAAGGGCCTCTCGTTGAAGGAGGAATATCTCAAAGCGCTGGAGGCCTGGTTGGAGTCCAGAGATCCCACTGATCCGGTGGTGGTACCGCCAGTGGAAGGGGATGAGGAGGCGCGAGCGAATGGGCCCGAGTCCTCTTCCGGAAGCAGTGTTTCCTCCAAAGGTCTTTCCCCTGAAGAACGAGAAGAAAGGGCGAAGGAGCGTGCATACAACATGGAAATGGCAAGGCTAAAGATAAATGGGCAGTTGGAGTTAGAAAATGCAAGAGGTAGAAGAGAAGCTGATTTGGAGATCAAAAAGTTAGAGTTTGAAAGAGAGAAGTAAGCATGGGCGAATTTTGCGGATCTCGCGTTCGTGGATTTTGCGGATTTGCGAACTCACAATCCGCAAAATCTGCAAATTCTCGCGAATTTGCGGATTATTTTTTTTTATGTTTGCACGGGTTTCTGCAAGTTCGCGAGGGTTTTGTACAATTTCGCAAATTGCGAAATTGTACAAAAACGCGTGCGAACTTGCAGCAACCCGTGCGAACACAATAATATGAAGAGAAAGAAGCTCCTGGTCACAGGAACAGCACGGGGATTGCGCTCATGAAAGTCAAGGATGCAAAGGCCTCTACCCAGCATCACAGCTGATTTTCCACAGTAGATTTGGGAAGAGGCACACCTGTCCCGCCTCGAAGACGCTCATGATTGTTTTTGGGCTAATGAATGAGTCACTGATTTTGAGCATCAACTAGTTCGAGCGACCATGTGCGTGTTACTATGCAATCGCCCCAAAGGGCGCAGGGGTCCCTTGAGTGAGCTGTCCATCATAGTGGGTGAATGGCGGGAAGACGGTGCAAACCGCGAGTGTGTGGGCTGGGCCAAACGGGCAGGGCTACCATGTGAGTTCACACATGCTTTTAGTGTGTATAAAAGGTCAGAGAAAGATCAGTTCAGCAGATGAAGAGAAATAAGCTCCTGGTCACAGAAACAGCACGGGTATTGCGCTCGTGAAAGTCACGGATGCAAAAGCCTTTATCCAGCATCACAGCTGATTTTCCACGGTAGATTGTGAAGATGTCACAGGAAGGGCATGGTAAATATTTTAGGATGGCGCCGGCAAGCTGCCAGCGCCATCCTAAAATAGTTAATAAATTAGCTTCAACAGGAAGCTCTAATAGATAAAATCGAGCACCTGCTTTATTTTATCTATTAGAGCTTCCTGTTGAAGCTAACTTAGTAACTATTTTAGGATGGCGCTGGCAGCTTGCCGGCACCATCCTAAAATAGTTACAACAGGCCTTCAACTTTTGCCCCCGGAAAAATCCGCCACTCGCGGATTTGCGAATTCTCGGTAAATTCGCGGGAGTTCGCGGATCGCGAATTTACCGAAAATTCGCAAAATCCGCGAGCGGAACGGATTTTCCGCTCATACTTAGAGAGAAGTTAGCTTTGGAGCGTGAAACCAAGTTGAGGGAGTTGGACATCCAAGCTAAGAAGTTAGAATTGAATCCCTCTGGTAACAGCATTCCATCTGGGCCTGTAGAAAGTAAGTTTTACTTCCCCAAAGATGTGATAAAAGATTATCATAGAAACGAAGATATTGGTCAGTGGTTTAAAGCATATGAGCTAGCATTGTTGGCCCACCAGGTCCCTGAGAAGAATTGGGGAGCGGGGTTGTGGGGTCGCTTTGTGAATGAGGGGAGAGATACCCTGTTAGACATGCCTTTTGCGGATAGGATGTCGTATGCTCATATGAAGGATGCTTTAATGTTGCGGTATGGCCTAACCCCCGAGAAGTACAGACAAGCTTTTAGAGAATGTAAGAAGTTGCCTGGTACGACGTGGGTTGAATATGTGTCTTATTTTTGCAGAGCCATGGATGGTTGGGTAAAGGGCAGCAAAGTGGAAAGTTATGAAGCTCTTTATGATTTGTTTGCTTGGGAGCATTTGTCTAATAACTGTTTTCCAGTGCTGCGCCAGCACCTGATTGATAGCAAGATATCTAACCCTAGAAAACTTGCTGAGGAGGCGGACCGCTGGGTCAGTACCAGGGTCCACAAGGGTCCAGTGGGAGACTCAGCCAAGGGTGGGCAGGGTCCCCAGCAGAAGAGTGGGGGGGACAAGGGTAAACAGAAGGAGTCTCAGAAAGGGCCCCAAAGTAATCCCCAAGGGAACCAAGGGAAAGGTTCCCAGCCTCCCCCTGAGAAGAAGCCAGGGGCCCCGACGGGTAAACCTGTTCATAGGGGCCCCCTAACCTGCTACACTTGTGGGCAGGTGGGACACCGGTATTACGATCCCCAGTGTCCCATGAAGAAATCGAATGCACCGCCGAGTGCACCCCCCGTCAGTTGGCGAGTGTAGCCCTGGGAGGGGAGGAGATGGTTGTCCAAGGTGGGAGGGGTCCCGCAGAAATGTCCCTGGTCTCGCTAGGAGACATGCAAATGGTCCCTCCACCCCCTCTGCCTAGTAACACTAGTAAATATAGGCAGTGGGTGACCATTAATGGCCATAGAGTGGAAGCTCTCAGAGACACCGGAGCGAGTGTGACAGCTGTCAAGTGTCACTTGGTGTCCAGAGAGCAGGTGGTTCCCCACGCATTCTACCCCGTGATAGCTGCCGACAACTCCCAGAAAGAATGTGAGGTAGCTCAGGTTTCCTTTGAATGAGGGGGAGTTTCAGGTACTCTTCAGGTTGCTGTGAGGCCCGCCATGCCTGTCGATTGTCTCCTGGGCAATGATTTAGAAGACTCCCCTTGGGCTAAGGTGGAGAGAGAGGCGCACTTGAAAATGTTGGGCGCGCCAGAGTGGGTGTGTGCAACCACTCGATCGATGACAGCGAGTAAGGGTGTTGATGGGGTCCCGGAGCCTGAAAGTACGGCCCAGGACCCAGCTGTGAAGAGAAGAGGCAGGAGGCGCGGGAAACCGGCCCCCGTAGTTCCCGTGGTCCAGGAGGAGGTAGACCCTGAGGGGGATGCCCTGGAGCCCTCCGGGGAACAAATTGCCGAACTAGGAGACCTGCCCGAGCTGACCCATTGGCAGCAGGATGGTGGTCCCTCCAGGGAGGAGTTCTGTGCGGAACAAAAAGTGTGCCCTTCTCTTGTGGGCATGAGGCAGCAGGCCTCAGCCCAATCCTCAGGTGATCAGTCAGGGTCACATTTTGTGTACTGGGAGAACGACCTCCTGTATAGCGAGCCTAAGGCTGCTGAGCCTGGGTCAGCCCGTGTGCTGGTGGTACCCCAGCGCTTCAGAGCCTTCCTACTGGGTTTGGCTCATGATGTTCCGTTAGCTGGACATCTGGGGCAGGACAAGACCTATGACAGGCTTGTCACCCATTTTTATTGGCCTCAGACGCGAAGGGATGTAGACATCCATTGCAAGACTTGTCACACTTGCCAGGCAAGTGGGAAAAGCGGAAGGAAGCAGAAGGCTCCCCTCCAACCTTTTCCAGTGGTCAGTACCCCCTTTGACCGGGTGGGTATTGACATTGTTGGGCCCCTGGACCCCAAGACAGCCCAGGGCAACAGGTTCATCCTGGTCTTGGTGGACCATGCCACACGGTACCCGGAAGCCATCCCTCTCCGAACAGTGACGGCCCCCGTGGTGGGACGGGCACTAATGGGTGTTTTCTCCCGGATGGGGTTCCCCAGAGAGGTGGTGTCCGACCGGGGCACCAACTTCATTTCGAACTATTTGAAGTCTCTGTGGAAGGAGTGTGGGGTAACCTACAAGTTCACCACTCCTTACCACCCTCAAGGAAATGGGCTGGTTGAGAGATTCAACCGGACCCTGAAAGGCATGATCATGGGTCTTGAAGAACCAATGAGGCGGAAATAGGACATCCTCTTGCCATGCCTGTTGTTTGCTTACCGTGAGGTGCCGCAGAAGTCTCTAGGGTTCAGCCCCTTTGAGCTTTTGTACGGTCACCCGGTAAGAGGGCCTTTGAGTCTGGTCAAGGAAGGCTGGGAGCAATCTCCCAGGAAACCTCCCCAGGATGTATACAGCTACATGCTGGCCTTTCGGAACCAGACTCGGCGCTTCAGAGAACTTGCTCAGGCAAATCTGGAGGCCAGCCAGGAAGAGATGAAGCGTTGGTACGACCGGAATGCCACTCTGGTAGAGCTTCAGCCTGGTCAGGAAGTGTGGGTCATGTCCCCTGTGGAACCTTGTGCGCTCAAGGACAGGTGGACTGGACCGTTTAAGGTTGTGGAGAAGAAGAGCGATGTCACCTACTTGGTGGACTTGAAATCTCCCAGGAACCCCTTGCGGGTCCTGCATGTCAACCGTTTGAAGCCCCACTTAGAGCGGTCCGAAGTGGGCATGCTCCTAGCTACAGATGCTGGAATGGAGGAGGAGAGTGAGCCTCTTCCTGACTTCCTGTGTGCTAAAGAGCAAGACGGGTTAGTGGATGGTGTGGTCCTCTCTGACACACTGACCCTTGAGCAGAAACAGGATTGTCGCCACCTGTTGGGACAATTCCCGGATCTGTTTTCCTTGGTTCCGGGTGTCACTCATTGGTGTGTCCATGACGTTGACACCGGAGACAGCCCTCCTGTGAAGCACAAGGCTTACAGGGTGACTGACAAGGTTCGAGCATACATTAAGGAGGAGGTCTCCAAAATGTTTGCATTAGGGGTGATTGAGTCCTCTAGCAGTCCTTGGGCCAGCCCAGTGGTCTTGGTCCCAAAGGCTGCAGCGCCTGGTGCTTCACCAGAACTCCGGTTCTGCATGGACTACCGGGGACTCAATTCGGTCACGAAGACTGACGCGCACCCCATCCCCAGAGCTGATGAGCTCATCGATCGGTTGGGGGCTGCCCGGTACCTTAGTACGTTTGATTTGACGTCTGGGTACTGGCAGATCGCCTTAACCGATGGGGCAAAGGAGAGGTCAGCATTCTCCACACCAGATGGGCTATACCAGTTCCGGGTGATGCCCTTTGGGATGAAGAATGCCCCTGCCACCTTCCAGAGGTTGGTCAACCAGGTTTTGGCTGGACTGGAGGATTTCAGTGCCGCCTACCTGGACGACATCGCAGTGTTCAGCGCCAGCTGGGAGGAACACTTGCGCCACCTCAAGGAAGTGTTGTTGGCCCTGCGCGGAGCAGGCCTCACAATCATAGCCAGTAAGTGCCAGATTGGGCAGGGTTCTGTGGTGTTCTTGGGGCACCAAGTAGGGAGAGGCAAGGTTGCCCCCCTGCAACCCAAGATTGATACCATCCTGGCTTGGGCGCCGCCCAAAACCCAAACGCAGGTGAGAGCCTTCTTAGGACTCACGGGTTACTACAGGAGGTTTGTCAAGGATTACGGTAACATTGTGCACCCCTTGACTTTGCTGACTTCCAGGAAGCAGCCACAAAACGTGATCTGGACTGATGCCTGTCAAACGGCCTTTGACACCCTGAAAACTGCAAAGTGCACAGCACCTATACTCCAGGCACCCGACTTTTTGAAAGAATTCATTGTCCAGACGGACGCTTCAGAGCATGGCGTGGGGGCTGTTCTAGCTCAGGTGAATGAAGAGGGCCGAGACTTGCCTGTAGCCTTCATCAGTAGGAGGTTACTTCCCAGGGAAACGAGGTGGAGTGCGATAGAGAGAGAAGCATTTGCTGTGGTCTGGGCGCTGAAGAAGCTAAGACCCTACCTGTTTCGGACTCACTTCCGGGTTCAGACAGACCACAGGCCCCTCAGATGGTTGATGCAGATGAGGGGTGAGAATCCGAAACTGTTGAGGTGGTCCATTTCCCTACAGGGGATGGACTTTACGGTGGAACACCGCCCTGGTACAGATCACGCCAATGCTGATGGTCTGTCCAGATTTTTCCGCCTTAGTGATGAGGACTCCCTAGGTCAAGGGTAGTTCTCCCCACATTTCAGCTGGAGGGGACACGTGTTAGACCTGACATCATTGGCTTGAGTCTCTCCTCCATTTTTTCTGTTTGCCTCCACTGTTTTACGATGTTTTGCTGGTATATGCTTTGGGCGCTGTGCCACTGCTGATCAGTGCCACAGCGCAAGTGCTCCCTATGTTAAATTGATGTATCTATTGTATCCATGTTTGGCCTATTTGGTTTACTGTCAGTCCCTAGTCTAGTGCACCAGGAGTGCCGGGGCTTGTAAATACAAATGCCGCTCGTGGGCTTGCAGCACGTGTTGTGCCACCCACAGGAGCGGCCTCATAAAAGAATGTCTACGGGTCAGTCATTGCGAGACCCACGTACAGTCTGGTACTGTCATGCCGGCTGCGCAAGTATACCTACTTGCCAGCCCCTCAAACCTTCCCTTGACTTCATGTTAGTCACCCCTATGGTAGGCCCACGGGCAGGGTGCATTGTAAGTATAAGGTAGGACACGCCTGACCAAGTTGGCATGTCCTAATAGTGAATTACCGCCATCTTCGTTCTTCACTATTGCGAGGTAGCCTGCTCTCCATTAGTTAGAATGGGCCGCCGGGATTATTAACGCTATAATCCTAGCTGGCTCGGGGAGCATGGTGCAATGTCGAGTTTGGTATCCCTGAACTCGGGGTTTAATTACGCATCCGTTGGTGTGGATGGTTTTTGGACTCTGGGTTTGAAAATAGCACTTTTAGAAAGTGTCTATTTTCTTGTCTAACCATATCTGGTTTTTGCTGGTCTTGCGTGTGTGTGACAGGAGCTGGGTGGCTCCACAGGTCTGGATGAGTCAGTGTGGGATGAGTGGGACATTTCATTGAGAGTAGGGGGGAGTAGTTGTTGATAGCCTGCCCTGCCTGGTACAATGCTGGCTCCACCTCCTGCCAAGCGGCTGATGGCTCTGTGCCTGCCATGGACGATCCTAGCCCCACCTCCTGCCAGGAGGCCGATAGCTCTGCTCCTGCCAGTGTCAATGCTGGCTCCACCTCCTGCTGGGTGTCTGAGGACCCAGCCCTGCTCAGTGAATACGCCAGGTGCTTCTGCCTGGCTCCACCCACAACAGACCCAGGATGTTGGGAAAGTCCCCGGCATGGACAAAGGGATCAAAGCCGAAAGGGGTATAAGAGAAGGACCCCTGAACTAAGAAATCAGATCACTTCTGACAAGGAACCCTGTAACCAAGGACAAGAGGCCTGCTGATCTGAGGACTTGCCTACCCCTGCTGCCAGTGTGCTGTTTGCTGGGGGGAATCCTGCAGTGCTTCTTTATTTTTGCCAAGGAACCAGGAGAGAGGAACTGTGTGTGTAGTCTCATGCTTGCTAAGAAAATCTCCAAGGACTGGAAGAGTGCCAGTCTCCTGCCGAAGTCACAGGGCTAAAGGACTTCATCTGCTTAAAGTGCTATTTGCTGGAACTGTGAATCCAGCACCTCTGAAAGAGCCAGCAACCTCGACGCCGACGGACTTCGCCGAATCCAGCTCGACGTAGTGGGTAACGGCCCCAGTGTCCCGCTTCCTCGACGACCGGCCGCCGGGCCCGACCGACGCCAGCAGCATCGCCAGTGAGTGGGAGTACGGCTCCAGCTCCAGGGGACTTCGTGTCTGCACCGCTGCTGATCGCCTCGCCCTCGTGCCCTCTGGACGCCGTGAGCGCTGCTCACTCTGTGCAACCGCATCATCGACAACGACGCCTGCTGAGGCCTGATTGACACCGAAGACGCGACGCCGGATTGCTCGACGCCGCTGATCATCGTGTGCTTCATTTTCCAAAGGTACTGTGTTGTTGAGGGTCCGTGTGACTCCGGGCTCGACGTAGCGCTCCTCGCGGTCGACGCCGAACCTTTGGATTAACTTTGCCTCGACGTCGTGTATCCCCCGTGTGGGTTACCCCGTTGCTAAGAACTGTATTGCCAAGAAGAAGATTTGCTTTGATACTAAAGACTTTTGTGCTAAAGAAGAACCTACCTTTGAACTATCCTTTTTTCCCTTCCCCGAGTATTTATTAAGATTGTGTACATTTTTGTCGTTATTTGGTCTTGTGCTAAGCCTTATATAAAAATACTTATTTTTATAATACTACTGTGTTGTGTCCATTTGTAGTGTATTCACTTTATTACTGTATGTGGTCATAAATGCTTAACACACAGCCTCTGAGATAAGCCTGTCTGCTCTGCCAAGCTACCAAGGGGGTGAGCAGGGGTTATCGACTAGAAAAGGTGTGTCCCTATTTGTCAGAAGTGCATACCTCTGCCAACTAGAGACAGCCGGCTCTAACACCGCCCATTTCCCCCATGTAATTGTCTGCATCGACTGCACCCACATTCACATCTGTCCACCCGCAGAGACTGAAAACATGTACCGGAACCGCAAGTCATACCACTCCCTCAACATCCAGATGGTCTGCAATGCCAAGACCATCATCACAGACATTGTGGCACAATACCCAGGGAGCACGCATGATTCGTTCATCTTCCGGCACAGCGGCATACACACCCGCTTGGCCAGGGGTGAAATTGGCGAGGGACATCTCCTAGGTAAGTACACATGCCCACATACAGTATGTTAAGACCATGTTGCCGCGCATAACAGGCACTGACCCTATGCTCCTCCCTTCAGGTGACAGCGCCTACGGCCTCCGTGAATACCTCCTCACCCCATACCTCAACCCTGCAACACCACAGGAACGGCGATACAATTCTGTGCATATACACACCAGAAATGTGATAGAGCGGACATTTGGCATGTTAAAGAGTCGATTCTGCATCCTCCACAAGACTGGCGGGCTCTCAAATATCGGTCTGAGATCTCCTGTCGCATTGTGGCCGTGTGCGCCATTCTTCACAATATTGCCACCAAGCGGAGGATACCTGGGAGGTGTCTGGTAGTGAGTCCGAGGGGGACAACCTGCCACCTGCACATGTGCATCATGCACACGGGGAGAATCCTGCTGAAGGTCACAGGCGCCGCACCAACATCACACAGAACTATTTCTAGTGCACCCAAACCCCTCACACAACACTGCACTCATGCAAGCCACATGAATGATTGATATGATAAAGATTTGTTTTCAAAATAAAGCTTTTGTTTAATTCAAAAGCTCTGGATGTGCTTTAATCAGCATACAATAGTGCAACTGTATTCAGACATACAGGCGCATGTAACCTGAGCAGGCGTGCATGGTTACGTCACCGCGGCGCTGCCGCAATTGTTGAGTAACTAGCGCCTCCTGCCGGACGTACCCTGTCGCCTCTCACCCTCCACGTTGGGCTGGTTTTGTCGTGATGCAGTGTTGGAACAGGAACTGCACCGACTTTCTGATTGCACTGGCACAGACAGGCTGCTTAGGCTAGATGTCCCTTTGCTGACATCATCCCCCACTTGCACTGCCATGATCGGCCGCCTGTTGGTTCTCCACAGCAGTGGTGACCACCTGCTCCAGGGCCCTTCAGTGTCAGCAAAGCATTGGAACATCTGGTTCTACATGGCCAATGATCTGTGCAAGAGCTGGGCGTTCCCAATCAGGTGGTTTGCACATGTGTAGGCTGATAGCCGTGTGAGCAGCTGCCTGCGGTATCTGCGGGTGATGTCCTGTTGCGCCACCATCAGCTGGTTGCTCTCCTTCACCGCTGTGGTCAGCTCCTGCACACTCTCAGTGAGTAGACTTATGTTGCGTGCAGTTTTATATAGATGCAGCTGCAATGCTTCCATGTGCTGCGACTGTTTACGGCGCACAGCAAGCATCCGATTCTCAATGCCCAGGCCCAAGTTGTGTGCCTGTTGCTCCATGTCAGCTGTGGTGGGTACAGAGTGCTGCTGCCTCAACCTGCTGCTGGCGTGGGCCCGCACACTTGCTGAGCGTCGTGTCTGCCTCCTGGGTGGGGGTGGGATCTGCTCCACTGCCATGCGTGCCGAGTGGTGAGGTTGTGCTCCACCTGTAGCTGCAGGGGTGTCCCTGTGTCTTTGTGCAGGTGCAGGTCCAGCCGCTGGTCCAGGTGCTGGTGCTGGCTGGCTCTCTCCCTTCGTCTCATCAGGTGTCTCCACAATGTGAAGTATCTCGCTGTCAGACGTGTCAGCATCTGCAGCACCTGTGATGTGGATGAGTGCATAATTAATGATTCAGGCACCTGGATGTAGCACCATGAATGCAGGCTTGCCATTGCTTGATGTCTGCATTCCCTGACTGGCTTTAGGGGTCTATTTCACTTGACTATTCTGACTGTGGGTGGCTCTCAGGGCACATTGACACACTACAGGTCCCACAATGCATTTGGGCGTTTCGGAGGAGCAGGGACAGTATTACTGGGGTTACCAATATGGTTTGCTCTGGGGCCATGGGCAGTGTTTGGGTACGGGGTAGTAGTAGATTGGCTCTTACCTTGAGATTGGTGTGTGGCACGGGAGGTGTCCAGTTGAGTGAAACCCACGCAGGCTGCAGGGTTGATAGTGTCCTCCACTAGGTCCTCCATGGATGTGTTCTCAGGAACTGTGGAGTGTCCTCCTTCCATAGAAAGTCTCTCCCCCAGTCTCTCCGCAATGCGCTCCTTGACACGGCCTTTGAGGTCGTACCACCTCTTTTTTAGGTCATCAATGGACCGGTGCGTGACTCCCATCGCGTTCACCTCGCCTTGATGCGCACCCAGATGCGCCTCTTGGTAGCCTCGGGCACCTTACGGGACAGCTTTCCAAACAGTTGGTCATGGTCTCTGCTGACTCCTTCTATCAGGTACTCCAGTTCTTTTTCTGAGAATTTAATTTTGTGCTGCCTGGGTTTTTCACTTTGTCCTGCAGCTTCCTGGGAAATTGTGGTATTTATTTCTATCCTGTTTTGGAACTGCAGGGTGTGTCTCTTGGAGCTCAGTGCTCTGCCCCCTCCTGTATCCAGCTCTGTGATCTAAATGATGCATGGAGCAGGCTACTTCCTGGTAGTGATGTCATCATTATGCTCAAGATGCGACTTCACGTTTTTGCGATCTCGCAATCTCTGAGATCGCTAATTGCGATTTCGGTTATTGCGAAATTGCATTTTGGGGGTTGGCAACAGCCGATTCTGCGAATTTATAGCGAATTTAGCAAATTCGCATTTGGCGATTGCGGGTGGTTGTGATTAGCAGATATTTTCCGATTTTGATGATGCAACCCATTCTGCGATTTCTAAATAGCGATTCGGTATTTTTCACTATTTAGGATTCGCAGAGTGGGTGCTTGATGCAATTCGGGGCGCAAGTCATTTATCATCTTCAATTGATTTGAGTGTTCTCTTTCTTAAATTGTGTCACCAAAAAGTAAATCCCATTCATCCCTGTACTTCTGACTGTTCTACTGACAATTGCATAAATAGCTCTAGTAAAATGTTGCCTTTCCATCCTTTGTTTTGGTCCTACTTTTCCTTCCATGTGATGATTCATCTGAATTGAAGTAATTTTTCCTTCTGACAGGTATTGTTCTGTTTTAGATGTTGTAAAAAAAACATAGAAAGTTTGAGAGTGGTCAATCCAGTTTTAATAGGGAGCACTTTAACGCACCAACCAATTGTCCGTGTCCCGGTAATATTTTTGACAGTTTCAAACTAGTTTTAGAACTTACATTCAAATCATATTCAAATCTTCCTATAGTAGGTTCAGTTGGCATGAAAAGCAAATTAGTTAGCAATTTTAACTGACATTAATTAATGTGGGATTGGTGGTGTGTGTACACTTTTAACCTTTCTCCACAAATTCGGACAGTCCAGAAAAGTGCAACTTTTTCTTTAGCATAACTATTATGCAGACTTTTGGCTGAACTATAAAATCAACACGGATACAAATGTTTTCTTAATTTCACACAAAAATGAAATGTTTGTGGCAGTTTTGCTAGGCAACAGACTACATAAATAAGGATGTTTCAAGGGTGGAGAGAAAGAATGACTGGCAGGTCGACAGTACTTATGACTAATATTTTTAAGCTCTTTTCTGTAGGAAAAGCAAGGATTCTTTTGTCACTGTTTTGACTGCCTTATTTTTTAAAAATAAATATTCTGTCATGTAAATGTGAATTCAACATCAATTTCTGTGGTATTAAATTGTGCTGCATGTGGGGGAACATCTGAGACAATGTTTCTACATACAAGAGAGACAATTTTTCAAAAGATTTACTGCAGTAAACAAATGATACAAAAGTGGATGATGGACGGAGCGCTTGAGCAAATCAAACACTCAGCCCCAGTCAACTGATCTGGGTTTAATCCATCACCATTCTTTAGCTCACTCTGCCACCCCAGTTCAGACATGGCCATATGCAAATCAGTCTGACCCTGTGCCTCATGGGAACAGTCCAGCCCGAACAGCTATAGCCAAGTCTTCCCTGGACCGGAAACAAGCATCCTAGGACCGGTTTCTGGCATTTCAACCTTCATCAGCCAGGCTAGCTTGAATTCAGTGGCAAAGTGAGCAGGGGACTCACGTCTGAGCATACCTTGCCAACTTAGGGCGAACAAAGCGACATAAAAGGAGATGATGGACGGACCGCTTGAGAAAATCAAACACTCACCCCCAGTCAACTGATCTGGGATTAATCCATTACCATTCTTTAGCTCACTCCGCCACCCCAGTTCAGACATGGGCATATGCAAATCAGTCTGACCATGTGCCTCATGGGAACTGTCCAGCCCGAACTGCCAAAGCCATGTCTTCCCTGGACCGGAAACAAGCATCCTGGGACCGGTTTCTGGCATTTCAGCCTTCATCAGCCAGGCCAGCTTGAATCCAGTGGCAAAGTGAGCAAGGGACTCACGTCTGAGCATACCCTGCCAACTTAGGGTGAACAAAGCGATACAAAAGGGGATGATGGACGGAGCGCTTGAGCAAATCAAACACTCAACCCCAGTCAACTGATCCGGGTTTAATCCATCACCATTCTTTAGCTCACTTCGCCACCCCAGTTCAGACATGGCTATATGAAATCAGTCTGACCCTGTGCCTCATGGGAACAGTCCAGCCCAAACTGCCAAAGCCATGTCTTCCCTGGACCATAAACAAGCATCCTGGGACCGGTTTCTGACATTTCAGCCTTCATCAGCCAGGCTAGCTTGAATTCAGTTGCAAAGTGAGCAAGGGACTCACGTCTGAGCATACCCTGCCAACTTACGGAGAACAAAGTGATACAAAAGGGGATGATGGACGGAGCTCTTGAGCAAATCAAACACTCACCCCCAGTCAACTGATCTGGGTTTAATCCATCACCATTCTTTAGCTCACTCTGCCACCCCAGTTCAGACATGGCCATATGCAAATCAGTCTGACCCTGTGCCTCATGGGAACAGTCCAGCCCGAACTGCCAAAGCCATGTCTTTCCTGGACCGGAAACAAGTATCCTGGGACTGATTTCTGGCATTTTAGCCTTCATCAGCCAGGCTAGCTTGAATCCAATGGCAAAGTGAGCAAGGGACTCAAGTCTGAGCATACCCTGCCAATTTAGGGCGAACAAAGCAATACAAAAGGGGATGATGGATGGAGCGCATGAGCAAATCAAACACTCACCCCCAGTCAACTGATCTGGGTTTAATCCACCATTCTTTAGCTCACTCCGCCACCCCAGTTCAGACATGGCCATATGCAAATCAGTCTGACCCTGTTACTCATTGGAACTGTCCAGCCCGAACTGCCAAAGCCATGTCTTCCCTGGACCGGAAACAAGCATCCTGGGACCGGTTTCTGGAATTTCAGGCATCATCAGCCAGGCTAGCTTGAATCCAGTGGCAAAGTGAGCAAGGGACTCACGTCTGAACATACCCTGCCAATTTAGGGCGAACAAAGCGATACAAAAGGGAATGATGGACAGAGCGCTTGAGCAAATCAAACACTCACCCCCAGTCAACTGATCTGGGTTTAATACATCACCATACTTTAGCTCACTCTGCCACCCCAGTTCAGACATGGCCATATGCAAATCAGTCTGACCCTGTTCCTCATGGGAACTGTCCAGCCCGAACTGCCAAAGTCATGTCTTCCCTGGACTGGAAACAAGCATCCTGGGACCGGTTTCTGGCATTTTAACCTTCATCAGCCAGGCTACCTTGAATCTAGTGGCAAAGTGAGCAAGGGAATCACGTCTGAGCATACCCTGCCAACTTAGGGTGAACAAAGTGATACAAAAGGAGATGATGTATGGTCCAGAAAAAACAAGGCTTGGCAGTTCGGGCTGGACTGTTCCCATAATGCACAGGGTTAGACTTATTTGTATATTGCCATGTCTGAACTGGTGTGGCTGAGTGAGCTAAAGAATGGTGATCGATTAAACCCAGATCAGATGACTGGGGGTGAGTGTTTGAGTTGCTCAAACGCTCCGTCCATCATCCCCTTTTGTATCGCTTTCTTTGCCCTAAGTTGGCAGGGTACGCTCAGACGTGAGTCCCTTGCTCACTTTGCCCCTGGATTCAAGATAGCCTGGCTGATGAGGATTATGAATCCGAAACCGGTCCCAGGATGCTTGTTTCCGGTCCATGGAAGACATGGCTTGGCAGTTCAGGCTGGACTGTTCCAGTGAGGCACAGGGTCAGACTGATTTGCATATGGCCATATCTGAACTGGGGAGGCAGAGTGAGCTAAAGAATGGTGATGGATTAAACCTAGATCAGTAGACTTGGGGTGAGTGTTTGATTTGCTCAAACGCTCTGTCCACCAACCCTTTTTGTATCACTTTGTTCGCCCTAAGTGGGCAGGGTATGCTCAGACGTGAGTCCCTTGCTCACATTGCCACTGGATTCAAGATAGCCTGGCTGATGAGGATTATGAATCCGAAACCGGTACCAGGATGCTTGTTTTCGATCCAGGGAAGACATTGCTTTGCAGTTCGGGCTGGACTGTTCCCATGAGGCACATGGTCAGACTGATTTGCATATGGCCATGTCTGAACTGGGGTGGCAGAGTGAGCTAAACATTGGTAATGGATTAAACCCCGATCAGTTGACTGGGGGTGAGTGTTGGATTTGCTCAAGCGCTCCGTCCATCATCCCCTTTTGTATCCCTTTGTTCTCCCTAAGTTGGCAGGGTATGCTCAGACGTGAGTCCTTTGCTCACTTTGCCACTGGATTCAAGATAGCCTGGCTGATGAGGATTATGAATCCAAAACTGGTCCCAGTCTGCCGGACACACGATCAACCCTATCTTCACCTCCAGCAAGCACATCTCCTTCTATCACACCACAGCTCTCCATTTGACGGACCACAGCTGCGTTTACTTCAACTACAAAAATACCACAACCCAGAACCCCCAATAACCCATTCCTCGAAGAAACTGGAACAAAATCACCACCGACCAGCTCTTCACATCGCTTCACCAAAACCCTCCTGCCAAATCATCGGACCCAAACCAAGCAGCCACCAACCTCACACAATGGATCACCCACAGCGCCGACGAACTAGCACCCTTGAAAAACCATCTAATCAAGCAAGGTAGCAAAAAAGCCCCCTGGTTCAACGATAACCTTAAGAAATCCAAGAAGCTCTGTCGCATGCTAGAGAAAGCCTGGAGAGAAAACCCAACCACTGACAACCTGGCTACCTTCAAGAACGCCACCCGCAAACACCACCAACTGATCCGATCCACCAAGAAATTAGCATTCAAGGATCGACTTGACAACAATACCCAAAATAGCAACGAACTATTCAACATCATCAAAGAATTCACCAACTCCACCGCCTGCACCAACGACATCACTCCCTTCCAAGACCTCTGCGACTCTCTATCCTCATTCTTCCACAACAAAATCGCCGACATACATAACAGCTTTAAAAACCAGTCCGAAGACCAGTCCACTCCACCCACCTCCTAACCAAAACCGCACTCTAACAACCTTTGCACCTGGAACTTAATCACCACCGAAGACATCATCCGCCTGATGAACTCCATCCACTCAGGATCGCCAACCGACCCATGTCCCCACCACATTTTCAACAAAGAAGTCTCCATCATCGCACCCCATCTCCGCGATGTCATCAACTGTTCCCTCAATTCTGCTACCTTCCCGGAAAGCTGGAAACATGCCGAACTCAGCGCCCTTCTGAAGAAACCCACAGCAGACCCCACTGAACTTAAGAACTACTGCCCCATCTCGCTCCTCCCATTCCCTGCCAAAGTCATTGAGAAAGCCGTCAATAGTCAGCTCGCCGCCTTCCTTGAATCCAACAAATCCCTCGACCCCTCACAGTCCGGCTTCCGAGCCAAACACAGCACCGAAATCGCCCTCATTGCAGCAACAGAAGACATCCGAACTCTACTGGACAATGGAGAAACAGCTGCCCTCATCCTACTTGACCTCTCCGCAGCCTTCGACACAGTCTGTCATAGCACCCTCATATAACGCCTCAGCAACGTCGGAATACAAGGAAAAGCATTGGATTGGATCATCTCGTTCCTCGCCGGAAGAACCCAAAGAGTCCTCCTCCACCCTTTTAGATCAGAGGCCACCGAAGTCATCTGCGGCGTACCACAAGGATCATCACTCAGTCCCACCCTCTTCAACGTATACATGAGTCCCTTCGCATCCATAGCGCGCCAACACAACCTCAACATCAACGCAGACGACACCCAGCTGATCCTCTCCCTCACCAAAGACCCAAACACCGCCAAAACCAACCTACACGAAGGAATGAAAGAAGTAGCCGAGTGGATGAAGAACAGCCATTTAAAACTAAACTCGGACAAAACGGAAGTCCTCATCTTAGGGTCATCCCCCTCTGCCTGGGACGACTCATGGTGGCCACCGGTCCTGGGAACTGCAACCATACCTACGAATCACGCACGTAACTTGGGCTTCATCCTGGACTCCTCCCTCTCGATGACCAGACAAGCCAGCGCCGTCTCATCATCATGCTTCAACATCCTACGCGTGCTCAAAAAAATCTTCAGTTGGATCCCCACCGAATCAAGAAAGACGGTCCCCCACGCACCGGTCACCAGTCGACTGGATTACGGAAACACCCTTTACGCCGGAACCACAGCCAAACTACAGAAAAAACTCCAATGCATCCAAAATGCCTCAGCCAGACTTATATTGGACATCCCTCGACAAGCTCACATTTCCGTCCACCTGAAAGACCTCCATTGGCTCCCCGTCAACAAGAGAATAACGTTCTGTCTCCTCTCCCATGCACACAAAGCCCTCTACGACCTAGGACCCGAATGCCTCAACACGCGATTGTCCTTCTACACCCCCTCCCGTCAACTACAATCATCCAATCAAGCCCTCGCCGCAATTCCGCGCATCCATAGATCCACCATGGGGGGAAGATCCTTCTCCTACTTAGCGGCCAAGACCTGGAATTCTCTCCCCACCCACCTCCGCCTTACACAGAACCACTTCTCCTTCAGAAAGCAATTAAACACTTGGTTATTCGATAAGTAAAGCACCCACCTCCCTCAAGCGCCTTGAGACCCTCTGGGTGAGTAGTGCGCTATACAAAATTCTGAACTTGAACTTGAACTTGTTTCCGGTCCAGGGAAGACATGGCTTGGCAGTTCAGGCTGGACTGTTCCCATGAGGCACAGGGTCAGACTGATTTGCATATGGTCATGTCTGAACTGGTGTGGCAGAGTGAGCTAAAGAAAGGTGATGGATTAAACCCAGATCAGTTGACTGGGGGTGAGTGTTTGATTTGCTCAAACACACGTCCATCAACCCCTTTCGTATCGCTTTGTTTGCCCTAAGTGGGCAGGGTATGCTCAGACGTGAGTCCCTTGCTCACTTTGCCACTGGATTCAAGATAGCCTGGCTGATGAGGATTATGAATCCGAAACCGGTCCCAGGATGCTTGTTTCCGGTCCAGGGAAGACATTGCTGGGCAGTTCGGGCTGGACTGTTCCCATGAGGCACAGGGTCAGACTGAGTTGCATATGGCCATGTCTGAAATGGGGAGGCAGAGTGAGCTAAAGAAGGGTGATGGAATAAACCCAGATCAGTTTACTCGGGGTGAGTGTTTGATTTGCTCAAACGCTCTGTCCACCAACCCTTTTTGTATCGCTTTGTTCACCCTAAGTGGGCAGGGTATGCTCAGACGTGAGTCCCTTGCTCTCTTTGCCACTGGATTCAAGATAGCCTGGCTGATGAGGATTATGAATCCGAAACTGGTCCCAGTATGCTTGTTTCCGGTCCAGGGAAGACATGGCTTTGCTGTTCAGGCTGGACTGTTTCCATGAGGCACAGGGTCAGACTGATTTGCATATGGCCATGTCTGAACTGGTGTGGCAGAGTGAGCTAAAGAAAGGTGATGGATTAAACCCAGATCAGTTGACTGGGGGTTAGTGTTTGATTTGCTCAAGCGCTCCGTCCATCATCCCCTTTTGTATCGCTTTGTTCTCCCTAAGTTGGCAGGGTATGCTCAGACGTGAGTCCCTTGCTCTCTTTGCCACTGGATTCAAGATAGCCTGGCTGATGAGGATTATGAATCCGAAACTGGTCCCAGTATGCTTGTTTCCGGTCCAGAGAAGACATGGCTTGGCAGTTCAGGCTGGACTGTTCCCATGAGGCACAGGGTCAGACTGATTTGCATATGGCCATGTCTGAACTGGTGTGGCAGAGTGAGCTAAAGAAAGGTGATGGATTAAACCAAGATCAGTTGACTGGGGGTGAGTGTTTGATTTGCTCAAATACACGTCCATCATCCCCTTTCATATCGCTTTGTTTGCCCTAAGTGGGCAGGGTATGCTCAGACGTGATCCCTTGCTCACTTTGCCACTGGATTCAAGATAGCCTGGCTGATGAGGATTATGAATCCGGAACCGGTCCCAGGATGCTTGTTTCCGGTCCAGGGAAGACATTGCTGGGCAGTTCGGGCTGGACTGTTCCCATGAGGCACAGGGTCAGACTGAGTTGCATATGGCCATGTCTGAAATGGGGTGGCAGAGTGAGCAAAAGAATGGTGATGGATTAAACCCAGATCAGTTGACTGGGGGTGAGTGTTTGATTTGCTCAAACGCGCCGTCCATCATCCCCTTTTGTATCGCTTTGTTCGCCCTAAGTTGGCAAGGATTGCTCAGACGTGAGTCCTTTGCTCACTTTGCCACTGGATTCAAGATAGCCTGGCTGATGAGGATTATGAATCCGAAACCGGTCTCAGGATGCTTGTTTCCGGACCAGGGAAGACATGGCTTAGCAGTACGGTCTGGACTGTTCCCAGGAGGCACACTTTAGAAAAACAAACAAAAGCACCGGGTTTTGTGCATGGGTACATAAAGCAATCTATGCGTTAGCACTAAAGAAAAATAATTCATAGATCAAACATGAAAAAGATTGTTTTCATTATCAAACTTTTTTTGTCTTTTTTTATTTTATAAAAAATATATATTATGTGAATGATTATTTATTGGACACATACATTTAGTAAACACATTCTTGCATCTAATGGTCCATCTCATATTGTGTTCAGCAACCAGTACATGATCCAACGAAGAACAAGCTAATCACAAGAATTGATAACAATATGTTCATTAATCACAAAAATTGATAACAGTATCCAAATTAATCAGATAACAAAGATCACAAAGTCACTGGTAATGATGTACAGAACAAATCACCTGACCATGTCTGAACTGGGGTGGCAGAGTGAGCTAAAGAATGGTGATGGATTAAACCCAGAACAGTTGACTGGGGGTGAGTTTGATTTGCTCAAACGCTCGCCCATCATCCCCTTTTGTATCGCAGTAAACAAATGGCCCTATATCAGGATCCTGTGTTGACTGGTGCACAGACAATCCATGCATTGTTGAAATAACGCAGCCTGCAGTGCATACTTTTTAAGGTTGCTTGCGCGAGTTACAGACAGCACAGCACAGAAACATGGAAGGAGCTTTGCTGTCTGCAATTCATGCACTAATTCAGAAATTTTTTGAGTTAATGTACATATTGTAAACAGTGAGTTGAAGAGGATCCATTCTGTGCCTTCATAGCTGTGAGGCTAGAATCATTATATGGCCCCTATTTCGCTACTGCAAAGCCATTTGCTATGCTATACTCTCACATGCATCAAGCTAGTATTTAAAGCAGGCCAAGGTTTGTACCCATCTTGCTGCAAGTAGCCTAGCCCCGCTACAGCTAACCCACAGTGGCTCTGTTTTATTCTTTATATTTTTTTAGAATTTACGGATCTTTCCAGGAGAGTCACGACGTTCACTGACTGATGGACGGAACTTTCTTCAGGGTCCCAGATGTGGGTTTGAAGTCATGAAACTAACTAAATGGCGAGAATGGGTCAATGAAGGTTGCAGTGAGTTTGTAGGCCCTTGTCTATGAACCTTGTGCTGTGAGTGTGGACCTCAGCCTAGATTCACAGATGCCAGGGGTTGTGTACCAAGATCCGAGATCTAAGAACAGCACAGCAATATTGCGATTTTTTAAATCAATTTCTTAATCAGAGAGATGTTCCTCTGAGAGTTACCATCATGGGTCCATAAGCGTGCTCACTCTGCTTCTTAAGTGCCATTTAATTTTTTTCAGGCTGAGAGACCTGAGTCCTCACATCCTTTAATGGCAGCCGTAACGTTTGTCCTGATGTTGGAGACAGCTAAACAGAGCGCTTCGGTTCAATAGACCTGATTTTGGGATTGCAGCACAAAAGTGATGACAGGAGAAAAAGCTCCCTCATCCAATAAGATTTGAGTATTTTTTTACTTTTGGGATAGCAGAGGTCAACAAAACCTGGTTTGCGAACCTTTGCAAACTAACAATTCAGGTACCTCTTACATTTAAAATCGTCATGCCCAGACAAGGCCACTATAAAATGTCAATTGACTACTGGAGAGATTTACACCAAACCAAGCTAAATCACTTCCTTGAGTATAGTAGTGCTTTCATGAAGAGTTTAGTATAATTTTGTTCAGTCATTTATTTTCTCTGTTGAGGAGCAAAGAATCATACAGTAGATAAAAAGAGAAATGTCAATTTTGGAACCTCCTTTTTTGCCCTGTGCTTGATGGATATATTCAAAACTTGCAATGGAGAACCCAAGGTGGCTGAACTTGCTTTGGAAAGTGTCTTGTAAATTCGTTTAAATGCTAACAAAGTTATTAGCAAAACAAAACATGCCTTTGCAATGGAAATTCTGACATACATATGTATATATTTTACAAGAACAACCATTCTTTTTGAATAATTTCCAGTGGATTCAAAACCTAATTTGACAAAAAAGGTCTTAACTGTGAATATTTTCATGTAGTTCATAATGCGGAATTAATTTGTAGGATATTAAGCTTCCAAAAAGAAGGGGAAAAGTTAAATGGGTGAATAGAATTGCATTTTGAACCTGATGTGCATATCTTTTGTGATTCCTAAAGTGGTTGCAAATTGGTTTGTAACTGTGAAAAAATAAGTATGCATTTTATCAAATTGGTTTTCGGTTCCATTCGCTAAAAATGTGATGGAAACAATCTTTCTGGCTTGGTGTTTTTGCAACTGAAAATAGTGATTACTTAACTGTTTTTCCTAAATGGTATGTATTAACTGTTCACAATTTGCAAATGGTCACAAAGAGGCACATGCATCAAGCATTTTTGTCTTTGCAAATGGGCCTATTTGTTTATGAACACAAAAAATGGTTTTCAGGTGCAGCAAACCCTATTTTGCGATCCAGTAACCTGTTACCGAATCGCTAAATGGGTTTACCATTACCTATTAGGAAGGGGCGAGTTTAGGGTGTTCCTTCCTAATACCGAATCATATTGGTTTGTAGGAATGTTTTGTGAGGGAAATGCGGTCGCAAAACATTTGTATTTTACCACCTACTTTAAGTAGGTGGTAACCCATTCACAAAAATTGGAAGGGGTCTCCAAGGGACCCTTTCCCATTTGTAAATGTTTGTTACAGCGTTTTTTAAGAGCAGGCAGTGGTCCCACGGACCACTGCCTTCTCTTAAAAATGAAAAGAAACCTTTTCATTTTTATTTTTGAAACGCATCCCATTTTCCTTTTATGGAAAACGAGCTGCATTTAAAAAAGTGCTTTTTTAAAATGCAATCACAGTGATTCAGTGTTTCAGGACTAGAAATGTCCTAAAGACAGAGCCCAATTTCCATAACCCATCATAGTCCCGTCACGCTGGGTTAGTGTAATTCCAAACTAAACCAAACTTACCAATCTCCAATATATGTTTTCTCTCATCTCTAATATACAAATTTGGCGATGCAATCTTTACATAGTTGATTACATTTGGCAAATCAAAACTCACAAATATATCACTCCTAAATGAAGACAGACTCATTTGTAAATTCATAATGTTTATCTAAATAATGTGAAAAATTGCTCTTTGGTACAAACATACACCATGAACCATACATTTTCACAAGGCAAACAAAATAGAGGAGAAAATGACGAATTCATATCAATGACAATGCTTAAGGAGTGGATAGGCAAAGAAAACAAAATAGATTTGCAAATGATTATACAAATTTAGATTTCAGTCTATACTAACCAATATAGAAATTTGGAAATCTACTCTCTGGCCATGAGCGCAGTAAGGCCCCTCAAGAATATTTGATGAGGCAAAGATTAAGTCAGGAATCAGTAAACAGGAACAGGACAGCAAAACCGACAACAGCGATGATCTCCCAACAGTCTCACGAGTCTGTCTCCAAACCCCTCCCTCCAGGCACCTCAATTATATACTAAGACTCAAATGTCCAACCCAGACATGTATCTAGCTAAGGGGTTTCATCACATTTGATTGGTTAAGGAAGGGAGTGTATAGTCACACAACTCTCAGCAAGCTCCCCTTACTAAAGGTCTCATTGTTTTGTTTAATCGATGACATAAACTTCCACCCCAGGAAATACAAATTCAAGCCTCTGTCATTATTTTCTACCTTCTCTCCTGGCAATATTGCCAACCTAGTATATCTTTTTCTTGCTGAGCCCCTCTCCTCAGAGGAAGCTTCCCTCTGTTTGTCTCATTGTTCTTTCATACTGGTTTTGGCAGGCACTCATGACTTGAAGGACAGAATAATGATCCACCTCCTTATTCACTGTTGATTTTCAATCTTTTAAACTTTTTTATTTACTGAAGACTTTTGGCCCATTATTTTATACAGAATAGAAAACCATACTTCTACAAAACAAACATAGACATTATTATTCTCTTATAATGCTTTTTCTCTATGCACTAACCCAATGCTGCAATTATCCCTGCGCAACCCATAATAAATATTACCAATTTCCTAGCAAACATTAATAGCGTGCATAAAAGCAGCATTAGTCCTTTTTATTTTTGTTAGTCAAAAAGCATTTGCGGCCTACTATTTCTACTTCAGTAAGCGCTTGCACAGTAGCATTTTCCCTCATGTTAGGCCTTTTCTGCATAACTTTCACTGCACAAAGTTAGTAAATGTTACTGAGGGTTCAATCCGAGCAGGTTTTATTTTTGCTGACACACTGCTCCATCAATCCCCCCTTTGATGGCGTTTTAAGCAAATAAAGTAAGTTGCTAAATAGGCTCTCCCAGAAGTAATTGAACATTGCTTTAAAGGATATTATTGAGGACAACAGATGTCCTTTAGATATGGGATATGAGATTTAGCATATTCAGAAACCTATGATGGATTAAAAGCATTGAATACCCCTAACAATCCATGGTCAGAATATTGACTAATTTCTCCAGAGGAATATTTGAGGCAATTTCCCAACGTTTTGGAAACTATTTGTTCTCTGAGTGTTGTTGATAGAGAAAATAAATAAGTGTAAAAGCCTATAGAAATTCACTACAGTTTGCCACCCCTGCTCATAAATAAGAAGGAATATGTTGTGTAAGATCTCTACTCTAAGTCTGGACCTGTTTTATAGAAAACATAGAAATGACCTGTATGCTTGTTGAAATTCGTAGACAACAGTGAAACAAATCTATTTTGCCAAAAGGGCTAACAGGCTCCCTCTTAATTGATGTGTTAGTTATTTATCTTAATGGTGCAATTTAACATAATGTGGAACAACATAATAAAAATAATAATAGAGTTGCCCTCCTTTTTGCTAGATAGCAGGTTTGGAGCCAAACCTAGAAGACAGTAATAGAAAATCCTTCATATCAACTATGTTAAGCATTTCAACAATTTTCAAGATTGGGTAACTTACACAGAATGATCCACTGGGCTTGGTGTCTTTGTCTACCAGAGGTGAGACTGGTCTTTTGAAAGATTGACTATTATAAATGGCATCCATTGATTTAGTTCTCTCTATTGAAAAGCATGGTTTTGGAAACCAAAATATGCTGATTTTGGCCGAAGGAGGAATAGAATTCCATGACTTTATAAATGTAAATAATGTAGCTATTACATTTGATTATGTGGTTTTCTTTTGTGTGTGAGATTGACAATAGGCAACTTGATTCCAATTGACCGAATGCTACTTTAAAAAAAAAAACAATATGATGAATATTAAATTGGTTGTGTTCATTACAAGCATGTACTCGGAGTTTGTTTCTAAAAACAAAAAAGAAAAAAAGATGACCCCACACTCTGGTAGTTTTCTCTTGAGGCATGGGGGTCAATATTGTCTTTTCCATCGCTCACTGCCAGGATGTTACCAGCAGTGATTGCCAGAAAAAAAGACACTACAAAGTATGCCCTGAATAGGGCAACGAGCACAACGTCCTTCCTCTGATGGCCTCTAATTTGTTGGGCTGTGGAAGAACCTTTCCATTCAAAGAGTCAATTAAGGTCTCCATTGATGGAAAACCAATCTAAATTAGGTGGATGCACTGAGGGTTTGGTGAACTGGGCACTCTATCATGTTTGCAATTCAGTACCATGTCTGCTAAACCCCAAACCAGGCCCTAATTGCAAAGTTAGAAGTGTTGACCAGGTGAAGGCGAAAAAAAAACAATTTGCATGACAAGAGGAGTTTGGTAGCTACAAAATTTTAATTTTTCTGGCTCCGTACTTTGCCCTCCAGAACCAACAGCTTCAGTGTGACCTCCTCGGTTAGCTATCAGATTTTGAGAGCGCTTTATCAGATAGAGCCTTCAAACTTGCTCTGCAGGAGGATTTTGACTTCCATTTCAGAGACCAAGTCAGAAGGTACAATCTTTGACTTGGACAACCTTCTTGTTGTATCCAACCCGTTACATTGTGGTCAACCTGGTATTGTGCTTTGGTCCCATTCAACTGCAAACAGGGAGTGCCACAGGGCTCCTGTTTGAGCCCGACTTTGTTTAATATCTATGTGGCCCCCTTGGCCAATCTGTTAAGGCATTGTGGGCTTACCACCATCTCCTATGCTGACGATACTCAGCTGCTCTTTCCTTTTGCAAAGTTTACTCCAGCAGTACAGGCCACCTTCTCTTCAAGAATGAGAAGGATTTAGCAATGGATGAGGAGTAATTTTCTGCAGTGCAACTTTGGAAAGACGGAGATCATGCTTTTCGGTGAGACCCAACTATTATGGACCACTAACTGGTGGCCAACTGACTTGGGCACTCCTCCCGCTCTGAAATCTTGTGTCAAAAACCTAGGTGTCTGCCTAGAACAGGATCTTACTAAGAAGGAGCATGCCGCACAGACAGCCTGCTCCTGCTTCCATGTGCTGGGTCTGTTGTGTCGCATTCTCCCCTTGCTCCCGGACTTGACGCGGGAAACACTGACCCAGGCACTTATTTTAAGTCACCTAGATTATTGTAATGGTTTGTTGGTTTCTGCAAACGAGGCCGCTCTTGACACACTACAGACTGTTCAGACCTCGGCGGCTCGCCTGATCCTCAATGCCCCCCCTAGGACTGCTTCCCAGCCCTTGTTTTACCAGCTCCACTGGCTACCAATATGGGAGCGAATGCAGTTTAAAGTCTGCTGCACAATATTTAAGGCCCTGTCTAAATCCGGCCCTTCCTACCTTGCTGACAATATCATTCCGTACACTCCTTGGAGGTCCCTCTGCTCAGGATCTAAATCCATACTAGAGGTACCTGGAATCAAAAGAGCCAGACAGGGTGGGAAGGACCTATCCTATCTGGGCCCTTACCATTGGAAGAAGCTTCATTTGCAACTAAGACAGTGTACAGATTATCTTCATTTTAGGAAACAGCTCAAGACTTTTCTTTTTTGCTTCTGATTCTTAGCAGAAAGCTCTTCACTCGATGCCTGTCCATAAGCACAGAGATACCCCTCCAGGGGTCAATTTTGGTGCTTTATAAATAAATAAATAATCAAAATAAATAAACACTGACTGCTGATTTACTTTTTCTTGTTTTTTTTAGCCAAAATGGAATCTATCTATTGTATAGTGTTCAGAGATTTTAATTGTTTTGTTACTGGGTGAACTTTCAACTAACCTGGAGTAATAATTTCAGTAACAGTTATGTGATTAGACCCTCTTGTGCAATTAAAAGTGCTATGGGGTCATTATGTTGGCCACAGGAGCAGAGGAACAGAGCACGAGCGGCTGCTGCTGCTTATATTTTGTTGCATTTATTGCTATTATTTTAGTGAAAATGAATCTTTGTGGCCATTTTGGATGTGAGGGTGCATTTTGCAGTAAGAAAATAATTAACCCTGGGCAAAGCACTACGCTACGCTTGCGTAGTTTGCAAAGTTTGCCCTACTTCGCACTACGCAAATTGCACGTAGCACTGTGCAAACACGCATAGCACAGCGGTCATTTTTTGCTTGCTCGCGGTCCTCAACGTCAAGTTGGCGGCCTCGAGCAAGCAAAATGACATCCCAGCAAGACTTTTTCACCATTTGCGATCAGCAACATCAAGTTGCCGATGGCAAGCATGGAGAATAAACCTCCTGGCGAGATTCTCAATGCGGGGAGGTCAGGTTTACCATTGAGAGTGGTCGCGTATGCTCGCGATGAGAAACTACCAGTCCGGTTGAGAAAGCTGCTGCTCGAGTAGAAATCTACCTGAGCCACAGAAAACGACTGCTTGCACTGTGCAAGATGCAGTTTGCACTGATTGCACAGGGCGGACAAGTATCCAGCACTGTGAAATCAGTGCGAACAGCATTTTGCACAGTGCACTACGCAGTTCACGTAGATACGGGTAGCTCGCATAGTGCGAAGTGCACTTCACGTAGCTACGCCCAGGGTTAAAAATAATGCTAAAGACAGGGTTACACTTGGATATGAGCCAATTATACCATGTTATAAAGTGATAGCACAAGCACTTTAGCTATGGTTAGCTGTGGTGAATTGTGCAGATTAATAAGGCTAGCAAAAAATGAAGTCAGCAAAACAGGAAGTCTGAAGGCAAAAAGTTAGGGGAAAAATCACTCCAAGGATGCCAGGTCTAACACTCTCTGCAAAGTCTACCAGGATTTCAGCAATTTGAGGAACAATGGGCCTAATTCACAGAAGTAATCTGAGGTGAAAGCCTAACTTTATCACTTTCGGTATTCACAAAGGGCATTGACGAATAGTAAAGTTAGAATTTTGGTCGAAGTTTAGACCAAAAGTCTAACTTAGACCAAAATTACTCCCTGTGAGTAATAATTTTCTTCTACATTGGGAGTTGCGTGTTTTAAAAGGGATATTATTCACTGCATTGTTTTTACATGTTCTATGTAGTGCTGCTGGAACTGGGTGCATCATTTGTGTTTATCATAATGTTTAAAAGGAGTGACAAAATGGCGCACTCCAGATTGGTAAAGGCAGAGGTACTGCCGAAACACGTCTCTTAGGGGGCCCTGTGGGCGTGTCGAATGACTAAGTAAACAGGATGTAATCCTCTTACTTTGAGCGCCGGCTGCTTCTCTTATGATTTTGGGGAGGTTTTTGTGTGATATAAATATATATAGGTTACCTACTGCTGGTCATCAGTAGGTAGTTATAGTTAGAAACTACTTTCCATGGGAAAAGCATTTTTTGATTTGCTAATAACTTTGACATCGTTTGACGAATCTTCGTGAAATTCTCCAAAAAAAGATCTATCCAGGTCAGCTCCTATCCTGAAAGTTTGGGTGTGATTCGTCAAGCGGGGGCTGAGAAAAAAGGGGGGTCCCAAAAAGTGTTTTCTCCATGTTAATTTCCATGGGAAACTTTAGCCAAGGCTACAGCCCGAACTGCTGAACGGAATTACACCAAATTTGGCAAAAAGGTAGCGCTTGGTCCAGAAAGCGCCCTTTTTTTTAAATGGTCTAAATCCGTCCAGTAGTTGCTGAGAAATTAAAAAAAATAGGAGTCAAAAATCAATTTCCCATAGGAAACTTTAGGCAAGGCTACAGCGGGAACTGCTGAATGGAATTACATCAAGTTGGTCAAAAAAGGTAGTTCTTGGTTCGAAAAGCAACCTTTTTTTAAAATGGTGTAAATCCGTTCAGTAGTTGCTGAAAAAAATCAAAAGATAAATATATCGATATCTATGGCTGCGGTGGGTACGCGATGCCTCATAAGCATGAGCTTCACTGTGATTAGCTGCCAACACTCCAACACTCCAAACCAGGAAGTGTTGGCAGCCATCTTGTGAATCAGTGTAATCAATTTTAGAATAGAGCCACCCAATAATCCCACCGGGACTGGGTAATATCAGATAAATAAGCTAAATGTCCAGGTAGGAATCATTCAAAACAACCACTTTACATTTATATGTGTCACGTGAGTGATCACACAAATCAATAGAGTAACCAGAGGGCTTATATCAAAAATATATTTAATTTATTTTTGATTCTCAATTTTTGTTTTTTTAAATACATGAAAGAAACTTCAGAACTGGCAACAGACAGACTACCATAACATGTAAACTGATTGATAGTCTACATACACCTACAGCATAGCATGTGGCTACGTTCTATAGACCACATCAAAGTAAATATTTACACATAAGAATTCACAAATCAAATTATACAGTGAATTATACAGTGTATTGCATGTCAGGTGTTAAGCGTCGACGTTTCGGTCCATGCTGGTCAAGTCGATCCGTCGGACCATCTTCAGGACAGAGACGTTGCACAGCAATGTCTAATACAAACATAATAACAACAATAATAAACCCTGAGGCACACGGAGACCAATATCCAGCTCAACACAAAAAACCAACAAAGTGATAATAAAGTAATCCGAGAAACCAAATCAAGTGTTAGATAAAAAGTTACCATTCAAATATGTAACTCTCACCGCATGCAACCACAGGTGAACATGCGGGGTCAAATTCGTGAGGTGGTATATCTCTATCGCATGCTCCAGAGAATATCAGCACAAGAATAACTGAGCAATACTCACGATAACTAAAACGCCACACAGGTCGTTCTGTCTTTAAGCCAAAACAAGACAAAAACATAAATTACAGGGGGACGTTCCTAAATAATGCCTCAAGCTGCGTAACCCTACACCAATACACCCAATAGCCAGAGAGACCAACTCACATGTAAGACTGTCGCCACAGGGTCTAAAAACAAATTACAAAGTGAAGCATTAGCGCGTTCGCCTGCACAAACAGGCGTGTTACATTTCGAAAAAACGGACCAAGCTCCAGAAACGGAGCGGGTGTATGACACTTACTGGAACAACAGCTATGCGCCGGCTCTCAAGAGTCCGTGCTCGATCCCCGGTGAATACTCGGGACGCCAAGTGATCTCCACCCATAGCGTGGTTAAGTAAAATTGGAGTGATGACATCATCGCGGCCCGTTAGAGCGGCGGCCATCTTAGCCTAGTCAACAGAGGCAGTGAGCATGTGCATAACTGAAAATAAAACTAATAACAAAGAATAATGAAAACAGTTAAATAGGTGCGAAATTCAGCATACATACTAGGCATATAACCACCATAGTGTCTTTATTGAAAATGTCGGAAAAAATAACAACAGCCAACTAAGGCTAGTCATTCCTACATAGTATTCAAAAAGTGAGGCGAATAAACAAGTAGTGTCAAGATAACCAATGAAATACCAATCATCTTCAAACAGCATCTTCAGACATGTATTACAGGCGTGAAGCCAGTCATGTAAGAGTGGCTAGATTATGCCATTCAATAAGGCTATTCAACCCATTTTCGACTGTATCACACAACCAAATCAGTTTGTTTTCCCTTTGTGTCAGTAATTTTTCGACATTGGGTCTTCTCCTTGTGCCTCTTACACACTCAATTACATACCATTTCATATCAGTTGGAGCATGAGACATGTTATTAAAGTGCTCTACTAGTGGTGCAGTGTTAACTTTACATCTGATACGGGATTGGTGTTGGGTAATCCGTTTTCTTATTTCCTGCGTTGTTTTTCCAATGTAATAGAGGTCACATGGGCATTGGATACAATAGACCACATTTTTGGTCAGACAGTTTGAATGATGTTTAAACGTAAATGTTTTTCCGTTGATGCAGCATGTTTTGGTAGCTTGGGTGGTAGCGCACGCCGTGCAGCTACCACAAGGAAAGTGTCCCACAATAGGAGCCAAACCTCAAATGTTTGGGAGGGTGTTAGGTTTAGGTTCAGTATAAGCCCTAACCAGGTGATCCCTTAGGTTTCTTCCCCTTTTAAACGCAAATCTTGGCATAGCCAATTGGGGTTCAACTTTTTTAAACAGATGCCAATTGCTTCTGATAATTTTGGTTATTGCTGTCGATTCTGTACCAAAAGTCAAAACACACGTAGTCTGCTCAGTGTTGGACTCAGAAACTCTCAACTGATTTTTCTGCAGTAAAGCTTGTCGGTCATAAAACCAGGCACGCTTCATTGCGTGTTTAACCAGCCGGTACGGATATGCACGCATCACAAGTTTCTCTTGTAGTATTTTGGCTTCCCGGAAATAATCCTCCCTTCTGGTACAATTCCTCCGGATGCGGAGGAACTGGCCAAAAGGGAGGTTATCTCGTAAACTACGGGGATGATGGCTGCTGTATTTTAAGAGCGTGTTTCGAGCCGTCGGTTTGGTGTATAAACAGACGGCCAGTGTCCCATCCACATGCATGATATTCAGATCAAGAAAACTAATGCTATTAGCGTTATTTTCCAAAGTAAACTGTAAGTTCGTGTCCTTTGTATTCAGCCACCGATGAAAATCTTCCAATTTAGATTGTGTGCCCTCCCAAACTATACAGACATCATCGATGTACCTTAAATAGTTGGACAGGTGTATTTGGAAAGGATTGTTGTTAAAAACTACTTGCTCCTCAAAATTTGCAACAAACAAATTCGCTATTGTGGGGGCAAAAACCGCCCCCATGGCCACGCCCTTCAATTGCACAAAAAAATCATTATTGAAAAGGAAATAATTTTCGTGTAATGCAATCCTAGCACACTCGGTAATAAACCAGGTGGGTACTTGATGGGGCTGTGTGCGAGTCTCTAAGATGTTATGAATCATTTCTACTGCTTCAGCCTGATGTATATTAGTGTATAGACTTTCGATGTCCATTGTAGCCAGGATGTTATGTACTGGGCTATAATGGACACCTTCAAGTTTAACAATAACGTCCCTACTGTCTTGAGTGAATGATCTAGTTTTTGGGACAAAAGGTTGTGTGCTACCACCCAAGCTACCAAAACATGCTATTTCATTGGTTATCTTGACACTACTTGTTTATTCGCCTCACTTTTTGAATACTATGTAGGAATGACTAGCCTTAGTTGGCTGTTGTTATTTTTTCCGACATTTTCAATAAAGACACTATGGTGGTTATATGCCTAGTATGTATGCTGAATTTCGCACCTATTTAACTGTTTTCATTATTCTTTGTTATTAGTTTTATTTTCAGTTATGCACATGCTCACTGCCTCTGTTGACTAGGCTAAGATGGCCGCCGCTCTAACGGGCCGCGATGATGTCATCACTCCAATTTTACTTAACCACGCTATGGGTGGAGATCACTTGGCGTCCCGAGTATTCACCGGGGATCGAGCACGGACTCTTGAGAGCCGGCGCATAGCTGTTGTTCCAGTAAGTGTCATACACCCGCTCCGTTTCTGGAGCTTGGTCCGTTTTTTCGAAATGTAACACGCCTGTTTGTGCAGGCGAACGCGCTAATGCTTCACTTTGTAATTTGTTTTTAGACCCCGTGGCGACAGTCTTACATGTGAGTTGGTCTCTCTGGCTATTGGGTGTATTGGTGTAGGGTTACGCAGCTTGAGGCATTATTTAGGAACGTCCCCCTGTAATTTATGTTTTTGTCTTGTTTTGGCTTAAAGACAGAACGACCTGTGTGGCGTTTTAGTTATCGTGAGTATTGCTCAGTTATTCTTGTGCTGATATTCTCTGGAGCATGCGATAGAGATATACCACCTCACGAATTTGACCCCGCATGTTCACCTGTGGTTGCATGCGGTGAGAGTTACATATTTGAATGGTAACTTTTTATCTAACACTTGATTTGGTTTCTCGGATTACTTTATTATCACTTTGTTGGTTTTTTGTGTTGAGCTGGATATTGGTCTCCGTGTGCCTCAGGGTTTATTATTGTTGTTATTATGTTTGTATTAGACATTGCTGTGCAACGTCTCTGTCCTGAAGATGGTCCGACGGATCGACTTGACCAGCATGGACCGAAACGTCGACGCTTAACACCTGACATGCAATACACTGTATAATTCACTGTATAATTTGATTTGTGAATTCTTATGTGTAAATATTTACTTTGATGTGGTCTATAGAACGTAGCCACATGCTATGCTGTAGGTGTATGTAGACTATCAATCAGTTTACATGTTATTGTAGTCTGTCTGTTGCCAGTTCTGAAGTTTCTTTCATGTATTTAAAAAAACAAAAATTGAGAATCAAAAATAAATTAAATATATTTTTGATATAAGCCCTCTGGTTACTCTATTGATTTGTGTGATCACTCACGTGACACATATAAATGTAAAGTGGTTGTTTTGAATGATTCCTACCTGGACATTTAGCTTATTTATCAGTGTAATCAAGTCACAAGAAAACAGTGAAACAAACAAAAAAAAAGAAAAGGGGGCAGGGTAGAAACACCCTGACCCCTTAGGCCTGCTCAAGGGGTCCCACAAGGTCCCAGAGGGCCCAAAAAAGCATTTAAAAAATCATTTTGGCAGGATTCAAGCTGGGGTAGCAAATCCCACTGAAATTTAAAAAATAATTAAGCGCGGGCTCCCGTGCTTCATTTAAATGAAGCCCCGGGAAAGCCAGGTCCCGGGGGAATTGCCCAATTCATAATTAATATTTGTGGGGGCCAGCCCCACCCCTCAGAGCAACACTCTGCAAACAAGCCCCGTGGTGCGTTTTAAGTTGGAGAATTAATTCCCCTTCAATCCCGAGGGTCTCCAGGGTCTAACTAGCGCACCAGGCACCTCTAGTATGTGCCACAGGGCTGCGTTGCAGAGAAGTGGTCCTAGGCCACGCCCATTTTTACAACTCTCTGCTACGCAGCTTTGTGGTGGTCACTGGAGGTACCTGGTGGGCTAGTTGGACCCCAGGGACCCTCAGGATTGAAGTGGAATTAATTCCCCAACTTAAAACGCGCCACGGGGCATGTTTGTATACTTGTCACATCAGGACCCACCCCCTCCCTCTACCACTGTGCAAATGCGCCCATGGTGCATTTTAAGTCCACCAGGTACTTCCAGTGAGCTGTGTTGCAGAGAGGTATAAAAAGGAGCGTGACCTCGGACCACCTCTCGGCAACACAGCCCTGTGGCGCTTACTGGAAGTCCCTGGTGGACTAGTTTGCCCCCAGGGACCCTTAGGATTCAAGGGTACTTAAACCCCCAACTTAAACCGCGCCACGGGGTGTGTTTGCACAGTGGTGAAGGCAGGGGGCAGGGCCTGATGTGACAAGTGTACAAACAAGCCCGGTATCGTGTTTTAATATTTTTAAGTTGGGGGATTAAGTCCTCTTCATCTTGAGGGTCACTGGGGGCCAACTAGCCCACCCGGTATTTCCAATAAGCGCCACAAGGCATTGCAGGAGGTGGTCTGAGGCCTCACGCACCTTTTTACACCTCTCTGCAAAACAGCTCTGTGGCGCTTACTGGAGGTACCTGGTGGGCTATTTGGACCTCAGGGACCCTCAGGATTCAAGGGGATTTAATCTACCAACTTAAAACGTGCAACGGGGCGCATTTGCACACTTGTCACATTAGGCCCCGCCCCCTGCCTTCACTACTGTGAAAATGCACCCCATGGCATGTTTTAAGTTGGGGGATTAAGTCCCCTTGTATCCTAAGAGTCCCTGACGTCCATCAGGCCCACCAGGTACCTCCAGTAAGCGCCACAGAGCTGTGTTACAGAGAGGTGTAAAAAGCTGTGTGAGGCCTCAGACCACCTCCTACAACGCAGCCCTGTGGCACTTATTGGAAATACCTGGTGGGCTACCTTGCCTGAGTGACTCATCACTAGGCTGAATAGGCCCGGATTGGATTTAGAGTGGTGGGAGGAGTTTTCACTATTAACTGAATAGGCAGTGTCTCCTTTTCACAATTTTGTCTCCAGCCCCTGTGGCAGAGCTGGACCAGGGAGGACAGAACTGCTTTGTACTAAGCTCAGAGACTCCAAAGCAAAGAGAACAATGAGATAATGGGGTATGAGTATGATACCTAAAACCCCAGGATGTTAGATTGCTTATGGAAAAAAAGATGACCCTGCCAAGAAGAAGAACTGGAGCGCTGTGTGAGCAGCGCCGACTTTTCTGTGTGAGCCATGGATTGGCCTGCAGTTGCTGCCTTTATCTGTGGGCACAGGAAAAGGACAGACTCTTTTTGCCATGCTGTGGTATCTTGCTTCGAAAGGTCATCAAGGGCTTGCATGTGCTTGCCTTATGTTGGAAGTCTTAGGGAAATCAAATACTTAAAAAAGATCCTTGCTGTATCAGAAAGTAATCTGCCTGGAAGGAGAGCTGCAGAGCTGACTGACTGACTGAGGGTATTTATAAAGCGTACTACTGCTGAGGCGTCTTGGCGCTGGGGTGAGGTGACTGAGACATAACAACTGACATATTTAGGGTTGGGAAAATAGCCATGTTTTGATTTATTTCCTAAAAAACAATCTATTAGGTAACCTTCTCAAGTGCACAGGCAAGGAGTTCCAAAATTTGGATGCTAGAAAAGAGAACCATTTTCCTCCATACCTTACTCTTTTAATCTTGGGGAGTTGTACCAGGCCAAGAGTAGCTGACTGTAGAGACCGTGAAGGGTGGTAACGTGAAAACAAGGATTGCACATCCCCAGCCCCACCACCAAACAAGGCTTTGTGCACCAGGCAAAGTGTCTTAAAATCGACACGTCGTCAAATTGGGAGCCAGTGAAGCTGTTTATAGCTTTCGATGTAGGGTGATTTTTAGGTAACCCAAGCAGAGTTCTGGCTGACGCGTTTTGAATGGATTGAAGTTTAGCATACTGAGCAACGCCTGCTCCTAAATAAAGAACGCTACAGTAATCGATTCTGGACAGAATGATGGCTACTACCACTGTTTTCCTCAGGGAGAAGGGGATGAAAGAAAGAATCTTCCTTACGCCCCTTAAAATAAAAAAGAATGCAGAAGAAACTTGATTAATATGCGGGGCCCAGATTTGGTCTTTTCCGAACATGAATCCGAGGTTCTGAGCCTTAATAACTGGCACGGGCAGGTGCAGGCTGCAGTAGGCCACCCTAGCTGATTCCAGATCGAAACTTTCTGATCAAACTCCAAGACCTCCGTTTTCTCAGTGTTCTACTTCAAAAAGTTAGAACCCATCCAGGTCATCAATGCAGAGGTACAGTTACAGAAATCAGCTGTCATAGCATCCACTGCGTTACAGACACTATAAGCTGAGTGTCATTAGCATATGACACCAGTGTAAAGCCATAGCTTTTTATTAATCTAGCCAGAGGGGCTACGTAAATATTAAAGAGTGTAGGGGATAAGGCCGAGCCTTGAGGAACTCCCCCAAGGAGTGTAAATTCCTCCGATCGATATCCATCCCAAAGGATAATTTGTTTTGTAGACAATGAAAAGTAGGATAAGAGGGCGAGAGCTATACCACTGATACCTGCATCCTGTGGTCTTTGAATTAATACTGCATGACTAACGGTATCAAAGGCTGCAGTTAAATCGAGCACGACCTGTATAGCCCTTCCTCCCTCATCCATCACCTTACGTATTTCCTCGGCTGCCATAATCAAGGCTGTCTCCGTAGAATGTTTTGAACGGAAACCATGTTGTATGTTATCAAGGATGTATTTAATCTCTAGATAAGATGTTAGTTCTAGGTTTATGGCCTTCTCAAGAACTTAGGCAGCCAGCGGCAAGCAGGAGATGGGACGATAGTTCTTTTCATCCAGTGGATCCAACTTAGGTTGTTTTAGGAGGGGATGGATACAGGCTTTTTTCCATGACTTAGGAAAATCTCCTTATAACAGAATTTTATTTAGTACAGGAAATAATGAATAGCTTATCTCCTCTGGGGCCATATATAGTATATAGGGCGGGCAGTAGTCCAGGGTAGAGCCTGATTTGATATTTAACAACAGGTCCGCCACTTTCTCCTATGCCAATAATGGAATATGTGGCAGGCCGCAGTGCTCGACCTTATGTTCAGACTGACCTGAAATGTTTACCCCTGTGTCCTTAGCTGATTTTGAAAGGCCATTATATATACAGATTGAACCTTGCTTTGAAAGAAGCCAGCTAATTTGTCTACAAATTTTTGATCTCGTGGGAAAGTTACATCCCGCAGGCATTTCAACAGCGCAGAAACTGTTTGAAAAAGTTCCTTTGGAGAGTTAGTGGCTTCTTGGATTTTGGTGGTATAATATGCAGTTTTGGCCTGTATGATTGCGACCTTATATTCTTCAATGGCAGCACAATATACTTTCTTTTGTGCATCATCATATTGAGATCTCCAGATACGTTCTTTTTGCCTGCACTTAATTTTTACTAATTTAAGATCTGCAGAGTACGAGGGGGAGGAAACATTTTTATGTCGAGGTTACATAATCACTTCAGGTGCAACCTTATTTGTAGCTCTATTTATCCAGTTGTGAAAGTCTGTGGCAGCTAGATTAGCGTCAATAGAAATTGCAGGCCTGTTGCTAAGTGCTGACACGAAGTCAGATTCACTTACTGACTACCAGGCACAATATTTATCGATCAGAGGTCGAAAGCTCCTTCCACTATTGGATGTTACTGGCGTGATGTTAAAATACATTAACAATGGTCGGACCAAGGCAAAAGGCAAACCTTCTTAACCTCTATGCGAGAGTTATTAGTGCAGATACCACCTAGCGTGTGCCCTGCTATATGTGTGAACTCATCGACAATTTGCTTTAGTTCAAAACTGGCTAATTTGTCTAATAGACTTGCAGTATAAAAATTTTTATTATCTTCCAAATGAAAGTTAAAATCCCCTAGTATGGTAAAGGAATCTCTATTTAGACATGACTCCAGATAGGTGTGGAGGGAGTTCGAGAAAGACGATCTAGGGCCGGGTGGTCTATAAATTAATAGACCAGGAAATACTTCTGCGTTGTTGAGTTTTTATACTAAAAGACAATGCTTCAGCGTCTGATATAGACTCTGGAGTGAATCTGGCTGTATAATAAGAGCGATGGATTATGGCAATTCCTCCACCCCTTCCCCCATTCCATCAGAGTTGGCTGTGTGAGGAGCTCTATCCTTCCTGTTGTGTGAGGGTTGGGTTGGCCTGCAGTTGCTGCTCCTGTCTGGAGCAGGAGAAAGGCTAGACTGTTCTTCATCATATAAAAAGAAGGGCGAAGCATGGAGAGCGCTTTATTTCATGGGCATGGAGTGCTGTGTACTACAGCTGTGTCTCAGACCAAGTAAGCATGTGTGAGTGCTTTCTACTTGGTCGGCTGAGCACTCTTGTGGCAGGAACAAAGAACTGGTCATTAATTTAAACTGGTGCCACCCGCCTGAGCGCACAATGCCGATTGCCTTGTCTATAATGAATTGCAGTGGGAAAACACACTCATCGCTGCAGTCCTCCTTGTTGCCGTGGCAACCAGGATTCCTGCACAAGAATCGCTTGTCACACCACAGGAACCCTCCAAGCAAGGGCCCCTCACTACGAAGGATGTGGTGAGCGGAGCCCGTGGGGGAAGCCAAGCCATCCCAGAGAAGAGGTGGTGATGAAGGGGGTGCCTACTGCAAAGTCCGAGCCTGAGGAGCCTCGACATGAGCTTAGAAGTAGGCGTGCCTTTACCCAGAGTGGCAGGAACTCCAGGGTTGACCGGAGCTGTCCTGCATTTTCCTTGATCCAACCAGGCCGGCCAGTCCCATTGCACTGGTTGGTCTTGTTGTGGTTGGTGGCCCTAAAGCCTCAGCCCCGGGACCTACTGGGGATGAGCAGCTCCCTCTCCTCGTGGTGGGGGACCCGGGGAGGTCCCCTCGCTGTTTGTGGTAGTTTTGCGTGGAGCAGCAGCCCTGTGCAATCACTGGCTACTGCATTCCATTACACTACATGCAGCGGACACAACGAGATATCCCTGTTGATTCATACCTGGGGGGCGCTGAGTGGCTGCACTTGTCACAGCCTTTCCGGTCCCAAGGGGCCATAATTAAAAGCACATGAGTGCCCTCTAAGCACAAAGAAAATTACTGCAATCCTTATAAAGGGCATGCAGAAGTTCCAGTGCCCTGTGTGTTCACGTGGAATTACCATATAAAGTGTTGTAGGAGTACAGGAAAGCTGCACTCTGTATGTTCATGGTGAAATTTGGTGATTATGTATACCCTAACGGCTGCATTTCATGCCCTGATGTTACGACTTATGTTGTTTTATGACTTGTGGTAACAGCATAAGGAGTATCATTTCCGGCGTTGCATTTATGTGTACAGGGATGGTGGTCCGATGATGTGTTTAACATGTAAGGGTTTACTTTCTTGCACTAACTGTGATTGTGAACTATGTGTTATATAAAATATATGAGATATGTTTATGTACTTCAGCATGGAGTCTCTTTTGTGGTGTATTTAGTATGTCACTGGTGTGTGTTGCGCAAACACTTTACATATTCCCTATGGGATTCCATTTTTAGAACAGACCAGCTGCATGAACCTTAATTAAAGCGTGTCACATCTAATTGCGCAAATCTGAGAGCTTTGCCGCAATATTTTTAAATATTTTGTTTGGTGCATTTAATTTAATTTAATTTACCTTTCCCCTGTTTTTAACTCTTCGCCCCACCTGCTTGCATGATAATTGTTATCATCACCGCTTCTTTGGCGTGTCCCTTCACGACTATTCCCACTGTTGGAGGACATCTTGGGGGAGAGAAGGACGCCTGGCGGCGCCATCTTTGGTGATGGTCTAGTCGTCATAAGGACGCTAGACATCTATTTAAGGTAGGTAAATCACTCACCCAGTCTTTTTAGAACAGACCAGCTGCATGAACCTTAATTAAAGAATGTCACATCTAATTGCGCAAATCCGCGAGCTTCACCGCAATATTTTTAAATATCCTGTTTGGTGCATTTATTTTAATTTAATTTACCTTTCCCCTGTTTTTAACTCTTCGCCCCACCTGCTTGCACGATAATTGTTATCATCACCGCTTCTTTGGCGGGTCCCTTCACGACTATTCCCACTGTTGGAGGACATCTTGGAGGAGAGAAGGACGCCTGGCGGCGCCATCTTTGGTAATGGTCTAGTCGTCATAAGGACGCTAGACATCTATTTAAGGTAGGTAAATCACTCGCCCAGTCTTTTTAGAACACAGAGTGCCCGCCCGCTGGAGTGGTCTGACCACTTCGCAGTCCACTTTTCCTTACCTCATGCTAAGAGCCTGGTAAAGGGTGGCTGTGGTAAGGGCGAATTAATCCGTCTGTGGGGTAAACTTGATATCATGAAGTTAAACCAGCACCTTTCAAATACTCGCCCTGACATTGATGTTCCTGTTCTGGAACTGAACACCGCAGTATCCCACTGGCTCACAAATGCTGTACTACTCTTCTCCCTTTAACGCCGAAACATTCTAGGTCTCACCATCCCCCTGCACCTTAGTTCTCTGATGATTTGAAGATCTTACGAGCCAATTGCAAGGCCCTTGAAAGGAAATGGAGGCATTCTTACTCTATTTCTCGGAAAGCTGTTTATAAAGAAGCTTTGAAGGGGTATCACTCACAATGCAAAATTGCGAGAGCTGCATACACTGTGAGTACAGTGACGCAAGCACAGAACTGTCCGTGCACTCTTTTTTCTGTTGTCAAGAAGTTAACAGGAGCAGATACTGTCCCGATCCCTCCAGCGTTGGAGGAAGCTCAATGCAACTCTATTGCTGAATTCTTTATTGCCAAGGTTGAACGCATATACGACTCTATGAGTACTCCCTTGACAGTAATTGAACCCTGATTAGGACAGACTGCAGTGATTGAACAACCGCCTCCAATGGCGAGAGTTACAAACTGGCAACTGTTTGATGATACCTCGTTCCTTTCCTGCTTGAACAGTGTTAGATCTGGAGCACCTCGTGATCCAATACCTGCAAAAGTCCTAAAGATACGGGACCTTGAACCCCGGCGGGTTCTTATGAGATTGCTTAATGCATCTCTAATTGAGTCTCAGGTGTTACAGGAATGGAAGCATGCGATGGTTGTCCCTCTCTTAAAGAAGGCAGGAGCAACCATGTCCAATCTCGCTAACTTTAGACCCATAGCCTTGCTGCCTGTTTTTTCAAAAGTGTTGGAAAGGCATGTTAACACTCAGTTAAGTCATCTTGTAGAAAGCTCGGGATTCTTACATCCTTCCCAGTCCGGCTTTCGAGCGCACCACTCCACCGAGACTGCGCTCCTTGGGGTGACGGAGAGTTTACGGCACGGTATCGACCGCGGGGAGACATCTGCACTCATCCTTTTGGATTTGAGTGTGGCGTTCGATACCGTGTCCCATTCCATCCTCATGAACTCTCTCCGGTCCCTGGGAGTAGTTGGTCCTGCGTTAGCCTGGATTGCCTCCTTTTTAAGTGAGCGCACTTTCCAGGTTTTTTCAATGAAAGCTGTATCTGATACCTGTTCATCGGCATATGGTGTTCCCCAGGGGTCTATACTCAGCCCCCTACTATTTAACATCTATGTTAGACCCCTGGCTACCATCGTGGAGGACGCTGGGCTGACCATATTTTCATACGCCGATGACACTCAGATTGTTTTCTCCCTTTCCAGCAGTGAGTGCAGCAATATATCAGTCCTGAAGGTCGGACTGTCGCGTGTCGCTGAGTGGATGCAGAAGCATCTCCTCAAGTTAAACGGTGACAAGACTGAGATAATCATTTTGGGGAAGAATAAAGATCTCTGGGGCTCTAAGCACTGGCCTAGTGACATGGGACCCCTCCTCGTCTCTGTGGAACCTCGGATTTCTTATAGATGACAAGCTCTCTATGAGGCAGCAGGCCACTAAGGTGGCCTCCGTTTGTTTTGCCACCTTGAGATGGCTCCAGAAAATCCTATGGATGCTGCCCCGTGCCACCCAGAGAACCGTTGTCCAGGCGCTATTAATCTCCCGCCTGGACTACGGAAATGTCCTGTATCTCGGTGCCGACAATTCAACCATCAACAAACTTCAGGTGGTGCAAAATTCATCGGCCCGGCTTTTTTGTAATGTACCGAGGAGATCTTCGGCCTCACAGGCTCTTCGTGACCTACATTGGCTTAGGGTCCCGAGCCGAATCAAATTTAAAGCCCTGTGTCATCTTTTTAAAATTAAGCAGGGCTTGGCCACAAAATATCTACAGAGTCTTGTCCAAACCTACAAACCCAGTCGCACATAGAGATCTTCCACAAATGGCGATTTTGTTGTTCCAAGATTTAAACTTGTAAAGATGGGGGGCCGGTCTTTCTCCCATCTAGGCCCCAAATCCTGGAACGCACTACCTATTGCCCTGAAATCAGAGACTGATTTATTTTGCTTTCGGAAAAAAGACCCTGCTCTTTCAGTAGATCTGTCCTTTCGCTCTAGCTGGCTTATTGCACGGTGCTGTCTTTTTTTTTTTTTTTTTCTTCTTCTGTCTATCCCTGGCGCCGGGAAACCCACTGCGGGTAGCTGTTGCGCATTATAAGTGCAAATAAATAAATATAATAAGCCTGACTGCTCTGCCAAGCTATCAACAAAAAGAAATACAGAGTTCCCCTGGTTACAGTCAGCTAAAGGACTGTCAACAGTCTCTCTCTTGTCGGGTCAAACAGTAAAAAAGTGAGTGTAGTGAACCCTCTCTTGGAATTTTTGGGGTATCTCACACGAGTCGCCGGTTGGACTACACTTGTAATCCCACCCGGTGATCGTTCAGTGTCATCATCGATACCCTGCCCCTGCGCCAGGCTGGCAGTGCAATGCCTGTCGGGCAACAATAGTTGTTGCTCTTTGGCGGGGATCTTCTATTCCTTTCGCCAAAGGGTGTGTGGATGTAAGGGGGCCATGCAAGGAGGTAATAAGTGAATGTGCAAAAGTGAGCGTGGGTGAAAATAAAAAGGAGTCAGTAGAGTCCAAAAATGGGATTTTAATGATATGGCTCACTGCTCTCTTAAAAAAACAAGGGGTATAGAGGCAGAACTGTCAAGGTATTAAGCCTCATTCGACCCTTGGTAAGTGAATGGTCAACATGTTTCTTGCTTATAGAGCAATTCGTCAGGACCAGGGGGTGCTCATATGATTTGCACGGGCTCCCCCGTGATCAGGGGGCCCAGTATACGACCTGGTGGGTGTCGTATGGCTTTCCTCAGGACCCTTCCCAGGGCTAAAATAGGAGAGAGAAGGGAAGAGAGAAGTGTACTGTCATGGAGAGACCAGAGAGACATCATAGACAAACGTGGAAACATTCGCGTTTTATGGCTGTCATCATGTACAGTGGGTGAGCATGCCTTTGGTTTATTCAAGGCAGAACGCATGCTTAGTGGTATCCAACAAGGTTGGTTGGAAGGTTTGTCATGCAGTAAAAACCTGTAAAAATCAAGGGCTATTACTGTGCTATCAGCATGCGTAATCGCTAGTGGTAATTGAGACAACATTTTGGGGGGAGAAAAACAGTCTTCAAACTTTTCTTAGTGAAGTTTCATCAAAGAACACTAGATGGAGTTAGTGTGTCGGTAACTAACCATTGTAGTGAACCATAACACCCGCCGAAAAAATACAGTGATGATAAACATATAGAATGACCTTACCCGTATAATATGCTACGGAGGCTTCCTCGAGCTGACCGGGTGGGGCCAGGACTTGGTGGAGACCACCTGTTAAGAGGAAGTGTCCCCGCCATGTTATCGATTGGCGGTCAAGGCGCCTCCCCATTCAAGTGCTTAAGGCTTGATCCCGCCGTGGCGCTCAGAGCGAGGCGCACGCGGGGGCGCAGAACGGAGCATATGTGCCTTACCTCGGAGTTCCTGGCGTAGGGCGTCTAGTCACCTACCCTTCCCACTGCGGACGGTGCCGCAGATCAGCCGGTACAGCTTGGCGTGCCGGGCGCACTTTTTATGACCCGTGTGTGTGGCTGGATTAGTGGGCGTGGCCCCGGCGCGTTACCGGGCAACGAGTGGTAAACAATGGACATAGAAGATTCACTCGCTCCGTGTGAAGCCGGTGGTGTTACAAGGAAGGTGGCTTCGCGTAATTAGCGAGGCGGGAGGGAATCACGAGTGCCATCTTGGAATGGAGGTGGATATAGGTAGCACGATGATAGTCGTGTTGGGGTGCTGGTAATGTGACCCCGCGGAACTATGCATGGGTGACATTGGATATTTGGGATCATTCAGTTTACTGGTTATTGGCAGTGTTAGGCATAGTACGGACAACGCAGTCCATTGGTCGGCTATCTAGTGAGCATTGTCCAGGGCACCGCATCGTTGAGCCCGTTTTCATCTGTGTGTAGACGGTGTACCCATCTTTGCTCCAGTCTGAAGAGGGATTGCTGATTCATACCAGGTTGGCATTCTAGAACTGTCCACTGTAGGTCCTCAGTGGTATGTTTGTGTTCCTTGAAATGTTCATACAGCCCGGTGTGTGTTTTGGAGCATCGAATGTTGCTGTTGTGCTCCATTATCCGTTGTTTCACCGGGCGCATTGTCATTCCGATATAGAGCAATCGACAGGGGCACATCAGGATGTATATACATCTCGAACTGTTACAATTCGTATGTTTGTGAAAGGTCCAGGTGAATTCTCCTGGGAGCTCAATAGTTTTGCCTTGGATGGTCTGGGGGCATACCACACAGGAACCACATTTGTAGTGTCCAGTTACGGGAGGAAGGTCCCACAAGGTCCTAACTGGGCGAGTTTGTAGTTTCTTGGGGCGAGTGTGGATCAATGTGTCCTTGAGGTTGGCAGTCCTTTTGAAGGCGAACCGTGGTTGTGCCAATTCCATCCCAGTAGAGTTCAAGATACCCCAATGTGTCAACACGGCTTTCTTGATAAACGCTGAATGCCTGGTGTAGGAGGTGACACAGGTTATGGTGTCATCTGGTTCTTTGGGGTGGACCTCTAGAAGGGCATCTCTATTGTTGTTCAATGCTCGTTTGTACGAATTCTTTAACAACCGGGTGGGATACCCTCTGTCCTGGAGTTTATGCTGTAAGGTCCGGGCCTCTTGTCTGAAGTCTTGGACGGAGCTACAGTTCCTGCGGATCCTCAGGAATTGCCCAAAGGGTAGATTATCTCGCAGGGCCTTAGTATGGTGGCTTTGGTAGAGAAGCAAGCTATTTCTGTCAGTGTCCTTTTTGTATAGCGTGGTGGTTATTGCTTCTGGTTCCAGATTGATGGTAAGGTCAAGGAATGGTATGGACGTCTCCGAGATAGTTCCAGTGAATTTAAGGAAGGGGTCTTGTAGGTTAATCCAGTCACAGAAGGCTTCACAGCTGGAACGGTCCCCTTTCCAAAGAATCAAGATGTCGTCGATAAAGCGACGCCAGAGAGTTAAGTTCTCTCGGTATGGGTTTTGCTCCGGAGGGTAGATGTACCTCTTCTCGAACGAGGCCATATAAATGCAGGCCAGGCTCGGCGCGAAGGTAGAACCCATGGAAGTCCCCCGTATTTGATGGTATAACTGGGATTCATACCTGAAGAAGTTCTCGGTTAATGCGAGATGGGCCAGTTCCATAATGAATGGTATTGGTGTTGGGGATAACCATTCCTCTTCTCGCATCAACGAATCCACTGCTTCCAGGGTTGCTTGTTGCGGGATATTAGTATAAAGTGCCTCCACATCGAGGGTAAGAAGCAAGTCAGTGTCCTCTCTGCCGTCTATGTCTGCAATTAGACGTAGTACATCCCTGGTGTCTTGCAGGTAGGATGGTATCTGTTTGACGTAAGGTTGGAAGAACGCATCACAAAATTGTGACAGTGGTTCTAGTAAAGATCCAATTCCAGAGACAATAGGTCTCCCAGGGACAGGGGACGTGCCCTTGTGTATCTTCGGGAGAGTATAGAAGTAGGGGATAACAGGATCCGGAGTGATCAAAAAATCTGCTTCCTTTCTGCTAATCCACTCGTTGGACTCCCCCTCAATCACAAGGCCCATGATGGTAGTCGTCAATCTTTTGGTTGGGTCTTCAAGGAGGGGTCTGTAATGGTTGGTGTTTGTCAATTGTCTTCTGCACTCACGGTCGTAGTCTTCGTAGTTCTGAATGACCGTGGCGCCCCCCTTGTCCGCTTGTTTGATGACGATCGACTCGTCTTGGCCTAGTGTTTTGACTGCTAGTCGTTCTGTCTTGGACAGATTGTGGAAGGTTTTCTTCGAGGGTATCTCACGCATGCTCCTCAGGACTGCCCGCTCAAAAGTCAGTACTTCGGGGGGTACCATCCCATCAGTGGGGGTGAAGGTGGAGGGTTTTCTTAGACCTGTATCCAGATCCGGGAGCTCAGGTTGATTTTCAAAGAATGCCCGAAGACGGATTTTCCTAAAGAATTGTTTCAATTCAATCATCTCTTGGAATGGGTCTGGGGTCGGTGTGGGAACAAAACCAAGACCTTTCTCTAATACTTGTGTTTCGGTAGGTGTCAGGGTTCTCTTAGATAGATTAACAACTAAGCTCGTCTCCCCCTGGATGACGTGCTCCTGGTCTCCATTGCTGCTGGTGCTGGTATCTGGTCCTGCCACTGTACACCCTTTTGCCCTCCTCGCTTTCGCCCTCTTCCTCTGCCCCAGCCTCTGCCGTGAAAAGGTGGCGGATTAGGGGGGTAGAATTGCGGGGGGCCCTGTGGGTAGAAGGGGTACTGCCAGGGGGGTGCCATCTGTGGTGGCCCATGGAAGGCTGGGCCTTGGTAATAGCCTTGTTGCCATGTCCGAGGTGGTCGGGGATTTCTTGGTGGGACTCCCCCACTGGAATCGCTACTGTCCGATCCACGTCTGGTCTCGCTCCCCGAGTTTTCATCAGAGGAGTAGGTTTTCTTTTTCCCGTTGTAGTCATCCTTCAAGTAGGGGTAGACTTTTTCTTTGACAAATTTGGCAATATCTTTCTCGAGTTTAGTTGTTTTTTGTTTTAGTAGAAACTCGTGGTGGTCTGCCATTTCTTGATTTATTTCCGAGAGTTTGGTCGTGAACGCTGTTTTGTTGTTCTTGGATATGGCGGTTTTCATGGTAGCTTCCATGGCGGAGATCTTCTCTAGTAAAGCATCTGATAGACGCTTTGCCGTTTGACTAATGAGAAAGAGGAGATCCTTGGTACATTTCCACGAAACTTGACACCACTCTAACTTGAACCTTTTGTCGTCCAAAAATAGTCTTGGAATTATGTTTACTATCAAACCTTGTGGGGCTATATTGCTCCTCAAGTATTCAGTCATCATGATTCCGTGAATGGTGATCCTGATGAGTTCCTTTTTCATTTCCGATAGTATGGTCCAATCATCGGAGGATGCACCGGATGATGTGGTAGGGGGATTTGTAAGGAGGGATGGTGTCGATCTCAGGGCGTCGGCTATGGTGTCCTCATTGAAACTGAGCCCGGGGACGTCCTCCATGGTCGTAAAGGTTCCGGATGCGGTGCCAAGGATGTCTGCCGGCCAGAGTAAGGTGATCGTTTGAGATTAATGTGATTCTCCCACTTTTAAATGTTGTCTCAAAAATGGTCCAACGTGGCGAGTAGAATCTTCGCCAATTGGTAACCCGTCAACAAAAGGGGGGGTTCCCGTGCCAAAGGCACGCAAGGGTTTGTATCAACAGGGGGGAACACAGGGTTTAGGACAGTTATTTAGAGGGGTCCAATGTATGTGTCCTAGAAAGACTATCAACAAAAAGAAATACAGAGTTCCCCTGGTTACAGTCAGCTAAAGGACTGTCAACAGTCTCTCTCTTGTCGGGTCAAACAGTAAAAAAGTGAGTGTAGTGAACCCTCTCTTGGAATTTTTGGGGTATCTCACACGAGTCGCCGGTTGGACTACACTTGTAATCCCACCCGGTGATCGTTCAGTGTCATCATCGATACCCTGCCCCTGCGCCAGGCTGGCAGTGCAATGCCTGTCGGGCAACAATAGTTGTTGCTCTTTGGCGGGGATCTTCTATTCCTTTCGCCAAAGGGTGTGTGGATGTAAGGGGGCCATGCAAGGAGGTAATAAGTGAATGTGCAAAAGTGAGCGTGGGTGAAAATAAAAAGGAGTCAGTAGAGTCCAAAAATGGGATTTTAATGATATGGCTCACTGCTCTCTTAAAAAAACAAGGGGTATAGAGGCAGAACTGTCAAGGTATTAAGCCTCATTCGACCCTTGGTAAGTGAATGGTCAACATGTTTCTTGCTTATAGAGCAATTCGTCAGGACCAGGGGGTGCTCAAATGATTTGCACGGGCTCCCCCGTGATCAGGGGGCCCAGTATACGACCTGGTGGGTGTCGTATGGCTTTCCTCAGGACCCTTCCCAGGGCTAAAATAGGAGAGAGAAGGGAAGAGAGAAGTGTACTGTCATGGAGAGACCAGAGAGACATCATAGACAAACGTGGAAACATTCGCGTTTTATGGCTGTCATCATGTACAGTGGGTGAGCATGCCTTTGGTTTATTCAAGGCAGAACGCATGCTTAGTGGTATCCAACAAGGTTGGTTGGAAGGTTTGTCATGCAGTAAAAACCTGTAAAAATCAAGGGCTATTACTGTGCTATCAGCATGCGTAATCGCTAGTGGTAATTGAGACAACATTTTGGGGGGAGAAAAACAGTCTTCAAACTTTTCTTAGTGAAGTTTCATCAAAGAACACTAGATGGAGTTAGTGTGTCGGTAACTAACCATTGTAGTGAACCATAACACCCGCCGAAAAAATACAGTGATGATAAACATATAGAATGACCTTACCCGTATAATATGCTACGGAGGCTTCCTCGAGCTGACCGGGTGGGGCCAGGACTTGGTGGAGACCACCTGTTAAGAGGAAGTGTCCCCGCCATGTTATCGATTGGCGGTCAAGGCGCCTCCCCATTCAAGTGCTTAAGGCTTGATCCCGCCGTGGCGCTCAGAGCGAGGCGCACGCGGGGGCGCAGAACGGAGCATATGTGCCTTACCTCGGAGTTCCTGGCGTAGGGCGTCTAGTCACCTACCCTTCCCACTGCGGACGGTGCCGCAGATCAGCCGGTACAGCTTGGCGTGCCGGGCGCACTTTTTATGACCCGTGTGTGTGGCTGGATTAGTGGGCGTGGCCCCGGCGCGTTACCGGGCAACGAGTGGTAAACAATGGACATAGAAGATTCACTCGCTCCGTGTGAAGCCGGTGGTGTTACAAGGAAGGTGGCTTCGCGTAATTAGCGAGGCGGGAGGGAATCACGAGTGCCATCTTGGAATGGAGGTGGATATAGGTAGCACGATGATAGTCGTGTTGGGGTGCTGGTAATGTGACCCCGCGGAACTATGCATGGGTGACATTGGATATTTGGGATCATTCAGTTTACTGGTTATTGGCAGTGTTAGGCATAGTACGGACAACGCAGTCCATTGGTCGGCTATCTAGTGAGCATTGTCCAGGGCACCGCATCGTTGAGCCCGTTTTCATCTGTGTGTAGACGGTGTACCCATCTTTGCTCCAGTCTGAAGAGGGATTGCTGATTCATACCAGGTTGGCATTCTAGAACTGTCCACTGTAGGTCCTCAGTGGTATGTTTGTGTTCCTTGAAATGTTCATATAGCCCGGTGTGTGTTTTGGAGCATCGAATGTTGCTGTTGTGCTCCATTATCCGTTGTTTCACCGGGCGCATTGTCATTCCGATATAGAGCAATCGACAGGGGCACATCAGGATGTATATACATCTCGAACTGTTACAATTCGTATGTTTGTGAAAGGTCCAGGTGAATTCTCCTGGGAGCTCAATAGTTTTGCCTTGGATGGTCTGGGGGCATACCACACAGGAACCACATTTGTAGTGTCCAGTTACGGGAGGAAGGTCCCACAAGGTCCTAACTGGGCGAGTTTGTAGTTTCTTGGGGCGAGTGTGGATCAATGTGTCCTTGAGGTTGGCAGTCCTTTTGAAGGCGAACCGTGGTTGTGCCAATTCCATCCCAGTAGAGTTCAAGATACCCCAATGTGTCAACACGGCTTTCTTGATAAACGCTGAATGCCTGGTGTAGGAGGTGACACAGGTTATGGTGTCATCTGGTTCTTTGGGGTGGACCTCTAGAAGGGCATCTCTATTGTTGTTCAATGCTCGTTTGTACGAATTCTTTAACAACCGGGTGGGATACCCTCTGTCCTGGAGTTTATGCTGTAAGGTCCGGGCCTCTTGTCTGAAGTCTTGGACGGAGCTACAGTTCCTGCGGATCCTCAGGAATTGCCCAAAGGGTAGATTATCTCGCAGGGCCTTAGTATGGTGGCTTTGGTAGAGAAGCAAGCTATTTCTGTCAGTGTCCTTTTTGTATAGCGTGGTGGTTATTGCTTCTGGTTCCAGATTGATGGTAAGGTCAAGGAATGGTATGGACGTCTCCGAGATAGTTCCAGTGAATTTAAGGAAGGGGTCTTGTAGGTTAATCCAGTCACAGAAGGCTTCACAGCTGGAACGGTCCCCTTTCCAAAGAATCAAGATGTCGTCGATAAAGCGACGCCAGAGAGTTAAGTTCTCTCGGTATGGGTTTTGCTCCGGAGGGTAGATGTACCTCTTCTCGAACGAGGCCATATAAATGCAGGCCAGGCTCGGCGCGAAGGTAGAACCCATGGAAGTCCCCCGTATTTGATGGTATAACTGGGATTCATACCTGAAGAAGTTCTCGGTTAATGCGAGATGGGCCAGTTCCATAATGAATGGTATTGGTGTTGGGGATAACCATTCCTCTTCTCGCATCAACGAATCCACTGCTTCCAGGGTTGCTTGTTGCGGGATATTAGTATAAAGTGCCTCCACATCGAGGGTAAGAAGCAAGTCAGTGTCCTCTCTGCCGTCTATGTCTGCAATTAGACGTAGTACATCCCTGGTGTCTTGCAGGTAGGATGGTATCTGTTTGACGTAAGGTTGGAAGAACGCATCACAAAATTGTGACAGTGGTTCTAGTAAAGATCCAATTCCAGAGACAATAGGTCTCCCAGGGACAGGGGACGTGCCCTTGTGTATCTTCGGGAGAGTATAGAAGTAGGGGATAACAGGATCCGGAGTGATCAAAAAATCTGCTTCCTTTCTGCTAATCCACTCGTTGGACTCCCCCTCAATCACAAGGCCCATGATGGTAGTCGTCAATCTTTTGGTTGGGTCTTCAAGGAGGGGTCTGTAATGGTTGGTGTTTGTCAATTGTCTTCTGCACTCACGGTCGTAGTCTTCGTAGTTCTGAATGACCGTGGCGCCCCCCTTGTCCGCTTGTTTGATGACGATCGACTCGTCTTGGCCTAGTGTTTTGACTGCTAGTCGTTCTGTCTTGGACAGATTGTGGAAGGTTTTCTTCGAGGGTATCTCACGCATGCTCCTCAGGACTGCCCGCTCAAAAGTCAGTACTTCGGGGGGTACCATCCCATCAGTGGGGGTGAAGGTGGAGGGTTTTCTTAGACCTGTATCCAGATCCGGGAGCTCAGGTTGATTTTCAAAGAATGCCCGAAGACGGATTTTCCTAAAGAATTGTTTCAATTCAATCATCTCTTGGAATGGGTCTGGGGTCGGTGTGGGAACAAAACCAAGACCTTTCTCTAATACTTGTGTTTCGGTAGGTGTCAGGGTTCTCTTAGATAGATTAACAACTAAGCTCGTCTCCCCCTGGATGACGTGCTCCTGGTCTCCATTGCTGCTGGTGCTGGTATCTGGTCCTGCCACTGTACACCCTTTTGCCCTCCTCGCTTTCGCCCTCTTCCTCTGCCCCAGCCTCTGCCGTGAAAAGGTGGCGGATTAGGGGGGTAGAATTGCGGGGGGCCCTGTGGGTAGAAGGGGTACTGCCAGGGGGGTGCCATCTGTGGTGGCCCATGGAAGGCTGGGCCTTGGTAATAGCCTTGTTGCCATGTCCGAGGTGGTCGGGGATTTCTTGGTGGGACTCCCCCACTGGAATCGCTACCAAGAGGGTGAGCAGGCGTTCTCTTTGATGTGTAACTCTCTTACCCCACGTAGAGTGGTGGGTTTAGCCTGGCTTAGTTGTATACCCTAGCCAATTAGAAACCCCATTTCTAACAGCACACCTAACACATCTTCCTGTCTACTGCCTGTGTTAACATCCCCACAAAATACATTTGTCACAGGTAGTTGTGATTCCATTGCCACAGAGTCGATCTCAATGCTCAAAAATGTCAATCATGTTGCAAGGCCATCTGTTTTTTCTATTTTTAAAGGGACAACCAACTGTTTGGACAGTTCCTTAAAAGTTGCTAACAACCTAGTGCACTCTCCTCTAATATAATTTTCTCCCACCACCAAGAAGTCATCGAAAAAGAGCAGAATATGCCTCACCCTGGTACTTTTCCCACTGCTCATTCCACAAATATCCTCAGTTTTTCAAAAGCAGCACATGCCGCTCTAGAACCCTTGGGCAAAACCCTGTCTATGTCAATGTTTCCTTGAAATTGTATTCCTAGTAAAGTCACATCACACAGGTGAATCAGTGATAAATGAAATGCAGACTTGATGTCTGACTTTGCCATTACTGTCCCAGCCCTGCATTCATGTATTATCCTCACGCCCTAATTTATGCTTGTGTATGTCACAGAGCATTCTTTCTGGTCACTATATTCATCAATTAAGGGCCCTTACAGTCAAGACAAGTGATAAATCATTCTATAATCTCCTTGTGTCTTTTTTTGCACTAGCCCTACTGGAAAGACAATCAAATTCTTTGAGTGTGGAATAGGCCTGCCTTCCTACTTTCCTCCACTTCCTTGTTCAGTTTTCCTGCATCAGCAACTTTTACCCTTTACATGATCTGAGGTTGTATGCCCATCTCTCTTCTTGACTCATGTGAGGCAGCCTGAATCCTTTTCGAAAGCTTCTTTCCAAGTCTCCTGCCACTGTTTTATCTGGGTACAGCCATAACCCGCGTAACAGCCTTTTCCAGGCACCCCTCTACCCCAACCTCTCTGTGTAAATCCTTATCAGCCTCCACAATACAACACTGGATGCCTGATGTTACATTTGTTATACTCAGGCTGGAACTTGCATGGGTATTGATAACATGGTCCTTTGTAGTACTTACAGCTTTTGCCTATAACTCGTTTCCTCCGCAACTGCTGCCTAATGGAGGGACGTTCTGGAAAATGCTTTATGGGCAGTGGCAACTACTCACCATGTGTTGTGTTTGCAAAGATCTGGTGGGTGTCATCAGCTACAGCCACAACTCATTTTCTAAACCACTTCAAGCTCTTCAGGGCTCACACTCCTGCTTGTTTGAAATCGCTTATTGTATTTCGGCCAAGCGAGACCCCAAAACTGATGCTAGCTATCTTTATGACATTAATGTATTTCTTTAACCCAACACTTTCTTCTGGCTTTCTCTCAAATCTAATACTTGCATCTATGATAAATGCTGCCATCCACGTATCAATGTTATTAGGGACTCAGCGTCTCTTTGTCAATTCTCTTTCTTCCAACTTAGATTACTCTTTGCAGCTCATTTCTCTAAGGAGCAAATTTAACAGGTCTAATCATTCTCACATATCTTTTCCTTCATGCTAGCCAAATACATGATTACCTAGTGTGTCTCCAACTCCTAAATATTGTAGTGTCCTCTCCCTTTCATCCTCATTTTCTCCCTTTCTCCCCCTCATTGTTTTCCCCTCCTCCCTTTTGGCCAGGCTTGTGTCCTGTATGTTGCATTTTTCCACCTCCATATCCTTTGACTCTCCGCCCCTTTCTCCTCCTCCAACTTCATCCCCTTTGACATTAGAAGTATATTCAGATACCATTCATCACCATTCATGTCCCCAAAAGTGACACGTCCCCCCGCAGGTCCCCAGCCCCTTCGCTGTGTCCTTAAAAGTGACAGGTCTGTCTGCAAAAGTGACATGTATGTGTGTCCTTAAAAGTGCAAGTGGCGTGTCCTTAAAAGTGACAGGTATAAAGCCCCTGGAAATACAAGGGTGTGGCACAGGGTATGTGTCAGAGTGTGAACGCCGAGCACATGTTGAACCCCTTGCTAGGTTAGCAGGTCATTTAGGGGTGTGTGTAAAAAAAGTGTGTTCCTGTAAGAGAGAGAAATGTCTGGGTCTGTTTAAAAACGAGGGCTGCCGTGCTGTGGCAGTTGGTGTCTGAGCAGGCATCCCCAAGTCCCCCAACCCCGGGTAGTATGGCTGTCTAACACATTGGTTTACAGTGCAGAGTTTTTTTTTAAAAGGGTCTTTCTTTAGAATCAGATTTTGCAATTTGAGATGCGTCGCAGCCACAGCTGGGGGGCAGAAAACTAACCATTAGGCTCACAAGTCACAACGTGAAAACACCAGAACAAAAGTCACAAGTCACAACATGAAAGCACATGAACAAAAGGCCAGCTACCTCGACAGAGCGCTGTTGAGAACATGAAAAACGAATCAGCCAGTCCCAAGCTTCCCATGAGCCTTAAATTGTATAGTACAAGGCTTGTTTATAAAACATCAGTCCATCCTTCCCAGGAGCAGAAGTCCCAAAAATAGGTGATTAGGCGAACAGGCCTGTTGGTTTAATTAACAAATGTCAAATGCGGAAGTGTGTATCTAGCAAAAACAATGCAGTGCTCAGAAACGTACTCAATAATGACCCTCACATGGTCAAACAGCAATTCCCTAAAACGTTCGCCGGAGTTCTTCCCAAAACAGCCCAATGGTTTAATTAAAAGATACGCAGGTTTAATTAACATCTGTCAAGGGGCAAAATAGCACATAACAAAACAAGACAGTGGCCCAAAAACATTCTAAACAATCTCCGCCATAAAGGATGGCGCCCTTCCAATTAGCATGCCAGGACCCTAAAACTTAAGCCGAAGCTCATCCCACAACAGGCCCGAGGTTTAATTAACAGATGTCAAAGCTTAAAATGTCATCTAACAAAACAAGCCAATGGTCAGAAAACGTTTACCAATAATGACCCTCACTACAATGTTTTATTACCAATACTGACCCGCACTACAAGATTCTAAGCACTCCCCATCCATAAAGGGGGCGTCCTTCCAATTACCATGTCCGGACATGTATAAAAAGCATACTTCAGGTCGCCATCACAATCAGCCATTCAAAAACTCATTTGGAAGAACATGCGTGAATTGTTTTTACTGCACAGCCACACAACCTCGAAGCTTAAAGGCCACAATGGATCAGAGCAACTTATCACAGATTGACGCTGCATGCAACAACTTAAGGAAGGTAAATAAATAAGGGGATGGCTCTATGTTGTGGGAATAAGTTGTTTTAAATAATGTCTAATGTGGGTGTGGTTAGGATGCTTAATGTCAATAGTGTGGGATGTAGAATATGGTTGTAATTTTAAGTTTTAACAACGTCGAGAAGTATTTTTAAATAGTTACTAACTGCTCTAGAGTCCCCAGAGGTTTCAAAACTGCCTCCAAAACATTTTAACAATAAATAAAACCTGCTTAAGTACTCACCCTTGGGGCGATGCCTGTTGATAGTTGTCCAATACCCTTATGTGTGAGGTCCAAAAATAAAATTAAAATGTCCGAGCCCGCTTGCAGCAGGTGCTGCTCTGGTTTCTGGCAGGGTCCGGCGTGTGATGCTGGGGGCTGTGAGGGGTTCAAGGCTCCGCAAGTTTAAAATAAATGCCCCCGAGCTTGCTTGCGGAAGGCTCTGCTCGGGGCTTGTGCGGCAGGGGTGGGGGGCTCCTATGGCGCATGAGTGTGCAAGGCCCAATTTAAAAAAAAAAAGCATTTAAGCCCTCGGGAGCTCGCTGTGCTCCATGCGGAGCTCTGGTGCTTTGTGCAGCAGGGGTGGGGGCTCTGATGGCTCCTGTGGTGCCTGTTGGCGCAAGGCCAAGGTTTTTTTTTTATTGAAGCCCCCCTCGGAGCCCGCTGTGCTGAATGCGGAGCTCTGGGGGTTTGTTCGGCAGGGGTGGGGGCTCCTGTGGCGCCTGTGGGCGCAAGGCCTAGTTTTTTAAATATTGAAACCCCCCGAGTCCACTGCAATCCATGCGGAGCTCCGGGGGTTTGTGCGGCAGCCTGTGGGCGCGTGGGCCAATTTTTTTTAAATTGAAGCCCCCGGAGTCCGCTGTGCTCCATGCGGAGCTCTGGGGTATGTGCAGCAGGGGCGAGGGCTCCTGTGGCGCTTGTGGGCACGGGCGAGAGGCCCAGTTTTATTTTTAAAATTGAAGCCCCCTGGAACCCGCTGTGCTCCATGCGGTGCACTGAGTGCCTTGTGCTGCAGGTGTGGATCTTCCTGTGGCCTTGGGGCAGTGGGGGTGTGAGGCCCAATTTTTTAAAATTGAATGCCCCGGAGCACGCATGTGGAAGGTGCTGCTCTGGGGGCTGGGGCGGGTGGCGGCATTTCAAAGCAGCCCACGAGGGTCCTGATGGGGGCTGCAGTGGTGCAGGGAGCTTCCCCCTCCGTGGCTGCTGCGGGAGGACTCGCCCCTTCAGTGACGTCACCTTTGAAGGGATGGGTCCTTCTGCAGTATCCACGGCGGGGAAGCTCCCGGTAGGGATTTCCCAATGAAGCAGCATTGTCATGGTGTCACCAGGGCTTTAAATGGAAGCTTTTTCAATAATATATACACGCCTTAGTTGCTGCTTATTTATCTTCTGCAACTAACAACCAGTGACAAAGGCAATAGTCCTATCTTATACAACTAACAATCAGTTACAAAGCCAATAGTCCTACCTTATACAACTAACAACCAGTGACAAAGCCAATAGTCCTGATGATGTTACTTTTTGTATCATATATCTGGACACATTGTCAGAAACATTTCATGCAAAAATAAATAAATAAATAAATATTATTTTTTTTTTAATGGTAAATGGACGCCCATAGCTTAAGGGCTTATTTATTATAAAGGCATCAGCTACCCCAATTATTGTTTCCTCTGCTTCCAGGTTGAAATAAAATAAATGAATAAATGTCTGGGTAACTCCTGTGATTAATACACATTCTAGGGAGGGATATATGATTTTATATAGCGGATGCTTTGAGGGTGCATCAAATACCCATATGTTTTATTTGCATGCTGTAAAGAATGTGTACAACGCCATAAATACACAGGTTTTGTTTTCAATTTTGACTTTTATGTTTTCCCAAACTTTGACCAGGACGTTTAGCTGTGGGTGAGACATGTCATGCCTACCATTTGTAAACCCATAAAAGTTGTAACATATCCCTAGATACTGTTTAATGTATACTATGTGTAAGGATGCATGTCTCTATGTGACTATGTGTATTGGCGTTTTCTAAGATGTATGTAACAAGCTGTAAGGCCGTGTTTATGAGGTGTAGTTTTAAAGAAGACTTTTTTTCCTTTTTTTTATTTAACTCAGTTGCAGGACATCCCGGAATGAATCCTCACAGACGCTGAAATGCTTGCCCTACAGACAGGTATGTGTAATTAGAGGTGCATAGTTCTGAGTAGTTTTGTACACGGGGTCTTAGAATCTCTGCATTTCTATTGGTGTTCTCATGTATTTGTGATTTTATAGACAGTGACCCCAAACTACAAAGGATTTTTGATGAGCTACAATGCCACACGGGGGCTCAAGACGCGTCGTTGAGTGTGCAGGATAACAACGTTTTTACAGATAAATCAAAAAGGCACTGGTTCTTTCAACTGTCTGAGACTTGGGAGTGTCTAGTACTCCACCCCCCAAAAAAAAATACATCTGTGAACTATAGGAACGTTCCTCAGAGGGGTCTGCTGAGGCATGGTTTATACTACAAATGCAATTTTTTTTCTTTACAGGCCCTCAGAGTCACGGCAGGACGCTGTGATTGTGCAAGAGACGGTGCAGCAATCAAAAGAAAAGCCTGTGAAAAGGAAATCTTCAGCATCTGAAGACGGACTGTGTCAAAGAAAGGACATGGGAAAAGACATCTAAAAGGTGTGTTATTACAAAAGGGTGTGGAAAACGAACTCTCTGGGTTTTATTCTCTCAAAAAAAGGAGCCATATAGTAAAAATGTACTACTACAGGTAGTGTAAGCATCTTATACAGGTTCCTTATTGTTTCTAATATGCATTTTTATGTTACATTCTAGGAGCCGTTCAAAAGAACATCGGAGAAGATACACATAAGGCTTAGAGAGCTATGAAACCACTAAAGGATATAACAAAGACCGTTCTGAACACCATGCCTGCCACAAAATGTGTGAGTAGGCATGTTCGCCAGGATAAGCTCTGTTCTTATTGCAAAAATGTCCATCAGAGAACAGGGACAGCTCTGAAATGCCAAATCAATCCCCCCACCAACATGCTGAACATCCCTACAATATTGTCTATTTTGCGCGGGGAGGGGGTCAAAGAGGAGTAGTGCTCACAACCCCCGACAAAGTAAGGCCTGTTCTGTGTAAAAGCGATGCTGCATATCTGAACCCTCTCCAGGCCTCAAAAGGGAATCTCATATCAAACAAACCATCCCTTAAGAAGAAGCAGCTGAACTCAGAACCCCAAGCAGGTCCTTTAAGCCTCAAGAAGAAGTTGTTGGCTACAGCGTCCCAAGCAGCCCCTTTAGACCTCAGCAAGTAACCGATGATCCCTGATCCCCTAACTACGCCTTTAGATCTCTCATTAAAACATGTTGCTAAGCAGGGGACTGAACCCTCTACCCCCGCCCTCTCAAAGGGCCCAACAACTGTGACACCGGTTGCAGAAGCTCTGTTACAACCCTAAGCCCCTAAAGTCAACCATCTTTCAAGAAACTATCTTGAGAATAAGCAGGGTGTACAGGCCTTACAAGTAGAAACAATTGCAACAGCAGTAGAGGAATGCCCCATAGACCAACTCTCAAAACTTCAATAGTCGTTCCTGATGGGTTTAGGGGCAATGTGTCTGAAAAAGGGCAACCCTCAGGAGTCTCGTATACCAACAGCAAAGGGTGTCTCAATACGCTGGTAAGTATGGTAGACAGACTTGATAGACTCTCAGAAGCAGCGCCCGAGGGACCTTCTAGCACATACAATAGTGTTTTGCAGACGGTTGTAACACATTTACCGACCACTGCCCTGACAATGCCTTAGCCTCTGGAACCAGCGATTATTTCGACAGCCAATTACACTCCCCGTGTCTTATGTCCCCTATCACCCCTTCGGGACCGTACGACCCAACCAGCCCCGCGTCCTGTGAAAACCCTGTATCACCCAGGCAAAATACACCACTGACAGTACGGACTGTGACGACTGGTCAATTCATAGTACGGATGTGGCCTTTAGTGAGGCACCTTCCCCAACCGCCTGGGGTGTTCGTACTGGGATCCTGTTTCTATGAACCCCCCAGGTCCTCAGTTACAGAAAGGTGTTGGGGATGAAGGACCGCAAGAGGCCCCTGGGGTGTTAAAAGTTGTTATACAACCAAGCCAGGTATTCATCCTCACCCCTCCACAATATGATTCTGTAAAACCAAAACCGGTACTAGATGCTCATGTAAAGGATATACAATTGGCGGTCAAAAAGCTAAAACACCAAGCGAACACAGCAACCTTAAATTGGGGCTGGGGGGTAGCGGTGACAGGGTAATGGCGGAGGCACAGCAGAAGATACTGCAAAGGGTTGACCTGTGTAAAAGGGTGATCCTCCAAACGTGTCCGGAAGTGGTATCAGACATATGGTGTATACAGATGTGACTAGGACAGCGCCAACCCCTAAAGAAACACTGCGCCCATGGTGCTAATAAAAGAGCACACACACCAAAATATAGCTGTAAGGTCACAACAGTACTGACAAAGTCACTGCGCTTCTTACGCTTACTCAGGTGTAAAAAGTACATAGAGCCCCTCAATCAGGGTCATACCATTTCACCAGCTACGCCTGAACCACATACAGCAGTACCAGCCACCCACCAATACACATGTTCAGGAAGGAACACCCAGAGGGGCTAACAATTGAAGTGTGTTGGTGGTTGAGCACAAACACACCACTGCCACGAACACATAGAGGGGTCGAAGGAGCGGTCCATATCAGAAGCCTCCATGAGTACGTTACACATAGGCACAACCGGGGGCCCTTAATAAACCAGAATCCCCAAAATGATATACCAGCGAACTCCCCCTTAAGTCAAATACCTCAAGATAAGGATTCAGAGGCCGTCTTTTTAGAGAGCATTAGAAGCTACAGGCGTGAGGTAGAGAGATTTAACGACAGAGAGCACTACAAGGAGTTTAGGTTTGCTAACCTTCACTAGACCTTCACTAGATAAGGTCCTCTGATCAGGGAGTTTTAGCTATACATCAGGTGGAGCAAACGCTCATAGAAACGTTGTTACGTGATGTGGGTCCTAATGACTTTTTCCAACTGGGCTTCCAGGGGCAGGGTTTTGACAGTCCTTTGTTCACCAAACGGTGGTCCCGACATGTGTTTGAAGCAGTGCAAATTTTAGAAAACCTCTCGAGGCTTTTACAGAGCAAGGCTGAACTAGTCACCTATGGCACTTTCCGAGTTATAGCCCTCATTGTACGGGGTCGTGAGGGGGGTGTTTCCAGGGCTTTAAAGAGCGTGCTATACATCAAGTTAATAGGCAAGAAACAGCGTTGGCTGCTCGACTTTAACAACGACACAACCAACACCTGTCTGGCGGCCAGCATCGTAGGGTTGCTGATGGGCCGCAACACCACCAACGCTGCCATCATGTCTAGAGCAGCTGAAGCCCATGAGGTTCTTCAAATACCTCCAGGCCGCATGGTCGGCTATGGGGACATAGGTCTTTTTGAGAACTATTTCTCTGTGACGATGAAAGTTCTTTATCACAACGGCTCCTGGAAGTTCTTTACAACCGGGGACCATGTGAGAAACAAGACCATATATGTCCTTCACCATGAAAATCACTTTTACGGTATCTTGAACGTTAAAAGTTTTCGGGGAGTCGAGTACGTGTGCACACATTGCGACCACATATACAGCAGTAAGAAATGTCATCAGTGTGAAATGCATTGTAAGATGTGCCATAGGGATGGCTGCGTCGTAGACATAGCCCTGAAGGTGAGGTGTTATAACTGTAAGATGTTTTGTTGCTTGCAAGACTGTTTGAGTATCGTAACAAAGCTGTTAAAAGCAGCCCCTAAAATGGATTGCTTTGAGTGTGGTCGGTATGTGGCAGATGATCACAAATGCAAAGGCATGAAATGCCCACGTTGTCAGATGCCTTTTGAGGCAGGTACCAACCACCAGTGGTACATGGTTAAAGGCAGACCCCAGACCAAACCGAAGCCTACATAGTGTTATATATAGAGTGCACACAAGAGACGGGAGTACATCAACCTAATTATATTTACGCACACCATCTAACTTGCGACGAGAGCTGGGAGTTTGAAGGACGAATGTGCATTGGTAATTTCCTTCACACTTTCATTCAAACCAAATTCAAAGGGTATACCATGTTGGCCCACAACTCAAAAGCCTACGACTCATACTTTATTTTACAAAATATAATTCGTGAAAAGTTACAAGTAGAACTCATCACTCAGGGTTCCAAGCTGATGTTGTTAACAGCAAGCCAGTTACAAATAAGGTCTATAGACACCCTGAATTTCCTACCCATAAAATTGAGCAAGTTGCCGAAGGCCTTCGGTTTATCAGGGTGTAAAGGTTCTTTTCCACACTTTTTTAACACCTGGGCAAACCAGAATTATGTGGGCCCCATGCCACCGCCTGACAGTTACTGGGTTGAATATTTACTGCCCGACGAGAAAGAGAGCTTTTCACAATGGTACTCTGAAAACTGTGAACAAGCGTTTCATTTCCAAACAGCTAATTGTCAGGTGGATGTAATGATCCTGCGACAAGCGTGCAACCCCTTTAGAGATGTGGTGGTGTTTTTGACTAAGAAAGTCCGGGTCTTGAAACCCAAGACACCTCAAATGACAAAGGATATCGAATACATCACTTTGGCATCCAAGTGTATGTCCATCTACAAACACATGTTTTTAAGACCAAAAAGTATCGCTCTAGTCACAACAGACCTCTATAACGGCAAACAGAAATATTATTCATCCCCAGCTTTCCGCTGGCTCATGTACGTCTCTGAGAAGGAAGACATACATATTCAACACGCCTTACAGAGTGGTGAATACTGTCTGTGTCCCTATTACCTGGAAGGGTATGCTGTAATTAAGGGCGTACCGACAGACTTTGAATACAACGGCTGCTTTTACCATGGCTGCCCTCAGTGTTACAAGCCCCACGAGTTTAACAGACTGTTGGGAGCCAAATTCGAACACTTACACAGACGTACTCTGTTGAAGGCCAAGTATGTTGAAAAAAGTGGCTTTGCTATGCGGGTTCTTTGGGAGCACGAGTTGTTAGAGATGTTGACAACCGACATCGAACTCTGTTCTTTCCTTCAGAGTTATAATTTACCAGAACCCCTAAAACCTCGCAACGCCTTATTCGGTGGTTGTACAAATGCCATAAAGCTGTAAAGGTTATACCAAAACAGAGGTGCCAGGGCTCGAATTTAGTTCACAACTACTTTTTATTTAGCAGCTATGTACCTTATTTAAGTAGATTCCGAAGGTTCGTGTATTCATTCATACATTTCTTTTCAAATTTCGGGTTGTTTACATTTTATACAAACGTCAGAGGCTAAATAAAAAGTAGTTGTGAACTAAATTCGAGCCCTGGCACCTCTGTTTTGGTATAAAGTATATTTGTCCAGCCAGGACTTGTAGGACAAAACCCCCCTAGTGCAAAAAATAAAGCTGTAAAGGGCCATGGGTGAGGGTGAGAAAATACACTACTATGATTTCACCAGTCTGTGAACAAAATGAAGGTATACCCCTTAGGGCACCCCACCATCACATATAGAGATTTTAAGCCCATATCCTAATACTTTCGGCTAGTCAAATGTGAAATCTATCCTCCAAGGCGGCTTTACTTTCTAGTGTTACCATACAGAGTCGATGATAAACTGATGTTCCCCCTCTGTCAAACATGTGCTGTGTTTAAAGAGGTTGGCGGTTGTAGATACACCGAAGAACAAAGGATGCTCACAGGGACCAGGTGTAGCATCGAGGTAGAAGCTGCCTTAGAAAAAGGTTAGAGACTTGGGAGGGTGCACGAGGTGTGGCATTTTAAGAGGACCATGACACACCTGTTTGCCCCATACATTAATCTGTTTCTCAGAGGCAAACAGGTGGCCTCGGGGTATCCCGAATGGTGTACTATTCAGGATGCAAAACAGAAATACATCGATGACTACTATGCTCACGAGGGTATCTATTTACACCCCCAATTGATAGAGATCAATCCTGCCCGTCAACAGTTAGCCAAACTCTGCCTCAACTCCTTATGGGAAAGATTTGCACAGCGTATAAACCTGACAAATATGACCTAATAACAGATCCTGACCTATTGTTTAAGTACCTATTTGCCCCTTGTTACGAGGTGTCCAGCTGCGAGTTTATCAATGACAATACCGCGGCTGTGTGTTGGAAATACATAAACACGTAACCCACAACGTTTAACAACAAAAACATCTTCATAGCGTGCTTCCGACAACCCACGCTCGTCTAGACAGGGTTATGGAAAAACTCAAGGACCGCTGCTTGTATCATCATATTGACTCTGTGATCTTTCTGAGTAAACCAGGGGATGAAGACCCTCCTCTTGGGGATTATCTGGGTAATCCAACAAGTGAACTCAATAAGGATGAATATATAATATAATACGTCTCATCCGGACCTAAGAGATACTCCTACAGTACAAACAAGAACAAAGTGTGTATGAAGGTCAAAGGTATAACCTTAAAGGTCAGCAACACCCTAAAAATCAATTTTGACAGTCTGAAGAATCTGGTGCATGAATATGTTGCATCAGACAGTTGTAAGAATGCTAAAACCATTGTTGTGAGCCAGCCCTGCATAGTCAGCTCCAAAAAGAAGTGGGAAATTACAACCCAGCCCTTTCATAAAACCTTGCGTGTTGTTTTTGATAAAAGGCTCCTGACTATAAAACAATGCCTTATGGTAATTAGACCCATTAGAGAGACAACCCCCACTCCATGGACCAGATTACAGCATCCATTCTCCTGCGTGTTAGCAGTGCCCTCAAACTGCGGTAAGAGCTACTTTATAAAAAAGTTCTTAGAAAAATGTCGCTGGTGTTTTATCCCAAACCCCTAATAACATTGTGTGGCTTTATTCATGCTGGCAACCTCTTTATACAACCCTGGCCCGTAGTTTCCCCCATATAAGATTTATTGAAGGTATACCAGATAATCTCAACGATGATGAGCTACTGCCACCGTCCCTTGTAAACATGATAATTGTCGATGACCTTATGCTTGAAGGGGGGGAACATCCGGAGTTAGAGAAGGCTTTTACTCTAATAATAATAATAATAATAATAATCTTTATTGCGTGATTTAAAAATAAACCATTGCAAGTACAAAACATTTAAAAAGTTCAAGATTGCATTTAGAATGTTACATTCATTAAAAATCAGTATGTATAGATGATAACAAATGAAACTTCCATTTTAAAAAGTCATATTCATAAAAAGCCAGCAACAGCAAGTAAAATTTTGGCAGCATTATTCCAATGGGGGATCGCAAACTCTGGGCAGCTCAGCAAGTTTTTTTGCAGCGCGCTCCATGAATCTTACTAGCGCACAATTTAATTTAGTGTTCCTAGGGTCGAAACAGGCCAAAACTGCTGCTCTACAGCTTCTAATCATGTTTCTATTCCAATGATGCTTTAGTAGGGCCCGTCTCTCTGTCAATAGTAGAGGGCACAGGCATATGATGTGTATAATGTCTTCTTTGGGGGTCCCACAAAGTCGGCATTGAACTTTTCCATGTTCTCTTTTCCATTTTGGCCAATGAGTCAACAGGTTAATAACTCCCAGTCTCAGTTTTAAAAAACGTAGTTTCGTCCGAGCACTGAACGATGTAGTAAGGTACGGCTGTGGGATTAGCAAGGCATAGGATTGAAGGGTCATCCACCCATGACTTCTTTTTGCAAGGCTGGCTTTGTCTTCCACTATTGACAATTGTTTGGTGCTGATTTTCGCTAGCCTTTTAAATTCCATCTGACTAGCGTGCAAGTTCCAGAGGTCATTTAGGCACAGGGTTTTTAAGCCGTTTGACCAGTATTCATGTCCTGCTCGCCATGAGTTGTTATCAATGCTGGCCCACAAATGGTATCCTAAACTTCCCTCCTTTGATAACCTCAATTTGTGACAGCACACGAGGAAAGACATGGCTCTGGCCAATTGTTGTTTGCAGATGCCAAGTTCCAACCTAATTTGTGCCGGTGATGTATGGTTTGGTAATTTGAACACAGACCTGTAGATCTTAGTAATTATTTTATCTAGATGGTCACTATCCAATCCTTTTAATGCTTCGCTTCCGTAAGTTAAGGTAGGAATGATTTTTGCCTGAGCCGCCTGTAGTGTGGGTGCAAGAGTAGGGCCTTGTAGTTTCTTTTGAATTAGTCCGATTGCAAAAGCGAGTGCCGTACCCTTCCTTTTTTGCTCTTCTAGGTGGGATTTGTATTTTCCATTGTTGTTGAAAGTGACTCCAAGGTACCTTTGGCTATTTGATTCGACAATGCTTTCATTATTCAAAGCCCAAGACAGTTTCTTGACTTTCCTTGAGTGCACCGCTAAAATTTTCGTCTTCCTGTTGTTGATGCGAAGCTCATTGTCATTAGAGTAGTCGGAAGTAGCATCCAAAAGTCTTTGCATTCCGATCTTTGTTTTGCTTAACAGTACCACGTCATCAGCATATAATAGATTTGTCAGCGGCAAGCCAGATAGTTTGGGAGCATGGGATTTGACCTTATTAAGAGCTTCAGGGAGGTCAGCTAAGAAAAGATTAAAAAGAGTCGGGGCCAAGACACAACCCTGTTTGAGGCCTTTTTTCGTCGGAATCGGGCGAGACAATCTTGAGCCGTCCCCGATCTTAATTCTAACCCATGTGTCCTGGTGTAGGAGTTGTATGGCTCTTAGGAGGGCCTCTGGAATGTTAAGTCTGGACAACTTCTGCCAGAGTTTACTTCTGTTGACATTGTCAAAAGCCGCTTGGTAGTCAATAAACCCCATATAAAGTGAACAAGAGCAGAATTTCGCTTGGTCAATTAAGCATGAAAGGGTCATGAGATTGACTGAGGTACCGGTGTTTATTGTGAAACCTGTTTGATTTGGAGGAATTATAGAGTTTTCATCTGACCATGCCCTAAGCGAGTTGAGCAGCACTCCCGCAAAATACTTTGCTTCGTTGTCAATGAGTGCGATGAGACGGTAATTCCCTGGGGATTTTTTGTCCCCCCCTTTGGAGATTGGTGCAAGGATGGATCCACGCCAGGAGGGCGGTATGGTGTTGTTTTGCAGACATGTGTTAAAAAGGGGGCTTAGTTTCGCAGCCCAGAAAGTTGCATCTTCCTTGAACAGAGCTTGAGGAATTCCACCTGGACCAGGCGCGCCATCCTTGCGTCCCTTTTTTATTATTTTTTCAATTTCGACCTTCTGGACTGTCGCAAAATTGACGCAGCTTTGGGTCGAGTGACGTTCTTTTGTTGGTGTCATTTTGTGGCCTAGCTTCTTTAAGGAGTTTGAAGTGTTCGGGAGAGGTTCCGGGACAATCTCTGTTTGTGTTAATGTGTCCATGGGAGGAGGATTTGGATGGTTAGTGAGCAGTTCCTGGTCATTAAAGTGGGAAAAGAGAAATTCAACCCACTCTATTTCAAGAATGCTCTAGGAAGCAACTTTGGATGTGCGCCCAGATGCACTATTGATTGTGCGCCAAAACCTGGCAGAGTTGTTTGTTTTAATGTCATGCTGCAGTTTGGCCCAAAACAGGTTCCATTGACTTGTGCGTAGTCTTGAGAGTCGCTAATGTCCTGCGATGCCCCATCATCGTCAACGCTTGTACCCTGCTGTTGTTCAACGACCTTCTCAGGTGCCGTATCCTAATTAAGAACCAAGTCATCATAGATGGGTGTGTTAGGAGGTGCTACAGCTTCTTCATCTTCCTCCATGCCCACGAAACTGAGGCCAGCAAACACGCTGCCACTACACGAGCCCTCACTTTCGCTGCTGGCATCCTTAATCGGAGACAGCACGCATACACACTCCATGACATTGAGTTTTTGCACCCCCGAAAAAGGCTATTACCATAACCAGTAATGTTGCAGCCATATCCCTAGGGGCTTATTGTCGAGCATTCTCATCCATTACCAGGGGTGTTAAGCTGCGGTAATATCTATTGATAGTGCGCTAGGACCCACCCAACCAGGGTCTTTTCACAAGCGTGCTGTATGTCTTCATTTTTCTATGGGAACCTTTTCGTATTCAGGATCTGGTTGCTGGGAAAGGCTCTTAAGGATGCCTTATATGTATCCTAAACAGATCCTAAAAAGGGGCGTGTCCCTCCACACCACAAAAAGGACATACAGTCGTCATAGAGCTCTGGTTCGCTGCTGTCTCCAAAAGCAACCCCACCCTATGCCCGCCCCTTGGGCCAGATGGTCACCTACATACAGCATGTGAGTTTGGGACCTTCCACTTTTAAGGACACACAGACATGTCACTTTCGCAGCCAGAACTGTCACTTTTGAGGACACAGCAAAGGTCTGCCTGGTGACCTGTCACTTTTGGGGAAAAGAATGGTGATGAATGGTATCTGCATATACTAGTGACATTGTTCCTATCCTTCTCCTGCCATGTGTCCCCTGTGCATTGTTGCGCTCTCTTGATCACTTCGTCTTTAACTTAAAAGCATTTCTTCCAAGACTCACACAATGTTTTTTGTTACCCAAACCGTTGCGCTCATTTTGTGCTCACACTCTCTTTCCCTTTCTTCCTTGGCTTTCTCTTCCATGCTCCCCCCAGAGGCTCTTCCCCTTCCCACCATTCATCATCATACCCACTCTCCTTGGGTCCTCTGTTCCTTATCCTGACAAAACTCTCTGTGGCTTATTTTAGCACTCCATTCAATGCTGTATGTCTCTCTTGAAGGCTACTGCCACTGTTCCATATCTATACCTGTTTCCTGCTGTTGCTGGCATTGCATGCCTTTTCCCCCAGTCTCTACCCCCTCTTGTTCCTCATGTTCCTCCCTCATTCCCTTCTCTCTGCCACCCATCTCCTTTTGTCCTGCTCCTCTCTTTCTAAAGCGGAAATAAGCTCACCTTCTATGCTTATTCCCACTTTGCTATCTTCTGTTGTCTCACCTTCTTCCTTCTCCTGTTTCTTTTCAATTCTCTCCCCTCATGCTCTGTCTGCCTCTGTGGTAGAGCCCTTACTACTACCACTGCTGACTCTATATCCTTATGTTCTCCTTTGTCTCTACTACCCATCCCTTCATCCTTGTCATGTCCCCACAGTCCTCCTTCTGCTGTTCTTCTAGCCAGGGTTGTGAGGTGATTGCTGACACCTTCAGAGCTCCTCTGTGCATGATCGCCCTTGTCCCTGGGTCTGTTGTCCTTAACTCTCATGTTGGTTTTGGTCACCAAGGAAACCAGGCCCTCATCAGCAACAGACTGGACTATGGCAACGCACTCTATGCAGGAATCCCAGCCAAACACCTACGACGACTACAACGCATCCAAAACGCCTCCGCCGACTGATCGTCAACGTCCCCCGCCGCAGCCACATCACCCCCCACCTGAGAGACCTACACTGGCTCCCCGTCGACAAGAGGATTACCTTCAAGCTCCTCACCCACACACACAAAGCACTCCAAAACGCCGGACCAGTCTACCTTAACAGCAGACTCAGCTTCCATACCCCCACCCTCCAGTTCCTCCCCGCCAGCCTTGCCCTCGCCGCTGTCCCCGGCATCCAACGAACAACCTCCGGTGGCAGATCCTTCTCCTACCTCGCTGCCAAGACCTGGAACACCCTCCCTACCCACATACGGCAGACCCAAGACCTACTTGCCTTCAGAAGACTCCTCAAGACCTGGCTCTTCGAGCAGTAGCAGCACTCCCCCTCCCCTCAGAGCCTTGGGACCCTCACGGGTAAGTAGCATGCTTTACAAGTACTCTGATTGATTGATTGATATTGGTATTCATGACTTCACACTTGCTACTATCTTCACGAGTCTAGGCCTGCACCTAGGTACTCCTTTGGATGCACCTTTTCTGGTATCCCATCTTCCATTAAGCCCAAAGAGATCCTGCCCTCTCCCACCCTTTGCGAGGAGGGCATGCTATGTCTCTCTGCAAAATGTTGTGATCACCCAAGTCCTGTCACATTGGGACCCCTTCTGTACTCTTGTTGCACTTATCTGCTCACACCCAAGGGTGATGATTGCGCATAGTGCTAGCTAGAGGGACTCATACCTGGACCACCTCAAGAGGAGGTCAGCTATGATGGGCATTCTTGTCTGCTGCATCAAGTTGGCTGTCTATAAGTGGCTCCTTGGAATGAGGTAGATGGATCTGCATGTGGTAGAATGTGACTAATCGAGTGAATTGCATTTAAAGACATATAGCAATTGCATTTGCCTTGTAACCTCGACATTTATATATATGTGCACACTTATGTTTTCCTTGCAGTAACAATGGATTTCAGTTTTCATGTGCTTACCATAACCCGAGGAGTTATTGGCTTAAACCCATTTGTACTTTGATGGGGACCAGGGATCACCTTGAAGCATTTAGATTACTTAAATCAACTGTGGATGGCCCCTTTGTGATAGCTCTTGCGAAGTTTTAGGGCCGAGTATGGGTGATTCGCTGGTCTGAAGGAAGGTGTTTGTATTTTTTTACATTTAACTTCCCTCACCTTCCCTTTTTTAATAATCTATGTTTGTTATCTGCCGATATGTTTTAATGTCTCAAAGTATTGTTTTTTAAAATACGAACTGCTTCTGTCCACCCCATAGGTGGGTTTTAACATTGTTTTATATATTTATAGTTTTAAGGTTGTATTATAGGATTATCCCTCAGTCACGGGTATTGGAATAGTGCAATGAATTGTTCGCCGGTTGATTTTCTAGACCTTGTATTTCTTATATTGTGCTGACTTTTGTGATTTTCTTTTTAAATCGAAATAAAGCTCATAAATGAAATATTTCCATGTCTGTTCATACGAGTGTTTAATAATATTAGTTAATCTTCAAGTATTCACATATTTACTCAAGGGTATGCTGCATGTACTCTGTAATGGAATATGTATTCATCGGAATTGCATTTTGCACTTTTAATAACTGGTATAGCCCTCTACGGCGGGCTATAAGGCTATATTGTCTATGTATCTGTATTAGGCAATTACACCGTGTACTGGAGTTTTAGCTTTGCTAACTTGACAAAAGGCCTTAACCCTTTCGATGCTGATGACGAGCTGGGCTCGTCATGGTGCACAGTGGTCGTGTGCTGATGACGAGCCCAGCTCGTCATAAAACAATGAAAAATAGCAATTTCCAGCACAGGAGGGGAATTGCCTTAGCAGCGAAAGTGTTAAGCATTTTGGGTTTCGCAATGTTTAACCTTCAATGTGAACGTTTTTCTTTTGGCATAGTGGTTTTCATCCCTTTGCAGGAGCCTAGTATGATGGCCTAATGAATGGATAAAGGTCCAATGTGTGAAAATGATAAGGAAATGTAAATGGAGTCGAGGGTGCTAAAAATTAATGAGCTGAAGGGAGGACTACTGTCTGTGGGAATGGGGAGATAAAATCAGAAAGAAGGTGTTTCTTAAAGACCCGATAAAATCCTAGGTCACTTTGAATATGTTGATCAAAGAAGAAGGGTTACAAGTGTGTCTGCCAAGAGTGCACTGATTGGACCTTTGATACTGATTCAGAGTGGTCTCTTGTGGGTATAACTAGGCAATTCTCTTTGGCTTTGGGCAAATATTCCTTTCATACTGGGAGAGGTGCAGGCCTCTTAGCGCTATACTCATCGGTTGGCTTTATGCTATGTGATACTCATGCTTTAGAAAACTTCTACTGAAGTTCTTCTATTCTGACATCTTTCTTTTCTTATTGATCTAATAAGGGTTTCCTTTAGTACTCTTTAGAGTAGGTTATTTGAGAAATAGACTTATTCATGCATTATAGGCAGTAGGACGAAAGTTTCAGTCTAAACATTACATAGTCTTTCTCATTATGTGCACTATTGCTACTGAAGTCCTCATTTGTTATTTGCTACTGAGGAAACATTTTGCTCACCGATTGAGCTTTCTTTGATCATCTTCTATTGCTATTGTATTGCTATGCAGTTTTTCTAAGATTGATTTATATTACTCTGGTGTTGATTTGTAATAAATCTATACATAATCCTACCTATGGACTCTGAGCTTTACTGTGTGACAAAATGGTTGGCACTGTAATTGTGAATTTGAACTTCTTTTATTCCTCAAGCACTCTGAAAAAGGTCAGTTGCCGGGGATTAGAAAAATGCCCCACTCCCCTATGTGTCAGCATATTACTCATTTTAATACTGCAGCCTTTTATTCAGGGCTCATCGAGGGATTCACTGGCATTTTCAGTTGTATAATGTCAATACGAATCCTTCTCGTCTAAACTTGTGCAGTTAATAACCTGGTACCCACAGTGGATTTTCCACGGCTTGAACGCTCCTGATTGTGTTTTCTGTGCTTATTCGGTCCTGTGAAAAATATTATTTATAACTCAGCTAAATGTTTTCTTTTTACTCTCTCTCGATGTGCTCATGTTACCGTTCTGCCCATCTCCTTGTACAGGTCTTTATTTTAGTGTCATCTGCAGTTTCATTTCTGCACTCCAGTGGTCAAAGATGTCCTTTCTCTTATGTCTACCTTCACATTTTACTCTATATGTTTCATCAACACCATTTAATTGAGATGTTTTTAAAGAAATAGGATAACATTTGCTACTGTAAATTATTTAGGCAATGCAATTTGCTCAAGTGAAGAAATTGAGTAAATTTCGAAGTACTAGATATCGTTACAAGAGCATTTCCTTGGGAAATTGAAGCCCCCCGGAAAAAAACTGTTGACTGTCTCACAGAGTTAATCACTGATCCCCCTAACAATCATGCCAAGATGCATGATTATAATGTTCTATAATGGAATATTGCAGGATTGGCTGGAAAGGTCGCAGATCCTGTATGGGTGCAGTTTGTCAGCCATTTTTTGGTAACATACCTTCAAGAGATATGGCTGGTTAAATGCAATGTCTCGCTGGTAGAGTACAAATCCTTTTTTGTCCCTGCAATTCCAGCAAATAGTGGAAGAGCGATGGGAGGTTTGGCCGTTTTTATATCCTTGGCCCTGAGATGTAATAATTAAGGTAATTTCCTCTGACCATAGTGATCTACAGGCAATAGTACTGGGGCGAAAGAATGACAGTCTTTGTGTGATACATTTTTATAACGCAGTACACAATCACGCGGGATGTAAGATAACCAAGCTGAATAATTTTGTAGAGCAGCGTTGTGGCCCTTTTAGAAATAACCCTATGATTGTAGGTGATTTCAATGTCCATCCGTGTGGTGACCCTAAACTCACCGCCATGGGCACCTTGGGGTGCCCAGTGATAGAGGGACTTCACTTTGAGCATTCTATACATGGTACTATCCTTAATGAATTACTCAACAAGTACGATTTATCCTCTGCTATAAGCTTTGCTCCACCTTCCAGCAAACAAAGGGAACTGACCTTTAGAGGTCGTGGCAGTGTATCCTTCATAGACCACGTCTTGATCTCTAGAACCATCCTTCCCTTCTTGCAGGGATTTTCAATTTTAGTAAGTGCTCATAGTGACCACAACCCAGTGTGTGTTAACCTAGGAGTGAGTCTTTCGAAGAAAAAAGACATAGTGATAGGTTCAGCCACGTTAAAGCCTACTGATGGTAGGCGTCGGCTGAAATGGACCCGAGTAATTCCGTCCCTTTTCTATGAAAAGCTCCAAGAAATCTATGCAGAAGAATTTTCTTGCTGCCTGAACCTCGAATCAACTGCCGAGGGTACACTCCATGCTTTTAAAGGGATTGTTGCTAAGGTAGGGTGTCTGTTTTCTGCCGTGGGAAAAAATAGAGCGACCTGTGATCCTAAATGGTTTTGTCCTTTAAGCTCTAAAGCGGCAGAGACCTTAAGCCGGCATTGAAAGTATTCCCTAGGACAGAGTACAGATCCGTACTCTTTGAAGCAATTACAAAAAAGTGTTGGCAACCCGTAAAACGGAACTGAGGGAGGCCACATGGCGGGAACTTCTAGATCCCTTGACCCTTTCCAGCAGCTCCTGATTCTGGAGCATTATTAATAGACCTCTACTCCCAACGGGAAGAGCAGAGGAAGTGGGCACAAACATAACGGAGGAAGAATGGGTGTCCCACTTTGTTTCCATCTTTAAAAGCACAACTACCCTTTTGCAGCTGCCAGCAAAGACACCAATTGAGAATCCAGTTTTGTTGACCCACAGAAGTGGAGGAAGGCATTAATAACCTTACAAAGAAGAAGGCTCCAGGCCCGGATGGTATCCCACCGGACCTCTTTAAATCCAACCCTGGATGGAATCTTGGTGGCAGTGGTCAATGCTGCAGAAAAGCAAGGGTTCCCAAAATCCTGGAGAGTTTCCACAATTGTGCCGGTGTACAAGAAGGGAGACTGTAACTGTACCATGAACTATAGACCGATTTCCCTCATCGACTCTGTAGTAAAGGTCATAGGTGGAGTGATCTTAAAGAGATTGACTGCCTGAGCGGAAGAGAATAAGATAATTTCAGACATCCAGTATGAGTTCCGACCAGGCCACTCGACCATGGCACAATGCCTTAATCTCTACTTGATCCTGGGAAAGTACACCATTGCCCGCCCAGGGACAATCTACATGGCCTTCATGGATCTTTCATCCGCGTTTGACTGTGTCAATTGGGGACATGGGAGTGGAGACAAACCTGGTGGACTTCCTGTTGGAACTACACAGAGACACAAGGGCAAATATAAGATACGCCTCTGACCTTAAGGTAACCAGGGATTTTAATATCGAAACGGGGGATTTATGGGGTGCATTTTAGCCCCTTTTCTTTTCAACCTTTACATTAATGATTTAGAGGGGATCTTGTTGAAAGCAGGGACTCACTACCCGTACGTGGAACGCCGGGGACTGCCCATCTTGCTATACGCAGACGACGCAGTCCTCCTGGCACGTACCCCCAAAGGCTTACAAACCCTGCTTTACGCTTTCCGTGGGTTTATGGAAGATAAAGATCTGGCCATAAATAACTCAAAATCCTACGTCATGCAAGTAGTGAAGCGCCCCAAAAGCAGTACCCCTTTAAGGTGAATGGTGTAAGTGTGCCATTATCCACGACCTTCTCCTATTTGGACGTTTTACTGGATGTTCGCCTGAACTGGGCTGCATTGCTAAATAAGGAAAAAAAGGGGAGAGGTTACCAGGGCTAATGAAGCGATATACGGATTTGCAGCTGATATGGGCAATCGTCCGGTGGATGCAATGCTAAAGATCTACTGAGCCACAAGCGTATCTATAGCTAGCTATGGGAGCGATTTATGGGGGTACCCTGGTCTAGTGGGTCTACAGGTGACGGAAAATAACTTCTTAAAGCAGCTGCTGTGCATTCCAAAAGGGACAGCGAACTTAACGGTCCATGAAGAAACTGGCCTTCCATACATTTGTGACATTTTGGCTTTGCGTCCCTTTCTTTTCTGGCTCAAATGTGGGTTAAATGAACATCTTGCCCTGACTCACAAACTATTAAAAGAGACCTTGAGCCTGGACCGCATGAATTATATTCCATGGATAAAATACCTACATGGGTGCTTTAGTGAGCTGGGGCGTCCGGACCTGTTTTTTAAACCTGATTGCATCACTAGGAGAGATGTGGCTTTTGTAAAACACTCTTTTCTTTTACGTAAAAAAATGGATAGACAGGAGAAAGAAATGTTAAAGATCAGTGTCCGTAGGCACTTGTTGCTTAAGACATCCTTAGATCTAGAGCCATACCTATTGTTGCCGTTATCTGCCTTCTAGCTATTTTTATTATTCAGGTTCAAAATGAATTATTTTCATCTTTTATTAGCTGTTCCAAGGGCGTGCTATAAAGGTAAAGTGCTGGCACCCTGTGGCCGCGACAACATGTCTCCACAGGACCTGTTGCACTTTATGTTTTTTTGCAAATTTTATGAAACACCCAGAAGGCTTTTTTTAAATTTCTTTTTAAAAAGTTACATTTTACACAGGTATGCCCGCTCTCTATTACCTACAATTGTTAAAACCCGAATGTATCCCATTTGTGGCTGGATTTCTGAAATGTTCGCTAAGGTACAGAAAATGCTTGGAACTATAAAGGAACTCGATGACGCATTCTTATTAATCAATTGTTTTTACTCATACAACAGATTTATTATATTGTCTTTCTTTAATCTTCATTACTGAATACATATTGGGATTACTGTACTGTTTGTCTGGGAACGTATTTTTATTACGATATGTATTATGTATTTTTAGAATGAGCTCGTATTGTAATTGTAATTTGTAACTTTTATGGTTTCATATCGTGTGAACCGAATAAAGTTTATTGAAATTGAAAAATTGAGTACTAATAATGTAAACTTTATCTGCTTAAAACATTTTAGTGGACAGGAATTAGGAAAGGAGCTCCTGAGTTTACTTTGGAAGAGCAGCAGAGAGATCATCTGTAGAGCCAAACTGAAGAGTCGCGAGTACTGATATCGCAGGGTTGTCTTTAATATGTGGAAGAGTTTATCAATGTCTGCTCCAGTCTGGGGGATTTTATGATCATATAGAACTATAGATGGGTAACAGTGAATAAAGGGGATGTTTTGCACCGAGGGGTTTTGAGTGATATCAAAGAGACAACAAAAGCGAAGCTCAAGTTATATATGATCTCACTCAGAATCCCCAGTATGAAAAACAGCCCCTTTAATAATGTTGAACGATCTATAATTTTATGTTGTGTATAGCCAACCCCACACCCCACCCGTCAAATCACCTGCCCCTGTTTTCTGGGACAAAGGCGTAATGTTTGAGCCATGCAGCAGGAATACAACACATACATTACATGACACCCACCCCTACTCCTCTCTGTGCTTTTTTAATGACTTGTTTATAAGCATCCACCCCTCTCTTCAAGTATATCTTAGCTTCTTCTTTGTAGTTCTCTTTCTAAGCATGCTCTGGCTCTGCTCAATAGTACTTTGTCTTCGTAACAAGTGGGGAGCGTGTTTGTTCTTGTGTGGTTTAGCTTTACAGGAAACAGATGCATCTGCAGATTGAGAGAATATTTATAGACATTATTCTACACCCTTATACTCAATATATGACATGTCACCTAGTACTTCCTGGAAGGTGTCATAATTGGCTTTCTTTCATTTACAAATAATGTTGATTCCATTCCTATATTAGGTCTTAGATTATCCAGTAACAATCACACATCTGATCAGACAAAGTACATTTGTTTACAAATGGTTAAGAATGGGCCTTATATTATCGAATAAAAAGCTATTTGACTTCTGTTTTGTGATGTTGAGTTCATTGGCCTAAGGTTCCAGAGTCAAGGTTGTGAGGTCGCCAGGTTGGAAGAATAGATAAGGTGAGTGTTAGAGTATGTGAAATAAGTAAAAGTCATCTCTCCACTTCTTTAATATGATTAACGGCCTTTCAGAGTACTTAAATACCCTTTGGGACAATAGCTGATACCCCACCACTTTGTTCAATCCAAACTATTTGGTTTAAAGATGGAATATATTTAAAACACCGTCAGTGTTATTTGTTGTGGGTTAGTTCCAGACTGCTGAAATCCTTTTAATAACAAAATGGCAATGTTGTCATTTAGCATGATGCCCGTATCTTCCATTGAATTAGACATTCAAGTAAGCGTAGGAAAGTGTACTTATATGATCAGGTGAAAACACCTTATCTCAATTTTGATGGTGTTCAGCAGGTGTCTAAAAGTTCAAAATCACCAACTTGTAAGCAATTCAGGGAACAAGTGGCGAAATGAAGTCTAGGCAGTCATTGTTACATACACCAGATTGTAATTAAGTGTGCTTTGATGAAAGTCATTTCTGTCTAAGAAAAAAAGCACTTTGCCACCTTTTGTTTTTATTAATACTGTTCCTGTCTTCTTAATTGCAGTCCAACACCCAGCTGGCCTGTGTAATAGCTGAATATACAAACACTGAGAAGAACATGGTTGCTCTTAGTGCGAGCTGTTTTGCTTGTGGATACATACAACGAATTGCCCCAGTGCCTCATTTTTACCAATACTGTGCCGCTTTGCTTTTTGAGCTGCTGATATGGAATCACTCAAATCCCAAAGTCACAAAATATCCTCGTTTTAAGGGTTTGGCAAACTATAGATCTAAATGATTTAATTTAATTTCTTTTGGTTTCATAACCTTGAATGCTGGAAAGTAAAACACAATTGGGTCTATTCACAAAGACATTTGGGAGTATGGAAAGTAGTACTCCAGTAGTACACATTCATGTAACTTATGTACCATTGTTCTCCCCAAAGATTCTGGAATGAGAGTAAAATAGGAACAGTCATACAAAATTGATTCAAATAGAAAGGATTGGGCCCTCTTTGCACTTTTGCTATATTGAGTTAAGCGTTTCAAGGTGATTCACAAAGACACTTGCGTACACATAAATGCATTTGGAAATTAGCCTATTGGTTTTATTGATGTGGGTCCTAATTGTTTCTTTAAAAGTTGCTCAAATTTAAAAATGACATTTCTTAATGTTTCTAGGCTCCATGTATTTGAGCGACCAGGAACATCGCTTTAGAGTGTTTTCATGACAGACATTCATTGAGATCAGGTAGTGATTGTGGAAACCACGGGGCATATTCTCAAGACCTTATTGCCAAGTTAACAGCACTTTATGGCAGCCAAAATGGCGATAAATTTATCACTCCATTTACAAGCTGGTGTTAATAGTCCATATCACCAGTTTACCCTATAGCAGCCGCAAAAAACATCGCAACAGAAGACCCCGGCAATTATTGCTAATGAGATGCAAAGTAGGCATTCCCGTGCCAAATGCCAAGACAACACCACTCCGCAACATTCTCAATGACCAACCAAATCTTCGATACGACCACAAAACATGTGATAAGGACTGTTAGCAGCAGGAAATTAACACCTGCTCTGACCTGGTGTAAAGTCGGAGCACAGCCTGCACCGCAAAAGGGAGCCCAGGCCAGACGCATACCTGAAGGTCAACAGATGCCATGGAGCCACTGATCATGCAGCTGGGAGCCCCAACAGGACCACAAAACCCACCACCCCCAGGACCTCCCTCACCCCCCCTGGACCTCTACCGCACCCAACCAACACAGAGGACAACCAACATCCCACCTAAGACAAAGCTGCTGGCCGTGCTGCACGTGTCAGCGTCTGGTACCCTCCAACCAACAACCGCCTGAGACGGAGGAGTCAAACAGCCAGGCCAATCTAAGTCCCTCACAATGGTCATGGATGGAATCATCAGCTTGGTACCCAACTATCTATATTTCCCACACACTACGCATGAACAGCCGGGGAGCAAGCACATATCTCTGGGCATGGTCCTCTTCCGGAATTTCCAATGTCTCTACCAGGGCGGCGCCTCTCACCCCGCCATGAGGCCGACGCCATCACCGTGAGTGGAGATTCCTGTGATCCTGTGTGCCTGCTGCACCCCGGGACGCTGGTCCCCGAACCAGTCTTTCCTGCCCCTGCACACCCAGGCCTCAATGCCCACCTGACGACACTGGTGTGTGTCGTAGAGGGCTCACCACGTGCCGGTGCAATCTCCAAGCCTGAGGGCTGCAACCTTGGCAGCCTCCTCAGACCATCATGGCCTCCGCGACACAAGCCTGCAGTACTCCTTTCTCTTTGACGTACTCTACTGGCAGGCACAGCGGACAAGTAGGTCACACATTTGGAACTGAGTCTTGATTACATCATATATATTTACAACAAGGGGTGGTGAGGGACAGAGTCTCTGAATTAAGCAGAAAGCTCTCACCCAGTCAAGAGATCAGGGCTAGATCCAACACCGTTTTTTAGCTCACTGCACCATCCCAGTTTCAGAACCTGGCTGTATGCAAATTAGTCTGTTCCTGTCCCAGTGCATGATGGGAACAGGGCAAACCAAACTACAAAAGCCAATTCTTACACTGGGAAGGAAACAAGCTCCCGGGGACCGGTTTCTGGCATTACAGCCGTCTTCGGCCCGGTTTGCTTGAATCCTGATGGTGCAATGAGCAAGGATCTCACATCTGAGAATACCCTTCCACGCTTAGGGTGGACAAAAATATTTACAACAAGGGGTGGTGAGGGACAGAGTCTCTGAATTAAGCAGAAAGCTCTCAACCAGTCAAGAGATCAGGGCTAGATCCAACACCGTTCTTTAGCTCACTGCACCATCCCAGTTTCAGAACCTGGCTGTATGCAAATTAGTCTGTTCCTGTCCCAGTGCATGATGGGAACAGGGCAAACCAAACTACAAAAGCCAATTCTTACACTGGGAAGGAAACAAGCTCCCGGGGACCGGTTTCTGGCATTACAGCCGTCTTCGGCCCGGTTTGCTTGAATCCTGATGGTGCAATGAGCAAGGATCTGACATCTGAGAATACCCTTCCACGCTTAGGGTGGACAAAAATATTTACAAGCTGGGATGGGGCAGTGAGATAAATAACGGTGATGGATCAAGCCCTGATCTTTGGACTGGGTAAGAGTGGTCTGTTTAACTCAGACACTCTGTTCATCACCACCCCCTTTTCTAAATCGTTGATTACATCATGGCAGACTTTATGTCACTATACTCCCTTCGATGTGCGTCACAGCCATACATAACATAACATAACATAACATAACATAACATAACAGGTGTATTTGTAAAGTGCACGATTATCCTGAAGTGTCCTGGCGCAGAATAACAGATGTTTATTTATACCCAACTCAATGGTACTCATTTTATTGACCTTAATGGATGAAAGGCTGAGTGGATCCACCGGGATTTGAACCTGTGACCATGAGGTCGAACACAGGCCCCTGCAGTGGCTGCTTTAGTCCACTAAGTCACCAAACATGCATGTGGGTCCATGGGGACTGCTGCCCTCGGCCTACGCTGCACTCGAGTAGGTCACACAATTTTTCAAATGCAGAGTAGTTATCTTTTGCACGCAAGGAGAGGCAAAGGAGGATGGTGCGTTGCATTTGGGAGGAAAAAAGTATCATTGTTACGAAGGTGAGCGAACACTACCGATAACTGCCCTGGTGTCACTAACTCTGTGCATGGCGAGTCTATAACACGTGGCTGTGGGCCACTGATGACCGCTGCCTCTGCCATTAAATCTGTTCCCCGACATTCATGGACACTCTCTGGTCAAACATTGGTGACATCTGTGTCTATGGACTAGGGGGTATTTTTCATCCTCATGTAGCTGATACTGAATTGGTGGTGGCAACGAGGCTGTAGCACTCCACTCCTCCACTTGCTGCTTCCGGATAGGTTCTGCCCTCTGCATCATGCCCTTGAGGACACCTTCCAATGTTCCCTGCAACCCTCCACCATATTACCTTCGACATCGACGAGGATCCGCTCAGTCTGAGTGTCCCTACCTCAGTAGAACGCAAGTCACCATCCCGTGGCAGTGTGCCTGTGCCAGCCGCTGTGCATCCGGGGCCACGAACTCTGTGCAGCTCAAGTCAGGAACCCTGTTTGATTCAATATTTGATGGTCTCTGAGACGATGGCCTTGGGGTCGTCAACACCATGTGTCTGTGGCCCTGTGCTGTCCACTGCCTCCGGCCTAAACTGCGGTCCACCATGGCTCACACATCCAATCGAGTCCTGCAAGGCCCGGATGTGGCATCCCCTCAGTAGGCCCACACCACCATCCCCAGGACCACCTCCATCTGCCAGAGTCAAAACAGTGGTACTGGCACACTAACGGAGTTACTCACACCTGTTGTGGATGCCATCATCTGCCTGATACCCTGCTCAGCACTCCAAGAGCCACTGACTCAGTGCACCGCAACCCATGGACTGTTACTGATTGAGCTTTGTGCTGTGGAGAGGTTGTGCAGCAATGTCAGCTCAGGCAGTGTGCGAGACTTGGGACGTTGATGAGGAAAATGATGCAGGTCTAAGACACCCCACTGCATCTGAATCAGGAATATCCTGAATGGACACAATTCTAGTCATTTTCATCACATGAGCACACTCAGCTCTAGTGTCCCAACCTCAGTGAACTGTAAGTCGCAGACACTTCTGTTTGAATGTTGGGTGACCTCTGTACTTGCTCTGACTCCCTCCATGTTGATCAGCAGTTGAATCTGTTATGCAGGTGTTTTCTGTTTCCATTGCACTGGTGTCCACTGTTCAAGTTGTTGCCAGCACCATGCACTCCTTGCAGGCTAGCTTACATTCACCCCACACACATCCAGTAAAGGCGTCACTGTACATGTGGCCCTGCCAATAAGGGGGCAGGACGCACATGCCCATAGCAAGTTCACCATGATATCTGCATGTGTCCCTGTGGTCTTGTTGTATGCATGAGGGCCCTGGGCCCTATGACATAACAATGTGCTGTGTACAGCGGTTGCAGACATGTCACCACAGGCAGCGGGTTAGAGCTTGGCTATGTAGCTTTGTTGTCACCCACTCACTACGCAAGGGGAGTGGACTGGGCCCTTGTACGCAGAGTCAACATGGGCGTTTGACTGATATTTGTGTGCCCCTGGGCATGGTTCTGTACTTAGAATGTGCATCTGCATCTGTCTCTATAACAATGTGGGTCTCCTTTTTGGGGTGTAGGTGGTCCCTGAAGGATATTAGACACCCAGGTATGAGATCTAGTTCGCCTTCCATGAGTTCGGACTGCACCCTCACCTGTTCGGCCACCTCCTTTTGGCATTCTGACACCTTGAATTGGGGTGCCATGTGTGGGTCGGTGAAGTGTTGTGAGTCAGCCTTGCTTGCGGGTGCTTACTGCTGTGTGGGCTGTTGCAGGGTCTGTGTTCTCCTCTAAGTAGCTTGGCTGCCCTGGTGGTGGGTTGCGTCGGATGTCCATGGGCTGTTGTAGGGCGTCCGTGTCGAAGATGTGGTAGTACTCTCCGGCATCACTGATGTGTTGTGTCTGTGCCCTGCTGGAGGTGTTGTGTTTTCGTGGGAAAATCTCAGAGCAGTAAAAGTAAAGATTGGCACCCAGGGACACCTTTTCACTGGGCGTACACTTTATGCACCTTCTTCCTAGATTTCTACCTTCAGACCTAGTCTATTTCTGGTGTTTGGGCATCTCCAATGGGGCAAGTCAGCAGACTGCATGTGGGAAGGTCTTACAGAGTTGACATGTTTGTCCTGGGTACAAGTGGTAGCCAATCCAGGTCTACTCAGTGGTTTCAGACTACAGGTTCAATGTTCGTATGCTCTTCCACAGGCCCCGAAAGTGTTTTGAGAAGCTGGTTTCAATGTCACTTTTTGTACAATTCAGTACCCACTGCGTGTGGGGGGTGCCTCATTGAATATCCCTAAGAAATGAGAAAACAGTTACTGTGAGCAACACTACTCACTTTTGCTACACAGCCTGCAAACTATCCTTCGGCCCTTGTGTTCCAGTTAGGAATGTGTTTAGGGAAATTCATAGAACACTCCCACTAAACTGCATCAATCTGGTTTTGGGGCCAATTCCCCCTCCCAGATCTCTCTTTTCACTAAACTATGCATAAGCAGGCCTCACTCCTGCTTCTTTCAAGTTAATTACATTCCTAGAATCTCCCCAGCGGCCCTACATGAGCGGATAAGCATCATGTGTTCCATATCCAGTCTATCATGTTATGTTATTTTATGTGTATTTGTAGAGCACACTAAAGCTCAGGAGGGTATCCTGGAGCTGGGCAGTTGAGATTCTAGCCTTGCCTAGAGAAAGTAGGGGGTATTCAAAGAGCCAGGTCTTCAGCTTCTTGCTTAACTCAAAATGTGAGGAAGAGATTCTGCTGTGTGGTGGTTGTTTGATAGTGTAAGGGCAATGTGGGAGAAGTCCCAACCTCCATATCTTGTTCTGCGTATGTCTGGGATATGTGCAAGTAGCAGCCTGCCTGAATTTGTGAGAGGAGATACGACTATTGATGTAGTAGGGGCCAATGTTGTGTAGTGCTTTGAATGTGTGAGTCAGGAGTTTGAACAGTGCATGCTTCTGTGTCAGGAACCAGCGGAGCCCCTTGAGGTGTGGGGCAATGTAAGTGCTGAATGGAAGGTTGAGAATGAGTATGGCTGCCAGGTTCTGAATGGTTTGTCATCTTCTGGTGAATTGCTTGTTGATTTCTGCATTGAGGGTGTTCGTATTCCTGCATGCTAATAATGAGGGCATCTCAGATTTTGCCTCAGAGTTACTTGAATAATTTCCACAACATCTTCAGGGTTTGGAAGCAGGATGCTGTGACAGCGTTGGCTTGCACGATCACTTCCAGTTTGCTGTCGTTACTGACTCTGACGTTCTTTGTTTGAGTGATAGGGGTATGTGTGGATTCTAGATCAGCTGGCCACCAGGTGGAGTCCCATGGTGAGCTTTGCAGTACTCCACTGTCCGAAGCATAATGAATCAAGCTGATGTCATGTGTCCTTTGAGTCAGGAAGCCTTGAATTCAGTGGAGAGGGGGACTTTGGATTCCAATCTTGTAGAATTCGGATGAGGATAGGGTGGGAGAACATGTTGAGATCCCAGAGGATGAGGGTCGCCTAGTCTCCTCTGTCCGAGATCATGCAGATGTTGTTTGTGGCAGTGATGAGGACTGTTTCTGTGCTGCAGTTGGTTTTCAGGCCAGTCTGTGTGTTCTGGAGGAGTTGGTGGTTGTTGAGATGGTCAGTGAGTCATTTGTTTATGAGTTTTTCTAGGACTTTACCCAGGTCTGGAAGTAGGGACATCTGTCTGTAGTTTGTGAGTGTATATGGGTCTGCATAGGGTTCTTAGATAGTGGGAGGGCTGTGTTGTGGTTCCTCATTGGTAGGTCTGAAGCCAAGTCTTCCTTGTCACACTAGTGTATTGAGCAATAAGTGCTGCAGTCCACATGTGACAATTAACTTTCAATGCCACTGACATAGTTTCTACACCATATACTGTGGTTTTATATAAGAGGTGAATATGTCACTCATGGATTATCAAATATTTACACATTATAAAGGCCACAGCATATACAATGGGCAATGGACTTCAGTGCCCCAGTTTGCAGAGCCTAAATCCCAGTAATAAAATTCAGTAAAAAATGGAGTTGATTTTGCAAAAGTAGGGCATTTTCTCAAAGTTATTACGTGTCTAAAGTTTTAGCAAGAGAAATATAGATATCCTAAACATAAAAAGAAGAAATCAGTGAGCTGAAAAAGTAATGCAAACCGAGTTGGTAACATAGGTAAATTATAGAAAAAAAACAGTAGTGTTTTTTTCGGGAAGAAAACATAGATCTGGCTAAAATCTGTGACGGAGAGACAAAGGGGCGACCACATGGCCATAAGGATTTACTACTTTGAATCCTAAAAAGATATCTATAGGTGCTGTCTGGAGAACATAACTAGTCGCAGAAAGACTGGAAGTTCTCAATCTAAGGCTTTCATTACAAGTGACATGGTTAAATGGGTAAAGCATAGTAACTCCTGTTACCACACATATAGCAAGTAGATGTTTTGTGCTAACACCATAGTTCTGTGATTTTCACCAAATACATTTTGGCAGGATAAACCTTCTGAAATTTATCATGGGAAATATAACTGTTAAGATTGGGACAGGTAGACTTCTTTACATTAAGAACCAAATCTGCATGGTAATCCACATTATGGAGAAACATATAATTGGGAGTTATCTATTGGCCCAAATAAACTCAGACCTGTAGAATCAAATTTTATCGGGTCTGATAAATACCAGCCTAAATATATGTCACTCGCATTGAAAGCCTAGGTGTCTGTGTAAGAGAGGCAAAGATAACTGTAAGGGTGATTGTGATTATCGATATCTGGGAGATGTGCCTATATAAGTACAGTCCTTAACTGAACTATGGTGTTTGCATATACGTTTCTAAGAGATTCACATAGCTGCAAAGCATCTAAGTGTGCAACGAATGCATAAATCCCCTGCAGAACATAAGTTGTATTTTACTAACAGAGGAATTGGAAATAAGTGATGCCATAGCTTGACTCATACTTGATGGATTGGGGGTGAAACTCAGGAACTCTCGAAAAGGGTTCTGTACAGGATCTACCCATACTTGTATTTGAGGAATTTCTTGAAAGGATTCGATTCACAAACCTTTTTTCTTGGGTATATATATTTTTTATAATTAGCATTTATTGAGCACATAGCTACCCTTAGGCATCCCGGCGGTAGCAGCAGAACAGGGTGGAAGGTTTGATAGCTCAAAGGGTGGTATTCTAAAAAAGCCAGGTTTTGAGACGGTTTCATAACAGGAGATGGTGAGTCTCTGAGCGCAAGTCCAGGGAAAGGGTGTTCCAAAGTCTAGCTATATTGTAAGAAAAGAAACTGCCCCCACTCCTCATCTTTCGGATTTTAGGGATGGCGACTAAAATCAGGTTAGCAGAGCGGAGGAGATTCCTGGGACTGTAAAAAGGGGTAGGGGAGCCATTAATAGACTGGCCTTTTCCCCAAAGAGTCTTGTGGGCTACACAGAGGGATTTAAATTGTATTTTTTTGGGGATGGGCAGCCAATGTAAGGTCTTCAGACCTGGTTTAGCCGATTGAGTTTAGGTATGCCAAGCAGCAAACAAGTGACACAGTTCTGAACAACTTGAAGTTTCTTGTTGTGGATTTGGATGCCTCCAGATACATGGAGTTATCGTAGTCCAAGCGAGAGAGAACCTGGGCATGCAGCATAATTCTCCTGGCCCCCACGGGAAGGAGGGGTGAAACTTTCCGCAGCATTATTAGAATCCCATAGCAGGCTCCTGTTACTTCCACTGCTTGCTGGTCAAATTTCAATGATTTTCCAGCCAGACTCCTAGGGCCATAATATCAACGGCCGCTAAGGCGGTGATAATGGGCTTGATAATATGCCCTTGAGAATTCCAATAGAAGCCCATGTTCTGGTGTCAACATGGGCTTCTATTGGAATTCTCAAGGGCATATTATCAAGCCCATTATCACCGCTTTACCTGCAGTTTTCTGCTGCTAAAGCTGCAATAATTTTAACTCTGTGCTTGATATGCCCCCTAGACTTTTAATCTTGGACTTAGGGGTCGGTGTATGTCCAAGGCAGTCTGGCCATGTATGTTTGAGGTCAATGTTAGGCGAGTTGCCCAGGAGCATTATTTAGTTTTTTTGTCCATTGAGCCTGAGACATGAGTGTTGCATCCATGTTGCCACCTTCTCCAGTCAAGATTACAGATCAGATTAATTGTGTTTTTGAAGTGAGCTACACCTGAATAACCTGAGTAAATATAAAATGTTTGAACGGGATGTAGTCAGATTTATAAGATTATTGACTGTGTTGTGTGCCACTCAGAACTGTTTGAACAATCAAGTAAGCAAGCCTCATGTTAGAAACTCCGAGATTTATTCAGACATTCATATTTCTGAGACCGAAAAAGGGAGTAACAGTATTCCTGATTTGTGGAATGATTTTCCTGTTACTCTTATACGCTTGCAAATAGTTTGCTTACCTAAAGGTATACCTCGACTATATTTATAATTAAAGAATTGTTAGTTTTATATCCTTACACCATGAAAAATAACAGGAATATTTTTTTCTTTCTTTTCAGTGATGCTGCTCTAAAAAAATAATTGAAACGTTTGAAATTTAAGGCTGGAGCTACACAGAAATTCGTCCCATCAAATATTGATAAGGTTATTTGCGTTTTATAGTTCAGAGATGGCATATGGTCATGAATAATTTGGCAGCATGGGCAGGTGCCCAAATCACCATTCCCTAATGTTTATGTGTGTGTCCCTCGTTATGGAGATTTGAAGAAAAAACATTTATAAAAGAGAAGCTGTTCCAGGGATTTTGGAATATTGTGTAATAGCAATGGAATAAAAAACAAAATATCCTTTATATATGAATTGACAGATTGACTCACTTTGACTTTTTCTCAGTAGGTTCATTTTCTTTGCCATGACATTTATGCTTCAGAGAATCTTTGTCGGTGGTTTTGCTGAGTTTCACTTAGCCCAATCATGCAGACTCAATAAATGGTCATCTTAACACAATGAATCCTCCAAATGGAATGAATAGCACTTGCATGTTCCATTGTGACAGGGTGCAGCAGAGACGTTTTAAGGCATGTACATAGGTGGCTTTAGCCCAGGGTCCCCACCATTTTTTATTGTGCCCCTCATTAATAGATCAAGTCCTTTTGCCAGGTACAAAAATCTTCACCTGACTACGTATCATACTTTTTAAGAACACGTCTTTTCTTTTGCAAGTCTTTCTACATGCTCCTTCCTTAGCTTCTTACTCAAATGTCAAATTCTCCATTCTTAAACCTTTTGTTTGCCATTTCATTTTCCTCTCTCTTTCTCCTGTTATCATATTCTTTCTCGCAATTCTTATACGCCTTGTCCCTCCTTTTTCCACCCCCATGTTATAACTATAGATTTCCCACTCATTTTCACTTCCATCTTTCCTTATCACTTTCTTTTTACTCTTCCCTCTAATTCTCCATGGTCACCTCAGATTCTTCAATTATGTGTAAAAATGTAGGAATTGTGATTTTCTGATTGCAATTCTTAGTAAATAGCAATTAGGAAATCACAATTCCTAATATGAGAAAACCTACAACTATTGAGTAGTGAAATGTTTAAGCTTCATGTTTAAGAACAAGCAGTGGTCTGTTATTTATTTTAACACTTTCACAGGGGAAGGGGTGCTAGTGGACACATTCACATTTGTGAATGGGTTTCCACTTCCTTAGAGGTGTCAGTAAAACATGAATAGCAAACATCAACATATACCACTTGAAATCGATATTTTGGAAGGATGCCCTAAACATGCCCCTTCCAAATACCAAATTGGTATTCATTCGCATTTCCAAATTGTAATTCCACAACATGTTAATATATTCCAAAAGGATACTTCTAATTCGCAAAAAGTTTGTTTCTGTAAATGCCGATTTGTGACAGCGAAAGAGGTTTGAGCATCTGGCCCTTAATTCCTACAATATTTAATGCTCTCTCTTTTACCCTTCTTTATATCTCCCTTACCCTTACACCTCTTTCCTTTCACCCCTTTACTTGATTCCATCCTTTCTCTCTCTTTTTCTCTGGTCTCCTCTGTTTTATATTCTCATTCCCATCCTACCTTCTTGTTCATTTCATTTTCCTTTCTGTCCCTGGCAGTAAACAAAAAATGGGTAATAAACGGCGAGACTGGATACGCTTACAGTCCTTAACTGCTACCATGTGTCTATTGTGCACAATGAAATATGTCTATGGTTTTAGCGTAGCCCTCACTTCCAATACTGCTTCACTCAGAATCAAAAAGTCACATGTTGTGTGGTCATTTCCTCTGATCTCGTGGTCATGTTTAAGATCACGTGATATCATTTCTTGTGTTGTGATCGTTATGTTAATTAGTATGTGTGAAATCTGAAAACTCCTATCTCATTTGATCAACTCCTATCTCATTTGATCAACAATGTTGTCAAATACACCCAAGCCATGTATTGGGCTGCCTCATGGTGCTCCAAATGTGCATATGTAGATCAAGACAGCCCGAGGTCAGATCCACAAAAGGAGGGATGTTAAAGGCTATTGGTGAGACCTTGCAGATTTGAAGTAATTGTGTCTCACGTGTCATCTTTCTTTTACTGCTTCTGAATTTTTAATCTATAATTAATTTAATGGGCATGAATTAACCAAAAAGGGAGCAGAAATTCAAAGTTGTTGGAAATAGAGGCCCCCAAATTGTGTTTGGCCCGTGGCTCTCAAAATCCTTAAGATGTCTGCGGGGTGCAGTCTTTTACCTTAGTCAAGAAGCAAGCCCTAGTTGTATAGCTTATCTCATGCAATTTTGCATGTGACATGGTGCATATTCAAAGCATCCATAACCGTAATATCACCTCCCAACCACTACCTGGAGTAACTCCTAATATATAATAAATAGATTTGGGGTTAGGTTTGACAATAGTGGATGCACAGCAATTTACCCGGCTATATATGTAAATACCAAATTCACAAATAACTGTTACATAAAGAAACCGCAAAGTGACAACAAGCAAGGAATGTCTAACAGAAAAAACACACCAAGCACAATGCAACCAAAATCACATTAGATACTATTGAATTACAAAAAAAACAATACATCTCCTCCTAAAAGCATTAGTGTAAGCACAGTCATGTGAGAACGACCATCTGTAGGGAAACAGGCTTGAAGGTGGTAGCCTGCAACTTGCTATGTAATGTACACTTTCTCAATCAAGGGTGCCAAACATACCAGAAACTGCGTTGCAAGGAATAAAAAGAACAAATAAGGTGATAGGAAAAAGTTATTGGTTTACATACCTTAAAATGTTAACATTCTTGAACACATGCACAGATGCTGCTGATGCAGTAAAAAACGGTAGATTGCGACGAAAACTACAAACTATGCAATGATTTTGTCCATCTTCCTTGGCATAGTCTTTAGTTCTTTTGTTGGCCAAGGGCAGGAAGGTAGAGTCACCTCCACTAAAATTGCTGTGCTGTGGAACTACACTAAAGAGACAACTATGACAAGGAGCACGCCACCTCTTATCCTGCTATTTCAGGTGATCCCTGAACGCCAACGTACAGCAAACTATAGGGACAAAGGTCATTGCACAGAGAGAGCTACTGTGCTATCATGCCCTTTAATGAATTTGCAAGCATCTTCAAGCTCACTGGGGGTTAACCCCACTGTTGTGAATGCTCCATATGTAGAGTACATGAATCGACTGGTTGTATGATGGAACCTAATATGCTTTTACCACGCATGGCTTTACAACACAGGCAATACAACAAAGGTGTAGTTACTACGTGTTTCTTAACCATGCAAGTCAATACAATGACTTATGGAAGCTCTGGATTTTGGTATGGTATAATTTACTATTCCAATGCCAGTCTGAGCAACAATAAGGAAGGAAGTTGGACTTAAAATCCAACACAAGTCCAACAACACGTTCCCTAAAACAAGTCATTGTAACAGCTTGCGTGGTAAAGGAACACTTGGTAATGATGCGGATCACTGACATAATATCGATTCGACTAATATAGAATTACACAAATATCGAGGATAAAATATAGAATACAAAAATATCGAATATCTATCTACAAACAGGTAAGTACAAAAATGTAAAATCAAAAATATTGTTTAAAAAAATAGTCCAAATATCGAATTTTTGTAAATGTCTTAAAAATAATTTAAAATAATAAAATATTTAAAATAATTAACTAAAATATACTTAAAATACTTAAATAATCTTAAAATGATAAAATAATTAATTTAAGTTATAAAAAAAATACCATTTTATTTTTCAAAACATATATATATTAAAATAATATTAATTAAAAAAATACAATATTTTTACTGTAGGATAGCGGGAGGGTAAAATGTACTATTACCACTCCAGTGAGTACAACAGTAGGGAAAGCGTTGGATAGCGTAGGGGTAAAAATTACTATTCCCACTCCAGTGAATGCAACAGTAGGGATAGCGTTGGATAGCGTAGGGGTAAAAATTACTATTCCCACTCCAGTGAGTGCAACAGTAGGGAAAGCGTTGGATAGTGTAGGGGTAAAAATTACTATTCCCACTCCAGAGAGTGCAACAGTAGGGAAAGTGTTGGATAGTGTAGGGGTCAAAATTACTATTCCCACTACAGTGCAACAGTAGGGAAAGTAAATACTTCATATACTATTAAAAAAAATATATATTAATACCAATAAAAATTAAAAGTAATTACCAATTTAATATAATATAATATTAAATCAATTAAAAATACAAATACAAATTAATTTTTAAAATTCATTACCTATTAATAAAAATTAATTACCAATTAACAAATATTTAACCCTTTCGATGCTCATGACGAGTTCAGCTCGACAGGAGGCACGGTTGAGCTGTGCTTATGACCAGCTGAGCTGGTCATGAAACTATAGTATTCAAGCAAGTTCAGCACAGGAGGGGAAAAGTCACAGCAGCCAAGGTGTTAAATAGCAATTAAAAAATAATTAACAATTAATTCAAAATAAATACCAATAAATAAATAAAAATATTTAATTAATGAAAATTAAATTACTTCCCACCCTATTCCCCTATAAACCCACAACCCGCTATGGGAAATACATAATTATCAATTATTCAATTAATAAAAATGTATTACCAATTAAAATGTAATTAATTACCAATTAAAATTAATTAACAATTAATTCAAGATAAATACCAATAAATAAAATAAAATATTTAATTAATTATAATTAAATTACTTCCCACCCAATTCCTCTACAAACCCACAACCCGCTACAGAAAATACATTAATAAAATTAACATATTTATCAATGAATCAATTAAGTGACATTAATTGCCAATTAAAATTTAATTAATTACCAAATAAAAATTCATAACAATTAATTCAAAATAAATACCAACAAATACATTTAAATATTTATTTAATTATAATTAAATTACTTCCGACCATATTCCCCTATAAACCCACAACCCGCTACAGAATTAAATTACGCAAAAATTAAATAACATAACTTTCATAACTTAAAATAAATTATAAAATAAATATACACTTTTCACACATATACTAACATACAAAACACTTTAAAAAATGCGATAATATTAAACATTCGATATATTTAATACCTACATTATATACTTCGATATTTTGACTTTCTATATTTCTGAAATTCGATATTAAATTACTTACCTTAAAATCGAGTTTTTTGTTGACTATTTTCTGTCCATTCGATATTTTGTCCATTCTATATTTTGAAGTCGATATTTATATAAGTCAATATTTTTAACTCGATATTTTGTGTTGTTACCGCTTTCTTTATAGTACCCATAATGTAAAGGCACTGCGTGTTTCAGACTGCGTGGTAAAGGCTGTTCCCTGGCTCGACTGGACTCCCATAAGGTGTATTCTCACCCACAGGGAAAAATGGCTGCAGTCCTTTACTGTGACTTTGTGGAGGCTAATATTTGGTGCCAGTTGGTTTATAGGCATCCTAAGAGAAGGGCCTGTTAACCTTGAAAAGTCTATGGGTCGCACACTTCTAACCTCACCAGCGGGTGTAACTCTCGAGCATCATGGTAAATGCAGTCTTTAGGCGTGTGCGCTTTTCGTAGCACTGGACGTGTGACAGGCAAAGTTGCAGCACCAACTCTGTACACCGGTGTTTCGGAATTGTTGTTCCTCATCAGCAGAGTGTAGATTTCTTCAGGGATTACTGGATAGGTCGTCAAAGTATTAATAGGTTTGGTACCCCTCAAGGCGCGAAGATGCGGTATCGGAGCTCGTCAGCTCCAAGGTTCAAGGGAACCATATAAAGTGAAAAGTCTAGGGGTCGCACACTTCTGACCTCACCAGCGGGTGTAATCCTCGAGCATCATGGTAAATGCGGTCTTTAGGCGTGTGCGCATTTCGTAGCACTGGAGGTGTGACAGGCTCCCTTGAGCTACGAGCTGACAAGCTCTGATCATGCACCCACGCGCCCTGAGAGGTATCAAACTTGAGAACACTTGGAAGCCTGCACAGCAAACCCTGAAGAATCCTACACTCTGCTGATGAGGAACAATTATTCTGAAACACCGGTGTCCAGAGTTGGTGCTGCAACCTTACAAAAACACACGATGTGAGAAGTTGGCCTGGTATATAATGCTCACTAATTCTTAGTGATCACTTTGTACCATGCCAAGCAACCCTTATGATGATGGTTGTAATTCAACCTTGTAGACCAGTTATCCTAGTGGTAACGTGGACAAAGCAGTCTTAGGCTAAACTCTGAAAGGCATGTGAAGCCAGCTGTTATACCATACACAACCCCCTTGAATACCAAATGAAAGGGACACCACACAGATATATATTGAAAATATATATTGATTTATTAACTATAAAATCCCCTGGACTCTTTATGAGCACAGAAGCACAAGCGTTAAATCACAAGACAGTTTAAAATACACAAAAGTTGCACAATATGGATGAGCCCTAGGGGCCACCTAAACCATATACTAAGAAAGTGGTATAAGAGATACCAAGAGGAAAGTGAAGAGGCCTAGGGCCTTGGGAATCGCTGGAGCTATTCGAGACTGGAGTTAACTAAGTCGGGAAAGGCCCACGGGACTCGGGTGCAGTGTTCAAAGTGCACGCACTTTTCAATGCAAAGTCTATGGTGTGTAAAAAGTACAAAGTTAGTTTAAGGGCACTTCCGCTGAACCTAGAGGAACAAAACTTAAGACACAGACCCTAGAGGTGTGTACCAGTGTAGGGACACCGGCTTTGCAATGTTACCTCACCCACAGGAAGTGGGTGCACAGGGTCGAAGTGGCGTTGGGTTTTGACACGCAGGTTCTTGGCGCTTGAAGCTGAAGATGCTGCAGGCGATGTGAAGGAGAAGTGTCCGGTGGATCCAAGGGTGGATCTGAAGTGGTGAAGACCTGAAAGCAGAGGGGACAATGTTCAAAGTCACTGACCAGTGACCACCGTGGAACCAGATTGGAACCAGGCAAAGTCGGGTGCAAACAGGTGATGAGGTGTTGCTTCTCTCTGCAGCCACGTAGACACGAAGAGGTCAAGGATGTCCAGGAGTCAATCACGAGCTGTACCTTGAAGGCTCTAGCTGATGGCGGTGTCGGCAACTCGATTGAAGCATACAAGCCTTGGCTAATGCAAGCCACGGGGAAAGTAAAAAAGGCTTATTGCTCGGACCAGCAAGGTTAGAGCGGGTACTCCTTTCTACAGGAGCGAGGGCAGGTCTGGAGCAACCAGACCCACAGTGTAAATCGTAGGTTTTGTCGCCAAGATGGCCGCTGACCACGTGACAAGCGGCCGGGATGGCGAGTCGAGTGGCACAAAGCAAAAGGGCCCCACGCAGATCGTGGAGATGCTGGAGGGCTGATCTTTGGTGCAAATGCTGCTCGGTTGTGGGGCTTCTCAAACCCCAAAGCACAGAGTCGAGGGTGCCTCGGGTGCTGCGCAGTCAGCGTCTCAGGGGTCTATCAAGATGGCCGCTCCCACGTCTCTCGGTGCCTCCACGGGTCCCTTCTTTGCAGGGACTGTGGATCGAGCTGTGAGAAGTCTGGGAAGCTGGGTCTTGTCAGGCTCTGGGCTCGGGCTCCGGCGGGAGGCGGCGGCAAAGCAGACGTCGAGGTGCTGGGTGATGCCTGTGTTCACAGGGTGGCCCCTCCTAGGCCACTAGGGAGATTCTCTTCAGTCTTCTGTGCAGCAGAATGTCGAAGTCCAGTCTTCTTCTTGTTTAAAGTTGATTTCAGGATGATCTGCTGTGCAATGGCACTGCTCCCTCTCTTATTCCCATCTGAGGGTTGGATCTCCTGCTAGGTCCCTCCCCTATGGGTGGGACCAGGAAGGGGGGTGGTTACACCCCCTCTCCTTTGTCCAGCTCCTCGCCAGGACTGGGGCTGGAAAGCCCCAGAACCGGTTTGGGCTGGCTTATGCACAGGGACACCTTGTGTGCCCCAGGCATGTCTCAATCTATTCAGCCCTGTCCTACCCAATACACAAAACCCTGTCTGGGGTGGTGCTCGCACCTCCCCAGGCAGGAAACCCTTTGTCCAGGCCCTCCTCGCTGGAAGGACTCCCAGCAGCAGGAGGTCAGACATGTGTCTGTGGTGGCAGCATCCATTTTGTGATGCTGAGGCTCTGTTTAACTTTAACCAGGGTTAAGGCTACACACATGTCGTGTCCCTCTAGAAGGGTGGAATGCTATCCCCGTCGCCAGAACTGGCGAGGGGATAGTATTCCAATTCGTATGACACCTTACTCGACATGTTTTGATAAAGCCAAACCAAAGATAGCATTTAACCGCGAGGATTATAATGCACTTAAGAGTATATGGTATGGCAATATCCCGGAACAGCTTAGGGAGTGGTTCCAGAGAGCTGCAGACAGGCTCAGCTCATGCTAGAGCACCATCTCACATATTTCCAAGCACTCTGCCTCCAGGATTGATGAGGCCTTCCATAGGAGTGGCTGATAGGAACATATGTGTCCAGTTTAGGGTTAGGCACAGACATACTGTACCTAAGTAAGAGGTGATTACACCAACTTACCCCAGCTGAGTGATCAGCCAGTTGTGTCAAATATGGAGGCCAGGCCAGGGGTGGCATAATACATGCTGCAGCCCCTGGCAGGCCTTGGCTACACCTATGCCCTGGGTACCTATGGTACACTGTTACAGGGGCCTATAAGGTGAACCAATTCCAATTGTGTTATGCACCTAAGGTACATGGAGTCCATTTTAAGGAGAGAGCAATCAGCCTGGGGCCCCGAATAGCAGGATCCCAGGCCAACTAAGTCAAAAACCAGCTAAACACCAGGCAAAAAGTCAGACCAGTCCTGAGTCTGTGTCTTCTGGGTATCTCTGAACATTAACCTGTACTGTTCAGTGGTTAAGCCTAACCCATCAATCAGAGCACTCTTCAGGACCATGTAGTTTCTAGAATCCTCATCACTAACTGTGAGGAGTCTGTCTCTACATCTACCTTCAAAGGAGAGCCACAAGATTGCTGCCCACTGCTCCTGAGGGATCTGCTGTACCATGCAGGCTCTCTCAAGTGCAGTCATCCATTTGTGGATATCATCCCCAGCTTTGTAGGGGAGCACAATCTTACTCAGGTTTCTTGTATCAAAGGACCTGTCTTTATCCTTCTGGATATTGCTGCCACCAGTGGGTTCTATTACCCCACTCTCTCTAGGCTGTCTTGCTCTAGCAAGTTTCTCTTGGGCCAGGGCAATCTCTAACTCTTGTCTCTGGACTCTCAATTCAGCCTCTCTAATTTGAGATTCTCTCAATTTGGTCTCATGTTCCCTTCTCTGAGGGCTAGTCATCCTCCTTCTGGAGTGACCATGAGAACCTCTAGAAGCATAGGAGTTGTCAGAGTCACCTGAGTGAATCCTTCTCCTCCTAGGCTCCTGGTTAAGTCCACCTGGGGGTCTGAATGGGTTGTTACCTGATTCATTCCCAAGTTGACTTAAGTTAGCCTGGTTCAGTCTACTGACCAGCACCTGACTATCTCTGTCATCATCTGACTCACTGCTTTCCACCTCCTCCTCCTCTTCTTCTTCCTCTACATCTACCTGAGGAGCTCCAGTGGTGGAGGCTTCCTCATCTACCAGGATGATAGGGGCAGGGGTGTCTACAGTGTCATCCTCTGAAGGATGGCCTCCTTCAGCATCCCCTGTGGGGTTTGCCTTAGAGGGCTTTAGAGTCTCAGACTGGTCTAAGAGCTCTCTTAGGTGGTCTGTAGTAGGGGAAGGCCCTGTCTTCAGACCCCTTAAGACACAAAGCTGTCTTAATTCCTTAAAGGAAAAAATAGCAAATTTGGATGGTGCCCTTGGAGGGTCACTCTCAACAGGAGTAAGTCCACTGGACCCCTCTGTTCCAGACATTGCTCTAGTGTGGGTGGATGTGTTGCAATCTACCTACACTGGTGTTTACCTACTAAACCTATCTAGTAGTTGTAGCTAGGGTGTGCTACTCCCTTTACTCTACAACAACTAAGTTCAGTAGAACTTAAGTATACTAGTCTTGTTTTATATGTACCTAGCAGGTACCTGTATGATCTTTCAAATGATAATCTCAAAGATTGTAATGGTAAAACAACAGCAAGCTCAGATCCCAATCCGCTGCTCACCAATGTGAGAAGTTGGCCTGGTATATAATGCTCACTAATTCTTAGTGATCACTTTGTACCATGCCAAGCAACCCTTATGATGATGGTTGTAATTCAACCTTGTAGACCAGTTATCCTAGTGGTAACGTGGACAAAGCAGTCTTAGGCTAAACTCTGAAAGGCATGTGAAGCCAGCTGTTATACCATACACAACCCCCTTGAATACCAAATGAAAGGGACACCACACAGATATATATTGAAAATATATATTGATTTATTAACTATAAAATCCCCTGGACTCTTTATGAGCACAGAAGCACAAGCGTTAAATCACAAGACAGTTTAAAATACACAAAAGTTGCACAATATGGATGAGCCCTAGGGGCCACCTAAACCATATACTAAGAAAGTGGTATAAGAGATACCAAGAGGAAAGTGAAGAGGCCTAGGGCCTTGGGAATCGCTGGAGCTATTCGAGACTGGAGTTAACTAAGTCGGGAAAGGCCCACGGGACTCGGGTGCAGTGTTCAAAGTGCACGCACTTTTCAATACAAAGTCTATGGTGTGTAAAAAGTACAAAGTTAGTTTAAGGGCACTTCCGCTGAACCTAGAGGAACAAAACTTAAGACACAGACCCTAGAGGTGTGTACCAGTGTAGGGACACCGGCTTTGCAATGTTACCTCACCCACAGGAAGTGGGTGCACAGGGTCGAAGTGGCGTTGGGTTTTGACACGCAGGTTCTTGGCGCTTGAAGCTGAAGATGCTGCAGGCGATGTGAAGGAGAAGTGTCCGGTGGATCCAAGGGTGGATCTGAAGTGGTGAAGACCTGAAAGCAGAGGGGACAATGTTCAAAGTCACTGACCAGTGACCACCGTGGAACCAGATTGGAACCAGGCAAAGTCGGGTGCAAACAGGTGATGAGGTGTTGCTTCTCTCTGCAGCCACGTAGACACGAAGAGGTCAAGGATGTCCAGGAGTCGATCACGAGCTGTCCCTTGAAGGCTCTAGCTGATGGCGGTGTCGGCAACTCGATTGCAGCAAACAAGCCTTGGCTAATGCAAGCCACGGGGAAAGTGAAAAAGGCTTATTACTCGAACCAGCAAGGTTAGAGCGGGTACTCCTTTCTACAGGAGCGAGGGCAGGTCTGGAGCAACCAGACCCATAGTGTAAATCGTAGGTTTTGTCGCCAAGATGGCCGCTGACCACGTGACAAGCGGCCGGGATGGCGAGTCGAGTGGCACAAAGCAAAAGGGCCCCACGCAGATCGTGGAGATGCTGGAGGGCTGATCTTTAGTGCAAATGCTGCTCGGTTGTGGGGCTTCTCAAACCCCAAAGCAAAGAGTCGAGGGTGCCTCGGGTGCTGCGCAGTCAGCGTCTCAGGGGTCTTTCAAGATGGCCGCTCCCACGTCTCTCGGTGCCTCCACGGGTCCCTTCTTTGCAGGGACTGTGGATCGAGCTGTGAGAAGTCTAGGAAGCTGGGTCTTGTCAGGCTCTGGGCTCGGGCTCCGGCGGGAGGCGGCGGCAAAGCAGACGTCGAGGTGCTGGGTGATGCCTGTGTTCACAGGGTGGCCCCTCCTAGGCCACTAGGGAGATTCTCTTCAGTCTTCTGTGCAGCAGAATGTCGAAGTCCAGTCTTCTTCTTGTTTAAAGTTGATTTCAGGATGATCTGCTGTGCAATGGCACTGCTCCCTCTCTTATTCCCATCTGAGGGGTGGATCTCCTGCTAGGTCCCTCCCCTATGGGTGGGACCAGGAAGGGGGGTGGTTACACCCCCTCTCCTTTGTCCAGCTCCTCGCCAGGACTGGGGCTGGAAAGCCCCAGAACCGGTTTGGGCTGGCTTATGCACAGGGACACCTTGTGTGCCCCAGGCATGTCTCAATCTATTCAGCCCTGTCCTACCCAATACACAAAACCCTGTCTGGGGTGGTGCTCGCACCTCCCCAGGCAGGAAACCCTTTGTCCAGGCCCTCCTCGCTGGAAGGACTCCCAGCAGCAGGAGGTCAGACATGTGTCTGTGGTGGCAGCATCCATTTTGTGATGCTGAGGCTCTGTTTAACTTTAACCAGGGTTAAGGCTACACACATGTCGTGTCCCTCTAGAAGGGTGGAATGCTATCCCCGTCGCCAGAACTGGCGAGGGGATAGTATTCCAATTCGTATGACACCTTACTCGACATGTTTTGATAAAGCCAAACCAAAGATAGCATTTAACCGCGAGGATTATAATGCACTTAAGAGTATATGGTATGGCAATATCCCGGAACAGCTTAGGGAGTGGTTCCCGACAGCTGCAGACAGGCTCAGCTCATGCTAGAGCACCATCTCACATATTTCCAAGCACTCTGCCTCCAGGATTGATGAGGCCTTCCATAGGAGTGGCTGATAGGAACATATGTGTCCAGTTTAGGGTTAGGCACAGACATACTGTACCTAAGTAAGAGGTGATTACACCAACTTACCCCAGCTGAGTGATCAGCCAGTTGTGTCAAATATGGAGGCCAGGCCAGGGGTGGCATAATACATGCTGCAGCCCCTGGCAGGCCTTGGCAACACCTATGCCCTGGGTACCTATGGTACACTGTTACAGGGGCCTATAAGGTGAACCAATTCCAATTGTGTTATGCACCTAAGGTACATGGAGTCCATTTTAAGGAGAGAGCAATCAGCCTGGGGCCCCGAATAGCAGGATCCCAGGCCAACTAAGTCAAAAACCAGCTAAACACCAGGCAAAAAGTTTGGGGGTAACCATAGTCAGATATCCACCTTCCTACACACGATCTTCGAATAGCGCACACGCTACAAAGACTGCATCTACCATGATGCTCCTGGGGTTCACCTGCTGGTGGGTGGAGTCGGAGTGCGACCTTAGACTTTTCAGTTAAATTGGCTCCCCTGAGCTATGAGCTGATGAGCTCTGATCACGCACCCACGCGCCCTGAGAGGTATCAAACCTGAGAACACTTGGCAGCCTGCACAGCAAACCCCGAAGAATCCTACACTCTGCTGATGAGGAACAATTATTCCAAAACACCGGTGTCCAGAGTTGGTCCTGCAACCTTGCAAAAACACACAATCTTCGAATAGCACACACGCTACAAAGACTGCATCTACCATGATGCTCCTGGGGTTCACCTGCTGGTGGGTGGAGAGGGAGTGCGACCTTAGACTTTTCGGCCTGTTAACCTTGTTATTAAAATCCCTATAGCCCCATTAAAGTCCTTCATTCACACCTAAGTGTCTGCTAATTGCCTACATTACACGTGGCGTTTATGAGAGCCATGTGTAGTAGTGAAAATTTGAAGACACAATACATGTATGACAGACAACAGAATATTTCTTTAGAAGCAGTGTACTCCTACGAACTGAATAAACACAATGTGATTTGGCCATTTCACTATTCTAAATGCTGTAAATCTCTTCTCAACCCCTGGTAGCTATCACATTAGCAGCAGACAATTTAGTGGAGAAATGTAGGCTAAGTTCAAACAGTATCAAACAATGTTTTGAACACAAAACAATAAAATTACCAAAGCAGATTAGGAAAATTAATGAAATGTTATTAGTAAGAATTCCACAAAAGTCATATACGGGGTAACAGAGGGAGTATTATTCACAGTTTAAATGCAAAAATAGTTTTAATGAAAGTCAATGTTTGTGGCAGACCAGAAGACCCTCAATGAAGCAAGATTCATGTAAGCCAAATACTGGTTAAGATTTTATCTTGGGACATGGTTACATTTTCTGTTCTTAAAATACTTTAGCAGGGCATGGCAGGTTAATGAATCCAGTGTGGGTTCCTTGAAATTCGATAGTTTATTGTAAAGCTCTCGCTGAAGTCTCAATTATTGACACCAAAAGCTGCAAGTTGGACAAAGTAATTTCACTCAGAAGCTAGTCTCAAGTTTTTATTTCAGACATGGATGCTTTTAAGTTTCTCAAAATCCTCCAATGTGGAAAGTCTAAATACTATAACTATGATACTAAATAGTCCACTAGGGCAGATACCTTCACTATGATGTCCTTCTGAAAAGATCCAAATGGGACATACTTAATATTCTGGCTCGACTAAGGTCAGTCCACTCTGGTTAGACTTAGCATCTTGTCCCGGTCCTATCAAGGTTGAAAAAAGACCAGAATTTGATCATTGCAATTTGCAAGGCACAAATTGTGTCAAATTGCGAGTCGCAAAATTCAATGTACAACAATGTCTTAGACAGTGTTTGCGTTTCCGAAAGCAGTCGCAAATTGCATGCATCATCAATATTCATGAGGCAAGCGCAATTTGCGACCGCAGTGGGAATGGCTAGCACTCACAGGGACAGTGGCCTGCTGGAGTCAGGAGACCACCATGACTGTGACTTTAAATAAAGCAGCTTTTTAAAAATGCAGCCTGTGTTCATTAAAGTAACACAGGATGCATTAAAAAAGAAAAATATATTTTTTGCACCCATTCACAAAGGGAAAGGGGTACCCTGGTGACCCCTTCCCATTTACGAGTGGCTTACTACCCTTTTGAAAAATGTGGTAAACTGTGAGTGTTTTGCAACCGCAAATGCGGTTGCAAAACAATCATATATTGGTGTGAGACTTGCTATTAGGAAGGGATGCCCATTGGCACGTCCCTTCCTAATAGCGAGTCGCAAACCATATTTTGCGATTTGCTAATAGGTTAGTGAGTCACAAAATATGGTTTGTACATGGGGCTGACCTATATTGCGGTCGCAAACGGGCCAAAATCCCCTTTGCAACTGCAAAAAAGTTTGTACATCTTCCTCCAAGTCCCAGAAGATTCATGATGCTGAGAAAGTCATTTGTCGTCTCTCTTAAAGCCCTTCTGCCTTCGGAGCACTCTTCTCTTTATCCAGGGTTTTCTAAAGGTCCAGTTATAACTGGTCTGCTGGATCATTTTCACTATAGAAAAGCCATGCCTTTTATTTGCCTGTAGCAGCAACAAGACCATAGAGAGGATTGTGAGTCCTTGGGGGCCAGCAGGAATCAGGGCTCCTTCAATATTCATTCCCCACATTTCCTGCAGAATCTTCTTCTTCTTTGAGATGTACTTCCAGGTCTAGCATTATTCTACTAGTTCATGTTTGTCAAATTCTCAACACCCAATCCTGGCAACTGTCTCATGGAAATGGAGGATCCTTTTCCACCACTTATTTTCTCTTGGTGCTGCAAACCTTCTTTCCCTTGCAAGAAGCTGACATTCCATTTCGGGCATGCACTAAGGTAGATGAGGGAAAATCCGGCCTTCCTCGACTGAAACTAGTTTTACCTCCAGCTATGTCTGTGTTTGTTCAGGAAATAAATGTTTTCTGTTCCTGTGATACCAATTTGGTTTGTCCAACTCAAAGCAAGGACGTTATGGCAGTCATTTATGTTATTATCTGTACCAATTTCCTTCCAGATGACCAATCCCTGCTAAGTGATCAGTGTTCACACCAATGCAGCCAGCCTGCTCCCAGAGGCAGACGCATTGTCCACCCAGGGCCTTTTGTTTTAACCTAATCTGGTATGCTACGCACAGCCGCTGTTGCTGGGTAGCCAATCAACTTCAACAAACCCCAGTAAACTGTATATTTGAAAAAAGTGAAAAATACCTTTCTTGAAAAGTCTATTTTACAATCCTAAATTGTAAAAATCAATGTTTATTCACAAGCAGGACTGTTCAGGACACCTGTCATTTATCCTGTGACATTGGGCTCTGCAACACGAAGAAGAAAGATGAATTAGGGGGAACTCTACCGCCTGGGAGAGAGACTGATTCCGTATGAAGAGACTGCACCATAAGCTCCACTTTACGCTATTTAAAAATGTATCAGTTTTGGAACCAACAACCCTGATGAAGTCCTAAGGAATGAAACACGTTGACTGGGCTGTTCTAGTTAAAGATACTCTGACAGCGTACTTCTCAATTAAGCTCCAAGTCATCCAGGCTCTCAGTCCAGTAATATTTTGCATGGTGGGAGTTGTGCTTTCCCCCTACACTAAAAAAAGCCTGAATATGAAGAATAAAAAGAATGACTAAGCTATCCGCGCAGACACTGAGGGGTCGATTCCGATTCGGGAAACGAATCCGTACGACGATTCGTATTCGTAGCCGTTTCCGTCCGAATCGTACAAATCCGTCCGAATCACGAAGTACGATCCATTTAGGTTAGAAATACATCCGAATCCATGCAAACTGTACAAAAAACAAGGCTAAATCCGTACAACTTAGACTCTCACAGTGAACCGTACGATTCGCAAACATGCCGTATGACCCGCCAAGTACGATCCAGACCGGGTAATGAATACATGATTCGTACGGAACACGTCGCGTATAGGCAATATGTACGGAGAGCCACACATTCACATACACACCCGACTCCTAAACTCAAGAGGTGTACGCACAGGGTGTACGCATGGGTTGTATGCACCGTACACCTACAACCTTAGGGGGTGTGAACTGTACCCCTACGCTCCGTACACCTATGATCTTGGGGTGTACGCACAGGGACATACACACCGTACCCCTGAAATCCAGGGGTGTACGCACCACACCCCAACGTACCGTACCCCTGCTATCATGGGGTGTACTCACCGTACCCGGGGGGCCCGTATCGTACGCATTTCGAGGTGAGTGTTGTCTACACGAATCGTACTTGCTGGGCCATACAAAGCTGCTGCAAACCGTAAGAACATTGTGTACTGCGGGTTCCGAGTGCGATCCGTACGGATTATTGAATCATACGGTCTTTGGTACGATTTGTACGGAGAACTGCATTGGGTACACATCGTACTACATTGTACGTACGGGGACGGTTTGGGATACGATTCGTATGGGAAAAACGCTCCGTACGGCGATTCGGACTGGATTTTACCGAATTGGAATCGGCCCATGAGTGCCTGAAGCACTGTTTATTTCACCTCACATAAACTGACTTCTCAAGCTGGGCAGATAGCATTAGGGGGATAACATCTGCTGCAAAGCTCTGGGCGATTTGAAAATCTATGATTTTAGGAGTGGACAGAAAATATGTTTCACCTGTATTGTAAATTTAGCATTTTGCAAAAGCGTGTCAAACTTCGGTAGAAAGATTGGTTTCGCTAATCTTTTTTCCACAAGTATTTCAACAGCAAAAGTTGAGTTTTGATAAGACTTTCCCCCCCGAAAACCATAGTATCACAGTATTATTGTTGAACTTTAAACTTTACAGTCATCATTACAATTGCCCATTTTGCTGCTAGCTTCGTCATAATCGCACTTAGTTCAACAGCCTATTGTGCATGTTGCACAGATCTATTTAGCCTGTATGGTTGACAGTCTGGCCATAACTTATCCAAAGATAATTGTGCACCCATACCAATAAATCCCCCCTAGATTACAAAAGCTCCCAATCAAGGCGCGTTAAGAGACTTGTGTTTATAACGGGCCATTACTGAGAGGAGTTGAGGCTCGAGGCAATGTTATTCAGGTTTCTCACACTGTCTATCAGTGGTCCAAAAAGGAAACAGTAAAATAAATAAAAAATGTTCTTCCCCATGATTCCGCGTTATCTTCTCTGCGTTTTCTTCTGGAATGTAGTCTGCGTGTGTCCTACTGGAGCCTCAGCCAACGTCCCACTACAAATCCAGATGCTGCTCTCCTTCTGCTGATAATGTTAGCAGCATGAGAAGAGAAGGAGGATTGGCATTCCCAAACCTTAGATTTAAGGTGTCTCATTCAAAGGGTAATACTACAGACCCTAAATTAGCTATGAAAAATATGCTCTTGCACTGTCAGCGGGGAAGGGAGGGGGCACATCGCTCCGGCGCCCTAGGAGAGGAACCGCCACTGTCAGGCTTATTATCTCTCAAAACGGATATCCTTGGCTATTTTTTGCCCTCTACTCCTTCCCTTAACTGTAAGAACCCAGAAAAATATCTGAGAAGATAATCTCTGTTCCGGTTGGCTGAGGATCACATACCAATTTTTTATTGCATATGTCTGTCCCTTCATTACTAATCTGTTTGTGGTTGGTGCCTATAGTAACAAACATACTTCACTGAGATGGAGGCATTGAAAAATAAAGCGAAATATATCGTAATAGGAATTTGCTTTGCTTATTGGAAAGTGCGGTCCCTTAACGCTTGCAGCTGAGATATATGCCGATCAGCAGTTCCCAAGTTTAAATTGTGGCAAGGCTGATACAGCCTTCCATCCTTCTGTGATAAATTAATGTAGTATCATTACATTTGGTAATAGTAATACCTCATATTTACCATGCATACACAAGACAGAAGAGTAGTATGGATGAAGTATATAATATTGATGATATTATTATTCATTTATAGACTGCCGAAAGCATTGAATAGAAAATGTTGTTGCTTCTGTAGATGGATAAATAAAGAAGAGTGATTGACCAACCTAGAACAAATCATCCCCCATTATCAGGCAGATACCCCTCCTCTCTCTCCCTCTATCTCTCTCTTTAACTCTCTTCTGTGGACTTACATTCTAAGGAGATTAATGGACCTTTCAACACTCTAAGACCTTCTATGGGTTGCCGCAAGAACCTGAGCACTATATCAACTAACTGGATAAATGCCAATCTTAAGGAAATGAAACCCAAAAGCAGGACATTTGATTGAAAATAAAGGAAACATCTCATTGACTCAAGAACATTCTTATTATTTTGTCACCTCGAATTGTCAGCAACTGGTTTAGCATAGGCCTGAGCGGAGTTCTGTGAGCGGCAAAGTGAGGTTCCGCACACTGCTCACTCTGATTTTTAGTGCTGGAAGTTTGTACAGCACTGTAAAATCAGCACGAGAGGCACTACTTGTTGCGCCAGATCGAGCTGCTTTTTTTTCTGCAGCCGAGTAGCGGCAGGGGGAGTGGTCCAACCTGCTGTGGCCCCCCTGTTTTTAGCGATCTCACAGGGAGGAGAGCTTGTGCACCATATTTCTTGCACAGGTCACCAATAAAAAATGCAAAATAGAAAAAACTCTGCCTCGCTTCTCACAGCAGAGCGCGCAGTGGGCAAAGCTCTGCGAACTTCGCAGGTGGAGCAGAATTCTTCACCCAAGCCTAGTTAAGCACAGCAATAAATCAGGTTCACCCATAGATAAGTGCACACCCCACATATTTAAAGAACTCATTTGTTTTCCTCCAGTAGCTTACAAAACCATCTCCAAAATTAAATCTTACCTTGAAGGTAGAGTGATGATCCCTGAATTTAACACCAGAAATCACAGAATTAATTGAAATCCATTATTTCTAGTTAAATTATACCTTGATTTTTTACAATCAGTTGCAGACCATACTGTAATCTAATAATTGTCTAGGTCATGCCAGAGTGGTTTAGGCATGCTAGAATCATGGTGTTGGCTTTGGTTTCCATTTGGTAGAACCTCTAAAGGCAGTCTTCAAAACAGAGCAGCCATTCTTATCTTACTAGATCTATCAGCTGCCTGGGACAACATCAACTAAGCCATACTAATGAAAAGCTGCAGACTAATGGGAATCAGAAATTCTGCAGCAAATTGGTTCCAATACAACAGCATATTTTAGATTCACTTATCTAACTCAAAGCGTGCCTCAAAACAAGCATGTAAAAAAACAATAGACAGCTCTCAGGCAGTTTAAACGACTGGGCAGTTGGTTTCCTATAGAGCTGAGGATACTTGGTGAGTACGCTCCTTGTCCATGATTACTAATTCATCTTGTAAAATAATGGATGCACTCTTCTTGAGATACTCAACAATGTTGGAAATATTTAGAGACAAGGAGCAGGAGAATTGAGGTAGATTATTTGGTTGTTCTAGAATGGGTAAGAAATGGCTTACTTCCTGTTCTTGTATGTCAGACCCCATTTGTTACATTAGGCACAGAATTCTGACCCATCTCTAACATTATCCACCCCCACAATGGAGCTGATTATCTGAGGCAGACAAATACACTACACTACTGGAGGCAGAATACATTATTAAATTAACAATAAAAATGAAATTGGACAGTCTCCTTAGACGTATACGGAAGGTAAATGTATATTAAATTAATATTTGTAGGTATTAATTTAATCTTACCTGTGATATATTTTTTGTGAGTACAATACAAGTGGGATATTTTGATGTGAGTTAAAATTGTTTAACAAATGCATTAATAATATGAAATGTATGAGTGAAAGAGAAACTTATGCCTCAGTGGATGTATATTTCATTCAGTTATTTATTCAGTCTTGCAATTTTGGATGTGATACCATTTTGATAAAAAGTGGTTTGTCAGGTTGTTATATAAAGATGCTGCGATTATCAACCACTCATTGACTCGTCACTATCCAACCACTGTGATGCCACCACCAAACTAGCAGGTCCGGTGAATTGTGAGGAAACCAGCAGGTTACGCACCTAGAAACCATGATCAATGTTCTGTGTTCCACTCCTGGAACCTGACTGAGCAGTAATTAAGAGATAAGGCCTACATATAAGTCCTATCACAAAACGATGTTGCGCATCATGCAAGATGCTACAATAATCTTGCAAACTAATTCTGGGTAGTATTGAAAACCAGCCTTTATGGTATGGCCTGACTTGAATGTATAGAAAATGCATTGGATGATGCCTTGTGTACATATGTGTGCACCATTACACCTCGGTTCAGGCACTGTGTTTTCACATTGGATGAGGGTGCATCAAAATAGTTGTACATTGTTATGATGTTTTAACCTTCAGTTGCTGGCTCGAGGGACCCAGGATCACAAGGCCCAGATACCTAAGCAATGGAGGTGGTAGAGACTGCCACAGGATGTCTGGCAGCATAGGATATGTGCAGGATGCACCCGGGCGCTGGCCCTAGCTAAAACCAGGCCATCTTTCGTGATTATTCATCTACATGCTAGCCCCTCATGGTACCTGTTGATAGCAATATGGGGAAAACTAAATTGGGTGCTACTCACCCTGGTAAAGAGTCTTCAGTGGCTCCAAACATTTTTACTTTTCTGATGAATGCTATGGGAGCAATTAAGGAGGAGATTTGAGGGGCGAGGCCTCACTTAGCACCAAGATGGTGGATTGATTGAGGAGCTCCCGAGTGGATATGCTTTATTAACTGCCTAGCTGCACTCCATTGCAGCGATCCGTGCCCTTGAACACTGCTGCATTTAATGGGCACCCTGAGGCGTGGGCGGAGTGCAGTGGCGGCGGCCTGACGCTGCCCTTGGATGCCCTGCGACAACAGAGGTCGCGGGCGAGCTTGAGGGCAGGGCTGCCACTGCGAGGTGCAGCTGCCACTTCAATCGAGGCCGTGGCTTGGAGGCCTAGTGAGGCGAGGCAGGGCGGTGAACCAGCGAGCTACTGGATGGCTGGATCCTGGATGCGACGGTGAGTTTTGTGTTCAGCCAGGGACCCCCTGGGTGAGCGGACTGCCCCCTCTGCCATAATTCTTGCAGCAAAACCAAAGGTGATGATGGACGGAGTGTTAAACATTGCAAGCACTCACGCCCAGTCAACTGATCTGGTTTAATCCATCATCATTCTTTAGCTCACTCCTCCACCTCAATTCAGACATGGCCATTTGCAAATCAGTCTGACCCTGTGCCTCATGGGAACAGTCCATCCCCAACTGCCGAAGCCATGTCTTCCCTTGACTGAAAACAAGCATCCTGGGACTGGTTTTTGGAGGGGGGGTGATGGACGGGGTGTTGAACATTGCAAGCACTCACCCCTAGTCAACTGATCTAGGTTAAATCCATCATCATCCTTTAGCTCACTCCGCCACCCCAGTTCAGACATAGACATAAGCACATCAGTCTCACTCTGTGCCTCATGGGAACAGTCCAGCCTGAACTGCCAAGCCATGTCTTCCCTGGACCGGAAACATGCATCCTGGGACCGTTTTCTGGCTAATCAGCTGTCATCAGCCAGGCTAGCTTAAATCCAGTGGCAAAGTGAGCAAGGGACACACGTCTGGGCGGATGTATGATGTTACAACGCATACATTCAAAACGCATACCATTATGACAAAACTTCAACAACGCAAGATCCATCACAAGCATGCTATTAAAATGCATGCCATTACAACGTAAGTATGGGTAAGTATTTTTTAATTTTACTTAATGGGAATGTAATAGTAGGGTAAATGTTGGATAGTGTAGGGGTTAAAATTACTATTCAAACTCAAGGGGCCGTAATAGTAGGGTAAGTGTTGGATAGTGTAGGGGTTAAAATTACTACTTTAACTCCAGGGGGTGTAATAGTAGGGTAAGTGTTGGATATTGTGGGGGTTAAAATTACTATTCTAACTCCAGGGGGTGTAATAGAAGGGTAAGTGTTATATAGTGTAGGGGTTAAAATTACTATTCTGACTCCAGGGGGTGTAATAGTAGGGTCAGTGTTGGATAGTGTTGGGGTTAAGTTTACTTTTCTAACTCCAGGGGGTGTAATAGTAGGGTTAGTGTTGGATAGTATATGGGTTTCATTAAAATAAATACATTAAAATAAATCAAATTAAATTAAAATATATTAAATTAAAATATATTAAATTAAATTAAAATGTAATGTAATTAAAATAATAAAACTAATTTTAGTAAATTAAATGAAAATTAAATTAATATTAATTAAATTAAATACTTACGTTATAATGGCATGCGTTGTAATAGCATCTGCGTTGTAATGGCATGCGTTGTAATAGCATGCGTTGTAACAGATTTTGCATTGTAATGGTATTGCGCTGTTATGCCCGCGTTGTGATGGCTGTTACCCCGTCTGGGCATACCCTGCCAATTTAGGGCGAACGAAGCAAAACCAATAGAGATGATGGAGGGAGTGTCGAACATTGCAAGCACTCACCCCCAGTCAAGTGACCTGGGTTTAATCCATCATCATTCCTTAGCTCACTCCACCACCCCAGTTCAGACATGGCCATATGCAAATCAATCTAACCCTGTGCCTCATGGAAACAGTCCAGCTCGAACTGCCAAGCCATGTCTTCCCTGGACCAGAAACAAGCATCCTGGGACCGGTTTCTGGATAATCAGCCATCATCAGCCAGGCTAGCTTGAATCCAGTGGCAAGTAAGCAAGGATCCCACGTCTGGGCATACCCTGCCAACTTAGGGCGAACAAAGCAAAACTAAAGGGATGAAGGACTGTGTGTTGAACATTGCAAGCACTCACCCCCAGTCAACTGATTTGGGTTTAATCCATCATTTTTCTTTAGCTCACTCCGCCACCCCAGTTCAGACATGGCCATATGCAAATCAGTCTGACCCTGTTCCTCATGGGAACAGTCCAGCCTAAAATGCCAAGCCATGTCTTCCCTGGACCGGAACCAAACATCCTGGGTCCGTTTTCTGGCTAATCAGCTGTCATCAGCCAGGCTAGCTTGAATCAGTGGCAAAGTGAACAAGGGATCCACGTCTGGGCATACCCTGCCAACTTAGGGTGAACAAAGCAAAACCAAAGGGAATGATGGACGTAGCGTTGAACATTGCAAGCACTCAGCCCCAGTCAACTGATCTGGGTTTATTCCATCATCATTCTTTAGCAAACTCTGCCACCCCAGTGACCTAATGCAAATCAGTCTGACCCTGTGCCTCGTGGTAAACTCCCAGCCCGAGCTGCCAAGCCATTTAAGACCGTCTATTTAGGGTAATATACACACGTTCGTGTGTACGGGGAGGTAGAGAGACCAGGGCACACTCTGGCCCGGCTACTCACCCCTCGACAACATACATCACTCAACTCCAAATGAAGGACGGAGCCTATGTTACGCATGGCGCTGACATCCTCTCAGCCTCCTTGTCCTACTACACTCAGCTATACACTACATGATCCCCACCGACTGGTGCAGCCCTTCTGATTATTTAGGAAAGATAGCTATGGTGTGGATTGAAAAGGGGCAGCAAAACGTTTTGGCTTTGCCTATTGGCACAGAGGAGATCATTAAAGCCATTGACAGCCTCAAAGGCTCCCATGCACCTGGCACGTATGGCCTTACAGGTGTGTTTTACAAATCATACCAAACGCTGTTGGTCCCCATCTTCTGGAAGTTTACACAAAGGCGCTGGACTCAGGCGAACTTCCCCCTACTATGCGAAAGTCAATTGTAACAATCTCAAACTGGGCAAACCACCTGATAGGTGTGCTTCATATAGGCCTCTATCGCTCTTAAATCAAGATTACAAAATATTGGCAAAGGTTCTCGCCATGTATGAATCCCTTTTAATCAGTCAAATCATCTCTCCCCTTCAATCGTGCTTTGTCCTGAACCGCTCTACCTTGGTACATTTTCAAACGCTATTTGATGGTATTAACAGATTGACCCTGCTCTTCCTGCTGCCGCAATATTGCTAAACACTGAAAAAGTGTTTGGTTTTTGAGAATGGGCTTTCTTTCATGCAGCACTCATCAAACTGGGCTTCCCACATAACTTTCGTTCTCTAGTACGCATTCTGTACACTGACCCCATTGCGCAGCTCAGAGTAAACGGGGAGTTCTTGGACAAATTTCCCCTATCACGCGGCACCAGGATGGGATGTTCACTCTCGCCCCTACTATTCATCATAGCGATCGACTCGCTGGTGCGACATCTCCAATAGCAGCACCTTCAGCGGAGGATGGAGTTCCATCGGGCCCTCTCCTGAATTCTTTATATGTTGATGATTTTCTCTTGTTCATTCGGGAGTCTGCCAAAAATCTCTCTCCAGTTATTTGGGAAGTGTTGCGATCTGGCGTTTTCTCTGGTCTAGTTATCAACTGGACCAAATGTGAGGTCTTTCCCTTAACAGATGCTACCCATCCATTTGCACTGGACTTCCCCCTGCGCTGGTGCAATGACCCCCCCAGATAGCTTGGTGTTTTCTTGCACCGCACATCCTCAGAAGTCATCCGTCTTAACTATGGCCCGGCCATAGACGAGCTTGCAGGAAAGATAGATTGCTGGATAGCACTCCCACTGTCGATGGCTGGCCGGAATGGGATCATTAAGATGTTTGTTCTTCCCCGGTTTTTATACCTGTTTTTAAACATTCCTATTCCACTCACACTCATTTTTTTTAACACCCTTTGGGACATGTTGATGTGGCTGGTCTGGGTTGACGGGCAGGCTCGGGCAGGCTCGGGCGGGCTGGCAGGCGCTCACCCAGCCCTTTGCGCACGGAGGTTTTGGAGTACCTGACTTTTACCTAAACTATTTAGTGGCATAGACACACTATGGTTATTTCTGGTACCACCCAGATGAGTGACTACATATTCTGAAGCCTGAATAGACTTAGGCCTGCCCTTATCCCCTCTCCACTATTCTCCCGCTTTGTCTTCTGAGAATGGGAGCAACTCTGTAAATATATAAAGGCTGACTACCTGTACTCCCCACATTTTCCAATTTTCGATAACACATGGCTGTTCCCGACCACTGAAATCCTCTCACAGCACGCTCTCACCTGCTAGTAACGACAAAACATAGGATATGTGTTTAGAGGCAAGCAAATGCGCTCAGTAACTGATCTGATGGAGGGTCGCAACATATCCACTATAGACCTTTTCTTGTGCATAGGACACAGGTTTTGCTGGCTGCTGCATTATGCCCCTTGGTGTGGAGCCCCTGGAGATCCCCCCTCTCTACAATAATCACATCGCCTGACAGCACACACCCAGTTTCCAGACTGTATCATCTTGCACGTTCACTCCAGCCGGTGATGGGCAGAAGGGTGCGGACGGCCTGGGAGGGGGACTTGGGACACTCTTCGACAGACAAGATGTGGGCCTACTGCTGTGAGCAGACATGGTATGTATCCAATAATTACAAGCACAAACTCCTACATTTTAAATATATAAATAGAGCCCATGACACCCCCGCACTTCTTGCAAAAATGGACCGTGCTAAGCCAGAGATGTGCAATGGCGCACGCTGATTTAGAACTGCCCTCTGTCTTTGTGTTCTGGGTGGCAGTGTTTGGACATGTGGCATTGATTGTTTAGACCGAACTTACTCCTTCTCCATTGCTTGTGCTGCTGGGATATGTTCTTCTTCTGAGTGCTGGGATTAGAAGTTTTGCTGCAATTGCACTGTTGTTGGCCAAGAGACAGATCTCCCTCCATTGGGGCAGATCTGCACCACCAACATAAAGGCATGGCTAAGAGACTTAATGTATTGTGACACCTCCAGCAACATCTATGAATCTCTACTACCTATCTCCTCTCGACCAAAGAACATTTGGCAGTAGCTCCACTCTAACTTGCTGCTCCATCCTGAATTTACTGACTGAAGGGCCTCCCATTGCAAAAATAAATGCTGTGTCAGCTAGCTGATTTTAATCATTTGAACCATTAAGATCTATCACTGTATGTGCCTGCACTGTTATTTGCTTGTTGATATTGTATTAGCCACAGTAATTTTACATGTCATTTTGTATGTCAACATTTAGTCAACATGCTCCGCATTGTGAGTATCGTGGCTTTTGTTTATTTTTTGGGAAAACTGCAATAAAAACAAGTTTAAAAAAATAAGGAGGAGGTTTGCAATGTTGAATAAAGACTGGTAAACATGTAGCAGGCCATGAGGGGGGTGAAAAAGAGGAATATTTGATTTTCCTTTTCTGAGGAAAATCATACGGGTTTAGATAACCCAACAGTGCCAAACAACCCATGTGAACAGTTCGACCCACAATCAATCCATCTAGTATCACCTGAGGACAATCAGTCCTTGCCTAGGCAAAGAGATTAAAAGGGGCCACAAAGTCAAGGAGTACACCGGTAAAAAAGGTGACTACCTCACACCAGGAGAAGAAGTTGCGAATCAAAGTGGATGATGGCATAATAGACCCTAAGAGCACAGACATAGCATCTCTCAAACAAACACTGACAGTTAATATGGCCAATACTCCAAGTTCTTTGCAAAAGACTCTTTCAAGCTAGTCTTTAATAGGATTGATTCCCTAGAAGCAAGTGTCACTGAAGTTTTAAGTAATCATTGTAACACCCAGGTGAGCAAAGCTGAGGGGGAGGATAGATGAAACTTAGGAAGGAACACATGTGAGAGAAGGTTAAGGCCCAGAGAAAATGTCACCCAGCAGGAGTGAGGTCTTGTAAATTATAAAAAAGCTTCGGCCTATAGGTCCTCCCAATCTAGGAAGGTCATTTCTAAACCTTATCCCTGCCTCTTCTTACATCTGCCACCAGAGGCAACACCAAATGTGACTGTCTTAATGTAAGTGTCAGAACAACAGAAGGGCTGGAGAGAATGAAAGAATAAAGTTAGACACTGCCTAGGTAGTAAAGTATGCAGAGAGCATCAGTTATTGACTGAGATATAAATGGTATGTTGAGTACCATAGATTGGGCGAGGCCCGAAAACATGTAAAGAGGACTTCCATCACCCCATATCCCATTAGAACATGGGAATTCAGCGGTCCTGTTAGGTTACTTTTATTGGCCATCTGACAACATATGACACTTATGACAAGGACCAGGAAACAGGAGTGCGCCAGTGGGCACATTAAGTGGTGCCTATCCCCTTCTCATTGGTTTCCAATTTGGAGTGAGTATATACAATCATTATACTCTGCTCTTGGATGACCACCCCCCGGGAAAACACATTGTAGAAGAAGTTCAGGCTTCAGTTTCAGTCAGTCTTGCACTATGGGTACACTGGCTAGGGAGGCGGGGGCCAATTTTGATGATGGATGGGGGGATATCCTTCTGAGTTATGTAGTAATATACCAGATGTATCTGAGAAAAGGGCCAAGCTTTTATGTCTGTACATAGCAAGTGTTTGGTAGGCATGGGCGGAACTCGCAAAGTTTCAGTCCGTGGAGTCCGAGGAGTTACATGAAAACTCAATGGGATTTAGCAGTTCAGTGAAGTTCTGCAAATGAATGGAAATCGGCACATTGTGCTGCTCCTGCTGATTTTGTGTGCCAGAAGCTTGTTCACTGTGAAAACTCAGCGACAACAGTACCATGTGATGTGCCAGAGGGGTTCCTTTTTGAAAAACTGCAACACCGTACCTGGCTACAGAGCTCGGGGTTCACACCTGTTGGACTCTTGCCCTCCTGACGCTTCCCCCCGCCGCCGGCGCCGTTGGTCATCGGGCGCGGCTGCGGAGTGGGGGAGGCCACGAACTACTAGCCCCAGGAGTCTCATTAACTCCACGCCCACATATGCACCCGGAGGTGCTTCAAAAAGACGCACCTTCTCCCGCCTCACGGGACGCGCGTGGGCGGTCGCCGGGCTGAGCCTGGGCAGAGTGCGGGCCATCTGTGGCCGTCCGTAACCGTACGGGGCCAGGCAGGGCCAGCCCCTTTGACTCATCGAACTCTTGGACCTTCTAGTAAGGTTTTGTGCACTAATTGGTTTTATTTTACTTGTATTGTTTATTGTGTTACATATAGTGCACAAAATATGAATAACATCCCGAGTCTGGATAGGAAATCATCAATAGGAGGGTCTGTTAGAGGGACACTGGAAGCCTTTATTACTAGGGCAGTCTCAGTACTGGAAAAAGAAATAGTTTTAACTGAAAGACGAATATCTACTGAATGGCAAAATAAACGTTCGTCCCTGGGGGATTTACATCTAGCGAAAACCCCAACACATATTACCAATAACAAAAATCAATTGATAGATACAGACATCTCACTGCTGTTACAAGATTCCCCATCCGACTAGCGATCCAGAGGGACCCAATTATCTCTGACACTACCTTAGATTCACTACTGGAAACCTTATCAGAAGATCCATTGTTAGAATCCCCAAGAAATGTCACCTCCAAGAAGCCCTCAAACGATAAACCTTCATGAGTGGGCATCTCCAAAAAAAGAAAGAGGGGGGTGTGAAGCATAGGGGAAGCAGAGCCAAAATTTGTAAGCCCACCAACACTCCAAAGAAAAGCATAGGCTCAGCTTCAAGTGGGAATGATCAAGAGAATCTGATAATAATCGTTGAGCAAAGATTAATGAGTAACATTGAACATCTGTTTAAATCTATGTTGTTACCTATAGTGGAGAGAATCAAGCATATTAATGAGAAAATGGTGGCCATCACCGACATTGGAATTGCCAACTCTAACTCCCTGAAAGAGTTGTTATCTAGGCAACTTCCCACGATTGTCCCCGAGGTGAGAATGGCATCCTCTCTAACCATTAGTAAAACTAGTAGTAAGCCAACCCTAAAAAAAAACAAGACAATACATCCAGCATGCAGAATTCGAACACGGTGCGGGAAATTACTATACCAAAGGAAATAGCAGAAAATAGGCCTCCTAACATAAATGATATAGAAAGTGAGGATAAAAAGCAGAGGTCTCCCAATAAGGACAAGCAGACAATGGGGCCCGTTATTTGCATTGATCTCCCACCAGAGGCAGAACCCCTTGTAATTGTACTAACTGGGGTGCCTCCACTACCAGTAGGGAAATTTGAGAGCTACCAGACCCTCAAGAATAAAGCCATGCACTGGCTAAGAGTAAATAGACCACTACCTCCACACCTGGACGATGAAATCATAAATGTTAGAAGGACGGGATGGGTAGGAAGGAGACCAAAGGACGTCACTGGAGATATATTTATAGTAAAAAGTGACTAATCATATTTGTGAGTGGTACGGTGAGGGCTATGAGGAAGGTATACCTGCAAGAACCTTGAGTTACCTTTACCCGATAACTCTAGTGGGTAACCCATGGAGATATGGAAATCAGACCTCCCGTCCCACTAGGCCACCTATGTTCAACATCCCCACCTCCAACAGATTTTCCTCTCTCATGGGGTTGAAGGGGGTAGATTGACCAACAACTGGGAGTGACAAGTTCATGGGGGAGTACGAGCCTCACCCAACCTCAGTCCAGAGGGGAGAGTTAAAGGGTATAAATGTGATAGAGACATCTAATTGCACAGGAGAGGTAAACAACATCAATGAGGACAGGCGTATGGCGGTGAACCAAATAATTTCTACCGGCATACTCCCTGTTAAAGGACAAGTTACAAAGGTAAATTCGATTGAGGGAACTCTGAGTAATGGATCTTGCTGCGATAGTAAGCTCAATAATTGCTCAGACCTATCTATCGTCTCTTGGAATATCGCAGGGCTAAATAGAAATTGCCAATATGGCACTCATTCATCGAAACGTACAATATCATACTCCTGCAGGAGACCTGGATGTTAGAAAGTCCCCACTGAGGTTCCGTGACGGTCGTAAGTGGTGTTTTCGACTCGCACGCATATGGTCGAGTCTGGTATCTATGAACCGCAAATGACGAGTTTAGTGGGTGTACGCGTTTTCGCTGTGCTAGCCTAAACCGTTCGTTTGTTTTGTGGGTTTCTTTATCTGAACCCACGAGTTCCATCTTAGATACGGCATTCATTTTGTTTCTTGCCCTCAAGTAGCCAGCGAACGGACGCTGTCCGCTTCGTGACCCTGGGATTCCCAAACTCTTGCGGAAGACACGTTTCCTTTGAAGGTGTCTTTCTGATGAGGGGGATGGCACTGTAGGGCAGATGGCCCCGCTTGAGGCTCATCTTGCCGTGCCGGTCTATTGTCTTAGTTGTGTATTCATTAGGCACGTCCCCTTTGATGCCTGCAGCTCGTGTTTCCCGATACCTCCCCTTTTACACCCTTTTCGATCTGCTCACTGTTCCTGTCTTCCTTTACACCTGTTTTTGTCTCTTCCTTGATTAGTTTTACTGCTGATTGGAATGTACTAATGGTGGGAAGATGTGCTTTTACAGTTGGGAACTACCAAACGTTACTGTACTTATGTTCCGGGCCCTGAATACATGAAAGCGATCCCTTATGGTCTTTACGATGGGAACCAAGTTGTAAACCTTTGTGTACCATGTTATCGTATGCATGAAAACTGTATAAAAGGAGCGATCCACAGATACAAGTTGAAGCAGACTAATCGAACCTACACGTGTTGTACTTCCTGTGACTTCTGTGTTTCCCTGCAGTAATAAACCTCGAATCTTTGACGCCGAAGGAAGTGTCCCGTGTCTCTGTCATTTGTACGTCGGAACAGGTTACCCACGAAGGTTTTAGGTGTTATCCCTGGCACCGCTGGGTCTAAGAAAAACCCAGTCCTTCAGTTGGCGCCCAACGTAGGGCTGCATCAGTGGTACCGGTCCAAAGCCCGACGATCGTGTAAAATCTCCGAGGGAAGGTGCACCCCGCTTCATCGATCCTGTTGTCGAAACAAGTGGCCCGACGACTTTTCCCGCGAAGATCCCCGCCTCCTGACGGCTGCGACGGACTGCTGCCCTGACTGTAGACCTGTTTTGGCGCCTGGCGTAGACCTTGGTACAGCGAGACGATTGACGGGCCTTCCTGGTGACGCCATTGATCTTTGAGTTAAGTATTTGTGGGTCGCTCCCAGAGTCCTTAGTTGTGGGTGCTTAGTTGTTGCATGGTTCCATTGCATTTGTGGCTCTTAGTACTTTGTTCTTTGTTGTGATATTTGACGTCTGCAGTCGCCAAAAACCGAGGGTTTTTGCTCTTTGCAGGGACATTGTAAATCCTATAACCCTTGACGTTTGTGAAACTCGGTTAGTGTGCACGATGCCTGGCCGTAGTACTTTGTTTAGTTGCTTCAGAAGTTGTGGTGCGGATTCCCGGCTGGAGGACTTGTGTCCGATACCTTCGGTTGGAACTCCAACTTATGAGCTGTACAGTAGACATGGTATGGGTCCAATTACATTCAATGAGTGTTGGGTTTGTTACACTAAAAAAGACGGTGTCCTTAGTTGGCCACCTCATGGTAGTTTTGAGACCCCGATTTTGGATAATCTAGAAGCTAAATTGTTCCAAAGAAAAGCAAGGCCGGCCATGTTTGATTCCTTTTGGTTGTGGCGTAAAGAAGCCAAGCAGAAAGAAATCAAGCAGATTAAACGTAATAAGAGAGAAGGTGTTGTTACAACGGTAAGAAACGCAGAGCAGTTCCAGCGAGATAAGGAGGAAAAGGAAAAGGAAGTTTTCGATAGATTGCAGCGTATGACCATAGATAAGTGTTACCCCGCTTTACCGACGGGTACAGATAAGAAGGAGGAATCAGTAGAGGACCCCTTGTTGTCCTATCTCTTGAAGTCACCACCTCCGTACGCACAGGTTACCGTAGCTCCAGTGGTTCCCCCTGTCCCTGTTCCTCCACCTGCTCCCGTTCCTGTTCCACAACCTGTCCCCGTTCTTCAACCCGTTCCTGCTCCTCTACCTGTTTCCGTCCCTACTGCTCCCCCACTTGTACTTCCCCATACTCCTGTTCCCGCTGCTCCTACTGTTCTGGTTACTCCTGCTGTCTCTTCTGTACCTGACGCTTCTCTTGTTACCCCGTTGAGTTACTCTTCTTCTCCATCTGTTCGACGTGGTACCCCCTCTGTTGCTGCTAACTTCTTTAATTCTCTTGGACCTATTCTTGAGTCCGCTGGTTCGGATGGTCCTCAAAGACGAAGTCAGCTTCCCGGTAGTAGGGAACGTGACTCGCTGTATAACATAGCGATGGGTTGGATGAAATACCCCCTTAGAAATCCTCCACGTGTGGTGCTTGATACGTTTTGTCAATTCAACGTACCGACACAAAGGTTCGTGTTTGAGGAAATGTGCAAGCTTTTACGTGACCAAATATCGGCTGATGCATCTGACGATGTATTGACTGCTCTGACTAATCTTCAGCTTCAGTTTGCGAGCGGAATGTTGGTGGGTACCAATGTTCGACGTGCTGTCGAGCAGTTGTTGTCCATTCGTCCTTCTATAATGCCTCTGGCATTGTTTTTAGAAGACATTGATGGGCCACTAGCAGCGCCTGGTCAGTATCCCATGCGCGAAGTTCCACCAGTGTGGATGCCGGGTGATGCTACTCAAATTCCGCCGATCCTGCCACATTTCCAGAGAGTGTGGATACACCTCCCATGGAAGCGATCGGAAGTTTTGCAGGTAAAGCAATCTTTGCCTGACCCTCGCAAAAATCCTGCTGGATATTACAAAGAATTATCACAGTTGGTAGATGCTACGATAATGAATCTTGCTGACATCGATATTTTGTTCGGTAGCGTGGTTCCGCAACCGGTTTGGGCGAAAATTCGTCAAGAAAATCATGTAGCAGAATTAGGTGGTGATTGGGCTGCTCTTGTAGTGGCGGATACACGACAAATTGGTGGGGCCAAGCCTGAACAGTTAATCACGGCTTTGCCCCAGAGAATTATTACCCTCATGAAAACGCTTATGCCAGCTATGAAGGTGAATTGGGACAAACTGTCCGCTTGCAAACAAAAGAAGGATGAGAGTGTCTCTGATTTCTTTACGAGATTTGAGGAGGCATTCATTGATCATAGTGGTCAGGATATGGGCATTGAGGGAGGTCAGCAGTTGTTTGTGGACAAGTTTGTCTCAAATTTGTTGCCAGACCTAAGCAACAAATTACGAAATTCAGAAAGTGCGTGGGCTGTTTCCACTTCTGCTCAAATATTGGCCACGGCCCAATATTATGAGAATAGAGAGAAAGAGGAAAGTGATTGTGCCGATAAAAAAACAAAAGAGCTAAAAACTAAAGTGTTGTTGCAACAAGCGTATCCTCCACGTTCGAATCAGAATGATTCGCAACAGCGGAATCGATCGCAGTCTCAGTCGAATAATTCGCAATCACGTAATGACTCCTCTTCGCAGAGATCTACATTAGGGTACAATCAGTGTGCCTATTGCAGGGGAGAGGGTCATTTGAAATTTGATTGTCCAGTTTTGCGTGATCGAAATAATGGTAATTCATCTAGAGGAGGTCATAGTGGTCCTCAACAGGCATCACGTGGTAGAGGCCGCGGTGCTCAAAATGATCGTTCTAACAATTCTTCTGATTCTAATAATTGTTTTGATCAGCGCGGATCGTCGCAAGGAAGATCTGCGCAGTACAATGTGGATGATTATTACGTCGATCAGGATGCTGACGACGGTAATTACTAGGACAGCCATAGACAAGGAGAGGGAGTAGTATCAGTTCCGGTTGATCAGAGAGGGCCTTACGTCGCAGTTGCCACCTCGGGCGTCGTTGAGCCTTTTCTGTTGGACACTGGTGCAGCGAAAAGTTCCATCATGCATTCGAAACTCCCTGGCGCACCTATGTCTGGCTTAACAAATGTTTCCGTTGGATTCTCTGGCGCCCCTGTTAGCAATCCGGTTTCGTGCCCTTTGCCTCTTACAATTGGGCCTCGTGAGCTGAAAGCTCCTTTGATTTTGACTACTGGTTGTGGTGAAAATCTCTTGGGCCTGGATTTGCTAAAACGTCTGTATGCGACTTTGTATTGTTCTCCTGCGGAAGTAAAGCTTATGTTGGGTGAGAGAGTTGTCTCTCCTATGTACTTATCCATCGATAAGCTTCCACCGGAATTGAGTTCTCTTCCTGCATCTTTGTGGGCAACAGGTCCCAATGACGTGGGCCTGCTTGACATCTCCCCTTATGTTGTTCACTTGAAATCTAATGTGCGATTGCCACGTATTCCCCAGTATCGTATCTCCCATGATGGTGAGCGAGCGTTGTTAGCTATCATCTACGATTTGATTGAGAAAGATGTTATCGAGGAGACTCGGGGGAACGTGTGCAATAGCCCTGTACTGCCCATTCTGAAGCGCACTGATCCATCAAAACCCCCTGTTTATCGTTTTGTTATCAATTTACGGGAGGTGAATAAAATTGTGATTCCTCAGTTCCCTGTGGTGCCTGACATTACGGCTCTACTGACTCTGATTCCAGCCTCTGCATCCTGGTTCTCAGTGATCGATTTGAAGAATGCTTTCTTCAGCATTCCGATTGCTGAAGAGAGTAGAGACCTTTTCGGTCTCTCTCTTGGTGGCCGCAGCTTTAGGTTTAAACGCGCTCCTCAGGGCTACTGTGAGAATCCATCGATATACAATCAAGCCTTGAAGGGCCAACTTGATGCGTTTGTGTTGCCGGCCGGTGCGGCCTTGATCCAATATGTCAATGACTTATTGGTGGCTGCAGATACTAAGGACATTTGCAAACTTGCTACGGTGTCGTTGTTGCAGCATCTCTGTGACTTACATCACAAGGTGTCACCTTCTAAACTGCAATATTGTTGTCAAGAAGTAACCTATCTAGGTCACTTATTGTCAAAGGAGGGAAGGAGGTTGACCCCAGAGAGAATTGCAGCGATTGCTCGAATGACTGTGCCAACAACTCAGAGAGATGTGCGTGCCTTTTTAGGTATCACGTCATACTGCAGGCAATGGATTCCAAATTTTTCATTGCTAGTGAAACCATTGGTGGCTCTTACGTGCAAGGATGTTCCAACTCCTTTACCATGGACGGAAGAATGTCAGAAAAGTTTTTCTGAACTGCGTGATGCGTTGTGTTGGGCTCCTGTGTTAGGTACCCCTGACTACAGTAAGCCGTTTTCACTATACGTTCACGAGAGGGAAGGTTGTGCGTTGAGTGTTTTGACGCAACAATTCGGCGGTAAGCAACGTCCATGTGCATATTTTTCCTCGACCTTGGACCCAGTAGCTAGAGCATTGCCGAGTTGTTTGAGAGCATCAGCGGCAGCTGCGGTGTCCATCCGACAATCTGCAGGATTGGTCATGGATAATATGCTTACGGTGATGGTTCCGCATGCAGTTGACACTCTCTTGAATCGTACGAAAACTCAACACCTGACGAGTGCAAGGTTGTCTGGGTATGAGTTGACGCTTTTGGCAAGTCACATTCAAATAAAACGTTGCAACGTCCTGAACCCGGCGACTTTATTGCCAATCAGTATGGAATCAGACGAAGTAGCACCTCATGACTGCTACTTACGAACGGAGGAAGAAACAAAAGGTCGAGTAGACCTGAAAAATACTCCATTGGAAGATCCCGATAGGACCCTGTATGTGGATGGGTCGTGTTTTAAGTTGCCGAATGGCGATGTGACGACTGCGTATGCTGTGGTGACATTGAGCACTGTTGTGGAGACTGCGAGATTGAATCAGAATTCTGCTCAGGCGGCAGAGCTGATTGCTTTGACTAGAGCGTGTGTTTTGTCAAAAGGGAAACGGGTGAATGTGTTTACTGACAGTCAGTATGCATTTGGTGTTGCGCATAGTTTTGGACGTTTGTGGAGAGAGAGAGGTTTTATGACATCGCATGGCACAAAGATCCAGCACGGACAGCTTGTGAATGATCTTCTGGATGCACTTACATTGCCCAAGCAGGTGGCGATTATTAAATGTAGTGCACACCGTAAGGTGACAGATGATGTTGGTCGTGGTAATGCGTTTACGGATGAGATTGCTAAGGAGACTGCCCGGAATCTTAGCACTAGAATGTATGTGACGAGTTTGGTTAGGTGGCCTACACAGACTGGTATGTGTGAAGACACTATCGAGAGTGTGAAAGCGATTCAGAACGAGGCCACTGAGTCTGAAAAGACGAAGTGGAAAGAGAGTACGGGAAAGCTGGATGCGAATGGTTGCTGGATTGATTTGTCGGAAAATAAGAGGTGGATGTTGCCAGATGCGTATGTACTAGCTGTTGTGACGATGGCACACGGCTTGGCACATATTAGTGCAAAAGGTATCTGCAAGTTGTTGTCCCCGGTATGGAAGAATGATGGTATCGCTAAATGTGCTGAGAGATTGGTTAAAAATTGTATGATATGTATGATGTACACCTCCTGGCCACTTTGCTCCCCCTTCATGTCCCTTTGAGGTGATTCAGCTAGATTTCATTCATATGGAGAGATGCAATAACCTGAAGTACGTTTTAGTTGTGGTTTGCGCATTCTCCCGATGGATCGAAGCCTACCCTCTCAAAGATAACACTGCTTTGTCCACTGCGAAAATCCTACTGAAGGAATACTTTCCTCGGTATGGAATGCCGCGGATTGTATGGTCTGATAACAGAAGTGAGTTTGTGGGGAGTGTGATGAAGAGTGTGTGTAAGGGCCTTGGAATTACACAGAATTTCCACAGCGCCAATCATCCCCAGTCAGCAGGTTTGGTTGAAGGGTATAATGGCACCCTTAAATTGAAGTTAGCGAAGATTCAGGCTACGACTGGTCTCTCGTGGCCTGACGCTTTGCCTCTAGCTCTTCTGTCAACTAGGGCGACTGTACACTCCCGAGTAGGGCTCAGCCCCTACGAGATTGTGTTCGGCCGCCCTGCTAATGTTTGGGGGGTCCCTAGACCGAGTGTGTTTTCTGATCTTGAGTATCCAATGTTGATCGATTATCTTCATGATCTGACTGCTAAACTGAGGTTAATTCACCAACAGGTCTTTGAAGCACTGCCGACGCAGACGGAGGGTCCAGGCCACCAGCTCCAGCCCGGAGACTGGGTGGTGACACAAAATTTTGCCCGGAAGCGTAACCTTGAGCCTTGTTTTACCGGACCCTACCAAGTGCTCCTTGCCACGAGGACTGCTGTTTGTTTGGAAGGACGCAAAAACTGGGTGCATGCCACCCATACCAAAAAGGTACCTATACCTTTACCAGCAGACTCGTGGGTGAGGAAGGGCATTGTCTCATCTGAAGCAGAAACTGTGCCGACTTTCGTCCCTTTTAGCGACGCTCAGCCTGTCGGAGAGACCTCAGTGCAGCAGAACGACATTGTTGAACATTTGTCATCGCAAAACTCAAGATCTGAACAATTGACTGATCAGCAGAACTCTGTTTCATCATCGGATCAGCTGTTTGACGAACAGACACGTCCTGGGAGAAGCCGATATTTTCTTCGATCCAATGTCAAAGACTAATAAAATCTTTGCCTTCTCCCCTGACATCCACGATACCCCATTGCCACCATTCAGTCTGAACACACTTGTATAATTGTGATTTTTGTAAATTTTGAGCCTTTTCCTACGTATATGTTTTTGCTTCCACAGCTAGGAGATTTTGTATATATATTTGTAAATTAAAGATACCTTACATCCAGGTGGACCGTAGGGCCGCGCGGGTACTTCCTTCTGGTTAGTAGGTCTTGACACTAGGTCAGAGACCGTCGATTCCTAGGAACTCCTGGGGATTGACTATTGCTACACAGAACGAAGTGCCTCAAGAACGTAGCGGACGGTGTTAGAGGATGGCTTTCTCAAAGCTGTTGGATTTGGAAAACGCTCAGGCCCAAAGATTCAAGCTGCAACAAATTGCTCGTACAAAATGCTTCATGTTTCAGGTGTTCCTTCTGTTCTTAACTGTTTCTTCGTTATTGGTGGGTGGGGTGTATTACATGATACAGTCGTTCTTGCCTTCTGCCTCACCTACCCCTTCTTCTGAACCTAAACCTACCTCCACTGTTTCTCCTCATTCCTTCCACATCCTACCCCAACACGAGCAGGTTAGACGTGCAGAATTCATGAATAATTCCTTCGTTCAGCTCCTTCATCAGCATCAGTTGGTGGTGAATACTACCAATTGTTGGGTGTGTGGGTTAATGCCACATACCACCGATAAGGGAATCCCGTACCTGGTCCTTCCTTATAGTTCCCAGGGTTCAGCTCGAGCATTCCAAACAATATTTCGAAGCGCACTAGATTCCTACCCCAATCGAGAGCCACGTTCTCCACACTTTGGTCCCGGTCCGTACCATAAGCCTTTGGCAATAGCGATTGCTGATTTAGATAGGGATATCTATGAGCCGTCGCTCATCCCAGAGGAAGAGGTGCTAGCATATAGGGATCTGAGTGAGGTTGAGTATAGTGCGCTCGTAGGCGAAAGACAGCTTAAAATCTCGTCTCCGATATGGATCGTACCCCACCTTGGTAATTTCTGTCTAAAAGGTCGTGGCCGAAGCCCGAGAGCTCACCTTGGAGAGAGTGCTTGCTCTGAGACGTATGTCTTGCCAATGCTCTCTTCCCCTGTTCTCCTGACTGCCAAGGGTACGTACTTTGTCTGTTATGACCGTGCGTATACATGGTTGCCCCTTGACTTTGCGGGCACATGTTATATTGCAAACTTGTTGCCACCGACTTTTACAGTCGCCTCCGATTACCACAAGACCAGAGTTGTGAGGGGCGTGATTAGCGAAGAGGACACTGCCGGTCAAGAGGCAGGAGACTTTTTCAAGGGGTTCTTTCCGTTCTGGGGACCTATGGTCAATAGTAGGAACCTGAGACAGTTGACTCGAGTGGTGGAATCGACAGCTAATATCACTACCAGTGCCCTTGGTAATATCACAGCAGAGCTTCAGGCGGATAGGCTTATGACGTTACAAAATCGTATGGTTTTAGACGTTGTTTTAGCAGATCGAGGTGGAGTATGTAAGGTGATCCATTCGAGCTGTTGTATTTTCATTCCAGACAACGCTTCGACTGTCTATCAAGCCATCTCGAAGTTGCATAAGATCTCTGAGTCCATACACGTGGACGTAGGAGATTGGACGCTACTTGGGTGGTTTTGGGGCCTAATGTCGACTTGGGGTTGGAAAATTCTGATGATTATCGGAGTTGTTGTAGCATTCCTGTTCACGTGTTGTCTTTGTGTGCAGTGTGGTCCTGCCTTATGTGGCCTCTGTGCTACGACGTGTATAAGACAGCCGCCTGTTACCAAAGGAACTCTGATGGATAGAATTATGTTACAGCAGCATCTAGATGGTCTGATGAATATCGAGATCGATTATGATTCCGACTAGTGCTTGCCTACATGAGGGCAAAAGGAGCGTCTGAGGTTCCGTGACGGTCGTAAGTGGTGTTTTCGACTCGCACGAATATGGTCGAGTCTGGTATCTACGAACCGCAAATGACGAGTTTAGTGGGTGTACGCGTTTTCGCTGTGCTAGCCTAAACCGTTCGTTTGTTTCGTGGGTTTCTTTATCTGAACCCACGGGTTCCATCTTAGATACGGCATCCATTTTGTTTCTTGCCCTCAAGTAGCCAGCGAACGGACGCTGTCTGCTTCGCGACCCTGGGATTCCCAAACTCTTGCGGAAGACACGTTTCCTTTGAAGGTGTCTTTATGATGAGGGGGATGGCATTGTAGGGCAGATGGCCCCGCTTGAGGCTCATCTTGCCGTGCCGGTCTATTGTCTTAGTTGTGTATTCATTAGGCACGTCCCCTTTGATGCCTGCAGCTCGTGTTTCCCGATACCTCCCCTTTTACACCCTTTTCGATCTGCTCACTGTTCCTGTCTTCCTTTACACCTGTTTTTGTCTCTTCCTTGATTCGTTTTACTGCTGATTGGAATGTACTAATGGTGGGAAGATGTGCTTTCACAGTTGGGAACTACCAAACGTTACTGTACTTATGTTCCGCGCCCTGAATACATGAAAGCGACCCCTTATGGTCTTTACGATGGGAACCAAGTTGTAAGCCTTTGTGTACCATGTTATCGTATGCACGGAAACTGTATAAAAGGAGCGATCCACAGATACAAGTTGAAGCAGATTCCTCGAACCTACACGTGTTGTACTTCCTGTGACTTCTGTGTTTTCCTGCAGTAATAAAATCCCAAATCTTTGACGCCAAAGGAAGTGTCCCGTGTCTCTGTCATTTGTACGCCGGAACAGGTTACCCACAAAGGTTTTAGGTGTTATCCCTGGCACCGCTGGGTCTTAGAAAAACCCAGAGCTTCACCACAGGGTAGGATACAAAACGTACGGGCTGGGGGCAACACGTTCAGCAAAAGGGAAGACCCTCTAGAGGACTTATCATTTGGGTTCGTGTGTCTTGGCAAATCGAGATTACTTCCCTAGGAATCAACTCCCAAGACATACTGGGTTTAAGGTTCAGGGACAAAGATAACAAAACTACATATCTTTTTAATGTTTATAACAGACCATCGTCTTCACAGGGTGAATCGAATGTTATTAACCAACTTGACTGTGCTCTAAATACACTAGGCCATAGCCCAAGGGTATTTATTGCCGGCGATTTTAACTGCAACTTTGAGCCGGTCCATGGTTTTTGGGATTTGATGGAGTTACAAGACCAAGCATACAACATTCCATTCCTGGCTAGTGAAAAAGAGGCCAAGTGTACTGCAGCTGTGATTCAGCTCTTAGGCCTAACCCTGGCTCATAATCTTAGATCCTGTAACGGTCGCCTCCCTTCTAACAGACCTAAAGTCCACACATTCTGCAGAATGAATTCGCAAAGTCACATAGATTATATAATGGTGTCACTAAATTGTTGGTGTTTCCTGCGTAACCTTAATATAATTCCTAGAACAGAGTGATCATCTACCCCTGAGCCTGAAGGCTTCTCCAGAACTCTTTCCTATAGTGATCTCTGCAAAAGCTAACCATGGTACCCTAGATGACCAAATAATGTTAACTAGGAGTGACAGTGCTATAAAATGGCCCAATATCTTGGAGGATAAAAGGTTTTTAAATAATAATTATTTCGTTTTTACAGAGACTCTGTCTACGTATATTGAGAGCAACATAGCACCAATTACAATGACTGACCCACATGGCAGGTTGGTAGATGCTCTCGGCCCTATATTAAGTAACACAACAAATAGTAAGAGGGGAAAGATAACTGAAAGGACCAGTCACAGTAAACCCTGGTTTTCTAAGGACTGTCGCATAGCAAAGTCGGAGTTAATAGCAGCAATAAAAAGAAAGGATTTACTCAAAACAAGGATTCTAAGACGGTCATACAACCAAATACTAGATGTTGCCAAAAAAGCTTGGGATGAGGAGATATGGGAAGGTCTTATCAGACCAGCCAAAACAAAGAACCAGGCAAGTTTTTTTAATTTAATGACGAAAGGAAACAGGGCTGGTAGCAAACAGAGAGATTTATTTCTGGATAAGGATACCTGGGTCAATCATTTCTCCATGCTCTACTCTGAATCAAAAAACGAATCTAATACTGAAAACTTAGAATTGACGGGAGAAATGATTGAGTCAGCGAAGGCAGCTAATTTACATTTCACATTGAAAGAAACAAACTATGTTTTTGGAACACTAAAATCTGGGAAAGCTCCGGGAATAGATAAAATACCTGGTGACCTCCTAAAACACGATTTGTCAACCTGGGTTCCTTATATGAATGTTTTTTGTAAAACTATAGCAAGCTTTGACCCAATACTGAAAACATGGCGGGGAGCGGAGATCGTCACAATTTTTAAAGAGGAAAATAGACTGGATCCGGCGAATTATCGCCCGATCAGTCTTATAGACATTCCACAGAAAATATTCGCTTGACATATATTGCTGCGTCGTTTGTCCTGGATCGAAGAAGTGGACTTGCTAACAAAATACCAAGCAGGGTTCAGAAAAAAGATTAGTACGATAGACCAGGTCTTTAGGTTTCTGTGCCTGTGTTGGAAATATATTACGGTTAGACATAGCACACTGTATGTAGCATTCGTGGACCTAAGAGCTGCTTTCGATTTAGTTCCTAGAAGCAGTCTCTGGATCCACTTGAGAAACCTTGGAATGCCCATCGAACTACTAGTACAAATAATTAGATTACATGAAAATAACTTTGCAAAAGTAAGGTGGGGACCTCGAGGAGAACTCACTAGAGAAATCCCAGTGAAGCTTGGGGTGCGACAAGGTTGCGTGCTTGCACCAACCTTGTTCTCCCTTTACGTAAATGACATCCCCTCCTTCCTTGAAGGAAGTAGGAGCGATCCTCCCAAGCTAGGGGGGGGGGGCAATTCCTGCTCTACTTTTTGCTGACGACACTATTCTAATTTCTCAAACTCCTGGTGGGCTCCAAAATTTGATAAATACTTTCCACCTATACTGTATTAGCCCCTTCGACGCTGATGACGAGCTGGGCTCGTCATGGCGTAGCCTCCTCGCACGCTGATGACGAGCCCAGCTCATCACGTAAAGTGTGTTTCCGCAAAACCCAGCGTGCGAGCGGAATTCCGCTAGCGCGCATGGTGTTAAAAAGGGACTTGAGATTAACCCGAGTAAAACAAAATATATGTCCATTAATCCAAGCAAATTTTTTTTTAAAAAGCTGGAACTCCAAGGAGAAAGATTGGAGTACGTGAATAATTTTAACTATTTAGGTATCACGCTAGATTCTAAAATGTTGTGGAAACCCCAATTAGAAAAAACTAAATTAATCTTGCTCCAAAATTCTATGCCAATATTAAAGAAACACAGAGGGAGCACCTCGAAGGCTGTATCACCTGCCATTGAGGTTTATAAATGCAAGGCACAATCTGCAGCCCTCTATGGGGCAGAAATTTGGGGGCCGCATTGTAAACACAACTTCGGAGTGGGTGAAAATAATTTTGTACGAAGTCTATTATCCTTGCTAACAAGAACCCCACTGGTACCTATTTTTTGGGATATTAATCTAAAGCGCACTGATAGCCTAGCTGCGCTACGTCCCCTTATGTACTGGATAAGAATCTGGACCACGGAAGAGCTTATCCATTACAGACTTGGACTTCTGGAGTTAATGCCCTTCGGTATCACAAAGGAAATTCCCTGGTTTAAACACATTGCCACCTGGTTTAAAAAAATAGGACAATCAACTTACTGGGAAAAACCAGAGGAGTTAACGAAATATTGTAGTAAAATAGTAAAGCGTGTATTTTGGGATTACCAACGCAATGCTTTACTACAGGATGCCAGTTTGGGACCTATAACCACAAGGTTCCTCCAGTTCAAAGACGTGCCCAAATTTGAAACTTTTTTAGACAAGGTTTATCCCTCTGTGGCAAAGTCACTATACCTTAAATTTAGGTATGGGGTCCTTCAGACCAACGATAAAAAATCTAAATGGGGCACTAAGACTCATTATAAAGACTCAGATAAATGCAGTTTTTGTAAAAACGTTATATTTGTTAAGGAAAATGTTATACACATTTTATTTTTCTGCCCGGCGTATAAATCTCTGAGGGAAAGATGGATTAAACCCCTATGTAATACCCTCAAACTAAGGCACTTTAGACAGGCAGAACATATTTTCCTATCAGATACTGCACGATTAATAGTCTTTTGCGTCTCCAGATTTCTTATGTGTGTTATGTTCTATAGAAACAAAAATGGTTTGAAATTGTAACTCTATTAGAACATAATGCAAGAATGTACTGGAATAATATGCAGATTTATTATATGTCGATTGAATATTAACAGCCTTAATCTTATTGGTATGTATGAACTAAAAATGTTGTATATCCCTGTTAACTTACATTTTATTGCTGTAAATATATATTTTTTTAATATTATGATGTTAGAAACTTCTGATGAATTGTGTAAAGCTCTCCCCCATCCATGATATAGGGCCCAGTTATCAAAACTTTTTTTAACTTGCTGTGACGTTGATTTTAAAACTGTATTGTGATGTACTTTTATGGTTTATAAAAACCGAAATAAAGTTTGATGATGATGATGATGTGCCAGAGGAAGCTTATTCTCGAGCTGGCTTTGCTGCCGCTTGAGTAGATTGTCTACTCAAGCTGCAGATTTCTCACCACAAATGGCCATGATGGCGTACGACTACCCGCTTTGGGAAAATCTCACAGGGTGCCTCTTAGCGTCTAAAAACTGCGCTAGGGGATGTCAGTTCTTGCTAACTTGCTATTGGCAAGCCGTGTGAGAGAAAAAACTCTGCCAGACAGCAGTTGGCAAAACTTGGCTGGAACTCCGTGTTACATAGATGCTGCGAAGTGGTCAAAACTCTGCAACCTATGCCTGTGGCACAGAATGTATTGCTCACCCCTGGTGTTCGGTCCAAATTAGAAAATCCAGTTTGGTTACATTTTATTCACAAATACTCAATTTTATGATTGCAAGAACATTGGGTGACTGATTCTTTCTTTTTGGAAGGGGTTTGATTGTTTTGTTCTCCAGTTATCAGATCAAGTCATTGGAGGGTGAAAGGGGGTTTAGCCATCCTGCTATCAGTAACCATCCAAGGTAGCATACTTAACAATGGTGAACACTCTCTACAATCTCAGATCATTAGGGTAAGTCTAAAGGGTACAGGAAACATTGTGCTTATCTATTATTACAACAATTGTTTTGATAGCTCCAGGGACAATGCAGCAAATACCCATGAAAATGATCTGAAAAAATATTTGATTTTATTATATGTCTTTGGGATTTTAATACTAGTACATGTTCACAAGATGCAAAGGTAACTTGCAGGTTGACAAATAGCTCAGGCGGTGGGTTGATGAACTTTAATGATGATAATTATGGAAATGTCTTGAACACATTTTTTATGAAATAAATATATGTTTTGTTAATGATATCTGTAATTTACCTGAAGATAATCTGCCAACCTTTGCAAGAAGGAGTTGCTCAAGCATAATCAATCTTGTGCTTGTTTCCGAGAACACCATACCTTTTATTGAAGGATTTCAAATACGGCCAAACTGTATTAGTTATCCCAACCCACTAGCTTTGACCACTAATTGTGTGAACCCAGGTGCTAAGCAGAGCCTGCCAAGACAAGATCTAGAGGGAGGAAGTAGGAATGGCCTTGCACTCAAGTGGGACAAAATGGTTTCAGTGAAGCTCCTAAAAGATGTAATCAAGAATAAATGGTAACAGGTGGACACCTGTCTTTATGAGACTGTAGAGGTAAGCTCCATTTTTACTGCTTTTATGGAGCTAGGTAGTTACATACAGAGACCTTAATGCAACAACCCAGAAAGGGCCCAGGGAAAGCACTTGGGTGTCTTGACTCTCATTGTACAACAGCTCATGAGATGTTAAAGAAGGCTTTGAAAGCTGATACAAGTAAAGTAATTGAATACAGGAGCCTGATATCATAAAAGAGGAGGCTTGAGAGACACTGCAGAAGGTGGGCAAGAAATCAGACTGGACGAACTTTTGGAGGGTGGTTAGTACATCTTACTTTAGGGACACAGGGACCCCTCAGTGGAAATAGTCATCCCTGCAGGGGAGTGGGTGAAACGTTTTGCAACTATACATGCAATGATAAATGAGGGGGAGTGTCCAAATTTCCCGACGTTTATGTCCAGCCCATTTGTAGCTGAGCTTAGATGAGGTGAGAATAGCCATTAAAAGAGGAAGGAAAATCAAAGCACCAGGCCCAGATGCCTCACTCTAGGTTATGAATATGGGAAATATGGAGTTTTGTGCTCCATTGATTACAAACATTTTAAAAGTTGGCGTAAAACATGGTCCTATGCCCACTTGGTGCCAGTCAGCGATTATGCCCAACTTTAAATAGTGTAATACAAAGGATCCAAGTTGTGACAGGCCAATCTCCCTGTTGGACTCCACCATTAAGGTGATGGGTAGGAGGTTTTATTGAGCAGGTTAGAGTCTTGGGCCGCAGAAAAGAACATCATACGTGCCACCCAGTAGTGTTTCCGGAAGAACAAACACCTTTTAATTAGTATAGGCAAAAAAGGGCCCATTATACATGGCATTCACGGACCTATCATGTATTTTTGATAGTGTCAACCACTATAAACTAAAGGAATCTCTTGACGAATATGGATATACAGATGACATACAGGCGTAAAGGGGAGTATACTGAGTTATTGTGGAAAAAGGGGCAAGGCCGGGCTGTATTCTGGCACTGTTTTTATGCTCCTAATAAATTAATAAAATAGGGAAATACTTGGCGGATAAAGCATGTGATTTTACTCAGGCTGGGTTTCGTCACTTGCCAATCCTTCAGTATGCGAATGATGCAGTCTTGAGGCCTGCATGGGAAATGCCCCACAGCAGGGGAAGGTCTAGGCTCATGGTGGCCCTGGGCAGGGAGCATAGGTAGGGGGCCCCGGAAGAGGGGGTCTGGGCGGGGCGGAGCGCGGAGGCCAGTGAAGAGGGGGGTGGTCAGGGTGCTTGGAAGTGGAACAGAACTGGACGCTGCCAAATCCCTGCCAGGGGCCTCCATGCAAATATGTATCCATCCTCAGTGGATTATTATATTAAGGATATATATTGGCGTGGTGGCCCCTGGGGTTTGGTGGCCCTCTGCAGGTGCACAGCTTGCACATGCCTAAGGCCGCCCCCGCCCACAGTCACTGCTTAATCACTTTATTTTGTTTATGGAGCACTTCGGGCTGAGTGTGAATCAAGGACAATCTTTCAGAATAGTGACAGCAGTAGCTAAGAAAAAGATGGGTTGACATTTCCTAAAAGGAAATATGATGTCTAATACCAATGCATTTTCCTATCTGGGTCTTTTATTAAATTGCCACAATAATTGGAAATCACTGTTGACAGCAAGCAGCATGTCATTCAAAAGAAACATTTAAGCAATTTTTAGGTTAGAGAAAAAGCTAGGCTTCAAACCACCGATGGTATGTCTTCTATATATAACTGTAAAAGTGTAGCATGTGTAAGCTATGGGGGAGGATTATGGGGATGGGCAGACGTGAAACGTTTCCAACACATAGAAAACAAATGCTTGAGACGGATGCTGGCAGTCCCCTGTTCCCCAGTTGTGCTCACTATATATGCCATGAAAAACTGTGCACCCCATTAATTGAGAATAGGATCCATATTTCACCTTTACTTTTGTGGCGAGCAGTATGGAGTAAGCCGAACGCTTCTCTGAACAGATTAATCATTCAGGACTGCTTGACCTTAGACCGGGTGGACCAAATTCCCTGGCTGAAATATATTAGGAATATGCTAGGGAAAATCGTCAAAAGCAATAGCTTCCTAGATCCAGAATCATTTGGTGTGAGCAAAAGAGATTTAAAAATAAAGGGCCACATGTAACAAGCAATTTTGCATTAGCAAACGGGCAGTTTCTCAGAATCGGCCAGTGTGCGAATGCAAAAAATGTTTTTTAAATGTATCAAACCCTATTTTGCAATTTGGCAAACTGCTAACAAATTTCAAAATAGGTTTGCGATTCGGTGTTTTTGAATGGGGGCATTTAGGATGTCCCTTCCAAATTCTAAATTGGAATGGTATGTATGAATGTGGTCGCAAAACATTTGCATTTTACCAACTTCAAGTTGATGGTAACCCATTCGCAAACAGGAAGGGGTCTTCAAGGGACACCGTTTCCCTTTGTTAATGTATGCAAAAACGTTTATTAAAAGTAGGCTGTGGTCACATGAACCACTGCCTGCTCTTAGAAAATGAAAGGGAAACTTTTCCTTTCCCTTTTTGTAAAGAATCCTGTTTTCCTTTAAGGAAAACGGGCTGCTTTACAAAAAAAAGATTGCTTTAGTTAAAAGCAATCACAGACATGGAGTATGCTGATCTCAGCAATATACCATGCATGGGATTTTTGCAATGCTTAATGGGTCGCAAATTGTGACCCACCTCATTAATATTCATGAGGTGGGTCATTTGAGACCCATTAGGAATCGCAGAAAGTGTCCAACACACTTTCATATATGCCGTTTTGCAATTTACTCACTGCGAATCACAAGGATTCACAATTCAGGAATCGCAAAACGGTTTATTAACACATCTGGCCCATACTTTCTTGACCATTCTAGGAAGTAGAGAGACACTGTAGTATTTAAAAAAAATAACAAGTGTATCTGTACTTTTACTTATTCAGCCAGGCATTCAACCCTATATTACAATAGTCATAAACATGGATAATAGTTTTTATTAACTAGATTCCATTTGAATAATGTGCATCACTTATTTGTTTTTACTGAACCAGATGGAATGGGATGGTCTCCCTCGCCCTCTCCTTATCGTAACTTCTCAACAAAGTACTTTACATTCATGCTTCTTTTGCAGTTTTTATATAAAACCTAGGGGTGAGTTGATCATCCCAGTAGTTTAGCATTTCCATTTTGTACAATGCAGCTTAGCACTTGTTTATCTTCAGCAACTTTATACAACTGCTATATGTAATTCTGTAGCTAGCTTTTTTGTACAAGTTGGGTAAATTCATTGGTACTGTATTGCTGAGTTATAAGGTAGGGGGAGAATTTTAAATAACAAATACATGTGCTTTTATGTTTAGGTCGTATTGCTGTATATATTTTTTATATGTGATTGTATGAAATGGATTCTATTGTTGCAACTCTACAAGCATTTATGGTTTTATTGCTACAATATGGATTTTATCACTGTAATTGTATAATCACATTTATTGTTTGGTTGAAACCTAATAAAGTATTGGAATTTATTTTTGAAATGATTATTACCTTTCAAGATATACTTTATAAAAATGACACTTTGAAGTCTTTATGGGCCTGATCGTGGCTGAGCTGGATAATGCTGAAGCTATTTAAAGCGTCTATCAGAATTATGATTTGTGTGGATAATTTCACATGTTATTTACCAGGTGTAAAAAGTATGAACCTTGTCTTAAATTTTGTCACGTTAAACCTGTCACAATTAATGGGGAAAATAGTTTGTAGTGACTAAAGACATGCTGATTTTGGTGCAGTTAATATTAAAATCAACATGATACTCATCAATAATGGGAATAGCTCATAATAAGTACTGTTTTTTGCACCTGATATATTCTGCAGCCCAGAGCATCTGATTTTACTTGGTGTGATAAACACTGAATGCTCCAATCTGGCAATTGTACTTAGTCAAACACAAACAGATAATGGACGGAGCGCTGAAACTTTTCAGACACTCACCCCCAGTCACAGATCTGGGGTAAATCTGTCATCATTCTTTAGCTCACTTAGTCACCCCAGTACAGACCCAGCGATATGCAAATCAGTCTTGGCTCTGTGCCTCATGGGAACAGTCCAGCCTAAATTGCTAAGTCAGCTCTTTCCTGGACTGGAAGCAAGCATCCTGGGACCGGTTTCGGGGTAACACCCCTCATCAGCCAGGCTAGCTTGAATTCAGTGGCAAAGTGAGCAACCGACCCACGTCTGGGCATACCCTGCCAACATAGGACAAACATAGCAAACACAAAGAGATGATGCTTCCTGTGTTTTAAGGATAGTGACTTTTAGTCATAAAGTACGTTTCTTGGATTGATATGATTGAGGTAATTCAGCATATTTATAAGGGCATTCTGCAACAGGAACATCACTTTTACCACATTCCTGTTGCGCAGTGCCATGCTCCATATTTATTTCAAAATCTTTTTATTGAGTTTATATCAATTAAGGAACTAAATAACATGGTGAACACAGCAAATACATTGTACAGGCTAAGCATTACACCTGTCTGCCAGGTTTTCACAGCTTGTTCACAAGTACTCAACCCCACAAGTGTCTATGCTTCAGCATCCCATCCCCCAACCTTAGTTGCACGTAATACATTTTATCACATGGTGTGGAACCCCTTCTCGGATGTACAAGTGTGTCCCAGCCAGACTGCTAACCCTAGGCTTGATGTGTCTGGATTGGAAGATGTCAAAAGAAACAAGTGACAAGGGATAAAAAGAAAAAATAAAAAGATAAAGAAAAAAACGTGTGTAAACTAAACAAGTGTATCATGGTGAACAAGCTTCTAATCGGGTACTCTTATAAACACAAGGGTTGAGGCAAAGAACCTGCACCTGTTATGGTCTGTGACTTACAAATATTGTGATGGTGCTTGGGAAACCAAGGAACACAACCCTATCTGTTCCTTTAAGGACAAAGTCCAAATACAAAACACAGAATGTGGAATCAGCACCCATCAAGAAGTATTTTCCATAATAGTTAGTGTCTTTCAATCAATAATTAGAATCCATTTCAAATGAAAAGGTTTGTCACTGCAGAATGTTGGCTGATCGTGTTTCTCAGGTTACCATGCCGTTTTTTGGTCCCTTCTGAATACTCATCGGAATTGACAGACCATTCCAAAACATGCTTGAACTAAAGAAACTTTCCTGCTCACCCTAAACTTCACAAAGACAGGTTTTTGAGCCATGAAGAAGTCTCATTCTTGAGACGAAACGCGTTGGCTAAAAAAGAGGCTAAAAGGAAAATCTGCTGTGAAATTGGATCGTTTTTCTACTGTTGAAAATCCTAATGATGAATTGAAAGTATACTAGTATCAAGTTCTAATCGGGCTCCAAGGGCTCCAAGGTGGGAGGGCCTCCAGCAGTTGTCCAGGGCACAAACCTTCTTATTATGTATATTTCCCACGAGCTCCCTCCTTCCATTAGATATGGAACAGGTGCCGTGCTCGCAGCCTAGGGCTACAAGCAAATAGGGTTAGACACTCTGACAAGTAGGGTACTAATGGGGATCAGATGGATTCAAACCCCTTTCTAGAGTCCTCTGTAATGTCCATCAGACGCTTGAGCACTAATGCTCTCCACAGCCTGGCGGGCCACTGCGTAATAGATGGGGTCTCTGTTTTTTTCCAGGGGGATGTGATAGCCATTTTAGCGGCTCCTAGGCATAGCCACATAATGGAGCGGTCACCATATGTTTGCCTCTTCAATATTGGGTCACGCAGCCCCAGGAGGCTATGTTCAATAGTCCCCGGGATTGTGTATCCTAGTATCTGTTTTATCTGTGAGAGTATTTCCTTCCAGAAGGGCAGAATGAAGGGGCAGTCCCACCAGATGTGCTCGAAGTCTCCTAACAAACCGCTACCCCCCCAACACCGATCCGTCATGGAAAGAAAAATCTTTTGTAGTTCTGGGGTTATAGGTACCAATCATACATTATTTTATAATGTGCTTCTCGGAGGTGCATAGAACAGTTATGTTTTGAGATATCCTTGTACAAGCCAGCCCACTGACTCTCTGCTACTTGTCTACTGAGGGTAGCCTCCCAGAATGCTCTATGCCCAGCCGCGGCCCGTGGAGGGAGTTGCGGTGGGGCGTGGGAGGGGCATGGTGGGCGGTGATAAACACCGGAATATGGATAATTGCAGGTAAGTAAACAATTAAATGAATAAAATGAATTTCATTCCGTTTCCTGCATCGCAAAATGTGATGCAGGATTTATTTATTTATTTATTTATTAATGAGATTTTTAGAGTGCGAACAAAGGCCCTTGGGCGTCTCGGCGCTGTAGTATCTGCAAAATTCAACCAAGGAGGGGAAGAGAGGGTCTACTGATTAATAAGCCAAGTCTTAAGTTGTTTACGAAATGACCAGAGTGAGTGGCTTGATTTAATCGCGGGAGGCAAAGTGTTCCAAAGTCTGGGTGCTGAGACAAGAAATCTTCTGTCTCCCCATGAGACAGATTTGCTGCTTGGGACCACCAAATCATTCAGACTGGAAGAGCGTAGGGTTCTGGGCGGGCGATAGGGGGTCAGATTTTGAGTGAAGAAAGCAGGTCTCATATTATGCATGGCTTTCAACACTATGCATAAAACTTTGAATTTTATTCTGTTCCTTATGGGTAGCCAATGTAGTTCCTTGATGGTTGCAGAAACAGAATGAAATTTGGGGATTCTGCCCAAGAGCCTAGCTGCTGAATTCTGGATTAATTGCATTTTGTTCAAGACTCCTTCTTGAGCATTCAAGAACAGGGCATTGCAATAATCCAGGGTCGACAATACCAAAGAGGTGACCAATGTTTTGCCGGCAGAATCTGGGAGAAAAGGAAGGATTTTCTTGATTAATTTCAGTTTGTAGAAGGCAGCGGCAGTGATCTGGTTAGCATGAGGGAGAAAAGTAAGGTGGTCGTCAAAAACGATTCCGAGGTTCCTCACCTTACTAACGGGCTTAGGGGGAAGGCCCAATGACGCGGGCCACCAACAAGAGGACCATTCCGGTGTCAAATGACCGAATATGACTACTTCCGTCTTGTCGGAATTTAATATTAGGCAATTGGAAGCCATCCAGTTTCCAATTGCCACCATGCCTTGATTGAGGTCAGCTGCTTTTTTGTGTCCATCGTTCTTAATGGCAAGGACCAACTGTGTGTCATCGGCATAGGAGGTCAGGCTCATCCCGTGGGCACGAATGGTATTGGCCAGGTCCGACACATAAATGTTAAAGAGTGTCGGACTGAGGGATGAGCCTTGAGGAACTCCACATGGCAGCGACAGAGTGGGGGAATGGAATGATCCCAGTGTAACCCTCTGTGTTCTATTGGCCAGAAAGGACGCCAACAGTTTCTTGGTGTTATGTTGGACACCAATGTTTTCGACACGGCCGATCAAGGTGACATGATCAACCGTGTCGAAAGCAGCCGACAAGTCAAGCCGAATTAAGACTGCGGTCCCCCCAGCATCCCGGATAGCTCTTATATCATCTGCAGCTTTGATCAGAGCTGTCTCGTCCCATGATATTGGCGAAAACCAAACTGGGAATCGTCGAGGAGGTGGTGTTCCTCTATAAAGGCCGACAGTTGTAAGTTCATGGCCTTTTCGGCTATTTTTGCCAGGATTGGAAGATTGGCAATTGGTCGGTAGCTCTTTAAGTCGTCCATGTCAAGATGAGGTTTTTTTAGCAGGGGTTTGATGAGAGTTTGTTTTAGAATGGTTGGGTAAATACCTGAAGTAAGCATAGAATTGCAAATGGAAGTGATGACAGGCAGCACCACTTCAATTACAGGAAGTAAAACTTTAAAAGGACATGGATCCAGGGCTGAGCCTGATTTTATGGTGGATATAAGATCTTCTACCTGAGAGCTAGAGATGTCTTTGAACTGAGAAAGAGTAGGTCCAGTCCGAGGGGTAGTCGATGAATTAGAGGGGGAATTGGTGTTATTTGCAAAGGCAGCGTAGATGTCGTTGACTTTGCTATAGAAGAATTTGGCTAAGGAGTCGCATAGCGACTGAGAGGGTGGAGGGGTTAGATTTGGAGAGCAGCCAGCTAACTGTTTAGTAGTTTCATACAGTGCCTTGCTGGAGTTTCTTGCGAGTTCAATTTTGTCGCTGAAGTATTTTTTCTTAGCCCCGAGAATCATAGATTTGTATCTGACCAACATTTCTTTATCCTTAATTTTAGCCTCGGCGGTGTAGTCTTTCCGCCAGTGCCTTTCTTTGTTCCTGCACTGCTGTTTTTGAATTCTTAGCTCCTCTGAGTACCAGGGGGCCGATGGAACCGATCTGTTCCGGGATCGTTGTTTCAGAGGGGCCAAAGAAATAGCTGCGGAACCTACCCACTCATTGAATTGTATGTTGGCAGTATTGGGATCATCTGAGAGAGAGAGGGTGGAGGTGGACAAAAGAGTTTTTAGTCTGGTGGCATCAATGTCACTCCAAACCGGGAAAGAATGCTGTGGGGAATGGGAGTGTGATTTGGGGGAGGCGGAATCGTGAATCGCCAGCGATGCCAGGATGACATAATGATCTGACCATGTTATGGGGAGGATTTGGTCAACATGTAGCTCCGGTAAGTTAGTGAAGATGCCATCCAAAATATGGCCTCCCTCATGTGTTGGGGCTCTGACCAGCAGGGAGAGACCGAAGGTGGTCATGTCAGCCAGGATGGTAGCTGTGTCCTTGTCCTTGGTATTATTAAAATGAAAATTGAAATTGCCGAGGACAGTTAGGGAGTTATCCAAGGCAGAAGTTTCGAGGGTTGCCCTGAGGTCCGACATAAATCCAATCCTTGACCGATCCGGGGGTCGGTATAGTAAAATCCCTTTAAAATGATAGGTTGGAGACAACTTAATGGAGAATTGCAATGCCTCACATGATGCACTACAAAATTCGTTTTATTCATTTAATTGTTTACTTACCTGCAATCATCCATATTTCGGTGTTTATCACCTAACCGCCCCGCCTGTCTGCCCCACCGCAACTCTCTCCACAGGCCGCGGCTGTATGTGCCGAGTTGACTGAGCACTCGTCTATAATAAGGGAGTATAAAAAGGAGATGGTCCACTTGGAGCCCGCCCCTGATTGCGCAAATTTCTCGATTTGGAGCAGGTCCCTGGTAGCGGCCAGCCACACCATGGGTTGCTGCACCCAGCATTTAAGCTGCGTGTAGTGGAAGCACTCTGCGGGCTGCAGGCTAAAAGCTTTGGTGCACTCCTCAAGCGATAGTATTTCCCCTTTGTCAAATATATGTGAGATTATGAGGCATCCCCCTGTCTCCATTGCGAGATAGGTCCTTTGTGTAGTGCTGGGGAAAAATCTGGATTGAAATGTATGGGGGTGTAAGGAGATGGGAAAGTTGTCAAGGAGAGTGTTTTCATGAGTAGATCCCAAGCCCTTAGAGTGATGGCCGTGGGGGAGCTTATGTATGCATTTAGGGGCCAGTGTTGCTTCTTTAACAACAAGAGATCCCATATGGTCCTACCTGTAATTTGGCAATGCATGTGGAGCCGGTGTTTTTTAGACTCTCTAAGGGACGACTCCGTCATCATCCGGAGCTGGGCAGCCCGATAGTAGGCCCAGAAACCTGGGAGGGCGAGGAAGCCCTTTGTTCGCGGTCTGGTCTGAACTCGATTAAAGAGACGGGCTCGTTGACCCTGCCAAATAAATTTCATAAGCATCTGTTTTAGTTCTAAAAACAGGTCCCTGTCTACAGGGATCGGAAGTCCCTGGAAGAGGTAAAGATGGTGCGGTAGGCTATTCATCTTCACTCCATTTATTCTCCCAATCCAGAAAGTATAGACAGCTTTCCAGCATGTCAAATCTGCATTGATCTGGCGGAACAATGGCAGTTAATTGGCCCTATAAAGTTTGGCGATTTTTGGAGTAAGCTTGGCCCTTAGATATGTAATCTCCTTGGTCGAGCAACAGAAGGGGGAAGTCTCTTTTATTTAATCCACTACAACCCTCAGTAGGGTGAGGTTAAGCAGAAACAACTTCGATGGGTTCACCTTGAATCTCGAAACAATTTTGAAGCTCTCAAGCTCTGCTTGTATTGCCGGAAGTGAGTTCAAGGGAGAAGTGATAGGGAGAAGGACGTCATCTGCAAAGAGAGAGACTTTGTGGTCATCTCTGCCAAAGGGGACTCCTTTTATGTTTGGGTTCGTTCTGATCCGCACAGTTAGGGGTTCAATACTGAGCGCAAATAGCATGGGGCACAGGGGGCAACCCTGCCTGGTCTCCAGCGAAAGAGTAAAGGCGTTGAGCTGGGAAGGTGGTAATTGGCCTGTATCATGCAGATACACGTTTTGTTGAAGCCAAACCGATTCAAGGATCGCAAGAGGAAGGCACAATCAACCCAATCAAAGGCCTTTTCCTCGTCCAATGAGAGAAGGACTGCTGGAATGTTCTTCAACTGCACCTTCTCAAGTATGTGAATTATTCTCCTCAAATTGTCATGGAGTTGCCTGCCCTTTATGAACCCCGACTGGTCTGGGTCAATTAAGGCAGGAATGAGGTTTTCTAGGCAAGCAGGAAGGAGGTTTTCTAGGCAAGTGGCCAATATCTAAGAATTTAATTTTGTGTCCAAATTCAAAAGTGGAATGGGCCTGTATGAGGCACACTCTCTAGGGTCTTTCCCTGGCTTAGGGATTTCCATGACCAAAGCTGCCCCCATGGTTCCCGTTACCTGTCGGCAGCTCGGTATGTCGTTATAAAGGGACACCAACTGAGGTGCTAGTTCAGGAGTGAACGTACGATAGAAGTGGACCGTAAGCCCATCTGGGCCAAAGGCGTTCTGCAACTTCAGGGTGTCTATTGCTTTCTGAACTTCTTCTTCCCATAAAGGGCCTACTAAGTTCCTCATTGGTGTGTGCAGACCAAAAGAGTTTGCTTTACCCTCTTCATCTGTGTGGGAGACGCCTGTGCCATAAATTATCTGCTTAATATATTTTTTTTCTTGCTTAGCCCGGAGTTGCCACACCAGTAGGGTACCTATCTTATTACTACTTTCATATCCACATGCTTGAAACCTCAGTATGGATTTTCCCCCCTGTGTGTGTATAAGGCTTTAAGTTTACCCATAAGGGAGGTAACCTTGCGGAGGCATTGGGTTGAGGGCGATTCTGGGTGGGCTTTTTCCTCAACCTGTAGTGCCTCTTCCAATTGGAGTTGCTTTCCCATCTGCTGGTGTCTAAGTTTGGTGGCTATTTCTATACATTTGACCCCAATTACCACCTTAAAGGCATCCCAATTGGTGGCAAAGGATGTGCTGGTGGGGTCGTTATCAGTAAAATACTCTGTGATTGCCTTTCTTAATCCATCTTAATTAATCTCTATGGTGCAAGGGTGCCAGCATTGGCGCTGGGCAGCTAATTTTAGTGCCAGTGCAGTCGTTGTAAATACAGCGCATTCCTACTTTTCGTAAATGTCAGAGCACAGCAATGCTAAATTTGGCACTGCTCCGCACTCTGAACTTTCATTGTATATATGCCCCTTAGTTTGATGGGTTAGAAATTCTGTTGTAAAATGAATGGACTTCCTAAGTCCCTTAAATTCTTAAAAGTAATATTAAATGGGTCTGACATATGAAATAGATACAGGAAAACCTTAATACAAACTGAAATGTGGTAAATTAAAAAAAAGAAACATTTAATTAAATAATAGAGGAATAAGATATGTTGCAAGGTTGTTTATAGGAATAATAGACAAACAGCAGCAATTTGGAGGACAGAGCAAATAACTGAGGACAAAACACCGAAACAAGTATGTTGTCACATTGATACTATAGAAAAAGCACAACAAGGTAAAACTCGAGCAGTTGATTAGCATAAAAGTGCAGTCAATACCAAAAAGTCTATTCGTTTTAGGATCCTAAGGCCCAAGATTTAAAAACAGTTGCGGAACACAGCATAGCAGCCAAAAATGTTGCATTGCGTTGCATGACAGGGAGGGAGCAGGAGACCGCCATATCTACAAAGATATGCCTCTCTCCTCCCCTCTCTCTAGTGCCGGTGCAGATTTTAGCTGCCATGCGCCAAGTAAACACTTTTGTGCCATAGTGCAAGGATGTGTGCCTGAGTCTACCATAGGTTTTGTACAGGAAGTCAACCCTTCCAGTACAAAATACTATGCATGTACACACTTTAAAACGTTTCCTACTTTGTATGTGTGCTGCACAGTGCAGCATGTATGAAATGTTGGAAAAGAAAGGAAAAACATAAATATTTCTCCTTTTAACACCTCCATTAAAATGGTGTTAAATTTTGGATCTAAACCCTGTCTACTGTTGTTTCTAGATAGGGTATTGTGTCAAAATGCATCGGTGGTTGCAAGGAATGCCCATTCCTCACCCATATGATGCCCTCTTGGCGCTAAGTAACGTACAACAGTGCTTTGTGCTGCTTAGCCTTACTTTCAGGGTATTTTCCACTGCGAAACAACGTTTGCGCTGGAAAGTAAATTAAGAAAAAATCATTTGGCGGACGCTAACCCAGCGCAAACTATTTTTAAATCTACCTCTAAGTATCCACATCATCCACTTTGCATGGTTTAGGTGGATCTTCAAAATACAGTAATTTCTGTTCTGTGTAATCATGAGTGCGTTAGCTAAATAATGGAAACATTTTAAGAAATATAGCTATTTTGCACCACTAGGTTGTGTTTTTTCTTTTGCTGCTACAATAGACATATACCAAATATGTGCATTCCGGAAAAGGCATGTTTTGATACTTTTGGGTTTGTTATGCTTTAAGACAGAAAGAAATGTTCTTCCTATGCAGTGAGCTCTCTAAATATTTAATTTCATTTGAGTTAGAGATCCCATTCAAAATACATTTCTAAACAAATTCCGGGATATCATCACAAACTGAATCATCTATTAATTCATATACCTGCAAGTTGATTAATTGGTTCCCAATTTCAAATTCCTCTGTTTACGTCTAACTAAATGAATATCAGTTTTCGACTTAGTCACTTTACTTGACTTATTCTGGACATCACTGACTCTCTGGACTACCATAATTATTTTATTTCCCCTGCCTATCCACCTGTGATCAAGATGTTGCAGTGTTGTAAGAATCTAACTTTGTCCAGAACTTTATCCAGCATGGCAATGGTGGAGAATGCAGTCAGCGACGGTGAGTCATTCTTTATTCTTTTTGGTTTTCCACCCCCAGGCCCTGCATTTCCGATAATATTATGAAAATTATCAGATATTGCGTTGTAGTTAGTTATTGATTTCTCCTGAGGTTCACTGAGCCAGTTGGTTGTACCAATGCACAGACGAAATAGGAGGTGCCACGACTTAGTACCAAAAAGTGGTCTGGTATCTTTTCAGATAAAGTTAATAAATACACCTCCTAAATTGCGCAATGCAAGCATGATCAGTGAAGGTGTACCAAACGCATTCTAGATATAGTGAACAGGGTGAAAATCATTGAGCACAATTTGAACTACATGAGACAACTGAAAAGAAAATCAGTTACATTTGCAATAACGTGCTCACGTGTTGAATCACGGTGAAATATTAGAGTCTTGAACTCTAATATATTTATTTCTTTTTTACCTCTAATAGTGATCATAAGATAATTAAACACTTCATTAAATCGTGTACGAAAACAAAAATGGAGGTCGTAATGGGTCAATTTCTACTTGAAGATGCAAACCTCTTGAGGACAATGCTGCAGCTGTTTATTACTGTGAAATATATGGGAAATAGGCTAAAAGCAGTGCACTTTTGACTAAAGCAAGAATAGGATTTTCTGCTGCTGTTGGACTGCATTTAGAGGCTTACCTCTTTAAAAATGGCGTGCAGAGAAAATACCTCAAAGTAGGTATAATAAACACGCTGGCGAGAGGATGTAACCTTGCAGCCAGAGCTGTCGACCTCGGACTTCTGGAACCGGGTTCGAGTCTGGGCAACGAGCTCAACATCCGGTGATTCTGGGCAAATCACTTAATCGCCTCGTGCCTAACAAAAATTAATGTGTTCATTTGTGACGAAACTGGTGCTCATGTAAAGCGCTCTGATACCTGATGTCTCTGGTCTAGTTTGTGCTATATAAAACTCTAAAAAAATAGACATATCATTCATCCTTCAAATTTGCGAGGGAGAAGTCCAATTGGAATCTTAGGGGCCATGCCGATCATCCCAGGTGCAAGGTATGTCCCCATAAAAGGATGGGTGGATTAATGTAATATAAACACTAAGGGGTCCATTAGGATGTCGGGCGGATTGCCTCCGCCAGGGTAGCGGTGGCCACTGCCACCCTGGAGGAGGCAATCCGCCCGACATCCTTCCCTGCATTCCCCCCGCCATATTACGATGGCGGAGGGGACCGCAGCTGTCGGAAACACCGCCCGCCTGTTTTCCGCCCCGTTCGCCTTGCGGCCGGGGCGGAAAAGGGATAACATGGTGGCGGTGTCTATCAAACACCGCCATCCATATTACAATGGGCATTTTTCAATGCCTTTCCGTGGCGGCAATGCCGCCACAGAAAGGCATGCGATCTTCACTCTGGGGGCCCCTTGCAGGCCCCCAGAGTGAAGTACTGTTGGGGGGGTGCACATGGGGGGGTACCTGTGGTACCCCCCTTCATTGTCATTTGCAAATCGGCAGGCACCGCGCGGTGCCTGCCGCTTTGCAAATGAAAATGTGAAAGTGCATTTTCAGCGTTGTGGCGGGCGGTGCAGAGAGCACCGCCCGCCACAATGCTGAAAATACAGGATGTGCCCGCCACTGTGGCGGGCACATCCTAATGGCACCCCCCGGGACCCCCGACCTTATGGCGGCCGGTCCCGATTTACGATAGGATGACGGGCGGGCAAAGTCCGCCCGTCATCCTAATGGACCCCTAAGCGTTTATGCTATTCATAATAAAGTGGGGTTTATATAGACAAAATCTTTGAGGAGTTTTTATACTCCCTGCATCTACCCATTATAACCCAGCACGTTTTTCGTTATATTATGCTTGATTTCTGTTCTGCTCATCCGTGGGTGTTTCCTGGTGCGTCTATACACATTAGTTTAAAATAACAGACAAGAATTAACTAAAATGCACAAAGAAGGTCAACATAACTACAACTAAGGGCTTGGTGCAAATCTTGGTTAATCTGGTCCCACCGTTTCTGTTTCGGCAGTCTTCCCACCCGCCCAAATAGATGTGTGTGGGTTCATAGACAAAAGACAGCTGCGGGACCCCCCCCAACCACGTCAATGGCGCAATAGGCAGAATCAGCTCACGGTGAGACTCCAGCCATTCTCACTGAGCTGATTGCGATGTGCATTTCTGCTGTGGCAAATATAGCAGGAATACCTCCTACTTCAAGGTGGTGGAATTGAAGGAAATGAGGTAAGAACCTACGTTATTTCTTGCTTACTGCTGCAGTTTCCATTTTGTACCCCCATCATCCAGGTCCCTCCTTTTCTGCAGTCTGTTGTCACTGAGGGTGCACAGTCTAAATATCGATCTACAGAAATATCGAGATGGAAATATCGAAAGTACAGAATATCGAGGTCAAGAATATTGTTGGACAGAATATAGACCCTAAGGCAAGTAATATCGATTTTTTTATATCGATATCAAATATATATTGGTGGTACTAATCTTGATGTTACTAATATTGATATTTGTATTATTGTTATGTATTTTATTATGTATTTAATATGTATGTGTTATATGTTTTTTGTTAAGTATTTTACTTGTTTTAAATTATATGTATACTATTTTTATATATTAATAATGTTATTTTTAAGTCAATTTAATGTTCTAGTACTGGTGCGGGTTGTGGGTTTATAGGGGAATCGGGTGGGAAGTAATTTAATTATACTAAATTAATTATTATTTTTAGGAATTATAAATTAATTTTAATTAATTTCTGCGTTTACGTTCTGTAGGGGGTTGTGGTTTATAGGGGAATCGTGTGGGAGGTAATTTAATTGTAATTAATTACCTATGTATTAATATTTATTGGTATTGATAATTATTTCATTTTAAATTAATTATTATTTGGCAAATACATATTTTAATTGATAATTAATATTTTTAATTGGTAATTAATGTTTTTAATTGGTAAATACTTTTTTTAATTGGTAATTAATTCTTTTAGTTGGTATTAAATTATTTTAATTGTCAATTATTATTTTTAATTGGTAATTCATTTTTATTAATTTGAAAATATTTTTTATTAATTGGTAATTCATGTTTCATAAAAAGTATGTTTTGGTATGAAAAATAATTTTTTAAAATATTTTTTAATTGTTAATCAATTTTTATTATTATGTTTTTTGTTATGAAAAATATGTTCTTGTTCAATATTTATTATTTGGTAACTAATATTAATCAATTAATATTTATCGGTATTTATTGTTAATTAATTATTCAATTGTAATAATGTTTTTAATAATTATTAATGGGTATTTGTAAATGATGAAGAGGTATTTAAAAATTAAAATATTAATTATTTTAAATACAAACATTATTTATAAGTATGTTATATTTAACTTCTACGCTATCCAACGCTTTCCCTACTTTTGCACTCTCTGGAGTAGGAATAGTAATTTTTAACCTTACGCTATCCAAGGCTTTCTCTACTGTTGCACTCTCTGGAGTGGGAATAGTAATTTTTAACCCTATGTTATCCAATGCTTTCCCTACAGTTGCACTCTCTGGAGTGGGAATAGTACTTTTTACCCCTGACGTAAATAATTAATTTACTCTCTTAATTTCTATGCAGGTAAGTACTTAATCAATGATAACTCAATCAGAAAGAAAGAAAACAGAGTCCGTGGTGTTAGAGTTTCTAAGGGTTTTATTCCTCATAAAGGAATCAGGATATCATGTTCTGACCACCACAGGGGTGTCAGAAGGGATAGATGAGCGCGCTCTCGTTTATTGACATTACATAGCTTATATACTTGATTTACATCATAAGTTTCAGTGTGAGAGGCGTAACAGCTGAGAGAAGACAAGATAACAGTATACACGTGGTACCAATACATCATCAAGAGGCGTAAACTAGGCGTGAACTAGAGGTGTGTGCTAGAAACGTCACTGATAGGTGACGCAAGTGGGTGGCACCAAGGGGTGGTGCTAACAGAATGTTGCAATGTCAGCAGAAATCGGAAGCTTGGATGCGCGCGCAGCTGTATGACGTGTGACTGACGGGGTGCAGGGGTCTTGACATTTACACTGACGGGAAGAGACAGAAGTCTGGCATGTCAGATCAACTTGTACTTCTATCATATCTGATATCTGATGTTTAGGAACTATACTATCTGGGCGGAAAGGTCTCTAGGGTAGAAGCTGTTCTATGCTAACTGTGGATGCGTGTATAAGCGCCTGAGTGTCTACATGTGAAGCGTGGGGGGCACGGGGCCTTCCATGGAAGCATGGCAACGGAGGCTATGAATTACTCGCATTAAGACAGATCGGCCTTTTGGCTCTGCAGCTGGAGAGGATGTTTACAGGATCTAGTAGGCAGGAATGTATTCTCGGAGAGCGGAACAGATAACTCGAAGGTTATAGTCAGTCTTGGCAGAAAGCAGGCTTGAGCTGAGCGCGAGGGGCCACGCTGAATGTAGGACATAGTTCATGAGTACAGAGGTAGCCTGGGCAGAGCCAGGAGCCACAAAAGAGGTTCAGATGGCAGGAATTCAGGGCCTACTCTGGCTAGAGCAGGAAAAAGTGAAAAGTGTACTACAAAAAGACGTTGGCATAGCATACTTAGGAACGGACTATACAATCCATTCATGGTGCGTCTGAAAGAGGACAAGTTGACGGTGGACGCAAATGTATTTGCGTCTTCATAGCTGGCACAGGAGGGAAGTTACATGCACTTTAAGCTGGTACATGGAGTCGGTGGGGTACGCGCTAGGGAACACAACATGGCCAAAATTTAATTTTCCTCATTCCCTCCTTGTTCCCTACGGACCCTTCATGAAATATCGATCCTCATGAATCGATCAGTCTGTTCTTGTAACATCATTTGTTCTTCTTTCTTTCGGTTACGTTTTGAGTGAAAACTGGAATGTTCAATGCAAGAAGTGGCACACAGTCCACAGATCGCTGGCCCACACTGTAGGCACAAGCAGCAACTGAATACTAGGACTAGGCCAATGCCCAGGAAGGATAGGATCTTCCATCCCCAAGCTGTTAACGTTGTCCAGAACCAACCGGACCAAGTCCAGGTGCCTGGATTCTGATGTATCTGATTTGCAATTTTATGAAGACGGGTGATAGCTTGATATACAGATGGTGCATTCTGTGGAATGAAAACACAGCAGCTTGACCCGATGACCTTACAAGCTCCACCTCTATCTGCCAAGATGACGTCAATTACAAGACGATTCTGAAGGACAACAACCCGCATAGCGGACTGCTCCTCTGTTAAGTTTCCTAAGGCGGAGGTAGTTTCATTTACTACAGCTTCAAGTGTTCTAGTTAATCTGCGTATTAATTTACTATTCTGGACAGGGCCTAAGAAGAAAAAGAATCCTTTATTAAAGTCAGTGTACTGTTCCCATGCCGTTTCTGTGTAGTCGACAAGGGGGGCATCTCTTCTGGGTCTATTCTTTACTAGATTGCTATTTCTATGGTAATCAGAAGGAGCTAGAAAAACGGGTGGCAAAAGGAATGCAATGTAACAGGTACCATCCCAATCTGGAGGTAGACGAATGTATGCGGTATGACCACACACAAAGTAAGAATGACTGATAGCTTTGAAAGATGACTTTCCATCATCACTGAATTCGACCACAGTAGTGCATTTACTATGACCTAAGTGTACTGAACCTTTCTTCTTGATACATAATTCACCAGTGACTGGCAGTACTGACATAATAGGTAAAACTGGTGCGGCTTCGGATTCGACAGTAAGAATCATAAGGCTAATTGTGTAATTACCTAATCCATATACTTCATTTTCTAGATCAGTTCCTATTCTAATGGGCAGTCCCTCCTTATCCGGGTAACAGACGTCTAGTAGGACCAAGTTCAGGTTTCCCCAAACCCAACCCCCATCGAAAACAGCAATGTCGGGATCTAGAGAATTAATTATCTTAAACCATGCTCCGCAGGAGCCATTGTGAGTGAACGGATACGGAAAGAGAGGCAGCGCTCCCTTGTAATTCTGGTAGGGAGGGAGTCGGCCACATATCCAGCAATTGGTAGCATTGTTAGTTTGATGAGAATGATGTAACATACTAATGAATGTATTGTTGCGCAGCGCAAGTCTGTAAGAAAGCTCATGAGGAGGTAACTCACTAAAAGTGTGTTCAGCAGAGACATTGTAAGCAGATTGTTCACGCTTGAAGATAGGATAGTATATAGGTAACAAGATACTAGCAATGATTATTAATATACTGAGAATAAACATAATTATTAGTGTCACTATGCAGTGACTACGAAGTGATTTGCAATATGTTCTTTTCTTTTCCTCTCTCTCTCTAACTCGATCTAGGGGATACATGTCAGAAACTATTTAACCGATTCACCTAGGGGAGGACTTAAACAATTAAACTGTCTGACTTGCTAGATCGTAACTTCATACGATATTGTTCTTGAGGAGTTTTTTCTCGTTTGCATTCGGAAAAGTCTTTTTTATCAGAGTCTTTGGTGGGGGTGGGTGTGTCTTGTTCCGGTTTCAGTCCTGGGAATGTTTTGATATGGCTTAGGTGGACCCACCCCTTTCTTCCTTCCAATTTGACTGCGGTCTTTGTTGTTAGAAGAACGGTCTTCGGAGACTTCCAGCGAGGCTCCAACGGACTTTTCCTGTCGAAGTTTCGGACTAAAACGACGTCACCGGGGCGGACATCATGCTCCTTCACATCGGTGTTGTCAGGGAAGGCAGCGGCAACCTGTGAACGACATGATTGGAGTGCAGACATCAAGGAGGCAAGGTAATCTGTCAACATATTAGAATCAACATCGGTTATCTTTTTAGGAATGGGCGTCCCCCACATATTCGGTGGTCTTCCAAAGACCACTTCGTACGGAGATAGCCCTGATCTCGAATGGGCGACCATTCTCATATAGAATAGTGCCACCGGCAGGGCGACTATCCAGTCGACCCCTTTGTCCTGACATATTTTGGCAAGGCGAATCTTTAATGTCTGATTATGCCTTTCTACAAGGCCTGCTGCTTCTGGATGTCGGACACAATGGAACTTCCACTGGTATCCCAATAACAAGGAAACTTCTTTCATTAGGGCAGACGAAAACGGCTGACCGTTATCTGAGTACACGACACGAGGCAAGCCGTACCGTGGGAAAAATTCACGAACCAACTGTTTGGCAGTGGTCGGAGCAGTGTAATCTGAGACTGGGTATGCTTCGGTCCAGCGGGACAGAGCACAGACAACTACGAGAACATATTTAAATCCTCGACAACGGTCCATCTGGATATAATCCATCTGGAGGACTTCAAAAGGGTGATCGGGAGGATGAAATCCCCCTTGCTCTACAGGGACGCTTTTACCTGGATTGAACTGACAACAGATCATGCAAGTACGCACTTTCTGTTTTGCGGCTGCTCGTAAGTGTTTATTGTTCCAGAGATTTTGCAAACTGTCTAGCATGGCTTTCTCTCCTAAGTGGGCAGGACTATGTGCTGTATTTATCATGACTTGAACCATAGAGTCAGGGAGAAACCATGTAGATTTTCCCTTCGTCATCCAACCCTGATCTGTCTGGACCCCTCCTAGTTCGATCCATTTCTTTATTTCGTCTGCAGTAGCGTGTGTCTGAATGTCAATAACATCTAGTGTGGGATCCCTGACTGTCATACAGTTTGTCGGATCTGTTATCTTGGTCGTGTCAGTTGTCTGAGTGTGAGTCAGTGCTGTATGTTTTGCTGTCTGATCTGCCAGGTCGTTACCCTGGGAAACAGAATCTGTGGCTTTAGTATGGGCTTTACACTTCATGACTGATATGGCTGAAGGCAGATGTATTGCTTCTAACAGTGCTTGAATGAGAGGACCGTGCTGTATCTTGGTACCATGAGAGGTCAGGAAACCTCGTTCCTGCCAGAGCATACCAAAGTCGTGTACGACTCCGAACGCATAACGGGAATCTGTGTATATGTTAACATTTCTGTTCTTCGCTAGAATACAGGCTCGGGTCAGAGCGATGAGCTCTGCTGCTTGAGCAGACAGTGTATCAATACGATGTGTTTCTTTAACTTCAGTTTCAGTGGTCACGGCATATGCGGCCACTAACTCTCCTGTACTTGTTCTCATGCATGAACCATCCACATAAAGTGTCAGGTCTGGATTTGTCAGTGGAACATCTGTTAAATCTCGTCTGGGTTTTGTTACTGCATTAATAATCTCTATACAATCATGCGGAGCTGGATCTGTCATAACTGTAGGTAACAATGTTGCTGGGTTCAAGATACTGCAGCGTCTGATTTCTATGTGTGGCTGGAATAATGTCAATTCGTAACCTGTCAATCGTGCTATAGTCAAGTGTTGAGTCTGGGTTCTGTTTAACAGAACCTCTACAGAATGTGGAACTTGTACTGTTAACTGATGACCTAAAACAATTGAATCGCTTTGTCTGATTGCTAACGCTGTTGCTGCCACTGACTTTAAGCATGCAGGGAGTGCCTGTGCTACTGAATCCAATGTACTTGAAAAATAAGCGCAAGGCTTATGTGAGCCTGCTTGATCTTGAGTGAGGACAGACAATGCTGTACCATCACGTTCTGTAACAAAAAGTGTAAACGGTTTGTTGTAACATGGTGTCGCTAAAACTGGTGCTTGGCATAAAGCTTTCTTTAATTCCTCAAAGGCTTGTGTGTGTTCCTGAGTCCAAGGAAGGACAGTCGAAGTCACTGCCTCCTGTGTCGTTAACTGGATGAGTGGTTTAGCTAGAAATGCATATTGAGGAATCCATTGTCTGCAGTACGAGGTGAGGCCTATGAAGGCCCGCACTTCTTTTTGTGACTGGGGTCGGGGCATGTTTACTATTAGCTGAATGCGATCGGGAGTGAGCTGTCTCCCCACTTTGGACAGCAAGTGACCCAAGTACACAACTTGCTGAACACAGAATTGTAGCTTCGAAGGAGACACCTTGTGTCCCTTGTCGGCCAGAAAGTGCAAAACTATCAGAGATGCTTGTTCACATTCGGGCTCACTTCGTGCGGTGATCAGCAGATCATCGACGTACTGTAGTAAAGCTGTATTAACTGGCATTTGGATACAATCTAGTTGTCTTTTCAGTGCTTGACTATAGATGCTGGGGCTTTCTGTAAATCCTTGAGGTGCGCGGGAAAATTTGAAACTTCGTCCATTTAAACTGAATCCGAAGAGATATTGGCTCTCCGGGTCAATGGGTACACTGAAGAAGGCGTTCTTGAGATCGATTACAGTAAAGAACGTTGCTTCTGAATCAATAGCAGTTAACAGGGTGGAGATATCGGGGACCACAGGATACTGTGGTACAATGCATTTGTTCAGTTCTCGAAGATCAATCACCAGCCGGTATACTGGCGGTGCATTGCGGTCTGTACGTTTAAGAATTGGAATGATGGGGGAATTACAGATATTGGAGTCGGTCTCTACGACCACTCCTTGGGCAATAAGCTCTTCAATGATTTTCAGTAAGGCCACTACAGCATCGGGTGGTAACTTGTATTGTCTGATTCTGGGTAGAACAACTCCTGTCTTGAGTGTAACACGGTATGGTGTGATATGCATACAACCTACATCAGCTGGGCCTTTTGCCCATAAGTGATCTGGTACATTTTTCAATCTGGCATCAAAGTCACGTAGAACATAATGACCCTTGAAATCTCGTAGAAAGAGTCTGACTCCCTCCGGAGAACAGCAAATTATAGCTCCTAAAGCCTTTAGTGTTTTAATTCCTAACAGATTTTCGGGACATGATTTCGTAAGCAACAAATCTGTAACTCGAGATAATGGACCCACAGCTAGTGGCACTGGTTCTGATACTTCATTTACAATAGGCTGTCCTGAAAAACCAAGGGAAACATTCTGTGAGCCTGAGAGGGGTGCCCCTGGAACTTCATTATGACTTATAGTAGTGCGACTTGCCCCTGTGTCAATTAAAAACTTTCTGTCTTTTCCTAATACGTGACTATGTACATAAGGACCTTCTTGATCTACAGGAATTTCAATAAGAGGCAAATCACTTTCCCTCCCTAGGCTGTTTCATGTATAACGCTGATAGTCCGGATATGCCGACTGGGCATACTGGTACATTTGTTGTGAGACTTCTCTAGTTGCAGCAGCGGGCTGTGTCTGAGCATGCTGTGGCTGTGGTACTGCTACTGTCTGTACTGTATGGGACTGATCATGCATAGGCTGTGTATTCTGCATTGGCTGTTCGTTCTGTGAGGTCTGTTGATGACCCTGTTCATGTCTAGGCGGACGCGGTCTTTCTTTAGTTTTACCTGTCTCGATGTTATGTTTCAGGACTGGACATTCATGTACGTAGTGACCTGGCTGCTTGCAATAATTACATGTCCCTTTAACGGGAGCGGCAGAATGATTGGTCTGAGCCCCACCTTTTCTATGACCCTCGGCTGGAATCGTTTGAGCTACTAACATTTTCATTTTCGTGTCTTTCATACGTTTCTGTTCCTGCTCTTGTTCTTCCCTAATTCTATTCTGGTGATATTGTAACATTTGTAACATCTGTGATGGCGTATTTGCCTGCCAAGTACTTTCAACCTTGTACACTCTATTTTTAACTAGGGGTAGGGCGTTTTCTACTAATTTTGTTACAAAAAGGTGTGGATATGACTCGCTACTTGTTTTTAGACCACTATTGATAATGAAACATTTCTCGAATCTTGAATAAAAGTCACTAGTATCTTCATCTTGTTTCTGTTTGCAGGACGAGATTGCGTCCCAATCTTCCTTTCTAGTTGTCAATAATCTTGGCAGCACCTGTACTATTAAACCTGGTAATGCTTTAGTCAGATCCCCAAGGCCTAACCCTGGGACTCGTTTCTTTTCTTCGTCTTCTATCTCCGCCCATGCTATCTTTGACTCTCCCACTTCCCAATCCTTCTCTTTTAATTTCTCGTAAATGCCCGTGGGCAACAGTACTTTTAACATTTTCATAATATCATCATACGTGTAATCTCCCATCAATAACATGTCTTTAAGCTCTCTATGAAAACCTGCAGGGTCCTTATCATGGCACGGAACTAATTTCTTCATTTCTAATAGTTCTAACTTAGTCAGTGGTGTGTGAACATACACACGTTTCAGGGTACGATCCTCGCCCATAACTGGATGTACTTCTCGTAAGGGATTCTGGCTTTCAATGCCGCCACCGCATTGCATGTGGTACATTTTTCTTTCTGGAGGCGGGGCGGGAACATATTCAGAGCTCAGGAAGGTGTTATACTTACGTCGTTGTTCTAGAATTATTTGTATTAATTTGGTACTAAAACCTCTCCATCTATCCATGAGTAGTGCTTCTAATGTTTCGTGTAAGGGACCTGGATCAGAATGATGGTTTCTGAACTTGATAAGGAGGTGCTGAATCATGTATACACCTGCTATTTTCTGCTCTTCCGGGGAAAGGTTCAAGAATGTCTGCACTAACGTGTCATCATTATATATATCTGGGTTTTCTGCCCACAACACGGCTGACCGGGCTAGTTCCTGTTCATCCATAGAATTGAGTATATGATACCCTACTCGATCTCGAAGCCTTTTATCAGTTTCCTGGAACTGATGTTCAGAAGAATTCGGATTGGTTAAAGCGGAGAAAAGAACTCTCTTGCTCTCCGGACGGACACCTTTCCTAAGGTAGTTTCCCCTACCTACATATGCTATAGTGTCTGTAGGCTTTCCTGATGTTTCATCTTCGTCTTCCTCCTCGGAGGAAGTTTTATCAGTTTCTTCCTGATGTGCAGTTAATACTGCCTTTCTAATTTTCTGGGACATAGTGGCTATGCTAGTCCCCTTGTCATGTTTTGCTTCTGCTATATTTTGGCCCCACTTGTTCAATGCATCTAATTCACTCTGATCTGTCCCGGGCCTGTCTCGTTCTCTTATCACACAATTAATGAAGAATCGTAATATCTGTTTTTGAACGTCAACTTTCTGTTTATACATGGCAGCTTTAACACTGTCGGGGTCTTTCCCTGTCTGTATGAATTTGTATAGTCTGTCGAGAGCTTCCTGCATTCCTACACAGCATAGCAAGCTATCGGTGGCAGATCTTAAGCGTAGTGATGCTAATACCATTAGATCGTCTGTTCCGGGTACTGGATCATATCTGCAGAATGACATCCTATCTTTCAATGCCTCAAGCCGGGATGAGTAGGGAGACTGGAAAGGATTCTGTGTGTCTTTTAAATGCAATCTGTGTGTCGGTGGCGGGGTCTGTAGACCCGCTGTCGCACCTCCTGAGGCGGATGCTTGGGCATTATCTCTCCGTGGGGTCTGTATCTGGACTTGAATCTGTCTTTTAGTAAGATCAGGTAGTACTGGTTTCGGTAGGTCTGTCTTAAGTACGGGGGGTGGCGGGGCTGGCGGAGCGGGAGAGGTCTGCTGTGGTACCGGCGGAGCTGGATCTGGGGGCGTAGTGCCACCCCCATCCCTGTCAGTAGGCAGGGCACGAACAGGCAGATTGGTGTAAGCTGGTGCTACATCCTCTAGATATGAATTCAGGAATATGTCTTTAGTGGTTTTATGCATTACTTTAGTTGGGACTAATGGTGTCGGTAAGTTTGTTGGTATCTCTGATTCAGTTTCGGATGGGCCATCTGCTGCGAGGTACATACCGTTTACAAGATTATTTCGGGCACGGTCTATTTGTTCTGTTTTCACTCGGATCCCTTCAGTAACTAATTCGTTTTCTCGCTCTTTATCTGATTCTTTAAGTCTGTCTTCTCTACGGAGTGCTTTGTCCGCACGCTTACGTGATTCCTTACGCCAAAATTCTATGGCGTCCTTCTGAGATTGCCTAGCTTTCTTTTTCCATAATGCTTCTTCTACCCTCATGATGCACTCGGCATCCCACGTTCCGGTAACGGGCCATCTGTGTCTCTCGTCTAGGTGTTTGGTGTAATCGGCCCATAAATCTAGATATAATATGGCATCTATGCCGTGCTTTTGATACATAAAATTGCCTGGAGTGTCCCTAGGGGGGATAGGAATTTCTTCCTCTAGTAACCCTTTCCTAGTTCCGATCTGTTTTAACTTACTGAGAAACGGCATCCTGCTTACTTATTTACTGAACGCTAGATCTTTATTCCTTAATACTTTTTGACAGCTATATTATATGGGAAAAAAACACAATAATACGCGTTTAAACAGTCACATTCATACCACGACATTAATTACATGAAAACATTGAAGACATAGCTAACTACCCCCTACACTGAATGTACCGCTCAACGGTACGGATACACTGCTGTAACAGTGCAGAAATTCGGAATCCTAGATATACTGCTAAACAGTACAGATACACTGCCTAAAAACAGTGCAGACCGGACTTGCGTACCCAAACCCGTCTAGATACGACCCAGCAATGGTACTCACCGGGAAGCACGGAAACAGAAGGCCTCGGAAAACTCGACTGGACTCGACTCGGAACTTCGGAAAACTTCGGAAAACTTCGGAAAACTTCGGAAAACTTCGGAAAACTGGTGGGCCTCTTCACACCTCGGACCTTGCTTCTTTCGGCTGGGCTCTGGTCGGGATCCTCCGCACTCCTCACCGCCTCGTCTGGGCACTGATCGCAGTCTTCGTCACCTCCGTGTGTCAGAGGGGGATGCAGGAAATCCTGCCAGTACACGTGTTGTCCGTCTAACTGATGGCAGGGGACACGGATTGCAACGCACCTTCCGGCGCGTGAGGTGGGGGAGGGGTCCCTGTTCGGGCGCCAAAATGACGTAAATAATTAATTTACTCTCTTAATTTCTATGCAGGTAAGTACTTAATCAATGATAACTCAATCAGAAAGAAAGAAAACAGAGTCCGTGGTGTTAGAGTTTCTAAGGGTTTTATTCCTCATAAAGGAATCAGGATATCATGTTCTGACCACCACAGGGGTGTCAGAAGGGATAGATGAGCGCGCTCTCGTTTATTGACATTACATAGCTTATATACTTGATTTACATCATAAGTTTCAGTGTGAGAGGCGTAACAGCTGAGAGAAGACAAGATAACAGTATACACGTGGTACCAATACATCATCAAGAGGCGTAAACTAGGCGTGAACTAGAGGTGTGTGCTAGAAACGTCACTGATAGGTGACGCAAGTGGGTGGCACCAAGGGGTGGTGCTAACAGAATGTTGCAATGTCAGCAGAAATCGGAAGCTTGGATGCGCGCGCAGCTGTATGACGTGTGACTGACGGGGTGCAGGGGTCTTGACATTTACACTGACGGGAAGAGACAGAAGTCTGGCATGTCAGATCAACTTGTACTTCTATCATATCTGATATCTGATGTTTAGGAACTATACTATCTGGGCGGAAAGGTCTCTAGGGTAGAAGCTGTTCTATGCTAACTGTGGATGCGTGTATAAGCGCCTGAGTGTCTACATGTGAAGCGTGGGGGGCACGGGGCCTTCCATGGAAGCATGGCAACGGAGGCTATGAATTACTCGCATTAAGACAGATCGGCCTTTTGGCTCTGCAGCTGGAGAGGATGTTTACAGGATCTAGTAGGCAGGAATGTATTCTCGGAGAGCGGAACAGATAACTCGAAGGTTATAGTCAGTCTTGGCAGAAAGCAGGCTTGAGCTGAGCGCGAGGGGCCGCGCTGAATGTAGGACATAGTTCATGAGTACAGAGGTAGCCTGGGCAGAGCCAGGAGCCACAAAAGAGGTTCAGATGGCAGGAATTCAGGGCCTACTCTGGCTAGAGCAGGAAAAAGTGAAAAGTGTACTACAAAAAGACGTTGGCATAGCATACTTAGGAACGGACTATACAATCCATTCATGGTGCGTCTGAAAGAGGACAAGTTGACGGTGGACGCAAATGTATTTGCGTCTTCATAGCTGGCACAGGAGGGAAGTTACATGCACTTTAAGCTGGTACATGGAGTCGGTGGGGTACGCGCTAGGGAACACAACATGGCCAAAATTTAATTTTCCTCAGCTATCCAACGCTTTCCCTACTGTTGCACTCTCTGGAGTTGGAATAGTAATTTTTACCCCTACGCTATCCAACTCTTTCCCTACTATTGCACTCTCTGGAGTTGGAATAGTAATCATACCCCTACGCTATCCAACGCTTTCTCTACTGTTGCACTCTCCGGAGGGAGAATAGTAATTTTTACCTCTATGCTATCCAATGCTTTACCTACTGTTGCACTCTCTGGAGTGGGAATAGTAATTTTTACCCCTACGCTATCCAATGCTTCCCTACTATTGCACTCTCTGGATTGGGAATAGTAATTTGTACCCCTACGCTATCCAACACTTTCCCTACTGTTGCACTCTCTGGAGTTGGAAAAGTAATTTTTACCCCTAGGCCACCCAACGCTTTCCCTACTCTTATATTCTCTGGAGTTGGAATAGTAATTTTTGCCCCTTCCCTATCCAACGCTCTCCCTACTGTTGCACTCTCTGGAGTGGGAATAGTCATTTTTACCCCTACGCTATCCAACATTTTTCCTACTGTTTCACTCTCTGGAGTTGGAATAGTAATATTCCACCCCTATGCTATCCAATGCTCTCTGGAGTGGGAATAGTAATTTTTACCCCTATAGTATCCAATGTTTTCCCTACTGTTGCACTCTCTGGAGTGGGAATAGTAATTTTTATCCCTACGCTATCCAATGCTTTCCCTACTGTTGCACTCTCTGGAGTGGGAATAGTAATTTTTACCCCTACGCTATCCAACACTTTCTCTACTGTTGCTCTCATTGGAGTTGGAATAGCAATGTTTACCCCTACGCTATCCAACACTTTCCCTACTGTTGCACTCTCTGGAGTTGGAATAGTAATTTTTACCCCTACGCTATCCAACTCTTTCCCTACTATTGCACTCTCTGGAGTTGGAATAGTAATTTTTACCGGTACGCTATCCTACGCTTTCCCTACTATTTCACTCTCTGGAGTTGGAATAATAATTTTTACCGGTACGCTATCAAATGCTTCTCCTACTGTTGCACTCTTTGGAGTTGGAATAGTAATTTTTACCCCTACGCTATCCAGCACTTTCCCTACTGTTTCACTCTCTGGAGTTGGAATAATAATTTTTACCCCTACGTTATCCAACGCTTTCCCTATTGTTGCATTTTCTGTAGTGGGAATAGTAATTTTAAGTTCTACGTTATCCAGCGTTTTCATTACTGTGATTTTTTTTGGGACTTTGAATAGTAGTTTTATTTATTTAGCTATTTAATATTTTTTGTATTATTTTAGATTATGTAGTATATAATATATTTTAAAAATATTGAAAGCATATTTAATTTTTTTATTGATTAAATATAATCTTTTTCTTTTTATGTATGTTATTGTTTTATGTGTGTAGATGTATTTGTAATTTGTAATATTTTGTAATAATTCATAAGTTATTAAAATATGTATTACAACTTATTGTTAAGTAAGTATATGTTATATATTTTATGTATATGTTTAATTAATGTTTTATTATTATATACGCATTATTTATTAATTTTACACATTATTGAATATTTTTAACTATGTTTATTTTATTTATAAGTATTATTTACTTTATTTTACACATTTTTTTAACGGAAAAAATTGATGTTTTTGATCACGATATTTACATCGAAATATGGAAATAAAGCGATATACCTACACACATCCTAAATTAGTCACACCAATATACAAACAATTACATTGGTGGTCAAGAAGAGGAGGAGGAGGAAGAGGAGGAGGAGGAGGAGGGGAGAAGGTGGCTGCAAGAAGACAATACCCCATACAAGCCAAGGCCGCACATTGTATGGGATTTTTTTTCTATCCCAGAGGGCAAGAAGAAAGTCAATGCGCCCAAGGTGACTTGCCTAATCTGTGGCATGGAACTTTCAAGGTGGAACCCGAACAAAAAATATTCTTTTGGTAATAATACCATGATTAGACACATGCAGCGCAAGCATCCGAACAACTAATCTGCTGCAGAGATGAGAGAACTGGCCAGTAACCCTCCCCAATCTTCAACCACCACCTCCAAAAGAAAGCAACCCACTCCATCGGGACCAGAGACAAGGAAGACGATCCCTTGCATACAACCACGGTTTGGGGAATTCAGAATTACATGTATTTATTGTAGTAAGACCATCTCCTAGGGTGAACAGAGCATAAAGCTCATCCTCCTTGCTGGTGACAACCACAATTGCCCCAAAAAACCCTAATTTTTTCCTTTTTTTTTTGCTCCAGTTGAGCCATTTTCAATTCCCTGTTTTTTGTTTCTCCCCATAAAAATAACAAAAAAATATAAAATAGTTTATCAAAGCCAAAAAAAGTACAAAATGTTCAAAAAACATAAAAAAAATATAAAACAACAAAAAGAAGAAAAAAACAGTTCTTTTTAGAACTACCTCCAATTTATAAAAAAGGCTACATTTTTTTAAAACTCTGTCATTCTTTTTTCCCCATGGTACGCTCCCCGGTCCGCTCCCTGGTGCGCGTACCGGGCGCTCCCCCCGCGCAAATCAAAAAAAAAAATGTTTTTGCCCCGCGGGGTCCTTTTATAGCCCCCAAATCAAACCTAGGGGGTCAGGGGGGGTCTACTCTGCCCCTTATGGTAATTTCCCCCTTTGTTTTTGCCACCTCCTGTGTCTCGATCCTACCGAGACACAAGATGGCGGCCGCTCCGGACTGTTTGGAATGTGCAAAGACACCCGAGAGCCAATCAGCTTTCCGCGCGAACTCGCGTAGGGCGCTGGTTAGCGCCCCGGTGGGCGTACCGGGCCGCGGCCATAGATATATATATATTTTTTTAACCTAAATTACTCAAAATCTACTGGAGCACATATCTTGAGACATAGCAAAGGCACATCGGGCTACCAGTCCCAACATTTTTGCCAAGTTTGGTGGAAATCCATTCAGCCGTTCGGGCTAAAAGTGAGGTTGACCGCCCTATGGAAATTAACATAGGAAAAACACGTTTTGGGACCCCCCTTTTATCTCGGCCCCCGCTTCAGGAATCCCCCCAAACTTTTAGGGAAGGACCGGAGCGCCGCGAGGCAAATTTGAGGAAATTTTCAGGCGGATTCCTCAAGCGGCGCCAAAGTTATTCACAATAGAATGTTGAGATTTTGCATTGAAAATAATCCTAACTATAACTACCTACTGGCGACCGCCAGTAGGTAATATGTATACCTGTAATGCAGGTGCTCAATTTCTTTAATACTGTAACATACAGCATGACACAGTTGGGTTTACCAGAATGCTTCAGCTGCAGAAAACGCTGCTCATCCATTCCTGGGCCTTCCTTGCGCATGTCAGAGTTATTGAATGCATTGGTTTGATGAGGCAAATAAAAAGAAGACAGAAACTCAGGAGCTGCCCGTACAGGAAAGAACGGTGTGGTGGGCGAGGGAACTCGGCAGACGACAACAAAGGAAATGTAGGGGCATATTACCAAGTAATTATCGCTATTGCTTGGTTGGAGACAAAAATGTACCGCTGAGCTGCGGCGATTTTTATCGCAGATAAACCTTGGTATTATCAAGGTTTATCGCAAATGCAATAAAAAACGGCCGCAATTCATGAATATCTCTGAAAAGTTAGCGATATTCATGCATTACCGAGCTAATGCTCTTAGCCATGTTATCCACCTCCCATTGGATAACATGGCTAAGAACTGCTCAGGGCAGGTATTAGCTTTTAGAGATATTCGCGCTTAGAGCGAATATCTCCAAAAGTTGGTAATAGGAGTTTGCGATGTTAGCGACTGTTTCCAGTCGCTAACATCTTGGCACGCCCACTTTGCATGTCATTAGTGATAAATATCACTAACATGTAAAGTGGGGCCCAAGATGGTCGCTATCTCCTACTAGCTGTCGCTAACTGGTGTTAGCGACAGCTAGGTAATAGAGAGATAATTTTATCTCCGCTTTCTTGGCTTTTAAAGCCAAAAAAGCGGAGATGAACCCCCTTGATAATATGCCCCGTAATGATTTATACAAGCCAGTTCAATATGTATGTCACTTTATATTCGCCTTTCAAACAAATTAAATGCATAGTGGCAGTTTAACAGATATGAAAATAAAGTAAAATGCTAGCTGCATTCAGTTGAAGTCGATCACTGTGCTAAATATACGTTTGGTATTTACGATGCCATCCTTTTGTGTCCCTCCTTTCACACAAATTAAATGTTTTTGCCATTTGGTAACAGGTATAGCTTGATATCTGTAATTAGTTTACTGTTCTTAGCTATCTGCATTTCATTGTCTTCTTTGCTGACATTTGCAGGTGATAACGAAAAACCTGAGCCCTAGCTCAAGGGGACTGCAAACTGCTTCTCAACCAGAACATTTCTACATACAACAAACTGATCCCTATTTGTATGCTATATGAAATAATTGACAGTGAACGGCGCAGGTGACACTGGCGCAAAGATTCCATTTTTGTTTCACAATTATAGAAATACATTGGCTAAAAAGCTCTGAAATAGTCCCTGGAAATTGAACCTAGCCTACTGCCAGACCAAATCTGTACGCCTGTCTCGTGTGTTTGTCATCAACTAAAAGAAATTCACAAAAGAACTCAAATCGTGTGGGTCATTCAGTTAAGTGCCTCTTGTACATTGAATGCGTACAATGCAAAAATGGATCAAATATGTGCACCACTGTGAACGAAACTCGCATACAAAGTAGTACCTTGAGCTCGAAAGCTGCAATGTGCAAGGCCTAATGCACTGTGATGCCTTTCCAAATGGAGTGCTTAATGTACAAGGGTCATTACACATATTTTTCACTGTTAATTGAAAGTCAATGTTCACGAGCTGTCACACACCTGTGTCTCCGTGGAGTAATTGTCTAAATGCGCTCGGCTTTTAACACACAGACATCTAGTAACTCAATTTGCTGGTGTAAGAGAGACGTCTATTGACCTGAAGCCTTAAGGGAGGCTCAGCGGCCTCGACCAGCGCTCTCACCTCATTGACTTCGATTCAGCTCAGCAACATTGTCTCATAAATACATGCACAGCCTCTTCATGTTCCCTGTGTCACCATCTTTCTTAGGATAAGGACTCTACAGCCTAGTACTGTATGTACACAGCCACAAGTCCATTTTGTTCATACAAATTAGGGGCTCCATTTGGATGTCGGGCGGATCGCCACCGCCATGGAGGCGGTGGCGATCCGCCCGACAGAAATGCCCGCCCGCCACCCTTTTCCCCCCACGCCACATTACAATGGTGGGGGGGAACGCAATGGAGGGAAACACCGCCGGCGGCCGGGGCAGAAAAGGAATCATATGGCGGCGGTGTCTAATAGACACCGTCAGACATATTATGATGGTTGGTGTGCAGTGCCTTTCCGCGGCGGCGCTGCCGCCACGGAAAAGCATGCGGTCTTCACTCTGGGGGCCCCCTGCGGGCCCCCAGAGTGAAGTACAGGTGGGGGGTGCACGTGGGGGTTACCTGTGGTACCCTCATTCATTGTCATTTGCAAAGCGACAGGCACCGCGCAGTGCCTGCCGCTTTGCACATGACAATGTTAAAGTGCATTTTCAGCATTGTGGTGGGCGGTGCAGAGAGCACCGCCCGCCACAATGCTGAAAATACCGGATGTGCCCCCCACTGTGGGGGGCACATCCTAATGGCACCCCCGGGACTCCCGCCCTTACGGCAGGCGGTCCCGATTTACGATGGGATGGCGGGCAGGCAAAGTCCGCCCGTCATCCTAATAGAGCCTTTAGTGTTAGGGTTTCACCAATTTTGGCATATATAACTTTGCTGTTCTAATTAATATGCGCATTGAATGCACATTGATGTATTTGATATGTCATATCTCCATTGCTAATGGTTCATTCGAGCAGATGAAGAATTTGTAAGGCCTTTTTTCATATTTTATACTGTGCCAGTGTTTGCCTTACTGATGTCTTAGCACTCTGCCTTCTCATAGGAGAAAATAGATGAAGTTTTTGATCTTCTCAGTAGGATACAGCCTAAGAGGTAACGTGTGTACCTTGCACTGGTGCTGCACTATTTTGCTCTGGCTCCAAACAATTTTGCAGTGACCTTTGGAGCAACTACGAGTGCAAAAAATGGCATGGGGATTACGCCAGTATCCCGGTCATGATGAAACTCTGGGTCTGGTTCACAAAGGTAAATTTGCACTTTTGTTTGCATTCACGATTGTTTACTATTCACGGAAGTATTTTATCAGAAGTACCTTTACAGCAGTCCTCTACTCTTTCTTTATGTGTGGAGACTTCGCAGTCGTTAAGATACTACTAATAAAATATCACTGTGAATGGCAAACAATCGTAAAATAACACAGAAGTGTAAGTTTACCTTTGTGAATCAGGCCCTATGGATCTCATCTCCCTGGGAACGCAAGATATTTCCCACTGTAATCAAAACCATGTATACTTTGGTTAGGAAACTGTAATGAGTGACAGGAGCAGACATTGCTAAGACATATTCAAGTTTACTCATTTAGCTAGCCATGACTAAGAACTCACATCACATCTGTATCAATTTAGTATAATAATAAATAGACGCTGGACATATGGGTCCTCTTGAGGAGGAACATAATCGTTTGATGGAGGACTCTACTTTGGTTCCCCAGGAAACTATGCTTCTGGACCAAGGAGGGTGCCAATTATACAGCTAATAAAATACAGGATAATCATCCTCTATGGGTGATTAATGGAAATATAAGGTGTACACCAAGAGCAAATGTTTCTGTTAGAACAGCGTTCTATACTTCAGACATTAGGGATGATCTGCATAGACCCACCTAATCATGCTGGCATGGTTGGCACAGTAAAACCATTCAAATTTGTATGGAATGTCTGAAACGCTCCTTTTTATTATAAATGATCATATAGTTAATAAACTGTGAAACTAAGAGGGTTGCAACAGGTTGCATCTTTGCCATATTCTCTGGCTTGTGCTACATGACACACAAGAATAGTACTGCACCTAAAAAGGAACCAAATGGTAAAACTATGATATTGTTCTAACACGGCATTGTCATCAAATGTCATTGGGTCATTTTGAGGTAAAACAATCTAATTTATAAAAGGTACTTCATGAGTCAACACATGGAAGGTAGACTCTTTACCTTGGTCAGCTCTTTGGGTATAGTTTTCCTTACTCCTTCATAGCAGATGTATCTATTTGTTTCTTGTTTTAAGCACATTTTTATTTGCATTTCGACATAACTTCATGCATTAGGTAGTCTGCCTGACAGCTAAGCCATTAACCCCAATCCTGTACTAGTAATCCAACCTCCCCAAGAACAATCCACCCCCCAGAGACAATCATCGTGCTATCCACTTCTCTGTGTCTCTCTAAGGGTTGCGGATCAGGACAGAGATTGGCAGATCAAACAACTTCTGATATTGGGGACCTATTTGTTTCTTGTTGTTTGTCCTTATTGATTCTCCTGGAACCCTTAGCCAGGAGAGTGACGTGCTGTGTTAAATGTAGTTCAGGTGCCTCCAACCAGGCAGTTGCGATCTACCTGTAGGTCTCTGACACCTTCAAAGTAGCTCACAGCCTTGACTTAATTTTTAAATAAGCATAAGGTTATATTTTCCTTTTACACTTAAAGAAGGCTGTGTTTATTTTATATTTTTATCATCAGGCTGCAGCTAGCAGGGCCTGATAGTGAGCAGTGCTCAGTCAGATTTAGGACCCAGGCTGGGGATGGGGCACATATGTTAACAACTGAAGCACTAAGGTATTCTCTTAAATAAAAATCCTTGTGAACTCAATATTGGAGTTGTGAACAAAATGCAGTTTCTGAATGATTTTAAAGTGGGGAAAATGAATATGAAAAGTAAACTTAATGATTAAGTTAACTCCTAATTTTCAATATCTTCCATTCCAAAGTTTCTCATTTCCAAACAGCAGACCCCTTACTCCCAGATGCCAATAGACACTGTGCCATAAGTATAACTTACAAATCCAGCCATTAGTTCTTTAAATGAGTGAAATGTAAAGTGCTGACAAATGTTCATAGTATGAACATTTGTGGAGAACATATTTGCTGTACTTTAAACGTCTCCCATTTAAAAAAAAGATTGTATATTTATGTTATACATGTAACATTGCCGACATATGGAGAAAGGTATGTCCTGTGTTGCAAGTACATACGACACAGGCTCTCAGTCACCAATACAAATATATCCCATTCTTACGAACATCATGTTCTTACATTCCCAAAGATCATGCTGACACTGATACACATGGCAGCCCTGTCATGGTGTCCCTAATCAAAATATTTTGTTGAGACCAAAGTATTCTACTCTATGGACATTAGGCTTAAATTCAGTGAAGCTGGGCATGTGGCTGTCTGCTAGCAAAGCGCAAGTTGATTAGCCTTCTGTAGCTCACAAAGATTTTCACTGATCAGAAGTAGCTCTCACAACAGATTAGATTGGAGATCCCTGATGTAGTTTATTTGTGTCATTTGACGGCTCAGTATGGGAGGCCCACCTATTAAAATTGTTTTGGAGAATGAGTATGCCATATTTAGTTAGTTTTATTTCTACAGAAATCAAAAACAACTGCTTTTGCCGCATTTCCAACATGGACTTGATGGGTGTTACACCATTCCGCACTCTTGCTGTGCTTTCACCACGTTGTGGTGAGCCTCTTCATCATCGCTCTAAGATTGTGGATGTCAGGGTTGCAGATAGTCACAATATTTATCTGTTTTCTTTCTATTTGCATATACTTCTCAAGTATCATCTACAGAAAGCCATACCAGTGCATACAACTATTATATTTACTATATGGAGGCTCCAAGGAGAGAGAGATGACCAAGATCAGTAACAGTGTTAAGTCACCTGTAGAAATATGACATAGATACACCTAGGAGTGTCACAGGTCTGATCCCTGAGTAAAGTTACCTATCGAAGACTGGTGTGTAAGGAAATAATCAATACGCGACAGACTGTGGTGAACACTGAACATTTGAAAAATATGTGAACAGTTTGCCGTTCGGTTGAAGCGCTCAACCAACATCTGCCACCTCCAGAGCCTTTGTAAAATCGTCCATAAGGTCATTAGATTTCGTTCTGGCCTTTGGTGGGTGGCGATCGGTAGTGTCACCGAATGTCATACTGTAGTCTCCCTCCATGAATAGTGTGCCCTTTTGGAGTCCCATAATCTTACTTCCCAGGTCCCCCATTGCTACTTTGCCCAGGGTGGGTGGTAGATACACTGACAATATGTTGATGTCCCTGCCGTCCCACTGGGCTTCTACCCCTGAAAATCTACCCCCTTGGTCCGTCCATGTCTTGTGTACAATAAGAGGCGTACTCCTTTTAACCAGTATGGCTGTTCCCCTCAAACCCGTGGTGTAGTCCACATAAACCAAGAGTTTATATCCCCACCTGGTGAGGGCCTTGGATTTCTAGCCCACGAGGTGCATTTCTTGCAATAAAACCACATCCAGTGAGTACTATCTTAAGTATTGCTGCACTATCCCCCTCTTAATCCCATCACCCACACCATTAACATTCCAGGTCAATACAGAAAGCACTCGATCTTTATTCCCCCCATATCTATACTTCACAACAGCTCCAGCTGTACGAATTTGCGTAAACGGCTAAAAAACTTGTACCCGCCCACTCCCTACTTTCGGTCTGTTGTGTAGTATGGCTCCTCTACTCATTAGTACCACAGAATCACAGTGCGCACCAACAAAACAGTTAACAAATAAACATCCCCAAAGTTTTGACCCACTGGTCCTTCCCTCCCTGCTTCCCTGCCCGTGGATTTAAAACTACCCACTCCCAAACATGACAGAGTGCCTCTCTCCCCCCCTATAATGCTAAGAATGCACGGGCTTAGTCCCCGAATATACCCATCATAGTAGTCTTAAATTTAGCCATCTACGAATGCAATATAGTCAATCTTCATTCAAATCACACTGTAGAGACCTAACAGTCCCGATCTGCTCAGCAAAGGCCTCACTGCGGTGTCAGGTCCTTTTAGGCATCAAGAACCATGTCCCCCACCCACATACTTGCGCTTTCAGCGAGGAGCCGGTTTAAAAACTATTCTGGGGGATGTCATTCCTTCTCCGTCATCTGGCCGTCTTCTTCCATCGCGCCACCATGCGAAGTTTCTGTGGTGTTGCACCTATGCTGACCAAACCTGCCAGTGCGATCTCTTTTGCGACCATCCACTCTGTTCCAGCCCTCCATCCAATCCCAAACCGCCACCACCAACTCAAAGAAGCATGTTTCCCCATCAGATTCCACCCTGAGCTAAGCTGGAAAGAGCATTGCGTACTTCACTTCCCAATCCCGCAGTTCCCGCTTCACTGCCTGAAAGCTGCGACATTGAGCCTGAACCTTGGCTGTAAAGTCAGGATGGAAAGTCACCTCGTAGTTCTCTATCTTCAATGGGTGACCAGATCTTGCAGTCGTTTCGGTAACGCCCCTAACTTTCAATATAATCAGCCGAGAGCCGGGAACCCGTTACTATCCGGATCCCGGTAGCGATGGGTAGGCAAAATAGCCCTGACCAAGGCCTCGAGAAGTAAGTAAACCCGCGCTTGCGAACTCCCAACTGCTGGGGGCTCTTTGAGATTGAATCTTCCGCCTCGACACCGGAGTACTTGTGGGTTTGGTTTGTTTATGTTTGGTGTTTGCCTTGGCGTGCTGACCACGCACGTGCACGACTGCCTCTAAATCTCTAGACTTAGTCATAGAAGGGGCCGTGCATCATTACAATTACTAAACGGATGCGTTTTCACGCTGATACAAGTAATCCGTGACCCAGGCATATACATTAATACTTGGTGTGTAACCTCTAAATGCGGTATTTTGGACACTCCCACTAGTAACCCATAACCTTAGCTAATCATTAACAATGCGACTTGGAGAACACTTGATATATATTAACTTAATAGAACTGGGTTAAACATTACTGATGTGCTCCCCAACATTTATAGCATGCCTTTACCATACAGGTTACACAATACCGGATGGATGAATGAAGGGAGAAGTGTATTTTAATAGCGGAATGTCCAATACTATGAGTGTGAATCATGAGGCAACCCCCCCTTTTTTAGAACTTCGAGTTGCTTTGGCTTTTAGGGACCACTGACAAACCGGAATTGCGTGCATTTGTCTCCTTTATAGCCATTAAACCCCTATTGGCTCTCCCCCTTGAAGTCACACCTACCGGGTACTGTTGACACCTGTACTCCTTGACCTTTAGGTGAGTAACTAAGTATCCCACAGTAGGTTTGCAAAACAGACACCGTGAAGAAACTGCTGCTGTTTTAATTTTATTTTAATTTTATTTTAACTTTAATTTAATTTGAATTGTGAAAGAGGTGACATGTGGTAAATGTGATTATAGCTGATACTAAATGGTCACTGTGCACAGAATGTAACTGCCACAAAGTCACTTTCTCCACACAACCACAGTGTGTTCACGGTCAAGAATGGGAAACTGTTGTCTCTTTATTTTGGTAATTCTTTCTTTTGTCTCCTCTAGGCAAGAGCAGTCTAAACCAGGTAGTACAACAGACAATATATGTATTATAGGTTGACACTTTACTAGGTCTTCCTTTGTGATAGATGTAAAATTATATTAGGTCCTGAAGAATCGCAGCACAATTGCAAAAGCGAGAAACATGTCGACCTCACTGAACGTATTGTAGTCCTAGATCGTGATACGGAACCTTAATTTCTGGCGATCATAGGCTACCCACTGGTTTTAACATATAGCATGGGAACCACCAGAATAAATTGATCTCCGGTACCTCGTGCTATATTTTAACGCACCCACCTACACTATCCACCCTTCACCTGGCCCCTCACTTGCACTTCACCCACAGGCTGTTGGAAAAAAAGATCTCCGATAAAGAGCCCCTCATAGAGGTGAGCCCGTTGGACATTGCAAAGCCTGTCCAACGAGGAGCAACGGCCGATGATGAAGCATGACACTCGCAAGAGTGTGTGAGGCCATTAATTCCAACTAATGGGATGCCCAGGGTAGCCCTCCACTGAGCACTACCCTCTTATAAATTTTCTTCCCTCACTGACCATACCACTCTTCTTTTTTCTTTAGGAACAACCGAGTCCATTTTTGTTAGTCCTTTGCAGTTTGACCATCTGGGATTGTAGTTCAGATGTATCCATTTGTAATGCACCGGTAACTATCTTCAACTCCTTGACCTTCTCGTCCATCGTCCATCTTTCGGAAGTCTGCTCCGATAAGAGAGACTTCCACCGTGCCTGAGTCCAAAGAGGCACGCACCCCCCCAATTGCTACCATAACGTCGTGTAGGGTTGGTTCCGTTCCCTGCTTAGAGACCGCTGTTCCGCCATCTTTATCCATCTACTTTGGTTCACTTTTATCGCCTGCCTTGGACCAGGCAAATTTAGCTAGTTGTTTCTGAACGTTTGCCTTGGGACCTTTCCTCCCTGTCGCCATTTAGGCGAGTTGGCATCCCAATTTCCAGTGGAAATGTCTAGGGCCACCTCCAGTGCCACCCACCGAGCGCTTGGAGGAGCGAAAAATATATAGGTGTCCCTTATGGAGATGAAACCGATCAGACTTATCACCAAGCGTAGGGTTTACTGACTGGATTCCTCCACCTCTCGTATGTCCATGTCACTATGGCGCCACTTCCAAGTCTGACCTCCTTGGGCGGTATCCACTCTCACTGCCCCGCATTCCAGGTCAGGGCTTGTTTACCCTTTGTGCCCGTCGTCCCAGCTCCTTCACTGCCAGTGGCACCTCCAGTGTGATACGCCTCGTACGTTCAGGCAGCAGTGAGAAACATCTGACCAGCACCAGCAAGAGACCACTGGCGCCTGTGAGGCCCGACAGAGCATCCAACAAGCAGATGTAGGAGAGATTGCGCCTCAACTTATCAAGGATTGTGAGTGTCCTTCAAAGCCCTTCCGACAAAGGATCAGCTAAACTCCTGGGCCCAACTCCCATAACCTGAATTCTGCCTCAGTCTGCTTGCACAGAGCACTAAAACAGAAGGCAGTAACACAGCCTGTGAACTCCCACTCTTACAGGCCAAGACCACTAGCAATCTATCTCCATGCTGACTTTGAATGCACTATATCTCCTGTCACTATGCAGACAAAGTAAATCCTCCTCCAAGATCCTGCTACCGCTCAGCAGGAGTACGCCATCACCAACTTTACTGCCCGGGCAGGGATGCACCAGAAAGGGTCGGCAAGGTCGCTTCGTCAATCACAGCTCACACAGAGTTTCCCAAATGAGTTGAGGGGTAAAATAGCCGTACTATGAATTCCGATTTACTCACCTGTTATCAGGAGAGACCTCATTGCTGCATCTTTCAGCCCACTACTGTTCCTGAAAAGTAATTCTTACCATACTTACAGTACCTTGAATTTCCTTTCATAGGCTAACATTGACTGGTTTCACTTGGAAATTCTGCATCTTTCATCCCAGTACTGATCCTGAAAAGTAATTTTAACGAACTTACCAGTAACTTGAATTTCCTTCCATGGGATATCATTGCCTGCTATATAAAATATGTATAAATTAAAAAATATATAAAATAAAAAAATCTCACAATTGCAATATTTTGAAAAACACTTTTTTTCAATTTATATAAAAAATATGTAATGTAATTTAAAAAATAAAATATCTAAAAATAAATACTTTAAAACAATGTAGTAAATAAGTATAAAAAACATATAACATTTAAAAATTATCATTTACAAAACCTTTGAAATTCACTGAAAAAAACCATAGGTTTCATCCACGTTATAGTTAGGAATTAACATTTAAAAACCTTAGAAATTCATAGAACAAAACCATAGGTTTCAGCCATGTTATAGTTATGAATTAGCATTAAAAAAACTTAGAAATTCACTGAAAAAAACATAGGTTTCACACATGTTATTGTTAGCTGGACATTTCACTCATACAAAACATTGAAATTCCCTCGTTATAGTTAGTTCAGCTAACTATAACTCGCGCATGCGCAATGCACTGCTGATGACGTCACATATTGCATCACTCATGACATGGTCAGTGACATCACTCATGACATCACTGATGACATCTCAAATGTACATTTAAATTAATCTTGGACATATGTACAACATATACATTTTTAACTCTTTTTTCACTTAGCAAAATGTTACTTAAATCAGCAGCAAATTGCTGTGGTTGAAGAAAAGTATATGCTCCTGTTCCAGCTGATTACACTGATGTCTCAAATATGGCATTTACTAGTTGTCTGAAGCCATGGATATTCACACAATTTTAATGGACAACATTAAGGTAAATGCTCTCAATATGAGTAGTCGACGAAGTTAAAAAGTAACAGATATAAGTACTTGAGGGGTTTTTGGTGTCAGATAATTTCCAATTCACACATCTACGAATGAGTCTGAGGGAGGATCTCTGTATAACTAATGGATGATTAGGTTTTAGGATGGCATACAAAGCTCCCAACTTTCTTACTTTTACTCTTAAAGGGTTCCAAATTGGCGACAAATATTAGGCTGTGCAGTAGAGGTTGACAGTGTTGCTCCACTGGTACTTGAGCCTTCTCATGAAACAGATGGAGCCTCTCTCAATAACCTTAACTCTTCCCTTCCAAAGTTGACCGGATTCTTAGTCTGCAAGTCCTTCCGCATACTTGCAGTTCCACACCAGTACTCTTTATTGGGTTCTCCTTTTGAAAGCAGTCTTGCATATCCGCCAAGAAACCAACCAAAGCGGAGTTCAAGTTGTGAACTATGTTGGCCACAGTGTTTACACAAGGTAAGCAGAGCGGTCTAGATATACAATACCTCCAATCAAATGCATTAGAAATAAAGAAGCTTATTTACAAACCCCTTGCTCCACTTTTGCGTCACTTTTATCATGAGAAAAGTAGCACAAAAGTGGCACAAGAGTTTTGTAAATAAGCCCTAAAAATATTGTCCTGCATAATGACTTCATCTCTCACCTAATTCTGTCTCATCTGTGAATCATATTAAAGACCTGTTCATCTGTAATATAAAAATGGCGCAGTAGGCAATTCTATACTGACACCGTTTGAATGCAAGCCTATTAGATAAGTGAAATCTATCAGGGACACTGCACACATTAAAAAAATAGAAAAAATCGTTAAGTGTTACTTTGACTTGTAATGTGTGACCTCATTTAGTCACATCCGTCTAATTTTAAACACTGTTTCTTTTTTGTTTTGCAGATTAATTACAGTACTTCTATTGGACTCCATATTATATGTTGTTTGTTATAATGTTTTGTTAAAGTTTTGGTTCTAGTTATTTATTGTATTGTTATCATTTAGTTATATTTCCAATTATTTTTTCTTTTAATAAAAGTTATTAAAAAAGTACATACGTCCACAATAGAAATGATATTTATAATTTGAAGTATAATTCTGAGGCTAGCTCTTCACCAGATCTTTACCAGAGTGTATAGCTACAACTTACGGTTCCAATTCAAAAGAATAAAAAGTGCAACGCCATTAGCAACATAGGGGGTCATTAGGATCGCGGACGGACTTGAGTCCGTCCGCGACCCCTGAGGAGGAGGGAACGTTCGCAGGGGCTGCTGCGTTCCCTGCGAGTAGATTAGGATGTGACCACCAGGGTGGCGGTCACATCCTATATCTTTAACATTGCGGCGGGTGCAGCTTCAAGCTGCACCGCCAGCCATGTTAGAGCTTTACTGCCATGGTCGGAAGGTGACCGCGGCGGAAAAGCTGCAGACGGAATTCCAGACCCACCAGCCATCCTAATTTGGTGGTGGGTCTTTGGAGGCTCCGCAGTGGTTTTTCCTCATCCCGCCAGCCCAGAGGATGCGGAAAAACCCCTATCATAATCGGCCCCATAATGTGGTGAACTTATAACCTCTGTGCTCACGTAAGTGTTCCAAAAACTGTTACAATAGTAACAGGCAGAAAGCTGTTTGGGGGTAGAGTTAAAATTTATTTGCTGTACAGAACACATTTTATTTACCCTGGATCCTCTACATGACAGAAAGGAAAGCAAAGTAAAACAAAACACTGTGTACCTGATTTACAACACTCTGGCACCACTTTCGCATTTAACCCCCCCTACAAAATTACAAGTATGTGGGCCTCAGCGACCCCCTCAAGCTCCGGGAATCACCACCCCCAGGAATGTGTGTATTACGGGAGGCAGACTGCGTCACCCTCCACCTGGTGCCCTAGAGGGCCCTTGAAACTACTACGACCGGCTCCTGCAGTGTCCCGGGGTGCCTACCACCGGTATACTGCTGTTTGCTTTGACAGAGCGGAACTCTCACGACTCCAGCCCTCCCATAGCAAACATAGTTTGCATTTTGAAAGACAGAGCATAGAAATCTATTATCACTTTTAAAATCCAAAGCAGATTGCATTTCCATATACAATTTAGCACCTACCCATGCAAAAAAGCAAATCTGGCTCCCGAAGAACGGAAAAGTTCATCACACAATGTTGCTAAAAAAAACAGCAAGTGTGCTCGACTTTTCAATATACCAGCTTATCCTATGTAATGTTATTTTCAATCACGTTCTGATAACCAATAAGAATCATGCTTTTAAAAACAGAAACATGGACCCTAGTTTTCTGTGTAGAATGTTGTCAAACAACTAATCTTTTCTTTTCTGTTTAAATTTACATTTTTCCCCAAACTCCCTTTGTCTATTCTAACATATGCCAAGGGCAGAAATGGAACTACTCCAATCTATTTTGTCCACGGATTGATAAAACGAGGAAAAAATGTGAATCTAAACACATAAATTTGATGTATATCTCAAATATACATGATTCTTTTTTCAGCGACGAAATGCGCGGATCCTACGTGCATCCCACGACTTTTTGAAAAAAAGAAAAATACTTTCTTACTTTTTTATCCCTACAGGTCCTTGTGAGACCCCCTGAGCAGACCTAGGGTGTCAGGGTTTGTCTACCCTGCCCCCTTTTCACACGTTGCACACATATTTCAATGACTTCCTCAGCCTCGCTTCTACCGAGGCACAAAATGGCTGCCAACTGTTCCTGATTTTGAATGTTTACAACCGCTTGACAGCCTATTAGAATTGAGCTCATGATCGGGACGGTGCTCTTATCCTACGAGGCCAATCCTCGCACAATCCGCGGATCCTCCGCACCCATAGATATATAAATGACTTTAACCGTAATTTTCAAAGAAACTACTGAACAGATTGACACCAGATATGTGAAAGGCACAAGTTGGAACTGAGGACTACCTCTCTGCCAAATTTGGTGTAAATCCGTTTAGTCGTCCGAGCTGTAGCCGTGGCTAAATGTCCTATGGAAAATTGCATTCGGAAAAACACGTTTGGGACCCCCCTTTTTTCATGGCTGGCTTCACCAATCATCCCCAAACTTCCAAGGAGTGAGCAGAACTGAGCTGAGCTGGCCAAAAGTTTGGAAAATTTCAAGAAGATTCATCAATCGATGCCAAAGTTATTGCCAATAGAATGTTGCGGATTTCCTATGGATAATAGGTCCTAACTACTATATTTCTAAACCAAAACAATAACTATATAGTTTCTATTTTGAACCCACAATTCACACCTGCACACCATTCTGAAAATACTTTCTTTAAGAATTAAAACAAAATCCTTAAGATAGACAGATAGATAGATAGATAGATAGATAGATAGATAGATAGATAGATAGATAGATAGATAGATTTTTAAATATGTTTTTTTTATGCATTAGAAAGGATACAAAGGCACTTCAGTAATCCACAATCAAGGGTGTTTATTTTAAGTAACACATTTCGGCGATCTTCTGCCTTTCTCAAACCAACATGCCTCACCCACCTTAAAAACATTTTAAAGGCAATCATTTGCCAGAGAATATAGACTCCCTGTCACTACTGTATCAAGGTCATCAATTGATCCATAGAGCTTTTACAATAATCTGTTTGATGTAACCCTATTCATTGCTATGTCCATTCAGTTTGTGTAGAAATAAATAGGGTCATTCCGAATTCACATATAATGTTATTGCAATTCCACACAGTAAATTAAACATCTCCTTAAAGATTCCCAACCCAAATAATGGCGGCATGAAAAGAAATTATATACTAGCAACTATTCATCAAAATGCTCTCTCTAATCTTTAAATATGTATTACAGTAATTGTAATTGTCTAGCCATTATGCTTACCATAGTTTACTGGGCAGCCGATTTTTGTTTTGAGGTACTCATTAGAATAAAGGTAGATATATTAATAGATATCAGGGTCACCATACATCAAGAATATTGCCCTAGTTGCCCGCAGTTCCCGCTTCACTGCCTGAAAGCCGCGACACTGAGCCTGAACCTTGGCCGTAAAGTCAGGATAGAAAGTCACCTCGTAGTTCTCTATCTTCAATGGGTGACCAGATCTTGTAGCCTGTAGGATAATGTCTCTGTCCCGATAGTTGAACACCCAGTTTTGGCCTGCCACCTGGCACTCTGTGGGCTCTTTTAATGGAGAAGTAGCTGGATAGGGTTTTTGGCTTGAGGTGCTTAGTGATCAAGTCCTCCACATACAGGTTCGCCGCCGGTCCCTCAGCTCGCTCCAGAAAGCCTAGGATGCAAATTTTGTGGTGCCGTGCTCGGCCTTCGTAGTCATCTAGTTCCTTTGCCATCCGTTCCTTTGCAGTTTGACCATCTGGGATTGTAGTTCAGATGTATCCATTTGTAATGCACTGGTAACTATCTTCAACTCCTTGACCTTCTCGTCCATCTTTCGGAAGTCTGCTCCGATAAGAGAGACTTCCACCGTGACTGAGTCCAAAGAGGCATGCACCACCCAAATTGCTTCCATAACGTTGTGTAGGGTTGGTTCCGTTCCCTGCTTAGAGGCCGCTGTTCCGCCATCTTTATCCATCTACGTTGGTTCACTTTTATCGCCTGCCTTGGACCAGGCAAATTTATCTATTTGTTTCTGAACGTTTGCCTTGGGACCTTTCCTCCCTGTCGCCATTTAGGCGAGTTGGCATCCGAATTTCCAGCGGAAATGTCTGGGGCCGCCTCCAGTGCCACCCACCCAGCGCTCGGAGGAGCGACAAATATATAGGTGTCCCTTATGGAGATGAAACCGATCAGACTTATCACCAAGCGTAGGGTTTACTGACTGGATTCCTCCACCTCTCGTATGTCCATGTCACTATGGCGCCACTTCCAAGTCTGACCTCCTTGGGCGGTATCCACTCTCACTGCCCCGCATTCCAGGTCAGGGCTTGTTTACCCTTTGTGCCCGTCGTCCCAGCTCCGTCACTGCCAGTGGCACCTCCAGTGTGATACGCCTCGTAGGTTCAGGCAGCATTGAGAAACATCTGACCAGCACCAGGAAGGGACCACTGGTGCCTGTGAGGCCCGACAGAGTGTCCAACAAGCAGATGTAGGAGAGATTGCGCCTCAACTTATCAAAGATTGTGAGTGTCCTTCAAAGCCCTTCCGACAAAGGTTCAGCTAAACTCCTGAGCCCAACTCCCAAAACCTGAATTCTGCCTCAGTATGCTTGCACAGAGCACTAAAACAGAAGGCAGTAACTCCGCCTGTGAACTCCCACTCTTACAGGCAAAGACCACTAGCAATCTATCTCCATGCTGACTTTGAATGCACTATATCTCCTGTCACTATGCAGACAAAGGAAATCCTCCTCCAAGATCCTGCTACCGCTCAGCAGGAGTACGCCATCACCAACTTTACTGCCCCGGCAGGGATGCACCAGAAAGGGTCGGCAAGGTCGCTTCGCCAATCACAGCTCACACCGAGTTTCCCAAATGAGGTAAGGGGTAAAATAGCCGAACTATGAATTCTGATTTACTCACCTGTTATCAGGAGAGACCTCATTGCTGCATCTTTCAGCCCACTACTGATCCTGACAAGTAATTCTTACCATACTAACAGTACCTTGAATTTCCTTTTATAGGCTAACATTGACTGGTTTCACTTTGAAATTCTCCATCTTTCATCCCAGTACTGATCCTGAAAAGTAATTTTAACGTACTTACCAGTAACTTGAATTTCCTTCCATGGGATATCATTGCCTGCAATATAAAATATATATAAATTAAAAAATATATAAAATAAAAAAAATATCACAATTGCAATATTTTGAAAAACATTGTTTTTCAATTTATATAAAAAATATGTAATGTGATTTGAAAAATAAAATATCTAAAAATAAATACTTTAAAACAATGTAGTAAATCAGTATAAAAAACATATAACATTTAAAAATTATCATTTACAAAACCTTTGAAATTCACTGAAAAAAACCATAGGTTTCATCCACGTTATAGTTAGGAATTAGCATTTAAAACCTTAGAAATTCATAGAACAAAACCATAGGTTTCAGCCATGTTATAGTTAGGAATTAGCATTAAAAAAAACTTGGAAATTCACTGAAAAAAAACATAGGTTTCACACATGTTATAGTTAGCTGGACATTTCACTCATACAAAACCATTGAAATTCCCTCGTTATAGTTAGTTCAGCTAACTATAACTCACGCATGCGCAGTGCACTGCTGATGACGTCACATATTGCATCACTCATGACATGGTCAGTGACATCACTCATGACATCACTGATGACATCTCAAATGTACATTTAAATTAATCTTGGACATATGTACAACATATACATTTTTAACTCTTTTTTCACTTAGCAAAATGTTACTTAAATCAGCAGCAAATTGCCGTGGTTGAAGAAAAGTATATGCTCCTGTTCCAGCTGATTACACTGATGTCTCAAATATGGCATTAACTAGTTGTCTGAAGCCATGGATATTCACACAATTTTAATGGACAACATTAAGGTAAATGCTCTCAATATGAGTAGTCGACGAAGTTAAAAAGTAACAGATATAAGTACTTGAGGGGTTTTTGGTGTCAGATAATGTCCAATTCACACTTCTACGAATGAGTCTGATACAGGGGGGATCCCTGTATAACTAATGGATGATTAGGTTTTAGGATGACATACAAAGGTCCCAACTTTCTTACTTTTTCTCTTAAAGGGTTCCAAATTGGGGACGAATATTAGGCTGTGCAGTAGAGGTTGACAGTGTTGCTCCACTGGTACTTGAGCCTTCTCATGAAACAGATGGAGCCTCTCTCAATAACCTTAACTCTTCCCTTCCAAAGTTGACCGGATTCTTAGTCAGCAAGTCCTTCCGCATACTTGCAGTTCCACATCAGTACTCTTTATTGGGTTCTCCTCTTGAAAGCAGTCTTGCATATCCGCCAAGAAACCAACCAAAGCGGAGTTCAAGTGGTGAACTATGTTGGCCACAGTGTTTACACAAGGTAAGCATAGTGGTCTAGATATACAATACCTCCAATGAAATGCATTAGAAATAAAAGAGCTTATTTACAAACCCCTTGCGCCACTTTTGCGTCACTTTTATCATGAGAAAAGTAGCACAAAATTGGCACAAGAGTTTTGTAAATAAGCCCTAAAAAATATTGTCCTGCATAATGACTTCATCTCTCACCTAATTCTGTCTCATCTGTGAATCATTTTGAAGACCTGTTCATCTTTAATATAAAAATGACGCAGTAGGCACTTCTATACAGACACCATTTGAATGCAAGCCTATTAGATAAGTGAAATCTATCAGGGACACTGCACACATTAAAAAAATAGAAAATATTGTTAAGTGTTACTTTGACTTGTAATGTGTGACCTCATTTAGTCACATCCATCTAATTTTAAACACTGTTTCTTTTTTGTTTTGCAGATTAATTACAGTACTTCCATCGGACTCTATATTATATGTTGTTTGTTATATTGTTTTGTTAAAGGTATGGTTCTAGTTATTTATTGTATTGTTATCATTTAGTTATATTTCCAGTTATTTTTTGTTTTAATAAAAGTTAATAAAAAAGTACATACGTCCACAATAGAAATGATATTTATAATTTGAAGTATAATTCTGAGGCTAGCTCTTCACCAGATCTTTACCAGAGTGTATAGCTACAACGTACGGTTCCAATTCAAAAGAATAAAAAGTACAACACCATTAGCAACATAGGGGGTCATTAGGATCGCGGACGGACTTGAGTCCGTCCACGACCCCTGAGGAGGAGGGAACGTTCGCAGGGGCTGCTGCGTTCCCTGCGAGTAGATTAGGATGTGACCACCAGGGTGGCGGTCACATCCTCTATCTTTAACATTGCGGCGGGTGCAGCTTCAAGCTGAACAGCCAGCCATGTTAGAGCTTTAATGCCGCGGTCGGAAGGTGACCGCGGCGGAAAAGCTGCAGACGGAATTCCAGACCCACCAGCCATCCTAATTTGGCGGTGGGTCTTTGGAGGCTCCGCAGCGGTTTTTCCTCATATCGCCGGCCCGGAGGATGCGGAAAAACCGCTATCATAATCGGCCCCATAATGTGGTGAACTTATAACCTCTGTGCTCACGTAAGTGTTCCAAAAACTGTTACAATAGTAACAGGCAGAAAGCTGTTTGGGGGTAGAGTTAAAAGTTATTTGCTGTACAGAACACATTATATTTACCCTGGATCCTCTACATGACAGAAAGGAAAGCAAAGTAAAACAAAACACTGTGTACCAGATTTACAACACTCTGGCACCACTTTCGCATTTAACCCCCCCTACAAAATTACAAATATGTGGGCCTCAGCGACCCACTCAGGCTCCGGGAATTACCACCCCCAGGAATTTGTGTATTACGGGAGGGAGACTGCGTCACCCTCCACCTGGTGCCCTAGAGGGCCCTTGAAACTTCTTCTACCGGCTCCTGCAGTGTCCCGGGGTGCCTACCCCCGGTATACTGCTGTTTGCTTTGACAGAGCGGAACTCTCACGACTCCCGCCCTCCCATAGCAAACATAGTTTGCATTTTGAAAGACAGAGCATAGAAATCTATTCTCACTTTCAAAATCCAAAGCAGATTGCATTTCCATATACAAATTAGCACCTACCCATGCAAAAAAGCAAATCTGGCTCCTGAAGAACGCAAAAGTTCATCACACAATGTTGCTAAAAAAAACAGCAAGTGTGCTCGACTTTTCAATATACCAGCTTATCCTATGTAATGTTATTTTCTATCACGTTCTGATAACCAATAAAAATCATGCTTTTAAAAAACAGAAACATGCACCCTAGTTTTCTGTATAGAATGTTGTCAAACAACCAATCTTTTCTTTTCTTTTTCAATTTACATTTTTCCCCAAACTCCCTTTGTCTATTCTAACATATGCTAAGGGCAGAAATGGAACTACTCCAATCTATTTTGTCCACAGATTGATAAAACGAGGAAAAAATGTGAATCTAAACACATAAACTTGATGTATATCTCAAACATACATGATTCTTTTTTCGGCGACGAAATGCGCGGATCCTACGTGCATCCCACGACTTTTTGAAAAAAAGAAAAATACTATCTTTCTTTTTTGTCCCTACAGGTCCTTATGTGACCCCCTGAGCAGGCCTAGGGCGTCGGGGTGTGTCTACCCTGCCCCCTTTTCACACGTTGCACACATATTTCAATGACTTCCTCAGCCTCGCTTCTACCGAGGCACAAAATGGCTGCCAACTGTTCCTGATTTTGAATGTTTACAACCGCTTGACAGCCAATTAGAATTGAGCTTGTGATCGAGACGGTGCTCTTATCCTACGAGGCCAATCCTCGCACAATCCGCGGATCCTCCGAGCCCATAGATATATAAATGAATTTAACTGTAATTTTCAAAGAAACTACTGAACAGATTGACACCAGATATGTGAAAGGCACAAGTTGGAAGTGAGGACTACCTCTCTGCCAAATTTGGTGTAAATCCGTTTAGTCGTCCGAGCTGTAGCCGTGGCTAAAGATCCTATGGAAAATTGCATTGGGAAAAACACGTTTTGGGCCCCCTTTTTTTCTTGGCCGGCTTCACCAATCATCCCCAAACTTCCAAGGAGTGAGCGGAACTGAGCTGGCCAGAAGTTTGGAAAATTTCAAGAAGATTCATCAATCGATGCCAAAGCTATTGCCAATAGAATGTTGCCGATTTCCTATGGATAATAGGTCCTAACTACTATATTTCTAAACCAAAACAATAACTATATAGTTTCTATTTTGAACCCACAATTCACACCTGCACACCATTCTGAAAATACTTTCTTTAAGAATTAAAACAAAATCCTTAAGATACATAGATAGATAGATAGATAGATAGATAGATAGATAGATAGATAGATAGATAGATAGATAGATAGATAGATAGATAGATAGATAGATAGATCGATAGATAGATTTTAAAATATGTTTCTTTATGCATTAGAAAGGATACAAAGGCACTTCAGTAATCAACAATCAAGGGCGTTTATTTTAAGTAACACATTTCGGCGATCTTCTGCCTTTCTCAAACCAACATGCCTCACCCATCTTAAAAACATTTTAAAGACAATCATTTGCCAGAGAATATAGACTCCCTGTCACTACCATATCAGGGTCATCAATTGATCCATAGAGCTTTTACAATAATCTGTTTGATGTTACCCTATTCATTTCTATGTCCATTCAGTTTGGGTAGAAATAAATAGGGTCATTCATAATTCACATATAATGTTATTGCAATTCCACACAGTAAATTAAACATCTCCTTAAAGATTCCCAACCCAAATAATGGCGGCATGAAAAGAAATTATATACTAGCAACTATTCATCAAAATTCTCTCTCTAATCTTTAAATATGTATTACAGTAATTGTAATTGTCTAGCCATTATGCTTACCATAGTTTACTGGGCAGCCGATTTTTGTTTTGAGGTACTCATTAGAATAAAGGTAGATATATTAATGGATATCAGGGTCACCATACATCAAGAATCTTGCCCTAGTTGACGGTTATGATCTTATTGTTGCAGTCCCAAAGAATAACAACAGTCCAACCTCAGGCATGTGTGGCAATGCACCCAGGCAGCAAAAAGAAGAGGGAGTGAGGACAAGAAATGTAGAAAAGAGACACTACTGGTGTGAGGAAATGTGCATTATATAAAGTGGTTGTTTGACCTCACCATGGAATACACTCATGTTACCAACTTAGGTATAGTCAGGCTTGTTTGCTAAACATTAGCTCAACCCCTGGTAGCTTTTGGCTTTTAGAAGTTAGGCTTAAATATAGTGTAAAGCATTTAGGAATACTGAAACGTAATTAAAAAGTCACACAACAAGAAAGAAGTCCGACAACAAGTTTTAAAAATAGATTTATTTTAATGAATTTTTAGAGACCAAAACAAATTCACTGGAGGGTTTGACATATATAGATTTTTAAGTAAAAAGTAAAGTTCAGATTTTTACTCAAAAGCACGAACATACATTGTTAACCTCAAAGTTTGGAAACTTTGTAAAATATTTAAATAGTTGTTTTTGGCTACTCTGGCCCATGGTTGGTGTCCAAATCCAACAGGGGGACGTTCAAGTAGGCCAATAGGGAATAGTAGGACAGTTATCTTGTCACCAAAGCAGTCACAAGTCCAGTTTCAGGTGCTGTTGGCTTCAATGGAGGGATCCTGATGTAAGGGATACAGGATGCTGTAAAATACTAAGCATGCTGTGTGGTGAACAAGTGTTTTCCTGGTGCTACTTTTTGGTTCACAGGACAGGTGGGGTGACTTTGGAATGAATGAATGAATGACCAGAATTCAATATAGCACACAGCTACTCAACTCGACTAATTCTACAAAAGCCATGTTTTAAGATGTATCTTAAAAGTAACTAGGTCAGAAGTGGCTCTCAGCATAACAGGAAGTCTGTTCCACACCTAAGCACCCAGAAACCCAAAAGGCCTGCCCGCCATGCGGGCCAAGTGTACTTTAGGAATGCGAGCAAGATCAGAAAAGGAAGATCTTAACCCCTTCCAAGCTGATGACGAGCTGGGCTCGTCATGGTGTAGCCTCCTCGTACACTGATGACGAGCCCAGCTCGTCATAAAACAATGAAAATAAGCAATTCCCAGCACAGGAGGGGAATTGCCTTAGCAGCCATGGAGTTATGGTTCTCACTGGAATGCAGCGATTTATGCGCTTGTTGAGGTAGCTGGCTCCTATGGCTTGAAGGGCTTTGAAAAATATCACTAGGGCTTTAAACTTGATCCTTTCTTTTATTTGCAGCCAGTATAGGGTCTTATGGATGGGTGCCACATGGGCCACAGGTGGTGATGTCCCATAATGTTCATTAAAAGTCCAGTTGCCACTACTGGTCTCCAGTCACTGCAAAACCATCAGTTCCCTTTGGTGCAGGCTAGTGTCTGTCTTGGGCGACCAAACAGCACTTCGACAACTCTCCCAGGTTCAGCAGACTCAGGTGCAACTTTTGAGCATCAGGACTTGGTCACTTGGGCTGCATATTTGTGGTCAGTGGGGTTCAGGTGATTGTGGCAACTGACTGATCTGATAAGGTTTATTTAGCTTTTGTGGCCCTGGTGCTGTAACAGAAAGTCAGCCAACTGACTCTTGGAGTTCCTCTCTTCTTTCTGGGGCTCTGGAGTGACTTTTCCATGATCTGTACACCACAGGTGCAGTCATCTCTTTGCTAGTCCAGAGATCAGCAGTTGCAGTCCAGTCTTTGGTGCATCCTCTCTTTGCCACATTCAGGGAATAGAACGACCAGATGTGATCTGAGGTTTAGGTGACAAAGGTGCTATATGTATGCCCAGAAAGTGCCCTCAGGGTAGGTAGTAGTTACCAGCCAATGGCCTACAAGGACAATCCCCGCAGGGAGATGATTTCCTACGATATGTGTCATCTAGCTATTCCAGAGTGCACTATTCCTCACACTTTCAATTTGGCTGAGACCCCCCTGCCGGTGTGTGGACCTTGGTAGCCCACCTAGAGATGTGACTACCTGAGGGCTACACATCCACAGAAAATAGTTTTGCAACTGGTCTCCCTTCTCCGTCCCGGAGGCCAACCTGTCTACCCCAACAATAGAGCAGACCCTCTTATATGTGTTTACCATTTGCTCTTCAAAGGGGGCTTCCCCTTTTAACCTCTCACTTTGAGCTCACACCCTGTGTGACTTCCTGACAGGGAGAGGTGAACCCTCTTCCAATAGCTGGCTTCTGTTGTTCGTACTTCTGGTAGATATTCACACTACTCCCCAGGATGGCAGAAGGCTGTCTTGTGGCCATTTGCGTGAGGCCACAGGAAGACTTGGGCAAGAGAGTGGAAACTTTCAAAAAGTTGCATTTCTTAAATGATTTTGACTTGGGCATCACATTGGGATACAGCAAAGATCATTTTGATACCTTGAATTATCAACTTTAAGTTATCCCATTCAGAAGTTAGTACAGTTGAGTTGTCAGCATGTAACCTGTGCTCCCCAAAGGAAGTACTTATGTCTCATTACTAAAAATTACAATTTGGATTTCTTTACTGTTAGTACATAGGCCAATACATGTCCTACTCTTTAATATGCAACTCCCAGCCTTATGACTTGATAGGCTTGCTGTAGGGGTGAATTATATATATTAAAGAGGGAGGTTTAGGCTCTGCCATTAGTTTAACTGGCCAAGTGGGGTTAGCAAATTAAAACTGCTCTGTCGGTCTGCAGTGGAAGGCTGGAAGACATATTTTCATGTTGTCACATCCATGGTGACACAATAGGTGCTGCAGCCTTGATGGAACACTTTAGCTTACTGGCCTTAGGTACCACTAGTACAATATACTAGGCACTTATAAGTAGGGCAAGTTAGGCCAATTGGATGTAGGCCAACCAGTCATATACTTTGTAGGGTCAGAAAATTAGCACTGAGGTCTGGTTAGCAGGCCACAGTGCACTCTCAGAGTTTAAACACCAGCTTTGGTGTGCATTAGTTTTTGGTGTGCATTGGATCTGGTAAATAGTAGCAACAGAGGATGTAGGAGAAGATGGCGGCCGACTAAGGAGCTCGGTCGGGCGCTCCGTGCCCTGAGGTATACTTAGCAATTAAAATGGTAATCTACGCCGATAATTGAAGATCGACTAAAAAAAAGTAATGAAACCGGGAGCGGATCAGGCATCATCGGATATAATTTGAACATGACTGAGGCATAAATTACGAAGAAAAGAAGCGAGGGAAGTAAAATCGAAGGGTATTGACTCACCTGGATTGCCGGTCTCGGGGCCGTCGGCGCACGGTCCTGCTGCCCCCGCTGCTTTGGCTGTTCGAGCGGAACATGTAAACCCCTGTAAAACCTCCGGAGGGGGGATCTGATACTTGTCCCTGGCGTAGGGGAGCAAGGGGGAGCAAACGGAGCCCAAGGCAGTGGAGCCTGCGGCGGCAGTGCATCGCTCAATCAGAGTGTGGGCGGAAGCTATTGATGCAAGCCGCAGCAGCAGGAGAGCCGCATTCAGAGTCTCCTTCTGGAGGAAGAGACGGCGGCAGTTGAAAGAGCCCCCGAGGAGAGAGGAAGGAGGAGCAGCTTAACCTGCATCGGTGCCAGCAGCCCAGGTCAGGGGAAAAAAGTGAAATCATGCTACAGCATTGAGGGACAGCAGGCGGGACAGAAGGTGACTGCTAGGCAGCATGAGAAAGAGTCGATAAGTGAGAGGGGCTTCCAGTCTGGTTTTTGTTTTGAGTCGGGTGCCGGTAAGAGAAATACAACAATAAGCATATGGAAGGAGAAAGTCACTGACACGAGGGTGCTACTAGGGTCACTTTCAGGGCCTCTTGACAGTCAAAAGGCAGCAGCAACAGGAATAATGGAAGGTGTTAAGGCTCCCCCTACCACCAGTAGAAGCTCAGAGGGTGAGCTCAAACAGGGCTCTTGTTGGTCAGGGGAGCGCTGAGTACAGGTCAAACACAAGCACTAAAGACAGTAAAGACATTAAAAGCGCTAAAGAGAAAATCTTGTCATTAGCGATTAATTCTCCTAAAGGGGCTCAAAGGCAAAATAAGAAGCATATCTCAGGGCAGCCACAAGCCCCGTTCTCTAGAGCAAGCTGCACAACCCTAAATGCACCAGGTCTGAGTAATACACAGAAAATTACCCCATCGTTAGGATCTTACTTTAGGGTCCAGGAAAAGGACTATAAAACTGAGAAAGGAAGGAGCGGACCAAAAGTCTTGGAGGACATCAACGACTGCGTCACCACAAAGGCGGATCTTCAGTCATCTTCTTCACCTCTGACAGGTGCCACAAAATCTAAAGCTATAAGAATGGCAGAGAACCCCAAGGATGGGAGCATAGACCTGATAACGAGCAACAAATATCAAGTTCTCTCCATGCAAGAGTCAGGAAAAGGAGGAAAAACCCCATAAGGTGATACCCCCGAAGGAGCAGGCAGTATTTCGAGCACCAGGCAAGATCAAACTCCCTCCAGTAGTTCACATTCGGAAAGAATCCTAGAAGAAATGATGAAGGAGATGAGAGCTAAGTTCGCGATCTCAGACAAAGATACAAGAAGCTTGTGAGGCACTCAATCAAAAAATAAACACCCTTATAGACAGAGTGACACAGGTGGAATCACTGAGCAAGAAGACAGAGGCTAATCGTGAAGAAATAACTAAGCTGAAAACCAGAGAAACCGAGATTAGCAATACAATGGAAACCTTGGTTTATGATGCAACTACTGGAGGAAAAAATTCCCTGGACCAAATTGATCAACCTCACGGAGGACATTCAGATGATACATCGAAACCCCTTCAGGTAAGGGAAATCAAGGAAAAACCCGAGAAAATTTTTGATCTATTTCATGACATACTCCCTGAAGGAGAAAATCCTAAGTGAAAGCCTAAAAGCTGATTCATTCTCCAAAGATGGCTGGACTTACAGATTCAGGTCAGACATATCTAGAACAACCCAAGACAGGCAATGGGAATTGGGCCAGAATATGCCACAACTAAGATCACTCTGAGCTACTGTTCAAATGCGCTTCCCAGCTTCACTGAAAATCATGTGCGACAACAAGATGCATAACATGAGAGATCCAAAGGAAGTCGAATGCCTCATCGAACTAATTAAAACACAACAGAACACCCACTCCTAAGGCGTAAGACATAATACATAAGCCCTAAATTATAAGGCTGTCTCGCATCGGTGATAGATGGAAAATCCTTAAATGATGTTGAAGGGCAAGGAGCTCAACAGGACGAATTTCCGCCCAGAAGAAAGAAGGAAAACGAGGCTTCTCCAGGGAGGGGGGAGGCACACGATAAAGAATGCATACTAGAAAAATTTGAAAAAAAAAATCACAGCACAGGGTGCGGAGCAAAATGGGGAAAAAAGAAAAAAAAAGTCCTAATAGCAAATATAGGAGGAGAAAGAGGGCCTTCAAGTAGATCACAGTGGATTAAGAGAAAAAGCTGGTAAGGACGCCAAAGAAAAGAGGCTTAACATTGTAACTTGGAATACGAACGGGCTAAGGATAAAAAAACGGAGACTGAACATCCTGGAATACATAAAAAAAACATTTATTGTGAAGTAAACATACTACAGAAAACACACCTACTAAAGGAAGAATGGGCTTCGATCTGTAACAACCAAAGATGGGTGGATTACTGAATTTGTACAAACCACGAGTGCAATGTAAAGGGCTTAGCAATTATATTTAAATAATCTTTGAAAGTAGTCATTGAAAAAACAAAAATAGACAAAAAAGGAAGATGGGTAATTGCAAAAGCAAGGTTCCATAATAATCTCTATAGAGTGGTGTGATACTATGGTCCCAATGTAGACGACTCTGAACCACTTCAAAAAATATACTCCCATCAATTGACAGCCCAAGCACCAATAATAATGGGTGGGGATTTTAACATTATATTAATCCCCAAAGAGGACCGACACCCAGCAAAAAATGTCCCCAATCTACTGAGAATGAGACAATGGGTTGGGAGGTGCATCAAGGATCTGGGGGTGGTAGATGTATGGAGAAAAAGGAAATAAAAGTCATAAATTCACCCTCAAAAATAAAAGGCTAGGTCATGCCTCCAGAATTGATTTTTTCTGATTGACAGAAACCTAGTGGAATGCACAAAGAAGGTCGAGCATATACCAGAACACATTTCGGATCACTCAGCAGTACAACTTAGTCTCAACCTAAAAACCTCCCCCGGCAATCAGAGATGGACAGTGGACAGAAGTATCTTTGTAGGCACATCTTGCATGGATAGATCAGCAGAAGAGACAAAACTGTTCTTCCAAATGAACAAAGAAGGCACAACAAAACAAATAGCCTGTGACGCATATAAAACCTTTATCAGGGGAAGGATCATAAACATCGCAGGGAATAAAAATAAGGAGAAAAAGACCTTCATCAAACAAATTGAAAAAGATCTTGTAACTCTGGATGCAGAGCTTAAGAAAGTGGAAACCACCCAAGAAAAGGCAGTGATAGAGGAAAAATAAAAAGGAAAAAGGGTAGAACTAGCAGACTTTCTTGAAACAATAGTTAGGGACAGATGGGAAGCCAGTAAACTATCACACTACGAATATGGAGAAGGCTGTGGGAGAATCCTGGCATGGAAAACAAAAACTGAATCAATACGAAATAGAGTCACGAACATACATATGGCAGGTCAACTTGGATTCTGCATGGAAGACACTGAAATCAGGCGAGAATTTGCAGAATTCTTTGGTAAACTAAATACGGAAGATACATATAGCTACAAAGAGCAAACACAACGTTTTTTAGACAAAATAACGACCCCGGCAGCTTCCCCGAGCAGAGAATAGACCTTAGCCAGGAGATTTCCAGAGATGAAGTTCTAGAAGCAATAAAAAGCCTAAAGAAAGGTAAGGCTGCAGGCCCTGATGCGCTACCAAACAAATTATATCTAACTCTAAGGGAAGTATTAGAACCCCCCCCTAACAGACCTTTTGAGTGATATTTTTTTGGGTAAAAAAGACCTTCTAGATTCATGGAACGACGCAATAGTGAGTATTTTACGAAAACCAGGAAAATACCCAGCCAAATGTGAATCATATAGACCCATCATCTCACTTCTAAATTCAGACTACAAGATCTACATACGTACTGGCCAAAAGATTTGGGGAAGTGGCGGGGTCCTTGATTCATTCAATTTAAAAAGGGTTCATTAAAGGCAGGCACATTTACAAATTATCACACAAGATCATCAGCGCCAAAGACAGCGCAACCCATAATTCCACGCCATTGGCAGTCATAACTTTCGACGCTGCAAACGCTTTCAACAGGGTTAGCTGGCCTTTTTTAAATGCTACTCTAGTTAAACTTAATCTTGGGGACAACTTTGAGAGTGCAATAATAAATATATATAAAAACCCTGTAGCCAAAATGTTGGTTAACGACGCTCTTACTGATACAATAAAGATAAAGAGAGGCACAAGACAGGGGTGCCTCCTCTCCCCACTCCTTTTTAATTTTTACACAGAGACTTTAGCATGTCTCTTGAGAAGTGAAGAGGGGATCGAACCTTTTAAACAACAAGACTGGGAAAAGAAAGTCTCCTTGTATGCAGATGACTTAATGATATTCACTAGCAACTTAGGGGCATATCAGCAACGCTTTGCGATAACTATCACAAAGCGTGCTTAGCACTCCTTTTCCTAAGGCCCGCTATCGCAGGTTTTTATCATGGAGATATCGTGTTAATAGCAACGCGCATATCCAAGGCGATAAAAATTCCTGCGATAGCGGGGAAATCACCGTTTTGAAGAGAACATGGCTGGTTTTATAGCGATGTTCCCTGCAAAATGGCTATAACCTTGCTGATACGACCCTGTGGTCGTATCAGTAGAATCCAGCCCCTATGTTAGGGGTGGCTAAGTCAAGAATTTAGCAGATGTTATTTTTGGGAGAAAACAGCAGTTTTCTCCAAAAACTAATGTCTTCTAAAATACTAACCAATGCAGCGTCGCTGTGCTCCCGGTCCTGTTTGATTCTGCGACCGGGTCCAATACTCGTTAGGATACCATGCGGCGATTAGAGCCCCGCCTTTCGTGTTTCCTGACTCGGCAGCTGCAGTTGAAGGAAGATTCATTCCCCCAGCTTCACTTGGCGCCATTTTGGCAATCTCCTTCCCCATGGGGCCAGGGGCTCGTGCCATTTTCTGAACCATCAGCCCGACTAAGACATCTTCTTGGACTTCTATGAGGAGGTTTGACAATTTACACTTAATGCTGACAAGGCTTGATCGTTATTCACTGATTTTGGTTGGTCCTGAGGAGAATCCCAAGATCCAAAGGGATTCGAAACGCGTAGGCCATTGGGTCTGCCTATTTGCCCTTTTGCTAAATTTGTTTTTGCAATTCAGTTGGCAATAATACACCAAACTTTGTTGTATATTGTTCGAATTCAATCATTTAATTGAATTGGATACGGTGTATATTCTTAAACAGTACACTTTGTAATTCATTCATTTTTGTTGGCAGACCTAGCACTCTACAAACTGATGTATACATTCTCCATTTGTTAGAGTCCATGTTTGAATGACTGTGTGAGGTATGATTGTGAAATGTTTGAAGATTTCTGAATGATGGTATGTGTGATTTCTTGGGTTATTTTTGTGTCCATTCTCATTGTTGTTATACAATTGTGTTGGAATTGTATCTGAACTTCAAACTATTTATCACAAGTATTCCCAAATAAACAAGCTATTGAATAGCACCTGGATGCATTAAACTGTAGTCTATGCATTTGTGTTAACTTTTTTGTTTCGAGTATCAGTATTGGCATCTTTTCTCGTTGTTTAATTAATGCTAAAATGCTAGGGCATTTTTGCTGATTTTAGAACAGAGCATATAAAAAAGCTGCAAGGGGAATTATCTAGTTTCATTTGGGCGGCCAAGGGGGTAAGAATTGGCTGGAAAAAACTAAGAAGAAATAAGGCGCAGGGACGAATCGCGAGCCCAGATATACTCGAGTATTGCAGAGCCTTCCAGATCAAAAACATAAGGAGACTTCTGGTTAAATGGGAAGCATGGCCCACGTACTTGAAAGCCTTAAATGGCCCTGAAAGAGACCACTTTCTCTACAAATTTGGACGTCCGAAATATTTAAAAAAGATCAAACTAAAGACTTTGAAATCAGCTGCAAAACCCTGGTATGGAATAAGGATACTCTTAAAAATCCCCTACTACAGCAAGTATGCACCAATCTGGGATACTCCAGGTACCCCTGAATGTTTAAAATACAGACTAGTGACTCCCATAAGAGAAGGAAACATAGATAACTGGGGACAGTTAATAGAAAACAACAATATCATAGAATGGGAGACTCTAAAAGAAAAGACTCAGGGATCACTAGCGAGATTCAAATACTACCAACTAAACAGTTGGATAAAAGATATAAAGGAAAATCTTCAAGCGGATGATTACATCGAGCAAAAGCTGTTAAACATAAAACCCATTGAAAAGGAAATATCATTCTGGTATTGGGCCCTTATGAGTGGTGGTGAGACAAAATATAAAGACCCAAATGAAATATGGGGAAAAGCCTTGCCAGGTCTTGACATTCAACACTACTGGCAAACCTCAATGGCAATTTTTGGGCGCATGGTCAAATCTGCAGAAAAATCATCTATTCACGACACACAGATCGTATTGGACTCCAAAAAGGCTGACAAATATCAAAAGTAATAAGGTAAAAAAGTGTCCTAAATGTGGGGAGGAGTGTGCGGGCGATCTGCACATGTTCCGAGTCTCCATTCATCAGGAGAAATTCTGGAAAGTAACGGGTAAGACTCTTTCTGATGTGCTGGAACTGCCCATTGAGGTAAGCATTGAAGCAGTTATTTTTGGGATTAATCAAAATACAAGCCACCCCATGTTGAATAAGGATCAGGAAAATATATTTTTCTTATTAATACTGCTAGCCCGAAGTAAGATATGTATTACTTCGATAAAAGCTACACCCACGGGCGTCCACAGGGGAGGGAAAGGGGGTGCGCTTGCCCCCCCCCCTGGGTCACCGTTCCCATTCCTTGTGTTCCGTAATGTTCAAGATTACAGCAGGCTGTTCCCCTGCGAGAAGCCCCAGGAGTTTAAATGATCTCTCACTTGGGGCCTCTCGCACTTCTTTGAACTCTAGAGGCTGCAGCAGCCCCTCCCCGACCTCGAGCAGACTGTGGACGGGCCCATTGTCATTCTCTCTGCTGCTGATCATCACTTAAAGAATGACAATGGGCCGTCTGCATTAAAAGTGCCTTGAAGGCGAGTGAGGAAGTTAAAATGTTGCCCCCCCTGGAAGGCGAGTGATGAAGTTAAAAGTTTGCCCCCCCCCCCCGAAACATTTTTGCGGACGCCCATGGCTACACCTCTGGTACACAGTGAATGGCTAAACTCCATACTAAGGGTATATCAACTAGATAGTCAAGGGAAAAAGAGTAAGAAATATAAATTCTGGAATATTTGGGAACGATACATCCAATCTAACAACAGGGTGTCCAATGATTAAGGCAACGGTAACAAAGATTTCAAGCTGGGACTTGAACTGAGTAGTCATCATGACTAGCTCCCCCCTTCCAACAATCTTGTGCCTGGAGATGGACAAAAAGGGGCCCCAGAGAACAAGGTCAGTTTCACCCCCTACACAACACCGTAAAGATACGGCACAGTCAGTACAGAGCACATAAAGGGGCCTCTGACTCCTCCATACACCCCACAAATGTGTGCTTGATGAGGACAAAAAAAAACAACGAAAAAAAAAACACCACCAGCATCAGTCCAAAACTTTGGGAGTGGCCATGAAAAAAGAGACATTTCCTTGCTACAGGGCTTACAACTGTCGCAAAGTAAAAAAAGAGGTAAAAGATAGCAAAATTTAAGTGGAAAAAGATATCCAAGAGGAGAATGGCCTAAACATGATTATTTCGTTAATATATCACCAATGCACAGATTCATATGAAATTCTATATATTTTCCCATCATACATCCAACATATTTTGTCAAACACACCAAAAAGCCTTTCAGGAGCAGCCACCAAAGCTTCATGGGAAGAATATAATATCAATTCTATCTATGCTCAATAGTTAAAAAGTACAGTTAGATCAATCCTCTAAGTGAACTGCCATCCCTTCATCTTTTTTCAGTCCTCTGGGTTCTTTGGTGACATGCATAATGATAAAGCAAGATTCCTTATTTCCGAGGAGTTTCTCTGTACTCCCACCTCATCTACGCTGGACCACCCTGTCAATTCCAAAAGAGGTTAACAAATCTGCCCTGTGTTCATGTTCTTTGGCAAAGGGCCTGGCTATTGGATAAGAAGGATCATTGTTCACGATTGACTTTCAGGATTACAATAATCTCTTTTTTAATGGGAAAGATGGTGCTACCCACAAATCTTATCCTACATAGCCATTCTGGAACATATGCACAATGGATAGATTGAAATATCAGCTATTTTGAAATAGTTTTCTCATGCCCAGATCTAGTCACAAGAGTTTTCATATTCTTACTTCTCTGACATGCCTTGCAGTTATCACAAAGAATTAGGAAAGACTTTGACTTTCTTAACCATGTTTCCCCACTATAGGTCACCAAGATGCTATGGGTATTAAATATATCGTAACGATCTAAGTCTTCTATATGTTATATTTGCATGTGGTATGGTGTCCCATCCATTTTAAGTGCTTAGCTTCCACTCTCCATATCTCCCCTGTTTTTCTATTATATGTGGTGATGAATGTGATAGTCTGTGAGCACGCGTAGAAAGAAAGAGGAAAATGGCTCTGAGGATTGTTTTTGTGCAGGAATGTGTTCTTTCCTGCACAAAAACAATCCCATCTACCATGTAGGCACCTTTGCACCATTGTGCTAAGATGCCTGCATTGGTGCTAGGCAGCAGTTTGTGTGCCAGTGCAGGCAGCGGCAGGAATGCACCATATAATGTTAAATAGGGGTATTTCCGCAACTTTCTTTTACGAAGCGCAGTGCAGCACAGCAAGGTGGCCTGCAGCCTTGTATGAAATATTGATAAATATGGATCTAAATGTTTTGCACTACTTGGCATTTCATTATGAACTAATTTAGATCTCTAAGATATTGTTGAGTGCAGAAACACTTGGAATTTGATTTATCAAGGTTTCACGCAATGCAGCAAGACACCTAGCTGAACTGTGATGCATGAAAGGGAGAGGCAGGAATGTGCCATATTTGACATTACATTGCGCATTCCTGGCCTCTCTTTGCTCTGGTGCACAGTGTAGTGTTTTGCGCCATTGCGGGCACCCTGGCGACATGGGGCAAGGATGCCTGCGTTGTAGACACTTTCCTGCACAAAAACAATCCTCGGAGGTTATTCCCCTCACACAAAGGAGAAATAAACATCTCTCTCCTTGTTGCACCTAAGAATGCGTCCGAATACATGGGCGTAAAAGTGGCAAAACCCACACTCCACCCATGTAACGCCCCCAAAATGCAGTGTAATGCAAGGCTGCGACTTGCGCTTCCTTGCATTACACCATATTTGCCAAGCCACGCAGGGTGGCCTTGCATTGCTTGGTAAATCTGAATCTAGTTTTTGCACCCCCCTGCGTTGCCTTGAGGGCTACGAAACACATTGATAAATTTAGACCATGGTACACAGGTTGCTTTTGTACCACTTTTTTTGCATCACATTTCGCAAGAGTACCTGTCACCAGGACAAAGCTGGAGGTAAAAGTAGGCTCAAAGCCTGGATCTAAATAACTGCATTGTTTGTTTATGTAGCTCCTCTAAAACGAGAGGCTATTCGTACAAATGTTATATTATATTGCACAGACATTCTCCAAGTTGCTCTTTGGTCTCAATGCAATTTTAAGCATTAAAAGGTAAAAAATATTTGAATCCACTTCCATTTTTCATAAATGTTCAGTCTTCATACAACAAGCAGGCCAAAGCTCTCCTTTGCAGAATTTATTATTGAGAGGTTAGACCTTAGCGAACACGCATTATTGTAATATGCAGAAATACATAGTTAACTGCATGCATTTTTCATATCTGTAATCTACAGTGAGCAGTTTTTATGTGTGTTTTTTTGCGCTGATTAAGCAAGCAGGATCAGGCCCACAGAGATGCAGCTTTGCTCCAGTTTTCCTCACCCTGGGGTTTGTGAATCCCAGTTCACTCACCACTTTCACATGAAACGGTCTTAGGTGATTTATCTCATTCCGTTTTTATTCGAAAGTTTGCTGTGCTGCATATTTTGATGAGGTTTGCACTTTAACAATTATACAATAAATACACGATTCACTTAACTTTGCTGGCATTGAACTGCATTATTGTCTTTTAAATGAAAGCATTCTCCTTTAATATAAAGACAGTTATTTTAAATGAATTTCTTCTGCGTTCCTGGGTGAAAGTGTTTGTCTTGGTACTAAGTATTGAAGCATTTATTGTGTCCGAATGTACACATATTGCTCAAGGAAACCAGTTTTACATTAGATTATCATTTTCATGCATTATCGTCTGCTAGGATTTTAGCTAAAGGATATTTTTACCGGATTTTATTACTAAATGACAAGTGCAGTGAGTAAAACCAGAAAGGGTCTGAAGACGTGGCTCTTTGGTCAGTAATTTGCTCGCTTTCTTTCTCCTTGGTGCTTGCCCTCTGCAGTCTGTTGTGGGTTAGAAAGCTCCCCGACACTCTTCGGAGTAGCCGAGCGCTATAAAAGACACCCATAACATAACATAACAAAACCTACCTAAGCTTCTGAGAGGGGTTTAGTGGTGATTACACAGAGGGTAGGGTAGGCAGTATATATACATTTACTCACTTGTATTCATTTGGCTGTAGATGTAACTGATGCTGGTTGCTGGACAAGCATCTAGATGGGCGCATCGTGTAGTCCAATGAAAGATGAGGATTATCCTGCCCAGAGTCTGTGCTCTGGTTCCTCATCTAGCTCAGGTGCTCAGCCTATCTTGAGCCTGCTGTGTTCCAGAGTTAATCACCACAACAGCACAACTGTACCAGATATTTGTGCCGCACTCAATCAAGATGGCCCCTGAAATTATTGTCACAACTGCGATGGATCAGATCTGCCTGGGTCTTCTGTGCTATGAATAGCAAAAAAGCAGAAAGGAGGACGTGACCTTTAAAACCGAGAAATAGGTCATCTACTACCACCATTAGCACTGCCTGTGCATTAGTAATACTGTCTTGCGGATCGGAGGACATTCACTTCTTACTGCAGTAGAAGCCCCATTTTTGCTGAGATTTCATAGCATTATTTTTGGATTTTACAATCCATTCCAGTCCACCTCCTTGCATTGTCTTCCGGTATTCTAATATTCAAAAACAAGCATCACAGTCTGAGGAAGGTAAAGTTCAGTGAACGTGAACTGCAGGTATCTCCCGAGGATGTGACGAAGGAGAAATGTAGGCTCAAAGGCCACCTACCCCAAAAAAGAAGGAATACATTAAGGGGCAAACTCCAGCAAGACAGCTCAAACAACTTACGGTCGAGAATCAGCTTTTGCGGTTTTCTTGTTTGGCCGAATTGGTATTTGTTCTTTGGTGTTGATATAAAATACAATTTGTGTGGCGTCGAAATATATATACAAGTTCAAAATTCGCTGACATTACTTTTTACTCTGCCCCTGCACCTTATCAGGGCAATGTTAATGTGTTATGTTCTTTTTCATCCACACATTAGGACCTTAAGCCGCCAGTGTCTCAGTAAAATATCTGAAATGGTATCTAGGCTTTACATGCTCTGTTGAACCCCAGCTAGATATGTTTATATAAATGTATCCACATGCATACTTACATGCAAACATATATACATATCTGAAAACAGAATAACTTTTTTTCGTGGCTTAATATAATTACAGTTCTTACTAATGCAAATGTATGCCTCTCACAAAAATAGGTATACCTCGGCACTCTAAGATTTATGTTTATGCAGTGTGGCAATTATGTCCATACATCTGGTGGCCAACACAGTCATTCAACAGAGGTTTTCCTTGGACATAACAAATCTATTGTAATTATTACTCCAAATGGACAGAAGAGAACATCATAGGATTAAAACACTTTTCTTATTCTATTTATTTTCAGTGCAAAAGATGTTTAGAAATGCAAGTAGTACATTGTACACAAGATTCACATGCAAATCTACAATTTGGTAAACTTTGTAGCACTACCGACAGACAAAAAGTTACGCCACCTTGGGGGTCCTAGTGTTAGGGCCTTCCAGGTCGTGATGGTCTAAGAGCAGTTGATGACAGCCGACACGTGTTTCATTACATGTAATGTAACTTTCTCTAGGCTCACACTGTTCCAAATTTTCGCGAAAAAAGTGCCGCATAAATGATTTCCTATCTGAGTAGAAGAAGCTGTAAGTGAAGATCTAGTAGGTATAGCCCCTTCAGAAATATGGGGTATCCTGGGTTTAGAAGGTATAGTTACAATAGATACGTCAAAGAAAACCTGACAAGAATTATTTCAGGTTTCGCCCCGTAGTGTTTCTCTACCCTATTAAGGGTTGTTTTCTAATGGTCATGAGTCTCAGTTGGTTCTAAGAATAAACAAACTTATCTCGCCACCGCAGTGATAGGGATGCTAGAGGTTTCTGGCCACAGGGCTTGCCAACACCGTCCTTCCCTCAGGCAGCGTGTAAACACACATCATTTTATTGCCGATCCAGACCCCAGGCAAGAGTCCGGGATCCGCAAGGGTAATTATGAGCATGCCCTGCATAGCCTACACCCCTTTAAGTAATTCAGTTGTTCCAATTTTGTTAGCAATCACGTTAATCCTGTTGTTAGGATACAGATTGCATTTCCTGTCCCTTACTCCAACTTTTCATGCTTCGCCTTGAATTACAGAGCGAAGTAAGCACAAATCTATGTTATTCCCTTGGTATTAACACTGAGTTTTTAACAGGCCAATATAATATATATTATTCCGATCCCTCCCAGACCAAGCCTCCACTCACGCTGTGCTAATTCTTCCTAGACTTAACTTCTACATACGCATGGATTCGTAATCTATATGAGAAGATCAACTTCCTATACAGAGAAGTAAGACACCCATACCTCCTTATACCTAATTAGATCAGTGTAGCTTTGACGAAGTAAGCTTAACTCCTGTTTTGTTCACCCCAGATCTCCTTCAAAACAGACCACGAAGAGCCCCCCTTTTCCACACTAGATCAAGACACCGATCCAATACCTTGTCGCTATAATTAGTAAGTACCAGCGCTAGCTCTACCGCAAGACCTAGCTCCCCTTCTGGATGACAGCTATATTAACCTACCTTTACAACTTACATGCCTAATAACTGGTTTTTGAATAATCACGGGTAGCACTTTGGCACCATATTTGAATTGACGAATGATACATGCTTAACTCTCATTACCCTCGTATCACTAGCCTCCTACTATAGCTAGTAGAGGTACGCAGTACTGCGCAAGTGCTCCTGCATGCAATAACTGCTCTCCCATTCAGCCGCATGAGATGACTATTACAACCTACATTAACTGTTATATGACAAATCACTCGGAGTACATTGACATTGCATTAAACTAACTGACTGTCCAGTGGGGCACAACGCTAATACATGTTCAACTCTCATTTTAGTTTCAGAACGCTCACTCTGTCCTGATGATGATCTTGACTAACTAAAGATCGAAATGTCGTCGACCCCCCCATTGAAAATCCCCCCATTTGTACATATTGTTCTGGATTTCTCTTAGTTGTCCGTGTGATATATTGTATATTGTCACTTTCACTCAGTCACGTTACGCACCTTTTTCACTCATGTGAGCACCTGACCGTAATTGTGTAAATACCAATTTGCAAATCACTATGAATAAAAATATACATGTTGCCCTACGAAGCCTGCTCCCCAATTGATTTAATCTTTAGACAAAATAATACTTAACCTTGTGTTACTGGACCTAGTCAGGCCACCCTTGAACCTTTGTTCTTCTCATAAATATTACACCCCAGGTTCACTTAACGGGGTACCCTTGTTTTCCAAACCTACCCAATTAAGGAGCCCTTTAAACATGTCTCAGATCTTCTATTTCGGCCTGATTGTGCATTTTAAACTGCCATTTCAACTTGGCAATATAAACCAGTTCCCAGACTTAAACTTTCCTTTGTAATATGTATGTCATCCCTAGGGTAGACCCTAAACAGTCCATAGTGAAGGGTGCAGTGGTGGATAAATACTTTTAACTTTTATACCTCCTGGTAGTAAAAATCTCAATTTTATTTTCAATACTGAAAGTCCTACTTCTCGGATTTACCATCAAAGCGGAAATCCATAAACAAATGGCAAAAAAAGCAGCCTCCGAATATCAAGCGCAGAGAGGTAGGCTCTACGAGACAGGTGAACAGGCGGGAAGGGCGCTTGCACTTTGTATTAGAAAGACTGCCTCCAAAAATATTGTAACCCACATTGTAGAGCAGGGCCAGGACTATGTTGAACCTCTGGACATTCTGAATGTTTTTAAAAGGTACTATCAAACATTATATCAGGAGGAATTAACCGTAGAGATACCAACAGGAGAGTTGGGGGAGTCTTGGATAAGGACATCTCTCTGGATGAATTATTGGGAGCCATACAAGACCTAGCATTAGGTTAGGCGGCGGGCCCCAACGGCATACCCCTCGAAGTATATAAAAAGGTATTAGAGGAAACAACCCCATTGCTTCTTGATCTATTTAACGGGATCATGAACACGGGTAAAATACCTGAATCATGGAGAAATATGAATATAGTGGTGTTCCATAAGAAGGGGAAGCCAAAAGAAAATCCGGGCTCCTATAGACCCATATCCCTAATAAACACGGACAATAACATTTATACAAAAATTCTTGCAATCCGATTGGGGAGGATCATTGGTAGTCTGGTCTCTCCCTGGCAGCATGGTTTAATTCCTGGCCGTGGTACCACGGATCATATAATACGAGCAATCACTTTGTTTGATATCCATGCTGCGGGGGAGGGGGGGATGGCAATGATCCTCCTCGACGCAGAGAAAGCATTTGACTGTGTTAGGTGGGATTATTTGAGTGGAGTGATGGAGGGAAGAGGGTTTGGACAAGAATTCGGAAGGCTATCCAAGTGATGTTTTCAGATCCAGTTGCTAAGATCCAAATGATGGGTGAAAGTTCAGACAAGATTTATATAACAAGAGGGACACGGCAGGGGTACCCCTGCTCACCCATTTTGTTATCTCTCTATATAGATCCCTTGATACAGCGGATAATGGATAATTTAATAATAAAACCAGTAATCACAAACGGCTTTGAAACTAAAATCTTGGCATATGCCGATGATTTGGCAGTTATCTCTGTAGAACCCGATGCAGCTCTGCGGGCCTTGGTTGATATCACCAAGTCATTTGGGAGACATTCAGGTTATCGTCTAAATGAAGAAAAGATCCAAGTTCTCTGCTCCCGGAATATAGTTAAATCGGATCTGAGGTTCATCGATTCAGCGGTATATTTAGGGGTAACGATCAATGCTCTACCTGATCATATCATTGGAGACAACTTTACCCCAATATTGAAATCGATGGAGATTGATCTGAAAAGAATGAACACACTACATCTGTCAATAGTAGGGCGCGCTAACGTCTCAAAATGACTATGTTCCCAAAGATATTATACATGTTTCGGGCTATTCCCTTTCTAATAGATGAAAAACTTATTAAATCAATAGAAGCTATGTTTATTAATTTTCTATCGCAATACGGAAAGGTTAGGAGATCCTTAAAATGTATGTCATTGCCGCAGGAAAGAGGAGGTTTGGGGATACTCAACATAAGGTGTTATCACTGGTCCTGCTTATTAACTCAAATGGCAATTCTATTTGACCCTGCGGTGAATGAACCAAATACTTCCTATAGAAATTTATTTTTATTTATTTATTTAAGCAGCTTATAGAGTGCACGGCTACCCCAGAATGGGTGTCCCGGCGCTAAGGACGGAAGGCTCAGTAAAGGGAAGGAAAATCCAGAGACTAAAATCAAGCCATGGAGAACAGCCAAGTTTTTAATTTACTGCGAAAAAGGGATTCAGAGGGGCAGAACCTCAGGTCAAATGGGAGGCTGTTCCAGAGTTTGGCAGTCATTACGCCAAACGCTCTACCGCCCATTCTGGAACGTCGGAAGCGTGGCACAATCAGAAGGCGTTGACTATTAGATCTCAAGGATCTGACTGATTGAGACACTACCAATCGCTTTTTCAAGTATCCTGCGCCCAGGCCATTAGGAGCACGAAAAGCGAGGGTCAGAATCTTAAATTGGATGCGGCATGCGATAGGAAGCCAATGTAGCTTCTTGCAGTAGGAAGCAACCGACTGCCAAAAAGGGATGTTGCCAATCAGTCTAGCCGCCGCATTCTGCACAATCTGCAGACGTTCGATCTGGTAATGAGGGGCACCGGCATAGAGACTGTTGGCATAATCCAGATGTGATGTAATGAGGGCCTGAACAATGGTTCTGCGGGCATCTAGAGGGAGGTATGGGAAGATCTTTTTTATCATACGTAGTTTCGCAAAACAGGCTGATGTGACCTTGTTAATTTAGGCTTTACAGGAGAGGGCATCACCAAACTGGAAGCCTAGGTTGCGTACTGATTGGACAGGAGTGGGCGGGGGGTTAAGCACCTTAGGCCACCACAGGCTAGCAGACAGCGGAGTTTTCTGGTTAAAAAATAAGACCTCTGTCTTATCGGTGTTAAGCCTAAGGTGATTGGTGGTCATCCAGGAACATATATTGTCCAGGCAATGGCGAAAGCTGGCAAAGCTGGAGTCAGAGTGATCTCTAAAAGAAAACACAAGCTGAGTATCATCAGCATAGGAGATCACTCTGACCCCCCAGGACTCCACCACTTTAGCCAAAGGTGCAAGGTAAACATTAAAAAATAGAGGGCTCAGGGCGGAGCCCTGAGGGACACCACAAAGAAGGGGTTTACCCTCTGATTTGAAAGGTTTAAGAAACACCTTCTGAGATCTTCCTATAAGGAAGGACTCAATCCAGGATAGTACAGTGCCACCTATTCCAGATTGTCTCAAACGATCCAAAAGAATCTTGTGTGAGACCGTATCAAAAGTGGCGGATAGGTCGAGGAGGACCAACATGGCCTCCTCGCCCCTATCCACACACTCACGGATCGTCTCGGATACTTTCAAGAGAGCAGTTTCCGTGCTGAAACCCGTTCTAAATCCGGATTGAGAGTCGTGGAATAATAGGTTGCTTTCTAAATATTCCGCCAATTGTTGCTGCACGGCCTTTTCCAGAATTGTGGCAGAAATGATAACTCCCCTTCAATATATGAATTAATATTAGGTAGGGAGGCAATTGGGGTTTTACTGAGAAGGACAGAGCGACAGTATTACAAGAAAATGAGATATAAGACAATAGAAAGTATCTGGGGGGTCTGGGTGGCAGTGCAGAAATGCTTGGGAATTCCTAGATATAACCACCATACTCCCCTGTGGAATTCGGGGTTGTTCCCTAATTTATGTAGCGACGGTATGTGGAAACACTGGGAACGACAGGGTATTCTGACAGTGGGGGATATTATGGTCAGTGAAGAGATTAGACCCTTAGAAGATCTCAAACAGAGATATCCCCTGCTCGGTAATCAAGACTTTAAGTATGTTCAAGTTGCCCATACAATTAAATCTAAGAGGCCACGTATCACTCAAGGCAAAAGGTGTAGTATACTGGATTATCTAATGGGAGGAGGGCGCAGAGTTAAAGGCATATATAGAACATTAATGGAGGAAATTCAGGATGATATGGAAAAAACTGAGTCCTCATGGGCCACAAAACTGGAAGGTTCCGATGTTGACCTGGATAGAGCATTACAGCTGGATAAAAGATTCTTACGCTCCTCTAACCTAAAAGCGCAACATTTTAAAACGCTTTTTAATCTATAAACACACCCTCTAAGCTATCTGAGTAGGGGAAGAGGGAGGATAACAGATGCCCCAGGTGCTTGGAGAGCCCAGCGGATCTTATACACATGTTCTATCAGTGTGAAAAACTCAGAATGATTAAAAAAGAGATCGAGGCATTCTGAGAGGGGCTGCTAGATATTAAGATAAGTCTATCCCCAACACTGATGTTCTTAGGTTGCGAAAGCAAGCTGGCTCTGACAGCTGAGACGGAGGCTCTGGTTTTTATCTCAGTAGCAGTACTTCGTATTCTTATGTCAGCCGCCTGGAAGGATACGGTGGCAACATCTTTCCAGATGTGGCTGACCAGACTCCTAGGCATACACAATATAGAGGCTGCCCTATACGAGCTGAAGGGCAGAAGAGCACAGGAGATGGGTCTAAAGATATGGGCACTCGTGGATGCATGGAGGGCCACTAGGTTGCAGCAGTAATCGATATGGTGCTGAATTACATAAAGATATATATAACATTTTTTTATACTCCTCTTTCGATCACTGAATAATCTTTATGTGTATTTGTATGATTGTGTATATATGATGTCTTTCTATTTTAAGGCTTCAATTGATTCCAAGGATCTTATTATAATGTCGGACGATATTTATTTCTTGTACAATGAAGTTAATGCTTTTTATACTGTGTCAATCAATTCTCAATAAAAAAAGGTAAAGTCGAATTTTAAAATGGTACATTTAGATTCTTGGCATTTTCTCGTCCTAATCATTTGGTGCCTGAAACCTGTTCATAGGTCACATTACTAAGTGTAGTTCGCTATTGGCTTTTGTGCCTTCCAGACAGCATCACAATAGAGAGTCTGGGTGTTGGCAGGTTGGCCCATCTCTGGAAGGATGGGGTATGGAGCTGTCACCTAACATTCTTGCACCTCAAATGAACTACTCCAGCACACTCACAAAGGATTTCCCACTAGTCTGTTATGACATCGGACAATCTGGGGCCAGGGCAGGGAGGTAGGAAATACAGACACATCTGAATGGAGAAAACTCAAGAAGCTTCTCCTAATTCAAAGTGGGCACCAGGCATAAATAGTCGGCCTTCAGACCAACTCTTCAGATCACTTCAAGACCTGTGAACTCTACTGAATAAGGACTTCCCTGCTGTGTGAGTTCCGCCCTTGTGACCAAGGACTGCTCTGCTGCATAAGACCTTATTTGCTGCTCAAGGAATCTTCTGCTTCTGTGGCCAACCTGCCTATTTGGACCAAGAACCTCCAGAGTGTCCCCGAGGGTCAGTCAGCTGACCTACTCTTCTGAGCTACAGGGACAAAACGCGCTCCTCAACCTCTACACAACTCAACACAGGACTGTACATCACAGCTTGTGTTCTGCAGCTTCACAAGCACCAACCCAGTGTATCATATCTCAGTGCCGACAACTGGCCCAGGTCAATGCATCTCGATGCAAGTCCTCACGCACCAGCGGCTTCATCGATCTCGACGCAGAGCAACTCATCATGATGCCTGCATCGAAGCTCCTGTTCGTAGGCCTCATCAGTAGCCATGTAGCTCAGTCTGACACTGGACCCTGCACCACAACTCCTCTAGCATCTAGATGCCCATGTAGTGTAGACTGATGCAGGACTTTGCATCTCAATGCCAGGGCACAACGTACTTTTAACAGAAAACTGAACTCTTGCATCTGATACATGCTCCATCGCGGTTGACCTGAGCTTAGGACTTGGACCCGATCCACCATCCAGATTCTGGCTATTGGTCTTTCTTGCTTATACGTACTCATTTTCTCAAAAACCTTTAAAACTGCATACGTCCAGTGCTTTGACATTTTGATGTCAAATATATTAATCTATTTTTCTAGATTGTTGTGGAAATTCTTTTTGTGTCATGTTTCCACTCTTTTACTATTTGAAGTAGTGCATAAATACTTCACACATTGGCTCTAATTAAGCCTCACATCTTTGTGCCAAGCTACCAGAGGGTTAAGCACAGGCTAATTTGGGTTCTGCTTGGGTTCTACCCTCAGAGGATTTATGGTTGATGCTTGAGTAGGATTCCACCCCCTGAACTAATAACCCAATTTCTCACAGTGATCCATGAAAAGCTAAAGAGTCTTTAAAAGAAGATACATTTCTGAATTCATGAAGGAGTCATATGTGTAGATCTGTGAAGGTTTAGCAGCAGTGTTTATTTGTGCATCTTTGAATTTGTGGGTGTCCACACAAGCATGGGATTCAGAGGGCATTTTTCAAACTGTCTTTGTTTTTACAAACTGGCTTACATAAGTAAAGCACAAATGCAGCAAAATCCAATTGTTAATAACACATTTTCTACTATTCTATTTACAGATGTCTTCCAAAATCATCTGTACCTCATTTGTGTTGGTAGGCCTGGTGTCCGGAACAGGAAACTGTCCAAAGTGCAACATGAACACATCACATTCTTTCATTGAAAACTGACTCTTTTTGCCTTTTGGGTAGCCATCGATGGATTTTGAGCCCTAACTCAGCAGGAACTGAGAGAAACCTAGCGAACCTGCACATTTTTAAAAACTAGACACCTAGGAGAATTCAGGATGAGTGACTTGTATGGCCCTCACAAGGTTTCTGTGAGGAAAAATTGTGTAAACCATGGAAAGCACAAGGTTTCTACCCCCCAGAATTACCCCAAGTCTCCCTGTAACAACGGTACCTCACTTTTGTGGGTATACCTAATGTCTGCAACAGGAAATGGCCCAAAACGCAACATGAACACATCATATTTTCCCACTGACAACTGACCTTTTTTTGCAATGTTCGTAGCCGTGGATCTTGGGTCCTGGTTCAGCCAGCACCTAGGGAAACCAAGCAAGCCAGTACATCGTACTAGACATTAGGGGAATCCAGTGTATGGTGCCTTGTGTGGCTCTCACCGGATTTTCTTACGCAGAAGCCCTTACAAACTTTGACTCAGCAACACATTTTCCACACATTTTTGTGAGGAAAATGTCTGGAATGTGTGGGGAGAAAACAATTTACTACGAGTCGACCCAGCATTACCCCAAGACTCCTGATAAAAATGGTACCTCACTTGTGTGGCTAGTCTAACTGCCCACCTCAAGAAAGCGCCAAAATGCAACATGGGCACATCAGATTTTTCCACTGAGAAGTGACCCTTTCACCTGAATGCAAATAAGATTCATCTTTTAGGCAAAAATTGAGGTTTGAATGACTGTGTGTAAGAGAACATCATGGGATCCACTAGAAGCATACCACCCAGACTCCCACAGGTGTCTAGTCTTCAGAAATGTGTGGGTTTGGTAGGTTTCTAAGGGTGGTAGCCGTGTCCGGGCCCAGTTACCATAGCACTTCCCATTGCCAAATCAGGTTAGTTTTTTTACAAGTAATGTTGATATTTCACGTTACGTTTTAGGACATTTCCTGTTGTGGACCCTAGCCCCACCTACACAAGAAGGGAAGTGCTTTTAGCAGACCAAATGGGGTAATATTGAGTCGTAGAAATGTTGTGGATTCCTATGTATTCCAGAAGCTTACATCACCGAAATGCAAGGAACATGTAAAGTTTTAGGCAGAGTTTGAAGTGCCTAGAGAACAGTGGGTAAGAAAATGTTATGGGGAAAAGAGAACCCTAACAATGATGTTGAGGGGGAAGATGGAGGCCGACTGAGAGAGCTCGGTCATGTGCTCCTCGCATCCTCATCACTATACAGGGAAAAAAAGAACTACAGAACATGGCGGTCTATGCAATGATGAAGTAAATCAGAAAATGAATCAAGAAATGAAGAATGAAGCAATTTGAAGCAAAACTTACTGGGAGTGGAACAGCAGTAAGGAGAGAGACGAAGCGGTGGCAGGGTAGAGCAACAGAAAAGAACGGACCGGAGCACAGAGGAGAGCAGACTCACAGATTCAGAAGGGGAAGAGAAGCAAGCACTTCCAGGGCATAGCAGCCGGTGACAGAAGCAGTAGCAGGCAAACTGACACCAGGGAAGCCAGCGAGAGCAAGGAAGAGGGAAAGTGAGGCAGAAGTTGCAAAATTAAGGATTACAGAGAGCGGTGTGTAACACCCCGAGGCTGCTGTGTGGTATCATTGTGGGCAGAAGCAGATACAGCACACCGAGCCTGCCTAAAAGCTGCAGCGCGAGTACTATACAGGGAGAGAATGGTTAAGCTGTCCCGTGTGCCACAAAAGGAAGGAAACAACCAGAAGCTCCATACACCACGGGTAAGTGAAGAGACGGGGGCAGAGACAGTGCTATACACCGAGAGGAAAGGACGCAGTGGGCAGTTATTCATCGCTAAATTCCATGCTTCTTAGGCTGTGCATCTAGTGAAAAGGGTGGGATTAACCTCACATTTAAAGGCATAGCTCACCCAAGGGTATCACATCAAATTGAGGCTGTGGAGATTAAACCAGGATGGGAAGCAAAGTGGGATCAGTGGGAGAAAGAGCAGGGGGGGACAAAGGAGATAAAAGTGGCAACCACTAAAACGAATATGGAAACTAAAACCCCAGTAGCCCCATATGGGGTAAATACAAAAAACTGATAGTAAAGCAACAAAGGGAAGGCCCAGGATACTCGCAAAGGAGCAAGGATTCCCTAGTGGAAAAAGAAGAGCTAGAACCTGAGCTGGAATACTCAGAGCACCTCCCTGAGATAGAAAATGTGTACACACAAATTAAATTCTCACCTTCTACCTCTGAAACTCCCCCCCCCGGTTTTCCCAAAAAGCATAAAAAAGAAGAAAAGACAATCCACAACAGGAAAAGTACAATATCCAGCGTCTAGAGCTAGTCAAGCTAAGCTAAAGTCACTGGGAACGAAAAAACAAAAAATAACGCCCTCCTTAAAATCCTCTTTTAAAGTGCAAGACTCCCAGAAGGTAGAAAAAACCCAATATAAAACTCAATGTGGGAATCAGGTGGGAACTTTGACTGAGGAGCGAACAGAAACAACCCATGTCAAAAAATAATAATAGCAACAAAAGTAACAGATTTAGTATCCTAGAAACGCTCGAGCAACATGACCTAAATGGCGTAGCATGTTGCAGAGCGGGCAGGCCAAACTCCTGAGCACATGTGTGACGCATCCACGCAGTACACACCGATGACACCCAAGGCATACCACAAAAAGAGACCATACCAGATTAGGTGAAAAAGAATAACTTTTGTATTGTACCAAATATGCAATAGTAAACACAGTAATAACAATGCTGCGCCAACTGGCGCCAGGGCAATATATACAAGGGGGATTATGTACAGGGCAAAGGAAAAGGTAAGTCTGTTAGTTCCAAGGATGTAAGAAAGACATAAGCATTAACTCTTGGCATAACCTTATGCAGGGACGTATATCAACAGCATCAATCAAAGAATAAGCAATCCCGTAGGCATATAAACTCACTGTACCTCATCGGCACAAGCATGAGCACATAGAGGCATAACTTTAGCATGGAAAACATCAGCCCTCGCTAGGCATAAGTCAAATCCATGCCTAATCATCACTGTAGGCAAAACCATATTGAGATGGGGAAAACATTATGCGTAAAACCTACATCAGCATGACCACATTTCACATGGGAGCATATACCATTAGCATAACAATAACACTCAGTATCCGCATCAGGCGCAATAAATCATGAGCAGTGGGCACATTCACATGAGAAGCAGTGATATAAGCACCCAGGCCTGAAGGTATGGCCGCATAAACATGCCCTAGGTAGTTGCTGCCACCCACTTTCCTGCGGGGTGAAAGTCAAAGCCAAGCCCCACTCCTCGGGGGGCTGGGAAGGGGAGTCCGCCACTGGTGCAGCTCTCTTGTGCCCAAAATTTACCTGGTCCTACGTTGCAGGTGCCCGCTGCCAGACGGGGCACCTGTAAAGGCAACCCTACCATGGGGCGAGCACTGACCCTGTGCCCTGACACCCCCGACCATGGTAGGCCTGGGCCCCCCCACAGCGCTACTAGAGCCCCACTCACCAGGCTCCTTGTGCGCTACTCCTGATGTCCTCGCGGGCAGGAAGGGCACCGACAATGTGCCCCGGCAGTCCCTGCCCACTTCTATCCTCATACCGGGGTCTGTAAAAGCTGCAATGCTCACTCACCACCTGGAGCCCTGCAGATGTCGTGCAGCCCTCTCCTGCGGCTTCCAGCAGCCGCCGCTACACCTGCGGGGCTCTCCTCTCGTCTTCACCCGGGCTCCCTCCTGGGAACCGGGGCTTCGGTCGGCCTCTTCCTGCTTCTGCCCTCACAGGGCGGGACTTCCTGCAGCACGGCGGCCGGTGCCCAATCGCTGAGTGGCTCTCCGGTTCCGGCCGGACCTCGGCGAAGCTCTGCCCCTGTCCAGACGAGCTGCCTGACTTCCGCATCGTGTCTGCGGCGTGGACTCCTCCCGGGCAGCGGCGGTGATTCTCAGTGGCAATGAGGGGTAGGCTCCCTCCAATGTGAAAACCCCAAACGGGGTGGGCACCCGCCGTGAAAATAAAGTACCCAAGGGGCACACGCGCGGGGCAGGAAGTAATGTGGGGTTGGCACCCGCGCCAGATAGTATATCGTGGGGTAGGCACCCGCGGGATTCCCAAAGTGTTCAGAGGTGGCGCACATGCGGGGTAGGCACCCACTTTTCTCCTTCTTCTGGCGGCCCCCGGGCGGAGGCGGTGATCTTCTTGCAGGCAAAGCTCTTAGAAGCTACACAGCGCTTTTAGCAGCACAGCACTTTGGGAGGCAACGGTTCGCTTAGTATAGCGCTTAGGAGGCTTAGCGTTTACTTGCAGCTCCTAAGTAGCAGCGCTTGTGGATTTCCAGCGCTGCAAGGGCCAGACACTCCTCTCTTTCCCCAGGGCAGTACCCCTAGAGCGCTGTCCTTCATCAGGGGTGCAGGAGGGGAATATAGGCACTACAACTAGGGAATTGTAGTGCTCTCGCAGTGCTGCTGTGGCCGGCTCCTCACCTCCGGACCATGTAAGGAATGGTGCCCCCGGTCTCTTCTTTGGGCCAGTACATATAAAGCGCTCTTCTCCCGCAGGCGCTTTTAGGTATAGCGCTCGCGTGGCGCAAGGTCCCACAAACCTCAGCGACCTAGGATGGCGCTCCTTCTTTAGGGTCCAGGTGGCAGAGCAGCAGGCACTACTGGGCAAGGTCAGCAGTCAGTGGTACTCATCGGGACAGGGCGGCAGGCTTTCACTATCCTCCACTATAGTGTGGCACTCCTCCTGTACAGCAGCCTGTACTCCTGCAGTGGGGCTTCCACTAGCCCTGTGGACATCAGAGGGTTGGTAGTTGGGTGCAGGGTCCAGCACACAGGCCCAAGTGGCGGTACCCCCTGGCAGCAGGTCCCTTCACGTTCATGTCCCCGCTCTGACTGAGCACATGGTGGCACAGTCCCCTTATTTATGCGCCCCTCACCCCACCCACTAGGAAGTGCCAGAAGCTTCAGGAAGCCTCTGGGGAACTGGCTATAACTGGCTTAGGGGGAGGATTAGAGCACCCTGAGTGCCGGACTTTCCCTCCAAAAGCTGAGATGGCTGGATACCAAACATCTAGACCGCTAACCTACTGCAGTCAGGTGGCACCACACACAACCATGGCATCCATTTTAAATGCAGCATGTTACCAGGGTTTATTTCTACAATGGGGGGTTAACAAGCGCACACCATTGCATTACATTTAACATGGCGTCTCACACCACACATGGCCTATACAGTTTTCTACCATGTAGAGACATCCCAAAACAGGGGGTGAAAAGCGAAAAAGTTTGGGAAAATGGGCCAAGTCCAACACAACCCATGGTAAAAAATAATAATAGCAACAACAGCAACAGATTTAGTATCCTACAAACGCTCAAGCAACATGACCTAGAAACAGATGCCTCAAAAACTGACATTGGAGTTACCAACGCCAGGGATCCTGAGGCCACAAACCTTCCGCAAGAAAAACCGGAAGCTATGGAAACCATGATGACAACCATGATGAGAGAGATGAGATCCAACTTCGCGACATCAGAGAAAAACCAAATAAAAATACAGGAAGTATGTGAACTAATGGACCAGAAAATAAATACGCTTATGGAGTGAGTCACCTTAGTGGAGCAAGAAGTGGAAACACTAAGCAAACAAGATGGAGGAGAATGGAAGGGAAATAGACGAGCTCAAAGCGTTTGATAAAATTGTATGCGACAGATTTGAATCGATGGAAAATCAGGCAAGGAGGAACAATCTTAGAGTCCTAAATGTCCCGGAATGTTTGGAAGGCGAGAACATCAAAACTTACATGATCAAACTACTTGGGGAAATTATACCCTGGACAAAGACTGTCGACCTCGCAGAAAACATACAAATAATACATTGTGACCCATTTGGAAGAAACAAGATCAGGAAGAACCCAAGGAAGATCCTCATACATTTCAAGACATACACACTCAAGGAAAGAATACTAAGCGAAGGATTGAGAGCAGACTCATTTGCTCAAAGCAATTGGTCATGTAAAATCAGAGCGGCCATTTCAAAGGTGACGCAGGACAGATAATGGCAGCTCGGCCAATACATAAAGCAGCTGAAAACACTGGGTGCAACAGTCCAAATGAGATTCCTGGCAGCACTAAGGATAATGTGGCAAAACAAAATGCAAATCAGAGACCCCAAAGAGGTAGAAAGCTTCTTAGAACAAATTAAAGCACAAATGTAGGAGCAAATAAAGAGCAATATAAAAAACGAAGCAAGAAAATTGATTAAAATAGTGAGGATCGCGGAGCACTAAAAGGGGCCATTGAAGCCCCAAGAAGAGATGGGGGAGGTTTTCCCTGGGAAGGGGGAGAGGAGGGGGGCACAAAGAAAGAAACTTTAAAAACAAAAAATTACACAAGGTGGGGTGCAAAATGGGGTAAAAAAAGGAAAAAAAATATGTCCGAATCAAGCATGTTAAGGAGGAAGGAGCCCAGGTATGTGTAACAGATAACAGGAGGGGGGTGCAAACTGAATAGGAGCAGAATAAGGAAGGACAATACCGGTTAAAATAATGTCATGGAATGTGAACGACTCAGAATAAGGAAAAGAAGGGCCAAAATTCATAATGATAATGCAAGAAATACACCGAATCAAAAAAGAATGGGAGAAGATTCTTAAGAATCAAAAGTGGCTAGATTCATGGGTGTGCACAAACCAAGACTTCAAAACGAAAGGAGTAGCAATACTTTTAAAGAAATCACTAAGAGCACAGATAAAATACACGGAAGTAGACAAAAAAGGGAGATGGGTGGTGATGGGACTTAAGATACATGACAATCTATACGCAGTGATTGGGTATTACGGTCCCAACACAGATGACCCAGAACACCTCCAAAAACTTTATGCTCAACTTCTAACAACGCAAGATCCAATAATATTAGGGGGGATTTCAACATCATTTTAGACCCAAAAAAAGACAGGTCTCCACCCAAATATGGCCCAAATTTAACAAAAAAGAGGGAGTGGATCAACCATTACATGAAAGACCTGGGGATCATGGATATATGGAGAGTGAAGGGGATCAAACTTATTAAATTCAAGTTGCAGAACAAGAGATTGAGACATGCCTCAAGAATAGACTACTTCCTAGTAGACAGGCGCCTACTAAAGTCCTGGCAAATGATACTAAGGAGTTTTTCCAATTAAATAAAGAAGGGACCACAAAACAAATTGCCTGGGAGGCATATAAAGTTTTCATTAGGGGGTGAATAACTAGCCTAGCGGCACACAAAAATAAGGATAGGAAAAGCAAGATACGAGAACTAAAAGAGCAGATAGTATCCCTGGAGGTTAAGCAAAGCAGGACCACCACAACAGAGCAATAGAGAGTCAGCACCGAAGAAAAGACATCTAAAAGAAAAATAGAACTGGCAGATCTCCTGGAATCAATTGTAAAAGAGAAATGGGAAGCAAGCAAGATATCCCACTACGAATACGCAGAGGGATGTGAGAAAGTACTAGCGTGGAATCTGAAGACAGAGGCAACAGACAAGATAGTGAAGATACAGACAAAGGATAAACAATATACCACAGACGAGAAAGAAATTAGGAATGAGTTCACAAAGTTTTTTAGTGAGCTATACACAGATGAAAAGGTACCTACAGAAGATCAGATACAGGCAGTACTAGAAAAAATAACCCTCCCTAAATTCTCTCAGGAACAAAGAGCAGTGGTTAATCAAGGAATATCCAAAGAAGAGCTTTTAGAAACTTTAAAGAAGCTAAAGAAAAACAAGGCGGCAGGGCCGGATACACTCCCAAATGAGTTGCACATATATTTGAGAGAGGCATTGGCTGTCCCCATGACAGAACTGCTTAATGAAATATTTACAAAACAGGGGACGCTCCCATCTTCCTGGAATGATGCCACCATCAACCTCATACTCAAACTAGGGAAAGATCCCACGAGAAGTGAGTCCTACAGACCAATATCAGTCCTAAATACCGACTACAAGGTAAAAACACAGATTTAAGCAAAAAGACTTGGAAAGATCGCAGGCTCAGTAATTCACACAAATGAAACATGCGCACTCCACACGCCACCACCAGCGACCGGAGGTGCTACAAAGCACCGGACAGCCAAGCGAATCATGGGAGGACCTACCTGAGGTCCAGTGACTGTGTCCAGCCGTGAGGGCAATGGCTTAGCGGGCGGAGCATTCTCTTTGCTGTCAGGGGACAGCGGGTCCACTTTCGCGCCGTGAGGGAAACGGCCGTGAGAAACTACCAACCCCAGGTGCCCCGGGACCCACGGCGCACTCCACACGCCACCACCAGCGACCGGAGGTGCTACAAAGCACAGGACAGCCAAGCGAATCGTGGGAGGACCTACCTGAGGTCCAGTGACTGTGTCCAGCCGTGAGGGCAACGGCTTAGCGGGCGGAGCATTATCTTTGCTGTCAGGGGACAGCGGGTCCACTTTCGCGCCGTGAGGGAAACGGCCACGAGAAACTACAAACCCCAGGTGCCCCGGGACCCGTGGCGCACTCCACACGCCACCACCAGCGACCGGAGGTGCTACAAAGCACCAGACAGCCAAGCGAATCGTGGGAGGACCTACCTGAGGTCCAGTGACTGTGTCCAGCCGTGAGGGCAACGGCTTAGTGGGCGGAGCATTCTCTTTGCTGTCAGGGGACAGCGGGTCCACTTTCGCGCCGTGAGGGAAACGGCCACGAGAAACTACAAACCCCAGGTGCCCCGGGACCCGCGGCGCACTCCACACGCCACCACCAGCGACCGGAGGTGCTACAAAGCACCGGACAGCCAAGCGAATCGTGGGAGGACCTACCTGAGGTCCAGTGACTGTGTCCAGCGTGAGGGCAACGGCTTAGCGGGCGGAGCATTCTCTTTGCTGTCAGGGGACAGCGGGTCCACTTTCGCGCCGTGAGGGAAACGGCCGCGAGAAACTACAAACCCCAGGTGCCCCGGGACCCGCGGCGCACTCCACACGCCACCACCAGCGACCGGAGGTGCTACAAAGCACCGGACAGCCAAGCGAATCGTGGGAGGACCTACCTGAGGTCCAGTGACTGTGTCCAGCCGTGAGGGCAACGGCTTAGCGGGTGGAGCATTATCTTTGCTGTCAGGGGACAGCGGGTCCACTTTCGCGCCGTGAGGGAAACGGCCGCGAGAAACTACAAACCCCAGGTGCCCCGGGACCCGCGGCGCACTCCACACGCCACCACCAGCGACCGGAGGTGCTACCAAGCACCGGACCGCCTCCGGCCCCGCGGGACGCGCGCGGACAGCGCCGGGCTAAGCCCGGGCAAAGGGCGGGCCCTCTGTGGCCCTCGGAGGCACAAGGAGGACGGGACGGGCCACCACTCTTGGCCCCATCATAGGAGAAGGTACAGCCAGTTTATATCCTTTCAACCCTTACCGTTCTAACTACCCACACTGGTCCCCGGGATCCTGTCTTCCACCTACTATGTCCATCTGGGAAGAGCTGAATGCCCTGTGTGGCACAAACTATATCCCGGATACTGCAACCCCCCCATAGTGACCAGAGTCACTGATCAAACAATTAGCACTCCCCAGGCTTCCCCCAATATTACCCTCTCTCTATCCAACGACTGCAGCCCCTCTTTACCTGGCCCCAACCCAGCCTCATCAACGTTGGATAAAGCTGAGACCCGACCAAATGACTTTGTATCCTCCCTACAATCGACCCTTTTGGCCCAATTCGAGCACCTATTATACACTTCTCTATCTCCATTGATAGCAAAAATCAATGATTTGGGGGACAGGCTGTCCAGGATCGAAAAATCTGTAATAAGGTCAATTCCAACACCTGGAAACGCTGTTATATCTACATGTTCTATCCCCACTAACATCCAGGAAAGGTCTATCAACAATGCTCCCAGGATACCTCAAACCTGTGACTCCCCTGTTATACCACCCATTCAATCTGGTCGCAGTGATACTCTGAATCCTGTATATGCCCCACATAGAGTTCCTATTATCCCACTAGAAAGAGGGCATCGTATTGATCTACCCCCTGAAGCCGCCCCATATGTCACCGTTCTTTCTGGGGTCCCTGCACTCAGCCCAGGCACACGTGAATTACATCAGGACCTACTGAATAAAGCCATTTATTGGCTCAAAAACAATAGACCATTACCATCCGCGCTAGACGGTGGGATACTGAGTGTCAGAAGGGTGGGGTGGCTTGGTCATCTGCCCAAAAATGTTCCGGGGGACTTGATTTTAATCAAATTCAAACGCAGGAACATTACCCCCTTTTTGCGATCTACCCAGCCCAAACTTGGAGATGGCTCCATCTGTATTTGGGACCTGCATGACTTTTACCCTGGTTCCCGAGTACCAAATCACCATAACACTGGATGAAAAAGGGGGATTTTGTGTTTCTTGGGTTATTGATTTGCTTTGAATCGTTGATTTGCTAAACTATTTTAGTTGGGTTAAATGTATTCCCTTTTAAGTATGCAATGTTATGTTGACTTATTTTTGTATTTATGTATTTGTTTTTGCTGCTTTTATGGTTTTAATCTCAAAAGCCGAATAATGCTTATTTTGACCCTTTGACCCTAACAGGCTTCATTGGTGGAAGATACATACATAAATTAACGCATGAAATTATCACAGCGATAGATATCGCAACAAACTGCGTAACTCTACTATCGATACTAACGATGGATGCCGCTAAAGCATTCAACAGGGTAAGTTGGCCCTTCTTAAACGCAACCTTGTCAAAATGTAATATAGGAGATCCCCGCTATTATTTGACATGTATATCGAACCACTGGCAGAGATAATAAGAAAGGATGAAGGACTAGCACCATTCAAATACCAGCGATGGGAGAAGAAAGTAGCACTATTTGCGGATAACCTAATGGTATTTACAACAATATAGAGGCCTCCCTCCCCAGAATAGAAGGAATGTTAGAAGCATATCTTAACTATCTAGACCCCAGAGTAAAAGAAAAAAGAAAATACTTGGGCGTAGACCTCACAACAAATCTTTAAAGAAACAAGGAAACTGTTGAAAGTATGGGTGGTCTTTTGTTACCTGTTTTTGGGAAGATCAACATAATTTAAATGTCCATACTCCCTAAATTTACCTATCTGTTCAACACTATTCCACTGGATTTTAACCTGATATCCTAAACTATTGTACAGCCTTTCAATTCAAAAATATTAGGCTACTCCTAGAAAACTATGATCCAGATCCGGACCACGTGAAAGCTATAAGCAAGGAGGAAGGAAGTAATTTTCTATATACATGCAGCCACTCTAAATACTTCAAAAAGATAAAACTAAAGACTTTAAAGGCAGTGGCAACACTCTGGCACCAAATGAGAATAATACTTAAAATACCATACTGTAGTAGATACGTGCCCATATAGGACTCCCAGGTACCCCGGACTGCCTAAAAGACAAACTGGCAAATGCCCTAAAAGACAACAATATCATAAAATGGGACGAGCTAATAACACAAGGCTCTGTCATAGAATGCCAGGTGTTGAGTGAACAAACAAATGGCATGATCGCCAGATTTAAGCACTACCAAATATGCAGCTGGGCCAAGAACTTGAAAGATAGCGAAGAAGGTAGTGGGATAATCGAGGAAGTACTGAAAAAGTAGAAGATTAGCAAAAAAGAAATAGCCTATTGGTACTGGGAACTTATCGAAGAAGGAGAGGATCGCTATGAAATTCCAAATATGATCTGGGGAGAAGCACTGCCGGAGCTGAATATTCTAGAAAAATGGCAAGTATGTATGGCTACTTGTTGGAAAGTTGTGAGGTCTGCATCATTAACAAGGAACCATCTATTTACTATCCACAGAGCATACTGGACCCCGAGAAGTCTATCAAAGATCAGAAGTCAAGAGGAGAGAAGATGCCCCAAGTGTGGAGAGACAGGTGCGGACACATGTTTTGGCAGTGCTCCCACATCCAGGAATTCTGTGAAGAAATAGGTAAAACTTTGTCTAGAGCACTGAAACAGCAGATAGAGGTGAGTATGGCTTTGGTTATCTCTGGGAGAAGCCAGAACATACCACTAAGTAAAGATGAGGACAAAATCATGTTCATGTTAATACTGATGGCAAGAAGGGAGATCTGTATTAACTGGGTAAAGGAATGATCTTCAACACATAAAGAGTGGGTGGTGCCTTTACAGAGAGTCAATAAATTAGACAGAAGTAGACAGAAGGGAAAGGCAAATACATTTTGGACTATATGGGAAGAACTAAATTTATAAAGTAACACCAGTGGAAGTATCATATAGTCCTATGATTAAGCAATGCAATAGAAACTTTCGAGAGGAACTCCAAGAGTAGTCATAATGACTAGCTCAACCTAGGACTCGATCACATTGGAATCGGACAAATAGGAGCCCAAGTAAAAAAAAAAAAAGAGGGGAAGTAGAGAATCTCCACACATATGTTGCGTCTACCCAGTAGAAGCCCCAAAAGGTCAGAACACAAAACAAACTGGGCCTCTGACACCTCCGCTTCCAAACTATTTCTATATGAGAACAAAAAAAAATTGTTTTAAAGAAAAAAGAAAAGAAAATGTTATGGGATCCACACAACAAACAAAAGGTGATGCGAGGCTGCTTGTAGTAAGTCTAAGCACTGGCAGTAGCTTGGGGTAGCACGCCAACCTATTGTTCTTCTGCTCACCATGCCATCTCAGTTATGTCAGAGTCATATGCAAAGCAGTTATGACTTTACCTCATGGAAGCAGTCCAGCCCGAACTGCCAAGTCAGGTCCTCCATTAACTGTAAGACAAGCAACTCAGGAACGGTTTTGCGCTATTTATGGGCTCATCAGCTGGGTACAGCTTGCTTCCAGTGACACAGTAAGCATGGGACCCATGTCTGGACTTAACAATGCCACTTGGGGCTTTACATGAAACACACAAACGGTGATAGCAGGCTTCTCGCATTAAGTCTAACCACCTGCAATGGCTCAGGGTAGCGCTCCAACCCCTTCGTTCTTTTGCTCACCATGTCACATCAGTTTGGACCCAGTCATATGCAAATCTTTCTTGACCCTGTTTCTCATGGGAGCAGTCCATCCTAAACTGCCAAGCCAGGTCCTCCCTGAACCGGAACACAAGAAACCCAGGACCGGTTGTGCCATAGCTATGGGCTCAGCTGGGTGCAGCTTGGTTCCAGTGACACAATTAGCAAAGAAACACATATCTGTGCTTACCCGTGCCACTCAAGTGACCACCCTTGACTCCCCTCAATGTCAAGTTTTTCCAAAATGTTTAGGTCTGGTAGTTTTCTCCAGGTGACCTATGCAAACCAGAAAAGTACAACGATTCACCATGTCATGTGGGACGATGTTGGGATTTATCTGCACTCTCCTGGCCCATGTGTAAAAAGAACACAAACAATAATCAAGTCCTCTCTCCTGCTATTGGGATCATATGTTTTAGTCCAAAGAGGAGCAGAAAGACGGTTGAGGCTTTAGTGGTGAGGGCGGGGACTGATGTCAGGATGAGCCTTTTTGGGTAGGAGTATGGCCAATTCCAGAGTGCAACGCCTGCACCTCTTTCTTTTGCCCCAAATGTAAAATCTCTGGTGACTAGCACCCTTTATTCCTCCCCCAGGGCAGATTTGGGGAACTCTATATAATTGGGATATGTCTACTATCTACCCCCAGGGGGGTGGAAGGACATTGTTGGCCCTACTGGAGCAGGGGTATGGCTCAATGCCAGGGAAGACCATCCTATCCTTTTGTTTGTTTTGATGTCATTTTGAAATTTCTGGTGTCTAGTTGACCTTCTATCCCTCAGAGGCAAATTGAGGCTTAATCCCTTCTCTGACCCCTTTGGGGTAGGGTTATTGCCAATGACGGAGTGCAACGCCCACACCCCTTTTTAGCCCCATTTGCAAAAACCCTGGTGACTAATGGGTTTTCTACACTCTAAGGAGCAGATTTGGACCAACCTTCCCAACTGGGACAAATCTCCTATCTGCCCCCAGGGGGGCAGAAGGACACGGTTGCCCCTACTGGGGCAGGGGTATGGCTTGATGTTAGGCTAGGCTGCCCCATCAGTTTGCTGGTTTTGGTGCCATTTGGAAATTCCTTGTGTCGAATGGGCTTTCTGCGCCCCCCCCCCCTAAGCCCAGGGGGACAAGGGTCCATGGCAAGGGCTGCATATCCCCCTCTTTAAAAATGCAGTTACTGGCATCTAGTGAGGTTTCTGCCCCTGACGGTGGTTGGGGGTAATCCCCAATCTGCCCCTAGGGACGTGGAAAGAATGTTGGCTCATTTATTTGTGTTGGGCTATAGTCATACCTATGGTGAGCAGCCCCCCCCCCCAACATTTTGTTTTATTTTCCTGATGTCTAGTGGACCTTCTGCACCACTGGAGCAGATTGAGGAGTAATCTCCCCAACTTCCTCCAAAAGGGACAAAAAGACTGCAATTGTGATGTATTTGTGATGGGACCATGACTATGTCCAAGGTGGGCAGCGCCCACCCTTGTATTTATAATAAATGAAAATTACTGGTGTCTAGTGTGTGTTCTGCCCCTGGGGGCAAATTGATGGGAAATGCCCTGATCTGTGCCCCAGGAGTACAGGAAGACTGACACTATTAATGGGGGATGCACAAGTGCTTGTCTAAGGGGCCTCTCCACTATCCCTGGTGCCTTGTAGGTGAATGCCTGCTTGTGGATAACTCTCCCATGCCAAACCTCAAGCAGGAATGTACTGGAGAAATATACCATTGGGAAGGATCGAGTATACCTTTTCCAATGATACCTCTCCCAGGAAAATCAGTACTTGGGGGCCTGAGATATGCCCCCCATGCATTGATGGGGGAGCAAGTTGTACTTTCACTTTTCTGTAGTTATGTCAGCATGCCCTGCGCACTGACTGTCCTTATAGTACGAAAAAAATAGAAGCCTTGGCTGCTCGGGAAGCTCTCCCTGAATTAATCCCTTTGGTGCAAATCACCATCAGGCCTTTACACACCTCCCCAGTGTCAGTCAATGGCCAACAGGTGCACTGGGGAGGTAAAGCAGCCAGACATAACAGGTTAATACATGTTATTATTACATTGCAATGTTGATTTTATATTATCCTGCAGATTATATTGATCCTAGTATTTCTGCTAAGTTGAATGCATTTTAAATACACTGAAAACATGGGCCCCATTAGGATGGTGGGCGGGCCAATGGACCGCCCGCTCTAAGGGCGGGGGTCCCGCACGCACCATTAGGATGTGCCCGCCACTGTGGCGGGCACATCCTGTATTTTTAGTATTGTGGCGGGCGGAGCTCTGTGCTCCGCCCGCCACAATACTAAAAATGCTTTGCAGCATTTACATAATCAAAGTGGTAAGGCACTGCGCGGTGCCTACCGCTTTGATTAGGTAAATGCAGGGGGGTACCACAGGTACCCCCGTGTGCCACCCCCCTTTGGCCTTCACTCTGGGGGCCCACAGGGGGCCCCCAGAGTGAACACCGCATGCCTTTCCGTGGCGGCAGAAAGGCATAGAAAAATGCCCATTGGAATATTGCGGGCGGTGTCTGATAGACACCGCCTGCATGTTACTCGTTTTCCGCCCCGGCCGCAAGGCGACCGGGGCGGAAAAGTGGCGGGCGGTGTTTGGCTCTGCTGCGGTCCCCCCGCCATTGTAATGTGGCGGGGGGAGAAGGGTGGCGGGCGGGCATTTCTGTCGGGCGGATCGCCACCGCCACCATGGCGGTGGCGATCCGCCCGACATCATAATGGAGCCCATAGTATTTAGTATTGGACAATGACACATTTTCTACATTAAGCATAGGCTCATTCTGAGGATTTGCAACATGAAGCGTAAAGGCTAGAAACAAGCATTTGCAATGCAATAGGTCTCGCATTATTTAAGTTTGAGCTATTAGTACTGTAAATGGCAATGTTTTTATTTATGTGTATTGGTGTATGGTGAATTCTCTTTTCAAGAGGGCAGGTCTTCCTCTGAGGTAACAGGGTAGCATCATGTGAAGTGCAGCAAGATGGGGTTGTAAAGCTTCTACAAGTGCTCACACTGAAACAGGCATAACATCAGCAAATATGTAGTCACCTTCACCATCCTTTACAGACTTCAGAAGATCTACACTAGTCCCAAACTGCACTCTAACTCGGACTGCGAGACTCCATTAGCAGCAGGCAGGGGAGAGATTCATTCATGAAGCTTGCGGTCCGTGTTTGGGAATAAAACCTGGGAAATGTTGAGGGTGACGACACATCTTAGTGCAGCAGAGAAGAAGCCAATATAGTTTTGACGGAGGGAGGTGAATAAGTTCTACAGTCCATCATCAAGATATGCAGTCTATGCTCCTAATGCAAAACTAAAAGAGCTGGAGAGTAAGCCTCAAATTAAATCGCACATGTCAAAAGGAGAGGGAACCTGACCAGAGAGACAGTACAATGAAAATATACTGGGCAGAGGATGAGAAGTACGAGTAAGCGAGAGAAGAAGGAACAGGACACGCTACAAAGAGCTACAAGGGAAGAGGAGAGAATGCAAGAGACTAAGACCAGTGGAATAGAGGGACGAAGGCAAGATCAGAAAAAGACGCGCACAAGACAGACAGAAGGACAACCTCAAGAAAGAGACAAAGAAGGGGAAAGACTTGGTAGCCAGATAAATAGAAAGGGATAGAAGGAGAAACAAGAATAATCAGGAGAGAGTTGGCGAAAAAAAGGAATTGAGTTGGACTATTCCCAACTCAAAAGGCGTCATATTGGCAGTACTGTGTAGCAACTTTTTGTGCCGTTCTAGATGTGTTGCTCAGGATTCAGACTATTAGCCCACTGGCACAAGGCAGAGGCAACAGGCTTAGCTTGTATTGTTGTATGCAAATTAATGTCCTTTCATTCCAAAAGCAGTGCTTAATTTGTAAAATAAGAAGTGCAGGTGCTCAAATGTTTTCGTAGGAGGCCAACACCCACTTTCCTGGCTCCTCCCATATCCACCATTGGCTCCACCCACTTCCACCATTGGCTCCAGTGATATGTACCCCATAATGAGGCCTAGATATTGACTGATTGAGCAACAGAGGCTAATATGGCTAAGTCAAAGGCAAGAGAAATGTTTGTGCAGCGCACATCCTGAACTCAAGTTTTTTGAAGGAGCGCTCAAAGTGAAACTGAACAAAAAGGTGTTTCGCTCCATGATGTAAAGTATTTGCCTATGATTACAACCTTTGCTCAAAGCATGAAAGCCAGATTCTCCACTTTTAAGCTCTGCAATTCACCAATTATAATTAGTGTATTTTACATTGACATTAAAGGTTAACACTTTGCCCTTAATCTATGGGGACATAAAATTAGCCCAGGGGGGACAAGCCGAACCACATTTTATTTTTTGCATGTTTACATGGTGCGAACCCTGACATGGACAGACTTAAGAGCACTTCACAAAAGGCAGACACAGTTTGCATTACATTTTTTTTCCAGGCACATCTACATTTGCCAAAATTCAAAGCTGAGCCCATGGATTCGAACCTGCTTTCCGTATGTCTCTCCTTTGCCTTCGCCTCACATGCAAGCTCCTCAGACTTTCAGCATCTCGCCCACGTCTATCGCAAGCACACGCACAAAAATAAGCAGCAAGAACCCAACGCCGACAATGGTCTCTCTCTTTGCCTAATATCATACAATTTGGTTTAGCAGGAAAGCTGGGATTATTCTATACATTTGCAGCAGCACAAATGAGGTCCACGAAAGGGCCATACAAGGAGACACTGGAGAAAAGTGATTTCAACAATTAGACTGAGCTAAATATGCTATACAGACTCCGGCGTATCATATAACAATTTGGGATCCAGTGCACAAAATTCTTACATTAGGCGGGGAGCAATCATTTAATCTCGGAGATCATTTTTTCAAAGTCTTCAAGTTCAAATAACTACATCTTTATTTTCGTAGTAAGCACTTTACATGGGACTTTAATGCTTGCACTCCACATAATAAAGCCTGAAGACTAGAGCACAGAAAATGGCCCTGATGCATGACTTTATGGATACCAATTTAAGTAATGGAAGGCATAGGAAGGCTGTTCACATACGCCAACCAGCTCCAGAAGAAAGTACGAAGCAACAAAAAACAATATCCTGCTTTGCTCTTCACCAGCAGATAAGTTTGCCTACATCTCCCCGTATTTCGTCTGCTAGTGCTTAGTATAAGAGTGACACCACAGCTGAAGAATTCCATGTTAATAACAACTCAAATAAGTGGAGTTCAGTTTCAGTTAATGAACCAGTTTCCGGTAGGGAAGAAATTTTGGAAGACAACCTAACCTCCACTACCACCACAAGCACCCACATAGACACGGGCAACTATTATGTAAGCTCGATTTAATCAATGAATTAAAGGCTATGCTTGTGACTTGGATTCGATTACTGACCCAGTCCAGATGAGTTAGACTCAGTTTCAGACGCAGGCATAAGATTCTAGCTTGACACAGCCCCTGGCATCAAAACCGAAAGTACTTTTACTAACACGATGCGTCTACACCAAATAATGTACATATTGACATGCCTCCAACTTACCCACTTCTTGCAGCAATAAGCGAAACATTAACTAAATTATGAGACACGTTGATTAAAAAATCTCTGTCATTGGTCAATCCGACAGCATTGATAAAATAATGTTCTCTGAGCATGCAGATAATATTCACTCGACTCTGTTACGTTAGGCAGGCTGCTGAGCAGCTTCATTAAATGATCAGGCCCTGGCCTGCGTCGCCCTCGCCCTCACACTGGCGCATGCTGCTTAGGCTGCGCTGTGCACCTTTATTTACTTTAACTGATGATTAGGCCTATCACCAGGCCGTGCCTCACCTGGTGCTGTGCTGCTGCCTGTTGTAAGTAACTAGGTAGTGGTAACCAACGTCGTCCAGCTCACGCTCGCCTCTCACTAGACAGAGCAGCCGGTTGAAGGACCCAGTCCACGATGGCTCAGTGAGGTGCGGCCGTGTGGGTATGCTGGGGCGTGGTGGCAAAAAGCAGTAAATGCGCACGCATTCCAATCTAAAAAATAACTGCGCACGCTGCCTGCTGCCGCGCACAGCCTCCACCCCTGCAGAACACCGTCACCAAAGCCCTGCCCAGTTCTGTGTCCCGCCCACTGGGCCGAAAACAGAGCCACAGGCTGCATTCAACACGTCGAGAATCAGATAAATGAGATCATACTAGAAATACGAAGTGAGAAGAACTAACTTGTGACTCGTGTGGTGTGACTGAGTCATGAAGCAGTAATTAACAAACCTAACACTAACAGTAACAGCAACTTACGGTAGAGAAGCACTGCAGCACTCACTTTGTTGTACATGATTATCATAAAATCAATTACCTGCACTAAACGCATGTAGACCCGGCCCTCAAGCACTGCTCAACACTGACACTCCAGAACAACCCCTGCTTAAGCGCGTGCTGCAGTCCGCCGCCGGCCTGCGACCAGGAAGTCAGGCAGGCCGGGCGGGACAACCGGAAACAGGAAGTAGGAGGGCGGGAGCCTACCCCGCCTCCCACGGAAGAGCTGCGATTGTTTGGAGCACCGGAGCAGGCAGGAGCCTACCCTGCGCCCCGGTGCCGAAGAAGGGAGGAAGAGTCCTGCTGCCGGTGAGAGCCGCTGCACCAAGGAAGCCGGTGAGTGTGGCTTCGCCTTGTTGCTGGGCTGCGAGGGCGGGGGGCATGTGTGTGCGCGCGCGCGTGCGGCGGCGGGCTGTGTATGTGTGAGCGTGTGTGTGTATGTGTCTTGGAGTCTGTGTGTATGCGTGTGTGTGTGTGACTGTGGGGGGAGGGGGTTGCCTGTCTGGGTGCCTGCGTGTCTGTGTAAGTGTAAATGCGGGTGCGCGTTTGTGTGCATGCATGCGCGTTAGGCTGACTTGCTGGGAGTATGGGAGGGAAGTGCACAGCGCGGCGCAGGACGGAACGTGCGCGTTCGCGCAGCCAAATCTGCCTGCTAAAGCTCGTGACAGTTTCTTGTCCTCCATTCCCCTGTGTCCGATAGCTATAAGTCTCCGACCCTGGACGCATCCTTCGGATGCGAATTCCAGGGCGAGACCTAAAAAGTGTAGTCAGCGCTTGTTTGTGTCTTTGGTATCTCTTCATGGTTTTCTCACATTCTTTCTCGTGAAACATTTTCTTGGCACCTGCTCATTATTTGGGTTAATTTGTAAGAGAATCGATCACGTGTTCTTGTTCCCAATCACTTGTATTGATATATATTACTGTATAAAAATCTGCCCTGAATGCATGGATTTTACCACTGTACTCTCAAATTGAATGAGTGTAGAAACTCTGGTCCATTGAAACAGCAGTTGCTACACATTGTTTTGCTTGCATGTTGGTCCTTTTTGCAAAAAAACTCATGCTGGGCTTTTTAGGCTCTGAAGTGTTATATTTTCGGCTACATCCACTGTGCACCACACTTAAAATATATGACTATCTTTGATAATATGGTAACTTTTTGAAGTATTTGCGCTCCCAGGACAAGGGGAGGTGTGGCTCACTGGTTAGAGGCGGCAGACCCGAGAGCAGAGAACGGCCCGGGACCAGGGTTCGATTCCCGACGCGGCAGGGTCATGGACCAGGATCAGCGGACTGATAATTCTCGCATCGGTGCCTACTCCGACCAGGGATCACACTCGGCAACTCTGGGCATTAGCTTGCCTCATCTCCACAACAGCCCCACACAAACGCCGGGGATGCCTGGTTTCACATTGGAGACCCCCAGGAGGGACTATCTCACAGGGAAAGCCAGGACGGGTTCCCCAGCGGTCTATAGCGCTACGAGGCCTGCGGTGCGGGTAGCAGTGCGCTTTACAAGACACAATTTACAATTTACTATATTCAAGATTGCATGCACCGTTACTTGTATCTCCTGTACTGCAAAATAAAACTGATGCACTGAGCCAGCAGATGAAAAAATAAACTTTTTTACCAGAGCTGGGGTTCTTTTCCATCCGTTAGTGCTGGCATAAAAGCATGGTTGGACAAGGATTTCCACCTGTCACATATGTTATGCTGGCGCATTTTCGTGCACGGTTGAGCTAATTTTGTTAGCCATGTAAATTCACACTGCCTTCTCCTAGACCCTTCAGTGACCAACAGAATCCAATTGTTCAAAGTACTACTGCTGCTTTGAGGACCTCGATGATGTCCTACATATAATAAGCGCCGAGACACCTACGGGTATTGGAGCGCTTTACAAATCTCAAAAATAAATGAATAAATAAAATTAAATTAATATATCCTTTTGAACCTATGGATCTAAGATTGGGGTCAGCACAGTGACAGAATATGCTCCAGTGTCAGAGGCCCCTGCCTCTTCACCCCCAAAATGCAATGAGGGTTCAAATATTTTCACACCCAGGCAGTAAATAACAAATACCTCTGTATTCATCATTATATTTTCGGGCCAACATCCATTGAGCAATAATTCACTGATAACAAAAGCACATGGCTTTCTAGCACAATACATTAACTGATAGTTCACATAAAATGTTGTTGCATGGTCAGGGCTATGGAAACAGCAATCTTCTCAGACCACAACTCCCTTTCTGGAACATCCGGCTACCATAACTCGCGGGTGGGGGGGGGGGAGGAGGGGGGGGGTTCAGTGGGGTCACGCAGGGGGTTGCGCAGATTCACGGGGGAGGTGAGATGGGTTTAATTAAAATAAAGAAAACTTAACTTACCAGGTCCGCGCCACCTCAACTCCAGACCGGGTCCTGCATTTTCCTGCTGCTCTCCTGAACAGGAAGCAGCCACAGGCAGCCTCCCTTCCCTCCCCTAAGCCAATCACAATGCTGCAATGGCAGCGTTGTGATTGGTGTGCACGGTGGTCAGCTGGGGGCCTATGTGAAGGCTATTTTCTCTATGCATGCAGCCTACATGGAGAAAAGGGAGAGTGCGCATGATTGGTTTGGTCGGCCCCAGAGGGCCGACCGAACAGGGCCCACAGGATTGAGCAAGGCACTTCTCCGCTGCTTTTGAGCAGACCCGCCTGCTCCCAACCAACCAATGGTAGTTTTACCATTTTATGTGTCTGCTTCTCGCTGTAAAGGAGGAGCCACCCCTGGGGACATCAGAGCATAGGAGCAACAATTGCTCAGGCCAGGAAGGATGGCTTAGAGAAAAAAAATGAAACTGATTCTTTTCACAAGAAATGTATATACATAATTTCTGTATGATCTATTTACTAGATGACACAAGTTAATGTGCAAAGGAAGAGGTTTATGAAAATCCAAATCCTTGCTACAATAGTATTGTGAAACACGTACATTCACAGAAGAAAATGTCCTTATTCACAATTCTTGAAATACTTCTTGCTTACTCCTGAATTAAAGTAATTAGACAGAAGCAAGCTTGGAGTACTCCTGGAACTTAGTAGTTTGTCAGGAGCACTACAATAGTAAGCCACGCCTAGTTACTGAAATATCTTTGTGTTTCTGGACCACTTTGAACATTGCAAACCTTACGTATTTGAACATATGTGTTTGTCAACTGTGAGTTGCAAATTAAACTGAATTAGTATTTCCACCAACCATTTATGAATAAATGAGGGCAGGAAATAGAGGGTATGCATGTAGTGTAGTCATTTGCAGATTCTAACAAGAAAGCACAATATTGATTGGCATACAACTCAATAAACTATCTGTATCTTTTTAGGAGTAGACTGCAGACAGCTTTAGCTGTCTGTAGGCAGACATATTCTTTCAAATACAAACATATGCTCAGAGATGTCTTTACGCTATCCTCTTCCTCTAAATGTACAGGTTTGTTGTTTTCTGATCCTGATTCATTTCCTTCCTACCTATTCAACTGCTTGTCCTTCCCGGAGCATTTTAGTCTTAATGTGTTCTAACTGGATGGGTACTAGCTTTCCAAAGCATACTTGAGATGACTGTGCTCACTTTTCGTCTCCTATTTTTTATGATCTGGCTTGACAGCGCAGCTTGGTCAGACAAGTATGCGAGCATCACTAGAGAAGGGCTTTGGCTCCAACCACATTTTGGGAGCCAGTAGTACATGTTTTGACTGGACAAAAGTTGAGTGTTCCTACAAAATATTTGCTCGCCCTTCACACAGCTATGATTATTTTGTTTCTTTACCCAGCTGCAAACGGTTAAACATTCATTGGCACACACATGGCACTGTAATGCAATTAAGTGTCTTAGATAACTAGGGGCTAGATGTAGGTAATTGTAAATTACCGATTCGAAAATACCGATTTTTACCAATTCGGTATTTTCGAATCGATAATTGCCATGTAGAAAAAACTTCGGTAAAAATTACTGAATCGTTAAGATTCGGTAATTACCGAATCAGTATTTACCGATTCGGTAATTGCCATTCATTCCTATGGGCCTGGAGGCCCATAGGAATGAATGTCAATACCGATTCGGTAAAATAGGGAAAGAGTCAAGAGTGGCAGGGTGTCTCTTTGGCACCCTGTTGCACCCCTGATTAGTGCTGGTGTGCACATGTGGCATACATACATGCCCTAAGGGCATGTGTGTCTGCCACATGGCACTGGTGTAAATGCACACATTTGCATTTACAGTGGAATTCCTTATTTAGCACCAAGTAATAGTTGGTGGTAAATAAAGAATCCTGGAAGCACAAAAGCACTCTTCAAAGTGCTTCCTACATTTCATTTACCAATTCGGTAAATACCGAATCGGTAAATGATGATTCGGTAAATTTGCCCCTCACATAGGAAAAGCCTATTACTGGTCGGTAACGGCTGATTTGGGCCATTACTGACCGGTAATGGTCTGCCTACATCTGGCCCTAGATCATTTATGGTGTTTTTCTCTGATAACAGCTCAGATGGGAGGAGGGAAGTCATTCATCTACATAGATATTTAGGTCCGACTTGACAGTGCATTTATAAGCCAGACCTATTGGTATTGCCAATGCCTGTACCTATTTATCCACCACTATGTATCCACCTATTTGCCAGTGCACTCTCTTTTCATTCCCACACATTGCTTCCCAATCTCTGTTACTTCTCACTGACCTTGTAATATTTTTTCATTTTTTTTTCTTGCACTTATTTTTCACTTGGCCCAGCAGTTGCAAATCGCTACTGGGTGCATACTTCCTTTCTCATAATTTGCACACCTTAAAAAAAATGCAAACATTGTTATGTACAGTTCATTCTGTGCTGTCCTCCGTGTTAAAACTATAAATTAAAAATGACCACTATTCATCTTCATAACAGAAATATGGGCATGCTTCACAATGCATTGTTGTGCATCAGACAGCTTCTTCAAAAGGGTATCCTTTGCATGAACCCCCATTCCAATATTGACATTGGTCTGAATCATGTGTTCTTGTTTGGAATTAAGTCACCGTTTGACTGAGGTGTGAGCCCTCATCGAACAGCAACCACAAACCTACTCAGGATAAGGCAAAAGCAACCCCTAATTAACCTGCTCTCAATCCCATGGTGGCTTGGCACAGATGTGTTATGTCATCATGAAGGAGAATAACATGTTGCCTGGGAGATGTTATAACATTGGTAATAGCGGTGAGCTTGGTTCTGGAAGTGGTAATCAGATAGCAGCTGTAAGGAATTGGGTTACTATTTGAGGGGGGGTAAATCCTTGGGTAAAGTTACAAGCAAATCCTCAATTAACCTATGCTCCACTGTCGGGTAGCTTGGCACAAAGCAGGCAGGCTTATCTTGAGGCAATGTGTAAAGTATTTGTGCAACACTTCAAACTGTAAAACTGTGAAAACACCACACAAAAACATCCCACACCAGGTTAGAAGAATAGAGCTTAATTTAATAGATAACAGACCAAAACAACAAAAATCCAATTAGCAGAATTGGAGATATTGAAATTTAAAGTTGTAAGAGTAAAGGGAGCGAAATGGTGTAAAGCCCCAACTGTGGATATCAGTATGCGCAGCTCGGGGGAAAGTCACAAGTTCAGGCACACCACAATGGAGCGTGGGCCAGAAACAGGGGCCCAGTTAGCCCCACTGAACAGAGTATCCTAAATTCTTTGCGGAGCATTGCGTGGATCTGCATCAAAGATGCGTCACATAGCTGAGGAAATGAATCTGTTTGGAGATGCAACAATGCTGTGGTGTGAGGTCCTACGGCATCAGCATCAGCATCGAGGATCCCGTCAACAGGGATTGCGATACAAAGTCTGGTGTTCGGAATTCAGCACGCTGTCAGGGCAATACATCAGTTACAAACTGCAGCAAGGCTGCGATGTGGAGTTTGGTGTCGTCATGGAGGCTGCCGTTGACAAGAGATGTGAGGGCCTGTGCCAAGGATGCATCACAAAATGGCAGTTCAGAAGGTGGTGTGTGCTGCAGCAGCGATGTGATTCTTTGCAACAAGTCCAATCCCCGCTTTAGTGGAGATGCGCCTGTTCTGCTCGGGGTTGCACCACGCAGCAGAGGAGATGTGTCAGTTTCACTGGATCCACAGAGGCTGACAAAGCACTTTAAGCCCACTTCCAAGGGTCTAGGAGTGGGATGGCACCACTTGGCAGGGTTGACTCATAAAGGGCAGAGTCTAGGTGCACAGCAGGGCAGCAGTTCCTTAAGCTGGCAATCTGTGTAGCAGCATAGCAATTCTTCTTCCTGGCAGAGTATACTCAGGTCCAGAAGTGTACTGAAGTGGTATTGTCTGAGGTTCTTCTTTTATACACAGTTGTGCCTTTGAAGTGGAGAGAAGCTTTTCTTTTCGAGACCTGCCTTTGAAGTACTCAGATGCCCTGGCTTCCTGGTCCTGGTTCTTGACTAACTACAGGGTGTATGCAGCCCTTTGCCCTTTGTGTGGAGACAGGACATAACCTAATCAGGTGTTACTGAAGTTGGGCCCAGCTCCTCCCTCCCATCCTGCTAAAGCTCCCATTGTGTTAGGCTGTCTAGGAGCAATACACAAAGGCTAACTGTCAACTACACCCAGTCAAGTGACCAGAGGCAGGCAGCAGGCACCAAATGGCAAAGGCAAGAAAATGACAACTTTTTAAAATGGGCTTTTTCAAAATTGTAATTTAGAATCCGGCTTCACCATAAGTAAGGATTCAGAACGAGGATTCCAGAGACACCACACATGAACCAGTCATCTCTTTCCGTTTGAAAATTACACTTATAAATTGTAATAAGGCATCCTATGGGAGAGATAGGCCTTGCAGTGATGATGAATGTAAGAGTTTTTTACTACGAGGACATGTAAAACTTAAAAGTACAAGTCCAACTTTTTAAATACACTGCACTCTGTTCTTGGGGCTGTCCAGGGTCTATCTTAGGGGTGCCATATTTATTAAAAGGAAAGATTCGGGCCTTCTTTATCCAGTCACATCTAAGCTCCCATTGCGCGTGGTTGTCTAGGAGGAATATAAAAGGCCCAACTGCCAACTACACCTACTTATCCAAGTTCACCATAAGTTAAGATTTTAAAGGAGGATTCCTGAAACACCAAACATGAACCATTCATCTCTTCCTATTTGAAAATTAGACTTCAAATGTAATAAGGCAACTCCAATGTTATCCTATTGGAGAGATAAGCATTGATGTAGTAAAGAATACATTTTTCTCTACCAGGACATGTAAAGCCTAAATGTACATGTCCAGCTTTCTGAGTACACTGCCCCCTGACCTTGGGGCTGTCCATGGCCTATCTTGGGCTGGCTTATATGTATTAAAAAGGGAGGATTGGACCTGCAAAGGTTCATTTTGCCAGGTTAAAATGGCACTTCAAACTGCCCTCACGGGCTCTGCAATGGCGGGCTTGAGACGCTTAAAGGGCTACTAAATGGGTGGCACAATCAGTGCTGCAGACCCATTAGTAGCTTTTAATTTACAGGCCCTGGGCACATGTGCTGCACTTTACTGGGGACATATAAGTGAATTAAATATACCAATTGGATATAAGCCAATGCTACTATATTTTTGAGCAGACAGCAAAAGCACTTTAGCACTGGTTTGCAGTGGTAAAGTGTGCATGGTCCTAAGCCCACAAACAAAGTCAGCGAAAACAGGAGATCTGAAAGTAAAAGGTTAGGGGGAACCACCCCATGGATGCCAGGTTTAACAGTTCTATTATCAGTGCGAACAAGCATTGTCCAAGCCAGTGGCTTGACCATTTAGAGCCAAGACCTGCTTACTTTGCCAACACTCTTCGACATCATTTGGGAGTAGTGACCTCTAGCTTGCTCCCTGCTACTCCCGGCACTTCCTTGACGCCCCCTGGTCTCAGAGGTAGAGGGAGCAAAACCAAACAGCTTCGACCCCTGACTATTCACAAATGATGTCCATGCAGGCAGCGATATGTAAAGCAAAAAGCACCAGCATGCACCAACAACATAAGTACAAAAAATAAGAATTCGACTTTCTACATCCTGCATGAATAAAATCCATAGAATAAGCTTATTCATTGAAACATTTCTTATTCAACTCAAATGCACTTATCCAAATAGATGTCTTGCCATTTCCATCTCCTGCGTATAAAATTCAATACTTACCATATTTTCTAAAGTGCACCACTCTCGCGCAGTCCAGTAATGGTTTATAGCAGTCAACGGGCCCACATTTTATTATGTGCAGCTCCACGAGCTATCGTAAACATGCGATACTTCAAAGTAGCTCAATATGATTCTATCTCAGACCACAGAGAGCCCGACAAAGCAACAGCATGTTTTGAGCACTGTGAAGGACGATAATATTACTTGAGCATATAAATGGTCCCCTTCAAACATCACATCTGGGCCATTTCTATAGGCGCCTTTCAAGCACAAGTGAAATGGAAGCCATGGTGACACAGATTATAACTCTTGTACTGGTTTAAAAGCAATCCACAATCTCATGTGACTATATTTTATCTTCTTCCTGTACCTTGGCTAGTTAGATGACTAAATGTACCGTATTGTATTTTATAAAATGTGCTTTATTACTTTGTGTTATTTTGAAGTATTTTACATTTTTGAAAGGCTTATTAAACAATGCATAAGAATTTATCGCACAGGCACAGACAATGCTTCAGGAAAACAGTGATATGGACATAAAAGTTAATCTGAGCACACTGGGCAAGTTTCACAAACCCTGTTCCCAAATTTGCTCTAGTGAACAAAAAGGACATATTTTTTACATGAACAAATTGGCAAAGTGAATTTGCACATGTACAAATTGTAAACCATGTGAACAGATTACATTGCACACATTCGTGTTACCCCTGCAAAGACTTTAGAATCTCAGAGCATGCTATTCCCCTGTGGTAATCTAGGCCTAGCATAAGGGTATTGCTGGGGGGGTTAGGGGGGGGGAGGGGGGTATAGTAGTTGAGGCAATAGAAATAAAATACATCCTGCACTGCAGACCTATACTCGACTGGTCATGTCTTACTGAAGGGAGGGAAAAGCTATTTACATTCACTGTCCTAATTCAGACTGTTGACCATGTAGAGTTAGCATTGCCAAGAACGGGCCCATTGAAATCCGTGCGGGTGAGAGTGCTGACATCAGCATGTGCCCCTCATCATGGTCACATGATTTATAGGAACGAATACATAACACAACAGCAACACATATAATCATTGCTTTGTTATGCATGTTGGGCCAATCAATGTTTTCTAACCAGCCCCATTTGTGAATTGTGACCCAGGCACGCAACACCCATTGGACTCAAAGGGCTTGAGACAAGGGATGAGACAAGTTTCCCGGGCGCACACATAGACGCACCTGAGTACTTCACAACCTTTTGCTTGTTAATGAGTGTTGGAAATGGCCCTTTTTGCAGGGTATCCCCAAACTTTTTGATTCTTCCTCCCTTATTTTTCCTGACCCGTGGTTGTTGGCAATAGGACTCTGGGCACTTTACCACTGCTGATCAGTGCTAAAGTGCATTTGCTCTCTGTATAAATTATTATTGTGATTGATTATCCATGATTGGCATATTTGTGTTACCAAGAAGTCCCTAGTAAAGTGCACTGGGTGTGCCAGGGCTGGTGATTCAAATGCTACCAGTGGGCCTGCAGCACTGATTGTGCCACCCACAGGAGTAGCCCTAAAAGGGTGTCTCAGGCCTGCCACCGCAGTGCCTGTGTGCAGTTGCTAACTGCCATGCTGACCTGACCAGTGTCCACACTGGCCAGGCCTAACCCTTCCCTTTCTGTAAACATTGGACACCCCTATGGAAGGCCCTAGGAACCCCCCTGGGCAGAGTGTAGTGTATGTGAAAGGTAGAGCATGTACTAGTGTGGGTAACATGCTCTGGTAGTGAATTACAGCCATTTTCGTTTTTCACTATTGGAAGGCTATCTTGCCCATAGGCTATAATGGGGAATGCTGTGTATAATGTTTACCTGCATATTTTCCCATAGGAGCAAGATCGAAAATTAAAGTCTGGTATCCCTGAACTCGGAATTTAATAGCACATCTTTTAGGAAGGATGGTTTTTAAATCCTGTGTTTGAAAGAAGCACTTTTAGAAAGTGGCTGCTTTCTTGTCTGACCTTTCTGTGTGCCTTGGCCTGTTTGTGAATTGACTGTCTGGTTTGTGAGTGACAGGGCTGGGGGTTTCCAATAGACAGAATGTGTCCACCCAGTGGTGAATAGAGAAATCTGCATCTAGATGGGAGCGAGGAGTTGCACCTGGGACTTGAATAGGACTGTGCCTGCCCTCCACAGTGCTGGTTCCACCCCCTGTGGTGCGTCTGATGTCTCTGTCCTGCACTGTGAAAGGAGAGAAGGATTCATGTCAACAAAGTGCTCCAAGGCTGTGCTTTCCCTCCACAATGCTGGCTCCATCTCCTGTGGGGCGTCTGATGTTTCTGCTCTGCACTGTGAAAGGAAAGAAGGAGTCATGTAAACAGAATGCTCCAGAACTGGTTTGAACCGGGCTCAGAGCCCTCCTGCACAAAGAGAACAAAGACGTTTTTGGGTATAAGTACAGGACCCCAGACCACTGAACTATAGATCATCCTGGAATCAAGAAGGAACCTCTGCCAAGGCGAAAGCTGGAAGACTGAAGAAGGAAGACTGTCCTGCTGTTGCTTTGCTGGACTGACCTGCAGTTGCTTTGCTGTCAAGGAGAGGGGAAGGACTTTCCTTTGTGCTGTGTCCCCTTGCTTGAAGGAATCTCCAAGGGCCTGGAGAAGAGCTGGCTCCCTGTTAAGAAGTCCCAGAAACAAAAGGACTTCACCCCCCAGCTTCCCTGAACTCTACTGAGAGAGTTATGTCCTTCCTAGAGTGCTTGGGCCAGTTGTGATGCCTCTGGAATTTGTACCTGTGTTGGGAAGCTGGAAACCAAGATTTTAAAGACTTTCTGCCAGTTTTAATGCATCGCTCGCTTGTGGAGCGCACCCCCGTCAGTGCGAGGAAATTCCTGCCACTGCGAAGGCTGAGATCATCGCAGCGCCTGTTACCGTTGCCAGAGTCGTTGCATCCTTTGCTTGTGGTATGCACCAGTCCCGGGAGGGAAGATTACCATTGCTGCGAGTATTGTTGCAGAGCCTGTCGTCACTGGGTGAGATTGTCGCACTGCTTGCTTGCGGACCGCATCATGTAGCTGCGAGAGACGTCACAGAGCCATCGCATCAAGGGGCCGTGAGAGGAGAAGATCGCGGCTGAGCCACGCATCGTCGCCGCACCGGAAATCGCTGCATCGTACCTTTTGCGAGCCGCTTCCACCGAAACCTGTGCACCGGAATCCACGCAAGGTATCGCATCCCTCCCCATACAGACCGGAGTCACTGCAACACGCCCACTATGACCAGCGGGGTTGTCGCATTGCCTCTCCTGGGTCTCAGGAGTGACGCATCGCTTGCTTTTCAACGCTACAACTTTCACTTAGAACTTTTTGTCGCATCTAAAGGTACTGTTGGCTAAAACGTGACGCAACTGTGGATTATTTTAATGCAACCTTAAGAACTCATTTGAAACCATATTCTTGAACTGAGTATGTTGGATTTTTGTCGTTTTGGTCTTGTGTAGTTTAGATTAAATACCTTTATTTTTCTAACCTGTTGTGGAGTTAGTTTGGGGGTTTTTCACTGTGTTACTGTGAGTGTTCGTACAAATACTTTGCACATTACCTTCGATAAGCCTGACTGCTCGTGTCAAGCTACCAAGGGGGTGAGCAGGGGTTATCTAAAGAGTGTATCCTTCTTACCCTGACTAGAAGCAAGGGTCCCTATTTGGACAGTGGTACCTACCTCTGTCAACTACAGACCCCCCAGTTCTAACATTTTGGTCAGCGGTGGGATCTTGAACTTGTATTTGTACTAGACCCACTGAGACTGGTGTACATCACTAGTGAGTGCAGACCACTATGCCACCGCATACTACAGTTGAGTTTTTTTGTTTTGGTTCCATTTTTATCGTAACCCTGAAAGAATCCAATCATCATGTCTCTGAATGGTAAACCAGCAAGTGAGGTTGCAGAACTGGAGTTTGATATTGAAATGTTAAGTGATTACAAAGCAGGTCAACTCAAGCAGTTCTGCAGGAGGTTTGGATGCCCCATGAAGCGCCGCTCCAAGAAGGAGGAGCTACAGAAGGCCTTAAGGGCCTGGTGGGAGACCAAAGAGGCTGGGGAGACAGATGGTGCAGAAGTGGAGGAGGATACAGAAAGGGATGGTTTCAGGTCACAGGATCTGCCTGTGTCCAGAGCAGCCTCCAGGGCTGGCAGCAACCATTCAGCTGAAATCTTTTCCCCAGAGGACTTGGAGGAAAACCAAAGGGCTAGAGATCATAAGTTAGAAATGTTTTGGCCTGAATTGAAGCTGAAGCAAATTGAGAAAGAGGGAGAAAGAGCGGCGGAGGAGAGAGAAAGGGTGACAGAGGAGAGCAAAAATGCCCATGCCCTGGATGAATTGAAATTGACCTTGGCCCATGAATTGAGAATGAGGGAGCTTGAGTTGGAGCTCGAGAGTTTGAGGCCATGAGTGTCTCAACTGAAGAAGAAACATGGGTAGCTCAAGAGTTGGAGGTGGAGTCCACCTCAGATGTGGCAGCAAGATTATAGTTTCCAGTGCTGAGAGAAAGGTACAAACACCCAGAGATGTGGCGCCTGACTTGAGGAAGGGGGTTGACATACACCAGGGGGTTCAGGTTTATGATGTAGTTCCAGTGGTGTGCGGTGTCCCTGAAGTAGATTGGGCGACTGACACAGGGGATAATATTCCTAGTGATGGGAGGGACACACTATTGACTCTAGATGAGAGCTGCAGAGAGAGGGGTTCCTACATAGTAGAAACGTTGGTGTGTGAGTGTGAAGACCAGCCAGATGAGTGTGGGTTGTGTGACAGAGACAGTAGTACGCTGTCTTGCCAATCTCAGGAGAGTGGTGTGGGGTACTTGTGTGAGGCACTGGAGGGTGAGGCCATGGGGAGCTTTGTTAACAAACGTGGGGGGGCTGTGTGATTCATTTGTTGGAGAGCATATTTTAAGTCCCTGTTTTGAATAGCTATGCCAACACCCGGTGGAGTGTGACTTCACTGATCCCAGAGAGCTTGCGTTGGAGGCAGACCTCTTGGTGGATTCCAGAGAGTCTGAAGAGGCATTGAGGAGTGATCCCAAATGGAGTGGCCCGGATATCTTCCCGACCTGTGAGGTGGAAGAGGTTCATTGTAGCCCAGTTAGGTCCCAGTGTAGTGGGATGGGTGTAGGGGCTCACGTCCTGTCTCAGTGGAGAAGGAGTGAGTGTGGGACTGCGTGTCCCAAGGTGCCCAAAACCCAGTCTCAGGGCCTGGAGGGTTCCTTAAGGGAACACCATGTTGGGGGCCTAGAGGGTACTAGTAGGCCATTGGAGGAAGATCTCCTAGTGTCTGGTGAACGGGGAGTGCCTGTAATCAGGCCTCCATCAGTTCTGGTGTCTGGCAGTGCCACTCTAGTTGGGATGGTGCAGAAATTCAGACTGAGGAGTGAGAAGGGGGTAGGAGTCCCCAGTGGGAGAACCGTCGGGGCAGGGGCCAGCCAGAAGGGCTGAGTCACCGGTGAGTGACCATGGTGACACCACTTCTGTCCGGGGGATTTTCGCGCACTGTCAGGTGGACAGGGGTCGGGAGATCTGCACCAGGCAGACTGTCACAGAACACATGAGTTATGTGTCACCCTCAAGAGGGTACTGTGTGGGTCCCCAGAAGTCCTGGTGTGCCAGGCAAGTGCACAACCACAGGTATTGGTCCCTGGGTTGGGAGACCAGGTTCAGGATCTGCGTGACCTGGAAGGAAGGACATCTGTAACCAGTGTCCTGACCGGTTTGGCTTCCAGGGGTACCCCTCCAGTATATAGCGGGCAGACTACATGAAGCAGGCATACAAGGAACCACCCTTGACTGTATCCGATCTTTATCTCCGGCAGGAGTCAAGGGATCAGACTGCCACCCTTCCTCTCAGTACCCACACAAATTCTACTGCGGAGTGCCCCAGGGATCACGGCTCAGCCCAACACTCTTCAACATCCACATGGCCCACTCACCACCATTGTCCGACAGCACAGCCTTAGCCTAGTATGCTACTCCAAGGACACCCAGCTCATCCTCTCCCTCACCAAGGAGCCCACTAATACCAGACTCAACTTCCAGGAAGGAATGCAGGAAGTTGCAAACTGGATGAGCAACATCTGCATTAAACTCTACTAGAGAGGACATAAATAGTCATCCTTAGAACCACCCCAGCGACATGTAAAAATATCTGGTGGCACACCACCCTCGGCAGCCCCCCAACCCACACGAACCACGCCAGAGACCTGGGCATCGTACTCAACTCCTCCCTCTCCACGTACCCACAGGCCTACGCCGTTTCCTCCAGCTACTTCAGCATCATCTGCATCCTCTGTTAGAGCTTCAAATAGATCCCCCCAAATCCAAAAAGACTGTCACCAATGACCTAATTTCGAGCAGACTGGAATACCGATACACCTAATGTGCTGGCATGGAACAGTCTAACTCAGGCTTTTGTTCACACTTTCCTCAGAGGTCCTGACCTTCCATCTCACCTACTTGGTTCCCACCTTTCCCAGCATTTTCAGATGTGCGATGGAGGCGCAGAATCTCGGACGGAAGTCTGTCTACTGGTGGGTGGACATATTACAAGCAATGTTCTCTGACATTTGCTACATGTGCATTCTCTCATTTGTGAGCTACATTATTGTGGACTTGAGGCCAAGGTGTGTTCAGTTGGTACTTTCCTACAAGCTGTCTATTTCCATAAGTGCCATTCGCAAACCGCTGGTTGAAGATGGACTGCAGAAAGATGTAGGAGTCCTGCACACTCCCTGGAAACTTGGCTATGCATTGGCGAACAAGGCACAGTGGTCCACAATTGCCTGCACGTTCATGGAGTGTGTGTGCTTCCTGTTCCGGCAAATGTGTGCAGAGTCTGCGGAAGGCACAAGTAGGACATGGATGCAGTCAATTGTCCCCAACACATGGGGGAAGCCAGCATTGGCATAGAGGCCTTGTTTGGTTTCAAGCTATTCTTGAGCAGTGTTTGGGAAGCATGGGTGCTGCGTCGTCAAGCTGATGACGGCATCCAAGACATTTGGGAGGAACCTTGAAAAGGATGACTATGAGACTCCCCCAACTCTGGCAGTTGTTGGTTGGAAGGTACCAGAGACCAACATGTGCAGCACTGCTAGAAGCTTTGTCTGTGGAGGGATGTTGGGGCCTACAGCCTGGGGGCTATCTGGGTCAATATGCGGAGGACGGAGGACATTTTCAGCCTGTAGTGGGCTATCACATGCTCTGACATTAGCTCTATCCGGGTGATGCATTGACGATAGACCCACTGTCTTCTTTGGTGCTGCCTCTGTGTTGTTCCTGGGGGCAATGGCATTGGCGATGGTTGTTGTGGAATTCTTGGTGCTCCGAGCTGCATGAGTAGTGCCTCCATGGCATCAGTAGCTTGTCAAATGTGGTTCTGTGCTACTTTCCCTTAAGACCATTTTTTCTGGTCTTAGAAACGAGCCACTAATGGGCCTTAACGGCTGTTTTTTTAATGTATCGCAGGACCAGCCAATCATTGTAAATATCGCAAAGTGGGGTTAGCAGCGGATATTGCATTGGAACACCTACCTTGCATCTCATTTTTGTTACATATCGCTAACAGAAGTGGTGATCGGAAAAGCGGACGATATCAGTAACGGCAACATGTACATACTGCGATAAAAAAAAACGCTGTAACGTCAGATAACTTACGCTACGGTGGCATTAACTACTTTTATATATGCCGCTAAGTCTTTTTTCTGGAAGTCGAATTATTCAGTCAGACAAGGCTGTAAGCTGTAGATGGGAAGGGCATGATGTTGTCGGATGCTGATTGTTATCATGCCTGCTGAATCAGATATGCTGCTCCGAGGAAGATTGTAGCATGAGCTGTGGTGCATTGCAGCCTACCGGCGATGAAACTTGGTGGATAAGCTTGGCAGGTTGGTCTCGCTCTTCTGAAAGCTATCGGGAAAAAATCCTTGAAAAAGTTTCTAGGTCCAAGCTTTTAGGGTAAGGCAGGAATGCTACATTTTGACACATAACTAAGGGTGCCAGGGTAAGGACTCACTCCGGTAGATGTCATCAGCAGGGTCCTGGACAGATCCAGTTGGAAATGGACAGCTTTGCTCCTGAGGAAAGTGGAATTCTTGTAGCTTGTGTGTCACCCAACTGCCGCTTGGAGCCCACTTCTTTGTCACGAGTACAAGTGGGCACAGGTCCTGCCCTTAGGTCACAACAGCAGATGCAATCTTTCCTCGGTCTGCACAGGTACAGCTGTGTTCTGAAGAGGGTACTAGGGGTATAATATTTCTGCTGAGTGACAGCTTGTGGTAGGGAAACTCACTTTTGCAGCACTTTCTTTGTGCTTTACTGAGAACTATCAAACAGTTCCTCTGCCTACCTAAACCCAATGTGGCAGAACCTATCTTTCCCTATGCAGAGCTCCCTGAGCCCACCCCTGAGTTGTGGCTGTGATAATAGGCAAACCTTTCTTTAGAAATGGGGGTCTGTAGTTGGCAGGTTGTTACCCTGTCCAAGTAGGGACCCGTCTTCCTAGTCAGGCTAAGGGGGATACACTTCTAAAAAAAACCCTGCTCATACCCTTGGTAGCTTGGCACGAGCAGTTAAGCTTATCTCAGAGGCAGCGTGTGAAGCATTTGCACATAACCAGCAGTAATACAGTGAAAACACTACAAAAGGACATCACACCAGTTTTAATATAATAGCTAATATTTTATCTTTGCAAACAAGACCAAAAATGATAAAAATCCACCATACAGTTCTTAGAAATTTCAATAACCGAAAATTAACTTAAAATATAGTTTCTCGAAGTGGATAGATCTGTCTGGGCCAATCAAGGCATCGTGAACAACAAATCCAAACAGTCCTGGCTGATCACAGCTTGGCAAGCCAATTATAGTGTCAGTAAGCTCCGTAAATTAGTACCTTTGCAAATGCAGGGCCACCCAGACATCGCAGTGACCTCCAAAGAGCCGATGTTGGCAGGGGTTGGTTTCGGAGGTTGGTACAGGAGTCATCTGGTCCTTCTAGTCACACGCATTGCAGACCTAACTCCCTGCGGTTAAAGTCAAGAGCGCTGGAGTTGGGGGCGTTGCGGCACTGTGTTGTGCTCTCAGGTCACAGTGCAGGCAGCAGCTCAGTGGCAGCCATCCAGCAGTGTTGGTAAGACCAGAACTGTGGTGCAAAGTTGGGGGGTGCTCGTTGTAGTGCTAGAAGGTCATGGTGAAGCAGGAGTGGAGTCACTGGCCCCTGTGTCAGTAGGCCAGGCCTGCGGTGTGGGATAGGGTGGTGAATTGTGTAATTTACGAGCGGTGCCCTCAAACCACAGTACAAGCAGCAGCTTCCAAGCCAGTTTGGAGTGGTGTCATCAGGGATATCGGGGCGCAGAGTGAAGCGTGGAGGTGCAAAGTGCTCTTCCCACATGTTACGATGAAAACAGTGGCTCAGTGGCCGCAGCTCTATGCAGTACCCTCAGGACACAAGCCGGAAGTGGTGCTGTTGACGTCGCCGGGTTGCTTTCGCATCTGTTCCAGCACAAAACACACAGTTTCTAGTGCTGATAGCAGAGTAACCTGAAGTCTTGCTGTTGCTGAGACTTCTTGAACAGAGGGCAAGCTCTACCTCAAGTCCTTGGAGAAACTCAAACAAAGAAGTTGAAAAAGGTTCAGTCCAGTCCTTTTTCTGCCCAAGACAGACGCAGCCACTGCATGCCAACACAGCAGAGCACACAGCAAAGTGGTACTTCTGGCTCACAACTTCTCCAGCTCTTCTTCTTGGCAGGTTCCTAGATCCAAAAGAGTTCTAAAGTCCTGGAGTCAGGGTCACAATATTTATACCATATTTTATCCTTGTTCTCCTTGTGGCAAGGGTCTCTGAGCCCAGACAAAACCAGTTCTGACCTCTCAGGCCTAGCTTCACTACAGGAGGTTGCGACTGCGTTGTGCAGAGGAAGCACTGCCTATTCAGGTGCTTGTGGAAACTCCTCCCACCACTCTAACTGCAGACTATGCCTATTCGGCCCAACTATGAGTCACCAGGAACAGCAGGACACACCTCAATCCCCTCTTGTGGCTGTCTACACTGAATGCACATCCCCAGCCCCTGTCTCTCCAAAACCATACAATACACAAACCAGCAGAACCACACAGACTGGTTAGGCTGGAAAATACCAATGTTCTAAAAGTGGTATTTCCAAACACAACACACCCATGCTGCAGTCTACTAGTGGTATGTAACTTACAGGCTCCGAGTACACCTTGTGCCATATACTAGGGACTTATAGGTATGGTAAATATTCAAATTAGGTGTGTACCAATCCAACATGTTTTAGGAGGTCAGAGCACATACAGTGGTACAAAAGGGGGTGGTGATGGACTGAGCATCTGAATCAATCAAACACTCACACCCAGTGAAAAGATATCGGTTTAATCCATCACCGTTCTTTAGCCCACTCTGCCACCCCAGTTCAGACATGGCTATATGCAAGTCAGTCTGACCCTGTGCCTCATTGGAACAGTCCAGCCCGAAAGGCCAAGCCATGTCTTCCCTGGACCGGAAACAAGCTTCCGAAGACCGGTTTCTGGCATTCCAGCCGTCTTCAGCCTGGCTTGCTTGAATCCAGTGGCAAAGTGAGCAAGGGACTCACGTCTGAGCATACCCTGGCACACTTATGGCGGCCAAAAGCGGTACAAAAGGGGGTGGTGATGGACGGATCATCTGAATCAATCAACCACTCACACCCAGTCAAAAGATCTGGGTTTAATCCATCACCGTTCTTTAGCCCACTCTGCCACCCCAGTTCAGACATGGCTATATGCAAATCAGTCTGACCCTGTGCCTCATGGGAATAGTCCAGCCCGAACTACCAAGCCATGTCTTCCCTGGACCGGAAACAAGCTTGCGAGGACCGGTTTCTAGCATTCCAGCCGTCTTCAGCCTGGCTTGCTTGAATCCAGTGGCAAAGTGAGCAAGGGACGCACGTCTGAGCATACCCTGCCACACTTATGGCGGCCAAAAGCGGTACAAAAGGGGGTGGTGATGGACGGAGCATCTGAATCAATCAAACACTCACACCCAGTCAAAAGATCTGCGTTTAATCTATCACCGTTCTTTAGCCCACTCTGCCACCACAGTTCAGACATGGCTATATGCAAATCAGTCTGTTCCTGTGCCTCATGGGAACAGTCCAGCCCGAACTGCCAAGCCATGTCTTCCCTGGACCAGAAACGAGCTTCCGAGGACCTGGTTTCTGGCATTCCAGCCGTCTTCAGCCCGGCTTGCTTGAATCCTGTGGCAAATTGAGCAAGGGACTCATGTCTGAGCATATCCTGCCACACTTATGGAGGCCAAAAGCGGTACAAAAGGGGGTTGTGATGGACGGAGCATCTGAATCAATCAAGCACTCACACCCAGTCAAAAGATCTGGGTTTAATCCATCACCGTTCTTTAGCCCACTCTGCCACACCAGTTCAGACATGGCTATATGCAAATCAGTCTGACCCTGTGCCTCATGGGAACAGTCCAGCCCGAACTGCCAAGCCATGCCTTCCCTGGACCGGAAACAAGCTTCCCAGGACCGGTTTATGGCATTCCAGCCGTCTTCAGCCCGGCTTGCTTGAATCCAGTGGCAAAGTGAGCAAGGGACTCACGTCTGAGCATACCCTGCCACACTTATGGTGGCCAAAAGCGGTACAAAAGGGGGAGGTGATGGACGGAGCATCTGAATCAATCAAACACTCACACCCAGTCAAAAGATCTGGGTTTAATCCATCACTGTTCTTTAGCCCACTCTGTCACCCCAGTTCAGACATGGCTATATGCAAATCAGTCTGACCCTGTGCCTCATGGGAACAGTCCAGTGGGCATGAGACAGCAGTGACTCAGTGTACAGAGTCAAGAAACCAGCAGAAACAGCTACCATAAAGTGGAGGTGACCACACAAAAAGATCATAAGCAGTGTATGGTGGGGGCAATCAACTATAACGGGTGAATTTCAGAGTATGTTTGTGTTCGTTTTTGGTTTATTTCAACTATAATGTTACTTTAACTTTTGTTTCTTTCACTGAATTTCTGGTGTTTTGTTGATAATATCCAGCCTACTCCTCTGCTGAACATGATGTTCAGCCATTGCAGCTGGGCATTGGCACCAGGGCTAGACCCCGGACAGGCCCTGCACACACATCTCCCATGGACGTCAATCTCAGTGCAGACTCACACCCCTCAATGCACTTATTTATTTATTTGATTGTTTACACAGTATCCACAGTGCTCCCCACTCACAACTTCTGTGGGCACCCAACCCCCTTGTGTGCACTGCTGAAAGCAGAGCTTAATTTTGCTGAGGATCAGGCCTTGGGTCAGGCCCTGTGCAAAAACCCCCACACACACTCACCCCTGTGAGATGCTAGCCAGATCCTGCCCCAACCTTCTGTGCATGGTCAACAAGGCCCTCCTCCTAACACCCAATGTGTGGTCAACCCTTACTGCATACCTCCTTAGGACATATACAGCAAAGGGTTGACCAGAGGCCATGCCCTGTACCCAAATACCTGCAGGCGGCCAACCCCTGCTGCGCACCTCCTTCAGATACACAAAGTCATGGGTGGTCATGGGGCCGGCGAGAGCTTGACCTCAATGTGTCCACCTCCCCACAGATGGCAAAACACCCACATAACCCCACCCCTCATTTTACCTACTCATTCTTTTTTAATTTATTCTTCATTATACTGCAGTACTCTCTATTTCCACCCCCCCCCCATGCGCATGGACTTCAGCTGTCTAAAGCTGGCTAGGTTTGGGTGCATGCCCTGTGCCCAAACACAATGGGCATCCAAACCCTGTGGTCATCCGGCCAGACTTTCTCTGAATACCCCATGGGTTGCCAACCAGATACTGCACATGGTGTTTGGCTTTGCATAGTATGGAATTAGGGAAAGGACCCGGCCTCAGGCCACGCCATATGCCCATCCTGCTGCAGTTAGTTGACAAGGCTCAATCTCCCATGGGCAGCCATCGCTTGCTGTGAAAGATCTTCGTCATGCACAGAGGGAAGTGGCCCAAAGGGTCCTGTGCTCAACCCCCTATGGACGCCAGTCCACCACAGATCACCACCCCACATTGTACCTATTATTATTATTTTTTTTTTAAGTACTGTGTTATTTCCAGTGTCCAAACAATTGCAGGTGGCCAATCCCCTGCTTTATTTGGTCTTCCATGTTGCAAAACAGGGTGGACTGCAGGGCCTGGCCCATGGCCCCCCTTTTCCACCCCGCCCCCCTTAAACAGCTGCCCAGACCTTGTAACCCCGCAGGCTTCAGCCTTTGGTAGGATGCAGCAGGTAATTGGCTTCAGATTCTGGCATCTGACAAGATGCTGTGCCTAACATCCTTTTGCAGCCAACCTTTACTGCATACCTCATTCGGATGAAACACAGAGGGGGTTGGCTGTAGGGCTTGGCCTCTTAGAAGGCTCTGTGCCTAAATACCCTGAAGCAGCTACCCTCCCACTGCACAAATCCTTTAGCTGGGTACATCCCGGGATATGACTGCAGGACTCTGTCTCTGGCCAGGCCATCAACCTACCACAGGAGACTAGTAAGGCGGTGTGCACAACCCCGTGTAGCCAACCCTCTGTTGTGCACAACTGAAAGGGTTAGGCTGCAGGGTCTTGATCTAAGCCCGGCCCTTCATCTAACACCCCACAGGTGCCCATCCCACTGCTTTACCATTAAAGAGGATTTTAAATAACAAGTCAATTCAGTTCACGCGTGACTTTCCGTCCTGCTTCCAATCAAACGTAGTGCTAAATAAATGTAATAAGGTAACCCTATTTTATCCAATGGGAGTTTCTCACTACCAGGACATGCAAAACTTAAAAACAAAGGTCCTGCTTTTTAAATAAACTGCACTCTGCCTTATGGGCTCCTTATGGGGTGACGTGTTAAAAAGGAAGTTTTTTTCCTGACAAAAGGCTTATTTTTCCAGGTCAAATTGACAGTTTAAAACTGCACTACAGGCTGTAGTTGCAGGCCTGAATAAACATGCTATTTAAGTGGGTGGTCCAATACGTGCTGCAGGCCCACTAGTAACATTCAATTTACCAGGTCTGGGTTCATGAAATACCATATACTAGGAAATTATAAATAAGCATGAGCGAATTTTGTGGATCTCGCGTTCGCGAATTTTGCGGATTTGCGGATTCGCAATCCGCAAAATCCGCGAATTCCCGCGAATTTGCGGATTTTTTTTTTGTGTTCGCCCGTGTTTCTGCCAGTTCGCGAGGGTTTTGTACACTTTCGCAAATTGCGAACTTACCTGTCGGGTCGCAAGTTTCGCGAACTTGTTGTTTCTACGTGTCCAGCCTGTTTGGGACACTCTTCTTCATCACTGCCACTCTCTGTCACCACTGCCACTCTCTGACTACTCATGCCACCCTCTGGCCCACCCATGCCACCCTCTGTTTCATCACCACACCCTCTGGTTGTCCAGTGTACATTATTTTCGGCAAAGCAAAGCACACCTTCCCTGCCTCAAGTGACCTGAATTAATTTGGGGCTGATTAATGTGTCACAGAATATTTTTTTAGCTGGCACCTGCTTCCTTAGTGCGCCCTGATTAGTGATCTTTTGCACTTGCTAAGTGCTTTCATTGTTGCAAAATTAGTTACAACACCTGCCCTGCCCCAACTGACAATAATGACTTAGGGGCTAATTAATGGATTTTAACTTCCAGCCTGGCTCTAGCTTGTCTCCCTTAGCTGTAATTCAGGACCTTTGTGGCATATGTGTAACTATTCTGAGGTTCAGAGCAGGGTCACATAATAGTTTCAACTGGCAACTGAACTCTGGAGGGGCCCCTCAGGAAGCACTACAGGAAATGGCTACTAATGATGAGCCTGAACTTTTGAACCTGGTAAGTAGTTACTTTCAGTTTTGCTAAAATCGTATTTCTGCAATTTTGCACTTATTCGCGGGGCGCGAACTCACGCGAACTCACGCGAACAGTGCGAGCAGTGCGAGCAAAATCCGCTGCTCGCGGATTTGCGGATTTTGCGGGAGATTCGCAAATCTCGCGGATTGCGGATTTCCCGAAAATCCGCAAAATCCGCGAGCGGAACGGATTTTCCGCCCATGCCTAATTATAAATAAATTAAGTATGTCAATCAGGTTTAAACCAATTGTACCATGATGGAGGAATCTAGCACTTATTAGCAGTGGTAAAGTGCACAGATTCCTAATGCCAATCTAAATAAAATTTAGAAAACTGGAGGGTTGAAGACACAGTTTGGGGGTGACCCTGCAAAGGGCCAAGTTCAAGACCACTCCAAACCAAGGACATCTTTCAACGTGGGTACAGTATTCAATCCGAAATGCATCATATTTCCTTACCACAATAAATTTACTTTGAACTTACAGTTTGTGTGAATTTATTCTTGTGTCAAAAACACTAATGGACTATTTAAATCACTGCTTAAGTGATTGTCACTCACAAACATAAAGAAGAGTGTGAAAAGACAGTGGGGACTTATTAAACCATAGAAAAACCTGCAATTCAAATGAAGATATAGCAAAAAGCTGAAGTTTATTTATTTATTTATTATTATTTTTTACTGATTCTTTCCTTTGACTCTTCCATAGCTGTAGCTGGTTGATATTATCCTCAATGCCATAAGACTATGTAACATCGCTTGTGAAAAGAGCAGGCACATGTGTGTTGTAACGCTGTTAACTGTTGACTCCTTAGGAGGGATTAGCTATCTGAGAGTGGACTGGGACAGTTGACAGAAGAAAGAGCAGATTTAGCAATGCCTCATTTACATGGAAAATACCACTGCAGGCATTTTCTTCTTACACTGCCAGAGAGACACACAGACTGCAGTCACAGTAAGTAAGAGAACAACTTTTGACTGTGTCAGATGGGAGAAATGCTCATCTAAGTGAGGGAATGGCTAAGGTACTGAAGGGAAGTTTACCTGGGTGATACAATCTTTAAACAGGGCCTTCTGTGTGATTAGTTAAAATTAGGTAAAATAGTTATGATTGAGTGGCAGAATTTCTCCAGTCACTGGCTAGTGCATAGGAGAAATCTTAGGCATGAACACCACCTCCTCAGACAATTCCTGGATCTAGGAAGACTACCATGAAGAACGTGGACCTTCTGGAAGAAGCCTACTGATTCCTACACCTGGTTCCTGCTGTAAGAAAAGAACACCCTCAAGAGCTCAATGACTCAGGAATTCTGAATCCTGCTGGCACACAGGGAGTTTATCTGCTCCCCAAGGTTCAAGTGGTTGGCCTCCCATTTGCCTGCTTCAAGGACACAAAAAGCAGGACCCATGACTCCCACAGGGGAGTGACTGACCACAGAAGACAAGACCCCAAAGGAGAACTGGAAGACTAAAGTCATGATTTAGAGTTTGGCAGGCCAGGTACAGTGGGCAGAAGGTCTGATTTTCCTACTAAAGCGGGCATTAGTCAACATCACAAAATAATATCTTCAGTTTATGGTAACCCTTTTTATTGACCTTGATGTCTTTTCTGGCAAAGTAGATTTTTTTTCTATATTTCTAAATTGGTTTGGGAATTTTATTATTTTATGCTCTTTACTTTAAAATTGCTAGTACTTCTTGATCTCAACCTGCTTATATCTTGTGTTTGCCTTCTGCTTGTTCCATAGTGGAGAAGTGGAGAAGTGTGGCTCACTGGTTAGAAGCGGTAGACCCTGATGCAGATGTCTGACCCGGGACTAGGGTTCAGATCCTGTCGCAGCAGGGTCTTGGGCTCAATGTCCACGGACTTGATAATTCTCGCCTCGGTGCCTACTCTAATCATGGGTCCCACTCTGCAACTCTGGGCAATAGCTTGCTTAATCTCCACAACGGCCCCGAAAGCACTGGGTTGCCTGGCTTCACCTTGGGGGTGCCCAGTAGGGAGCATCTCACAGGGAAAGCCAGGAAGGGTTCCACAGCGGTATACAGCGCCAGGATGCCTGAAAGGTGATAGTGCGCTTTACAAGTATACATACATTTACATAGCTGCTAGGAGTTGTGCAGAGATTTTCTCAGCACTGTGTTTTGACCTAACCCAATTGTATTTTGCAAGAGGGTAGGGGCGACCCCATCAAGGGAATGCCTCTATTTATGACAGTGACCATTGTTTATAAATGGTTTTACTTACAGTCAAAACAGTTTGTAAAATAAAGAAATAGGGCTGTATTTTTGACAATTTTAAAAAAAGTTGAAATTCATCTTAAGGCTTTATTGCATAAACACATGAAAAGACATGCAAAAGCGGCAATTTAGACCCAGATTTATAAATAATTTGCATCTTGTTTGAATTACTTTTTAACTCAAGCACAATGCAAAATCCAGGTTGGTATTTACAAACCAACGCAAATATCGATTTGCATTCGTTTGTACTAAAAGGTAAAGCAACTCAGAGCAATGCACAGCCTCATGTTATTTTGCTTCAAAGAACATTCCATGGGTGGTGCATGGACGTTCATGTGCATCTACCCATTTGATCTATGCATCCACCCATAGATCTGATGCAAATTAATATTGACAAAGATTTGTAGACAAGGATTTGCACCATAATTCTGTGCTTTCCTGAGGCTGTCGAAATGAGGAAAAATATTTATATTTTTCCTAGTTTTATTTTTTCTGTTGTGCATGTTTGCTGCATTCCGCAGTGCACATAAAAAGAGGAAATCTTTTTTCAGCATTGCTTTTGTTCAGGCAAGTACCTCTTCCTGCACAAATACAATGCTGACCATAATGTAGACAGCTTGCACTATAGCGCAAGGGTGCCTGCATTGGTGCATGGATTCAGTCAATCAATCAATCAATCAATCAGGAGTTTGTTAAAGTGCAACTACTCACCCGTAAGGGTCTCAAGGCGCTAAGGGTGGGGGGGTGCAGGTTCCATTCCATCAAGGAGGGGGTCTGTCGAAGAGCCAGGTTTTGAGGTTTCTTGCGAAGATGGGAAGCGATGTTGTCTGTCTGAGGTGGAGCGGAAGGGCGTTCCATGCTTTGGCCGCGAGGAAGGAGAAGGAGCAGCCTCCCGATCTGGTCTTTCTGGTGCAGGGGACCTCGGCGTAGGAGAGCTGGGCTGATCGTAGGGTCCTTTGGGGTGTGTGGAATTTGAGCCGGCTGTTCAGGTATGCTGGTCCGGTGCCGTGGAGGGCCTTGTGTGCGTGGGTGAGCATCTTAAAGGTGATTCTCGCCTCGACGGGGAGCCAGTGGAGTGTGCGCAGGTGCTGGGATATGTGGCAGTGTTTTGGCAGGTTGAGGACCAGTCTTGTGGCGGCGTTCTGGATGTACTGTAGCTTGTGGATGAGGTTTTTGTTTATTCCGGCATAGAGTGTGTTGGCGTAGTCGAGTCTGCTGGTGACCAGGGCGTGAGTGACTGTCTTTTGGTGTTCGAAGGGGATCCATTTGAAGGTCTTACGAAGGAGGCGGAGGGTGTGGAAGCAGGAAGATGAGACAGAGTTGATTTGGCGGTCCATTTTGAGCTCGGAGTCCAGGATGATACCCAGGTTGCGTGCGTGGTCTGTGGGGGTTGGTGGGTTTCCGAGGGTGGTGGGCCTCCAGGTTTCGCTCCAGGCGTCAGGGTTTGGGCCCATGATAGGTACTTCTGTTTTGTTGGTGTTTAGTTGTGGGCAGCTGTTTTTCATCCATTTGGCAACGGCTTCCATGCCTTCTCGAAAGTTGCGTCTGGCGGTGTTGGGCTCGTTGTATAGGGAGAGGATGAGCTGGGTGTCGTCTGCGTATGACACGATGTTGAGTCCGTAGGTTCTGACGATGGGGGCAAGTGGAGCCATGTAGACGTTGAAGAGCGTAGGGCTGAGGGAGGAGCCCTGGGGGACTCCGCAGGTGGTAGGTGTGGGGTCTGAGAGGAAAGGTGGGAGTCTGACCCGTTGCATCCTGCCGGTGAGGAAGGAGCAGATCCAGTCGAGGGCCTTGTCCTGGATTCCTGCGTCGTAGAGTCTGCTTATTAGGGTGCGGTGGGAGACTGTGTCGAACGCCGCTGATAGGTCTAGGAGGATGAGGGCTACTGTTTCTCCTTTGTCCAGTAGGGTGCGGATGTCGTCTGTTGCGGCGAGGAGGGCGGTTTCCGTACTGTGGTTTTTTCTGAAGCCGGATTGGGAGGAGTCGAGGATGTTGTGTTCTTCAATGAATGTGGCGAGTTGGCTGTTGATGGCTTTCTTGATGACTTTCGCTGGGAAAGGGAGCAGGGAGATGGGTCTGTAGTTTGTGAGGTCGGTGGGATCCGCTGAGGGTTTCTTCAGGAGGGGTTGACCTCGGCGTGTTTCGACATGGGTGTCGGCTGGTGATGCTAGCTTGCAGTTGCTCTTGCAGCCTGGGTTGAGTGCATGGAGTGCTGCTGGGTCGTATCGTTGGCGGGGCGGAGGTCCAGGGTTCCTGGTGCTGGTCGCGGACGGGCGCAGACGTGCTTGCCTTTGACGCGCCTTCGGTGCACCAGCGGCGCACCCGCAGCCCGCGCACGCGCAGTGGCCGCCTTTAAGTAGGGATCGGGGAGGTCTGGACAGCTGGGAGGCGGGAGCAGGGAGAGGAGCTGGATTGGGCCAGTCGCGCTGGGGGGGAGGGGCCGCGGGGGCAGCAGAGGCAGGGAAAGGTAAAGGGAGGAAAGAAGGGATAAAGAACAAAGGGAAAATAAGCAGAAATAAGGCACAAAAGAGCAGAGATGCAGAAAAGGGCAGAAAGGTGAAAGATGGAAAGGGTAGAAAAACGAGTGAAAACGAGTGAAGGAGCAGAGGGAGAGAAAGGGAAATGGGCAGAAATAAGGCAAAAAAGAGCAGAGGTGCAGAAAGGTGAAAGATAGAAAGTGTAGAAAAACGAGTGAAAACGAGTGAAGGAGCAGAGGGAGAGAAAGGGAAAATGGGCAGAAATAAGGCACAAAAGAGCAAAGATGCAGAAAGGTGCAGAAAGGTGAAAGATAGAAAGGGTAGAAAAACGAGTGAAGGAGCAGAGTTAGAGAAAGGAGACGGAGGTCCACTGGACCACCAGGGATGAGGCGCAGGGAAACCTGCGGGTGGAGGAGGGCCTCGATCACTAACACTCAAGAGTGCAGGGGCAGGGGCACCTCACTTAATGGTGGAGCTGTGAGGGTGGGAGAGCAATTTCACTGACAATGAGTCAGTGGTCTTGCTCGCCTGTCCCCGCAGTGGCCCCCATTAAGTAGGGGTCGGGGAGGGCTGGACAGTTGGGAGGCGGGAGCGGGGAGAGGAGCTGGATTGGGCCGGTCGCGCTGGGGGGGGGGGAGGGGCCGCGGGGGCAGCAGCGGCAGGGAAAGGTAAAGGGAGGAAAGAAGGGATAAAGAAAAAAGGGAAAATAAGCAGAAATAAGGCACAAAAGAGCAGAGATGCAGAAAAGGGCAAAAATGTGAAAGATGGAAAGGGTAGAAAAACGAGTGAAAACGAGTAAAGGAGCAGAGGGAGAGAAAGGGAAAATGGGCAGAAATAAGGCAAAAAAGAGCAGAGGTGCAGAAAGGTGAAAGATAGAAAGTGTAGAAAAACGAGTGAAAACGAGTGAAGGAGCAGAGGGAGAGAAAGGGAAAATGGGCAGAAATAAGGCACAAAAGAGCAGAGATGCAGAAAGGTGCAGAAAGGTGAAAGATAGAAAGGGTAGAAAAACGAGTGAAGGAGCAGAGTGAGAGAAAAGAGACAGAGGTCCACTGGACCACCAGGGATGAGGTGCAGGGAAACCTGCGGGTGGAGGAGGGCCTCGATCACTAACACTCAAGAGTGCAGGGGCAGGGGCACCTCACCTAATGGTGGAGCTGCGAGGGTGGGAGAGCAATTTCACTGACAATGAGTCAGTGGTCTTGCTCGCCTGTCCCCGCAGGTGCCGCCATTAAGTAGGGGTCGGGGAGGGCCGGACAGCTGGGAGGCGGGAGCGGGCAGAGGAGCTGGATTGGGCAGGTCGCGCCTGGGGGGGGGGGGGGACCGTGGGGGCAGCAGCGGCGGGGAAAGGTAAAGGGAGGAAAGAAGGGATAAAGAAAAAAGGGAAAATAAGCAGAAATAAGGCACAAAAGAGCAGAGATGCAGAAAAGGGCAGAAAGGTGAAAGATGGAAAAGGTAGAAAAACGAGTGAAAACGAGTGAAGGAGCAGAGGGAGAGAAAGGGAAAATGGGCAGAAATAAGGCAAAAGAGCAGAGGTGCAGAAAGGTGAAAGATAGAAAGTGTAGAAAAACGAGTGAAAACGAGTGAAGGAGCAGAGGGAGAGAAAGGGAAAATGGGCAGAAATAAGGCACAAAAGAGCAGAGATGCAGAAAGGTGCAGAAAGGTGAAAGATAGAAAGGGTAGAAAAACGAGTGAAGGAGCAGAGTGAGAGAAAGGAGACAGAGGTCCACTGGACCACCAGGGAAGAGGCGCAGGGAAACCTGCGGGTGGAGGAGGGCCTCAATCACTAACACTCAAGAGTGCAGGGGCAGGCGCACCTCACTTAATAGTGGAGCTGTGAGGGTGGGAGAGCAATTTCACTGACAATGAGTCAGTGGTCTTGCTCGCCTGTCCCCTCAGTGGCCGCTATTAAGTAGGGGTCGGGGAGGGCTGGACAGCTGGGAGGCGGGAGCGGGCAGAGGAGCTGGATTGGGCCGGTCGCGCTAGGGGGGAGGGACCGCGGGGGCAGCAGCGGCGGGGAAAGGCAAAGGGAGGAAAGACGGGATAAAGAAAAAAGGGAAAATAAGCAGAAATAAGGCACAAAAGAGCAGAGATGCAGAAAAGGGCAGAAAGGTGAAAGATGGAAAGAGTAGAAAAACGAGGGAAAACGAGCGAAGGAGCAGAGGGAGAGAAAGGGAAAATGGGCGGAAATAAGGCAAAAAAGAGCAGAGGTGCAGAAAGGTGAAAGATAGAAAGGGTAGAAAAACGAGTGAAAACGAGTGAAGGAGCAGAGGGAGAGAAAGGGAAAATGGGCAGAAATAAGGCACAAAAGAGCAGAGATGCAGAAAGGTGCAGAAGGGTGAAAGATAGAAAGGGTAGAAAAACGAGTGAAGGAGCAGAGTGAGAGAAAGGAGACAGAGGTCCACTGGACCACCAGGGATGAGGTGCAGGGAAACCTGCGGGTGGAGGAGGGCCTCGATCACTAACACTCAAGAGTGCAGGGGCAGGGGCACCTCACCTAATGGTGGAGCTGCGAGGGTGGGAGAGCAATTTCACTGACAATGAGTCAGTGGTCTTGCTCGCCTGTCCCCGCAGTGGCCGCCATTAAGTAGGGGTCGGGGAGGGCCGGACAGCTGGGAGGCGGGAGCGGGCAGAGGAGCTGGATTGGGCAGGTCGCGCCTGGGGGGGGGGGGACCGTGGGGGCAGCAGCGGCGGGGAAAGGTAAAGGGAGGAAAGAAGGGATAAAGAAAAAAGGGAAAATAAGCAGAAATAAGGCACAAAAGAGCAGAGATGCAGAAAAGGGCAGAAAGGTGAAAGATGGAAAAGGTAGAAAAACGAGTGAAAACGAGTGAAGGAGCAGAGGGAGAGAAAGGGAAAATGGGCAGAAATAAGGCAAAAGAGCAGAGGTGCAGAAAGGTGAAAGATAGAAAGTGTAGAAAAACGAGTGAAAACGAGTGAAGGAGCAGAGGGAGAGAAAGGGAAAATGGGCAGAAATAAGGCACAAAAGAGCAGAGATGCAGAAAGGTGCAGAAAGGTGAAAGATAGAAAGGGTAGAAAAACGAGTGAAGGAGCAGAGTGAGAGAAAGGAGACAGAGGTCCACTGGACCACCAGGGAAGAGGCGCAGGGAAACCTGCGGGTGGAGGAGGGCCTCAATCACTAACACTCAAGAGTGCAGGGGCAGGCGCACCTCACTTAATAGTGGAGCTGTGAGGGTGGGAGAGCAATTTCACTGACAATGAGTCAGTGGTCTTGCTCGCCTGTCCCCTCAGTGGCCGCTATTAAGTAGGGGTCGGGGAGGGCTGGACAGCTGGGAGGCGGGAGCGGGCAGAGGAGCTGGATTGGGCCGGTCGCGCTAGGGGGGAGGGACCGCGGGGGCAGCAGCGGCGGGGAAAGGCAAAGGGAGGAAAGACGGGATAAAGAAAAAAGGGAAAATAAGCAGAAATAAGGCACAAAAGAGCAGAGATGCAGAAAAGGGCAGAAAGGTGAAAGATGGAAAGAGTAGAAAAACGAGGGAAAACGAGCGAAGGAGCAGAGGGAGAGAAAGGGAAAATGGGCGGAAATAAGGCAAAAAAGAGCAGAGGTGCAGAAAGGTGAAAGATAGAAAGGGTAGAAAAACGAGTGAAAACGAGTGAAGGAGCAGAGGGAGAGAAAGGGAAAATGGGCAGAAATAAGGCACAAAAGAGCAGAGATGCAGAAAGGTGCAGAAGGGTGAAAGATAGAAAGGGTAGAAAAACGAGTGAAGGAGCAGAGTGAGAGAAAGGAGACAGAGGTCCACTGGACCACCAGGAATGAGGCGCTGGGAAACCTGCGGGTGGAGGAGGGCCTCGATCACTAACACTCAAGAGTGCAGAGGCAGGGGCACCTCACTTAATGGTGGAGCTGCGGGGTGGGAGAGCAATTTCACTGACAATGAGTCAGTGGTCTTGCTCAGTAAGTGTGCCAATGTAGGGAGAGAGAAGCACTGTGCCACTGTTTTGGAGAAATAGCCCAGTTCTACTCTGTCCAGTTACTGGATTCCAGCAGAGCAACTTTGCTTGCTGCCTTGCTTTGCATTAAAGCTTTGAACGTCTTGGCCTAGGAGCCTGATTTACACAATTGTTATGCAGGGCAGCAAAGTCAGTCTGTGCTGCCCTGCATCAAAAAGAGAGTGCAGGAATGCATTGTATTTATGATAAAAGGTGCATTTCTGTCAATCGATGCATTTTCGATATGTAACCTAAGGATGCATCACTTCCTTGCCAAAACATTATTGCCCATTCCTGTCCTCTCCTGGTGCTGCCACAATTTTGGCTGCCTGGGGCCAATGCAGGCACCCTTGCATCATGGTGCCAGAGTGCCTGCATTGCAGGCAGGTTTGTTTTTGTGCAGGAAGCAAAGCCTTCCTACACAGAAAACAATTCTCTGGAGTGTTTTACTCTTCCTGTGTGTGCTGCAGAATGCAGCATGCATAGAAAGGGGAAAAAGCAAGGAGAAATGCAGGTATTTCTCCTTATTATGCCTTCACTTGGAAGCGTAGCATTTTGACTTATTTCCATGTCTATAACTCATGGTAAATCTGGAAAAATGCCAAAATCCATAGGCAGTTTGCATTGATATTGGGTGCCATTGATATTCTTGCCTCGATATTTAGGGTGCACACCAATGCTTTGGACTCGTTGAACCTTCAGTTATTGGTAGCTTAACCATAGAAAAACGAACAATAATTCTAAATAGGCAATAGCTACTGTGCGATGGTGAGCTCAGATTTTGCCCCAGAGAGCCTTCACAAGAGCATTTAGTCTTGTAGACCTTGAAATGAAAACTACCGATCCCTGAATCTGAATACAATGGTTGATGGCGGTGGTAAAACATCTCATTGCAAATGTACTCTTAACTACTTGAACTTATCATTTTAAAATGAATGGGCAGAAAGTCAATGTTTTTCACTTGATCAAGAAGAGTGTCTTCCATCACATGCCAGTATCATGATACTGGGCTTTGTTAATATGAAAACTGTATCTTTGAGGACATGGATCCTCAAGCACTTGGAGACAGTTTCAAGCCCATTCTCATTCAAGCTCCAAACCAGCATACAGCTACATTTGCAATTGATTACCATCTAAAATTAAACAATTTCCTGACATAGCCCATGCCATTCTTACCAGGTCAGATATCGTAACCCAATAGGGCTAGTATATACTATTGCATAACCCCAATAAGGACCTGTCTGTTTTTAATTATATCGCAACATCATGCGCAATAATTGAGGTATGATTGGGGAATTATTTTAAGAAGGCCCAAAGGAAGTCTGGAATTTAATAAAGATTAAACTATCTCTAGGTAGTCAATTCATCAAAAGTCAAATTCATTAAATATAGAAAACAGTATGCATTTAATTACAGTCACATAGAATCAAGAGTCCTTTCTGAGGCACAGTAAATAATTGTCCCCTTAATGAAAATACATCATTTTGTTCATGGTGTCCACACTTTTTAATGTCTGGTCTTGCTGGCTCTAGGACTGTGTGCACTATGCCATCAATTAACCATAGTAAAGGTACTGCATGTTTCTCCTAAAACAAGTGCTTTGGATTACTTTACTTGCATTATATAACTTTCTTCTAAGGCTATAGTAAGTGATGTAGTAAATGCACCCTCAGCATGGAAGTCAAATGTCATATTAGGTGGAAGAGTGTGCCTGCGTCACCCACATATATATGATAAAAATATTTGGAAATCAGGAACAGCAATGTGCTCGGGCTGGACTGCAATTTACAGGCACTTCAGTAATACATGGCAGGGAAAATTGCCTTGTCCTTTTACTAAAACCAATCTTTAAACATTAATATGCCACTCCCTTAGTGTTCATTGTAAGTCGACAGGGCATAGTGCTTCATATATATAGAAGAGTGGAACACTATTTATTTAAAAAATGTGTGCCCTCACAGTGCCTGCATGTCTAAAAGCTGTTTTCACAGCATAGTTTCAACTACATTTTCCGGATGAAGGGTCTTGATTTGATTAAATACTTGTTTTACATATTTGTTTGGGAATTATTCAAAGGTATTTTTACCTTAATCTTTAGAGCCTGATTTACCGATAACAATTTTATTTTATGTATTTAGTGGCAAAATAACTTAATAATGATATTTGCCTTAGCCAAAAGTATATTGAAACCAAGTTGCTTATTCATCATACTACTAGAGGCCAATACGCATTCTGGGCTGGAGTTCATGACTCTGCCTGCCAGATGATAATATCCTGCACTCTGGATAATGGGAGATAAAAGTGTCATTAACAACTGACCACTAAACAGGGATTACCCATCTGTGATGTTTACAGGACACCTGCCAGAACATAGGCAGCCATAACACTTCTTTTTTTATTTGCTGATCCCAATGGGGCCGATACCATCTATACCATTCGTTCTCCTACCCCTATTATTCCCTCCTAGATCCTTTAGCTCCAATTCTAGCAAGTGCTGGAACCAGTACCGACCACAACGATTGTAGACAACACCCAGCATCCACAAAATAAGGCTGATCTGGAATATAATGTGGGACATTTTAACTCAACAAATTTGGTTCGAAGGCTGTTTGACTTACTGAAAAGCAGATTTTGCTGCTCACAGATTGGGACATCATGTAAATGTACATGTATTTATAAAGCACAAATCACCGACCTGGTATCTAAGCGCTTGCTTAGGGAACCCGTCCTGGTATTCCCCTGTGAGATAACCCCAGCAGGGTATCCGCAAGGTGAAAGCCAAGCATCCTGCCGCGTCTGTGGACATTTTAGGACTCAAGACCCCGCCGAGCCGGGAATCGAACCCTGGTTCCGGGCTGGCCTCTGCTTCCAGGTCTGCCTCCTCTAACCAGTGAGCCACACTTCTCCACTTCAGAAAATATGTCAAACGATTGTTCATCACTGCACTTTCCACAATATTGGTACACAACATAAAGTAACCATGCCACCATATGTTGAGGATGTTGCCAGTGAAGATGAGAATGATGGCCAAGAAAAGCAATATCTGTAGAAAGTAGTAAGGCATAGAAACTCATTGAGGAATTGTGGAATATGTTTTTCTGATAGATATGAGCTATTTGTTTCTCAAATCTTATTTTGTCATCAACAATTTAAGTTTCAATATTTCCATACAACTTTCGAAGTATACACCTAAACATGGGTAAGCTCAATCTCACTGTCTTAACTTCATTGATGCCAAGTTAGAAGGTCATCTGTCTTATATTTGGTCGCCATTCTCACATTAGGCAATCATGGCCCCTGGCTTGTCACATTAAGTGAATCCCTTTCTTTAAAACAGTTTTATTGAAATTATTTCGTTTTGCATTTTTTATTGTACTTGAAAATGATTATAGTAGGAAACCAAATACATAAATGTGTTAGCACACGAGACATGCTAAACAGTGCGTGCCCACATCTGGAGTAAATTACAACAGTGATTATAAGAATAGAATGTTTTGGTGAGTAAATCCAGGGTCTCTGTAGATGTTCAGCTCTATCCTCTACAAGTTGGTAGGTCTTGGGAATGTACAGATATTTTAACGAATGCTGATGGTATAGATTCATCAAGATCTTCTAATTCAGAGGCTAACCTTTTTCATAGAAGCTGGCACAACCCACGTATAGTGTCTTTGTTTGATTTTCACACTTCTACAATAGCATCACAGATTATCTCGTTGGTTTTTATAAAGCTCACAATAGCTGCTGCCACTCCCAATAAAACCATTTAGTCTGTGAAGCTCCAGGCGGATGGTTGATTGTTGTTTGTATTTAGTTACAATGTAATTTGACACTTTATTTCAATTCATATTCAATTTGCATTACCTTTGCCTGGTGTTTCACTTCCCAAACACCACGATGAGCACAGTTCATGTAAAAACACACAAATACAACGTTGCAATGAGCACACGAATCGAATGATATATAATTCAGCCACATCATCGGTGAGAAATTGTGTCTATCACAGGATGACAGGGTACACTATCATTGCTTTAGAGAATACAGGTATAATGCCCTGAATAATTACAAAACATTCAGAACACACTTTCCAAATATGTTTATGTCCTAAAACCTGCTCTGAGAACCTTTGGATTTGTAATCTTAAAATGTACACTTACAGAATGGCATTGAATTCACGTTTTCAGAGACAAAACTCTACAAACATTGTTGTTCCATCATGCACGTGCACCCTAAAAACTAGACTTGCAGGACTACATGCAACACTGATATTTATAACATGTAAATCCTAGAGAGCACACAGATTGAGTCACCATCCTCAATCATCTATTTCCTTGAAGTAACCCTAAAGGAATTATTTAATTTCTGAAGTTCACTGAACTATTTATATTTGTATTTATGTTTTAACTGTTCAATTAAATAAAATCATTACAGTAAAAACAATCAGCATATAACGCTAAAACCATGTTCTGAAAACATCTGTTTACCAATTTTTTTCTGCCTCCTACCTCCTGCCTCCAGCCTGCACACAAGTGCCCCGGTCTGCTGTTTATCTTACGTAAAATTGTGCGCCCCGCCCCTGTGTCACCATGAACGTCCCTCCCCGGAGGTTATAGGCTGTGCCGTGCGGCCCTACGCACTTTCATGAAGTCCCTATGAGCCTCGCTGGGTAAACAGTAATACGGGATGACTGCCGTCGCCTCTTTCATTCCTTTTAGCCCTCGCTAATGTTAGCAACGTCATTAAACTGGCGGGCTCGGGATGTTTAGGGCCGCTTAGCTTGCTTCCACTGGATTTATGGAGCCCTTCACCAGCGTTTTGTTGCTTTCATTTGGCAGCTTTTATAGCAGTCCTGGATGAATTTTGCCAGTCTTGCTAGTGTCGTGTGTCAGTGGGGATAGGGACAGAGCTGACTCTTCACTGCAGGTCTCTATTCCGTTGGTAATGCAGTTTGGGCGGAGGAGTCGCAAGCGGTCGTTGCTAAGGTGCAGACAGCAGGAAAGGAGATGCAGCCAAAATTCTATCGTATAGGGGCACAGTCTGCAGTTGGTTGATCCTCCCCCATGCGCGCCCATGCAGGGTTGAAGTCGGCAATACCTAGTGTAGTTAGCCTCATTGTTAGACCTGGCATCATTGGCGTGAGTCTCCCTTCCATTTTGACAGATTGCCTCCTCTGTTTTGATATGTTTTTACTGGTTATATGCTTTGGGCACTGTGCCACTGCTAATCAGTGCCACAGTGCAAGTGCTCCCTATGTTAAATTGATGTACTAATTAGTGACTCCATGGGTTATTTGATTTTGATTTATCTGTCAGCCCCTAGTACAGTGCACCAGGTGTGCCCAGGGCTTGTAAATCAAATGCTGCTGGTGGGCTTGCAGCACTTATTGTGCCACCCACAAAAGCAGCTTGTCTCAGGCATGTCATTGCAAGGCCTGTGTGCAGTCTAGCACTGCCATGTCGGCTTGGTCAAGTGCACCCACTTGCCAGTCCCTAAACCTTCCCTTTGCTTCATGTTAAACACCCCTATGGTAGGCCCAAGGGCAGGGTACATTGTAAGTATAAGGTAGGACATGATCTGATGTGCGTAGCATGTCCTAGCAGTGAATTAGATCCATTTTCGTTTTTTACTATTGAAGGCTACCTGTTCTCCATAGGCCAGAATGGGCAGTTAGATTATTACATTCTTATAATCCTAACTGACTCACGGAACATGGTAGAAATTCGAACTTAGTATGCCTGAACTCAGAATAATAAAATACATCTTTTAGTAAAGTGGGTTTTCATATTTTGGTTGAAAATACCACTTTTAGAAAGTATGTATTTTCCTGCCTAACCATCCAGGCCTGTCTCTGCTGGGTTGTGTATTCTTTGATTGGGTTTGTGAGTGACAGGGCTGGGGGATTCCAGGAGACAGGCTGGGTCAGCACAGTGGTGAATAGAGAGATCTGCATCTAGATAGGAGGGAGGAGTCGTACCTGGGGCCTGAATAGGGCTGGGCCTGCCCTCTACAATGCTGGCCCCACCTCCTGTGGCTTGTATGATGTCCCTGCCATGCACTATGAAAGGAGAAAAGGAATCATGTCAACAGAGTGCTCCAGAGCTGTATCTTCCCTCCCCTGTGCTGTCTCCACCTCCTGTGGGACAGCTGAAGGCTCTGCCCTGCACAGTGAAAGGAAGAAGAGAGTCATGTAAACAAAATGCTCAGGAACTGGTTTGGACTAGAGAACAAAGGATTTTGGGGAATAAATATTGGGACCCTGATCCCAAGAAATTAGATCACTTCTGGACAAGAAACCTTTCTGCCAAGGAGAAGAACCAAGGAAGCTGCAGGAGTTTTACTGCCCCTCTGCCAGTGTTCTGTTTGCTGGGTTAGCCTGCAGTGGTTGCTACATTGCCAAGGGAAAGAATATTCTCCAAGGGCTTGAACTGTGCTTGCCTCCTGCTGAAGTCTCAGGGACAAAAGACTTCATCTCCAGCTCCCCACTGAATTTCCTAGCTGGGAATTCTGACTCCAGACACTTGCGTGCCGCTGGGAGCTGGAAGCGTGACACATTGAGAAGAAACATGTCGCCGCCGCAGCTGAAATCGACGCATCGCCGGAGAAGCGAGCCTTCGCCGCATCTCCTTGGAAGCATGTGTTCATCGAAGCTGCCTGCTGTCGCATCACCGGAGAAGCGTGACGCCATTGTGAGAGTCGCCATCGCATCACCGGAGAAGCGTGTCGCAGGGCCTGTCGCAGCTCAAAAGTACAGAGTCGTCGCAAGGCTGCCAGGGCGTCATCGCATCTTCATCGCATCGCCGCATCAAGGGCGCCATCTTCTCACGTCGCAACCGGATCATCGCATCAAGGCGCCATCTTGCGCACCGCAACAGGCCCGCAGGCCTAGAATCTACACATCACCTCCGCACCAGTAAGGATTACGACGCATCCCGTACTCTGCGCAAGCATTGAGGCATGACGCATCATCCCCCCCGGATCACCGAACCGATGCATCTCCCCTTCTGCGAGCCTTTTGTTTACTTTGCATTACACATCTAGGTACTTTGTTGAGAACTTTGTCGCATTTATCATCAACTTGAACTAAGCAACTTTAATCATCTTTTAAGTAATCTTAAGTGTAGTATTGTGGACTTTTGTCATTTGCAGTCTTGTGTTTAAGTCTACATAAAGAATACTTAATTTTATAAAACCTGTTTTGTGTCCATCTGTAGTGTTTTCACTGTATTAAGTGTATGTTCACAAATGCTTAACACACTGCCTCTGAGATAAGCCTGTCATCTCGTGCCAAGCAACCAAGGGGGTGAGCAGGGGTTATTAAGGCGTGTAATCCCATTATCCTGACTTAGAAGTAAGGGTCCCTATTTGGACAAAGGTGAATACCATTGCCAACTAGAGACCCCCAGATCTAACACTCATGTAGACTATTTTGTTTCGGGCTCTTGGAGTGACGGCCTCACTTAGGTAAGGTTGTGCTCTGCCTACTTTGTAGGAGTTATTCAGGGGATCTAGGTGGGCCCTTGGGCGGAGAGTTTTAATGTCCAGATCAAAGGAAGTTTTGCGCACTTGCAGTTTTATAGAGCTTTTCCAAGCATTCAGAGGGATGTCCAGCTGTGGTATGCTGTCTTCCTTGATCTTAAGTGCTTTAAGCACTTTTCCTAGGCTAATGTGCCAGGCTGAGCCTGACCCCTCAATGATAATTCTCAGGTGGTGTTTCAGGGAATGGGCTGGGCCCTTTGTGTACTTAAATATGATTTTATGAACTCCCCCTGGCATATCAGGTCTGGCCTTGCTAAGCCTAGCTCCAGTCTTAGCCTTCCATTCCTGGCTGACCTTGGAATATGGAGCACAGCTCTATATGCCTTTACTTGGGCTGAGTTAAGGGTGACATCCAATAGCCCATGGAAGGCCAAGTGGCCGTAGCTAATAGCTGGTAATAGTTTGGCTTTCAGTACCGTTAGAATTGGGCCCGCTGTTGGGCTGATCAGATGATGGCTTATTTGTTTTAATAGGTGTGTGACCTTGCTGGCCTTGGAGCTCAGCTGTTTCAGGTGGGCCTTCTCCTTGTCCTGCTCCATCAGCCAAACTCCTAGATAATTGTACGCATCCACCATGTTGATTTGTAGATTGCCCATTAGCCATTGTGTATTCTTCTTCCGATGGTTTGTCCCAAAAATGACCACCTTGGTCTTTCCTTGATTGATTGTCAAGTTGTTAGTGTTATTGAAACTGTTTAGTGCATTTAGGGCTCTTTGTAGGCCCACTCTTGTATGATCCAATAAAGCTGTGTCGTCGGCGTATTGTAGCACCAGCAACCTCACTCTTCCAAGTCTGGGAACAACTAGACTAGCTCCTTTTAGGGCCTCCCGAAGGTCTGCTGTGTATAGATTAAACAGGATGGGGGCCAGCATAGTCGTTTACGGACCACTTTATCGAAACCTGTGCTATAATCAATGAAACAGCAGAAAAGTGTTGAATGATTCTTCAGGGTTGCCTGAGATGATAGATACGTCTGTGCCAGTGCATTGTCCAAAGTTGATGATTGTGACCTAAAGCTGGTCTGGTTGAAGGCTATTATGTTTTTCTCTTTGGCCCACTTCTTCAGACGTTCACTGAACTTTTGAACTATCTTGATACAACAAAGTCCAAGAAACAACTATTAATATCTGAAAAGAAAATGCTCCTCGCTCAAGATGTTTCTAGAGGAGAAAGGAATTCCTTGATCTTTGTCTGCAATTTGGCCATCTAAGCACAGGACATAGATTACTTCACCCATGTCTAATAAAAGTGACATATCAAGATAAAACCATTACCTATGCTAATCCTGCAGATCTCAAAAACTTTCAAAGAACTCATACTTCTGATACCATGGACTCTTCTTTTCTTTATAAGAGTTAACATATTCTATTATTCTATTATTCCTTATAGGTTGTTGGTGTCTTCATTTTCTTTGTTGTCATTTACTTTTAATTCAGTTACATTTCAATATATGTTTTTACTCTTGTTAAAGATATTTACTATATTCTAACCTTTACTTCCATTTCACATTTATCTCAATGCACTTATTGGAGCAGTTTGCTCCGTTGATGGGTCGTCTATATCTTCTTCTGTCAATTAACTATACTTTTTTGTTCATTGTTGTTTGACAGGTACAATCTCTTTGTCTTAGATTTCATTCTCTTTCTTTCATCTCTTTTCATCATTTCTTTCTTTACTTTTCGTTTCTCTTTTACTTTTTCCTTGCGTTTTCTTTCCTTTCTGTCTCTTTCTCTGTGGACTACTCTTTTTCTTTGTTATCATATTCATAGTGGAATTTTGTTTTTGCTCAGCACCTCTCAAGTTGCACAAATTTTGTTTTATAAGTTCAGGGACTTTCCTGGAATGACAAAGGATTTAATAATCATACCCAAACGCAAAAAATGAAAACTCATTTAGCCAAATATGGTCCTGATTTACTTTTACTATAGGAAACTCATCTCATAGAATAAAAAGCTTTAAAACTCAAACATGGCTAGGTGGATTTAGTTCTAGTTTCTTCAAAGTCCAAAACGAAAATTGGTATAATCATTTTAGGTCATAAAACTATTATTTCACAATTGTCTTTCAAGAAACTGATCAAAAAAGGTAGATGGATTATTGGTAAACGTATTACTAATAACATTCCTTTAACTCTTGTTAATGGTTATGATCTCATACAATTTGGTTATCATTTTTGGTCCGACATTTCAAAAAAATAATTACAGTTTGATGAAGATAGTTTTTTTAGGTCGATCCCACTCTCACTGACAATCTCCATTCTCATTCATTTCACATAAATGCATAAACAGTTTTGTTAAATCATCTCCCAAGGAACTCTGATTGATTAATGGAGACTCTGTAATCTCTCATCAAAAGAATATTCTTTTTACTCTCCAGCTCTTGGATCACTCACTAGATTAATTCACAATTTTCTTAGTAAACATTTATCTCAAAATATCTTTGACACCACTTTTGGTCCCCTTTTGCTTTGAGATCATGCCCCAATGAAATAATGACTTGCACTTAATACCAGTTCAACCCAGAAGGGGTCGATGGCAATGTATTAATTCTTCGTCACATGATGCTACTTTTTCTTCTTCTTTTTGTTTCCTTCACTGCTGACATTTTTGAAATTCATAATGATTCAGATATTTCACCTCATCTGTTTTGAGACAAGTTTAAAGCTACTGCTTGTGGGTTTATTATTGATATTGTGGTTATGAAGAAGAAACATTTTGATAAAGAATGCAAGTCTTTACTTTACACTATCAACAATCTGAAACATCAATGTTACTCATCTAAATCTGAAGTTGCCTTAAACTATCTTATTAGGTCCAAATTACTTTTATTGAAATCGTAAACGAATATTGCCTCCTCCTTCTTTCTTAAAGACAGTGCTCTTTATGATGGTGGTCGAAATAAAGTAGGGATACTATTAGAGCACTATCTTAAGATTTGGAAGCACCACTACGCTATGGCTATGGGCACATTCCAAGAGCTGCAATTTGTTTCATTCATAATTTTCCTGCCCATTGTAAACATACAGGCCAATTTGGCATATGAATGGTGACTATAAACCTTTTGCCAAAACAAATTGGAAGAGTGCAATCAGATTTTATCAAGAGCGTATTAGCTTCGGAAAATACAAGATTATTTTCTAATGTGTTTAACAAATCTTCTCTAATTCAACACTGTTTGGCAGCAATATGTCTTGATGTAGGAAAAGATTATGCAATGGTTGATTTGAGTTTTCTGCACATAGCCTGGCATGGCTTTGGTCCTAAAATGACTTCTCTCATTTCTTTTTTATATTATTCTCCAAACTCTTCCTCCCTCCCATTACTTTAATCTTCAAACAATGTGTTCTCAAGAGTGCCCTTCAAATCCATTATCATTTGTACTGGTGCTTGAACCTTTTCTTTCTTGAATTCATATTAACCCCTGGTTATCAGGTTTTCTTTATGGAGATTAGCAACTAAAATTTGCATTTGCTGATGATATTCTCTTTTTCATTCCAAATCCAGGCAGTCCCATACCAGCATTAGGTACTGAAATGTCTGCCTATTTCGGGATACAAAGTTAATTCTGTTGAGAAAGAAAGGTTTCCGCTCAACAAATGTCTTAAGCGCTCCTTTGTTTCTTCTGGGTTGCAATGGAATTTTTCTAAGATTAAATATTGGGAATCTGGTTTACACACTCCATCAGAGAATCAGTTAACATTGATCTTAAGGAAGGTTGACTAAAGTTGAAAAACTGCTTTCTTCTTGGAATCCTCCACCTGGTGGGGATGTCATGATTCAATTAAAATGATGATTACTCCTATTATATAAACACTTTTATCCAAGCGCCTCTTAAATATTACTTGGTCCTAATTTCAAAAGACTAATTGACTCCTTACTACATGTTTATCGAGGAAAAAGAATCTCTTTATCAAAGCCCAAGATAACTTAACAAAGTTGCTCCAACATCTTTTCACTAATTTCAGAGGTCTGTTAACTGTCCTAAGTCCATTCAGGCAAGATTCCCCCCCCCTAATAAATATTGTACTGAATTTTCTTTGAAATAACCCAAAAGTAACACAACCTTCTACAGAACACATTAGGCAGTACTTTGTACTAGCAGGAAACACATACCTGGGTGGTAACTTGCTCCCAAACATCCCACCCATTAAATACCTATACACAAGCACAATCAACACAATGCAGTAAACAGAACACCTTATTGTCATCCAACACTGCACAGATTTAACAAATACATGCATAGCAGTGTGTCCAAAACAGCATGCTCACATATCAACAACACAAACCATTAAACAGCTGTAGACATCGAAAGAGAACTCACATCATCCACCAAAAAAAGTCCTGATAAGCTAACAGATGAGAACCAACTAATTTACTCACACAAACCTGCCAGGCAATGCACAAGTCAAATGACTTACTTATTGTGTAAGTATTTTGGCTAATTCTCCCCCACATGTTAGAAATGTATTGCACACCTAATTACGTATATCAAAACAACAAACAACTTTCCTGGTATTTACTACAACTCACAAACAGTGCCATGTTCCAGTCTTCAATTAAATGCTTAAAACTATATTGAGAAGAAATCAAAGCTGTATGGTGCTCTGAGGCCATATCAACAGCAGAATGTGCACCGTACAAATGGTTAAATGCAAATAAGACTTAAAATCTCTTTCCTGGGCTAACTGGTTTCCCCCATAGTTTCCAACCATGCATCAGCATAGAGACATGAATTGTAAACCTAATTTGTTTTCCACATCCCACATAATGTTTTGCAAGGCTTGAGTCAGACATAGTCAGCAGATGGCAAACCACTCTTACTGCAACCCAATACTGGAACTCACATTCATATTAGCAAATTATAGTTGAAAGTTCGATGAGTCAAGTAATAAATTGTGAAGTGTTGAATCTGACATTCAAAACAAGTAGACAATTGAGCTATCCTTGAAAATAGATTACTTTTATTTGCATACAATGGGGCCCATTATAACGGGCGGATCGCCACCGCCCGTGTGGCGGTGGCAATCCGCCCACCAAAAACCACCACCCGCCTCTAATATACCCCTCGCCACATTACCATGGTGGGGGGACCCCGGCGGATGGAAGACCGTCCACCGGTAGGCAATCCACCTGAATACCTTGCGGGTGGAAAAGCAGCTTATATGGTGGCTGTGTCTGGTAGACACCCTCATCCATATTACTATGCAGGCAGGTGGTTCTTAACACTGGGAGCCCGTAGCGGGCCCCCAGGGTTCTGGGGTGTGGGGGGTGCACATGGGGGGTACCTATGGTACCCCCAGCAGTTCCATGCACAACATGGCAGAGACCACGCGGTGCCTGCCTTGTTGTGCATGGAAGTGCACAACATGCCTTGCTGGCATTTTGGCGGGCGGCGCTGACTGCACCGCCCGCCACAATTTCAGGAATGTTGGATGCCTTCGCCACTGTAGCAGGCGCATCCTAATGTCCCCCACATGACCCCCGCCCTTATAGGGGGCAGTCCCTTTTTGCGTCGGAATGGTGGGTTTAATGTTGTTTGAATGTTAGCCCCAAGTTTTTTGGGGGGTAATTTTACAAACAACATTTATTATGCAAGAGAAAAGAGAATGGATACATTTATTTTTCAGTCATTCCCAAGTGCATTTAAACAAAGCATGCACACAGAGCAATTATTGCTTATTATGAAACTGTGTGAGAAATACAAGGATTTAATCTTCCAGCTACAGATATTCGCAATGGCAACATGGGAAAAGGCTTGCATGACTTTTTGTAATCAGAGAATTACTGTAAATAAAAGTTTTAATCACTTTGCTGCCATTCTTTCTTGCCCTATGGGTTGATAGCAGGACTTTGGGGATGAAATATTTCATAATGCAGTTGGAAGTCAGTTGGAAGTCAAGACAGTCCTGTTCAAAAGGCTTGCTGTTGTTAAAATCCCTGTTTTGTGTACGCTTTAATTGATGCTGGTGTTGCTATGCTCTATTTGTACACTGATACTACCTATATTGTGACTAATGTGTGCCTAAGGGACTCTTAAAATTATATTTTGTTTGGGCATGTGGCACAATTTTGAAGCTGTTATTGGGCTTGACATGACTGGCACATGTTGGCTGCCTCTGTATCTGTGACTGATGCATCTCTGACATATCATGGCAGAAACCTAATAAGTATTTGCTTGGTGATTACAATAGACATACTTAGTTTAGCAATATTTTTGTTATCATTATAGCATTTAACTTGTTTAAGTTTGCACTTATTTTTTTTTTAATTTGCTTCAGTGTTGTTACTTTCTGAATGTCACTAGAGTTAAAGACTAGGGCTCATGTTTAAAAAAGTAAGTCTTTTTGAAATCCAAATAGTGAATTTGTGGAAATTGCTATTAGTGAATTGCAAAAGGAGATTTATGTAACAGTGGATCGCAATTGCAGTTAGGAAATCACAATTTAGGAAACTTCAAAATTACCAAAAGTTGCATTCTGGATGCAGAATGATGATGTCAGACCAGGAAGTTAAGAAACACAGAGTGTGGCCACGACCCAGAAGACTAAGAAGGTGCTGGAAGAAATGCACCTGTTTCAACACTGGCAGGGGAATGTCTATTCTTGGACAACACTATGTCCAAGGAAGATGGACCAGGATGCAGGTAGCAAGAAGTGCAAGTTTTCTGAAAATGAGCTATAGAAGTTAACCAAAGAATGTGTGTGACATATGGGCCAGCTCTTTGGGATGGCGTAATTCACTGTTCCTGAGGCCCAGGAGAACAAGACATAGATCATCATCCTGGAGAAGGTGAACTCCCTGGCTATCCCCAGAGGACCGTACCTGAGCTAAGGAAACACTGGTATGTCTTAAGATCATGCACCAAAGAAAAGGAGGCCAACAGAATGGCTGAGGGTCATGGCACATATGGTGGACCCTCCAAACACCCACTCCCATGGACTCACTGATCAAGAGGTAACTGGAACCAGAAAGTGTAGTGGGAGTGTCAGGCATTAACACCTCTTATCCTGCATGCACCAGTAAGTCAACTCCCCTTTGCATACTTAACTTACATAATATTTGTAATTCTTAATATAAAACATCTCAACAAACAAGGCCCCATTTAGATGGTTGCTGTGCCTTGGCAATGCATCCTGAGAGTTGTAGTACAGCAAAGTTACAAGTTGTACTGTGTGCTGATGACTACACCACACATATCTGTACATCATAAACAGGTCACAAACACGTGGAACACATTTACAACAATAGTGTGTATTAACCAATTATACACAGTAACTACATACATACATACATTTCCACAGATCGCATCTAGGACTGGTCAGAAAAAACTGAGATTAAAGAAGCTACTGACACACACATGGAATTGGAGGACAGCACAATAGCAACTCCTATACCCATTACTTAAACTCCAAATACAAGAAGCACAACCGTCGAACCAATACCAGACTTTGTGGACGGTAATGAGGGACAATCCCAAAACAGGAACACAACTACATCTGTGGGCAGCACACTGAAGGACCGGGTTTTAGAACCCAGCGGCATCAGGGAGAACGCCCGATGCCTTCGAGTTCCCCTGCCTTGGCAAACAGAGACAAGGGATACTTCTTGATGACGTCAAAGACTAAAATTTATTGGCTGCAACCAGGAACAGAGATCTACGAAGCACACACGGGTGGTTCGCTAGAGACTGCACAAATTCAATGAGCAAAGAATGGTCTTTTATGCCAAAATTCAAGCCTCAGGCCACATTCAAAATTAGCATTGGGTTCATACAAATTGACCAATGACAGTGTGACAATTTAAAAGTAGCGTATGACGACAATCCCACTTTCCGTTGTCCAGCCCACCAGAAATGGCCAAGCAAAATCCAACATTCCTGTTCGAACGGGCCGGGCAAACCCATCATAAAACTCTCAACCCAAATCAGTGATTATGTCGTAAAGGAAGGAACAGAAACAGATTGGAAACAAGATAGAAAGGTGGGAGCAGTGTACTATAAGCTCGGGCATGTCCTGCTCTTTGATCTTTATCTGACCAGCTGCTTAACAAGGAACTGGCTCAGCGAGGTCAGCCTCGGGCAAGGAGTCAGTTCGGCCAGGTCATTCAGAAGTCAGCTAAAGCATACGTGTCTCAAGGACTCGTTCGGCCGCAGTCATCGGCCTATGTGAGGGCAACCACTCAAAATGGCTGCCGTACACAAAATGGAACCCGAGGGTTCGAACAAAATCCCCAAATACGTAGTGTTCTCATAGATCGATTCATGTGAAAACACTCGTACACACTACACTCGCCATTTGCGGTCTGCTGACACCAAAATCGTCTATTTCCGACGACCTTCATTGAACGGGTTCGGAACCACCGAACCAGACCCACAAACTCACGGAACTACAGGCCCTCCTTTTGCACTTACATAGGCAACAGACCCAAACCCATGTCAATCTGAATCCGGATCTATATCCATCAGATCATCGATGTGTTGCTGTAGCATCATCCTATTACTTAGTACCTCTATTTGGACAGGTCTCTTTGCACACGCAGTAGCACAGAGGCCACAAAAAGCAGGAGCACAATGTACACAGAGACAGAACAGGAAAAGGATAGCTAAGACCATCCCAATCACTATCAGAATCTTCCAACCCCAAGTGGATATCAATCCCCAACCATACCATCAACGATCAATCTCCTTTGTCCAAATGGACAGAATCGGAGATTTTATGTAGCTTGGAAATGGCCTGGAAAACTGACGGAGCGTTGTCTGGAATGAAAACGCAGCAGCTCGATTGAATCAGTTTACAAACTCCACCTCGATCTGCTAGTATGACATCAAGGGCAACTCTATTTTGGAGTGTCATAAGTCTATCCGACTGGAGCTCAGCAGTACAAGTTACTTAGGGCACCAGCAGTTTCCACTATGGTGGACTCAACCACTCTCGTCAACTGGCGAATATTCCTGCTGTTAGCCATCGGTCCCCAGAACGGCAGAAAACCCTTAAAAAAATCTCCCAACTCTTGCCCTGCAGTGTCTTCTTGACTAAAGACACCTCTAGCAACTCTCGTTTTATGGTAATCTGCCGCAGCTGTAAAAACGGGAGGCAACAGGAAAGAAACAAAACATGTGCCCAAAAAATCAGGGGGCAACCATGTATATGCTTTGTCGTAGCAAACAAAGTAGGTACCCTTAGCGGCTAAAAATGCTGGGGAAGACTGAGACATAAATACGTAAGTATCAGTACAAACGCTCTTTCCTAACTGAGCTCTCGGATTCTTGCCATTACCCTGCAGACAATAGCAACCCTGATGGGGCACTATCCAAATCGGTGGAGAACTCTTCGCTCGCTGGTTAACACTCAGACTAACTCCATATCCAGTAATGTCCCAACCACTATAGGGTTGCTTCTCATCTATCGGAATAGTTTCAACTGCATTAATCCATTTAACCATGTCAACTATGCCTCTTGCAACAGCACTATTCTTCGGGTTGTCCTTCGGTGAAGGTAGGGGATAAACACTATGGGCATAAATAAACATCGTTCTGTAAGCCCAAATCAAACCGTTCAAACTAAAAGGTAGAACTAAATACGGAATACCCTTATCAGTCGTATGGGGCATTAGACCACAGATCCAACAGTTTGTCGTGTTCATCACTAACTGGTGTTGGTGCAAAAGTTGAATAAAGGAATTATTAGCAAATTCCAATCGTCGAACTACCTCATGTTCAGGCAAAGGGTGAAAAGAATGAGAAGAAATAGTAGGTGGAGGTGTAGGTTGCATAGTGGGAACAAACGTTACTTATAAAGAGAATGTCACATAACTGATTATGAATGTCATCAAACTCAATAGCAAAAATACACACGGTATTAGAAAACGTTTCTTTGAGATAAATTTACATATCTTCTTTCTAAAAATCATTGTCCGTGCAGGTCTCTCCAACTCGAAGAAATCCATCCTAAACTAAATATGCTGCTCGCGATGGTAGGGTGTTCTATGCTAAGGAATGCCTCTGTCAACCCAGGGCAACTCCCTTAGGCCAACCAGAACCCTCGACCTAGTGTCTCAGGCTTGCACTCCAAAGACTTTCGGCAACCGCGACCCTACAGCTGAACCCAGATGGCGGTTTGAAAAACAAAAATGAGTAGATCCTCGGTGGAGAGTTAACCTGCAACCAACAAAAAATCACAAAAAACTTTATTTATTTTTTATTTGTCCATGACTCTCGGTCGCAAATTATAGCGGCTTCTTCCAGGCAATTCTTGATCTTTAAACAACAAATCAGGCTCAGTAGTGTTCAATCGATTCGAAGGTGGCATAGCTTCTTGTAAAAGATCGTCACTTTGTCTATCAGAGTTCGTACCAATCAAACGAACATCGCTGAATGGCAAAAATCGTGGAACAGTTTATGTTTCAGAGTCTGGAAGTCCCTCCTGGACCCACTTATCGTACGGTAAGGGCAATGGTGCACGCTTACAGTGTACACCGTGGATCCAGTTTCGCTTGCCTTGTACTCGAACCTCAGAACGTGTAGACAGGAGTACTTGGAAGGGTCCTGTCCAGCGGGGCTGATCGATCTTGTTCCACTGGAAATTCTTGATGAAGACCCACGAACCAGGTTCAATAGCGTGGCCTGGATCTTCGGAAGCTTGTGGTAAGCTTTCATGCACCTGTTGGTGTAAGACACGCAGTTTAGTCGTCAGTTCGCGCAAATAGTCAAGCAACACAGGGTACTCAATCTCACTAAATCTAGTTGGCCTTGGCACACCCCAAATATTAGCTGGGCGACCAAAGACAACTTCATAAGGGCTCAGACCCATTCTTGAATGTACAGTCATTCTTGTGGACAAGAGCGCTAAAGGCAAAGCACCTGGCCACTGTAGACCAGTGCTCACTTGGATTTTGGCTAATTTAAGCTTTAAGGTGCCATTATAGCACTCGACTAAACCAGCTGATTGGGGGTGATTTGCTGCGTGGAACTTCTGCCGAATACCTAGTCCCGCACACACTCTCTTCATGACTTGACCCACAAATTCACTCCCATTGTCACTCCAGATAATTCTCGGCATTCCAAATCTCGGGAAAAACTCTTTTATCAGAACGTTCGCGGTGGACAAGGCAGTATTGTCCTTAAGGGGATAAGCTTCTACCCATCTAGAAAAAGAGCAAACAACAACTAAAACATATTTCAGGTTGTTGCATCTTTCCATGTGGATAAAATCTAGCTGCAAATCCTCGTACGGATACGTAGGAGGAGCAAAATGACCAGCTGGTGTTGGAAGCCAACAACTTACAAATCCCTTTCACGCTGATATGTGCCATTCCATGAGCCATTGTAACAATCGGAAGCACATACGCGTTAGGCAACAACCATCTTTGATTCTCTCCATTCATTCAACTCTTTCTCTGTAGCTTCAACTTGAATGGATTTCACACTCTCAATCGTATCTTCACACATACTCTTCTCTGGAACCCATCTCGCCCGACCTGCAACATACATTCGGCTCATCACATTTCTCACAGTTTCTTTCGCAACTTCATCTGCAAACGCATTTCCGCGACCAACATCATCCGTAACTTTCTTATAGGCACTGCATTTCACGATCGCTACTAATGGCAAAGTAAGTGATTCAAGAAGTTCATTCACCAACTGTCCATGCTGGATCTTCGTCCCATGCGAAGTCAAGAACCCACGTTAACGCCACAAACATCCAAAGCAATGAGCCACGCCAATGGCATATTGGTTATCAGTATACACATTCACTCGTTTTCCTTTCGCCAACACACATGCTCTCGTTAATGCAATCAACTCTGCTGCTTGTGCTGAATTATGTGGAGTTATGTGGAATTGTTTAATGTGCACATGACTCGCTAACAACGTCAACTCGTAACCCGACAACCGAGCACTAGTTAAATGCTGTGTCTTCGTACGGTTCAACAAGGTATCCACTGCATGTGGAACCATAACCACTAACGTGCTGTCCATAACTAAACCAGCAGACTGTCGAATTGAAACAGCCGCTGCCGCTGTGGCTCTCAAGCAACTCGGCAACGCTCTAGCTACCGGATCTAAAGTCGACGAAAAGTACGCATATGGGCGTTGCTTATCGCCAAACTGCTGAGTCAAGACTGACAATGCACATGCCTCTCTCTTGTGGACATACAATGTGAAAGGCCTACTGTAGTCGGGAGTACCCAACACAGGAGCCGAACACAACGCATTGCGTAATTCAGAAAAGCTCTTTTGACAGTCATCAGTCCAAGGAAATGGATTTGGAGTATCCTTAACTGTAAGAGCTATCAAAGGTTTCGCTAACAAAGAAAAATTAGGAATCCACTGTCTACAGTACGACGTAATACCCAAAAACGCACGTACTTCTCTCTGTGCTGTAGGCACACTCATTTTCGCAATAGCTTGAATTCTCTCTGGGGTCAATTTCCTTCCCTCCTTCGATAAGAGGTGACCTAAGTAGGTTACTTCTTGTCGACAATATTACAACTTGGAGAGAGAAACTTTGTGATGACAATCAGACAAGTGGCGTAGTAACGACAAAGTGGATTCCCTACAAATCTCTTCAGAATCAGCGGCCACTAGCAAATCATCAACGTATTGAATAAGGGCTGCACCATCAGGTAAAACCATCAAGTAGTGTCTTCGAAGCTTGGCTATAGATCGATGGACTTTCACAATAGCCGTGAGGAGCGCGCTTGAAGCGGAAACTGCGTCCTCCTAAAGAGAATCCAAAGATGTCCCTACTCTCTATGGCAATCGGGATGCTGAAGAAAGCATTCTTCAAGTCGATCACCGAAAACCATGTGGCTGTAGCCGGAATCAGAGTCAACAAGGCAGTGATATCAGGCACAACAGGAAATTGTGGAACAACAATCTTGTTCACTTCGAGAAGATTGATGACAAACCTATATAAAGGAGGCTGTGAAAAATCAGTTCTCTTCAGAACAGGCAAAACAGGACTATTGCACACATTACCTCTAGTTTCCTCAATGACACCCTTGTTGATCAGATCATAAATAATCGCTAAAAGTGCACACTCACCATCACTCGAGATATGATACTGTGGAAGGCGCGGTAACTTAGCATTCACCTTCAGTGTCACAACATATGGGGACATTTCCAGTAGGCCCACATCATTCGGACCAGTAGCCCACAATGAATCTGGTAAAGAAGATAATTTAGATGGAAGACTATCTTTCGATATATACATCGGAGAGATCACTCTCTCACCCAAAGTAAGATGAACTCCTGACGGAGAACAATAAAATGTTGCATACAATCTCTTCAATAAATCCAAAGCCAAAAGATTCTAATTACAACTTGTAGTCAAAAGAAGGGGTGCTTCGATCTCACACGGTCCAACAGAAAGAGACAATGGAGCAGAAATCGGATTAGTAACGGGGGCACCAGAAAAACCTACAGACACATTATCAAAGCCAGACAAAGGTGTGCCAGGGAGTTTAGAGTGCATAATAGAACTCTTTGTAGCACCAGTATCTAGCAGAAAAGGTTCTGACACACCTGATGCAATCACTTCAACATAGGGTCCACTCTGATCTACTGGAACTGAAACAACTCCCTCTCTTCGTCCATGGCTGTCCTAACAATCATCACCATTTACTTTGTCACCTTCAACATAGTAATCATCCATGTAGTACTGTGCTGTCCTACCAGACGAACCTTGCTGCTGATCAAAACTATTCATCGAGTTCTGTGGAGGCAAAGGACGTACGTTCTGTCCGCGACCTCTACCTCTAGGCACTTGTTGAGCACCTCGACCTCGTACACCAGAAACACCATTCGTGAGCTGTAACAAAACCGGACAACTTTTCTTGTAATGGCCCTCTTCTTTGCAATACGCACACTGATTAGGCCCATACGGAAAATGCTGTTGAGAAGACTCGATTCTTTGCGAGTTTCTCGAATATTGCTGAGGTTGCAGATAAGCGCGCTGATTATTTGTACAGGGTGGATAAGGTTGTTGTAGAAGAACTTTAGTCTTCAATTCCTTAGTCTTCTTATCCGCTTTCTCTAACTCATCTTTGCACCTATTTTCATAGTACTGGGCCGTAGCTAAAATCTGTGCTGACGTGGAAACAGCCCAAGCACTCTCGGAATCCTTCAACTTAGTGCACAACTCGGGAACCAAATTATGCATGAATTTGTCAAAGAACAATCTCTGGCCACCCTCGGTAGCCATATCCTGACCACTATGATCTACAAAAGTTTCTTCAAACCACATGAAGAAATCAGACACAGTCTCATCTTTCTTCTGCTTACATGCAGACAACTTGTCCCAATTAACACGCACTTCTGGCATCAAAGTCTTCATGAAATTAATAATCCTGCCAGGGAGTTGAGCAATTAGTTCTTCAGGCTTAGCACCTCCAACTTGTCTATCATTCGCAGCAACAATGTTAAACCATGTATCACCCAATTCATCATCATGATCCGTATGTCGAATCACATTCCAGTTAGGCTGTGGAACAACATTGCCAAACAACATGTCTATGTCTGCTAAAGTCATCACGCACGAACCCACAGTTTGAGTGAGCTCTTTATAATATCCCGCTGGATTTTTGCGCGGATCAGGTAAAGTCTGCTTAATCGCTAGAACTTCAACACGCTTCCAAGGAACATGCACCCATACTCGCTGAAATTGCGCAGGGGCAGCTACATTATTCAATGCAGCATTAGCCTGTACTGCTTCCTTCCATACCGGAGGAACCTCACGCATCGGATACTGACGCGCTTTTCTCCTAACCGACGAATCAGGCTCAAACAACCGCTCAGAAGGAGCATTATTACGAAACAACAACAATGTCGCAATTGCTCTCTCAATGTCGAGAAGACTCACAATCGTCCCTTTCGCAAACTCGGAACGCACTCGATATAATTCTTCAGGCGCTCTACCCACTTCGTCCATCCATTGTTCATGGAGGAACACACACATCATTTCAAAAACGTACCGTTGCTTTGGTGCTTTCCATTGCCGGAAAACATCCATAATACCCTCAAGATCATACTTAGAAGTGTACGTAACCCATCTACGTGCCATGTGATCCAAAACTACTTGCTCATCTGTGTCAGGCAGTTGACTACGTGATTGTCTATCCTCATTAACTGGAGACATACCCAATTGTCCCAACAAAGAAGTCAGAAAACCAGAAAAAGCAGCAGTCATTCGCTGCCTAGTAGAAGGAGAAGATGGAAGAATAAGGTAAGACGGAACAATAGTAGAAGAATCCAGAGTCGGAGCCGAAGGAGTATTAGAAACAGGCGTAGGAGTGACAGACAAAGGGGAAGGCAAAGTTGGCGGCCCCTGAGGAGGCTGCGCCAAAGGAACAGTAGCCAACGGAAAAGGAGCTGGCTGTGGAAGAATTACGGGTGGCACAACAATCGGATGTTGCACAGCCACAACTGGGGGCGGTGGTGCCGTAGCACTCTGTGCATAAGGGGGTGGTGAACTCAATAGATGCGACATCAAAGGATCTTTCGCAAGATCTTTCTTTTCTTCCTGCTTATTAGGCGGCAAAACTGGGTAGCATCTATCTACCGCTAACTTCTTCGCTCTAAGCATCTGTTCGCTCTCTCGCTCTTCCTCATTATCCCTAAACGCAACAGCAGCTTGTACCATTGACATACCTCGTTCACGTTTATTCTTCTTTGCTAATTTAATTTCCTTCTTTTTGGCTTCTTTACGCCATATGCGGAAAGAGTCAAACATTGCCGGCCGGGCTTTCTTCTTGAACAGCTTCGCTTCGAGATAATCTAAAATCTCAGTTTCAAAGCTACCGTAACGGGGCCACTGTAGGACACTGTCTTTTCTCGTATGCTTTACCCAGATCTCATTATACCTAATAGGACCTACACCATGCTTCACGTATAATTCATATGTAGGAGTTCCAATTGGAGGAACCGGACACGAATCCTCTAACCGGGAATCCTTAGATCAACCACAACCAAATATCTTTCCAAGTCTGCTAAGACCAGGCATCTTGCTAACTAGTCTAGCTTCAAACAACAAGGGAAATCTCAAAACGATAGTCTCGCAAATACACGAGTCCCTTGGCTTTGGGGCCTGCAGGTACCAAATCAAAGCGATCCACTAAAGGGATACCAAAAACAAACTAAGGACTAGGAGACGCTCCACTCATACTTAACTGAAATGTCGATGGTGTCACCAGAAGACCCGTCAATCGTCTCGCTCTACAAACGTCTAAGGCTCAAAGACAGGGCGACAGTCAGGGCAGCAGTCCTTCGTAGCCGTCGGAAAGCGGGAAACCTTGCAGCAAAGACTTTCGGACCACGCCGACATACAGGGGTCGATGAAGTGGTAGGCCATCCTCCAGAATTTTCACACGAAGCTCCTCACGATCTTCAGGCTTGGACCGGTACCGCTGAAGTCGCCCTACGTTGGGCGCCAACTGAAGGACCGGGTTTTAGAACCCAGCGGCGTCAGGGAGAACGCCCGATGCCTTCGAGTTCCCCTGCCTTGGCAAACAGAGACACAGGATACTTCTTGATGACGTCAAAGACCAAAGTTTATTGGCTGCAACCAGGAACAGAGATCTACGAAGCAATCACAGGTGGTTCGCTAGAGACTGCACAAATTCAATGAGCGGAGCATGGTCTTTTATGCCAAAAATCAAGCCTCAGGCCACATTCAAAATTAGCATTGGGTTCATACAAATTGACCAATGACAGTGTGACAATTTAAAAGTAGCGTATGACGACAATCCCACTTCCCGTTGTCCAGCCCACCAGAAATGACCAAGCAAAATCCAACAGTCCTGTTCGAACGGGCCGGGCAAACCCATCATAAAACTCTCAACCCAAATCAGTGATTATGTCGTAAAGGAAGAAACAGAAACAGATTGGAAACAAGATAGAAAGGTGGGAGCAGTGTACTATAAACTCGGGCATGTCCTGCTCTTTGATCTTTATCTGACCAGCTGCTTAACAAGGAACTGGGTCAGCGAGGTCAGCCTCGGGCAAGGAGTCAGTTCGGCCAGGTCATTCAGAAGTCAGCTAAGGCATACGTGTCTCAAGGACTGGTTCGGCCGCAGTCATCGGCCTATGTGAGGGCAACCACTCAAAATGGCTGCCGTACACAAAATGGAACCCCAGGGTTCGAACGAAATCCCCAAATACGTAGTGTTCTCATAGATCGATTCATGCAAAAACACTCGTACACACTACACTCGCCATTTGCGGTCTGCTGACACCAAAATCGTTTACTTCCGACGACCTTTATTGAACGGGTTCGGAACCACCGAACCAGACCCACAAACTCACGATACTATAACACCCAGACTCCGTAGAGTCCAACCAGCAACAGTCCACAATGACAATGTGTCAGACTACATGGCAGATAGTTCTCCTGTGTTTGGTGGCCTGGAGAAAATCATCATCCCAGTACAGCACCTGCAAACCAAACAATTTGAGACTGTTAATGGGCATCTGAAAAGTATGTCAAGGTAAATGTTGCAATTGCAGAAAGAGTAAGACCATTGGATTGCTGCCAGGGAGAAGGAGCATCATCAGTAAAGAAGCAGGCACATGCAGAACATGGCACACTTTGATGACTTCACTTATTCAATATATCGAATGCTAGTAGCTATGACCAGTCTTGCAAGGAGAACTGTCAACACGGAAAATTAAATGGGGCAGTGCTGTCAGGATGTTGTACATGGGTTAGTACTGGTAACCACTGCCCTTGAAAACATACAGACACACAATCTTCTGCCTCCACCCGATAGTGGAGACCGTTCTACCATCAGTGCCACATCAATGCAAGAAGGATGCTGTACCAGGATATACAAGAAGAAACACTTCTGGATCTGATATGTCCCCTCTTCCATAGGTCAGTGTTGCATAGAAGTCAATAAACCCCAGAGGCCAAAAAAGTAAATCCAGTGAAAACTCAGGGCTTCATTTACAAAACAATGATGCATATCAGCAAGTCATTTTGCTGCATCATTTAAAAGCACCAAAACAATCCATCTATGTGCTTTCCCCTGCGCTTGCGCACATTTGGTTGCCATACGCCAGTGAAGGAACCCTTGTGTTATGTTGCAAGGGTGCCTTTCTGCACAAAAACAATCATTGATGGCATTTTACTCTTTGGATATGTTTTGCAGAATGCGGCAAGTGTAAAAAGAGGAGAAAACTAGGAGAAATAAAGGTATTTCTCCTCGTTGTGCCACTCCTACACCTCATCTTGGGAGATGTAGGATTCTGACGCATTCCCAGCTTTACAAACCTTTGTAAATCTGGGAATTTGTTACGTTTCGTGAATGTTGTTTGGGAACACCCAATGACCCTTTCGCATTGCGATATTGTGTAGAATGGTACATGTGGCATGTAGCACTCCACCATTTTGTGTAGGCCTTTGAAACTGGACTTCAGCATGCCAAAGGTTCGTCCGATGATGGGCCGTGTTGTCTTATGTGACCTGTTGTACTGCTTTTCACTTCTGGTTCTTGGAGTCAAGTCGGTAAACAGCCATTATTACCGTGCACCCTGAACCACGCAGTGCCTTTGCAATGTGGCCAATACAGCAAACACATCATTACCTCATGTTCCTTTACCGTGCAACTTGTTAGAACGACTTGCTTTAGGGTAAACGTTGTTGGACTGGTTTTGGATTTTAAGTTCAACATGTTCCCTAGTGTTGCACAGACTGGAGTTGGAATAGTAAATTATACTATACCAAAGTCCATCGCTTTCTTAAGGCAAGTCTATGTAATGACTTGCGGGGTAACGAAACGTGTGGTAATTTGTATGTTGTATAGCCCATGGTGTAAAGTCATGTGTGGTAAAAGAATGCATGGTTCTGTCAAACAACTAGTCAAGTATGGTGATACTATCCAAGAACAATAGCTGTATGCACTGCCTTCTTTAAGAGCATGAGAAGGATACACCAGTAGTTCACTTTACAAAAAAAGTTCTGACCACTGCATACAGTGAGTCACCAAAGCTCTTACCAAGTAAAAAGCCATCACCAAATTCACCCTGAGTCAGTCAGTTATGCATTCCACTATGGGGGTACATGAAGGAGTCATGGGTGCTCCCTGGGAATCTGGCCACAAGGCCATTTATGGTGCATGAGGCATCACACACTACCTGTACATTGAGTGAGTGTGAGCTTTTCCTATTTCCATTTATGAATTAATTTGCTAAGGGGGGACCTATGGCAATATGTGTGCCATCAACACAGCCAATACCATTGGAGAACTATGCTACCCGGTAAAACATTAATTTGGTCTGGTGCCAATTTTGGAGGGCATTTGGAAAAGATAAGTATTGGTTAACTTTGCTAACTATGATGTCCAGAAAGCTGTGAACGAACCTGGAAAATGCACTTTGTAACACCACCCTGCCACTGCTATGAACCCTTGTAACTGCCAGAAGCTAAAAGGTGTAAGCAATATAATACCTGTACATATAGTGGTATTGCATTGCTTTTGAGTGTTTGCGTCTGAAGCTGAGGTTATAATTCAACAATTCATTCCAGGATGACCTCACTACTGATTCTGTACTTCTCATATAACTCCTCCTCTGTCTATTCAAATAAGTGACCTTCACCCTAAATATCTTCTCCTATCTCCTCTTACTTCTCTGCCTGCCAGCCAAAATCCTCATCCTCCTCGCCAAGACATACTGAGCCGTAATTCTGAAAGAGCCAGGTGCTCTTTTAATAGTTTTAACTTGATTACCACCTGATACAGATTGATGGTAATTGCATTTCCTTAATGGCCATTTTGTGACTTTTCTCAATTAGGAAACCATTTGGGCATGGTGTTAGTGAATTGCTATTTCAAAATCCTTATTTGCGATTTCCTATTCAGCTATTTCCAAAATGCGATTCTTACTGGATAGAAATCACATTTTGCACCACCAAAAAATGCTTTTTATACATTCTAAAATACCATGAAAGTGCAAATTGCCAATACTAAGACCTCCCCACTCGGTATGGTGCTATTAGATGCAGAAAAAGCCTTCGATCGAGTGTGGTGGGATTATCTTTGGGCTTTACTAAGGAGGATGGGCTTTGGGAAACGGTTTCTTACCAGCATTCAAGCCCTGTATGATTCACCTAATGCAAAAATAGGGTATGCTAATTTAATCTTCAATAGTTTCCCGGTTTTAAGAGGCACACGTCAAGGGTGCCCCTTGTCGCCCCTCTTGTTTGCTCTCGCAATGGAGCCTTTTATTAACTCAATACTGACCCAAGAACTCATTATTCCATTCACGCATGGCAATAACTCCCTCAAAATCACTGCTTACGCAGACGATCTTGCAATCTATACTACCGATGTGCCTAAAGCCATAGCTGGGATCATCAAGGAAGCTGATGATTTCGGCTTGGTCTTGGGGTACAAACTAAATTTAAACAAAACCCAAATCGTTGTTAACCATAAGCTACCGGCTCCAGTTTTGGGGGTTTGCCACACTGCAAACTACTTGGGCATTAAAATAACATCCAACTTAAAAGAAATTATGACCCTAAACTACGATACTCTATTGAATGAGACAATAAGGACCCTCAAAAAATGGCATAAGGTTCCCTTAAATTTAATAGGACGAATCAACCTTATAAAAATGAATATTTTGCCAAAAATTTTGTATTTGTTCAGGTCCATCCCGCTATACGTCAACAACTATTTTTTAAAAATCTGGACGGTATTCTAGGAAGCTACATATGGGGCTACAAGAAAAATCGCAGAGCTCTGTCTCTTCTCAAATTAACTGCTACTAAAGATGGCCTAGATTTCCCCAAATTTAAATTTTATTTTTACGCTTCTTTCCTGGGTCGGATACGCAGCCTTTTTTCTTCTAATTATCCTTATTTTTATCACCAATTTATGTTAGGTGCAAATTCTGTACAATTTTTAGCTAGAAGCAACGACCCAAACTACTTCAAACGAGTGAAGTTTAAGACCGCGAAAGATATAGTACATATTTGGTATACTATTATGGATATTAATAAAACTACGTTCTTCCACCCAAATTTAAGCATATGGTATAATCCGGGTTTACCTGAAATTTTTAGTGATCCGATAGCTAGAGTATGGGCTAATAACGGTATAAACCACCTCTCCGATTTATACGGATCATCAGGCTTTTTCACATTTGATACCTTAAGAACACTTTACAAACTACCTGTAAATGCTCTCTTTAAATACACACAGATACGTGACTTCTTCGTGAATAAAATGAAACTAAGGAAAATTTTAGACTCAGAAATATGGACTTACATTTACGGGGAAACAAACAGCGAACTAATTAGCTTGGGGTACAAATGTCTCTGTCTATCTAAACCTGATGACTGTGTCAAAATCGCACAGAAGTGGACAACTACTTTAGAACTTCCCATTTCCTCAAATAATATCTCCACTTTTTTTTATAAGAGTAACTTTTTAACTAATTCTTCTAGTTTAAAACTTCAATCCTACAAAACTGTATGCCAGCTATACTATACACCGCTTCATTTCTCTAAATGGTAAGGGAACAATTCATTACCCGAACGTAAAATATGCCCAAAATGCGATCTACTAGCAGCAGATATAGTACACATAATTTTTTCATGCCCTGCTCTACAAACATTATGGGATGAAATAGAAAAAGTGTTGAAACTGTATAAATTGTTTTTTGGTAAAATATCCGCCGAGATGATAATTTTGGGAATACAACCAAACACTGTTACTTATAAGGACCTAATGTTTATTCTAATTTCTTGTGCAAGATTGATAATTGCTAGGGCTTGGATTTCTGATAAACCACCAGTGGTAGCCGAATGGTGGCTACTGGTAAACAAGATATATGATATGGAACTTTCAACTGCAAAAATTCGAGGGATTGGTTCTTTGAAGAAAGTTGATCAAATTTGGGGCAATTTGTTCCCTATTCACGATTTGTGAATAGCTCCTGATGTATTCTTTTCTTCTTATACTGCAGATTTCCTTGCCTATCTTTTATTTGATTAAGCTTTCAAGGAATTCATGTACCTTAACTTTCTTTTTTTATTTTTACTATCGTTGTAAAATATTTCATTTTTGAAATGTAAGTTTGCTTGTGCTGTCAATAAAAAAATCAATAAAATAAAAAATAAAAAAAAGAAAGTGCAAATCGCACCATAAGGAAGCACAAAATGCCTTTCTACATATGGCCCTGAAAGACATCTCTTAGTGCAATGCACCGGGCCTCAAGTTGTGTGATGTCATTTTGTACCGCTTTTGGCCGCCATAAGTGTGGCAGGGTATGCTCAGACGTGAGTCCCTTGCTCACTTTGCCAATGGATTCAAGCAAGCCGGGCGAAAGACGGCTAGAATGCCAGAAACCGGTCCTCGGAAGCTTGTTTCCGGTCCAGGGAAGACATGGCTTGGCAGTTCGGGCTGTACTGTTCCCATGAGGCACAGGGTCAGACTGATTTGCATATAGCCATGTCTGAACTGGGGTGGCAGAGTGGGCTAAAGAACGGTGATGGATTAAACCCAGATCTTTTGACTGGGTGTGAGTGTTTGATTGATTCAGATGCTCCGTCCATCACCACCCCCTTTTGTAACGTCATTTCCTGTGGTGTCATTGTGGGTGGGTCAAAGGGCATGTGATGTCACTTCTGCTACCCCAAACATTTTGGTGCATGGATGTCCATGAGAGCATTACGATGATCTAATCTACTGTCCTCAATTTAATCTGAAAGATACAGGGTTAAAACCTGTCAAATAAATGTGATATAACATATACATATATAACAATGGACATTGGTATAATTTTTGCTTATGTGATTTGTCCTCTTACATCTTTCCCTGACAGCAATAGTGTGAATCATTATTTGTAGTCATTACAGGCAAAAGGGATGCCAGATTAGAGGAAACTTGCACCTTGAGCATCAAACTACTTGAGTGCTGTAATTGATTTATCTGTTGCGGCTCAAAATTATATCATTGATCCAATACACTGGTCAGGATGCATTATGCAAAAAATCACAAGCCTACCCAGGAGGCCTATGACTTTGCCTCCGGCCACTTCCAATCAAATGCCACCCACTCAGCGGTGATCCCCCTGCCCAGGCCGACCCATGCCATTCACCTCAAAATAGCACTCCTAAGGTCCCTTGGATATGGATCTGAACATGGTAGTTTAGAAGACGATACACTTGCTATAAGAGGCTGCCAGCACCCGACAGTGAGGCACGTGTTACAGCATCAACCATTACTGCAAGCGTGCTGATGAAGGAAGTGTGCTGCTGGCAGCACAAAAACATGGCTCCCCTGGTTCAGTGATTAATTTTAGATACATGTGTGTGTGCTTATAGCAGGGCCTTCTGCTAGGGACTGTAAGCACATATGCATGGTACATGTTGAAATTGTTGACCTTATTTTCGTCACTCTAACATGACTTAACTATGCAGGCATGCTAATGATTTCTTTGAGCCAACATTGACTGTGACCAAGCCATATGTCTATCCTCAGTTCAGGGCCTTGAAGTGGTGTGGTGATACATGGCCTTTGCCTTTAGACTTGCTACCTATGACTAGCAAACTTAAAAAACACTTTCTAAAGAAAGTTATACCTAGAAACCAGGTAAAATCTATTGTTGACAGTGAATATCATACAATCCCAATGTCCCAGATTCCACTCAGTATACTAGTATACATATGCACCTTAAAAACCATTTTAAGGTCAGTTTGCATAACTTCTTTTGCATTCACATTCACACAATTCACAGACTCGCAACTTCCAACCCTGTTTAGCCCAACACCCACGGGACCATCGCGCCAGCCAAAATTTCTAAACAGCAACAATAAGGGATGGGATGTGATGGTTGACATTTTATTCCAAATATCGCTGTGCAGGAGCAACACGCTTCCTAATGTTCACCCTCAACATCACAAATCCTAGGTCTTCAAAAAGTAATTGTCGTGTTTAACGAGTTGAGAGAAAAATATTTGCTTTCTGTAATTTTTCATGAGCCATTTGTTTTTAGTTTGTTTCCTAAAGGAGAACTGTACCCAAGACAACTAACATGACCAAGCGATTGGGACACTATAGTCAAACTGTAAACTAGTTCTCCATCAATAAACCCCAAGCAGGCTCCTGACACAAAATAAACGCATTTCAAGCATTTAATTAAAAATATCTCCTCATTTGTTTTTACAAACACTACCATCAGGTAGAAAACTGTAGTGACTTTCCTTTCATCATTATAGTTGTTATAATGTCATGTGGCTCATATCACATTACTTGGTTAGTTGAAAACAAATTGTGGGAAATGACCATCTTTTGTGTGGCATTTCTCAGGTTTTTGCCTTTACCACCCTATTTTTGATTAACTTGTTTTTGTTGCTTTAGGACTCTGTGCATTTTCATCCTGCCAACTTGTGGTGAAGTGCGTGTGCTCTACCTGCCAAACATGGTAAATGTGTCTACAGGCCTTCCCTTGTGGTCTGTGTGTGCAGTCTTTAACTGCCATTTTGGACTAACAAAATAAACCTTTTGCCAGGTTCAAAGCATCTTTTTTAAGGTTGTATGAAGGAGCAACGCATGCAACTACCATGCATGCCTTTACTTCGCCATTAGTTCAAAGCATGCATCATTACCACCCCTACATTTAAGGTGATCATTTTTATATGTAGTATGGCTTCCTCCCTGCACTCTCCTTCTACCGTCTTCTCTGGTCTCATCCATCTTTCTCACCCTCCTACTATCCGTTGTCTACTTTGTTATTTCTCGGGGCGAGATTCATATGTGCTAAAGGAGCTTAGGGCCACATGCATCATTGAAGGAATTTGCGATTCCTAAATTGCGAAAATTAAGGAATCGCAATTTAGGAATCGCAAATCCCTATGCATCATAAAATCGAAAAAGTTTTTCCGATTTCTTAATTTTCCTTATTTGCGATTCCTTAATTGCGAATCGCAAATAAGGAATCGCTTTACATTGATTCCTATGGGCCTAGAGGCCCATAGGAATCAATGGGAAGGCATTCTCTTTTTGCGAATTCGCAATTAAGGAATTGCAAAATGAGAATGCAATTTCAAGGGTGCAGGGGGGTCCAAAGGACCCCCCCCTGCACCCCTGAAATGTCAGGTAAGTACATTTTACTCACACACATGTCCCAAATGCATGTGTGTGTGTAAAATATAAGTTTCAAGAATGCATTTTTTTGCATTTTTGAAACTTTTCGCAAATTACCATGAAGGTTTACTTCATGGTAATTTTCCCCTTCCAAATTGCGAATTCGCAAATTAAAATAAATCATGCATAGCATTTAAGAAATCGCAAAATTTGCGATTTCTTAAATGCTATCGCAATTTGAGAAATCGCAAAAAATAGTGATTTCTTAAATTGCAAAAATTTTAAATAAAATGATGCATCCCAAAAAAGGTTTTTGCATTCGGAAACGGCTGATTTTTGCGATTCGCGCCATTTGCGAATGCAAAAACGCTTGATGCATGTGGGCCTTAGTGTGCTGTTCTTAGTAGTACCGACTTCCGGGCCTGCACTTGATGCAATTAAAGCCCCGTGGTTTTCCGTGACAGACGGCTCAACAGAAGCTCAGGCTGGTCTCCACGGTCAAGTGCCAATTTTTACAACACATGTGACTTTGTGACTAGAGCAATAGATTGTGCTACTGGTATCAAAATAACATATGAGCTGTTTAGATAGGAGTTTAGTGGTGGGCTGTAAGCAATGCTATCAAAACAGACTACCACACTCAGGCCCGGACTGGCTGTTGCGGGCACAAAGCAATCCCCCGGTGCGCCGCAAGGGTGGGGGCCAGTTTTGTCCCCTGGGGGCCGTTTTTGTTACAGGGCCGTTTATGCAGCATTGCTGCAAAATCAGCCATGCAACAAAATCGACCGAAAACCTGCCCGGCAAAGAGCTCAGACCCAAAGCAGAGACAAGCAGAGCCTTGCATCATAGCACCGTGCAGCACCTGATCAATGGCTTCATTGGATCTGATGCAGAATCAAAACAGAGCCAGCAGAGCTGCATAGCTCCCATCTGAAAGCCTCACCGAATTCAACTCAGGGCAAGGCAGTACAACATAGGATGACGCAGTGCACCGCAAGTTCACAATGTACCATCTTCACATCAAAGTCAGACATAACACTTTCAGAGGGACAGACCTGGCCCAGTATCCAGCCCGTGCTCCATTGCGGTCAGCCAGAACTTGTGACTTTGTCCTAGCCTTGTGCAACAATTTACCAACAATTGGTGCTTCTTGCCTTTAGTGCTGTTTTTAACTAATGACTTATAGATTCATAACTATGGTTCTACTGGTAGATTTGTGTTGCTTTGTGACATTTTATTTATTAAACTAGCCTCTATTTTTCCAAACTGGATTTGGATTTTTTTCTTTTGTTAAGTTTTCACTTTATAACCATTTGAGTACTGAATACATTATTTACTCTTTATACTTTAAGGCTGACTGCTTGTGTGTCAAGATACCAGGGGGTTAGAGAAAGGTTAATTTAGTGACTTTTATGGTTCACCTTAGCACGGATTGGATTGTGATTGCTATTTGATGTAGGTTCTCACCCCTTCAGCCAATCACCCAATTTCTTGCACAAATTAACTGTAGTCACCCAGTGTAGGTCAGAGGTATGGAAGGGAAATTCCAATAATTACTTAAATTCTTTACATCGTACATAAGAAATGTTTGATCATGGTCCTTATTTCCTTTGACATAAGTTCAGTCCCCTAGGATTGAGCTGACAGGTGACTAAACTGAATGACAATTCTACTACTTTCTCTACATTTGTTTTAGGTCTGGCCTAGAAATAGCTCATAAATAGCTTACAGGTTTACTTGTCTCACCAGCCTCTTTTTATCCCCCCAAAATCACACACACATACACACAGACACACACACACACAACCACACAAACACACACACACATATATATATTGGACACAATTTAGACACAATTTGGACGCCGAATTGTTTGTACATCTGTAAATATTTTAACTGATCAATAATCGACTGAGTATCTGAAAATCCAATTGAGATCGGACAATGTAAATAGATGTAAATAGTGCAATAATCTTAAGAAGAGAATTAGCCATAAGTAGAACCTTAACTGAACTAATACATTTCAGAGAACAAGCTTAAGGGTGAAATAGACTGATGATGATGCTAGGATGATAAGATGAAACACAGACCAGCACTCTGACCCAGGAAACTGCAATGTATATAAATGTACTTTACAAAATTAAGATGCAAATTCTATGTTAATTCCATTCTATGAATGCACTATGCAGACTACATATCCTCAGCATAGATAAGTGCAATTACAATATGAGCCAGGAGGTCCTGGGTATAGCTGGATATCTGTAAATAATGTATATAGTAAATGAGCTGCATGAATCACTGGCATCAAAATGAATCGATAACAGAAAGAGAATCCATACTGTATAGGGCTGTAAATAACTAGTACTTTACTGTGACATAACAGCCATCAGTTGGAAAGACACTTTCACCCATCTTGTAGAAATGTAAATAGTTTGTAAATACGTAGGTGTAGAATATATATACATTATATGACTCACAATCAGTACTTTACTGTGAGATTAGTATACATATGTATACACATACATAATGAATCACATACACCTAGAAAATGGCGATCACTAATGAGCCATAACCTGTAAGCAAGGTTGACAGTCTAGATGGATAATGGAAATGGAAAAGGGTTAAACTGCACAGAGCACTTTAAAAATGGTCTAGACACCAGGGACTCTATGGTCCAGTGGAAGGCTAGCAGTAGCCCAAACGCGGAGGCCGTCCGATTTAATGCACGTTATTTTGTACATGGTGTGTGAATAAAGAAACTTTTGAAAAATCCTACCTGCTTGATGTGCCGTGACTTCTGCTGGGAGGGTCGAAGCAAGGAGAATCCAAGAAATATATATATATGTATATATATATATATATATATATATATATATATATATATATATATATATATATATATATATATATCCCCAAATAACAGTGGTAAGTCATCATTAAACTACAGAAAGACGATGGCATTGTAATAAAGCATCTGACAAGGGGGGAAACATAGTCATCATGAGTAGAGAGAATTACATCAAGTAAGCCAATATACAGCTTAGCAATTCAACCTGCTATTAAAACGTAGACAAATGTTACCTAACCAAACTGCAAAAGAGGTATTATGGCATGCTCAAGAAGTGGGTTGACGAACAACTCATCAGCTGGGATGAGAAGCAGTTCTTGACGAATGACACACCCATGACTCCAACTCTTTACCTTCTGCCGAAGGTCCATAAATGCAGTTTGAATCCCCCCAGGACAACTGACAGTGTCTTCCAAAAACAGCCTGTTGGAAAACACATCGATTTATATAGACTATTAGGAGAGTTGTTTTTATGTGTAAAGTAATTGTCTTATGCAGTAAAATTATTTGGGATCAAGTCAATTTTGCTTTACTGTGGCTATAATGGTGTGAATGTGTGTGAGAAACTGGGTTGTTGATTGACTGAGGTGTGACCCCTGGGCAAGAAACAGCCACAATCCTTGGCAGAGGGAGCCCCAAAATGTCACTAATGTAACCTGTGCTCTACCCTGGTAGCTTGGCACAAAAAGCAGTCAGGCTTTACTTAGAAACAATATGTAAAATATTTATGCAGCACAAACAGTAATAAAGCGAAAACACTACATAAGAAAAATCCCACACCAATTTAGAAAAAGAAAGTACATTTTAGTAAATTATTTAACACCAAAGTGACAAAAATCCAATCAGTGGAACCAGAGTTATGAAGTGTTAATGTTTTTAGTAAAAACTAGCACTCTAGTTGTGCGGGACCAGGTCTAAGTCAATAAATATGTCCGACCACGATAGTGGTATACAAGAAGTGGACTGAGCGCAGTTAGCACTCCTTTGAACTGAAAAGAAATTTTTAAGGAAAAGTTCTGGAGAGTAAAGTTCAGCAGGGCAAGGCTATAGGTGGGTCTGAGGAGGGAGTGTCACTACTGAGTAGCTACTGGACTAAATTGTGGTGAAGATTTCTATGTTAGGACTTAGTCACTTTTTTAGAAGTCGAAAATCTCAAATGGGAAGAGGATGTATCTGAAGAGAGTTCCAGGAGGTCGTATACCCCTTTTGTGAAGGAACGCTGAACATGATTTGCTGCTGCAAAGAATTTATAGTGGAAGCAGCCAATCAGCCATGCTGATCGGCGATTCCCCTTGGGCGTATCGACAAGCTGGTTGGTTCCTGCTCACTCGGTTTTCAGAGCGGTTTTTAGCCAAAAAATATTTTGTCCCAAGTTTTATATTTTGGCTAGCTGGGCATATTTAGCATCACAACCAAAGGTTCAGTACTGGTGGGACACCACATGGTGGATCAGGCTGATTTCAGGTGCTGGTTCAAGATCTTAGAAGCCTTTTCTGTCTCTGTGGCTCTCAACAGGAGTACAGCAAACTAGGTTTTGGAGTTACTCCGGTAGTCCTAGGTTCAGGTGAAAATGCAGGGCTCAATCAGAACTCTGTGACACTTTACTCCAAAGTATGGTATGCCAGTCCACTCTATTCCGCTACTCGACACTCTACTCTACAACATAACACTCCACTTTATGAAATCTGCTCCACTCTATGCTATGCCACTCCACTTGAATTCACTGTGAAATACTCAACCCACTCTACGTCAATGTATGACACCTCACTCTACACCGCTGCACTCTATGACACTCTATTCAGCTGTATACATCTCAACTCTACAAGACTCACCTACACTCTATGATACTCTACCTCTCTCTACACTCCGCTGTACAACACTCTATACTATACCCCTACACTCAATTGTCCAACACAGTTTCACTCTACAAGACTTTCCAGCACTCTACGACACTCCAGTGCGCTGACCTGTATAACATCCCACTCCAATTTATGTCACTTTACTAGACTCTGCACTAAGCAACTCCACTCTACTGTACTCCACACCACTCTAGCATATGACACGCCATTCCAGGTCTGTGACACTTTACTCCACTGTATACTATTTCACTCCACTCTATGACACTACACTGTACGACACTCCACTTAAACACACTCCACACGATGACACTGGACTCTACGATTTGAAACACATTTCACTCCAATGTATGCCACTCCATTGTACACGATTCCTCTGTACGTCACTCCACTCTACTCCACTCCAGTGTATGCAACTCCACTCTAGGCTACTCCAATCTATACTATTACAATCTACAACACTTCACTTTACTCTATGACATGCTACTCAACTCGATGCCACTCCAGCCTATGCCAGTCCACTGTATGCCTCTCTACTCTACTCTATGGCCAGCCACTCCATTCTACGTCATGCCACTCCACTGCGTGCCACTCCAGTCTATGCCACAACACCATATACTTTTTGACAGACTTTTGCTCTACTCTAAACTACTCTATGCCCCTCAACTTTGCAACACTCCATGCCGCTCCACTCTACCACACTGTAATTCATTCTACGGCATTCTACTCTGCCCCACTCTATGACACTTTCCGACACTCTACAGCCCACCAGTCTGCTCCCCTGTACGACATGGCATTCCACTCTGTGACACTTTACTCCACTGTATTGTATGCCTGTCTCCTCTACTCCACTCCACACCATTCTGTTCTGCAACATAACACTCCACTCTATGACACATTACGCCCCTCTATGCTGCATCCCTCAACTCTACTCTATGACACACCCCTCCATTCTATGCGACTCCACTATATTTAATTCAACTGTACATAACTCCAATGTGTACTACTCTAGGGGCCGGCAAAATATTCTGTTCCATCTGCGGAATTGGTGAAATTCTGGCGACCCTGCGTTTCTCTCATAACGAGGAGTTCTGGCCAAATTCTGGCAAGTGTGGCAATTTTTTTTTCTCAGATGCAGCTGCAGAACTGTAAGTTGGCGAGTGAGATTTGGCATCCCCTAGAGCGATTTACAAGCAGTGGGAAAACACCCAGTGAGATTTTTCTAACGTAGGCGGTGGCAGGTGGTGGTGACTGTTGATGGTCAGAAGATTGAAAATGTATTAGAGCAGCAGTAAAATCAACTTGAGTAGCTGCTTCCTCTAGAACACCGCGTGGTGCCGTTCACACTAATTTCTCAGTGTGGATTGCACTAAATCACAGCACAAACAGTATGGCATGTCTATTTATACCTGTTGGTGGAACTCCGTGGAATCTCGCTGAGTGTTTATTCAATTCCGTGGAATTCTGCAGAGTCAAATTCCACAAGTTCCACCCAACCCTATGCCACTCCACTGTACGCCACTGTAGTCTATGCTCTATGCCACTTCACTCTATGCCACTTTACTCGACGTCACTACATACTACCCCAGTCCACTCTACATTATTTCACTGTACACCATTCAAATGTATACTATTTCCCTCAATTGCACTCCACTCTACGCTACTCTGCTGTAGGACACTCCACTGTATGCTATTCCACTCTACGGCACTCCAATCTATGCCATTCCACTCTACACCTCTCCACTTTATGCTATTCCACTTTACGCCATTCCACTTTATGCAACTCCTCTCTACACCACTCCACTTTCTGCTATTCCACTGTAGGCCACTGCAGTCTATGTGACTCTACTATACGTTATTCTACTGTACACCACTGCACTCTATGCCACCATGGTATACCACTATATGCCATGCCACTCAATGCCACTCCACTCTGTACTATCCACCGCACCTCACTCCAATCTACACCACTAAATTCTACACTATTCCAGTATATGCCTCTCCACTCTACCCAACTCCCCACCACTCCACTCTACTGCACGATACGGCATTCCACTCTATGGCACTTTACTTCGCTGTACACTACACCACTCTATTCTACTCCACTTCATTCTGCTCCACTCTACAGTACTACACTGTACTGTACAGTATTTCACTTAACATATAATTTGACACTTGATTCTATGATTTAAAAACATTTTATTAAAAATAATTGAATTCTACGAAAAAGGTTAAACCTTAGCAATATTTATCCAAACTTTCTTTATTGTTTCTAAACAAACAAACCGTGAACTACTCAAAAATTACATATTCAAATTTTTAAGTTATACCTTAAATATATAAGATATGCACCACCTTTAAATTATTATAACATTATTTATCCTATGCAAACCAAATTTAAACTACACAAACAGTAGGAATTTAAAGTTATGCCTTTGTCATTTACACACCACCTTCAAATTATTATAACTTGCATACCTCCATGAACAGTGTAGTGAGCTCTTTAGCCAATCTCCATTAACTATACCTCCATTCACTGCTTATACCATTTCGCATTGCATCACCTATACTGAAATTATAGCTTTTATAACAATACTTATGACATTGCAATCACATAATTTCTCAGAACACAGTACATGGTAGAGTGGTGAATAATAATTAATGTAGAGGAGCTAACAAGTTCACTATCCTGCGTGTGGAAATGTGTAGATTATAAATCCAAGGTATAACTATAACTTTAAAATGTGTAATGTTTTGGTAGTTTAAGTTTGATTTAATATAGGAAGAAAATATAAAGTTTTCTTAACTATAACTATAGTTTAACCTTTGTTTAAGTTTTCATTGAATACTTAATACATATATCTATATATTTATATACTTGATTATGTGATAGATTGCCAACATGACACAATCATTTGTTAGTATCGTCGTCATGGAGAACTTAAATGCATTTTGAGAAATCTAGGTGCACCTACTTGGTTTTGGCACTTAGCTGTGTTCAGTATAAGCATGGGCGGAAAATCCGTTTCGCTCGCGGATTTTGCGGATTTTCGGTAAATTCGCAATCCGCGAGATTCGCGAATCTCCCGCAAAATCCGCAAATCCGCGAGCAGCGGATTTTGCTCGCACTGCTCGCACTGTTCGCGTGCGTTCGCGGCTTCCCAGTACAACTTCGCGCCCCGCGAATAAGTGCAAAATTGCAGAAATACGATCTTAGCAAAACTGAAACTACTTACCAGGTTCAAAAGTTCAGGCTCATCATTAGTAGCCATTTCCTGTAGAGCTTCCTGAGGGGCCCCTCCAGAGTTCAGTTGCCAGTTGCAACTATTATGTGACCCTGCTCTGAACCTCAGAATAGTTACACATATGCCACAAAGGTCCTGAATTACAGCTAAGGGAGACAAGCAGGAGCCAGGCTGGAGGTTCAAATCCATTAATCAGCCCCTAATTCATTATTGTCAGTTGGGGCAGGGCATGTGTTGTAACTAATTTTGCAACAATGAAAGCACTTAGCAAGTGCAAAAGATCACTAATCAGGAAGCACTAAGGAAGCAGGTGCCAGCTAAAAAAATATTCTGTGACACAAATTAATTCAGGTCACTTGAGGCAGGGAAGGTGTGCTTGCGTTGCCACAATAATGTACACTGACTGGACAACCAGAGGGTGCTGTGATGAAACAGAGGGTGGCATGGGTGGGCCAGAGGGTGGCATGAGTAGTCAGAGAGTGGCAGTGGTGACAGAGCGTGGCAGTGATGAAGAAGAGTGTCCCAAACAGGCTGGACACGTAGAAACAACAAGTTCGCGAAACTTGCGACCCGACAGGTAAGTTCGCAATTTGCGACATTGTACAAAACCCTCGCGAACTGGCAGAAACCCGCGCAAACACCAAAAAAAAAAATCCGCAAATTCGCGAGAATTCGCGGATTTTGCGGATTGCGAGTTCGCAAATCCGCAAAATTCGCGAACGCGAGATTTGCAAAATTCGCCCATGCTTAGTTCAGTACACCTGGGATGACCTGCTTGAATTTCTAGAGAAGGGAACTCTAATATTAAAGATATTACTGTAAAGGCAGCTGGAGAACATTGCTCCTTGGATCCTGCTATTGTTTACAGATATTTTAATAACAGGTTCCAAGCCATGATGTCTTTCATCTGCAACAATATTACTCCTCCCCTGGATTAACTAACTGGTCTCTTTTTGTGAAAAGAGTGCCACGCAAAAGTTGCTTCTCATATTTACATATTGTCATGGATAAAAGCTGCAACGAAGTTTAGAACAGACACTGATGAGTCTGTTTTGTTTTTCATTCAACAGTATGTGACATAAGCCATCCCAAAGGACGGTGGTGTTAGGAGCTTGAGACAATAAGTTCTTCCCTTGTGAACAGCTTTATGTCTGCATTGACATGTAAATCACAAAACACAAAAAAACACATACACCCTGAGAAGAATAGAGGCCTCCAAGTACAATAATGACTTAAACCATGTGATTCTGAAGATGTCGAATGCAAATTTTTATCTACAATTTGGTGCAGATAACTCCATCGCTGTTGCTCGGTACGTCCTTTCATACATTGCAAAATCAGAGAAGACAGCGGTGAAGAAGATGTGGGAAGAGATTTCTGTAGAAAAGACTATCTAGGAAATTGTACAGCTTCAGCTTAAAAATGCTTTCCTATTTGGAGATGGGTTCCTATGAATGTTGTGACTGGTTTAGCTTGGCCAGTTTGCTCTCAAAGTCAGGGACAATTGTTTAGGTAAGTCTAGGCTTTACAAGTATGTGAAATAGGGTATTGAAGTTTTTTCCAGACATTCAGTAGCTATCAGAGTTTGATCCCGAAAGCAGAAATATTGTGAAGCCAAATATGTTGGATACCTACTATCCCAGAAGGAGTCAACATCTAGACAGCATGTGCCTATATGAAGTGCTTCAATGCCACAGATTGAAAAGAAATGTAATGGGAAACACGGAAAAGGGAAATAAATATGCAGTAGTTCGATGTGATGGTTGTTTGGTGAGACATAACAAAGAAATCTAATTAATCACCAAAAATTCAGTTGCCAAACTACAGACAGAATTGTTCTTTCGATTTGGCTCTTTTGCAACTGTTCAAACCTTGGAGTGCTGAGTTAGAACTATTTGGAGACTACAACTGCAAATGTTGAAAGATGAAATGGAAGAGGAAGAAACCATTGCTGTTGAGGTAGATAAAGAGAGTTCACAAAGCAGCCAAAGTTCTGAGCCACTGAGTCAAGATCTACTTCCTTGGACAACCAGTTATTCAAAATGAAGCAGCCATAGTCAAGTTTGAGGTGGACACTGCAATGTAAGAAGCCAGAGGGGAAACTGTTGATTTTGAACATTTAGGGGCATATGTACAAGCACGTTTCACCACAGGAACGTCACTTTTTCTGACTTTCCTTTGACGATAGGGGCTTTGCCTTATTTGCAAGGCAGCAATAGGTCACTTAAAGTAGCTTAATGCTGCCTTGCAAATAAGGCCCCCTTTTACCCTTTGCTTAGCAGGGAAACGGGTGGGCAGTGGTTGTTGCGATGGGCGTGCCACCACAACACCCATTGATTTTGATGCGGCCCCCTATTTACAAGGGTGGCGTAAATAGGAGGCAGCGCCAAAATTTAAGACCAGGGAAAACTTGGTCTTAACTTGGCGAAATAAGGAAAAATGCTTCTCCTCAATTTTGCTTTTCCCAAGTGTGCTGCCATGTGCAGCACACACGGAAAAACAAAACACTGAGGAGTAACAAAACAGCATTTAAAGATTGTTTATGTGCAGGAAGAGACACCTTCCTACACAGAAACAATCTTCCCCGGCATGCAGACACACTTGCACTATGGTGCAAGAAAGCCTGCATTGGCACTAAGCTTCTAAACTTAGCACCATTGCAGGAGGAAACGCAAGGCTGCACCATATTCTTGTAAATATGGTGCAGCCTTGCATTTTTGAAGTGGCGGAGAAGCTGTTAAGCTATGATGGCTAACGCCTCACTCTGCCAGTTCTTTGTACATTTGCCCCTTAGTAGCACAACTGAATGACAAACAGAAAGAAATGTATACTGAAGTAAAAGATAAAATAGAGCATGGATTTCTGCAGGAGAAGAAAAAATGTGAATGCTCTTCATTTAAGCCAATACGGCCATACATCAGTGGTCAAGCTAGCACTGAGAAAAGCTTTCTAATACAAGTACTCACTGCTTATTCGCAGAAGATTACATAATCAATCACATTTTTCATGTGTAGTAATAACGCCAACTAAATTAAAAGCACACAACATTAAAAGAATCACATTACACCAACTACTTATGCTACCTGTCGAACATGAGAATAAACTGAAATACCACAAGATATCTGATGAAGCTTGTCATGGGGAGCCCAGAGTATTGAGGGCATGAAACTTTTTATCATCGATGAGGTAAGCATGGTTTTGAACTTAATGCTTGCTTTCGAATACAAAATGAAGCAGATTTAAAAAACGGAGTATGATGTGTTATTTGGGGGAAAACATTGTATTGTCTTCGGTGACTTACTACAACTTACCACCATCAAAGGTGAGCCTGTTTTCAAGACACTTTTTCATAATGAAACAAGAAATTCTTTAGAAAATATTGCCAATGTAAATATTTTACTGAACTTAGAATACAAGGAACCAGTGAAGAAAATGCGTCAGGCATCCAAAGTGGAATATGGAGAAATCCTAAAGGAAGTTAGAGTAGACGTTCTGACAAAAGAGGGGAAATGTGCTTTGGAAAGTTGACTTACCAATAAACTGTTTTCATCTAGTTACACAGCAGCAATTTAATTGAACTGACAAATCCAGAGTGTGTTTAATTTCTACAATTCAAGAGTGCTCCAATTTCAACAAACAATTACTGAAACTAGAGAAAGAAGATAGTTTGGAAATTACAGCTATCAATATAATGGAGCACTAGGGAGTAACAATACTATTAACTGAGAAACTATAACCAGAATTGGATTCTTTGGAGAAGTCTGTGTCTAGGACTGCAGGATTAGAAAATTAAATTTGCATGTGTAAAAAGGGTTGAGTAATTTTGCAGCATAATTTAAATGTGGAGGAAGGGTTTCTAAACGGTGCTTTAGGCAAAGTTATTGATTTCATTAATTTTCCAAATAGGAATGAGGTTGAGTACGTAGCCATAAGATGTAATCAGATTGATGGTGTGAAGCAGATTGGCTAATGTAGTACATGTTTTTTGCTTGAGAAGGACTTATATGTGTTGTGGCAACAGTTTTCAGTGTCTCTAGCATAGGCTGTAAATATCCGGAAATCTCAAGGTTTAGGTGTAGGCACAGCTTTTATAGATATTTGAAATACAGTATTTAAAGAAGGTATGTTGTATGTAGCATTATCCCAATTTAGAACATTGTCCAGTCTGTTTTTGCTTGATGAAAAGCAAGTTAGTGCTGATGCAAGTTGTGTCAGAGAGCACAATCAGTTAAGAAGTGTGCATGCTCCTTACTCAGGACAGTATCCAACTTATGACAAACGGGTAATCTGTCCTTTTTTTTTATATATATAGTTATTAATTTTTTTGTTGCAAGCAAAGCAGATTATATCATTACATTTCACATATTCAGAATACATAGCTACACGCTCTACAAAAGATACAAGGAAATAAAACAACAAAATAAAGGATGCGTTTCACATATTCAGAGTGCATAGCTACACTCTCTCCAAAAGATACCAGGAAATAAACCAACAAAATAACAGATACATTTCTAAGAGGAATCAGTAAATATTTAGCTTAACTTGTATCACACTTATATATATATATATATATATATATTTTTTCACTTTTTAAATCATTTCTCCGTCGATCCATTGTTGTATTGGAGTCCAGATTATCATGCCTAGCTGTTTCCTTTTTCTTCCTTTTGTTGCATAGATAGCAAGTTCAAATTTGTACCTAGCTAATAAACGACCCCTCCACATACAAAACAACGGTGATTCCGGGCTTATCCACTCCTGAGTGATACATGCACGTAGTTCAGACATCATAATGAATATCAAATATTGTTGTTCCATTTCTATAGAGTCTTTAGATATGCCAAATAATATTAAATCAGAAGAAAGGATTATTGTTTTTCCTGTAATTCTTTCAATAAATTTTTGAATTTCTGAAATTATATCAGCTAATTTAGTGCAAGAGTAAAACATGTGTATTGTATCTGCTCCTCTCATAGTACAAGGATTACAGTTTATACCAACCGTAACCCCCCCATTTCATAACTTTGGCAGGTGTGTAATAGAGATCACACATAGCCATATATTGTTGAGTTCGAGTTCGCCCTGAAAACAGTATGGAGTTAGCTGCTTTAAATGATTCTTTTATCAACAGATCTTTTATTCCTAATTTCTCTTCCCATTTATGGCAAATCATGCTAAGATCATCAGGGAGGTAAGTCATAAAGATATTATAATAATATCCTATTTTTCTTTTAATAGCCAAGCTACCTATTACCAGAATCGTTTTTAATCCTTGTCGCTCATTAATAGAGAATGAGTTTAAAAAGCTATAGATCTGTAAATATTTGAAATAGTCATGAGGAGAGAGTTTATATTTGTGCTGAAGTTCAGAAAAAGAAAGTAAGGAGGTAGAATTAGTTGAGTATAGATCAGAAAGATAGCAAATACCTTTAACGTTCCACCTCTTCATCACCTGATCTCTAAATATAGGGGGGAAAGCAATGTGGTGAGTTTAATGGAGTGTATTTTATGATCTTTGTAATCCCAGACAGTTTTTTTATGATTCACCATGCTTTATATGCAGCCACTATAATCTTAAATTTTGTATTTTTATAATAACTTGGTTCTATTATTTTTAAGAGATAATGATTAGCTTCAGTGCCTAATACTAATTTGTATATCGATGGATAATGTGCTAATGATATAGGCGTTTTTTTACCAGCAATCAGAGGAGATATGTATTGTAGTACAGCTGCTAGATAATAAAATAGAAAGTATGGGACAGCCCAGCCTCCTCTATCTCTCGGAATGATCATCTTCTTATAAGCTCTCCTGATACCTCTGTATCCCCACAGGAAACTTCCTGACATTTTTTCGAGTTCTTTAAAAAAAGCTAACTGGAATTCCAACAGAATTGTTCTAAATAAATATATAAATTTTGGGAGAATCAGAATCTTTAACAGATTATTCCTACCGTGAAGAGATAAGTGTAGATGATCTAATCTTTCCAAAGTTGAATTGGCTTTCTTCAGAATCGGGGTATAATTTAGGCTAGGAATTTTCAAAATTGGTGTAGTTAATTTTATCCCTAGATAGGCTGCTTCAGAAACTATATTATTAATGGGCGGAGGGTTTTGACCTATAAAAAGAATTTGTGTTTTAGACAAATTTAATTTGTATCCTGAGAAGGAGCCAAAAATTGATGCTACTTCTTCAATCCTAGAGAAAGCCCTTTCAGTATCCTTGGTAACTACTACTAGGTCGTCTGCGTAGGCAAGAGCTCTATAGGTGATACCGCCTAACTGTACCGGTGATATATTCTCATCTTGATTTAATTGATTGAGAAAGATATCGATATAGATGGCAAAAAGGAGAGGGGAAGATGGGCATCCCTGACGAGTTCCTCGTTGGATAAGAAATAGAGCGGATTTAGTAGTTCCAATTTTTACAGCTGATATTGGATTTTTATATAAAGTTTTAATTGCAGTTATTATTCCTGGACCAAAGCCCTTCATAGACAGCAGATCCCATAAATAGGGCCATGCCACCCTATCGAATGCTTTTTCAGCATCCAATAGGGTGATCCCTATTGCTGTATTAGAGGCCTCCGCCCAGTCCATCATGGCAATAATTCTTCGTACGTGGTCTGCTGTATCTCTATTTGGGATAAACCCGTGTTGCCATCGGATACTATTAAAGATATTATTTTTGACAATCGTGTAGCTAATATTTTAGAATATACCTTACTATCGGCATTTATTAATTATATTGGTCTGTAAGATGCAGGATTAGTTTGGTCCTTATCCTTTTTTAGAAAAGTCATAATTACTGATTGGGCCCAGGATTCCGGTGGTAAGCATCTCTGTGGCTCAAGAAAGGTAGTAAGCATATCTTGTCTTATGTTATTCCTAAAGATCTTATAAAATTCTAATGGAATATGGTCAGGTCCAGTTGCTTTGCCTATTGCTAATGAGATTAATGCATTTTCTATTTCTTCCCAAGTTATTTCTGATTCTAAAAGTGCTTTTTGATCATTGGAAAAAGATGGTAAGATATTTGCCCCGGCAAAATTCATACATACTTCTAACGAGTAAGAATCATTATCATGTTTATATAGCTTAAGATAGAATTGGCGAAAAACTTCCAAAATTGATTCAGGTTTATTATGTAACTGGCCTGTTTCATCCTGTATTGAATTGATAGTATTGAATGCTTCTTTTTACCTGGTTCTCTTTGCAAGAATGTTCCCTGCATTTTCACCCATCTCATATAATTGAGATCTAAAAGTTGCCATCTGTTGTGCTGCCTTAGATGCAAAGGATTCGTAGCAGCAGGCTTTATGAATCGCTAAATTCGTTTCGATATCAGATATTGGTTGCTTTTGTATAATTGCTGTTATTAATTCCCAGAATAATACATTTTTGTACCCTTGTTCGACTTTTTCACGTATAATTCTTTGTTTCTTAATAACATACGATAATGACTCGCCCCTTATCCCTGATTTAAAAGTATCCCAGACTATCTGAGCTGAAGCCGTTCCTCTGTTAATATCAAAGAATTCTTTTATCCATTTTGCCATTACATCTAAATATTCAGAGTCAAGTAATAGTTTACGATCAAAAGTCCAAGGCCTTACTTGAGATATTGATATATTAGTTTTAATTTCAATCAATATTGGGTTGTGGTCCGAAATTATACGTGGAAATAAGTCGAATTTGGTATCGTAGATAAGTGCTTTCTTAATGAAAAAATAATCCAAACGCACAAACTTTTTATGGGGACAAGAAAAGAATGTAAACCCAGGTGATGGTAATTTTTTTTCATAAACTACATCAACTATACCATGATCCAAAGTCAATGAGCGTAAAGCCTTAAATGATTTCTTTTTGGGCCCTTGATAACAGAAAGTATCACATACATTCATGTTAGAATTTAAATGAAGATTAAAATCCCCACATAATATTAGCGATGGAGCCCAGTTGGCGAATTCTAAATTCAGAAAGTCCAATATGGATGGATCATCTGAATTTGGAGCATATACAGCACAAACAGTCCAGACTTTATTACTAATTTTGAATTCTGTAATTGCCCATCTACCATATTGATCTGCTTTATGCCGGATCAGAGTGCCCAAGCCTCTTCTAAATAGGATTGCAACTCCTTTTGTTGTTGTCCCTGGAGATGTACAAACAGCTAAATTCATACCCAAATCTTTATATAAATGTCTATCATTCCACGTAATATGTGATTCTTGAATACAAAGAATATCAAGTTTCAAGGACTGTATAATTTGTGCAGCAATCCCCCTTGTTTTTTATTATTCAGCCCACAGATAGTCCATGAGCAAATTCGTAATTTCTCCATTTAAATAAGTTCTGTTTTTCTCCCCCTCTTTTTTTTTGTTTTGTTTTCCTCCTACTGTAAAATCGAAGATGAATCAGGTAAATCAGTACAATCAAACAATACTTCTTATATATCAGCATATCATAGAGATTTACGGACCAAATGAGAACGAAAAGAGAATTCTCAGATACCAAATCAGAAGTCTTTCACGGGTAATCTGTCCTAAGTGGAAATTTACAAAATAATTAATGGCTATTCCTCAAATGATGGAAAAGAAAGAGAAGGTGCTAACAAGAAAAAAATGGAAAATGAGGGAGATATTGTAGGCTTCTAGTTGGAAAATATTAAGGGGGTCAACTGCTATGCCAATGTTGTTTTCAATGTAATCATCCATTTACTGCATCTTAGCAATGCTATTCAACATAAACCAGACACTAAATTCTGCTCTCAACTGTATCATTTGCTGGAACATTTACGTGGTGGTAGGACTGTAGTACATTCTGCACAGAAATTTATAATGGTCATGGTTGGAGTTATGGACTAAGACAAAGTAAATATTGATGACTTATTTGGACTGAGTTACACATGGGCCCATGAGTGTGAAGATTACTCTTTTACATTTACCACTCAAATCAATTCTGAATGATTTCTCTACTTAACATTACTAGATTCCAAAACTGTGCTTTTTGCCAGACTGATCAAAAAAGCTAGCCAAAATATGACCTACCAAAATTGTAGATCAGATTGCATGTCTAAATTGCAGTTACAGAGAAGTGTGAAATACATTATACCAATGCTACAGTGATGCAGAGCTGATGGATCTAAAATGGAAACTGAAATTACAAACTTCATACTAGGACAAATTCCATTCTCTGGAAGAACATGCATTGTAGTGGATATCATCTTTCATGAAGAAATTCATATAACTTTAAGTACATACACTGTGTATCTAAGAAGTAAAAGAGGATGGATGGAATGCAATGACAGCAAGCTTACATTGAAACAAGAACGCCCTTTCAAACTTCTGAATTCATACCCCTTCTTTTCAACCAAAGTTTTAAGGAGGATTATTCTCCGAAAAGTAGCAAGTAGTGTTCGTTCATAATGGATCATCATTGTTTGGTCTACTAGGAAGGATGACTCCTAAACGGTCTCCAAGATTCGAATAAAATGTACATCAATTTCTGGTAATGGACTGCTTGCACTATTATAACATTTTATTGTTTTCTTACATTTCTTTAAATTTGTTCAGTATCTATAGCTAAGATATATATATATTTTAATAGTTGTAGTCCAGTGTCACCTATTTATGGTGCCAAAACTGAACAGTTCAATTTTTTTACTATCTAAATAATTGTTTTCCCCGTTGTTTGAAGATAAAGCAATGCAATACATTGTTTACAGTATACAAATATAAAAGCTGAGAACAGCAAAAAAAGAAAATGAAACATTTAATTTCAATGTATAATTGTTGTACAATTATGCACCTGTGTAATGTTTTATTATTAACATGAAGATTTTTATTGCAGAAACTTAAACTTTGCCATTCAAAGTAATATCATGTAACAATAACCTATTTTTATGTTTTCTCTTGTTTTACCACACATCAATGGAACCATTTATTGCAGTAATGCAGGTGACTAGTTACAACTTTACCATTCATATTACCTCCAATGAGTCAGGAAGACAGAAATTGCTGCATACAGTGACTAACTCATGCAGACACTGCCAAAGATATTGAAACATCCATGCACACACTGATGGTATACATTGGTATACCCAACCTCATACGTATGTATACACTGAAACAACCAAAAGGGTGACACATAGATTTGCACACCCAGTAACACCCTTGTACATATGCTCACACATCCATGCTCACACTAATGTATACACTAAGAAACCCACACACAGACTAATTTATATAGTAACACACCCTGGCACAAACTAATGTAAACACTCAGACATGTAGGCATATGCTTTTGTATACACTCAAACACCCAGACATTCACTCATACGCCCTGCCACACAATCATACATATACTGACTACAGTTTTTGAGTCATTTAAATGCTTACTGATACACACAATCAGACACCCAGGACACACTCATAGTAGCACAGCGAAGTAAGTACACTGATGTATTCACTAACTCATTCAGACACTCACTAATACATACACTGAAGCATCCTAGATATACTCTTACATATACAGACTAACCCAAAGTCACACTACAGGTTAACTGACATACTCAGACACTCACTGGCACATACATTCAGACACCCGAGGTTAAGTTCATACATATGCTGAGACACCCACATAAACACTGATACATGCCCAGACATGCTCAGACACTCAGTCATACATACATTCCAACATACCTGAACACCCATACATATGCTAACAGAGACAAACAAATACACTGATACATTCACTGAATCACTCAGGCACTCACTCATACATACACTCAGACATCCTGGGACATGCTCATACATATACTGAGACACAAAACCACACACTAATGCATTCACTGAGTCACTCAGAAACTGATTCATACATGCACTCAAACACCCCAGGACACACTCATATATATGTAATGACAAAGTGAAGCAAATATACTAATGCATTCACTGAATCACTCAGATACTCATTCACACATACACTCTGACACCCCAGGAGATACTCTTATATATACTGAGATACTTAAGTTCACACTGATGCATTCACTTATTCACTCAGACACTTACTCACACATACACTCAAACACCTCAGGACACGCTCATACACACACTGGGACTGCCAAGCACACACTGATACATTCACAGAGTCACTCAGACACTGACTTGTACGTACACTCAAACAATTGGGGACACACTTATAGATATACTGACACAACCAAACACACACTGATACAGTCACTGACATACTCAGACACTCCCACATACATACAATCAGATGCCCTAAGAGATCCTCATACATATAGTGACATTTCCATGCATACACACACTAAAACATCCACTGACACACTCAGCCACACACTCATACATACCCTCAGACAATAAGAGACACTCAGATACATACACTAACACACCCATGCACACAGTTATGCATACACTAACTCAGTCAGACACTCACTTTCACACAGACTGAGATACCCCAATACTCACATATATGTATAGTGACACACCCGCACAGAAAATTGTATACTGTATATAGAGAAAATAAATAAAACAAGAAACACAGCTCTTTGTGACTACTTAGCAAGATTCTAAAAAGAACCTTTAACACAAAATGTACATATATATATTTTTTAAGAATTAGTTTACCCATAGAAACATGGTGCAGAATGGTTTCTAAAATAGTTGTATGTAAACGCACATGATATCAAGCTCCAATTTAGAGCAAACAACTTTGGATATTAAAACACAAAAGAAAAATTAACAAGGGTTAATTTTAAGTGCATCCAAATACTCTGTGACAAATGTCGTTTTCAATCCGCCTGGCATATGGCAGCATACATAATGGGTCATCATGTGCCCTAAAGTTGGACCCACAGCTGCCACTTTTATAGTTGCTGAGGTGGAAGTTGGGGATAGAGTTGCTGATGAAGCAGATGCACAGACAGCAGCTTCCTTCTCATTGACCATCCTCTGATTGGCTCTCTCATGGATAGTCTTAAGATGCTTCCACATAGAGAATGTCCCATGGCTGCACTTTTTGTTGGTTCCTATGGAAAGTTAATTTCTGCAGATATAACACTTACAAATGTTGCCATTAACTTTTCTTTTACTGGATGGAATCATTAAAAAAACACCAAACTTCACTCTACATTTCCGTCGTTCTTTTTCGTGTTCTTCCTCCTCCTCTTCTACAAGCACAGGATCTTCTCCTGGTATTAATGTTGATGGTTCAGCCATTTCCAGTACTTTTTAAATGTTTGTAAAAAGCACTGTTGTTTTTAAGACAGTTTTTCTAACAGTTTTAAACTATTTCTCTTTTTCCACAAAGAGGACTGGGAAGAAGGAACTGGATTCACACTGTAAAAACATGAAGGTTTAAGTTGGAGCCAAGAAAATAATTAAATGTTTCTGCTTACAGTTCTTTCCACATCTATGTGATTGGAAACACAGTACTTGCTGCTTTATCCTTTTTCCACAGTGTCTTTTGGAATGCTGCATGTCATATACTGTTCAATGGAAGAAAGTACAGACTTATCTGTGTCTGTTCCAAATTTAGGTGCATCTTTAACACAGAACAGTATGTAAACATGATGAGGACCTGCTACTTAACATTCTATTGGTGAGAAAAAAAATCATAATTTCTCCAAGAAGTGGATTTTTTTAATGCGGATGAAGGGCAGTATAATTTCGAATTAGTGCTTAAAATTCCTGAAACATTTGATAGATGCTCAGCAAAGTTCCCCGGGTGTCTTGAATGTGATGTATTTAATGTTTCAGATTGTTTGTGTGGAAAAGTTGTGGAAGTTATCCCAAATATATTATGCCCAGGTCAGAGTTAGAAATCAATTTCTTTTTTGGTACTATCTTTATGATTGTTTTTTCCCCATTGTTTATTGATGACTCTTATAACAGTAGATCACTGTTGGAGTATGAGTATATAATCTGAGAACAGTACCAAAGAGAAAATGCACCCACAGAGGATATTTATATGGTGACAAGCATGTGGCATTTCAGACAGTGAGTAGGCATCTCACTTACATTTTTGAACATAGGTGGGATTAAAATGACTGCAGCTGATGGTGGCTCCCCCAAGGGTGCTGTGCATATAGAATATCCTTCTGCATCTAGTTTGTCCTGAATCATTCAGTTGTGACCCCTTCCTGGAATTCTTTTTAGGTGCATCCATATGGAAGGTGTCCCTTGTAAATACATTTTTGTAGTGCCCCTGGATAAATGCTTGCTGCAAGTATTGCAATATAGCTATTCATCTATAAGCTTTTAAACCTTGATGGTATTGCAAGATATTTCAAAGGATCACATTGATTGGTGCTTCCTGTAATGCTTATGCACAAAAGTGCATTTGTAATTAGCTAAGTAAGTTATGTTATGTTTATTTGTTAATTTTTTGGTTAAAATAGTTTTATAATGTGTAAATAAAATGTACTTGCAAAGTTATAAATATGCATAATAGTAATTTAACTTATGGGTCACAAACACACCCACACAGGTACTCATATATGAACTTGCACACCTACAGGGTCATTTACACAGGTGCTGATGCTCCCATACATACACTTATAGAGCCACTCAAAATCCCATCAAGTCAGTCACACACCCATTTATGCATTCAAACTGCTAATTAGATAGACTCATACACCCATACAGCCAATCCTACACCCACTCACACACTCATACAGTCACTCACATACCGAGCCACACATACATACAGCAACTCATACACCAATGTATACTCTGATACACCAACTCAAACACCTAAACACATACAATAATACAGCTACCAGCATACCCAGTCCAACATTGATAAAACCACACACAGACTGACACATCCATGCACAGACCAATGCAGCCAATGATACACCCAGGCACTCACCACTGATGCAGCCACTGAGGGACCCAGGCTCACACTGATACAACCTCTGGCACTTCTAGGAACACACTGATACAGCCACTCACATACTCAGACACACACTGATACAACTACTGATATACCCCGCCACACACCCAACAAAGAATCTGATAAACCCAGGCACACACCTATACACGCAGACAATCAGCCAAACACTGATACAGACTCTCAAACGCCCATCCACATATTGATACAGCCAGTGACACACTCAACGACAAACTAAACACCAACATACACAGCCAAACATTATTGCATCCAATAAGACACCCATGCACACACTGAAACACTCACTGACACACACAGGCATACATTGATGCATAGACTGACACACCAAGGCATACAGCAATGCAAACACTGACACACCCAGTCAGATACTAATACATCCAATAACACACTTAGGCGCATACACTGACATAGACACTGAACCGCCCAGGTATACACCCGTGCAGACGCTGACACACTCGGGCATACACCAGTGCAGATGCTGACACACCCAGGCATACACCGACGCATACACTGACACACCCAGGCATACACCGATACATACACTGTCACACCAAAGCATACACCAGAGCAGACATTGATATACCCATGTCTACAGCAATGCAGACACTGACACACCTAACCAAACTCTATTGCATTGAATAACACACCACAGCACACACTGAGGCATACACTGACACACCCAGGGACATACTAATCCATACAATGACACAGCAATTCATACATCAATACAGACACTGACACAGCCAGGCATACACAAAATGAGACAATGACACATCCAGCTGAACACTAATGCATCCAATAGCACACTGATGCACACACTGATGCACACACTGACACACCCAGGCATACAGCAAATAAAACACTGACACACCTAGCTAAACACTAATGCATCCAATATCACACTTAAGGACACCTACGCATACACTGACACATCCAGACATACACCAATGCAGGCACTGACACACCCAGGCATACACCAAAGCAGACACTGACACATCCAGCCAATCAATCGATTAATCAGGTTTTTGGAAAGTGCACTACTTAACAATGAGGGTCTGAAGGTGCTCGGGTTGGGTGTGAGCAGCTCTGTTGGGGTAATTCAAAGAGCCATAGCTTGAGGCCCTTTCTGAATTGGTACAGTGTCAGGCTCTGTCGGAGGTGAAGGCGGAGTTTGTTCCAGATCTCAGCTGCGAGGTAGGAGAAAGATCTTCCACCTGCTCTGGTCCTTTCAAAACATGGACCTTGGCTAGGGAGAGGTCACCTGAGCAGAGGTTTCTCTTGAGGGTGTGGAAGGAGATTCAGTCGTTGAGGTCTTGAGGTCCAGTGTTGTGGAGGGCCTAGTAGGCATGTGTGAGCAGCTTGAAAGTCATCCTTCTTTCGATGGGGAACGAGTGGAGGTTGTGGAAGTTTTGGGTGATGTGTTGTGCCGTGGGATATCAAGGATAAATCTGGTTGCAGCATTCTGCATAGTCTGGAGCTTGCAGAGGAGTTTTTTGTTGATTCCGGTGTAGAGGGTGTTGCAGTAGTCCCGTCTGCTTGTGATGAGTGTGTGTGTGTGACTGTTTTCCTGGAGTAAGGGAGCTCCACTTGAAAGTCTTGTGAAGTATGCAGAGGGTGTTGAAGCATGCAGAGTATAGGGTGTTGATCTGGCGATTCATGGTGAGAGATGAGTTGAGTTTGATGTCGGGGTTGCATGCATGATCTGTTGGGATGGTTGGGTTTCTGAGGGTAGGGCCACCAGATGTCATTCCATGCAGAGGGGGTGGAGCCGAGGATTATGACTTCTGTTTTCTCCGAGTTGAACTTCAGGCAGCTGTTCCTCATACCGGTCGGAAAGGCTGTCATTCCCTGTTGAAAGTTGTGCCTGGTGCTGGTGGGTTCCTTGGTGATGAAGAGGATGAGCTGGGGTCATCGGCATAGAAGATGATGTTGAGCTCATGATTTCTGACAATGGTTGTGAGGGGTCCATGTAGACGTTGAAGAGTGTAGGGTTGAGGGAGGAACTTTGGGGTACTCCGCATCTGATCTCTGTTGGTTCAGAGAGGTAGGGTGGGAGCCTTATTCTCTGTTTTCAGCCTAAGGCCTTTTCTTGGATGCCAGCATCATGAAGCCTGGTGGCTAATGTGCATTGGGAGACGGTGTTAAAGGCTGCTGATAGGTCCAGGAGGATGAGGGCTGCCGTATGGCCTTGGTGGAGGAGGGTGTGTATGTCTTCGGTAGTGGTGAGGAGGACCGTCTTGGTGTTGTGGTTGCTGCAGAATCCAGATTGAGAGGTGTCTAGGATGTTGTTGGTTTCTATGAAGTGTGATAGCTGGGAGTTGACACCCTTTTTGATGAGTTTGGCTGCAAAGGGAAGCAGTGAGATGGGCCTGAAGTTCTTAAGGTTTGTTGGGTCTACAGAGGGCTTCTTTAATTGAGGGGTGACTTTGACAAGCTTTCAGTTGTCGGAGAATGTGGCTGTCTTGAGGGAGCAGTTGATAGTTCATCGTAGCTCAGGTGCAATGCAGTGGTAGCCCTGTGGAAGATGTGTGATGGGCAGGGGTCAAAAGCTCTTCATAGTCTTTACGATGTCTTCTGTGGTGAGAGGGGTCCAGTGGAGAAGGGTCGGTTGGGTGGCGTTGTTTGGGGTAGGGTGGTGGGGTTTTTCAGTGGTCTTAGTCATCGAAGTTTTTGTAGAGCATCTTGATCTTGTAGTGAAAGAAGGAGTTGAGTTTGTTACAGAGGTCTTGGGAGGGAGAGACGTAGGTTATTTAGCTGTTGGGTTTGGCAAATTCCTGTATGATGGCAAAGAGTTCCTTGGAGTTGTGGGCATTGGAGAGGATTCTGACTTAGATTAAGTTTTTCTTTGTAAACTTGATTAGTTGGAGTGCTGTGAAGGCTGTTTTGAAGGTGGAGTTCGCTTCCGGGGTTTTGCTGTTTCTCCATGTTTTCTCCAGTCGTCTTCAGGAGCGCTTGGATTCTTGGAGATCCACAGTTAGCTAAACACTGATGAATCCAATATTTCACCCAGGCATACATTGATGCATAGACAGACACTCCCAAGCATATGGCAATGCAGACTAGTGGTGGGCAGAATTTGCGTAGACACGCTGCGCAAAACTCAGCGAAACAGTAAAAAATCTCTGCGAGCACGCAAAAGTTCTGCGAACACATGGAGTTGCTTGTTCAGCCCGTTTGCAATGCTTTTTTCCTGTTCGTGAATGCTGTTTGCGTGCTCGGGGAGAAATATTTCACAAACACGCATTTTTTAAGCGCGAATAAGCAAAAAAATTCCGCGGATCGCAGAAATGTTGGCCATTCCGCATTCTCCGCCGAACTAGAAATGACCTAAATTCCGCAAATTCCGTGAGCGGAACGGAATATACTGCCCAGGCCTAATGCAGACACTGACACAGCCTGCTAAAGACTAATGCATCCAATAACACACTTAGGCACACATTGACACATATACTGATGCACGCTAGGCATACACCAATGAAAACACTGAAACACGCAGGCATACCCCAAATCAGACACTGGCACACCCAGCCAAACACAAATGCATCCAGTAAGATACCCAGGCACACACTTGGAGACACACTGATGCACCCAAGCATGTAGCAATGCAGACACTGACACACCCAGTCAAACACTAATGTATCCATAAACACACTTAGGCACACACTAATGCATACACTGACATATTCAAGCATACACCAATACAGACACTGACAAGTATGCAGCCACATAGGCTATTTTAACACCAACAAGCATGTGCCATTTCGCACAGTGAGTAATCATCTCACTCAATTCTTCGCAGGCAACTGGTATTGTAATCAATGCAGGTGATGATGGTTTTCCTAAGGGTGATGTAGAGGTGGACTTTCCTGCTGTAACTGCTTTCTCCCACACCATCTAGTTTTAGACCCATTCATGAATTGTTTTCAAGAGCTTCTCCATGGAACTTGTCCTATGTGAATACTTCTTGGCAGTGCCTCTGGATAACTCCATGCTGCAAATATTGCACTGCCCATATTTTGATGTTACCCTCTTTTTCCCAGTAGGTATTGTAACGTGCTTCCAGACATCACTTTCTTTCTTCGAGGTGGTGTATCTTCCTTTTCATCAGGTTGTGGTTGTTCATTCTGCACAGAAGGTGTAGCTTCAGCCATTCTGTAAAAGCAGAGCACCACTGGTTCCCAATCCTCTGTTCAGAGACTTCACTGGAGATCTGTTTTTGGGTGTGGTTTTCCATGTACATGGGTGGGGTCCGCATATATCCATATATGTGTAGTTTCGAGTGAATTTGTGAATCTGGTGCATAAATTAGTGGATTTGCAAACCTGTAAAATGGGTAACTTTGTTGAATAACATTTGTTGAATAACAGACATAAGGTGGTTCATTTATACTTGTTAATATGTTCACAATGATATCATTAATGACAATGAACTGGTGGATATGTTCGAAATAATTTATAAACTTTTCAGCAAATCAGCAGTTTTTGTCCTAATAGATGCATACCATTCACGTGATCACGATTAAAAAACATTGCGAGATATGAACAATGAGTTAAAGCCGCCGTAGCGTACATTTTTGGGCGTTATGGTGGCTTTTTTTTTAATTGCAGTATTTCCAGCGTAAACATGGTTTTTCGGATCACCAGTTATGTGAGCGCGACTTAACGAAAATAAGATGCAATGTAAGTGTTCCAGTGAAAAAAACAGCCACTAACCACACTTCTCGATATTTACAAGAAATTACTTGTATGGTGCAAAACCCCAAAACAGCCTCTAACTCCAGTTTGAAGCAATTTTTTTCAAGACCAGAAAATAGCTGGTCTTAAAAATGGTGCAAACACTTAGGGCCTCATTTCAGAAGGTTGTGGTGCTGGACAGCGCTGCAAGGAATGTTTCTGCACTGTCCTGCGACAAAACTACAGGGCAGGAATGCACATCTTCATTAGGAATGGGTGCATTCCTGGGCCTCATTCATAAAAAGTGTTGCACCATTGTGACAAAACAGTGTTGCAACACTTTTCACTACGCCGTTCTTGTGACACCATGGATGCGCTGTCTTTACTGTACAGCGCTCCATGTCACAATGACCTACTGGAATCCTGATGTGTCTGTCAGTGCAAAAATCACGCTTTGTTGCAATTATGTCACAAGCATGACGCAACTACAGCAATGCATGGAGCAAGCCTATCCCAGTGGCATCCTACAATAGTTGTAGTGAAATCTGTTGGAATTCACTGCGCCACACCTATGAGGCTTTGTTGCTTAGGAACGCCCACCCTAAATACATCATACCTGATGCAGGTATAATGTGGCACAGGGCTTCACAAGGTCAAGCATATGCCTAGATGCGTCACTTTGCAAATACAACACAACGTGGTGCAAAAATCACGCTGCAAGTACATCAAGAAAGTAACGTACCAAAGGGGCTTATGGATAAGCCCCCTGCTTTTTACCCTAAGTTGGTGCACAATAACTGCCATGCACCAACGCAGGCACCCTCGCGCCATGGTGCAAGGATGACTGTGTTGCAGAGTTGATTGATGTTGTGGCTCCATCTCTTCTTTAGACGTCTATAGGTGGGGCTGGTCTAGAGGAGGGCAGAAGCAAACCAGTCAGCCTACTTGGAGTTTTATTTGCCTGGTCTTTTCTTGAGGGGTACCAGGGTGTTGACGCAGTTGGAGATCCATTGGTGAAGGTTGAGCATTGTGGTGTTGGCGTCTGTTAGCATTGGCAGAGTGGGGGTACTGAGGGAGTTGACGGAAAGTTCATTGTGGCCTTGATCGACATGCGACGGGGAAATGATGGCGATGGTTTACAGTGGGTGTGTTAAAGACATGATGTAAACAATGATGGTCGGTACAGGAGAGTCCTATGGTGTGGCTGTAGTTGAAGTTCCTGCTGGTGGAGAAGACAGGTTTGAGCTTGTGTCAGGCTATGTGGGTTGGTGTGGTGACTAGCTGGTTGAGTCTGATGTTAACGAGGTTCCCCAGGAGGGGGGTGGTGTTCTGGTCACTGGGAATGTCCAGGTGAAATTTGAGGTCTCCTAGTAGGATGTAGTTGGTGGATGGGAGAGCCTGGGGTATGGTGTGGTCTACAATGGCATCAGTGAATGGGGTTCATGGCTAGGGGGGGCCTGTAAATGAGGGTGCCGCGGAAGGTGGTGTTGGGGTTGGTACAGATCTAGAAGTGGAGGTGTTCCATGGTCACTGTCGGGTCATTAGAATGCGTGGTCAGTCGGAGTGTGCCTTTTCCAGACAATGGCAATGCCTTCTCCTGGCCGCTCAGGGTGGTCTGTGTGAGTGAATTTGTAGCCGTCGTGGATGGTGATGGGGATGTCCGGTCTGGAGCAGAGGATGGTCCAGATTTCTGTGAAGAAAGCGATGTATGAAGAGGTGGCATAGAGAAGGTCCCAAATTTCTGTTGTGTGTTTGTAGAGGGACCATATGTTGAGAAGGATGCAGTTGAGCCGTTCGGTTGCGCTGTTGTCAGTGCTCAATTTGAGACGGGCTTTCCGGTGTTATGCACAGGCACTTAATTGGTTTCTGGTGCTTGGCACCAACACCTAATTGTCAACACCATACAAAGAACAGTCTACCACATGGTGGAGCTGCTCATCAAATTTAGAGATAAGCAGAACAACAGTTATTTCAGAATACAATATACATTAAAATTTCTAATACCTGCCTCCCCAGCCATTCCTTTAGCTGAGGGGACCTGGAATAATATGAACTGTTGCATTTACATGCGAGTGAGCTGGTTAGTAGTTGTTTTGGCAGTGATGACAAGGGCGATGGGTGGTGCAAGCTGCAGTGGCCCCCTGGTCAGTGCCCTGGCACTTAATATTTTACAAATTAAGCACTGGCTGTTGTTCGGCTGGGTGGCAGGAGGCACTGGTGTACTGGTGTCACAGAAGGTGCGTTTGCAGTTCCGACAGGCGCAGGGTGTAAGAGAATTCCACAGTGTTGTTAGATGGCGGGTGGTGTGGCGTTGATGGCGAGGAGGGTGATGGGGTTGTTGCAGTGGAGTGTCTAAGAGGAAGGGTTCTAGGAGCTGGGCATGGTCCGGCGGGGACAAACTCTGACAGGCTTGCCTTTGTCGTACAGTAATGCAAATGTAAATTGATACTTGTATAGCCCACGACTCACCCGCAAGGGTCTCAAGGCGCTTGTACGAATACCGCTGTGGAACTCATCCTGGCTTTCCCTGTGAAGCGTCCACTCCTGGGCACCCCCAAGGTGGAGGCCAGGCATCCTTAACGTTGTGGGGGCCGTTGTGGAGATTAAGCAAGCTATTGCCCATAGTTGCAGAGTGGGACTCCATGATTGGAATGGGCAACAAGACGAGAATTATCAGGTCCATGGAATTTTGAGCCCAAGACCCGCCGAGGCGGGGAATTGAACCCTGGCCCCGGGCTAGACCTCTGCATCAGGGTCTGCCGCTCTAACCATTGAGCAACACTTCGCCATACAGTGTGGCTCTCTGTACAGTGGTATACCCTCTGCGCATGGCCGCACAGCGGCTGCCATTATGTAGTGCTGCATGGGGGCCTGGACAGCTGGGAGGCAGGAACAGCAGGTAAGGACCCTGGATGGGGCGGGGATGCAGGGGGAGTGGGGATTGTAAAAATATATTTTCTTCATTCTTACCTCAAGGCCCGGTCCAGCGTCTTCTGTGCTCCTTCTCTCCTGAGTCGGCATCCAGGAACAGGAAGCAGGCAGTCAGGCTTCTTCCCCTAAGCCAATCAAAATGCTGCAATGCACCATTGTGATTGCTCATAATCACCGTGCCAAGGCGTTTAGCCAGGGACTGGAGGGGTTAGCATGTTTTCCATGCAGGCTGTAATGCACCATTCATTGCGTACAGGAATGTGCGCATAACTGCTTTGGGTGACCTGAGAGGGCCGACCAATCATTGCACACTTGAGTGGGCATACAACTCTACCCCTGCCTGCTCCGTGGGTAGTTCAGCCCCACCCACCCTTCCGCCCACAAAAGAAGCATAGCATGATTACAACAGTAAGTAATCATTGTGTTATGTTTCCTTTTCTTACATTGCTTGAAAGCAGTTGGGCGACTCTCTTCTGCCACAGCAGATGAGCTGCCACTGGGGGTATGACACCCACAGGTGCTAGGCCTCCCACTTCAGGGCCAAGACACTGGCCCAGCAAGGCATTTGGGCCCCGGGAACTGACTGCATTTTCAAGGTTTTGGATGCCATGGTGTTGCAAGAAGTGTGCAATGATAAGTGAAGCATCACAGGTTTTGCCCAGAGATGCACCTATTTACATTATTGTAGCCCTGGATTTCCTCTAACCCTGGGACTCTGGCTCATCATCCTGGCTGTTGGGGGGCTTGAGGGGGTTGTTGTTCTGTGCTGCACTTGGCTCTGGCTGCTCCAATCTGCATTCCATTGGTTTTATTTTCTATTTTTCATTGGGGGTGAACTTATAGGCAATTTTTGCCACGAGAGGCATGAAAAATAAATGTTGGGCCGACTAAAGTGAGTATTTTGCCTTCAAATTGGCCTTTCATCAGCTTTTTGCCTGCTAACGCCAGAATTTGCATTGCCTTCACGCTAGTGTTAATGACAGTTTTCACCACAGCTACCTGGAACTATCGCCCTGTGGCAACATATTGTAAATATATTGCTAACAGGGTGATAGTTTTTGGTCATAGTCCACGTTAAGAACACTGTTCCTAACTAGCATTAGCGTTAGTTAGCTGCAGTTCTTGTACATATCCCCTACAGAGTATTAGTCCTGTCTGTGTTTTTGGACCCACAGAGGTACTGAGGAACGCAAATAAAATAACATTTGTTGAATTACATTCATAAAAACCATGTATATCTTTTGTTAAGTACATATGTGATTTTATGGGTTCAAATGTAAATAAAGTACATTTATTAAAAAAAAGAATGTCGGCAGTTAAAAAAAGTAAACCAAATTAAAAATCAAATAAATCGTAGTACACTGAGGGCTTCTGTCCATTTGCCATCCATTCGGAATAGAGATCATGGGCCTACCAGGCGGCAGTCCCACATGCCGAATTATGATGCAACTGCCACCACAGCGGTTGCAGTGTCTATTCATTGTATTTATTTATTTATTTATTTTTAAAATTTGTAAAGCGCATCGTATGCCCGTGGGCGTCTTGGCGCTATGACTCATTAGTGCCTCAGAGTGATTAGCGTGCAATTTAAAAGGTGATAAAGAGGAGAACGGAGCTACTGGTCAAACAGCCAGGTCTTCAACAGTTTCCTAAATTGTAACAGTGCGGGTGTAGATCTAATCGCCAAAGGAAGCGTGTTCCAGAGTCTGGCTTCGGTGTTAGTGAAGCATCTGTCTCCCCAAGTGACAGTTTTGGTCATAGATACCACAAGTTGGTGCTAATTAATGGATCTTAGTTGTCGGGTGGGGCGATAAAGAGTGAGCTTCTGTTTAAGAAATTTCGGTCCTAACTGATGGAGGGCTTTGAAGGTGAGACACAGAGTTTTAAATTTAATCCTGTTTTTGACCGTCACCAATGATAATTCCTGATTACTTGTTTAATCGGTTTGAATTTGGGGGTCCCAGATAACAGTCTTGCTGCGGCATTTTGAATCAATTGTAGCTTGGCAACCACCCGAGCTTGAGCATTTGCAAATAAACTGTTACAGTAATCCAGGGAGAACAGTACCAGAGAGCTCACCACAGTTTTCCCAGCAATTTCTGGAATAAATGGAATTATTTTTCTTAAGAGTTTAAGTTTAAAAAATGCTGAGGATGCTACTTGATTGGCATGATTAGCAAAGTTTAGTTTCTCATCAAAGATGACTCCAAGATTTCTGACTTTCTGAACAGGAGTTGGTAAAGTTCCGAGTAATGGAGGCCACCAAATTGATGACCACATAGATGACAATTTGCCAAAAATTATCACCTCCATTTTCTCGGAGTTCAGCCTTAAACAATTGCATGCCATCCACTCCTTAATTGCCAGCATTCCTTCTTGAAACTCGGCCGCCACCCTGTCTCCATCATTATTGATGGCTAGCACCCACTGGGTATCGTCGGCGTATGTGGTAAGGCTCATCCGGTAGAACTTAATAACCCTAACTAAGTCTGACACATAGATGTTAAAAAGTGTCAGACTTGGGGATGAGCCTTGAGGAACTAGACAGGGTAGAGCCAAGTCAGCTGATTTAACCTCTTCGCCGCTAATGACAAGGGTAACTCGTCATGGACTTTCCATTGATTTCAATGGAAATTACATTAGAGCAGTGAAATAGCCTTAGCAGTAAAGGGGTTAAATGACCCCAGTGTTACAGCCTGGGTTCTGTCTGACAGAAAAGAGGCAAGCAAGGCTCGAGCCTTGGAGTGGATGCCTAACTCCCCGACACGGTCAATCAAGATGGAATGATTGACCGTGTCGAAGGCCGCAGAGAGATCCAGAAAAACCAGAACCACTGTGCTGCCGTCTTCAGCATCCATCGCTGTACAATGAAATGATATGTTACATATCCCTGCACTACATTGCAGGCACCATGCAGTGCCTGGCACATGGTGCTGAGATATGTAGGGGGGGAACCATAGGTGCCCCTAAGGGCCTGTGTCTGAGGCCCAGGGGGAAAGAGGTGCACGCTATGGGCCCCTTAAGTCCATTTCCACCTGCCTGGTCATTACGGGATAACCGCTGCTGACAGACAGGTGAAACAGGATATAATTATCCCTATGGGGATGCTTGGCAGGCACCACAACTATTCTGTGGAATGCATGAGGTCCAATGGGCAGTCAGAATCATTCTGACTGTCGGACCCGTGGCGGTTGGTCTTTCTGACCACCTCACATCTACCCAACATCAAATGTGGTGGGCAGAAAACATGATTGCGATGGTGGAGGCACCACCACCGACGGGCTGTCGGTGGCAGTCCCACCGTCATTGTAATCGGGCCCATAGTATTAATAATGAACACTTTAGAATTGGAATTTGAAAAAACTTAGAAATGCACTTAAAAAAAGAAAAGGCTGCAGAGACATTGTAGTTAGGAAATAGAATTAGAAAACCTTAGCAATTCACCAAAAAATACAACGTTTATAAGGATATGACAGTTAGGCCCAGATTCCACTTGTACAATACATTGAAATTGAGCAGTGATAGTTACCTGAGATAACTATAACTTACTCCCCGCAATGCTTTGCATAAGACCTCACATATTATATTACTCATGACATGGTCAGTGACATCACTGATGACCGGCTGCGGCTCCTTCATTAAGGCAGGAGAGCGTAGCCCCACTGCTCTCCAAGCAGTTGAAAGAGGAAAAATAAAATGATAATAATGCAACTTTAATATCATTTTATTTTTCCAACTGCAGTGGTTCAATTGGGTTGGAGCTTGGCTCTGTGACGCCAGAGCAATGCAGGGGGAGGAGTGATGAGAGCACTCTGTAAGTGCGCATGACTCTGGCTGGCCCTCTAGGTCTGGCCAAAGCATCATGCACTCTTTTCATGCTCTCCACACTGGCTGCATTACAGTCTGGGTGGAGAACATGCCCAGACCCCCAGCCCCTGTCTGGGTGCCAAACCAGGGCGCTAAGACCAACCACAACGCTTCATTGCAGTGTTGTGTTTGGCAATGGGGAGCCTGGGAGCTTGGGTGCTTCCTGCTGCCGGACCAGAGGACGATGGAGAGGACCAGGTAGAGATAGCAGACAGTGCAATTCCAGGTAAGTGTTTTTTCTAAAACTTTTTCATCCCCCCTCCCTGTCCCGCCACTCCTATATGGTATAAGCCACTACTGCCAATGACATCTCAAATGACATTACTGATGAAATCATTCAGCGATTGTGAGTGTTTTTGAAAGGTTTATGAGTGTTAAAAATGTATACCAAGTTAAATTAGTGGCGTTGTGACTGTTTGTACCCGTGTTTGAGTTGGTGTGTGAGTGGCTGTATGGGTATGTGAGAGGGTGTGTGAGGGCCTGTATTGGTGAATAACGGGGTGTGTGTGAGTAGGAGTATGGTTCAATAGATGAGTGTGTGAGTAGCTGTATGAGTGAGTAGTGGCTGTGTGAGTGCCTGCATAGGTGACTGAGTGGATGTGTGCGTGGTTCTATGATTGAGTGATTGGGTGTATGAGTGGTAGTATTGGTCTGTGAGTTATTCTGTGGGTGTGTGAGTGGATATATGAGAGGCTGTGTGGGGGTGGGAGTGAGTGTTTCTATGGAGGATGCCATCAGTGGTCATCAGTTGTCATTTGAGATGTCATCAGTGATGTCACTAACCATGCAATATGTGATGTAATATGTGAGGTCATAAATAGTGCATTGTGGGGGTGTAAGTTATAGATAGTTCAGGTAACTATAAATACTGAATTTCATTGGTTTTAAAATCTGATCCTAACTGTAGCATTCCGGTAACCTTTGATTTTTTCAGAGAATATCTAAGGTGTGCTTTTATTCTAATTTCCTAACTATAATGTCCCTGTAACCTTTTTTTTTCAAATAATTTCTAATGGTTGTTTTTATTCTATTTCCTAACTATAACGTCCCTATAACCTTTATTTTGTTAGTGAATTTCTAAAGTATTTTTGTATTCTATTTCCTACCTATAATGTCTCTGTAACCTTCGTTTTATTCAGTGGATTTTTTAAATGTTATTTCCTAACTTTAACAAGCAACCCTGTAACCTTTCGATTTTTTACTGAATTTCTTAGGTTTTTCAACAATGTATTACCTAAATGAAAATTCTAGAGTGGGCATGTGAGTGGTGGAAGGATCGGTGAGTGGATGTGTGAGTGGTTTTGTGGGTGTGTGAGTGGCTGTATGGGCCAGTGAGCTAGTGTGTGAGTGACTGTTTACAGCTGTGAGTAGATGTGAGAGTGGGTGTGTGACTGAGTGCCTGAATTTCTGTATTGGTGTATCAGTAGCTGTGTCAGTGACTATGCCAGAATTGAACATCACCTGCCCCTTGATCAAACAAGAGTCCACAGCTTTGCACAAAATGTCTACCCAACTGGAGTAATTTTACAGGTTAATTATTAAGTCCTACCTCGGGTACATATCTACCGCATATTCCAAATGGCAGCGGCATAATGGACCACAAGGAAATGACTTGATTGACCTTGCAAGTGTTTTGACAATGTGATTTTTTTAGCAAATCAAAATTGAGAGAGAGGACTAGATAAGCCAGTCCGGATCCCCTGGTTTATATATAGTATCAATAAAGGACTAGCTTAGTTGTGTTTCGGGAGACTCAGTGTGTACGTATGTCGGCAAACCAATTGGTTTGGTTGTTAAGCCCTCACCCAGCGCCCCCCAACGCAAGTCGTTGTAACGACTTGCGTTGTAAAACCTGCGTGGTAACGGTACGTGTGGTAATACCACGCATTGTACCGTCATACATCCCCAATGGAGTGGCTGAATTGGACAGTGTGAAACTGGAAACTCTTGGATCAATCGTGACTTCCCTGCTTGACCAAATTGTGTGATCCAAAGCAAATCCTTTATTTCACCAAGCCTCCTTTTTGTTCATTATCACTTATGACAGCACTTTCAAATTGTGAGTTTAGGGTGTGCATAGTACAACTACCTAATGTGTGTTTGATTTAATAGCCTATAATGTTTCCACATCTACAATAATAAATGTAGGCCACATGTAGGGTACACATTGCAAGTGGTTTGCCACTTTATTCACTAACTAGCAGCCCGCCCCGGCGTTGCCCGGGGCAGAAGGGGCTGGGGGCAGCATCACAGCAGGAGAGACGCAGCAGAGCGGCCGTTTTGTTGGTCCTGTCCGCTTTTGCCCACGCTTTGTTTTCCCCGACGTCCCGACTTTGTGGAAAAGGCTTTCTGAGCACTCAGTGTTCATGGCCCCCGCCCGTCGTAGGTCCTGGCCGCCTCTGCCCACGCTTTGTTTCCCCCAACGTCCCGACTTTGTGAAAAAGGCTTTCTGAGCACTCGATGTTTATTGCCCCCGCCCGTCGTAGGTCCTGGCCGCCTCTGCCCACGCTTTGTTTCCCCCGATGTCCCGACTTTGTGGAAAAGGCTTTCTGAGCACTCAATGTTTATGGCCCCCGCCCGTCGTAGGTCCTGGCCGCTTCTGCCCACGCTTTGTTTCCCCCGACGTCCCGACTTTGAGGAAAATGCTTTTTGAGCACTCAGTGTTCATGGCCCCCGCCCGTCCCTTGGTGCGCACCCGTGGCTGCTTCACTTACCTCATTCGCCGCTCCTCCCCACGCTGCTGAGTTTACCGCTCCACTGCTCCTCCGCTTCTCGCCGCTCCTCACCGCTTGTCCGCTCGCCGCTCCTCCCCACCTGTCCGCAGCTCCTCCCTGCGCTCATGTCGGCCGCTCTTCCTCTTGCTCCTGAACGCTGCTCCTCCCCGCGCTCCCGATGTCATCACGCACGTCGCGGCCGGCGCTACTTCCAAGGGACTACTTTTTTTTTATTCGTAAATTTTTTAAAGAACGTATATTTTTTATTTTTATATAGCCTATGTCCTTCTGCTTGCCATGACGTTTTCAAAGATGTCTTGGGTGTTTGAATTGGTGGTGTACTTTTTGAGTTTACCTGGCTCAAAGGACACAGTTCTCTCTTTATAATAGTAGTATAGACAGCATTACGGTTTGAGGGGAAACAAGGACGTTTCTCAGTTTGTTCAAAAATTCTCTTTTTTAATAAATAATTCGTAATGCAGAGATACAGGCTGATGCACTAAGGTGTAACACGTCCACATTTTAAGATTAAAGAAATACACTTTTTTGAATTTGGAAGACATTTTCTAATATGATGTATATTGCCAAATATTTTCAGGGCATGGCTCGTGGACGGGCTCTCATAGTCCGAGCCGACCCTAGGCTCGGATCTCTTCCTGTAAATTTGTTGGCTCTACCGTCTTAAGGTCATCATACAGAACAGAGTGGGCTTTCCGCCGTGATTGCGTTGGCACATTTTGTATTTGGTGCTGCAGAAGGGTTTGCTGTGTCTTTCTTTTAATTTCCAACATTGGTGAAGCAGTTGCACAAATCAGTTAGCTACTTGAACTAGCACCACTAACATTAGGATTACGGATTCTTTTAAATGGCCATGTGTGATATCAAATACCAGCTACAATGCAACAATCACTTCTGTCCAATTAGAGAGAGGATGTGGCATAACGGCCGGTGCTGCAGACGTTGCAGCTTGGAAACCATGTCCAAGTCTGGCAACGGCTCAACATCCTGTGATTCTGGGCAAATCACTTAGGGGCAGATTTATGTTAATTGGCGCATCCCCAGGGATGCGCCAGTTAACGCGCGCCACAGCTCCGCCACCCATGGTGCGCCGCATTTATAATGCGGCGCACCATGGTGCAAAAACGGCACAGATGCGTGACTCATCTGTGCCGGAAATGTGGCGCATTGCTGGAGTTGCGTCGCAAGCGCGACGCAGCTCCAGCAAGGCTCGGGGGTACACCATCTGCACAATGCTGCGTCAAGACCTACGCCTGCTTCAAGCAGGCGCAGGGTTTTGACGCAGCATTGCCCTGAAAGTGACTGAGTGAAATCTCAAAGATTTCACTCAGCTACTTTCAGGAGGCGTTCCTGCGCAGGAACGCCCCCCCTGTGCAGGAACGCCTCCTTATGGCACAGTGCTTTACAACGTGATGCATTTCCTAGATGCGTCACGTTGTAAATAGGGCGCATTGTTTGCACCGCATTTGCGTCAAATGAAGTGACGCAATTGCGGCGCAAAGAGGCGCAACGGCCTCATAAATCTGCCCCTTAATCTCTCCCCGTGCCTACCAAGAAATAAATGTGTCCTTGCGTAATGTAACTGGTGCTTGTGTAAAGTGCTCCAGTACTTACGGGTCGAGTTCGCGCTATATAAATCAGCAAAAAAAAACTAATTATAAGGGACTTAGCCTTAGGAACGTGTCCTTGAGATGCTATTTAATAACAAGGAGTTGTTAGCCCAATTGTCACCACTTTCCAAGGTCCCAATGCACAATACTTTCCAGTTACTTACGTTCTGAGAAAAGAAAGCCCTTAAAGGCAAACACACCCTTTAACAATTAACACTCGCTTCCTGCTAACATTCTGACGCCATCACCGAAGCCTACGAGCTTCATTCACCCAAATCAAATGGGCAAAAGAATGGCGTGAGACATTAACTTTCAGTTTCATGGTCAGATTGGCACGTGAAACTATCAGAGACAGGATTTGGAAAGATAGCTTTCGTTTTGCAGTCGGCAGAACCATTTCTCACTCAGCACTGACTGTTTTTTTCAGGTTTTCGTGTTTGCTTCACACTGCAAGCAATATTGAACAATGTTCCAGCCTAATTCATTGATTGATTTTTGCGAGATTTTGGCATATTAGCACAATGGAAAACAAAAAAATTTCTCCTTCGCCGAAACCGGTGAAGCGGGAAGCGATGAAGAGGAATTGTACATTTTACACTGCTTATTTGATGAACCGTCTCTAAATGGCAGAGATGTTATGCAAATGAAACAGCGACGCCATGCGCATTTGCCTAATACACTGATCAAAGATGCGAGGAATCGAAATCTCGCGTTCTTTACAACCTGCCAAGTAGGTAGGGTGCCATTCGTCATGACAAATGGAGAGCCGGTCTGCAATCATTCTGTTTTCAAAACATAAAGGCCAACTTATTTGCATTCATCTGCTGTTGAATCAAAATGGGATTTGTCAGCCAGTTATGAGGAGAATAATAAATCTGCGTGTCATCTGCATAGCAATGATAAGCGCAGCCAAGCTGAGCAATTTAACATCTGCTGGGGAAATGCAAAAACATTCAAGGCCATGCACAGAAATGTTTATAAAGCAACCAATCAGGAAGTGGAATTTAAGTTAAGGAGCGATTGATGTCCTGCACAGCACGACGGAGCTGCGCCGATATTTACGGCAGACGACTAGATCTGTGGAAAGAGGCTGTAAGTCTGTCTAGTCACATTATGAACAGATATACAACCGGAGTCAGGTCGGAGAGGGAGAAATCAGGAAATGGCGCTCTTTTATGCGTTGGGCATTTGACGGACACACCAAGGTTGATGGTGTGAATGTAAAATTTCTGACATTAGCATATTACACACACAGACAATATTGACATATATTTTCACTTAAATATGTATTGTTAATGAACTCCGTGTTACTCATTGAATCAACTTTTTCCAAAAGTATGAAAAGCTCTTCCATTCCTGACTGAAAGGATTCTAGCAACATGTATTTGATCGACCATATTACCCAAAAAGTATGTTAACACATCTATTCTGTTTTTTGCTCAATACCCAAATCAATCCATTCAAGTAGTAAAAGAAATACAGGTCGGCGTTCTATATTACATTTGCCTTTTGCAAAAATGCTCACATTCCATATTAGTAAAGCACTGCCTGCTTTAAAGTACTCTCTGAATTATACACATGTATATGCTCCAGGATTGATATATCTTGGAAACTGTAGAAAAATAGAGAGGCATTATACACCGAAAGATTAACATTGGCAATTAGGGTGTGCAGGGGGAGGGAAGCCTGCAGTGCAGTGCACTGTATCTAAAGGACAGCTTTAAACAACGTTCAGCGCAACAGAGTTGATGAAAAAAGGCAATATCAATAAACATTTGTATTATTTCAAAAATACCTCTGTTAGACCTGGCATCCCTTTGGAGGGTCTTACCCAGTGGCGGTTCTTCCATGGGGGCGTTTGGGCGCCGCCCCGCCTGCTTTCTCGCTGTGCGAGAAGAAGGCAGAAACAAATGGTAGTTATTTATTTATAACTACCATTTGTTTCTGCCTGCCCTTCTCGCACGGCGAGAAAGCAGTCAGCAGAACATCCTGGTTACTCGAGCCTCAGGGTAGGCGGGAGTGGCTTGTGGGAGTGGCTTGCCCACTGTTGTTAATACTGACTGCTTGGACAGCCTGAGAGGCTGTCCAGACAGACAGTATTAGCAACAGTGGGCAAGCCGCTTCCCCAACCCACCTCCCACTTTCCGTTCTGCAGGATGCAGACTAGGAGAAATGACGCGGTTAGGGCAGCCGTCCGAACCAATCAGCACTGGCTGCCATGGAGGGGAGGGAGGCTGCCTGCAGCCTTCAGTGACGAGAGCCCACACCACGTCAGACGCAGCGGCGGCATTCAAAATCCAGAACGGCGGGAGTCTGCAGGCTCTGGACTCGAGTCGGGAGTCAGCGTGGGAAGCCAAGGTAAGTTTTATATATTTATTTTATTATTCTGAGTCTGTTATGCTTGTACCCCTGCTTTATGTGCTGTCTTTTCCATGTGTAAGTGTGTGGGATGAGGCTAATGGATTCGGAAACACCGCGAGCGCAGAGGTGTTCTTCAGCTTCTAGGAACATATCTCCAAACATCTAACGCTTACGCTTCTCTATGTGATTCGGCGTAACTAGCAGTCGAGCTGACAACTTTGCAGCACTGCCAAGCCTCGTACCCAATGCCAGACAGACTCTTCCTACAAAGGGCCGCTCTATGAACCCTCAACAGGCCAAACAGCACAGTATATTTAGCACACTTCTCCTCCTTCAGCACTACAAATGCTTTCTAGTCTCTACATGGGTATGAGGCGCTATGAAAATTATATAATGCAAACTATTCGTTTTCTACAAATCCCAGTTGCAGGCAGCCTTCACCTTTGCCCAAGATATGAAAAGCCTGGGTACATGTGCCTGCAGGATTTCTATGATATGCCTGGCTCATTACAGGGCATTTTTTCCAGTGCCGGGCCTCTGACCTCCGGGTCACAATGAACAAGTATTTTATTCTGCACTACAAAATAATGACATGAAACAATGGCTCTTTAAAACATATGTTAGTATTACAGCACCTCACCACAAGTTAACGCAGCCAGCGATGGCAGCAGTGAACCCCACAAAGCCACTACAAACGCTTTTCATTTGTGTCAGTCCTGAGACATAAACGAGAGGCTGCCAACGCCCAGGTTCTTTGCTAGGCAACTGGGTGGACGCTTCTGAGTTCACAGAGACTGGCTGTGAGCGATCACCGTTAGACAGAGCTCTTCACAGTTAAACTAAGTTGTGACAGGGCAGGGACTTTGGCCGAGTTGTGCAATTGCTGCGTGTTCCAGGCAGCCTGACCTGTGTGATGTGCATTTTTAGATCAGGCTGTGATGGCTCAGCTGGACAGGAAGAAAGTGTGACTCAGACAGCTGTTGTCACGTCTTTCAGATGATTGCAGGGGTGGTGCACGTCACTCTCAGGAAGGAACAGTGCTGGTGTTTGCTCGTGCATGTGAAGTGGAGGAAGACGAAGCATACACTGTGAATCTGGCACTTTTTAATGCCTCTATTCACCTGTTTAACCCCCCCGAAACCCCCATAGTTGTTTTGAGCTCGCTCGCTACGCTCACTTGCAACATTGCAGTACGATTATTGTGTTACGCCTCACCACTTTCAAATGTCACCAGCCGCCACTGGCCTTACCCTAAGATCTTTGCCTTTTACCTCCACATTTTGCTGATTCTTGTTGTTGTCCTTAGGACTCTGAGCACTTTACCACTGCTAACCAGTGCTAAAGTGCATGTACTTCTCCCCTAAACCTGATGACATTGGTGTATACCTGATTGGCATAGTTGATGTACGTGTGAGTCCCTTGTAAAGTGGTACCACATACCCAGGGCTTCAAATGCTACTAGTGGACCTGCAGCCCTATTTGTTCCACCCACATGAGTAGCCTTTCAAACTTGTCACTTTGACTTGGCATTTAAAACTACTTGCAAAGCCTTAAACTCTCCCATTATTACATATATGTCTTCCCTAAGGTAGCCCCTAAGTAACCCTAAGGACAGGGTGCTATGTAAGTTAAAGGTAGGACATGTACTTTTATGTTTTACATGTCCTGGTAGTGACACACAGCCTGTTTTGCTTTTCACTACAGCGAGGCCTACCCCTCTCACAGCCCAGCATTGGGAATTCCTTAATACACTTTCAAGATGTATTTCCTGATCAGAGAGGAATAGCTTTTTCATGTTTCATATCTTTGGAATCCTAATAATAAATCCTATTTACTGGTGTAGTTGGATTTAACATTACTGTTTTATAAAGGCCACCTTCTGAAAGTGTATATATAAACAAGTTACCCTAGCTGAAATGATTAAAGTCACACTCTCTACTGAAGGACAAGTAAACAAATCTCTTTGGCCTGTGTATTTATTCACATATATTTCACCTTCTTTTGCTAGTGTTTCATGCATACATTAAAATACCTTTCAGACCACAATTCATTGCATTAGGTAAAAATGATCAAACATTACATTCCCAACTTATAACACATTAATTAAATCATTAAACACAAAAACTCAAAAGTACTCTTGAAGTGCTTTTTCAATTGAAACTAGCCATCTTATCAACTCTATGCATAGGTTCTATTCCTTATTACTGCATGCAAAATTAACAATTAACCTCTTGCTTTAAATCTCTCGTGGGGTTAAGTAATCTCTTAATAAAAAAGAAGGCTTCCCAGTTTTATGTGATTGCCTGCTGTAAGGTTTTTGATTTTTTGATATTGCTCCTTAAGCTTGTCCGTCAACGCTTTTTGAACCCTTTATTATTTTTAGGTTCTTCTCAGGACCCTAACTGGTTTTGGTTCTTTTTAGTCTTCAACATCAACAGTTGTGATATTGCTCTGTGGGGCGGCTCCCGCCATGTTTGGTGAAGTTTTTGTTGTTTACTTCTGACTTTTTACAACTCATGTTTTCTTATTTGGGTGTTGCATATCTGTGGCAACTGCTAACTCTGCTCTCTCTCTTTCAGAAAGGGAACCTTTCTCTGCACTTACTGATCTATGTGCCTGACATCCTGTCTCCAAAATACGTCTGGGGTGGATGGCAGCTACACTTTGTGCATTCTCTCTAAACAGCCATAAACACATGAAGGTTAAGCTCATCTGCATTCTGATGGGTCTTCCTGGGCAGGGAGTAATGGGTGGGGCTGACACTTACACGTTAATAGGTAGATGCCTGTCCACACACAAAGCACTAATTCACCCCTGTCACCCACCCACAGACAGCCTGGCAGACAAGGCTGCTTTCAAATTCACCCCCTACTTCAAAGGCACTTTTCAGTATTGTTAGAAATGAGGGTCTCTAGTTGGCAAAGGTTTCCACCTTTGTCCAAGTAGGGACCCTTCTTCCTAGTCCGGGTAAGAGAGATGCACTTCAAAATAAACCCTGCTCACTCCCTTGGTAACTTGGCACAAGCAAACAGGCTTATCTCTGAGGCAGTGTGTAAAGCATTTGTGCATGCATACATGTAACAAATTGAAAACACTACAAATGAGCACCAAACGAGTTAAGAAAAATAAGCAAATTTATCTAAACCAACAAGACCAAATACAACAAAAATCCAATATATAATACTGTAAAAAATAGTTACTGTTCCAAATAACCTTTAAATTGCAGGAAAAATGTGAAAATACAGTTCCTCAGACTCACTATCTCCGTCAGAGGCTACCGTGATACTGAATATGACAGAGTCTAACAATTGCAGCCAACCTCGTCGATATGGGTTAGCTAAAGCGTCAAGAGTACCTTTTGTTGTTGCGGCTGGCATGATGGTACAAGCAGTTCCGGTGCCGCCGTCTCCGTTGCTTTGTGAGATGAAAGCATTGCAGCGTGCAGTGTCCTCACATCTCAGTGCATGCAGCAGCTTGTTGAGGAGTCGGGGAGACCAAGGCTTGCATTGCAGGGTGAGACAGTGCTTGATGATTGCTGGCAGGTCATGGTGCGGTGACGGAGACAGTCGATGTTTGAGTCAGGCAGCGAGGGAGTTGATGACGATAGTGCAGTCCGTAGGAAAGCGGTGTGGAGTGCGATGCCCACAGGATGCGGTACAAGCAGCAGCTCGTTGACAGAGTCGGTGAGTCCAGGGTTGCATTGGTAAATGAGGCGTTGCTCACTACGGTGCCTTCAGGACATGGAATCTGGTGACAGACTCAGTGACAGAGTCTGTTACCCTTTTCTTCTGTGGACACTGAAACCAGCAGTTTCAGAGACAGTGCATAAAAGCTTGGTGAGGTCTTTTATGTTCCTTAAACCTCATGAACAGGGGCAAGCTCAACTTCAAGCCCTTGGTGGATCTTCCTCAGGCAGGGGACATAGCACACAGAAAAGTCCTTCTCCTTTTCTTGGCAGAAACAGCCACTGCAGGCTAACCCCAGACAGCACACAGCAAAGAGGGAGTATTCCCCCTCCATTTTCTCCAGATGTTCTCCTTGGTCAAGGTTCCTCTTGATTTCCCAGAAGTGATCTAAAAGTCCGCGACACCACAGACCCCTCGGCCACCGCCGATGGCGACCCCCTCATCACCTGGACCTACATCAATGACGACGCCACCATCAAAAAAATTATCCACTCTGGTTTCCTGTCAGACCCGTGCCCACACCACATCTTCACCAAAGCCAGCACCACCATCGCACCCCACCTCCGCAAAGCCAACAACATCTCCTTTGAAACCACAACCTTCCCAGAGAGCTGGAATCATGCCGAGATCAACACCCTTTTCAAGAAGCCCAAAGCAGACCCCAAGGACCTCAAGAACTTCTGGCCCATCTCCCTGCTCCCGTTCCTGGCAAAGGTCATCAAGAAAAATGGTCAACAAACAGCTGACCCGCTACTTCGAGGAGAACAACATACTGGACCCATCACAGTCCGGGCTTGAGGTTCTTCGGTTTCCGACTTCATCCCGTATTTAGCCGCCATTTCGTGTCTCGTCGCCATTTTATGTTGCCCTCACTCAGGCAGCACGGCGAACGGAGTGTTTTAGCTTTTCTCAGCTGCTACGTGTCTCTTCTGTTAAAAAATAACCCCCTGCCCTTGTTTACAAAACCGATGTCAGGGTCTGGCCGAGTTCACTAATCCATGTCTGGGTTGATTGATCCCTGTTTCGACTGACTATTTGGCTTCTTCTAATCTTTCCTTACATTATCTTATCTGACTGGCCTTCGCTATTCTCTCCTTGTATTCTCTTGTTACACAACTATCCTTTGAGGCACACAAATACGTCCTGCCACCTGCAAATTGGATTGTCGGTACTAGCACTGACTAATTTGTGGGGAGGGGTGACACACGGGGTCTGAAAGAGGGGCGTATTTGAGACACGTGATAGCTTGTTTTCCAACTTTTCCTATTGGCTTGCTTTGTATGTACTGGGAGTAAACGTTGTAAATATGTGAGCTATAAAAGATTGTGCGCCACGGACTAAAGTGGCAGTCTCCTCAGAATATACGCTGTATGTACTTCTGGGACAACTGTTCTTAGCTGCAGCTAATAAACCTGGTTTTCTACTCCCAACTGAGTGTCTCGTGTCTCTGTTAGACAAGGCAGGTGAACTCGGGGATTTAAGGTGTGCCCTGCGCCGCCAGGCCCATAAGTCCCGGTTCTCCAGGTTCCGCTGCAACCACAGCACCAAGACGACCTCATCGCTGCAACCGATGACATCAGGGCCCTACTGGACAACAGCGACCGCAGCCCTCATCCTCCTAGACCTGTCAACCACCTTCAACACTGTCTGCCACCACACCCTACGCACCCGCCTCCACGACACCGGAATCCGAGGCAAAGTCCTTGACTGGACCACCTCCTTCCTCCCTGGCAGAACACAGAGAGTCCGCCTCCCTTCCGATCCAAAGCCACCAATATCATCTGCAGGGTACCCCAAGTATCCTCCCTCAGCCCGACTCTGTTCAACATATACTTGGCCCCACTCGCCCACGTCGCCAGACTGCACAACCTCAACATTATCTCCTACGCAGACGACACACAACTGACCAAGGACCCTGTAACCGCCAAAACCAACCTCCATGAAGGTATGAAAGCCATTGCTGAATGGATGAAGAACAGTTGTCTGAAGCTGAACTCAGACAAAACGGAGGTCCTCATCCTCGGCTCCTCACCTTCAGCCTGGGACGACTCTTGATGGCCGACCGCCCTGGCAGCTGCTCCAACACCCACCAACCACGCAACCTGAAATGTATCCTTGTCTCCTTGACCAAACAAGTCAACGCCATCTCATCCTCCTGCTTCAACACCCTCCGCATGCTCTGAAAGATATACAAGTGGATCCCCACCGACACTAGAAGAACGGTCACCCAGGCCCTCGTCAGCAGCAGACTGGACTAATGAAACGCCCTTTACGCGGGAGCCCCGGCCAAACTACTAAAATGACTGCAACGCATACAGAACGCCTCTGCCCGCCTGATCCTCGACTTCCCTCGCCACAGCCACATCACACCCCACCTGAGAGACCTGAACTGACTCCCCATCAACAAGAGGATCACCTTCAAGCTCCTCACCCACGCACACAAAGCCCTCCACAACACCGGTCGGCATACCTCAACAAACAGCTCACCTTCTACAACCCGAACCGCCAGCTCTGCTACGTTGACCTTGCCCTCGCCACTGTCCCTGGCATCAGGAGAACGAACACCAGTGGCAGCTCGTTCTCCCACCTCGCCACCAAGTCCTGAAACACCCTCCCCATCCTCCTACGGCAGAGCGAAGACCTACTAACATTCAGGAATCTGGCTGTTCGAGCAGTAGCAGCACCCCCACCTCCCTCGCCTTGAGACCTTCACAGGTGAGTAGCACACTTTACAAATGTCTTGATTGATTGATTGAAAAGTGTGGAGTCTGGGCCCCTCTTTTTATACAGCAAAATCCTTTGTTCTCTGGTGGCAGAGAAGCCCTGTGCTCAGTCAAAACCAGGTCTGTCCTCTCTGGTGCAGCTTCCTGGCAGGAGGTCGAGACAGCATTGTGCCAGGCAGACCAGGCCAATTCAGGTGAAAGGAAATCTCCTCCCTCTACTCTAAATGTAGCCCAGATCTATTCAGCCCAGCCCACACTCATCCAGACTCTCTGGAGCCACTGCTCATCCCCAGCCCTGTCACTACAAAGCCAGACAGCTAATACACCCTAGCAGAGACACAATAGATGGCTAAGCAAGGAAATACTTATGTTCTAAAAGTGGTATTTGCATACACAGAATGTAAAAATCACATTTACTAAAAGATGCATGTTAAAATTTTGAGTTCAGGCATAGTAAACTTTATTTTGCCACTTTTCTCCTAGGGGCACATATGTTTATACGATATTATAACCAAACTCCCAATTCTATCCTATGGTAACAGGTAGCCTTGCTATAGTGAAAACAAAATTGGCAGTATTTCACTATCAGGAAATGCCACACACACCAAGGCATGTCCTACCTTTCACATACACTGCACCCTGCCCACAGGAGTACCTTGGACCTACCTTTGGGGTGACTCACATGTAAGAAAATGGAAGGTTAGGGCCTGGCAAGTGGGTGCACTCGCCAAGTCGACATGGCAGTATTAGACTGCACACAGGCTCTGCATTGGTGGGCCTGCGTTAAATTTAGAGTCTGCTTTTGTGGGTGACACAATCAGTGCTGCAGGTCCACTAGCACCATTTGATTTGCATACAGTGGGCACTGTAGTAGAGAGTGACTAGTAAATCAAATATGCCAATCAGGGAATCACAAATCCATAACAATACTTCACAAAGGGAGAACCTGCACTTTGGCACTGAACCGCAGTGGCAAAGTGCCCAAAGCATCTAGACCAGCAGAAATGTAGTCCAACACACAGCAAAATCACAGGAGGCAAAGGCAAAACTACAGGGGAAACGCACGCCAATGATGCCAGGACTAACAGGTATAAGTACTGGGGCTCTGACCCTAGCAAATCAGCACTACTGCATCTGGGAAGACATTTGCTAGGGTAAAAACTACTGTGCTGTCAGAATTCCCACTTTCTTGGACTTGCGGTTCTGAGGAATTTCTTCCCTGTCTTGCTGAGCTGTCCTACATCCTGCTGATCTCTGCCCTGCTGAGGACAAGAACTAGACCTATTTCGCTTGAACCAAGAGTGACTCCAAGGGCTAGCTGGCTTGCTGGCTTGCCTATTGTTTTTTGAAGTCTCAGGGACACAAACAACTTCCTGCAATCCGGCTGGAGCTGCTTGACTCTGCCACCTGTGAGTAGACCTGAGAGGTAAACCTCACTCCGTTCTTGGAGTTTGCAGAGGACACTGACTTCAGAAACATCAAGTTGGCGAGCGAGAGTGAGGAAAATCCACCTCCAGGTGAGATTTCTCAATGCTAGCAGTCGGATTTCTCAAGGACCACTCGTATTGAAAAACCTTCTGTTTCCATTGAGAAAGCTGGCTCCCGAGTGGAAAATCTACTCAAGCGGCAGAAAAGAAGTAGCGCCCTCTTGCGCTCTGCATGGAGCCATTCACGGGACAAACACAAGACAAACACTGAAAATCAAAGTGAACAACATGACCAAATGCACTCTGCTGCTTGCTGAACTCAGTATTGAATAATGGGGTAACCCAGTTTATGTGCAGAACCTGGGGATTCGTGTTTTAAGGGAACAGTGGTTCTGCCACTAGTTTGCTTAAATAAAGCATAGGATCATTCAATCAATTGTATCTCTCTTTTATGGATGAGACCACCAAATAATGATAATGAACTATTACTTAAGTCCAAACCAAAAAAAAGGAAAAAAGAGACAGAAAAAACTTGTGTTCTATTATCACACCATCATTTTATAGTAAGTTATTATAAGTTTGTGTAAACAATTTAGACACGTATACGTACACAGACAGATAAACTATATAAATATTAATTACAACTGAGTTGGTGACTTGAAGTGAACACAAAAAATTATATATATATTTACATATCACAACACATTATATTTAAGACAAATAAACATATATTCCAAAAACAAATAAGCACATAGTACAGGTTTTGAAAGCAAGTATCAACCCAGTAAGTAGTTACTCCTGTTATTTTCCAATAAATCTGGGTGATCATAAACACTTGTCATTAAAGCGTCAACGTTTTGACCCCTGGCCTTTCTGCGCTCCAACCTCCCGGTTTCTTAGTCTGGAGCGCAGAAAGCCAAAGAAGTATCCAAAGGCAAATAATCAGCCTTGGTTACCACCATAAAGTTTGTGATTGGAGGCGGATGGCCCCTACAAGCAATCTCTTGAAGTATAAGAAGTTGCAAACACGGAACCTTGTGCGCTAGCCACCGGAGGAAAGCTTTGCGACAGATTTAATCCTATCAAGTGACCTCAAGGTAGATGTCAGGATCAGGTCATCCATCCTCACATGAGTACAAGTTGCCATGCTGAATATATATCAGGGTGGAACCTAATTTAAGGCCACACACAGATTCAACATCTAATCCTGAAGAAGACCCCACACAGACGAGTCAATATCGCAATTAAGCCCAGGGGTCGAAACATCAATGCTTCAATGACAAGTGTTTATGATCACCCAGATTTATTGAAAAATAACAGGAGTAACTGCTTGCAGAACTCAGCATACTTTGCCACTGGATTCAAGCTGACTGATGAAGGGTGTTATCCCAAAATCGGTCCCAGGATGCTTGTTTCCAGTCCAGGGATGACCTGGCCTGGCAGCAGGGGATGGACTGTTTCCATAAGGCACAGGGTCAAGACTGATTTGCATATGGCGGGGTCCAAACTGGCGTGGCGAAGTGAGCTAAAGAATGATGATGGATTCAACCCAGATCTGTGACTAGGGCTGAGTGTCTGAAAAGTTTCAGCACTCCGTCCATCATCTCCTTGTGTTTGCAGCAGTGAGAACATCTCATCTAGCCTTTGCGGTATATAATAAGTGAGCCGTCTTGAAAGAAAAGCCATCCTTTTATAGTTGGCTGCTCTTAACTCTCCCAAAACAAAAAGAGGAAGCGTAGAGGTACTGATAGAATCACCCTCCTAGCATAGCTGGACTCTATGTGCACCATTTAGAGGTAACGAAAATACTGAATCCCAACAATCCTTTCAGATCCAACATCAAGGTGTGGAAACGATACATTGATGATATCCTTATCATCTGGGATGGAGATGAAAGGAATTCCGAACATTTTCTAACATGGCTGAATCTACAAGATGATTTCTTGAGATTCACGAGCATAACCTCCAACAGCAACTTGGTTTTCCTCGACTTGAATATCTTTCCTAAAGATGGAAGATTAATGACCACAACTCATTTTAAAAACACTTCAAAGAATTGTCTCCTAATGTACAACAGCTTTCACCCGAAACATCTACGGAATAACCTCCCCTACGGTCAGTTTCTGCGCCTTCGCAGGAACTGTACAGAGATTAGTAACTTTAAATCACTATCAGAGGATTTGAAAAAGAAACTAAAAGCACGGATGTACCCAAACCGTATCATCGACCAGGCATACACACGAGCTAAAAACAACTGCCATGAGAGTCTTTTGGAAGCAAAAATACCTAAGGATGAAGAAAAACGACCCATTTGTGTGACAACGTACAACACTAGTTCTAACCTGGTGACGAAAATCATAAATAAAAATTGGAAAATTTTGAACAGTGGCGGACTGCAGATACCTAAACCCATGTTCGCACACAAAAAAGCTCAAAGCATAAGAGATGTCTTGGTCCACACGAGACCCAAATCGAACAACATCAATGTACAAAGATATCCAAATTTTGTACAGGGCCATCACCCTTACGGAGGATGTAAAGTATGTTGCCTTACTAAGAAGAGTAAAAAACTAACCTTCAACAATGGCACGGTCTGGGAACAGAGAACCTTCAGCAACTGCAACAGTGCTAATGCCGTATACCTGATCACCTGCCCCTGCAAACTTGAATATGTAGGAATGACAAGCAGGGCAGTAAAAATCAGGATAGGCGAACATAAGAGCACTATAAAGTGCAAAAAATCCAGCACGAAACTCACTAATCATTTTCTCGAAAAGAACCACAAACCAGAGGAAATTTTGTGGACTGTGATAGAACTGGTCAGCAACGAAAAATTTCTTTTAGAAAAAGAACAAAGATGGGTGTTTTGCATTCAATCCCACAAAACTGGGCTGAACGATGATATACCCTGGGGACAGCTATAAATTAACTCATCTTCATCTGTAATATATAATCCTGATATCTGGCTACTACCATCTGAAAATACTCTCCTTTCTTACCCCACTATGTGGCATGTGTCGTTTTTTGATTTTCTTTATGACCCTACCAATGACTTCCTTACATCACTGTTTAAATGTCTATAAATATTACACACCTATTATCCGATACTTTTGCCATTCAAATCAAAAGTGTAGAAAGACTTCCTAGTTTTCCCTCACACCGCGCCAAAAAGCGGCAGCCATCTTAAGTGTTTAGCGCTCCAGCTTCTTCTGAGTAAGCCGCACCCACACGAATGACGATGCGGAAATGAAGTGTTTTTAACAATGACGAACACACGAGACCGGCAATCCTCGGAGCAGCACGGGGGTAGGAATAAGGATTCTTTCTTCTGCCGGTGATGTGAGTAATAGACTCCGACCTTGTGTCTTTAATAAATGGGTCTTAGGGGCTAGTAACAGCATGTAAATGTCCCGTAAATGACACATAGGTGCGGTTTTATTTTGCAGTCAACCGTGCTGAACACCCCTCGCCTGCAAGCTCATGGGGCATTGAAAACTATCGGAAAGAGTACGTATATTACCAGTGTCAAGGTTCTAGAAAAAACGCCTTCCGTTTTTTACCTTTATAAAAAAGATGCGAACGAGGGTTTCCTGATCATCTTCCATTTGTTTGTTGTGAGAGTGCATGGAGTCATGATTGAGTGTATGTATGATGAGACATGAGTGGACCCTAATATTACGTGGATCCCACAATACAAATATGGCGATGGGTGGCCAGTTATGAGAGGAACACTGTTTTTGTCTATCACTTACAGACAAAACAACCGCCTTTGATCATCAAGGCGCTCTCACATTACTGTGCTTTACGACCACCTAAGTATTGTGTATCAACAGTCAGTTCCATGTGTTCACCACGGATTGATGTTGGTTTTTCTCTCTCTTTTTCTCCTTTTCTTTACAGAGACCACAATTGGTTAATATTATTGGTACTCATTGTATTTACCTTGCTTCACATGGGCCAGCTCATGCCCTGAAGCCCAAACAGTCAGCTTATTTTTGCTGCATTGTTTGTAGGACACTAGGCATACCTCTGTAGAACTGAGTTATTAGTAGTAGGGATCACTATACGGTCCTGATGAGTAAGCAGTAGGGGACTGCTTACGAAACATGTCGACTAGGTAGGAAGCTATTGCTCTACCTCACAATCCCCTTCTTAAAGTTCCCAGCTAGAGATAAATAAATATTTTTTTCTACTAAGCCAGGGAATTTTTAACCTTTTTGTAATTTTTCACACTCACTTTGTTAGGTCCCTACACTTTCACTGACACCCCTTCACCCACACATAGCCTCTGTCACAACTTAAGTGCTCCCGCGTAGTTCGTTTGGTCGTAGCACGCCCCGTCCCGTTATAGGGGCGGGAAGACCCCTATGATGAAGCATGACACTAAAGGACTTTTTAGTGTATGAGGGGTATTTTAACAAGCACACTGTGCTCTCATCTTTCTATACCTAAGAGAGAGCCTAGTATCACTCAGAAAATCAAATATAAAAATTATCACTTTTTTCACCTTTGATAGAATCTCTTTGTTTATACTGCTCTTAACTCTCTCCACCCCACTTTACTTAGTGTCTGCCATTCTTTAATATTGAGGTTTCATCAAGTTTCTTTTTTTAATTTTAACAAAAAATGTATCAACCTCTTTCTGCACCCCCGTCTGGCATAGCAAAGAGTACCAATTACCCATTCCAAGTAAATTATGCTTGTATAATAGTTAGAGTAACATTTACAACTGAGTAGGTACCATCACATAATTTTTGCTTAAAACACTGGTTATTTGATTGAAACTACAAGCAAGAGTTGCATTCCTAGAACCAACTGCTGAATCATCATGTCCCAGGTAATCAGGTTTACTATCATATAAAAATCCCCAAGTCATCCAAACCCTGCCTCTTTCCATAAATTTAGATTACACTGTGAGTACTGGAGGCACCACCCTTCACAATCCGAAAATGTTAACGAATGAATTACATGTAGGAATTTTGGCTGCTTTAAAAAACAATTGGATGCGAAAGACTAAGGGCCCAATTTATGTGTTTTTTTTGCCATAGGGAAGTGCAGCAGGCCTTGCTGCACTTCCCTATGGCAAAAGAAAAGGAATGCGCCATATCAATTAGATACAGTGCATTTCTGACTTTTTCCTCTGTGCCGGTGGACAGTGGGTTGCTATGCCCCAAAGCAGGCACGCACCTTTGCACCATGGTGCAAGGGTGTCTGCATTGAGGGATGATTATATTTGTGCAGGAAGGGAAACCTTCCTGCACAAAAACAATCACAAGAGGCTTTTTCCTCTTTCTATGTGTGCTGCAGAATGCGGTACACATGGAAAGAGGAAAAACAAGGATAACTAAAGATACTTCTCCTCATTGTGCCTTCCTTACGCCTCTTCTGGGGAGTAGTACGTTTTTGGTGCTGCCTCAGACTTATGATATCTTAAAAATCTGTGGCAGTGTCAAAAAGCCATGGATGTTGCAGGGAATGCCCCCCAGCACCACCGATGGAACGCCCCTTTCATGCAGTTTTCTGTGTGAAAGGGACACATATTTATAAGCAGATGAGGCCCGTGCAGGTAAGAGCAGTGGGGACGGGTTGGGGGGGTCTCGACAGATGACCACAAGGGAAAATTAAAGAAATAATTAATTCTCTCTCATTGTAGCCTGTTGAATCCCCCAACAATCTGACCCCACTGCTCCACCGCTCTTACCTGCTCGTGTCACGGCTGTTTATAAGGCCATGCAAAAGCCACATAACATGGCCTTATAATGTGCCAGTGGTGCATTGCACCACAGGAACATCGAAAACGGTGCCAGAATGGCCTCATAAATGAGGCCCTAAATCAGTCTTATAGTTTAATACCTTGGTTTTTTGGGCAATTTAGGGGAATGAAGGAAGATGTAATTTTTTGCACTTTCAGATAGCATAATATCAACAATAAAATTTGCTAATTTAGAGGGTGATAATGCAAGCTGAAGTACAACATTAAGCACAGCACCTAATACTATATCCCAAACTTCTGGAGGGGTAGACTTCCCTGCGATATATCAAGTTGTAGCATTGAAAGTTTAGTTCTTGGCTGTTTATTCGCCCAAATACATTTTCAGACCATTGTATCTAGTTCCTGAAAAAAAGATTTGGGTATTTTCAGAGGAAGATTAAGAAACAAAAATAGGAATAGTGTTCAAATAGACATTTTGATCATTGAGACTTAACCAATTAATGAGAGGATGCATAGACTAATTGTCCAAAAACCTTTTTGCTTTTTTGAGTCAGTATCCTAAAGTTGAACACAAAAGCCTAATCATTTCAAATAAATGCCATCCCAAGCCTATAAATAAAAAGATTACCTCTTCTGTGTACCTTTTTATTAATATATTGGGCTAAAGACTCTGAAGAATGCAAACAGCAAGTTATTTGATGATAGCATGGCTTCAATAATTTCCAAAACAGTATTTGTTTCAAACATCCAGAGGCTCTCTAAGAATGAGGGGGCATATTATCAAGGGCCATATCGCCGCTTTTCTGGCTTTAGAAGCCAGAAAAGCGTCAATATTTACATCGCATTGTTAACAAGCCTTGTTAGCGCTAGTTTCCGTGAGTTTGCTCCCGTTTTTCTATCGCCCTGCATGCCATCGCTAATGACACACAAAGTAGGCATTCCGGAGAAAAACTACATTGACATAGTTGTTAAAAAGGGTTTGCGGTATTTACAAGCTGCAGCATTGCCACTTAGCGACAAGAATATTCGCACTAAGCCCCCCTATCGCGGGATTTTAACACCTGCTTAAAAGTTGACTAAGTCATCTACATAATGGGAGGTGTTATGGTCACGGGGGCGAATCAGCAAGGATTTTATTATCTCCTACAATTTATCTCTGGTTCTCAAGCGATATTGGCGCTTTTTGACGCTATTGCTAGATTTCATATCGCCTCGGAGATAAGCATTGATAATAATGTGCTTGCTCAGCGTTGAAATTCAGCGATAGTTGTGGATAAAAAAATTGTGCTAAGCGTGATGGAGCAAGGATTCGCATGTGAAACGACTTGCTCGTATTCATGAACCTTGAATAACGTTGATAAAGTAACCAACATGTTCGTCTTACTAATTTTGCATATTTTACATCAAAATCGGGTGTCCGAGTGAAGCTTGCTTACGTGTTTCACTGACCATAATACGCTTGCAACTAAAATGGCTGCAAGGGTTTCTACTGCGCATGCGTCTGTCATACTCACGTGACATGACATATTCTTTGCTTGGAGGGAATTTCTCACTTCTGCGCACTAGTGTTAATATGGCTGCTCTATGTTCTCACATGCGAGAAGCTTGCACTGCTGCTTTTGCTAAACTGTTCGTCCTGCCTAATCCTAATGCTATAGTTAAAATTAAGATAATGGTTATAAAGTAGAAATTCATGGTATACAGTGTATTCATTTATTTCTGTGTTCTAAAGCTGTTTCCATAACTTTTCATGTATCGCAATCTTTGGGCCTGGGAGGTGCTATTACTCCATCTTGAAAGTCCTTGTGAGCATGACCCAGCCTGGCCAGGAACTGAACTCGTTCTCATTGAATCTGAGCCAAAAGAAAGTCACAGCCAAGATGTGCCTGGGAAGACGACTTCTGACCCAGCTAAAAGAAGCTAAACTGTACACAAATAATTACAATGTATTTTGTAATAGAACAACCATTGTTAGGTGAAATGCAGATGTCATGTGAAAGTAAATTGGTGGGGCGGGGACAAGAAATTAATATTCAACACTGAAGTAACAACATTTTGGGTAGTGTGATGACCTCTCCTCCTCTTTTGTCCAATCGAAGTTGGGGATCCTCACACTTGCAACATTGGGGGGTGGTACACTGACCTGGAAAACAGTATAACTAGGATAGGCTTAGTTAGTTAATTGTCCGACTTTTCCGAATGGCTGACCTGTCACTGAGCCAACGCCTCAATAGGTGACTAAGAGCAGAGGGCTGCGGAGCACTCTGTTGGAAGATTCGCTGACCCAATCGGGGGCTTGGAACCTGAGGTGCTGGCGAAGCACTTTGTCAATGAATTTGATAACCCAATCGGGCTTCTGGCTGTTAGCTACAGAGAGGGAGTAGCGCAGGCATTGCAACTGAATTGCGGGTGCTGGTCTTAACCTTTGGTGGTCCTGTCCTGATCCACACCTGGTTTCCCTGTCCTGATTCTAATCTGCACCTGCTGGCCTACTGGCAACTGCAACTTTTGGGGTTCTCCTGTCTTTTCAACTGACCCGTGGCCAGGGTTGGTCTTCACACCATTCTAGATAAATATAAATCTGTGTGGGTTCGTCATTACAAATGTTTTCTCTCTTTAACTCGTTTACGTTATCATTTTGATTGTATATGTTCCTTTTCTCTTACCCATTCCCCGTAATAAATGATCAATTGTTTCTCTGATTTAGTATAGTGTTCACTTTTCTTAACCTCCTTATTGAATTCCCCTAGCTGAATGCGAAAACGTTTCATGATTGCGTATTAGGTTTCCTTTTTTCAACCCACCCTTGAAAGTGCTTAAGTTGGTTATTCGAATTATTAGCGTGTTCCATTTTATTTACCTTCTCTATAGCTACATGGTTAAATCGTTTATGTGAATGTATATTATGTTTCCTTTTCTTACCCACCCTTTTTATATTGCTCAAAGCTATGCTATTTAGTAAGTTCCTTTTTCTTACCTTCCCTTAGGGAATTGCGCAATTCTTTTATTAAATAGCATGTTCCCTGTTTTTACCTTCCCTTAAATTTGCTAAATGATTGGCACCTTATTTCCTTTGCATAGTTATACACTATTTCTGATTTTGGTTATTGATAGTCTTATTGCTTTCAAGCTATGGATCATGGCCTTTGATGAAATTTAGATAAAGAGTTTTAAACCTTCCCGAGTCAGTAGTTATTATATGAGTGTAAATGTTATTTTCCTATTATGTTATTGGCTATCTATCTTTAAACTAACTCCCTGATCCAATAGGTTACCGGCAACTGCAACTTTTGGGGTTCTCCTGTCTTTTTAACTGACCCGTGGCCAGGGTTGGTCTTCACACCATTCTAGGTAAAGATAAATCTGTGTGGGTTCGTCATTACAAATGTTTTCTTTCTTTAACTCATTTATGTTATCATTTTGATTGCATATGTTCCTTTTCTCTTACCCATTCCCCGTAATAAATGATCAATTGTTTCTCTGATTTAGTAGAGTGTTAATTTTTTTTACCTCCTTATAGTTGAATGCTAAAACGTTTCATGATTGCGTATTAGGTTTCCTTTTCTCAACCCACCCTTGAAAGTGCTTAAGTTGGTTATTCGATTTATTAGCGTGTTTCATTTTTCTTACCTTCCCTATAGCTACATGATTAAATTGTTTTCATGATTGCATATTATGTTCCCTTTTCTTACCCACCCTTTTTATATTGCTCAAAGCTATGTTATTGAGTATGTTCCTTTTTCTTACCTTCCGATAGGGAATTGCGCAACTGTTTTATTAAATTGCACGTTCCCAGTTTTTACCTTCCCTTAAATTTGCTAAATGATTGGCATAGTATTTCCTTTGCAAAGTTATACAATATTTCTGATTTTGGTTATTGATAGTCTTATTGCTTTCAATCTATGGATCATGACCTTTGACGAAATTTAGATAAAGAGTTTTAAACCTCCCTGAGTCTGTGGTTATTATATGAGTGTAAATGTTATTTTCCTATTATGTTATTGGCTATCTATCTTTAAACTAACTCCCTGATCCAATAGGTTACCGGTACCAGCGACAAGGATTGGTAAGTCAATGGTATAGGACCTAGTAAATAAAATAGACTGGTAGTGGAGCGAAGGTTACCTGGTTAAGTAAGTGTGTAATTGATTTTGGGCCCAGGTGAGTATGGTAAATTTTATAGCCGGGTGACCTGCGCGCTCTATCAGTATATTTCTTTGGTAGCAGAGGAAAGGTTAGGGTTTAGTTAAAATAGGTAGCTAGTTAATTGGTTATCATTATGATTGATCGATCAAATGTGATATTATTTGAAATGTTTGTAAATTGTATTGATTCTATTGATATTGTATAAAATTTAATGTATTAACCAAAATCGTTTGTACCTGTTATATGTTTGTTTGGAAACCCTGGGGGCAGAATAGCGGGCGGTAAATGGAAGCCACATCGCAGTGAGGTCACTTACTCGCAGGAAGTTAGTGCATGGTTAGGTACAACCGGAAGCACTATTTAGGGTTTTCTGTATGAATGTGTGAATAAATGATAGGAAGGAGTTCGCTAGCAAAACATTTGTTGTGATAACACCAACCTTTTCCAGGGCAACATGGAAGATTGTGAAGGGCTAATCCAATTTGCACTTGCAGATGTAGAAGCACAGTCCAAACCATCAAACCAAATCCACTGTGGTCTGGGAGAACTCTGCGTGTTGCAACTGCACAGTGCAGGATTTCTGGTAATGAATGGAAGATCCACGAACGACACACCACCAAATTGGTCTTGGACGAATGGCCGCAAGCATTCCTATTTAGACTATACCATCTACAATTCGGCTCTGCTGAAACATCTGGGCAATTTTAGAATTCACCCGCGAACCGAAAGCAACCATCGTCCTCAGTCTGTAACCCTCAAAATAAAGCCAGAGTTCCACAAACCTGCCCCAATTACATCTACAGGAACGTACTGCGACAACTTGAAACGCCTAAGATGGAGTGATGACATAATACCCTCTGTTACGGAGGCAAGTCTCTCTCCAGACTGCTCCAACCCGGGGTTCTCTCCAGCTGCTGCATGGTCGACGCTTTGCATACAACTGATAACTCTTTTCCCAACCAAACAGGACTTTGCCAGCCACCAGTGCACAATTTCACGAGAGGCAAGGGCACTGAAGACATCTAGACACAGCGCCTTGTGGTCTCTGATGAAATTTCCAGGAGACATTGGGCATTTTATGGCATACAAATGCGCTCAAAAATCGTTTAGGCAGGCAATACAAGAAGAAAAGCAACACCAACAAAATGAATTCTGCTGCAAACTAATATGGGAGAGTAAAAATCGCAAGGCAAGGAAATTCTGGGCCTTAATTAATCGTCAAAACTCCAGCAAGTCTAGCTTCGGGTCAGCCAACATTCAAGAAGCTAGTTGGTTAGCTTTTCTTGCTGATCACTTTAAGTCCCCAGAAAGAACAGTGCCAACAGACGCATGTGCTCCCAGGTTGACGCAAATAAGCCTGAGCAAGAGCTGGAGTAGGTCTATTGTTTACTTGGACCCCTGCTCCGACGATCTGCAGACTACTCAAGAAAGGGTTACTTAAGTACTGTTAAAAGCAAGATCAGACGGAGCCCCGGGCCCCAATAGCCTACCACAGAAATTATTTAAATCAAACATAGCACTGTGGTCGGGTCATTTAACCAACCTTTTTAATTACTCCCTCAGAACCTCGATCATACCGGACTCGGCGTGGAGCAATAATCCACCCAATTTACAAATCAGGTCCCCACTCATCACCAAGCAACTACAGACTAATTGCTCTCTTGGATATTGAGGCTAAGCATTATGCAGGCATTCTCCTGAACGAGCTGAGAGCATGGGTAGACGAGAACAACCTGATTCCAATCAATCAAACAGGCTTCACTGCCAAATCCGGGACTATGACCAATTTATTGACACTGGCCATAATTGTCGACAACGTCTGTTTAACATCCAGGGCAGTTTTTTGCTGCTTTGTTGACTTTAAAGCCGCCTTTGATCGGGTTCCTAGGGCAGCCCTATGGGAAAAGTTAAACAAATGGGCAATCCCACGAAAACTCCTGGAGGCAATTATTCAGTTACACTCAGACACATGGGTCCAGGTGAAGTTGGGGTCCGGCACACATCTCTCTCTGAAAAGCATGACAACCATGGGTGTCAAACAGGGTTGTGTGCTGGCCCCACTTCTCTTTAATCTGTTTATAGCTGACTTGCCGACAGCTTTAGAAGAAACTAATAGTCACCCACCAAAGATGGGTGGTGTTCCCATAAGCAACTTGCTCTACGCTGATGATTTAGTGCTTTTCAGTCTCACTCGTGTAGGTCTACAAAGGCTTCTGGCTAAACTATATAATTACACCACTGTAAATCAGTTAGAGGTTAACCTGAAGAAAACCCAAGTGGTCACCTTTGGGAAAAAAAGAAAAGTCGGGGGAGGATGGACGTCTAACAACATGAGTGTTGCAGTAGGAAGTGCATACACATACTTAGGGGTTAATCTTGACTCAAGGGGCAATTTTGTGAATCAGCGTAAGGAGATAACAGCTAAAGCTGTGACCTTACAGGTGACCCTCTCCAAGCTCTCAAAAAAACTGTCTGGCCCAAGTCTAAAACCTTTATTGGAGGTTATGAGAGCAAAAATCATTGTCATATGGTATTGAGATTTTTATGGGTAAACTAAATATTAACCTAAATCAACATGTGACTAAAATTTATAAAAAAGTCCTTTGCTTGCCCAAAATGCCTCTGCTGCCCAGATTAGGTTGAAACTGGGCCTGTTAAACTATGAAGTATCCAGCATTGGCACATACCTAAATCTGTGCCATAAACTCCGGCAAGCAGATACAGGCTCATTAGAGTCACTAGTTTGGATAGACATCACCGAGAAAAACCCAGGGGGCCCGTATGGTCGCCTCTTTAAAGACTCCATACAAGAACTCTCTGCGGGTGACCTATGGGACCTCAACCCCAGTATGACAGCATTTAAAACTACCATTAAGATATGTGTCCGAACGAATTCCCTCATCACTGATAAAAACCACCTTGCCAAACGCAGACACGCATGGACTATCATGAACTCGTACGGGCGTTTAGCTCCCGCAACCTACCTGTCATGCATCTACTCCCTGCATCTAAAACTTAGTTTTATGGCCATTAGACTCGGTGACGGGCAATTTTTAAAAGATCTGCCAGGCTAGCGTCACACGTCAGATGTATTATGGTGCAGAGGGTGCGGCAGGATGGCTGAAACTCTGGAGCACGTGGTCTGTCTTTGCCCAGCACCTATGACACAGCGTAGATGCATATTGAAAGTGGAGTGGAACAGGCTGGGAATCCGGTCCTGTAGGCAGGCAATCATCGCGGCCCTAAGAAAATACAGCTTTAAATATAGGCCTCACAACCTACATACGCCTTTCATATCGCAACTTTTTGCATGCACCCCCCCTGTCGGCAACAGCCTAAATTAAATTGCACCATTTTTAAGCTGATAAAAAGTTCTCTTTTAATTTCTGTATTTTCTTATAATTTGCTGCTATTGAACTGTTGCTGCTATTTTTATCTGAACCTCCTTTTAAAAACTTGTAATTATTTGTCAACAGTTGGTTACTTTACAAGTCCAATACTGCTAATCATTGGTATAACGACCCCCTTAACTTTTAAAGTTAGTTTAACGGTACAAAGTCAAAATATCGAGTCCTAATTGTCGACCTACACAAATATTGTGTTGCAAATATCGAAGGTACAGAATTTGGATGTCAAGAATATCGTTGGACAGAATATCGACCCTAAGGTAAGTAATATCAAATTTATTTATATTGATGTAAGTAATATCAAAGTTAGTAATATCGATAGCATATATATCGATGTAACTAATTTCGATGTTACTAATATCGATATTTTTATTATTTTTATGTTTTTAATTATGTATGTGGAATATGTTTTTGTTAAGTATTTAATTTTTTAAAAATTATATGTGTATTATTTTTATATATTAATAATGTTATTTTTAAGTAAATTTAATTTTTTAGTACCAGAGCGGGTAGTAAGTTTATAGGGGAATAGGGTGGGAAGTAATTAAATATACAAAATTAATTATTAATTTTTAGGAATTATAAAATCATTTTAATTAATGTATGTTTTTATTTCTGTAGCGGGTTGTGGGTTTATAGGGGAATTGGGTGGGAAGTGATGTAATTGTAATTAATTAATTCATTTTTTATTTTTATGGATAAGTATTTTTTTATTAATTATTAATTGGCAAATAATTATTTTAAATGATAAATTAATTATTAATTGGCAATTCATTTTTTTAATTGATAAATTAATTTTATTATTAATTGGCAATTAATTATTTTAATTGATTCATTAATTATTAATTGGCAATTATTTATATTAATTGATAAATTAATTATTAATTGGCAATTCATTTTTTTATTGATAAATTAATTTTTTAATTGGTATTTAATGTTATTTTTAAGTAAAGTTTATGTTTTAGTACCGGAGCCGGTTGTTTGTTTATAGGGGAATAGGGTGGGAAGTAATTTAAATATACTAAATTAATTATTAATTTATAGGAATTATAAAATATTTTTTATTAATTTGGTTTCTATTTCTGTAGTGGGTTGTGGGTTTATAGGGGAATTGGGTGTTAAGTAATTTAATTGTAATTAAATATTGATTTATAATTTTTCCTTATGGATAAATAATGTATTTTAAATTAATTATTAATTGACAATTACTTATATTAATTTATAATTTAATTTTTTAATTGGTAATTAATGTTTTTAATTGTTAACAAACTTTTTAAATTGGTAATTCATGTTTGTAATTGGGAAATAATTTTTTACATTGGTAATTAATTTTTTTATTAGGTAAATAATTGTGTTAATTGGAATTAATATTTTTAATTGGTAATTATTTCTTATTAATTGGAAAATATTTGTAATTAATTGGTAATCAATATTTTATAAAAAAAGTAGTATTTGGTATATTGTTTAATAATTTTTAATTGTGAATTAATTTTAAATCATATTTTTATGTAATGAAATTTATTTAATTATTTAATACTTATTATTTGGTGAGTATTATTTAATAATTAATATTAATTGGTATTTGTTGATAATTTATTGTTAATTAATTATTCAAATGTAATTGCTTTTAATAATTATTAATCGTTTGTAAATTATGTAGATTTATTTAAAAATGTAATTATACATTATTTTAAATATAAAAATTATTTATAAGTATGCTAAATTTAAATTCACGCTATCAAACGCTTTCCATACTGTTGCACCCTTTGGAGGTGGAATAGTAATTTTTTCCCCTACGCTATCCAATGCTTTTCCTACTGTTGCACCCTCTGGAGTTGGAATAGTAATTTTTACCCCTATGCTATCCAACGTTTTCTGTACTGTTACACCCTCAGGAGTTGGAATAGTAATTTTTATCCCTACGCTATCCAACGCTTTCCCTACTGTTGCACCCTTTGGAGTTGGAATAGTAATTATTACCCTTACACTATGAAATGCTTTCCCTACTGTTGCACCCTCTGGAGTTGGAATAGTAATGTTTACCCTTACGCTATCCAACGCTTTCCCTACTGTTGCACTCACTGGAATGGGAATAGTAATTTTTACCCACCTGCTATTCAACATGTTCTCTACTGTTGCACTCTCTGGATTGGGAAGTGTAATTTTTAACCCTACGCTATCCAACGCTTTCCCTACTGTTGCACCCTCTGGAGTTGGAATAGTAATTTTAACCCCTACGTTATCCAACGCTTTCTCCACTGTTACACCCTCTGGAGTTGGAATAGTAATTTTTATCCCTACGCTATCCAACACTTTCCCTACTGTTTCACCCTTTGGAGTTGGAATAGTAATTTTTACCCACCTGCTATCCAACGCTTTCCCTACTGTTGCACTCACTGGAGTGGGAATAGTAATTTTTACCCCCAACGCTATCCAATGCTTTCCCTACTGTTGCACCCTCTGGAGTTGGGAAAGTAATTTTTACCCTTACGCTATCCAACGCTTTCCCTACTGTTGCACCCTCTGGAGTTGGAATAGTAATTTTTACCCCTATGCTATACAATGTTTTCCCTACTGTTACACCCTCTGGAGTTGGAATAGTAATTTTTACCCCTATGCTATCAAACGATTTCCCTACTGTTGCACCCTCTGGAGTTGGAATAGTAATATTTACCCTTATGCTATCCAATGCTTTCCCTACTGTTGCACCCTCTGGAGTGGGAATACTAATTTTTACCCACCCGCTATCCAACGCTTTCCCTACTGTTGCACCCTCTGGAGTTGGAATAGTAATTTTTACTCTTACGCAATCCAGCGCTTTCCCTACTGTTGCACTCACTGGAGTGGGAATAGTAATTTTTACGCACCCGCTATCCAACACTTTCCCTAATATTGTACTCTCTTGAGTGGGAATAGTAATTTTTACCTCTACGCTGTCCAACACTTTCCCTACTTTTGCACTCTCTGGAGTGGGAATAGTAATTTTTACCCATATGCTATTTAATGCTTTCCCTACTGTTTAATTTTGTGGAGTGGGAGTGTAATTTTACATTCTACGCTATCCAATGTTTCCATTAACACCTTGGCTGCTTTGACTTTTCCCCTCCTGTGCTGCAAAGTAAGATTTACCATTGTTCATGACGAGCTCAGCTCGTCATAAGCACAGATCCACTGTGCCTCATGGCGAGCTGAGCTCGTCATGAGCATGGAAGGGGTTAATGTCGATTTTGGGACTTTAAATAGTATTTTTATTTATTTATGTATTTAATATTTTTTGTATTATTTTAGATAATATTGTATTTAATTAAATTTTAAAATATTGAAAGTATATTTCATTTATTTATTTATGAAATATAATTAATTATTTTTATTAATGTTATTATTTTATGTGTGTAGATGTATTTGTAATTTATGGTATTTGTTATTAATTTATAATTAATAAAAATAATTAATAAATATTGTTATTAAGTAAGTATATATTATATATTGTATGTTTATTTTTAATTAAAGTTTTATGATTAAATATGTATTATTTATACATTTTAAACATTATTAAATATGTATAAACATGTTTAATTTATTTATAAGTATTATTTACTTAATTTAACTTTTTTTTTTACAGAAAAAAACGATATTTTCAATTAGGATATTTTTAACATCGATATTTTAGTTTTGATATTTTTGTACTTACCATGTTGTAGATAGGGTGTCGATATACTTGCCTTCGATATTCCAGCGTTGATGTTGCTGTAGGTCGATATTCTGTCCGTCGATATTCTGTCAGAGATTTAGTTTAACGTCATGTGGACTGTAATAGGGAGTTGCAGAATGCCATGTGGAAAACCTGTACCTACCCACCGTTGGTAATTTGATGTCAGTTTTTAGCTTGCACAATGTATATTGTTGCTGTGCTCCTTTTAAGGGTGTTATTTTATATCTAAATAAAGACTTTATTACAGGTGATATCTCCTAGTAAGGGTCACACGGAAGGAGTAGCAGGTTCGTCTGAGCTTGATTGATAGCAAAGGGGTTCGCTGGTGAATAATAATAATAATAATAAAACCACTTATAGAACGCATGGTTACACTAAAGACAGTGTGTCCCCGCGCTAAGAAGTGCTGCTGCTCCCTAAAGAGGCCGAGGACAGAGATAGACTGCGTTCCGGGATTCCGAATCAGTTATTCCTTTAGGAAGAGGTAGGTTTTTAGTTTAAATCTGAATAATATTTCAGAAGGCTCCATGCGCAAGTCAAGGGGGAGATTGTTCCAGTGCTTGCTCGCAAGAGAGCGGAAGGAGCTGCCTCCGATCCTGCTCCTGCGTACACGAGGGATTTGAAACAGCATTGCTCCCGCAGATCTAAGGTCCCGGGTAGGGCGATATATGGTCAGGAGGTTGCGCAAATACCTTGGTCCTTTACCCTGGGCAATGCGGTGTGCAAAGCAGAGAGCTTTAAACTTGATGCGCTCCTCAATGGGAAGCCAGTGAAGTTTTTGTAATGCTGATTTTCCGGATGCCCTGCGCGGGAGGTTGAGTACCATGCGGGCGGCGGCATTTTGTACGCTTTGTAATTGGTGTAAGCCTTTCCTGCTCAGTCCTAAAAGGAGGGCGTTACCGTAGTCCATATGTGGAGTCACTAGGGCATGAACCAGAGTCTTCCTAGCACTGATGGGTAGCAGATCAAGAACTTTACTGAGTGTTTCTAGTATACCAAAGCATTTGCCCGTATTTTTGCTGATCTGTTGTTTGAAGGAGAGCTCCGCATCCAACCATATCCCAAGATTTTTAATGGAAAGTGCTGGACGTGGAACTACTCCGAGTTCTGATGGCCACCAAGCCTGCGACCAAGCAGAGGAGGACTTGCCAACCATCGATAGCTCGGTTTTATCGCTATTGAGGCGGACGTAGTTGTTATTCATCCAGTCTGCTACTGATCGCAAACAGTTGGAGAAATTGGTGGCATCCTCAGCCCGATTATTGGAAAGATTAATTATTAATTGGGTATCGTCAGCATATGTGACGATATCCACACCAAAGGTTTCCACCAATTGGGCTAGGGGTTCCATATATAAATTAAATAGCGTAGGGCTCAGACTTGAGCCCTGTGGGACCCCATTTCTCAACTTGCGAAGAGACGACATGTGAGGAGGGCAGTGCACTTGAAAACTCCTGTTTTCAAGAAAGGATTCTATCCACTCCAGGGCTGGTCCTACTATTCCCAGATCAGAGAGGCGAGACAGCAGCGTTGAGTGCAGCACGGTGTCAAATGCTGCACTAAGATCTAACAAAACCAATGCTGCTGTCTGCCCCCCGTCTGCAAGTTGTCTCAAGCATTCTGTGGAGAAGAGAACCGCCGATTCGGTAGAGTGGCCTGCTCTAAACCCTGACTGAGTGGAGTGGAGAAGGGAGTTTTCCTCGACAAATTTCATAAGTTGGCTATTTACTATCTTCTCCACCACTTTTCCACAGAAGGGGAGGAGGGAAATAGGGCGGAGATTCTGTAGCGGGGAGATCTGTATATTTGCTTTTTTTTTCAGGGGTATTACTTGTGCCGTCTTCCATGCGTCAGGCACATGACATTCTTGAAAGGACAAGGTGATCAGATGTTCAAATTGTTCAATCAGACAGTCAATGACTTCCTTACAGCGATTTGGGGCAATCACATCCAGAGGGGAGCCAGACTGAATGCTGTTAATGATAGTGAGCAGGTCAGCTCTCTCAGGGACGAAAAATTGAGTCAAATGGGTCTTAGTGGCAGAGGCGCTTCTTACTACCACCTCTCTAGTAGGGGAATTACCTGAAAAGGTGGCATGTATTAGATCTACTTTTTTTTATAAAAAAGTCAGCGATGTCATCACATAATTTATTGGTGAAGATATTTTGGGCCTCAAGTCTGGATGGGGTCGTAAGCTATTTGTAGATCACAAAGAGTTCTTTAGTAGGATTTTTTGCAGATTCAATACAACCTTTAAAGTGAGTGCTTTTGGCTGTTCTAACAAGTTTGTGATAGGTTTTTAATTCTTTCTTGTAGTTCAGCGTATCCACTGGATTATAGTTTTTCTGCCAACTCCGCTCGGCCTTTTTACATTTGGCTTTGGCTTCTTTAAGTTCTTTAGAGAACCAAGGGGCAGTTTTCCCTTTCCTGATGCGGGGTTTATGAGTCCATGGTGCTACTGTGTCTAGAGCCCTAGACACCCATTTCTCATAATTATCCCATGCTTTGAGCAGGTTGCCACTGGGAGGGGGTGGGTCATTAAGAAGAGCCATTTTGAAATTTTCCTGCGTAAATTTCTTTCAGTTTCTAGATTTCATAGGACCGGTTTTGTTTACATTATCGTCCTGCGGGCCAGTCTCCACCTTGAAAGGGATGACAAAGTCGTCTGACCAGATAATTTGCAATGGTGTGGCAATTGTGATTCCTTCCCAGTTGGCGAATACGGGGTCAAGAAGATGGCCGTGTTGATGTGTCGGGCAGTGGATTGGAGTTTGAGTGACTGAGACTTCAGAGCCTCCACCACATCCTGTGCCTCCTTACAATTGGGATTGTCAAAATGCAAATTGAAATCCCCTAATACAAGGAATTTTTTATGGCGGAGAGTGTAATGAGTTGTCAGCTCTGTCAGTTGCCTGCAGAACTGTGAGGTTTTGCCTGGAGGCCGGTAAAGAAGGATACCATTGATAGTGTTTTTAGGATTAACTTTTAGTGTGAAGAAGCCACTTTCACAGTTGGGCAGCGAGATTTTTTCTAAGGTGCAGTGAAGATTGCTTCTGTAAATCATTGTTAATCCCCCGCCTATTTGCCTTTCTCTATCGATTCTAAGTAGACTGTAGCCAGCTGGGACAGCTTCCAAAGTTTCGGGAGTAGAGGCGTCATCTAACCAAGTCTCTGTGAGTAAAAGTGCATCGAGATCTTCCTCAAGGACTAAATCATGTATCTCTAATTTATGCTTTTTGAGGGAACGACAGTTAAGCAATGTCAGCTTCAATTTAGTTGGAGATACCTGATCCTTCCTCCCTCCCCCCGTAGAATAATTGTAGGCAGTACAATGTGGCGGTGGGGTGTCCATTACCATAGTATGCCGGCAACCATCCTCAACAATGGGGCGAAGAGCAAATAAATCCTTCCTTGTATAGTTGAGTAATTCCTTGGCTCCAGCCTTAGAGGTAGAATGAGCTGGGGTACTGGCCCCGTGCCCCGGTCTGCCGCGGACGGGCTTGAAACGGACGTGAAACTTTGGTCTTAGTATATATCCCGGAGTAGATAAAGTCTGAAAGAGTAGCAGGTTCTCTAATGCTTGTGTGAAGGGTATGTATGTATGTATGTATGTATGTATAGGCATTTATATAGCGCACTACTTACCCGTAGGGTCCCAAGGCGCTTCGACCGCTGCGAAACCCTTCCTGGCTTCCCTGAGAGATGGTCCCTTAATGGGTATCTCCAGGGTGAGACCAGGCATCCCCGGCGGTCTGGTGGGGCCGTTAGTGAAGATGAGGCAAGCTAATGCCCAGAGTTGCCGAGTGTGATCGCTGATCAGAGTGGGCACCGAGGCGAGAGAATTATCGAGTCCGCTGACCCTGGTCCAGAAACCTGCCGCGCCGGGAATCGAACCCTGGTCCCGGGCCGTCCTCTGCTCTCGGGTCTGCCGCATCTAACCAGTGAGCCACTGGGGTAGGCAGAAGGGATCTACTCGTAGTATATGAAAAGTAAACGGAAGGGATTTACTTGCAGTGAAATATTTCTTTTCTTTCTAGTCACTCGGGTACAGTGGCAAATGTTTTTACATTGTTAAGTAAAAGAAAAATTGCACTTTAAAGTGAAACAATTGAGTTTTTTGCATTACCTTGTGAAGGAGGGAGTCAGTTTTGGAGCTGCGCTGACGTCACTCAGAGCTGTGCTGGGATTGGTGGATGTGTTGCTGAGATAGTAATTGTGAAGTAGGGGTGAGCACAGGAGCGTGGGAACTCGTATCACGAGAAAGGCCGCTCACCCATTGGTTGAAAATTATTTGAAACCGCATTTTTGATTGGTTACAGAGAAAATAGAAGACGCGCTAGTATTGGAAGCATTTAGTAAACAGAATTGAGTATTATTGTACGATTTCAAAAGAATTTCAAAATATATGTGGCATTTAAATCCAGGACATCCAGAAACTCGACCTGATAGAAGATACTTAGGGTTTGCTAGAGAACTGATGCTAAGGGGCAGACAGTACAAAATGTATGGAAGCGAGAGAAAAATGTCACTCATAAACAGAGTTAAGAAATTCTTTAAAAAAGATAAACCAATTAAAACTAGAGAAGGAGTTATTATTCCACCACCAAATATGCCTGCATCATTTATGATGTCTGACAGAGGTTACCACACCTGTGTATGTTTAGAGAATTGGGTGGAATATACTAAAGATGACGGAATTTTGGCATTTCCCTTAGATAGCACATTTTATGGCAGAATTCTGTTCAATTTAAGGCCACGAATGAAAGATTTACATCCTAGACCTAGACTAACGCAATATGAGGCACTAGAGGAATGGGAAATTAAGGCTTTTGAGTGAGACAGACCTAGAACTGACAAGGGATTGAGTAAGTTCTACCCTAAATTCCCACGAGAAACTTGGGATAAACAAATGAAACAATGGAGACAGAACATGATAGTGGGGGGATTATATCCTGTGTTAACTTTAGAATAACCCACTGTAAGTAAAAGGACTGAGAAAACAAAACATTTAATGACTGGTGGTGATTCAGACGATGATTATATGGAGGATTTATTGATGAAAAATCCACCACCTTATAATGAGGAACCAAGCACAGTAAATCCGAACGCCCCGTTTTTAAACCCACCTTTAATTCTGCAAATAGTACATGAGACCTCGATCGAAAGGGTATTACAAGAAAGAGAAGCTTTAAATAAACAGAGAAATGAACTGATTCAGAAAATTTCTCAATTAAATACAAGTCCTGAAGCCTTGACAATACCAGTAACTATTGGCCCAGTTGTTCCTTTGTACGCAGATAAGCAAGCTAGTCCAAAAGCTCCTGTTATAACTACATCAGTAGTGCAGCCAAGAAAAGAATCATTGATAATAGACGATCAGGCAAGTGAATGTGAGTCAGTAATCTACTTAATGGATTTACCAATAAGAGAACCAGAAGGTAGTTCAGTCAGAAAAAACACTCCTTTAAATTCACAAGAAGTACAGATGGAGACATCTTCAGGTACAAGAAGCGCAACTGTAGTAACTCCTGAAGAGACTGACAGATGAACTCGGGAAATTGAGAAACCAAAGACACAGCCAAAGCCATTAGATATATATATAAACTGAGAATTGAATTTGAGGAATTGATGGCTTAAAATGTGGGATTGGACAGGCTAAATACTCTTAGCGAGGAGGAATTGGTATTTATTTGTTAAAGTATTACTCGAAACACAAGGGTGTTCCATGAAAAATTAATGGACACTGCAGCAACCATGGTAATTGACATTGGTAAATCTAAAGTATTGCAAAAACCATATCGAGCAAAATTTTCTGACAAAGATTTAGAAAATATGAATGTGTCAGAAAGAAAGGTCCAAATAAGAGAGCTACTAGCATTGTTACAGAAATGGGGAGAACTAGAAAAGTGGAAAGCCAGGTGGGCAAAAAAAAGGAAGAGGTTTGATCAAAACATATGACTTCAGAATATGTTCTAAAAGAAGCAAAAAAAGTGGAAAAATTGTGTCCTATGCGAGAGGTACCAGGTGGAGGTTATGTGCATGTTCCATGGTCCCGACAGGATATTTTATCATTTACAAATGATTTCCCAAAACTTTGTGAAAAACCTGTAGAATGGCAAAGACAAGTCGAGAGATTTGTAAAAGTTTCAAAATGCCTTTTGAAAGATTTAGATGGATTATTCGACATTGTAGTTCCAGTAGATTTATGGACAGAATGTAAAATTGCTGTTGACTGGCCTAGTGAGGAGTATCCAAGCGACCCAAAGACATGGGCACCATCCGAGGACGTGATGAAAAAGTACAACCAGTTAACCCCTTCAGCGCGGCGCGAATTTTCGCACTGTGCTGAAAGTTCTAATGAGCCTATGGGCTCATGACGGAACGGTTCCGTTATGAGCACAGCTCAACCGATGCTCCTGACGGAACCGTTCCGTCATGAGCATGGAAGGGGTTAATACTTTATCTCAAAGGAAAGGTGCCTGCAAAAGAGACAGACTGAACTAGAATAGATAGAACCACTTAGAATAAAGATGAATCTGTGCATGCATATTATGAGCGTTTATTGCAAGTATTCAAATAGTACAATAGATTGGATAACATAGAGATGAAGGATATGACGCATTTCATTTATCGATTTGTATTTTTCAAGAGAGGGAGGAGAATAGATCAATTGATCAACGGACACAAATTACCACTCAGGATGGTGGAAGGTCCAGTATCAGCATGTGTCCGTGTCTAATACAATTGGCGCAATAGAGGGGTTGCTGAACTGTTCCTATAGACAGACTATGGGGATTTGACTGGCGTGACCAAGGTGTGTAAGAGACACCCTAGGGCATCCATTTTGTTGGATGTAGTTGCCTCACATACCCAGAAGGGTGTCAGGCTTCATCATAGGCGTTTGCTCCTCGTCGGGGAGGCGGTGCAATCCCCGACGGGCTCACCTCGAAGAGGGGCTCTTTGGCGGAGATCTTTTTATCCAACAGCCTTATGGTGAAGTGGGGGTGTGTGGGTGGGATGGTATGTTGTTTAGTGAAGTTATTAAAATGTAGCAAGGGGTACCGGAATTCACTTTATTCTGGGGGTCCCCTGGCTGCAATTAAAAGGTGGAACTAGCTCGCTAGGTATCAACAAGTTAGGTCGAGTGACCCTAGAGAAGGCTAGAAGTGAGACTAGTCGACATGTTTCTCGCTCAGGGTAAAGTCACCCGCGTTTCATCAGGACCTTACAAAAAGTGCAAAGAAGAAGAAGAACTACAACAACATGCTTGTGTCATGTGTGTGGTGTGAGTTACCTCTGTGGAAGCTCCTATGCCTAAATACAGAGAAAATAAATAAAGAAACAAGTAATGGTTATAACGTTTCCTGTAAACCACAACAAGTCAAGTCAACGCCAGGGCATGTACATTAAGCGGCATGCTAGTGGTACTGTGAACCATTGAGCACAATCCATGCATGCCTGGGTGTATGGAGCGTGCAGCGTGCATAGTGGGGAGCACAAACACACTCTCTATACGTGAAGGAAAAGTGTAAAATAAGTGGTTTAAAAACAAGGGTTAAAAATACAGCAGTCTAAGAGGGATACTCGTCACATCCCGTGTCTTAAAGGGGCAATACTGGTGATGCAGATAACGGCCATGTCATACTGTGGTTTGCCACCAAAAGTCTCACACTGTGGCTTGAAAAGCGGCGTAATGAAAATGAGCATGTTCCCTACTCACCTAATGGTCAGGGACTACTTGCCACATGAGGGGTCGGCGGGTCAGTACATCGGGGGTGAGTCTAATGAATGTAGCTGAAGGGAGCACATAAGCAAAGTCTATGAGCTATAGTCACTGGCAAGGTACTGGTCTAATGTGGATCTTTCTGACCTCCTGAATCGTGCTCACACAGGTAACACTCACCTCAATCTGCCCGTGTCCGTGTAGGAAAACCTACCCATCTCCGCCGAGCTCAAGTAGATGAATGAGCTCGGCGGTAGGTGTATTTAAATGAACCGGCGTTAGCTAAAGCGTCAACACCTGCGTGTTTAATGTCACGTGATCGAAGCTGGCAATGTGGCGGCCATCTTAAGATGGCTGAAGGAGTAATCTTGTTCCTCTAGGTTCGATGAAAGAAACGCTGGCGCTTATGTGCTAGGGAGCCTAAATTATGAGTGCAAGGCCCTTAAAGCTAACAAGGGAAGTCCCCCGTATGAGAAATATAATGCCCGCAGGGATCCGGCGTGTATCCCAAAATTACCGCTCGGTATAGGTGGTCACGTGATGTAAACACTCACTGTGGCGGCCATGATGTGATGGGCAAGGGGTGGGTGGCCGGGAGAGTATCCGCTAGGAACAAGCTGGTGTGGTCCCATGGAAGGGGTGTACAAATGAGTAGGCCAAATTTTAATCTATCCTTAAAACAGACCCTGATGTGTGGTGACAGGGAAAGGATAATGATAGATGGCAAAGGCCAAGGGGGAGAGTGCTGTTAGTAGTAGAGCGCTCATCAGGGTAAGGTGACACTGGGCGCTCTGCCTTGACCAAGGTAAAACCAAGAGGGACAGGATGGTCTAGGTAACAGTGAATGGGCGATTGATTTAAAGTGAGTGCCAGGGGATGTCCTCATTAAGGCCCTGTTTGTCGGAAGAAAGGCGATGGACCCATCTTTGTTCCTTCCGGAAAAGGGCATTTTTGGGGGAGTTTGGACTGGATTCTAGAACTACCCATTTCAAAGAGTCTTCATTATGGTTGGAGTCTACATAGTGTTTGCACATTTTTGTGTGGGTCTTTTTGCAGCGGAAATTGCTGCGATGTTCGATGATGCGGGTTTTAATGGGGCGGGTTGTCATCCCGATGTACTGTAAACCACACGGGCAGATTAGCATGTATATACAGTGTGTCGTGTTGCAGTTGGTGTGGTGTCTGAGTTCCCATTTGAAAGTCTCGGAGAGCTGTATGGTCTTCAGAGTCAAAGTGTATCTGCATACGCCACACATGCCACATGGGTAATGGCCCGTCACGGGAGGCAAGTGCCACAATGTTTGTTGAGTTTCTTTCCTGACACTCTTGGGCCTGGTGCTGATCAGGATATCTTTTAGGTTTTGTGATCTCTTGAAGGCGAACCTGGGTTGTTCCAGAACCATGTCCCCTGTGTTGAGGATACCCCAGTGGTGCTTGATTGTATTCCTGATTTTATTGGACAATGGGGTGAAGGTAGTCACACAGGTGATCGGTTGATTTTCAACAGTGGCTCTTTCCTGTCGTTCAAGGAGAGCTTCTCGGTTAATATTCCTGGCCCTTTTCTTGGCTTTCAAGACATCACTCTTAGGGTAGCCTCTATCAAGAAGGTTCCTAGAGAGGATTGCGGACTCTTTCTTGTAGTTGGACACATCGCTACAATTGCGTCTTATCCGTAGGAATTGGCCGAAAGGCAGGTTAGTGCGTAAGGCCCTTGGATGATGGCTCTTGTAGTGTAGTAGGCTGTTGCGGTCTGTGGGTTTCCTGTACATAGTGATTTTAAGAGACCCTCCTTCCAGTTTTATTGTTAGGTCCAGGAAGGGAATCTCATTTGGTGAGGAGGCCATGGTGAAATGTAGGTAAGGGTTCAGTGTGTTGACCCATTCAAAGAAAGCCTCGTGAGAGGTCGGGGGGCCTCTCCACAGGATGAGGATGTCATCAATGAAGCGTCTCCACATTTTAATGTTATCCCGAAAGGGGTTCGACTCATGGTGTATGTGTTTGCATTCCAAGCCTTGCACTCATAATTTAGGCTCCCTAGCACATAAGCGCCAGCGTTTTTTTTCATCGAACCGAGAGGAACAAGATTACTCCTTCAGCCATCTTAAGATGGCCGCCACATTACCAGCCTCGATCACGTGACATTAAACAAGCAGGTGTTGACGCTTTAGCTAACGCCGGTTCATTTAAATACACCTACCACCGAGCTCATTCATCTACTCTAGCTCGGCGGAGATGGGTAGGTTTTCCTACACGGACACGGGCAGATTGAGGTGAGTGTTACCTGTGTGAGCACGATTCAGGAGGTCAGAAAGATCCACATTAGACCAGTACCTTGCCAGTGACTATAGCTCATAGACTTTGCTTATGTACTCCCTTCAGCTACATTCATTAGACTCACCCCCGATGTACTGACCCGCCGACCCCTCATGTGGCAAGTAGTCCCTGACCATTAGGTGAGTAGGGAACATGCTCATTTTCATTACGCCGCTTTTCAAGCCACAGTGTGAGACTTTTGGTGGCAAACCACAGTATGACATGGCCGTTATCTGCATCACCAGTATTGCCCCTTTAAGACACGGGATGTGACGAGTATCCCTCTTAGACTGCTGTATTTTTAACCCTTGTTTTTAAACCACTTATTTTACACTTTTCCTTCACGTATAGAGAGTGTGTTTGTGCTCCCCACTATGCACGCCGCACGCTCCATACACCCAGGCATGCATGGATTGTGCTCAATGGTTCACAGTGCCACTAGCATGCCGCTTAATGTACATGCCCTGGCGTTGACTTGACTTGTTGTGGTTTACAGGAAACGTTATAGCCATTACTTGTTTCTTTATTTATTTTCTCCGTATTTAGGCATAGGAGCTTCCACAGAGGTAACTCACACCACACACATGACACAAGCATGTTGTTGTAGTTCTTCTTCTTCTTTGCACTTTTTGTAAGGTCCTGATGAATCGCGGGTGACTTTACCCTGAGCGAGAAACATGTCGACCAGTCTCACTTCTAGGCTTCTCTAGGGTCACTCGACCTAACTTGTTGATACCTAGCGAGCTAGTTCCACCTTTTAATTGCAACCAGGGGACCCCCAGAATAAAGTGAATTCTGGTACCCCTTGCTACATTTTAATAACTTCACTAAACAACATACCATCCCGCCCACACACCCCCACTTCACCATAAGGCTGTTGGATAAAAAGATCTCCGCCAAAGAGCCCCTCTTCGAGGTGAGCCCGTCGGGGATTGCACCGCCTCCCCGACGAGGAGCAAACGCCTTCAGCGCCAGGAAACCTCTCGGTGTCAGTGCGCTATACAAGAATCCCCTAAGATAAGATAAGATAAGATAAGAACGCCTATGATGAAGCATGACACCCTTCTGGGTGTGTGAGGCAACTACATCCAACAAAATGGATGCCCTAGGGTGTCTCTTACACACCTTGGTCACGCCAGTCAAATCCCCATAGTCTGTCTATAGGAACAGTTCAGCAACCCCTCTATTGCGCCAATTGTATTAGACACGGACACATGCTGATGCTGGACCTTCCACCATCCTGAGTGGTAATTTGTGTCCGTTGATCAATTGATCTATTCTCCTCCCTCTCTTGAAAAATACTTTTGCACGGTGCCAACCGTGGGAGTTTTCCTCTCGGTGGGTTAGATTGTTCAGATCCCCCTACTAATTGATCCTACACCATTGTGGTGGGTCATAGACGGTCCACACCCCATTTTGGGTTTGGAACCTTCTCTCTCTTTTTTGTTTCCCTCCCCCCTTTTTCCATACCTTCTGTGAAGGACCCCACCGCACCGGAACCAGGTTCTTCTGACCCCACCACTATGGAGGGTCAGGGACTGAGTTTTGGTGAGGAGGATGCAGCAGCAATTATGAGGACACCCTCCCTTTTCGGCATTGACATAGAACCTGCCACGGGGAGTAATACAACTGAGTGGCAATCCCTATCCGACCTCAAACGAGAATGGATAAGAATAACAATACACGGGACCATGATGGCGGAGTACTTCAAAGCCAAAATTGCCCCTAACGGTTTGATCGTTAAGAACTTCCCTAGAATTTTCTGGGAAGATGGACAATTTAAAGTCGAATGGTCACAGGTGTCATGGAAGTGCACCCACGACCTCCTCATTCTCATTGTAAATACAGCCAAACGACTAGTAGATGCGCTTCTAGTCAAAATCCAAGCAGCAGAGGCTGCCTTGAAGACTGCGGTACAGAACCCCGGCTTCAAAACAAAATTGGCTGAGTTAAACAAAGAAATGGCGGAACATAAAGAATACCTCATGAATCAAAAGGTAGCGAAACTACAAAAAGACATCAAAAAGTTTTCAAAGGAGAAAGTCTATCCCTATCTAAAGGATGACTACGTTCCCCCTGGTATTAATTATAATTCTGATTCCAGCACGACTTCATCAAGGAGGGTCTCCAATAGTGGCTCTGACAGTAGCGGGGAAAATGATCCTGCTCAAATGCCTCCTAGGGCAAAAAGAGGAAGGGGACGTGGACAACATAACTTTCCAAACTATCCTAATCAGGGACAACCAATGAGTCCCCCATTTTGGCAATACCCACAATTCACCCTCTTCCAACCACCTTTTGCCCCACATTATCCTCCATTCTATCCCCCACAAAACCCTACACACCCCCCTTTTTTAGGCAGAGGCTAAGGCAGAGGGCGAGGGCGAAAAAGAGGGAACGCACCAGAAAAGAGAGTCCAATGGGAGGACACACGCCCCCAAGGAATGGACACGAGGAGCACGAACCGATCAGGACCAAAATGAGCCTTGTGGTCAATCTCTCTGATCGGCTCCTCACAGAGAAAGAGGAAGAGGTCCTTCAGAAAGGTTTGGGCTTTGTTCCTACCCCTAGGATCGATCTATTCCAACAAACTAGAGAAATCCAATCCTTCTTTAGAAAAATAAGATTGAAAACCTTCTTCGAAGGTAAGCCCTGCGAACCAACTGAAGACTCAGGCCTACATAATCCATCAACCTTCACACCCCATAACGGGATGGTCCCAAATGAAGTCTTAACTTTTGAACAAGCCGTTCTCAAAGACGTCAACAAATTAGACCGGCAGACACCACACTCCAACATCTCTAGGAATGAGATGATTGTATTGAAATCACTGGCAGAAGACCCCTTGATTACCATCAAACAGGCGGACAAAGGGGGAGCCACAGTTTTAATGAATACTGTGGACTATGACTTGGAATGCACTCGACAACTCAGTGATCAAAGATACTATACACCCATTCCGAGTGATCCAACCATGCGCCTACAGACCACAATAACAAGTTTGGTGACAAGCGCGGAATGTGAACAATGGATCACCAAAAAAGAGGCAGATTTCCTTATAAAAAAGGACCCAAGGGTACCATATTTTTATATACTGCCCAAGATCCATAAAGCAACCAGGCCAGTTCCAGGGAGACCGATTGTGTCAGGGATAGACTCCGTATTGGAGCCACTCTCACAATTCTGTGACCATTTCCTACAACCACTTGTGAAATGTATTCCCTCATACATCCAAGACACCTCGGATGTCCTACGCATTTTGGATAGTATCCAGGATATAGGACAAATTGACCTCTTGATTACCCTAGATGTAGAAGCCCTCTACACGAACATTCCTCAGAGGGCCACTCTTGAGGTAATAGAGGAAAGACTGGACCTAGAAGCTTGGGACTCCAACACTCCACAGACTTTCATTATGGAATGCGCCACCCTAGCCCTCACCGAAAATTATTTTGAGTACAGAGGAAAGTATTATCACCAGACCCAAGGTACATCTATGGGCAGTACTTTTGCCCCTTCGGTGGCCTGTCTGTACATGGCGGAATTTGAAGGCAAACACATACACCATGAGTCGAACCCCTTTTGGGATAACATTAAAGTGTGGAGACGCTTCATTGATGAGATCCTCATCCTGTGGAGAGGCCCCCCGACCTCTCACGAGGCTTTCTTTGAATGGGTCAACACACTGAACCCTTACCTACATTTCACCATGGCCTCCTCACCAAATGAGATTCCCTTCCTGGACCTAACAATAAAACTGGAAGGAGGGTCTCTTAAAATCACTATGTACAGGAAACCCACAGACCGCAACAGCCTACTACACTACAAGAGCCATCATCCAAGGGCCTTACGCACTAACCTGCCTTTCGGCCAATTCCTACGGATAAGACGCAATTGTAGCGATGTGTCTAACTACAAGAAAGAGTCCGCAATCCTCTCTAGGAACCTTCTTGATAGAGGCTACCCTAAGAGTGATGTCTTGAAAGCCAAGAAAAAGGCCAGGAATAATAACCGAGAAGCTCTCCTTGAACGACAGGAAAGAGCCACTGTTGAAAATCAACCGATCACCTGTGTGACTACCTTCACCCCATTGTCCAATAAAATCAGGAATACAATCAAGCACCACTGGGGTATCCTCAACACAGGGGACATGGTTCTGGAACAACCCAGGTTCGCCTTCAAGAGATCACAAAACCTAAAAGATATCCTGATCAGCACCAGGCCCAAGAGTGTCAGGAAAGAAACTCAACAAACATTGTGGCACTTGCCTCCCGTGACGGGCCATTACCCATGTGGCATGTGTGGCGTATGCAGACACTTTGACTCTGAAGACCATACAGCTCTCTGAGACTTTCAAATGGGAACTCAGACACCACACCAAATGCAACACGACACACTGTATATACATGCTAATCTGCCCGTGTGGTTTACAGTACATCGGGATGACAACCCGCCCCATTAAAACCCGCATCATCGAACATCGCAGCAATTTCCGCTGCAAAAAGACCCACACAAAAATGTGCAAACACTATGTAGACTCCAACCATAATGAAGACTCTTTGAAATGGGTAGTTCTAGAATCCAGTCCAAACTCCCCCAAAAATGCCCTTTTCAGGAAGGAACAAAGATGGGTCCATCGCCTTTCTTCCGACAAACGGGGCCTTAATGAGGACATCCCCTGGCACTCACTTTAAATCAATCGCCCATTCACTGTTACCTAGACCATCCTGTCCCTCTTGGTTTTACCTTGGTCAAGGCAGAGCGCCCAGTGTCACCTTACCCTGATGAGCGCTCTACTACTAACAGCACTCTCCCCCTTGGCCTTTGCCATCTATCATTATCCTTTCCCTGTCACCACACATCAGGGTCTGTTTTAAGGATAGATTAAAATTTGGCCTACTCATTTGTACACCCCTTCCATGGGACCACACCAGCTTGTTCCTAGCGGATACTCTCCCGGCCACCCACCCCTTGCCCATCACATCATGGCCGCCACAGTGAGTGTTTGCATCACGTGACCACCTATACCGAGCGGTAATTTTGAGATACACGCCGGATCCCTGCGGGCATTATATTTCTCATACGGGGGACTTCCCTTGTTAGCTTTAAGGGCCTTGCACTCATAATTTAGGCTCCCTAGCACATAAGCGCCAGCGTTTTTTTCATCAAACCTAGAGGAACAAGATTACTCCTTCAGCCATCTTAAGATGGCCGCCACATTACCAGCCTCGATCACGTGACATTAAACAAGCAGGTGTTGACGCTTTAGCTAACGCCGGTTCATTTAAATACACCTACCGCCGAGCTCATTCATCTACTCGAGCTCGGCGGAGATGGGTAGGTTTTCCTACACGGACACGGGCAGATTGAGGTGAGTGTTACCTGTGTGAGCACGATTCAGGAGGTCAGAAAGATCCACATTAGACCAGTACCTTGCCAGTGACTATAGCTCATAGACTTTGCTTATGTGCTCCCTTCAGCTACATTCATTAGACTCACCCCCGATGTACTGACCCGCCGACCCCTCATGTGGCAAGTAGTCCCTGACCATTAGGTGAGTAGGGAACATGCTCATTTTCATTATGCTGCTTTTCAAGCCACAGTGTGAGACTTTTGGTGGCAAACCACAGTATGACATGGCCGTTATCTGCATCACCAGTATTGCCCCTTTAAGACACGGGATGTGACGAGTATCCCTCTTAGACTGCTGTATTTTTAACCCTTGTTTTTAAACCACTTATTTTACACTTTTCCTTCACGTATAGAGAGTGTGTTTGTGCTCCCCACTATGCACGCTGCACGCTCCATACACGCAGGCATGCATGGATTGTGCTCAATGGTTCACAGTACCACTAGCATGCCCCTCAATGTACATGCCCTGGCGTTGACTTGACTTGTTGTGGTTTACAGGAAACGTTATAACCATTACTTGTTTCTTTATTTATTTTCTCTGTATTTAGGCATAGGAGCTTCCACAGAGGTAACTCACACCACACACATGACACAAGCATGTTGTTGTAGTTCTTCTTCTTCTTTGCACTTTTTGTAAGGTCCTGATGAATCGCGGGTGACTTTACCCTGAGCGAGAAACATGTCGACCAGTCTCACTTCTAGCCTTCTCTAGGGTCACTCGACCAAACTTGTTGATACCTAGCGAGCTTGTTCCACCTTTTAATTGCAGCCAGGGGACCCCCAGAATAAAGTGAATTCCGGTACCCCTTGCTACATTTTATTAACTTCACTAAACAACATACCATCCCGCCCACACACCCCCACTTCACCATAAGGCTGTTGGATAAAAAGATCTCCGCCAAAGAGCCCCTCTTCGAGGTGAGCCCGTCGGGGATTGCACCGCCTCCCCGACGAGGAGCAAACGCCTATGATGAAGCATGACACCCTTCTGGGTGTGTGAGGCAACTACATCCAACAAAATGGATGCCCTAGGGTGTCTCTTACACACCTTGGTCACGCCAGTCAAATCCCCATAGTCTGTCTATAGGAACAGTTCAGCAACCCCTCTATTGCGCCATTTATCGATTTGTGTCCGGATTAATACCAGAAATTTCACAGTGGATTAAAGATCATAACATTTGTTGTCAGGCAAAACCTATTGATGAGGTCCTTAATTATGCTAAATATTGTGAAGATGAGTTAGAAAATAAATTAAAAGAGTTAAAGGAAAAAGTCATGTGGGCCCACGTAAAATTAGCAGAGCAACAAGAACAACAGTTAGGCCCACATGCATCATTAATTTTTGGAGTCGCAAACGGTGCGATTCCTTAAAATCGGCCGTTTGCGATTCCAAAAATGCTTTTTGGAATGCATCACGCATTTTTTGAAATCGCAACATTTTTGCGATTTCCAAAAATGCGATTGCTTTTAAGAAATCGCAAATTTGCGATTTCTTAAAAGCAATGTATGAATACTTTTGAAATTGCGAATTCGCAATTAGAGGGACAAATTTACCGAGTAGTTGAACTACTCGGTAAATTTGCAAAAAGTGTTATTAACACAGAAAACCCATTTTAAAAGCATTCATGTTACGGACACACATGTCCTTAGGACATGTGTGTGTGCAACATGATGCGAAAAACACATTTCAGGGGTGCAGGGGGGGTTCATTTGAACCCCCCTCAACCCCCCTTGAAATGCAATCAGGATTTGCGATTTTGAAATTGCGAATTCGCAATTCCTATTCATTCCTATGGGCCTTTTGGCCCATAGGAATGAATGGGAATTGCGAATTCACAATTTCAAAATCGCATTTTTTATGCGATTCAGTAGAAATAGCGATTTCTACCGAATTGCAAAAATATTTAAAAAATAATCATGCATAGGCTTTTGCGATTTCTAAATTGCGAATCGCTTTTTATCGCAATTAAGAAATCGCAAAAGCCGAGATTGATGCATGTGGGCCTTAAACCTGATAAGTAGTAACCAGAGTCAGGGTGATGGAAATGGAGGAAAGCCGAAGGGAAAATTCAACAGGGAGGATGCGAAAAGTAATTTTCCTTGTCACTGGTGCAGCAAGTTGGGGCACTGGAAGAACGAATGTAAGGCTGTGCAGAGTGGTAATGTGCAAATTAATGATTTGAATCCACAGACGCAGAATGAGGTGCCACGGAAGACCCAGCAGCAGGTAATACAGAATCAGTTACCCCCTGCACCTATGCCGAATTACAGGAGCAAAGCACAACAGAGTGTAGATTCCACAATTTGGGAAGGAAGGGAAAGTAGCGATACAGCAACTTCACAATTTCTTCTGAGTGATACATTTTTTAGTGAAGAACCTTACTGATGGTGCCTGAGGGGGGAGGAGGAGGAGTGCGTGCTTGGCACCTCCTTGCCGGTAGACCAGTCAGGGCCATACATTGAAGGAAAGATTGAAGGAAATGATGTCCCCTTTCTGTTGGACACTGGTGCTACCCGTTCTATTGTGAGAACAGCAGACGTTCCAAACCTACCCCTCTCAGGAGAAGCAATCCAAGTAGTGGACCCCAGTTACAGAACCTATGGAAGTCAGAATAGGGCATTTCAAAGAAATGCATAGATTTATTGTTTGTGACTAAAGTCCAGTAAACTTGTTAGGTCGAGACTTACTGTGCAAGATGAACTGCACCATTTTCTGTACTCTAAACGGTGTTGAAATTCAAACCCCAGACGAAGATCGAATTTATAAATTAATGTTAGCAAAATAAGAGACAGCAATTAAAAGACTGACAATAGAAGACTTACCAGAAGAACTGCAACAGACTGTAAAACCAGAAGTATGGGATTTTACTGGAAAAGATGTAGGATTAATGGCAAATGTTGACCCAATAAAAGTAACAATAAAAGACGATGCAGTTTTCCCAAATACACGACAGTATAAGATGAGTGCAGAAATAAAAGCAGGTATTGCAGTAGAAATAAACCGTTTGGTTGAAGCAGGCATTTTGCAAGAAGTAATGAGCAGTCCATGTAACTCTCCTATAATTGGTATAAAAAAACGAGTGGCAAGTACAGGGTCGTACAAGACCTCCGAAAAGTTAACAAGATTGTTGTTCCTTGCTGTCCCGTCGAGCCAAATCCTGCGATGCTTTTGTATTAGATACCACGGGAGGCTGGATGGTTTACTGTCATTGACCTATGTCACGCATTTTTCTCGATTCCATTACTCCCAGATAGCAAATTTCTTTTCTCATTTGAATTCAACAGTCATGTTTATGTCTGGAATCGTGTCCCTTAGGGGTACACAGAGAACCCCTCATTTTTTTAACAAATTTTGAAAAAAAATCTTGAATCTTTGGTACTACCTGGACAGTCAGTTCTGGTCCAGTATATAGACGACCTACTGGTGGCGTCTAAAACTCGAAATGACCGTGTTGTTGATGATATCGCCTTATTGAACCATTTAGGTGAAGGAGGACATAAAGTGTCACCAGAAATATTATAATTATGTGCTACTTAAGTGAAATATTTGGGGCACCAGATAGTAAAAGGTGTCAGAAGAGTTACTTCAGATAGAATCAGAATCATTAGAAGCATGGACTTGCCTCATACCCAAAAAGAGATCAGGATGTTTCTTGGAGTTGTAGGATACTGCAGGCAATGGATTGTGGGATTTGCAGTCCTAGCAAAGCCATTTATACAAATGACAAAGAAAAGAGCAAAAGACCCAGTAGAGTGCGATGACGAAAGCATGACTGCTTTTGCAAAATTACGAGAATGTCTGTGTACCGCTCCAGCTCTAGGGATGCCTGACTATTCAAAGGATTTCACACTTTTTTGCTATATACAAGATAATGGTGCACTTTCAGTTTTGACTCAAATTCATGGTTTAGTAAGACCTCCGGTGGCATATTTCTCTTCCACCCTTGACCCGGTGGCAGCTGCTTTGCCCGGGTGTCTGAAAGCAGTAGCTTCAACCTGCATGAGCCTTGAGCAGAGTGAGTCCATTATAATGGGACATCCTGTAACTGTATATGTTCCACATGCAGTTGTAATGTTGCTAACCAGGACTAAGACTCAGTATCTCACACCTAGCCGGCTGACTAAGTACGAGAGAATTCTTGTAGGTGCAGGAAATGTAACCATTGCTAGATGTAATATTCTGAATCCAGCAACACTGCTACCTAATTCACATACTGCAGAAATGAAGGGAGAAGTTGAACATGACTATATTCATTTGACTGCATATAGTACAAAACCACAACCCGATATAAGAGAAGAGCCATTAATTGATTCAGATTATGAGTTAAGTTATTTGTTGATGGCTCCTGTATGCGACATGAAGAAGGAGGTCTGAGCGCTGCTTACGTGGTGTGCACAGTGGGAGGTCCAGTAGAAGCATCCCATTTGCCTGGAGTCAAGTCTGCACAAGTAGCCAAAATGGTTGCATTGGCAAAGGCCTGTAAATTTGGGAAAAATTGGAAAGTAACCATATATACTGACAGCCAGTATGGTTACGGGGTTGTGCATGACTATGGCCAACTATGGATGCAAAGAGAGTTTCTGACTTCCTCAGGTACTCCAATTAGAAATGGTCAATATGTGAAAGATTTACTGGAAGCAATCCAGTTGCCAAAAGAAGTGGCTGTGGTCAAGTGTGCTGCTCACAAATCTGGCAATGACAAAGTGACAGCTGGTAATCGATATGCTGACCAGTTAGCTCAACATTGTGAAAAATATAAAATGGCTGTTAATAAGAGAGTTGAGGTGGGCTGAAACAGCTGCCAACTTATGTTGCAAGAAGGTGTGAATATGTGGGAAGAAGTGAGAGATTTGCAAAATGCAGCAGAACCAAAGGAAAAGGAAGAATGGAGGAAATTAGGTTATCAGAGAAGGGTTGAGGATGGTGTCATTGATGGAATGCTAGTGTTACCTGACTGTCTGCTTGCTCCTATGGCTAGGTTGATTCACTGATATTCTCATTTGGGAAGAGATGCTATGATACGTCTGTTCAGACAGTCATGGTTTAATACAAAATTCAGGAACATAGCAGAGGCACTCTGCCAGATGTTTTTGGTTTGTCAACAAATAAATCCAGGGAAGAAAACAGTAGTGCTACCAGGAAAGATTGGGAAGGCAGAGAGTCCCTTTATACTTTTACAGATTGATTTCATACAGTTACCCCCTTGTCGAGGACTAAAATACATACTTGTCATTGTGTGCCTGTTTTTCAAAATGGGTGGAAGCTTACCCCACACGCAGGAATGATAACATCACTTTAGCCAAACCTCTACTTAGAGAGCTGATACCACGTTTTGGTTTTCCAGTAATGATTGAATCAGACAGAGGCTGCCATTTTAATAATGAAATATTTGATCTAATTTGTGAAGCATTCACAATTAAGCAAAAACTGCACTGTGCATATCGCCCAGAGGCTTCTGGAGTGGTAATACAATTGAATGGCACAATCAAATCAAGACTGGGAAAAATGTATGGAGTGGCCAGATGCTTTGCCACTTGTTCTGATGGGACACAGGCTTGAGTCCCCATGAAATACTGATGGGAAGAACGATGAGGCAAGCATGGGTGCCAGGACACAAGCTGCTAAATATATCTGATGATTTTGAACTGGAGTACTTCAAAGAACTGGCTGACCAGGTGCGTACTATCTCTCACCAGGTTGGGGAAGATGCTGTCACCAGACCAGCAACTCTAGCACATGACCTGAGCCCAGGTGATTGGGTGGTGCTGAAGAAACATACTCGGAAAACTTGCCTAGCACCAAGGTGGGGAAAACCACGACAAATAATTTTGGTTACCACCACAGCTGTAAAGTGTGCAGGAGTTCCACACTGGATTCATGCCAGTCATACGAAAAAGGTGACTGAACCTGATGAAACTGAAGCTGAAGGTTGGGCAGCTGAGGGGTCCCAAGAAATCGATCCTGAAGTAGCGGAAAAAGAAAAACCGAGCACCAGTCAAGATGACTGGATTCCAGTGATCAACATACCTGCAGAATACGTGAGAACAAGAAGCCAAACATATCTAGATAGACAGAGTGATAGTGAGGACGAGTCAGGTGTAGAAGAAGGTACTCAGATCATAGAGATACAAGTCAAAAGTGATTCTGAGGAAATATCAGATAATCAACACTCCACCAAGAACTCCTGAGTCTGAAATGGACAGATAGAAATTAGGGCGGAGGCTCGAGCAGAAGAAAATCAAGGGTTAAAAGTGCTTGAGCAGGATCAGATAGGAATAGACAATAGTGTTCAGGGAAAAGAAAGAGAATCAAACAAAAGCCAAACTCAGCAGATCCCTGAACAAGGCCAGATTAGTAACCAAGCAGAAGAAACAGAAATAAGATCTGGATCTAGTCAAATAGCAAGGGAAACAGAAGACAGCATCGAAATAGATTTGCCACAACCAAATGAAAATAAAAGAGCATTTGGAGAAGGCCAAAGCACAGTGCCAGCTAAAAGACTTAGAAAAGGAGACAAGTGGCCTAGATTTGTAAAAAGAGTAAGACTGCGGTTTGAAGACAATTGATGAAGAACCTGAACAAGTAAATGAAATTACAAGTCAAGCATATCAATCAGTGATACAGCAAGAAGGAGAAGTCCATGATTAAAAAAGACTGAATAATACATACAAAGGCCCTGAGTGGACCTACATTATTTTGGAAGATTTTGAAAACTTGGAAATAAGTGACGAAAGTGATGAAGAATTGATTGCTGATCAAACTGACGAATAAGTGAGACCAACCTGAAACTTACACAGGGTAAAGGCTGTGTAAAAGTTACCAAGAGGGGTTAAATCTCCTTAGCTAGAAATGGCTGATCATACTGTTAATGGAAGACCGAAAACAAATAGTTTAAAAACATGCTGCAGAGTATGTTTATGTAGCAAAGCAATAGTACTTGGAGTCTGGATAGGACTAACAATAATTATTCTTTACATGATGAGTAGAGAGACAATAATGTACACTAATGAGCAATTGCCAAAAGATATAGAAGAGTTACAGACACAAGATTCACCACAGAGAGTTAATACGCAAGAAAAGGCACTTAGCATTAGACAAAAGAAGGTAGACTTAGAAGCACCAGATGAGGAAGAACTGCATTATAATAGAATCAAAAACAGAACTCACTTAAATGTATTTGCAAACCTATTAGTACACTATGTAGAAGCTATGGAAATAGAAGATTGCTACGTCTGTATGAAGTTACCTACTTCGGTAGCTGAAGGTGTAACCTACCACCATTTGCCACTAACATGGAATTTCATGTAGTGTTTTAGCTAGTTTATTTTATAAGAAAGGACCTTTAAAGTATTATTATTCAAATCTAGATGTGATATTTTCTGAACTTCTTATATGTAGAGACCTGAATCCTGTACATACCACAAGAAATGTAGCACGTTACATGAGGGAATATTTTCTAACTATAGGTACAATAGACATAGCTGACGCACACAAGAATAATCTAACATGTTTATTACAAGAAAAGGAAAAGATATTTTTGAATATGGTTGAGAAAAGGAGAGAGAATTTCCAAAGAAAGGCAAATGATAAGAATCATAAGATTCCGAAATGGGCTGAAAGTATAGGAACACCTCAAATGGTAGAGCTAATGCTGCTATGTTGCTAGATTTCGAAAAGAAGGAGAAACTCCTTCTTCACAGAGAAAGAACTAGTTATTATAACAATGTATTCATTGGTTCCAGTGAATGTGAACACAATTATAAGGTAATTGGGGTATCAGGTTTCAAAGATGGGACTGAACCTGTGTTTCCCGGAGTTTATTATATATGTGGGAACAAGGCTTATTGCAGTTACCGGACCACTGGTATGGGAGCTGCTATTTTGGAATAGTATTCCCAACAATATATCATGTAGACAAAATCACTGGAAACAATGTAGAAACTAATGGGTTAGTACGTAGTAAAAGAGCAAGTTTTGGTAAAATTATTGGTGGTATATTTAGTGCATTTATACCAACAGTGGGAGTGGCTCTGAATACACACAGAATTTGCAAATTGTCAACAGTAGTGGATCCGTTATCAACTGACACTGCTGGAGGTTTCTTGATGGTCAATACCGAATTGGTTGCGATCAGATCTATGGTTTTACAAAATCAACTTGCTCTTGACACGTTATTGCAAAAGAGGGCGGAGTCTGTAGAATGTTGAAAGCGCAACATTGTTGCACGTACATACCAGACAAAAGTGTTGAAATTAAGAGGTATGTGAGAAATATTAATAATTTGGAGAAAGAGCTTAAACCACTGGAGGTTGATAGTGCATGGAAGAGGCTTACTGATGGTCTCTCCTCAATAGGTAGCTGGTTTTCTAATAAAAGTCTTGTGACTAGAATACTGATGCCAATGGCAGGAATAGGCTTACTAATTTTAGGGATAATAATTTGTTGCAAATGTCGAAAACATAAAATGAAATATTCCATAAATAGGCGAGGAGTAAAATGAAATGTTGATGAACTCGAATTAGAGGAAATGAATAATAAAATATATAAAAAATGAAAAATTCTCATAATAATAATGTGAAGGAGCAGAATAGAAAGTTTGAAGAGATTGAATTGGGTGAAATGTGAAAAGTTGGCATCTGTTTCATTAATTGGTGATGATATAAAATATCATCAAAGAGGGGATTGATGGAGCAAGGATTCGCACGTGAAGCGACTTGCTCATATTCATGAACCTCAAATAGCGTTGATAAAGTAACCAACATGTTCGTCTTACTAATTGTGCATATCTTACATAAAAATCGGGTGTCCGAGTGAAGCTTGCTTATGTGTTTCACTAACCATAATACGCTTGCAACTAAAATGGCTGCTGCTATGAAAGGGTTTCTACTGCGCATGTGTCTGTCATACTCATGTGACATGACGTATTCTTTGCTTTGGAGGGAATTTCTCGCTTCTGCCCCCTAGTGTTAATATGGCTTCTCTATGTTCTCACATGCGAGAAGCTTGCACTGCTGCATTTGCTAAGCTGTTCGTCCTGCCTAATCCTAATGCTATAGTTAAAATGTAGATAATGGGTATAGAGTAGAAATACATGGTATACAGTGTATTCATTTATTTCTGTGTTCTAAAACTGTTTCCTTTAATTCTCATGTATTGCAATCTTTGGGCCTGGGAGTGCTATTACTCCATCTTGAAAGTCCTTTTGCGCATGACCCCGCCTGGCCAGGAACTGAACTCGTTGTCATTGAAAGAGCTAAACTGTACATAAATTATTACAATGTATTTGTTAATAGAACAACCATTGTTAGGTGAAATACAGATGTCATGTGAAAGTAAATTGGTGGGGCGGTAACAAGAAATTAATATTCAACACTGAAGTAACAACATTTTGGGTGGTGTGATGACCTCTCCTCCTCTTTTGTCCAATCAAAATTGGGGACATCGGGGTGGTACACTGACCTGGAAAACAGTATAACTAGGGTAGGCTTAGTTAGTTAATTGCCCGACTTAACTGAATAGCTGACCTGTCACTGACCCAACGCACTCAATAGGTTACTAAGAGCAGAGGGCTGCGGAGCACTCTGTTGGAAGATTCGCTGACCCAATCGGGGTCTGGGAAGCTGAGGTGCTGGCGAAGCACTTTGTCAATCAATTTGATAACCCAATCTGGGTTCTGGCTGTTAGCTGCAGAGAGGGAGTAGCGCAGGCATTGCAACTAAACTGTGGGTGCTGGTCTTAACCTTTGGTGGTCCTGTCCTGATCCAAATCTGGTTTCTCTGTCCTGATTCTAATCTGCACCTGCTGGCCTACTGGCAACTGCAACTTTTGGGGTTCTCCTGTCTTTTCAACTGACCCGTGGCCAGGGTTGGTCTTCACACCATTCTAGATAAATATAAATCTGTGTGGGTTCGTCATTACAAATGTTTTCTCTCTTTAACTCGTTTACGTTATCATTTTGATTGTATATGTTCCTTTTCTCTTACCCATTCTCCGTAATAAATGATCAATTGTTTCTCTGACTTAGTAGAGTGTTCACTTTTCTTACCCTTCTTATTGAATTCCCCTAGTTGAATGCGAAAACGTTTCATGATTGCGTATTAGGTTTCCTTTTTTCAACCCACCCTTGAAAGTGCTTAAGTTGGTTATTCGAATTATTAGTGTGTTCCATTTTATTTACCTTCCCTATAGCTACATGGTTAAATCGTTTATGTGAATGTATATTATGTTTCCTTTTCTTACCCACCGTTTTTATATTGCTCAAAGCTATGCTATTTAGTAAGTTCCTTTTTCTTACCTTCCCTTAGGGAATTGCGCAATTGTTTTATTAAATAGCATGTTCCCTGTTTTTACCTTCCCTTAAATTTGCTAAATGATTGGCACCTTATTTCCTTTGCATAGTTATACACTATTTCTGATTTTGGTTATTGATAGTCTTATTGCTTTCAATCTATGCATCATGACCTTTGATGAAATTTATATAAAGAGTTTTAAACCTTCCCAAGTCAGTGGTTATTATATGAGTGTAAATGTTATTTTCCTATTATGTTATTGGCTATCTATCTTTAAACTAACTCCCTGATCCAATAGGTTACCGGTACCAGCGACAAGGGTTGGTAAGTCAATGGTATAGGACCTAGTAAATAAAATAGACCCGTAGTAGAGCGAAGGTTACCTGGTTAAGTAAATGTGTAATTGATTATTTGCCCAGGTGACCTGCGTGCTCTATCAGCATATTTCTTTGGTATAAGAGGAAAGGTTACGGTTTAGTTAAAATAGGTAGCTAGTTAACTGGTTATATATTTATCACAAGTTGTTGGAAATATACCCCGAGGTTAGGTAGCAAAATATCATCTGAGAATATGTCTAACCCCCTATTAATTTAATTTCGGATGGAACATCCTGACATTCAAAGAGCTGCGCACCTTCAAAAACAAATGATTGATTCAAAGATCAGAGATATGCGGTTTAATTGTGACAGCTTGGAACACGTTTCAGAGTTGAGTGCGTTCATTTTGACAGATTGGAACAAGCATAACCCTTTGGAAGAATAATTTTTTTTATTGGATTATTCTGTCCAAAAACGTTTGTTATATTTGTTAAGCTCATGAATTATTTGAGTATGGAATTAGATAGAAGTAATGTGCCAGAGAGTTCTGAAATCCAGAGATCAATAGCCTGAAATGCTGTATGTGTATGGTTTGTGTTGACTTGAATAATACATGCTGTCTGTCAAAACCTCACTCTCATAGATAAATGGTTTATGTACAATACAATGAAGAAATAGAAAGCTGAAGTGGATGAATTCAAAATAGAGGGTCAGCCACAAAAACTTGCCTTAAGTTTATGACAACTTTCTGCTTGATTTTTTCTCTTATCTTAAAGGAGAAGAATGGGGGTCTAAGATGAGTTTGTATTTATTCTATACTCTCTGTCTATCAGTTCTCTATATGGCTGAGATACCCGCCACCCCCTCTCAACACAATCCCCAAGAATGGGAATACGGAAACATTTCTGAACTTTTGGAAGGCGGGAGGGAGTTACCCTCCCGGCCGTATTTATTAAAATATGAAACAAAATTAAAACATTAAAATAACAGTTTCATATCATGTACAATTTCATTTCCATATAACGATGTTTTGGCTGACCTTAACATATTTCTAATACAAAGGTTCTCCTAGCCGATACTAACATCCTACAAAACATTTTTAAATTGAAATTGTACATCCTAACGTTAAGGGCCAACGGCAAGGTCGTAACCGGTGTCAGATCCCTAAACCAGAACTACCCCCTCACTTGTGAGGGGCGGCCACACAGAGGACTGTACCTCATGTGCACATACCAATTTCCCTTGTCTTGACGGGGGCCCCCATTAACTCGACGCCATTTTAAGGTCGTCCGAGGACTCGTGTGAGGTGTCTAGAAGGTAGCGTGGACCCCCCTCCCCACCCCACACAACTTACCACATCTGCCGTCGCAGATGTCCTGGCCCCGGGAAATTCCCAGGAGGGGCCCGTAGCCCCTCCTATCCAGGGAGGGGCCTTGACCGCCTTCCCTTTCCTTTCGGCATCCCATCATTAGAAGGGACCGCCTCCCCGTTGAGGGGCCAATGGCCACCTCCCCCCGGGCGCTCCCATCCGTAATGGGTGACGCCCCCCCCATAGGGATCTTCCAATTACTGCTCACCGATCATGACCTTACCGCCCGACCGAAAATAAATACGACATTAAACTAAAGGACTAATCACTAAAGACAGAAGATGCTCAATATATGAACTGTCGAAACCTCACTGATCAACACTGGTGCAAATACTTTATTTGATAAAACATACCGTAAGAAATTATCCACTTTATTGCACAATGAATCACAACTTTAATCAAAAGCAACCTGTAAGAAAATCACGTTACCGCTTTATTACATAATGAATCACAATTTTTAAAACCAAGTAACCTGTAAGAAAATTGAGTTACCACATCACGACTTTACTTCAAACCACTTGCTGTCTCCAGGGGCTGGTGGATGGGTCAAACTTGGCTCTTCGTTCCGTCTCGAGCTCACGGGCAGCGGGGAGGTGCAGCTTCAGAGCACAGGAACAAGAGGATGCTACTTTGGCTTGTCGCTCCTTTTATCCCTCTTCGGGCGGGCGTAAACCCGCCTCCGCCCGCCTCCGGGGGCGTGGCTGGCGGCTTCGGTGTCTAGGACAACCCACTCTAGGGCGGGAAAAAGCGCGCCCCAGCTACGCCGCTTCGGGCATACCAGCCGGGACACACCTCCCGCCCAAGATGGCTTCCCGGGGGGATCGGGGTACTCCACCATACGTTCGGGGGGACCGATTGGTCGCCCCTTTCCATATGGCTGAGATACCCGCCACCCCCTCTCAACACAATCCCCAAGAATGGGAATACGGAAACATTTCTGAACTTTTGGAAGGCGGGAGGGAGTTACCCTATCGGCCGTATTTAATAAAATATGAAACAAAATTAAAACATTAAAATAACAGTTTCATATCATGTACAATTTCATTTCCATATAACGATGTTTTGGCTGACCTTAACATATTTCTAATACAAAGGTTCTCCTAGCCGATACTAACATCCTACAAAACATTTTTAAATTGAAATTGTACATCCTAACGTTAAGGGCCAACGGCAAGGTCGTAACCGGTGTCAGATCCCTAAACCAGAACTACCCCCTCACTTGTGAGGGGCGGCCACACAGAGGACTGTACCTCATGTGCACATACCAATTTCCCTTGTCTTGACGGGGGCCCCCATTAACTCGACACCATTTTAAGGTCGTCCGAGGACTCGTGTGAGGTGTCTAGAAGGTAGCGTGAACCCCCCTCCCCACCCCACACAACTTACCACATCTGCCGTCGCAGATGTCCTGGCCCCGGGAAATTCCCAGGAGGGGCCCGTAGCCCCTCCTATCCAGGGAGGGGCCTTGACCGCCTTCCCTTTCCTTTCGGCGTCCCATCCTTAGAAGGGACCGCCTCCCCGTTGAGGGGCCAATGGCCACCTCCCCCCGGGCGCTCCCATCCGTAATGGGTGACGCCCCCCCCATAGGGATCTTCCAATTACTGCTCACCGATCATGACCTTACCGCCACAGGCCTGATAGTTGACCGGCTATCCGGACCCCCCACAAAAACCTACCTAAAGGTCACGCTGTAAACTCTTTAGCCAGGCTACGAGGTCTACTATGAGTAAAGAATTCCCCACCCGGGACAAATGGACCCCATCCTCCAGATACATACTGTCCCCCCTGATACAACCATGAGGAATCGAATGCAATGCACTTGTACGAAACAGTCTAGCCAACTTGTTATTTACTTTCTTCACCGAATGATTTATAGCAGACATAGAATTCGCCCCCGCCACACTTTTCGTGGAATCATATGGGACCATGCAATTGTGCACCCTGGAACCCTTCTCGCCAACCAACTCACTGTGGATAGTATCGCCTCGAGAAGTAGTCGTCTACCAGTGGTCACCAAATCATTGCCCCCAAGATGCACTATGATTATAGATGGCGGTGACCTTGTCCGCCCTAACAAACCCTCAACAAAAGGTTGAAACTGGTCAATACAGAGCCCGCCCCTTCCGTAGAAGGTCACCCTGTACCCGTATTCCCCAGCCATGTGAATCATGTCACCTGCTTTGAATACGTCCGCGGCACGCCTCACGTATGAGTGGCCCAAGACCCACACCACTTTTTCCGCAGCCGGTGATCTTTGACCGCTGGTTCCCAGGTGTCGGGTCGACTGCACAGTCCGCCCCGCCTCGTAAGCTTGCGAAACTGTAAACCAAACAAAAACAAGAAGCGTGAGTACTTGATTACAGCTTCACAACATGTGCAACCGCACATACCTTTTGTAACAATTCGAGGACCAACGCCCCAATTGTTTCACTTTTTCCACACTCAGACCCCTGGCTGTAGCCTCTGTAGCAGCCCCTATCCGGAAGGAATGGGTCCCAAAATCGCCCGGGTTCAAGCCCGCGGCCGAAATTGCCATTGCTAGCACCCGCTGGAACTGAAACCTCGTCAGTGGGGTGGCATCAGTGTGCCTCAACAGGGTCCCCCCCCACGATGCCGCCCTCTGCGCCAAATATTCCTCAACGCATACGACGGGGCACATGGGAGATCCGGGACTCCGATGGTCTACTATACTGTCCCCGATCGCACCCTGATCGGTCTTGGACCTGGGAAACGAGACCATCATCGTATCCCCCTTAACTAGAACGTGCTCTCGGCACAGTCCCCCCCCGTATCCTGCTTGTTCCTCGCCACCAGTTCGCTTACCCGCATAGCCCCATGGAATGCTAATGCAAAAGCGGCCCTGAATAACACTGTTTCAGACTGGGATGAACAAGTTGCAGGGAGAACGGAAAATAACAGAGCCAACCTCTCCAGACCTATCGGGTGCCTTTCATCTACTCTGCGACCCTCAAGGCGTTGCCACCCACGCAGCGCTTTCTGTACTACGAAAGATGCAGTAGGGTCCTGGATCCCATGAGCCCGCGCCATGAAGGAAATGGCGGCCCGATGCCTCTGGGCCGTGGCTACCGATTTGCCTGCCTGATGTAACGACAGCAAAAACTTTACGACATATTCTTCCTGGCCCCAAAGCTCCCCCCTAGCCGAACCCAAAAAGGACTGATAAGAACGGAACGCCCCTTCATATGCCTTCCTCGTCCTGGGTGCTAAACTCTCTCCCACGAGGTTTTGTAGTTCGGGGCACCGAGAGACCAGAGAGCTTCGGGGAATTGTGCCGACACCGGGTCCGCTGTGGGCAGAAAACCCCAGAAGGCCTGCATACGGAAACGAGAAAGCGCATCAGCCGCCTGATTCAGTACTCCTGGCACATGTCTTGCCCTAAAGAGTACGTTCAATTGCATACATAGTAACACAATTTCTTTGAGCAATCTCAGAATCCATTTGCATCGTGCTGCCTGACTATTGATACACTCAACCACGGTCATGTTATCAGACCAGAACACCACAGAGTGATGCCGAAACCCCTCAGGCCATGTTTTCAAGGCCACCAGAATAGGGAACAGTTCGAGAAAAGCAATGTTGCTCGTCAGCCCACACTCGTGCCACCATGACGGCCATTTTTGGGCCGACCAGTGATTACCGAATATGGCGCCAAAGCCTATACTCCCCGCCGAATCTGTCCACAGCCCCAACTCCTCGGAGGACACCGCCGGCTTGTTCCAGACCACCCGATCATTGAAATCCGCCAGAAATGCCAACCAAATGCGCATGTCCTGGCGAATCTCGGCCGAGAGCCTCGTGCGATGGTGCCCTTCTTTAAGACCGACCATGGCTTGAGCAATCGAGCGGGAGAAAGTGCGGGCCATTGGCATTACTCTAAGGGCAAAATTCAACTGACCCACAGTTTGCTGCAATTGATGCAAGTTCACCTTGGTTTCCCGAATACATGCCTCAAGGGAGGCCCTGAATCTCCCCACCTTTTCTTTGGGCAGCCGGAAGCAACCTTCCAGTGAATCGAGCTCTATTCCGAGAAACTCGAGCGAAGTTGATGGCCCCACCGTCTTACCTGGTGCCAATGGCACACCGAACTGATTCATCAGACCACAAAATTCATTTAAAGCTTGTGCACATTCTGGATCCCCATCTGCACCCAGGAACAGAAAATCGTCAAGATAATGCATAACATGTTGAAACCCCGTCATTCTTGTGAATACCCATTGCAGAAAACAACTGAATTTCTCAAAATAAGCACAAGATATGGAGCATCCCATTGGCATACATTTATCCATGTAATAGCGACCCTGAAACATAAAACCGAGGAGACGCTGATCGTCTGGGTGTACCGGGAGCAACCGGAACGCTGACTCGATGTCTGATTTGGCCATCAGCGCTCCGGGCCCCAGGCGATTCAACATGGCGACGGCCTCATCGAAAGATGCGTACCGCACCGAACACACCTCCGGGTCTATCGCATCATTCACCGAAAGACTTCTCGGGGCGGACAAGTTATGTATTAATCGAAACTCGCCCGGGTCCTTCTTGGGGACCACTCCCAAGGGGGAACAAACAAAATTAGCAACTGGTGGCTTGTCGAATGGTCCGGCAACCCGACCCCGGGTCAACTCTTTCACAATCTTCGCCTGTACCACCGCCGTATTCTGCAGGACCGACAGTTGGTTCCTACACTGTGCCTTACCCTGAAAATTCCCCACTGGGATGCGGAAACCATATGAAAACCCATCTCGCAACACCCCAGCGGAGACATGATCCGGGTATTCATTGAGCCAAGGAATCATTGCCATGGTATCAACCGGGGTAGGTAAAGGCGCCCCTCGGACTATTTCAGACCTGTTTGGCGCTTCCCCTACCTCCGTTATCACCCGTTTTGGCTCTGCACATGGTCTCAGGATGCGAGGATTGGCCACACCCCCCACAGTCGTGCCTAAACTTGCATGACCCCTGGGGCCTCGTACACTTTCCTCTGTTAAAATTCCAGCAGATGCCTTTTTTGCCTGTATTGCCACTCGATCTCGAGTGATGCTCATTACCTGAACCTGCCCGAAAGGGCGCCCCAGCTGAATGGCGGGAAAACTCTCCCCCGCTTCCCCCCACCAATGGTGCCTTTAACATGCCTGATTTCTCCATCTTTTGCCAAGAAATGGAGTCGTAACAATCCCACGTCAGAGATGTGTCGAACTCCTTGGCCTTCCGAAAAACATTATCATAACAAAACCACTGATTTCCCTCATATGACTGGGAATACTCCATAATACGTGTCTGGTACACGGGTAACTCGGCCAACATTTCAGGCCTTCGTTCCCCCATAATTGAAGTGAAAATGCCAAATGCTCTACCCCAATTACCTATGTTCTCGTCGACCTTAAAAGCGGCCATCTTGGCGCGCCAAACACTCGGGTGCAAAAACTCTTTTTGACTCTTCACATGCTCGATCTCATAATGATCAGTTAGCAAAGAAAACATGTTCACATATTTCTCAGCCCATATCCTCTCCTTGATTTCCATCGGAATATGCTGAGCCACTTTCTCCCTTCTCGAGGGTACAGACCCCTCCCCCGCAATCGGCAGTCGCTGCTTACCTGAACTAGAGGCTGTAACCGTAGTCGCTGCCGAACTCGTGCCCGCCGCGGTTTCACCCACTGGAGCCTGCGGGGGAACAAAAGGACATGGTGCCTTTGCGGCCTCTCTTGACTGCCACAACTGCTTCATTACTGCCCTGGCGTCATCCGCCGTGGTGCCTTCGCTATCTTTCCCCAACCACACTGCCAGCTGCGCAGCCAACTCAGGAGGCATATCCTCCCCGTTCACAGGGGTGACTACAACAGGGATTGGTTGCCCCTCCTTCGGGACCGGGATCGGGGCTTCAGTCGGTGTATCGGGGAGCGCCGGCGGCGCCTCGGGAACCGGGGTCTCTCCCCCAGTTGCCCCCCTCTTGGACCTTCTACCTCTCCCGCTAGGGACTACTCCCGGCAATGCTGGTCCGACGACTCGCTTTGGGCCTCCTACACCATTCATTGCCGCCATCTGTTTCTTCATCTCGGCCATGTCTTTCACGAGCATGCGGAGCATCTGATCGGTACCGACCCGCTTTCCGACCTTCTTGCCCGGCATTCTCGAACGAAGATTCTCTGAAAGAACAAAGACAAAAATTACAACGCTCAAACTTGGCTCTTCGTTCCGTCTCGAGCTCACGGGCAGCGGGGAGGTGCAGCTTCAGAGCACAGGAACAAGAGGATGCTACTTTGGCTTGTCGCTCCTTTTATCCCTCTTCGGGCGGGCGTAAACCCGCCTCCGCCCGCCTCCGGGGGCGTGGCTGGCGGCTTCGGTGTCTAGGACAACCCACTCTAGGGCGGGAAAGAGCGCGCCCCGGCTACGCCGCTTCGGGCATACCAGCCGGGACACGCCTCCCGCCCAAGATGGCTTCCCGGGGGGATCGGGGTACTCCACCATACGTTCGGGGGGACCGATTGGTCGCCCCTTTCCATTTGTGCAGAGCCAGGAAAAAGGAGCTGTGCTTATTTAAATGTGTTTTCTTGTTTTATGATCCAATATGGCAGTGAACTGAGATCAAAAATTTGATTCAGGAAATTTAATATTGGGACTTGGGTGGATGTTATGTTAAAATCGTGTTCTAGATGCTCCATTCATATTGGACATTATTTTCAGGTCTTGGACCATTGTTCAACATCTACATTCCAACATTAATGTAGTCCTTATTACTTTTAACCGAACTAAGTAGAGCAACACACCTGAAAATATTGACATTCAAAAGAAAAACCTAGGACCAGATGATGGTGTCCGTCGTGACATCACAGATCTGGTAACCATGACAAACACAATTTAATTAGTTTAGCATGGGGCAGTAGGAAGAGAAAGCATTGCTATTTGCAAAGGAATGGGAGTTTTTGCACTGCTCTTTCCATTGTTATGCGCATTCTTTCTTTGTTTAGGAAGCTTGCATCTCTGCTGGTCCTGCTGGGTTGTTAGGGGATTACTCACTGTTGTAAGCAAGGATGTACCTACACTATGTTTATGAGGGCAGACTTTTCTGCTGCAGCCCTGGTTGAGCCTGTCCTGTGACTGATGAAAAATTGCACTTCTGCTGCTAGTCTAACAGTGTACTCATGCTGTACATAGAAGAAAAAAGCTACACTTTTCCAACCTGCATGGGTCAAATATGTGTTTTTGTGTGTGCTTGTGAAGATGGCACTGACTCTTCCTTTGAATGGCCTGGATATGTGACGGATGCAAATATCCAGTTTAGATGAACCATTAGTGCCTGTACTGCCATCGATCTGTGCATAGGAAAGTACATTGATGTATGTGGTAAGGCTTTTATGATAATGCATGCATGTTATACATAAATCAGGCCTAATTGTATGGCAAACATAAATACATGAATGCACTAGCTTATTAGAGTGTGTATGTGAAAGGCTTATGGCCAAGACAACTAATGATTTGAATGGTGATAATAGTTAACAGAGTGTGCACGTTGCCATATTTTTTTCAAAGTAGTTTGACATTAATCATACTAATATAACTAACAGAGATGCAGAGAAAAGGAAACTTCCATTCTGCCGTCCAGAGAGCTACATGAAGTGAGCAAAATTACAAGGCCACCTGGCTGGCACTGAGCTAATATGGAAGGAAGCATTTTTTGATGGCTTGTCCTATGGAGGAAGCATTGTTCACGCAATGATGCAGATACTAGAAACTGAACAAAAAGCTGCCCCACCCCTTCCACAGAGAACCATTGGGGAGAAATGTACAAAGGGGGCTAGAAATGTGGGACAGGCAGACATGAGGACTGGTTACCTAAGGAAAATCAGAAGAGCATTATCTGAAGGCTGGCCTGGACGGTTTCTTATGGTTTGCAGGGATAGTGCATGGCTTGGCATATTGGGGGCAGAGACTCCAAGATGGAGCTGCACAAGGGGCGAGCAATTTCCAGACCAGGTCAGAGGTCTTGCTCCCCCTGTCGCGCAGCTACCGCCATTAAGTAGTGACAGATTGTGTTGTTTTAAAAGGGGGTTCAGCCACGCTTTGAATTTGTTTTAGTTGGTTTACTGAGGACTAAAAGCTCCAGTTGAGTTGGGAGCAGTACATTAGTATTTAAATACATTTGCTTTTATTTTGTGCTTTTATTTCGTTGTTCTCTTTGGGCCAGCATGATGGGGGTTGCACATGGCTCTCTGTGACAACTACAGTGGAAAAGGAAGTGCAGAGTACTGGGCTCCAGGGTGGTAATATGACTGCTCTGATTTTGATCTAGAAAGTCAGTGCGTCCATTTCCTTCCTTCTCTGCCTTGCCCAGTTCTCCAAGCTTCATTTGTTCAGAGCTCAAGTTGAAATTCAATGGCATAAGTCAACCATGTATCCTTTCTAGGCCACCTTAGGAAATGTCATCACCATCATCCAAATCCCAGTCTTTTGCATCTGACACTTGTTTGCCATGTGTGTATTGACATTTCCAAGAAAAATAGTGAGCGACTATGAACATTTAGCATTATGAATTAGTGCTTGACATCCATAAACTCAGCTGCGTTAGCATTGCAAATACAGTCCTTTTGTGAATCTTGTCCTGAGTTTCAAAGTTCTGTGGTCATTTCATTGTTGTAATTATCTGTGCAGGATTCTCGCGGCAATGGAGAGTGTACAGCACACTTCAAAATGGTCTGCAAGCACCTTCTAATCGATCCATATAGTTGGAGAAACTATCCACAGCATGGAGATCTCACCTGGTCTAGCACCGAGGGATGTAGCAGACGGTCCACCGTATTAATGCAGGCCATCTGACAGACAACCCCGGTTCAAATGGTTCAGGGTACAATCTTTCATTTTCAAGGTTGTTGACAACCTAAATGCTCAGCTTCTCTTACAGAACATAGAGGGATATTTACAAGGAAGTGGCGGGGAGATGCGTTAGACTTCCTGGCTCAACGACTCTCTCCGCCTCTTCTGAAACGCAAGGCTGCACCGTACTGATCCAGCGGGTCAAGAGAAATTCAGTCTCATATGCTCAAATCTACACCACATTACTCACCATAATTTATAAATTTATCACTAGGCCCATAAATGACTGAGACATGAATTTTGACCTTCTGAATCTTATGACCTAATTAATCTATCATAATAAATCACATTTAAGTAAGTCACAATCATAGGCAATGGATTAACTAATGGTAACTCAAGGAAACAAACAAGACCAGCTTGCCATTTCAAAATCTATTTTTATTAACTTTATTTTAAGCAAAATGCATTTTAATACAAAAACTAATATCTCCTTCTCCTGAGCTTTTCTGAGTTTATAAATCCTCTTTTTCTCCCTCACATGCTTCTTTCTCTTGTGAATCATACAACTGATTTTTAACAAAAGTGTCACTATAACAATAACTATTACAGGGTAAAGCACTTTGCCAATGATTGAACTGCCTATGTCAGCAAACCACTCCTTGATTGCCCCAAATCCTTTTGCCAAACGTTCAGAAAAACTGTCACTTTCCATGGGTTCTATTTCTGAGTGAAATTCTGTTATATTCTTAATCAGTAATTCAATGTTCTGACTTTTATCTGTGCTGAACATGCAAAATCCAATAGACTCCTCCCTCTTTTGCTAAAAGGATGTCTAAAGCAAGCCAGTTTTGCATAACCATGCTTCTGGTAGCAATGGGCTCTTTATTGACCAACTGGAAACCACCTGCAGTATCAGTGGACAATCTGTCAACAATTGTGGAAACCGTTCTGATTTTAATTGCATTCAGGGTAATTCCCACCATAGAAATTATTGCGCCAAATATATCTCCCATGATTTCTGAAAAGCTTTCTCTTTTGAATCTATTCAGGTGTTTGCCAATTTCAAATGATCCTTCTCCATTTCTGTCAACATGAAAAATTTTAGGAAAGACAAGACCAAGGTAACTTGTGCCATACCAATGGTCAGGAAGACTGAAATATGCTTTATTTCCACAAACAAAATAAATTCCTAGGAAAAATGGGTCTTTACCACCTTTAAATCCCCAACCCCCTATAATTCGGTAGGTGTCCTCACATTGGCTAGCACCGACAAAATAATTGTCGCAAAGCGTATTATCTCTTCTAATGCAAAGCTTTCCACTAACTGGTTCATCTATATAAATAGCAGCAAATCTGTTTTCACCATTAAGTTTCTCATCCTTGATCTGTCAAAACTTGGATTTAGTTTGTTTCAGCATTTCATTCCTCTTATAAATCGCTCTCTTCTCCTCAACCTGATCAAGGAAAGATCTTTCTTCATCCCTCATTTTGCAAGTTAAATTATTCTTGTATGCGTACTCATGGGTAAATTCATTTGTTACCAGGAAGAATTCCCTCATCTGCTTAGCAGGCCTAACTTTGTTAAGACTATGCACAACTTTCAGGTTAGCAAAGATCTCATCGAAATCAGAATAATAATATTCCAGGCGACCAGTTTGATAGAACAAGCTTGATATAACACTGCATGTTATTCCATAAGTAAGGGGAAGCATATTATACTTGACCCCTTCAGAAACTGAAGTAGGAAGCTCAACACATACAAAGCAATCCTTAACATCCATGACTCTAACATACTCCGATAGGAGTCTGGAAAATGAATTAGTAGAAAAATCTCCAACAGATCTGTCCTGATGGACATCTGGTTTATGCTCAATGATTCTGTTAGTTTTGCCTGCAACATCATGATCAGCTTGTTTTGATTCAGCTTTGCTTGTCATATTTATTTTATAATCCTCCTTATCAATGCCAAAAGGGAAAATAACTGCTAAAACTAACCAAACTAAAATGATTAAAATAACACAAATAGAAGGCATTTTGCAACATCTTCTAAGAATTGCGCACCTTGAATTATCAGCTTTAGGCATTTTTACTCAATTTAAACAAAACAAAAATTTAAAACTAGAAATAAAACTTGAAATTTTACTAAATAATATGTAACACAGTAGTAACACACCAAACACACCCTCCCCTGTTAAATTTTTTTTAGTAACCCTCTAACAACTTTTCTTCGACCTTGCGTCCATAAAAGTATTCAGCTAACACAATTTGTTCGACCTTGTGTCACCTAACACAATTTCTTCAGCCTTATGCCAAAAGCAAACCTCAACTGCAACTAAACCTCAATCATGTCACTGGTTTCTTCCAAATCCTCTTGACTGCTGCTGCTGACCTCAACTATAGGTGGGATTATTATATAGGCCCACTCCGGAGATTTATACTTTTGATTGGGTTTCAATGGCCTCTTGCTTTTCCTGTTAATAACTTCAATTTTCTTTCCAAGCTGTTCTTTTTTGCCTGCTTCACCTTTTTGACTTGTAATTTCGTTGATCTGTTCTTTTGATCTATTGACTAATTTGAATTTCAAATCCTCCTTTGGCCAAATATCACCTTTTTTCAAGAGTTTCTTCTTAGGCTCAATTTCATTACACTCAGCTTTCCAAGCTCTTTTTCTGAATTTTCTTATTTCAGACTCTTCATCACTGTCATCCGAATCAGTTTCAGAGATTTCAATTCTGTATCTAGGAACTTCTTTACTCAGCAGCTTCACTCCGTTAGGAACAACGTCTCTGTAGCTGGTACTTGGTAATTCGTCCTCTTCTTCTGGAATTACTTTTAACTTCCCAGTTTCAGATTTCCTGCTTTCCGAGCTTCCAATCTGCGTTTCAATACTCTTCTGATCTTGAATCTCTTCTGACACAGTTTCTTTTTCAGTTTTCTTTTCTAGAACATCTTCATCATTATCCGAATCAACAGCAATGATGTCTAGATCTTTTTCATTTGATGCTTGATCTGCTTCTACATTTTCCAGATGTCGACTTCTTGTCGATCTTCAGAATCTGGATTTCAGGTTCTTCTTCTTCTTCTTCTTCTTCTGAATCTGCTGTAGTCTAGTCACTGTCTTCGTCAGGATTATCAGGTGCAGGTACACGAAGGGTATGACTGGCATGCACCCACTTTTTCAGACCTCTGTGCTTAACGGCATTAGTTGTGACCAAAATCACTTGTCTTGCTTTCTGCCACCTGGGTACCAAACAGTTCCTCCTCCGATGAACCTTTGTTCTGACCCAGTCTCCTGGCAAAAGATCATGAGCCTGCTCCTTTTCCTTTGAAATCACATCTGTTCCCACCTGATGGAATACAGAGGTTACTACATCAGAGAGTTGCTTACAGTAGTCTAAAATTGCACTGTCATTAATTGCTAGCAACTTTCCAACTGGAATATAAGCCTGTCTTATTACTCTTCCCATGAGAATGTCATGAGGGCTAAAACCTGTTTTATTATCTGGAGTACTTCTCAAAGACATCAAAACAAGTGGAAGAGCATCAGTACATTTGATTCCTGTAGCTAAACACATTTTTGAAAATCTGTTTTTAATTGTGCCATTGATTTGCTCAACAACACCTGATGCTTCTGGTCTGTAGGCACAGTGTAGCTTTTGTTTGATTCCAAATGCTTCACAAATTAATTCAATCAGTCTGTTTTCAAAATGTCTACCACGATCACTTTCAATAGACACTGGAAAACCATATTTAGGTATGATCTCCCTTAAAAGCAATTTTGTCACAGTGATTGAATCATTGTGACGAGTTGGGAAAGATTCGAACCACCTTGAAAACAAACAGACAATCACAAGCACATACCTGAGCTTATTGTGTTGTGGCCTGTCAATGAAATCCATTTGTAACCTGGTAAAAGGACCACCCTCTAGACCTATGGTTCCCATGCTTACAACTGTTTTTCTGTTCGGATTGATTTGCTGGCAGATCAAACAACGTTGGCAAAGCGACTCTGCAATAACCCTACATTTTGGATTATACCAAGTCTTCCTGAAGTGTCTGATCACTGTGTCTCTTCCTAAGTGACCGGGTCCATGTTACATTTGTGCCATGTCAGCAATCATGCAATTAGGCATAGCAGGTCTTCCATCTTTATAAACCCAAATTCCATCTTCCTCCTGCTGTCTATAACCTTCCTTGAGCCATGTGTTTTTCTCCTCATCATCAGCCTCATCTTGTAAGTCTTTTACTCCCTGCCATGTTTCTACCACAGATATTAGCAAAAGAGAGTTCATTACATGTTCATTGTCCCTTTCCCGATTAAGTGAAAGATTGTTCTTTGCACAGTATCGTGCAGTTTCATCTGCAAAAGCATTTCCTTTAGTAATGTAATCTTGACCTTTTTTATGAGCACCACATTTAAATACAGCTATTTTTGTCTGGTAATTGAATGTCATCGATCAGTCTTTTGATTAATTTTGCATTTCTGATTGGAGTCCCTGCAGAGGTTAAATAACCTCTTTGAGACCAGAGCTGCCCATAATCATGGTCCACACCATATCCATACTGACTGTCAGTCACTATGGTAACTTTTTTCACTGCAGCTTTTTTCACAAGCACGAATTAAAGCAACTAATTCTGCTATTGTGCTGAGCGAATTCCTTCAAGAGTTGAACCTTCAACTATTTCAGAAACTGTGCAGATTGCATATGCTGCTCTAAAAAATGCCCTCATCTGTTCTCAAACAAGAGCCATCAACAAAGTAAACAATGTCTGACTCTGGTAAAGGCACATCTTTAATGTCCTTTCTGAGTTTGGTACAGTATTCTAAAACATCCAAAAACTCATGTTCCACATCATCATCAGCAGGAGTCACATTATCTGGCAAAAGTGTAGCTGGATTGAGATTAAGACATCTCGCAATAGACACATCATCTGATCCCAGAATAACTTTCTCATATTTCGTCAATCTGGTGCTTGACAGGTGTTGTGTTTTACTTCTGGTAAGAAGTGTTTCAACTGAATGAGGTACATGTACTTTTACAGGAAACCCCATTATGATTCCTTCACTTTGCTCAAAGCTTACACTTTTTGCAGCCACTGCTTTTAAGCAATCTGGCAATGCTTTCGCAACAGGATTAAGAACAGCTGAAAAGTAAGCTATAGGTTTTTTCATCTTTCCATGTTTCTGAATAAGAACTGACAAAGCACAACCTTCCCTTTCACTGCAATACAGTTCAAATTCCTTATCATAATCTGGCATACCCAATGCTGGTGCATCACAGAGACTTTTCTTTAGCTTTTCAAAAGCCTCCAATTCTGTTTTTGTCAAAACAATTGTGTCCTTAATATCTGCCTTTGTTAATCTTTGTAAAGGTTTCGCAATTACTGAAAACCCACAAATCCATTGGCGACAATAACCAACCATTCCTAGAAACATCCTGATCTATCTTTGAGTTGTTGGTGGCTGTATTGCTCGAATAATTTTTATTCTCTCAATTGTCATTTGTCTAATTCCTTTTGCAATTCTGTGACCAAGGTATTTAACCTCTTGTTTGCAAAACTGTAACTGTAGTTTTGCAGATGACACTTTATGCCCTTCATCTGCCAAGCGATTCAGAAGTGTAATGGTGTCAATCACACAATTTTCTCTTGTTTTTCCTGCAATCAGGAGGTCATAAATATACTGGACTAATGTTGACTCTCCAGGTAACTTTAGATCTTCCAGGGATTTTTTCAATAACTGATTAAAAATAGATGGACTCTCAGTATACCCTTGAGGGATACAACACCATGCTAATATGTGATCGTGAGACCGAAATGCAAAAATTTGCTGGCTATCTGGATGCAATGGAACTGTAAAGAAGGCATTACACAGATCAATGACTGTGTACCATTCTGCATCATGCGGAATCTGATATAGAATTACTGCTGGATTTAGTACGACTGGACAGCAAGGAACGACTATCTTATCACCCTTCTCAGGACCCGAAAAAATATTGTGTACGTTCCGTTTGGCTTTTTAATACCCATAATTGGTGAATTACACGGACTGCTCTTAACTTCTTTCAAAACTCCTTGCTTAATGAATTTTTTAATAACAGGAATTACACCTTCAATTGTTCTCTGGTTTCATTTTGTACTGAGGGATGTTTGGAAAATCTATTCCCTGTCTCACAGTGATTTTTACTGGGTCTACATGTTTCACTAAACCCATTTCATCACCAGTCAAATCCCACATTTTCGGATTCACTGTCTCTTTTTGTTCTTCTGGTAAATTATTTTTTATCAAAGGCAGGAAACATTTTATTTTCTTCATCAACCATTAACAGTGTCAATTTGTACAACCCATCTTCTTCTAAAGTTTGAAGCTCAATACCTTCTGGTGAACAGTAAATTTTACAGTTCATTTTGCATAACAGATCCCGACCTAATAGGTTAACAGGACTGCTGTAACAGACAACAAATCTGTGTTTGTCTTTGTAATTTCCAATTTTTACATCTGCAGGTTTTGTCAGATTTGTTTTAATCTGCTGATTAGCTACACCAACTACCTGGTTGAATCACCCGAGAGAGGAAGATTTTCAATTCCCACTGATCTAACAGTAGAACGGGTAGCACCAGTGTCCACAAGAAAAGTGATATCTTTGTCATTCACCTTACCATTTACAAATGGACCTGACTGATCTACCTCAAGAGTGGCTCCAAGCACACACTCTTCTTCCCCCCTCAGGCACCGTCATGAATAATCCTCTGAATCACTGCTCTCGTTTTCCGTTAACTAAAATTGTTGAGAGACATTTGACACATTTACTTTTTGCGATCTTTTTACCTGTTCAGCTCCGCAGAAACCCGTCTCTGGACTATATCTCTGTGTATTCATGCAATTTGGCAAAGGTGGCTGTGTAATTTGACTTTGCTGAATCAATTGGTTCTGCTGATTCGCTAACTGTCGCTGTAGCTGTTGCTGCTGACTTATTTCATTTAACTGTCGCTGAAGCTGTTGCTGCTGATTTATCTCACTCTGCATCTGTGGATTTAATGATGAATTTTTTAAATTTCTGGGTGTATTTTTACACTCACGCTTCCAGTGTCCAATTTCGCCGCTATTAAAACAAGGTAGCTTTTGTTTTAGCTCTTCAATATTTATAATAAATTTTGGCTTATTTGTAAAGTTCCCTTTGAACTTTCCTGGATTCTGGTTCTGCTGAAAAGTTTTATTTTCTAATGCTGCTATCTGCTGCTCAGCTACCTTCACTTGTGCCCACATTGCCTTTTCCTTGAGTTTCTTTTGCTTTGCATCTAACTCATCACTGCAATATTTTGCCTTTCTCAGGATGTCATCAACTGAAAGTGCTTGCCAAACCACAATTCCAGTCCTATTCATATCCCCTATTTCAGGCCTCAGGTCATAAACAAACCTGTAAATGAAGTGGCTCATGTCACTTTCACTTACTTTTTCATAGCCACTGTATTGTTTAAATACAAGGAGCAATCTTTCATAATAAGAATGAACTGATTCTTTTGGTTCCTGGTTTGTTCTGTCAATTTTAACCCAATCTACTTCTTTTGCAGGAATTTTGTCTTTCAGCCAAACAATTACTTTGTCATAGAAATCCATGACAATGTCTAAAGGAGCGCCTGTTACTTTATGCCGCTGTGGTTCCTCTTTCGGCCAACCCACAGAAATTTTACATTCTGTCCAAAGATCTGACGGGACAACAATGTCAAAGAAACCATCAAGATCAATCCACAGAACTTTAGAGACTTTAATAAATCTGTCAACCTGTCTATACTATTCCACTGGCCGGGGAAAATCATTAGTGAACAGTAATATATCCTGTCTTGTCCAGGAAACATGAACATAACCCCCACCAGCTATTTCCCTCATCGGAAATTCACCAAAAACTTCTCCCCTGTCTCTCTTTTCTTCTTCTCTCTTCTTTGTCCATTTAACTCTCCATTTACTTAAATCACCTAATCTTTTTAAGAACACAATCAATTATTTTATATGAGTTATTCTGCCTGTAGTATTAAGATTCTCTATGTCTTTTTCAGAAAAATCCACTCTGTAATGCTTTTGTAATTGCTTCTGACAAGTTAAATCTATTTCCAATTCAGCAGCCACCTCTTCAAACTGTTCATATTTATTCTTGTTTTTCCACTGAATACTTTTGCAAATAAAAAGCAGTTCATCATCCTGATATTGTTTCAAACAGTCAGTGCCAATTGTGCCAATAATCAATTCTTCTAAATCTGCTGTTAATTTTGCAACATCAAGCGTTTTGACTCAGGAACTTGTGTTAAATCTGTTCTATTTACAGAGCCAGAATATGATTCTGCAACTGATGGTGTGACATTTGACAATCCTTGAATTAAAGTTAAATTTGGCATTGTTTTATCTTTACGAATCTCTGTTAACTCAGAATAACATTTTTCAGCCACTTTCTGAATTTCTGCATTTAAAGGATTCGCTATCACAGAATGTCTGTTCTCACTTTGATCAAAAACTGGTACAACAGTACCAATTGTAACTGGAACTGTCACTGCTTCCATGCCTTTTGTCAATTGTTGAATCAATTCTCCCTTCGCTTTAAAATAATCTGTTATATTTGGAATATCAGGCAATGTCCTTTTATAACTTTTCGGGAAATGAATTCTCAAGTTAGAATTTTCTCTTGAGGATTTTGTTTTCCTTCTAGATCTCTCTCTATCAGGTAATTTCATAAACCTGGGTGAATCCTTCATTTCCCTAGGTGCACTAGGAGAAACTCCTGAAAAACTCATTGGAGTAGAATGTGAACAACCTGGTTGATAAGGCGGAGGACTATTTAACATATCCTCTAAAACTGCATCATCTAATTCTTGATCTAATTCACCTTTTTCCTGAGAATTCTTTTGACCTTATTCTACAACCATTTCTAATACCGGATATAATCCTTCCTGCATGTCACCTTTCCTCCAACGTCGCACTTTATCTTGATGGGTTTCTTTATATAAACTTCTTGGTGTTCCCCAATTTTCTCGCTCAAGCTCCATCATTTCAATTTCCCATTCAACTAAAGCTTCAAATTGAGTGGGTCTGGGGCTTGGTGAAAGAGCCATCATTTTATCTCTTAAGTTCCTTAGAACTTTAACATTAAATGACCCATCCTCCGGCCAGGCTAAAACAGCATCTCCCCTAGTGTATTGCATCCAATTTTCAAACCAGAGAACAGTATGATAACCATATTCTCCTTCCATATATGCTGCAGGTGTTTTATACTTATGAAGTAACTAGCAGCCCGTCCCGACGTTGTCCGGGAGCAATTAGGCTTCAGGGCCCCCGCCTGCCCTGACGTTGTCTGTGGGTCCCCCGGAGCCTTCCTCCATATATTGCAGTATTATACCTCTATGTTTACTTTGTACGCTTTTGTAACCTGCACACGTAACTTTTTCCTCCTGTAATGCACCGTTTGGCACACTTTTTTAATGCTCCGTTTGCTTCCTCTTGCTACCTGCACACGTCACTTTTTCCTCCTATACCTCTGTTTACTTTCTACGCTTTCGTAACCTGTATACGCAACTTTTTCCTCCTGTAATGCACCGTTTGGCTCACTTTTTAATGCTCCGTTTGCTTCCTCTTGCTACCTGCACACGTCACTTTTTCCTCCTATACCTCTGTTTACTTTCCACGCTTTTGTAACCTGCACACGTAACTTTTTCCTCCTGTAATGCACCATTTGGCTCACTTTTGTAATGCTCCATTTGCTTCCTCTTGCTCACGATGTACGCTTTTGTAACATGCACACGTAACTTTTTCCTCCTGTAATGCACCGTTTGGCTCACTTTTGTAATGCTCCGTTTGCTTCCTCTTGCTCACAATTTTCATTTTTGCTTTATTTTTCCGCTGCTCACCGCACCTAAATAAATAACCTACCTCATCCGCCGCTCACCGCTCCTCCCCGCCTGTCCGCTGCTCCTCACCGCCTGTCCACTGCTCCTCACCGTCTGTCCGCCGCTCCTCACCGCTCCTCCCCGCGCCATGTCCGCCGGTCCTCCTAGCGCTCCTGGATGCCGCTCCTCCCCGCGCTCCTCATGTCGGGCACGCACGTCGCGGCCGGTGCTTCTTCCGAAGGACTACTTTTTTTTTGGTAAATTTTTTAAATAACGTATATTTATTAGGTTTATATAGCCTATGTCCATCTGCACACCCTGACAATTACAACGATGTATCAGGTGTGTGGATTGGCGCTGTGGTTCCCGAGTTTACCCGCCTCAAAGGTTCAAAGTTCTTCCTTTATAATAGTAGTATAGATTTTCCACCAAGCGTTTTAATTTTCCTGTAAGGATTAAATAATTTTTTAATTTTCTGAAACCATGAAGGCTTTCTCTCTTCCTTATACCAATAACTCATGTTTAAAAAATCAAATCGTCAAATTTTGAAAAGATCGTAAATATTTTTCCGATGTTCCGCTGCCCTGATTAATCCGTGTGCGAAACTCACCAACAAGCCAATCAGGTTAAGCTACGTCACCACCTTGCTCAACCAATGAGAAACCAGTTTTCAGAAATGACCAATCAGCTAACAGCTCAGTTTAGTCACGTGAACCAATCAGTGTACTTGCTGTGACCTATGTCAACCAATCACAGCACGAACCCTGTGACATACACTGCCGCTGCAGCGAAGCTGCGTGAGTCAGTGTCACTCCGTAAACTCACCCCTCCTTTACAAAATATTTTCACAGTGCCATTTTAAACAATTCTTTTCGAAGAATTTCAGTTAATAACCACAAAAAACAAACCATTTGTCCGTTTCACTAAACAAAGTGATAGTTTTATCAAACATTCAAGAATTCATTTGCGTGAAATAGACGACGCTATTTTCACAAAAACAATTTTTCAGCTTTCATACGAGAGAAACCTATCCATACAAACATGAAATCTTAGGTAGGACTTTAACCAACCAATAGAATTCCTGATACGTCAGTAAGAATAGACAATGCTACCTCACGCTTCACACAAGCTCGGAAAAATCCTACTACTCTTTTCACAACGAGTTTTAAAACAGGCTCCTAGTCCCTATACTCAGAGTTACAATTTCATAGGCAAACCTCACTATTCATGCAATCTATCATACCTAAATCCCTAAACTTGTGTTGTACGACCACAACACTTAGTGATATTTCTGTACCACTAATTTGAAACAGAACAAATGAACTGTGTAACTTCACCTGTCACACTACTCTGCCGGCACATAGGCTTTTCACACTGCTGGAAAAACCTTTCAACAACAAATAACAACTAAACAAAACTTAACATGTGTTAAATATATATCGAATTATCATGTAACATGTATGTTACCATAGTAACCGAACTCTGCTACCAGGAATTTGATCCAGCGGGTCAAGAGAAATTCAGTCTCATATGCACAACTCTACACCACATTACTCACCATAATTTATAAATTTATCACTAGGCCCATAAATGACTGAGACATGAATTTTGACCTTCTGAATCTTATGACCTAATTAATCTATCATAATAAATCACATTTAATTAAGTCACAATCATAGGCAATGGATTAACTAATGGTAACTCAAGGAAACAAACAAGACCAGCTTGTCATTTCAAAATCTATTTTTATTAACTTTATTTTAAGCAAAATGCATTTTAATACGAAAACTCTTTTATTAGCAAATTCATTAAGCAGAATCATTTATTAAAGGCACATTTGTCTTAGCAGTTCGAACCAAAGTCAGCATGAGAAATTCTCAAACATTTAAATTATTACTTCAAAGCCCTAATTCCCTAACTTAGCTAAAGAAAAACCTAAAGGGAAAAAGTAAAGTCTCAAAGGATCCTACTTGAAACGAAAATCCGGCAGCGTTTCTGGAGCACAGGAACGAATGAACAGTGCTCTTAGCAAGGAGGCGATTCTTATACTTTTTCCCTATCTAAAACTAACTAAAAGAATACAAATATTCGAGCAAGATATAATATGATTGGTCAAAGGACATCTCCTGATGCAGTCATCCGACTCTCGCATAGCAAGAGTCACGTTCTTTCAAGAGCGGCATTGTTCATTATTTCTACGTGTCACTTGCTTCCGAAGGTAGTTACATTTGACAAAACTTAACACGACTTCCTTTGTCCGTCCAAGCTTTTCCGCCGCTGAGCGTCAAAATCAGCCTTGACAATGAAGTAATCTGAACCAAATGTCCTTAGCTTCCACACAGCCTTGTTTACGAGCCATTCTCCAAGAAATAATATATGGGAAAACATTTCCACATTCAGTCGTTGCTGTGCGAGGCCCACTTTTGACAAAGCTTCGGACATCCATTTTAGAAATAGGCCACAGGCCTTTTTAGCAAGAGTCTAGTATGCAAGGAAACACAAGACAATAATTAATTCAAGAAATGATAATTATTCTGTTACCCACCCCCTATACTAAAATTATCCCATTAAACTATGGTACCAAGTTTTGCATACAAAAGAATAAACAAAACACAAACACGTGAGACGACATTACATAAACAGAAGCACATTTTAAAGAATGCACATGCTATTATTTTTTAACAGCCGCAGTTAATATATGACAAAACAAAGGACAAATTAAATGTATTTTTCAGAGCAGAATGACAAACATGACAAGAGCACAAATGATTAAACCCGCGTGTTCGTGTTGGTGCATATTACTCTAGGTTGAGTCAGTACAAACGTGCAAATCATGCAACACTCATTAATAAAATAAAAATCATGGGAGTTTCATTTGTCACGAACTATTATTCAGAATTAATTCTGAAAGTCCGCTCCATCAGTACGATATGGTGCAGCCTTGCGTTTTGCCCTGCGATGGTGCTACACTTAGCAGTGTATTGCCAACGCAGGCACCCTTGCACCATAGTGCAAGGCTTTGTGCACAAGAGGAATGTTTATGTGTAGGGAGTTGTCCCTTCCTGCACATAAACTATCCTGAAATGCAATTTTGTCACTTTCATGTGTGTTGCCTAATGCAGCACACATGAAATTCACAAAATGTTTTTTTTTATTGTTTATATACAGGAAGGGGGCCCTCTTGTACATAAACAATCCATGGCATTTTGCTTTTCCTGTGTGTGCTACACAAGGCAGCACACATTGAAAAAGCAAAAACGAGATGAAATAATGCATTTCTCCTCATTTTGCCAATTTAAGACCAGGTTTTCCCTGGTCTTAATTTTTTGGCGCTGCTTCCTATGTACACCAGTCTTGTACATTGGGGGCAGCGTAAAAAACAATGGGTGTTGCGGTGCAAGGCCCACCACAACACCCACTGCCCACCAATTTCATGCTAAGAATAGCGTAAAAGGGGGCCTTATTTACAATGCAGCGTTAAGCCATGGTAAGTGGCTTAATGCTGCCTTATAAAGAAAGCTAAGCCCCTATTGCCCGCACAAAATTGGTCAAAGTGAGGTTGTGGTGGCAATAGGGGCTTGTACATATGCCCCCTAAACTGTTGAGTTTTATTGACCACTCACCTGCATCCCTTCTGAGCCCAATAATTTTCTGACTCTCTTGGTGTTCACTAGGAATGTTTCATAAAAAAAAGAAAAAAATCAGCACAAGATTAAATCAATAAACAAGTAAATATACACAATAGATAATTTCAAGTCATTTAAAATGGCATGGCATCTGGTACTTTACCATATCTTAATGGACAATGTAGTCCTAGGGCTATCTATCTACATGTCTTCTTAACTGGCCTCAATATACACACTCAGTCAACAATGTTATGGTGCTAATGATTATTTAAGTTGTAATTGAGCCCTTTTAAACTTTCAAATAAAGCCCAAAGGTTGTAATCGTAAAAACAAGATTTAAAAAATGAAACAGAGATTGTGTGAGTATAATAGAATCTCTAGGGTCAAGGCATACGTTTGTGTTAAAGTGACCTTCTTTCGAGCATATATTCAAAGTATTCAGTGGCCATTTTATAGCTTTAATTGCTGAGGCACTAAATATAATTTTATGGACTTAATTAAATGAATGACAACAGAAATACTGCCAATCTATCATAATTGTGATCTAGCAATCCTTGCCTCAACCGCAAATGAACACGGAAATTGAAATGCAAGACATGTGTCTATTTTTATGAAACTTAACCTCAAACATATTGTTTTATGACCAAAATAAAATCGTCTTTAGAGGACATGAACCAGAAGGATAATTAACTTTCTAAAACATTAAGCACTTACCTTCCTCTGGGACATTTAACTTTGCTATGGTCAGTATTAGATTTTTCTACGCTTGAATTGTTGAGTTTTATGGCTTAGTTATTAAATACTTCATAAGGATATACCATGCAAACTTTTTTGAAGAATTATGAATTAACATATAATTGACACCACTCTTTAAGTCGCAGGGCTCAACTTAAACCACAGCTAAATCGTCATCAACTGACTTGACAGGTGTGTGTGAAGCATACAAGAAAATAAATTAACGGGGCCATCTACTGAATCATATCACGATAGATCTCAAAACGCAACCAGACATAATCAAACAAATGACTATTCTGGAATATCTCTTGTTGGTCATTATTAGCAATGCAATACATGGTAAATATAGCACTGTTTTATTCTCTACACAAACGTTACTAAGTCCAGGACTTGTCAGGCACATAGGGTCAGAAGTATTAACCTATTTTGTGGTCTCAAATGCTCTGCTGAGCAAAATGGGGCTTTGTGACCGAATAATAGATTTGTCTTGTGTACAAATATCTTTTTCAGAGTAGGTAAACTTTTACTGACCCCTAAATGTGGATGTTTATTTATTACCGACTTGCAATTTGCAAAGTGCATGTTGTAGGCATCCCTTCCAAATTGCAAGTTGGTACCACATGTTTCAATGTCTTGCGATTGAGATTTGGGTAAAAAAACAGTGAAAAGTTACTGATTTGCATTTGCATACTGCCAAATAAATATTAATTTGGTAGGTCTGATTGCGACCTACACCTGAATGTGGCCTGCATGACTCAATTAACTTGGAAATGTGGATTTTTAGGAGTGTGGCTTGTAGATATTGTCTCTGTACTCTCAAAGGTGTGATGCAACACGACACACTGAGCAAGTGAGAAAATGAGGTGACTTGCATAATGCACACTACATCAGCTGTTTTTTGATTGATATGGTGGTTCTAGCTATGGTTTGCAACACTTTTGTTTGTTTCATAACTACAACGGTATATCACGTTGATCCCAATAGGATGTACTGCCTAATTGTAGTGGGACGTATATTGAATACATCGTGCAGAGGTCAGTGCAATGTATATCCATTGTACATTCTCGCGCATTCAGCGTGATACACTTTATGTATTGTTTCAAATGTATTGCTCGTGCATGGAGGGTGCGCCCTACAAGATTCTTGGTTGACTGGTAGCCACCGTTGGGTTTCCTGTGGATCGGACGCTTCATGTGTCGGGTTGAGTTATTTCTGCATTAAACTTGATCTTCATCGTGATTGAGTTTGCCGTTTCCATTATTTCTGCAACTTAAAATTTGGCGACGATTGGGAAACTCCACCCACACCCACGCCGAAGATTACTACTTTTTTACAACCTCCTGATTCTGAGTCGGACGTACCTCCGGTTGATTTCTTCATCTGAATAGAAAATTCTGGGACAGTTAATGGTTCCTGTTTCCTCGGTGGAGGTATCTTCAGACTTTCATGAAGCGTGATTGGTGAAACACAGAGCCCGTTCATTAGCTCTCTGATGATAGAGGCGTGACCGGAGAATTTCTGAGCCGTTCACTGGCTGACTCTGTGCTCTGATTTATAGTGTCTCCTTTCACGATTGGCCAAGGAATTACACTTCCTGCTTGTGAATTTTGCTTGTGACGTTTCCGATTAATTGTGAGACTTCCTAATTGGCTCACTGGTTTCTATCAGAGTGTCACCCTTCCCGTATTCAAGGAAGCAAAACTGATCAAAGCTTTGTTTTTCTTTAATTTTGGATTCAGCGTATCGTTACAGCGATACGCACGCTTTGATCTATGTCTGGTGTATTATATTAATCAATTGCCTGTGAGGTTAACCAACGACATACGTACAAGGTTACCCTTGCCGTGTAATATTCAGCGATATACACGTTTTACAAGCATTTTAGTATCTCTAACAACGCGTATCATCACAGCGATACGCACGCTTACTTTGTATCCAAGCATCACTATTTTATCAACTCATGTCATCGCAGCGATGCGCACGCTTGTTACATCTCTTAGCAACGCTCGTTTTAATCAACGCGTGTCATTTCGGTGATACACACACTTACCTGGCATTTACCCACTATTATTGCAAGTGTATTTCTACATTGTTTGTTGAAATATTTATCGTCCACCCTTAATACCTACTTGTTTTTAATTATTAATGAGCTACCCTTTTGCCCTGCTTTCCATTAGATCGGTGCCACATACATAATCTGGCCTCACACCGTATGAGGTGGTACTTGGTAGGCCCATGAATATCTGGGGCATACATAAGCCATGCTCTATACATGATGTACCTTGTGTCTTGATAAGTGACTACCTGTCCCATTTGACTGACAGCTTGCTTTCTATTCATCAACAGGATCGAGAAGCACTTCCTGACAGGTCGCAGGGTGATTGCCATATTCTAGGGCCCGGCGACCAAGTGATGGTGAAAGTCTTCCGGAGTTCGAATAGCCTGGAATCGAGGTGGCGCTGCCCTGAGCGGGTGCTCCTGGTGACAAGAACTGCAGTCCGAGTGACCATTCAGAAGAAATGGATCCACTCCACACACTGCGAGAAAGTCCCGTCAACCCTGGTGGAGCACGCTGCACTCGCCGACCATTGAGACATCCTGGACGCAGAAAGAGGCCAAGCCTTATCACCTGAAGGACCTTGAGGAAGTCTTCCTGGACCACACGATCCCTGGTGCACCTCAATATCAGTTGCGTCCACGGAGAGAAGCTGTACTGTAGAAAAAGACTGGTTGAACAACCGTCGTGGGTTAGTGAAAGGCTGAGCCGAGGAGGGGGGGGGGGGGGGATTTGTTTCCTAATGACACCTGTCTAAACTCTCAGTGAAGAAACCAATGGCTGCCCAGGACTTTAGAGCTCCATCTGCTTTGTTATTTCAACGTCTAGATAAACATGCCTTTCGAGAAGACATTGATTGCTGCAAAAATCTGTGACAAGAAGACTATATTTATTGCTGGGTTTACTTTCATTGTGATTATTATGGCAGTAATAGCTTAGGTTGTAGAGGAAGTGGCTCCTGTTCGACAAGCTCTGAATGCCACTACTCCAGCCCCCATTGAGCACCATTATTTCTCCCTTCCCTATCATGAGCAGCAGCATAGAATGTCCTACCTCAATAATATGTTCATTCAGATGTTGCACCACACCCATAATGATACAAACATCACCAATTGTTGGGTGTGTGGAATGATGCCAGCTCATTAGAAAAAGGGAGGAACACCTTTCATTCCTCTGCCATTTTCACACAATTGCTCTTGTCAGGCTTGGTTCACTTTGTTGTGGGTTTCTGAAGTTGAAATATCACCTGTGCTGATGTAGGGAAACTGAATTTCCAGCTAAATAAAGTGTGTTACCCTGAAGGAGATCCACAGGCAAAAGGAAATGAATGGGAGATGGAGGAGTATCGCAGACGAAACTCCTCCATGCGCTATGTTTTCCCAGCACTCATACATCCAAGGGAAATGGACCACCTGTTATTGCTGTTACTAGAGCCCGAGCAGACTTGTCTGAGAACAGTGTTGGAAATATTCCTGTGGGGAAGAGCGACTGTACCCTGGTGCTGAATATTACTGGAGCAAATAACAGTAGCTTTATGTCATCCCACAATACTTTCTTTATCTGCGGGAGTAAAGGATACTACCATCTACCCATAGGATGGTCAGGAATTTGCTATGTGTCCTTTATGCTGCCACCTGTGTTTTTGGCTCCTGCATCCAATCACAGAGATTATAGACTATTTAATGACATATCCAAGAACCGATATAGGAGGACAATAAATCATGATGAGGTAGATCAGACTGACACTGCATTACAGCAATATTTTGACTTTAATTTGTGATTGTTCTTCTTTGTCAGTGACGCTTTAACCAGTAGGAAAATCAGACGCCTAACACGTGTTGTAGAGGTCGTGACCAACCAGACAGTTATGGCACTTGGAAACAATACAGAAGAACTGCAAATTGCAAAGATTGTGGAGCTCCAAAATAGAATGATCCTTGATGCTGTGTTAGCTGATCGCAGTGGTTCATCTTGCATCATTGGTAGCAGTTGCTATGTTTATATCCCTGATCATGCCCCTTCTGTTTTTGATGCAATCTCTAAATTGCATAAAATTGCTGCTGAGATTCACCCTGACACCGGAACATGGACTTTAAGCGGTTGGTTATGGACACTGTTTATTACCTGGGGTTGGAAGCTATTGACGATCTTATGTATTTATTTTGCAATCCTATTATTTTGTTGCTTATGTCTACAATGTGGCCCAATGCTTTGTTCCCTCTGTATCGCTTCTTGTATACCTACCAAACGCAACATTAAGAATGTAAACGCCCAACATGTCTTCGACCAAGAAGTTAATCAAATGATGTTGATTGATATACAGTACGTTTTATTTGTTCCTTCTAAGTCATTGATGTCTTCAGCTAATGCTAAAATGTTCGTCTGTCAAAACTTGGTAGAGATAACTGCTAGCATGATCTGAAGCCATTTTATTTTTTGGTATCCATTTGAGTTAAGCCATGTGTTTGCCATTTGCTTCCCCTTCTTTGCTGTTGCCTGCTTCTCCATTATGCCTGAGTCATCATCTATAGTTAGCTACTGCAGCACTGAGCCTGAGTACTGCTCATGCTCAGAGAGGCCTTAGCTGTTAGGATGCACCTGTCATGTATTCAACTGTCAGGCTATTTTAACTGATGCCAGCAGTATTATAGCTCCTCCGATTTTGTTGACTGAGCGATTCTCATGTATCCTTATAAGTGAACATCTATTTGTGTGTACACCTGTACTGCTTCTTTTTACCCTCCATGCTTACACTGCACTTACTACAGTACATAAGCCCCCTGGTTTCTCTACTCCATGTGCTACCTCTTACATTGCCTATGGGTTGGGTATAGATGTAGTTCCACCTCATGAGGTTTAATCAACTCTTTGTTGAATATTACAGCTTCCGTGCCAATCTCTACTTTGTCAGTCTAAACGACCGGTGCGCAAAAGTACGAACCACTGCACCAGGTGAACCCCTGAAAGGCTCACCCCCACAACTTTTGTGCAACATTGAAAACATTAAAAACCAGAAGCTCATTGAAACCTATTGAAGAAGAATGCTATATGGTGTACACGTATCCCATTGTAATTACATCCTGTCAGTAATTAATATGCACTGCAAATGATAGTGGATGTCCGTAGTATGCCAACAAAATAATATTTTCATTATGGTGTGGGATATTCAGTTGGTAAATTCCATAGCCTTAGTGCCTGCAACACTGAATAGAAATTAGGATCCTGAAAATACGGTATCATATACCGTTTCTTTAAAAAAATTCCCACACTGGTACAATGAGGGAGTAACATTGCTGTGAGGCCCGCAATACTAACTAGAAAAAATAATCATGTAAATGCGTTCGGGGAAGTCTGTAGCTGCACACATAGAAGATAAAATGTAAAAAAATTATTCCATTAGAGTTGGGGAAATGCGGCAAGGGAATTCCGTAGCTATTGAGCCTGCAACAATAAGTAAAAATTACGGCATTTAAAGGAAGGAAGCACACAAAGAATGTAGACCAGTGTATGGGATTTGTGAAGAAAGTGTGAAGAAAGTGTTAAGAGTAACAGCATGTGGTAAGTAGTGCCGTGGGGTGGGGGAGGGAGTCCTGAAGCAGGAGCTGTGAGCAGAGACCAGGACATCCCTTTCCATAACAAGCATGGCAGCGAAAGGGAAAGCGACCGCGCTATGTTAAATTAGTAACCTGATCTATGACCAGCTAGCTGCCAGCCTGGCGCCGCTGCTCACTCCCGAGACCCAAAGGCCCTGGGAGTGACTGTTTAGAGGAAAGGTGGGCCATTTGTGTGCTTTCATTATTGAAAGCCACATACAAAGGCCAAGGGAATGTGTGGGAGGAGTCCAACACACACAGAGAAGTGTCTGGGAAGTCTAGAGTGATTCCAAGAGGCCCAATGTGGCCTATGTATCAAGACCCTTACACTTTTGGTCCTCCACCACCACCGTTCTTCTATGGCCCACCCATGTACCATCAACAAAATTACCAGAACTGGGGTAATAACCAAGGAAACCAAGCAAAACCTTTTTTAGGGAGAGGCCGTCCAACTCAGCGAGCGAAAAACAAAACCAACCAGAGTGTGCAATGGGCCGAACCAGTGGCGACAACAGGACGCCACACACGGAGCAAGGGACCTCCGGAACCGACAACGAGCAACAACCCAGTCTAGTAGTCAATTTGTCGTCTCTGACTCTAACAGATATACAAATACAAGTACTCAACAAGGGTTTAGGTTTCGTACCAACTCCACTCACAGACAAATTTAAACTTTGCTGTGACCTAAAAGAATTCCTTAGGAAAATCAAACTCCAGATATTCTTTAAAGACAAGAAACCAGAGGAACAAACAAAAAGTGATACAGGACTACAAAAGAGGTCAAATTTCTACCGCCAACCCACAGTTTACCAGTGGAAATATTAGCTTTTGAGAAAGCAGTAATGAAAGAGGTACAAGAGTTGGATCCACTTACAGTCAAAGTCTTCCACAACACCAGCAAGGCAGAATTAACAGCGATACAAGAATTATCCAAAAATGACCAAATCACGATCAAACCAGCCGACAAAGGCGGAGCAATAGTTCTGCATAACACTGCAGACTATAGAAAGGATTGCCTTGGCCTCCTAGGAGACACAAGAAACTACACCATCCTCAAAGAGGACCCCACGGAGCGGTTGAGAGTTTCAATTGCATACCTCATTGAGGATTGCCTGTGCAATAACTGGCTATGTTGAAATGAGACAGAATTCCTGAATAATAAAAAACCAATAACACCCTATTTTTATACAATCCCGAAAATCCGTCAGAGACTTGAAAACCCTCCGGGTAGACCAATAGTCTCGGGGATTGGTTCAATTCTGGAACCGCTATCAAAATTTGCAGATGCCTTTTTAAGACCTCTTGTACAAAACACTGATACCTATTTAAAGGATACCAAAGACGTGCTCTGCCTTTTGAAACATCTGAATTTTGACCCCACATCCAGCATCCTCATCAGCCTGGATGTGGAGAGTCTATACACAAGTCTGCCCCATAGAGAAACTTTACAAATCCTGGAAGAGGTACTGTTTGAGAGCGAATGGAAATACTATACCCCACGACATGTAGTGAGGGAGTGTTGCCAACTATCACTCACTGAAAATTTCTTTCGGTTTGAGGCCACGCTATACAAACAACAGCACAGGACCAGCATGGGCAGCACTTTTGCGCCGAGCATAGCGGGTCTGTATGTTCATCAACTGGAAAAAAACAAGAATCTGAACAAGACGAATCCATACAGACACCAAATACTGACATGGAAACGCTACATAGATGACGTTTTCTTAATCTGGCAAGGAACGGAAGATGAAGCAAATTCTTTCTTGACATGGTTAAATATACAAGATCTTTTCCTGAAATTCACAAGTTCCATGAGCAGAACAAGCCTAGTGTTCTTAGATCTGAACATATATGCAAATTCAGGAAGTCTTATCACAACAACCCATTTAAAAGAAACAGCTCGCAACTGCCTATTAACATATGACAGTTTTCATCCTCGACACCTCAGACAAAACCTCCCCTTTGGTCAATTCTTGCGACTGCGGAGGAATTGCAGCCACAAGGAAGACTACATGATTCAAGCAGAAGACTTGAGCAAAAAGCTGAAATGCAGAAAATACCCCAACAAACTAATAGAAGAAGCCAAGAAACGGGCTGGTAATAACAACAGAGATGCCTTATTGGAACCAAAAGAGAAACCAGAATCAGAAAATATAAGACCTATCTGCATCACAACATTTAATCAAGTATCTGACACAGTCACGAAGATAATCAAGAAACATTGGACTGGGGTTAACAGTGGGGGACTCAACATACCCACCCCCATGTTCAGCCACCGCAGAGGAAAAAACCTAAAAGACTTTTTGGTTCACACTCGCCCAGTACTCACAAATCCTACAGTTAGATCACAACCACTACCTAGTGGGCACTTTCCCTGCAGCACTTGCAGTGTCTGCCATTTAACTTCAGTGACAAAAACTGTCTCTTCTAACAACAGCACCAAATGGGAACTAAGAGGTTTTTCCAATTGTAATACCTGTGGCGTGGTGTACTTATTAACATGCACCTGCAATTTACACTATGTAGTTATGACCACCAGGAAGGTCAGTACCCGCATAGTGGAACATAGGAGCAACATTCGGTGCAAACGAGCAACAACCAGGATGACGAACCACTTCATTGAGCATAATCACACACCCAATGACTTGACATGGGTAGTGTTACAGATTGTAAGAAACAAAGACAACCTGGAGAAAATTCTTCATGAATGTGAACAGAGATGGGTGTTCAAATTACACACAGACACCCTCGGGCTCAACGATGACATTCCCTAGGGTGCTTTTAGAGAATAACGGGACCCACGATGCCAACTAAATCCATTCAGAGTTACAAATCTGGATTATTTCGGGATCACCTTAAAAATTTTTTCAGATCTAAGTATAACAACCCCTAACCGAATCATAATGTGGTTGGGTAATAAAAACAGTAACTCACTCGTCAGATTTAAAAACCTGAGCTGATACTTCAAAGAAACTTTTAAAAAAGCGAATGTCATACCATTCTCTATGATACTGAAAGAAATTAGTGCACCAACCAACATGCCACTAAGGAACTAAGTGCACCAGCCACCATGCCACGATTAATTGCCCTTTCCTTTGACCCCAGCACACAAAAAACGATCAATGTTTTTCTTTTTACCCAAAATTTCTAAATAGAATATAATGGAAGCAAAACATTCAAGCACCATTATAAAAATATTTTTTCTATAAATACGACTTGTATAACGGCATTACAGGATCATTTGGAAACACATGCCTCCAACCCTTGACCCGTTCCGTCACGCTAACGTCCTCCCAACATGGCCACGATGCACTAAACGGTGTAGCTCTGATAATTTCCCAACCCGGAAGCGCAGTGACTTCAAATACACCGCCCGCCCTACCGCCGTCAATATGCGGTCGGGAGGGGAACGAATAGGTAATACCAAGTGGCTTCACCGATACGGAAGTAAGTACAGGCATACAAAGCGCAAACGGACATGATTCTGTATCGATCACAACGAGGGTCCTATACTCGCCACTAAAAACGCGATTTTCCCATGGAAACGCTAATTTAACAATTGCATTTAAAACCCAACAGCAATGCTTCCACGGGGTGATCCTGCCCCCGCCTGAGACCATGAAGTGCAATTTAGCACCAATACATGTAAATATGCTTTTGCCATGATGAAATTGGATATATTTGTGTTGTGTGTCTTGTCTATAGTCACAATAAGTCCTGTGTTGCTGATTGATAGTGCGAGCGTGAGAGGAGTAATTGTCCTGAGGCGGAAGCCGGGACGGTGTTATTATTATTTTTGCTGCTCTGTTTATATTTGACAACTACTACTTTTTAAAATTACACCTGTGCGTGCCTGTGATATATTTTTGAAAACTGCCACTGTTGGGCACTGTACTCGAACCCAGCATTGGAGGCAACTTGCTCCAGTGGGTTCTGCCATTTTGGGTCTGGAGACGGCCAAGCAGTGCAGTGCTCCGCCCCTCCCGCCCTTTCCTCTTTAAATCAAGGACTCTCCACGCTCCACACTGATTGATAGTGCGAGCCCGAGAGGAGTAAGTGTCCTGAGGCGGAAGCCGGGACGGTGTTATTATTATTTTTTTAAAACATAGCGATTGCTGCTCTGTTTATATTTGACAACTACTACTTTTTAAAATTACACCTGTGCGTGCCTGTGATATATTTTTGAAAACTGCCACTGTTGGGCACTATACTCGAACCCAGCATTGGAGGCTACTTGCTCCAGTGGGTTCCGCCATTTTGGGTCGGGAGATGGCCGAGCAGTGCTCTGCCCCTCCCGCCCTTTCCTCTTTAAATGGCTCCCCTCACTAGGAAGCGCAGCGGGCGCGCCAGCGGCGCGCCGAAGGCTCGCCAAAGGCGAACCCGTCTGCGCCTGTCCGCGCCGGACCCGCGCCCAGGGCCATACCCCATGCCTCTCCCAATCTAAGCCCTATACTCAAACAGGCTTACAGTAGAGAGACACTCTGGGCCTTAAACATTAAGTCCCCCAGCAAGGGCTGCAAAGTATGGGAACCTGGGACGAAAGCCCCATTTACATCTTCCCACTGCACTAACTGCTCTCAACTGCTGCCCAAACCCCTCTGGCTTCCTATTTCAGCCCAAGGAAACCAAAATACAGCTTTCATTAGGAAAAAAGACTCCCTGGTGAAGTGCCTCCTTCTCAATATGAGGTCGCTAGTTAAACACAGCTCGGAAATAGCAGAGCTAATCCAGGATGAGGACATAAAAATAGCATTCATTACTGAATCATGGACTGATGCAGCATCAGGTCCAGATATAGTGAAAGCCACTCCCCAGGACTTTGTCTGCCACACCCAAGACAGGGACAAGAGGAGAGGGGGTGGCCTAGCCATCATCCACCATAAAAACATTAGAGGCTCCTTTCAACCCGGTCCCGCCGGCCTTGATGAATCTCTGCTTTTTAATTTCACTCTTTCAAACCATCTGTCCCTCATAGGCTGCCTTGTTTACAGGCCCCCAGTTGAGAAAACGCGATTTTTAGCAGCATTGAGTAAATTACTAGAAGAGGCAGCAAGTACCCAAAGGTTTACGCTACTCAGTGATTTTAATTTTCATCTGGAATGCAAAGCAGACACAGATACTCGAGACCTAATAGACCTACTACAGGGGATTGATATGATGTAACGGGTATCTGACCCCACACACAGAGCAGGACACACCCTAGACGGGATTTTCTTGAATCTACCCAGTCTAAAAGTTACCTCGGTTCTACCAGTATCTTGGTCCGATCACTCAGCAATTTTCTTTGCCATTCCCCTTACCACTCCTGAAAAACCACCCAGCACCAGAAACGCCCCGAGACAAGTTAGAAAATGGAAGAACATTAAAGGGGATGATCTGGACAACATATTAAAAAACTCCCTGACCCCTCTCCCTAACAACGTGGAGGAAGCAGCCAGCTCATATACGGCCTGGCTGGACCAGGCTTGCTTACTCTTGGCTCCCCCCAAAACCACCCACTCCACCCGGGCTAACCCGGCTGCCCCGTGGTTTACGGAACAAATCAGGGAACACAAAATACAATGTAAAAAGCTCGAAAAGGTCTGGCGAATGAATTATAGCGACCTGGACAAACAAATTCTCAATTCTGAGCAAAGACGTTATAAAGAAAGAATCCTACAAGCAAAAAAAGCTTTTCTCTCCAAACAGATAGAAGATGCCAGCAATACCCCCAAAGAACTTTTCCAGACGGTCTCTTCTCTAGCAAACCCAAAAACCATAGAAATTCCCTCCAGTCTCTCACTATGTGAAAGTTTGGCCACCTTTTTTCGTGAAAAGGTCGAGAACATCTCCTTTTCCCTAGACAGCCAGGTGAAGATTTCTCCCCCGAATGAGGACCCAGATTCCCTCAGACCTGTGGTTACACTTCAAAACTTCAAACCCATCTTGGAAAAGGAAGTGATGAGACGCATACAAAAAATTAAATCAGGCTCCCCTCATGATCCTTGTCCCACTGCAATAGCCAAACTAGCACCAGATGCCATCGCCAGGGGACTCAACCCCCTTTTTAATCAGATGCTGGAGAAAGGGGAATATCCTTCCAGATAGAAACGAGCCTCCATCCTGCCCCTGCTAAAAAAAACAACTTAGACATCACGGAGATGAACAACTATCGCCCGATCGCCCGACTCCCCCTCCCTGCTAAAATAATAGAAGGTAGCCTGAATGCACAACTAAGCACCTTTCTAAAAATAGGCGATCATCTTGACTCTTCCCAGCACGGTTTTCGTGCGGAACACAGCACGGAATCTGCTTTGATCAAATCAATGGAAGACAAAAGGCAAGTGATGGACGCAGGAGGTAGAGCGGCCCTGATTCTGTTGGATCTTTCTGTGGCCTTCGACACGGTCCACCATAACCTACTGGTGGACCGGTTGAGGGCCTGTGGAATCCAGGGAAAAGCACTAAAAATCCTACAGGCGTTCCTGTCCGACAGATCACAGTCAGTGGCGCTAGGAGGCCACAAATCGCAGTCATTTGTACTACCCTGTGGAGTCCCCCAGGGATCTTCGCTTAGCCCTACCCTTTTTAATGTTTATGTGTCTACCCTCACCCCGGTGATTAGATCGTTCGGTTTTCAACTCACGGCCTATGCCGACGACACACAGATTGTGGTGTCCCTGCTACCCGGCAACACTGATAACACAGCAGACAGATTCAAAAACTGTATGCACAAAGTGGGGTGCTGGATGGCACAAAGCTGCCTTAAACTGAACTCCTCAAAGACAGAGGTCCTGCTCTTTGGAGCAAGAGAGAACTTTTGGTCCCCGAGATGGTGGCCATGCGAAATGGGACCACTCCCCGTGCCGGTTGACAAAGTGAAAAACCTGGGCATACTTGTGGACAGCTCACTGTCCTTTAAACCCCAGATTAACGCACTTTCTTCCTCCCTCCATTATACCCTTAAAACCATCAGAAAAATTCTCCCGTACCTGGAGAAGAAACACAGGAAAACGATTGTCACTGGTCTAGTGCTCTCTCGCCTAGACTACTGTAACAGCCTGATGTTAAACGCCCACCAGAGTGTACTCAACAAACTCCAACTGTTACTAAATGCAGCCGCCCGCCTGATCACCGACACTTCCAAATTTCCTTCGGTATCCCAGGACCTGGTGGCACTACACTGGCTGCCAATTCGTAAGAGAATTGCATTCAAGGCTCTGTGTATGGTCTTCAAAGCCTTTCATGATATGGGCCCCAAACACATGAAACTGCTCTTTCGCTGGCATAAACCAGCACGAACCCTGAGGTCAGGAGAATTAGCCCTGGTCACGGTCCCCAGAATCAAAAGAGCTCGCTGAGGAGGTAGGAGCTTCTCCCTTAGGGCGGCAGAGGCCTGGAACAAACTCCCACTTATGCTCAGACAAACTCAGAATCTGATGGCCTTTAGAAGAGGACTCAAGACTTGGCTCTTCACTCTGTAAGCCTGCGCTCTCAAGTTTGCCCTTTCAAACCAGCGCCAGGACACCTCCGGGTAACAGAGCGCTCTACAAATGTGCCAAATAAATAAATAAAATAAATGTGTGTGAATTCACAAAACCACGTTTTTCACAGCGTCCTTTTTTTGCACTGGACTTGAGAGCCTGCAAGCACCAATAAGGTGCAGAAGGGGCACCACCGCCCTACAAAAAATGTGAATCTCATGTGTGACCCCTTTGCTCTTAAGGAGGGGATGTTTGCCACTAACCATGTGTCATTCTCTTTTACAGAAACATCATTAAGATACAAATTGTATGTATAACACGCATGTTTTAAAATTAACAGCGCATAGAAAATATATCGAATCAATCCTATTTATTAAAATATAGGAGTGGTATATACAGGGCTGGACCCTGTATGGTCCTGATGAAAAGCTTGGGGAGCTTGAAACATGTTGACCAAAGAACACTGATTTGACCCAATTGAGGTTAAATAGCAGTGTTACCCCATTTTAATATGCCAAACTAGGAGGAGAATAAATCGTTGAGGCCCACTAGCACAGTATTTTTAAATCACACACCCACTCCACCACCACAACACTTTACACCACACATAGTCTTTCACAAATAAAGTGCTCCTGCGTAGTTCGCTAGTCGCAGCACGCCCCTTTTCGTAGAGAACTGGGATGGCCACAATGATGAAGCATGTCACCGTGGGGAAACCCCGGTGACTGAGGGGACTCTAGAAAAAAAAAATTCTTTCTCTTTTGGTAAGCACTGACAAAACTGATGCAGTAACCATAATATACGAACTAGGTCTCTGAACCCATCACCACGGGTTCCTGATTTTTGGATACATGTAACTGGAGTCTGACCTAGCTTTGTTTATCCTCCTTCTCTCCCTGTTTCTTAACTATTTTACTCGGATATGGACATGTATCTAAAATAAATAAATTCACTTCTCATATATTTATCTCCACTTGTCTGTCTTAATTTTATCTCTTCTGTTCAGGCCATGATAAATCAAAAGGTTCCAATACTCTGTGAGAGTAAATGAAAAAGAAGAGGACCTGGGTAGTACTGCCACTCAAAATATGTGGTCTAATTATATTGTAGGCAAAACGCAAGTAAAAGAGAGAGGGACGATTACCTTATGCATGTTAATCATGAATTCATTGGAGGTTGATTGGCTTGAAACACTGCTTCTTAAAAGGTATGGGGAGAGAAAACTGAGTTGACATTATGCCCTTAGTATACCATGGTCCTGCAAGGGAACGGGGTATGAAGGAAAAACCTCCTTACCTTCACGCCGAGTGCATCCGTTTTATGCATCGTAAATGCAGCACCGGGAAAGTGATTTTTGAAATACCAGGGCCTCATTTATGAGAAATGACGTGTAGCTGCGTGAAAGCAGCGATGCTTCACTTCTCAGTGCGCACTCCTTGCGACATACCTGATGCATCATATTTAATGTATGACGCATCATGTCGCAAGGAGTTACAGATACGTCAATATTACTGATGTATCTGTAAGCGCAAAAGTGACGCATTGCTGGAGTGTGTCACAAAAGTGACGCAACTCCAGCAATGAATCCTTTCACATGGGGCAAGCCCCATGTGAAAGGGCCAGCGTCAGTCTTACTCCTGCTGTGAGGCAGTCGCAAGATTTTGACGCAACAGCGTCCTAGACGTGACGCAGTGAAATCTCTAGAATTTCACTGCACCACTTCTACGAAGCTTTTTGCGGGGGAACGCCCCCCCCTGCATTTATTATACCTGACGCAGGTATAATGTAGCGCAGGGGTTTACAAAGTGACGCATCTGCTTTGATGCTTCACTTTGTAAATAGTGCGTAACAGGAGGCATGTTTTACACCGCCTATGCGTCAAAAAAGTGACGCATCGGGAGCGCAAAAGTGACGCAAGGCCTCATAAATGAGGCCCCCAGTCATTACGGTGCTCACGCACTGGCAGCATCATGGCAGTTGCTAGATGCTGCCTGGTGATGCCTGCGACAGAACCTTCAGTGAAAAAAGACTAGTCACATTAAATGGTTCCAAAATGCCGGTCTCATTTGCAATGTAAATATAAATGTATAGGGGGTCTGGAACCCAAACTTTCAGTTTGCAGAATGCATGATCTTTGTATTTTGCACTTGTCACTATACTAAGGTGAACCATCCACAGAGTGCATCACCAGGTGGAATTGGGTAACATACCTGCAATGACTTCATCACTGTTCACTCAGCATGTCAATTTAGTTTCGTGGGTTGAAACAGACAAAGAGACAAAAGAAAGCTAGCCTAGAGGTCAGTGATCTGCAACAATGAGTCACTTGGAAAAAAAAGAAATTCAGCAATTACTTCTACAGGCGCTTAGGCTCTGTTCGACTCAAAATTTTCATTCACAACCCATATCAGCAGACAAGGGACAAATGTGAAACGTTACTGCTGCTACTGCACTTTGACACCAACAGTGAATGTTCCCTATGATTGATTCTCCTGAAGTTGGACTTTTAACAAGCTAAATACACAGGATTCCTAAAAGAATAGGGTTTCAGTTAGAAAAAAGAGGGCTTGGGAGTTTATTGATTCCTCCTGCACTGAAGTTAGGATACTCAGTTCCCTAACAACCCATTTTTTAGATATCAAAAGCTGTTTTAAGTGTGATCCCTATATGGATGATATTGAACCCCCCCCCCCGCCCCCCCCCCATGCCCGTGCACTTTATATACAGTTCAAAACTGGGGTTCTTCCACTGAATGCAATGAAATGTAATTGGAAGAATGTGTCTGTAACTTCACTGTACCCCTTGTGCAATGCAAGCCCTGAAACACAAGAGCACTTTATATTCTTTTGTCCATTTTACGCTAATTTGAGGAAAACCTGGATTATTCCCGCCTGTCGGGTGCTGTCCTTTTCACGCCCCATAGATGCCCTACGTGTTTTTAGATCAGATACAATTAGGTGGCTTGTTTTTACATTATCAGGCTACTTGCTTGACGCATGGTGGAGAAGGACTAAAACCGGAATAGGCACATGTTGTAAGAATATGGCTATTATTGTGGAAGCAAGTAACAAGGCCCCACTGACGGCCAGTAATGCCGTTTGATGATTGTGACTTAACCTGCTAGTTTGGTCTTTTTTCCCTTTTCTTCCTCTTATCCAATTTCAATGTTAAAATATTTTAAAGTATTTTTAAACTTTTGTTATATTTTTATATTAGAATAACGTCAGGGAATATGAAACAGATGTCTATTCCTTAAATGTATGCTCTAAGCTCAAATCGAATTATGCATGTAAAGGAGTATGAAGATGTTGTTTACTTTTTATTTGATCCTTATGTCTTAATATGAATTTGTATGTATTATGAGCATATTTTTATGTATGATCGTGCTATTGATCGAATACACCACTACTACTACTACACAGGATTCCCTAAATTCCATATTCAGAAATGTTAAATACTACAGAGCAAAACAGCTAGATAATGTCTAAACGTAAAGAAACTAGCACACAATCACCACTTTGAAATCACTCCACTGGTGCACAGGAGAGTAGAGAATGCATTTGAAGCCTTCAGTGGGAGGGAGACAGACTACCTGAAACAACTGCAACATACCACACTCTAACCCCAAACTTACGTTCTAGCTAATCCCATTAGATCAGCCTGAAGAACTTCAAAGGAAAAAGAGAATGCGATTAGTCTAATTTATGGAACAATTTGTATCCCTCTGTAAGGCCAAAACAGAGGTAGTATTGGCTCTGCACTCTCTCAGCTTCCTGGTGAGGGGTGTGGTCCTGCTGTTAGCTCAATTATCATTTTATTTTTGAAGCAGACTCTGTGCCAATAACTTGACCATTTCACTACAGCCTGAATGGAAGGGACTGACAACACGTCCGCGTGTCAGTGGTAGTTACACAGATCACACTGAGCACAGATGTATGTATGCAGCCCTTTCAAGAACTCCTGTCTGAATAAAGACCTAGGGCCTCATTTATGAGGCTGTGCGTCACTTTTACGCCGCCGGTGCGTCACTTTTTGTGACGCACCAGTGGCGTAAAAAATGTGCCTTGTTGCACCATATTTACAAAGTGACGCATCTACCTAGATGTGTCACTTTGTAAACCCCTGCGCCACATTATACCTGCGCCAGGTATAATGTATGCAAGGGGGGTGTATTGACGTAAGAAAGGGTTGTAGAAGTGACGCAGTGACATCTATAAGATTTCACTGAGCCACTTCTAGGATGCAAATGCGTCAGTAGCTTACGCCTGCCTCACAGCAGGCTTAAGACTGACTCAGGCCCTTTCACATGGAGTTCGCCCCATGTGAAAGGACGCATTGCTGGAGTTGCGTCACTTTTGTGACACACTCCAGCAATGCTTTACTTTTGCACCTACAGATACGTCAGAAATACTAACGTATCTGTAACTCCTTGCGCAATGATGCGTCATACTGTAAATATGACGCATCATTGGTGTCACAAGGAGGGCGCAATGAAAAGTGACGCATCGCTGTTTTCACGCAGCGATGCATCACTTCTCATAAAGGAGGCCCCTACTTCGGAGAAGTCAAATGTCTGTATTTGGCAAGTTTTTTGATGGATTTGCATCCCTCTGCTGCACCAGAGGCAGAACAAAATCAGGCTGCTAACTGTGACTCTGAAAGGCCTATTTATCCGATACAGCGAACCGGGTTCGCTTGTGATGAAATAGTCTTTCTTCCCAGCAGCCTAACTGCACATCTTTGAGGCTGCTGAGCCTTCTGTGCAAACAGTTGCATTTTGCTGTGTAATTTCTGCATCATTCCGCTTCATTGGCTCAGTGCACATTGCATGCATATGCTAATGATACACTCACTGTTAGTGGATCTGGTTGAACTGCTTGTTTATGCATTTATGTATCGATGCATATGTGCAGTTTCTTGGGCTTAAACATACAACCAGTGGATTTTACCTAGCCCCTCTTGGTGGAGCACTTGTTTATGTTTTCATGGTCTCTTCTTCTATATTTGCATTGTTGATCGCTTTAGCTTATATTTTTGTACATTTGAACAGTTTTGTAAATGCCTGTATGCGTCCTACAAAAGCTAAGAATACTGCATATTGTTCTTGTTGTACATACCTTGATGCACAACTCCTTGTCTGCATCTAAAGCATAGTCATTTTCAGTGGCGGCTGGTGACATTTGAAACTGGTAGGGCGTAAAATTAGTGGTGGAGCACACCGCGGCGAGAGAGGGTAGCAAGCAAGCCCGAATTACCTATGGAGGGCTCGGGGGTTCTCCCCATGAGAAATTTTTGAGAAATGAGTGGGCAAATAGTGTATTTTCAAGCAAATTTGAGAACACATGCACTTTAATCTTCACAGTCAAAAACGAGGTGAGGGTTGGCCTAAGCAAATTAATAATTAGCCTAGACCAACCCTCAACTCCTTTTTGACTGTGAAGAGTAAAGTGCATGTGGTTATATAGATGCCTAATTAGGGCCACCATGAAACTATATGTCACCAAAAACACAGTGCTCAGATCATGGGCTTTTATTTACAAACTACAGTAATCTGGTATTTCAGTAGCAGTGATGAGATAGAAGACTACACTCTTGAATGTATTAGTTGTTAAATGAAAGCGGAGGTTTACAACACTGTCACTGGTGACATGGGGTATACTTATATTCCTACAACTTGCACATTATTGTTTTCTGCTGCTTTCTAAATAAACTATGCGTATAACTGTATACAAAGAAGTGGCTGGAATTATGCTATTTTTTGTTGGGTGTTAAACAAAAAAGTACAAAAATGTGCAAAACGTTTTTGGAGAGTACACTGCAGATCACAAAACAAAAAGAAAAACTTTCAGAAATTGCAAGATAATTCATGCAATGCTGCTACGATTATTCTTAAAGTGAGGCATATATACAGCCAGCTCCGAGATGCTGTATTTGGTTCCAGGAAAGAGGAACATTTGAAACTAGCTTCCGATAATGGCCTTAGCAGCATACCATGAGTGTGGTTGCACCCATTTTTGTGTAATTATGAGGAAGGAGTTTACTACAAATCTGTGAGTAAAAAAAAAACATTTATAGTCTCAAATAATAATACACAGGGTTGGACTTGGGAAGAAAATAGAACCGGTACTAAAATAATAGTGGCCCAAATTTTGCGCCCACCATTGCACTTTTGAAAACGTATTTATTCACAGCTTTAACATCAGTATGTAAAGCAATCTCACACATTAAGCGCGCACACACTGAATGAATCAGATATTTCAGGGACTTCATTTTTTTTCTGCTCTTTTGTCTGCCACTGCAACCCTTCACACATCAGTCCGTTTTTAGCCCATGAATGATTAATAAATTAAAGCACCCCCCGTCCGATCTTCTTTTCCATTCTTTGTCCTTGCTTTCACCTGCAGCTGCCAGCGCACGCCGTAGCCTTTAACCTGCTGTTGCATCTATCACTCTTGTCCCTCCCCATGCCTCTATCCCCATTCATTAAGTTACGTGCTATCACTGTGGAAAATCTGAGGGCCAGAAACTGCATATTTGTTTCAGGGCAGGGTGCAGGCCAGGATCGACAATTTATTTTAATTAATGCCCGCTTGGGCCTTACCTGCGCTGCCTGGTCAACTCACTCACTCCTGACGACCTACTTCTACAGCCTGGAGCTGGACTGTCTCGGGACTCGAGTCAGAGTCATCTCTGCAGTCCGTGCCGTCTATCTCGCGCTGATAACGGTGTAAATGGCTTCCTTTGCTTCTTCCAGCGAGTAACTCCACAGAGAGCAGACACACAGAACGCGGGAAGCAGTGTGATGTCGAGTCTGCGCAGACTCGAATCCTCTGCTTCCCGCCTGCCACTCCCCTTTCCCAACTCGTCACAGGGTGGGTCCCACCACGCCCTGTAATGAGTTGGAAAAGGGCTGGGTGACAGTCTCCACTCCCTGATTGACGTGGAGGGCTAGCGATCCCGGGCTTGGAGTTAAAACGCCCGGGGCTAACTCTACCTTCACGCCTTCAGGGGGTGGAGACTGGCCTTGAAGCTCAGTCTTTGCCGAGCTGATGACATCACAGCCTTCAGGGCTGTGATGTTCTCAGCCGGCAAACACTGCAAGGAGCGTCAATCACCTCACGTGACATCGAGACTTCAGTACGCCCACTGTCACAGCGCAGGCAATACGGTGAGTGGGGCTTCTGGGGCAGACAGTGCCCTGTCTGTGTTCACTAATAATTATTACATTGAAGGAGAATACCTAAAAACACGGGTATTTTTTTACATTAATTGCAATTTGAGCAGTGAGCACTTTTTTCAATGTAACGGGGGCGGAGCCCCGACGCCCTTGGTGAGAAACCGACTCATTTTTCAGTTACTGAATTTTGCACTGCTTTATAAACAATGCACTTTACTTCAACTAATAAAGTCATGAGCATGTTAAATGACAAAGCTCATAGAACTAAGCCGCTGGTGACCTTCGCCAAGTATTAAGTTGCTTCCCTCGACATAACATTTTCTCTTCCATTTTTATCCATATCTTCCCAAGATGAAATCACGCTGAGTGAAAAGTAACACTTCACTTAATAGTGTTGTTCTATTTTAACATGGCGAGTGTCGCATTCTGGCTTTTTCGCAGTGCTGTATAAATGCATCTGTTTCTATGACCGTGCATTTTTCGTTTCCCAGAGGTTTCTGTGACTGATTCAAGTTATTTTGTGCATCTGATTTCCAGAGTTACAAACTCTCAAAATACTCTTTTATCTTTTTCGCAGTGCTGTATAAATGCATTTGTTTCTATGAAAGTGCATTTTTCGTTTTGCTTGCAAGCTTCCACTGACGTCAAACTACTATTTTTGAACACAGGCATCACATCTACCTTTTTCTGGTAATCTGACACTTCATCCGTCCCCAGTGAGTTCTCAAAAACATCTGCACAAACCGTGGCTAATAACTCATCCGTGTCCCAGAGGGTTCTGTGACTGATTCAAGTTATTTTGTGCACCTGATTTCCAGAGTTACAAACTCTCAAAATACTCTTTTATCTTTTTTCCCCAACTTCCTTTGAAAATCGCATTTTGGCTCATATTAAGTAGCTTAACCTAGGACCATCCTCTTTGCTTGAGTGGCTAAGCACTCAAACAAAGTATGTATCTTCAGGTCAGTTTTAAAGACCTCACCTTCTTCCTCAGCGATCTGATTTCAGTGGTCATCTTTCCATTTCTATACAATTTTTCCGGAAGCTGCTCTCAATTTTTTTTTACCGTGTGTCAGACCTCATTTCAGTGAGCTATAAGGCAAGAAGGGAATATTCGGTCCAAACAAGCGGATTGTGGTGTTTTACTCCTGCTGTCCTGGGGCCAATATTATTAGGACCCTGAGTAACTCAGCCAAGCACTACCACTTCTGCATTTTACTTTCTGTAGCAATGAGAGTCGAGCAGTCCAAGGCTCTTCTGAGGAGGTAGGTGCAGAGTATGCAAATGCTCATAACACAAAATACCCAGAGTGACCCTAATAATATAACTGTCCAGTCCAATACTTTTATTTGGTGAGGAAAGCAGTATATGTTCTGTTCACAAACACAGAAGTCTAAGGAGGTCGCACAGAATGTCTCAAGGCTGGCACCTTAGAGCTGATCTGGTCCATGTTCTTCCTGCTGGTTCTCTCCCCCCTCTTCCTCCATGCTAGTCAACATGCCTCTAGCAGACCTTTGAAGGTGACCCTACAGGTGCTGCCCTCACTGCTGATGCAAGTCTGGCTTTGGCCATGAAACTTTCAGCTCCTAGGATGCTAATCCCCCAAGCTCATGCAAATCGCACAAAGGGCCTGCAGCCCTGCTCCAGTCTTACCCAATCGTGACCTTCAGAAGATTTTGGGAGCCAGGGCGTTTCTTTTCACACTCCAACAATGAGCAATTGCACATTGTCTTCCCATGGTCAGTGAATATAAAGCTGACGTGACCGCAGGTGGCAATAACCTCTGGATGCAGTGGCTCCTTCTTCTTCTTCTTTTATCCTGAGGGTAAGTTGATGGAGCAGCACCAAAGCTGCAGAATGGCTTCTGGTGTTGCTTACAAGTCCCTCTTCTGGTTACAGGGACTCCTCCAACATGTGTGGCGGCCCTAACGGTCCTAGTTGCCCCCACTTGGGATACAAATGACATGAGCAAATGCCCCACAAGGTCAGATGCATGGGGGTGTTGGCCCCAACAGTCCTAGTACCTCCCCTTTGGTATATGAGGGCCACAGGTACGGGCTTCTATCCTCACAGGATCAGATGCAATAGGTGGACAGATGGGGTTACCAACTTCCATCAGAGAGATTCCAGCTGTTTAACAACACTGGTCCTGACTGGGCCAAGTGCCTCACATTCTGCTCAGTGAGATCTATTTGTGAGGATCCCCACTGGGCCTCACTCAGGCCAGGCTTTCTCTTCCTCCTCCTCGCAGGCCACACTGGACTTGACTGGCAGGTAGTGCCCATGATGAAGGTATTGCAAGTATAGTAAAAGTAATGGAGCTGCCTAGTAGTTAGGATTGACTTGTATCAAAAGTATTAAAAAGACAGCCAACCAATCTTCAACCTGAGAGATCACCCTCTCTGTAAGGTTCCTGCATGCTCCCAGAGTTTTCCATTAAATATCTAGAACAGTCAGAGTAACACAGTGTTGAAAACACTAGTCGATGAAATGCCACGTTAGGAGGCAAGTCCTACATAGATGATTACACATTCAAACAACAAAACATTTCTTTTTTAAATACCCCTTTTTGTATGGTCATCCTTGTTTGTACTATTTTTTTATTGCTTATTTTAAGACTTTGTATATTGGGGTGCTGCCATCCAGTGTCAAAGTATGTTTTCTCATCCTCAAAACATGTAAAAAATGGCTAATTACTGACAGCAAATGGGGTAGAATATACATCCATGGCATGGAATGTTAAATGCCTCCGAGTGAACTGCAACATTTATTGTGCCATTCACTAGACTAGTGTGATAAGGAAAGCACGACTTAAGGCCTGCATATATGTCCTGAATGCTGCAGTTTGACCTGTAACATAACTTGTCAAAATAACTCCTGTTAAGATTTAAAAAGAAGTTTTTTCTCCTATAATAAGTTACCCGTATGTAGGCATTGTAGCCCACAAGAAAGGGTGCATGGTATTTAAATGTCGAATATAAGGACATTTATTGTTACTGTGACCTTGCAGTGAGAAGCACCCAAAGCAATTTTCACTTCGGAAGGTTCTGCTGTCATGTGAGGAAAACAAGAGTACAGATTAAAATATAAAATCTGCTTTCCTGGGTTTTGGACAAGCTAGAAAAACAGTTCAACCACTATTTCAATTGAATGGTGAAGCTAAATGTTTTACCACTATATTTAGGAAAAGTGACATTTAGAAAGATACCTCTTCACTTCCTAAAGCTCCTGGAGCCTCATTTGTATTAGCCTACCAAGAGCAGCCATGTCAGTGCTTGACCTAAATGAGGTTTCAAAACTGCTCCCCGTGCTGCCATAATGGTTTATGCCTGGAGACAGGATTGATGGACTGTGGTACATGTGATCTCTATCAGCTTTGGTAAGTCAGTTGGGGCGGTTCCAAGAACATTAATAACTGGAAAGGGACAGAGTTCAAGCCAGCCCATTCATAATTTAGTGTAAGGGGAGACTTGGGGAAGAGGATGCCTTTCTTATTTAGGCCCAGGTTAGCCAGTTAGACATACTAGCTCCCTCCAAAGTTAGAAGGCCTGTACCATTTTGGATTCCAACTAGAACAGTGCATTCTCTGCCCCAGTGCAGTGGACCAGAGAGGATGTACTGCAAAAGGGGATAGGGTTGTCCCCAGGAAGTTTTTGCAGATTGGTTTGGGAGTGTTGCAGACTAACCCCCACCCACTGTTCATTGAAATGTGCAAAATGGACCTTATCACCAACCCCTCAGAACACTGTCTGGACCAGTGGAAGTACAGAAGAGGGCCTGTATCTGTGATTTGTGACCTACTGGGGAACCTGAGGGTTGGAACTACTCTCACTTGTACCCAGGACGATGATGTGGATGTCATGGGTCAGTAGGTTGACCTCCTGTACAGTTACAGGCTTGCAAAAAGCATCAAGAGGCCTTTTTTTCTGGAGTGACCAATGGTCACTTGTAACTGGAAGATGACTCTGCTGGAGGACTCTGCTGGAGTGAGGCTAGACCCCTAAGTGATTTCTATGAGGTGTATGTGGCCTTAGTGGTGTCCAGGAGAACTTAATATGAAATCTCCAGAAATTGGGACTTATGATTCTATTGGACAGCCTGACCACACAAGGACCAGGATCATCCACCCAAGTCATTCCATGCAAGACATGACCTCTGTTCTCAAGAAAATCAAATATGCCGTACTCATCTTCTTGCAGCTCAACAACCCAGATTAGTGGAGCTTTGTGGCAATCCATATCTGACCTCAGCGCTACCTTCCCTGATAGAGCCTGCAGCCTTGCCCCGCTGGAGGATTCTGAGCTCCAAAAATGATGTTTGCACAAATTTAGAAATCTTGACCAGGCGAGAGAAGAAAAAGTCTCTGACCAACAAAAGACTTACCGGGCTGTGAAATTCAAATCTTTTCCTTTCTGAGTTTCCCCTGCCAAAGCCACATCAGTGAGATTGGTTCCTATTGCTATTTAGCTTTGAGATAACTTCTATGGATATCATCTGCAGCCTTGTCCTGATAAAAGATTTTGACTTCTATTTCAGAGACTAAGGGCTTGATTTAAAGTTTGGCACAGAAGGGTTACTCTGTCATAGATATGATTGATATCCCATCCACCTTATTACAAGTATATTACATCCTAAGTTGGGCAGGACATCGGTGAAGAGTAACCCTCTCCACAATCTTAATCAGGCCCTCCGCCCTAAGATGAAATCTTTGACCGGGATGAACCCACTTGATATAGCTGACCCAAGCTCTTATGCCGTCTGCCAGAATTTGTACCTAGGTCGTGAGCAAACAGTTTTTTTTATAGGTGCTTTTTGTTGACGCTTTTCCCTTTAAATCTTAATAATTCATTTATCAAGTTCTCCTCGTTCCATATTTATTCTTTTGGCGTAATTTTACCTATTACATTTTACTCTATTTTTATGGATTGAGGTTTTTATTGTGTTGGGTTCTTTACTTAATAACATTTTTGGTAATTCTAAATGCGTTACACATTTTCTGTAAGTTAAGTTGATATGCTCTGATCCATAGCCACCAGGGGTTCACTCAGGCTACAATTATTGACACCATTGCCTTGACTGAGCAAGTTAGTGGCTTTATCACCAATGTTAGACCGTCATATGCCCCAATTGATAATTTTCTTTCTTGCATCAATTGAAAGAAGACCAAAGAAGTGAAAACACTACCCCCGGAACAATGAGGGATCACCATTAATACCCAAACTTGAATTCTTATGAGAAACCGCAGCATTCAGTTAAGGAAGGGACTTGCTATAGATGATCTCACAAGGGGACAGGATATCAAACGCACAGGCTTCGTGATCTAGAATCATGGTGTACAAATTGGAAACAAGGTTATACTTACCAGGATTCAAAGAAGCCTGGCATCTGAGTAACCATTAGAGAAGAGGGTAGCAATAAAGGAACATCTTTTCTAGGTGATATGAGATTGATCATCCACCTTCGATGCATTTGAGTCAGAGAGGGAGGTATGAAGACCAGGAACGTATTATATCCATAGTCTTGTAAATGACGACACAAAGATTGAAACAGCTATGTCTCCCTTGACCCTCATGCATTCTAGATCCAGTGTTTATCTGCACTGCGGAAATGATAGAAGATGAGGTAATAGCTTGGCTGCCCTTCTGCCCAGAAGGAATAATAATCCCTGAATGGTTCAGAATTATGTCCCCTGGCATTTATACCGGACCTAGCCTTTTCTAGTTCAAATGACAAACATCATTTTAAAGAAGGCTGCACACAGCTGAGGTAAGCTGGGTGGCCTTTAAATGATAGGGCAAATGGATTAGCCAGTAATCCAGCTGTGGATGACTCGTCATTCTTTTAACATGAAGCAAATTTATAAAAGAACTTATGCTTTGTTCAACAGTCTGCAAAAACAACAGATGATGGATAGAATGCAGAACAATGTCATACATTCTTCCCAGTACAGAGATCTAGGCCTAAATCTATCGTTTTTTTGCACTCCACACCACCCCAGTTCAGACATGGCCATATGCAAATCAGCCTTGACCCCGTGCCCTTATGAGAACAGTCCAGCCCGAACTGCCAAGCCTTGTCTTTCCTGGACCGGAATCAAGCATCCTAGGACCGGTGTCTGGCTATCAGCCGTCTTCAGCCAGGATAGCTTGACTCCAGTGGTGTGGAGAGCATGGGACTCACGTCTGAGCACACCCATCCCACTCGGGGTGACAAATGCAAAAACAACAGTTGATGGGCAGAATACAGAACAATGTCATACATTCACCCCAGTACAGAGATCTGGACCATAATCCATCGTTTTTTTGCACTCCACACCACCGCAGTTTAGACATGGCCATAGGCAAATCAGCCTTGATTCTGTGCCTCATGGGAACAGTCCAGCCTGAACTGCCGAGCATGTTTTTTTTCTGGACCGGGATCAAGCATCCTAGGACCGGTTTCTAGTTATCAGCCGCCTTCAGCCAGGATAGCTTGACTCCAGTGGTGTGGAGAGCATGGGACTCACGTCTGAGCATACCCATCCCACTAGGGGTGACAAATACAAAAACAGTCTCACAGTTGTATAGAATACGAAATTGCAAACACTGCATTAGAAGTGGAAGTGGTGTCCCTAGATGGGAATATTGAAGAACTTCTTGTGAGTCCTGTCACTCAGGACATGTATTTATGATGGTGACAATCTAGTGTGGTTACAACTGCTTCTAAAACATTAGTAGAGTAACAGTCTGAAAAGTGTTATATTTGAAATATGCATTTTGGTTGAACTCGCTCACTCTCTTTGGATAAATGACAATTACCCATCTTTTGGACAGTCTCTTCACCATAAAAGCCATTGAGAGGATCCCCTTCTCCATATATGATTTTTTTTTGATGGGACAATTGCTTATCCTCAAGCAAACAAAAGGAATCACAGGCAAATCCTCATTATTGGGGTAAACACACCACATGCAATTTGCATTTTTGTGTACATAAGCAGTTCCTCAGATCCATTAATGCAAGATATGGTTTCAGCAGAACAATTCTAACAGGGACCAGGTATTTGAAACTTGGGTTGGGGAATGTGAACTGAGTGGTGCCGTCATCCAACCCAAAGACCCGATTTACAAAACTCTCATACAATGCAGTGCAGCACCAAAAGTTGCTGTACTGTGTTACATGCAAGGGAGAGAGAAGGACAGCACCATTTCTACTATGGATGGCACTATCCTCCTCTCTCCCTAGCGCGTGTGTGCAGAATTGTGCTGCCAAGCATCATGCACACACCTTTGCATCGTAGTACAAACGTGATGGCATTCTTTCAGCATAGGTTTTGTATTGGAAGGCTAGCTTTCCAGTACAAAATATTATGCTTAGACTGACTTTACATCTTTCCCTACTTTGGGTGTGTGCTGTACAGTGCAGCACACATGCAAAGTCGTAAAAGAAAGGAGAAATTAAAGCATTTCTCCTTTTAACACCTGCTTTCAAGTGGCAATAATTTTTGGTGAAAAGCCCTGTCTACTATATCATGGGTGGTAGCACGGGAATACCCATGTACCACCCGTGGGACACTCATTTGATGCAGAGTAACACAACGCAGCACTTCCGGTGGTTTTTGTTACCTTTCCTTACAAACATAAACAAATACCAATTTGTGTTGGCTTGAAAATCCACAAAAGGATTTTGCGTTGGGTCTGCATATAAAAAGTAGCGCAAACTTAACCCAAAACCTGTGCACCTCTAAACCCAAATCTCTTTTGAATATTCCAGTTGTTGGGGCAGTTTATGTTCAGTTGTTTGGTAGAAAGGTGGCTGTATGAGTAAATGATAGTGTTTTGTCACTTCGATAGTTGGCTCATAGGCTAGTGATCATATAAATGATATTTATTTCAAATGTGAAATGGCAGCTCCATAAGACCTAGATAAAGTGAGAATCAAATACAAGTATATATGCATGTGTATAGACTTTCAAGATTGTATTTAGTTTGGCTTGCTAAAAATCGGAAATTATGTTTTGGGGTAGGAGTGTTATAATCTTCAAATACTTTCCTTTCAAGGTAGCCCCCTTTTGAATTACATTTGTTTAAAATCCTAAAGTCAATAAAGTTTTTGTATCAATGCAACATGATAGTTCAGCTTGCTTGAATATAGTCATGTTTTATTTTAACAGGGCTTGAATTGCTTTTCTAGTTATTGTTTTTGAACGGACAAGGGGGCATATTACCAAGCAATAGCGATAATTATCGCTATTGCTTGGTTAGAGACAAACATTTACCGCAGCGCTGCGGCGATTTTTACCGCAAATAAACCTTGGTATTACCAAGGTTTAACGCAAATGCGGTAAAAATCGCCGCAAAGCATGAATATCGCTGAAAAGTCAGCGATATTCATGCATTAGCGAGCTAATGCTCTTAGCCATGTTGTCCACCTCCCATTGGATAACATGGCTAAGAACTGCTCAGGGCAGGTGTTAGCTTTTGGAGATATTCCCGCTTAGCGCGAATATCTCCAAAAGTTGGTAATAGGAGATAGCGATGTTAGCGACTGTTTTCAGTCTCTAACATCTTGGCACGCCCACTTTGCATCTCATTAGTGATAAATATCACTGACATGCAAAGTGGGGCCCAAGATGGTCGCTATCTCCTACTAGCTGTCGCTAACTGGTGTTAGCGGCAGCTAGGTAATAGGGAGATCATTTTATCTCCGCTTTCTTGGCTTTTAAAGCCAAAAAAGCGGAGATAAACCCCCTTGATAATATGCCCCAAAGTTCATAAAAAATTTAGAGCTTATTTATTCAGTTATGATTTTTTTAAAACAAAACCAATGTTTCACAGAATAAAAGTTGGTGAAAGGTTTCAGAGGTTTCATTATTGTTTATTTAACAGTTGACAGACAGGGTATGGTAACTAGACAAAAAGATGTATTAGAGAAAGAGGAACTTCGAACCAGAAATTTGAGAGTGATTGTCATTCATCGAGGAGGCATGAACACATTTCCTTAATAAAGGATATGGAGAAGGCACATCTAGTCACTCGCTCGGCTTATCGTCCCGGCTTTAGGACATGGCCAATAAAACGCATAGAAAACAAAATCATCTCCATTGTATCTGAATATTACTTCCACTGGGATGTGGTTATAAGCAAACCATTTATGAAACTCGAATTGGGTCCTATTGGTGCTAAGTTTAGTCTATTTAACTCAAAGAAAGTATATAAAATTGTCACAATATTACCATATTTTCTATTGTTCTACCTTCTGAAAAGTATCATTTGCACAATCTTGTTTATTTTTACAATTGTTACAATTCATGTTGCGTGCACTAGGATAGGATCTAATTTTGACAAATCCTGAAAATATATATGTAGTTTCCTAGAGATTTCACCTAATAAATGTTATGATAAAAGTAATGATTATGGCTAAATTGTATGCAAATGATGACAAACGCGTGCTTAGTTCCACATTTCTGAACCTGATATCAGATACTGAATCATAAAAGTATTCACATGAAAGAATCATTTTTGAGATATTCTGTACTTAATTTTAACACGCATTAATAAGTGTTAATTCTCATTACTTTGAATCTGATAATAATTAAACAAAGAAGTTTAACACGTAGTGGATTAAATTAAGTGTGAAAAGATATGAAATTGTTATTCCGTGTTATATCATGTGCACTGAAAATTACAAAATGAATGTAGGTGCTGTAATTTTGTTTGAATATGTACACTACTCATCGCAACTTATTTTATGACTCAATGTAATCACATGCTTTATTATTCTTTTTGTCTTATTATTAATGTATTTAATATTGTATTTATGATTGTATACATTGCATTTTATTGTATTTTATTGTATTTTATTGTCTTGTCTCCCTTTTTTTTCAAATAAAAACGATTTGAAATTAAAAAAGAAATGTAGGTGCTACACGGTTTTGTTTAAAAGTGCAATTGTTATATGTAATTCCTAAATAACACTGATACGATGAGATTAATCACTATTTTCTATATGTGTAACATTGATACTTAAAAATATTTTATGATTACCTTATACTTACAAGAATTAATTATGGTTAGATCAGAAATTATTAATAATGTGTTTTCCAAAGAATTGAATATGACAATCTTTATATTAATGAGTGATTTATGATTGAAACATAATTGTTGTGTATTTACTGTATTTCACATAGGCCTGATTTTTTTACTTAGCCTTTCCCTAATGCAATCATAAACGGAATATTTTGAGGCACATGGGAATTTTCAGAAAACTAACCATTTGTGTTTGAACCAATAATTGTTTCTCTTTGGAAAGAACAGTGCAATTGTAACAATTTTGCAACATTATAGAACAGCTGCTTGGGAACTAGTATTGACAAACTTTACCATTACTCCCTTTGAAACATTCCAATTTTCAACATGTCCTTTGCCTACATGACCTAAGGAAGCTATTTAATTGATTTACTTACTTTTTCCAGATTGTATCCTCTTTCCTGCTACATCATCCTCATCTCAAAAGGATTATCCAATGAGACTTAGAGGTCTGACATTTCTGATGATGCCAGTAGGTGACCACTCCAGAACCCTATGAAGTATAATTGCTCTGACTTTTAGACAGAGGCAGTGCCATTTTCTTGATTTTGTGATGGATTGATTTTGGACATCTACGAACTGTTTCTACCTATGACACATCTCCGCAATTGGCCACCAACTGGTGCAGAATTGAACTGTTTGGCTGAAGGTATCACATTATGCTGCCATGAATTTGCTTTTGCAGTCTCAGTGATACCTGAACTAGTTACCTGGAACTTTTGCTAAACTTCCTAAAGGGTCTGTATAGGGCTCTCCTGACTCCTCCTTTCTTATCAACTTGAGCTGTTGGGTTCAGTCCAAATCTGCCTCGGCTGAGGTAGATATTTCCCAGAATATTCTTTGATTTCATTGAATCTCAGATGTGTGGTGTTACTTCATTACATCCTATACTAATTTGATATTAGAGTTGTATGAACTAATTATTTTGGATGTATGACGTTACATCGCAAACTTTTTCAACGCACACCATTACAACGCAATTTTTACAACGCAGGATCCTTTAAAATGGAAGCCTTTACAACGCATGACATTACGTAGCAGATGCTATTACAACGCATGCCATACAACGTAAGTCTAGGTAAGTATATTATTTTTTTTAAAATGTAATTAATAAATATTTACTTAATTTTATTTATTAAACAAATTTTTTAATAATATTTTTGTAAATATATTTATATATTTTTTAAAAATATTGTAGGTGTTTAAAATATTATTTAAAATCCAGTTAGTGTAAAACCCAAACCGAGCCCTGAACCCTAAAAATACCCCTGTACCCCATAACCCAAACCTAGCCCTGAACCCTAAAAATACCCCTGTACCCCATAACCCAAACCCAGCCCTGAACCCTAAAAATACCCCTGTACCCCATAACCCAAACCCAGCCCTGAACCCTAAAAATACCCCTGTACCCCATAACCCAAACCTAGCCCTGAACCCTAATAATTCCCCGTACCCCATAACCCAAACCCAGGCCTGAACCCTAAAAATACCCCTGTACTCCATAACCCAAAACTAGCCTTAAACCCTAAAAATACCCCTGTACCCCAAAACCCAAACCCAGCCATTAACCCTAAAAATACCCCTGTACCCCATAACCCAAACCCAGCCCTGAACCCTAAAAATACCCCTGTACCCCATAACCCAAACCTAGCCCTGAACCCTAAAAATACCCATGTACCCCATAACCCAAACCCAGCCCTGAACCCTAAAAATACCCCTGTACCCCATAACCCAAACCTAGCCCTGAATCCAAATAATACCCCTGTACCCCATAACCCAAACCCAGCCCTGAACCCTAGAAATACCCCTATACCCCATAACCCAAACCCAGCCCTGAACCCTAAATAAAACCCTGTACCCCATAACCCAAACCTAGACCTGAATCCTAATAATACCCCTGTACCCCATAACCCAAAACTATATATATAAAATTACTTAAATTAATTTATTTAATTTATTTTTAATTTTAAATGTTTAAATAAAATGATATACTTACCTATACTTACGTTGTAATGGCATGCGTTGTAATAGCATCTGCTATATAATGTCATGCGTTGTCAAGGCATTCGTTGTAAAGGATCCTGCGTTGTAATGGTGTGCGTTGAAAAAGAATGTGTTGTAAAAGTTGTGTTGAAACGGTTGTATACCAATTATTTTGAATGCCAGTGTTACTTATCCAAATTCTGAATAACTAACCTTTGAATTTTATCTGAACTCTGCTGATTCTGTCTCTTCATTTCTTTGAGGGTAAATTCTTGGGGTTTGAATTAATTATGAAAGAGGTTAGATAAGTTTCTCGACCGGTGGAAAAAGTATATTGATGATAACAATTATCCCATTCCTGGTTCTCATTGGATAATTGTCCAACCTCTAAATATTTCAGTCCCTATCAGCACAGAACACGATTTTTCAGAGGACCAAGTAGTTGTAATAGGTAGTAAGAGGTTATAGGAATAAAGTGTGGGCCTGCTAAAATGCTACACAGTTTTTCTTGTAACGTGTGGGATGGTTTACCTCCTGACCAAAATGGGAGATGGAAATTGAGGTCATTATAGTTTTAGAAAAAACCCAAGTTCAGTAAAAAATTATCAAGTACCACTCCTGGCAAGAGGAGAAAATGTTGGTGTGAGTATTAAAAGGGTTTGTGTGTTGCGTTGCAGTTGCTTTAAAGTATAATTTGAAGAAATGTTTTTAATGTTGTTGTTTAGCACTTATAGTTGAATAAGATTCTTTCATTGTTGCTCCTGAATTGAGGTTGCTATGAGGTCCGAAGTGACCTAAGATCCTGGGATTTACACCAAAGGGTGGTATCAGTGTGGCATATGCTGAGTACGTTTGTCTGCTATGATACGTAGGAGCTGTATGTGGGACGTCATCGTCAGTACCACCAGAGAAGGGATCTTTGAGAGAATGAGAAGTTACAATTGTTAGGATTTTTCTCAAGTGCACAAAGAATAACCGTAAGGATTTAGGAGAAGTCACTCCCGTTGAGATTAAATGATTATCTTGAATGAGTGAAGAATCTATATTTTGTTTTTAGTGGAGCAGACAAGATTAAATATTTTCTTGTTTTTTCTCAATCAGCTGTTTTGTAACCATTTGGGATGTCGAACTGTGATTGGTTAGTTGGTGTGAGTGCGGCACAGAGATTGATAGCTTAGATAAAAAGAAGTGAGTATTTCCTAGAAATATTGAGTGACATATCTTTAAAGGGCAATTGGGAAATTTATTGGGATCAATGAAAAGTCTGAAGAATATAAAGCCATTAGTACAGAGAGATGTGCCTGTACCTACTAGAGAGGGGGTACCAATACCACCTGAGGGTATACCTGCTGTGTATAAGACACAGAGAGAGGTTATCATACCTGTACATGGTTAGAGAATTTGACAAAGTATATAAAGATCAGACATTAGCCTTTTCACAGTATGGAACTTTTAATATACAAATCCTCTAAAATCTAAGGACGCAGTTGAACGACATAAAACCACCTCAGAGACCTATGCAGTTTGAAGCTTTTGGTGAATGGGAGCATGTTGCCCATCGGAAGGAGACACAGAAATATCAGGGAAAGTATAAGATCACCTTGAATAGGTATGTGGGGCTAGATGGGACACTTAACAAAAAGCATGGACATAACGGAGGGAACACAAATGTATCCTGTATTAGGTGCAGAAAAAGGTGAAGGAGAAAAATGTAAGGAATAGAAAAATATTTTGGAAATTCCCAGACATTAGCACTAACTGATGAGAGTGAGAATGAAATAGATGATAAATGTTTAATTGATTTATTGCTAAATTGACCACCACCATATAATGGGGATCAACCTCAAACGGGGTCAACTCCTTTTATAAAAGCTTCACCAGATGCACCTTTCATGTTCACAAATTCAAATATGCATAATCCTTTTTTGACTGGAGAACAGATCTGCTTAAAAACCCCATGATACAATATGCTTCTGATCCTTTTTCAGTTCTTGTGACTATAGGGCCTGTAGTTCCACTTTATCAATAGGGTAGTGGAGGACAACAGGTACATTTCATGATCATTCCTACTGGAATGGGAGCAACAAATATTATTACACGAAGAATGAGTACGGAACAAATAAACCCTAATTCAACAAATCCAAATGTTAATAATTCCCTTCAAGGAAATGAATCAGGAAATAGCATAGAAACAGTTCAACCTAGTGTAACACATTATAAAAACGATTCCATTACCAGATACCACTGAAATAAATATGAAATCCCCCAGCAGCAGAACTCAACCCATGGCAGGGAGAACTTTACAAAAGGGTACTCGGAGTTCTGAAACACATACTACACTGTGCATGGAAGGAGGAAGTGGAGGGTCCCAAGGGGATGTGTCAGACAGATACGTCCTACCCCTCAAGAACTTAAGGATTAGGCTAAGGATATAGCACCATCAACATTTGATAAAGGTATAGAAGTTCAGTGAACATCTGCACTGAGAAATCTAAATGAAAAATCACTTGATGTAGCAAGGCTTAATTTGAAATCTGAATACATGATTTTGGGAACTATCATCCCAGGTAGAATTGTTCATTACTGGGATGAGGAATTGTTATTTGTATTTAAGGATATTATCTGAGAAGCTTGAAATACTAAAATTGCACAGAATATGGGGTGGACTTACATAAATCAAAGAAATTACAGCAAGTTTACCACTTAGACTTCAGTGACAGAGATCTTGAGAATCTAAAACCTTCAGGGAAATATTACAGATTAAGGAGCTATTGACAGTACTCAGGAAAGGGCCAGCTTGGGCTCAAGGCTTTATTGAAGCACGCCGGCTGGAAGAGGCTGGCAGACCTGGGGCACGCGACGACGCACAGGGCACTTCAGGAGAGGGGACGCGTCGGTCCACCCGCAAGAGGAAGGGCACACGGAAGGACTTCCCAGCCACACCACCACGTAGGAATGAAGCAGTGACACCAACCCTTCCTGTTGAGGTGTCGGCCAACACGGCGAACACGGCAGTAGTACCCACAGTAGTACCTGTGGCGGAGATGACTGACTTGTCCCAACTGGGTAAGACAATGGAAGACATGATGGGTTTGATGGCTATGTTTCAGAAGCGTTTAGACTCCATGACGGCTGCACATGAGAAGTTGGCTCCATTGCTGGGGGCAGCAGCTTCTGATCCAGTGAGCCAGGTATGGGCTCAATCAGGACCGCCACCGATAGTGGGGCCAGCACCAATGGCCGGACCATCAACGTTGATGCCTGCCAGCTTGGGTGTCAACTCTCAGGCTGCACAAAGTGCCTCGCTGGCCAGCCAACCGGGTGCTGTCAACAATGTTTCACAGGCGGTGCCTACTGCTCTCTCGGTCACCCCGCAGATTGTGAATGCCATCAATTCCCAAAGTGTATCGGCTGTCGCTCAGCAGATCAGTGCTCCTGTGGTCCAGCAGAACACGGGTCACGGGTTTCCTCTAACTGTAGCTCCACAGATTGACAATGCACTTAACTCACAGAGTGTGTCGGCGGTGAGTCACCTAAGTGTGGCCCCCATTGTCCCGCATAGCGGGCCTCCTAATACACCGGTGGGTACCCCCCCGGTCGTGCCCCTGCCTGGCGCCACCTCGGGTGCACAAGCTGCAGGCAGGGCACCGGCCACGGAAGGGACATCAGGTGCAGGTTTGAACACAGGTGGGGCAGCGGTCGGGGCAGCTGCAGTTCCCGCAGGGTTGGGTCAGCCAACAGGCACAGGGAAACCAGGCTTTAAATCTAAAGGTGGTTGTTCATTGGCCAGGCAAGTACCGCAAGCGGCAAAAGAGGGCATATGGAGAAGGGAGTACATAGACATCCTGACCTTACTTATGCATGACAATGCGGGGGCTGACACGAGGAGGATGGGAAAGAAGGAGGAGGATAAGGTTAGGTTTCAGCGGTGGCCCGAAAAGACCATTGAGAATTGGACAGAGGCATTCAACATCCTGGCAGCTATAATTGTGCAGAAGGACCCAGACCAGAGCGAGGCCTTGATGGAGTATGCCAATTCCATCCAGCAAGGGGCAAGAGAGTCTGGGGGGATGGGATGGTTTTCTTACGATCAGGAGTTCAGAAAGACCATGGCGAGTTGCCCAGACATAGGGTGGGACCACACTGACATCCAGCTTTGGTTTAAGCACATGTGCAGGACGGGGAATGGTAAAAGGGACACATCGCACAGGTCACAGAGTGAGGGTCATGAAGCCAAGAGGTGGGAACAGGATAGGAAGTGGGAGCAGTATCCCGAGGCGGTCCTTTCAGCAGCCCTTTCGGGGAGGTCGGGGGAGGGGCTACGGAGCAGGACCAAGGCGCTTCAACTCAGGGACCTGTAGGCTGTTTAACAATGGGGCATGCACATGGGGGAGGGCGTGCAAGTTTGCACATGAGTGCAGCAAGTGTGGTTCACAACACGCAGCAATCTCTTGCACCAATGTTCAGAACCCACCCACCACTCCAACACAGGGTTCAGATGGTGCCAGACAATGAGGTGATTGAAGGGCAGACAGGACGGATAGAGCATGGCGACGTAGCTTGTGAACACGATATTGGAATCCCCCAGCTGGGTGGTGGGATGGTGCATTCCAAGGGTCCTTCCCCTATAGTGCTGCAGAACATCCTGCCATTGCTCAGGGCGTACCCGCTTAGAAAGGAGCGTGAGCTATTGATTGACGGCTTTGTGGATGGTTTCAGGATTCCATACAAGGGCCCCTTGGGCCACAGGGATGCCCTGAATTTGAAATCAGCTAGAGAATTACCTCAAGTGGTCAGCGAGAAAATAAAGAAGGAGGTTGACTTGGGGAGGGTGGCCGGGCCATACCCTTCTCCACCTCTCCCGAATTTCTTAGTTTCCCCGCTAGGTGTAGTCCCGAAGAAGCAACAGGGTTCCTACAGACTGATCCATCACCTTTCATACCCAGAGGGCAATTCGGTCAACCATTGGTTGGATGAGGGGGCGTGTACGGTTTCTTACTGCTCTCTAGACATGGCCATTGATCTGATCAGGAGGACAGGCAGGGGAGCGTGGTTAGCGAAAGCAGATATAGAGTCAGCGTTCCGCCTCTTGCCAGTTCACCCCGACAGTCAGCACTTGCTGGGTTTCAGGTGGGGAGGGGCATTATATTTTGACCGCTGCATGCCTATGGGTTGCGCAGTCTCGTGCGCCTTCTTTGAGGCTTTCAGCTCTTTCCTGCAGTGGGCCCTCATGCACAGGCATGGCATCCCACAGGTCACCCACTACCTGGACGACTTTCTCTTTTTTGGCAAGGACGGTTCTCAGGAGTGCGAGGAAGCCTTGCGGGCCTTCGAGGTCTTGTCGAACCATCTGGGGGTCCCCCTGGCACCAGGAAAAACTGAGGGGCCCGCGCAGGTGCTAACATTCCTGGGTAGTGAGCTAGATACCGTCAAAGGGCAATCCAGACTCCCGGCGGAGAAGGTGTGTGACTTGAGGCAAGAGATTAGCGCACTGTTGGGTAGGGGCAGCGCAACACTGGAACAGGTGCAGAGCTTGTTAGGCAAGCTGAACTTCGCCGCAAGAGTTATCCCAGCTGGTAAGGTGTTCTCCCGCAGGTTGGCTAAGGCTACGGCGGGGATGGCGAAGAAGCATCACCTGGTGCGTCTGGGAACGGGTTTGAGAGCAGACCTGATCATGTGGGATGAGTTCCTAAAAAATTTCAATGGTACAGTAATTTGGAGGGCCCCCTGGGAGAGCAGCCAAGGCATGTGTTTATTTTCTGATGCATCCGGGAGAGTAGGCTTTGGAGTAATATTTAGAGAGAAGTGGTGTGCCATGAAATGGCCTGATGCATGGCGCAAAAAAGGGGTGACGGCCAATATCACTGTTCTGGAGCTGTTTCCCATCGTAGTGGCATTGCACCTATGGCCGGAGGGGCTGGGCAACAAAAAGGTGGTGTTCTGGTCTGACAACCTTGCTGTGGTCCAGGCAATTAACGGCCTAAGCGCAAACTGCCCGTTGGTTCTAAGTCTGCTGAGAGAGCTAGTAAGGGCGGGGTTACGGCACAACATCGAGTTCAGGGCTAGACATGTGGAGGGTGTCAAGAATGTGGCAGCTGACGCTCTCTCTCGCTTTCAGCTGTTTCCGGGAGGCATGGCCGCAGGCAAGGGAGGAGATGACACCGTTCCCGGCAGCACTTTGGCGACTCCTTCGGTGGGGGAGCGTTTGAAACAGATGGGCCAACGTTCCCTGGCACAGTCAACCAGGAGGAGATATGCGTCCCAGCGGGACACTTTCCGAGCAGTGACAAAGTCCCTTGGAGCACCGACTTGGAGCTTGAAGGAGCAAGTGGAGGGGTTTGTTGTTTGGGCGAATGAATCCGGCAAGTCCCATTCTTGGGTGTGCAGCCACCTGGCCGCGCTCAAGCACGAAACTAGGCTGAATGGCAAGGACGACCTGACGGGGGCGTTCAGGATTAGGGCGGCACTAAAAGGGTGGGCACGGGACGAGGTCAGGAGCCTGGATAAGAGAGCTGGAATAGAGTTCCCTGCCCTGAAGTGTATGTTGGACACAGTGCCTGCTGTGGCCAACTCGGCGTTTGAGGCTCAACTCTTTGCAACAGCCTTCTGCCTGGCCTTCTTCAGAGCCTTCCGGGCCAGTGAGTTGGTGGTAAGGTCTAAAAACGACAGGTCTGGGAGAGCACTGGACATGTTAGACGTGTGTGCCAGGGATTCACTGGTTCTGTGGTTGCGCAAATCTAAAACTGATCAGGCCGGGAAAGGAGTGGCCATAACATTGCATGTGTTCGAGGACCCCAGATACTGCCCGGTAACCTTGGTAAGGGAATACCTAAAAAGAAGACCCCTGCTGGCGGGCCCCTTCCTGATCCACGCAGACGGCATGCCATTGACAAAATTTCAATTTGAACGGGTAATGGAGAGGGTATTGGCAAAGGCAGGCTTGTCAGCGGCTGGGGAAGGCAAGAAATTTTCCAGCCATTCTTTTAGAATAGGGGCAGCCACTGCAGCTTATAGGGCGGGGCTGGGTGAAGAAGGGGTCAAAAGAGTGGGGAGATGGTCGTCATCATGTTATCAGAGATATGTCCGTCCGTGAATAAAAATAGGGCACAATGGAGTGAACTTTTGTGTGCTTTTATAATGCAACATTGGCAGGGCTATTACTGTTGAGTGTCATTTGCAGTGAAGGGTGTTCTGAATAAAGGGGTGGAACCATTTGCTTGTTCTATGCAATGCCAATTCTGAATCGTTTTACCTTTTGAATCCGGTGTTCTATGCGAAGCCAAGCCTGGATTGCTTTACCGTTTGATTTTCGTTTGCTGTGCAGTGTGTTTGAATAAAATAATAAATGCCAACAGTGTCTTTTCTTGCAGTTGACTGTTGCGTGTGGGTGATGGGACATTCGTATGTTACCAGACTCGAACAATGGGCGTCAAACAGGAAGTGGGAGTTGGCCTTTGCAAAGACACGAATAGTGTGGATGGGCTCACCAGGAATGAGATGGGGTCAGCTGAGGCGCAGACTGGAGCAAGGTGTGTCAGCCCGTGGTGGGCCTCCCAACATCCTCGTGATACACCTGGGTGGGAATGATCTGGTGACAATGGGAAGGCGAGCATTAGCGGATGCCATGCAGCGGGATGTCACCGCGATAACTAACGAACTGGGGGCTACTGAATTGGTATGGTCGGAGATTGTCCCACGCAGGACATGGAAGGGGGGCACGGTCACCCCTTGCCATCGAGCAAGGCAGGAGGAGGGTGAACAGGGCCATGCAAAAATTCATGGAGAAAAGGGGTCTGGGGTTTATTAGGCATGCGCTGATACAGGACAGGACAGTGGGCTACTATGAAAAGGTTGGGGTTCACTTGTCTGGGATTGGTATGGATGTTTTTCTCCTTGACGTACAGGAAGCGCTGGCAGCAGCAGGGTGCCTATGATTGGAGGGTGCTAGGTATAAAGGTGGCTAGGTGGTGGGGGTCTCTGTCATCAACGGGGGCCTCATCCAGAGCTGTGGCGGAGTACAGGGCGATCTGGAAGCAGATGGACAGTAAGGGTACCTCTGCGGCAGAAGGAGACACAATACTTCTGCCTGGCACAGTAGGGGTGCCTGAGCCAAGAACCTGGAGCCGAGGGGGTTCCAGGAAACAGCGTCGGCGCCCCGTTAGTCCTTCGGGCGGTCGGGGGGCCTGAACCGACCGGGGGTGTGCCTCATCGCTCCGCCCTGACAGGGGGGGCGGGAGTAAACGAGATAAAATATCAACGTATTGCACCGTCAAGAGCATCGACTTACCGTGCAAGATGGCTAATTAGGCATGCGGGTCAGCGAGGGGCTGCCGCATTGGATCGCCTGTAAGATGACCCACCTTATCTGCTACTTGTTATGCAAAATAAACCTGCACCACCGTTTCCCACAATTATGTCTCATGAGTCTCCTTGGTATGTAAGTGTATGGGGCGCAAGGTGGAGCGAGCGCTGGCGGTGTGGGCACTATGCCGCTGGCCGCGCGACACGAAGGGGAGATAACGCGAGACAGCGTCCTAGTGACACATGCCGCGCGAGTAGAACGTAAGCAGCGCGCCGGCCAGGGTGCCGCCCCCTTTAGGAAGCGGCCAATGAAGGGTGAGTGCGTAGGGCGGGAGGCGGACCCAGGGCCTTTATCTGGGACAGCGTGGCTTTGTCCGGCCTCTTCTCGCCGCGTTTCTTCCTGACTGCTCTGCACTGTTCCCACCCTGGCCCTGACCCAGCAGCAGAGCAGCAGGCTGGTGTGAGCAATTAATGGTCTGTTTTGTGTTGCAGGCGGAGTCACAGGGCGATCTGGAAGCATATGGACAGTAAGGGTACCTCTGCGGCAGAAGGAGACAGCAATACCTCTGCCTGGCACAGTAGGGGTGCCTGAGCCAAGAACCTGGAGCCGAGGGGGTTCCAGGAAACAGCGTCGGCGCCCTGTTAGTCCTTCGGGCGGTCGGGGGGCCTGAACCGACCGGGGGTGTGCCTCATCGCTCCGCCCTGACAGGGGGGGCGGGAGTAAACGAGATAAAATATCAACGTATTGCACCGTCAAGAGCATCGACTTACCGTGCAAGATGGCTAATTAGGCATGCGGGTCAGCGAGGGGCTGCCGCATTGGATCGCCTGTAAGATGACCCACCTTATCTGCTACTTGTTATGCAAAATAAACCTGCACCACCGTTTTCCACAATTATGTCTCATGAGTCTCCTTGGTATGTAAGTGTATGGGGCGCAAGGTGGAGCGAGCGCTGGCGGTGTGGGCACTATGAATATGACAATCTTTATATTAATGAGTGATTTATGATTGAAACATAATTGTTGTGTATTTACTGTATTTCACATAGGCCTGATTTTTTTACTTAGCCTTTCCCTAATGCAATCATAAACGGAATATTTTGAGGCACATGGGAATTTTCAGAAAACTAACCATTTGTGTTTGAACCAATAATTGTTTCTCTTTGGAAAGAACAGTGCAATTGTAACAATTTTGCAACATTATAGAACAGCTGCTTGGGAACTAGTATTGACAAACTTTACCATTACTCCCTTTGAAACATTCCAATTTTCAACATGTCCTTTGCCTACATGACCTAAGGAAGCTATGTAATTGATTTACTTACTTTGTCCAGATTGTATCCTCTTTCCTGCTACATCATCCTCATCTCAAAAGGATTATCCAATGAGACTGAGAGGTCTGACATTTCTGATGATGCCAGTAGGTGACCACTCCAGAACCCTATGAAGTATAATTGCTCTGACTTTTAGACAGAGGCAGTGCCATTTTCTTGATTTTGTGATGGATTGATTTTGGACATCTACGAACTGTTTCTACCTATGACACATCTCCGCAATTGGCCACCAACTGGTGCAGAATTGAACTGTTTGGCTGAAGGTATCACATTATGCTGCCATGAATTTGCTTTTGCAGTCTCAGTGATACCTGAACGAGTTACCTGGAACTTTTGCTAAACTTCCTAAAGGGTCTGTATAGGGCTCTCCTGACTCCTCATTTCTTATCAACTTGAGCTGTTGGGTTCAGTCCAAATCTGCCTCGGCTGAGGTAGATATTTCCCAGAATATTCTTTGATTTCATTGAATCTCAGATGTGTGGTGTTACTTCATTACATCCTATACTAATTTGATATTAGAGTTGTATGAACTAATTATTTTGGATGTATGACGTTACATCGCAAACTTTTTCAACGCACACCATTACAACGCAATTTTTACAACGCAGGATCCTTTAAAATGGAAGCCTTTACAACGCATGACATTACGTAGCAGATGCTATTACAACGCATGCCATACAACGTAAGTCTAGGTAAGTATATTATTTTTTTAACAAATGTAATTAATAAATATTTACTTAATTTTATTTATCAAACACATTTTTTAATAATATTTTTGTAAATATATTTATATATTTTTTTTAAATATTGTAGGTGTTTAAAATAATATTTAAAATCCAGTTAGTGTAAAACCCAAACCGAGCCCTGAACCCTAAAAATATCCCTGCACCCCATAACCCAAACCTAGCCCTGAACCCTAAAAATGCCCCTGTACCCCATAACCCAAACCCAGCCCTGAACCCTAAAAATACCCCTGTACCCCATAACCAAACCCAGCCCTGAACCCTAAAAATACCCCTGTACCCCATAACCCAAACCTAGCCCTGAACCCTAATAATTCCCCGTACCCCATAACCCAAACCCAGGCCTGAACCCTAAAAATACCCCTGTACCCCATAACCCAAAACTAGCCTTAAACCCTAAAAATACCCCTGTACCCCATAACCCAAACCCAGCCATTAACCCTAAAAATACCCCTGTACCCCATAACCTAAACCCAGCCCTGAACCCTAAAAATACCCCTGTACCCCATAACCCAAACCTAGCCCTGAACCCTAAAAATACCCATGTACCCCATAACCAAACCCAGCCCTGAACCCTAAAAATACCCCTGTACCCCATAACCCAAACCTAGCCCTGAATCCAAATAATACCCCTGTACCCCATAACCCAAACCCAGCCCTGAACCCTAAAAATACCCCTATACCCCATAACCCAAACCCAGCCCTGAACCCTAAATAAAACCCTGTACCCCATAACCCAAACCTAGACCTGAATCCTAATAATACCCCTGTACCCCATAACCCAAAACTATATATATAAAATTACTTAAATTAATTTATTTAATTTATTTTTAATTTTAAATGTTTAAATAAAATGATATACTTACCTATACTTACGTTGTAATGGCATGCGTTGTAATAGCATCTGCTATGTAATGTCATGCGTTGTAAAGGCATTCGTTGTAAGGGATCCTGCGTTGTAATGGTGTGCGTTGAAAAAGAATGTGTTGTAAAAGTTGCGTTGAAACGGTTGAATACCAATTATTTTGAATGCCAGTGTTACTTATCCAAATTCTGAATAACTAACCTTTGAATTTTAACTGAACTCTGCTGATTCTGTCTCTTCATTTCTTTGAGGGTAAATTCTTGGGGTTTGAATTAATTATGAAAGAGGTTAGATAAGTTTCTCGACCGGTGGAAAAAGTATATTGATGATAACAATTATCCCATTCCTGGTTCTCATTGGATAATTGTCCAACCTCTAAATATTTCAGTCCCTATCAGCACGGAACAAGATTTTTCAGAGGACCAAGTAGTTGTAATAGGTAGTAAGAGGTTATAGGAATAAAGTGTGGGCCTGCTAAAATGCTACACAGTTTTTCTTGTAACGTGTCGGATGGTTTACCTCCTGACCAAAATGGGAGATGGAAATTGAGGTCATTATAGTTTTAGAAAAAACCCAAGTTCAGTAAAAAATTATCAAGTACCACTCCTGGCAAGAGGAGAAAATGTTGGTGTGAGTATTAAAAGGGTTTGTGCGTTGCAGTTGCTTTAAAGTATAATTTGAAGAAATGTTTTTAATGTTGTTGTTTAGCACTTATAGTTGAATAAGATTCTTTCATTGTTGCTGCTGAATTGAGGTTGCTATGAGGTCCGAAGTGACCTAAGATCCTGGGATTTACACCAAAGGGTGGTATCAGTGTGGCATATGCTGAGTACGTTTGTCTGCTATGATACGTAGGAGCTGTATGTGGGACGTCATCGTCAGTACCACCAGAGAAGGGATCTTTGAGAGAATGAGAAGTTACAATTGTTAGGATTTTTCTCAAGTGCACAAAGAATAACCGTAAGGATTTAGAAGAAGTCACTCCCGTTGAGATTAAATGATTATCTTGAATGAGTGAAGAATCTATATTTTGTTTTTAGTGGAGCAGACAAGATTAAATATTTTCTTGTTTTTTCTCAATCAGCTGTTTTGTAACCATTTGGGATGTCGAACTGTGATTGGTTAGTTGGTGTGAAGTTGCAACTGGGATTGGTTGCCAGTGTCATAGAGTGCGGCACAGAGATTGATAGCTTAGATAAAAAGAAGTGAGTATTTCCTAGAAATATTGAGTGACATATCTTTAAAGGGCAATTGGGAAATTTATTGGGATCAATGAAAAGTCTGAAGAATATAAAGCCATTAGTACAGGGAGATGTGCCTGTACCTACTAGAGAGGGGGTACCAGTACCACCTGAGGGTATACCTGCTGTGTATAAGACACAGAGAGAGGTTATCATACCTGTACATGGTTAGAGAATTTGACAAAGTATATAAAGATCAGACATTAGCCTTTTCACAGTATGGAACTTTTAATATACAAATCCTCTAAAATCTAAGGATGCAGTTGTATGACATAAAACCACCTCAGAGACCTATGCAGTTTGAAGCTTTTGGCTTTAGGGAACACAAATGTATCCTGTATTAGGTGCAGAAAAAGGTGAAGGAGAAAAATGTAAGGAATAGAAAAATATTTTGGAAATTCCCAGACATTAGCACTACCTGATGAGAGTGAGAATGAAATAGATGATAAATGTTTAATTGATTTATTGCTAAATTGACCACCACCATATAATGGGGATCAACCTCAAACGGGGTCAACTCCTTTTATAAAAGCTTCACCAGATGCACCTTCCATGTTCACAAATTCAAATATGCATAATCCTTTTTTGACTGGAGAACAGATCTGCTTAAAAACCCCATGATACAATATGCTTCTGATCCTTTTTCAGTTCTTGTGACTATAGGGCCTGTAGTTCCACTTTATCAATAGGGTAGTGGAGGACAACAGGTACATTTCATGATCATTCCTACTGGAATGGGAGCAACAAATATTATTACACGAAGAATGAGTACGGAACAAATAAACCCTAATTCAAGAAATCCAAATGTTAATAATTCCCTTCAAGGAAATGAATCAGGAAATAGCATAGAAACAGTTCAACCTAGTGTAACACATAATAAAAACGATTCCATTACCAGATACCACTGAAATAAATATGAAATCCCCCAGCAGCAGAACTCAACCCATGGCAGGGAGAACTTTACAAAAGGGTACTCGGAGTTCTGAAACACATACTACACTGTGCATGGAAGGAGGAAGTGGAGGGTCCCAAGGGGATGTGTCAGACAGATACGTCCTACCCCTCAAGAACTTAAGGATTAGGCTAAGGATATAGCACCATCAACATTTGATAAAGGTATGGAAGTTCAGTGAACATCTGCACTGAGAAATCTAAATGAAAAATCACTTGATGTAGCAAGGCTTAATTTGAAATCTGAATACATGATTTTGGGAACTATCAGCCCAGGTAGAATTGTTCATTACTGGGATGAGGAATTGTTATTTGTATTTAAGGATATTATCTGAGAAGCTTGAAATACTAAAATTGCACAGAGTATGGGATGGACTTACATAAATCAAAGAAATTACAGCAAGTTTACCACTTAGACTTCAGTGACAGAGATCTTGAGAATCTAAAACCTTCAGGGAAATATTACAGATTAAGGAGCTATTGACAGTACTCAGGAAATCAGGTGAGCTGGAGAAGTGGGAAGGCAGAAGGTATAAGAAGAAGGAAACAAAGAAAACGGTTATACCCATGTATCCAATGTTTGAAGGAGAGGAAGAAAAATCAGAAGTAAAGATACTTCCAATGAGGAAGGTCCCTGGAGGAGGATATGTTCATGTCCCATGGGCAAGGCCAGACATATTGCCCCTTTATTAAGCCTGGGCGGCAAACTCCCTTCCACCAGTTGAGTTTGCGGAATTTTGACAACTCCACGCCCTGTCATGAACACAGAGTTCAGGCTAAACTTCGACTCCATGGTGGTGCGGTGTTAGCCCCTGCCCACGCCCACCAAAACATTAGAAAAAAAATCACTTACCTGCTTTGGCATCCCCGGGCTGCTCGACTCCTCACTTGGTCTTGTCGACCTCGCCCTTGCTGGTCGCAAACGCCTATGTTGTACATCTTCAGAGGAATGTGCTGTGGGTTACCCTTTACAAATGATTTCCAGAAACTAGGAGAAAAACCTGTTGAATTGAATAAACAAGTTGAGAAATTTGTTAAGTTTTCAAAGGTTCTATTTAAATATTTGAATACTTTGTTTGATATAGGAGCCCCTAGTGCAGGGGTCTCCAAACCGGTCCTGGAGGGCCGGATCCATTCCAGATTTTTTGGATATCCCCATTGAGATACATGTAGTAATTTTAAAAATCTGGCATGGATCCGGCCCTCCAGGACCGGTTTGGAGACCCCTGCCCTAGTGGTTTATGAACTGAATATAACATTTCTATAGATTGACCTGAGATTGGGCCTACCAGAGATCCAAGAACTGGTGCACCATCACCAGCAGTAATACAAAATTATAATCAAGCCATTACGTATTGGAGGGGGAAAGATTTCCCCAAAGCTAATTGATTAGGTAAAGATTGACAGAACAACCCAGAAACTAAAGGAGTCAGTACATGTTTATTTTTAATGACTTTTGCAGGCATTCAAAGAGTACAGTGGAATGGAAAATGTGGCAGGGAAAGATATGGGACATTTTGTGTATCGGTTTGTGTTTGGATTGAGACCTGAAATAAGTTTTATGAATCAACAGCATTTTATTTGTTAGCAGAGCAAATAAATAGATTAAATTCTTCGATATCCTAAATATTGTGGAGATGAGCTGGACCCCAAGTATAAGAGATTGAAAGAGAAGTTCATGTTGGCTCAAATGAGAGCAACAACGAAAGGTTGCATGGGAGCTGGTGCAGATTGAGCAATTGAAAGGAAATGGTCGGGAATACTGGAAGTAGCAGGTGTGAGGTAGAGGGACCCCTATAGAAAAGTTGAAAAAGACTAAACGTGTTGGTTTAATCCATTAAATAAATGAATGTACAGGTATCACAGGATGGGAACACACAGGTTCAATTAAATGATATGATGCAGAACCAGCAGACACAAAGACAATAACATTTAAACTTAAAATGCCACAAGTTCTAATGCCACACATGAATGACCAAACTCAAAAATATTATGTGAAAAAGGGATTCCACATCAATGATCAGATTCATTCAAATCCAAATGTTACAAAGCAATACTTAATTGACATTGCTGACAGTGACCCTGATTTGTCACAATGACAGTGCCTGTGAGAGGAGGAGGAATGCATGCTTGGAGCATCCTTAGAGGTAGACCAGAATGGTCCCTATCTCGATGACAAGGTAAATGGAACACCTGTTTTGTTCCTTGTTGACACTTTGTGCCACCCATTTGTGCCACCCATTCCACTATGAGAGCAGCAAAAGTTCCAAACCTACTCATCTCGGGAGAAAGAATACAAATTGTAGCAGTTTCAAATCGATTTATGTCAAATTCTGTAACTGAACCTGTCCCGGTGCAAATTGGGTCATTTGAGGACTTGCACAAGTTTGTAATATGTGACGCTAGGCCAGTAAACCTATGTGAATGAGATTTATTGGGCATACTTAATTGTTACATTTATTGTACCCCAAAGGGAATTGAATTTCACACAAATGATGAAGATATTGTATTCAAGTGGCAATACAAAAATCTGAAGCAGACGGTTTATTTCCCTTATTGACAAGTGACGGCTTGCCTTTTGAATTAGGAGACACTGTGTCACCTGAGGTTTGGGATTTTACAGGAAAAGACATTGGATTGATCCAAGGGTTTGCTCCAATACACATTACTTTGAAACCAAATGCTGATTTCCCTCAAATTCCCCCATATAACTTGAGCCCAGAGACAATTACACCTCTAATTGAGTCTGCCAAACTGCTAGTTACACCCAGTCATGTGACCCATGCCAGGCTATAGGCACAAAAGGGCTAAGGGCAGAGAAAGGATAACTTTCTAAAAGTGGTAACTGTGATCACAAACCTGACTTTTTTTTATTATAGAGAGATCTTCAACACAATTCCAAAGGTAACAAGCATGGGACAGCGGGAAATTGCAGCATATTAAATGTAATAAGGAATGCTCAATTTTATCCTACAGCAGGGGTAGGCCTCTCAGTATTGAAAAACACATTTAGGATGTTTTCACTACCAGGACATACACAACATAATTGTACATGCCAAACTCTGCCCTACAGGCTACCTATGGCCTACCCTAGGGTGACTTATATGTAATAAAAGTGGAGTTTAAGGTTTTTCAAGGTTTTAAATGCAGATTTGGTATGACAGTGTAATACTGCATTTATGCTACAGTGGCAGACCTGTAACATGTTTTGAAATGCTACTTAACTGGGTGGCACAATAAGTGCTGCAGGACCGCTAATAGCATTTAATTTACCGGCCCTGGGTATATGGAATACAACCCTACAAGGGCCTTACATGTAAAGTAAATATGCCAATTTGGTATTAAGGAGAGAGCACACTCTCTTTAGCACTGGATAGCAGCAGTAAAGAGCACAGAGTTCTAAGGTCAGCAAAAATGAATTCATCAAAAAGTGGAGGGAAAATACACAATTTTGGTGGTGACCTTGCACAGAGGGTTAGGTCCAGCATAGTTCTACTTGTCTCAGGAAATAGTTGTAATTCTTTGGAAAGCCAAGAGTCAGTGCTTCTTGTTGTGGGATGTTTGAACAGCTTCAGTCACCTCAAGTTAACATAAGTTCACTGCTGCTACTTAACATATCTTCATTTGCACAGCACATTTTTCAGGCTGATCAGTAGTACAATTGCATTTGGAGTGTTTTCACTCCTTCATGTGTGTGAGTATGTGTTGAACACCACCAATGGAAGCTATCTTTGGAAGGCAGCTATCCAAGACCAAAGATATTAAACTTTTATTGTCTTTTCCTCAAGTTTATGTAACCATTGGTTTTCTAATGGTTTACATTCCCATTGTACTCTTCTACACGCAATGATGAGTCTGACGCTTTAAGTGTAAGAACTGAATTATAATTTGTTTTCCAAGGCACAAGGACAGCATACATTTCTTCAATTTGAACAGTTGAGTTACCTAAGAGCTTCACATGCATAAGCTTTATTTTAAATCCTGATTCTTCAAATTTTTCCTGCACAGCTACACTCATTGTTGTGTACAGCTGCATTGTGCCTTTAGCAGGCTGTGATAATCCATCAGGCGGAGACTCTGAAAACTACCTGCTGATATTGTAGGAATTGCTCTGATTTTGGTGTAAGATCACATTGTAATTGCACTTCTGAGCTGTCATAGTCATTGATCATTGTTCTCCTACATGGTCAGAGGGGGGCCTACGCTTTGGTGGGTTATTGTTATTTTTGCTGATTTGCCTATTACAGCTTTTGTCTACTCTCTTTCTGTGAGGTATCCTGTTTCCTCTCTGTAGCTATCTTCTTCTGAAAAGGTGGCATTGGTGAGAATAATCCCATGGTATCCCTTCTCCCCTGTTGATAGTTATGACCCACATTTAGTCTCAGGGTATGAAAGGGACCTCTGTTAGCTTCTGATCTCTTACATCCACGATCTTGTGAAGAATGGATATAATGCTCATCAGAGGATAGATATTTCTCTAGAGCTCTAATTTCTCAGGTTATACACTCCTTGTACTTCATCTCAACAATAAAGTGTGATTACATTTTTGAATCCACTCTGGGATTTCACACTTATCTCATGGGCTCATTGCTAGGCCCGCTTTCTTTTACTCTGCTGTTCCCACATACTGCCCTTGGTTTCAATTGCGGTGTTGTGGGTATACATCAAGAGGTTCTCTCCTCATTGTGATCATCAGTAACTCCACATCTTTCTAATCTTGTAAATTTGATGCATTTCTCTATAATGTGACAGCTAATGCTGCATTGCTTTTAATGCTACCAACAACAATCTCAACTGTGGTTTCTACATTACATATAACCTGCATTCCAAAATCTACTGCAAGAGAAGCTCCATATTCTTCTAATATATGTTTTCAAAATGTTATATGCTGAACAATCAATTGAAAATATGTCATGTGCTGCTGTATAAGGAGTAGCAAATATGCTTCCCCATTACTGGCAATGTTGTGGATTTGGTACCATCCCCATTAATATACACATAAAAAGAATACTGTTTTTATCCTGAGGAGATGATTGAGGAAACACCACTTGTAGCTGGAAAGTTTTCTTAGCTAACTAAAATGGAATCATTTCATTCAGATAGGCAGAATTCCATTATAGCGTTTATAGTTGATAGAATAATGGTTGTAGATCATGTTTTTGTTGGTGTCTGAACACAAAATACTATTTCAGTATCTCATTGTTGCAACTCATACTTCCTTGACTGACTGTGTATATGTATTATTTCTGCTAGTATTTCTCTGGCACTTGCTATGGTAAGTTTTAGAAATTGTGTTACTGGTTGACTGGGGCGAGAGCACTGGTTAAGCAGCAACCACAATCCAGTCAGGGTAAGGCACAAGCTAACACCAAAATACCGTGTGCTCACCCCCTAGTGGCTTGGCACAGACCAATCATGCTCAACTTAGAGGCAATGTGTAAAGTATTTTATGCAACTCTTCAAACAGTAAAACAGTGAGATCACCACACAAAGGATCCCACACCAGGTTAGAAGCATAGAGCAACATGTAATGAAAGAGCAAGACTGAAGTGACAAAAATCCAATCAGTCGAACTAGAGTTATGAATGTTTAAAGATTAAACTCCAACTTGCGCCTAAAAGTAGAAAGCACCAACAGGAGCTATATGGTAGCACTGGACTAGGTCAAAGTCAAAAGTTCAGGCCGATCACGATGAAGGGTGGATCAGATACAGTCCCAGATTAGTCCTGCTGTGTTTGTATTTTCTGAGGTTTTGTGTCAAGGGTCCCATTCACTAGGAGAGGGTTGCAAGGAGCAAAAAGAGCGTTTCAGGCTGTTGTCAGCGTGGCGTGAAGAGCAGGCCCACCATCGCAGATTGGTGGACTGGGGCTTCACAGTGGTGGTCCTCCATGGGTGATCAATACTTGTGGGTACAAGAGAAAGTCCATATGGGGTTACAATGTGCTTGAACAAATGATTTAAAGAGCCTGTGAGCTACACCAACAGTCCAGGATCTGGAAGGCACCACTTGGGAGTGAGGAACTCGCTGCAGCCGGGTCCAGGGGCTGGTTGGGGAGCCTTTTATGTCCCTGAAGGTCAAATCAGGAGGCCAGCAGACTAGCCCTTTGAGTCACTTAAGGTTCCTGGGATCAAGAAGTAGTTGCAGGACAAATTCTATTTCCCCAGTTCAGCAGAGCAGCAGTTCCTTCAGTGCAAAAGTCCAACAGAGTGGTACTCCTTGTAGTAGCACAGCAGTCCTTCTTCTTGGCAGAGTATCAACAGGTTCAGATGTGTACTGGAGAGTTCATGCCCGAGGTATTTCTTTTATACACAGTTGTGCCTTTAAAGTGAGGAGAAGCTTCTATGCAGCATTTTGTGTGAAGGCAGGACTAAGCTCAGTGCTCAGAGGATTGGGCAAAAACTGCAAAACAAACCTGTGTTGTCAAGATACATTACAAATTGAAATAAACTTAAATTACTATTTCAGAAGGCACTAAGTCCACAAACATAACATTTCAAAACACACTTCCCATTCTGGTGATGGAACTCCAAAGTGTGGTCATCGAGTGTGGCAGTTCACCCAGAGTATCAGTAGCAGGTTAACCTTTGGTCTGCTACAACTCCTGGGTCATCTAGTTAGAATTCACAGAGAAGAGCCTAGTGGTGTTTTTAATGCAGGGGGGTGGTATTTTACACATTGATAAGGCTTGAGTAACGGTGTTTGGGACATGGAAAAATTTGTGGCTTTACAGGCAACTGTGTTTTGCCCGATCTGCTGAGCCCAAATTCTGTATAGCTTATGACCTGTTCTACTTGTGGAGGCGAAATAAACTTTCTCCCAAAGGTCTGCACACTCACAGTATTTCCTAGAACCTGCTGTTGTTAACCCGACTTTCATGTATAGTGTCAAACTATAAGGAACAGCATCAGACACAAACGGTAAGCATCAGATACACATGCAAAGTCTCTAGATGACTAAACAGTATCAGGCATTTGTGACAGCATCAGAAGGATATGAGGGATTTATGCACTCCACTGACAATCACACAGTCTGAGGCGAATGCAGTCAGATAGGCACATATGACCACCTGTCACATAGCTCCACATTTGAAAAGGAAACACTCTAGTGTCCAGATTTAGACAGGAGACTCACATATTTTAGCACTTCAATGCGAGTTAACAAGGAAATAAAATTCCCCTGATTTTTTTCATTTTTCTCTTTTTACTTTTGTGTCTATTACCAATTGTTGGCATGTATGAAAAAAGTCCCCCACACAGCATTACAATACCTCCAATATACACTCAACTCTCACACATTTCGCAAACATGACTCACACTCAAGACACCTACATTGGTCTTTGAGCTAGTTAGCATTCTGTTGAGGAACAGTATTGGAGCAAGATTGGAATTATGGTAGGTATGGTACAGGGAGGATTGAGGCCATGCCCATGGTAGGGTGTGGCTGACCAGGTACAGGGCTGTGTGGGGTGAAATCTATCTCCTGTTAAGGCTCACCCTGCGGAGAATCAAACACCTGTGTGATAATATCTCTTGTGGGTCTACAATGTTTGTCTATAAGGTGGACTGCTAGTCAGGTTACAACTTGCAAAATTGTTCTTCGAAGTTTTAAAGCCTACAAAGCTGCAAAGTGTGCCAAGCCCAGGAGACATCCGTACCTGGGAAGTGAAGGTAAGTGCGTAGGATAGTATACATTCCATCACACCATTTGTATTAAGCAAATTTGCTTTGTTTTTCCTTTCTTTCACTTACTTTAATGCGAGTCAGTATGAAAATATATTCCAACAATGTATTTTTCTAAACTTCCCTCTTTCCTCCTTACAAACATTCTAAGTCACAATATTTAGTGAAGTCAAGATCTTCCTCACAGCTCACATCGTTATTCGCCTCATTGTTTCCTCTTTCTAAGTGTGAAGAATGTAGCACACTTGCAAAGAGGAAAATGCCTCTGAGGGTTGTATTTGTGCAGGAAGGTGCACTTTCCTGTACAAAGATAATCCTGTCTACAATGTAGGCACCCTTGCACCATGAAGCAATGGTGCCTTTGTTGCCACTAGTCTGCTCACCAGGGCAGGCAGAGAGCAAAAATGAACCATAGAATGTTGACTAAGGCTCAGTTCTGCCTCTCCCTTTCATGCAGCACAACACAGCATGAAAGGGAGTAACATTGATGGAAATTGCTTCAGATCTCAACTCCAACTCATGACTGAAGCACAAACATCAACCACTACAAGAAAACCTCGACCATCATAAAAAAGGAAGTAGAACCCATTGGCAAATGAGGCAAAACAACAAACTGTTTTAAACTGTACAGAAAGGGCCTGTACGAAGAGAGAAGACAACTGAGGCTAGTTGAACAAAGATGGAGACAAGCCCCCTCAACGCTGAATCTGGCAAGTCTCTGATACAAAGAAAAATATACAAAAACAACATCTTTGAAGCCACAGCATTCACCAGAACACAGTTAAACCAAGTAAAAAACTCGACCAGGAGGGTACTTGAGGTGGTCAAACAGCACATCTTTCTAACCAAAATTAGGGGTGCCAACCCTCTAATAAAAGGTATCAAGAGCTAGGCAATTTCTTCACTGAGAAGATTAAGACGATTGAGCTATATCTTCCAAGAAACTCAGATGAACCCCCACATGCCGATCGGGCCCTTAAGAGCAATATGATTTAGAGTAAGTTCAAGGAAACTAATGAAAGTGACCTCATCATGACTACAACTAACAAAAGACCAATCTCGCACTCTACTAATCTCCCTTCCTTAATAAAAAAAGCTCAGTCCACATTGTCCCCTATTGGGCATTGCTGATGAGCACCTCAATGAACCCTGGCAAAATTCTAAACTGCCTGAAAATAGGACAAGTCACCCCACTCCTAAAGAAACCCAGAGCGGACCGCAAGGTCTGAGCAATTTTTGCCCAGTTACGAATCTCTCTTTCCAGGCACATATACAGAAAATCTACTTGTCTACGCACTCAAGCGGCACACTGTAGACCACAACTTTCTCCACAATATGCAGTCGGGTTTCAAATTAGGTCATAGCACAGAAACAGCAATGTTTCAAATCATTGGCAAATCTTATGTTTACCGGATGTGAGAGAGTCCCGTCTATTCTTCCTTCTCAACCTATCAGCTGTGTTTGGCATGGTTAGTCATTCCATCATGCTCAATAACCTCAATGAAAGACTAAGGGTTAAAGGAACAGTCCAGAGCTTGTTCTTCTTATACTTTAAAAGCTGTTCTCGATGCATAAAACTAAACACTACACTTTCTGATCCATCCTCTGTAGCCAAAATGGTACCACAAGGCTTGATTCTTTATCCTACTCTCTTCAACCTATACTTGGAACCTCTGACCACAATCCTAAAATACTTTAACCTCTCACATCATCTCTATGCTGATGACTCTCAAATAGATTTAAAAGTTGCATCTCAAAAAGAAATTCTTTCACTTACCAAATTCTAAATTACATCCCATTCTGGTTGTCCATCAATCATGGGACACTAAATCGTCTACAGACAGAATCCCTCCTTATATCACTACCAATGCCTCAACACCAGTCCAGGGCTGTATTCACTAAACCTACCTAACAGTAATCCTAAAATTATTGAATGCACAGTAACTCTCAGAATCACCTTGCCAAAATCCTGAACCTCCAGGGGCACATAACTGCTATAACAAAATTTGTTCAACATAAACACACACTTCTGAGAAACATCAAACCATTCATTATAGGAGAGATTTTAAAATTGGTTGTTGAAGCCCTTGTGATCTCAGGACTTGACTATGGTGGTACACTATTTACACGAATCCCTAAAGTTCAACTGGCTTCACTGAAAGCAACCCTAAATGCTGCAGTGAGACAGAATACATCATTAAATTGTTGACTGTTAGATTTGGGGATCTCTATTCGGCAACGTCTTTTTCATTTTCCTAGTAGGGACCCTTCTTCCTAGTCAGGGTAAGGGAGATAACTTCTAAAATAACCCCTGCTCAACGCCTTGGTAGCTTGGCATGAGCAGACAGGCGTAAATCAGAGGCAGTGTTTAAAGCATTTGTTAACACATATAGTAACACAGTGAAAACACTACAAATGGACACCACACCAGTTTAGAAAAATTAGTAATTTTTATCTAAACCAAACAAGACAAAAACGACAAAAAATCCAAAATACAGTAATAAAAATATGACTTTCAAATGGTAGAAATAGTTCTATTCAATGAAAACTGCAGATGCTACACTTTTCACACAGAGAACATTGGATGTGTTGCATTCACAAACAAAAAGGGTAGCAGGGAAGGTGATGCATCAGTTTCTTGCACACAGGGAAGATGATGTGTTGGTTCCTTGCTCCAGGGAGGTGACGCATCTGTTCCTTACTGCTGCGCATGGGAGGTGATGCGTTGGTTCCTTACCGGAGAGGCGGTGATGCATCGGTTTCTTACTGAGTGGGGAGGTGATGTGTTGGTTTCTTACTGCGTCACCCAACAATGCGACAGACCTGGCACCTCGATGCGATGCTTGACGATCTGGGATGATGTGTGGGTTCTTTCAGCTGCACAGCTGGGCTTGCGTCAGAATCGGTGCAGTGATCTCGGACTTTGGAGAGTGGTGCAGCTTATCTGGTGTGCAGAGATTTCCCAAGCCACAAGCAGGTGCTGCTTCAGTTGCTTCAGTTTCTTCAGCGATGTGAGGGAAAGAAGTATGGATGAGTCTCGCTTCTCATCACGGATGTGTTTTTCCAGCTCTCAGCAGCCACAACAACCTCCAGAGGCCCCGAACAGCTACGGGCATTTCTTGGCAGGTCAGAACTCCCAGCAAGGAACTTCAGTAGAGCTGGGGGTGAAGTATATGTGTCCCTGAGACATCAGAACAGGAGGTAAGCTCTTCTTCAAGCCCTCGGAGATCTTCCTCAAACAGGGGACACAGCACACAGCAAAGTCCTTTTCCCTTTCCTTGGCAGAAACAGCCTCTGCAGACCAGCCCCGGACAGCAAACAGCAAAGGGGAACTAATTCTCCTCAGTTTCTCCGACTCTTCTCCTTGGCAAAGGTCCCTTTTCATTCCCAGAAGTGAATTATGAAGTCTTTTTCATCCCTGAGTCTTCCAACAGGAGGCAAGCTCTGCTTCAAGCCCTCAGAAAACCTCTAACAGCGGGATGATAAAAGCACAGTTCAGTCCTTTTCCTGCCTAAGAGAGAAGCAACCACTGAAGGTCAACCCCAACAGCACACAGCATAAGAACAGTACCCCTCCATAAGCTTTCCTGGTTGGTCGTCTTGGCAGTATCCTTAGTTTAGCAGTAATCTAAAGTTCAGGGGTCTAGGCCTCACTTTTTATAGCACAAATTCCTTTGTTCTCTGGTGGTAGAGAAAGTCTTTGCCCAGACAAAACCAGTTCTGTCCTCTCTGGTGCAGCTGCCCGGCAGGAGGTGGAGACAGCATTGTGTAAGGCAGACAGGGCCTGTTCAGCTGTTAGAGGAATCTCCTCCCACCATTCTAAATACAGACCGGGCCTATTCAGGTGCTAATGAGTACTACTTCCCCTACTCTGAATGCAGCCCAGGTCTATTCAGCCCAACCCTGACTCAGTCAGGAAAGGCAGGACACACATCAACTGGTGGCTGTCGAAGAGAATTCACATCCCCAGCCCCTGTCACCCCAAAGGCAGACAGTCAACACACAAACCAGCAGAGGCACACAGGATGGCTAAGCAAGAAAATACCCACTTTCTAAAAGTGGTATGTTCAAACACAGAATGTAAAAATCATCCTCACTAAAAGATGCATCTTTATATTCTGATTTCAGGCATACTAAACTTTACCTTCCTATCTTGTCCCAATAGGACGTTATCTTTATAAGATGTTATAAATTAACTCCCATTCTATTCTATGGGAAAGATAGCTAAGTCTGAGTGGTGAACTCCGCTCCGCTTGGGGAGTTTGCAGAGATTTCCTCACTCTGCATTATGCGGAGCTCACGGAGTTCCGAAAAATGACGCTCCGCAGAGCAGAGTTTTTTCCCTCACTCGCGTTCGTGGATGTCAAATTTGAGAGCGCGAGCAAGGAAAATCCACCTTCTGGCGAGATTTTTCCTCATTTGCGATCATCAACATCAAGTTGGTGAGCGGGAGCGTGGAAAATCAACCTCCCAGCGAGATTTCTCAACGCAGGTGGTCAGATTTCTTATTGCGAGTGTTCGCGTATGCTCGCGACTGCTCACTTTGAGAAACTGTCTGCTCACATTTAGAAAGCTGCCAATTGAGTAAAAATCTCCTTGAGGGGCAGAAAGGAAGCAGCGCCTGCTTGTGCTCTGCGTGGTGCCATTTGGGAGGATTGCACAGTGCAGACAAGCACCTGGCACTGAAAATCACTGTGAACAGCATATATCCAACATACTCTGCCGAATGCGGAGCTCCGTGTAGCACAGCAGAGTTTTTTATGCACTTCGCACTTCCGCATAGCAGAACTCCGCCCAGGCTTACAGATAGCCTTTCAATAGTGAAAAACGAAATTGGCAGTATTTTACTATCAGGACATGCCACACACATCAGGACATGTCTTGCCTTTCACATACACTGCACCTGACATGTAAAAAAAGTGAAGGTTAGGGCCTGGTAAATGGTTAGACTTGCCAGGTCGACATGGCAGTACCAAACTACACACAGACACTGCAGTGGCAGGTTTGAGTTACATTACAGGCTGCTTATGTGGGTGGCACAATCAGTGCTGCAGACCCACTAGCAGCATTTGATTTACAGGCCCTGGGCACATACAGTGCACTGTAGTAGGGACTGATTAGTAAATCAAATATGTCAATTATGGAATCACCAATCCATAACAACAATTTACAGGGACAGCATATGCACTTTAGCACTGGTCAGCAGTGGTAAAAGTGCCCAGAGCCATAAAAACAATGAAAACAGGATCCAAAACAGGAGGCCGAAAAGCAAAAAGTATGGGGATTAACCCACTGAGAAAGCCAGATCTAACATTGACCTACCTGAAAAACAATCTCACTCTGGAGGCAGGCAATCACTGTGTGCCTATGAATCAATTTCCTTTGAAATACACAGAATCAAGATATCAAGAACCACATCTTGATAGTTCTCTAGAAGTGCTTCCAGAAACTGGGATTCACTCCGTCCACAGACACACACAAACCCCTCTTTTGAGTCACGAAAGAACCTGAAAACAGTATTGATCAAAACTTACCTTCTAAGTTACATTTCTAATTATACCCAAACCTTCCTCAAATGTTGGCAAACTACATATCTAAATTCAATGTAAATGTGAATGAACTATAAGTATGAATTTATGTAACATTCCTCTGCTTATTTACTATTTTTCCTTATTGTTGTAATGTTTAGACTATTATAAATCTCTCTGACCCCCTCAGGCATAGTTCTTACTATAGAAAACTGTAAATAAATAAACAGATTATTCCTTGTCACCCGTGCCAAGTTTCTCAAGGTGGACATGTGAGAGTAAACATAAATGCATACATTTTATAATTGAAATGCAGGCAATTTATTTGCACAGTTAGCCACATTGTTATCAAAGTATAAACATTAGTGTATGAATTTTATATATTTGAAATAGAAAATGCATCAATAAACCTTGCCATTGTTCACTTCACTTTTCCCATTCCCAGGCATTGCAGGGCTCAACAATGAAACGATGTCATACTCATCCAAAGGTCATGTTTGGTCAGATCAAGCCGGTTCATACATGCAGCACTGTGTGTAGGATTCAGAGCAGAAAGCTGTGAATGACTAACACATGTGTTTTCCCAAGCGACACTTTTTCCATTTATTTTTTGTTCTTATGTCCACTAAAAACACAATAAAGGACCTTGTCGAGTTCCTGTTTCATTTCGCATATCAGTGCCATACAACAGCATCTTTAGTTTCTCAGCTAAATAGGGAACTCGACTGTGGCTCATGTTCATGATGTTGTTGCCTTAACCTCTCTAAACCTACTAGTATTTTATAAAGTCTCTGCTGTGGATAACATCACTCGCAACAAGTGCAGATGGCCTATTCCATTAACTGGAAATGTACTCTCACAGCAACCTGACAAGTAAACCAGTCGTATAAGTCAAGTCATCAGAATTAGCAGACGTTCTTCCAAGAAGGTGATAAAATAGCTTCACGCTAGTATCTCCAGCTGCAGGGACCTAGCTGAAAAGGTCTCTTTCAAAACTCCCTGGGCCTCATTTATGAGGCTGTGTGTCACTTTTACGCCGCCAGTGCGTCACTTTTTGTGGCGTAAAAAATGCGCCTTGTTGCGCCATATGTACAAAGTGACGCATCTAGTTAGATGCGTCACTTTGTAAACCCCTGCGCCACATTATACCTGCGCCAGGTATAATGTATGCAAGGGGGGGCGTATTGACGCAAGGAAGGGTCGTAGAAGTGACGCAGTGAAATCTATGAGATTTCACTGTGTCACTTTTAGGATGCCGTTGCGTCAAAATCTTGCGCCTGCCTCACAGCAGACGTAAGACTGACGCAGGCCCTTTCACATGGGGCTTGCCGGATGCATGGCTGGAGTTGCGTCACTTTTGTGACACACTCCAGCAATGCGTCACTTTTGCGTTTACAGATATGTCAGAAATACTGACGTATCTGTAACTCCTTGCGACATGATGCGTCATACATTAAATATGACACATCAGGAATGTCGCAAGGAGTACTCACTGAGAAGTGACGCATCGCTGCTTTCACGCAGCGATGCGTCATTTCTCATAAATGAGGCCCCTTGACCCTAAATATGCCTCAGACAAATCGCCAGATGAAAGAGATATTGTTGAGCTATCATGGAAAATATATTCATGCATGTTGGGCTGCTTCCAACTTCAAAGTAAGGAGGAACCACCCAAACCAACTGGAAACAAACTGCTCTCCTCCCGATACTTCAAGATGACACAAAGCCAATTTCTATGCTACATCGTTCCATGAATGTTATTAGGAATGCAAGAGCCATTTTGAATCCAAGACAAATTCCTGTGATTTCATCAATCACACTACAAACATATGAGAGAAATGCAATGGGGGTGACCTGATATGTATGGATAGAGTCACACTGTTGTTATTCTTGGTGGGTTCCACATCAAAATGTAACCCTAAAAATGTTTAATAGGGTTGTTTTTTCACATTAGCTGGGATGTGGCTCTCAAACAACTATTGCATTAGCAGGCTCAGCTGAGTCTTTTTCGAATGTCACTCATATTAAGAGGACCTTACAAGCACATTATATAACACCATGTGCTGGGTACACTCTTAGGCAGGATGCTTGTCTGAAGTATTACAGTGAGAAAGAGAAAGAAGGCAAATTTAACATCCTTTCTGTGGAAGAATGCTCGAAGCCTCAAGAGGAAAAATCTCCCCAGTTTCATTTTTGGAACCTTGTACTCACCGACACTGGACATATTCACCTGTGATCGAACTGTACACGAGGGGGATTGTGAAATGTAAACGTACTTAGTCGAAACTTCAGGGGTTCTTCTTTGCCCTTGGTTGCCATAACTGTACACAATTATATGCAGTTCGCCTGAGAGACATAACATATTTTTATAAAAAAGTGCCCAGATGTCGTTGCTGTGAAGGAAAATTGGCAATTAATAAACAAGTTGTCAATTTTACAGCATTCCTCTAAATCAAGCATATGGCAAAATAATGCCCTAGTGAAAGGTACTGGATCAGCCCAATGATTTCCTATTAGGATGGATGGTGTGTGAACCATAGGTATCCAGGATTGAGAGATGCGTTTGTCAGGCTAAACAACCATCTCAAAACAAGCAATACCCTCGCCATGACAGTAATATTAGCAAGTCAAGTCAAGTCAAGCCACTTTATTTGATGAATTAAAATCATAACAGTACAATACAAGACACGAGACACAAAACAACAGTATAATCTTTTGAATACGAATGGGCAACATAAAAATGTATATACAATTTCAACACGAGATATGTAAATAATTAAGGAGTGAAAGAATATATCAGGGAAAAACAATTACAGTACGATAAAATTCAGAAAAATTCATATTTCAAATATCACAGGAAATCTTTTTTTCCTAAGGCGGACAGCAGTAATGAGAAAACTAGCAATATTAAAGATATTCCAGGCATTATCTAACAACTGTAGCTACATTAAAGCTCGTCTGACCTGTAAAAAGTCTTTCTCCCTCAGGAGCGGAATTAAAAACCTCTTCCTAATATCAGTATAAAAATCGCAAAACATTATAAAGTGCATAGTATCCTGAGGTGAAAAAGTATCTCAGTTACACTGGGCAATATCTTCTGGTTTACACCAACCAAGGAGGTTACCCAAGGAAATGTGAATCAAATTAAATTGAAACCTGGTCTAAAGCCAGCGATGGAAGGGTTTTGTCACAATTCTCAAACAGGGCTCTATTGACGGCGAGGAAGTTATTGAATAGGGAGCCCTAACCAAAGTTTTTTAAATTCCTGATGCTCCCGTTCCAACATCAGTAAATTCAAAAACTGTGATTTCACCCATTTTAGATCAGTTTTCTTGATCTCTTCTGGGGTATTATAAATATCATGACGTCCTAATCTGATAAACATGCCCTTGACATACGTCAACCACTGGATACTGCTGGCTTTATCTAAAAGAACACAATCCCTTAAAATCTGGTGATTCAACGGTAGCTCTGGGTTGAGCCAAGTTTTCATCCAGCAGACCAAGGGAGCCAATCTCATCAAATCAGTCACATACCCCATCCCCAATTCCTGATGAATAGAAAAAGTTAGGGTTGATTGGGGGACAGACAAAAGAGAGAGAAGACATTTATTTTCAGCCATCTGAACCCCTGCCATTTGCTTTTATCCCCAAATGGCAGCGCCATATATAGCGATAGCCAAACATTTTGACATATATATGTCAAGAAGTGCCTTGCAAGGCCTGGTTCCCAATCGGCGCGCAAAGCCCAATAGCGCTGACAATGATCTCTCTACTGCATTCTTTTTAGCTTTAAGCTGAGGGACCCAAGAGCATCTATCGTCGAATAAAACCCCCAAATATGTAAAAGCAGTCACTCTAGTCACCTCAGCCCCATTGCATAAAAAAGTTTTAACTTTATTCTTTTGTTGACCCATTATCTGGACATGTGATTTAGAGATGTTAACCACCAAATCCAGGAATTTCATGAAAATCCCAAAGGCGCCCAAGAGTCTCTAAAGGCCAGTGGGAGTTCAGGATAATAAAAAGGAATCATCTGCGTATAGGAGGACCGGGGTGGTCCTATTTCCTACATGCAGGATGTCCAGGCTGGCCTTATCCAGGATTTTGTCTAGGGCGTTAATATAAAGCGTAAAAAGTAAAGGAGCTAAAATACAGCCTTGGCGAACGCCTCGACCTGATTTAAAGTGTCGTGTGCATTTGCCATCCTGAGTAACCCTAACAGCTAATACAAAGCTCCCCCATCTGGGGAGAGAGCACCTCTGAGCACAACAAGGGGGGACCAACAGGTCTTATTCCATAACACGTAGATTGATCAAAAGTTCATGCGACAGCGACAAAATTATTCATCCATCTTTCAAGATTTATTTGGTTGGTATTCAGTGCATACTTTCAATTTAAATCATTGAATTAACTGAGTTCATAGAATGTCTTTGTCATATATGAACTCAGTTAATTCAATGATTTAAATTGAACTTTTGATCAATCTACGTGTTATGGAATAAGACCTGTTGGTCCCCCCTTGTTGTGCTCAGAGGTGCTCTCTCCCCAGATGGGGGAGCTTTGTATTAGTTCCTTTGGATGTTTCACTGCCAGGCCAGACAGTGATTTCCTCTTGGCAGCACACTATACTCCTTTACAACCCTTTACCTTTGGACAATCAGCTGTGCGAGTTCCCTCCCACTTCAGTTAACCCTAACAGCTGCCACAAGGTCCCGATGTAAGTCTGCTAAAAAATAAACCAAACGAGAATCAATCCCTATGTCAAGTAAAACGGACCAGAGCTTAGATCTGTTCACCAGTTCAAAGGCTGAGGAAAGGTCCATGAAGCCCATATACATGGAACCTTTTTTCACTACGGTGTATTTGCCTGTCAATAAATATAGGTTAAGGCACTGGTCCATGGTACTTCTGCCTTGTCTAAAGCCATACCGAAGATTGGATAAAACCCCATTATGAGTTACCCAATCCATGACTTTGGCCAGAATCACATTACCTAAAATTTTAATGGCAGAATCAATCAATGAAATAGGTCTGTAACACCTTGGATCCCCTCTCTGACCCTTTTTAAAAACCGGTATAATATTAGACTGGGACCATGATACGGGGAACCCCTGGACAACTGTGGCGTTAAACAAATTTGCTAAAATGTTAGCCCAAAATTTAGGCTCTCCCTTATTAAGGTTGGCAGGCACACCATCAGGGCCTGGTGCTTTTTTACTGGATGTGTCTATTATTGCCCTCTCGATGTCCTCCACTTTAAAAACCAACAGAGGTAAGTCATTACCAGTGTCTGAAACTGTAAAAGGCTCATGAGCCTCGTTTGACTCATAAATACCCTTGAAGTGTCATAGCCACTGTTCCTCTGGGATGTTAGATTCCAGGCTGCCATTTACCCATCACCTAGGAAAATGGACTAATAATAAACTTTGAGCTGTCCTTCAATATTTCAAAAGACAATAAGTCATTCCAGGCCTATAATTTAATCTCATTTTTCGGGGTATATATTGTTAGTTTATAATCTTTTCTAAAACTAACTATCTGCTCCCTGTCTCTTGGTGCCTTTTTCAGGGCTTGTATAAAGTTTTGATGGGCTCTAGAGTATTTACCATCAAACCATCTTTCCCCTGTGTTAGGCCTGGGCTTACCTAAAATGGTCAAGTCAGTTGCAACTTGGCCATAAATAACTTTAAAGGCTCTAATGACCTTATCCTTTAGAGTGGAGTAATCCATGCACTTTGCTATGTCGTTTTTAGCCTTCATACATAAATTAACAAAGAAAGATTCAGGGACTATCTTAGACCCTTTTAGCCCCCTGCCTTGGTCTCTGATTACCACAGGATGGATACCCCTATCCTTACCCGGGGAACACAAGAGGTCCATATCTTTATCTAACTCCAAAATGACTGGGATATGGACACTAAAGGGAGACAGCCCCTCATTATAGAAAACTACGTACCCTAGCTTTGAGGGGGAAAAATATATATAATCAATAATGGTCTCCCTACCCTTGGCCTTATAAGTTGATACCCTCTCGCTTGGTTCATGAAAACCCAGTTCAAAAAGATCAGCTCCTAACAGTAGATCCTCCAGAGCCTCCCCCTTCGGTGTATGCTCAAAATGGGGTAGCAATGAATAATCTGAACCAAAGGCGTCATCCATTCAGCAGTTCAAGTCACACAGGTGAACAATAAAATCGCCCATAAGTATGGTATAATAAAAATTAGTTTGATTTAATCTATAAGCTTCTAAAAAACATTTCAAATAAGTAAGATGTTAATTTCTGGAATCACAATCCCCAGAGTTATAAAAGTTATTAACAATATTTTAGGGTGATTAGGAGTACTTAATTCTGCTATCAAACAGTTAGGAGAGGTTACCTCCAACAGCTTTACAATCCCTTTTATCTTTAGGGAAAAAAGGAGCAATAAGCCTCCCTTGGCTCTTCCTGCCAGGGTAGATCGAGAGGGCGAACAGTATAATTAAACCCATCCAACCAGAAATTGCTCTCCCTCTCCCAGGTCTCCTGGAGAGCAATAATGTCATATTATTTTATAAAGGTAAGCCAACTCAAATCGTCCATTTTTTATCTGAGCCCCGCGATGTTCCAGCTAATGATATTACAGCTACGGGCAACGTCAATATGAATAATTTGGGGATTATGACTAGATTCCAAAGTCATAAGAAGTCTCTAGTCAATTATTCTCATCTAGCTTGGACAATAGGGAGAACATATTAGATAGAGCTAAACCCCCCCTATATGACCTGTCTGTGTATGAAGGGTTTGTGTGGAGAAAATGTGTCTCTGTCACTAGAGGTTTCAAGTTGAAGTTTGAGATCATTATGTTCTTCAAGGCTTTGTAATGCCTGATGAGGCCTCCTCAAGTCCACCTCTCTATGGGTCTTAACAAAAAGATTTCAGCGTCTAAGTGGAGGGTAAAAGAATCCTAATGACAAACCCCTAATGCCCCCCTTCCCCTTCTCCAGGTCTGAAGCGTCCCAGAACAATCTATCAGCAGCACCAGATTTGTTAAAATTAACAATAACGCAATCCCCTTCAAATTGTTTCGGGGATTTGCCTATCCACCCCACCTGTCTGGCCATTATAATACTAGAGGAAATCTCAGTATTTCCGGTGCAATAATGAGCACACCAATTTATTAGCTTTCAATAACAGGTCTGGGGTGGACTCTTCCTCTTTAGCACTAAGTGGTGAAACCCTTACCAGGACCGCAACCAAGTGGGTTGCTTCTGGGGGGAGATTGATACTAGGGGATTTAGTTTTTGCACAACTCTCATTTGAAGCGGGGAGCTCCCTGCTAGCCAGGGTATGGGCATAATCCAATAAAGCTACAGGGTTCCTATCACTACCACTGGAGTTCCCCCCACTCCCAGGGGAGCCCTGAAGACCCCAAACTCTTTCTATGGCACTTGAAACAACTCTCCCTCGTGATGGGGGAATTGAAAGGCCACCCCTGTTGACCTCTCCAGAACATAGCCTAGTATCTAGTTGAGGTTTTGAAGGCTCAATTGGATTAGGAGGGATGTACAGAGGGCTTGGGGCTCTTACAAAAGAGTTTATACGCTCAAATTTCTTTTAAATACCAGCTACACAAGTGTTCATTGTATCAATAATATCTTTATCAATACTGGTCATAACAGCTTCCAGACGAGAGGTAAAAATCTCCTCCACCACCTTCCGGACTGTCTTGTCTATAATATCACTCGCAGCAGTCCCTTGGGTAGGGTTACTTTTTTGTATACCTTTAACCCGTTTGCCCAGTTTTCTAATAGATCTCTTTTTCACAATGAATCCCGGGGGCTGCCCTTTTTGTTCCGGTTCATGGACAGGCAACAAGTGTTTTTAGTAACGTTCACCATCGCCCTTGTCTCAGTGACATCAGTAGGTATTGTACCTTGAACACCCAGCGAAGTTGTTAACAGGACAATAGGTTCCAAAGGGACGGGAGTTTTTACCACATGATCGGATGTAACGATCTCTGCGTCTGACTCTTGGCTCATGCCCAGACCCAGTTCCTTTTCTGCATTCCCAATTTCTTCGTTTAACACACCCACCGCCGTAGTTAGATATGAGATAATAATTGCCGATTTTCTAGGCACTTTTGCTTTTAGCCCCCCCTGGTCTTGGGTACATAGATGTTTCCACTTACCCTTTATAGATGTAGGATGTAAGAGGGGTGGCCCAGCCCGGCCTCTTCCGGTCAGTGACGGGCAAGGACGGGCCCGCCCTTGGCCTGGGCTTCGCCAGGGCACTGCCCGCACGTGTCCCGCTCTGCGGGAGGTGAGCAGCACTTATGTGGCATCGTGTAGCAGGGCTTAGATGACGCTGAGTGCCTGCGACAGGAGGGGGCTGCTGAGAGTTGTGGTCCCTGGTCACTGCCCCTTGCTGCAGGGCTGGTGATGTCTGTAGCCATTACCCTTACGGCGGTGCAGGAGTCCCTGGAGCCGTTTCCCTCACAGCGGGACTTGAGGCAGAAAAGCGCGTCACAAACCTTTCCTGAATAAAGTCTTTAACTTGGCAGCTGTATTATAGAAACAGGTTTTCGCTTACAGATGAAAATCGTTTGATTATAAGTACTGCAGAAGGCGGTGGCAAGTAAAAAAGCCTCTAGAAATGGCTATTTCCAGCAACAGGTTCCCCCAGTTCAACTGCACATCACAAACATCAAAATCTAGTCATTTTTAGTAGCAGTAAAAATGCTAAAACAAGACATAAATGTGTTGCTCAAACTTTAAATAGGTTTTCAGCTTCATCATGGAGATGCAGACAACTTTTTCTGTCATGAAAGCAACATTTATACTCCATCCTTGTCAAGCCATGGCTTACTGAATTATAAAGGAAAAACCCATCTTCTTAAGTTTTGTGGGACCTTGATGCAGATTTGGCAATCCTAAATGGACCTGTCATTGTCCAAGTGATTACTCTAGATAAGGCGGATTCCTGGACTATACCATGCAATTCTTTGCCGATGTACAAAATCAGTTTAGTAACCCAGTCAGCACTGAATAGATAATATCGGTGAAGGATATAAAGCAGACAGCCGGAAGTTCTCTGTACAAGCTAAAAGAGGTAAATGAACAAGTAGACAAGTTCACGTGGCAAAAAAAGTGCCAGTGAAAGGGCATGTGCTCAGGCAGGGCACATTTGTGATACCAAATATTAATAAATAACTTCAGCTCCCAAACTTAAATATTTTTGGTTGGGATCGAGATATGCAGTGTTCCTGATGGCAGTCACTCATCCGCAAGCATGTATAGAATTGTGGAGCAAGTGTAAACGTAGATGTGCTTCACTGTGCAAATGTGTAAAGGCTGATTTACCATGGAGTGGTCTTTGTTTATGAGGTGGTTGTGAGTGAACTGAATTTTAATTTCATCAGCATACTTTTTTGAACTTTTAAAGAAATAAACATTTTAGTTTGCAGTTTAAACCTAATCAAGTTTATTATTTTATACAAAACTAGCGTTTAACCTAGACTGAAAGTGAAAGAAATCTTATTTTTTTCACAGGTAACTTGGTTTTTATTTTGTGAAATGATTACAAAATATATAATGTAATGTCATATGTTATCAACAATGAAAAATGCATTTAACATATAAACGTAAGATTCATTAACACCCTACTATTGTCATTTCACTATTTTGTAACATAGTAAGACAATGGGCTTATTGAGTGAATTTCCCGTGTTCTGTCACAGTTGACAAGATTTTAGAGATTAATATTGTTCCAGCACAACTGTTGTTTTGCCTTTTTTTAATAGAAAACAGACATCCAAACACATTTAAAAAAAGTTAAATTCAAAACATATTTCGGTGGCCATTTTCCAACAATCAATCAATCAATCAAAGCATTTATATAGCGTGCTACTCACCCAGAGGGTCTCAAGGCGCTTGGGGAGGGGGGGGTCGGCTACTGCTCGAACAGCCAGGTCTTGAGCTGCTTCCTGAATGCGAGGTGGTCTTGGGTAAGGCGGAGGTGGGTCGGGAGGGAGTTCCACGTCTTGGCGGCCAGGTAGGAGAAGGACCTTGCTCCTGTGGTGGCTCTTCGGATGCGGGGAACGGCGGCACGGGCGTGGCTGGTCGATTGAAGCTGGCGTGTGGGAGTGTAGAAGTTGAGGCGGTTGTTGAGGTATCTTGGTCCTCGGTTGTGTACGGCTTTGTGTGCGTAGGTGAGGAGTCGGAACGTGATTCTCTTGTTGATCGGGAGCCAGTGCAGGTCTCTCAGGTGTCCGGAGATGGGGCTGTGTCGGGGGATGTCCAGGATGAGTCTTGCTGAGGCGTTCTGGATCCCCTGGAGTCTCTTCTGGAGTTTGGCAGTGGTTCCGGCGTAGAGGGAGTTGCCGTAGTCCAGTCGGCTGGTGACGAGGGCCTGGGTGACCGTCTTCCTGGTCTTGGTGGGGATCCACCGGAAGATCTTACGTGGCATGCGCAGGATGTTGAAGCATGACGAGGAGACGGCGTTGACTTGTCTGGTCATGGAGAGGGAAGAGTCCAGAATGAAGCCCAGGTTGCATGCGTGGTCCGTTGGTTTGGGTGCGCTGCCCAGGGCAGGGGGCCACCAGGAGTCGTCCCAGGCGGAGGGCGAAGATCCCAGGATGAGGACTTCCGTCTTGTCTGAGTTCAGTTTCAGGCGGCTGTTCATCATCCACTTGGCTACGTCTTTCATCCCTTCGTGTAGGCTGGCTCTGGTGGGGACGGGGTCGTTGGTGAGGGAGAGGATCAGTTGGGTGTCGTCGGCATAAGAGATGATGTTGAGGTTGTGTTGGCGTGTGATGGCGGCAAGGGGGCTCATGTAGACATTGAAGAGGGTGGGGCTGAGCGAGGAGCCTTGAGGAACGCCGCAGATGACTTCGGTGGCTTCTGATCTGAACGGAGGGAGGCGGACTCTCTGTGTCCTTCCGGCGAGGAAGGAGATGATCCACTCCAGCGCCTTCTCTTGGATTACGACGTTGCTGAGTCGCTGCACTAGGGTGCGGTGGCAGACAGTGTTGAATGCCGCGGAGAGGTCCAGGAGGATGAGGGCCGCTGTTTCCCCGTTGTCGAGCAGGGCGCGGATGTCATCAGTGGCTGCAATGAGGGCGGTCTCGGTGCTGTGGTTGGCCCGGAAGCCAGACTGTGAGAGGTCGAGGGATCCGTTTGTCTCGAGGAAGGCGGCCAGCTGCTTGTTGACGGTCTTCTCGATGACTTTGGCCGGAAACGGGAGGAGCGAGATGGGGCGGTAGTTATTTAGTTCGGTGGGGTCCGCGGATGGTTTCTTCAGTAGAGCGCTGGGTTCGGCGTGCTTCCAACTCTCCAGGAAGGGGGCGGTGTCGAAGGAGATGTTGATGATGTCCCGCAGATGGGGCGCGATGACAGTGTCGGCCTTGTTGAAGACGTGGTGAGGGCAGGGGTCGGTTGGAGATCCGGAGTGGATGAAGTTCATCGTCCGTAGGGTTTCTTCGGTGTTGATCTGGGTCCAGGCTCGGAGGGTGGTAGTGAGGGGTCAGGTGCGGTCGTGGGGTGCGTCGGCTGTGTGATGAAGCTGTTGTGTGTGTCCGCGATCTTGTTGTGGAAGTTGGAGGCGAGGGAGTTGCAGAGGTCTTGTGATGGGGTGATGTCGTTGTTTCCGGCGCTGGGGTTGGAGAGCTCTTTGACGATGTTGAAGAGTTCCTTCCTGTTGTGGGCGTTGTTGTCCAGTCGTTCCTTGAATGCGGTTTTCTTGGTGGCGTGGATCAGTTGGTGGTGTTTTCGAGTGGCGAGCTTTAGGGTGGTCATGTTGTCTGGTGTCGGGTCTCTGCGCCAGGCTCTCTCGAGGGGTCGGCAGTTCTTCTTGGAGCTCTTGAGTTCGTCGGTGAACCATGGTGCTTTCTTACTGCCGGGTCTGCTGGGCGGGGTCCTCAGTGGGGCGAGGTCGTCTGCGCAGTTGCTGATCCACTTCGTGAGGTTGTTGGCGGCCTGGCTGGGGTTCGCTGAGCTGGCGGGGGTCCCGGCTCAGGGATGCGGCGAGCTGGTCGGCAGTAATCTTGTTCCAGCTTCTGCGTGCAATCTGTTGCTGGTGGTGGTGGATCGTGTTCTTTCTGAAGCTGAAGTGGACGCAGCTGTGGTCCGTCCAGTGGAGTCCGGTGGTGTGGCTGAAGGCGATGTCCTTGCTGGAGGAGAAGATGGGGTTGAGTGTGTGTCTGGCGTGGTGGGTGGGGGTGGTCACCAGTTGCTTGAGTCCGAGGTTGGCGAGGTTGTCCAGCAGGGTGGTGGTGTTGCGGTCGTTGTTGTTCTCCAGGTGGAAGTTGAGGTCCCCGAGGAGGATGTAGTCAGCGGAGGGGAGGGCCTGCGGGCTGATGAAGTCGGCGATGTCTTCACTGAATTGTGTGCGTGGTCCCGGGGGTCTGTAGATGAGGGTGCCTCTGAGGGTGGTCTTGGGGTCGGTGTGGATCTGGAAGTGCAGGTGTTCGGCAGTTGTGAGGGTGTCGTCGGTGTTGGTCGTGATGCGGATGGTGTTCCTGTGGATGATGGCGATGCCTCCTCCGGTCTGGTTGCCGCGGTCCCTCCGGGAGATCTTGTATCCGTCCGGGATGGCGATGGCGATGTCGGGTGCTGAGGAGGCGTTCATCCAGGTTTCCGTGATGAAGGCGGCGTCTGGTGATGTTGTGTCGAGCAGGTTCCAGAGCTCCACGGCGTGTCTGTGGACGGAGCGGGTGTTGAGCAGGATGCACTTCAGGTGGTTGGTGCTGGTTCTTGGCTTGGAGGGTGTTGTTGTCGTGTAGGTCCGGATGCAGGAGAACTTGCAGGAGAGGCAGCTGAAGGTTCCGTAGGTCCGTCTCGGGGTGGCTCGGTAGCACCCAGGGATCCGTCCGGTGTTGAGTGCGTTGAGTTCAGTGGCGTTGTAGGTCCGGCGGGTGGGCTGGTGCCTGCGAGGGCCAGGGGTTCGGGCACTGGGCGCCGTCCAGGCGTGGACGGGCATAGACGGGCTTACCTTTGGCGCGCCTTCGGCGCACAATCTGCAGGCCCGCTGCGCGTCAACGCTGCCATAAGTGGAGAGCGGTGGGGCGGAGCGAGGGAGGAGCAGCTGGGAGGCGGGAGCGGGGCGGCGAATGGGAAGGGAGTCAGAGGGAAGGGGGCGGGCCGCAGGGGGGCAGCGGCGGGGAGCGGGCGGAAAACGCGACCCGGGCTGGGCACAACAGAGGGGAAACAAAAAACGAATAAGCAAAGGGCAGGGGGACAACAAGCGGACAGCAGGGAAATACAATACAATTAAACCAGGGAGCAACTCACTGACAATACGATAAAAATTACAACAGGGGGCAACGCAGTGACAATACGATGAAAATTACAACAAGTAGCAATGCAGCGCAGCAGAGGAACTACCGCAACAGCAGACCAGGAGCACAGCTGTGGGCAGCGGCGGCACTCGGCGGGATCGGGGGCAGCCTGGGCTCACTCGCAGAGAGTGTGCGCAGTGCGTGGGGTGACCGGCCCAGAGAACATAACCTCTTTCGATGATTGAGGCCAGTGCCTCCAAAGTTTCACTTTATAATGTTTGGTATAAACACCACTTATGCCTCTTTTCATGGTCTTAGCTAAAAAATACATGATTCACTCAAAATTAGGACATATCATTTCAACTCATTGTAGGGTCATTGCTCATTAATCAAAAAACGTTATTTCGGATGAGAACAATATAGCAAAATTAAAATAGTAAAATATATAAAAAGATCGTTCCACATAAAAGGGTAACATTTCGATGTCCTATAATTAATTTCCCTCAGAGAAATGTGGAAGTATACCAGGTTACACACCAGATATAAAATGTTAAAAACAATAAAAAAGCATAGAAACAAAAGCAAACAACAGATTGTTAAGTAGAACATGAATTACCGTAAGATAATTACATCGTGCCTAGTGGAGTTAGAGTTCACAAAACCAATGATAGACTTAAAACACACACATCTAGTAGATAAGCATACATCTAATTATAACAAACATTTATAGACAGAAACTGATACGACGTAACTGTGTGATGAAAGTTGTGATGTTTGTGTTCAGCCAGTGTTTTGGATCAACTGCTCACTTGTTATACTACATGGTGAACACATTGTATCTGATTTATAATGTATCAATTTGTATTCTTACTTGTTCTTTTATGCCTATTGTTATATAAATATGAATAAAACTAATTTCAATATGTTTCAAACAGTAGTCTTCCCTGTACACTACTGAGTGCGAGTTATCCCTCTGGTCATGTTGAAAATATATTTATGTAATTTGAATCATTGAACTGCCTAGGATTTTTTTCTTCCACTGTCGAACTATGGAAAATGACATGTCCTACAGCTTTTGCCTAGAGTTATGACAAAAAAGTCATGCTCTGCACAGGGTCTAAATACCTGCCTCTAACAGCCCTACACTACTGATGGCCTGCTTGGTTCTTAATTTGTGGCCAATGCCAGACAACCCTTTAGCCAAACGAAACATAGATAGCAGTATCACAGTGGGTGTCACAGCCTGTGCTGGTCCCCGACTCCATTCTCCCACCAGCTTCCACTTCTCCCAGGTAATCATATCTTAAATGACTTTGACCCAATGCTGTGTACCATGTGGAGCAGTTTTCCCTCAGTCGTGCTGCTGGTATTCCAGATGCCCAGACAACTGGGGTGCTTTGGGCATGGCTGTATGCCAGAAAAAAAGCTATCGTTTGGACAGAATAATTAATCTAATGCCCTCTCCCAGTATCTTGCTCTTGGTGTTTTCTAGTTCTCTCAACTCCCATTGAAGTCCAGCAGTAATGATAGGAAGAAATCAAATTATCTAGGACAGCTAAGGACCACTTCACTGCACCACCAGTAAGTTCCCTTTCTATCAATGTCAAATCATTGCCCTCTTCTCTGGGTTAGCTACTCAACATCCCCATACTTAGAATGATACAACCAAAAAAAGAGGCCACATTTTATTCAATCAAATTTAAAGAAAATGTGTTTTATAGTCCAAGTGACAAAGCTTCCAAAATTTCCAGCTGTTTTTGTTAGAAGCAGTTCTTTAGTAGTGGTCTCTTTATGATAAAACTGCCAAGCCAGCCAATGCAGGAGCTTCATCAGGGCTGTAAGGTACAGAAATACAAAGTATTAGAAAAACAATAGATATTAAAATCACAACATGCGCTGCAGATATCACTCCTACCAAATCATATAAAAATGGCTGATAAACACATTGGCAGGCAGATCGAATATAAGATCAGACATGAAGAAGAGTTCATCATAAAGATTTATTTGAAATGTGTACCATTTCATATCATTATGCACACATACTGTTCATCAACCCAACACCAAGCTAGTTGGAAAGATTGTTTTAAAGAGGGTCATTTTTTTTCAAAAAACAATTCTGTCAATTTGGGGCTAACTACGTTAACCAATGAATTTTTAAGTAATGGAGAACATATTTCATAAAACTTATAATGACTTAGTATTGCATTGCTTGTTCTTTTACTTCAGAAAATTAAACAAACACCACATTACAATATCAATCAATCAGTAGATTTGTAGAGTGCTACTTGCTATCCATGAGCGTATCCAGGCACTGGCAGGTGTCCAGTTGAGTAGCTGAATAGCCAATTCTTCAGGGACTTATGATACTCTGGAAGAGATGGGGAAGTCTGTAAATGAAACGGTAGCTTGTTCCATGTTTTCCATGTTTAGATAGGAGAAGGAGCAACGTCTGCATCAGATATGTCGGATGCATGGGGCGAGGGTCAGAGAAAGGGTTACGGAGCAGAGGTGTCAGGTGGGCTAATGGAAGTTCTGGTGGTGGTTCAAGTAGGTGGGTCCGCAGTTGTGTATAGCCTTGTACGCTGTGGTGAGGAGCTTGAACTGGCATATTTTCAGTACAGGGAGCCAATGGATTTCCCTGAGGTAGGCAATGATGTAGGTTCATCTGGGGAGATCCAGGACAAGCCTGGCTGTGGCATTTTTTATGACCTGTAGTCGTCAGAATAGGTGACCCGCGATCCCTCCTGCAATCATGATTGCTATTGTCCCCCACCAAAGTATATTCACAATGAATATATTGTTTAACTTATAATTCAAATGTATTATAACATCACCAGTCTGCAGTCATCTGTGCATCTGATTCTAAAATGGTCGATTGGGTATATTGCCACATAAAGATGTCCCCAATATGCCAAAGTGCAGTGAATGCAAACATGGTGTGAAGACTAAAAACAAACAACAGGAATGCAATATTTTGTACATTTGTATTCATGAGTAATGCTCCTTACATGGGTATATACATTTCAAAATCCTAAGCTTGTTCCATGTCAACTTTTATATGTTATGACTGTGGCACTTGAAAAATATAAGAAAGGGGCAAAGCATCTTAGAACCACCTTTCTGGTCGATTGATTGTCCTTTTTTATGAGCACTGGACATTTATTCACATTTTGATATGTATATGCTATAGAACTGCACTTTGGAGGATGTATAAAGCAAGGGATTGGATAAACTAGAAAGCATAATGGATGCCCATTTAGGTATATTCCATTCCTGTTGTATGCTTTCAAGGTAGGCTGAGACCATGGCTAGTGCTGACCCGCACACCATCCTCACCTAAAACACTGAGTGAAATACATGAAATTTGATAGAATACTCTCCTTCATAGCCGGCATGGCTCATGGGTGGAAGGGTGGGTGTTCCGCACAGGGAGGTCGCACGGGGAGGTTAATTTAAAAATGATAAAAAAGAAAAATAAACTTACCTTTCTGCCTGCAGGTCCTGTGTCTTCACTGCTCCTTCTCCCCTGCTTTCCTGCCTCCCCCGGAACAGAAAGCAGGCAGCCAGGATCTCTTCCTCAGGCCAATCACAATGCTGCAAGCAGTGATCCAGCTGCCTCCCATCCAGCGGCTTATAGGGAGGACATATTCTTCATACAGGCTGCATTGCAGCCTGCACGGAGAAGGGCAAAGTTTGCATGACTGGTTTGGGTGTCCCAGAGGGTCGACCAAACAGTCTATGTGCACTCAAGAGTGGGCCCACATCTCGTCTTCTGCCCTGGTTACAGAGCTTTGAGAAAAATGGGCCAGAAGGGATTTTATTTGAATTATCAGTGTCAGCAAGTTAAGGACTCTAGTTAATTAAGAACCCACACTCCTACAAGTTAGTGGCTGAAAATAATTTCTCTAATACAAGTCAATAATGTTACCAAACTAACAAAATGAATACATACAATAACCAGGTTTTTTTGAGTCAAACGATTATTCTTTTCGTAAAGACAAAGGAATTTAATCAGTGATAAAACAGGGTAAAGAAAAATGCATTTGGGATATAAAAGGAGTGTCTTATATACTCCTATAATACATCAGAATGTAGGTCTAAACTGCTAACATATAATAACACAATGACTTCAAATCCAAAAGTAAATGAAAATCAATCGTGATTGATGAATAACAAGCAGAATTAGACTCAATCTTCGACGTTTTGGTCTTTTGGAGATTATTTCATAAGACCATCATCAGGACATGGGCTTTGTGCATTATAAGTGGTGACCCTCTGAAAAATCAAAGTTCTGAAACATACACTTCCCAATTGGGTTAGTGATGCTGGTTGAGGTGAATCAGTGGACAGCAAAACTCTGTCAACTATTGGGACAGGAGCTACGAGGTGGAAAATGCTTGAAACTTAATTTCAAAGAAGCAGCAGAAGAAAATACCATCAGGTTTCAATGTTTTAATACTTTTATTACTTCAAAGGCAGCTGGTGGGAAGTCACGATTTGTGAGGTCGGAAACGCGAAGCAACATCGTTGTCAACGTCGGCAGCGACAGCGTATTTGGTAAACACAGCTGAGCAGCCACGCCCACCCTCCAGCCACAACCAAACACAATATGGTAATAACTGGAAGCTATTACCATTTTATGTTTCCGTTTCTCACAGAAATTGCTCAATTGAATACCCCTATAACATGTACTAACAGTCAATTGTGGTAAAATGATAAACGTGCGCAAATACCTAACACATGGGAAGCTTGCTTTGCAAAATGCATGCACTAACCAAAATGTAATACGTAAATAACCGGAAATATAATAATCTTGTGTATAGTATAAATGTGTATGTAGTAAAAGCATGACGTCTGCTGAGTTATCCTAATAAATAATGCTGCTTTCCTGCTTATGCTATGCTAGGATAATTAATAATATGGAGTAGAGTAAAGGAGGGTGTACACAGTGAAAATACATTATCACATAATTAATAAATGTCGGTTTTTCATTCTTTCAGTAATGGAAGAATTCTCCATCCTATTAAATTGAGCTCATAATGTGCAGGTGGAATTGTGAGTGCAAGGGAACCATGTGATCACATGACTGAGCTGCTGAGCAAGCTGAGAAAGCGTGACCTGGTGAAGGACAGAACATTTGTCAAGCAGCCAACACCAGTGTCTTCATAAGAACGGAAATCAAGCTGTTGAAATTATTAATTGTACAATATAATGTTGCATATGTACCCATGAGAGAGAAGCTGTATTGATGACTGTAAACAAAATTATTTAGAACAAGGGGGGTAGTAATAAAAGTAAATGACCTCATGGTGGGATAACATCCCACCCCTAGAACTCAACCAATCCCTTATGAAATTTTGAACTTAGAAACTAATGTGGGGCAGACATGTAATTTTAGAGTATAAGAATAGGTGCTTTGGGGTTATGGTTCAGCTGCTGCAGGTTGCATAGGCTGAAGGTGTCTGAGTGAGGGGTGTGCTGCTGATCGTCGGGTTGCAGAGAGGCCTAGCTTTTCCTGCCCTTTGCCTGTCCTGATTCCTGAGTCTTGGATCCCTGACTCTTGGTCCAGGGGTCCCCACTGCTACCTAGGCCTAGGTGGTGGTTTTCCCCTTACAGATCCTTTTGGGTTTGTATTATAATCTAATCTAGCATTGCAGAATAATTTTCCAGTCATATTTCTTGTCTTTGTAACGTCTGTCTCTTCATCTTTCCCTCTAAATTGACAGTTTTAAATCGGTATATTTTACTTGCATCTGATGTCTCTGCATCTGTCCAATCTTTTGCAACGTAATTTTGAAAATAATAGTTCTGTTATTGTGATGTTTAGTTTTGCTCTATCTCTCAGGAGGTTTCCAGTATTTGAATTTATGAAGTAACCAATATGAGCATTTATTATTACTAGATAAAATTATTAAATCCCACAGAGTCTGTGATTATTTTAGTCAGTATTATTTGATTAGATGTTTCCTTAGAATTTCCGATGCCATCAACTCTTCAACTAGTTCGTCCATCGACCAAGTAGATGAAAAGTCAATTATGATTATTCTAGATTGCACAAACATACAAATGTTTAAAGTTTAACCTGAATAGCGAGAGTAAATTGACACAAGTTAACAAACTCGACCCCAGCGCATGACGAATTTGGGTGAATGTGTATGGGCCTATGTATATGATTTATTGAATATTTGTCCCTGATCAAATTATTGAGTTCGCGCTGGATCAGCAACCATTTTGTCCTTATGAGTATACCAGTTTTGAAAATTAACTTTATTACTCAAACATCCTGCCACCTGTTTGTTTTAAATATAGTTGGCTATGCAACCCTTGTGTTTTTACAAGCATATCAGTTTCTGGGTATTAACATTTTCATTCAAACACCTTGCCATTCTGTCCCACACTTAAGACGACTCTGCCCCAACCCCCAGCTCTTGGGCTGACCTACAGAGTAAAGCCATTGAAGAGGTATCATCTTTATGGGGATGTAGAGGGTCGTGGTATGGGCCATGTACTTTTTGTGGCTAAGCAGTAGGGTCTGACATTAGTCTGTTTGGCTTACAATGTAAGGCTCTGCGATATGAACAGTACTGTCTACTTTAATGTGCTGAAACCCTCCGAATGATGAGCAAAGCTGAAATACAATTGGGGGTGCCACGCCATGGGCGTTTATGAGGTACCTGTAGCTCACATATTACCGTTTGAGACATGTGATCTAGAATGATATGCACATCATAAAAAGCGAAGAACATGAGGAACACATGAGGGATGTCCGAACACCCGGAACGGCACCTTGCTTGGGGTTAACTGCAGGCTGCCTCTCCACATTTAGGACTGATATAAAATAATATTTACCACTTCAATAGGTAGGTTAACAAAAGGCTAACAGGCAAATAGTCATGAATAGGCACCCAAGGGAGGTTGAGGTTCAGAGAAACAGAGATGACTAGTGGAGAGCGCCAGGGCTATCTGTAACCAGTTCCAAGGCACACAAATAGACTGCTGCCAGGGTTTGATTTTGAGGCTAAAACCTATGGCAATTGGCTGCTGAACCAGCCAGGGGCTCAGATGATACGATGCATGGGCACACCTACGTGTTAGTGGTTGTGGTAGTCAACCCCCTGGTGTGAAAGGATCAGTGAAATGTAGGGGTAATTTCAGTGGAAATGGGCCCACAGGTGGTTTACAGAATACTAAGGGGACATTTATGGGAGATCCCGGGCCACTCCACCTCTGCCTTGGTTTTGGTGTGACAGGTACACCTTTGCACATTAAAGGGCTTGACACAGTTGAAAATCTTTGAGATAAGTGATGCTTTTGTTGCTCCAAGAGCAGTACCAATAAAAGAGTAACCCTAACACCTGGGGTTTACAGCAATACAGATTGACAAAACTCACTTGGCACTATGTTAATGCTCTGATCAATCGTATTCTCCACTGTCGTAATCATATACCTAATATTAAACTATCTCCATAGGTGAGGAGCCTGCTTGGTACCCAGAAATAAGACCCTGAATACCAATTTAAAAACAGGATGAACCTAACACTAACTTAATGAGAGCTCTGTGGTCCAGAGCAAGAATATGGAATGCAAAATATGCAGGTTTTAGTGCCCTATTCCTAAACGGAACGCCCGTTTAGAAAGCTGGTTTGTTTATTCTAATGTCACGATTAGTAAATTAAGCTGCAGTATCAAAGTGCTACGCAAAGAAGGAAGCTTTCAAACAGTGGTACGGCATTAAACCAGATATGGGGATGCAATTGAAGAGTGTAGCAGTCGGGCAAATAACGCCAGGCACAAGTTCACAGAGCAGAGGGGCTATGGTCATACTTCTTATAGGGATGGTGCCCACCTGTCAGAGATTATGGACCAAACTGTCAATTGCCCAGGGCTGTTACATTGTTATAGCAGGGCTGGGTTGCCCGGTATGCATCGGTGCAGTTAGATCACAAAGCTGCATCAGAAACTAGCGGGGTTGGGTCCCCATCCCACAGTTTAGAAATTACCTTGTGTGGCAATGACCTCACCTCACTGGGAGCGCTGCGCGCTAATCAAGTCAATGAAATTCACATTGGGTGAAACCAGCAATGTATGGGGCACTGCAAGATTTGGTGGTCCCTTGTTGCTGTCTGGTGAGGTAATCCCGCACAGGGTATGACATGAAGCCAGGTCCGGGGAGGCAATAGAACATTTCAGCAGAAGGGTAATTAGAGCCATGCACAAGCTCACTGAGCAGAGGGGCTACAGTTCAATAGGGCATGGCCTCATTAGCACAAACACCCCAGGGCACCCCAATAGGGAAGGGGTACACCTGCCAGAGGTGGATATCGACTTGGTCTGGTTAAAAGGACTGGGAACTGCGGGTTTGCAGGTGGTTATGGAGCCTGCCTGGAGGGGAGGGGGATGCTCTTGATATCACGGTAGGCACATCTAGGGAATGGGCGGACTTACAGGGCAATCCAGATTCAGTTTGGAACATAAGGGTGCCATCTGAGGGAGCACAGTATAGTGTTCAATGCCAAACCCCACGAGTCTTTATGGCAGAACCTGGAATGTAAGTGATGGCACCACATTATTTCTTAAGACGGTTGCAAACCTGCGCAACCAGAGCTTGCCCTGTACTACTTCACCCCTATAAAGGTGTGAGTAATAACCCAGGTGTGGCGGACACAGATTTAAAAATGGTAGCGCCGGATGGATAGGCCACAGTGTTGTTTGGATGGCTTGTAAGTTAACCCATCATGCTGGCATATTTCACTTATGATTTAAATTAAATAAACCTGCAGCAAACAGTTTTTTCCACCAAATCATGTGTTGTCTCATTTCATTTCTTATGTGCTTACTAGCTATAAACCAGGTGTGCGGGGAGGTTTGCCGACACCGGAGGCATGGGTGTAGTGCGTCTGACTCAGACCCCCGGGGTGGGGGAAATATCAGAAAAGCAAGTGCAGGGACCACATTGCAGTTCAGCAGCAGCCAGGGTGGCTGATTGTTGTTGCTAGAGCTGGGCAGGGGAGCCAGGAGTACCGCAGAGGAGTTGGACAGCATTGAGGCAGAGCAGAAAGCATATGCCTGCAACCTAAAGCTGGCACTACTCATGCATTATATGACCTAAAACTGAGATTGTAAAACAATGCAATGAGGAAGTCTCTTCAAACCACATGATGTGGACCTTGGCTGGGCAGGAGGGCCAGGGCAGGCCGCAGGCAATGGTTCACTTAATGATCGGGAGAATCAAAAGAGTTCCAGGGGCATATTTACAATAACTGGTGCATCCCTGCAAATCAGCAGGGATGCGCCAGTTATTGTGCGCCACAGCTACGCCATCATGGATGCGCCGCATTTACAATGCGGCACACCATGGGGCAAAAACGGCACAGATGCGTGACGCATCTGTGCCATAAAAGTGACGTATTGCTGGAGTTGCGTTGCAAGCGCGACGCAGCACCAGCAATGCTCTGGGAGCCCAATCTAGTCAATGCTGCGTCAATCCATACGCCTTCTTCAGGCAGGCGCAGGGTTTTGACGCAGCATGGGCCTAAAAGTGACTGAGTGAAATCTTGTAGATTTCACTCAGCCACTTTTAGAAAGCGTTCCTGCACCGGAACGCGCCCCCACCCCCCTGCACAGGAACGCCTACATGTGGCACAGGGCATTCCAACGACATGCGTCACGTTGTAAGTACCCCGCACCATGGAGCAGGATTTGCGCCACCGCTGCATCACAAAAGTGACGCAACGGCGGCGGAAATGAGGCGCAAGAAGCTTGTAAATCTGCCTCAAAGTGTCCAAAATATAGTGCTGGTGACCCTCACCGGCACAAATGAAGCACTGAGGGAGCCCAGAAAACATCCCCAACATCAAGCAACAAAACAATAAAATATGGTAAAAAGTGATAAATGCATATTCAATTATAAAAATCACCAGGCATTAATAAGAGCGTCGAAACATCTGTCCTCCTGTAGTGGAAAGACACAAAAAGCATAATGGTACAGTTCGTGGTAAGGCCTTTGGTCATCCACTCAAGAAAAGGGAGAGGCCATCGAGAAAGTCTGGCTTTTTAGATGCTGGAAAGCAGAGGTAAGCCTATCTGAGAGCAGTGCTTAATTTGGGCCGGTGCTTTCCGGTGCTTAGCACCGGCACCTAAATGTCAGGGCCGGGTCTACTGCGCGCACACCTACATAGATGATTAGGTTTTGTAAAAATAAATATATGGTATCGGTATATACCTTTATTCTCTTGTACTTGTACTATCTGCAGCCCCAAGCCCGGCCGGCGGCCACAGCGTGTTTTTTTCATGTGTCATAGCAGTGTGAGTCTGTCATCACCGGCGTCACGTCAGGGCAGTGGTATTTTCGTTTTTGCGAGTGCGAGTTAGTTGCGCGAGTCGAGTGAGTGCCGTGCCCTCCCCCCGTCTCACATTTCTTCTGCACGTGAGGTAGTAGCACTAGCAGCCCTGCTGCCCCTGCCCAGGTTAAGAGAGCCGAATAATAGTATAAATATAAAATATGCGCCAGGCAGCAGTCAAGTTTCGTTTTATCATGGCGAACGCAACTTGTTGACAGTTTCTGTTTGAGTTTGCGAGTGGGTGGGTGTGGGCGGGCCACGGAAGTTCAGAACGCGCACAAAAGTATTTGGGCGGGCTGGAGGTTCTGATGGGGGTAGGCAGTGGCTGTGCGCGCAGATTTTTTTTCACTTTGGCTCAGAAGTCAGGCACAGGCTGCCACCAGTTGCCACGCCCCAGCACAAACTGCGCAGTTACATTCGGCAAATCGGGCGGCAGCTTCCCACGCCACGGACGGACGGCCCACGCAACATCTACTGCAGTGCACATTAAGTTAGCCCGGTGTGTCAGTGGCCTCGGCCCGACGCGACCAACTACGAGAGCTGCCTGGAATGTCCTGGCTGTAACTGTGCCTGGTGGTGGCCGTCGGGTGTGGTGTGGCAGCCAGGCAGCCTAGTGTACACCAGTGTCACACAGCCTCCCTCTGGACAGGACGGTCTGGCACTGCAGACTGCGGCGGCGGCCTGATAGCAAGCACGCACGACATGCATAAGTACCACTGAGCGTGAACAGTCAGTGCAGTGAGCCAGTGTGACAGTGCAGCAGCGCTAGCTAAGCTAGCAGCAGTGTGTGTCCTGCCAACCGGCCCACCACGAATAACGGTAAGAGGTGGAGATAGAAATTAAGTTATGCAAAGCACCTAAAGTTTAGTTAAGATCTGCAGCAGTAATTGAAATAATTGTAATTTGTATGTAAACTAACTAACTAGGTAAGCAAAGCTAAGGGATGCCGCAGCCGCAGCCAATTTATGCCGAATGCCGTCACCATCCAGACACCGAACCGGAAGCATAAGGTCACGGTGCGGCCGGGGAGAGTCATGTATTAGAATATCTTATCTATTCATAGTAAACATGAAGGGCAGTGCGCGCAAGGAAAAGTGCTTACTGGCTCGGGATTTAAATGACAAGGAAATGCTGGGTGAGCGTCTGTTATTCTGGACTCAAGACGTTCGTGGCAGCTCTGTGTTGTGGTTTTTCAAGAGAGACTGTTTCAGGATAACGACATGATCCGATTCAGGAGTCTGAAATAAGTTGCCTAATTCGTTCAGTTAAAGTCTATTCTCTAGGTGGTCGTGGGTCAGTCAAGAGTGATTTTCCTAATGAGGAAGAATTCATTCACACACACGTGGCATTTATGGATCATTACAATATCAAAAAATACCCGGGCCAGCAGTAGCACAGTCAGACCGTGGCAGTGGCATTGAGGTGCCAGCGCCACACCGGAGAAGGGCGCTGGCCTGTGTGTGATATCAGAGTCAGACATGAAAGGCAGGGAGGGCACTGGCGGATGTCACTTAGAGGTTTTCCTCGGGCCCCTCGGGGCCTAATTAATCCAACAATAGTGGTTTGGGCTCGTTTCAATTTCATGTCAGGGCTCCTCTCTGTGTAATTCTAGGGCTTCGTGTCTGCTTCACACAGGCTTCGTGGCACCCTAGTGGAACTGCACTAGCAGCGCTTTAGGCATTGAATGACGTTTAAAATGGCGTCCCCGGCCACCAAGCACTGTCTCTTATAGGTGAACAAAATCTAAAACCATTCTGCTGCATACTTAGGTCCGAGAGGCCTTGAAAGAAACAGACAGCCTCAGACTCTGTTTGAGCCTTCCTTGGCAGGGCCCAGCAGGTTCCAGTGCAATAATACTGGCTGAGTCAACCTTGAAATAATGTGTGAAAAGTGATGGTAGGGAATGGAAGCATCATGAAGGGTGACAAGATAAGCTTCTTCACCTGCATTAACTAAATCACTCATTAGCTGCATCTGTGATGCCTCACAAGGTGACAGAAGTGAGTGTTCGATTCACTGGCACTGACTCCACAGAACATTCTCACTTTCTTTCCCCCACAACAGATGTTTGTTATTCACTAATGTTATGAAGCCTAATAGTGGTCCCCCAGACCCCTCCCGTGTGAGTCATGTCCACCCACCGTCCCACTCCCAGAGTCCCGCTCAGTAACTACTTACTGCTGGTACGGGTGACGGTCCCATACTTAGTCAAGAAGACAGTGTGTTGCGGGCAGTGTGGGTCACGGCCTATGTAAGCCAAGAGAAAAAACTGCCCAAGGCCCAACCATCTAAGGGGCCCCAGAGAAAATGAACTTGTTCTCAATTTTACTTATGTCTATTTCTCCGTCTTAATCTTTAACATAATAATCAATAGTATTTTGCATTGTGTTGCTTGAATTATCAGAAAATAGGTAACACAATTCAAAATTGTTCGGAACAGAACCCTCAAAAAACTTCTTGCCCGTGGCTCCCAAAATACTTAAGATGACACTGTGAGGGTGCAAATTTAGACAGACACTCAAGACATTCAAGATTTCGGAGTGAAGGTGCTTATCATTGTGAAATATCAGTTAATATTAGCTATGATTTACAGTACGGTTTGAGTATTTAAAAATAAAGCAAGTACTCGGATATATAATTGCACAAAGATGGCATTTGTACCGCTGAGCAAGAAATAAGCCAGCACTGAAAATGCCAAGATGAGATCGTGATTTTGTTTTGTTTATGCTAATGATGATGTATCACATACCAATGTTTATAGATAATATTTTTTTTCAGAAGTTTAAGTGCATATGGTTTATACAATTATCTAAATACTTTGTTTGATTCATTACTGAAAATCCAAATGTTTGCTTGATTAGAACATTGTAAATATGTGATACTATTTTTTTCTGACTATTTTCTTGCCTTTAGGACTTGGTTTTAACCAATAAGTAATGTGAGGGTCTCACAAAATACATTGGGACATTTTAAATGTCTGTGCAATTGAAGTATTTTAGATTTCTCAAAGGATTACAGAATCGAATAAGGTTTTTGGATTATGGAGAAGTATATAACAGTGGGAATTTGTTAACAGATACTTGGAATCTATATTAGTCCTTTTGCTGTGTGGAAGGAGACATAGGTCCAGAGGTCTTGCTCTAAAGTGTAATTGATGGTGCAATATGGGTCAGCATTCAGTATTTCTGACTGCTGCTATGAACATGAGTTCAAGATTAATGTGTAATGATGCATATCTGAACATGCACCAAGGTTTAATGATAGAGGCAGATTACTGTGTAGTAGGACAAATCTAAACATATAGTTATGATTAAAGAGGGATGTGAAGATCTGAACAATCACTAATCATTAGTGATTGATGGGGCAAATCAGAACATGCATAACAGTGGTATTTCCAGACTTGTATTGAGTATTCTTGGCACAACTCTGTCCACTCCTGCATAAGAGTTGCCTGAATTAATGTGACAATAATTCTTTGCACATTATTGGCATACTTGACTTGATGGTGCTCACCCCTGGTGTAACGCATGTACTGGTATTAGATTGGTAATTTTTGGCACTTTTATAAAATTAACACTGCTGACCGGGGCCTAAGTCTGTAAGATTTGTGTAACCTGTGTGCAGTGGGTCCGCTCGCTGCCAGCACTGGACTCCAGACAGGAGCTCCGTCCTTCGCATGGCTCTCTAAGTTCTACCCACTGTCTGGTACCTGCAGGGGTTTTGCAAATCAGACCCTGACAGCCTGTGCATACTGTAGGGGGCCTTGATGGGCTTCATGTGGGCCAGGGACATGGAGGTGAGACATCCTGGGAGTGTGATGCTCAGTCTTCCACCTCTCTGAGTGGATGTGTGGCGTTTTCAGATGTACACCCCTTGTGGGTGACAGGAACCTCCCCAGGATCTTGCTGTGCCGCAGTTTGGCTCATCTGTGCCCCGATCACACGTGGCTAGTAACTGACCCTCAGCCACAGATGCACAGTACAAGGTATAGACTGTCCTCTTGTGAATCCTTATGGCAATGCACATGGCTCATTTCATGACCTTTCAACCTGGAGATTTCGGTTCTAACCATTGTTATGGCACGTTCAGCAATACTAGTTCTGGATGTGAGTAGAGCCAATAGAGGAAGTGGGTGGGGCCAGTGGAGTGAGTGGGTGGAGCCAGGGGGTGTGGCCTCCTTAAAATTTGAGCACCTGCACTTAATATTTTACAAATTAAGCACTGTCTGAGAGACGAGCATTCACCTCGTTTAGTAAGCAATGGAATGAAAAAGTGGTCCCTGGAAGTAATGTCAGACTGCTAGCCAATTCTAAATACATGTAAATAATGTATTGCACATTAGCGTTCAGTCTCGCTATAAACCCAGGCACCTGCAGAGAGAAGTGAATGAATCACACATTAAACGGTTCTGTCTGCATGTGTGGTGCAGTCATTTGAAAAGCTGTATCAAAGTTGTCAAGTTAGATTTCTGAAGCTTTAGAAAACTTTAGCCGTAAGATATCTCCCCCTGCTATCAGTTCCATCTACTTTCTACGGTATATTAATAAAACTGTCACCTAAAAAGATTAGCTTGCAAGCATTTCCGTTCTGAGGTTTACGTGATAAACAAAACAAAGGTTGTGTAATAAAACGAAAGCGCCTATCCTCTGCTGACATTTGCCTTATTGCTGATTATCTCGGGAGCCACAGATGGTAATGAGAGAATCGAGGGAAGTGTTTAGACACCAACATATCTTTATGTCTTTCTTTTTTTCATTTTCGTTTTTTTCTCTGGTTTTAGAAGTGACACTAACAGCCGCTTATCCTTCATCTCTATGCAAAGGGAAGGAATGGCGGCAGGATTTCTGTCTTCTTTCAGATTTATGTAGCAGCCAAACAGAAAATATTTCTTCTGCTCAAAGAAGTTATCAGGCATACCTTAAGCCATATAAATGTGTGTTTTTGGATTATTTAAGGTACTTAGAGCTAACTGGTTAATGGATTTTAAATTTTCTCCCAACTACTCTCAAAATATTCTACGTCAAATTGATAGATGTTTTGATTTGTTTAACTTTCATCACTTTTTTTCTACTTTTCTGCTTTTTTTGTATAGAACAAAGGCGGGCATACTCGCCTGTTTAACTCCACATATCTCTACCAAATAACAAATTCAAAACCTCCACACACCCACTCCCCCCAACATTACCTAATTTTCCACATAGAATAAATCTGCGGAATAAGCCACTGAAGTTCATTCAGGGGTCTTCCTCCGCCTGCACGGTGCTCCAAGACAGGATTCCCAGGGCCTGTAATAGGTAGGGCAAGTAAGGTTTCTATTATCATCCCGTTTAAGGTAAGTCAAGATTTTGTCCCACATCATGGTGAAATTGCCAGATTGTTTCTGTAGATCATATCCAATGTTTTCGTATGTTAGGAGCTGGCATTGTGGGAATCCCCCGCCCCTTGCTTCGGGGGTTGTGTGCTAATCTGGTAGAGGAGTCTAGCCTTTTCCCAGCCCAGACGAAAGACTTACAAAGATCTGTCCGTTGCTCCAGCTTAGCCCTTTGGAGAGTGGGAAGGGGAGGGCCTGGAACATGTACAGGATCTGACATTTTGAAGGACTCTATTCTCCACACCCAAGAGAGTGCAACGTGTAGGCACAGTGGGGAAGCTAGTGTTTTGAGAGATCGAACCAGCAGTGTCAAGTAGTTTATAGCACAGTTGTGAATGCCTATACCCTATGGTCAGGAACATCCCCAAATGTGGTAGGGAGTCGAGTGTCCAGCGAAAGAGGGTCTCCGATTGAAGTGTGTAAAGGAGCGACATTCCTTCCAACGCCTCCAGGCTCAATGATTTCCATAAGGTGATCTCAAGGCCTACTAACGCCCCAAAGAGGAAGGGGGTTCTATAGAATGAACCTAGGTCAATTGGAGATAGCAGACTATTGGCCACAAAGGCTGAGACCTGAAAGGTGTCCTGATGGAATGGCACACCCCATATTCCCATATGGTCCCAGATTTTCTGGAGCAACGACACTAGATGTTTCGCAACTATCATAGAGCAAAGACGGCAGCCCTGTTGCGTGCCCCTTTGGATTCAAATTTCTGAGAACTTAACCCCGTTTACATTGACTCTGGTCCTGGGTGACATATACAGCGCATCTATCCAACCACAGAAACAGGTGTCAAAAAGGGCTTTATTCAGCACCGCGTTCAGCATAGGCCAGTCCAACTGGTCAAAGGGTTTCTCAGCATCCAGGGAATGCAAAGTAGTTTTCCTGTGGCTTTTCAGTGCTAAGTCAATGATGTAGAGGGCTCTTTCTGTGCTGTCGCTGGTAGATTTGGATGGACGAATCCCATCTAGTCTTCATGTTTTAAATTTCAGAGGTAGTCTTTGAGTCAAGTTGCGAGAATTTGGTCATGATTTTAGTGTCATTATTAAAGAAGGAGATGGGACAAAAATATAGGGTCCTTATCCGGTCTAGCTATCAGTGGGACTGTGACCTCCTCCATTGCCAGTGTCAGGCTGTATGCCTGAAACATGATGTTGTATACCTTGGACTGCAACGGGGCAAACAAATGGGCACCTTGTTTGTGAAATGCAGTTGTGAAGCAGTCCAGTCCTGGAGGGCTTACTTATCTTCAGGCGTTTTTTTGTGGCGAGTACTTTTGCCACTAAGATGGGCTCATCTAGGTCCTAACTATTGGATTGGGAGAAGCTAAGTAGGGGAAGGGACTGAAGGTAGGACCGCTCGCCCTTTATGTCTGGACTATGGGCTTTGTAGAGGTCACTATAGTATTCATGGAAGACTTTGACTTTCTCCTCGTCAGAGATGCATATGACTTTGGTTCATTCTTAATCTCTAGGGTGCATCCTATTGTTTACTGAGCCAGTAGTGTATAGGCCAGTAGATGGCCAGAATGTAATTAGCTTTGTTGGATTTTAGCAAGCTTATTTGGCAGCGAAGTGCCTTTAGTTTTCATCATGGGTTCTTGTAAGGTTGCAATTTATGGTGTCGCCCTCCATGAGTAGGACCTCCCGTAATCTGGGAAGTTCAATTTCCCTCATGCATCTAAGGTGGTCAGCTTCTATGATAAATACTCCCCACGCAACCACCTTCAGTGCATCCTTCCCCATTGGGTTAAAATGGAGATAATCTCATATGATGATCATTATCTCACTGCAGGATTTAGCAGGAGGAAGTCATTCATTTTCCAGGAGCCCAGCTATCCCCCTGGGATTAAACTGGGCCATTCCACTGTGATGTAGACTGGGCCATGGTCCAAGATAATCATAGGTCCCTGTGAAGTCTCTCCTAGCTAAGGGTGTAGCCTCAGTTCTACGAGGAGCTAGACAATCCTGGATAGGTGTGGTGGGCCAATAAAAGACACGCTGCAGAGATGATTGACTTGCCCTTCCCGTTGGAGGTATTTATCAGGCATGCAGTGCATGACGCTATCGAGATCTTTCCGAGCAATAGCGGGTGGTTTGTGACACTAGCAAACTTTGGAATTCTGGAGAGCAAAAATGTCTCCTAGCCAACAATCAGGCAATAAATGTTGCTTAAAACTATGGATGTAGCCGACCAGTCGCCCACTTTCAGGAGCCATCGCCCCTGACTACCCCCTGGTTGTGGATTTTATGGAATTTTGTAGCATCCTTGATCAGGATAGCAACACCTGTTGTTTTGGTGGGTGTCGGGTAATGGTACTAGGTAGGAAAGGCTCGGGAGTAGAAACGGAGATGGTGCATCAATTTTAGAAGACACGTCTCTCCCTGATCTCCACAGTTCTCACAAGATATTAAGCTACTTCTTTGGGTTGTTGAGGGCCCAGATGTTATATGTGAATAGCTCTAATGTTGGTAGTATAGACATCACATGTATCTATGTGTGGCCAGCTAGTAAGGATCCTGGCTCAGTAGAGTCTCAGAAATAGTCAGAGTGTTGTTACTTGGTGCCGCATCCCTGCTGTCTGCCTAGGATCCTGCGTCCTCCCTGGTCACCTGTTATAAGTAGGAATGGAGCCTCTTCTTGGGACCGGTGGTTGTGATGTACAGTGGTACATTTCTCTCATCAAGGGTGTGCCTCTGATTCCTCTGGAGAATTGGTGGTTCCTCTGAGGGAGCAACATCCAGGAATTCTCAAGCAACAACCAATGAAGTTAGGGACCAGGCCCTCCTTTCCTGCTGAAAGAGTAGCTGGAAAGGGTCTCCCCATCTGTAGTGGATGCCAACAGATCTCAGGAAGTCTATGACCAATTTTAAGGACCTGTGCTTAGCAAGGGTGATCGACAAAAGGTCCTGAAAAAGTAATACATGGGTACCGTTGAAGTAAATGTGACCTCCCTTTCGAGTCTTGGACATAATTGTTTTTCTTTTCCTCATGGAAGTGGACCTTCAGATAGATATTCGGGGGTGATGCTCGGTCAAGCATCGTGGGGACACTCTATGGGTTTGGTCCATTGCTTTTTTTTAATAAAGCCTTGTAAATGTTGATATTGCTAAAGAAAATGTGATTCCTGTGTTTGTTTCAGTTCATCTTTTCTATTTTAATTAAGGATTTTTTTCTTGTTTAGTCTTCATTCCATAATGTACATTTGATGTCCTATTCAAAATAAAGTGACTTTTGTTTCCATGGGCTAGCTCACCCTAATAGATGCTCGAAATTTAGGTAAATGAAAATGGTATTAGAGTTATTATCACATCAATGCAAACATTAGAGAAAGGGTAGATGATGCAGAACAAAAAGTAATCAGGAGTTTTACAATGATTGTAGTGTGAAATATGCGATTGCACACCCACAACAAGTGGCGGAAATTTGTCATATTACATCGTCGAAGAGTTCTCAATAAGAATATTTGTGTTTTTAGAGGGATAAGGGTACTCTAGTCATTAAAACACCTTGTGACCAAAGGGTTTGCTTCAATGATGGGAGAAAGACGTATTCACTATCTTGACATTGCTCAAAAGAGGCACACCACTAAATGTAAGTAAAATACAGTATATCAGTGTTTCCCAAACTGTGGTCCGCGGACCCCCAGGGGTCCCTGACATATTCCCAGGGGGTCCGCAGCAGCAGTTAAAAGCACTGCAAAGTATGATGTTTAATTAGTAGATTTCAAAGAACAATAAAAGTGTCAAGAAGATAACATCAGTGAATAATGTCCCTGCTGGAGAGATGAGTGTTGTCCAGTGGCAGCTTTGCCTTATCTAATGTAACACTTGCAACGATGCAGAAGAAGGGTGTGCCCGGTCCTGAGAAAGCACTAGAGACAGGCTTCATTTCTTAGCGCCGCCTAGGGCTTCTGTGGTAAACAATATGATGTTTATTTCAACCTGAAATGTTATTTTTAATGGTGTTGTCTTGAAAATGTGTTTCTGATCAGTCGTTTTATTTTTGGATCAACGTCTCCCCCTTTTTTGACCTGCTCCTGGTGCCAAGGAGAGAGGATATGGGGTAAGGGCCAGAGATGCCAACATGGGAGCTGGGAAAAAGGTTCGAGCCTCCGCGTCGGCTGAACATCCTGCGATTCTGGGCAAATCACTAAACCTCCCAGTGCCAACCAAAAATGAATGTGTCATTGTGTAACATAAGTGGCGCTCATGTAAAGCGCTCCAATACCTTTGGGTTGATGTTGCCTTTAAAAACTGCAAAAAGTAAACTTGCATTGGGTACAATTCTGGCCTCGCTTTAGGCCCTTCCACGTGACTCCGAAGGTGCTCAGAAAATTACAGTAGGGCTCACTCCCACCCTGGCACAGACAGCTAAAAGCTGTAATCCTCACGGGCGCTATTTTGGAGTGGGGGCCAGCTGAAGTGGACAGAGCTACAAAATGCACCTGCCCGATCCCGAGGAAGCAGACATACCTAATCTGATTTCGCTCCCCAGCTAGGACTTCTGTATGAAACAATTTGGAGTTAATGTCAGTTACATAAAGTTTATATTTGATGGTCCTTCATTTGTGTTTAACAAGTGTTTCTGAGCATTAGGCACATATTTAGGTCACTTCACCCCCTCCTCTCACTGCCCCCCTTCAAGCCATGTAGTGTTTCTTAGCCCTGGGGCTCCACTTGGTAAACACGTGTCTTGGGTTCAAATTGCAGCTGTTTTGTGCACGTATCCCTGACCCGAGCAGAGCGCAAGAACAGGATGTGCCCAGGGAGGCAAATTCTGTGACTTTTCCCAGACCTGTCGCAATACTGTTCTGTGCTCTTGCTATAACTTTTAAAAGCATAAAAACCTGGACACGGGAGGGGGCGGCATTTTTCAATTCTCGCCTAGGGCGGCAAAACACCTAGAAACGGCCCTGGCACAGAGGGTTAATATGCCTACTGCAAAAAACATGTACCATGCATTTATAAAACAGTATTTTTTATACATAGGTCAGTGTGTTACTGATTTTGTCAGAGATTATTTTGTTACTGTGCCGTTCATAAGTGAGAATCGTAATCTAGCACAGTGACCTATAAACTATCATCAAATAGCTGCTTGCAAACTGCAAGGTACAAGTTAGTGACTTATGTTTTTTCCCACTCTTTTATTATCCTGATGCTGCTAAAAAGGTTTATTTGGGTGGAAATACATTGTTATAGTTAAAGTCAATGCTAATCACAGTGTAATGTTCTGAATCCTGAGTTTGTGCTTCTCCAGACCAAGCACTCTTTAAAAATGCCTACCAGTATGGATGGCCTGTGAACCCTACACCTTGTAGTCCCCTTTGCCTTATGTAACATTTTCTATACACTGATTTACATGTATGATTTACTGTCTCTATATATGTGTGAGATTTAAAGTGCTCTGAATCCTACAATGGTATGAGAGATGCTATAAGACACATGAAATACATGTGACAAAGGGGCTATGGAGAGATGAGAGGCAATGTTGCAGGGTGATAGTGAGGAAATCATTGAAGAAACCCAACAAAGATTGTCGTATTCTGGTGCATAGTACACATGGAAGTTACAAAATAGCATTTATTTTTTATTTTTAAAGATTGGCGATGTGCAGGAATGCTCACCTTCCTGAACATACACAAACCAATGCGTTTTGCAAAAACAAGGAGAAATAAAGCATTTCTCCTTGTTTTGCCAAGTTAAGACCAGGTTTTCCCTGGTCTTAATTTTGGAGCTGCCTCTCATTTACGCTGCCCTTGTAGGGGCAGCATCAAAATCGATGGGTGTTGCAGGGGAAACGCCCACCGCAACACCCACTGCGCACCCCTTTCACGCTAAGCATTGGGTGAAAGGGGGTCTTATTTACAAGGCACCGTTAAGCCATGTTAAGTGGCTTAATGCTGCCTTGTAAATAAGGCGAGGTAACGTCGCAAAAAGTGATGTTCTCATGGTGATAGGGGCTTGTAAATATGCACCTAAAATCATTAGTAATTCGAGTATTTGTTTTGTGTGCACACGCGTGTTTTTTTTTTTTCGTATTACTGTTTTAATGTTTGAAATTTAAATCCTACAAATTGCTTGGGGGTCCCTGGCTTCCAGTGGTGACTCAGTGGGGGTCCTCTGGAGTCAAAAGTTTGGGAACCACTGCAGTATATGATAGTGTTGTGAGATCGCATATTAGTTCTATTATCTTGAAAAAAGTGGTCCTATTGACGTAACTGAAGACGTTTGTAAAGACAAAACACTATTTGTTGTAGATATTCAGGAATACCATTGTTGATGTTTGATAACCAAGGCTGGACTTGCCTACAGGGCAATGTGGCAGAGCCTGAAAGGCTGGTCTGATAGGACAGTGTGTGAGCTGCATTTATGGCTGTTTGGGCCTTGTTTGTGGTCTGGTGGGCCGGTTGGCATTGTTAATTTGCAGGATATTACCACAAACAGTGCCTGCAGTAAGCATGCAGCCACCCATCCCTTGCCAAACACATGTACAACTTGTATTACAAGTTTAAAACTGCCTTGATTTGCAAATGTGAGCCCCCTTTTTAGCTGCCTATTTTTCTAATAAAGGCCACTTTTATTTTGGTGCCTTCAAGTTCGCCCTTTTTGATAGCATCAAGATGAGTAAATCTTTCAGCAGATTTATGGTAGTCCCGAACACCAATACATCATATCATATTAAATATATTTTGCATCAGGAAGAGACATGCAAAGAGCATCAGGAAAACTTTATTTTACAACATAAATAGGGACTGTCAGAAATTACATGGTTCCCAGAAGCAGTACCCCCAACCATTGTGTCAGAGTAGAAATATTAAGATAAGTCTACACCAAGCATCACAATGTATGATATTGTAGCTAACCAATGACACTAAACAACACTTCTTTGAGAAATCTTTCTAAGGGTTTAAATGATTAGTATACAGCAGCGGCCTATAAGATATTTGCAGCTGGAATATCTGATGCAACAAGGTTTACAATGGCCTTTGCAGTATGATGTTGCCAGAGAACCATGATGCCTGGCAAATCGATTGAATGGCTTTGACCTTATTACTGGATCTGCTATTTGCGTGTAACAGATAAACACTCCACTAATCCGGAGAGATGAATCGCCAGCAGGTTAATTTGCCTTTATAAGCAAAATGCGATAAGCAGATGCAATAGGAGCAGGTTAATAGGCCCTTGTCTGCGTTTGATAGCTATTAGGATTCCCTTTACTTAGAAATGTAAGAGCTGTGGATTGTCAAATAGATTATTACATGTCAAGTTTTTTTTAACTATCTGGATGGATTGCAGAAGGACCAGAAGGGAAGCTATGCACCTTTCCAAATGACCTTCCATTCGGCTAGTGAATTGTTATTTTGAACAATAGGGATGATAAAGCATGTTTGGAAAATAAAACTTTTCTTTCAAGCCAGCTATCTTTTACATCATAACTTTGCGGCAGGAAACCCTATATAGCAGTAGCAAATATAGTAGGTGTGGTGGGCGTTCTAACAAGGGAGGGAGTCTGGAGTATGGACCATGCTTACAGTGACTTCCGCAAAGTGTAGCAAAGCAGTGCGAAGAGCCAACAACATGGTATAAATTATGGGAGTGGGACATTAAGTAACAGAATAAAGTTGTCTTCGCATGATATAGCTCATTGGCAAGAACACATAGCAAAATAAATGAACTATCTATATGTCTGTGTTTTAGTTGTACAACTTTAATTAAGTAAAAAAATAAAAGGCATTGTATATAAATAAGTGTATGTAAGAGTCAGTGATTGTGAGAATAACTATATGAATGAGTGTATAATTGTAATGGTGATTTTTTAACACATTAACTGTTACTATGTGTTTGAATAAATGAGGTGTTGTTGGATAATTGTGTAAGTGAGTAAATGTAAGTGTGATTAATTTTTTTTCATGAGTGAGTAGGATGACTGCATAACCAACTAAGATGACTGCTGATGTGTCAATGTCTATATATGTGTATACGTGCATTTTGATAGTGTTCTATTAATTAGTGACTGCATGTATGAATGATTCTGTTGTTGAATGGGTAGTTGTGTGTGCAGACTTAGGAATCAGTGAGTAGGTATGTAGTAACTGGTATTGGTGTGTCAATGGTTTCAAATATGGTACTCTGTATTTTACAGTGAGTGATGAAAGATTATGCTATTGTATGATGAGGTGTATCAGATTGTCACGTGGATGATGTCATCAGTGATGTCATTTGAGATGTCATCAGTGATGTCACTGACCATGTCATGAATGATGCAATATGTGACATCATCAGCTGTGCATTGCGAGCGCGTGAGTTATAGTTAGCAGAACTAACTATAACGGAGGAATTTCAATGGTTTTGTATGAGTGAAATGGCCAGCTAACTATAACACCCCTGAAACCTATGTTTTTTTCGAGAGCTTCCAAGGTTTTTTAAATGCTAATTTCTAACTATAACGTCTCTGAAACCTATGTTTTTTCAGTGAATTTTAAAGCTTTTTTAAATGCAAATCTCTAACTATAACGTCTCTGAAACCTATGTTTTTTTTCAGTGAATTTTAAAGGTTTTTTAAATGCTAATTTTTAAGTGTAATAGTAGTTATACCTATTTTTGTACTGATTTTCTAGTTGTTTTACTGTTTATTTATAAATATTTTATTCATTAAATAACATTATATATTTTTCAGAAAATTGCAAAAAACAAATTTAAAAAAAATTCACACTGAAATATTGATTACTTTTTTGTTTTCATTTTTTATTATAATATATTTATATTATTTTCTTTAAAAAAAATGTTTTCCTACATTTTTCTCCGAGTTGCACACTCAAAGCGTACACATCACGGTGGGTGCGTGGATTCTAGCTGCCAAAGTCGTGAATGATCCGTGTACGGTGTACGACGGCTGGGTGTTTTTCAGTTACATCATACACATTTGATATTACGTGATGTGCGCGATTGGTATGCGACCAGTCCGCGACTCCTGCTCATACGCATTTGCGACACATGCTCATCAGGGTATGAGACGCTAGCGCGGTGGTGGGTCATGCGTGACGTCATATACGTGCTGGGGCGCGCTGGGTGCGCGACTCCCACAAAAAAATGTATGTTCCAAAATATATGTAAGTGTCTTTAATATACATATTAGGGCAAGAGATTATCTAAGATATTCATAAAAAGAATATTTGTACTTATAATAAAATAATATTATTTTAAAATATATTTTTGCGAAGTCAGGTGCGTGCATCGTGAGCTCAGAGAACCAGGTAAGCCGAGCTGCTGTAGAGCCAGAGAAACCAGGTCGGCAGAGACGTTGTAGAACCAGAGAACCAGGTCAGCATACCTGTTCTATAGGCAGAGAACCAGGTCCGCTGAGCTGCTTTAGAGGGAGAGAACCAGGTCAGCAGAGCTGCTTTAGAGCCGGAGAACCAGGTCAGCAGAGCTGCCCTAGAGGCAGAGAACCAGGTCTGCAGAGATGCTTTAGAGGGAGAGATTCAGGTCAGCAGAGCTGCTTTAGAGCCATAGAACCAGGTCAGCGGAGCTGCTTAGAGCCAGAGAACCAGGTCAGCAGAGCTGTTCTAAGGCAGAGAACCAGGTCTGCAGAGCTGCTTTAGAGGGAGAGAACAAGGTCAGCAGAGCTGCTTTAGAGTCAGAGAACCAGATCAGCGGAGCTGCTCTAGAGCCAGAGAAACCAGGTCAGCAGAGCTGCTTTAGAGGGAGAGAACCAGGTCAGCAGAGCTACTTTAGAGCCAGAGAACCAGGTCAGCGGAGCTGCTCTAGAGCCAGAGATCCAGGTCAGCAGAGCTGCTTTTGAGTGTTAAAAATCAGGTCAGCAAAGCTGCTCTAGAGGAAGAGAACCAGGTCAGAAGAGATGAATTAGAGGGAGAGAACCAGGTCAGCAGAGCTATTTTAGAGCCAGAGAACCAGGTCAGCATATCTGCTCTAGAGCAAGAGAATCAGGTCAGCAGAGCGCTGCTTTAGAGACATAGAAATAGGTCAGCGGAGTTGGTTTAGAGCCAGAGAAGTAGGTCAGCAGAGCTGCCTCAGAGCCTAAGAACAAGGTCAGCAGAGCTGCTTTAGAGCAAGAGAACTAGGTCAGCAGAGCTGCTTTAGAGGCACAGAACCAGGTCAGCAGGGCTGCTTTAGAGGGAGAGAACCAGGTCAGCAAAGCTGCTTTAGAGCAAGAGGACCAGGTCAGCAGAGCTGCTCTAGAGCCAGAGAAACCAGGTCAGCAGAGCTGCTTTAGAGCCAGAGGACCAGGTCAGCAGAGCTGCACTAGGGCCAGAGATCCAGGTCAGCAGAGCTGCTTTAGAGCGTTAAAAACCAGGTCAGCAGAGGTGCTCTAAAGGCGGAGAACCAGGCCATAAGAGCTGCTTTAGAGCCATAGAACCAGGTCAGTGGAGCTGCAATAGAGCCAGAGAAGCAGGTCAGCAGAGCTGCTCTAGAGCCTGAGAACCAGGTCAGCAGAGCTGCTTTAGAGGAAGAGAGCCAGGCCAGCAGAGCTGCTGTAAAGCCAGGGAAACCAGGTCAGTAGAGCTGCTTTAGAGGGAGATAACCAGGTCAGCAGAGCTGCTTTAGAGGGAGAGAACCAGGTCAGCAGGGCAGCTTTAGAGTCAAGGGACCAGGTCAGAAGAGCTGCTCTAGAGCCAGAGAATCAGGTCAGCAGAGCTGCTTTAGAGCCAGAGAAAACAGGTCAGAAGAGCTGCTTTAGAGTGAGAGAACAAGGTCAGCAGAGCTGCTTTAGAGCCAGAGAACCAGGCCAGCAGAGCTTCTTTGGAGCCAGAGAACCAGGTCAGCAGAGCTGCTTTAGAGCCATAGAACCAGGTCAGCAGAGCTGCTTTAGAGCCAGAGAACCAGGTCAGCAGAGCTGCTCTAGACGCAGAGAACCAGATCAGCAGTACTGTAATAATGCCAGAGAACCAGGTCAGCAGAGCTCTTTAGAGGGAGAGAACCAGGTCAGTAGAGCTGCTTTAGAGCCAGAGAACCAGGTCAGCAGAGCTGCTTCAAAGCCATAGAACTAGGTCAGCAGAGCTGCTTTAGAGCCAGAGATCCAGGTCAGCAGAGCTGTTCTAGAGGCAGAGAACCAGGTCCAGAGAGCTGCTTTAGAGGGAGAGAACCAGGTCAGCATAGCTGCTTCAGAGCCTGAGAACCAGGTCAGCAGAGCTGCTCTAGAGGCAGAGACCCAGGTCAGCAGAGCTGCATTAATGGGAGAGAACCCGGTCAGCAGAGCTCCTTTAGAGACAGAGAACCAGGACAGCAGAGCTGCTCTAGGGCCAAAGTAGCAGGTCATCAGAGCTGCTCTAAAGCCTAAGAACTAGGTCAACAGAGCTGCTCTGGAGCTGAAGAACCAGGTCAGCAGAGCTGCTGTAGAGCCAGAGAAAACAGGTAAGCAGAGCTGTTTTACAGGGAGAGAACTATGTCAGCACAGCTGCTTTAGAGCCAGAGAACCAGGCCAGCAGAGCTGCTCTAGAGCCAGAGAACCAAGTCAACAGAGCTGCTTTAGAGCCATAGAACCAGGTCAGCAGAGCTGCTTTAGAGCCAGAGAACCAGGTCAGCAGAGCTGCTCTAGAGCCAGAGAAACCAGGTCAGCAGAGCTGCTTTAGAGGGAGAGAACCAGGTCAGCAGAGCTACTTTAGAGCTAGAGAACCAGGTCAGCGGAGCTGCTCTAGAGCCAGAGATCCAGGTCAGCAGAGCTGCTTTTGAGTGTTAAAAATCAGGTCAGCAAAGCTGCTCTAGAGGAAGAGAACCAGGTCAGAAGAGATGAATTAGAGGGAGAGAACCAGGTCAGCAGAGCTATTTTAGAGCCAGAGAACCAGGTCAGCATATCTGCTCTAGAGCAAGAGAATCAGGTCAGCAGAGCGCTGCTTTAGAGACATAGAAATAGGTCAGCGGAGTTGGTTTAGAGCCAGAGAAGTAGGTCAGCAGAGCTGCCTCAGAGCCTAAGAACAAGGTCAGCAGAGCTGCTTTAGAGCAAGAGAACCAGGTCAGCAGAGCTGCTTTAGAGGCACAGAACCAGGTCAGCAGGGCTGCTTTAAAGGGAGAGAACCAGGACAGCAAAGCTGCTTTAGAGCAAGAGGACCAGGTCAGCAGAGCTGCTCTAGAGCGAGAGAAACCAGGTCAGCAGAGCTGCTTTAGAGCAGGGGACCAGGTCAGCAGAGCTGCACTAGGGCCAGAGATCCAGGTCAGCAGAGCTGCTTTAGAGCGTTAAAAACCAGGTCAGCAGAGGTGCTCTAAAGGCGGAGAACCAGGCCAGAAGAGCTGCTTTAGAGCCATAGAACCAGGTCAGTGGAGCTGCAATAGAGCCAGAGAAGCAGGTCAGCAGAGCTGCTCTAGAGCCTGAGAACCAGGTCAGCAGAGCTGCTTTAGAGGAAGAGAGCCAGGCCAGCAGAGCTGCTGTAAATCCAGGGAAACCAGGTCAGTAGAGCTGCTTTAGAGGGAGATAACCAGGTCAGCAGAGCTGCTTTAGAGGGAGAGAACCAGGTCAGCAGGGCAGCTTTAGAGTCAAGGGACCAGGTCAGAAGAGCTGCTCTAGAGCCAGAGAATCAGGCCAGCAGAGCTGCTTTAGAGCCAGAGAAAACAGGTCAGAAGAGCTGCTTTAGAGTGAGAGAACGAGGTCAGCAGAGCTGCTTTAGAGCCAGAGAACCAGGCCAGCAGAGCTGCTTTGGAGCCAGAGAACCAGGTCAGCAGAGCTGCTTTAGAGCCATAGAACCAGGTCAGCAGAGCTGCTTTAGAGCCAGAGAATCAGGTCAGCAGAGCTGCTCTAGACGCAGAGAACCAGATCAGCAGTACTGTAATAATGCCAGAGAACCAGTTCAGCAGAGCTCTTTAGAGGGAGAGAACCAGGTCAGTAGAGCTGCTTTAGAGCCAGAGAACCAGGTCAGCAGAGCTGCTTCAAAGTCATAGAACTAGGTCAGCAGAGCTGCTTTAGAGCCAGAGAACCAGGTCAGCAGAGCTGTTCTAGAGGCAGAGAACCAGGTCCAGAGAGCTGCTTTAGAGGGAGAGAACCAGGTCAGCATAGCTGCTTCAGAGCCTGAGAACCAGGTCAGCAGAGCTGCTCTAGAGGCAGAGACCCAGGTCAGCAGAGCTGCATTAAAGAGAGAGAACCCGGTCAGCAGAGCTCCTTTAGAGACAGAGAACCAGGACAGCAGAGCTGCTCTAGGGCCAAAGTAGCAAGTCATCAGAGCTGCTCTAAAGCCTGAGAACTAGGTCAACAGAGCTGCTCTAGAGCTGAAGAACCAGGTCAGCAGAGCTGCTGTAGAGCCAGAGAAAACAGGTAAGCAGAGCTGTTTTACAGGGAGAGAACCATGTCAGCACAGCTGCTTTAGAGCCAGAGAACCAGACCAGCAGAGCTGCTCTAGAGCCAGAGAACCAAGTCAACAGAGCTGCTTTAGAGCCATAGAACCAGGTCAGCAGAGCTGATTTAGAGCCAGAGAACCAGGTCAGCAGAGCTGCTCTAGAGCCAGAGAAACCAGGTCAGCAGAGCTGCCTTAAAGGGAGACAACCAGGTCAGCAGAGCTGCTCTAGAGCCAGAGAACCAGGTGAGCAGATCTGCTGTAGAGCAATAGAACCAGGCCAGCAGAGCTGCTCTAGAGCTAGAGAACCAAGTCAGCAGAGCTGCTTCAGAGCCATAGAACCAGGTCAGCAGAGCTGATTTTAGAGCCAGAGAACCAGGTCAGCAGAGCTGCTCTAGAGGCGGGGAACTAGGTCAGCAGAGCTGCTCTAGAGCCAGAGAACCAAGTCAGCAGAGCTGCTTTAGAGCCATAGTACCTGGTCATCGGAGCTGCTTTAGAGCCAGAGAACCAGGTCAGCATTGCTGCTCTAGAGCCAGAGAACCAGGTCAGAAGAGCTGCTTTAGAGCAATAGAACCGGGTCAGCAGAGCTGCTCTAGAGGCAAAGAACCAGGTCAGCAGAGCTGCGTTGGAGCCAAAGAACCAGATCAGCAGAGCTCTTTAGAGGGAGAGAACCAAGCCAGAAGAGCTGCTTTAGAGATAGGAAACCAGGTCCGCAGAGCTGCTCTAGAACCAAAGATCCAGGTCAGTAGAGCTGCTTCAGAGCCATAGAACCAGGTCAGCAGAGGTGCTTTTGAGCCAGAGAACCAGGTCAGCAGAGCTGCTGTAGGGGCAGAGAACCAGGTCCGCAGAACTGCTTTAGAGGGAGAGAACCAGGTTAGCAGAGCTGCTTTTAGAGCCAGAGAACCAGGTCAGCAGGGCTGCTTTAGATCCAGAGAACCAGGTCAGCAGAGCTGCTCTAGAGCCAGAAAACCAGGTCAGCAGAGCTGTTGTAGAGCCAGAGAAACAGGTCAGCAGAGCTGTTGTAGAGCCAGAGAACCAGGTCAACAGAGCTGCTCTAGAGTCTAAGAACTAGGTCAGCAGAGCTGCTCTAGAGCCAGAGAACCAGGTCAGTAGAGCTGCTGTAGAGCCAGAGAAAACAGTTCAGCAGAGCTACTTTTTGAGCCAGAGAACACGTTCAGCAGAGCTGTTGTAGAGCCAGAGAACCAGATCAGCAGAGCTGCTCTAGAGGATAGCTCTTTAGAGGGATAGAACCAGGCCAGCAGAGCTGCTTTAGAGCCAGAGAACCAGGTCAGCAGAGCTGCTCTAGAGCCAGAGAACCAGGTCAGCATAGCTGCTCTAGAGCCAGAGAACGAGGTCAGAAGAGATGCTTTAGAGCAATAGAACCAGGTCAGCAGAGCTGCTCTAGGGGCAGAGAACCAGGTCAGCAGACCTGCGTTAGAGCCATAGAATCAGGTCAGCAGAGCTGCTTTATATCCAGAGAACCAGGTCAGCAGAGCTGCTCTAGAGCCAGAGAACCAGGTCAGCAGAGCTGTTGTAGAGCCAGAGAACCAGGTCATCAGAGCTGCTCTAGAGCCTAAGAACCAGAACAGCAAAGCTGCTGTAGAGCCTGGGAAAACTGGTCAGCAGAGCTGCACTAGAGCCAGAGAACCAGGTCAGCAGAGCTGTTGTAGATCCAGAGAACCAGGCCAGCAGAGCTGCTCTAGAGCATTAGAACTAGGTCAGTAGAGCTGCTCTAGAGGCAGAGAACCAGGTCAGCAGAGCTGCTTCAGAGCCATAGAACCAGGTCAGCAGAGCTGCTTTAGATTCAGAGAACCAGGTCAGCAGAGCTGCTCTAGAGCCAGAAAACCAGGTCGGCAGAGACGTTGTAGAACCAGAGAACCAGGTCAGCATACCTGTTCTATAGGCAGAGAACCAGGTCCGCAGAGCTGCTTTAGAGGGAGAGAACCAGGTCAGCAGAGCTGCTTTAGAGCCAGAGAACCAGGTCAGCAGAGCTGCCCTAGAGGCAGAGAACCAGGTCTGCAGAGAGGCTTTAGAGGGAGAGATTCAGGTCAGCAGAGCTGCTTTCGAGTGTTAAAAACCAGGTCAGCAAAGCTGCTCTAGAGGAAGAGAACCAGGTCAGAAGAGATGAATTAGAGGGAGAGAACCAGGTCAGCAGAGCTATTTTAGAGCCTGAGAACCAGGTCAGCATATATGCTCTAGAGCAAGAGAATCAGGTCAGCAGAGTTGCTTTAGAGCCAGAGAAGTAGGTCAGCAGAGCTGCCTCAGAGCCTAAGAACAAGGTCAGCAGAGCTGCTCTAGAGCAAGAGAACCAGGTCAGCATAGCTGCTGTAAAGCTAGAGAAACCAGGTCAGTAGAGCTGCTTTAGAGCAAAAGAACCAGGTCAGCAAAGCTGCTTTAGAGGCAGAGAACGAGGTCAGCAGGGCTGCTTTAGAGGGAGAGAACCAGGTCAGCAAAGGCGCTTCAGAGCCAGAGGACCAGGTCAGTAGAGCTGCTTTAGAGCAAGAGAACCAGGTCAGCAGAGCTCCTTTAGAGGCAGAGAACCAGGTCAGCAGGGCTGCTTTAGAGGGAGAGAACCAGGTCAGCAAAGCTGCTTTAGAGCCAGAGGACCAGGTCAGCAGAGCTGCTCTAGAGCCATAGAAACCAGGTCAGCAGAGCTGCTTTAGAGCCAGAGGACCAGGTCAGCAGAGCTGCTCTAGGGCCAGAGATCCAGGTCAGCAGAGCTGCTTTAGAGCATTAAAAACCAGGTCAGTAGAGGTGCTTTAGAGGCGGAGAACCAGGCCATAAGAGCTGCTTTAGAGCCATAGAACCAGGTCAGTGGAGCTGCAATAGAGCCAGAGAAGCAGGTCAGCAGAGCTGCTCTAGAGCCTGAGAGCCAGGTCAGCAGAGCTGCTTTAGAGAGAGAGAACCAGGTCAGCAGATTTGCTGTAAAGCCAGGGAAACCAGGTCAGTAGAGCTGCTTTAGAGGGAGATAACCAGGTCAGCAGAGCTGCTTTAGAGGGAGAGAACCAGGTCAGCAGGGAAGCTTTAGAGTCAAGGGACCAGTTCAGAAGAGCTGCTCTAGAGCCAGAGAATCAGGTCAGCAGAGCTGCTTTAGAGCCAGAGAAAACACGTCAGAAGAGCTGCTTTAGAGTGAGAGAACGAGGTCAGCAGAGCTGCTTTAGAGCCAGAGAACCAGGCCAGCAGAGCTGCTTTGGAGTCAGAGAAGCAGGTCAGCAGAGCTGCTTTAGAGCCATAGAACCAGGTCAGCAGAGCTGCTTTAGAGCCAGAGAACCAGGTCAGCGGAGCTGCTCTAGATGCAGAGAACCAGATCAGCAAAACTGTGTTAATGCCAGAGAACCAGGTCAGCAGAGCTCTTTAGAGGGAGAGAACCAGGTCAGTAGAGCTGCTTTAGAGCCGGAGAACCAGGTCAGCAGAGCTGCTTCAAAGCCATAGAACCAGGTCAGCAGAGCTGCTTTAGAGCCAGAGAACCAGGTCAGCAGAGCTGTTCTAGAGGCAGAGAACCAGGTCCAGAGAGCTGCTTTAGAGGGAGAGAACCAGGTCAGCAGAGCTGCTTCAGAGCCAGAGAACCAGGTCAGCAGAGCTGCTCTAGAGGCAGAGAACCAAGTCAGCAGAGCTGCATTAAAGGGAGAGAACCCGGTCAGCAGAGCTCCTTTAGAGACAGAGAACCAGGACAGCAGAGCTGCTCTAGGGCCAAAGTAGCAGGTCAGCAGAGCTGCTCTAAAGCCTAAGAACTAGGTCAACAGAGCTGCTCTAGAGCTGAAGAACCAGGTCAGCAGAGCTGCTGTAGAGCCAGAGAAAACAGGTAAGCAGAGCTGTTGTACAGGGAGAGAACCAGGTCAGCACAGCTGCTTTAAAGCCAGAGAACAAGGCCAGCAGAGCTGATCTAGAGCCAGAGAACCAGTCAACAGAGCTGCTTTAGAGCCATAGAACCAGGTCAGCAGAGCTGCTTTAGTGCCAAAGAATCAGGTCAGCATAGCTGCTCTAGAGCCAGAGAACAAGGTCAGAACAGCTGTTGTAGAACAATAGAACCAGGTCAGCAGATCTGCTCTAGAGGCAGAGAACCAGGTCAGCAGAACTGCATTAGAGCCAGTGAACCAGGTCAGCAGAGCACTTTAGTGGGAGAGAACCAGGCCAGCAGAGCTGCTTTAAGCCAAGGGAACCAGGTCAGCAGAGCTGCTCTAGAGGCAGAGAACCAGGTCAGCAGAGCTGCATTAGAGCCAAAGAACCAGATCAGCTGAGCTCTTTAGAGGGAGAGAACCAAGCCAGAAGAGCTGCTTTAGAGATAGGAAACCAGGTCAGCAGAGGTGCCTTTGAGCCAGAGAACCAGGTCAGCAGAGCTGCTGTAGGGGCAGAGAACCAGGTCCGGAGAACTGCTTTAGAGGGAGAGAACCAGGTCAGCAGAGCTGCTTTTAGTTCCAGAGAACCAGGTCAGCAGGGCTGCTTTAGATCCAGAGAACCAAGTCAGCAGAGCTGCTCTAGAGCCAGAGAACCAGGTCAGCAGAGCTGTTGTAGAGCCAGAGAACCAGGTCAGCAGAGCTGTTGTAGAGCCAGAGAACCAGATCAACAGAGCTGCTCTAGAGTCTAAGAACTAGGTCAACAGAGCTGCTCTAGAGCTGAAGAACCAGGTCAGCACAGCTGCTGTAGAGCCAGAGAAAACAGGTAAGCAGAGCTGTTTTACAGGGAGAGAACCAGGTCAGCACAGCTGCTTTAGAGCCAGAGAACCAGGCCAGCAGAGCTGCTCTAGAGCCAGAGAACCAGTCAACAGAGCTGCTTTAGAGCCATAGAACCAGGTCGGCAGAGCTGCTTTGGAGCCAGAGAACCAGGTCAGCAGATCTGCTCTAGAGCCAGAGAAACCAGGTCAGCAGAGCTGCTTTCAAGGGAGACGACCAGGTCAGAAGAGCTGCTCTAGAGCCAGAGAACCAGGTCAGCAGATCTGCTGTAGAGCAATAGAACCAGGCCAGCAGAGCTGCTCTAGAGCCAGAGAACCAGGTCAGCAGAGCTGCTTCAGAGCCATAGAACCAGGTCAGCAGAGGTGCTTTTGAGCCAGAGAACCAGATCAGCAGAGCTGCTCTAGAGGCAGAGAACCAGGTCGCAGAACTGCTTTAGAGGGAGAGAACTAGGTCAGCAGAGCTGATTTAAAGCCAGAGAACCAGGTCAGCAGAGCTGCTCTAGAGGCAGGGAACCAGGTCAGCAGAGCTGCTTTAGGGCCATAGTACCAGGTCAGCAGAGCTGCTCTAGAGCCAGAGAACCAGGTCAGCATTGCTGCTCTAGAGCCAGAGAACCAGGTCAGAAGAGCTGCTTTAGAGCAATAGAACCGGGTCAGCAGAGCTGCTCTAGAGGCAGAGAACTAGGTCAGCAGAGCTGCGTTAGAGCCAAAGAACCAGATCAGCAGAGCTCTTTAGAGGGAGAGAACCAAGCCAGAAGAGCTGCTTTAGAGATAGGAAACCAGGTCAGCAGAGCTGCTCTAGAACCAGAGATCCAGGTCAGCAGAGCTGCTTCAGAGCCATAGAACCAGGTCAGCAGAAGTGCTTTTGAGCCAGAGAACCAGGTCAGCAAAGCTGCTGTAGGGGCAGAGAACCAGGTCCGCCGAACTGCTTTAGAGGGAGAGAACCAGGTCAGCAGAGCTGCTTTTAGAGCCAGAGAACCAGGTCAGCAGAGCTGCTCTAGAGGCAGAGAACCAGGTCAGCAGAGCTGCTTCAGAGCCATAGAACCAGGTCAGCAGAGCTGCTTTAGATCCAGAGAACCAGGTCAGCAGAGCTAGTCTAGAGCCAGAGAACCAGGTCAGCAGAGCTGTTGTAGAGCAAGAGAACCAGGTCAGCAGAGCTGTTGTAGAGCCAGAGAACCAGGTCAGCAGAGCTACTTTTTGAGCCAGAGAACCAGTTCAGCAGAGCTGCTCTAGAGCATAGCTCTTTAGAGGGATAGAACCAGGCCAGCAGAGCTGCTTTAGAGCCAGAGAACCAGGACGGCAGAGCTGCTCTTGAGCCAGAGAACCAGGTCAGCAGAGCTGCTGTAGAGCCAGAGAAAACAGGTCAGCAGAGCTACTTTTTGAGCCAGAGAACCAGTTCAGCAGAGCTGCTCTAGAGCATAGCTCTTAAGAGGGATAGAACCAGGCCAGCAGAGCTGCTTTAGAGCCAGAGAACCAGGTCAGCAGAGCTGCTCTTGAGCCAGAGAACCAGATCAGCAGAGCTGCTCTAGAGCATAGCTCTTCAGAGGGATAGAACCAGGCCAGCAGAGCTGCTTTAGAGCCAGAGAACCAGGCCAGCAGAGCTGCTCTAGAGGCAGAGAACCAGGTCTGCAGAACTGCTTTAGAGGGAGATAACCAGGTCAGCAGAGCTGATTTTAGAGCCAGAGAACCAGGTCAGCAGAGCTGCTCTAGAGGCAGGGAACCAGGTCAGCAGAGCTGCTCTAGAGCCAGAGAACCAAGTCAGCAAAGCTGCTTTAGAGCCATAGTACCGGGTCAGCAGAGCTGCTTTAGAGCCAGAGAACCAGGTCAGCATTGCTGCTCTAGAGCCAGAGAACCAGGTCAGAAGAGCTGCTTTAGAGCAATAGAACCGGGTCAGCAGAGCTGCTCTAGAGGCAGAGAACCAGGTCAGCAGAGCTGCATTAGAGCCAAAGAACCAGATCAGCAGAGCTCTTTAGAGGGAGAGAACCAAGCCAGAAGAGCTGCTTTAGAGATAGGAAACCAGGTCAGCAGAGCTGCTTTGAAACCAGAGATTCGGGTCAGCAGAGCTGCTTCAGAGCCATAGAACCAGGTCAGCAGAGGTGCTTTTGAGCCAGAGAACCAGGTCAGCAGATCTGCTGTAGGGGCAGAGAACCAGGTCCGCAGAACTGCTTTAGAGGGAGAGAGCCAGGTCAGCAGAGCTGCTTTTAGAGCCAGAGAACCAGGTTAACAGAGCTGCTATAGAGGCAGAGAACCAGGTCAGCAGAGCTTCTTCAGAGCCATAGAACTAGGTTAGCAGAGCTGCTTTAGATCCAGAGAACCAGGTCAGCAGAGCTAGTCTAGAGCCAGAGAACCAGGTCAGCAGAGCTGTTGTAGAGCCAGAGAACCAGGTCAGCAGAGCTGTTGTAGAGCCAGAGAACCAGGTCAGCAGAGCTACTTTTTGAGCCAGAGAACCAGTTCAGCAGAGCTGCTCTAGAGCATAGCTCTTTAGAGGGATAGAACCAGGCTAGCAGAGCTGCTTTAGAGCCAGAGAACCAGGTCAGCAGAGCTGCTCTTGAGCCAGAGAACCAGGTCAGCAGAGCTGCTGTAGAGCCAGAGAAAACAGGTCAGCAGAGCTACTTTTTGAGCCAGAGAACCAGTTCAGCAGAGCTGCTCTAGAGCATAGCTCTTAAGAGGGATAGAACCAGGCCAGCAGAGCTGCTTTAGAGCCAGAGAACCAGGTCAGCAGAGCTGCTCTTGAGCCAGAGTACCAGAGCAGCAGAGCTGCTCTAGAGCATAGCTCTTCAGAGGGATAGAACCAGGCCAGCAGAGCTGCTTTAGAGCCAGAGAACCAGGCCAGCAGAGCTGCTCTAGAGGCAGAGAACCAGGTCTGCAGAACTGCTTTAGAGGGAGATAACCAGGTCAGCAGAGCTACTTTTTGAGCCAGAGAACCAGTTCAGCAGAGCTGCTCTAGAGCATAGCTCTTTAGAGGGATAGAACCAGGCTAGCAGAGCTGCTTTAGAGCCAGAGAACCAGGTCAGCAGAGCTGCTCTTGAGCCAGAGAACCAGGTCAGCAGAGCTGCTGTAGAGCCAGAGAAAACAGGTCAGCAGAGCTACTTTTTGAGCCAGAGAACCAGTTCAGCAGAGCTGCTCTAGAGCATAGCTCTTAAGAGGGATAGAACCAGGCCAGCAGAGCTGCTTTAGAGCCAGAGAACCAGGTCAGCAGAGCTGCTCTTGAGCCAGAGTACCAGAGCAGCAGAGCTGCTCTAGAGCATAGCTCTTCAGAGGGATAGAACCAGGCCAGCAGAGCTGCTTTAGAGCCAGAGAACCAGGCCAGCAGAGCTGCTCTAGAGGCAGAGAACCAGGTCTGCAGAACTGCTTTAGATGGAGATAACCAGGTCAGCAGAGCTGATTTTAGAGCCAGAGAACCAGGTCAGCAGAGCTGCTCTAGAGGCAGGGAACCAGGTCAGCAGAGCTGCTCTAGAGCCAGAGAACCAAGTCAGCAAAGCTGCTTTAGAGCCATAGTACCGGGTCAGCAGAGCTGCTTTAGAGCCAGAGAACCAGGTCAGCATTGCTGCTCTAGAGCCAGAGAACCAGGTCAGAAGAGCTGCTTTAGAGCAATAGAACCGGGTCAGCAGAGCTGCTCTAGAGGCAGAGAACCAGGTCAGCAGAGCTGCATTAAAGCCAAAGAACCAGATCAGCAGAGCTCTTTAGAGGTAGAGAACCAAGCCAGAAGAGCTGCTTTAGAGATAGGAAACTAGGTCAGCAGAGCTGCTCTAAAACCAGAGATCCAGGTCAGCAGAGCTGCTTCAGAGCCATAGAACCAGGTCAGCAGAGGTGCTTTTGAGCCAGAGAACCAGGTCAGCAGAGCTGCTGTAGGGGCAGAGAACCAGGTCCGCAGAACTGCTTTAGAGGGAGAGAGCCAGGTCAGCAGAGCTGCTTTTAGAGCCAGAGAACCAGGTCAGCAGAGCTGCTCTAGAGGCAGAGAACCAGGTCAGCAGAGCTGCTTCAGAGCCATAGAACCAGGTCAGCAGAGCTGCTTTAGATCCAGAGAACCAGGTCAGCAGAGCTGCTCTAGAGCCAGAGAACCAGGTCAGCAGAGCTGTTGTAGAGCCAGAGAACCAGGTCAGCAGAGTTGTTGTAGAGCCAGAGACCGAGGTCAGAAGAGCTACTTTTTGAGCCAGAGAACCAGTTCAGCAGAGCTGCTCTAGAGCATCGCTCTTTAGAGGGATAGAACTGGCCAGCAGAGCTGCTTTAGAGCCAGAGAACCAGGTCAGCAGAGCTGCTCTTGAGCCAGAGAACCAGGTCAGCAGAGCTGCTGTAGAGCCAGAGAAAACAGGTCAGCAGAGCTACTTTTTGAGCCAGAGAACCAGTTCAGCAGAGCTGCTCTAGAGCATAGCTCTTTAGAGGGATAGAACCAGGCCAGCAGAGCTGCTTTAGAGCCAGAGAACCAGGTCAGCAGAGCTGCTCTTGAGCCAGAGAACCAGACCAGCAGAGCTGCTCTAGAGCATAGCTCTTCAGAGGGACAGAACCAGGCCAGCAGAGCTGCTTTAGAGCCAGAGAACCAGGTCAGCCGAGCTGCTCTTGAGCCAGAGAACCAGGTCAGCATAGCTGCTCTAGAGCCAGAGAACCAGGTCAGAAGAGATGCTTTAGAGCAATAGAACCAGGTCAGCAGAGCTGCTCCAGAGGCAGAGAACCAGGTCAGCAGACCTGCGATAGAGCCATAGAACCACATCAGCAGAGCTGCTCTAGAGCCAGAGAACCAGGTCAGCAGATCTGCTGTAGAGCAATAGAACCAGGCCAGCAGAGCTGCTCTAGAGCCAGAGAACCAGGTCAGCAGAGCTGCTTCAGAGCCATAGTACCAGGTCAGCACAGGTGCTTTTGAGCCAGAAAAACCAGGTCAGCAGAGCTGCTCTAGAGGCAGAGAACCAGGTCTGCAGATTCGCTTTAGAGGGAGAGAACCAGGTCAGCTGAGCTGATTTTAGAGCCAGAGAACCAGGTCAGTAGAGCTGCTCTAGAGGCAGGGAACCAGGTCAGCAGAGCTGCTCTAGAGCCAGCGAACCAAGTCAGCAAAGCTGCTTTAGAGCCATAGTACCAGGTCAGCAGAGATAATTTAGAGCCAGAGAACCAGGTCAGCATTGCTGCTCTAGAGCCAGAGAACCAGGTCAGAAGAGCTGCTTTAGAGCAAAAGAACCAGGTCAGCAGAGCTGCTCTAGAGGCAGAGAACCAGGTCAGCAGAGCTGCATAAGAGCCAAAGAACCAGATCAGCAGAGCTCTTTAGAGGGAGAGAACCAAGCCAGAAGAGCTGCTTTAGAGATAGGAAACCAGCTCAGCAGAGCTGCTCTAGAACCAGAGATCCAGGTCAGCAGAGCTGCTTCAAAGCCATAGAACCAGGTCAGCAGAGGTGCTTTTGAGCCAGAGTACCAGGTCAGCAGAACTGCTGTAAGGGCAGAGAATCAGGTCCGCAGAACTGCTTTAGAGGGAGAGAACCAGGTCAGCAGGGCTGCTTTTAGAGCCAGAGAACCAGGTCAGCAGAGCTGCTCTAGAGCCAGAGAACCAGGTCAGCAGAGCTGTTCTAGAGCCAGAGAACCAGCTCAGCAGAGCTGTTGTAGAGCCAGAGAACCAGGTCAACAGAGCTGCTCTAGAGTCTAAGAACTAGGTCAGCAGAGCTGCTCTAGAGCCAGAGAACCAGGTCAGCAGAGCTGCTGTAGAGCCAGAGAAAACAGGTCAGCAGAGCTACTTTTTGAGCCAGAGAACCAGTTCAGCAGAGCTGTTGTAGAGCCAGAGAACCAGATCAGCAGAGCTGCTCTAGAGCATAGCTCTTTAGAGGGATAGAACCAGGCCAGCAGAGCTGCTTTAGAGCCAGAGAACCAGGTCAGCAGAGCTGCTCTTGAGCCAGAGAACCAGGTCAGCATACCTGCTCTAGAGCCAGAGAACAGGTCAGAAGAGAGGCTTTAGAGCAATAGAACCAGGTCAGCAGAGCTGCTCCAGAGGCAGAGAACCAGGTCAGCAAACCTGTGTTAGAGCCATAGAACCACGTCAGCAGAGCTGCTTTAGATCCAGAGAACCAGGTTAGCAGAGCTGCTCTAGAGCAAGAGAACCAGGTCAGCAGAGCTGTTGTAGAGCCAGAGAACCAGGTCATCAGAGCTGCTCTAGGGCCTAAGAACCAGATCAGCAAAGCTGCTGTGAAGCCTGGGAAAACTGGTCAGCAGAGATGCTCTAGAGCCAGAGAACCAGGTCAGCAGAGCTGTTGTAGAGCCAGAGAACCAGGCCAGCAGAGCTGCTCTAGAGCATAAGAACTAGGTCAGTAGAGCTGCTCTAGAGGCAGAGAACCAGGTCAGCAAAGCTGCTTCAGAGCCATAGAACCAGGTCAGCAGAGCTGCTTTAGATTCAGAGAACCAGATCAGCAGAGCTGCTCTAGAGCCAGAAAACCAGGTCAGCAGAGCTATTGTAGAACCAGAGAACCAGGCCAGCAGAGCTGCTTTAGAGCCAGAGAACCAGGTAAGCAGAGCTGCTCTAGAGCCAGAGAAACCAGGTCAGCAGAGCTTCTTTAAAGGGAGAGAACCAGGTCAGCAGAGCTGCTCTAGGGCCAAAGAAGCAGGTCAGCAGAGCTGCTCTAGAGCCTAAGAACTAGGCCAGCAGAGCTGCTCTAGAGCTGAAGAACCAGGTCAGAATAGCTGCTCTAGAGCCAGAGAACCAGGTCAGAAGAGCTGTTGTAGAGCAATAGAACCAGGTCAGCAGATCTGCTTTAGAGGCAGATAACCAGGTCAGCAGAACTGTGTTAGAGCCAGAGAACCAGGTCAGGAGAGCACTTTAGAGGGAGAGAACCAAGCCAGTAGAGATGCTTTAAAACCAGAGAACCAGGTCAGCAGAGCTGCTTTAGAGCCAGAGAACCAGGTCAGCAGAGCTGCTCTAGAGCAGATAAACCAGGTCAGCAGAGCTGCTTTAAAGGGAGAGAATCAGGTCAGCAGAGCTCCTTAAGAGACAGAGAACCAGGTCAGCAGAGCTGCTCTAGGGCCAAAGAAGTAGGTCAGCAGAGCTGCTCTAGAGCCACAGAACCAGGTCAGCAGAGATGCTCTAGAGCCAGAGAAATCAGGTCAGCAGAGCTGCTTTAAAGGGAGAGAACGAGGTCAGCAGAGCTCCTTTAGAGCCAGAGAACCAGGTCAGCAGAGCTGCTCTAGGGCCAAAGAAGCAGGTCAGCAGAACTGCTCTAGAGCCAGAGAACCAGGTCAGCAGAGCTGCCCTAGAGACAGAGAAACCAGGTCAGCAGAGCTGCTTTAAAGGGAGAGAACGAGGTCAGCAGAGCTCCTTTAGAGCCAGAGAACCAGGTCAGCAGAGCTGCAACAGGGCCAAAGAAGCAGGTCAGCAGAGCTGCTCTAGAGCCTAAGAACTAGGTCAGCAGACCTGCTCTAGAGCTGTAGAACCAGGTGAGCAGAGCTGCTGTAGAGCCAGAGAAAACAGGTAAGCAGAGTTGCTTTACAGGGAGAGAACCAGGTCAGCAGAGCTGCTTTAGAGCCAGAGAACCAGGTCAGCAGAGCTGCTCTAGAGGCAGAGAACGAGGTCAGCAGAGCTGCGTCATGGCCATAGAACCAGGTCAGCAGAGCTGCTTTAGATCCAGAGAACCAGGTCAGCAGAGCTGCTCTAGAGCCAGAGAACGAGGTCAGCAGAGTTGTTGTAGAGCCAGAGAAGCAGGTCATCAGATCTGCTCTAGAGCCTAGGAACCAGGTCAGCAGAGCTGCTGTAGAGGCAGAGAAAACTGGTCAGCAGAGTTGCTCTAGAGCCAGAGAACCAGGCCAGCAGAGCTGCTCTAGAGCATAAGAACTAGGTTAGTAGAATGCCCTAGAGCCAGAAAACTAGGTCAGCAGAGCTGCTGTAGAGCCAGAGAACCAAGTCAGCAGAGCTGCTTTAGAGCCATAGAACCAGGTCAGCATTGCGACTCTAGAGCCAGAGAACCAGTTCATAGAGCTGCTTTAGAGCAATAGAACCAGGTCAGCAGAGCTGCTGTAGAGGCATAGAACCAGGTCAGCAACACTGTGTTAGAGCCAGAGAACCAGGTCAGCAGAGCTCTTTAAAAGGAGAGAACCAGGTCAGCAGAGCTGCTTTAGAGCCAGAGAACCAGGTCAGCAGAGCTGCTTTAGAGCCATAGAACCAGGTCAGCACATCTGCTTTAGAGACAGAGAACCAGGTCAGCAGAGCTGCTCTAAAGGTAGAGAGCCTAGTCCACAGAGCTGCTTTAGAGGGAGAGAACCAGGTCAGCAGAGCTGCTTTAGAGCCAGAAACCAGGTCAGCAGAGCTGTTCTAGAGGCAAAGCACCAGGCCTGCAGAGATGCTTTAGAGGGAGAGAACCAGGTCAGCAGAGCTGGTTTACAGCCAGAGAACCAGGCCAACAGAGCTGCTTTAGAGCCATAGAACCAGGTCAGCAGAGCTGCTGTAGAGCCAGAGAACCAGGTCAAAAGAGCTGCTTTAGAGCAATAGAACCGGGTCAGCAGAGCTGCTCTAGAGGCAGAGAACCAAGTCAGCAGAGCTGCGTTAGAGCCAAAGAACCAGATCATCAGAGCTCTTTAGAGGGAGAGAACCAAGCCAGCAGTGCTGCTTTAGAGACAGGAAACCAGGTCAGCAGAGCTGCTCTAGAACCAGATATCCAGGTCAGCAGAGCTGCTTCAGAGCCATAGAACCAGGTAGGCAGAGGTGCTTTTGAGCCAGAGAGCCAGGTCAGCAGAGCTGGTGTAGGGGCATAGAACCAGGTCCGCAGAACAGCTTTAGAGGGAGAGAACCAGGTCAGCAGAGCTGCTTTTAGAGCCAGAGAACCAGGTCAGCAGAGCTGCTTTAGATCCAGAGAACTGTGGAAAAAGGTAGGGCCGATGACCTTTTTCAGAGTTGCCCGGCGTTAACCGCCTCTATACCTACTCAAGTTACCAAACAAAGAGGCAGGCGCTGGAGACTGGAAGGCAGGAAACAGAAGTTTTATTCCGATGGAGCAGAACACATCAAATCAGACAACAGGGTATCTTCTCGAGGTGCTCTCACCGCATCTCTGAGGCCTGGCCTCTTATACACAAGTTTATTGCTTTATTGTGTAAAACACATCTCTGTCAATACTTTGATGTACGGGAAGACATCCTCGGAATCCCCGCTTCAGGCCCGTTCCCACACACATTTACAGTTGAAGTCCCCACCCCGGTCACAACAGGTGATGATTATCGCGCAGCTGGACATTCCGCCGATTCACGGAATGTATGTGGTTGATCGGATCTCATGGGGTGGGGGCTTTGATCAACTCGTGGATCCTTTGATGGGGGAAGCTTCCTACTGTATAGGGGGCAATAAACAGTATCCGCAGGGCCAGGTGGCGGCCTGGGAAGGAGTAAGACAAACGGGCACACAGAAAAGGGGGTTTTATCAAAGGACCCGGGATCATGAAAGGAATGAAGGGAGGTGTCGCGCTGGGAACAGGATGGGGTTCCGAGGCAGAGCTGTGCTGAAGAGGGGTTTATGACCCAAGGCATGTGAGAGCGGGGGCTGTCAACATGCGGGGGATGCTTGCGAGGTCAGGAGAGAGAGAGAGAGAGACGCTGGCTATCGGTGATGGGCAGAGAGGCCATGGTACTCAAAATGGCTGCCGCTTACACGCACGAAATGGGCCCGAAAAGGGGGCAAGATGGCGCCGATAATGTTGACACTGCGGTCTAGGTTTTAACAGCCCTCCCTTTTCAACATATCTAGCCAGCTTGCCTACTCAACGTCAATCTGCATTAAATTCCTAACCTCAGCATCATATAATGCTCCCATGCGTTCCTTTCCAAAGTCCACAGTTTTAGGGCAAATACAATTCACACATAACGAACACAGAGGCGTCAGGCATTGAATTCCTAAGCATAATCCACATATTACAATTACAGGAATCAGGATAATGGTAAACAGTCTCCAGCCCCAGTTCTTAACAGTACTCCAGAACCATCCACCAAGCGACCATTCTTCCTGCTCCTGGTGAACTTCTGAGGAGAGTCTGTGGAGGTGTTCGATGGCCTTGTACACTGAGGGTGAGTTGTCCGGTATATATGTACAGCAGCTGGACCCAATAATGCGGCATGCTCCACCACGGTCCGCTAGAACCACATCTAGAACAAGGCGGTTCTGGAGAGCAACCAGGCGGACCGCTTGAAGCTCGGCTGTGTTGTTAGCAAGGATACCAGCTGTGATGTTCATTGTTGTCTCGACTGCCTGAGCCAGATGTCGGATGGCACGGCTGTTTGCCATCGGGCCCCAGAGTGGAACAAGTCCCTTCATAGCATCGAGGAACTGTGCTCCTGTTAAGTCGGCTTGTTCAATGTCCTTGGCTCGTTTTTGTCTATGGTGATTCGCTGGAGCCACATAGGTCGGAGGAAGGACGAAGGAGATGAAACAAGTGCCCCCCCCAGCCTTTGGGGAGCCAGGTGTACGCCTTTGTGCCGCAGACGAAGTACATGTTTGGAGAGGATACAAAGGAAGGTGGATCGGTAGAGTCCAAAGTTCTGGTGAAACGGCAAGCACTGTGGCCTACCAGCTGTGTCCCAAGCCCTTCTATGCACATATGGCCTCTGACGTTGATGACAGATAGAGCCACAGTCAGAGTGGCAGCTGTTCGTTTCCGTAGGTAGGAGAAGGTGGGTCTGGTTAAATTGTTGAACACCTGCATCTCAATTCGTTCTTTAGCAGGGATGTTCATGTGGATAGAGTCGTTGGAGGTCTGCGGGCAGAAGTGTGTCTTTGTTTTGTTTCGCCAGACCTCATGAAAGAAATGTGTCATGTTTTTGCTGGAGGTGGCATTGTCCTTATAGCTTTCTTGCAGGAGGATCAGCCAAGCAAGGCAGGAGCCGTGAATTGAGAAGGGTGAAGGGATGAAAGGTATTGAATGTCCAGTGGCGTGGGGTAGCAACCCACAGATCCAGCAGTTGGTGGCATTGGTGGCAAGATTGTGCTGGTGCAGCAGCTGCACAAAGGAGTTGTTCCAAAACTCCTTTCGCCTTTCTCTGAGTTGAGGAGAGAGCGAGATCAGATAATGTTCCTTCATGGTGGTAGGCTGTGCAGTGGTCAGGAATGTTTCATGAGCAGGTGCATTTTCTTCCACAATCCAGAGCGTGGTCATGAGGAGGAAGCAGAAAACGATTGTGATGAAAAGTGCAATTGTCTTTGAGCTGTGGAGTCTGTCTGTCTTTGGGTTTCTGTAGTGAGTTTTCGGATGTCCGGTTGCTTCCATCACTTTCTTATCGGGCGCTTCCATCACCTTCTTATCGGGCGCTTCCATCACCTTCGAGGGAGCTCGGTAGCGGGCAGAACCAAATACCTTGTCTGGCTTTCTCTCCTGACAGCCCTTGTTGTGTTAGGCCACCGATCTGAGAATTATGACTTAGTCAATGGTCTGCTTAGCCGAAACTCTCTTCTTTCGACGCAGGTTATACCCTTCTTTGGATGGCACGGTAGGGTCAGGAATCTTTGCAAGTTCAAGTGTCTCTGTGTCCGGGTAGCAATTCAGCGATGGTCGGTCTTTGTTCAGGAGCTCTTCCTGGGTGGTCATGTCTTCAGTTGTCATCAGAGTCGGGGGAATCTTCTTACAATGGTGCGCATGCACCCAGGTCCGCTTTCCTTCCACTCGAAGAGCTGTTCGGGTGGTGAGTAGGACTTGCCAGGGGCCCGTCCACCGGGGTTCCAGACTCTTGGCGCGCTGAAAGTTCTTTATGAGTATAAAATCCCCGGGTTGCAGGTTGTGTCCGGGACCCCTGGAAGCATCAGGGATGGCATGAAGCACCTGTTGGTGAATGACAGACAGAGTTTCAGTCAACTTATACAAATAATCAGACATTAGGACGTCCGGGACGTCATGAATGGAAGTCGGTTTTGGTGCAGACCAGACGCTCATGGGTTGGCCGAAAACAACCTCGTAAGGTGTCAAGTGGTGTTTGGTGGGGGTGGAACGCATTGATAGCAATGCCAGTGGGAGAGCGTCTGGCCATTTTAGTCCTGTGGTAGCCACTATCTTGGCTAACTTTAGCTTTAGTGTGGCATTGTGTCGCTCAACAAGTCCAGCAGACTGGGGGTGGAAGACTGCGTGGAACTTCTGCTTGATACCCAGCCCCTTTAAGATGAGCTGGATGACTTCGGCTACGAAGTGGGGGCCATTGTCGCTTCATAAAATTCGACAAAGGCCGTAGCGAGGGAAGAATTCTTTTAGCAGTACTTTTGCAGTGGCCATAGCAGTGTTATCACGGGTTGGGTATGCTTCCACCCATTTGCTAAATGCACACACCACGACAAGTACGTATTTCAGGCCTTGGCATCTGTCTAGTTGGATGTAGTCCATCTGCAGGACTTCAAACGGGTAATTGGGAACCCCAAACCCTCCCCGGGGTACCACAGTTCCTTTCCCGGGGTTATGTTGCAGGCATATCAAGCATTGTTGGACCAGACGTTTGGCGGAGTCTGTGATTTTGTTGTTGTGCCATACTCTGGAGACAAGTTTAATCATGGGGGCAGATCCTATGTGAGCAGGGGAGTGTGCCATAGTCAGTATGGGAATCAGGTATGAGTCAGGTAGCAACCATTTGTTCGTGTCTTTTGTCCGCCAGCAGCCTTCGTCGTCTTTCAACCCCACCCGTGCCCATTCAGTCAATTCGTGTTATGTGCTAGCCATTTGAATGTCCCTAATAGTGTTCCTAGCGTCGGTCCATTTCTCTGCTTGTGACCTGGTCACGTACATGCGTGTCATCGTCCTATTTTCAGCTGTCGTTCGGGCAGTGAGGTCGGCTAGTGCATTTCCCTGTCCAATAATGTCTGTCACTTTCTTGTGTGCCTGGCATTTGATGACCGCAAGTCTTTTGGGGAGAAGGACAGCTTCGATCAAGGCGGAAACTAGATCTCCATGTAAGATGGGAGTGCCGTGTGAGGTCAAGAATCCCCTTTCCTTCCAAAGGAGCCCAAAATGGTGAACCACCCCGAAGGCATACTGGCTGTTGGTGTAAATGTTCGCTGTGGTTCCTGCTGCTAGGATGCATGCTCGTGTCAGGGCAATCAGTTCCGCTGCCTGTGCAGATCGTTGTGTAATGCGGGCTGTCTCTACTACAGTTCGGGCCGTGGTGACTGCGTAGGCAGCTGAAGTGGTGCCATCGGGGAGTTTGATGCAAGAGCCGTCCACCCACAGCTCTCCGTCAGGGTCAGGAAAAGCCGTGTCTCTGAGGTCAACCCTACTTCTAGTCTGTTCGTCCGTGAGGGTCACACAGTCGTGTACAGGGGGCACATTGGGATTGTTCTCTGGTAGGGGTTACAGAGTTGCTGGGTTCAGTGTGGTGCATCTTTTCAGGGTGATGTGGGGTGCGAGCAGAGTCAGTTCGTATCCAGTCAGTCGTGCACTCGTCAGGTGTTGCGTCTTGGTTTGGTTCAGGAGGGTGTCAACTGCATGGGGTACTAATACCGTGAGGGAATTCGAGAGCACGATCCCCTCACTCTGTCGGATAGAGATAGCAGCGGCAGCTACAGCTCGAAGGCAGGCAGGTAAGGCTCTGGCTACGGAGTCAAGAGTGGCAGAGAAGTAAGCGCACGGTCGTTGCTTTGGGCCAATGGACTGGGTCAGGACAGATAAAGCACACCCCTCCCTTTCGTGAGTGTAGAGGGAGAAGGGCTTCGTGTAATTGGGGGTACCTAGGACAGGGGCCGAACAAAGGGCATCTCGTAGTTCTATGAAGGAGGATTGGCATTCAGGGGTACAAGGGAGTGGGAAGGGGACATCTTTAGCTAGCAGAGAAAGCAGTGGTTTCACAATGAGGCTGAAGTTTGGTAACCACTGTCGGCAGAAGGAGGTCAGGCCTAGCAGGGAGCGGACCTGTTTCTGAGTCTTAGGGACAGGGGTTTCAAGAATGGTTTGGATCCGGTCGGGAGTAAGTTTCCTTCCGTCTTTGGACAAAAGGTGGCCTAAGTAAGTGACCTGGGGTTGGCAGAATTGCAACTTCTTCTTGGAGACCTTGTGGCCATTTTCCGCAAGGAAGTGCAGGAGTTGAATGGTGGCTGTGACTGCTAGTGGAGTGATGTCGGCCGCCAAAAGGATGTCATCGACGTATTGTATTAACACCACTCCATCGGGTAACTGGACCTGATCCAGTTGTCTCTGGAGGGCCTGGCTATAGATGCTGGGGCTTTCCGTGTAGCCCTGGAGTGCTCGACAGAATCTATATGAGCGGGCTTTTAGGGTGAAGCCGAAGAGATATCGGCTGTCCGGGTGGATGGGGATAGAGAAAAATGCGTTTTTGAGGTCAATGACAGTGAAGGTGGTGGCAGTAGAAGGAATCAAAGTCAGGATAGTGGTGATGTCTGAGACCACGGGGTACTGGGGTACAACCACTTTGTTGATCTCTCGAAGGTCAATGATGAAGCGGTATGCTTTCTCATCTCCCTCTCCTTGTTTCCTGATGATGGACAAGATAGGGCTGTTGCAAACGTTGCTAACCACTTCCTCTACCACTCCTGCGTCTATCAGTGACTGAATAATCTTTACCAATGCCTTCTCGCCCTCGGGCGATATCCGATATTGTGGAAGTTTTGGGAGTATTGCGTCTGGTCGAACAGTGATGTGCACTGGGTCAAACATCATGCGTCCTACGTCCGAATCTGTCTTGGCCCACAGATACGGAGGCAGAGTGTCAAGCAGGGACATGTCAGCGTCATTGATAGAAAACATGCGTCGGGAAGGGCAATGTCTGAGCAGAATGGGGTTGTCATACAGGAAAACTCGAACTCCGTCTTGGGAACATCTAATAGTCGCTCGGAAGTGCTTCAGTAAGTCAAGCCCCATAATGGCGTCAGGAGTATTGGCGGAAAGCAGAAACGTTGTGTCAGTGATATTGTTCTCTAAGTCGAAGGGGATCGGAGTGGACAAAGGGTTAGTGGAGGGCGTTCCATCGAAACCTATCGATGTCACAAGTGAGTCAGACAAGGGTGCCCTGGGAATCAGTCGTTTAGATAAAGCACTACGTGTTGCGCCAGTGTCTATCAGAAATGGAGACTTTGTACCCAGGACCTTAGCAGTGACATAAGGACCTTGCTGGTCAACATAGAGCTCGACTGGATCCCTCCCTTGCCCTTGGCAGTCCTATGCGAAGTCGTGGGCATCGTCACAGTCAGACTGTTGGTACTGATTCTGTCTGGGTCGGTCAAATGTATTTGGTCTGTTTGATTTATCGTTAGTCGTGTCATTTGCGGTCCCTCGTTGCTGTCCTCTATTTCTCGGTCCACCCGCTATGTCCCTGGGGTCCCTATCCCTGATCATCTCCAACAGGACCGGGCACTGGGATTTCCAATGGCCGAATCCTTTACAGAAAGCACACTGGTCCTCGGTAATGTCTGTACGTCCAATGCGGGGTGTCGGGGTGCGGTCTTTAGGAGGTACGTTCCTAGGGGCATTTGTCTGATAGTTTCCTTTGTATTGTTCTCGTCCTATAGTCACCCCTTGCAGTTGTGCAATCATCACCCTCTCTTTTAAGTCTTTCTTCTTTTTCTCTGTTGCTCTATCATTTTTATTTTTCTGGTGTTCGTAATATTGGGCCATCTGAAGGATAGCCGCAGGTTTGGAGGCCGCCCAACTACTCTCGCTGGCCTGCAGTTTCTGGGAGACCTCCGGTAACAAACCCTTAACATAATTCTGGACAAACAAGTGGTGTCCGGTTGCAGTGGTCAGGTCCTGGCCGCTGTAATCGGAGAACACCGTTTCAAACCGGGAGAAGTAGTCGGATACATCTTCCTGGGGTTTCTGACGACAAGCCGTTACTATCGACCAGTCCACTTTCTTTTCTGGAATCAGGGTTTTCAATTTCTGTACAATTTTATCAGGGAGGTCTAAAATGGATTTCAAAGGCTTCTGTCCAGGCTCTCGTTGTTTATCTATGCCATCGAGTTGTGACCAGGTATGTCCGAACAGCTCAAGGTGGTCAAATTTCCGGATTTGCTTCCACACATCAGCTGGTAGGCATAACCCGAAGAACAAGTCGATGTCAACCAGGGTCATAATCGTTGAACCTAGGGCTGTACCTAATTCAGTATCGAAGGCAGTGGGGTTTTTACGTAAATCGGGCAGAAATTTCCGAAACGTCAGAATATCTTGCCGATCCCACGGCTGGTAGACCCAGTTGTACACAACCCTCCCTTTTGCATCTTGGTGGTTGACGTCATCGTGAGTTCCTAGACCTCGTGGAGGAACCCAGTGAGGTTCCGTGACGATTGTAAGTGGTGTTTTCGACTCGCACGAATATGGTCGAGTCTGGTATCTATGAACCGCAAATGACGAGTTTAGTGGGTGTACGCATTTTCGTTGTGCTAACCTAAACCGTTCGTTTGTTTCGTGGGTTTCTACGTCTGTGCCCACGGGTTCCATCTCAGATGCAGCATCCATTTTGTCTCTTGCCCTCAAGTAGCCAGCGAACGGACGCAGTCCGCTTCGCGACCCTGGGATTCCCAAACTGTTGCGGAAGACACTTTTCCTTTGAAAGTGTCTTTATGATGAGGGAGATGACACTGCGAGGCAGCTGGCCCCGCTCGAGGCTCATCTTGCCGTGCCGGTCTATTGTCTTAGCCGTGCATCTCATTAGGCACGTCCCTTTGATGCCTGCAGCTCGTGTTTCCCGATACCACCCCTTTTACACCCTTTCCGATCTCCCCACTGTTTCTGCCTTCCTCTACACCTGTTCCTGTTCCTTCTTCGATTTGTTTATTGTTGATTGGAATGTACTAATGGTGGGAAGATGGGTTTTTACAGTTGGGAACCACCAAATGTTTCTGTACTTATGTTCCGGGCCTTGAATACATGAAAGTAACCCCTTATGGTTTTACGATGGGAACCAAGCTGTAACCTTTGTGTACCATGTTAATCTATGAGAGAAACTTGTATAAAAGGAGCGATCCACAGTAGCAATTCGAATCAGGCTCCGTGAACCTACGTTATGTACTTCTCGTGACTTCTGTGTTCCCTGCAGTAAATAAACCTCGAATCTTTGACGCCGAAGGAAGTGTCCCGTGTCTCTGTTATTTGTACGCCGGAACAGGTTACCCACAAAGGTTTCAGGTGTTGTCCCCTGGCACCGCTGGGTCTTAGAATAACCCAGTCCTTCAGTTGGCGCCCAATGTGGGGCTGCATCAGTGGTACCGGTCCAAGCCCGACGATCGTGAGGAACTTCGTGTGAAATCTCCGAGGGAAGGCGCACCCCGCTTCATCGATCCTGTTGTCGAAACAAGTGGCCCGACGACTTTTCCCGCGAAGATTCCCGCCTCCTGACGGCTGCGACGGACTGCTGCCCTGACTGTAGACCTGTTTTGGCGCCTGGCGTAGACCTTGGTACAGCGAGACTATAGACGGGCCTTCCTGGTGACGCCATCGATCTTTGAGTTAAGTATTTGTGGGTCGCTCCCATAGTCCTTAGTTGTGGGTGCTTAGTTGTTGCATGGTTCCATTGCATTTGTGGTTCTTAGTACTTGGTTCTTTGTTGTGATATTTGACGTCTGCAGTCGCCAAAAACCGAGGGTTTTTGCTCTTTGCGGGGACTTGGTAAATCCTATAACCCTTGAAGTTTGTGAAACTCGGCTGGTGTGCAAGATGCCTGGTCGTAGTACTTTGTTCAGTTGTTTTGGAAAATGTGGTGGGGATTCCCGACTGGAGGACTCGTGTCCGATACCTCCGGTTGGAACTCCAACTTACGAGTTATATAGTCGCCATGGTTTAGGTCCAATCACGTTCAATGAGTGTTGGGTTCGCTATACTAAAAAAGATGGTGTCCTTAGTTGGCCACCTCATGGTAGTTTTGAGACTCCGATTCTAGACAATCTTGAGGCTCATTTGTTTAAAAGGAAATCAAGGCCGGCCATGTTTGATTCCTTTCGGTTGTGGCGTAAAGAAGCCAAACAGAAAGAAATTAGACAGATAAAACGCAATCAGAGAGATGGAGTTGCTACCACGGTAAGAAAAGCAGAACAGTTTCAGCGAGATAAGGAGGAAAAGGAAAAGGAAGTTTTCGATAGATTGCAGCGTATGTCTGTAGACAAATGTTACCCCGCTTTACCAACAGGTACAGATAAGAAGGAGGAATCTGCAGAGGATCCTTTACTGTCCTATCTTCTGAAGTCGCCACCTCCGTACGGAGAGGGTACCGCCGCTCCAGTGGTTCCCCCTGTACCTGCTCCTGTACTTGTACCCCAACCTGTTCCTCAACCTGCACCCGTTCTTCCGACTGTTCCTTTGCCTACTTCTGTTCCTACTGCCCCTCCGCTTGTACTTCCTCCTGCTCCTGTTTCTGCTGCTGCTCCTGTGCTACTTACTCCTGCTGTTACTTCTGCTCCTGACTCTTCTCTTGTTACTTCGTTGTGTTACTCTTCTTCTCCATCTGTCCGACGTCGTACCCCCTCTGTTGCTGCCAACTTCTTTAATTCTCTTGGACCTATTCTTGAGTCTGCTGGTTCGGACGGTCCTCAAAGACGAAGTCAGCTTCCTGGTGGTAGGGAGCGTGACTCATTGTATAATATGGCTATGGGTTGGATGAAATACCCCTTTCGAAATCCTCCTCGTGTAGTGTTAGATACGTTTTGCCAATTCAACATACCAACACAAAGGTTTGTGTTTGAGGAAATGTGCAAGGCTTTACGTGACCTAATATCGGCTGATGCATCTGATGAGGTACTGACTGCTCTAACTAACCTTCAGCTCCAGTTTGCGAGCGGAATAATGGTGGGTACTAATGTTCGACGTGCCGTCGAGCAGTTGTTGTCTTTTCGTCCTTCTATGATGCCTAGAGCATTGTTTGTGGAGGACATCGAGGGACCGCTTGGAGCGCCTGGTCAGTACCCCATGCGTGAAGTTCCACCAGTATGGATGCCAGGTGATGCTACTCAAAATCCTGCGATCTTGCCGCACTTTCAAAGAGTGTGGATACATCTTCCATGGAAATGTTCGGAAGTTTTACAGGTGAAGCAATCTTTGCCTGACCCTCGCAAAAATCCTTCAGGGTATTATAAAGAATTGTCGCAGCTTGTGGATGCTACGATAATGAATCTTGCCGACATCGATATGTTGTTCGGTAACGTAGTTCCGCAACCAGTTTGGGCAAAGATTCGTCAAGAAAACCATGCGGCAGAATTAGGTGGTGATTGGGCTGCCCTTATTGCGGCAGACACACGACAAATTGGTGGGGCTAAACCTGAGCAGCTCATCACGGCTCTGCCTCAGAGAATAATAACTCTTATGAAAACACTTATGCCAGCTATGAAGGTGAATTGGGATAAGTTGTCCGCCTGCAAGCAAAAGAAGGATGAGAGCGTTTCTGATTTCTTTACGAGATTTGAGGAGGCTTTCATTGACCATAGTGGTCAAGACATGGGTACTGAAGGAGGTCAGCGATTGTTTGTGGACAAGTTCGTCTCAAATTTGCTGCCTGATTTAAGCAACAAATTGCGTAATTCAGAAAGTGCGTGGGCTGTTTCTACTTCTGCTCAAATATTGGCTACGGCCCAATATTATGAGAACAGGGAGAAAGAGGAGAATGATCGTGCTGACAAGAAGACGAAAGAGCTCAAAACTAAAGTAATGTTGCAACAGGCGTATCATCCGCGTTCGAATCAGAATGATTCGACCACAGTCCCAGTCAAATAGGTTTCAATCACGGAATGATTCCTCTTCACAGAGATCTTCGTTAGGGTACAATCAGTGTGCCTATTGTAGGAATGAGGGTCATTTAAAATTCGATTGTCCAGTTCTCAATGAGCGTAATAGTGGTAATTCGTCTAGAGGAGGTCGTGGTGGTTCTCAACAGACATCACGTGGTAGAGGTCGCGGTGCTCAAAACGATCGTTCCACTAATACTTCTGACTCTAATAATTGTTTTGATCAGCGCGGATCGTCGCAAGGGCGATCTGCCCAGTACAATGTGGATGATTATTACGTCGATCAGGATGCTGACGACGGTAATTACTAGGACAGCCATAGACAAGGAGAGGGAGTAGTATCAGTTCCGGTTGATCAGAGAGGGCCTTACGTCGCAGTTGCCACCTCGGGCGTCATTGAGCCTTTTCTGTTGGACACTGGTGCAGCGAAAAGTTCCATAATGCATTTGAAACTCCCTGGCGCACCTTTGTCTGGCTTAACCAATGTTTCCGTTGGATTCTCAGGCGCCCCCGTTAGTAATCCAGTTTCTCGTCCTTTGCCCCTTACAATTGGGCCACGTGAGCTGAAAGCTCCGTTGATTTTGACTACTGGTTGTGGTGAAAATCTTTTGGGCCTGGATTTGCTAAAACGTCTATATGCGACTTTGTATTGTTCTCCTGCGGGAGTAAAGCTTACGTTGGGTGAGAGAGTCGTCTCTCCTATGTACTTATCCATCGATAAGCTCCCACCGGAATTGAGCTCTCTTCCTGCATCTTTGTGGGCAACAGGTCCCAATGACGTGGGCCTGCTTGATATCTCCCCTTATGTTGTTCACTTGAAGTCGAATGTGCGATTGCCACGTATTCCCCAGTATTGTATCTCCCTTGATGGTGAGCGAGCACTGTTAGCGATCATTTACGATTTGATCGAAAAAGATGTTATCGAGGAGACTCGGGGAAACGTGTGCAACAGTCCTGTGTTACCCATTTTGAAACGTACTGATCCCTCAAAACCACCTGTTTATCGTTTTGTAATCGATTTACGGGAGGTAAATAAAATTGTGGTTCCTCAGTTCCCTGTGGTGCCTGACATCATGGCGCTACTAACTCTGATTCCAGCCTCTGCATCTTGGTTTTCGGTGATCGATCTGAAGAATGCGTTCTTCAGCATTCCGATTGCCGAGGAAAGCAGGGACCTTTTCGGTGCTGTCTCGGAGGTCGCAGCTTTAGGTTCAAACGTGCTCCTCAGGGCTACTGTGAAAGTCCATCCATATACAGTCAAGCCTTGAAGGGCCAGCTAGATGCGTTTGTGTTGCCGGCCGGTGCAGCATTGATCCAATACGTCGACGACTTATTGGTGGCTGCAGATACTCAGGACATTTGCAAAATTGCCACGGTATCGTTGTTGCAACATCTCTGTGACTTACATCATAAGGTGTCGCCTTCTAAACTTCAATATTGTTGTCAAGAAGTAACCTATCTAGGTCACTTATTGTCAAAGGAGGGAAGAAGGTTGACCCCAGAGAGAATTGCAGTGATTGCTCGAATGACTGTGCCAACTACTCAGAGAGATGTGCGTGCCTTTTTAGGTATCACGTCATACTGCAGACAGTTGATTCCAAATTTTTCATTGTTAACAAAACCATTGGTAGCTCTTACGTGCAAGGATGTTCCAACTCCTTTACCATGGACGGAAGAATGTCAGAAAAGTTTTTCCGAACTGCGTGACGCATTGTGTTCGGCTCCTGTGTTAGGGACCCCTGACTACAGTAAGCCGTTTACACTGTACGTTCACGAGAGAGAAGGCTGTGCGTTGAGTGTTTTAACGCAACAATTTGGCGGTAAGCAGCGTCCATGTGCATATTTTTCCTCCACCTTGGACCCAGTAGCTAGAGCATTGCCAAGTTGTTTGAGAGCAACAGCGGCAGCTGCGGTGTCCATCCGACAATCAGCAGGATTGGTCATGGATAATATGCTTACGGTGATGGTCCCGCACGCAGTTGACACTCTTTTAAATCGTACAAAAACGCAACACTTGACGAGTGCAAGGTTGTCTGGGTACGAGTTGATGCTGTTGGCAAGTCACATTCAGATAAAGCGTTGTAATGTCCTGAACCCGGCGACTTTGTTGCCGATTAGTATGGAATCAGATGAAGTGGCACCGCATGACTGCTACTTGCGAACTGAGGAGGAAACAAAAGGTCGTGTAGACCTGAAAAACACTCCTTTGGAAGATCCCGATGGGACTTTGTATGTAGATGGTTCATGTTTTAAATTGCCGAATGGTGATGTAACGACTGCTTATGCTGTGGTGACATTGAATACCGTTGTGGAAAGTGCGAGATTGAATCAGAATTCTGCTCAGGCGGCAGAACTGATTGCCTTGACTAGAGCGTGTGTGTTGTCAAAAGGGAAACGGGTGAATGTGTTTACCGACAGTCAGTACGCATTTGGCGTAGCGCATAGCTTTGGACGTTTGTGGCGAGAAAGAGGTTTTATGACATCGCATGGCACGAAGATCCAACACGGACAGCTCGTGAATGATCTTTTGGATGCACTTACATTGCCCAAGCAGGTGGCGATTGTTAAATGTAGTGCACACCGTAAAGTGACGGATGATGTTGGTCGTGGGAATGCGTTCGCTGATGAGACTGCTAAGGAGACTGCCCGGAACCTTAGCACTAGAATGTATGTGACAAGTTTGGTTAGGTGGCCTACAGAGACTAGTATGTGTGAGGATACCATCGAGAGTGTGAAAACGATTCAGAATGAGGCCACTGAAACTGAAAAGACGAAGTGGAAAGAGAGTACGGGAAAGTTGGATGTGAATGGTTGTTGGATTGATTTGTCAGAGCATAAGAGATGGATGTTGCCAGATGCGTATGTGCTAGCTGTTGTGACGATGGCACACGGGTTAGCACATATTAGTGCGAAAGGTATCTGCAAGTTGTTGTCCCCTGTATGGAAGAATGATGGTATCACGAAGTGTGCTGAGAGATTGGTAAAGAATTGTATGATATGCATGATGTACAACCCTGGAAAATGAACCCCTACACCTCCTGGCCATTTTGCTCCCCCTTCATGTCCCTTTGAAGTGATCCAGTTAGACTTCATCCATATGGAGCGATGCAATAACCTGAAATACGTTTTAGTTGTGGTTTGCGCATTCTCCCGATCGAAGCCTACCCTCTCAAAGATAACACTGCCCTGTCCACTGCGAAAATCCTACTGAAGGAATACTTTCCTCGGTATGGAATGCCACGAATTGTATGGTCTGATAACGGAAGTGAGTTTGTGGGGAGTGTGATGAAGAGTGTGTGTAAGGGCCTTGGAATTACTCAAAAATTCCATAGCGCCAATCATACCCAGTCAGCAGGTTTGGTTGAAGGGTACAATGGCACCCTCAAACTGAAGCTGGCGAAGGTTCAGGCTACGACTGGTCTTTCGTGGCCTGACGCCTTACCTTTAGCCCTTTTGTCTACTAGGGCGACTGTACACTCCCGAGTAGGGCTTAGTCCCTATGAAATAGTGTTCGGCCGTCCTGCGAATGTTTGGGGGGTTCCTAGACCGAGTGTGTTCTCTGATCTTGAGTACCCAATGGTAATTGATTATCTTCATGATCTGACTGCTAAACTGAGGTTAATTCACCAACAGGTCTTTGAAGCACTGCCGACGCAGACGGAGGGTCCAGGCCACCAGCTCCAGCCCGGAGACTGGGTGGTGACGAGGAATTTTGGAAGAAAACGCAATCTCGAACCTCGCTTTACTGGACCTTACCAAGTCCTCCTTGCCACGAGAACTGCCGTCCGTTTGGAAGGACGGAAGAACTGGGTGCATTCCACCCATACCAAGAATGTACCTATACCTTTATCAGCGGACTCGTGGGTGAGGAAGGGCATTGCTTCATCTGAAACTGAAAGATTGCAGACCTTCGTACCTTTTAGCGACGCTCAGCCTGTTGGAGAACCCTCAGCGCAGCAAGACGACATTGTTGAACAATTGCCACAAACAAACTCAAGATCTGAACAATTGACTGACCAGCAGAACTCTGTCCCACCACCGGATCAGTTGTTTGATGAACAGACACGTCCTGGGAGAAGCCGATACTTCCTGAGATCTAATACTAAGGACAAATAAAATGTTTGCTTTTGTCCCTCGACATCTACGTTACCCCAGTACCGTGATCAGTCTAACTGTGATTTTGTAAATATTGAGTTTTTTTTTCCACATATGTGTTTTTGCTTCCACAGCCAAGAGACTTTGTATATACTTGTGAATTAAAATACCTTGCATCCGGGTGCGCCGTAGGGCCGCGCGTGTACTTCCTTCTGGTTAGTAGGTCTTGACACTAGGTCGAAGGCCGTCGATTCCTGGGAACTCCTGGGGATTGACTATTGCTACACAGAACGAAGTGCGTCAAGAAACGTTGCGGACGGTCTTAGAGGATGGCCTTTTCAAAGCTGGTGGACTTGGAAAAAGCTCAGGCGCAAAGATTCAAGCTGCAGCAAATTACTCGTACAAAATGCTTCATGTTTCAAGTATTCCTTTTGTTCTTAACTGTTTCTTCGTTATTGGCGGGTGGGGTGTATTACTTGATACTGACATTCTTGCCTACTGCCTCACCTACCTCTTCTCCTGAACCTAAAACTATCTCCACTGTTTCCCCTCACTTCTTCCACGTCTTACCACAACACGAGCAGGCTAGACGTGCAGAGTTCAGAAACAATTCCTTCGTTCAGCTCCTTCATCAGCATCAGTTGGTCGTAAACACTACCAATTGTTGGGTGTGTGGGTTAATGCCACATACCACGGATAAGGGAATTCCATACTTGGTTCTGCCTTATAGTTCCCAGGGTTCAGCTCGAGCATTGCAAACAATGTTTCGAAGTGCACTAGATTCCTACCCCAATCGAGAGCCACGTCCTCCCCACTTTGGTCCTGGTCCGTACCATAAGTCTTTGGCCATAGCGATTGCTGACTTAGATAGGGATATCTATTAACCTTCGCTCATCCCGGACGAAGAGGTGCGAGCCTATAGGGATCTAAGTGAGGTTGAGTATAGTGCGCTCGTGGGTGAAAGACAGCTTAGAAGCTCGTCCCCAATATGGATCGTACCCCACCTTGGTAATTTCTGTCTAAAAGGTCGTGGCCGAAGCCCGAGAGCTCATCTTGGAGAGAGTGCTTGCTCCGAGACTTATGTCCTACCGATGCTCTCTTCCCCTGTGTTTCTGACTGCCAAGGGTACGTACTTCGTCTGTCATGATCGTGCATACACGTGGTTGCCCTCTGACTTTGTGGGCTCATGTTACATCGCAAATCTGCTGCCTCCGACGTTTACCGTTGATGCAGATTACCACAAGACTAGAGTCGTAAGGGGCATGATTAGCGAAGAGGACACTGCCGGTCAAGAGGCAGGAGACTTTTTCAAGGGTTTCTTTCCGTTTTGGGGACCTATGGTCAATAGTAGGAACCTGAGACAGTTGACTCGAGTGGTGGAATCGACAGCTAATATCACTGCCAGTGCCCTTGGTAACATCACAGCAGAACTTCAGGCAGATAGGCTTATGACGCTACAAAACCGTATGGTTTTAGACGTAGTATTAGCGGATCGAGGTGGAGTATGTAATGTGATCCATTCGAGCTGCTGTATTTTCATTCCAGATAACGCTCCGACTGTCTATCAAGCCATCTCAAAATTGCATAAAATCTCTGAGTCCATACACGTGGACGTAGGGGATTGGACGCTACTTGGATGGTTTTGGGGCCTGATGTCGACCTGGGGTTGGAAGATTCTGATGATCATCGGAGTCGTTGTAGCATTCCTGTTCACGTGTTGCCTTTGTGTGCAGTGTGGTCCTGCCTTATGTGGCCTTTGTGCTACGACGTGTATGAGACAACCACCTGTTACCAAAGGAACTCTGATGGATAGGATGATGTTGCAGCAGCACCTAGATGGTCTGATGAATATCAAATATGATTCTGACTAGTGCTTGCCTACATGAGGGCAAAAGGAGCATCTGAGGTTCCGTGACGATTGTAAGTGGTGTTTTCGACTCGCACGAATATGGTCGAGTCTGGTATCTATGAACCGCAAATGACGAGTTTAGTGGGTGTACGCATTTTCGTTGTGCTAACCTAAACCGTTCATTTGTTTCGTGGGTTTCTACGTCTGTGCCCACGGGTTCCATCTTAGATGCAGCATCCATTTTGTTTCTTGCCCTCAAGTAGCCAGCGAACGGACGCAGTCCGCTTCGCGTCCCTGGGATTCCCAAACTGTTGCGGAAGACACGTTTCCTTTGAAAGTGTCTTTATGATGAGGGAGATGACACTGCGAGGCAGCTGGCCCCGCTCGAGGCTCATCTTGCCGTGCCGGTCTATTGTCTTAGCCGTGCATCTCATTAGGCACGTCCCTTTGATGCCTGCAGCTCGTGTTTCCCGATACCACCTCTTTTACACCCTTTCCGATCTCCCCACTGTTTCTGCCTTCCTCTACACCTGTTCCTGTTCCTTCTTCGATTTTTTTATTGTTGATTGGAATGTACTAATGGTGGGAAGATGGGAACCACCAAATGTTTCTGTACTTATGTTCCGGGCCTTGAATACATGAAAGTAACCCCTTATGGTTTTACGATGGGAACCAAGCTGTAACCTTTGTGTACCATGTTAATCTATGAGAGAAACTTGTATAAAAGGAGCGATCCACAGTAGCAATTCGAATCAGACTCCGTGAACCTACGTTATGTACTTCTCGTGACTTCTGTGTTCCCTGCAGTAAATAAACCTCGAATCTTTGACGCCGAAGGAAGTGTCCCGTGTCTCTGTTATTTGTACGCCGGAACAGGTTACCCACGAAGGTTTCAGGTGTTGTCCCCTGGCACCGCTGGGTCTTAGAATAACCCAGTCCTTCAGTAGTAAGGTGCAGCCTCTCTTATTGGCATCATGGCGCTAGCTCGCTCAGTTTGTCGTTCGGTTGCTACGGGTGTCGTGGGTTTAGCTTCCGATTCCTGTTCAGTGAGGTGGCGGAAAACCTCAAGGGTACGCATAAGGAGTAAGTATGGGCGGAAAATCCGTTCCGCTCGCGGATTTTGCGGATTTTCGGTAAATTCGCAATCCGCGAGATTCGCGAATTTCCCGCAAAATCCGCAAATCCGCGAGCAGCGGATTTTATGGCTTGCTCGCACTGTTCGCGTGAGTTCGCGGCTTCCCAGTTCAACTTCGCGCCCCGCGAATAAGCGCTAAGGTGCAGAAATACGATCTTAGCAAAACTGAAACTACTTACCAGGTTCAAAAGTTCAAGCTCATCATTAGTAGCCATTTCCTGTAGTGCTTCCTGAGGGGCCCCTCCAGAGTTCAGTTGCCTACTTGCAACTATTATGTGACCCTGCTCTGACCCTCAGAATAGTTACACAAAGGTCCTGAATTACAGCTAAGGCAGACAAGCAGGAGCCAGGCTGGAAGTTCAAATCCAGTGACACATTAATCAGCCCCTAATTCATTATTGTCAGTTGGGGCAGGGCAGGTGTTGTAACTAATTTTGCAACAATGAAAGCACTTAGCAAGTGCAAAAGATCACTAATCAGGAAGCACTAAGGAAGCAGGTGCCAGCTAAAAAAATATTCTGTGACACATTAATCATCCCCAAATTAATTCAGGTCACTTGAGGCAGGAAAGGTGTGCTTTGCTTTGCCACAATAATGTACACTGGACAACCAGAGGGTGCTGTGGTGAAACAGAGGGTGGCATGGGTGGGCCAGAGGGTGGCATGAGTAGTCAGAGAGTGGCAGTGGTGACAGAGAGTGGCATTGAAGAGTGTCCCAAACAGGCTGGACACGTAGAAACAACAAGTTCGCAAAACTTGCGACCCGACAGGTAAGTTCGCGTTTGCGAAATTGTACAAAACCCTCGCGAACTGGCAGAAACCCGCGCGAACACAAAAAAAATCCGCAAATTCGCGAGAATTCGCGGATTTTGCGGATTGCCAGTTCGCAAATCCGCAAAATTCGCGAACGCGAGATTCGCAAAATTCGCCCATGCTTAGTAAGGAGGTTCGTCACATCACACTCGCCCTCATCCCCGATATCGACCTTCCTATACAGAGTCGTTAGGCTCTCGGAACCTTTGTCTCGATATCGGTCCTCGTACGCATTCAAGACATAATAACACAGCCGTACGGCAAAATGTCGTCTGTGGCTCCCTGCTTATGAGTTGAACATATCCGTGATGTGCTCTTCACTTTCCTTCCTTTCTACCAATGTCCTCACTATTTTGTCAATCCCTGCTCGCTCATCCTTGCTTAATCTGTTTGTTCTCGCGGAATCAGCCTTTCGGGTCTCAGAGTCACCTAACGCTGCCGCTTGTGCTGCATCTAATACAAGGGGTTCGGCCGGCACAGAGGCCATGGGGGCCGAAGCTCTGGTACTACTCTCGTCTGTGCTTGGGGGTGGTGGGTGCTGTGCTAAGGGTTGGGAAGGGGCATATGGAGGGGGCATGTAGATGATCGGAGGACCTAACAAAAGATCATCGTTGGCTCGCTGTTTCAAGGGTAATTCAGGATAGAGCGTAGAGGGCGTTCTAACCGGACACTGGCTTGATGTTTCTACCTCTAGTTTCTGTTTGGCTTCCTCTCTTTCCTTAATCTCTTCTTCTAATTTCTTAGCAGCTAGGTGGGCTGCCTTTCGCAGCACTTTTCCCAACCTACTCTCATTTCTCTTTTTACGCTGTTCGGTTTCTTTGCGCCACATGCCGAGACTATCAAGCATAGTGGCCGTTGTCTTGTGTTTCCCAAGGGCTGTTTCTAGCGCGCTTATTTTATCCTCATCGAAGGATCCTATCAGTGGCCACTGACTTTCTCGATCCTTTTTCGTATATTTATGCCACAGCTTGCTATAAGCTATAGCGATCAATCCATGCTTCATGAACATGTCCTTATTAGGGGTGCCTTCCAGTGGAGCCGGATGGTTCATCTCTAATAAGCGGTCCGGGCTAAACAGGCTACCAATCAGTGGGGAGAAGATAGGCATGACGGATTACAACGGGGACGAAAGTCAGCACTACCTATCTTATCACTGTGTGCAAAGACTAGGCAGAATATTTCTATTCTTCGTTGTTTGCAGGCGGTGAATACCTCAAAAGAACCAATATCGAACAGTCAATGTTTGGTCAATCAAACAATCAATGGGGAGACTAAGTAGGCACGACGGGTTACAACGGGGACAAAAGTCTGCGTTACCTACGCTTTCACTACCTGGAAAGAGAGAACCTGTTCTTCCCTGTTTGCAGACAGAGAATCTCCAGAAAACAATCCGCGAACAATAGTTCGGGCCAAACAATCAATCAGTGGGGGAGGAAGATAGGCACGACGGATTACAACGGGGACAAAAGTCTGTGTTACCTATCCTTCGCTACCTGCAAAGAGAGAGCCTGTTGTTTCTCCGTTTGCAGACAGTGAATCTCCAGACAAATCAACAAAAGAGTAATACTAGTATTTTCCAAACAATCAAACAATCATTTCGCAATTTGTCGCGTTTACACGACCTTACCCGGACCGCATGGACAGTTTCTTGTCTTCCGAATCCAGCGCCTGATCATCCTCTACTCTTCGTGATCTTCGCGGCACTCCTGATGGTTCCCAGTCAGGACCGTAGATCACTCGAGAGAGGTCTGTTCGGAACCAGTGAAGTTCGGATGATCGGCTGTCAGACGAGGGTCTATCGGACAGGAGCTCGCCCGATCGTTGCAGTCGTTCACTCTGTCGTCAGGACCTCTCCCACTGGATCCACGAGTCGCTGATTGGCCCCACGTTTGGGACGCCAATTGTGGAAAAAGGTAGGGCCGATGACCTTTTTTGCCCGGCGTTAACCGCCTCTATACCCACTCAAGTTACCAAACAAAGAGGCAGGCGCTGGAGACTGGAAGGCAGGAAACAAAAGTTTTATTCCGACGGAGCAGAACACATCAAATCAGACAACAGGGTATCTTCTCGAGGTGCTCTCACCGCATCTCTGAGGCCTGGCCTCTTAACACCTTCGCTGCTATTGATATTTTCCTCCGGTGCTGAATTGTTGGAAAGCCCATTGTTCATGACGAGCTCAGTTCGTCATCAGCACAGCTCCACTGTGCCGCATGACGAGCTGAGCTCGTCATGAGCATCGAAGGGGTTATACACAAGTTTATTGCTTTATTGCGTAAAACACTTCTCTGTCAATACTTTGATGTACGGGAAGACATCCTCGGAATCCCCGCTTCAGGCCCGTTCCCACACACATTTACAGTTGAAGTCCCCACCCCGGTCACAACAGGTGATGATTATCGCGCAGCTGGACATTCCGCCGATTCACGGAATGTATGTGGTTGATCGGATCTCATGGGGTGGGGGCTTTGATCAACTCGTGGATCCTTTGATGGGGGAAGCTTCCTACTGTATAGGGGGCAATAAACAGTATCCGCAGGGCCAGGTGGCGGCCTGGGAACGAGTAAGACAAACGGGCACACAGGAAAGGGGGTTTTATCAAAGGACCCGGGATCATGAAAGGAATGAAGGGAGGTGTCGCGCTGGGAACAGGATGGGGTTCCGAGGCAGAGCTGTGCTGAAGAGGGGTTTATGACCCAAGGCATGTGAGAGCGGGGGCTGTCAACGTGCGGGGGATGCTTGCGAGGTCAGGAGAGAGAGAGAGAGACGCGCTGGCTATCGGTGATGGGCAGAGAGGCCATGGTACTCAAAATGGCTGCCGCTTACGCGCACGAAATGGGCCCGAAAAGGGGGCAAGATGGCGCCGATAATGTTTACACTGCGGTCTAGGTTTTAACAGAACCAGGTCAGCAGAGCTGCTCTAGAGCCAGAGAACCAGGCCAGCAGAGCTGTTGTAGAGCCAGAGAACCAGGTCAGCAGAGCTGCACTAGAGTCTTAGAACTAGGTCAGCAGAGCTGCTCTAGAGACAGAGAACCAGGTCAGCAGAGCTGCTGTAGAGCCAGAGAAAACAGGTCAGCAGAGCTACTTTTTGAGCCAGAGAACCAGTTCAGCAGAGCTGTTGTAGGGCCAGAGAACCAGATCAGCAGAGCTGCTCTAGAGCAGAGCTCTTTAGAGGGATAGAACCAGGCCAGCAGAGCTGTTTTAGAGCCAGAGAACCAGGTGAGCATAGCTGCTCTAGAGCCAGAGAACCAGGTCAGAAGAGATGCTTTAGAGCAATAGAACCAGGTCAGCAGAGCTGCTCTAGAGGCAGAGAACCACGTCAGCAGAACTGCGTTAGAGCCAAAGAACCAGGTCAGCAGAGCTTTTTAGAGGGAGAGAACCAAGCCTGCAGAGCTGCTCTAGCACCAGAGATCCAGGTCAGCAAAGCAGCTTCAGAGCCATAGAACCAGATCAGCAGAGGTGTTTTTGAGCCAGAGAAGCAGGTCAGCAGAGCTGCTCTGGAGGCAGAGAACCGGGTCTGCAGAAGTGCTTTAGAGGGAGAGAACCAGGTCAGCAGAACGGCTTTTAGAGCAAGAGAACCAGGTCAGCAGAGTAGCTTTAGAGCCGCGGGACCAGGTCATCAGAGCTGCTCTAGAGCCATAGAACCAGGTCAGCAGAGCTGCTTTAGATCCAGAGAACTGGGTCAGCAGAGCTGCTTTAGAGCCAGAGAACCAGGTCAATAGAGCTGCTCTAGAGTCTAAGAACCAGGTCAGCAGAGATGCTCTAGAGCCAGAGAACAAGGTCAGCAGAGCTGCTGTAGAGCCAGAAAAAACAGGTCAGCAGAGCTACTTTTTGAGCCAGAGAACCAGTTCAGCAGAGCTGTTGTAGAGCCAGAGAACCAGGTCAGCAGAGCTCTTTAGAGGCAGAGAACCAGGCCAGCAGAGCTGCTTTAGAGCCAGAGTACCAGGCCTGCAGAGCTGCTTTAGAGCCAAAGAACCAAGTCAGTAGAGCTGCTCTAGAGCCAGAGAACCAAGTCATCAGAGCTGGTTTAGAACCATAAAACCAGGTCAGCAGAGCTGCTTTAGTGCCAAAGAATCAGGTCAGCATAGGTGCTCTAGAGCCAGAGAACCAGGTCAGAAGAGGTGTTGTAGAGCAATAGAACCAGGTCAGCAGATCTGCTCTAGAGGCAGAGAGCCAGGTCAGCAGAACTGCATTAGAGCCAGAGAACCAGGTCAGCAGAGCACTTTAGAGGGAGAGAATCAAGCCAGCAGAGCTACTTTAAACCCAGGGAACGAGGTCAGCAGAGCTGCTCTAGAGCCTAAGAACTAGTTCAGCAGAGCTGCTCTAGAGCCGAAGAACCAGGTCAGCAGAGCTACTGTAGAGCCAGAGAAAACAGGTCAGCAGAGATGCTTTAGAGGGAGAAAACCAGGTCAGCAGAGCTGGTTTACAGCCAGAGAACCAGGCCAGCAGAGCTGCTTTAGAGCCATAGAACCAGGTCAGCAGAGCTTCTCTAGAGCCAGAGAACCAAGTCAGCAGACCTGGTTTAGAGCCTTAGTACCAGGTCAGCAAAGCTGCTTTAGAGCCAGAGAACCAGGTCAGCATAGCTGCTCTAGATCCAGAGAACCAGGTCAGAAGAGCTGCTTTAGAGCAATACAACCAGGTCAGCAGAGCTGCTCTAGAGGCAGAGAACCAGGTCAGCAGAACTGCGTTAGAGCCAAATAACCAGATCAGCAGAGCTCTTTAGAGGGAGAGAGCCAATCCAGCAGAGCTGCTTTAGAGACAGGAAACCAGTTCAGCAGAGCTGCTCTAGAACCAGAGATCCAGGTCAGCAGGGCTGCTTCAGAGCCATAGAACCAGGTCAGCAGAGCTGCTCTAGAGCCAGAGAACCAGGTCAGCAGAGCTGTTGTAGAGCCAGAGAACCAGGTCAGCAGAGCTGTTGTAGAGCCAGAGAACCAGGTCAACAGAGCTGCTCTAGAGCCTAAGAACTAGGTCAGCAGAGCTGCTCTAGAGCCAGAGAACCAGGCCAGCAGAGATGCTGTAGAGCCAGAGAAAACAGGTCAGCAGAGCTTCTTTTTGAGCCAGAGAACCAGTTCAGCAGACCTGTTGTAGAGCCAGAGAACCAGATCAGCAGAGCTACTCTAGAGCCAGAGGACAAGGCCAGCAGAGCTCTTTAGAGGGAAAGAACCAGGCCACCAGAGCTGCTTTAGAGCCAGAGAACCAGGTCAGCAGAGCTGCTCTAGAGCCAGAGAATCAGGTCAGCATAGCTGTTCTAGAGCCAGAGAACCAGGTCAGAAGAGATGCTTTGAAGCAATAGAACCAGGCCAGCAGAGCTGCTCTAGAGACAGAGAACCAGGTCAGCAGAACTGTGTTAGAGCCAAAGAACCAAGTCAGCAGAGCTCTTTAGAGGGAGAGAACCAATCCTGCAAAGCTGCTCTAGACCAGAGAACCAGGTCAGTAGACCTGCTGTAGAGTCAGAGAAACCAAGTCAGCAGAGCTGCTTTACAGGGAGAGAACCAGGTCAGCAGAGCTGTTTTACAGCCAGAGAACCAGGTCAGCAGAGCTGCTCTAGCTGACACTGACTGACTGACACTGACTGATTGACACTGACTGACACTGATTGACTGACACTGACTGACACTGACTGACTGACACTGAATGACTGACACTGACTGACACTGATTGACTGACTGACACAGACTGACTGACGCTGACTGACACTGATTGACCGACACTGACTGACTGACACTGATTGACTGACACTGACTGACATTGATTGTCTGACACCGACTGACTAACTGACACTGACTGACACTGACTGACTGACACTGACTGACACTGACCAACTACTCTACTACTCACTCCCTACTACTCTCAACTACTCTATTTACTACTCATGCTATACTACTCACTCTCTACTACTCACTACTACTCACTCTCTACTACTCTACTACTCTCTTCTACTTGCTCTCTACTACTCACTCTCTACTACTCTCTACTATTTACTCTCTACTACTCACTCTCTATTACTCTCTACTGCTCTCTACTACTTTTCTCTACTACTCACTCTCTACTAATCACTCTCTACTACTCTCTACTACTCACTCTACTACTCTACTACTCACGCTCTACTACTCACTCTACTACTCTCTACTACTCACTCTCTACTACTCTACTACTCACGCTCTACTACTCACTCTACTACTCTCTACTACTTACTCTCTACTACTCTCTCTCTACTACTCACTCTCTACTATTCACTCTCTACTACTCACTCTCTACTACTCTCTACTATTCACTCTCCACTACTCAATCTCTACTACTCGCTCTCTACTATTCTCTACTACTCTCTCTACTATTCACTCTCTACTACTCTCTACTACTCACTGTACTACCCTCTACTACTGTCTACCACTCACTCTCTACTACTCTACTACTCACTCTCTACTACTTTTCTCTACTACTCACTCTCTACTACTCACTCTACTACTCTCTACTCCTCACTCTCTACTACTCTCCCTCTAGTACTCATTCTCTACTACTCTCTACTACACATTCTCTACTACTCACTTCCTACTACTCACTCTCTACTGCTCACTCTCTACTATTCTCTACTACTCACTCTCCACTACTCACTTTCTACTACTCGCTCTCTACTACTCTCTATTACTCACTCTCTACTATTCTACTACTCTCTCTACTTCTCACTCTCTACTATTCTTTCTACTTTTCACTCTCTACTACTCTCTACTACTCACTCTCTACTACTCACTCTATACTACTCTCAACTACTCACTATACTACTCCCTCTCTACTACTCACTACTACTCACTCTCCACTACTCTCTACTACTCACTCTCTACTACTCCACTACTCTCTCCTACTCACTCTCTACTACTCACTCTCTACTGCACTACTACTCTCCACTACTCTCTCTCTACAACTCACTCTCTACTACTCACTCTCTACTACTCACTCTCTACTACTCACTCTCTACTACTCTCTACTAATCACTCTCTACTACTCTCTACTAATCACTCTCTGCTAATCTCTCTCTACTTCTCTCTACTACTCACTCTACTACTCACTCTACTACTCACTCTCTACTACTCACCCTCTACCACTCACTCTCTACTACTCACTCTCTTGTACTCTCTACTACTCACTCTCTACTACTCTCTCTCTGCTACTCATTGTACTACGCACCCTCTACTACTCCCTCCTACTCTCTTTATGCTACTCACTCTCTATTACTCACTCTTTACTACTCACTCTCTACTACTCACTCTACTCCTCCCGACTACTCACTCTCTACTACTCTCTACTACTCATTCTACTACTCACTCTCTACTACTCTCTACTACTCACTCTCTACTGCCCACTCTCTACTACTCTCTACTACTCACTCTCTACTACTCTCTACTACGCACACTCTGCTACACACTCTCTACTACTCACTCTACTACTCTTTACTATTCACTTTCTGCTACTATCTCTACTACTCTCTACTACTCCCTCTCTACTCTCTATTACTCATCCTCTACTCTCTACATCTCTACCTCTATCTACATCCCTCTCTACTACTCTCTACCTCTCTATTTCTACACCTCTACCTCTCTACCTCTTTCTACCTCTCTTTACATGCACACATATGCACATATATATAACATATATATATGCATATGCATTTATATATATATGTATGTGTATATATATATATATATACATATTAAACACACAAGAATACCCTTTTGAAGATGCCCACACAGGAAGGTTAACTCCATCTTTATTCAGGAACTCTGGAAAGAGTGCGGAGCGCCTCAGTATAACAAGCAGCCTGACGCGTTTCGAATGCAGTTCATTCTTGTTCACAGGCCATTAACTGACTGAACCCAGCAGCTGCGTTGCTCTTCACGCCTGCATTGGAACTGAAAGTCCCGCCCATAGGGCGTTAACAGCCCAGTGCTTCTGGTAGTTGCAGTTTATTGAAGGCAACGGTCCATCTCATGTGAGCGCCGTGGGTGTGAGGCAGGTAAGTAGTATTACCCCAGTGGGTTTGCAAACAGGGGCGCTGCCGTAAACTCCCAATTTTTAACAGTCCTGAAACGTGGTCTTTCCTGTTCGTCTTGCGCAACCCGGGTTGGTTGCATAGCATTGATCCGCCACAGCAGAGGGGCATCTTCGCGACCTGGCCGGCCGCCTTTCAATTAAACACACAAGAATACCCTTTTGAAGATGCCCACACAGGAAGGTTAACTCCATCTTTATTCAGGAACTCTGGAAAGAGTGCGGAGCGCCTCAGTATAACAAGCAGCCTGACGCGTTTCGAATGCAGTTCATTCTTGTTCACAGGCCATTAACTGACTGAACCCAGCAGCTGCGTTGCTCTTCACGCCTGCATTGGAACTGAAAGTCCCGCCCATAGGGCGTTAACAGCCCAGTGCTTCTGGTAGTTGCAGTTTATTGAAGGCAACGGTCCATCTCATGTGAGCGCCGTGGGTGTGAGGCAGGTAAGTAGTATTACCCCAGTGGGTTTGCAAACAGGGGCGCTGCCGTAAACTCCCAATTTTTAACAGTCCTGAAACGTGGTCTTTCCTGTTCGTCTTGCGCAACCCGGGTTGGTTGCACAGCATTGATCCGCCACAGCAGAGGGGCATCTTCGTGACCGGGCCGGCCGCCTTTCAATTAAACACACAAGAATACCCTTTTGAAGATGCCCACACAGGAAGGTTAACTCCATCTATATTCAGGAACTCTGGAAAGAGTGCGGAGCGCCCCAGTATAACAAGCAGCCTGACGCGTTTCGAATGCAGTTCATTCTTGTTCACAGGCCATTAACTGACTGAACCCAGCAGCTGCGTTGCTCTTCACGCCTGCATTGGAACTGAAAGTCCCGCCCATAGGGCGTTAACAGCCCAGTGCTTCTGGTAGTTGCAGTTTATTGAAGGCAACGGTCCATCTCATGTGAGCGCCGTGGGTGTGAGGCAGGTAAGTAGTATTACCCCAGTGGGTTTGCAAACAGGGGCGCTGCCGTAAACTCCCAATTTTTAACAGTCCTGAAATGTGGTCTTTCCTGTTCCTCTTGCGCAACCCGGGTTGGTTGCACAGCATTGATCCGCCACAGCAGACGGGCATCTTCGCGACCGGGCCGGCCGCCTTTCAATTAAACACACAAGGGTATTCTTGTGTGTTTAATATATATACATATATAAACATATGTATAATCTGCATATCTATATAACTACAAATATAAATGCATGCATACATATACATATATGCATACATATGCATGTTATGTACATGAAAGTTTGAAAAACGCGAATAAAAGTAAAGGTAAAAAGCCACCTAATTACAAACAGAATTGCTTTAACTAAAACGAGGGCAAGACCTATTGCATTGTCAATGCTTGTTTACTTTGGTTCCATCAAGAAGGCATTCAGATGTGTCACACATTTGCCATGAATTCTGAATGTTAGCACTCTAGTTGCTTATTAGATCACTGTAGCAAAGCTACTGCTCACCAGGGAAGTCTGCTGCTGGTATTCAAAGTGCATGTTTCATTCTGCATGTCAGAATTTTTTAATGAAATAGAAGAGGATCAGAGAAGTCAAAATGTGCCCTAATTTTTCTTTCTTCATCACTAATCATATTTTCTATGGCAAAATGAACCCCCTCATTTTGTTCCTTTGCAAATTAAATGTTTCTAGTGTTACCACTTTATTCCAATCAAGATGGCTACAGGTGTGCCATACTTTTGTCATAAGTTAGATTGTTAGCGCTCTAGTTGTTCTTTGGAACACTCTGGGACATTCTGTCATTGGGCTATACTTTAGCTACATCTGGGTGATATTTGTGCTACATTTGGGCTCTTTTGTCTCTGGTGGCCACTTGGGAGTTTCCTAATTTCCTCATTACTCCTCAGTAGGAAATATTTTCAGTTTTTTTCTTTGGTTCCATCAAAAAGGCATTCAGATGTGTCACACATTTCCCATAAATGCAGAATTTTAGCACTCTAGTTGCTTATTAGATCACTGTAACAAAGCTATTGCTCACCAGGGAAGTCTGCTGCTAGTATTGAAAATGCACGTTTCAGTCTGCATGTCAGAATTTTTTTATGAAATAGAAGAAGATTTGGGAAGTCACTGAAAATGTGTCCTAATTTTTCTTTCTGCAGCACTAGTCATTTTTTCTATGGCAAAACGAACCCCCTCATGTTGTTCCTTTTTAAATAAATGTTTTAAGAGTTACCACTTTATTCCAATCAAGAAGGCTTCAGGTGTGCCATACGTTTGTCATAAGTAGGACTGTTAGTGCTCTAGTTGTTCTTTAGACACTCTGGGAAGCTGCAGTAGAACACAAACTAATCAACTAACAGTCTCTGCCCTTGTTGGATGTGCATGTTTTGCTGAGAATGTCAGACTTTATTCTGACAAGACTGAGAACGATAATGTGAATTTACCGAATATATGCTCTCAGCTTAGCTTATAGATCACCTTCCAAACCTCTGTGGGAAAAGCATGAAAAAATAGTTTTCTCTCAAACATGATTCATGATATTCCAGCAGAAGGCTTTTTCACATGGTAAAATCACCTTAGAACACACCACAATTTCTAAAATGAGTATGGTACCATCAACAAATGAGTTATAATGTAACTAAAGTCTTAAAACCTTCTATTAAGTGCAATGCTTTTTAATGAGGTGCTATCATGTATATTGGTCCCAAGATGTCTGCCAACACTTCTTGGATGAAGTGCTGACAGCCAATCGGATCTCACAATGAGATGTGTGTTTAGGCTCCACCCAGATATATTCATATGTGTTTCCTTTATTATCGAAAAAACTACTAAACAGATTTACTCCATTTAACAAAAAGGCACTACTCTGAACCAAGGTCTGCTTATCTGCCAAATTTGGTGTAATTCCGTTCAGTAGTTCGGACTGTAGATGCGATTAAAGGTTCCTATAGAAAATTGCATGGGGAACACACATTTTGGGACCCCCCCTTTTTTCTCTCAGTGCCCGCTTGACGAATCACCCGAGACTTTCAGGATAGGAGCGGACCAGAGCACCCCACCAGTTTTGAAACTTTTGTGAAGATTCGTCAACCGGCGCCAAAGTTATTCCCAATAGAATTTTGTGGATTTCCTATGAAAAATTGACCTAACTATAGCTACCTACTGGGGACTGCCAGTAGGTAATTTATATATGTATGAATATATATATATATATATATATATATATATATATATATATATATATATATATATATATATATATATATATATATATATATATATATATATATATATATATATATATATATATATATATATATATATATATTTTACCTACTGGCGGTCGCCAGTAGGTATATATAGTCAGGATTTTTTTGAATAGGGATTTCTGAAAATTCTATGTTGAATAACTTTGGCGTTGATGGACGGAATTGGTTGAAATTTTCAGGAAAATGGCACATTTTGTTTCTGAGTGTCCCCCGAAAGTTTGGGGGGGTTTCTTGAAGTGGGGGCTGAGAAAAAAGGGGGGTCCCAAAACGTGTTTTTAACATTTAGTTTTCCATAGGGCGGTTGGACTCACTTTTAGCTCGAACGGCTGAATGGATTTCTATGAAACTTGGCAAAATTGTAGGGACTGGTAGTCCGATGTGCCTTTGCTAGGTCTCAAGAAATATGCTCTAGTGGATTTTGAGTAATTTAGGTTCCAAAAAATATATATATCTGTAAGCGCGCCCAGGTACACGCACCGGGGAGCGCACCGGGCGCGCCACGCGACTTGCGCGCTGAAAGCTGATTGGCTCTCGGGTGTCTGTAAACATTGTAAACAGTCCGGAGCGGCCGCCATCTTATGTCTCGGTAGGATCGAGACACAAGAGGTGGCCAAAACAAAGGGGGAAATGACCATAAGGGGGCAGAGTAGATCCTCCCGGACCCCCTAGGTTTGATGTGGGGGCTTTAAAAGGGCCCCGCGGGGCAAAAAAAAAAATGTTTTTTTCGTTTTTTTTGCGGGGGGGGGGGGGGGGGAGTCGCCGGGAAGCGGTCCGGGGAGCGTACTATGGGGAAAAAAGAATGATTGACTTTTCAAATATTGTATGTTTATTGATTGTTCTTTTTGTTGTTTTTTTTTAATTTAAGTAGCAACATGTAGGTACCAATGCAGAGTCTAAAATGTAATATACACCGTCTCCTTTGTAGATATCTTGCAAGTTGTTTCAGAAGTTATTGTGGTATATGGAATTCATACCATAGTCTGTCAGGAAAGCAGAAACAATATGGAGGCAGGAGATGATAAAGAGATGTTAAATACACATTGGAGATAATATAGTTGGAGAAAGGAAGCAACTATGAGCAAACTTACTATGAAACACAAAAAAGTTGCACAGTATATTTTAAGTCTCACTTTATGTTATATCTTTTTGGGTACTATTTCATAATTTTGATATAAAAAAGAATAATGTCTCAAACAATTTTAACTTTTAAAATTTAAATTTATTGTTCTGATGTTTCAAAATCTAAAAGAATTTGCAACATTAATTCATCTGGTATGTCCTCCTTTTCATTCCATGATTCACATTCTTCAACACATATAATTAATTCTTGGTCTACAGTGTCATCCAAAAAGTCTATTTCTTCTTTGTCTTCCTTAGGATTGTTTTCAATATTAATTTGAAATGAAATATTATTTTCATTCTGTTGTCCTTCCATTTTCTTGCTGTAAATTGCATACAAAATAAATATATCAGTAGAGATAGGGCACTGTTGGGTTTAAGTTCAGACAGGTACTTGTGATTATTTAACAGTGAAGTTATCTTTGGGCAGTGTATGCTTTCAGGCAGGAAGTAAAACTATTAAAAAGTGCCTGTGATGAAGCCTAAGTAAATTCATAATTATACCACAGAAGCCTAACTCAATCAATAAATTAAATATATAAGCCTTTTTCAATGTCTAACTCTTATAGAGGGACAGTATATAACTATCTGAAAACGTTTTCCAAAATTAATTTAAAGTGGATAACATAGTTCTCCTTTCAAATTAACAACTTGCCTTCTTCAAAGTAGTTGAAGTTTTCTGTCAAATTCTTTTCCAAATGTACCTTAGGTAGTGTTAGTCAAAATGGCTGTGTTTCCCTCTCATCTTTTATATATATTCATGTACTTAACCAATCAAATGTCAGCACATTAAAGTAAAAAATGTAAGTAACATTTTAATTAGTTAAAAATTCAAACAGTTTGATATGTGTTTTTGTCATGTAATTTACCTCAGGATATTTAGACTGGGCTACAGCCCAAATGGCTCAATGGAATACCACCAAAATTGGGTAAATGGTAGGGACTGCTATGTAGTAGGGCCTATTCTATATTTGATGAAAGTGTCTCCAGTGGTTTTTCTGTAAATTACTTTCCCACCTTTTTTTATAGAGCGCTTACCGGTGCGCGCCCGGTATGCGTACCGGCAGCGTTACAGGAGTCCTCCATTTTGTGCTTCGGTAGAATTGAGACACAAGATGGAGGGCAAACAATGTTCGGAATGGGTAGAAAGGGACAGGGAAGACACTTCCTGACCCTCTAGGTTTTCGGAGTGGGGCTTAGGATGCTCATATAGGCAAAAAAAAAAAAAAATTGCGTGGGGAGCGCCCGGTACATGCACCGGTAAGCGTACCAGGGAGCGTACTTTGGTGAAAAATAGTGAAAAAGTTAGAAAAAGATAAACGTTTTGAATGATCAGAGGTAGGGTAGCTCAGAAAAGAGCTTTTGGGTTCTGTGGCTGATTTAGGTACCTACAAGTAGGTTCCAATGCACAGTCTTAAATTCAGGAGGAATATTTTATTCCTCTCATCTGAGAAGTGCATACCATCTCCTCTGTAGATGTCTTGCATGTTGTAACGCAAGTTGTTGTTGTATATTGAACCCATTCTAAAGTCTCTCATGTAAGCAGAAACAGATTTATTCACATGTTTCCGTGCTTCCTCAAATTGTGGACAAAATTGGTTGGATCAGTTCCATTTCTGTCTTTGGCATATATTGGAATATACCAAGGCAGTTTGGGGAAAAAGTGTCATCAATTGATGAAAGGTGTCCTTTAAAAGCATTTCCAGACCAACCCCAGTCATAGTTCCCAAATCATTTCCACCACAGTGCACTATTAAGAGGTCAGGGTTTGGCAGATGCATAAAAAAATTATATTAAAAACATATAAAATATATTTCTCCTTTAAAAGAAGAATATATTTTACAGCTTTTGATATTTGCTATTAAAAAACCATTGAAATTCACTGAAAAAACCATAGGTTATAGACCATATATAGTTAGGAATTAGCATTTACAAAACCTTGAAAATTCACTGAAAAAACCATAGGTTATAGACCATATATAGTTAGGAATTAGCATTTACAAAACCTTATTTTACTCACACAAAACCATTGAAATTCGCATATATAGTTAGTTGCACTAACTATATATCGCGCACCCGCAATCCACTGCTGATGATGTCACATATTACATCATTCATTACATGGTCAGTGACATCACTGATGACATCACTGTTGACAACTCAAATGACATCACTGACAACATCACTGATGACATCATTCATGTGATAATACGATGAACTTCTTCAGACTCTAATATAACCTTAGATACACTCAGTGTAAACAGACACTCAAAGATTGTCACTCATCCATGGAGTTACTCATACACCTAGTCAGTCATGCAAAGAATCAATCACATCTCCATTTCCTCAACTATACAGTTATACACACCTTGCTTATTCAAGCATATTCTAACACATATTTACTCTCTTATACAATCACTGATACAAGTTTTCAATGATCCATGCAGCCAGTCACACATTCACTGCCTCTTATACACAGTAATTTATATATGTCAACTCTCACATGTACTGTGTTTTACATATGCACTTACTTTGACATGTAGCACTGAGATATCCATTCACTCACCAATACACTCATGCACACAGTCAACCACCCATACAGCTGTTTCCACATGCAGTTTTGAACCAATACATCTAGTGAATCAACTGTTCACACATCTATGCACAGAGACACACACCTCCCAGCCACCCACACACACACACTCACTCTCCCATACAAATACTTGGGCAACCAATCAATAACCCATATAGTTACTCATATAGGTACTGATCAACACATGCAGCACTTTACAGACCAACAGATATAATGATGCACAAATTAAGAGAGTTTAGTCACTAACCCATGCTTTCAGTGAGACACATTTAATCACTCTCTCATACAATCAGTCATGCACCTACTAAATCCTTCATCCAGACACTTATACATCCACTCATTCTTCAATATGTAAGACATATTTTAACTTTACAGAAACATACAGTCACTGGATGATGTCATCAGTGATGTCATCAGTGATGTCACTGACCATGTCATGAATGATGTAATATGTGACATCATCAGCAGTGGATTGCGGGTGCGTGATATATAGTTAGTGCAACTAACTATATATGTGAATTTCAATAGTTTTGTGTGAGTAAAATAAGGTTTTGTAAATGCTAATTCCTAACTATATATGGTCTATAACCTATGGTTTTTTCAGTGAATTATATATATATATATATATATATATATATATATATATATATATATATATATATATATATATATATATATATATATATATATATATATTTATATGTATATATATATTACCTACTGGCGGTCGCCAGTAGGTGGTTATAGTTAGGAACTAGTTTCCATAGGAAATCCACAACATTCTATTGGGAATAACTTTGGCGCCGGTTGATGAATCTTTGCGAATTTCTGTAAGAAGTTGGCCCGCTCCGCTTCGCTCCTTCCCTGAAGGTTTTGGTGGGGATTCGTCAAGTGGGGGCTGAGAAAAAACGGGGGTCTCAAAACGTGTTTTTTCCATGTTATTTTCCATAGGACGATTAGACACGGCTACAGCCTGAACGGCTGAACGGAATTACTAGAAATTTGGCAAAATGGTAGAGTATGATTCACAGATCACACTTTTGCTTAAATGGTGCAAATCCCTCCAGTAGTTCCTGAGATAATCAAAAGAGAAAAAATATATATATCTATAAGCGCGCACCGTACGCATACCGTACGCATACCGTACGCATACCGTGCGCCTACGGTACGCGTACAGTACGTGTACCTTCCCATGCACGAGCTGCATGCTGATTGTCTGCCACTATCTGTCAACACTCCAAAACAGAAATTGTTGGCAGCCATCTTGTGCTCGGTACTGAGGCACAAGAAAGCAGAAAAACAAACGTGTAGAACTCAAAAAGGGGGCAGGGTAGTAGCACCCTGACCCCCAAGGCCTGCTCAGGGGATCCCACAAGGACCCCAAGGGCCCCCCCAATTTTTTTTTAAAAATTGCGGGGTATGCGTACCGTACACGCACCCCGCGATTTTTGAAGAAAAATAATTTGGGGGGGCCTTGGGGGTCCTTGTGGGACCCCCTGAGCAGGCCTAGGGGGTCAGGGTGCTTCTACCATGCCCCCTTTTTGAGTTCTAAACCTTTCTGAGCACAAGCTGCATGCTCATTGGCTTTCAACACTCCAAACCAGGAAGTGTTGGCAGCCATCTTGTGCTCGGTAGACCAAGGCACAGGAAAGCAGAAAAACAAACGTGTAGAACACAAATAGGGGGCAGGGTAGAAACACCCTGACCCGTAGGCCTGCTCAGGTGGTCCCACACGGACCCCCAAGGCCCCCAATTTTTTTTTTAAAAACCTGGTCTGCTTTTTTTCAAATTTCCCCCCCGGGGGGACCAAATCCCGGGGGCATAGTGAAAAAAAAGTGTGGGGGGGGCCCCACACTGCCCCGGGGAACCGCCACCCCTGGGGCAAAGCAACACAGCCCCCTGGTGCATACAGGGGCTTTCAAGGGGAATTGGTTCCCCCTCTGCAACCGCTCCAGGGGGCTGCGTTGCAGAGAGGTGTAAAAAGGGGCGTGGCCTCTTTACAGCTCTCTACAATGCAGTCCCCTGGCGCATACTGGAGGTTCCTGGTGGGCTAGTTGGCCCCCATGGACCCCCAGTTTGCAAGGGGAATTAGTTCCCCCTCTGCAAACGCACCCGGGGGCTGCTTGCAGAGAGGTGTAAAAAGGGGCGTGGCCTCATTACACCTCTTTGCAACATAGCCTCCTGGCATATACTGGAGGTTCAAGTTGGGCTAGTTGGCCCCAGGGACCCCCAGAATGTGAGGGGACTTAATCCCCCAACTTAGAACACTCTACAGGGCGCGTTAGCACAGTGGTGAAGGTAGGGGGCGGGGCTTGAGGTGATGTTAGTGCAAACATGCCCTGAGGCGCGTTTTAAGTTGTGGAATTAATTCCTGTTCAATTCAGAGGTCCCCTAGGGGGCAACTAGTCCAACAGGTATCTCCAGTAAGCGCCACAGAGCTGTGTTGCAGAGTGCTGTAAAAATGGGGCGTGCCCTTTGAACACCTCTCTGCAACTTAGCTGCCTGGCGCATACTGGAGGTACCTGGTGGCCTAGTTGGCTAACAGGGGACCTCAGGATTGAAGAGGAATTAATTCCCAATCTAGCTCACTACTATTCCTGAAAAGTAAATTTTAAACATTTTTTTTCAATTTATATTAAAAATATGTAATGTAATTTAAAAAATAAAATATCTACAAATAAATAGTTTAAAATAATGTAGTAAATCGGTAAAAAAAAATATAACAATTAATATATTTAATAATTATTATTTACAAAACCTTTGAAATTCACTGAAAAAACCATAGGTTTCACACACGTTATAGTAAGGTATTAGCATTTAAAAAACCTTGCAAATTCACTGAAAAAAACCATAGGTTTCACACACGTTCTAGTTAGGAATTAGCATTTAAAAAAACATGCAAATTCATTGAAAAAACCATAGGTTTCACACATGTTATAGTTAGCTGGACATTTCACTCATACAAAACCTTTGAAATTCCCCCGTTATAGTTAGTTCAGCTAACTATAACTTGCGCGCCCGCAATGCACTGCTGATGATGTCACACATTACATCACTCATGACATGGTCAGTGTCATCACTCATGACATCACAGATGACATCTCAAATGACATCCCTGATGACATCACTGATGACACCATCCTTGTGGCACACCTCCTCTTACTGCAATATAACCTTTGATACACACGATCAAAAATAGAAACTAAAATTTTCAAAGAAATGGAGATACCAATTCCAGTTAGAACAACCTATTGAAAAATCCCAAAATCTACATACACATCCACTCATTCACCAACAGTTCTATATAGTCACTCATACATGTACTGACTCATCATATGTACTCATACACCTATATATCCTGTTATACAACGACACTAATCTATAGAGTTAGTTACACGCATACTCACACATGAAAATGTGCATTTACTTGCATATACAGCTATACACCCACCACAACACTACCTTCTACAGCATCGTAGACATACTTACTCTCTTAAACAATCACTTATAGAAACACATACTTATTTATACAGGAAGTCTTAGAATTTGTCGCTCCCAGATATACTCACTTATATACATCAATACTCACATATACTAGTTTAAAACATATGTAGTTACTCATAAAGATACTATTGAGACAGTCATTCACTCACTAACACACCCATACACACACTCATCCACCCATACAGTCCTGCACACATGCTGTCTTCAAAACACATACAAACAGTGAGTCAGTCATTCATGCATCTATGCGCTAAGTAATACTCCCCACCAAACCGTACAAACACTCATTTTGTTACTCAAAAAAACAACTAATAACCCATATACACATTCATGTAGATACTCACCAACCCATGCAGCCACTTATATACAAAGTGAGACACTGATACAGATATTTAAATATTTAAAGATGACTCGCTAGTACACCTATTCACTAAGATATACTTAATAAGTCAGTTATACAATCAATTTTACAAAATTAAACATCCATTTAGACACTTATTTACCCATTTATTCTTCCATCGACCTTTAGATATACATATATAAAAAAAATATTTTTCAGAAAGACACACATTCACTGGATGATGTCATCAGTGATGTCATGAGTGATGTCACTGACCATGTCATGAGTGATGTAATATGTGACTTCATCAGCAGTGCATTGTGGGGTGCGAGTAATAGTTAGCTGAACTAACTATAACGGGGGAATTTCAAAAGTTTTGTATAAGTGAAATGTCCAGCTAACTATAACATGTGTGAAACCTATGGTTTTTTCAGTGAATATATATATATATATATATATATATATATATATATATATATATATATATATATATATATATATATATATATATATATATATGTATATATATATATATATATATATATATATATATTTCAAAGTCCCAAAGTTGTAGTGCTCTCAGCTCGCAAAACAAACGCAACTCCACTGCATCTCCAAGGGTGTTTATTCACCTAACAACATGTTTCGGCTGCGGACAGCCTTGTTCACGTTAGGTTATTTGTCAGTTTCAACCATTGATAAAGTGTTTGTGAGGAAGACATAGAAATCGGACTTCCAAACTCAGTTACATCGCTAAACATAAAAGCTATGAAACACACGTAAATGAATTCAAATTACATTGATGAAGTCCAGCAGACCATCCCTGCACGTTTTTCAAATTAATAAAGTTGAAATACGCCGTGGCACAAATTAACATACATTTTTAAATTAAAGAATATATATGCTCCCAAACGGTGTTTAAACTTGGCACACCATGGTTTTCAAAAACCCTGCATTGCTGGGTTCAGCGGGCAATGCAGTTATGCATAATAACATAAATATGGCATTGAGGACGCCATGATTGTAGATTATACAACAGCTCGGTAGGTAAACGAGGAAACAAAAAGACGCGCTGGCCAAAGAAAACAGCAAAAGGCATACTTGGTGCGCGTCCATGAGGGCAGCATTCAATTCAACAGAGACAGTGCAAACTTACGCGCTGGCAATTAAATTCATTGCAATTGAAGGCAGCAAAACACATAATTAATGCGCGTCAAAAGGGGCATCATTAGTTCGAAGGGTGCCCATGCAGCAGGGACGGTGCAAACACGCGCTGGCAATTAAATACATTGCAAGTTAAAACAGCTCAACACATGGTAATGCGCGTCAAAACGGGCAGCATCCAGTTCAAAGCGTGCCCAGGCAAAATAAATAGTGCAAGTTATAGCCCTGACATGTGCACCTTGCTATGTCTGTAAAATACACCTGAGAACCCATGTAAAGGGCATTCTCATGTTTCCTGCAAGGGACGCAGTAGCGTATGGAGCAATGTGCAACATGGTAAATGTCAAATACACTAACATTACTTTATGAGACATATCTCATAGGATAGGCGTCGTCTAAGTGACACAAGGTAGGTCTGCATGTGGACAAATCCTAATGCTAGAGTTAAAAGTCCAGATCACAAAAAGAAGAAAATGCCCCCAATCCAGGGCTTACTGTGCTCATAAGAAACTGACGTGCTGACAGAGGAATTAGTGGCCGTGCTCGTGAATGAAGTCAAATGATTTCCATGTAACTGGAAACCTCAAATAAGTGAAGTGGTGACGAGATCCGGTACTGGGTGCCAATCTATAAAAAACATGAGAGAACAAGGTCAGGACTCAACATGTTGGTTAAAAACTCACTGCGAGCATCAAAACGAGAATAAACAGTGCAATAATATATGGAAGAGAACATATACAGAGAATATGCTTGTTATGAAATCTAACATGTTGTACCAGCAGAGCACAAGAATATGAGAACTTGACAGATAGGAGTTATTCCCTAAGATGTACCGCCAACTCCTCATCCTGGTTCAATCCTCCTGGGGCCTTACTCTGAAACTCTATGATGTACTTGGACTCTTTTTGTCTTAGTTTCAAAGTCCCGTCTCCTCCCCCGGGATTTCTTTCAAGTTGCTCTAGTACATGGAAACTCATCTGGGCTGGGTTAGAGAAGTGTTTCTCAGCAAAATGTCTAGCTACCGGGTATTTCTCATTTATGTTGACAATAGCCCGGTAGTGTTCAAGGACACGGTTTTTGGCCTGTTTGGTACTGCTGCCTATGTACCAAAGGCCACACGGACATTCGATGACATAGACAACGAATGTTGTGCTGCAAGTCAAGAATTGTTTGAGTTCCTTTCTTACCCCATTGTACTCGACCGTTTTCTTGTGAGTACTATATCTTCACGCTTTGCAGTGACCACAGGGAAAGAAACCAAACAGTTCCAAGTTCTGTGCTTTGGGGTAGTTCGTGATATCACTTTTCACTACCATATCCCGTATAGATCTCCCCTTCCTGTAGGTTATCAGGGGTCTGTTGGAAATGTCATTACCGATCACACTATCAGCAGTGAGGATGTTCCAATTCTGGGATATGATTTTCTGTATTTGTTTGGATTCAGTGTTGTATGTGAGGATGAGACGGGTATGTTCTTCCTCACATGAGACATTAGGAGTCTTTTCTTCTAGAGTTTCTAACCTGGAAATCTCATCCGCCTGGGTTTTGGCCTTTCTTATTACCCAGGCAGGATAGCCTCTGTCTCTGAATCTGGATATCATTTCGAGGCTGACTTGTTCATACACCTCATTCGTGCTGCAGTTCCTTTTTGCCCTGAGCAGTTCTCAAGTTGTATAATCTACAATCATGGCGTCCTCAATGCCACTTTTATGTTATTATGTATAACTGCGTTGCCCGCTGAACCCAGCAATGCAGGGTTTTTGAAAACCATGGTGTGCCAAGTTTAAACACCGTTTGGGAGCATATATATTCTTTAATTTGAAAATGTATGTTAATTTGTGCCACGGCGTATTTCAACTTTATTAATTTGAAAAACGTGCAGGGATTGTCTGCTGGACTTCATCAATGTAATTTGAATTCATTTACGTGTGTTTCATAGCTTTTATGTTTAGCGATGTAACTGAGTTTGGAAGTCCCATTTCTATGTCTTCCTCACGAACACTTTATCAATGGTTGAAACTGACAAATAACCTAACGTGAACAAGGCTGTCCGCAGCTGAAACATGTTGTTAGGTGAATAAACACCCTTGGAGATGCAGTGGAGTTGCGTTTGTTTTGCGAGCTGAGAGCACTACTACCTTTGAGATGTCATCAGTGATGTCATCAGTGATGTCACTAACCATGTCATGAATGATGTAATATGTGACATCATCAGCAGTGGATTGCGGGTGCGCGATATATAGTTAGCGCTTATAATTATATATGGAATTTCAATGGTTTTATGCGAGTAAAATAAGGTTTTCTAAATGCAAATCCCTAACTATATATGGCCTAAAACCAATGGTTTTTTCATTGAATTTTCAAGGTTTTGTAAATGCAAATTCCTAACTATATATGGAGTATAACCTATGGTTTTTTCTGTGAATTTCAATGGTTTTTTAATAGCAAACATCAAAAGCTGTCAAATGTCAAGTACGTGATAGGTAAAAACGTTTTCGTGTTTATGCACGCTGATGTGCTTTGAACGCTGCCCCCACTCCCCTCTTTTCTCTTAGTAGTACTCTCTCTTTGCAGATAGTGAACGGTAGTTAACGCAGACCTTTACCCCTGTTGTAATCCGTCGTACCTGCTTGTCTCTCCATTTGATTGATTATTATCCAAGCATTTACTGTTTTACAATTGGTTCTCTTTGGATCATTCTCTATTTACAAACAAGCACAAAGTCGCAATACTCTGTTTAGTCTTTGCAGATAGTGAAAAATCGTGTAAAAAAATAAAAGTAATCGAGCAAAATCAGTAGACCACTAATTCGATCTCTTTTTAACCTCGGTAAAATACAAACATTAGGAATAACCCTTCATGAGAAATACGAAAATAGTGAAATGAATTGAGCTCCACACCATGAGGGCTGCAAAACAGCTCGACTCCGCCACCCACACCGCCCAAAATAACGGCAAACCCTATGCAAATATTATAAATATACACAACACACCACCAAAGAAACAGAATAAAACATTTTATTAAATAACTATTTACATAACTATTTTATACTTTTTATTGGCCGATCCGGCTAGCTCAATCGATCGAGCATGAAAGTCATGCACTGATAACAAGCGTTGAGAGTTTGTAGAATGATGGCTTCAGATTTTCCACATACGGTGTAGTGGCGCGAACTGGCAGGGGGCGTTTGGATTCTACCCCTTCTCCAAATAAGATTTTCATACGTGAATGTTCGTTCATGCTTTTTGTCCCTGAGTTGCTTCCATGTCACTGCCTTACATAAATGGCATAAGTCCTGGTTATTGAGTGCCATACTTCAGAGTTCTAAGCAGTTCTTGTAACACTGTTTAAACCTTATTTGCACCTGCTGCAGCTTCACTATTCAAAGTAAGTGGGGTCCATTTGTGGACCTGACTGCATTGGAAAACAATGTGATACGGTGCCTCCCTAAACCGCTTGACGGAGGCCCCCGAGGGGCGGTGAGATGGCGCGGACTGAGAGGGGGCACTTGGCTCCTGCCCCCTCCCCAAGTCGTGTTGCCCTGGTGAGGCCTGAGATCGCCCCCGGCATAGGCGGCCGGCTCCCGGGGTCCGGCGGAATTTTTTCCCTTTTGAAGAATCTTTCATTCTGGACCTTGTCCCACAATCCGTTTCACCTGAAGACACGCTGTCGTAGGGCGCCCCTTTACCGTTTTAGTTGCCATTCCGCCCGCGTTTGGTACTTTGTGCCTCTTCCGCCATTCAGCTGTTTACCGCTCGCTCTTGCGACTACAACGTCTCGCTCACCATGTAGTTGAGTTGCTCCCGCTCTTAAGATTTGACCGAACTTTTTGGACTGCTGAAAGCGGTGGAATTCCGACCGCTGGTTGGTGGAGACATTTTGACTATATTCTGCACCTGCATTGTCGCGTAATGCGTCATATGACGCGACGCGTTAGCGCACCCGGAAGTGCTCCAGTGCGCAAGGCGCAGCTTCCCGGAAACGATCCAGAGCGCGCCGCGCAGCGCGTAACGTAAGCATAACAGGTCATGTGACTTGTTAATAAAACTTTTCATTGGTTCATTTTACTTTTCTTTTCCGAATTATGTAAGACTAGGTCATGTGACCTAAAAATAACACTTTTCATTGGATTAAAACATTTTTTTTCCCCAAACGATGAAAGCCCCACCTTGTTTCTGGATGTTTCAGACTGAAGCTGGCGTCACCATGAGAGCACCACCATCTCGTAGCTCCGTCGTGGCCATTCCGCAAGCAATCATGGCAGCCGCTCCCCACCGGAAGCCTGCGGGAGTCGAGGGCCCCCAATACTTTTGTACAATCTTCAAGGCTGAGGGGACGCTTTCGAGAATGGAACCCAAGCCCTGGCAGACAAGCGTCCGAGTTCCAAGGTGTCCCAGGGCCATTTTACTGGACCAGGCCCAAATCCGAAGAGCCGGCCGCCATTTTAAGAGTCCTGTGGCAGCCGCCTACCGCTGCACCGCAAGAGTGGGAGCAACTCAACTACATGGTGAGCGAGACGCTGTAGCCGTAAGAGCGGGCGGTAAACAGCTGAATGGCGGATGAGGCACAGTGTAGCAAAAGCGGGCGGAATGGCGACTGAAACGATAAAGGGGCGCCCCACTACAGCAGACAAGCCTCCGCCATGTGCTTCAAAATTGCATATGTATCTCGTGATATCAAGGTTGGGCAACCAGTACAGAACAAGCAGTTACGAGTCCCATTTACACCGGCGCCATTTTGGGCGCGGCCGGGCAGGTCCAGGATCTACTGAAACATAAAAAATGAGGCTGACGTCTCTGAAGCAGTTCACGAACAGCAGGACATAGCAAATAAACATGAACTCTCTAAAGCTGTTAACTCACTGCAGAACAAAACAAGTGAACCTGAAACCTCTGGAATAATTGTCGCTCAAAAGAACAACACACAAAACTCTGTAGAGCCGGAAGAAAAAAAAACAGAAGGGCACTGTAGTTTCAGACACACTTAACACTAATGACGAAACAAAGATATCGTCTGTTTATAAAGCAGTTATCATCTTGACAGAATTGACAAAGAAGTGTACAGACACCAATGCATCAGCATTCTCGGAGATAACATCTTAAGGAACAAAGAAAGACCTGTTCACTCTTGACACCCCAGGTGCTGTGTATATTGCACTATAGTGCTGCATCGACAAAACGGGCAACCCTATTGATGTGGATTTTTCATTATTGATTATTGTAAAGAAATGGCGACTCCCCCCTTTAGCAGATTAGCTAAATGTTTGCGTAATTTAGGCATAAAAGTTATATTATTGTTGTTGTTGTTGTTATCGTTATAGTTCTGGTTAATTTCAAAAAATGGTTAAATATATTTACAGTTTTTGTTGCGTTCGTTATATTTAAATATTAATAAAGTTTTAAAATGTAACTGTCTTGGAGTACTATATTTTTTTAAAAAATAGGGTGAATGGGGCCTTGAATCGGGTTATTGTCATGTGTGGGCTTTGCAAGTGAACTGCTACAAGATCGGACATTTCAAACTCAAATGCACGTTCTTTTTCTTACCTTTCCGAAGCATGGAGCGCAATAGCAGGCAGAGAAAGGGTGATGCACGTGTTGAACACTGCCTGGCCTGCAAATTGCTGCCAGTGCCCCCCCGCCCGCTCCTGAAAGAGGACACACACACACCGCCGCCCCGAGTACTTCACAAATCTTTAAAAGACCATGCGCTTGTTCAATGGGAAGTGGATAACATGGCTAAGAGCATTTGCTGACTAATGCATGAATATCGCTGACTTTTCAGCGATATTCATGCATTGCGGCCGTTTTTTATCGCATTTGCGATAAACCTTGCTAATAGCAAGGTTTATGTGCGATAAAATTCGCCGAAGTGCGGCGATAATTATTGTCTCTAAACAAGTTAGAGACAAAAATTACCGCTAGTTGTTGGAAATATGCCCCCGGGTTTTTCCTTGCAGGAATCGGGAAGCGAAAGACTAGCACTGAAATCAGTAGTCTCACACCTGAATCGGGAGGGTTGGCATGTCTGGATACTCTACAGCTGGAGCCATAAACTACATCCGCAGGGCTAGGTGATAGCCTAGGTCCGGCCTGGACAATCGGACACAGAGGAAGAGAAGTGTCAGAGGGTGCGGTTGTGAATAGGGTGAAAGGGAGGTGTCGAACGGGCACAGGGTGTGATTCTCAGAGAAGAGCAGCGCAGATGGGGGAAGTATATGGCCCATGCATGAGAGAGAGAGCGGGGGTGACCATTGCGTGGGGGAGATGCGTGCGAGGGTGGGGAGCCATGCTGAGAATCGACGGCGTGCAGAGAGTGGCCCTGGTCAAGGCATCTAAAATGGCTGCCGTGCACGACAAAATTGTGGCATTGGACAAAAACGCAAGATGGCGCAGACAATGTTTATCAATAAGGATTCATTTATAACAAAATATTTACTCGCAGTGACAAAATGGTGTTCAACACTTCCTGATTTCCATCGAATCGAACGTTAACAAACGTCACGCAGCAAAAAAAAAAAAAAAAAAAAGCTCACACACAGAGCAGTTTTTAGCCATGTTATCCAATGGAAGGTGGATAACATGGCTAAGAGCATTTGCTGGATAATGCATGAATATCGCTGACTTTTCAGCGATATTCATGCATTGTGGCCGATGTGCGGCGATAATTTTTGTCTCTAAACAATTAAAACGAAGCAGAAAATGGCGAATTCCCGTTTCGCTACCAGTTTGCGGCCCAGTTCGCGGCCCGTGAAGCGCTTCTACCGTGAAAAATCATTTTATTTTTATTTTCCCCACGGGACCCTTTAATAACCCCAACAACATTCCTAGGGGGTCAAGAGGGGTATACCTTGCCCCCTTTCAATAAATTCCCCCTTCGTTTTTCACCTCTTCTTCTCTCTCGATCCTACCGAGAGATAAGATGGCGGCCGCTCCGGACTATTTAGAATGTTGACAGACACCGGAGAGCCAATCAGCTTTCTGTTATCCAATGGAAGGTGGATAACATGGCTAAGAGCATTTGCTGGATAATGCATGAATATCGCTGACTTTTCAACGATATTCATGCATTGTGGCCGATGTGCGGCGATAATTTTTGTCTCTAAACAATTAAAACGAAGCACAAAATGGCGAATTCCCGTTTCGCTACCAGTTTGCGGCCCAGTTCGCGGCCCGGGAAACGCTTCTACCGTGAAAAATAATTTTTTTTTTATTTTCCCCACGGGACCCTTTAATAACCCCAACAACAATCCTAGGGGGTCAAGAGGGGTATACCTTGCCCCCTTTCAATAAATTCCCCCTTCGTTTTTCACCTCTTCTTCTCTCTCGATCCTACCGAGAGATAAGATGGCGGCCGCTCCGGACTATTTAGAATGTTGACAGACACCGGAGAGCCAATCAGCTTTCTGTTATCCAATGGAAGGTGGATAACATGGCTAAGAGCATTTGCTGGATAATGCATGAATATCGCTGACTTTTCAACGATATTCATGCATTGTGGCCGATGTGCGGCGATAATTTTTGTCTCTAAACAATTAAAACGAAGCACAAAATGGCGAATTCCCGTTTCGCTACCAGTTTGCGGCCCAGTTCGCGGCCCGGGAAACGCTTCTACCGTGAAAAATATTTTTTTTTTATTTTCCCCACGGGACCCTTTAATAACCCCAACAACAATCCTAGGGGGTCAAGAGGGGTATACCTTGCACCCTTTCAATAAATTCCCCCTTCGTTTTTCACCTCTTCTCTCTCGATCCTACCGAGAGATAAGATGGCGGCCGCTCCGGACTGTTTAGAATATTGACAGACACCGGAGAGCCAATCCGCTTTCTGCGCGCAAAGTTCCGTTTCGCGAAAAGTAAGCGGACCGGATCGCTGCCCGGAGCGCTGTTACAGATATATATCTTGTTTTGAACGTTAATTTCTCAAAAACTACTGGAGCACATATATTGACACCTAGCAAAGGCACATCGGGCTAACAGTCCCTACAATTTTGCCAAGTTTCGTGCAAATCCATTCAGCCGTTCGAGCTAAAAGTGAGTCCAACCGCCCTATGGAAAAATGAATGGGAAAAACGATTTTTGGGACCCCCCTTTTTTCTCAGCCCCCCCTTGACCAAACTCCACCAAATTTTCGGGGGCTGCTCAGAAACAAAATGTGCCATTTTCCTGAATATTTCAGCCGATTCCGTCCTCAAACGCCAAAGTTATTAGACATAGAATTTTCAGAAATCCCATAGGGAAAAAATCCTAACTATATATACCTACTGGCGACCGCCAGTAGGTAATATATATATATATATATATATATATATATATATATATATATATATATATATATATATATATATATATATATATATAGATAGATAGATAGATAGATAGATAGATAGATAGATAGATAGATAATAGAGAAGATATGGTAGTAACGGCTCATATTCCATTGATATATTGGGTACAAACACAACAGAGTGGATGAACATATCTTTATGGCGATGTGTTTTCAGAGAGGGGAGTAATGAGATGAGACTTGCACATGAGGCTTTTAAGCAACATGAGTAACTCTCGCAGACAAAGAGTGGCCGCAGCAGAAAATGGGAGTGCCTAACAGAAAACAAAGGGGCAGATTTATGTCGGACTTGCGGTACTTTTGCGTGGCCGTTGCATCACTTCTGTGATGCAGCAGTGGTGTAAACCCTTCGCAACGTTGCGGCCTACTTACATCGTGACGCATCTATGGAGATGTGCCATGGTGTAAGGCCCTGCGCCACGTGAAACCTGCATCAGGTTTCATGTGGGCATTTTCACACGGGGGGCGTTCCATCGCAGGAACGCCCCTTAAAAGTGACTCAGTGAAATCTACAAGATTTCACTGAGTCACTTTACCAACGCTGATGCGTCAAAACCCTGCGCCTGCTTGTAGCAGGCGTAAGGCTTGACGCAGCACGTTACAGATAGGGCGAAGTTGGAATAGTGCTGGAGTTGCGTGCCGCACGCAAAACAACTTCAGCACTGCGCCAACTTCTCGCCCTAGATACGAGACACATTTGTTTATTCCTGCGCCATGGTGCGCCACATTGTGAATGCGGTGCATCATGGGTGGCGCAAGGCTAAACTTGCGTGCCGTATCTTTCCTGGTGCATCTCTGCTGATTTGCAGAGATGCGTCAGGCAACATAAATCTGACCCAGAATGTGCATTGTTGAAGATCGGACCAAGAGTATACCTAAGGGAACAAATGAAAATCAGGTTACTATGTAAAGTCTACACGTTTGCAAAAGGGAAATTGCCATATAAGATGAATCAGAAGGTAATTATTTGGTGTCAAGATATCTGAATCTACAAAGGCATTATAAGTGATGCTTAGATTGCTGTAGTACCCAATTATCTTGGTAATTCCACCATGAAGTCAAATGTTTTGATGGGTATTGTTTTGCTTCAGAATATTTTTGGATTTCGCAAATATAGCTATCTGAATCTGTGCAAGGGAATGTTTAGTCACCTCTAGCAGTGGCACTGGAACATCATAACCAGGATGTTATCCCAGACTGCTGGCTCCCTAGTAAGCATGGGCGAATTTTGCGAATCTCGCGTTCGCGAATTTTGCGGATTTGCGAATTTGCAATCCGCAAAATCCGCGAATTCTCGCAAATTTGCGGATTTTTTTTTTGTGTTCGCAAGTGTTTCTGCCAGTTCGCGAGGATTTGGTACTAGTTCGCAATTGCGAACTTACTTGTCGGCTCGCAACGGTCGCGACTATGTTGTTTCTATGTCTGGTTCATCATCACAGCCTCCCAGCACCCTCTGTTTCACCACTGGCACCCTCTCTTTGACCCATGCCACCGTCTGTTACATCAATGCCACCCTCTGGTTCATCATCACTGACTGTAGAAGATGGGGGGGAAAAGCAAGCCCACCTGCCCTGCTTGAACTGACATGAATTAATTTGGGGTTAGTTTATTAACAACACCTGCCCTGCCCCAACTGACAATAATGAATTAGGGGCTAATTAATGTGTCACTGAAAGAATTTGAAGTTCCAGCCTGGCACCTCCTTGTCTGCTCCTTTAGCTGTAAATCAGGACCTTTGTGGCATACAGTTAAGGTCAGAGCAGGGTCACACAATAGTTGCGAGCAGGCAACCGAATTCTGGAGGGCCCCCTCAGGAAGCACTACAGGGAATCGTTACAAATCATGAGGTTGACCTTTTGCACCTGCTCATTGCTTTTGCTTTTGCAAAAATCGTTTTTCAGTTTTTTCGCGCTATTCGCGGGGCGCGGCGTTGTGCGAAACCGACCGCGGAAGCCGCCAATTCGTGCGAATGAGCTTTTTATTTTTTTGCGGCTTGTTGTTTTGCAAGTTTTTTTGCAGTATTCGCGAGCCGCTTACAGCGCAACACGCGAATTTACCCCAAGGTCGAGTACGGGCGCGGCCATTTTGTTTGCGTGACGTATTTCCGTTTCCGCCTGCTATGAATAATCTCGCGCAGTAAGCGCATTGCGAGTAGAGGTTCGCACGAGATCGCGAGGAAAATCTCGCGCGAACTTACTTTCACGCTCGTGAACGGGCGCCGGCCATCTTGTTTTTCATTCATTTCCTGTGTCTGGGCATGGTGTTTAATCCTCTTGCTATCTTTGCCATCCTTTGCTTGTTTTCAGTTTTTTTTTTTACGATTTTGCTTCTTATCTATCCCTCTCTTTTCCTAGCTGTATATTTTTGTCTTTTCTGCTATTTTTCTTTACTTTTAAACTACTTTTTTAAACTCTTTTCTTTTCTTCTTCCCTATCCTATTCCTTCCTAATTTTCTACTTCCTACCTTACCTGCCCAGACCATGGTGAAGCCAGGCGCCGTGAAGCTGCCCAGGCACTTGAGGGCGGCAGCGGCAGTGGGGAGGAGGAGTCCTGGACCCCGTGCCAGGACACCATGCGGTCGATTGAGGGGGGAGCAGGTGATGCGACGGGAGATCTTCAGCCCGGAGGAAGTGGGCGCGCTGGTCTACTTCGTCCAGCGCCGCCTGCCCAGGACCATCGCGGGAGGCGGCAGGATCGCGGCCGGCGGCTACAACATGCGGGAGCGCCGGAAGCGGTGGGAGAAGGTGTGCTGGGCCATATCCCACCTCTACGGGGTCCAGCGCACCTACAGCCAGGTCACCCATCGCTGGACGGACCTCCTGGACCGGGAGCGCGACCTGCTGGACCAGCTCGGCTTGGAGATCCCCGGGCTTGGTGAGTAGTAGTAGCCATTTCATCACTCACTACTATGATGTTTTCTCCTGCTCTATGTTGTTGTATTGCAAATATTTGTTTTTTACATGGAGCAAGCCAATAATGCTGCTGATGACGATTACATTGTAGTTAAATTATATTTCAAAATCTTCTGTGCATTTCAGATGCACTGCTCTCCTTCTCAGTGGCGTTGCTACTATGCCTATTTGTTTTCTATTTTGTGGTCTCATTGGCCTGAGTAACTATTATGTATGAGTGTACTTTACAGAACTGCGTAATGCTAGACACTAGGGGGCAGATTACAGTTACAAGCCCCTTGCGCCACGTTTACGTTGCCTTGCGTGACGCAACAGCGGCGTAAACGTGCCGCATCCCTGCGAGTCATTTACAGCATGACGCATCTAGGGAGATGCGTCACGTTATAAAGCCATGGGCCTGCACCACAATGGGTGCGTTCCTAGTACGCAGGGTGGGCGGTCCGGCGGCTGTGCGCCTCGCAAAATTGCCTGCGTGAAATCTACAAGATTTAACGCAGGCACTTCTGCGACGCTGCTACGTCAATTCAATTCCTTATGCCTGCTTGAAGCAGGCGAAAGGACTGACACAGCATGTTAAGTATTGGGTGGCCCTGAGCATTACTGGAGTTGCATTGCGTTGGCGACGTGACTCCAGCGATGCGCCGCTCTTACGTGACGAGATGCGTCACGCAAGTGCCTACCCTTGCGCCAGGGCGCGCCGCATTGTAAATGAGGCGCATCTGCCGTGTCGCAAGGGTAGTTTTGCGTGACGCATTTGATCTGGCGCATCTCTGGAGATGCGCCAGAACGCGTAAGTAAGTATGCCCCTAAGGGGCAGAATTGCAATTACCGTCACATCCCTGCAAAGTAGCAGGGATGCGCCATTAATTGTGCGGCCCGCTACCACCACCAAACATGGTGCGCCGTATTTGCAATGCGGCGCACCATGGGCCCAAAACGTCACCAAAGATTTACTGCTGGAGTTGCGTCGCAACGATGGCGCAGCTCCAGCAATGCTCTGGGGTACCCTATCTCCCCAATGCTGGGTCAAGCCGTACGTCTGCTTCAAGCAGGTGCAGGGTTTGTGTGACGCATCATTGTCCTAAAGGTGACGGATTGAAATTTTGTAGATTTCCCTCAGCCACTTTTAGGATGTGTTCCAGCGCAGGAATGCCCTCCCTTGCGCCGGAACGCCCCCTGATGGCGCAGGGCTTTATAACGGGATGCATCTCCCAAATGCGTCACGTTGTTATAATATTATACGCCGCACCATGGCGCCCTTTTTTGTTTAGCTGCTGCGTCACAAAAGTCACGCAAGAACGGAGCAAAAGAGCCGCAAGGGGCTTAAATCTGCCCCTTCCTTTGTACCCCTGACAATAAGAAAAATAGTGGCGGTGGATTGATAGTTTGACTATTTAAATGACTGGTAATGTAGCAGGCAACTGTTAGTGTTGTCACTGATCTGACTGAAATCACAATGGAGTTTGTCTGTCACTTTGCGTCTTGCCTGCGGACTGCTGCCTGCCAGTCCTAGGTGAACGTTTCAGTACTTTGTTTAGTGAGTTACGTGACTTTTGAAGTCACAGGTCCGCAAATAAATGAAAAGTAACCCTAATCAATATAATTTCGCGGAAATATTTTGTTATTGTTCTTTTGAAATGTTTGATTCGGTTGACATTGACAAGCAACAATCATCCATGTTTTCTGTTCTTTCTTTCATGTTGTACGTCAGCTCCCCCCAGGGGCGAGGGGAGGACACAGGAGCAGCAGGCGGCGGATGCTGTTCAACAGGGCCAGGATCGGGCAGGCGAGGGCTCCTTTGCTGGCCCCAGTAAGTTTTCATTTTAGACTAGTACCTATTTTTTCTAGCGTTCCTCATTTGATTTTTTCAAAATCGTCTTTGATCTTCTTGTAGACTGTATCTAAATTCTTATCCTGCCTCTACTATGACTCCCTGTGGTATTACTAGATTATTCTTATTAGTCTGTCTGTGTAGCTAACTAAGATTGCACGGTTGGCGAAACTCCCATTCTAGTCAGCAATAGCTCTATCAACTTAGTGCAGTCCTCTGGGATTGTCCATAATGTCTTTTGAAGTGTTCTATCTGCTTTGAAAATTCCCAACTATAAAATGTGAATGACCACCAAGAAATAATAAGATACTACCTTTTGGTTTGGATAGGAGAACAATCCATACCACTACAGTGGCGCGGACAATTCTTCTGCAGAAATAGAACTATGGACAATCAATAGTGCATTGCTTATGAATTATAATAGGCGCTGTTAGAGTTTCCACATACCTCTGTGATAACAGACTTTGAACCCCCAATGTCCTTACTGAATGACTACTACATAGTGTGGCACAGTCATTTACCTCCCGAATTCATCGATCATTGATCCCCAATGATGATTATTATCCAACGTAGCTGAAGAGTACGGAGTCAGAGTCAAGAAGTGTCAGAGGCATGGACTCATGCTTGCAAAAATTGCAAAACCTTTCGCTCAGTCACTCTAGTCACTCTGGACCAAAAAACACAGAGTCTCTCTAAGTTTAAAAGCTTTATTAAAAGTAAACACATTTATTAAAATGAAGTCATAATTAAACAAGCATTTACAATGCAATGGTCTCGGCATTCTTAAAGTTAGAGCTATTGGCATTGCTCATGACATTATTATTATTATTATTATTTTTTAAAACATAAATAAATGGCATGCCAATAGCTTAATCGCTCGCAAATGCGAGACCTATTGCATTTGCACCCACACAGAGCCACACACACAAAGCCACCCACACACACATAGAGAGCCACCCACACAGAGTCATTCACATAGAGCCACCCACACAGAGCCACCCACACACACAATGCTGTGAGTGGAACTGGTCCTGAGAGATAAGGCAGCATGCCCTGCAACCTATGAACTTTGCTTTTTTTTCCCTACTGACGATTGAGGAATCATGAAACACGTGTCTAGGGATACGAATTGAAACTAATAATACAGCACTGGCTATGAACACTTTGAATTAAACTGAGCGAGAAGTAATGAACTACATGAACCATCATGCTAAAGGTAATTTCGTTGGGGCGTGTCTGGTGCGCTCCCACCTCCCTGAAAGCATTAAAGTTAGAGCTATTGGCATTGCTCATGACATTTTTATTTATGTTTTTTTTAAAAAACATAAATAAATGGCATGCCAATAGCTTAATCGCTCGCAAATGCGAGACCTATTGCATTTGCACCCACACAGAGCCACACACACATACAGAGCCACCCACACAGAGTCATTCCCATAGAGCCACCCACACAGAGCCACCCACACACACACACAGAGCCACCCACACACAGACACCCCCCACTCACACAGAGACACCCACACACACACACAGACACCCACACACACACAGACACCCACACAGAAACACCCACACACACACACAGAGCCCCCCCACACACACACAGAGTCCCCCCCCACACACACAGAGCCCCCCCACACACACACAGAGCCCCCACACACACAGAGCCCCCCACACACACAGAGCCCCACACACAGACAGAGCCCCACACACACACAGAGCCCCCCACACACACAGAGCCCCACACACACACACAGCCGCACACACAGAGCCGCACACACAGAGCCACACACAGGGAACAGAGGGCAGAAAAAAAGCTCACAACGAGGGAACAGGGGGCAGGGGAGCAAGCACAGCCAGGGGCAGGGGAGCAAGCACAGCCAGGGGGCAGGAGAGCAAGCACAGCAAGGGGGCAGGAGGGCAAGCACAGCGAGGGGGCAGGGGAGCAAGCACAACGAGGGGGCAGGAGAGCAAGCACAGCCAGGGGGTAGGGGAGCAAGCACAGCAAGGGGGCAGGAGAGCAAGCACAGCAAGGGGGCAGGGGGGCAAGCACAGCGAGGGGGCAGGGGAGCAAGCACAGCGAGGAGGCAGGGGAGCAAGCATAGCGAGGAGGCAGGGGAGCAAGCATAGCGAGGGGGCAGGGGAGCAAGCACAGCCAGGGGGCAGAGGAGCAAGCACAGTGAGGGGGCAGGGGAGCAAGCACAGTGAGGGGGCAGGGGAGCAAGCACAATGAGCAGAGCAAGGAGGCGCCATAGCCGATGACCAGGTACAGGGAGAGGACAGTGATGATGGCTGCGGAGTAGAAAGGATAATGGTTGATTTAAAGTGGTTATTTAGTTCAGTGTTTCAATTGAAGAATTGAGGAAAGGGGGCTGTCATCGAAATTGGCACGTGCCGCGGAGGAGTCGCGTTCTCCACCGCAGCGGTACCTGTACCCCCTCCTCCTCACCTTTGGCCAGATGGCTCCGTGCAAAGTTTACCACCGTATTGGGCATCTCCTGAAGTGCTTCCCACTGCGCTTCCCCTCTCTGCCTCCCACTCTCCTCGGGCTGGGCCCGTGCGAGGCGGCGCTGCCAGGTGCCCTCTCCTGTGTGTGCCCAGCCCTGCCCTTTATGTGCACACAGTGTCGTGTTGAGGGGTGGAACATAAAGGCTTTGAAGCAGTATAACAAACTCGCCGGGGACGGATGAGAGCTGTGGCAGAGGGAAGAGGGGAGGCGAGAGCGGGGGTCGGCGAGACCGGGATATAATTAACTGCTTTTGGGCTCTTGTTCAAGTACAGAGTTTATTTTTACCTGCTTATTTTATCCAAGCCCTGTCCTTTTCAGACTGGGGGGTGTGTTTTTTTAGTGACGGATGACGTCACAGGGAGAAAACTGCAAAAAAACACGCCCCTCAATCCGAAACGGACGGGGCTTAAACAGAGTGACGCCCCTCTCCTTCAATGGCTGGACAGCATTTACGAGGCCAGCAAATGGAGAAGAGGGGTGGGTTTAAGCCCCCATACTGTAAACATAAAGTCTCAGACGAGACTGCGCAAGCGCAGCCTTCAAGTCCGAGACCTAAAAACGAATCCTAGGGCACATAGGTGAAGCTCATGGTAGAGCGTTGTCCTATGATTATACGTGATAAAGTGTACTTCAAGCGGTATTAGCTGTGAGCATTCGGGGAGCCGTGTCCGGGAAAACGTCCTGTGACCAGCAGGAAAGTAGTATAATTACGGTCACTATGATTCTATTATTATCAGCAGGGCACAAGTCGTAAAAAAACAAGTGGGGGGACGCCGTCACCGAAAGTGACGTCACCACAGGAAGTGACGTCACGAAAGGTGCCTAGCTCCTCGTCCCAGAGAGGCCAAAGACTGAAGTCCAGCTGTGTGGCAGGGGGGATGGCGTCCCCCAGGTAAAATAAGTTGGGGGACGCCGTCCACCCACGTGGTACCCCGACTCTAGCCCTGATTATCAGTACTGCTGCTATTACCACAACCAGTATTGCTGAAATTAACTCTACTTACACTAGTATTGTTGCTTTTCTTACTATCAGTGCTATAACTACTATTGCTACCTGATGTTACTTCTACCACTGCTATCACTACCACTACTGCTTCTTTATGTCAGAGAGGTTTCCAGAGCGCACATACTCACTTTTGGGACTACTTCGGGGCGCAATTGAAAGACCACCCGTTCATACTGTGTACTGAGGGAGGTTGAAATGCTCCTTCTGATGGTTTGATCTTGCTAACCCCAGTATCACTACTTGTGCTACAGATGTCTCTACAGCGCCCATGCTCACTGTGGCCTGACTTCGAGGTGCTCTGAGAAGTTTAGTCTCCTTTCCACCATGGTTCTGAAGACTGTTATGTTCCTTCTGATGCTTTGTTACTGCTACCCCCTAGTATCAAAACTCACCTAGCATCACTGCTTCTGCTAGACATATTTCTGCAGCGCCCAGACGCACTTTGGTACGGCTCCGGCGTGCTATAGGCTGTGCAGCCCCCTTTCCTCCGTGGCTCCGAAGGAGGCTGAGATGCTGTGTTACTGCTACCTCTATTATCACTACCATATTACGGTGTATATGTGCAGCTTGTCACAGCTTTGGGAGCTATAAAAACCCCTGCCTCCTCCCCACTATAGTCCTATGGTTCTGTCTCAGGGCGGATGAAATGCCGCATGTGACGCTGTATTACCACTGCGGTCACCAACCTCTACACGCCTCTCTATAGGAATCCAGCGCCGTCGTGCTGTGTGTTTCGGTTCACCGAGTCGCGCGTCCTTCACAAGGCGCTATATCTCCTCAGATGACACTCACTATTCCTGCAGCGGACGCACCTCGAGGCCTGGCCTCTGTGATGTCCACAGGATGGAGGGGTGGGTGGGGCATGGGGAACATACTTGGAACAGCACCACACCACAGAATCTACAGCGAATTTTTGCATATTTACATACAACACTTTTATGCTGTAAGTCATCGAGGCAAAGCGATTTGCCCAGAATCTCACAATTGTACTCAGGCTAGAGCGCCTAGTGCTGCGCTTCAAGATGGACAGTCGCAGCGCTTTGTGGCCAGCATGCAGTTGATTCCGGTGGCTTTCGCTGAGGTTGGCTGGTAGAGAGTATGTGCCCACGTGGGCACCAGCATGGAAGTGTTCTCGCATTTCCGCGCCCACTTGTCTACAGGGGCCGAAATGCAGCACGAAGGGTGATAGGACTGGTGGTTGCGCAGGGGGAGGAGTATAGTTGGTGTTCCAGCTCCAAGAAGTTGGAAGGCCATTGGAGGGGTGCTAGGAGGGCAAAGTCAGCGCCCCCTCCATCTGTCCTCATTGCCTCCTCTGTCATTGGCACACATGACCCCTTTGATCCACCCTACTCACCATCTCTGCAAGAGTATCAGTGAAACAACGACCCCCAAAGAGTGTACAGAAGTGGAATAAAATAGCTATTTTTGAAAAGTACCCCTTTTCTCGTTGTGAAAAGTCTTGTGACTCTCTGATAGTTCATAATAAAAGTACTGGTACTCGGTTCCTATTCACTTCAACCTCCTAAAATTATTTAGGATGCAGTCATGTAACCAGCAGGAGATACACTATAAAAATGATTTTATTATTTTCCAAATACCCATACAAAATGGTAGAACATTCCATGCATTTTGTGTGTGTGTATATATATATTTTTTTTTTTCCTGCATTCTGCACTCAGCTCCTTGCACGAGCTGAGTGGTCGCTCCCAGTGCATGTGGTATCGTAACGCTGCATTGCCTCCTTTGCTTCTCCTCTCATTATTGCCTTTCATTTGTGCTTACTGTGTGCTGCTTTAGCGCTTTGTTTAAATTGCGCTCTGTGTTTGGTATAGCGCTGTTGAAATTGTGCCAGCGCGTTCACCTCTAGTTTGCTCCCCCCTCCGCCTCCATTTTGCTTGTTGTTGTCCTCGTGTGCCCGCCCCGCCTCCCAGCTGAGTCGCCCTCCCACGGAGCTGAAATAGCGCTCCTCTCCCCATAGACGCTGTGACTCGCTCTCCTTGCACGAGCTGAGTGGTCGCTCCCAGTGCATGTGGTATCGTAACGCTGCATTGCCTCCTTTGCTTCTCCTCTCATTATTGCCTTTCATTTGTGCTTACTGTGTGCTGCTTTAGCGCTTTGTTTAAATTGCGCTCTGTGTTTGGTATTGCGCTGTTGAAATTGTGCCAGCGCGTTCACCTCTAGTTTGCTCCCCCCTCCGCCTCCATTTTGCTTGTTGTTGTCCTCGTGTGCCCGCCCCGCCTCCCAGCTGAGTCGCCCTCCCACGGAGCTGAAATAGCGCTCCTCTCCCCATAGACGCTGTGACTCGCTCTCCTTGCACGAGCTGAGTGGTCGCTCCCAGTGCATGTGGTATCGTAACGCTGCATTGCCTCCTTTGCTTCTCCTCTCATTATTGCCTTTCATTTGTGCTTACTGTGTGCTGCTTTAGCGCTTTGTTTAAACTGCGCTCTGTGTTTGGTATAGCGCTGTTGAAATTGTGCCAGCGCGTTCACCTCTAGTTTGCTCCCCCCTCCGCCTCCATTTTGCTTGTTGTTGTCCTCGTGTGCCCGCCCCGCCTCCCAGCTGAGTCGCCCTCGCCCCTCCCCCTCCACTCCCCATATATGACAGCTGTTCCTGCGCGCAGCGTCCACGCGCAGCGACCGCGCCCAATCCGCGCCGAAGGTGCGCCAAAGGTAAGCCCGTCTACGCCCGTACGCGCCTGGACCGCGCCCAGCGCCAGACCCCCTGCCCCCCGTGCTGCCCAGCCCCCCGCATTACCTACGATGCCGCCTCCCTCCTAGCCCTTAACCCCGGCCGCTCCCCCACCTGCGTCCAAGCCGCTCCTGGACACACCCATGGACCTTTCTCCTGCTACTCCTGCAAATTCAGCGGCACCGACAACATCTCCGCTACGACCACACCACAGACTCCCGACCCCAACCACCTACAATGCATCCTTCTCAACACCCGCTCGGTCCACAGACACGCCATCGACCTATGGCATCTACTAGACACCATTTCTCCAGACATCGCCTTCCTAACGGAAACATGGATGAACGCTTCCTCCGCACCAGACATCACCATTGCCATCCCTGAAGACTATAAGATCACTCGCAAAGACCGTACCAGCCACACAGGAGGAGGAATCGCTATCGTCCATAAGAAATCAATCCGCATCTCAACCAACTCTGACGCCAACCTCGCCAACTCCGAACACCTTCACTTCCAGATCCACATCGACCCCAAAACCACACTCAGAGGCACCCTCCTCTACAGACCACCTGGACCCCGCGCAAAATTCAGTGAAGACATCACGGACTTCATCACTCCACACGCACTCCCCTCCAAAGACTACATCCTTCTGGGAGATCTCAACTTTCACCTTGAAAAGATCAACGACCGCAACACCACCACCCTCTTGGACAACCTCGCCAACCTCGGACTTAAACAACTAGTCACTTCCCCCACCCACATCGCAGGTCACACACTCGACCCCATCTTCACCTCCAGCAACCATGTCTCCTTCAGCCACACTACGGAGCTCCTCTGGACTGACCACAGCTGCGTTCACTTCACCTACAACAAGCCAAAACCCACCAACCACCTCCAACCAACTCTGCAAAGGAACTGGAACAAAATCACCACCGACCAGATCTCCGCATCGCTCCTTCTAAACACCCCAGCCCACTCTTCCAACCCAAACCAATCCGCCGCCAACCTCACCCTATGGTTATCCAACACCGCCGACACCTTAGCACCACTGAAAAAACGACAAAGCAAACCTGGCAGCAAGAAGGCCTCATGGTTCAACGATGATCTTAAGAAGTCCAAGAAACTCTGCCGCTCCCTTGAAAAGGCCTGGAAAAAAGACCCAACCACTAGCACCAAGGACGCCTTCAAAAACGCCACCCGCACTCACCACCAACTAATCCGAAAGGCCAAGAAAACAGCATTCAAGGATCGACTTGACAACAACGCCCACAACAGCAAGGAACTTTTCAACATCGTCAAGGAATTTTCCAATCCCTCGGCCAACTCCAACGACATCACCCCCTCTCAAGCCCTCTGCGACTCCCTAGCCTCATTCTTCCACAACAAGATTGCAGACATCCACAACAGCTTCGACAACCAACCCGGAGACCAACCCACCCAACCATTTGCTGAACATTCTCCCCCCGTGAACACCCTTAACGACTGGAACCCAATCTCCACCGAGGACACCATCCGCCTGATGAACTCCATCCACTCAGGATCCCCCACAGACCCATGTCCTCATCACATCTTCAACAAAGCAGACTCCGTCATAGCACCGCACCTCCGAGACGTCATCAACTGCTCCTTCAACTCCGCCACCTTCCCGGAAGACTGGAAACACGCTGAACTCACCGCCCTTCTGAAAAAACCCACAGCGGACCCCACCGAACTCAAAAACTACCGCCCCATTTCGCTCCTTCCATTACCGGCCAAAGTCATCGAGAAAGCTGTCAACAACCAGCTCGCCGCTTTCCTCGAAACCAACAAATCCCTCGACTCCTCACAATCTGGCTTCCGAGCAAAACACAGCACTGAGACCGCCCTCATCGCAGAAACAGACGACATTCGAACTCTACTGGACAATGGAGACACAGTCGCCCTCATCCTCCTCGACCTCTCTGCAGCATTCAACACAGTCTGCCACAGCACCCTTTTACAACGCCTCAATAACATCGGAATACAAGGAAAAGCACTTGAATGGATCACCTCGTTCCTCACCGGAAGAACCCAGAGAGTCCGCCTCCCACCATTCAAGTCCGAGGCCACTGAAGTCATCTGTGGCGTACCACAAGGATCCTCACTCAGCCCCACCCTCTTCAACGTATACATGAGCCCCCTCGCGGCCATCGCCCGCCAACACAACCTCAACATCATCTCTTACGCGGATGACACTCAACTAATCCTTTCTCTCACCAATGACCCCAGCACCGCCAAAGCCAGCCTACACGAGGGAATGAAGGAAGTTGCCGAATGGATGAAACAAAGCCATCTGAAACTGAACTCAGACAAAACGGAAGTCCTCATCTTAGGTACATCCCCCTCCGCATGGGACGACTCTTGGTGGCCGGAAGCCCTTGGAAAAGCACCCATCCCGACAGACCACGCACGGAACCTGGGCGTCATCCTGGATTCTTCACTCTCAATGAACAGACAAGTCCGCGCCGTATCCTCATCCTGCTTCAACATTCTGCGCATGCTCAAAAAAACATTTCGCTGGATCCCCACCGAAACCAGGAAAACTGTCACCCATGCTCTGGCCACGAGCCGACTGGACTACGGAAACACCCTCTACGCAGGTACTACCGCTAAACTCCAGAAGAAACTCCAACGAATCCAAAATGCCTCAGCCAGGATCATATTAGACATCCCGCGCAACGAACACATCTCTGGTCACCTGAAAGACCTCAACTGGCTACCCGTCAACAAGAGAATCACTTTCCGACTGCTAACCCACGCACACAAATCACTCTACGACATCGGACCCGAATGCCTCAACTCACGACTGTCCTTTTACACCCCCTCCCGCCAATTGCGTTCCTCCAGCCATGCCCTCGCCACTGTACCTCGCATCAATAAGACCACCATGGGAGGCAGATCCTTCTCATACCTGGCTGCTAAAACATGGAACTCACTCCCCGCTCACCTTCGCCTTACCCAGAACCACCTAGCATTCAGAAAGCAACTTAAAACGTGGATATTTGACAAGTAATCCTCCTCCCCTTTCTAAGCGCCTTGAGACCCTCTGGGTATGTAGTGCGCTATATAAATTCTCTGACTTGACTTGACCTCTAAAATGTTACAACATAGTGAACACATCTTTATGAAGTGTAAGTGATAAACATAAGAATTTAACCCCTGAAGACCTTAATTGGCTGCTAAACACCCCTCTGCAAATCACACAGTGTTGCTGAATGCAAAATATGCTACCATTAAATTAGGGATGGTCAGAATGCTTCAGTTCCACCCGCGAAATTGGCAGAATTTTCGCCACTTTGTCACTCTTAACACAGTTTTCTCGGCAAATTTCGCCAATCGCTGTGTGGCGGAATTTTTCACCTGGGATGCTCCACAATATGCGGATGGCTAACGCGATTTGACATCTCCTCGCGCGATTTTATAACGCCGGTGGCTGACAGAGTTCACAAACAACTGTGGTCAGAAGCCTAGTTCGAGTAGATTTGTTGAAGCCGAGTAGATTTTCCACTCGAGCGGCTGAGAAATCGATTCGAATGGCTGCATACTCTTGCGCAACACATGGGGCCGTTTATACTGCGTTTTAGCACAGCTGGTACTACCGCCACCGAATTGTAGCACAAGCTTCATATTTTACGCCCATTGGTGGAATTCCACAAAATCTTGCAGAGGTTTTTTCTGTAATTTTGTGGAATTCCACAGAGTGAAATTCTGCTAGTTTTGCCTAACCCTACATTAAATGTCGTGTCTAGTCGAAGACTTTTATTTTTATACCAAATAAAGTTACGAGACTATTAAGGGCAAGGGGCAATTGTTTTCCTCGGTGTTGATCTGGTCTTTAGTGCGCGTCTGTAGTTAAAGATGTTACTTTAGCGCACTGTGCGTTCTTGTAGCTATTTTGTAGAAGGGTAAAACTCAGCCCACTTGAAACAGAAACATGGTTATGGGGCACACAAACAGACACGGATACACAGAGCACAAAGTGAGACAGACGCGCAAAAGACACCAAAAACACATTGACACATTCCCTTTAACAGACATATCGACACAGAGAGACGCACACAAACACAGTCAGACACAAATACCCACAAACCCATACAAAGAGACAGACACACAAACACACGGGCACAACCACAAAGTCACGCTCATAAGCCCACATGCATGCAGACACAATCAAAAACACAGCCACACAAACACAAAATCTACTATTTGTATATGTTAAAATATCTTTATTCGGCAAATTAATCACCATAAAAGAATACATATACAATACATTTCCGATTCTCCAATAAAATTAATAAAATACGAATAAAAGAAGGAGATGCACCATGCACCTATTTGTATATATATGTATATACAGATAACTCCAACCACTATTATATGTAGTAGACCTTTGTACTCACTACCATTCTTGTGATTCTTAGAGTTTATCCATTTGTATCTCTTCCTTGAGTGACTTTACAACTTGTACATTTGCATTTTTTTCTATTTGTATCTCTTCCCTGTGTGACTTTACAACTTGTACATTTGCAAGTTGTTTTCCTGTTTGCATCTTTTATGTAACTCATGTAATCCTAAATCCTTATGTATCGGAACTGGTTCTTTTGTAAAGCACTCTGACACCTTCGGGTAATGTTCGCGCTATAAAAAATCATATTTAATAAAATAAAATCAAAACAATCAAAATATTACAGGGCTTATTTACAAGCCTCTTGCACCGCCCGTACGTCACTTTTTTCCATGTTAAAAGTGACGCACTGGCGGCGCAAGGGGCTTGTAAATAAGCCCCCATGCCACATGTTACTCAGGAGTGCTCCAGAGACCGAATAAACGCGTGAGTATTGCCCGTATGTTGACACCCAGAGGTGGAGAGTGCGTGTGTCTGTGGTGCAGCACCCGGGGCGAGTGTTATCTTGAGCGGGGCGAGGGCTCATTTTGTGGGAGGGGCGCCCCCCCCCCCCCCCTTCCCCTTCCCCACTCCCCAGGCGAGAGTCGAGGTGGGGCAGGCTGGCCCGCTGGAGATAGAGGTGACAGTCGGCAATGGCATGGTACTCCTTTAATATCTATGCTATTATATAGAGGGGGGTGGTGCAATGCAAGCAGAAGCAACGGGGTGCACATAGCCACTGAAGGGGCATACAGTTATCTAGAGGGAATATATGCAAATCTAGAATTAATTCCCTAATGGTCGTCCCATTTGAGCATGACTTGGCTATGGAAAATCAGGCTTGTCTCAACATTCACTAATAACAAGAGACCACCTTCGCCCTGTTTGTCGGGGATGTGGGCCTGAAGAGATTCAACAGAGGTCGAGCTTGAGGGTGGGGGCAGTGTGAGGTGATGCGGCCTATTCACAAACATCCAATGACAAGAGCAGTAAAAACAAGTACCGTCACCCACCCCAACGTTAAACAAACGCAGGGTACAAGAAATGCACAGACGTCAAAATGTGTACTGGGACAGCCTAGTTATGGACCTTTCCAAAGATAAGTTACGAGTCACCCGGTTCTGGCAAAACATCACATTTAATGTAAAATCTCAGGCGCATTTTTACAATCCTCTTTTCAAAGTGCGCCCAAGGCTCCAGTGTATCCTATTTTTAAATAATAATTGAATGTTTTGTCGATAGTGCGTCACACCACACGTCTGCCGTTTCTCAGCGCTATAAAAAGCAAGTATTGATTTTGGCCAATGTAGTTTTCCTCAATTTAACAGTTTTGAGAGGATGGGAGGCTGGGTAGGAGTTGCCGCATGTTTCAGCAGCGAGCGTTTAACTTCACAAAACCCTCCTGTGGCTTACAGGCCCTGGGAGTCGTGTACACTGGTGGTAGATGTGTGCCTCTTGCGTTTACAATGGAAACTGCCACTTTAAAATATATGTCCATCATTTATTTTTCTGTATTGCCAGCTTGTCGGTGGTCTTGGGTGGGAAGCGCTGTTATTGGTGCTTTTATGTGTCTGTCCCCTTCCGTCACCCATCACAGATTCATCCCCTAACCACAGGCCTCAGCGTGTGATGGAGTAGGAAAACGTGCGTGTTTTTTTTAATCATAAATCAGAGGGAGCAGGTCTGAGAAGTGGCCCTTTAATCATCCTGACCAGGGAGCCCGTCTGCTTCTAAAGAAACACGAGGCAGCAAGGGCTGGCACCGCTCGATTGGAGTACTGCAGAATAACAAGCTTCACTAATACACCTGGAATATTAGTATCATATATCATAAGCACTAAAAGCCTCGGCTGAGCTCCAGTCTGCAGTGCTCCCTCTCCCCACCTGCACGAAACTCCGGCCAATCATCACGTTTCCTGTCCAGAGCTGTACCCTCAGACAACGGAAGAGGGCTGCAGGCAGAGGGGGCGAGAGCAGGACGGAGGAGGGCTGTGGGCAGAGGCGGCGAGAGCAGGACGGAGGAGGGCTGTGGGCAGAGGCGGCGAAAGCAGGACGGAGGAGGGCTGCGGGCAGAGGGAAGGGGGGTGGGGGGTGAGCGGAGCCGAGCAGCTCCAGAAAGAGCTGAAGGCGAGAGACAGGCACAGACACAGAAGCAACGCTCACGGATCGCATCAAGCCGGGGAAAAGAGTATGGGACCTTGGCGAGAGGGAGGGTGTGGGGCGGGACTTAAAAAAAGAGACAGAAACGCCCACGGATCGCATCAAGGCGGGGAAAATAGTAAATGACACACATCTCTTCCAATGGCTAGCTTTTATTTACGAAGCTAGCCAATGGAAGTGAGAGGCAGGATAAAGCACACTGTTGAAGTCAATAAGTCTTCGGCTCCGCCCCCCCCACTGCTTCGCAGTGGGACGGTAGCCTCGACCTAAAAACGAAACGTTTAACTGAGAATGTAAAAGTGGTTAGTGCTGACGATTAATTGAAGACATTTCTTGTGGTCGAGCCGAGCTCTCACCTTGTTTCAACTTGATCTTGTTGTTAGAAGTCCATCTTCTGTCTGTGTGGAAAAAAATGGTGCGTGTTAAAAAGCCAGCCTTCATCAGTTGTGCCAAAAAGTGCTGCATTACATTGTTTTCACATGTCTTCATTCCTTGACCAAATACTAGTGAGTGGTTTATTCTAACATTCTTAAATGTACTTTGTAGGTGGAACATCAGGTGGCGGGGCCAACGTGGAGGTGGTGGTGGTGCCCGACACGGAGGCAGAGGGCAATTCCTCAGGGGAGGATGCGGCGGTTCCAGTGCCGGCTGTGAGAGTTCAGACGGTGGTGGTGGCGGGCAGAGGTAAGCTCTTATATATTCCTTACTTATTGAGATTGAAGACGTGGCTGGGAAGGAAAGAATATGAGATGCATGGCTGGGTGAATGATGAAGCAATGATTGGTGGAAGGACAACAGCCTGGGTGGGTGACACAGAAACTGTATGTGTCCATATACCTGGATCATGCTACTATCTGACTCTTAGATAGCATATGTGTATCTAGAGCAGGGGTACTCATAGTACGGCCCGCGGGCCGGTGGCAGCCCGGCAAGCCTTCCTTGGCGGTGTGCAGACCTTGCAGACAATCACTGCTCCCCCGGCCCCCACAGAGCAGAGTGGAGATGCAGGGCCACAAAGAGGTGAAATAGAACATAGCCTCTGCTCTGTGGGGCCGGGCAAGCAGTGATTGTCAGGGTGGAGATGCAGGGGCACTACAACAAACAAAGCCTCAATATTATGTTAATGGTCTTTTAAAGACCTGTTAAGTACTTTGGTGTGGCTGTCTGTGTGGGCGCGTTGAGGAAGCTGTCTCAGCCCGGGCTGAAGGCTGACACAGACAGACACACACACAGTGAGATGACAGAGGGGGAGGGAGAGGGAGGGCAGGAGGGAGAGAGAGATGGAGAGGGAGGGCAGGAGGGAGAGCATGAGTGAGAGAGATGTATGTAAATGCTGGGTCTGGTGGCTCAGTGGATGAAGGCATCTGCTGCAGGGACCTGTGTGCAACCTCATGGTCACAAGTTTTCGTTTTGCTTTAGCCCCGCCCCCTCTGACTCCGCCCCCACCAGTGCAGCCCTCGGCCACAAACTACACTGTAAATTTAGCCCCTGAGAGAAAGTCTGTAAGTACCCATGATCTAGAGAGAGTAGACGGTCAGTGGATGAACTAAGTGTAACTTTGAAGAGCATGTAACACTGCACCCGCACGTCCGTTCCAGTGTAGGAAAGGCAAGGAAAAGAAGTTTTAATTTTGTCCAAATACTACCATCAATAGTGGCAGTAGTTTGTATTGCAAGCACAGCATAGATCCGGTTATTAGGGTGGCCACTCCCTACCTCTCTTAATAAGTTTAGTAGTACTCAGTCATTCATGTGTGGATGTATCACTGGTCACTCAATAAAAAGCAAAGCACCTAAAGTCATCCCATATATAAGCAAAAACATCCCATGTGAAGTGATAGATAATCCGATTATTTATCTTCTTCAATTTTCCATTTCTAGTACTCATTTCCACTGTAGGGTGAAAGTTAAATTAATTAAGCAGTAGCCCTTGAGTTGTAACAGAGTATTCTCAGTGCCACCCATAATAGAAAAGTAAGAGCTTCACCACCTGCATGTACTGGACGGGTACAGTAACGCAACGCAAGTCTAGGTCACTCCTCATGGCGTGCGTCTCTTTTTCTCGGGTGCAAGTTTACTGCGCTGGCATTATGCCGGCTTGCAGAAGATAACGTACCAATTTTCCTAAACAAGAGACAAGAAGAAGAATAAGACTGGTGTACTTTCATAGTCGACTCCAATGGAAGTCCATAGTGCTCGTAGAATTTGTTCCTTAAACTCCCACTAATGTTAGAGCAAGGATGAAGAAGTGTGAGGTTAGATACTGGCCTCAATACTTATGTAATGCGCTTGCAAGTTGCTAGTTGTAGTGCAACACAAATTTCTGCTGAATGATTGAGTTAATCTTAAAGAGCATTGGTTACAGACTATGTCTTTCTTTCTTCATATAGGTTCTCCTTCCAAACGAACAAGGAGGAAGGAGCTGGCTAGAGCGGCCCGGCAACGGAGGATCGATGCCACTGTGGCAGAATATCGGCGGCTGGTGGCCCTGGAGGACGAAGAAAGTGTGCAGTCGACCACAACAACTACGTTGTCTGCATCGGCCTCCGTGCCCCCACGGGCTGCCACCCAGCACCGTGGTCCACCCAGACTGAGCCGGGCTGCCAAAGCCAAACGCCACCGCCGAGTAGCAAGGACAACAGCTTCCTCTCACAGCCGTTGCACCTGCAAGGCATTGAAGGCACGCCTGCGCCGCAGTACCCTGATGGTGTCCCGCCTCCAGCAGGAGCTCCACCACTTTTCAAACGAGTTGGAGGGGCTCCGCGTAGAGCACGCCTTGCTCCGCCAGGAGCATGATGCCCTGGCCCAAAAAGTAGACAGCATCCACCCATAGTGTCCCTTGCCCCTTTTTTAGAGACTTTTGGGGGGTGGGAATTGGGAGTTGGGTTTTTGGGGACTTTTGAAGGACAATCGTTGGGGTTAGGGAGGGTTCTGCGGGAGATTATTTTGTTAGGGATATAAATATACTTTTTCAAACTTTATCTGAGCATACCCGTTTCTTACTGCTTGCCTGGTGGGTGGGGGTTTAACAGTGACTTTGTTTTCCTGAAAGCTTAGTTCCATTTTCTTCCTTTAAGTGTAAATGCCCAAATGTTTTCAACACTAAGTGCCTCTCACAGAGTAAGTGAAGTGAATCCAAGAGTCCTAGGACTTTAGTAGTACTACCGTCAGTCTCTCGTCTCTCCTACTAATACTCCATTATACCCCCAAACCACCAAACGCTTATCTTACCTGTAATTTGTGTTTGAAAGTAGGGCTAGACCCAGGGCTGGCTCCACGGCAAACAGCGAATAAGGTTGGCAATCTTGGTCGGATAAAATTTCATCATAGCGGTGGTACTAGTGGTGTGACACAGTGGCAGTTGCATGCCTATGAAAAAAAAAATTTAAATCTGGTTTGTCCTCCTGAGCAATTCAACGGTACAACTGAGAATATAGCAGGTGACAGAAGTACACTAGAACAGTGCCACATTGCAGCCTAACAAATGGTAAAGTATAACTACTAATTCGGTTGAAGTTCTTTGACATTAGCCATGGGTCTTTGTCAAGCAGAGTAAGAATATATCCTCGGATTTCTTCACCAGCCTGTTGCTATCACCTTATCCTCCCCAGCAAGTGTGTGGATTTATTGCTGTAATTTAGTCACACATCAATCAAAACCACACAGCCCGGGGGAAGAGGGTTAGGGTTTGAAAAATGGATGGGTACGGGGGTTTTTGGGAAAGGTTTTGGGAGACAAGAAAAAATAGCACAGCATGGACAAACAATTGTGAACATAAACAAATCTTTGGGTACAAACCTATCCATCAATCTTTGAAAGTGCATGCACTACTGCATGCATGTCAGTGAAAAGTAAGTAGTACTTTCGACAACTGTGGAAGAAAGAATGCGACAGTACAGGGCCTGTGTGGCATTATTGATAACGATATTCAACATAAGGTCTCTGTAGCCAGATACCCGAGAGCCTTGCTGGTCACTATAAATCCATTCACAACAAAACTCAATGGGGTTGGTCTGGAAGGTATAGTAGATAGAAAAGGAGAAATTGCTTTTTTTTCTAGGTGTCCCCTCACTCACCAGGGTTGCCCCTTGGTGACATGCTTCATCATTGGGGCCATCCCAGTCCTCTACGGGCTGGGGTGTGCTGCGACTTGCGAATTACGTAGGAGCACTTACAAATGACTATGTGTGGTGCAGATGTGATAGTGGAGTGGACTAAGTGATGTGTTAAGGGATCAATTTAGAAGAAGAGAGAGATCCAAGAAATGCAGTCACAGTCAGAGAAAAAGGCAAGGGATACTGTATCTATGTTGTTGTAGTTGTCCTGTTGGAAGTGGTAAGTAAGTTGCCTGCAGAAACAAAAAATCCTCTTATTAGCGGCACTCCTCCATTGCAGCCGACGCTTCGTCCATCGATGTTGGTCACCAGAAGACACCCTGTAAAAAAAGCACAGCATAGACAAACAATTGCACATAAACAATTCTTTGGGTACAAACCTATCCATCAATCTTTGAAAGTGCATGCACTACTGCATGCATGTCAGTGAAAAGTAAGTAGTACTTTCGACAACTGTGGAAGAAAGAATGCGACAGTACAGGGCCTGTGTGGAATTATTGATAACGATATTCAACATAAGGTCTCTGTAGCCAGATACCCGAGAGCCTTGCTGGTCACCATAAATCCATTCACAACAACACTCAATGGGGTTGGTCTGGAAGGTATGGTAGATAGAAAAGGAGAAATTGCTTTTTTTCTAGGTGTCCCCTCACTCACCAGGGTTGCCCCTTGGTGACTTGCTTCATCATTGGGGCCATCCCAGTCCTCTACGGGCTGGGGCGTGCTGCGACTTGCGAATTACGTAGGAGCACTTACAAATGACTATGTGTGGTGCAGATGTGATAGTGGAGTGGACTAAGTGATGTGTTAAGGGATCAATTTAGAAGCAGAGAGAGATCCAAGAAATGCAGTCACAGTCAGAGAAAAAGGCAAGGGATACTGTATCTATGTTGTTGTAGTTGTCCTGTTGGAAGTGGTAAGTAAGTTGCCTGCAGAAAAAAAATCCTCTTATTAGCGGCACTCCTCCATTGCAGCCGACGCTTCGTCCATCGATGTTGGTCACCAGAAGACACCCTGTAAAAAAAACACAGCATAGACAAACAATTGAACATAAACAATTCTTTGGGTACAAACCTATCCATCAATCTTTGAAAGTGCATGCACTACTGCATGCATGTCAGTGAAAAGTAAGTAGTACTTTCGACAACTGTGGAAGAAAGAATGCGACAGTACAGGGCGTGTGTGGAATTATTCATAACGATATTCAACATAAGGTCTCTGTAGCCAGATACCTGAGAGCCTTGCTGGTCACTATAAATCCATTCACAACAACACTCAATGGGGTTGGTCTGGAAGGTATAGTAGATAGAAAAGGAGAAATTGCTTTTTTTCTAGGTGTCCCCTCACTCACCAGGGTTGCCCCTTGGTGACATGCTTCATCATTGGGGCCATCCCAGTCCTCTACGGGCTGGGGCGTGCTGCGACTTGCGAATTACGTAGGAGCACTTACAAATGACTATGTGTGGTGCAGATGTGATAGTGGAGTGGACTAAGTGATGTGTTAAGGGATCAATTTAGAAGCAGAGAGAGATCCAAGAAATGCAGTCAGTCAGAGAAAAAGGCAAGGGATACTGTATCCATGTTGTTGTAGTTGTCCTGTTGGAAGTGGTAAGTAAGTTGCCTGCAGAAAAAAAATCCTCTTATTAGCGGCACTCCTCCATTGCAGCCGGCGCTTCGTCCATCGATGTTGGTCACCAGAAGACACCCTGTCCACTGCCTGCCTGATGCTGAATTGTGGCTCGCTAATGTGAAGCCTGACTCCATCCTTTTTTCCCCGTTGCAGAGACTGAAACCCGGCCTGTAATTATTCAACGAAAAACAGGAAGTGATATAATATTACAACACCACTGATAAATAAATATAAGGTATGTAGGCTGTGGAGTGCAAAAAGTCACAATTTGATTTTCCTAGTAGACAGTACAATATTTTTGAAAGTGCGTACTCTGTCTGAGTCACCTTTTGAAGGATAAATAAGTAGGGGCAAATTAATGTAGCGGATCTTTCCCCTCAAGCTAGGTGTACTGTAAACTGTGTTTTAGAACAAAATTAGATCTTCCTAGCAGTGCTCCCACCCAGACCCTTACTAAAGCCAGTCGCAAAAATGTAGAAGACCCCCAATCAAATCTCAAAAAACGAGGCCTAGCAGAAAACTGGTGACAAAACTTACTTTGAAAGTAAAAGTAGGCCGAAGTACCCCCTTCCTAATTACCCCTTACCCACCGTGGATTGCATTCAAACCACTTGCAAGCAACCAAGCAAAAGTAGCCATAGCCAGCATCGCTCCAAGACTCGAAATCCCCCCCACTCAAACACATGCAATAGAAATACTGCTAACCCTAACGAACCCTAAGTTAAGAATAGTGGCAAAGGCTTTCTTTAACTATGTCAAATCCCCCCTTTCCCACCATGGATTTTCTTCAAATGACTTGCAACCAAAATTACACATTCTCACGAGTGCACTAAGACCCCAGAACTCAGTTGCAAAAATCTAGAACACCCCGAAACACATTCAATCCTGCTGCTAGGGCTAACCCTAACGAACCCTAAGTTACAAAAAGTGCCAAAAGGCTTTTCCGCGAGGATTTTGTCCCAACCACTTCTACCCGGTATTAGACCTTCCCAGGAATGCCCCAAGACCCGCCAACCCACCCGCCAAGAAGCATAACACCCCCAAACAGGCCAAAAGCAAAATCTCATACTTGCAATATTTCTCGGCCTTCGGTCCAAACGCGCTGCGTAGCTAGGCCATAAGTCGGGGTTGCCACGACGGATTTCCTGAAAAGCAAATGCAATCAAGATTAGAGTGTCCCAGCAGTGCTCCCAGACCACGAAACTCACCCACAAACAGACGGAACCCCCCCTAAGAGCACCTCAAAGGCAAGCAAGTCATCAAAAACACAAAAAAATTTCCGCCTGGGATTTGGTCCAAAACACTTTTATCCGGTATTAGAGCTTCCCAGCAATGGCCCCAGAGCCGTCAACCCAGGAGAAAACGAGTAGAAGACCCCAAACAGCCAAAGAGCAAAAGTACAAAAATGGGGACTTAGTCAACTTTTCACAAATTTCCCAAATCACTCTGCGCGCGCTCTGCAGCTAGGCCCTAACTCCCCTCTGCCACCATGGATTTGCTTCAAACCTCTTGCAAAGTAAAGTATATATAGCCAGCAGTGCGCCCAGACCCCGAAACCCACCCACAAACACCAGGAAGCCCCCCAAACAGGCCCCCGAAAACGCTACATTGAGCAAAATGTCAGAAATAGCCAAAAAAAAATCGGCCTGGATTTTGTCCCAACCACTTCTACACGGAATTAGACCTTCCCAGGAATGCCCCAAGACACGCCAACCCACCCGCCAAGAAGCATAACACCCCCAAACAGGCCAAAAGCAAAATCTCATACTTACAATATTTCTCGGCCTTCGGTCCAAACGCGCTGCGTAGCTAGGCCATAAGTTGGGGTTGCCACGACGGATTTCCTGAAAAGCAAATGCAATCAAGATTAGAGTGCCCAGCAGTGCTCCCAGACCCCGAAACTCACCCACAAACACCAGGAAGCCCCCCAAACAGGCCCCTGAAAACGCTACATTGAGCAAAATGTCAGAAATAGCCCCAAAAAAATTGGCCTGGATTTTGTCCCAACCACTTCTACCCGGTATTAGACCTTCCCATGAATGCCCCAAGACCAGCCAACCCACCCGCCAAGAAGCATAACACCCCCAAACAGGCCAAAAGCAAAATCTCATACTTGCAATATTTCTCGGCCTTCGGTCCAAACGCGCTGCGTAGCTAGGCCATAAGTCGGGGTTGCCACAACGGATTTCCTGAAAAGCAAATGCAATCAAGATTAGAGTGTCCCAGCAGTGCTCCCAGACCACGAAACTCACCCACAAACAGACGGAACCCCCCCTAAGAGCACCTCAAAGGCAAGCAAGTCATCAAAAACACAAAAAAATTTCCGCCTGGGATTTGGTCCAAAACACTTTTATCTGGTATTAGAGCTTCCCAGCAATGGCCCCAGAGCCGTCAACCCAGGAGAAAACGAGTAGAAGACCCCCAAACAGCCAAAGAGCAAAAGTACAAAAATGGGGACTTAGTCAATTTTTCACAAATTTCCCAAATCACTCCGCGCGCGCTCTGCAGCTAGGCCCTAACTCCCCTCTGCCACCATGGATTTGCTTCAAACCTCTTGCAAAGTAAAGTATATATAGCCAGCAGTGCGCCCAGACCCCGAAACCCACCCACAAACACCAGGAAGCCCCCCAAACAGGCCCCCGAAAACGCTACATTGAGCAAAATGTCAGAAATAGCCAAAAAAAAATCGACCTGGATTTTGTCCCAACCACTTCTACCCGGTATTAGACCTTCCCAGGAATGCCCCAAGACACGCCAACCCACCCGCCAAGAAGCATAACACCCCCAAACAGGCCAAAAGCAAAATCTCATACTTGCAATATTTCTCGGCCTTCGGTCCAAACGCGCTGCGTAGCTAGGCCATAAGTCAGGGTTGCCACGACGGATTTCCTGAAAAGCAAATGCAATCAAGATTAGAGTCTCCCAGCAGTGCTCCCAGACCACGAAACTCACCCACAAACACCAGGAAGCCCCCCAAACAGGCCCCCGAAAACGCTACATTGAGCAAAATGTCAGAAATAGCCAAAAAAAAATCGGCCTGGATTTTGTCTCAACCACTTCTACCCGGTATTACACCTTCCCAGGAATGCCCCAAGACCCGCCAACCCACCCGCCAAGAAGCATAACACCCCCAAACAGGCCAAAAGCAAAATCTCATACTTGCAATATTTCTCGGCCTTCGGTCCAAACGCGCTGCGTAGCTAGGCCATAAGTCGGGGTTGCCACGACGGATTTCCTGAAAAGCAAATGCAATCAAGATTAGAGTGTCCCAGCAGTGCTCCCAGACCACAAAACTCACCCACAAACAGACGGAACCCCCCCTAAGAGCACCTCAAAGGCAAGCAAGTCATCAAAAACACAAAAAAATTTCCGCCTGGGATTTGGTCCAAAACACTTTTATCCGGTATTAGAGCTTCCCAGCAATGGCCCCAGAGCCGTCAACTCACCTGCAAAGAGGTACAACAACACCCCCACAAGTGCTGAGTCTTTCTTCATTGGGCGTAAACCAGCCCTCTGGTTTGATGGAAATAGGAGTCTGGAGGAGGAGGATAGAGGAGCATGTTCTTCTGAACTTGTGAACCTGAGGAATGCAGACTGCGGCAACTTCAAATCAATTAGCAAACCAGTGAAGACAGTTCTGCTGATGGGCTTGATTTTGTGATTATCTGATTAAAGTTTGAAATATATTAACTGTGCACAACAAAGAAAGACAGACACACAGGAATAAAAGTGAATAAGGATGAAAAAGAAAGTTATTGATTCGTTGTCTCATTTTCAGGGCTCGGTATCACGGTCCAGAAATAAGAATAAGGCTTCGTCATCATACTCTGCGAATTCAGGCAGGGTGAGCTCAGTGTCACCTGACAGAGTAGAAATTCCCTCATCTATGTTGCTGGCCACCTCCTCTTCATCCGGCACGCTTTCTCGTACTCTGAAATCTGGTGGTATGAGGTGCTGATTCATCTTGATCATTGTTAACCTCTCCACATTTTTGGGCGAGAGGCGGCTCCGTTTGGGAGTTACAATGCCACCAGCAGCACTGAAAACCCGTTCAGAAGACACACTTGCGAGTGGGCAAGACAAGTAGTTTAAAGCCAGGTTGGTGAGCTGTGGCCACAATTCTTTTTTCCCATGCCAATACGCCAATGGGTCAGAATTAACATAGACCTCTGTTGAGTCATTCAGATAGTCCTTCACCATCGACTCAAGGTCCTCATCAAAGGTTCCTCCACTTTGCTTAGCTCTTGCTGTGCCTCTGACCTTTTGAGAACCAAACCCACCCAGAGCTAGCCAATCCTCTTCAGCCTCCAATGTTTCTGTTGTGTCTCGTGCAGATGATCCGGTTGCCGGTGTCTTTAACGGCTGAGAGGTCACTTGTGCCACAGCCACAGGTGCAGAAGTGGATTGTTTTGACTGGGGATGGCCTGCTGATGTACTGCCGTTTCCTTCAATTTTCAGCCGTTCTCTTTCAAACCTCTTGGCTGACAAGGCTAGCCAACTTTTGTACTTTGGAACATGTTCATCATCAAAAGGAAAGAATGCTTGGCCTGCCAGCGCCTTTTTGTAGCGTGGATCCAGAATACTAGCACAAATGTAATGCTCTTCTGAGTGGATCTTTTTAAGACGTTCATCACCTGGTAGGAGCTCTAATAATTTCTCAGCCAGAAGCAAAGAGTCTTGGTTTTTTTCATCTTTTTCAAACACAGAACACACCTCCTTCAGTTGGTCCTCCAGCATGTACAACAATGGGATAGCTTTTCCCAAATTAGAGTCCTCCTTGCTGACTGCACGCGTGAAGAACTCAAAAGGACGAAGCATGCGTGTCAGGCTTTGAACTATGTTCCATTGCGCCGCACCCATCCTCAGCTCCTCTGTACCCTCTGTAAGGAAATATTGATCGAGTTCCTTATACTGCTCATACAGACGCTCAAGCATGTAGAAGGTTGAGTTTCAACGTGTTACCACCTCCTGGATGAGTGCTTTCACTGGCATTTGACGTTGATATAGCAGGCTCCTCAGCTGCTTCCGGGCCTTAAAAGAATGGCTGAAATGCTTGCACATTTTTCGGCAGGTGTCCAATACACTGTACGCTGCACTGCCTTTATTACCCAAGAATTTTTGGACAACCAGGTTTATACAGTGCACCAAACACGGCACTCTGAAATAGTCACCGTCCCTCATGGCCTTAACTATATTGGAGCCATTGTCTGTGGAAACATAACCAACCTGGCGTTTTAGTGGGGACAGACAGTTAAGGACCTTTGTGTTAAAGACATCCAAAATGTTATCTGCTGTGTGACGTTTCTCCAAACCAAACATGGCTAGTGTTGCATGTTTCTGAGCAGCTTTAAAAACAATGTCCGCGTCAACACCTGCGTTTAGCTTTGCTTTAGCCCCTGAAAAAGAGACCCAGTGTTCAGTGATGCACATGTAATCAGCGCCTGCGCCACTGGTCCACATGTCTGTTGTCAGATGTATAGTGTGAACAGCACTCTTCTGCAAAGCTGCCCCAATCACCTTCAGAACATCTTCATGTAGTGCTGGAACCGCAACTCGGGCAAAATAGAACCGGCTAGGAACCTTCCATTTAGGGCAGAGCGCTGCCACTAATTCTAGAAAACCAACCCCTTCTACAAAAGAAAAAGGGAGAAGGTCCAGAGCTAGCATTTTAGCCAGCTTAGCGTTATACAGACGCGTCAGTGGGTGGTTGCGTTCATATTGCGCTTCTGTAAACAACATCTTTTTAATGTTGCCCTGGACCAAGGATTTACGGGATGATGATGATATCTTCGACCCAGTTACGCTCGCTGATGAACTTTTCCGCATTGATGTCTCACTCTCTCCCACACTCTTAGTGTGGCTCACATGGGGTGTGCTGCTGACAGGGGTACTGGGTGTAAGTGAAGGGTTTGACACGTCTTTTTCCTCCTCGTCATCATCAGATGAAACAGCATTACGTGCAATTCGGGCTTCCTTGATCGCCTGTAGGTGCGCAAACCATTTGACAGCGTGCCTTCTTTCAAGATGACCTCTCTGGCATCCGGTACCATAGTTGGAACCCAACTTACCACGACTAACTCGAAGCTTACACATGCTACAAATGGCTACGGTTTCATTTTTTGGGCAAATACTAAAGAAGTCCCAAACTGCAGACTTGAAATGTCTTTGGGGGCCGGAGGAGGCGGCGATACTGGTGGTGGTGGTGGTCCTGCTGCTAATGCCAGATGAAGTGGAGGATGTGGATTGCCGAACTTCAGTACGTTTTGCACTTTAACCACCACGAATTGAGGTCGAGGTGGATGTAGGTCCCTTCTTGCGAGTTAGAAATATGGAAGCGGTAGGTGTTGGTGTACTACTTAACTCCAAATCTAATGATTGTTGTGTTTCCATTTCCATTGCCTCCTCGTCGACATCATCATCACGCTCAGCAGCTTATCGGGATAGGGTCAAAATGTCTCTTTGCTGCATGCCCGGTGGGGCTGCAGTGACCTTTGTGATGACTGGCTCGTCGTCATCGTGAGAGGCTTCATCACCAGCAGTATCTGTCACTTCTTGTTGAGCCTCATCACAATCCATAGCTATGAGTTTTTCGACGACCTTCCTTTTACGCTTAGGTACCTTTGTCAGATCATGGTGTGCCTCACTGTCAGACCGCGGTTGTGGTTCCCAAGACGGATCACTTGCATCAGAAGGAGGTGGGCTTGAAGAAGATGTAGACACCCCCCTTGATCTTTTCCTTGCTAGGGATGTGGAAGACAATGAATGATCATCAGGAGGAGTGGCTTCCAATACCTCTGCTTCATTGTCGATTTCCTGATGTGCCCCTACTTCGGGAGGAACAACTATTGTGGGCACTTGTGAACCTCCATGCACCTTTGCTTGCGCATCTCCTTTTGCTGCCTCTCCTTCCACATGTACTTGGGCGTGTACTTGCACATGGTGTTGTTGTTGCGGCTGTGGTTGTTCAACACTTGTCAGATGAGTTACAACAACCTGTGTTGATTCAGGGACATTGCTGCTACTTTCTTGCGATGAGCCAACATCACTGGTCGATGGTGATTGGAGAAGTACACTGACTGCCTCTGAAGCACTCAAGGGCTTTGACTTGAGTTGGCGTGGTGGTGGAGGCACTGAACCCAATGGAGCAGGGGTGCTGCTCCCAGCTTGGTCCCCAGCAGATCCTGCTGCTGCAGGCGTACTTTTTTTTTTGCTCCCAAAAAACATGGCGGGTGGCACACCAGCCTCCTTGGTAACTTGCTTCTTCTGCTCCTTACTAGCAACTTTCTTGCTAGAGGAGCTACGGAGAAATTTTTTTGGGGCCATCTTCTTCAGAGCAGGTCAGACAGCAGGCCGCAGTTGCACGAATTGTAGAGTTGTCTGAGGCCAGACGTGACGTCGCGTGACGTTATGCTGCACACACACACCGCTGCAGGACTTCTTCCTGGCACTGGTGGTTCTCTTGAGTCTTGTGCACCTAAAAACAATGGAAGACAGAGGAACATCAGTTCAGTTATACAGCACAAAAAAAATCGAAAAACGCTGCAAAATCAGCACAATCCCATTCCATCCATGCCCTCCATGATGTTTAAGTTCAAGACAGTCCAAAGAAAGACTAGGCCCATGCTAGACTCAAATACCCTGCCATGGTGAAAAGGCCACAAGTACAGCCCCAAAAAACGAAAATCACTGAAAAATCAGCACAATCCCAATCCATCCATGCCCTCCATGATGTTTAAGTTCAAGACAGCCCACAGAAAGACTAGGCCCATGCTAGACTCAAATACCCCTGGTGAAAAGGCCACAAGTACAGCCCCAAAAAACGAAAATCAATGAAAAATCAGCACAATCCCAATCCATCCATGCCCTCCATGATGTTTAAATTGAAGACAACCCACAGAAAGACTAGGCCCATGCAAGCCTCACTACCCCTGGGCATAAATAAAGGTTGAAAAGTAGGCAAAATGGTTGCAGGCCTAACAACAAAGCCTGCATTCAAAATGGCCACTTGCCTGCCAGCACATGGCCTGTGCCTGTAGCTGCACTCAAAATGGCCACCAGCCACATGGCCTGTCCCTCCCCATGAACACCCCCAAAAATCGAAAAACACTGCAAAATCAGCACAATCCCATTCCATCCATGCCCTCCATGATGTTTAAGTTCAAGACAGCCCACAGAAAGACTAGGCCCATGCTAGACTCAAATACCCCTGGTGAAAAGGCCACAAGTACAGCCCCAAAAAACGAAAATCACTGACAAATCAGCACAATCCCAATCCATCCATGCCCTCCATGATGTTTAAATTCAAGACAACCCACAGAAAGACTAGGCCCATGCTAGACTCACTACCCCTGGGCATAAATAAAGGTTGAAAAGTAGGCAAAATGATTGCAGGCCTAACAACAAAGCCTGCATTCAAAATGGCCACTTGCCTGCCAGCACATGGCCAGTGCCTGTAGCTGCACTCAAAATGGCCACCAGCCACATGGCCTGTCCCTCCCCATGAACACCCCCAAAAATCGAAAAACACTGCAAAATCAGCACAATCCCATTCCATCCATGCCCTCCATGATGTTTAAGTTCAAGACAGCCCACAGAAAGACTAGGCCCATGCTAGACTCAAATACCCTGCCCTGGTGAAAAGGCCACAAGTACAGCCCCAAAAAACGAAAATCACTGAAAAATCTGCACAATCCCAATCCATCCATGCCCTCCATGATGTTTAAATTCAAGACAACCCACAGAAAGACTAGGCCCATGCAAGACTCACTACCCCTGGGCATAAATAAAGGTTGAAAAGTAGGCAAAATGGTTTTAGGCCTAACAACAAAGCCTGCATTCAAAATGGCCACTTGCCTGCCAGCACATGGCCAGTGCCTGTAGCTGCACTCAAAATGGCCACCAGCCACATGGCCTGTCCCTCCCCATGAACACCCCCAAAAATCGAAAAACACTGCAAAATCAGGTCAATCCCATTCCATCCATGCCCTCCATGATGTTTAAGTTCAAGACAGCCCACAGAAAGACTAGGCCCATGCTACACTCAAATACCCCTGGTGAAAAGGCCACAAGTACAGCCCCAAAAAACGAAAATCACTGAAAAATCAGCACAATCCCAATCCATCCATGGCCTCCATGATGTATAAGTTCAAGACAACCCACAGAAAGACTCAGTCCACCCACCACTGAGTACCCCTGGGCAAAAGGCCCCAAAACAGCCCAAAAATCGAAAATTCCAAAATTTTAGTTGCAGCAACTGTAATGCCCCAAACAAACTTACTTGTAAAATTTCTAATCCAACAGTGATCCAAAGAAAGTCAAAAAGGCCTCAAATCCAAAGATCCAGCAGCATCCACAAAAAGTAATCCTTCCAGCTCCAGATCCAAATGAAAAGTGACCAGGAGATGGACAAAGCACTGGGAGGAGCCTGCTGAACAGGAACAGGAAGTTGAATACTGTGGGGCACTTCCTTCCTCCCACCCCCCTACCCCCCTCCCCAAAATGGACTCCTCGCTAAAAAAGTGCAGGCAAATGTCAACCTAAGGAGTTACTCATATAAAAATCATCATTTCAAGAAGGTTTATGCTGCTTGCTGGTGGATTTCTTGTGCAGAATTGCAAATTTTATATTTTCGCTTGTGCGAGATTCTTGCTGCTCGCCGCATCTCAAATCTCGCAATTGCGAAGTACCGCGAGACGTGATCTCGCCGTACTCGCGTTCACAAACTATCGCTGGCAAGCCGCGATGACGTAATCGCGCTCGCCATTTCCCGCGGGATCACACAGCAAGATCCAAAATGGCGCAGCTCTCGCAAACTATCGAGAAAAACAACTCGGCAAACAATGATAAACGCCGCGCGCCGCAAAAATTGTATCACCAACGCCGCGCGCCGCAAAAAAATCCGCTGCGTGCGAATTTGCGGATTTTGCGGGAAATTCGCAAATCTCGCGGATTGCGAATTTCCCAAAAATCCGCAAAATCCGCGAGCGTAACGGATTTTCCGCCCATGCTTACTCCCTAGACCCTTACATCTACTAGTGGGTGCTTCACATTCTCTTACACCTATTCTGTAATTGGAAGTGGAGATGACTTCACATGTGATGGCAGCACCCCTAGATCAATCCAAAGAATTCCCACCTGTGCGTTAACTTTCATGTGAAATCCTTATCAGAGAAGGGCTGCACACTGCATTATAAATATTAAAGGGCAGTCTGTGAATTCTAATAATTCCAGGCAAAGTGCAAGTGACTGCTTTTTTTAACATGCATACATCATAACATAGGGGCCCAGGTCTCTCAACGCCTCTGGGTAGTTGGAGTAACTGTGCAAGTGTAACTGTCCAAGACACATCTGTCAGATGTGAAAATCTTTCATAAATTACATCTGTAATGATAAGATCTCTCCGCTTTTATAAAAGTTTGTTCACTAACCTGGAGGCCATGTGCTCTTGGAAAGGGTGTTCTCTTGCCTGGGACTGGATTAAACATTGAACCTCTTATTATGAAGTTGGTCTGTATCTGGCAAAGCTCTACTGTGGTCAGCCTGAACTTGTGACTTTGTCCCAGTCCAATGAGATCAGATATCCTCAGTTGGTGTGTTGTGCTGTTGGGTGCTATGTTCACTAGAAATTTTTAAACTCAATAACTCCTGTTCTACTGATTGGATTCAATTTGTTTTGAGGCCATTTTATTTATTACAATGTACTCGATTTTTCTAAATCGGTGGGATTTTTCTTGTGTTTTGTTCTCACTTTATTACTGTTTGTGTGCTGCATAAATACTTTACACATCACCTCTATATTAGGCCTGACTGCTTAATAGCCACAGAATGGGACATTATGCTGGAAGCCCTAAAAAACCTTGACTTGGACTCTAATGTTAGCCAAGCACGCCCACAGTCGTAATAAGACTAAAGTATTGCCTCGAAAGCAATGTATATGTATTCTATGCCTAGGTTCACATGTAAAATTAATAACCCTTCATTGCTGATATAGTTGCAAACTGGTGGTTTGAGGTGTGTTTTTTATGTGGTTATAAACATACGTTGTTACAGGACTGGTAGGAGGGGGGTCGGAGTTTGAAGGGGTATTATTTTGATAACAGGCTAAGATGCATGAATCTAATGATTGTTATGTTGACTTACATAGAGAATGAACTGCTGTGGAAGCTGCAGTTTTCCTTTGCTAGATTGTCAGTGCGTTAGGATACATGTGAAAAGTTATTGGAAACTAATTCATCCCAATTCGGGAAATGATATTTAGCATATTGTTTCTGTCTGTGACCATCCATGTATTGAAGTAATGCATAAGCTGCAATTTAAAAACGTAATAAAATCTGTTTACAAAAAAAAGCCTGACTGCTTTTGTGGCAAGCTACCAGAGGGTTAAGGACAGGTTACATTAGTGGCTTTAAGTGGTTCCACCAGTCAAGGATTATGGTTGTTGGCTGATTGGGACTTACACCCCCTTAACCAATAACCCAATATTTTGCATGAAGCGCACATTTGAAAAAACATCATATGCTCATCATAGTCATCATATGAGCTGCAGCAATCCTTAAACATGCAAAGGCTGTCAGGTTACAATGACACAAAGATGGTTCAATGCACATTAAACTGAAATAAATCATGTAATGAGATCAGATCAGTGTAGATGCATCACCACAGTGTGTGCTTACATGCACAGCTAATTATTCACCCCTTTTAGAGTACAGGAAAAATTGTCTAGATGACATCTCAAAATAAATCAAGATCCTCTTAAACTAGGATCCCTTTATTAAAGACTAGGAGAGGATTATTTGCTACATGAATACAGGCATGAATATAGTGCCTACATCTCACATTTTCCCCCTTGAGGTCTTCAACCTGGGAGTGCCCACAGTGTGTCTTCAATGTATCCTTATGGCATTATTTATCTCCATATTACACAGCAGCCCACCTAACAATCTGAACCAAAATCACGTGTATCCAATACATGTACCAATGCTGTCTATTTGTTGGTGGTTTGAATATATCTGTAAGTAAAACAATGTAAAAGGGTCTTATACCGATGTAGCCTGTTACTAAGTTATAATGTGGAATTTCATGTAATCAAGCTGCTACCTACTTAAATCCAATCACTTATTCAAGAACCAAATGAAACTTGCTCCTTACTGCGTAACCACATGCCATCAGTGAATATTGCACATTATCCATTAGCACACTAATTTTGCCCTGTGAGCTTCCCAGCAAGGACCGCTATAACAAATGAGAGCCATAAATTATCATCTAACTTACAGAACTTCTTTTGCTGGATCCCCACGCCGCCCGTGAGCGCAATCATTCCACTCGCGGACGGATCACTCCAAACAATGCACGATGTAGGAAGAGCAGCTATGCTCTTATTTCCTGCTCTTCTGAGCTCTACACAGAGTCACAATTACAGCAGTCATCAGGAATAGGACTAATCCGCATAAGGGAAGAGGAAGACATGGAGGGAAGGAATGGGTGGTGAAGGGGCAGGAACAAAGGAAGAAAGGAAAAGAGAGGGGGAACAAAAGGGAAAGGGGGACAGCTATCACCTGGTATTACTCAAAGGTTGTTGTATCACAGTGTATATATCACAAATGCATTTATAACATCATCTTAACTTAAATATGGTATATATACATGGAAAAAAACGATTTTTGTGGGGACTGTGTGCATCACTTATAAACAATCAACAGATGAGTCTGGTTCCTCCTATAGACTATGTTATGTATTTATCATCAAGTCCACAGAATGTCTGCACATCAAAAATTGGTATGTTTCAATTCAGAGAGGCAGCAACTCCACTCATTTCTCATGTCACACAGTCCACCTTTAGTGCTTTTGAGATGGTCCATCAGTTTACATTCCCTAATCGAGAATAACTAATTAAGGTGACTCATCACTTCTAGCATTTGCCACTGTAAATGTTCCCCTGTGTCCATGAAGTGTTTCCCAAATCAAATAGGACACCTTCTGTTTTGCAACATATGCTACTCTAATGCTGGCAGACTCTTTGTTTCACCATCTGTGTTGTTTGGCCACCGTACATCAGATCAAATGGGCATTTCTTTGATTGTAGGAAACGTGTATACATCAGGAGAGAACAGCCCACAAACAACAATACTTCAGCGGCACCCACCTCAGCCGAAATGGGCGTATTTTATTTGCACTTCCCTTGTCATTTCAATAACCAACCGCTTCTTGTATTATTGTCACTGCAGCTACTTCACTGTTTTGCTTATGGTCACTACACTGGGTTCACACGAGTCACGTTCCAAAATGAAATTGTATATAGTGTGAATACACAGCAGAAGTCTAATTTTCTCAATTATTCCAGATTGTTATTGCAAATAAAATACCCCCACTTCGGCTGAGTGGGCTTAGCAGAAGTATTGTTGTTTGTGGGCTTTTTTTATCCTGTTTCATATACGTTCCCTACAATCAAAGAAATGTTACACTTACTTACTCTATTGCATACCAATTTTCGCTTTATTCGCGCAAGAAACTAAACTTCCTGCTAAAATTGTATCTTTTGTTGTAATGAGTTCCTTGTGAGCAACTGTATTTTGGCTGTTGTACTGATGTTGAATAGAGCACAACTTACGCTAATGGAAAGGGGCGACCACTCGGTCCCCCCGAACGTATGGCGGAGTGCCTCGATCCCCCCGGGAAGCCATTTTTGGGCGGGAGACGCGTCTCGGCTGGTATGCCCGAAGCGGCGTAGCCGGGGCGCGCTTTTTCCCGCCCTAGAGTGGGCTGGCCTAGACACCAACGTAACCAGCCCCGCCCTAGGGGCAGGCAGGGGCGGGTTTACGCCCGCCCTGAAGACGGATAAAAAGAGACGCAAGACCGGAAGACGTCCTCTTGTTCTTGTGCTCCGAAGCTGCACCTCCTCGCTACACGTGAGCTCGGGACAGAACGAAGAGCCAATTTTGAGCGTTTTGATCTTTTTCTTTGTCTTCTAGATACTTCGTCGAAGAGATGCCCAAGAAAGGCGCAAAGAGAATGACGACTGAGCAGATGGTTCGGGCCCTTTGTAAGGATATGTCCGACATAAAGAAGCGGCTGGCGGAGCGAGACGGTGAGGAGGGATCGGGCCTACCACCGGCTGGAGGGAGACCTAAGAGGCCGAGAAGGGTTCCAGCCGGGGGCGATGTCCCGGCTCCCTCTGCCCCGCTCGAGGTGCCGACCCCGCTACCGATGGAGGGGAATCCAATCCCAGTTGTCATCACCCCGACAACCAACGAGGATATGCCCCCCGAGCTGGCAGCACAGCTAGCGGCATGGTTGGGCGATAGTACTGAGGGCGCCACGGCTGCCGAGGCACAGGCGCTGATAAGAAAGCTGCGTAAGGAGAAAGAAGCAGCCAAGGTGACCGCACCGGTAGCAGTGATAGAAAAGCCACAAGTGGCAGAAGCAGCATCCGGTTCAGGTAAGCGGCCATTGCCGATCGCAAGGGACGAGTCAGCACCCTCTCGTAGAGAAAGATTGGGGCAGCATGTTCCTTTAGCAATAAAAGAAAGGATTTGGGCGGGGGAATACGTGAATATATTCTCCCTGCTTGTCGATCATTATGAGGTAGAGCATGTCAAAAGTCAGAAGGACTTAATGCATCCAAGTGTTTGGCGCGCAAAAATGGCCGCCTTTAAGGTAAATGAGAATATTGGCAACTGGGGCAATGCATGGGGTATTTTTACATCGATTTTGGGGGAACGTAGGCCCGAGTTGCTTCCCGAATTTCCCATTTATCAATCACGAATTATGGGTTACTCGACAGCGTATCAAGGTAACCATTGGTTCTGTTATGACAATCTGTTCAGGAAAGAAAAGGAGCATAACAAGAGTTTGACTTGGGATTGTTACGATTCTGTGACATGGGATAAAATGAAGGAATCAGGAATGTTAAAAATGCCATTGGTTGGGAGCAATGTTGTTGACTACTCCCGCCAAAATGTGGGGACGCCCTTTCGACCAAGTACGAGCACCGACGATTATTCGAGACCCGCAGGCAATACAGGGAGAAAGGGTTTCTGCTTTAATTTCAACAAAGGGAAATGTACCAGGCCTCCGGGATCGTGTAAATTCAAACACGAATGTAGTACTTGTGGGTCGCCCCATCCTGAGTCATCGTGCAGAGCCAGAACGAGTGAGAATGGGGGAAAGGGAGGCGCCAAACAGGTCTAAGATAGTCCGAGGGGCGCCTTTACCAACCCCGATTGATACCTTGGCAATGATTCCCTGGCTCAGCGAATACCCGGATCGTACTTCTGCCGGGGTGCTGCGGAACGGTTTTACACATGGTTTCCGCATCCCGGTGGGGGACTTTCAGGGTGTAGGGACGTGCAAAAATCAACTTTCCGTTTTTCAACATACATCTGTAGTGCAAGAGAAGATTCAGAAAGAGGTTAGCCGGGGACGGGTCGCCGGCCCGTTTCGTGTACCCCCGGTACCGGGTTTTGTCTGTTCTCCGTTAGGGGTGGTCCCCAAGAAGGACCCAGGTGAGTTTCGTTTGATCCATAATTTGTCTGCTCCACATGGTCTTTCGGTGAACGATGCAATTGATCCAGAAGTTTGTTCGGTGCGATACGCATCGTTTGATGAGGCAGTAGCCATCTTGAATCGCCTGGGGCCCGGAACGTTGATGGCGAAATCAGATATCGAGTCAGCGTTCCGGTTGCTCCCGGTACACCCAGACGACCAGCGTCTTCTGGGATTCGGGTTTCAGGGGTCATTTTACATGGATAGGTGTATGCCAATGGGATGCTCTATATCATGTGCTTATTTTGAAAAATTCAGTACTTTCCTGCAATGGGTGTTCACTAAGAAAACGGGTTTCCGAAATGTAATGCACTACCTTGACGACTTTCTGTTCCTTGGCCCCGCCGGAAATTCCGAATGTGCCCAGGCCTTAGCTGAATTCTGTGTGTTGATGGGTCATTTTGGCGTGCCATTGGCACCGGGTAAAACTATGGGTCCCACGACTTGCCTCGAGTTTTTGGGGATCGAGTTGGACTCAAGGGAGGGGTGTTTCCGTTTACCAGCTATCAAAGTGTTGAAATTCAGGACAGCCCTCCAAGTATGTTTAAATGCATCTAAGGTTACACTGCATCAGTTGCAACAATTGGTGGGAAAGTTGAACTTTGCCTTGAGGGTGATCCCAATGGCCCGCCCCTTTTCCCGCTCAATTGCCCAAGCGATGGTTGGCCTAAAGGAGGGTCATCATCGTACGAGGTTATCGGCTGAGGTCCGCCAGGACATGCGAATTTGGTTAGCATTTTTGGCGGACTTCAATGGTCGAGTCGTCTGGAACAAGCCAGCCGTGTCCTCCGAAGAGCTTGGGCTATGGACAGATTCAGCAGGAAGCATAGGCTTTGGCGCCATCTTCGGCACGAAATGGTCTGCACAAAGGTGGCCCCCATGGTGGCACGAGAAGGGGCTGACGAGTAATATTGCTTTCCTTGAACTATTTCCCATTCTGGTGGCCCTGAGAACCTGGCCTGAGGGGTTCAGAGATCATTCTGTCGTGTTCTGGTCCGACAATATGACCGTTGTAGAATGCATCAATAGTCAGGCAGCCCGTTGTAAATTGATTTTGAGGCTGCTCAAAGAAATTGTCTTACTGTGTATGCAACTGAACGTGGTTTTCAGAGCAAAACATGTCCCGGGGGTGATGAATCAGGCTGCTGATGCACTGTCTCGTTTTCACATGCAGGCTTTCTCGGGTTTCCTTCCTTCAGCGGACCCAGAGCCGGCACCCTTCCCCGAAGCTCTCTGGTCTCTCGGTGCCCCGAACTTCGTCACCTCGTGGGAGAGAGTCTAGCACCCAGGACAAGGAAGGCATATGAAGGGGCGTTTCAGGCCTATTTAGCCTTTTTGGGGGCTGAGAGAGGGGGACTTTGGGGTCAGGAAGAGTGGGTAGTACATTTTCTGATGTCCTTACGTAGGGCTGGGAAGTCGGTGGCTACGGCCCAAAGGCATCGTGCCGCCATTTCCTTTGTTGCCAGGGCCCATGGCGTCCAGGACCCGACAGCGTCTTTTACAGTACAAAAGGCGCTGCGTGGGTGGCAACGCCTAGAGGGTCGCAGAGTAGACGTAAGACGACCGATAGGTCTAGATAGGTTGTCCCAGTTACTGGCCACACTCCCTAACACATGCTCGTCTCCTTTCGAGACCTGTTTGTTCCGGACTGCATTTACGCTGGCATTTCACGGGGCTATGAGAATAAGTGAGCTGGTTGCAAGGAACAAACAGGATGTGGCGGGGGGCTTGTGCAGGGAACACGTTCAGATCCGGGGCGATGCGATGATTGTCTCCTTTCTCAGGTCCAAGACCGATCAAGATGGGAGGGGGGACTGCACGATCATTCGCAGGACCTCCGGGTCCTCCATGTGTCCGGTACAGTGTTTAGAAGATTACCTAGCACGACGGGTGGCATCATGGGGGGGGACATTGTTGAGGCATGCAGACGCCACCCCGCTGACGAGGTTTCAGTTTCAGCGGGTGCTTGCAATGACCATTGCCGCAGCGGGCTTGGACCCGGGCGAATTTGGGACCCATTCCTTTCGAATAGGGGCTGCCACTGAAGCTACAGCCAGGGGTCTTAATGTAGAACAAGTGAAACGAGTGGGGCGTTGGTCCTCCAATTGTTATAAGAGGTATGTGCGATTGCACATGTTGTGAAGCTGTAATCATGTACTCACGCTTCTTGTCTTTTGTTTGTTTTCAGTTGCGCAAGCCTACGCGGCAGGGCGGACTGTGCAGTCGACCCAACACCAGGCCAGCGGTCAGACATCACCGGCTGAGAGTAAGAAGGTGTGGGTCGTGGGCCACTCATACGTGAGACGGGCCGCAGACGTATTCAAAGCAGGTGACATGATTCACGTACCTGGGGAATACGGGTACAGAGTGTCCTTCTACGGAAGAGGCGGTCTCTGTATTGACCAGTTTCAAGCATTCTTTGAGGGTTTGTTAGAGCGGATGAGGTCACCGCCGTCCATAGTCATAGTGCATTTGGGGGGCAATGATTTGGTCACCACCGGTAGACGACTTCTCCTGGAGGCTATGCTTTCCACGGTAAGTTGGTTAGCGAGGAGAGTTCCGGGGTGCATAATTGCGTGGTCTCATATGATCCCACGAAAAGTGTGGCGGGGGGCTATCTCGATCCCTGCTTTGAATCATTCTGTTAAAAAATTGAATAACAAAGTGAGTAGGTTGTTCCGTTCCAAGACATTGCATTCGATCTCACATAGTTGTATTAACGATGACAGTATGTATTTGGGGGATGGTGTGCATTTGTCAAGGGTGGGGCATGAGTTACTCATAGGAGACTTCTTAGCCTGGTTAAAAACATTAAAACATGACCTTTAGGCAGGAGTTTTGTGGGGGGTCCGGATAGCCGGTCAACTATCCGGACCTGTGGCGGTAAGGTCATGATCGGTGAGCACTAATTAGAAGATCCCTATGAGTGGGCGTCACCCAACACGGATGGGAGCGCTCGGGAGAGGTGGCCATTGGCCCCTCAATGGGGAGGCGGTCCCGTCTAAGGGCGGGTCGCCGGAAGTAAAGGAAAGGCGGTCAAGGCCCCTTCCTTTGTAGGAGGGGTTACAGCCCCCTCCTGGGGAATTTCCCGGGGCCAGTGTCATCTGCGACGGCAGATGCGGTAAGTTGTGTGGGGTGGGGGGAGGTCCACGATACCTTCTAGATACCACACACAAGTCTTCGAACGACCTTTAAATGGCGTCGAGTCTTAAGTGCCCCCGTCAAGTCAAGGGAAATTGTTAGTAGTTGCACTTGAGGTAAGCCTCTGTGCTGTCGCCCCTCCCAAGTGGGAGGGGTAAGTCTGGTTAGGGATCTTGACACCGGTTATGACCTTGCCGTTGGCCCTTAACGTTAGGATGTACAATTTCAGTGTTTCTAGAAAATGTTTTTGTAGGATGCTAGTTCGGCTAGGAGAACCTCTGTATTAGAGAATATGTTAAGGTTAGCCAAACATCGCAATGTGATAATGAAATTGTACATAATATGAAACGTTTAATGTTTTAATTTTTTGTTTTAATAAATACGGCCGGGAGGGTCACTCCCTCCCACATCCAAAAACTTTAAGAACTGTTTCCGGTTTCCCTCCTTTTGGGGATTGTGTTGAGAGGGGGTGGCGGGTATCTCAGCCATATGGAAAGGGGCGACCACTCGGTCCCCCCGAACGTATGGCGGAGTGCCTCGATCCCCCCGGGAAGCCATTTTTGGGCGGGAGACGCGTCTCGGCTGGTATGCCCGAAGCGGCGTAGCCGGGGCGCGCTTTTTCCCGCCCTAGAGTGGGCTGGCCTAGACACCAACGTAACCAGCCCCGCCCTAGGGGCAGGCAGGGGCGGGTTTACGCCCGCCCTGAAGACGGATAAAAAGAGACGCAAGACCGGAAGACGTCCTCTTGTTCTTGTGCTCCGAAGCTGCACCTCCTCGCTACACGTGAGCTCGGGACAGAACGAAGAGCCAATTTTGACCCACCCACCAGCCCCTGAGGACAGCAAGTTGTTGTGCAATAAAGTGAATTTTATAAGTATGTTTTCCGTTTCGTTTACAGGCTGTGAAAGTATCAGTTTGTTGTTGATCTTAATAAAGAATGGTGAATATCGTGTAGGTTGTTACGATTAAAATGATTTGATGTAGTATTACATTTTTAAGCATGCTCTTTCGGTCGTAGCGACCAATGTTTTCATAGGTTTGAGTAAGAATTGTCGTATTTATTTTTTGGTAGGCGGTAAGGTCATGATCGGTGAGCACTAATTAGAAGATCCCTATGAGTGGGCGTCACCCAACACGGATGGGAGCGCTCGGGAGAGGTGGCCATTGGCCCCTCAATGGGGAGGCGGTCCCGTCTAAGGGCGGGTCGCCGGAAGTAAAGGAAAGGCGGTCAAGGCCCCTTCCTTTGTAGGAGGGGTTACAGCCCCCTCCTGGGGAATTTCCCGGGGCCAGTGTCATCTGCGACGGCAGATGCGGTAAGTTGTGTGGGGTGGGGGGAGGTCCACGATACCTTCTAGATACCACACACAAGTCTTCGAACGACCTTTAAATGGCGTCGAGTCTTAAGTGCCCCCGTCAAGTCAAGGGAAATTGTTAGTAGTTGCACTTGAGGTAAGCCTCTGTGCTGTCGCCCCTCCCAAGTGGGAGGGGTAAGTCTGGTTAGGGATCTTGACACCGGTTATGACCTTGCCGTTGGCCCTTAACGTTAGGATGTACAATTTCAGTGTTTCTAGAAAATGTTTTTGTAGGATGCTAGTTCGGCTAGGAGAACCTCTGTATTAGAGAATATGTTAAGGTTAGCCAAACATCGCAATGTGATAATGAAATTGTACATAATATGAAACGTTTAATGTTTTAATTTTTTGTTTTAATAAATACGTCCGGGAGGGTCACTCCCTCCCACATCCAAAAACTTTAAGAACTGTTTCCGGTTTCCCTCCTTTTGGGGATTGTGTTGAGAGGGGGTGGCGGGTATCTCAGCCATATGGAGTATTTACAGAGGGTTCAAAAGAAGCAACAGATATAAGAAGGGATTCCACAGCTAGGTTAGGTGTAAGAATGGAGTCTCTGGCAGAGGCTGGGGATTAAGCTCACAGGCCAAATGTACACCAACATTTTCCAGTCGCAAATCATCCAACTCACCAGATCACACACATTGCAACAGAAAAATGAGCTTTACAATGTACTAACCCCAATTGCAAAAAGGATTTGACAACTGATTTTAAAATGCTATTAGTGTGGGAGAGGGGGGGGGGTTGAAAGGGGTTGTCCCCTTTTATTTGTGACTCACAATGGGATGTATTAATGATTTTGACTGTGAATTCCGTCCCTACCATCGGAAAGTTACAACCACCTCATAGGAAGGGGTAATTCATTCACTGTTGGACAGCATCACATTTAGGAATTTGGTCAGTTAGCCTCTGGTGGAATAGCACCACTGCCGGTACACACCTATATCTTCTCAAACTGAACGAATTATTTAAGGAGACTCTCTTACTTTGAAAAACAGGGTTTACATAACAATGCATATTTCTCATTTGGTAATTCTAGGACATTGAGTTTTTGGTTGAGTTAGGGTGTGAACCCTTCTCAAGCAACAACCACAATCCCTGTCAGGCTGAATCACAAAAAGTCACTAAATTAACTAGTGCTTAACTCTCTGGAGCTTGACACAAAAACAGTTTAACAGCTTAATTTAGCAGCAATGTGGAAGGTATTTTTGCAGCACACAAACAGAAATAAAATTAAATCACAGCACAAGAAAAATAGAGAAAAACTCAATAAACCATTTGAGACCCAAACAACAAAAATCCAATCAGTAGAATTAGAGATATCAATTGATGAAGTTTTCAGTGAAAAATAGTACTTAAAAGATCAAAGCACCAATCACAAGCACCTAGTCGCGTGATAGCAGTTTATATTTTGAAGTGTATTGGATCCGGTCTCGGCTTACCTTCGGACATATAACAAATTTCGGAGAAGAGGGGCATGACCATGCCAGTAACCAAGAAGGCTACCTGGCTGTGGAAACAATGCCCCAGGCCCCACGTGTTAAGACCTGAGGTACCTCCCAGCTGGTAGGCACATACCGTTGACCGAAATGGCAACTGGGTGGCCAGGGTGGCCCTCAGCACCAGCTGGACCCTCTGAGCCCATTCCAATGCTGCACTCTGTGCCTATGCTGACTTTGGGCTCCAACTGTACTTAGAGACTGACATCTCCTTCCGCAGAGGTGGTCCTGATTCATCCCGCCAGACAAGTCTATGCTGGGGCGAATAAACTAAAGTTGTGTCTGAATCCGACTGAGGATCTGCTGCTTGTACTTGATCCACCACAAGACAGGCACCATTCCTTACATTCACTTTTTGGCATAGATTCGGATAACAACTGCGACAAGAATGGAAAAACTCGATGAACCCTTTACAGACACTTGCAAGAGGACAATACCCCCTAAACATATCTAAACTACATCTCCTGCCAAGCCACAGAAGAATCTGCCTTGTATGCTATGCTCATGCATAGGGTGGCCAAAACCCTCGATTTCCAGCTACCCATCATAAAGGTGAAAACAAATATTCTTACAGCAGTCCTCCAGCATGGTCAGACCACATCTGTGCCCCTTCTGTCCTTCAGTGAGACCTTCAAAGATGCCCTTTTTGGGGTCTGGGCCAAGCCTTGCACTGGTCCTCCAGTCAACTGGCAGATTTCTCAGCGCCATCGCCCTGCTCTTGGCAACTTTCTTTTTCTCCTGGCTTTGCACCCTTCTCTAGAGAGTCTTGTGGTGCAGACTTCTACTAGCTGGTCCTTAACAAATAACTTCCCAACCTCTCCTTCCAGCAAGGAATCTATACCTGTGGAGACCTTTGGGAAGCGTCTGTTTTGCTCTGCCATTTTGGCCATGCATCGGCTATTAATTCTAGATTTTAGGGGTAGTATTGTGATTGGAAAGGGTTATGGCTACCATTGACTGAAGGGGTCACCTGATTATTATGGCTATAAAAGGCCGAGGCTTAGGGCGGCTCAGCCCGGGCATCAAGGGCGGAGAGGACAAGGTTGAGTGCCCGTTTGACCCTGTTCGAGACTGGTCGTGACTATGGCCAGAAATGCTGCCCATGTTCACATTCAGCAATAGCTACCCCACACCATCCACAAACATATTAACACATGTACACCCAAAATACACCACACACAACCCTAAGCACGGACCAATATACCAGCATGCACTACAAACCCAACCAAACCACATCAATAAACTCTTCTATCCCAACTACCACACATACCAACCATCACCTACAAACAGTAGACAATTCTATCCTAAACCACTAACCAATCCACTCATCACCAACACAACCGCATTCAACACCTTACTAAGCATGGGCGGAAAATCCGTTCCACTCGCGGATATTGCGGATTTTCGGTAAATTCGCAATCCGCGAACGCTCGCAAATTTACTGAAAATCCGCAAATTCGCACGCAGCGGATTTTTTTTTCTTGGTGATACAATTTTGCGGCGTGCGGCGTTCACTTACCGTCATTCAGCGTTTGCCGAGTTGTTTTTCTCGATATTTTGCGAGTGCTGTGCCATTTTGGATCTTGCTGCGGGATCCCGCGGGAGTTTGGCGACGCATCGCGAGAGTTCGCAATTGCGAACATGTAGGTGCGGCGGGCAGCAACAATCTCGCACTCGCAAAATTTGCAATTCTGTACAAGAAATCCACTAGCAAGCAGCATAGACCTTCTGAAAATGATGATTTTTATCAGAATAACTCCTCAGGTTGACATTTGCCTGCACTTTTTTGGATTTGAGGCCTTTTGACTTTCTTTGGATAACTTTTGGATTAGAAATCAACTTTCACAAGTAAGTTTGTTTGGGGCATTACAGTTGCTGTTCTGCAGAAAAACGAGTTTTGCAAAACTGAAAGCACTCAGCAGGTGCAAAAGTTCACTCATCATTAGTAACCATTCCCTGTAGTACTTCCTGAGGGGCCCCTCCAGAGTTCAGTTGCCTATGTTTGTTTGGGGCATTACAGTTGCTGTTCTGCAGAAAAACGAGTTTTGCAAAACTGAAAGCACTCAGCAGGTGCAAAAGTTCAACTTCAAACTCATCATTAGTAACCATTCCCTGTAGTGCTTCCTGACTTGGGCCCCTCCAGAGTTCAGTTGCTAGTTGCAACAATTGTATGACCCTGCTCTGACCCTCACAGCAGGCTCATAGAATAGCAACAAGTAGGCCACAAAGGTCCTGGAAAAAAAATTGCACTGCAACAGAAAGCAAATTACAGATAAGGAAGCAGGTGTCAGACTGGAATTTTAAAACAGTGACACATTAATAAATCAACCCCAAATTAATTCATGTCAGTTGAAGCAGGGCAGGTGTGCTTGCTTTCCCCCCCCCATAATCTACAGTGATGATGAACCAGAGGGTGGCATTGATGTACCAGAGGGTGGCATGGGTGAAACAGAGGGTGGCAGTGGTGAAACAGAGGGTGCTGGGAACCTGTGATGATGAACCAGACGTAGAAACAACATAGTCGCGACCGTTGCGAGCCGACAAGTAAGTACGCAATTGTGAACTGGTACAAAACCCTCGCGAACTTGCAGAAACCCTTGCGAACACAAAAAAATCCGCAAATTCGCGAGAATTTGCAGATTTTGCAGATTGCGAGTTCGCAAATACGCAAATTCGCGAACGCCAGATTCGCAAAATTCGCCCATGCTTACACCTTACATAACTACATACCATCCAGACACACATCCCCTACTATAATTGCACCTAACAGACCACCTTTAATCACTAACAAACATATAGTCATCCTTCCATCATTTGTCCAACAAACACACTCCTCTCCCTACTACCATACTAACACTAATGCACAACACACACACTGCACACCACCACACTTTTAACAACCTGCAACAAACCAGTCCAGGACAAACACTCTTACCTCTACTTCATTCCCTTTTACACACAATATACACTCTACCTCACAACCTCCTCTCACAAACAATACTATACAACCAAATCCATTGCATGAAATAAATACACCAGCACCCCTTTCCACTACTCCTCAAAAATAAAACATATCACACATATCAGCACAACAAGATCTTCAAAGCGCAACATGTCAAAATACTCACCATCAGACAATATATACACCTACCTTCCAAACCACACAAAGGAACACACTCCAATGCCAAGCTCTCTCTCTTCCACCACACCCAACACAGATACAGCAACACAGCAACTCTCTTCTAACTGCCTCACATCCATTGTACAATTTAGAACCTTACTACATGACCCACATGCTGCACCACTACACCTGACTCATACACCTTTCGTCATACACACAGGCAAACAACATAAGCGAAGTGCAACACCTCACAGCTTTTCTTCCGCATGTCTATTGCAAAACAATGTTACACCACGAAAACTACACAGCACACCAACTCAATCTCAAACACCATCTCCACTACATATACACGCAGACCCATCAAAATGCCTTCTTAGCAGGCTGGATGAGGAACATGATACAGAACAGCTACACAATTGCTATCCTAATATAGCAAATGCCATCACTAAAAATTCATCTGCTACAAACACACCCAATACTGTTCACTCTACTACAAAACAAAGTCTCACTATCACCAAGGGCCATTCTCTAAACTGTCTACTAATAAATGCGTGATCCCTCTCTAAAAACAATCATCACATCTACGACCTTCGCACTAATGCAAAACCAGATATACTATTCATAACTGAATCATGGTTAGGAGATGATATGGATCCAGTCCTGCATGAAGCCATTCCTGTAGGCTGTCAAACGATTACACAAAATCGTATAGGCTCAGTTCAGTTCAGTTCATTTATTTGTTTCGAAGGTTAAAAACCATCATGAAAATACATAATAATCATAATATGTAATCACAAAAAAAGAACATTCTGAGCAACGTGACAATTGTTAAAAAGAAGACAGAGAAAAAGTTTATCCAATAAAAAAGTTGGGTTTTTGTAAAAGATAAAAACCTGTGAGCAACAGTGATACAAGACCCCGTATTATAATAATATTTCCGGTACCTCCCTAACCCACCATTCTTCATTCCCTTGTGTTTCTCAATTTAAAAGCAATTTTGAGGAAACTTATAACAGCAAATAGGGTTCGCGTTTCAGCGGCTCTTTGCAAAAACAATAAGGCAGATTTGGCATGGATAATATTTGAGTCCTTCAAGACATCCACTAAAAATCTTTGGCGCGGTGTTTTATAAAAAGGACACAATAATACAAAATGAAGGGTGTCCTGCGGAGACCTATTGTCGCAGCCGCAGGCACCCTTCTGCTCAATTGTTTGAGTGAAACCTGATGGATAAGCTAAAATATGGTGCAACAAATTGAGCCTAAAACGAGTCATTAAAAACCTCTCGTGCTGACTATACAATAAAAAGAGGTACGGTTCCATGCCAGCTTGATTAGAGACAAGGGAGTGGGCAACTGCCGAGGATTTAGCTAAATCCAACTCCCTCCTCCTGCCATTAAATTTGTCCAACAATAAGCTTTGAACGTAGTGTCTGGAATATATGTCCACCCTGGAGGGGTCCAGGAATAGCATTTGTTCATCAATATCCCCCAGAGTGTCTTTAACATATTTCAGCCATGGGATTTGAAGGCATTTCTCTTTCAACAAGCAATCCTGGATGATCTGTCTTGATAATCCTGCATTTGGATTTGTCCAAATTTTGAGCCAGGCCAATATAGGTCTCAGTCTAATAATGTCAGCAATATATGTGGTTCCCAGCTCTTCATGAGTAATTGCTGCAGTGATGCTCGGCGGAAGTTTTAACAGTTTTTTAAAAAATTTGTCTTCCTCACTTTGAATTAGTTGTGCATCTCTGCAGCCCCACACTTCTGCTCCATAGATGGTCTTTGAAATACTAACTGATCTATACAAAGTCATCACCTGTTCTGGTGACCAACGACCCATTCGACGTGCAAAGCTCAATATAGCCCCATTAGCTGAGACTAGTCTCCTTGCCCTCTCTTCAATCAGAGGGACAAAGTTTAACTTATCGTCAAATAAAAGGCCCAGGTATGGAAATGTTTTAACAGTGTCCAGGACCTGATCCCCCAGTTTGAATACAAATTTCTTTTGTGGTTTCTTCCCCGCTATCATAATGAATGATTTTTTCCTGTTGACGGAGAGATCCAAATTCCTCATGAAATCCGCGAAACCCTTGATTAAAAGTTGCGGACCAACAGCTGTTCGGGCTAGGAGCACCGCGTCATCGGCGTACAGAAGTACTGGCAGATGACGCGTGCCCACCTTAGGGCAGTCAGTTCCCAGTGCAAGGAGGTCATTCTCCAGGCCATTTATGTAGAGGGAGAACAAGAATGGCGCCAGGATACACCCCTGCCTCACCCCGCCCGAGCACGGGAAGGGATCAGTACTCACCCCCCCGCACTGTAGCGGACCTTGGCAGTGGTGTTCCAATGTAGCTCCCTTAGATGTTAATGAGATCCTGGTCAATGCCTAGGTTAGACATAAGTATCCAGAGTTTAGCTCTGTTGACATCTTGGTATACTTAGCAGTAATCAGGTATAGGTTAAGGCATTGGTCGGTGGTTGACCTGCCTGTTCTGAACCCATACTGGGTGCCCACCAGGGTGTTATTGATGTCAGTCCAATCTATTAGTCGATTGAGGAGTGCCCTTCCTAGTATCTTGGCAGAGACGTCAATGAGCGAGATCGGTCGATAACACTGCGGGCTGTCCCTACAGCCTTTTTTATAAATAGGGACAATCAAAGCAGTGGACCATGATCTCGGCAGACCCGTTTTAATTGCTGCATTCAACACTCTTGTTACCATTGGGACCCATAGCTCAGTGTTGCTAAGAAAAAGATCCGGGGGGGTCCCGTCCGGGCCCGGGTCTTTGTTTCGTGTTAGACCTAAGATTGCTTTGCGAACTTCATCTAAAGATAGTTCAAATTTATCTGCCCTTGGTCCCCTCCATATTCCATCACCAGTGTCCGTCTCCTGTTGATTATACAGGGATTTGAAATGAGCAATCCAGTGTTCTGGTAAGATGTTAGAGCTGATGACTGGAGAGTTTGAGTCGTGGAAGCAAGGTCTATTTATAATTTTCCAGAACTGGGCATAATCTTTGTTCTCACCAGCCTCCCTTAGGTCTGCCCATACTTCTTTTTGAAGGGTCCCTTTCCTGATCTTTAATTGGTTTTTGTAGTTTTTTCTGCAGCGAGCAATTTCTACCTTGTCCCTTGGGGTTTTTTTCAGGCTGAGTTTTAGATCTCTTAGCGCTTTGGAACAGGTAGAGTCAAACCATCTTGGCGTAGATGACTGCATCGCGGGCTTCTTGGTTGTTAGGAGTCTCTCGATTATTTTAGTCAAGTTCTCGAACGCCTCTACTACCCCTTTGTCCTCGGTAGTGTGTTCTAAACCGGTCTCTATGTGGGCTTTCCCTTCATCCACTAATTTGACATAAAATTCCTGGGGGTTGGTCACTGACCACCTTAAGCGTCTTCCTTGGGCTATTGGTTGAATTTCAGATTGGTGAATCAACCCTGGGTCTTTTTTTGTTAAATCATTCCCTTTGAATTCTATTATAATGGGATTATGATCACTGAAGGGACTCCACTCTGTCCTGGTATTTAAGATCTGATCTCTTGCGCTAGCTGAGATCATTATGTAATCTATTATAGATCCCCCACCTCTGCCCTTGAATGTCGGTGTTAGGGATTCGCCTACCTTAAGAGGGCAAAGTCTTCTAATAACTTCATCAAAGTTGTTCCCTCTTTGCAATGAGAAAAGTGGGGGCCCTTTTCTAATGGGCAAGCTGACCAATCAGGGGTTGGGGGGAGTAATTTGGGGCATAAATGACAATTAAAATCACCCATTAACAGAACAGTTGGTTCTGGCCCCTTCGTCCTTTGCTCTAGTTCCTCATTTAGTCTACCTTCCAGCTCCACTAATATTGGGAATTTCCCTTCCACTGGGCCGGAGTTATAAAAGTTTACAAACAGTAGACTCTCCCCCTTGTGGAGAAGTCTAACTGTTTGTATGTTGTCTGACGAACAATCTGGGTAAGTCCAGGTACCTTTCAGATCTAAGTCCACATAGACTACTAGGCCTCCTTTTGCCCTACCCGAGTTTGTTCCTTGGGCGGGTCTAAAAAAACACTTGTAGCCCTCCAATTGACATGGGCCTGAGTCCTTTGCCCAAGTTTCTTGGAGTGCTATGACATGGAAGCATTTTATAAATTCTAACCATTCCTTACTTTTAAATTTGGCTTCCAACCCTGCAATATTCCAAGAAAGGATGGTCAGACCCTCCATCTTGTCCTTGCCTTTTGCTGTGGGTGTCAAAGTTAATCTGTCCTCCCCAGCTATAGGTAGATCGATATTGGGTGATTAGGTTCCCCCCTGCCTCCGAGGTAAGTCCAATCTCCCAGATTGGGTACTTTCCTCAATCCCACGTGTACCCCGTGAATCTAGGCCAGAGCAGCCACTGGTAGCCAGGCTTACTACACTGGTGATTACTATGGGTGTAAGTCAATCAATATCTTCTAGTGATTGGAATGGGGCAAATCTATTTGTCCATTGCGCACGATCTCTGGGGGGATAGGGCTGTTCAGGGCGGCTTGCTAGTCTCGGTCTATGTGGGCGCTGTGCTCTAACCCGCGTCCACCCTCCCTCGTCACCCCCATAATTGTTATTCCTAGATCTAGGGTAAAAATACCCGAGTGGGAGTGCACAAATGGTACTTGTTTGGTTCCTATTGGAGTTCTTCAGAATGTACTCAACCAGACTAGTGTCCGTGAAGTGTGCAACTATGCAGTCACCTCTGATGTCTTTATTTCTTCCCCCAATCCAGCTTGCCCTTCTTACACTTGCTATCTCTCCTCTCTCCCCCATGCTTAAGGGTCTATGGATGTTCAGCCACTTGGAAATTTTGGAGAGCAATTAATATTGGGTTTCTCTCTCATTTGGCCTAATTTCCGGGACCCCTGCAAAAATAACTACAAAAGGACACTCTTCGGGGGGGAGATCTATGTGTGGAGCGTTGTTGTTATAAAAGGGGTCAGGGTCTGTGTAACAGTTATTATAATTCCCTTCCCTCTGGGTGCGATCGTCCTGTCTCCATTGCATTAAAGGTTGTGGGATCGGTTTCTCTCTTTGGGTATTACTTACACCTTGATTGTGTCTCCCTCTGGAGTTATCGTAAGTACCCCCTTTGGGGTTTTGGGCAATTTTGGGGGCCTCGTGAACCTGGACTATTTCTTGGTGGGAATGACTAACATAATTGTTATTTTGTGCTCTCTTTGAGTCTGCCTTATCATTTGTGGTTACCTCAATTGATTGGGGTGGAGCAAGTGGAGTTTTAGTAAGTGTGTGCTCTAGGGCTTTAGATAGTTTGGCGAGCTCACACATTATTTTATCCACCTTACTTATGATAGGCTTTAATTGTGTTGTGATGAAAGATTCTAGCTGTTTTTTCAAATCCAAAACTACCGTGTCAATCCACCCTGGTGGTGCGGATTCTACTTGAGAGTCATTTGCTGCTATTGTGTGCTCTTGGGTCCATGATAGAGAATTGTCTCTTGATGGTTCTTTCCTCTGTCTCTGATGTCCCTTATTTCTCCCCAAACGCTTCCTTTTTTTCCTAAGGGTCATATCAATAAGCTCAGAGGTTTCTAAGCCTGCGGTTTGTGCACAGGGGACGTCCTCTATATCGTTGGTTGTTTGGGATACACTGCCCTGAGTATTTGGGCTATCTACTATTAAGACATCTCTAGAGGGTGTTTGAGTGATGGCGTTAAGGTTAGGCGAGGAGGATAAACTCCTTTCCATACGTTCAATTTCGCCAGTCACTTTCTTTAGCATTAAGTCAATTGCAGTTGGTTTCTTCCCACTTACAAGGGCGCCCTCCTTTGTTGTTTCCCCCCGGGTTGGTTTAGGGGTGGGTTTTTTATTTGATTTATTCCCAGCCGAGCGAGTGTTGGGATGAGTAGACATAATTCCCATGAGGACAAGGGTAAGAGTACTGTATTTCAAAGGGATTCAATACCCTGTCCAGCCTCCCTGCGCAAACAGGTAGTACAGTACCTGGATCTATTCTCAGATACAAGCGTTGGGGCCAAGGGGGGTTGCCCGTCCCGTCCCTCGGTGTCCCCGGACGGCCACAGACGGCCCGCCCTCTGCCCGGGCTCCGCCCGGCGCCGTCCGCGCGCGTCCGCGACGCGGAGGAAGCTGTCTGTTTTTAAGCGCCTCCGTTCGCGCCAAGCAGGAAGTGGGCGGCGATCTCCCAGGGCAGGCTGGGAGCTGTAGTCTCGACCCCGCTCCGTGGCTGAGCGATGTCAGCAGCTCGCCGTCGGGGGAGACCACAGCGTCAGGAGCCCAGCTGTGCCCAAATGCCCAATGGATTCGGTGAAGCAAGAAGAGGCAAGAAGATCAGGTAAACTGCGATCCCCCACGCAGCGCGACTCCACCGGTCTGGTCTTTAGCGTTCCCGCTCCTCTGTTGGGGCTGTCCGCTTTTAAGCGCCTCCGTTCGCGCCAAGCAGGAAGTGGGTGGCGATCTCCCAGGGCAGGCTGGGAGCTGTAGTCTCGACCCCGCTCCGTGGCTGAGCGATGTCAGCAGCTCGCAGTCGGGGGAGACCACAGCGTCAGGAGCCCAGCTGTGCCCAAATGCCCAATGGATTCGGTGAAGCAAGAAGAGGCAAGAAGATCAGGTAAACTGCGATCCCCCACGCAGCGCGACTCCACCGGTCTGGTCTTTAGCGTTCCCGCTCCTCTGTTGGGGCTGTAGAAAGGCTGTAGAAAGGTAGTAGAAAGGTTTCAGTTTTTCTGCGTAATCTAAAATGTATATTCTGCCAAAATTCGGGAATCCCAAAATGGATCGTAAGTTTTTCAGTGTTTATGGAGGTTGGCGCAGCACACACTTTTCTAAAAGGTTACTGCTAGGCTTTTTTCTTCACTTGACAACTCGTATCCCAAAAATAGGACATTGAGGTGTGCTATTATGTTGCTCACCTTGGTCAAATGATCCAATTAATCATCATCCGTCAGATAAATATCATCTACATAGGACAATGCCTCCTCATAAAAATTTTGAATTAACTCGGTTACCCTAGCTGAGAACAACCTCGTAGCCTTGGGGCAGTCTACAAAATGTTAGTTTACAAAATTGATGCTGGGAATCTAAGGCTGAGAATGCTGTAAATTACCTGCTTTCAGTCGCTATATTTTGTCAGAACAATTAATTTGAGATATCTGGTGTTTTGAATTTTTCTGCACAGTGTTATTTATTAATGTGGCAATGTGTGCATTCTGCAATGCAAATATCTTTGTGCATGCATTCAAATGACGGTAGTCTAAACTAGATGGTAAGAATTATAGGGTTTCATTACGGGAAACAAAGGATTATTCATTGGAGAAGTGCAATTTTCTATTACCCCTTGGTATTCAGGTTGATCTAAGATCTCCCTGACTTGTTTCTTCGCTTCTTGTTTTATTAGCTACTGTCTCTGTGGAGTTGGAGTCGTTTTTACTGGGAGTACATGGTAAGGTAACTCAGCTTCCCACCCTACATGGTTGAAATATAATGCAGGAGCAAAGCTACTCCCCAGTCCTGACTGTATGAATGTTTTAGTGCTACTGGAACGAGGACGGAAAAAGCAGGTCAAATTACTGTTTCTCCCTTTGGGCACACCCTAATAATCTAAGGCAGCCAAATTTTTCAACCAAAAGAATCTCATAGCTATATGTCAGGTTCTCCTGAAAGAGACAGTTACTTTTTCTGGGAGTGTCCCCCTCCATTTGGAGTGTTATTTTGTATAACAGGTGTGGGACACTTACTCTCGTATCAGGTGTCTCCACCTTGATATGTTCATTCAGCGCTGCTGTTACCAGAAATTCCATCAGGTTCTGGTGAGTTATTGTTACTTCTGCTACGCTGTCTGGCATCATCACTGCCCATTCCCTGTTCAGAAGTTGAGTCCTCAGTATCCTTGCTTTTTCTTACTTTACGGACTGCTACCTTCCTCTTTTTAATTTGAGGCTTTGATTTTGGTTTATCTTCTTTTATGATATTATAGTCCAAAGTACGATGTGTATCTCTGGACTTTGTTCTTTCTTCTGATCTGTGGTCTGACCGTCCTTCCCTCCTGGAGTATTTTGATGAACCCTGAAAGGAACAAGAGGAACGTGTATCAGTATCCTCATACCTGTCAGGTTTCTAAACGTTATCACGATTCCTAACGTTGTACCACCTTTTAGAGGGCTCCTGTTGAGGAGACCCACCTCTTGATTGTGATGTATTCTCTCTGTAGTTTTGTTGTTTATTATCCCATTCCTTCTTGGAAGAATCAGGTGCTTGCTTGGTGTTATCTTTTTTAGTTCCACCCATGAGTTGAGTTATTGTTGCGCTAGCTCCCAAATTATCTCTACCTAATTTGGCATATGTATCATTTTAGGTAATTCATGCCCCTGCTGTATAGGATTGAAATCCCTCAGGCGTCGGCATATCCCCACCTCTTCTGCCTCCACTGTTTGCCAATATAATAGTTGATACCTGGGCAAAATTTCCTAACAATTTCAGCCCCAAGTTCAATGCAGGTCCTGCTCCATACTCATTCTGTATTTGTCTCAATGCATCCGGTATTAATGCTATGGAAAGGATACCATGGGTTCTGGTATAGATGGCAATAAAAACTGTACCCCAAGAGGTGAAATCCTCTATCGGGGGAGCTATCCCTATTGGGAAGCAGATTGTTAGCATTCTGAGTTTCTCTGAGGGCCTGTGTGTGGGAACACTGCCTCTAACTGTGTTATTTTCTGAGCTATCCAGATCGCATTTGCTCACGTTTAGTGGTCATTTGACCCATAACTGCGTTCAGTGTTTGTGGGTCATTTTAATTGCAGTTCCTTGAATTTCACCTGCTGGTGTAACCCTTGTAGGTTGAAGTGTTAGTATTCTCATAGTGAACTGTGTCAGATTTCTATAAAGTTGTATTATTTATTTGTGTAGTGGAAATAAGTCTGCTACCAGCATTGTGTCAATGTCTGGATGCGGTGTGTAAGCCGCTAGGACTGGCGAAGTCGCTCCATCTCTGCTGAGAGGACCGAATCTTAGTTTATCTTTTGTGTGTGGGAGGGCACCTCTAAACCGGTTCATGTGAGGTTACAGTCCCACCTCTTGCTGTGGCTCCAAATTCTGCTAGTTTTATAGTAATGGCAGTTCTGACATTTTCTGAAATGTTTAATAGCACCTTCCTGCTCTGCCTCTCCTGCTGCATTCGCACGTAATGCTGTAGCAGAATCTTCTTCAAAAGACATTGTTGAAAGAGTTTCAAGGAAACTGAGATAAAGTTTTATGCACAATAGGGAACTATTTATCCTTCATCTTTGAATAAACCTACAGTAAATAAATAGAATATGCCTATTCAGCTGTGGCAGATTTTTCCCTTCCCACTCCAGACATCTCTAGGTAAATGTGAGTAGGGGCCTCTGAGAAAGCATGACTGACCTACTGAGATTTGACCAATAAAAAAGAACCAAACCAACGTTGGCTGCACCATGCCATGTAGTTCCCATAAATCTATATAGGATCTGCGCGTTTGGACAACATAAACTGTGGGTTTGGTGTCCAGACTGATTCCAGACACTCCCACCGGGTATGTTCACAGTGCCACTGTAATCTCCTCTTACCAAGGAGAGAATAGTTCCTGGCAACTATCGAACATGACAACCCCGTCCTATCAGGGATCGTGGAAACTGTACAGTACTTTTCGCTCAGTCACTCGTGCTCACTTTGTCTTTAGAGAGATACACAGAATAAACAAAGGGTACACTTTCAATAAGAATTTATTGAACCAGTGTCATTCTAGTGTAAAATATGTGTGCTGCAACAACCATAAGACAGAAAAAAATATAAATGATTATAAGCAACAAGAGAGTAAATGGATGGTAGATTTCTACCATAGTGCTAAAACAATGAATATATGCAGGTATATAAATACATAACAAAAATAATGCATACTCCTACGATGCAACCCAAACTAGATGTACCTAAGTGTACCTAGAATTTATGTAGGTGTAGATGTGTAAACAAGATTCCCCCTAGGATGAAGCCAACCCCATTACCTGGTGTGAGAGAATGAAGGACCCCGTCTTGGTCTCCAGATGGACACCCCGCAAGGGATGTCAGACTACTGAATGCTGGAGTGTCTGCATGCAGGAACCTCAGGGTCTTGCACCAGTGTGTCAGCATAGAAGTGTTTTTCTCCTCTACCCGCCCCAGCAAAGATATGGCGTTTCTATACCCTAAAAGCTACCCTTGCTGTGTCATGTCGGACAAGGATGACCAAAGGGATACCCCTCATATATAGTTATTATGCAGAAGATGGTAATCCTTCTGTGATTCTGAGAATCCCCATGCATAATAAATGAGGCTAGTTTTCTCGGAAAACCAAACAACATTTTATGCAGCACCTAACTAGGTAAAAGGTCCATACCAAAAACCATTACGTAGAACCATAGCAGGGAAAATGTAGGTGAAACATTACATGACTACCCAGGCCTATATTTGGGGTACATTACAGAACATAACAGGGTGAAGAGGAAAATATCAGACTATGCGAACAATCAAGCAACTTGCTTCAGAAGTAATTGCTCTACAATTGCTAACATAGCTGTTCTACAACCAATTCTTGACAATTATGTTGAACAAAAAGTCAACCAATCCATGTTGCTTTTTTAAACTTCTCAATGGCCTTTGATCATGTGGATCTTCCTTTATTCTGGAAAATTCCTCTATCATTATTAAGACTAATAATTGCCTTGCATTTATCAACCTGATGTAAAGCCCTGTTAATGCGAAATAGAGGGTTTGATATTGAGAATGGAGAAAAGCAAATATGTATTTTAGCTCCCCTACTATTTTCTCTCCACTAAAGTGATCTACTTAATCAATATCACCAAGATAAAAATTACGCTCCAAAAATATGGAATTTCAATTATTATTTCCTTTTCGTGCTGTCAATCTAAATCTATTTGATTTAACACTCACTGGGATACAAAACATCTAAATGGTTTGTATAACTATACTAAGAAAGATTTTCTTGAAATTAATGTTTAAGAAAAATAGTACTATTTGATGTAAGATAAAAAGCAAACATGATTGGAAGTTAGGGAACGATATTCTAGAACGATGGACAATTTATCCTTATTTAGGAAGCTTTTTTTTCTCAAAAGTTAGATCCAAAACCTCACATTCAAGTTTGAAGGCTTTGTCATATTGAAGCAATTCACTCAGTGCATAAATGTGTTCAGAAAAAAGCATTGCATGCACTTTATATTTATATTTACAGTGCCGACGTCTGCCTACTTTGTCATGTGGAATACAATATCTAACTTAATAAGCTTGGTCTTCTTTTTTAAGAATAGAGGGGACATTTTCAAACACATTTTTCTCAGTATCATCCAATACACCAGTTCAGGCTCTCTTCAGTAAGAGCTAAAAATTTCTAGCGCCTGTTTAACAAACTGCACTTAGTAGTATGCTTTGTAGTACCACAGAAGTACTACAAAACTTACTACAAAGTGCTACTCATAAACTGTCAACGGCTAGCTTAAAGAACCGGCTAAAAAAAACAGGGAAAGATAATTTCAAGGAACCAGGACATAGAAAGGATCAGAGCCATCCGTGGCGCAGAGGGCCTTGCCCACTCACATGAAGTCACTCTATGCCAACCATACCTGAAAGCCGGTCTGGGCAGACAAGCTCTTCAAAATGTTCTGAAAACCAGGCTTCTAACTCTACCAATACAGGTCTACGTGGCACATTGGGAAACCACGCCAGCTGGAAACAGAGGATGGTGCTCATGTCAATTTCAAACAGAATCTGCAGAGCATGTCATCAGTTGCTGTCCAGCCTTGGTAAGTCCAAGGCGCCAATACTTAAGGACAATGTTCAACCTAAACAAAGTAAGAACATGCAAGGAGGCTTTAATGTTCATATATACCACAACAGCGCCAACGGAGCTTGCACGTGTCAGGAAGTTCTTTGCTGTTGCTGGAAAGACTTTAAGACAAGCGCAAGAACAAAAAATAACAGCATAACAATAATACCTACATGCCTCCTGTCGCTGAGCATTAACATCACTGCACGGTATGGCCATTAGTGATCTTGCATTAAGCCTAACGGTTAAGATGTACTAATATCAGGGCACCGACTTATGAAGCCTGAGGTCGCATATTATAAATTTATCACAATGACTGTTTCGTCTTGTACTATGCACTGAAAACATTGCACTGATCAACAGATGTATAAATTACTAGCTATTTTTTTAACTCATTTTAGATGTCAATTTACTAACCTATTGTTTTAATTATGAAAGTAATAATCATTGTATATGTAAATGATTTAGGTAATCATACAATAAAGCATTCATTCATTCATACTCATAAACTGTCCTTTTGTCATAACTTAAACTTTTATGTAAGTTTACTTCTTTACAGTATTCTCAAACTGCACTTTTGGAGTAAATCACACTTTTCTAGTAACATACACGTTTGTTGTAAGTCCCTACCTCACTTGTTTTCTATGGGAGGGTTTTGCAGTACCATTGCTTGGCCACATGTAGTGCTGAACTTACTGAAAAATTGTAAGTTACTACTAAATTTTAAGTTACAGCAAAAGTGCAATTTGTAAAAAAAAAAAGAGAAGTAATAAAATTACTTACTCAAAAGTTTAAACTTAACCAGAAGTGGAAGTTACCTTTATGAATCGGGCCACAAGTGTTTATATCATATTCCGTGCTATAGTTTGCATTAGGGCTACAAATTATCACTTTCTAAGGAAGTGATCCTAAGATGGTTTTTAAAGGAAGAATGATTTCTAGATAACAAAAATAATAAATATCTTCCACCAAAATGTAACCACGCATTAACCATCTTGGAGATTCCTCTTGATTACTTATTGAACTGGAAATCCTGTTACTGGAGACTTGATTTAAAGATAGAATTTATCATACTAACTCAGAACTAGATAGATTACATTGTAACTCATGGAAAGGTTACAATGTAATTGCAAATGTACCCATTGTAGCTAAACGCAATCATATCTATTAATGGCTTTTGAACATTTTGAAAGTATTAATTATTTATATTCTAAATAAAGGCAGTCAAATTGCCTATTGCAGTAGTCTTAGATGCATGGGAAGGAATTTCCCCAGAACAGTGCACCTGTTTATTATATAGTACTGGTGTAAGGGCTTGGATCGCATCTTTTTCAAGTGTTCTCTTCGTGAGCAATATTGTTATAAATTCTTAGACTCTTCCTTTAGAAAATGAAAAGAGTATATTAAAATCTATATTCTTGCCTGTATACTATCTCTAGTAAAAAAAAAGTATGCTATCATGTTTTTAAATTCTTTAATGCATTTCAAATATGTATTAAGATATAAACTGACAAAGCATGTATCTTAATATTGATGTATTTAAATTGAGGACCCAATTAATACATTCTTTGTTTTATATATTGTGACTTAGGTACATTTTGTCATCGGGTTAAAAATAGAAAACGAATGAACGTACAAAGAATTCTTGAAAAAAACAGACTATTCTTTGCACTTTGATAAATATGGTCATGGCCAAAACATCAACTATTATGCACAGAATGATGAACTGTGTAGAATTACAACTGGTACCTTCTCTGGATTGTGCTTGCTAGATTCACGTCTAGATTCTGCCTATGAATATATTGTGCTCGTTTTTTCATAAGACATACCTGTTTTGGAAGTGTTAATCTGGAATTGTAACGTTTTGCATTGTTGATATAACTTGGTGTGATCTCTGTGCTTGTAGATATTACAATAACATGTATTATGTTTTCTGTTGTTTGCTTTGCGCTTTTTTTTTAGAATGGTGGCGTCTGCTTGACAGCAACTTATTTCTTCATTTCAATCAACTTCATTTTTTGTCACTTCCAATACCTATTGTGGCAATCATTTATATAGTGAGTAAGATGATATCCCTTTTAGGAAATCAGTAGTTTTCTGTAAGCCAATCAGACAGCTTTGCAGTACTCTAATGGTGTGCGGTTATTTGTTCAGATTAAAGGACAGTAGGAAAACAACACATTTTTTCTTTTTTGGCCTACCCTGTCCTACAAAAATAGATAAACAGCATCAACAGATCAAGAATTGAATGGAGCACTAATAGACTGAACTGTGCTCTGCGAAGTCCAGACTTAATGCTCAGGAGTTCTCCAACTCAGCAGAAGTCGGGGGTTAGCTTATGCCAGGGTTGAGCGTTTTAAATTGAAGGGTTCTGAACTGAGTACCATGCAAAAGAGAAATTTTAAGAGAACGCAAAAATTATCAGACTCAGCAGAGGCTGGATTTTGGTGACATCGACACAGTCATTAAGCATGAATATGAGATATAAAATATGTGCCACTAGAGTGATGAGTAAAACAATGAGTTGATAAGCCCAAGACAACTAAGATTCTCATGAGGCATAGGGATCAGGGGGCCCAACTGGCCCCCAAACAAAAGATACATCTATATCCTTTTATTGTAGAAGGTCAGCCAGGACTGGGGCTATCATTGATCCAAGTTTCCATGATAAAAAGGCAGTTCGATGTGCATTGCCGGTATAGGTAGCAGCTTCTCAAAGATAGCCAGGAACGGAACAAGCATTATGGAAATGGGTATTGATAGTCGTGGGAAAATACAATGGTGGTGGGAATGCTAGTGTGGCAATTTTAGTGGTAATGATAATGGTCGCTGTTATGGTGGTGGTGTTAATGTTGTGGTGGTAATGGCCATAGTGTTACTGATGGTGGTGGTATTGGTAACATTAAAAATGGCAGTGAAAATGGCAATGGCAGTAATGATGACATTGGTATGTGATAATAGTGATGGGATAATGATAAGTGAACTCAGATATTTAAATTAAGAAACCCTAGTCCATTCTCAATTTTAAAAAACGAACTACCAGCTAGTGCAACTTTAGCTCATTATATAATAAAAATTAACAAAGTCAGTGGGCATATTAACAAGCACGGCGTTAAACATTATCTCCTGTTTAGCGGCAGAAAACTGCAGCTAAAGTGGCGATAATGGGCTTGAAAATATGCCCTTGAGAATTCCAATAAAAGTCCATGTTCTGGTGTAAACATGGGCTTCTATTGGAATTCTCCAAGGCACATTATCAAGCCCATTATCGCTGCTTTAGCAGCACTTTTCTGCCGCTAAACCGGCGATAATTTTAACACAGTCCTTGATAATATGCCCCTCAGGGCCATATTATCAAGAACGGCGATAACATTAGCAGTAGAAAACTGCAGATAAAGCGGCGATAAGTGACTTGATAATATGCCCTTGATAGTTCCAATAGAAGCCCAGGTTCTGGTGTGAAGGACATCAAACCTAGGCTTCTATTGGAATTCTCAAGGGCATATTATCATGCCCCTTATCGCCGCTTTAGGGGCAGTTTCCTGCCACTAAACCGGCGATAATGTTATGATAAAGCGGCCCTCAGTGTCTTTCATGGTCCTCGTTCACTTTAAAAAACGTTGAGAAATATTTTTTCTCCACTAATTATTAGGTAAACACGGCATGCATATTATAATATCACTGAGTGCCGTGCATACAAATGAGTTTGCCTTTTTTGCACCTCTTTAAAACATCTGTAATAAAGGCGCAGGTATATTTTCAGATCCCCATTGTCCTTCCTGACACCGATTGCAATTAATGCTCGTTATGTCAGGCAGAAATAAATAAAGCTGGCTTATCCGTTGGAAACACAGCTCGGATGAATGAGCACACGTCTCGGCGTGCTGGCCTTTCTTTCTCTAAATGTTTCACACACTATTACATCCAAGACAGGCTCTGGCGGATTCATCAACAAGACCTGCAACAGCAACCACAACAGAAACGACAACAATTCCTGAACGCACCAACCGAAAGAATAGGCACTCAGGGTACATTACAAGAGAAACGCTCATTAATTTTCATTAGCTCTATGCTCCGCCCAGCTGGAAAACGATGAAATGTGAAGAATGCTTGCTTGCTATTTATAATAATCATGGGGCGACATGTATAGGGAGCTGGAAACAATAAACAAGGCTGAACTTGATTCGGTGTAGGACAGGATTAAGGAGGGCGAGGTTTTAGGCGAAGACCTCACTTTATTTCGACTCCGGCACGGGTCCGGCCATCTGCTTGTCGCACGCGATCCCTTGGTAAAGCGGAAGTGTAGCCCAAAGGCAAGCATGTTCAGGCCGGTCAAAAACGTGTGTCGAGAAACAAGAATGAAAAGGATTCCCTTGCCACGAATATGGATGTGAGGTCCGCCACAAAACACTTTACGCAGGTGCAAAATAAAAGATCAGGACAAATCTAACAGCACATTCTTTTGCTGCTTTTAGGCAATGGAAAGAAAGAAAGAGATTTTGTTCCGGTGTCTATCACAAAAAGATTTTTTTATGGGAAACGCACTGTGAAAAAATAAACCACATACCTATCACTCATAAATCATTTTATGTGCAGCACAATGATTTTGATTTGTCATTCCTATGATGCACACTTTGGTGTTAACATTAAAGACAAATTATTTTGGATTCGCAGTAACAATAAACCGAAGGCTTAGGCCCTTATTCTGACCGAACGCAGTAATCCCGAGCGGGCAGTAGTGGGAGTTACCAGCCCCCATCGCTTTTATGAGATATGCTTCACTAGGAGAGTCTGGCTGCTAACCGTATTAAAATTATCTGGGTAAATCACGGGCAATAATATGTGGTAATCGGCGTAGAAACGCTGATTCTCAAATGGGATTCCTGAAATCCCATATACTCTGGACATGCCGATGTCCTGAGTATCGGTAAATTCAAGATGGGGTTGGGCGGCCAATTGGAAATCACAGGCATATTCCTACTATATTGCATCCAGCTCAAGGAGGTAGCCTCAAACAGGGACCTGTATGTATATTTAAAAATGAGGGATCTGATGTCATACTTTTTATTGGGTTAAAAGCAGACATTGTGAGAAATAAGTTCCTCCGTGATTTCTCCCAGGAAAATATCGAGGGAGATTTACAAGACAGTGACTCAGTGCGTTCCGAGTCACTTTCAAAGCACAGAGATTCAACATATTTACAACAATATGTCGCTCTCTGTGCTTCCCCCTGCGCTGGCCCACAAACTGCTGCCATGTGCTGGTGCAGGCACCCTTGCACCATGGTGCAAGGATGCCTGCGTCGTGGGGAGATTGTTTTTGTTCAGGAAGGGTTCCCTTCCTGCACAAAAACAATCGGAAATACCGTCTTTCAACTTCTATGTGTTGAAAAACGTCCTTGTTTCAATGATTGTTTATGTGGAGGAAGGGAACCCTTCCTGTACATAAGCAATCATTAGAGGTGATTTCTTCTTTCTATCTGTGCTGCAGAATGCAGCACGCATAGAAAGAGGAAAAGAAAACGAGGAGAAATTAATACATTTCTCCTCTTTGCCCCTCCCTATGCCTCCCCTGGAAAGGCTTAGCATTCACATGAATCTGGAAATGTGTCTAGTTTCATGAGTGTTGCGTGGGAACACCTACAGCAGCACCCATGGAAGACCCCTTTCCTGCAAAGTGCTGCGTCAAAGGGGCCATATTTACAAGGACAGGAAAAGTCACGTAGGGTGGCTTTTCCTGTCCTTCTAAATATGGAGCAGTATAATGCGCCACCGGTAAAACACAAAAAGTGACGCACAGGTGGCGCAAGGGGCTTGTAAATCCGTCCCATCATTTTTAGTTGCATAGGTTTTTGTGATAGTGCCATCTGGATTCTGTCACAGAACATTCGCCCGCATTCGTAAGACAAGTCCATTTAAATGTTGCCTTTTAATGTTATTTTACAGAACAAATGTTTTTGTTGTCCACCTTACAGAAAGACATCACACCTGAATAAAAATTTGAGGTGTGTGAAATTTGCAAAGTTATTCCTTCGGAAATTTCACGTAATTCTCACAATTACTACAATTGCTACCTGTAACTCAGAAAGTCTTTCTGCAAGTGGGTTTACACTTTAAAACCTTAAACTTGGGCACCCTTTTACATTCGTTCAAGTAGAAAGATGAACAAAATCCATCCAGCTTTAAAATCGAAGAAAAAGGATTTTTTTTGTAAATCTAACTCGTGAGAAAACACCACATAAATTTCAACACAAAGTAGCTCTGGCGAGGAAATACTGCCACTGAACTGTGAAAAAAAATGTGCACGGACAAAACGTAGGAAAAGCAGGAAACCAAAGCCTATTATCTGGTTCTACACTAGACTTGACTTGTGTAATTAAAAGTGGGCACACTTCTATTGAAAATTGAAGAAATTGATGTGCTTCCATTTCTTGTTACATATAACATAACAAACACAGCATGAAATCAAATTGCTTTACGGTTTGCTTTCTGTAAAAGTTCCTATCACGCGGGCAGCAACATGGTGCACTCACTGCTCCTGCTTTTTCAAACGTGCCATAAAATGAACGTGGATTATCGATGACAGCAAAGCAGGTCAGCTTCAGTTAAAGATTTGTGAGATAAAGTCAATGGCATGCAGATCTAGTGAGAAAGAGTGCTCGTGTCATCAGCAGGGCTAACAAGGTCGCTTCCCGTTATTGAACACTTTATACCTGGCTAGTACCAGAAACATTCGGGAATCTTTCTGATTAGAAAGGTATAAACTGGCATTTCGATTGTCATATAAATTTAAGTTTGAACTCTATGGGATATATGTACAAGAGCTGCCGCTAACTAACGCTAACACTAGTTAGCAGCAGTTTTCTTAACGTGGCCTACCACCAAAAACTATCGCCCTGTTTGCGATGTATTTACAATATGCTGCTACATGGTGATAGTTTCAGGTAGGTGCGGTGAAAAACTGGCACTAACACTTGCGTGAAGGCGATACAAATTCTGACGTTAGCAGGCGAAAACTGACGAAACGCCTTTTAGCGCAAAAAAACTCACGTTAGTCGGCCCAACGTGACTCTAGAGGAAAAAATATCCTATAAGTCCACCTACAATGAAAAATAGGAAACAAAACCAATGGAATGCAGAATGGAGCAATCAGGTTCAAGTGCAGCACAGCTCAACAACCCCCAAAGCCCCCCAACAGCCAGGATGACCGTCCAGAGTCCCAGGGGGAGAGGAAATTCAGGGCTGCAATCATGAAAATCGGCGCATAGATGGGCAAAATAAGTGATGCATCACTTACCATTGTGCACTCCTTGCTACACCATGGCATCCAAAACATTGAAAGCGCGGACAGTCCCTGGGACCCGGAAGCCTCACTGGGCCTGCGTTTGGGACCCTGAGTGGGATTCAGAGCTGCTGTGGAGTTGTTGGGCCGTGGCGGTAGACTTTGAGGCTTCTGCAATCGCCCGTACCTGGTGGTGAAGTCTGCCAGGTCTCATGGAGAAACGTTGCTGACCTGTGTGAGAAGACTATCTGGTCCCCCTTGGAGCTGTGAATGGTAGAGGTGCTCCTGCTCACCAGCGTAGGGAGGTCTTCATCGTACACCACGTGCCATCACTACACTGGGTGCCCGGAGGAGATTACCAATGGTGGGCCGCACCTCTCTGCATCACCAGCGAGAGGATGTTAAGCTGGCCGGACACTGTGGAGGGTGATGCCCCTGAGCTGTACTGAACTTGTGTGGAAGGAGCGCTGCAACTTCACACCTAAAGGGGCCCTGTTGTATCACCTGCATCGGGAGGTTCCCCAGCAGACTTGGTGATGACTTCTGTACCCAGGCTTGTGAAATCTCACCTGGCTGAGGCTCTTGCTGGTTAAGTCACAGATTTGGAGAGAGAGCAGTGGATTATGTCACGGTGTCAATGTCCAGGTGAGGAGAAGGTGGGATGTGTAATGGAGGAGGCCCCGGGGTCGATATCGGGCCTGGGCCTAACATATGTGGGTGATGCTCCTCCAGTGGCGGCTTATCCACTATGGCAGAAGAGCGTCGTCCCAATGCTTTCAAGCAGTGCAAGAAGAGGAAACATAACATGATGATAACTTTCTGATGTACTCATGCTATGTTTCCTTTGCGGGAGAGTGGGTAAGGCTGCTCTACTCATGGAGCAGGGCAGGGGCAGAGTGGTATGCCCACTCAAGTGTGCAATGATGGTTTGGTCGGACCTCTCAGGCTGCCTAAAGCGGTCATGTGCACTTCCATGTTTGAGATGCAGGCTGCATTACAGCCTGCATGGAGTACATGCCCACCCCTCCAGCTCCTGGCTGAACGCCTTGTCACTGTGCTTAAGAACAATCACAGCGCCGCATTCCAGTGTTGTGATTGGCTTAGGGGAGGGAGCCTGGCTGCCTGCTTCCTGTTCCTGGAAGCAGACTCAGGAGAGCAGGAGCACAGAAAATGCAGGACCCGTCCTATAGATAAGAATTATTAAAAAATATATTTCCAACCCCCACTCCCCCAGGTCCCCTCCACTCCAGTGTCCTTTACTGCATTTCCGACCTCCCAGCTGTCCAGTCCCCATGCAGCACCACTTAATGGTAGCCGCTGTGCCACCCTGTGCAGCGGGCATACCTCTGGTGCACCAAAGGCAAGCCCATCTGCGTCCGTCCACCCCTGGACTGCACCCAGCACCAAGGAGCATTCCTCTCGGACACTCCACCACTACAATACCAACATCTCCTCGCCATCAACCCTGGATGCCATACTGCATGCCATCTAGCAACACTGTAGAATTCTCTTGCACCCTGCGCCTGTCAAAACTACCTTCTCCCACATCAGCACACCACGCCTCCTGTCTCCCAGCCGACTAGCAGTGCAGCTGACCTGCTCAACTGCATCCTCCTCAACGTGCGCTCTCTCCATAAACACATAACAGAAATCTGGGACCTCCTCAACGCCACCTCCTCAAACATCGCCTTCTTCAAGGAAACCTGGACCAACCTTTGCTCCGGACCAGACATCGCTATCACCATCCACAACAGCTATAAATTCACCCACATGGACCAACCCAAGCACCCAGGAGGGGGCATTGCCATTGTTTACAAAAGCACACTCCGAATGACCATGCGCTCTAATGTCCCGATGGTGACCATGGAACATACCCGCTGCCAGATCCGGACCAACTCCAACACTACCCTCTGCGGCACCCTCATTTACCGCCCCCCCCCACCCCCGGGTCATAAACCTCCATTACCCATAAATAAAACCTATTCTGTTGTCTGTCAACTTCCCATGCCCCGCCCCGCTCCACTGCCCCTTTGCACTAACCGGAACCTGCCAGGACTGCTTCTTTGGCCTAACCTATTTATCGCATGGTAACTCTAGGTAAGTAGATGTGAATTTAAGAACAGTAACTATACACTTACTTTCCATGTAGTGGTAGGTGATGTAGTCAATGCATAAAATATTGATGTAGGTTGATCTTGTTGACCTTCATATGGTGACTTTTGGACCTGGCCTTTTTTGCAGGGTTATCCCCAAAATTTTGCGTTCTTCCTTCTATTTTGTCTGACCTGTTTTGTTGGCTTTGGGACTTTTTAGATCGAAAGCAAAAAACAGAGTCCTTCAACTATTTTCATGGAATCAACACCAAGAGACTATTAACAAAATGGAGGAAAAAACACTATGTCAAAGTAAAACAAACAGTTTTAAAGACATATTTTAAATGACACGTTCTCACAGAAATTGTATGTTAAAGAAAAACAGATTTAAACGATGCTTTTCACAAAAATTAAGAAGTCACTCACAAAAACCTATAAATACGAGTAAGACACCATTTTGAAATCAGTCGATCTTCAACTCCAAGAGAGAGCAGACGCAAATAACTGACCCTCTGACCACTTGCCACAGTGAGGACCTCGAGTCAAACGAAGAGTAATCCATTCATAAATAGAAGTAAGTTTGCATTAAAACACAAGTAATCATAGTTTATTTTAAAAATATCGTACTATTAGTAATACATGTAAAACATTATTATATTTCCGATTTACGAAATCTTTACCATCATTTCATTAAATAATTTCTACATATGAATTAATTACTCACAGATGTAAGTACATTTTTAAAATATAAATGACTTTCCAAAATATGGTGTTGTTTTCTTGAATCAACTTTTTCAAATGTCGTGCTATGGATAAAAACTCTCAAATTTAACAGTGTTTGTAAAGCCATTTGAAAATATTATTTTCTGAAATTTGTCACGAAACAATGTCACAGTTATATATTTCTAAAATAAACTATGAAATCACATGAATATTTGCTGCATAATCATATTGTGACTTAACCGATGTAAAATATGTTAAATATTAAACAGTTTACATTTTTATATTTTATAAGCATAACCATTGCATGTGAAGCACCCCTAACCCACATCTATCGCTCGTTTTCGAAATAGAAGCAAAAGACCAAAAACCGACATAAAAAAAGGTAATTTATTAAAAATATTTGAAATAACTTTTACTTTTTTACAGGGATGCAGTTAGTTATCTGCAAATAATGTCAAACCTTTTGTTAAATTTAAAATGCATTTTTTGATTCATTTGTCATATTTTAATGCACTATTTTCAAATGTGTACAAATGACCTCTAACCAAAAAGTAATCTTTTCCATTTTAAAAATAGGGTTTCAAATATTTTTAATAACATATATTAATTTGTATTACCATTTACAGATAGTACGACATTCAAAAACTTGAAAACCTACAACAACATAGAAACAAAGAAATATAGAAGGTAAATAATACTATTAAAGGCCATAAAAACACCTATGACATATATTTTAGAAATACTCTTTTTTTCCAACAGAAAGCAAATGTACCATTATTAAACAATCTGTACTTAATATTCCTTCAACTGTATCTTTCTACCAGAATCCAACCAAAGAACTGTACATATGAAACAGAAAATCATACCAATTTAAGAAAACAACAAAGCCAAAAGAAAAGAACCAAAGGTAAGATACGTTTGAAAAAACAATTCTCTCACACAGTGTTTCAAAAACAACTGCATAATATGTTAATCAAGAAGCAGAACAATAAAGTTAAAATAAACTTGTTTTTTAAAAAAAGTCATGAAATGCATTTTTTTTAAATGTACACACGCTATTAAATGGCCTATCATTTGATTGTAAACAGACAGATATCAAAGTAAGAACTCTCATCAAAAAAGAGCAACTGAAAACACAACTTCATCAAAGACTCAACTACTGCAAACTAAAAAGGTAAAATACTCAAAAGTGAACCATAAGAAACTTAATGGATAGTGTAACTCCAGGAAGGTGCAGCAGTAGAGAAAGGTATGGAAATTGTAGGGGTGTAAATTACTATTCTAACTCCAGGAAGGTGCAGCAGTATTGAAAGTGATGGATAGTGTAGGGGGGTAATTTACTATTTTAACTCCAGGATGGTGCAGCATTAGGGAAAGTGATGGATGGTGTAGAGGTGTAACTTTCGATTCTAACTCCAGGATGGTGCAGCAGTAAGGAAAGTGATGGATAGTGTAGGGGTGTAATTTACTATTCTAATTTCTTGAAGGTGCAGCAGTAGGGAAAGTGATGGATAGTGTAGGGGTGTTATTTACTATTCTAACTCCAGGATGGTGCAGCAGTAGGGAAAGTTTTGGATAGTGTAGGGGTGTATTTTTCTAATCTAACTGCAAGAAGGTGCAGCAGTAGTGAAAGTGATGGATAGTGTAAGGGTATAATTTACTATTCTAACTCCACGAAGGTGCAGCAGTAGGAAAAGTGATCGATAGTGTAAGGGTGTAATTTACTATTTTAACTCCTTGAAGGTGCAGCCGTAGGGAAAGTGATGGATAGTGTAAGGGTATAATTTACTATTCTAACTCAAGAAGGGTGCAGCAGTAGGGAAAGTGATGGATAGTATAGGGGTGTAAATAACTATTCTAACTCCAGGATGGTGCGGCAGTAGGGAAAATGATGGATAGTGCAGGGGTGAAACATTCTATTCTAAATCCAGGAAGGTGCAGCAGTAGAGGAAGTGATGGATAGTGTATTGGTGTAATTTACTATTCTAACTCCAGGAAGGTGCAGCAGTAGGGAAAGTGATGGATAGTGTAGGGTTGTAATTTACTATTCTAACTCCTTGAAGGTGTGGCAGTAGGGAAAGTGATGGATAGTGTAAGGGTGTAATTTACTATTCTAATTTCAAGAAGGTGCAGCAGTAGGGAAAGTGATGGATAGTGTAGGGGTGTTATTTACTATTCCAACTCCAGGATGGTGCAGCAGTAGTGAAAGTGTTGGATAGCGTAGGGGTGTATTTTTCTAATCTAAAAACAAGAAGGTGCAGCTATAGTGAAAGTGATGGATAGTGTAAGGGTATAAATTACTATTCTAACTCCAGGAAGGTGCAGCAGTAGGGAAAGTGATAGATAATGTAATGGTGTAATTTACTATTCTAACTCCAGGATGGTGCAGCATTAGGGAAAGTGATGGCTAGTGTAGAGGTGTAACTTTCTATTCTAACTCCTGGATGGTGCAGCAGTAGGGAAAGTGATGGATAGTGTAGGGATGTATTTTACTATTCTAACTTCTTGAAGGTGCAGCAGTAGGGAAAGTGATGGATAGTGTAGGGGTGTTATTTACTATTCTAACTCCAGGATGGTGCAGCAGTAGGGAAAGTGTTGGATAGTGTAGGGGTGTATTTTTCTAATCTAAATGCAAGAAGGTGCAGCAGTAGTGAAAGTGATGGATAGTGTAAGGGTATAATTTACTATTCTAACTCCACGAAGGTGCAGCAGTAGGAAAAGTGATAGATAGTGTAATTTATTATTTTAACTCCTTGAAGGTGCAGCCGTAGGGAAAAGTGATGGATAGTGTAGGGGTATGATTTTCTAATCTAACTCCAAGAAGGTGCAGCAGTAGTGAAAGTGATGGATAGTGTAAGGGTGTAATTTACTATTTTAACTCCTTGAAGGACCAGCTGTAGGGAAAGTGATGGATAGTGTAAGGGTATAATTTACTATTCTAACTCAAGAAAGGTGCAGCAGTAGGGAAAGTGATGGAAAGTGTAGGGGTGTAAATTACTATTCTAACTCCAGGATGGTGCGGCAGTAGGGAAAATGATGGATAGTGCAGGGGTGAAACATTCTATTCTAAATCCAGGAAGGTGCAGCAGTAGAGGAAGTGATGGATAGTGTATTGGTGTAATTTACTATTCTAACTCCAGTAAGGTGCAGCAGTAGGGAAAGTGATGGATAGTGTAGGGTTGTAATTTACTATTCTAACTCCTTGAAGGTGTGGCAGTAGGGAAAGTGATGGATAGTGTAAGGGTGTAATTTACTATTCTAATTTCAAGAAGGTGCAGCAGTAGGGAAATTGATGGATAGTGTAGGGGTGTTATTTACTATTCCAACTCCAGGATGGTGCAGCAGTAGTGAAAGTGTTGGATAGCGTAGGGGTGTATTTTTCTAATCTAAAAACAAGAAGGTGCAGCAGTAGTGAAAGTGATGGATAGTGTAAGGGTATAAATTACTATTCTAACTCCAGGAAGGTGCAGCAGTAGGGAAAGTGATAGATAATGTAATGGTGTAATTTACTATTCTAACTCCAGGATGGTGCAGCATTAGGGAAAGTGATGGCTAGTGTAGAGGTGTAACTTTCTATTCTAACTCCAGGATGGTGCAGCAGTAGGGAAAGTGATGTATAGTGTAGGGGTGTAATTTACTCTTCTAACTTCTTGAAGGTGCAGCAGTAGGGAAAGTGATGGATAGTGTAGGGGTGTTATTTACTATTCGAACTCCAGGGTGGTGCAGCAGTAGGGAAAGTGTTGGATAGTGTAGGGGTGTATTTTTCTAATCTAAATGCAAGAAGGTGCAGCAGTAGTGAAAGTGATGGATAGTGTAAGGGTATAATTTACTATTCTAACTCCACGAACGTGCAGCAGTAGGAAAAGTGATAGATAGTGTAAGGGTGTAATTTACCATTTTAACTCCTTGAAGGTGCAGCCGTAGGGAAAGTGATGGATAGTGTAGGGGTGTAATTTTCTAATCTAACTCCAAGAAGGTGCAGCAGTAGTGAAAGTGATGGATAGTGTAAGGGCATAATTTACTATTCTAACTCAAGAAAGGTGCAGCAGTAGGGGAAGTGATCGATAGTGTAGGGGTGTAAATTACTATTCTAACTCCAGGATGGTGCGGCAGTTGGGAAAATGATGGATAGTGTAGGGGTGAAACATTCTATTCTAAATCCAGGAAGGTGCAGCAGTAGAGGAAGTGATGGATAGTGTAGGGGTGTAATTTACTATTCTAACTCCAGGAAGGTGCAGCAGTAGGGAAAGTGATGGATAGTGTAGGGTTGTAATTTACTATTCTAACTCCTTGAAGGTGCGGCAGTAGGGAAAGTGATGGATAGTATAGGGGTGTTGTTTACTATTCTTACTCCAGAATGGTGCAGCAGTAGGGAAAGTGTTGGATAGTGTAGGGGTGTATTTTTCCAATATAAATCCAAGAAGGTGCAGCAGTAGTGAAAGTGATGGATAGTGTAAGGGTATAATCTACTATTCTAACTCCGGGAAGGTAAGCAGTAGGGAAAGTGATAGATAGTGTAAGGGTGTAATTTACTATTCTAACTCCTTGAAGGTGCAGCAGTAGGGAAGGGGTGGATAGTGTAGGGGTGTAATTTACTATCCTAACTCCAGGATGGTGCAGCAATAGGGAAAGTGATGAATAGGGTAGAAGTGTAATTTACTATTCTAACTCCAGAAGGGTGCTGCATTAGGAAACATGTTGGATAGTGTAGGGGGTTAATTTTCTAATCTAAATCCAAGAAGGTGCAGCAGTAGTGAAAGTGATGGATAGTGTAAGGGTATTATTTACGATTCTAACTCAAGAAAGGTGCAGCAGTAGGGAAAGTGAAGGATAGTGTAGGGGTGTAAATTACTATTCTAACTCCAGGATGGGGTGGCAGTAGGGAAAATGATGGATAGTATAGGGGTGAAACATTAAATTCTAAATCCAAGAAGGTGCAGCAGTAGGGAAAGTGATGGATAGTGTAGGAGTGTAAATTACTATTCTAACCCTAGAAGGGTGCAGCAGTAGGGAAAGTGATGGATAGTGTAATGGTGTAACTTTCTATTCTTACTCCAGGATGGTGCAGCAGAAGGGAAAGTGATGGATAGTGTAGGGGTGTAATTTACTATTCTAACTCCAAGAAGGTGCAGCAGTTGGGAAAGTGATAGAAAGGGTAAGAGTATAATTTACTTTTCTAACTCCAAGAAGGTGCAGCAGTAGGGAAAGTGATGGATAGTGTAGGGGTGTAAATTACTATTCTAACTCCAAGATGTTGCAGCAGTAGGGAAAGTGATGGATAGTGTAGAGGTGTAACTTTCTATTCTAATTCCAGTATGGTGCAGCATTGGGGAAAGTTATGGATAGTGTAGGGGTGTAATTTACTATTCTAACTTCAAGAAGGTGCAGCAGTAGGGAAAGTGATGGATACTGTAGGGGTGTTATTTACTATTCTAACTCCAGGATGGTGCAGCAGTAGAGAAAGTGTTGGATAGTGTAGGGGTGTATTTTTCTAATCTAAATCTAAGAAGGTGCAGCAGTAGTGAAAGTGATGGATAGTGTGAGGGTATAATTTACTATTCTAACTCCAGGAAGGTGCAGCAGTAGGGAAAGTGATAGATAGTGTAAGGGTGTAATTTACTATTCTAACTCCTTGAAGGTGCAGCAATAGGGAAAGGGATGGATAGTGTAGGGGTGTAATTTACTATTCTAACTCCAGGATGGTGCAGCAATAGGGAAAGTGATGGATAGTGTAGAGGAGTAATTTGCTCTTCTAACTCCAGGAGGGTGCTGCATTAGGAAATGTGTTGGATAGTGTAGGGGTGTACATTTCTAATCTAACTCCAAGAAGGTGCAGTAGTGAAAGTGATGGATATTGTAAGGGTATAAATTACTATTCTAATTCAAGAAAGGTGCAGCAGTATGGAAAGTGATGGATAGTGTAGGGGTGTAAATTACTATTCTAACTCCAGGATGGTGCGGAAGTAGGGAAAATGATGGATATTGTAGGGGTGAAACATTCTGTTCTAAATCCAAGAAGGTGCAGCAGTAGGGAAAGTGATGAATAGTGTAAGGGTGTAATTTACTTTTCTAACTCCAGGACAGTGCAGCAGTAGGGAAAGTGATGGAAAGTGTAGGGGTGTAAATTACTATTCCAACTCCAGGATGGTGCAGCAGTAGGGAAAGTGATGGATAGTGTAGAGGTGTAACTTTCTATTCTATCTCCAGGATGGTGCAGCAGTAGGGAAAGGGATGGATAGTGTAGGGGTGTAATTAACTATTCTAACTCCTTGAAGGTGCAGCAGTAGGGGAAGTGATGAATAGTATAAGGGTGTAATTTACTATTCTAACTTTAAGAACGTGCTGCACTAGGGAAAGTGATGGATAGTGTAGGGGTGGCATTTACTATTCTAATTCCCGGATGGTGCAGCAGTAGGGAAAGTGTTGGATACTGTAGGGGTATAGTTTTCTAATCTAAATCCAAGAAGGTGCAGCAGTAGTGAAAGTGATGGCTATTGTAAGGGTATAAATTACTATTCTAACTCCAAGAAGGTGCAGCAGTAGGGAAAGTGATAGATAGTGCAAGGGTGTAATTTACTATTCTAACTCCTTGAAGGTGCAGCAGTAGGGAAATTGATGGATAGTGTAAGGGTATAATTTACTATTCTAACTCAAAAAAAGGTGCAGCAGTAGGGAAAGTGATGGATAGTGTAGGGGTGTAAATTACTATTCTAACTCCAGGATTGTGCGGCAGTAGGGAAAATGATGGATAGTGTAGGGGTGAAACATTCTGTTATAAATCCAGGAAGGTGCAGCAGTAGGGAAAGTGATGGATAGTGTAGGGGTGTAATTTACTATTCTAACTCCAGGATGGTGCAGCAGTAGGGAAAGTGATGGATAATGTGTCCTTTTTTTTATTCCCAAGAAATAGGGTTTACTTACATTATAAAACTACAACCTATTTATTTTATATTCTTCTACAGACATCTTCAAAAAATCCAGTTGAACAGTCTTTTCAAGAAAGCAACCTACACAAAAACCAAAATCAGCCCTCATCTTAAAGTGAAGAGAAAATCAGCCCTCATCTTAAAGTGAAGAGAAAATAAACAAGCAAGGTAAATATATATTAGCCATGTTTTCAAAACAAAAAACACGCGTCTAAATGTGCAGAGAATTTCACACTAATTAAAAAAAAGAAATGTTATATATTTTCAACATATTTTTCTTTTTGTTCTTATCATTTCAGAACATGTCAAGTGATAATGCAGCAAAGTACATTAAGAGCAGCAAAGGAAACCATCTCCTACCTTACAATGGCTATTGTTATTGTAAGGAAAGAATTTCTGAACCAAGGAGACATTGGAGGTGCGTGCAATATCACTCATCCCATTGCTTAGGCAGAGCGGTTACTCAGGGTGACACAGTTGTCAGAACATCTGAGCATAACTACTCTGCCAAAACAACATACAGTAAAAGAAGGGTCTAAGGGATATTTAAATTCCTTCCTAGGTTACAATCCCCCATTGATTATATTCACAACAAAGAAACCCAGGGGTCTACAAAAGAGGATATAAAGAAACCTCAGTCAACGGTCATTGATGCCTCACTAGGTGCATCAGTCTTGTTGAAGGATCCCCAGTCAAAGGTAAATAGGAAGTTCTGTCACTCAACTGCCGTAGGCACTCATTTCAATATGTCTCAGTGTCTTGTATCACTATGGACGCCCCCTTGTCAGCAGGTTTTATAGTTATGGAGGAGTCCTGTGCTAAAGTTTGTAATGATAGTCCTTCCTGTCTGGATAGATTGCTGAAACTGTTCTTTTGTGAAACCCAGATTTTTTCAACATTGTCCCTCACTGCCTTTTCAAAGGTAGCTACCTGTGGAGGTACAGCATGGACGGGTGGTAAAAAATTGGATTTGTTCCTTAAACCTGTGTTCCTATTCTCCTGGTCATCATTTGTAGTGTCTTTGTTTTAAAAAAAATAGTGCAACCTTAATTTGCGGAAGAACTGAGCTAATTCTACCTGTAATTGAAATGGATCCCCATTATCAGTGGTGACATAGCCCAAGCCTTTGTTCAAAACAATTTCTTCCATGGCTGTTAAGGTTTTTTTGCTTAGATTGACTACAAGGCTCGGTTCCGGTCGTTCACAGATTGCTGGGCATTCCTTCTCGTGTGACTGCAAATGCCTGCGTGTGGTCCAGTCGGATCTTCCCAGTGGACCTGCGCCTGTGAGGTTCTTCTTTTTCCCCGTGACCTCCGGGGGCCAAAACCTAAAAAAGGCTGATTGTTATAATTCTGGTAGCCAGGGAAGGGTCCCATTGGTGGTTGAAAGGGATGCTGGAAATTACCCGGATGGCCCCAAGGTACAGGCGGCCACCACGGTTGTCCCCGCGCAGTTTGTAGTCCCGTTAAATTCTGATATCTAGCAGACCTACCACAACCTCTTCCCACATATGATGGGGGATTAGTAGTATCTGGATCACTGCCGGTATCAGAGCTGGATCCTGAGTAGTTGGACCCATATCTCGTTTCACTTCTACTGAAGTCTGGTGCTTTGTAAGAATCGCTAATGTAAGGATATACACAATCAAGTTTGAACTTGGCAAAGTCCTTCTTAAATTTGTCTATTTTGATTTACAGTATTGAATCTTTAAATACCTTATTGTTCTTATCGGATTCATCGCAGTTTAAACAAAATAATTGCATATTTCAGGTGTAAGACACATCAATTGACACGGAGGAATAGTAACAGGTTCCGGTTTATTATATCCTTTTGCAAATACTTTTGAGTTACTCACCAAATTTTGGATTAACTTTATACTTTGGTTGTGAATATCACTTGCAGTAGCATTAAAGTTTTGAAAAGTGGCCCTGAAGATAGCAGAGGGCCCTTTACCTGAAGGCTGAAACATGTTGGCCCATATGCAGTTATTTTGTTCAAACTGCGTTTTTTTGCACTGTTCTTGGTTTTAATTAGGAAGAGGTCAAGCTTTAAGAAAAATGTTCCCCCTTTTTGGCCCTCTATCCTATTTTAAGTCACCACTTTTGTTTTTTGCACTGCACATGGTCCCATCTATATCAAGTTCGCATGGTCTGAGAGTGATTGAGGGTCGGAACCCAACTCCGTCTGTGGGTATGGTATTTTGTCTCAATGATCTAGAGGCACACTATCCCTGATGGATGACCAAGTGATAAAATTGATCATTACAAGACTTTGATGGGAATCCAATGTACGTTTTTGGGTTTCACCTACATTCACCGATGGTCTTGTGTTCTGTGTTAATGCTCTACTTTTTACGGTTAGACTACATTGTCTGTTGGTCATTGATGCACCAAGAGAGGCATCAATGACTGTTGACTGAGGTTTCTTTATATCCTCTTTTGTAGACCCCTGGGTTTCTTTGTTGTGAACATTACCACTCTGCCTCAGCAATGGAGATTGAAGTAAGAGAAAGCATCAACAAAATTAAAGATATTGCAAGCACCTCCAATGACTCCACTGGTTCTATTTTAGGGGAGGTTGCTCAACATGGCCCCGACCACATTGCTAGCAGTATGCCCATAATACCTAATCTAAGACAAATTATTCAACGTAAAAAACAGGCAAGTAACCCACAAAGAGTCATACCACACACATTCTCTGACATTGTAATTCCTCCTGAACTCTCTCTTACTATTTTTAACGAACCTTTTATCCTGCATGACAACCAAAACCCTCAGAAACAAATAAGTATCTTTAGCTCACCCAGTAACCTTGCAAAGTTAGAGAATAGTGATATTTGGATGATGGATGGTACATTTAAAAGTACGCCCCATCCTTTCACCCAAATATACACAATCCTTGCTAAAATTAACCATACAGTAGTGCCCCTAGTATACAGTTTGCTGCCTGATGAACATCCACAACGTACACTGAACTTTTAACAGTAGTTAAATCTAAAACATCCAACAAAAGTCCTAGGAAAATAAATATTGATTTTGAATTCGCAATGATAAATGTTATAACCAAAACGTACAAGGATACCCAAATTCAGAGTTGTTTTTTCCATTTTTCCCAGGCATTTTTTGCGTAAGATACAGAAAACATCCCTAGTTGCGGATTACATATCAGACAGCAAACTGCAATTCGAACTTAAAAAACTAACCGCACTTTGCTTTGTACCTCCTGATAGTGTAGACGAGTACTACACTGCAATTACTGAATCTGACTTTTTTACAACAAATGAGGAAAAATTGGCACCCTTGCTAAATTATTTCGAAGACACATGGATTGGACATCTAAGCAGGTCGGGACGCAGGAGGAAGCCACGTTTCCATGTGGAGTAATGGAACTGCTACACAAGCTGCTTAGAAGGAGAGGCAAAGACAAACAATTCCATAGAGGGATGGCACAACTCCTTCAACCACACAATTGGAAAACCTCATCCTAATCTTTATCATTTTTTGGAAACTTTGAAGAAGGAGCAAAGTTTTCAAGAAATGAGCATGTCACAAGCATTAACAGGTAGTCTGAACCCATGCATCTCTTAAAGATCAAAGGAAATGTCAGAACGACTATTAGCTATTTTACAACAGTTTTCGTTGTGTGTGGCTTCAGACTACCTAGATAATGTTGCACATATACTCCACTACTAATTCACCCTACAGTATTACTTTCCTGTTTTGCCCTAAATTACATTTTCTCTAATTACAATTGGCATGTTTTAAATTTATTTTTAATGTAAATTTAAAGTCGGGTCACCTAACCTTAGCAGTCTTCTTTTTTCTTTCTTTTTCTTCTTTAAACCAAAGCAAAACCATTCTTGTTGTGTATTCCAAAAGTTAAAATCCATTCCCAAAAAAATGCATATCCAAAAGTATGGTAATCCTTTTTGAAGATCGATTTACAACATAAAATTTTACAGAAAAAAGATTTCTTCTCCAAATCAAAACAAATTTCTTGTCTAAGAAATTCTAAATCGGATCCTTCTTCTTCATGCACTGGAAAACAAAAATCCCCCAAAATCGAAGCTATGATCCATCCACTTGCTGTTCTCGAAATCAGCAGTCCATCAAAAAGCAATCCCAAATCTAAAAATCCATCGGAAAACAAATCCAAAAAGCAATCCAATGATGTGTTTCAAGATTCCAATAAAAACCCATTAATAACGATCCATGTCCTCCTCTCGAATATCCATGTTCGTAAATCGATCTTCTTTTCTATCCGATATATTCCATAGCAAACAATGTCACAATAATCCATACTAAAAGCATTCTTTTACAATTTTTTATCTTAATAAATACAAACATTGCTATAATGTTTAACAGACACGTGACCCAACGTGGACATACACTAACAATGTGATCGGCGACATGCTGAATGTAATATGTAACCTTTAACTTATCTAATCTAAAATTTCCTTTTCTTTCCTTGCAATAAATATTAATCTAAACATTGTTTTAACTAAAAAAAGAAGTTTTAAAACTTCTTTACCTGAGCGCAGGTCTCCTTGCTTCTGGTCTGTCCAGCGATGCTCCTCAATATGGCTGCCTACGCGTTTCACATTCACGCATATACGTCATCACAAGCTGCAAAAAAAGAAAAAGGACTAATATTAATTTTTCATTATGTATTATCACTGTATATTAAAAATATGTAATTTTATTGTAAAATAATAGTTAATAATTTTTTTCAATTATTGATTTTTTTTTAAAAAAATTACTTTTATTTAATAAATATTTTTGTCAATAAACTTACATAAACTGTGTTGTTTTTGATTTTTCATTTAAAATGATGTATAAAATTATGAATTATCATTCTTACCTTCAGCATACTCCCTTTTGTTTGTCATCCAAGCCCCTTACTCTCCAACAAGCTTCTTATTTCATTACAGCAACATTGACATAGTGAGCTATGGAAATAAATGAAGGGCATAACTTTCCATTGAAATCAATGCAAAATCGTGTGAACTTCTTTAAAATTAACATTAACTTTTTTTTTACACACACAGATTGAAGGTTAAATAAATTATTTTTCAAATAAAGTTATTCTAAAAATATAATAATGTTTTTTAAAAATTGTTTATGAAGTATAAATGTTGAATAATTTTGAAATATGAATTACTATTCAAACTGCAGGATGGATGTAATACTAAGGTAAGTTTTGGTTATTTGAGGGGTTTAAAATACTAATCTAACTCCAGGGGGGTGTTACACATGGGTATGTGGGGTGTAGTGGAGGGGTATAATGTATTAATTGTTCTATAGGGGGTTTAATACTTGTGTATGTGAGGTATATTGATAGTGGAGGGGTATAAATTACTATTATTTCTCCCGGGGGGGTTTAATACTAGGGTATGTGTGGGATAGTGGAGGGGTACAAATTACTATTCTTACTCCAGGGGGGGTTAATACTAGAGTATGTGTGGGATAGTGGAGGGGTATAAATTACTATTCTTACTCCAGGGGAGTGTAATACTAGGGTTTCTGTGGGATAGTGGAGGGGTAAGAATTACTATTCAAACTCCTTTGGGTTGCAATACTAGGGTGAGTGTGGGATAGAGGAGGGGTATAAATTAGTATTCTGACTCCAGGGGAGTGTAATACTAGGGTATGTGTTGGACAGTGGTTGGTTATAAATTTCTATTCTAACTAAACTAGGTTGTAATACTAGGGTATTTTTAAAAGATACTAGACTATTAATAATAATACTTAATTTTTAAACAAATATTTTTTATTCGTATTAAAAAAAAATTATTTTTTAAAAATATTATTAAAATTACTATTCTTACTCCAGGGGAGTGTAATATTTGGGTTTCTGTTGGATAGTGGAGGGGTATGATTTACTATTCAAACTCTAGTGGGGTGTAATACTAGGGTATGTGTAGGAAAAAGGAGGGATATAAATTTCTATTTTAACTTCAGGGTATGTTTGGGATAGTGGATTGGTATAAATTTCTTTTCTAACTAAAGTAGTTTGTATTACTAGGGTATTTATGTACTGGGATAGGAATGAGAATCTGTATAGAAAAATTTGGATGGCAATGTGAATACGCCCCTGTGGTATCATTTTCTCAAACGTATTAATGACCACTTGTGATTTCTTTTGAAACTTTTCTATATTCACACCACCCTCACTACTTTGACCCCATCACTTCCACTTTCCTTCTTCTTTTGGGCATCAAGAATAATGTATTTATTTTGATGAATGTTTGTGCAACTAATCTGCAATTGAGGATGTGAATTAAAAACATCACTCAACAAAAGAATTGTAAAGATTGTATTTTTTTCCCTGAAATTTTTCCTTTTTCTGTGCGCCAGGATTTGTTTCAACTGGGACCCCCTTATATGTAACATTGACTACCCAGGTCCCAGTGCCGTTGGGTCAAACCCTTTTTCTGTAACGACACCAGTGGGCCTGCAGCACTGGTTGTGCTACTCACCTGAGTAGCCCTGAAAACATGTCTCAGACCTGCCACTTCAGTGTGCAGTTTCAGACTGCCATTTAGACCTGGCAAGTGCACCCACTGGCTAGGACCAAACATTCCCATGTATTAAATGTAAGGTATTCCTAAGGTAGACCCAAGGTAACCAAATAGGCACTGTGCAGTGCATTTATAAGTTAGGACATGTACTGGTGAGTTTTACATGTCCTAATAGTGAGATACTGTTAATTTGAAGTCTAATTTCCCAATGGGAGCAAATAGAGATTTGAAGTCTGGGGGTCTCTAAATTCACAATTTTAAAGTGTATCTTTTGGTGAAGTATGTTTTTAAATTGCATGTTTGAAAATTCCACATTTAGAAAGTGGGCATTTTCTTCCTTAACCAGTCAGTGCCTCTGCCTGTTCTTAGCATGTATGTCTGGGTTAGTATGACAGTTGGGCTCTTGTGCATTCACTTTTGACAGTCAAACACAGGGAGCTGAGGCGTTCTTTGCATATCACCAGGCTGATCAGCCTTACAGAGCTAGGGTGGTGGGAGGAGTTGTCGCTAACACTTGAATAGGGATGTGCCTGTCCTCACACAAAGCTGTCTCCATCCCCATGTAGTGTGTCTGAAGCCAGGTCAGGGAAAGGCAGGGTCTTGTACACTTAAACGACTTCACGTTGAAGTTTGCCTACTTCAAAGGTAGAAAGGAGTACAAGTATTGGACCTCTGACACTCTCAAATCAGAACTCTTTTAGACAAAAAAACATTCTGGCAGGAAGAAGAGCTGGATGCTGCAGGAGGGACTGTCACTGTGCCTGGTGCTTTGCTGTACTAGCCTGCTGTTTGCTGCTTCTGTCCTGGATGTGAAAGAACTGGACTTTGTTTTCTGTATCCTGCTTCCAATGTTCTTTAAGGGTTTCTGTGTGCTTGCCTCCTGTTAAGAAGTCTCAGGGCCATCAAACACTTTACCAACCAATGTCTTGGCTCTTCTGCTGAGTGCCTTGACTTGCCAATCGGTGCCAAATCCAGGCCCTGGACCATTGGAAGTGGAATCTGGTGAACTGAAGGAGAAAATGTGTGCATCGACTAGCAATGTCAGTTTTTACAGATGCATTGTTACAAACTTTGATGCATCGCTGAGGTATAATTCCTGATCGGCGCATCAACCGCAGCTTTCACTGCAGGCCCTAGCTTTTCATTGCACTGCGCCAGAAAAGACTCCGCAGTGTGAGTTTTGAGCACCACATCACTAAAGTCCGTTATGCCTGCTTCATCACTGTGGAATCAATGCAGCGTGTCTGGAGTTTTGATACATCATCCTTGGGTGCCAATTTCTACGTCAGCGATGCCCAGTTGTAAGGAACCGAGGATGCATGTCCGGACGTTGATGCATTCCCTCCCCTTCCAGTGAGGAACGGATGCATCACCTCCCCTGACAGTAAGGAACCAGCACATCACCTCTCCTGTGTAGCATTAGGGAACCGAAGCATCACCTCCAATGGCAGTAAGGAACCGAAACATCAACCTCACCCCACCCAGAAGTAAGGAACTTATGTATCGCTTTGCTTTTTCAGCACTTCAACTCTCCTGCGCCTGTTTTGTCTTTGAATTTTGATGCATCCAATGTACTATGTGCTAAGAGTGAATCATCCGAGATTTCTATACACTGAACTGATTTAATCTTTGAAAAATGATATCTTCACTTGTGAATGTTGAAATTTTGTTTTTGTTTTATTCAGATCAATATTGGCTATTTTTCTAAACTGATGTTGACTAATTTTGTAGTGTTTTCACTGTGTTACTGTGTGGGTATCTACAAATACCTCAAGTTTATTTTTGATTTATAGTGTGGAATTCTGAAGAGACCCACATAAACATTATGCAAATGCATTCATGGAAATATGAATAAATACATATTTGTGCAAATGTGTGCCCTTAAGTGCATTAAAATCCATCACAGCATAAATTCCAGAGGTCACATTAAAAGAATCCAAGATTTAAAACACATATTAAACTATAGCGTCTATAGTGCAAAATGTACAAATCCATTCACTACAACAACCATTGGCTACAACAAAGGAGGAGTGCAAAACAAATGGGAAGAGAAGGGTTCTGGTTTAGGTCTCACTCACACGATCAGTTTCATTCAACCAGAGTATTGTTAAACACTTAAAAAATGAAAATCCCTGTAACAGAACATTTCCTCTGGTGGAGCATAAAGTGATTGAAGTAAAATAGATGATTGTAGACAAATAGGTCTCAGACAATAAAGTCGACATATTTAAAGAGCAGGGCAGACAAAAAGGACATGATTAAAATCTTAGGGGGCCATTTTGACATAGATTACAAACCTCTGAAGAGCGATACCATTTAGCCAAGAGGTGATTTAGCGGAAGCATATCTTGCCTCAGGAGGATCCAAAAACATCTGAGTCCATGTGACAAATTCCAATGAATATAAGACTGCGCTTTATTTACAATCCAGAAGTCTGTTACACTTTGTCAACCTCTGCCTAGTACAGGCATCCCTGTCCAGGCACTGGCTTAAAGACCATATAGTTTGCTTTAAGGTGAGTTTTAGTTCCTACGTCAATGGAGTAAGAACCAAAGAAGGATCAAGTGTTTACATATCGACAGCAGCAGAAACATTTCTATGGTTAAAAGAGTTCTCTTTTAGGCCACCCAAAATATATTTCTTTATGCAGGGTCTTAGCGAGCCATCATCACTCTTCACTAAGCACGCAAACCAAAGCACCACAGCTGTCGAACCTTGGGCAAAGGCGCCTCTCAGACCAAATTCTAACCTTAAAGCCGCCACAGGTAGAGGTTTGTTTACTGTAGCTATGCTTTTAAGAACTCGTCCTTCCATAATATTTAAAAAGCCCCGTTTAGAAACGTCAATCAATTGTAATCCATACAGCAAAAGAAGCTGGGACCTCGGCTTGGTAAATCTCTTATAGATGCGAAAAACACGTTTTCCCAGTAGTTCTATAAAAAGCCCCCAAACATTTAGCCTGCGATTGGGCTTTGGTAATATTATTTTCACAATGAGATTTTTTCTTAGATTCCCACACATCATCATCCCCAAAAACGTATATGATTTCACAATTTCCAACTTTTGGGCAACCAAAGACCATATAAAGTTTCCATAATTTGGTTTCCACTGAAAGCACATGACTTTACTTTAAGTAGTATTAATTTTCAAACAGACGATGTCAGCAAATTGTTGCAATGTCCACAGATGACTATGTAGGCCTTTTGGAGTAAGGTCAAAAATTATTAAGTCGTCCGCATATAGGAGGCGAACAGTAGACTTTCCCCTGATTAATGGAGCAATACCCTCACTCTGGGCCAAGTAATTTGTAAGTCAGATATATATAAGGAGAAGCTAAGCATAGCTAAAATGCACCCTTGTTTTAACCCATCTAGGGTCAGAATAGCTTGACACAGACCCCTATCACCATCTACAAAACCTACACCAGGCATCAGAGTGGAGAGCAATGATTAAGTCTAAAAGGGTACCCGGCATGCTAAAACATAAAAGCTTACTCCACAGCAAGGGAAGATCTACTTTGTCAAAAGATGTGGAGACCTCTATAAAAACTGCATATATCACTCCTCCACTTGTTAAAGCATATTTTACATTCATCACCTGAAGGGCAGTTATATTGCAGATCATTATGTGTTTTACTCATAAACTTTGTTTGCTCCATGGGAAGGATTTTATTTTCTGCCACCCATTCATTGATCTGAGTTAATGAACATTTACGGCCTGATTACGATGGTGGGGAGACCGCCACAGACAGGCTGTTAGTGACTGTCTCCCCGCCATCCGAACAGGGATCTCCGTCCGCCATATTATAATGGCTTCCGGGCGGGTGGTGGTCGGAAACTTCGGCTGCCACGGTCCAGACAGGCGGTCTGCATCAAACCGCCTGTCGAACCTCCCCGTAGTCCCAGAATGGGGGCATTGCCTGTCAGGCACTGTCGTAGAGATAACAATATCCCTTTCTGCTAGTCATTCTGGGGTGGTGAAACTGCAGCAAAATGGCAGACGGAAATGGATTTGGTGGCCCATAGCGGGCACACCTAATGGCCTAGGCCAGGGACATAGGCACTGGGGGTGCCTCTACATCCCCCTACACCATGTGGTAGGCACCGCATGGTGCCTGCCACATAGTGCAGTGGTATGTGTGGGGTGGTGGTCACAGCGTAATTTGCCCTGTGGGACCACCGCCTTGTAGGCGGGTGGTCCCAAATACAATTGAATGGCGGACAGACAAAAGTCTGTCCGCCATCGTAATGACCCCCTTAGACTTAACCCACTGCATTAAGGAGGGCAATCTGATGATAATTTTCTAGCAGATTACGGTCACCGTTCTGGAAAAAAGTACCTATATTGCATCCCATCCATGAAGGAAGGATTTTTTTTGTTTCATAGCATCTTTTAAAAACTAAGCAAAGAATTTTACTCCAGACAGAGGGGTGCATTTTGTTTTTTTACAGAAATTGGGATTTCAAATGGCACCATCGCAGCCGAAGTATACATTTCTCGTATATGGAACTCAATCTCTTTATCAGATCGAGGATCATATAAGTTGGTATCCCCGTTTGCAACAGATCTTTTAAATGCTCCCTCATTTGCTGCATATATACCCCTAATGAAATTAACCCATTTAAGTTCCTCTGTAGCAGAGGAAAAGGTTGTAACTCTTTCTCCACAACTCTCTGTGACTAGTGCCTAAAACAACCTAGCCTGGCCTTTTACTGCTGGTAATCCAAAGCCTATCCCACTCCTCTCTCTTCAGACAGGCCTTCAAACGATTCCTTCTCCTTTTTGGTAGCAACACCCTAATTTTCCATTTGCGATCATAATCCAAATATTGTTCCCTAACTACAGCATTTATTTCCCTATTTAATAAGAGCAGAGGCGGGGAATCACCTTAGGTCTACCTGTTCTGTTCTTTCCATTAATATCTTTTACTAATTCTTTCATTAACAACAACAGTCTATTTCATTTCCTGACCAACCATCAAGAGTATTAAGGGTAGCCTCTAAATTGATTTTCAGGCCAGTGAGCATCCTATGGTCCCAGTGTGTCCTCCCTGGTTTTTTGTCGAACCTGGAAGAGGCTCTATCAAACTGAAATTAGCTAATAGGTGACGTAATAAAACTCAGGGAAATAATTAACAGACTATAGTCTTTAAGTAAAGGATCTACATCCTTTAAATCACCCAACAAAAAAACGAGGCACATCCCAGCACTGTAAAATCCAGAATTGTCTGACCCCTAGAGCTTTATGAGTATAGGTTGCTGGAGAAGGCAAAGGTAACCTCTCATTAGGCCTTAGGGTAGAATGCGCTTTATACATAGAACTTTCATTTCATTTCATTAAATATAATGCAGTTAGTCGCTTTCAGATGAGTGGATAGTACTTCTACAACGACATCAATTGAATTGTATTATCCAAAATTACTAAAATTGTCATGGATCGCGACTAAAGCACATGGAGACTATGTTCCCCAGACAACAAAAAAAGACTTAATACGTTTTGCCAAGAGTGCCTAAGGAGGTAACATTTGACACAAACACAATTGAGCACACTAAAACACATATAAAACCAGATGTACTGGTCAGAAAAGAGACAAAGGGGAGGCAGTGTTAGAATTGTATGCTATAGTTGTAGAGGTTCAATCCGATAACCCAGTGATGCCGATAGCAAGCAAGGCATCAGCACCTCCCTCACCATGTGCAGGGATAAACTTGCGGACAACTGCTCTCCCTGCATTAGAATATTCAAACAAAATCGTAGTAGAAGCTGACAAATCACACACCAGAAGAAGTTCAGACAGGTCCAAGCTCAAAAAATTTGATGAGCCCAGACTCTGCCCGCACAGCCTACATTTCTAGGGAAGGTCCCTAAAAGCTTGATTCCCCCCTACCACACTCAACAGAAAACACCTCAAAGGCAGCTAAATGACTTTGCCATTAGGTCAGGCAGGGCAAAAGTGTGTTAGGGAAGTTTGTGGTGGTCCTCAACAGACACACAGGGAGCTCAGGAGATGAAGGGAGCCCCAGGCCCCTAGGAACCGAAGATAAGGGTGACACCACAGGGTTTGTGAAGAGAGTTGAAGAGGGCATGATAGGGAATTTGAGGGTGAAGCCAGACTGACTAAGGCAGCACGAAGCTCTGAGCAAAGGGAATAGGCTAGACAATGCGAGAGAGAGGGGCACAAATGGAGGTTCGAAAGAGAAAGGGCAGGTAACAGGGAGTTACAGCGAGACTACAGGGCAGACCACTCTCCTCAAGAGAGAAGAACAGCAGGTACAGGGCGCTGCATTGGGAAGAGTCAGAGGTCAGTGAAAGGCTGTTAGCCAAATCATTCAGGCATAGGAAAGGGACTGACCAAGAGATAAAGGAACAGAGCAGACTGGTACTTACTCATCCACGGCTCAGAAAAAACAAGATGGCACCAGTGCGCGCACATTAGGGGAGCAGTGATGAGGATATGCATTGCTCTTCAAAGGTGCACAACAAAGATAGGCAAACCCCTAGGGAGATCATGACTAAGAGGGCAGGCAAGACCTTTGTGAACCTATTTTGCAACTTGTTAGCTGATTGGACTGACGAGAGGGACCACTATGACAGGCCTTGGCTGAGGTAGGGATTGTTTGAGCCTGAAGACATGGCTGTGGTGGAGGACTGCATCAGGCATAAAGGAAAAAAACCTAAGTGGGACTTCCTCTACATGAAGAAATGCCTTGTGAGATGGGAACGCTATGTCAAGGGTTGACCCACAGAGTAATCCAACATGAGAGTGTGCCTGTTACTACAGAAGGGCACTGAGGGGATTGTTTACATGCCATGGGTCCAGATGAATAAAGAGGGGTTAAGAACCAAGTTACCACCATTGCTGGATGGGACACGGCAGTGGATTACATGCTTCAAGAAGAGCACAATGATAGGAGATATTAATAGTCTGCTAAGCAGTCTAATTGAGGAGCAGGTGAACATGCTGTTTGCTCAAGTTTGCATTCCAGCAATCATTCTAATGGACATCCCGCATGACAGGGCCGCATTTAATACGTACCGGCACCGGACCGGGACTGCTCTAAGGGATTTATTCTCTCACTGCCCAGATGTTGGAGTTCTTCTGGCAAATACCATGAAGCCAGAGAAAAGCATAAACGATTTGCTGAATAGAATTAGGAAGACATGGGGACTGGAAACGAAACAGCGGTGGACCAATACGGGCCCATAAGTCACATTTTTGTACAATATTCTTAAAAAAAGGTCACCCACCTATATAGAAAGTAGGCTGGACAGCATAGTGGGGCTAGACACCAAACTCTGGTTGGCGATACAAGCTCATATACACCCCCACCACAAGAAGAAGCAAGGAAAATATAGAGAGAATTAGGAGTAGGCTCAAAGAGACAAAGTATAACTTGTACAACACAAGTTGAAAAACACTTCCCTTGGGGGTGCAGTGTTCGCCACAACTATACATATGGCACCAGTCACAATGGGAGCTCCACCACAAAACTTTGGGGTACCAAACAGGCAGTCCAGGAGCACAACCAAATTATGGTAGTGGAGGCCAAGAGGGCTGGTTGCAACAAGACCTTAGAGAGTACTACTATTGCCACAGGTGGGGTCACTTGGTAGAGAGGTGCCAGATAAAATAATGCCATGTGCAGCAGAAACAGTAAAGATCATTGAACCAGGTCTAGCCACTACAAACTACCATGACTGCCCCACCTCAGTACCAAGCACGGGGTAATCAGAACGTGCCCTACGCTCAGCCGCACGGAGGTCCACCGGTCGCCTCACAACCACAGCAGGGGTCCAGCAATTGGACAAATTTGTGGCAGCTACAGACAGGGAATCAAGTACAAAAGGGACCGGGCCACAACCCCTGCAGGGAGGGGTGACAGTGTGGGGTAGTAGTGCCTTCTCACAATCACAAAATCAAAATCAACAGTAAAGTAGACCCCCGCAGTAGTCGAAGACAGGAAATAATAAATAATATAAACTGCCTTACCGCTGTAGAATATCCCTGAGAGCAAAGACAAACAACATCCTCTTTCCTCTTTTCCAGAACAGACAAAAAATCTACAGACAGAATTTGTGGGTCCAAAAGTTTACTTATTGCCTACAACTTAGGGTTATTGTAGGCAGTGACATTCAGATATCCACACCAAGTCCAGGTATCAACGATGAGTCTGTGGGAACACAGAATAGCCCGTCTTGCTCAAACTTACCATAGCAAACTAGCCCCCCTTCTCCTGTCTGACTACCCAGTGAGGGGTTGGCTGGCCACCACCCAGGGGCAGGGCAGTCCGATGAGGGGCTAGAAAAAAAGAAAGAAAATGACACAAAATATGTATTGGTTTGGAGAATAGTCACCTAGGTCCACAGCCAAAGTATAATGGGACGTACTTAATCACCAAGCAACTAGGCCTCCATTTGCTCCAAAAGCCTCGGATGCAGTGGAGTCCTCACTCTCATCTATGGACGAAGCCATCCTCGGTGACGGGAACCTATGTTCATCCTGCACCGAGGATGGCATACTGTAAAACTCTGCAGCCCCCCTTCCCAAGCAGTAGTCAATAAACATAGAAGCCTCCATGTAGGGTGACCAGGCATCTCAGATTTATTCAGACAGTTCAGTTGTTTACTTTTTTGAGCCAACTGTCATGGCAGATCTTTCCGGGGTCAAGGAGGGACTGCACTGAGTTATCCTTTTTTAGCTTGTGTTTAGTCTATGTCCCGTAGCATCTGGGGGTCAGTATTGGGTTCATTGGTGAACGCCCCCTGCCGGGCATACTGTGCCCCTCTGTTATAAGAAATTTTATTCCTACTCCCATTTTTGAAAAATGGTCCAACTTTGGTCTTAGGAAAATTTATGTCATCTTACCTCAGTGTAATGATGACATCGGGACTCCAGTCGGGGGCTCAATGAGCCATCCAAGGCGGGTTATGGCCCAAGGGATAGGGGAATATCAGGGTCAGAGCCCTCTAAGACTCGACTCCCACTCCAGTGGGAGAGCAGGACAACGGGTTCACCCCAGGCCAGATTCAACCTTCTTTTGGGTATAGTCTACTCACATTGCACCAATCCTGCATGCACCATCCAGGAAACAATCAGTCCTTACTGCCCACCCCAATGAGGCAGTATAGGGGAGGGGAGAAGGACCACGGAGCAGCCTTGGACCCTCTCCCATGGGGCAATGGAAAGCAATAAATGTTGTGGCTCATGGAAAATGCCCAAAACCAAAAGTAAAAACACCCATAAACCAGCCCAAAAGGAAGATTCTAGATCAAAGGAAGGGTCAAAATCAGCAAAACCAGCTATCTGAGCCCACGAGGGAGGGCCATGTTCGCACCACGTGCCAGGAATAGAGAGTTATACCGGCATAGAAACATGTTCACTAGGCACGTGGCAGACACCAGCAGCACCAGGCGACAGCACTTCGCCACCTCCTACATATCCATGCACCTACAGCGAAAGTGAGCCTCAAACATAGTACTCCTACAAGGAGCCACAGTATCATCACTCCCTGTCCTCATAAGAATCTTCTCACAAACATCTTTCACATCATCTTGAACATCCAGATTTGAGATGCGTAGGGCCCAAAGTAGAAGCAGGAGTAGGAGGGCTTAACGGCTTATGGAAAAAAAATAAGATCGAGCCACACCCCATGCAAAATACAGGATCCCCGGAAAATATCAGCAATGAATGCTAGTTGAATTAACAAACAGTAAAGTTATTTTGAAACAGGGGACACCAAAACTGCAAGTGCACCAACACAATTTTCTTCATAATGACCCAGAATGAAAAAGAACATTTTCAAACTTGTGTCTGTGGAAGGATAGAAAACGGCTGTTCTGGGAATGACCGTAAACCCAGTTTCATGGTCTGCAAACCTGGTGGCAAAATGTTATTTTTTAAATAAATAACACAAAAGGTTCCCTTTGGAGCCCTCTACCTTCGCCATCGTGACAGATGAGGCTTCCTCTGCCCATCATACACCTTCATTTGTTTGCAGGAGGCCAGGACTGAGTCCCTGTAATGACAATATTTATGTTTAAATTGTGGTCAGAGAGCTTTATGTCAGCAAACCCAGCTTTGGGATTGCATGCCCAAATTGACTATGGAAGAAAAAGATTCTTGTCCAATTGGATTTGATATTTTTTTCATTTGGCTTTTTTAGATATTTTGTTTATCTATGTTCATACAGCAGCCATGAACTAACGGTCCAGATAAATCTGTCCTCCAAAGCTTGATTGACAGGCTGACTCAGGTTGGGCCTACATAAACACTTTTCCAATGACAAATTCTCAAAATCTACTGTATGGATTTATACCATACTAAGAAAAGGTATTTTTTTAGCTAAGTTCTAGTTTCATGCCAAGTTTGGTGTAATACGGTTCAGCAATTTTTTATCTCCATCAAGAGCTTCCTGTGAGAATTAAAATTGGAAATATCACTATTTCTACTTTTTTGGACCCCGTGTCCATTTTTTTTCCCCAGTTGAGGGATGTGCATGAAACGTGCCACGTCAAACCCTAATACATTAAGGTTTTGCTCTTTAAAATTTTCAATACTCATATGAGCTGCAACAGATTTCATATTCCAAATGCTTTACACTTGTAAACAACTCTCTTACTATCAATCCACCTCTTCAATCTGATTTTACTTTATAGCACAATTGTAACCCCTTGTATTTTAGTTTTGGTTAATTATCTTTTTTAACACAAATAAAGATGTAAATATTATGCACTAAATACACAATCTGGCAGAAGTTTGGTCTAGAGAAAATTACACACTTTGTCAATAATTGACATTTCTGTTTTTCCCTTTTTTATGGTGCACATTGACACCCCTGGATTCAGCGCAGGTGGATAATTTCAGACGAAAGTTGAGGAGAAGAGCAGTCTTGAAGTTTATCTATTACTGATGATATCTCTGGCCCATGCGCTTATATAGGTTGGTGGCAGAACCCTGGAATCACTGGATTCAGAGAAAATGTTACCAAACCATAAATGTCTATGTTTTGCAAACTGTGAGAAATTGATTGAAAAACAACGGACACATCCAGCCCAGATTTATTGCCTTGAAAACTGTGCAAAAATGGCCATTTTGGGAATTGTTGAAATCTAGACATTTGCCTATAGCCCCCCTCACACTGGAGCATATGTGTTCTGAAGGTCTACACATATCTGTGTTCCAGTTTCTCCCATGTGGTGTTATGTTATGTGGAGGTGTAGAGTGCACTATCACCCAGGAGGGTACAAAGTGGGTGAGAGTCTAGCCTCGCCTCGGGCAGGCAGGGCTACTTGAAAAGCAAAGTCTTAAGTTTCTTGCGGACCTCAAGGAGAGGAGGCTCTAGGAGAAGGTCAGGGCTCCCGATCCATTTGTATGTGTGCATTGGATGTGTGTACGAAGGAGTACAGTTGAGCGAAGGTGTCTGGAGGGTTTTTGGAAGAACTTACTACTGTTTATGAAAGGAGGGTTGATGTTGTGCAGTGCCTGGAAAGTGTGAGCGAGGAGTTTGAACTGAGCATCCTTGTGTATCAGGAGTAAGTGGAGCTCCACAAGATGTGGTGTGATGTGGGTTCTGCGTGGGAGGTTGAGGGTTTGTCTGACTCCCATGTTCTATGTTTTGAAGTCTTCTGTTAAGTTGCTTGCTGACTCCTGTATAGAGGGTGTTCACATAGTTTAGCTTGATGGTGACTGTAGTGTATCTGACAGTTTTTCTGTTGTTGCTCCAGGGCCATTTGAAGATTTTCTTCAGCATCTTGAAAGTGTGGAAGCAAGATGCTATGATAGCATTGGCTTGTGCTGTCTTGTCCAGTTTTATCAATGATGTTCCCGTAGTTCCTGGTGTGGGTGCTGGGAGTGGGTATAAGTCCAAGGTCACCCGGCCACCAAGTGGAGTGCATGGTGAGGTGGACTTGCTGAAAATCACTACTTCTGTCTTCCAAATGTTTAGTTTGAGATATTTGGACTTTTTTCAGTTGGTGATTTCAGTCACGCAGGCTGTGAACTGAGTTCCATGTGTTGGTGATCTTGTCTGAGAGACATTATGAGTTGCATGTCATCTGCATAAAAGAGCATGTTGATATAAGTGTGGATAACCCTGGTTAGGGGAATCATGTACGCTTTGAAGAGGGTGGGACAGAAGGCAGAGCCTTGTGGCACTCCACAAATAATTTGGTGGTTTCCGATGAGTAGGAGGCCAGGCTGACGGCTTGTTTTCTGCCTGTCAGGAAGGAACATATTCACAGGAGAGCGGGTCCATGTATGCCAATATCTCACAGGCATCAGATAAGGATGGGATAGGAAACAGTCTCAAATGCTGCAGAGAGGTCAAGGAGGGCGGGAGTCACTGCATCTCCTTTGCTTAGGATCATGCATAAATCATCCAAGGTGGAGATGAGCATTGTATCTGTGCAACAGTCATTTGTGGTGATACATGGAATGTATATGTGTTTATTGGTCAGTGGTTGCCTACAGGTGCCAAATGCAGGGTTGGTGGCTGTTAGAACTGGCATGCTTGGCGAGGTTTTCCCCTGTATTTTTGCCTCCTGTATTTTTGCTGTGTGCTGGACTTCAGTTTTGCTGGTCTAGATGCTTTGGGCACTTTGCCACATCTGAGCAGTACCAAAGGGCAAGTGTTCCCTCAGTCAAATGTAAATATGGATTGGTGTTTCCATGATTGGCTTGTTTGACTTACTACTAAGACCCAAGACCAGTGTACGCTGTGTGTCCAGGGCCTGTAAGTCAAATTCATCTAGCGGACCTGCAGCACTGATTGTGCCACCCACACAAGCAGCCTTGCAAAAGGTTCTCGGACCTGCCACTGCAGTGTCTGTGCCTAATTTGGTACTGCTATGTCGACCTGGCAAAGGCACCCACTAGCCATACCCTAACTTTCCCTTTACTTACATGTGAGTCACTCCTAAGGTAGGCCCAAGGTACCCCTGTGGGCAGAGTGCAGTGTATGTGAAAGGTAGGACATGTCCTGATATGTGCGACATGTCCTTATAGTGAACTACAGTGTATTTTGATAGAATGGGAGTTTATTTATAACCTCTTATAAGCATAACTTCCCATTGGGACAAGATAAAAAGTTGAAGTTTAGTATGCCTGAATACAGAATATAAAAATGCACCTCTTAGTAAAGAAGATTGTTATATTGTGTGTTTGAAAATACCAGTTTTAGAAAGTAGTTATTTTGTTGCTTAGCCATCCTGTCATCCTCTGCTGGTTTGTGGATTGAATGTCTGGCTTTGGAGTGACAGGGGCTGGGGATGTGCATTCACTGTAGACAGCCACTGGGAGGGTTGAGGTTTGTCCTACTTTTCCTGGATGAGTCAGGCTGGGCTGAATTGACCTGGCCTGCATTTAAAGTAGGGGGAGGAGATTTCCTTTCACCTTAATGAGCCTGGCCTGCCTTTCACAATGCTGTCTCCACCTTCTACCGTGAGGCTGGACCAGAGAGGACAGAACTGGTTTTGACTGACGGAGCACAGAGCCACAAAAGAACAAGTAAGTAAGTAATAATTTATTGTGTAGTTAATAAAAACCTTTACAATTTCCACAAAGAGAACAAAAAAAAGAGAAAAGTATAACACCATAGTTCATGAGTAAAAATCGAAAGAACATATCATAAAACATTCATTTGTTGTATAAAAAATAATTGGTGCAGTAACCAGTAAGTTCTTGTCAGATGCCGTGAATTGGCAAAGTATTTTGTCCATTCTTTGTGCAGACAGCTTTCCAAGAGGTCCACTGATACTGTTGCTTAAGGTTCCTACCTCGTATTAATAAAGGGACAAGGATCATTGTGACTAAAAAAGCCAATATTTGGGCCTCTGTTAGGGGACACCAGTACAATGTTCAGTTGGTTTGGAAACATCAACAGTGGGGAAATACTGTAAAGTGTGCACTGCTCAGTTGGTTTAAAAACAAAAACAGTAGTGTGATTCTGATGCATGTTGTGCTCCAGCATCTATCTTCTAAATAGTAATTGAGCTGAATAAAAGATGCTCACTGAAGGGTGGGACTAGGAGAGTCTTTTGGACGCTGTGATAACAGTTGCTGGTCCCCTTATACAAGAGTTTTTCCCCTGCCGCCTCCATAACCTGTACAACGTGACACATTAACTGTTCATCTCCAGCTCCAAGGCGAGCATTCACTGCTTGTCTGCAGGTTCTTATCCCCCAGCTTATAAAGATGGGCTTCAGGAGCTGCAGCCATTTGACTTGCCGTGCTCTGCAGATGAACAGCAAGTGCAAATACACTCTCAGCGCCTTCCCCGTATATGCAGCGTATAGCCTGAGTTGGAGATAGTTTCCAGGTAGGAAGATGCTGCAAGGATGGTAGAATGCCCATTCAAAAATTACGGTATTTTTTTTCTTCCTCCTGTTGAATCCCGCGCCTCAGTAGGATTGCGGAGAAGACTTGACGTAACTCTGCACAACGAACCATCCATGGGCCCTTTCGACGAGAGCCGCCTTATCTTCTAGTAGGGATAGTTTTTTTACAGTCTGTTTACAAGTGGTTTAAAACATTGATGGGTCCCTGAGGCTACCCAAGATCCTCAAGGCCCAGGCGGTCTATTGTTGCTGTCAGGTAGCTTATAGCTGCACACTCCTTCTTTGAGTGAATTTCAGTGCATAGATGGGAGTTCAGTGTTCCTGCTTCGGCCTTGTTAATCTTGTGCCAGCACTTGGCATAGGCTCCTTCAAGGGCAGTTTCTTGGCTCTGCAGGCTAAATTCCAGCCTTATTTGAGCTGGCGGGACATACTTAGGTACACTGAAAATCATCCTAGCAGTTCTTGAGACAATTCTGTCTTAAATGTCTCCGTCTCTTTCCCTCAGGCACTCGCCCATACTAGTTATGGCCGGAATGAGTTTTGCTTGCCAGACTTGTAGCAGTGGGATAAGGCTTGGACCGGTAGTTTTGTGTTTAGTAGATTTTAAGGCAGCCGCAATTGAGTTGCCTCTTCTATTGATGGCTTCTTTTTGTATATTAAACGTGCCTTTGTTATCTATTATCACTCCCAAGTACTTGTATTCTTCAACTACTTCTATTGTTGTCAGCCAATTACCTTTGTTTTATCATAGTTGATAGTTAGATTTTTTTTGCAAATGCAGCGGCCACTAGGTGGAAGGAAATTAAGAATAAAAGCAGTGTTAGCCTATAAAACACACCCCCTTCAGTTAAACTGGCAAGCAACCCTATCTGGCTTTCATGCATAATCTGCAGCATCACTTCATCTTGGTTAGGTTTTGTTTAAATCTTATACCACTCATGCCGGGGTTCTCGGCTAATATCTACTCGCACAAGAACCTCCCTGCATGCTCTTGTGACAAAGTATCTGCTCAGTCAGTTCAGCATATACTTTTTTCTGCTCATTTTACTCCCAAGGAAGGAAAAGATTGACTGCACCATGTTTTTGTAGTGCTAACGTTACCTAATATAGACTGGCACTGACATATTTTCTATAGCTGGATACCCCTCTTGTGTGTTATGCACTGGCCACTTTTCTCTAGCCAGCCGTAAAGCATAGGAAAGAATTAGCGATCTATGGAACAGTTAATGTTTGATCCATGAGAATTGTTAGTTAAGGTCCCCTGTGATGTTGTATTAGCTGCACTGCCTATTACCCCTTATTATATACCACGGCGAGGTAAGATTAACAAAATGAAAAAAGGTGCTAAGAATTAAGAATAAATCACTAGTCAATCTTATCTAATTTATTTATTGTCTGTAAGATGTGCTAATCATTATTCATTATTCACGCAATCAATAAGACAAAGGGAATTGGGCTTAATTCATGTTTTATGATGTTTTAGATAATTTTAATTTGATAATTTTAGAAAAAAATATGTAAGCTTTTATATGCATTTATGCACCAAAAACCATGTGAAAAAAGTTCTTATCCTGATTGACTAAAAGTGCCTATCAATGGAGACTTATGGAGCCGGAGTCTGGGGCTGCGTTGCTTGCATAAAACTTCAAGTACTTGAGAATAGGTGCTGGTTCAGGCTCTTGGCCATTCCTAAAATTTCTTCAAGTCTTATTACACATCTGAAATTGGGTATAGAGTTCAAGGATGACTGAATTTCCATGGCACCTTTATTAGTATGAATAAAATAAAGATAAGGAGCTTCCCGAAGGCAGACTTTTCGAAGAAGGTATTGTCATAATGCCTAAAATTAGATAACATTACTGCTAGTTTGAGACTGGCTTATGCGCGAAACACCTTTTACACCCTGGGGTACAGACATCTTTTTGAGTCACCGCAAAGTGGAAGTCCGGACCTCAAAATGAAAGTCAAAGGGAGCTATGAAACTTATAAAGAGGGAACTGGACTAGAAAAGTCTCTTGATATGCCTTCAATTACAAGATATATGCAGATTTCTACATCCTCTGATATGGAGCCTTACTTGAATTGTATAGCAAACCCAGAGCATATATTTTATCACACTAGGTTGAGATAAAAAAAACGTCCTTGTGGCTTTCACATCAGTGGGTTCCTAGTTTGCCTGCCTCCCATGTTGCCCTTGTGACTCTGTTACTGCCCAATCCACCGCACATTTTATGTTTTTTAGACTTTCCTTAAGATTGCGCTTTTTAATGCCACGTCTTTCTGCCTAAGCACCTGTTTGATCTGTTTGCAAAGTTTACAGTCACTAGATGTTTGCACTGCAGATCCTAGTTCTATCATTGCTGCTATCAAATTGAGAAGAACCTATGCACTTTAGTGACAAATTGTTATCATAATGCTTTTAAAGTGTTATTTATATTGTGTGTTGTATGATCAAAATGTGATCAAATAAAGATGATTTTATTTTGACTTTGGAAACGTTTATGAAACTGTTTCATGCTATTCAGCTTTACTCTATCCAGAGATTACGGCCTTGATTATGAGTCTGGCATTCCGGCGACCACCAGACTCGTGGGGGCGCGACAGTGGTCGTCCAGTTACTGCTGTACCGGTGGCCCGACTGCCCCATTATGAGTTGGGTGGTAGGACCGCCATGGGGCCACTGATGCCACCAGAGAACTGCAGTTCCCTGGTGGTGTTGTGGAAGTAAGAGGTTGCAATATGCTTGGTGGGACTACTGCTGTCCCGCCAAGCATATTACGAGTTTCCTCTCCGCCAGCATTGTCATTGAGCTTTTTATTCCATGTATGCCATGGCAGAGAGGCCCCCATGCCTCCTACGCATGTGGATGCACACATGGGCACATAACATGTGCTCGTCTGTGTGCATGCATACCAGTTCCTGCATTGCATAGACTTTCGAGTCCATGCTCTGCACAACCCTTATTGTGCGTGCTATTTTCGAAGGCACCTCTACCTTTGAAAGAGGCACCACCGTGGAGCTAGCAGGCCATCCGCCAGACCACTTCTATGTTGTAATCTGGTGGGCGGGCTACTCTTGGCGGTGCAGCGGCACTGCGTTGGTGAGCCCTCTGTCCCCATGCCACCAAAAGTCAAAATCGGGTCGCAAGTGCATTTGGGTGTTTGCTCATCAGCACATTGAGATGCATATTTTTTATCCCATCTGGAAGTGGTGTCATCTTAACATAGCTGTCAAACAAAGCTTACTTAGCTTTGGTACCAACGCAATCAGCAGTTGATTATTTGTGCAGGAGTCAGGGCCATGTAAAAAAATGTTGCTCTACTTAGGAAAAGAAAATCTGACCATACCATCATTGAAATTGATGCGAGATATTGAATGGGAGCATGTGCAAGTGCCTATAGTGAGCTCAGCCGATTGACTTCAACATAGGTTAGTTGAAGTTCAGTGGCTCTACAAAGTTCCTTTACTCCTATGATTGACAACAATTTCGGCTCTGGGTCCTACAGATGTGGAGTTATATTCAGTATAACTCTGACGCAGGCCCTTTCACAAGGGGCTTGCCCCATGTCAAAAGACGCATTGCTGGAGTTGCGTCACTTTTGTGACACACTCCAGCAATGTGTCACTTTTGCGCTTACAGATACGTCAGAAATACTGACGTATCTGTAACTCCTTGCGACACGATGCGTAATACATTAAATATGATGCATCAGGTATGTCGCTAGGAGTGCGCACTGAGAAGGTGCATCATTTCTCATGAATGAGGTCCAGAGTTTCAATCTTCATTTTCCCTGCCTATACCCCTGGGCTGCTTTTAGCCAACACTTCCCACTCCAGAAACAACCATGAAGCAAAGCTTATGCTTAGGGTTCAGAATCATATCCACAGCAGGAAAATTCTTTTATATTTACCCTCTCTGCACCAAGCCAGTTCCTGTGGCTTGAGAGAAGCACATTTAGATAGAAGATTGCAACCAAGGACATGGCTAATGCTACATATCTAAACAAAGCGATGGACTTCCTGCCCATCCTGTAGAGTCTGGATTCTGAGCTGATCAAGAAGCAAATGGCCAGGTACAGTTGTATGACACTATATAAAAAAAAAATATTGACATACCAAAACATCGGCAAAAAATATTAACAATCTAAGGGGCATATTATCAAGACAGGCGATACAATTATTGCCGTTTTAGTGGCAGAAAACTGCTGCTAAAACGGTGATAATGGGCGTGATAATATGCTCTATGGAATTCCAAATGAAGCCCAGGTTAAATGTCCTTTACATTTAACATGGGCTTTAATTGGAATTCCATAGAGCATATTATCAAGCCCATTATCGCCGTTTTAGCGGCAGTTTTCTGCCGCTAAAACGGCAATAATTTTATTGCCTGTCTTGATAATGTGCCCCTAAATGTCATGACCCTATACTTCAACAGTAAAGACACACACATTGAAAACAAAAACAATGCTGAAAAAACAATGTCATCAAAAACAAAAACCAAGAAAACTAAGAAAATATAACATCAGTTATGAAAAACAAAATTCGAACAGTAGAAAATGTATATAATTCAGATTTAAGCAAAAAATATTTAAACGAAAATATATAAACATATACAAATAATTATATAAAAGAATAATATACATTATGTATAAATAAAATGCACCAATATTCGGCAATAATATTGCAAGTTGCATAGATGTGTGGGGTGTCCGTGTCAGGCATGCTACAGCGCAAACAATTTGAAGTGGCCCTTGGACCCTATTTATACAGCTACTGTGTTATATAGTATAAACCATACAAGATTTTAAGGGAGTGGGCCATATGCCTGGAATCTGATTGGTGGCCCTAATGCTTGGATATGAACAGACACATACACTAATGGAATGCTGTCATCACTGGTCATTCATTTCTCTTCTGAATTGATGTCAGGGAAGATTGGGGGAACTTGTATCTTCTTTAAATGTAGAGGCAGTAGTAAAATAACTTATGATTACAGTTCCGTCTTTGATGCACACATTTGCTTGTCTTACGCAGCAAATGATAGGTGACTCGAGCAAATCTGGGAAAGGAGAGCCATGTCTAAATGACTCTGGAAGAGTTTGAACAAGGTTAAATAACTTGGTGTGTAGATCAATTGAGTGAGGGCTCCATGTCTGAAGATTCTATTATGAGGGGAGTGATGATAGGTGAAAAGGAAACGCATACAGTATCTAGGAAAATGGCAAATCAGGGAGATAACCCTGACCCGTGCACACTAGTATGGAATACTTTTCACTAAGCCTACGTCCTCTCATTCGAATATATCAATTTTTCTTATATGTGTGGAAAAACTGGTCAATTAGTAATTAGTAACTATTTACAAAGTCCGAGTCCGAGAGAGTCAGAGAGCCAGAGAGTCGGAGGGAACGGGTCGGCGTTCAGCGTTCGGCGGCCAGAGGAGCTTTTCTGCCCATCCTCCTGCCCTCCCGCCCTCTTCTGCCTCCTCTCCCTCGCGTCCTGAAGAGCGGCTTGACTGCAGCTTGACAGCGGCAGGGGTCCGGAGAGGTGTTTGACTGCGGCGGGGTCCCGCAGAGGTGCGAGAGGAGATCTGTGGGGAGGAGTGAGCGAGGGTGTGCCGCGAGGCACAGTAATGGACCGGTAAACTCTGGAGCAAGGAGTTGCAGCGCTGTGTCCCGACGTGCTTTCGCACCCACCTCGGACTATTCCACAAGGCAAGGAGCAGTAATGAGCGGCAAGGGGGGTACTGGGTAGACTCTGGAGCCAGGAGCTAAGAGCTGCCGTGTTGTCCTGCCGTGCTGCCGCATCAACTTTGGATTGTTCTGCAAGGCAAGGAGAGGAGAGGGGGTGGGCCTGTACACTGGCATTGCCCCATTTCCGCCCCATATTGCTTTATATCGAGTTGCTCTGGTCTGGTTTGAACCATACGAGTGTAACAAGTGTAACTCCCAGCTTAAACATCGCCTCAGCTGATTTTCCATCGCGGATAGCCTCCCTGTAGCAACGGAAAGCCTCGGAGCATCTGCCTACTAGCGGGAAGTTAAAACTCCAGCAGGACACCCGGTAAATGGGGGTCAAAAGGAAGGGCCGACAGCCCACGTCCCCGGAAAAAAGCCCCACGACCCAATCTCCAACCAGCAAGACAACAACATGGATGATGAGGAGCAAATCACTAACTGAAAGCCTAAATGAAAAGCTGCAAGCGACTGACCAAAGAGGCTCGATCAGAAAAATGTTCAAGAAAAATGATCCTCTTACTAGCAACCAGGGTTCTTCCCAGGTCGCCATCCCAGGCATTTCAAGCCCGGTCCAAGACAGCAGTACCAACGATCATAGCAGACGGCTGTCCAATTCCATCTGCTCCTCTAAGGATGTGATACCCCCCTGCGAGGAACCCACCACTAACCAAGAAAAGGCTAGTGTAGCCCACGAGCAACCACATTCTAAGCTATCAGCAGGACAATGCAGGGGTGGAACCCCCGTCCGGTCCACAGATAAGATGCAGGACAACATAACCACCAAGACCACAGACACAGCTCCCCCTAAAAGCGGTCCCACTGCAATGACAACAGCGCAAATCCACCAGACCAAAGCTCCTGGCCCATCCTTTCAGACCCTGGACACAAGTAACCCCCAACATGAACCTAAGAACCTTAATTTAACGGACTCTCAACCAGATTCCCCTGCCCCTGTGTCGTCAATCGCTGGGGAGCTTTCTGGTTCTTTCCTCCATAACCCAGAACAAAAGATCGAAAGAACCCTCGACTTAACGCCAATCTCTCGTGGCCTCTAGAGTCTCCATGGGCCCACCAAACGAAGGCCGACTACCTCGCCTGCAATAGCAGTACAGACACGACCACAGAGAATCCATCTCAGGTTGAGATAAATAGTGGGACCAACAAAGCTCTCCTGTGGCAATCAACGAAGATGGAACTACAAATAGACCTCTTGCAGGCAATAGCTGGGCGCTTAGTAGACATAAGCTCCAAGGTGGAGGCCCTGGATAAGAGGATCTCCCAACTTGAGTCTTCCAACTGGGGGGCCTGTTCCTGCCGCTGTTCAAATCTTATCGAGAAGTGGGCCTCTCTGCCTGAGGTACTAGCCGACATAGTGGAATTAGCGAAAGAGAGAACGGCGGCACCGATGTTAAACAACAAAGAAGATTGGGCGAAGCAAAATAGTCACCCCCCGAGGGAGACACAGCCATCCTGGGCTCCATCGGGGAAGAAGGACATAGTTGACCACGGCAAAAACGTAGAGCACACGACCATCAAGTCAGACAGCAGCCCATCAACATCCATAACCTCCCAAAGCTTAAACCATAGGGACAGCGACGTCATCGGAATAGTCCCGCAGGAAGACTCGTCAGGCACAACAGATACACAGGATCCCCCTCTATCAAGGAGAGCAAAAAAGAAGCTAAAAAAGCAACAGAAAAAAACAAAGTTAAATGTGAGACAGCCACAGCTATTGAAATTCCAGCATCCGCCTCCAAAAGAGGGGACAAAAGTGACCCAGTTGTACCCAATATTCGCTGATAAAAACTGGGGCAAAAGGATCCCGCCAGTCTCCCTCCCAAAGGAAGTACAACACCAACAAACTACCTTATTAAGTACCCCGAGTACCAAGGGCGAAAAATCACCAGCAAGGCAAACTACCCCTATGGCTAACCAGCTAATGGCCGGAACAACCCATCATCCTCAGAATGGCCACACAGACAATTCCGGCAAAACCCTTGTTACAAGTGGCAACTCCGTACCTACCACAACTTAGCACTCAGTCCCAGTCTACTACTAGGACCAACTACGATCAAAATAAGTGCCCGCAAGGAGTCCCTCCCTTAACTCTTCAAGGGAGTATCAGGACAGTGCCTACCCCAGCAGAAACTGCAACATAAAATGGTGTTGGGTCTCAAACGGAGAATGCATCAGCAGTCGTGCATGAGGTGGTTCTCACTCTGAGATTTTCCAGTATGGGTAACCTTGACATTCTGAACCAGAGTGACATTCTACGTCTTTTTAAACATCTGGACACCCTAGACAAGACACAAGCTGGGGACATAGAATGGGGGAAATTCCTGAGTTTGAAAGGGGACACACACTGCGACTCCACTGTGTTGGGACTAAAGAACAAAGAAACACAACAAGCCATCGAGAAAAACTCAATCCTTCTCGCGGAGTGGGGCACTGAAGTACAGATATTGTCGCCCCCAAAATATCCACTTATCCTGGCCGGAGATAGTGGGAGAAAGGCCACTCGATCGGTCCTTCAAGGGACAACCAGCTTGGGAGCTCCAAATAGAAGCCAGATGGGCCAAAGTGTTCCAACGGGAATTAGAATCCTTTGCCAAAACAATTCAATGGATTATATGCACCATCTCCCCCATCCCTGAGCAAAATGGACTCGCAAGCAGGAGGACACAGCATTTCTAACCACCGCAAAAGTCAGCCTGTCAGAGGAGGTGCCAGGCCTGGAACTGCTGCAAAGTCACAATTAACTGTAATCTCCTGGAACATAGCAGGGATTAGCAAAATCTGTAAAAATGAAAACTTGAAGCAGTTCCTGGAAAGTGAACACATAATCTGCCTCCAAGAAACTTGGGCCTTGACCTCCACTCCTCTGGCCGGGTACTACGAACTTCAAGTACCAGCAACAAAAAGGAACATCTTCGGTCGCCCAGCAGGCGGCCTATCAGTTTTGATCAAACATGAGTGCGCCGTCACTGCCAACACCATTAACGTGAACTCCCTTGGTCTACAAGCCTTACAGATAAGAGGTCTGAGATTCAATAAACACCCAATTCATCTGCTGGTATTAAACAACTACATCAACCCCGCACAGACCCTAATGAAAGACCAGCTGGAGGCTATGGCACAAAATCTAGAGGACCTGCTAAATAAATATAAAACACACCAGGTCATTCTAGTTGGGGACTTCAACCTAAAAGACCTTGACAAACTGGAAACATTCTCTCGGGGTTTGGGAAGGGCGCCTCCTTAGCTTGATCTTTTCTTTAGTTATAAATTGACATCAACTCACGCCCTGAAAAGAGCTCGTTCGACCACCTGGCAGCCCCAGCCCACCTTTCGGAACGTGTCTAAAATAGATTATATTATGATAAGCCGAGAGCTGGCTGACAGAATGTCTGACTTTGCAGTGGAAAACCGGCAGGAAAGCGATCACAGGCCTCTAAGAGCATCATTTCAGCTGGACATACTGTCTGCTACCTTTCACCAACCCATCGGGGAGACAAGTGGGGAGGAGAAACACAGCGTCCTGCGTAGGATCAAGTGGACAGATAAGATCGATGGGAAATTTCAAACATGAATGGGCCAGGCACAGGAAGGGAGTCAGTTTACAGAGGATCCACCCATAAATGGATGGGAGAAAAATCATTGAGGATCTACAAAGTAAGCTTGGGAACCCCAAATCACAAAATACAATTACAAAAGTGCAATTTAGTATAGGAAATACCTGCCCTCAGGACATACGAGAACATAAAAGACTTTTACGTAAGGCTCTCGTAGCAAAGAAAAGAGGGGGCAGCCAAATAGAGGGGGCATCGATAGTTTCACTGAGGGCTTCTTTGAGGAAGAAGCTAATGGAATTCAAAAAAGCTAACATGGAAAGCAATTGGCTTAAAGTCTTCTCCCTCCTCAAACACAAGAACCCAGCACGACTCTGGAGATGTATTAACCAGCTGAGCAACCGAGAACCAACGAGAGAAAATGGGGTAGCTGAAAAAGTTCGGGTGCAATATGTGAAACAGCTTTATGTAACAGACTCCACTAAGGAAGTTCTATCAAGAGACAAGCATATTAGTATAAACCCGGAAGCCACAACTTTGAGTCCAAGCAAGGACTCAAGGGAAAACAGTCCGGCCGATGCTGATGATACCCTACCAACCTGGACAAACATCCAACAGGTCATTAAAACTATCAAGCGTATGAGGAACGACTGGGCCCCGGGGCCCACCGGGATCCCAGCGCCGGTCTTCAAACAGGCACCAGAGTTCTGGGCGACACTCTTAACTCCGCTCTTTAATTACACCTATCTGACCGCTACCACCCCCGATTCCTGGAGGGGTTCCATACTGGTTCCAATTTTTAAAAAAGGAGATCGCCTTGAGCTTGCGAACTACAGGCTCATTGCCCTGCTCGACTTGGAGGCCAAGGCATATGCACGCCTACTACTGAATGACTTAGAAAAATGGGCCGAAGCGGGAGATATAATACCCACGTACCAGACCCGATTTAGGGCCCAGGCATCTACGATGGACAATGTCTTGGCGCTAGCACATCTTTCAGCCCAGTCAACCTTGAAGAACCATCCCCCTCTATTTTGTTGCTTTGTAGACTATAGCACAGCTTTCGATAGAGTGGACAGAAAACGTTTATAGTGGAAACCAGAAAAGTGGGGCATACCATTGAAACTTCTGAGGGCAATAAGGTCACTATATGAGGCCACTTGGGTGCGGGTCAAAACAAGCGCTCAAACAATTTCCCCCAAAATAATCACAGTAAATGGGCTGAAGCAAGGGTGTGTGCTGGCCCCCATCCTTTTCAATTTATACACGGCGGATCTGGGGTAGACCCTAAAAGGAGCCAGCCTAGTAGCCCCCAGTTTAGGAAGTGTGAGGCTACCAGTTTTACAGTATGCCGACGACACGGCTATAATGGACCATACGAAGATAGGCTTACAAAGAGCATTAACTGCATTAAACAGTTTTAACATCGCCAACAGCCTAACAGTCAATCAAGGGAAAACCAAGGTCATCAGCTTTGGGTCCTACTTTCGGAAAAGGCATGCACAGTGGCAACTGGGAAATGCTCAAATAAACTCGGTGGCCTCATACAACTACCTAGGGGTCTGGTTCACGGAAGGGCCAAAGCAAACGCACACTTAAAACAGCAGGCCTCCAAAGCCAACAAGGTAATTCATTTGTTAAGATAACTAAGTCAGAATTTGATCAGCCCATCCGCTAGCCCAATTATGATAGCTCTAAGAGCAAAGCTCCTCCCTGCAATTTGTTACGGTCATCTCGCCTTTCCCGGGAAGCTGGACGCTCTTCTCAATTTAGCTCAAGTTAAGGCTTACATGTCGGTGCTTCACATACCAAGGACAGCAAGAAGAACTAGGCTGAGACTGGAGCTTAGCCTAGCTAGGCCAGACTTGATTTGTCAGGGGGAGCTTATGAAGTTATATCTAAGGATATTAAGGGCCCCGGCTGACTCCCTAAAATTCCACCTGAGATCCATCTTCGAAGGGCCAGCCTCGACATGGCACATCAGGCTGGGAAATGCAATCAAAGCCTTGAAGATTGAGGAAGGAAATATCCTGCGGCAGGAAAATCCACTGAATGCTTGGAAGAGAGAATTTAATAAACAAGTGCATGAAATCTCTTTTGACCTTGACTAAAAAATCCTTCGCCGAAGCCCCCACTTGGTTCCATTGAATAACTCATACACGGTAGGAAAAGCTCAACCATACCTAAGCAAGGCACTTACCACACAGGCGCGAAGTAAAATTCTACACATGAGACTGACCACGCTTGGGATAGCAGACTTCAACCCTCTATGGGCTCAAAGAGGGGAATCCATAACTTGCAGGCTATGCCCCTACAAGAGGGAATCTTGGCTGCACCTTCTCTGCTGCTGTCCTTATTTCAACAATTAACGCCGGCGACGGCTGCGTCCGATCTGCCTCAATCAGAGTATAAAATCATGCTCTGAAACATCAGTCCTGTGCTGGTCACTCACCAATACAATGACCCTAGCGAGATTGACTAAATTTGTTCACCAAATTAGATTAGCTTTAAAGCTTAACAACAAATGTATTCCAACACATGGGGAGCCTATGGCGAAAGCAACGGACTAAAGCTGAAGGGATCTCGCCACGTAGTACCATTGACATTGTCCATCCTGCATGTCTCCTAAAGAAAGAAAGAAAGAAGCGTCCCCAGCACAGACTAAATCCAAGGCATACAAGGTTGGAAAAATGCCAATCATATGGGACTCAGTCAGGGGTGCCGTATCCTCTTATTATGTTCTGTTTTTTAAACCGTTTTTTTTTTTTTTTTTATTGTCTAGTACAGTAGCATGCATTTTAACAAGCAAAGAAGCTCACAATTACTGTTCTTTGTACTTTTTCCTTTTACTGTAAAGATTTTAATTAATTGTACAGTTAACAATAAAACTGAAACTATTTACAAAGTCAGTATAATCCAGCAAACCAGTCCCTTGGTAAGTCCATACTAGAGTCTACTACCAAACTGACTAATTGACCTTTTGTGGCTCACAGAGCTAAAGGTTAATGGTGTGATTTTATGATTTTTTTGTTGATAAGTGGAGTAGCCTGAGTCCCAAATCCAAAAGGCATAGAGACAGGAGGCTCTAGGGCTATGGTTGTAACTGGCGTTCTGGTGATCACACTCTTTTAAATTCTGGCTTGGATTTTCATCAAAATCCCAGCCAGAATTAAAAGAGAGTGTGGTCGCTAGCATGCCAGTTCCGACCACAGTTGCTCTGAAGTGGGTGGGATGAAGTAAACTGAAACAATGGTCCAGGTGCAGAAAAATCCAAAGAAAGCACCAGTCTGAGAATGTCCCTTCCAGGTTGGAAAACCTTTCCCACAATGGGGTAAGGTGGTGGATTTCCATGTAGATCAGCCAGAGGGTTTTTATTCAGAGCCATTCCGGAAGCATGTGAAGGCATTAAGAAGAATCTTACTGTTTCTTCCAAAGAAGAACAGCAGAATGCAAGCTTGAAATTCAGGGCAGCATATTCGGGTAGCACAGGCAGGATGTTGAATCAGGCAGGCCTTCGGCTATCATTAGCAGGAGAACAGGATGAGACAGGCAATGCACTGCACTGTCTAGCAATCCTGACTTTCCAAACTATTCTTTTAACTTCTTGATGGCAGCATGAGATAGGCTTACAAGGCTACATGAGGAATAGGTAGAAGCATTGCTTTTTCCTCCTCTCTGTGTGATAGAAACACTTAAAAGGCACACAACCCTTAGGGCATCAGGCCCCTGCATAACTTTCAATCTCCAAGAAGACTGCCAAGTTGTTAGAGCAATTCTCCGGGGACTGATGAATGTTCCGTGTAACAGTTTCTAGGCCCACCTAAGGAAGGTCCCAGCACCTTAGGTAGTGATATGTTGAGGTCTGAGGATTTTATGAATATGTATAGAACAGAATTGGAGGCCACACTTCATTGTCTATGTTTCTTGCAGTGAGGCCTACCATTACATTAGATTAATTCAGATCAGTCTATTGTTTGTGATGCTACCTGGCCAAGGATCTACCTTGGCAAAAATGTGAACCCTTCCTCAATGCAGAGCAAGTTGTTTGGCAAAAGAGAAATGTCTTCCTTCTTCTGAATATCCTTAAATAGTGAGGCCCTCTTCGATATACGAACCCTCCCCGTGGAGTAGCTGGAATGGCGAACAGTGGAAGAGCTGGAAATACAAATCATTATAAGTTCCCCCTACTTTGAAGATAATGCACCCCTATATAAATCTCTCTTTCTATATCAGAGGAGCCATAACTTACATTCTGTAAATATTACTTATTTACATTGCAGGATAGAATTTGGACCGAGACACAGTCATGTGGAAAATTCATTCCTACATCTTAAAGGAGACGTAGTAGCTGACTGGATGCCTCCGCTCCACCAACACGAAGTCAATGAAACTTCATTGGACACTCTCAGTACCCATATCTGCATTGGCCTAGCCAAAATAAAGATGTTTCTTTCAGAAGCCGTCATTCGCAAGGTCCAATGTAAAATAACTTTTATGATAAATGTAACTGATGTTGAAGGTTTTTGAGCTATTAGGATAACCTTGAGCTAAATACGTCTCTATTTTGACTTGTTCTGTTCGGGAGTCCTATCCGACTAAGGCAGTGTTTTTAGGTTTCGGCTACCGTCGCACTGCCTAAGCAGTGGGCGGAGCCAAAATCTTATGTGTGTAGTATGGGGGCCTGAACACGCCCCTCTTCTCCATTGGCTGGCCTCGTAAATGCAGCCCAGCCATTGGAGGAGAGGGGCGTCACTCAGTTCAGGGCCCGCCTTGACGCGATTCTGGGGCGTTTCTGGATCTTTTTTTTAAGTCCCGCCCTCTCATCTTCTCATTGGCTGGAATTTTACCTTCAAGCCAATGGGAAGGGGAGAGCACGCCCCCCAATCCCTACAGGACGCTGTGCTTTCCGAGCAGCGTCTACCAAGGCCATGAGGTAAGTCTCTGCCCCCCTGTTTGTGCCGTTGTTTTTTGTTCCAATTTGCAAAGTTTTTCTTTTCTTTAGTTGGTTGAACCAAGGCAGTTGTATTTTCTATTATTCTGTGCTTGAGACAGGGTGCTCTCATCTAACGAATTCATTTTCTTTGATAGAACTGCCATTTGAAGAGCCGATCCGTGCTCAAGAAGGTGCACTTTATTTACCAAGTTTACTCTGCCAGAGTGGGAGTTTAAAGCTTTGACCTGTGCTGGAGGTGGGGTGTGCCTGTGCTAAAGAGGCCCTTCAAAGAGCCGGTCCCCGCTATGGTGCAGTATATTAACCCCATTGTCTGCGCTGGGAGTCTCCGTAAAGAGCTGATCTCTGCTCGAGGGGGCCGTGTAGATTATCCTGCTCTCCGCGGGTACCTGGGCTTCTCGCTGTCCCTGCACATTCCTGACGCCTTTCCACGCACCTTGCATTCTTCCCGCATTGCGTGGTGACAGCCCCCCTCCTGGTGTTTATTACAGGAGACGGCTGCAGGGGCCTCCTTCGGCCGCTGATGAGACGGGTGTAGGTGACCTCATGTGTGAACCCCTTGACTTTCACAGCTGAGCGGGAACACTTCAGGGTTAATGCTGGTTACACCTCAGAGAAAGGGAGGGCTCTAGCTGCTAGGAGTGAGAGGCGACTCTGCTCCTGCGATGACGCGATGCCTTGCACCCCACAGGAAGTGACGTTCGGCGTGAGCGATGGTACCTCTTCTGCGGAAAGTGAGGGCCCAGCTGTTGGGAGTGAGCAGGGAAGCCGTGCCTCTGAGTGAGTGAGGGCCCCTGCACCTCTCTGAGAGCCAGGCCCTCTGCCTCTCACCAGGGGCAAGGTGTTTTGGAATCCAAAGTGAGTGATGTCTCTGCTCCTCAGGGACAGCGAGCACCCCGGTGCCTCAAAGGGTGCATCCGGCCTCTCAGAGGGGGGAGGTGAAGAGGCCCCTCAGAAGGAGCTGGGGCCTCTGGAAATCAGAGGGAGCAAGGTACTCTGCATCCCAAAGGGCATGGCATGTCTACCCCCAGAGGAAGTGAGCTCTCTGCCTCACAGCACCAGCGATGGTTCTTGCACCTTAGAGGGGGTGAAATCCTGCACCTCAGATGCAGCCTTCTGGGCCTCAAGAATTTGTGACTCACTCGACGTCACATCTGAGTGGAGGGCCCTTTCATCTCAAAGTAAGCAGGGGCCTCTGCCCCTCCGAGGGAAAGAAGAACCCTGCAGTTTGGCTGGTTTGGAGGGCCCTGCACCCTGTAGGGAGTGGCGGCACTGCACCTTGAAGGGTGTATGCAGGGGAGCAGAGGGGAGGCATGACCACTCGCCTCAAACGTGAACTAGGGCACTTCTGCTCAGGAGAGGAGGCCCGGCTCCTTGGAGGGAATGAGGTACCCTGCATCTCAGGTGAATGAGGGTTCCGGCACCTTCACTTGGTAATGAGGGCCCATGTAACGTGCAAGGTGCTGTTGGTGCCTGTGGTGTTGACAAAGATAGTTTGTGGGGAATCCTTCTTTTGGGCTGAGTTCTCTGCCGACTCTGTTACCACAAACAGCTGTACGTACTCTCTTGTCCTTTAATCTCCACAGCCTTCCTTCGTCAATACAGCTGCCTGTTAGGTTGTAAGTATCTCACTCGGACCCTTTCAACACCCCGCCCTTTGAGCGCCTTACAGACCCCTCTGCACAGATTCGCCTCTCCACAAACCTGCGTCCCCGAATGCCTGTACATTCACCCTTTGCTCTTGGGTACCTATGCATTCTCACTTGTCCATCAGTGCCTGTACAACCCGGGGACCCCCCTTTGTCCCTGGATGTCTACAGAGACCCCCTTGTGCTTCAGTGTCTGCACAGACCTCCGACTCGCACAATGATTGTTCAGACTTAGGAGTGTTTTTTCCCCCCATATACACATTCCATTGGACAACCCCAAAGCTTGCATTCCAGGGCAGGATTTCTCAGCGCCGCTTCTTATTAAAAACTTCAGGAGCTAGGGGCTGCCGGGGTCCCGGAGAGGCCAAGCCTTCAGTGGGGGAGTTTATGGGCCTGAGAAATGCCTTATTTTAATTGCTGAAGCCGGGAGCTACTCAGGGTAACCCAGGGCTTTAAGTGGGCTGAAAAAACTGGAGGGTCTCTCAAAGGGGCGTGGCCAGTGTAATTAGGGCCGTGGATTTAAAACACAAACTTTCAAAATCTGTGTTTAGCATAGTGTATAATATACATGTATTTTGCTGTTTCTGTCATTGCATCTAGATATGTGATACAAGTAACATCATACATACAACAAGTAAGGAATATTGGCTTTGTCAATCGTTATTAGTTGCATAAGATAAATAAGCTGCAACTATGGCTTTTTACATATAATATTGAAAAAGCTTCCAATTAAAGCCCTGGTGACCCTACCACAATGTTGCTGCTCTTGCGTTTCAGAAAGAGAAGGGAAATCCAGAGAGAAAATGACTCTTTAAAGGATTTCCCTTCCCCCACAACTCACCTGGCATGACTTCATGCCATAACTTCTCCACTAGTGAGAAGTGAGCAGTGTGAGCAGCACACATCGATGTGCCTGCTGTCTCGAATCGGGTCTCTATCGGGCTGTTTTGCGCCCTGGCACTGCAGTGACAACAAACTGCTGTCACTGCAGTCCGGACACAAAATGGACCGCCTGTGCCAGGGCTCAAAACAGAGCCCGAAGGAGACCCGTTTCGAGGCCCCCTGAAAAAAACTGCCGATGCTCAGACCCCTTGAGACCCGGCCCACTTAAAGCCCTGGGGTAAGCAACATAAGCAGTGTGACTGAAGGGGGCAAGCACCACAGGCGCCGCCAGGACCCCACGGCCAACTAACTGCACTCCTAACACGGAACACCCGGGGGCAGCAGTGACACCCAGAGGCCCTTCACCGTATTTGTTGTTGGCAGTAATGGGGTCCTGGGCGCAGCGGACCCGGGGGAAATAGTGACACCCAGTGGTCAGCTACATTATGACACCTGGAGGCATGAGAAATCAGTGACGTAGAAGCGATTCCCAGTGCCGAGCCACAGTATGGCACTGACTAAAAGCCTGGGATAGAGCGCGCCCTGGGACAGCAATGACATCCAAAGACTAGTGCGCGTGACACTGGTGCAGCGACAATGCCCATTGGTTGATCTGTGTCACCGTGGCATTGGCTGTAGATCTGGCGAGAGCAGACAGATACCGGTGTATTACTGACGCCTTCTGGCCAGTCTCAGTATTGCCTGGGCTGAGGGCATGAAGAATCTGGTGCAGCAATGAGTACATGAGACCATGAGTTAGCGAGATCCTGGATTAAACTGGTAGACATTAGTTCAGCAGTGTAAGAAATTGAACTATTATTTGAGGAGAGCAGTGTCCCAGCTTTAAGGAATAATAGCACTAACGTGTCAGGGTGACCCCAAAGTCACCAAATTAATCTGAACCCTGTTCCCTGTTCCCTGGTATCTTTGGCACAGCGTAGACCGGCTTAACATGGAGCTAGGTGTAAAGTAGTAGTTTTGCAATACCTAAAATGTCGAAACACAAAACAATAAACCCCACAAACCAAATTAGAAACACAGAGCCAAACAGCAAACATTCCAGCAAGGGGCACTGGAGACATGAATTTTTAAAGTTTTCATTAAAAATAGTGCCAAATATCACTAAGCAGCAATGGTGGTCTATGGAAGCTGTACACCGGGACTTAGGCGCGATGGCATGCGAGTCAGATACCCCAAGGGGGTTTGTCCAAGTGAAAGATTTAACCTTCTGACTTAGTTTTTAGGTCTCGTAGAACCAACACGCAAGCATTGTTCTGCGAGAGTATAGTAGGGCTTTCAAAAATGCTCCCAAAGCCTGCAGATCGGACACAGTGTATGTGCTCGGGCGCGCGCACCATTTATCCGCCTGCAGCTTTGGGAGCAATTTCGCGTCCGCTTTGATGTTCTCAGTGAGTCGCGCGGCCACAAAATGCTCACCATTTGTCACCCCCTCCCTTCCTGCTGGCATTCCCCCCTCCCTTCTCGCCCAGTCCTTGTTTTATTCGAATCATACCCCACGCACCTCCCTTCTTCTACTTATTCTGTAACATCCCATTGCTCTCTCTATGTCTTATCTTTTTGTGTGTTCTCTCTTGCAGGCTTTCCCATACAAACCGCTTGATCTATTGTAGAAAAACGATAGGGCTGACGGCCTGTTTCAAGATTGCCCGGCGTTAACCGCCTCTATACCATTCTAGTTATCAAACAAAGAGGCAGGCGCTGGAGACTTGAAGGCAGGAAACAGAAGATTTTATTCCGACGGAGCAGAACACATCAGATCAGACAACAAGGTATCGTCTCGAGGTGCTCTAGCAGCCTCTCTGAGGCCTGGCCTCTTATACCCTGGTTTATGGCATGTGACCACTCTTTATTACAATCAAGACATTGTGAAGTAAGGAAAAAGACATCCCCGTAATCCTCATGTCAATCCCACCCGCACATACATCCACAATAGAGGTCCTCAACCTGCTGATAAGAGGAGGGGGCTATCACGCAGCTGAGTGTTCCGCCGAGTCTTAGGATGTGTGCGCCTGATCGTATCCCAGGGGGTGGGGAAGCCATGATCAATAGTGGGTCCTTTGAAGAGGAGTGACTCCATACAATAGGGGGCAGTAAACTGTATCTCCCGGCTTAGGCGATGGCCTCGGACCTGTGTGGACAATCGGACTCGGTGGAAGGGGTCATCAAAGGAGAGGTATTCATGCCGCGTGGACAATCAGGCGCAGAGGGAGAGTTTACCAACAGAGGGGTATTCATGAAAGGAAAGGAGGTGTTTGGTCAGGCGCGAGCGTGACTCCAAAGGACAGAGTCTTGCAGAAGAAGAAGGTTAATGACTTGCCCATGTGAGGGAGGGGGGGAGCCAGGGTGCGCGGAGGATGCTCGCAGGGTCAGGGGAGCACGCTGGCGATCGATCGTGGACAGGGAGACCATGATGCCTAACATGGCTGTCGTGCATGTTGTACGTGGGTGACAGGCTGACGCAGACGATGTTCAGACTAAAATTCCACAGTCCTCCCTTTTAACATGTCTCGCCAACTTGTCAGTTCGGATTTATCCCCATAAGGCCACGTATTTCTACTTTATAGAGGGGACTCATGCGCTCATTTCTGAAGTCCAAAGTCTTTGGGCACATACAGTTAGTAACAAGTGCACACAAGGATGGCAGGCATTGGATACTTAAGCAACACACACATAGTATCACAATCGGTATCAATAAAAAGGTAAACAACCTCCAACCCCAGTCCTTCAAAGTGTCCCAGAACCAGCTCCCAAGCGACCATCCTTCTTGTTCTTGGTGAACCTCCGAGGAAAGTCTGTGGAGGTGTTCAATTGCTTTGTAGACTGAGGGCGAGTTATCTGGCACGTAGGTGCAACAGCTAGACCCGATGATGCGGCATGCTCCTCCTCGATCGGCTAGAACACATCTAGAACAAGGCGGTTTTGAAGGGCCACGAGGCGGACCGCCTGAAGCTCCGCCGTGTTGTTAGCGAGGATGCCAGCCGTGATGTTGATCGTGGTTTCCACTGCCTGGGTCAGGTTTTGGATAGCGCGACTGTTCGCCATTGGGCCCCACAGAGGAACAAGTCCTTTTGCTGCATCCAGGAACTGTGCTCCAGTGGAGTCGGCTTGTTCAATGTCATTTGCGCGCCTCTGCCGGTGATGGTTAGCAGGGGCTACATATGTGGGAGGGAGAATGAAGGCGATGTAGCAAGTACCCTTCCAACCTTTCGGGAGCCAGGTGTAAGCTTTGGTGCCACAAACAAAGTACATATTTGGAGAAGCAACAAAGGAAGGAGGATCAACTGAGTCCAATGTTCTGGTGATGCGGCAAGAACTGTGACCCACCAGCTGCCTTCCCTGGCCTTTGAGACACACAAGTCCTGTGATATTGATAACGGACAGAGCCACAGTCAGGGTGGCGGTAGTTTGTTTTCGCAGGTGAGAGAAGGTGGGTCTAGCCGGATTGTGGAGCACTTGCACTTCAACACGTTCTTTGGCTGGGATGTTCTTAAGGAAGGTGGCACCCGAGGGTACAGGACACAGGGGAGCAGAGGTCCTTCTGGTTTTGTTCAGCCAGAACCCATAGTAGAAGTGTGATACTGTTTGGCCGGAAGTGGCGTTGTCCTTGTGGCTCTCTTGCATGAGGATCAGCCAGGCGAGGCAGGAGCCCTGAACTGAGAAAGGAGAAGGGATGAAAGGGATTGAGTGTCCAGTGGCGTGCGGGAGCAACCCGCAGATCCAGCAGTTCGTGGCATTTGCAGCAAGGTTGTGTTGGTGCAACAGTTGCACGAAGGAATTGTTCCAGAACTCCCTGGGCCTTTCTCGGAGCTGAGGTGACAGGGAGATTAGGTGATGTTCTCTCGTAGGGGTTGGCTGAGCAGTGGGCAGCAATACCTGACGAGCGGGTGTGTTTTCCTCCAGGATCCAGAAGGAGGCCATGAGGAGGAGGCAAAAGAGGAAGACAACGAAGAAGGCGATTGTCTTTGATTTGTGCAGATTGTCAGTCTTTGGGTTCCTGTAGCGGGTATTTCCTGTTGCTTCCATCATCTTCTTATCTGGCGCTTCCATCATCTTCTTATATGGCGCTTCCATCATCTTCAAGGTGCTCGGTAGTGGGCAGAACCACAGACTTCGTTTAGCTTCTTTCCCGGTAACCCTTGGTTGTGTTTAGGTCACCGTTCTGAGATTTAACTTAGTCCGTGGCCTGCTTAGCCGAAGCTCCCTCCTTTCGTCGCAGGAAATACCCTTCTCTGGATGGCACAGTGGGATCAGGGAATTTTGCAAGTTCAAGTGCCTCGGTATCGGGATAACAATTCAATGCTGGCCGGTCTTTGTTCAGGAGCTCTTCTTAGGTGTTGACGTTTTCTGTCGTGGCCAGGGTCGGGGAGACCTTCCTGCAGTGGTGTGCGTGCAGCCAGTGCCACTTCCCCTCCACTCGAAGCGCCGTCCGGGTGGTGATCAGCACTTGCCAGGGGCCCGTCCACCGGGGTTCCAGACTCTTGGTCCGTTAAAAGTTTCGGACTAGCACGAAGTCCCCCGGTTGGATGTCATGGCCTGGGCCCCTGGAAGCATCGGGGATGGCCTGCTGCACCTGTTGATGAATTACAGACAACGTTTTAGTCAACTTGCACAAATAATCAGACAGTAGGATGTCCGGGACGTCATGAATGGAGGTCGGTTTGGGGGCAGTCCAGAGGTTCATCGGTCGCCCGAATACAACCTTGTAGGGGGTCAAATGGTGTTTGGTGGGAGTGGAGCGCATCGACAGCAAAGCCAGTGGGAGGGCATCTGGCCACTTAAGTCCAGTGGTGGCCACTATTTTTGACAGTTTCAGCTTCAATGTGGCATTATGTCATTCCACCAAACCGGCGGATTGGGGGTGGAAGACCGCATGAAACCTTTGCTTCACCCCAACCCTTTTAAGATTAATTGGATAACCTCAGCTATGAAGTGGGGGCCATTGTCACTCCATAAAATTCGACAAAGGCCATAGCGAGGGAAAAACTCTTTCAGTAGTACTTTGTCAGTAGTCATGGTAGTGTTGTCACGGGTTGGATAGGCCTCTACCCATTTGCTGAAGGCACATACAATGACTAGTACATACTTCAAGCCTTGGCATCTCTCTAGCTGGATGTAATCCATCTGGAGGACCTCAAAGGGTTGATCGAGGATCCCAAACCCTCCCCGGGGCACCAGAGTTCCCTTTCCGGGGTTGTGTTGCAAACAGACAAGGCACTGCTGGACCAGGCGTTTGGGATTTTGTCATTGTACCAGACTTTGGAAATGAGTTCGATCATGGGTGCAGATCCTATGTGTGCGGGGGAATGTGCCATAGTCAGTACCGGGATCAGGTATGAGTCAGGCAGCAGCCATCTGTTTGCATCTTTTGTCCGCCAGCAGCCCTCATCGTCCTTCAAACCCACCCGTGCCCACTCGGTCAGTTCGCGAGGGGTGCTGGCCGACTGGATGTCTCTAATCATTTCCCTAGCATCAGTCCATTTCTCTGCTTGTGACCTGGTCACATATATGCGTGTCACCGTCGTATTCTCAGCTGTGGTTCGTGCAGTGATGTCGGCCAGTGCGTTCCCTTGTCTGACTAAGTCTGTCACCTTCTTGTGTGCCTGGTATTTGATTACTGCTAATCGTTTGGGGAGGAGAACTGCTTGAATCAAAGCAGAAACCAGATCTCCGTGAAGGATGGGTGTGCCGTGTGATGTCAGGAATCCCCTTTCCCTCCATAGGAGCCCAAAATGGTGAACCACCCCGAAGGCATACTGGCTGTCTGTATATACGTTCGCGGTGGTTCCTGTGGCTATGATGCATGCTCGTGTGAGGGCTATCAGCTCTGCTGCCTGTGCAGATCATTGTGTGATGTGGGCTGTCTCAACTACTATTCGGGCTGTCGTTACTGCATAGGCAGCTGAAGTGGTGCCATCTGGGAGTTTGATGCATGAGCCGTCTACCCATAGTTCTCCATCAGGGTCTGCAAAAGCAGTGTCTCGGAGGTCAACTCTACTCCTAGTTTGTTCGTCCGTGAGGGTTACACAGTCGTGTATGGGAGGCACGTCGGGGTCATTTTCAGGCAGGGGCAACAGTGTGGCAGGATTCAAAATCGTGCATCTATTTAGTGTGATGTGGGGTGCAAGTAGCGTCAATTCGTACCCTGTCAGTCGTGCACTAGTCAGGTGTTGAGTCTTGGTTTGGTTCAAAAGGGTGTCGACCGCATGGGGTACTAACACAGTGAGGGAGTTCGAAAGTACGATTCCCTCGCTCTGACGGATAGAGGCAGCAGCGGCAGCTACTGCTCGAAGGCAGGCAGGCAAAGCTCCGGCTACAGGGTCAAGAGTGGCAGAGAAGTAGGCACAAGGGCGCTGCTTAGGACCGATAGACTGTGTTAGGACGGACAATGCACACCCCTCCCTTTCGTGGGTGAAAAGGGAAAAGGGCTTGGAGTAATCCGGTGTTCCCAGGACAGGGGCCGAGCAAAGGGCATCCCGTAGCTTCTTAAAGGATGCTTGACACTCAGGGGTCCAAGGAAGCGGGAAGGGGGCATCTTTGGCCAGCAAGGCAAGTAGGGGTTTTACAATGAGGCTGAAATTCGGTAACCATTGTCTGCAAAAAGAGGTAAGGCCAACTAAAGAGCGGACTTGCTTTTGTGTTTTTGTAATGGGGGTATCTAGGATGGTCTGGATTCGATCGGGCGTAAGTTTCCTCCCTTCTTTGGACAGGAGATGGCCTAGGTATGTCACTTGTGGCTGGCAGAACTGTAGTTTCTTTTTGGAGACTTTGTGGCCATTTTCTGCGAGAAAGTGTAGGAGTTGGATAGTGGCAGTGATTGCAAGTGGGGTGGTGTCAGCCGCCAAAAGGATATCATCGACATACTGGATCAATACCACTCCCTCTGGTAGCTGGACGGTGTCCAGCTGTCTTTTGAGGGCCTGGCTGTAAATGCTGGGACTTTCAGTGTACCCCTGGGGAGCTCTACAAAATCGGTACGAGCGGGATTTTAGGGTGAAGCCGAAGGGATAACGGCTGTCTGGGTGGATGGGGATAGAGAAAAACGCATTCTTGAGGTCAATAACAGTGAAGGTGGTGGCAGTGGACGGAATGAGGGACAAAATGGTGGTGATGTCTGAGACTACGGGGTATTGGGGTACAACCACTTTGTTAATCTCTCGCAGGTCAATGATGAAGCGGTACGCTTTCTCATCTCCCTCGCCTTGCTTTTTAACAATGGGTAGGAGAATTAATTAATTAATTAATTGCAAGTTTATATAGCGCTAGGATCGACTCCCGGAGGAGTATCTCCGCGCTTCGACCGCTGCGAAACCCTTCCTGGCTTCCCTGAGAGATGGTCCCTTAATGGGTATCTCCAGGGTGAGACCAGGCATCCCCGGCGGTCTGGTGGGGCCGTTAGTGCAGATGAGGCAAGCTTATGCCCAGAGTTGCCGAGTGTGATCGCTGATCAGAGTGGCAACCGAGGCGAGAGAATTATCGAGTCTGCTGACCCTGGTCCAGAAACCTGCCGCGTCGGGAATCGAACCCTGGTCCCGGGCCGTCCTCTGCTCTCGGGTCTGCCTCCTCTAACCAGTGAGCCACACTAATGCATAGGGCTGATAGGGCTGTTGCCGACATTGCTAACCACTTCTTCGACCACTCCTGCATCTACCAGAGACTGAATGATCGCTCCCAGTGCCTTCTCGCCCTCGGGCGATATCCGATACTGTGGGAGTTTCGGGAGCATAGCGTCCTGTCTTACAGTTATATGAATGGGGTCAATCATCATTCGTCCCACATCAGAGTCATTCTTGGCCCATAGGTACGGGGGCAGGGTGTCGAGCAAGGACAGATCAGCGTCAGTTATGGAGCACATGTGTCGTGCAGGGCAGGATTTGGGCATGCCTGGGTTGTCGTACAGGATGACTCGGACTCCATCTGGGGAACACCTAATGGTAGCTCGAAAATGCTTCAGTAAGTCAATGCCCATAATGGCGTCAGGGGAGTTGGAGGAGAGCAGAAATGTTGTGTCAGTGGTGTTGCTTTCAAGGGTCAAAGGTGATAGGCACAGACAGGGGGTTAGTGGAGGGCGTCCCATCGAAACCTATCGATGTAATGTGTGAGCCAGACAAGGGTGCCCTTGGAATCAGTCGTTTCGATAACACACTACGTGTCGCCCCAGTGTCTACCAAAAATGGAGACTTTGTACCCAGGACCTTAGCAGTGACGTAAGGACCTTGCTGGTCAACACAGAGCTCGACTGGATCCCTCCCTTGCCCCTGGCAGTCCTATGCAAAATCGGGGGCATTCTCACCGTCGGATAGTTGATACTGGTTCTGTCGGGGACGGTCAAATGCGTTCGATCTCCCTGGTCTGTCATTGGTGGTGTCGTTTGTGTACCCTCGTCCTTGTCCCCTATTTCTTGGCCCACCCGCTACGTCCTTGGGGTCCCTATTTCTGTTCATCTCTAATAGAACCGGACACTGGGATTTCCAATGACCGAATCCTTTGCAGAAGGCACATTGGTCCTCGCTAATGTCTCTACGTCCAATGTGGGGTGTTGGGGTGTGGTCTTTGGGAGGCGTATTTCTAGGGGTGGTCGATTGGTAGTTCCCCCTGTGGGGTTCCCGTCCGACCGCTATACCTTGTATCTGGGCTATCATCACCCTTTCTTTCAAATCTTTCTTCTTTCTCTCGGATGCCCTATCACTCTCATTCTTCTGGTGCTCGTAATACTGAGCCATCTGAAGGATAGCTGCGGGTTTGGAGGCCCCCCAACTACTCTCACTCGTCTGCAGCTTTTGGGAGACCTCTTGTGATAGGCCCTTTACATAATTTTGTACAAACAGGTGTTGTCCGGTTGCGATGGTCATGTCTTGGCCACTGTAATCGGAGAACACTGTCTCGAATCGGGAGAAGTATTCCGATACATCTTCCTGGGGTTTCTGACGACAGGCCGTGACTATCGGCCAGTCTACCTTTTTCTCTGGGATCAGTGTCTTTAACTTCTGAACTAACTTGTCTGGGAGTTCTAATATGTCCTTTACTGGTTTCTTTCCGGGCTCTCGCTGTCTATCTAGATCACTGAGTTGCTTCCAGGTATGTCCGAACAGATCCCTGTGGTCATCCTTCCGGATTTGCTTCCACACGTCAGCTGGCAGGCATAACCCGAAAAACAAGTCAATGTCCGCTAAAGTCATTATCGTCGAACCCAAGGCTGTGCCTAATTCGGTATAGAATGCTGTCAGGTTCTTTCTTAAATCGGGCAGAGTTTGTCTAAAGGTTAATATGTCTTGTCGGTCCCATGGTTGGTAAACCCAATTGTACACAACCCTCCCCTTTGCATCTTCATGGTTAATATCGTCGTTTGTTCCCTGACCACGCGGCGGAACCCAGTAAGGGGCCGCCTCTCTGATGGGCATCATAGTGTTGGCTACTTCTACTGAGGACTCGGTTGTTTCAGCGACTGTAACCTTGATTTCTGGTTTCTGTTCCGTGAGGTGGCGGAAGACCTCAAGCATTTGCATGAAGAGGTCCGTCGCATCACGTTCAGTCCCATCTCCAACATCAATCTTTCTATATAGCGCTGTCAGTTTAGCGGGGCCCTTACTCTGATATCTATCCTCATATGCGTTCAGGGTGTGGTAGCTGAATCGTAAAATGAAATGCCGTCTGTGGCTGTCGGCATGTGAATTATACATGTTCATTGTATATTCTTCGCTCTCCTTCCGTTCTACTAGTGTTTTTGCTATTTTGTCAATCCCATCCCGTTCATCTTTACTCAGTCTGTTTGATCTGACCGGTGGTTGCTCGCTAGCCTCGGGGTCACCTGGTGTTGTTGCTAATGCACCTGGTGCGGAGGCCGCGAGGGCTGGTGCACTAGCGCTAAGGTCACTCTCGCTTGGACCCAGGGCTTGCAGGTGTTGTTGGCAGGGGGCGTATGGAGGGGGCATGTAGATGATTGGGGGACCTAGCAGCAACTCATTGTTCGCCCGTTGTTTGGAGGGCAATTCAGGGTAGAGCGTAGAGGGGGTCCTAACTGGACATTGACCTGTCAGCCCTGATTCTTGTTTTTGTGTAGCTTCTTTTCTTTCTTTTCTTTCTTCTTCTAGTTGCTTGGCAGCTAGGTGGGCTGCCTTTCGTAATTCTTTCCCTATTTTTGCTTCTTCTCTTTTTCTTCATTGTTCCGTTTCTTTGCGCCACATGCCGATACTATCGAGCATAGTGGGCATAGTCTTATTTTTCTGGAGCGCTATTTCTAATGTTTTTATTGTATGATCATCAAAGGAACCTATCAGTGGCCACTGACTTTCAGGGTTCTTCTTTGTGTATTTATGCAATAACTTAGTATAAGCTATAGCGACTAGTCCATGCTTAGTGAACATGTCCTTATTAGGGGTGCCCTCCAGCGGAGCTGGATGGTTCATCTCTAATAAGCGGTCCGGGCTAAACAGGCTACCAATCAGTGGGGAGAAGATAGGCATGACGGGTTACAACGGGGACAAAGGTCTGCACTACCTATCTTATCACGGCGTGCAAAGACTAGATAGAATATTTCTATTCTCCGTTGTTTGCAGGCGGTGAATACCTCAAAAAGAACCAATACTGAACACTTAATGTACGGTCAATCAAACAATCAGTGGGGAGAATAAGTGGGTATGACGGGTTAAAAGTTTGCGTTACCTACTTTTTCTCTACCTGCAAAGAGAGACCTTGTTCTTCCCTGTTTGCAGACAGAGAATCTCCAGACAACAATCCACGAACAACAGTTCGGGAAAACAGTGGGGCAGGAAGATAGGCACGACGGGTTACAACGGGGACAAAAGTCTGCGTTACCTATCCTTCACTGCTTGCAAAGAGAGAGCCTGTTGTTTCTCTGTTTGCAGACGGTGAATCTCCAGAAGAGTCAACAAAGCGTAATACTAGTAGTATCCAAATCAAACAATCATTTCGTAATTTTGTCGCGTTTACACGACCTTACCCGGACCGCATGGACAGTTTCCTGTCTTCCGAATCCAGCGCCCGATCGTCCTCTATTCTTCGTGATGTTCGCGGCACTCCTGATGGTTCCCAGTCAGGACCGTAGATCACTCGAGAGAGGTCTGTTCAGAACTAGTGAAGTTCGGATGATCGGCTGTCAGACGAGGGTCTATCGGACAGGAGCTCTCCCGATCGTTGCAGTCGTTCACTCTGTCGTCGGGACCTCTCCCACTGGATCCACGTGTCACTGATGGGCCCCACGCTTTGGGACGCCAATTGTAGAAAAACGATAGGGCTGACGGCCTGTTTCAAGATTGCCCGGCGTTAACCGCCTCTATACCATTCTAGTTATCAAACAAAGAGGCAGGCGCTGGAGACTTGAAGGCACGAAACAGAAGTTTTTATTACGACGGAGCAGAACACATCAGATCAGACAACAAGGTATCGTCTCGAGGTGCTCTAGCAGCCTCTCTGAGGCCTGGCCTCTTATACCCTGGTTTATGGCATGTGACCACTCTTTATTACAATCAAGACATTGTGAAGTAAGGAAAAAGACATCCCCGTAATCCTCATGTCAATCCCACCCCCACATACAATCACAATAGAGGTCCTCAACCTGCTGATAAGAGGAGGGGGCTATCACGTAGCTGAGTGTTCCGCCGAGTCTTAGGATGTGTGCGCCTGATCGTATCCCAAGGGGTGGGGAAGCCATGATCAAGAGTGGGTCCTTTGAAGAGGAGTGACTCCATACAATAGGGGGCAGTAAACTGTATCTCCCGGCTTAGGCGATGGCCTCGGACCTGTGTGGACAATCAGACTCGGTGGAAGGGGTCATCAAAGGAGAGGTATTCATGCCGCGTGGACAATCAGGCGCAGAGGGAGAGTTTACCAACAGAGGGGTATTCATGAAAGGAAAGGAGGTGTTTGGTCAGGCGCGAGCGTGACTCCCAAGGACAGAGTCTTGCAGAAGAAGAAGGTTTATGACTTGCCCATGTGAGGGAGGGGGGGAGCCAGGGTGCGCGGAGGATGCTCGCAGGGTCAGGGGAGCACGCTGGCGATCGATCGTGGACAGGGAGACCATGATGCCTAAAATGGCTGTCGTGCATGTTGTACGTGGGTGACAGGCTGGCGCAGACGATGTTCAGACTAAAATTCCACACTTCATCCTGTCTTGCCTGTTCTCATGTCTAATTTACGCTCTTTTTTCTGCACACTCGTGTCCTCTTGTTTGTTCTCTCTAGCATCACCCTCATCACACTCTCCTAACGAGTCTTCCTTCTCCCGCATGTGATCCTACTTGCACCCTCTCGGATCCATCTTCATTCTTTTCTGCTTTTCCCTGTTTCCGCCACACACTCCACTCCTTTGTGTCTCCTTTCTGACCTCCTTCCTACTTAACTTTTCATCCTTTCCCCTGTAATCCCATTTCCACCTTCTCACAACCCCTTTGAGCACTGTTATCTTAACATTTGTGTTTCTCTCTGTCTTATGAGTCTGCCCTGCCACCATTTACTTCAGACCCTCACACACCCTCACCCTCACACCTCCTCCTCACACACCCTCACCCTCCCTCGCACCCCCTCACACCCCCTCACCCTCACACCCCATCATCCCCTCACCCTCACAGCCCCTCACCCTCCCTCACACCCTCACCCTCACAGACCCTCACACCCCCTCACCCTCACCCTATCACCCACCCTCACACACCCTCACCCCCTACACCTCACCCTTACACACAATCATACCCTCTCACCCTCACACACCCCCTCACCCATCCTCACACCCTCTCACCCTCTCACCCACCCTCACACACACCCTCACCCCCACACACATCCTAACTCTCACATCCCTCACCCTCACACACCCTCAACCCCTCACCCTCACAGCCCTCTCACCCTCACTCACCCTCACACACCAACACCCTCACACATCCTCACACTGTCACCCTCACACCCCCTCACCCTCACATCCCCTCACCCTCACAACCCCTTACCCTCCGTCACAACCTCACCCTCACACCCCTTCACCCTGACACCCCTTCACCCTGACACCCCATCACCCTGACACCCCATCACACCCCCTCACCCTCACACACCCCCTCACCCTCACACACCTCCTCACCCTCACAGACCCCCTCACCCTCAACCTCACACCCCCTCACCCTCACACCCCCTCACCCTCACACCCCCTCACCCTCACTCCCCCTCACCCTCAAACACCCCTCAGACCCCCTCTCACCTCACATCCCCACACCATAACCCTTTGGACCGCTCTGGTGAGTACGGTTTGCACCACGACAAGCGCAGCCTGCTGCCCGTGAGCCTCTCGACCTGTTCCACGAGCATGTCAGGTCCACGTCGCCGCCGACCCCCCTCTGTCACTCTACCTTTCCCTGACTCCGCATTCTGCTCGGGCCGCCGTGGGCTGTCCTGTGCAGGAAGATGGGCCCCGGCACACCGACCTCTCCGCCGCAGTGAGTGCGCAGGGCACAGTCCTACCTCTGCAGCTGCCAGGCCTCCTCTCGTGCACACCATCACTAGCACACACACACACCCATCAGGCCTCCGCCCACCCTGCTGCTGGAACCTGCAGCGGCCTCTGCACAGTGCACACCACACCTGTCACATTACATTGGTGGCCGCTATATATGCAGAAATGTCAAGTTTTTATTTCACGCACATTTCAGCAGCAAAATGGATGCCTGATCCGAGTGGCAGTGTGTATGTATTTCAGAAACAACCTTGGGTTGCACATCTGGAAGGGCGTGGGCTGCAGCATTCTGAAACTGGATTTATCAGAACTCTGCATGTATGGCTGCAGCATAGGGCGGTGGGGACCTGATATTCGTGAGGGCACAGTACCTACTTTCATACTCAGGCCCCTCTTGGAAGTTCACTACTCATTGTAAATTTGTATTTTTTTTCCTGTACATTCCCCACTCCTGTGTGCCTTGTTGTTGGAATTTGTGTCTATGTAACCTTCATTTTTAGCCTCCTGTTTTTCTTTGTAATGTTTTATTGTGTTCCACTGTTCTCTTGAACCCTAACTGGCTCTATTGTACAATGCTCTGACACCTTTGGGTAATGTCCGCGCTTTATAAAAATGTACAAAATAAAATACAACAATAAAAAATAAATAAACCTAGAGGAGGCAGAGGCCCAGATTCCTGATTATGGTGTTTGGGGGTGATGAACCCTGCCCATGTGAATTTCATGACTATTTCCTCTCAATTTGTACACGGACTAGGAGTTGAGCCATAGCTCCCTGGATAGCTGTGGAACTTAACTCCCTCTGATGAGGATTTAGGGGCGGAGAGGTAAAGGGGAGGGGCTATTCAGGGGTGACAGCCTGTGAGAGAAGTGACAGCCAGATGGTGCTGTGCATCAGCATCCTTTACCTAGTGACACCGAGGGATCTCCGTGGAAGAAGCCACGCGCAGCTGACTGGCATGCGCCGGGGAGGCCGGGGCTCCGAGGGCACACGAGGTGCTTCTGTCTGACACGAGATTAAGCTAATGGCAATGTAAATGACAATGCCATTTATTTATCTGTTTTCAAAACCAATACATAAATACAAATTTTGTCATTTACAATGCCAATAGCTCTAACGTTTCCAAAGGCGAAACCATTGCATCGTAAATGCTTGTTTGAGAAATGTTTTCACCAGCGATTGACTTTAATGGATGCCTGGAATGAAGTGTATTCTAAGGCTCAACGTCTAAATTGGCTTTGGTGGTTGTTAATTTGTGAGCCAAGTTCCCTTTACCAACAGAATTATCTAGTAAACATTTTTGGTTTTACTACATAACCCTATTTTCTCTGGATAAAATGTTTCATCTTGTAAACTGTGAGAGTTCAGGGTTGGGCTTGGAAAAGGTTGGACTCAAGAATGCCTTACATATTTTTACCTTTTTCTGTGTGTAAAATTAGCAATGTATAGGTACGGTGGAAACATCGAAATATTGCATTGCAATTCATCCCAACTCACCCCTCTGCTACCAGACCAGAGAGCATGTTTTTTAATTTTAAAATTCGCAAAAACACATGCAGTGTACCTACTTTGTACCAATTAGACCACCGAAAGCTGCATTTCGTGCATTTTGATACAAATATACAACGCTGCATTTGCATACACGCAGGATTTGACTTACCTACAAAAAAGTTTGAAATGTCAGTCTGTTGTGCAGAGTCATTACATTAGAGCATTTACAACCAGCCCATTTCACTGCTTTCAATTTCAAGGAGAAAGGTGAAAATCAAAGCCACTTTTATCCGAAACTATTAAAATGTACTTCACAATAATTAAATCACTGCAAAGGGAGACATCGTTAAAATGATGTGCACGTCGCACTGAAAGCCCAAGAGTATCTGACTTTTTCTTTGGTAGAGTAGATGGAATGTGTTTAAAAGTTCTTGTATTTTGGTATGTAACTTTCATAATATATTGTGCTTGAAGTTTTAATGATGGCCTTGTACATTACACTCGCTTCTTTAACTCCCTTCTTCTCCTAGCAACTCTTCCGTCTCCTCCTCAATGACTTCATATTGCCCATCTAGCTAATGTAAATGTGTGTATACTTGTATAGCGCACTGCCACCCCATCTCGGGCATCCTGGTGCTGTATACTGCTGTGGAACCCTTCCTGGTTTTCCCTGTGAGGTGCCCCCTCCTGGGCAACCCCAAGGTGAAGCCAGGCATCCCAGCGCTGTTGGGGCTGTTGTGCAGATTAAGCAAGCTATTGCCCAGAGTTGCAGAGTGGGACCCATGATTAGAGTAGGCACCGAGGCAAGAATTATCAAGTCCGCGGACATTGAGCCCAATACCCTGCCGCGTCAGGAATTGAACCCTGGTCCCGGGCCTGACCTCTGCTTCAGGGTCTGCCGCTACTAACTAGTGACTAGTGAGGCACACTTCTCCAGCAACAACCCAATACCGTCATGTTTACTTCATCCTCTTCTCTCCCCAAAGTGTTTTTAGGTGACACGGTTTAGAAACGGATCCAGTAACAGACTTTAGCGTGATGACTATAAATCTACCTTATAGCTCTCTGCTTGAGGCACTATCATTACAAAAAGCAAATTAAAGACCTTTCTAGATCGATTTCATCCTTGTACACACCTACTATAATCAGTGGCGCCCCGTAATGTGCAGCCAGGGTGAGGGCACAAGCACACTCTAGCTCACACACACACCAGCATACACCCAACACATACACCCATTCACAGCATACCTATACACACAAATACACAAACATTCAGTCATACACACACCCATGCACCCAACATCACAAAAAAAAACTTACCAGGCTGTAGCGGTAATCTCGGGTGCGAAGCCTCTGTTGTTTCCTGGGGGAAGATATCCACAAAGGATCCTGCCACTTCCTCTCATTGGATGACCTTGTGAAAGGTCAGTGAATTAGAGGAGGTCCTTCAATTTGCGTCGCAGAGTGAAAGTTATTGACCACACCTCACTCTGTGACAAGCGTCACTGATTGACATCTCATCTTTGGTGGCCAGAGGATTCCACAGCCCCCCCCCCAACCGTCACAACAGCAAGAAACCTTGGAGTCACCTTCGATACTGACCTATCCTTCGACCAGCACGTCAGGAAGGTGGCAGGAAGCTGCTTCGGAATCATTAAATCCCTCAAAAAAATGTTTGACTTCCTACCAACGGAAGCTAGAAAGGCGGTAGCTGTGGCGCTAATCCTTTCGCGCATAGATTACTGTAACGGTATAATGGCAGGTGTGAAAAAAGCCACACTCAAAAAACTGCAGAGCGTTCAGCATTCGGCCGCCAGGCTGGTGCTCAAACTCCCCAGGAGGTCTTCAGCCTCTACTGCTCTGAGAACCCTCCACTGGTTGCCCTTGCACAAAAGGATCCTTTTCAAGATCCTAATTGTTGCATTCCGGGCATTTAACCACACTGGCCCCAAATACCTAATCAGACGCTATCCCCACTACAACCCCCAGAGGACTCTGAGATCCTCCAACAATAACCTACTAAAACTAGCTAACTTCAACTTAAAAACTAAAGGGGGTAAAACACTCACCCACCTATCCTCCAGAGCATGGAACTCTATGCCCCAGCATCTGAGATCCCTGACCAAGGAAATCCATTTCAGGAAACAACTAAAAACATGGATCTTCAGCCTATCAGACGAGTATGTGCTGGACGCCATCTAATCCTGCCTAAATTCAACCTCCTGCACACTTTCCAGTTAGCGCCAGGATGCTTCTTCCGGAGCGACAGTCGCGCTTTACAAATACCAATACCAATACCAATACCAACCCCCGGCACATCAGGGATTAAAACTGAAGTGCCCAGGTCTGAGTCTATCAGTGATGCTCCCCCTTGTCATGAGGAGGACACTCACAGGAGATTTTTCCGGGCTGAGGAGGTCATACCCACCATAGTGTGAAATCTTCAGCCCAGCAAATTTGGCTCAGACAGCCAGGCGCCTGCAGTTAGTTGATGTACAGTTCCTGGCTGCCTGACCCAAACATGAAGAGTGTCTGTCAGGTTGACCATTGCCCATCCTACCAGACACGCTTTCTTCATGAATTGGAAAACGGTAGAGGGTGGGGCCTCTCTGCCCTTAATGATAGGCCACTGCTGACTAAACAAGCATTTACAATGCAATAGGTCTCGAATTGTCATTATTGTGAGCTATTGATATTGTAAATGGCAATGTCTTAAAAAAAAGAAAAGTCGTTGTTATTTACTATACCAAATGCAACACCTATTACATTGCATAGCCGCACACCTACCATCAATGAACGGCTGGACGGAGCACAGTGGCAAGGCGATTTACAGATGATTTCACACACGGCCCCCGAACATATATAATGAGATTGATGACAGGGAACGGTTTTGCTCTGCGGCCTCTTTGCGCCTACAGAACACATTGCGACTCGTACTGAATTGCAGCCCTAAATCCCAAGCGTGAGCGCCTTTCCATCTAAAATAGCCGAAATAAAGACAACAGACAATTTTTGTCTCTGCTACAGCCAGCACTTAAATTAATGGTCACTCATCAATTCGAATTTAATATGTTTTCCTAAAGGTATAAGAATGAATTACGTTTCTTCAAACAAATAATTTTGAAGAGAGTTACATGATAACTACTCCAATGGGGGTAAAATATAGTGTTTCATTTACATGCACCTGGAAAGGCGCTGACTTCCTCCTGTCCAACCATGAGCTGTTCTTTGGCGCAGCACGCGCAGGGCCTCTCCTGTGAGGGGCGTATTTCCATTAGCATGAAACTAGAGTGCATTCCTCCTGCCAACAGTGTAACTCTGCCCCCACAGTGTGTCTGTCCGCTGGTTAGTTGTCTCTCCAGCTTCCTCCTATTTTACCTCCATCCCCTGCTCTAATGTATGAATTTTCTTTGCCATACACCAGCCCCCTTTCCTTACCTGGGGGGGTTTTGGTAGAGCCCTACACTGCTAATCTTGCTGTCTGTTCGAACCGCCATTGCATACTAGTAGAGAATCCTTTTAATGTTAGATTGGCGGAGCTCATTCTTTCTACCTAATAATGCCACACGTGGTGTCAAATTCAGCAGAGCTCTCCATATTTAAAGCATCACTCCACTCACAGCCTTTAGGTCTGCCCTGCACAGAAGAGGTGCACATAACCTAAATTTTTCATATAGTACGTGGTAATGTACTTATGTTTTCTGACATCTTGACCTAATTAAATTATTGATTAATCCCTCTGAATATTAATGTGACCAGTGATAGTATATCCTGTGTAGCACTCAGCTTTATCAGTCTAAGGAGAACTGCGTAGCATAGTATGGTGTCCGCTTATTAAAGTAAAAAAAAAAAAAAAAAAAGCAACAAGAGCAAGGGTAGCAAAGTGGCAAGGGAACCAGGCAAACATTGAGAGGCTGAGAAATGGAGTCCAGAAACAATGGAGAACCATGAAAAGAAGGAAGGGAAGGGACTGAAGGATTGAGGCCCGAAAATTGGAAATAAAAGCAATAAAGCAGACGTGGCAAAGGGGGAACAGAACTAGGAAAACAATTGGAAGCCGCAGAGATAGATCATAAAAATAAAGGAGAGCAAGGAAGAAGGGAAGGCACTGCGGGGCATTCGAAAAATACCCAGAAAAGCACGCCTCCATGTTCAAACAGGCGAAAAAAGCTGTGCCACAAAAGAGAGCAATAGAGATTAAGTCAAGCACCAAATGTGAAAAGGAATCTGAAAGGTGAGCAACATAGCAGCACATCCAGGGAACGTGCCCGTGGGGGTGTCGGAGGATTACATCGGATGCTTGACTGATGCGGCTCCTTCAGGCTAAATCATTACAGTTTCACATCTCAGAGACAATGGGCGCTGCAATTTACAGCCCCTTTCCCTGAAGCCCCCCACAAATGCTGGAATATGGAATTTAATAACTGCAAATTCCCGGATATATTATGTGACACCTCCTTCAACACTATCTACTCTCTACACCCGTTAACAAACTACCAACGTTCATGTGAGGTCCCCCAACGTCCCCGCCACCACAGGGTGCCAATGATTCGGTGAAGAAACCACCCCTGGTGGGGCTGGTGCACTATCATCTGACTGATGGACTGCAAACAGTGGCATGTTGGCCAGCTGGAGCGGAGCTGCGGTTCAGAGACAGCTCACAGGGAAACATGCTAAATCTTTACTTTTCAGCAATCGCGGCACCCGCGCTTCAGGTTCAGATGTTCAAAGTGTAAGCGCGTGTGCCGTCATTATAAAAGAGAAGTAAACAAACAAGCTTGCGTGCTTGTAAGCTGGTGCCAACCTTTTTTTATCTTTATTTATTTACTTTTCTTTTAAATTGACGGCACCCGCGCTTAGACTTTGAACATTTGAAACTAAAGCGCGGGTGCCGTGATTGCTGAAAAGTAAAGATTTTTTTAGTTCTTTACTATTAAAGCTATTGTGGCACCCGCGCTTTAACTTAAAATGTTCAAAGTCTAAGCGCGGGTGCCGTCCATTTAAAAGAAAAGTAAAGAAATAAAGATAAAAAAGGTTGGCGGCAGCTTACAAGCACGCATGCTTGTTTGTTTACTTTTCTTTTTTAACCCGTTTAGCGCGTCGAACATTCCGCCCCAGTGCGGACGTTCGATCGCGCTAACGGGATTCGGACGTCCAACGGTCGTGCGCAGCACCAGCGAGGTAGTGCACGCGACGACCGTTGGACGTTCGCAGCACGGAAAGGGTTAATGACGGCACCCGCGCTTACACTTTGAACATCTGAAGCTACAGCGTGGGTGCAGCAACATTGAATACCATTTTTTTTTTTTTTTAAAACCTTTATTTACGAATGCACAATACACAGCGTCTGCCTACAACCCCGCAGGGCCGGCCACTATGACATAAACAGGCTGAGTGAAAAGTATATTCCGAGACAGTACGTTGCTGGAGCAATCTATCACGTCCACACTGTCGGCAAGAGCATAGCATCATACAAGTAGGATAAAAAAGGTTTAATTTTATGTTTTTGTCGAAACGAACACAAACAAACAAACACATGGTATCATAGTGGCAAGGGTTGCTGGAGGTGGGGGGGGGGGAAAGTAATGTGGGAGGAACGTCCATGGCGAGGGGGGGGTGGCGCGCGCGAGAGAACAAAACAGGTGGTGAGATTAGGAGAGGAACGTAAATCACGGAAAGGAGGGGAGAGGGACCTCATAGTCAAGCGGAGGAGAACAAATGTCTCCACGATAAGTATTCCAGGGAGCCCAAACTCTGGACCACTTCCCTGGACGCCCCCGAGCCTCATATACCGTCTTTTCTCGGAACATGGACCAGTCCATGTTCTCTTTCCAGGCACATAGCAATGGTAATCTAGGGGAGCCCCAGAGCTGTGCGATATCCCTCTTTGTGACCATGTTGCCCAGTGTAACCCAACGTGTCTGGGCAGCATTGCAATCAGACGGTTCCCACACATTCAACAGGCAACGACGTGCCTCAGGAAGTAATGGGATCCCCGTGACACGACTCATAACATCATGCACCCTGGACCAATACGCTGCAATCATCGGACATTCCCACAGAACATGAAGAAAGGTACCATCCATCCCACACCCACGCTTGCATCGTCCATCCGAAACCAAACCCATTCGCACCAGACGCACTCCAGTAAGATACACACGGTGGAGGATCTTTAATTGGACAAAGCGAAGTCGTGCCGGAATAGCTACCTCCTTAGGGGAGGACACAGCTGACTGCCAGTCCTCGTCGTCCAATTCAAGTCCGTCAGCCGTCCAGGCAGCCCGGAGCTTCTCAAGCTGGTCAGCTCTGTTGTTAATAAGCTTCTTGTAGATTAAGGAGATAGTACTATCCGGGACGTGGCCGTCTAAAACTCGATCCTCCAAGGGGGAGGATTGCGGAATGTCGGTACCAGGGGGAAAGACAGAAGACAAGGCGTGTCTCACCTGCATGTACCGGAAATGTTCCCTATCGTCGAGTCGGTATTCCAGCTTCAATGACTCAAAGGACTTAACCGCGCCCCGTGCCCACAGGTCCTCCACAGTGCTGATCCCAATCATGTCCCATTTCTCAAACTCCTTCGTCTTCCAAAGGTTGCCCAGCCGTTCCGAATCATACAGCGGCGTCTTACGTGTAAGTCTACCACCCCAGCCCGTGGCCACAGTAGCATCCCTCCATGCCCGCACAGCACATTTCGTCGGGCCCGTAAGGAGTCGGAAGGGGGCCTTAGAATACAGTGCTCTATTAAAGTTGCCACCAGGCAACAATAGTTTATCCAAGGCAAAGGCAGGAGCGGGCTCCGAAGAGTACGTCGCATGGTTGATGGCGCTCAGGTGTGAGGCCCAATAATACCGTCTAATATCCGGCAACGCAATACCTCCGTCGTACCAGGAGAGCGTAAGCTTGGATAAGGCAATACGGGCACGACCATCCCAGATAAGTTGTCGCTGTAAACTCTCGACTTCGTGGAAATAGCGAGCTGGAACAGGGTCGAAGAAATTTTGCAGGGCATAGAGGAATTGGGGGAGCGACATCATTTTAAAGAGCGCCGCCCGGCCCAGTGGAGATAGAGGCAGATCGCGCCAACGCCGAACGTCTTGCTTCAGTCCACGGAGCGGAGCATACAAATTCCGCTCGTAGCGGACCGAGGAGATCGTGGATACATAGACCCCCAAATACTTAAAGCCGTCGGCCGCTATCAGGATGGGGAACCTGCGGGGGAGAGGCGGCAGAGTACCAGCTATGACGTAGACACAGGACTTGGTCCAGTTAATAACAAGTCCCGAGTTCTTACCGAAGGACGTGAGAACGTCAAAGAGAACGTTGAGCGACTTCTGAGGGGAAGTGAGATAAAGGAGGATATCATCCGCGTACAAGGAGACACGATCCTCGAGGTCAGGGGACCATCGGATCCCTTTGATCGAGGGTTCCCACCGGAGCCACGCGGCAAGGGGTTCGAGTGCCAACGCGAAAAGGAGCGGGGAGAGTGGACAGCCCTGACGTGTGCCACGGCCCAAGGGGAAGGGGTCGGAGCATCTACCATTCACCGCGACCTGAGCTAGCGGCTGTTCGTAAAGAAGCTTGACCCATGCGATGAAGTTGGGGCCAAAGCCAAATTTAGCGAGGGCTGCCCATAGGTAGGGCCATTCAATAGTGTCAAACGCCATTGTGGCATCCAGGGAGGCGACCACTGCTGGCTCGGCGAGAATTGGAGCTCTCGCGAGAACGCTGTGGAGTCTACGCAAATTGAGGGCCGTGTTTCTGTGGGGGATGAAACCGGATTGATCCGGGTGGATCAGGTCACAAATCACCGTAAGCAACCGATTGGCCAGCACCTTAGCGAGGATTTTGGGTTCCGCGTTAAGGAGGGAGATGGGGCAGTACGAGGCACAGCGGTCACGAGGTTTGCCATCTTTATAAATGACCACTATGGTAGCGAGGCGCTGCTCAAGGGGGAGGCATCCAGCCTCAACCGCCTCGAGAAACATATGACACAGGTGGGCGGCCATCTTGTCGGGACAAAGTTTGTAAAGTTCAATGGGGAGTCCATTGGGGCCCATTGCCTTTCCCGAGCGAAGGGATCGGATTGCGAGGGCAATCTCATCGACAGTAAAGGGGGCCTCCAGGGCGAGGCAGTCCTCATCCGATACAGTGGGCAGGGCGATGTCACGCAGCAGTAGCCTGGAGTCGGCCTCATCTCGATCGCTAACAGGCGTGTAAACCGTCCGGAAGTGGTCAACAAAGCAATCAACAATCTCACCCGGATCAGAGACACTCTCACCAGATTCACGAACAATGGAGGGAACAACACGACTCGCACGTTCAGTCTTATCCAGCCACGCAAGGAGCTTGCTAGCCTTGTCACCCACATCATACAGTCGACCCAGTTGATTAGACCGCATCAATTTAGCAGCATCCGTGACACAGGCTTTATAGTCTGCTTGCTTCAATTCCAATTCATGCAACAATGCAGGCGTGTCATTCTCACCCAACTCACTTTCAAGCGCAGTAATTTCGGTTTCAAGAGCCACAACAGCCTCCCTCTTGACCCTACGTTCAGTGGCAATGAGTGACAGGGCGGAACCCCTAATAACCGTCTTGAAGGCCTCCCAGAGAACAGTGGGGGATGTGACCGAGCCCACATTCTCAGAAAAGTAGCAATCTATTGCCTTAAGCAAATCTGAGCGGAGCCGGGGGTTTCGGAAATGCCAGGGGGGGATCGGGGGAACTCTGTTACCAAGTAGACCGCCCACAGAAATCGTAATCAGCAAGGGGGAGTGGTCCGAGATACCCCGGGGAAGATGCCGAATCTCACGAACAGTGGACAAAGTGGAGGCTAACATGAGAAAATAATCGATACGGGAGAGGCTGCCGTGCGCACCAGAGTGAAAAGTGTATTGCTGGAGTGTGGGGTGTAGTGAGCGCCAGACATCCACTAAGCCAAAAGTTTCAGCCATTTCACTGAGCCACATCTGGGACTGCGGCAATACCCTAGGGGGAAGTCGGTCACAGTCGCCGGACATGACAGAATTAAAGTCCCCACCCAGGACCAACAGGCCGTCAGGAAGCCCAAGGAGAGTTCTGCCCAGATCAGCATATGTGGTAGCCTGCAGTACCGGGGGGATATAAACAACAACAAACACGACCCGCTTACCCTCCCACCTCCCCGAAACAGCAGCATACCGCCCACGATCATCAAGGATAACGTCATCAATAGCAAGAGCAAGGGAAGACTTTACCATAATACCCACACCTCGGGAACCCGAGGTGAAACCAGCATGTGCAACCAGGCGATAACCCCGGCGGTCTAAGGCCCTGCAAGCATTTCCAATCAAGTGGGTCTCCTGAAGGAACACAACATCAGGGGCGTGGCGCCTCAAGAATTGCAGTACAATGCCCCGCTTAATCCTGTCTCCCAAACCATTTACGTTCCAAAAAAGAATACGCATTTCACCCCCCCCATTGCGACAAAGACATTCCACCCCCACCCCCCAGCAGAGCCCACGATTCAAAATCATTGCAAGATATAGAATACCATGAAAACCAAAACAGAACAAATTAAACGAAACACAACCTAGTCCCCAGAAACCAACCCCAAAACCAAAACCCGTTACAACACCCCCCTCCCTGCACCCCTGCTGACTAAGAAGCCACCCCCAACTGCAGTGTGCCTGTCGCCCCATATTATCTACACAAAGAACCCCCCGAGGAGGAAGGGAGAAATCACCCGTTACCGCACCGCCACGGGCAGTGTCTTAAGGCACTAAGTCAATTTACACAGTACGTTGCATAGTCTCAATCGGAACCTCCGGGGCCCCAATTACTCCTGGGCCGCTGCACCACCTTCCGCACCACCAGGGCCTCCGCTCCCAAAGTCATCTGCCGGCAACGAGTCCAACCAGTCGGCTGCACGTTCAGGTTGATCAAAGAAATAGGCACGCTCTCGATATTCGATCCGGAGCCGGGCCGGAAACAGCATGGCGTACTTCAGTCCCCGATCTCTCAGGCGACGCTTCACTCCAAGGAAACCCGATCTTTGTCGCTGCACTTGGGGAGTGAAATCGGGATATATGGAGACAGAGTTATTGTCATATTTCAAGGGACCATGCTTACGGGCGGCCTGGAGGATAGCATCTCTGTCCCGGTAGTGAAAAAGCCTCGCAATGATAGGCCTCGGCGGGTTTCCCGGCTTCACTTGTTCTCCTGGAAAACGATAGGCGCGCTCCACGGCAAAGAACTTACTAAGTCCTGCCGGAGCTAGTTGGGCGACTATAAGTTCCTCGACCAAAAGGTCGGTCGATACAGCACCATCACATTCCGGCACTCCGACCAGGCGTATGTTGTTCCGCCTGGCCCTGTTGTCATAGTCCTCCATCCGCTTGAGCAGCAAGTCGTGCGATGCACGCAGATTACCAATTTCAGATTGCGCCTCAGCCATGTCCGTCACCAGACTCGATGCTTTAAGATCCAGTGCCTTCACCCGCTCGTTCGTTTTGGCCAAATCGGCCCGAATAAGAGTCACATCCACCGCCACCGTGTCTATTTTGGACACTACGGCTTCGAATTGCTGACTCATGTCGGCCTTAAGTCCAGTGATGGCAGCCAAAAGATCTTGGAGCGACACTTCCGAAGTAGACGGTGTGTCCGTTTGAAGTCCTTCAGCACCCACGCATATGGCCCCGGGGGAGCCTCTTGGCTGGGTGTAGCGTTCGATCATATTAGACTGGATCGATCCCCCCCGGGTCGCGGCCTTCCGGCGTTTTTCGGCCTCCGCTTTCGTTGCCATCTCGCGTTCAGTGTCGGCCGGACAGCCCGGGGAAGCGACGAGAAGGTAGAAAAGTCTCGAAACTCCGAAGTGCCAATGAGACAGAGGTGTCGCGGCCTCCTTGCCAGTCCAACGGAGGAGAGTGTAGGCTGGGAGGGCAGCAGGCGAAGGCAGAGTAGGAGGAGACAGGAACAAAGGGAAGGAAACCGAAAGTGAAAGCAATACACCTCCGGCGGTCCAGATGCCAGGCAGCCGTTGTTGTTCAATTACAGGTCGGCCACAATGGGCAGCCGAGTCCCCGGTCGCGCCCGTGGGTAGGCCAGAAAATTGCAAATGTCAGAAAAATGGTTCCCAGGGTCCGATTTCGACCAGAAAAGGATCGTTAGCATCAGTGATGATAGCGCTGCAAAAGCCCGTCAAAATGACCAGGATAGGTGAAGGATAGATAAAGAAGGACGGCGCGGGTCTCGGGAGCTCTCTGCTCACGCGACCATCTTGGATGCCCGCGTAGCTCCTCCCCTCTGAATACCATTTTTTGGTGGTGACTGTCTAAGTGAAACAAGGAGCAAAGGGAGGTGCTTGTGAGGAGCTGGCAGCACGGAGAGATTAGGCAGTGGGAGTGGGTGCAATAAATTGTTAACAAATGCACGTCTGAACTTGGAAGAGGAAAAAATATGTGAAACTGGCTCTGTAGATGCGATTGGGATGATTTAACATGTCATAAAGGCAAATGACAGACAAACGCCTTTGAGGTCAAGAGGACAGGGATGATTGTTTCCAGATGATCTCCAATTACAAAGGCACATTACAGCTTGCTAACTAGATAGCACAAAAAAGAGCAAGCAAAGTGAAAGAAGACTGTAGTTAGGCCCCGCTGTATCGGGACTACACAGAATTAAGAAAATCACCAACAGCCAACCAAAAAGAAGTTTACAACAACACTACCACGACTAAGCCAGTAGTAAACAGGCAAACAAATAAGATGAAATTTCACCCAACATACAAATTACTTTATGTCTTGCTGAGCCATCGCATGCGCTGCCAAACGCGAAACCTAAAAAATGATTACCTCCTCCTCTGTTCCCTAGTCCTGTTTCTTAGTCCTTGAAGGTTTATTTATCATAGCCCTATGGGTCACTGCCTCTTAAAGCTTTTTTCTGTGTCTAACATAATAGAATGCCTCTCCCAATAAACAATGGCACTCCAGTCAGTAAAACCGGGCCTTTTTTTCCTAGCTCAGGAAAGCTGGACCACCTTTGTTCCTGAGCCCTGCAGTTTGTGTCATCTTTTTGGAAATGAAATCATTGGATGCAGGTCCCATTTTTACTGCAGAGCACGCTCAGCAGAATGTGCAGAGGACTCTCAGATTTGTTCCTGCCCTCTCCAATAAGACCCTGGAGCGCAACCAAAGGCTTTTTTGTTCTAGTCTATGAGAAAGGTAAGGATCAGAGAAAATGAGGGAGGAAGAGTTACCTGTTTCCCTGCAGGGAGAAGATATCCAGTAAGTCTCTTTTTCTTTTACGAAAAAAGAATAGCTGCTAGGGTTAAAGCATAAGTGTATGTGTAAGCAGTGGCTACTAATCGACCTAGCGCCTGACATAGCCAACCTCGACCTAGCGCCTGACATAGCCAACCACTGGTACTGCAATACCATCCTATTGAAAATGAAGGATGCTGGGAATTAAATGCAAACCCCATAGGAAATATTGTTAATTTAAATACGTTCAAATAACTAAAAATATGAATGTAAATGAATCTAATGTAAGGATAAAAATATAAATGAGACCATATTTTTAATTTATTCATAAAATATTTTACATTTTAGCATTTCAAATTCTATGTGAGAATACATTTTATCACTACATAATAAAATAAAATTAGTTTTTCTGGACTTTAGGTGGGAATTTCTTTTTTATTTAACATTAAGAAAATAATTGCAAAGTAACTTAGTATATTTTAAATAATTTAACTTTTAATTCAAAATTAAGTTAATAGTGCTGTAAAATTTTCCTTTAGATCTACACTCAAAATAAATGTATACTGATAATTTGCAATAAAATGTAACATTATTTTTCCAAATTTTACTAAGTTGAATTTTTTTTTTACTTTCCTTATACTTTACTATTTTGGGGTCAATTCCGATTCCGACACCTACAGGCGCCGTCCGACCCTTTTAGTACAATGTAACGCCCATGACCTACAACCAAGCCGTACGTAAAACAAGCCGTACAACCGAGCCGTACAAAAATCATCTATCCAGCCCGAAAATGGACACGAACCACACCGACTGACACAAACCCGTAATGAATGCGACTGATATGTACGCGCGACGTCCGACACGCACAGTACGATGCAAAATGCATGAAACCCGACCGATTCGCACGGAACCCAAGCCGCACGACCGACATGGCCCGAAAACGTACCTCAAGCGAGAGAGACCATCGCAATCGACTCGCATGCAACACAGAACACAATCAGTGTGAAAAGCATGGAGCAGCCCGCACAAGCCAACATGAGCGTCAGACTTGGTCAGAAGAACGTCTCCTACATGCCCACAAAAAACAATGGCAAAACACAAAAAAAGGACCAGCAAAGCAATGACAAAGTCAAGAAATAAAAAAAATTAAAAAACACAAAGACACACCCACAACTCGACCTATAAAAAGACAAAAATACACTACCATGACCCTTTGCAAATACAACAGAGCAGCCAGCACAGAACAACTTGAGACACCAACCACAGACACACACACAACTCACCCATCACACAACCCACACACCATCAGCACCTCTCCAAATGCTCTCACACATACACCTACCAAAACAGACACCCACCTACCCAACCTCACTTGCACCCACACACCCACCCACCCGCCCACATCACCCCTCACCACCACCCATCATCATGCCCCCTAAGAAGAATCCACAGTTCACAGACACTGCGTTAGAAATATTGGTAGATGAGATCCTCAGAGTGGAGCCACATTTGTTTGGCACATTGGTACAAAGGACCCCCATGTCACAGAAAACCAAGATGTAGGACAGGATCGTGGACAAGGTGAACGCACAAGCACCAGCATATCGCACAAAGACCGACATCCAGAACAGGTGGTATGACGTGCACAGGAGGGTCATAAAGCTCTTCCAGAAGGAACACACCTTGAGCCAGATCACTGGTAGTGACCCTCCTGCCAAACCAGTCTACTTTAGGTCCTGGGAGGAGAAGGTGCGGGACATCCTACCACCAGAGGGCATCCATGGCCTACCAGACATACCAGAGCCTGGTGAGTACACAACCAATATACCCAATATTGTGTTGCAATACACACACATCACGTTTAAGGGAACAGTGAAACCATGCACTGATAGCAAAGGCATAGTAAACAAAAGTCAATCAGCCCAAGAAGTGTATGCTAGTCACAAAAACACAATAATGGCCACATCATAGTGATTTGTAAGTGTGTCATGACATGTACAAACCTACCAACAAATAGGGCAAGGCAGTGGCACTAATCTGAGTAAACACTGTCAGACATCCCTGCCACCAGAACCACTATCTTACAGTGAAGCTGACTGGACTGACAGGAAGGAATAGTCGGTGTGCTGGTGAAGTGAGTCTATACAAAAGCATTATGGGGTTGTTTTCAGAGATATTGCCCCCCTCAAAATTGCACCATCAACACCTCTTTGAAGAATGCTCACCTCAGAGGGGCTTGAAATAGGCTGCCAAGTACTCTGGAACTGGGCTCTGTTATGAGTAGCACAAGGCCCTGCTGGGAATTGGCCACCACCAAACACCAGAACTCCACTATCAGCCATCTTGTCAGCACAGGCACACCCCCTCACAGGGAAGCAAAGTCAGAAGGAGGGAAGTGAGGGAAGTGAGGGCATGCTGGGAAGGGGGTGTAGCCCAAAGCATACTGGTAGTTGCAGTCACTCACAATACCCATCGGCCCACATGGCCCAGTAAGTTCACACTGAACCATGCTCACCTCACAGGGGGGGGGGGGAATGACAAGATGTCTGTGACTGGGCACTGTTGTGGGGAGCACAAAGCTCTACTGGGTAATGGCCACCAACAAACACCAGGACTTCACTGTCAGCCATCTTGCCAGCACAGGCACATCCCCTCACAGGGAAGCAGAGTCAGGAGGGAAGTGAGGGCATGCTGGGAAGGGGGGTGTAACCCAGAGCATGCTGGGAGTTGCATTCACTCACAATACCCACCCGCCCACAGGGCCCAGCAAGTTCACACTGAACCATGCTCACCTCACAGGGGGGGGAGGACTGACAAGATCTCTGTGACTGGGCACTGTTGTGGGGAGCACAACGCTTTACTGGGAATTGGCCACCAGCAAACACCAGGACTCCACTGTCAGCCATCTTGTCAGCACAAGCACACCCCCTCACAGGGAAGCAGAGTCAAATGTCAACAGGGATCACACTCCTGTGTCAGCCACCTGATGGCCCTTGAGTACCAATGACCATGTACATCGAAATCCATGCATGAGCTGGGTATGCGCACACATTAACATGCACACTGAAAGGCCTCATGTTGTCAGGACAATGTGCTACCACAATATCAATCTCTGTCTGTGACGACTGAAGACAATGCAGTGTTCAGGCATGCATCCTGACGTCACGTTGTAAATGTCATGTATATCAAACATTGTTACAAAGGTCATGGAGGGGTGAACAGTCCACTCTTCCTCAATCAATCAACCAATCTATTTGTAGAGCACCCTATTTACCTGTGAGGGTCTCAAGGCACTGGGGTGGAGGGGGGGGGGGGGGTGAAAGCTTCGCTACTGTTCGAAGAGTCAGGTCTTGAGGAGTCTTCTGAAGACGAGTAGGTCTTTGGTCTGCCGTAGGTGGGTAGGAAGGGTGTTCCAGGCCTTGGCGGCGAGGTAGGAAAAGGATCTGCCGCCTAAGGTTATTCGTTGGATGCGGGGGACGGCGGCGAGGGCGAGGCTAGCGGAGCAGAGCTGGCGGCGAGGGGTGTGGAAGCTGAGTCTAAGGTTCAGGTAGGCTGGTCCGGCGTGTGGAGTGCTTTGTGTGCGTGGGTGAGAAGTTTGAAGGTGATCCTCTTGTCAACAGGGAGCCAGTGTAGATTTCTCAGGTGGGGGGTGATGTGGCTGCGGCTGGGGACATTGATGATCAGTCAGGCGGAGGTGTTTGGCTGGTATTCCGGCGTAGAGTGCGTTGCCTTAGTCCAGCCTGCTGCTGACGAGGGCCTGTGTCACTGTTCTTCTTGTTTCGGTCGGGATCCACTTGTAGATCCTGCGGAGCATGCAGAGGGTGTTGTAGCAGGAGGGGGAGACGGCGTTGACCGTTTTGGACATGGAGAGGGAGGAGTCGAGGATGAATCAAAGATTGCGTGCATGGACGGTGGGTGTCAGTGCTGTCCCCAGAGAGGTTGGCCAGCAGGAATCGTCCCAGGCTGAGGGGTTGGGTCCGAGGATGAGGACCTCTGTCTTGTCTGAGTTCAGTTTTAGACGGCTGCTCCTCATCCAGTCGGCGATGGCCTTCATTCCGTTGTGGATGTTGGTTTTTATGGTGCGTGGGTCCTTGGTGAGGGAGAGGATGAGCTGAGTGTCGTCAGCGTAAGAGATGATGTTGAGGTTGTGGTGGCGGACCACTTGTTCGAGGGGGGCCATGTAGATGTTGAACAGCGTCAGGCTGAGGGAGGAGCCCTGAGGGACGCCGCAGATGATGTCGGTGGCTTCGGATCGGAAAGGTGGGAGGCGGATGCTCTGGGATCTGTCGGAGAGGAAGGATGTGGTCCAGTCAAGGGCCTTCTCTTGGATACCGGCTTCTTGGAGGTGTGTTTTTAGAGTGCGATGGCAGACCGTGTCGAAGGCGGCCGAGAGGTCCAGGAGGATGAGGGCAGATGTTTCGCCGTTGTCTAATTGGCACCTGATGTCGTCTGTGGCGGTGATGAGGGCTGTCTCGGTGCTGTGGTTTCGTCTGAAACTGTATTGGGACAGGTCCAGGATGTTGTTGTCTTCGAGGTGGTGGGTCAGTTGCATGTTGACGATTTTCTCTATGACCTTCGCCGGGAACTGGAGCAGGGAGATGGGCCGGAAGTTCTTGAGGTTCTTGGGGTCCGCCTTGGGCTTTTTGAGGAGGGCGTTGATTTTGGCGTGCTTTCAGCTTTCCGGGAATGTCGCTGTTTCGAAGGAGATGTTGATGATCTTCCGTAGTTGGGGTGCAATGGCTGCGTCTGCCTTGTTAAATATGTGGTGTGGGCACGGGTCTGTCGGTGATCCTGAGTGGATGGAGTTCATGACCTTGCGTGTCTCGATGACGCTGACGTTGGACCAGGAGGTCAGGTGGTTGGTGTTGTTGGTGTTCGGGAGAGGGGTGGAGTCTGGCGTGGTCGGTTCAGTCGTGGTGTTGAAGCTTTCGTGGATGTCGGCGATCTTGCGGTGGAAGAAGATGGCCAGTGAGTCGCACAATTCCTGTGAGGGCGGGATGTCGTTGGTGTTGGCACTGGGGTTGGAGAGTTCTTTTACAATGCGGAAGAGCTCTTTGCTGTTGTGTGCGTTGTTATCCAGGCGGTCTTTGAAGGAGGATCTCTTGGCTGATCTGATGAGGTGGTGGTGTCTGCGGGTGGCGTCCTTGAGGGCTGTGTGGTTGTCCGGTTACAAACTTCACACTCAGGGTGGAGATCTCAGCACAGAAAAAGATAAAAGAGGCAGAGGCATAAACTCTGCATGTACATTTGTAAGGAGTATTTTCTAGAATGTTTTATTAGTACTATAAAAACTTACTGCAAAATGTAGTTTGTGAATAGTCCTCTATGTTCGCAAATACCCATGATCAGATTTATCCACAAAAAGGTTTGAAATGTCAGAGTGTTGTGTAGTCATTCAATTACAGCATTTAAACCAGCTCATTTCACTGCTATTAATTTCAAGGAGAAAGGTGAAATTCAAAGCCACTTTTATTCGAAACCTTTAAAATGCACTTCACAATAATTAAAACATTGCAATAGGAGACCTCATTAAAATTATATGCACGTAAGAATGAAAGCCCACTAAAATATGCCTTTTTGCTTGGTAGAGTATGTGCAACGTGTTTAAAAGTTCATCTAACATGACATAACTTTCAGAATATACCACACTCTTGAAGTTTTAATGAAGGCCTACTAAATTGCATTTAGTTTCTAAACACCTACTTTCACCCAGTAACTATTCTGTTTCCTCCCCAAAGACATCACTTTGCCCACCTCTCAACCATCTAACAGCCTCATGTCCACTGCATCCTCATCTCTCTTCCACAATGTTTCCTAGGTAACACATTTTAGAACCAGGATCAGATAACAGATGTAAGTTTCATATAAGAATGAGTGGCATTTCATTGTGATTACTACACGTCTGCCTTTCAGTTCTTTGCTTGTGGCACTATCAAGATGAAAAAGCAACTTTAAGATATTTCTAAATAGATTCCATCCATGTGCAAAACTGCTAAAATAAAATTTACCTCCGCATATCCTTTCTCCTCCTTTTCTTTATTGCTTGAGAGTAAATCCATTCTATCACTATGAGCAACTACCTCCCAAAGCTGTATTCTCTGTTTATGATAATAGACTGACCCTCCCTTTAAACAATGCCACTTCCCCATGTCCAGCCTGTTTTTTCTATTGTGCCCTTTTTTAGGTCACTCCTTCTCATGACTGCGAGTTTTCTGGAGGTCATCCCCGAAGGAGGCTTTGAGGGACGGTGCCATAACAGATGACGAAACCATGCACCGATCCCATTTAAGCCACCTGGAAGCACCTCAGAGCAGAAGGGGCACTTCCCTCGCGACAAACTCATGCCAAAGAGGAGCCTAGTCAGTGTCACCTGGCCAATGGGGCCAAAGGATTTGCAAGAATTGGATGGAAGCCGCTGCCGTCAGACAGAGATAGCTCTTTCTGTGCTCACCGGGACCAGGCCACCTCATGCAATCAACCTTTCCAATTATTAAGAGCCCGAACAAAGGAGATTCTACGGTTTCCTCCCGGAACGTTGCCCACAGCAGTTGTGCCTCCCTGAGCTCCAAAGTTCCAGTTACAAGTCAGAGCGATCACAGCGCTGCAGTGTAGGACTCCCCAAGCTCCACGAGTACCTGCAGTGTCGGGTTGGAGTTGCGGAGTCCGCAGTGTTGGCTGAGCCCACAGAGTCCGCGGAGCTCAGGAGCAAGCCCGCTTCATCAACTCAGCTCTCTGGCCTGCAAGGGGAAGTGCCCCATCCTACGGTGAAAGTGAGATACGAGTCCTGGCCCGCCTGAGCGTCGATGCCACCTCCAGCCTCAGACGAACAGCGGTCATGTCCTGGGAGGTAGCGCTGGGTTATTGCGGGCATTTCGATCATCCCGGTTTTTCTCCTTGGGCGTGGGCAACATTGGGGGCATAAGGCCTTTTAAAAATTATTTTGCCAGTACCTGGTACCAGAACTTAGATTGCATCAAAAGTTCCCGTGCACTGCTTTTTTGAAGAGGACGGGTGCAGTCATACAATAGCACAAAGGGGCAACGTGTGTCTGGCTCACATCCGCTGCAATCGGAGGATCACAAGTTGAATCCCAGCAAGGAATATTCAGCTTTATATTTCATCATCAAGCATGTATGATTTTCTCAAACACCTGTGGTGTTTCAAAACGTACTTAACGTACCCGTCTGCCCTCTTACCTTGGTGATTCTGTGCAAATCAATTAAGCTACCTGGGCACTGTTGGCACGGGTGAGAACATTTGGGGAGTGCTATCACTTTTTGGTACATATCAAAGTGGCAGCACCCCACCACCGTGTCTGTCAAAATGGAGAAGAAAGAAAACCATGTAGGATGGCGAACCGCAGCAGAGGGGACCAGCCAGCAGAGCTAGGCAATCTGTTGCGGCAGATCAGGGAGGCATCAGAGGCTAATGGTACCAGCTGGCTGCAAGCACACATGGAGGAGGAAGCTGGGAGAGGCTCCAATAAGCAACCAGCGGAAGTCCATGGCTGGCCAGCACCTGGGAAAAGACAGAGGACACCAGTGAAAGCACCAAAGAAGCCGGCAGCCAAGAGAGAGTGAAAGAGGGACAACCTGCCACCTGTCGCAATCCTGGCAGCAGCAGGACCAAGCAGAAACAACAACGCTAGGAGTGGTGAGCATATTGGCGCGATAGTGCAGGAATACATATAATCATTTGCACCTTTATTATTCAATGGCTTGGGCATTCAGGGGCTGCGGGCTGCAGGCGCTCCATCTCAAGGGAGGTAGCAGGGCTACCATGGCACCTAATATTTCTGGGCAGCTCGTGACAGGGATGATTATGGGCTAGGAGGCAGGGCCAACTGATACCAGCACCCAGGCGCATGAGACAGACGTGGGATAGCGACCCTCAAAGAGGCGTGGGGTAGTGCAAACAGCGCAAATGACCAAAGGATAGCTGATCAACCCCCTGATGCATACACAAGATCATCACCAGTTCCGCATCACTGATCACGAGGGCCACCGGGTTAGCGAGCCTCATCTCTTAAGCTGTTAAGCAGAGGTTATGGAGAAAAGAATTTATAGATATTATCTCGTTGTTAGAGATACAGTTGGATGGGCTGGATCTAACGGTGTGTGATAAGAAAGACGAGGATAGGAGAGACAGGAGAAAGTAGAGGAAAGAAAGGAATTTCGATAACTGGTTGGATGCCTCCAGAATCATGGCCTGCATTATTGTTGAGAAATTCCCACACAAGGCAGCAGATCTCTGGCTGTACGAGGCCAATATGCACGTGGCACACAGGCAGTTCCTGTGGGACACATGGTTAGAATATGATAAGGGCTTTAGATTAAAAAAGCAGACCCACCCTGAGATGGAATAGAATGAGGAGGACATGTCCGGTTTTATACACAAAATGATGGTGGCAAAAGAGGTCAAAACATGGGCATGGAAGGGTGAGCAGCCCTCTCAGGTTTCCTTCTACAAAGACAAGGGCAGATCATTTCACAGGCCCAAAACATACAATAATTGTAAACTCCAACCCACCAGCGGACCAGCCTCCATCTGCTGGAAATACGAGGCCAACGAGTGCACATCGGGGGCATTGTAAGTTTCAACACATATACTTCACCTGTGGGGGGCACCCAGCAGCGGGGTGCAGATGCAAGAATGAGCAGTGAGGGGACAAGAAAGAGAAGAAGATGCACTAGCACAGACACAAGGGGTGCAGGGGTTCTAGAGTACTAGAGCAGTTACCGGCTAACCATGTACCTATTAACACTCACCTGCTCAGGCGGCCAGCTAACAAATACCACAACAGAGAGTGTGCAAGGATGCTAGTGAAAGGTTTTGAGGAATGTTTTGTCAGACCATGTGAGGGCCCCTTACCCACGGGCAATGCCAACAATTTAAAAACAGCGCAGCTGCACCCAGACAAAGTGCATCAGAAAATAGACAAAGACAAATCTCTAGGTAGGATTGAAGGCCCCCTGTCCCTTCCGGTACCAAAAGGTTTAGTGACCTCTCCATTAGGGGTAGTTCCCAAGAAGGGAGCGGGTCAGTTCCAACTCATTCATTACCTTTCCTTCCCTGAGGGGGAGTTGACTAATGATGGCATTAGCTCAGAATTGTGTTCAGTAGGCTATGCAACAGTACATGATGCCATTGACATTGTAAAGGCAGCAGGCCATGGTGCCCTCATGGTGAAATCTGACATTAAGTCCACATTCGGCCTCCTCCTGGTTCACCCGGTTAGCTTTTGGGTTTCCAGTGGGAGGGCAACTTATTTCGACAAAGAAATGCTAATGAGATTTTCAGTGCCCTGCACATATTTTGAGAAATTTAGCACCTTTTTGGAATGGACTTTGCAAGACCTGTATCCCGCTGGGGGCAAACTGCACTAGCTTGACGACTTCTTGTTAGTAGGTCCCGCCAGGTCAGCGGAGTATGGTGAGACCCTGGCAGCATTTCAAGAACTAGCAGGGAAGCTGAGAGTGCCATTGGCAGCAGACAAAACAATTGTTGCTTCCACCCAGCACACATTTTTAGGGATTAAGCTTGGCTCAGTTGCAGGAATGTTCCGGCTCCCAGATGTGAAAATAAGAGAATTCAGGGACGTCATATGAAACTTGTGCGGTAGTGAGAAGGCTACCCTCCGCAAGCTACAACTGCTTATTGGAAAGCTCAATTTCGACAGAATCATCCCTGCCAGCAGGGTCTTTGCCAGACACCTCACACAGTTAACTGACTGGCTCACGCATATACACCACCACGTCAGGTTGGGGGAAGGGGACAAGCATGACCTCATCATGTGGGACACGTTCCTAGCTGAGTTTAATGGCCTGTTAATTTGGAGAGAGGGTTGGGTGACGGCTAGGCAGATGGCCTTGTTCACGAATGCAGCTGGTAGCACAGGCTTTGGGGCAATCATGGGGGACAAGTGGTGAGCAGGCCTATGGCCAGACAGCTGGCAAAAACACGGCGTCACCAGCAACATCACATTTCTAGAGTTGTTCCCTATTGTAATTGCACTGGCCGAATGGAAGCGAACATTGAGGGAGATGAAGCTGACGCTCTGGTCTGATAACAAAGGAGTAGTGTAGGCAATCAACAGAGGCACAGCAAGGTGCGCTGACACATTGAGACTAATGCATGGCTTGGTTCAATTACAGTTGGAAGGGAACATAGAGCTGGGGTGGAAAATGCAGTGGCGAATTCCCTCTCCCGTGCACAGATTAGCAGATTCAAGGAGCCTTCACCGGTGAAGGAGAAGATATGACCCCCATCCCAGAGGACTTATGGTCTCTGGCAGGAAGGACTTGTTAATACTAGTGACCAAACCCTTACCCCTGAAGCGGCCAAGGGAAACAACCTTTACAACGCAGTCATTACATCGCACTACTTTTACAACGCAGTCATTACAACGTAACATCCTTTACATTGCATGCCATTACAACGCAGCCATTACATTGCATGTTACTACAATGTATGTCATTACAATGCATGTCACTACAATGCATACTATTACAATGCATACCATTACCAACACATAGTTTTTACCCTTACACTATCCAACACTTAACCTACTGTTGCACTCCATGAAGGAGGAATAGTAATTTTTACCCCTGCACCATCCAACATTTACCCTACTCACTGGAGTGTGAATAGTAATTTTTACCCCTATACTATACAACACTTACCCTACTGTTGCACTCACTGGAGTGGGAATAGTGATTTTTACCCCTACACTATTCAACACTTACCTTAAATGCAATATAATGGTATGCCTAGTATTGGTATGCGTTGTAATGGTATAAATCAATATAATGGAATGCTTTGTAAATGTAGTTTCTAAAACTGCGTTGTGATGGCTTGCGATGTAAAATCATGCGTTGTAATGGATGTTGCGATGTAAAAATTGCATTTTAAAGGCATGCGTTGTAAATGTTTGCGTTGTAACATCATACATTCACGGCCAAGCGCTACAAGAAAAAGGGCGATGAAGGCGAGACAAGGAGGGCTGTGGAGCAGTTCATCCAGTGGGCATTTACAAACAAAAAATCAAGGTCCTGGGCCCAGGCCTACCTTTCAGCAGTAGCACACTTCTCCAAGTTAATCACAGGACAGGATCCCACTGCCTCCTACTACATCAAAGCAGCAATAAAGGGTTGTCAGCGCTTGGAAGGGGTCAAATCGGATGACCGGAGACCCATAGACTTCAATGGATTGGCTTTACTCATAGATTCACTTGGCAAAATAGCAAAGAACACATATGAGCAGGAGCTGTTCAAAGCTGCCTTTGTGATAGCATTCTTTGGGGCACTTAGGCTTAGCGAGCTAGTGGCCCCAACTAGGACCCCTGTTCAAGCATAGTGATGGGAACTTCTTAAGTAAATTCCAGTTCTCAGCAGTGATGCGCCAGTCCCTGGGTAGAGCGGGCCCTCTTCGGCTTCCTTTGGCTCTCATTCATTTAGGATTGGGGCGGTGACCACAGCTGCCCAGCATAGGATGTCTAAGGCAGGATTCAAGGCTATCGGCAGGTGGTGGTCCAAGGCATACAGGACTTACGTGGGACTTGTGCTGCTGTAGACAAACCCGGCAACACAAGGACCCGGGGAGGGAGCATGAGGGGGGGCGCAACCACAGAAGTACGTGGTCACGTGACAATCGCCTGACATTTTTATTATTGCCTCATCAGGACTGGGCCCCTGGCTGGAATGGGTGGTGGGTCACTCATTTATAATCCGGATTAATTTGTGGTGGCAGCGGTGAGGCCACAAGCAGAGAGGCAGGCAGGTCAACACATGCAACCGATGGTGGGGTCGCCTGGGGATTAGATGGGACCCTATTCCAGCGTTGCTCAAGGAGCTACAGGCAGACACAGCCTGCACCCAGATGTACTGATAATTTATCTGGGTGGGGACTTAGCCCGACTGGGGAAAAAAGAGCTACTCCTCACCATCCAGGTAGATCCAACAGAGGCGGCGTGGTGCTGTTGGAGCACCACTATCATATGGTCCGAGCTGATCAGCAGGCTGGTGTGGCAAGGGGCAGAATCGCATAAGGCGGTTGAGAACTCAAAAAGGTAATTGAATACCGCTGGTAGCAAATTTTGCAAGACCAATGGCTTAAAGAACGTTAGGCATGGCCTTATCTACCCAGGCCACCTGTAGCTCTATGGGTGGGATGGGGTTCACCTGCCAGAGGAAGGGGTGCTTGTGTTCAGGAACAACCTGTGGGGTGCAATAGTTTTAGCAGGCTGCACCTAACGAGATGATGAAGGAAACAAACTGGCAACACTGAGGGGAGCCACAAGAAGGCAAGAGCCTCCCTGGCAGTGTGGCGGATAAGAGGGGTACATTGGTTGGTTATGGAGACACACAGCAGGGTGAGTAGGCCTGACAAAAGAGGGTAGCAAATGGAGACGGCACTCGCAGCACAGACCCTGCCAGACGTCAGGGCACAAAAAGAGACTACCAAGGTAGTGAGTTGGGGCCTTACTGCTGGGAGAGGCTATCCCCTACAAGCAAAGGGGCGTGGAAACCAACAGGACATTGTTGGCAAAAAAGGAGATTTGCCTGCAAAACAGCAGAACAGCAAACTCTCAGGGTGATTTACGACTCTATGATATGCAAATGAGTTATGACAAACAAGTGATTTATGACCAAAGAATGACTTATGACAAATGATTCATGACCAGTAATGGAAAATTATTTATGACACCAATTTATGATTGTTCATAACACAAATGGTTTTCGATACCTGAATGATTTATGACACGTGATTTATGATGGGCAAAAACATGATTTAAGACACCCGATTTTATGTCAAGTAAAGTCAAGTCAGGGACATTTGTATAGTGCGCATATCAATACAAAGAGTCTCATGGCGCTTGCAGACAGCTTTGAAATAGAGATGGACTCAGTTGTCAAATAGCCATGTCTTCAGCTTCTTGCAGAAACAGCTATGACTGGGGATGGTACGCAGGTATAAAGGCATTTTATTCCAGGATGCCGGTGCGAGAAAGGAGAAAGATCGACCCCCTTTTCCTAACAGTACACACTCTCAGGGGAATAAGCAGTGCATCATAGCTGGATCTAAGAGTTCTAGATGGCTGATACCAGCATAGTTTGTGCGACAAATATTTTGGACCATTCCCATACATATGCTTGTGTGCTAAACACAGAGTTTTAAAAAGGATTTGTTTTTTCACTGGAAGCCAGTGAAGAGCTTTCAAGCAAGGAGCGGAGGAGGAGCATTGTGGAAGGTCAAGGACTAATCTTGCTGCGGTGTTTTGCAGAACCTGAAGCCTTCTTAATAGATTTTAATTTATTGAAAGCAATAGTGCGTTACCATAGTCCATTCTATTTATAATAAGTCAATGTATTATCCATTTAATCTATTTAAAAATCTTCCGCAGACTGCGCATAATGCCGAAACAGGTGCCTATGGCATGGTTTGTTTGGTTTTTCATGGACAGTTTGTTGCCCATGTGTAAACCGAGATTTCGGACCGTTTCCTTGGGAGTTTGACAAGGACCTAGATTGAGTGGCCACCAATCCTGTGACAAATATTCCGCCGCCTTACCAAAGAGCATAAGCTCTAATTTGCTACCGTTCAGTTGAATATGGTTTGTCTTCATCCACTTGTCGACATGACTTATACAATTTTGAAAATGCTGCTTGGTTTCAGTGGTGTCAGGACCTAAGGTGATCAGGATCTGCATGTCATCTCCGTAAGATATGACATCAAATCTGTAGGCTCTGATCACCTTCGCCAATGGGGACATGTACAGATTGAAAAGCGTAGGGGTCAAGATAGAGCCCTGCGGTACTCCCATCTCAACCAGTCTCTCACATGAGATGCTGTTACCTACCCGGACAGTTGTTACTCGGCCAGATAGGTAGCTTTTGAACCATTTAAGGGCTTTTCCTCTAACACCAATCTCCCAGAGCCGCTGTTCTAAAATGCTGAAGCTTATGATGGTTCATGATAATGATTTATGACCCTGGCCATAAAAGTATGTACAGAGGATTGCAAAATGAGTATGCATACAAGGGTAATAAATACTCCGGACAACAACAACCACAAAACTACGAGTGTTGGCTGTCCTTTGGTAATACAAATGTAAGAAGGTTTGCATGCCATCATGGAATGGGCACAGTGTGGGCGTTATGCTGAGGCTCATTCTTTTTTTATCCCATCTTTTAAGATGGAATGTGATGTGGCTCTTTACAGAAATCCTCAAGGATAAGGCTCTCTGTAGTAAAAATAGGTTCTACACCAATCCATTTCTTTCATAAAAGAGAGCCCAAACTGCAGGGGTGAAGAACAAAAGTGGTCCAGCTTTCCTGAGCCTGCACCATGAGTAAATGTAAAAAAACATACTGTGCTCTCCCTGCTCTAGCTGGAAAACATGTTAACTTAAAAACTGGGTCTGCTAAAAAAAATGCCACTTTGCAAATCAACACATCACACTCTCCCAGCACGACAGTAGAGTGTTTAAATGAAAATAAAGGCAGGCCCAAGCACTGTCAACTAAAATAAAGGAGCGGAAAAGACCTGAAACAGCGCATAAACAAAATTAATTAAGCTGATCCGTTCCCCGCAGAAAAAAGATGCATGCCTCATGTACAGAAACTCCGACCACCTTTATTCTTCAGCCCTACAGTTAGTACTATCTTTCTGGAATGAAATGAGCTCAAGTAGTCTTCATTTTTACTAGAGGTGGGCGGTGAACTCTGCTCCACTGGCAGAGCTTGAAATTTTTTCCACTCCGCACTTTCGGAGCGTGAGGTTTAGCAAACAACTCTGCCCCCTGTAGGGTTTGGTGAGGGCGCTAGGCCCTCATTCTGTAGAGAAGTAAATGATACACAGACACAGTGGCTGGGGATAGGTAATGGGCCATGATCATGTGCGCTCAGCCCCTTTTATTAGCCAGGGTCATCTGACCTATGACGCCTGGAGGTGGGTGGGTGTTAGGTGTAGCACAGACAGTTTTTGGTGCCGGATGCCAGCCCACCTCTAATATTGTTTTGAAATATAATCCCATAAAATAATACTTTCCTACATATAACTACCATATTTAAAAAAATCTTTCATGGTATGCATCCTTAAAGCCCTCTTTCCCGAAGTATCCACTTAAATCAAAATATCTATACCTTCATTAAAAATGGCCTCCTAGTGCGTGTACTGACAGGGGATGGGTAATGGCATTGCTGACACCAGTCAATGAGGAGGCGTGGCCTAAGGTGCACTAGAGCCCAATGGGCGGTACAGTGGGCATTTCCTGAGGTGCAAGCCATGGGGGAATCTGAGGATTGTGCTTGCCGTCTGTACAGCGGGTGTTACTGCCGCCAGAGTGTCCTCCGGGCCCGTGAGAGGTGAGCGCACATGGGGAGGTGTGGCTTTTTAATTAATTACAGATTTTGGGGTACGATGTGAACAATGCATCAGCCTTGTTTGAGCAGAAGGCACGAGGAAAGGCAATGCATGCACTGGAACATGCACACAGCTGTTCCCGGGATGAATGCATGAGGGCACATTTCAGGTCTTAGGCGGTGCGGTGTTTGAATCAGGGCTGCAGCAGAACCCACCTGCATCAGGATTTTTGCATGCTGCCTCTCTTAAGGCTTTGAGAGTGTGAGGTGCATCAGGGCATCCTTCACCCTGTCTACACCCCGCCCTTTTTTCTAAGGTGGAGCGGAACTCTGCAGAATTCGACCTAGTTTTTATGTAGCTCTGCAGAATTTTGGGTAGTACAACTCCATTAGCTCCTCCTGCTCCTAATTTTTACTGCAGTGCGCACTCAGCGGACAGTGCTTGGGCCGACAAGATTTCTATCTGCCTTTTCGTAATTGGTAGTGGCTATTTACCTGCCCACCCAGTAAACAGTGATTTTTTTCCGCTATTTACTCAACCACTGGCTGAATAGTAGAAATTGTTTGCTATTTGGTCAACGGTCTTGAAAATATTAGAGAAACTTCACTAGCTACCCCGCTACTGGATAACTAAAGAGATTCTGCACTGTTTGGCTGACAGCCTTGCAAATAGCAGAAAATATTCACTATTTACCCAGCTGCTGGATAAGTAGTAAAGATTCCGTACTAATCAGCTGTCGGCCATGCAAATTGCTGAAAAACTTCCTTATTTACCAGTGCGCTGGCTAAATAGTAGAGATTTTGCACTGTTTGGACTAGCAGCTGTGCAAATAGCAGAAACACTTAACTATTTACCTGGCCACTAGCTAAACAGTAGAGAACTTCACTATTTACCCAGCCACTGATTAAATAGTGGGGATGCAACACAGAAAGGGTGGCAGGTACTATTGCTGCACTAACCAACAGTTATTACAACCGTTTTTTGGTTTACGCTATTATTTCCACTTCTGCTCACCTCCTAAGACCAGCCACCAGAAATGGTCTTAACATATAAACTTATTTAACACAACAGTGGAGAGGCAAAGCATATCAGTATTACTTTATGGCTTCAGATGCCATGGACAGGAGTAATGGTTGTCCAGACGGTGACGTGATTTTCAAGTGCCTTTATTGTGTTCATAAAATCCACAGCCAAAATCCACAGCCTACGCGTTTCGCCCAAATACGGGCTTCTTCAGGGTTAATATCATATCCTGGTGCTACACTGGTTTCAAGACTGGCTTGGTCCAAATGTAGCTCCCATAAATGGCAGTTGTATCCCACTTGTATTTATTAAAGGTATATTCTTGTGATCCCTTGTATGCTGCCAAACTCCTTAATTCAGAGGATGGGAGAAGAACTTCAAGCTTGGCCGTGTCGCTATCACGTGCCAATTAAGGCATAGTATAGTGTCTCCTATGTCGGAGCCCGTCCCTTTCGAAATTCGTTCCGGAAGCGAATTTCGAGCATACAGGCATCATACAAGGATCACAAGAATATACCTTTAATAAATACAAGTGGGATACAACTGCCATTTGTGGGAGCTACATTTGGACCAAGCCAGTCTTGAAACCAGTGTAACACCAGGATATGATATTAAGCCCTGAAGAAGCCCGTGTTTGGGCGAAACGCGTAGGCTGTGGATTTTGGCTGTGGATTTTATGAACACAATAAAGGCACTTGAAAATCATGTTACCGTCTGGACAACCATTACTCCTGTCATCTATGTTGACTAAAATGCATGGCATCTGAAGCCATAAAGTAATACTGATATGCTTTGCCTCTCCACTGTTGTGTTAATTAAATAGTAGGGATTCTGCACTGTCCAGCTGGTGGGTATACAAATAGCAGGAAAACTTGAATATTTAGCTGCCTTCTGAGAAACATTAGAGATTTTGCCCTGTCTGACTGTCGACGATGCAAATAGTAGAACAACATCACTATTTCCCCAGCCACTGTGCATCTGGTATCTGGGCAAATAGTGGAAAATCTTCAGTATTTACTCGGCTGCAGGGTAAACAGTAGAGATTCTCTACTGTACAGCTTTGAAAGGAGCAGGAAAACTTAAATATTTACCAGCTGCTGGCTGAATAGCAGAGATTCTGCACTGCTCAGCTGGCAGCTGTGCACATGGCAGAAAACGTCACTATTTACCTGGCCCTTGGCTAAACAGTGCAGATTCTTCACCGGAAACTGTGCAAAAAGCAGAACCCAGTCACTAACTGGCTAAATAGTAGAGATTCATTCAGCACTATTTGCTGGGAGTTTTTAGAACACTTCTCCCCCTAAGTCCTCCCCGACACAGTCAACATCTTGTCCTAAGGAGCCCCGTCCCCTTTACTACCACTCCAACTCTGGAGTCATTAGCTAATCAATGGTTTGCAATAGCAATTGCAGTCTCAAACTTCAATAAATTCCTTTCCAAATCGGAAAGGAAAGGGAGGAAACCCCTTTCATGAAAAGTCCTTTTTTCAATTTAGAAATAACTACAAAAGTAATGTTTCTAATCTAAAGAAACTTCCAACTCATAAAAACGCTTTTATACATAACTAGCAGCCTGCCCCAGCGTTGCCTGGGGGCAATGAGGCTTTAGGGCCAACCGCCCACCTTGGCCCCCGCCTACCCCGACCCCCTAACGCTCCTACATTGCCCCGAGTGGAGTGTGTTATCTTTCAGCCTCGTCGTCCTTCACCCACCAGCAGAGCGGCTCAGACCATGTCTCTATTTGAAATTCCTGACAACCAGGATGTGACAGTTCATGAACGCAGAGACTGATGCTGCCTGGTTTTGTTCCATCGTTCCTGTTTGCACACAAGTAAAGTGTGCCAATTACTTTCTCATATCTGTGTGTACAACTCCCTCCCCGCTTGCACACTTGTGATGTGTTCCAGTTACTGTCACCTACATTTGAAATGTGCGAGGTTCCGCCTGTGTGCCCTGCTGTTCATCTGTGCTGCAAATGTTTTGTCTGGCCATTTTACTGCCTTGTGTCACATTTCAGAAAAGCAGTACCGTCAACTGAGTCAGTGAATTATGATTTGGAACATTGCTACCGGCATGATTGGATACTTACTGCCACCTACTGGAGGAATGTTAAACTTTGATTTCGCCTGCACCTTCGTTACTAAGGATTTCTCACATGGCATCCAAACCAGGATACCTTCGGGGGGGTGACGAAGAACTTTCCTTTCCTTCTTCCTGCGAGACTGCATCACGCGCTGACTGAGCTCCAGCTTGCTCCGGAGTCCTACTGCGTTGTAGGCAGCCTCGCTCCTCCTGCATTCTCCAGCGCCGCTCTTCCTGTTGCTTCCACGCCGCTCCTCCCCGCGCTCCCGATGTCATGACGCAGACGTCACGGCCGGCGCTAGTTGCAAGGGACTACTTTTATTTATTTAAACATTTTTAAAACAATGTATGTTTTTTATTTTTAAATAGCCTATGTCCTTCTGCTTGCCCTGCGGTTTTCAATGATGTCTTGGTTGTTCGGATTGGTGGTGTACTTTTCGAGTTTACCTTGCCAAAAGGTGCAGGTTCTCTCTTTATAATAGTAGTATAGATGATATGTACTTTTATGGTCACAAACCTTGTGATTTTGCGACATGATACCCTTAGTGGTAAAACTGGTTTAGAGGCATGTACTAACTTATACGTCTAAAGGTCCCAATTGTTTTAATGTTTCCAAGTTACTTTGACAGATATGGCACAGAATGCCACTCTATTACACCATGGGTCAAGACATCGCAACTTGGGAGACTCCTTATGGAGCTGTCTCGTGTTTAAAATGGTCCCACCTTTACCTGCAGATGTCACTAATGATAAAGATGATTAGAAGCTTTGTAAGACCAGTTAAAGCTGTTTACATTTCTAAAGCTATATAATCGCTCTTTTTTGCAAAGCAATGGAAAAGTACAAGGGCCAGATATAAGACTACCTAAAGGCTCTGAGTTATAAGAACGCCTCATTTTCTACAGAAAAATAGTGCATTCTGGATTAATAAGCTATGGTACAGATCAATTAAACAAATTAAACTGAAACACCTAAAACAATGATTTATAAGCAAAAATCTGAAATGGAAATGTTGTATCCCAGTAACATGGAGCCTTCTAATATTTAGGGTGCCTTTATCAAAATGGAAACAATTACCTAAGGCCCCTTATGAACTGAACAACAACGTATACTTGAGAGGCTTTGTGTGAAATTGGGCTGTTGCTTGACTAGGATGTGAGACCTGGTCAAGCAACGGCAGCAATCCTTGTCAGGGTGAACCGCAAAATGTCACTAAATTAACCTGTGCTTAACCCTGGGTAACTTGGCAGAAAAAGCAGTCAGGCAGATCTTAGAGGCAATGTGTAAAGTATTTATGTAGCAAATAGAGTATATTTTAATAAATTATTGACACCAAAACAACAAAAATCCATTTGCAGAACCGAAGTTATGAATTTTTTATGTTTTTAGTGAAAACTTGCACCCAAATGGTGAAAGCACCAATCGCGAACATCTAGTTATGCATGACTGGGTCAAAGTCAAAAGTTAAGGCCAACCACAATGGAGTAAGGGTTGTATACAAGAAGTGGATTGGGCCGAGTCAGCGTTTACCTTCGGTCATTCTTATAAAAAGTCCCTGAGAAGGTAAGTTCAGCAGAGCAATGCTGCAGGGGGTGTCCAAGGAGAGAGCGTCGTCATTTGATGACCTTGGGTCAAAGCCCAGTGAATATTTCTAAGTTCAGACTTAGTTGTTGCTGAAATGAAAGTCAAAAATCTCCAGCAGGACGAGGCAGAGGGCTGTAGCCGAAGACAGCTTCACGAGGTCGGATACCCCTTTGGCGAAGCCAGGCTGAAAGGATTTGCTACTGCAGAGAAGAATGTAGGTTCCTGATTCTCAGAGCACTTTTGGGACAAAATTTGTGTAAGTCTTCAGTTTAAGTTTTTGGCATTCTGGGCATTTTTAGCACCACAACCAATGGTCCAGTGTGCACCTCTTAGATGTTCAGGACCCCGGCTGGGTCTTGGTGCAGATTAAAGATTGAGGGAGCCTTTGATGTCCCTTTGGCTCTGAACAGGGACATACAACTAGCCTTCGGAGTCACGTCTGGTAGTCCTGGATGCAGGTAAAGATGCAGGATGTAACAGCAGGGCTGGCCTCTAAGAGTTTAAGGCAGGCTGCAGGCAGCAAAGCAGTCTTTCCAGGTTTGGCACAGTCTGGCAGAGTGCACAGCAGGTCACAGCAGACAGGCAGTTCTCTGATAGTCCTTGTGCAGGTTCAGTAGTAAACTGAAGATTGGGTCCGAAGTGTCAGATCAGATAAGAGTCCGTTGGGTTTTTCAGGAGCAGTACCCTTAAGAAGCCCACCTTCCAGCAGCTTTGACTCAAGCGTAATTGCACGCACTGAGTATCAAAGTGGCTAGACAGGGGGAAGGGAATTACGGAGGGTACTGCGGGGGGTGGGGGGGGAGACCTGTAAAAGAAAAGCAGGTTATGCATATAACAGTTGTTGTGTACGTCTTCTCAGACTTCTCTGGCAAATTTCTGTTGCTATAAAGAAGTGTGTTAAAGCACTGTTAAGCATCACAGTGCTACTTTCAACAACCTTTCTACAATACACAGCGCTATGTATCAGCGTACAAGTATAAATGTCTGGGAAGCGCTTCAACTCAATGCACTGAGTCCAATATGCAAATGTTCATAGAGCCCTTCAACACGATGTGCCAAGGTCATCAGGTATGCGCTCTGACGTGATGTTCCAGAATGCCAGAGTCATTAACATGCAAACGTCCAAACAGCGCTTCAGCGCGATGTATCAAAGTGCTAAATCACCAAATCTGTAAATGCCCAAAGAGCGCTTCTGCGCGTTGTGCCAGAATGCCAGAGTCATTAATATGCAAACATCCAAAGAGTGCTTCAGTGCGATGTACTAAAGTGCTAAATCATTATGGGCCTCATTTATGAGGTTTTGCTGTAGGGAAGCGCAGCAGGCCTTCCTGCTGCGCTACCCTTCGGCAAAAGCAAAGGCTAGGAATGCTCTGTTTCTATAAGAAATGGCACATTCCTGTCCTTTTCCCCTGTGCCGGTGCACAATGGGCTGCCTGCGCCAACGCAGGCACCTTTACATAATGGTGCAAGGGTGCCTGCATTGCGGGGATGATTATTTTTGTACAGGAAGGGAAACTTTTCTGTACAAAAATAATCACAAGAGGCTTTTCCTCATTCTATGTGTTCTACAGAATGCACCACACATAGAAAAAGAAAAAAACTAGGAGAAATAAAGATATTTCTCCCTGTTGCGCCTCTCTAACACCTCCCCTGGGGAGGCATAAGCTTTTGGCACTGCCTCAGATTTACGATTTCTCGTAAATCTGGGTCAGTGTCAAAAGCCCATGGATGTTGCTGGAAACGCCCCCAGCAACACCCATTGCACGCCCTTTAACGCAGAACACTGCCTTAAAGGGACTAATATTTATCAGGCAGCATTAAGCCAAAAAAATAGGCTTAGTGCTGCCTGATAAGTATCAGGCAGGCTTCTGCGCTTCGGAACGTGACAAAAATCTGTAAATGCCCTAAATCACTTCTAGGCGATGTGCCAGAATACCAAAATCACCAAACATGAAAATGCCTGGAGAGAGGTTCAGCACAATATGAAACAGTCTTTAAATATGCAAAATGACACGACTAACACATATTTCCTTACACAAAGCTGTTGTTTGAGAAAGGAACGATCCTACCTGATTGTAACTGGGGAGGCTGGGAGAAGATCTGGAACCTGTTGAATGACATCAGTAGTCGCCTTACAGCAACCAGAATCTTCTTTTCTGCAACCGGAGAACATGAACAGCTGCTAAGAACACTCAGAGTTCTCAATAACCAGCACTGAGAACAGGATGTGGTCCCTATTTAAAGGGCTTCAGGAAGAAGTTTCCAGATTCCAGCTCTCAGGTAACATACTGGAGCTGAGAAGGGACAAAAGACCTTGATAGCAGCATAGTCTGCAACAAACATTGGTACAGACAGATGGCAAAGTCACAACAAGCATTGGCAAAAAACAACAGAAAGGACAAAAGGCCTTGATAGCAGCATAGTCTGGAACAAACTCACAACAAGCATTGGCAAATGACAAAGTCACTGCGGAACTGCCGTGGAGGAATCATGACATGAAGGTCGTATTTCATACCATGGAGCCCTTCTTCAGGAGAATAGACGAAGGTTCTGCAAAGGAACTTTGAAGAGCATGGAAATTCTTGGCTCCCCTTCCCGGGCTACAATGTGACAAGACAGCATTGGCAGGAGCTTTGTGGGAAGACAGAGAACAGGCTATTCAGATGTAAGGGGGCTGTGCTCAGCTCAGCCCCCATTCTGCAAGAAGATGGTCCATTGAGGCACACACAATCCCTATATTGTGTGATTGTCTAGGAGTAATTCACAAATCCTAACTCTCAGCTACACCCAGCTACACCCAGTCATGTGACCCAAGGCAGGCTGTAGGCGCAAGCGCTAAAGGCAGGAAAATGCCAACTTTCCAAAAATTAAATTTTCAAAATTGATATGAAAAATCCAACGTTACCATTAAAGAGGATTTATCATTCAATTTCATAGGTACTAAACATGACATATCTACCTGTCCCAATTAGGAATTACAGCACAATAAATGAAACACTGAATGCCCAAGGTCATCCTATGGGAGGGGTAGGCTTCACAGTAGTGAAAAACAAATTTAGGAGTTTTTCACTTCCAGGAATTGCAAAACCTAAAAGTACATGCCCAACCTTTTTAGTTATACAGCACTATGCCATGTGGGTTACCTAGGGTATACCATAAGGGTGACTTACATGTAATAAAAGAGAGTTTAAGGCTTGGCAAGAGAGTTTAACTGCCAAGTCGACAGGGTAGTGTAACACTGCATTCAGGCTGCAATGGCAGGCCTGGGACATGTTTTGGAGTGCTACTTAAGTGGGTGGCACAATATGCGCTGCAAACCCATTGGTAGCATTTAATTTACGACCCTGGGTATACGGTATATGGCTCTACAAGTTACGTATAAGTAAAATAATTATGCCAATTAGGTATATGCCAATAAAACCATGATTAGGGGGCTGAGCACAAGCACTTTAGCACTGGTTAGGAGTGGTAAAGTGCAGAGAGTCCTAAGGCCAACAAAAAACAATTTCAGCTAAATATTGGAAAGAGGAAGACCACCCTAAGCCTGACAGGTGTACCAGGCTTCATTCCAAACTAATGACAGAAGTAACAAAAAGCGGCAGGAGTTTCGAGAACAAAGTTAACTCCGTCAGGATCACAGAGGACGATACTTCTGATATCTTGAGGGACCTCTGTCCGCCACATTTAGAGTTGTCTGCTGGCCCTGTGGATAACACTCTACATTGACAGTAACTTCTGTCATGCACAAACCATTTGAAGGACAGTGCAGTCAGACATGATGGCCAGCTAGCAAACTTATTAAAAAAGTTTGTTTTTCCAAAACAAACTCCTAAAGCAGGAGTTTGCTTTTCAAAAACAAAAAAACTAATGATCCCACATGCTGGGAGTTTTCTCCCGGGGGCACAGGAAAATATTTTTTTCCTCTCCCTTATAGCCAGGCTTTTTCCGAAATACAGTAGATGGTATAAAGTCTTCTTGAACAGCCAGTATACTTAGTCGGGCCATCAGAGGAAGTATTCAATGGAGAAGCCACAAGCGAAGGAATGGGTCTATAATTAATTGAACCTAATGTCACTTGAGTATGAATGAATTTTCCAATTAAATCAGAGAAAGACATATAGGCATCAATGACATAGAAGAAAAGAAACTCACAGAGATTTTTATTCATTGACTTTATTACAAACATTGTAAGAAATAAGACACTGAATGAACAGAGATATTTTGTTACCTCTATTCTTGTGACCTATGGATCGATAATATCGCCGATCCAGTTTAATACTCATTTTTCAAACAGGAAATGTGAATCCACAATTGAGGTTTCAGAAAGAATTTGCGGGGTTCTCTTTCAAATTTAATTTCCTGGCTGTTTCTCAAGCACAGCGTTTGTGCTAGTTGATGTCTCTATCAGCAGCTGTGATAGTGCTGGCTCCAAACAGAAGTACAAAGACCTGGTTACATATTACACATATAAATCCAAATAGTAGGGAAGAGTCGTACCATTTCTTTTTGGGTGGGTTAGGGTTAGCTATCTATTAATATACCCCATTTGTGGTATTTTTATTATATAAAACCAATCAAAACAGACCGGTCACCCACCAAAATCTGACCAGTGTACAGGTCAAAAAGAGTGTCAAAAAGTATCTAAAAAAGTGAGGTGAGTCAAGGAAGTTCCTCATGTAAGCAACACCGGGGGAGCTGCTAGTAGGTACTCACTTCACTAGTGTCACCTTTGGCTCTTTCCTGACAAAAGGAAACAAAACCTAACTTCCAATTATGTGAAGCTGAAAAAGAGCAATGTTTCAAAAATAAAGTGGTATCAATCCAAAAACTGAAAAGTCCAGTTACATGCAGGAGGCCAAATGTGAAAAAACTATGGGGTTACAATTGAGTTACAGAAACACAAAATACTGTCTTTAATTTTCATTTTGTCCGTACTCATTTAAAACAACAATGTCATGTTTAGACCATTTTAACCTGAACGGTTGACATGTTTTATTGCCAATAATTTTGTGGCAATTTGATCAGGGCACAGGGACCCAGTTCCACCTCAAGGATGCACCCTACCGGATAGATGCCAGGCGGAGGCCTACCAGCAAACCACCATTATAAGTCACAGTAGACCAACAACTCCAAATGCCGTTGGGCCTGGCATCCCCGTCTTCCCTGCAACCGTGCCACAAAATTATTGGCAATGAAACATGGCGGCCATTACCACTTAAAATGTTCTAAACATGACATTGTTTGAAATTAGTCTTAGTACATATGGCGTATTTCTGCTCGTTCTCTCACTCTGCCAGGCAACAAAGCGCAGAAAGTTGTCTTGTGGCCTTGAAGGACTTCTTAGTAAATCTGCCCCTTGCTACATGCCCACCTCAGAAACACACACATGGAATGTCAGCACAAAGACGTGCGGAGTCACACATAATCCTCTTTGGGCCATATGAGATGTTTTATCTGGACCCTTCATCACCCCATCTTCTCTTCATAAGAGCCTGCTTATGAACTTAGGCTTCACCTTTGCTTATTGCCATGTTCTTTTGACCTCTTTGTTAGCCCCTAACCATTTTTTCCTGACTTTAGGAATCTGAGTTTCTCAAACTCTTTCTGCGATCCTTCAAACTTCACACTCATTCTCACCCATGCACCTTCGAACTCCTCTGCCAAGTTTCAGTTCCTATGACCTCAGATCCACCCTCAAACTACCATGCCAGCATCAGATTGTGTCTTCTATACTAAGAGGTCAGTGTGTAACAGTCCCAGTTTATTCTTTGATTGCTCAGCAACTACTTACCAGTTCAGAACATTTGCTGAAGAGGTGTATGTTTCTAGGGGTTAGCAGTATAAGAAGCATGACAGAGAACAATTTGCAAAAGGGATATCCTAATACATGTAGCTTACACTCACATAGGTTTCCTGCTCCTGGTTTTCCTCTTTCACTTCCAGGTTCTTCTTTGCCTTTAGGCGTTGGTCTTCCTCCTAGTCCTCCTCTTCTGGGTTGTTTTGGTTCTCCTGATCCTCATCCTGGCTGTGGTCTAACTAATTCTGGTTACCTTGGTACTGGTTTCCTGAATCTGGGTTTCTTTGTTGTAGTTCTTCCGGACTGTAATCTTCCAGGCCTGCTCTTCCTTGAATTAGCCCTGCCTAGGCCTCCTGATTGTGTTACAACTGATCCTCATCTTGATCCTGCTAGCCCGATTGGTCCTTATCCACTTAGACCTGTTTTCCTAGTTCTCCTAGAGGGGGCACCTCTAGTTTCTCTGGTTTAGGTCAACTGATTTTCCTAGTCCTTGTGGTTCACCTGGAGGTACTGGGGTGAATGTAAGACATTGATCTACATTCTGTCCATCAAATTGTTTTTTGTAATCACCTGGAGGTGCCTCCACTGGTTCTGGTCCTAATTATTAGATCCTCTTATACGGGGCCTGGTCATTTTGGTCCTGGTCTGGTCCTATTGGTCCTTATAGCTGTGGTGGTCCTGGTACCCCAGATCCTCACCAACATGGTCTGAATACCCCAGTTCCTAGCCCTCCTACTCCTCTTGCAAGTTCAGGTCCTGGTCCCTTGGTTCTGACCACTCTGGTCCTCCTAGCTCTATTCCTAGTCCTCTTTATTCTGATCGTTCTAGTCCACCCAATCCTCTCCATCGGGTTCCTAGTCTTAATGGCTATATTCCACCTGCTTGGTTCTCTGGGTCCTCCTCCAACATGTCATGATGCTCTTGGCCCTGGATCTCCTGCTTATTGTCATCTTGGACATCTTGGACTAAATATTCTGATCCTCCTCGTTTAGGTCATCCTGTTCTTAACTGTTCTTAGCCACCCAGCTTGGTCATCATAGTTCTTGTCATATTAGCCTTCCTTGTCCCAATCCTCCTTTTCCTCCTCATCCTTGTCCTGCCTGTCTTTATATGCCATGACCTGATGCTCTGGGCCTCTGTGAATTGAGCGTCCTTTTCCCCTTGGTTTTAGTGCCACTGTTCCTCATTGTCCTTATCCTCATCATGTCCTGTTGGCTCTGGTTTCCAGGCCATCTCCTCTTTGTTCTTCATGTTCTGTTCTCCTACTCTTCCTCACGCTCATCCGGGTTGCTTAGCAATGGTCTTCCTATTCCCATTCCTTACAGTCAGTGTCCTCTTCCTGCTTTTGTGCCCACTGTGATCCTTTGTTTCTGGTCTTCCTTGATTGGGCCTTTGTGTGCCTAATTCTCAAGGTTCTGATCCTTCTGGCCTCCCTGGTCATGTCAGGCCACCTTCTTCTAGCTCTTCTTTTTCTTTGCTGATCCTCTTGGCCCTCTTCCATGAAACCTGGTCCTTCTGATCTTTCTGACCTTCTCATATGATTCCCAGCACATTCGTTCCTAGTCCTGCTGGTCCCCTTGGTCCACCTGACCTCTTGTGTCCTGCCCATCTTAGCCCTTCCCCTTTTAGCTCTTTTCTTCCTGCTTTGGATCATCCTTGTAATCCTGGCCATGTGCCTTGTCCTCATAGTCCTTTTGGCACTGCACACAATGGTCAGGGCCTTCTTGGCCCTGGTTCTCTTTGTTTGGGTTCGTCTGGCCTGATCATGTTGGTCCTTGTCCTCTTGGCTATCTCCAGTCTCCTCTAGCTGTTCGATATTCCTCACCCTGATCCTGCTACCCCAGGACCTGGTCTATCTGCTCTACTTGGTACTCTGACCCCTGGTTCTATGGTCATAGTCCCTGACACTCCTAGGCCTGTTCCTGGCTCAATTGGTGCTGTTCCTTCTAATACTCCTTCCTTTAGTCCTGGTGCTCTGGGCTCTGGATCTCCTGGTATTCTTGGTACTGATCCCCTCATCTTCCTTGCTTATTGTGGCCCCCAGTCCTATTTGACTGGATCTTGCCTTCCTGGATCTGGTCCTGATCTTTTTGCCCCTTGTCTTCCAGCTGCTTGTCCTCATGCTGCTACACAAACTCATCATGCTCCTACTTTATCTGGTACTCCTGGGCCTAGCCATCCTGTTGCTCATCTTTCAGGCCATCCCGTTCCTAGCCCACTGGCCTAGACCTTCATGCTCTGACCATCCTGGACTGATGTCCCTGGTCCCGAACCTCCTTTTCCTCCGCATCCTGGCCTCCCTGGTTCTGTTACTCAAGGTCCTGATCCTCTTTGCCCTGTTCTTCCTGGTCCTTTGTTTCCTGGTCTTCTAAGAGCTTTTCTTTCTGACTTGACTGCCTGTGTCCCTTGCCTGCGCTACCTGGCACCACCCTCTAAGGAAATGCCATTACTGTTCTTCATAGTCCTTGTCCTTCTCACAATTCTGTGCCCATTGTCCCTACTCCTCTTGGTCCTGTTCATAGAGTTTCAGTTCTAGTTCTCCCGGGCTTGACCCACCTGCTATCATAGTGTTGGTCTCCCTGGTCATGGTCGTCCTGGTCCTACTTGTTCTATTGTGCATGGTGTCACAAACTGTGCCTTTTGGTCATCATGGCCCTTTCTGGTTCCTCCAGTCACGGCCCATCTGCCCCAGTTTCTTTGTGATTCTCTTGGTCCTAGTCACCTTGTACTGGATCTCCTCACCTCAAATTCCTGGCCGTGGTACAACAGGTCCTGGTCCAACTTGCTTCTTGTGTCCTGGCACTTTTAACATTTGTCCTCCTTGCCTTGAGTTGTCCTTATTCTCCTGGATATGTCCATTGTCTGTTTAGCCCAACTGGTAACGCAGCCATTAATCCAGGTCCTATTGATCCAGGTTCTCCTTGGTTTGATCCTCCTGAGCCTGTCAATTTCATCCTGGTGCTTCTGCCCACCTTTGTGCATTCCAATTAATCTTCCAGATGCTGGTTGTCCTTCTTACTTCTGCTCATCTGAACTGAATTCTAGCTCTGCTACTTGTATGATTGATCTGCCCCACTTGGCAATCTAAGACCTAGTTCCCTAGGTCCTGATCTTCATGACCCTCTTAGCCCTGTTTCTGGTCCTCCTGGTCATCACCCTTTTAGTTTATCTAGTCCTCTTGCTCTGGTCTTTTAGGTGTGTTGGTCCTGCCCCCTCTTCTCTGTCCTGCTTATCCTGGTATCCTGGACATACTGGCCATTGCTTTTTAGGTACTGGTCTTCTTATTCCTCTTCAATCTGGTCCTGATCCCCCTGGCCATCATCCTCCTGCTTAAGGCTCTGCAAGAACTTGTCCTTTCATGGATCATCCTAACCTTGCCTAAGTATAATGTTCCTGGACCTCTGGGTCATGCTAGTATAAGTAACTTAGATTGGAAGGGTGCACAGCTTTTATGTTTCCGTTTTAGTGTATTTTTTGTTTGTTTTTTAGGTTCTCCGCAGGTGGTGTCATAACCCCTCAGACGCCCTAACGAATCTGTCACACAAGTGATTCCAGTGATTCACTGGAACCATCCCTGAGGGAACACTGAATTCTCCTCTCTGATCACAAGAGAAATCCAACCCAGTTTTGTTGTTCTTAAATAAATTTCAAATGTTTATTCCTTTGGTATTTTCAAAGATAGTCATTTAGTTCATTATACTTTCAACGTATGAGGCATTATCAGTTTAACTTTGTGTCCAATGCATTTTGGGCATTTATATTGCCCTTCATCAGGGAATGATACTGTCAACAAAAGAATGTAAAGCATAATTACAATGCAATAATGTCAGTCAATATATCACATTAGTGTTCTGCCTAATTCACACAGTGATTGTGTACAGATATCATTGTGTTCACCAGCTAGAGTCCCTCGTGAAAAAAGTGAAAAAATGATGTTTAATTTGGAACTCACATGCCTGCTTCTGACCGTGGTTGTTATGTGCTGCAAAAAAATAACATGAGAAACGGAAAAATTAACACTTGTGAGTTCGCGTTTAAACCAGTTTGTGGCACGGCTCTATGTTAATGTGTTATCCCGTTAATTACTAACCTTATACGAATAGCCCAGCGGCCTCGCGGCAGCCTCTTTGCCTGTGTATCTCCTGGGTGAGGACGCCACTCAAGAAAGTGTTCGCCATTGTGTTTGCAGGTTTAAAATCTACTCCGGTCACGTGGTGTGCTGCAACTGATGAAAGACTATCTCAGTGTAGTGATGTCGAACTATGAGAAGGTGGTAATGGTGTGTTAGGTGAAAACAGGATTAATCCAAAAAAGGGGGCCTCCTGGGAACATGTTGTAGTTTGGAGGAAAATTACAAAAGAAAAAGAAAAATAGAATTGAAAATTACGCCTGTGGTCAAAAAAGGGGAGGAAGCTGGAGTCGAACCCTGACGTTTGTGTGTTGTGTCTATCAGTGCTCTACTGCGATGAGCTACATTGCAGTATGTAATCCAATGTGATTAATTGCTAGGAGTTAACAAAAAACAAGGTTAAGTCCATTTTAACAGTAATCACAGTTATACCAATGTGCACCTAGGAAACATTATTAAAGATATCATGAGAATTCAATTCTATCATTGAGTCCATGTGGTTTTTGGGTGGATAATTTATATATCCAAAAGTTTTCTCTCTGTAGGAGGTATTTAGTGTTGTCTCTTCCTTCTGTTTTTTTACACATTCCAAAACCATGAATTTGAGTTGTGAGATGTTATGTTTTTCTTCCATGAAATGCATAGCCACTGAAGATTTGGTATTTTTTTTCTCGAATGTTGGATTTGTGTTCTGTAAGTCTGATTTTAATGCGACGTTCTGTCTTTCCAATGTAAAGTTTCCACATGGGCATTTCAATGAATAAATAACATTTGACGTATCGCATGTTGCATTCACTTTGAGTTTTACTTCATAACCCCTCATGGGGTGGTTGATTTTATTTCCCTTTATGATATTGTTGCAATTGCCACAGTTCAGACACGCTTTGGTACCCTTGAAGATTTCTGTTGTTTTTACTTGCTAGTATAAGACCTTCCTGGCCTGTGCTTCCTGTCCTGGTTTGACTGGTCATCATTCCCATTTAGTCCTTCTCTAGTCATTTGGATCTCTGGTCTCCCATTTCACAGGTCTCCGGTCCAGGAGATTCTCATCCTCATCACCCTAATTCTCATCCATAAGTCCTCCTGGTCTGGCTCCCCTGGTGTATCTACTCCCCATTGTTTGCCTGTTCCATGTCCTTCTGATCCTGGTCCCCTTGGTCCATGTAGTCCTGGTCTTAGTTCTGGTACTCTTTTGTCCTGCCTTCATTTATTAGGTCTTTTGATGCTACTTCTGCTTGCCTTGGCTTTCTTAGCCCTCTCAGTCCCTGGTCCTCGTGGTCCATCCTACTAGTTCTTCTGATCTCCTGGTTTGCCTATTGTACCTTGTTCTTATCCATCTGACCACGGGCCCCTCTATCATGGTCCTCCTAGTAATGGTCCTATTGAGTCTGGTCTTCCTCATTCTGCTGACACTGTTCCGCCCACTTCCTATGTTGTAGGTCACCCAGGATCATGTAGTTCTTGTCACCCTTGTTTAGGATCCCCCTGAGTCTGACTCTACTTGACCTAAACTTTCTCATCATTTATAAGCCCCTGGTCAAAATCTAATCTAGGGAATCTAGTTCCAGTTAGCTCAGGTCCTTTTGCTTCTCGCCCATTGTTCCTTCTTCATCTGATGTCTGTGGGCTTAGCCCTCCTGTCACTGGTCCTTCTCTCCATTGGTCTCCTAGTACTGGTCCTCCTTGGTCTGTCTACTTGTATCTGCTTTTCCTGGCCATGGTTGTCTTTGTCTCTCTGGTCCTAGTCAGTGCACACAGGTCATCATAGCCCTTCATGATTCTTAGTGGTCCAGGGCCTTCTGTTCCTTTAACCTCTGATCCTCCTGTTTCTTCAGCCTTTGTCCACTGGATCCAGAATCCCCTGTTCCACTTCCTCCTGGCTCTGCTAATCCTTCTCACTCGGGTCCCGGTACCCCTAGAGTGGTTTTCATTGTTCTGTTCCTCATTGTCTCTGTGTTACTGGTGCCCTCTAGCATTAGTAGTCCTGGTCCTCATAGATTAGGTTACCCTTGGCCCAGTTCTTCTGTTCCTGGTCGTCATGGCTCTGGTCATTCTAACCCACCTAGTGCTCCACCTCTGGCCCTTATTCTCCTACATTTCATCCTCCTCCTTACACTACTACATTCTTCCCCAGTGCCTCATCCTCAATGACTTAAGTCAGGTACAGCCTCCAAACCTGTCACACATATTTTTATTTGGGGGGGAGGGGTGGTTAAAATCATTACTACCATTCCACAGATGCATTGTGCGGGTGACACCACAAATGTGAGTGTAGCTGAAGGGGATGTTCATGACATGGAACACAAAAGCATAAATGGCCTTACCTACTCTGCTGGGTGAATGGAATGAAAAAGTGTGTTTATTCACATGGTGCAGAGTGAACTCCTCCTGTGAATTTCTTAGATGAATTACTTACCTGGCTCATACATTTTCCCTTGTCTCTATGCTAAGACCTGTATGTTAAACAGTGCACCCCCAGCCACTGTTTTGTGTTAACAAGTCAGTGAAACCAGCCCCTCCTCCTCCCCCCAGCAACAGGGATATTTTACATAAGAGTGTGCTCTGAGGTAGCAGTGATCTTCTGTGTGCTGTTAAAACTGTGTTAATAGGGACTGTGCACTTCATTTTTTGGGCCAGGAGAGGGAGTAAAGTTTTATACAAACACTATTTTCAGAGGACAAGTTAGCCCTTACCTGCAGAAGTCCAAAGTGTGGATTGAGCCTGTCTGTCTCCTAGGATATTCTGAACAAAAAAAGCAGCTCCACAGTTCCAGCCCCCACCTCCAGGTCAGCAGACCTAGGACTGATGATTGGCTATTTCTATTCCCAGGCAAGTCTGAGCCCACCCCTCAGACCTGCTCAGGCCCCTTACGGCTTTGCTGGGTGCATCCCAAATCATTCTCCTTCATCTTGTGACTTGCAGCCTACCTGTGCCCCAGATTGCAGTGAGCAGAGTCCAGGAAGTGGTAAGGAGGCAGACTAATGCTGTCTCTTCCCTAGAAGAGTCTAAAAAAATGATGTTCCCTATCTGTGATTACTGTCTTTGCCTGTGGTTGTTACAGTTTAAAATAGTAGTTTTAACCTTCCCGTGATTGCATATTTAATTACCTGCTTTGTATTCAAACTTGTGGTTTTTCCTGCCCATGATTGCTTTCATTTAACGTGTTGAATTGTGGGATTTGCAGTCCTAAATCTCTGTAGTTTTTCCCTCTCATTCACTGTGACTATCAGTTTTCCCTCCACATTTCCCCTTGTCTCTGTGCTAAGACCTGTATGTTAAACAGTGCACACCCAGTCACCATTTTGTGTTAACAAGTCAGTGAAACCAGTCCCTCCTCCCCCCTCCCCCCTAGCAACAGGGATATTGTACATCAGAGTGTGCTCTGAGGCAGCAGTGATCTTCTGTGTGCTGTTTAAACTGTGTTTAATAGTGACTGTGCACTTAGTTTTTTGGGCCAGGAGAGGGAGTAAAGTTTTATACAAACACAATTTTCAGAGGACAAGCTTGGCCCTTACCTGCAGAAGTTCACAGTGTGGATTGAGCCTGTCTGTCTCTTGAGATTCTGAACATGAGAAGCAACTCCCAACTCCCTGGCCAGCAAACCTTGTCTGAGGTCGCTCGGACCTTATATAGTCTGCTAGTGGTAGGTACGTGTATACACTGATTGGTGGTTAAATCTGATGTTTCTATTGGATTAGGGTTAGTGTCCTCATTGGTAGAGTATTTGAGGGTTCTGATTGGTTTTTGGGTTGGGGATTCAATCAATGTAGGGTTGGGACTAGGTCTAGGTTTAGGATTTCTATTGGAAGTAGGGACTAGGGTTCCCTGTGATTTGGTTGCTTGGACTTGAGTTGGGACTACTGGTAGGGCTAGGGCCTCTATTGGACATAGAGATCAGGTTTTTTTAAGTTATTGGGTGCTTGGACTACGGCTGAGATTGGCTGTATCACTCGCTTTCCAACCAGAGTTTGGAATAAATCCAAGCATTGATCAGGACAGATGTAGGGAAAGGGTTTGTGCCATTGGCTAGGAGAGAGAAATTAAGAAATTAAGGAACCACCGTAGCCAACTCATGTCGTGAATTGATGTCTTGCCCAGGGAGTTTAGGTAATGGAACATTAGTAAGAATACAATGTATCTGTCATCCCCCTTTTTCATATTCAAAGAAGACGTATATTGGGGGTTTTAATTTTTTTCTCTCCTTTTTCTTTTCTTGTGTAGGCCGACATGCTGTTCATTATCCCCTGGACAAGGTTTTATCTAGGCAATGTGGTGGCTCAAGTCCTTCAGAAATTGACTCCTACCACAGAGGAGTACGAGTTTGTAATCCCATTAAATATTGATATATGAGTTCTCTCAGCATGGTGGGTGACATTGCAAAGCTTCTGCCCATGGATTCCAGTATTCTGGGCAAGGTGCAGTTTTGGAGGATCAGCCAGCCCAGGCTCTGTGGTCAGATCGGGGGAGAGGCTCAAGTCCTCCAACTGTAAAGAACTGATGGCAGTTTGGAGAGTGTTTAAAGTGTTCTCTGTAAAGGTGGTCGGAGCTGCACTGGTTATCAGCATGGACAGCATTGTAATATAAGCATATTTGAACCTGTAGTTCAGCACAGACTCCGGGTCCCTGAATAACTTCACTCTTGGTCTTGGGCAGAGAACAACGTTATATCCGTCTGGGATATCTAAATTCAGAGTACATGCTATTTGTTGGCTGATATCAAGAGCAACATTTTTCCATGTTCAAAAATGTTGTTCTCAATCCCCTTGTTTTTCAGGATATATGTCTTAGAATGAGGATTGATTTATTTGGACAGTACCAAAACTCAACTTTCTATATATTTTCCAAAGTTTCATAATCATCAGGTAATAGGGGTGGATGCCATTTTAAGTTGCTGACCAAGTATTCTCTTACATGCATTTCCTCCAATACCTATTATTTCCTAAACTATAAAGAAAATCAAAAGAGAACAGGCTGAGGTAATGCTGATGCTTGCCTTTAGGTCAAGGAGGACTTTACTTCCTTTTCTGTGCAGGCTCTCAGTAGGCAAGGAATGGAATTTTCCTTTGTCTCCTCCTTTCTTGAAGGATCTGGCTCTTCCTTCTACCTCTAAAGCTGTCAGGCTGGAAGGTAAATGGCCAGATCAACTGAGAAATGATTTTTCTCTTCCTGCGTCACTTTCAATACCGGCCTCTGGATCACCTTCTGCTATTAAAGCTTACAATTATCACTGGTGTTCTTTTGATGGTAGACATCAAATTCGAAACCACGCATGCCATTACAACGGGTTCATTAAAACGTCTGCGTTGTTACAACGCATGCCATTACAGCGCAAGTTGGAACAATGACTTGCTGTAAGGGGAAGAAGGTGTTGAAATCAAAATCCAGCACCTTCTCTACTGTTGCACAGACTGGAGTTGGAATAGAAATTATACTTTTCCAAAATCCAGCGCCCCCCCTACAGCAAGTCGTTGCTCTGACTTGCGTGTTAATGGTATAAGAAGTAACAACGCGGTAGTTGTAACAACCTCGTTGTAATGGCATGTGTGGTAAACGCATGCAAACTAATGTGCATATTCTCTTTTGATAAATGTTGCAGAGACATTATTGTTTTCCTGTCCAATTGTGCATTTGAGAGCATTCTTTGGTCATCAAATAAAGCATTTAGGTCCTCTATGAGTGACTTTCTATAATTAAAGCTTTGGTTTGAAGACCTTTTAAAGTTTCAAACTATTTAGATCACAGATTAGAGATATTTTTCTATTTTGGGTTCTCCCATTACTTTTATTTTTTTGCAGAAATCTCCCTTTGAGCCTTTTGTGAAGGCCTCAGGAAAACTGCTGACATTTTAACAGTAATGTTAATTTAATTCAAGCAATCAACACACCTGACTCTGACACACATTGCATGTAGTTAGGCATGCATGATGCACTTCTAATAGAATAGGGTACCCTTTATTTTTGGGGGTTTATTTGTTCCTTCTGGTGATTCCAGTTATGTTCTCTCTCTCCCATCTCCTCACTCTTCCGTCATCCAACCACGGTATTTCAGCAGAGGTACAACAGGACACACATACATTCACAAGCCATTATGTAGCACACTTTTGGGGTCCTCAAGTCACAATTCTGATGTCTTGATCAATGTTTCCTCTAGGTATTCTTCCTCGTGTGCGGCAATAGTAAATAAGTAAGTAATATTTATTGTTTAGTTAATTAAAACCATAACAATTTAGAACAGATAGCAAAAGCAGATAAAAACAATATTGTAACAAAAGATTAAAAGGAAAGACTTAAACATACTATCATTTTGTATCTTCTGAGGATTCTAAAAACAAACAGGATCAATATTAGAAAAGGTTCAGTGCATTGAATTAGTCCACAGTTTTTTTGTGCTTCCGACCCTTTTAGCACAACTTTGTGAATGCTTTAAGAAATGTAATCAGCCTGCCATTCAATGAAGGATCAGAGGGGTTTAGGCACGCCATTATTGCAGCTCTACAGGATCGAATACTTCTTTCATTGAAGCATGTTTTTAGAAGGATTACTCGTTCCGCCTTCAGTTTTTTACAAGTGCAGATTACATGGATGAAATCTTCTTTTTGATTATTGCACAGCCGACATGATATAGGGCCTGTGTACAGCCAATAGGGTTGGTCGGCCGAGGATGGTAAGGATCCAAAGCGTAATGTCATAAGTTGCTTTTTTACGTTGATTGAAAATGTTTCGCTCAAGTATGCCGCCGGTACAAGGGACTTATAGTGGTTCATCACCATCCAGACATGCGATCTTTGTCTAAAAAGGTTTTTATCCAGAAGCGATGAATGGGTTTTAGAAACTTTGTTGACTGCTTGTTTAAAAGATTGATATGGCAAGTTTGTATTCCATAGTCCAGTTGTGCATGTAATAGATAGTGATTTACAGAGATATTGCTTAGAAGGAGAAGTTTGGTCTTAATTTAGTTCACACCAGAGGGCTTCGTTGATCTTTGATGTGGCTACCCTTTGCTTCAATCGGTACCAAGTTTTCATTTATTAGGCCGAATTCAAGGCAAACCTGAGCTGGAGAGGCCGACCTTTGTATGTGAAATACCTTTTTATAGATGGAGGCTATTAGTTGGTTTAGAAGTTCTCCATCCTCGCCGTGGAAGGCAGAGCTGGCATAGGTCAGAGTTGGCAGGATTTTTGCCTTCATTACAGCGAGAAGGGGTTTATAGGAGGGGCCCTTCAGGTTTTTGGCCAGTGAGCTGAAGGCAAATGTTAGGGCACTTGTTCTCAGCGACATATAGCTTTTTTGCTCCGTAAGGTTTCTTGAGTTGTCAATATAGATGCCTAAGTATTTGTATTTTTTAACCTCCTCTAATTAGTTTCCGTTGAGCCAGATTGTCTGTTTTCTTCGCTGTTGGCTCCCAAGCACCATTGTTTTGGTTTTGGGTATGTTTATTTCAAGTTTGTTTTCTGTAATGTATGCTGACATTTCATTCAGGGATCTTTGGAGACCGATCTTAGTTTGGCTCATTAGTACCACGTCATTCGCGTATGAAAGATGTGATAGTCTCAGTTCGCCAAGCTTTGGTGGATGGGAATTAGTGCTGTCTAGCCTTTGAGAGAGGTCAGATAGAAACAAATTAAAAAGGTGAGGGGGTCAGGACACACCCTTGTTTTAAGCCTTTGGTGGTTGCCAGCTTCCTTGATAGTCTGGTCCCTCACTGATCTTAATCCTTAACCAGGTGTTTGAATAGAACATCAAAATGCCTTTTAATAGCCTTTCAGGGACGTCCAAGGCTCGCAGATTTTTCCACAGAAAGTGGCGGTCAACGCTATCGAAGGCTGCCTTTAGGTCTACAAAGCAGAGGTAGAGGTGAAGTTTCCTCTGCTTATGCTTGTTTGCGATTAATGATAGACCTAATATATTCGTCGTCGTCCCTAAGCCTTGTCTGAAGCCCGTCTGGTTGACCGGGATGAGATTGAGGTTGTCAGACCATACCTTGAGATCTTCCAGCACCTGGGATGCGTAGTATTTAGCCCCTACATCTAGCAGGGCTATCAGCCTGTAGTGAGCTGGGTTTGCTCTGTCTCCTCCTTTAAATATGGGGGTCAGAGTCGAACCTTGCCAGTTCACTGGTATTATGTTTAGATTCTCTATCTCGTGATATAATTCGGAGAGGTGATTACCCCAAAACGGAATGTCATGTTTGAAGATCGCTTGGGGGATTCCGTTGGGGCCTGGTGCACCGTCGTTCTTGCCTTTCTTAATTAAGCATCGGACTCTTTCACTTGAGGGGGAGGAGTAACTTGTTCCTAATGCCCGGGAAGAAATTCCCTTAATTGGATTTATTTCGGCATAGGGTTGCTCCTTTTTTTTGGGAGATGCTGAGTCGTCTGGGCTGGTAGTATCTGTAGACACATTGGGCTTGCCGTATCCCACAACTGTATCATAGGTGTTTTCCACAATTGTTTCTTGATGGGTTGAGTCCGTAAACCTCATGGATAGAAATTCTACCCACTTGGATTCTTGTATGTTTGATGATAAGCATCTTGCTGGTCGATTCAAGCTATTTATGATTATCCAAAACTGTTTTGAGTTGGATTTCTTTGAGCTACAGAGGAGTTCAGCCCAGAATTTGTCATTGATCTTTCTTTTTTCTTCCCAGAGGTCTTTTTTATAAAGTTTCCTGAGCAGCCTTGCCCTTTTCCATGCTGCTGTATCAGGAGTTGTACTTTTTAGCATCCTTATGGATTTTTTGAGTCTACGTTTCAGGGTTCGCAACCCTGCCGATGATGTTTTTCCTGGGTCGTTTATTTGGCTGTGCTTGTTTGTTTGCGTTTGTACAGACACCATTAAGCCCACTGTGAATTTTTCCCATGCGTGAATTTTATTGTGGGCCCCGGCATTGCTAGTGATTAACTTCTTTTTTATTTGTAACTGTAAAGTTTCAATTGTTTCGTTGGACCATTTTAGGCGTTTTAGGTCAACCGTGTGTATGTTGCCTTCAACCGCTGCGTTTATCTGGTGTTTAGTAATTTTTAGCCTAAAATGTATCAGCTGGTATGAGTGGTCGCTCCTGGTTGTGAACTCTATCGAGAAGTTGGCGAGGCAAGGGGTCAGTGTTACTGAGATTGCTGTATAGTCCAGTCTAGATCTTGTCTTCCCCCCATGGAATGTAAGCTTAGGGGGGAAATCATCTGGCGTTCTACCGTTTATCACTCTTAACCCAAGAAACTCTAGGGCATTTACCAGTCCCTGGCATGCCCGGTCCACTTTAGGCCTCGTTGGCTGGTGTTGACGGGGAACGGACCAGCATATGTTGTCCGATGCTAGAGATTCGTCCTAGTCCGGGGTGTGAATTAGGTTTGAATTGAAGTCCCCTGTGAGTATCAAATCCCATAAGGGAAAGGTGCTCTGAATGTTTGTAATAGTTGCAATTAGTAACTTATTGTGGGCCAGTTTTTTCCTGGCCGTAGGGTGTGCGTATGTGTTAATCGAGAGGACAGTTTATGTTCTGTTAGCAGGCCCTGCTGTGATTTTGATAAGTTGGATGCTTGGTCCTACTGAGGCCATTTGTTCACTTTCCATTTTTAACTCTGTAGATATATAGACTGCCAGGCCTCCTTTTGGCCGCCCAAAGGTTTTAATTTTGGTGGCTGGAACTATGTAGTGGATGTAATTTGCCAAAGGGAGAGCTTCGAATGCCCAAGTTTCTTGTAGAGCTATTATATCATAGTTCCCCCATTTTTTTGGGTGAAGTCCATTCTCCAGCCATTTTTTTGCACCTGCGATGTTCCACAAGAGTATCTGTATGTTATTTGGGTCTTGAGTTGATGAATTGTTTACCGTTGGTCAATGACGTGAGGTTGAGTTTAGGACTCCTGGCAGCCAACCCCAGTTGTCCTTAACACCTTCCATTCCATTTAACTGGTCATCCAGTGGCACCCTTTTCTGTGTTGAAGACAGGCTGCCTCCGATTGCTCCTTTGAGCAATGTTTGAATGTTCGGCGTAGCGTCTTTTCGCCTTTGACCGTTTCTGTTGCTGGGGTTAAGAATGTTGTTCAAGGGGCCAGGGTAGCGTGGTGAAGCTGGTTTTAGCAGTTTTATTCCCCAAGCTTCAAATTGCACCTTAGAAGCCATGATGAGCTGAACGTCTTCCTCAGTCAGACAGGTTGTCAGTGTTTGCTCCTTACTTTTTTGATTTGCCATTCCTTTAAATTCCACTGCCAGTAGGTTAGCTGAGGTTAAGCATTTTAGCACTGGGATGTTTGCTGTAAGTTTCAATATATTCCCCCTGTTCAGTGTGTCCTGTCAACCTTTTGAGTCATATTCTGGGATTAGCAGTAGTTGACATTCTGTTGGAGCATTACAATGGACCGGCTGTTGCAAAAAAACGTCTTCCTTGTTTCCAATTTTGATTTTTTTTCGGTCGTCTGTGATTTCAACTTTTATATTGACCTGTTGAGTCTTGAAATCCTCTGCGATAAAATCGACCAGGAGATCATCCGCCCGGCTTCTTGAACTATAGATGGTTTCTGTTTCCAGGGCCGTGTTCCTTCAAGTTGTTTCGCCTTCCTGTGCCAATTGCGATATCCTTTTGTTATGCTCCATTCCATTGGCTTCTCCATGACTAAGCATTTGGAGTTTTTGGAGTTTTGGGGTGGCCTTTTTCTGGCCCTCTATCGTGCTATTGCAGCCTTTTTGGTGCCTGGTTTTTGAATAATCTTGATTTTCATGGCCCTTTAGCCATCCATCTACAAAGTCTTTTTTGGTGTCATGGGCCGTTTCTGTTTTAAATTGCGTTTGATTATTTACCGCTTTGTTTCCTGGGCCTATTTCCTCAAGACAATTGTGGGCTGTAGAAAAGCTGGAAGAAGTTCCTTGTTGCCCTTGTCTTCTCTTGTCTTCTTTAATAGTTTCAGTCCGTTGCCCCCTTTTGTTCTGCGGGTTTTTCAAATAATTGGTCTTCATTGTTTGTTGGAAACCGGCTTCAGTGGCCTTTTTAGTTGGCCCATGTGTGTTGTCCCCTTTTCTTTCAACTGATTTATCCTTTTCTGCCAGTTCTGAGCTAGTGAAACTGGCGGAGAGATCGTCTGTTGAACTAACTGAGACTATTGATGTGTTACCTGTCTTTGGTTGGAAGAACATTGGGTAGGTCTTTATTCTGTGCTGCTCTGTAGGGAGAGACATTTTGTTGCGTGCTTTCCTATCGCGTTTTTTTTGTTTACGTGATAGATTTCGATCTTTGTTGCTTATATTCTCCTGCTTGTCTATTTTATTGTCCTCACAACGTTCTGGGTTTAGGAGAACTTGGTTGTTTTCTGTTTTAAGGTTTATTGGTTCATTATCGTTTTTTTTTTCTACATTCACCCCCAGGGTTGTTTTATTTATTTGTATTATCTGTTCAAGAAGTATGGGAAGCAGGCTTAGTTTGTCGATTATTGGGCTGCATGCACGCTGGACAGAATATTTTGCCTGGGCTCTTGAGATGAGATTGTTCATGTTCTCCAGTTTGGTGTTGATCCCAGCTATTTGTATTGTATCATAAGGTCTATTTGGATATCCATCTTGTCATTTTGTATATTGAATGCAGTTATTGTTGTCCGTAGTGTGTTCAATAAGGTTTTGGATGTCTCAGAGAAAACACTTTGACTTCTGGCTGTCGCTCCTTGTTGGTATGGCGATTTTACTTCCTGGGTTTGTTTTGGGTCTTGGTCTTGGTCAAGCCGGTGGATTTTTTCATCACCCTCCCTGCCAGAGTTATTGTTGGAGTTTCTTGAATTGGTATTAGTTCCCTGGAAGGAATCCTTTAAAGTTGTATTGTTTTTAGGATTAACTTGGTACTTTCTGCCCGTTTGAGCTATTACTTCGGAGGGAGTTGTTTGCATGGTGTTTGTAGGTTGTAGGTGACATTCTTTCAGTTAGCCAAGCGTTGTCTATTTCTTCTTGGTCTTCTTGGATCAGCTGGTGGACCTGGGCGGCTGTCTGAAGCCGTATTAGTCTTGCGTTATTTGTTGCTGGCTTCGGGGTAGAAGATGTAAGGTCCCCTTGAGCCGTTTTGAGAATTGTTGTTGGTGAGTAGGATTTTTCCCTGAAGCTTGTTGCCCTTTGCTCAGGGTTGGATGCTCCTGCTGTCTGATTCTGCTGGTCAGTTTGGTTCATGTGCTCTGGATTGTCTTCAGTAGGGTTATAAGAAGTACCCTCACTTTTGTTCCCATCTGTTTGTACGGGATCTGTACTCAGGTTTGAGATCTCTTTGTGTGCCATACCTGCGCTAGTGCAGTTGATCAACTCCTCCATTTCTGCCAGGGTGAGACTGGTCAGGTCGGACTTTTCCTCGTTCTGGCTTGGTTTTCGTAAAAGCCACTGTTCGATGGAGCCATCTGATTTTTGACCCACTTCGTTGTGTATCCTGTTTTTTTCGTTCCTGGTTGGAGAAAAAGTCTGGGGAGCCAGAGGAGTCTTAAGACCTTGGATCTCCGCTGTTGTGGAGTAAATCGCTGCACTAGGGTCTTTAAGCAATGGCAGTCTTTCACCCGTCGCTAGCTTTCTTTTGGCGCCTTCCGTTGCGTTTCTGAACATTGTTGATATCGGTGTTATTAGAGGTCTTTTTAGCTTGGTAGCACAGCCTTCTGTTTCCAATTTTTTTCTTCTTTCTTGCTCTGCTTGTCGCTCTCAGTTTTCTGAGTTGGGGCCTGTGTAACTCTCCCCGATCTCATTTCCCTCGTCTTTCAATCCCCAGTATCATTCACGTTGCCAGGGAGGCGCCCGCCCCAGTTCTCTAGCGCTTGCTGCCACTGGCTACCAGCTCCACACAGTCAAATTAGGCTCCAAATGCCTCCAGAAGAGTTGGCAGCTTACTCCCCGTGTGCGGAGCTTCTATCTCTTAGAGAATACTGTTTTGCGATATCTGCCACTTTTAAAATTCAAGTTCTTGGCTCCTGCTGCTTTGGATTCCCTGCTCGCGGCTGCTGTTAAGCTTTGCGCAAAGCACACGGCTCTTCCCACTCTTCCCGCTCACCTATGGTCTGGTAAATCAGCGTTGAACCTCGCTGTCCCTGCCACCCGTGAATGCAGGCTGCAGCTGCTGCTCCCACGCTTTGCAAGAGACTCACCCACCGTCGCCAAAGACTGAAGTCGACGTGCAGTCAGAGTGGATTGCGTGTAAAATAGTTAAGTTCTAGTGGGTCTTTGTGGTACTCGCGGCGGGGGGTAGGCTGGGGCTGACCAGAAATTAATGAAGCTGGAGCAAAGATCAAGAGTCAAAAGTATAAGAGTAAGAGAGAGAGGGGGCCGGCTTTGTTGGGAGGTTAGTTGAATGTGGAGGGCAGTTTGCTAGTTACAATAGACTTTTGCCTTCCCCCCCCACGCTGAATGCCCCGCACCACTGCTGGTCACGCTCACCTGCAGGCACTTCCTCACTCAGCTGCAGCATTGCGGCACGCGCTGACACTCCTCACTGCTCCTCTTTGCCTAGCGAGACCCGGCGGGTGCCCTCACTTTCCAGCACCGTTAGTCCGTTATTTCCGTTATTTCGCCTGTCCTCGGTCCTCGATCCGCGGCCCCCTATTGCTCCTGCAGTATAACTCACCGCAGTTTAGCGGCTTCTCTTCTCCGTTCTCTGCTCTCAGCTCCGCTCTCCGCTCTCCGAACTCTGGAAGCGGAAGGAGTCAGCGCTAGCCGTGGCCGCGACCACTGCCGGCACCTGCACCGCCCGGAATAGTACAGGAGGCGGGGTGGCAGTGCGGGAGGAATAGGATGCAAACCTCCGTAGCCCCCGGTAGAGAGAGCGATGTGCGGCGTGCTCTCTCTCACGGCTGGCTCGCTGGCCTCACTGGCTCTCTGGTGCTCTGATGCTTCAGTAAAACCCGGTATGGAAAATGCAGAAACCTGTAAAGGCCCAGAAATCCAAAGTCATTCGCATGAAGTGCTTGGGCAGTGTGCTGCAATAGAATGTTTGTGTGCACACTTTTCTAGTTAGTGTGTGCAACTCAGTGATGAGATGTGCAACTAGGCAAATCGGCCAGCTACCACTTAAAGGTAGATTGCAAGCATTAAAGTTACTCCTTAGTCACTGATCGGTCATTCTTCTTGTACTTGTGCATCCATTAATCACGTATTCATTCTTGCATTCACCCACTTACACAATCGCAACACATACACAGATTCAGCCACGTATACAAGATACATAAAGATGAAAATAAAATGTGTTATTGCCTAAAAATGGCAGATGTATGCTTGCAATAATAACATTAAACAAAGGAACAGATGGGCATCTTGCATTGGTATTGTAAATAGTGGTGGGCATTTGCAATGGAATTGTACATTGTGTATAGTTCCAGCTGACTGCCATGTTAGAATTCTGTTGGCCATCTTGCAATGGTACAACAATGATGCAGTGTGGATAATATCATTGCATGATGGTCATCTAGTTTAGAGGCAGCAGTTGGCCAGATTGCAGTGCACTGCAGATGAAGTAAGTGTGAAGCAATTAGTCAATAAGCTCAATCTTTGGAGCTGTAGCATGCTTTAAAAATGAAAATAAAAAGCACTTGAAAGTAGAAAAGGGAAAACTAAAAGACTGGCCTACTAGCCTTTACACTGAGGGCACTCATTTTCAGATGGATGTGCACATGTGATCAGACAAATGTCATCACTCACAGGGAAAAAAAGAGCCACGAAATGAAGTGGACTGACCGATTTCCCTATGCTCTATGGTATCAATTCCCAGAGGAAAGTGTCAATGACACCTATACAGGCTAGTGGCAGAAGAGGGCTGGCCAAAAACCTCTCTCTGTATCTATCTATCTATCTATCTATCTATCTATCTATCTATCTATCTATCTATCTATCTATCTATCTATCTATCTATCTATCTATCTATCTATCTATCTATCTATCTATCTATCTATCTATCTATCTATCTATACATAGATAGGTAGATAGATAGAGAGAGAGAGAGAGAGAGAGAGAGAGAGAGAGAGAGAGAGAGAGAGAGAGAGAGAAAGAGAGAGAGACATAATAATGTCAAAAGCTACATAAAAGACACTACCGAATTTTTGCTAAAACTATCAGAAGTTTCCATCGACCCAGAGGAACATTTATTTCTATGTAAAGCTGACGTGAACTCATTATATACCTCAATCCCCCATGGGGGGGAATTGAGGCCATTGAAAATGCCATCTTGAATAGTGACATTGAATTTTCTATGCAACAATTTTTAATGGAATTGATGATATTCACCCTGTATCACAGTTATTTTTAATACAACCACAAATGGTACCTACAACTATCCGGGATGTCCATGGGTAATTGCGCCGCGCCTACGTATGCAAATACCTACATGAAACAATATGAGGACAACTACATCTATGGAGAAGCAAATTGGACAAAAAACTTGAAGCTGTCTGTCTGTCTGTCTGTCTGTCTGTCTGTCTGTCTATCTATATATCTATCTATCTATCTATCTATCTATCTATCTTTCATTATAGTAGCTTTTCATACTCTAACCATGGGTTACAGGTATCTGTCCAGGTATTTCCCCGCCGGTTCATGCAGGGATCCTCTGGTGGATACTATGGGCCTAAATGGTGGGTCCTTGAGGTCCTTATGTATTTTGGGCGTCATATGAATAGACAGACTTTTAGGGTAATTGTAATTGTAATTGTAAAATAGTTTTTATAGAGCGCATACTATCGCTCCACGGAGCATCTTGGCGCTGTAAAAACCGTAGCCTAGAATGGTGGGCCGGAAATACTACTCACATCAATTTCAAAGTACCTCAAGGTTTAATTGAGCCTAGACTAACTGTTTACTAGCCGTGTCTGGTAGATTAAAAATCCAGGTTTTCAGGGCTTTCCTGAATTCGATTTCAGTGGGGATTTGCCGTAGGCTTTGTGGGAGTTTTTTCCAGGCTTTAGTACCAAGGACGGCAAGAGATCTTCCTCCTTTGGTGGCTAGTCTAAATCTGGGGACTGTTAGGAGACACATGTCTGATGACCTCAAGTTCCGACTTGGTATGTACGGCTTGAACCGTGGGAGCAGATATTTAGGCCCTTTTTTGTGGTATGCTCTAAAAGTAATTACCAGTATCTTAAAGAGCACTCGCTTGTGTATGGGGAGCCAGTGTAACTGTTTTAAGGCAGCAGAAGCAGAAGATCTCCTTGGAAGATTAAGCACCAGGCGTGCAGCAGCATTTTGGACAACCTGCAACCTGTGCAGGGTAGATCTATTCACTCCTGCATATATGCTGTTGCAGTAGTCTAAACGTGATGAAATTAGTGCCACTGCAACTGTCTTCTTTGCTTCCAAAGGGATGAAGTTGAAAAACTTTCGAAGACCACGTATGATGTTGAAACACGATCCTGCCACTGCATTCACTTGTTGTTTAAAACAGAGTTTTTCATCAAATCTGACTCCCAGGTTACGTGCGGATAGTACTGTTTTTGGCGGGATTTCCTCATTAGGGGGCCACCATAGCTGGGGGGAGAACAGATTTTGGGGACCCACAGGGAGAATTTCAGTCTTGCCCGTGTTGCATTTCAGATGGTTAGTCTTCATCCAGTTAAAGGTAGCGGTGAGGCACTTTCCAAGATTATCCTCCACTCTTGTAGATTTGCTGTCTAAGACTAAGATGAGCTGAGTATCATCTGCCTATGATACTGTATTGATGTTAAATGATGTTATTAGCTCAACTAGAGGTGTCATATATAGATTAAACAGCACCGGGCTTAGCCTTGATCCCTGGGGTACACCTGTTGGATTTTTTTGCTGATAAATACTGTCCAAGGACAGTAGTCTGTTTCCTGTCCGCAAGGAGATTTTCCATCCATGCCAAGGCCGTGCCCCCTATGCCCACCGTAGTTAAACGGTTAATCAGTATCTCATGTGAGATCGTGTCGAAGGCCGCCGACAGATCCAGGAGAACAAGGACTGCCCTGTCCCCCTGATCCATGGCGGCCCTCAGTGTCTCCGTTGTATAAAGGAGAGCTGATTCCGTTGAGTGGGCGGCTCTGAAACCCGATTGGTTGTGGTGTAAAAGATCCTCATCCTCCAGAAATTTGGTCAGTTGTTTGTTTACAACTGCCTCGGTGAGTTTGAAGAGAAACGGTAGTAATGAGATTGGCCGTAAGTTTGATAGAGTGGTGGGATCGGCCATCGCTTTCTTCTGTAGGGGTTTGACCGCCGCTAACTTCCATTCCTGAGGGATTTTAGCTGATGTAAGAGAGGAATTTATTATGTTATTAATAATCGGGTTCACTAGGTCAATCAAAGAGTGTAGTATCTTGGGGGGGCATGGATCAAAAGGTGAACCGGATCTTCCAGTCAAGATTGCCTGGCGGCTGTCTTCCAGACTAATTGGCAGAAATTCATTCAGCTCCGCCTTTCTGGTATCTGGGTCTGATGTTCCTATTTTATATCTCAAAAATGGTGTGGGGAAGGCTTTTGTGAGATCCTGGACCTTTGCCTCAAAATAGTTCGCAGTGGAGTCACAGAGGGTCTGAGAGGGGGGAATGTCTTGTCTGGTAATCTTTGGATTTAGAAAGTCATCCACTATTTTAAAGATCTCCTTCTGCTTATTTTCTGCCGACAAGATTGCCTCAGAGAAGAATGCTTTTTTGGCATTTTTAATCAGCACATGATACTGATTTCTTGCTTCCTTGTAAATTTGTCGTTCTTCCATTGTGTATGAGTGTCTCCATTTCCTCTCCAATAGTCTGACCTCAACACGCTTGTCTCTAAGAGATTGTGAGAGCCAGGGTGCTATTTTTTTCTTTTTCTTAGACATGTTCTTAGATCCTTTAGTGCTAATTTGTTCTAGGCTAGTCGTAATCCAGTGATTAAAGATCGCATTGTCTACCTCATTGTCCCCCGTCAGGGTGGGTTTGCCCTGTATTATAAGATCCTGAAAGTCTGGGTCCTGACTAATTTTGCTCCAGTCATATTTATTTTGGGGGGGTACAATTAGTTGCCTTTTGTTCGCTGGTTCCTTTGTTATAGTTAGTTCCAAGGGAATCAGCGAATGGTCAGTCCATGTCTGGGGGCACGGTTTATTTGCCTTAAGGGTCATTAAATTTGTACAGATACAGTCTAACATATGACCAGCTTCATGAGTAGGGTCTCTGTTTAGTAACGATAGCCCCCACATATTGAGAAGTTCTAGAAACTCCCTAGTGTTAGGGTCAGTAATTGTGTCCAAGTGGAAGTTTATATCACCCAGGATAGTAAAATTTTCATATTTAGGGATGATATTACTGAATGTTTCGGTAAAACTCTCCAGAAACTCCTTATGAGAACCGGGAGGGCGATATATCAGAGCTCCGGAGAAGATATTAGATTCATGTGTGTGAAGGCAAAAACCTAGACACTCTGCTCCTTTTACGTCAGGGAGGTCGAAGGTGGTACACTTTATGGAATCTCGGTGCACAATAGCAATTCCTCCTCCTTGTTTAATTTGCCTGTCAGAGCGTTGGATATGATAACCCTGTGGTAAGGCGTTGACCACATCGGGGGTGCACCAGTCCTTCAGCCACGTTTCTGTGATGAAGAGCAAATCAAGGTCATTCTCTTCGATCATATCGTGGATATGTGCGGCATGTTTGAACATGGATCTAACATTGATTAAGCCTCCCTTCATAGTTTTGGAAGGTCGGGTGTGGTTTTACAGTTTTCAGGGATTGTAAGCGGGCCGCAGTAACTACACTTAATCGGACCCTGACAGTTAGCAACATTTATGGTATTTAGACATTTCTCATTAGGAATGTTTAATGAGAGTAGCTCCTGTCTAGTATATGGAGTTATAGGAACATATTTACCAGGGGGAGGGGCCCTGCGCCCGGCCGTGGCACGGACGGGCACAGACGGGCTTACCTCTGGCGCACCTCCGGCGTGATTGCGGCGCGCCCGCTGAACGCCTCCGCTGCGCGGAGCCATGGCCGTTTGATTTTATACCCGTGACTCACCCAAGATGGCCGCCGTAGTCACTTCCACCCGAGTCCCTGGAATCCCAGCCCTAAAATCGGCTGTAAATTCTGGGGGGAGGCAGCGCTAGCTAGGTAATCAAAACTAAAGTGCAAATGTGCTTTTAAAAATGTAATCTACACCCTTATTTCGGTGCGATTTCAGCGTCGCAATTAAATCGGCGCGCTGGTGCTGGGGAGGGGAGCGGACACACAGAGCAAGTGCTATTAATGCAGAAAAGGTTTCAGGTTAAAAGAGAACTGCCCGGCTCAAGCCTCAGGCGAAATAATGCTGTAGTCTCGAGAAATGAGCTCCTGCCTTACTTTTATACCGGTGACTCACCCAAGATGGCCGCCGTAGTCACTTCCACCCGAGTCCCTGGAATCCCAGCCCTAAAATCGGCTGTAAATTCTGGGGGGAGGCAGCGCTTGCTAGGTAATCAAAACTAAAGTGCAAATGTGCTTTTAAAAATGTAATCTACACCCTTATTTCGGTGCGATTTCAGCGTTGCAATTAAATCGGCGCGCTGGTGCTGGGGCAGGGAGCGGACACACAGGGCAAGTGCTATTAATGCAGAAAAGGTTTCAGGTTAAAAGAGAACTGCCCGGCTCAAGCCTCAGGCGAAATAATGCTGTAGTCTCGAGAAATGAGCTCCTGCCTTACTTTTATACCGGTGACTCACCCAAGATGGCCGCCGTAGTCACTTCCACCCGAGTCCCTGGAATCCCAGCCCTAAAATCGGCTGTAAATTCTGGGGGGAGGCAGCGCTTGCTAGGTAATCAAAACTAAAGTGCAAATGTGCTTTTAAAAATGTAATCTACACCCTTATTTCGGTGCGATTTCAGCGTCGCAATTAAATCGGCGCGCTGGTGCTGGGGAGGGGAGCGGACACACAGGGCAAGTGCTATTAATGCAGAAAAGGTTTCAGGTTAAAAGAGAACTGCCCGGCTCAAGCCTCAGGCGAAATAATGCTGTAGTCTGTAGGGTGTTCTTGAAGTAAGTATCTTTTAGTTTTGTCATCAATGGTTCCTATTTCCAGAGCTTTGGTTAAAAGCTTGATGAGTTTGTCTTTGAATAGGTTTGTTGGATTCCCGTCCCATTTTGAATATGTTTTTTCATCCAAAATATGTTCCTTGATTTTTTTGTTGTACATTTCAGTGTTCAAAGTGACCAGGGCTCCCCCTTTGTCTGCTTTAATGCATTTTATATTTTTGTTATTAGTTGATTTTGAAATGTCTTGTGCTGCATGGTGCTTGGTAGGAGCTATGTGGTCGTAGGCCCATAAGTGTATCAGGTTTTTGATGGGTAGGTGGAGGTAACACATTGTCAAAAAAATGTCTTAACCTTAGTTTTCGAGTGAACTTAAAAGTGCTAATATCTAATTCCAGCTGGTTGGTCTGAGTTGTAGGAATGAATGATGTTCCTTTCTCCAGTAGTTTCATGAAACTACTGGAGAAAGGAACATCATTCATTCCTTCAACTCTAAGCTGTTACTCTTCGATCATTCTCCTCTTATTACTTTTAATGATTGTTCCCCACAGCAAAGATTAAGCACTAAATATTTGGGTAGAAGTCATAATGCATTTAAGCATGATGATTATATAAGCAGCATGATTGGTGATTGCTATATCCTTATGTTTCAGCGCTCCTTGATAAAGGGCAAAACTGCCCGAAATGCATTGGAGTATCCAGAAATGCGTATTATGAAATAATGATCTCAAATGATGAATTATGGTGAAAATACATAAAGATTGATATGAATTGAAATATCATGAAATACAATTCTGGGATAATAAAATAAAATATATGAAACGCAAAGAAACCTAATAAGGAGTCTTTTTACAAAGAACCCATGGTGTGCCCTTTTCCGGGATGCTCTCACAATTTGGTGGTTGCACATTTTGCTATAAGTACGATTGTGCAATCACTCTTTAAATGCCCCTAAATGGTTAATGACCTTTCAAACATTAAGATCCTGGGTATGTATTTTCGGTCATCACTTAAAATGCACTCAGTCACCATCACCAGAAGCACCTGCCGAGGGAGAGGGTGATCAGCAACAGGAACTTACCTGGATGTCCGAGTAGCACAAACAAAAGAGCTACGCTCAGGCTTGTCAAATTAGAAACTCAGAAAGCCCCTGTGCCTCACTTTATTGTGACACAAAGGAGAACGTGGAAACTCATTTATAAGTAGCTTGTACCCTCCACTGTATTGTCCCAAACTTGGACCTTAAACACCCTACACGTCCAAAAGAAAACATCCAGCCGGGACCCAGGGAGGCATTACATAAAAGAATCTGAGCAGAGGCCGAAACTGCCTTATTTTACCTTGTTGTTCTTGGAGTCTGAGCAGAAGGGTGTGGCAGACTGGACTCAAGCTGCAGGGAAAGCTTTGGAATGCTCTCCTGCTTCTTCAGGACTGCCTTGCAGGTATTGAAATGCTCGGGATTAGCATTTGTAGAGAAAAAAATATATATTTTTAAAAAGCATTCAGCAGCGCAGCTTCCTCACTATCAGCGCACTTTAAAGGCTCCAGTGAAGCATTTAATGAACGCAGCGAAATTCTTTGTAGTGTGCGTTGATTGTACATCTCTGCGTGGAGGGAAGCCTAGGTGTGCGCACCCGCGTACCCGCGCAGTTTAGAGGGAACTATGGTCTTGACTATATGGGGTGAGGTGCTGGTGTATTTGTCTGAAGTTGTGTGCAAGAATATAATAGCCTGTTCTGTGTTGAACAACACCGCCATACGAATGGGCTGAAAGATATGTATTAACCCTCGGATATGTCCACATCCGGGGAACCAGGTTGTTGCCCGAGACAGAGGTCAGGGTATGCAGGTGCATTATTGGCTGGTCAACTCTTTTATCTCTTGAGCTGCTAGTTTGTTTACGGTCTTTATGTGGCTGGACAGTCTCTTGACCATGATGAGTGTTGAATATCTAACACACTGTCCATGAATACTGTACTCAGTTCACTTTCCATAATGCATGTAATGTAAAAGCTGTGCTCAAAAGAAACATATGTGCGCACTTGTCCATAATTATTTTTCATTATCTACTATATATTTTGTTTGCTGTAAATAATTGTCTTAGATCATTGCAGTTTGAATCAGATAATATATTTGTTTGTATTAGTTAGTGTTGTTTTCCCACATGGGGAGTCTCCACCTGTGTGGGGAGATACATGTCTTCACTCAGGGCAGTAAAACGCACTTGGGGTGGAGAACTCTTCTGCAAATAAGCAGGAAATGATTTTCAGAAAGAAGAAGTACGCCAATTTGAAATCATTCTAAGCCTAAGCCATCCGTACTTCAGAGAAGCATCCTCCTCCATCCTGGTGTTCCCTGCAATCAACATGACTGATGAACTTGAGGAGAAGGCCCCCCCTTTTCACCCAGCTAGAATTAAACATAATCAGTGAGGGTTTCATAGCCAAGTACCCTCATCTTTATGAGTACCCTCATCTGTATGGGGAACCATATACCAAGCTGAGCAATGTAATGCTGGTCCAAAATATGGAGCGACATTGCCATGCACTGAAGTGCAGGGGGCGTCCAACACTGGAGGGGGAAGCTGTTCTATAAGTGCTAGGAGGATCTGCCATGCTGGGCCCATATTAAGGTGCAGGACATTTGGGCTTGTACTTCCCATCAAACTACCATACCATAGGGTACTGAAAGCTGCCTGTCTGACCCTCCATTCTCAGCTGAAAGAGTTTGAGCAGCAGAATGATGGTAGGTGTATGAACATTTGTAAGAAATTGGGTTACTGGTTGAGGCTGGTGGAACCCTACTCAAGCAGTAACCCACAATCTCTGTCAGGGTGAAACACAAGCAAGCCCCAAATTAAACTATACTTAACCCTCTGGTAGCTTGGCCTGAAAGCAGTCAGGCTTGACTTAGAGGCAATGTGTAAAGTATTTATGCAGCACTTCAAACAGTAATAAAGTGAACCCACAATACAAGAAAAATCCCACATCAATTTAGAAAAAAAGAGTGAGTTGAATTTAACAAATTATTTGAGATCAAAACAACAAAAATCCAACAATTAGGAGCAGGATCTGAACTTTTTTGCTAGATTTAAGTGAAAATATTGCTTAAAAACACAAAGCTCAAACTATGGTTATCTGGTTGTGCCGGACCTGGACAAAGCTTAACTTCAGGCCAACCGTAATGGTGTGCAGACCAGATACAGGGCCCAAGTTAGGACTGCTGAACAAGGTACTTAAAATCCTCATTTGCAAATTGTTGCAGGATCCCACCTTAAGGGTGCATCTCACAGCGACAGTTCTGAGGAAGCCATGAAGTCCTACAACATCATCAACGATGCCTTCGATGAGAGGCTTGCAGTGCAAAGCCTTTGTGAGGATGCATCATGCAGCAGCAGTTTTCAGGAGACTGTGGGCTGAGATGCACGGTTCGACATTGGGGTTGCATCATGTGGCAGCCGTTTCGCTGTGGGGCTGTGAAGAGATGCATTGTGCTGCATCGTTCTGCTCACAGGACCATAGCAGAGCATTTTCAGGCCCACTTCCAAGGGTTTGGCACAACTTGGGGTGCAAGACTCAGAAAAGGCAGAGTACAACTGCTGGGGTCAAGGTGGTTGGAGCATGGAGCATTTTTTGTCCCAGATGTCCTGCTCAAGAGGCCAGTCACTAGCTCTTGGAGTCTCTCTGGTGGTCCTGGGTTCAATGTGCAGGCTCAGTTCTTCGCACTCTGTCAGTAGCAGCAGGGTAGCTGAGTAGCAGTCCTTCTTGTAGAGCATCACAGCAGCCCTTCTAAGTCTTCCACAGGTCCAGGGGTATACTGAAGAGTTGGGTCTAAGGGTCCACTATTCATACTTGGTGCCCATTTTGAAGTGGGAGAAGTTTCTGGAGGTTCCCACCTCCAGAGGTGTTTGGAATTTCATGCCTCCGGCCCTGGCCCTCAACTCTGCCATGGCCATTCCCAAACCCAGCTTCAGAAACATCAACCAAAAGACCTTTGAGAGAGAGGAATCTCCTTCACAAAGAGCTATCACACCATGTGGTGAAAGTCAGAGATCCCTGGAAAGTCACAAAGCTGATCCACCTGCTTTTGACCAAGACCATCACCATCGGGACATGGAACATGATGAGCATGTATGAGACATGGAAGACAGCCCAGGTGGCAGTGGAAATGAAAAAATACAACAATGCCCTGCTTGGCATGAGCGAGATCAGATGGAAACGGTCTGGAAAGAAATGTCTGGCTCCAGGAGGAAATGCTGCTGTATTCTGAACACGAGGAAGAGAATGCCCCGCATGCTCAGGGAGTAGCGCTGATGCTAGCACCAGCAGCCAACAGAGCTCTGATTGGATGGGAAGCCCATTCCCAGTCACCAACGTGACCTTCTGCACAAAGAATCAGAGGATCAACATGGATGTTATCCCGTGCTATTCACCTATAAATGACAACAAAGAAGAGGAATTAGAACAATTGTACAACAGACTTCAGTAAATCCTAGAGAGATGCCTTGACAGAGATATCACCATACCGATGGAGACCTCAATACCAAGAAGAAACAACACTGAGTAAAAAGAAGCCATCAGCAACTATGAACATGAATGGTGAAAGGCTTGCAGATGTTTGTGCCCTAAATAGTGTGGTGATAGGTGGCCGTGCATTCCGACACAAAAGTATACATGAGGCAACATGGGTATCTCCAGACTATTCAACAGAGAATCAGATCGACCATGTTTGCATTGCCCAGACGTTCTGGAGGACCCTGCAGGATGTGAGAGTGATGAGAGTAGTGGACATGGTGTCAGACCATCACCTTGTCATTGCCAGGTTAAAGCAAAAGAGGAAGAAAGCATGGATGGAAATGACAATCCAATGCCAGCGATGTTACACCAACCGCCTCAAGGATGCACAGAAATTGAATGAATACTCAGTCACCCTCAGTAACAAGCTGCAAGTCCTGCAAGAATTGGGGGACGAAATGGCCCAATATAAAGTCTGTTAGATAAGGTCAAATAAACAGTGACATCAACCTTCCAGGAGGTACTAGGTCTCAAGACGCACCAGCATAAAAAAATAATTCTCACCAGAACTCTCCACAAAATTCAAGAGAAAGGAAAGAAAATCAGCAGTCAAAACTGAGCAAGAGGGGAAAAAGCACAAGCTCAAGGCATATACAACAACACCAACCAGGAACAAAGAGAAGCTTAAGGGCAGGCAAGCAAAGATTTATCAATGGTCTTGCCACAAAAGCCAAGGAAGCAGTAAGCCATGAAAACTTGGAATAACTCTACAATATAACAAGGAAGCTCTCCGGAGGGTTAAACAAGCCAGAATGACTTGTTAAGGATAAAGCTGGCAAGCCAATCATGGGTAAAGAAGGCTAACAACGAAGATGGGGGAAGCACTTTGAAGAACTGCTGAACCAGCCCATGCAACAGTCTCTACCAGACATACAGCCAGCTGACAAGGACTTGCAAGTGGACTGCGGGTGATCAGCCAAGGAAGGTATATGGCAAGCCATCAAACATCTGAGATATGGGAAGGCAGCAGCACCCAACAACATTAGTGCAGAGGCTCTGAAGGCAGAAATTGAAATATCGGTAGACATGCACTACCCAATGTTTTGGAAGGATCTGGGAAGAGGAAAAGGTACCACCAGACTGGAAGGAGGGATATACCATCAATATCCCCAAGAAAAGTGACCTGAGTAACTGCGCCAACTACAGAGGCATAATTCTGTTACCAAGTCCAGGCAAAGTGTTCAACAGAGTCCTTCTGAATAGAATGAAGGAACAAGTGGCACTCAAGTTGCGAGATCAGCAAGCTGGCTTCCCAAAAATAGATCTGGTACAGACCAGATTGCAACACTGCGCATCATCATTGAGCAGTTGATGGAATGGAACTCCTCCCTCTATGTTACTTCGACTATGAGAAGACATTCAACAGGTTGGACAGAGAAACTGTTTGGAAACTCCTCAGCCACTATGGTGTACCAGATAAACTCAATAGAATCATCAGGAACTCTTATGAGAAAATTATCTCCAAGATAGTTCATGGAAGTCAACTCAAGGAGGCATTCCAATTGAGGACCGAAGCACACCAGGGTTTGTTGCTGTCGCCTTTTCTCTCCCTGCTGGCCATATACTAGATCATGAAGACATTCAGAACAAAGGAGAGGAAATAGATCCAGTGAATACCTTGGATGCAGATCAATGAGCTGGACTTTACAGATGACCTGGATCTACTCTCCCATACCCATCTGCAGATGCAAGAGAAGACCAACAAGGTAGCATACACATCAGCACAACTTGGCCCCAGCATTCCCAAAGATCCTGAAGGCTAACATGGCAAGCACAACTGTAACCACTCTTGGAGGCAATGCACTGTAGGAGGCTGAGGCCTTCACCTACTTGAGCAGTGCCTTAGGAGAGTGACAGAGATGCCAACGTCAAGGCAAGAATTCCTCGGGACAAGGATGTGACATAGGGTGATTGACCTCAAATCTGGGGAACCAGGTTCGAGTCTCGGATACAACGCTCAACATCATGTGATTCTGGGGAAACTACTTAATCTCCCTGTGCCTAACAAAAAAAGGAGCATGCCCTTGTGTACCTTCAGGTCAAGTTTGCGCTATATAAAACGCCCCCCCCCCCAAAAAAAAAATTGCCTAAAAAAGGGCTTCCTTTATTCACCTAAAGAGGATCTGGGTCTCCAAAGACCTAATGCTGCAAACCAAGATAAGGCTTTTAACACCAATGTAAAATCTATCCTTCTGTATGGAGCTGAAACTTGAAGGACAACAGTGACCACCAACAACAAAGTACAGACCTTCATCAACACCTGCCTGAGGAAAATTCTCCAAATCTGCTGGCCGAACACCACCAGCAGCAATGACCTATTGCAACAGACTTTCCAGCTCCCTGCTCATAACAAAATCATGAAAAGAACGCTGGGGCTGAATAGGTCACACCCTCTACAAGCCCTCATCAAACACCAATAGGTAAGCCCTGACCTGGAACCCTCAAGAGAAAAGGAAGACCAAGAACCACCTGGTGCAGAGTCCTCAAGGCTGACTGCAAGTAGATAGGTTATACCTGAAGTCAGATTGAAAGAAAAACCTAGGTAATTGGTGGCTTTAGAGTCCTGGTTGATGGCCTATACCACAAGAGGGGTAATAGGCATAAGTAACTACATAAATAAGTGCCCTGGCCCTGCTTAACTGGGGTAAAAAAAATGACTTGTTGCAAACCCTCAGTAAATGTGCAGGCAGGGTCTTTGTGATGTGCAAGTGTAGCTGGTGACAGCTCTTCCCCTTCATCAGGTCTGAGATGGCCCATCCTGCCATTATCTATTTTGGCTTTGTCTTACTGTCTGGGAGCAATAATCAAATTCTAACTGTCTACACCAATGCATGTGAGCCAGAATAAAGGTTGCAGACACAAAATGCTTAGCACAAGAATCTGCCAACTTTCCAAATTTCACATTTTCAGAATTGTGATTTCAAATCTGACTTTACCATTAAAGAGGGTTTTAAATTACAATCCTGTAGACACCAAATTCGACATTTCTATCTGCTCCTAAATTAAACTTGTCACTTATTAAATGTAATAAGGTAACCTAATATTGTCCTGTAGGGGAGTGTCACAATGCGGCTGTACGGGACGTGGAGGAGAATTGAAACGTCAATCTCTTCCCCCGTACATCTCTCCTGTGTTCTGTTTACAGTCGCCATGGGAACAAGAGGTAGAGACCGATCACGGTCCCTTTAATGACTCAGGTTCCCAGAAAATCGGCTTGACCCATGTGACGGGGTCATATGGAGCCAAGACCAATGAAGACTCTGCAGGGGCGGGCCATTTAAGGGGAAGTGAGGACAGCGGAAGAGAGAGTTGAGAATTTGGAGGACTAGAAGATCAGAGCCTCTGAGCCACAGAACCAGAAGGACACCGCCAAACAGCCTATGGAGAAGAAGCTGCCGCGCACAGTGGGTAGACTGGCACACCACCACCTCCAAGAATCCAGCAGAGGGAGCCAGACCCTATCCGGTACCACTCACCTGCCAGCCATACTCCAGAAGGAGCGTGGCTACCAGAAGTACGCTCTCGAGTCCGGGGGTGGTTCTCAAAAGGAAGCCACATTGGGAGGGAGCTGACTGCAGGGACCGGGGAGGCATAAATGGGCAACAACCGCTTGGGGCTCACAGCGTTAATAGTAGAGGCGCTAGTGGTCACCCGGTGGTGGTTCTAGGTGTTACTCCCTCACTCATCTCCCTACAAACTGTCGGTCTGTATGGGACAACACCACTAAAACGTGTCTCTTTGTTTGTTCTTTTTTTTATTTACCATTTTCCACACCCAGGGGCTATTTTTTGCTATGAGGACGAAGAGGACCTGAACTGAATACTTCCTCTGACAGCAAGAAGAAAGCCAGAGTCAAGACTTTGTGCCAGTGCATTGTTGAAAACTGGGAATAAATACGTAATTCATAGCACACTGCCTCTCAGCTCTTCCTTGCCCATTTGACAGAGAGGTAGGCCTTGCAGCAGTGAAAAGAGGAATGTCAGAGGTTTTCACTACGAGGACATGTAAAAGGTAAATGTTCATATCCAACATGTGAAAAACACTGCACTCTACCCTATGGGCTGTGTAGGGCCATTGTTCGGGGTGGTTTATATTTATTAAAAACGTAATTTAGTTTGCCAAGTTGACATGACAGTTTAGGCTGCACAAATGGACTGCAATGGCAGGTTTGAGACTTGTTTAAAGACCTTCTAAAATCGGTCACACAATAAGTGCTGCAGATCCACTAGTAGCATTTAATTTACAAGTCTTGAGTACATATAGTAACACTTCACTAGGGACTTACATTTAAAGTAAAAATGCAAATTGGGTGTCCACCACTTTCACCATTTTTTATGGAGTGAGCACACAAGCTTTAGCAATGGTAAAATGTGCAGATTCCTAAGACCTACCGGACCAAGATCAGTAAAAATGGAGAAGTAAGACAAAAACTTTGGAGGAATACCACACTAAGAATGACAGGTCAACCACTGTCATTTGTTAAATAGGTAGACATGGGTTTTGAGTGATATGTCCCATCATGTGTTCAAAGTACACTTTCGATTACCTTGACTTATTCAAAATAACATGTTTTATGTTTTTCTAAAGTGTGTGAGGTTTAGGGCAAGGGTCGCTCCCCTTGGGGCATATGTTATGAATTTTTCTGCCCCCCCACCCGGAGCTGATTCTGCCATTTTGTAGGCTGATCAGCCCTCAGGGGCGATCAAAACCCACTAGAAGCCTGGGAATATTTTATAATGATGATTATGGGGAGCAACCCCTTGGGCAAGGGTCGCTTTCCTTGGGGACTTTTCTTTGTTTGTTCCACCCCTCCATAGAACATATCTGCTTTTTTTAGGCAGATTTTCCCTCTGTGTGGGGGTTGGAAGCCCACTAAACAACCAGGGATTGTTTTCTTGTTTGGGGGGTGACCCCTTGGGCAAAAGTTGCTCCCCTCAGTGGGAAAATATTTTTAGTTACTCCACCCCACCCCCCAGAGGGCAGATCATTTGATTTTAGGCTGACCTGCCCTCTGGGAGGGTGGAAGCACACTAAACTACTAGGAATTGTTTTCTTGTTCGGGGAGCAACTCCTTAGGAAGGGTTGATCCCCTCAGGTGGAGAATTTTTTTTTAGGTATTCCACACCCCACAAAGGGCAGATCAGCTGTTTTTAAGCCGATCTGCCCTTTGTGGGGCAGAAGCCCACTAGACACCAGGAAGTTATGTTTTGAAGGCGAGTGATCCCTCGGATATGGCTCGCTCCCCTTGAGGGGCCCATATTTATTTTTATGCCACCTTCCTCTGAGGGCATATTGAGAATTGTTAGGCTAATCAGGTCTCTGGGTGTGGTTTTGCCCTGTTGAGAGATTTATGAGTGGATTAAGCGTCAGGGTGGGTGGTAACACTTGCATCACCTGGGAATAAGTTTATGTATATATTGGGAGATCTGCTTCTGCGGTACGACTTACTACCATCTAGTGGAACATATCTCCTTTTGGGGGAATATCAGTGTCTTTTATTACTTTGCGATAATTTTATTCATGTTTTAATTTTCTTTTCTTTCTTTCATTGTAGAGCCAATCATTTCCTTTGGCTTGTCTGTGAATTCTGTATGCGGGTGCAGCTTTGGCCGTTTGCATTTTGTGGAGTTAGGGTTGGTAAGCAACTCATTTTGTAATTTTTCCATCTAATGTGTATCCTTCGCACGTTTATATAATTTGTTTCGTTAGCTTTTTGTGTGATTGTCTTTCAAAGTAACATATTGATTTGTGCACATTCTTTACTGCTTTTTGTATAATGTTTTTTTCCTTTCTTTCCAGTGTGACTTCTTTAGTGCGTGCTGTGTCTTTGCAGAGTAAGTGCAATTGATCCTCAGTGTTGCAGTCTCTGGCAAGTGGATAGTATAATTTTAGAGTAGCTAGGTCTTTGTGTGCTTTGCATTGATTGACTTTTCCTTCTAGATTTTGCTATATCTCAGTAGTTTTGCTTTCCATTTCATGAAGCCACTCTATGTGTATTACATATTTTATACAACACTAGGTACTGTTGACTTTGTTTGTCAAGTTAATTTTCTAAGTAAGGATTATGGCTAGCCACAGAATGACTGCTCTCAGGTTGTTGTTATGCTTTTTAAATCTTCTTCTGACCATGATTATGAGACTGCCTCTGCATCTGAGGCAGAGGAGGAAGGCCAGGATTCTGGAGGTGAATTTTCTGTCCAAGAGGCTTCATCTGATGATGAAACCGCTCTCAGTGCGGATGAAGTGCTGCTTTTAGAGGAAGACTCTGATTTGCCAATAGAGAAGCATGAGGGATCTGGATTGCATCATGGGACTGAAAGGCTTCCTATTAAAAGTGCTGGACTCTTGGTTGCCCCAAACAGGGTGCAGCAGTTGTTGCTTGCCTATAGTGATGCTGACGGGTTTAGAGTGAATACTGGAAACTTTTTTCCTATAAATTTCTTTCAGCTGTTTATGGACAATGTATTTTTGGAAGAGATTGTTGAGCAGACTACTTTGTATGCTGAACAGTATTTGAGGGACAACAGTGCCAGACTTAGGTCCCACTCTAGAACTACTCAGTGGACTCCCTCCAATCTGGATGAGTGGAAGAAGTTCTTGGGTTTAACTTTTTTGATGGGCCTGATAAGAAAGCCATCACTGTCTTCATATTTGTCTACTACTCCCTTGATTGCAATGGCTATATTTCCTGCAACCATGGGTCGTAATCAGTATTGCTTCTTCTTTGGATGCTGCCTTTTTGTTGATAATGATTTACTGTTGCCACAAGATCACCCTGATTGTTACCATCTTTTTAGGGTTCGGACTGTCCTTGATCACTTTGTAGATTGATTTTCATGTATCTGTGTTCCAGGGAAAAAAATAACTGTGGATGAATCTTTGGTCCTGTTTAAGGGCCGATTGGTTTTTAGGCAGTACATTCCTAGCAAGTGGACATGTTATGGAATTAAGATGTATATGCTGTCTGAGAGTAGTCCTGGATATGTCTATAATTTCAGAGTGCACAGAGGTAGGGATTGCAGTATTGACCCAGCTGGTTGTCCGTCCACTTTTGGAGTTAGTGAGAAAATTGTGTGGGGACTTGGTAGTTCCCGCAGTGCAGGGCCTTGCGTAGTGCTGTACAGGAGAGATGTCTACATGCTGACTACCATCAATGATGGAAGTACTTCACCTGTGTCCGTTTGAGGTCAGATCCTGAAGTGCTTAAATCTGTGTACATTTAAGTCAACAATAAGCCCATGGGTGGTGTATATAAAGCATATCTGAGGTTGGAACCTTAAACAGCTGTCCGTAAGGCGCACATGTGGTATAACAAGTTGGCTATCCGTTTATTACATTTAGCATCCTTCAATGCTTTTGTTTCGAGGATTGTTCTCCAAAGTCAAAGATGACATTTGTTCAGTTTCAGTCGTCTCTGACAGGCAGCCTTGTAGTTGTGGAACAGGCAAGAGTTCCTGGAGAAGCAGTGCTGGAGGATGTGGCTGGATTGAAAGATTGCCATTTTCCTGATTGCATTCATCTTACGATCAAAACAAAACTTTCCCACTAAGAAATTTAGAGTCTGTGCCAAAAGAGGTATCCTTAAGGAGAGTCATATGTACTGCCCCAATTATCCTTCTAATCCTGGGCTGTGTATGTACACATGTTTTAAAATGTAACACACGAAATTGAGTTTTTGGGTGCAACCATGAGTGTAAAAGTGAAGTTTTGTTTATTGTTCAGATTTCATGGTTGGCACTAGTTTGATGTATTTAGTTAGAGGTATTGCGTTTGTAGTTATTGTTTTGTATCTGATTCCAATTGGTTTGTGTTTTCTTTTTTGTTTAAAAAAATGTGATGATGTGTTTGGACTTGTGCTTGGCTGGCAGTGTGCATGGACTGGCATTTGGCTGGCTGTGTGCGTGGACTGGCCATTGGCTGGTGGTGTGCTTTGACTCACATTTGGCTGGGGGTGTGCATGGACTGGGATTTGGCTGGCAGTGTGCGCTGAGTGGTGCTTGGCTGGCAGTGGGTATGGACTGGTGATTGGCTGGTGGTGTGGGTGAAGTGGTATTTGGCTGGCAAAGTGCGTGGACTGGTGCTTGGCTGGTGGTGGTGTGCGAGGACTGATGCTTGGCTGGTGATGTGTGTGGACTGGTCCTTGGCTGGTGGTGTGCTGGACTGGTGCCTGGCACATCGTGTGTGTGGACTGGCACTTGGCTGGTGGTGTGTGTGGACCAACGTTAGTTATTTGCTGCTGGCCACTACACATAATGCTAGCAAAATGCCAGTGCACACTCACCATCAACCACCAGCTGGTGTCATTGCTGTGTCAGTCATGTGGGCATATGAAAGTGATGCTCTAGTGAATGGTAGTTTCGGTTGATGTGAGTGTTGTAATGTTCTGGGCCTATAATTGGCAGTGTGAATGGTCTTGTGTGTGTCACGTATGAAAGGTGTTTGAATAGCCTGTAAAGTGGTTGGTGCCTTGCAGCTTTACATCCCACGAGCTGTAAGTCATTGGTTCAGGCTTTCGACCTTTCAATTATTAACAGTTCATTTCATTTTTGTGAAATCTCTTTTTCATAAAAATTTACTCTCTTATTCTGCACTCACTCTTGTGCTAAATTCAACCAAATATGTGTGTATGTGAGGAATAGATGCATTGGCAGTAATATTTGTCTTTCTCTGCAAAGTTGTACCTTGTCTCAGGGAAAATCTATCAATTCTAGACACGTTAATAAACTAAAATCTCAGGGTAATACAGGGTGGGGGGGGCCTCTTGCAGATCCCAACAAGATTTTTTTATCCACAATGTCCTGTAAACTTTAAAATGTGACTAAAGTCACACATTTTCCTTGGATTACCATGCCATATTCTTCTGGAATCAGAAAGAACCCACTAATTTCCAAGTTCCCCCAGTTATCCCGATAAAAATGCTATCTCACTTGTGTGGGTGGGCCAAAAACACGCTACAGGAAAGGGCCCACAACATATTGTGGAGACATCAAAATTATATATCACAAAAGGTATTGCACCGTTACAACGCAACTTTTACAACGCACTACCATTACATCGCAAATTTTACAACGCAAATACCATTACAATGCATGCCATTACAACGCATGTCATTACATAGCAGATACTATTACAACGCATGCCATTACATCGTAAGTATAGGTAAGTATATAATTTTTATTTAATTTAATTTTACATCATTTTATTAATTTTAAAAATAAAATAAAATATTAACATATTAATTTAAGTAATTTTGGGGTATTTTTATGTTTTAGGGCTGGGTTTGGTTTTTGGGGTACAGGGGTATTTTTATGTTTTAGGGCTGGGTTTGGTTTTTGGAGTACAGGGGTATTTTTAGGTTTTAGGGCTGGGTTTGGTTTTTGGGGTACAGGGGTATTTTTAGGTTTTAGGGCTGGCTTTGGTTTTTGGGGTACAGGGGTATTTTTAGGTTTTAGGGCTGGGTTTGGTTTTTGGGGTACAGGGGTATTTTTAGGTTTTAGGGCTGGGTTTGGTTTTTGGGGTACAGGGGTATTTTTAGGTTTTAGGGCTGGGTTTCGGTTTTTGGGGTACAGGGGTATTTTTAGGTTTTAGGGCTGGGTTTGGTTTTTGGGGTACAGGGGTATTTTTAGGTTTTAGGGCTGGGTTTGGGTTTTGGGGTACCGGGGTATTTTTAGGTTTTAGGGCTGGGTTTGGTTTTAGGGGTACAGGGGTATTTTTAGGTTTTAGGGCTAGGTTTGTTTTTTGGGTTACAGGGGTATTTTTAGGTTTTAGGGCTGGGTTTGGTTTTTGGGGTACAGGGGTATTTTTAGGTTTTAGGGCTAAGTTTGGTTTTTGGGGTACAGGGGTATTTTTAGGTTTTAGGGCTGGGTTTGTTTTTTGGGGTATAGGGGTATTTTTAGGTTTTAGGGCTGGGTTTGGTTTTTGGGGTACAGGGGTATTTTTAGGTTTTAGGGCTGGGTTTGGATTTTGGGGTACAGGGGTATTTTTAGGTTTTAGGGCTGGGTTTGGTTTTTGGGGTACAGGGGTATTTTTAGGTTTTAGGGCTGGGTTTGGTTTTTGGGGTACAGGGGTATTACGACTTTAAATAAATTAAATTAATTAAATTAATGTAATTAAATTTAATTAAATTAATTACAATATTTCCAATTATAAAATTAATTGAATTACATTTCTTAAATTAAATTAAATTAATTACTTTTTTTATTTATTTTATTCATTATAATTAAATTATATTATTTACAATTTTTAAATTCATTATATTTCTTTAATTATATTAAATAAAATTATATTAAGTATTATTTTAATTTTATTTAAATTATATTTATTGTAATAAATTACATTATACTATTTACTATTTATAAATTTATTTTATTGCATTAATTATATAATATTAAATATATTAAATTAATTACAATTTTAATATTAATTAAATTACTATAATTAAATTAAATTAAATTAATTACTGTTTTAAATTTTTTTAAATTATATTTATTAATTTAAAATAATTATATTAACTTTATTACATTTTTTAAAAAAAGATATACTTACCTATACTTACAATGTAATGGCATGCGTTGTAATAGTATCTGCTATGTAATGACATGCGTTGTAATGGCATGCATTGTAATGGTACCTGCGTTGTAAAAATTGCGTTGTAACGGTCTGCGTTGTAAAATAACGCGTTGTAACGTCATAGATCCGTCACAAAATGACCTGATTTTACAAGGGATTCACCTGCGTTTTTGGTCCTGGGCTCGGTGGCCATCTAGGGAAATCTACCCAACCCAGACATTACTCAAAACTGGATACCCAAGGGAATCCGAGGATGTGTGGCTTGCGTAGATCCCCAATATTGTTTTACCCAGAAGCCCCTGCAAACCTCTGCATTTAGCTAAACAAATCACATTTGGAAAAGTTGTGGGTTCACCGGGTCGATACAGGTTTCCTACCACCCAGAGTTTCTTCAGGTCTCCGGATAACAATGGTGCCTCACATTTGTGGGTGGGCCAAGTGTCTGCGACAGGGAAGAGCCCAAACGTATTGTGGTGACATCAAATTGTTCTGCCACAAGGAGAGGTGGTTTTGTAAGGGAGCCACCAATGTTTTTGGTCCCGGGCTTAGCATGCATCTAGGGAAATCTACCAGGCCCAGACATTTCTGAAAATTAAACAACTGACGGAGTTCCAGTGAGTTGTGGCCTGTGTGGTCCCCCAACATTTTCTTACCCAAAACCCCCTGCAAAACTCAAATTTGGCAAACAAATCAAATTTTCCTTACATTTCTGTGTGGGCAAGTTGTGGATCACTGGGCCAACACAAATGTTCTAGCACCCTGTGTTCCCCCATGTTTCCTGATAACAATGGTGCCTCACTTGTGTGGGTAGACCAAGTGCCTGTGACAGGGAAGGGCCCAAAACGTATTATGGAGACATCAAAATTATCTATAACAAAATGACCTGGTTTTGCAAGCGGGGAACCTGTGTTTTTGGTCCTGAGCGTGGCGGCCATATAGGGAAACCTACCAAACCCAGACATTTCTGAAAACTAGACCCTCGGGGAGTCCAGAGATGGTGGCTTGCATGGATCCCCAAACATTTATTACCCAGAATCCCCTGCAAACCTCAAATTTAGCTTAAAGAAAATCACATTTTCCTCACATTTCTGAGGGGGATCACCCAGGGAGTACAGTGTGGTGTGCCTTTTGTGAATTCTAACATGTATTCATACCTAAAATGCCCTGTGTGGCATTATGCACCAGCACACATTTCCTACCACCCAGCATTTCCCTCAGTCTCCCAAGTAAAATGATGTGTCATTTGTGTGGGTGGGCCAAGTGCCTGCAACAGGAATGGGCCAAAAATGTGTAGAGATTGAGGGTTTATCAAAGCGTGTTGATAAGCGCAAATTGGTTTATACATTTTTAGGCTGACTCTGCTTTGGGCACCCACAAAGTGAGGTATCATTTTACTCAGAAGACTGAGGGGAAGGCTGGGTGGTAGGTCATTGTTGTATCCATCAGCTGCAGAAGACGTAACTTATCTCCCTGCTCCATTGTCATATGCAATATCATGTAGTATTTTACTTACATTAGAATATAGGCGAGGATATGTTGAATATTTTTACAATACGATCCAGTTCTTTCAAGAGCGCCGTTACAGAAAAGCATTAACTGACACCCACAAGCAAAAGACATGGACACTGCTTGACATTATTTTAGATCTTAATATCCAATAGATAGTGTTAAGGCATACGAAAACAATTTGACCTGCTTAATGAGACCATTAGAAAACGTATTCATCGTGACACTAGAAGAAAGAAACCAGAATATCACACACAGTAAGAATAGACAGGAAGATGTTTTGAGAAACGTTTGGAAGAAATAAAATGATTTACCTCAAAATACAATTAGGCAGGAGACAAAAAGGGAAAATCTGTTTGTTTAAACGAAAAACCCAAAGAAGAACACAACATTTAGGAATAAGTCGTTGTGAACACCTAATTTAACTAATGGGAAGGGAATGACAAATTTTACAAAGTGACAAAATGATGATTCCTGGAGTTTATTTTGTTTGTGGACAAGATGCATACGTTCAATTACCTGCTTACTAGAAGGATATTGGTAATTTAGGTGTTTTATTCCCAAAAAGGTACCATGTATATAGTATAGATGCTTTGACAATGACACCTGCACACAGACACACATGTGGTACACAGAATGCATACCAATTAGTTGGAGACATATTTGGAGCAATACTTCCACCAGTAGGAGTTATTTTGAATGATAAGAAAATCAGAAAACCTTCCACTGTTGTCGCCAAGCTGGCAACTAGTATATCTGGACCTTTGCTAGTGGTAAACACAGGATTCGTGGCAAGTAGATCGATGGCGTTAGACATCTTACTTGCAGAGGAAGGCAGAGTCTACCAAATCCTGAAATCTCAACAGTACTGTTCATATATACCTAATGAGAATATGAGGATTAAAGAATTTGAAAAGCGCATTTCTGATCTGAAACCCGAATTAGAACCCCTAGAGATACAAAGGGCCGCATTAGGATGGCGGGCGGACTTTGCCCGCCCGCCATCCTCGTGGTAATAGGGACCGCCCGCCATAAGGGAGGGGGTCCATGGGGGGTATTAGGATGTGCCTGCCACAGTGGGGGGCACATCCTGTATTTTTAGCATTGTGGTGGGCGGTGCTCTCTGCACCGCCCGCCACAATGCTAAAAATGCATGTCAGCATTGGCATCTACAAAGTGGCAGGCACCGCGCGGTGCCTCCCGCTTTGTAAATGCAAATGAAGGGGGGTACCACAGGTACCCCCCGTGTTCACCCCCCTACTCTCGTTCACTCTGGGGGCCCGCATGGGGCCCCCAGAGTGAAGTCCGCCTGCCTTTCCCGCCACGGAAAAGCAACTGCAGACACCCATCTAAATATGGCTGGCGGTGTCTGATAGACACCGCCACCATATGACCCCTTTTCCGCCCCGACCGCAAGGCGACCGGGGCGGAAAAGTGGCGGGCGGTGTTTGCCTCCGCTGCGGTACCCCCGCCATTGTAATGTGGGGGGGGGAAAGGGTGGCGGGCGGGCATTTATGTCGGGCTGATCGCCACCGCCACCATGGTGATGGCGATCCGCCTGACATCGTAATGGACCCCAAAGTGTTTTAGAACATTTTGGAAAAGGACATTTGACCATTTCTGATTGGTTTACAGCTGCTAGCAGAAGAATTTTTAAAACTGTATTTATGGTCACACTAATAGAAGGGTGTTGCTTATTGCTTCTATTTGTTCTTTATAAAGATTGTAGATATTTCATTAACAGAATAAAAAGCAGAGCAATGAATAAAAGGGCGGAAGGAGAATTAGAATTATATGAACTAATTTATCAGGATTATCAAAAGGCAAAACAATACTGGAGTTTAAAAAGAAAAAAGAACAACTCCTGAAGATGAAAGTAGTCTTTGAACAGCAGCTCATGTATGTAAAAAAATATAATGGTTGACAGCATTAGAGAGGGGATTATTAGGGTGTTTGATTTGAAATGCAGTAATTTAGTTTTAAATAAACATGTAGATATTAACCTAAGCAAAAACAGAAGAAACTGCTTAAAATGAAAATTTGCTCTGCTGTCACACTTACTGATAGTAGGCCTCAAGCTGTTTTATTGCAATGTTAAAAGTTGTTCATTTAGAAATGTTAAAGAAATTAATGTATTTTGGGAAAATGAGCTAATGCACAAGAAGGATATAACACAAATGTGTACTTTTGATCTTCAATAAAAGATGCTTTTCATTAAAAGATTAACCTTTTATAAAATGATTCACATATTTTGTAGAATAGTAGCTGTTTTGTTAAACTTCATTGGTAGAAATGATTAGGCTATAGCCTAAAATTGAGACTGTGCAACCATATAAGAAGACTGAGCAAAAAATCCTGAATGCTGATCCCATAAGCTAAACTTGTTTTTTCTTTTCAGGTTATGTCATTTTCAAATGTTAGTTGCTGATACTAACAAAAATGCTGTGTTTATATAAGTGCTTGTTCCTTGATTAGAGAACACTCAGTTCCTGGTTCACATTAGTAGACTTTGGTCCATAGAGCTTTGATTGAAACCCTTTCCAATTGCCCCAGACCCTGTGCTTAATTGTGCTGCGACTCTACTGAGTTTTTGAACCTCTCCTTATGAGACGTTCCACTTTGATTATTTCTCATATTATTGAATTGAACCTCCTAAAAGCTTTATGCTTGCACTCACCCTCTCGGAATAGAGGGGCATATTATCAAGGACAGGCGATACATTATCGCCGCTTTTATCGGCAGGAAACTGCCGATAAAGCGGAGATAATGGCCTTGATAATATACTCTATGAATTCCAATCGAAGCCCATGTTAGATGTGTTCACATCTAGATGTGTTCACATCTAACATGGGCTTCGATTGGAATTCATAGAGCATATTATCAAGGCCATTATCGCCGCTTTATCAGCAGTTTCCTGCCGATAAAAGCGGCGATAATGTATTGCCTGTCCTTGATAATATGCCCCAGAGTTCTTTATGGGTTTAATTGATCTCCTTCCTCATTTATTCTTGGAATAGGGATTCTTTCCTTTATGGAAGACGCTTGTGAATGATTTATGCAACGTATTGATAATAACTTGATTTGAATTTTTGACTGATGAATAAATCTGTTTAATAAAAATTGACCTGATAAAAATTTGAAATAAAAAAATGTTTCAACTTCTTAAAACTCAAGTTATTGACTCACACCCAATATTGACTATTGATGAGATTTTTATAATGTTCAGTGATTACATTTTCTCTTATTGCTTTAAAGTCAAATGTCCAACGGCCTGACCAAGCAAAGGATAGCCTGAATGATTTTTTAAACTATTATACTTAATTTAACCCGACTCTCACTCCAGCAAGACCATATTCAAAGCAATGTGCAAAGATGGGGGGGAACCTTGATGGCTAGTCAGTGGCAATGTATATATTACGACCGCCAAAGTGGTATAGCAGGGAGAGCCCTGTCATAAGACATACACCTCATGCATGACTGATGTATGCTTGATATTGACTAGCAATATCATTCCTTTTACTTTATTATTTTGCTGTCTTATGTAAATGTCACATACAATGTTCTTGCCATGTATGCTGATGATGACCCTGATCACCAAATATTTTAAGACATCTTCTTTCCCCCACCAAGTATTCCAGTAAGCGTGGACCACCTTCTCGCCTCAACCACCGTAAGAGACACGGATAATGACATCATGGCACACACAGAGACAAGCAAATCACACAACTATGACGTAAAGGGTGGAATCCTACTTCAGAACAATTCTAGGGCAGTGGAGGTTTTATTGTATGTACAATAGTAATAAGCATCAGTGTCATACCTAATATTAAATCATTAAATGCAAAATATAGTAAGAAGAAAAAGTACACAAAATAGATTTATCAAGACTTAGAGAACAGGTACACATGTAATTCCCACCAAACAACCTTATTTATCAAACTAGCCTTCATTTTCAAAAATTTCTCATCACATTTTGTCTGTATACAGACATCATAAATCATCAGCATTTTGAAGATGTATATTAGGAAAGATAAGCATAAAAAAAGTTAACAAATTGCCACCCTCAAACCCTCAACGGTGTATTGATAAAAAAGCCACACTAAAGAGCTTGATTTCGCTATATATAAGCAGCAGCATTTCTTTGCCACTGACATTCATCAGCCCACGAATGCACTTTCACGCCTCTGGCTAGTGATGGTGGATGCCTCAGCAGTATCCCTGCCACACCCTTTCCAGTATCAATAACATTAACAATAGCTTTAATGCAGATGTCAGAACAGCATTTACTACATCATTTTCGGTACAATATCTAGCTCCTTATTAATTCACTCCAGAGCCCAGGAGCAGAGAGTCTGTTTTATGCGCCTGCAGTCCATAAACAACTGGCCTCATTTATTAGGAATTTGTGATGGGAAGCGCTGCAAGTTTTCTTGCTGCACTGCTCTATGCCAATGTGAAAGGGCAGGAATGCTGAAATATGGTGCATTCTTGTCCTTTCCCCGGGCACTGGCGCACAATTTGCTGCCTAGCGCCAATGTAGTCACGCTTGCACTATGGTGCAACGGTGCCTCTGTTGCAGGCAGGATTGTTTTTGTGAAGGAATGGGTACCTTCCTGCACAAAAAAAATCCTGAGAGGGGTTTTCATCTTTCTTTGTGAGCTGCAGAATACAGCACACATGGAAAGAGGAAAAAATGAGGAAAAAAATGCAAATATTTCACATTTCTATGCCTGCTCTGGAGAGGTGTAAAGTGTTGGCACTGCCACAGGCCTACTTGATTAAGTAAATCTGGGGCAAGGTCAAAATCCATGGATGTTTTATAGGAAAACCCACCGCAGCACCCTAGGAATGACTCCTTGGCACAGAGTAAGGCAAAGCAGCAACTTACGCTGCTTTCTATTACTCCATATCTATGAGGCCATGCAAAGCCACACACTATCAGAGCGTCAAAAAAGTGATCCTCTGTGGTGCGAGCCTCTCATAAATAAGCCCCTGATTTTATTTAAGCCGATATTTCACTGAGTTAGTGCAAATCAGAAACAGAAAGAAACAAACCTTGCTCACTGTTTCCGAGATATGCTACCTGAAAGTAACAGTACACAAATATCAGGTTAAATGAATTTCCTTTACATACTGCAGGCACATAAAAGGCGCTTGGCTCTGCATGAACTTGGAGAATTTCTTAGTTACATGCATGAACTTTAGATACCTTAAGAGCAAAAAAAAATATATATATATATATATATATATAACATTCGTTCATGTTGTGGCTCCTAGCCTTAAAGTATAAACTATGGGTTGTATTTGCAAGAGGCCTGCGCCGCTGGAGCGTCACTTCATTTGATGATTTGGTAGCGCAGGCCTCTCAATCATATCAATAAGGTGGCGCAAAGCCACACTGCAGGGCTTTGCATGGCCTCATAGATATGGAGAAAGGCAAGGCAGTGCAAAGCACTTCATTGCCTTACTCTGCCCTAAGGAGGCTTTGCATGGGTGTTGCAGTGGGTGTTCTACTGCAACAACCATGGATTTTGACTTGCGCAGCGCCAAAATCTTGCGCATCCCCGAGCAGGCATAACAAGAATAAATGTTGTTTCCTCTTTCCATTAGTGCTACATTCTGCAGAACACATGGCACAAGCAAAACGCCTCTCAGGATTGTTTTTATGCATGAATGTGACCCTTCCTGCACAAAACAATCCTGCTTGCAACGGAGGCACCCTTGCATCATGGTGCAAGTGTGTCAACATTGGTGCTAGGTAGAAGATTGTGCACCAGTGCAGGGGTAAAGGAAAGGAGTGCACTGTATTTCATAAATGTGGTGCTTTCCTGTCCTTTCACATTGGCCTAGGGCAGCACAGCAATAAGACCTGCAACGCTGCCCTAGGCCAGTTCCTAGTAAATGAGGCCCTATGTATGGGAACAACAAGTATTCCTCCTGCAGACTGCCCTTCTGCCCCAACTCAACAAAACGCCCTGCTGCACACTGACAAAACAACGTGTTCTTGAAACCTATCTTCTGAGAAAGGGACAAAAGGGCAGTTACCCAAGCCGTGGGAGTCAGGTGTCGCATGCCAGCACAGCGGGCCAGCTGATGAAATGATGCTCTATTCAAACGGAGATTTCAAGCCACATGAAGCACGTTTCCTTCTGTCGCAAACCCCTATTGGGTTGCAAAGGCTTTAAATAAAATCTCGGCTTCTCGGGTTCCTGGAGGTTTAAAATCGTTGCATGGGAAACTCACTTTCACCAAGAGTGCTAACAGAGAAGTCAGGACAAGTGAACACACAATTGGGCAGTGGGAACCGAACAAAACAATGGAGCATTCTTTTCCATGAAGCTGCTTCTGCACAACGTCCCAATCTTGAGCATTCTTCCTTTTTAATGTTTTTTTCATTATCAGAACTAACGTTTTTAGATACCATCAACAGCAGAACTTCCGTGTTTGATACAAATGCCTGAACCATGAAGGGCAGGACTAGGAACTGAAACCAGCCCTGCTCCCTTCCTGTCTGTTTCTTTCCAATTCTTCTCTTTCTCCCCCCCCTCTCCCCTCCCCCCTCTGCCCCCATCCGTTCCCTCTGGAATTAACCTCAGGTCGCTGTTGGAGACAGAGGCAGTGGTTATCGACCTTTAAAAGCAAGCCTCCAATGTTTCGAGCTCCCAAGGAAATTCATGAAGGGGTAAATAAATAAAACAAACTAGAAGATCTCCAGTTTACCCCAAGATACTGTGCTAAATTTACAAAAATATTGTAACAACAGTAGAAGCTTTTACCACACTATTTCACTATTGTAAAGGTGAATGAAGGGAAGCGAAACAGTCAGCCAACAGGCATTGCACAACCAGCTCAGTATAACTGGAGGGCAGACAGTGGGGGCTTACATGGGACCCCAGAGTATGATAGCTGTGGCTGCACTCACCCATCACGTCTGATGCAGGTGGAGATTTTCCTCTAGGGAGGGCAGCACCTGAACTGCACTTCACCTGCTATCAACGCCTGATACTAAAATCAGACCACTCTAGTCAGGTGACCACAGGAGCCACAACAAATGGCACAAAGATGGTCCCTATTGCATCAGATGAAATAAAAGGGCCTTGCTGCTACTTGAAAGGAGGTGTTCTAATGACAACATGTCATTTGTCTTTAGGGCACTAAAATTCCAGGCCACTTTCGGGACAGCTAGCATTGGCAAAGATAATAAGTCTGATCATGATGTCCTAACGCCTACAAACTACATTGCTGCATGCCTTTGTTTGGAATTGTTAGCTGTACATTAAAGCCAGGGCTATTTTTTGTGGGTGTCCCCCCAATGCTGAAGTGATGCAAATCGATGCTTGTGCACTGGCACTATTTTTTCCATTTTTTTCTCCAAGGACAAATATTTTTTTTTCTGTGGAGAAACCTATTCTACAACATGCCAATACACTTGGGGGTGTCCTGTTACTTGTTCCACCATGTAACTGAATTACTTCGCCCGTTGACGAAAGAAAAACTCCGACCATTTCGAAGGGCAAAGAAGAGTATGTCTATTGCCAAAACGTCAAGTGTTCACTAGCGTTCTCTAACTCTGAAACCATATATACCTCTCCCTACGCTCTGTCTGGAATTTACTGCTGTATGCTATTATGGAACCGTGGGAGGATATTACGCAGTTGATGAAGGGATTTAGGATTTATTTTGAATGTCATCTTTGTAAATTACTTCCAGTCATGAATCCGGCCATTTGTGTTCGGATCTGATTTATGAGCACCATTGAACACTCAGAATCAGGGTTGGTGGGTCAGATCTCGAAACATTTTTGACCAGTGCTGTTTCATCACCGTGGTGATAAGTTAGGGCAGTGCTTGCTCCGAACACCTTTTACCAGGGTATTATGAAAACAGGATTCTGGAGGCGGTAACGTTTTGAAAGAGTGTTTGTGCATATTTGTGTGGCATTTTGTAGCGGTGGTGATGTGTTGTGTTGTTTTTCATACTGCTGTGTTTTTAGCGGCGGCCGGCACAGGTAAACGTGGTGGGGCCGTGAGGTAAGGCAGGATGGAGTGGGTGGGGGGAGTCGACAGAAGACGGAACAGCTCTAATGAAAAAAAATAATAATACCTCATCTGTCAGCTTTCCCTCTCCCCCTCTCTCCCCCGCCTTACCCTACCCCACTGTGGTCACCTGTGCCAACCGCCACTATGTGTTTTGTGCTACATAATTGTAACATGACTTTGTTGCGTTGCACTCCTGCTCTCCTGTTGGTTCCTGTTTTGACTGATTCTCTGTGATGTACTTTTTAATGTTTCTTTATATGTGTTATTGTCTTTTGTTCAGTTGTTTACTTTAGAATTGTCAAACAATACAACGCCTATATTTTCATTCAAAAGCAGCACGTGCTTTGAAAGGACAATTTGTCAATGACTGAACTGGTACAATAGCGCTGCTCCAGCTGTTCAGCGACTGAAGACAACCGGCAGCCCAAAACTGTGGTAGAGACTCTAAACTAAACTCTCCCAGCGCTCGATTTTCGTCTAGAAAAGTAATTACATGAAGCAGTAAACTATGTTTACAGCCATTAGATTTATCTTAATCAAGCAGAGCTTTCTTAAAAAATTGAATGAATTATTGGTTTACAGTGAAGAATGGCTTTTGCAGCTTTTTGTGAATTCATCATTATCTTCAATATTTGCTAAAATATAAAAAAAAGTGGATCTATTAGTTTTTACAATCTATTCATAGAAAAGCGAGGAACCAATGTTTTTAATTTCACAGTCCCCGATGTATTTACCATCTTTATATTCCAGCTTCAACAAGGCTGCACAGAGAAGAAATCCATGTTTTTAGCACCTTCCCTCGGATCGATATATATTTTGATGTGTCATGTATTGATGCTTTCTACGCGAGTTGTCCTCTGATCTCTTTAAAATATGTCAAGGCACAATCGTGCTTCCCAGCAAATACCACCTATCTGCCCCTGAAAAACTGACTGATCTCTGATCTGACCGTGCACGTAAAGGTTGTGACTTATCTGACCCTCTGCAGGTGCTGCATAATGTCAGGTCAATCTATTGATAGCTAAGTTAATTGACAGAATGCAGAATCTGGAGCACTGAAGTCATTAAGATAAGCCAGGAAAAAGATGCCCTCATGGCTCATGACTGCCCTGGATGATATACATAACAGTATTAAATAACTGACAGACCATTGATGCTTCACCAAGCACAGACATAATTTAAGATATTAAAATGGGAAAGTTCATCCTTTTTTAAGGCAGCAGCAGCACTAATTATTAAAATCACGAATTTAAATCATTTAAATGTAAAAGTGTATGTACATACGAATTCAGAAGGAATGATCCCCTTGAAATTGCTTTGCAAAATTCAGTATTCGACTGTCCCTACGACATTTCAATTTGCTATTTATTTACACGTTGCAGAGAGAAAGGTAAAATAATGTGGAGTCTGAATGGCCACATTGGGAGATAGAGGGCAAGGCCATCACAGCTTTGACAATGATGGCTATGACAATAAGCAATAGGACAGTCTTCTCACAGGTCAAGGCCATCAGTATAGTCTGTCTGCTTAGATAATGTCTCTTACATTCACATTAAGCATGTGTGGATGTAGAGTGTACAAGGCATGGTCAGTAATTGTGCCTGCAATTGCTCTGAATATCAGCATTCCCAGATGTACCCCTCTAGTGAGGCTAATGTTGCTATGGTATCCCCAGCATTACACCCACAATGTGGAGGATACCAACAGGTCATCAAAGGGGAGTGTAGGGGAACCTCTGATGCTAGCCCTGATCACTGATGGCGAATGATGCTAAATCACTTCTACATCAGACCCTCTGCCTTCGCCTTTCAGTGACATAAGCACACTATATGGAACATTGATGTCACAGACCCCAGGGGACGGTGCCACGAGGAGCACCAGAGTGAGCTCCACGTGTGTCGAGTGATGATTGTTTCCCACAGCAGCCCTCATTTCATTTGAGATAGGCATTGTTGGAAAGGAGAGAGTCTCCCCTTTCTAGCATGTATTTCTCAATTGGATTCCGGATTGTGAATCATGTATGTGCTAAGATCTACGAGCAGGAATCCCAGAAGCCACAAAAGAGATACTTTTTTGTACAGGATCACCCCTCCTGGCATGAGACAACCCAACATAAGGGGAGAATAATTTAATTTATTGATTTTACTTTTCGTGGGAGGGGTGATCAGGCTCCCTAGGATGGCGTGGTCAGTCTCCATAGGGAAGGGAACATTTGTCAACCATTTTTGTTTTTACTAACACACTGGACACTAGATAAAAAGGGCACACCACTTGTCCCATGATGTACTCTTCGGTGGGTGGAAGCAAAGTGTGAGTGGCTGAGTAACTAATCAGTAGGTGAACAATGCTCCCCTATCGCCCTCCAATGTCTGCTGTGAAAGGTGTTAACAAAATGTGAATGGGACAACAACTGGCTAATGGCTGAAGTGAGCTCACCTATTTCCCCATAATGTTTATTGTGGTGGGTATAAGTAAATGGGGAATCTCTCAATAACTAATTAATCACTGAAGTGAGCTGACAGATTGCACTATGCAGTGATGGGTAGAGCAAAATGTGAAGGCTGCTATAGCAGAACAATGGATGAAATAGGCTCACCTATTGTCCAACAATGCATAGTGTGGTGATCAGAAACAAAAAGTCTATGATAAAATAAATAATCAATGGCTGCTTTGGGTTGGCACATTGCAGTATGCTGTGGTGGGAGGAAGTAAAATGGGAATGACACAATAGCAGAAATATGGGTGAAGTGGGAACACATATTGCTCTATGATCTATGCTGTGGTGGGTGGAAGCGAAATGGGAATGAGACAATAAATGACCATTGTTCTTTTTAAAAAAAAATCTATTGAGCAGAGCTTGCAGAAAAAACAATACAAAGTTAAACACCTTGAATAAAGTTCCAAAAAGAAAAATCATCCTTTGATATATCTCATTGTACAGTTAATAATAATACACTAAGTTTATGAGCCAGAATTCTGATTCTTAACCAACCAATATTGCTAATATCATTCTTAACCCATAAATTTAAGTTCCAGAATCTTTCCAAGTCGCAGAATCTTTTTTAATTACCCCCACACGTTTAGCATAAGCTTCTTTGATCTTTTCAGTACGCTTCATCTTATTAAGCTATTTCTCATACAAATGTGCTTCCTCTGATCACCAGTTTTGTAAAATGAATGAGCGAGCCACCAACATTGATATAGCTAAAAAATCCCCTTTAGATTTAGACACCGTATCCTCTCGACTTTTTATACCAAAAAGGGCTGCATCCACTATTGGAGCATACGATTTCTGAATTGCCCTGCTAAAATTCCCAATTTTCTTTTCCCAAAACAGCCCCAATTTTGGACAGGTGAAACATATATGCCTCTACCCCCTTCCAATGGGGTAAATGAAAATGGGGTACATGAAAACACCGATTTTCCAGCTCTGGATACATTTGTTTAGGGCCTTTGGTGTGTAATAGGCCATCCAATGAGAAAGAATGGCCATTTTCTTATAGTTGGCCACCCTCAGGACCCTGTTTCTTGTGTATATATAACTTGCCATTCTTAACTAGAGAAAGAGCAATGGGTTTCTAAAGCAACTTTCTCCAGACACTTTTCCACCAGAGGATATTCAATTCGGGATCGCAGCAGGCAGTACAAATTTCCTATCCCCCCTAACATTTGTGGAGTATAAGGCGGTGGCTGCCTTGGAAGGGGGACCACTTAGTAGTAAATGATATTTATTTAAAAATAAACAATTTGTAGGTATTCAAAAAACAATGGCTTTTTCTGTTCATAACACCTGGTCTGAACTTCTTCCCAAGGGATCATCCTTACCGGAATCAAAAACCTGCTTACTTCCCCCAGACCAGAATCCTGTCAAGTTCTAAGATGGGTGGAATGGAGGTGAAAACCTTTGTCTTTACATTCACTTAATTTTAGAGATAGAGGCCAGAAAAGCCCCTCTGTTTAAAATAAATATTGAAGTCTACTTGACAGGTCCAGAAGCGTTTTATTTCTAGTTTTTCTGGGAGTTTAGAACTTTTAAGAAATGTGGGGATTTGAGTTCCTGCTACTTGGATCATCTTATTAATAAAAAATATCTACCCTTTGTGTGTTAGACAATAAATGAGCTATCAAATCCAAAAATGCTGACTCATAATATTTATGTATGTGTGGTAATGCTAAACCTCCCAGGTTTGTATCCAATTGTAGAACTGAGAGTTTAACTCTAGAAACCTTCTTATTCCAGATAAATGATCTCATCATCAAGTCGAATCCTTTAAAATTGCTAGCATTGATCTTTATTGTGATGTTAGAAAAAAGAAAAATTAATAGGGGTAATATGGACATCTCCATAAGCGCCACTCGACCCATCAGAGTTAATGAAAGACTTGTCCATTTTCCAGTAACTTCTGAATTTTAATGCTAGTTGCCTCATAATTCAGTTTCACAAGCTAGCCATAATGACCTGTAACAAAGATCCCAAGATATCGTATAGGATTTGTACTAAGCGCCTGCTGTTTCAAATGATCTGACAAAAACTCGGCACCCAAATTTAATATTATAATCTCTGTTTTCGTTAGATTCATTCTATATCCGCCTATTCGTTCATATTGCCTGAACTCGGCCGATCTATATTTGGGTTTTTCGGGACGAAGATATAAAATGGAGCCGTCGACAAAAAGCTTTAATTTAGACATACCTGGCATCAGGGCTTGAATATTCATATAGCTCTATTGGACTTGGCCCTTCTGGCAGGTTCACCCCTGAACTGTTTGTCTTTTAATATTACATAATTATAGTTATTTCTGGTCTTTGCTCACTTTGACACTGTGTCCCAGTGTAAAGTGCGCACGCTTCCTGAGTGCGTGTGGTGAGAGTGGCCTGCCCACCCTTAGGAATGCATGGGGAATATGTGTGTCCATGGTAGTTCCTGATGCGTGGGCAGTGCAAGATCGAGTTTGGTATGTGCGAACTCGTTAGATTGATTGCTGCGCAATGATGTGTGCGACTTTAATGTGTCTAGTGTGGAAGTGCCACTTCTAGAAGTTGGCCTGCCTGTGCAGTAAATATGAATTGACTGTCTGGCTTGTGATTGGCTGGAGCTGGCTGGTAAGCCTGGCTCCAGGAGTCAGGATGGTTCTGCCCCGGTGATGAATGGAGAGATCTGCATGTTGATGTCAGGGAGGAGTGTATCTGGGATCTGAATAGGGCTGGGATTTCCCTCCACAATGCTGGCTCCACCCCCTGTGGTGTGTCTGATGTCCCTGGCCTGTCCTGTGAATAGGGAGAGGGTCTGAGCAAAACAAAGTGCTCAGGAACCAGTTGCATCTGGGTCACCCCTTGCCTGCACCTTTGACAACAAAGGAAATCTGTGTATAAAAAGAGGCTGCGACCTCATGTTAAATGTTCTTGTTTCCTGACTTGAATCTACCAGGGGCCTGCTGCTGCTGGGGCCCAGGGGAAGGCTTGCCTCCCTGGGCCCTGCCCAGCCCCTGGATTGATGATGGACTTTGATGCTGGAGGCCCTTTTCTTTTTTTAGGGGTCCTCCCTTGGGGGCTTGATGGTCTCTGTGCCCCCCTGGCGCCTGGGAAGCACTTTTTCCTAATCTACCCTGTGACTGAGGGAGCCTACCCCTCATGGCTGCCTTTATTAATGGCAGCGCGGGTGCCCACACCGCTATTTTGATATTAGCAGGTACCTACCCTGCATTTTGTCCATGTTTATGGCTCCTTCATTTCGGGTGCCCACCCCGCATGGCCGCGGTATTTATCATATTTTTCATTAAGGGTGCCACCCCTTCTTATATGCGCCTTAACGGGTGCCCACCCCGTTTCTACTTTTACTTTGTATTTCGAGGGTGCCTACCCCTCGTTACCCCCAAAAAGTGATGCCGGTGCCAATGCCGCGGCAAAACCGGAAGTCAGGCGGCCGGGTGCCTGGAGCGAAGTGGGACTTCCGCTTGCTTCCAGGAAGTCCCGCCCACCGCCGCGCTGGGATTGGCTGCCTGCCGCCACCGCAGGAAGCAGGAGGAGAAGTCTTCAAGCGAGGAGGTCAGGAGCCTACCCCGCCTCCTCGAGTGCTGGTACAGAGTCCCGGGGCCCCCCAGGAGAGAGCCCGGGTGAAGCAGTACGTCGGCAGAGGCCGCCAAGGGCAGCGTGGGGTTCCCATGAATGGAAGGGAAGCCCCGCACTGCAACAGAAGGGCTGCTGGTCCCCCAGCGAGGAGGAGACCGGAGGAGTCCACTCCCACACAACAGACCGGTGAGTGGGGCTCGTGTGTGGTACCAGAGAAATCACGGTGAGCGGCCCCAGTTGGCAATGGGCCGCTCCAACAAGATATTTGTTTAAGGAGCCCCCTCCCCATTAATTTTCTGAGCCAGTGGACTCCATGGGGGCAGGTTTCCCACACAGAGCCCCGTGGTTCCGAGGCCCCAGTCATTTCTAGAGCCTAGAGGGCTCCAACCTTTTGGGGGCACAGTGTTTAAGAGCCTAGAGGGATCCCATGGGCGCAATCTGTATTTCTAGAGCCTAGAAGGCTCCCACATGGTGCAGTTTGCTCCTAAGGGCCAGTGAGGGCCCCTGTCACAGTTTGCTCCATAGCTGCTCAGCAAATAGTGGGAAGCTGCTACGTTTAGGTTCTTTCCTTTCTAAGGACATGTATTTGGACCCAGGAGTGAGTCGCACTCCTTCGCCCCACCTTGGCTTCCACAGCTGCGCAGCACTTAGTGCCAGCTGCAGCATTTAGGCCCTGTTCTGGTCCTCAGCTGCCCAGCAAATAGTGGGCCGCTGCTACGTTTAGGTTTTGGCGCAGTGGAGCAACCTGGACCTTGATGTGATGTATGTGCTAATGCTTTGGGAGTTAGGAAATGTACTGTGTGCAGTATGTTTTGCGCACCCTGTGTTTGATGCCTCTAGATATGTTGTATGCATAGGAGGTTTTTCTAATGGTTTAGGTTAATGTTCGGGAGATTGTACTTCCCTGTGTGAGTTCCGCCCCTAGTGTAAGGTTTTACTTAGGTGGTGAGGGTCTAATGTAGCTAGACTGGTGAAGATACTGTGTATGATGGATTTCATGGCACAGACTGTTGCAAGTGCAGTGATTATCAGTGTTTACTGACTGAACGTTCTATGACCTACTTTACTTGTGTGTTTTAGTTAACCTTTACCAAATTCACTTTGTGATGATCCTGACAGTGGTCCATGTGGCCCTGTCAGGTGTACATAATCCCTTGTAAATATTACCCGTGCCAGTTGGCACAATGTACATCCTGTGATTATGATTCTGATGTGTTTTGATAATACAAATGCTATTTTCAATATAACCTTGTGTGGAGTTCCTTTTGTGGGGAGCCAGGATGCTGTTGGCGGTGGGTGCGTACGCAAATGATTTACACACTGCCTCGGGATAAGCCTGACTGCTAGTGCCAAGCTACCAAGGGGGTGCGCAGGGGTTATCTTTGGCGTGTAACTTCCTTGCCCTGACTAGAGTGGTGGTTGCTGCCTTGCTTTGGCGCAAGCCTTAGCCAACCAGAAATCCCATTTCTAACAAGCTCTTATTTTAATCGCTAAAGGTTCTATAAAGACGGTAAATAATAAGGGTGATAATGACAACCTTGCTATGCACTGACTGACCCTATTTGATTACCCTTGATAACAAGCTGAGCCTGAGCCCAGCAATAGATGTTTTGTAACATAGAAATAGCTTGAGCCAGAACACCAAACCTTTTGAGCCCGAAAAATAGAGTGTCTCATTTAACTAGGTCGAAGCTTTTTCCGCATCGACCATCATGATGCAGGCTGGTGTCTTGTTAACATTGAAATAATACAGTGCTTGTATAAGATACCCAGGATTAGATGACATAGTCCGACCTGCGACAAAACCTGTTTGGTCGACGTTAATTACTTCCTGTGCCAGAGGGGTATATTGCTGTGCCCATACCTTCATCAAGATTTTATAATGAGCGTTTAAGAGGCTAATCAGTCTGCATGAGTTGACAACATTGGGTTCCTTACCCTTTTTCGTAAAACTGACCATGATCGCCCTCTTAAACTCCAAAGGAACAACACCTCCAGTTCTTATATAAATAAATAATTTCTTCAAAAAGGGTGTCAGCTCTTTAGCAAAGATTTTGTAAAACTCGATAGGAAGTCCATCTTTCCTACAGGCTTTTGCCCTAGCCATGACTTTATAACTACCCCAATCTCAGAAGCTACTATTTCGTTTTGTATCTGGGTGACAGAATTTGTGTATACCCTAGGAAGTTCTACTTCTGCAAAATATTCATGAATTGCTTCTCTGCTGATCATATTTAGGTGAATAAAGTTGTTGATAATGTTCAACAAAAACCGGGTCAATATCTGCTCTATCAGTTACTACTATATTAGATGTAGGATCTATTACCTTCAAAATACAGGCTGACTCATGTCGTGCTTTTGTCGACTATGCTAGCATTTTCCCCACCATTTCGCTTTCTTCATAGACCCGCTGTAAGTAGGTCTGAGAGCTATTAATTTCCTCAAGAATAAAAAAATCTCTGAGCGTCTTCTTTGCTTCTTCCCACTGACCCCGTAATGGGGATTTACGTAATCTAGAGCTGCTTTCAAGAGATAGCTGAAGTTCTGCAATTTTTCCAAGCATTTTCTCACCTTACCTGTGGAACCCGCGATCATTTGATCCCGGGCCGCGGCTTTAAATCCAACCCATACAGAACCATTTTGGGCTGTTCCTTCATTAGTATTAAAAAAATTTAATATCCAGACCTTAAATCTGTCAACCCATGAAGGATCTTGTAGAAGGAGACGATCCATCTGCCACCTAGACCTCCTCCTCCTCCTCCCATCCCCAATTTTTAGTTCGACTTGAACATAAGAATGGTCCGAAAAAGCATTCACCCCAATTTCTGCAGTAGTGAGGACCAGAGAATGTGATGTCAGAAAAAAATCAATGCGTAAGGCGGCATGAAATTGGCGAAAAAAACAAGTATATTCCCGATCGGCCTGATTAACCCTACGCCAAGTATCATGTAATTTCAGATCCTGAGTCAGAGCATCAAGAAAAAATGCTGTCTTGGGCTTGAGCTGTTTCTTAGTCTTGTTGGAGGTATCTGTTCTCAAGCCTTGTATAAAATTAAAAGTCGCCTCCTAAAATAATTTGACCAGACACTCCAATAAGAAGCCTATGTATTGTTGATAATGTCTATGCATTATCCGTAATAGGCCCATAGTAATTGATCAAATTCAGTGTATTACCATTCATTTTAACCACAACCTAAATCCACCTGCCCTGGGAATTCATTATTCTTGTATAAATTATCAATCCATTTCTCTAGACAAATAGATTGCTATCCCTCTCATTGCGACCCAAGCTAAAGCAAAAAAGGCTCTAGAAAACATACCTGGGATAAAATATTTTGGAAAATTAGTTTTCAGATGAGTTTCTTGAATAAAAAGAATTTGCGGTTTTAATGTAGCAAGCCATCTTTTCAGCCCCCCATACTTTTGTCTATTCAATATGCCATTGTCATTTAACAAAATAATACGACATCTACTAGTGGTATTCATATTCCCAGTATTGAAAAAAATTCTTAACATTCTATTTTTTTCTGTACTTTTTTCTCCTGTTTGCTACTGCTCTTTTTATTAGCTTTTTCACCCATCCCCATCCTCCTGCCCCAGACCCTGTGACCTCACCCCCCTGGAAATGTGGCCTCCCTTGTTATCCGGATTCCATCTCCCCTGCTAAACTTATTGGTACCCTTGTGCTGCAACATGGGTGACCTGCCCCCCACTCAGATAATGTTGGCCCCCGTACATGATCAAAAAACAACAAAAGAAAAAAAGAGAAAAAAAAGTAGTCTGTTTCACTTTACAACTGAAATTACTTTCAGTAGTTCCTGCACCTCCTCAATTTGTGTAAACATGTGGAATTGTCCCTGCACAAGGACTTTAAGTTTGGATTGCTGCACAATAGAGGCTTGCGCTCCTGGGGCTTTCAAAAGATACAAAAGTTTTACGAACTCCTTACGTCTTTGTGCAGCCACTTCAGACATATTTGCAAAAAATCTACATTTTGTCCCGCAAAGTTGATCAGTATTGTATGGGTGAACTTCATGTTGGGAGGGAGATGACCTTTAACACGATGTGCTCTGGTCAAAGTTAAATCTCCAGAGAATTCTGGGAGCACGTTTTGCTTAATGAATTACTCCACCATTGCAGCATATTAGATCCCTTTTGCCCCTCTGGGACCCCGGCAATCCGCAGGTTTGAGCGGCGTAAATGATTTTCTAGTTCTTCAATTTTGTTCTACAAAGGTTATTTTATCTTGTGCCACTGAATTAACCTGCTGGAGCATAGCATTCATTTGATCCTCTAAATGGGATATCTTCGATACAGCTTCTTGGATTTTGATGGGATAGCTTGCAACTGCCTCTTCAATGTTCCCCAATCGGCGGTGAAGTGCCGCTATCTCGATTTCTTGAGATTTCTTCATATCTCGAATCTCCTCCTTAGATTCAACATAGTCTTAATATCCATCTGGTACGTGTTAGCAAAATCATTTGGATTTTCAGATTCAGATTCTTCGAGTCTTGACTAGATCCCAAATTTATCTTTTTGGGCTGGTGCTTCTGGTGGCTCTGACGGCTGTAGGCTGCCCTTGTCTTAAGTCTTCTGGGCCTGAAGGTCGCCCTCAAGCCAATGTTGTATTGCAGTTTCACTGATGTGCAGGTGCGGGAGCCGGGCTGCTAAAATCAGTGGAATTGTTTGACGGCGAACAGGACAAGCTTCTTCAGTCAATGTCTCTCCTGCTCTCACAGCCTGAGCTAAAACACCTGAGAGGGGGGGTGGTGACTGAGACATTAGTGGTGATGATAATGTATTAGAAAACAGTGTTAGATTTCTTAATGGCTTAGGTGTTGCGTCCCCTGGCGAGCCTTGACTTGAGTTTGCAAGAACTTGAGCGGCGATAGGAAGTAGGTTCTTTTTTACAAAAAGAGGACAGTCTATAGGATTTTTCAACTCTTGTTTTTTCAACCCTGCAAGAGTCTCTAGTGTTATTTCCTGCTCCTTGTCCTTCCCCTCCATTCCTGAGCCCTTGAATATAATTGGCTCATTAGGGTCTTCCAGTCCATGCTGTGGTTCTGAGCCATCTATCTCTGAGCTTTCAGGACTGGAGCTCATCTCCACACAAAGAGTTCTATTCTCATCTTTGGTCGATGGCTGATTAAGCCTGACTTGAACTAAGCGTTTTTTAGCCTTCGCCACAGCAATGGCGTCCGTTTTGGCAGCTGATGCCGCAAGTTTTAAATGCTTTCCCATCTCTGTTACTTTCTCCGTTCTATGATTAAGAGTTCATGTTTTACAACCATCAGCTTGGAGACACTTTGTCACATTTCTCCTTATTTCTAATTTCTCTGCTACAATGTTGCAGTCTTGCACTGTTTGCAGCGCTTCCACCGCTTCCCTGTTTCCCGCCATCACAAATTGCTGCTCACCTGCTTTATCAGTCGGCTATTACGATGCCGCCACCTCGCCTCTTCCTCTCTTTGCCTTGGAAATGGCAGTTGTTGTCTGAATCGCTCCGTGCTCCGTGGATCACTTGCTCCCAGCAAACCCTGGAGTGGGCGCCTGGCATTCAGCAACAGGGATCCCGCTTTTCACAGCAGCGCGTCTCCAAGATTCAACAGCCGTCATCAACATCCAATGGCTGATTCCCCAGGATTTACTGAGTTTTCTTTTTTTTTTACCGGGGTCGAAACTCGCCAAGAATTATACCCCACGCCAGCGGGCCGCTTTAATTTTTTGCTCGCATTCACGTGAGGAAGCTGCTAGGCGTACGCACTCTCAACTCCCCTGACTAGCATATCCAGCGTGCTCCATTACCAGGGGGAGGAGCAGCAGTCACCTGTGGCTAGGTGGAGGCGGGGCTCTCTATTTCCATTCACTAGCCGCTAATAAATAACCAATGGTTGAAGCGGACTGACATTCCCGTATGCTGTGGTGGGCCAAGGTGGAAGGGCACATCGTGCACATGGATAATATTGTTGTTAGATACACACACTCTGCTCTTTTGCAAGGTTTACAACCTCACCCAAAGTAGTTACTCTCTTTATGAGGGACAACAGTGGAAATATGTGTTTTTTCCTTACCGCATGAGTGCAAGTTGGAGATTTCTTTTTCTCTTTTTAAGTTCTTTGGGGGAACTTCATTCTACCGCAGCATGGAGACAGACAAGCCCTTTATTGCTTTATTTTGAGCCAATTGTTTTTATTGTTACACTCTCCCTTGTACAGTACAACATTCTCACTTACAGCACATATCACGCATATTAATATATGACAATAATCAATACTAATGGTATCATATATTATTAGTCTTATTTATTATGTTAGTATAAAATACTATTATTAGCATTTGCTCTTTGAACCTATAACTACTGCCAAAACCAACAGGTTTGAGTGAGTCTGCACTTGAGCAGTGAGGTTCTGAGGTAAAAAAAAAGTCCCTGGCATCTTTGAAACCTGAGCACTTAGTGGAGTCCAAGGAGGTGCGATGTGCATGAACCCCATCTATTTTTCTTATCCATAATGCTCTACAAATCTCAAACGTTGACTAAATCATGGATTTTCCTCACATCTCTGTGAGGGAAAGTCCTGGAATATGTGAAGGTCCACAACATTTCTACCAACCACTGTTCCCGCACTTGTCCTGATACAAAAAGGTACCCTATTAGTGGGGCTGGACAAGCGCTCATGACTTGGCCAGGGCTCAATTTAAATTACACTGGCACAATTTGCGTAATTTCAGTAATTCTGCATCATGCTTGTTATGCCATTGTGCCACTTTGAGTAGATATGTGAATATCAGAAAGAAAAATATTGTGGAACCAAATATTTTTTCAAGAATATCGAGGACAAAATTTTGTTATGGTACATTTTTATAGGTAAGCAAAGTTTTACTATATATATAACTCTACATCTATTATCCTTGATGATATATATATCCTATTTGCACTTACCTTCCCAATATTTTGGTCCCCAATATTTTTGACACAGTAGTCTGTCCACAGAACGCCTTGGAACAACAGAACATGAGAGGCTTTTATTTGCACTGCTTTTGACTTTACAGTATTTTTAAGGCGAAATACATCCTCATGTCAAAAATGTATGCAAAATATAGCTTGAAATGACTTGGCTAATTTATATTTTATGTAACTATATGTAATTTCTCATAATTTTGCTGAAATTTCATGTAGTTACTTGCACAACTCTACTCATGACTGGAATTACTGAAAATTGTGACCATATGAAGTCAATGTGGTCAATGCATTGTCCTGGGTTGGTTAATTCTTGTCATGGCTGCTAGCCACATAAGTGGGTAGCGCTTTTATTGAGAGAAGTGTAGAGATGGGCACTCTATGTATGCATCTAGCTAACAGCTAGTATGGCAATCCTTACTGAAACTCTAGTGGCATATTTTCTGGTGCTAACCTTGACTGCATGCAAACCCTAAACAATCTAAAAAAATCCAGAGAAGTGGACATAGCAACTTTAAGCCCTCTTTATGCCCCACTAAAGACTGGGATGACCTTTTAAGAATATTACTGCTACATATATAGGTAAGCTAAGTGGTGTCGCTGGTTGGTGAGCAGAATACATTTCTGCACTGACTTCAATTATTTTGTGTTCTTTATTTCACCCTGCATTTCTTGTGGTGGTCCACTACCACGTTTACATGACATCTAGCCTGATCAAGGGGGTCAGCATGGCGTGAGAGAAGGCTTTTGTGCCGGTGGGCTCACAGTAAGTAATGCCTGCCCACATCATCATCAAGCTTAATCTGCCTTTGGGGAGGAGCTCCAAACTTGTAGCCTTTTGGCCCCTTGGTAACAAGAGGCCCCTATGTTCAGTAATCAACATCTCTAAATCAAAACCCTGCAATAAGTAAATGCAGTCTCCGAACTCCACATCAATTCTACTTTTAAAGGTTACCATTTAACCTATTGTTAGAAATGGGGGTCTCTAGTTGACAATGGTTTGCCCCTTTGTCCAAATTGGAACCGTTGTTTCAAGTCAGGAAAAGGGGTATACCCTCCTAAAATAACCTCTGTTCACCTCAGTTCACATGCAGTAATACAGTAAAAACACTACAAATGGACACCGCACCAGTTTACAAAAATAAATAATCTTTATCCAAACAAGACCAGACGACAAAATTCACAATTCAGTTATCAAGGTATCCTCAAAAATTGATTATTCACTTAAATCAAGCTTAGGGCAACACGTAACTCCACTAGGAGTTATAACAACGTTGTCACCGGTGAAAAACCCAAAGTACGGCACCGACCGCGAGGTGCGCGGCATCGGGCCCACAAAGAACAGTACCTTGGAAGATGATGAAAACAAAGACAGTTCACGGTGTAGGGGAGGTGTGGCTTCGTAAGTGCTGTGTGGCATTGGTTCCTTAAGACCCCAGGGGAGGTGCAGCCTCTGTTCCTTACTGCAGCGCAGGGGAGTCGAGACAACGGTTCCTTACTGCGTCGGGGAGGAGACATCACAATGGCGTCGAAACCACTGTTTCTTATGTTGGCGCGATGTCGATGGATTTGTGATCACCCACGTCGAGGATCGTCTCCGCGATGACGAAGTCGGCTTCGGAGTCGATGTGGCACGGCAGCAGTCATTGGGCCTACGTCGCAAGTCCGAGCAGCGCTCACGGCTTCGGTGCAGGTTACGGCATCGCTTGCCGGCGTTGGTGTTGCAATTTACTCCTGCAGCAGCTATAACAGCAGTTCTAGGTACAGGGAGACAGAAGGGGTGAAGTCTTTGTGTTCCTGAGGCTTCAGAACAGGAGGCAAGCTCAGTTTCAAGGCCCTGGAGATAATTTCTTCAAGCAGGTGACAAAACAGCAAAGTCCTTTTTCTTCTTTCCTTGGCAGCAAGTAGCCACTGCAGCCCAACCCCAGACAGCAAACAGCACTGGGGCAGTATTCCTCCTCAGCTTCTCCGGCTCTTCTCCTTGGCAAAGGTTTCCTCTTGATTTCCCAGAAGTGATCTAAAGTTCTGGGGTCTGGGCCCCAATATTTATACTGCAAAATCCTTTGTTCTCTGAAGGCAGAGAGTGTCTGTAACCAGCCAAAACCAGTTCTGTCTTCCCTGGTGCAGCTATCTGGCAGAAGGTAGAGACAACATTGTTGAAGGCAGACCTGGCCAAGGTAGCTGAAAGGAAATCTCCTCCCCCTACTCTCTATTCTATGGAGGCTCAGGCAAGTGAAAAGAAATCTCCTTCCCTACTCTCTATTCAATGCAGGTCCTATTCAGCCCAACCCTGACTCATCAGAGTGCTGGAGCCGCAGCCCTCTCCCAGCTCCTGTCACTCACAAGCCAGACATGCAATTCACAAACATATCAGAGGCACACTGGAAAGTTAGGCAGGAAAGCAAACACCTACTTTCTAAAAGTGGTATTTTCAAACACAAAATGTTGAAATCACCCACACTAAAAGATCCAGTTTAACATTCTAAGTTCAGGCATACTAAACTTTATTTTCCAATCTTGTTCCCTGGATCAGTTATATTTATAAGATGTTATAAACTAACTGCCCATTCTGGCCTATGGGAACAGATAGCCTTGCAATAGTGAAAAACCATATTGGCAGTAATTCGCTATCAGGACATGCTACACACATCAGAGCATGTCCTACCTGCAAAAAGGGCCAAGTCCAACACCTATTTAATGTTTTCCATTAAGTTTGCTCTGTTTCTGCATTGTTTTTAAGATGTTTCAAAAATATTAAGTTTTGCAAAGAGTAAACACTACCGACTAGTAACAAAGTTTCTCAGTTTTGGCAGGACTATTGTGAGCAGCCATTGTACAGTTGGTGATTCTGATTATTTAGTCATTTTGATCATTATATTTGTAAACACTATTTAATATTACCAATCTTTCTGTGAATGTATTGTGCTGTTGAGTTTCAGGATTATGCTATTCACAAACACTACATATTGTTCTTTGCCAGGGGTCCTGGCTTTGATACTATATTATTTGACACCACTGCTTTACTGTAGTTTGGTGCCTTCTAGCTCTGACTGAGTCACACTGCTGAATAATATACAAACATATGACATTTAGCAAAACATCCATCAAAAGGTGATAAAACAAACAATTCAATTAAAAGATAACTACAGACAATATTTAATGAGTGCTAAAGACCAATACGCACAACGCACATATTCATTCTACAAAGATTTCTCACTATCAGTTACGAACAATAACAAGCAATAAACACCACGGAATATAGATATTTGAAATGGAAACCTAGCTAATATGTCTTATTAAATTGCAAACTAAGGGTTAAGCCAAATGTTAAAAAAACAAAATTTCATGTGCTGAGAGCAACCAAAGTGTTACAGATTCTCTGTAACGTTTTTCCGAAACCCCCAAATATTTTCATATTTATATCTGATTCCTTTGTTTTGCACAATGAAAGCAACTCTTCCGGATTGATCATATAACTAATCCATTTATGCAATTTGCAGGAAGTGTGAGTCTGTACATACTACACTGACTGTGCAATTAAAAATCTAGCCACAATCACCTCAATAAATACTAAATACCTTCCCTACTATTCACCCTCCATATCCTCAATACACTTAGGGGTCGATTCCGATTAGGGAAAAAAACTGTCAGTACGATTTGTATCCTCTCCGTACGAATCGTACCCGTCTGTCCGAGTCGCGTAGTACGATCCGTATTCCGTGAATCTGTCCGAATCGTTGTGATCCGTACGTATTGCAAGGCTGAAACCGTGAACCGTATGACTCGTACACATGCCGTACGACTCGTACACATGCCGTATGAGCCAACGAGTACGATCCGGACAGGGGTATGAGGACGCGATTCGTACGGTCCACATCAGGTAAGGGCGAGTCATACGGAAAAGCACACAAACACATACACACCGTACAGTCCGTACACCCCATGATTGCAGGGGTACCTCATGGGGTGTACGAGCCTGTACGCTGGGTGTACGAGCCTTACCCCATGTATGATGGGTGTACGAGCCGTACCCCATGTACGATGGGTGTACGAGCCGTACCCCATGTACGATGGGTGTACGAGCCGTACCCCATGTACATCCATTGTACATGGGGTACGGCTCGTACACCCATTGTACATGGGGTATGGCTCGTACACCCATCGTACATGGGGTACGGCTCTTACACCCATCGTACATGGGGTATGGCTCGTACACCCCATGAACGCAGGGGTACGGTGCGATCATGGGGGGTACGCACCGTACCCGGGGGGGGGCATTCCGTACCTGTTTCGGCGTGAACTCTGCTTTTACGGCTGTTTTCAGCTCCAGAAGAAAAAGGGTCATACGGTGCGTGCCCGACACATAACGTACTTGCTGGTTCGTAAAAACCAGCCGCGAACCATACAGATGTCGTGTACATCAGGTTCCGAGGGAGAATCGTACGGAGATTAGAGTCGTACGGTCTCTGTCGACTCGTACGGAGTACGGCTCCTGGTACGAATCGTACTTCGTCGTACGTACGGGGGACGTTGCAGGGTACGATTCCTACGGGATAAAAGGCTCCGAATGGCTATTGGGAGCGGTATTTCCCGAATTGGAATCGGCCCAATAGTGTTCATGCCCAGAAGGATCATCTGTGGTCATGATGTCAAAAAAGCCACTAATATCCTCAAAAACTGTGTTGGTTATCCACAAGTAAAAACACGCGTGCTCCTATTTCCCTTCCTTGATTCCATATCAGGGGTATTTATCGACTGGTAGACCTTAGGATATTTTTTTAACCCCAGTGGGAGTCCAGCGTTTCCACATTAAGTTCTGGGGCCTTCCTGAAGATAATTGAGCGTTTCCTGTCAATTAGAAAGCTGCGTGGGGGAGAAACCTAAAGCAGAGACTGGAACCTTTTAATTAGATGGCAGGGCAGCTAAACAAATAAACAATAAGCAAGCATACCATAGGACCTTGAATCAGCAGGAAGCTTTTAACTTATTAACACCCTCTGTTAGGGCAGTCCAACAAATATACAACTGGCAAGCTTTGAGAGACCTTGAGGTTAGCCGGTAACAGGGCCTTGTGAATTATCACCACCACCTGTTTGCATTAGCACTTAATTAAACAGATCCTGTAACAGAGCACTCAAACTAAAGTACATGGCATGCTTAAACAAAGTCAGCAGCAGAATATGCCAACTGGAAAAACTAGAAAATAGTGAAAACCGCATAGCACAGTATATGGAATCTTCCTAGCTAGAAAGCCATAAAAACATGCATAGCACAGTACAGTACATTGTACCTTCCCAACTAGAAAATAACGATCAAAGATGAGAAACAGACAGCACTGGCAGGCTGCGATATGACATTTCAGGCTGACTGACTGGGCGTGACTTATCTAGATGACAAGCATGAAAGATGCGTACCAGTGGGGGCATGGACATATGATGCTGGTTCCTATGCCTTGTCTTTGTGGCAGTAACTTTTCCAAGCAATCAGATAATACAATGTCTACTTATCACTTTTTTTCCTAAGATGTTGTGATTCTCTCAGTCATTGTGTTTGGCAACCATCACAGGAGTTATCAATTTATGTATTTGCCAATTAAATGACCACCATTTCAACAATGAAATTCCCATGCCAACCTTTTCTCTCCAAGTATTCAACATCCCTTCATGGCTAGACAAATGCTTAACAAGAAACAATTTGTTTTTTTTAGATATTACCCTTTAGTTCCTCGAGACTGAACACAATTGATTTACAAATGTTGCTTTACTGCCCCTATGTTACTCTACTGCTCAGCTTCACACTTTCACATACTTTGAAAGAGCTCCTAAATAGGTGTTTCATCTTTCAAGAATTTTTTTAAACTTTTATATATTGAGTTTCTCTAATAATGGGCAATCAACAGTACAAGATACCACACAGAATAATGTTATAGACCCCAAGAAATGTTGGAAAAGTGAATAATCTAATCTGGCAAGCACATAGGACCAACATTTCCATCATTGTTACCACATATGTCATGTACACATTAAAATACAGTGTTCGTCCCCCCAAATCGCACCACCACCATCAACACTAGTTACCACCAAATATTAAACTAGAGTCATGGAAATATCCTTGATGCTTGGTAATATTAAGATAGCTGAGAAATAGAGGTTAAATGTCCCAAGGCTGGCAGGCTGGGCGGAGCATCGAAGAGTAGCAGTTTAGCTATTCATTACAATAATGCATGGTCCATATTTATCATTGAATTGCTTTCCACTAAGCATCAAGCATGCTGTTGCAAGGGTCACACAATACTTACGTTAGATTTACAAAGCAACACAAGGCCTCTCTATGTTGCTTGGTAAATCTCGAGTAATGCAAGGCAGCACAAGTCCCTGCATTGCGTTACTCTACCATGGGTAGGCACATTATAGGTGGACCATGGGTGTTCCAATGCAACCACCCATGGAGTTTGGTGCATATAAATATTTTTGTTTCTTTTTATTGTTTCCTTTTTCTAAGTGTGATGTCTTCTGCAGCACACTTAGAAAGAAGAAAAAGCCTCTAAGTGTGGTTTTTGCTCAGGAAGGTGTCACTTCCACCACAAAAACACCCCTGGCTGCAAAGCAGGCACCCTTGCACCATGGCGCAAGGGTGCCTGCATTAGTGCTGGACAGCAGATTGTGCACCGGCACAGGCAGAGAGCGGGAATGCGCCATATGTTGGTAATAGGGTGCCTTTCATGCAGCACAGCACAGCAAGTTGTCTTGCTGCGTTGTGTGAAATAATGATGAATCTGGCTCCATACCTGTTAACCAGTGTTTAATCATTGGTGTTCAGTTCCTGCCCCACACAAATGCCACCCTTTAGCCAACAGGAGAGACACAAATGCCAGGCGATGTACACCCCAGGGAAAATCCAGGGTATAGTCTAGCAAAGCCACCATGGTAGAGGGTTGTACAGGTACGTTGTGCATTAAAAGTAATTAACTGAAGATTTTGATCTAGTATGAATATACTGCAGGGCGTGAACATGAGAGGTGGACAAAGTCAGCATTGAGACTGTGAAATCTCATGCAGTTAACCTCATTTGTTAAACCTCTCTTCTTTAACAGCACTGGAGTATTGTCCAAATGATGGAGGAACTTAAAGTGAATTAAGAGCAGTAGATTTTTAGGGGCGATACCCTAGATCATGCACAACACAATAGTCATACTTTATCCGATAGCTGGAACTGGAGATCATATTCCCACTTTGCTTTAGCCAGGGGAACTATGATGGGGCCTCCATCTGTATAGATTTATAAAACTTAGTGATGGTCTGCTTGTGGGTGTTGATAGAGAGAAGTATGGCTAGCTTTTGGCAAGGTTTGAGCTCCAATGGATACGAAGGGAACAGCAACTAACATAACACCCACAGTGTGACATATAGCAGCCTATCCAATGCAGTGCAAGCATTGTGGCTTTCAGTGAGGGAATAAATAAGACAGTTGTCATCTAGGAAGAGATCAGCGATTTTTGTTAGACCCCACCAGTGTAATCTTTAAAGGGTAGGTTTGTCTTGGTGAGGGTGAATATGGAGTGCTGAATCATGAACAATTGTTCAGACTATACAATTCAGTTAGTGGTTCTATTAGGGACAGATCTTACCATATGCCAGCTGCATGCAAGCCATATAATCTAATGCAAGACAGTTACAAGATAGGCAAAAGCATATGGCAAAGGGTAGCTGTATGGCATCTGCTATGTGTCTCTTGATGACAATATGGGCTATAAAGTGAGGGAAGGGCATTCAATAATAGGTAAATGAACCTGAGTGTAGATATAGTATAATTCAAAATCAGGCACAGATAGTTCCCCCTGAAAGTCATCGCATCTCATTAAATCCAAAAGGAGGACCCTGCCCATGCAACATCAATCATAAGAGTGCACACATGTTTAAAAAAATGAGGATTCACTGGAATGGGGATGTTGAGGAAAAGGCACTGTAGTTGAGGCAAGATTACCATCTTCATTAGGGCGATTCTGCCAGTCAATGAGGGAGGCAGGGTACCCTAACTTTTCACCTTATCATCAATTTTGGACATCTCGGACCTATAGTTTTCAAAAATGGAGGTGCTCACATTTAGAATAATCCACATCCCCAGGTACTTGACTGAGGATGTGCACCATGAGAGGAGGGCATCCAGGGGACAAGGAACTGTGCTAGGAGTGGAAACATAATGGATTAGGTCCAATTTATGGAGATGACAGAAAGGGTTTTTTGAATACAAAAACTATGTAATAACCAGAGTGATATTAAAAGCAGGATCACGTTTATATACGCGATGTCCTCATCATATATGAAATAATGGCTAACAATTCTGGCTCATAACCACAGAACTAGGGTCTATCTAAATCCCACAGTGATTTGTGGATTGTCCGTATAGGGAAAAAAAAGCACACCGCACAAAGACTTTGCCAAAGCTTCTAAAAACGTCTCTACATTTAATATACATGTAACAATGGCTTGAATTTCATTTTTTCAACACGTTTGTTCTTTGAAATTTACAAACGAATCCCTTTTATTCATTGCCCACAGTCATGTATTTTAAGGAGGAATTATGAAATACTATAACAATTATAGATTGAAGTAACCATTACACATTTGAGATTGAGGCAGCAAATAATACCCATTATAGTTATGGAGTGTCCGGCTCTGTTAGCCAGAAAACATTAAAGGTCTTGACGTTTATCACTGAGGTTTACAAGGCCCAGATTCATTAAAAAATTAGGAATTCCAAAAAGACCATGCAATAACCTTAAAGAGAACAGAAGGCAAGGGAGAACCAAGTTGTTTTGAAATTCAGATTGAAAGTCTGAAAGTGCCCATCGTTAACCAAAATTACTTCAGTTGTGCACCATTGATCCAGTAATCTGATACTGATTCAATGGCAACAATATTTTGAAGCAGACTTTGGGGTAAATAGAGTGACCCGCCATTGTGAAATCCCAGTGTAAAACTGTGCCCTATGCACATCAAGGTTCATGGATGTTTCCTTTTGCCTTCATCTTGTCAACCAAAAGAGTGTGGAATGAGAGCAGTAGCAGTAGATACCTCACAAAAGCTCAATTATGTTGCATTAGAGATAATATTGAGCCTTTTCACCCTTATAGATTCCTGTGATCAATTTGATGAACAGAGGAGTGGGGTGTGGGCCCCGCTGTTTTAGTATTACCCTTCAAAAAAGCAAGTTTACAGATTGAATATCTTTTATGCAGACAATCAGCAGCATGATAGCCAGAATCACCTCAATAACAATTACTGATTCTTGCGTCTCTATTAAATGATTTGTGTTTGCAAATTCCAGCCGTCTTGATATAACCCCTACCTGATCTGGGCCTTCAAGGTACCCTTTAGGCCCAGCCAGGCAATCCTGCAAGATATTCATGAAGAGTGAAAAATCATGTGAGTTAACATGGTCTACAGCTGAAGGATGATGGTAGGTTTAAGAAAAATGCCCAACATTTCTTTCCTAAAAGATGGCAGCATTGCCTCTCTCTCCCAGCAAAAATCAAGGTAAAGAGTCTACTGAGCCTAGAGGTGGGCTTCAGTGGTTATCATTTGGCTCACACTGTCCACTCCTGTTGTTTTTTCACAGTGCAGATTTTGAATCACATTTCTCTGTCATCTGGATGTCAAACTCTGCAGATCCAGACCTAACAAAAACCTATTTAGTTTCCAAGCTACTTTATAGATTTAGCCAGCTGCTGTACTACTCTCCAGCTGGCCTGCTTGCTTCACCAACCAATCAAGTCTCAGAGTCTCCCCAACATTTTAACGACCCTTACTCTGTTTGGCCACCAGAGGGTTCCCCCAGTTCTACGTTTACTAGTTTTTATTACTCAGAGACATTATAGCTTCTCACAAATGTTCCAGGAGACAGTGATTATTCAGAAGAAGCATGCCCAGAGAAAAATGATAGGTTGGATTTCTCTCATTGTTTTTAGTGATACATTCTACAGATATCTTTTGGACCCACAGGTTTCCTGGTTTTCAAATTGTCAGTGACATAAAAGCAATGCTAGATAAGGTGGAATTATTGTTAGCTTACTGCATGCTATACTTTTTAATAGGCATAACTGGTGCATCTTTTTGATTTACTCTTATATTTACCCATGGGATCACTTAGGACTCCAACTATTACACTCAGTTCCTGATCCAAAGAAATGTATAAATAAGGTCGAAAAAAGATCAGCAACTTGGAAACCTTATTATGTAAAGGGCCGACTGATCTAGTCTGTGCCATGGTGCACTTCTAGCTGCGTGAACCAGTTGCAGACAGGGTCAGTGGACCCAATTACAGCAAGTGTGTTGTCCCCAGGGAGCTGCACATTCAGTCAGTGCGCCCGACATCACTTTTGCCTCTGCACTCATGTCTATTAGACAACAGAGGTGCAGAGGCAACATTTTCCCTCATTTGCATGAGGCCAAACGCCCCCTTAGAGCTGGGCCACTTTGTGTGCGCAGGTGCAATCTGTATTACATAAGAGGATGTACAACTGTCTGCAGCTCCTTCAGTAAAACCATCATTCCTGGGGGCACAGAGAACAGGAGCACACACCCATTTGGCCCCTGTTGCATTTTTTTGTAACAGCTCCCCTGTTGACTATACATTTTAGTTTTGTTTCTTCACCCGCCCAACATTACTGACACGGGGCAGAGTTAAACATGCCCTTGGGAGGGCAGTCCTGTAGAGCGGTGAAAGGGAGTCTCTTGGACCATCCATACATCACCCTGCAGCCTGGTGCAGTCACTCACTGACCCCGTCCGCAGGTGGCTCTCTAATGCAGATGAGTAACTGTCGTGACCCGACAGATAGGAGGACAGGACTGGAGACTAGAGGACACTAGGACCCTGTGGGTCATGAGGGAGGTGACCAGGTCACCGGACACCACATCCGGTCAGGGACAGGAAGGACAGCAGATTGACCAGGACGAGCACGGGGATGGATGTGTATGTAACCAGCTGCCCAGAGAATATAAATAAAAAATAGTAAACGAACCGACCTGTGTCCCGATTGTGATTTGCTGCCTGGCGCCCACTGCGTGGACACGACAACTGGCGACGAAAGGTGAGACACGAGCCGACGTGCACTTCGACGAGAAAACGACTGCGCCATCAGGAAGAACCAGGTGCCCACCCTGGATGTACAGGAAACAAGGGAGAAAAGAAGCAACATCGGAGCCCACCCGACCGCCTCTGAGGAATCACCAGCAAACTGCGGTAAGCGCGAAGGAACGCGCGATCGCGAAATAGAGGCGCGAGCTCTCGCGAGAGTCTCGGTGGCCATTTTGAGATCAGGTGGCTGGGCCAATCAGAGGCGAGATCGGGGAAGCAGCCATTTTTGAGTCAGGCGAGGGAGATTTCGATCGCGAAATCTCGCAAGAAGAGCGGCGGCCATTTTGAAAAAGGGACACAATAAAGAAACACCATAGAAACCAATAGGAGGACAGGACTGGAGACTAGAGGACACTAGGACCCTGTGGGTCATGAGGGAGGTGACCAGGTCACCGGACACCACATCCGGTCAGGGACAGGAAGGACAGCAGATTGACCAGGACGAGCACGGGGATGGACGTGTATGTAACCAGCTGCCCAGAGAATATAAATAAAGAATAGTAAACGAACCGACCTGTGTCCCGATTGTGATTTGCTGCCTGGCGCCCACTGCGTGGACACGACAGTAACTTTGAAGCAGCCACTCCGTATTTCACTGAATGGGCTGCGTCGAGGGCAGCTTGATTTACTGGGTGACCTGGGGGTAGCACATTCATAGTAGCGGGGCACACTGGCCCTGTTTGCACCTGGTGCACCTGCTTAAAGGTGTGCTGTGGCGCAAACAGGACAGTGCATCCTAAATGTAATACAGAATCATGTATGTTTTTTTTTTTATTAGGAACACATTGCACAAAGGATTATCATATTACTTCTTCTCGGGAAGAATATCCCATGCTTAAATTGTGTTGTTTTACCCAATAATTCGTTTTTTGTGCACTTTTCTGTGGCATGACTCCTACGAGATCAGAATTCCTATTTGAAAAATTGTATGACAGAATATCTTTGAACAGTTATATTTTTTTCCATTATGGGAAGAGGGCATCCTAGTAATTCCAAACTAAAATAGACATATGCAATAATTTAAAGTGAATTGAAAGCATGGCCAAATACTAGCCGGTAGGGTTTTCCCTAACCAGATATAATTATTTCACAGCGTATCATAATAAAAGTAGATCAGGCGGCTCCCCTCTTTAGAGAGTTAAATGCCAGACGAACCCATATGCCCTGGTTATATCTGTCATTGAACCAGAAATGATGCAAAGAGCCTGAAAAACCTATCACTTCGAGAAAGTTGATCCAATCAGTGCTGACATTTGAGATGCAACGGCACTAAAGGGACACATGTAGAACTGTCCCCTGTGATTCCCCCCTGCCTTTTCTCATTTTCCGTCTGCAGCTCTTAGGAAGTGAAGTATGCCTTTTCATTATTCAAAACATTAACCTGCAGGTCTCATTCATACCCTTCATGCATCTCGAAGCTGAATGTCAATTACCGTGAACTTTTTATCCCAACATAGTTAATGATCCTCGCTCTGTGAGGGCCGCCTGCCAGGGCCCTTCGGGTCTGCTTTTATCACTCTTTTTATGCGTGGGAGAGAATGCACACTAAATTAAAAAATGTTTAAGACAACAGCGACTGTTCATTGAGAGCCTCACCGACAGAACAGTGATCAGCTGGAGGCCTGTCAGTGTTTCGAGTGGGCTGCTCCACATCTGTCACGGAGGTGCCGCGTTCCTGATACCCTACTTGACAGCAGCGGGTAGCAAGTCGCAGTGTAATTTGATAACAGCAATATTCCGATGCAAAAAATACGAATTGAATATGTGTGTTGATCTTCGTTTGTTATAGTTTGATTCTTGTGTTTTTCGCCTGTTGGCTAAAAAATAACCTGGTACTGAGATCACAGATAGCCGTTTTTGTCCGGGTTGACTTGTAGGTATAGTAAGGTTTAGAATTCTACATTTTTTTTAACTATCTGCGCTTAACTGCTGGGGAATCTAACGTCGTTGTATAGTATGGGTGCCACTGCTCGAATTCACACAAGAATTGGCAAAGTCAATAGGCCTCGGCTATGTGAGAGCTATTGGCTTTTGCAAGGTGTTTTAGCCAGTGTTACTGCTGTTCAGCATGGCTAAAAGTTAGTGGTGTGGAGTGGGGTGGGTTAGAGTGGAGGGGGTAGATTGGGGTAGAGTGGAATGGGGTAGAGTGGAATGGGGTAGATTGAGGTAGAGTGAAGTGGGGTAGATTGACTCAGAGTGGTGTGGGGTAGAGTGGGGTAGAACGGGGTAGCTTGGAATATATTGAGGTAGATTGGAGTGGGGTACATTTGAGTGGGGTAGATTGGAGTAGGGGAGTTGGGAGGATTAGTGGCGTAAATTGGAGTGGGTATATTGAATTGATGTAAATGGGGGTGGTGTGGAGTAGATTGGGGTGGAGTGGGGTAGACTGGAGGGGAGTATATTGGGGTAGGCTAGAGTAGGGTGGATTAGAGAATGGAAGAGAAGAGTAGGGTAGATCGGGGTAGATTGGGGTAGGATGGAGGGGGATATATTGTGGTAGAGTCTAGGGGAGTGGGGTAGATTGGGTAATAGTGGAGTGGGGTGGATTGGGTAGGTTGGAGTAGAGTCATGTAGGTTAGAGTGGTGTCTGGTAGATTAGGGTGAATGGGGTATATTGGAGAGGGGTAGATTGGGTGGATTATATTAGAGTAGAAGGTAAAGGATTGGCATAGTTTGGGATAGTTTGGACTGGGGTAGATTGGAATGGGGTAGATTGGAGTTGGGTGGGTTAAATGAGGTAGATTGAAGTAGAGTAATTTGGGGTGGAGTACGTTGGGGTATATTGGAGTGGGGGTATTGGGGTGGAGTGGGTTATATTGGACTGGAGTAGGGTAAATGTGAGTGAAGTGGAGTGGGGTAGATTGGGTAGAGTAGAATATGTGTGCTAGATTGGGGTAGAGTGAAGCAGGGTAGATTGGGTGGATTGGAGTGGGAAGATTAAAGTGGGAGTGGATTGGGTAGAGTGGAGTGTGCAAGATTGGAGTATAGTGGAGTGGATAGGAGTTGGATAATTTGGAGGAGAGTGAAGATGGGGTGAAGTGAGATCAATTAGAAAAGAGTGGAGTGTGGTAGATTGGACTGAAGTGGGATAAAATGAAGAGGGATTATTGGAGTGGGGTAGATTGGAGTTGAGTGGGGTGGGGTAGAAAGTAGAGGGGTAGATTGTAGTAGGATAGATTGGGGTAGATTGAAGTGAAGAGTAGATTGGAGTGGATTGGGGTGGAGTGTGTTAGATGAGAGTCAAGTAAGGTAGATGTGAGGAGTATTGTGGATTGGAGAGGAATGTGGTAGAGGAAGAGGGTAGATTGAAGTGTAGTAGTTTGGGTAGATTGGAATGTGGTAGATTGGAGTGGAGTGGGGTAGATTATTATAGAATGGATTGTGGTAGATAGTGGGCGATTGGATTGGGCTAAACTGTGTTGGTGTGGGGTAGATTGGCATGAGGTAGGATAGATTAGAGTGGAGAGGAATTGGATAGATTGCAGTGGAATTGGAGTGGAGTGGTTCAAATTTGAATGGGTAGATTGGAGTGGGGCAGATTGGAGTGGAGTTGAGTGGATAAGAGTGCAGTGGGTTGGATTGGGGTACATTGGAGTCAGGGAGATTGAGGTATATTCGAGTGGAGTGGGGTAGATTGGGGTAGATTGGAGTGGAGTGGATTGGAGTGGAGTGGGTTGGATTGGGGTACATTAGAGTTGGGGAGAATGGGGTATATTGGAGTCGATTGGAGTGGAGTGGGGTAGATTGGGGGTAGATTGGAGCAGAGTGTGGTAGATTTGAGTAGAATTTGGCAGATTGGGGTGGAGTGGGGTGGATTGGAGTGAAGCGGTGTAGGTTTTTGTTGAGTGGGCTAGATTGGATCGTAGTGGAGTGGATTGGGGTACATTGGAGGAGTGGGATAAATTCTGGTGGGGTAGAATGGAGTGGGTTGGAGTAAAGTGGAGTGAAGTGGGGCAATTAAAGTGGAATGGGTAGACTGAGTGGAGTGGTGTAGCTTGGAATAAATTGTAGCGAAGTGGAATGGGGTAGATTGGGGTGCATTCAAGTGGAGTGGCAAAGAAAGGAGTAGAGTGGGGTAGATTGGAGTGAAGTAGAGTGGAGTGGGTTAAGTGGTGTTGAGTGGAGTCGAGGCACATAGAGTGGAGTGGCATGTTGTGTCATGGAGTGAATGGCGTAGATTAGAGTGGCGTGGATTCCAGTGGCATAGCATGTTGTAGAGTGTCTCAGAGTTGAGGGGCTTAGAGTGAAGTGGCATGTCATAGAGTGGATTCACAGAGTGATACTCTATGTCACTCCACTCTGTTGCATAGTGTGGAGTGGAGTATGCAGGGTGTGGTAGTGCTTTGCCTTTACAGTCAACATATTTTCATTTGACATTACTATTTTTTGTTTTTTTTGTCCTCATATGACCTCCGTAGCTATAGCAACCTCTCGGCCTGATCCACCCCTGTTGCTTATGAATTGGGGTCCCAAACTCAGCTAATGTTCTTATGAGAACCACCCGCAGTACACATTGTGAGCTGACCAAGAGGTTTAACCATTGGAGCGTATAGAAACAGTATTAAACCAAAATAAGAATGGGGCTTACCTCAACCTCTTACCCACTTTGCCCCAGAATTCTAGAATCCATGGAAAGGATGCAAACACATGGAAATCGACAGCCTTCTGGGCAAAACATCTCATACATCGTGCTTCTCCGCAGCCCTTTATTTTAGAAAGTTTGAGGGGGGACGAATATATCCTGTGAAGAGTAAAAAAGTGATTTCTTCTTAGTGAAGCAGATTTAATCACTGATAAAGTGTGCCTACAGATATTTGCCAAAGATTTGTCAGCTCCACGCTCAGCAAGCTCTTCTCCTAGATTAGGTGTGGATGTTCCAGTTTCCTATCTGCTGCAGCCAGAAGGTGATTAGACCAGAGTGTACTTCCTTCTTTTTTGGAGTCAGGTCTTGTAACTCATCTTCCATGGGTTTTCCTCTGATGATGGACAGAGTTGGCTCTTTCAATAAGAGCGAGCTCCATTAGTGAGATTACTCCAGAAGAGCCAGGGGAAACATTAATTGCCAACCACTATATCTTTCTAGAAAGTAATACCCACGCCCTTTAAAGGTAGAGGCAGCACACCCAGAAAGCACTCTGGATTCCCTGGGGGAGTCCCAAACTGGAGCCCATTTACTATAATAGGACAATCCCAAAAAGACCTGGCAGTCCGACTATAATTTGGCCACCGCAGACAGTATCCTTAGCCGAACGTCTTTGTAGAATTTGAGGGCACCAAATTGATACATAAATCCTACCTCCCCTACATCCTTCAACATAGCTGTAAACATACTACCAATCAGAGAAGTGTCTGGGCTAAGAAGTAGCATCCTGCAATTTTTTAATTGATACGCCCAACAGTACAACTGAAAATCCGCCTAAGTTTCTTCCAGGACAACCTGATCCCTTTGCCTGGCAAAATAAATGAGGAGATCTTGCCCTGTATTTTAAGTAGTTTAGCTTTATTATAATCCAGTGGGATACTGTTAAAAGGGTAAGCATATTTGGGGAGGACACACATTTTAACCAGGTTAATCCTTCCATAAAGGGATAGCGGGATATTCTGCCACCTTTTCAGTAAAACGTCCACCTCCTTTGAGACTCTCTCCTGATTAATTTTAGGAAGATCTCTAAGACCATGAGTTATTATTACTCCATTTTTATTTTTACATTTTTTTATTCAGCTTGAAGGCAAAGCAATAACACAAAGCATATGAGTATATCATGGACATTAATGTGAACAATGCATTTTATATATAACAACAACAAAGATAAAAGAGATACATTGGATAAATCCCATATACCCCAATAAAGCAAGTGCAATAAACCATTATCAAAACTAGTTCTGGTGGCTGGTCTGTGCTTGGGAGACTTTTTAGGATGTTTTGAATTTTTGTTGAGAAAAATTCCACGAGTTGGTTGCATCTGAGCCCTGAGGTGTCGGTGGTGGGGTGGGTCTGGGACTTTAAGGAGTTCCTTAACAATACGGAAGGTCTCTCTGGATGAGTTTGTGGAGGTTCGAATTTCTCATCGAAAAAAGCAGCCTGGGTAGCTTTAAGGGAGGGTTTGTAGGACCTAATGGCTGTTCTATATTCAGATTTCTTGTTATTGACCAAATCTTTCCTCCATGCGCGCTCTAACTTTTTACATAGCTTTCTCTGGTCCCTGAGTTCAGAGGTGAACCAGGGGGTTTTGAAAGTTTTGCTTTGTTTTCCTACTATTTTCCTGGGTAGAACGTGGTCGAGTGAGTTTTCAATCCAGAGTGAGAATTTTTTGTCCGCCACTAAGGGGTCCGGATCGTGTGTAGGGGCTGAGAGCTCTAATAGGCTTTTCCAGCTATCCAGCGGGAGTTTAGACCAGGGTCTTTCTTGATTGCGTTTTGGCGGGGGTTGCGGAGTCTCAATGGTGGTTTGCCAGGTGAACGGGATTAGAAAATGGTCAGACCATGGGATGGGCAATGGTTCCCTGGGTTCTAGAGCAGTAATGTTGGAGAATATTGGGTCAAGGAGATGCCCTTTTGCGTGTGTGACGTGGGGGATTTTAAGGAGGAGCTTGTAGGACTTTAGGTTGAGTGTTAGCTCGCCTGCCACTTTGTCTAAAGGGTTGTCGAAGGGTAGATTTAGATCTCCCAGCAGTGTGAAATTGGAGGAAGTACTGGCTTGGGAGATGACTTTCTCTAGTAGCGAGCTGCAAAATTGCCCTAGTACGCACGGAGGGCGGTGCAAGAGGAGACCTGAGATTGTTTTTTTGTGGGGGAGATCTGGATAATAAAGTGAGCATTCTCACAGTCTAGGATGCAGCTGTCAACTAGCAGGCAGGAGATTGTTTTTATAAATAATCGCAATCCCACCCCCACTGTCAGACCTCTCAAAGTTGCTCCTCAAGCTGCACACGCTGTGTGTGCATTAGGGACAAGATTCGGTCCTGGGTGGGACAAGGAGAAGGAAGCGGAGCCTATGCTGGGGAATCCGAAATCATTTGCGGAATCTCAAGATGGCCGCCAACTTGCCAGAAGAGTCGGCGGTCTAGTTGTCCACTCTCCTGGCGGCTGCGGATCCTCAGGGGAAGCGCGCTCTGCCTTTCGAATGCGCACTTCACCTGAGGTATTTGGAGAGACGACATTGTTTTGTCTGAAGCCCTGCCAGGTTTTCCCCCTTCCTTGCCCATTTTGCGTCGCGTTTCCATTTCCGGTCCGGTCCGAATTCAGTTTCTGAGTTCTTCCCATTGCCCCCTTTTTCCCCCTTTTCCTAGTTTTGGCATCTTAGAGTGCCCATTACCTGAAATAGCCCAGCAGCAAGAATTCAAGGTCTGAATACGAGGAGTCTTCGTGTCGTTGAGTTGGCGAAAGAACCTGAAAGGAAGAGAACTCACACATAAGTCATTCCAGTGTTGGTATTTGAAATAAAAGAATGCAAGGACAGTATTAACGTTATATTCTACAACTGGAATTAAGAACTGCCTATTTAAGGCGAACTTACTTACCTGAAGAAGTAGAACCTCAATTGGAGTTAATGATTTAAGCTCTGTAGATAGAAGAGAAGAAGATACAGTTATCAGAAGATTGTAACATCTAAGCAAGAAAATAATCAGAGAATCACAATATCAGGAGACAATTAGTTTCAGTTAAGGTGAGAGAAGAACCAGATAAAGTAATAGTAGTAGGAGAAACTCTGGAGATAGAAATTAACTAGTATGTGTTTACAGGTGTAACCTTCCTTAGAAGTAAGACAAGCATACTACGAAGATACACCCAAAGAAGAGTAGCGCTAGCTTCAGGAGAAATAGGTAAGAATAGACGGAGTCACAGAACGAGAGTAGATCTAGAGAGAGTAGGGATAGAAGTAATATTGTTATTTCTCTTGGTGCATTAGGTCTTCAAGGCTTCACCAGTTTCAACAGAAAACACAAGAGAAGCAGAATAGATCCTGAGTAGTCTCTTCTTGTTTATTATTTTATCCAATTTCCCCCTTCTCCCTCTAAGAGTGTCTTGGGGGGCCAAGTACTAAAACTGGTCACCGAGTATTCTAGAGGTGGAGTTGGGAAGCAATCACCATCCAGCTACCGTGCAAGTCGTGGTAAGAGTTCACTTTTAGTCTCTGACAGAGTGAAGTGCCCACGTATTTAAAGAGCACCTGAGCGAGATGGCGGACGGCATTAACTTGCAAACCTTGAGGTCGGTATTAGAGGCCATACAAAAAGAGTTAATAACAGTTAGAGAGGAAAACCAAAATTTAAAACAGGAAGTGATAAAATCCCGGAAAGAAACAGCTGAACTGGCCCAAAGGGTGAGACAACCTTTTAGTGCAGAAAGAGAAAACTTAGGAGCTCCTTCTGGAGATTCAAATAGATTAACTACGCATGTCATACATTCTCTATCCCCAGTCATTCAGTTGGCCCCTCCTGAGCGTTTCAGTGGAGATCCTCAAAAGGCTCAAATTTTCCTCTCACAATGTTCCCTCCACTTAATGCGCCTCCTTCTATTTTCCCTGATGCGCAGTCCAGAGTAGCATTTGCCCTGTCCTATTTAAGTGGTGATGCAGCTTTGTGGTCCATGCCCTTGTTTTCCAGAGATGACCCAATCCTACAAAATTATGATGAATTCAAAAAAGAATTCCTCCGAATATTTGACAGAAGAAGAATATCGCAAGCTGTGGATAATGAATTGTTAAAGTTAAGGCAAGGTAATCGAGATTTAATTGCTTATTTAGCGCAATTCAACAAGTTGGTGGTAGAGACTAATTGGCCTGAAGGTAAACGAGCAGCAGTTTTCTATCGTGGATTACGAGACGAATTAAAAGATATACTCGCTCAGATACCTAACCGTCCAACAGAAATTTCTGAACTTGTAGATTTAGTGCTAGAAATTGATTTCCATCAAGGAGAGAGAAAAGGCGAAAAAAGGAAAGATTTCAAGCCAACCACACCCAGGTTTGATAGGGTTCGAACTGAGTATAACTGAACCACAGAAGGTCAACCAAGTGTAGAACAAAAGCAAATCGGAACCATAAGAGGCCCATTAACCAAGGAAGAAAAGGAAAAAAGGTATGGAAATATGTGTTTGTATTGTGGTTCCAATGACCATTTTGTGAGAAACTGCCCAAAGAAGCCAAAGACCCAGTTTAAGCTGAAGGAAAACTTGCAGCACCACCAGCAGGAGGAGTTCGACCGGTGGATGCTAAACAAGAATCAACTCCAATAGATCACCAGTTGGCCAATACACTCCAGTCCTCTTCACCTCATTTAATTCTATCTATGTCGATCAAGTTTCGAGATGTGATGTTAAACAACGTATGGGTAATGGTGGACTCGGGGGCAACCGGAAACTTTTGCGACCTCAAGTTTGCAGCGAAGGTCGGGTTAAGAGCCATCGCTAAATCCAAAAGTGAACCAGTGAGAGCAGTGGATGGCACAAATTTGTCGTCTGGGCCCATTTTGAGTCACACTGAACCTTTACAAATGATATCCAATGATGAACATGAAGAAATTATTGAATTTAATCTAATTGACGCCCCAATTTCAACTCATTTTAGGACTGCCGTGGCTAACGGAACATAACCTCAATATCGATTGGAGCACCAAAACAATTGAAATTAATTCAGATTATTGCAAGGAAAATTGTTTAGGAAATAAAGAGAAGAACCATGAGGGCAATCCTGCTCATTCATTATGTTTGATGGGAGGATCAGTGTGCGTCATCAACTCGCAAGAAATACCACCAGAATACCAAGACTTCGAGGATGTTTTTAGTGAGAAAGAGGCTGAATTACTACCTCCCCATTGAGATTATGACTGTACAATTGAGTTGGAGCCTGGGGCCAATATACCCTGTAGTCGACTTTATGCGTTAACCAAAAAAGAACATGAGCATCTCAAAGAATACTTGGATAAGTATCTGGCTAACGGCTTCATCGACCTTCTAAATCTCCAGTCTCTTCCTCCCTCTTCTTCGTTCCGAAGAAAGAAGGTGACCTCAGGACCTGTATTGACTACCGCACAAACAACAAGATCACAAAGAAGAATCGTTAACTGCTTCCTCTTATTTTGGTTTTATTGGATCAAGTAAAGAATGCACGAGCAACACCAAACTGGATCCGAGGAGAGCATATCATCTGATCAGAATGAAAGAGGGCGACAAATGGAAAACTGCTTTTTGGACCAGGTTTGGGTTATTAGAATAGCAGGTCATGCCCTACGGTCTATGTAATCCACCGGCTGCCTTTCAACATTTCATAAATGATGTTCTTAGAGCATATATCAATCAATGCGCCATTGCCTATATTGATGACATTCTAATTTATTCTGACAATACTTGCAAACATTAAGAACAGGTGAGAGGAGTCTTGGAAAAGATTAGAGAAAATCGGTTATTTGTCAAATTGGAGAAGTATGCTTTCAATGTTTCCAAGGTGGATTTTTTGGGATGTATTCTTTCTCCCACCGGAGTTACTATGGATGAAAGTAAGGTTCAAATGGTGGTAGATTGGAAGTCGCCTACCAGTGTGTAGGAGGTACAAAGCTTTATTGGTTTTGCCAATTTCTACAGGAGGTTCATAGAAGATTTCTCTAAGAAGATCCTGCCACTCACTAAGTTGCTAAAAAAGGGGGGTTGTTTTGAATGGACCAGAGAAGCAGAACAAGCCTTCACGTCATTGAAGGATAGTTTCACTTCGGCTCCAGTGCTCTTATATGCGGATCCAGCGGTGCCGTTCTATGTGGAAACAGATGCATCTGACCAAGCTATTGGTGGTGTGCTGTCTCAACGACATAAAGAAACTGGTCAACTATACCCAGTGGCTTACAGATCATGGAAACTAACCCCCGCTGAGCAAAACTACACAATCACAGAAAAATAATTGCTAGCTATTAAAGACACTTTTAAAGAGTGGAGTCATTCTCTTATGGGGGCCCGACATCAAGTAAATGTGTTCACTGACCATCAGAATTTGAAATTTTTTAAATCTGCTAAGATGTTGACACCAAGACAACTGCGTTGGTCTCTGTATTTTGCTGAATACGATTTCGTGATTGCATTTAGACCTGGAACACAAAATGGAAAAGCGGACGCCTTATCAAGAATTGGAACAGATGTCCAAAGATCAGTGGAAGAAAATCAACACATTATACCCAACTCGAGAATAGTAGGGGCTACTACACCGATCACCTTTGGAGAACAAATTACTCAAATTATGAGTCCGGAGGAAATGCATGAGTGGGTGAACGAAGAAGAAGGTAGAGAAATTAAATTTTAGTTGCCTTACCACAAAGGGGCATTGTATATTATAACCAAAGGACTACAAAATCAGGTGCTTTATGAATGCCATGATAATCCACTTGCAGGTCATAAAGGAGAGGCCAAGATGAAGGATTTGGTGAAAAGACATTACTGTGGACCCTGTATGACTTCAGATGTAGAAAAATATGTAAAATCATGTGAAGTCTGCGCTCAGGGGAAATCTGAACGGCAAGTTGCAAACGGTTTGTTGCAACCTATCCCCACTCCTCCCGGTCTGTGGCATACAATCACCATGGATTTAATTGTGGATTTGCATCTTAGTAAAGTCTATGATACCATATGGATGGTGGTGGACACATTCACAAAAATGGCACACTTTCTAGCCTTGAAGGGATTATCGAGCTCCAAACAACTAGCTGACCATTTCAGTACACACATAGTTAAGGCACATGGAATTCCTAAGGTTATATTCTCAGACTGGGGTTCCCAATTTCTGTCCCATTTCTGGAAGGCATTTTTGAGTGTGTTTGGAATCGAGGCCAGGTACTCCACCAGTTTCCATCCAGAAACTGATGGACAAACTGAATGGGTAAATCAAGAAATAGAACAATACTTGAGGTTGTTTCTACTGAAACAGAGTGGAGATTGGTCAGATTATTTGTGGGCAGTGGAATTTGCACATAATAATTCCAGAAAAGTTTCCACAGTTTATTTGCCATTCTATTTGAATTATGGCAGACACCCAAATGCTACTGTGAAAAACACAGATATTACAGTTCCAGCAGTCCAAGATTTAGCTATCCATTTAAAAAAGATTCAAGAAGAAGCATCCCAAAATATAGGGCTAGCGAAAGAAAGATATAAAACTTATGCAGCCAAGAAAAGGAGAGAAGGTCCCAGTTTAGCAGAAGGAGAAGAGGTATGGCTGAGTACAAAAAATTTAAGACTAAAAGGGAATAGGAAGTTCCTACCAAGATTTATAGGTCCTTATCCAGTCGAGAAACAGATCAATCCAGTGACCTATCGTTTGAAATTGCCAGTAAAGATGAAAATCCACCCAGTTTTTCAAATTTCCTTACTGAAGAAAACCTCACCCGAACTGCGTACGAATACACCACGGAAACCTGTCCAATTGGAATCAGGGGTGGAGTTTGAAGTTAAAGGAATCTTAGATTATAAGATCAAGAACGGAAAGTTGCATTACTTAATGGATTGGAAAGGCTATGGTCCAGAAGAACAATCATGGTGGGTGGCTACGGATGTTCATGCGCCTCGACTCGTAAAGGCCTTTCACAAAAGGTTTCCAACTAAGCCAAGAATGAAGGGACCTCCTTTGTTGTTATTTCAGACCTCTCAAAGTTGCTCCTCAAGCTGCACACGCTGTGTGTGCATTTGGGACAAGATTCTGCCTGGTTGGAGCAAGGAGAAAGAAGCAGAGCCTATGCTGGAGAATCCGAAATCATTTGCGGAATCTCAAGATGGCTGCCGACTTGCCAGACGAGTCGGCGGTCTAGTTGTCTGCGGATCCTCAGGTGAAGTGCGTTCTGCCTTTCGAATGGGCACTTCACCTGAGGTATTTAGAGAGACAACATCGTTTTGTCTGCAGCCCTGGCAGGTTTTACCTAACCCCGGGCGAAGCACTACGCTACGCTCGCGGAGTTTGCGAAGTTTGCGCAACTTCGTACTACGCTAGCTGCACGTAGCACAGTGCGAACACGCGTAGTGCAGCGTAACGTAGTGCAGCGCTCATTTTTTGCTTGTTCGCGGTCCTGAACGTCATGTTCGCGACCGCGAGCAAGCAAAATGACATCCCGTCGAGATTCTCAACGCGGGGAGGTAAGGTTTCTCATTGTGAGTGGTTGCGCATGCTCGCGACCGCTCTCAATGAGAAACTACCAGTTCGCATTGAGAAAGCTGCAGCTCGAGTAATAATCTACTTGAGCAGCAGAAAACTACAGCTCGCACTGTGCAAGATGCCGTTTTCAATGATTGCGCAGTGCCGGAAGCATATCCGCACTGTGCAATCATTGAAAACCCATCTTGCACAGTGCGAACATGCTACTACGCAGCTCACGTAGTACTACGTGAAGTTCGCGTAGTGCGAAGTGCACTTCGCGTAGCTTCGCGTAGCGCTACTTCGCGAATTACACCCACCCTTAATTTTCCCCTTTCCTTGCCCATTTTGCGTCACGTTTCCATTTCCGGTCCGAATTCAGTTTCAGAGTTTTTCCGATTGCCCCCTTTTTCCCCCTTCTCCTAGTTTTGTCTTCTTAGAGTGCCCAATTGCCTGAAATAGCCCAGTAGCAAGAATTCAAGGTCTGGATACGAGGAGTCTCCGTGTCGTTGAGTTGGCGAAAGAACCTGAAAGGAAGAGAACTCACAGATAAGTCCTTCCAGTCATGGTATTTGAAATAAAAGTATGCAAGGACAGTATTAACGTTATATTCTACAACTGGAATTAAGAACTGCCTATTTAAAGCAAACTTACTTACCTGAAGAAGTAGAACCTCAGTTGGAGTTAATGATTTAAGCTCTGTTGATAAAAGAGAAGAAGATACAGTTATCAGAAGATTATAAAGTTCCAAGCAAGAAAATAATCAGAGAATCACAATATCAGGAGACAAATAGTTTCAGTTAAGGTGAGAGAAGAACCAGATAAAGTAATAGTAGTAGGAAAAACTCAGGAGATAGAAATTAACTAGTATGTGTTTACAGGTGTAACCTTCCTTAGAAGTAAGACAAGCATACTACGAAGATACACCCAAAATAGAGTAGCGCTAGCTTCAGGAGAAATAGGTAAGAATAGACGGAGTCACAGAACGAGAGTAGATCTAGAGAGAGTAGGGATAGAAGTAATATTGTTATTTATCTTCGTGCATTAGGTCTTCAAGGCTGCACCAGTTTCAACAGAAAACACAAGAGAAGCAGAAGAATAGATCCTGAGCAGTCTCTTCTTGTTTCTTATTTTATCCAATTTCCCCCTTTCCCCCTCTAAGAGTGTTCTTGGGTGGCCAAGTACTAAAACTGGTCACCGAGTGTTCTAGAGGTGGAGTTGGAAATCAATCATCATTCAACACCTGTGCAAGTCATGGTAAGAGTTCACTTTTAGTCTCTGACACCCTTTGCCGCTTAATCTGTCGTGGTGCTGAATGATGTATTCCGGGGGGAAGGCCTGGACTATGTCTGGGTCGGAGTTGGTGGATAACCAAGTTTCCGTAAAAAGCAGTATGTCTAATTTTAGGTCCTGCAGCAGTGAGTAGATTTTCTAGGGAGTGTTTAGGCAGGTACCTGCAGTTCAGTAGGGCCATACTTATGCGTGTTTTGACATAAGGAGGGGTCTTTTTTGTCGAAAGGGAGTATTGTCAGAAGCTGTGTCGTCTCTCTGGAGTGAGTGAGTGAAGGCACGCAGAGTTTATGTCCGGTCTCCATTGGAGGAGTGAATCACGCGAGTAGGTGATGGTGGCTCGGTCTGGCGCGGACGGGCGCAGACGGGCTTGCCTCTGGCGCGCCTCCAGCGCTGCGCGCGTCTGCTGCACGTACGTGTTGTGTAGTTCATTTTGTAGTCTACGGCCAGTGTAGTCCGCAGCACTAGCCCGCCGACCTCCACTCCACCAAAGATGACGCCCATGTAAATGCGCCCGAGTAAGATATCCTGTGTCCCAAGTCAGCCCTAAATTGGCCGCCTGGAAATGCCAAAACCCCGGGGAAAAGCGTGGAGAGAAGTGGGTTTTTAAAAAGAATAACACAATGAAGAAAAGCGTTCTCACACAGTTAAAAATAGCGTTCCTCTGATTCCCGGCTTTCCGCCTCAGGAATCTCTAATGATGAGTGCTGGCATTTCAGGCTCTATATGTAGCTTATGGCCAGTGTTGCCCGCAGCACTAGCCGCCGACCTCCACTCCCCCAAAGATGGTGCCCGTGGAAATGCGCCTGAGTAAGAGATCCCGCGTCCCAAGTCAGCCCTAAATCGGCCGCCTGGAAATGCGAAACCCCCCGGGGAAAGCGAGTGCAGCAGGTAAAGAGAGAAGTGGGTTTTTAAAAATTATATACTTTCGACCCCGCGCTAAAGGGCAAAGAAGTCAGCAGGTCATCCGGGGGGAGAGAAACGCTGAGACCAGCTCACACGGCCAGGGAGCCGCCATCTTGCCCCAGAGTTAATGTGCTAGAAAAGAATATCGTACACCCTTAGGTTTTGAAAGCCCTGGGATGCTCCTGGTGCTTCTGTCACATTCCCTGAGATTAACTGCAGTACCTGTGGTAGGCTTTGCGAGTGAGAGAAAGCGAGAGAGAGGGTGAAGGTAGAGAGAAGACTATTGAAGAGGGAGAAAGGGAGAAGAGAGAAAGAGATTGGGAGAATGATGGCTGTGAAGAGAGAGATAGTATGAGAGGACAAAGGGAACTGTGCTCGTTTCATATTTTTGCCAGGGCTGCTTTTGGTTTACCAGTTTGGCCATAATTCAACTGTTGCTAGAGAATACTATGCAAATGTATGTCTATAAAAAGGAATTGATATAAATAAAACTTTGAACACCTTAATTTAAGGGCTGTTAGACCTGACACCTTTGAGTGTTGTTCCCCCAGACTTTTTGCCTTCACTATCCTGTTTTGGTTGAACCCATTTTTCTTAACATTAGGACATTAACCCTCCTAACCAGCTGTAAAGCATGTGTGCTCCCTCCCTTATACACCGTAAAATTGGTAAAAACGTAGTTGCACATTTAATTTACTCATAAGTCCCTTGCAAACTATATTACATGTGCCCAGCCAGGGCTTCTAAATTAAATGATTCAAGTGGGTTGCAACACTCGTGTCACACACTAAAGTAGCAATGTATAACATATATGAGGCCTGCGACTGCAGCCTAAAGTTCAGTGTTAAACTGCCATTTTGGCACTTCAAAGGAAAGATTTTTCAGTCAAAAACATTCCTTATTAGGGCTGTCATTAGCCAACACCTTTTGATTTTACTAAAATATATATAATGTGCTTACATATTGGGTTTTTTTATCAGATCCCTTCATCCATTGGTCTGTTGAATCTTCCACAGTTTGCTTCCGCCCACTACAGCATATAGCATGTGGCATTGGGTCAGCCTGCTAAAGCCACTGGTTAACTTCATTTTGAGTGACTGTATTTTCCTCTTTCACAAGGAATACATCCACACAAACACTTGTTCCTTTGAGTGCCAGTGTTTGTATTCTATATTTACTATAGTGTTGCTTTTTTGTTTAGAGTACGATGTGATAGCAGGATGCTTTTGGTGCACATTCCCGCTTTATCAAATCCCTTCTCCTGCCTTTGCCGTTATACATTTCTTTTGTTGTGATTTGCTTTTCTGACTGCTGCTATTTAACAGCATAACAGATTGTGCCTAGTTGAAACTTCTGTATTGTTATCCTCTTCTTTCTTTCTTTCTTTCTTTCTTTTTCTTTCTTTCTTTCTTTCTTTCTTTCTTTCTTTCTTTCTTTCTTTCTTTCTTTCTTTCTTTCTTTCTTTCTTTCTTTCTTTCTTACAGGTAGTGTGCTCCCTCCCCCTTTTGTGATTGGCATATTTGAGTTATTTGGTATGCGAGACAATTGGGATACACCTGTGCTCTGAGAGTGGCACATACATATGAAAAGACTTTGTGCAGCATTGCCAGCACCCCAAATGTAAGGTGTTACTCTCTACCGAAGAAAAAATATCCTGAAATGTATCTTGAGATGACCAGTACTGGCTTCACCAAAAATGGTGAATACTAAAGACTTTCAACTAAATTGAATGTTATCATGCACTGTATTTACCACAATGCATCTGAGCAAGTTGCAAGCTGGTATGTCAGGCATTATGCTCCCTCTCTCATTTTGTGAATTGCTCCTTTGTGTTATTGGGCTGAGATGCTCATTCGAATGCATCTGTGTTCTGGGGGTGGGACGGAAATCTGACAAGACTGTGAGCAGCATTGTCTCTGCCACATAATATACTCACTACTGAAAAGGATAAATATCCTGAAGCATGTGTCAGATATATCCAGCATACGCTGCACCTGCAAAAGTGAAAACTAAAGACTTTCAACTAAAGTGAGTATTATCATGTACTGAAGTCACCACAATTAATCTGGGCAATGTGTGTGCTGGTATGCCAGGTAATGTTGTCCCTCCTCCTTTTGGGATTTGCTCCTTTGAATTATTGAACTGACATGCTCATTGGGATGCACATGTGCTCTTGCAGTAGTACAGAAATCTAAAAAGACTGTAAGTAGCATTGCCAGGATACCCAAATTTGAAGGTGTTACTCTCTACTGAAGAAGAACAAATATCCTGAAACATGTGTCTAAAAATACCCAGCACAGGCTCCATCAACAAAGGTGAAAAAATGCTAAAAACTTTCAACTAAAGTGAGTTTTGTCATGTACAGCATTTACCACAATGCATCTGGGCAAATTATGTGCTGGTATGTCCAGAGGTGTGCTTATGCCCACCTCTTGGGACTACAACAATACAGCATGACATTTACATTCATCAAAGGATGCAGCACAATAGGAGAAATAGGAGAAATGGAGAAGTGTGGCTCACTGGATAGAGGAGGCAGACCTGGAAGCAGAGGTCAGCTCGGGACCAGGGTTCAATTCCCCACCTCGGCGGGTCTTGGGCTCAAAATTCCACGGACTCGACAATTCTCGCTCCGGTGCCTACTCGATTCACGGGTTCACACTCTGCGACTCTGGGCAATAGCTTGCTTAATCTCCACAACGGCCCCTCGCGGTGGGATGCCTGGCTTTCACCTTGTAGATACCCTGCCGGGGTTATCTCACAGGGGAATACCAGGACGGGTTCCTTAAGCAAGCGCTTAGATACCGGGTCGGCGATTTGCGCTATATAAATACGTGTACATATACATTTACATCTGTTCATGACCTTCTTGTTAAAAGTGCATTTCATACATGTTTCTTATGTGGCCTCTTTTTAACTCCTGTGTGTTACAGTACTACAAAATACAGGTTTAAGGGCAAAAAAAGGATTTAAAATGACCAAGAATATCTAAGATGGTTTTAGGCAGCTCAGTTCAATTCAAAAATAGCTTTATTAGATTAAAAAGTAAATAATAAAAGCACAAATAAAACACAGATTTACATTAATAAAGCAATTTTTGTCAAAAACACGTTGCCTTAAAAATCAGATCGACATGATTATACGCCATTATACTCATTACACATAGATTTCCTAAACTTAATTTAAAAAAAATTGAAAAAGGGCTACATGATTTGTAAACATTTCATTATCCAGAGTTTGTAGCATTAAAAAAGCTATGTGACATTGTCTTAGTCCCAAAGTTTTCAAAATGGGTAATATTAACCTTTTTCTGGGGTTAGAATAAAACTTGCAGAATAAGAGGGTATCAAGCGTAGATTGGCTTGACACATCGTCGCATGGGTAGGGGTCCAAATTCCTAGACTAATCATTTGAAACTAGAAATCTAGTTAGTCTATGGAAAATCCCCAAGCGAAGGCGTGTCAGCAACATACGATTATAACTACCTAAAACTTGAACCGAGTATGGTTGAATTCCGGGGCATGATAACATCAAATGGTTATCTATGACAGTAGGTTTAACACACCCTCTAAGCCATCTTTTAGATTGTAAATAAGCAAGACATTCTGTTTTCAATAACTTTCTTGAGGTAGATCCCATACTATCAGGTCTCCCAAAGTATTCAAGGTGGCCCATATCACTCAGCAATTGTACTTAAGCCAGGGGATGTGAAAAGACTTGGCAAGCCTTAAACAATCCTCAATAATATCACAATTACAACTGGCCTCACTTGTCACCCAGATCTTGTGCCATAACAAAATGTGTTCAATTTTAACCAGGTCTCAGACAAATGATAAACCAGCTCCAAAGGGCATACATAATTTGCAGTGGAGCTCAGGACAGCTAACAAGTACTGTAAAAAAGGCATTTCAATCACTAGTAATTGCTGCACCCCAAAATCCTGCACCATACATGGCTGTTGAAAGGCACTTTGATTTATATATTAATAACAATTCGGGAACTGCCCTGCTTTCTATGTTTCTAGCGAAATTTGTCACTGCGCCTGTGGCTTTTAAAAACAACAATTTCCTTGCATGAACTGCAGGAGACCTTTACCCCTTGCTGTCAAAGTTAATCCCTAAATACGAAAACCTGTTGGTGCTTTCTATTCTAATGGGCAGGAGTATGGTACATCCTGTGTAAATATTTGAAATGTATAAGACGTAGTTGATAATTTGGTGACAGTTTTTTCGTCTGATTGCAACAATAGAGCCAGTCAGCCTGCACTATTTCCATGCCCAGGTCCGCACCCAATGCCGCACATGCCCGGTCTGTGGATATAGAGGCGGACGACAACGTGAAGGCATATAATTTAGTGACTAATTTATGTGGGGACGGGGATGTATTTAGGAAATCGAGAGCAGGGATCGTAGGTGGAGGCTGAGGGACGTAGGGTGCAATTCCGGGCAAATAGCACGTAGCTCATAGAACACAAGTGTGTCCAGCGGGCCAGGCGACCTAGCCATTATTAAAAAAAAAAACCCTAAGTAAAATAGAAACTTTTGACTCACAGGTCTGCAAAGCATTGACCTTCTCAATTGCTTTCTCTAACACCCAGTCATTCAAAGAAACACTCCTCTACCGCCCTCCTGGCTCCCGAACTAATTTCCTCACAGCCCTAGACAGCTTGATAGAGCCAATAGCGGGAGCTCCCGACTATACCATCTTGGGAGACTTCAATTTTTACCTAGAATCCCTCAATGGCAAGGACTTCCCCCCCTCACAACAGACCTATGGTCAGCGGGGCTACTACAGCTAGTGACAAAACCCACCCACTTGGCTGGACACACACTAGATGGTCTTTTCACCAACAACACCCACATCTCCCTTTCCTCTGTTATCCCCCTCACTTGGACGGACCACTTCGCTGTTATCTCTACCATTCAGATGGGAAACACCAATCTCCAGCACGCCAGCACCTGCACCCCTAAACGGTCTCGAGCATGGAAAAACATTATTATTAATTATATTTATTAATATTTATTGCATTTGTACAGTGCAACAGCAACCCGAAGGTTTCCTGCTTAAAACGTAACTCCAATTAAACGGAAGTAATGATCTTTGGCAAGCTTGCCCCTGGATGGTCTCCCAATTGGTGGCCAAATGATCTGGGATCCCCACCAGAACTGGTCACCAAGGTCAGGAACTTGGGTGTACTGTTCGACGACAAGCTCTGGTTCATCCACCACACAAATGCGGTGGTATCTTCCTCCTTCTACACCCTAAAAATGATAAGGAAACTTCCACCATTCCTCCCCTCCAGCGCTGGCAAGACCCTGATGTCCACACTGGTCATGTCAAAAGTAGACTACTGCAACAGACTCCTCCTAAAGGCCCACGAGAAAGTCCTGAACAAGCTGCAGTTAGTTCAGAACTCAACGGCCAGAGTTTTGTCCAGCACCCCCAAGTCCAAATCGATCTCACTTGTCATATGTCAACTCCACTGGTTGCCTATCAGATGCCGAAACAAATTTAAAGTACTGTGCATCACGTATAAAGTGATCAACAACACAGGACCAGAGTTTCTAAAAAAAGTACTATGCCCATATGCCCCGAACTGACCTCTGCGCTCCTCCATAGCTCACCTTCTCACTGACCCCCGCAGTAAGAAAACCACCTGGGGAGACCGATGTTTTACAGTCGCCACAGCCAGACTTTGGAATACCCTCTTCCTCCACATTAAAACCAGTCCCCCCTCATGACATTTAGGAAGCTAGTAAAAACCTGGCTCTTCAACCAGTAGTCATCGCACTCAGCTGCTTTCCTCCTGCTTTACTCCACAGCGCCGAGACACCCCAGGGTATTTGCGCGCTGTAGAAGTTGCATAAATAAATAAAGAAAAGTCCGGACGAGAGTAGAAGGTATTCTCCGGGTGTAAGTCTGCCCCCATCAGCAATTCCAGTCACGATGCGTGTTTGGACATACCCGAAGACTGAAAAGGAGTAAAATCAGGATGATGCATAATTTGCATGGTGTTAGCAGAGAGTATCAGAAGGTTGGAGAAGCGGCATAAACCAGACCAAGCCCATCACAGAGTTTCAACTGTGTCCACCTCCGCATGCCGCCGCCCCACCGGAGCAAATAATGCTGTGGTCAGCAGCCAGGGGGATGCGATATCCATCTCCACAGCCACATGCGGCTGTTAGGGGGAGCGGTGGATCCAAAAATGCAAAAAACTAGCTTGAGTGCACAGGGCGTATAGCTTAAAGTCAGGAGCACCCATCCCCCCAGCTTAATGAGGAGGGTAAGAACATCATTCGCGACTCTTGATTGCTTGCCGGCCCAAACGAGTGAGATAATTAAGGAGTGTATCTTGCAGAAAAAAGGAGCAGTAAGGATAATAGGGATGTTCAAGAAGAGATGGAGGAACTTCGGCAGAACCTTGGCGATGGCAATCAGGCCGGCAAGAGATAACGGAAGCTGGCTCCAAATTGAAATCTTCGTTTCCAGCCTGTCCACTGCGCGCCCAAATTTGGATCTCCAAAGCTCGTCTAAATCCCTACTCAACCAAATGCCCAGGAGGCGGGTGGGGCCAGAAGCCCAGACAAAAGGCAAGTCCAGCAAAAATGGTGTAGTGGCGTCGGTGAGAGGAAACAGCACAGATTTGCTCCAATTCACTTGTATGCCAGACAGACCACCAAATCGTATGATCTCACATACAAGAGGGCTAAGATTATCATGAGGATGATGAACATATAGAGTCATGTCGTCCGCGTACATGAAAATATGGAGGGAACAGGCTGAGAAACATACACCCCTCTGAGTGTGGTGCTGCTGAAGCATCGCAGCGAGAGGTTCCATTGCAATTGCAAAAAGCATGGGTGATAGTGGGCACCCCTGCCGAGTGCCGCGTTTGATGCAAATGGGGTCGGAGACCTGCCTGTTTATAGGGTGACAGGCCGAAGGGCTGGTGTAAAGAAGCAAAATCTTGTGAATAAATGTATTGCTAAAACCCATGCGAGGAAAAGGGAAGAATAAGAAGGGCCATTCAAGCATATTAAATGCCCTTGTGGCGTCCAAAAGAGCAGCTACTGCGGGGAGGCTGGGGTTAATCTGGTGTAGAACCGAGAAAATTGTTCAGAGGTTGTGAAAGGTGACTCTGCCAGGGATGTAGCCGAATTGATCAGGAAGGGCAATGAGGGGCAGAAGTAATAGGAGGCAAGAAGAAATCATTTCAGCAAATATTTTATTATCAGTGTTAATAAGAGAGAGGGGGCGATAAGAGTCGCAGCTGTCGGCTGGCTTGTCGGGTTTAAGTAGTAGTGTTATCACGGCTTTGCATAGAGACTGAGGGAAGAGTCCATTATCAAATGACTCGCACATGGCCGCCAGATGTGGCTCTAAAAGGGAAGCATATGCTTTATAAAAGGAGGCCAGGAGACCATTCAGGCCAGGGGCCTTGTCTCCAGGCAAACTGTTGATGGCGGCGAGTATCTCCTCTCTAGTAAAAGGCTCATCTAAGAATTTGCCATGGTAATCCTCCAGTCAGACTAACGAGATGGTGTCGAAATATTGTTAGAAGGCCTCACGGGAGGCGGGGCAACTGACCGCGTAAAGGTGCGCGTAAAAATCCAAGAAGCGGGTCTTAATTTCATCAAGGGAGGTGGTTCTTGCAGATCCACTGTCGCTGAGAGCCGTAATGTACGACGCTGCACGGGGGCGTAGGAGGTTCGCCAAGGTCTTTCCAGGCCTGTCCCCCTCTCCAAAGTGCTGCACTCGACCCTCTCTGCCCAGAAAGTCAAGCTCCCTGTCAGCTTCTTTGGTAAATTCAGCGTGCTTCTGTCTTAAGAGCACAAGGGTTTCAGACCGTAGGCCGCTGCAATCCTGACAGGCTGGGACAGCAGGGAGCTGTACAGAATTACGTGTCTACCGTTGGGATCAATAAGCGTCTGAATAGTCTGCCTGGGAAGACGCCCTGCGTATCAGGACAGAGACCCTCCTTGCGTATGAAGAATAGCACGAGGAGTGTCTTTCCCCCCAATAGCGCGCATGTAGTCTTGTAAGATTCCCGGATAAGTGGTGCGTCTCTTGCAGGAGACATATGTCCACCTTATGTCGCTGTAGATGGGAGTGGATGAGCCTAGCTTTCCGGTGGTTGTTCAGACCACGGATATTCCAGGTCCAACAGATGAAGTCAGTCATGTTGTGGTGGGTCTGAGTGGAATGCTGGGCAGCAAGAGTGGGAGACAATTCAAGTGGACGCAGATGATGTACAGCTGTGTGGTGGTGCCCGTGCGCACAGATGAATAGGAAATGTCAACAGAGAGTGATATCGTGAGTAGGGTGCATAAAAACAGGGCCATCCCAGTGACAGCAAAGCCCCCCAGTAAACCGCAGCCAGGTGAGTGGAGCAGTTTGAGGGGGGAGGGACCAGCAGGCCTATTTGTACAAAGTGGAGTATCATCAGCAGGCACATTTCAGGGGAGAACAAGGAACACAATGCAATGTAGTAATCTCAGCATAAAGAAACACTGTGGGTTTTACCAAACAGTACCAAAAGAGAACCCCAACACGACAAGGAGTACATAGAACCAGAAAAAAAACACCTCAACCCGCTCCCTTTTTCCCTGGGGATCTCAGAAGAGAGCGTGGGATTCGACTAGGCAAGGTTTGATCAAATGTAACCGTAAGCAGACCCCAAGCCCCATCCCCAGTGCCTTTCCACCAACCCCAACATTCAAAGAAAAACATCAGCCAAACCCTCCACCCCACACCCACTCCAACCCCCCAATTAGGCTGTTTCAAGTCCACCCCGCCCCACCCCAGGAACCCACAACTTGGAAGGGAAAGAAGAGCAGAAGCATAGGGACCCTCCACCCCGCACCCACTCCAACCCCCCAATCAGGCTGAGAGACCTCCCTTTCCCACCCCAGGAACCGACAACTAGGAGAAGAGGAAACCATTTGAGGATTAAAAATTATCCCGGAAGGGCTTGGCAAGGCTCGGCGGACACCCCTGCAATTAAGCAGCGTTGCGAAGCATAGGGAACTTCAGACAACGATCAGTGGGAAGTAGCCCCAGTCTTTACAACCAGTCAACCATTATCACTCAGGCGATCAGCGTCAACCGGCTGAGAGCTGGATGGTGAGGAGCGTGAAGCTTTGTCGAGTTTTTTTGCATAAGATAGAGCCTCCCTGGGATTGGGGAATACCAGTGTTTTAGCGCCCTGTCGAACTCTCAGTTTTGCTGGGTACGCCAAAGAGTAGGACAGCTCGTGCTTCGGCAAAATTTGCTTGGCAGGGAGTAATTCACGTCTAGCAGATTGTACAGCTAGCGTATAGTTGGGAAGAACGAGAGTGAGTTTCCTTGATGGTTTATTTTTTACAAGTCACGTGCCCCAAGAAGAATAGCATCCCGGTCCCTGAAGTTTAAAATTCTTACCATGATAGGGTGTGGAGGTGCTCGTTCAACAATGAAGACTGTGGAGAGTGCATCACTGAAGAGTTCCCTGGCCAGTGGCTCCACGTAGTCCTCCATGTGGGCTACATTGGTGTATTCCGAGACACCAATGATGCAGAAGTTGCTCCAAAGGAAGCTAGCCTCCAAGTCCTCATTTTTCTCATGAATCTGAGAAAGGATTTTGTCCATCTGCAGAAGTTTCTGGTGGTCCTAAGTGGCCGCGTCCTCAGTTTCCGAGACCCTGCATTCAACGTGAAGGAGGCGGGTATTGTGGGAGTCGACGCGCACCTTCACAGAGTCAAGTTGGGTGGACAGCTGGTCCAGTTGGGTTGCTATCCTTGTGACTGTTGATTTAACATCTAACATATTCGCTTTTAGGTCGTCATCGTAATTTAGAGGCGGGTCTATGGTGGCATCGGGGACTCCACTGTCCGAGCTGGCGCCGTCCTGGCGGGTTGACCTGCATGGATCGAATGTGATTTTGGGATGTTTTGGATCAGACCTGCCGATTGCAAAGGAATCTCACAGCAAGCGACCACTGGATATGGGGGAGCTACAGCACACCCCGGGCACGCAGGACTAGCACCAGGAAGAGTCACAATAACATCTACAATTTTTTAGAACAAAAGGAGCAGGGGGCACCCAGTTTGAAGAAGTTGCAAGGAGAGACACCAGCCCTGCGACCCCAGAACAAGCAATGTACGGAGGAGGTGGCGAATGTAGAAACAGCAGGCAAACTGAAATCCAAGAAGGCCTGCAGGATACCGGAGAGGCAGCTCAGGCAACCAGCCAGAGGGGGAGGCCGGCAACGCCAGGCACGCACCACACCATGCCAATTGGGAGATCCCTACCCCGAGGAGGGCCAGTATGAGTGCCACTGTCACCAAACTCCCAGTACAGACGCAGCTCAGCAGCCGTTATGTTTGGTACAGAGTCTGGTGGATCCTTGGTGGTGGGTCTGATATTACATTGAGGGATCTAGCAAGGAAGGCGAAACACCCAACCGTGGTGGGGGAGCGGGGCCCAGCACCACAAACAGCCAGGGCAGGCCAGACCTCCCTGTGCCAATATGCAGGAGGGCAAAAAAATCTCACTTCCCAGGCGGCAGTATCAGACATGGTAGGGGAGAGGGAGCGGCCGCAGGTTGCACACAGCTCGTATGGAACACACTGTGGGATCTAAAGTCTACATCCACTTCCCTATTGAGGGCAAGGCGTCCGTTCTAAGCCACTTTATTCCGTGGGCCAGCAGGGGCACAGGGCTGTCATGAAACTCAGGAAGGAGGCGGGACACTGTGAGGGCGTGGAGGCCTCAGTGAGGCCTAACTCCGGAGGCCCTGTGTGCTGGTGCCAGGCAGGAGAAACTTCAGCAGTCTGGGCAGGTCAGGGGATCGGCGCGTCGCACCGCTCCGCGTGACCGGGAGCGCAGAACAGCCCCGGTCTGCCGCAGTGAGGAAGCGCAGGGTCGTACAGCTAGCGCCACCAGGCCCAGGCGTAGAGAGCGGGCAAAGTCTGCAACAGCAGCGATGGTGGTAGAAAATGTCGGTAACGCTATTGGGCCCAAGCCGGGCAGCCCGCAGTAAACGCCTCCAACCCTGTCGCGGAGACCCCAGGCCACAGAATGCACTCACCGGGGATCAGCAGGTGTCCTCAGCGTCCCTCCAGCTGCACACCATCTCAGGCAGCCCCGTCAGCTGCAGAATCCGGGTGGCCGGGCTCCCGCAGGGCCGCAAGACACAGGCCCAGCACCGGAGACAAGCTGCGCCCAGACGGCCGCGGCAGACAAAAACCTCTCCAAGGGATGCCTCAGGTGAGGAGAGGGTAGGGGACACTGGTTGTGACAGGTTAGGAGACCGTTGTCTGCAGGATGATTGCGGATCTTTCGCTTGGCCAGCAGAGCCCATTTAGAGTGCGGCCATCTTTCAGCTGGCCAAACCACGCCCCTCCTCTTCTTTCCGTTCCTAATAGAGTACATTTTTGTAGTGCTCATGCTCAAACCTCTGGATTTCATGAAAAGGGCAACACTTGTTACAACTCTTTGAAGCCCTATTAGGGTTCTACCCATTAAAACTGCATCATCTGCGTGTAATTAAACTGGTACTGGTCTATTATTAACACTCGGTAAATCCTGACAATGTCTATTAAAAACTGGCCAAGGCCATTAATATAAAAAGTAAAAAGAAAGTGGGTGAGCACACAGCCCTGTCTCACACTCTTTCTAAATGAACTTAGCTGTACATTCACCCTGTTTTCTATATCGCACTCTCGCCCCTGCATCTTTATATAATTCTCTCATAAAGTGGATAAGTGGAAGATCAAATCCCATCTATTCAAGAATACCTCATAGAATATCATGCTTCACACAATCAAAGGTGGAACTAAGGTGCACCTAAGCCAAATAAACAGTTTATCCTTGGCCTGTGTATATCTATTAATTATAAGACTTCAGTGTAAGCCTTGTTCAATGGTCCCAAGACCTGCGCGAAACCCATACTTTAATTTTGATAGGACACCAACGTCCTCTGTCCTATTTTGTAGCTTGTTTAAAACAACCCGTCCTACCACCTTAAGGACAGAGTCCAATAAGGAAATTGGGCAATAAGATGTTGGATCATTATGATTCCCCTTTTTAAAAATTGTGATCACTATTGAGTCGGACCATGAGGAAATCAGACCTTGCTGACAACAGGTGGTTACAACTTTAGTTAATAGTGGGACTTCTAGCAGAAGTTTGGATTTATACACATCTACAGGAACTCTGTCTGGTCCGGCACTTTACCTGCAGCACTAGCATTAATACCACCTATTACCTTATCTAAAGTGAAACTTATATCTAGAGGCAGCAATTGGACCTGAGCCTTCCTATCAACAACGGATGGGGCTAAATCTAAGTCACCTTCAATTTGGGCCTGATCATCATCATTATATAAAGTAGTACAATGTTGTAAAGATCCATCCTCACTATTTGCAATTTCTACAGATAGATCTTCGTTTGCACCCAGAAAGGGAGCATTAACTTCTCTCCAAATGCCATTATTGTCTCTCCTTAGACATGTATCATGTACATGTATCACCTTAATTTCTCCTCCCGTGTTTAAGAGCAAGCCTATACATCAATCTGGCCTGTTATATTTTGGTATGACTTCTGTCCTTCCAATGTAAGGGTTTTTTCAAATTCGAGTGGGCCTTAGAACAATCCTGATCAAACCAAACTCGTGTCTTACGATCTCTCTAAACTGTTTCTAGTCTTAATACATTCTTAATCTCCCCTGTAATATGGCCAAATGCATTTATGACAGCTTCATTCCCAACATCCTCACTGAGGCACACAGCAAAATCCTCTTTACATGAGGATACAAGTTGTTTGGTAAAAAAGGTTGGATCAGCTTTATTCCAGCTCAAAGAATATCCATTTGTTCTAGTAAGGTTGATATTGAAATCATAGTGAGCTGTCATATTCCTCTTACCTATGGCGGGTCTTACCAGTTCAAAACCAAGACTGATTGGGTAACGGTCACTCATAGGATTAGAATGGGTTGTGAAATTGAGTACCTTTCTACAATATCCGTTTGAAACTAGGATAACATCTATTATAGAATTACAACCTCTACCATTATAAATAGGTTTAAAGGGTACTAATGGTAAACACAAGTCATTTGCATAACCCAAATCAAACTGGGAAGCAATTGAATTCAACAGATCCCCTGTCATAGAATGTGTGAAATGTGCCTGGTCATCTTTCTTATAATGGGTTAGACCACAAATACCCTGTCCGGACTTTTGACGCAAAACATGATTAAAACCACCGCCCCCACAAGATACATATATCATAAGACTTGTCATCCTGCAATTTGCTAAGGTCTTTTCGCAAGTTCATCATAACATTTACTATGTGCTCGTTGTGAACGTTATTATAAAAATGTATCAAAAATACACAAAACTTTTTCCCCACATGTATTACTGAAATCGGGTAATGGGCTGTTGAAATTTTAATGTTTATCTTATTCACACCAATACAGTTGGAAACAAATATACATTAGCCGCCCTTGTTTTTCCCATGATCCTTACAACTGCTGGTGTATGAAATGTTCGAAACCCATTATTATATTTTTCTTCCACCATCCATGTCTCTTAAAAGGCACAGTATGTTAAACTTCTCTGCAAAACTTAACCTTTGGGGGTTCATCAATTTTAAAATACAGCCCTGCAACAGTCCCAAAAAATATTTTACAAGTTGGCAGAGCTTTACATAGTTTGCCTGTTACTGTTATACCCGTAACATGCCTTCTTGCTTCAATCAAACCACTGTTGTATCCCTCCGAGTCAGGAATTACTTTCCCAAACACCATATGTGCCACTACTGGTATATGCTGACCCATAAGATCCGTAGAAGGATCCATTAAAGTACTACTTGTATTAAGTGGAGATGACTTAGCCCGCCTCCCTTTTTGTATACAGGAATCATATGCAACAATCGGTCAAAATATATCCTCAACTAAATGGAGGATATTGAAGGGCTTGTGAACAGGAACATTGTAATAACAAGCAACATTTAACGATGGTACCCCACTCTGGGCCATGGATTGATTAACAATAGGTGGTTGATAAAAGAAACCCAAAGGTAGAACATTAATGCCCAAGCGTGATAGAACTGGGTTACCTGCTCTAGATAGAATGGCCTGGACTAAATCTGGATCATTAAAAGTCAAAACAACGCAATCACCCTGTAGGGATTGATAATCTGGCCCAACCCAGGTAACTTGTCTGACCATTTTGAATTTTAAAAAGAGGGTGTCTGACTGCCCAGTTTTATCACCTAACCAAAATAAGAATTTATTATGCAGTGCCTCTCATGTTTCATTTGCTTGTGACAAAATGCTTGGAACGTTAGCCAATATTACAATATACAGAGTTGCCGCAGGGGCCATCTCTGGGGCATTTTTGCTGACAGTCTCCCCTTATTCTGACGCGATCTTCCTAGCCAACCTCATATCTTATCCGTTTTTTCTACATTTTCCCTCAAATAATTTTCTGCCTCATGCCTTGATGAAACCCTTGTGGGGGGTGGCAGAATTAAAGAAATAACAGAGATGGCCCTGTTATCCTTACAAGTTAAGATTGTGAGTTATTTTGAGTCCATACAGCGGGCAGAGTTATCCTTAAGTAATTTGACAGCTGCTGTAGAGCCGGTCTCTAGATTGGGTTTTTCATTATGCACAATATTATTACTCTTATTTAAACTACCTTCTATAACCCCCATTCTGACCGATAATTTGGTTAAGGCGTCAACCACAAAGTTATGTAAGTCATCTATTTTCTTAAGACTTTTACCAAACACAGCGGACTGCCCCAAAAGCAAAATATTGATTGAAGATTCCATAAAAGAAACATCCAATTTCCCTTGATCTACCTTAACCTGTTTGCTAGTGCACTTCCTTTTTCTTAGTGAGTGCTTTCTTACTTAGTCTGGGAGTTATGTTTTGGGTCCCCACCTTGACCGCGGGGTTTCTTGCTCATTTATGTAAGGGACGTGGATCGCATTCCACATCACTAACATACAAACAGCCCCAAGATTCTTGTACACACCCATTGCAAGGGACCTGTAATAATGTTCCCTCCTGCGGGCAATTAGGAGAAACTGTTGGTAAGTTACCCAAGCTTGTTGCTGTAATTGTTGCACCTGACCTCCCTTGTGTCAAAGTTTCCTCGACTGAGTTAATTTGTGCCTCAATTGCCCCCATAGCTCCCATCATATAATTCATTAGGGATTGTTGCCCTCCCACTCCTATAGTGGCAGTAGTTGTAACCGCAGTACCCACCTTCCCTTTTCCCATCTCTAACTTACCCACGTAGAAAGGTTTATATCTCAATATTAACGAGTAGCAACAATCCAGCCTTAAAGTACTTATCAAGGGAGTGGCCCAACCCGGTCTCCTTCAGTCTATGATGGGCATGGACAGGACTGCCCTTGGCCCGGGAGCGGCCCGCACACGTCCCGCGCTGCGGGGCGAGGCAGCGCTTTATAGCATGATGGTCATGCCTCTCCCTTCAGCAGCTGTGAGCAGTTGCTTGGCGTTGGCTTCACTTCTTAAGAAGAGAGATGAGCTCCTGTGTTTTTTTGCTTCTGAGGCATCTGAAGTTCATACATATAACTCAGAAGCAGGCCGGAAAAAGTGAGTTGGGATTTCCTCTCTGTTTCTGACATGTTCTGTCTAAAGTTTGTGTATTACATTCTGAGCTTGATGTGACGAACATACACAACTCAGACTCAGGTCCAGCGGCGGCCGGCACAGGTAAGCGCGGCGGGGCGAGGGCGGAGTGGGCTGGGAGGCGGGAAGTCGACAGACTGAATAGGTTTTATGAAATAAATAAATAATACATATTTCGTCGTCTGTCAACTCTTACCCCCTGCCACGCCCCACTCCACAGCGCCTACCTGGTCCAGCTGCCTCTGCTCAGACCAGAAAAAAGAGGGGCTTGGCTCTGCACTGAGGCAGTGCACCTGATTATGATCAGTGTCATCCTAGGGATATTGGGGGCAACAGCCAGTTTTGAAACAACTTTGGAATTATAAGCCATTTTTGACAATTCAAGTCCTATATTGGCTAACAATATTGAATTATATGTTAAGAGATAAGATACAAAAATCCAATGAAGTGAGTTAAAAAAAAATTTCACCTTGTTAGAGGGCCTTTTAGAAGGTTTGGGCAATTGCACACTTATCCCATTGTTGTGAAGCATTTTAGAATCAAGCGTAATTTACCCATTCATGCCCTTATATAGCTATAATTCTCATTGCCCTTATATAGGCATAGGGATCATACCCATATTTAGACATAACCCATCCAGTCCAAATACAGGCATGGCTACTTCCACTAGTTCCAAAAAGCCACAATGATTTCTTGGAAAACTTGGCTTCAGCAGTCAGGGAAATCCCCTTACTTGAATATTGATTTATCCTGGAAATCATGGCGTTTTCAAAGAACTACTATTCCCTTGGGGTTCTTTGGTGATGTTGTTATATCGACTTTATGTCAAATTAGGCGCCTTCAAGGTATAAATATGCCTACACTTGCCCTAGCAAACACACAGCGGTTCAGAGCAGCTCGACTATCTACTTACCTGACGCAGCTCGCTACAGCAAGTGCCGAACCCTCCAGCTGACGCACTGACAGAGAGGTTACCTTTCTCTTGCTGAGAATCTAGCTCCAGTGTTTCCAAGCTCCCCTCGCTGGGTGTGAGAAATTGAGTACCGAGACAGTGATACCATACCTCCGACATTCTAAAACCAAGGTAGGAAGCTGATTAGACCCTAAGAGAAATCTTGGTTAGATTCTTGGTAAAGACAAACTAAACCTATGTCCCACCACACTTACTTCTTCCCTCGTACTAGACTTAGGTTAGGTACATTGGGGTAGGCGTATTTTAGAAGCACCAGTTGAGTACTTTTTTAGCTTTATTATTTATGTATATATTTATCTATGGTCTAGAAACCATACAATGCTTTAACAGTATTATTTTATAATACTCTTCTTAATGTACGCATTATACTTTGCAACCAGTATGAAGGAACCAAATTTTACAAGGCCGGACTATACTTACCAATAGCCCATATATAACATAATAAGGCAGTCGGCAATGGAGAAGGTCGAATCGTTTATTCAATCAAATACAAGCCCTGACAGGGGAGCCTCGGTCTACACGACCCATGGAGGTGCGCAGAGGAGACTGATGAAATACAAGTGAGGCAAAGCATATATACGTTTTCACACATTGTAAATGTAAATTGATACTTGTATAGCGCACTACTTACCCGCAAGGGTCTCAAGGCGCTTGTACGAATACCGCTGTGGAACCCATCCTGGCTTTCCCTGTGAGGCGTCCACTCCTGGGGACCCCCAAGGTGGAGGCCAGGCATCCTTAGCATTGTGGGGGCCGTTGTGGAGATTAAGCAAGCTATTGCCCAGAGTTGCAGAGTGGGACTCCGTGATTGGAATAGGCACCGAGGCGAGAATTATCAGGTCCGTGGAATTTTGAGTCCATGACCCGCCGAGGCAGGGAATTGAACCCTGGTCCCGGGCTAGATCTCTGCATTAGGGTCTGCCGCTCTAACCATTGAGCCACACTTCTCCACACATTCTGGTTAACACCCTAGAAGGAAGAACACAAGTTGTCAGTAAGCCAGCAGGAAAACCCATATAAGGTACCACTAATTGTTGGTAGCTAAGCTGAAGCTATTCCGGGGGCAGGTCAGTGAGGCACCCTCTCGTCTATCTAAAACCCGGGGAGTACAGGAAAGGGCTCTGCTAGAATGTATGCGTCCCACAAGAAGGGCAGGTGTGACCATGAGTTTCCCTGAGCTATACACAAAAGATCAGAGAAGCAGACTCAGTAGTTTAGCATGGTTTCGTACCATGAGCTAAACCATGTGACTTCTGGGAAACAGTACATGAACGAAGGGAAACAAAACAAAGTGGCCCTGGCTACATCAATAGGTCTAAACGGGCCTACATGAATCTATCATTGAGCTAACATATATAGTTTAATACTATGCGGGTATTCGTACGTATATGCGGTTATATGGTACATAGTGGGCCAATCATGAATGCATATATAATTTTATATCCCAACAAGTATTACGATTGTAGCAGTTTACTTTACTTGCTTAAGAAAGAAGACTGTTCAATAAATCCTTTTATTGAAAACGGCTGTCTCTCTATTTCTCTGCACCTCTGATGAAACGAAGCATGCATGATTGACTAGGTGAAATATCTATCTATTGCTTCCATGACTCTGAAGATACGTTTATTCTTGGTGAAACAAAGTTGTCATGTTTATGCGGTTGTCAGAAACTAATCCCTTCATGTTTATTCGAGAAAGTTTCTAGTGACCTCTGAGCTAGCTGGCACTCACAATTAAGTCTAATATATTCGATCGAGACCTAGTCGACCTAATTCCTATGTCAAATCTATAGGATATATTATTCCAATGAGCAGAGCCTAGTGGGAATATAAGAACTACAATATACCATGCCTTTAAACGTCTAGCCTGATCATGATATGCCCCTGCCACCCCTTCCCTTCCACCCCCCTAGTTCCAATATTGGCATTGGGACAATTCCGATCTTGACAATGGGAAAAGTTTTCTCAGGACGCACAGGCACACATTTGTGTTTCGTATCTCTTTAAAGTTAGCAACTGCTCTCTAACGCCTTTATCAGAAAGGTACCCTGATCTCACATATCAGTTATTAGGTACACTCCTATGGGTAACTGATGGAGATACCATTACAGGGTAACTCCATCCTTACCCATTAATAAAACAAATTATTCCGATTGACTAGGGTATCCGAAAAATTAGAAGGTAAGGAGAACTGGAAACTTGCTCCTTCATAGGTGTGCCACAGAAAGTAGAACCAAGCATGCCCATAGCAGGCAGTGCCAAAGGTTACAACTTATACATTTTGTTCTACTGCCTAAAGCAACGATTCATCACGTGGCGGGACAGTGTGATTATTTGAAATTGGCACATAGCTTGTTACACGTTTGTATTACCATTCCTCCAAAGGCCGGTGGGATTCACTTTTTTTCATTACAATGTGTATATATATATATACATGTATTTACATGATATTTGGGTATAACAATCTTTGCCAAAAGGCATATATGTAAGGTTTCCTGTCTCCTTCTCTGATCACTCTCTGATCATTTTGTTAGGCGCCTTGATACCTGCGGGTTATTGTCTTGCGCAATATAAATCGCCATTCAATTCAGTGAAATAAAGGATCAAAGGGAAAGATTCAGTCAACGTGTGATTGGAAGGATTGCTTACGAAGAGTAAAATTGAACAGTTACTGCATATTGATGTTGTGTGTGTTTTTTTTATAGAGATTATCTTCAGTTCTTTCCTAAATTAGAGCCGCGCCAGGCAATCCCGATGAATACGAAAATGTCATTCCAGATCTTGGTAGCACATGTGCAGAAAATAGAGATGGCAAGTTGGCTTTTTTCTGTTTTTAATCTTTTGTCTCCTTGCACCAGGTGTATTTAAAGCCACCAAATATTGTGTTTCTGTCAGTCAGTTAGGTGGTGGCAGCATTCTGGAGAAGTATTTCTAGTTATAATCTTACAATGTGGGGCCAATAATCGGAATATCTGTTTTTCTAGAACATTTTACACAGTTCTGCACATTTTATTAGTGGGCGTCATCGTTCTAGAGAGCATATTTTTAAGTGGTGTGATTTTAGCAGACCTCTGCCATGGCACAGATGTGGTGAGACATGCTCCGACGTTTGTCCGAAAACACTTTAGAAAATCGGGAAGAGGTACTATACATACCGAGTTATGAAAAGTCAGACTGTTGCGGAAAATGCATATAGATCAGATTTTTGTTTTCTGCAAAGTGTGTAAGCAACCACAATATGCACTGTGTACACCCTTGAAAATTCTGAGGGTGCTCACCACAAATAGGGAGACGGATGGATAATATTTGGAGCTACACTTAATTACACAGAACCACTGCAGGTTGAATCATTTTGATGCAGTGGGAGGGGGTAACAGGTGAGGGTGATTCAGAAGCAGGACAGAGACATTGCAGACACAAGGATTGGAAAGCCAACATGTCTAGCAGGGTCAGTCTTTAGACTTTGTGAATGTCTGGGTTGTTTTGTGAGGGGTTTCATGAAACATTGGGGCATATTCTCAAGAACATGTGATAACCATTGCAAAAGTAACTTAGCGCAACTTCCAACATCGCAGTCTATCGCGGGAAAATGACGCCCTGTTAAACAAGCAATCTCGACATGGTGGTACCACGAGATAGTCTTCAGATAACACATCAAATGTCCATGTTAAAATCAATGCCATGCCGCAAAATTGCGAAACGTGAACACAAAAAATCTTGTGATGAGGCCAAGTGCAGTATAAAAAGCAGCGAAAACCAGCAACCGGCCTGCAAATCCCACACGTCTGGCAGGAAAATGCACCATAAAAACTACAGAAACAACACACACGAAACAATCCAAAGCACTTAGCAACATGGATGCACCCTGGCCGAGCACAGAGGCCAACGTGATCCCCACAAACCCCACAGACCACCAGCAAGGAACAACGGGGAGGAAGACGGCCAAGGAGAAGAGGGAGAGGAAGACGGGGTGCAGTCCACAGCAAAACCAGATCACCGTCACTGAGCTCACAGAACACTACCATCAACTGACCCACAAGTAGACCACCTAGAATTCGGTTGGAGTGTCAAGGAGGCCAATCGAGGAGGCCAAGAGGTGCTGGCATGACGTGACAACCTAAACCAGGCACAAACCCGCTGCCAACAGAAAGGCTGCAACGGCAATAGGATGTGTAAGCCCTGCACCACAAGAGGAGCAGGAAGAATTGGAGGCCACAGTCATCAGTGTGGAGACCGTGCAACGAGTAGGGAGTACGGACACGGCTCAAGGGGACCTGACATAACATCAACAGGGTGAGTAACAACCAGGGACTGGTGGGACGGGGGAGATGGGCACAATGGCACACATGCACAACGAGGTGTAGCACACTGCACACCCATAATTACCCTGGATCCTGTCCCTGATTCCCGTGGCACACTGCAGCACGCACACATAGCAAGAACAGCACACCCACATTGACGACAACATGGTACAATGTGCAAACCCAACACAGCAGAACACAACTGGCTCCGCACACACGCAGAAACAGGCCTACTACATCTGACAGAGCTGGAAACTGTGAAATGGAAATGTATGCATACCAACTCACATCTGTCATGTAGTCCACATTTAGACTGTCCCGCAGTAATATTCAGCGCCTCCCTAACAGTCACAATGTACACTGTTATACAGTCTGCATGTACACAAGAAGAATGCACCAACATACATGTCAACATAATGTCAACATGCATCTCCCATTCACATTGCAGAGGGGCACACAACACCTCCAGCAGAGCACAGAAAACAACACACCTGTGATGCCGGAAAGGACCACCACACTTTCGACACCGATGCCCTATAACATCCCATGGACATCCCACGCAACTTGCCACCAGGACCCAGGCAGCCAAGCTACTTAGAGGAGAACACAGACCCTGCAACAGACCACACAGCAGGAAGCCCCCGCAAGCACAGCTGGTTTACAACACTTCACCCACCCACACATGGCAACCCAATGCCAGGTGTCAGCATGCCAAAAGGAGGTGCCGAACAGGTGTGGGTGGGGTCCGAACCCATGGAAGGCAAACTAGATCACATTTGTTGGTGTCTATCATCCTTCAGGAACCACCTACACCCCACAAAGGAGACCCACATTGCCATAGAGACACATGCAGATGCACATTCACGGTACAGAACCACACCCAGGGGCACGTAAATAGCAGTCACAGACCCAGGATGGCTCTGCGTACGATGGCCCAGGCCACTCCCCTTATGAATTGAGTGGGTGACGACAAAGATACATGTCCAAGCTCCAACCCGCTGCCTGCGGTGACATGTCTGCACCCCCTGTACACAGCACAAAGTAATGTAGGGCCCACGGCCCTCGTGCATACAACAAGACCACAGGGACACACGCAGATATTATGTTGAACTGGCTACGGGCACGTTTACCCAGCCTCTTTATTGGCAGGGCCACATGTACAGTGACGCCTGTGCTGGATTTGTATGGGGTGAGTGTAAGCCAGCCTGCACGGATTTCTTGGTGCTGGCAACAATTTGAACAGTGGACACTAGTGCAACGGAAACTGAAAATACCTGCATAACAGAGTTAACTGCTGAGAAACATGGAAGGGTCATAGCAAGTCCAGAGGTCACCCACCATGCAAACAGAAGTGTCCATGAGTTGCAGTGTACTGCGGTTGGGGCACTAGAGCTGAGCACGCTCATGTTTAGAAAAAGTCTAGTATTGTGTCCCTTCGAGATATTCCTGATGAAGATGCAGTGAGGTGTGTTAGGCCTGCATCATCTTCGTCATCAACGTCCCGGGTCTCCCACACTGCTTGAGGTGACTTTGCTGCGCAACCTCTCCACAGCACAAAACTCAAATCAGTAAAGGTCCGCGGTTTGCGGTGCACTGAGTCAGTGGCACCTGGAGTTCTGAGCAGGGGATTAGGCAGAAGATGGCCTCCACGACAGATGCGAGCAACTCTGTCAGTACGACTGTTTGGACACTAGCAGTTGGTGGTTGGAGTTGGTCCTGGCACTGGTGGCTTGTGCCTTCTGCGGTGATGCCACGTCTGGGCCGCTCAGGACTCGATTTGATGTGTGAGCCCTGGTGGGCCGCAGTTGAGGTCGGAGGCAGCAGACAGCGCAGGGCCATAGACATAAGGCGTTGATGACCCCAAGGCCATCACCTCAGAGGCCATCCAATATCTCAGAAGAAGGGGTCCCGGTCTCCCGGACCTGACCAGCACAGAGTTAGTGGCCCCGGATGCAAAGCGGATGGCACAGGCACCCTTCCACAGGACGGGGATTTGCAGTGCACTGAGGTAGGGCCACGCGGACTGAGTAGGTCCTCATCTATGTCAATGGTGAATGTTGTGGAGGGTTGCAGGGGATAGTGGAAGGTATCCTCCAGGGCATGATGCGGAAGGTCTGATGTTATCCAGAGCTGCAAAAGGTGGAGTGGAATGCGACAGCCTTGTTGCCAGAACAAATTCGGTATCAGCTTCATGAAGCTGAAAACTACTCCCTAGTCCATAGACTTAGACACCACCAATGTACGACCAGTAAGTGTCCATGAATATCGGGGAATGGACTTAGTGGCACCGGGGCTGAGAGGGGATGCAGTCTGCGATGATGCAGGTACACTGATATGGACCCCGCCATAGCTAAATCAAGACTCTGTGTCCTACTGAACCGCAGTGTAGGCTGGAGGCAGCGTACTGCAGTGGCCCACAGCCACGTGTCGCTGGCTCCCGATGCACGGAGTTAGTGACACCAGGGCAGTTGTCGGTAGTGTTCGATCACCTCCGTAACGATGATCCTTTGTTTCCACTAAGATGCAATGCGTCATCTCTTAAGCCTCTCCTTGCGTGCAATGATACGTTCTCTGCCTTGCATAATCGATGTTCAGTTCCAATTCTGTAACCTACTCGAGCGCAGCCTAGCCTGAGAGCAGTACTCCGCCTGGGCCCACAGAATCTTGTGGTTGTGATGTACTACTGAGGCCTGGTGGCACCACATAGAAGGTAGTATAGTGACATCAAAATCCCATATATATATGAACTCACCCATCAGGATATCAAGACTCAGTTCCAAATGTGTGACCTACTCATGTGCAGGTTAGGCCGAGGGCAGTAGTCTGTGGGGGCCCACATGCACGTGTGGTTGTGATGCTATGCACAGACTTGGTGTCACCACAAAGCAGGGAGTTTAGTGACATAAACTCATGCATTATGAATATACTCTGCCATGGTGTAATCAAGACTCAGTTTCAAATGTGTGACCTACTTGTCCGCTGTGTCTGCCGGTAATGTACGTCAACATGAAAGGGATGCTGCGGGCCTTGCTCGCGGAGCCAGTGTTGGTCAGAGGAGGCTGCCAAGGTTTCCGCCCTCGTGCTTGGAGATTGCACCGGCACGTGGTGGGTCATCTTTGACACACGCCGGTGTTGGCAGGTGGGCATTTGGGGCTAGGGTGCGCAGGGACGGGCAGGGCTGGTTTGGAAACCAGCGGATGTACCATGTTACAACGCATACCATTACAACTACCTACTGTTACAACGCGACCATTACAACGCATACCATTACAACGCATAGCGCTTTGAGGTGCTGGATAGTGGTAAGTATAATTTACTAAGCTAACTCCAGTCCCCGTGGACCCTAGGGAAGGTGTTGGATAGTAAATTATACTTATTCCCTATCCTAGAGCGCCCCCAGCGCAATGCGTTGTAATGGTATGCGTTGTAAAAGTCGCGTTGTAACAGTAGTGCGTTGTAACAAATGCGTTGTAACAGGTGTATACCAAACCAGCGTCCCGGGGTACAGCAGGCACACAGGGTTGCAGGCAACTCTGCTCATGGCGATGACCATGTTGCGGGGAGAGAGGCTCCGCCCTGGCAGAGATGTTGGGCATTCCGGAAGAGGACCCCGCCCAGAGTTCTGTGCCTTTTATTCACACCCCTATGCTGGCCTGGCATACAATGGCCGAGGCCACTCTGCTCACGCTTACGGGGGGAACATAACAGCTACTTTTCCATGATCACTCCCACTGGCTGGGGTGACATGGTTGCATCCAATGCACTCCATACACCAGTGGGGTCTACCAACATGGATATGTGTGTGGTCTGCATACTGGAGTCTGTCCAGCACAACTACGCAACACTTGGCATTGTGTGCATTTATATTCAACGGTCACTTGCCTCCTTCACACATGTCTGGTCCCCACCTCTTCCCACATCCTGCTATTGTCTGGGTGAGGTGACATGCCGTTGATGGCTAATGTACATGGCTTACCCAGGTTCCCACAGTAAGTTGTGCTGTTGTGTCTGGTGTGTGTGCATGTAGTATGTGAGCTTTTGACGTGTGCATCCCCAGAGTTGTGAGTTGCATTATTGTGGAGTTGAGGTGTGTGGAGTGTTCATATAGTATTGGCCAACGAGCAGTGCATTTCCATGGGAGCCATCCTGTAAGCGCAGGTTGATTATGGACTGTTGGAGGTGTAGGGATCATGCACACTGCCTGTTGTTGGCGGCCACATTGACGGGGATGAATTGGTGGTTCAATATTGCCTGGGCATTGGTGGGATGCGTGCACTTTCTGTTGCGGATATTGTGTAAAGTGTTGCCAGGGGGCACAAGTAGGACACGTTGCCCCCTGACATGCGCGAGAAGCCAGCTGTGGCATAGACACCTTGCTTGGTCGCCTGCTGTTCCTGTGCAGTGTGTCTGAGGAATAGATAGTGGGGCACCAAGCTGATGGTGTCATCCATGACCGTTGAGAGGGACTTGGATTGGGCTGGCTGTGTGACTTCTCTGACTGGTGCGGATGTTGTTTGGAGGGTCCAGTGGTCAACAGGTGCATCACAGCCAGCAGCTTGGTCTGAGGTGGGATGTTGGTTGTCCGCTGTGTTGGGACCGTCAGCCTGTGTATCATGGTGGTCAGGATGTGGAGCCTGTGGTGGCTATAACATTCTCTGGTGTTGGGTCTGTGAGGTTGGTGCGTTTTCAGAGGGTCACTGTCTCTGTCTGCGCTGCCTCGGTGTTGGTCTGGGGGCGGTGGGAGTACGGGGGTTGGAGGGTGGTCTTGGGGGTGGTGGCAGTGGGTGTTGTGGCTCTCTTGGGTGTCCGGGCAACATGTTCAGTGGCTCCATCGCATCTTTTGTTCTTCTTGTGTGGCTCTGGGCAGGCCTCCCTTTTGTGGTGCAGGCTGTGGTCCAACTTTACACCAGGTCAGAGCAGGGTTTAGTTTTCTGTTGCTAAAGCGCCTTGTCGCATGTTTCGTGATCTTATTGCCAATCTGGCTGGTTGTTGTTAATATTGCAGAGTGGTGTTGTCGCAGCGTTTTGCACGTGAACGCCCGCTCTGCATCTCATTAGTGATAGTTGCCGGGGTCCTCTGTGGCGATATTTTTTGCATCTGCTACCTCAGGTAAACTGGTGCTATGGGCTGTTAGCACCAGCTTGTGAATGGGGCGATACATTTATTGCGACTTTGGCTGCAATAAAGTGCCATTAACTAGGCGTTAACTCCTTGAGAATATGCCCCATTATTTTCGGTGGAGCTGGCAGGTACTTTCCAAAATATAAAAAAAATTTGGCCAAAGCAAAAATAATTTTTGGGTTGCAAGAAGCACACATTGATATTGTCATAGAAGTAACTGCCACTATTAAGAACTGCTTTGTGAGTGGATATACTCTTGTGTTTGTGAAAGAGCAGAATGCCATCCCTCACAATGATATAGAGGGGTGCAGAAAAATGTGAATGGCACAACAACAGACCAATGGATGAAGAGGGCTGGCTGAAATCCCCTCTCAGTATATTTTACATACAATTTTGGAAGACTCAAAAGATCATGGATCAAGCCAGATTTAAAAACCTTCTTTTGAACAATATTGCTTATGTTATCATTATTTTTGACTGTATTTGCACTTCTTATTTGTTATGTTTATACTCTCTTTATTTTCTAACCCCACTTGTTACATTGTATATGAACCTACTGCCTTCATTGTTTTTATATTCTGTACATTGTTGTAATTCTTTTGTCCTAATAAACTTTTTCTGAACTTAAAAAGGACTAATCATAGAGGGGCAAACTGTGAGTGCCAGAAGGCCTAAAATGGAAATACGATGTGATCTGAAGTCATAGCAGCACATATCTCTGCATGGAAGAACATTTAAACCACACTACGGGCATGGGGGTAATACATATTTCCCGTTTGCTTTGAGCATGCGGTAACAGAGAAGACTAAGAGCGTAAAGTTGATCTTTACTGTGCAGATGCCAATGCTCAGTGGTTGAACAGCATTAGAAAGATGTACTGATTCACAATGAGCAGGTAAGATATTTTATTAAGTTTCAGCCAGCTCTTCAGCAGCGTGGAATATTGCCTTGCACCCTGTGTCTCATGATGTAGACTCTTAAGAGTTTAAATACAACACATCTCCATCCTCATAATAACCAACACATCTTATTAAAACTAGAAAAAAAACATAACAACAAAATAATATCACAACAAAAAGGAAAAGAAAAGACAATGCATATATGTGCACAACATAAAACACCCACAGGTAAGTATCTTTCTCAAATATAACTATACATTTTCAATGTGCACAACACAAAACATCCCCTGTGAGTATATTTCTCAAGTATAACTCTACATTTTCAAATAGAACATTGAAAATACAACATGCCTGCAAACATTATAACAACATGTGTTGCCTCACCCTATGACATAATCTCCATGCCAAGCCAACTTCTGTCTGACCCATGTAGTAACCACCACCCCTTCCTCTGCACAGATGAGTAAGATCACAGTCATTATGTAATTCATCCCTTTGTCCTGTTTGCCTCCTATCATCCCCCACAAAATGATTTTTATCTTCATTTATTCCATCTTCCATTTCACCTTTCAAAAAATAGTCTGCAATTTTCACCACTTTTTAACAACTCCACACATTCCTATCACTCAACAACAAGGTGTACAGATACACCGTCTTAACCAGTAAAGGATCAGAAAATTTCACCAACACTTTGTCCTCTTTACGTCATTTGCTTACACGCACCCATTCCCCAATTTCGAAACCATCCCCTGGCCCTTCAGTCTTCTCTGCCTATTTCCTCCTTTCCACTCCTTTAGACATCAACCATCTCAATGTATTGTCCTGGCATAACTTTGAACTGCACTTTTCCAGTGACACTCTTAGGCGTACTGCAACAAGCCTACACCAATTTTTCCACTGCCCCCTTCCATTTGGTAATCTTGGCTTAGTGCCAGTTTTAAACCATCATTTAAAGTTCTATTCCATCTTTCCATGAGCCCATTTCTCTGTGGATAATAGGCTAAAGATCTGATATGCTCAACCCCATACATCCACCAAAAATCCTTAATTTCCTGTGAAACGAACTGCACACCATTTTCTGTAACCATCTGCTCAGGTATCCCTTCTTCAAGCCATAATTCTTCCAGGAATTTTATCACATCCTGAGACGTCACATAATCAGTAAATTTCACCTCAGGTCATCGTGACTAATAAGCAATGTTTTGGGACATGAATCCAATACACGGTGTGGAGCAGAGATGCCCAAACAAAACTTCTCCCAAGGTGCAGCCCTGCTGTTCACTTTCACAGGTGGATACTCCACCATCTTTTGTGACTTATTACTCCTCATTCATGGTAAACAATCTCTTATCGTCCTGCCATATATCTTTATCTAACCTCACTGTGCACTTGGTTGCAGTCATTCAGGCACAATCCTCGTTTGCGAATCTCACTAAATGATTCTTAATACCTCTGGTACAACCAGCAGCTTGCCTCTGGAAAATACTTCACAAATGAGGAATAATTCTGTGACAACATTCCTAAATGACTCTGCTTTATCAGAAGCTTTACCCTTGGCACATACTCCTTCACCTCTTGCAATGTGGTATCCTCATTGACCTCCTGTACCCTTTGCTCATGAGGCATTCGACCCGCGGTGAGTATCACCACATTTGCCACAAGCCATTGCTTCTCATTTTCAATCCCTCCATCCTTACTCTTCACTGGTAACCTTGACAAACAGTTGGCAACCAAATTGTTCTTCACTGGCACATATTCCATTCTGAAAGTGTACTCCTTCAATTTCAAAACCCTAGGTAATACTAGATGAAACCTGACCTGTACCTTTCCTGGTAAACACATCCACCAAATGTCTATGATCCATGTGAATCACAAAGTCCATTCCCCATACAAACTTCAAAAAATGCAACACAACAAACCTTCTATTTCAATAGTATAATAGGACAGTTAGACACCACTCAAAGGTCTTGAGGCAAAATCATTGTTTACCTTCTTCCCATTCCTGTGTTGCATAAACACAGCAGCCAAGCCTACAACACTCGCATCAGTGCAAATTTTACATGTAATTCTTGTGTCAAATGGCTTACACACTGGTGCTAATGCAATGCATTTCATGATCAAATCAAATTCCATTTGGCATGCCACACTCCATTTATTAATATTATTATTATTATTATTGCATTTATTGAGCGCACAGCTACCCGGAGGTTTCCCGGTGCTTGCCTTGGGAACCCGTCCTGGCTTTTCCCTGTGAGATAGCCCCTACAGGGCATCCCCAAGGTGAAAGCCAGGCATCCCGCCGCAGGGGGGCCGTTGTGGAGATTAAGCAAGCTTAATGCTCAGAGTTGCAGAGTGAGAACCCATGATTAGAGCAGGCACCGAAGCGAGAATTATCGAGTCCGTGGACATTTGAGCTCAAGACCCTGCCGCGTCAGGAATTGAACCCTGGTCCCGGGTCTGAGCTCAGCTTTCGGGTCTGCCTGCTCTACACCGTGAGCCAAACTTCTTCTTAGATTTGACATTTCTTGCCATTAGTTTTCTCATATATACTGTCTTATCCGCAAACATCAGAACAAAATGTAAATTGTGCTTCCTCAATGACCCTCACCAATTTCAATGTGTGCGTCATCCCTTGTTCATTGAACCAATGACCCAAGTATTTCACACCTCAATTTTGCATTTTTCATGCTGGGTATCAATCTACTCCCTTGCAAAGTTCTCAGCACTCTCCTCAACAACCCGTTGTGCTCTTACACGTTTTCCAAAATACCAGTATGTCATCTTGAAAATAAGTCACCTTGTCTTCTTTCTTAAACAATTGGAGCATGGCCCTTTGAAATTCCGCCGCTGCAGACCCAGACCAAAAGTATGCTCTTGAACTGGTACGCTCCCTCAGTAGTGACAAAAGAAGTGAGTGAACTTGACCTTGGATGCTGTGAAATCTGATGATATGCTGATGGCATTTCTAGTGTAGAGAAATACTTAGCACCTTTGACTGTCATCAACATATCACCAATACACTGGAATGCCAGCTTCAGCTAGATTCATACTGGGACCCTACAATAGGATTAGTTAAAGGGTTTAAGGTGCTAAATCATGCACAAATTGGTATTTTGAAAGCAGATGCATTTGCTGAGATCCACTTCACATTCATTCATTCTAATCTCTATGAAATATAATTTACACTGTAAATCACGATAGCAAACATTCCTACTATTTATTATTATAATGTATAGCATTAGTGCATCTAAAAACAAACTATTTTACGTCTATCTAATATATCACTTAAAAATTCAAATATTATGTGTAATAAAGTATTTTTTATGGCACACTAGTGACAGAGTTGGTGAGCTAACAAATTGGCATGGAGAGCAGAGCCAGAACCGAGCCAAAGGTCTAAGAGCATGTGCATGAGCCAGCCATGGAAATATTTGGCATGTAAATCATATAACAAACATCATGTAAGAATATGATACTGTCTCTTCAATTTATTGAAAGTGATCAGTTTTTAAACATATTTAACATATTTAAACATAAATTGCCCCCTCCTACATTGATGGTATTGTCTGTACTGAACAAAGAGCAGGTTAGTTCATATGTACACTTTAAGAGGCCTAGATGTTTAATTTGAATGAAGAAACGTTGTAGTCTGTTAATTAAAATGCAAGGGGCCCAATTCACAAAGGTAAGGTTAGAACAGAAGTCTAATCTTACAAATGTTCAGCATTCACAAAGGTAAGTTACATTGAGTAAAGTTGGACTTTTAGTTTGAGTTAGACTTTTGGTCTAACTTTACCTTTGTGAATTCCGGAAAGTAGTACATTTTGCCTTTTGGCCTGACTGTACCTTTCAATCAGTATTCAGTATTTTGTAAAGCACTACTAATCACCCGTGAGGGTATCCAGGCATGAGGTTGCAGGGGTCAGTCAAACAGCCAGGCCTTGAGATTCTTCCTAAAATCCACCAGAAAGGGTGCTGTCTGGAGGTAGAATGGAAGGCTAGTCCTGTACTTGGGGGCGAGGTAGGAGAAGAAACTGTCAGCTATGTCTTCAATGAATGTGCAATGCCTGTTCAAGGACAAGCCCTTCTGCCAGCATGGCCTTCAAGCTGGTGGCCCGAGACCTTTGGTATGCCTCCTATTCCTGCCACTAAAGTTAGGAACTTGGGCATCATCTTTGATGATGCCTTAAATTTCATGGACCATGCCAATAAAACGGTGTCTTCGGCACATCTAAAGCTTAAGATGATCAGGAAAATACACTCTTTTCTACCTGAATCAGCTATCAAGACACTGGTCACCTCACTTGTCTTGTCCTCCCTGGACTACTGCAATGGTCTCTTTTTAAATGCTCAATCCAGAGTCATTACCAAACTGCAGACCATTCAAAACGCCGCAGCACGTCTGCTTGCAGGCAAAACCAAATTCGAATCTATTTCGAACAGCATTAAAGATTTTCACTGGCTCACTGTGCACAAAAGAATCCAATTTAAATCTTTATGTATTGTGTTCAAGGCACTCAACAACCAAGGCCCCCAGTTTCTAAGAGACCAATTACAACTGCACAAACCTTCCAGAGCCCTAAGATCAGCCACCCTCAACCAATTAGTTATCCCCCGTACCAAAACTGTTACCTGGGGCGATCGCCGCTTTCTGGTGGCCGCCCCCAAGCTATGGAATACTCTGCCTCTCAACATCAAGCGAAGTCCCACCCTCCTTCAATTCCGTAAGCTTCTGAAGACCTGGTTGTTTACCCAATAGTCATTCATGCTCAGAGTCATCTACAAATAATAGGCATACAGCGCCAAGACGCCTACGGGTATAAGCAGCGCTTTAGAAATGTTAAAAATAAATAAATAAATAAATAAGTTCTCTGGTTGGTTGGTGGAAGTTGAGGCGATGGTTGATGTATGCTGGTCGTAGGTCATGGAGGGCTTTATAGGTGTGTCAATATCTTGAAATTGTGTTCCTTCGGGACAGGGAGCTAGTGGAGGCTCCTAAGGTGTGGGATGATGTTGGTCCATTTGGGAAAGTTGAGGATGAGTCTGGCCGCTGAGTTCTGTATTGACTGTAATCTCATCATGAGTTCGGTGGTGGTTCCTGCGTAATGTGCTTTGTCATAGACCAGCTGGCTTGTTACTAAGATTCGAGCCATTTGAAGATTCTACAGAGCAGGAAGAGAGTGTGGAAGCAGGTGTGGAGACTGCATTCATCTGACACTTCATGGAGAGCTTGCTGTCCAGGGTGATGCTGAGGTTGCGGGTGTGGTCTGTCGGTGTGGGAGTGGGTCTGAGATTTTCAAGGTGAGGTGTTGTTTTGTCAGTGTTGAGCTTCAGACAGTTGTTCTTCAACCTGTTGGCATTGTTCTTCATACAGTTGTGGAAGTTAGTTTTTGTGGTGGTGGGGTCTGCTGGGAGTGAGAGCATGAGATGAGTGTCTTCAGCGTAGGATATGATGTTAAGGTTGTGGGTTCTGAAGATGTCAATTAGAGGTGTCATAAAGGTGTTAAAGAGAGTGGGGCTGTAGAATGACAATTGGGGGATGCCTCAGATGATGCTCATGCGTTCTGGGGCAAAGGGAGGTGGGTAGATGCTCTATGCCCATCCTGTGAAGAACAATGCGATCCATCTGAGGGCATATCCTTGGATCCCGATGTAGTGCAGTCCCTTTGTGAGTGTGTGGTGGGACACGGTGTTGAACACTGCAGAGAGGTTAAGGAGGATTAGGGCTGCCGATTCCCCTCTGTCGAGGAGGGAGCGAATGTTGTCGGTGGCAGCAATCAGGACAGTCTTGGTGCTCTGGCTGGCATGGAAACTGTATTGAGAGGTGTTGAGCAGGTTGTTTATCTCCAGGTGTGCAATGAGCTGCTGGTTGATAGCCTTCTCAAGAACTTTGACTGGGAAAGGGAGCAGTGAGATGAGGCGGTAGTTCTGGAGTTCAATGGGGTTGGGGAAGGGTTTCTTGTAGAAAGGTTTGACTTCTGCATGTTTCTAGACATCAGGAAATGTGGCTGTGGTGATGATGCATTGAGGATAGTAGTGAGTTGGCAACGATGTCGTTGTCAGCGATGTTGAAGAGGTGATTGGAGCTGCGGGCCATGGGTGCTCCTCAGTTGATGGAGTTTATAATGGCTGTGTTCATTGTTCATGGTGTTCTGTGTAGAGAGCTGTTCCCGTGCGGTAAGTGGTGGATCAGGAGAGGCTTCCATTGGAGCGAGGAAGAAATGGAGGTTAGTGGGTTGGGGCTTGAAGTTCTTGAAGATGGTGGATTTCTTTTAAAAATGGCTTGGCACTGCATCACATAGTTTCTGAGAGGAAGAGATCATATTCTCAATGACCGTAGGCCAGGAGAACACTTTGACAATGCTGAAGAACTTCCTTTGTGTGGTTGTCACTTGCCAGGGCCTTGCGGCGAGGTAGTAGAAGGAACGGGGGCAAGATGCTGGGTGGCTTGATTTGGGAGGGTGACCAGGCTGGAAAGAGCTGGCAGGAACGAGCACAGTGAAATAAAACACTTGGCAAAAATACACTTTTACCTTTGTTAACAGGGCCAAGCAGTTGCACAACACAGTTTCTGAACTCACATATTTTTTTTAACATTGTTTTTATTAAATCAAACTTCGCCTTGACAATCATGACAATTATTAGACAAAGATATGGCAGTCATACAGCTAAACACATTTGATTATACATTTCTATCCTCCACAGTAGTACATTATGTTCTGAGTACCTTTCACACAACTTCTCGTACTTATTCCGACTCCCCTTCCTCTTCTACTTTGTCAAGAACTCACATATTTAATGGTGTGCTCATACATGATGAGGTAGAAAAAAGAGGCTTGTGTGAAATTAAATATTTGCATAGGAATATACAGTTGGGTCAAGTGGTGTAGCTGCGATTGAGCCCCGATTTTCTGGTTTCACATTGTGCTATTCAGCCACTAGATGTATATCTCTTTTACTTGCCGATTTCACGTCAAAGATCACTTCTTTGTTATGATTTCTTGGTGCCAGTGGAAGGCAGACAGAAGCCACAGGAAAACTCAGCTCACTTTGAGCTCACTGGTCCAAAATGACCTCAAGCTGAGCCAGAGCCAGGACTCTTATTGGAATCCAATGGCTCGCCCATCTCTAGTAATGAATAGGCAGCAACTTTTTTAAAGAATTTAATTTGCTGATAACAGGATTGGCTAAAGTACTCAAACAATCTGAAAGTTTCTTATTCCTGTTTAATCACCTTTGGCAGGCATTTGATTTGCTTATGAAGATCAAGTGTCTTGAAGCCTGCTTTTAAAACTGTTTGATTTCACTCTCTCTGGAGACTTATCAATATGGTACAGGATCACAAACAATTTTTGACAGTCGTTATTTCATGTCCCGCTGGTATGCTTAGTTAGTTTACTGTTGTTGTTTACTTTTAAAGATGTCAGCGAATGGCCTGGTTACTTACCGGTAATCTTCATTCCTCCGAATATAGTCTTCCTCGCCACATGATAAACAAAGTGAGCTTCAGCTCCACACCAGAACCCTCCAAAGCAAAGGTTAGCCTTCCATGCTTTCCATCCCATCCCATCCCAACATGGCCGACCCATATCACCCTTGACCTCTATAAGAGGAGGGTTGGCCCAACCCTCTGCCTGAGAACTAACAAGCATACACTTGTAGCCGATAGCAACACAGGGAGGGAGGGATGGGAGCTCATGTGGCAAGGAAGACTATACTCAGAGTAATTAATATTACCGGTAAGTAACCGGGGCACTTCCTCCTCGTAAGTCTTAATCGCCACATGACCAACAAAGTGAGCACATACCCAAGGCAAGCGGCTTCATGGAAACACACAAGAAACCAACAGACCAGAAGGGGATGCCAACAAAGCAGGCCAAACCTGAAAAACACAGATGAGTGGAAGGAACCACCCAAGAGAGAGGCATCTATGAGCATGAAGAACCAGTCTGGGACAAAGAGACACGGGGGGCTAAAATCCCGGACCCCCAAAACCTGTAGGCCAGCCAGAAAGCAAGCCCGAACCAACGACTAAAGGCTGACAGAGAAGGCACAGGATGAAACCGTATGGAGCCAAAAGCAACAATAAACAGGCCCCAGAACAGAAAACAGTAAGCCGGTCTAAACACACCAAGACTGATCAACGGACAGCCAACAGCGAGAAGGAATCAAAAGCTCACACTTCAGAACCCAAGAAACAGAGGGCACCCCCACCACAGTGACACAACAAGAAGCCACAGCAGTAAAGACGCAGCCCGACCGAAACACAGAAACACCGCAAGGCGGACCACCAACAGCAAGAGAGCTGAACCATCCAAAATCCGACGACCGGAGGGGAAGAAGGAAACAAAACCCACCAGGCCCGGCAGCAACCGAGTACCGAAGTAGAGGAACCAGGCGGAAACAACACAGACTGGCAGGAGCCGCAAGAACGGATTGAGGTGCAGAAATGAACCCAGCACCCCAACCGAACAACAAAAATGAAGGTCACCAAAACCCCACCAGCAAGGGGAGAAACAGGCGGGACATGAACCCCAGTCACGCAAAGGACCCCCCGGAAGGTAGTGCAACACCAATGAGAGAACCCAGGCAGGCACAAGGCCAAACCGACTCTGAAGCAACCCGTCCACCAATGAAACCCAACTGGCCAACTGCAAAAAGCAGAAAGCCCAGAAGGCCGCCCATGGAGGCCAAAGAGCGGAAGGGACCAGGCCCAAGGCTAAGCCACCAAAAAGGAATGCAAATGACCACCATGGACACAACACACAAGAAAGCAGTAGCAAAGGGAATGCAGCACGAATGAGTGAGACAGCCCCGCGCAGGGGCCAAGCAAACCGACCCTCAACACCTCACATGCAGCAAAGGAGCCACTGAAGCGAGCACCCAGGTGGCCATTCAAAGTACCAACTACCAGGCCTGACCTTGCCGAACAACGGAGAGCTGAAAGGAACAGGAGTGTACACAGAGGCTAGGTCACAGCCAGAAACACACCAAAGGCGAGGACAGAAGAGCCCGCAAATTGAGCCCGAGCAATGTCAACACCTCCCGAGAGCATACCCGAGCCAGCAGTCGCGAACCGGGCCTTATGAGCCTGGCAGCGCAGGGCACGCCTTAAATCCCCGAGTTCACCTGCCTAGTCGAACAGAGACATGAGACACTCTGTTGAGCGTGGAAAGCCAGGTTTATTAGCTGCAGCCAAGCACAGTTATCCCAGAAGTTTCACACAAGGTGGGTTCTGAGGAGACTGCCACTTCAATCTGTGGCGTACAAACTTTTATAGGAAACACATTTACAAAGTTTACTCCTTACACATACAAAACGAACCAATGAGAAAAGTTGGAAAACAAGTTATCAGGTGTCTCAAATACGCCCCTCCCTCAGACCCCGTGTGTTACCCCTTCCAACAAATTAATCAGTACTAGCACCAACAATCTAATTTGCAGGTGGCAGGACATATTTGTGTGCCTCAAAGGATAGTTGTGTAACAGGAGAATACAAGGAGAGAATACTGAAGGCCAGTCGGATAAGATAATGTGAGAAGAGAATAGGGAAAGGCAAATAGTCAGTCGAGATTGGGATCAATCAACCAAGACATGGATTAACGAACTCGGCCAGACCCTGAAATCGGTTTCGTAAACAAGGGCAATGGAGTTACTCTTTAACAGAAAGGACACGCAGCAGCTAAGAAAAGCAAAAACACTTTGTCTGCCGTGCTGCCTGAGTGAGGGCAACACAAAATGGCGGCGAGACACAAAATGGCGGCTGAATACAGAACAAAGCCAGAAATCGAAGAACCTCAGACCCTCCTTTTGCCATTACTCAGGCAAAACACCAAGGACTCAAGTAAGTCTGAGTCGATGTCAATGGCCATAAGGTCATCGAGCTGTTGCTGTAGCATCATCCTAATATTCTCTGTTTTCTGTGACACAGGCGTTGGGACACACATAGCGGCACAAAGACCACAGATGGCAGGTCCACACTGTACACAGAGACAACAAGAGAAAATGATGGCCAAGACCATTCCAAGGAAAGTTAGTATCTTCCATCCCCATGTAGACAGTAGTCCCCAAAACCATCCCATCACAGACCAATCTCCCGTGTCCTGATGTATAAACTTGGAGATGATATGTAAATTGGAGATAGCTTGGTATACCGTAGGGGCATTATCAGGAATGTAAACACAGCAACTAGACCCGATCAATTTACAGACTCCTCCACGATCTGCAAGGACAATGTCTAGAACCATTCGGTTCTGCAAAGTCATAAGCGATCCGCCTGAAGTTCGGCTGTCAGATTACTCAAGGCTCCAGAAGTTACATTTATAGTAGCCTCAACAACACGAACAAATTGTCTGATGTCTTTGCTATTGGCCATTGAGCCCCAAAAAGAAAGCAACCCTTTAATAAAGTCACCTCTTTCTTGTCCTGCCGTGTCTTTCAAATCAATAACTCCCCTGCCATATCTCTTCCTATGATGACCTGAAGGAGCAGTATATGTTGGAGGAAGAAGAAAAGCCACATAACAAGTTCCTGAAAAGTAGGTAGGAATCCATGTATAAGCTATGTCATGGCAGATAAAATATGCGCCTTGTGATGGTACTAATGGTGATGGAATCTGAGGTGTATAAACATAAGTATGGAAACAGACACTCTTCTCCTGTTGATTTTTGACATTCTGACCATTGATCTCTAGACAGAAATTACCTTGATGAGGTACTGTCCAAATTGGTGGGGATCTCCTTCGCCTAGCCCTATCTGTAAGGCTAGTAACATAACGGGTTATATTCCAGCCATCATATGCTCTTTTCTCATCCACGGGAATCTTGCTAATCTCAGCAATTCTAGACATAGCCACTATTCCCTTTATCAAGGAAGTATGACTAAAATCTGCTCCACCACCATATGGACTACCAGGAGGATACCGTAGTTGGTTCTGATAAACATTAGAGAACATAGCCAGATAGGCCCAAGGGGAGCCTTCATAAGAAAATGGAAGGACTAAATATGGCATCCCTCTCTCTGTATTGTGGGGCATGAGCCCACAGACCCAACAATCAGTGGTGTTCATTACCAGTTGATGCTGATGCAATAACTGAATAAATTAATTATTAAAGTATTCTGTTCTCCTAATCTGTTCGTGTTCTGGTAGTGTATGAAACCGATGTGGAGAGGCAGAAGTAGGGAAAGATAAAGAAACAGGAGTTGAAATAGGTGCTTGCTGCATAATATAAACAACCCAACTTACACATGATAATATAATGCATGAACATATTAAAATACATAATGTTATGCCACATGGACTAACCAATAATTTCTTAAATTTACTTTTCATCTTTAAATTCTGATCATTAATTTCCACTTTAGTATCCATACTCTAAAGCGTTGCTCACGGCAATCTTCCTAGATCACTTAGCTGTGATTATTAGCCGTCCTATGACACTGCAAGTCCTGCAGACCTATGTCACTACTCAGGTCACAGATTAAGACTCCTACAGTGTCCCTGCAACTTGATGGATAGTGGAAAAAGAAAGCAAATGTCTCTCAAAAACGTAATCAGAAAAATAGGAAAAAGAAAAATTCAATTGTCTTTTATTTGTAGGGGTCTTAAATTGTACCGAGTCTTGTTAGGGATCGTTTGCTCCTTAAACAAAGTTTCTGGATTCATTGTGTTCAACCCCAGATGTGATGGTACAGCTTCTTGCAACACGTCGTCGTCTTCTTTCTCAGAGTTCGTTTGATCCAGGTGTGCACTACTGAAAGGTACAAATCGAGGGGACCCTTTCGCCTTCACTATCACTCATACCCTTACGAACCCATTGATCAAAAGGTAAAGGCAAAGGTACCCTCTTACAGTGCACGCCGTGGACCCAGTTCTTTTTCCCGACGACCTTTACTGCTGTATGTGCTGTCAACAAGACTTGCCGAGGCGGGCCCCAACGAGGTTCCAGACTCTTTTTCCGCTGGAAATTCTTCAAGCAGACCCAGTCTCCGGGTTGGATGGAGTGACCTGGATCTGCAGAGGCCTCCGGCAGAGCGTTTTGAACCTGTTGATGAAGAACACATAATTTAGTGGTGAGGTCATGCAAGTAATCAATCAACATTGGGTATGGGATGTCAGAATACTTTTTAGGTCGAGGGACTCCCCAGACATTGGCTGGGTGCCCAAAAATGACCTTGTATGGACTAAGTCCTAAACGAGAATGAACAGTAGCTCTTGTGGATAAAAGTGCCAAAGGTAATGCATCAGGCCAAGCAAGACCCATGCTGTCCTGAATCTTTGCAAATTTAAGCTTGAGAGTGCCAGTATAGCACTGTACCAAGCCTGCTGACTATGGGTGGTTTGCCGCATGGAATTTCTGCCTAATACCAAGACCTGTACACACTTTCTGCATGATTTGGCCTACAAATTCACTCCCATTGTCACTCCAGACAATGCGCGGCAAACCAAACCTCGGGAAAAACTCCTTCAAAAGAACTTTAACAGTAGACAAAGCAGTATTGTCTTTTAGGGGTTAGGCCTCTATCCATCTGGAAAAGGCACATACCACCACCAGGACATACTTGAGGTTATTACAACGATCCATATGAAATTAATCGATTTGCAATACCTCGAAAGGGTATGTAGGGGAGGCAAAATGACCTGCTGGAGTTGGGGTTCCGTTTCCTGGATTATGCATTAAACAAACAATGCAATGCTTCACCACATTGTCTGCGCATTTAGAAATTCCATCATTCTGCCATCCTGGAGCCAGAAGTTTACATATGCCTTTTGCACTGATGTGGGCTGGACCATGCGCCATAGTAACTACAGGTAGTACATAGGCTTCTGGTAACAGCCAACACTGATGTTCTGACAATTCCGTCCAACACCCTGTCAAGTCCAACATCTCTGTACTTTCTCTCCACTTACTCAATTCCTTCTCAGTAGCCTCTTCTTGAATCGTTCTCACACTTTCTATCGTGTCCTCACACATTCCTCCCTCTCTGACCCTTCTTGCAGGGCCCGCAACACACATGCGACTTGTAGCATCTCTCACTGTTTCTTTCGCCACCTCATCTGCAAAGGTATTCCCGCGACCCACATCATCAGTAATCTTCTATTGAGCACTACACTTGATTATTGCTATTTGGGTAGGCAACGCAAGTGATTCAAGAAGGTCAGTCACCAACTGACCCTGCTGTATCTGTCACGATCGTCGCCTCCTCAGGATCAGGGTGATGCTAAAAGGGGTCCACCTCCAGATCTCCCTACACTCTGACTGATAAACATACACAGAGCATAAAGGAAATCAGAAGAGGGAAAGGTAAGGAAGGGTCTGGAACGGGAGAGGATAACTGAAACGAGAAAAAACAGAGGGTAAGTACATGTAGTTCTAACTACTCTCAGTAATATCTTGCTAGTAGAACACGTACCAATAAACAGCTTTCTGTAGGCTGACCTTCTCCCTTTGTGGTAGGTAGCAGATACTTCTCTCTATCCTATCACTAATTTTCCTACAATACAAAAACAATAAACCAACATCAGTTCATGTCTTCCACACACCGCAGGTATTATGCAAGCGCTCTACTTTTCCAGACATACCTTCCAGCCTTCCTAACCCAAATTAATAAGTAACTAATCCTTCTCCGATCATAGAAAAGGAAGGTGAAAGTAAATGAAAGTATCCGTAACTGAATTCAGTTCCTATAGTCGAGCACCAGAACACAGAGCTCCAAGAACACTGAATGAAAATGATCCCCTGTCTTTGGTAATCCCGGAAAAAGAAAGAACAAAGTCTCGGAACACACAGGGTGGGGAATATCCCTTAAGTCACTTGTCCCACAAGGTTCAGGTTCAAAGTACACACCAACGTATCTCTTGAAAGGAAAAACATCACAACTTAGGATGCGCGTCTCAGCCGAGAACGCGAGTACTCACAAGCCGTGGCAGTCTCTCTGTCTCTTCCATGAGCCAATAATGGCAACAACCTCCACTGCCAAAGGCTGCCGGGATCCACAATCCAGGAGAAAACGAACGCTCAGCAGCCACTGAACAATCCTTAAAAGAAACCCGATGCGCAGCATCTCAGCCGAGAACGCCAGGGGCTCCCAACAGCTGTAACTCGTGTCTCAGCCGAGAACACGAACAGGAAATGCTCCACCGCAGCCGCAGTGGAGAACCAAAAGACGATCTGAATTCCGTTCGGCAGCCGCTGAACGAAGAAGCCCAGTAAACAGGAAACTTGAAACAGGGCAACTACTGGTGTCCTAGCCAAGAACACGGTGAAGTCTCAGTACACGGGGATACTCAGGAAACAAACTCGGAACTAGATTTCAAACAAGGAATCACGTACGACTCACGTCAAGGTGCTTCCTCATTATATGTTATCTTCAGCTCCTCCCACGCGCTGAGCATTCTGGGACCTGTAGTGTGGCAAACCATGACAGTATCTTAGTCTCATGGGAAGTAAAGAATCCTCTTTCCTTCCACAAGCGACCGAAGCTATAAGCCACACCAAAGGTGTATTGGCTGTCAGTGTAAACATTCACTCACTTTCCCTTAGCCAACACACACGCTCTCGTCAGGGCAATTAGTTCAGCTGCTTGGGCTGAATTCTGTGCAATGCTTACAGTCTCCACTACCGCATACACGGTGGTAACAGCATAAGCTGCAGTCGTCTCGCCATTTGGAAGTTTGAAACAAGACCCATCCACCCAGAGGATCCCATTCGGGTCCACAAGTGGTGTCTCTTTTAGATCTATTCTGCCTTTCGTCTCCTCCTCTGTTCGGAGAAAGCAATCATGCTGTTCTTGAATGCCTTTCTCGTCTGGGATGGGCAACAATGTTGCTGGATTCAAAGTGTTACACCGCTTGATGTGTATGTGGCTAGCCAAGAGCGTCAGCTCATATCCAGACAAGCAAGCACTCGTGAGGTGTTGTTTTTTTGTTCTATTCAAAAGAGTATCTACTGCATGTGGTACCATGACAACAAGAGTGTGATCTAATACCAAACCAGTAGATTGACGAATAGAGATTGCTGCCGCTGCTGTTGCTCTGAGACAACTAGGCAATGCCTTGGCTACTGGATCCAACGTAGCCAAAAAATAGGCACATGGCTATTGTTTGTCTCCAAATTGCTGCGTTAAAACTGACAACGCACAACCTTCTCTTTCATGGACGTAAAGTGTGAAAGGCTTACTTTAATCTAGAGTACCTAACACAGGGGCAGAACACAAGGCAGTACGTAAGTCAGAAAAACTCTTCTGACGTTAGTCATACCAAGGAAGAGATTGGGGTGTATCTTTCAATGTGAGTCCCAACCCAGGTTTAGCCAACAGAGAAAAATTCGGAATCCATTGTCTACAAAAAGAGGTGATGCCCAGAAAGGCACGCACCTCCCTTTGTGTGGATGGCACAGTCATTTGTGCAACTGCTTGAATTCGTTCTGGGGTCAGTCGTCTTCCTTCCTTCGACAAGAGATGACCTAAGTAGGTAACCTCTTGGCAGCAATATTGCAACTTAGAGGGGGACACTTTGTGATGCAAGTCAGACAAATGACGCAACAGTGAAACAGTCACGTCCTTACAGACATCCTCTGAATCAGCAGTAACTAACAAATGGTCGACGTACTGAATCAGAGTGGCACCTGGAGGCAAAATGAAAGCATCAAGCTGAGATTTCAAAGCCTGACTGTAAATGGAGAGACTTTCACAATAGCCTTGAGGTGCACGCTTGAACAGGAAACTTCGGCCTCCAAGAGAGAAGCCAAAACTATCCCTACTTTCCTCAGCAATAGGAATGCTAAAGAAAGCATTTTTGAGGTCAATAACGAAGAACCACGCCGCTGAAGCAGGTATCATAGTAAGCAAGGCAGTGATATCTGGGACAACAGGAAACTGGGGGACAACAATCTTGTTGACCTCCCGAAGATCGATCACAAAACGATATACAGGAGGCTGAGAAGGAACAGAGGGGCATATTATCAAGGGGGTTTATCTCCGCTTTTTTGGCTTTAAAAGCCAAGAAAGCGGAGATAAAATTATCTCCCTATTACCAAGCTGTCGCTAACACCAGTTAGCGACAGCTAGTAGGAGATAGCGACCATCTTGGGCCCCACTTTGCATGTCAGTGATATTTATCACTAATGAGATGCAAAGTGGGCGTGCCAAGATGTTAGAGACTGAAAACAGTCGCTAACATCGCTATCTCCTATTACCAACTTTTGGAGATATTCGCGCTAAGCGGGAATATCTCCAAAAGCTAACACCTGCCCTGAGCAGTTCTTAGCCATGTTATCCAATGGGAGGTGGATAACATGGCTAAGAGCATTTGCTCGATAATGCATGAATATCGCTGACTTTTCAGCGATATTCATGCATTTCGGCTGTTTTTTATCGCATTTGCGATAAACCTTGTTAATAGCAAGGTTTATCTGCGATAAAAATCGCCGATGTGCGGCGATAATTTTTGTCTCTAAACAAGTTAGAGACAAAAATTATCGCTAGTTGTTGGTAATATGCCCCAGTGCGTTTAAGAACAGGACTGTTGCAAACATTACCACTCGTTTCTTACACCACACCCTTCTGAACCAAATCATAGATAATAGCCAACAAAGCTCGTTCACCATCGTTAGAAATCTTATACTGAGGAATACGTGGCAATTTAACACCAGGCTTAATAGTAACCATGTAAGGTGGAATCTGTAGCAGACCAACATCATTCGAACCTGTAGCCCAAAGCGTAGCAGGTAGAGATTGCAATTCAGGCGGAAATCTATCTTTAGATCGATACGTAGGTGAAACCAGTTTCTCACCCAAGGTAAGATGCACACCAGAGGGGGAACAATACAATGTTGCATGAAGACGTTTCAACAAGTCCAAACCCAACAAATTTTCTCCGCAACCAGTCTTTAGAATAAGCGGAGCTTCCAAATTGTAAGGACCAATCGAAAGAGGCAAAGGACAAGAAACCGGGTTAGCAACTGGGGCGCCGGAAAATCCTACAGAAATGTTTGTTAAGCCAGACAAAGGTGCCCCAGGGAGTTTAGAATGAATGATAGAACTTTTCATTGCACCAGTATCCAAAAGAAATGGCTCTGCAACACCCAATGCAACAACTTCAACATAAGGCCCATTCTGATGCACTGGAACTGATACGACTCCCTTACTTTGTCCATGGCTGTCCTAACTAGAATGAAAATCCTGAGCCTCACCCTCAACATAATAATCGTCATTATAGTATTGCGCAGACTGAGTATTCTGCCGATCAAAATAATTTGAAGAATTCTGAGGGGGAAACGAACGCTGTCCTTGAGGCAACGCACCTCACCCTCTACCTCTAGGTGCTGTTTGAAAACCACCACGGCCTCGTGGCCCTGGAAATCCACCATTATGCTGTAATAAAACCGGACAGCTATTCTTAAAATGGCCTTCCTCTTTACAATAGGCACATTGATTAGGACCAAGCAAAGGTCGCGAAACAAAAGGCTCAGGTTTCTGTAACAACCTCTGAGGCTGGGGAGGCTGCTGAAACTGATGCTGACCAGAGCGAGGGGGATAAGCCTGTTGAAGAAGAACTTTGTTTTTAATTCCTTCGTCTTTTTCTCCATCTTATCTTTCTCTTCTTTGTCCCTTTTCTCGTTATACTGGGCAGTAGGTAATATCTGTGCAGATGAACAAACAGCCCAGGAGCTTTCGGAGTCCTTCAACTTATGCGACAATTCAGGAAGTAAATTAAATACGACTTTATCCACAAATAATCGCTGTCCATTTTCAGTACTCATATCCTAACCACTGTGATTGATAAACGTCTCCTCAAAACGAGTAAAGAAATCAGAGACACTCTCATCTTTCTTCTGCTTACACGCAGCTAACTTATCCCAGTTAACGCGTAAGGCATGCATCATCATCTTCATTAAAGCGATGATCCTACCAGGCAACTGTGTAATCAAATCATCTGGCTTAGCACCACCCACTTGTGCTGCATCTACAGTGGCTATAGCGGCCCAATTACCACCTAAAGCTTGGTCATGGTCCTCCCTAAGAATCCGAGCCCAAAACGCTTGTGGGACTACATTCCCCATCAGCATATCAATATTGGCCAAATTCATAATAAATGGTCAACAGTCTGGGACAGCTCCTTATAATATCCAGCAGGATTTTTACGAGGGTCCGGTAAAGACTGTTTAAGTGCCAAAACTTCAGATCGTTTCCAAGGGACATGTACCCAAATACGCTGAAAGTGAACAGGAATACGCTGAACAGTACCTGCTTGTGGAACCTCCTCTCTCCATATTGGAGGAACTTCCCTCATAGGATAATTTTTTGTTTTCTGTCGAACTGCAGGATCAGGTTCAAGAATAGTCTGAGAAGAATATAAAGACCTGAAAGTAACAAGTGTCTTTACAGCGTCCTCAACTTCAGAACCCACAATAAGTCCTTTATCAAACCTATCCTGTATATCTAACAGACCCTGAGGAGTTCAATCCAACTCCATATTCTCCCATCCTTTAACGAGTGCGTCACACATGATATTAAAAACTTATCCCTGCGTGGGCGCATTCCACTGGAGAAAGGTATTCAAAATATCAGGTACACTATACAGTGGACCACTCATAATCCATTTGTGAACAAGAGATTCCAATGCAACTCGTTCGGCAGAATCTGGAATTTGACTATGAGATTGCCTTCGAGAAAAGGCAGAAGTCCTATTAAAAGACCCAAAAGAGGAGAGAAAAGACCAGAAACAGTATCAATCAACCTACTACGAGTCGGGGAGGAAGCAGACAGTAGAACTGGAGAGCAGTATTAAGCAAAGGAAGAGAAGTACTAGCTGTCACAAGAGAAGCTGAAGATGAAGGAGACTGAGGTACAGAAGTTGGCGGCAAAGGAGGTGCAGGTAGCAATGCAGGAAGAGGCAATTGCGGAGGAGCCGGAGCACCTGGCTGAACAACAGGTTGCTGGACAGGCGGCAATAATACAGGTGCATTTGCTCCTGGCACCTAAGGCGGAGGCAAGCTCAGCAAATGAGACATTAAAGGATCTTCGTCAAGATCCTTACTTCGTGGAGAAGTAGGCAACACAGGGTAGCATCTATCTATTGCCATATGATGTTGTCTGTCTGAGACTTCAATCATTCAGGTCAGTCTTGTTATCCTTAAATTGCTGGGCAGCCTGTATGATCATCATATCTTTCACTTTTCTATCTCTTTTTGCCTGCTTAATTTCTCTCTGTTTGGCTTCTTTATGCCAAAGGCGTAAAAAGTCAAACATTGCCTGCCGGGCTTTTTGTTTAAACAGAATTCCTTCCAAATGATCCAATATATCAGGCTTGAAGCTACCATTTTGTGGCCACCGTAAAACACCATCTTTTTTCGTGTATCGGATCCATGCCTCATTAAAGGGGGCCAACACCATGTTTAGAATAGAGCTCATAAGTGGGAGTTCCAACCGGAGGAATCGGACATGAGTCCTCGAGCCGGGAATCCTAGTACAGCCAAAACAACAAAACCTCCTAAATCAGCTCAGACCAGGCATCTTTAAGCTCACTGGTCCGTTTACCAACTTCAAGGAGTGAAAGCAAAGAACACAGTACAAATGTACTCACCCCTTGGCTTTGGCTATTGCAATTGTCGAATAACAAAATTCAAAAACAAAACAAAGGAGTGGGCGCTACCCACGAATACTTAACTAAATGGTCTTCTCACGTCAACAGAGGTCCGTCTAACGTCTCACCAGAACGATCATCACCAGAGGGTCCAAGGCAGGGCGGATGTCAGGGCAGCAGTCATCAGCAGCCATCGGAAAGGAGTAGCCACGCTGCAAAAGACCTTCGGTACACTTCAACATACAGGGGACGCTCGCGAATCCTCTGGAATTTTCTTGTGGGGCTTCTCACGACCCTCGGGCCGAACTGCTACCACGGAAGCCGCCCTATGTTGGGCGCCAGTTGGAGAACCGGGCCTTATGGGCCTGGCGGCGCAGGGCATGCCTTAAATCCCCGAGTTCACCTGCCTTGTCGAACAGAGACACAAGATACTCTGTTGAGCGTGGAAAGCCAGGTTTATTAGCTGCAGCCAAGCACAGTTATCCCAGAAGTTACACACAAGGTGGGTTCTGAGGAGACTGCCATTTCAATCCATGGCGTACAATCTTTTATAGGAAACACATTTACAAAGTTTACTCCTTACACATACAAAACGAACCAATGAGAAAAGTTGGAAAACAAGCTATCAGGTGTCTCAAATACGGCCCTCTCTCAGACCCCGTATGTTACCCCTACCAACAAATTAATCAGTACTAGCACCAACAATCTAATTTGCAGGTGGCAGGACGTATTTGTGTGCCTCAAAGGATAGTTGTGTAACAGGAGAATACAAGGAGAGAATAGTGAAGGCCAGTCGGATAAGATAATGTGAGGAGATAATTGGAAAAGGCAAATAGTCAGTAGAGACGGGGATCAATCAACCCAGACATAGATTAACGAACTCAGCCAGACTCTGACATCGTTTCATAAACAAGGACAATGGAGTTACTCTTTAACAGAAAGGACACGCAGTAGCTGAGAAAAGCAAAAACACTTCGTCCGAAATCGAAGAACCTCAGCAGGCCCCAGTACCCCAAAACCAGGGACAAAGGAGAAGAGGATAAAAAATCCGCACAGGAAGCACAGGGCCCTGCCTGGGGAAGGATACCCAGGAAATTCCAGCACTCCCGGATCATGAAAAGCACAGCTGGAACAAACACCACCATGGGATATTTAGAAAGCAGAGACAGGATACAAACCCTTGTCCTGTGCGAGCCTGCGCCCCCAGAAGCACCATAAGAACCATTGAGCAATAGCTCCTTTGTCCAATACCCGCAGCAGCAGAAAACAAGTGAGAAGCCGCCAGGTGAGCACCACCAACAGGTCAAATACCCCGTCCAGGCCAAACAAGCCCAGAACCCACGTAAGCAAAGGGACCAGAGGAAAGCGCAAATCCAGGAGCCCGGACGAGAAGGAGACAGAGCCAACACTGGGGACTCAAACCAAAATCAGAACAAAAGTGACCCAGTCAAGGACAGCACAGCTGTGGCAAAAAGCCAAAGGGGCAAACCCGGCGACCCCTTGGAGAACGAGGCAGGAGCAAAGCTACCCAGAATAGCAACACATCACTTCCACAGGGCATGAGCAAGCCCCAATCAAGCCAAGGAACGGCCAACAGAAGTCAGACGAGAAACTCAGCATCAGGTGTAGCAACCGACCCAGTGCCGACTGGGAACCCAAGCACGCCCCCCCCCAGGACGGAAAAGGCCGCCATCACCCGGGAAGGGGATAACAGAACAGAAATACCACCGGCCACACCGGTAGACAGGGCAGGAAGGGAGCCACCAGGGGAAGAGAAGGGACACCCACAGGAACAGGCAAAGCCGGGAATGAACTGGAACCAAGGAAGGCCCAGAGACGCTGAGACCAACAGGATGTGAAGAAACCCCAACAGACAGACCGGGCAAGCACCGCCTGACAACAAGGCACAAAGACATCCAAAACACCCCAGAGGAAGTCCCCTACCAAGGCAGACAACCTCGGCATGAAAAGCCTTTTGAGCCACACCAAAAGCAGCTGAAAGGGGACAGGCACAAGGAGGAAGGCAACCAAAAAATGGAAAACCAGAAACAGGAGGGAAAAACATCAATACCCCACTGGTAAACCGGATATCGGATAAACAGGACCGCGGGAGAAGGACCAGAGGGACAGTCACAAAGCGATCTCGCAACAACAAGTCAAAACCCACTCCCCAGCAGAGGCGAGCGCCGAACCCTTGGCCCGACCAAGCCGTCACCACCCAAGGGTAGCAGACCAACCAAAGAGCCACAGCACTTCGGACATAGGCAGGGAAGCCCAACAACCGACAACCGGAGCGGTCCGGCAGTAGGCAGTGCCCATGAAACCGAGACAAAGGCCACCCAGGATGGGAGGAGAGATGACAGAAGGCCCCCAATTGAGCCCCAACTCCCAGGAAGCGAGGGGAAGCATGACCAGGACGGTGGCGCAATAGCCGCCTACTGAGCCAGGGAGCTCAGGGAGGAAGGGGCGCCACATCCGCAGCCCCAGGACAAGAAATGGCAAGCCCTCCAGGAGCAGAAACAGAAGCAAAAGCACACAAGCAGACCACTGAAACAACCTGGAGAAGGATGGACAGGCGCCAACAGCAGCCCGCCCCCATCGGGCACGCTGTAGCCCACAGCCCCCAAAATCCCCAGGAGGACGCCCTAACAGGGTCCAACCAGGCCTACCCTACCCAAAAAAGGAGAGCAGGAGGGATGGACCGCAGGCCCAAAGCCTCGAAGCACGTGCTTCCACCAGGACAGACAAAATTTCAAAATAAACAGCTCCACTATTACGTGTGTATTACCACCCAATGGAACCCTTTTTGGTAACCCTAGAATGAAGAAAGATAGAGAAAACACCTGGAAGGCCCAAATGCTGTGTCCAGCAGTGCACGTTACAGTGCACGTACGGCTCCTAGATACTGATTCAAAAAATCGGCAGCACAAAAATAGCAAAATAAAACCAGCAGATAATAAACATAAAGAAATCATGCAACCAAAGAAGCATGTAGAAGACCTATGAACAAAAAGCACAAATCTGTAATGTGGAGCACAGGCATTATACAAACCCACGTCCTGTGTGAGCCAGTGCCACCAGCGGCACAAGACCTACCATTGAGTTAAAAGCTCATTAGTTCATTCAAAGAATGCACTTTGAAGCTGGTACGTCAACACCACTTTTTATCGGGGTAACCCAATGACTAACCCGCACACAGATTGGGTGATGTAACCACTAATAACTAATGAAAGAGGCTAGGCAAACACAGACATCCCGCTGCAACTGGTAACTGCAACCCTTCAGGAACCAAAAAATACAATACCTACTGGCGGTCGCCAGTAGGTATATATAGTTAGGATCTTTTTTCCTATGGGATTTCTGAAAATTCTATGTCGAATAACTTTGGCGTTTGTGGACGGAATTGGCTGAAATTTTCAGAAAAATGGCACATTTTGTTTCTGAGCAGCCCCTGACAATTTGGGGGGGTTTCATCAAGGGGGGGCCGAGAAAAAAGGGGGGTCCCAAAACACGTTTTTCCCATTCATTTTTCCATAGGGCGGTTGGAATCAATTTTAGCTCGAACGGCTGAATGGATTTACACGAAACTTGGCAAAATTGTAGATATGGTTTGCCCGACGTGCCTTTGCTATATCTCAATATATGTGCTCCAGTGGATTTTGAGAAATTAATGTTTTAAAAACAGATATATCTGTGACAGCGTCCCGGTTAGCTCCCCGGTTCGCGTACCTGACGCGTAACGGAACTTCGCGAGGAGAAGCGGATTGGCTCCCCGGTGATTGTGAACATTCTTAACAGTCCGGAGCGGCCGCCATCTTGTGTCTCGGTAGGATCGAAACACAAGATGTGGCAAAAACAAATGGGGAAATGAGCATAAGGGGGCAGAGCACATCCTCCCTGACCCCCAGGATTGATGAGGGGGCTTTAAAAGGGCCCCGCGGGGCAAAAAAAAATTTGTTATTACCTTTTTTTTTGCGGGGGAGCGCTCGGTACGCGCACCGGGAAGCTGTCCGGGAAGCGTAATATAGGGAAAATAGAATGAAAGAATGTTCAAATAATGTATGTATATTGATTGTTCTTTTTGTTGTATTTATTTTTTTATTTTTTTTATTTAAGTACCAACATGTAGGTACCAATGCAGAGTCTAAAAATAAAAATACACAGTTTCCTTTGTAGATATCTTGCATGTTGTTTCAGAAGTTATTGTTGTATATGGAATTCATAGCATAGTATGTGAGGAAAGCAGAAAGAATATGGAGGCAGGAGATGAAAAAGAGATGTTAAATACACATTGGAGATAAAATAGTGGGAGAAAGGAAGTAACTATGAGCAAACTTACTATGTTACACAAAAAAGTTGCACAGTATATTTAAAGTCTGACTTTACATTATAATCAATTTGGTACTAGTTTACAAAATACATGTAAAAATGAATCATGTCTCAAACAATTTTTGAATTATTAAATATAAATTTATTTCTCAGATTCGTTTTCAAAATTTAAAAAAACTTCTAATATTTGATTGTCAGAAATGTCCTCATTTTCAATCAGGAAATCTACTGATTCTATGCATTGAAGAAGTTCATAGTCCCGTGATTCATCAAAGAATTCAGAGTCATTGGGTTCAATATCTGTATCTTTGTTGCTTTCCAGAACAATTTCGATGGTATTTTTTTGCTCTCCTTCCATTTTTGTGCTGTTATTTGAATTTAAAAAAAATATATCAGTAGAGATAGGGCACTGTTGGGTTTAAGTTCAGACAGGTAGTTTGGTTTTTTTAACAGTGATTTTATCTTTGGGCAGTGTATGGTATCAGACTGGAAGTAGAAATATAAAAAAGTGTATTTGATAAAGCCTAAGTAAATTCATAATTATACAAGACAAGCCTAACTCCATCCATAACTATAACAGAGAAGTCTATCTTATTCTATAACTATTACAGAGGGATAGTATATAACTATCAGAAAATGTTTTCCTAATTAACTTAAAGTGCACAACATACTTCAGTTTTTAAAATAACATCTTACCTTTCAAAAAAAGTTTAAGTTCTCAGTTGAAATGCACTTGAAATGTACTTCAGGAAGTAGTAGTCAAAATGGCTGTGTTTCTCTCTCTTTCTTTATATATATATTCAGGTACATAACCAATCAAATGTCTTGAAATAATAGTAGAAAATGAAAGTAACATTTTAATTGGTTGTCAATTCTAACACTTCATATGTGTTTCTGTCATGTAATTTACCTCAGGATATTTAGTCAGGCCTACAGCATAATTTTCTCAATGGAATGCCATCAAATTTGGGTAAATGGTAGGGATTGCTATGCAGTAGGGCCTATTCAATATGTGATGAAAGTGTCTCCAGTGGTTTTTCTGTAAATTACTTTCCCACCTTTTTTTTGCGAGCGCTCACCGGTGCGCGCCCCGGTACGCGAACTGGCAGCGTTACGGGAGTCCTCCACTTTGTGTATCAGTAGAATTGAGACACAAGATGGAGGGCAAACAATGTTCAGAATGGGTAGAAGGGGGCACGGTAGACACTTCCTGACCCTTTAGGTTTTCTGAGGGGGGCTTAGGACGCTCATATAGGCCAAAAATAAAAATAAAAATTAAAAATCGCAGGGGGAGCGCCCGGTACGCGAACCAGGCAGCGCTCCGGGAAGCGCAATAAAGAGAAAAAAGGAAGACAGGGTGTAAAAATGTTAGCAATTTGATATAAATGGAAGGTAGTTCTGAAAAGAACTGTTTTTTTATTCTTTTTTATTTTTTTTATTAATTTTCAGAACAATTTTTGCTTTTTTAGGATTTTTGAAAACTATTTTGTGTTTTTTTAGGGGAAATAACAAAAAAGCAAGGTTAGAACATGTCTCAACAGGAGCAAAAAAAAATCAAAAGGAATCAATGTTTTGTCTTCTTGTTGCATTTATGATTTTCTCCAGCTCGGATAATCAAAGTAATACTCTTTTCTCCAAAACTGATAGTTCCTCCACAATATATACAAACTATTATGTAGTTTTCAAAATTAGTTTGAAAATTGTAGACCATTTCTCTGCCTTCTGGTCCGGCGAATGAGCTTTGTCCACTGGAGGTGCTGGGGATGACATTTGGGGGGTTGGCAGCAAGATCCCTTACTTGTGCTTGGGAATGGCTCTGCAATGGTGTTTCTGTCAGGAACTGCTTTACCTGCTCTTCCTCCTCCTCCTCTTCATCCTCATTATCTTCCTCTACACCAAAGTCCAGTGTTGGAGGTGGTCCTTTTGGTGGTGGTGGTGGTGGTGGTTGCTCAGAAGCACCAGCTGCAGCTAAAATAGAAGCCATTCTAAAAAACAGGTCTTGCTCTCTGGAAGTAGAAAGTAAGAATGAGGTAAAAAGGTGGGGGCTTTCATCATTTTGAAAAACAAAATGTTCAGAACCAATAAAAAGTGTTATTTTCAGGTCACATGACCTGTTACGCTTACGTTACGCGCCCCGGCCCGCGCCCCGGAACGCTTTTGGGGGGCTGCCGGTCGTGCTCCGGAGCGCTTCCGGGTGCGCTAATGCAGCGCGTCATAAGTCGCATCACGCGGCAACGCGATACGTCGCGCTTACGCGACGCGTCACGATGTTGTTTTCGAACGCGGCAGTTGCGCTAACAGAACGTTTACCGGTTCGCGGACCGGGTCGCGGCACCAAATTGAGCTAACGGGAAGCTACCCGGTGCGCGGACCGGTAGCGAAACAAAAAAAATATATTTTAAAAATATATATATACATCAAAAAATTATATTAAAAACATATGAAATATATTTTTTCTTTCAAAGAAGAATACATTTTACAGCTTTTGATATTTGCTATTAAAAAACCATTGAAATTCACAGAAAAACCATAGGTTATAAACCATATATAGTTAGGAATTAGCATATACAAAACCTTGAAAATTCACTGAAAAAACCATAGGTTATAGACCATATATAGTTAGGGATTAGCATTTTCAAAACCTTTTTTTACTCACACAAAACCATTGAAATTCGCATATATAGTTAGTTGCACTAACTATATATCGCGCACCAGCAATCCACTGCTGATGATGTCACATATTACATCATTCATGACATGGTCAGTGACATCACTGATGACATCACTGTTGACAACTCAAATGACATCACTGACAACATTACTGATGACATCATTCATGTGATAATACGATTAACCTCTTCAGACTCTAATATAACGTTAGATACACTCAGTGTAAACAGACACTCACAGATTGTCACTCATTCATGGAGTTACTCATACACCTAGTCAGTCATGCAACAAATCAATCACACCTCCATTTCCTCAACTATACAGTTATACACACCTTACTTATTGAAACATATTCTAACACATATTTACTCTCTTATACAATCACTGATACACGTTTTCAATGATCCATGCAGCCAATCACATATTCACTGGCTCTTATACACAGTAATTTATATATGTCAACTCTAACATGCAATGTGTTTTACATATGTACTTACTTTGAAATATAGCACTGAGATATCCATTCACTCACCAATACACTCATGCACACAGTCAACCACCCATACGGCTGTTTCCACATGCAGTTTTGAACCCATACATCTAGTGAATCAACTGTTCACACATGTATGCATAGAGTCACACACCTCCCAGCCACCCCCACACACAAACTCACTCTCCCATACAAATACGAGGGCAACCAATCAATACCCATATAGTTACTCATATAGCTACTGATCAACACATGCAGCAGTTTACAGAACAACAGATATAATGATGCACAAATTAAGACAGTTTAGTCACTAACCCATGCACTCAGTGAGACACATTTAATCACTCTCTCATACAGTCAGTCATGCACCTAATAAATCCTTCATCCAGACACTTATACATCCACTCATTCTTCAATATGTAAGACATATTTTAACTTTACAGAAACATACAGTCACTGGATGTTGTCATCAGTGATGTCATCAGTGATGTCACTGACCATGTCATGAATGATGTAATATGTGACATCATCAGCAGTGGATTGCGGGTGCGCGATATATAGTTAGTGCAACTAACTATATATGCGAATTTCAACGGTTTTGAGTGAGTAAAAAAAGGTTTTGTAAATGCTAATCCCTAACTATATATGGTCTATAACCTATGGTTTTTACAGTGAATTTTCAAGGTTTTGTAAATGCTAATTCCTAACTATATATGGTTTATAACCTATGGTTTTTTCAGTGAATATATATATATATGAGACGGTCAATATTTCTGAGTGAATATATATATAGACAAGGTACACTCTAAGATGGCCGCTCTGAAAGCAAATGAACTGAAGTACATCTTTTATGTTGATTAAGCAAAAAAGGAAATACGTATTTTCATGAATTGATGTAAAACTTTATTTAAAAATCATGTAACATACTGTGCAGTGACACTTGTAAGAAGGCGGGATTCCGAAACACGTCCTGTTTGCTGTGTGAAATACGAGAATAAATTCATATTTGCTTGAACCACGGAGTGCGGTCCATTGTTTTGCCTGAGCGAAGGGAATCGAGCAATATTATATATATATATATATATATATATATATATATATATATATACACACAAAACACGCACCCAGAGTACGTTGTTCCCACATAACAGCACTGGGTCATCACGACAAAAATAACTGTGAGTGTGCTAAGAGGCTGAAACGTGACAGCAGTAGAAGAGCCGAGCAGAATCGAGAGATCCCAACATTACATGTTCACCTTCACTGCTAGTCAGAAACCAGGTTTTCAGTTTTGTTGCATGAGAATAATGCAGTGCGAATGCTTGTGTGTAAGACAAACAAAATGCAATGAAAGCAACATCATTAAGGAACTGAAAAGTACCAGAAAAAAACCCACAAAGGACTGTAGCCACTCGAAAGATAAATAACATATATAGCCACACGGCGTCGGTCTGAGGGGGGGTCAGTATGCGGTATCATACTTGACAAAGTTCCACTGAGGCTTCGGCAGCAGCGTGCGGCTCCTGGCTGTATGCCGCTGCGCACAGCACCCGGCAGTGCGCTCGCCCACACTGTCCAGGAGAAGGTGCTGCACGGATGTACACCCTGGCCGCAGAGACCCCACTTACCAAGGAGACTAATGTGGCAATGCTCAAGTCCGGAAATATAGCCAGGAGCTAGACAAATGGTAAAGGGACACAGGCCAAAGGAGCAGCAAGTGTAGAGCCAGTCAAGGCAAGGATGCTCACTCCCGGCACCTCCTGTACCCCAAATAGCAGCAGGACCACACAGCCAGGCAACCCCAAACATGCGGGAAGCCGGTCAGGAGAGGCGTCACCCCTGGAGGCAGGACAAAAATCTCCACGATCCCAGCAAATCAGCGCCCCCACACCAGGCCCCAGTATTTAGAAAAAGAGTGAGGTGGGAATGGATGTGTGCCCAGTGTGACCCAGGAACAGCAGGGAGAAAACCAGGTCTGGACAGAGGTGACCAAAAAGGTGAGCCCACTAGTGCAGGGCTGAACGAACACTGAGAGCTCACAAACATCGGACCCCGCTAGAGCAGAGCAGCAAAAATGTAAGGGGCAGTGCGAGGGCCAAGAACCACAAGGCAGGGGAGGACCCATATCAAGAGCCCGCTTGAGCAGGACCTCATCCCCCGGGCCGTGGAACCCGCTAGATCAGGACCTCGATCAACTTACCTGAAACACACTCTGGAGAATCTGCAGCGCAGAACCAAAAAAAACAGGCTGAGGGTTGGACCGACCCACCTCTTATAGAGGTCAAGGGCGATATGGGTCGGCCAGGTTGGGATGGGATTGGAGGCATGGGAGGCTAACTTTTGCTTTAGAGCGTTCTGGTGTGGAGCTGAAGCTCACTTAATTTATCATGTGGCAAGGAAGAATTACCAGGAGGTAATGCAACAACACTTTCCGCTAAAAGTAGCACATGTCTTTAAGGTTACCATGACAAGCATGTGTTAACCATTGTTTAAGGTAGTAAAATACCCTGCTGTTATTATTACAGTAGTTAGCCCAACACACTGGTATAGCCTGTACCTTAAGTTAGCACTTGCAGTGCTCACGTTATGTCTTGTGCCCCATGGTCTCCGAATTAAGCTTTGAAAAAATTCCATACCACATGTCTATAGACTGATTCACCTTAGCCTAGGTGTTCCTCATAGAACTCTATTCTGGATACACAAAATTGGTTTAGAAAGCTCAATTCTTTGTTCATTCAGTATGTGCTTATTTTGAAATTTGCCCATATCCATCAATAACAAACAAAAATGCAATCAATATTTGAAATACAACTCTTCATTCTTCATCCACAAAACATGTAATTACATCTATACCAAAGATTTGACCATTGCAAACCATGAAATAAGATTCTGCTATCTAGCAGGCTATCAAAAAGGAGCATTAAAGAAAACCACTGTCCTATTTTTTCAATGTTATTTTCAGTACAATAGTGTATTTAAAGCAGCACAAATATATTTACATAACCGCAATGCATCTTTTAATCCCATTCTCCTCCAACTGGAGTTTCAATCTTTCAGAATTATCTCATAAAAAGGACAGGTAAAAGGAAATGTATTTCATTCCCAATGTAGCTGAGGCTATATTTACAGGCATCACTATTTGTAATTGATCTTTTGGCAGTAAGTCTTCTCAAGGGTAGTACAGCCATACGAAATTTAAATTTAAATTTACAGCAATGTTTACTATGCAATTACAATCATATCAAAGTATATTTCTTTTGTATTTACATCGTTTATAATTAACAATGCTGCTGCTAGAAAGCTATAGGGGATTGAACAAATATATATATTTTTTATCCTACTACCTAATTATAATTACTGTGTGTGGGTTATTTAATGATAAAATTAGGGTTCTGACTACGCAGCAGTTAATCCTAAATATATAAATATTGATTTGACATATGAGACCCATGTTAAATTAATTGCCTGCACTGATTTAAAAAAACCCAGTATGTTATGTTATGCTATGTATTGTTATGATATGTTATAAAGCACTTATGAAATGTGCGATCAGCAAGGACGTCTCTAGGCACTGTAACTGACTTACATAAGAGGCAAGCAGTGTTAATTATGCTGGCACGGTTGCAATGAACCAGGCTTTGGGGCTTGTCCCAAACTGAACATGTCAATAAACAAATGGGCAACAGTGACAACCTTAATCACACATCCGTACTAATGAAGAGTTTAGTCATAAAAGTCCAACAATGGTGCTCTAACACTCTAACACACCTATTGTCATGATGTAGAAATCTGGACCTTAGAAAAAAATGTTTTTCCCGGGTTAGTTATTTAACAGAAAGTGCAAACTAATGGAACACTCCTCTCATGTGAGTAGCTCATGTCGTCATGTTCCAAAACAGTTGTTCGTGTCCATTAATGCATCATGATATACATAACATTTGTATTACTTAGGTAGTTAAGAGATGTTATCCCATAAAACAACTTCAGACATTAAGGTATGATGTATTTAATTTTTACTTTCTTCTTTCAATTAGTGTCACAAAAGCATTGCACAACGTATCATCACTTCATATTCCATACTTTGTATTGTCACTTCATCATACATATACTAGTTCGATAACAGATTATGTGTGCAATACCATGAGAAGTATCCACTCAGGAGCCCCCACCAACCCCTGCTCGCCCCACATCTGCCACAGAGCCACCTCCACTATAGCACCTGAACTACGACGTACCATCAACTGCTCCCTCGAAACTGGCACATTCCACAAAGACCGGACACATCATTGTGAGGAAATGAAAGAGCCTCTGTTTCCTCACTTTGACGTGGATCGCCTATATTTTTTTACAACGTTTGTGCTTTTACCATAAAGGCATGCATGGTAAAAGCACATACTTTGTAAAAAAATGCATAGTAAAGACTGCATGTTGTTACAACGCATGCATGGTAATCCTCGCTTTGTAATGACATGCGGGGTAACAATCGCGATGTAATGGCTGTTCAACAACTAAAAGATATGGTAACTGCTGTGACTGTTACTCTCTAGATGCCCATCAAAATTGACTTACAAGAATGATTGTGAAATATGAAGCATAGATCTATCAACAATTCAGGAAGACTTCTGCCTGTGACCAAGACTGGGGGTCAATGCTTGCTAGTCTCCCTGCTGGGTGAGGGGGATCTCAGGAAAATCAAGACCACCTGTCCCAGAGCCTGGAGCACCAGCACCTTTTTGTTTGCCAAGACCAGTGTGCCCTGTGAGGAAGAGGAGAGCTCTGGAAGGAGGGAGGCCCAGTGGGAGCCCTACAGAGAGAGGTAAGTCTGTGCCTTCCACTGTTCTAACTGTAGATCTGGTAAATGAAAAATGATTCGGGATGACCACAGACTTCTGCATCAACATTTGGGCCACTCTAGTGTACCTCTAAGACTGCACCAAGTACGCTATTTTCTTCCCTTCTCAGACACCTTCATTGAGAATGCTCTGAACTGGAACCATCAATTTCAAATAATGGGAATTGTTGTAATACATTCTGGTTTGTATTCTGAAATTGTGGCCTGGCATTGTGAATTTGACTATTATTCATTTTTGATATTTGGGTGAGATTAAACCTAGGATTCCCCATTTGTGCAGTTGCAACAGGACATCACTGGACCCTGCATTGTCATCTGCATTTGCAGTGCAGGCACACATTGTGTTTGCAAACGTTGCTGCATTTATACATTTCCGCCAGCATTGACAGGATTACATTGACATTCCCTCTTCTAATGTCTAACTCTATGATGGATGTGACAAGCTATAATCTTTTTCATAGCAGCAATATCTGACCCAGATCCTGTACCCAGAAAAAGTCAAGTCAAGTCAAGTCATGGATATTTATATGGCGCACAAATCACTTCCAGGAAGTCTCATGGCGCTTGCGGCAGACTCTGACATAAGAAGCAGAGTTAATTTGCAAATAACCAGGTCTTTAATCCTTTGCAAAAACGACCATGGTCAGGGGAGTTACGGAGATGGAGCGGAATTTTGTTCCATGCGGCTGGGGCCAGATACGAGAATGCTCGGCCACCATTTCTGTAGGTACGTACTCTCAGAGGTATTAATAGAAATTCATTCTTGGACCTGAGCTTTCTTGATGGCTGATACCATCTGAGTTTATTAGACCAGTATTTAGGACCCTTTCCATATAATTGTCTATGCACCAGACATAGTGTTTTGAAAAGGATACGCTTTTTTACTGGCAACCAATGTAGACTCTTTAAGCAGGCAGTGGAAGAGGTTTTTCTCGGGAGGTTAAGAACCAGCCGGGCTGCTGTGTTCTGGAGAACCTGGAGCTTCTTCAGATGGTATTCATTTATAGAGAGCAGAAGAGCATTCCCGTAATTCATTCTGCTTATTATAAGGCCTTGGACCAAGGGTTTGCGGGCCTGAATGGGGATCCACTTAAAGATTTTTCTCAGGCTCCGCATTAGTCCAAAACAGGTGCCAACTATGCTGTTTATATGGCTATTCATGGACAGTTTGTTATCTAACAAGAAGCCTAAATTACGGGTGTGATCCTTTGGCACTGGGCATGTGCCCAACTTAGTTGGCCACCAATCATCTGTCCAATGTTCCGCCGCTTTGCCGAAGAGCATAATCTCTGACTTACTGCCATTTAGTTGAAGGTGAATGATGGTCATCCACTCTTCAACTTGTACCAGGCAGTTTTTGAAACGTTGTTTGGTTTCATTATGGTCAGAATCTAGCGTGACAAGAATCTGCGTATCATCGGCATACGACAGGACATCAAACCCATAATCTCTGATAATATTGGCCAAGGGGGTCATATAGATATTAAAGAGCGTTGGGCTCAATATAGAGCCCTGAGGAACGCCCATTTTGACAGGTCTTTCATGTGCACTATATTCTCCAATTTGGACCATCGTAGTACGGTTAGATAGATAACTAACAAACCAGTTCAGGGCACTTCCTCTGACACCAATCTCCCACAGCCGATGAATTAGAATACGGTGGGAGATGGTGTCAAATGCTGCCGATAAATCCAGCAGCACAAGGATGGCTGATCGGCGCTTACCCAGTGCCAGTCTGACGTTATCGACCACTTCAATCAATGCGTTTCAGTACTATGCTGTGTCCTAAAACCGGATTGGGAAGGATCCAAGAGTCCATGGCTTTCAAGGTGGTTCACAAGCTGCTTGTTCACAAGTGACTCAAGCATTTTCCCAAAATATGGGAGCAAGGATATGGGCCTATAGTTCATCAGAATGTTGGGGTCAGCTGTGGGTTTTTTCAAAATAACACCTCTACCCATGCATGTTTCTTTAAGTTCCTACAAAAGAAGGGTTCCAAAAACATTTCTGAGCCAGGTTCATTTGTGCTTAAATGAATTTCTCTTTCATCCTTTTCTGCTTCATGTCTAACTCATTGCTGCATTATTTTGTATATCTCAAGATTTCTTCAAGGGACTTATTTTGCCAAGAGATCTCACTTTGAGTTATTTGTAAACAGATCTCTGGCCTTATCCCCAAAACACTAGGATATGAAAATCACCCTATCCTTCTCCTCAGGAAAATACCTGTCCACTGTGCTGATGAAATACCTGCAACAATCTCTCATTATACTCATTTACAGTCTCCTTTGGCTCCTGTGTGGTATCTTTCAGAGGACTCTGACCTTCAAAAGGTAATAACTGCCTAATATTTCTTCATTACTGTAGGAGACAGCGCATTTGTCCCAGCTGGTTCCTCTCAGGCCCACTTTAACGCAGTATTACAATCAGCCCATAAATCAGCAGTCATCACAATGTCAAAAAATGTATTCAAATAAGTCCACAACACCATTGAAATCTTTATGAACCATTCCACTTGAACATAGCACTGCACCGGTTTGTCTTTCAATTAGGGAGAATTGTTTGTGAATGCGGCCAAATCACCACAACTACAAAGAGACATGTACATATGTTCCTGCTGTGATTTCTGAAAGTGGGTAAACTGTCCCTTCTCCCTCACTTTCTTTATCTTGCTCCCCTGTCTTAGCTGCTTCCCTCTTTTACTTCTCATATTTCTTAGCCCAAATGAATTCATATGTTTCAATCTCGCTCCACCTGTGAATGCACCTGACCAATTTTATAATATGCAAATGCAGTCCTGTAACCCTCATATTCTTAAATGTTGGGTCATCCAATTGAACCTTATAGCTTCTGTGTAGATGCACATTTTGTGTAAGATATTTTTCATAATTTTGAGCTAGTTCAGGTAATTTGGCATGAACAAAGACTGCCCTTCTTGTAACCTCTTTGCACAAGTGCATTAATTCTTTCCATTGATATTGTTCTATGTGCCCAAACTTCAAACACCCCCTTAGTATTTCCTCTAGTTTAACTTTCAGGTGAGAAACATTTAAGGGCTTCTCCGTTTCAACCTCTGATTTCTCAGGTGTTCCTGCACACTCTGCATTTCTTAGTCCTGCTGGTTTGTCAAACTAAGCTGGTACATATATCCCTCCTCAGTCGCAACTATTTCTTCTTGTGATATATTCTGTGAGTATTAACATTCCTCCATCCGTTAGTGCTTGCACCATTAGTGGTGCGTTCCACAAAACTTTCTGTAAATTCTGGGAAGTCAGAACATATCCCGAGGTGGGTAAACCTCCGTAAATTACTTGCTTCTACCCTGGTTGTTGGCAGAGCAGTAACAATAGGTACTGGTGCTATACTAGTCACTGCAGTTGTAGTATCCTCAATTGGAAAAGTAGTTTGTGGTCAAGCTATTAAGGGTGAGGCAATCTAAAATATTTGTAAGTGTTGTTCAATTGTCGTTTTACCTTGATGTGCAGGAGCAACAGGCACTATCAAACTAGTACTAGCAACTGATTCACTTTGCCCCACAGGGATCACATGTGGTCGGAGTCTCAAAGTCAACATTTGTTACAATATTTCATCTCCTGAATCAGTATCTGACTCATCCCCTTCTTTGTTGTAGGAATCATTGTCCTTTCCTTTCTTGGCAGACTCTGAGATAAGTACTGGATATAACCTAGTCCCTTCTATAATAGCTTTTCTCCATCTACACTGCTCTTCATCCCATTGGGCATTCGAGAAAATGTTCACAGTCCTATTAGTCCTCCTCTAGTATTTTTCCCTCTCCTTTTTCCTAGAAATTCTTTTCCAAGCATGAAATGCTTCATATTGAATGGGTTTACTAGGAGGTGACATCATTGTGTATGATTTTCCTTTCAAATGATCAAGAATCCTGGTGCTAAATGTCCCATATCTAGGAAAACTCAAGGCACCTTCCTTCTCAGTAATTCTGCTTCATTGGCAAAGCTAAAGACATGTGCTTAATACATGGTTAGTAGTCATAATGTATGCAGTCGTATCCTCTTCCCCTTTGCGTACTGGAATAGTAACATTCCCCCTCATCAAATTCTTAACATCTCTAAAACATGTCATAATGACAGGTAAATCTGAACAGCACGATTACACTGAATGTTATGATTTTGTTCCATGTACATCAATTTTTTTTTGAGCCAATTGAATTCGAGTTATTATTTTTAACAGTTCCTAATAACAAATCCAAATACAGTATTCATTTTTTAGTGAACCAATCCCAGTACAGCACTGCATGGTCACCAATCAATCACAGTCTAAAAACACACCAGATGGCAAATCGCAGCAGAAACATTATGACACCCAACCTCACTCTTCGCAGAAGCTCACCCTCCTTTACAATTTCCTTCATACTTGCACATCTATAATTACTGACTTTTAAAACACCTTCTTGTTTGCTCTACTAAAATAAATAACGTTTCTCACACCTTTAAGTATATTTTCAACAATCAGAAGTTAAATCTCGACCAGCGTGAAATCACCCAAATTAGTGCAGTTTCTTCATTTGCGCAATTAGGTTTAACTAACACTGATCAATGTTAATCAGTCACAAAAAACTTAATAATCCTATTTCACTGGTGTAGCTGATGGTACCTCACACACCACACCTTAATATCTATGTAAACAAGTTTTTAATTAAAATGCTATCCCAGGATCTTCCAACTACGAGTCTGAAATCTTTTCGTCAAATTTCTTTTATTGTATTTTTTCATCAAAGTAAACAAGACATTCAAAGAAGAATTGAAAACCTGGGTCATCGGTCCCGCCTACAGTGCTATTTCCAGATACAGTTTCAAACAACAATCTGATAGTCCTTTTGGCATGTTGTCTGCTGTTCTAGCCCTAATCAACCCAACACCCTCCCTGCCCAGCCCCACCCTCCCCCATACAAACAAAAAAAATATGAACCGAAAGAAAACAAAGTACTCAGTCGGGATTTCAGATATATAGTGGTGAGTTCTATACTTGTGTGGTTGTTAGGATGTGCTACAAGACTTGGGCTGTCCTGGGGTGTTTGAGGTGCTGCCCAAGTGCCTATTCAAAACTGAAAGAGGTGCAGAGCTCGTGCTTGTGATGGGTAAACCACTAGGGCAAGACCCTTGGATGGATACCTGATCAAAGACCCCCATGTATATTCAAAATTTTCAAAATCGGCCCTGAGTATATCGCTCATACGCTCTATTGTAATCACTAGCCAGACGCGGGCATGCCATTGAGTCAGGTTTGGAGCGTCTGGTTTCTTCTAAGCAGCTGCTACTGCCATCTTCGCCACCCACTGACATAACCATATGACCCCCTTATCCGCATTTGTTTGGTATTTCATGGAGTCAGATCGGAGTTCCAGTAATACATAGGCTCGATCGCCCTGCACCGGATACCCCAGTATTCCTTAATTTGGGCTAGGATTTATGACCAGAAAGGCCTACTGGTCGGGCAGTCCCACCAGATGTAACAAAAGTCCCCGAAGAGCCCACAGCCTCTACAACACATGTCTGATATGGATGGAAAGCCTTTTTTCAACTTCCTTGGGTACATGTTCCAGTTGTACAATAGTTTGTAATGTGCTTCTCGCAGGCCTAGGGAATAATTGTGTTTGTGTATGTCCCTATAAAGTGTGTGGCATTCTACTTCTGAGATGCTGTTACTTAGGGTGCACTACCAGAAAGCTATGTAGCATGGTGTGGGCGAGGGTGTAGTGCACAGCAATAAATCATATATAAAGGTAATGATGCCCTTGGTACCTGCTGTTATCTTTATAAAGCTCTCCAGGGAGGTGAGCTCCCTCATATAGCAGGGTGTAAAGCCCAGTGGGGATAATTGTTAATAGTGAAAGAACTCCTCCTGGGTAACAGAGACATCTTGCTGGCAATGTTCAAAGGAGAGTATGTCCATATTGTGAAAAAGGTGCACTAAACTCTCCCTCCATGCATCGAATGGGCCCAGGTGCAGAGCTGGAGGTACAATGGGGTTATAGTGATTCGGGGGGTGAAATGGGAGGGAAAGGTTGTCCATGTTGTTTTCCGAAGCACTAAATCCTGTACCCTGAGAACAGTTCTAGTCAGAGTACTAAGATAGGCATTGTGTGGGCGGTCAGTCTGCAGCTTCAAAAATAATTCCCAGATGACTCTTTGGGCGATCGCCCTGTCCATGTGGAGGCAATACCTATCTGATTCCCTTTGGGACCACTCCGTGATGACCCTAAGTTGGGCCATCTTATAATAGAAGTTAAAGTCTGGGAGGCCCATTGTCCCCTCCGACCTAGGACATCAAAGTAATTTGAAGAGTAGGAGAGCACGTTACATTTATTTTGCCAAATGAATGTAGTGAGAGTGGTTTGGAGTGTCTTTAGAAAACCAATTGTGGAACAGTTGCCGAAATGTGGGCAGCACTACCATTTTGACAGCATGCATTCTGCCTAGCCATTATAAGTAGAGGGGGTCCATCTCTTTAGATCACCCTTTAGACTCTTCATAAGCTGTGGATAATTAGCCTAAAATAATTGCGAAAGCTTAAGTGTCAGTATGACCCCAAGGTATGTTAGGATTTTCTTAGCCCATTGGAAGGGTGTTGTGAGAGTGAGACACTCCATTTCTCTCCTTGGAATTCGTTAGGTGGAGAAGGGAAAACTTTGATAGATTAATACAGAAGCCTTCCACCCCTTCTTATAAGCTCAGGTCATTTTGTCGTGCTTGCAATGAATTCTGCAGATCCGTCGGGGGGAGCAGGATATTATCTGCAAATAAGGAGATCTTGTGTTCCTCCACTCCAAAAGCGATCCCTTTGATTGATTGATTGGCTCTTTTAATTGCTGCAGGGGGTTCAATACTCAGAGCAAAGAGAAGGGGTGAGAGTAGACATCCCTGTCTCCTACCTTTCTCCAACTAAAATGGTGCTGCTCCTACTCCATTTACTATGACCCTCGAGTTAGGTCAAGCATAATTTGCTTGAATTATGGTAATAAAGGTCTCGCAAAAACGAAATCGTCTTAAAGTAGAAAAAAGAAAAGCACAATTCTCGTGGTCAAAAGTGTTTTCACCGTCTAGGCTGAGTAGGACCGCTGGGACCCCTTTTTTAGCTGCTTTCACCATAAGATGTAGGATGCACATTCTCATGGTTCTGTCTCCCTTTAATAAAGCCCGCTTGGTCTGGGTGGATTAGGTTGTGCATTAAATCTTCCAATGAGCATCTGAAATCTTTTAACACCTTTTCAACCTCTTATCAACTTTTTTCTTCTTACCCACTCATTCTAATTAAAAATTCAAACCAAAAGAAAGGCACATTCACAACTACAACGCATGTGCCCTACTAATACTCCCAACTTCAAAACTGCATCACTTTGAATAACGCTCCACCCGATCTTCAAGTTCTGGACATTGGATTCAGGAATCAGGAATTTCAAAATATTTGACCATATCCTCTGCTACCAGAATAGCAAGCTCGGAAATCTCCTAAAAAATCTGAAATAGCTCCACTTTAAACTTACCAGGCGGACCTCCAATTTCCAAGCCTCTTCTGGTCGATTAATCTTTGCAACTATATTAGAATGGAGCACAAACCAAAAACATCTCTAAAACAATCATCGTCTGCCAACATCTAGTGCTCGATAACGATGTTAGTCGGAGTTGCCTCTGACCAACACCATTGCGGTCTCAGGACCGATCGACCTCCAGTCAGTGGTCCTAACATGGCAATCACAATGCATTTGCATACGGTGTGATCGCATACTCCTATTTCTCTATGAGAACTTGTGCGGTGGCAGCTGCCACATGGTGCACGGATTCAAGGGGGGTACCATAGGTGCCCCCAGGGCCCCCAACCAGAGGCTGCATGGTGACGGTAGCCCTGCAAGGGGCCTCCAATATCACTCTCTGACAGGCTTTCCATGTCGAAAAGCCTGACATGGAAAGCCTGTCGGAGACAGAGATTGTAATCCCAATGGCAAAGTGCTGTCCATTGGATTTGCGTTCCGGTTTCCGACTGGCCGATGAGCTCCTTGAGCCCATTGTAATCCCGTCAGAATGGCCAGACAGTTTAACTTTTAACCGCCTGCATCATAATGCAGCGGTCCGTACAGTGACCGTGAAGAGGCTTGGAAAGCCTCATCGTAATCGGGGACTTAATGTTCAGCAATGATGAGAAGTTTGATGTGATTTTACGAGATTTATTTTCTCTTTAAGTGATTAGTGTGTATTTTTGTCTTTTTGTTCAGATTAGTCAAATAAATCATTTTACAGAAATATCGAGAAAGTTTGGTTAGAACAAGCAATAGCAGTGTGTTCCATAAATGAATTATCCCCTATCTTAATCTAATGGACCTAACCTATCCTAATGAGAACCCATAAAGAGTTCTTTTGGAAAAGAACCAGTAAAATATGAAGCAAAACACTAATATTTATGAAAGGTCGAACTGCTCATAAAGAGTAGTTTGGAAATTCAGCTGAGTCTCATAACAGATGCAATAGAAGTCATTAGAACAGATAAAAAGAATGAATCACAGCAGTAGCTTTGATCAGCATAGAGACAGAAAGTCTCCTCACAAAGGGTAAGGAAAACAAAGAAATCACTGTTAGCAGTAGCTTTTGGCAATTTGGGCTAGCACAACAAAGTGCTAAGATACATGGAAGGGGTGCATAGAATGCCTTAACTCTCTAGCTAGGAACATAGTACATAGAAAGCAAACTATGAATGTCGAATCATTTCTAACCAATAGGAAAGGAACTTCCAATGGCCTGTCATCTTCTTGCTTGATTCCCACGGTAAATGTCCATGTCGGTCTGTAGTAATTTGAATATGGCAATAGTATATTACAACAAGATACATCTCGGAAATGTTACTCTTTTAGCTATTCAGTGTCCCATTGTGTAACAATGGACTGCTCTATGAAATGAAACATTCATAGCTAGCAAGGTCTAGTTAGATCATCTAACTAGACCTTGCTAGCTATTAATGTTTTTTAGATCATTAAATTTAAATCCACAGCAAGCATTTTCTTTCCTTTATATACTTGTTCATTATAAGCATGTAGAGAGGAAAATATCTCAAATATAATGAAGTGATTTGTTGTGTGGAAGGAAAGAAATACATTTTGCAGCAAACTGTGCATTTCAGGAGTGTCAAGTTCTGCAGTTCAATTATAACTTTAAGTCAGCATCTACAAAAAGGCATTTATTTTCTTAAAGGGATAGGAAAGAATCAAGAAAATATTGAGGCCTAGCAGTGAAAGAGCAATGTAAATGGGAGGAGCTTTCTGCAGAAAGCATTTTCACTTTTTGAACGTTCAATAAAAGTACATTTCTCTAATGACTAATTAGACATGCATTTTCTACGTTAACATTAAAGCACATTTCTACATCGTTATGTGGTAAATTTACATAATTTTTTTTCAGCTTTCACAACCTCAAAGAGGGTCAGAGGGATGTCGAGGGAACTCCCCGCACTGTCTCAACAGGCTGTAGAGACCGTCCAGTAGAAACCTTGCTGTGAGTGCCTTAGTTGGCATATCATGTGCCCTGCCACCTGAGGCGTGTGCTGAAAGGTCCCATTAATGAGGGTTCAGTATGTGACAGCAAGCATCCTCCTCCGAGAACCGTGAAGAGACAGGTGAAACTCCTGCATTGCGTTTCCATGTTAGGTTGTGTGTACTGACTGTGCTAACCTGCTCAGAGAACCCATATGGCTGAGATACCCGCCACCCCCTCTCAACACAATCCCCAAGGATGGGAAACCGGAAACAGTTCTGAACTTTTGGAAGACGGGAGGGAGTGACCCTCCCGGCCGTATTTATTAAAATATGAAACAAAATTAAAACATTAAAATAACAGTTTCATATTATGTACAATTTCATTACCACATTGCGATGTTTTGGCTAACCTTAACATATTCTCTAATACAAAGGTTCTCCTAGCCGAACTAACATCCTACAAAACATTTAACTTGACATTTTGAAATTGTACATCCTAACGTTTAAGGGCCAACGGCAAGGTCGTAACCGGTGTCAAGATCCCTAAACCAGAAATATCCCCCTCGCTTGTGAGGGGCGACCGCACAGAGGTGTACCTCGAGTGCAACTACCAATTTCCCTTGACTTGACGGGGGCCCCAATAAACTCGACGCCACTTAAAGGTCGTCCGAGGACTCGTGTGAGGTATCTAGAAGGTAGCGTAGATCCCCCCCCAAACCCCACACAACTTACCACATCTGCCGTCGCAGATGACCTGGCCCCGGGAAATTCTCCAGGAGGGGGCTGTAGCCCCTCCTACCCAGGAAGGGGCCTTGACCGCCTTTCCTTTCCTTTCGGCGGCCCATCCTTAGAAGGGACCGCCTACCCCGTTGAGGGGCCAATGGCCACCTCCCTCGAGCGCTCCCATCCGTAATGGGTGACGCCCACTCATAGGGATCTTCCAATTAGTGCTCACCGATCATGACCTTACCGCCCGACCAAAATAAATACGACAGTTCTAAACTAAATGACTAATTTACTAAAAGACAGTAAAAACAACAACTTTATTAATAACATGCTACTGATCAACACTAGAGAAGGATAACTTTATTTGCAAAACATACCACAAATTGACCATTCTTTATTGCATATTCAAAGTCATCACGATAATAATCCGAACCTGTAAACAAAATTAGAGTTATCACATCAAACTTTATTCAAAAACCACTTGCTGTCCTCAGGGGCTGGTGGGTGGGTCAAAAAATGGCTCTTCGTTCCGTCTCGAGCTCACGTGCAGCGAGGTGGTGCAGCTTCAGAGCACAGGAACAAGAGGATGCTTCCTTGGCTTGTTGCTCCTTTTATCCGTCTTCAGGGCGGGCGTAAACCCGCCCTGGCCTGCCCCGAGGGCGTGGCCGGCCGCGTCAGTGTCTAGGCCAGCCCACTCCAGGGCGGGAAAAAGGCGCGCCCCGGCTACGCCACTTCGGGCATATCAGCCGAGACTCGCCTCCCGCCCAAGATGGCTTCCCGGGGGGATCGTGGTACTCCACCATACGTTCGGGGGGACCGAATGGTCGCCCCTTTCCATATGGCTGAGATACCCGCCACCCCCTCTCAACACAATCCCCAAGGATGGGAAACCGGAAACAGTTCTGAACTTTTGGAAGACGGGAGGGAGTGACCCTCCCGGCCGTATTTATTAAAATATGAAACAAAATTAAAACATTAAAATAACAGTTTCATATTATGTACAATTTCATTACCACATTGCGATGTTTTGGCTAACCTTAACATATTCTCTAATACAAAGGTTCTCCTAGCCGAACTAACATCCTACAAAACATTTAACTTGACATTTTGAAATTGTACATCCTAACGTTTAAGGGCCAACGGCAAGGTCGTAACCGGTGTCAAGATCCCTAAACCAGAAATATCCCCCTCGCTTGTGAGGGGCGACCGCACAGAGGTGTACCTCGAGTGCAACTACCAATTTCCCTTGACTTGACGGGGGCCCCAATAAACTCGACGCCACTTAAAGGTCGTCCGAGGACTCGTGTGAGGTATCTAGAAGGTAGCGTAGATCCCCCCCCAAACCCCACACAACTTACCACATCTGCCGTCGCAGATGACCTGGCCCCGGGAAATTCTCCAGGAGGGGGCTGTAGCCCCTCCTACCCAGGAAGGGGCCTTGACCGCCTTTCCTTTCCTTTCGGCGGCCCATCCTTAGAAGGGACCGCCTACCCCGTTGAGGGGCCAATGGCCACCTCCCTCGAGCGCTCCCATCCGTAATGGGTGACGCCCACTCATAGGGATCTTCCAATTAGTGCTCACCGATCATGACCTTACCGCCCGACCAAAATAAATACGACAGTTCTAAACTAAATGACTAATTTACTAAAAGACAGTAAAAACAACAACTTTATTAATAACATGCTACTGATCAACACTAGAGAAGGATAACTTTATTTGCAAAACATACCACAAATTGACCATTCTTTATTGCATATTCAAAGTCATCACGATAATAATCCGAACCTGTAAACAAAATTAGAGTTATCACATCAAACTTTATTCAAAAACCACTTGCTGTCCTCAGGGGCTGGTGGGTGGGTCAAAAAATGGCTCTTCGTTCCGTCTCGAGCTCACGTGCAGCGAGGTGGTGCAGCTTCAGAGCACAGGAACAAGAGGATGCTTCCTTGGCTTGTTGCTCCTTTTATCCGTCTTCAGGGCGGGCGTAAACCTGCCCTGGCCTGCCCCGAGGGCGTGGCCGGCCGCGTCAGTGTCTAGGCCAGCCCACTCCAGGGCGGGAAAAAGGCGCGCCCCGGCTACGCCACTTCGGGCATACCAGCCGAGACTCGCCTCCCGCCCAAGATGGCTTCCCGGGGGGATCGTGGTACTCCACCATACGTTCGGGGGGACCGAATGGTCGCCCCTTTCCATATGGCTGAGATACCCGCCACCCCCTCTCAACACAATCCCCAAGGATGGGAAACCGGAAACAGTTCTGAACTTTTGGAAGACGGGAGGGAGTGACCCTCCCGGCCGTATTTATTAAAATATGAAACAAAATTAAAACATTAAAATAACAGTTTCATATTATGTACAATTTCATTACCACATTGCGATGTTTTGGCTAACCTTAACATATTCTCTAATACAAAGGTTCTCCTAGCCGAACTAACATCCTACAAAACATTTAACTTGACATTTTGAAATTGTACATCCTAACGTTTAAGGGCCAACGGCAAGGTCGTAACCGGTGTCAAGATCCCTAAACCAGAAATATCCCCCTCACTTGTGAGGGGCGACCGCACAGAGGTGTACCTCGAGTGCAACTACCAATTTCCCTTGACTTGACGGGGGCCCCAATAAACTCGACGCCACTTAAAGGTCGTCCGAGGACTCGTGTGAGGTATCTAGAAGGTAGCGTAGACCCCCCCTAAACCCCACACAACTTACCACATCTGCCGTCGCAGATGACCTGGCCCCGGGAAATTCTCCAGGAGGGGGCTGTAGCCCCTCCTACCCAGGAAGGGGCCTTGACCGCCTTTCCTTTCCTTTCGGCGGCCCATCCTTAGAAGGGACCGCCTACCACGTTGAGGGGCCAATGGCCACCTCCCTCGAGCGCTCCCATCCGTAATGGGTGACGCCCACTCATAGGGATCTTCCAATTAGTGCTCACCGATCATGACCTTACCGCCACAGGCCGGATAGTTGACCGGCTATCCGGACCCCCCACAACACTCCTACCTAAAGGTCATGTCTTAAAGTCTTTAGCCAAGCTACACAGTCTCCTATGAGTAACTCGTTCCCCACCCGGGACAAATGAACACCATCCCCCAAATACATACTGTCACCCGTAATACAACCATGCGAAATAGAATGCAGTGTATTGGAACGGAACAATCGACTCACTTTGTTATTAATTTTTCTTACTGAATGATTCAGAGCAGAAACAGAGATAGCCCCCCGCCATACTTTCCGTGGGATCATATGTGACCATGCAATCGTGCACCCTGGAACTCTCCTCGCCAACCAACTTACAGTGGAAAGCATCGCCTCAAGAAGAAGTCGTCTACCAGTGGTGACCAAATCATTGCCCCCAAGATGTACTAGGACTATAGCCGGCGGTGACCTTGTCCGCCCTAGCAAACCCTCAAAGAATGATTGAAACTGGTCAATACAGAGTCTGCCCTTTCCGTAGAAGGACACACTGTACCCGTATTCCCCAGCCACGTGAATCATGTCACCTGCTTTGAATACGTCCGCGGCACACCTCACGTATGAGTGGCCCACGACCCACACCTCCTTTTTCACAGCCGGTGAAGTCTGACCGCTGGCCCGGTGTTGGGTCGACTGCATAGTCCGCCCCGCCTCGTAGGCTTGCGCAACTGAAACCAAACAAAAACAAGAAGCGTGAGTACATCATTACAGCTTCACAACATGTGCAACCGCACATACCTCTTATAACAATTGGAGGACCAACGCCCCACACGTTTAACTTGTTCGACATTCAGACCCCTGGCTGTAGCCTCTGTAGCAGCCCCTATCCGAAAGGAATGGGTCCCAAACTTGCCCGGGTTCAAGCCCGCAGCAGTAATCGACATCGCAAGCACCCGCTGAAACTGAAACCTCGTCAGTGGGGTGGCGTCAGCGTGTCTCAACAAGGTCCCCCCCCCATGATGCCACCCTTTGTGCTAAATATTCCTCTACACAACTCACCGGGCACATGGAGGACCCGGGGATCCTTTGTATTATTATGCAATCACCCATCGCACCCTGATCGGTCTTGGACCTGACGAACGAGACAGTCATTGTCTCCCCTCTGATCTGAACGTGCTCTTGGCACAGTCCCCCCATCACGTCCTGCTTGTTCCTCGCCACTAATTCGCTTACCCGCATAGCCCCATGGAATGCCAGCGTAAAAGCGGCTCGGAATAACACTGTTTCATACTGGGATGAACATGTTGCAGGGAGTCTAGATAATAACAGGGCCAAACTATCCAGACCTATCGGGCGCCTTTCATCTACTCTGCGACCCTCAAGGCGTTGCCACCCACGTAGCGCTTTTTGCACAACGAAAGACGCTGTCGGGTCCTGGATCCCATGAGCCTTAGCCACAAAGGAAATGGCGGCCCGATGCCTCTGGGCCGTAGCCACTGATTTGCCTGCCTGCCGTAACGACAGCAGGAATTTCACTACCAACTCCTCCTGGCCCCAAAGCTCCCCTCTAGCCGCCCCCAAAAAGGCCCAATAGGAACGGAACGCCCCTTCATAAGCCTTCCTCGTCCTGGGTGCTAAACTCTCTCCCACGAGGTCCTGTAATTCGGGGCACCGAGAGACCAGAGAGCTTCGGGAAAGGGTGCTGCCACCGGGTCCGCTGTGGGCAGAAAACCCCAGAAGGCCTGCATACGAAAACGAGAAAGCGCATCAGCCGCCTGGTTCATCACCCCCGGGACATGTCTTGCCTTAAATAGTACATTCAATTGCCTACACAATAACACAATTTCCTTGAGCAATCTCAGAATCCATTTGCATCGTGCTGCCTGGCTATTGATACACTCAACAACGGTCATGTTATCAGACCAGAATACCACAGAGTGATCTCTGAACCCCTCGGGCCAAGTTCTCAGGGCCACCAGAATGGGAAAAAGTTCTAGGAAAGCAATGTTACTTGTCAGACCACTATCATGCCACCATGACGGCCATCTTTGTGCCGACCACTGAGTGCCGAATATGGCACCAAAACCAATGCTCCCTGCCGAATCTGTCCAGAGCCCCAGCTCCTCAGAGGACACGGCCGGTTTGTTCCAGACAATTCGACCATTGAAATCCGCCAGAAATGCCAACCAAATGCGCATGTCCTGGCGAACCTCTGCCGAGAGCCTTGTGCGATGATGACCCTCTTTCAGGCCGACCATGGCTTGAGCGATCGAGCGAGAAAAGGGGCGGGCCATCGGTATAACTCTTAGGGCAAAATTCAACTGCCCCACCAATTGCTGTAATTGATGCAGCTTAACCTTAGACTCACTTATACACATTTGCAGGGATGCCCTGAACCTTAACACTTTGTCACCTGGTAAACGAAAACAACCTTCCTCGGAATCGAGCTCGATCCCCAGAAACTCGAGGCAAGTCGAGGGACCCACAGTCTTACCTGGTGCCAATGGCACGCCAAACTGATTCATCAAGACACAAAATGCATTCAAAGCCTGTCCACATTCCGGATCCCCGGCTGCCCCAAGAAACAAAAAGTCATCGAGATAATGCATAACATGTTGGAACCCCGTCTTCTTTGTGAAGACCCATTGCAGGAAGCAACTGAACTTTTCGAAATAGGCACACGATATAGAGCACCCCATCGGCATACACCTATCCATGTAATAGTGACCCTGAAACATGAAACCAAGGAGACGCTGATCGTCTGGATGTACCGGGAGCAACCGGAACGCTGACTCGATATCAGATTTTGCCATCAGCGCACCGGGCCCCAGGCGATTCAATATGGCTACGGCCTCATCGAAGGATGCGTACCGCACCGAACACACTTCCGGGTCTAACGCATCGTTCACGGAAAGACCACGTGGGGGTGATAAATTATGTATCAGCCGAAACTCACCCGGGTCCTTCTTGGGGACCACCCCTAAAGGGGAACAAACAAAGTTAGCAACCGGTGGCACATTAAATGGACCGGCGACTCGACCTCGAGCCACCTCCTTCCCAATTTTTTCCTGTACCACGGTCGTATGCTGTAAGACCGATATCTGGTTTTTACATTTTGCTATACCCTGAAACTCCCCTACTGGGATGCGGAAACCATATAAAAATCCGTTCCGCAACACCCCAGCGAAAGCGTGATCCGGGTATTCGCTGAGCCAGGGAATCATTGCCATGGTATCAATCGGAGTAGGTAAAGGCGCCCCTCGGACTATGTCAGACCTGTTTGGCGCCTCCTCTACCCCCGTTATCACCCGTTTTGGCTCTGCACATGGACTCAGGATGGGATGATTGCCCACACCCCCCACATTCGTGCCTAAATTTGCATGACCCCTGGGGCCTAGTACATTTCCCCCTGTTAAAGTTCCAACAAACCCCCCTTTTACCTGTGTTGCCGATTGGCCTCGAGTGATTGTCGTTACTCGTACCTGATCGAAAGGGCGTCCCCGCATATTGGCGGGAGGATTCGCCAACGTTACTCCCTACCAATGGCACCCTCAACATACCAGAATCCTCCATTTTGGGCCAGGACACAGAATCATAACAATCCCAAGTTAAGTTTTTAACATGCTCTTTCTCTTTTCTGAAAACATTATCGTAACAAAACCAATGGTTGCCCTCGGGAGATACTGAATACCCCATGATCCGTGACTGATAAATCGGCAATTCGGGCAGCAGTTCGGGCCTACGTTCACCCAAGATAGATGTAAAAACCCCCCATGCTTTGCCCCAATTACCAATATTTTCATTTACCTTAAAGGCGGCCATCTTTGCGCGCCAAACACTCGGATGCATGAGCTCCTTTTGGCCCTTAACATGCTCCATCTCATAATGATCGGTAAGCAACGAGAAGATGTTTATATACTCCCCTGCCCATATCTTCTCTTTGATAGCCAGAGGGACATGTTGACCCAACTTTTCCCTTCGAGAGGGTGCCGACTCATCCCTCGCAATCGGCAATGGCCGCTTACCTGAACCGGAAGCTGTATCTGCGACTGGACCTGACCCAGGTGGTTTTTCTACTGCCGCAGCCGGCGATGGTGCCTTCGTCGCTTCCCTTGTTTCCCGCAGCTGCTTCATCAACACCTGCGCGTCGTCAGCCGTGGCGCCCTTGCTACCTTTACCCAACCATGCTGCTAATTGTGCCGCCAGCTCGGGCGGCATATCGTCCCCGGACACGGGGGTGACCACCACGGGAATCGGATTCCCTTCCTCCGGCACAGGGGTGGGTGCCTCGAGTGGCGTACAGGGAACTGGGACGTCTCCCCCAGCTGCTCCCCTTCTGGGCCTCTTGCCTTTTCCTCCTGGAGCTGCTCCTGCCAGAGGACGTTTCGGCCCCCCTTCCTCGTCTTTCTCCGCCATTCGCTTCTTTAGGTCGGTCACCTCTTTCATGAGAACACGCAGCATCTGGTCGGTAGTCATTCGCTTTCCCGCCTTCTTAGGCATTCTCCGACAGAGTATCTGGAAAACAAACAAGAGAGATTACAACGCTCAAAAAATGGCTCTTCGTTCCGTCTCGAGCTCACGTGCAGCGAGGTGGTGCAGCTTCAGAGCACAGGAACAAGAGGATGCTTCCTTGGCTTGTTGCTCCTTTTATCCGTCTTCAGGGCGGGCGTAAACCCGCCCTGGCCTGCCCCGAGGGCGTGGCCGGCCGCGTCAGTGTCTAGGCCAGCCCACTCCAGGGCGGGAAAAAGGCGCGCCCCGGCTACGCCACTTCGGGCATACCAGCCGAGACTCGCCTCCCGCCCAAGATGGCTTCCCGGGGGGATCGTGGTACTCCACCATACGTTCGGGGGGACCGAATGGTCGCCCCTTTCCAAATGTGCTGTATACAGCTTTGCTTTGGGGCGCAGAGCCTCCCTGGCCGTGCGATGTACACACAACCAGCAAGTGACCTGAGCCAAACCACGGTCAGGAGCCCAATCGGCCATATGGCAGATCCCACACTCTTATATTAGGTCGATAAAGGTGCAATCAGTGGTAGCAGGGTCCCAGGTATCTAACAGATTTCTCCCATTAAATTCCAAATAGAAAATTTGTTTTCTGGTCGTTGAAATAAGAAAACAGCATTACCCATCTTTTTTTTACCAGCATAGTCTTTTAAATGCATGTTTGCAGATTTTCTTCCCACCAACATTGCTACAGTCCGCCTGTGAAAACTACAGAGTAATGATTACACAGCTCTAGATATTAATTCCATGTCAGCTGGAAAAAATCATTTCTCATTTCTTTGTAAGGGCGGGTACCCCATGAACAATAATTGATTTCGTTGTAAGAACGCCTACCTGGAAAAGTTAAATTCCTTTTACTTTGCCGTATTTGAAAAGTCTTTGCTATTTTCGCCAGCTCCCATGGTGCAGCTGAACTTTACTTGCACAAAGAGAGTTAAAGACGAGCCTAGTTTCACTTGGCAACTTTCAGCCTGTGATATTGGAGACTCGTGGTCTAAATGCCCTTACCATTGTCGACGTTTTCAACATATAATTTCGGTCGGGGAAATTAAGGAGTACATAATTTTCATGAACTGATGTGAAACGAAACCTGGAATGCCTTTGATCCGACTCGAATACCTGTGAGAGATATACTTATAAATCATTTTTTAATTCAATCCGCTTCACTATGTGCAATTTATTTTGTAAGCTCGTGACTTGATTATAGATGAGCACAAGTGAGAATAATGCGCCGGTCCTTTGAGGCATTACAAGGGGTGTTTTATGTGATTTACTGCACGAGTAAGTGCTGTCAAATTCAAAACTATTTAATTTATTGTAATAAAACTTTTAGCGAGAAGTTGAATACTTCTGCACAGAGCAGGTTGCCATCATAGGTGATGCTTCCAATCTTCATATAATAAACACAGGGACGATGCAAAAATTATCAGTGCCACATTAAAAGCAAAAAACAAAAAATAAACATCTGTTCGGAGCTGCATGCCCCAGCAAAAAAAAAAAAAAACTTGTATTGCAGATACTAACTGCAAAACCTCACGTTTTACTTCCTCTCGCATGCCTGACGTCTCCTAATGGTTACATGAACTATGCTTATCTCCTCAACTCTGCAGTCCAGCGGGAGGTAGAGTACACATTGCATTGCTGTCAGTGGCGTAGCAGGGGTGCCCTGGGCCCCAGTGCAAGCAAGGATATGGGCCCAATACTCCCTGACTAGATATTAAAAGTCAGCAATAGTCTGTGTACTTTGGGCCCCCTCACACCCATGGGCCTACAAACCTATAAAGTAGCATGCTTCAGGGCCACCTTAGTACCTCGTGGTGGGTAGAGAGCACTATAAAAATGCAGCCCCGCCCTCTACAACTGCACGCCTCTCCACCCTTTGTAGGAATGAAATGAATACTTCACAAACTCATTCACGTATATGCAGTATTATATAGCATTTAATGTAAACAATCAATCATTCAATCAATCAAATAAATCTTTATTCGAATTATTACAATCCATACAAGGCAATTGTTAAAAAAAACACAGCAAATATACACATACATTTGTGTTAATGATAATGCATAAGTATTAAAAATATATACACTACCATATATGAGACCAATAAGAATAGACACCAACCATAAGCCATATCTAGAAACACAGGGTGTTATTCGCGGTAATGAATCACACTTATGTTCTCTGTAAGATAAAATGTATAACTAGATATACTTTTTAAAAGGCTTAGAGAAATAATTTAGGAGGATTTGAATGTGCAAAGACTGCGAGACTCTATCAAGTTACTAAGAAACAATTAACAGAATTTGCATGCTTACATTCATAGTCTTGTTCATATACCATGCTGTCATATATCTCAAGTGATTTTCTTTTAATGATTGCTCAGGTAATAAAAGCTGATCTAGCACATTAGATGTCAGCTGCCTCAAGGTGACACACGAAGTTAAAAGCCTACTAATAAAATAAACATCTCTGCTGAGAACAGTGTTCAAATAAAACATTTCCAAATAGAATAAAATTTACAAAACAAAATAACGTGCATTGTAGATTGATTTGATTTCCCATCACATGGACAGTAAATTGTTAGACCACGCATCTCTTTTTAGAATTGCAACAAGTTGGTGGAAAAACCCATCCTAAGTAGAATCTACTCTGTACATTGGTCACTTTTGTATGTTTGTGGACCTTGATATGTGGATCCTTCCAGGTATCGAGATACAGTAGATTTAACTCTCTTTTTTGTTTCTCTCTCTAGGATAAATCTAGGATACATTTTTTAATACAAAACAATTTAAGTTCTTTTTTACTATAGTGAAGGATGCTAGCTGGACATTCAATGGATACGTTCTCGCATAATAAGAGTTTTCATTTCATAGAATTCTTTCTGTTTAAAAGTTGGGCATGAAAAGACAGGCCAGACTCGGGGCGAAAGTACTGCCCATCGATGTGCCCTGCGTTTGGTGGTATAGCTGATATTGAAACTGGAAGAATCTTTTTTTGAGTGCCAAAGTCACGCATTTAAAGATAAAACTCACTGGGGGTGGGTGAAGTCCATGTTTAGGGTAGAAGGATGTCCTCTACTACCTCTAAAGTGGCATCTTAGTGAATGGTGATCAGGAGGTCCACATGGGTAGTACTTTGTTTTCCTCAATGAGATTGAACACATCCCTAGTCTCTTGAAGAAAGGGGTGGTCCCGACTGCCTCCTTTCTCTTTCTCTTCATTAGGAACTGAATATCTTTCTTCAGAAATTACCTGATTGGGGGGGGCGTGTATGCTGGACTGTTTAACACCCTCTGTCCCTGCATTATGCTGACTATCCTTCTGTCTACCCCATTAATATAAAAGAAAATAGAAGTGGGGCTAGGACGCATTCTTGCCTTATACCTCTGGTAACTTTAAATCCTGTGGTACACTCTCCCTCTCGTTCATATCTCACACAAGTTGTTAGTTAGGCATACATCTGGGACAAAATGTATTCTATGTCCACAGGGCCCAACATTTTGACCAACGTTTTCCAAAGTTTATTATGATTTACAAGGTCATAAGCACTACTAAGATTTGTAAATCCAAGGTTTATTTGACCCTACTTGGTACTGTGTTTTTGGAGATTAAAATGTGCATTGTTCTCGTGTACCTATATCTTTCCTGAAACCATACTCGGAGTCTGTCAAAATGTGATTATCACCTATCAATCTAACCTCTCTTAAATGATTTGCCCCAATATTTATTTGCTGAGAAATTCAGGAGTGATAGGGGTCTGTAGCACATAGTTTCCCCATTACCTTTTTTAATAATAGGGACACTTATGGAATCAGTCCAGATAGGTCAAATAAAAACCTTTATAACTGCATTAAATACCTGCATCAGGATTGGTGCCCACAATGCTAAACAGGATTTTAAAACATCCACAGGGACCCCATCAGGCCTGAGGATTTTTTAGAAGAAGATTTTCTATGGCAATTTCCACCTCTGTTTGTTAAACTTACTGTCTGTAAGGAAAATCTGTCACGTCTGCCAGCTCGCCGGCCAGTCCGTGATCTCCCACAAAGATGGCCGCCCGATAGTGCGCATGCGCGAAGCTTCCACAGAGCCTTCCTTAGATTCATCGTGTTTACAATCGGGCGTCGGAATCGAGTGTCTGTGTCTGTAATTCCTGGCATTTTCTGTTCCTGTAACACCATCGGGGATTCCTTAGCTCTTTACCCGGATCATAGCTGTTTATCCCCCATTTTCGCCTTTGTCCATTGTATTTTGGACGAACCCGATACCTTAGGTGTTCCTTTCCTCCCCTTGCCGGCTTTCCTCTCTCCTTCCCCTCGGAGCCTCAGTCTGCATCTCCCGGTTCCGCCCATTGGCCAGACATGTGTTCCGTCAATTGGCCGGACTTGTGGGGAGCAGGTGTGGGGTATCTCCCGGGGATTGGAGCTGGGGTGGTCCGCTCGGAGGGTCCTTTCTATCCATATTTATATTTTCTTTGGACTTCTTTGGACTTCGTGATACTTACGGAGACTGGCATATGTCGCAACACCCGAGAAGGGAAGACTGGGTAAAGCGCTTTTAGCGCTTCTTTTTACTACAATTGATCTGCATGAGACATCCCATACAATGTAAAAAATTAAATCAGGATCACCACTTGATCCCTGCCCTCCTGCACTAGTCCACGAAATCAAAAATGAGGTCAACCTCATGATCAATACCATCATAAACGCCTCACTCCAGTCGGGGGAAATCCCCAGCACATGGAAGACGGCGATAGTAAAACCCCTACAAAAAAAACCACTACACGATCCATCCGTTTTAACTAACCTGAGACCCATCTCACAACTCCCCGCCTTATGTAAATGTGCCGAAACCCTGGCAAATAAACAACTTTCATCATTTCTGGAAACAAACAATATACTATATCGCCTAGCTGAGGCAGGCATTGGGGGCACCATGTTGAAATGGTTCACAAATTTTCTGCTCCACAGAAAACAAATAACCAAATTGGGACACTTCTACTCAGAGGAGAAGGAGGTTAGGTCAGGGGTGCCCCAGGGCTCTAGCTTGAGCCCTACTTTGTTCAATCTGTATATGGCACCCCTGATCAACCTAATTGCCACCCATAATGTAACCACGGTTGCATATGCAGACGATACCCAACTGGTCCTGGTCTTAGATGAGGATACAGGAAAAGCCGAACAGATACTGAAAGACTGCCTAACTGCGACTTTTGGATGGATGCACAATAACCATCTTAAGTGCAACTCGGCGAAAACAGAGATCCTGCCCTTCAGGAAAAAAAACATCTTTTCCCCTCGCACATGCTGGCCATCAGACGCAGAAGCCCCCCCCAATACCATCAGTGCTACACGCAACTTGGGTATAAAATTTGACGATATGCTGTCCTTTAAACAGCAATCTAAAGAAGTGGCCGGTGTCTGTTTCAACATAATCAAGGGCCTCAGAACATTTTTTGATTACCTCCCACTGGCTGCCCGCCGTACGGTTGCAATCGCTCTCATAACATCGAGAATCGATTACTGCAACAGTTTGTATGCAGGAGCGGCTAAATCTACCCTGCACAAATTGCAAATGATTCAAAATGCGGCGGCCCGGCTTGTCTTGAGACGGCCTAGGAGATCATCCGCATCAGCCGCTCTGAATGCGTTGCATTGGCTCCCCATCCAAAAACGGATACTATTCAAAGTCCTTCTGATCACATACAGAGGCTTTCATAAATGCGGACCCAAATATCTGTCAACTAAATTTCACAGATATCTCCCAAATAGGGAACTTAGATCAGCTACTGCTAATCTAATGACCATACCCAAGTTTCGACTGACCACCAAGGGTGGCAAATCCCTAGCAGTCCTAGGCGCCAAGGCCTGGAATGCCCTTCCAGCTAAACTTAGAGCATCACCATCAGAAAAAATCTATAAAAAACTCCTAAAAACATGGATTTACGGATTATCTGATGCAAAATGTTAGACTCTAGTCTAAGGACATCTAAAGCTCAGCTACTACCCCCAAATATTTCATCTTTGCAGTGAAATCAGCAGCGCCAAGATGCTCCATGGAGTGTATGTGCGCTATACAAAAACCAACAAACATCAAACATCAAACATCTATTACATCTCAGCTCATACTGTGAAGCATAACTGCTTATGCTTGTGTTGTTTGATTTCAGATACGCTACACCAGAAAAAACTGTTAAACAAGACAAGTTTACTTCCTCAGTTAAACCCTTGTACCATAGGGTAAGAGACAACTAGCCTAAGGTTGATTACATCACTTAGTGAAAGTAGGAAACATATCTACTTTTCATTCAAATAGGCAAGTGGCAGTTCTTTTGCTGTTGGCGTGGTGCACATATACATTTAAGATTGATGTGGCCAATGCTTACTCGAAACATTGTAAGAACCTTTTAGGTAAATACACAGAGAGTATACGAAATTATTGCACTTTGATTTCTATTGTTGCATATTAATCCTCATACTTTCCTCCTAGCGTCTGTTTCCATCTTGAGGGGACCAACCCGAGGAGTCCTGTTTTTTTCCCTGCCTTCCCTTGTTTTGTTCCCTCCTATCCCTCCATACCACTGTTGTGTTCTAGGGTTTGATAGACACAACTGGTGAAGGGGGGACGGGTTGGGCCTATCTTTGGTTCCTGGCACGCCTGCGGAAACGGCTTCTGGATCCTTACAAAATATCATTGATGCAAAACTCATGTACTTGGCAGTATGGGTTTGTTCCGTTTGAGAATTGAATGCACTTTCAAAATGATGTATTCAATCTGATGGGGATACTAAAGCCTCAATTCTCAGATCTGAACTAACCCCTGAGGAATGGAGAATTAATTGTATGTTTAAAAAAGTTTTATCTCTAGTTTCCACAACCGGCTCTATACCAACCCATGCATGTCCTGCAGTACATTTCTTCTCTGACTTAGAGCATGCTTATAGTTCAATCTCAGTATTTTGATCTCCCTCTTGTCCCTTATTATGTGACGTAAAGATGTTGTAGCTTACGGTTTGTTTGTCTACAATTCTGAACGAACCATCCCAGGGACTCCCTCTTTTTCCCCTTATTGGTCTTTTTTAGGTTATCCGCTAAGGCCGTAGTGATTTTACCGAAGCAGTTCACAATCTTGGAGGGAACATTTTCTGGGTTAGTACAGACTTAGTACAGATTTGGACATCTTCCTTGTTACTTTTAACCACCTATCTCAGGAGAGCTGGTTTGTTGATCCCTGTTCATTTTAAACGTATCCAGTTTTTGATCGATTCAACCCAGATCTGTGAATGGGGGTTGAGTGTCTGAAAAGTTTAATCTCTCCGTCCATCATCTCCTTGTGTTTGCTTTGTTTACCCTAAGTTGGCAAGGTATGCCCAGACTTGGGTCCCTTGCTCACTTTGCTACTGGATTCAAGCTAGCCTGGCTTATGAGGGGTGTTACCCTAAAACAAGTCCCAGGATGCTTGTTTCTGGTTCAGGTAAGCCATGGCTTGGTAGTTCGGGCTGGACTGTTCTCATGAAGCACAGAATCAAGACTGATTTGCATATAGCTGGGTCTGAACTGAGGTGGCGAAGTGAGCTAAAGAACAATGATGGATTCAACCCACCACATGCGACTGGGGCGAGTGTCTTGAAAACGTCAGCGCTCCATCCATCATCTCCTTCTGTTTGGTTCATTAGATTATGTGTTAACCCTTCCTCCAACCTTGCGGGGACTGATGTTATATTTGTGCCCATCACATTAATTTGACTTCCAATTCCTGATTTACGATGGTAATTAATCTCGTTGGGAAATTCGATAAATTGGGTTCAGAAGTTACAATACTTTTGGTACCTGGTAATATCATGGGTGGGGGGTTCTTGATACACTGGGGGTCCTCTCCCTGATATGATATGGGAGGTAATATTGAGGTTCTCAAGTGCAGGTAACTTCTTTTGACCTCATGTAGTTCTGTAAATCATCTTAGTGTAATCATTTTACCTTCCCCTGAAGAAGTATGTCTGATTTTAACTTTTTCTGCATTTCAAGCTGCAGACCCCAGCCCACACTAATGCAAACGGCTTGGCGCCTTCAACATCAAAGCTAATCCTTAACCCTTTCGATGCTGATGACGAGCTCAGCTCGTCATCACCCACGGGTGTCGTGTGCTGATGACGAGCTGAGCTCGTCATGGAGCCACTAAAATGGCATTTTCCAGCACAGGGGGGGAAAACGCCCAGCAGCCATGTGGTTAAAGCTTATACATAGTTATCGAACAAATAAGTATCAATTACCAAATAAAATGGTGTTTGACTTTTATATCCAGCTGAAATATATTCAAGTCATTCTATTGTAAGTGAATATAATTACAGGAAAATTTATATTTCCTAACCATATGACTGCATAGCGATTTTGTGCTTTAAAAAAAAAAATCAAATCAATGTATTGTCCAAACTCACTTACATTATATAAACAGGGTATGGTTTTTAAAAAAAAGTAACATGCTTGGGGTCTGCATATTTAAGTTATGTTATTGGTGTTTTTATACTGCGTAAATCACCCATGAGGGTATCCAGGCGCTATGTAACACGTGTGTGAGGCCAGCCCTGGGGTCTGACTCGAAAAGCCATGCTTTCAACTGCAAAATCAAGAAGACAGGAGGAGGCTCTGATGAAATGTGGGGAGTAGTTCAGGCTCTAGGGGCCAGTCCGTATGAGATGACACAGACTCCTACTCTGCTTTGTGTATGCAGTGAGGTCTGTGCTAGTCAGTGGTGGCCGGTAAGTTTTGAAGGGAGGGGGCGGGCGGGACACACATATGCACACATACACATAACACTCACAGCCATGCATTCACACTCGTACACACACAAAAACACATCCATTCACAACACTTTTTACCAAACATTCAGACATACATGCCTGCAAACCTGAAACATTCATTTAAAAGGAAACAAAACACACACTTACCTGCAGCCAGCTCTGCCTCGGTGGTTCCAGGAGGCTTGGGACTGCTGCCTTCCCTCATTGGCTGTTTGTTCTAAGGCCAGCCAATGAGGGAAGCCAGCAGTCCCAACGTCATCACAGAGTGTGATGGGTCAGTGAAACTGCTGACCCCACCCCACTCTGTGATGAAGTGTCACTGATTGGCACTCAACACTGGGAACTTCAAGCCTTAAAACTGAAGTGTCCAGGTGTAAGGCAATCAGTGACGCTACCCCTGGTCACTGAGGGGAAGGCCTCAGGGACCTTTGCTGAGCTTTCGACGTCACGCCCGCAGGAGTTGTGAATTCCCTAGCCCAGCAATGTTCAGCTCAGGCAGCCAGGAGCCTGCGCATTTCGTGCATGTCTGGCTTCTGGCTGCCTGACCTGTAAGTGAACAGTGTCTGTCAGGCTGACCTTTGTTCAGCCTGAGAGACACTATTTGTGAGGGGCAAAAGGTGGAGGGGCCTGGCCCCTCAGCCCCAATGGACCGGCCGGATCTGGTGCTGGTGAGACACGTTTAGAGCAAAGGTGTTTGGAAAGTTGGTGGAAGTGAATGACTGCTAGGTACGGTGGATAGGTTTGTTGGCTATTGTACGAAGGTAACTCAAAAATAAAATAAACTGGAAGGCTCGCAAAGAACCCTAAGCAGTGAATATTACCAACGTTTCTATTGCGAAGTTATCTTAAATACTGTAGTGGACCTCGTAGTGAAATGCAAGCAATACAGATCTGAACTCTTCGAAGAGCCTTTAATGCAGTTTGCAATTTATGAGGTGAGATAATGCGGTGAAGGTAAGAGTCAATGAACTGAAATTATCTCTGCAGCCATAGTAGTGCATGTGAGGATGTCTGCTCATCTGTCACACTGAAAGATGAGAATATTGTACTAGCAGAAGGCAGGCTCAATGTACTGAACCAAGGTGTTATACACGCACGTGACAACTTACCTACGACATTTCATCTTTAATGGTTTGGCGTAGGAGTTATCAGGAACAATAGAATTGTTAGCCTCATGGACAGTACTAATTATTGACATCGACAGACATTTTCCTTCACGCATGCTGATTCTCTAATTACAAAGCATTAATTAATCATGCCTTATTGAATTGTTTTCTTTGAGCATTTATGTGGCATGAAAGGGAATTTCTTTTCGAACTGATTTAGAGTTTAGTAGACAATTTATTCTGCGCATTATGTCCTATGCCACGTAGATTAAGGCAGATACGATATCCGCCTTTATTTGAAAGAGCAACCCTCCGCCAAACCCTAAATCCGATACTTTATTGTATGACACACCCTATAACATGAGCAATGCATGCTGAAATCTATCTGATAATGAAATATAGAGTCCGTGTGCTTTTGAAAAAAAAACTACACTTGCTGAGTAAATTGAAACCAAATGCAAGAGGTGAAAATGGGTGCAAACTCATTTTGTACCTGTTTTAGGCTATTGCCCACCAGAAGTTGAGTGGAAATTCTGCTTGCTCCGGGCTGTGCCCAAGATCTTACCATCAAGTTGCACCTGGTGGTAAATCATTTTTTAAAACTGTGCAAGGATATTAGCCTTTGAAAAATGGGCGAAAATACCACTTCTCTATAGGAAAATATTATCCATTTTTTAACACATTGATGCATATTGGCCTCAAATAATAAAAGTTCAAGTTCAAGTTCAATTTCGGAATTTGTATAGCGCACTACTCACCCAGAGGGCTCAAGGCGCTTGAGGGAGGGTGTGTGCATTATTTATCGAATAGCCAGGTTTTTAGCTGTTTTCTGAAGGAGAGGTGGTTCTGTGGAAGGCGGAGGTGAGAGGGGAGAGAATTCCAGGTTTTGACCGCTAAGTAGGAGAAGGATCTTCCTCCCATGGTGGATCTATGGATGCGCGGAATTGCGGCGAGGGCTTGATTGGATGAACGTAGTTGGTGGGTGGGTGTGTTGAAGGACAGTCGTGTGTTGAGGCATTCGGGTCCTAGGTCGTAGAGGGCCTTGTGTGCGTGGGTGAGGAGACGGAACGTTATTCTCTTGTTGACTGGGAGCCAGTGGAGGTCTTTCAGGTGACCAGAAATGTAAGCTTGACGGGGGATTTCCAATATGAGTCTGGCTGAGGCGTTTTGGATGCGTTGGAGTTTTTTCTGTAGTTTGGCTGTGATTCCGGCGTACAGGGTGTTTCCATAATCCAGTCGGCTAGTGACCAGTGCGTGGGTGACTGTCTTTCTTGTTTCGGTGGGGATCCAACTGAAGATTTTTTTGAGCATGCGAAGGACGTTGAAGCATGAAGATGAGACGGCGTTGACTTGTCTGGTCATCGAGAGGGAGGAGACTAGGATGAAGCCCATGTTACGTGCATGATCTGTGGGTATGGGTGTTGTACCCAGGGCCGGTGGCCACCATGAGTCGTCCCAGGCAGAGGGATGATCCTAAGATGAGGACTTCCATTTTGTCCGAGTTTAGTTTTAAACGGCTGTTCTTCATCCATTCGGCTACTTCTTTCATTCCTTCGTGTAGATTGGTTTTGGCGGTTGTTGGGTCTTTGGTGAGGGAGAGGATCAGCTGGGTGTCGTCTGCGTAGGAGATGATGTTGAGGTTGTGTTGTCGCGCGATGGATGCGAGGGGACTCATGTAAACGTTGAAGAGGGTGGGGCTGAGTGAAGATCCTTGTGGTATGCCGCAGATGACTTCGGTGGCCTCTGATTGGAATGGGGGGAGGCAGAGTCTTTGGGTTCTCCCGGCGAGGAACGAGATGATCCAGTCCAAGGCTTTTTCTTGTATACCGACGTTGCTGAGGCATTGTATGAGGGTGTTATGACAGACTGTGTCGAAGGCGGCAGAGAAGTCAAGTAGGATGAGGGCAACTGTTTCTCCGTTGTCCAATAGAGTTTGAATGTCGTCTGTTGCTGCGATGAGGGTGGTCTCGGTGCTGTGTTTGGCATGGAAGCCGGACTGTGAGGGGTCGAGGGAATTGTTGGATTCAAGGAAGGCGGCGAGCTGACTATTGACAGCTTTCTCAATGACTTTGGCAGGGAATGGGTGGAGTGAGATGGGGCGGTAGTTCTTAAGTTCAGAGGGGTCTGCTGTGGGTTTCTTCAGAAGGGCGCTGAGTTCGGCATGTTTCCAGCTTTCTGGGAAGGTAGCGGAGTTGAAGGAACAGTTGATGACATCGCGGAGATGGGGTGCGATGATGGAGTCTGCTTTTTTGAAAATGTGGTGGGGACATGGGTCGGTTGGCGATCCTGAGTGGATGGAGTTCATCAGGCGGATGGTGTCTTCAGTGATGATTGGGTTCCAGGTGCAAAGGTTGTGAGAGTGCTGTTTTGGTTTGGAGGTGGGTGGAGTGGACTGTTCTTCGGATTGGTTTTCAAAGCTGTTATGTATGTCGGCGATTTTGTTGTGGAAGAAACAGGATAAAGAGTCTGTAGTAAGTAGATCGGAGACAACGATGTTGAAGAGAGGATTTATTGTAACAGGTGCTGCGCAGCAGCTCACAGCCATGCAGGTCCAAACTGTAAGTACAGTAATTCAAAACACATTCCAAATAGAACATAGGGGACAGAGGAAAGAACAGAGGGAAGAAAGATTCCAGAAAGACTAGAGAGAGAACAAGGGCAAAAGCACAGGCAAAACACTACATTATCCTCTCCTCTTCAAAACGGAAAAGAAAGAAGGAGCAAAGGGAAGGTTGAAAAAGAGGAAAGAAAAGCATCAACGAAACCTGGCGGGGACAGAACGAGTACGAACACTCCTACGAGGTTGGAAAGGAACAACGGAAGAAAAAGGTAAAGTAGAAGTGTCATGAGAAGAAGGAAGATTGACAAAAGAATCACATGGTTGAAAAGAAGCGTCAGATGTAGAGGGCAAAGCAGAAGTAGAAGGCAGAGCAGAAGTTGAAGGCAAAACAGAAGAAGTTGAAGGCAAAACAGAAGTAGTGCGATTAACAATTGGTTCATTAACTTTGACAATTCTAGCAGCATTCCACCAATTCTTCATGTTGACTCTAACAGAATTGCCACAAACTTTGTCAATAACGAAAGGTTCGGAAAACTTGGGACTACAGAGATTTTGACAAAGGTCTGAAGAGAAACATGGACGTTACTCTCCCTAGGCCACCCATCTCTAACATGCTTAGCAACCTCATTAAGAAGAACATCCTTGGACAAATGCTCCCTCCATTCTGCCTCACTAATGGAACGCATATCATCCATGCCAACAAAAGCAACAAAGCAATCCTCTTCATCATAATCTTCCTCCCCATCACCATCACAATCAGCCTCAACAGGATTCCTTGAAAAATAATCAGCTCTAGCGTTACGGCAACCTGGAATGTAGCTAACTTCAAAGTCATATTGGAGTAGTTTGGTGGAAAGTCTGGCAATTCTGGGAGAGTGTTCCTTGATCCGGTCACCTGTGAGGATAGAGACTAGAGGACTGTGATCCGTCCTCAAACGGAAATGCTTGCCCCAGATGTAAGGATTGAATTTCCTAATTGCCCACCAACAGGCTAGGAGTTCCTTTTCAATTACTGCAAAGTTGGATTCAGCCCCACGTAGAACTCTAGAGGCGTAACCTAGGGTTTGCTCAACACCACCAATTTCTTGTGTGAGAACGGCCCCCAAACCAAACCCACTAGCATCCACAGTAATGGTGCACATGACATTGGGATTGAAAGGTTTTAAAACATTAGACCCAACCAACTCTTGTTTAATCCAGGCAAAAACCTTTTCGCAGTTTGGATCCCACAAAAAAGGAACCTCCCTCTTAAGCATGTTAGACAAAGGTTGAACCTTGGAGGCATAGTCGGGAATAAACCTGGCATAAAACTCGCAAAGTCCAATGAAGGACTTTAAACCGGTTTTGTCCTTGGGTGGGGGACTATCAACAATGGCTTTAACAAGACCAGGTCTAGGCTCCACACCATTCTCAGATAACACATGACCGAGATACTCGACTTTCCTTGCCCTAAAAACGCATTTTTCTTTCTTCAAAACCACACCTGCATTACCCAAAGCTTTTAACACATCCCTCAAAATTGCATCATGGCTATCACAGGTTTTACCATGAATAAGTACATCGTCCTGGAAAACGACGACTCCCATGATACCTTTTAAAATGTTGGTCATGATCCTTTGGAAAACAGCCGCCGCAGAGGCTAATCCAAAGGGCATGCGGCAGTACTGAAAAGAGCCAACAGGGGACACAAAGGCAGTAAAATGTCTAGAGGCAGGGTCAAGAACAACTTGGTGGTACGCAGAGGCTAAGTCTAACTTGCTGAACCACTTGGAACCATCAATAAGCGAAAGCATGTCAGGAATTTTAGGGAGGGGAAAGGAGTCCACCCAGATGTTCTTATTTAAACTGCGCAAATCGACACAGACGCGAAGATCGCCATTTTTCTTTTTAGCGACCACCAAGGGAGAAAGCCATAAGGAGGACTCAATGGGTTCAATTATCCCCTTGCTGCAAAGGCCGAACAACTCTGACTCAAGTTGATCTCTAACACTGAACGGGACGTTTCTGAGCTTATGCTTTATAGGAATGGTATTGTCCTTAACACGAATAGTGTGTGTAAAACCTTTTACCTCCCCCAACTTATTACTAAAGACGGAAGGAAAATCTTTGACCAAAGTGTTGACGAAATCATCACTTAGGATAGAGAGATCATTAGTTGGGGAGGACTGATCATCAATTTGTACAACAGAAATGGAGACAGGATCTTTAGTACCAGGACGGAGAACCATCTTAAACAGACCTTGATGGAACCAGCCTAGGATATTAAGGCCTTTGATTGAAACATACACTTTGCCAAAAATTTTCCTTCCCCTGAATTCGATAGAATCTTCAAAATAACCCTTGAGTTCAATTCTTCTACCCTCATAGTTAAGAGGAGACCTGTCAGGAGGAGAAAGTTTGCGATCACCCCACACTTCTGCAAAGAGTTCCTGAGTAAGCATTGTTATTCTGGCTCCTGAGTCTACAAGTAAGCAAACAGTTTTATCACCAATGCGAATATCAATATATGGATCAACACATTCACGCTCAGGATCATCAGCACCGACACCGACCACAGCAACCATATCTCTTAAATCGTCTTGAATGTTGGTATCTTCTAGGTTGGAATCAGAAACATAGGCAACAGAAGTGGGATTGTTCCACTGTTTGTTGGGCTGGGGAAAAGAAGACCCTCTTTTTACACTTTGGCAGACCTTGGCGAAATGGCCTAATTTACCACACAATCTACAATTGATATTCCTAGCAGGACAAGGACGTCCAGACTTAGAGTGAGGAAAATTTCCACATTTAAAACAGACATTAGTTTGTTTGAAGAACCTGTTGTCAGTGCGACCAGAAGCATTAGTTTTATTTTCAGTGACTTTTACAGCACCCACTATAGTTTCATCTTTGCTAAAAGACGTGGGGATCTTAACATCAAGTTCTTTTACAGAAAGCTTGGAAAACTCAATGCTTTTGGCCACACGTACGGTCTCCTCAAGTGAAGGATTGCCTAATGAAAGCAACTTTTGTTGAATACTTTTATCTATACATTTACAAATGTACTGATCCCTAATCATTTGGTCTCTAAAAGTTTCGAATTCACACTCAGCACTAAGTATTCTAAGTGCAGAGATAAAATCTTCAACCTTTTCACCTTGTTTTTGCTCACGTTTGTAGAATTTATGTCTGACAACAACAATACTGGGTTTAATGTCAAAACGTAACTCAAGGAGTCTAACAGTTTGATTATAGTCATCCAAATCTTCTTCACCTGGAGAAAGAACTAAAGGGGGTAAATGTTTAAAAATAGAGCGACCTTCAAATCCAAGGCTATTCAAAAGAAGGTATTTTTTTCTCTCCGCCCTATACCTGGAGGCACCAATGGCACCTAGGTAAGTAGTGAAAGCATCGAACCACTTTTTCCAAGTAATAGGGGGATCACCAGGAAGATCGAGGAAAGGTGGTGGAGAAGAGACTGCTTGTAAAGACATCACAGTAACTGCAGTAACTTAAATGACAATAGCTTAAACCTGTGTAACAATTGGACTAAACCTGTGGAAGAAAGAAAAGTTAAAACAGAAATTAAAACAAAATTCAGGAACCAAAAATGAAAAAGAGAAGGCAAAAACAAACAAGTTCGTCGTTGAAGAAGGTCAAAAAGCAGAAACCCAGTACATGACAGCTGCTGTTGGTGAATGGCTTCGTTGAAAAACAATGCAGAAGAAGAAGTGAAAAGATACCGTCTACCACATGACTTCGTTTAGTGATTGTTCCGTTGAAGGTTGCAGGAGCTTGAAGAATGCACAAACACACGATAAGGTGCAGCCGATTTGTGTAAGCGCACAGAGTGGGAGAGATCTCGTCGATGTGCAGGGACTTCGTCGATGTGCGCGATGACAGAGAGCCAGACTGGTCCACACAGAGACTCCTTTGAAGTGCGGAAAGAGTTATACGCGTGAACACCGATTTGCGTGTTCGCGTTTGTTTGCAATAAAGAAAGGGTAAAAAAAAAGAAAAAAAAATGAAACTGTCAAAATGGTGGTTTGCGATGCGTTCCACCAGAATAACGTTGCGTTTCAACGACGTGTCTAGAAGTGAAGACGTCACACACTCTAACGCTGCTCATAACATGGCGTTTGAAGATGTGCGTTCCAGTGACGTGTGCGCTTCACCAGAGCAAGATCGCGTTCCAGTGACGTGTGCGCTTCAGAGCAACCTCGCGTTTCAGTGACGGTTGACGGGAAAAATAGTATTGCGAGAAGAGCTGCCACTATTTAGGATAACGTAACAAAAAGTACAGTACCTTGAAAGAATTATACTATTTGAGTATAATATTCGAAGCGAAGGGCAAACAAGAATGCGGGAATTCTCGGAGGGTACTTCGTCTTCGATGAAATCTTGATATTAAGATGCACGCGTGGAAAGCAGACACCTGAAGACGATCGTCGCCACGTTTTTTGTAGTAAGTAGATCGGAGACAACGATGTTGAAGAGAGGATTTATTGTAACAGGTGCTGCGCAGCAGCTCACAGCCATGCAGGTCCAAACTGTAAGTACAGTAATTCAAAACACATTCCAAATAGAACATAGGGGACAGAGGAAAGAACAGAGGGAAGAAAGATTCCAGAAAGACTAGAGAGAGAACAAGGGCAAAAGCACAGGCAAAACACTACAGAGTCGCAGAGGTCTTGGGAGGGAGTGATGTCGTTTGTGCCGGCGGTGGGGTTGGTAAATTGTTTGACGATGTTGAATAGTTCCTTGCTGTTGTGGGCGTTGTTGTCGAGTCGATCCTTGAATGCTGATTTCTTGGTGGATCTGATCAATTGGTGGTGTTTGCGGGTGGCGTCCTTGAAGGTGGTCAGGTTGTCGGTGGTTGGGTTTTTTCTCCAGGATTTCTCGAGAGTACGACATAACTTCTTGGATTTCTTAAGGTCATCGTTGAACCAGGGGGCCTTCTTGCTACCTAGTTTGAACTGTTGTTTTTTCAGGGGTGCTAATTTGTCAGCGCTGTGGGTGATCCATTGTGTGATTTGGTGGCAGCTTGGTTTGGGTCCGATGATATGGCAGGAGGGTTTTGGTTAAGCGATGTGGAGAGTTGGTCGGTGTTGATTTTGTTCCAGTTTCTTCGAGGAATAGGTTGTGGGGAGTTGTGGGTCGAGGTCTTTTTGTAGCTGAAGTGAACGCAGCTGTGGTCGGTCCAATGGAGAGCTGTGGAGTGGTCGAAGGAGATGTGTTTGCTGGAGGTGAAGATAGGGTCGAGCGTGTGTCCGGCGAGGTGGGTGGGGGTGTCAACAAGTTGTTTGAGTTCGAGATTGGCTAGGTTGTCCAGAAGGGTGGTGGTGTTGCTGTCGTTTTTCTTTTCCAGGTGGAAGTTGAGGTCTCCCAGTAGAATGTAGTTCTCGGAGGTGAGGGCATGTGGGCTGATGAAGTCAGTGATGTCTTCGTTGAATTGTGCGCGAGTACCTGGTGGTCTGTAGATGAGGGTGCCTGTAAGTGTGGTCCTGGGGTCGGTGTGGATCTGGAAGTGAAGGTGTTCGGCGGTCGCGAGGTTATTGTCGGAGCTGGTCGTGATTCGGATGGTGTTCTTATGGATGATGGCAATGCCTCCTCCTGTTTGGTTGGTGCGGTCTTTTCGGATGTCTTGTAAGCGTCTGGGATGGCTATGGCGATGTCGGGCGCTGATGAGGCGTTCATCCAGGTTTCTGTAAGGAAGGCGACGTCCGGAGATGTAGTGTTGAGTAGGTTCCAGAGTTCAATGGAGTGTCTGTGGACCGAGCGGGTGTTCATCAGGATGCACTTCAGGTGGTTGGAGTCGGAGCTGTGTTTGGAGTGCGTGGAACTGGTGTGGGTCCTGTTGCAGGTGAATTTGCAGGAGTGGCAGGCGAAGGGTCCATGGGTGCGTCCTGGGGCAGCTTCGCAGCATTGTGGCGTGCGTCCGGGGTTAAGGGCCAAGAGGGTATTGGCGTCATACGTTATATGGGAGGGGAGGGTTTTGCGAGAACCAGGGGGTATGGCGCTAGGCGTGGTCCAGGCGCGGACGGGCGTAGACGGGCTTACCTTTAGCACACCTTCGGTGCGCATGGGGCGCATCCGCTGCGCGCAAAAGCATCTGTCATATGTGGATAGTGGAAGGGGAGGGGCGAGGGAGGGTCAGCTGGGAGGCGGGAGCGGGGTGGAGATCAGGGCAGGGAGGCACAAACAACAACAACAAAATGGCAGCAAGCCAATAACGAAACAGGACTGGGGCACGATCGGCAACAGCGCAAAGCAAATGGCAGTGGCGCCGGCACAATCAGGCAAAATACATCTGCAGGCAGCACAGCAGCACAAGATAAAAAGTTGTACAAGCGCACCTTGGCAATCAAGCGCTACGATCAAATATACCTCAGCAATTTATTAATTAGTAATAGGCAGGCCGGGCAAGCTATCACTACGAATTTAAATGAAATAATTATGCAGGCTGAAGCAGTGCAAGGCGAGATCGCTACGATACCAGCCAGGTGAGGCAGGGAGCAGCGTGTGGAGCGACCGCTTCTGCTGGGAGCAGGTCGGTCAGAGCGCAACCACGGCGGAGCGGGGTAGTCAGTATCAGTGGGAGGGAGAGTCAGCTGGGAGGCGGGAGCAGGGTGGAGATCAGGGCAGGGAGGCACAAACAACAACAACAAAATGGCAGCAAGCCAATAACGAAACAGGACTGGGGCACGATCGGCAATAGCACGAAGCAAATGGCAGTGGTGCCGGCACAATCAGGCAAAATAAATCTGCAGGCAGCACAGCAGCACAAGTTAAAAAGTTGTACAAGTGCACCTTGGCAATCAAGCGCTACGATCAAATATACCTCAGCAATTTATTAATTAGTAATAGGCAGGCGGGGCAATCTTTCGCTACGAATTTAAATGAAATAATTATGCAGGCTGAAGCAGTGATACCTGCAGTCTGGCACACCTTCTGTTTATGCCGGGGTGTTTTTGTTGCCTCAGTTGATACATATGTGTAAATAGGCTGATTGGAGTTCTTTAGTACTCTATCCTGTCACTAATTTACTTTGGAGCCTAACCACCTTCGCTGACCAAACTGATTCTAACTTTTGGTTTTGAGTTTACCCTCTACCCAGATGACTATCAAATTATCATTGTTACAACTACATTGGAAGTTACAGATACAAACACCTTAATCAGTCAATCAATCAGGCATTTATGAAGCATGGTAAATCATCTGTGAGGGTCTCAAGGAACTGGAAATGTCGGCTGCTGCGTGGTGGTTTGTTCATTCGAACCTCCAGGTCTTGAGTTCTTTCCTGAACTGCTGGAGTGATGTTGCGGTCCTGAGGTGCAGGGGCGGTTGTTCCATGCCTTGGCGGCCAGGTATGAGAAGGAGCATCCTCCACTGTTGGTTCAGTGGATTCGTGTGGTGTCTGCAAGAGAAAGGAAAGTGGATCGAGGGTGTCTGGTCGGTTGGTGGAAAGTCAGCCATTTGTTGATGTATGCTGTTCCTTCGTTGTGCACGGCCTTGTAAGCAGAGTTCAGCATATTGAACTGGCATCTCTTCTGGATTTGGAGCCAATGTAGTTTCTTAAGGAGGGGTGTGATGTGGGTCCTTCTGGGAAGGTCGAGGATGAGTCTTGCCACTGACTTACATATTTTCTGGGGTCTCTTAAGGAGGTGTGCAGTGATTCCTATGTAGAGTGTGTTTCCATAGCCCAGTCTGCTGGTCATGAGGGCCTGGGTGATGGTCATTCTGGTGTTGACTGGGAGTCACCTGAAGATCGTGTGGAGCATGTGAATATTGTTGGAGCATGCTGACAAGACTGTGTTGACTAGTTTCTTCATAGAAATCTTGCTATCCTGGATGATTTCAAGGTTGAGGGTGTGGTGCATTAGGATAGGGTGTGGTCCGAGTTCCACTGGCCACCATTCCTCGGTCCAAGGCAAGGGGCCTCAAAGATAAGGACTTCAATCTTGTCCATCTTTTCTAAAATAATTGAATTTATCTGAACAAAGATAAAGAGGTAAATACTATCCAAAGCTATTCCCCTTGTTAACAATACCAGAATAATGGACTCCAACAAACATTATGGCCTAGAAAATGGCAATGCTTATGGATTGGGAGCTGTCACTGGCTTTTCAGATTGGCAGGTGATACAAACAGGCACTCCCTACATAAGGGCCATCAGACAGAAGGAACTGTTTCTGGCAGTGAGACATCTTTGGACACCTGCTCATTAAAAATGTAAATAAACTCCATCCTGAGGGTCCTTATTTTCAACAAGTGATGCTCACAAGAGACTCTGCAGCAGGTCTAATGACAGAGTGCTGCTGTGGAGACAGTAGAGAGGTAGGGGCAGATAAACACATGCATAACTTTACTAAGATGATCTTACTCAATATCACTAACTGATGATAGCTATTATTTCATATTACATTGAAGTGCAATGCACAGCAGTGTGCTCATATTAGCCTCCAATCATTTACCAAGAAAAATGGCAAGGGGACTGGCCCCTTAGATAGAGCACGAATATCATTGAGTTGGGCATCAGTAAACACATTGGACCTGATTTACAAAGGTAAATATACATGTGTATATTTACTCAATTGTACACTTATTACAACACCCAGGTGTAACTCTACACTTGTTTTGCTATTCAGCAGTTCTGTGTGTTAAGTAACACCTAGGTGTAGACCTATATGTCTCCACCCCTGCTGGCCTCTGCTGGATTAAGTCCTTGCCCAAAGAGATTCCCTCTGATGTTAGAGTGTATTCCTCTTGTCCTCAAACTGCAAGAAGTGAGCGTTAGGGACTTTTTGCCAACTTTTTTCTGGGAGAACCGACAGAGGTCCTGGTTGCCATCGAAGCAGCAGCCATTAATCTCAAAATGGTGATTCTCAACTTGCTGGCTTGTACCACTGAAGAAGATCCAATTTCCAGAAACATTCTAGCGTAGAGTGCTTCACTGGGATTGTAGTGTAGCCCTAATGGCTTAGGTTCAATCCATTTGCCTATTGTAAAATCTGGGATGGCTATGGCGATGTCGGGCGCTGATGAGGCGTTCATCCAGGTTTCTGTAAGGAAGGCGACGTCCGGAGATGTAGTGTTGAGTAGGTTCCAGAGTTCAATGGAGTGTCTGTGGACCGAGCGGGTGTTCATCAGGATGCACTTCAGGTGGTTGGAGTCGGAGCTGTGTTTGGAGTGCGTGGAACTGGTGTGGGTCCTGTTGCAGGCGAATTTGCAGGAGTGGCAGGCGAAGGGTCCATGGGTGCATCCTGGGGCAGCTTCGCAGCATTGTGGCGTGCATCCGGGGTTAAGGGCCAAGAGGGTATCGGCGTCATACGTTATATGGGAGGGGAGGGTTTTGCGAGAACCAGGGGGTATGGCGCTAGGCGTGGTCCAGGCGCGGACGGGCGTAGACGGGCTTACCTTTAGCACACCTTTGGCGCGCATGGGGCGCATCCGCTGCGCGCAAAAGCATCTGTCATATGTGGATAGTGGAAGGGGAGGGGCGAGGGAGGGTCAGCTGGGAGGCGGGAGCGGGGTGGAGATCAGGGCAGGGAGGCACAAACAACAACAACAAAATGGCAGCAAGCCAATAACGAAACAGGACTGGGGCACGATCCGCAACAGCGCAAAGCAAATGGCAGTGGCGCCGGCACAATCAGGCAAAATAAATCTGCAGGCAGCACAGCAGCACAAGTTAAAAAGTTGTACAAGGGCACATTGGCAATCAAGCGCTACGATCAAATATACCTCAGCAATTTATTAATTAGTAATAGGCAGGCCGGGCAAGCTATCGCTACGAATTTAAATGAAATAATTATGCAGGCTGAAGCAGTGCAAGGCGAGATCGCTACGATACCAGCCAGGTGAGGCAGGGAGCAGCGTGTGGAGCGACCGCTTCTGCTGGGAGCAGGTCGGTCACAGCGCAACCACGGCGGAGCGGGGTAGTCAGTATCAGTGGGAGGGAGAGTCAGCTGGGAGGCGGGAGCAGGGTGGAGATCAGGGCAGGGAGGCACAAACAACAACAACAAAATGGCAGCAAGCCAATAACGAAACAGGACTGGGGCACGTTCTGCAATAGCACGAAGCAAATGGCAGTGGTGCCGGCACAATCAGGCAAAATAAATCTGCAGGCAGCACAGCAGCACAAGTTAAAAAGTTGTACAAGTGCACCTTGGCAATCAAGCGCTACGATCAAATATACCTCAGCAATTTATTAATTAGTAATAGGCAGGCGGGGCAATCTTTCGCTACGAATTTAAATGAAATATTTATGCAGGCTGAAGCAGTGATACCTGCAGTCTGGCACACCTTCTGTTTATGCCGGGGTGTTTTTGTTGCCTCAGTTGATACATATGTGTAAATAGGCTGATTGGAGTTCTTTAGTACTCTATCCTGTCACTAATTTACTTTGGAGCCTAACCACCTTCGCTGACCAAACTGATTCTAACTTTTGGTTTTGAGTTTACCCTCTACCCAGATGACTATCAAATTATCATTGTTACAACTACATTGGAAGTTACAGATTCAAACACCTTAATCAGTCAATCAATCAGGCATTTATGAAGCATGGTAAATCATCTGTGAGGGTCTCAAGGAACTGGAAATGTTGGCTGCTGCGTGGTGGTTTGTTCATTCGAACCTCCAGGTCTTGAGTTCTTTCCTGAACTGCTGGAGCGATGTTGCGGTCCTGAGGTGCAGGGGCGGTTGTTCCATGCCTTGGCGGCCAGGTATGAGAAGGAGCATCCTCCACTGTTGGTTCAGTGGATTCGTGTGGTGTCTGCAAGAGAAAGGAAAGTGGATCGAGGGTGTCTGGTCGGTTGGTGGAAAGTCAGCCATTTGTTGATGTATGCTGTTCCTTCGTTGTGCACGGCCTTGTAAGCAGAGTTCAGCATATTGAACTGGCATCTCTTCTGGATTTGGAGCCAATGTAGTTTCTTAAGGTGGGGTGTGATGTGGGTCCTTCTGGGAAGGTCGAGGATGAGTCTTGCCACTGACTTACATATTTTCTGGGGTCTCTTAAGGAGGTGTGCAGTGATTCCTATGTAGAGTGTGTTTCCATAGCCCAGTCTGCTGGTCATGAGGGCCTGGGTGATGGTCATTCTGGTGTTGACTGGGAGTCACCTGAAGATCTTGTGGAGCATGTGAATATTGTTGGAGCATGCTGACAAGACTGTGTTGACTAGTTTCTTCATAGAAATCTTGCTATCCTGGATGATTTCAAGGTTGAGGGTGTGGTGCATTAGGATAGGGTGTGGTCCGAGTTCCACTGGCCACCATTCCTCGGTCCAAGGCAAGGGGCCTCAAAGATAAGGACTTCAATCTTGTCCATCTTTTCTAAAATAATTGAATTTATCTGAACAAAGATAAAGAGGTAAATACTATCCAAAGCTATTCCCCTTGTTAACAATACCAGAATAATGGACTCCAACAAACATTATGGCCTAGAAAATGGCAATGCTTATGGATTGGGAGCTGTCACTGGCTTTTCAGATTGGCAGGTGATACAAACAGGCACTCCCTACATAAGGGCCATCAGACAGAAGGAACTGTTTCTGGCAGTGAGACATCTTTGGACACCTGCTCATTAAAAATGTAAATAAACTCCATCCTGAGAGTCCTTATTTTCAACAAGTGATGCTCACAAGAGACTCTGCAGCAGGTCTAATGACAGAGTGCTGCTGTGGAGACAGTAGAGAGGTAGGGGCAGATAAACACATGCATAACTTTACTAACATGATCTTACTCAATATCACTAACTGATGATAGCTATTATTTCATATTACACTGAAGTGCAATGCACAGCAGTGTGCTCATATTAGCCTCCAATCATTTACCAAGAAAAATGGCAAGGGGACTGGCCCCTTAGATAGAGCACGAATATCATTGAGTTGGGCATCAGTAAACACATTGGACCTGATTTACAAAGGTAAATATACATGTGTATATTTACTCAATTGTACACTTATTACAACACCCAGGTGTAACTCTACACTTGTTTTGCTATTCAGCAGTTCTGTGTGTTAAGTAACACCTAGGTGTAGACCTATATGTCTCCACCCCTGCTGGCCTCTGCTGGATTAAGTCCTTGCCCAAAGAGATTCCCTCTGATGTTAGAGTGTATTCCTCTTGTCCTCAAACTGCAAGAAGTGAGCGTTAGGGACTTTTTGCCAACTTTTTTCTGGGAGAACCGACAGAGGTCCTGGTTGCCATCGAAGCAGCAGCCATTAATCTCAAAATGGTGATTCTCAACTTGCTGGCTTGTCCCACTGAAGAAGATCCAATTTCCAGAAACATTCTAGCGTAGAGTGCTTCACTGGGATTGTAGTGTAGCCCTAATGGCTTAGGTTCAATCCATTTGCCTATTGTAAAATCTGGGATGGCTATGGCGATGTCGGGCGCTGATGAGGCGTTCATCCAGGTTTCTGTAAGGAAGGCGACGTCCGGAGATGTAGTGTTGAGTAGGTTCCAGAGTTCAATGGAGTGTCTGTGGACCGAGCGGGTGTTCATCAGGATGCACTTCAGGTGGTTGGAGTCGGAGCTGTGTTTGGAGTGCGTGGAACTGGTGTGGGTCCTGTTGCAGGCGAATTTGCAGGAGTGGCAGGCGAAGGGTCCATGGGTGCATCCTGGGGCAGCTTCGCAGCATTGTGGCGTGCATCCGGGGTTAAGGGCCAAGAGGGTATCGGCGTCATACGTTATATGGGAGGGGAGGGTTTTGCGAGAACCAGGGGGTATGGCGCTAGGCGTGGTCCAGGCGCGGACGGGCGTAGACGGGCTTACCTTTAGCACACCTTCGGCGCGCATGGGGCGCATCCGCTGCGCGCAAAAGCATCTGTCATATGTGGATAGTGGAAGGGGAGGGGCGAGGGAGGGTCAGCTGGGAGGCGGGAGCGGGGTGGAGATCAGGGCAGGGAGGCACAAACAACAACAACAAAATGGCAGCAAGCCAATAACGAAACAGGACTGGGGCACGATCCGCAACAGCGCAAAGCAAATGGCAGTGGCGCCGGCACAATCAGGCAAAATAAATCTGCAGGCAGCACAGCAGCACAAGTTAAAAAGTTGTACAAGCGCACCTTGGCAATCAAGCGCTACGATCAAATATACCTCAGCAATTTATTAATTAGTAATAGGCAGGCCGGGCAAGCTATCGCTACGAATTTAAATGAAATAATTATGCAGGCTGAAGCAGTGCAAGGCGAGATCGCTACGATACCAGCCAGGTGAGGCAGGGAGCAGCGTGTGGAGCGACCGCTTCTGCTGGGAGCAGGTCGGTCACAGCGCAACCACGGCGGAGCGGGGTAGTCAGTATCAGTGGGAGGGAGAGTCAGCTGGGAGGCAGGAGCAGGGTGGAGATCAGGGCAGGGAGGCACAAACAACAACAACAAAATGGCAGCAAGCCAATAACGAAACAGGACTGGGGCACGTTCTGCAATAGCACGAAGCAAATGGCAGTGGTGCCGGCACAATCAGGCAAAATAAATCTGCAGGCAGCACAGCAGCACAAGTTAAAAAGTTGTACAAGTGCACCTTGGCAATCAAGCGCTACGATCAAATATACCTCAGCAATTTATTAATTAGTAATAGGCAGGCGGGGCAATCTTTCGCTACGAATTTAAATGAAATATTTATGCAGGCTGAAGCAGTGATACCTGCAGTCTGGCACACCTTCTGTTTATGCCGGGGTGTTTTTGTTGCCTCAGTTGATACATATGTGTAAATAGGCTGATTGGAGTTCTTTAGTACTCTATCCTGTCACTAATTTACTTTGGAGCCTAACCACCTTCGCTGACCAAACTGATTCTAACTTTAGGTTTTGAGTTTACCCTCTACCCAGATGACTATCAAATTATCATTGTTACAACTACATTGGAAGTTACAGATTCAAACACCTTAATCAGTCAATCAATCAGGCATTTATGAAGCATGATAAATCATCTGTGAGGGTCTCAAGGAACTGGAAATGTTGGCTGCTGCGTGGTGGTTTGTTCATTCGAACCTCCAGGTCTTGAGTTCTTTCCTGAACTGCTGGAGCGATGTTGCGGTCCTGAGGTGCAGGGGCGGTTGTTCCATGCCTTGGCGGCCAGGTATGAGAAGGAGCATCCTCCACTGTTGGTTCAGTGGATTCGTGTGGTGTCTGCAAGAGAAAGGAAAGTGGATCGAGGGTGTCTGGTCGGTTGGTGGAAAGTCAGCCATTTGTTGATGTATGCTGTTCCTTCGTTGTGCACGGCCTTGTAAGCAGAGTTCAGCATATTGAACTGGCATCTCTTCTGGATTTGGAGCCAATGTAGTTTCTTAAGGTGGGGTGTGATGTGGGTCCTTCTGGGAAGGTCGAGGATGAGTCTTGGCACTGACTTACATATTTTCTGGGGTCTCTTAAGGAGGTGTGCAGTGATTCCTATGTAGAGTGTGTTTCCATAGCCCAGTCTGCTGGTCATGAGGGCCTGGGTGATGGTCATTCTGGTGTTGACTGGGAGTCACCTGAAGATCTTGTGGAGCATGTGAATATTGTTGGAGCATGCTGACAAGACTGTGTTGACTAGTTTCTTCATAGAAATCTTGCTATCCTGGATGATTTCAAGGTTGAGGGTGTGGTGCATTAGGATAGGGTGTGGTCCGAGTTCCACTGGCCACCATTCCTCGGTCCAAGGCAAGGGGCCTCAAAGATAAGGACTTCAATCTTGTCCATCTTTTCTAAAATAATTGAATTTATCTGAACAAAGATAAAGAGGTAAATACTATCCAAAGCTATTCCCCTTGTTAACAATACCAGAATAATGGACTCCAACAAACATTATGGCCTAGAAAATGGCAATGCTTATGGATTGGGAGCTGTCACTGGCTTTTCAGATTGGCAGGTGATACAAACAGGTACTCCCTACATAAGGGCCATCAGACAGAAGGAACTGTTTCTGGCAGTGAGACATCTTTGGACACCTGCTCATTAAAAATGTAAATAAACTCCATCCTGAGAGTCCTTATTTTCAACAAGTGATGCTCACAAGAGACTCTGCAGCAGGTCTAATGACAGAGTGCTGCTGTGGAGACAGTAGAGAGGTAGGGGCAGATAAACACATGCATAACTTTACTAAGATGATCTTACTCAATATCACTAACTGATGATAGCTATTATTTCATATTACATTGAAGTGCAATGCACAGCAGTGTGCTCATATTAGCCTCCAATCATTTACCAAGAAAAATGGCAAGGGGACTGGCCCCTTAGATACAGCACGAATATCATTGAGTTGGGCATCAGTGAACACATTGGACCTGATTTACAAAGGTAAATATACATGTGTATATTTACTCAATTGTACACTTATTACAACACCCAGGTGTAACTCTACACTTGTTTTGCTATTCAGCAGTTCTGTGTGTTGAGTCACACCTAGGTGTAGACCTATATGTCTCCACCCCTGCTGGCCTCTGCTGGATTAAGTCCTTGCCCAAAGAGATTCCCTCTGATGTTAAAGTGTATTCCTCTTGTCCTCAAACTGCAAGAAGTGAGCCTTAGGGACTTTTTGCCAACTTTTTTCTGGGAGAACTGACAGAGGTCCTGGTTGCCATCGAAGCTGCAGCCATTAATCTCAAAATGGTCATTCTCAACTTGCTGGCTTGTCCCACTGAAGAAGATCCAATTTCCAGAAACATTCTAGCGTAGAGTGCTTCACTGGGATTGTAGTATAGCCCTAATGGCTTAGGTTCAATCCATTTGCCTATTGTAAAATGCTTGATTTAGAATGTGCTGTATGTAACAATTGCCTGTCTCCTTGGAGACCTGGAGTGTGCTGACAGGACCAGCAGTTGACAGTTGGTGTTGGCAGCTGACGGTCCTGTTGCGCGTCTGCTCATTATTAAAGACTCTTAAACTTACCTTGTGTAGTGTCTTTACTACAGAGATCAATGCCAAACAGCTTCCAATTGACTTTTAAGTCTTACTGGGAACAGACTTTGCACTTCAATCGCTCATAGCTTTTCCACCTTCTGCTTTAACTTTTTACTTTGACCTTATCTAGTGCTACAAGATTGCAGCTGCAACTTTTTACTTTGACCTTATCTAGCGCTGCTAGATTGCAGATGTTGGTGCTTTGTGCTTTTTGGTGCCATTTTTAATTCAATCGTTAAAACCCCATAACTCTTGTTTTGCTAATGGGATTTTTTTTATCATTTTGGTGTCATTTCATTTATTAAAATATTCCCAATTTTTCAAAATGGGTTTGGGATTTTCCTTGTGTTGTGTTTTTACTTTATTATTGTTTAAGTGCTGCATAAATACTTTACACATTGCCTCTAAGTTAAACCTGACTGCTTTGTGCCAAACTACCAGATGTAATAGCACTGGTTTATATAGTTTCTTCAAGATTCACTCTGACAAGAATTGTCATTACCATTTGAAGTGGTATCTCACACCTGCAAATAATACCCCAATTTATTAAAACTACTACTACCAGTACTACTAATTATACTACAACTACAATTACTGTAGTGCTACTTTACATGCCAGAAAAATTCATTTTGAGAATCAGGCTCCTGTTTTGAGTGAGTGTGCACTGTACAAAATACGTGTTTTATATCCTGTTATGTAGTAGAATCGTGGCTTCATTAAGTGAGCTAAGGTGTCACAAATAATTTCTGGAATATATATGAGTATTCCAACAGACAACTTATTTGAAACAAAGCAACACTAAAATAGAGTTATTTTGGGCAACATTTGATCATATGGCCTTGACATGTAAACCATGCATAAAATCAGATTTGAGAGTGCATCCAGTTTGCATATACTGTGTCATAGCTTTTCATGTTACCCAGATATTGTACAAAAAGCCAAAAATGGTGAACAGCTACTTGTACCCATAACATCAGAGGTCACAACATAGGCAGTAAGTTTCATGTATGTATGTCTGTACATATATAAATAGTCACTGAAACAACGAAGGTTAAAGTGAAGTTATGGTTACCTTTATTTATGAGACCTTAACATATCTTAAAATATACTCAGAAATTCACGGAAAAAACTCAGTTAAAATGCAGTTACTTTTCCCCCGGAAATAAAAAACACAGACATTCAACCTTTATGGTTAGATAATCTAACCAATGCTTGCAATCCTGTCATGCACTGCTTATGATCTTACGTATATCATCACTCATGGTCCTGCAAATGGCATCAGTGATGACATCATTGAAGCATTTCAAATGACATTAGTGATGATATTGAGGCAGATGTTTATGTATTCAGATGCCAGGGATCAAATATTGCCCCCCAGCATGGTCCTGAGATCCGCAAATACTAGATAGGTGCCATTGGCTCAAATCTAGCTTTATAACCTGGGGCAGTGAAACCCCAGCAAACTTAATTGGCTGATACTGATCCTTTGCCAGGTTCTGTGAATCCAAAACCATGTCAGTGGAAACGACAGGAGTGTAAACACCGGCCGATGCAGCTTGTTGCAGGTTCTCATTCCATGGAAAAGTAGCTTGCTCCAGGTCGTAACCCCTATAATATGGTGGACATATCCTAATAAATGAAAAGAAAAAAACACAGGACCTGAAAAAGAAATTCAGAAGCCTGCAGCAGGGTTGACTGCTGCACCTAAAGCCATGTGCAGCAAAGTTAGGTTAGTCATGGTGGATTGGCTGCAGGGCTTAGCTGTAGGCCAGGCCTCCATTGGATTTCATCTTTTGTTATTGTATATTATTTACTGGACTCATCCTTGCAAAGAATATCAATTCTAACTGCATATTCTACTCTATGATGAGAATCATTAATTTGTACATACTTTGTTTGGATTTTCTTTATGCTCAAGTATAGTGCTATTGTATTGTGGGGAAGTGATTGCTTTTTGTCAAGAGGAAAGGTACAATACTAATATGTATTCAGTATGCTCCAGCTGATATACGTGTTACATTAAGAATCATTCAGATAACAAACTTAATTTAAAAATCATGGAAGGTAGTTATCAATATAGAAATGAGCTTGATAGTTCAGGGTTTTCCTTTTCTTTCATTTTATGTATCGATTGTGTTTATTATAGAAAGTAGAAACAAATCAGTCGATATACACAGCTGCCTGCCAACAACCCTGGGTCCGGCATCATCTTCGAATCATTGTCAGAGAATAAAATTAATAAAGCATAACTTCCCCCTACCCCCATCACTCATTCTGTAAGGGTAGCGTAAGTGACCTCCATCGGCGATAAACGGGGCTCATGCACTGAACAAGGGTTAGCATGAGTGGTTACTCAGCTGTCAACTTTTTCAGTGGGCACCACACTTGAGGGGAGCAAGTGCAGTAGCTTAAGATAATTTGGGCACAACAGTTCATGGAATTCAGTGGAAACAAATGGTGATAAATGGTGCCCACAATTTAGGGTTAATCTTTTTTTGATTCTACTGCCCAGGACAGATTTTCCATCCCCAAAATGTACTTTGTGTAGCCACACAGTGTAGTCAGGGTTCCTGTTGGAGCCCCAGATGGACAGTATGACCTTATGAGCTGCACCTAAATTCAGGGCGATCTGCCTCCCTCTCATGGAATACTAAGGGTATGCCACAGTGTTAGGGAGCTCTTGTATGGTGTAGGCTGGGAACCTCTAGGTGGTTGTATTAAAGGGCCTATCTATGTCATCAAGGTAAAGTAGTGGACCAGTTTCAGGCAAAGTCGGAGTAAGTGCATTAAGGTGCCCATCCCCCTGCAGACTCTCAAGCATTCCTTCGTGCATCCCGGGCACCAAGACCGAAGACATGCCTGAGTAAGGTACCAATAGGTAACTTTTTTATAAGTTGTCTCTATGCTTGCCATACTGTGTGCTATGTGTCTGGCCCGGTGGAAGATATCATCCTGTTCTTTGATTGTAAGTGCCTTGCCCAATTCTGCCTTCCACCGCCTCTGTCCTGCTGTTTTGTCTGGTATTGGTACCTGGCTTAGGAGTGGTTAGGTCTTCGTGATAAGTCGTTTATCATCTCTCTTGAGGAAACCCCATTTCCTTGAAGGGCATAAGGGGGTATTCTGCAAATGGCTTGATGGATGGTTGCAGCACCCAGTGCCATGTTTGTAAGTATTTGATGCGGTATGCCTCCACCAAGTCATATTCCTCCTTCAGGCGGTCAAATTGGATTATCCCCTGGGTGTCAAACAAGCAGCACTTGACGACTCCCTCTTACCATTGGTCATGCCCTGCCTGATACATGTCAGGTAAAAAGTTGGGGTTTGTTAAAATGGTAGTCATGGAGGAAGTTAAGAGGCCAGCTTGGCCTGGAGCCCCAAGTCATCCCCAACTGTGAAAGTAGAAACATTCAATGGGTGCAAATAGAGACCCCACACTAGGGGCCATATGTAGGTAGCTAAATACCGGTCGGTAACGGATGAAATTCGGTAAATTTCCTGTTACCGACCGGTATTTAGGCAATTGAGATGTAGGAGTCCAAAAATACGGATTCGGTAAATATGAATCAGTAAATACCGATTCATCATTACCGAAACCAAAATTACCGAATCGGAATTACCGATTCCTTATTTACCGAATCAGTAAATAAGAAATGGTAAAAACTAGAAAAGAGATGTAGGTAAATTCAGTAATACAGAACTTCTAGAAATTCAGTATTTCTGAGTCGGTAATTAACACTGACTGAAATCAGTGGTAATCAGCCACATGGTATATAAGCAATCCCAAAATGCAACAGTGTGATCACTATGGCGGCTTTCTATGTGACTTCAAGGCAGCTACGTCTACAGGCAGCAGGAGTGAGGATCTGGAGACGCGAGGATCGCATTTACAGACAGCGCATCACACTCTTCCAACAGACTGATGCTGGGATCCATGAAAGGTACAGGCTACACCCCCACACCATCTTGGACTTGATAAGGGACCTGCACCGACTCCTTGAGCACCCAACACCAAGGGCGCACGCCATACCTCCACATGTGCAGATGCTCTGTAGCCTACATCTCCTCGCATCTGGCAGTTACCAGGGGGTGATAGCTGCAGTAGGCATGGTGTCTCAGAGTTGCCTGTCCTGTTTCTTCCAAATGTTCCTGGATGCCATGATGCAGAGAATGCATCACTTCATCAGTTTCCCACACACACAAGCGGAACTGCTGAAAACCAAGACAGACTTCTACCAGATGGCACAGTTCCTGCATGTCATAGGCAGTATTGATTGCACACACATTCCAATCCGCCCACCAGCAGCCACTGAGTATATCTACAGGAACAGAAAGTCCACCCACTCCATTAATGTGAAGGTAATCTGCGATGCTGGCAACATAATCACTGACATTGTGGCCAAACTTCCTGGGAGCACCCACAACTCATACATCTGCCAGAACAGTGGGATCTACACACGTCTGACTGCAGGAGAATTTGGAGAAGGATACCTGCTAGGTAAATCACTGTGACACTCCCTTATACTAACTGCAGATGAATGTGTATTGGTATATGTGACTAATGGCATTCTCTTTCTCACCTAGGCGATAGCGCATATGCCGTGCGGTCCTCTATCCTCACCCCCTTCCTAAACCCATCAACCCAGAGTGAGAGACGATACAATGTGGCACACAAATCAACTCGCAATGTTGTGGAGCACACCTTTGGACTATTGAAAAGCAGGTTCCGCTGCCTCCACAAAAGCGGAGGTGCATGTCAGTACACACCCATCATCTGCTGCAAAATCATTGCAACTTGTGCAATGCTGCACAAACTTGCCACAGAGAAAGGTACAGAAGTGTAATTAACAGATTATGAGGACCATGATGATGAATTTGCACAGCCAGAGCCCAACGCAGCAGAAGTGCCATCAGCAACAGATGGGAGACAGAGACGGGCAGAGATCACATGCAACTATTTTTAAGTAAGTAAGGAGACACAGCCAGTTGTTGAATGAAATATGGCCGGGATGCCCGTCACCCCCTCCAAACACAATCCCCAAGGATGGGAAGTCGGACGCAGGCTTGAGCCTTTGGAAGGCGGGAGGGAGTCACCCTCCTGGCCGTATTTATTAAAATATTAAACAAAATTTAAAACATTAAATAAAAGTTTCATAATCATGTACAATTTTACATTTATTACATTTCGATGAAGACATGTTCTTTGGCTAACTTTAACGGATCTCTAATACAAAGGTTTCCTAGCCGAGTCTAACATCCTGCAAATGCATACATTCTAAATTAAAATTGTACATCCTAGCATTATGGGCCAATGGCAAGGTCTTAACCGGTGTCAGATCTCTACTACCAAAATCCCACCCTCACGGTGTGAGTGGCGCATGCGCAGAGGACTTTACCCTCATTGCCAACTGTAACTTCCCTTGTCGTGGGGGCCCCCTTTCACTCGACGCCAGCTTAAAGGTCGTCCGAGTTCCCGTGTGAGGTATCTGTAGGAAGGACAGCGTGGACTCCCCCCATCCCCACACTCTCTATCCGCAGTCGCGGATATCCGGCCCCCGGGAAATTAGTAGGAGGGGCATATAGCCGCCTCCTCCCCTGGGAGGGGCCTATGGCCGTCTCCCCCCGGGCGCTCCCATCCATTCTGGGTGGCGCCCCCCTCTAGGGACCTTGAAATTACTGCTCACCGATCATGACCTTACCGCCCGACCAAAAAATAAATACGACAGTTGTTTACTTACTAAGGAAGGAAAAATTCAGCATGCTTAATTGAATCAAGACTGATTACTCCTAAAAGGAAAAACAGTATCCTACAGACAGAATTCACATCCTCAACCTAAACATTCCTTTATTTTTCTGCAAAGGAAAAAAGGGGCCTAACTCAGCAACTTTATTATGAAACAAACATTGCCATAGGGGCTGGTGGGTGGGTCAAAATTGCTGCTTGTTCCGTCGAGGGCTCACGAGCATCGAGTGGGTGCAGCCTTCAGCGCACAGGAACAAGAGGACGCTTCTTCGGATTCCCGCTCTATTTATTCTTCTGCGGGAGGGCGTGTACCCTCCTCCGGTACGCCTACTGGGCGTGGTCATCGGTGTAGGTGTCTAGGACAACCCCTCCTGGGCGGGAAAAGGCGCGCCCCGGCTACGCCGCTTCGGGCATACCAGCCGAGACACGCCCCCGCCCATAATGGTTTCCCGGGAGGATCGGGGCACCCAACCATACGTTCGGGGGGACCGAGTGGTCGCCCCTTTCCATATGGCCGGGATGCCCGTCACCCCCTCCCAACACAATCCCCAAGGATGGGAAGTCGGACGCAGGCTTGAACTTTTGGAAGGCGGGAGGGAGTCACCCTCCCGGCCGTATTTCTTAAAATATGAAACAAAATTTAAAACATTAAATAAAAGTTTCATAATCATGTACAATTTTACATTTATTACATTTCGATGAAGACATGTTCTTTGGCTAACTTTAACGGATCTCTAATACAAAGGTTTCCTAGCTGAGTCTAACATCCTGCAAATGCATACATTCTAAATTAAAATTGTACATCCTAGCATTAAGGGCCAACGGCAAGGTCTTAAACGGTGTCAGATCCCTATTACCAAAATCCCGCCCTCACGGTGTGAGTGGCGCATGCGCAGAGGACTTTACCCTCATTGCCAACTGTAACTTCCCTTGTCGTGGGGGCCCCCTTTAACTCGACGCCATCTTAAAGGTCGTCCGAGTTCCCGTGTGAGGTATCTGTAGGAAGGACAGCGTGGACTCCCCCCATCCCCACACTCTCTATCCGCCGTCGGGGATATCCGGCCCCCGGGAAATTAGTAGGAGGGGCATATAGCCGCCTCCTCCCCTGGGAGGGGCCTATGGCCGTCTCCCCTTAGGCGACCCATCCTTAGTGGGTGCCGCCTCCCCGTGGGAGGGGCCAATGGCCGCCTCCCCCCGGGCGCTCCCATCCATTCTGGGTGGCGCCCCCCTCTAGGGACCTTGAAATTACTGCTCACCGATCATGACCTTACCGCCACAGGCCGGATAGTTGACTGACTATCCGGCCCCCCCAAACTCCTCCTAAAGGTCATGCTTCCTCAAACCCCTTAGCCATGCTATGAAGTCTCCTATGAGTAAATCATTCCCCTCCCGGGACAGGTGAACCCCATCATTAATACATGTGATCACCCCGAATACACCCGTGAGGAATGCTATGCAACTGCGCAGAACGAAACAATCTACCAATTTTATTGTTTACCCTCTTCACCGAATGGTTCAGTGCTGACACCGAAAGGCTCCCCCGCCATACCTTCCTGGGAATCATGTGGGACCAGGCAATCGTGCACCCCGGGATTCTTTTCGCTAACCAGCTAACAGCAGACAACATTTGTTCAAACAACACTCGTCTACCCAGTGTCACCAAGTCATTACCCCCCAGGTGTACTATGACTACAGATGGCGGTGACCTTTGCCGCCCTAAGAGGCCCTCAACAAATGACTCGAATTGGTCAAAACAGAGCCCGCCCTTCCCATGGAAGGCCACTCTGTACCTGTATTCCCCAGCTGCGTGAGGCGCGCCGGGGACGTATTCAAAGCAGGTGACGCGACTTGCGCAGCTGGGGAATACAGGTACAGAGTGGCCTTCCATGGGAAGGGCGGGCTCTGTTTTGACCAATTCGAGTGGCCCACGACCCATACCACTCTCACTCTAGACGGTGATCCATGACCGCTGGTCTCCTGGTACTGGGCCGACTGCAAATTCCGCCCCGCGTGACAGGCTCGCGAAACTGTAATTAAAACAAAAGACAAGAAGCGTGAGTGCATGTCAATTGATCTTTACAACATGTGCAATCGCACATACCTTTTGAAGCAATTCGAGGACCATCGCCCCAACTGTTTCACTTCGTCCGCACTCTGACCCCTGGCTGTAGCCTCAGTAGCAGCCCCTATCCTAAAGGAGTGGGTCCCAAAATCGCACGGGTCCATGCCCGCCGCAGCGATTGTCAGTGCTAGCACCCTCTGGAACTGAAACCTCGTCAGTGGGGTGCCATCCTTGTGCCTCAGCAAACTCCCCCCCATGTAGCCGCCCTCAGTGCCAAGTATTCCTCTATACACATTATCGGGCACGTGGGGGACCCTCGCGCGCGCTGCACAACAACACTATTTCCCATAGCCCCTTGGTCGGTCTTGGACCTGGCTATCATGACCACAATCGAATCACCCCTAATTTGGACGTGATCCCTGCACAAGCCTCCCTCCAAGTCTTTCTTATTCCTTGCGACCAGTTCGCTCACCCGCATAGCCCCGTGGAACGCTAATGCGAAAGCTGCCCGGAACAGAACTGCTTCGAATTGGGAGGAGCATGTCTCGTCTAGTTTCGCTATGAGTAAGGACAACCTATGTAAGCCAATCGGGCGCCTTTCATCTTGCTTGCGACCCTCGAGGCGCTGCCAGCCGCGAAGGGCTTTTTTCACTAAAAAGGAACCCGTTGGGTCTTTTATACCATGCACCTGCGCCATGAATGAAATGGCCGCCCTATGCCTATTGGCCGTTGCCGCTGATCGGCCTTCCCTATGCAGTGCTACCAGGAACCCCAGGAAGGATTCCTCCTGACCCCAGCTCTGATTCCCTGCCGGACCCAAAAATGTGCAATAGGAACGAAACGCTCCTTCGTATGCCTTCCTTGTCCTGGGGGCTAAGCTTGCTGCCACAAGGTCTTGTAATCGGGGGCACCGATTAGCCAAAGTGCTTCGGGAATGGTGCCGCCACTAGGTCCGCTGTAGGTAGATAACCCCTGAACGCCTGCATATGTGAACGAGAAAGTGCATCAGCCGCATGATTCAGTACACCCGGCACATGTTTCGCCCTGAACTGTACATTCAGTCTCATGCAAAGCAACACAACCTCTTTCAACAATCTCAAGATCCATTTGCAGCGTGCTGCCTGTTGGTTAATGCATTCGACAACAGTCATATTATCAGACCAAAACACCACTCAGCGGTCTCTGAAATCGTCTGGCCATGCCATCAGAGCAACAAAAATGGGGAATAGCTCCAGGAACCCAATGTTACTTGTGAGACCGCTGGAGTGCCACCACGCCGGCCATGTTTGCGCCGACCATCGATTACCAAAAATGGCGCCAAATCCCACGCTCCCCGCTGAGTCAGTCCACAGACCTAGCTCGTCTGAAGACGTTGGCGGCTTGTTCCACACTACTCGACCGTTGAAGTCCGCCAGAAATGCCAGCCAAATGCGCATATCCTGGCGAACCTCTGCAGACAGTCTCGTACGGTGGTGTCCTTCTTTGAGACCAGCCATAGCTTGTGCAATAGAGCGTGAGAAGGGGCGGGTCATTGGTATCACTCTCAAGGCAAAGTTAAGCTGACCCACTGTTTGCTGCAACTGGTGCAGGGTCACTTTCTCCTTACCAAGGCATAGCTTCAAGGAAGCCCTAAATTTGGCCACCTTTCCCAACGGCAAACGGAAACATCCCTCCACAGAATCGAGCTCAATTCCCAGAAACTCCAGTGAAGTAGATTGTCCAACCGTCTTACCTGGTGCCAATGGGAGTCCAAACTCACGATGATGCAGAAGTCGTGCAGCACCTGCGCACATTTCGTATCGCCGGCTGCTCCCAAAAACAGGAAGTCATCGAGATAATGCATAACATGCCTATGCCCTGTGGCCTCGGTGAATACCCACTCTAAAAAACAACTGAACATTTCGAAATAGGCACAAGAAATGGAGCAACCCATAGGCATGCATTTATCCATGTAATAACTCCCTTGGAATGCAAAACTGAGCAAACGCTGATCCTGCGGGTGTACCGGGAGCAACCGGAACGCCCACTCGATATCTGATTTTGCCATCAGCGCCACGGGGCCCAGGCGATTCAGCATGGCCACGGCCTCATCGAACGATGCGTACCGCACCGAACAGACTTCTGGGTCAATGGCCTCGTTCACCGAGGAACCCCTTGGAGCAGACAGGTTATGAATAAGTCTAAACTCCCCTGGGTCTTTCTTCGGGACAACCCCTAACGGGGAACAGATGAAATCCGCCACCGATGGGCGATGAAAAGGCCCTGCCACTCGCCCTAAGCTGACTTTCTTTGCAATTTTTCTCTCTACCACACTTGGATTATGTTGCACCGATAACTGGTTCTTACAAAAGGAGTTCCCTCGAAAATCCCCCGCCGGGATGTGGAAGCCGTGCAAGAATCCCTTCCTCAACACCCCAGCAGAGACATGATCAGGGTATTTGTTTAACCAAGGAGTCATAGCCATGAGATCAACGGGTGTAGGCAGTTGGTCACAACATTCTACCTCACTCCTGCTTGGACCCTCCCTTTCCACTCGCCCCGTTATTTTTTGATCTACATGAACTCTTTGGGTGTGAGGAATTCCCACAGCCCGCACACACATGCTTGAACCTCCATGTTCCTTGCGGTCTGTTACAGTTGCCTCGATTGAAGCCCCAACAGACCCCCCGCTTGCCGCCATTCCCGCCGGTTTTCGGCTGGTGATCGATACCGGCGCCTGCTCGAAAGGGCACCACGGGCTTTTGGCGGAAGGCCCCCGACCCACTCCCGCCCGGCGAGGATGTACCTGCCGCCCCTGGCAGGAGCTGCTTATGCCATGAGACCGAGTCGAGGCAGTCCCAAGTCAGAGAGGCATCATATTCTTTCGCTTTTCGGAATTTCATGTCATAACCTTTCCATTCCTCTCCCTCATACATTGCATAAAAATCCATAATGCGAGTTTGATAGCAAGACAGTTCAGTTAACACCTCGGGTTTACGTTCCCCCATAACTGCAGTAAATATTGCAAAGGCCTTCGCCCAATTCGTTATCGTTTCATCCACCCTGAATGCCGCCATCTTGGCGCGCCACACGCTCGGGTGCCACAAATCTTTCTGGGTTTTAGCATATTTCATCTCGCGATGGTCAGTTAATAATGAAAACATATTGACATATTTGTCTCCCCATATTAACTCCTTTGTGGCCATAGGGATGTGCTGTGCCACCCTCTCCCGCCTTGAGGGTAATGAGCCCTCCCCCGCCACTGGCAAAGCGAGCTTACCCGGTTCGGTCGTTGTTCCCGCCATTTTCTCGAGACCAACTGCAGGTCCTACCGGTGTCACCTATGGGGAAACAAGAGGAAGATTCGCCTTTGCGGCATCTCGCGACTGCCGCAATTGCTGGATTAGTAGCTTGGCCTCTTCGGCCGTGTCTCCGGGCGCCTTGGCACCCCCTGACTTTCTATTGAGCCATGTGGCCAACTGGGTGGCCAATTCAGGAGGCATATCTTCATCACTAGCGGGGGTAATCACTACCGGGATCGGTTGACCCGCGTCTGGGATTGGTACCGGGTTGTCTGCCGGCGTGACAGGGGTGGCCGGGGGTACCTCTGGGACCGGAACCTCTGGGACCGGAACCTCCCCTGAAGCCGCCCTCCTCTTGACCCGCTTCCCTCTACCCTCGGGGACAATTCCCGGCAAGGCCGGGCCTCCTTCTTAGGGTTACCAGGATTGCTCAGCGCAGCCAGTTGTTGTTTGACCTCCGCCAAACCTCGACCGATCGACGGGACTTGCCCGAGTTTCCGCTCCATGCCAGCCATCCGGTTCATCAACAGGCGTAGCACCTTATCTGTCTCGGAACCCTTTCCTGCTTTCTTGCCAGCCATGGTTTCGATTATCCACTCCTAGACGATCAACAAGGTCCTGGATTCTTCGCCTTCGAGTAACTGAAAGAAAAACACAAGAATTAAAAATTCTCAAAATTGCTGCTTGTTCCGTCGAGGGCTAACGAGCAACGAGTGGGTGCAGCCTTCAGCGCACAGGAACAAGAGGACGCTTCTTCGGATTCCCGCTCTATTTATTCTTCTGCGGGAGGGCGTGTACCCTCCTCCGGTACGCCTACTGGGCGTGGTCATCGGTGTAGGTGTCTAGGACAACCCCTCCTGGGCGGGAAAAGGTGCGCCCCGGCTACGCCGCTTTGGGCATACCAGCCGAGACACGCCCCCCGCCCAAAATGGTTTCCCGGGAGGATCGGGGCACCCAACCATATGTTCGGGGGGACCGAGTGGTCGCCCCTTTCCATGACGTTTAATTTCTGGGCACTACGCCACAACAAAATCCTGCAATTTGTCACATCCATAGTAGGAAGTAATGGGTTACTCCACCCAATACTGTCCTGAAAGTGTGGGCTGCATCACCGTCTGCGCCAACGCAAAACAGTGCTGGATAGCATTGACTGGCTTTCCTCACTGGCTGTGGTACCAGTGGCGGCCCCATGCCTTCTGCTGCTCCTCCGGGTGTCTGTGACAGGGGAGGTAATGCTGCTCCGACTGGTTGTGTCTTCGCTGTCTGCAACTTTGACAGCACCAGTGGTGGCAGATTGACTCGTGAGTAGGCCTGGGCGGAAAATTCCGTCCCGCTCACGGAATTTGCGGAATTTTGGTAATTTCGCATTCTGCGGAGAACGCAAAGTTGCCCAAAAATCTGCGTTCTGCGTGTTCGTGAAATTTTTGCTTGTTCGCGTTCTCAAAAAGCGTGTTCGCAAGATATTTTTCCCCGAGCACACAAACAGCGATTTCGAACAATAAAAAAGCATTGCGAACAAGCAAGTCCGCTTGCTTGCGTAATTTCTGCTTGTTCGCTGAGATTTTTTACAGTTTCGCAGAGATTTGCATAACGCAATTACGCAAACTCCGCCCACCCCTACTCGTAAGCAGCACTTCTAGAGCAGTGGTGACCTTTACCAGTCCCCTTGACACATCTGTGCTGCAGTGCGCCAGCCCCTCCTGCAAGGCCACGGAGCGCCTGCATAGTAGTGAAGTGGCAGTTACCAGCCGGTTCAATGCCCTCGTATGTTGCCCCGTTTTCTGCCTCTCCCTGCGCCTTGTAACTCTGTCCTCATCCATTTTGGTGCACAGCAGCATCACAGACTGGGACATATCCCGCATGCCCACTGCCATCTCCTTCATTCCCTCTGTCATTGAGTTGATGCCCTTGTCAATTTTGCTCATGTTATCATTGAGGCGCCTCATTTGTCGTTGGACTGACAGTATTGCCTTTACTGCAGGCGCTGCATCTTGACCATGGTTGCCTCCAGCCGGCCAAAGACACCATGGCTCCCATCCTGTGGAGGTGGACTTGTCACGCGAGCCCTGCGGTGGCGCCTGGCACCTGTGTGTGCTCCTTTAGTCGTGGCCACCAAACCAGCATTTCTGACATCCTGTGGCACAGTAGGAGTCCCCCCCCATGGACTCCTCAGAGGAGGACTCAAAATCCAGCAGTCTGGCAACAGCAGGCCTTCTAGGTCTCACCACTGCAGATGGTGTTGATGTTGGTGAGGCTGGCTGTGGTGGTGAGGCGGGCTGTGGTGGTGTTGTGTGGCCTGCACTTGTAGTGGCCTTCTCTGTGGTGTACTTCTGGGGTGCCCTCCCTCCCTTGTCCTGCGCAGTCCTGCTTGAGGTCTCACCTGTGCGCAGAAATTGTACATCAGCTCAGTGTACCTGCAGCCCTGCAATGCAACAATTAAAATACATTTCTGCAACACTATCTCATTGACCTCTACCTGCTTATCTCTGATGTGTGTTACTGGCCTTGTTGTCCAGTGCTATTCCTGTCATGATAGGGGTTTCACTGACTACATCTCCCATAATGCATTGCTGGCCTGTAGTAAAACCTGTACTAGAGTGAGATTCACATAGCCCAATTGAGGATTTGGGATAGAGGAAGGGGGGCACAATGCTCTGCATGCTTCTTACCTTGTTTTGAAGCAGCTCTGGCAAAGCTGTCTGCATCCCCTATTCCATAGACGCTCTCTGGCTCAATCGTGGACTCCACAAGTCTCTCGAGTTCAGTCAGGGCAGGTGCCCTGTTCCTTCCTCCTCCCATCAGGCTAGCTTGTTTTTTGTGTTCAGCCATCTTTCTCTTGGTGATGATCCAGAGGCCACACCAGCGCTTCTTGAGCACATAAATGTCCCGGGGGGTCACTCCAATGGCATTCATCTGGGACTGGATTCCAAGCCAGATTTTGCGTTTCTCCGATTCTGCTACTTGCAGGGACTGTTTTCCAAAAAGCTTGGTGTGCTGCTTAACTGCCTCCTCCACAAGGATCTGCAGTTCTACCTGGCTGATTTTGAGTTTCCTCTTTCTTTCCCCTCCTTCTGTGTCCTGGCTGGCCATTTTGCAAGATTTTCTGATAAGTTCAGGCAGTGTCCCTGTTGCTCTCCTCTGCACTCCTAGCCTCTCCAGAATGTTCTGATTGTGTGCACCTGCCTGGGGGTGGCCACTTCCTGGTTGGGAGGGGTGGTGGTTGCACAGGATTGGGTGATTCCTCAAATTCTGTGTATTTGAATTTCCGATTCGGTATTTACCGATTCGGTATTTACCAAATCGGTATATACCGATTCGTAAACTCCAATAGGTATTGCGGATTCGGTAAATATTTACTGATTTTTACCGATTCGGTAATAATTACGAATTATTACGTACACTGGAAATACCGATTTCTAAATACCGATTCGGTAAAATTTGGTATTTAGGAATCGGTATTTCTAAATTACTTACATATGGCCCCATATGTCTATGTGACAGCCACAGTTATTTCTAGATGTGGGATCCTGCCATAGCTTGATCCATAGAGCACCAGTGTTTTTCGGAGGCAGGGCGACTCCACTTCTTCAGGAAGTGGGGCTGAGTGGCCTAAGAAGTATCTAGCTATCATGGAGACAGCTAGTCCCCCACCAGGTGGGGCGGTAAAGCATTTGCATATGGAGCCTAGGTTTCTTCCCATCCCAGATAAATGTATTGATCCCGAGCTGCAGGGTCTAAAGGGTATGCTGTGGTGTTATCAGTGACAAGGATTTTCTATCCTGCCCATCCATGACAGTTGCAACCGTCGACAGTTAGCTAAGTCTTACAGAACCAGTGTGTAATTAAGTGCCACTATCTTTTCTATTGTTCGGGTCAGTTTGATTCCCAGATAAGGTATGGACTCTCTCACTCATTCAAAGGGGAACACAGAGCAGAGATGGGATTCATTTGGCAGTGAAAGAGATAGGTTCAAAATTTGGGACTCTGTTTGTTTATCTTTAACCCTGCAAGTGCCCAAAGTATTGAAGCTAAGACACAAAGGCCAGGAGGGATGATCAATGGTTAGAAAGGGCAATAATAATGTCATCCGTGTAGAGGCTAATGATATGCTGATCGCTTCTAAAGAGTATTCCCACAATGGTAGGATCCGCTCTCACTCATTGGGCTAGGGGTACTATGTATAAGGCAAATAGCATGCCCCTCTGAATGGGGAAGAGTTGGAATGATACACCATTTACCCTCATTGAGCCCATGGTCAAATATAGATGCTGTGGCTCCAACATTAAAATCTGTCTCCAAAGCCAAATTGCTTTAAGGTTGCAAAGAGATAGGGCCAGTGTACTCTGTCAAATGCTTTTTTGGAGTTGGTTAAAAGGAGGTGAGCCTCCCGTTGGGACTGGTGGATCTTGTCCATGAGGTGGATGATGCGCTTGGTGTTATCCCCACACTGATGATTCAGGATCAACCAGGCCAGGCCTAAGGGGTTTAAGGCAGTGTGTTAGAATGCTTGTGAATAACTTGGCAGCAATGTTAAGAAGGTAGATAGGTCTATAGGACCTGCATAGTGTGTTATCTTTATCTGGTTTGGGAATGACGGAGATGGATGCCTCGAGCATGGTGTCAGTGATGGCCCCAGTATCAGCAAAAGAATTAACTAGATTGGTAGAACTGAGTGGGCCATCAGGACCCGAGACCTTCAGCAGCTTTAATCGGGCAATAGCCGAGATCACCTCCTTGATCATAATAGGCTTCTCCACAGTATCAGATTGATTTGCTGTTAGAGGGGTCACCAGGGATGCTTCTAGGTGTGACAGAATACTGTCTACAGGACATTCGGGGCATTTGTATAGTGTTCTCTAGTCCTCAAAGACTTATTTTGTATTTTGTACAATCCCGCGGACCTCAATAGCCTCATTATTATGGATAATTTTGAGAGCATCCTTGTGCTTTTTAGCCTGAAGATGGATTACCAGCATCCTTCCACAGCTGTTAATCCCTAGAAATAATGTATGCTTTAACTGTGACATTGCGTATTCCTTCCTGTCGAGGTCTAGACGCTTGATGTGTTGGCTTGTCTTCTTCAACTCCCAGCACACACTTGGGGCCCAGGTGCATTTGTATATTGCCTCCAGTTCCAATACCTTTTTGCTCCAAGCCAACTCGATTCTCCCGCCGGTGAGGTTATTAGTCACTGAAATAGCTATCAGTTGACCTCTGACTACTAGCTTTAGTGCCTCCCAAAGAGAGGCCACAGATGTCTCTCTGTATCGTTGTGCCAAAGGAAATGAGCCATTACCTCTTGCATCGCAGTCACTGTGGCCTCGGACTGGAGAAGGCTATCACAAAGTCACCATAGGGAAGGTAAGATAGTACTTCAGTCCACCCCAATTACAATCAAGAGGGGGACATGATCAGAAAATGACATTGGAGCATGGTACACATTTTGACCAGTGCTTGTATTGTGAAGGAGACTAAATAGTAATCGATGCGGGAATGAGCTTCATGGGCTAAAGAATATTATGTGTAATTCATAGTAATAGGGTGGAAGAGTTGCCCACGTCACCTAAGCCGCAGTCACCCATCCACTGCTGTCCCTGAGATGAGAAGGCTCCAGACTTACCAAAACGCGCTGCTAGATTGGTCCATGTTTGAGTACATAACGAGGTTCAGGTTGTCCCCCACTAAGATGGCTGCATCAGGAGATTTCAAAACTGACGTGAGAGGCCCAACAATTAATTTTTCTTGTTGGTCATTGGGCACATATAGGGAAGCAAGCTTCATATGAAGGTTGCCCGCTTGTATCCATCCAGTAGGCAAGCATCCATCCTTTAATCTCAGCTGCTTTACTGAGAGCCTCACTCCGGAAAGCCATAGAGAGTAGGATCACCATCCTACCCTTTTATCGCAGGCCCTGAGAACCAAAACTTGTGCGGTAACCAGCAGGATTTCATCCTATATTCATCTTCAGGGAAACGATGTGTCTCCAGAAGGAGGCAGACATTACTGTTGGACAGCTCCAGGAGACACGGAACGGTGATCCGCTTGCTCAGGTTGTAGAGGCCCCAGACATTGAGGCAGGTAAATTTAACCTCCAGAGGGTCAGTTGGTATAGGCTATGTCACCAGTCCCCAGCATGGCACCCATGTCCCAGGGAAAACAACACAGAGTCAGATGGAACCATCTGAGTCCCTGATGGCGTGTGGAGCTGTGGTCAGTGTGAGTAATGTGGAGGAATTACAAGTAACAAATCCCCTAGAATATTTGAAACAAAACCAAGGCCTTTACAAGTCCATGAATGCTGGAAAATTGGAACATGGTCATGGTCCAGTTAGAGAGGCAAAGTATTGTACTTGATGTGTATAAGTGTGGGTCCACACCTCCGTCTACTCAGATTAAAGCAACAGAGAGCAGTCCCAGGGTATAGACATGTGCAGAGGTCGCCCAGAATAGAAGGAGGTATCGAAGATCATGTGGAATTCATGCCAGTACCAGATGCCAGACTGCTCAAAATAGCTTGACACTCCTGAGTGCATTCCTTTGGACTGGGGCTGGGTGTTTCTTATATTTGCATACAAAAAGGGGGACTAAGGGTTTTTTTTTCCCAGGTCCAGCATATAAGCCCAGCAATAGATAAATACAAAAAGGGGTATGCAGTTCCTGAACGGATTATGGTATCCCTGACCCACTCTGTTAGTGAAACTGCTTCCAACTTTAGGGCCTGCATGCAACTTGTTGCAGAGTGGATGGTCTCCAACTCCCTAAAGTTGAACGGGGACAAGACAGAGGTCCTGGTCTTTGGCAAGGACCAGGACATGTGGTCAGGTGACTGGTGGCCTCCTTCTTTAGGTAGCTGCCCTATACCTACTAAATCTGCCAGGAACCTAGGCGTCATCTTTGACACCCAGCTCTCCATGGAGCTACAGGTTAACAGAACGGTGGCGACCTGTTGGGGTGTCATCAAGACCCTGAAAAGGATCGTGCACTATCTGTCCCCACAGGCGCGGAAACAGGTGGTGATTGCCCTTGTTGGCTCAAGGCTTGATTACTGTAACTCAGTATACGCCGGGGCCAACAAGGGCCTGCTTCAGCGTTTGCAGGTCATACAGAACGCTGCAGCGCGGTTTGCTCTCGCTTTGCCCTGGTTGGCATCTATGACCTTAGCGAGGAAGAACCTCCATTGGCTCCCCATTCCTTCAAAGATCACTTTTAAACTCCTTTGCCTTACATATAAGGCTTTAACTGCAGGCTCGGCTGATGCCCTTGGTTCATTACTCACCAGATATGTTCCGAGCAGATGTTTACGATCCAGCGAGCTTCATCAACTGGTAATTCCCAGAGCCAAGAAGGCTAGATGGGGGAGCAAAGCTTTCTCCATATTGGCACCTCTGATGTGGAATTCACTCCCCCTTGAAATCAAACTACTTCCTTCCCTCGACCTCTTTAGGAAGTCATTGAAAACTTGGCTCTTTATTAAGGCATACCAGTAGGCTCTGTTTCTGTCTGCTAACAGCTTTTTATTTGGTTTAGGCGCCTTGACGCCCACTGGGCATAGTTGCGCATTATAAATAATATTTCATTCATTCATTCATTCATTCATAAAACAGGTTCTGTGTCTAGACACAGAGGGAGAAGAGGGGGAATCCCTATTTTTGGAATTAGGACCCTCACACAGCCAGCTAGGTTTCATGCTTCATCATTGGGTCTGCTCCTCGTCGGGTCGGGCTGAAATACCCGACGAGCACCCATGAAGGGGCTCTTTGACGGAGATCTTGGATTCCTTGCCGTTGGGTGCAGTGCGTATAAGGGGCCTGTGGTGTTTAGATGTGTCAAGGGATCAGATGTTTGTTTCAGAGATGGTACTGGTGAATGGTAGATAAGGGTTCAAGGTATTAATCCAAAGGCAGAACTCATCGCATTCATATCTGTCCTCTTTCCAAAATATGAGGAAATCATTGATAAACCGCGTCCTTACAGCCACATTCGCGAGGAAGGGGGTAGTTGGACTGTGTACCTCCCTTGTCTCAAAAGCGGACATGCAATTCCAAAAAGAGGGACTCCGCCTTCTTCTCCCTCTGTGTCTGGACACACAACCTGTTTTATCCATTTAGGAACTGCATACCCCTTTTTATATGTTTCTTATATTTGCCAGACTTTTGCCAGACCACAGATCTCAGGGGGTAAGTATTGAGGGTATCAGGCAGGGGAGTCTCCAGGCAGGTCCAGGATGCAGCGAGCTTCTCCCAGTGTCTTGGATTGAAGCAGTTGGCAAAAGCAAAAGACCAGTCTGAAGGGAGGCCCCCTACTGTAAGAAACCTCCTTCGAGTGCACAAATTCAGTGACTGGTTTAAAGTCTCTGCGGCACTGCAGGGTAAGCACAGAGATGTCCTTGAAGAGAGCTATTTGATGCCCATGGAAGCGTATAGGGTATGACTCTCTGGCCTTCTTGATAATGCCTTCCTTAGTCTGAAAGTCATGTACACATGAAAGGATATCCTGGGGACTGGAACTGGGGCCTCCTGAGTGACTGACCTAGTGTACCCTGTCAACTTGCAAAGTGACATCGTACACAGGGCCCAGGATGAAGCGGAACTGCACTTGGATATAAATCTGCATATTTGAGCCCTCAGCGCCCACCGGTATTCCCTGCATGTGAGCGTTGTTTTGGCAGGATCTGTTCTCTAGGTCCACTGCCTTAGCCCAAAGGGTGGCGTGTTGTTCATGCAGACGAATAACCTCCCGTCTAAGCATTTTAATCTCCTCGCCTTTGGCTATTTTGTTCTCTTCTAGGGAGGAACCTACTCTCCCATGGAGCTCAGGTCCTACTTCACATCTTGCAGTTCTTGGGAGAGGTCTCTCTTGAGGTCTTAGATGTCCGCTATGAGGGGGTCAAACAGGGAGGCCAGAAAGGTCAGGTCACCGGTTCCTGATCCTGGTCGAGGTCATCTCCCGAGTCTGTCTGATGAGGCTGTTGTGGGCTGAGGGCATGTTCTTTAGAGGTAGCTGGGGTAAAGCGGGTTAGCATGTTGTGCACAGACTGTTCTTGTCTGCTTTTTGCTGCTGCCATGATGAAGGTGAGGGGGATATGTACTGTGTGTCTATGTCCATAGAGTGACAGTCCTCCCTGTAGTGCACCAATGAGATGTCACCCCCTGGGCCCCTTCAGCTCTTGCAAGTTTCCACAGCAGGAGGCAGGAAGTGTTGAGGGTCTACCTTCAACACCAACAAGCAATCAGGCGTTAGGGAAACAGTAATCGAGATCCCAGGGGGGTGGCTAAGTGTGCGGGCCCCATCAAGTACACACCGGGTCCACTATGAGTGAACCTGGCCACATCAGAGTCGCATGGCTCAGCCCCATAATCACTCCATCCCCAGGGTCAAGCTGGATATAGCCAAGGGGAGGAAACAGGGGCTACAGCTCAGTGCAGATGATTGCTGGTGCAGCTTCTCTGGCAAATGGGGGGGCTAAGCACTGCGCTGACAGGTCAGCAGGTTGGTCAACCACAAAAATGGATCACTCCACAGTGCAGGCCATAGTACCGTTCACACCAAAGGCCTCTCCACTTGTCAGACCTCCTCTGGAATCTGCACCCTGGACCCCAGGATGCTACCTTGGATCCATACATCTCAGCTCGCCCCAGCTACAACATTGAGCACTGCACTCACAGCTTCCAGGGTAGGCACCAAAGCACCTCAGCCCCATAGATGCTGTGCACCTCTGTGGCACCAAGGAAACGCAAGGGAGAAAAGAGGTTTTACTAAGCAATGGGGGCATACCAGCCAATTTCCCTAGCGCAGCCCAGTCCAGCGGCGTTCACAGAGACAGTTCTTCAAAACGAGGTGGACCCCAAGATCAGGCCGCCCGTGGAGAGCAGCTGTGTGGTAATGGGCCAAGTGGGTATCGCTACAGGCCACAGCTTTTTGTGCCCTGGATACAATGGGTTCCCCTCCGCAAGGTTGGACCACATAAATGCATCACCCCACCACCACAAATCCTTCCTGTGCACAAGAAGGGTTTGCATTAATCCGGTGTCGCGTCTTTCTGCTAACCTTGCAAGTCCCACCAGGATACAGATACTAAGCCTTCTTCCTTCACTGGTTCACACTTATCCTTTGGTGATGCAACCATACAGGCCTTTTTTTCTCTCACTGGCTTACACTTTTACTGTAAAGGAATGCCAAGAAATCTCTAAACCCTGATGACGTCCCTTATCTGGATGAAATGCGTTTGCTGGGGTGCAGTTTGATGTTGTGAAGAATAAAGAAAATAGTTTTAAGGTATCATGTCTATGCTCCTGCATCATATTAGATCTATAAGAAGAATATGTGTGTTTGAATAATCTGGATTAATATTGGATTAAGTGAACCATCGGCAAATTCACTGGACTTCCTATGCACTCACTTGTATATATTGTTTTTCACTATGATAATCCATTTTGAAGCAGGCACTGTTCCCACAACAACACAAGACACAGAAGTCTGGTAGGAAAAAAGCAGGGTCCTTCAGGAACAAGACAGGAGATGTACAAATATTCTTCAAGTATCCTGTTTGCCTGATCCTGGATGCAGACCTTGTATATGTACCTGCGAGACCTGTCATGTAGCTTTTGATACTGGGGTGTCAACTATAGGGCCACAACCCCACACTGCATTTTTGTTTGAGCTCAGAGAAGTTATCTCTGCCCATTCAGGACAGCCTATTGTCTGCTCCTGAGAAACATATTCCACATAATTCAAGACTGAGCAGGGCTTGGAGTAGCTGGATAGCTAATACAAATTTCCCTTCAGAAAACTCAGGAAATTAGAGGTTAACTTTCTAAAAAGCACATTCTCTCAATATTTATTAAATAATCTCACTTCACCTTTGAATTTGATTTTACTAACTACTAACATAGTCGTTTAATTATTCTTCTAGCTGGTTCTTTTCCAGAAGTAGCAGCATTAACATTTTAATCTAAAAACTGGTTTCCTGCATAGGACAGCTAGGCCTGCCATAGTAAAAACTTAGGGCCTAGTCACTGTCAGGATATCTTAACAATAATTTGCTATATATTCTGCCTCTTAATACAATTCACCCTGCCTTGTGGGCTATGAAGCCTACATAGGAGTGCCCTACTACGATTTAAAATTAAGGACCTTACCTGTCTAAAAGGGTTACTGCAGGTTTAAACTGCAGCATCCAGGCTACAATTGCAGGCCTGCAACTATGTTTTCATTGCCACAGTAGTGGATGACTCAGTAAGTGCTGCAATTCACAGGTGACATTTAATTTTCCATGCCACAGGTGCAGTTTTTACACAATATTCTATGGTCTTATATGAGAGTTAAATATGCCAGGCAGGAAATAGCCAATACACTGAGCACTGAATAAAAAGGCAAAAAATAAACAGCCATCCCATTGCCAAATTCCCACTGTTTTAAGCAGAAAGCATGTTTAAAAGCCCTCTGCATTGGCAGGGTCAGATCCAGCCTTTCATCCTTCTACCAGGTACAGCCCCAGCGAGCAATTTGACCACCTCAATAGGTTTGACCTCCCCATAAGTTCTGTTTTTACACAACTGTCTCTCTGACAAGCTCAGTCCCAGCCACTAACCTCGTTCATTGGGAATGATTCTCATCTGCAGACCCTGACTGCAATAGAGCGAACCCTAGCCTATTCGAAAAAATAGGTTTCTTTCTAAAAGGGGGATAGAACCTACTGAAAATCCTTGTCAAGGTGAATGATCAAAGTCCCTAAATAACCCTGTGTTTGATCCTCTGGTAGTTTGGCACAAAGCATCCAGGCAGAACTTATAGTCAATGTGTAAAGTAAGTATGCAAAGCTCAAAACATAATAGAGTGAGAACATAACACATAAAAAATCCCAACTCAATTTGGAAACATAGAGTACATTTTATAAAATAAAATGGCACTTAAGTGACAACAATTCAATAAGTAGAACAAGAGGTAAACTGCATGTATCTAGTCACACTAGACCAGGACAAACTCTTAAGCCAGATAAAGGACCAGGTTTGTCTCGCTGGAAGTTTACCTTCTGGCTTAAATACTGGGACTGTGCGGTGTCAGCTCTGGTGAGGTCTTTGGTCAGGTGCTGTGTGGGTCTTCAGGCCTGTGCGTCACTCTGCACTGGATCTGATAAAGCTTTCATTTGGAAGATGCACAGCACTGCTCTGTATCGCTCTGTATCGCTCTGCTTCAGATTCAGATTCTGCATAACTCTTCGTCAAATCCATTGGAACACACAGTTAGTCAGGGAGAAGTACACTCTGACTCTGGTCAAGGGTCCAGGAGCTTAGTGACCATACTTCGGGGTCAGGACTTATTCTGACAGAATCCAGCAGAGGGACCAGCTCAGATTCAGTTGGGTTCAGCCAGCTGGGAAGCAGGACAATCCTTTGGAAACTTGTTGTATCTAGTAGTTTACACCGGCGGTCAGCCAACTGAGCCTTGAACTCACCTCTTGGATCCTGGGTTCAAGGCAAGTAGGTCCAGTGTTCCATCTAGTGTCAGACTGCAGGTCAGTGTTTCTTTTGAGTTATCACAGGTCTAGGACTATTCTTAGAGAGGTTCTGGAGATGTCATTCTCATACCCAGTGCCAGCCTATGGTGGAGGACAGGCCCTTTGTCTTCCCCCTATACCAGTTCTGGTCAGTTCTTCTCCTTTCGCTGTGTATTGGGCCAGCCTGTCTAGATGTACAGCCCCCCACGCCATCCTGCTCAGGGAGGGAAGCCCCTCCCCACACGCAATGCCCTTTGTCCACTGTCTGGGAGTAACACACATGACACAGCAGGGGAACCGGTGGTTAGGTGACACTGACCGCTGACAGAAAGGCACATTTGACTTAGACAGGAAAATTACAACTTTCCAAATCTGTCCTTCCCAAAAATGTAATATAAAATACATTGCAACTTTAAGTGAGATTTTAAATAGCTTTTCAAATGAGTCCTTGAATCATGGTTCTATCTATTCCTGGAAGGAAGTTAAGCATTACAAAGTGTTGTACTGAAACCCAGTATTTCTCCATGGAAACTCCATCCTTGCCACAGTGAAAAAAATGACTTTGGAGGCTTTTCACCTGCAGGACATGTAATTTTAAATATACATGTCTACCTTTTAAATACCATGCACCTTGCTGTATGGGTACTTAGGGCCTTCCTTAGGGGTGACATGAGTATTAAAAAGGCAGATTTAGGCCTGGCAAATGAGTTATTTTGCTAGGTTGAAATGGCAGCTAAAATCTGCATTTCCAGGTTGCAAGGGTAGCCTTAGACATGTTTTATAGTGCTACTTTAGTGGGAGGCACAATGAGTGCTACAACCCACTTGTAGCATTTAATTTACAGGCCCAAGGTATCTGTAGTGCCATATACTATGGACTTAAACTATGCTTATCAATTAGGTTCATGGCAATTTTACCACATTTATAAGAGAGAGCCCAAGCAGTTTACCACTGGTTAGCTGGAGTGAAGTGCACATAAAAGTATCAAACTGGCAGCTTCAAGACCTTGGATGGAATTTTAGATTCGTCCCACAGAAAAGCCACAAACTCTTGTTTCAGATTGGAACTTAGAAACTTTTTCACACTTCCCTTGTTAGGTCCTAGTGTGGCAATCTTGATGGTGTATCTGATCTGCGCTCTATCGCAGTCGGTCTCAAAGCATACCTCATTCCCAACTTACCACGCCCATTGACTAGCATTGGTGCTTTGCTCTCTTTGGACTATTTTCTCTTCAATCTTTAAAATTCCATATCTTCAGTTCCCCTTATAGGATTGTAGCTGTTTTGGTGTTATTTTCCTCATTAAATTTTTCTCTATTTGAATAAATGAATGTGGGATTTTTAATGTGTTGTGTTTTTGATTTTCAAGCTATTTTGATACTTCTAAATGCTTCACATATGTTCCTCAAGTTAAGCAAGTCTGCTCAGTGTCATAGCGATGAGGGGTTGAACTAAGTTTTGAATTAATTAAACCTTTTAATGGACCTAATAAGTTAGTGACAGACCTCAGCATCATCAACTGCACTATTGCAGGCTCCCCATGACCCACCACCACACCCCCCACACCGGCCCACCGCAGATGGAACAAAATCACAGAGACCCAATGGAATGCCGCCCTCAACATCACCAGACCCATCACCACCAGCAACCTTGAGAAAAACATCCAAACCTTCTCTGACTGAATCTCCAACTGCACTGACACAATCGCACCCTTGAAAATGGCCAGCAACTGCAGACCCAGCAAACACGTCAGCTGGTTTTCTCCTGAACTCTGGGCCCTTAAAAGCGAGTGCAAGCAGCTGGAGATACAATGATGCTTCTCCAGGAACCCTCATGACCTCATCACCTTAAAATCTGCCATCAGTAAATACCACCACCACTCAAGGAAACCAAAAAGTACTCCTGAACCATCTGAATTAAGGCTAGCGCCAACCACACAAAAGAAGCATTGTCAGAGAATTTTCCTGCCTATCTGCCACAGAGACCATGATTTGCCCTTCCCAAACCGTCTGTGACTCCCTGGCGGACTACTTCCACAACAAGATAGCAGAATCTACAGCCAACCCACCTTGGCCACCTCTTGACTCACACTGACACCTCCCATCGCCACCTCACAGATTGGACATCACTCACCATGCCAATCAATACAGCATTCATGACCTCCATCCACTCCGGGGCACCAACAGAACCCTGCCACCCCATGTCTTCAACCTAGGACAGAAGGAAATCAGCAGTGCACTCCCCAACTTCCTCAATTCATCCATCATCACTGCCACCTTCCCTGAAGCTTGGAAACATGCAGAGGTGAAACTCCTCCTGAAGCAATCCTCTGCCAACCCCATTGAGATTAAGAACTACTGCCTCATCTCGCTGCTCCCCTTCCTGGCCAAAGTCCTGGAGAAGGCCATCAATCGCCTGCTCACAGATCACCTAGAAGGAAACAATCTACCCGACGCCGCCCAGTCCCACATCTGCTCCACCCGCAGCATCAAGATCACCCTAAAAGCCATCCTCAACCATGGTGAAACAGCAGCCCGGATCCTCCACAACTTCTCGCAGCTTTCGACTCTGTATCCCAAAGCACCCTCATCACTAGACTCTACAACATCAGCATCAGAGGAAATGCCCTCAAATGGATCACCTCCTTCCTCACAGGGCACACACAGAAAAGCTGCCTACTGCCCTTCACCTCAGAACCCAAGTGCATTATCTGCGGAGTACCCCAGGGATCCTCCCTCAGCCCACCCTCTTCAATGCCTACATGACTCCACTGGCCAAAACAGAGTCAACATCATCTCTTATGCTGTAGACTCCCAACTCATCCTCTCTCTAATGAAAGACACCACAGCCACCAGGTTTATCTTCCAGAATGTCATAACCAATGTCACAAACTTGATGAGATCCAACAACCTGAAGCTGAAAACAGACAAGAAGTGAGTGCTCATATTCAGAAAGAACAACTCCCTATGGGATGACACATGGTGGCCCCCTGCACTCGGACCCTCGTCCACCCCTACCAACCATGCCTGCAAACTCAGCATAATCCTGGACAATGATCTCTCCACGAAGGGAATGTCCACGTAGTACCCTCCTCCTGCTCCCACACCCTCCAAATGTTTCATAGGATCTTCAGGTGGATCCCCGTCAGCACCAGGAAAACAATGACTCAAGCCCTCATCATCAGCCGACTAGACTACGGAAATGCACTCTACACTGGAACACCACCCATCTCCACCAACAACATCAGACCTCACAGAATGCCATGTCCAGACTTATCCTCAATCTCCCCATATGGACCAGCATCAACCCCCACCTCAGAAGTCTTCACTGGCTCCCCCGTCCAGACGAAATGCCAGTTCAAGCTGCTGACTCACGCCCACAAGGCCCTACAGAAGGCCATACCCTCATACATCAACCACCGCTCCCCTTCCACCAGTTGAGCAGCCAACTCCAATCCACCTCCCTCACCCTTGGACACATCCCCTGCATTCTACGGAACCGCAGTGGAGGTCTTTCTTTCTCCCACCTTGCCATCAAGTCCTGGAATGACCTCCCACTCCATCTCTGAACTTTCCCCTCACTTTTTGACTAAGGCTCTCCATTCTTCAATCCCTGGAAACCCTCCGGGGTGATAAGCTGCGCTATATAAATACCTATCGATTGATATGACAGTGAATGTATTACTTTTTTTTTAATTACTACCCACCTCAACTAATAATTCACTCTGTCACACTAGTGTTTAGCAGTGGGATCCAGAACGTGTTCTTAGCAGAACCGCTCAATTTAAAAGTTGAAATAAAAAATCCCTAAACTTAAACAACAGAACAAAATGATTTTAAATTGGTGTAAGGTCTTTCATTTTGTTATTTTTCATTTTCTAAATTAATTTTGAGTTCAATTTTGCAGCTAAAGTCTTGTTTGGAAACATGGAGTTAAAGTGGACTACTCCGGCTAGTCTTATAGTACTGGAGATGAAGATGAAGACCCTATACAGAGAAATTAATCTGAAAATGGTACTGAATGCCAGAAAGGCAGACAAAGAAAAGGCCTCCAGGACTTGGAAAGAGGTCTGCCAAGCACAGATCACCTCAGTGGAGAATGATGAAGAGATTGAGGAACATCAAGGAGAGAAGGAGGCAGATAATGTTCAATCTCAAACAAACTTTTCATGTGCAACTTCCAGGACAAATGGTGAAGGTGCCCCCAGCCACAACCTGAGCTCCTTACAGCTCATAGCCCAACAGATGGCATTTCAAGACAAACAGAGAGGGGTCATCAGGTCAAGCTGGCTGCCCTAGCCCTGGAAAAAAAAAGATTTCACTGGAAGAGAAGTCAGTTATGATGATGATGACAGCAACAGACAGGTATCTACAAGTGGTTAGACTCCCCTCACTTTATGCCTAGCTTTGTGGTGGGGAATAGAATTGGAAGAGGCCCTAGCACGGATATTTAGCCATACACCTGAGAAGTACTGGAAGAAGTTCCGGGACACCCACAAAAGAGTCACAGCAACTTGGGCAGATTTTGTAAACATCTCATTGAAAGCACTACACAACTGTCTGAAAGACAATATAGTGGATATTTGTAATGGGCTATACAATGTTATTGTAACACAGTACATTTTGAGTGATTGTAAGCATCTAGTAGCCTCTGAGCTGACTGGCCCCAGAAGCTTAGAAAGGCAGCTGATGTGGAGGTATGCATTAGGGTGCCCAAAAGATCTCCAGGGGGGCGATGCCAGGAAGGGGAGGGGGCAGGTCTACAGCACGGAAAGGATGGGAGCAACAGGTATTAAATAGAAAGCACTTCAGGGCCCCAAACTTCTGAAAAGGTGAAAGAGTCCTAACCCACTCATGAAAACAGGGAGGTGGGAACCCAGGGGATAAGAAACCCTTTCAGAGGGGTAAGTGCTTTGACTTCCTACAGACAGGACACTAAACGAGAACATATGTATGGACCAAAGGAAGTTTAGCACTAGTGAACATTCCACAGCATTGGCTAATATTTATTTGGGGGAGGATGACCGAGAGGAGGCCCTAGCAGCCTTTAGTTGAGAAGCAGACCTAGAATGTAAGGTTGTGATCCCTTGAAGTTATATCAAATGCTTCCACACACTCACAGTGAATGGGATCCCTGTCAATGCTTTGAGGGATACAGGTGGCAGCCATATCATGGTGTTGGAAAGTCTGTTTTCCGCAGAGCAGTATCTGTCTGGATGGGTTTGTAGGCTAAATAATGTCTGTGGGCGGGAATTTGCCCGCCCAGTGGCTTAGTGCACCCCAAAAACCCAGATTTCTTAACACCATCGCTGCTGCAGCAATTCTCATATGCTAACTATTCTGAATTCCCATTGTTCATGACGAGCTCAGCTCGTCATCAGCACAGCTCAACCGTGCTTCATGACGAGCTGAGCTCGTCATGAGCATCAAAGGGGTTAAGGAACTGTTCTTGTGCATTGGGTGCAGAAGCCATGGAGACGATTAAGGGATAGGAGGCACATACCTCTCATACAGGGAGGCCCAGGTGTCATCTGCTCTGACAGGTGAGGTTCCCATGAGGTGAGGCCATATCTGGCCTGATGGTGCTGCTTGCACTGTCAGAGTGACAGAAGACAGGGGACAAGTGTCAGACAGACTCCTACAAGACAAGGCAGTAAGTGTCACCCTTGACGGGTACTGTGCTTCCTTCCTAAAAGTAATGGACTGTCAATTTCAGTGTTACAGAATTTGAGGTGCCCACAGACAGGACTCCTAAAGGGAACTTCCTCATGCCCCAACAGGAAGGTTAGCACTAGTAGACATTCCACAGGGGTGACTAGTATATATTTGGGGAGGATGATCCAGAACAGTGTTCTCCAAAGTCAGTCCTGCAGGGCCAGATCTATGCCAGATTGTTTGCATATTTCCATTTAGATAAATGTAGTTATACTAAAAATATGCCATTGACCGCGCCCTGGGGGACAAACATTGGAAAACCTTGATCCAGAGGATGCCCTAGTGGCTAGTGCGGAAGTGGACCCAACATCTGGTGAACGCAACCATAACCCCCTGCAGGGTCTTAGCTCATGACCTTGTTGATTTAAGATTAGAATTGGGGTTCCGAAAACCCTCCCAAAACCCCTGGTACTTTAAGCCTCTGGCTATAAAGAGGCAAAAAGCCACATTGTGACTTCCGTGGATAGAATCCTACAGGGCAACAGAGACTCATTTTTCTCTGCGCAGACCTATACGCAGTATTCTGTTGAAACATTCAGCACTGGTAAAACAGCCATCCACAAAATCAAAGCATAAGTTTGAATCTCTCATTTGGTCTTTAGCCTCCGCCTATTCCTCCTCTTCCCCAAACCTGATAATTTTGGGAAAGCTCTGCACATTGGAGGAGGAAACATGCTACCTCCACATACAACAGAGGCACTATGTATGAGGAGTTATCAGCCTACAAACTCCTCCAGCAAAACTTCCCTATCAATCCCTGCCATCCAATCATCAGATGGCCACCTTCTAACTCTATAGTGACATAATTTCAAAAGTATTATGAAAATTTCTATGACGCAGGAGGGCACTCACCTTGGAAACAGAAACATCTTTTTTTAGCACCTTCAATTACCAAAATTGACTCCAACCCAAACAGTCCAGCCGGAGGGTGTGATCACGGCAGAGAAGTTTGTCACAGCTCTCAATGCTATGCCCACTGGGAAAGCTCCTGGAGCGGTTAGCTTCCCAGCTGCATTTTATAAATCCACCAAACTCCAGAACATTTCAATCCTTGTGTTGGTCTCTAAAGACACCTTCGATTAAGGACACCTCAGTACTGATTTCCTTGGAGCTCGGATCTCAGTGATACTGAAACCTGGAAAAGCCCACCAGGAATGTTCTAGCTACCAGTCAAAATCTCTAATAAACATGGCTGCAAGATATTGGCCAAGGTTCTAGCTGCAGATCTCAAACAAACTATCACTACACTCTTTGCAGGTGTGCTTTGTTCTCGGTTGTTCCTCCCCCAATGACGTTCACTCTCTCCCACGTACTTTGGCAGGTGAGAAACAATCTGCATTAAAATGTCCTCCTCTCTCTGGACGCTAAAAAGGCATTTGACTGTGTGGACCCGTCTCAGACCATGGAGAGGATGGTCATAGCAATATACACACAAGAGATTGACAAGAAGATGATACAAGTCCAATACCCACACTCCTAAATCATAATCAATGAATCTGAAAGGTACTGTTCCTGTCAAGAGAGAGAAGAAAAGCAAGGTTGGAAGTAATAGTCAAGGGGAATCCTTATGATTATTATTTAGTGCCCTCACCCACCCAGTTGGTGTCATGCTTCATCATAGGGCCAGCTCCTCTTTGGGCCGGTGATGCAATGCCCTAGAGAGGCAGCAATAGGCTCTTTGTTGAAGATCTTTTTTGGTTTTCAGCTGTAAGGATGAAGATGTGTATGAGGATTATATGTGTGTGTAGGGAGGAGTGAGTGCAAATGGAGTGCCAATTGAATTAAATCTGTCTAGGGGATAGTTTTAATATACTGGTTCCCTTGGCAGGGATAAAAACAATAGAAGAAGTGCTATCATAAGGACACAATTAATCAGGATAGCCTTAATGTGATTTATGTGTGTGTAAATAATATCGATGACATTAATTTCGAAATAGGAAATATCGAAGCTCAAAATATTGATAGTAAAAAATATCGACGTTTTAAAGTTATGTTTTAAAGTATGTTAAGTAATGATATAGTAAAATGTTGTCTATATATTATTTCATTTTTAATTATTAGTGAAATAAATTATGTTAAAAGTTTCATAGCGGGATGTAGAGTTTATAGGGGATAAGGGTGGGTAGTGTTTTAAAAATTTATAGTGCAAAAATAGAATTTTAAATTTCGAATTTTATACAAAAATGAAAAATTTCGAAATTTAAAAAAAAAATTGAAAATTGCGAAATTGTATAGAAAATTAATGATTTGTGTTTAATGTTTGGTAGTGTATTATTGGGTATATAGTAAAAAGTTGTGTATATATAATTTCAGTATTAATTTTTTTGAAATAAATTATGTAAAAAGTTTAGGAGCGGGATGTAGAGTTTATAGGGGATAAGGGTGGGTAGTGTTTTAAAAATTTCTAGTGCAAAAAAAGAATTTTTATTTTAGAATTTTATATAAATGTGAAAAATTTCGAAATTTTAAAAAAAAAATCGAAAATTGCGAAATTGTATAGAAAAATAATGATTTATGTTTAATGTTTGGAAGTGTATTATTGGGTATATAGTAAAATGTGTATATATAATTTCTGTATTAATTTATTTTGAAATAAATTATGTAAAATGTTTAGGAGCGGGATGTAGAGTTTATAGGGGATAAGGGTGGGTAGTGTATAAAACATTTATAGTGTTAATTTTTTTTTTTTTTTCGTATTTAACAAAATTTTGACAAATTTCGAAAAATCTAATACATTTTCACATTGTGCGAAATAGAAAATAAAAATAATGATTTATGCTTAATGTTTGCTAGTGTTTTTTTGGGTATATAGTGGGAATATTTATTAAAATAATCTGGTATTTTTAATGTAAATTTAAAAATTTTATTTTTAATTTAATAAAAATTCGATTGTGAAATTTACAATATAAATTTCTTAAAATTTAAATTAAAAAAAAAATGTTTTCTGTTTTATATTGTTTAACTGGGTATATAGTGGATAAGTATGGATATTGTTTGAAATAGTATGTTAGTACATACGAAATATTACAAGTACATTAAATAGGGAAAGTCTGTAGCACTTATGAGAATTAAGTGTTAATTGGATTTGTAATACCACATTACATAGGTTCAGTGTCCAGCACTTACTCTAATTAAATGGTGATTGGAGTTGGAATAGTAAATTATGTAGGTTTAGTGTCCAGCACTTACTCTAATTAAATGGTGATTGGAGTTGGAATAGTAAATTAAATAGGTTCAGTGTCCAGCACCTACCCTAATTAAATGGTGATTGGAGTTTGAATAGTAAATTATTTAGGTTCTGTGTCCAGCACTTACCCTAAATTAAATGGTTATTGGAGTTGGAATAGTAAATTAAATAGGTTCAGTGTCCAGCACTTACCCTAATTAAATGGTGATTGGAGTAGGAATAGTAAATTAATTAGGTTTAATGTCCAGCACTTACTCTAATTAAATGGTGATTGGTGTTGGAATAGTTAATTAATTAGGTTTAGTGTCCAGCACTTACTCTAATTAAATGGTGATTGGAGTTGGAATAGTAAATTAAATAGGGTCAGTGTCCAGCACTTACCCAAATTAAATGGTGATTGGAGTTGGAATAGTAAATTAAATAGGGTCAGTGTCCAGCACTTACCCAAAATAAATGGTGATTGGAGTTGGAATAATAAATTAAATAGGTTCTGTGTCCAGCACTTACTCTAATTAAATGGTGATTGGAGTTGGAATAGTAAATTATTTAGGTTTAATGTCCAGCACTTACTCTAATTAAATGGTGATTGGTGTTGGAATAGTTAATTAATTAGGTTTAGTGTCCAGCACTTACTCTAATTAAATTGATATTGGTGTTGGAATAGTAAATTAAATAGGGTCAGTGTCCAGCACTTACCCAAATTAAATGGTGATTGGAGTAGGAATAGTAAATTAAATAGGTTCAGTGTCCAGCACCTACCCTATTTAAATGGTGATTGGAGTTTGAATAGTAAATTATTTAGGTTCTGTGTCAAGCACTTACCCTAAATTAAATGGTTATTGGAGTTCGAATAGTAAATTAAATAGGTTTCCTTGTCCAGCACTTACCCTAATTAAATGGTGATTGGAGTAGGAATAGTAAATTAATTAGGTTTAATGTCCAGCACTTACTCTAATTAAATGGTGATTGGTGTTGGAATAGTTAATTAATTAGGTTTAGTGTCCAGCACTTACTCTAATTAAATGGTGATTGGAGTTTGAATAGTAAATTAAATAGGGTCAGTGTCCAGCACTTACCCAAATTAAATGGTGATTGGAGTTGGAATAGTAAATTAAATAGGGTCAGTGTCCAGCACTTACCCAAATTAAATGGTGATTGGAGTTGGAATACTAAATTAAATAGGTTCTGTGTCCAGCACTTACTCCAATTAAATGGTGATTGGAGTTGGAATAGTAAATGATTTAGGTTTAATGTCCAGCACTTACTCTAATTAAATTGATATTGGTGTTGGAATAGTAAATTAAATAGGGTCAGTGTCCAGCACTTACCCAAATTACATGGTGATTGGAGTAGGAATAGTAAATTAATTAGGTTTAATGTCCAGCACTTACTCTAATTAAATTGATATTGGTGTTGGAATAGTAAATTAATTAGGTTTAGTGTCCAGCACTTACCCTAATTAAATGGTGATTGGAGTTGGAGTAGTAAATTAAATATGTTCAGTGTCCAGCACTTACCCTAATTAAATGGTGATTGGAGTTGGAATATTAAATAATTTATGTTTAGTGTCCAGCACTTACTCTAATTAAATGGTGATTGGAGTTGGAATAGTAAATTAAATAGGTTCAGTGTCCAGCACTTACCGTAATTAAATGGTGATTGGAGTTGGAATAGTAAATAATTTATGTTTAGTGTCCAGCACTTATTCCAAATAAATGGTGATAGGAGTTGGAATAGTAAATTAAATAGGTTCAGTGTCCAGCACCTACCCTAATTAAATGGTGATTGGAGTTGGAATAGTAAATTAAATAGGTTCTGTGTCCAGCACTTACCCTAATTAAATGGTGATTGGAGTTGGAATAGTAAATTAAATAGGTTCTGTGTCCAGCACTTACCCTAATTAAATGGTGATTGGAGTTGGAATAGTAAATTAAATAGGTTCTGTGTCCAGCACTTACTCTAATTAAATGGTGATTGGAGTTGGAATAGTAAATTATTTAGGTTTAATGTCCAGCACTTACTCTAATTAAATGGTGATTGGAGTTGGAATAGTAAATTAAATAGGTTCTGTGTCCAGCATTTACCCAAATTAAATGGTGATTGGAGTTGGAATAGTAAATTAAATAGGTTCTGTGTCCAGCACTTACCCTAATTAAATGGTGATTGGAGTTGGAATAGTAAATTATTTAGGTTTAGTGTCCAGCACTTACCCTAATTAAATGGTGATTGGAGTTGGAATAGTAAATTAAATAGGTTCAGTGTCCAGCACTTACCCTAATTAAATGGTGATTGGAGTTGGAATAGTAAATAATTTATGTTTAGTGTCCAGCACTTATTCTAATTAAATTGTGGTTGGAGTTGGAATAGTAAATTAAATAGGTTCAGTATCCAGCACCTACCCTAATTAAATGGTGATTGGAGTTGGAATAGTAAATATTTAGGTTTAATGTCCAGCACTTACTCTAAATAAATGGTGATTGGAGTTGGAATAGTAAATAATTTATGCTTAGTGTCCAGCACTTACTTTAATTAAATGGTGATTGGAGTTGGAATAGTAAATTAAATAGGTTCAGTGTCCAGCACCTACCCTAATAAAATGGTGATTGGAGTTTGAATAGTAAATTATTTAGGTTCTGTGTCCAACATTTTCCCTAATTAAATGGTTATTGGAGTTGGAATAGTAAATTAAATAGGTTCAGTGTCCAGCACTTACCCTAATTAAATGGTGATTGGAGTTGGAATAGTAAATTATTTAAGTTTAGTGTCCAGCACTTACTCTAATTAAATGGTTATTGGAGTTGGAATAGAAAATTAAATAGGTTCTGTGTCCAGCACTTACACTAATTAAATGGTGATTGGAGTTGGAATAGTACATTAAATAGGTTCAGTGTCCAGCACTTACCCTAATTAAATGGTGATTGGAGTTCGAATAGTAAATTAAATAGGTTCAGTGTCCCGCACTTACCCTAATTAAATGGTGATTGGAGTTGGAATAGTAAATTAAATATATTCAGTGTCCAGCACTTACCCTAATTAAATGGTGATTGGAGTTGGAATAGTAAATAATTTATGTTTAGTGTCCAGAACCTACCCTAATTAAATGGTGATTGGAGTTGGAATAGTAAATTATTTAGGTTTAGTGTCCAGCATTTACCCTAATTAAATGGTGATTGAAGTTGGAATAGTAAATTAAATAGGTTCAGTGTCCAGCACTTACCCTAATTAAATGGTGATTGGAGTTGGAATAGTAAATTAAATAGGTTCAGTGTCCATCACCTACTCACAAAAAATGTAGATGGGTGTAGGAATAGTAAGTTACATAGGTTCAGTGTTTAGTAGAAATGATTTTGCAATAGCTATAAGATAAAAATTATACAGTTTAATTTTGAAAAAATCTTTATTTTTTTAACATCTGAAAATAAGGACAATATATATTTATTATAAAGCAATGTATAGTGTAATTAATACAAAATATAAGGACAATGTAGTTTGAAAAATAAAATTTTTGAGTATTTGTTTCGAAAAGTAATTTTTATGTACAGAGAAAAAAAAGTACTTTAACATTATGCAATGTATGATACTATACATACATATTAAAATTATGATTTGTTAATAAAACATTAAACATTTGTTATGAAATAAATGTTTCATATATTTAAATATAATATAGTGCACTACAAATGATGATATAAAGTAATGAACATCTTTAAAGATATATTAAAATCTCAATAATATTGATCATACAATTAACATCATTTTCAGGGTATTTATAAAGTATACAATATTTTTATAAATAATTATTATTATTAATACATAAGTTTTAATAATAATAATTTTAGCATTTTAGTCCTATTGTAAAAAAGTTATACAGCAAAAACAAATAGTATATTACACATTTTTCAATAAATTTTTTAAAATAAATATTACATTAAATATTAAAATGTTTTAATATTTAATGTAATAAATATTAAAAGTATGTAAAGTATACAATAATATTTTGTAAAATAACATATATATCTCAACATGTAGCAAAGAATTTTTTGAAAATTATATATAATTTTGAAACATATTAAAAAAAATTATGGACATTTATAGCACTAATTTTCACAGTTAGGTATAATTTGGGTCTTTTCTTTTGTAACCGCTCTTAGTCTTTTTGCGTCATTTCGGGAGAGGGAAGGTCGCGGTTGGAAGCAGGTTCACGTCTGAGCAGGTAAGACTCTATTTTTATATATTTAAACTATTTTAACTAAAAATTGAAGGTAGTCGTTTGTTATTTAGGGGTTGGTGATTAAAGTATGAGTATTTAGATAGTATGGAGTGCACTCAATACGTATTTCCGTTATCGAGGCTTTGTGTCAATTGAAGTAGTTGGAGTTAGTGAGTCTGTCCTAGGATTTTGTTTTTTTTAAAAAAAGTTGGGATGTCATGTTTATATTATATGCTATATTCGTTAGTGTTATGTAGGTGGGATTGTTTAATGTTTTCTTTACGTATTTTGAAACAGCTATTTCCGTTTCCGAGTAGTGATTTTTTTATCAAAGGAAGTGTGTTTCAGTTGTTAGAACTGACATGTATACCATACTCCCTTTATTTTTCGAGTTCCCTGCAACGTTTCTCACATTTTAAAGATTATAGTCGTCATTTTCAATGGAATTTGAAGAGTCGTTTTATTTGGATGATGGATACATTTAGCACAGTTATTTGAAACATATTTAATGCATTGTTTAGTTAGGTCTTTGAGATTTACACACTATTAATTGATTGTAAAGGATTACTGGTTATGATGTTGTTTTTAAAGGTAAGTTATTCATTTATATTATTTTTTTTGGGTGGGAACAGTATTTAAATCAAATATATTTGATATATTGACATAATTATTTTGTCTATTTATAATTGTGATTAAAAATATATTAGACAAAATAATTAAAGATTTGTTATATTATAATATGTGTGGTATCATATTTAAGGATATTGGCGGATGTTGACCCTTTTATTTAGTTAGTCTACTTAGTTTAATGTTTTGGCTATCATTTTTAGGTATTCTAGTCCTCTTGTAGGATAAAGTTGGACTTGCTGTTGTAGATATAGATACATTTGAGCAGTTTGTCTAGAGAGTTTGGGTTTTAGTTGTATGACAGATTGCTCCATTCGTAATTCCTGAAAACTTTGCTCTTTTTGGATAGCTGTGAGCAGTTTGTGTAATGTGGGAGTTGTACGTCCAGTAGAAGAGAGGAAGGCATTGTGCCAACCTTCAACAGCGTTGTTTGTTTTAGCCTCTTGGTTCAGCATTGGTAGATATACATTCCACCAGGGAATTAAAAATTTAGGTTGGCGTCTGTTGCCTGACCTATGTAGTCTCCCTACCCAGTTGTCCTCAAAGTAATCCAAAAGTGGGGCAAGTCTTTGCTCATTTTGTGTGTAGAAAGGACTTTCAATTAATAGATTATAATGTTCTGCCACGTCAGTTATTGGTACATATGCCAGAGCAATGAGATGTTTAATTTGGTATGCAAAGGTAATATTTGTTGCATTCTCAACACTAAGGGCAGATTTTTGTAAATGTCTCCAGAGACATTGATTGAAATGAAAATAACATCCTTGAATGGATGTGTGTGGGTAAGTTTTCAAAATGGAATTAATCGTTGCTTGTTCGAAGTCTATGATTATTTTCAATGGGAAGTAGTCTGATGTTTGTTCTTTCATTTTTTGTAAAATTTCAGTATAAGTTGCTGCTTCTTTGCTCGGTAACAAACAGTATATGAATGGGATACAGGTATTATGATATTGCCCATGAATTGTGTACAATTGGTAGAAAGGTTTTGGGCATATTGAAAAAGTTCCATCCATCATCCAAGTAGCACTTTCTTTTAATTTTTTAATGTTGTTATTTGTGGCAAACATGATTATTCTTTTGTCTTTGCTATGATTATCATAAAAGATAAATGGTTCGTCATTATGTGTGATGGCAAGGTCAAGTGGAATAATGACTTCCTCAAAGGTTTTAGGAATTGGTATAGTGGGTCTACTTGATTTTTTTGTCCTAGCTATTGTTCTTTTAATTGAAGCAATTGATGGTAACTGACCTCTTGCTTCTCTGGGTTTTTAGGTAGTAATTCTTTCAGAATTACGCTGCTTGGTAGGTCAGATGTGCTACTTAATTCTTTTATATTCTCGAGAGTGGATCTAACCTCAATTTCAGAGATGTTTGGTGGATGGTTATGTTCAGTAGTATTAATAACACTTGTTTCCCTGGTTGTAGCACGCCCATAGCATTTATTCGAGTAATATTTAGTACATTTCCAGTTAACTCTAAGGTCTCTTTGTTTCTCCTGAGTATAAGTATAGCCCATATAGCATAATAAAAAATTTCTTTTCTGAGATGTAATAAATCTTGCATCTTCTGTCATTCTTGTGTTCTTTTATCTAGAAAAGTTATTATAAAAATATTATGAAAATGTGTAATTTTTAAATCATTTTAAATTAAGCATGTACCATTTGTAGTTTCTTACTTACCAACAGTAAAGTTGTATCTTTAGAAAGTAGGTGTAGTTTCAGTCAGATGTTGTTGTAGTATTGGTAGGTCTGTTGAAAAAAAGTGAAGTCTGTTATAGGATTTGTTTAAATGTATATTTTGGTTAGACATTTGCTAGTCTCTAACTTTTCTAATAAATACGTTACTTTTTCGGGATTACAAAAGAGAAATTTGCAAGAAAATACTAACTGAAGTATTAACAAAGTGAACTATTATCATTGTACATTCTATTGAGCCTATAATGACTTTTTATGTTTCACTTTTGTACTTACCAAGAGTTTTTGAGTAGTTGCAGAATGTCTGTTCTTGGATGTGAATTATCTGCTTTCAGTTCTTTTGAGGTCTGTTTAGAGAAAAAGTTATAGAAAATTACCAATGTGTTTATATGTGGGAAAAAGAATAGACAGTTTTTTATAAAGCATTGTTACTTATTTGGTGAAAAGAACCTGGGATCACACATGTATTATGAGTTAAAACAGAAGAAACACATTAGAAAACATGATTTCAGTAAACTACTTGTCTACTTTTTTTAAGGAAAAATAAGAATTAGGTAGATACCTTTTTTTTAGTTAAAGTGTCGATTATCTTGAAGTAAAAGTAGAACTTTATTTGTTTGTAGACTCTGTTTTAGGAAAAAGTACATAGAGAAACAACATTTTCGTGTTAAAATCTTGTTATATAAGTTATAGTTAACAAAACATTAGAAATTAGTACCAGAGCTATATGAATACTTACTTGTAGTATTTAGTAGTATTTTCATGCACAGAAGAATATAGATGGTGCTCCCAAAACTGGCAGTATGTGGTCACGTTGAATCTTCCCTGCAGGTTGTAGGGATGATTGAGAATGGTTTATATAGGGTATGTGTAATTAGTTTTGCAATCTGATTGGTCACATATGTTCAGAAGAGTTACCATTGATTAGTTTGAATTTTTTTTCAGTAAAATAATTAACTTATATGTGACTTAATGGTTTATATAGAGTAATAGAAAAATAGTATGTATTTAGTAAAAAACACTTTTAATAAATATTGAATTTTTATTATTTGTAAAATGTTTAAAAAAATGTTTGTTTAAAAAGAGTGTTTATAAAAATATAGTTAGAAAGAAACCAAATAAATGTAAGTAAATGAATATATTATTTAGTAAACGTAAGAGAAATTAGTGAAGTATATTAATATGTGTGTATTACTAAGAGTGTAGATGTTTTGGGGTTATATAACAAAAATAGACTTTTTTAAAGCTATCAATATTTTTAGCAAGACGAAATTAGTGCTGTCAATATTTTAGTTATCGATATTTTTGTAGAGTGCTATAAGTAGTATTGAGTGTCGATATAATGGTAGTCGATAATTATGGTAACGATATTTGTGTAGTCAATATTTTTGTGCATCGATATTGTGTGATCGATATTTTTGTAATTTTCATGTAAAGTATAGGGAGTCGATATTATTGATATCGATGTTTGAGACTCGATGTTAATGAAGGTCGATTTTTGTGAAATCGAAATTCTGTCAGTGATTCGTTTCACACCTATCAGTCTAGCCCGATCTGTGTTTTTTCTTCAGGAATAGGGGAATCCTTACCCTAAACCTAGAGTGGGCTTTACAGTACAGCAGGTACTTTCCTAGTAGCCAAATATCTCAATGTGGTAGTGTCCAACATGTAGAAAAATAAAGAGGAGAAACAATATCAATTGAAGCATCACCTTCAAGACACATACAGGTTGACACATACATGTTGACACTTATTGTATTTCAAACAATGCTCAGTTGTCTTCACGTTAGCTAAAGCATGCTACCCCACATAAAACACATTAAGGCTTTCCTGGTTCATTGAGCCCTCATCCTATCCTCACAAGCTCATTATGGCTGGTTATCTAAACATCTCTGACAAAGCCCTCTCCCGGGCCTGTAGAGCTTTGCAGCTCTGGCTTCTGTATCTAGAGGCGCTGGAGCTGCTGTTGATTGCCATATGCTCTAATGATGACATTAGGGGCATACACATGTTTAAAGGGAAACTCAGAGCCTTCCACTATGCAGATGACATTCTGTTGACACTTTGGTGGTTGCGGGACAATGTAAATTTTATGGGGATTTACATCAATAGGGGCCTGCAAGGCATGGTCCTGGATAATATCCAGCTGATCATTGACCACATGGAATGTGACTTCTGTAGATAGTCTTCTCAGAACCTGTCCCTATAGGGCAGGGTTTAACTCATAGGTGGTGAGGAATCCAGCTGGTCCATGTTGACATTAAGGGCCATTCGATACTTTGATGATTTGATCTCCAACTGTTCCTTAAAAATGTTTCCTGATCTGCAGCACTAATTTGCCATGCCCCACTACCAGCTGTGTGAAGATGTATATCAAGTGTGCTGTCTAGTATCTTGGGAAGAACATGTATCGACTTATGAAGCTCTCCTATTGCAACATACATATTTGGAGAAATGTTGGTGGTATAACTGAAGGTCTTTATGCTATGCAGATTAACCACTGCTTCTCCTCACCTATGTATAGAGCAATCTGCACTTGGTGGGAAACACACCTTAACATCCAATTTCCAGAAGAGGTTTGGAACACTCTCCTAACTGATCATAATAAGGGGCTCAGAGAAGCATGCCTTAAATATCGCTATTTCAAGATCCTTCACCATTGGCACTGGTCTCCAACAAAACTCACTAGAGCCCACTTTAAGGTGGACTCTCACTGCTAGAGATGCAGTGCGACATATCGTGATATAGTCCACAAATTGTGGAAAGGCCACAGACTGAATGTTTTTGGTCAGAGATATGGGATCATCTGAAGAGGGATTTATTTTTGTCTAGACCAAGGGAATATCGGGGGAAATAAATAACTCAACTTTGAGCCCTCTGACATTAAATTACACCACAAAGTGAGCAATCACACATTTTTCTATGAAAGCCAGTGAGAATAATTCACAAAAAGAAAATTTGCACCAAAAAAATGCCAAATAATGCATGCTTCTTCTAAATCTTTAATTCATTCCCTTTTCGTTCCTTTCTTATAATCTTCTTCCTTCTGTCCTTCATTCCTTCCTTCTTTCTTTTGCATTACTTACATGTGCTAATTTTTTCTCCTCTTTTCTTTCATTGCCCTTCCTTCTGTCTATTTCTCCTTTCTATTATTTTACGCTATTTTTGTGCTGTCCTTATTTCTTTCTCTCCTTCCATTTTTTCATTTTATTTATTTGTACAGTCCATAGTTTCTTCTTGCAGCCCTTCTGTCTTCTCTCCATTGTATCCCTTTCCTTCTTCCTTCCTTTCTATTTCTTTCCCTTTTTAAATTATTCTTTTTTTTTTTTTTGGCCATATGCCTTTCTATTTGTTTTTGATTTTTTTATTCTTATGTACATTCAATTTTCCTTTCTTCCTTCATACTACATTTGCCTCTCACTTATTTTAGTAACCATATTCAGAATTTGTCTTTCTGTCTGTCAACATTTTGGGCTACTTTGGCACCCTTTGGTGTCCATCCCACAGCTTTGTCTTTGTAATCATTCTTGTACCATTGTGAGCCACAGATTAAAATTAGGAAGGGCCATAAAACAATTTATTCCATCCCAGCCAGTAACACACCAGCTTAAGCTGATAAAGTAGTTGCTTCACCACACCCTTTTTCTGCAACACTAACTGCCCACGCGGTTCACTTACATGATACTTAGGACCCCCCTCCACAAAACAACATGCCACGAGATGGCTCTCCACAGCTCTTGGAGTGGCCAAACTGGAACTTTTTGCCACTGGAAAACAGTCCAAGTACCCTCCCTTCAGTCAAGCTTGCACAGCATGTACGAGATGGCGTGTTTTGAAAGAATTATCTACAAAGTGAAAGATAATTTTCAAACTTTTGTAGAAATTTGAGGCACATTCCTCTAGGGTTGATGATTAATGTGTTACTGATTAGGGTGCCCCACATCTTCTCTCATCTTCCTTTCCTTGTAGTCTCCCCTCATTTTGGATCTCCTGGTTTCTCTCTCCTACTCATATTCCCTTAGTCTCGAATCCTACTGTAATCCAATGTATTCCTTTTTATTGATGACCTGCTTTGAGGGGCATGATATGTTTCCAAACTATGGTTCATAGCATGTTGTGGAGTTTAATTTTGTTTATCACTGTAGTGCCCTCATTGTGTGCTGTATCTTTGTATTGAACAAGGCAAACACAAGGAGATGATGGAAGGAGCGCTGAAACTTTTCAGACACTCACCACCAGTCACAGATCTAGGTTGAATCCATCATCGTTCTTTAGCTCGCTTCGCTACCCCAGTTAAAACCCAGCTATATGCAAATCAGTCTTGACCCTGTGCCTCATGGGAACAGTCCTGCCTGAACTGCCAAGTCAGGTATTCCCTGGGGTAACACCCCATATTAGCCTGGCTAACTTGAATCCAGTGGCAAATTGAGCAAGGGTCCTATGTTTGGGCATACCCTGCCAACTTAAGGCGAACATGGCAAACACAAAGAGATGATGGACGGAGTGCTGAAACATTTCAGACAATCACCTCCAGTCACAGATCTGGGTTGAATCAATTATCGTTCTCGAGCTCACTTCACCCCCCCCAGTTCAGATCCAGCTATATACAAATTAGTCTTGACCCTGTGCCTCATGGGAACAGTTCAGCCCAAACAGCCAAGCCAGGTCTTCCCTGCACTGTAAACAGGCATCCTGGGACTAGTTTTGTAGTAGAACCCCTCATCAGCCAGGCTAGCTAGAATCCAGTGGAAAAGTGAGCAAGAGACCCACGTCTAGACCTACCTTGCCAACTTAGGGTGAAAAAAGCAAGCACAAGGAGATGATGGATGGAACGCTGAAACTTTTTAGACACACACCCCCAGTCAGAGATCTGGGTTAAATCCATCATCGGTCTTTAGCTTAAGTTGCCACCCCAGTTCAGACCCATATATATGCAAATCAGTCTTGTCCCTGTGCCTCATAGGATCAGTCCAGCCTGAACTGCCAAGCCAGGTCTTCCCTGGACCTGAATCAAGAATCTGGTGTCTAGTTTTTGGGTAACACCCCTCATCAGTCAGGCTAGCTTGAATCCAGTGACAAAGTGAGCAAGGGACCCATATGTGGACATACCCTGCCAATGTAGGGGGAAATAGCAAAAGACACACAGATGATGGATGGAATAAAGAGCAAATCAAACATTCGCCCCAGTCAAGCGATCTGGGTCATCCAATCAGGCCCTCATGCACCAACTGATTCATCAGTACACAGTGGTATGTATATTTAACACATATAAACTTTTTAGAAACACTCATAGCCACTGGATGATGTCATCAGTCATGTCATTTGAGATGTCATCAGTCATGTCACTTACCATGTCATGAGTGATGTAATATGTGAAGTCATAAGCAGTGCATTGTGGGGGCACGAGTTATAGTTAACTCAAGTACCTATAATGGCTGAATTTCACCTGTTTTGCATGAGTGAAATGTCAGCCTAATTATAACGTTCCTGACACCATTGGTTTTGGCTGTGAATTTCAAAGCTTTTTAAAAATCTTAATTCTTAACTGTTCCATCCCTGAAACCTTTGGTTTTATTCAGTGAATTTCTAAAGTATTTTAAATGCTAATTCCTAACTACAATGTCCCAGTAACCTTTGCTTTTTTAATGCGAATTTCTAATTTAACTAGTAGTTGCGTTCACAGAGTGGTAGAGAAAGAGGGCTCCGACTAACTTTCAGGAATTCCGCTGCGTAGGACTTACATGATGTACCAAGAGGGCTTCCTGGCCCCCAAGGTCCCTCTGGAGCTAAGGGCACTTATCCCCTGAATAGTAGTGTATATTTGCAAAGTGGTGGAGAAAGAGGGCATGGCCTCTGACAACTTCTCAGCAATCCTGCTGTGTAGGACCTGCAGGAGGTAACAGGAGGAGTAGTTGGCCCCCAAGGACGTCCTTGGGGGGGCAACTTCCCCTCCTAATATCTAGATAGATAGATAGATAGATAGATAGATAGATAGATAGATAGATAGATAGATAGATAGATAGATAGATAGATAGATAGATAGATAGATAGATAGATAGATAGATAGATAGATAGATAGATGGGTCCAAGAATCATTTGCCATATGTGATGTAATTATTCTTCAAAAGTTCTGGAGAAAATCAGAGCCCTATACAATCCCATGATCATCACTCTGTATCTTCCCCATCTCTGTAAATATTTGAATATTGGAGTCTCAGAGGGGAAGGGTATACTGCTAGGTTTTCTCTTAAGACAGTGTACCAGTTGGGTATACCTCCACAGTAGAATCCTGCAGAATGTATACATAAATTTTAAATGCTGAAATAATTTAATTGCACTATACAGGAATAATATTAATAATTCCTGAACTATCCAGGAATAGATGTCTGAATGTCTGCATCAATTCAAACATCCCAGCAGAAAGTGTTGTCTCCTATATGGGTGGTTGTGTTGTTCAAAATTCGAGTCTTTTATGTAGAATGGGGTCTACTTTTCAGTGTCTGTGGGCTGATTTCCATATACAGATTCTTTTTGCCATAGTTAATCCTACATCCTACAAATGTCATAGATTGTTGGCAACACTGTTGGCAGAGTGTGTGAGCAGTATATCATCTGCATGGAGGAGGGTATTGGAGGCCCCCCACCAGTGTCTGAAAAATCTTTTTTTTACATATGACAACTGCATGTGGTATGAGGGCCAAGAAAACAGTAAAGGAGATAATGAACACTCTGTGTTCATTGATTAATGTGAAAGGTACTGGAGAAGAACCTTCACAGTTTGCTGGACTGTTAGCGTGTTAAGCAGCCATGTTAACTTGGTTAGGAAAACAATCCCAGTCCCACACTGCAAATAGTTCAGAACAAGTAATCCCATTCCATTCTGTCAAATACCTTTACAACATCAAGAGCTAAGGCAGGTTTGTCCTTGGAAGAATTTTAAGCATTTCACAGGAGATGGTATAGCATCCTTATGTGCCTTTTCTAAGTGTGTCCAGGTGCAAACTCACTAGTGTATGATGAATCACACATGGTATCAGTTGTCTGAGTCTGTGGGCCAATACTTTTGTCAGGAGTTTATGTCAACCTTTATCAACAGTAGAGGGTAATAAATGGAGCAATATAGTGGGTCCTTGCCAAGTTAATGTAGGATTGACATCAGACACTTGTTGGAGAGTGAGAATTTTCTACCAGTACTTTTGGTTTCTTTGTGTGATCCGTATAGGATGTCATCCAGTTGTGTTTTATCCAATCTATAGAACTGTCACTAAAAACCATAAATCCAGGGAATTTATTGTAGGGTAGGACTGTGTTGGCTGCAGAATTTCCCCCATCTAATACTTCACTCGCTATTGATCATTGTTCACACAGAGATAGTCTAGGCAGGTATATATTTGTAGACAACCTTCCTCCTCCTCCTCTAAGCTATTCAAGGCCCCAGAACGTTACAGATCCTTGTAGTAAGTGGTAAATGTATCGGATATTAGTTGGCTGGAATTACTTTTGTTTTCTCTCTTTGTCAGTGTTGGGCTCCCAAAACTCTGGCATCATTTTCACCAGGCTTGTAATGATGCAATCTGAGGTGGGCATGGCATATTCAGCCTTTTAATGAAAGTGATGAGGGACATTTTTACCTTTTAATTATTTGACTTCAGTAAACAAGTTAGCCTTATTGCATATCAGAGTTTTAGTTTGGGGTGTTAAAACCTTTTTCACCTTTTGAAAATGGCATTTTTGCATCATTTTACTTTCACTGATACTTTCTTAGCTGACCATATGTTCTGTATTGATGTGACTGAACCAATGTATTGATAGGAGTGGTCCATGGTCTGATTTCTTAACAACCTCTTTTCAGATAACAGCTTATATTGGGAGATCTTCACAGGCCATGATTAGTAACCTGTGGTATAAACGTCACGGTATACACCTGTTACAACGCATTTTTTACTCCGCACTACCATTACAACGCGACTTTTACAACGCATACCATTAGAACCCATTGCGCTGGGGGGCGCTCTAGGATAGGGAATAAGTATAATTTACTATCCAACACCTTCCATAGGGTCCACGGGGACTGGAGTTAGAATAGTAAATTATACTTACCACTATCCAGCACCTCAAAGCGCTATGCGTTGTAATGGTATGCGTTGTAATGGTCGCGTTGTAACGGTAGGTAGTTGTAATAGTATGCGGAGTAACATGGTACATCCAAACGTCACACACCACATTCAACATTGTCAGAGTATGATCTGATAGGGCTCTCTCCAGTAACTCAAAGCCATAGATACCAGGCATTAGAGAAGATGAAGTAAGGAAGTAGTATGTGCCTGATTGAGATCCATGTAAGCAGTACAGGATGGTGTATTCTCTGTTGGTCGGCTAGGAAAGTCTCCATATCTCATCTACCCCATTGTCCTCCAAAACATTCATGAGCATTGCACTGTCATTGGCAATGCTTTGGTCAAGTTGCCTGATTCTCTTCAGAGGCAGTCCTGGCAAAAGTGTGTTGAACTAAACTCTGTAAGGAATGTTGCTATTCAGCACAAGTAGAGGATTCTAGAGAAATTCATTTGTACTGCTAGACCAACCTAGACTGCAATATTAGATCTTTAGTATTACGAGTTATTATCAAAGAGACATATCCTCTTTTTGGGTTGGTCGCCGTTTTCAGAACTGAGCACAACAATTTTTTTTATAACTATGGCTATGCAACTGTTCTAAACGTTATTAGAGGAGAGTCATCTGCAGAGGGATGAGATGCCACTATAGAGCACTTTTCCAACCCTCTTGTTGTAATGTATGCTCTTCTTTTGGAGATTAGTGCATTTCCTGTGAGTGAATTTCTTGTAAGAGTACAATACTTCACATAGATAGATTGAGTGGCTGTTCATTTTAAGAGAAATAATTGTGTGGGGTGCTGGGATAAGGCTATCTCTGTGTGATACTATATCTTCCAGTAGACTGTAGGTATGAGAAGTCTCTTGGCATGAAGGAAGAGCCTTGTATAATAGATGCATGGGCCTCTCACTAACAGATACAATAGACGGGCACAATGGTATCACTCTCAAAAGGATCTATTCCTGATCTGAAGGAGGAGTGGAAAGACAAGAGTATCATTGGGAGGAAAGGGTGTGATATAAAATGAATGAAGGATTATGAGTCCACAAATTAAATACTGTAGTAAAAGTTCCAAAGGGGAGTGGGACTTAGGAGACATCCCTATTGGGGTTCACACTTAAGTGATGGAATTAGACTTTAAATTGTAGGCTGAACTACTGACAGATATCAAGGGGCCAAATGGCTCTAGGCATTGACTGTAGTAGTAAATGAAAGAAATAGGAATGTAATCTCATGCTGGAGTGTGCGCCAGCCGAAGGTACATAACCAGCACCATTTCCACTTGAGGGCAGATGTATATAGGCAGGAGAGTGGCGAAGGAGACACAGAGAAAAAGATAGGAGCTGATTACAGCTTGGTATACAGAAAATGTGGGGTTCGAGTATTGGGTGAGAACAGGTATGCCATATGGTGGTGATAGGCCCCCCAACTAAGAAGGGGAGCAGAAACATTTGCAACCTGATTGACAAAGGTAACTTAGACTTTTTTGTATAATTTAGACTTTTGAGTTAGTTTGCTCTTTTTGGCTAGTCACAAAATCTGAGTGCAATTTGCTACAAAAAGAAAATACCATCCCATAGAATAAATGGAAATAGGGAATTAAAATAAATCCCCATAGGAAATAAAGTTAAATTAAAGTAAATTCTTTGAAATGTTCAAAATAAATAAATAAATATAAATACATATAATTAAACTTAAAGTCATTAACATTGTTAATACTTAAATATTGTAATAATGTAACAATTTGTTTTATTACAATAGAACTAAATTAGTTGTAATGAATTCTATCTGGTACTTTTAATAATTATTAATGCATAATCTTTTTTCTTCGGCTCAAATGTACTTTTATAATTAATCTTCAGAAAAATAATACTAATGTAATGTAATATAAGCGCAGCCTATTCTTGTTACTAATAATCGCAAAAATGTTAAATGGGCTAGCATCTGCGGCAACACAACGGTTATGAGCTCCATGTAAAATGTTGTCAGCAGGACATTGGAAATCGCCAGTACTAACCTAGATAATCACTTATTTTTAATGTATATGCATGTATTATTAGTAAAACTCCATGTTTTCCCTTTTTACCGATTTTTACAGATAAATGCAGACAGAAAACATTTATTTTCTTGTTTGTATTTATTGTTAAATGTGGATAAAAATGGAATGGGTTGCTTTTTAAGTAATTCTAAATACTGTCTGTGATGACTGCCAGGCCAATAGTTTTGTGGATTGATAGGTAAAAAAAAGGAATTTTAGTAATGAGGCTTTAACAGCAGTAGATATGCACAGGTTGATACTGAAATGTGCATATTTTCTTATAACCACATTGAATTGTCTTCTATGGATGTTTACAGCAATGAAACCTGGCATGCATTCAAGCATGCATGCATATTTACCAGTTAAATAAATATGAAAATATACTAATTTCAGCTTCATTTTTCCATAAAACTCAAAATAAATATGGATAAATACAGATTGAATTGACAAAAAATAAATATGGATAAATACAGATGGAAATCTCCCAAAAATTATTACCATAAAACCTGGACCCCTAATTATTATTCAAAGATTTAAAAGCTTGTGCTAAGATTGCATTACCACGTAATATTTCTTAAGCTGGAGATCTCCTTCCTTCGTGCAAAGACCTCCGGGCATCAGCCTGCTGCTCCTGCAGGATGCTAGCAAGCCTTGGAAGGAGATCTCCAGCTTAAGAAATTTTACGTGGTGATGCAATCTTAGCACACCGGCTCAACCGTATCTCGGCGACATTGATCCTTGGCACGCATTTGAAATCATGACTGGAGAGCCAGTCTTGGCTCCAGTTATAGGTTGCAATACACAGTCCTGATGAAGACTCGCAGCAAAGGCTTGAATTCCTGATTTGACAAAAATCCAGAGCACACTATGCGTAATTAAATATTGATCATATGTACAAATATTCACTCCTTTGGGATAGATCAGCCAAATGTGTTTTTTTTCAAAAGGTTTTTATTATCATCAGTGTTCACCTCTTGGGAATCACTGTCCTTGTTACTAAAGCCTACACGTGTTTCATCACAGCATGTGGCTGTGAATCTTCAGGGCTGATCAATGCGCGTGGTCGGAGAACCGGTGATAGTTCCAACCCGGTCCTTATCGGGTGGTGTATTTGTTTGGAGGAATAAGGCACCAGTCGGTATGTCCGGTTGCCGTCAGCGAGTTGCTTGGCTGTTAGGTTTAACAGCTAGAAGTTATCAATTAGCGGTATTAAGGCCGTGTTCAGCCTGTGAAGCTTCGTTCAGCTTCGGTATCGGTCACCAAGTGCGGTTCCCGAAGCCGATACCGAAGCTGAACGAAGCTTCACAGGCTGAACACGGCCTTAATACCGCTAATTGATAACTTCTAGCTGTTAAACCTAACAGCCAAGCAACTCGCTGACGGCAACCGGACATACCGACTGGTGCCTTATTCCTCCAAACAAATACACCACCCGATAAGGACCGGGTTGGAACTATCACCGGTTCTCCGACCACGCGCCTTGATCTTTCAGATCAGCCCTGAAGATTCACAGCCACATGCTGTGATGAAACATGTGTAGGCTTTAGTAACAAGGACAGTGATTCCCAAGAGGTGAACACTGATGATAATAAAAACCTTTTGAAAAAAACACATTTGGCTGATCTATCCCAAAGGAGTGAATATTTGTACATATGTTCCATATTTAATTACGCATAGTGTGCTCTGGATTTTTGTCAAATCATAATAAAAGAGAGGTTGTGTACCTCTTTTCTTTACAGAGGTTAAGGTTTTCCTCTGTCCAAGAATCACCTTCAATATCAAGCTAACCTAAACTTTACCGTGATAAGTTGAGCGCCAAAAACTTCTGAACACTCAAAAAACCTATTCTTAGATTACTCAAAGGCTTGAATTTCTGATTGCATAGTCAAGTCGAAAAGTCACACTCTCTAATTGATCAAGACCTCTACCTACATCCTTTATTGTCCCTCCATTGTATACTGCATTGAGTGCACATTGAAATTGACAGAATTACGTGTAAATCATTGATGGACAGGCTTGGATTAACTGGTCCTCATTACCAGCAGTTGTAAATAACAAATTGGATACCTTTCACTCTGTGATTCACCCCCTCACTACCTAACTCCACCACTTTCCTATCAGTTTCCCTCTACTTTTGTGTGCAACTTGTGTTGATTGTTACAAATAACCCTGATTTGCTCTAAAAATAAACAAATTGTATTGAGTAAACAGTTTTGCGCTTGTTTTGATGTGTGGTCTACTGAAATCGTATGGATGCATAAATATTGACATTGTGCATGCAGAAATTTAAATCTTAGGTTATTGATTAACCGTGTTGTAATGATTTATACAACGGAAGTTCACAAATAATTACTAAATTGTTGGTCAAGGACCATTGTTTTCATTCCTTCATTGCACCTAGGTCCGCCTTGACTTTAGGGGCTACCCCATTATCTATAATGCCTATGCTAGGACGGGCTCCAATGGTTAACTTACCCCTAGAATTACAGTAAAGAAAGGAGTTTTTACAGGATTGTGTTTTGACTACCACCTTGTTTCTAATTTTTATTAATGGTTGTATAGATTTCTTGATGAACAGTTTCAAACATCCTCCCATCTTGGCAGGAAATAAAGTGCCAGCTTTCTTTTTTGCAGATGACACTCTGCTGATGTCAAAAACTGAAACAGGTCTATAGGTTCTGCTAGATAGATTCATGTTGTTTTGCTCCACTCATAGTTTGTAGTTAAATAGACTCAAAACAAAATAAATGTTTATTAACAAATACGAAGTATCACATGAAAAATACTCTAGTTGGGACCCCCTTGGAGAGAGTCAGGGAATTAGATTATGTTGGAATTCTGATCTCTGACTTCCTGATCAAAACAAATTAACAAAAGTACTATTGTACTTAGCCATCATATAGCATTTGCTATAATTAATTTTTGCGAAGAAAGCTACTAATCATCCTGTCTCACCAGCTTTAGAGATATATAGAGCACAAGCTATGAGCGCAGTTTTGTATGGATCAGAGATATAGGGTCATTGTGACTCTTGCAAACTTGAAAAAATGGAAAATAACTTTCTTTGTCTCTTTTCGCACTCCGCCAAAGCCCCTCTATGCTATCAATTTGACTAGACTTGACCCTGAAATCTATAGAAGATCATGTGAAATTGTGGTAAATTTTGTACTGGGTTTCAGTTTGATTGGTAGAAAATCTTTTACCCGATAGAGAGAGTTTATTGGATGTTTTGGGGACCTCAAGTGCATCTAAAATTCCTTGGTTAAGTTATATAAAGAAGTCCCTTATTGAGTTAAGGCTCGCAGCCTTTTGGACACACAAAGGTTCTTCGCTAATTATTGCCAAACAAGTTGTAAAGGATAGGTTTTTGTGCTGAAATCATGAGAAATGTACATCTTCATCTTCCCTGTGTCGATTGACCAGTGATTTTCTCTTAATACAATGGGACAACAAATTTGAGTCTTTTTTAGACTATATTCAACCAAGGTTAGCTTGAACTTTTTATATAAAGTTCAGTTTGAGAACTTTACCGACAGCTACTCTTGCAGTAAATGGCATGCTGAGGGTCAAAGCTCCAGCACTTGTCGATCTTGTAAATCCCTGGATGAAACAGCAGGTAATATTTTATATTTTTGCAAGGCATATAGTACAACAAGACCCAAATGGGTAAACCCGCTTTGTAAACTATATGGTACAAGGCAATATTATGCGGAACTAAGAATTTGCAATAGCAATACGAACCCTACTGTTGTCTTTGCAGCAGTCAAATCCCTATACTCTGCCTGGGCCATTCAATGGAAAGCCTCTAAACGTATTCCTAGACATTTATTCTTTTAACTTTTGTACTTTGCACAATTGCACTTTATTGATGTTTGGGAATAGAATCATTTACTTGTTAATTTCCACTAGATTGAATTATGATATCTGAATGTTTTTTTTTGTTCCTTTCGTTCTCATATCACCCCAGCTGACGCAATGCCAGGTGACCCCATGGAACTGCCCTCGCACCTTCTGCGCAAACAGCTTCTGAGCCACACAAATCTGGGCTTACACTCCTGTATTTATTCATCCTTTGGTGTAATCATATGACTGCTTCATTCTAAACCAACACACTGCTCCATCTAGGAAAATCTGTCCAGATAGTATCTGTTCTGCCAGGGGTACAGTCCAAGTCCATCCTGCAAGACCAATGCATAGATTTAAACCAAACCTCCGCAGGGAGGGCTGCTGCATCTAGACAATGTTTGCGAATCTCTCTTCTCATAGGAAGCACCAAATAGAAAAAAGCCCCTTCTGCGTCCTGCTCAAAAGGCTAAGTGACTCTTTATCAACTACCATCTTCATCAACACTGGGATCAGCTCAATCCTAAAACCCAGAATATCCGCTATAATATTGCTCACATTGTTCCAGAATATATTGATTGAAGGAAATGTAGCAAAAATGTGATCGTCATTTGCTTCAGGATGACAGCATCATTTACACTTTGTAGTCGGGAAGCGTACAATCCATCTAATCTCTGAGATGTCCAGTTTATTCTTTTGATGGTATGAAAATGATTCTTTTTTAAATTGGCTTGCCTAACCCCTGCATATAATAGTTTCAGAGAGATTTGAGATAAATGTGGGAGCTTGGACTCCGCAATTACTCTCTTCCAAATGCCCCACAGTGCCTCCACAGTCCCAACATCGGCTTCCGAGAACTTCCGATACCATATAGAGACTTCCTTGCTGAATAGCTGCATATCTTGCAGCAATGGTTCAACTTCCTAGATACCACCAATCTCTGAACTCGACACAGATACCAAGAGGTGATCTGTATATACTTAAATCTAGACATGAAACCCCAGGTCTTTGTCTAAGTACTTCCTAGGGTAGAAGCCCTTGCACTGTGAAGATATTCCCTCAACTGGTTATCCCGACCTCCCTCCAAGGCAGACTCCATCTATCCAACAGACATTCTGGGGTGCCCAGGTAATCCCAAACTGGGGAGAACTCAGAGTAGTACCCAGATGCCCCTAACCTTCCTAAACCTGTACCAGAAATTGGAAGCCCCAAATTTAAATAAGAAACCTGTGGATCCCAGCCCTACCACCATTTCTGATAGTATTCGAATCCTTGTGGAACTTTCCAGTGGGCAAAGAAGCATCCTACAGTTTTAGAATAGCAAATCCATGCAATAGAGGTTTACATTGTAATGCCAAAAATCCTTTCTTCAAACTCCTCCATAACTTTTTCCAAGAGAGCCTAGCTCCCCCTGAAGTCCAGATAAACATAGCGATTTTCTTCTGTATTTATTCTATCTCTTTTTTAGGAAATGTAGGTGGGATACTATTGAAAAGATAGATCACTGCCAGAAGACAAGCGTCTAGCTTCAATTGTTGTAATTCGAAACCTGGGTAAACCCGCTGGTAGTTACGAATCATACTGACCCATTTCAATAATTTCGAGGCTAAGGTGCTGGCAAAGCTCCTGGCTTCCCGGCTGGTTTCAGTAATTCCTTTGTTGGTCCATGCTGACCAGTCTGGTTTAATGCCACGGAGGAATACGGCTCCAAACATCCGTCGTATTCACAATGTCCTGGGGCTCCAAACTCTATAGCGGAAGATGCAATAGTGCTGTCTTTAGATGCCTCGATGGAATTCGACTCTATAGAATGGCCTTATATCTTTGAGGTGCTGAGATGCCTGGTGTTTGGCCCGAAGTTCCTAGGGTGGATTAGGCTCCTCTATACGGATTTGCGGGGTCAAGTAAAGGTCAACAATGGCACGTCCCGAATGTTCCCTTTGGGCAGAAGCACCAGAGAGGGCTGCCCCCTGTCCCCCTTGATTGTCACTTTAATCCTTGAACCACTGGCGTCCTGGGTGAGAGGGAACATCTCCATTAGAGGGCTGAAAAGGGCAGAAGGGCACGAAGATAAGATCTCGCTATAAGCAGATGGTATCCTGGTATATCTAGCGTCCCCATATGACTCAATCTGTAAGCTTTTGAATATTTTTACAAATTTAGGCAAATTCCCAGGATATGCCATCTATTGGACTAAGTCGGTGCTGTTTGTCCTTTGGGGTTCTGTCCCCTGACTCCCTCCGGGATGTGAGCTTGAGGTGGCCTCTGATGGATTCCGATACTTAGGGGTTTATGTTACACCGGATCCCTAGCTCTTCTATGACAAGAACTTAGCTGCCCCCTCGGAATGGCTGCATATTAATGTTAAATACTGGAGATCCTTGCCGATTTCTCTGTTAGGCAGAGCCGCCCTGTTTAAAATGCCGGCTCTTCTGAGATTTCTGTATATCCTTCAAAACTGCCCATATATGGTCCCTGACTCCTATTTTAAAAGTATTGAAAGTGAGGTCAGAGTGTTGTTATGGAATGGGGGAGGGCCCTGTATAGCGCTGCAATAACTGACTAAAGGGTGGTATGATGGGGGATAGCACTTCCGAACATATGACTTTACTACTGGGCCTCACAACCAGTTGCTATAAATAACTGGTTGTACCATCCTTGGGTGGACCCAGCATATATGCTGGACAGATATCAGATGGATTGGAGAGGGGTGCCTAAGAGCTTTATACAAGAAGGTTTGGAGGGGAGGTGCCTGGGCCCTACCGCACATATGGTCAGAATTGGGCATCAGGTAACTAAAAATTTGGGCTGCTCCGGGGAGTTGACTCAGGCCACACCCTTGTGGTCTACTCAAAAACTCAGGCTCCTGTGTCAACAACCAGGCTTTGACAAGTGGGATACAATTGGAATTTCCATCATAAGTCATTTAATCAAGAAGGGTCAAATCCTTACATTTAGAAAATTACGACAGAAATACGAATTGGCCCAAAGGGAGGTATTCCGATACCTGCAAATCTGCCACGCACTTTTGACGGCACTCCCAGACCTTGGTAACCTACCAGAATCACCCCCCTCGAAAATTTGCTGCTCTCAGAGCCTATTCCAGATAAAGCCATATCATTAACGTATTGAAAACTCTGTAACAACTAAGCGGACTCCTTCCAGGCTCTGCGAGACAGGTGGCAGGTAAACATTGGGCAAATAGAGGACGAGGACTGGCAGACATCACTGATGTCTCCAAGGGAGGCTGCCATTACTCTTCACTTTGATTAATCCAACAAAATCTTATTCACAGAACGCACCTCACGGGGGTAACCTTAGTGAAAATAGGAACTAAACAAAGTGCTTTATGTCTGCTACAGGCAACCTTCCATCATACAATATAGGATTGTCCGATCCTCTGCCATATATCAGATGGGGCAACAACACACATGCAAGATGCAAGAGGGAAACAAATAACACTCACACCATCGCTGGGGCTTCTGAACATTGTGGAAGCTACTGATCTCACAGTAGTGGAACAGCAATTTGCCACACTAGGGTACACGTTAGTTAAATGGGTGATAGCAATGAAATGAGGGGCAGCAGAAAGACCATCAACATGATTGTGGAAAAAGAAGTGTATCAATTCAGAGGCTGCCCTAAGAAATGGGATAAAAAATGTGGTGGGTGGAATACACACACAGGTGGCATATGTATATCCCCAACTGTTGACATGGAAATGTTAAGACGCAATGGACATCTATCCGAATCACTAGAGTGATTATAAACTGTTGTGTCATGGCCACAAGATGCAGCATGTTTGCAAATATGTATAATGATGCTTTGTGATTTCTTACAGTTTAAATTCAGTAAAAACAATTAATAAAAAAAAGATAGATAGATCAGCTTAGGTAAAACTGTCATTTTAATGAGGTTCACTTGCCCATGGATCGATAATGTCAAGGTTCTCCACCTTAGCCTACCACTTTCCTTTGCCACCCGCCCTAAATTATGTGCTGGAACCTCCCCCAATGAATGGACTATTGAAATGCCCAAATGCCTAAACTCTGTCACCTCCCGATCCCAATTAGTGATATTCCAGCACATAATGTCAGACTGAGTTGCATTAATAGCATAACCTGACAATGTTCCAAATTCGTCCGCTAACCTTTCTACGCTGGGGCTGATATGAAAAGGGTCTGATGTATCAATTATTAAATCATCAGCACTATCTTATTGATTAGTTGCTATGCAGAAAAGGGAATTGAATTACCTGGGGTCTCCTTTAAGTAACTGGGTTAATGGTTTGATAAAAATATCACACAAAAGAGGAGAAAGAGGGAACCATTCCATTGTACCCCGGTTAATCCTAAAACTCTCTGTCACTGCTCCATTAAATAAAATTTGTGCCAACGAGTTTGCATACGTTCTCTATAGAGTTTAAATAAAACACAGACTAAACCCTAGTGCTGCCAAGACCTACTACAAATATACCCACCAAAACCAGTCAAAGTGCAGAAAAAAGAGAGATCAGATGCTCTTGCATCAACCCTGCATTTTTAGAAATGTCACCCAGAGAGTTGATGATTAACTCCTTGATATTATTCCTTGTCCGCTCTGATCTAGATTTCCAAGCTAAGAGCTCTCCTGCTTCCTCCGCGTACTCAAAGACCTTCGCACTCGTGGCTTGTCACCTATCCCTACATTTCGTTTCCAGCTAGAGCTTTAAATTTAGCTGGGCCTCTTTCTCACTTGATGCCTGCCTGGTGGAACATTGCGCCTGCAGGCCAGCCCCCAACAACCCAATTGCCTTCACTATGGCAATTCATTCCGCTCTCTCTGCCCTATCCTTGGCATACCCCATGTTTTTCAAAGCTCTTCATATGAAAGCTTTAAATGTGTCCTACACTGTTGTGAGGGTAGCTGACCCCATATTGTCAGCAAAAAAATCAGTGCTGACCTTTTCCAGGGTCAATATGACTTCTGAGTCGAGGAGAAGGGCATGATTAACCATTCACCTAGGGTTCTGCCTGTAGGCAGGACACTGGGAAACCATAGTTACATGTGAATGGTCAGAGCTGTGCCCTGGCTGATGATTAATTTTTGTAATATTATCTTCTATTGCTGTATCCAAAAACAAATAGTCAAGCTTAGAAAAATAACCACGTTTCGTACTATGAAATGTGTAACCCCTTGTCTGGTCCATTTGTTGATGCTACAGATCGATCAACCTCAAATCTTGGAGAATGCTACATAGTGACTGCATACTTTTAGTTGTAGAGATACATTCTCACTTTGTAGATCTGTCTAGGAAAGGATTCAGCGGAGTATTAAATTCTCGACCCCCAAGACTATCAGTATTGCAGCTTCCAACACACTCCACCCCACGGTTGTGATATATGAGGGGTCATCACATTCGACCCATAAAAGCCCTCACAAACAAATTCATAGTTAGAGCATCTTATATCCCCCAAAACCCATCTACCAGAGCTATCCTTTTTAGATGATACCATCTCCAATCCTGGTGCGTAACTCTCAATCCATCTAAACTTTGAATATAGCTGCCTACTCTCTATTGCTCTTAAATGTGTCTCCTGCTAAATTATTATGTGGGCCCTACTTTCTTCAAGATATAGGAATGCCAGCCTCTGCCTTCCTTATGATCTAAGATCGTTAACATTTAAAAAAATATCTCTTTACCCTCTCCCAAATTGGTGCTAGGTAGAGTATGATGGAATGGGAAATATCTGATTTAGTTAAACAAACTACTTTTAATAAATTATAAGATTCATTTGATTGTTTCCTGTAATTTTAATGATGTTTTATATACATTTTTATGCTTTTTCCATAGATGTGTACCCAAAATGACAATAAATAAACAAAGCAGAAACTGTAATATATTTCTATTAATTAAAGGCTTATTTCATAATTGTGTTATTTGTGCTGTTGTATTATTTTTATTTTGTTCTACGCTTAACATAAATATAAAAAATAAATTTGCAAGAATATTTAATAGAAAGAAATATATTCAATTTTGAGATAAACCAATATTTCTATTTTTCCCTATATATCGCCACCCAACTCTCCACATGTTAAAGTATATGGAAAATTACAAATGTAGTTTAATCTTACACTTTTGAGTAACTCAACTTCTCAGGTTTTGTGAATAGCCAAAAGAATTACAGTTATTCAAAAGTGTGAGAGTAAATTGCACATGTACATTTCTCAAAATTTATGGATAGCCCCTTCAGTTTGTGAATAGCCCCAGGTCCTTCATACATGTAAGTTGCATATTTGGAGTACATTTACGCTTAGATTTTGTGAGCAACCAAAAATAGTAAACTTACTTAAAAGTGTAAATTGCTTTTATGAAACAGGACCTGGGTAGTCGGGATTCAGCTTCCAATAATCCTATAATTGAGAACCTGTCAGATCTAGAGAGTAAGATTACAGTATTTCTTGCCATCTTGTGCATCTGACAATAACTGTATCTGTTCTAGTGCGGACTTTGTAGCCAAGTTCTGCTGTAGCTGTGTTACTTTCTTCTTCCATGCTCTCCAGTTCCTGGTTCCATTGGTGACCCGATTTTATCTCCATCTCAATTGTTCATCAATGCTTTAACTACCCAGTTAAATACTGCAGACAGTCTGCATGGTGTTTAGACAGAATACTGGAGCCAAAAATATTGTGGGACAAAATATCCATCAATAAGGTAAGTTTTCATAGGTAAGTAAAGTTTTACTATATATGTACCTTGACGATATATAGCTTCATGGTACATAGATTTGGAGTTAAAAATAATAAATCTATACTTATCTATTTGCACGTACCTTTTTGACATTCTAGTCCCTGATATGTTTGACACAATATTCTGTCCACATGATATTTCTAGTTCTGATATTCTGTCAGTGATACATCTGCTTTGGGGGTATGTCATCAGCCTGTCAGTGTTAGAGATGTCTGAGGTTTTGAGTGGCCCTAGCAAATATAACAAGTGGGGGGATGGGGTAATCAGGAACCATAAATGTGTCAATGTTCATGAAGCCTGGGATGTCCAAGACCCTTTGAAGAGCCTCAGGTTTCAAGAAGTCACTGAATTTACCCACTTGCATAGTAGGTGGGGGCGGTCGTCCCCAGGCAGCATGAGTTTTGTTGGCAGCAGCCCTCCCACTCTTAACATGAGTTTGATTCAGGGGCGGCAAACACAGGAAATCTCTCGAACACCCACCCCCTCACCTTGTCGTAATTGGCATGGCCGCGTTAGCGATTAGCTGAAACTACACGTTTTCCTCCTTAGCTTGGCTATACATGAAAACGCCATTTTGAATGTTGCGGCGGCCATCTTAGACCATAAGCGGCCTCGTGGCCGGCGTGCCCTTTAGTCCGTTGTCCGTACCACTGACCACTTCAGTCTGCCCAGCAACAGGCTATTTTTAGTGCTGGTCAAGCTCACGCATGCGCAGTCCCCTCTGACCAGTTACCCCTCAGGAATGTGTGCCAAACTGACCAACGGAGTTGTGCCCCCTCCAATGAGCTGGCTGTGTTCCAAAACATGACCATATATGGACATAATGTGTTGTAACTTGCGCCGCCTATCTTTTATTACCTCAAAACTGTATAAAAGACTGGGTCACACCGGTGTTCGGTGTGATACCTCTTGCATTACCGAAGGGTGCTGTATGAGTGTACCACCACCCCATGGGGTCTTAATAAACTTGTTCTTTGACTTTCACAGTTTCCGTGCCAACAGTTCTTGAGTGTAAGTGGGTTATCTACGGAGCATGTAGGCCTTGGGAACCCTGATTACTTCAAATTGGCGACCACGAAGGGACTCATCGGCGACTCGGATGCCCGAAGGAGAGGTCGTGACGAAGGCTTGGAAACTCGCCATGGACGCGCGCTGCCACTGAGTGACCCGAGTCTTGGCACCCACGGTGTTTCTTCCTTTCCTTCTGATCTGACCTTCCAGGTGGCGCCGGTCTCCGACTGAGTTTTCGATCGTCTGCGTTGCTGGGAAAGTGCCGTTTGGCTGATTTGATCACAAGACCTTGGCAGTTGGAATCTGGACATTTGAGATTTTGGGTAAGATTTGTGTTCAGTAAGGTAGTCTTTGGACGCTTACTGAAGTTCTATGATTTGTGACCGGTAAGGTAGTCCTCGGACGCTTGCCGGAGTCCTATGACCTATGACTTTGATTTGAGTTAGCTAACGTTTGTGAATTTGTGAACTTTGAATTTATATGTGTAGTGCACTTCACATAGGCAGGCACGTAGAGATGTTTCTCTAACTTTGTTTTTTTCCTCTGAGCGGCACATTTGTGTGAAGTACTGTAAGTGCCATTTTATACGGTGTCACGCTTTCGTGATACTTTGTGAACATGCCTGTTTTAAGCACACTCCGAGGGATGTGCTGTTTTGGAAATGGTACCACAATTAGGTTAGCAGAAGCACAGCCGGCTCCCCCAGAAGGTACACCGAACAGGGATATGTATATCAAATTTGGCCTTCCCCCTATAATGTACAGCAAATTATGGCATAAATATACAAAATCCGACCCTGAATTGCAATGGCCTCTACATGGGTCGTTCGATTTACGTAAAGTGCAGTTTGTGGAACAATGTTTGTTTCAACGCAGGTCTAGACAAAATATGTTTGATTGTGTGCGAATGTGGGAGAAAGCGGTGCGTGAACGAATGAAGCGTGAAGTTGCCTTGGCGGACAAAAAACAGCGTAAGGCTGCTCGGGATAAGGCTTTGCAGCTTGAGGAAAAAGAGGCTCAGGAGAAAAGAGAGAGGGAGGAACGGGAACGTAAATTGCAAACGACTGGTCAATTTCCTATTCGCCGACCGCTTTATCCTGTCCTTAATAATGAAATTGATGATTTTTCATTGCTAGATCGGTCACCGCCTCCGTACGGTTCGCCAACGGCTCCAGCTGAAGATTCGGGTGATGATGGGCAGGATAAGTCGGAAAAGAAGGGTATATCCGCTCTCAGGTTTACTACGGAGAGGTCCGCACATTTACGTAGTTGGGCTCGTAAAGTGAATAAGAATTGTGTTTCTCAGGCTGAGGTGGTTGCGGAGAGGAGTAGGTGGACGGATCTTGAATTACTGTATTTTCTGTCTAATTTGGCGGATGAAGTTGTTGCCGCGTATCGTCAACTTTCAGATACGTTAGAATCTAAAGCTTTGTCAGTACATCGTGAGAATTTGGATAAAGGTTTATTTGATCTTGCAGATGTTGACGACCTTTTCAAGCAACTGATCCAGCTGCGAGATGAAACAACCAGATTGCGGGAGGAGCGGAAAAGGAAGCAAAAGGAGTCCGAGCCGGAGAATAACGAGCAGATTAAGGAGTGTTCTCTCCGGGGTTCAGATAAGAGTTCTGCATTGCATGTTATGCCTATGCGTGAAGCCGCGCCCTTGTATGTTCCACCTAAAGGGGAAGGTACAGATGATGATAAATCGTCAAAGGATGCAAAAGGATATTTTATATATAACTGGGTATATACGCCTTGGAATAGAGCAGATGTTATGGCATTGAAAAATTCTCTACCTGATCTTCGGGAAAATCCGGCGGCATTTTATGAAGGGGTGGAAGGGGCTATTTCGTCTTGTGTGATGACTCTTGTTGACATAGATTTGTTTTTTGGGTTAATTTTTCCACCTGATATGTGGAGGCAAATTCGTAAAAATAATGAGGAAACAATACTTGGGGGGACATGGAAAGAAATAAATGCTGCCGATTTAGATAGGGAACCGGCATGTAAGCCTTGTCAGTTGATTCTAGACCTTCCGGCGGCTATTTTGATTAAATTAAAAATGCTTGTTCCTTCTAAAAAGATCGATTGGACTATGTTAGCGTCGTGCAAACAAAAGCCTGATGAAACGGTTTCAGATTTCTTTACACGCTTCGAGGAAGCATTCCATGATTACAGTGGTCAATCTTTAACAGACGATACGGGTCGGCATTTGTTCGTAGATAAGTATGTGGCTAATCTCCTACCGGAGATTGCAAAGCGATTGAAATCGAGTGAAAGTTCCTGGGCCACGGCGACCCCTGCGTCTTTGTTAACTATGGCTCAGTATTATGAGCGGCAGGAGTTGGAGGCTAAAGAAAGTGTTGATAAGAAGGCGAAAGAATTGAAAATGAAGGTGATGTTGGCACAGGTTCGGGGAACACAGGGTAGAGGGTATGATAGAGGTAGACGTGGCGGAGGAAACGCGTCATATGGTCGTACGGATATAGCGGAGGATCAATGTGCCTACTGCAAAGAGTTTGGGCATTGGGCTGATGATTGTCCGGTACTTCGTGAGCAGCGTAGTCAGCGTGGTCGAGGAGGTGGTAGGTCGAGAGGAGGTTATACGGGAGCGAGAGGTGGCGGAGGTGATCGTGGAAGGGTTGAGGACAGGGACCGTGGCCAGGATGAACAAAACATGTTTGATAGACGGAATCAATATCAGATTTCGGAGGGTGAGAATGTGGAGCACCAGGATTATGTGCATGCATAGGACTGCGTAGGATGGGGTAAGGAATCAGTTGAAGTGCCGGTAGATCAGCAGGAACCATACGTAACAGCGGGTATTCAGGGTTCTACTGATCATTTTCTAGTCGACACAGGGGCTACTCGTAGCGCTTTGTCGAAAAACTTGGTTCCGAGGGCTCCCCTGTCTGGCGAAATGATAACATGTGTAGGGTTTGATGGCACACCCTCCCCTAGCCCATTGTCAAAGCCCCTTGCACTATGTCTTGCCAAATTTTTCAGTTTTGGTCAATTTTTGTTATCGCCCCATACACCAGACAATATCTTGGGCATTGACTTGCTTAAATATTTTCGAGCAACGATACGGTGCGCTCCTGAGGGAGTGCGGGTTATCCTGAATGACAATTATCCTGATTCGGATAGGTTTTGCACTATATTAGACATTCCAGCTTTGGTCTCTCTCCCGCACACGTTATGGGCGACCTCAGACACGGATGTGGGAGAGATGCGTATTCCACCTATTCACATTACTGTTAAGGAGGGGGCCTCTCTACCACGAGTGCCACAGTATAAGATTTCGAGAGAAGGTGAAATTGCCTTAACACACATTGTTCAGGATTTGATCATTGCAGGAGTGGTAGAAGAGGTTCCTTATAATGTCTGTAACAGTCCGATTCTTCCGATCCTTAAGAGAGATACTGACGACAAAGTCTATCGGTTTATTATTGACTTGAGAGAGATTAACAAAATTGTCATTCCCCAATACCCGGTGGTGTCCGACATCACGACCTTGCTTACCTTGGTGCCACCAACGGCCACGACCTTTAGTGTAATTGATTTGAAAAACGCGTTCTTTTCCATCCCTGTCCATCCTGATAGCAGATATTTCTTTGGCTTCACGTTAAATAATAAATCTTATAGATTTTGTCGTGTTCCCCAAGGTTACACTTAGAGCCCGAGTATATACAGCCAGGCTTTGAAAAGACAGCTTGATTCCTTTGAGTTACAGACTGGCGTTGTCCTCATCCAGTACGTGGATGATCTTCTGCTTGCTGCAGACTCTTATGCACAATGTGAAGAAAGTACAATTGCGTTGCTTTCCTTTTTGGCACAGAACAATCATAAGGTTTCGAAGAAAAAGCTCCAATACTGTAGACCTCAGGTGACCTACCTCGGTCATCTGTTGTCTAAGGAGGGGCGTGCATTAACATCTGATCGAATTCAAGCAATTCTAGACACACCAGTCCCCCGCACGCAGAGAGATGTACGTGCCTTCATAGGGTTGACGTCTTTTTGTAGACAATGGATCATGGGTTTTTATACATCATAAAACCTTTGCTAGCATTACTGTCCAAAGCTACACCAATGCCCCTTGAATGGACAGATGAATGTCAGAAGGCCTTTGAGCAGTTGAGACAGGCCCTTTGTTCTGCACCCATGTTAGGCACACCAGACTACACGAAACTTTTCACATTGTACGTGCACGAGAATGATGGGTGCGCGTTGACAGTGTTAGTGCAAGTACACGGGGACAAGCAGAGACCATGTGCATACTTCTCTGCCATTCTTGATCCTGTAGCACGAGGGTTGCCTGGGTGTTTTTGAGCGGTAGCAGCAACAGCAGTAGCTATACGGCAGAGTGAGGGAATAGTGTTATCGCACAAACTGTTGGTGCTAGTTCCCCACGCAGTAGATGCCCTGTAAAATCAAACAAAGACCCAATACCTTACGAGTGCGCGACTAACAGGATATGAGCTGACACTTTTGGCGCCACATATTACACTGAAAAGATGCGCTACTCTGAACCCTGACACTTTATTGCCCTATCCGGTCGAGGAGGGTCAGGAAGAAAAACATCATGATTGTGTTTTCCTGACCGAGGAACAGCCAAAGGGTCGTGTTGACTTACAGGATGTGCCACTTCCAGATGTGGATGGGGAACTGTGGGTTGATGGATCGTGTTTAAGGCTGCCAGATGGTACGACTTCCGCAGCCTATGCGATCACGACACTTAAGACAGTGGTAGAAACAGCTAGGATACCACAGAAATCGGCTCAGGCAGCAGAGCTGATAGCCTTAACAAGAGCCTGCGAATTGAGTGCTGGCCTATGTGTGAACATATACACAGACAGCCGGTACGCCTTCGGAGTAGCACATGACTTCGGGCTATTCTGGAGAGAGCGTGGGTTTTTGACATCTCATGGGGAACATATTATGCACGGAGAACTAGTGCGTGATCTCCTAAACGCGTTGCTTTGCCCAAAGAAAGTAGCGATAGTGAAATGTAGTGCCCACAAAAAGATTACGGATAAAGTGGGCCAAGGAAATGCCTTCGCAGACAGCATAGCGAGACAAACGGCTATGTCCCGGACTAGCTCCCCCATGTATGTGACACAATCGCAGGCTGAGCGATGGAGCGATGCTAGAGCAGAAATATTGGATATTCAAAAATCGGCTACTGAATCAGAACTTGCGGCATGGGCAGCAGATGGGGTACTAGATGATGAGGGTTGTTGGAGAAGCAAAGACATGGAGAAATGGAAATTGCCTGCAGCTTACTTGCAGGCGATGGTTCAGATGACACATGGATTGGCACATGTCGGAGCCCTTGCAATCACTCGATTGTTAACACGAGTTTGGGAACATCCCGAGATTGCTAATACAGCCAAGAGAGTAGTGCAGACCTGCCTGGTATGTTTACAACACAATCCTGGAAAGGGGACCCATACTCCAAAAGGAGGGTTCGTTCTACCCTCTGCACCATTTGAGGTACTCCAAATGTATTACATACAACTCGAGCGCTGCAACAACCTGAAGTACGTCCTAGTGGTGGTATGTGCCTTTAGCAAATGGGTTGAGGCCTTCCCCACGAAAGACAACACAGCCCTGACAACGGCTAAGGTGTTGCTTAAGGAATTCTTTCCTCGCTTTGGAGTTTGCAAATTTTTGAGGAGCGATAATGGGCCTCATTTTGTTGGGAAGATTGTGGAGTATGTACTGAAGGGGTTAGGGATTCAGCAGAAGTTCCACGCTGTGTTCCACCCTCAGTCGGCAGGTCTGGTTGAGCGGTACAATGCTACGTTGAAACTTAAACTGGCCAAAATTGTGGCATCCACGTCGTTGAAGTGGCCAGATGCTTTGCCGCTAGCACTGCTCTCTCTTAGATCAGTACCCCATTCACGAACTGGCCTTACACCATATGAGGTGGTGTTTGGGCGCCCCATGAATATCTGGGGGGTGCCCAAGCCGCGATTATTACATGATGTGCCTTGTGTTATGATGAACGACTATTTGGCAAGATTAACAAATGATTTGCTTTCTATTCATCAACAGGTTCGAGAAGCGCTCCCTGACAACTCTACTGGAGAGGGCCATGGTCTTCGCCCCGGCGATCATGTGATGATCCGATCGTTTGAGAGAGCGAGCAGTTTGGAGCCAAGGTGGAAGGGCCCCAAACAGGTCCTCCTTGCGACCTGGACCGCTGTACGAGTGACCAACAGGAAGCGGTGGGTGCACTCGACACACTGCCGCCGTGTCTCTCCGGATCTGGTGACTCCTGCTGTGCTGACTGATTACAAAGAGATTCTGGAGAAAGAAAAGAGCCCAGCTGTGACGTCGGCCGAAGTTGAGGGAGCCTTCCCGGACCACGCTGTTGCTGGACGAGAGCACTACAACCTGCGTCCGCGATAAGAAGATTTTTGTTTTTTTGTACGTGACTGGTTGGTTACCGCTCCAGGTTTGTGAAACGGAAACCGGGAATTCCAAGGGGGGGGGATCAGTTCTGCCAGTGTAGCGACACCCGTCTTGGCCCGGAGAAGAAAACAACGGCTACCTCGGAGTTCAGCACCGTATTTTTCTTTTTTAGGTATACACGCATGTGTATTTGAGACTTTGTGAACAATTTGAAATATTTGAGACTCTGTAAGAACTTTTCCGAACTATGGCATCACCAGCATTACGAGATAAACGAATCTTGGGTGCCATTCTCTTTGTTTTGACTATTGTGGTGATAGCTGTAACAGCCTGGGTAGTTGAACTTGTGGTACCTGCACGTGAACATTTGCTGCCGACTACCCCGGCTCCATCTGAACATTTTCACTTTACATCACCCTACCATGAAGAACGACATCGGCAAACTTATCTGAATAACAGTTTTATTCAGATTCTTCATCACACGCATAATATGACCAATACTTCCAATTGTTGGGTGTGTGGGATGTTACCGGGGCACCAGAAGAGAGGGGGCACCCCACTCATTCCACTCCCGTTTTCGCATAATGGATCCTGCAATGCCTGGTACACCCTCCTCTTTACTTTGAGATGGCCAACCAAAGGGGGGGTGCTTTTTCGCTTGAACAAAATATGCTCCCATGACAAGGATGGGTTTCCACGGGCCGAAGGTACTCGGTTTGAATGGGAAGAGTACCGGCCCGACAATGTATCAGCCCCGCGTGTGTACAGCAATCAACGAAACGTCAATGTATCCAGCTCACATGTCATTAATGTCATTGCTACTAAAGCCGATTTGTGTATTAGAAATAAAGGTTCAATTGCGGTAGGGAAAAGTGAATGCAACACCACACTTACTTTTGATAGCCCGAATGGCATCTCGTTTGTAGCATCTCGAAATACGTATTTCATTTGTGGAACGAAGGGTTATCATCAGCTTCCATTGGGATGGTTGGGCACGTGTTATGTATCGTTTGTGCTACCTCCTGTATTCATTGCCCCACCAATGTATCACAATGACTACGTCCTGTATCACGATTTTGTCCTGAATAGAGTTAAGCGGACTGTCATTCTGAATGACATAGACCAGACTGATACTGCCTTACAACAGTATGTGGACTTCAATTTGGGACTGTTTTCCTTTGTGGGGGCCGCGTTGAACAGCCGGAAAATAAGACGATTGACACGTGTTGTCGAGGCTGTAGCGAATGACACTGCCATTGCCCTAGGAAATATCACTGAGGAACTTCAGATTTCTAGAATAGTTATGCTCCAAAATAGGATGGTGTTGGATGTAGTTCTAGCTGACCGTGGGGGGGCATGCAGAATTATCGGAAGTAGCTGCTGTGTATACATACCTGACAATTCTCCATCTGTTTATGATGCCATATCAAAGCTCCATAAAATAGCAGCTGAAATACACCCGGACAATGGAACTTGGACACTTTCAGGATGGTTCTGGTCAATGCTTACTGCCTGGGGCTGGAAACTGTTAACGATTCTATGTATAATTGTGGGGGCATTGTTTTTTGTATGTTTATGTATCCAATGTGGCCCAGCCCTATGTTCTATGTGTCTATCAGCTTGTATACCATCAAGACGAGCTCTTGCACATGACAAAATGATGCTTCATAAAGAAGTGACACAAATAATGTTAATAGACATCGAGGACGAACATCCTGATTATGTTCATTATGAGGTAGATTCAGCTAATCGCTAAAAGGGTCGTCTGTCGTAATTGGCATGGCCGCGTTAGCGATTAGCTGAAACTACACGTTTTCCTCCTTAGCTTGGCTATACATGAAAACGCCATTTTGAATGTTGCGGCGGCCATCTTAGACCATAAGCGGCCTCGTGGCCGGCGTGCCCTTTAGTCCGTTGTCCGTACCACTGACCACTTCACTCTGCCCAGCAACAGGCTATTTTTAGTGCTGGTCAAGCTCACGCATGCGCAGTCCCCTCTGACCAGTTACCCCTCAGGAATGTGTGCCAAACTGACCAACGGAGTTGTGCCCCCTCCAATGAGCTGGCTGTGTTCCAAAACATGACCATATATGTACATAATGTGTTGTAACTTGTGCCGCCTATCTTTTATTACCTCAAAACTGTATAAAAGACTGGGTCACACCGGTGTTCGGTGTGATACCTCTTGCATTACCGAAGGGTGCTGTATGAGTGTACCACCACCCCATGGGGTCTTAATAAACTTGTTCTTTGACTTTCACAGTTTCCGTGCCAACAGTTCTTGAGTGTAAGTGGGTTATCTACGGAGCATGTAGGCCTTGGGAACCCTGATTACTTCAAGCTCTTCAGCATGGCCGCTGGGCGGCAACGGCAGGGACCACCACAGGCAGCCAAGTGCCTAGCTACACCACTGAATTTACCATCCATAGTAATCCACATTCCAGAGGGTTCCAGGTTCCCATATTTAATGTCCCATTTATGGAGCCAGGGTCTTAGAGCAGAAAGGTTTTTATGTTATAAATCAGCAGATATCATAGTGTCGTAGAAAGCAGACAATAATAGGATTAGAAAGTGATCTCTCATTTGGACATCTAGGGCAGATCCTGTGGAATGTCTGAAAATATTTTAACGACACAAAGGTCACATTCAGCAGATGAGGTAACATTACCACCTGGATGGGGTTCTAAAATAAAAACGTTGCGTGTGTTTTTATGTGGGTGTACAATGTTTTTGTGTTTCCAAGCATTTGTTTTTTGACGTTTTTTTCTCAACATATGTGGAATATGTTTTTGTGAAACAGCATTACCGACAGCAATAAAAGTGATAATCACAAGAATTCTGTAAAATAAAAAAAGACGGAAAGACCTCTGATAACTTTGTGCATGTACAAATGCGATAAATTGGGTCTAGGATACAGATAATCTTGTTTACGTTTGATCGATAACACTATCCACAAATGGCTATGCGGTTGTGTTTTTTAAATGTATGCTTGCTCCTATCTGTGTGAGCAAGAATACCTGCTTCGAAGAATGACAGGTCCCACTAAATCATCGGTCCACATCTGGAGAGCGGTGACGAAGGCACAGGGATGGAAAGGCAAACTCACGATGGTGACTCCACTCTATGACTCTGATCTGCTGGGTAACTTGTGGCATACCAAGGGGTTTGACCGCTGGGACCTGATAGGCATCTCCAGGGTGGAAGACATGATTGCTAAGGGACAGGTCAAGCCCTTCGAGGTGCTGCAGAGAGAGTTTCAGTTGGGGGACAGGGAGTTCTTCAGATACGCTCAGTTAAAACACGCCCTCCTGGCAGTTATGCCGGAGGGTGAAAAGATCCCTGAATCTTCCCCGCTGGAGGACAGGTTGCTGGACGGCTACATGCCCGACAGCGCTATCTCACTGACCTATAGGAAGCTGATTAACGTTCCTACCGACCTTCTCCTGGGGGTGCGAGATCAGTGGATCCGTGATGGAATTGAATTGGACGACGAGGATTGGCAGTGTGCGGTCTCGTCTCCGAAGGAGGTGGCAATTCCGGCCAGACTGAGACTTGTACAACTGAAAATCCTACATATGGTTTATGTCACTGGCCCCCGACTGATCCACATGGGTCACTCGGAGGATGGTCTCTGTCGACGAGGGTGTGGTTCCCTAGTGACCTTCATGCATATTATATGGGAATGTAGGGCGGTGGCTGCGTATTGGAGGCGTATACACATGGTGATGGGTGAAGTGACTGGAGTTGACTTGCCCGCTGAAGCCCGGCGCTGTCTGTTAAATTTATGGGGCCCCACGGATTATACCAGTTCACAAACTCAATGGATCACTCCAGGCAACATTTGGGGTCCCTGGAATGAATATAGGGGTGATATCTGCCTCCCGCCGGATACAGCGCCCTTGGAGGAGCGACTGTCCCCTTAGCCCTTGAGTCCAGCTGAATTACTGATACACAATGTCCTGTCTTCCTTCCCCCCCTGATATCCATGCATGTGACCTGTTCCCGTATCCTATTCCGCATATAGACCCATCCTGCCCTGAAGTGGGGCGCTGCCACATTCACGTTCCTTTGCCTTGCCCTCTTGCACCTTTGTAGGTGCTTTTCCGTTATCATACAGTTTTCTCTCTTTTTATATCATAAAATAAACCTCATGTGATTTTGTACTGTATTCTGTGTACACCACTCATGCTACGTAACGACTTGCTGCCTAGCCTCCGGGATGTATGGCTGAATGGCTGTGTACTACTGTGTCATAAATAAAGGTTTTCCAAAAAAAAAAAAAAAGAATACCTGCTTCGAACCCTCAGACCTCCTGCATTCATTCAGTTGACATAAAAACAATCTACATTCACTATAACACACATCTTAAATACCAATTTGGGCCCAGTCAAATCTTTTTATTTTTTTTCAAATTTTTTTTTTTAATTATATTTATTATTTTCAATGTTGCACACACTTTATACATTATACATTGTTCAGCATTAATATTTCATGCTTCATAGATATACAAACATTTCATTACACCTTTCCAAAAACATTATTTATATTTCTTACTTTACCACTAATAAACGTTAAGCCCTTCTTGGGTCTACATGCGGCCCAAATCCTTCTTTCCACCTACTTATGGGTTGCCATATTCTTAAACCTAGTGTCCTTCCCCTTTTCCCTTTTCGTGCATAAATATTCTTCTCCATAATATATGCATTCAACAGATTAGCCAGCCAGGTTTATAGTGTCGGTGGATTTTTGTCAAGCCATGCCCTTGCTAAAGTCAATCTGTATACTGACATTGCCACGAACAGGAATTCCTGCTGTGTATCGGCTCCTTCCATACCCAGACCTAAGATTATCCGAGCTGGGCTAAGTTTGATTTGAATACCCAATGATCTGTCTAGAAATCCGGGTGATTAGCGCTGTACTTTGTGGTGACGCTGTGTTAACATTGTGCTCTGTGATTTGCGCTGTGCCTGTACGCTTACACTGCATTATTAGCCCTTAAGCGCCCGTTTTAACTAGCGCTGTGCTTGTGTGCTTAGACGCCCGATTTTAATTAGCGCTGTACTTTGCTGACGCTGTGTTTGCTATACGACCTGCTGGTCCATTTGCTGCCCCTGCCTCACTTTCACTATCACCCTCCATTTTGCTGGTAGTAGTTTCCTGGACCGCCCCTCCTCCCCGCTACCGCCTCCCAGCTGCTGCCCCTCCCACCCACGAACACAGGGATAGCCTCGTCCCCTGACCCACTGTGACCACCTGGACTTGCTCCTGAACGGTCGCTCCCTCCCTCCCTCCCTCGCTGGTCTCACGCACTGTGGACGCCGCAGATCGAATTTGGGTGATTAGCGCTGTACTTTGTGGTGACGCTGTGTTAACATTGTGCTCTGTGATTTGCGCTGTGCCTGTACGCTTACACTGCATTATTAGCCCTTAAGCGCCCTCGCTGGTCTCACGCACTGTGGACGCCGCAGATCGAATTTGGGTGATTAGCGCTGTACTTTGTGGTGACGCTGTGTTAACATTGTGCTCTGTGATTTGCGCTGTGCCTGTACGCTTACACTGCATTATTAGCCCTTAAGCGCCCGTTTTAACTAGCGCTGTGCTTGTGTGCTTAGACGCCCGATTTTAATTAGCGCTGTACTTTGCTGACGCTGTGTTTGCTATACGACCTGCTGGTCCATTTGCTGCCCCTGCCTCACTTTCACTATCACCCTCCATTTTGCTGGCAGTAGTTTCCTGGACCGCCCCTCCTCCCCGCTACCGCCTCCCAGCTGCTGCCCCTCCCACCCACGAACACAGGGATAGCCTCGTCCCCTGACCCACTGTGACCACCTGGACTTGCTCCTGAACGGTCGCTCCCTCCCTCCCTCCCTCCCTCGCTGGTCTCACGCACTGTGGACGCCGCAGATCGAATTTGGGTGATTAGCGCTGTACTTTGTGGTGACGCTGTGTTAACATTGTGCTCTGTGATTTGCGCTGTGCCTGTACGCTTACACTGCATTATTAGCCCTTAAGCGCCCTCGCTGGTCTCACGCACTGTGGACGCCGCAGATCGAATTTGGGTGATTAGCGCTGTACTTTGTGGTTACGCTGTGTTAACATTGTGCTCTGTGATTTGCGCTGTGCCTGTACGCTTACACTGCATTATTAGCCCTTAAGCGCCCGTTTTAACTAGCGCTGTGCTTGTGTGCTTAGACGCCTGATTTTAATTAGCGCTGTACTTTGCTGACGCTGTGTTTGCTATACGACCTGCTGGTCCATTTGCTGCCCCTGCCTCACTTTCACTATCACCCTCCATTTTGCTGGTAGTAGTTTCCTGGACCGCCCCTCCTCCCCGCTACCGCCTCCCAGCTGCTGCCCCTCCCACGCTCCGCCCCCTCCAACATCCATTTATGGCCAATGCCTCCACGCGCAGCGTCCACGCGCTTCGGACACGCCGAAGGTGCGCCAAAGGTAAGCCCGTCTACGCCCGTCCGCGCCTGGACCGCGCCCAGCGCCAGACCCCCTGCCCCTCGCGCAGCCAAGCCCCCCCGCATTACCTACGATGCCGCCACCCTCCTAGCCCTTAACCCCGGCCGCTCCCCCAACTGCATCCAAGCCGCTCCTGGACGCACCCATGGACCTTTCTCCTGCCTCTCCTGCAAATTTAGCGGCACCGACAACATCTCCGCTGCGACCACAACACAGATTCCCGACCCCAACCACCTAGAATGCATTCTTCTCAACACCCGCTCGGTCCACAGGCACGCCATTGACCTTTGGAACCTACTAGACACCATCTCTCCTGACGTCGCCTTCCTAACGGAAACATGGATGAACGCTTCCTCCGCCCCTGACATCGCCATCGCTATCCCTGACGACTATAAGATCACTCGCAAGGACCGCACCGACCATACAGGAGGCGGAATCGCTATCGTCCATAAGAAATCCATCCGCATCACCACCAGCTCCGACGCCAACCTCGCTAACTCCGAACACCTTCACTTCCAGATCCACATCGACCCCACGACCACACTCAGAGGCACCCTCCTCTACAGACCACCAGGACCACGCGCAAAATTCAGTGAAGACATCACGGACTTCATCACCCCACACGCGCTCCCCTCCAAAGACTACATCCTTCTGGGAGACCTCAACTTCCACCTTGAAAAGAGCAATGACCGCAACACCGCCACCCTCTTAGACAACCTCGCCAACCTCGGACTTAAACAACTGGTCACTTCCCCCACACACATCGCAGGTCACACTCTCGACCCCATCTTCACCTCCAGCAACCATGTCTCCTTCAGCCACACTACGGATCTCCTCTGGACTGACCACAGCTGCGTTCACTTCACCTACAACAAGCCGAAACCCATCATCCACCTCCAACCAACTCTACAAAGAAACTGGAACAAAATCACCACAGAGCAGATCTCCACATCACTCCTTCAAACCTCCCCAGCCCTCTCTTCTAATGCCAACGAAGCCGCCTCCAACCTCACCCTTTGGTTATCCAACACCGCCGACACCTTAGCACCACTGAAAAAACGTCAACACAAACTTGGCATCAAGAAGGCTCATGGTTCAACGACGACCTCAAGAAATCCAAGAAACTGTGCCGCTCCCTTGAAAAGGCCTGGAAAAAAGACCCATCCACCAGCAACAAGGACGCCTTCAAAAGCGCCATCCGTACTCACCACCAACTGATCCGAAAAGCCAAGAAAACAGCATTCAAAGATCGACTTGACAACAACGCCCACAACAGCAAGGAACTTTTCAACATCGTCAAGGAATTTTCCAACCCCTCGGCCAACTCCAACGACGTCACCCCCTCTCAAACCCTCTGCGATTCCCTAGCCTCTTTTTTCCACAACAAGATTGCTGACATCCACAACAGCTTTGACAACCAACCCGGAAGCCAACCCACCCCACCATCAACTGACCATCTTCCCCCCGTTAACACCCTTAACGCCTGGAACCCAATCTCCACTGAGGACACCATCCACCTGATGAACTCCATCCACTCTGGATCCCCCACAGACCCATGCCCCCACCACATCTTCAACAAAGCAGACTCCGTCATAGCTCCGCACCTCCGAGACGTCATCAACTGCTCCCTCAACTCCGCTACCTTCCCAGAAGATTGGAAACACACTGAACTCACCGCCCTTCTGAAAAAACCAACAGCAGACCCCACCGAACTCAAAAACTACCGCCCCATCTCGCTTCTTCCATTCCCGGCCAAAGTCATCGAGAAAGCTGTCAACAACCAGCTCGCCGCCTTCCTCGAAGACAACAAATCACTCGACCCCTCACAATCTGGCTTCCGAGCCAAACACAGCACTGAGACCGCCCTCATCGCAGCAACAGACGACATTCGAACTCTACTGGACAATGGAGACACAGTCGCCCTCATCCTCCTCGACCTCTCTGCAGCCTTCGACACAGTCTGCCACAGCACCCTTTTACAACGCCTCAGAAACATCGGAATCCAAGGTAAGGCACTGGAATGGATCACCTCGTTCCTCACCGGAAGAACCCAGAGAGTCCGCCTCCCACCATTCAAGTCCGAGGCCTCCGAAATCATCTGCGGCGTACCACAAGGATCCTCACTCAGTCCCACCCTCTTCAACGTATACATGAGCCCCCTCGCGGCCATCGCCCGCCAACACAACCTCAACATCATCTCTTACGCGGATGACACTCAACTGATCCTATCTCTCACCAAGGACCCCAGCACCGCTAAAACTAACCTACACGAAGGAATGAAAGAAGTCGCCGAATGGATGAAACAAAGCCGTCTGAAACTGAACTCAGATAAAACAGAAGTCCTCATCTTAGGTAAATCCCCCTCTGCATGGGACAACTCCTGGTGGCCGGAAGCCCTCGGAAATGCACCCATCCCGACAGACCACGCACGGAACCTTGGCGTCATCCTGGATTCTTCACTCTCAATGAACAGACAAGTCAACGCCGTATCCTCTTCCTGCTTTAACATTCTTCGCATGCTCAGAAAAACATTTCGCTGGATCCCCCCCGAAACAAGGAAAACAGTCACCCACGCTCTAGTCACGAGCCGACTGGACTACGGAAACACCCTCTACGCAGGTACCACCGCGAAACTCCAGAAGAAACTACAACGAATCCAAAACGCATCAGCCAGGCTCATATTAGACATCCCTCGCAACGAACACATCTCCGGTCACCTCAAAGGCCTCCACTGGCTACCCGTCAATAAGAGGATCACTTTCCGACTGCTTACCCACGCACACAAATCACTCTACGACATTGGACCAGATTGCCTCAACTCTCGACTGTCCTTCTACACCCCCTCCCGCCAACTCCGCTCTTCCAGCCAAGCCTTCGCCACTGTACCTCGCATCAACAAGTCCACCATGGGAGGCAGATCCTTCTCATACCTGGCTGCCAAAACATGGAACTCACTCCCCGCTTACCTTCGCCTCACCCAGAATCACCTAGCGTTCAGAAAGCAGCTTAAAACGTGGATATTTGACAAATAATCCACCTCCCCTTCCTAAGCGCCTTGAAACCCTCTGGGTATGTAGTGCGCTATATAAATGTTTTGACTTGACTTGACTTGACTAGTTGAGGGCAAGTAGCAAATATGTAATATCAGCTTCGCTAGCGTTGCATCGGGGACAGTTTGTACCCATGGTCCTGCCCCATTTAGCTATCTTAGCGGGGGTATGATATAATGAATACAGAGTTTTATAGTGTTGTGACTGCATGGAGGATGAACACAATATAGTACGACCTAGGTCCAGTGATTAATTGAGCCATCCTGCTTCCAAGTTAAGTTTTTCTGCCCATTTATTACCCACTTTTCCTAAATCATCAGTTTTCCCTTCAACCACACAGGCATAAAAAGACCTAGTGGTGCGATATCCCATAAGTCTAATTTTTTCCAGTATCTCATTCCTACTTACTCCAACTGTCCCCCCTGTTTTATTATTTAAAAAACTCCTGACCTGGAGATACTTGAAAAAGCCTCTGTTATCAATACCATACTTTTAGTTCTTAGATCTGCGAACTGTACCATCCCCTCTGCCTCAAATAAGTTCCCAATCTGGACAATACCATTGTTTGCCCATTCTAACATTACTTCATCTGCAAACATTGCTTGAGGAAATGACCTGTTTTTATAGAGTCTGATATTTCTATTACATTTCACCAGTTTACTTCTTTTCAAGGGCCCGGTCAAATCTTAATGAGCCGCATCAATCCAATTTCCTCCAACACAAAAAAAAATATTTGTGGCTATTAAAACTTTTTCCCCAATGACATCCTCACAGATATGAAATGGACGCAGATACCCAAAGACACCATCAGTCTGTAGACTTGACATTTCCATTATGAATAGCTAATTGGTTTTGGAAAAAAAATGTTATTCCAAAATATAGGCCGTAGTACATTATGTCTATTGTGGGAAACTGTATAAATGTATTAACGTCCTGTGTAATTTTTAATAATATTTACTGTACTGTTTCCTTTTTTGGATATATGCCGCATAGTGAAGAGGGCGCTTGAGAAGACACTGGTGAGAGATATAAATAAAGCATGTACATTTGTTGGAAACGACCAAGATTTCATCATAATGGAAAACTGGAGAAGTGCTAAAAAATCCAACAAAGCCGAACAGTTGGATTTTTTTATGCATTTCGAATATATTTGGCAATATGCACTATTTGACAGCAATGAGTCAAGAGAGTTCTGGACTTTTTTCATTTGAAACATCCACTGTTCAAAGGCACCTCATTAGTAACCATGAGCGGATGTATTTTCAATTACTAACAAGAAACAACAGGGCGCAGAGCATCCTTCCGCCTTTCCACAGCCTTCAACTCTTTCCCATCCAACTGCTGTACCTGATGAAAGTCTTAAGGTCAAAAACTCTCTTGCTGAGCAACTTTAAAAGAGAGTAGCCATCTGTCGACTGCAGTGAACATATTTGCTGTGAAGACCAAAGAAAAAATGTGAGATCTGTTCTTATTGATACCCATTTGCAAAACTACACACATTTCTATCAGTACTTGCATTGTTCATTATTTCATAGTTTCAGTGTTTTTTCATACTCAGTTTTACGATGCCAAGTGTGGTAAAAAGGCAAATACTAAAACACAAAAATACAAAATCATTAGAAATATGTTTTGGTTAGAACCATTTTTTATAATATAAACATCGAGTCCTTTTCATCTTCTTTCTTTTGCTTTATTGTTTTAAAATAAATTTGTACCAATTTGTACTCTGCTTTAATTATTTGGCTAGGAGCTAAAAGGATTGCTAAGGGATGCCAAGTTATGTTTGGCAATGCTTTCTTACCAACACAGAATGAATATAGACCAGACTGCTTGATGTTTGCTTTTGCTAGCAGGAGTTAGCTGCAGGGACTGGCTTTATTTTTCAGATACTAACTAGCCACATGGTGCAACTGTATAAATATATATTTTTTTCATTTTATTCACAGGGCCAAAGGGCAGGGGGAACTTACTGGATAAAAGAAATGTTCCTTTTAACACAGATGTTTCTATTCAACCTACTTTCTATTGTTACCTTTTTTCTTTTACGTTTAATTTTTTCTTTAAGTATGTTTGCTCCTCTGGTATTAAAGACACATATTTTAACAACTTAAAACATAGGCCCAAATATACTAAAAACTGTTAGCAAAATATCGATCGCAATTTGTGACCAGTAATTGTGTAACTAGTGTTCTGTTTTGAAAATTGACCTATCTTCTAATAGGTTACTTTGCAAAATACGGATTGGCAGTGTTCTCACCCCGTTCAGAGGGTCTCGGGGCAAACAGGAGCTACTGGGCCTTACCATTGAGGTAAGGCCTTTGCTCCTGACATCATGGGGCCCTGAGCAGCAAGGCCAAATACACTTCAGCACTTGACTCTCAGTAGTAGCACGGGTTAAGCAGGCAATGCTTCTTAGGTTGGGTAGACATGGGGAGGGAGGTGAGCACAGCCTCACAACTCAAAAGATATGCTTCAGCAGCAATAAATGATTGTCCAGTCAAAAACTATTTTTAGGAAAAAAGAATATGTATATATGGACACAAAGAAGAAAATACAACATTCACAATCAATACACACAGTCCCATGAGGTCAAGGCTCTAGTGTATCATAGGTGGGTCTGAATCTCAGGATTCCCACTCCTATTCGTTAATAAAGTAAAAAGTGTTCCAGCGCCAAAGTGGTAAATGGCAAGCAGGTTCATTTGGAGGTGTCCAGCCCCAAAATCAGTCTTACCCACAACTAGTGTCTCTGAGCGCAGCCCCTTCGCATGCACTGAAGCTGCAGTGGCTGCCTCCGGTAAATTTTTCACATGAAGCCTGGGAGTACTGGAGTCGGGTGTCCTCGAGTTCCGCAACAGCAGTGGCCAGCTGTCAGGATTAGGGCGGCACGCAGTCTAGGGCCCGCCCCACTCTCTGCGCATATATGCATGCCATTATGTGCCAAATCTTGTTGTGGAAAAGCTCATTGGTCTGCTTCATGGGGTCACAGGTGGTTACCTTGTTCCTGTCTAAGATAATGTACTTTCCTTGTATAGTTTGTTTCAACAGTATTTGTCATGTTTTGTATATTTCCTACATTGCTGCCTTTAGCCACTCATTATGTGAATAGTATTATGCACTGTGTAATAATATTTTAATACCAAGAGCTTTGCGTATAGCTCCTTATTATTTTCCAGGACATTCTCTCCTGTATCTACATCTCCCATCATGCTATGGGGGAATCACACAGTGAGCGTGGCCACGCTAATGTCAGCGGCCATGCCCCTCCACCGGTGCTCACTATTCCTCTGGATTCCTGGTGATAGGAGCTCTTTGTCTGGGTTCCGATGTTTTCCTTGCTGGATCCTATCTGCTCAGGGTGGTGGCATTTACATTTCCACCCTTCGAGTCTCGAGATCCTTTTGGCCGCGTTTTTCTCCGCCTCGGGTCTTTGGAGACTTTTATGGTCTCTGCCGGTTCCCGCATTCATGCTAGGCTTCCTGCTGAGCTCTTCAGTTCCGTCACTGTCCTGATCTGAATCTTGTCCAGGATATTGTCACGATTGCCAGTTCCAATGCCTCATTAAAAATGGCTGCCACGCACAGTGCATGTGCGAGGAGGTCAGGCAACCTTAAAAGCCTGAGCTCCCCTAGGTGAGGCGCTTCGTGTTCTAGCACTCGACTCTACGTCGCGTCACTTCCACCTCGTTGCGTCACTTCCGCCTCACCGCCTCACCCTCTGTTCTGTTCTCACCGCTTTTCCTGCGATCCGAGGTACCCCTGTATATCCTCATTGTCTTCTCATCCCGAAAGGGTCCCTTGTTGGCACTTGGTTTCCCCGGGAGCAGCGCTACTTGGCAGCTTGTTAATTTCTCATTTCAGAGTCTCCGTATTTTTGCCCCCCCCTGGATGGACACAGAATATCCCTCCCTGTTGTCTCGCTTGGTGCCGGCTTTTTGCTCCACGATTCCCGTGGGCTTACTGGACTGTTTCTCCCAGTTCCGCCCGCCGACCGGACTTGCTGTTCCGTCGGCCGACCGGGCAGGGGTTGTGCAGGTCCGTTGTCTGGTTTTGGGGCATTGTGGTAGTTGAGGTCCGCACAGAGTCTTTGGCATTATCCCCTCATATTTTGGTCCTCCTTTGGACATCCGTGAAGTCTTGGCCCCTGGCACTCGTCACATCTGGGAACACTTGAAGAACTGCTAAAGGCACCCTGCCCTATCTTTATATTATTTTTTCACTATATTAAGGGATCTGTGAGCTTACCATGCTTTATATGTTTCAGAACACACAGCACACTGAGAGATTCTAGGATTCTTAGACCACCTCTTATGGCAGATCAGCCAGATTGGGTGAGACTTTTATAGTGGAAAGCACTGAGCAGGTTTACATATGCTTACATACTTTCTCTTTACCTATTCAGGCTGCTTAGAATATTTATAGTTTTTGGCCCAGTCCCTTGGAGAATCCTATGAGAAGATTGTTGTAACCCGTGTTCTGTTGACCTTCAGGGAAACCTTAGGTAAACCTATGAATGAATAGCCTGTTTTGTTCTGTCTCTCTCTCTCTTGTTGTGTATTGACATATATTCTTCCTTTTAGTACCTGTGTCCTACCCGCCGGATTGAAGACTCATCCAGTCCAAGGAATTTCTTCCCTCATCCTTTCCTTGTTTTTTTCCCTCCATATTACCATTGTGTTCTAGAGTTTTTATAATGATTCAGAAAAGGGGAGTGGTGATGAACAGAGTGTCTGAATTAAGCAGACCACTCTTACCCAGTCCAAAGATCAGGGCTTGATCCATCACCGTTTTTTAGCTCACTGCACCACCCAGCTCAGAACTTGGCTATATGCAAATTAATCTGACCCTGGCCCAGTGCATCATGGGAACAGGGCAGGCCAAACTACCAAGCCAATTCTTATACTGGGAAGAAAACAAGCTACCGGAGACCGGTTTCTGGAATTTCAGCCATCTTCGGCCCGGCTTGCTTGAATCCTGATGGTGCAATGAGCTAGGGACTCACATCTGAGTATACCCTTCCACGCTTATGGTGGACAAAAATAATTCAGAAAAGGGGGTGGTGATGAACAGAGTGTCTGAATTAAGCAGACCACTCTTACCCAGTCCAAAGATCAGGGCTTGATCCATCACCGTTTTTTAGCTCACTGCACCATCCCAGCTCAGAATTTGGCTATATGCAAATTAGTCTGACCCTGGCCCAGTGCATCATGGGAACAGGGCAGGCCAAACTACCAAGCCAATTCTTATACTGGGAAGAAAACAAGCTACCGGGGACCGGTTTCTGGCATTTCAGCCGTCTTCGGCCCGGCTTGCTTGAATCCTGATGGTGCAATGAGCTAGGGACTCACATCTGAGTATACCCTTCCACGCTTATGGTGGACAAAAATGATTCAGAAAAGGGGGTGGTGATGAACAGAGTGTCTGAATTAAGCAGACCACTCTTACCCAGTCCAAAGATCAGGGCTTGATCCATCACCGTTTTTTAGCTCACTGCACCATCCCTGCTCAGAACTTGGCTATATGCAAATTAGTCTGACCCTGGCCCAGTGCATCATGGGAACAGGGCAGGCCAAACTACCAAGCCAATTCTTATACTGGGAAGAAAACAAGCTACCGGGGACCGGTTTCTGGCATTTCAGCCGTCTTCGGCCCGGCTTGCTTGAATCCTGATGGTGCAATGAGCTAGGGACTCACATCTGAGTATACCCTTCCACGCTTATGGTGGACAAAAATGATTCAGAAAAGGGGGTGGTGATGAACAGAGTGTCTGAATTAAGCAGACCACTCTTACCCAGTCCAAAGATCAGGGCTTGATCCATCACCGTTTTTTAGCTCACTGCACCATCCCAGCTCAGAACTTGGCTATATGCAAATTAGTCTGATCCTGGCCCAGTGCATCATGGGAACAGGGCAGGCCAAACTACCAAGCCAATTCTTATACTGGGAAGAAAACAAGCTACCGGGGACCGGTTTCTGGCATTTCAGCCGTCTTCGGCCCGGCTTGCTTGAATCCTGATGGTGCAATGAGCTAGGGACTCACATCTGAGTATACCCTTCCACGCTTATGGTGGACAAAAATAATTCAGAAAAGGGGGTGGTGATGAACAGAGTGTCTGAATTAAGCAGACCACTCTTACCCAGTCCAAAGATCAGGGCTTGATCCATCACTGTTTTTTAGCTCACTGCACCATCCCAGCTCAGAACTTGGCTATATGCAAATTAGTCTGACCCTGGCCCAGTGCATCATGGGAACAGGGCAGGCCAAACTACCAAGCCAATTCTTATACTGGGAAGAAAACAAGCTACCGGGGACGGGTTTCTGGCATTTCAGCCGTCTTCGGCCCGGCTTGCTTGAATCCTGATGGTGCAATGAGCTAGGGACTCACATATGAGTATACCCTTCCACGCTAATGGTGGACAAAAATGATTCCGAAAAGGGGGTGGTGATAAACAGAGTGTCTGAATTAAGCAGACCACTCTTACCCAGTCCAAAGATCAGGGCTTGATCCATCACCGTTTTTTAGCTCACTGCACCATCCCAGCTCAGAACTTGGCTATATGCAAATGTGTCTTACCCTGGCCCAGTGCATCATGGGAACAGGGCAGGCCAAACTACCCCGGTAGCTTGTCTCCTTTCTGGTGAAGAATTGGCTTGGTGGTTTAGTATGCCCTGTTCCCATGATGCGCTGGGCCAGGGAGAGACTGATTTGCATATAGCCAGGTTCTGAGCTGGGATGTTCCAGTGAGATAGATAACGGTGATGTATAAAACCCTGATCTTTGGACTGGGTAAGAGTGGTCTGCTTAATTCAGACACTCTGTTCATCACCACCCCCTTTTCTGTATCGTTTTTGGCCACTATCGGTGTGGCAGGGTATACTCAGACATGAGTCCCTTTCTCACTGCACCATCAGGATTCAAGCAAGCCGAGCCGAAGACGGCTGAAATGCCAGAAACCGGTCCCCGGTAGCTTGTCTCCTTTCTGGTGAAGAATTGGCTTGGTAGTTTAGTCTGCCCTGTTCCCATGATACACTGGGCCAGGGACAGACTGATTTGCATATAGCCAGGTTCTGAGCTGGGATGGTGCAGTGAGATAAATAACGGTGATGGATCAAGCCCTGATCTTTGGACTGGGTAAGAGTGGTCTGCTTAATTCAGACACTCGGTTCATCATCACGCCCCCTTTTCTAAATCCTAGAGTTTTTATAGACACAATAGGTGAAGGGGGGAAGGGGTTGGGTCTGTGTTCGATTCCGGAAACTCCTGCAGAAACAACACTTAGATCCTCACAGATATTAGCAGAGTAGGTCGTGCTCTGCAGGTAAGAATATTTTAATCTTCGTTTAAATGCCTGAACGATCTTCATTCATATTTTCTGCCTCATTAGCATATTAGAAGCACGATCGCTAGTATGTGATTCAAAACAGTTTCATTTCTGCCTCATTTGCATATTAGAAGCACGATCCCTCGAATGTGGTTCAAAACAGTTCTCTTTTATTTTGGGACTTTAAACTGTTGATAGCTTTTGGAGATTGAGCAGGCTTTCATCTTTTGACGTGTACAGGTGGCATATTGTGTGTTTAGTCAAGCATAGAGTTTTGATCCATGGAGAACCTTGTTTTTAAAGCAAAAACACTATTTAGAAAGCATACAACGTATTTTAAAGAAAACTCTTCTGCTAGTAAGACTGAGGAAGGGCAGAATTCCTAATCTGAAGTGAAGGAACTTAGTATATAAATATTCTGCGTAAAAACAAGTGTGAGATACAACTTAAGATAGTTGTTAGACATATTATTTTCAGTTATATTTGTGTTGTTGTCATTAACCTTTTCCTTTGCAGATCTCCTTCCCAGCTGTTCCCTTCCTAATTCCCTTCCCCCCGCTTGATCACTTCAATCCTCTGTTGTTTTACGAATCAGAGTTGAAGGTATCAAGAGGTGGGTCATTGTGTCTTCAGGTCCAGACTCTGAGGAAAGAAGCTTTATCTGACAGAATAGTGAGCCCACGAATTTAAATTCCTCCCAGTCTGTACGAGAAAATACAATGGCCACCTTAGATGATTTAATGAAGGTTATTAGGCAGATGCAGAGGGATTTAGTGGAAGCAAAAACTGCAACAGCAGCCTTGTCTGATAAGGTGGATCGCATTCAACAACATGGAACTGGTACCCCTTTCATTCAAACCACAACGCCAGCGCCCAGAGTCGAATCACAACCCTCCACTAATATAGCCGTGAACATAACTTCACAAATACCACTGGCTCCCCCAGAGTGTTTTTCTGGTGACCCTGTTAAAGTACAAATATTTTTGACTCAGGTGGAATTGCATTTCACTTGTAGATCCACTGCTTTTATGGATCCTCAATCCAGAATCGCCTTTCTAATTTCCTATCTCTCTGGAGATGCGGCTAAGTGGGCTGTCCCATAGGTGCAACAGGACAGTCCGCTGTTGTACAATTGGCGAAGATTTGTAAAAGAGTTTGAAAAAGTATTTGATAGGCGTGCTGTAATTTGTCTGCTGATCGAGAACTATTACAATTAAGGCAAGGTAACACGGATTTAGTTTCATATTTATCACATTTTAATAGGTTAATAGCCGAAACCTCTTGGCTGAAGAAAAAAGGTTAGCTCTTTTTTTTAATCAAGGTTTAAAAGATGAGCTGAAAGACGTTCTTGCACAGATAGATCCTCAACCAACTACTTGTCCAGAATTAATAAATCTAACGTTGAGATTAGATCACATACTTTCTGAACGAAGAACTGATAAGAACAAATTTGACAAAACCAGTTGGCAATCTGAGAAACCCAAAATACAGCCTTATACTTCAGAGTCCACGGTTTAACCTATGGAAATTGGATTTTTCTACAGCTATTGTCTAAAGACGAAAAAGACACTCCACGCAAGAATGGTCAGTGTTTGTATTGTGGTCCTAAAGGACATTTTGTTAAAGACTGTCCTATTAAACCTAAAGGGAATAATCCAAATAACAAAACTGTGGCGATAGCAATGGAAAAAGTGACGGAAAACTGATTTGCCCAAGATGTTTGGAAGGGGCTCTCTTGGGTGCCATTGCCTTCCCTTCAATAAATGTTTATGTTTTGAACTATAAAGCTCATTTCCGTTTGGCGGTAAAAGTCACACTAAATACAACAATTACCAAATGGAGGTTCTAGTGGACTTTGGAGCAACTGGAAATTTTGTTGATTTAGAGACATCTCAAAGGTTACGCATAGTGTGTGAAAAGAAAGAAACACGCGAAATAGTTCAAGCTGTTGACAGAAACATTTTATCAGGAGGGCCAGTAACCATGCAAACTTACAAAATTCTTATGACCTGTGTAGATGCTAAAAACCAAAAACATACTGAGGAAGTTCGGCTTGATGTTATCGAAGCTCCGCAATATGGTTTAATTTTAGGGATTCCTTGGCTATGTTTACACAATCCTATGATAGATTGGCAAAAAAGAGAACTCATTTTCCTTTCCAGTCATTGTCACTCTCATTGTTTGTCTATTATACCACAAGCACACGTATTCATTGCTACTGCTGAAGAAAAAGAAACTATTCTCCCTGCTCCTTATGAAGAGTTTCAGGATGTTTCAGTAAAGCCAAAGCTGCCATTCTTCCACCACATCGGACATATGATTGTCAGATAGATCTTGTACCAGGTTCCTGGTTCCTGCATACCAAATTGTCGAATTTACGCACTATCTGAAAATGAGTGTCAGCATTTACGACAATACCTTGATCAATACTTAGAGAGCGGTTTTATCTGGCCATCGCACTCTCCTCTTTTTTTCTTCCGGAAGGCTAATGGAGAATTGAGAACGTGCATCGATTATAGGGCCTTGAACAAAATCACAATCAAAAATAAATACCCACTTCCTTTGATTCCTGTCCTTTTGGATCAAGTAAAAACTGCTGTGATCTATACCAAATTAGATCTTCGGGGTGCATACCATTTAGTTCGTATCCGACAAGGAGACGAATGGAAAACCGCTTTTAAAACACGGTATGGACTCTTTTTGTATTTGGTCATGCCTTTCGGGCTTTGCAATGCCCCAGCTGCATTTAATTTTTCTGAAATGATGTCCTGCGAGACTTCTTGGACCTGTTTGTCATTGTATACATTGACGACATTTTGATTTTTTCTGACACTGTTCAAATTCATGAAAGTCATGTTAAAAAGGTTTTGACCACTCTTCAAAAACAGCATTTGCATTGTAAACTATCAAAGTGTGACTTTCATGTTACTCAAGTTGAATTTTTAGGAGTGATTTTGACACCATCTGGGATGAAAATAACAGATAGAAATGTACAAGTGTTGCGGATTGGCCTATTCCTAAAACAATCAGAGACGTACAATGTTTTTTAGGCTTTGCAAATTTCTATTGTCGTTTTATTGATCACTTCTCAACAGTTGTTGCTCAAGTCACACAATTGTTGAGAAAAAAGTTAAGTTTGAATGGACCCCAGAAGCACATTCTGCTTTTCAAGCTCTTAAGAAGGCATTCACTGCTGCTCCAATGTTGATGCAGCCTGACGTTCAAGAACCATTCATCATAGAAGCTGATGCGTCAGATGTAGCCATAGGTGCCATTTTGTCCCAAAGAAATCCAAACACTGGAAAATTACATCCCGTGGCTTATATGTCTAGAAAATTGAATTCAGCAGAACAAAATTATACGATAGCTGAATAAGAAATAGCTGCCATCCATGACGCTTTCAAAGAATGGCGACATTATTTGTTGGGTGCACGTTTTACTGTTACAGTGTATATAGACTTCAGGAATTTGCAATTCATGAGTGCAGCAAGGGTTTTAACTCCTCGCCAATTACGATGGATGATGTTTTTTGCGGAGTAAGATTTTATTGTAACCTATCGACTTGGGCTTGACAACAAAAAAGCTGATGCATTGTCCCAAAAAGATTCTTTTTTCCACAAACTAGAAGGCTCATCTCAAGTTATCATAACCCCTAGTAAGGTGTTATGCGTTTTAACAGCTGAACTATTCTTAGACAATATCCATGCAAATGTTCCCCCTTCTTCCTGGTCACAGTGGATTAAACAAGATAAAAGTCAGTCCATAAAAGAAGGGATACCTCCCCACCAAGGAATTACAAGAAACAATGTTTGATTGGCTCCATTCCTTTTCCTTAGCTGGTCATCCAGGATCAAAGAAGACGATAGAGAAGACACAAAAAACCTGGTCCACCTGGTTTAGGGATGAAACTTTGCCCCTTATATTCATGATGTTAAACTCAGCGTGATACCAGGGTAGATCACGCAACTCGGGGAGCACGCCAAAAAGAGCAAGATTTAAAGGACTTCGTAAAATTAAGGAATAAACAGAAGAACAAAGGTGTGCACTGCAACTATGAATAAAGACATCACAAAAATGGTTCAGGAGTGTGAAGCTTGTGCACAAAATAAAACTGATCATATAAAACCAAAAGGATTGTTACAAGTTCTTCCCACTCCTTTCATACCATGGGAACATGTCTCTATGGACTTCATCATAGGTTTGCCTTTGATACGTCAACATTCAGTTATTTTAGTGGTCATAGACAGCTTGACTAAATATGCTAATTTCATCGCATGTAAAACATTACCAACTTCTAGTCAATTGGCACAGATATTTTTACAACAGATTGTACGGTTGCATGGATTGCCTTCTGTGCTTTTGTCAGACCGTGGATCTCAATTTTCTTCCAAGTTTTGGCAACAAATGTGTCATAATTTACGAATGACGTCAAACATGTCTACAAGTTATCATCCACAAACAGACGGTCAAACTGAATGCCTCAATCAAATTTTAAAACAATATTTGCGATGTTATGCCTCTGAAGCTAAAGACTCCTGGTTAGATTTGTTATGGATGGCGGAGGTGGCTTACAATTGTTCACCACATTCATCCATTGGTATGACTCCCTTTGAAGGTTTATACGGATATGCTCCCAACACTATACCATTGACCTTACCCAAAGCAAGTTCTGACACACCAACAGTCCAGGATACAGTTCAGCGTATGCAAGTTGTGCATCGCCAAATTCATAAGCATCTCATGCAAGCTAATAAAAAATACAAACAACAGTATGATGAACATTACAGACCTGGTCCATCCTACAACCCTGGAGACAAAGTGTGGTTATCCACCAAAAACTTTGTCTTCAAGAAAAGAAGTATGTTTCATCCAAAATTCATTGGGCCGTACAAAATTATAAAACAAATCGATCCAGTTACGTACAAGTTACTTTTGCCAAGTTCTTTACGGATTCATCCTGTGTTTCACACTTCTCTACTGAAACCTGCCAGGGACACATCCTCAGAACGTCCTCCACCCCTTCTGGTCCATGAACATTGGGAATATGAAATGCGAGACATTCTAGATTCCAAATTCAGAGGCTCAGAAGTTTTGTATTTGGTGTCCTGGAAAGGATATGGTCCTAATAATGACTCCTGGGAGCCTGCTAGGAAGGTTCATGCTCCACGTTTGGTTAGACGCTTCCACCTCTAATATCCTCAGAAGCCGGGCCCTAGACCGCACTGGGAGGGGAAAGTACTGTCAGGATTAGGGCGGCACGCGGTCTAGGGCCCTCCCCACTCTGTGCGCATATATGCATGCCATTATGTGCTAAACCTTGTTGTGGAAAAGCTCATTGGTCTGCTTCATGGGGTCGCAGGTGGTTACTTTGTTCCTATCTAAGATAATGTACTTTCAGTGTATAGTTCTTTTCAACAGTATTTGTCATGTTTTGTATATTTCCTACATTGCTGCCTTTAGCCACTCATTATGTGAATAGTGTTATGTACTGTGTAATGATATTTTAATACCAAGAGCTTTGCTGACAGCTCCTTATTGTTTTCCAGGAGATTCTCCCCTGTAACTACATCTTCCATCATGCTATGGGGGAATCACACAGTGAGCGTGGCCACGCTAAGGTTAGTGGCCACGCCCCTCCACCGGTGCTCACTATTCCTCTGGATTCCTGGTGATAGGAGCTCTTTGTCTGGGTTCCTGTGTTTTCCTTGCTGGATCCTATCTGCTCAGGTTGGTGGCATTTACATTTCCCCACTTCGAGTCTCGAGATCTTTTTGGCCGTGTTTTGCCCCGCCTCGGGTCTTTGGAGACTTTGATGGTCTTTGCCGGTTCCATTCAAGCTAGGCTTCCGGCTGAGTGCTTCAGTTCCGTGCCTGCTCCTGCAGTGCTTCATCGTCCTGATCTGAATCTTGGCCAGGATATTAGCAGAGTAGGTTGTGCTCTGCAGGTAAGAAGATTTTATTCTTCATTTAAATGCCTGAACGATCTCCATTCATATTTTCTGCCTCATTAGCATATCAGAAGCACGATTGCTAGTACGTGATTCAAACAGTTTCTCTTTTATTTTAGGACTCTGAACTGTTGATAGCTTTTGGAGATTGAGCCGGCTTTGCTCTTTTGACGTGTACAGGTGGCATATTGTGTGTTTAATCAAGCATACAGGTTTGATCCACGGAGAACCTTGTTTTTAAAGCAAAAACACCATTTAGAAAGCATACAACATATTTTAAAGAAAACTCTTCTGCTAGTAAGACTGAGGAAGCGCAGAAATCCTAATCTGAAGTGAAGGAACTTAGTATATAAATATTCTGTGTAAAGTGTGAGATACAACTTAAGATAGTTGTTAGACATATTATTTTCAGTTATATTTGTGTTGTTGTCATTAACCTTTCCCTTTGCAGATCTCCTTCCCAGCTGTTCCCTTCCTAATTCCCTTCCCCCGGCTTGATATCTTCAATCCTCTGTTGTTTTACGAATCAGAGTTGAAGGTTTTGAGAGGTGGGTCATTGTGTCTTCACGTCTAGACTCTGTGGAAAGAAACTTTAACTGACACCAGCGGATTCTGGATGCGCCTCTGATGCTTGGTAAGTTTCTCTGGATTCTCTCCACAGTTCCACAGTTCCTGTTGCTGGGCCTCAGTCATAGCTTGGGCTCGCTCAGATCCCCATGACGACCTCTTTCCTCCTTTGACAGTCTCGACCAGACTACGCACCTTCCCTAGTCCTGGTGCCTACCCGGCATGCAGGGTCATTGTTCCTCTTCTGTGCAATGGCTACGTCCTTATCGGCACGGCAGCAACCTTCATAGCTCCACACATGGCATTTGGTGGTGCTGAATTGGTACTGCACACAGGCGAAGACCTGTTCAGTGCTGCAACAGTCACGGCTCACTTCACGGCAGCCCTCCTCTGGCATATGGGGGTCACTTCATTTTTACCTGCACATGGGCAACAACCCAAGTGGTGCAGCAGTCATTTCTTCAGACCTCATTATAGGAATGCAATCACGAGCATTTCCCCACGTGGGTCCCTTCCCTCCAGCTCTCTCGCCCCCCCCCCCCCTCACAGGGTATTCTGTTATTGACAAGCAGGCAGTTGCTAGTGCTCTAGGCTCCAAGGGCAGGTGGTCTTGGCTTCCGTAGGTGATGTTCTCTTGTCCAAATGGGAGATTAGCAGGCCTAGGCGCCCAGTTCTGGTCACATGCAGAATTCTTTCAGAGCTACTATTGCTTGCACAGCCGGACTGTCTGTTTCATATTTGAAAATTGATGGGGTCTCAAGCTGCCCTTCTTATTGTCCCTTTTCAGGCACAAATGTGCTTAGAGTCTGAGTCTTTGAAGTTTATATCGGGGGTCTGCTTCCTTTTGATGTGTCCTCTCCTTTGCTCTCCCTTCCTCCAGAAAGCATTATGTCATAGAAGGAGTGACTCCAAATCTGATAACCCCACAGTACAGGCTATGGCAGTAACATGTATCAATAGGTTAGCCCGGGACCTTAGACTCTTCTCTTTTTGATTCTCTCCATTGTGAGATGTGCTCAGGCCACTTCCCAGTGACCTCTTTCTGAATTAAAGACTATCCTTTGAAGTGTACAGAAGAACATGGCTCTCTATTCCTCCCATGTATCCCACCCAGCTTAGAGCAATGCAATAAAACACACATCTGTCTGATTAATTTACCTCCTCTCTTCATGTTCCGCCATTGAGCTCTGGGTCTGCCAAAATGGAGCCTAGACTCTTTCATGTATTGTACCATTTACAGGGACACGTATGCCCAGCATGCATGCACTTCCCAGCACTACATCCTTTATGTATTGCACCATTTACAGGCCCACATACACCCAGCACATGCATATGATTTAGAAATACTGCACAGACCTGATTATTTCTATTTTGTACCATTCAAAGGCACACATACACCCAGCAAGGTATCCCATGCATGTACTGTGCAGCACTACACACCAAAATAATATAGGCCAATGGGGAGCTAAGCACACAGCAGCAGAGTTTTAAATGAGTGTACCCATAGGCCTCACTTGAGTAACACAGATAAAAAAGACCCTGCTTCTGCCTACTGATTACTACATGGTATAATGCCAGCTTGTGCATCTGCTGCCTTCCTCCTGGCAAAGGCAGTAGACTTCAACTGTAGAATTTTAGGTTCCCTCCCAGTCCAAAAAGACTGCAATCCATGAGACAGGCCTATGTCATGGCACACACACTTAATCCATATACACTCTTGACAACATAAATAAACATTAGGGATTCAGATATCTTTACAATTGGGGGCATTCAGGGAAGGAGTGCATGTTCATCACGATGCAAGGGACTTTTCTGTCCCAAAATACAGTGGGTCACTATTCAAACTATCTCATCAATATTATTAACGAGGTAGGTTGCAAATTGCGAACCACTATGATTTTCTCAATTTGCAGGAATTGTGGCCTGCTGGGCTCAGCAGACAACCATGTTTATGATCGTTTTTAAATCAAGCAACATTTTTTTTAATGCACCTTGTTTTCCTTAAAGGAAAACAGGCAAAATTCAAAACATTTCAAATAAAAAGTTTTGAGAATGTTTTTTAAGTGTAAGCACTGCCTACTCCTGAAAATGCTTACTTTTGACCATTCATATTTAGTAGTCAGTAAAATATATATTTTTTATCGCAAAATATTATCACACAACATAAAGAAGATTTGGAAGGGATGTCCTACACACACCCCTTCCAAATACTGATTTGATATAGCTTCCTTAACTCATTTACAGATTAGGTAACATGTTTTCCTTCCATGCACCCGAGAGTAACCTCCGATCCACCGACCTCACCCTCGCCAAAACCTGCGCAATCCCCAGAGCCAGAACGGGCAGAAGAGCCTTCTCCTACATCATGGCCAAGACCTGGAACGAGCTCCAGATCAATTTTAGATGCGCCCCCTCTCTGGCCATCTTCAGGAAGACACTCAAAGCCTGGCTCTTCAACTTACCGGAGCTGCTTACGCCCCCACCCGGAGCTCCTTGAGACCCTCTTGGATTAGTAGCATACTTCCCAATTCCCTGATTGATGTTACTGAACCACTAAATGGATTTAGTACATTCCACAGACATGTATTAGTCGTAAATTAACAAATGCGAGATTTGTGCAAGTAAAGGCATACTAACATTTCCCCCCCCTACTGCTCAATTTCTGAATAATATGTTCTATCACGCAGTAGTCAGATTGTAACTTGCTACTTTCAGTTACTTCCAGAGAATAGCACACTTATTATATTGGAACCGTGCCAGATGCTGTAGCCTTTCTGTTTGTTTTTGTAAACTTTTTCATGTTTTCCACTAATTTCTTCCAGAGTTTTGCTATGTGTTTGTGCTTATTTCTAATTCATCTCCTAAAGCCTTATCTATAAAATGTTGCTTTGGATAAAGTCTCAATCAAAGCACACCACAATAGAGTTTATGGCAATTGCTAGGGTTGGAAGATAGCCTGCGCTGTATTGTGACTCTGTTCCACACTATCTTAATAATTCTTTTTATTTCCTATCTTGCTATTCTCCTGATCTTGACTTGACTTTCATCACTGCATTCAAGCTAGTCCACAACTCCTTTAACCCCTTCACTGCGGCGGCTATTCCGCCGCAGTGCTAAGGGGGCGGGGCAGAAATGCGGCAGGCGCATGCTGGTGACAGAACCGCTCCGTCACCAGCTTCGGTTGTGCTGCGCTTATGATGGAGCAGTTCCATCATGGCCCCCCCCGCTCAATAGAACGCTCAGCGCAGGCGCGGAATCCGCGCCGCGCAGGAGCGTCGGGCAGGCCATGACGGAACCGCTCCGTCATCAGCACAGCGCCATCGCGGCTGATGACGGAGCGGTTCCGTCATCAGCAGGGGAGGGGTGAAGCCAGGATGTGTAATATCCAGAGGTTTTCATGACCTTGAGACTTTCAATGAGCAGAAGGGATGTCACCAGACTACATAGTTAAGTAAAAACAAATATTTCTTTTAACGAGTATTTGTGTTTCTCCAAATAGATATTGCTGAAAGTTCACTTACAGTTCAATCCTTTACTGTTTTTCTTTCTTTTCATCCTTAAACAATTGATACATAATGTAAAAGTTGTTTAAATGTGTCATTTTGGGTGAAAAATCATGCTGAGCATTAATGATTTCATGATCAACTCTAGCTGCTAGCGCTTCATTAATAATATTGCACTTAAAACGATTTTAATTAGACATTTAGAAGTATATTTATTAATGTGATTTAGTTGTGCCACATTTTCATGTATACACCAATTTAACTAATATAGTTGCTATTCTTTTGTACTTTCCACCCTGCTCCTGCAAATTTCCCCTCTGAATCAATGTCATGCTGAATGACATCTCTCCCCACAGTCTCTGGAGTCTTTGCAGAGGAAAGGGCACTGTTATTTAGCTGGTTATTTTCTTAGAGTGTTTATATTATGACCAGAGCTTTATTCATGTCCCAAATGTTGCTGAGTGTCAAGGGCACTTCCAACGTAAATCCGCCTGACAGAATTCACTGGTGTATGCACAAATGTCTCCCTCTCCAGACAGCAACACCGTAGAAGCCGCTGGAGTCTTACATAGAAAAGGGTTAGTGGTACTATCTTAGAATTACTGACATTTTAATTTGTCATTGATTTATTTTTGTAGTGTTGGTTATCATGTCATGCTGAATCAGTAATTATCATTATTATGTATTATTCAAATGTGTATAAAAAAACCCTGGTTGTGAGTGTGAGCCAAAGACTTTTCCTTTTAGACTCTATCCATTTGTTCAGAGACTTTTGATTTTGCATCTAAAAATGCTGTTGAATTCCTTTGTGACTCTGACAATTATGATTCAGTAAAGATGTTTTCCTTTATTTGAATCACTAATACATTTTCTGCTCCTCTGGAATTTTTTTATTATTCTGATTCTGACTTTGGACTCTGTAATAATATTCTTTAACTTTTCCCCTGACCTACAACTCAGTTATTGAGTCTCCCCAGGGCCGGTGCTAGGCATGGGCAGCATGGGCAGCTGCCCAGGGCCTCGTGCTTGGGTGAAAGGCAGGCCACCCCCCTTCACTGTGAAATGAAACACTTTCACAAATTGCAGACCTGCTCCACCAGGGCCCCCTCCCCACACAATTGCAATACACATGCGAGATGTCTGTAGTCGACCTTGTGATGGCATTTCTGGGGCTGCAGGGGTGGGGTGAAGGGACAAACAGAGTGGGGAAGGCACAGCAGCCAGGCCAGCAATTATGGCTCACAGTGTCAGGGGCTGGCAACACCTCTGTTAAGTACTGGCAATTCCCTTTCTGCATTTTGTTGCTAGGTGACCGAAGGCCCCTTTGTTTACAGGACCAGCCAGACACAGGTAAGGAGAGGTGGGTGAGGGGAGGAGGGAGCAGCCAGATCAACTGGTTCTAGGGCAGTGTTTTTAGAAATGCCTTTTCACTGCTTTGAAGGACCTGGGGTGGGGGCCTCCTTTCCCTGGGCCTCGAAGCACTCGAACATGCTGCAAGGTCAGGGTGTGAGGGCCCCCTTGCCTGGGCCTTGTAGCCATTACTCCCTCTTTCTTTTTCCATTATTTGTTCCCCTGTGAAATGAATCCAAAAAAGAAAAACATTTGTGCTGGAAAGGTCATCTTTTTTGTGACATGTTTCACTTCCAAAGTGCAGCCTTGGGATAGAGAGAAATAAAAGGTTCAAAATGTAAAAAATAACTAAAGCAAGACAGAGTGGGTCGAAAAGGGGCCATATTGATTTTATTCACATCCAAAACACATTAGTGCCACTCCACAGAGTTTGCCAGTGAAGCACTACTTTTGTTTTCTTGTCTTTCTCTGAACAGCATTGTTTTCCCCGGGTGGGGAAGTGCACGATTTCTGGATGTACTCCAACACCTGCTTGATGGGCGGACTGGAAAATAAAATGCATACTGCTGCTCTGTATTCACGAATGTGGTCTTTTTAAACCATATTGCTTTCATTTTGTAAGGATATAAGCAATGGGCATCAAAGCAGGTCCGTTCCGGCCCTGTAGTCAGGGCCTTAACTTTTCATGCAAAAGCAATATGATTTCTGAATAATAAGTGCAAAAGCGTTAAGGTAACCATGTCGTTCGTGTTTACATTTCACATGCTTTAATTAATCTTGCATTCCTTTGATTTTTCCAGAATGTTGTCACTTTTTTATTAGGCAACATATTGCTCTTGTCTATGCGTAATTTGAATTGAGTCGCCTCCAGGTGTTTGTAGCGGGAAGCAATTGGGTCGTAGTTGAAGGCAGTGAGAGTTTCTCTAAGTGGGGTAGTATGGTGTTCAGTGGGGGAGAGTATGTGGCACTATGGTCCGAGCTGCCGAATTTGGAACTGGGGAACCAGGTTCAGCCTTCATGACCAGTTCACCAGACCACTCTACTGAGAGAGCAGTTTATAAGTAAAAATCCTAACATAGAACAATAAGCTATTTATTTATTATTTAAATTTGTTAGGCGCTCAGCTACCCAAAAAGGGTTTCCCGGCACCATAGCGGACCGAGAGCAAAAACCAGAACAGTGAGCAGGAGTTATTGGTCAAAGAGCCAAGTCTTAAGGGTTTTGCAGGAAAGGGTGTAGTTAGTTTCTAGCTATTAACTATCATCTAAGAGTTGCATGCCAACTGCAAGGTATAAATTACATCATTATGGGTTTTCCCCTAGTCTTTGATTAACATAATGTTGCAAAACTGGTTCATTTGAACAGAAATCAATTCTGGTTATTAAAGAGAACTTCCAACCATGGTATTACGTTCTAAATTCAGAGTTTGTGTTTATCCAGATCAATCACTAGTAAACTATACTGCCTACTAGTATGATTGTCATGTGGCTCCTAGTCCTTTGTCTTATTTAACATTACCTAAACTGGTATCAGTGGTGCTGTTAATCAAATTAAATGCATCTGAGAGAGAGTGTAGGTATGGAGATTTGAGGGGCACTGTTAAAGGGTGGTAGTGAGGAAATCCATGGCAGAGCAAGTCATTGGGGGCACCAACATTGTCGCACAGGGCTCCACCAGTGCTAAAGCTGGCCACTTCTACTTCCTACAGTTCTAACACCAAATCAAAAACGTTGATTTGACAACCCCTTGAATCTGTAGCATACCTTGCAATAGTGTCTTGTAATTTTGTACTATATGTGTTGCACTTAACATAATTCTGACGAGTAGAGAGCACACACACACAAAAATGATTGGCCTACGTCTCTTAACATGGGAGTGTGCGATTCTGGTGAGAGGGCTTACGTTAAAACAAATTACGAAGTATTAATGTCATCCTAAGGTAGCACAATAATGGCACAGAAAGATAAGGGAGCCTTTTGAAATGTGCAATTATATCCATGGTGTGAGAGGTTTTTTCTTGTGTAATTTTATATTTTGAATGATCCCTCCCCTCATTACCTCAACAGGATCTCCCCCCTTTAAGAGGCAGAACTTGAAATTGTATCATGCACTCTTCTGAAAACAATCAGTTAACGAGGAGTAAATCATATACATCTTTGTGAGACCTGCACCTAGCTTTTCCATTTAATGAGACAAATGTAATCCATTTAACAGTTTTAAAATATTTGGACTTATTTCATTTGTATATTTATCTTTTTTTCCATGTTACTGATATCCACATTAGGTCTCTTCAGTGATGCCAAATAAGAAAAATGTGACAATCCTTAATATGCTGAATTTAGAGCATAATGTGCAAAGTCATGAAGAATTTACAGAACTGATGCTATCAGCTCCAGTGATGTAGCAAAAAATAAAGAACAAAATATCCTGAAATGTAGGGTATCATCAGAATTCATTGATTTGTTGGCAGAGAGCAGTTCCCAATGAATTTGCCTGAGGGAGAGGAGTATTGCTTGATTGGAGCAGTCCTAGAGGTAGCCTAAAATGGCCAATGTGTTAACTGAGAAGTCAATGGCCATTCCGTTTCATTTTTGATGATTACAGGGGCTATCTGCTCTCCAGTACAATCTGTGGCAGTTGCAAACCTACCACTCTCGGTAAGAGAAGTCCGAGCTGTAGGGATCAGTAATAAACAAGTTGCTAATCGTGTTTCAGCAGAAGTTCCAGTTAAAATTGCTCAGATGGAGAACAGAAATCAATGTATTATTTGTGACAGACGCCCGGTGAATTTATTGGGAAGAGACTCGCTACTCAAAATAAATTGAGTGATTTATTGCACAGTGGATGGTCTTGCAATTAAAACAAAAGATGAGGACTCCATGTTCAAGATTAATACACAAAACACCAGAGTACAGTTATTTTAAGTTTTGATGAAGATCACCTGCCTTTGAATTTAAGACATACTGTCAAAGATGTGGTATGGGATTTTACAGGAAAAGACATAGTATTAATTCAAGTAGCAAAGTCAGTCAAAATAAAGGTTAAACCAGATGTTGGCCCGAATGTAAAACTATGCTCCGTTTACGTAGTTTGCGGGATTCAGCAACTCAGTGTTCTGCGGCGAACACAGAGTTACCAATAAACTACACACTGCAACGGAGCAGAGTTTATTTTCCGTTGGCGCGCTTGTAATGTTTGGCATGTGCGAGGAGCGCGATGAGACTTGCTGAGGCCTTGCGAGTGCCCATGACATTTTCTAGCTGCCCATGAGATTTAGCGGCAGCTAACATGGCCTTAGTCCATGTCAGCAACTTCCGACAGTTCTTTTACATCATAGGCGAGCACGATAAAGCATGATCGACCACAGCTGCAACCTGGAGAACATTCTCTCCTTGAGAATCAGCTGAATCTCCTCCAAAAAACGATTTGGAATTAAAAAATATCTTAAATAACCTGTTTGCGTTGGATTTTTGTGCGGGAACCCTTTCTTAATGTTACTTTTTTTAAAACAAGGAGGAAGTGCCTCAGAGTCTCCCAATTCCTGTTCCTGTTCAGCAGGCTCCTCCCAGTGCTTTGTCACCTCCTGGTCACTTCTTATTTGGATTTAGAGATGGGAGGATCACTGTGTTGCAAATATACCATTGGATTTGAAGACTTTGTTTTGGTGATATCACAAGTAAGTTCATAAACTGTTGTCGAAGGGTGCTGTTTTTGAATTAAGGGCATGCACCAGGATTTATTTTTATTTTTATTCAAATTTAACATGTCTTGTGGGGGGGGACCTGCATTTTCTGGAGGAGCCTAGTTATTGTTTTCCATGTTCTTTTCTTCATTTATAAAGGAAAAATGTTGCACAGTTCAGTACATTTTCTCCATGTTTTTTTAATAAAATTGCAATATTCATTTATTTCACTATGTGTCCTAGTCTGCTGATGGGCCTTTCATCCAGGAGGCCTAGTGCTACTAGTGATGGGTGCATAAAACGTCAGTTTCCGTGGTGTCTGTTGAATTCAAACAGCATTTAGACCATGAATGTCATTGGATTGAATTACAAAAGGTCTTCTTTTGGAGGGCATTTAATTTTTTTTCCAGCAAACACTGTATAGGTGGAGTAATATATTTGATGCCAATGGAGAATTAATTTTCATTTTTGGCATTGCAGAATTAATTCTGTTTTCTTCTGTGTTTCCTTGTCTCCTTTGTTTGGCCAGTGTGTGAGTGTGTTTGACATAGGCTACTATTTGTCTTTGTTCCACAAGCCATATGGCCTGGGTCCATTTTGTATAGTCAGTGAACATGGGCCTGTATGTGTTCTTTGTTTTCCATGCCTCCTGCGTGTTGTTTGACCATGCGGCTGGTGCCAATTTTGTGTAGCCACTAGCCAACGAGTGTGCTTTTGTGATAGGCCTGCATTCATTTTTTATTGGGGCCATGCCTCCCTACTGGTTGTTGTTTGTCCATGTGTCTGGCAGCCATTTTGTGTAACTAGCCAGTGTGCTTTATCCGTAGGCCTGCATGTGCTCTTTGTTGTGACCATGCCTCCTGCTTGTTGTTTGACCATGTGGCTGGTGGCCATTTTGTCTAGCCGCTAGTCAAACAGTGTGCTTTTGTAATAGGCCTGCATGTGTTTTTTTATTGTTGCCACACCTCCTTCCTTGTTGTTGTTTGAACATGCAGGTGGCGGCCCTTTTGTGTAACCAGCCAGTGTGCTTTTTCCCTAGGCCTACATGTGTTCTTTGTTATTACCATGCCTCCTTGCTGGTTGCTCTTGTTTGACCATATGAATGGCAGCCATTTTATGTAGCCAGCCAGTGTACTTTTGCCACAGGCCTGCATGTGTTCTTTGTTGTGGCAATGCCTCCTGTTTGTTGTTCTTGTTTTCTGACCATGTGTCTCGAAGCCATTTTGTGGAGGCACCCAGTGTGTTTTTTTCCATTAACCTGATTGTGATCTCTGTTGTGGCCATGCCTCCTGCTTGTTGTTTGACCATGTGGCTGGTGGCCATTTTATGTAGCCAGCCAGTGTGCTTTTGCTATAGGCCTCTATGTGTTCTTTGTTGTGGCTATGCCTCCTTGCTTGATGTTATTGTTTGACCATGTGGCTGATGGCCATTTAGTGCACCCAGCCAGTGTGCTTTTTTTTAATCATAGGCCTGCATGTGTTCTTTGATCTGGCCATGCCTCCTTGCTTGTTGTTTGACCATGTGGCCATTTATTGAAACCATCAGTCTTTAAAGTCATTTTGTATGCTGACTTAAGCCTTTTTGTTTGTAATTTCTTTTTTTTACTTTGCCCTAATATCGGTTTATTAAATTAATATGCTTGAGGCCTAGTAACTCAATGCTTGTACTAAATGTACTGTATGAACAGTGTTTTTTGCATTTTTCAACTTCAGCACCCCTTGCCTCCCAAATCCCAATGTGTTTCTCATGGTTGTCCCCGAGTGCACCAGAAATTATCGTTTTTTAATTTCTAGTTTCTTAAAAAAAAATCCTCAAATTTGTTTTTGTTTAATTGTATTTTTTTTCTCAATTTCTTTTACATTTTTATGTTATTTATTTAGTAACACTTTGGGGGATTTTTTATTTTGTTTGACATTTTTGTGATAGTTTTTTTTCACATTTTCCTAGCATCCACCAGCCCCACGTCTGCCATAGGTGCACAGCCCGGACACCAGCTTTCATTTTTTAAGGATTATTCTATTGTTACCTACACCTCCCTTTGTGCCACATCCCACCTTTTTTTAATCTATTTTATTTTTAGAGAGCAGAAATAAATAGATACTTTGTAATTGCAAAAAGAGAGCTGGGATCAATACAATAAAACATTATACAGTTTTGTTCAGAAAGCGCCGTATATCAAAGTTCAACATTCCCTATTCCACCCAACCAGAGGAGGGAAACCCATTCACACTTCACAACAGTTATAGTGCATTTTGTGTATATAAAGTGTGATGTGCAAAAGGACAGACTTATTTTAAATGGTAGACAGTCAAAATATCGAGTTGTTAATGTCGAAGTACCATATTATCGAGTCCTAAAAGTCGATGGTAAGAAATATCGACAACCAAAATATCGTTGTAGAAAATATCGATTCATGTGTGTGTCAATATTATCGAAGACATGAAAATCGAAATCAGTAATATCGAAGCTGAAAATATCGATAGGCAAAAATATCGATATGTAAAAGTGATGTTTTAAAGTATGTTAAGTAATGATATAGTCAAATGTAGTCTATATATAAGGTAATTTATACATATAATTTCAATAATTTTAGTTATAAGTGTAGGAGCGGGATGTAGAGTTTATAGGGGATAAGGGTGTGTAGTGTTTTAAAAAAGTATAGTGTAATTATGGAATAATAAATTTCGAATTTTAAGTAAAATTTAACATTTTCGAAATTTGAATTAAATATTTGTAAAAGGCGAAATTTTATATAAATTTATGGAGTATTTTTAAATTTATTGTAGTTTGCTTTTGTGTATGTAGTAAAAAAGTTTGTAAATATATATTTCTATTTAAATATTTACGAAATAATTGTATAATAATAGGAGCGGGATGTAGAGTTTATAGGGGATAAGGGTGGGTAGTGTTTTAAAAAAGTATAGTGTAATTATACAAATAAAAATTTCGAATTTTCATTTAAATTTCTAAATTTCGAAAATTGAATTTTTTTTTGAACTAGTCGAAATTTTATCGAAATTTAGGGAGTATATTAAAAAAACTTTACTTTTCTTTTGTGTATGTACTAAAAAGTATTGTAAATATAAAATAATTATTATATATATATATATTTTTTTTTTAAATATTTTTATTATTTTCACCTGGTATTGAGTTACAAAATACAATCAAATATTATGTCAGATTAAACAAGTTTGTCACATACAGACATGATCATCTCCCAGCTTATCATCAATGTACATAAATCGAGACTTAATGTCAATTCAGTTCAATTCAGTTCAATTCTAGTATTCCCCATACTTTCTCGTATTTCTGCAATGATTTAACACCTCTAAGTTCTGCCAATGTACGTTCCATGGTATTGATTTCGTTAACTAAGTACCACCAATCCAAGGCATTGGGTGGCTTAGTATTGACCCATGCTCTAGCTAATATTAATTTAGCGCAGGATAGTAAGATAGATAATAGTACGGGATAAGGTTGATTTGTAGTGTATAAACTTAATATTACCATGGAGGCTGTTATAGATGTGCTGGTAACGTTTTTTATGGCTAGAATTTTCCCAACTTCTTCCCAGAACTTCCCAAGTTTTGGACATGTGAACAGCAAATGTATTAGATCTGCTGCATATTCGTCACATTTTGGGCACTTAGTTTTTTCACCCAGAATATTATTAGGAGCCCATTTAGATATCTTTTCTGGTGTGTAGTATAGCATATATATGGTTCTGTATAGTTGTAGGCGCAGACTAGAAGATCTTACGTGGTGATGGATGTCCATGTACGCGTCGATTATCTGTTTTCCTGTTATATTAGTACCTAATTTTGCATTCCATTTAATTACTATTGTTTCATTATCGTTCATTCTTATATCTGTCAGTGTCTTATAAGCCAAACTTATTATTGATTTTTCCTTTTTTGAGTTTAGGATATCCCAGATACCCCCGCTTGATAAGACTTTGATTTTATTCTTCCGCACGAGAAAATCATATATTTGCCTATATTTAAACTCGTATGTGTCTGGTAATCCATATATTTGTTTTAAGGTGCGGAAATCCATCATGCCTTGAGTAGTAAATAAGTCCCCCAGTACCTTGATTCCTTTCGATTGCCATCTTCGGGATTCCCCGTCGCTGAATATGCTAGGTAGTCCAGGATTATCCCATAAGGTTAATTGAGTGTGATATATATTGTTTTTGCAATGTATTTGTATATCTTTCCATATCTTTACTAAGTCCCGTGCTGTCTTAAATTTAACCCTTTTGTAAAAATTCGGGTCAGTGATACGAAGTAGAAATTGTTTAGAGTCTTCTTTTAAAAGTAAATGATGGTAAAAAAGCAGATTCTCTGAATCTAATAGGGATCTAATACGCCTTATAAATGAGGCCCAAAAATAAAATTTTAAATCAGGAAAATTGAGACCGCCTGATCCGATTTTGTTTTTTAACATCTTTAGCGATCTCCGAGCTCTCTTATAGCCCCAAATAAAGTTGCAAAAGACGCTATCTAATTGTTTAAAAAAAGACCTGTTTTGCGCCAAAGGAATTGATCTGAATAGGTATAAGTATTTGGGTATTATTTTCATTTTTATTAAATTTATTCTGCCAATTAGGTTTAATGGAAGTCGGTGCCATTTTTTTAAGTTCGAAGTAGTGGTTTTCAATAATTTATTATAATTGATCTTATTTATCTCTTTGATATTTGAGGAGATTTGTACTCCTAAATATGTCGCAGTCTTACAGATTTCAGGCATTGTTTGGGGGGGAGCAAAATTTGCTATTATTTGAGTTTTATGAGTATTTAGTTTATAGCCAGATACATTACCAAATTTGGATGCTTCTATATTAATTGCTTTCAGAGAATCGATAACCTCAGTAGAGTAAATGGCTATGTCGTCCGCGTATGCGGTTATTTTTAGGCTCTGCCTGCCTGTTCTGAATGGTGTTATTTCTGGTTCTTTATCCAATGCCTTTAAAAAAGGTTCTAATGATAAGGCAAATAATAAGGGAGATAAGGGGCACCCTTGACGTGTGCCTCTCCGGATTGTGAAATAGTTTGACGTGAGGCCGCCATAGCTGATGTAAGCAGACGGATTATCGTAAAGTGCCTGAATCCCATTTAAAAAGTTTCAGCTGAATCCCATATGTCTCATTATGTTCCATAGATATTCCCACCCCACCCGGTCGAATGCTTTTTCAGCATCTAGCATTATCATTGCTAAGGGGGTTGCCTCTATTTCAGCAATGTCAAAAGCTGTTATTGCCGTGTTTACGTGAGCTGATGTGTCTCTCCCCATCACAAATCCGTGTTGTTGCGTGCTTACTATTTTAGGTAAAAGCGGTGCTAGTCTTCTTGCTAAACATTTTGAGAATATCTTAGCGTCGGCGTTGATTAGAGATATAGGTCTATATGAACCCATCTCCTCTTTGGGTTTACCTTTTTTGTGGAAAAAGATAATTTTCGCCTTATTCCAAGAACTCGGAGCAGAACCTGTACTGCTTATATGATTAGTTACTTCTACAAGAAGTGGTGTTAACTCTTCCATACATATTTTATATAACTCCAGAGGAATAGTATCTTCCCCGGCAGCTTTGCCAGATGGTAATGAGTTTATAGCTTCTCTAAGTTCTTGTCCAGTTATATCTAGAGCCAGGTTTTCTGCTTCATAGGTTGTTATTTTATTCGTAGAGTTCACTTTTAGATAGTTATCAATAGTTTCACTGTTAGGAGTTTTTTCCGGAGTATATAAAATTTCGTAATATTTAGCAAACTGTTGTATTATATTGTCTGTCTGATTATATTTTTTATTGTCGACTCCTATAATTTGTGTAATCGTGGATTCTGCTCTATCCTCTGCTACCTTAAATGCTAAGATTTTGCCAATTTTGTCACCCCCTTCATATTGTGCAAATTTGTATTTGTGAATCTGTGCGCTTCCTTTTTTAATCAAAGTTTCTTTGGTCTTGCATTTTAACCGACTAAGATTGGCATTGATAGCCAAAGTTGGAAGGTTTCCTCTTAAAGCCTCCACTAACTTCGCCTCTTCTACAGCTATATCCGATGTCAGGGTTGAGTTATATTTACGCCTTTCTTGATTTTGTTTTAAGACATATGACTGTACGAACCCTCTTATGCTGGCTTTACATGTATCCCAGACCGTTAAACAGGAGGCAGTGTTTCTGTTAAAAGTCAGAAATTCTATAATATGTTGCTTCAGTTGTGACGTAAAGATCATGTTCGAAATTAAGTTTCTTGGAAACGTAAAGGCTCTAGGGGGATTGATTTTTTGAAGGGTAGTTAGTTCCACCATTATGGGGTTGTGGTCGGATGTGATTCGTGGGTATATGACCATTGTCGTGATGGAACTCATCAAGGAGTCTGAAATTAAAGCCAAATCTATACGTGAACATAGCTTATGAGGAGCAGAATAGTAAGTGTATCCTGGAGCATTAGAATATAGTGAGTTCCATACATCTCTAACATTGTGTAACTTACACAGATTTAAGATAGATGCTCTGGTTCTGGGCATTCTAATATGGTTACCGGGGCGAGTTGTGTCCGACTGACGGTTCATGATACAGTTAAAATCACCCATTATTATAATTTCTCCTTCCCAGTCTAATAAAGCTATATTTAATTCTTCGTATATTCTTGGGTCTTCTTTGTTAGGTCCATATACAACACAAACCACGAGCTTCATATCACTATGGCAAAGTTGAGTAATTACCCACCTCCCCCGTTTGTCAGATTGTGTCCTAATTATATCTACCCTAAATCTTTTATCTTTTAATATGGCCACCCCTCTGATATGTGAAGTGGCTGCTGAGTATGTTATCATCTCGAAGCCCAGTTGGTTCAGCAGTTTCTTATCGCCATCTATGATGTGGGTTTCTGACAGAAAAACTAGTTGTGGGTTATATAGATGTAATTCTTCAGCGACTAGTTGCCTTTTGCGCTTATTGTTTAGTCCTGACACATTCCATGCTAGACATCTAATACTTTGCATCTTTAAAATAATAGATATAGACAGTATTAACTATTAACAACATAGTTTCACATTTTCTCATATATGAAAGAGAGCACTTTACAAACTTAGTTCTCTTCTTAAACTTTTCTACCAGGTTGAAAATATTTTTTCCCCCTCCCTTTTACCCCTACCCTTCCTCCACCCGTCCACCCCACACACAACCCCCCCAAACTGCGAAGAACTACCGCCCCCCTCCCCCCCCTTACCTACTGCTGCCGTTGGAAAGGCAGCGCTTGCGGCGACGACGAATCTAGGGCCGCCCTCCTTCCTTAATGGTTTTACATCTGCTAGTAGTGTTAGAGCAAGTTCTCCTCCCCCCCCCTTTTTTTTTTTTTTTTTTTTTAAGCTATTTCCTTTTATTTCAGCTCTATGGTTATTTGCTCTTATTGACGCTTAGCATTGGTTAAAAATGCCTGCGCTTCTTGTACTTCATAGAAGAAATTTGTGTGTCCTCTCAAAGTCACTTTGAGGCGAGCTGGTTCCTGCAGATATGCTGAGCCACCCAGTTTATTGATAGGATCAATTAGTTTGCGCATTTCCCATCTTTTATCCATCGTAGCTTTGCTTAAATCTGAGCGCGCAAAGATGGTATAGTTATCGATGGTTGTGGGAGTGTTAGGTTTAGCTTTTTGCCATACCGCTTGCCGTAGCAGAAAATTCCCGAAATAGATCAGAAATGGACGCGGAAATTTACTATCGGGGCGTTTTTGACCCAGGGGAAGCCGGTGAGCTCGTTGGATTTGGGAGTCCCAGTCCCAATCAGAGAGTTCAGGAAAAGTTCGGGGCATCAGTTTCACCAAGAAGGCCCTAGGGTCGGACCCCTCTGCCCCTTCCGGAATACCATACAGTTTAAGATTTGATCTTCTTAAGCGATTTTCCAGGTCATCCACTTTCCCCTGAAGTTGAGTTAGTACGGAGTCATGTCGCTCCACCGTGGCATCAACCCTTTGCGTTCTCTCTTCAACCAATACTGTACGCTGCGGCAGCTCTGTTATTTCCTGTGTGACTCCCTTTAGTATGGAGGCTACATCCGTTATTAATGTTTGCAGTCTTATGTTATCTTTTTTTAGCTGCTGATAGTGTGCCTCCGACTCTGCCCTCTGATTCACAAGAAGATTTAAGATTGCATCTAGCTGAGGGTGGTCGGTATTACCCAGCTTGGGCTCTTCCTTTAATTCACTCCGCTTATTTTCAGCATTAGATTGGTTTGGTTCAGAGTCCGAGCCCGGGTCCTCTGCAACTGCTGAATCCTGTGAGGATGCACCCACCAGGACTTCATCCTCCCCTTTAGTTTGTTCGTTATCCTGTTCATAGTTGATATCATTCGGGGTTTGCATCATTGAGTCAGACCCATTTTCCGGTGGCAACAGTACCCCATTGTCACAATCTGTGGGGCTGCCCCCTGAGAGCCTTAAGGTCATATTTTTGACAAGCCCTTTAGCCTCCATCCACTTCCTTAGAGGGCTTTTGTCAATAGTAGTCTTCCTTGTACTTAAGGGTATTATCCCTGCTACCATATCTGTCAGATTTTTCCCTTTTTTTTTATAGATCGTCTTAGCCTTGCCTCTACGTTTCCGTGGTGGTGGTTTATTAGAAGTTTTATTCAAAGTTTTTTCTAATTCCTCCTCTGTGTCATAGTCACCGTCCTCTGAGTTGGGGTGATCATTGTTGAGTTCTGAAATTTGTTCAGATATGTGATTACTCATAGGTTCAGCGGCAGGGTAGTTAAGCTCTTCCATTGCATTTTTGTCACTATCTGCAATAATTTCCATTTTTGCCAGTGATGATATTTTGGCAGTTTTTGACCTTTCAGTTGCCATTCCTAGCTCAGTGGTTATCTCGGGGCTTTCCAGCTCTATTATGTCACAAGTCTTATTGCCTACGATCATAGTAGGAGTATTATCTTTATTGTCATTTCTATTGAGTGAGCCTCCATCCCCTCCTACATTTGTCCCGACTTTAGCGCTCTCATTAATGTCTATGTTTTTTTTTAACATTGTATTTTTTTTTTTGGGAATTGTTCCACAGTTAAGTACGGGAGGGTTCAGGACCCCCTTACCTGTCATCTTCTTGTCGCTCCCCTTGACCGTAGCTGTTTTTTCGGTTTTTTCAAATTTGCTTTTTACGCCATGAGCTGATAAATCTTTCATTGCCATTTCTGCTTCATTTTCATTCAACTCCATACTCGTTGTCATTTTCTCCACGCTCCCCTGCGTACTAGTTGTTGGAACCCCTGCAGTCTGTTGGGCTGGAGATAGAGCTGGAGCTGGAGCTGGGACTGGAACAAGAACAGAAGCCGGGGTCAGGGCTGCTGTTAGGTCTACTGTCGAGGGCAGAGAGACAGGTGCAGAAACGGTGATCATTGCTGCTGCTGCAGCTGTTGTTGTATTTTTGGTATTTCGTGTTGTTCGTGAAGGGTGCTTGGGTGACATACCTCCGGTAGCTGCAATAGTCACTGTAGACTGAAGCCTTGTTTTAGCCAGACCTAATGCAGTAATCCCGGAGCGAGTGAGCCAGACCTTCACAGCTCTCCAAATCTTCGTTGTCTGCCACAGCATTCGTCAGCCTTTTGCCTTTGCTGTGTTGTTTTGTAGCCGAGCGGAAGTTGAAACAAAGTTGCAGCAGTGTTTACCAGCGCTTTTTTTTTTTTTTTTACACGCGTAGCGCCAAAGCACTGAAGCTGCCGGTCAATCAGTATCGCCCTCGCCCTGCTACTGCCGCTGAGAGAGGGAGCCCAAGAACCCACAGTACTAGGTGGATTACATGTTGTTAATTCGGTATTCTGCAATAATAAACGGACTCCGCTCCGAATCCGATTCCAATGTTTCACACGGCCAGCTAACGTGGGTAAGTCAGGCTGAGCATTATGTTTGGTTTTGCCGCTTTTGCAGGTTTCCCCCGTCTCATCGCCCCCTGCTCGATACGTTCGTTCCAGCAGTCAAAGTCAGGGTCAGAGGAGGTTAAACAATTCCGTTGTGCAGTCCGTATTGCTTAGCTAGGGGAGAGAGCTCCTAGTTCGCTCCTCGTCCGCCGCCAGCAGAGTCCTCACTCCGCCATCTTGGACTCCGCCCCCCGGTTAGGGTACGTTTTTAGTTTGTGGGTAAAGGGTTTTTTTTAGGGTTCTGGGTCAGTTTTTAGTTTGTGGGTAAAGGGGTATTTTTTGGTTTCAGGGTTAGTTTTTACTTTGTTGGTAAAGGGGTATTTTTAGGTTTCAGGGTCAGTTTTTAGTTTGTGGGTAAAGGGGTATTTTTATGTTTCAGGGTCAGTTTTTAGTTTGTGGGTAAAGGGGTTTTGTTAGAGTTTAGGGTCAGTTTTTAGTTTGTGGGTAAAGGGGTATTTATAGGTTTCAGGGTCAGTTTTTAGTTTGTGGGTAAGGGGGTTTATTAGGGTTCAGGGTCAGTTTTTAGTTTGTGGGTAAAGGGTATTTTTAGGTTTCAGGGTCAGTTTTTAGTTTGTGGGTAAAGGGGTATTTTAAGGTTTCAGGGTCAGTTTTTAGTTTGTGGGTAAAGGGGTATTTTTAGGTTTCAGGGTCAGTTTTTAGTTTGTGGGTAAAGGGGTTTTGTAAGGTTTCAGGGTCAGTTTTTAGTTTTTGGGTAAAGGGGTATTTTGGGGTTCTGGGTCAGTTTTTAGTTATAGGGGTACAGGGGTACAGGGAAAAATAAATTAAGATTTAATTTAAATTAAATTAATTAAATGAAATTAAATTAAATTATATTACATTAAATTTTTTTTACATTCAATTTACGATAGTAATTTATTATGAATTCATGTCCTGCACTTACCCTAATTAAATGGTGATTGTAGTTGTAATAGTAAATTATTAAAGTTTTTTGACAAGCAATTACCTAAAGTAAATGGTGATTGGAGTCGGAATATGAAAATTATTAATTCTGTGTCCTTCAAATATTGATATTATATGTATATGGGTGTATGAATCATAACTGTTATAGGTTCAGTGTATAGTATGTACTCTAATTACATGTGTTATAGAGCAATAGATATAACATTACAGTTATAATACATTTGCAAAAAGACATAAAAATGATTTTGTAATAGGTAATAGAAAATAATGACACAATTTTTGTTGACAATAATTTTTTTTATTCAACAATTGAAAATTACGATCACATATACATTTTATCAAGCTATGTTTGGTATAAATATTAAAAAAAGAAGGACAATGTTCTTTTAATAATCACATTTTTGAGTAGTTTTCTTGAAAAGTACTTTCAATTTGTAGAGAAAAAATGGTTAGTTAACATAATGCAATGTATGATATTATACATACATAATAAAATTATTGTTTCTTAATAAAACATTAAACATGTGTAATGAAAAACATAAATTACAAAATTTCAATAAATATAGTGATATACAGATGATGATATTAACATATGAACACTTTTAAATGTATAATATAATATAAAGATCTTGATTAGAACATTTACATCATCATCAATGATTGTTTTAATACAATATTGTTATGTATAATTATTATTATTATTAATAAATACGTTTTAATAATAATAATTTACACCTATTAGTCATATTGTAAACAAGTAAATCAGAAAAACAAATACAATATTACACATTTAGTTATATAATAATTTTAATAAATATTACATTAAATATTTCAACATTTTTATACTTAATGTAATAAATATTAAAAGTATGTAAAATATAATTAATATACTGTAAAAAAGACTTTCATTTCACAATGTACTATACAATTTTTTGTACATTACACAATTTCGAACATATATATAACAATAATGGACATTTATAGTAGTACTTTTCACAGTTACATATAATTCGGTTCTTTTATTTTGTAACCACTCTTTGTCTTTTTGCTTTATTTTGGGAAAGGGAAAGTCGCGGTTGGAAGCAGGTTCACGTTTGAGTAGGTACGATTCTACTTTTATCTTTTTAAAGTATTGTAACTAACAATTAAAGGTAGTCCTTTGTTATTTTGGGGTTGGTAATTAAAGTATGACTATTTACATATAATGGAGTGCACTTAATACGTATTTCCGTTCACAAGTTTTTGGGCCATTTGAAATAGTTAGAGTTAATGAGTATGTGGTATGATTTAATTAAAATTTAAAATAATAGGAATGTTATGTTTATATATTATAGTATACTCGTTAGTGTTATGTCGGTGGGATTGTTTTGAATTTTTTTGTCTCGTATTTTGAAACAGCTATTTCCGTTTCCGATTACTCTTTTTTTTGGGGAAAGGAAGTGTGTTTCAGTTGTTAGAACGGAGATGTATAACATTCTTCCTTTATATTTTGAGTTCTCTGAAATATTTATCACAGTTTAAGAGAACAGTCGTCATTTTCAATGGCATTTAAAGAGCCGTTTTATTTGGATGATGGATAGTTTTAGCACAGTTAATAAAAAAATAATTAATGATTTGTTGGATTAAGTCTTTGAGATTTACACATTGTATTGTCGGTAAAGGATTAATCTTTATGATCTATTTAAAGGTAAGTTATTCATTTTTATTATTTTGTTTGGATGGAAACAGTATTTTAATTTTTTTTTTGATATAATGATACATTTATTTAGTCTTTTTATAATAGTGTAAAAAAATAAATTAGACTAAATAAATATAGATTTATTATATTAGAATATGTGTGTTATCAGATTAAGGATATTGTTTGATGTTTATACATTGATTTACTTATTGCAATTAGTTCAATGTTTTGGCTATCATTTTTAGATATTCCAGTCCTCTTGTTGTAGGATATAGTTGGACTTGCTGTTGAAGATATAGATACATTTGAGCAGTTTGTCTAGAGATTTTTGGTTTTAGTTGTATGACAGATTGCTCTATACGTAGTTCCTGAAAGCTTTGCTCTTTTTGTATAGCTGTGACTAGCTTGTGTAATGTGGGTGTTGTACGTCCAGTAGAAGAGAGGAAGGCATTGTGCCAACCTTCAACAGCATTGTTCGTTTTTGCCTCTTGGTTCAGCGTTGGTAGATATACATTCCACCAGGGAATTAAAAATTTAGGCTGGCGTCTGTGGCCTGACCTATGTAGTCTTCCTACCCAGTTGTCCTCAAAGTAATCTAAAAGTGGGGCGAGTCTTTGCTCATTTTGGGTGTAGAAATGACCTTCAATTAATAGATTGTAATGTTCTGCCACATCAGTTACTGGTACATATGCCAGAGCAATGAGATGTTTTATTTGGTATGCAAAAGTTATATTTGTTGCATACTCAACACTAAGGGCAGATTTTTGTAAATGTCTCCAGAGACATTGATTGAAATGAAAATAACATCCTTGAATGGATGTGTGTGGGTAACTTTTCAAAATAGAATTAATCATAGCTTGTTCGAAGTCTATGATGATTTTCATTGGGAAGTAGTCAGAAGTTTGTTCTTTTATTTTTTGCAAAATTTCTGAGTAAGTTGTGGCTTGTTTGTTCGGTAATAAACAGTATATGAAGGGGATACAGGTATTATGATATTGCCCATGAATTGTGTATAATTGGTAGAAAGGTTTTGGGCATATAGAAAAAGTTCCATCCATCATCCAAGTAGCACTTTCTGTTAATTCTTTCATATTGTTATTAGTTGCAAACATGATTATTCTTTTGTCCTTGCTATGATTATCATAAAAAATAAATGGCTCGTCATTATGAGTGATTACAAGCTCAGGCGGAATTATGACTTCCTCAAAAGTTCTAGGAGTTGGTATATTGGGTCTACTTGCTTTCTTTGTCCTTGCTATTGTTCTTTTAATGGAAGCAATAGATGGTAGCTGACCTCTTGCTTCTCTGGGAACTTTAGGTAGTAATTCTTTCAGAATTACGTTGGTAGGTAGTTCTGATCTGGTACTTAATTCTTTGATATTCTCGAGAGTGGATCTCACTTCAATTTCCGAGATGTTTGGTGGGTGATTATGTTCAGTGGTATTAATAACACTAGTTTCCCTTGTTGTAGCACGGCCATAGCATTTATTGGAGTAATATTTCGTACACTTCCAATTCACTTTTTTCTCCTGAGTATAAATGTAGCCCATATAGCATAACAAAAATTTGCCTTTCTGAGATGTAATAAATCTTGCATCATCAGTCATTCTTGAGTTCTGGTATCTAGAAAAGTTAATATACAAATATTAACAAATTGTGAAATCTATAAAAGATTTTAAATAAAGCAAGTACTCTTCTAGTAATTTACTTACCAGCAGTAATGTTCTATGAATCGAAAGTAGGTGCTTGTTCAGTCCGATGTTGTGGTCCTATTGCCACGGTCTGTTGAAAAAAAATTAAGTATGTTATAGGAAAAGTTACAATTTTTATCTTGGTTACATTTTTGTAAGTTTATAACGTCTCTAAAAATACTTTAGTTTATTTGGATTTTAAAAAAGACATTTCCAAGATAATACTAACAGAAGCATAAAAAGAGTCATTTTTTGTTCGAGTATATTCTATAGAGTTTAAAAAGAGTTGTTATGTTTTATTTCTGAACTTACCAAGAGAATTAGAGTAGTAGCAGAATGTTTGTTCTTTGATGTGAATTATCTGTTTTCTGTTGCTTTGAGGGCTGTTTAGAGAGAAAGTTTATGAAAATTACCAATGCGTTTATATGTTCCATAAACAATACACACTTGTTATAAAGCATTGTTACTTATTTGCTGAAAAGAACCTGGGATGACACATGTATTATGAGTTAAAGCAAAAGAAACATATTTAAGAACAGGAATAAATAATTTTTTATACAGCATTGTAACGTTTTTTCCCCAAAACATTCTGGCTTCACAATATGTATTAAGAGTTACATCCTAAGAAACAAAGTAGAGAGTTTGAAATTAGGACACTAATTGTCAAATAACGTTAAGTAAATACTAAAAATATGTAGATACCTTTTTTACATTTAAAGTGTCCAGTATCTTGAAGTTGAAGTATAACTTGATTTGTTTGTAGAGTCTGTTTAAAGGCAAAGTACATAAAGAAACAACAATTTAGGTTACAAATCTTGGTCTATAAGTAATAGTAAAAAAACATTAGAATTTATTAACAGAGCTATATGATTACTTACTTGTAGTTTCAGGACGAATTTTCTTGCACAGAAGAATATAGATGGTGCTCCCAAAATTGGCAGTATGTGGTCACGAAGAATATTTCCTGCAAGTTGTATGGCTGTTTGTGACTGGTTTATATAGTCTATGTGTAATGAAGTTTGCTATCTGATTGGTCAGATATGTAAAGACGAGTTACTATTGGTTAGTTTGAATTTTTTTTAACTTAAACATTTAAGATATATCTTCTTATATTGTTTATCTAGAGGAACTGAAATGATATATTTATGTAATAAAAAACTCTTGTAATAAATATAGAATATGTACAATGAGTACTAAGTATAAAAAAGTATGTTTACAAAGAGTTTATATCCAAATATCGTTAGTGCGCGAAAACACTATTTTTTACAGTAAATGTTACTTAATAATTTGAAAATAAATTAGTGAAGTCTTTTAAAATGTGTGTATTACTAAGAAAATAGATTTATTGGTGTTATATATTAATAATTGAGTATTATTTAGCAATCGATATTTTGATATAGACGAAAATAGTGCTATCGAAATTTTAGTATTCGATATTATTGTAGTGTGCTATTTGTAGTATTGAGTGTCGATATTATGGTAGTCGAAAATAATGTTAACGATATTTGTGTAGACGATATTTTTGTGCATCGATATAGTTTGATCGATATTTTAGTCGTTTTCATGTTAAGTATAGGGTGTCGATATTACTGATATCGATGTTTGAGACTCGATGTTATAGTAGGTCGATTTTTGTGAAATTGAAATTCTGTCAGTGATTCATTTTAAATACTTTTCATTCACCTTTGCTCTAGCTCCTACACTACCCCATCGGTACTTCAGTACTTTCAAAAAAGTAAACCTGCCTTCAATAACTAGAGTGGGTGGCTCCCTGCAATGTGCTTCCAAATACTGCAATATGGCATTAAACATCTTCATATCCCCCACCCTCTTTACCTAGGCTTCTTCAAATTTCATACAGCATGTCATATTTGCCTTCCAGCCCAGAACTGGTAGAATCAGACTGGTTCTGCAAAATAAAGAATCATTAGATTGTCAATGCAATAGAGAGGAAAAACTGTCCTCCCTTATTAGGCTTCTGCCTCTCCTTGGAGACCCCGAATAAAACTAAGCTTGCTTCTGGGATTATTCTAGAGTGTAAAGTCTGACTAATTGCCTCAAACAATTTTATCCAAAAATCTTTTAATTTTGGGCAAGTAAACAATGTGTGGAGCCAGTCTCCCGCCCCTTGCTGATGACAGCAGAAGCAGTTATCGGGAACCAATGGGTATATGTTGTGAAGGATTACTGGGGTTTAAGAGTATACTAGATTACTGCCTTGTTTATATGCTTGCATGTATACATTGCTTAGCACCATGGTAGAAATATATCTACTTTTTACACATTTGGTGCTTGAAATCACATTTATCTGCTTCTGTCTACCAATCATTGCAGCACACGTATTCTATGCAGGAATAACGTTGGTTCAATAAATAATATTGAAAATGTCTTACTGTGTATTCTCTGTATATTTCTCTGAGGATAAATACGCACAAGTGACTAAGCAAAAGGTTCTGTACTGTTTCCTCAATCCCTGAGGGGAGGGGTCAGGGTTGTCATGTTCAGTGGCTGCCAGAAACCATTCGCTCCCTGGTAGGTTAGGGGGGCTTACGGTGGCACTGTGAGCTAGCTGGTCTAAAGGCCAACATATGCTGTGGGGGTTTCCGGAATCAGTCTTGACACTAGGCCCTTAGTTTATGTTGCCCAAACAATGCACAGGTCCTACGGATTGCTTGGAACTACACAGCAACCGGGGGGGGTGGCATTCTCCAGGGCTGTGGGCGGGTCCAGTGGGCCTTCCTGCATTTATAATTAAAAATGTCCTGGGAAGCTGGTGGTCCCAGGGGCTTTGAATAGCCAGAGAAGGGGTGCCCCATGCATCCCCATCCTATGTTTGACATATGCCCCCAGGACCTGGCCCACCCCAGGGTTTTTCTGTGCTTGCTTTTTTTTTTATTTTGCCACAGATTTGCGAATGCAATAGCGAGTCCACACCAAATAAATATTAAATAAAGCCTTTTACCCAAGCAGGGTCACTGTGGGACCCCCATCATATCTGGGGGTTAGGGTATTTCAAACTACCCCTCTTTTCTTTATTTGTAATCATTTTTTTGTGACTTAGCTAAGCTGAGTCCCAACATGGCTGTCAACTCTTCCTGATAGAAGTGTTGGCATGTAATCAAATAGTAGTAGGTTCCACAAGTCCACTGAAAGGACTAGCCTCTCTAGTTATATATATTTTTAAAGTTAGATATCTGAAAAACTACCAAACGGATTTACACCAAATCTCAAAAAGCACACTTTCTCGACCAACATCTAGCTTCCTGCTAAATTTGGTGTAATTCAATTAAGCAGTTCGGCTGTAGTCATGTTCAAAAAATCCCCGTAGACTTAACATGGAGAAAATGCGTTTTGGGACCCCCTTTTTTCTCGTCACCGCTTGACTGATCACCCCGAAACTTTCAACATAGTAGCTTAACTAAAATAGGGATGTTTTAGGAGCATTTCGTGGAGATTCGTCAATCGGCACCAAAGTTACTGGCAAAATATAAAACACCTTTTCTATATATACTTTGTTCCTAACTAGAACTAAGAACAATTTTTCTTGTGGCTTAGCAGGGGGGGACTGTTCATCCTGCTAGACCAGCCTGGTGGGACTCCAGTCCCAGGCTGCCACCACTCCTGCATTTCGCCCTGCCAGCCTGACCAGCCGGACAGACGCACACCCTGGTGGGACAACACGTCCCAGGGTGCAACATGTTCCCTGCCTGCTGACGCCGATGTGGGGGAGGAGCTGACATCAGATATATAAGCACTGCCTGTGCCCCTGCAGGACGAACGCCGGCAGCAGCCGAGCAAAGGCGAGCCCGTCCGTGCCCATCAGCGACAGGAAGAGGCAGTGCAGGGCCACCCCCATTTGTTCAGTTTATTCAGTCTTGCTCCGCTGGTAAGACCTTCTCATTAAATTCCTTTGTTAACGCCCTGCTCTTTGGATTGAGACTAATCAATTTTTAATCACCCTGGCCAATTTTAAGTGGCTGTCTGTTGATTTCCCGGTTAAATTCCTGATCCAGAACTAAATATAGCTGGAAGTTTTTAGTTTTTAAAAAAACGGATAGACTCCTCACTCGTTGGCCCTAAGCAAGAACTTCTCTTTCCACCATTAGGGGGCACAAGAGAAACTGTGACTTTGATGTTAAGGTTTTTAATGTAATTAACTTTTATTTTAATTATTTGTATTTGTACTTGTCGTGAGGTAAATATTTAAATCAATGCTAGAATTGCCGGCGTTACCATCTGGCACTTTGAGTTTACAGTTTGTGTTTAGTGGGTGCGCCGGTTTAAATATACTAATTAGTTAAACACTAATATAGACACCATTGCTATACAAACATTGCCATTATGCCCCCTTTGCTCCAAACCAAGTCCTACATTAGTAATAGCTAATAATTTAGTGCACTATTCTTCAAGATAATGGGAAAGAGGAAGGCAGTAGAGGCTGTTGCAGGAAAGAAGAAGTTAGCAAAGATCCAAAAACCATTGAAATCAGCAGCAGCATACTGATTGGATATTTGCAAGGGGTGTCTACAACCCACCCCATCGAGATTCCAAACTAGTATCCATTTCCAAACTCATTTGGTGATTCTGTATCACTTTTTCATAGCCCTAAACCTATTTAGTACATAGACAAAAAGGTTTGGGATTCCCAAACCCTCTGATTTACCGATTTAAATAGCTTGTGAAAGCTAAAACTCTTTGTACATTTGGCCCAAGATGACTCGCAGACTTTCTTATTAAAGAATTGAAACAGATTTAGCAAATTTCCATTGTCCTGTAACTGATTGGTTAGCTATATCAAACTCCTCTATATTGCTCTGTCCAACCTATTTGTTTATTCTTCTGAAATTAGATACATATGACCAATCCTGCTGAATTCTCCTCGAGTTCTGACCGTCCACAAAACAAAAATTATTAGTTTTTGCCATTCTGGCACTTGCCATCACAGTGTTAGGTAGTGGTGACTGTATCTGGGCCTGCCCACCTTTCTGAACAGACCTTACAACTCATCAGCATCTGGATCCTTTTGAATGTCTGAAATCTGTTCTTCTCCTTACCTGGAAGCTCCTCAGTCTTAACGTCCCAGTATCCTGGCTATTTCTTTTGGTTTCTTTTCTTTTAGTCATCAGATAATGACTCCTCCTCCTGTGTTGGTATCTTTATTCATGAGCTGCTTTGATGTTTGATCTTCCTCTTTCCACATCTGAGCTTTCTTCCTTATCTGATGTGTTTTTTCTTTTGAGCTGTTGGGTTGGGCCAAGTCCTTATTGCTTCAAAAAAGTGGCTTCTTGCTTGTAACAGATTTCTTACCTCAACAGAACTTGGAAAAAAAGGGAAGAAAATACTCCGGGAACCCGCATAAATGGGGTCACAGTGTGTCAGAGGATAGGGGGTGGTGTCAAGAAAGCCAAAGTTGGGTAAAGCAGAATCTGACAGTCAACTTATACTTAAAAAAAAAATCTGAAGGAAATAAATTGGCAAAAAGGGTACATTTGCCAATAAATCTGTTCTAGCTTATTTAATTGGTCACAAAGAGGAAGAATTTTAAATTACCACACAGGATTAAGACACCTGTTACAGAGATCTTTGTATGCCCAGAACCTTTTAGTGGATTATAATAACGATAAGATAACAATGGTGGTAATGCAGTTTGTGAAAAATTGGGTTGTTGGTAGGCTCAGGCGAAGACCTCTGCTACGCCCGTGGAATGTGTGGAGATTTGCCTCCTCTTGAGTTCCACGGAGAACACAGAGAAGCCAAATCTCTGCACACTCCACGGCATAGCAGAGGGCAACTCCGTGGCCCTCCATATAGCCCTGCTATACCCACTACACCCAGGGCTAGTTGTTGGTTGACTGAGGTATGAGTCCAGGCCAAGCAACAGCCAAAATCCCGTGCAAGGTGAAGCAATAGGAGTCACTAAATTAACCTTTTCTAAGCCTGGCACACAAGCAGTCAGGCTGAATTTGAAGGCACTATGCAAAGTATGTATGCAGTAAACAAACAGTAATAAAGTAAAAGGACAACTCAAGAAAAATCCTAAACCAATTTTTAAAAAAGGACCATATTTTGATAATGTATTTGACATCAAAAAAACAATGAATAAAACTGGAGATAATTATCTTAAAATAATTAGCGGAAAATAGCTGCAAAAAGCACAAAGTGCCAACAAGGGGTATCTGGTAACGCTGGACTGGGGCAAAAGTCAAAGGTTCAGGCCGACCGCAATGGAGTGCAGGTCAGCTACAGGGACCAGGCTTGGCCTGGTCAGCAAAAGTACAATAGTTGGGGTTGCGTTGAGGATCTTCTGGATGAAGAGGATGCCTGATACAGCCAAAGCAATGCATCGATTTCTAAGAAATGCATCAGTGTCAATCCTTGCGGTGGTGGTGATACGCTGGTCCTGACCCGCACAGCAGTGGCAATACATTGGCTCCAATGAGTGCAGGGGCTGCAATGCATAGTGCTCGGCATCATCGTCGAGGATGACGTCAATGGAGATGCTAAGATTTCGAGAGGACTGCGCATTGATGGTTCTGAAGGTAATGTGGCAGGTCAGTCCACTTAGCAGAGGTGATAGTACCGGTTCGGGCCACTCAACCTAAGCGTTGTGGCAGTTCCAACCCAGGCAACAGTTCCAATGCGCCAGTTTGAGATCGGATGCATGGGGTTGGCTGAAGCAAGCACCTTAGGCCAATTTCCAAGGGTCCAGGACTGTGATGGCACAACTCGGCAGGGCAGACTCACAGATGGCAGGGTCCAGGCGCAGAAGCAGGAAAGTTGGAGTCTTATGTCCCTGAGGCTTCAGATCAGGAGGGCAGCCAATTAGCCTCTGGAGTCACTCTGGATTCTAGGGGTCAAGTGATGAAGGCCCAGTCCTTCTCACTCAGACCATGAGTGCAGCAGGCAGAAGGTCAGCAAAGCAGAAAGTCCTTCAGCAGCACAGCAGTCCTTCTTCCTGCCAGAGTATCCACAAGTCTACAAGTGTACTGAAGTGGTAGAGTATGTGCTCCAGTTTGTGTACCCTGTGGTGCATTTGAAGTAGAGGTAAGTTCAAAGAATGGTCTTTGAAGTGCGCAGAGGTTTTTCCTTCCTGCCTTGGTTCCAGACTCACTAAAGGGGACTATGAAGCCCTCTGTGTAGGGACAGGACAGAGCCTATTCAGGTATAAGTGTGAGGCTGTGCCCAGCTCAACCCTTCTATCCTCCATAATGCCTCAGCAAGTCACACCTAAGTTCCCATTGTGTGTAACAGTCTAGAGGGAATACATAAAGCCCAGCTGTCATCCTCCCTAGATGTGACTGGGACGCGCCTGTGATACGAGGCGCCGCAGCAGCGTTTGTATATGTTCTTAACCTCTCATTCATGTAATTGTGCACTGATTTTAAAAGTACGTTCTTGAGCTGCTATACTCACTGTTTTATGTGGATAGCCTACTCGCCTTTCATCGGGTCTTCGCCTCGTTCCACCACGGCTGGTGCCGCTTGAGTGGAGGGCGTTCCTGACCTCGAGACCGGCCCCCAAGGGCGTCATTCTGCCGCCATAGGCGGGACCGGTGATTATTTAGGCTGCATTTGGAACACACGCGCAGCGGACGCGCGCGGCGGGCAGCCGGCGGGTCGCCAAAGGCTCGCCAAAGGCGAGCCCGTCTGCGCCCGTCCGCGCTAGTCCGTCGCCAGTCGCCCTGACCCCTGGCCGTCTAGCCAGCCAATGGCCCCCTATGCCCGAGAGGAGCTGATTAATATCGGAAGACAGGAAGGATGTACACCCCATTCGTGGTCCCCTGGCTCTCTCTGCACTCAATGCGACCAGTGCGGCTTCAAGGTCTCAGAGACCAGCCAACCAGTAGCGCATGCAACCTCAGCAGTTAAGTCCCCTACAAAGTTAAGCTTAGTGAGTCTCAATTGCAGGTCATTAGTGAAACATCACGAGGACATTCATGAGTTCCTCGTAGACCACTCCCCTGACTTCCTATTCCTGACGGAAACATGGTTAACCAATGACACCTTGGCCATCTCCACCTTGGCGCTACCCCCGGGGTACCTAATATGCCTCCAGAATAGACCAAAAGGCAGAGGTGGTGGTATAGCAGTGATATTTAAAGATATCTACTCCTGCATCCTCAACCCCACAACCATAACAAACTGTGAAAGTGCGGTATTTAAGGCACGGGTTTCTGACACCTTCACCCTTACGGGGCTCTTAATCTATCGCCCCCCCGGCTTAGCCAATGCCTTTCAAGAATCGCTGGTGGCAACCATCACTGCACTGGCCTTACGGCCTGCTAATTTCAGTGTACTGGGGGACCTTAACCTTCATCTTGAATGTCGAGACTCGTCCACTATATTGAAGTTCCTGGGTGATATGGAAGCCTGTCAGCTCATCCAGTTAGTCGAAGGGCCCTCGCATCAGGCAGGCCATTTATTAGATCCGGTGTTCACGAACATCCAGGAAGCGTCTGTCTCCATTCCCGGTCCTCTTACCTGGACAGATCATTTTCCGGTTTTTACTACCATCCAGATTCCAGCTAGATGCAGGGAAAAGCCACCACCCCCGTTGCAAAGACGCCCTTGGAACAAGCTTGACAATGCAGCGTTCGAAGCTAGGCTCCATTCCTCCTGCCCCACTTGGCCGAGTAACCTAGACGAGGCTGATACAGCCTATAGGGAGTGGATAAAAGATTCACTCGACCATTTCATTCCTGTGAAATGTTCTAGGCCCAAGAGAGGCCAAACTCATCCGTGGTACTCTGAGGCCCTTACATTACAGAAAAAACAATGTAAGCAGTTGGAGCGCCTCTGGAGGAGGTCGTATGATCACTTGGCTAAAATCAACTTTAGAGCAGCTACTAAAGCCTACCACAAACTCATAAAACTATCTAAAGCCAAATACTACACAGAGTTGATCAACTCCAGCACTAATCGCTCCAAAACCATCTTTACCTTAGTAAAAGATCTGACCAAGTTGCCAGAAGGTCCAGGTAATTTAATTGCGTCCGATGCCCAATGTGAAGAGCTGGCCTGTTTCTTCGTAGACAAAGTCAAAGGGATTTATAACTCTTTAACCTCAGATAGACCCAGTGTCAATTCCAACCTTATGGGGTCCATCGACTCGCCATTCTCACTATATTGTTTACCATCTATTGAGCAAACTGAGATGGACTTTCTGATTAAAAGAGTCAAATCAGGTTCCCCGGAAGACCCTGTTAAGCCAGAACTTTTCAGACTATTTCAGGATTCCATCTTACGAGAAGGGCGGATGTTAATTAACAACTCACTTCAGTCTGCGACCATTCCCCCATCCTGGAAACATGCTAAAGTTGTCCCCCTTCTAAAAAAGCCATCATTGGATCCCACTAGACCTGACAGCTTTAGACCCATCTCCTTGCTCCCCTATCTTGCCAAGGTGATGGAGGCCCATGTTAATTCCATTCTAACCACCTACTTGGAGTCGAATGGAATATTGGACGAATCTCAGCACGGCTTCCGTGCTAAACATAGCACGGAATCTGCTCTGCTAGCTGTCACGGAACATCTGAGGGAGGGGTTGGACCAGGGTGAGACATCTGTCCTGGTTCTGCTGGATTTGAGCGCGGCCTTCGACACGGTCTCCCACAGGATCCTGCTTGCGAGACTGTGGGAGATCGGAGTCAGGGAGAGTGCCTTGGGATGGTTCACGTCGTTTTTATCTGACCGCTCATTCCAAGTGCACGCCCCGCCGTACTCATCCAGTATACATCCCTTGGACTGTGGAGTCCCGCAGGGCTCTGCGCTCAGCCCCACATTGTTCAATGTGTACGTCCGCCCCCTGGCCATGCTGGCCAGGGATCGTAACATCAAATTAACATCATACGCGGACGATACACAACTCATCTTTTCCTTTTCCAAGAACAGTGGGGCTGACCAAACTAAGTTCCAGGAAGATATCCTGGCTATATCGAACTGGCTGGCACAGAACTATCTCCAGCTAAATTCCTCCAAGACGGAGATACTCATTGTAGGTAAAGATGCCGAGAAATGGGATGCACATTGGTGGCCTTCCACTCTGGGACCATCTCCTGTCCCCAAAGAAGCTGTAAAAAACCTGGGTGTGATGTTGGACAACTCACTCTCCATGGAAACTCATGCTAAGAGAGTGGCAGGCACCTGTTATGGTCGCCTGCGTTCTCTTAAACCTATCCTTGGATTCTTTGAGCCTTGCATCCGTCAGACTATAATTCAGGCCTTAGTCTTATCCCATCTAGACTACTGCAATGTCCTGATGCTAGGCTCTAACCTGACGGTGATAAACAGACTTCAGAGAGCTCAGAATGCCGCGGCGCGCATCCTCTTCGCTCTGCCAAAAAGATGCCACACCTCCCCTATTCTCCATCGGTTACATTGGCTTCCCGTTAAACAACGTATCCAGTTCAAAAGCCTCTGCCTAATGCATAAAATCCTGTATAATACCGCCCCTCAAACCTTGCTGGGACTCTGCTCCTTCTATGTCCCCTCGCGCGCCCTTCGTTCAGCCGACCTGTCACTGGCACGCACGACTAAGATCCGTAGGTGCCGAGCGGGTGGTCGCTCTTTTAGGCATCTGGCGCCGAAGCTTTGGAATTCGATCCCCCTTGGGGCTCGGGCCACTTCCAACCACTTGCTGTTCCGCAAACAGATTAAAACGTGGCTGTTCTCTTCCATCTAGCTCCATCCTCTTCTATCTAGCTCCACTTTCTCTGTTGTGTTGCTCTGCTTCCAGGTATGTCCGCAGCGCTGGGACGCCCCATTGCTGGGGTAGCCATGCGCTATATAAGCAGAATTAACATAACATTAACATAACATAACATGTGTTACAGAGACAGGCTGCCCGCACACAGGGCTTAAAGCAGGAAAATCATGATTTTCTAAAAGTGGAATTTTCAAAATTGCCATTAAAGATGATTTATCATCACAATTCCATAGATAATTTACTCAACATATCTACCTCCTCTCAATTAGGAATTACATTTTATTATATTAAATTAGGAATCCCCAATGTTACCCTATAGGAGGGGTAGGCCTGACAGCAGTAAAAAAATTACACAGCAGCCTGGCCTATGGTCTGTCTAGGGCCTACCTTAGGGGTGATGTATATGTAATAAAAAGGGGAGTATAGGATTTAGCAATGGGGTTTAATTGCCAAGACAACATGGCAGTGTGAGACCGAATTCAGGCTGAAATGACAAGGCCTGGACAAGTTTTAGTGTGTTACTCTGGAGGGTGGCACAAAGAGGGCTGCAGGCCCACTGATATACTTTAATTTACAGGCCCTGGGTATACCACTCTACAAGGGTCTTACAGGTATATTAAATAACCCAATTAGGTATATGTCAATCAAACCATGTTTAGGGGAGTGAGCACAAGCACTTTAGCACTGGTTAGCCATGGTAAAGTGCACATAGTCCTGAGAGCAACAAAAATTATTTTAGAAACATTGGAGGAAAGCAGGCAAAATGTTTGGGGAAGACCACCCTAAGGCTGGATGATCTAACACAGTTCCAGGAGAGTTCTGTGTTTTGTCCTGATGCAGTTTTCACTCATAAATTACTACAGATGGTAATGTGTCTGATGTAAAGAGCATTTTGTAACATGCAGATCACAGATGTATATTTTATCTAGTTAGGTATGTAGGTTACTGCTTTTGACACAGAGATCCTTTTGTTGCTTCCAGTTCATAAGTTTCACTCTTTCTGATATAGCACAGTGAGATATGAACCTGTATCAAGTAGATGCATGTAAAGTGCAAGTAATGGGTTTAGATCAATATTTTTGTTCTTAATCTATTGTTATTCTCATTTTATAAAGAAGGGGTAGTAATGAAATCTTGATAGTTCAGACAACCCTAATCATTGTGTTACGTTTTAAAACCCCAACTTTGTGTAACTCCTGACCATTCACTCTTCAAATATGTCTACAAGTATGGAGGATATGCAACTCTCACTCTTTAACACCCTCATTTTCATATGTAACATTTCCTGTACATTGCTTTACCCATCTGTATGATGTATTGTCTCGCTCCGTTTGATCTAAAGCGCTGTGACACCCTACACTGGGATGTTTAGCATAGAAGATTTAAATCACAACTACATAAGTAGGTGTCATTTAATCGTACTTTTGTAATTACTCATACACACAGATATATCTGGCATTCTTACAGTGCATGCACGTTTCACATTGAGGGGGTTGAACAAAGTTGAAAACCTGCCTCTAAATCACAGTTTTTCTAAAGTACTTGTACAGTGAAAAAACTGTTTGCCTTTGTTTCATTCCACTGAAATGACATCTAGGTGTTAGTCTTCAAATGGCTCTCAGCCAGGAATATACTAGAACAAAAGAAGGGCTCACAACCCTTAAAGTCAGGCCCTTTTTAAGTCCAGCTGGAAGTGAACATATCTAGTTGCCTGTAGGGTGCTGCTCTGATCAGTAAGCAGACAATGTGTGAGTACTGTTGAAATATATCCTGGTATCAGAAATTTACACCAGGTCAAAGACAACGTATTTCACTGGATTTGGCATAAAAATAACTACTGGATCCAGGATCTGGTGGAATCCCATCCTTTCCTGCACAGCTTCACAGCCTTCCTCTCTGGTGTAGAAATATACTCAAATCAATAATTTTGACAATTTGTATAGTCTGAGTAGAGTTTGAATGTATGTCTCCATAATAAGTATGACAAGCCCAAGCTGCTTCGGGCTTCTATATAGCACAATGATATTTGAATGTACTTCAAAATATTCCTGAAATACCAGAAAACCCTAAATCTAATTTACTTTTTGGGAATAATCAGGGCCTTGGCCCTTCATTTTCGGGACTGTACAATACCTACTGCTGCGTTGACCAAGGGGTCGATTCTGATTCGGGAAAAACCGCTCCAAATAGCCGTTCGGAGCATTTTTCCCATATGAATCGTACCTTGCAACGTCCCCCGTACGTACGACGAAGTACAATTCGTACCAGGAGCCGCACTCCGTACGAGTCGTACAAGACACCGTACGACTTTAATCTCCGTACAATTCTCCCTCGGAACCCGCTGTACTCGACATCTGTACGGTTCGCGGCTGGTTTTTATGACTCAGCAAGTACGATACGTGTCAGGTACGCACCGTTCGCCCCTTTTTCTATGGGAGCTGAAAACAGCCGTAAAAGCAGAGTTTGTGCCGAAACAGGTACGGAACGGCCCACCCGTACGGTGCGTACCCCCCATGATCGCAGGGGTACGCACCGGACCCCTGCGATCATGGGGTGTACGAGCCTTACCCCCATTGTACGATCGGTGTACAAGCCGTACCCCATTGTACGATTGGTGTACGAGCCGTACCCCCATTGTATGATCGGTGTACGAGCCGTACCCCCATTGTACAATCGGTGTACGAGCCGTACCCCCATTGTACGATCGGTGTACGAGCCGTATCCCCATTGTACGATTGGTGTACGAGCCGTACCCCCATTGTACGAACGGTGTACGAGCCGTACCCCCATTGTACGATCGGTGTACGAGCCGTACCCCATGTACGATGGGGGTACGGCTCGTTCACCGATCTTACAATGGGGGTATGGCTCGTACACCGATCGTACAATGGGGGTATGGCTCGTACATCCCATGATCGCAGGGGTACGGTGCGTACCCCTGCGATCATGGGTGTATGGACTGTACGGTGTGTATGTGTTTGTGTGCTTTTCCGGACGACTCGCCCTTACCTGACGTGGACCGTACGAATCGCGTCCTCATACCCCGGTCCGAATCGTACTCTTCGGGTCGTACGGCATGTGTACGAGTTGTACGGTATGTGTACGAGTCGTACGGTTCACGTTTCAGCCTTGCAATACGTATGGATCGCGACGATTCGGACGGATTCACGGAATACGGATCGTACTTCGTGACTGGGACGGACGGGCTCGATTCGTATGGAGAGGGCTCCAGATACGAATTGTACGGACGTTTTTTTTCCCGAATCGGAATCGACCCCCAAGTGTAGAAATAACACACCATTAGATTGTGTGCAATTGGTTCCTGAATTTTTTTTTATTAGGGCGCCAATGCAGGTGTGCACAGGCTTGAGAGGATGGCCATGAGTTTTCTTAAATTGCTTGCTCCAAAACTAATGCTTATTGAACATCATAAACATCATTCACATTTCCAAATAACAAAGGGCAGTCCTAAAGATTAAAGAACAGGAAGTAGTGTTAATACACAGCTAAATCAGTAATAGATTTACCTCTTTCTGTTGGTTTATGTAGGAAACTGGGTTGTTGGCGACTGGGGTGTAAGCCTTGGTCAAGCAGCAACCAAAATCCTAAACAGGGTGAGGCACAAGCCAGCCCTAAATTAAGTTGTGCTCAACCCTCTAGTAGCTTGGCACAGAGCAGTCAGGCTTCACTCCGAGGCAATGTCTAAAATATTTCTGCAACACTTCAAACAGTACTAAAGTGAACACAAAAATTATCCCACATCATGTTAGAACAAACAAAGCTTCCCTTAATAAATAAGATAAGATAAAAACAACAAACATCCAATCAGTAGAACTAGAGATATTCAAGTTCAAATATTATAGTGAAAATAGCACCAAAAGGCACAAAGCTCAAATTGTGGGTATCTGCTTGCGCTGGACCAGGGCAAAATCACAAGTTCAGGCAAATTGCAATGGAATGTGGGCCGGCTACTGGGGCCTTGTTCGGCTCACTGAACTAAGAACCGTAAATCCTGGTTTATGGAGCATTACGAGGATCCATTTTAAAGATGTGTCAAGCAACTAAAGGGATGAACCGGTTCCAAGATGCAGCGAGGCTGCGATGAGTTGGCCTGAATCGTCTTTGAGGATCGCGCCAATAGGGCTTGCAACATGAAGTGCAGCATTGGAGATGCGACATGCAGTAGGGGTGATGTGTCGGCTCTGAGAACCTGTGAGGCTGTGATAGCATTGTCATCAAGGCTGCCGTGGACAATAGATGTGAGGGCCTGCACTGAGAATGATTCACACAGTGAAGGTTCTGATGAGGCTGCAGAGGCAATACAATGGTTCTGCTCAGGTTTGCGCTGCAGAGGGGATGCTTTGGTTCCACTGCAACCTCAGCGACTGGCACGGCCCCTTGAATACACTTCCAGGGGTCCAGGACTGAGGTGGCACAACTTGGCAGTGTAGACTCACAGATGGAAGAGTCCAGGTGCAAGGTAGTTGGAAGCCTGCTGTGTCCCTGAGGCTTCAGATCAGGATCCCAGCCAACAAGTCCTCTGAGTCACTCTGGGTTCTGGGTTCTGGGTTCAAGAGATGAAGGTCCAGTTCTTCTTATGCAGGAATAGGTTAGCAGGCTGCAGGTCAGCACAGCAGGGCAGTAGTCCCTCAGAGCAGCAGTCCAGCAGAGGGGCAGTCCTTTCAGCGCACAGCTGTCCTTCTTCCTGACATAACTAGTTTGTAGATTTATAGAGCACGGTTTATCACCCATGAGGTTATCCAGATGCTGTCCATGGGCACGGGTAGATTAAGTAATCTGCCCAGGATCACAGGATGTAGCACCAAAATCGAGACTCAAACCCGAATGCCCAGCTCATAAGTTGGCAATCTCTGGCTGCTGCACCACATCCTCTCCCCTAGTATTCACAGGTACAGAAGTTTACTAAAGTGGTGGCGTCTGAGGCCAAGTATAAATCACCATTAGTGCCTTTGAATTGGGGAGATGCTTCTAGAGGGAGACATTTGAATTGCACATATGCCCTGCCTTCCTGGCCCTGGCTCCAGACTCACTACAGGGGGTATGAAGCCCTTTGTGTGCGACAGGACACAGCCTATTCAAAAGTAAGATGGTCTGGGTCCAGCTGGGTCCAGGACCTCCCTCCCATCTTGCCAGTTATGGCCCATCCGGTCACACCCAAGCACCCCATTGTGTGTTGCTGTCTAGGAGGAACACACAAAGTCCAGCTGTCAACTACACCCAGACCTTTGACCGAGGTACAGGCTGCAGGAACCAACTACTTAAGTGGGTAGCACAATCAATGTTGTAAGCCCAATAGTAGTATTTATTTACAGGCCCTGGGAACAGGTAATACCGCTTTACTGGGGATTTACAAGTAAATTAAATATACCACTTTGGTATAAGCCAATCTAACACGTTTTATGGAAAGAGCACAAGCACTTTAGGACTGCTTAGCTAAGGCCAGAAAAAACGAAGTCAGGAGGTCTGAAGGGAACAAGTTAGGGTAAACCACACCAAGGATTCCAGGTCTAACAGTTTCAATAACATTTATTACATCAATCAAGTTCCAAAAACATAAATCACTAAATGTGGTGAGCTTGCATCTTTACACAAAGTTCCTTCCACTCATTCTTCTAAATGCTGCAATAGAAATGATGCAATTTCAACACTGTTACAAAACTAACCTTTTGAAGCAATGAACAGGTCTTCCTTGTCAGTCCCAAAAACTCACATGATGCGTTAACTAGCAGATCTAATTAAAATTTTGCAGTACGGCGAATTAAAAGTATGCTTTAAATAAAAAAAGTTTTAAATGTGTGCTATTTAAATTCACTTTAATTGCAACCATTAAATCTGAAAATTCAGTTAAAACACATACAATTATAACAAACAAAGCACAGATGTAGACACGGGAACAGTGGTTTATTAATATGTTATACTAACCGATGTTTAAGAATATGGCTTTATAAGATTCAAAATGTACAATTAGAGCCAAAGTGTAGCGTGAGAAAATAAGATTGAGTCTTTATAAAGGACAGAGAGCACCTTTAAAAGCAACACATGTTCTTAAAGTTTAAACATTTTAAAAAAAATGAAAAAATGTCAAAATTTTTATATCAATTCCTTCATTTATCTTATTAAGGTGAATATTCTTTAATAATGTGTACTGGTACCTACACTTCCTATTATGCCCAAGCTTTAGAGAACGAACTGTGAAAATACTGGAAAGTGGACACATGACTTTGAGCAGCTATCTGAAGTGAGATAAAAGAAAACAACAAAACATGACTGAAGACGTTTAGGCCGGATATATGATGTTAGCACGCATACTTTTAGCACGCATACCATTACCACGCATTTTTTTACAACGCAGGACCTTTTACAACGAATACCTTTACAACGCATTACACTACAACGCAGATACTATTACAAGGCATACCATTACAACGTAAGTATAGGTAAGTATATAATATTTTTAAATAATGTAATAAATAATTATTAAAAGATTTTAATTAATTATTAAATGTTTTATTATTAAATATTTTAATTAATTATATTAATTTGTATTTAATAGTTTGTAAATATATATGTTAAAAATACCCCTGTACCCCATAACCCAAACCCAACCCTGAACCCTAAAAATACCCCTGTACCCCAAAACCCAAACCCAGCCCAGAACCCTAAAAATACCCCTGTACCCCAAAACCCAAACCCAGCCCTGAACCCTAAAAATACCCCTGTACCCCAAAAATAAAACCCAACCCTGAACCCTTAAAATACGCCTGTACCCCAAAACCCAAACCCAGCCCAGAACCCTAAAAATACCCCTGTACCCCAAAACCCAAACCCAACCTTGAACCATAAAAATACCCCTGTACCTCAAAACCCAAACCCAGCCCTGAAACCTAAAATTACCCCTGTACCCCAAAACCCAAACCCAGCCCTGAAACCTAAAAATACCCCTGTACCCCAAAACACAAACCCAGCCCTGAAACCTAAAAAATACCCCTGTACCCCAAAACCCAAACCCAACCCTGAAACCTAAAAATACCCCTGTAGCCCAAAACCCAAACCCAGCCCTGAAACCTAAAAATACCCCTGTACCCCAAAACCCAAACCCAACCCTGAAACCTAAAAATACCCCTGTACCCCAAAACCCAAACCTGAAACTTAAAAATACCCCTGTACCCCAAAACCCAAACCCAACCCTGAAACCTAAAAATACCCCTGTACCCCAAAACCCAAACCCAGCCCTGAAACCTAAAAATACCCCTGTACCCCAAAACCCAAACCCAACCCTGAAACCTAAAAATACCCCTGTACCCCAAAACCCAAACCCAGCCCTGAAACCTAAAAATACCCCTGTACCCCAAAACCCAAACCCAACCCTGAAACCTAAAAATACCCCTGTACCCCAAAACCCAAACCCAACCCTGAAACCTAAAAATTCCCCTGTACCCCAAAACCCAAACCCAACCCTGAAACCTAAAAATAACCCTGTACCCTAAAACCCAAACCCAACCCTGAAACCTAAAAATACCCCTGTACCCCAAAACCCAAACCCAACCCTGAAACCTAAAAATACCCCTGTACCCCAAAACCCAAACCCAATACCCCTAAGAAATGTTTTTATAAAAAGATAAACTTACCTATACTTACGTTGTAATGGTATGCGTTGTGATAGTATCTGCGCTGTAGTGTAATGCGTTGTAAAGGTATTCGTTGTAAAGGGTCCTGCGTGGTAATAGTTTCGTTGTAACAGTATTTTGTGTTAAAAGATGCGTGGTAACAGTTGCATACCGTTTAGGGCAGATTTGTATTGAGAGATCCTGGCGCACCAGTCATTTACGACCCTACTTCTCATTTCACAATTCTGGTCCACCCAATATATTTTTCTGAATAGGAGACAATACATCAGTCTCCTGGCAGGTGCACTACAGATGTGTATGTTGGTCCCTAGCACAGGTCTGGACTCTGTTGGGTAGGGGATGTTCACTCATGTGGCACTCCTCTAATTTGGGTGATTACCACCCCAATGACTAGGCCATTAAACAACTAAGGGGTAGATTTACAAATAGTTTGTGTTGGGTTAGCGCCACAAAAGTGACACTAACCAGCACACAATGTATTTTTCCTAACTTAGGGGCTCATTAGGATGGCGGGCGGACCTGCGTCTATCCGCCACCCCAGAGTAGGAGGGACCGTCTGCAGGGGCAGCGGTGGTCCTTCCGTGCAGATTAGGATGTGACCGCCACCCTGCCGGTCACATCCTGTATATTTAACATTGCGACGGGTGCTGCTTGAAGCAGCGCACGCCGCAATGTTAAATAAACCATGTTTACCTTTGCGTGCACGAAGCAGCAGGCACCGCTTTGTGCCTGCCGCTTCGTGCACGCAAAGGCAGGGGGGGGTACCATAGGTACCCCCCATGTGCACCCCCACACCCCCTTCACCCCTCAGGGCCCACAACGGGCCCTCAAAGAAAAGTCTGTATGCCTTTCCATGGCAGAAATGCCACCGTGGAAAGTCAAAGGACCACCGCCATCCTAATATGGCTGGCGGTGTCTGATAGACACCGCCAGCCATGTTAGAGCTTTTCCGCCGCGGTCTGAATGCGACCGTGGTGGAAAAGCGGCGGACGGAAAAAAGATCCCCCAGCCATCCTAATCTGGCGGGGGGTCTTTTTTCGGTCCGCAGCGGTTAATCCGCATCCTCCGGGCCGGCGGTGGCTTCCGCCGGCCCGGAGGATGCGGATTAACCGCAATCCTAATGAGGCCCTTACTTTCCAGTGCAAAACGTGTTTTGACCTGGAAACTACCCTAAAAGTAACGCGAACAAACAGGAAGCACTGCTTTGCATTACTTAGCAACAAGAGAGTGTTACATGGGTGGAACATGGGCTTTCTCATGCAACCACCCATGTCTTTTGACATGTAGTCCTATCTACAAACAATAGTAGACAGGATTTATTGCCAAAAGTTAACCTCATTTGAAAGGAGGTGTTAAAATGAGAGATTTGTTTATTTCTCCTTTCTTTTTCATCTTTGCATGAGTGCTGCACTGTGTAGCACACATGCAAAGTAGGAAAAGTTTTACAGTGTGTCTAAGCATAGTATTTTTTACTGGAAAGTTACCCTTCCAGTACAATACCTATGGTAGACTTACGCACACACCTTAGCACTATGTCGCTAACGTATGTGCCGAATGCATGGCAGCTAAAATCTGCGCAGGTGCTAGGGAGAGGGGAGGTGAGAGCAGAGCAAGACTGGCTGCCAGCTTTTTTTGCTGGGGTGGCAGGGTGGGGCCAATGCTCACCGCAGAGGGGGTGATTTTGTGGCTGGGGAGCTGCCGGTGCTCAACACCAAGTAAGTTCTTAATTATTTAGTGGCACAGACAGATTAACTTCTTAGCTTTCCTAGTCCATATCTGCAACTGACTTGTGCTCACTTGAAATTCCCCAAACTTCTATTCTAGAAAATCTTGCATCACAGTGCATGCAGCATGTATTACATCACAACATTACATTTCTCCCCGCTCCCCCCTTTGAAAAGAAAAGAGAAATAAATGAAAGAAAAAAAAATTAGCAATGTTCAATTAAACAAGTAGGTTTCTTGGAAATTCTTTCAGATTTTCTGCATAGTTGTTTGTCTTGAGAAGTATTTGGCTGAGCATTTTCATATTCAGCAATGTTGGCTCTCTTGAAGAATGTCTTATTTATTGTTATGGTCTTGCTTTCATTCTCTGCAGTTAATGTTGTTCCACTAACTTTTGTTAATTCCAACGGCCCTGGGTGAAATCTAATTTGGGCCTTTTTTACTTGTTGCTGTTGAACCAAAACAAGATCACCCACTTGATATTCTTGACCGTGACACTTCCTTTTGCTTTCTGCATAATATTTCATTTTTTCTTTTGACTCCTTATCTTTTTGTAGTATTTCACTATGATTTTGCAGTGGATTCGCTGGCAATTGTAGAAGAAGAGTATGTCTTGACTGCCGAAACATTAATTGAGAAGGACATACACCAGTAGATGTGTGTGGAGTATTCCTGTAATCTCTTAACACTTGGCATAATTCTTGATTTATTCACATTTGAGTTACTTTTGCTCTTTCCACAGCTTTCTTAATGGTGGCCATTAATCTTTTCATTGGCTTGGGGCAACATAGAAGTCACTCTTTGATGTACAATTCCTAGGTAATTCATGAATTTTGGGAATTCAATTTGACTAAATAGCGGACCATTATCAGTTTTTAACACATTTGGTATTCCCCAGGTAGAGAAGATTTCACCTAGAATTGGAAGTACCATTGAGGTTGATGTTGACGATACCACTTTAACAATGGGAAATCGAGAATACTCATCAATTATGGCTAATAGATAATGTCCTGAATCTAAAGGGCCATAAAAATCTGCTGCCACATTGGCCCATACAGCATCTGGCAATTCTGACATATGAAGTTCTTGTGATTCTCTTTCTCGTGAAGTGCATTGACATATGTGACATAGATTAACTACTTCTTCTACCTGTTGATCCAATCTTGGAACCCACATTTTCTCTCTTAAGAATTTTTTAGTGGCAGAAATACCCCTATGGCTTTCATGAGCTAAATCATTAACTTTCCTTTGAAGACAAGCTGGGATAACTATTTTATTTCCCCTAAGCAATATGCCTGAAGAAGCTATAGATAATTCTGCATGTATATTTTTAAAAGCCAAAATATAATTTTTTTTACATTTGACTTAAAATGACTTGCAGTATTTATTATTCCCCAGATGTTTTCATGTATGATTTTAATTATTTCTTGAATGGTATCATCTGAATGTGTGGCTTCAATTAGCTCTTTTTGTGAAACAACTTCAAGTTTCAAGTTTACTTTATTTGCATAGTTAATTAAAACCATTGCAATACAAAAAATATACTCATTTAAAAACTGTCATGTACATAATTAAAACTCTTGTTTCTAAAAATCCATGTTGTCTGGATTCCTGAATCATGTACTCAGTGTTCACAGACCCCTTGCGTTTATGGAAGTGCTATTTCTGGTTTGGTTCCTTTTGTCAGAATTTCTGGCATCTTGCTGCCGCACAGTCTCAGATATTTTACTGTACTACAGTTCAATTGTGGGTCGCTCGGTTCAAAACATGCTAGCAAAGCTGGCCTCCTGGTGCGGATCCCTCGTTGATTGAAAGGTTGTTTCAGAAATTTTACTTGTTCCTTTGTAAGTTCTTTACAGGAGCATAGTAGGTGCAGCATGTCTTCCTGAGACGATCCACATAGGCGGCACGCAGAGCCAGCTTGGATCCGAAGCCAGGGAGGGAGATGCTCGGCGCAAGGGAGCAGTCCGAGCCTATATCTCATAAAAGCAATTTTTATGTTTTTATCATAACCCAAGTTGAAGTCGGTTTGTATGTCCGGCTTCGTGTATGTGTTCAGGGTCATCCAGCCGTGGGATCTCTTTGATAGTGCATCCGTGTCCTCCAGCCATGAAAGGAGTTTCACAGTTTTCCACACTAATTTTTTTAAAGTAGGGGTGGTTGTCGGTGTCTCCCGGAGCTGGTTTAGCCTCAAATTATGAAGGCTGCTGTGTAGATATTTTGCGGCTGGTAATGCGGGGTGCACTTGTAGCTCCTTCCACAACTGTTCGTTTAGCGTGCCACCTTCTGCTTTTCGCACTTTGTCCCAAGTAATGACAAAGGCCCCTTGTCTAGCAAGTGATTGTTTCAGAACTCCAAATTCAAGTCTGATTTGGGCGGGTGAGGTGTATTTCGGCAGCCAAAAGATTACCCTATTTGCCGTTGTTACTGTGCATTCCAGTGTTTTTGCATCCTTCCCTTTCTGTACCTCACTGCCATAGGTGATTGTTGGCAGGAGTTTTGCCCGAGCAACCGCAACGAGTGGTAGGATCGATGGGCCTGCTAATTTAGAGGTTAGTGTTTTTAGGGTAATTGCCAGTGCTAGACCTTTGTGCCTTATGCTGTTCTTCTGTGCCACAAACCGCCGCCTGTATCCAACTTCATGCCTAGATATTTGTATTCCATTGTGTCCTCTATTCTGGTCTCACCCCAGAACCAGGCAGCAGTTTGACGTCTATTCCTCCTGACTATCATTGTTCTTGTTTTGGCAAGGTTAATCATCAGGTCATTTGCTTGGGAAAAATCCAGCGTTGTGTTTAAGAGATGTTGGAGCCTTACTTTTGTTTTGCTGATCAGGACTATGTCATCTGCGTAGAGGAGACAAGGTAATGAAATATCTCCTAATTTCGGGGCATGAGAGTTGCAGCTGGTTAGTAGCGGGACTAAATCGGCAATGTACAGATTAAAAAGTGTGGGTGCTAAAACGCAACCCTGCTTTAACCCTTTTTCCATCGGTATGTGCCTTGATAGATGCGTTCCGTTTCTCAGCTTCACCTGTAGCCACGTGTGAAACAACTTCAAGAATTGTTGACTTTATTATAAAACAGATATATTCCTCTGCCTCCAATTGTTGTCTTTCTTTTAAAACACAAGGATGTCTAGACAGATAATCTGCAGGATTATCCTCTTTTCCAGGTTTATGAATAATTCTGAAATCATAATCCATTAATCTCCTTCCCCATATTTCTATCCTTGATGGCATTTTTGTTTTTGGGTACCCAAAAATGGAAATACGAGCTTGGTGGTCTGTTATTACTACAAAAGGTTTCCCATAGATGAAGTCATGATAATGGTTGCATGCCTATACAAACGCCAAACTCTCTTTCTCAGGCTTAAAGTATTTTTGCTCGACCTCTGAAAGACTTTTACTGGCATGAGAGATTACATATCTTGGAGTTTCTCTTCCTGGCTTATGTACGAGCATAGCACCTATTCCTACAGGACTGGCATTCACTACTGATTCTGTACATAGATTTGGATCAAAGTATTTTACATTTGCTGCCATAGTTATTTGTGATTTTATTTCTTTAAATGCCTGTTCACAATCTTCAGTCCACTCACACCTTTTACATTTTTTTGTGAATTCTCTGAGAGGTGAGCTCAGAGTTGCAAAGTTATTGATATATCTTGCCCAGAAATGATCGCAATTGAGTTGCATCTTTAGGTCTTTGTATTGCATTCAATGCAACTATGTTTTGGGGATCTGTCTTCATTCAGTCGCTTGAAAATATATGTCCATAAAATGTTAGTTCAGTTTTGTTTAATTCCCCTTTTTTGAGATTTAATGTCAATCCAGCTTTAAGAATTTGCTGACACACACTATCTAAGGCCTGGTCATGCTCTTCTTGATTTTTCCCGAATACCAAGATGTCATCACTATAGTTCATGCTATTTTGTACAGGCCTTATAATGTTCTTTATAATTTCTTGAAAAATTTCAGCAGCAGAACATATACCAAAATTCAATATGTAAAAAGACCTAGATGTGTCAAGAATGTTGTAATATACCTTAATTTACTACCAATTTTCAGCTGGTGATATCCTTTACGTAAATCAAGTTTTGAGAAGACAACTGCACCATTAATGTTACTGATCATATCGTTTCAGTGAGGGCCTGGGTATCTCTCTCGTTCCATTGCAGTGTTTGGAACTCTCATGTCCACATAAATTCGAATGTCTTCCGTATCTTTCTTGGGAACAATCACAATGGGAGAAACCCAAAGCATTGGGCCTATTGCTTCTTCAATTATATTTTCTTTTAACAGTGCTTTGATTTCTTTTTCAATGTTTGCCTGCATGTGAGCAGGAACTCTTCTGTGAGACTGAACCACAGGTTTTATGGTTTCATTTATGTGTAGGGTTATTGTTTATCTCTTAATTTCCCTAGACCTTCAAACAGTTTTGGATGTTTCCGATGAACAGGAAGATCTGTTGTTATATTACAGGTGACTGCTAGTAGTCCCATAAATTGAGCAGTTAAATTTCTCAGTAAACATGGCCCTGGAACTTCTCCTTGTAGAGCATGTATTTCTTTTTACTACTTATTTGTTCATGTTTTAAAATTTCTTCAAATTTTCCTAGGCAAGAAACAGGCTTCTTTACTCCCCAATGAAAAACACGTACGTTTGACGATTTCAGGGGAGGTCGTTCAGTCATTTTTGCGTATTCAGTCACACACGTTATATTGCAAGTTGCTCCACTAGCCAAGACAATAGGTACTTTTTGAGCACCTACCAACAGATCAACTGAGGTTGTCTTTTTGATGTCTTCTTTTCTAATCATATTTAATTGCTGGATTTTATCTTTCTCTTGCATCATGTACAATCTCTCACTATGTTCATAATCTTCTTCAGATGCTTCTTCTCTTTCTATTGTTTCCATTTCTCTTATATGCTTCACGTTGTCATTTCTTTATTTTTCATTTGAATGAAATTGTTTTTTTGTTTTTTTTAAAACATAGTTTATTGGTTTTGTTCAAAACACACTGAAAGCGTTACACAAAAAAATGCCATCACGTCTATGAATGAGTCAGGCTAAAGAAAACCCCCCAACCATAATGCATTACATTGATTGACATTATAATAATGTCACACTGGTAATGCCCCGGAAAGAATAAAAACCTTACATAGTATTACATTGCCCCTATTGCACCAATGGTGACAACTCCCCCCCCAACTTCCCACCCCGATGCGATCCGACGTGCATATTCTCAATTGACAGTCGTTTCCAGGTCTACCTATGGCCCAATGTATGTGTGTTTTTTTTTGTAATGTACCAATGTTGAAACGAATGACCGGTACCTGGTTAAAATACGAGAACAGAATACTTTGCGGAGATCCCTTTAAGAAGAACACTACGTCTTGGTGGACGTCAAAGCAACATTGAGCAACACTCAACAAGACGGGCTGTTTACTAACGCGAGAGGTCCTTGAAATACACGAGACTCTGGATTTTCTCCCGAAAAAAAGTGTTTGTTAAGGGTCATAATAGGAATATCCTTTTGTTTCGCAACGCCCCGAGCGATTCATCTATCATCATCAACCAGTGTGTACCGGCTTCATTTACTGTCCCTATTGAATACTTTTTTAATCAAATATGTTTTATGTTTAAAAATCTACATTTTATACCAATTTATTATGTATATAAGATATAAATGTGAAATTACTTTCTCTTTTTAAATTAAAAATATCCTTTTTGATATCAATTTTTATTATTGTGTTATAGTTTATGCTTATCATTCTTGATTTTAAGTACATAGCTAGTATGGTTTTTTGTTTGAGATAGCCTGGGATGATATCTTCACACTGTACCAATGTATGTGTGTTACATGTCATGATAGGGGCTCCCACCATCAGTGATCTGCTTCCCTCAGGTGGTATGTGGCTCGCATCCCACAGCGCCTGCACTAATGTCTCCCACGCAGCTGCAGCTTCTAGCTCCCTGTCGCTGTTTCGCCTACGCTCCAGCTGGAATTTCAGCGCGCTTTCCCCGGAAGCCAACTTCAGGAACTCTCCCCCCGATCTATGGCTGGATGGCCCCACCGTTGCTTTCCAGTGCCTCGTGATTTCTCGTTTTGCCAGTATGAGTCCCTGATCTATAAATTTACTCTATGGGGAAACCAGTGCAACACACAGATAGCCCTATCAAACTCCAAGCCCCTCTCTGTTACCGCATTTAGGGTGTCACCCACCTCTTTCCAGTAGAGCCCTATCGCTGGGCAGGACCAAAGCATGTGGTCAAGTTCCGCTCCTGCTATTGTGCATCTGGGGCACGCCGCCTCTTCAACCCCTAAAATACTTCAACATTTTCCCCAGCATCAGGTATGCTCTATGGAGTATATAGAAGTGCACTAGCTGGAATCTGGCGTTCCTCTAACTCTTCCAGGCTCGTCTCACTATCTGCGTCCAGGCCGTCTCAGGGATGTCCTTGCCTAGGTTCTATTTCCCATTTACCTTTCAATGCATCCAAGGGTGGCAGGCTCTCATTGAGCATCCTAGAATACAAGCATGTGACCGCTTTAAAGGTCCCCGCTTCCATCATAGTGTATTGGCAGGCCATCGATGTCTGAGATTCCACTAGTCCTTCTTTCCAGTGTACCTGTATCGCTCTAGTCACCGCCATGTGCAATAAGAAATCCTCCGGCTTTGTAGTCACGACCAGTCTCTGCCGTGAGCATCCCGAGCGGTATCTCGGGAGCCTACGGATGTAACACTACTGCTCTGCGTTGAGTGCGATTCCAACAAAGTCGGATTGTTTTCTCCTCTGTGAGGAGATCCCTAAGGCCTAGTTTCTGTTGCAGAGCTATATAAGAAAGGACATGGCGTGGCGTCTCCGTATCCCTCTTGTGTTCCGGTCCTCTAAATTCCCGCGCTATTTCTTGTGTGAAGATCTGTAGCTGGGCAGCAAGGTAGTACAGTTCAAGGTCCGGTACCGCTAATCCACCCTCAGCTTTCGGTCATATAAGCGTTGCCTGTGCCACTCTACGTCTGCCTGTGCCCCAAAGAAAAGACACTATGAGGGACTTCAGCAGTTTGAAGGTGGAGCTAGGTATCCACATAGGTAGCGTTCGGATATAATATAAGAAACGGGGGAGTACCACCATTTTTAAGAGGGCTATGCGACACGCCACCGATAAGGGGAGCGTAGTCCAGAAGGCCATGCTACCCTTCAGTGCACTCACTCCTCGGCCCACGATCCCCTCCAGCATGTCTGCCGCTGTGTGATATACGTGCATGCCCAAGTATTTTTTAACAAGTGGGTTCCCAGCTCACCACTCGGGTCAAGTGTGGTTCAGTATCTCCTTCCCTAACTGGGAATAGACATGTCTTGGGCCAATTGACTCTCAAGCCCGAGACTCCCCCAAACCTGGACAGCAGACGTTCAGCCCCTGTCAAGGCTCTTTCAGCATCTTCCAGGAAGAGCAATAGGTCGTCCGCATAGAGTGACACATATTGTTGCCCAACTCTGCTCCTCAAGCCCAGGTAATGCCTCCCTGTTCTAAGGTCAATCCCAGAGGCTCGATCACCAAGGCAAACAGCAGTGGGGACAACGAGCAACCTTGCCTCGTCACTCGCTCCACTGGGTACTGTGACGATACCAGAGATCCAATTCTCACTCTAGCCGCCGCAGACATGTAGAGTACCTTCATCCATTGTAGGTAGCCCTCTCCTAAGCCAAAGCGATCTAGAACTTTGTATAGATACTCCCATTCAAGGCTATCAAAGGCTTTCTCAATATCCACTGACAGTATCATTGGCTTGAGTGCCTCTGAGTGATCATCATCAAATAATCGCACTAACCTCCTGACGTTCGTAGTAGTATTCCGCGTCAGTATAAAACCAGCTTGATCCTCATGGACCAATGCGGTCATATGGGGCAGTAAGCAGGCTGCTAGTATACTGCTCAGTGTCTTATAGTCGGTGGTTAGCATCGATAATGGCCTATATGAGGCCGCAGCTTCACTTTCCCTCCCCGGTTTCAGCAGTGGGATCACCAACACTTCACGCATCGATTGGGGTAGCTGTCCCGCCTCCTTACCCTCTTTATAAACTTCTTGGAGTCTCGGCACCAGTATATCAACATACTTCCCATAAAATTCTATGGGTAAGCCATCCAACCCCGGAGTTTTATTCCGGGCCATACGCTTAATGGCACTTCCCCAAGCTCAGCAGGGTCACCCTCTACCAGTTTGCTTTTACAGAGTGCCTCATAATAGAGCTTGAAGCCCTGCAAGATTTCATTTTGGGTATGGACCACATCTCCCTCCTCTGTTGTTAGAGCTAGGATAGGGGAGCCCCTCTTCGCTGGGTTAGCCAGCCAAGCCAACAGAGTCCCTGCTTTGTCACCCTCTGCATGCACTCTCATCGTGTACGCTTTATGGTCGAAGCTGCGTAAACATTCTCCCTCAACTGCTACCTCTTCTCTAGCTGCTCGGACCCCTTCCTGTAATTCAGGGTGGCCGGGTCTTGCCATCTCTGCCTCTCGAAGTTTAGACTCTGCTTTCGCTAGGTCCCCCAGGAGGACTTTCCGTACTCCTGCATATTTGCCTGTGCAGAGGCCCCTAATAATTACTTTAAAAGCGCCCCATTCTGTCGCCCTCATCGTACCAGCGTTTTCGATGAAGTACTGCGTTATCCCCTCTTCTAGTGTGGCTTGAAAGAGCGGGTCATCCAATGTTTCTGGACGTAATCTCCAATTAGGGACACATGAGATCCCGGCCATCCATTCCATCGTAACTAACAGTGGGTTGTGATCCGATATTGTCCTAGTTAGATACTCAGTCCGCACAATAGCGGGCGCCACTGTGGGGGAGTGTGGCTCAATGGTTAGAGCGGCAGACCCTGATGCAGAATTCTGGCCCGGGACAAGGGTTCAATTCCCGCCTCGGGGGGTCTTGGGCTCAATTTCCTTGGACCTGACAATTCTCGCCTCGGTGCGTATTCTAATCATGGGCCCCACGCTGCAACTCTGGGAAATAGCTTGCTTAACCTCCACACGGGCCCCAACAGCGCTAGGATGCCTGGCTTCACCCTAGGGGTGTCCAGGAGTGTACACTTCACAGGGAAAGCCAGGAAGGGTTCCACAGCGGTATGAGTAATAGCGCCAGGAAACCGCTTGGTGACAGTGCGCTATGCAAATACCTTGACATTTGACTGTCTAGGAGCAGAGCACCGCACCGCATCTAAACGCATATGCAGCTCATGCATACTAGAAAAGTAAGAGTAATCCCGGTCCCCCGGGTGCTGCGCGCGCCAGACGTCTACCAATCCCCAGCGCACCTGCCAGTCCAATCTACCTTTGGATAAGCGGTATGTCAGGGAGTCAGCCAGCGGTGGGTGAGATCTGTCCATAATAACCTCTGTAACAGAATTGAAATCCCCGCCCAGTATTAGGGGATTCGCTACGTTCTGTGCCAGGGCTCCAGATAGCCCCTCCATGAAACGCAATTGCTCGACATTGGGTGCGTATTTACTGCAAAAGGCAATGTCCCAGTCCCTCAATTTTCCCTCAATGGCTACATATCTACCCTCAGGGTCTACTGTTTGCCTGGAAAGGCACTCCCGCTCTGATCCAAATTAACGCCCCCCTAGCAAACGCAGAGTAAGTGGCGTTGTATACTTGACCTTGCCATCTACGCTGCAGCGCTATACCCTCGGCCTTTGTTAAGTGCGTCTCCTGGAGCAGTGCAATATGTACTCCCCTACGGATTAAATAAGCATGAACTTTATGTCTCTTGGTCATAGTGTGAAGCCCCCTTACATTCCAGGTCATGCATTTTAAATTGGTTGAATCAGCCATTATCCCATAGTATCCTGTGCGTACAAAGACATGAGTTCGCTGTCGCGTTGGTGATGGTCCCTCCCCAACTTTCCCTCAACCGCCCTGATCCCCCCACCCCCCCAAGAACAGGACCTAGTAGCACCCATCTAGTTCCCATCCAAACCAAGACAAATGTCAACAACTGAGGGCCAACCAGTAGACACTGTGGGCAAGCCTTATGGGCAAAGAGGGAGGCCGGTTACAAACGGGCAGCCGCGCGCTAAATGTCCGTGTCGCAGTATCCCTCCAAGCCCACTATAAACAGGACTCTCCGCAAGTCCCCTCCCCCCAATCAGTACAGAGCCAGATTCTCCCAACGAGAGATATCCAAGGGAGTGTGCTAGTATCAGTTCAGAAGCCCACCTTCCTCCTTGGAATAGTGCATACATAGCCTCACATTTCTTCAGTCGCCTCCCACCATTATCACATTCCCCAGTCATACATCAAACCTGCGGGCATGAGTCCGGCCCAGTCAGTACAGTCTATCTCGGGCATTCTCTCGACTGTCTTAGCTCGCGTCAATCATTCCATCCGTGGGTTAAGGTGTGACCTTCGGCAGATGTGTGCTGTCCGCCGTGCTGACTGTTCGGCATCCGATTCTTCATTGTCCTTGGCAGAGTCCGCCCTCTCCGGAGATCGCTGGTTCCGCGGGCCCGACAGCGCCTGTGCCGCCTCCAGCATACTCACTCAACGGCGCAGGAGCCTCCTCGATTCCCCCCGCAGCGGTGGGTCCGCGGGGACCTGTGCAGCCCGGTCTGTTCCATCCTTACCCGCTCCGTACAGTTCGAGCCATGCACATACATCTTCCGGGGTGTCGAAAAAGGTTGTTGAGCCGTCTACAATGATTCGCAACCTGGCCGGGAAGAAGGTCCCTGTCACGATAGTGCAATAATCTTGCCACAACTGGCCGCAGGGTTCGACCCTGCGGAGGCGGCTGGGCGGGCACTCTATGAGCGCTCTCCAGCGTGTAAAAGGTCGACAGACCTTCTGGGGCTACCGTCGTCTTGAGCCAGTTCTCCAGGTATTCCACCATGTCCTTTCCCTCCGTTTCTTCTGGTAGACCCACTATACGGATGTTGTTCCGGCGATTGCGACCTTCCGCCTCTTCCGCCCTTTTCTCCAGCATTTCAACTCTGTCCAGGACATCAGTCATGGTAGCCGTGAGGGCAGTCTGCTTCAGTCCCACGGATTGGAGAGTATCTTTCATTGCCGTCACCCAATCCGCAAGTTTGCCATGGTCTGCTCGTAATAGGCCCAGGCTTGAGGCCACTTGTGCTATGTCCCGGTGCAGCGTCGCCTTGGTGTCTACTATTGCTTCTAGAATTTTATCCAACTATGATTGCAGACGCGGGTCGCATGGAGGGTCCTGTTCTTCATGCTCGCCTCATCCCGATAGTTCCGTATCTGAGTGGGGGTGTGCGCCTTCCTTCTTGCCTTTGGGTTTCACCTTGTTAGATCGCCGCAGTAGCAGAGGCCCCCTCTAGGTGCAAAATCTCTTAAGGATGCACGGTGTTAAGGGAGTGAGCGTGCAGCACCCACCAGCTAGGGCAGTCCTCCATGCACCTTCTATGAGGGCCTGGACTTGTGTTAATGCAACGTATCCGCCAACTGTCCTGATCTTCGCCCCAGTAGCAGCGCCAGTGCTGGTGGTTTGCGTCTTCCCAGTGAGGGTTGTCTTCTTGTCCCTGGTCTCATCTGCTAGTAGTGCCCTTCTTTCCTCTGGTATGCAGGACGGGAAAATAGGAGCCGGAGGGCAGAAGTCGGATCAACGATTTCGTAAGCCAGTAGGGTGGGACGAGGCGTCCGCCTCCGCTCTGCTCCCCACTATACCAAATGGGGGAGGGCTCTCCAGTTCAGGTGTCCTGCGTTCCGGCTTCCGAGCACATTAGTGTTATCGCCAGCGCATCACTGTGGCAGACCCACCTACACATGGTCTGAGCCACCCGTTCACCATTAGGGCTGGGCCCACCAGGGGGTGTTGTGGGGCTGCAGGCCTCTCCTCGTTCGGCTGTTGCTATTCTGCAGCGCCTCCCTCTCAGAAATGCTCACGTTCATCGGCACCCATGCAGGTTAGGCAATGGGCTAGCCGGGCGCTCCTCTTCACTCAGAACCTCGTGGGTCCTAGCGCGCCGCCAGCCACCATCTCCACAGGCACTCCTCCACGCCCTCTCCACCTTTGTATTGTGTCGCCACCTGCTCCGGCATGGATTACATCACGTTCCCAGCTGTAGCAATTGGGGAAGACGGTTTCCAGACACGTCTGGCTCTATTGGAGCAGGTCCCGGTGGTCATCCAGGCCAGGCCGCTCACCCGGTCTCCAGGGCAGCGCACCCAGTTTGTTCCCACTGTGTCCTGGGTCGGGTTGGTCAGGAATGGAGCCCCTCCTCGGGGTTGCGCGGGCCAGTCGAAGAGCTCCTAAAGCCACTGCGCTCCCCGCTGAGCACCTCCGGCAGTCAAGAGCAGGCCCCCGGCCTCGCAGGGCCGCAGCACAAGCCCGGGGGGAGCCGGGCGCTCAGGTTCCCGCACTTAGTGCTCCAGCCCTCAATCCTGCCGGTTCACATGCCGAGGGCACCCCAGCGGCGCAACCGCCAGTGGGCACGCAGGCCGGCAGCCACTCAGCTCGGTCCTTCGTTGGTCGTGTCCCTTTTGCCTGCGGCTCCCGGTCGGGCCCCCGACTCCCGTCGCTGTCCCTGCCAAGCTCCGCACGAAAGCAGGGGGGAGGGTCGATCCAGGTTCCGTCCGCTCCGGCAGCAGCCGCTCCGCAGCACGTTGTTTCCTCCACCTATTTCCTATCGCCCGCACCTTGCTCCAGGCGGTTGCCGGCGATCGAGCACTCTCAGCTCCTTCAAGCCGCTCCGCACTTCGCTAGGCCACCATTTTGGGCTAGGGCAGTCGGGGCTTATATCTCCAGTACTCAAGTCGTCTGCCGAGGAAATCCTTCCAAAAGTTCGTCGAGTGGTCCGTACCCCCTCTTATGCCCCTTGAGCAAGTCTGGGGGTTTCGGGGAGTCTGCAAATCAGGATAATTGAGGGCTCAGTGACGGAGCTCGCTAACTAGGCGGCCGCCATCGGTGGCTCCAAGCCACGGCCCCTAAATTGTTTATTTCCACTTTCCTTTCTGGTCCAGATATTTTTTTTTCTTTCTTGAATCTACACATGTTTGTGAAATGATTATATCTGCCACATTCTTTACATTGTTGTCCCATAGCTGGGCAAAATGTTTGATGTGGAAACTGGAATCCACATCTGTAACATAGTCTTTTCTCTTTGTAAACTGCTTCCATTTTTTTCCACTGTTTATTTTTGATGACATTTGTCTCACCTGTTCTAGCGGTTTTATTCTTCATTCTTCCATGTTTGTGGTATGTTTTTCAACACGTTGTTCTGTTCTTGCCATACGCAGAATTTCTTGAAGATCATGCGTTTTCTCTAAGAGTTTCTTTCTAATTTTTTTTGAGCTGCAACCTCGTATAATTCTTAGTCTTATTGCTTCTTCATTATAAAATTTATCAAATTCACAAAATTTTACTAGTTTTCTTAACCTGGTGACTTTATCATCCATTGTTTCATACTCTCTCTGACATGCTGAAATTATATCTTTCAAAGTCCAAGTTTCTATGAGGATCACATTTCATAAGCCCCTTATAAGAGTTTCTTTCCTGTAGAGGAAATGTAATTATAAGGTCTTCCACTTCATCTCCTACTGTATTGAGTAGCAAGTCTTTTGCCTGTTCATCAGTGTGGTTTTTGCACGTTGCATTTAGAAAGTGTTAAAATCTCCTTGTCCATTTCTCCCATCTTTGGGCTACATTTTATTGTTCTGAAAGATCAAACGGCAAAGGTCTCTCAAGGACAGTACTCAATATTTTTCCTCCATAATTTTCTTCATCATGTATGTCAGAGTTCATGTTTACTATTACTTCTCTATCTGTTGTAATACCTATTGCTGTTTGGTATATCTTGTTAATAATTATTTGATAGAATGCTTGTTTTTATTTATTTATTGATACACATATAGCTGTGTATGGACTGTGTTTTGATAAAATGTTTATTTGTACAATAGAGCTGTGTAAATCAGAGTTGTTATTTATTCAAAGTTGCTGTGCATGTAGTTAAAATGTTTATTTTCCATTTCTTAAATGCTTAATTTCCATTATTTTTGTGATGTACAATATAGCTGTGTACATCAGCATTGGTATTTATTCAAAGTTGCTGTGCATGCAGTTAGAAACATCCTCATCGATGTTATTCACAGTTTCCACTCGATAGCAATGAAAATGCCTGACTTTAAAATGGCCGATCAATAAGATGTACGTCAAGTGCATGTGATTTTTACAGTTTTATTCAATTCTCGCGCATGCGCAGCAGTGTGGCAATGTCTGAATAATACGCTTTTTCCCTTTTTTTAATGCGTCTCTCTCCCTGTCCTTGTCTACCACAGTCTTGTGTCAATAATTGTGAATTCACACAAAAACAAAATCGGAGTGCCACTCACTGCATTTGAGTTGAATTTAGATGTTTTAAAAAAAAACATCGCACTTCACCGCCTTCGGTCTACAGAAAACGAGCATCTTTGATTCACCTTCCGACACCACGATCTCGATTGCAACTATGATCTTGATTGCCAGCAGGAAGACGCTCACTGCAACACTACACTTCCTGAGTCAAAGAAGTCCTCAGCAGTGCTCTCTCTCCAGGTTCCTTCCGAATCGTCGCCAATATAAAAACGTGCTCCACACCAAGCAAGTTCTAAATTATTTATTGGCACATACAGATTAACTTCTTAGCTTTCCTAGTTTATATCTGCAACTGACTTGTGCTCACTTGAAAAACCCTAAACTTCTATTCTAGAATATCTTGCATCATAGTGCATGCAGCAGGAATTACATCACAACATTAAAATGTTCACCACAGAGGGTCTGATTTTGTTGCTGGGGAGCTGCTGGCGCTTCTAAATGAACAAAGCAAAACAAATAGCTTGAAAGCGTAATTTGGTAAACTTTTGTTTTGCATTGTTTATTAAGGAAAGCCCAGTAGCAGGTACAGCCCTGGTAGAGAGTCATATCTCTGTAGATTCGCCGCTCTACTGCTCTCTTCCTCAGAAGCAACGCAGAGCAGCATTTTGACTGCTATGCTATGTTACGCTAAGTTCTGTGACTGTTTTGTACATCTGGACCTAAATGTAGCAGTCAATTAATAGTCATGATATAAAGGCTTGTTTTACCAGTGTCCCACAATAAGGAGAATGAATGCTGCCTAATACCTCCAGCTCTAAAGTCTCTGTAGTCTGTCATGTCAAGGCAGTCTTAATCCCCCTGAGTGTATTAAGTATGGAACAAGTAGGGTTCGGACACAGGAACAGAGGGGTAGCTGCCTACTTTTTCGGTAGTCCCAAGGTTGCAGTGTACTTCATAGGTTTAGTGTTAGTTAGATGCACTCTGTCTATCATTATATCTTCATGTCTCAGTTCCTCACCCCACACCTTCTGCTCTCCTGCCCTCTCCTTCTTCCCAATCGATTTTGCAAATGTTCTAACTATAAGTGCACACTCACCAATGGAACCTTAGTAAGTAGTGTTTTTGTGTCACATTTTTGCTTTTATACAATTAAAATAAAGTTACTTATAAGTTGAATCCTTGACTGAATCCAAGGCCCTGTGTTTGCTAAAATGTATGTTCCTTCAGAACAATTTCCCCAAAATAAATTAAATGAGTTGTTATTGTTGTTCAAAATAGTGTGTGATACTTTTTTTAAAGTACAATATTTTTTTAAAGCATACGAATCCACAAAGAACAAGAATCTTCTCTCTCTCTGCCCATTCAACCCTCAACCCACATAATCTACCCTCTTTCTAATCCCTTGTAAGTCTGTATACGGAAGAGCTGTGTGTGTGCACTCAACTAAGAAACCAAAATGACTTGCATTTTTGGCTGTCACTGTTATAGTTGTTTTTCCATCCATACCTATAGAATATTGTTTATGGTCAAATGTTTAAGGTTCTGGCCATTCAGTCTGAAGTTTTAGACTCCTAGACTTCTAGCCATTGTGTCTCTGTGAGTATGTGTCTGTTTCAATGTTCAACAAAATAAGTGATTTTATTTTTTGCACTAATATGTTCGAAATTGTTTTTGATAATGTGTTAATAGTAGAAATAGGTAAAAGATGTATTTTCTATGCTCTTTATCTACAGACATCTGTTTTAATATTTATCTCTCCACAAACAAAAAAACTTCTCTCACTACTCATTCTCCTTACACCCCACACTCCCACCTCCTCCCCTTCTCCTCCCATCTATTCTGCTAATGTTATAGGTATAAAACTACACTCACTTCTGGAACCTTGTTGGCTTGTGCTTTTAGATCAAATGTCATGATTGCATTTGCCTATGACTCAATTGAACATTTCTTGTTCTCTATTCATTAGGGAATTAACTTCTCAGACTCAAAGTTGAGTGGTTAGGTCCTGGAGTTCTATTTTTGCTCACTTGTCTGCTTCCATTTCTATTGTATTAAATACAATTTCAATATTTAATAACATGAGCTCCTTGTTTTTTTATTGCACTAAATTCAAAATTGTGGATGTATGACACTACAACGCATGCTTTTACAATGCATACCATTACAACACATTTATTACAACGCAAGTACCATTACAACAAACGATTTTACAACGCATACCATTACAACGCGAAGTAATATATATTATTGAAAAGTACCATTACAACGAAAACAAATATAACGCATACCATTACAACGCATATAAAATTAAATATATGTATATATGTTTTTGTAAATAACTTCTGGGATGGGATGCAGGGAAAAAAGGGGTTTTGGGTGGGGAAGTGTATTAAAATGTAGTAAAAAACTGTACGTTAATTATTAAAAATAGCATATTATTTTTAAAGATTAATACTTGAGTATTACAACAAATACTAGAGTATTAAAAAAATACTCGAGTAGTAAACGAATAATACACATATTAACAGTTTTATGAATGTACATAAAACGATTTTATGAACATATTAATATTAAAACAATATAAGTCAAACGCATAAACGAAAGTATTCTTAAAAAAACAGCAAAACAAACACTTAGGGGCCCATTATGATGTCGGGCGGATTGACCCCGCCAGGCTGGCGGTAGCCACCGCCAGCCTGACGGGGGCAATCCGCCCGGCATCCACACTCGTTTCCCCCCGCCATATTAGTATGGCGGTGGGGACCTCGGCGGACGGAAAGACCGTCCGCCGCTTTCCCACCCCAGTCGCAAGACGACATGAGCGAAAATAGGTTTCTATGGTGGCGGTGTCTGTCAGACACCGCCTGCCATATTAGGATGCCTTTTTACTAATGCCTTTCCGTGGTGGCATTGCCGCCACGGAAAGGCATACGATCTTCACTCTGGGGGCCCCCTGCGGGCCCCCAGTGTGAATGAGGGGTTGGGGTTGCACACGGGGGGAACCTGTGGTACCCCCCTTAATTTGCATATACATAGCGGCAGGCACCGCGCGGTGCCTACCGCTTTGTTTATGCAAATGCATTTATGCATTTATAGCATTGTGGCTGGCGGTGCAGTGAGCACCGCCCACCACAATGCTATAAATGCAGGATGTGCCTGCCACTGTGGCAGTCACATCCTAATACCCCCCACAGGACCCCCGCCCTAATGGCTAATGAGCCCCATAGCCGCCATTTTAGAAACAAAGCCAAAATTGAGTCCTATAACTCTTTTCATGAACCAAACACCTAGCCACTCAAAACAAAATGGAGGACAAAACGCAATTCGAAGCATAAAACACTCACTTTTAAACAGTAAATTTGAATTCTACGTTTTCACATCAAACAAATAAGAAAAAAATACACATTTTAACAATGCTTTTCACAAAAATTAAGATGACACTCACAAAAACCTATAAATACAAGTAAGACACCATTTTGAATTCAGTAGTTATTGAACTACCAGAGAGAGCAGACGGTAAATGCTGACCCTCTGACCTTTTTTCACAAGGAACAACTCTAGCCAAAAAGATACAGCTCCTTTCGTAGAAACAAGTAAGTATGAATTTAAAAAAATAAAAATATAGCTTTTATAAAAACAAATTCTTAACTTAATATTACATTTAAAACATTATTATGTTTCAGATTTCTGCATACTTTGCCATCCCTTTCAAAATTCTTCTTGACATTTGAAAAAACTGGCAAAATATGTAAGTACGATTTTTATAAATAAAAGTATTAAAAATGATTTTAAAGTATGACATGTAACAATGTTAATATTATTCTGTTTTAAAAAATAAATGTGAATTGTATATCTGTCAAGAATAAATTCATGTTATGACTAAACCAAGAAAAAATATTTAGTAAGCTAAACATTTTTACATTTGCATTTTTTCAGCTCACTGAATAATTTTGAGTGAACCAAACATTACATCCAATAAAGATTGAATGGAAAACGCAGACAACTGATAACAGCTTCATAAACTAAGGTAAGAAATGCAAAGTATTATTCATTATAACGTTTTTTTCAGGGGTCCATTTCTTTTAGATATAACTGTTTTTTTTCGTTAAAAAGTGTATATCCATGCTAAAAATAAAATGAAATAATTTGAATTGTTTTTCATATTTTAAAACACTGTTCTAACATATTACCAAATGTATTCAGAAACGAAGACATTTTTCCCAAAAAATAGGGTTTTTAAAAAAAGAAGTAACACATACATTTTCTTTATTACCCTCAACAAATAAAACAATAGTTTTATAAAACTCGAAAACAGAGAAATACGTTCTTCATAAATTGACCCTATTAATACTCAACAAATGAACAACCAAAGGACTATTTCAAATAAGGGAAATAAATTTCTAAAAGCAACAGTAACCAGTTATTGATTAACCTCATTTTAATCCACAAACAGTGACCTCACCTTTAAAAAGCACACTATACTAAAAATTGCTTAAACTTTTTTTTAACAGATTCGGAAAACCCAAAATTTTCAAAGGTCGAAGAAAATCAATAAAATTCATCAACCAGCCAAAACTAAACTACCAAAGGTAAGAAACAAGAACTACCTTTTGAAAACAATCTTTAGACATCTCCAGAAAAAGGAACATCAAAGATAAGCAATGCAATTATTTTTAACAATAATAAATGCTTTTTAAAATGTTCAAAATGCAACTGCACAATATTTCAACAGAAACGTAAGTTATGCAATAAGCATAACAATAAAGTAAAAAAGGGCATTTTTTAATCGTCATCATCAAAACAATAAAAAAAAACAGCACCACATTAATAATATGTTTTTCTTTACATTCTATACAGACCAACATTTGAAAGTAAAACCACTGCAAACAAGAACAACAAGAAACCCATTTTTTGCAAAGTGTCAACAAATCAAAAATAAAGGTAATTTGATTAAAAAACGAATTAATGCTATTAAAAAAAGAATGAGTTATGTTTTTAATGTGCTAAAAAAAGCTCTGTAGCTTAGCAGAAAACTACATGAGGGATTGTGTATTTGTTTAAATTACTATTCTAACTCTAGGTTGGTGTAGAAGTAGGGAAAGTGAAAGATAGTGTAGGGGTATTATTTACTATTCAAACTCCAGGGTGATGTAGCAGTAGGGAAAGTGTTGGATAGTGTAGGGATACAAATTACTATTCTAACTCCTTGAAGGTCTGTCAGTAAGATAAGCAATGAATTCTGTAGGGATTTAAATTACTATTCTAACTCCTGGAAGGTGTATCAGTAAGGTAAGTAATGGATAGTGTAGAGGTAACAATTTGTATTCTAACTCCAGGGTGGTGCAGCAGTAGGGAAAGAGGAGGATTGTGTAGGGGATAAAATTACTATTCTAACTCAAGGGAGGTGTAGCAGTAGTGTAAGTGTTGGATAGTGTATGGGCTAAAAATTGCTATTCTTAGTTCAGGGAGGTGTAGCAGTAGGGTAAGTGATGGATAGTGTAGGGGTTAAAATTACTATTCTAACTCTAGGGAGGTATAGCAGTAGTGTAAGTGTTGGATAGTGTAGTGGTAAAAATTACTATTATAACTCCAGGGAGGTGTAGCAGTAGGGTAAGCGATGGATAGTGTAGGGGTTAACATGTCTATTCTAACTCCAGCGAAGTGTAGCATTAGGGTAAGTGATGGATAGTGTAGGGGTTAAAATTACTATTCTAACTCCAGGGAGGGGTTGCATTAGGGAAAGTGATGGATAGTGTAGTGGTTAAAATTACTATTCTAACTCCAGGAAGGTGTTGCAGTAGGGTAAGTGTTGGATAGTGTAGGGTATAAATTACTATTCTAACTCCAGGGAGGTGTAGCAGTAGTGTAAGTGTTGGATAGTGTAGTGGTTAAAATTACTATTCTAACTCCAGGAAGGTGTTGCAGGAGGGTAAGTGTTGAATAGTGTAGGGGTTGAAATTACTATTCTAACTCCAGGGAGGTGTAGCAGTAGGGTAAGTGATGAATAGTGTAGGGGTTAAAATTACTATTCTAGCTCCAGGGAGGTGTAGCATTAGGGTAAGTGATGGACTGTGAAGAGGTTAAAATTACTAATCTAACTCCAGGGAGGTGTAGCAGTAGGGTAAGTGATGGATAGTGTAGGGGGTTAAAATTCCTATTCTAACTCCAGGGAGGTGTAGCATTAGGGAAAGTGATGGATAGTGTTGGGTTTAAAAGTGCTATTGTAACTCCAGGAAGGTGTAGCAGTAGGTTAAGTGTTGGATAGTGTAGGGGTTTAAATTACTATTCAAACTCCAGGGAGGTGTAGCATAAGGGAAAGTATTGGATAGTGTAGTGGTTAAAATTACTATTCAAACTCCAGGAATGAGTACTAGTAGGGTAAGTGTTGGATAGTGTAGGGATAAAAAATACTATTCAAACTCCAGGAAGGTGCAGCAGTAGGGTAAGTATTGGATAGTATAGGGGAAAAATACTAGTGAAACTCCATGAAGGTGTGGCAGTAGGGTAAGTGTTGGATAGTGTAGGGATAAAAAATACTATTCTAACTCCAGGGAGGTGTAGCATTAGGGTAAGTGATGGACAGTGAAGAGGTTAAAACTACTAATCTAACTCCAGGGAGGTATAGCAGTAGGGTAAGTGATGGATAGTGTAGGGGTTAAAATTACTATTCTAACTCCAGGGAGGTGTAGCATTAGGGAAAGTGATGGATAGTGTTGGGGTTAAAATTATTATTGTAACTCCAGGAAGGTGTAGCATTAGGGAAAGTATTGGATAGTGTAGTGTTTAAAATTACTATTCAAACTCTAGGAAGGTGTAGCAGTAGGGTAAGTGTTGGATAGTGTAGGGGCTAAAATTACTATTCTAACTCCAGGAAGGTGTACCAGTAGGGTAAGTGTTGGATAGTGTAGGGATAAAAATGACTATTCTAACTCCAGGGAGGTGTAGCAGTAGGGTAAGTGATGGATAGTGTAGGGGTTAACATTTCTATTCTAACTCCAGGGAGGTGTAGCATTAGGGTAAGTGATGGATAGTGTAGGGGTTAAAATTACTAATCTAACTCCAGGAAGGTGTAGCAGTAGGGTAAGTATTGGATAGTATAGGGGTAAAAATAACTATTGAAACTCCATGAAGGTGTTGCAGTAGGGTAAGTTTTGGATAATATAGGGGTAAGAATTACTATTCTAACTCCAGGAATGTGTTGCAGTAGTGTAAGTGTTGGAGAGTGTAGGCAATAAAACTGAAAAATGAAAGAAATTTTAAGTTAACAAAAACGTATTTTTACAAAATCTTTATCTTTTTCTTTTCAGATAATGTCAGCAGATAAAACTTCCAGATACATCAAATCAAACAAAGGAAACAGATTATTAAAACATGCAGGATATATATATTGTAAGGAGAGAATAAGTGAACCACAAAGACATTGGAGGTATGTGCAATATTACTCAAGCCATTGCAAAGGCAGAGCGGTTACTCTTGATGAGACAGTCATAAAAACAACAGACCACAACCACTCTGCCTCTGCAACAGACATTGAAGTTTGTGAAACTATAAACGAGATGAAGGATATTGCAAGCACCTCCAATGACACTTCTGGTTCTATTTTGAGGGAGGTTGCTCAGCATGTCCCCAGTCATGTAGCTAGCAGTATGCCTATAATTCCTAATCTGAATAGAATAATTCAAAGACAAAAGCAGGCAAGTAACACAAATACAACCACTCAGCATACCTTTTCTGATATTCACATTCCTCCTGAACTCACTATATCTTTTTCTAATGAACCTTTCCTCCTTCATGACAACCAAAACCCTCTAAAACGTATACTTATCTTCAGTACACCCCGCAACCTTGTCAAATTAGAGAATAGTGAAATTTGGATGATGGATGGGACATTCAAAAGCACGCCCCATCCATTCACTCAAATTTACACTATTCATGCTAAAATTAACAACAATGTTGTCCCCTTAGAGTACAGTTTGCTACCTGACAAATAATCTACAACCTACACTGAGTATCTAACAAAAGTCCTTGGAAAATAATTATTGATTTTGACTTTGCAATAATAAATGTTATAACCAAAACGTACACGGATACCCAAATTCAGGGATGTTTTTTCCATTTTTCTCAGGCTTTTTGGCGTAAATTACAAAAAACATCCCTGGTTGTAGATTATTCTTCGGATAGCAAACTTCAATATGCACTAAAAAAACTAACTGCTCTTTGCTTTGTTCCTCCTGAAAGTGTAGTCGAGTACTACACTGCAATTACAGAATCTGAATATTTTACTGAAAACAAAGAAAAATTGGCACCCTTACCAAATTATTTTGAGGACACATGGATTGGGCATTTAAGCAGGTCGGGTCGCAGGAGGAATCCACGTTTCCATGCAGAGTGGTGGAACTGCTACACGAGCTGCTTAGAAGGAGAAACAAAAACAAACAATGCCATAGAGGAATGGCATAACTCCTTCAACCATACAATTGGCAAACCTCACCCCAACTTTTATAATTTTTTGGAAACTTTGAGGTAGGAGCAAAGTTTTCAAGAAATGAGAATCGCTCAAACATTAACAGGTAGTCTAAACCCACGCATCTCAAAAAAATCAAAAGAATTGTCTGAGAGACTATTGGCTATGTTACAACAATTTTCGTTGTGTGTGGTTTGAGACTACCTTGATAATGTTGCTAACATACTACATTTTTAACTAAAAATACATTACTTTCCTGCTTTGCCCTAAATTAAAAAAAATTAAGCAAGCATCCTCTGCAATTAGAGGATGACCCTCTAGGCACAACAAAATTCGCCACATGGCGACTCAATATTAATCTTTTTGTTCAATAAAGATATTCCATATTTTGTGAATTCAAATATGAATTCAATTCAGTTGGTTGATCATAAATCACATATTCTTTATGATGATTATAAGTTGTTTTCACACGTTAACTGTAGTTTCAAAATAGCATTCCCAACGCACTTCTTCAGGGGAAATCTCTAAAGCAAAAAATATATAACTCACATGAGGATACAAATTCAATTTCTAATGATACATTAGTAGGTGCATGTAAACGTAGTGATTTATCTGGCAAAAATACTCAGGTCGTGGTGTACAAGTGATTGTTACTAAGTGTACTCCTTTGCAAGACCAGTTACAGGTTAGTTCGCCATGTGGGGTAAATACATATTCCAAAATCCATGTCCATGAAAAATAACTTCATAAAGATCCAAAATCTGCGTATTCCATCTTCGTCTTGACATTTTTTTTAAACATGTTATTTTCAAAATGAACATTATATATGCTTATATAAACAATACAATAAACATATTTTTAATAAATTATTATTAATACACATTTAATACTCTAAACAGGAGACCCAACAACGGCATACTCTAGCTACATGATCGGCAACATGCTAAATTAGTGACAATTACTGTAAACCTAACATATACAACCTCCTCTTATTCTCTCCTTACAATATATATACTTCTAAACATTTAATTTTTTTATAATAAAGTTTAAAGTGTTTCCTACCTGAGCGCAGATCTGCTTGCTGCTGCATTGTCCAACGACGCTCTTCAAAATGGCCGCGACCTTACACGTTTACTCGTCTACGTTATCTGGTGTAACAAAGAGAAAAAAGGACAATTTATTACTGTTATGTATGAATATACATTAAAGTTATCTAAAAAAAATTTAAATATGAAAAAAACACGTTTATTTTTCAAAAATTATAATACATTTAATAAAAATATTCTTTATTAAAATATATTTTTCCTAATAACTATATATAATCATATTTATTATATTAATAAAGTTAATTTCTATGTTTATAATATATATACTGCTTTCAATATTAATGTAAAAATGTACTTACCTCTGTTCTTGTTCCATTTGCATCTGGTCTATCCTGCATCTAGCTTCAAATGAACTTGTAAAACTGTACCGCGGCAAACATACACGCTTTATTATCTTTAAAATATATTTTAACATTATTTTAGTAGCTTGCATTTTTTGCTAGTTCGCGGTCTTCAAAGTCAAGTTGGCGACCGCGAGTGAGCAAAATAACATCCCGCCGAGACTTTTTCCTCGTTCGCGATCAGCAACATCAAGTTGCCGATCGGGAGCATGGAAAATAAACCTCCTGGCGATATTCTCAACGAGGGGAGGCCAGGTTTCTCATTTCGAGTGGTCGCGTATGCTCGCAACGAGAAACTACTAGTCTGCGTGAGAAAACTGCAGCTCGAGTACAAATCTACTCAAGCGGCAGAAAAAGCCATTTGCACTGTGCAAGATGCCGTTTGCAATTATTGCACAGTGCGGACAAGCATCCGGAACTGTGCAGTCAGTGCGAACAGCATTTTCCCTACCGCACTACGCAGTTTGCGTAGTTACCTGTACCTTGCGTAGTACGAAGTGCACTTCGCTTAGCTACGTGCAGCTCGACTATGCAAACTACGCTCAGGGTTATTACAAATACAAACAGTTAGGGGAAAAAAGGAGGTTTGTTTATTATTAATATACTTCATGTAACTACTGTATACACATTTAGTTTTTAGGTGATTGTACGGCCTCTGGTGCAAGTAGCAATCGAAAGAAATTTTTATAGGTATAAAGACGTATGGAAATAGCAATCTGAGAAAGTTCATAAAAATATATATAAAAACAATTCATAATCATTTACTTCAATCAGTAATACTTTAACAATTAACAATTAAAAAAGATATAAAGATATAAATAGAAAAGAGGACACTAGATAAACCTACTGGAGCTTTCTCTGACAGTTTGGCTATCAGGATTGGCATTACCTAGGGCCGTCTTCCTTTTGTTGCAGGCACAAAGCAAGTAACAAGCTACCGCAAAGGGTAGTTGTTCTCTAGTATCCCTCTTAATAAGTTTCACAGCTTCCCAATAGTGTCTCACTCCCATAAGTTTGCATGCAGCTAACAACCATTTCTTGCATGCATTTCTATATAGAGGACAGAAAAACATAAAGTGCTCGTCTGATTCCTTAATATTAGGACAATTTGGACAAAATTTGGAATTGTAAGATGTATTAGTCGATTTCGAGGTGTGAGCTCTCAAAGGAAGTAGCCCACATCTAAAGTGCACATTTAAACATTTGAACTGGAATGGGCACATTCTGTCCATATAGGACTCAAAGCTTGGTGCACACTTATGATTTAGAAACTGGCTTGTTAAACTACTGTTCAGATGCGCTCTCCATGTTTGCAGCAAAACTGCCTCAGAATATAGCTGTTATACTTTCTGTGCGTCTCCTTTAGTGATCAGCTCGGGGGATGTCTATTATTCACCCATTCCTATTCTATGTGATGTTTCTTTAATGTTCTTCAGCCAATGAGTGCTAAGGTCCCTGTCAAGATCTAGCAGATCTATTACGCAATCTCTATATATGGCTAGGTCTTGTGTGGACCATAGTCTAACCCAATATAACAGAGGTTTTATTAAAACAGTTAAATGTATTGGGTAACGAACTAAGTCTAATCTCAATTGTGTGATAGGCGAACTTGGGGGAAGTTCATAAAGGGCCTTAATGAACTTGTTTTCAGTTTTAGTTAGGGTGTGTCTTGTAGCATAGCCCCACATCTCTGCTCTGTATATCGCTGATGTTACTGCTGAGGCTCTGTATACGGTAATAACTGAAGACACAGCTTCTCCCGAGGCAGCCCTCCATTGCCTCCTTATTGCAGAGGCTTTCTAGTGATGGATGGCTTTGCTTTTTTCCAACTGGGGACCCCATGTATGGTTATCACTTAACCTCACGCCAAGGTCATTAAAATAGGAGACTTTTTCAAGGGGGAGCCCATCAATAGTCACATTACCTCTAAATTTTTTATGAGGATTTATATTCATAACCTTAGATTTGGATGAATTTAGTTTTAGTCCTCTTTCCCCACAAAAGGTAACAAAGGCATTCGGTTTGTAGCCTCATAGGTGTTCAGGAAATTAGCAGGGTGTTGTCCACAAACATCAGGGTTGGAGTAGGCACTAATGATAATTTGGGGGCATCATGTTTGCATTTCAACAATTTCCTCACTGCTCCATTACCTGAAGAGTGTTGGAGCAAGAATGCACCATTGTCGTCAAACCCCTTGCTTGATCTATATCCTGTATGTCAGGTCCCCTACACTGTTCAATCTCACTTTAGCATACATGTTAGCGTGGAGAACTTTTATCATTTTTAATAGATGTAAATAAATACCATACCAGCGAGAGGTGTGGCGCCGCAGCTAGGACGACTGACTCTGGAATCTGGGGTTCACGGTTTGATCCCCGGCACCGGCGGGAGATTAGCCCAGCACCATTTGACTCTGGGCAATAGCTTGCTTAATCTTCCCGTCGGCCCCCAGCACCTAGAGACCCTTACGGGTGATTGTGCACTTTACAAATTTGGATTATTATTATTATACCTATCCAAAACTTACCATAATGTTTTTCTTGGGACCAGGTTGAATGCCGCTTTCAGGTCGATGAAAGCGACATATGGATGGTCACACTTCAAGGTGACATATTTCCAGGTATCACCTTGAAACAAAGGGCCTTGTCCAGTGTACTGATCTTTGTTCTAAACCCGGCTTGCGCCTCTTCAAGAATGTTGTTCTATTCTATCCATTCATTAAGTTTAAACATGACCAGTCTGCGGAAGATTGTTTGTGTGTTATCTAGCAAGCTTATGGGTCTATAGTTAGAGGGCTTTGTTCTTTCTCATTTTTTATATATTGGTATGATAACAGCTTCATGCCATGTTGAGGGGATTGGTTTACCTTTTAAAATGTTGTTAAATAGGGCATTCATGTATGAAGACCAGATGTCTGGTTGGGAGAGTAAGAGATCACCTGGAATGCTATCAATTCCTGGTGCCTTTTATTTTTACGTTTGTTTTACTGCTTGATGAGCTTTGGCTAGAGTAAAGCTAAGGTGGGCTACAGTTGTGGCAAATTCACTGTTCTCATCGTGGGTTTGTAGTCCCACGTGGCCACAAGCTCCATCTGAGGGAGGACTCTGTATGTTTTTTTGTTGCTGTACACCATTATACAGACCACTAAAGTGAGTTACTAAAGTATCACAAAACGTGGCCTTGATGCGTCCATGAGTTCGCAATGTATATTAACAAAGGTAATGTTGCGAACATTTGTGAGGTCTACCTGGGAAAGTTTATGCACAAAGATGTCATGCAAGAATTTCATTTTCTTTAAATCTGTCATCAGAACTGCCCATTTAACATTTCCTAACTTATTTGTCAATTGAGGGTGTGGTTATAACAATTTCCATTTTTATATATCTATAAAGGGTCATAGAGAAAGTTGCATTTAGTGCTTGCTGATCACTATCCGGTCTGGAGACAACCTGCATGCCATGTAAGTCTGGCCATAGGTCACTGTCCACTAACATAGTCAATTCTTGAGGTCCAGAGGCCTCCCTTGAAAGTAGGCCGAGGTGGAAAATCGAATTTCGTATTACCGTTTGCAATTCTCAAACCATGATCGGTAATAAGTTCTACAATTAGGGCACCTCATTTTTATATTTTTGTTTTTTCTTGTATTCATGTGGGGATGATGTTTCCATATGATAACACCCGGCAATTGGCAGATTATTACTATCGGCATCTCCTGCTACAATTTTGAGAGCTTTCCGATTGAACTGTCCCATCAGGCCATCTATTTTATTTACAGTAGTGGGTTGGACATTTCAAGGAACTGATTTCATATATATATATTCACAAGGGGTATATATCGAGGACCTGTTTGTAATTTAAATTGCAGGGCAAGTAAGTCTCTAGGGTTGGTAGGGATAACTCTTACCACTGGCAACAAATCCAGACTTAACCAAATCAGGAGACCTCCTGATGGGCACCCTGCTGGGGAGGGAACTGCATTTTCACTAAAAGTCAAGAATCCTGGGCAAAATATTGGATTAATAGCACACATTTTTGGGAAAAGTATAACGCGATGTGAGCCAACAAACATACCCCACTCTGGATTATGAAGTTTGGACTTAATTCCCACAAAATTCCATGATAACATTTTTAAAGAATCAACCACTATCAGGCCTCTGGTCCTCATGATGGACTGAGTGAGTTTTCCCTGTGGTGTCTTCTGTGTCATTGGAGGTATCATCTCTCTTAGGCATTACAGTACAACTTATAGTAGAGGATACTTTAGAAAGAACCCCTTCAGCTCGAGAAAATTGGTATCCTTTTGAATTCATGGGGAGATCAGGATTACCATCAATAAGTCAATGAATGTCTGAGGTGATAGAGGGGCTACAGGGCTCCCTAAAATTGGACTGCCCTGTACATAGGGATGTTTTTTTACTCTTTTTAACTGATAGATCCAAAATTGGGCATGGAGGCTTTAACTTCAGTCTTTATTTGGAAACCATTGTTTGGTCTAAAGCGTAGTTTGAGTGCAATTAAATCTTCTGCTGGGGCCGTATCCCTAAAAGCCACTCCTATAGGGTCCCTCTGTTGATTTTCATCTGTGAACCTTTTGACATTAAGTATGTCCTCCCTTATTATGGATCTACATCCCCTTTTATAGTGTATCCAGTGGATCACCTTATTTACCAATCCCTCATGCTTTTCAGTGTAGGGCCTCTGAGTTTTAGGGACATTGATCATCATAGGGCCAATTCACAGAACTAATCTGAGACAAAATCCTAAACTCAGTACTTTTGGTATTCACAGAAGGCATTCAGTAGCAGTAAAGTTAGCCCCCCCTGCTAAATTGGCTCCCCGCCTCCAACTCCTAAAAAAAATACTTAAAAAGTAATTTAAAAAGAGTTAAAGTCACTTGCCTGTACTGCCGTATCCTCGGGCATGCGCAGTTCCCGCAAGATGTACGGCAAGGAGGAGGGCAGCCCAGGGACGCCGCAGTACAGGCAAGTGACTATTTCTTTTCAAATTACTTTTGAAGTATTTTTTATTGGGGGGTTGGAGGTGGGTGGCAGAGTCGAGCGGAGTTCCCCTGAGTTTTTTCCAAACTCCATGGACCTCCGCGTAGTGGCACTACTCCAGATCCTCCCAGGGTTAGTTTTAATTTCATCCCTTAAAATATTCAATTGTTCGTCCAGATCCCTGGTTTTCTCAAATGTATGTGTCCTTGTTTTATCTTCCCCCCTGCTTGAATGAGAGGGGTTGTTTTCCATGTTCCCCAAATTTTCCAACACTGTATATTAATTAGAACATTCCACGCTGATAATTAAGCGTTCTTCATTAGTATTTACAGTGTCAATTGGTTGCCACGGAGAATATGCTGTATTAGATAAAGTCTGGCTATTGGTTATTGTAACTGAAGTGGGCTCAGGCGGATGCTCAAAATAGGAAGTTATACTTTTCAGTGGTTTGGGAATTATTCCCCATTAAATATTTCTCCTTCCATTGCTGGTTTGTTCCTTTAGCCTTTGTTTTAGGGGCTAGCAGACCCTCAACCTCCTTGATGAGCTCATCAATATCATCAAGAGTCCCATTTTCTTTTTATTTATTTAATTGTTTACTTACCTCCAGGGCCCTCGTGGCCACTACTGCATCTCCCCATTGCAAGGAAGAGAAGGCAACTCCCTCAGCAGCCCAATCCTGCTGACGTCCACCTGCTGTAACCCTGCAAGAGAAAACTGCCACCTATGTGGTGAGAGTGACACCCTTGTTGCACCAGGGTTCCCCGCAGGGTCTAGGACACGGTGCTTACCCTCTGGCATCCTAAGTTGAGAGGGAGTAAGTAGCATCAGCCCGCAGCAGCACAAGAGGAGCATCCACCTCACAGCTCCTCATGAGGGGAGCATAGCCTCAGGCACTCTGCACCTGTTGTTGCCGCAGACCTGAATGGCCGTGTAGTCGGTGGGAAGCTACTTTACAGCCTCGTGCTGCATCCTGGCCCAGCCAATGCCTGCCTGTGGAGCACCATGCATACCCTGAAAGTAATGTGGCTCCATGTGGGGCATCCCACTACATGCACCTGAGGCTGAGAGTCGGTACCCAGCGAGGAAGAGGAACATGGTTGCACCGTTTCGGAGCAATCGCGAAGCCCCCATCCTCCTGTCCAGGCAAGGCCTCTGAAACAACAGAGAGGGGTAGGGCTGTGAAACGCACTACAAAGAAGTGCCCAGGGCTTAGGCAAAAAACTACTGGTCGTGCTGGTAATGCGTGCCCCCACCGCATTCCATCAAGACCACCCGCAGTGAAATAGTCGGCCACCAGCAATGCACAGTGCAAGGCAGCCGGATGGCTGCCTCCGGCGTACTGCCCTTCCCATCAGCAAACCTACAGAAAGCTGCCCACGCCTGCCTACAACATCAAGAAGAGAAAAGGGAGCACCTACCTTGCCACTAGCAAATCAATCAACATGAAGTGCCGCCATACCCGGCTCCACAATGGCTGCAGGGCAGCTCAGCATGCAGCATGAGGAAGGCTGCTGTAAGAAGAGCATGTGCGCCCTCTAGTGGCCAAATGCAGTGCTGCACTAGGACCTGTACCCGACCGGCAGCACCTGCATTGGCAGAATGACCCAGAGTTCCTGCACCCTCTGCTGTGTCTGCAGGCTGTGCACCGTGTGGTGCCTCAGGAAATCTGGCAACATTGCGAGATAGCCCACAACATGATAAGATTTGTTATGGTCTCCTATAATGCCAAGTAAACCACAGAGTGAGGAACGCTGCCAGGTCTCTCTGAACACCCCAGGCACCACCTGGTGGCCATCAAGAGGTAAGGGAAATGCTGCTTAGCCTGAGCAAATAGCCAGCAGTGGCCCATGACCTTTTCCCCAGACAGCAAATGCAGGCGGGATGAGAGGCCCTGCTGCACTGTTAAACTGCTGACAGTGGCAGAATCAGCAGAAAAGAAATCTGATCCTGGCTGGATGATCCAGGCTCAAAGACGACCATTTGTTGCAGCCAACTTTGCCCCAGCACAAACTGAAGTACACTGTTTTCTCATCTCCCATACTGCAGAGACAGAGCCAAGCAGGAGCAACAAAGCTGTTAAGAGGAGCTCTACAATTGTGAGATCACCATAAAGGGAGAAGAAGCACTGCACCCGTAGCTAGCCAGACGTTGCTACTACCTTCACCACTGCCTGAGTCCTGCCACGGTCTGGGACAATTACATTCAAATGGAAAGAGGGTTTGAGTGCCAGCAACAGCAAAAGACTAAACCAGAGGGCTCCACATGCCCGCTATTGGCTGCCCATCATCTTTCGAGAAGAGAGACCGTGCACCCCAGCCTATAAAAAGCCGAGCCACTGCACTGAGACCCCACAGCAGCCAAACTCCATGCAGCAAAGCTACAGACAGAAAGCCTTGCTAGACAGCTAGCAAGCTACGAGGAGCACTGCTCTCTGCACACACCCCCAGCGCTGTCTGCTGCCACAGCAGTCGGGAAGATAGCACTGCATGCCCAAGTGATAAACGGAATCTACTGCAAGATAGAAGAGCAAGTACGCCAGGAGTCAGCAAATGGCACGCATGAAGACTAGCTACTAGTCCCACAAAATCTCCGATCAGCCCCACATAGCCAGCAATGGCCCATCAAGGAGAAGGTCATGCAGACTGACAAACCATGCCAAGCAAGCATGAACCTAAGCTGGACCAAGTACAGCAAGGACGCCATCTAGAGGCTTAAGCGCTCCACCCTCAGAAGAAGAACAGCACGTGGCATGGCTTCACAACACAAAGGGGACACTGCTACTGGTGCCACGAGGAGGAAGACTGGCACTGCTCCACACCACAAGTTACAGAAGGAGCTGCCTGCCATCTACCCCACACACGTACCCAGAGCCACCAGTGCTCCCCAGAGCCAAGAGGATGAAAGGCCTATTGTGGTCTGGATGCAGGAGGAAGAGCCTCTACATCTCCACTGGACCAGCGAAGCACAGCAGTGGTCCAAAGACAATCAAGGGAGCATTCCAACACTGCTGTAAGACTACTTCATACATTGGCCCATTACAGATTAGAGGAGAGTCGCACACTACTAAGTGTAAAGCCACCACCACCACCACTCCATATAGCCCATGGAAGCCCTTCCCTGAAGAGGGAACACACAAGGCAAGTGGCTGGATGCCACCCAGCCCCCAGGAAGACAAAGAAAAGGCGACGGGAGCCTCGCCCACATGGTCCAGAGACCATTGTAGTTGATAGGCCCTGTTGGCCTATTTGGAAAATGGTGCATGCCACTGCACCCGATGGAAGAACTGAAAGAAAGAGTGATGATCCTGTCACGCTGAAGAACTGATGACCACAAGTGTGCTGGAAAGATCGACAGGAAAAAAATGAGGGCTTGTACCGGCACAAGACAACGATGCACCTGCAGACAAATGACAGCCACCAAGACAGACTGACATCCCAGCAGGAACACTCCAACTACCCGACCTTCAGGTTAGTTCACATCATCACCCAGCCCCTACCGCTGAGTGCGCTACCCAGCACCGGGACACACGCGCTAACCGCTATGTTTTGTACGACCCTTTTAGATCTCAGTTCAGCCTTCCGTGAGAGGCACGTAAGTGACACGCCTCCCTATCCTTATTCACTTTTGCATGCAAAAATCACGGACCACTCGTTCACACGAAGAACACCAGCATGCAATCTTTGCACATTTTTATATGTTGTTGAACAGCTAACAATGTATATGATATATCGCTTCACACGCAGCATATGTATTGCCTTCATGGACTCAGTGACTATTGTAACTAATACTTGTTTATATGATTAATTGTAGTGTGATTTCCCTGATGAAGGGCGCATGCCATCTAATGCCCGAAATGCATTGGACACGTTTGAAATACAGTGCCTGATTTATTTGCTACTGATAATGATTCTGAAGACTTAATAACTACACAAGTATGAATTTGATTTAGAAATAAAACAAAAGACTAAAACGAAGAACATTGAATGAAAGTCATTGTTTGAATCAAGGAATGACGACTATGTGTGTGCCAATGAAGGGATGAGACTAGAGATCCTCTAGCCTCACGTTTCTCAATATTTCAGACGTCGTGGGGCCCTCGACGCCACCTAGCTGAGCACCACCAAAACTCCCACAAAATTAAGCAAAAGACTGTTTAATCAAATAACTCATAAACAAGCTGTGCATCTATCCGATAACTGTTTCATGATCCCTGGAGAAAGCCCATTGGGAGCATTAAAAATAAGCTGCAGCACGTGCGAACCGCGTCTCTCATCAACGCTTCCCAGTGCAACCGTTAGTTACAGAGCATCAGCAGTCTACGTCAGATGGCATCCCAGCTCGCAAAAGCAGATGCCACGGTTGAAGAACAGCCTCAGCAAGACAGAGTGGCATGGCTGCAAAGTCCCTCCAGACATCCTCTCTCCTAGTGAATTGCCACCATCTGTAGTCCAGGTCGAAATAGCAATCACAACATCATTGCCAGGTGCATCACCCTATCCAACCAAGGAGCTACCTCATCACCAGGGTGGAGCCTTGCACCTGCAAAGCATCAAGGGACCGAGGCACCCCATCGAAATGAGAGACCAAGGGCTATCTGACAGCCCATATGCCCCTGTATCCTGTGGTTAACCCACCAGCCACTACATCCCTGGCAGTTGCACGGAGAACGTTGTTGGATCCTGTCAGTGTTCCAGCAGCGGCCCGCAGGCATCCCACAAGCAGGCCTGTACAGTCCATGCAGTATTGTGCCAGCCCCATAAAAGGGCCTCAAGGACATTCGTGCATCCAGCGTCCCAATACAAGTGATGGTCTGGAAGTGGATCCACTGACAAGGTACTGGAAGGCACCCCAGCTTTGAAGAATAGCCTCCTGAACATCCTCAACACTATTCCAGTCCTGGCAGGGAGGTCCTCGTAGTGCCCAGACACCTTTAGAGAAGAATCTACAGCAGGACTCCACATGTGCTCCTGATGCACCATGTTTTAAGTTGTCTGACACCAACAGCATCACTGCTAAAGCACACAATCTCCATCCAACAGTGTGTGAGTGGACATTGCTCCGGCGGACAGGCTGCCAAAGAATCCTGACTCCATCGCCACATTGTTCGTGCCCAGTGATAGCTGGTTAAATTATGGACATGTGGAGAGATGCCCCCGGGTGCTTCTAGCTGCACCTATCCAGTGTCCACCATTGTCCTGCGGGCTGCCTCTCAAGACCAAGAGACTGAGTGGTGTCTTATGTGTATAGTTTAGTTCCATAGGTTGGACTTTGTTTTGTTTAACATAATTTGGGAGGAATGTAGTATTGTGCTGGACACGTTCTAGAGTCTCAGCAGGCACTTAGTTTTTCAGCCACTCCCTCGAGGGCTAGACATACTTACACCCTACACCCACCCATCACAGGCATCATGAGTGACATGACCCGGCTATTAAAAGGGCCCGGTGCATGTGCTTGAGGCCAGCTAATTAACCACATAGCTAGTCTGTGTGTCTTGATTCTAGTAGCATGTGGGCCCAGGGCACACAACACAGCACGCTGTTTCACGTTCACCGTGGGGACGCGTCAAAGTCAAGCACTTCTTCACCCACTCTGTGCCCAGGACCCAGCATGCTGCCCGTTTTACCTCTCAGCAGGGCCACATCACATGGAGCCATGAGTGTTTATTAACAGTAAGGTTTTCTCCTGCACGCACTGTTTGCCCCCTGTGTATTGAATCTAAAAACATTAGATTTTCTTCGCTACAACTCTGTTAGTTCTGGCACAACTCAGGCGACTCTTGGTAGCAACACAGAATTTTCTCCTGATTGTTACATTGTTAACTACAAGGGCATAAAAGTCATGTCTTTTGAGATGATTTTAGGCATTCACTGTGCTTTATAAATGCCTGTTAGCTGCTCGCTCATGCAGTGGAAGTGGGCACCTTGCTAGAAGAGCAAAAGCTTGTTTGTTGTGGAAACCTGAATAAAGGAAGGCTTTAATGAGCCATAGCACAGGGATATGTTGTACGATCAACCAACAGGTGCACAAGGGAGGGAGAAGGAGTTGCTCTGTTGCACAGGGAAACAATCAACTGTTCTCCGTGGGCCAAACTCTCACTTTCGGATGCTGAATTTTTAACTGCTTCTTTATCCATCAACCTCAAGTGTACAATGAAAAACATGTTGATATACCGACTCCTGGGCCCAGCGACATTTTTTTCTAGTTCATTTCAGGTAGCTTCAGTCTACCTAGATTCAAACTTTCTGGTTGCCCTCGTTGACTTTAATATACACTTTGACAAAGTTGAAAGTATTAATACCTTACAATTGGCAAACATCTGCTCACTTTGCGAACTGTTTCAGCATGGCAACACTTCCAACGATTAATTAGGACATTCGTTGTACCATGATTTGCTAAACCGTATAGCCATTCACTCCATTATGGAACTTCTTTGGTATGACCGCAAGGTCATATTGCTCAACATTATTCAGAGAGGGTCAAGTCATACAATGGTAGGGTCAGTAAAATACCTTACCATGCTTGGTCTAGACTTAAAACAGAGAAACTGGAACGCTGTCTGGCATCCACTCAACCTGTGGCTCAGTGAGACAATGCTGATGATGATGATGAAGTAATAAGTATTTGCAATGATCGGATATCAAGTGCTTAGATTAAATGTTACCCCTTAAAACAGGAAAGTCATATTGGAAAATATCTACTGCTCCTTGGTATTCTCACAAATTAATAATGGCCAAAGAATATGTAAAACATTAAAACAAATTTGGAGGCTTACCTATGCCGAGGCAGAGAAGACAGCGTATAAACAAGAACTCAGTCTACCAGACACTGATTCATACTACCAGATGTAATTACTACCAAAATACAAACATCCGATTTTATAATCCTACTAAAGAACTCTTTCAGGTTTATAAATCTTTAGTGAAGGATAAAGTACATCTGCCTAAAACAATGCATAACAGAAAGCTCTGCTCACAATTTGCAGCGTTTTTTAGGAAAAAAACTCTTTACTTCTATTATCTTCCATACCAGTGACTTCTTTGATAGAGATGGGTGGCAGTTCATGTTTTCCTCTGAAACTCTAAACTGTTTTTACACCTAAACAGAGGATGCCGCATTTACTAAAACGATGACTGATAAGTCTGGCTCACTTCTAGATCCTTGTCCTCTAAGATTTGTAAAGCATTGGCCATTACCTTTGCACCAGACATAACCATGATATGTCTTTAAGGAAAGGTTACGTTCCTACATTCTTTAAAACTGCACTTGTAACTACATTGCTAAAGAAGAACACTTCACCCTAACATGGTATCAAGTTATCTTCTAATTTCTCTTTTACTGTTTTTTTACCAAGACTTAGGAAGGTTGGGTAAGTCCCATTGTATCCCATTATATTGAAGAAAACAAGGTGCCCAATGATTTTCAATCAGATTCAGGGCCTACGCTTAGCAAGGAGGCAGTGCTCACAGCTGCTCATAATGGCATTTGTATGGTCGTGGCTGAAGGGAACCCAGCAGCCCTCATTCTTTTACAATTGTTGACTGCATTTGACTCAGTCTTGCATTCTTTTTTGATAATGAAATACAGATCAATTGGTATTCAGGGCACTGTCCTTAAATGTTTTGAGTCATTTTTCCGAATAGGACACAAGCTGTTCAGTTGGCCTCTTTCACTCTAATTGTATAAATATTTATTGTGGAGTCCCACAGGGATCTGCTTTGGTCCCACACTTTCTAATGTTGATGTGACTCCTTTGACTATCTGCTTATCTCTTTAGGTTTTCAGTTCTCTGGTTATGAGGACGATGCTCAAATAATAGTTAAGATGGAAGGAAATCTGAATGACTTGTAAGATCAGTTTAAAACATGTCTCATGCAAGTGGCCAATGGATAAGTGCCATTTCTCTTCATCTAGACTGAAATAAATCAGAGGTACCGGTGTTTGGCGATCCTTTCTTCTGGTCCTCCTGTTATTGCGCCCAATCATTAACATCTTGCCTCGATTCGACTACCACAACCCAGGAGTTATATTTGATGCTACATTTTCATTTTAGCCTCAAGTAAAAAAAACAAAATCTATCCACCTGCTTCCTGATCATATAGGAACTAAAAAAGAGTGTTCCATTCATCCCACAATCGTGTAGGCAGCTGCTGATTCAAACAACAATTATTAGTAGGCTGGACTTCAGCAACACATAATATGTTAGTTTTCCAGGTCATTTTATACCGAGATTGCAGTTAATCCAGAATGCTGCTGCCAGAAATTTACTGGGTCTTCATAAATATGAGAATATTTCAATGCACCTAAGTAAACTCCATTGACTCCATAGGCAGAAAAGATGCTGGTTTAAGGCCCTTTACAATGACACAAAGCCTTCTTCCCAGCTCAGCCTATGAATTATATTTCAAAGAACAAACCCATTCAAAGATGTTACGCTCAGCCTCCCTTAATCTGGTGGTCGTGCCTAGGTTTCACAAGGCAAGACTTGGTGGGTGTGCTTTCTCAGTAATTACAGCACAAACTTTCAATTGAGTTACGGTTCGAGCCCAATTTGCGAAAACTTTGCAGGACTTTAAAAACATATTCGATTCATTAATCTAGGTGTAATCTGTTTTTGCACGCTCTGCAAATTAATAATAATAAAAGTAGTAATAATAGTAGTAGCGGTTCTAGGGTCATGTGTCCACTTAAAATTCAGTTTCATTACGTAAACATTCTGGGACAGATTTATGTTAACTGGCGCATCCCCAGGGATGCGCCAGTTAACGTGCGCCACAGTGCGCCACAGCTCCGCCACCCATGGTGCGCCGCATGTATAATGCGGCGCACCATGGTGCAAAAACGCCACAGATGCGTGACGCATCTGTGCCGGAAATGTGGCGCATTTCTGGAGTTGCGTCGCAAGCGCGACGCAGCTCCAGCAAGGCTCGGGGTGCCCCATCTACACAATGCTGCATCAAGACCTACGCCTGCTTCAAGCAGGCGCAGGGTTTTGACGCAGCATTGGCCTGAAAGTGACTGAGTGAAATCTCATAGATTTCACTCAGCCACTTTCAGGAGGCGTTCCTGCGCAGGAACGTCCCCCCTGCGCAGGAACGCCTCCTTATGGCGCAGGGCTTTCCAACGTGACGCATCTCCTAGATGTGTCACGTTGTAAATAGGGCGCATTGTTTGCGCCGCAGTTGCGTCAAATAAAGTGACGCAATTGCGGCGCAAGGGTATCATAAATCTGCCCCTCAATGTTTAATTAAATAAGTGGATTTTTTTCATATTACACTATTACATTCAAAATAGTTTTGATACAAGGAGGTGTGGCCAAACGGCAATCGATATGGCCACTTCTTAGAGCAGAAGCTGTACTCCACCGGTCATATCCTTTCGACTGATCCGGAGCTTCCCTCAGTGTTACTGTGTTTAAAATATTTCAAAATAATAAAGCAATGCTATCCTAAAATACGTAAAAAACACAGTTGATGGACAGAATGTAGAACAATGTCATACATTCACCCCAGTACAAGGATCTCGGCCTAAGTTCATCGTTTTTTTGGACTCCACACCACCCTGGGTTAGACACTGGCTATATGCAAATCAGCTCTGACCCTGTGCCTCATGGGAACAGTCCAGTCCGAACTACCAAGCCATGTATTTCCCAGACCGGAATCAAGCATCCAAGGACCGGTTTCTGGCTATCAGCCTTCATCAGCCTGGATAGCTTGACTCCAGTGGTGTGGAGAGCCTGGGACTCACGTCTGAAAATTGCAAAAAACACAGTTGATGGACAGAATGTAGAACAATGTCATACATTCACCCCAGTAGAAGGATCTGGGCCTAATTCCATTGTTTCTTTGCACTCCGCACCACCCTGGGTTAGACACTGGCTATATGCAAATCAGCTCTGACCCTGTGCCTCATGGGAACAGTCCAGTCCGAATTACCAAGCCATGTCTTTCCCAGACCGGAATCAAGCATCCAAGGACCGGTTTCTGGCAATCAGCCTTCATCAGCCTGGATAGCTTGACTCCAGTGGTGTGGAGAGCCTGGGACTCATGTCTGAGTATACCCAGCACACTCTGGGTGAAAATTGCAAAAAACACAGTTGATGGACAGAATGTAGAACAATGTCATACATTCACCCCAGTACAAGGATCTGGGCCTAAATCCATCGTTTTTTTGCACTCCACACCACCCTGGGTTAGACACTGGCTATATGCAAATCAGCTCTGACCTTGTGCCTCATGGGAACAGTCCAGTCCGAACTACCAAGCCATGTCTTTCCCAGACCGGAATCAAGCATCCAAGGACCGGTTTTTGGCTATCAGCCTTCATCAGCCTGGATAGCTTGACTCCAGTGGTGTGGAGAGCCTGGGACTCACATTTGAGTATACCCAGCACACCCTGGGTGAAAATTGCAAAAAACACAGTTGATGGACAGAATGTAGAACAATGTCTTACATTCACCCCAGAACAAGGATCTGGGCCTAAATCCATCGTAGTTCGTAGTTGGTAGTTCGGACTGGACCCGTCCTGGCTATCCCTGTGAGATGGTCCCTACTGGGTATTTCCAAGGTGAAACCAGGCATCCCCGGCGAATGTGGGGGGCTGTTGTGGAGTTGAAGCAAGCTAATGCCCAGAGTTGCCGAGTGTGATCCCTGGTTAGAGTAGGCACTGAGGCGAGAATTATCGAGTCCGCTGACCCTGGTCCACGACCCTGCCACGTCGGGAATTGAACCCTGGTCCCGGGCCGTTCTATGCTTTCGGGTCTGCCTCCTCTGACCAGTGAGCCACACCACTCCACTTTAAAGATTGTTTATGTGCAGGAAGGGACACCTTCCTGCACATAAACATTCTTCCCCTACAACGCAGACACCCTTGCACTATGGTGCAAGGGTGAGTGCATTGGTGCTGGGCAGCTACATTTACCACCAGCACAGAGGGAAGCACAAGGCTGCACCATATTGTTGTAAATATGGTGCATCCTTGCGTTTCAGAAGTAGCGGAGCGCAGCATTAGCCAAGGAGACTAATGCCACGCTCCGCCACTTCTATTGTAAATATGCCCCTCGGTTTGAAGCTTAAATGTCGAGTCTTTGAGTCTCTATGGTTATGTATCTGCTTAAATATCATTTTTTTGCATAGAGAGTCAATGAAATAAATTAATGTTTTTTTTTTTTATTGCACCAATGCATTTAGAATTGTGTTTCACATTGTGGGAATAGAAGGAATAGGTAAACTATGTTTTGGCATGCTCTCTGAAATGATCTTTTTTTAAATATATCAAGCTGCAGAGAGCACCAAAGCCCTTTTCTGTCGGTGCCATTCACCTTGCATCCTCTGTCCTCGCCCTCGCCCTCCTCCCTTCTTGTTCTGAAAATGTTATAGCTATAAATGTACACGCGCCTATGGAACCGCATTGACTTTTGTTGCGTTGAATACCATTGTTATCTTTTCATCCTTCTCAGTATGGAGTCACTTGTGGCCTAATGGCTAATGTGTTAGGTCCTGAGTCTGAGGCTTAAGGGTTAGATTCCTGCTGTCTTTATGTTCATATATTCGCTTTAAAGTCTGATTCATTACAAAGCGTTTTAAGGTTCAATGAAACATCTGAATTATTTTCTCATTGCAGTAAGATTGAGGGTTGACTCCTGTTGCTTCTATTGTCATGTGTCTTCTGAATTTTGTTGTAAAGCGTTTCAAGCTTCAATAAAATAAGTGAATTGTGCTTGGTAGGGGATGCGTAAATGCACTTCGTTTGTGTCAATATGTAAAATTCTTTGTTTTTAAATATACTAATCCTCAAACAAATCTCTCACCCCCCTCCTCTTTCTCTTTCTCTCTCTCAGTCTCTCTTTCTTTCAAATGTCGGAATACGCATTAGCTACCTGCTTGTTCCCTGCATCAGATATCCACAATTTGTCTAAAAAACAAGAGCTAAACAATAGCCCTTGGTTATAGCCCTCTGCTCACCACCTTGAGATTATAGTATGTGCCACCTCCAAAGGATTCCATGGTAACTGCGTACTTGTTGGTATCAGCGTCCCATCTATAAATATAGGAATGATGAATTTTAGTTTAAGATATTCCCTTCTAACATTTACAAAAGTGACTGTTAGTCAAATGGAAAGGAAAAGCCTGGATATGGCCTGACTGTCCACACTCACCATTAAGCTGTAGGCACTCCAAGCAGATAAGGACACCTGTAAAGAAGCACTTACACATGTTCATTTGCAGAAACAGGACATATACACATGTACATTTCTACATAGATATTCATGTCTCTCGGTATCTTTCACTTACCTGTCGCCTCAATTTCCTACTGGGTGGCAACAGTGAACGTGGCTTAAAGTTTGAGTCCTTCGTGGAATTGTAATTGTTCCTTACTAGCTCTTTCTCACAACTTAGGGAAGGCACCAGCAGGTTGTGAGAGGAGTAAGGATCTGTAGGCCTGGAACTCCAAGTCACATGGTGCTAGGCCTCACTAGGGATTGGGAGATGGAAAGCAGTAGCCAGCAGGGGGCAGATTTACAAGCCCCTTGCGCCTCTTTTACGCCGCCGTTGCGTCACTTTTCTGACGCAGCGGCGGCGCAAAAGATGCTCCATGGTTCGGGGTATTTACGTTACGCATCTCGGAGATGCGTCATGTTGTAAAGCCCTGCGCCATAAGGAGGCGTTCTGGTGCAGGGGGGGTGTTCCTGCACAGGAACGCCTCCTAAAAGCAGCTGAGTGAAATCTACACGATTTCACTCAGTCACTTTTAGGCCAATGCTGCGTCAAAACCCTACGCCTGCTTGAAGCAGTCGTAAGGCTTGACGCAGCATTGGACAGATAGGGCCCCCCAGAGTATTGCTGGAGCTGCGTCGCGCTTGCGACACAACTCCAGCAATGCGCCGCCTTTACGGCACAGATGCGTCACGCATCCGTGCCGTTTTTGCCCCATGTTGCGCCACATTGTAAATGCGGCGCACCATAGGTGGCGGAGCTGCGGCGCACAATAACTGGCGCATCCCTGGGGATGCACCAGTTATTGTAAATCTGCCCCCAGATCTTTACCTCCTCAGGCTTGACGAGGCCTAGCACCTACATGCAACAGGCTAGCCACTGAAGTGGCAGACTCAGGGTACAGGAAGCAGGCTAGAGCTGCAGGATATAGGAGGAGGCAGACAGCGATGAGTCCAGTTACATATGTAGACAACAGTGGCTGCTTGGTGTACCCGTAATTGTCAACTCTTCTCAATAGTTCACCGTGTAACAGCTCTCTTAATGAAACGAGGAGAGGGGGACCTCGTGCTCAAAACAGGCTCCTTTCTCATAATGAGACCTGGAAATATTATTCATTTCAGGGGCACTTGGCAGCCCTCCCAATACATTTAGAATTGGGTTTGACGATTTGGGAATAGTAGGAATAGGTAAACTATGTTTTGGCATGCTCTCTGAAGTTATCTTTTTAAAAATATACCAAGCCACGGAGAACACCAAAGCCTTCTCTCTCTGTGCCCATTCACCCCGCATTCTCTGCCTTTGCCCTCCTCGCTGCTTGTTCCTGCACACATTGAGAATGCAAAGTACATTATTTAAGGCGCTAACTTCTGTATGCCTGGAGAGGATGGTCAATTAAATGGGTTGGCAAGTTGGAAGGAAAGAATCTGCCTGGTGATTGGGTTTAAATAAAGTCAGGATCTGTGATGAAGGATTTGAATAAGTTTTGTGGTCTTTGCGAGGTGAGCAAAGTACATCGTTGTCATGTGGTTTTGGTCAATGGTGAGCAATGACATTTGGAAAGGGGCGACCACTCGGTCCCCCCGAACGTATGGATGAGTGCCTCGATCCCCCCGGGAAGCCATTTTTGGGCGGGAGGCGCGTCTCGGCTGGTATGCCCGAAGCGGCGTAGCTGGGGCGCGCTTTTTCCCGCCCTAGAGTGGGCTGGCCTAGACACCGACGCAGCCAGCCACGCCCTCGGGGCAGGCAGGGGCGGGTTTTCGCCCGCCCTGAAGACGGATAAAAGAAGGCACAAGACCAGAAGACGTCCTCTTGTTCTTGTGCTCCGAAGCTGCACCTCCTCGCTACACGTGAGCTCGGGACGGAACGAAGAGCCAATTTTGAGCGTTTTGATCCTTTTCTTTGTCTTCCAGATACTTCCTCGGAGAGATGCCCAAGAAAGGCGCAAAGAGAATGACGACCGACCAGATGGTGCGGGCTCTTTGCAAAGAGGTGTCCGACATTAAGAAACGGTTGGCGGAGCGAGATGGGGAGGAGGGTTCGGGCCCTGCGCCGGCTGGAGGGAGACCTAAGAGGCCGAGAAGGGTTCCAGCCGGTGGGGACGCCCCGGTTCCCTCTGCCCCGCTCGAGGCGCCGACCCCAGTACCGGTCGAGGGGAATCCAATCCCCGTTGTCATCACCCCGACACCCAAGGAAGACATGCCCCCCGAGCTGGCAGCACAGCTAGCAGCATGGTTGGGGGATAGCAGTGATGGCGCCACGGCTGCCGAGGCACAGGCGCTGATAAAAGGGCTTCGTGACAAGAAAGAGGCAGCTAGAGTGGCTGCACCGTTGGCGGGGATAGACAAGCCGCAAGCGGCAGAAGCTGCGTCCGGTTCAGGTAAGCGGCCATTGCCGATTGCACGGGACGAGTCAGCACCCTCTCGTAGAGAGAGATTGGGGCAACATGTGCCCTTAGCGATAAAGGAGAAGATCTGGGCAGGGGAATACGTGAATATTTTTTCCTTGCTTGTTGATCATTATGATGTGGAGCATGTAAAAAGTCAGAAGGACCTAATGCATCCGAGTGTTTGGCGCGCAAAAATGGCCGCCTTTAAGGTAAATGAGAATATTGGTAACTGGGGCAATGCGTGGGGTATTTTTACATCGATTTTGGGGGAACGTAGGCCCGAGTTGCTTCCTGAGTTTCCCGTTTACCAATCAAGAATTATGGGTTACTCGACAGCGTATCAAGGTAACCATTGGTTTTGTTATGATAATCTGTTCAGGAAAGAAAAAGAACATAACAAGAGTTTGACCTGGGATTGTTACGATTCTTTAACATGGGATAAAATGAAAGAATCGGGAATGTTAAGAATGCCATTGGTGGGGAGCAATGTTGTTGATTACTCCCGCCAAAATATGGGGTCGCCCTTTCGACCAAGTACGAGCACCGACGACCAGTCGAGGCCCGCAGGCAATACAGGGAGAAAGGGTTTCTGTTATAACTTCAACAGAGGGAAATGTACCAGGCCTCCGGGATCATGTAAATTTAGACACGAATGTAGTACGTGTGGGTCATCCCATCCTGAGTCATCGTGCAGAGCCAGAACGAGTGAGAATGGGGGTAAGGGAGGCGCCAAACAGGTCTAATCTAGGCCGAGGGGCGCCTTTACCAACTCCGATTGATACCTTGGCAATGATTCCCTGGCTCAGCGAATACCCGGATCGGACTTCTGCCGGGGTGCTGCGGAACGGTTTTACACATGGTTTCCGCATCCCGGTAGGGGACTTTCAGGGTGTAGGGATGTGCAAAAATCAACTTTCCGTTTTACAACATACATCTGTAGTGCAAGAGAAAATTCAGAAAGAGGTTAGCCGGGGACGGGTCGCCGGCCCGTTTAATGTACCCCCGGTACCGGATTTCGTTTGTTCTCCGTTAGGGGTGGTCCCCAAGAAGGACCCAGGTGAGTTTCGATTGATTCATAATCTGTCTGCTCCACATGGTCTTTCGGTGAACGACGCAATTGATCCAGAAGTTTGTTCGGTGCGATACGCATCTTTTGATGAGGCAGTAGCCATCTTGAATCGCCTGGGGCCCGGGACGTTGATGGCGAAATCTGATATCGAGTCAGCGTTCCGGTTGCTCCCGGTACACCCAGACGATCAGCGTCTTTTGGGATTCGGGTTCCAGGGATCATTTTACATGGATAGGTGTATGCCAATGGGATGCTCAATATCATGTGCTTATTTTGAACAATTCAGTACTTTCCTGCAATGGGTGTTCACTAAGAAAACGGGTTTTCGGAATGTAATGCACTACCTTGACGACTTTTTGTTCCTTGGTCCCGCCCGAAATCTCGAATGTGCCCAGGCCTTAGATGAATTCTGTGTGTTGATGGATCAATTTGGCGTGCCGTTGGCACCGGGTAAAACTATGGGTCCCACGACTTGCCTCGAGTTTTTGGGGATCGAGTTGGACTCAAGGGAGGGGTGTTTCCGTTTACCAGCTAGCAAAGTGTTGAAATTCAGGACAGCCCTCCGAGTATGTTTGAATACACCTAAGGTTACACTGCATCAGTTGCAACAATTAGTGGGAAAGTTGAACTTTGCCTTGAGGGTAATCCCAATGGCTCGCCCCTTTTCCCGCTCCATTGCCCAAGCGATGGTTGGCCTGAAGGAGGGTCATCATCGCACGAGGTTATCGGCTGAGGTCCGCCAGGACATGCGGATATGGTTAGCATTCTTGGCGGACTTCAATGGCCGAGTCGTCTGGAACAAGCCAGCCGTGTCCTCAGAAGAGCTTGGGCTATGGACAGATTCAGCAGGAAGCATAGGTTTTGGCGCCATCTTCGGCACGAACTGGTCTGCTCAAAGATGGCCCCTATGGTGGCACGAGAATGGGCTAACGAGTAATATTGCTTTCCTTGAATTATTTCCCATTCTCGTGGCCCTGAGAACCTGGCCAGAAGGTTTCAGAGATCATTCTGTCATTTTTTGGTCCGACAATATGACCGTGGTAGAATGCATCAATAGTCAGTCAGCCCATTGTAAGTTGATTTTGAGGCTGCTCAAAGAAATTGTCCTACTATGTATGCAACTGAACGTGGTATTCAGAGCAAAACATGTCCCAGGGGTGATGAATCAGGCTGCTGACGCACTGTCTCGTTTTCACATGCAGGCTTTCTCGGGTTTCCTCCCTTCAGCGGACCCGGAGCCGGCACCCTTCCCCGAAGCTCTCTGGTCTCTCGGTGCCCCGAACTTCGTCACCTCGTGGGAGAGAGTCTAGCACCCAGGACAAGGAAGGCATATGAAGGGGCGTTCCAGGCCTATTTAGCCTTTTTAGGGGCAGAGAGAGGGGGTCTGTGGGGTCAGGAAGAGTGGGTAGTACTCTTTCTGATGTCTTTACATAGGGCTGGGAAATCGGTGGCTACGGCCCAAAGGCATCGTGCCGCCATTTCCTTTGTTGCCAGGGCCCATGGCATCCTGGACCCAACAGCGTCTTTCACAGTACAGAAAGCGCTGCGTGGGTGGCAACGCCTAGAGGGTCGCAGAGTAGACGTGAGACGACCGATAGGTCTAGACAGGTTGTCCCAGTTACTGGACACACTCCCTAACACATGCTCGTCCCCTTTTGAGACCTGTTTGTTCCGGACTGCATTTACGCTGGCGTTTCACGGGGCTATGAGAGTTAGTGAGCTGGTTGCAAGGAACAAACAGGATGTGACGGGGGGCTTGTGCAGGGAACATGTTCAGATCAGGGGGGATGCGATGATTGTCTCCTTTCTCAGGTCTAAGACTGACCAAGATGGGAGAGGGGACTGCACGATCATTCGCAGGGACCCCGAGTCATCCATGTGTCCGGTACAGTGCTTAGAAGATTACCTAGCACAGAGAGTGGCATCATGGGGGGGGACATTGTTGAGGCATGCAGACGCCACCCCGCTGACGAGGTTTCAGTTTCAACGGGTGCTTGCAATGGCCATTGCCGCAGCGGGCTTGGACCCGGGCGAATTTGGAACCCACTCCTTTCGTATAGGGGCTGCCACTGAAGCTACAGCCAGGGGTCTTAATGTAGAACAAGTGAAACGTGTGGGGCGCTGGTCCTCCAATTGTCATAAGAGGTACGTGCGATTGCACATGTTGTGAAGCTGTAATCATGTACTCACGCCTCTTGTCTTTTGTTTGTTTTCAGTTGCGCAAGCCTACGCGGCAGGGCAGACTGAGCAGTCGACCCAACACCAGGCCAGCGGTCGCACGTCACCGGCTGTGAGGAAGGAGGTGTGGGTCGTGGGCCACTCATACGTGAGACGGGCCGCAGACGTATTCAAAGCAGGTGACATGTTTCACATACCTGGGGAATACGGGTACAGAGTGTCCTTCTACGGAAGGGGCGGTCTCTGTATTGACCAGTTTCAGGAATTTTTTGAGGGCTTGTTAGAGCGGATGAGGTCACCGCCGTCCATAGTCATAGTGCATTTAGGGGGCAATGATTTAGTCACCACCGGTAGACGACTTCTCCTGGAGGCTATGCTTTCCACGGTAAGTTGGTTAGCGAGGAGAGTTCCGGGGTGCCTGATTGCGTGGTCTCATATGATCCCACGAAAAGTGTGGCGGGGGGCTATTTCGATCCCTGCTTTGAATCATTCGGTTAAAAAATTGAATAACAAAGTGAGTAGGTTGTTCCGTTCCAAGACATTGCATTCGATCTCGCATAATTGTATTAATGATGACAGTATGTATCTGGGGGATGGTGTGCATTTGTCAAGGGCGGGGAATGAGTTACTCATAGGAGACTTCCTAGCCTGGTTAAAAGCTTTACAACATGACCTTTAGGTAGGAGTTTTGTGGGGGGTCCGGATAGCCGGTCAACTATCCGGACCTGTGGCGGTAAGGTCATGATCGGTGAGCACTAATTGGTAGATCCCTATGAGTGGGCGTCACCCAACACGGATGGGAGCGCTCGGGAGAGGTGGCCATTGGCCCCTCAGTGGGGAGGCGGTCCCGTCTAAGGGCGGGACGCCGGAAGTAAAGGAAAGGCGGTCAAGGCCCCTTCCTTTGTAGGAGGGGTTACAGCCCCCTCCTGGGGAATTTCCCGGGGCCAGTGTCATCTGCGACGGCAGATGCGGTAAGTTGTGTGGGGTGGGGAGAGGTCAACGATACCTTCTAGATACCACACACAAGTGTTCGAACGACCTTTAAATGGCGTCGAGTCTTAAGTGCCCCCGTCAAGACAAGGGAAATTGTTAGTAGTTGCACTTGAGGTAAGCCTCTGTGCTGTCGCCCCTCCCAAGTGGGAGGGGTAAGTCTGGTTAGGGATCTTGACACCGGTTATGACCTTGCCGTTGGCCCTTAAACGTTAGGATGTACAATTTCAGTGTTCTTAGAGAATGTTTTTTGTAGGATGCTAGTTCGGCTAGGAGAACCTCTGTATTAGAGATTATGTTAAGGTTAGCCAAACTCGTAATGTGATAATGAAATTGTACATAACATGAAAACGTTTAATGTTTTAAATTTTTTGTTTTAATAAATACGGCCGGGATGGTCACTCCATCCCACATCCAAAAACTTTAAGAACTGTTTCCGGTTTCCCTCCTTTTGGGGATTGTGTTGAGAGGGGGTGGCGGGTATCTCAGCCATATGGAAAGGGGCGACCACTCGGTCCCCCCGAACGTATGGATGAGTGCCTCGATCCCCCCGGGAAGCCATTTTTGGGCGGGAGGCGCGTCTCGGCTGGTATGCCCGAAGCGGCGTAGCCGGGGCGCGCTTTTTCCCGCCCTAGAGTGGGCTGGCCTAGACACCGACGCAGCCAGCCACGCCCTCGGGGCAGGCAGGGGCGGGTTTTCGCCCGCCCTGAAGACGGATAAAAGAAGGCACAAGACCAGAAGACGTCCTCTTGTTCTTGTGCTCCGAAGCTGCACCTCCTCGCTACACGTGAGCTCGGGACGGAACGAAGAGCCAATTTTGACCCACCCACCAGCCCCTGAGGACAGCAAGTTGTTGTGCAATAAAGTGAATTTATAAGTTTGTTTTTCCATCTCGTTTACAGGCTGTGACAGTATCAGTTTGTGGTTAAATCATAATAAAGAATGGTGAATCTCGTCTAGGTTGTTACGATTAAAATGATTTGATGTAGTGTTACATTTCTAGCATGTTCTTTCGGTCGTAGCGACCAATGTTTTCATAGGTTTGAGTAAGAATTGTCGTATTTATTTTTGGTAGGCGGTAAGGTCATGATCGGTGAGCACTAATTGGTAGATCCCTATGAGTGGGCGTCACCCAACACGGATGGGAGCGCTCGGGAGAGGTGGCCATTGGCCCCTCAGTGGGGAGGCGGTCCCGTCTAAGGGCGGGACGCCGGAAGTAAAGGAAAGGCGGTCAAGGCCCCTTCCTTTGTAGGAGGGGTTACAGCCCCCTCCTGGGGAATTTCCCGGGGCCAGTGTCATCTGCGACGGCAGATGCGGTAAGTTGTGTGGGGTGGGGAGAGGTCAACGATACCTTCTAGATACCACACACAAGTGTTCGAACGACCTTTAAATGGCGTCGAGTCTTAAGTGCCCCCGTCAAGACAAGGGAAATTGTTAGTAGTTGCACTTGAGGTAAGCCTCTGTGCTGTCGCCCCTCCCAAGTGGGAGGGGTAAGTCTGGTTAGGGATCTTGACACCGGTTATGACCTTGCCGTTGGCCCTTAAACGTTAGGATGTACAATTTCAGTGTTCTTAGAGAATGTTTTTTGTAGGATGCTAGTTCGGCTAGGAGAACCTCTGTATTAGAGATTATGTTAAGGTTAGCCAAACTCGTAATGTGATAATGAAATTGTACATAACATGAAAACGTTTAATGTTTTAAATTTTTTGTTTTAATAAATACGGCCGGGATGGTCACTCCATCCCACATCCAAAAACTTTAAGAACTGTTTCCGGTTTCCCTCCTTTTGGGGATTGTGTTGAGAGGGGGTGGCGGGTATCTCAGCCATATTAAGAATAGGTGCATAGCATACATTTCAGGGTAGTGCGAGTAGGAAAGATGAGAGAGATGACGGGTGCAGTGGGTTTATTCCCATGGAAGATGATGAGGCAATAGGTGGTTTGATAGCCAATATGGCTTCAGATGAGTCCCCCTCAGGCAATTCTGGCTCTGGCGATGATAATTCGAATGTGAATGACAATACAGTGTTAAGTGAGAGTGGCAGCCGATTTGAAAGAGTGCAGAGAGTAAGAACCCCTACATATTTGCAAGAGTTTGTAAAAAGATATCAGGGAGAACCCATAGGTATTTTTGTGAGATGAAAATATAATCTTGGTTTCTTTCTGGGACTGTCTTATATGCTTTCTTCACTTTTATTTTGGTTCATATCCTTGTTCTTTGACAGTCATTCTTAACATTCTTTTTCTTGTTTTTATTAACTTGAATTTGTTCCTGTTTATATTTTTTATTGTTTTCCGATATGTTTTCTGTAACTGTCTGTAGCTTTTATATTGTAAGGGAAGAGGAGATGTTGTGATGTTATCTTAGTAGTTAGTCTAATGGGCTGATCATTTCTCTAAGTTTTGTTGCATCTAGAAGATGTTAGCGGCATTCCATTCATTGAAGTTTGCTCACTGACCTGGTGAACGAATGACCACGCTTGAGTTTCTGTGCTTTTAAATAAACTTCACATGCACATTGCTGTACCCTTGGACTTGATGACTACAGCACAAATCATCACCTCATTATCTATCTGATCAAAGACTAGACTTCATTTAAACAAATATAATTATGCCTTTAACTCTAGGCTGTGGCAGGTGCAGTTGACCAGCCCCAGACACCCAAGGGACCCAGTCACTACTGAATAATGTTGTATTTTACTACATTATCACCAGTTAGGTGGCAATTTAAAATACTTGCACCGGCGCCCATGAAACCCTAGCTACACCACTGCCTTACGTCTCAATTATATTATGCATTACACACATTTAACACCAGAGATTTCAGAATCCGCATAATTTGGTAAAACTTTTATATCCTATCCTATGTGGTAACAGATGAGTGCTTCTTGTGAAGCTCGAAACCACTGTCCCTGAAACACCTTAGATCGGAAAGTACCAGGTGGTAAAAGGTTAAGGTCTCACCAGGGTTGGACTGGCTGATAGGGCAATCAGTATCTTTGTCTGATTGTGGGTCTGTTTTTTTGTCATTTTGTGGGCCTCTTTTAGGGCTGGTGGGCCTCTATTTATTGTTGAGTTCCCTGATTTTACCACCAACATTTCATGCAGCAAGCACAAATTCATGCAGTTGATGAAGCGAGGTGAGAAAACAAAATTTTGTATACCCATCATGGAGTCATTTACGCATAACAGTAACCTTTATTAATTGTGTGGTGTGGAAAATATTAACCAACATAGTATAGAATGCACACACATATACACGTGGGAATACTAATCTGTTTGTATGAAGAAATATAACTAACTAATTAATGTTGTTGTCGTGATGTAAAATAATGCAAAGCCTCAATATAAACAAAAACGGCATAAATGTGCTTTTTGTGCATGTAATTGTGGCAGAACCCGAAGGATAAGTGAGTATAAATTGCATCTATGTGGCTTGTTTTCTAGGTAATAACTAAAAGGGAAACCTTAGTATGGGGGAAGGTAAACAGAAGGGTTACACTTCAAGAATTAACATTAAAATGTGTTTGTTTCTGTGACAGTTCCCATTTTGGCTCATGAGGCCTACCTAAAAATGGAGGCTTTCGACTACTGCGACAGTGAAAGGAACTGCGCACGCACGGTGCAGGCTGAGATAAAAATCTGAGCTTCTTGTGCAGGAACGAAACTAATTCAAGGACAACGTGCCCTGGAAGTCCTGATGACTGCCAAAAGAATGAACGTTTGAGTTACTGAACGTGAGAAAATATCATGGAGTTGCTAGTTGAGGATGTGCTTAGGCCAAAGACTTTTTTAAACAAAGGACTCTTTAAAATTCGGCTGACACATTTGTCCAATCAGAATGTGAGTTCATATTAACAGTTACTTTTTAGATAGATAAAGTTAGTGAAATAGTGTATAAAAACCCCTGATTTTACCTAAAATTATTCTTCTCTTCGATTTCCTCCTGAGATGCTCAGGCAAGCTGATTTTCCTGATATGTAAGATTTTCTTGAATAAATGTTTGTTTCTTTGAATGAGAACTGAGTCTTAGATGAGGGTATTAGTTAGGGAAGTTAGGAGAAAATGAATTTTGGGAACCATCAGTCTTTGCTAAATACTTGCGTTCTGAACCCTAAATAATAATGTCTATTTCTGAATTTCTGAAATAAAAATGAACATAACAGTTTAAAACTTTCTTCTTTAAAGTTATTTTGAATAAAAAAATCAATAAAGTGAATAAGATGTCAGACATGCTAAAATTTGCTTGCAATAAAATTAGATAAATGGAGAATTAAGCTGGTCTTGTATTTTTCTACGCCTAATTTTTTACCAGCAGATTCGTCGACCAAAATGGTGGTGTGTCTGATTAAAGTGCCTTGTTAATAAACCATGGTAAAACTCATTTAAACTGCAAGTGTTAATTGTATAGATATTTAGTTTCGATTTAGACACTCCGCCATGATACAGCAGCTCTCCTTTGAATTTCACTGATCCATGAAGTAGGATGTAAGTGTTTTGTGAGAAACTTGCAGTGTTATGGGCCCCACTGATGAGTAGATGTATGATTTGGTCTTTCAGGGAAAGGTGATATGGGTTTGGGAAATATTTTCGGAGTAGCGCTGCATCAGTAGTATAACTTGGTAGCAGAGCATTGGTTGCTGTAGAATTAGCTAGGATTATGTATAGAGTGATATAATGGTTTTTATGTACAAAACTATGACTAACATCTGTTGAGTTCGTATTATGTTATATGTAGTCTTGAAAAGGCTTCCAAGGATTGTGGGAAGCTGATTACTCTGTCTGCAGGCAGAGGAAGTGTGGCAAGTGAAGTCCACATCACATAGTCTGTTTCAAAAGGTAGTATTGTCGTATACTACAGTGGTATTTGCCCATATCACAAGTGGTGTCGTCGCACATCACAAGTTTAGGGACCTTAGGTGCAAAAGGAAAAATGTATAGCGAGGGCAGTCTATGAAATTTTAGCTTTCAAGTATAGGGATCATTACGTATTCTGTTTTAAAACTGATCACTGGGAGAGTAGTAGGACTTAACCCGAGCTTGGAAGAAAAGTAAAGTAGAGGGATGTGCTACTTTACTAACAATAGAGAAATTCTGTGGTAGGGTAGAGGAAAACACTGCTTACCGGAAATACTGAATTATTGTATGAATGAATAGGGATTTTCCGTGTGAAAATGTGTAAATGAAATAGCAATATGCGTTCTTGTGAAACTCTGGTTTAGACTCTAAGGAGCATTGCTGTCTCTGTATGTGTCTTATTCCTAGAGAAACGGGTTCGTTATTGTTTGACAGAAGGGTAAGGTGGAGGGTTGTGCTACTTGATCGGCAAGTCTAAAATTCTGTGGTAGCTCTACAGGATACTTGAGCGATTGAAAATCTATCACTTTGTTTTAGTGAAATAAACGAATGGAGTTGTTCTGTGTAAGTTACTAACTGATTCAGTTGTATATCTTGTAAATACGGCTTCTCGATAAACCTCGTAAAGGAGTGGTCAGTCGGCGCAGTAGAAGCCGGAGCGCTGGTGACATCAAAAGTGTAGCACAGGGATTGGTCCTCGTGACCAAGACAGAGTAAGGGCTGATTGGTGCATCACGAAAAGCAGCAGAACTACTGGTTAAGCACTAACGAGACGTATCTTGTTCTAATTGGTACGCTAGTGAAACCGCGCTGGGATAGGTTGGTGTTATGGAACAGCAACAGAGAAGTATGCGATCTTTTGGAAGACAGGGAATTTACTGAAAAATGGATTACTATTATGAAGAGGAAAAGAAGAAACCTTCATGGTTTAAGAAATTGAAAAATGTGTTTGTTAAGGATAAGGCGATAGTAACAAGAGAGGGAAAATTACTTCCTTCACCGAAAATGCCTGCTTCCTATATGTTGTCAAAATATGGTTACCATACATGTGTTTGGTTAGAGAATTTGGCAAGGTATACCAGAAATGATGGTGCGTTAGCTTTTCCAGAGGTTGGATCTTTTAATGTGGCCGTTTTACTAGATTTGAGAGAAAGGATGATGAAACTTGAGCCAAGACTTAGACCGACTCAATTAGAGGCGCTAGTTGAATGGGAAGATGAGATGCATGAAATGGAACAAGAAAGGTCAGAAAGGCTTATCAGGCCAAGAGGTAGATTGCGTGGATTATGGGGAGAGACACATGAGAGTAGAATGCGCAGATGGAGAAATGCAGACATTTGTAATGGCATGTATCCAGTTAGACTCGTGGATGAACATGAAGGGCGGATATGTACAAAGAAGAAGACAAATGTGGACACAGGTTATGGTGATAGTGAATCAGAGGATGCTGTACTGGCAGAGATATTAAATAGGAGACCGCCACCATATCAACCAGGTTCTATTTGGACTACACCTAATGCTTCACCAGTAGAAGGTAGAATTAATGAAACCCCAAGGCAATTTTCACATTTTAGAGATGTACCAGAAAGTGTAGAAGTGAGATATAACCCAAATACCTCAATGACAGAAACGAGACTTACTAGTACTCCCAAACAGATTGATGAAAGAGGAAGTGTGAATAGAGTAGAAAAACGAGTTGAGGAAACAAACTAGTACTGCAGGAGCATATATGATCTACAAATGAATTGACAGAAAAGATACAAGAGCTTATGAGAAATATAGAAGCAGTAACAGTCCCAGTAACAATAGGACCTGTAATCCCAGTGTTTGAGAACGAAAGAATAAAAGAGCCAAGCTTAACAATTCCTTTACAGCAAAGCTTGCAAAAGGTAAAAGAAAATATTTTTTCTGACTTGTCAGAAATCAGATGAGCAAGTAATGTAAATCCGCCCGACTTGACTTTTAATCAGAGTTCACTATATAAATATGCAACTGGAGCAGAATCTGATTCTGCTACACCTGAAAAGATTATTGAAAAAATAGATGTCACACAGTAACCCCGATAGGTCAGTCGGAACAAGAATTAAGTGATTGGCTCAAAACTTTGAAATTAAAAGCGAATGAACCCAAAGTATTAGATGCCGCTAGATTAAAGGTCGATATGGAAAAATTAATTATTCGAACAATTGGAACAGACAGATTAAAAGCCTATCAAGATGATGAACTGATGTTCATGTGTAAAAGTATTACTTGGAAAACAAAATCTATACATGATCATCAGGAAGGATGTGCCAGTGAATTAGATTTCACAAAATGTAAAACATTGCAGAAGACATATAAAGTAGACTTTTCAGAAAAAGACATTGAAAATATGAATACAACTGGAAGAATATTTCAAATAAAAGAATTAATTGTGCTGCTAAGAAAATGGGGAGATGTGAATAAGTGGAGAGTGAAATGGGCAAAGAAGAAAAAAGAGGCTAGTGATAAATCGACATTATCGTTCCGGATCAGAGAAAAAGAAACAACAGTTAATGAATTTCCAATGAGAGAAATACCAGGAGGAGGATATGTGCATGTTCCTTGGAGTAGACATGACATACTATCATTTACAAATGATTTCCTCATATTGAGAGAGAACCCAGTAGAATGGTATCGACAGGTAGACAGATTTGTAAATGTTTCAAAAGTATTATGGGTTGATCTGGATGGATTATTTGATATAGTTGTGCCAGCAGATTTGTGGACTGAGTGTAAAATATCTGTAGATTGGCTAAGAGAGGACTATCCACGAGTTCAAGTAACAGGTGCTCCGTCACCTTAAGTAATGCGCATGTACGAACAAGTAATAGTTTTTTTGAAGAATAAAATTCCACCAAAAGAAACTGATTGGGTTAAGATAGACCGAACTACACAGGAACCGATATAATCTGTACACGCATTTTATGAAAGACTGTTGTTAGTATTTAAACAATACAGTGGATATGAGGAACTGAGCGAAAAGGACATGAGTCATTTTGTATATAGATTTGTGTAGGGGTTGAGACCAGAAATTGGAGACATGATTAGTAATAGTATGATAGGATGGCAATCGAGTACTGTAGATGATGTTTTAAGAAAAGCCAAATATTGTAGTGAAGAGATTGATGCCAAGAAAAAGAAGTTAAAAGAGAAAGCCATGTGGGCACAAGTGAAAGTAGCTGAACACCAAGTAGCACAATTAGATAATAAAAATACAGAGAGTCAAGGAACATTTTAAGAAAATTTCAACAAAGCGAAATTGGTAGGGGAATATAGAAGAGCTTAAGAAAAAGCTCCCTTGTCGTAATTGCGGTAGAATAGGGCATTGGAGAAAAGAGTGTAAGTATCCACCAAGAGTTAATCCCAAAAATACGTCATTGAATCCACAGGTGCAGCATGAGGTAATTCATCAGCAACCACAACAGCAGCAGATAGTTACTCAGCAGAGTCAGGTGCCACAACCGCCACTTCCATACCGTGTAAATTAACAGAGATACAGTGCAGAGACAGGATTCAGTGGAGGCGAGCAGTTAAATAGATCACCTAGAGTGAATGTGAGTCCCCAGTATTGGTTACAAGAGGAAGGTGGGAGTGAGTCGGATGAAAGTTTCTGACTGTGCCTGAGAGAGGGAGAAGAGTGTGTGCTTGGAGCCACTCTTGAGGTAGATCAGTCTGGTCCATTTATAAACGGAAAGGTGAATGATGTAGAAATAACTTTCCTAGTGGACACTGGTGCTACCCGTTCTACTGTCAGATCAGTGGAAGTTCAAAATCTTCCTCTCTCGGGAGAGCACATCCAAGTTGTAGGTGTAGCTAATAGACAGATTAGAACCTATTTAACACAACCAGTTGAAGTAGAAATTGGAAATTTCAAAGACATGCATCGATTTGTGGTGTGTGATAGTAGTCCCATAAATCTGTTAGGACGAGACATTTTGTGTAAAATGAACTGTGCCGTATACTGTTCACCAGACGGCATAGAACTGCAAACTCCAGATGAAGAGAGCTTGTATAAAATGACCATGCTCATGATTGAGGCAGAACAAAATAAATTGTTTCCTGTGTTTGATCGAGAGAAAATACCTGATGAATTGAAAAGGGTAGTGAAAGAAAAGGTGTGGGATTTCACAGGAGAAGATATAGAATTAATGAGAGATGTAGATCCTGTAAAAGTCTCTATAAAAGAAGGTGTGAGTTACCCGAACATTCCCCAATACAAAATGACAGCAGAAATAATTGAAGGAATAACTCCAGTGATAAACAAAATGATTTAGAAAGGCATACCGAGAGAGATAGAGAGTGGTCCTTGTAATTCACCGACAATGGGACTGAAAAAACCAAATGGAACATTTAGGATTGTACAGGACCTTGGAAAGGTTAATAAAATTGTTGTCCCATGTTGTCCAATTGTACCGAATCCAGCAGTGATTTTATAGCAAATTCCTCATGATGCAGAATGGTACACTGTGATCGATCTGTGTAATGCATTCTTTACAGTTCCATTGCACCCAGAAAGCCAACCAATTTTTGCGTTCCAGTTCAGAGATCGTATTCTGGCATGGTGCCGAATTCCTCAAGTGTACACTGAAAGTCCATCTATTTTTAATCAGTTGCTAAAGAAATTACTAGAAAGTTTGAGTATGCCTAGATAATCTGTATTGGTTCAGTACATTGATGATCTCCTGGTAGCATCAAAGACGATAGATGCATGTGTAACAGATACCATTGCATTGCTAAATCATTTGGCAGAGGAGGGACATAAAGTGTCTCCATCTAAATTACAATTTTGTCAGAAAGAGGTGCAATACTTACGTCATAAGATTGCCAAAGGAATAAGACAAGTCACTGCAGAAAGAATTAAAATGATACAGGGAATGCAACCACCAAAAACGCAAAGACGAGTAAGAATGTTCCTGGGAATGGTAGGTTACTGTAGACAGTGGATTAGCGGATTTTCACTGATAGCAAAACCATTACAGAGATTAATCAGAGCAGATATCAGAGACCCTATAGTTCTGACCAAAACTGAGATGGAAGCATTTGAACAGCTAAAAACAAGCTTGTGTGAAGCATCAGCTTTATGGATGCCTGACTAATAAAAGGAGTTTGAATTGTACTGCAGTGAACGAGAAGGATGTGCATTGTCAGTACTAATTCAGAGACATGGAAAACTAAGAAAGCCTTTTGCATATTTCTCAGATGTTTTGGAACCAGTTGCAAAGGTATTGCCAGGTTGTCTAAAAGCAGTAGCAGCTACAAGCGTAAGTCTAGAACAAAGTGAAGGAATAGTGATGGGATTTCCTGTGAGGGTGTATGTACCTCATTCTGTGGAGATTCTCCTCAATAGGGCAAAAACACAGCATCTGACCAACAATAGGATGACAAAATACGAGAAAATAATTCTGGGAGCAGAAAATGTGACAATCTCTAGATGTGTAAATATCAACCCTCCTACACTGTCGCCTAATCCCATAGAAACTTAAGTAAAAAATGAGGTTGATCACAACTGCCTAGATGTTCTTGAATACTGTACCAAACCAAGACCAGACATCAGAGATGAGCCAATGCCTAAATCAGACTATGTAATGTTTGTTGATGGTTCATGCCTGGAAACAAATGAAGGTGTTCTGAGTGCAGCATATGCAGTTTGCACGGTGGCAGATGTATTGAAAGCATCTTGTCTGAAAGGAATTTGTTCTGTGCAAGTAGCAGAGTTGATTGCTTTGATTCGAGCATGTGAATTGGGAAAGGAGATTAAGGTTACCATAGTGCCTGATAGGCAGTATGGATTCGGAGTTGTTCATGATTATGGACAACTAGGATCCCAAAGAGGTTATTTGACTTCTCCAGGATCACTAATACGTAATCCTGAGTTTGTGAGAACGTTGATAGACGCAATACAATTGCCTAACAAGATTGCTGTGGTGAAGTGTGCGGCTCACAAAAGGAGGGATGATTATATCACCCGAGGTAGCAGGTATGTAGACTCAATTGCAAAATACTGTGCTAAAAATCTCGCATCCATCAATTGGGACAGGGAGAAATAACATGTTTCAAGTTCTTTAAGGTCAACCACAGTAGTTGAGACTTGGCAGGAAGTGAGGCAAATGCAGGAAGAAGCAGATGAGGAAGAGAAAAATGTCTGGTTAAAAGCAGGATGCAGACAAAGAGAGGAAGACGAAATCTGGGTTTACAAAGATGAAAGACCAGTAATGCCTGATAGCATGATTTTAAACATGGCCCGAATGTATCATGGTCAAGCTCATGTTGGAAGAGATGCCATGGTTCGTCTTTTTAGACAGACGTGGTACAATCCAAAATTCAGGATGATTGCTGAAAGTATGTGCCAGAGATGCCTGGTATGTCAGCAATTTAATCCAAACAAAAAAACAATAGTGAGTCTGGGAACCATAGGACGGGAGGGAGGTCCATTTACACAAATGCAGATGGATTTTATTGAACTTTCACCATGTAACAGACTCAGATATGTTCTAGTGATCATTTGTTTGTTCTCTTGATGGGTGGAAGCTTTCCCCACAAGGAGAAATGATCGGCTAACTGTTGCAAATTGCTTTACGTGAGATAATCCCAAGATTCAGATTTCCAGTAACGATCGAAACTGGTTGTGGAACTCATCTCCAAAATGAACTTATGCAAATGATCTGTGAAACACTGGACATTTGTCAGAAACTGCATTGTGCATACAGACCTGAGGCTTCAGGTGTAGTTGAACAAGTGAAGGGAACAATAAAAAACAGGATTGCAAAAATGTGTTTGGCAACAGGACTGAAGTGGCCAGACGCCTTACCACTTGTTTTGATGACATTGAGAAGTATCCCTGACAAAAAGACTGGATTGAGTCCACATGAGATTTTGATGGGCAGAGTGATGAGACAAGCATTTGTACCAGTTGATAAATTGTTGACAATTAATGATGACATCATACTGGATTACTGCAAAAACCTGTCTGACGTGGTGACTTTTGTGTTCCATCAGTTGGGAACTGAATCAAACACGAAAGAGAAAAGTTCAGCTCATGAATTAGTTCCTGGAGATTGGGTTCGGATAAAGGTGCATCGCAGAAGAAAATGTTTGGTGCCTCGCTGGCAGAGACCAAGACAGGTCACTATGGTCAGCACCACTGCAGTTAAATGTGCCAGAGTGAAAAGATGGGTGCATGCTAAGCATGGGCGAATTTTGCGAATCTCGCGTTCGCGAATTTTGCGGATTTGCGAACTCGCAATCCGCAAAATCCACGAATTCTCGCGAATTTGCGGATTTTTTTTTTGTGTTTGCGCGGGTTTCTGCCAGTTCGCGAGGGTTTTGTACAATTTCGCAAATTGCGAACTTACCTGTCGGGTCGCAAGTTTCGCGAACTTGTTGTTTCTACGTGTCCAGCCTGTTTGGGACACTCTTCTTCATCACTGCCACTCTCTGTCACCACTGCCACTCTCTGACTACTCATGCCACCCTCTGGCCCACCCATGCCACCCCCTGTTTCATCACAGCACCCTCTGGTTGTCCAGTCAGTGTACATTATTGTGGCAACGCAAGCACACCTTCCCTGCCTCAAGTGACCTGAATTAATTTGGGGCTGATTAATGTGTCACAGAATATTTTTTTAGCTGGCACCTGCTTCCTTAGTGCTTCCTGATTAGTGATCTTTTGCACTTGCTAAGTGCTTTCATTGTTGCAAAATTAGTTACAACACCTGCCCTGCCCCAACTGAAAATAATGAATTAGGGGCTGATTAATGGATTTGAACTTCCAGCCTGGCTCCTGCTTGTCTCCCTTAGCTGTAATTCAGGACCTTTGTGGCATATGTGTAACTATTCTGAGGTTCAGAGCAGGGTCACATAATAGTTGCAACTGCCAACTGAACTCTGGAGGGGCCCCTCAGGAAGCACTACAGGAAATGGCTACTAATGATGAGCCTGAACTTTTGAACCTGGTAAGTAGTTTCAGTTTTGCTAAGATCGTATTTCTGCAATTTTGCACTTATTCGCGGGGCGCGAAGTTGTACTGGGAAGCCGCGAACTCACGCGAACAGTGCGAGCAAAATCCGCTGCTCGCGGATTTGCGGATTTTGCGGGAGATTTGCGAATCTCGCGGATTGCGAATTTACCGAAAATCCTCAAAATCCGCGAGCGAAACGGATTTTCCGCCCATGCTTAGTGCATGCAAGCAATGAGTAATTAATGGAGAGAGCAAGGGTTTTGAGGGGCGAGTCCCGTCCCCAAATATATAATCAAGAAAAACAATGTGGACTGGCCCACTATGTGGAAGTAGTGGAATATTAATTAGTATTCCAGGTCACTTGTGAGTGTGGCTTTTCTGCTGGGCACAATAAGTTTTTGTTTATAAACCCCTCACACACCAACCTGGTTGGTGTCATGCTTCATCATCGGGGTCCAACCAGGCAGCCGAATGCCGCCTGGTTGTGCTTCTACGCCTGACTACAGCGGAGCAGGTGTTGTGCAACAGTGTGATGTGGATGAAGGTAAGTAATGAGATACACCTCTGGGAATCCTTCCCCAATATTTTATTCGTGGCGGCCCAGGGTGTTAGTTAAAATTAGTGATGCAACTACTAGTAGAAAAATTGTGACTACTTAGTTGGCTAGGTGTTGGCGGTCTACATGTTTCAGTCCCAGAGGAAAAATATACGGGACTTTCGTCAGGACCAGAAAAAGGTGAGTGAGTGACAAAAAGTAGTGCCACGTGTAAATCTCTCCTACACACGCGCTAAGGTGTGTGGAAAAAAGTGGAATTAAAAGAATTAAAAAGTGCGGCTGTGTTACTTACAGGCACTGCAGGTATGCAAGAAAAATCCTGTGGGGAGGAAAGAGACAATATACAACAATGCGTTACGAGAGTCTGCTATGAGGCAATACTAGCCAAGCAAGATAGGGTGATGTGTCATGTATGGCAAATTCTATTGCTTCAAGAACAAGTGACAGTCGCTTAAGCGCAGCATGCATTCAGTGGGTACTGGCTTGATTGCTCTCCATGCAATGGTGGCAGGACACATGGTGCATTGGGACTATATCTAAGTGCTCGAAGTGTGATTGCTGTGTCAAATGCTGATGTATCACAGGGCCGATCCCTATGGTGATGGCAACTGGCCCTGGTGTCGCTATTGTTAAAGAGTAAGACACTACAGACATATAAAAATTACGTGCTGAGTGCGCTGTAAAATACAGTGAGATGAACACAAATATAAAAATGACACATATTGCAATGATATCATTAAAAGCATGGCACTGATAATTACTTCACTAAAGGTTCTGTTCCAGTAGATCGAAGCGCGGAGAGAGGCACTCCCGTGTACGTTCTAGAGGAATGGAGTAAAGGGTAGTGGTCAGTACCACTCGCGGCTATGGGGATCTGGTAAGCCCGCAGTCGGCGGGACAAGAGGCAAGACCTTACTTGTATGTTTGGAGTCCTCTGTGAAAAACCTAGTCTGGTGCCCACAGCGTCCCGGCTGGTAAAGAGAGGCCTTTGGCGACCGCTTAAATACTGGCTACAGGTACATTTACTGGAGGAACGTCAGGAGTTGATTGTCAGGGGGAGGCGCTGGCTGGAACGCGCATGCGCCGTAGTGTGTACTGGTTCTGCAAGTCGGAGCATGCGTGGTTGGTTGCGCTCCAGTAAAGTGGCAGTCATCATGGAATGGGCTGCAAAGGCAACATGGTGGGCGGAGAGGGTGTTCTCTCCTGCTGTGGGCACCCTGGTGGGGGAAGTTAGAAAACGTGGGGCACCAAATGGGGCATTAGAATAAGTGTAAGAGCAACGGGAGAGCTCATTAAGGGGCAGAAAAATTAAGGAATAAATTGAAGGAAAAGTAAACAGGGCAATGTCTGTTATCTAATGCCACCTACTCATTACATGTACATCGGAGTCAAAGAGTTTGCTGTGGGCAATACAGGAATGGTGATACAACTGTAGGTGGGATTCAGTGGGTGCTCAAGCTATTCCACGGAATATTGTCATTAAGGCCAGTCTTGTGGGTCGACAATCGGTAGACCTATCGCTGCTCTTTATTTAGCAACTTTTCTTGGATGTTGGGCACATTCGGGTTAATGCTCTCAATCACCACCCAGCGCTGTCGTTAGTAGTGTGGCCCATTTCTAGAAAATGGTTGGTCAGTTTGGTCGTGTTCTTCTTGCACCGGATGGTGCTGCGGTGTTCACATATTCGTGTCTTGATTTTTCTGCTGGTCATCTCAATGTACCACAGGTTACATGGACAGGTGATGCAGTAGATTACATGAGTGCTGTTACAGTTAGTATGACTGCGCAATTTCCACTGTTTCCCTGGTTCGAGGGCTAGTGTTTTTGTGGTGTTGGTCAGGTGGCAAACACTACAATCGCCACAGGCGTAATGGCCTATGATGTTGGGAAAGCCCCATGCATTGGTGATTGTCTGCTTAGGGGGTTGTTGGAGTTTCGGTCTGGTCGAGACAATCGCATCTTTAATGGATCTAGCTTTTTTATGAGAGATCAGAGGGGGGGTCCCATTGCAGTTTTCCTGTAGTTATTATATTCCAATGTTTTCTTATGATTTTGGAGACTTGGCTAGAGACAGTGTTGAATGCGGTCACACACGTCAATGGTATGGGTTTTGTTTCCAGAGTGCATGTTTCAATAAGTCTCTCCCGGTTCTGGTTTCTTGCGCGCTTCTGTGCTTTCTCTGTGATCTTCTTAGGGTTAGCCTCGCTGTTTTAGTTTAGTACTGAGATCTTTGGCCTGCACCTTGTAGTCCGAGGTCTCGCTACAGTTGGGCCTGAGCCTCAGGTAGTGGCCGTAGGGTAGGTTTTCTCTCAGGGATCTGGGATGAAAACTGGAAAAGTGTAACAGAGAATTTCGGGATGGCCATACCATCCGTGTGCCTGAACCTGAGAATCCAAAAGAAGAAGGTGAAAGCACAACTGATTCTGACTCGGAAGGTGAACCAGAAAGAAGTCCAGATACTGAAGATCGACAAGAACATCGATATCTGGAAGTATCAGAGGCTAGCTCTGCGTCTGAAGGAGAAGGAGAAACTGTTGAAATAACGAATTCTGAAGATCAAGATTTGGTAGAGACTGACACCAGTAAGGACACTGAGCAAGGTAAAGATAAAACGGGTAGTCAAGAAAATACTGAGGAAAAGTCTGAGAGCTCTGGAAGCAGGAACGAAAATCCTGACACTGGAAAAGAGGAAATAACTCACAATAAGGATGAGATTCCAAGTACCAGCTATGGAGATGTTCCTAACAGAGTGAAACTGTCAGAAGTGAAAACTGATCTTCAAAAAGAAAAAGACATTATAAAATTTGTCATAAATAAAACTGTCAAAGAGACTGAAAGTGAAACTGATAACAGTGCAGATGAGACTCCATTGAGAAAAAGTTCAAGAAAAAGGGCTTGGAGAGTGGAGCATAACACCACGGAGCCTAAGACAAAAAAGGGTTTGTAAAGGAGATAATTGGCCAAAAGAGACTGATGGACTGAGATTTAAACTGGTTAACAAAGCAAGAAAACTAGAAGATCAAGTAAATGAAATAACCAGTCAAAAGGAGTCATTGGGAAAAAGAATATAAATTGTTCAAAAGTCAAAAAGAGTGAGAAGACCAAATCAAAAATACAACTCACCTGAATAGTCCTATATTGCTTTATCTCCGATTGAGGAAGTAAACAGTTGCCAAGAGAACTTATATTGCCCAAAGCCAATTGGGAAAAGTGAGTAAAGAACTGAATCACGAAGAAAAGTGATAATTGATCAAAAGTATAAGGTAAAGACAAGACATGAAGTCCTGATATAGGGGAACATTGTAAGTGGAAGGCAAAAGCCTAAGGTGGCAAAAGGTTGAAGGCAAATTGTTAGAAAAATCGCTGTGTAAAAAAAAAAAGTCTAGTAGTGATCATAAAACGAAATGTTCTATTTTTAGAAAATGGTGTAGATCATGTTCGATATGTACAGGATTAATAATATTGATATGGATAATCTTAGCAATTGTCATTCCTTTCCAGGATAACTTACTAAAATCGAAACATAATATGAGTTCAAGTGAACAAAATGCGGAATCAAAGTCTAATAAGCAGCATGTATATAGACCAGAAATGCATCAGGATAGGTCCATAAGTGATTTTACTAAGAACACATTTTCAAGATTGTTGTTTGATTATGTTAAGACTATGGATGCCAGTGACTGTTATGTTTGTGTAAAATTACCTGCATCTGTTTCAGAAGGGGTGACGTATCACCATCTTCCACTTACATATGGTGTCACATGTAGTGTGATTGCAAGCCTGTTTTATCAAACAGAGAAGCTAGAGTATCAATATTCAAATTCAGATGAAGTATTTGCTAAGTTAAAAATTGTTAGTGCTCTGAATAGAATGAAGCCTGCCAAAGTAATGGGAGAAATATTTTGGGAAATAGATGAATTGAGCCATGAGTACGCCTTCAAAAATAATTTGACATGTAAAATGAGAGTTGAGGAGAAAGCATTTCTAGATATGGTTGAAGAGAGATGAATTGCTTATAAACGCAGTGAAAAGGTACAACATGAGAAATCCAAATATGGGACATTTGAAGATGAAAACATTGATGATAGAAATGTGAATGTGGCTATAAATATAGATACTCCATTGTTAGGGAAGTTTTGTATAAGAAGAGACAATACTGTGTATGACAATTATATTTGTGGGAGCGAGTCAATGTAAAGACACCTGTAGAATTCTAGGGGGTTGGGGATTTAAAAGGGGAAAAGATACAATTTTCCCTGGTATATATATTTTATCTGTGGGAACAAAGCTTACTATAGATTAGCGAACCATTGGTATGGGACTTACTATGTGGGTCTGGTCTTTCCAAAAATCTTTCATGTAGATCGGGGTACTAATGGAATACATTAGATAGGTAAACCTTTAAGTCGCAGAAATAGAGAGAGTGTAATAGAAATAATAGGTGATATTTTTGGAGCACTGGTACCAGCAGTGGGAATTTTGTTTAATGCAAACAGAATTCGAAGATTATCAACAATAGTAGATCGTTTGTCAACAGACACAGCAGGTGGATTCTTAATTGTGAATACTGAAATGGTTGCTATGAGAGCTATGGTAATGCAAAATCGTCTTGCTCTTGATATAATTTTAGCCAAAGGAGGAGGTTGTTGAATTTTAAAGGTACAACACTGTTACACCTATATTCCAGATAAAAGTCAAAATATTGAAAAGTACATTACAAACATTACAGAGTTGCACAGAGAAATTGAACCACTGGAGGTTGAAGGCGTTCTTGAACGACTTGGTAAAAGTCTTTCAGCAGTTAAACATTGGTTCCAAGAAATAGGTAGTTCAATTATAGGTAAGATAATAATATTAGTGATTCTAGTGATAAGATTATGTTGCATATATAGAAAGAGAAGGAATGTTAAAAAATTGATAAAGAAGGCAATTCAAGAAAGGCGAGAAAGGAAAAGAGAACACTGTGATATAGAGATGGAGCAATTTCGAGATAAGGTCTTTAAAGAAACCAAAGAAAAGGATTCAAAAGTATAAACCATATTAATCTGAAGAGCTTGAAACATGTTTTGTTAAAATTGTGCAACTTTTTGGGAGATATTTGGTGATAAAATCCCCAGAGGAGGGAGTTGATAGAGCGAGGTGGGAAAACAAAATTTTGTATACACCTCGTGAAATCATTTCCTCATAACAGTAACCTTTATTAATTGTGTGGTGTGGAAAATATTAACCAACATAGTATAGAATGCACACACATATACACATGGGAATATTTATCTGCTTGCTTGAAGAAATATAACTAACTAATTAATGTTGTTGTCGTGATGTAAAATAATTCAAAGCTTCGAAAAACGGCATACATGTACTTGTGGCAGAACCCGAAGGATAAGTGAATATACATTGCATCTATGTGGCTTGTTTGCTAGGTAGTAACTAACAGGGTACCTTAGTATGGGGAAGGTAAACAGAAGGGTTACACTTCAAGAATTAACATTTATTTGTGTTTGTTTCTATGATATTTCCCATTCTGGCTTGTGAGGCCTACCTAAAAATGGAGTCTTTAGACTACTGCGACAGTGAAAGGAACTGCGCACTCGCGGCGTAGGCCGAGATAAAATGTGAGCTGCTTGTGTAGGAACGAAACGAGTTCAAGGACAACGTGCTCTGGAAGTCCTGATGACTGCCAAAAGAATGAACATTTTAGTTACTGAACGTGAGAAAATATCATGGAGTTGCTAGTTGAAGATGTGCTTAGGTCAAAGAATTTCTTAAACCAAGGACTCTTTAAAATTCGGCTGACACATTGGAAATTGAATGTTAAAGTGATGAGGTGATGCTCATCCACCCCAAATTTGTCCAATCAGAATCTGAGTTCATATTGACAGTTACTTTTTAGATAGATAAAGTTAGTGAAATAGTGTATAAAAACCCCTGACTTTACTTAAAATTATGCTTCTCTTCGATTTCCTCCTGAGATGCTGACGGAAAGCTGATTTTCCTGAGATGTAAGATTTTCTTGAATAAATGTTTGTTTCTTTGAATGAGCACTGAGACTTAGATGAGGCTATTAGTTAGGGAAGTTAGGAGAAAATGAATTTTGGAAACTATCTGTCTTTGTTAAATACTTGCGTTCTGAAACCTAAATAATAATGTCTATTTCTGAATTTCTGAAATAAAAATGAACACAGCAGTTTAAAACTTTCTTCTTTAAAGTTATTTTGAATAAAAAAAATAATAAAGTGAATAAGATGTCAGACATGCTAAAGTTTGCTTTTAATAAAATTAGATAAATGGAGAATTAAGCTGGTCTTGTATTTTCCTACGCCTAATTTTTTTACCAGCAGATTCGTTGACCATAATGGTGGTGTGTCTGAATAAAATGTCTTGTTAATAAACCATGGTGAAACTCATTTAAACTGCAGGTGTAAATAGTATAAATATTAAGTTTTAATTTAGACATGATACAGCAGCTCTCCTTTGGATTTTACCGATCCATGAAGCAGGATGTAAGTGTTTTGTGAGAAATTTGCAGTGTTATGGGCCCCACTGATGAGTGATGTCCTTTTTACCCTTTAATGTTTGTATATAAATTGGAATATTTGTATTGTACGTCCAGTTATGTATTATGTGCTTTGTACATTTTTATAGATGAATTGTAACTTTTTATGGTTTTCTATTCTGTAAACCGAATAAAGTTTATTGTTTACTTACACTGATGAGTAGATGTATGATTTGGTACTTCAGGGAAAGACGATATGGTTTTAGGAAATATTTTCGGAGTAGCGCTGCATCATAGTCTGCCATAGCCTGCAAAACACCTGTGAAGCATATCTTTACATATTGAAAACTGCCCCAATTTGCAAATGTGGGCCATTTTGTTTAGCTATCTGATTCACTAATAGGGGCCACATTTATGTTGGTGCCTTGGCTTATATTATTACCCAGTCTTACCCTTACTCTGACTGGTAGGAAGCCAGGTTCTGTGCTGTACATGGTATGAATTCTCATTAAGGGTAGGCGGAGCTCGTGGTGTGCTAATCTGTGGAATTACGCAGAGTTCTCTAAAATCTCTGCAAATACCGTGGAGTTCCGTGTGTAGCGGAGTAAGATGTTTAACACATCTGGTGCGTGAAAGGGACATCACCCCTCTTATCCTCCTTTCATCTACCCTGCATATTCAAAAACCAGACAGCCTTATTACAACGGAATGCAGTCAGAGGCAGGAAGTGCAGCGCTTACCAGCATCTGTGACTCCCCGTGTTATGTTATGTTATACTATTTTATAAAGCGCACAGCTGCCCCAGCAAAGGAGCGTCCCAGAGCTGATAGCTGAAAAATGGAGGGCTGCTGACAGGAGACAAATTCTAAAGCGGAGGGAAGAGGTGCGCTTGATTGCCTTGTGAAATACCAGGTAATTATTCATGCTGCAGATGAATATTGGCAGAGTGTTCCAAAGTTTGGCTGCCAATGTACAGAAGGAGTGCCTACCCACACATACCCTCCTCACCCGGGGAACAACCACATATGTTGTCCCATCGACTGGAGTTGACGAGAGGGTGAGTAGGGAGAGAGCAAGTTGGGCAGAATAGAGAGGAGAAATGCTGAATTTAAAAAGCAATCCAGAGGGACTTAAACTCCACACATTTGGCCACAGGCAGCCAGTGTAGCCGATGGATAGCATTGGTGGTGGAGCAGGTTCAAGGGGGGCCAAGAAGAGTTCTGGCAGCAGAGTTTTGGACTCTGCAGTCTCAGGACGTCAGTCTTGTTTGCCCCCAGATTGAGTACATTAGCATAACCAAGTCTCGACAAGATGGAGGCCTGAATAATTATCTGCGTGATGGACAGATAAAAAAAAAACAGCAGTGGTTTGAGCCCCGCTGTATGCCAAAACAGGTCCCTGCTACTTTCTGAGTTTGAGACTGAAACTTCAGCAAGGAGAGCCAGAGGTATGTTGTCTGGCCCAGCTCTGTGAAGGGTCACTGCTCCATGGGAGAGTCCTCCTCTCCTCTTCCTCCTGTTTTCACAAGGTATCTTCCAGCACAGCCAGTGCCTGTGCCAGAGACCCTCATTCCTCCCAGCCTCTGCTCCACTCTCTTCCCAGTCAGGTAGAAGAGCCCGCCTGGGCAGCCGTACTCCGAGAAGTAGAGACAGCCGGCCTGTCATCGCCCGTACACAAACTCACGGGTGGCACTATAGCCTTTGAGGTCATGATGACTCATCATGTCATGTGATCTGCCAAACGAGGTGCGTGGCACTCCAGGGCTCATGTTTTTGTTTCAGCTCTGTGTAGTGACTGATAGCCTGGGCCCATGGCCATGTGAACTGCTCTGATCGCGGATTACCAGGACGCATCACTGCTCATCAGTAAGTAGCAGCAGAGACGCGCCTCAGGGGGTGTTTAGCTGCACTACACCCCTCTCCACTGCCAAATAACATGCTTGTCTCACCCCAAACGATGGGTGAGCACTGGTAAACTCCGCTCTACCCTCATTGCGGAGTTTTTTGCTGAACTTCGCTCTCCAAATAGAGTGCGGAGTCGCAAAAATGCTGTAAACTCCGCCGACGGAGCGGAGTTTACCGCCCAGGATTAATTCTCACCGGTCAGAAGTCAGGCCCTGTGTTATAATCATGTGAGTTCTTAATTGACAGGAGCTAGGACCAGTGCTATTCACGGTATGAGTTCTTAGTGGTCAGAAGCCAAGCACTCATCTAAAGACGGTGTGAACTCTCACTGGCCAGAAACCAGGCCCCATCCTATACACAGTGTGAGCTCTCACCAGTTAGAAGCCAGGACCTGTGCTTTACACAGTGATACATTTTCCCTTGACTGCAAAACTATCTGCTCAAGGCTGCTATAATGTGTGTGCTTTCATCTGCAGGCACAGAAAGGTTTAAAGAATGAAAATCAAAAACTTATTTCTGTAACAGAAATGTACTGTAAAGCTCCTTTGGCTGACACCAGGGCTCCTCCATTTGTAAATATGAAAACATGAAGTGAACAAAAGTGCCCATTATATTCTTCTAGGACCCTATATTTATTCTTGCATCCCAGAAGCAAATGATTTCCAAAGCTTGTACTTCTGACCCCCACCCGAATGTTTCTATTGATATCAAAGTTCAATAATACATGTCAAACGTAAACATTGCAGAAGAAGCCTCAAGCATTCTCTTAATTTCTGATGTTTGATAGGATAATTATCAGACTCAGTGAACTACTCACAGTTGGTCCCACAAAGTTTCATATTCATAACACTCATAGAGAAGGAGCACACTGCAGAAAAATGTATGTTTGAAAGTATGCATTGCAAGATATTGACTATAAATATTACCCTGTTTTGGCTTTTGGTACCTAAGTAATGGTGTATTTTGCCTAATCTTACTTATTTTCCCAAAATAGACAATACCTTTATGTCCTTCTCTGACATATCAAATCTCAATTTATGACTCTGATTAGCTCGTTTTTCCCCCGCCACACCTGCTTGGCGATTAAAACATCAAAAACTACCGCATTACATTGTTGTTCACCAAAGGTATGCATAATTACAGGGGGGAAGGGGGCTTTTCTTCAGGGAAACCCAGTCCTGCAATTTCAGAAATCTAGGTTTATAAAAGTAACCTAAGGGGAATATGTCAGTGCCCGTCCTAACGGCTGCTTTGCCCACAAGACCCTAAAACAACCTACGAACCAGATGCTTGAGACACAATCCTCCTGCCAGTCCACGGGTCCAGGCTCAATCCAACCCACTCGTCATGTTAACAAAATATCATTTGCCATAGAGGCAAATATTTCCTTGTTCCTTTTAAGCCAAGTCAAATTGTTATTTACTAGATCATCATGGGATTCCCTGTGGTCTTCACGTAGCTGGGGAACCCCAATCAGGATGGGCATGAGGAGGGGGACAAATCAATCACAGGGAAGTTCTGATGGCTTTAACAGTTGATGGACCCTTTGGATGCATGGAAATTCTCCTTAAGGGACTTTGTGCTTCCCTGTCTGTTCTTGGTCGTATATTGGCCTCGGTGAGGGGGGGGATCCAGTTTGTGAAGAGTGCACACAGTTATGACAGTCTTTCTCTCTAAGTGGAATCTTCCTGTCTGCTGTATCAGGGTTACTAGGAATTGAGAAGTCTGTTGCCTGGTGTCGCTGGGAGGGCTGCTTCCACTGCTTGCAACAGCAATTCCTATATTCTGCGAGTTTGTGATTGAAGTTTTGAAGAAATCATCTGTCCTTTTTTCCATGGCAGTAAGGCATGCCAAAATTGGGTTGAGTTCAAAGCACACAGTGTCTTTAGCTTTAGCCATAAATACATTCACAGTGTGGGCCATCCATTGGGGATTCAATCCCATTCCTGCTTTCATTTGGTCACTTAAGTGTTGGCCAAGGGATGTAGAATTCGTAGTTGGAGGTCAACTTGTATGCACACCTCAGTAAAATAGGTCCGGGCCCCCCATCTTGGCTTTTTTAGCAATGGGCATAGCCCTGCGAATCTCCGCATTACACGCTTCCAAGGGATGTGCAACGGTCGGTGAACATTGGTTGTGTATTTGGACCAGCACTTCCTCACTAGGGGCTGAGCTGGCTGCAGTAGATGAAGGATTAGCCTCTGCAAGATCGAATGGTGGAGATGATTACATCCTGGAGTCAAGGGGTAGTCTTCTCTTGGTTAGTTCAATCACCATGGAAACCACCCCCGTTGCCCTTTGAAATGTATTGACTTGAATTCATTTTCGATTTATAGCTTCTGAGTTACTCATCAATGGCGGAAAAGGTCTGTCGCAGGGGAGTGTGGCCCACACAGAGAGTGGGGATCAGCCCTGGTTTGGTGTGTGATAGAGATGTTAAAACATTTTATATAACAGCTTCAGCAATGACAAGCATGAAACCACAGCTGGACTACCCAGCATTCTATTCTCATTCCCCTTTCCCCACTAATTTGTAAAAGTCATGTTATTCTTTGGCACTCCTCAGGATCAGTCCAGAAGCAGAAGGACAGTGTTACTTCTTGCTCTTCTTACAGTCTAGGGAAGCAGTTTTAGTTCAGGTTACTAGCCCAAATCTAAAGTATGGTACATCCAGATTCAAGTGTTTTTCAACACCGTCTTGGATTTGTTTTTTCCCATCTATTCATGGGTTTGTGGTGGCACCGGATATTTGGGGCATTTGTAGCCTACAGTAATGCTGAGATAGGTAGAAAACTAAAAATTTGTTCTTCCTATATGAATCTATGAGTTGGTTGTGATGGGTCTCTGAAAGAAAAAGACTCCAGTAACTTTATTAAGAATGTTTTCTGTTTGTTCAGCATAGGTTTGCTTTTGTCTCTTGACAATTGACAGAATGAGAGAAAAAAACAGGCACAGACAGTGAGAACAATGGAAAAGATTTCAAGCATTTGTTTTTACAGTACAGTACATGCCGGAAGCTTATTAAGAATTTTCAGCCATGTGTCTTACTTTATAATTGTCATCAATGAACTATGTATTTGTTTATGATGCGATCACCTTTGATTGAAATGTCGATCCATTGGAATATTATAGAAAAGAGATAAAAGTATTCTAAATCAACCTCAAATCTCAGAGATTCACTTATGAAGGTAGCAGGTTGGTTTCAATGAAGAGACTGCAGAAAAAATTAACATAAAAAGGGGTTTGTCATGGAAATGTGAGCACCCTGAAGTTAAAATGGGACACATTTTCTACAAATTCTAAAGTATATACATCATCCCTGTGAGAGAAAAAAAATATTTGGCATGCTATGTGAAATATTTCTGTCCAACAGCAAGCAGACTGTCATTTCAGCCACGAGTGTTGTAGTCTAGATCGATTCACCACAGGGTTCTAATGCATTACTGGAACACTAATATTTCAGTTCATGAAAAACGTGAGGCACTCCTAGGCAGCATGTTGCATGAAAAGAAGCTGTTGAACTCAAAGTCTTTGTGTTGAGTATGCCAAAATAAATAGCATTGAGTGGTTAATGCAAATATAAAACCAGCTGCTCCATCATAATCTTTTGTTTTGGATTTCTAAAAATACATAAAAAGCAGCTCATCGTAACAATTACAACAATCAACTATTTCATCCCAAAATATAGCTAAACGTGGCTTTACATTCATCATTCTCATCAGATAAAAAGGAACAAAGTTTGTGCATATCATATTAAAAATATACATTAAAACAACTTCCACTACATCTTACAAATGTTAAGAAAACCACCATAATTTGCCTCTTTCAAAAAAACGTACAATTGAGAAACATATATCCTCACTGTCTAACATTTGGGAAAAATAACAATGAGGGTATACCTGCCAAAGTCCGCATTTTTCAGGAGAGGTTTAAAAATTATTAAATGAGCCTATAAAATGTATAGAACTTTAAAAAAGTGGAGAGTGCCAAAGACAGGGCCGCAACAACAGAGGCCAGGGTTCTTAATGGAGTTCCAGCCTTCAGTTATCGACGAGAAGCAATGTAGCAAACTCAAAGGAAACCATATTAACAAATGACAATGATCACTATTTGTTACAAAAGTAAGATAAGTTTCTGAAGAGGGTACCATTTACATCAAGCTCAACTGCCATTTTTAGCATTTCACTAGCATCACTTTCCATGTCCCTATGGGAGAAAAAGGCCTTTCTTTTTTCTGTTTTTAGGGAGTCAGGACAACTTACATTAGCCAGGCACTATAGGACAACAAAAAAGATACTTAATTATATAAGCCAGGACATATTCATAGCTCTGTCTAGATGCTAACAATTGTGAAAAATGATCATATTAAGCTTGGGTTCTATTTTAGTCCATATTGAGATCTACCTGATCAAGGAAAGCATAGCCAAAACATCAGGAGGTATGGTAATCATAGCTGCAAATGTGTGATTGTAAAAATAAATGGGTGACTGGTCGAGGGGAGTGAAACCCTGCTTGATCAGCAACCACAATCCTTTACAAGGTGAAGTCACAAACAACCACAAGCTGTCCTAAACCCTCTGGTACCTGGGCAAGAAAGCAGTCAGATGCGCTCTAAACTATTTAAGCAGCACTTCAAACAGTAATAAAGCAAAACATAAAACAGGAAAAATCCATCACTAATTTAGAAAAATTACATTTAATAAATCATTTAGGACCAGAACAACAAACATCCCATCAATGGAATGGAGATATGCAATTTTGAAGATTCAAGTGAAAATAGCTCAAAAGAACACAAAGCTCCCACTGTGGTATCTGGTGGCACCGGGCTAGGACAAAGTCACAAGTTCAGACTGACTGCGATGCAGCATAGACCCACTACAGGGACCTAGCTAAACCCACTGAACAAGAGTACCTTAAATCCTCATTGGGGAGCATTGTTAAGTCCCTCATTGAGGCAAATCCTAGGAGATGCAAGGCTGCGATGTAGGTCCTGCACTGTAGTTGGGGATGCCATCACAAGGAGCACTTTGTGCACTGGCTGGTTCCGAAGATGTTGAAGTACCTGCGATGTTCAGCCCTGCCTCGTCGCAAAGGATGGCATCAATGATGGACTTGCAATGCGAAGGCCTTCGTTGAATATGCATTGCACAGCAGTAGTTCCTAGGGGTGGTAATACAAAGTCCTGCATTGAGGATGCATCATGCAGCAGTCCAGATTCAGAGTTTGGTGTAGCGTTGCGCCAAGCAGTGGCTCCGATATGGAGTTTCTATGAAGCGATGCACCACGATTTGACAATTCTGCTGGCACCACAGTTGGCCTGACAAAGTACCTGCAGGCCCACCTCCAGAGGCACTTGACTGGGGTGGCACCACTTGGTAAGGCAGGACTCACAATGGGCAGAATCCAGGTGCTGGGCTCAAGATGGAGGAATCCTGTTCTGACCCTGAGACTTCTGATCAGGATCCCAGTCATCTAGTCCTTGGAGTGATTCTTGTGGTCCTGGTTTCAAGGTGAAGGTTCTTCTCACTCACGCTGTTGTAAAAAGGAGCGGGTGCCCACCCCGCTTTGTACTTATTTAATTCACGGGTGCCCACCCCACGTTTTCATCACCTTAAGCGGGTGCCCACCCCACGTCCTCTGTGCATATTATTAACGGGTGCCCACCCCGCATGGGAACGCAGTTCGCGGGTGCCCGACCGGCACTTTAAAACTGAAGAGGTTCACTGCCTCTAGCCCGGGAGCCGCAAAAAGGACAGCGAGGGCTTCCCCCGTGACGTCGGGGACAGCCATGCTGTGATTGGCGCCTGAGGTATAGGGGAACCAATAGCGAAGGACCCTCGCTTAACTGTGGGCAGGGCGCGAAGAGGAAGCCGGCCGGAAGTGAAGACCAGGGCTCCCGTGGTACTGAGGGAGCCCCGTGACTGCCAATAAGCTAGGCAGAAGCTAACCCTGCACTGGCACACCGCCGAGAGGACGCTGGAGACTTGGCTCCGTAGGTGGGAGCTCCCCGTGAGCAGAGGGGTGCCCTGTGCGTGTGCCTTTGTCACCGGCCGCCGGAGAGAGGAGTAGTACAGCAGCGGGAGTCAGGCGAGTTTGTGCCTGGTCGTCGGCAGGGCTCTCGTGATTGGAGAGAGCTCCAAATTCTGTCTGCCTTGACCCTGCAGCACCAGCGAGTCAGCTGTGACTTCACTGGCCCAGCCCCAAGGAGTGGTGAGTGGGGCTGGGCTCTGGCAGTTGGGAGGTGGGGGCCGCCTTCCATGTGTTGCAGGGCCAGTGTTTGGGAAACTGCACAGCGGTGCCGCAGTTGCGGGACGCTGCACTGTGTTGGGATACCTTTAATTTAGAGCCCCAGAGAGTGGGGCTCTAGCGTGCTAGTGTCTGTGTGGCCCCAGCTGTCCATGGGAAAGGAGGCAGCTGCACTGAGGGGGCCATAGGGTTGTTAAGTCCAGGAGTGGGACTCCCCGGCCCACAGTGGTGGGGGGGGCCACAATACTCACTTTGGGCTCCTTTAATTCCAGAAGAGGGACTCCCACTTGAGCCGTGATGTGTGGGCCTCATTTTGCACAGCTGCGCCGCGCAGGAGTGGGCAGCTTCAACATTGTGGATGACCATTCTTTTAGAGTCCCAGACCTAGGTCACAGCTGCACCGCAGGAGCAGGCAGATGCAACGGTGTGGGCACTTTGGTACTTTCAAGCCCCAGGGTAGGGGCTCCCCAGGCGCAGGAGCGCAGCAGGCTGATCTACACCGTGGATGGCAATTAAACTGTGATCAGTCTTTCCCTCAGGTTTTGCATTGCTAATACCATATCTAATTTGTGTCTGAGGCCTAATGAGAGTACATAATGTTTTTAATGCCTAATGAGTTGCCTCGTTTGATTATGCCCAATGTTAATATGGTTATGCCTGATGTTATGTGTAATGTGATTTATGCCTATTGGGAGTATTCCTAATGCTAACATGATTTATGCCTAGTGTGATTTACCCTGATTGCAGTGTTGCTACCTTCATAATTTTACCAGTAGGGACTGGTGGGTTTACATTCACTGTTTATGCTTGTTGATGGTTCTGACAGCGACCCGATTGGCGCTGCCCTGTACATAATCCCCTGTAAATAATGTCCTGGTGCCTGTAGGCACAGTGTACATGTCTGTGATTCTAATGTGTTTTTATAATACAAAAGGCTATTTTTATATAACCTTGTGTGGAGTGTCTTTTGTAGTGTGCCGAGTGTGTCGCCGGTGTGCGTGTGTGTGTTGCGCAAACGCTTTACACATTGCCTCTGGGATAGGCCGAACTGCTCGTGCCAAGCTACCAAAGGGGTGAGCAGGGGTTATCCTCAGGGTGTAGCTATCTCGCCCTGACTAGACCGAGGGTTTCTGCCTGGCTCTGGCGCATGCCCTAGCCTACTGGGAATCCCCGTTTCTAACAGTATGTATTCCAATTGTAAAACAGTAATACTTTACCACCAGTTCAAAACTGGTGGTAACCCATTCTCAAAGGGGAAGGGGTCCCCAAGGGACCCCTTATCCTATATGTTTTAGGACCACTGTCTGCTCTTAAAAATTGAAACTCCATGGTTTCCTTTTTTTCTTATTTAAACAATTCTCTTTTTCCTTTAAGGAAAATGTGCTGCATTGACAAAAAAAATGATTGCTTTATTGAAAAAACAGTCACAGACATGGTGGTCTGGAGACATCAGCAGGCCACCATCCCTGTGATGGCTCTGATTCCTAATGGGGCTCAACCTGCAACCTACCTCATTATTATTCATGAGGTATGTCATTTTGCGACCCACAAGGAATCCCTAAATGAAACTCAATGAGTTTCATACATTAAGAATACCAATGTTCTAATTGCTATTCAGAGAGAATCACAATTAGGAAATCGGTATTATTAATGTTTGTACATCTGGCCGGAGGATCCTTATACCCCCAGATATCACTTTTATTAGCCAAAACAGATACACACTTGGCCTGGTATTTCTGAATAATAGCCTCCTCAGACTCATTCCCTAGTTTCTGGGCACAAAAAACCCTCTATAGACCTTAATATATAAATCCACTGTTTGCAAGCTGGAGGCATAGGTTTTAGTAGTTCATAGCATTACATTTTTTTAAATAGTTGATGTGAAATACCCGTACCAAACTCCAGAATCCCCATTCCACATCTTACTCAGACTCTCCATTCTCTCTGCTGCTTAATTTTCCTTAATTTCAAAATAGTAAAATTCTGTTAAATGTCGTTTTTTTATATCTTTTATTTAAATGTTTTGAAGTAGTTCTTTCAGAGGTTCAGGAAGTTATGTTGTTGCAATTGGGTTCAGCCCATTCAGTATGCCTGGATGTTCTGCTTTTGGGATCACTCAGGGCCAGATGTAGGTCGCCCAATATCGGTCGGTAACGGCCGAAATGACCGAATTTCTGCCGTTTCCGACCAGTATTGAGTTTTTGAGATGTAGGTGGCATTTTTAAGGATTCCGTATTTTAGCAAATCGGTAATTTAAGGATTCAGTAAAATATCGAATTCTTAACATACTGATTCGGTAAATTACCGCATCCAGGATGTAGGAAGCACTCAAGTTAGTGCATTCCTCAGTTAAGGATTCGTTATTTACCACCAACTAGAAGTTGGTGGTAAATAATGAAAACCTTTGAAAAAGCATTTTTTTTGCTTTTCCAACAGTGCCATGTTGCTGACATACATGCCCTTAGGGCATGTATGTCTCTGCAACATGTGCACCCATGCACAATTGAGGGGTGCAACAGGGTGTCTAAGTGACACCCTGCCACCCTTCAATGTTTCCCCGAATTACCGAATCAGTATTTACCGATTCAGTGATTGACATTCATTCATATGTGCCTCTAGGCCCATAGGAATGAATGGCAATTACCAAATCAGTAAATACCGATTCAGTAATTACCGAAACTTACCGATTCGGTAATTTTTTAGGAAAAATTACCTACATCCCATTTGCCTGTTCTTAAATACCGAATTGGTATGATTCGGTACTTAAGAATCGGTAATCTGGGATTACCTACATCTGGCCCCAAGTTCGGGACTTTTTATTGTGGGTTAGTATCACTGCATGTGCCTCATCCACGGTATTCATGTTTATACCACTAGTGTCCGCCTTTTAAGGTAAGGCCACTGTGACGCAGCCAGGGTAAGTGCCACTTGGCAGGTTACACGTGAACATGTGTGCACACATTTGTGGGCTGCACATGTGAGACTACTGTAGTGCACAGAACATTAACTGCACACACGTAGCCAAGCACAAAGGGTGCTCTGCAGGATTAGATGTTGTTAGACCTGGCACCTTGGCGTGAGTCTCCCTTCCACTTTTTGCTGATGTGCCTCCGATGTTTTGCTGGTTTTCCGATACTCAGGGCACTGCGCCACGGCTGATCCGTGCCGCAGTGCAAGTGCTCCCTACTGTAAATTGTACATACGATTGGTATCCATGATTGGTGCATTGGATTTACTGTTAGTCCCTAGTAAAGCGCACGAGAGAGTGCCGGGGCTGGTAGATGCCAATACTGCTGGTGGGCCTGCAGCGCTGGTTGCGCCACCCACCGAAGCAGCCGTAAAGATGTGTCTGGGAACTGCGACCGCAGAACCCGCGTGCGGTCTCGTACTGTCACGCTAGCTGGGCAAGTGTCCCCACTTGCCAGCACCGACCCTTCCCTTGACTACATATTAGTCACCCCTATGGTAGGCCTGCGGGCAGGGTGCGTTGTAGGTGCAAGGTAGGACAAGCCCTGATGTGCATGGCATGTCCTAGTAGTGACTTACAACGAAGACCGTATTTCACTACTGAAGGCTACCTGCTCCATTAGGCCAGACTGAGCTGCGTGGATTATTACACCCTATGATCCCTGCAGGCTCAAGGAGCATGGTAGTGAGTCATGTTTAGTATGCCTGAACTCAGGATAAGGAGATATTTCTTGTAGTCAAGTTTATTTCAGTACCCTGGGTTTGCAAATGCTACTTTTAGAAAGTTAGCATTTGCTTGCTTAACCATTTCAGCCGCCTCTGCTGGTGTGTATCTGACTGTCTGGGATGTGTGAGTGACAGGGCTGGAGGGATGACAGGTGGTGAATGCGCAGATTACACCTTAGTGGGAGGTAGGAGTGCCTCTTGACTCGAGCTGTCACTGTGCTCGACCTCCACAATGCTGGCTCCACCCCCCTGGGGAGCGGCGGACGACTCTGCCGGCACCTGGCCCAGGACGGGCGAAGCTCCCATCAACAAGGTACTCTGGCCACTCCTGTCCGGACAATGCTGGCTCCACCTCCTGTGGGGCGTCTGATGCGCCTGCCCCTCACACTGAAAACAGAAGCCGGAGTACACCCGCGGGGGTACTCCAGAACTGAAAGTGGCTATGCAAAGGCCCCCCTGGCCTGCGAGAACAAAAGAATTGGCCTATAAAAGACGGAGCCCTGCTCCTTGAAAATTAGATCCGGTTTGGGCCACAGAAAGACTCTGCCCTACGAGAAGGACCGTGAGAGACAAGGAAGGGTGCTGACTCTTGCCTGTGTCTGGTGCCTTGCTGCTGAAGGAGAGGAAGACAATAAGACTACGAAAAGACTATTGTGCTGCTTGTGCCAAACTCTGCAAAGAGATCTCCAAGGGCTTGCAACTGAACTTGCCCCCTGACCAGCGTCCCAGGACCAGTGGACGCTACCCCCTTGGAAAGCGACTACGGGGGCTGACCATCGCCGCAGCACTGACGGAGGAATCTCCTCTAAGGCATCAACCTCCTCCCGACCACCGTGACCGGGGCCCAAAGCAACAGCAGAAGCAAAGTGAGGACCAGCCGCCGCTGGCCCGAACATCGTGACCGCAACTGCACCGGGAGCCCGAGAGCAAAGCGAAGGAGGACCCGTCCGGTCCGAGCTATCGAGGGGACTGCATAGCGAGCAGTCACTCACCTGCAAGGACGGACAGTTGCCCTACGAGAATCCGCAAGGTCGGTAAGCCTGCCCGACAGCCAGCTGTGAGCCCACAGCTACACCGACATTTGGCTGGGTACGTCCTGCACTTGGGGACCGTACTGCCACTTGTCCCAACCGCACAGCCACCACCTCCAGGGTCGGAGCGGACGACGAGGAAAGGACCCTGCCGCCACAGAACACCGCTGCCCCGGACGACCAGTGACCTGCTCGGCCGAAGAGCCGCAACAATCAGCGACCCCGGGAAGGCAACGCGACGTGGGACAGATCCCTTGGAAGCCGCCGGCTCCACAAGAACTTTGAATAACCCCGGTCTACGGACCTCAAGAGAACTTCCATAAGAACTGTGGTAACCCGAATTACGTAACTGGCAACCGTCTTCATAAAGTTATTGACTGTATTCACAAGCCTGCTTAAAATCTATATAAAGAGATATATTTTTTACAAGAATACAGTCTGGTCTCGTTGTGTGGTGGGTTGGTTGTAAAGGTGTACTGTTGCAAGTGTTTAACCCAATGTGCCCCAAAGATTAGCCTACGACTGCTTGAGCCACACTACCTAGAGGGTAAGCAGAGGTTGTCTGGAAGGTAACCCTCAGCCCTGACGAGGAAGAGAGAGTCCCTGCTTGTCGCTAGTGTTGCACTGCGCCAACTAGAGCCTCCCCCTTCCTACATTGGACGCAGCGGTGAGGATTTCGAATTTACACTTGCGATAGTTATACCTGAGCTTCTGACCACTACACAAGGATTACGGTGCAGTTACTAAACCACGGACTTTGCTTTTTGAAAGAAGATTCCGCGTGCCGAAACCATGCCGGGCACGAAGAGCCTGGATGGAGCGGAGTCCACGACCTCTGAGGTGTTGGAGGTGGAGTGGGACGCCGCAAAGCTGGATAAGTACACCAGAGTTGAACTGAAGTTTTTCTGTAGGAAACTCAAAGTTCCGCACGCTGGCTGCAAAAACAAGCCGGAGCTCTACAAGGCCCTGAAAGCCTGGGTGGAGTCCAGAAAGACCCCGGAGGAGCAGGACGTCCTCGCCGAGCAGAATGCAACGCCGGAGCAGAATGCACCTGGGGATCTGATCGATCTCGAGAGGCAAGACAGCGAGCACAGCTTTGGTAAAGGCCTGTCGCCAGAGGAGCTGGCGGACAGGAAGGAAACCCGGAATCACGAAAGAAAGTTGGCAGAATTGAAAATCCAGCTGGAGCTGGAAACCAAAAGAATGGCGCTGGAAGAGCGAAAGCACCAGATGGATTATGAAATCCAGATGAGGGAGATAAGTCTCAAGGAGAGAGACTTGGATCGGCCTCCCTCTGGTGGCAGCACATCGCCAGTGCAGGTAGAGTCAAGAGTGCACATCCCGAAGGACGTAGTTAAGGAGTTCTTTAAGGGGGATGACATAGGACAGTGGTTTAGGGCATACGAGGTAGCCATGTCCTCCCACCGGGTCCCTGACAAGGATTGGGGAGCGGGGTTGTGGGGAAGGTTCCTTAGCGAAGGGAGAGATACCTTGCTAGATTTGCCCGTTGAGAATCAGAGATCCTATGCCCACATGAAAGAAGCTTTATTAAACAGGTACGGGCTTACCCCTGAAATGTATAGACAGAAGTTTAGGGGATGTACTAAGCGGCCTGGGAATAAGTATGTGGAGTATGTGACTTACTTTTGCAGAGCACTGGATGGTTGGGTGAAAGGTAACAAAGTTAATGATTTTCAAGGTCTCTTTGATTTAATTGCATGGGAGCACTTGGCTGATCACTGTTTTCCTGAGTTACGCCAACACCTGATCAATAGCAAGCTGTCCAACCCGAGGAAGCTTGCTGAGGAGGCGGACCGCTGGCTCAGCACCAGGGTCCACAAGGGTCCCGTGGGATATTCCGCCAAGAGTGGGCAGGGTCCCCAGCAGAAGAGTGGGGGGGACAAAGGGGGAAAACAGAAAGGGTTCCAAAAAGGCCCCCAAAGTAGTTCCCAAGGGAATCCGCAGCAGGGTTCTCAGCCTCCCCCACCCCCGAAGCAGAATGGGGCCCCGACAGGTAAACCTGTTCCAAAGGGGCCCTTCAATTGTTTCAAATGTGGCGAGCCTGGGCACATATCCAGTGACCCAAGATTTGGAAAACCTGCACCCACTGGTGCTCCGCCCCGACAAGTGACTAGCGTTCACCTGGGAGAAGAAATGATGGTCCCGGGGGATGGAGATCCCGTTCACATGACCCTGGTCTCGTTAGGGGACAGCGAGATGATCCCTACGAACTACCTGCCCTCTAACACTAAGAAATATGGGCAGGTGGTGATCATCAATGGCAAGGAAGCTGAGGCTCTTAGAGACACAGGAGCCAGTGTGACTGCAGTGAGGCAGCACCTGGTGTCTCAAGAGCAGGTTGTACCCCATGCCTACTGTAGGGTTATCAATGCTGATAATTCTGAGAGCCAGTGTCCGATGGCTCAAGTTCCCTTCGAGTGGGGGGGGGGGGTCTCTGGTACTCTGCAGGTCTGTGTGAGAAAAACCATGCCTGTTGACTGTTTGCTAGGGAACGACTTGGAGCACTCCCCTTGGGAAGAGGTGGAGAAAGCGACTCACCTGCGGATGGTGGGTCTGCCTGACTGGGCGTGCGTGACCACCCGGTCAATGGCAGCCAGTAAGGGTGATCGAGAGGTCCTGGGGCCTGATGGAGAGGCCCAGGAACCGGCTTTAGGGAGAGGGCGCAGGGGGCGCGGGAAACCGGCCCCTGAAGTTCCTACGGTCCAGGAGGAGGCAGACCTTGAGGGGGATGCCCTGGAGCCTACTGGGGAACAGATCGCCGAACTGGGGGACCTGCCTGAGCTGACCCATTGGCAGCAAGAAGGAGGACCCTCCAGGGAGGAATTCTGCAGGGAGCAGAAAGAATGCCCTTCTCTCGTGGGTATGCGGCAACAGGCTGCAGACCAGGCCAATGGTGTTCAGGCCAAAACACATTACGTGTACTGGGAGAACGACCTCCTGTATTCGGAGCCTAAGGCTGCTGAACCTGGGTCAGCCCGTGTGCTGGTGGTACCCCAGAAGTTCAGAGCCTTCCTACTGGGTCTGGCTCACGATGTGCCTTTAGCAGGACATCTAGGGATGGACAAGACCTATGACAGGCTTGTCACCCACTTCTACTGGCCCCAAATGCATAAAAGCTCAGACGCTCATTGCAGAACCTGTCCGACTTGCCAGGCAAGTGGGAAGACGGGAGGGAAGAACAAGGCTCCCCTCCAACCCTTCCCTGTGGTCGGTACGCCATTCCAGCGAGTGGGTATTGACATCGTTGGGCCTCTGGACCCCAAGACAGCCATGGGCAACAGGTTCATCCTGGTCTTGGTGGACCATGCCACCCGGTACCCTGAAGCCATCCCTCTGAGGACAGTGACGGCTCCCGTGGTGGGGCGTGCACTGATGGGAATTTTCTCATGAGTAGGATTCCCTCTAGAGGTGGTGAGCGACAGGGGGACCAATTTCATATCGAAATATATGAAGTCCCTTTGGCAGGAGTGTGGCGTAACGTACAAGTTCACCACACCCTACCATCCCCAAGGTAACGGGTTGGTTGAAAGATTTAACCGAACCCTCAAAGGCATGATCATGGGCCTGGAAGGTCCGATGAGGCGTAAGTGGGACGTCCTCTTGCCATGCCTGCTGTTTGCATATCGCGAGGTACCACAGAAGTCCCTAGGGTTCAGCCCCTTTGAACTGCTGTACGGTCACCCCGTGAGAGGACCACTGAGTTTGGTAAAGGAAGGCTGGGAGCAATCTCCCAGGAAACCTCCCCAGAATGTATATAGCTACATGCTGGCCTTCAGAAACCAGACCAGACGCTTCAGACAACTTGCCGAGGCAAATCTGGAAGCGAGCCAGGAAGAAATGAAGCGGTGGTACGATCAGAATGCCACTCTGGTCGAGCTTCAGCCTGGACAGGAGGTGTATGTCTTGGCCCCAGTGGAGCCCTGTGCCCTTCAGGATAAGTGGACAGGACCATTTGAGGTTGTGGAGCGCAAGAGCCCCGTGACATACTTGGTGGACATGAAGACGCCCAGGAACCCTTTGCGGGTCCTACATGTCAACCGCCTCAAGCCCCACTTGCGAAGGTCCGAAGTGGCATGTTGTTGGCAACCGATGACGGAATGGAGGAGGAGTCGGAGCCTCTTCCTGACCTCTTGGTAGCCTGTGAGAAGGATGGGTCTGTGGATGGAGTTAACCTCTCACCCTCCCTGACCGACGAACAACAGGAGGACAGCCGCCAGTTGCTGGGGCAGTTTCCAGACCTGTTCTCCCTGGTTCCGAGTGTCACAGATTGGTGCGTCCATGATGTGGACACTGGAGACAGCTTACCGGTGAAGCATAAGGCTTACCGGGTAACTGACAGGGTCCGGGCCTGCATCAAGGAGGAGGTCTCCAAGATGCTTGCCCTCGGGGTGGTTGAGTCTTCCAGCAGTCCTTGGTCCAGCCCCGTGGTCTTGGTTCCGAAGGCTGCTGCGCCGGGAGCCACACCCGAACTACGGTTCTGTGTGGATTACAGAGGACTCAATTCAGTCACGAAGACTGACGCGCACCCCATCCCCAGAGCTGACGAGCTCATTGATCGGCTAGGGGCTGCCCGGTTTCTCAGCACGTTTGATTTGACGTCTGGGTACTGGCAGATCGCCTTGACCGATGGGGCAAAGGAGAGGTCGGCATTCTCTACACCAGATGGGCATTTCCAGTTCCGGGTTATGCCATTTGGAATGAAGAATGCCCCTGCCACCTTTCAGAGATTGGTCAACCAGGTGTTGGCTGGACTGGACGAGTTCAGTGCCGCCTACCTGGATGACATCGCGGTGTTCAGCGGCACCTGGCCCGAACACCTGCGACACCTCTGGGAAGTGTTGATGGCCCTGCGCAAAGCAGGCCTCACAATCAAGGCAAGCAAGTGCCAGATTGGGCAGGGTTCAGTGGTGTACTTGGGACACCAAGTTGGGAGTGGCAAGGTAGCCCCCTTGCAGCCCAAAATCGAAACCATCCTAGCTTGGGAACCCCCCAAGACCCAGACTGCAGTGAGAGCCTTCCTGGGGCTCACTGGGTATTACAGGAGGTTTGTCAAGGGCTATGGCACGATCGTGACCCCCTTGACAGAGCTGACTTCGAAGAAGCAGCCCAGGAATGTGATTTGGACTGACACCTGTCAGAAGGCTTTCGACACCCTGAAGACTGCCATGTGCACGGCGCCCGTGCTCCTGGCCCCAGATTTCTCCAAGGAGTTCATTGTGCAAACAGACGCTTCAGAGCATGGTGTAGGGGCTGTTCTTTCACAGATGACTGAGGAGGGCTTTGACCAACCCGTAGCCTTCATAAGTCGGAGGTTACTTCCACGGGAAAGTAGGTGGAGTGCAATAGAGCGTGAAGCATTTGCTGTGGTCTGGGCGCTGAAGAAGCTAAGACCCTACTTGTTTGGGTCTCACTTCCGAGTTCAGACGGACCACAGGCCCCTCAGATGGTTGATGCAAATGAGGGGTGAGAACCCGAAACTGTTGAGGTGGTCCATTTCTCTACAGAGTATGGACTTTACGGTGGAACACCGCCCTGGCACCGATCACGCCAACGCTGACGGTCTGTCCAGATTTTTCCGCCTTAGTGATGTGGAACTCCCTGGGGAAGGGTAGTTCCCCCCACATTTCAGCTGGAGGGGACACATGTTAGACCTGGCACCTTGGCGTGAGTCTCCCTTCCACTTTTTGCTGATGTGCCTCCGATGTTTTGCTGGTTTTCCGATACTCAGGGCACTGCGCCACGGCTGATCCGTGCCGCAGTGCAAGTGCTCCCTACTGTAAATTGTACATACGATTGGTATCCATGATTGGTGCATTGGATTTACTGTTAGTCCCTAGTAAAGCGCACGAGAGAGTGCCGGGGCTGGTAGATGCCAATACTGCTGGTGGGCCTGCAGCGCTGGTTGCGCCACCCACCGAAGCAGCCGTAAAGATGTGTCTGGGAACTGCGACCGCAGAACCCGCGTGCGGTCTCGTACTGTCACGCTAGCTGGGCAAGTGTCCCCACTTGCCAGCACCGACCCTTCCCTTGACTACATATTAGTCACCCCTATGGTAGGCCTGCGGGCAGGGTGCGTTGTAGGTGCAAGGTAGGACAAGCCCTGATGTGCATGGCATGTCCTAGTAGTGACTTACAACGAAGACCGTATTTCACTACTGAAGGCTACCTGCTCCATTAGGCCAGACTGAGCTGCGTGGATTATTACACCCTATGATCCCTGCAGGCTCAAGGAGCATGGTAGTGAGTCATGTTTAGTATGCCTGAACTCAGGATAAGGAGATATTTCTTGTAGTCAAGTTTATTTCAGTACCCTGGGTTTGCAAATGCTACTTTTAGAAAGTTAGCATTTGCTTGCTTAACCATTTCAGCCGCCTCTGCTAGTGTGTATCTGACTGTCTGGGATGTGTGAGTGACAGGGCTGGAGGGATGACAGGTGGTGAATGCGCAGATTACACCTTAGTGGGAGGTAGGAGTGCCTCTTGACTCGAGCTGTCACTGTGCTCGACCTCCACAATGCTGGCTCCACCCCCCTGGGGAGCGGCGGACGACTCTGCCGGCACCTGGCCCAGGACGGGCGAAGCTCCCATCAACAAGGTACTCTGGCCACTCCTGTCCGGACAATGCTGGCTCCACCTCCTGTGGGGCGTCTGATGCGCCTGCCCCTCACACTGAAAACAGAAGCCGGAGTACACCCGCGGGGGTACTCCAGAACTGAAAGTGGCTATGCAAAGGCCCCCCTGGCCTGCGAGAACAAAAGAATTGGCCTATAAAAGACGGAGCCCTGCTCCTTGAAAATTAGATCCGGTTTGGGCCACAGAAAGACTCTGCCCTACGAGAAGGACCGTGAGAGACAAGGAAGGGTGCTGACTCTTGCCTGTGTCTGGTGCCTTGCTGCTGAAGGAGAGGAAGACAATAAGACTACGAAAAGACTATTGTGCTGCTTGTGCCAAACTCTGCAAAGAGATCTCCAAGGGCTTACAACTGAACTTGCCCCCTGACCAGCGTCCCAGGACCAGTGGACGCTACCCCCTTGGAAAGCGACTACGGGGGCTGACCATCGCCGCAGCACTGACGGAGGAATCTCCTCTAAGGCATCAACCTCCTCCCGACCACCGTGACCAGGGCCCAAAGCAACAGCAGAAGCAAAGTGAGGACCAGCCGCCGCTGGCCCGAACATCGTGACCGCAACTGCACCGGGAGCCCGAGAGCAAAGCGAAGGAGGACCCGTCCGGTCCGAGCTATCGAGGGGACTGCATAGCGAGCAGTCACTCACCTGCAAGGACGGACAGTTGCCCTACGAGAATCCGCAAGGTCGGTAAGCCTGCCCGACAGCCAGCTGTGAGCCCACAGCTACACCGACATTTGGCTGGGTACGTCCTGCACTTGGGGACCGTACTGCCACTTGTCCCAACCGCACAGCCGCCACCTCCAGGGTCGGAGCGGACGACGAGGAAAGGACCCTGCCGCCACAGAACACCGCTGCCCCGGACGACCAGTGACCTGCTCGGCCGAAGAGCCGCAACAATCAGCGACCCCGGGAAGGCAACGCGACGTGGGACAGATCCCTTGGAAGCCGCCGGCTCCACAAGAACTTTGAATAACCCCGGTCTACGGACCTCAAGAGAACTTCCATAAGAACTGTGGTAACCCGAATTACGTAACTGGCAACCGTCTTCATAAAGTTATTGACTGTATTCACAAGCCTGCTTAAAATCTATATAAAGAGATATATTTTTTACAAGAATACAGTCTGGTCTCGTTGTGTGGTGGGTTGGTTGTAAAGGTGTACTGTTGCAAGTGTTTAACCCAATGTGCCCCAAAGATTAGCCTACGACTGCTTGAGCCACACTACCTAGAGGGTAAGCAGAGGTTGTCTGGAAGGTAACCCTCAGCCCTGACGAGGAAGAGAGAGTCCCTGCTTGTCGCTAGTGTTGCACTGCGCCAACTAGAGCCTCCCCCTTCCTACAGATGTTGAACTGAGGTAGGCCGTATAATGATAGTGTGCACTAATAGGGAAAGTCAGGGTGGTTTACTGTTTTGTCTGTAAGGACACTTTAATATACACACAGGGAGAAAACTGCCTTAACATGCAGTTTCACCTTCCTTTGCCCTACAGGAACCTGTGACAAATCAAAATGGGGTGTTTCCTGTGCAAGAAAATCAAACCTGCAAGTTCCAAAAAATGTATCTACAACTAATGAGTCCTCCAGAATTGTCATATTACTCTTGCTCATCTCAGGGTCAAAGCCCAGGCCTCATGTCACCCTGCTATGATCAGTCAATTACATTTTCTCTCCAACAGCCAGAACAAATGACTCCTCACACAAAACGAGCAAATAAAAGTGCTTCACTCAGCTTCTGAGGAGGACAGAGTGTTGTGGGGTAGAAGGATCATCGTCATCAATGAGCTGTCATACTGTACCAGGAATGGGCCTACCCAAGCCCAAGCCCACTGTTTACAAAGGAAGGATTCCAGAGAGGGGGCCTCCCTTTGAAGATTTAATGAGAAAGGCCCTGGCAATAATGTCTGTGATGGGTGGAGCTGAGGCGCCCAGACGAGATGTGACTAGTGACTCCTGGATGATGTCATTATGAACTGTGCCAGCATGCTGTGCAGGAGGGGTGGAGATGTAAAATGGCACCCTAGGATTGGCCAGGAAAAGTTGGCTTCTCGAACCATCCACTCACCTTTACACACTTTTGCACAAGTGGGAGACTCTGTCTTGCTTAGTGATTTCTCTGTGCTTCATTGCTGGACACAGGGTTGCCATGGACAACTAGGGGAAGAACCCCCTGAGGCCCACAAAGGACTAAGGGCTCTGCCCAGTTGACCACAGGATCAGTGGGTCTCTCCAATGGCCAGTGCAACTGCCCCCTTATGCTCTCTGAGAACCAGTTGGAGGAAAGCGCTGGTCTTTTCCACCCAGAGACAGAGACCACAAGGACAGCTGGCACAGGGAGCCCAGAGAGCCAGCTCTTTATGGATTCCCACACTGTGGAGTTTAGGATCTACAACAACTTCTCCTGGAAGCTAGTAAAATTAGCTCAAGATCGTCCCAATTGGCCCAATGGGGGGGCGAGTTATGCCACTAATGGCATTAGCCTCGCACCCATTCCTTTTGCTCTTGTCTGGGGGAAGCAGGACGGGCACCATAGAAGGCTGTACCATTCCCGCAGGAGCGAGCAGGTAGAAGGAAACTGCAAGCTCCTGCGGCCGCACTCATATGTGTGGGCTGCAGGAGATCCAGTGGGCAGCAAGAGTTGGGCTATTTTGACTGCCCCCAACTTTGAGAAGGCCTGGGTGTGCCCAGGTGGGACCAGGCATCCCCAACAAAAAGCAATGAAGCAAAGAAAAAAAGCGCAGCGAGAGAGCCGTTCGTATTGTATACACTGCTCCTCTTGGATAATTCCCAGCAGAGCTTTTCAGCCTGCCTGATTTACTCTACTCATGGTGGCCCAGGATGGCATGGGTACCCCCAATGGGATTAATGAAGCATGGGGGGTTACAAGAGTGCAGCAGCTACACCCTAAAGAATTTTCACAAGGGACTGACCCTATTTAAACAGGGTCCTTGAAACTAGACCCCTCATAAATGTTTTTAAATGTTTCAAAGCACTCCCAAGGCTGGAGCTTCTGCTCTACAGCATGGAGTGCTGAGCCCTCTAGGGACGTATTCTACGGTTGCAGTTATTGGTGCCTAAATATAATGTTTGAAATGATACATGTTATGCAGCCCGCTCTAGGGCTTAAATCTTTGGTTGCATTTGATGTAGTTAAAATGCGACGCTCTCCAGGGGATATTTTTATGGTTGTAGTTTCATGGATAGAAAGTTCATGAAAAAATACATATTTTGCTCATTTTAAAAGCTTTATTTATATAAAAATGTTTGATTATTGATCAAAGCGAACATGTTGTATTAACAGTAATAAGTGCATTTAAACATGATTATTATTATTGATGATTTTATTTACATACACAGTGGTGTCTTTAACATGTGGTATGTTGATCTTAACCTTTGGCCAAGTCAATAGACTTACTTTATATGCTTGTGTGACCCCTTTAGGGGTCAAAGGTGGTTATGAGACCTCATATATGATATTTTCCATCTGCCTATGTACATATTTGTAAATTACCCTATAGTATTTAGTAGTACGTGTAAAATAAATGTATGTTTCCTTTTTCTAAAGAAAAACAATGACTGGACAATCATTTATTGAGTGTTATTATTGCATGCCAGTGAATGGTGATTACTAGCCCAGACAATAGACTGCTCTATTTCACTACCCTGTGCAACTCAAGCCCTACAATGTGGTGCTTGGTTCCCAGTATATTCAGAGTTTGGCAGACAGGATATTCCATCACAAAAGATTCTGGGATGGAGGAAGGGCATTGATTTCATTGCCCACTCTATTTAGAGAGGATAGTGTGTTGTCCCTTTTTTCTGTCTGTCACCTCCACAAATAATTTGCTAATAGTAAAATATTCTCTACCAAGTATGCATAATCAGCAAAGTAGGACATTTAGACCCTTAATTAGTGTTTGTCCAATTGTCCAGTCCCTGCTTTTGGTCCACAGAAGTACATATATTCATCCAAACTTTGTATACTATTTTTTAATAGCATGTCAGCTCTTGAAGATAAGAATATTCTCCTAATTTTTGGGTATTTAGGATTCATCTGTTTAAACCACCAATGGTATTTAATTGTACAATCACACAAATCAGATCTGATTACAAATGTATATGTACTATCTTTGGCAGACTTTTTAGGCTGTGCAGCCTTATAGAGCAAATGCCGAAAAATAAAATGTCCAATGCAGACTAAAACAGCACTAGGGTGCAGATTGTTACAATCCCCTTTGAGTCTGTTAAAGACTAGAGGTGTGCACGTTGCACATGGCAGTCAATCTTTCATTCTTGAAAATCAGAAAATGTCGTCTGAAATAAACAAATTATAAAACTCCTGGGATCACCCCCTCTCACCTTCCGCAGTTCCAGGGACATGAATATTGTTGCACCTCATCCAATTTTCCATATCTTCCATTTTATCAAATACAGTGTGTGTTGGTTGCTGTTGTTCAGCCATGTGCTCTTGGACTGTTGATTCTTCAATTGCAGTCAATGGTTTGCCGAACACTGACATTTGTTTCAAGATTTTATGTACTGTTGCTTGAGTTATTAGATTAGTAACCCAAGATCATCCCATCTTTCTTATTTTCCTAATGCTGGGCACATATTAGCTCATAGATTGCAGTTAACAAGAATTAAATCTGTGATTTTGGAGGTGTTTTGCTCTGTTCATTACAACCTTCCACCACAGGAATTAGTGTTTTCATCATCTCTTCCCATGTTTTCATTGAATCCGTAGTATGTTACAGAGGCAGATGTTCTGAATCTGCCTCTGAACCAAGGTCTGATACTTCTGAAATAAAAAAAAGGACTTCTATATATAAGTGGCTGGAGTTTGCACAATTAGGTGTTGATCAAGCATATTTATCTGCTGGATCTTGTCCAGCTTTAATAGTGTATTTGATTGCACTTGAAGGGTATTGGACCCATGATCTATTTCCACTACAGACAGGACAGCAACATTGACTTGACCTTTGACTTGGCTTGTGAGAAATTCTATAATGTTCTTCTCCTTGCTGATAGTGCTATCCATACTGGTGCAGTAATAGAAAACTCCACCACCAGAGTCTTCTGTGCTGGCTATGCCTTGGTTGACTCAGTCGATTCAGTGGGGCATCGGCATGGTCAGAACATCTGTTTTTTGCATTGCCATTGTGGGATCATCTTGCTCCTTAGGAGCATGTCTGCCATGTTCTACCACACCTGCTAATGAAGTCAGCAGAGCATTTCTGATTTCCAAGGTGGTCAGAGCCTCCAGAGCCACTGACCCTGGGAGAAATTGGAGCCATAAGGTTAAGCAGGAGCAGAACAGCCAGGCCTTTGAGTGCACCCTGCTGATTTAGGAAAACACTTGGCATGTCACTGGGCCAGCGGGACTGCTAGAATCAACTTCCTAGCCATTACCACCCTTTGTAAGCACCATTAGCTCAATAAAAGAAACAACTATCTGTTGATGTCATAATAGCTGTGCCACTGCATTTCTTCTCTGATGACCAGCACACTAGAGAGCTGCTTCCCTTTTTGGAAAATGCTCACAGGCCAGTGGTCAAGTGTTTGCACTACAAATTTAATTTTTTCCAAAAAATATACTTCGCAAATAATTTTACTAGCAAAGTACAGGGGTCAAACGCAGTGCAGACAACAAGAGGAAAGATTAGCATAACTGGTGAAAAATCCAGTTCTTCAACTTTTTCCTGAACATAGTTTATATACCTAGGAATCTGACTTCCTGTGGTAATGAATTCCATACCTTGGGTGCCAGGTGGGTGAAGGATCTTCACCCACCCTATCTGGCTCTTTTTATTCTAGTTTATATTAATAGACATTCAGGCCGGATCTGAGACATCTGTTGAGAACATATAAGCCCAGCAGGTATCTAATTTTACAGGGTCCCATATTATTTATGGCTCTGTGTGTTAGGCAGAGTGTTTTAAATTTGAGTCTGGCCTCGATCAGTAGCCAGTAGCTAGTTCGTAGATGCTTTCCCACTGGTTCCTGAATTGGGACCTTACACAGTAGTCTGAATGCAGCATTCTGCACAACCTCAAGTTTCGAGATGACAAATTTATATGCACCCAGAAAGAGAGAATAACCATAATGCAGTTGTGATGTAACTAGTGCATGTATTACTATCTTCCTTAGCTGTCAACTGATAAGCTCTAAAACCTTACGGAGCATTCTAAATAGCCCAAAGCAAATACCCACCAAATTATTTGCCTGGGTCTCCATAGTTAGCTCCCTGTCCATCCAAAATCCCAGATTTTTTATAGCAGTGCTTGGGACTGGTGCAATCCCTAAGCAACTTGGCCAGCTAGCTAGAGGCCTGGGTACTACAGTGTTTCTGAGGACCATCAGCTCCATTTTGTCCCCTTTGAGCTTCAAACAGCTCCTTGTCATCCATTTCACCACACTTTCCAATCAAGGCGAAAGCTAATCTGATTCACCTTTAGTCCCAGAGTCAAGTGAGACACCCAAATAAGTGACACCTGCGTATGATATCATGGAGATGCCAAATTCCTGGACTATGTCAGCCAACAGCTGCATATAAATGTTGAACAAAGTGGGGCTGAGCGACGAGCCCATTGGCTTTGAATTGCTGTAACCTGAAGGCATAGTTTAAACATATAATGCAAAAATAATTACAAAATATAGGTATTGGTCCACTATCCCAGGATATTTAGTACATTAATTTAACAAGGATATGCACTTGTGATCAGGTACAACGCTGTCACTCACAATACAAGAAGACAGTGACTGAAAAGGGCTGACCTATTACCATATGTTGCGTATTGTGGTAGGGCAGAATTAAAATGAATGTGATTGAGAGGTGAATAGGTCAATGGATGAAGAGTACTGACCCAAAGCCCCTCCTGTATGTATATACATATGTATTTCTTTATTTATGAGTTTTTTTTCTTGAGTCTGGTTAGTCTCTAAATCAGTACTAAACTGTATCTTCCTATGAGAAAGGTAAGCAACTGGCAAAAAATATGTGCTAACGGCTTGATTGCTTCAGATTTCAATTTAAGAGTATATGTACCCTACAATAAATCCTGAGATGGAAAAGGAAGATTGCTATTAATACTCATAATATTTCACTTTTTGTTATAATGCTGTTGTACCCAAGCAGAATCATGGGTCCGAAGTACAAAGCGGTTGCGAATCGGTTAGCATTATCAAACTGCTTACCAATCCCAAAAAGCATTTTGGAGAAGTGAGTATTTCTCGCTTAGATATTTTTTGTGACTTGTAATACGGAGTCGGAAATAGTTACTGGGTATTAGAAAATCGCAATCGTATGTTATAGGCAAGCACAAATTGTGAATATTCGCAAAATGAGCATTGATGCACATGCAATTTACCATCAACTCAGATCAGGGGGTAATGATGTGTCAACTATAACAACAGCCCCAGAACAGACCAGCGGCTTCAACAATGGTGGCATCTATTACTTGATCCCTCTCTTGGTATCTCAGTTCTCATCCATTCCTTTCACTGTTTTCATTTCTCGCTTCCTCAAACCTCCTCAGTCCTGTTTCTATCACCACCATTTCCTTTTTTCTTCGGGCGCCTGTGCGCATGCTCGGCGTCTTCTAGGTTTGCGGCTAGGTTACACTGGATCAATTCCACTTATTACACGTATATTCCTCTTGGTGATGGGTAAGTTTCGTAACATATATACATTTTTTCTTTTCAGGTGGTTTGTTTTCTGCTTCACGATTACACCGGTTCCACTGTTTCCATTCCTCTATTCTCTTTCGGTGTTTTCTCATTCTGTTTCGAACCGACGCGTTTGAATCACGATACTCTACATGCTGTTGGTTCTTGACACGGAAATCTTTGCTTTCTTTTAATTCTGATTTCTTATTCAGGTTCACTCATTTTTTCCATATAAGGGCTCTCTAGGTTTCTTTCCGCACATCTTCCTCTGTCTACCCGTTTTTCAGTTGCAATACCTATCATCTCTTCTAGTAATTTTGTTGTGCCTATGTATCCGCACTCCTGTTTACCAGCGAACTACATTGAGTTTCATTTTTTCTTTGTAGATATGTATCCCCCTGAAGAAGTGCAATCCCAGCACTAAATGCATTGGGGTTTCTATTCACTTTGAGATGAATATTTGTTATTGATCACAATGGATTTGTCCACATTTGAAGTTCAATGAACATATGAAGTCAATATGTGATATTTGACAACGTTTTGGATCTACCCAAAATATCGCAATAAACAAACTTCTTATAACTCTTGAAGTTCACGCAAGTTACTTGAGTTTACAACCAGCCACGCACATTCTGTGCGCTAGAGTGCTCTGGGATAGTTCTTACCCACTGTAAGACTCTCTACATCCCTATGCCTTTGACTCATATTAGCCCTGATTTAATTCATTTGATAGAGGCTTCTTGCATCTGTCAAACTATCCAGTTTTTTATTCATAGTAATCTGATTTTCAGCAAGTTATTGACATTTTTTTCAAACCCAAATGTAACACTTTTCTCCATGTAGGCAATTTCTCATTGACAAGCTTAGTATCTTTTTGTTGCAGGTGCTGAACCTTTTAGAACAAGTAACAATGTGATCCCCTGGCAAAGTCTTAACAATAGTAGTAGACGATAATAAATAACTTATTGTGGTTTTGGCGTGAGAGAAATAAAGAGATCATACAAAAAATCATCAATGTATATTTTTCTTTTTTCTGTTATCATTCATAAGAATTCTATTTCAATGCATACAGGAAAGAAACATAATTTAATCAGCATTAGTTCAATTTGTATACGTTGAGCCTCACGAATAGTGTGTCAGTATTCAATAACCCCCATATCTTTATGATGGACTAGCATTTGTGAATGGATAACTGTGTTTTCAAACAGGCTAATTACAGTGGCTCAGAAGAGACACGTTAGTCATTGTTTCAAATTGAAAAATGTAACTTCTTCTGATGAAATTATGTTTCTTTCCTTTACATCACCTTGCACATAGGCACTAGGCATGAGCGGATTTTGCGGATTGGCAATCCGCGAATTTGCGGATTTGCGAACTCGCAATCCGCAAAATCCGCGAATTCCCGCGAATTTGCGGATTTTTTTTTTTTTTTGTGTTCGCCCGTGTTTCTGCCAGTTCGCGAGGGTTTTTACAATTTCGCAATTTGCGAACTTACCTGTCGGGTCGCAAGTTTTGCGAACTTGTTGTTTCTACGTGTCCAACCTGTTTGGGACACTCTTCTTCATCACTGCCACTCTCTGTCACCACTGCCACTCTCTGACTACTCATGCCACCCTCTGGCCCACCCATGCCACCCTCTGTTTCATCACCACACCCTCTGGTTGTCCAGTGTACATTATTTTCGGCAAAGCAAAGCACACCTTCCCTGCCTCAAGTGACCTGAATTAATTTGGGGCTGATTAATGTGCCACAGAATATTTTTTTAGCTGGCACCTGCTTCCTTAGTGCGCCCTGATTAGTGATCTTTTGCACTTGCTAAGTGCTTTCATTGTTGCAAAATTAGTTACAACACCTGCCCTGCCCCAACTGACAATAATGAATTAGGGGCTGATTAATGGATTTTAACTTCCAGCCTGGCTCCTGCTTGTCTCCCTTAGCTGTAATTCATGACCTTTGTGGCATATGTGTAACTATTCTGAGGTTCAGAGCAGGGTCACATAATAGTTTCAACTGGCAACTGAACTCTGGAGGGGCCCCTCAGGAAGCACTACAGGAAATGGCTACTAATGATGTGCCTGAACTTTTGAACCTGGTAAGTAGTTACTTTCAGTTTTGCTTAGATCATATTTCTGCAATTTCGCACTTATTCGCGGGGCGCGAACTCACGCGAACAGTGCGAGCAGTGCGAGCAAAATCCGCTGCTCGCGGATTTGCGGATTTTGCAGGAAATTCGCAAATCTCGCGGATTGCGGATTTCCCGAAAATCCGCAAAATCCGCGAGCGGAACGGATTTTCCGCCCATGCCTAATAGGCACCTCTATGATCACTTTTCCTACGCACCTTTCAGAGCAACTGTGTTTTCTTGAATATGTTTATGTATTTAAAAACCCTTTTCCTATAAATGATGAGAGAAAAAAAATATACATTTAATTTAATCAAAGACTTTTTTTATGATCTCTTTATTTCTCTCCCGCCAAGACCACAATATGTTATTCATTATCGTATACTACATTTGTTACGAATTTGCCAGTGGACCACGTTACTTGTACTATATATTACATAGTTCCTATCGCATATCCAGTTTATATTTTGGCTTCACATTAGGTTCCAGGGTGACACTCTGCATACCTCTTCGAAAGCATTCTTCTATTGACTGTGTATGATTTGTGACTTTAGGACTCATAGATTCAGCTTGGGATGCTGTGTCTTGGCTGTCAATATCAATTGTTTCATAAAGGTGCATGTGAGAATCATCCTGTCTCTCTGCTTCTTACACAGTACTTCCATGAGCATGGAAATCTGTTGGAAAATGGGTTCTTGATTTATGTTTGGACTATAATTACGTGTGGTTTCATATGGTTTCTTTTTGTAGCCACAAATAAATTTGCGGTACTTAACCTCAAGCTCATATGTTTTCACTACATTAACCATGATGCCCATAAAATACTGATTCCTTTCCATATTAATATATGCACAAGAAGTCTTAGGGTTGTATAAATGCATACGTGTTTTGACAAACCCTAACCACATACATTTATTTAAGCAACAATCCTAAAGTACACTTCCCTTGAGAAGTTTCTGGAGTGTAAGATGTATCAATTGTCCTTAATCCAATGATTGATTCTTGCTCCAGAGTAGTTTGTACAAGTTTTTCAATTGCAGTTTGTGAGTGGACTGTGGAAAACTCCCCTCCAGTAGCTCTGGTCTCACTTGCCAGGTTTACAGCCTTCTCTTTTGTTTGTGATTTCTGGTCACACCATTGTTTCCTGATTTCCCCAATGGATCTCTGTGTCACTCTAACATAGTTGATTTTCTCCTGTATTGCATTCCATAATTTCCCTTTTCATGATTTAGGAACTGGGAGGGAAGATCTACCAAAAGTTCATCAAGGTGCCCAACACACTCCTCTGGTAATATTTCCATTTCTTTTGATGAAAAAACACATTTTCCATTTCTCGACCCCAGCCTCTTTCTATGTGGCCTTTCTGGACATTTTTGATGTCTATGCGTGGATGGCACACAAACAGGTACATATTGTTTGGATACTGTGCAGAATCTCTAGCGTGCACACTGAGCAACATTTCCTGGTTGTGAGGTCATCGAGTAATGCCAAAATGTGAAGGTCGCTAATTGAGACCTGATTCACAATTTAGGAAATCGCAGAATGCAATTACTTAACTAGCACAACAACCGAATAATGATTCCCAATTTTACCTGTGACTACTATTGCACATTCTGAGCAACGATTTCCTAATTGTGATTCAAAATTTCTAGAAATTTGGAAATCGCTATTTGGATGTTTTGTACATCTGACCCCATATTCCTAAGAACTGGAGAGCAACAATCCTAAGATTTTGCTATGCAGTAAATGTCAATGTGTTAAGAGACAAGCGAATTTGAATAGCAAACAACATATAAAACCTTTAAATTAGTGCTCTGCTTTTTATAAAGATGGAAAGATTTTCGTCTTTTACATGTGCATAAAGTGTTGAATTAGACCTCCCTGAACATTTAGCAATTACGTCTGAGCCATATTTTGTTCCAGGCTTTCCATGCTCACTTGGTATTTATAAATACAGCCTTTAGATAATGGTCTGCTTCTAATTATCATATCTTATAGAATAAGAGGTAGTATGTAATTTTTGTGCAGATTCTTTGTCACCAAAGGGAGCTGAAAGAGCCCTTTTGCACAAGGACAAATGGGTCGAATTAATTTCAGTTAGTAACCTTTTAAAAAACAACCTATAATGAGGAAGGAATAAGTGTGGCTTGCTGTTCATTATCATTGATTACTTAAAGAAGGAGTTACTTCTTTCATATATTGCATTTAAATGCTGTAATCTGAAATACACTTAATGTGATATTTAATAGCACGTATGCCCAGTGCAGTCACAGCATGTGTCATTCTACTATTCTCTAGGCAGCTATTATAATTATTCAGTCTCACACATTTAGACATTTGTTAGCTGGTTTTAGAACTACAAATACTTCAGCAGCCTCCTGAAAATGTTGATGGTTGTATCACATAATGTGAGCACCATAAGTGCTAATTTAGGACAGGTCTCTGCCACAGGTATTGACTAACAGGAGCCAGTTGACAAACCATTTTTGAATAGCAATATTTCATGCCTTGGTGGTAAGTTAAGGCAATGATTGATGCAAACATGCTCTACCACCGTATAATGAAAGCACGTTTCTGTCGGTGGTAACTTGTTGTGTGCCATTTCCTTGGGTACACATGTGTTCTGTTGTTTTTTGTACTGCTGTATTTTGTGCTGCATTACTGCAGTGTGATTATATTGCATAGTACTGTGGTTGTTAACTGTTTTTTTTGTTTTGTTCCTGATCTGTTTTAATAGTGTTTCCATGATGCGTTGTATATGTTATTGTGGTATGTTCTGTTGTTTACCTTGGATAGGTCAACACATACTTCTACATTTACAGCCAAAAACAGCCCAAACCATTAATGATCATGTGACAAGCAACCATTAACCACTATCTAAGGTGGTAACATACAGCCTGATTCATCATAGTGCCCTTTTGCGAGTTTGAAATAGCGAATCATAAGGGATCGCTATTCCAGACTCGCAAAACGGCATTCATGTAGGAATCGCAAAAACAAAAGCGATTTCTACATATTCCTTATTTGCGATTAGCAAATTGCTAATCGCAAATAAGGAATAACTCCCCATTCATTCCTATGGGCCAAAAGGCCCGTAGGAATGAATGGGGAGTATTCCTTATTTGCGATTAGCAATTTGTTAATCCCAAATAAGATTGCGATTTAAAGGGTGCCAGGGGTGTCCATAGGACACCCTGTAGCAACCCTTAGAAGTAAATATGAACAGGTGTTGCGCACACACATGTCCAAAGGACATGTGTGTGTGCAACATGCAACTTAGAAAAATGCTTTTAAAAGCATTTTTCTAAGTTTTCGCTATTTACCACGAGGTTTGACCTCACGGTAAATAGCGGGCCGAAATTGCGAATTCGCAATTTTAAAATGGATGATGAATTGCATTTAAGGAATCTCAAATTGAGATTCCCTAAATGTAATTCATCGCAAAATAGCGAAATCGCTATTACTGATTTTTGCATTTGGGATGATGAATCCCAAATGCAAAAATAGAGCTTGCAAAGGGCCAGATTCCCAGAATCTGGCCCTTTGCGAGCCCATTTCGGCTTGATGAATCAGGCTGATAGTGCCAATACAGCTCTTCAACTATTTACAACACCTGTCAGACCAAAACTGCGGTATTAACTTTACCCTATTAGACAGTGGTGGGGGTAAGTAGTTGCTTGTCACTAAAAATTGAAAGGCATGTGATGTTTTTGGCTGGAAATGTAGCTGCATTTGTTGGCATGTCTAAACTAAATACCAGAATTTAACACAGTAACTAATAAAAGGCAACACAAAATTAAAACTTAACGAGGTACAATACAACAAAACAGTCAAAACAGATTGCGACGCAGCAACCACAGCCCAACACAACGTCACAAAGCACTGCAAAAGCACAGCAGTACAAAAAGCATCAAAAATCTTTACCATAATAACAAAATGCTACACAACAAATATATATACAATCATTTGAGCCTCAGATTTCCATCTCCAGAAACCTGTTTTCATTATACGGTGGTAAAAGGGGCTTGAATGAAGTACTTCCTTAGCATACCAACAAAGACAGGAAGTAGCACCAGTCAAAAATGTTTTGAGATTTTGCCCTGAACATGCACACAAATGTTCTAGTCTATGCCTTTTTCGGGCTTCTTACATCTCCGAGAGTAGGTGGTTTGAGTCCCATCTAGGTATGAGCTCTCTTACAAAAGGTATTTTAGATGGTCACGGTACATAATGGAGATACTAGGTAGCTGTTTTAGGAAACCACCATAAGAAAACTCTGTGTTTTAACTAAGTGCCTCACATATGGCACTGTTGGAAGAGAAATGTTAGCACAAAAATGTCACCACGGGATTTTGACTGGGATATCAAAACTCCACGTTCCATAAGTGCAGCTGGAATATGCTACCAGACTACAGTAATGATGATCATGCCTGGTGGAATATATGGACTGAGGTGGGATTAAGTATTAGGGCCTGAGTGAAGAAAACATTTGATCAATGCTAATTATTTTGAATGTTGTATAATGAACATATTTTCTCATCGTCGGTAAAATACAGAGGAGACGTATACAGGGACGTGTGCAGATAAAGATCCCTTCACTCATACTGAACAAACACTACATGGAAGTAAGCAATGCAACATGCTCTATCACACAGAGAACAGTTTCTGCTTGAACATCAACAAAGATACAGCAGTTTCCCTCAAATGTGAAGGGAACATGACAAGCAGCACTGTGCCTGCTTCCCTCACAAGCTAGTGGTACAAGACAGGTAGCAACATTGGGAGTCTTCCTCGCAAAAATGGCATACTCTGTGTAGCATGCTTGAGTAAGGGAGAACTTTCAAAGCGTAGGGGAATCGTATACGGTTGGTTGAGGTCGCTATCACGAGAGGACATTATTTTGTGAAGTTGTAGCATCCCTTCCACCACTGTCCATACAGCACACTTTTTAGACATATTTTCACTCGCTGCATAAACCTGTTTGAGGCACTGCACATATGTATTTTAGCACATATGTATTTTATAAAAAATACATACATTTCTAATCAGTCATTTGCTGTGCATAACATAATGAAAATACACACATATCTGTCGGAAAATACAGTAAAGCAACGATTACGTTGAGAAGCAATTTATTGTGTTTGAAAGTCACTAAATCCATGTCAGGAATGTCCTATAAAACCAAGGGCAATATGTGTGATACACTGAAGAAGTTGTGGCCTGTCATTTTTGAAAGATTTGTGATACATTTTCATGATCACAGTTTGAAATGTGTCTACTGTGACGTTCAAGAAATGACTCACGCATGAATTTTATAAATACATGGAATATTATCTTTGCTGACCCATTTAGTGGTCAGAGTAAGTGCCGTGTCCTTTGAGTAAACCAATGTTCAGTGTATTTGGTATTTTAAAAGCCTGAATGCTCAGGTAAGTGTTTCAATGCAGGTTCGTGCCATGGCACTTGCACTCATCTGTACCATTTGCAAGTGTTCCCAATAGAGACCATTGCAGCAAATGAGCCCAGACATGTCCGGTTTTCAAGGCACTCAAGTTGTCTTCTGCAGAGGATCAAATACACAAAAAATAATGGGAGGAATGCTTTCAAGCGGTTTGAAGCACCGGCATTTGCTCTGGGTAGCATTCCAATCCATTGTTTTTCACCCACTGGGCCTAGTCTAGTGAGAGGCCCACCTTATGCACGGAATACTGACCGTGCGCCTCATAGGAATAGCGCGTCTAAGAAGCAGTAGCAGCTGCTACTGAACAAGGGGTGGTGAGGTGGAGGGGGCGGGGAATGGAAGGAAGGTAGGGGGTAAATAATACAAAAATAGCATTTATCTTAATACCACCGACCTCCACCTTTTCTTATTCCATCCTCCTCTCTGCACTCAGCAGGAAGCATACAGCCTCCCAGAATCCCCTGACCAATCACGACGCTGCCTTACAGCAGTATTGTGATTGGATTTAGCGCTGTGGTTTGGCACTCAGACAGGGACTGGGTGGATGTACATGAACATGTTTTCCACCCAGGCAGTAATGCAGCCTTGGTGGAGAACATGCACAGTGCGCATGCCGATCTGGCCGGTCCAAGGCGTTCGGCCAATGTGTCATGGGCACTTAAGGTGCTGCTACCCCCCCCTGCGGCTGTGACACGGGGAGCCCAGCCGCACTAGCCTGACTTCAACTGCAGGCTGAATACACAAAACTAAATGGTAATAACGGTACATTACTATCATTTTATTTTTTTGTATTCAGCTTGTAGTTGCCAAATAACCTCCACTGTAGGTACGATCTGCTTTACTGTTGAAGACCTAAAAACACTGTCGCTCTCGGGGCGGAATCTCCGCAATAAAGGAGGCACTTTGTGAATCAGGCCCACTCAAATTAAATTGACCTTTATAGTTTTGGCACCATTCCAGAGTGGAAAGCATGGTAAAGTGCTACTATGCATTTTTATTCATTAATTAGTTGCTCCCTGGATTATTAATCACAAATTCAGCTTTTTTGCAAGTCTTGATCCCCCCCACAACGGGGTGAATTTAACAGTACAAACCAGACCAGACTGTTTTCCAGGCCAGGTTTTTTTTTTTAAAACAGCAAGCAATACAACGTTAATCGTTAAAACTAAAGGTACACAAGCGTTGTAGCTTTATTCCCAGACTCCTCTGAATATGATTTCCTGGATGAAGAGACCGAGTTCTAAAATAGGCATGCGTCTTGTTTGTTGATTCTTTGCTGTCCCCTCGGTGGGAAACTCTCTCTGAACTACATTAAAACGCTAAAGATAATTAAGCAAAAATACACATTAGAGAAAAAAAAGTGCGTTTGTGTTTTAATTCATTTTTGGCACACAAGCTAGTGTTAATAGAGAATTTCGCTCCATGCAAAGGAATAGTTAAATACTATTTTTAAAAAGCTGCGAAACTGGAGAAATGTTTCAATTTCGCCACAGAGCCAGAGTGTTCTTTCTTATTTGAGAAAGGAATGCTCATTTATAAATACAATTGTTTCTCCTTGTTTCGTTCTTGTGGAAGGACCTATTTTCTTTACAAATATTTCACATTCTTTGAAATTGTCATTTTTCACTTTAACACTTTTTTGATTCCATTCATTGTTTTATAAAATGCTGTTGTCTAATTATTGAGATATTGTCGGCCCGTGTCAAGTACCCTTGGATTGCATCTTAAAAACTTCACCACCCACACAGAACGCTCACAGGCAATGCCCCATGTCCCATTCGATCAATCAATCAAGGATTGGTAAAGTGCCAGAAACAGGTCGTAGGAAGCTTATATCCGGTCAAGGGAAGGCATGGCTTGGCAGTTCGGGCTGGACTGTTCCCACGAGGCACAGGGTTAGACTGATTTGCATATGGCAATATCTGAACTGGGGTGGCAGAGTGGGCTAAAGAACGGTGATGGATTAAACCCAGATCAGTTGACTGGGTGTGAGTGTTGGATTGGTTCAGATGCTCCGTCCATCACCACCCCCTTTTGTAGTGCTTTGTTCGCCATAAGTTGGCAGGGTATACTCATACATGAGTCCCTTGTTCGCTTTGCCACTGGATACAAGCAAGCCTGGCTGAAGACCACAGTAATGCCAGAAACTGGTCCTAGGAAGCTTGAATACGGGCCATGGAAGGCATGGCTTGGCAGTTCGGGCTGGACTGTTCCCATGAGACACAGGGTCAGACTGATTTGCATATGGCCATGTCTGAACTAGGGTGGCAGAGTGGGCTAAAGAACAGTGATGGATTAAACCCAGATCTGTTGAATGGGTGTGAGTGTTTGATTGGTTCAGATGCTCCGTCCGTCACCACCCCCTTTTGTACCACTTTGTTCGCCATAAGTTGGCAGGGTATGCTCAGACGTGAGTCCCTTGCTCACTTTGCCACTGGATTCAAGCAAGCCTGGCGGAAGACGGCTGAAATGCCAGAAACCAGTCCTAGGAAGCTTGAATCCGGTCCAGGGAAGGCATGGCTTGGCAGTTCGGGCTGGACTGTTCCCATGAGGCACTGGGTCAGACTGATTTGCATATGGCCATGTCTGAACTGGGGTGGCAGAGTGGGATATAGAATGGTGATGGATTAAAACCAGATCTGTTGACTGGGTGTGAGTGTTTGATTGGTTTAGATTCTCCATCCATCACCACCCCCTTTTGTACCACTTTGTTCGCCATACGTTGGCAGGGTATGCTGAGACGTGAGTCCCTTGCTCACTTTGCCACTGGATTCAGGCAGGCCTGGCTGAAGACGGCTGTAATGCCAGAAACCGGTCCTAGGAAGCTTGAATCCGGTCCAGGGAAGGCATGGCTTGGCAGTTCGGGCTGGACTGTTCCCATGAGGCACAGGGTCAGACTGATTTGCATATGGCCATGTCTGAACTGGGGTGGCAGAGTGGGCTAAAGAACGGTGATGGATTAAACCCAGATCTGTTGACTGGGTGTGAGTGTTTGATTGGTTCAGATGCTCCGTCCGTCACCATCCCCTTTTGTACCGCTTTGTTCTCCATACGTTGGCAGGGTATGCTCAGACGTGAGTCCTTTGCTCACTTTGCCACTGGATTCAAGCAAGCCTGGCTGAAGACGGATGTAATGCCAGAAACCGGTCCTAGGAAGCTTGATTCGGGTCCAGGGAAGGCATGGCTTGGCAGTTCGGGCTGGACTGTTCCCATGAGGCACAGGGTCAAACTGATTTGCATATGGCCATCTCTGAACTGGGGTGGCAGAGTGGGCTAAAGAACGGTGATGGTTTAAACCCAGATCTGTTGACTGGGTGTGAGTGTTTGATTGGTTCAGATGCTCCATCCACCACCACCCCCTTTTGTACCAATGTGCAACTTCTCACCTGTGAGGGTCTCAAGGCTCTGGGTGTAGGTGGGGAGCAGATCTGTCTAAGTGCTGGGGTCATTCGAAGACCCAAGTCTTGAGGTCTTTCCTGAACTGGGATGGCGAGAGAGATAGTCTGAGGTGGAGGGGTAGGGTATTCCAGGTCTTGGCAGCGAGGTAGGAGAAAGATTTTCCTCCAGTTCTGGTCTTATTGATCTGTGGGACGGTGGCCAGGGCAAGACTGACTGATCGGAGGTGTCTTTTGGGTGCGTGGACGGAGAGGCAGCTGTTCAGGTAGGCCAGTTGTGGAGTACCTTGTAAGCGTGGGTGAGGGGTTTGAAGGTTATTTTTCTGTCTGCCGGAAGCCAGTGGAGTTTATGGAGGTGTTGAGTGATGTGGCTGTGCCGGTGGAGGTCGAGGACCTGTCTGACTGGGGCATTTTGGACATTCTGGAGCTTGTGGGGTGTTTTCTGGGTAAATCCAGAATAGAGTGCATTGCCATAGACAAGTCTGCTGCGTATGAGTGTGTGAGTATCGGTCTTGCTGGATTCAGTGGGGATCAATATGAGGGTCTTTCGCAGCAGGTGGAGGGTATTGAAACAGGCCAAGGATACTGAGTTGATCCGGCAGTCCATTGTGAGCGATACGTAGAGTATGATGCTGAGGTTTTGTGGGTGTTCCGTCGGGGTAGTTCCTAACACAGAGGGCCAACTAGTATTGTTCCATGTGGAGGGGGTGGATCCCAGGATGAGGACTTCTGTCTTGCCTTAGTTAAGCTTAAAGCAGCTGTTCTTTATCCAGGTGGTGAATCTTTCATCCCTTCTTACAAATTGTGCCTAGTGACATTGGATTCGTTGGAGAGGGAGAGGATCAGCTGTGTGTTGTCGAAATAGGAGACAATGTTGAATCCATGGTTCCTGACAATGGTTGCGAGGGGGTCCATGTAGATGTTGAAGAGGGTGGGGCTCAGAGAGGAACAGTGGGGCACTCAGCAGTTTGTCTCTGTCTGCTCCGAGGGGTGTGGTGAAAGTCTGACTAGTTAAGTTTTGTCTGTGAGGAAAGATTGGATCTTGTCAAGGGCCTTGCTGCAGATGCCGGCGTCATGAAACCTAGTGGTTAGGGTGCAGGGGGGCTCACCCTGAGTCAAGAAGAAAACGTCAGAGTATAAACAACAGAGGACATTCTGTACCACACACAGTCCTGATCTATAAGTGAATTAATTTTCTATCCTGAACTGTCCAAGTGCAGGTACTTTCATCACATACCAAAACAGTGACTGGAAGATTTGTGTGTTTATTTCTCTTTCTGTTGATGGTTTGTCATTCTTTCCGTATCCTTTTTCTGGACTTATAAAATGTGAACTTCTTTAGTGTAAAGCAAGGTTAAACTGGATTTCCCAGAGACTGATCAGCCTCCTTTCACCGTTTGCTTCCTAGAGTCAGCCTTTTTAGGTTGAGCCTAAGACAGTGCTTGCACTGTCTGCAAGACCTGTTGTAATCTCTTCTGCAGGCTTTTGCAACACGATCATTACCATTGGTTCCTTGCTGGGCCATTCAGAAATGCAGCCTTCTTATTGGTGCATTCGTTGTTTTTGTCCCAAGGCACTAAGGGTATTCCACCCCACGAGCCTTAAGAAGTCAGCCATCTCTGGAGTGTATTGTGTGGTTCCGCGGTGTGCCCTGCAGCGATCTGTGCCACACTCAGACCAGCTACTTTTACCTGTTGCTCACATGCTTTTTAGGAATCGCTTATGATTTCACTTTTCATATTTAAAAAAGGCTGCTGGTTATAGATAATAAGAACACGCAGGGTTTCACCAAAGTACTAGTAGGGAAACGATGGTCCGTTTGAAAGAATCTTGGGGGAGGAGCTGGGAGGGATTTCCTGTTAGAGACTCTGTGCAGGAAGGGATCTCCATTTAATAATCTGCATTTGGAGATTCAGTATGAATTCAAAAGCTCCGCATGACTGGCATTTAGAGAGAAACTGCAGATTGGGATTTCTTTAAACAGGAGCTTTTCAAATCCAAGCCAGTGACAGAATTTGAGTGCAGCGCTTTGTTTGAAATGAGCGGTCTTCGCAGCAGTTCTTAAAAGTAGCACAATGCAGTCCGTTGTTGGGAGGAGAATGCTAAACAGCTGCCTATGTGTGTGTTGTGTGGAATTGTTTTCTACAGAGGGCAAAGCTTTGAGGGGGAATTTTCAAGTTAACATGCATGTGCTGCATCAGATGGGAGTAGCTGAAGGGCAGATTACCAAGCTACATGCGTGCACTGTAGGAGTGACAAGATGCACCCTCCATGTCAAGGAGGTAAAAGAGAAGGGAAGCATGCATGGAAACATCTGCCAGTTACTTCTGCTCAGGTAATACTATTACCTGTTAGTGTATTTAATATTTTAGACTGCATATGACTGAAACAAGACAAAACGTTGCTATTGATTTAAGTACTTATGAGTTACTTAATCATCCAGTTGGACCCAAAATACAAATGTATGTAAAAATGCGTAAAGTAGTTTTTTATATTTATACTTTGTTGACAATTCGTCAGTATCACAATTACGTAAAGGTCACCTCGTGTCTGGTAGGGCATTTTACTGATTCCTTAAGAAAGTATACAGAGTGTTCCAAGATCTGGATTCTGTGATACTGAATGTCTTTTCTGGTTTTAGGTAGCATTGCCACAAAACAAGATCCCAAGCAATGCCAAGGTAAGACTATCTTCTCTCTCCATATCCTAAGGTGGCGTAACCACCTGACTCAAGATCATTATGAATACTGTTTCCAGTCCTGAAATCCTCACATATAAATCCCTGATTTCAGGGGTGGCAATCTAATTGGATCAATGAAAGCAAGAGTACTACACTGATAATTAATTAGCCTGTCACACAAAAGTACAGAACTGGAAACATAATTAGTAGAATGACAACCTGACACCAGGTCATTACGTCACTATTTAAAGCCATGGTGATTATCTTTGGTATGTATTTAGTTACGCTGGAAAGTGACTGTGAATCTTGTTGCTTTAAGCTTTCTACAAAGTGCTCATGTTTTTGTTTACACTCCCTCTGTATCACGTCACCTCACCCCCTCTCCCCATCACCCCAGCCACAACGCCCTCATATACAAATATGCTTTATTTAACTCCTTTACTGGGGCGCAAATTTCACCGTGGTGCGGGAGTTCTAAAGAGTGGGCAGGGCTGCGTCGGCCAACAGTCGTGCCCAGCACTGGGCAGGTAGTGCTCACGTTGGCCGACGCGAGCACAGAACAAGTTAATCACTTTACAGAGTGCATCTTTTTGCTCCCACACCGCGATTACCTGCAAGCACTTCTCTTTTCATTCCTTTTTATTTTTTACATTTTTATATAGTGCAAATATTTATCAAATCGCTTTAGCGTCACCAATGTTGGATCAACATTCCTTCTTCGTTGGAAGAACTGCTTATAATATGTGCACTGCAAAATGTATTGTCCCAAAAATGAGGCAGTTATGCACTTATTACCTAAAATTCTACGAATAAGCAGCGTCTTTTGTTTGGATCATTTGCTTGTAAATGTCATAATGGGTCTCACTTGAGGCAATTTGCTTTTATGTCAAATGTAAAGGTACTTAATTAGATTTTTTTTAAAGTGCTGCATGTCTAAATACTTACAGCTTATATGTATACTCATAGCTGCTTCTCCGGTCTCAACAGTAATTTCTCATTCTAAATCTTCTAGGCAGTGCTGCTAGCTGCTTCTCTGGTCCTTTTGGTAATTCCTCATTATAAGTCCTCTACACAGTGCTGCTACCTGCTTCTATGGTGTCATCAGTTCCTCATTCTAGGGCCTCTAGACAGTGCTGCGAGCCACTTCTCTAGCCCTGTCGGTACCTCCTCTATTCTAGGTCCTCTAGACAGTGTTGCAGCTGCTTCTCTGGTTTCAGTGGTAATTCATCATTGTGAGTACTCTCTACAATGCTGCAGCTGTGTCTCTGTTAATGCATCCACTAAACTCCAAACCAAAACACATAGGTGAAAGAGATTGTCATTTACAACGCCTAAAGCTCTAACTCTAAAAAATGTGAGACCTATTGCAATGAAAATGCCCATTTTCAAATAGCCTTAGGTTATATCTTCCGTTCCTTAAATGTAGTTCTTTTAAAAAATGTGGGGCTCCCTGATTTGACCACAAATTGATAGCACACTACATTTTTAATACATAAAGGTCTCCAACCACCTGCATTAGGAGCAACTCTCAGGTTGCTGGTTCAAGCCTGGGAAGAAACACTGCCATTTTACATACACACATTTCTTAAGTTGCCTTCTTTTCTTCATTTTGACATTTGGCACAATGTGCTTGCATAACTTCGCAGGACATGGTTCTTAGAAATCACACTTGCTTACATTTCACCTTCGCCAACACATTATCACGTCACCTTGAACATTTAGTACAAGAGATAAAGTTAATTGCGCTAAAATGTTTCAGTTTGTTGTTCATCCGGTAGGCAACATAGATATCATGAGAGGATAAACAATGACAGCCTTGCTGAGGTTTCCGGACGTTAGCACAGATATGTTTATTGTATTAACATGAACACTTCTGTGTTCAAATAAGGGGAGATATCTGCTGTCACTGCAAGGTCACTGCTTGTCGGAATTCCAGCCCAGCTACTCCTGTTGCCCGCTGTGAGGAAGAATGTCCAACGTGTGCCCTAAATGGGTCTATGAAAACATTTATCCTCAGGTAATGGGAGTCAGATCATCCAGTAAGGGATTTTGGCACATAACTCATCCTAGGCAACTAGGTTACGCAGCGCTTAGAAGGAGTACACTATAAATCTTACTTATATGCCAACATATATGCACTGCTTTAGCACAATAGTGCAATTGTTTATTCTTTTCACTGTTCTCATGATGCTTATAACTCTAATTGTTTTATGTCCATTAATTTATGCTGTAATGCTTTAATAAATATTGAATTGCCTAGTTGTGTTCTTCTTTTATATCTCTTTGGGTATGCACAAGTGAGTGAGTGTAAGGATTCTAGATCTGTTACCATAATTCCTTGGCGAGTCAGGGTTGTCATGTTCTGAGGTTGTACAATCCATTTGTTACCTTCCTAGATTCAGGAGTACTTTTCATTGCACTGTGAGCTGGCAGGACTATATATAGGACAACATATCAGGGAGGTGCATCGAATCTGTCTAGCACCATTGCAAAGCTTATGTTATCCAACAAACACACAGTTCCTACGGAGAAAGTAGAAGCAGTAAGACATGGTGTCACAACGCTGGTAGTTTGGGTTCCTATTTAATGGATAGCTTAAGTAGTTCTCTTTTTTATGCCCAAGACCCCTACTCACCTCTTAACCGGAGACATCTGTGGTGATAGGGAATATCTTCTTCAGCTGAATAGGTATCCTCTCTGTATTGGCTGCATGTTCTTTAAGCTTGTTTTTTTCAAATGATGATCCCATTGTGATACCCTCTTAATTCCATATACTCTTATGGCTGATGATGCAGCACTAAATATATCTGAGAACTGCAGACGTGCGGTTACTCAGAGGCTACTACAACATGGTCTCATACTTACTGGTGGGGATGTTACCTTTGTGGTTGAGACACATGAGACATATACGTTAGAGGTATTCTATTCATTGGTTACATTCCCTGCAGCAGACAACACAATTAGTCTGTTTCACAACTACACTGAAGATGAAGTTCCAAATAACTACACACCATATGAAGAAACAGAAATACCAAGAACATAGAAGTTAGTTGAAGGCACCTTACCACACACAATAAATGATGCTGTACTAGGTCTCACTTTGCAATGAGGGAGCAACATGGCCAGTCTTAGCCAGTTACACAACACATCCTAATATAGCAAACTTGACAATTCACAGGTACGTAGATTGTACAACAGTTTGGAAACCATGTATTGGTGGTTGACATAGTTCATTATGCAGACGTTAACATTACATTCCAACCACAATTGCCTACACCAGGCATAATCCCACAAACAATCAATGCAGTCTTGAGTAAAATTCGGTTTTGGATAGCACAAAAAACAAGTCAGCTTGAGGCAGTGTCTCCCCATATGGGACCCAAAGAAAAACACAGAATTCTTACAACATGCTTTCCATTGAGGGTGGTTCTCCTTGTGGAAGACTATGCCAAATGGAGTATGGTCTTTGCTGCAGGATATACTAGAACACATGGTACACCTTCATTTGCTGTTTTGCCAGAAGTGCTTAAACAGATCCAGAATGAGTATGGGGTAGTCCCTGCCCTGGATTTGTGGATAAAGCTGATGGGCGTTATTGCTGCAGTGTCCACAATTATGTTAAGTAACATCAAAGGGGAAGCACATCCTAATATGGCAAACTTGACAATTCACAGATACGCAGATTGTACAACATTTTAGAAACCATTTATAGGTGGTTGATATAATTCATTATGCAGACATTAACAATAAATTCTGTGAGGGCTGCTCAATCTGCACAACCACCTCCACCTCCACCTCCACTGAGAATGTTCAGTCGACTATGACGTTCATTAGCAGTTAGATGAATGCTAACCAGCTCAAACTTAACCTGGATAAGACTGAGCTGGTACTCACTGGGCCACCTGCAAATCCCTGGCACTCTAATTTCTGGCCACACTCTCTGGGCAGTGCACCTAGCCCGGTCAACTCAGTCAAGAGCCTAGGAGTTACCATCAGTAAGGATCTCTCTATGAGACGTCAAATTAAATCAGTGATGTCGGCATGCTTTTTCCATCTTCCCCGCATCAGAAAAATCAGTAGATTCCTTACCCATGACGCCCTAGTCCAAGTTACGCTGGGTTTAGTAATTTCTCGGATTGATTACGTAAACTCACTGTACATTGGTATCCCTGCTTACCAATCCCATCAACTCCAACTCATTCAAAATCAAGCAGCGAGACTCATCTTTGGACAACCCAAGTCTAGCTCTGCTAAGCCTCTCTTGAAGAGCCTGCACTGGCTCCCTGTGGTCCAGCGCAGCCTCTTCAAAGTTGGCTGCTTGATTCATAGGCCCTCTCTCATGAAGGCCCAGCTTTTATTGCCTCCCGCCTCCACTGTTAGACTCCCTCCCGAGCTCTCCGTTCCTCAGGCTCTAACCTACTCTCTACCAGCTCCTTCAAGCGCAAAAAAATTTGGGGAATTAAGATTCGCCTCGCAAGCTCCCCGTTTCTGGAATGCTCTCCCCCTTGATCTCCGTCTCACCCCCTCCTATCCTTTATTTAGGAGGGCTCTGAAGACTTGGCTATTTTCCCAAGCCTACAATTAATTTCTCTTCCTCGCAGCCCTGTCTTTTGCTCGTCCTGAAAGCGCCAAGAAACCGTTGATGAACATGCGCTGTATAAGTTCCTTTATCATATCACAGTGTTATATATGCTATATGCCAGAAACTCACAAATTTGGCTCCAGGACAACTGGAGTGCAAATTGCCTAAAATCATCTAAGAAAATTGAGCAATGCTAGATAGGGATACTTTGGGAGCCAGACCTGGTAAACTACAAAAAAGAGTTATTCTGAAAAGAATAACTCAAAGCAAACAATCTTCTACAACGAAGAAGTGGGACAGTTGGAAAAATTAAGAAAAGACTAAATTGCGGGGTGGGTAGCGCTGACAATTTCCATAGCAGGTATGAGAGCTAACAGTGAATTTAGTCTTGTCTTTCACCAGAATGAGGTATTTAAAAGAGGTTTTGAGAACGTTTTTCATAATACGGAAGTTAAAGGTCCCGGAGGGTCAAGGGCGTGTCGCACAGTGAAAAGAGACCGGAGGTTCACAAAATGTTTTCAGTGAATATTGGGCGACTAGAAGCTATCAGGGGTGAGGAGGTTAGAGGCTTTATTAGTCTACGACATGCAGAGGGAGGAGGATTTGTAAATTGTGGGTTTACAAAGGGGTTTTGGTGATTCGTTCGTTATATCTATAACAAGAGACCTTGTAATTACGAGTAGAGACATCGAGCACAATGCAAGGAAAGGGTTCCTAGTATGTATGGTTTGCCAAGCAGAAAGGGAACATAGATGCACTGCACATACCGAGTTCTTGCTGAAATAATTAAATGCATCATATAGATAATTATTGTTACATGGATAAAAATGTTTTTTTAAATACACATTTCACTTTTTGAATGTAACTATACTAGACAGTATTCCGCCCGAAATGCATTGGGCTATTAATAAACACTGCTTGGAACGAACCATGGCATCAGTCGTGTCTTTACAAGAGGCTCGGATGGGCACAGTTTAAACCTGAGAAACCTGAAAAAAAGCCATATTAACCCTGTATGTAGAGCATAAAATCGTCAAAAAGGATAAAGTACAAGAAAAAGTTTTGGAGTACATTGATGAAAATGATTAACTGATGGTTGAACAGATAAATGAATCCGTCAAGGAGGCAGATCAAAGCTGTGCAATTGGTTTGGGGCGAAAATTCGCCTCATCTCGCTACATAGTTTATTTCAGTGCCATCAGGGCAAGGCACTTCACCAATGCTGCACGCATTAAAAAGCATGGACAAGTTTGATAAAATTGAATACAAGGGTGTGCATCCCGATTTCCCGCATTATTTCTCACATTTTGCCCTACCAAGGGATAGCACCCGTCAAGTTATATGAAGAAATAAGCCAAAGGTATTGATGACATCGCTCTACACGGACGAAAAAAAGACTCTGGTTCGGGAAGCAAGTGGTGTGTTTCGAAGAAGGGACAACCTTGAAATGTATTGACACTGAACATAATAACATTGTTTGAAAAATAATGAACATTTTTTATAGGTCACGCCATATATTAGATGTATATCCATAATGATGCATTGTGGTCTTGTGAGTCTTTTCAGAGAGTAAGGAAGTGTAGGCAGCACGCAGCGCGGCGCGTAAATAGCATTTTGAGCACCAATGAGGGCAGAGCAGGTCACATGAACATTATTTAAACGTAAAGGAAATACTTGTGGCTAAGATATCGGTTTGGAGCTGATAGAATGTAGCGCTGACAATTTCCATAGCAGGTATGAGAGCTAACAGTGAATTTAGTCTTGTCTTTCACCAGAATGAGGTATTTAAAAGAGGTTTTGAGAACGTTTTTCATAATACGGAAGGTAAAGGTCCCGGAGGGTCAAGGGCGTGTCGCACAGTGAAAAGAGACCGGAGGTTCACAAAATGTTTTCAATGAATATTGGGCGACTAGAAGCTATCAGGGGTGAGGAGGTTAGAGGCTTTATTAGTCTACGACATGCAGAGGGAGGAGGATTTGTAAATTGTGGGTTTACAAAGGGGTTTTGGTGATTCGTTCGTTATATCTATAACAAGAGACCTTGTAATTACGAGTAGAGACATCGAGCACAATGCAAGGAAAGGGTTCCTAGTATGTATGGTTTGCCAAGCAGAAAGGGAACATAGATGCACTGCACATACCGAGTTCTTGCTGAAATAATTAAATGCATCATATAGATAATTATTGTTACATGGATAAAAATGTTTTTTTAAATGCACATTTCACTTTTTGAATGTAACTATACTAGACAGTAATGGCTTTATTGTTACTTTTACAGTGTCCCCTGACGAAGGGCGTATTCCGCCCGAAATGCATTGGGCTATTAATAAACACTGCTTGGAACGAACCATGGCATCAGTCGTGTCTTTACAAGAGGCTCGGATGGGCACAGTTTAAACATGAGAAACTTGAAAAAAGCCATATTAACCCTGTATGTAGAGCATAAAATCGGTCAAAAAGGATAAAGTACAAGAAAAAGTTTTGGAGTACATTGATGAAAATGATTAACTGATGGTTGAACAGATAAATGAATCCGTCAAGGAGGCAGTTCAAAGCTGTGCAATTGGTTTTGGCGAAAATTTGCCTCATCTCGCTACATAGTCTACTCAGCAGGAAGCCACTGAGAAGCACTAAAACCTGCATAACTGTGATAATATTAGACTTCCTGGCAAGTAGACAAGTATCAGGGTACTGATACATGGTCCTCTAATACATTTTAGGAGTCATTAGATAGACATGGATGGTCAGAGTGCAAATCAGAGGAGTATGTGAACCTGATGAAGGACTCACAATACTCATCTGACTACATAAATAAACAGGAAGATAAACCCAAACCATCTAAACCTCAATTTTAAAAGAAGAAGGTAGCAGGACTAAAAGTCATGCATGCCACAGAAAATTGAGAACACTGTTTCTGAACTGGTAGTGGGCTTTGACCATGCTAGACACTGAGGCAGAGGTCAAGATAGTTTGCTAGAACCTGATGGATTTTCTGGCAGCAGTCGCACTGAGTGACTATATCCAGGAGGAAACAGCAGTTGAGTGTTCTGCATCAGTTATACAAATTGCAACTCCAGTTGGAGGGGGACATACAACAACCCGTAGAAGTTTTCTTTAGGGCAAATCTGTCATTTGTCTCTGACATTCTCTTGGCCGAAAAGGATTGGCCACCAAGGTTAGTCATTGATTCCCCAAAAGGAGAAACATTAATTTTTCCTGCCTTCTCCAACATTGTTGGAGGACACTTAAAACATTCATATGCCAAGGAGTGGGTATTAGTGCAAGCTCCTGCATTATACTGCATAAAGTTGTGTGGGATCACAGTCCCCTTTATCATAACATACCATTGAGGTAAACCCCACAACCTCAAAGACAAGACTGCATTAAAAATGAGGCTAAAAAACAGTTGGGGGAGTTCTCTACCAACTTGAATACCAGGATGTATCAGAAAGTTGCACCTCTTCAGTGAGAAATGTGCACTTCTACAACCTCCAACTATGCTGCTGAGACTACAATCCATACTGGGACTTCTACATTTTGCCAGATTTTACATCCCAAATTACGCAGAATAGGTTAAAGTGTTCTACGACCTAATTCATCAAGACTTTTCAAGCACACACTGGACCAAACACACACAAATATTACGTATGTTCAATGAAGGTGACATAGTACGGATTGCATATAAATCACATTATTTACTAATGCTGAAATGAGTTTTGCACCAGTAGCAAAATTACTGACAACAATACAGGCTGTGTGATGAGGAAACGAGCATTGGCTAAGGGGAAACTGACAACTGTCATGACCATGATGCCGACCTTAGAGGCCGTCTCAAAGGCCAGCTTTCCAAACGCTATAGCATTACATCCACAATGGATACAGTGGGCCAACTATCTTATTACAACAGATGTAGACTACATATTTGACTGTACACTGCAAACATAGGCTTTTCTGCAATACGAACATGAATATTGTCTACCTATTGAAGCCATGGCTCTAGTTCAACATGATTATATCATATGTACTGATGGCTCTGCCCAGCCTGCCACAGCAACAAAAAACCAATGCGTGGCAATGTGCACAGTCATAAACGGTCATTGGCAGGATGGAGAATTTGACTCAGATAAAACCTGCCCTGCCCAGTGCAGTCACTTGGTGGGGCTGGCTGGCAGCTGATAGTATCCTAGGCTCCCAGCGGCAGTGGCCGCCATCTTGGTTTGGGCTGGTTTGTCCAACCCCACCCACGCCACTCCCCCCACGCTGCTCCTCCATTTAGGAGCGATCCTAACGTCTCCCCAGCGATTGCGAGCAGCCCGGTGGCAGTGGGCTTGCTTGCAGGAGCTGAGGGCTGCGTTTGAGCACTTTGTTTTTAGCGCGCTGTCACGCTGATTAAAAGCGGCGACACGCTTCAACTTTTAAATTGTGATCGTATCTTGTGTCTAACCTGCACTGAAAATCCACAGGTACCTCTAACCTCCTACCTTGCTTTCTAGGGGCTCGGCGGGGCTGGCTGGCAGCTGATAGAATCCTAGGCTCCCAGCGGCAGTGGCCGCCATCTTGGTTTGGGCTGGTTTGCCCAACCCCACCCACGCCACTCCCCCCACGCTGCTCCTCCATTTAAACTTCCCCCATGTGTCAGCGCAGCGGACGAGCGCAGCGGGCGCGCCGTAGGCTCGCCGGAGTCACTCCAGAGTCCAGCCCGTCTGCGCCCGTCCGCGGCAGGCGGGGGCAAGGGGCACCTCCTTATGTCCCACTGCTGACGTATTCTTCCCTTGACCTTCTTTCCCATTGGATCCCAGGTACCATCAGCCCGTATGTGGCCAATTTGTTGCAAAACCTAAGTCTTCTCTCTACTCCTCGCCCATTCCTCCTGTCGCCATATCAAGCTCTTCCCCTTTGCCCCGCACTGTTTCCCCCACTCTCTCCCCTCCTCCTGCCCACCACACGCCGATTTTTAACACCACAGCTGCGCTTCTTAACACCAGATCAGCAGTCAGTCATCAGTATGAGCTATTCGACTACCTTGACATCCACAATCCGGATCTCTTGTTTTTAACAGAGACCTGGTTTAAGGCCGACTCCCTACCCAATGTCTTAGCCGCACTTCCTCAATCATACTCCATCATCCAAGCAGACCGACCGGAGGGTAGAAGAGGCGGTGGAGTAGCCTTAATAGCTCATACTGATCTCCACTTTCAGATTCTTCCTTGTCCCCCCATCTCTGAAGTCGACTGCCTGATAATTCGCGCCAGTTCTCACTCGGCCCCCCTAACTGCTGTTCTCATTTATCGCCCCACCCCCACTTTTGTTTCCTGCCTCCAGGACGTTCTCGCAACACTGGTCGTCAACAACTCGTCAGTGTTGGTCCTGGGCGACCACAATTTTTGGTCCAACGATCCTGCCGAAAGCCCCCAATCCAAAGAATTCACTGACCTTATGACCAGTCTCAACTTCACCCCCCATATTCACAGCCCTACCCATGTGCATGGCCACTCGCTCGACCAGATTTGGGCCTTGAATATTCCCACCACTCCCCCTACCATCTCCCCCTGCTCCTGGTCGGACCATTTTTTAATCTCCTTCTCCCTTGCCTTAGCCCCAGCGGCCAAACCTCCCCTTCCCAAGAACACCTGGGTTAGAAAATGGGGTAAGGCAGATATGCCATCCTTCTGCTCATCCCTAGCCAATTCCTGCCCGACCTTTCCGTCCTCGCCGCCCCGGTCCAACTGGCCACTATCGATGGCTGGCTGATCCAGGCAGGCAACGACTTCGCCCCCTTGAGGCGGATCGCGGTCAAGCGAGCTCACGCCGCTAACCGCTGGTTCACTCCTGACCTTAAGGAGAAGAAACTGGCCGCACGCAGAGCAGAGCCTGCATGGAGAAGAGAATACTGCCCCGCCAAAAAAAACATCTACCTCTCCGTGCTCAAGGCATACAAGCAAGGCATCCTTGATGCCAAGACCTTGTTCTATTCTAATAGGATACTGGCAGCAGAATCCCAAACCAAGGAAATCTTTGCTACAGTACATGAGCTTGCCTCATCCAATAGAGCCACGGCCTCAATCCCCCCCTCCCAACCGCTCTGCGACTCACTCAACGATTTCTTCGTTGATAAGGTTGCAAAGATCAAAGCCAACATCCCCACCCCCCTTCCCCCACATTCACCAACCCCTCCCCACCTGCTGTCACTTCCAAACTCACTTCTATCCCCCCCTGACTAAGGCTACGCTTCTCCCCCTGCTCCAAAAGGTAAAGTCAGGCTCCCCCCTTGACTTTGCCCCTGCTCACATCTTAAGAGAAATTTTCCTTAACTGCGCAACCCCTCCCCTCACACTTCTGAACGACTCACTCAACAATGGAGTGGTCCCCACTGCTCACAAATTTGCGGCTGTTATCCCCATCCTAAAAAAGCCCGGTGCCGACCCTTCTTCCCCTTCTAATTACCGTCCCATCTCCCTTCTGCCTTACCTGGGCAAGGTTCTAGAAACCCATGTGACCAGCACCCTGAGCACCTATGTGGAAACTAATCACTGCCTCTCCCCCCGGCAGGCGGGCTTTCGCCCCCTCCGCTCTACGGAGAAGGTGGTGACCTCAGTGATGGACAGCCTACGCGAGGGCATTGATACCAACCTTCCGCAGGCCCTCATTCTCCTAGACCTGTCCGCCGCTTTTGACACAGTGGACCATTCCATCCTCCTCACCCGTGTCAGGGCGGCGGGCATTGAGGGCCATGCCTTCGCCTGGCTTGAGTCCTTCCTGAGTGATAGGGCTCAGGCGGTCCACCTAGCTGGATTCACCGCTGCCTCTCGCAAGGTTGTATGTGGAGTCCCCCAAGGTTCCTCACTTTCTCCTCTTTTGTTTAATTTATACATCTACCCTCTTATTTTTATGTTACAGCAGCTTGAGGTCACGGTGTTCAATTACGCCGATGACCTCCAGCTAATCTTCAACCTCTCCCACTCTTCCTCATCCTCCCAGAACGTCCAATCCGTCATGTTGTTCATCCAGGATTGGATGAACTGCAACCACCTCAAACTCAACCCAGACAAGACGGAGTTAGTCTTGACCGGAGGTGGTTGCAGTCCCTGGTCCCCCTCCCACTGGCCTCCTTCACTTGGTGTCCCCCCGCTCCCTGTTCCCAAGGTTAAAACCCTCGGTATTTTCCTCAACTCTTCACTTTCCGTTCACTCACAGGTCAATTCGGTTGTTTCCTCCTGCTGTTTTTCCCTCAGAACCATCAGGAAGATCTCTCGCTTTTTCTCTCTACCTGCCCTAAAGATCATAGTGATGGCTATGGTGCTCTCGCGCCTTGACTATGGCAACATCATTTACAACGGCGCCCCAGCCTACGCCATTCACCGTCTGCAGCTAGTGCAGAACCAGGCCGCCCGCCTGATTCACGGCCTGCCCAAATTCCATTGAGCTACTCCCCTATTGCAGGCACTGCACTGGCTGCCGGTGAAAGAGCGAGCCTTGTTCAAGCTTGGCTGTACCACCTTCCAGGCTAAAATGGGCACCGCCCCGGAGTTCATCTGCTCCGCCATCAAGCCCTATACGCCAGGTAGAGAGCTTCAATCCTCCCACCAGGCCCTGCTAACTACCCCCCGTTTCAGAAAGAAAAAGGCGGGCGGAACAAAATTTGCAGTTCTCGCTCCTGCGTTTTGGAATTCCCTTCCGACGGAACTCCGCATGACATCCTCTTACATCGAGTTCCGGAAAGGTCTTAAAACTCTGCTCTTCTCCCGAGCCTACAAGGTCTAGACTCCCTCCGCTCCTGTTGTCTCCTCGCAACCCAAAAGCGCCAAGAAACCGCGTGGTAGAAGCGCGCTATACAAATGTTTTTAAATTCAAATTTAAATTCAAAAAAATTCAAATTCAAATTCAAAATTCAATTCAATTCAAATTCACTGCACTGGGCAGTTGGCTGAACTGAGAGCTTTAATTCAGGAACTTTAGAATACGGATCAAGGATTCCCCACACTAATGGTGTGTGATTCATACTATTCTGTCCAATCTTCCAATGAATACTTACACTACTGGAGCCAGAATGGATTAAGAGACTCTGAAGGGTTTACAATTATGCATTAGATGCTTTGGGAACAAGTGGCAAAGCTGAAAGAGTGCTTGCCACCTACTCATGTCATACATAGATTGGGTCTCCAATGTGTACATGTACACATTGCAGGGAATTCAATGGCTAATCACACTGCAAAAGCAACAGTGCAAACTGCTGCTGTTGCTGCGATAACTCTTTCAAGTACAAGAATAGATAGAGCCATCATGGTAGCTGTCAGTGCTGTGTGCCATCACATCCACCTGCCGAAAGGGTTTCCACTCAAGTACTCCTACAAATAAACTGTTCAAAACATACTGTTTCCTCATATTTCCAGATTGGGGGAATAGGGTAAACCAAATTCAGACCACAGGTTACGTTTAATCCTGGTAGCACATGAAGGTCTTGCATCAGCCCACACAGGGGTGGCACCTACAATTTCACTATTTCAGCAGCGCTATTGGTGGCAAAGTCTCTGTAAACATACCAAGGACTTTGTCCTTAAATGTGATATCTGCCCCCAATTGAACTGTTCCCCCATTGCACGTCGAACACAGACACCTCTACTAATTTCAAATAAGCCTCTTGCTTGGGTTCATTTGGATCACTGCCGCCCCTTAGCATCAGCTGGGGCTTACAAGTACATCTTGGTGGCAGTGGATTCCTGCTCTCAATTCTTATGGGTCTGGCCACAGTGGTCGACTGATGCCCGAACTGTTATAAAATATCTGCAAGTCTTTATCTGAACATATACCGTTGGCACATTACATTTCAACAACAGTCCGGCATTTGCCTCAAGGGCTTACAAAGATGCCATGGGAAGTTTGGGTGTGACCCTGCAGTATTCCTCACATACCATTCAGTGGGAAATTCAGTAGTGGGGAGGAGAAACCAGGACCTAAAGCAGTCTTTAGCAGCAAGGGTACTAGGCTCAGGTCACAGTTGGGTCCATCACCTATATGGGTTCCAGAGAGAGTTAAATAATCTGCCTGGAAAATCCCTGGATGGTCAAGCTTCCTATGAGATCCTGTTTGGGTTAAGATTAAGCCTGGGTGGTGATTCCGCTCGCAGAGTTTGCGGAGTTTTCCGCACTCTGCTGTGCACGGTGATCACAGAGTTCCGAAAAACTCAGCGTAGCGTAGCTGATTTTTTTTCCTTGCTCGCGTTTATCAATGTCAAGTTGGTGAGCGCAAGTGAGTAAAATCCACCTCCCGGCGAGATTTGTCCTTGTTCACGTTCAACAACATCAAGTTGGTGAGCGCGAGCATGAAAAATCATCCTCCCGGCGAGATTTCTCATTGCGGGTGGCCAGATTTCTCATTGCATTGAGAAACCCCTCGCTCGTATTGAGAAAGCTCCAGCTCGAGTTAAAATCTACTCGAGCGGCAGAAAAGAAGCAACGCCCACCTGGCTTGGCATGATGTCATTCACAATGATTGCACCGTGCAGACCATCACCTGGCACTGGCAATCACTGCAAACTGCATTTATTTAAAGAAACTTCACCACTGGCAGAGCTCCGCATACCGCAGCAGAGTTTTTTGTGCACTTGACAGAGTTCCGCGTAGCAGAACTCCGCAAACTCCACAAACTCCGCCCAGGGTTAGTTAAGATGTGGGACCCAGACCTTGACAGTCCAAGTACAGTGGCGACGAAAACACCATTTGATATAAATGAACGTTTGGCTGTTTTACAGGAACTGAACAGCTTCTGAGATGCCCAAAGCAAAGTACAAGTAAACCGCACCCCCACTGGAGAAGTGAAGGCTGTACGACAGAGCGGCTGTACCCATCCCAACTGTTGAAGGTACCAGAGCTGTACCTCTCCCACTCCTCGCTGGGTGCAAGAAAAACAAATTTGTCTCAATTGATCTAATCAAACCGCATTATGTGGCCAATTCCCCACAGCAGGCCTCATGGAGTCCTGGGTAGTTACCTGCCTCCTCTGACTACAGTATAGGGAATCCCCATGGAAGCTTAAGTCAGTGATGATGCTGCTACTCCTCGGCTGGGGACAGTAAAAAAAATGAAGCATCTCTTCTACCTGTTACTTCAACAACTACTATACAACCGACTTGTACAGAAACACAGATTTCAATTTGGAATCCTGACACGAATGCTGTTTACATCAATGTACCACAGATCGAGTCATCTCCCAGTTCTACACAATTTGCAGAGTTGCCAAAAATAGATTAGACTCCCTCCGGCTACTTCATGCACTTTGATGACTTCTCTTCAAATTCATTAGATTCGCCTGCAGTCCTACCTCTACCTTTCTGGCTAAGACTGCGTGCTTTCTATCATTAGCTGAAGAAAATATACTAGTTTCATCCATTGCTATATCTTTGGATTACAATTTACTTACTTTTTCTGGTTCTTTGGAATGGTTTTGTGACAATGTTTTTCTTTCTTCTGAATGGACACTACCTGCCAGAATGCTCTATTGTACAGCTGATAAACTTTGTTCTAACACTGCATTGTTCATCACATAAAGTGCGAAGAGACCTTTCCTGTGTGAACATTTCAGCTGATTCAGTTCCTGATGGAATGGTTTGGTATATAGTATTGTATGATATATTTGGTCCTACAGAACTTTTGCAAATACTATATGTATTTCGTATTTCTCTAAATGACATTATCACCCCTAGTACTTTCTCTTATGATTGGGATACAGTCAAAGTGCATAAAATGATGGAGGAATTTGAGCAGTCTACTGTTTTATTTCTGAGGAAATGTAGGAAGGCACGATTATCTATGATGAAATGTTCGGTTTTCAGCATTATGGTCACCATTACTTGCATAAAGCAAGTGCTCCACGTACACTATTTAATTATACACAATGGGAACACTGTCCTACACCACCACAAGGTTGTTCAAAAATCTGTATACAGATGTTTGCTTATTTTTCTGGTTGTGACATAACAGTCCCTTTGTCTTGGCATCATACGCTTGCACCGACACCTGCAAAAACAAATAAGCTCACAGATACCAAGCTGATATATTCTACATCTTTTATTTCTCAGCAATTCACACAAGGGTTTGACTTTTGGAGGGACACTGTAGATTATACACCATCAAATTAATTTTCTGAACAAAACTCTGCAACAAGCACCATGCTGTGTTTTAGATAAGATCAAGGATTTGAACACCATATGCATTCCCACATTTTCATGTTTTGCAGACTGCCAGTAGTTTACAAAATATAAGGAGTATACACTTGACATCATGCTATGCAATGGTTTGTATAGTTCATCAGATACCAATAAACAGGATGGCTAGTGTTGCTGTTAGACACCAATGGATGTCAGGCACGGTTCCTGGGTAACACTAAAGATTTCAAAATCAGCAGGCCTGGCCTGCATTACGTGCAGACAGAACACTCGGGGTGGTAACAACGTACAGTGTTGGGAAGTTATCCCTTGATTAGCTAAGGACCTCAACATTGCCCCAGGTGAAACAACACTTCTCACTTCTATCTGATGACATGGGACTGCAGGATTTTTACTAAGTCCTTGAAAACCACATCAAAAACGCTTCTTGTAAGCAATATACAATGAAGTGTGGCAACTTCTCAGCAGGAACTTCTGAAAAACTGCACTAGATTGAAAGGAGTAATTTCGAAAATGCTCTAACAGTGGTTAATAATGGTATGATCTACCTTGTTTTCCAGGATATACACTCTGGGTAAGATTGTGTCATCAGCAATAGCCATTATACAATATTACATATCTGTATTACAACATTGGCAGTCACAGCTTAGATCGATCATGCTGCTGAGTTGGTCACTTCAGACACTTGGTTATGGTCACCTACCTTGGTGACATTTTAATGCCACCAGCCTGTTTTCCCCTTACAACCTTACAAAACAGCAAATGCACACTGCATGCAAGGACATCGCTTACACTATGTTACACATAGAATAGCTGGAAAAATTATCTTTCACAGTCCTTCCATGGATTGGATAGTCCATAGCTTTATTATTCTACCAATTTCGACATTTCACTTTCAGTACTGCCTACTACCCCATCAAGTGGGCAGATTTGAAGCACTAGGAGAAGGGTATGTACATGAGTAATGGGTGTTGCCCTTTAAGTTCTGTTGTCGGAATAGGGAGACTGAGGTCTTTCTTAACAGTTCTGGCTGTGAAAACACTTTAAGTCATTCCTTAGTGTGTAAGGAAGTTTCACTTCATGGGGCTTACAACAAGTCCGAGGCAAACTCATCTTGCTACTTGAAAGGTCCTCAATAGCTGTGATCTGCCCAGCTTTCAGAGTGCTCTCTAATCGGCGTTATTTGATGTTAAATGATCAATGTTGCTGTGGCATGAACCAGGCCTAGCCTATCTCCTTATGATTTCTTCAGTTGTGACTTGCTGTTTCCACCTGCCTGTATAGTTAGGGAGGCAACACTTTGGCCTCTGATAAAGCTTTCAAATGTACGCGTTGATGCCTTGAGTATACCAAAAGCCTTACTGTTTCAGAAAGATGTGGCCTTAACATCTGCATGGGAGAAATGTGATCTTCAAGTTGCACGGTCCTCTTCAGAGATACAGTTGCCACACCGCACTAATTTCTGTCTACATTTTGGAGAACTGGTGCACCACATTTTTAATGTGTCTAATACTGCGTGTATAGTGCACTTTTCAAAAGCAGAGGCTCTGGTTTGGTTAGCACCATCCAGGCAGTCTTTGGAGTCATTCTATCATTTATACACTCCACACTTGGAAGCATTTTGGAGTTCTTGTGCTGGTCCTGCTCCTGGTTGTCGGGTGACTGTTTTTATTTTTTCTGCTCCGCAATGGATGTCCCATCTCGAGGCCAAATGTACATGGCACTGCCACATGTGTTCCTGTGTCGTGAACGCTTGATACAGTGTTTTGGCGTGCCATTGCTTCAGGAGCTGAATGAACATTGGTTCTTTTCCTTCTGGCCTGTTTGGATACACTGCGTTCAGCCACTATTCTGCTGTGCACTTTCGAGTGTGCCTTGAACATCTGCCTCACAACACAACAGGTCCACACTCTGGATATTGACGTACTGATGGGTCCCTTATGGGCTCACTTGTATCAGTGTCCTTTGAACTTACAGTTGCCTCCGAATGTATTCAATGAGCCCTCCTAGTGATATGGATCATGGTTTTTCATCTGTGGATTCCACCTTGGCACTGGGTGTATTCCCTCCTTTGGTGACTTTTGAAGTAGCAGGATGGGAACATGTTTGCTCAATGGATTTGATTCGAGGTGGGCCACTGGGAACATTGTCTTCAGTTGCTGGAAACAGCAATGTTTTGTCTACCTCTCGGAACACATACACAATTTGGCAGTTTCAAGTGATGGGAGCTTTCAATTCAGCCTGTTTTTGAACAACCTAAATTGTTTTTAAATTATGTCATTTTTATTTACCTTTATTGAATTTAGAATGTTGGCTTTCTGACTGCTTTCTGCTTAAAGCAGATATGATTGCCTTTTTAGCTTAATTTTATGCATATAAACATATCTTTTAGCGTTGTTTTCAGATAGCTTAGTCGGCTCACATCCGAGGAGTGTTTGACGTGGCTGGTTTAGGCCCTAGAAGAAAGACTGCCATTTTAAATACACATATTTCTTAAGTTGACTTCTTTTCTACATGTTGACTTTTGACACACATTTGCTTGCATGACTGTGCAGGATATTGTTCTTAGGCATTTTTAAATCAGAAAAGGAAGATATTTGACCGTTGGCACAAACTGCTGCGCGTGGGTTAGAATAGAGTAGTGAAATTAAGGATATAAAAACAGGACCGAAACCAAACCAACGGAGGGTGTGAAATAGATAAGTCCATTCGACCCTATCAAACGCCTTTTCGGCATCCAAAGCAATGGCCGCAAGGGGATGGGGTAAAAGGCGAGATTTAGAAAGGATGTTGAAGAGGAGTCTGGTGTTGTCAGTTATAAAACGGCCCTTGACAAAGCCCGACTGTTCCTCACCCAAAAGGTCTGGGAGAAGAAGGTCAAGACGTGCCGCAAGAGACTTTGCAAAAATTTTATAATCAATATTGACCAAAGAAATTGGCCTGTAGTTTTTGCAATGTTGAGGATCTTTCCCCTCCTTGGGTATGAGGCAAATATGGGCGTCTGAAAAAGAGCCTGAGGCGGAACCCAAGGAAAGGAAGGTACCGATAAGGGAATGGAGTCGAAGAATGAGGAGCTGTGAGCATTTTTAAACACTAATAACCACTGATTTTCAGAGTTTGGAAGAACATTGGAAAATGCTCATTGGAATTCACAAAAAATAAACACTGAAAACAGGAAGCCTTTCCTATTTGCAAGTATTCATCTCATCCCCTTTTGTTTTGAATGTAAAGCTTTAAGTGGCCAAATGTATGTCCAAATGTGGGTCCTTTGCATGCTTTACCTCACTGACAAGGTCTATCAAGACCAAAACTAATCTGGGGCCACTGGTTTTCCCTTCAGGGATCGTCATTGCTTTGCAGTTTGAGATGGACTGTTGCCTCGAGGAGTAGGGCCAGTACTGATTTGCATAACGTGGCCCTCAGTCTAGAGTGGAACAGAGGGCAAAGAGCAATGGGCTGGAATGGTACCCAAGCAATTGCGAATGGATTTGTCCAGAACTCTGGCAAGGACTGGTGGGGCAAGTAGATAAAATAAGCAGAATACTGGGTACAGAGCTGGCCAAGATCACACAGGGAGTCACAGGAGAAAGAGGATCCAAAGGGGAAGCTCTATGAAAGGGACATGAGAGTTATTGCTTAGAAAGGAAAAGCATGCAAGATGCAATTTAGCATTCAGACTAACTAACACCCAGGACGGAAGTGCAATACACATGTATAACAACACTAACAATTATGGGTATGTGGGATAAAGCACCAAGGAGCTCCACCCAGTTAGAATGAAGCTCAGTAAGTTTCTCAGCCACAATTGCTGTTACATATACTGACTACTAATACCCACATTTAGGATACACATGAAAAGGCAGGGTCTGTGGCATTGATAGCTAAGACGATGTTATAAAAGAAACTCAAAGTGAATACTCACAGTGAACAACAAACACCACCTCCGCTGTCAGCTGTGCCCATGGATCCTAGAGATCAAACAGGAACCTGCAAGGTGGTAACAGCCAGGGTGTAGAAGTAAATACACCGCCACAATAGACAAGAAAGAAAGCAAGGGGGAGTGCTTAACAGGAAATATGGGAAAGCAAGGGAACACTTAGCAGAAAGCAAGATACAAACCACACAAGGAAACTGTAAGCTAAGACAGCAGAAACAGGAAGACAGCAAACTAGAAACTGAAATTAAGGTAAATGGGAAGCAAGGCAGGGAATGGGAAAATAAATTTAGGAGGAGAAAGAGTTCAAGGGTGCACTAAATAGTGCAGGCTCAGAATTTAAGGGGGCACTGCAGGCAGTGCTAGCTCAGGAACAAGGATTAGCTACAGCTCAGGAATCAAGGTAGCACTGTACGAAGTGCTAGGTCAGAAGCAAAGAAATTAGCTACTGCTCAAGAACAGGAAAGAAGGAATAACTATAGCTCAGGAGCCCTGAAAACAAAGGTAGCAACACCTCAGGAAACAAGGGGTCCGCAAAATAGTAACACTGCTACAATGACCAACGTTGGACATACGGGAGCTGAGACTTAAAAGAATTCACAGTAATCACATGCATTCGGTGTGAGCAGGATAGCAGCTGCTTGCCAGGAGTGTGCTGAATTCCGCCACTCATCCTTGCCCTGTAGGAGTGGAGAAGAAGCAGGGAGCAGGGAATTTCAGGCGATGGAATTTTTATATAAGCTTGGCGACAAGCTGGATCCCTTATCAAGAGGGAGCTGGTAAGGAAACATTTAATACAAACGTGGGCCAGGGTGGATTTAGATGCAATGGCTGACAAAAATGGAAATCCATAGGGTATCCTTCTTTCTGTACTCACTCTATCTTTCCTCAGTCATTCAGGCTGCTTGCATCCCTTCTGTTATACTGACATTTTCACATTATTTTTGTTTTTTTCATTTCTGTGAAATGGTGTCATCACTCTGTTGCATCAATGAGCTTAAAATGCATGATAAATCAATAAAAACTATAATTTTTTAAAGTAAAAAATAAAGGTCTGCAGGATGCAAAATCTTGTAATACAACATCAGTAAATCAAATCCTATGTTATTTTATATTAATATTTGATATTAGCATAGTAAAAAAACATTATAGGCCAATTTGGGGAAATGCAGTAATGGAGCTGAAACCAACTATATTACTAAATACATTGTGTCATTAACATTGCATATTATTGAATACTATTCACCTGCAAAGTGTGTTCTATAATTGTTGTCCAATTTATTGTTCTCAAATGGTAAGGGCCTGATTCACAAATGTAACTTACATTTTTTTAAATAAATTGACACTTTTGTGTGAGCTTACTACTTTTTGGTATTCACCAACTGCACATTTGTAGTAATTTACACTTTTGTAGTAGCCCACACTTTTGTGGTAAGTCGAGCACTACTCATGGCCAACCACTGGCAATGCAACATCCTCCCATTCAAAATGATGTAAGAAGGGACATAAAATAAATATGTATAATACTACAAAAGTGTAAGTGTTAGACCTAGCATTTCTTGGCGTGTTTTCCCTGTCTTTTTGCATTCTGACCTCCTGGTTTTGACTCTGTTATTGCTGGTTTAATGTCTCTGAACACTTTCTCACTGCTGTTCAGTGTTAAAGTGCAAGTGCTGTTAATGTAAATTGGATAACGGATTGATGCTTCCATGTTTAGCATATTTGATTTACTGCTAAGTCTCTTGTAAAGTGCACTGAGAGTGCCAAGGCCAGTAAATCAAATGCTGCTAGTGGGCTTGCGCACTGATTGTGCCACCCACACGAGCAGCCATTCAAAGGGTTCTCAGACCTGCCACTGCAGTGTCTGCGCACATTTGTTTACTGCCATGTCAACTTGGCAATTCACCCACTTGCCAAGCCCTAACCTTCCCTTTTAGTACATGTGTGTCACAACTAAGGTTGGCCAAAGGTACCCCTATAGGCAAGGAGCTGTGTATTTGAGAAGTAAGACATGTAATGGTGTGTGTGTCATGTCCTGATAGTGAACTACAGTGTAATATGTTCATAAAAATTATGGGGAATACTCTGTACCATTTTTTATGAGTATATGTTCTCATCAGGGCAAGATAGAGCAATAGAGTTTAGTATGCCTCAACTCAGAATGTAGAAATGCATCTTTTAGTAATATGATTTTTATGTTCTGTGTTTGAAAATACCACTTTTAGAAAGTAGCTATTTTCTTGCTTAGCCATCCTGTGTGCCTCTGCTGGGTTGTGGATTAACTGTCTGGCTTTTGAGTGAAAGGGGCTGGGTATGTGAAATTCTCTTCAGACAGCCACTGGCTTGGTCAAGGTGTGTCCTGCTTTCCTGGATGAGTCAGGGATGGGCTGGGCGGAATAGACCTGGGCCTCATTTAGAGTAGTGGGATTAGATTTCCTTGCACCTGAATGCTGTCTCAACCTCCTGCAGGGAAGCTGAGCCAGAGAGGCCCAAACTAGTTTAGATACGCACAGACACTCTCTGCCCCAGAGAACAAAGAGAAATGTAGTATAACTACTGGGACCCGGTCCCCAGTACTTTAGAACTCCTTTGGATCAAGGAAACTGCCATGAAGATGAGCTTTACGGACTGCTGGCGGGAGTACTGCCCTGTTGCTGCTGTTGTTGGTTTTTTTGGGTTGGTCTGCAGTTGCTGCTTCTGTTTTGAGCAGTGAAAGGACTGGACTGAAAGTTTGTTACTTGTGCTAAGTATCTCCGAAGGCTTGAAATAGAGCTTTCCTCCTGATGTTCATGAAGTCTCAAAAAACAGCAAAGACTTCACCTACCTCTAGGTACCGCCTCTGGAACCGTGGTTTCATTTGTTTCAGAGCTGGAAAGCAGCCGACTTTATCACCAACTCCGTCACTGGCTCCATGTCCTGAAGGCACTGCAGAGGGCACCGACGCATCTCATACCGCAAACCCTGGTCTCACCAATGACAACAACCACCACTGCCACCAAGCCGCTGCTTGCACCGCGTCCTGTGGGCATCGCATTCCACATGGTTTCACTCCGCCACCCTGGTCTCACTGATAATATCACTGCCCTCTGACTTCGACACTTGCAACCACACAGTGGCTTGGGGGCACAGCTCGTGAGGTTCATGACACAGCACCTTGTCCCACAACGCAGTCAGGACTGACCAAGGCCAGCTCCCAGCAACCTGCAGTGTCGCTTACACTGTGATCTGTATGCACTGCATCATTCGGCACCACAACCCTGGTCTCACCGACGCCGCTGGATGACCGTCACCAAGCCTCTGCCTATACAGCATGCTTCACATCGCAATCACGTTGGTTGCCACGATAGCACCAGACAAAACTATGGACCTCATGGAACTACATTTTTAAGGTTATTCCTATGAAGTGCATATTTTTAGGTCCTGTATGTTGGATTTTTATTGTTTTGGTCTTGTTTTAAATATATAAAGTATTGGATTTTTTTGCCTGTACCCCACATTGAGGGTATCGCTACGCTTCACATCGCAATCATGTTGGTTGCCACAACCAGCCCACACCAAGATGATTGGCCCCAACAAACAGGTACTGTTTACGAGTCTGCTGACATCACGACTGATGTAGTCAAATGGAACTGTTAGATTCTGTTGTTCTCAGCACCACGGTAGCACCAGACAGAACTACTGGCTTCAAGGAACTGCATTTTTAAGGTTATTCATGTGAAGTGCATATTTTTAGGTATGTTGGATTTTTATTGTTTTGGTATTTAATTTAATTTATAAAGTATTGGATTTGTTTGTTAAAATGTATTTTTTTATCTGCATATACTTAAAGAAAAACGGTGCCCGGACTACAAATTGTGAAACTAAGTCTGAAAAAGATAAGATCTGATATCCCGCGAACAGCGCACCCACCGATTGCAGGTGCAACCTAGACCAGTCTACTGCATGCAAATCACTAGAAAAAGAGGAACCATCGTGTTAATCCATAAAGACATATAGCAAGTAAGAGGGGCAATAAAGCATAAATGCCCACATGCATCAAGGGTTTTTGCATTCGCAAACGGTGCGAATCGCAAAAATCGTCCGTTTGCGAATGCAAAACCCTTTTTTGGGATGCATTAAGGTTTAGGCTATTTTCGCAATTTAAGAAATCGCTATTTATTTGCGGTTTCTTAAATTGCGATAGCATTTAAGAAATCGCAATTTTGCGATTTCTTAAATGCAATGCATGATTGTTTTGAAATTGCGAATTCGCAATTTGGAAGGGGTAAATTAGCATGAAGTTGAACTTCATGCTAATTTACCGAAAACTTTCAAACATGCACTAGTTGCATATTTGAAAGTGTTAATGTACACACACACACATGTCCTTGGGTCATGTGTGTGTGTAAATTACATTTCAAGTTACATTTCAGGGGTGCAGGGAGGGGTTCTTTGCACCCCCCCTGTACCCTTGAAATTGAATTTCACATTTTGCGAATCGCAATTTGAAATTCGCAAAATGTGAATTCCTTCCCATTCATTCCTATGGGCCTTTTGGCCCATAGGAATCAATGGGAAGGGTTTTCCTTAATTGCGATTCGCAAATTGTGAATCGCAATAAAGGAAAAATACCGAATCGCAAAAAATATTGCGAATTTTTAATGCATAGCATTTTGCGATTTCTTAATTGCGATTCCTTAATTTTCGCAATTAAGAAATCGCAAAATGTAACAATGATGCATGTGGGCAATTGCTCTCAAACTTTGGCACACCTAGGAGATCACCAGGAGACTCTTGAAGCAAGTTCACTTGAAGTAAGATGGGTTGTGGGACAGTACCCTTGGGCCAACTTCAAAATACAGGGACCTCAAGTGCTAAAACTCATGACATATCATCACAGGAAAGAGCCAAACTCACAAATATTGTGCCATTCCCACATATCTCTTATCACCTTCTGGGCTAGGCTTCTTAAAAAAAGACCTTTATTTTTCTCTACAATTTCTGCACAGCACACAAATTAGAATAGTAAAATAGGATTGGTTGTAGGTAGTCACAGTGGATATCACAATAACTGTCTCTGGACATGGACCTTTCTTGAAAGCAGAAATATCTTCCTTCCTCCTCCCATTCATTCTCCCTCCCCCTTTCATTTACTCCTTTTGAGGTGTACTTAAAAATTCCTATCGAGATGCATCCCTTCAAATCTCTCACTGGCCCCAGGCAATTTACTCTCAAAGATTATGTGACACTTCTATCACACAACTGTTCTATGCTTGCAAATAGTGTACTCATTCTTATACAATCAAGTTAATCGACTTAATACATATCATTTTAATAAAATAATCGCTCTTCCTGTGCATGTTTATAAATCAATTCTTTTTTTCATATTTCCTCCAGTTTGCCCTAGTTACTGCTGTTTAGTGTCTTAACTTTTAAATGATGAGAGTGCACCCATCTTCTGGCTCCTCTTAAGCATAGCACGAGCAACCATCCAAGTATTTGACAATGCTCTTCAGATTGTAGATATTGGTGACCTCTAAATTCTTGTCCTGGTTAATTTTTCCTAAGCCTTTCACAGACTCAGCCATCGACCTTTTACTGACAGTTCCCATAGGTTTCAAGGGCATCGGCGTAGACTAGTGTGAGACATAATTGTAAGCTAGCCCATGTCATTCAGATGAGCTCTTTGAGATTAAGGTATATCCAATTAATATGTGGGATTCCTCGTATTGTAATCTTCAACTTGTACAAGTAACCACTGGTGACCCTATTGGGAGATACAGATGTCACCATTCCACTATACAGATGATACTCGGGTTTACTTGACCATTACCTTTTACCACAACTTCACCGAGTTGAAGATATTCATTGTTAACATTCATACCTGGAAATCCAGGAAGCAATTGAAATAAGACAAAGATGTAATTTGTGTTTAATTCTAGTAACAGAAAATAATACTAGATTTATATATGGATTGACAAGGTGAACAAGAAACTCTTATGCTCTCACTCCTTGACAGCATCAAATCCATTAGAGTCTGAATCAACTCCAGCCTCTGCTTCCCGGTACACATCACAATTGAAAGCAAGATCACTTAGTATCAACTCCTTCCTCTGCAAAGGCAAGATATCCTTCCTAGATAACCTCAAACTAGCTGTACATGTGCTGGCAATGGCTCAACGTGATGGAAGCAAAACTATGTTGAACCCTATGCATGAAACATATCTACCACACCTGAAATGTGCTTTTCATGCTGAAGTATTAACTTTCAATGGGGTTTCGAAGGTTGACATGATTAAATCAATAGTCAGAGTTCTCCTGTGGCTCCAGATGCTGCCAACATCTTCAAAACCTTCAGTATCATATACACAGTAATAACCAATAGTAGCCTATCGTACCATGGGTGCAAGTTCAAAACCTTTAAAGGGCTTGAAAAGACATGCAGCTAAAGCATCACCAAGCAAGAGCACAGTAATAATAAAATATGAACAGATAGCAAATCTTATTTTATAATACCCTAAGGATGTGGAGTGCCACTTTAGTCAAAATTTACTAACCACTGTCCTCCTAAAAATAAAGCTAAATTATAAACCTGAAGACCTTATGCTCAAAAGATCACCCCTCTGAATTTCCTCATCTTCCCCTGTAATCCAGCTTTACCCTCTCCTCATGCAAACCAATGTCTTTTAACCACTGCCGCTCATGCACCCAATTTATCCCAGCTTTTCCATCTCTATTTGCAATCCATTGCCAGCCCACAATCACATCCCTGCTGCACTCATCCAGCATCCATGCTGGTCTCCATTACAAAATTAAACACATCAAAAAAGCTGTTAGATATTTGTTTCAAAAATCGGCTTAATGCAAGTCAGTTTTTGTTAAAAAGGTGCAGTAATTGGAATGTGTAGAAACATGCAGAAAGTGTCTAACTTTTCTACAATTACCTAAGGAGTGCAAAAAAATACAAAATGCTGCCATATATTTCTCCTTTCTGCTTGTCACTGTACAGGTAGAAAGCCAGAGCAACAAGAATAAAAGCTAAGTTTCATCATCACTCCTTAATAATGCTGTGTGACCTGACCTGCCTTGCCCTTCGGCAGTTGGCTCTAGCAGCAGAGTTGGTGACGTCAGGACTCAACTTTAATAAGTTATTATATTTGAGCTGCTACATCAATTCTTTATAATAGGTAAATCAGTGTGTCACACGTTGCCTAATATAAATAAATTAAAGACAAGTTTTTATACAGGGAATGCAGAATTCCATGTATTATACTGTGACATGTCCACCTCTTGCCCACTTCTCTCAACTTCTTCTCTTAATCCTGCAACTATTTACTTTCTAGCTCTAAGTAGAACCCCCTTCTGTGTACTCTACTCACCTTACACTCCCCTTTATATTGCTCCAGCATCCACCGTTTCCTCGAGGACAGTTCTCTCCATTGTGTGCCCCCTTCTTTTATTAGGCACTATTACACTGTTTACTGGTGTGCAATAAGTACAATAATTCATGCATAACATTTATTTTGCAAGATGAACAATTATTGGACAAAATACAGAACAATGTCATACATTCACCCCATTGTAGATTTGTGATCAGTACAGATATTGTCACTTCTGTTTAGCTCATAGTGATGGGAAATTCTTCAGCTTTGAAACAGCAGGAACATATTCCCTTGTTTTCTTATCAGAATTTCACTCCAGTAGCATTCACAAATACCTTGATGAATGAATAGTGTATTTAAAAAAAATTGCTCTCCTGCTTGCGTAACACATTCATTATTCTACTGTTATCCCTTTAGATAGGATTCCGATCATTTATCAAGTCATTTGATGCACAGTGTCATTCTGGGTCAGCATTTTACTCCGTATGGATTAGGAAGCTGTTCCAGCGGCTATTGTGCATCACATTTTCTTTGGAATTGATGGTTATTCTATTGAATGTGGAATTAAAATGATATAGGAAATCCTCTCGCTCTATTATGGACATTATTTTTGAATAATATTTTATTCGTTCTCTTAAGAGCGATATGTGGCTTTGTGCTTCAGAAGCATAAATAGATCCATTATTAGAGATGGACCATGTTTACTACAACTGCTTGTTAATGCCCAGTTACTCACCGGTAATATCCATTACTCCGAGTCCTGGTCTCCCCGTCCCATTCCTTACAAGTGAGCAGCTAGTCTGCTCCACAGAAACCCCTATCCTAGCTGAGCTGTTTGCACTTCCCCCAGGATGACGTCACCATCACGTGACAATAAAGGGGGAAGTGCATCAAAGCAACATCCTGACAATACCAAAAAAAACAGAACGAAAAACAGACAATCACCCAAATAAAACCCAAACCAGGGAGGGAGGGAAGGGCTCAGGAATAGCACGGGGAGACCAGGACTCAGAGTAATGGATATTACCGGTGAGTAACCGGGCATTACCTCCTCATTCTGTCTCGCCGTCCCCTTCCTTACAAGTGAGCCCATACCCAAGCACACGGTGATTGTAAGAAAAAAACAACCCAGAAAGTGAAAGAAAAAACATGTCCATTTTAATCAACAGAAAACAGTACAGTCTACAAATCATGTACCGCAGACAGGACTCGAGCCCCAAAGGCAGCAGAGGCCGTCATCAACAACTGACTATAATATGCAACAAAAGTATTGGGAGAAGCCCAAGTGGCAGCATTGCAAATGTCCCTCAACGAGGCCCCATTGAACATGGCCCAGGAGGACGACAAGCTGCGAGTCGACCGACCCTGAACAGAAGAAGGCAGAGGACAGTGGGCAGAATCGTAAGCAGAAACCACAGCGCCCCGGACCCAACGAGACAAGGCGGACAAAGAAGGCCGAAGCCCCAGACCCAAGAGGCCATAGGTGACGAACAAGAAATGAACCTTACGGAAATCGGCTGTGTGCTCCAAGTAGATGCGGAGAGCCCTTAGCACATCCAACGAATGGAGGAGCACCTCCTCAGGAGAGGCAGGAGCCGGAAATAACACCGGGAGAACAATATCCTCCTGAAAGCGAAAGGTAAGACACCACCTTAGGAAGAACGAACTGACTCGGACGGAGAATGACCTTGTCAGTGCAAAAGCGCAAGAAGGGGGAAGAAGCCATCAGCGCCCCAATCTCACCAACCCTCCGTCCAGAAGTAATGGGCACGAGGAAAATAACCTTAGCAGAAAGGAATTTCAGGGCCACGGAGTCCAAAGGCTCGATCCAATCGAATCTTCCGGAGGACCCGTGGAATTAAGGCAAACGGAGGGAAGGCAAATAGCAGACCCTCCGACCACGGAATCGAAAAAGCATTGGTGGCCCACGCCAACGGAGAGGGAACGATGTTGCAAAACAGAGGAAGAAGTGCGGAATCCTCCGAGGCAAAAAGATCCAGCCAAGGAAGGCGGAACCTGAGGACAATCAGATCGAACAGATCCGGGGACAGACAGAGGGACACCAAGGAGGGGAACACCCTGATCAAAGAATCCGCAGGCCCACTCTCCTTCCCCAGAAGATAGACCACCGTCAGAGACAAGAAAGTCGACTCGGCCCAAAGGCCCATCTTCCGGGACAGGAGAAACAGAGCACGACACATGCCCCCCTGGTGATTCACATAAGAACAAACCACCTGATTGTCGGTCTGCACAAAGACCGCCCGACTCCGAAGGAGAGGAGGGAACCAAAGAAGAGCCAACCAAACCTCCCTCAACTCCTTCCAGTTTGAGGACTGGAGGGATTCTAAACTGGACCACCGACCCTGAGCCTTGGAGTCACCCAGAACGGCACCCCACCCCAAAGCACTGGCATCCGTGGACAACACGACCACAGACTGAGGAGGAAGGAGATCGAACCCCCAGGACAGAGACAGAGGGGACAACCACCACTGGAGATCCACCCGAATCTCCGGAGAGACAGGGATGAGAGTCTCGTAGTCCAAGGAGGCAGGATCCCAATGCGACAGGACGTGATGTAACAGGGGGTACAAATGCAGCCTGACCCGAGGAAGGAGATGCAAAGTGGACGCCATCTCCCCCTGACTCCGCAACCAGAGTCTGGCAGACAGCCGGGACTGGGACAGAAGCCAGGAAAGGTGACGATACAATGTCAACTGGCGAGAGGAACATCATGCCCAGGTCCATGCGGAAGAGAGCCCCCAGGAATTTCAGGGCCTTGGAGGGCACTAGGGAGAACTTTCGGTGGTTGATAAGGAACCCAAAGGAACCCAGCAGAAGACACACCTGATCCACATCCGACAGAGCCTGCGAAAAAGAAGTAGAGACAATCAACCAGTCATCCAGATATGGAAACACCAGCAGCCCCCTGGAATGAAGAATACCCACCAGCGGGGCCAAGAGCTTGGTAAACACCCTGGGAGCCAATGACAGGCCGAAAGGGAGGACCCGGAACTGATAGTGAAGGGCCCCCACAGCAAGACTGAGAAAACGCTGGTCCTCCGGATGGACAGGTACGTGCAGATACGCATCCATCAGATCCAGGGACGCCAGGAAGCCTCCCAGAAGGACCAGAGGCAGGATGGACTGGAGCGGACGATGGAGGACGAAGCGATTGACCCGCTTCAGATCCAAAACAGGATGAAGCTCCGAAGTGTCTTTCTTGGATACCAGAAAGAGAATTGAATAGCAACCCTTGCCCCTCTCCAGCGGAGGAACCTCCACAATAGCCCTCTTCTTCAACAGGAGCTGCACATCTGCCAACAAAGCATCTCTTTGCAGAGAAAGACGGGGCAGGGGAGTCTGAACAAAACCCGGATGAGGAGGAGAGGAAAACTCGATCTGGCAACCTTCCAAAACAGTCTGAACTGCCCAGGCATCCGAAACCGATAACTACTGGGAGCGGAAGGGCTGGAGGCGACCACCAACTGGCAAAGGCAGACAGTCATTGAGAAGAGGAGGAAGCAGAGATGGCAACACCGGCAGCGGCCCGGGGCTTGGCACTTCCAGGGGCCCCCCAGCCACGACCCCTGCCACGAAAGGGCAGAGAAGCGACAAGAGCAGGAGGCCCAAAAACGCGACGGTAACCAAACCCATGACCCCGAGATGGAGAAGTGTGGCTCACTGGTTAGAGCAGGCAGACCCTGAAGCAGTTGTCAGACCCGGGACCAGGGTTCAATTCCCGACGCGGCAGGGTCTTGAGCTCAAATGTCCATGGACTCGATAATTCTCGGTTCGGTGCCTGACCTAATTATGGGTTCACGCTCTGCAACTCTGGGTATTAAGCTTGCTTAATCTCCACAACGGCCCCCCCCCCCGTGGCGGGATGCCTGGCTTTCACCTTGGGGATTCCCTGTAGGGGCTATCTCACAGGGAAAAACCAGGACGGGTTCCAAGGCTAGCGCGGAGATACCCCTTCGGGGGTCGATTCTGGCGCTATATAAGAAATATAATAACATAATAATAAAGGAGGGCAGACAGGAGCCTCCAGTTTGCGATTCCCTGCAGATTGCTTGACCATATCCTCCAACTGAGGACCGAACACCTTGGAACCTTCAGAGGGCAACTTAAGGAGGACCGACTTCTGGGAAGACTCTGCCTTCCAGGAACGCATCCAAATATGACGACGGGCAGCGCTGGCAGCACCAGAAGCAGCCGCCGCCGCCCCCAAATTGTCGAAGGAAATATCAGACAGGTACCGCACCTGTAACTCCATCAGAGACAAGAGAGGCGTGGCATTCTCGCCGTCTTGCAGCAGAACTGACAGGGATTGGAAATCCTTAAGGAGCGACTGAACCATATAGTTAGAATAGGCAGTCTCACAGACAGAAAAATTGGAAGCAGCTTAGGAACGCTTCACCGCCCCTCAACATGCTTATCCACAGTGTCCGCAGGAAGGGCGTCATCTGAAATGACCAAACCCTGAGAAGAAAGGCCAGCCATCAAATTGTCAACTTTCACAGCCTGAGGGAACTCAGCAGCAAAACCCTCAAGAGGGTAACGCCTAGACAGGAAACGAGGAAAAGCAGACTTGTCCTCCTCCTTCCATTCGTGAGACAGCACTTTGCGCACCGCCCCTTGCAAAGGAAAGGATTCCGGAGCAGGCTGAACATACTGCGTGAAGAAGTCATCCTCCAAAACATCAGCAGCAGGAGGAGAGAACCCCAAATCGGATCGCACATGGGTGAACAGTTCAGCAAGCTCAGCACCCTGAACAAAACGACCACGTACACCCTCATCCTCATCAGGACCAAAGTCATCCTCAGGAGCAGCCTGCGGATCCATAGAAACACGAGGCACCTTGGGAGGAGGCCCAGCCGTGTCCCTAGCCAGGAAAGCAGCAGCCACAGCCTCATTTATAATCAGGCGCAGGGCATCCAGAGGGGCCTCAGAAGAAGAAGCCCCAGAAGGCATGGCAGAAACAAAACCACCAAAACAGGCACAAACAACGACAAAAAACCAGCCATGAAGGACCCCATATATAGTCCAGAGGACCCGAGCACCCGTGGGTGGAGGGAAATGTGGGCCGGAATAAAAAGCCCAATCAGCTGCTAAATTTGCTCCCAAAAGCACAAGAACACAAGTGCGCCACATCACCATCTCCAAAAAGCCCCAGCCCGCTAAAGCAGGTTGCAGCGGGACCGGAGACCACCCAGAAATGGCCGCTAAAGCAGGCCCACAATCCCGGTGAGTGAACAAGAGCAGAGACGGCCGCTAACGCGAACCGCGTATAAAAACGAAGGGACCGCCGCCATGACTCAGAGGCAGCGCGGGGGAAATGACAGCGGTAAAACCAAAGGCGGCCGTTGAGGCAGGCCGCCATAAACAGCAACACGAAACAACAGGGAACTTACCCATAACAGCAAGGCAACCCCGTACAGCACAGCCAGGCATCCGGAATGTAGTGCAGAAAAAAAGAACAGGATGTTTCTTTGATGCACTTCCCCCTTTATCGTCACGTGATGGTGACGTCATCCTGGGGGAAGTACAAACAGCTCAGCTAGGCTAGGGGTTTCTGTGGAGCAGACTAGCTGCTCACTTGTAAGAAATGGGACGGGGAGACAGGACGAGGAGGTAATGTTATTCCTCTGATCAACACTTCATTATAAGAGTGAGCCCAGAATTATTCTTTTTCAGGCAATGCTACCTGTCCTTCGTTGCAAGCTACCTTGTGCACAACACACTGATGTCGAGCTACCTTTGTCAGTAATCTACTTTTACTGTTGTTATGTTGATTTTGACTATAAATTCCCATTCTAGCCTAACAAGCGGGTGACCATGTATAGCTCTCTGATACCCTGGCGGGCCATGTTTGCGCTTCATAAAGCTTTTCAAATAAATAAAATGAATAAATGATGCAGTTCAGCATTTAAATTGGCTGTGCGGCATTGTGCAAGGGAGAAATACAACACAGCATCCTATCTATAAAGATTTGACTTCTGATGGTGTCATTCCTTGCACTGGTGGGCAAATAGGTTCCTTGCATGAAATGTAACCTTGCACAATAACACAGACGTGAGGGTGAGCTGTCTAGTATAGGGCTTCTTTTGGAAGTATACCCTTGGAGTATACATTTAAAAGGAGGAGAAAAGAGAAATGCTTTTAAAAAGTTCAAGACACAATTTATAGAAGCAAAAATACTATTCTGGCCAAGAAGAAAAACAATACTAACAGTAGATGCAAGCAACCAGGGTTAAGGTGCAGTTTCTTCTTAAAAAGGGGCAGGTGAAGAATTGGAGGAAGACATTACGGGGCATATTATCAAGGGGGTTTATCTCCGCTTTTTGGCTTTAAAAGCCAAGAAAGCGGAGATAAAATGATCTCCCTATTACCTAGCTGCCGCTAACACCAGTTAGCGACAGCTAGTAGGAGATAGCGACCATCTTGGGCCCCACTTTGCATGTCAGTGATATTTATCACTAATGAGATGCAAAGTGGTAAGTGGGCGTGCCAAGATGTTAGAGACTGAAAACAGTCGCTAACATTGCTATCTCCTATTACCAACTTTTGGAGATATTCGCGCTAAGCGGGAATATCTCCAAAAGCTAACACCTGCCCTGAGCAGTTCTTAGCCATGTTATCCAATGGGAGGTGGATAACATGGCTAAGAGCATTAGCTCGCTAATGCATGAATATCGCTGACTTTTCAGCGATATTCATGCTTTGCGGCGATTTTTACTGCATTTGCGTTAAACCTTGGTAATACCAAGGTTTATTTGCGGTACAAATCGCCGCAGTGCTGCGGTAAATGTTTGTCTCTAACCAAGCAATAGCAATAATTATCGCTATTGCTTGGTAATATGCCCCTGCATTTCCATCAAGAACGTTGATAGCAACAGAAAGATACTATACTTAAATCGAATACCACAAAAAAAGAAGTAGAAACAGAGATTGAGGCAATTGTTACTAGCTTTGGATGGAATTGTTAACGTTGATTAAAGAAGAATGGTTAGAAAATTTGGAAAAAAGATAATACCATGCAAAAAATGAAGAATACCCAAAACAGGCTTGGAAAACAGGAGGAGGCCAGAACAACCATTACAAGCTTAGAGGAAGGCCAAAGATGGCTTTTCTATTCTAGATAGATTAATCCTGAGAGGAAATACCTACTGTAGAAACTCAATAATGCTAGCTCATCGGGGGTATCAAGGGAGAACAATGACAACATTAAAACCTATGAAAACGTTTGGTTGCCAGGATGACAAGATACAACATTTTGCTATGTGCAATTTGAGTGAAAATAGTTTAATTACACCTAAATAACTATTGGCACCAGTATAAACTCCAATGGAGATTGACATAAATGAGTCTAGATTTCATAGGAACCGTGTAGGCCTTATGTCCAGAGCCAGGCTAGGTACCAATAAGGATTGAATAGTAGAATTTCTTAAGGAAACGACAGGGTACCGAATCACATTGTTAGCTGACATTTTGGATAGGGGAGAACTACCAAAACAGCTGGTGATGGACAATAGAGTACAATTTACTTCGCAGCAACTGAAAAAGTACTTGCAGTCTAAAGATATCAAAAACAGGAAAGCTACTCCACATTACCCACAAAGGTATGTGCAGGTGGAGAGGTTGAACTGGGTAGTAGAATAAACAATTCCAGCAACAGTAACATATTATTAATAATGTGAAAAAATTTCTAATTTCTTTTATATAATAGGTTTTATGAAAAAAGATCCTTTTAAAAGAAACGGAAAGGAGAAGATTGAATTACTTATTTTTTCCTGATGAAAGTGGCCTGGTTGATTTAACCTACAGAAACACATTAATGCTGGAATTTTTGTTAAATTTGTTAAAGACAGTAAATATACAACAGCATAGAATTAATTGCTCTGTGGTGTACTGTCTATTATCACAAATTAATACCTATAAGACAAATCTGAGCATCTCATCATATTTCTTTCCAGAAGGGTTGTTGGAGTTTTGACAATTTGAAAAAGTTAATATATTCTGTATTTTAAAGTATAGTGAATGCATTTTGAAAACTTTTTAACTCTATGTTTTTATTGAATTACTGCGGGGTTTTCATAAAATATTTTTTATAAGTGCCTTAACTTTCTGAGTGGAGTGCTACCTTTATGAGATGTGGTTGACTGTATATGACTGATGTTGATATCTGTTTGTGGATGCATACTTTGAAGTATCTCTAAAGGGAAAATAGATTTTTGACTTACGTCTATTGGTGCTCTGTCGCTTTTGATTAAGGAAGCCCCTCTTCTTGTTTTTCAAGGTGTGATGCCGCCCTGCCGAATGCTAAACATTGTGGATTACACTAACTCATTTCATGCTTGTACCCCGCATTTCCACTCTCAAATACAATTTCATTCTTAATTATAGCTCCTGTTCTGAGTTACCAGGAGTGCTCTCTGCTAACTCAGCACCAGTAAGTTGTTTCTGCAGCCCAGGGTCGAGAAGAGGTGAGACTCTGTTGCAAGTTGCCATGGATATCCGTCATGATGCAGCCTGCCGAGGGCTGGCTGGTTTCCGGGATCACGTGACTGCATGGCAGTCCATTCATCATACGGACCCCACATGATTGGGCCATGCAGTGTTCTGGGAAATCATCTAATGACTTTGAGGCCCAGAGAACCGTTGATGTTACATGGCCTTTAGATCATTCAAATGGTCGCGTCCACACAACTATAAAAGAGTCTAAACAACAGTTGGGTAGCTTGTTGCACACTGTCACTGCTGTTCACAATGCCTCACCCACCACCAAGTATGCAGCCGACCCAGTGCCTTGGCAGCACCAGCCCTTCCCTGTCTCCCGAATCAAGAGCACACTCCGAGGTAAGCTCCTCTCTCAGACGAAAGAAGCAGCTTTGCACCATTGAAAGGCTCAGATTCAGAGGCGTAGCTTGGTCAATAAGTTGGGGGGGCTTCAAATGTCCCTACTATCACGCAGGGATATCTTGTCTTAAAACTTAATAAAATCTTTCTGAACTAAAAAAACACAATGAGAAGCAGGACATCGGGGAGAGGGGGGGCTTCAATGCCAGCGAAAGACAGAGGAAGGCATATTGTTAGGGGCACTTAAAACACAACATTGTCCAAACTAATAAACATTTTTTAAGTCCTTAAAAACAGAGAAGTGTGTGTGTTTCTTTCAATTTGGGCATGTGGAAATTCCAGGTGAAATTCGAAAAACACTTCACTATACCAGACGGAAAGCCCTTGTGCCCAACTATTTATAACAGAATATTTTTTTTCTACGTTCCTGCTCAGATTCAGCCCCTCTAAGTGGTAAAGTGTAGCTGCAGCAAGTAGTATGTACTCTCACCCTCTCTCTGTCACATTGAGCGCTACATTTGTTGCTCAAAATGTGCCACGCGGGCAGCCTATTGTCATTTAGAATCTCTATCTGGAGTCAGCGGTATGAGGCAAGCGTGAGCAGTCCTATAAAATGTGACTTATCACAGACAGTCCAACAGCCCTGCCTTGTAATAATGCAAAAACAATGACAGACAAAGATTATCTGCTGAATAGCTTCTTGAAGAGAAGAGGTAACATCCGAATATATCATGTGCCTGTCACACAGGATGGCAATGCGGCATGTGCGCTGAATATTTTCAAAACGATTTCGTTTGTGGCCCATAGATCAATGATGTAATTGGTAGAGAAATAAAAGGAATTAAAGGGCCTTGAACACAGCTGGTCCAACAGCAACGCTAGGGCAGAAGGGTCCCATGCTTCAAGCTGCCAAGCCTTGTCTCGCTCCAAAATATGAAAATGGTTCACAAAATGTGCATCCAATTTTCCATGCGTTGATTAACAAAAAATACTAATCTAATAACGCCTGCTTGGACTGTGATATCTCACTGCTGCTGATTTATGTTATTAGAGTCTAATGTGAAATTTGCTGTCATCTGGTCTATGCATGTACATTTCAGTCTTGCAAATGCTTCTGTGTGTGATATCAGACCAGCTTTGTTGTTTTGAAAATCTGAGCATCACATCCTGATGTTCCCCAATATTTCAAGACTGCATGATGTACCCTGTTGAATGTGATCATACGTTCCTTGTCACACACCTGTCAGGATGGTGAACAGAAGTAAAAAGAGAGTGATGCTGGCCAAATGCGGGTGGGTTGCCAAGTATGATGCCAAGTTATGGCATATTTCTGTTTCCTGCCATAACATTTACCAGTGCCCTGCAATGCGACAAATCCATAAGCCAAAGGAGTATCAGGTCATTTTGCTTGTCTTGATAGCACGTTTTCCTGACATAAGATGACATTTCTCTATGTTTTATGGAAACAGGAGTTCCCTCGGCTATGTGATGCGAAACTATCTGTCTCCTTCTTTTATTATACAGGTAATTAAAACCGTAACATACCAACATCATATTGGTACTTAATAAAATTAAGTATTACAAGTTGAATACACATCAAATCTAGCAATGCGAGATAAATGTCAACTCCAAAAACAGCATTTCAGGTTGATGACAATGTATCACAATTAGCCGTTTAGTCCAAAAGGGAAGTGTGTGGTGCAGAAGGCAATAACAAAATGTCCCAATGCTTGTTACAGATACTGATAGCTAACTTTCATCAGAGTTCATTTGTACAATAACAACATAAAATAGAATTTATCTATGTCTTAGTGCTGGGCTGTGTGCAGTGCAGTTAAAATAATATTAACAAACTTCCCAGCCCTTGCTAAAACTTGAGCTGAATTATTACTAAAGCACAAATCAGATGCTTCCCTGCAATGCCTCAGTAACTTTTCTCCATAGACTGGGACCAATAGACGTCGGAAGACGTTAGCAAGATGAGAGCAACAACATAGCAGATGTAACCAGGACTTGTGTGGATAATTACCTATCTGTCTCATAGTAACACATTTCCCTGTGTGTAATGAGAGCACATTTTTAAGATTCAGTGACTGTCTCTCTAACTCACTGAAGTGTCACTCAATTGCCTATCGAATGCCACTCATAAGCCCCCCAACCTCTGGAAATATCACACAAATGTAATTTGAAAACTTGGTAGCTGATAAATCGTTTATTCAGAGGCATTACCAAAAGGCTTGTGGTCTGAAAGTGCGGTATTTCTGCAGAACTGCAGTGCTCGCCCTCCCTTAGTTAACTCTGCACAGTAGACCAGGGCATTCGCCTGACAGGTAGGCTTTTCTTCAGTGGTGAATACTTAGTCATCTGACAGAACATTTGAGATGTTAATAATTTCTGACAAAGGTTCACTAATTAGATACTTCCTTGCTATCTGTAAGATGCACACGGGGGGGGGGGGGGGATTGAACATACACGCTCCAGGTCATGAATACCTGAAATCAAGATAACATCAACATCAAGTTAAATCTTCTTAATGTATTACTTGCACAAGGTGCAGTGTCAATCACCTTCAAACATGCAGAAGTTATTCCTTTATTGAAAAAGCAGGGATTTGAATCCTAATAAGTTAAAATCTTCAGACCTATGTCCCCCTTTCCAGCTAAACTACTAGAGGTCCACGTTGCCTTTGAACTGTGCAAGCACCTACAGGTTACAGAATATCATCCTGTTTAAGCGGTATTTTGTCCTTTGCATAATACAAAGTTGATTCTATTGACTGAAATAGAGGATTTAAGAAGGAAAGAAAACCAGGAGAAAGATGCAGAACTGGTATTGTTCCATGGCCTGTATCCGTGGCCTTTGACATGGTCAATCATAAGGTATTGTTCGACTGAGTGAAGGACGCAGGGATATGAGGCAGTGCACTTCTCTGGATTGAGTCAATTCTTGTGAATGGTACACAATCAGTAAGCCTAGGGCCTTTTACATCTCAGGCAAAATATTGGAATGTGGAGTCCCTCAAGGATCCTTACTGTTCCCCCATTTATTCAATCTTTATATAAGGCCCCTCAGTGTGGAATTGGTAAACAGATGCTGAAATGTCTATAACTATGCTGATGACACCCAGTTATTGCTTCATCTTGATGCTACTCCCACAGTGTATGCACATTTCCAAGACACCATGAGAGTTATTTCTGTCATGATTGGTGGTAATTTTTCAATACAGATTCAAGTGATCTCTACAGAGTCCAAATGCACGGTTCTACAAAAGACAGTGAGGAAACTAGCCCCCTTAGTGACATTTGAAGCATGCAAACCTATAGTAATAGCCACTATAATATCCAGGTTGGATCATGCTAATGTGATTTTTGTCGGCCTGCCAAATGCTGTGTTATATAAACCTAAGGTGATACAGAATGAGGCGACTAGGCTGATGTTTGGTGTATCAAGAAAAATGGATGTTACACCATTGCTAAAGAAGTTGAAATGGCTTCCCGTGAAACAAAGGATATGATCTAAACTTTGCTCTACGGTTTTTAGAAGTGTAAACAACTTACCACCAGAATGTGTTACAGAGGGAATTAAAAAGCATGCTCCTCTATGTAATTTAACATCTCCTCATTCTAGCCTACTGATTGTTCCCAAATATTGGAAGATCAGCTCAGGAGGCAGAAGCTTTTTGGGTGTTATTCCCCACCATTTGGAATTCCCTGCGTTCGACAACCAGTCAAGCTACGGACATTTTATCATTCCAGAAACATCTGAAGGCTTGACTGTTTAAACATGTTTAGGAAACTTAATTTGAGGGGATTACTATCCCCTCGAACTGAGGTTTTATTAAAGTGCCAAGAGACCAAAGGTGAACATGCGCCGCACAAATTCTCTTTGACACAGCATAATATAATATCACCTATTTTACATATTTTTCTCTGAGCCAAATACATCAAATGCTATACACCCACAACTGTGGTGTGGACAGCAATTTTAGTAACTATCTTTTTTTTTATTAATGAGTTCTGTGATAATATCTCTGTTTATGCCACATCCTTACCCAGACTTATATGAGGTTGGAGGTAGTTTGATATAATGATATGGTATGAAATGTGAAGTTTATTTTCCTCTGTCTGAGAGCCCTTGATATTCATGTGTGCAAGTAGAAGCTGAGGGCCTCATTATGAGCTGCCAAGTATAGCAGACAGGGTATTACCAAGAGTTACCAGCCCAGAGGGGGCGTGGCTTGGATGCCGCGCAAGATGGCCGGCTAGGTACGGAGCTCCGCCGCATCGATAACCTCACGGAGTCTTTTTCCTGATGTAACCGGGACGCTACTGAATACCGTCGACTAATTGGGCTGGCGGAACATTACCGGCATCAGCGGAGCAGCTTTTCACCGCTTGTGGAGCCGTTTTTGCCCTTCTCCGCGATGAATTTTCTGCCCCTCACGGAGCCGCCATTTTGAAGCTCTTCCGACCATCGAACCCTCTACTGACAGGAGCTGTCACTTCACGACGTGTCACTGGACACCAACGACTTTTCAGACACCGACTCTATTTCAGGGGTGAGAATTATATATATTGTGCAAGACGCTTTTCCTGCATTTTTTCTCTCATCTTCCACATTTGAGGAAATGCCCTATTACTCAGTTTTTGCGGCTTTTCACCCCTGACACCTGAATGTTTCCCGCCCTAAACATGCTCAGTGCCCTGAAATACTTTTTCTCCTCAATTTTTTTCCTCATGGCACTTTGACAACAACGTTCTTTGAGACTTTCTACCTGTTCTCCTGCGCCTCAACTACTTCAGGATGCTCCTACATGTGCTTCCATTTTAGTCATCCTTTCATTTCTGTACTCGTTATCTATCCTGCTCATATTCCCTGTTGCCTTTTCAGTTGAGCTACGTCAAGGTGCTTCGCTCGTCATCTATCTGGAACATTTCACATGCGCCTTTAGTTATCTCACAGGGATTTGAGACTGTTTATCGCACGTTCATTTCTTTCTATGGTCAACTTACGTAAACCTAAATTTGTCTTCACACCAGCGGGGAATACTTCTGGCGCTGCTTCTTCATCTGGTACAGATAGAGCCACCGCATCTGCGAAAATGACGACTCCAAAATCATCATTGGCTCATACTAACACCAGTAAGTCTTCCCCACCCGCACCGGCGGGCAAGCGCCTCAAACAAAACTCTCCTACGCCAGAAGACAATCCTTCGCATTCTTCCACTGACCAAATCCTCGAAGAACTACGTGCGCTGCGCCCATTTATTGAAAAAACGAGTACAGATATGCAGCTCTTAAAGGATAAATGGGAAAATATGGACGCCCGTCTTTCTACAGTTGAACAACACCTTCCTGACGTTCAGTCCAATTCACAACGCATTGACTCATTAGAAAAAACGGTCCTCTCACTCCAAAAGCATACAGAGGATTTGGAAAACAGAAATAGGAGGAATAACCTCCGTATTTACAATCTGCCGGAAAATCTTGAGGGGGACAACCCAGTGACTTTCTTCACCACTTTCTTGCCGAAACTTCTGGACCTACCACCTTCCACCTCCATCAGTATCCAACGAGCCCATAGACTAGGCGCCAGAACGGGCTCCTCCTCAAGACCTCGTGGAGTCATTATTTTATTCCTAAAATACACAGATCTTCTATTGATTCTCTCAGCTGCGAGGAATATAAAACAAGTTTCTTGGCAAGGTCAACGAGTCTATTTATCTCAGGATGTATCTAACGTCACTGCTTCTAGACGTAAAGAATTTCTGTCTATGCGTCCATCTTTGCGCGCCCTGGGAGCACGATATGGCTTGTTTCACCCTTGTACTCTCAGAGTCACCTATAGAGAAAAGACTTGGTCGTTTCAGGAACCTGGAGAATTACGGAACTTTCTGCTTCTACACAGTGAAGAAGGGATGGATGCCTCTTCTCCTGCCTCGACTAGTGGCTGAAATTGGACTTTTATTATTTGAACTGTTTGTCCTCCTAATGGCTTGTCTTTGACTTCATGTATTCTCCTTACTTCTCATCTCATTCTCTACACTCTCTTCTCATATCTCCTTTTTCACTCATCTGTATCTGGCATCTTCTATATTTCCCTCTATTTTCTGTTTCTACTTTCTGGGCCTCTACTGTTACGTTGGCATGTTCGGTATGTTTTAACATTTTTTTTTTCCCTTTTCTTTCCTCCCCAGACGGATATGTATCGGATACTCCCCTCAACACTTTGTCCCATTCCATGTTCCTTTTGTGCGGTCTCGATGTGGTTCTCCTCCTGATCCTGGTCCGTACGTCTTGTAAAGCATCACCACCTCCCCACCTTCCCTTTGTGTATTTTTTCCCTTTCAGGTATGTTTAATACAGTCATCCTTCTGGATTTGTACTGTCTTCTATGCATTCTCTCTTTTCTTTCTTCTGCCTTCCCCTCTGATCTTCCTTCCTTTTTCCCATCCCTCTCCTACTCCCTTTTCCTTTTTCTTCTCCCTTTTCTACCTGTTCTTCCTTCTTCCTTTTTGAAGATTTTTATGGTTAATACTTCTATACAGTTTGCATTATTTCGTGTACAGTATGCTTTTGCAATTCTTGATTTAGAACAGTTTATTAAGCTTTCACCTTCAAAGTTGTTTCATGGAATGTGAAGGGATTTAATCACCCCATCAAAAGGCAAAGAGTACTTTCCCACCTTTCCTCTTACAATCCAGATATCGTCCTTATTCAAGAAACTCACCTATCTGACGTTGAATCTTTAAAGCTAAAGCGACTATGGGTTGGAACTGTTTTATTTTCTCCCGCTTCTCAAAAAAAGAATGGCGTAGCCATTTTGATTCATAAGCGACTTCAATGTAAAATTGTTCTAGAGGAAAAGGATGATGAGGGGCGCTGGGTCCTAGCTAAACTACTAATTAACAATATCCCCCTTACAATATTCAATGTATATGGTCCCACATGTTTTGATTCTTCTTTTTGGCCCTCCATTACAGCCAAATGTATTCAACATAAAACTGATGCTTTTATATTAGGTGGAGATTGTAACCAGATCATTGACCCATTTTTAGATCGTAGATCCTCTGTTCGTTTTTCCCCTCATAAACCACATAAACAATTCCTTGACACTATTACCCAAGCTCACCTTGTAGATTCATGGAGACTTACTCACCCAGACGTTATGGATTTCTCCTTCTTTTCTCCTCCTCATGCTTCCTTCTCCCGCTTAGACTATATCTTTCTATCCTCATTTCTTTCTCAACACCTTATTTCTTCTTCTATTGAACCGATTGTCATCTCTGATCATGCTCCTATTATTACTGTTTTTGACCTTCTTCCTCCTATTCCTAAATCTTCTCGCTGGCGCTTCAACCCTTCTCTTCTTACTGACCCTCTTTTCTCCTCCTCTTTTCGTTCCTTTGCTTCTGAATTTTTTCATCTTAATTCTACACCCGATACCCCACCTCATACTCTTTGGGATTCCTTCAAGGCCACAGCCCGAGGTTTTATTATTGATTTCGTATCTAAAAAGAAGAAAAAGTTCCTTCAAAAACGTAAACTCACTCTTGCACATATTAAATCTTTGGAACATCAATTCTACACCTCCTCTGATAAGATTATGTCCCCTGAATTGCTTAAAGCTAAGATTGCTTTTAACAAACTTACCACAGATTCTGCCTCTTCTTTTCTCCTCCGGAGCAGCGCCCGTTTTTATGGAGGTCGAAACAGGTCAGGTAAATTGTTGGCTAACTATTTAAAGTCTCGTAAAGAACGTACCAATATTGATTCTATTTACTCCCCCTCTAATGTACTTCTTCATACCAATGCAGAAATTTTGGAACAATTCCACGCTTTCTATGAGACTCTATATACTCCGGAAAACCCTCCCACCCCAGAGCTTATTCAATCTTATTTTGACAACATACCTCGCCCAGATACTTCCCACCTCGATATTTCGGCTGTTGATTCTGACCTCACGCTTTTGGAACTGTCCTCTGCTCTATCCTCCCTCACTAAAGGCAAAACCCCAGGACCTGATGGCTTCCCAGTTGAATTTTACCTTCATTTTTCGGATATTCTTTTACCCAAACTTTTATCACTCTTTCAGTCTTTTTGTTCCACTGGTTCAGCCCAAGGCTCTTTTCAGGACGCTACCATATGCCTTATCCCTAAAGATGGTAGAGACCCTAAATTCTGTAAAAATTACCGACCCATATCTCTAGTTAATGTAGATTATAAAATTTTTGCGAAACTATTGGCTCTTCGCCTTGACCCACTTTTACCACATCTCATAGGGAAAGAACAATGCGGCTTTGTTAAGGGCCGTTTGACCTCGGATAACTCTAGACTCTTCCTTAATGTTTTAAGTAAAGCCCCTTCACTATCGATTCCCCTTGCAGCCATTTCCGTGGATGCTGAGAAAGCCTTTGACCGGGTTGACTGGTCCTTTCTTCTGGCCTCCTTAAAATGGCATGGCTTTAACCCCAAATTCATATCTTATATTTCTTTGATTTATTCTATGCCCAGAGCTTCTGTTCTCGTTAATGGTCAACTCACTTCCCCATTCACACTCCAACGTGGTGTTCGACAAGGCTGTCCCCTATCACCTCTTTTATTTATTTTGGCGCTGGAACCTTTCCTTACCTCCATTCGCAATAATCCAGCCATTTCTGGTTTCCCGTACGGTAAACGTCATCTTAAATTGTCTGCATATGCTGACGATATTCTTTTGTTTATTTCTGATCCGCCCACATCAGTCCCTGCTTTATTAGACGAATTTCACAAATTCTCCGTGGTTTCTGGTTACAAAATAAATTCGGACAAAACAGAGATCCTTCCTTTAACAAAATTTTGTCTCCCCCACTATTTCACGGCCACTGGCTTTGCTTGGAATTCTACGAAAATTAAATATCTCGGTGTTCTGTTTTCTAGCTCTATATCTTCCTCTATTCAACTTAACATGAATGCAGTCATAACTAGAATAGACTCCTTACTCACCTCTTGGAATCCACTATTTCTTTCCTGGTGGGGCCGCCTTGACTCCATCAGAATGATGATTGCCCCTATTCTGATTTATTTGCTATCCATGCTCCCACTTCGTATTCCAGCCTCCTATTTCCGTCGCATTGATTCTACGTTGTCCAAATTTCTTTGGAAGCAGAAAAAAGCCCGCATTTCGCTTCTCAACCTACGTAAATCTAAGCTTAATGGAGGTACCAACTTTCCAGATTTTCGCCTCTACCATAAATCCTTTTCCCTTCGACAGGCTTCCCGCTGGTTATCCCAGGAACCCTCCCCTTTCTCTCCCCTCTGGCTTTCTGTTGAACAGGAATTACTGCTTCCATACTCTTTCCAGGAAGTAATTCGTTTTACCTCTAAAGCCCCATGCCTTAATCCTCTTTTATTCAAGCATACTTCTTTTCTTCTACGCCCTTTAGTTTCCCCTACCTCAGTGACACAGGAATCATTCCTACTATTGCCTATATGGTACAACTCACTTATATTAATTAACAATCGTCCTATTGCATGGCCCTCATGGAGAGCGAAAGGTATCATTTGGATCCGTCACCTTTTTGATGGCTCCTCCCCTTGTTCATTTCCTGCATTTCGTTCTCAGTTCCAATGCCCTCCTTCTTTTGCAAAGAAATTCCCTATCCTTATGGAAACTATTCTAGATCGTTATTACTCTCTTCCCTCTGACGACCTACCTACCTCATCTTCTTCTCTACTCACTGTCCTCTCCACAACTCCTAAAGCTTCTATCATTTACCGCTACTTTTCAGCCCCCAATCCAGATCGTCTCAAATCTTAATTAGAATTGTCTTGGGAAACAGACTTACATTCTTCATGGCCGACCTCTCTCTGGGACAAAATATGGGCTCGATCCTTGAAGATCTCCCGTACTGCCTCTCTTACTCAATCCCTATTTTTCTTTTATCACAGACTCTACCTCTCTCCTCTCTCTATCTCTCGCTTTCAACCTGATGCAACATCTGAGTGTTGGACTTGTAACGCCCCTTCTGCTGATCTTTTTCACCTCTTCTTTCTCTGTCCTTCAACTCGTATTTTCTGGTCTCAGCTCTTCTCCCGCCTTTCTCGCATTTTCAACCTCTCTATTCAATTTTCTACTTCTTTGGTATTTCTTGGCAGCCTTTCAGAAGACATTGACCTCCCCCCACACTCTCGTGGTCTTTTTGACCTTATGCTAGCTCTGGCCTTACAGCATATTGTTTCTAATTGGAAATCTTTGAACAAAGTATCTCTCAATTGTTGGTGGAATCTTGTATGTCATTCACATAGACTTGATGTGGCCTTTGCTTCCTCCTGTAAACCCTCCCGAAATGTTGAACTTTATTGGTTACCTCTTACTCTCCACCTCGATCAATCCGCGAAAAAATGTTACTCTCCACTATCTTCGGATAATTTCAAGCCCCCCTGAACACATGTACTCTTGCCTGAAGTTTTTCTGCACGTTATTTTTCATTCTCAATATTGTAATAATTTAACTCATATGGACCTCATTCCTACTTCTTTTTCATTCATGCAATTACTCATACGATGATTTTTTACTGTACTTTTGATTGCCATTTACTATATTTCTTATTGTTGCTTACCCATCTTCTATGATGAATACCATGTTTGCTTTTCCTTTCTCCTCCCTCCCTCCCCCTCCCTCCTTCCCTCCCCATAACTTAAAATGCTTTGTTTTTTCATCGTGATATTGGCTGCTTCTATTTTACCTTGTCCCAGTTTATAACCTCTTTTTCTCATATTTGCTGATGTCACCTTATTGTATTACTTATTTTATCTCTAATAAAGCTTTCAAACACAAAAAAAAAAAAAAAAAAAAAAGAGTTACCAGCCCAGAGCGATTTACAGGGTCTGCAGCAACTTCTGCAGACTCATTTTTTTTTCACCCATGGTTAATTTTTGTGGGAAAATTAGGAATTACTGGTTAATTTGCGTCTGGAATTCATGATTCTGCCAGTTATTCCTCATTTCTAATGGGACAATTCAGGGTCTACCTAGTGATCCGTGGGTAACCCCACCCCGGATTTATCAGCACCTTGAACCTCGTAATGAGGCCCTGTAGTTTCTTTAAAATGACTCAGTTGACTTGACATTGCGAAAGAAATAACAGTTTGTTTAAAAGCTTAAAAGCATCATAGGTATTGAAAATGGGGAAGAGCGCCAATCAAGGGGGCATAAAGTGGTTTGATTGCAGTAATGCCAGCATAAAAAGAGAAGCTCTAATTGCTCTGTGCCCCACGCTTTGTCATCACAATTGTTGCCTTTTCTTCGCATTCCTTTCTCATCTAACCCCTGTACCGAGCTGATCACTGCTTCAGCATAGAAAATTCTAATGAATTACTTCTGTAACCAATGAATAAAGGGACAAAGAGAGTTATTTTAAAGATAGGGTTGGTACCCTACCTGTTAGGATATTCACCAGCAAATGGACAGTGTTGCCAAGAATGTATGTCCAAGGTGCCAAGATAGAGAAGAAACGGTCAGTCATCTGTTGTTTTTTTGCCCACTGTATAAGAGACCTCGTGCTATGTGGGTTATACCTATTTGCAAGCTAATAAGTTTTAGAAGGTTTTTGTACGAAAAAGCAGCAGCGGACCTTAAAATGCCGCACCTAAACTCCAGTGCCAATAGGTTTGTGTTCAAGTCAGTTTGATATTGTGCTGCCAACCCCGACACCAGCTGCTGTTTGGCGTCGCTGTGCTCTCCAGATCAGTTAAACAGTTTAGATACTCAAGGGGGCGCACCAAAATGAGAGAGAAATGTTCTTTATTTATCTTTGTTCGGCAACAAAAGGCATATCAATAAAATAAGTAGTGAGATCAGCCAACGCGTTTCACTCCCTACCAAGGAGTTTCTTCAGGGCGCTGCGAGTATATCCGGTAAGTTGTCTTTTTGTTGGATCCCTCTGTAGTCACACTGGGAATTTTCTGGTCATTTCTTTATTCCAGCTTATTTCTTTAAAAGCCTTTGGAGTGTCTCTCTTCCCTTATCTTTTCTTTGTATCATGGACTTTGTAGGTCTTGTCCGAAAACGTTCTTATATTTCAAAGAGCTACCCGTCCCTGGTTGTATTTATTATAGGTGGGTACAGTGCTGTAGTTACCGTTGTCAGTTTCGGCGTCTCGGCATGGCTGGTTCCAGGCTCAGTTTTAGAAGGCATGAAGAGATGTTGAGAGTCCTTACTACGGATCCAACGCTACCAATAGCAATTGCAATGGCCAAGTTTTTAGGATGGGCTTGGTCTATCCGATCCAGGGTGACTCTCTAGGCCCATTGAATTGATTCATCTTTAGTTTCAGTGTTACCCTGTATTACATGTTATCAATAGGAGTTATGAAATTATTGGGGCTTAATGTGATTGTATGGAAGTATTTTTAAAAAATATATAATAATATTAATTATAGATTCATCTGATTCGGCAGTTTTCCAATGTTTAATATCTTCTTAAAATGTTTTTAGATTCAAAATATTTATATATCTTAAATTGTATGTTCTAATGTATGTGTTGTGCTTTTATGACAGATCTGTCGAATAAAGCTATTTTTGATTTGATTTGACAAAAGATAACCTGTGCCCCACATGCAGCCTCATTCTCAAATAACAAGGTATGTGATGAGGCTGACTAGGTCTCTTGGGGGTTCATTCAAAGTCTTGTGGGATAAACCACCCCTGGAAAACACTGCTACTGCCCGGTCACCATATTACCGGCTGGGTTTACCTCCAAATTCCAAGCTTCAGTAGTCGGAATGGGAATAACTTGTGTTTTTGGGTTCACCACATGTTAAAATTACACGTGATTCTCCTCTAGTCTATTTTAGGTAATACCTAGGAACAATTGTGCAGGAAACCCCTCCCTTCCCCTCCGTCTAAGGGCAGACCTGCCAACTCGCATGGGGGGGGGGGGGGGGCTACTGTGTGGGACATTATTTTGGCTCTTTAAAGGCAGACACCCGGTGACGAGCCGAATTCACACTATGGCAGCGAAAACTAGCTGAAAATCACTGTTAACAGTGGATTTCCAGCTCGATTTTAGAGGCAGTAAGCAACCAATGTCCATTAAGAGGCGGTGAAAATACCCCAGGACATTTTCGACAGCCTCAATTACCCTTTTATTGGGAGGGGGTTTTGGTGAAGGGGATAGTGCCTCTTAGGTAGCTTTCTTTATCAAGGAAAAAATGACCTGGTCTCCACTTTAAGTTACTGCTATTTATTTAAGCAGACTTAGATGCCTAGACTATCTGTTCATAGGCATGAGCAAATTTGATTGCATATGTTTACGGCATATTATGATACGTTTACAACATTCATATGTCTAGGCGCAACACACAAACGAAAACAATTTACAATGATTGACAATATTCATAAGTACAATACAATACATAAATATGTGAATACACAATTACAAATAATATCTCTTAGGTAGCTTGCAGCATGAGGCCACGCCTCGTCCAAGGCCCCTCCCACTCCTCACACTGTGAAATTATTTTCTTAGGTTGGCAGGTGTGCAAGGGCAATTTGCACCTGTCTGGGAATGTGAAATTGGGAACCAAATGATTTCTGCTCAATTTCAGAGCAGGTCTATGACTGACCATACTAATAATGAAGGCCATTGATATGTATTCTGTGCATGGTAGTTGTACTGCAGTTATCATGTACTTTCAGTCGTGGCCAGCATGGCTCGCAGATTGTGGGGTGGGTGGGGGGGTATGGTGTTGCACGGGGATATCGGAAATAAACACACTTTCAAACATACCTCGGGGCCGGGTCCTGCGTCTACCTTGCTCCTGACTCCGACAGGAACAGGAAGCAGACAGCCAGGCTCCTTCCCTTAAGGAAATCACTACACTGCAATGCAGCATTGTGATTGGTGTGAGCGCCGTGACACGACACTCAGCCAGGGGCTGGAGGGGTGGGCATGTTCTCCATGCATGCTGTAATGCAGCCGGCATGGAGAACAGGGAAGTGCACGTGACTGGTTTGGGCGGCCCGAGAGGGGAGACCAAACAGACACTGATTACTCAGAAGTGGACAAACCACTCCTCCCTTGCTCTGCTTGGAGAGCTGAGTATCACCCTCCACCCGCCTACCGCAGAGCAGCAGGACACAAAACAAAAATGACAATAACTCCAAGTTATTGTCATTTTATGTTTCTCACTGCTAAAAAGCAGTGGGGCGATGCTCCTCCGCCATAGCGCAGGAGCTGCCTCTGTGTACTTGTATTAGCCACAGACTACCTGTAAATGGCAGCTCCTTCAAATCCAATCAAGGGTCCAAGCCCCATTGGACTGAATGAGAACTGCGACAGAAGACAGAGATGTCACCATTTTAAGAGGAATCGAATGAATGAATGGTTAGGCACGAATTTTCCACGAAGACCCTACAGAGCTGCTTAGCAAGGGGGGAGGGGGTTGTCAATTCAAGTAATGGATTGAAGAAACATGTTGTGAGTACCATTGTGCTGCCTCGCATGGCTCATTCATTGCGTTCCACGAATCTATTAGCAAGTGCTGTCTATTTACGTGACTTTATTCATTGTCACACAAGACAAAGAGACAATTAAGACTCGTCACCATCTTTCTTTCGCAAAATCCCTTCAGCCCCAGACAAAGCGATTTTCTGTTAATGCAAAACTCCATTGGTCACGGCACTTCGGTTTGATGAATTTCCGCCGTAACCTTTGCAGCTGTAAGTCATTTGAAGTTCATTGCCACTCATTGTTCACGAATCCCCCCTCCTTGCGTTGAGAGAGCGTTTCCTTTTAATGGCAGCAGAAGTATGCCGCTAAAGAAACTCATCCAGTGACCTTCATCATGTCATACATTACTCTCACCCGTCCATGCCATGGCTACATTCACAGGGCTTCTGCTCCCTCGCTGTGCTGGGCAGGCTTAATGGGCAAGCAAATCGTTCCTTTTCTGCTTCCCTTCTTTCCTTCTGCAATATTTAAAGAAAGGATTCTGACACGGATTGCTGCTGCAGATACGATCTGCGCTCTTTCTTCCCTCCATTTCATGTATTTAAAAAAATCTCATGCCTGGCTGAACCCCTCTCTCGGTGTCTTGTACTTGGCCTTGGGCAACGTAAACCTCCCACATACAAAGGTACGTAAAGCTAGCACTTACCAGAAATAAATCATTCATGCTGTGATCACTTCCAAGCTTGATTATGGTAACTCACTGTAGTTAGGGTTTCCGAAATACTCTGGGGCAGATTTACAAGCCCCTTGCGCCGCTTTTACACCGCTGTTGCGTCACTTTTGTGACGCAGCGGCGGCGCAAAAGATTCTCCATGGTGCGGGGTAATTACAACGTGACGCATCTCCCAAATGCGTCACATTGTAAAGCCCTGCACCAGAAGAGGCGTACCATCGCAGGGGGAGGCGTTCCAACGCATGAACGCCTCCAAAAAAAGTGTATGAGTGAAATCTACAAGATTTCACTAAGTCACTTTTGGGCCCATGCTGCGTCAAAACCCTGCGCCTGCTTGAAGCAGGCGTAAGGATTGACGCAGCATTGTGTACATAGGGCCCCCCTGATCATTGCTGGAGCTGCGTCGCACTTGCAGCGCAACTCCAGCAATGCACCGCTTTTATGGCACAGATGCGTGACGCATCTGTGCTGTTTTTGCCCCATGGTGCGCCGCATTGTAAATGCGGCGCATCAAGGGTGGCGGAGCTGCGGCGCACAATTACTGTCACATCACTGCCGAAATGCAGGGATGCGCCAGTAATTGTAAATCTGCTCCGTTATTCGTTAGACTCCGTTAGGTCAGAAATGGCTGCTCGTCTTGTTCTGAATATACTTCGTCATCAGTCCATCTTGTCTCGGCTGCGTGAGTTGCTCTGGTTCCCTATCTATAAAAGGGACTTCTTTGAAGAAATGTCCATTACTTACAGAGCTCAAAAGAGAGAAGACCGGGGAAATTTGGTTCCAACTGTATGTGCCAGGTAGAGAGCTCAGGGTTTTAGTGAAAAGACTTTAGCTCATCCCAGTCTGTAAGAATCAACGGACCTTCCTTCGGCTTTCAAGCAGCCAAATAGTGGAATTCACATCCGGTTGACTTGCACTCGTGTTCCTCACTGGCTGTCTTTCGAAAAAAAAAAACAGAAAACCTGGCTGTTCAATCACGTTAAGTTCTGAGATTCTAACTGTGGCATCGTGGTTCTCTGTGCATCTGTGCTTCATGACATAGCTGCGCTGATGTCATGAAGCACTGGAATCTCCTGCACATCTCCTAGAATGTTATGCTTTGTTCAGCAGGCAGTTATAACCTGACTTTGATGCTGGCTGGATGTTCACCTGTGGATGGGATCTTTCTTCTGAATAAAACCTGAACTTTTACCTTCAATTTGTCGTTTCCTATTTTACATTTGGCGACGAAGGATGGGATACATTGGAAGAAGAAAAGATCTCAAAACCTACCTCTAATATTTTTTTTTTTTTAAAAAGAGAAGAGAAACGTTTCCACAAACTTTACTCGGAAACTTAACTTTGTTTCCACAAACTTTACTTGGAAATTTAACTCTCATGAGGTACTCCGGTGGCATTCAACTTTAGAAGAACACAAATGTTTGGTGGCATTCAACTTTAAATGACTTCAATCTCTTATGGTAAGAGAAAACAGAGTCTAATATTTCTCTTTATTTTTGACTCTCACTTTGCCTGTATTTAGCAGCATAAGCATTTTTTTTATTTAGACCTTTGCGACCATCCAGTTTTACATTTTTGCCTTGATTGAGCACAGCGCCTTCGATCTGTATTTTTTGAAAAAGGACCTACCTCCCCAACGTCCTCGCGTGCTGTCTTCGTGAAACAGAACGCCATATCGTCCAAGCCTTCAGAGAACTTCGAAGCTTCGGAAGTAAACAAACCAGCTTCCTTCATCTCTTCGTCTCTGCGCAAAGCTTGCTGGGAAGGACGTAAGCGTGCCGCAAAGCACCTTGGGAGTCACGCTAACGTGGGCGCCATTCTGGATTGGTCATTCTGCTGCTTCTTACTTCGGAGTACACGCCTTACGCTTTTATTGCGTTTCGTGACTCCGACCATCGATAATATTTTGGAAAATTGGAAATTACGCTGAAGTCTTTTATCTATTTAAAGATTAGGTAGTACAACAAAAGAAGAGAGGTCTAGTCAGTCTTAGGACTGCTAGGACTATGGAGCAAATGATGGGAGGGTTTTCACACAATCACTCAAGTTGAGTAGGAAGGCCCTCACACACCGACCTGGTCAGTGTCATGCTTCATCATCGGGCCCCACCGAAGAGACCGAGTGCCTCTTCGGTGTGCTACGACGCCAGAAAGACTGCGGAGCTGGTCGTGTGGGGAGGACGTGTTGTGAAGGAATAATAATTAAAAGTGCCTAAAAGGGTATCAAAAAAATCTTTTAATGAGTGATCCCTAAGACACGGTAATGTGGTATATGTGTCTGAATTTACGTGCCAAGGTTGTTAGGGTTTGGTTTAAATTCAGCTAAATGCCACGTGGTTATATTAATCAGTCAACATGTTTCTGCCGTACTAGTAGTATAGATTCACCAAGGCATTCTTCAGGACTATACCCCGGCGGTATGGACACTCTAGTAGTCCACCCTGACCTGGGGACGTGAAAGTGAAAAAAGAAAAGTGAAAAAAGTGCTTAAAAATCAGAAGAGCAAATTGCTCATTCCAAAAAACCCCAAATTCAGGGATGTCTCAGCACTTTAAAATAGGGCGCTACTAGCACCATGGGTCTCGGGAGGAGGATTGGAGCGCGCCTGGCACATCGCCCTCAGCGCTCTCAACCCGCTTCTTAACCTGCAAGATTCCTCTGGACCGGACCCCGACGATCTAGAGGAATCTTGCAGGTTAACGTTGGACCTTCCATTCCTCTTCTCTCTTGGAATGGTAAATTGAGCCTAAGGATCAATTCTTGATCCAATTCTGCTACCCCTTCTTTGTTACATATCTGGCACGGCTAACCACCGTGGGGTATACATACTACTTGGTGGGTAAGTGTTCCTCTATCCCCCTCCTCTTTCTGAGTCCTTGACCAATGTATCTTGGACCGGGTTGATATACCACTGAGTAATATCCCCCTTGATCTTTCCTTTCACTTTCACCAGAGAGCTCCGCACTGTCCCACGATGGACGGACAAGGACTCAGTTTTGGTGATGATGATGCAGCAGCTATTCATAGGCTTCCATCTATGCTAGGCATGGACCTAGAAATTGCAACAGGGAGCAGCTCCACTGATTGGAAAGCACTCTCTGACATGAAAAGAGAGTGGGTCCGAATCACACTACATGGAGCATTAATGGCAGAATATTTTAAGGCCAAAATAGCACCCAACGGTCTCATTGTCAAGAACTTCCCCAGAATTTTCTGGGAGGACGGCCAATTTAAAATAGAATGGTCTCTCATTTCTTGGAAATGTACGCATGACTTACTGATTCTTCTGGTTAACACAGCCAAACGGTTGGCTGATGAGCTCCTAACTAAAATCCAGGCAGTAGAAAGCGCCTTAAAAAACTCTGAACAGAACACTGGTTTTAAGACCAAGTTGACAGAGCTTAACAAAGAAATCACAGAACACAAGGATTTCTTGATGAAACAAAAAGTGGCAAAATTACAAAAGGATATTGACAGATTCTCCAAAGAGAAAGTTTATCCTTATCTCAAGGACGACTTTGTCCCTACGTGGACAGGGTATCTCTCCGACTCAAGCGCCTCCTCTTCAAAGCGAGGCTCTAACACCGATGATAACTCCAGTGGAGACGAATGGCAACCCAGACCCCGGAGAGGCAATAGAGGAGGGAGAAGGGGACAACCCTTTTTCCAACCACCACCCTACCCCTACCAAGGTCCTCCGATGTGGCACTTTCCACAGTTCCAACACCCCATGAACCCCTTTGGACCCGCATACCCCCCTCAGTTTGCCCCGCAAAATGTGAACCAACAGCCTTTTTTAGACAGAGGTTGGGGCAGAGGGCGCGGGCGCATGCGAGGAAACGCTCCGGACAAAAGGGTCCAGTGGGAGGACACACAAACCACAGGGGTGGAAACGAGGAGCAGGACAGGGAGAAAGTAAGCCTTGTGGTGAACCTTTCATCACGCCAACTCTCGATACCAGAAGAAAAAGTCCTCCAAAAAGGATTGGGATTTGTGCCCACCCCGAAAACCGACAATTTTGAACTGACTTGTGAGATTCGGAAATTCTTCAGGAAAGTTAGACTGAGAGCTTTCTTTGATGGAAAAGTCGTCGAGACACGCACTGACTCGGGTCTCCACAATCCATCTACTTTTACACCACACAGTGGGATGATACCCAACGAAGTCCTAACATATGAGCAGGCTGTGCTCAAGGACATTGGGACATTGAAACCATGCAAGAAATTCCAGAATCTGTCCAACATGGAGAAACAAATACTCAACTCTTTGGGTAATGACGAAACAATCACGATTAAACAGGCTGACAAGGGTGGGGCCACCGTCCTAATGGACACTAAAGACTATGAAACAGAATGCCTAAGACAACTAGGGGATAGACGTTATTATACCCCTATCCCGGCGGACCCCACCGCTCGGCTAACAACCACCATTACAGGATTGGTGGACTCTGCAGAGTGCCAGGAATGGATTACCAAGAAAGAGGCTGAATTTCTTGTTAAGAAGGATCCAAGAGTACCGTACTTTTACACCCTCCCCAAAATTCATAAGGGCACAACGCCGGTACCTGGACGCCCGATTGTGTCAGGGATTGGTTCCATTTTGGAGCCTTTATCACAATTTTGTGATTATTTCCTGCAACCCCTGGTGAAGAGAATCCCTTCCTATGTACAGGACACCAAAGATGTCTTACGCCTCCTTGACAATCTACAGGAGGGCACCCACATTGACTTCCTCATAACCCTTGATGTGGAGGCCCTCTACACCAATATTCCACAGAGGGCCACACTCGGGGTTATAGAGAGGACGCTCAACATGGAAGTATGGACATCGGTAACACCACCTTCCTTCATCATGGAATGTGCTGAACTTGCCCTGACTCAGAACTTTTTCGAATTTAAAGGGCAATATTACCAACAGACCCAGGGTACATCTATGGGCAGTACCTTTGCCCCTTCGGTGGCATGCCTGTATATGGCAGACTTTGAGGATCAATACATTAATGGACCAATGAACCCCTACCAGTCTAACATCATACTATGGAGGAGGTTCATTGACGATGTCCTCATACTTTGGACAGGTACAACACACCAATACCTGGAGTTCTTTGCATGGTTGAACACCCTGAATAACTTTCTGAACTTCACAATCACTGCCTCAGACTCCAGGATTGCATTCCTGGACCTTACTATCAGACTGGAAGGGGGCAAGATCAACACCACAATGTACCGGAAGCCTACTGACCGGAACAGTCTGTTACTTTTTACCAGCCACCACCCGAGAGCTTTGAGATTGAACCTTCCCTTTGGGCAATTTTTGCGGGTAAGGCGGAATTGCACCAACCTCACTGACTACAGGAGTGAATCCAGTATTCTTTCACGAAATTTGAAAGAACGAGGTTACCCCACCAGGGAGATTTACAAAGCTCGGAAGCGGGCACAGAACAACAATAGAGAGGCACTCCTGGAGGACAACATCAGAACCTCACAAGAGACCATACCATTGACGTGTGTTACGACCTTTACACCGATCTCTAATGACATTAAGAGAATTGTCAAGAAACATTGGCAAATTCTTAATACAGGAGAGCTGACTCTGGAGATCCCTAGGTTTGCCTTCAAAAGGTCCAGTAACATCAAAGATGTCCTGGTTCATACCAGACCAAAACAAAATGTGGTTCGCAGACAGAACACACTATGGCAACTCCCTCCAGTGAAGGGACACTACCCATGTGGCTCCTGCAGCGTTTGCCCCTTTACCAATGTCACCAAGTCTATCAACTTGACCGAGACATTCACTTGGGAAATTCGTAATCACACCAATTGTAATTCCTCCAATTGTATCTACCTCATTAGGTGCCCTTGCGAATTACAATATGTGGGCATGACCACCAGATTGGTCAAGACTCGTATATCGGAGCATCGCAGTAATATCCGATGCAAAAAGACCAACACGGAGATGTGTCGTCACTTCCTAGAAAATAACCACACTGCTGACTCTATTTGGTGGGTTATCCTGGAAACACCCAACAGCAGATCCAAACAGGACCTGTTCCACAAAGAGCAGCGTTGGATACATAGGTTATCATCAGACAAACGGGGGCTTAACGAAGACATCCCATGGAGCAGTCTGTAAATATATCGGCTGTCTTTGTCCCAGGCTTGATACATAATAGTCTGTAATATTCTGCAGTATGTATCCCATATCCAGAGTGGCGGTACCTATAGGGAGCTGAACACATACAGCCCATATCCATGTAGTGTCTCCCAATGATATAAATTGACCACTGTAATTATACACATAGAGCATCATTGGGACAATAAATATATAAGAAGGGGCTCACTGTTCACCTTTTCACTCTTCTAAGATGGCGCTCATATTTAACGCCATTCCACATGAGAGATGCGATATGCCCGATTAATTCTTCAATATAAGAGGGCTGACCCATTCGTTTTCATAGATTCACACTACTAATAACCACCGCCTAAGAGTATTTTGAATCCAACACACCCTTCAATGCAAACACTAGTTTCTCAGTGTGAGCGCACTTGGAATCCCCCTTCCAAGATGGCGACCACGTTTGCATAACCTAACACGTGACCCACGAGCCACGAGGGTGACGCCCCAAACGAGCAACAAATACTGCAGCATACCGGGGACCCGACACTATCCGGATCCCGGTAGCGATGGGTAGGCGCAAGAGCTCCGACCAAGGCTCTGAGAAGTAAGTACACGGCGCGCCTTTTATAGCGACCCCCTGGGAGCGCAGCGGGTTCGGTAAACCGACCCGGACACCAGACGCTTGGTGTACAACCGGGCGCTTCCACAGCCAGTTTGGGCAATTCCGACTGAACACGAGGGCTCTGTGGTTGTAATTCCCGGATCGCATCCTATACATTTTGAGACTGGGCAACACCACAATATTTAACACCCTGCACGAGGGCTCTGTGGTTGTAATTCCCGGATCGCATCCTATACATGTTGAGACTGGGCAACACCACAATATTTAACACCCTGCAAGTGGCGCTTGCTAAGCGCCAACGCTGTACTTTGGTAGTGTCTGTTCATCCCTGAGACCCCAATATCAATATGAATATGGCAATCACTCTACAGGGGCAGATCCACGGCAATGATTACTTATATATGCCTACTTACCCCCATAGATTCCTACATAAGATGAATGTATTATAACACTATTGGTGCATACTGGTGGTGCAAGATCTGCAGTACATAGAGAAAACAGTCCACCAATGAAACACCCAGACACTGGGCGCTCCCTGACAATTTTGAAAAGAACACATCTTTGTCTTCCCTCTAGCCATTAAACCCCTATTGGCTCTCTCCCTTGATGTCACACCTACCGGGTACTGTTGACACCTGTACTCCTTGACCTGTAGGTGAGTATCTAAGGAATCTCCAGAGATAGACATATTGGATACCTTAAATACGACTGCTGCTATCATGTTTTTAATTTATCCTTTCTGTTTTTAGTTTCTAATTTTATGTTGTGATAGAGGTGACATGCAATAAAAGTGAATATAGTGGATACTTATTGGTCACTGCTCACAGAATGTCACAGGCACAGAATCACTCCTCTGCACGTAATCACAGTGTGCTCACGGTCAAGAATGGGTAGCTGTTGTCCTTGTATTTTGATAACTCTTCCCTTTTGTCTCCACTAGGCAAGAGCGGTTACAATCAGGTAGTACAACAGTAATAGTAAATTTGATGTTTATAGGTTGACACCTGTAGGTCTTTCCTTGTGATAGATGTATATAAGGTCCTGAAGAATCGCAGCATAATTGCAGAAGCGAGAAACATGTTGACCCCACTGAACGTTGTGTAGTCCTAGATCGTAATACAGAACCTAACTTCTGGCGATCATAGGCCACCCACTGATTTTATTTATAGTACGGGAACCACCAGAATAAATTGCTCTCCGGTATCCCTGGCTATATTTTAACTCACCCACCTACACTATCCACTTCTTACTTGGCCCCTCACTTGCACTTCACCCACAGGCTGTTGGAAAAAAGATCTCCGATAAAGAGCCCCTCCTAGAGGTGAGCCCGTTGGACATTGCACCGCCTGTCCAACGAGGAGCAACGGCCAATGATGAAGCATGACACTTGCAAGAGTGTGTGAGGCCATTCATTCCAACTAATGGGATGCCCAGGGTAGCACTCCACTGAGCACCACCCATCTTTTCCCTCCTTGACCTTTTTACTTTTACTTTTGACTCTTCCCTCAGGAACAACTGAGTCCCTTTTTGTCAATCAAATCTGTATACAGACTGTAAGTGCAGAAGAAGCAAAGAATTCTCCTTCTGATGAAATTCTTGTAGAAGGTTTTCCCACAAAAGTTTTGTTCGATTCTGGAGCAAAAATCACCATTGTAGCAAAAGAATTTTTCTTGAATAAGTTGGGACAAAAGCTTGAACTGTCTCGCCCAGATATAAGGCCTTTTGGTTATGCTGGTCAACCCATTAAATTACTTGGGGTTTTTGAAGGCATGATCAATTATAAGAATAGATTAACTAAAGCAAAGATTTATGTTTCTCAAAAAGGAGATAGCATAATAAGTTGGTTTGCTCTCAAGGATTTGGGCGTAATACTTGATCCGAACTCGACACCACCTATAGTTTTAAAAGAGCCTTTTCCCTGCACCTCTCAAACTGTTTCACTGGTCTCTCAAGATTTCACTAGTGAGCTGAAAATGAAATTTCCTAAAGTTTTTTCTGAAGACTTGGGGTGTCTGAATGAGTATTGTCATCGTATCATTTTGAAAAAGGATGCTGTACCTGTATGCTGCAAGGTACGAAATGTACCTGTGGCTGTCAGGGAACAGGTTAAAGCTGAACTCGACAAACTTGTAAAGGGGGGCATTATAGAAACAGTAGAGGGAACGGAATGGGTTGCTCCGATTGTTGCAGCTAAGAAATCGGACAACTCTTTTCGTCTCTGTGTTGATTTAAGAGAGCTTAATAAGTGTGTAGTTACAGATCATTATCCTTTACCCAAGATTGCGGACATGCTTATGTTACTTAAAGGTGCAAAAATTTTCAGCACCATTGATCTAAGGTCCGCATACCATCAGATTAGGTTGGAGGAGGATTCGAAGGACTTGACGTCTTTTGTGACACCTTATGGCACTTTTAGGTTTGTGAGACTACCATTTGGCTTGGTGTCAGCCGCATCGGTTTTTCAGAGGGCGTTAGAAAAAGTTTTAAAAGGTTTACAAGGTGTTAGAGTCTATCAAGATGATATTCTCGTGTTTGGCATGGATAATTCTCAACATGATTCTAGGCTCTTTGCTGTATTAGAAAGACTATGTGGTGCAGGTCTAACTGTCAAGATTGAGAAATGCAAGTTTAGGAAGGCTTCCATAGACTACTTAGACCACACAATCACTGAAGGAGGAATTTTACCTAAAGAGAACTTGATCTCTACCATTTCCAAGATGTCTCCCCCAGAGAACAAGGAAGAATTGATGAGTTTTTTGGGCCTTGCTGAATATTATAGCAAATTTGTGAGGGATTTTGCCTCTTTGTGTGCTAACATGAGATATTAGTTGAAGAAAGGAGTGGAATTCATTTGGGGAGAAAAATGTCAACACGAATTTGAAGTCATCAAGGAGAAACTAGCCTCTGCCCCGAAGTTGAGCAGTTTTGATCCTTCTGAAAAATCCATCTTGATTACTGATGCAAGCTTGAAAGGTTTGGGTGCAGTACTTGTACAGAAGTTTGAAGGCAAAGAGAGGCTCATTCTTTTTCTGTCAAGGAGTTTAAAGGGAGCTGAAACTCGCTACTCGGTAATTGAGCATGAAGCACTCGCTGTTTACTGGTCAGTCAAAAAGCTTAAGAACTTATTGTGGGGAACTACCTTTGAGGTTAGGACGGATCACAAACCGCTTTGTGAAATTTTGAAGAAAAAGGGTATTGATGCAGTGTCTGGTAGGATCACGAAATGGGTTGTTGGGTTACAAGATTACGATTTTGATGTAAAATACCTACCTGGAGTTAAAAACAAAGTGGCAGATGCTTTGTCTCGCCTTGTTCCTGTTTCTGAGGCTAATAGTGAGGAAGATTTTGATGAAGATGATGAAATGGTTTGTGTTCTAGAGGAGGCTGTCATTGATAAAGAGAGGTGGTTGAGGATGGTACAAGGAGATTTGATTCTTGTGGAGGTACTTAAGCTCTTGTTGACAGGATGGAAGGTTAAACCTAAATCAAATGAAGAGCTTGAGAAATGTTGGCATGTTAAGGATCAGCTTTCAGAGCAAGATGGTTTAATTTTTAGGGGCACTAGGTTAGTTCCACCTCTAGCTCTTCGGGATGAACTTATGTCTTTAGCGCATATTGGACATTTAGGAGTCTCGAAAACCAAAGAGATTTTGAGGAGGTCATATTGGTGGCCAAATATGGATTTGAAAGTGGAGCGTAAAATTAGGGATTGCATTGATTGTGCTCTTAGTGAGAGGGTGGCAAAACCTAAAGTTCAACCTATGGTAATTAGGGACAGACCGAACGCACCTTGGAAAGAGGTTGGTTTAGATATTTTGGGGCCCATTGTGTCAGCTGGTTGTGAGTGGTATGTTCTTGTCCTGGTTGATTTCTTTTCCAGGTGGCCAGAAATTGCCATTACTCGTGGCATCGAGACTAGGCATGTGGTGGCTTTCTTGGCCAAACTTTTTGCAAGGGAGGGCATTCCCAACACCATTCTCACAGATAATGGTCCTCAGTTAGTGTCTAAAGAGATGGAGCAATTTCTGTTAGAACAAGGTGTTAAACACAAAAAAACATCTTTGTACCACCCAGAAACCAACGGTATAGTGGAGAGATTCAACCGTGTTCTTAAAGAAACTATTAGGATGGCTAAGTCTGCTGGCACAGACTGGAGGACAGATGTTTTTAAAAAGGTTAAAGTTTACAGGATATCTCCTCATGCTGTTACTGGGAGGACCCCCTTTGAACTTTTTAGATCGCGTACTCCTAATACCCTTGTGGTGCCTGCATGGGTTAATGATCTGCAACCATGTTCTCCTGATGTGGGTGATGATTGGATGTTGCGTGAATCCTCTAGAATTGAGAATAGAAAAAGGATTTTTGATGCAAGGAATTCTGTAAAAATCACACCTGTCAAAGTGGGCGATTGGGTGCTTATTAAGAATCCCTGCAAAAACAATAAGGCCCTTTCTGCCACCTTTAAGAAGCCTATTCGTGTCATCAAAGTTTTTAAGAACGCCATCAAAACTGCAGATCATCGAGTTTGGAATTTGAACAGGGTGGTGGTGGTTAGAGATGATCTTGTGGAGGCTTCTTCTAGTCGTCATTGTCAAACTACTAGAGATGAACCTTCCTCACTTCCTCGCAAGTCTGCTAGAGTTTCTCATTCTCCTGAGTATTTAAAAGACTACATGACTGTGTAATTTATGTGGTAATGATTACTCATTCATTTTCATAATTTTGTTCTTGTTGTTAGAAGGGAGATGTGTGGCATCGTGGTTCTCTGTGCATCTGTGCTTCATGACATAGCTGCGCTGATGTCATGAAGCACTGGAATCTCCTGCACATCTCCTAGAATGTTATGCTTTGTTCAGCAGGCAGTTATAACCTGACTTTGATGCTGGCTGGATGTTCACCTGTGGATGGGATCTTTCTTCTGAATAAAACCTGAACTTTTACCTTCAATTTGTGGATTCCTATTTTACACTAACCTTATACTGTATGGAGTGAGGGGTCGCCCTTATATGAGCAGCTGTTGCGTTATACATTTCTATTCATGTATTCTAGGGAGCAGGTCTGTCCATGCTTATGTCTTGGTGACTCCCACACAGACAATGGCGTACTTTGTGTTTCAGTCTGTTGAGTGGAGGTTCTGCAGGGCCGGACATTGAAACGCCGAGCAGCCTTGAGCTTTGCAGAAGGGTTTGTGAGGTACCAGACCTTGTTTACGATATGAATGAGGCAGAGGCAGAGACACAAATTATGATTGGCAGATGGGCTTTTACAGACAAGGGTTTTACCTGTAGCGATACTACTAAGAAGGAATGCAACCCCATACACAAAAGGACCTTAACCCAGCACGGAAATAATTGGGCCCAACACTTTATCTTTAGTGATGCTAATAAAGAGGAAACGTGATCACGTGAATTAAAGTGGCGAGGTACCAGCTGGAGAACATGCCCTTACTCACAAGGATGAAAGGCTGAGTTGATGGCCGGATTTGAACCTGTGTAACTCACGAAGGTCCTCATTGCAAGTGCACTTTTGAAATTGATGTGTCTGTTAACAGCAGTTATTTATTTATTTATTTATTTATTTGGCTTATAGAGCGCGACAGATGCCCAAAAAAGGGTTTCCCGGCGCTAAGCAGAATAATGAACTCGCGGAGTAGGAAAGGAATGTAAATGGGAGGACAGGCAGGTCACTGATTAAAAAGCCAGGTCTTAATGGCTTTACGGAAGTACACATACCTACTTTCAAGGCGCAGTGGTTGGGGAAGGGAATTCCAGAGTTTTGGGCCAAGGAGGGAGAAAGATCTACCTCCCATCCTTGCCCGACGTATCTTAGGGACACAGAAGAGACCTTGGGTGGCAGATCTTAGGCAGCGGGCAGGCATATATGTGTGCACAAGGGTCTGGAGATATTTAGGTGCCTTGCCCCACTTTATTCTGTGCATAAAGCTGAGAGTCTTAAATTTGACCCTATTTTCAATTTTAAGCCAGTGGAGTGTCTTAAGGTGGCTAGACATACGGTCTCTCTTGTTGCATTTGCAGAGCAGCCTGGCTGCTGCATTCTGGACCAGTTGGATGCGTTTTGTAGTAGCTTGAGATGCCCCTAAATAAAGGACATTCCCGTAGTCCAAGCGGGAGGTAATTAATGCATTTATCACCGTTTTTTGAGTGTCGTCAGGGAGCATCCATATGATCTTTCTGAGCCATCTTAAGATTGTGAAACAGATGGCTGAGAGGGCGTTCACCTGAGGCTCCATAGTTAGTTCTCTGTCAATAATAATACCCAGGTTGTGAACCTGGTGAGATGGTAATGGCAGAGGGCCCATTTCAGATGGCCAATGTCTGGAGTTCCAGAGGTTCTGGTCGGGGCCTACTATCAGGACCTCGGTTTTACTGCCGTTAAGTTTAAGCAGGTTTTTTTTATCCACAATGAGATGTCCCTAAGGCCTCCCTGAAGACGTGAAGTAGTTTCAAGATTATCGTTAGACAGAGAAAAAACTATTTGGGAATCGTCAGCATATGTGTACATGGTAAGGCCAGCAGCTTCAGCGATCTGGGCCAATGGGGCTACATAAAGGTTGAAAAGCAGGGGGCTCAGTATTGAACCCTGTGGGACCCCGTATGGAGAGAAATGGACCTTGGATGTCGCATTGCTAGACGAGATTTGGAATGTCCTGAGCTTCAAGAAGGATGCAATCCAATCTAATGCCTTTCCTCTTATGCCTATCTCGGAGAGAGATGTAAGTAATGTTTGATGTGAAATGGTGTCAAACGCCGCGCTGAGGTCCAAAAGGATCAGCGTGGCCGTGCTACCCGAGTCGACCAGCTGTCGAAGGTTTTCCACCACTCCAAGTAGGGTGGTTTCCGTCGAGAATCCCGCACGGAAACCAGATTGGGAGGGGTGCAAGATGTTGTTGGCCTCAGTAAATTTGGAGAAATGTTCATGGACATGCCTTTCCAGTATCTTGGAGAGTGCGGGCAAAAGGGAGATTGGACAAAAATTAGCCAAAATCTTGGGATCAGCGAGCCACAACAGAATTTAAACAAGCAAAATCTCTGTGGGAAAGTCCGGGGAAAAACCTTAGCTTAACTAGAGAGTTTGACCTTGAGATAAAGATTTCCGCAGAAATTCGTCATTTGTTAGTAGGCTGTAAGTGTCCTACTCATAATGGCCCACTAAGCTATTAGGCTCCAAGCTTAGTGGCCCATTATGAGTAGGACACTTAAAGCCTACTAACAAATGATGCATTTCTGAGGAAATCTTTATTTCGACGTCCAACTCTCAAGCGAAGCAGAATCAAAAGGACACTTGTAGTGAGGACCTTAGAGGGCTAATGCCTGACGCATTTAATGATTTAAGACTGTTTTCTTGCTGGCACCTCGCCATTTTAAGACACGTGATCGCGTTTCCTAGTTATTAGCATCACTAAAAATTAAGCTGTTGCTGAATCTGCATTGTGTTGCAACTCCTTCCTCCCAGGCAGATCTGAAAACATGCGGTTGCTTGTGGATTCGTCCGCATACCCCACGTAGACGGCGCCCTGTCCAATCATGGCACCCCGTACCGACGGCTCGCTCCTATCCAAGGGGGACTTGGGGGGGGGCAGCCGACCGCAGGGAGGTCCCCCCAGGCAGTTTGGGAGGGGCGGGAGGGAGGGGGTTTGTCAAGCAGCCAGGCAGGCATTTTGTTTTTGGGCATGTTTTTATGTAGCCCAAAAGGAGTCAAAGCATAAATGCTTTGGGATCCGGCTCCCAGCCTCCATTTTAGGTTTGGTGACCTGGTGGCTGGGAGCTTTAGCTAGATTTTTTTTGTCAGGTATAGTTAGGTAATTTCTTTGTAGTTAGTATCATTGGCGGCTGAAGAATATTGAGTGCTGGACGTACTCCAGCTTCTCAGTGAGGCAGGAAGGATGGATTTGGTTTTGGGGGACATTGCATGGCCATCGCACCCTGCACGGTAGGCCTCAGCTGGAGTGGCACCTGTGGTGGCAGCGTGTATGTCCCCCAAACGCCCCAGGATAGAAGCATTACGTGAAAGAGGCCACCAGGTCTTCAAGAAGGTGTCCCAGTAGCAAAGTCGCAACCTGCCAAGGGGGGTAGGTTGGGAGTGGAGGGCGGCTTTGAGCGAGAGGGCGGGGGGACCCCGTGGCTGTCAGAGTGGTGTGCACTGACCCACCGGAACTGCTTTCCGCTCTGGTGGTTAAAGAAAGAGCGCTGTCTTCCCCCGCGCCGAGAGGGAAGCGCGGGGAGGGTGGAGCACCAAGAGACGCTCTTCCTCGGCTTCCGCTGCCCCAGTTTTTGAAGCAGCATTGGAGAGTGGGCAGGAGAGGGAGCCAAATTTTTATTGGGCTGCCGGTGGGCCTTCAAAGAATGTTAGGCCGGAGGGGAGTGAGCAGCATGTCTCTATGGCGGTTCGGGCTTATTCTGAGTTCAGGCCCAATAGGGTGCTGGGTAGTGCCAGGAAAGACCCGAGTATGTTGGATTTTGAGGCAGGGGTGACAGGGATACTACCAGCCCCCTCCATTTCCTGCCACCTTATTCTACTAGGCATGATGCAGCCTCTGTAGTCAGCAGCTCGTTGGTAGAGGGGGAATGGGCATAGGTGGGCGAGTGGGGTGGTTTCCACTTTCAGGTGGGCAGTCAGGATGCGAGAACTTTGGCATCGGCCCCCCTGTGGGGTCATGGGAGGCCGGTTTCTGGGGACGGGGAAAGCGTAGGAGGGGTTGATGAGGAAGGTGTGGGGGAGCAGGTTCAAGTCGGGGGCAGGTCTTGGAAGGGTTTGGATATCTTTCTGTCATGGGCAGAAGGGGTACGTGGCATTGGAGCAGGGGATGGTACGGTATTTCATTTTTCTCCCCAGAGCGGTACGATTAGGGGTAATTTGGTAGGCCCAGTGGGGGGGGTGGCCAGGGGTAAGGCCGCAAGATATTTCTCAGGCACAGGAGGTAGGGAGAGTGGGAGCCAGGTTCCGGGGCCTTCATCGGCTGTAGTGCAGGCAACGCTGGAATGGAGTAGTGATGAGGAGTGAGGGGAAGGCTGGAAAATGGGCTGATCCTATATAGGCTCCTCCCCTGCAGCAGGAAGGGGCTTGACAATCTGTTGTGATTGTAAGCAGCGCAAGAACTAACGCGCGCCACTAACCTTATCCGGATGACCAGCAGAGACGATTGGACGAAAGTCCCCTTGACTTGTCCCAACACAACACCCAGCAGTGAAGTTATAGCCACTTTCTGAGCGTGTATTGCAAGAAGCCGGGAGGTGATAAGGTGATAGTATGATCAAGGTTTGCTGCACTCTCTTCTGGGTCTGGTCTGAGTTATCCACGAGATGTCGGTTGAGGAATGTACTGAAGCTTTGGGAGACAGAGAGCAGGAGTAAGTACCTCACCTGACTAGCGTCAATCCCCCCTACCCCTTGGTTACTACACTTACCAAAGGCAACACTGTATGGATCGTACAACGTTATGGTGCTGTACCCTAATCCGAGATAACTGGATACTTGTAAAGGAAAGTTATAGTCACTTCCCTCAATAGAGGTCGTTGGTTCCAGAGAGACTTTTGTACCCTCCGGCTCTGAAAGGTACTTTTTGTTACAGAAACGTGGCGTTTCTTGCCCGTCTCGTTTTGCCCACAATATTTCTTGGGAACAAAAGATGGCCAAAGTATCAAGGAAGGGTATATGACTTACGGATCAATTACTTGACTTCTAAGGTCGGGAAACTCTGGTGCGATAAGGAAACATAGAATGCGCTTCGCGCGGTTTGGAATTAGGAATGTAAAAGGTTTTGAAAGAAGAACGAGCCCGTTCTTCCTTAAAAATACTTGCGACTTGCAGCAGGAAAACAGCTTCTCCTCTAACCTTGCAGGCTCTTCGTTGACGCGGGGAAAACACAACTCTGGCCTCGCAGGCTCTTCGTCGACGCGGGGAAAACACAACTCTGACCTCGCAGGCTCTTCGTCGGCGCTGGGCTTCTAGGCAATAAATCCGGCGGGGACAACACCTTCGGCCATCACCAAGACTGCCAAAACAATTGTCAAGCACCTTCCTGCTGCAGGGGAGGAGCCTATATAGGATCAGCCCGTTTTCCAGCCTTCCAAAGCCGCATTGCCCTCTGGGACATGTAGTCCGTCTGGAGAGGACGCCCTATTCGACGTCTCTTTCTTCTGGCTGTGGTTGCAAGAGAGATCGCAACAGATGGGAGGCTAGCAGGAGTAAGGGACCCAGCACATCAGTGCAAACTTTTTCTCCACAGGACAGGGAGTGTTCCGGAACGGCAGACTCAGTAGGGCGGATTGCGTCCCAGTTGCACCGAGGAGAAGGGAGGGTGGAGCCTCACGCGGCACATTCCGTACCGTTGGAGGATCCTGGCGCGGCCAGCACAGGAAGGTCAAGCGTGACCTCGCTGGCCCCAACGATAGACAGGACACGGCGGAAAGATTGGACAGCGGATGGAGATTCTAGGTGTGGTCAACGATTGGGGGAGTACCAGCATGTACAGTTGGCTCCCCCGCCAGGTGTGGAAGACAAGGGTGGTTAGGGCCGTAACAGGTCATGAAGGGTCCGGTAAGGCCCGTGGTGCGGTGTTGGTGTCAGATCCTCTACTGATCGAGGAGCCGGTGGTACTTGACTATGATGAGCATAGCCCAAAGGAAGGGGAATTGAAGGATAAAGAGGATGGGGGGAGCCTTCTCATATGTATCACAGTATTTTGCAGGCACCGGAGGAGGTGCAGTCCAAGAAAGCAGTGGCGTTTGGACCCAGAAGACAGCAGGGCCCCTCGGTGAGGGCTCCTCGGAAGGTGAACAACACAGAAAACGTGGCATGGAGGTCGGTACCAGGCCGGGCCCCCTTGTTAGAGGCAGGTGAGATTGGTGGACCACAGGCAAACCAAAAATGGTGTCTGTGGGTACTGGGGGGAGGGGGAGGGAGGGGTTGGGGAAAGGAAGCTTCACAAAGGTAAACATGTTAAGGATCAAGGGGTACGAACTGGAGACATGGAGGGAGCGTTGGGTACTAAGGTGGAGAGCGGGATGAATACCGAGGTGACTGAATTAGGTAAAGAGCCGTTACAGAGTAAAGAGTTAAAGATTAAGAAGCTGCCGTACATGGGTGTGACTAAGCCCCTGGGTGCGCACTTGATGTTAGCAACCAAGGAGCGGATTTGGAAGGGGGAATATGTTGAAATACTGAGCTCCTTCGCAGAGAGGTCCACTCGAAAGAGGTCTCCAAGGAGGAGGAGTATGAGTTGGCTAAGAATCCAAAAGTGCCTTTAACGATTGAGAATTGGACTGCAGCATTCCTAATTTATGCCAGCGTATATTGCGAAACATTTCCGGAACGCTGTGTTGCCATTTTAAAATATATGGACGTTAATAGGAAAGCTCAGATTACAGGTAACAGTTTTGCTTGGGTGCAATATGATGAGGAATTCCGGGCCCGTATGGCTTGGGACCCGGAGGCATAGTGGGGGGAGTTGGATACTGACTTTTGGCAGCACACAAAGGGGGCACCGGCTAGGGGTAAGACCACATTCACAGCTAGTGGGTTGCCTTCAGTATATCGGTCTTTTCAGGGAAAGCCCACCCAGGGAGGGTTGGGGAGTGGAACAGCTACCCAATCAGGTACTGGAGCGTGCTGGGATTTTTGGCCTGTGCTCAAGGGAGTACAGTAGGTTTCGACACAAGTGTTGACAATGCGGAAAGAAACATCCCTTGCTCAAATGTTGGGGTTAAGCCTCCGGGCAGCCAGCATTGGAAACAGCCGAGTACCAGCACTCTGGGACCCTCTCAGCAATTCCAGAGTGCTATAGGAGATAAGGGTCCCCAAGGGTCTGGGCCCAAAGGCTCATACTCTGGTTAAGGTATTTAAACTAACAGAGCGTCTGAGGGGGTATGAGGATGTGAGGGCTAGGAGGGTGCTGTTGGAAGGTTTCAGGACGGGTTTAGACTGGGTTACACTGGTCTGTGGCAGAAGCGGTGGGCCAAGAATTTGAAATCAGCTGAAGAACATAAGGCAGTTGTGCAAGAAAAGCTGAACAAGGAGGTGCAAGAAGGAAGGATAGCAGGGCCATTTGAGGATTGGCCATTGGAGGACTTGATTATTTCCCCAATTGGGGTGGTCCGCAAGAAGGAGGTGAAGCAGTACAGACTAATTCAACACTTATCATGGCCAGAGGGGTCTTCAGTTAAGGATTTTATTGATGAGGCGGCGGCTTCTGTTTCATATTCCTCAGTTGACATTGCTATGTCACTAGTAGTTACCAGGGGCGCAACTGCAGAGATGGCAAAACGTGATATAAAATCTCCATTTAGGTTGCTTCCAGTCCATCCAGATGATTAGAATCTTCTGATGATCCATTTCGACGGTAAATGGTATGTGGACAAAGCACTTGTTGTTCAATGTCTTGTGCTTTGTTTGAGTGTTTTAGCACCTTCTTGCAGTGGCATTTTAAACAACATGCTGGTCATGAGTTGGTAACACACTACTTAGACGATTTCTTTTTTGTTGGTTCCCCGGGCTCCACGGAATGCCATGTAGCCCTGGACACTTTCCAAGAGCTCATGGGGGACTTGGGGGTACTGTTGGCACCAGAAAAGTCCATGCTCAACAATGTATTTTCTGGGAATTGAAATTGTTTCAGTGGTAATGCAAGCTCGCTTGCCAGTGGATAAGAAAGTAAAAATGTTAGAGCTATTGAACGGTATGCTATCAAAACGGAAATTGACGGCGAAAGATATTCAGGTCCTGCTAGGCCATCTTAATTTTGCATGCAGAGTGGTCAGTGCAGGGAGGACTTTTTGTAGGCGATTGGGGCGTGCACTGTCTGGTCATCATTTGCCTGACCAACATGTCCGATTGTCAGCGGGGGTAAAGGAAGATCTGCGTATGTGGTCGGTCTTTTTAAACTCTCTTAATGGAGTTCAATTGGACAGGGAGGATGACTTTCGGTGGGATGTTCAGATCTTTTCAGATGCGGCAGGCAGTGACGGCTTTGGCCTTTATTGGCAGTGCAGGTGGTGTACCGAGAAATGGCAGCCTCAATGGAAGGATGGCGGGAGGAGCATAGCCTTTCTGGAGCTGTTTCCGGTTCTGGTGGCCATGACACTGTTGGGTGAAGATTTGGCACATAAGAAGGTTCTGTTTCGGATTGACAACATGGCAGTGGTGGAGATTATCAATAGGCAGTCGGCGAGAGACGAACAGATCTTGAAATTGCTTTGGGTTTCTGTATTAGGCTACCTAAGACATGATATTGTTTTCAGGGCTTTACACAAACCCGGTATGGACAATGACATTGCCGATGCTTTGTCTCATTCGCAGTGGGAGAGATTCCATGGATTGGCCAAGGAGGCGGACAGGACACCAATCCTCATGCCGGAACATCTTTGGTATGTAGGCAAAGTAGGGTCATACAACTGGTGGTAGGATCATTGTCAGCATCGACTCGGGTTGCTTATGCGCTAGCCTGGAAGGATTTCTTGGCATCAGGAGCCTGTAGGCGGGGGGTAGGATGGCGGCGGTCTGAAGATGTGATCCAGTTTATTCTTGACCTTATGGAAAAAGGTCTTTCTAGGGTTACTATCGCCGGGAAGCTAGCATGCATTTCTTTTATGGGGAAACTCCTTTGGGGTTACTCTCCTTCTGTGGGGGAAGTTGGGAGGCGAATGTTGGAATGTTGGGCTAAGGAGCGGGGGGGGAGCCCCCTGTCACAGCAGAATTTGGCCCGTCTTTTAGAAGTTCTACCGTTGGTTTGTAGGGATAGTTTTGGAGCTTGTTTGTTTTCTACACTTATGGTATGGATGTTTTTTGGGACTCAGAGCTTTTGGGTTCTAAGTTGCAGGTGGTCATCGGGTGGCAAGACGTATTTTTATCTGAAAGGGGGCTTCCTATTTGGCTGTACGGCTCTAAAATGGACCAGAGGAGCTTGGGTAAAGGGGTTTGATTGGAGGCGTCCTCCCCGGTTGCCACCTGCCCCCTTCAGAGGGCCCAGTGTTGGAAGTAGTTGTCAGGTGGGAAGGTGGGGGAAGGAGTCTTTAGACATGCCAATGGTACCCGGGCCTCTGAATATCAGTTGGGGCATGGTGTTGCGTAAAGCTTTGCGGAGTATCGGGCTAGACAGGGCCCACTATGGGACTCATTTTTTTAGGATCGGAGCAGCAACGGAGGCTTACAACCGGAGATGGGCTAGGGAGGATATTATGAGATTAGGGTGCTGGTCTTCTAACTGTTTTCAATGCTATGTGAGAAATACTACGGGGAGGCGCATCCGTCATCCTCTTTTCCATAAGTCTGATACTTCTTTTCTCGTTGTAGGTTCAGTGGCTGGCCCCCACTCAACGGAATTGACCATCTGGATTGTGGGGCATTCATTCGTGAAATGGGCACATGTACAGGTGTGCCGTAGTTATTTTGGTTTATAGAAAGGGTGAGCAACCCAATATACCCTTGCAGGCTTGGGCAAATAGTATATTTGGAAAAATGGGCCAGCAAGGGGTTTTGTTTGAAATTCTCAGTGTCAGCAAATAAGGGACTCAGGTTGATTGGGTACCCACACTACTGTTTGTTAGTGGCTGGATGTGATTTCTCTAATACAGATCAATAATGTTACCACACTAACACAATCAACTGAAAAAATACAATAACCAGGTTGTTGAGTCAATAGATTATTATTTTCTTTGTAATAGATGAATTCAGTCAATGATATAAATAGGGTACAGAGAAATGCATTTGAGACATAAAAGGAGTGTCTTATATGCTCCAATCTTACATCACAAAATGAGTCTATACTGCTAATAAATAGTAACACAAAGATTTCAAATGAATAAAAGAAAATCAATGATGACTGATGAATAGTAAGCAGAGTTAGACTTGGTAGTCGACGTTTCGGTCTTTTGGGAAGTCACTTCACAAGACCATCATCAGGACAAAGGCTTTATGTATTATAATTGATGACCCTAGAGAAAATTGGATTGAGGTAAAACAACATACACTTCCAAAGATGGTCAGTGATGTTTGTTGAAGTTAATCGAAACAACAGGGAGATTCTGCAAGTAATCAGGTCAGGAGTTTAAGGCAACAGCAATGCTTGTGCCTAGATATCAGATACACAGCAGAGAAATGCAGGTATCAAAGTTGGCTTCAATGGCAGCTGGTGGAGGGTCACGATTTGTGAAAGAGGAACGAAGCAACGAAGTTTACGACGTCGGCAGCAACAGCGCATCAGATTGAATACAGCTGTATTCAATCTGATGCGCTGTTGCTGCGGACGTCGTAAACTTCGTTGCTTCGTTCCTCTTTCACAAGTCATGACCCTCCACCAGCTGCCATTGAAGCCAACTTTGATACCTGCATTTTTCTGCTGTGTATCTGATATCTAGGCACAAGAATTGCTGTTGCCTTAAATTCCTGACCTGATTACTGGCAGAGTCTCCCTGTTGTTTCGATTAACTTCAACAAACATCACTGACCATCTTTGGAAGTGTATGTTGTTTTACCTCAATCCAATTTTCTCTAGGGCCATCAATTATAATGCATAAAGCCTTTGTCCTGATGGTAGTTATTTTGGATCATTATTAGGTTTCAACGAGTGTTTATTTAAAGTTGTTTGGAAGGTAAAGAGCGGAATGCTTTGGAGGGAGTTGATTCCTGCTTTAAATAGGTGGATGGTCCGGGGCCAGTACCCGTATGTTCTTTTAATCCACTTGGGGGAGAATGATCTTTGTGGGGTCAAATGAGTGGTGTTGTTGAGGGCAATGAAGAGGGATTTTGCACTTCTTAGGGAACAGTGGTTAGGTTGCCACGTTTTGTGGAAGGAGTTGGTGCCACATAGGGTGTGAAGGGGAATCCTAGGGCGATTGACAGGGCTCGTAAGAAGGTGAACCTAGAAATTTCCAGATTTTGTAGGAGTTTAGGTTTTGGGAGAGTGACCCACAGTGACATTCGCTTTGAGGTGGTGGAGTTTTTTTAGGAGTGATAGGGTCCACTTTTCTAGGTTGGGGCATGGACCTGTATCTTCTGGAGATGAGAGAAGTCTGTCCAGGTGCTTGAAAGTGCAGGAATATGCCAGTAGGAAAAAAAAAGTTCTTTTACTAGATGGGGGAGCAGAAAGGGGGGGGAGTTGTTTCGCCACCCCGGCTTTCTGGGTGGCGGGGTTTAGTAGTATTTTGCCAGGGTTGGCAGAATTTTGGTTGTTCATTTGCATAGTTGGGTCATCAACAGGATATGTTGGGCAGGTTAATTTGTTGGGGTGGTTGCATAGGTTGGGGGATCAAGAGTTGTGAAGGGGCAGGCAGGGGATTTGGTGTAACGGATTGTTTGAATTATATGTTCAGATGTTTATGCAGTGATTTGTATTGTTTGTAATTTTTTAATGATGTAATGTGGGGCGGGGTTAGGAAATATTTAGGGGCGGGGAGTGGAGGTTAAGGAAGTGTTTTATTTAGTGAGGTTTAGTTTTGTAAGGCATTGGCCGAGGTTTTAAATTTGTTAATGTGCACCTGTTTCAATAAAGCGACCTTTTACACACAAAGAGCTGTTTTGTGGTCTGCTCCCACCCACCCCTCCCTCCCAAGGGGGGAGTGGGGGGGCAGCCAACCACAGGGAGGTCCCCCCGGGCAGTTTGGGAGGGGCAGGGGAGGGAGTTTGTCAGGCAGCAAGGCAGGCATTTTGTTTTTGGCTTGTTTTTATGTAGCCCAAAAGGAGCCCAAGCATAAATGCTTTGGGCTCCAGCTCCCATCCACCATTTTAGGTTTGGTGACCTGGTGGCTGGGAGCTTTAGCTAGATTTATTTTGTCCCTCCCTCCCTCCCTCCCTTTGAGAATTTTTTCTTTTAGGTTTTTAGGTTGTTTTTTCATCTTCCTTCGGTTTGCGTTGTTGGGACAGGTGAGCTGGGATTCTTTTGTACTGTTGCTTGGAACAGGTGCTGTGCGGGGGTTAATGGTATTTTGCCAGGGTTGGCAGAATTTTGGTTGTTCATTTGCGCAGTCGGGTCATCGACAGGATATGTTGGGCAGGTTAATTTGTTGGGGTGGTTGCATAGGTTGGGGGATCAAGAGTTGTGCAAGGGCAGGCAGGGGATTTGGTGTAACGTGTTGTTTGAATTATAGGTTTAGACGTTTTTGCAGTGATTTGTATTGTTTGTAATTGTTTGTAATTTTTTTTAATTTAATTTATTTTTGCAAAATACATGAGTCAGCAGAAATGAGTCACTCTAGTACATACAGTATATACTACAGGCATTCAAATTAACAAGGAAAGTGTGGGATAAAAAAGCAATATTAATAACACTGAAACATCCATAGTACACAAAGAGAAATAAAACACAATATAGAAGATCATAAATTATGGATTACCGTGTGGCTCCATGACCATAAAACACAATGTTACAAACATCAGGTAACCCAGGCAAGGCCGGAATTCTAGTTTCAGACTCAAGGTAATGCGAAACTAGTCCCCAGATTTGCTCACCAAGCTACTTTTTTCGATGGCCTTTGAGGGCATATACACTGTACTCCATATTATATACAGCAAAGAACCGTGCCCTCCATGCTTCAAAAGAGGGTGGTTCCTGTTGCAACCAAAAAGAGGCTATACTTAATCTGAATACCGATGTAGCTAAAAATGTTAAGCAGGCATGTTGCTTTGATATTCCTGCCTCAGTGGATCCCATCTCTACACCTAAGAGAATCTGAGTAGCAGATAATTGCGTAGGGGTACCAAAGATCTCTGATAAACATTTCTCCACCTGCGTCAGTAAACAAGCTAGGGACGGGCACCGAAAGAAAATATGAACATCATCTACAGATGGGTATCCGCAGCGGAAGCATTTCCCTATTAAATCCCCAGACCAATTTGAGACCTTATCTGCAGTGTAATAAAGATTAAAAAGTGATTTAAAGTGTTGTGCAGATAACTTTGCAGAGAGAAAAAAATTCTTTGCCATATCCAAAGAAACTTCTATTTGTATATCCTGCCTCCCCAATTTAATCCCCCATTTGGAATCTTGTTCTATAATATCATTGGCCTTTGTGCTTAACATATGGCCATATAACATACATATCCTCACTGCTTTCATGTTGTCTTCTATCAAGGGATTAACTTGGAAAATGCCTCCACTATTCACCAAATAATTCCTAATTTGTAAATACTTGGCAAAGTTCTCCCTAGGGAGCTGGTACTGTTCACGCAATTGTTCAAAAGATTTAGGACAGCCTTTAGAGTAAAGGTTGCCCACCACCCTTATTCCTTTCAATCTCCAATTATGAACCACCCGATCCCACAAATCAACTGGCAAGAATATTGAGGATACCAGTGGTGTATACCAAGACATTTTCTCAAAGCCATACATACCCCTTACTACTTTCCATACTTTATACGCTGCCCCCATGACCTTAAATCTAGTGTGCTTGTAGTAGCTCCACTCAAGGTGTAAAAACAAACAATTTTTGGCTTTCACCCCCAGTAGCATCTGGTACATGGATGGGCAAGATGGCGGCCACGACTGTGGCCGTGTGAGGTGGTGTGTCCATAGCTCCGCATGATTCCCTTTTACCTCTGTGACTGCCCGTGATTTCTCCCCCGATGGTGGTAGCAGCAGTGCTGGTGCGACCGCTTGATTACAGAGCTGTGCTGAGCAGCGGTGTACTGGCTTGGCTGATTTGGACTCAGAGGTCGTGGTGTTTTACTGCAGCTTAGCTCGGCTCACGCCCCCACTCCGACTCGAAGGGCTCCAGTTGAGGCGGATTACGAGCAAGGAGACGCCGGCATTGATCGTACGGACCGCGCTCGGCTCAGTGTGTGGAGTTGTTACGTCTGCGGCGGGCTGAGACTCAGTATTTGACGCTTTCCGACAGTGGCACCTGTGGAATCTTACTCTGGGAGTGCTAGTTTGATCTGCGCTGCTTCGCGCTACAGTCAGCTTTGTTTGCCGGTCCCCCCCCCCGCTGCCGCCCAGGAACATCGCGGCCGCCGAGCGGGGGGACTACAGCCCCCAGGAGCCTCTACTCCACAACCCCGCCCACTGACGTGCCCGGAAGGCGCTTAAAACTACGTGGCTCCCTCGGCAGAGTGGGAGACACTTTCCGACAGTGGCACCTGTGGAATCTTACTCTGGGAGTGCTAGTTGGATCTGGGCAGCTTCGCGCTACTGTGAGCTTTGTTTGCCATTCCCCCCCCGCTGCCGCCCAAGAACATCGCGGCCGCCGAGCGGGGGGACTACATCCCCCAGGAGCCTCTACTCCACAACCCTGCCCACTGATGCACCCGGAAGGCACTTAAAACTACGTGGCTCCCTCGGCAGAGCGGGAGACGCTTTCCGACAGTGGCACCTGTGGAATCGTACTCTGGGAGTGCTAGTTGGATCTGCGCTGCTTCGTGGTACAGTCAGCTTTGTTTGCCGGTCCCCCTCGCTGCTGCCCAGGAACATCACGGTCGCCGAGCGGGGGGACTACAGCCCCCAGGAGCCTCTACTCCACAACCCCGCCCACTAACACACACAGAAGGCACTTAAAACTACGTGGCTAACTCCGCGTTGCGGGACGCGCGTTGGCGGCGCCGGGCTAAGCCTGGGCAATCCGGGGCTGGCCGAGGCTGGGCTGGGCCACCCCTTTTGGTTGATCTCCCGTAAATCCCTGGACTTACTGGACCTATTAGTAAGGCTTTTTTTTTTCCTTATTTCATTTTTTTTAACTTTTAATATAGTCTCTCTCTTATTTTGGTATACCTGTACGCGCTTTTTTTTTCACATCATCCATCATGGACACTCTGCCAATATTGGCCAGGAAATCCCTCGTGGGTGGGTCCGTACAGGACACACTAGACCAATTTATCACGAGGGCGGCATCGGTCTTAGAGCGCGAAATTGCTCTTACCGAGCGGCGCTTATTTTCTGAATTGCAGAAGAAACGCTCCTCCCTGGGCCATATTCAGTCAGTAAATACTCCTCCCGACCGGGCTTTGGCCTCGGATTGCTCCTCTGATATTTGCATACCATTACAGCTTCAAGATCTGCCAGAAACACCAACACGAAGCAGGCTGTCTAATCAAGTGGATATTAGCTCCTGTTCACAAACTGAGATTTCCTCAGTCGAACAGATAAGCCTAGTAGCCATTGACCCTACTAACAAAGGAGAAACACATACACTAACTAATACCTCTGGAACAGGTCTACTATCCAAATGGAATGCTGGGGGAATCAGACGCAAGTGTAGACCCACCAAATCAGCTAAATTAGTAATGAACCCATCCAACATTAAAGCCCCAGCAGAAAGTAAATGTGAGCAGTGTAACTCATGTACTAAAACATTCTGTACACAAGATCTAATGAGTGACTTAGAGAAACTGATTAAATCCCTGGTCATACCACTTGTTGAAAGGGTTAAAAGGCTGGCGGAGCAACTGGGGTCTCTTCACGAGGGAAATTTAGCGAACTCAGAACTGCTTAAAACAGTAGCTAATAATAACAAACATTTACCTGTTGACCCAACGCCAGAACTGGTCAAACCCCATTCTCTGCAAAACCCCGAACCCTTGCTTACCAATAGAAATGTCACCCCCTCTACCCATAACAAAACAAACAGTAGGGGAGGGCTAGAGGGATGTTTAAAAACCGATGCCTAAGTAATGTCCCCAAAGGACTCAATTACACACAAGGTACTTAGGGGTCTAGGAGCTGAAACCAGAAAAGTGTTTGCTGCTATAAAACCTATGTCTAGTTAGTACTATAGGAATATAAACAATAACAGACCGAATCGTCAATAAATGAAACACCTGTAATTGTGAGTCACCCCAGTTGTTTTGGATTCCCATCAAAGTCTTACAAGATCAATATTATCATTTGGTAATCCCTGGCGGGTATTGTGTCTCCAGACCATTGAGATCACAAGCATACCCTCTCGGATGGTTCGGGGTAGCGACCACAACCACACAGGTATCACAAATGCTGTTGATTCAAATGGGAAAAGTGCAGTGCAGAAAGGAATAAGTGGTGATTTAAAATAGGATAGGGAACTAACAGAATTTTTTTTTAATAAGCGTTGGCCCCTTCCTGATTAAAAACAAGAACAGACTGGTAAAACTATCGCATTAATAACAAATATCTGCGAGGAGACCAACATGTTTCAGCCTGGGAGGGAGTGACCTCGGGCTTTCTTCAGGGTCTCTGTTCTAGATGGTGCTACTGCCTGTATAAGTGTAATAAAGTGTGAAAAATTATACAAAAAAACACACAAGTGAAAAGAGCCAGAAAAGGATATAGTGTTCCTTCTTCTGTGTGTACTCCTCTTCGGAAGCAGGTACTCGGTTACTGTAGTCGGGGGACAAACATACAAGTGAAACACTTTCAGCAACCCTGGTCTGAGTATTACCAAGCAACGAGTCAAGAACTTTGTCAACCTGTGATACTCACCCAGTACTTCCGGGGAGTGGACCTCACCTCTTCCTGGACCTGGCTCAGGATATGTGAGACCCCGCTCTACGGGAACAGAAACCGACCTCATGGTTATGGTTATGGAGGGATCAGGTAGATCTACTCTCAAGCATACTACATGAAGTCAAACATGTTCTGGACGTAGAGTATACTGTCATACACCAAAGCGCGCTCTCGTGCCAGTGCCCCTCGTTGCACCCACCCGCCACGAGTCCAAAGGGACTCGAGAGATGTTCTAATGACAAGGCTATGGGTTAATGTCAAACGTAGCCCGCCGGGGGTGCTGGCGGAGCTATCGTCTTACCTGTCCGTCGTTGTCTCGAGCTGTGACTGAGTCAGGGGGAGGCTCAGAGCAGTGTGCGTCATTCTTACTTGAATGGTTAGAGAAAAAGTTCCCAACCAATCAGCCAGAGACACAACGACGTAATCTCATACTGAGGCTCGAACTACTCGATGACGTCATACTCAACATTCGGGTAGTTCTAATGATATGCAAAGGACCCCATGGTTGTTCAGTGGCTGGTCAAGATTGCCTGGTGGGGAAATTAGGAAAGACTGAACCATGGGATGTCGTCATTCAGTCCGTGTTGATCAGTACCCAATTTGTACACCCATCTTTGCTCTTTGCGAAATAGGAAGTTGGACACATCGCTTACATGGGTAGGGATGTGTGGTTTTTCAAGAACATGCCAATGGAAATCGTTTTCACTGTGATTATGCTCGATAAAGTGTTTGGTAAGTTTCGAGATATCTTTTTTGCAGCGGAATGTACTTTTATGTTCCTGCATTCTCACTCTAACCTTCCTGGTGGTCATGCCAACATATCGTTCGTTACAGATGCATGTGAGGAGGTAGATAAGGTTGTTGCTGTTGCAGTTGGAGAATTGCCTCAGCTCCCAAGGTCGATCTGTCCCGATATCCACACTAGTGATCTTAAAGGTGAGTGGGCAGACAGAACAGTTGCCACAAGGGTGGTGGCCTGTAACAGGTGGCAGGTCCCAGAGGGTGCCCACTTCTCTCTTAGCAGTGGTTTTGGGACGGGTGTGTACCAGACGATCCCTTAAGTTTTTTGAGCGTTTGAACGCAAATAGGGGGAATTCAAGTTTGTCCTTCCCGCTATTTAGAATGCGCCAGTGCTTCTTGATGATTTTCTGAACCTTATTGGACTTGGTGTTATAAGTGCTCACGAGTGTGAGTCGTTCTGTCGGTGGTTTGGCAGGTTTAGGTTCCAGTAGCGCAGCCCGGTGGTTGTTGGCTGCTCTTTTGCATGAGCGATTCACCAGTCTTCTGGGGTAATGCCGTGACAGAAGTTGATTGGACAGTTCACCGGCATGTCGTTCAAAGCTTTCTGTGGTGGAGCAGTTCCTACGGACTCGTAGGAATTGCCCAAATGGGAGATTATCCCTTAGGGCCTTGGGATGTTGACTCTCATACAATAGGAGGGAGTTGCGTGCCATTGGTTTGCGGTAGAGTTCGCTCTGTAGGCCATTCGCTGTACAGTAGATGGAAAGATCCAGAAAAGCTACTCTTTCTTTACTTATTTCAATAGTGAAACGAAGGTAGTCATTTTGATGATTGAGCCATTCGTGGAATTGTAGAATGGATTCTTGGGACCCTCTGCACACTAACAAGACATCGTCTATATATCTCTTCCACCAGATAATAGACGTGAAATGTGGGTTGCTCGCATGTAGTACCGTGGTTTGTTCAAATTTGTGAACATACAGGTTCGCCAGGGACGGGGCAAAAATACTTCCCATGCTGGTTCCTGAGATTTGATGGTATATTCGGTTTTCAAACATGAAGAAATTTTCTTTCATTGCTATAGTAGCAAGCGACATGATAAAGGGTACAGGAGTGATGGAGTCAAGCTCAGATTCCTCTAAGATGGTGCGGACGGTGTCTAGAGTAGCATTCTTGGGGATCGAAGTGTATAATGACTCAATGAGGTAGTCAGTCTCTTGGCGAAAGTCAATTTCCGGGATTACCCGTAGGACATCAGTGGTGTCCTTCAGATACGTTGGCATGGTGTGCACCAGAGGTTTAAGGAAATAATCCGCAAATGCCGATAGAGGTTCTAGTAAGGACCCTTGTCCTGAAATTATCGGTCTGCCAGGAGGAGGTCTTTGTGGTTTATGTACCTTGGGCAGAGTATAGAAGTATGGCATAGTGGGATTTTTGGCCTGTAGGAATTGAGCCTCTAGGTTGGTTATCCAGCCCTCTGCCAAAGCTTCCTCTACTAGATTCTTGATTTGGTTCATCAACCCTGGAGTGGGGTCGCTGGTCAGTGGTTCATAGGCTGTGCGAATGCTCAGTTGGCGTGAGCATTCCATTCTGTAAGTTTCAACGTCTTGGACCACGATGGAACCCCCTTTATCGGCAGGCTTCACGACTATGGTGTCATCTTGGCAAAGGGAGTTCAGTGCCTTTCTTTCAGCTGCAGATAAGTTGTTGTAACCCGAGCGGGTCGAGTATTGGATTTGGTCAATATCATTTTTCACAGCTATCTCGAATGCGAGAAGCTGGGGGGGTATAGCATGGGTGGGAGGGAGGAAGGTGGATTTGTTCCTGAGACCTGTGTTGTTATCAGGTTCGATGCGAATGTCATCGCTATTTTTCGGTTTGAAAAAGTAGTGGAGCCTAAGTTTATGAAAAAACTGAGCTAACTCGATTTGGAGTAGGAACGGGTCTCCCTCCTCTGTGGTTACAAATCCAAGCCCTTTATTAAGGACTGTTTCTTCCAAATCTGTGAGAGTACGTTGGCTAAGGTTGACTACCAGGCTCTCACTGGTGGTATTGGTTACTCTTGGGCACCCCTCCTTGTGTGGCTCCTGGTCCCTGCATGTGGGCCTGCTGTGTCCTCCCATTGGACCTGAGGTTGTCCCTGTGACGGTCTTCTTTTGCCCCGTGACCGTCTGGGGCCACGCGCTAAAAAAGGCTGGTTATTGAAATTAGGGAAACCTTGAACAGGGGCCATGGGTGGTTGGAACGTGCCAGGGAAGCCCCAGGGTCCTGGTGGCCACCATGGCTGGTTGGGCATGTTGTATTGACCCCTCTGGTTCTGATATCTTCCGCCCCCTCTACCCCGATTTGGGCCAGCATTAGGTGGCTGATTAGTGGTCTCTGAGTCGCTGCCAGTGTCAGAGCTGGATCCAGAGTAGTTGGAACCATTCCTCCTCCCATTCTTGGTAAAGTCAGGAGCTTTGTAGTTATCGCTGGTGTAAGGGTACACCGTTTCTAGTTTGAATTTGGCTAAGTCTTTCTTGAATTTTTCAAGTTTAGTTTGTAGTATAGACTCAGCAAATTCTTTGTTAATTCTGTCAGACTCGTCTTTATTTTTCTTGAAGTTAGCGGTGACCGCAGTTTTTATCTGCCCTTCAAGGACCTGTATCTCTACTAGTATGGCGTCTGCTACACGTTTGGCTGTACTGATTATTAAGATAAGCCAATCACGGGTGCAGCGCCAGGCAATCAAAGACCAGTCACCCAGAAATTTCTTATCGGTAAGAAAAAGACGAGGGGCATTAGTTACTATCAGCCCCGGTGGTGCACAGCTTGCTCTCATGTACTCCGCCATGATAATCCCGTGAGTCTCTGTACGGGAGTGTGATTTCTTCATGGCTAGCAGTTTCGTCCAGTCGTCAGTCTTGTTAACTGTGGGTGTGGGAAGAGTGTCCAGAATGCTTGGCATGTTATCGAGTATTGATTTGTACATAGCATCATCATAGGCTAAACCATGGCGTTCTTCCATGGTGGTAGTGTGGGTAGGAGCTAGAAAAGCACCGTGAGGAAAACGCAGGTTTATGACAGGTTAGTGCTATTCTTATTTATAGAATAGATTTGCTCTCAAACAATATGAGCACTCAAATATAGCCCGCAGCTGCACGCTGCTCAAGGTCATAACAAAACAAACAGTAGGGGAGGGCTAGAGGGACGTTTAAAGACCGATGCCTAAGTAATGTCCCCAAAGGACTCAATTCTTTCAAACTCAATCTGCCAGGAGGAGGTCTTTGTGGTTTATGTACCTTGGGCAGAGTATAGAAGTATGGCATAGTGGGATTTTTGGCCTGTAGGAATTGAGCCTCTAGGTTGGTTATCCAGCCCTCTGCCAAAGCTTCCTCTACTAGATTCTTGATTTGGTTCATCAACCCTGGAGTGGGGTCGCTGGTCAGTGGTTCATAGGCTGTGCGAATGCTCAGTTGGCGTGAGCATTCCATTCTGTAAGTTTAAACGTCTTGGACCACGATGGAACCCCCTTTATCGGCGGGCTTCACGACTATGGTGTCATCTTGGCAAAGGGAGTTCAGTGCCTTTCTTTCAGCTGCAGATAAGTTGTTGTAACCCGAGCGGGTCGAGTATTGGATTTGGTCAATATCATTTTTCACAGCTATCTCGAATGCGAGAAGCTGGGGGGGTATAGCATGGGTGGGAGGGAGGAAGGTGGATTTGTTCCTGAGACCTGTGTTGTTATCAGGTTCGATGCGAATGTCATCGCTATTTTTCGGTTTGAAAAAGTAGTGGAGCCTAAGTTTATGAAAAAACTGAGCTAACTCGATTTGGAGTAGGAACGGGTCTCCCTCATCTGTGGTTACAAATCCAAGCCCTTTATTAAGGACTGTTTCTTCCAAATCTCGCTACCCCGAACCATCCGAGAGGGTATGCTTGTGATCTCAATGGTCTGGAGACACAATACCCGCCAGGGATTACCAAATGATAATATTGATCTTGTAAGACTTTGATGGGAATCCAAAACAACTGGGGTGACTCACAATTACAGGTGTTTCATTTATTGACGATTCGGTCTGTTATTGTTTATATTCCTATAGTACTAACTAGACATAGGTTTTATAGCAGCAAACACTTTTCTGGTTTCAGCTCCTAGACCCCTAAGTACCCTGTGTGTAATTTACCCCCTCTACCCAGCCAGTGACCACTGCCCGGGCTCCAATGAAAAAGGCGGTAACGGGTGATAGAGGTTTAAACAGTAACCAAGGTTGCGAACAGATTAAAAATCCAAATCCATCTCACATAGGCCATAACCCACCACGACTTGATCAGCATATTGACCTTCCGCCGCAGGCAGAACCTCATGTAATTGTACTCAGCGGTGTACCAAAACTGCCACCAGGGAAATATGAGGCCCCTGAGGTCCTGAAAAACAAGGTAATACACTGGCTAAGCAAAAACAGGCCCCTACCACCTGGAATCGATGGCGAAATATTGCTTGTCAGAAGATTAGGGTGGGTAGGAAGGAGGCCAAAGGACATACAGGCGGACTGTATTATCATTAATTTTAGAGACCTTAGGGCAACAAATTACATCAGAGACTGGTTTCCTAAGGATATGGGGGCGACATATCCACCAGGGACTGAAGTTATTTCTACCCACGTGCCTTAATAGGGACAAATTCCAGACCCCTTTATCATTCCAACCGGAGTATGCAAGGTTCTACCTTCAATGTTACCACCCTTAATAGGTTCGCCCCACTTAATGGAATGGAGGGAGTAGATTGACGCCCAAGTGGGACAAAAGAATGGGAGGTGGTTCAACTTCAATCCGTATCTGGTGTCATTTTACCCATAAATGAGGAAGCAGGAGTATTCGATGACTTGCGGAACATAGGGAAGATTTCCACCTGTAATAACCAAACCAATGTAGGTTATCGGTTCTTGTCCTGGAACCTAGCAGGGCTAAAGGACAAAATGGACCTTCCTGGTTGGTTAGATCTGGAAAAACAATAAAAAATCCTGTGCTTTCAAGAAACTTGGTCGGTGAAAGAGCTTAATTTACTGGGCTACCAAACTTTTAATACTCCGGCCATTGCTACCCACCGTGGAAGAAATAAAGGGGGCTTATGCACCTACATTGCAACCACCTCAGACATATTAGTTCATAACCTTATATCAGCAGACTGCTACCAGATCTTGGCAGTGAGTTGGTCTGGCCAGTATAGAGGGGCAATTATAATTTTTTACAATAATGCTCATCTCTCTACTTGGGAGGAACTCACAAACTTCAGAAACTCACTTAGAGAGTTAGAAAATTCAAGAGAGGTAGTCTTATTACTATTATGGATGGGTGACTTTAATTGCTCCCTCTGTACTTCACACGCCACAGGTATGTGCCCTTTGACGGGTAAGAGAGAGGAACCTCTAACACACTGTGTCAACTCTAAGCTAGGGGATTTGCTTAATGCACTAATATATGAGTTTGACCTGCGCTTTATCAATGAATGCTGCTCACCAGAAGAGAGCTTTAAGCTGACTTTTTCTGGTAGAGGGGCCAATACGCTAATCGACTTCACTTTTCTATAGTCCAGATATCAATCACTTGTGATATCCTGGGAGACACTCAATGTTGCCATGAGTGATCACTATCCTATCTCCTTTCGATTGAATATAGTGGACCGGGAAGCAACTACTAAAACTTCATATTCTACTCCCATCACTTTAGCTAGCACAATGGTTACACCATTGAATGGGCTAAGGTAGATCCTAACCTGTTTATTCAAAAACTAGTTACGAAAATGTATGACCAACTACTTATCTGCCTTTCAACAACTGTGGGAAATTGGCAAGTACTTGACGCATTTGGTAAGATCACAAATGAGATAAAAAAATATCTGTCTAGACAATACAAAATCCAGACTAAGAAACACAAGGGTTGGTTCGATAAAAATTGCAGTAGGGCACATCGAAATCTGAAATCTGCCTTACAGGAAGACCCTAGATTTATCGAACGTGTAAGACGCAATAGGAGAGCTTACCGGGTAGCCATCGATAGAAGGAAAAAAGAGTTAAAACCGGCACTATGGCAAAATCTCCATGACGCATGCTTAGCAAACGACAACATAGCGTTCTGGAGAGCGGTGAATTCCCCGTTTTTAAAGGACAAAGAAAGAGATTCTATTGATATGGCTATTTCTGGTGACTGCTGGGTTGAGTACTTTACTAATCTATATGATAACCAACCCGGGCTAACTACTTCTAGCACTAACCAATCGATGATACAGCTAGAGTCAGGTGGAGCACAAATTTTCCCCCTGGCAATCGAGGAAAGTCCTGCAGGGAAAGCTCCGGGACCGAATGGGGTCCCAATTGATTTGTACAAATCTGTGCTACCTCTCTGGTCCCCGCTGATCACTAACGTCTTAAACCATGCAAATGGAGTTGGCTTCATTCCAACTTGGTCAGAGGCAGTGGTAATACCCATTTTCAAAAAGGGAGATAGAAATAACCCCGCTTGCTATCGTCCTATCTCCCTTCTGGATAACCTAAGGAAGGTAGCGGGAAGGATAATCCTTAATAGGCTTCATGAATGGGCTGAGGAAAGGGATATTATCACGGACTTGCAATATGGCTTCTGTTCTGGGAAGGGCACAATCGAACAAGGCTTGAATTTAGCACTCTTAACTGCAAAATACACTGAGGCTAAGGAGGAAAGCCTGTGCATAACATTCGTGGACTTGAGTTCCGCGTTCGATTGTTTTGACCATGTGATGCTGTGGAGCATTCTATTTGACATGGGTGATGACCAGCGGATTCTGACATTTATAAGGGAGTTGTACAGAGATGCAGATGCTAGAGTAGGCTATCGGGCGGGGGGTTTGTGCTCGGACAAATTTAACTTCAAAAGAGGAGTGAGGCAAGGGTGCATCCTTGCACCCTTCCTATTTAAACTATACATTAACTCGGTGGACCTTCACCGTAGGAAGTTTCAGTTTGACTACCCGGCTGTGGAGAGGAAGTCCATTCCCATCCTCCTCTATGCTGACGATGCTGCCTTAATGTCTCGCACCATTGTCGGCCTATGGAGGGCGGTTACTGAATCTTCTGAATACATGGGTGCCCGCGGCTTAATAGTAAATGTCGCAAAAAAGTATTCTATGACTTGTAGTACTTTGAAGAAAACAAGTAGAGCCATCTATCTGGGAACCAAAAGGATTGAAAAGACTAGTTGGTTCTCCTATTTAGGAGTTACATTTGATAGCAGAGGCTCCTGGAAAGAGGCTGTCTGTACAAGAAGATTGGCCCTTAGTAAGGCAAACAGCGCCTTGATTAATTTTTCAAGAAAATTAGGCGGGAGACCAGTGCAGGAGTTTATACAGATTTATAAAGCTAAGTGTGTTCCCACTGGTACATATGGGGAATGGCCAAAACAGATCAGATTTAATATACGGAAAATAAATTCATTCGCTATCTACTGCCGGCACCAAACTCAATGTCCACCTATTTTTGCAATGGGGAAGTGGGCTTAATTTATATAGAAGATATCATTAAATCGTCCTCAATTCTTCTATGGCATAAAATCTGGGTGACCACTGAAACATCGCTAAATAGAGATGTTGTGCGAGACTGTCTATCTCTTGACGGGGTAACAAAAATTAAATGGCTCAACTACATCAAGGAAATGTCAGCTGAGTTGGGCCATAAAGAATACTTTGACAATCCATCCTGTTTAGAAAAAATCTCGAAAAAAACTCTTAAAAGATCTATTATGGAACACCTAGCTAAGAAAAGGTGGCATAAAGAAAAACATAAGCAATCTGCTATGGCCTATCAGCTGCTGATTACCCATGCTGGGATACAACCCTATTTATTGTTAGAGCCTAGCCCATATTCGAGGATGTTGTTGACCAGGTTGCGCGTGGACACTTTCTTTCGTTTAGTGACATTTCCTAAATGTAATGATTGGTCTCCTCACCTAGAGTAATGCCCCTGTAATGAACTCTCATCCCAGACTGACATTCACTGTATCTTCTTTTGTAAATTTTATGTTATCCCCAGGAAAAAGTTTCTGATACCAATACTAAAGACCTGGGACATTAGAGGGTGCTTTGCCGCTTTCTCTAGATTGAAAACATTAGAATCACCTTTAGTGATGAAATCAGTCACCTCTTATCTAAGGATTGTCATTGCTTTGAGGAAAACTCTGTGATATGTGTATATTTCAAATGTGGTTATTACATTTTTGGGCATTTTTCTCTTATCTTTTGCACTAAAACGATCCCTCTATACATTTCGAAATGGGAGAGAGATCCTGTTTGTTGTGGTATATGATATGTTCTCCCAATATATGTTATGTAACATGAATGTGATGGAAATTTTTTACTGATTTTAATATTTTAATCGAATGCTTTTTATATGTGCTTTTATGATTTTATAACAAAAATCGAATAAAGCTGATTTTTTTGACTTTGACAGTATTTGTATCAATAAAAAAATAGAGCGACTGACTGCCGTCTGAGAAGAATTGGTGTGTGCAGTGCTCCTGGCCCCAGTTGCCCAGAGTAGCTGTGAGAACTTACGATACTCAACACTCGACACTGGTAGCCCCTCTAGGCGCGGTAAGAAGTTTATGTTTCACAATGGCACCGAATGGTAGAGGTGGTGTGAGGACCCGTGGGGGAACATCTGCGAATACACCTGTTGGTGTAGTTACAGAACCTGCTGCAACAGCCCCGTGGCTCAGTGCTGCTAGCGAGAATGCTTTATCTGGAAGCGGTGACATGGGCGCTCATGCCAGTGATAACAGCGGCAGTACTGACAGCACCGCTACTATATACCTCAAGGCACTGGAGGTGCACAGAGTACGGCAGGTGGGACTAACTTTCAGCAGGAGCGTGCAGCGGTCTTGAAGACACAGGGTATTCACCAGAACCAGACCATGCACCAGAAACAGGATACCCCCGCAAAGCAGCGGATTGTCCCAGCAATCTTTAATAAAAAACAAGAAATGAAGGCGAAATTGGGCGTAGAGGCTGTAGGAATGGTTCAAACAACTCAAACAGTTCCTGGTGCCCAGTATAAATCGTCTCAGGAAGAAGTGACCACTTCTACTGGAGCCGTTATAACAGTCCTAGCCCCAGTGCCCCTGGCTTTATTTGACCAAGAAGGTAGTACTAATACTATCTTAATGGCAGCCCTGCCAGGGAATGCAGTTAACGCAGTAGCAGTCATAGGAGACAGCAGTTTACCGTCAGGGCCAGGGCCAAGCATTGACTCTACTGTATCAGCAACTAAGAAGGGCATTGAGTCTGAGTATGCTGGATCTGAGGGCAAGTTCTACTCCATGTCTGACTTAACAACCGCTTCAGATAAGGAGTTTGATGAGGATAGCTCTAGCAATCCGGGTGATTGGGGGGATATTCCAAATGACGAAGAAGGTGAGGATTTTGATCGATCCCTTTCCTATGAAACAGTAAGGAAGGTGGCGGAGACTGGTGAAGGGCCACTACACGAGCAGAGCCTTCCATTAGCTCAGCCAAACTTGGATGAGGACTTTGAGGAGGATTCGATTACTCTTGGCCTAATTTATAAAAGTGTTATGGCTCATCGTAGTGAAACCAAAGCAGAAGGCTTACACACACAAGGGGCTGTAAGGAAACTTCAAAATACAGTACGGCGCTTGGTTAAGACCTGTGCAGAAGTTACCACTCGTGTGGTGGAGGTGGAAGAAAGAGTTTCCTCAGCCGAGGACTGTTTGGCTAAACAGCAAACAGCTATTGAGACCCTGCAAAAGTCCAAAACAGATGTGGATTAGAAGCTCACGGACCGAGAGAACCGCACGCGGCGCAATAATCTGCGCGTTCTAGGCATAGCCGAGGCAAAAGAAGGAGCAGACCCACGGAAATTTATTGTACAGCTCTTTAAGGAAGCCTTCCCTGAGCTTGATGCTTGGAATTGGGAAACTGAAGTGATTCGGGCACACAGGTTTCCATTTGTTGTGCGGCAGCGTGGAAAGGAATGACAAGCGGATCAAAACTCATACCCCAGGGCGATTTTAATCTGCCTTAATAACTATCTACTTCGAGAGGCGCTATATGATCTGGCACGCCCTGAGAAAAAACGGAGAGGCATGGGATGTGAGTTTTTCGTACGCCCTGATTTTTGTCCTGCAACGGTGCATGAACGTTGGCAACTCCGGAAACTAATTGCACCTTTCCAAGCAAAAGGGGGCCAGGCCTTTTCGCTCAACCCATCTAAATTAAGAATCATCTTCAGTGGTCAAACTAGATACTTTACATCTGGGACGGTTGCACAGGATTATTTAAAGGAAATTGATAAGGGTCAGAAAAGCTAAAGGGATTAGATATTAATGTTAGTTGTCAACAAATGAGCAGGTAGTGGTAGTAGACTTCATATTGTGTGTATCACGGGGGGAAAAGTTACATTTTTTCTGTAGTCTACAGAGATTATCTCTCTCTTACAAATTATTTTTTTCTGACTCTTTTTTTCTGTTTCCTCCCTCAAGGTTTGAGTGCGTATTTGTATATTCCTAAGAATCTTTGATTATCGATTAATGGGGGCATATGGAAAAATATGCCGTGTGAGTTTTTGACTTTCCGTAAAATGCCTATGATATGTGATAAAGGGAATCGGAATCAAGAGGGGAGAGGCAACTCTTTTTTTCCATGTTGTTTTATTTCTTAGGGTCTGTGTCAGGTTGATAAATGAGAGAGATAGAGTGTGGGGGTAGGGGAGTCAAAAGGGGGGCACTGGGCATATCACTTCTACATCGCAGAGGATGTGGTCCTTAAGCCTCATTATGGGTGGTGGGGGTACGTGGGGGGTGGGTGGCGGTACTGGGTGTTAGTGGATAGGGGGTTGGGGGGGTGATGGGGAAAAAAAGAAAATAATACATGAGTACAGGATGGAAATGAGTTTATTCTGCGCATTGTTTTCTTCTTCAGTCAGTATGTGGGGCTAGTGAAGGGAACCCAGACACAGCTAGAGGGCGAATAGGGGTATTAGGATAGGTACGTTGAATGTAACGGGGCTGAATTCAGTGGATAAAAGACGGCAGGTCGCGCAGGAACTACGAGCTCTCCTTTGCGATATAATTTGTCTCCAGGAGACTCATAGTATGGTCAAAGCGGCAATTGCTTGAAGAGCTGGGATTTAATCTAATAGCCTGCACTAAATACTCCGGTACGGCCAGAGGGGTTGCAATTTTGGTCAAAAAACATATAGGCAACAGAGGCAGAATTTTAACTGATGGGCTGTGTAGGTGGGCAATTGCGGAATGTGTTGTCGGTCCTACACTATTTACGATTTGTGCAGTTTACGGGGCTAATCTTGATGAAGCTGCCACTTTAGAGTTTCTAAATGTCGAGTTAGCGACTTGGCCCACACCACTGATCCTGTGCGGTGATTTAAATATAAATTTAGCACCTAATATTTTATGCAATGAAAAGTCGAGTTATAGTGGCAGAAAACCGCGACTCTTTAAAGCGCTGCAGGCGCTAATTATTGCACATGGGTTAGTGAATGTCTGGGCCTTTTTAAGGGGGGGTGGCTCCTGGGTATACTTTTTTCTCTTTTCCCCATCAGAAGCTAGTGCGGCTGGATTATGTTTTTTACTCCACGATCATTATTAAATCAGGCTGTCATTCAGGTACACCCAAGAATCACATTAGATCACGGGCCAGTACTTCTCTCAATGACAGGCATAGTTGCAGTTACTAGGCCAGGGGGGTTTTCTTTCGACCGTAAGCTATTATTAGAGAAGCTATTTGTTGAATATATGAAACAATGGATTACTACTTTTTTTAATATCAATCGTGGGAGCCCCAATGTAGGATGCGTTTGGGACAGTTTCAAGGTCGCCTTTAGAGGAGAAGCTTTGAGCTTCGGATTGTATAATCAAAAATAACAAGCAAGACAATTTCAAGAGTTATACCAAGAGCTGATAAAGGTTGAGGAGTCACTTATGCAGGGCATCCATGCTGGCAAAGAAATAACTGATTTGATTACGGCGGTGGCACGGCTTAAAGCAAGGCTAAATCTTAATTGGTCCCAGGAAACTGCAAACATTTTTTTTATCAAACAGCAAATGCATTATGAGTACGGTGAGGCAAGTGGCAGATGCCTCGCCCATAAATTAAGATGGAGAGAGGCAGCTCAACGGATAGATAATATCCTAGATTCGAATGGTGATTCTGTTGAAAATGAAAGCGGTATCTTGGAGGTGTTTAGACAGTTCTATGAGGTACTATATTGAAGAGATGAGAATGACGAGGATACTGCGGCTACTCTTAATAGTCAGTATTGTATGGCAGATCTCCCTGTAGATGAAACAGAAGGGTTAGAAGCACCCATTTTGCTAGAGGAATTAGAAGCAGCAGTGAACCGGCTGGCTGGGGGCAAGCCTTCAGGTCCAGACAATCTACCTTTCGAAATTTACAAAACTTTCTTTTCTGTTTTAAAGATAGATCTCCTGGCAACAGTGAGAATGGCTCAGAAAGGTGCTCCCCCATGACTTGGAAGGAAGCATGCATAGTTGTGTTTCATAAAAAAGATAAACCTGCGAATCTGCCCGGCTCATACTGTCCCATCTCGCTTTTGAACGCAGATGGGAAGATTTACTCAAAAATCTTGGCCAATAGGCTATCCTCTGTCATCTCTTCACTAGTGTCTACTATGCAGCACGGGTTTATTCCGCATTGAGGAACGGCGAAACATGTTAGCCGAGTGATAACTCTTTTCGATTATGTTAACATACCTCGGGAACCACTTTGATTCATTTTATTAGATGCCGAGAAGGCCTTCGACCGGGTCTCATGGTGCTTTTTATGGGATGTTATGAGGCGTCGGGGTTTTAGGCCAGAGTTCATTACATCATTGCAGACACTATATCATTAACCTGTGGCCCGTATTTGCACCATGGGACTTGGTCGGAGGTGGTTCAAATACAGAGGGGCACTAGGCAAGGGTGCCCCTGTTCCCCCCTTTTATTTTCATTATACATTGAACCATTTTTAAAAATGCTGGAAACTAGCACTAGGATTCAACCAATGGCCATACAGACCTACCAGTTTAAGGTCCTTGCTTATGCGGATGACATTGCTGTCGTTACTCCAAGACCAACCATAGCGATGCAGGAGATCGAATACTTAGCCACAGAGTTTGGCGTGGTTTCTGGCTACAAGCTGAACACAGCCAAAACCCAGCTGCTATGTGCCAATATGTCGATGTATTCTGATCTGAGGGTATGCCAAGAGGTTATATATTTGGGTGTCAAGCTTAGGGTTTCTGCAACTGCCCTTGCAAATTGGGAGGCTCTTTTATCGGGGGTAAGAAAAATGTTAGACCGGGCTGAATGTCTGCATCTCTCCTTAGTGGGGCGATTTATTTTTATTTATTTTTATTTATTTATTTATTTATTAGCGATTTTTAAAGCGCCTGGTGACCCGAGGGCATCCCCGCGCTATAATTTTATGGCGATCCGAGGACAGAAGGAAGGACTTTATTTAGATTTGCAATCTATTAAAAAATTATGAAACTTCCTAAAATGCTGTATTTTTTTAGATGTGTCCCCTTAGAAATTTCAAAGGCGAGCTTGGCACAGCTCCAAGCTATTTGCATGCGATTTATGTGGTCTGGGGGCAAGGCCTGTCTGGCTGGGCGATACATGGTATTACCAAGAAAGTCAGGTGGCTGGTCGGTACCTGACTTAACGCTGTATTATTACGCTTGCATGATTCAAGGTGTGAATATTTTGTTAACAGGGGCTGGTCCCTGGGATATTGTTGTTTGTAATTTTGTAATGATGTAATGTATGGGTGGGGGCGGGGTCATGAACATTTTAGGGGCGGGGAGTGGGGGTTAAGGAAGTGTTTTATTTAGTGAGGTTTAGTTTTGTACGGCATTGGCCGAGGTTTTAAATGTGTTAGTGTGCACCTGTTTCAATAAAGCGGCCTTTTAGACACAAAGAGCTGGTTTGTGGTCTGCTCCCCCCACCAACCCTCCCTCCCAAGTCTGATCCTGTGGAGGTGAGTGCTTGGCTTCTTGAAAAGGCGCGTTGTTGCTTTAACATAGGAAGGGCAGACGTGCTTGGCAAGCGCTATCATGCCAGTCCAAATCGCTGGCGCATGTTGTACCCTTCGCATACCGCCACGTACACAGGAGTACAGTCCTGTAATTTACAACACTTGCGTTTGCTAATAATGCTACAAAAGAACAGTGCCTAAATGAATCTGAACTCCCTCCTGCGTATTTATGGATTGCGCGACACTGTCAAGAGAACACTGACGTTTTCCTGCACGTGTTTTTAGAGATGTGTTCATTTGAAATCCTTAGAGATAGAAAGACAGGAAAGAGAATGCGGTGACACCATTGGCTACCTATTACTGTGCCTTTCTAATATCTGCATTGTTCAGCTCCTAGAACCCCAGACACACTCATTGAATACTTAAGAATGTAAAGGAAGTCATCGATTTGTTTCTTAATCACGAGCATCAGCAAAGGTCAATACCTCAGCAAATTACAGTATTTCCTTGGATGCATTCAATTATTGCCTCGGGAGAGGGAACTAAAACCCAATGGAGAAATACAGTGCGCAGAGAACATAAATAGTGTACAGATATGTCCAGGGAGCACAGACAGAACATGAGTCATAGAAATAGGCAGAGTGGCATTGACTGCCATGTTTTAACCTTTACAATGTTTTAATTAGTATTTCACTAAGATTTAATAAAAAGCGAGGAGCTGAAAAGACAGTAAGAAACGCTGCTAAGACTCTTTCCTTTAGGTAAAGCTGTCACTAAAGGACTGATTACGAGTTCCACAGTTTTGGTGGGGTCTTAAATTCAAATTCAGAATTTATGTTACCATACTGTAATAATTCTTCACCAGCACCCTACAATTATGAGTCGAACCTCTTGAAATAGAGAATTACCATGTAGGAGCCGATTTACTGGTTGTAAAACTCTGCGAGCTGTCCAATTCAGTGGGGTCTAACACATATATTTACCACCTGCTCTGAGCAGTGGTCTCTGTGTGGTGTGGGGGTGGAGGGATGGTGGTTTGGGGCTGGAGGGCAGGGCTTTAAGTGGAATGAAAGAACTGGGGGGTCTCTCATAGGGGCGTGGCCACTGTAATTAAGGACGTGGCTAAAACACTTAAGCTAAAAATCTGTGTTTAGCACAGATTGCTGCAGCACTGATATTTTGCTGCTTCTTTCCATTCATCCAGATATATAACACAACAAGTAACATTACACCTACAACAAGCCAGAATTATTGACTTTGTCAATGGTTGTAAGTTGCATAAGATAAATGAACAACAACTGTGGCTTCCTTGAATATTCACACTTGTGGGCCAGGTTGTGGCATACGGCTAGAGCAGCTGACCTTTGAGCTGAGAAAACAGATTCGAGCCTGGCGTCCTGTGATTCAAAAATGAATATGCCCATGTGTGATGTAACTGGTGCTCATGTAAAGTGCTACAAGTTTGCGCTATAGAAAACTGAAAAACAAGTCTCTTTGAAGTTACATCAAAGGCAGTGACAGGTTGTACTATTGCAGAGTTAAGGTGTTTTTGGTTGTCCTAAGGGTAAAAATGGCGAGCCTGATAGGGACCATTTTCAGCACCTGCTTTTAAAATCGTCTGGTGCTGAGCACCGGCAGGACACAGCCCATTAAAAGCCCTGGTGGAGGGGAAGCTATGTTCTTGTGGAGGGGCTGCACTGTATACTTTCCTGCTATAAAAAAGGGAGGGAGACTTGGCTGTTGCTGCTAAAGATTCAGGTCATGTTTCCATGCAGACTTAAGGACCGGTAAAATTGTGTCTGTTGTTCCAGATCTAGAAATGAACCGTATCATTATTAATGATTGTCTTACACTTGATTTAGCAGGACGCATTCCGTGGTTAAATTGCATTAAAAAATCTGCAATTTATTTGGGAAGGCCGAATTATTTACTGCCCCAGAAAAACTCCTAAAAACAGATATGGTCTGGGTTAAAAGTACTTATCTTACTATATCACAATGTGAAAGAGAGGCCAAGGAATGAAATAAACCCTTTGTGCATGCTCATCAGTTGCTATGTACGTCACAAATGATTGAGCCATATCTCACTATTGTAACTAATGAGCACCCCATCTTTTCCTCTTGGTTCGATTCAGATTGAACCAGTTGCACTTAATTCTTTCTGAATCAAGAGGATGGAATAAGCTGGAGGATATGGCAGTCTGTACATGTGACAATTTTCTATTCAAGATTTGATGCATTTTGTTTTATTTTGTGATTACTTTTTGCATATCAGAAAACGGTTTATATTACCTATTTTAAAAGACAAAGGTTTTATTTCGGCCAGACCAGCTTTTATGTATTTACAAATGCTTAACAATGTCTAGTAAACTTTCAATATAGCTAGTTCTTTAACCGCAGCTGTTAGACTAAGGAGAAAAGGCAAATTAGTACCCCTGTTAGGTATTGCATGAAATATTTATTTTTATTTTTATTTTCTCATCATGTGCAATTTGATGAACTAGATTCTGTCTTTAATATTCTGTGATGTATTTGACACTCTAATATCAAGGAAATAATTTTTATTGTGTACTTATATATTTTTAGTATGCTTTTCTGGTTTTAATTAACCGAATAAAGTGAATTTGACTGACTGACTGACTGGGTCTGTTGTTCCAGCACCCTGGAGAAATGAGTGAGAGAACGGAAGACGGGAGAGAGCATATGCGTTTAGACCTACCATAAGCTGCTACTCCCTATGTAGTGGTCTTGGTTAACATACCCAAATCCAACAAGGTGGTGGGAGAAACCTGGGTGACTTTACGGAATAAGTAGTTACAATGGTTGGGCTATAGACCAGGACTAACCGATGAATTATTTAACGAATTCAAGATGGCACGGAGGGTAAGCTGGCTGGGGGGAGGATTTAAAACTGAGAATAACAAGGACCCCCTGGGTAGTGAAAATCTATAGACTCCTAGGGCAGGGTAGCAACAGATGCAGAAAAATTCCTAGGACGTCTAGGTATATCAGTGTACATATAAGTCGGGCCAGTTATCAAGAAAGAACAGTGGAAGGGATTGGCAAACTTATATAAAAAGTATATTTTTATTAGGTATATTTAAAAATCATATTGGAAATGACCAAAGGTCAAACAATATGATGGATATGTAAAAATATCTTTGACAACATTACATGCAATAATCATAAAAGGTTAACATAAAATTCATAATACACAAAATAAAGCAATATATTGACAAAAATATACAGGTAATCACAAAAATAAAACAAGCATAAGAACTCGACGCGCGTTTCGGCAGGGGACCGCCTTCTTCAGGAGACACAATTTAATTCCTGAAACACAGTTATAAAAAAATATATCTCTGTTATCTAAGCATACATAAAATTTGTAAAAACAACATTTTCATTTATTATTTCTAACATCTTTAAAACCTCATTCCTAACTTAAAGGCTGACCATGACTATTGTTATGTACACTGAAGGCCTTTGATAAGCCACATAATGTCTGACGATTGTACAGTATCTGACTTAACTTAGAATCGCACCCCTTGGTCTACGCGACTACCATTTTACATTGGAGAGGAATACAATCAGGTTCCTATTTAAGGACTGAAGTAGAATCACTACTAAATTCATAAGATTCAGACTCAATCTTAGAAGCTGTTAGCACACAATATGTATTCAAATGTACGCATCAGTTACAGATTATCTTTTAAGAAAACTGTTTGTTAAAAGAATATCCTACCAAGCCTTTGGCATAAGTGCTCAATTAACACGGGTATACTCACAACGGTAAAACTCTATCCATGCAGCCACACCAATCCAAGGTGAATCTTCATGCAATAATGATGCGTTTATTATATGTACACTGATATACCTAGACGTCCTAGGAATTTTTCTGCATCTGGGGAGAGGATTAAACCATACTGAAGGGGACTGCATTGTACTGACTTTTAAAAGTCCAAATATCGTGCGGTCAATTTTGATTATATTAGGGAGGAATTATACAGATAATTCACAGATTATTGCTGTCCCTTTGGGATATTTTATCCACCCCCAAATCAACATCCCTCAATGAAAAAATGGGGGGATCCTACATCTTTCTTTAGAAAACAATTTGGGATCCCAGTTCATAATCGCTTTGATAGATTTCACGAGCTTGAAGAAGTGGATTGACTAAGTCCAAGGGATCCTGTTGATGGTGCTAATATTAATCTACCAGTTGTACCACAGAAGATGGGAACTTCAATAGATAGACCTAACTGTTTAGTTAATGTGCGAAGCGTACAAAATGAGTTATCAACTACCGATATCGAGCCAGGAAAGGATTTGGACCATCCGGTTCTTGTTGTCAGCGCTGAGGACAACACTTTCACCAATCGGGAATTGGACAGTATTGGTCAGCCATGTGGAAATATCCAAAATAAAAGTTGCCAGATTATGTTCTGGAACGTGGCAGGTTTAAAAACTAAGGTGTCTAATAATGTGTGGGTGGATCTTGTAAATAACTATGAGATATTATGTGTGCAGGAAACTTGGGATGTAGAACCCCTCCACTTGTGTGGCTTTAAAACATTACACACTCCCGACATTAGCTCAAGACATTGTAGAACGAAAGTGGGCCTTTGTACCTATGTCTCCAACCTGCTAAAATCAAGGAAATTAGAGATGGTCCATAAAAATAATCATTATCACACTCTTAGGGTATGTGTGCCTTCAGCCTGATTATCATACATTTTTATAATAATGCATCTGCCAAGGTGATGGAAGATATGTTAAGAAACCTGGGGTGTAATATAAAAAGCTTACTAGGTGGGACAACCAAAGACGTTCTCATGATCTGGGGAGGGGATTTTAATTGTTCTCTATGTAATAGAGGGGAGATGGGGACATGCGGGTTAAGGATGGATAAAGAATTTAAACAACCGCATTTCGCACATACTACGTGTGGGGACCTATTGAACAATATTATGTTCTCATGTGATATGGGGTATGCCAATCATTTATGTTAACCGGATGTTCCTTTCTGTCCTACCTTCAATGGTAAAGGTGTATTTTTTACAATTGATTATATATTATTGTCTTGTGGATATTCTGCATCTGTTAAGAATTTTAATACACTCAACACTGCCCTAAGTGATCACTTTCCCTTAAGCATCGACATTTTACTACCAAACCAAGTTTCCAATAGGAAATCCACTTCTAGGCATGCCGCGCACAGTATTGCTTTAAACAGACAAAATGGATATGCCTTCAAATGGACGAAGGTGATCCCGGAGGATTTTTTACATAATTTGGTGAAGAACTGTGAGAATAATTGTAGTACATGCTTAAATGAGCATTTCACTGATCTTGTCATTATTGAAAATTTCACAACCATTGTTGAGCACATCAAAAAAGGCTTATGGGTGGAAACCAAAAGCCAGGGTACTAAAACCGAGGGCTGGTTTGACACGGCCTGTACTAAGGCCTAGTCCAACCTTAAGTATGCCCTGAATACCACAGATAAGGATCAGAAATTAATTGGGGTCTTCAGAAGGAATTATAAGAAGGTACTTAAGAAAAGGAAGGATGAAATGAAACAGGAAGCATGGAATTCTCTGCATGAGGCTTTCATGAGTCGAGTTACTGCCGCCTTTGGAAGGCAGTTAATACCCTTTTTTGGTGATAATACCAAAGCAAGAATAGAGATTGCCATCACGGAAGACGAATGAGTAACACATTTCGTCAGCTGTCTAGTGATCAATCTCAAACAGGCCACGCATCAGAGGAGGAGGTACCAGTACAGGAGCCCTTACTTTCCCCCCAAATAATGGATATGGGCTTTACTCTAAATAATATCAGTACAGCTATTCAAATCAGCATGGGGTGAAAGGCACAAAGCTCGGATGGGGTCCCCTTTGACCTGTTTAAAAATAATGTGGCATTATGGGGACCACTGCTCACGAAACTATTTAATGCATGTTGCTCAAGAGGATTGTTAACATCATGGTATGACTCCATCCTCGTCCCTATATAAACAGGAAGCATGGAATTCTCTGCATGAGGCTTTCATAAGTCGAGATACTGCCGCCTTAGAAAGGCAGTTAATGCCCTTTTTTTGTGATAATACCAAAGCAAGAATAGAGATTGCCATCACGGAAGACGAATGAGTAACACATTTCGTACAGCTGTATAGTGATCAATCTCAAACAGGCCACGCATCAGAGGAGGAGGTACCAGTACAGGAGCCCTTACTTTCCCCCAAATAATGGATATGGGCTTTACGCTAAATAAAATCAGTACAGCTATTAAAATCAGCATGGGGCGAAAGGCACCAAGCTCAGATGGGGTTCCCTTTGACCTGTTTAAAAATAATGTGGCATTATGGGGACCAATGCTCACGCAACTATTTAATGCTTGTTGCTCGAGGGGATTGTTAACATCATGGTATGACTCTATCCTCGTCCCTATATTTAAAAAGGGAGATAGGGCAAGACCCAAATGCTATCGCCCAATATCATTATTAAATGCCACAATCAAGATAATTGGACGTGTGATTTTAGATAGATTACAGTTATGAGCTGATGAACAATCTGTAATTAGCGACCTTTAATATGGATTCCGGAAGGGCCTCGGTACTATAGACCAGGACTTTAATCTGCATATCATATTAGATAAATATATTAAAACCAAGGGAGGGACGCTGTTTTGAACTTTTATTGATTTGACATCAGCATTTAATTGTGTTACACACTCTAAGCTGTGGATGATTATGGACAGGCTTGGAGTGGACGATCACATAGTTTCTTTCCTTAGGCAACTTTATTCATGGGCTAGGGCTAACGTCAGATATGGTAAGAATGGAGTCTGCACCAGGGTGTTTCCCATTGCAAGAGGGGTGGGGGCAAGGCTGTGTCCTTGTCCCCTTCTTGTTTTCCCTTTACATTAACGATCTAGAAAGAGCTTTGCTAAGGGAGTGAAGGGACTTGCCATTGGTAGCTACAAGATCTGTCCCTGCACTCCTATACGCCAACGATGCGGTGTTGATGGCCCGGACACCCATAGCTATGCAAAAGCCAGTAACGTCCTTCTCACTTTTTATGACGAATCTGAACCTGACTATAAATTGCACAAAAACCTTCACTATGAACTGTGGTCCTGGGGCTAACAAAATGAAGAAATCAATTTACAATAATTCAAAGGCCCTGGACACTACTCCTACATTTCCCTATTTAGGGATATTGTTTGATCAATCCGGTTCATGGAATTCGCAAATTCGCCCATGCTTAGTTGAAATGTATGAGGTTAAATCAGGCATTTCCTGATAATTGTGCTGCATGGATTAATATTTCCGCCCCTCCTGATTTAAGAGGCCTCTTAATGACGTCAGTCGTCAAACGTGTTCTTAAATGGCCAAGATTGGTGTGGATTTTATGGCCTTGCACAAGTTTGTCACAAGTCTTAGTATGAACATGGCCCTGGCAGCTATATGGGTGGGAGGATCTTCTATGTCTTGTAACCAGGTCATCTTGCAGCCCTCAGCATCATGACATATGTTATAAATTGCCCAATTGGAACTTTTTATTACTGCCTTGAGTAGCCAAAGTCTGCAAATTGTTAGTTTATAGATTGCCCATGTGGCCAAGACCTGCTTCCTGCCAAACATTCATGTAAGCCCCACAGGCAGATATTTCACCAAAATGCAGCAAGCACTACAATACGTTATCAGTTGCAAAGTAGATCTTGGTTTTTGTCCTCTTAAAACTGCAAAATCAACAACGCCCGACTACCTTTACCACTTTGGGGTACTATTGCCTTCAATGGTTCTCTGGAATTACCTCTGGCATTGTCTCATGGTCTAGTGTACCTTGGACATGGTTTGTCTTCAGTATGCTGTCTGTGTGTAGCCATGCCACTACCAAATGGAATTGGACTGCCAGATAAATGACGCCGTAGCTGGTACATTCAGACCACTGTTTGTAATGAGGAGCTACAACTGAAAACTGTTAAGAGAAACTGCGTCTATTACCCTATCAGATTAATTCCACCTTCATAGTGTACAAATCCTGAAATATGGAACTGGGGATTATCATGGGAATGTTCACAACGTGGTATAACAGTTTGTATATTAGAACCATTTTAGAGAGTATGAATCTCCCATTCACTGTCAATAGGGGCTTTGTCCAGGAGACAGAGCTATGTATCCACATTAAAGTCCTTTGGGTTTTGTATCCTCATCTTGGTGGTAAACTTATAAATTAAATACTTGAAAGTAATTTCCGCCAATTTTAGCAGTAGATTACTCATGCACAGTGTGGTATCCAAGGTTTGAGGCTGCAGTGGCAAAAGGCATAATTGTGTTATTTTGACCATTAGCTGTGATTTACTACTGAATTTGTATACAATCGCCAACAGTGTTGGTTATCCATATTTTGCATGTGCAACAAGACATCATCCTATATAAGGATTTGATGTTTCATGTTGTTCAGGTTAATCCTATATAAGGATCCCAACATCCTCATGCATTCAGCTAGGGGTTCCACAGCAAGGGCATATGATAATGGTAACAGAAGGCATCCCTGCCAGTAGCTTCTGTGAAAAAATGTCTGATATGACCCCTCCAATTTCAAGAATGATTCTTGGGAGTAACATATTGCCTTATCTAGATGTTAACATGTGCTGGATACCATGTTTCCTGTTAAGATAGACATCTAGCTGACGTTGGAAAAGGCCAGATGCTGGCAAGTGTATACAAGTGTGTCATACTCTGAGTAATATTTGTTTGTAAGAATGGCCCACATGGCTCCACATAAAGATTTTTTCAAGTACTTGCATACAGCATTATGTTTAGGCAACTAGTCTGACATTAGTTTTAGTGTACTTATGGGGAACATGAATGAAATACTATTGGAACTACGATGATCCACTTTCTTAAGGCATATCCTGAGATAGTCAAAACACGAACTTGTCTAGAGGTCTGCAGCATTACTTGGTGCCCAGCAGCATCCTTTGCTGCTCACCAGTATCTAAAAACGCCTAAGTGGAGCCCTAATGTGGGCAATCCATAAAGGGAAACGGAGTCCCATCACTCCCCAGAGGTGACATGATTCATCATCTAGGATCTGCTCCATGCTGTAACCCCTAGTACAGCCGAGGGCTACAACCCCCTCACTATGAGGGAGGAGCACAGGGATGTTTTGCAGGATCTCCTAGGATATACTAAAATCCAGAGTATGATGAGCTGTGGTGTATTATTTAGTGATAGGCGCAGTGCAAAAAACCCAAAAAAGTGAGTTACAACTGGCTACTGAGAGAAAAATCCTTTAATTATATATCTCTTAGGGTCAGAGTTAAAAACGGTGCTAAGGAAGTTTTGGAAAAAATAAACTGCTACTGTCCAGTTTAGAGGGTTGGTCTACATGTTTCAGCTATTTGTGACCTAAAGAGTGTCTATCCTTCCTGAGGACTTAAAAAGTATTAGCTTCTGCGTTATGTGTGCAATGACAAAAATATAATGCAAAATTGAAAAGTAAAGGAAAAAATGGAAAGATACAACTTATCGCACCACTTATTTCATTTAGTGGTATGTGATTCAACCTATGTGAGAAAACACAAGCAACCCAAACAGCCTGTTAAGATGGTGGAAAACAGTGTAAAAAGCAACAAGGAGCTAGTAATAAATACTCAGTCTCCCCTTCACAATTAATGTGTAACAACTTGCAAACATGTTGTAACTTACCCGCAGTGTGCAGGTAAATAACATCACCTCACCTAAGAGGGGTTTCAAATTGAGAAATACTTTGGTGCATACTCGCTCCAGAAAACCTGTTTCCAACCAGTCCGCGCAGGCAACCCTGGGGAATCTGCCACCAGTACAAGGGCATTTTCCATGCAGTGCCTGCTCGGCTTGTCCCCAAACGAAACATTCTACTACAATTGATATCAAGACAGCCAGACCATGGTCCCAAATGCGACACACTAACTGTAACGGTGACAATCTGATCTACTTAATCACATGCCCGTGCCAGTCACGCTATGTGGGGATGACCACACGCAAGGTCAAACTCTGCATCTCAGAACATAAGATCACAGTCAGATGCTGCAAGCAGGCTACAAAACTTACCAACCACTTCCTAACCTTTATACATACAGCAGATGAGCTATGCTGGACTGTGCTTGAGCAGCCTTATATTCCTGCACACATAACAGATATATCCAAATTTCTTTTTGAAGGAACAACGTTGGACATTTAAATTGTAATGCGATAAGACAGGTCTCAATGATGAGAATCCTTGCACCGCACTTTGAAATCTATTCTGGGGTCTTGGGATACTCCTGTGTACAACAATCTTTCTGCTTTCCTACATTAATTGAGAACTTCATGCTGGGCCCTGTATTTCTTTGGCCATCATTTGATACATTGCAAACATATAGATATGCAACATTGACCAGGTATGGAGAAGTATACATGTGCTGTTTTTTAGTACACGCCTTTCTTCGTACAGCACTGGCTAGTTCTCCTCCAACTGGCCTCAGCACTGTATATGTGTATATGTGGCTACAATAGACATACTAACTCTGCATATTATTAATTGGTTATCCCATTTGAAGCATTATCCTGTGAATAAATTTAATCTGTTACAGTTTCTCTACAGTCGACCTGCAATTGTGCACTATACATTTCTCAAATTTGATGGCTTCTCTATAACAGCTAGATCTAATGCAATTTTCTAGGAGCTCTTTTTAGCTTATTAACTACAGCGCATACACTGTACAGCAGTAACACTGTACTTATTTGGGCTTAGAGTTGCCATACACTTTTTAGAGCTGGGCGCACCTGTGAGACTCTTATCAGCCGTGATTCCAGAACCAATGTGTCTCTATAATCACTATCAGTAAGAGCAATTGGTCATCTAGTGGTTTTATTGACCTAGCCTCATTGGAACTTCATTTCCCATGAGCCTTTGGCACTTTGGCACTTCTACTCGACTGACACGTTTTTGGCATCTACATTCACAGTTATTTTTAAAAGAAACCACGATTGGTATAGAGGATTAACAATGTTGTATAGAATTTAAAAAAATCTTTAACACTTTTACTTTTACAGATCGATTCCAGCCGCGAACCATCATTCCGGGTTCCTCTTTGGAACTAAATTTCCCATGGTTATTGGTGATTCTGGTAGTTCCTTGGAGCACTATGACTCTTTAAAACTGTCTCTTGTAATGTTCTATGCATCGTTATTGGGCTAACCAATTTCTGCCATCAGTGCAGACTCTATGAACTGCATATTATCTTTATGTGCATTAATTCCATCATGCATGGTTTCTATGCGGCCGAACCAGATTGGGTACAATATTTCCCAGCAACGAATCGTGTTGCGGTCGCATCCTTGGCACACGCCGATCACTAATTGCTGGGTCTTATCAACGAATCAACAAGCATATAAATAGGACTTCATTCCGAGTCGGGTTTACCTTCGTCCATGGCTCAGTAAAGCTCGGGATACTGACGGATAAGTAAGCTGCCTGTTTTGCCTGCGTTCCCTGCTTTGTCTGGGTTCTTTAACACTGATTCACTTATGGGCTTGGGCTTAGTGTACTCTGAGTCTATTCTCTAACACACTTTGTGTACACAAGCCTCTTTTGATAGGTTGTGTTTCTGTTTAGTGACTATTCATTTTCTAAGACCAGTTTTTAATACCATACCGTGACTGGCTTTGGCTTACTGTACTTTGGGCCTATTCGTCTACACTTTTTTGTACACCAGCCTCCCTTGACTGGTTGTGTTCCTATTTAATGACTATTCATTTTCTAATACCATTGCATTAAGCACTTTAACAACATAAATGTTTGTGGCTTCTTGTTGTTGATGAGGTGTTTTGGACTTTGAGCTTTTGAAAATTCAATTTCATTTGCCACTGCGTTTTTGGATATAGATTTATTCGCCATATATTTTTGGAAGTCACAACCAGATTTCTATATTTTTATAAGTCTGGTGTTTGTGTTATTTTCTCTAGAGCAGTGCCTCACGTCCTGAGCAGTGGCCAGGTGAGGGGAGGTTATTTACCTGCACACTACAGGTAAGTTGCAAAATGTTTACAAGTTGTCACTGTCTGAAACTTAACGGGACTAAGACAGAGGTCCTCATCATGGGAGGCAATGAGGCTAAATGGACGACTGAGTGGTGGCCCAGCTGCCTTGGTCCTTTGCCCTCCCCTTCTCGAGAGGCGAAGAATTTGGGTGTGTGGGTGGACAATAAATTGTCCTTTGACAGCAACATAAGAAAAACGGTGGGCAAATGCTTTGGGGTAATGAAAACTCTGAACCGCACCCTTGACCTGTTACCTGTTAATTCCAGGCGTACCATGACGCAAGCACTGATAACGTCCCGTATTGATTACGGAAACGTGCTGCTCATGGGTACATCTGAGAAAAATATTAAAAAGCTTCAGGTGTTACAGAATTCGGCAGCTCGCCTGGTCTTAAGGCTCCCTCGGCGAGCACCATCTCGCCCCTCTCTCGTAGCCCTCCACTGGCTGCCCATCAGGAAGAGGATTGATTTTAAAGCTATGCTGTGGTGCCATAAAATAATTCATCACAGAGCACCAGCCTACATGTCGGATTTGGCTTCTGTCTATGAACCTAGCAGGTCGCTTAGATCTAAAGGTATGGGTCTGCTCAGAACCACACGCCCCAAAAAAGCCAGAATGGGAGGCAGATCCTTCCGGACTTTGGCGGCCAGGAAATGGAACCTTCTTCCTGTGGATATCAGGATGGAGAATAATGAAATCCTGTTTAGGAAGAAACTAAAAACCTGCCTCTTTACTTGGTGATGGGTTTTCCTCTACTCCTTCTCACACTCTCTCCACAGCGCGGGGACACGCCGGGAGGCGTCACCAGGCGCTCTACAAGCTCCTTTAAATTAAATAAATTAAAATTAAAGTTACTCATTAATCGTGAAGGGGAGACTGAGGGGCAGATTTATGTTGGACTTGCGCCACGTTTGCGTCACGCAACGGCGGCGTAAACATGGCGCATCCCTGCAACCTATTTACAACGTGATGCATCTAGGCAGATGCGTCACGTTGTAAAGCCCTGCGACACATGTGGGCGTTCCGGCGCAGGGTGGGCGTCCGGGGCAGGTGCGCCTCGCAAAAGTGGATGAGTGAAATCTACAAGATTTCACTCAGTCACTTTTAGGCCAATGCTGCGTCAAAACCCTGCGCCTGCTTGAAGCAGGCGTAAGGCTTGATGCAGCATTGGACAGATAGGGCACCCCCGAGCCTTGCTGGAGCTGCGTCACGCATGCGACGCAACTCCAGCAATGCGCCACCTTTACGGCACAGATGCGTCACGCATCTGGGCCGTTTTTGCCCCATGGTGCGCCGCATTGTAAATGCGGCGCACCATGGGTGGCGGAGCTGTGGCGCACAATAACTAGCGCATCCCTGGGGATGCACCAGTTATTATAAATCTGCCCCGAGTATTTATTTCTAGCTCCTTTTTGCTTTTTGCACTGCGGAGCTGCGGCGCACAATAACTGGCGCATCCCTGAGGATGCGCCAGTTATTGTAAATCTGCCCCCGAGTATTTATTTCTAGCTCCTTTTTGCTTTTTGCACTGCTTACCACCATCTTAACACGCTGTTTCTGTTTTCTCATACAGGTTGAATCACGTACCTCAAAATGAAATAAGTGGTGCGATAAGTTGTATCTTTCAATTTTTTTCACTTACTTTTCACGTTCGCATTACATTTTTGTAATTGCACACATAACGCAGTAGCTTATACTTTTTAGGTCCTGAGGAAGGCTAGACACACTTTAGGTTACAAATAGCTGAAATATGTAGACCGACCCTCTAAACTAGACAGTAGCAGTTTATTTTTTCCAAAACTGCCTTTGCACTGTTTTTAACCCTGACTTTAAGAGATGTATAACTAAAGGATTTTTCTCCCAGTAGCCAGTTTTAAACTCACTTTTTTCATTTTTTTACACTGAGCCTATCACTAAAAAATACACCACAGCTCATCATACTCTGTATTTTAGTATATCCTAAGAGATCCTGCAAAACATCCCTGAGCTCCTCCCTCATAGTGAGGGGGTTGTAGCCCTCGGCTGTACTAGGGGTTTTGGCTGGGAGGAGATCCCGGATGATCAAGCATGTCACCTCTGGTGAGTGATGGGACCACGTTTCCCTTTATGGGTTGCCCACATTAGGACTCCACCAAGGCGTGTTTAGATACTGGTGAGCAGCAAAGGATGCAGCTGGGCACCAAGTAATGTTGCAGACCTCTAGAAAAGTAAATGTTTTTGATTGTCTCTTGGGAAAGTGTCTTTGTAGGTCTTTAAAAATGTTCCGGTGTACCCTCTCACTACAGGTTTTTGCATTCTATATCCTGAGATAGAACATGCCATCTTTTTTCAAAGATAGGGGTCTCCCATACCTCAAATATGTCTTGCACACATTCAACACTAACTTCAAGAGATGGTCTCAGCACCTCACGCCTCCTGACAGAGCATTGTCTGTGCCTCACAAACACTCCTTCCATGTCTTGTTTAACTTATTAAACATGCTGAAGAGGGATACGACTGGAGTCATTGGTTCTCTAGAAAGACAAGTAGAAGGAAGACAGTTGAAAGAAGGAGGGAACAAAAAGAATTGTGGAGAGAAACAAAGTTAAGACAAATAGGTAGAGGGATAAACAAGAAAGAGTGAAAGGCGATGATAGTGAAATAGAGAGAAAGTTGGATGGATAAAGGAGGGAGCGGAAGTGTGAGGAAAAGAGAACTTGGGCAGAGAAGATGTAAAAGGGGGGAGAGAAGCAAAAGAACAGGAAAAGGAAAAGGATGGTTGCCATGGATGGCAAAGAGGTGAGAGAGAGTAGAAAATAAAAATGGTAATTAGAAGGAAACATGGAAATAGATAACAGATAGGAGGAGAAGTGTGTAAGAGAAGGGGAGAGGAAGAGGTTTAGTAAAGAGAAAGAGTCAAGTAAGTGAAAAGGGGGAGAAAAGGAAATGTGGCGAAGCTATGGTAAACAACAAAAGAGGGAGCAAATGAGAGGAAAAGATCACCAACTTTGACAAAGGGAGAAGAGAGGACATGACACACATGCTAGAAGTAGAAAAAATCCAAAGAGACTGCAAGGAAGTGATCAGGAAAAGGAAGAGTTAAATGGCTAGAGTGACAAGGTAGAGAATGTGATAAAGTAAAGAGGAAACAAGAGAGTGGGGAAGGAGAGACAGACATACGAATGGGAGATGATATAGGGAGAGGAAAATGAGAAAGAATTAAATAGATTGGGAACGGCAAATAATTAGGGTGCAAAAAAAATGGAGAAAGGGAGGAAGAGTGAGCATAGTAAAAGAGAGAGACTGGAGAAAGAGTCAAAGCAAACAAGAGGAGAGAGATAGGGAAGCAATGAAAAAAGACTACTGAGAGGGATATTGAAAGGGAGGTAGATAAAGAGAGAGGAGAAAATGTATCAGAAACAAAGATAAAAATAAACTCAAATACAAAAGAAAGATATAAAAATTGGGACATAATGAGACAAAAGAGAAAGGCAGTCAGGGAATGGGGTGGGAAGGGATATTAGTGGAAAAGAGAGAAACAAGTGAAAGAGAGAACGCAAAGAAGAATGAAGAGATAGAACAGAGAGAAAGCGAAAATGGGTCATTGTAAGGATTGAGAAAGGAAAAGAAAGAGAAGGGGTTAAGTTAGGGGAAAGCGTGAGAGAAATGCGGCATGTAGGAGAATAAAGAGGAGAATACAATAGAGAGAGAGTGAGGGGAGTAAAGTGCACTCGAAGGAGAAAGACATTAGGGGAAAGGCAATGGGAGAAAGGGAAATTGTAATAGAAATTAGCTAAACTGACAGGAGGGAAGAGACAATGGACAATCAATGATGGAGATAAATATAGAGAGCACAGAGAAAGGAAGAATAAAAACAGGCCTATATTTTTGGCAAAAATAAATGAATTCTCTCTCTGGAAAAAAATGATGGACATTCAGTCTTTGGCATTAATGGAATCAAATTATGATCATATAGTCAGACCTGTCGGCGGCGTTTGACACCGTCCCCCATGAGGTTCTCCTCACTTGGCTACATGACATCGGTCTAGGGGGGACGGTGCTCAACTGGTTTTGTTCCTTCTTAGCCAACCGCCGACAGACGGTCTGGGTCCCACCTGGATCTGCCGAAATGCCGCCATTGGGAGTCGGAGTCCCTCAGGGCTCCGTGCTGAGCCCCACTCTATTTAACATCCTCATGACCCCTCTGGCGACAGTGGCAGAGTCCTATGGGGCTCAGATCGTCTCTTATGCTGACAACACCCAGCTTCTGTTCACCTGCCGCAAGAGCGAGGATTTCGATGGAGCTAGTATCCGCGAATGCCTTGGGGCTGTTTTTAATTGGTTCCAACTTAACAGCCTCAAGTGCAACTCGGATAAATCCAAGATACTATTCTTCGGATGCCCATCGGAACCGGTTTGGCATGGCTGGTGGCCCGCTGACATGTTCCCCCCAGCTCAGTCATCTAAATGGGCCAAGAACCTGGGAGTTAAAATTGACAACGAGCTCTCGCTCAAATCCCCGGTGTCCACTCTTACGGGAACGTGCTTCGGGATCCTCAGGATGCTTCGCCAATTCTTTCCTCTTCTATCCGTGGAGCATCGGAGGATAACTGTCCAGGCACTTATAGGATCCAGATTGGATTATGCAAATGTTCTATATCTGGGTCTGCCAGAATATCTCCTACAGCGCATGCAGGTGACCCAGAACGCTGCAGCTCGAGCGATTTTTGGCCTGCACCGCCGCACTAGTGCCTCAAACCTCCTTCTATCCCTCCATTGGCTTCCTGTACGGAAGAGGATAATGTTCAAGGCCATGACTTTAGCCCATAAAGCCCTGCATGCCAACGGTGCAAAATATCTTCAGAAAAGACTTGATTTTCGCCGGCCTACACGATCCCTAAGATCGGAATCATTGGCCCTGGCAGTGGTGCCACGGATAAAAAGGGCCCGACTGGGCGGCCGGTCCTTTAGACTCCTTGCCCCCCAGCTATGGAACTCCCTACCGCTGTCCTTGCGGACCACATCGAATCTGCTTGCCTTCAGGAAAGGTTTAAAAACTTGGTTGTTTTCTGGTTAGTGTGTTTCTTCTTTTCTAGGTTTCTGTCTCTACTTATTGTTATGTTTCCCAGTTCTTCTTAAGGTCTGGAGCACAAAGCGCCGGGACACTCCTTTGGAGTAGCCGTTGCGCTATAAAAGTCCCTTTTAACATAACATAACATAACATAACATAACATAACATAACATATAGTCTCTTGCTCAATTTTAAGCATATGTGTTCTGAATGATATAATGATTCACATGTACTATGTTACATCAATAAACTTCACATGATTCGAGAATAAATGATTGCCATTTGGCATGTGGAAAAATTATTGGAATCTACTCCTGCTGTATTACAGCATTATAAACACAGAATAAGGACATTATACCAGGATGGAGGTCATTTCATCATGGTATGACAGCATGATAGGTCGGCAACACATGCACATTACAAAAGGAATACCTAGAAATAGATAGGCAGCTATAGTCTGAAAATCTGAACCTGGCAGATAAGATGCATGGTTAAGCTAAGATAGATGGTAGTATGGTATTCCAGTATTAAAGAGATGAGAACCAGTGCAGCTTGAATTCAGCAGGACAGTGGAAGAAAGGTCAATATTTTCTTTTGTGCTTTCAGGATGAAGAAACATGTAGGGGAGGGATTGGAAATCTAATGTTTAAAGCTCAGACAGTGATCAAAAACAACCCCTCGGTTTCATGCTTTAGCAGCTGTAGGTGGAGCAGAACTGAAACATGAAGACCATCCAGGCAAAGCGATTCCGGTGATAGGTCTTTAAGGGCAAATAAAATCACCTCATCATTATGTATGATCAGTTTGAACACACCCAAATATGTCAGTGGGTATTGCTGAACCTGAAGAAAAAAGACAGAACAAGATTAGGTGGAACACAGAGAGGAAAGAAGCTGTGTATCATCTGCATAACAATAGATTAATATGCCATTGCTCAAAGTAATATGATATTAAAAGAAGATTACCTAAAAGAGCAGGGCTGAGGACAGAGCCTTGTAGGTCACCACAAGGGACAGATGGATAGCAATTACAGATATTACAGTGACTGCTTAGGATCCTCCAGAAAAGACACACACCAGCCAAGAGCAGTGCCCCTTTTCTAACCCCAGTATGGCAGGAAAGAAGCCAAGAGTGATAGATCCTGTCAAAAGTGGCCAATTAATCCAAGAGAACATGCATACTTTGTTCTCCTCGGTCCATTTGATTATATTATTGTAAAAAAACATAAAGAAATTATAAATATTGCCTACAAAACATAGCAAACATAAATAAATAAATAGATTTATATATTCACATTATATATATTACCTACTGATGGTCGCCAGTAGGTAGTTATAGTTAGAAGCATGTTTCTATTCAAAAAGCATTTTTTCTTTTGCCAGTTTCTTCGGCACTGGTTGACAAATCATCGCGAAATTTTAAAAACAAATGGGGCGCTCTGTTCAGCTCTTGCCTTGAAAGTTTTGGGGTGATTTGTCAAGAGGGGGCTGAGATAAAAGGGGGGGCCCAAACGTGTTTTCCCCATGTTAATTTCCATAGGAAAGTTTAGACATGGCTACAGCCCGAACTGCTGAATAGAATTACACCAAATTTGACAAAAAGGTAGCTTTTGGTCCAGAAAACACCTTTTTTGCTAAATGGTGTGAATCTATTCAGTAGTTCCTGAGAAATGTAAACATTTACGGATATCGATAGTTGAGAATTGTGAGACCTGATTGGCTGAACCCTCCCGATCACGAGCTTCTTTCTGATTTGCTTCCAACATTTCAAACCAGGATGAGAACTGCATAAAGAAGGGTGTCTCACCTGGGGTATTTATGACGCTGTCGAATGCCTTCATGACATGTGTAACTGAGAGGTATTTGCCCTTGCACCAAATGTATGCTGACAATGGACTTATGACGATGTGATGATGGTTTATGATGGATGCATCCTTATGACCGTTGCCTAGTGGCACTGAAACCCCTGTAATTGTGGTCTTATGCAGTTTATGTGCATCTTTAGACCAAGCGCCTAGTGGCGCATTGGTTTATGTGATGTGGTATAATGTGGTTTACATACTGCAAATTGACTTATGACCTATGTGATGTCATGACAAAATCCCTTGGCTCAGTGGTTTATGCAATTGTGGTCTAATGTGTTTTTATGTACAATACAAATTATATTTTTGATATAACCTTGTGTGAAGTCTCTCTTTTTGTGGTGTGCCTAGTGTGTCACTGCTGTGTGTGTGCATTTTGCCTCTTCAATAAGTCTGACTGCTCTGCCATACTACCAAGGGGGTGAGCAGGGGTTGACTTGAGTTTGTAACACCCCTACTCTGACTGGAGTGGTGGGTTCTGCCTGGCTTAGGTGTACACCCTATCCTACCAGAAACCTCCTTTCTAACAGATACATGTTCAAAAATCAAAATAGAAACATCCCATTAGCATATGTACTATGCACTGCAATCCATGGGAATTTCAGGGAACGTCCACACAACACCGTTGGATCGTATTTGTTACACTGGATTTGAGGAGCCGGTCAAAGCCACACAAAGTGGCTTTGCATGGCTTCAAAAATCTTAACTTAAGGTTTGTGTCGCTTTTGCATCATTGTTGCGTGGTGCATGGATGACGCAAACTGGGTCATAAATATGGGTCTTAGTTTAACATGTGCTACTAATCTAGAATTTACGCACTACATAGAAAAGAATATAGCATTAGTATACTTCCCTGTAACAGAAGTAACTCTGCATTTTGATATGTTAATTGAATCCCCCTATTATTAACATGACACAAAACTAGCCCCACTATTTATTTTACTTTGAGGATACTTGGCCTGGTCTGGTGCATGGTGGGGTCAAATCTACTATTACCACTCCATACTTAAACATATTTGGGAAATTAGTGGACTTTAGGGACATCAGATTCACTATTCTCACTTCAACATAACAGCATTGAGGAATATGTTGGGTTTTAGGTAGTTCAAATTTAATACTGCAACTCCAAACTTAACTACATTAGGGAAAGTACTGGACTTTAGGGGCTTCACATTTAATACTCTCACTTCAAACTTGACAACACTGGGGAAAAGTTTGGACTTTGCGGATCTCATATTGACTACTCCCACTCAAAATCAAATCACATTGACAAAAGTTTTGGACTTTTGGAGTTCAGATTTAGTATTCCAACTCCAAACATAACCACTTTGGGGGATCTGTTGGACTTTGGGGAAAAAACACCCCCCTCCACAAAACTGTGACATTGCCTGCACCACACTGATTGACATTCATACCTTTGTGTCCTTTGAAACAGATTTTAATCATTTTGGTGTCATTATATTTATTACATTGATTATATTTGTTTAGGATTTAAAATCATGTATTGCTTAATTGTGATGTTGTTTGGGTGTTTTTGCATATATTTTGCATATTTTTCTCTGCAAGACCTTGCTACCTGTCCCATGCAACACATTGCAATCCATGAATTGCTCAAAGAAACTTGCATGCTTAGTAGAAAATAGACAGATTTTTCTTTGTCGGAGCTCAGTCACAGCTCGCATCAAAACTGTGGTCTCTCTCAAAACAGCTTAAGAATGCTCTTTACTAAAGATCGCACCTTGATATCTCTTTTAAAAGAATAGCCTTTTATTTAATCTGGTGCAGATTTAGAACCATTTAGCAAAGTGGAACATTCAAGATTAAAACAACTAATCATGATATTTGTAGGCAACAACTACATTTACATGCATACTCACAAGCATACAGTACCTGCAACCTCTAGTCCCTTTGGTGTGCACTGTCCAGTTAGGCTTTGGCACTGACCCACCTCTTTGTAATATCTTACATTCTAGTGTCCTTGGCATGTGAAAGAGGCTTAGCCAGAACACCATTGGTTGCTGTCAAACAATTCTTCTCATTACTGCAGCTTAGCTCTCATGGATGTGCATGTACCTTTTTCACTCATAGAACCAAATAGATGGTTAAGACCACATAACATATGCCCTAAAATGGATAATAAATAATGATTGCCCAACCCAGTGAATAAATCTATAACTATGGCAATAACAAACCTCGGGCCATATTATCAAGAAAGGGCGCTACATTATCGCCGCTTTTGTCGGCAGGAAACTGCAGATAACACGGCGATACTGAGCTTAATAATATGCCCAAGTGAATTCTCATAGAAGCCCAGGTTAACACCAGAACCTGGGCTTCTATGGGAATTCACAAGGGCATATTATCAAGCCCGTTAGCGCCGCTTTATCAGCAGTTTCCTCCCGATAAAAGTTGTGATAATATATCGCCCTTTCTTTATAATATGGCCCCTAGTGATTTACAGGCAAGGCACATTTAGACTCCTAGGCATACATTGCTTTTCAAACAAATGACATATTCGCTCATGTTTATGTAAAAACATCATGACACTCACTTAAGCATCATGACAACAATCGAGGAACTCATTGCTGTGTAATTGGCTATAAAACACAACAGCTTCTACACCCGATATTTTCAAGCAGCAGAGAAACGCACACGAACTGGAGGTGTCAGTCTCTCGAAGTGCTGAAATTCGCAAGGAATCCTTTGATTTTTAGGGGATCTGGACAGGGAGCAATTAAGCAAAACAGTAAATTTCTCAAGAAAGAAAGAAAACATGTAAAGTTGTTATTTCCTAATTATAGTGTGTGACTAAAGGAATGTATTCCATCGCTTGCTTCCGTGTGGCAAGTAACTAATAGTGTAGAGTACATGCATACATGTATGTATTGCAATGTTTGAAACCCACATTCCAACAAGAGTTAGTGCTTTTTCATGATTTTCAGTGGATCAATTATGTTCATGTGATACAAACCTGGGGGCATATTATCAACAAAGTGGCAAAGAGAGGTGTTAGCCATCTTAGCTTACCACCTCTCTTCACCACTTCGGAAACGCTAGGCTGCACTATTTTACAAAGGATATGGTGCAGCCTAGCGTTTCCCCCTGCGATGGTGGTAGGTTTTGCAACTTATCGCCAGAGCAGGCACCCTTGCACTGGTGCAAGGGTGTCTGCGAGCAGGGAGGCTTGTTTATGTTGTGGAAGGAGTTCCTTCCTGCACATAAACAAACCTTAAATGCCAATTTGTAACTTACATGTGTGCTGCTTTATGCAGCAGACATGTAAGTTACAAATTGGCATTTTTAAAAAGAGGTTTGCTCTTGTACAGGAAGAGACACCTTCCTGTACATAAAGAAACCGTGGTGTTTTGCTTTTTCCATGAATGCTGCACAAGGCAGCACACATGAAAAAAGCAAAAACGAGGAGAATGGAAAGGGGCGACCATTCGGTCCCCCCGAACGTATGGCGGAGTACCACGATCCCCCCGGGAAGCCATCTTGGGCGGGAGGCGAGTCTCGGCTGGTATGCCCGAAGCGGCGTAGCCGGGGCGCGCTCTTTTCCCGCCCTGGAGTGGGCTGGCCTAGACACTGACGCGGCCGGCCACGCCCTTTGGGGCAGGCAGGGGCGGGTTTACGCCCGCCCTGAAGACGGATAAAAGGAGCAACAAGCCAAGAAAGCATCCTCTTGTTCCTGTGCTCTAAAGCTGCACCTCCTCGCTGCACGTGAGCTCGAGACGGAACGAAGAGCCAATTTTGAGCGTGGTGATCTTTCTTTTTTGTCTTACTCTGTGATACTCTGTCTGAGAATGCCCAAGAAAGTCGGAAAGCGAGTTACTACCGATCAGATGCTCCGTATGCTCATGAAAGAAGTAACCGATCTGAAGAAGCAGATGGCGGCTAAAGACGGGGAAGGGGGACCGAAACGACCTTTGTCGGGAGCAGCTCCCGGAGGGAAAGGCAAGAGGTCCAGAAGGGGGGCATCTGGGGGGGACACCCCGGTTCCCGATACCCCACTTGAAGAGCCAACTCCAGTGCCGAGGGAGGGGAATCCGATTCCCGTGGTGGTCACTCCCGTGTCCGGGGAGGATATGCCTCCTGAGTTAGCAGCACAATTGGCAGCGTGGTTGGGGAAAGATAGCGAGGGCGCCACGGCTGACGACGCACGGGTGTTAATGAAACAACTTCGTGAAACTAGGGAGGCGGTGAAGGCACCATCGCCAGTTACCCCGCTGTCTCCGGCGGTGGAAAAAGCAACAGGATCAGGTCCAGCGGCAGATGCAGCTTCTGGTTCAGGTAAGCGGCCATTGCCGATTGCGAGGGAGGGGTCTGCACCTTCACGAAGGGAAAAGGTGGGTCAGCATGTTCCTTTGGCAATTAAGGAAAAGATGTGGGCGGATGAGTATGTAAACATTTTCTCTTTGCTTACCGACCATTATGAGATGGAGCATGTTAAGAGCCAAAAGGAGCTCATGCATCCGAGTGTTTGGCGCGCAAAAATGGCCGCCTTTAAGGTTGACGAAAACATTGGCACTTGGGGCAGGGCATGGGGAATCTTTACCTCCATCATAGGCGAACGTAGGCCCGAGTTGCTGACCGAATTGCCTATTTATCAGTCACGGATCATGGAGTATTATGGATCATATGGGGGGACTCAGTGGTTCTGTTACGATAATATTTTTAGAAAAGCGAAAGAACACGACAAAAACTTGACTTGGGATTGTTACGACTCTGTTTCATGGTCAAAAATGGAGAGTACAGGTATGTTGAAGGTACCATTGGTAGGGAGTAGCAGGGGTGAATCCTCCCGCCAATATGATGGGACACCCTTTCGATCGGGTACAGGTAACGACTACCACTCGAAGCCGAACGGCAACGCAGATAAGAGGGGGATTTGTTGGAATTTTAACAGGGGTAAATGTACGAGGCCCCAGGGGTCATGCAAGTTTAGACACGAATGTGGAGGGTGTGGGCAGCCATCCCATCCTGAGTCCATGTGCAGAGCCAAAACGGGTGATAACGGTGGTAGGGGAAGCGCCAAACAGGTCTGAAATAGTCCGAGGGGCGCCTTTACCTACTCCGATTGATACCATGGCAATGATTCCTTGGCTCAACGAATACCCGGATCATGCTTCTGCTGGGGTGTTGCGGAACGGGTTTTCATATGGTTTCCGCATCCCAGTGGGGGATTTTCAGGGTGTAGAAAAATGTAAGAACCAACTGTCGGTCTGGCAACATACGACCGTGGTACAGGAAAAGATTGGGAAGGAGGTTACTCGAGGTCGAGTCGCCGGTCCATTTGATGTGCCACCGTGTGCTAACTTTGTTTGTTCCCCTTTGGGGGTGGTCCCCAAGAAGGACCCGGGTGAGTTTCGGCTGATACATAATTTATCAGCCCCACGTGGTCTTTCCGTGAATGATGCGATAGACCCGGAAGTGTGTTCGGTGCGGTACGCATCTTTCGATGAGGCCGTTGCCATGTTGAATCGCCTAGGGCCCGGTGCGCTGATGGCAAAATCGGATATTGAGTCAGCGTTCCGGTTGCTCCCGGTACACCCAGACGATCAGCGTCTCCTTGGTTTCATGTTTCAGGGTCACTATTACATGGATAGATGTATGCCAATGGGATGCTCTATATCTTGTGCCTATTTTGAAAAGTTCAGTTGTTTTCTGCAATGGGTCTTCACAAAGAGGACGGGTTTTCAACATGTTATGCATTATCTCGATTACTTTTTGTTTTTGGGGGCAGCCGGGGATCCAGAATGTGGACAGGCTTTGAATGAATTTTGTGTCTTAATGGATCGTTTTGGTGTGCCACTGGCACCAGGTAAGACTGTGGGACCCTCAACTTGCCTCGAGTTTCTGGGGATCGAGTTCGACTCAGAGGAAGGCTGTTTTCGATTACCAAGAGAAAAAGTGTTAAAATTCAGGGCATCCCTTGAAACGTGTATTAGTGAGTCTAAGGTTAAACTGCATCAATTACAACAATTGGTGGGCCAGTTGAATTTTGCCCTGAGAGTAATGCCGATGGCCCGCCCCTTTTCACGCTCGATCGCTCAAGCCATGGTCGGCCTGAAGGAGGGTCATCATCGCACGAGGCTATCGGCAGAGGTTCGCCAGGACATGCGCATTTGGTTGGCATTTCTGGCGGATTTCAATGGTCGAATTGTCTGGAACAAACCGGCGGTGTCCTCCGAGGAGCTGGGGCTGTGGACTGATTCGGCTGGGAGCATTGGTTTTGGTGCCATATTCGGCACACAATGGTCGGCTCAAAAATGGCCGTCATGGTGGCATGAGTGTGGGCTGACAAGTAACATTGCTTTTCTTGAACTTTTCCCCATTCTGGTGGCCTTGAAAACGTGGCCCGAGGGATTCAGAGATCACTCTGTGGTGTTCTGGTCTGATAACATGACCGTGGTTGAGTGTATCAATAGCCAGGCAGCACGATGCAAATGGATTCTGAGATTGCTCAAAGAAATTGTGTTATTGTGTATGCAATTGAATGTGCTATTTAAGGCAAGACATGTGCCGGGGGTAATGAACAAAGCGGCTGATGCGCTTTCTCGTTTTCATATGCAGGCCTTCTGGGGTTTTCTGCCCACAGCGGACCCGGTGGCGGCACCCTTTCCCGAAGCTCTCTGGTCTCTCGGTGCCCCGAACTACAAAACCTCGTGGGAGAGAGTTTAGCACCCAGGACGAGGAAGGCATATGAAGGGGCGTTCCGTTCCTATTGGGCCTTTTTGGGGGTTGCTAGGAGGGAGCTTTGGGGCCAGGAGGAGTTGGTAGTAAAATTTTTGCTGTCTTTACATCAGGCAGGCAAATCAGTGGCTACGGCCCAGAGGCATCGGGCCGCCATTTCCTTTCTGGCAAGGGCTCATGGGATCCAGGACCCGACTGCGTCTTTCGTTGTACAAAAAGCGCTACGTGGGTGGCAACGCCTTGAGGGTCGCAGAGTAGATGAAAGGCGCCCGATAGGTCTGGATAGGTTGGCCCTGTTATTATCTGTACTTCCTGCAACGTGTTCATCCCGGTATGAAACAGTGTTATTCCGAGCCGCTTTTGTGCTAGCATTCCATGGGGCTATGCGGGTAAGCGAGCTAGTGGCGAAGAACAAGCAGGATGCCATGGGGGGACTGTGCCGAGAGCACGTTCAGGTCAGGGGGGAGACAATGACTGTCTCGTTTGTCAGGTCCAAGACCGATCAGGGTGTGATTGGGGACTGCACAATCATACAAAGGATTCCCGGGTCTTCCATGTGCCCTGTGGTGTGCGTAGAGGAATATTTAGCGCAAAGGGTGGCATCATGGGGGGGGACCTTGTTGAGACACGCTGACGCCACCCCACTGACGAGGTTTCAGTTCCAGCGGGTGCTTGCGATGTCGATTTCGGCCGCGGGCTTGAACCCCGGCGAGTTTGGGACCCATTCCTTTCGGATAGGGGCTGCTACAGAGGCTACAGCCAGGGGTCAAAATGTTGAACAAGTAAAACGTGTGGGGCGTTGGTCCTCAAACTGTTATAAGAGGTATGTGCGGTTGCACATGTTGTGAAGCTGTAATGATGTACTCACGCTTCTTGTTTTGTTTGGTTTTCAGTTGCGCAAGCCTACGAGGCGGGGCGGACTGTGCAGTCGACCCAACACCGGGGGGCCAGCGGTCAGACATCACCGGCTGCGAGAAAGGAGGTGTGGGTCGTGGGCCACTCATACGTGAGGCGTGCCGCGGACGTATTCAAAGCAGGTGACATGTTTCACGTGGCTGGGGAATACGGGTACAGTGTGTCCTTCTACGGAAAGGGCGGGCTCTGTATTGACCAGTTTCGATCATTTTTCGAGGGTTTGTTAGGGCGGACAAGGTCACCGCCGTCTGTAGTCATAGTACATCTTGGGGGCAATGATTTGGTGACCACTGGTAGACGACTTCTTCTTGAGGCGATGCTTTCCACGGTAAGTTGGTTAGCGAGAAGAGTTCCAGGGTGCACAATTGCATGGTCCCATATGATCCCTCGGAAAGTGTGGCGGGGGGCTCTTTCGGTCTCTGCTCTGAATCATTCAATAAGGAAAATTAATAATAAAGTGAGTAGATTGTTCCGTTCAAGTACACTGCATTCTATTTCGCACGGTTGTATTAAAGGGGACAGTATGTATTTGGGGGATGGTGTTCATTTGTCTCGGATGGGGAACGAGTTACTCATAGGAGACCTGATAGCGTGGCTAAAGACTTTATGACATGACCTTTAGGCAGGAGTGTTGTGGGGGGGTCCGGATAGCCGGTCAACTATCCGGCCTGTGGCGGTAAGGTCATGATCGGTGAGCAGTAATTGGAAGATCCCTATGGGTGGGCGTCACCCATTACGGATGGGAGCGCTCAAGGGAGGTGGCCATTGGCCCCTCAACGGGGAGGCGGTCCCTTCTAAGGATGGGCCGCCGAAAGGAAAGGAAAGGCGGTCAAGGCCCCTTCCTGGGTAGGAGGGGCTACAGCCCCCTCCTGGGGAATTTCCCGGGGCCAGGACATCTGCGACGGCAGATGTGGTAAGTTGTATGGGGTTTGGGAGGGGGTCTACGCTACCTTCTAGATACCTCACACGAGTCCTCGGACGACCTTTAAATGGCGTCGAGTTTATTGGGGCCCCCGTCAAGTCAAGGGAAATTGGTAAATGCACTTGAGGTACACCTCTGTGCGGTTGCCCCTCACAAGTGAGGGGGATATGTCTGGTTTAGGGATCTTGACACCGGTTACGACCTTGCCGTTGGCCCTTAAACGTTAGGATGTACAATTTCAAGTTAAATGTTTTGTTGGATGTTAGTTCGGCTAGGAGAACCTTTGTATTAGAGAATATGTTAAGGTTAGCCAAACATCGCAATGTGGAAATGAAATTGTACATTAATATGAAACTGTTATTTTAATGTTTTAATTTTGTTTCATATTTTAATAAATACGGCCGGGAGGGTCACTCCCTCCCGTCTTCCAAAAGTTCAGAACCGTTTCCGGTTTCCCATCCTTGGGGATTGTGTTGAGAGGGGGTGGCGGGTATCTCAGCCATATGGAAAGGGGCGACCATTCGGTCCCCCCGAACGTATGGCGGAGTACCACGATCCCCCCGGGAAGCCATCTTGGGCGGGAGGCGAGTCTCGGCTGGTATGCCCGAAGCGGCGTAGCCGGGGCGCGCTCTTTTCCCGCCCTGGAGTGGGCTGGCCTAGACACTGACGCGGCCGGCCACGCCCTTTGGGGCAGGCAGGGGCGGGTTTACGCCCGCCCTGAAGACGGATAAAAGGAGCAACAAGCCAAGAAAGCATCCTCTTGTTCCTGTGCTCTAAAGCTGCACCTCCTCGCTGCACGTGAGCTCGAGACGGAACGAAGAGCCAATTTTGACCCACCCACCAGCCCCTGAGGACAGCAAGTGGTTTTGAATAAAGTTTGATGTGGTAACGCTAATTTTTGCAGGTTGTGATGATTGTCGTGATAACTTTGAATATGCAATAAAGAATGGTCAAATTGTAGTATGTTTTGCAAATAAAGTAATTATGCACTAGTGTTGATCAGTAATCATGCCTTTTAATAAGTTGTAATTGTTACTGTCTTTTAGTAATTTAGTCATTTAGTAATTTAGTTAGAATTGTCGTATTTATTTTGGTCGGGCGGTAATGTCATGATCGGTGAGCAGTAATTGGAAGATCCCTATGGGTGGGCGTCACCCATTACGGATGGGAGCGCTCAAGGGAGGTGGCCATTGGCCCCTCAACGGGGAGGCGGTCCCTTCTAAGGATGGGCCGCCGAAAGGAAAGGAAAGGCGGTCAAGGCCCCTTCCTGGGTAGGAGGGGCTACAGCCCCCTCCTGGGGAATTTCCCGGGGCCAGGACATCTGCGACGGCAGATGTGGTAAGTTGTGTGGGGTTTGGGAGGGGGTCTACGCTACCTTCTAGATACCTCACACGAGTCCTCGGACGACCTTTAAATGGCGTCGAGTTTATTGGGGCCCCCGTCAAGTCAAGGGAAATTGGTAAATGCACTTGAGGTACACCTCTGTGCGGTCGCCCCTCACAAGTGAGGGGGATATGTCTGGTTTAGGGATCTTGACACCGGTTACGACCTTGCCGTTGGCCCTTAAACGTTAGGATGTACAATTTCAAGTTAAATGTTTTGTAGGATGTTAGTTCGGCTAGGAGAACCTTTGTATTAGAGAATATGTTAAGGTTAGCCAAACATCGCAATGTGGAAATGAAATTGTACATTAATATGAAACTGTTATTTTAATGTTTTAATTTTGTTTCATATTTTAATAAATACGGCCGGGAGGGTCACTCCCTCCCGTCTTCCAAAAGTTCAGAACCGTTTCCGGTTTCCCATCCTTGGGGATTGTGTTGAGAGGGGGTGGCGGGTATCTCAGCCATAATGAAGCATTTCTCCTCGTTTCGCCACCTTAACACCAGGATTTTTCTGGTGTTAGATTTGGCACTGCCACCTATTATCGCCAAGCTTGATAATAGGTAGCAGCGTCAAAGTGAATGGGTGTTGCAGTGGAACGCCCACCGCAACACACACTGCACGCCCCCTTTCACGACTAATTTATCGTGAAAGGGGCCCTATTACCCAGGCAGCGTTATGTCCATTAATGTGGTTTTAAGCCATGTTTATTGACTTAACGCTGCCTTGATAATAGGCTGATGCAAATATAACCGCGTTATCAGCAGAAAAGTGCAGATAACACTGCAATAAGGCGCTAGATAATATGCCCCTTGACGTGTATAATGCCACTTACGATTTCCTGTATAGTATATGTTTAACTGAACACAAATGATACAAGCAAACATCTCATGCATTTTTGTGTTTTCCTTTCCACCTACTTACATACATACAGTTATATGATTATACTAATATTAACGTAGGATTAAAACAGGAATCTTCTCTGTCCTGACAAAGGCATACTGACCCATACGGCAAATTAAATAGGCTAAAGCAAGTTTCATTAATACATTAAGTGATGATAATTGTGTGTGACAATCATGTCCCTTTTTGAAGGTTTTAATAATCTTGTCAGACTAACGATCTCTAAAATGATAGCTTACTCTAACAATTTTACACCAAGTTTACCTGATTCAGTTTTACTGAATAATCCAATGTAATCCTTAGAAAATATGAAGAGCTCCCAACGTTTTGGCAGAAATCCATCCCAACAAAACCATGCCATGGATGAGGATGGGCCTGATGCTGAAGCATACCACAAAATGTGAGTGAGGGATATTTCATCTTAACCAAAGGGAGTCTAACATAAATGAAAACGGGTAGGTTTACACGAATCTAGACTCAGTTTACCTTGTCTGTTAAAGTTGTGTTTCTTTAATCAGTGATACTAAATTACATTATATGGCATTTTGATCATTTTTAATATAGAATTTAAGCTAAAGGCATACATAATTATAAAAGAAGTAATTAATAGTATTACATATTATTTGTACATATGAATTAATTGTAATATAAACATTTTATGTAGATGTGAAAATAGTTTTGTGGTTATTCATGTTTTTATGTTTTTAAAATAACTGGTAGTGATTTAAAAAGGTAAGGATTTTTGGATAAATGGATGAATAGTGTTAAGAGATAGCAAGGAGTTTTCATGGTCCAAGATGGATAGTGTTTAGGGATAGTAGGGACTTACATGGTTGCAGGATGGGTGGTATTTGGGGGGTGGTAGGGAGGTTTTAGGATTTAGGGATGGGTAGTGTTTAGTGAGAGTAATGAGTTTTGTGGGTTTAGGGATCTGCAGTGCGCTAGTCTGGTGTTTGTAGGGTTCAAGGATTGGTAGTTTTTAAGGTAGGCAGGGTCAGGGATGGATAGTGTTTGGGTGTGATATGGGGATTTTAAGGTTCAAGGGCGTGTAGTGGTTATTGGTAGTAAGGGGATTTGAGGGTTCATAAATGGGTTGTGGTTATGAACAGTAAGGGGTATTTTAGGGTTTAGTGATTAGTAGTCTTAGGGATTGGTAAAGGGTTTCTGGAGTTCAGAGTTGGTAAGTAAAATTACATTACATTACTTCAAACAATATTTAGAATGACAATGAAATGAAAAAAATCAATATTATAGTGTGTGTGTGAAAACAATGCCATTTCAGGCAAAGAGTGATGCATAAATGATTCAAAAAGAAACAGAGAATTCTGGGAAGTTCCCAAGTTTAGGTGGAGAGTAGCTCCTGCATAAAGCACCCTACCAGAAGAGTGACACGCTGAATTAGCGTGCAGCAAATGTCTGCTTTTCTATCAAAGTTTTAAAGCATAGGATTAGCACAGTGCCATCTACGCTGTGATAGAATGTGGAAAAATAATGTGCCTGTTCTACAGCAAAGTCTTCATGCATAGGGTTAGCACAGTGCTATTCATGCAGAACTGTGAAATGTTAAAAGCCTTTTACCACTCCAGGCACTGTATTACAGCTTTGGGTTGGGAGAATACCAACCAAGCCAACCTGAAAAGAATAAAAGGAACCAATAACATGTATTTCACTATCATTATAACTCTTTAGAGAGGTTTAGCTTTGCCTCGACACAAGGAAGCACTCAGTATCAGTAAAGAAAATACACGTTCAGGCATAGGAAGCATTCTCTGACCCATGTTTTGCTAGAGTGCTGCAAAAAAGAAGCAGGGAATTTTAGTTGTTTCCAAGTTTAGGTCTTGTGTCTGGCATGGGCAGGGAAACCTGTGTTTGCTCCCGCTTGGCAGTAGCAATTTCAAAGCTCCCACTCAAGTGAGAGCAAACAGTAAGTCTGGTACCAGCTGGTAGGAACATAAAAAATGCTCCCCCTCACTGGGAGCAGATTTGTGTTCAGTTATGACCTATGTGATGTCATGACAATAGCCCTTGGCTCAGTGGTTTATGCAATTGTGGTCTAATGTGTTTTTATGTACAATACAAATTATATTTTTGATATAACCTTGTGTGAAGTCTCTCTTTTTGTGGTGTGCCTAGTGTGTCACTGCTGTGTGTGTGCACTTTGCCTCTTCGATAAGTCTGACTGCTCTGTCATACTACCAAGGGGGTGAGCAGGTGTTGACTTGAGTATGTAACACCCCTACTCTGACTGGAGTGGTGGGTTCTGTCTGGCTTAGGTGTATACCCTATTCAACCAGAAACCTAATTTCTAACAGATTCATGTTCAAAAATCAAAATACAAACATTCCATTAGCAAATGTACTATGCACTGCAATCCATGGGCATTGCAGGGAACGTCCACACAACACCTTTGGATCGCATTTGTCACACTGGATTTGTGGAGCCTCTCAAAGCCACAGAAAGTGGCTTTGCATGACTTCAAAAATCTTAACTTAAGGTTTAATAATAATAATAATAATAAAACCATTTATTGAGTGCCTGGTTACACTGAACAGTGTATCCCCGCGCTATAGAACCCCATCATTAGACCATCAGAGCAGCCAAACCAGTAGAATCTCTAACCAGACACAGACCGCTAGTCTTTAGGGAAGAGATGCGTCTTAAGTTTCAAGCGGAATCTCCTCTCGGAGGGTTCCATCCGCAATTCAAGAGGTAGTTTATTCCAATAGGAGGCCGCTAAATAACAAAATGAACGGCCGCCCATTTTGGCTTTAAAAATGCGAGGAACTGAAAACAGCATACTGCCCAGTGACCTTAAGTGACGTTTTGGGCGGTGGATGCTGAGGAGCTTGTCCAGATAAGGAGGTCCTTTCCCTTGTGCAATTCGATGGGAAATGCACATGGCCTTGAAAAGTATACGCTCCTTTATAGGAAGCCAGTGCAATTTGGATAATGCATCTTTTCCTGAAGCTCTGCGTGGGAGGTTGAGAACTAGGCGGGCAGCCGTATTCTGGACCCTTTGTAGTTGTCTCAGACCTTTTTGGCTCAGCCCTATAAGTAGGGCATTGCCATAGTCAAGATGTGGGGTGACTAAGGCATGGACAAGGGATTTCCTTGTACTCATCGGTACTAGGTCCAGGACCTTACGCAGGATTTTGAGAACTGCGTAACATTTGCCAGTAACCTTTTCGATATGCTTCGCATACGAGAGTTTGGTATCTAGTATAATTCCCAAATTCTTGGCTGAATCCGTAGGGACAGGGGTCTGACCAAGTTCTGCTGGCCACCAGTCTGATGACCACGCTGAAGGAGCCTTACCAATGAGCAACACCTCAGTCTTGTCTCCATTCAGACGCAGACAGTTGTTGTTCATCCAGCTCGCCACAGCTGAGAGACAAGCTGAAAAGTTAATAGCTGTCTCTTCTCCATCTTGACTGAGTGTGATCATTAGTTGCGTATCATCGGCGTAAGTTATAATATTAACACCGAAGAACTCAACTATACGTGCAAGGGGTTCCATATACAGGTTGAACAAGGTAGGGCTCAGACTTGAGCCCTGTGGAACCCCGTGCTTCAGCTGTCTGGGAGTGGACTTGAATGGCGGACAATGAATTTGGAAACTTCTATTTTCCAGAAAAGACTTTAGCCACTCATATGCATCTCCTTCAACTCCAATCTCTGATAGACGTGACAGCAGTGTGGAGTGTGACACAGTATCAAAAGCTGCGCTTAAGTCAAGTAACACAAGCACTGCTGTCTGGCCTTTATCAGCTATTTGCCTCAGCAGTTCTGTTGAGTAAAGGACTGCCGATTCAGTAGAGTATTGAGCTCTGAAGCCAGATTGAGTAGGGTGAAGGAATCGCCCTTGCTCCAGATGTTCCATGAACTGTATATTTACAATTTTTTGTGCCACTTCCATACAGAAGGGCAACAGAGAGATTGGGCGAAGGTTCTGAAGTTGAGACACGTGCAAGTTAGCTTTCTTTTTTAATGGAATAACCTGAGATCTTTTCCAAGGTTTGTGTCGCTCTTGCATCACGTTGCGTGGTGCATGGATGACGCAAACTGGGTCATAAATATGGGTCTTAGTTTAACATGTGCTACTAATCTAGAATTTACGCACTACATAGAAAAGAATATAGCATTAGTATACTTCCCTGTAACAGAAGTAACTCTGCATTTTGATATGTTAATTGAATCCCCCTATTATTAACATGACACAAAACTAGCCCCACTATTTATTTTATATTGAGGATACTTGGCTTGGCCACCTGCACAGATGCTAATGCACGGTGGGGTCAAATCTCCTATTACCACTCCATACTTAAACATATTTGGTAAATTAGTGGACTTTAGGGACATCAGATTCACTATTCTCACTCCAACAAAGCAGCATTAAGGAATATGTTGGGCTTTAGGTAGTTCAAATTTAATACTGCAACTCTAAACTTAACTACATTAGGGAAAGTACTGGACTTTAGGGGCTTCACATTTAATACTCTCACTTCAAACTTGACAACACTGGGGAAAAGTTTGGACTTTGCGGATCTCATATTGACTACGTCTACTAAAAATCTAATCACATTGACAAAAGTTTTGGACTTTTGGAGTTCAGATTTAGTATTCCAACTCCAAACATAACCACCTTGGGGAATCTGTTGGACTTTGGGGAAAAACCACCCCCCCTCCACAAAACTGCGACATTGCCTGCCCCACACTGATTGACATTCATACCTTTGTGTCCTTTGAAACAGATTTTAATCATTTTGGTGTCATTATATTTATTACATTGATTACATTTGTTTAGGATTTAAAATCATGTATTGCTTAATTGTGATGTTGTTTGGGTGTTTTTGCATATATTTTGCATATTTTCCTCTGCAAGACCTTGCTACCTGTCCCATGCAACACATTGTGATCCATGAATTGCTCAAAGAAACTTGCATCCTTAGCAGAAAATAGACAGATTTTTCTTTGTAGGAGCTCAGTCACAGCTCCATCAAAACTGTGGTCTCTCTCTACAACCGCTTAAGAATACTCTTTACTAAAGATCACATCTTGATATCTCTTTTAAAAGAATAGCCTTTTCATTTAATCTGGTGCAGATTTAAAACCATTTAGCAAAGTAGAACATTCAAGATTAAAACAACTAATCATAATACTTGTAGGCAACAACTACCTTTACATGCATACTCACAAGCATACAGTACCTGCAACCTCTAGTCCCTTTGGTGTGCACTGTCCAGTTAGGCTTTGGCACTGACCCACCTCTTTGTAATATCTTACATTCTAGTGTCCTTGGCATGTGAAAGAGGCTTAGCCAGAACACCATTGGTAGCTGACAAACAATTCTTCTCATTACTGCAGCTTAGCTCTCATGGCTGTGCATGTACCTTTTTCACTCATAGAACCAAATCGATATTCGAGACCACATAACATATACCCTAAAATGGATAATAAATAAAGATTGCCCAACCCAGTGAATACATCTATCACTATGGCAATAACAAACCTCGGGCAATATTATCAAGAAAGGGCGATACATTATTGCCACTTTTATCGGCAGGAAACTGCAGATAAAGCGGCGATAATGGGCTTGATAATATGCCCTTGTGAATTCCCATAGAAGCCCAGGTTAACACCAGAACCTGGGCTTCTATGGGAATTCACAAGGACATATTATCAAGCCCAATATCGCCACTTTATCGGCAGATTCCTGCCGATAAAAGCGGCGATAGTGTATCGCCCTTTTTTGATAATATGGCCCCTAGTGATTTACAGGCAAGGCACATTTAGACTCCTAGGCATACATTGCTTTTCAAACAAATGACATATTCGCTCATGTTTATGTAAAAACATCATGACACTCACTTAAGCATCATGACAACAATCGAGGAACTCATTGCTGTGTAATTGGCTATAAAACACAACAGCTTCTACACCCGATATTTTCAAGCAGCAGAGAAACGCACACGAACTGGAGGCGTCAGTCTCTCGAAGTGCTGAAATTCGCAAGGAATACTTTGATTTTTAGGGGATCTGGACAGGGAGCAATTAAGCAAAACAGTAACTTTCTCAAGTAAACATGTAAAGTTTTTATTTCCCAATTATAGTGTGTGACTAAAGGAAGGTATTTCATCTCTTGCTTCCGCGTAGCAAGTAACTCATAGTGTAGAGTACATGCATACATGTATGTATTGCAATGTATGAATCCCACATTCCAACAAGAGTTAGTGCTTTTTCATGATTTTCAGTGGATCAATTATGTTCATGTGATACAAACCCGGGGGCATATTATCAACAAAGTGGCAAAGAGAGGTGTTAGCCATCTTAGCTTACCACCTCTCTTCACCACTTCGGAAACGCTAGGCTGCACTATTTTACCAAGGATATAGTGCAGCCTAGCGCTTCCCCCTGCGATGGCGTTAGGTTTTACAACTTATCGCCAGAGCAGGCACCCTTGCACCTGTGTGCAAGGGTGTCTGCGAGCAGGGAGGTTTGTTTATGTTCAGGAAGGAGTTCCTTCCTGCACATAAACAAACCTTAAATGCCAATTTGTAACTTACATGTGTGCTGCTTTATGCAGCACACATATAAGTTACAAATTGGCATTTTTAAAACGAGGTTTGCTCTTGTACAGGAAGGGACACCTTCCTGTACATAAAGAAACCTTGATGTTTTGCTTTTTCCATGTGTGCTGCACAAGGCAGCACACATGAAAAAAGCAAAAACGCGGAGAAATGAAGCATTTCTCCTCGTTTCACCACCTTAACACCAGGATTGTTCTGGTGTTAGATTTGGCGCTGCCACTTATTATCGCCAAGCTTGATAATAGGTGGCAGCGTCAAAGTGAATGGGTGTTGCGGTGGAACGCCCACCGCAACACCCACTGCACGCCCCGTTTCACGACGAGTTTATAGTGAAAGGGGCCCTATTACCAAGGCAGCGTTATATCAATTAATGTGGCTTTAAGCCACGTTAATTGACTTAACGCTGCCTTGATAATAGGGCGATGCAAATATAACCGCGTTATCAGCAGAAAAGTACCGATAACGCTGGGATAAGGGGCTTGATAATACGCCCCTTGACGTGTATAATGGCACCAACGATTTCTTGTATAGTATATGTTTAACTGAACACAAATGATACAAGCAAACATCTCATGCATTTTTGTGTTTTCCTTTCCACCTACTTACATACATACAGTTATGATTATACTAATATTAACGTAGGATTCAAACAGGAATCTCCTCTGTCCTGACAAAGGCATACTGACCCATAGGGCAAATTAAATAGGCTAACGCAAGTTTAATTAATAAATTAAGTGATGATAATTGTGTGTGATAATCATGTCCCTTTTTGAAGGTTTTAATCATCTTGTCAGACTAACGATCTCTAAAATGATAGCGTACTCAAACAATTTTACACCAAGTTTACCTGATTCAGTTTTACTGAATAATCCAATGTAGATCCTTACACAATATGAAGAGCTCCCAACGTTTTGGAGGAAGTCCATCCCAACAAAACCATGCCATGGATGAAGATGGGCCTGATGCTGAAGCATACCACAAAATGTGGGTGAGGGATATTTCATCTTAACCATAGGGAGTCTAACATAGGTGAAAACGGGTAGGTTTACACGAATCTAGACTCAGTTTACCTTGTCTGTTAAAGTTGTGTTTCTTTAATCAGTGATACTAAATTAAATTATATGGCATTTTGATTATTTTTAATATAGAATTTAAGTTAAAAGCGTACATAATTATAATAAAAGTAATTAATAGCTAAATTATATAGAAATAAGAAAGTATTACATATTATTTGTACATATGAATTAATTGTAATATAAACATTTTATGTAGATGGGAATATAGTTTTATGGTTATTCATGTTTTTATGTTATTAAAATCACTGGTAGTGATTTAAAAAGGTAAGGATTTTTTGGATAAATGGATGAACAGTGTTTAGAGATAGCAAGGAGTTTTCATGGTCCAAGATGGATAGTGTTTAGGGATAGTAGGGACTTACATGGTTGCAGGATGGGTGGTATTTGGGGGTTGGTAGGGAGGTTTTAGGATTTAGGGATGGGTAGTGTTTAGTGAGAGTAATGAGTTTTGTGGGTTTAGGGATCGGCAGTGGGCTAGTATGGTGTTTGTAGGGTTCAAGGATTGGTAGTTTTTAAGGTAGGCAGGGTCAGGGATGGATAGTGTTTGGGTGTGATATGGGGATTTTAAGGTTCAAGGGTGTGTAGTGGTTATGGGTAGTAAGGGGATTTGAGGGTTCACAAATGGGTTGTGGTTATGAACAGTAAGGGGTGTTTTAGGGTTTAGTGAGGAGTAGTCTTAGGGATTGGTAAAGGGTTTCTGGAGTTCAGAGTTAGGAAGTAAAATTACATTATAATACTTCAAACAATATTTAGAATGATAATGAAATGAAAACATTCAATATTATAGTGTGTGTGTGTGTGTGAAAACAATGCCATTTCAGGCAAAGAGTGTTGCATAAATAATTCAAAAAGAAACAGAGAATTCTGAGAAGTTCCCAAGTTTAGGTGGAGAGTAGCTCCTGCATAAAGCACCCTACCACAAGAGTGACACTCCGAATTAGCTTGTGGCAAATGTCTGCTTTCTATCAAAGTTTTTAAGCATAGGATTAGCACAGTGCCATCTACGCTGAGATAGAAAGTGGAAAAATAATGTGCATGTGCTACAGCAAAGTCTTTATGCATAGGGTTACCTAAGTGCTATTCATGCAGTACTGTGAAACGTTAAAAGCCTTTTACCACTCCAGGCACAGTATTACAGCTTTGAATTGGGAAAATACCAACCAAGCCAACCTGAAAAGAATAAAAGAAACCCATAACATGTATTTCACTATCATTATAGCTCTTCAGAGAGGTTTAGCTTTGCCTCGACACAAGGAAGCACTCAGTATCAGTAAAGAAAATACACGTTCAGGCATAGAAAGCATTCCCTGACACATGTTTTGCTAGAGTGCTGCAAAAAAAAGCAGAGAATTTCAGTTGTTTCCAAGTTTAGGTCTTGTGTCTGGCATGGGCAGGGAAACCTGTGTTTGCTCCTGCTTGACAGTAGCAATTTCAAAGCTCCCACACAAGTGAGAGCAAACAATAAGTCTGGTACCAGCTGGTAGGAACATAAAAAATGCTCCTGCTCTCTGGGAGCAGATTTGTTTTCAGTTGTTTTTATGTAATAAGGGTGATATATGTGACAAGGTATACTGCAGGACCTTGGTGGTATACCTCAGTACATGGTAATGACAAAACACAACATTAATATTTAATGAAAGCCCTTGCAAAATAAAAAAGGCTGTCATATTGTTTAACCACGCTTTGTCTTTATTCTGTGTTTTTAAGGTGAATTATAGCTTATCACTCAATTTGCAATGTGTAGGAAGAAATGGACCAATGAGGCAATTTAGCAAAGTCTGTAGAGTTAAGGAAAAGTATTTTTATTGATTTATATATTAAAAAAAGTTTTTTATGTATTGTGGTAATTTCTTAAAATTATCAAGAAAGTACTGCAGTACCAAAAAAAACATTTAAATGTGACAAAATAAAATTAGACATAATACAAGGTGGCACTTTAAAGAAACTTTTTTAAAATAAACAAATGTATAGATGTTTGTCAAGCTAACTTTTTAGATTTGAAATGAAAATATGGGTTCCATACGGCAGAACAATTTACACCGTCAGGAAGATACAGTGCTTCATTGCCATATTATATATATAAATGTATAATGGTAGACATTTTATGATTGGAAGGATTGCTTTTTTTAATGTATTTGTGCCTTTTCAAACTTAGCAGCATTTACAGTACACTACTTCTATTTTTGTCTCTGACAAGTATTTGAGAACACAAAATGTGTGCTCAGAGACATTAGGATGGAAAATGCCGCCTTCACGTCAATTTCTAGTCTAAAAAAAAAGAAACTGTGTTCAACAAAACAACCCCTAACTATCTTGCTCGTACACTGACATACAAGATTAAAGAACACAAAAGGCAGGCAAACAAATATGTAAAGAGTTAGGTGATTGGCCCTTAGGAAACTACATCAAACCAGCAACGTAAGTTTGAAAGGAGGACATTTTTTGGTTTAAATACAATTTGAGCTACTAATGTAGCATAATATTACCAAAACCCAAATGACATATGAAAATAAAATAGTCTGTGACACTGATGCTTAGCAAGTATTAGAAAGTGATTTGACACACCGTTTGTGGTCACATGACAATCAAAATGAATAAACAAGTACATAAGAAATAAAATTAAGAAGTACTGTCATCTTCACATCAAAAGGTTCTGAAAAGCCTGCATTAAATTTTGATACAAATATTATTACATTGGCTGAATTCCAGACATACTTACAAATGCTCATTCAGGAAAAAGAAGAACATGTAGAAATTCAATGCACTACTCCATCTACTAACAATACTTTTCCTTCCAAGACTGCTGACTCATTGGACAACCAATTATTGAAGTTAAAGATGTGGTTGCCACAAACAAGGTTCTAATTGCAATGGACCAAGTCAACAAGGACATACAGAGATAACTTAGTAATTCAATTTATTAGGGAACAACTTTAAATCTAACAACACATTAAAAAAACTGTAGATCATGGGCTTCAACATATAAATGTAATAGGTGAATATACTACTGAACCTACATTACACTATGTAAGTGTACAAGCAGGCACAAGGAAAAGTAATTACTGCTTATGGACATAAAGTTACTAACTAATTTATCTTGCGCTGTTACAGCTCCTACTGGTTTAGCAGCACATAACATGAAAGGAATTACTGTAAATTGTCTACTCTTAATGGGAATAATTGTTGCATGCCCGGGGCGTGATGCTTTAAAGAATTTCCATGCCTGGACTCTGATGTTTTATTAATAAATCAATCAATCAATCAAAGACATTTATAGAGCGCACTACCTACCCGTAGGGTCTCAAGGCGCTTGGGGGGGGGGGGGGGCCGCTACTGCTCGAACAGCCAGGTCTTGAGCTTCTTCCTGAAGGAGAGGTGGTCGTGGGTCAGGCGCAGGTCGGCCGGGAGGGAGTTCCAGGTCTTGGAGGCCAGGTAGGAGAAGGAACTTCCTCCTGTGGTGGCTCTACGGATGCGTGGGATGGCGGCGAGGGCGAGGCTGGCAGATCGGAGGTGGCGTTTGGGAGCGTAGAAGTTGATGCGGTTGTTGAGGTAGCTCGGGCCTTGATCGTGGAGAGCTTTGTGTGCGTGGGTGAGGAGACGGAAGGTGATTCTCTTGTTGACCGGGAGCCAGTGCAGGTCTCTTAGGTGTCCGGAGATGTGGCTGTGTCGTGGGATGTCGAGGATGAGTCTGGCTGAGGCGTTCTGGATGCGCTGGAGTCTCTTCTGGATCTTGGCGGTGGTTCCGGCGTAGAGTGCGTTGCCGTAGTCCAGTCGGCTGGTGACGAGGGCCTGGGTGACGGTCTTCCTGGTCTCCGTGGGGATCCACCAGAAGATCTTCCGAAGCATGCGCAGGATGTTGAAGCACGACGAGGAGACGGCGTTGACTTGCCTGGACATGGAGAGGGAGGAGTCCAGGATGAAGCCCAGGTTGCGTGCGTGGTTCGTCGGTTTGGGTGCGGTGCCCAGGGCGGGGGGCCACCAGGAGTCGTCCCAGGCGGAGGGCGAGGAGCCCAGGATGAGGACCTCCGTCTTGTCTGAGTTCAGTTTCAGGCGGCTCGTCGTCATCCACTCGGCTACCTCCTTCATCCCTTCGTGCAGGTTGGCTCTGGCGGTGGCGGGGTCGTTGGTCAGGGAGAGGATCAGCTGGGTGTCGTCGGCATAGGAGATTATGTTGAGGTTGTGTTGGCGTGCGATGGCCGCGAGGGGGCTCATGTAGACGTTGAAGAGTGTAGGGCTCAGCGTGGATCCTTGAGGGACGCCGCAGATGACTTCGGTGGCCTCTGACTTGTACGGTGGTAGGCGGACTCTCTGTGTTCTTCCGTCGAGGAAGGAGACGATCCATTCCAGTGCCTTCTCCTGGATTCCGACGTTGCTGAGGCGCTGTACTAGGGTGCGGTGGCAGACCGTGTTGAAAGCCGCGGAGAGGTCTAGGAGGATGAGGGCCGCAGTTTCTCCGTTGTCCATCAGGGCTCGGATGTCGTCAGTGGCGTCGGTGAGGGCGGTCTCGGTGCTGTGGTTGGCACGGAATCCGGACTGCAATGGGTCGAGGGATCCATTCGTCTCGAGGAAGCCGGCCAGCTGTTTGTTGACGGTCTTCTCGATGACTTTGGCTGGAAACGGAAGTAGAGAGATGGGGCGGTAATTCTCGAGTTCGGTGGGGTCTGCTGTAGGTTTCTTGAGTAGAGCGCTGAGTTCGGCGTGCTTCCAGCTCTCGGGGAAGGTGGCGGTGTCGAATGAGGTGTTGATAATGTCCCGCAGGTGGGGTGCGATGACAGCGTCGGCTTTGTTGAAGACGTGGGGAGGGCAGGGGTCGGTCGGGGATCCGGAGTGGACGGAGTTCATCATGCGGACGGTGTCTTCGGTGTTGACCGGGGTCCAGGCGCGGAGGGTGGTGGTGGGCGGCTTTGCTGCGGTCGTGGCGTGCGTCGGCTGAATGCTGAAGCTGTTGTGTATGTCCGCGATCTTGTTGTGGAAGTAGGAGGCGAGGGAGTTGCAGAGGTCTTGCGATGGGGTGATGTCGTTGTTTCCGGCGTTGGGGTTGGAGAGCTCTTTCACGATGTTGAAGAGTTCCTTGCAGTTGTGTGCGTTGTTGTCCAGTCAGTTCTTGAAAGCCGTTTTCTTGGCGGTGCGGATCAGTTGGTGGTGTTTCCGGGTGGCGAGCTTGAGGGTGGTCCGGTTGTCCGGCGTGGGTTCCTTTCTCCAGGCTTTCTCGAGGGCTCGGCAGTTTTTCTTGGAGCTCTTGAGTTCGTCGGTGGACCATGGGGCTCTCTTACTGCCGGGTCTGCTGGGTGGGTTCCTCAGAGGGGCGAGTTCGTCTGCGCATTTGCTGATCCACTTCGAGAGGTTGTCGGCGGCCTGGCTGGGGTTCGCTGAGCTGGCCGGAGGGTGCTGGCTCAGGGTAGCGGCGAGCTGGTCGGCTGTGATATTGTTCCAGCTTCTTCGGGCAACCTGTTGCTGGTGGTGGTGGATCGTCGTTCTTCTGAAGGTGAAGTGGATGCATCTGTGGTCCGTCCAGTGGAGTTCTGTGGCGTGGCTGAAGGCGATGTCTTTGCTGGATGAGAAGATGGCGTCGAGTGTGTGTCCGGCGAGGTGGGTGGGGGTGGACACCAGCTGCTTGAGTCCAAGGTTGGCGAGGTTGTCGAGCAGGGTGCTGGTGTTGCAGTCGTTGTTGTTCTCCAGGTGGAAGTTGAAGTCTCCCAGGAGGATGTAGTCAGCGGAGGGGAGGGCGTGCGGGCTGACGAAGTCGGCGATGTCCTCGCTGAATTGGGTGCGTGGTCCCGGAGGTCGGTAGATCAGGGTGCCTCTGAGGGTGGTCTTCGGGTCGGAGTGGATCTTGAAATGTAGGTGTTCGGCGGAGGGTGGGGTGTTGTCGGTGCTGGTCGTGATGCGGATGGTGTACCTGTGGATGATGGCGATGCCTCCTCCCACCTGGTTGGCGTTGCGGTCCCTCCGGGTGATCTTGTAACCTTCTGGGATGGCGATGGCGATGTCGGGCGCTGAGGAGGCGTTCATCCAGGTCTCCGTGATGAAGGCAACGTCCGGGGCTGTGGCGTCTAGGAGGTTCCAGAGTTCGATGGCGTGTCTGTGGACGGAGCGGGTGTTGAGCAGGATGCACTTGAGGTGGTTGCTGCTGGTGTTTGGCTTGGCAGGTGCTGGTGTCGGGCAGGTTCGGATGCAGGTGAACTTGCAGGTGTTGCAGCTGAAGGGTCCGTGGACGCGTCGTGGGGTGGCTCGGTAGCAACCCGGGACTCGGCCGGTGTTGAGTGCGATGAGGGTGGCGGCGGTGTACATCAGGCGGGTCGGTCGGGGTCCTCGAGGGCCAGGGGTCCTGGCACTGGGCGCGGTCCAGGCGCGGACGGGCGCAGACGGGCTTACCTTTGGCGCGCCTTCGGCGCACAAACGGCGCACCCGCTGCGTGTGACCGCTGCGCGTTCGCACGGTCGCCATATATGGTGAAGTGCGAGGGGGGCGGAGCAGCTGGGAGGCGGGAGCGGGGAGGGTACAGAAGGGAAAAAGGGGCGGGGTAAGCGGCGGTGGCGGGAAGCGGGGAGGGAGTGCGAAGGGCGGCGCGGCAAGGGGCAAACAGGAAGGAAAACGCAAATACGATTAGAAAATACTAAACAGGCACAAAGGAACGACAAAACAAAACAATAAACAATCACAGAGTTATACGAAGGGCGGCGCGACAAGGGGCAAACAGGAAGGAAAACGCAAATACGATTAGAAAATACTAATCAGGCACAAAGGAACGACAAAACAAAACAAAACAATAAGCAATCACACCAGCAGGCGAGCACGGACCACGCCGCTCGAAGGAGGGGGCGTGGTCACGCGGCGGCAGCGAGGCAGGCAGGGCAAAGGGGCACACGCAGCAGCTGGTGGCCGTGCGGCGCGGGGGTGTCCTACAACTAGGTCACATCATGGTAAATCATGGGGCTCCACAGTTATTACTATGAGAGAGTATGTTGATACTTAAGATACGTCCACTTTAATATGGCGCCCGCACTAGCTCACACGGGATGAGAGCTGAATCAGCTCGTCGCCATGGTAACGCGCCCTTCCTACCACATGACCATGTGACCACTCTCCCGATCACATGACCGGCCGGGTCAGTGAGTCAGAACACTACGTACAGACTTTAAAAGGCGCAAATGGTTGCTTGAAGGAGTTCCTGGGATGATTTAAGGTCCCGTTACGATATCTGGACGGTAAGGAGTGGGGGACATCATGCGTGGGCTAGGCTCCCAACGTGCTGAGAAATTTTTTCCATCGAGTGGGAAGGCTGTATGGTCTTTAAGTCTTGGCGTGGGAATTGTTTCTTAAAGGCGCATTCAAGAACATTTGCTTAACATCCCAATGCATTGTGATACAAAGGGGTTTAGTATGAGAACAAACACTGGGAGAGAAAGGGTGTGTCTGAAATCGATCTGTGAACTTTCTTGGCATAACTGTTTCTTTTGCCGAGCAGTACAAAATCCATATCTGTTAACAGAACTTGATGTGTGTGTAAAATACCCGCGCAGAAATGAGTCTGCATTTTTCTCGGGGGTATAAATTGGATGAGATCAATGAGAGTTAAATGTATGACGATGTTTCTGGAGTTTTTAAAAAAACATACATTAACATAGATTATGATAGCGGTACTTTCAGGGTGGGGCATTCCCTCACTAACTACATCTGAATTATTTGCAGATTGATACCACAATCGACAGTAGGGTGGAGAAGTGCCTGACCGGCTGGTACGAGTGGACATGGCTGGTTGAGGGTAATGTTCCCCTCAAATTTCCATCGTAGTTATGAAAAATATGTGGATATAGGGTGGTTCAGAATAGGTTCTAATTGGTTTTAAATATGTTTTTTCAACTTAACAGTTTCCTCGTTTAAAGATGTCCAATGCTGGTGCAGTGACAGAGTGCTAACCCTGATGATGTTTGATGTTTGATGTTTGTTGGTTTTTGTATAGCGCACATACACTCCATGGAGCATCTTGGCGCTGCTGATTTCACTGCAAAGATGAAATATTTGGGGATGGTAGCTGAGCTGTAGATGTCCTTAGATTAGAGTCTTACATTTTGCATCAGATAATCCGTAAATCCATGTTTTTAGAAGTTTTTTATAGATTTTTTCTGATGGTGATGCTCTAAGTGTAGCTGGAAGGGCATTCCAGGCCTTGGCGCCTAGGACTGCTAGGGATTTGCCACCCTTGGTGGTCAGTCGAAACTTGGGTATGGTCATTAGATTAGCAGTGGCTGATCTAAGTTCCCTATTTGGGTGGTATCTGTGAAATTTGGTTGACAGATATTTGGGTCCGCATTTATGAAAGCCTCTGTATGTGATCAGAAGGACTTTGAATAGTATCCGTTTTTGGATGGGGAGCCAGTGCAACGCATTCAGAGCAGCTGATGCGGATGATCTCCTAGGCCATCTTAGGACAAGCCGGGCTGCCGCATTTTGAATCATTGGCAGTTTGTGCAGGGTAGATTTAGCTGCTCCTGCGTACAAACTGTTGCAGTAATCGATTCTCGATGTTATGAGAGCGATTGCAACCGTACGGCGGGCGGCCAGTGGGAGGTAATCAAAACATTTTCTGAGGCCCTTGATTATGTTGAAACAGATACCGGCCATTTCTTTGGATTGCTGTTTAAAGGACAGCATATCGTCAAATTTTATACCTAAGTTGCGTGTGGCACTGATGGTATTGGGAGGGGCTTCTGCGTCTGATGGCCAGCATGTAAGAGGGGAAAAGATGTTATTTTTCCCGAAGGGCAGGATCTCTGTTTTCACAGAGTTGCCATAAATGTATTCGGCCTACGCGGTATGAGTGAATACTTGAAACTAGTACGAAGCTTCCCAAAAAGATTGTAATTAGAACAGACCCATATAAACAAAACTCGTGGCCCCGCTTCTGATTCGTGACCAGTCCACACATTTTAAGACCCCAGCACCCCGACCCGAGAAGTAGCGAACGCCAGTGTATCACAATACCACGCCACACAAGAGCAAGATAAAGAGTGGCTTTCACTGCATGAATATACAATAAGAGCCTACAAACCACGTTCGGCATCTGCCAGTTGGTTTTTAAGAAAGGATTCATCCAGCCCTGATGAGAGTTCGGCAATTCAAAAAACCGGGACTCGAAACGTGTCGGCTACATTAAAAGTGGCTACCATTAAAGTGACAGTTAGATCTTTGAACACTTAGAGTATTGCAAATATTCACCCTCCTAAATTGGGAACATCATGTGTTGTTTAAATGTGCAAATGGGATTTGAAGTTACACATTGCAACTGTTTTTCAACTGATTTATTGTCACCATATTTTGTGTATTTTTCATTCATGTAAATGTACTTTTTCACACATTCATGTGGAGTTCTAATGTATTGTTGTATGTTGTAATAATGAGATTGTCTGTTTAGTAGATCATGTGTCCTTTTTTGTGACTATCATGAAGAATAATTAAAAGTAAAACAGGCAAAATTGATGGCCAAGATAAACGTATTAATTTTCGTTTATTGTTTTGTATCAGTAACATAACCAAATATTTGGAGGTTCAGGTAAATATCCAGTTTTCTTGTTAATAGGCCCTACCTGCCCTCCCTCCCTTTCTTTGGGCTAAACCCCTACTTTTTCACAAAGAAATATATCATAAGCACATTTTCAGAACGGTGAGCATAACTTGAGTCAACAATTCCTGGCTCCAACAGCACTGATGGAAAACGATGGCATACAGCATTGTGTCTATCAAAGCCAATTGTGGTGCCATTGGTAAAACATTAAGCTTGATTTGCCTGGTAAACAACATGTAACCCAGAAAGCAAACTGTCACTATACCAATCATGAGATAAGAAATGCATGACGTTCGGAGCTGCAGGGGTACCTTGACTATCAGTGTATAGCAACACTGTGACCTCCACATATTTATATATGCACCAGTCTTACACATCATCGCCTTAAAGTCAGATAACATCACGTGCATAAAGTCTTATTTCCCACATAGTATAGCATGGTTCCAAATATACATAGACACATAATAAAGGAAGAAACATGTGTCCTACCAGACCATCAGCCATGCTTTTATCATTATGCTTTATCATAAGACAATGAAGTCCATAAAGATGGTGAAGTTGAAAGTGCCCCTTAAGCATGAGATCCATATGCTAGGTGCCATCTCCATGGGCATTTGCCGCAGTAGCAGTGTCCATCGTTGAGTCATCAGGACCATCAAGAAATTTCTTCAAGTATAAAGGATCCGTGAAAATCTGCGGTACACCTTGAATCATGACTCGGAAACGTGCCGGACCGACAAAGCCATATTGACATTTGAGTGAACAGAGCCTTGGGCGAAGAGCTAGGAAGTTTTTTCTCAAATTGACAGTCTCCTTGCAGTAGTCCTGAGAGATGTATACTTTGTTGGTCTTCCATAGGATGTGATTATGCTTGCGCATGAACGCCAAAATCTGCTTCACGTGCTGATACCTGAGCGGCTTACAGACAATCGGTCTAGGACCCCTTTGCTGAGGCATGATACGGGCCGGGACCCTATGAGCCCGATCAAACTCCAATGGGACATTGAAGGAGTGGTAGGTGGCCTGAGGGAACCAGGACTCCAGGAAGGGTATGCATGATCCGTCCTTATCTTCTGATCTTTCCGGGATACCAAAAAGTCGTAAGTTCCCCCTTCGGTTCCTGTCTTCCAATTCCGGAAGGCGTCGTGACATGGAGGATGTAGATAGTGAGAGTTCTTTGATTTGGTCACTTTCACCTTCGAGTCTTCCAACTGGCTGATCCTGCATTCAGTTTCAGAAAGCCTTCCGTTAGTGTCTTTAATGTCTTGTCTCACTGCCGCTATTTCTTCTCTGGTGGACTTTGTTATTTCATGTACTTCGGCGAGTTTAAGAAGTATCGTGTCCAGCGTCGTTCATGTCGCGCGCACCTTTGGTTGGTGAAAGTGGGTTCGGCCTTCAACCTTTTAAGATTTTTAGCTTCCTTTCCGCCCATGGTTAAGGATTGAGTTCAGCCGCAGCTACAGGTATTCAGATATTGCGCAAAGTATTGGAAGAGCAGCACTAGTACGTAGCGCACCGCAAGGTTTTTTGGGTCCAGATATATTAATTGCAAGCGTGGTAGACCGTGTGTTAGCTGATTAGAGATTGGAGTAAAGCAGCAGTGATAATGCCTCAGTGATCACGAAGTTTGTGGTCGTTGGCAAAACATCCCAACCTCGCAGGTTCGAAATACACCATCCAAGAAGTGCATCTATTGGCTCCGTCTGTGGAGGATTTTATTTGTGCCCCTTTAGCCAAATGAAAAAGTGCATACAGCTATGAGAGCATCAGTAGTCAGCTATAGATGGGAGTGTCTCAAACGTCGGCCATCTTGGGGTCAGGCAGGCAGAAGATGGAACTTTCTCTTCCTCACAGAGGAGGTTAGTATACAGGGCATCAAGCAGATAAGGCAGCTTTGTGGCAAGGTAAGCGTGCATTGCATGTAAGAACAGTCAATTAAAATAGGAGTTGACACTAATTATGCAATGGCTCCATGATAAGGCTCCCATATAGAAGGCACGATGGGCAAAATAGATCAGGGGAGCATTGGCTGCTAGCATGCAGGTATGGCGTTTTACTGCTAAATATCGCTGGTATCCCCAATTCCTTAAGCTGAGTTTCTTGGGCAGTGGAAGCGATCGCGTCGTGGGATCGGACTGCTACAGAGCCGGGCGGCCGCCATTTTGTCTACGCTTAGACGCGGTACCTGTAAATGGTGGGCAAACTCCTCAAAAGCTGCAGGACCACATTCGGCAGTGGATTCCGTGTACCTGATTACCCAAGTCAGCGGTAAGAGCCTTCGGTGGACTGCGATCACTTGGGGAGGGTTATTTTAAAATCCCGGATGCTTCAGCAATGCGGCGGAATTCCGTGCTGGTTTCCATGCGGCCCCCGGCAAATGGTCGCTAAATCTGATGAAAGCGACACGTTCTGTTGGCCAAAATAATACTTCAGGCTCCTGGTGTGTTCCGATGCTTCACCGCATCATTGGATGGAGTCTGTATTTGCAGGAAGGCTCTGAAAATATGTCGAAGCTTTTCAGCCTCCCTGCCTACCTCCTTCCACGGGATGAGTTGAGGGAAAAAGGCACCAGAGCCCTTCTTTGCTACCCATGTGTGTGATTGTGGATGTGTGTCTGGTGAAAACTAATTGGACTAATTGGACTAAAAACTCAAACTGAAAACAAAATAAGGGTGCTGCACTGGCAGAGTATTTCGCCCGACTGAAGGATCAGTTGAATGTGACTTCTGTAGAACCCATCTGATAGAGGTGGATCCGGAGGCTGTAGGCACTGCTTTTGTATGAGGATTATTACTGAAAGTTAGAAGTCAGTTAATGACCATCTGCATCAGAGACGAGACTATGAAGCTGGCCAAGTAGGTGACTGCTGCTTACTATTGCATAGCTTCACAACAGCAAAAGTAAGAGAATGCAAATTTGTATTGGATGTTTCAGAAATGCAGAAAATGCAGAGAAAGGTCATGGGTGTAGGACAAGGAGCCCTAAAAAAAGGAGGAACAAAAGAGGGGACAGAAGGGGAAGTGGAAGACCTGGGAGAGGCAATGGGAGGGGCAGATGGGAAGCCTCAGGAGAGGAAGAATCATGTTTTGTTTTTGGAAAGCTGAGTCATCGGAAACAGAACTATCCCAACACTGTGTCTAATTCACCAGTTATCCCTGATCAGTCTGGATGTCATTAGATCATTCAAAAGTCTTATCTGAGATGTTGGGACAGTGCCTTGAATACCCAACTAGATCAAAAGGCCCCGTATTTCCATTGTATCATTAATGGTAAACATACCACCAGTCCATGGGTGTTAATTTGTCAAAGTGCCATGAATAGTGGAAGTGACATCCTATATCCCTTGACCAAGATTATATCAACCTGGCAAGAAGAGAGGGATTTACTATCCAACACAAATACTGATTTGCGTTGGATAGTATCTAAAAGTAAGCAAAATTGTGCTATGCACTGCTTTCCGTTAATTTACCTCAAGGTGGCATCCCTTGGGTGGTGCATGGGCATTCCCATGTAACTGCCAATGGGGGTTGATGCAAATCCCTCTCTATAAACATTGTGTTAAAATGTTACAGATTTATTCATCAGGTTACTTCTTCAGTGACAGGTTACAGGAAGATGGTAAGATCCATTTTATGCCCCGCCAGCCTCAGCCTCCTTGCTGCTCAGCCCATCCACTCCAACTGATTCTTCCTCAAGCACAAACACTCTGAACATTCCAATGACCTTACCATTGTCTAAGCAGCAAGGCAGAGAACAACAATAGGGAGGATGCATTAACCAACAAGTAGATTATAACACATCTCCCCCCTTATAATGATGATAGAAAAACAAATGTATGCAAGATGATAAGACACACATACGACATGTCCAATACATTCATCAGAAATTATATGCCCATCCAATCTAGGAAAAATAGGAAAAACACAAGTAAACGTGTTCCATTTTTTAAAACAGTGGCTGCTCACCCACATTAACTCACACTCCATACAGAACTTAGCACAGGGAACATCTCACCCAACAAAGAGTAAGTACCACCTCACTACCACAAAGTACCCACCTCACCTCACACCAAGGCACAACTACACACAGGATATCTTCCAACCCTCAAACAATGGATATCTCAAACCACCTCGCCTCACACTCAAGACACAAATCTAACAGCAGGGACTCCAAACCCTCTACTGCACTTACACAACACATGGCAGGACCAGGGACTCCAAACCCTCTATTGCACTTACACAACTATAGGCAGGACCAGGTCAAACCTCAAGGCTAGAGGGTATGATTCAACCCATACCATAACAGGGTATCTTTAACCCCATCAAAAACACAGGGTATCTTTAAACCCAATACATTCCCACTAACACAGGGAAACAGGAAAAATGTAGCACACAACACACAGTCATAAACACTTCACATAAGGCAAACAACGACACACAGGGTATCTCTCGCCCCATCACAATGGGTACCACAAAACCCACTTAGCATAGAGTACAACACACTTAGAAAGAACATAGCAACATTGTAGCAAATTGGGCATGGCATACATCCGAATATATATTAATAGGCAATAAAGGCATCAACTACTCACTCCAACACGACACACGTAAAATAACCAGCATCATGCCACACACTTCACAAGATCCGGAAAAATACTTAAACCCTCAAAACACATGTATGCAGTAATTTAATCCCTTGCATGCTCATGACGAGCTCAGCTTGTCATGAGCTACAGTGCACCAGTGCTCATTACGAGCTGAGCTCGTCATGGCCATTAGAATGCTCGCACGCTGGGATAATTCCCCTGCTGTGCTGAGCGTTCTATTGAAACGGGTATGGCCGTGATGAGCTCAGCTCCTCATGAGCAGAGGAGCACTGTAGCTCATGACGAGCTGAGCTCGTCATGAGCACCGGGGCGCTGCGCGCGCCCCCTTCCCCCAGCACAGCAGGGGAATGTGCCCAGCAGGGAAGAGTTTAAGAATGATAACTAGAAGTCCATGGTGAGCGACTTCTCAACCGAAACTCCTCACAGCATACCAGATCTCCGAAGACACTTCCAAGCCTTTCATGGAAAACTCAATCAAAATACAGCGCAACGCAAAGTCAAAGAAACATAAATTCAGTTGTTATCAAAAGTTACTTCACCGATAAACCACTTGAAGTGATGAAGATGCCAATTCGTCATAGATTGCGGTTTTCCAAAATGTGGCCTGTTGGTCAAACTTGCACACCCGCAAAATAGATTCCAGGCGAAGGTATGACAAAGTGTGACCATCACCTAAGATGGCCACATGTAGCCAACGCTGAGCCGGTTGACTCTCCGGATGTCCTTGAAGCAGAGTGTCCCTAGGCAGCACAGGAGACGTGTTAACAAAGAAAGATGTTACTGGAAACAACTGTGGTACCACAGGCAGGTATGGGGTACGCTCATAATTCCAAGTTCAAATTTCTTCCTAACGTTGTGAACCACTTCTCAGCAGCAGCGCAATAAAGCTAATCAGGCATCACGTAGATAGCAGGCAAGAAGACAGGTTTCTAACTGTGCACAGAGCAAACTCAAAACATTAGTGACATTTCTGCTCCCATATCAAACAAGCGTGAGAGAATACTTGCATTACCATTCCCCACTAGACTCCAAGTCAGCATAATTCACTTCTGTGCACTTACATGGCTCACGTCCAAATAAATCTTCAGGGCATCATAAACACTGCACAGCCAAGAGCACGAAGTGTCAAATCCTTATTGCGCTATTGCCTCTTTTCTTGACACACACCGACCATTTCTTCACCAACACTGGTCCATTCATTGCCGATACCTCAGGAGCGGGTGTTTACTGCTTATGCTGTACACTGCGCTGGCTGTAGGCTGCCTGTTCCAATAGACACTGGTGGGGGTGCCAGGCACAATTCCTCCATACAGGTTCACAAATCAAGTCTTCAATTTCTTTATCCACGTCTTCTTCTTAAATTCTTCTTTATTTCTAGTGACACTTCAAATCTTTTGTGAGCTTGTATTGAACTCTCCTTCACACTTGTGTCCTTTCCGTTCGTCGTCAGTGTTAAAATGAAGGATTGTATATAGACAGGTCTTGCAGATAAAGGTTATGGATTTATTAATCAGGTTACTTCTTCAGTTACAGGTTACAGGAAGATGGTGAGATCCATATTATGCCCCACCAGGCTCAGCCTCCTTGCTGCTCAGCCCATCCACTCCAACTGATTCATCCTCAAGCACAAACACTCTGAACATTCCAATGACCTCACCATTGGCTGAGCAGCAAGGCAGAGAACAATAATAGGAAGGATGCATTAAACAACAAGTAGATTATAACGCAATGGTAGACAGAAATGTATGCCAAAATATCTTGATTCCTCAGAGTAATTTAAAAATATTTTTATAGAATTTTACAATATAGTGCATTGGCAAGCGTCTGGTGGAACAGTGATATTATGTTGCCGATGTTGTGTACAATAGGTTCCGCCACCGTTTTGCCATCTGTTAGCTAGTAAGTATGCTGATAATCCTTTATGGGTATTGACGTGGCAGTATCTACCTTTTGCAGAGACTGTTACAGTTATACATTGTCCAACAAAAACAAATAAAGAACACAACATTTTTCAAGTAACCACCTCCCACCCACCCGATTGGCTCACCCCCAAGTAATCAGAGTTAGACCTGGGCATTTACATTTCAATCTCATATGTGTCACATGGGGGGCGCTAGGTTTTAGGGGTGGCAGTCCGATGAGTGGGCACATTAGTCAGTAGGTGTTGTTGGGGAGTAACGAAAGGCCACAAGGCGGGAAGAGGAAGCACAATGTTTTATGTGTCATGAGACGTAAAGGGGTCAGTAGCTTTGAGAGACTCTAGCATCTGGTCGCATTCCAAAGAGATGGATGTTTTACGTAATCCTCGGAGTTCCTCCAGCCTATTGATAACGCTTTCAGACCTGCCCCATCGGACCATCCCTCTGTGCCAGTTAATTAGTGTAGGGGGGGTGGCTGATTTCCATTACATTGTGATGGAGCGCTTAGCTATGAGGATGGCCATATCCGCAAAGTGGAGTCATACTTGCTGTGATTTCGGGTGCCGGTGCAGTCCAAGCAAACAGCTCTCTGCTGTGTTCCAGTCGGGGCTGCCTGTTATTTCTTCCACTAAATGCTCAACTGAGGACCAGAACCCTCGAAGACGTGGGCACGTCCAAAGCATGTGTAGCATGTCCGCGTTTTCTGCCAGGTATCTGGGACAGCAGACGCCGGCCTCTGTATATATGTAATTAAGGCGATGTGGGGTAAGGTATGCCCTGTGAAGAATCATATGATTCTTCAAAGTAGGTCTAACAAACATTTTTTTTATTTTTTCCTCATTTTTCCAACTTTGCATATGTGCTGCATTATACAGCATACATACAAAGTGGGAAATGCCTTAAAGCATGGTTTTTGTACTGGATGGGTCCCCTTCGAACACAAAACTTAAGCTTCCAAGAATGCACACACCCTTGAACTACGGATCAAGGATGTGTGCATTCATGTATGGCTACCAGAAGTGCACCAGCACACAGAGAGAGAAAAAATGCACCACATCTTAGTAGATATGGTGCATTGTTTCTCTCTTTGATGCAGCTTTGATTCAGCTTTGCCTTGCACCAAAGAATACTAAATCTGGGCCTCAGGTGCTCACATTCTCAATCACTACCTGTCACTGACTGTCACTCACTTTCACTCACACACGGGCTTACACATACAGAGACAGGCTCTCTCTCACATAACCGTGCTCTCAGCCACAAGCACGCACACAGCATACATATAAAACCACTTATACTTACCACGGTAGATGCCAAAGGTCCTGTTCCAGTTAAGCATGCTACTTTTTTACGCTAATAGTCAATAATAATAGGCCAGAAAATATGGAATTCAAAGTCACACTATATTGGACACTGATTTTGCCACCTCTGAGGCCAGGGGTCGCAAAGTCAGTGCCAGGGGTCGCAAAGAGCAAGCAATAACATGGGTGCTAGTTGCTCAGCTCTAAAAAAAACTTAGAATTTCCCACTTTACCTCTTTCAAGAATAACCATAGACAGAGTCAGTATTTCTAACCAACGAGGTTCTCGCCATATTTTTGACCCTGTATCCATCTCTCTAGGACCTATTTGCGATAAACCGCTCTCCAGCTAATCTGCTAGGAGGAGATACTCTTTGTAAATAAACAGTTTTTTTGTTTGTATTATGTTTATGGTGTGTAGAAGCTACCGCAAATCTTGTTGATTCATCTGAAAATATTGTATTTCATTCTCCTTTAACTGTTGCTGTGCCCTAGTCTGTAATTGCATTTCTCCTAACTCAAAACTCTGCACTTCTCTGCAGCCTGATTGTCCCAGTATGAAATTTAAATGTTGCCTACTCATATCATTCCGCCCGACATCCATCCCTTAACTCTCTCTCTTTAATTTCCACCTGTGAGGAAGGGGAGTCCTATAATTGTGTCCTTGACACCGCCCACATAACAACCCCCGTGTTGATTTAACTGATGTGCCCATTCTTAACATAATGAAATGTTTTGATGGATCATGCCTCAGGAATAATGATGGTGTCCTTGTTGCTTATGCTGTATGTACCATGTACCAAATTGGGGAACGTATTTGCCAAATGTAAGATCTACTTAAGTTGCAGAGCCTTTTTCTCTCACCAGAGCCTATATTTTAGCCAAAGAAAAGATTATGACTATATGAATGGATTCAAAGTATACATTTGGAGTAATGCATGACTGTGTAGTTGCATGGGTGCCAAGGGTATCTAAACATTGCCCATAACTCTCTCCCAAGCACTGACGAACAATTAGGCTGCAGAGCTCCATGAACACACCTTTGCATCATAGTGCAAGGGTGTGCATGTGATGTCTAGCATATGTGTTGTACTGAAAGAGTACCCTTCCAGTACAAAATACTATTCCTAGCCAAACTTTAAAACTTCTCCTACTTTGGATGTGTGCTGTACAGTGCAGCACACATGCAGAGTGGGAAAGGTTAGTACAAATAAAAACATTTCTTCTAACACCTGCTTTCAAGTGACAATAATTGTTGGCATCAAAACCAAAGGTGGTTGCAGGGGAAGGCCCACGTATCACCCTTGGATTGCTCTCTTTGCACTGGTGTGCGTTACTTTTTCTTACAAACCAAAGACAATACCAATGTACATTGGTTTGTAAATCCTAAAAAGGATTTTGCATCAGGTCTGCATTGTGAAAGTAACACAAACCCGACACAACATTTTCATTAACCTGGCCCCAAGAGTGCTCTTGGCGTAATCCTCTCTCAAAATTAGGATTAATGTAAAGATTCTACCGAATTTCAAAAGCTTGTGCTGAAATATGAATGATTTTTCTTTTCTTCATAATCCTACAGACCTTATTCTACTTTAGATTCTTTCAAATTTTATCTATCATGTGTCTGCATTTGCGATTATGTTATGAATGACAATAAAAGACTCATATTTTAAAATGTGTTGATTACTATTCTTCTAGGTTATTGTTTATTCCTCTAGTTTATTGGTTAGCTGGACGAGACCATCTGATTTTTTCGGTGTACCACTGACATGTGTAGTAGTTTCCTACCCCTTGAGTGATACCCACCTCATAGTTGGAGAGCTATCTCAAGTAGGAGTCGCTCTCAGGGAGACAGAGAGACAATTTTTCTGTGACAGTGGTAGACTGTAATTTTAGACATGAGGTGGTTAAGATGTGGCTGTTTAGGCAGAGACAGTTTTTCTCTCTGCTATGAAGTTGTAACATAAATGGTGAAATCCAAGACCATAAAACTCAAAATGTCAAGAGATTAGGATGGACTACCAAAAACACAAACATATGTATTTGGGCTTTGGACCCTGAGAACCAATAAAAAGATAAGCTGGGGCGTGGCCAACCATCTTGGCCGACCAGACATAATTCCGATCTGCTCCAGGCCCAGCCACATCTAAGTTTCCTGAGGCACATACATCCTCCAAAATTAAGTCGTCCGATGTTGTGAGGTGCCTGGAGGTGCGGGGGCTTCCTGGAGATGTGCTTTGAAATTCAGGTCCTGCTTGATAGGCAATGTCATTCCGGCCGCCGGAGTCTGCGGCGCCCCCTAAGAAGGCGGCTCCTACCGAGCCCTGCTGCCGGCATGAACGATGCAGCCCCCGGGACCAGAGAGGGGCTGCACAGCTACTAAAGTAGATGAGAATGTCGGGGATGCTAGCCATCTAACCCCGGAACCCTCCTCCAATTGCCTGCATGAAGTGACCCACTCACCAGCACTTGTGGCAGAAGGCGTGATTTATATGCTGGGACCCCGGTGGCAGAGGTTGATCCTCTGTGGCGCTGAAGTTTTTACATGCCTATACTGCTCCTAACGCCAGGTACGGAGGAGGATGGAGGAACTCCCCACATCCGAGGGTGATCCGCCGGGAGCTAACGCTTTGGAACGGTGCCTGACCCTATGATGGCATAGGCCAGGCACCATCTTACAGCTGCATGGAGAGGCTCCGATTACTGTCTCTGTGCCCCCTGTGGTTCCCCTGCCCCCAGAGCCTTCTCAACACTCCTGAAGATCTCCTGCACCCAGCAGCTGCTCCCTCGTGATCTCTGTCCAGGTGTGGCCCCAAGTGAGGCGTCATCGTGGTGACCGGGCTGGGGAGCAGAGGAGGCACAGCTTAGAGGGGTCCCCATAAAGTTCTGAGCTGTGATGCGGCCCAGGTGAAACTAGCCCCCAACCAATGAGTGGTCTATTGAGATGAAAGCCAGCATAATTTCTCTGGAATGGGTCCACAGGGTGGGGCCCGCACGCCAGGAGATTCCAAGAAACCAAGAGATGTGCTGGCAAAATTCAACTCTTTTAAAACCAAGGAGCTGGTCCTTCAGAAGGTGCGTGCACCTGACAAAGTGTCCTTCCAAAACCCAACATGCTCTCTGTATCAGGATGTAGCCCAAGCCACACTTGTCCGACTCAAGTTGTTTTGCCCTGTTACGACAGCCTTACAAGACCGTAAAGTGAAATCCAGATGAACTTACCCCTTTGGTCTGGCTTCCTCACTGGACAATAAAAACTATCACTGCACAGACCTGGTGGAAGCGAGGACTATTCTGGGTATCCCGGTGCCTTCCCCGGCACGAACAATGGACTCGAGAGTTATAGAAGGCACAGTGGGCTCAAAGAGGCGGGTAGGGTCTTGGCTACAACAGCAGAAGGCAGGCAAGAGCACAACGGGATGATGTCTCTGCTTTCTATCATCCACCTGCTGAACTTCATCGGAGGACTCTGGGTGACCTTTCGGTCAGCAGGCATTTGTAAGGTCCTTAGAAGCTTGACACTCAGACAACGACCACTCTGACTCTCGGGATAGGACTGAGGGTGGAAGGGGTTTGCAATTATCATGACCGTCAGCAGCGCCTGATGTCGAATTTGGTTAATATCTTACCTGTGCCTACATAGTAGTTCTATGGGCCTTGGAGGGGGAATTTGGACTGCCCTAGATAAGGCTTGAATGGAAGTTTTCTTCTGCGATTGAGAACTCCCGAGCTCACAGTTAAGATTTATGTTTGTTAATGTTTACATTGTTTTGGTTTCACAGTACATTTTTAGCTCTTTTTTTATGTTGGATTGGCACTGAGGTTGCTGCTCTCCGGCGTGCAACTTGAGAAACCTGCTAGAGGATTATGTGATTACTGATGGGGGTTAATTGCCTAACGTGGAATATCAAAGGCCTTATTTCCCCTAACAAAAGAGACCGGGTCTGGTAAGGGCCTACCCGCAGATCTTTCTCTCCTCGGCACACACTAAACATAATGGGGCGGTGCTTCTTTTTCTCATATCGATCTCGTTTCTCCACCATGACACTAAAACGGACAAAGAGGGGAGGTTCTTCATGGTTCGGAGCGAACTCCGAGAAAGGTCATGCACTATAGCCACAATTTATGCACCTAAAATAGGGCAACGTGATTTTCTGGGCTCATTTCTTGCCGCAATGGAGGAATTTGCACGGCGCGACATCTCATTGGTTGAGGATTTCAGCCAGGTATGCGATTCAGCTATTGACACTTCACACTGCCATTAGACGCTTGGAGGGCAGACCATTCTGGGACCCCGGATTACTCCTTCTTCTCGCACCCACATAGGACATACTCCTGGATCGACCTTGCATTCGTTAGTCAGTCCTTGCTCCACATGATAATGGGATCTCATTTCCACCCAATTTGCCTCTCTGATCATGCTCCCTTAGAGCTGACCCTTGATTGGCCACCCCACGATCCAAACTTGTCAGGTGGTATTTCCCCAACTTCCTTTGCAGAGGTCGGTTTCTTAGGGATGATTTAAGAAAGGCAATCACAGACTTTTTTTACCTTAATGACCCGCAGCAAACCTCCCTCGCCCACAATTGGGATGCCTTTAAGCCAGTTATTTGGGGGAAGTGTATCAAGCTAGACTCCACTCTCAAAACACAACGCAAGGGGGCATGCCTTCTCCTCGAGGGGGAGCTCCGCTAGGCCGAGAATGACCACAAGTCTAATCCCTCGTCCCAATCCCTCTGTAAGGTTCCGCAGGTTAAGGGAAAGCTTCAAGCTATTTTCACTAATGGGGCTGGAAAGACCCTTCTCCGCTTGCATGCTCGCAGCTACAAGGGAGGAAACAAGATGGGCTTCCTATTGCACGTCAATTGCGAGTGAGACAGGAGAGAGAATAAATTAAGCACACAGTCGATGGGAAAGGGGTTTCTCACCAACGCAAGGTAGGGAAAGCCAAGGCTTTTGGGAAATGTTATTGTTCCTTGTATACCACAGACAGATTAGACACGCAAGAACAGGACCAATATCTAAAGGCCCTGGAACTGCCCCAAGTTCCAGCCTCTACAAACAAGAACTTAAGTAGGCCCATCTCCACAGAAGAGGTCCAACAGGCGATAGATTCCCTTAAACTTCAAAAAGCGCCCGGCCCTGATGGTCTCAATGCCCACTTCTATCATACTTTCGTACCAGAATTAGTCTTCCACCTTGTGAAGCTCTTCAATGATATCCGTGAAACACAAAAGGTGACCCCATCGATGGGTGGGGGGGCTCTGATCTCTATCATCCCAAAACCAGGGAAAGCGCTTCTTACAGATGTATAGCGCTCCTGAACTTAAGACTCCAAGCTATATTCTAAATTATTGGCCTCACACCTGGAAAATGTTATGCCGCTTCTTGTGCAACCAGACCAGGTGGGTTTCATCGAGGGGAGGCAAACTCATGATAACCTCTGGGGATTGGTCCACATTATGGAGAAGGCGCAGAGGAAGGCCATACCTATGGTCCTTCGCTCGCTTGATGTGGAGATGGCCTTTGACGGGGTAGACTGGGTATTTTTAACTAATACACTGCAACGGTTTGGGTGTGACAAGACCTTCATCGGCATGGTGCGAGTGAATTACTGTGCGCCGAGATCCAGGATCTTGGTTAACGGGGTTGCTTCGGAACCTTTTAACCTCTCAAGGGAAACCAGGCAGAGGTGTCCGTTGTCCCCCCTACTATTTGCACTCAGCATTGAACCTTTCGCAGAGCGCATTTGGTCCAATCCAGACATAGGGGGAGTTCAGTTTAGCACAGATGAACACTAGATTTCCCTCTTACAGACGAGGTGCTCCTTCCCATCACGAGGCCGCAATCTTCTCTTCCAGCAATTCAGTCCGAGCTTGCCTCCTATGAACAGGCCTCAGGGTTTAAGGTGAACCTCTTAAAATCCTTCCTTCTTAACCTAACTGTGCCTAAGGAATCCTTGAGGGCTATTAAAGGAACATCCCCTTTTCAGAGCGTACACATAGACATCACATATCTCGGTATCAAACTCTCCCCTATGTAGGATCACCTTTACTGAGCTAACTACCCTCCTTTGTTGTGCCAGCTTAAAGCTGACTTGTCTAGATAAAGGACGGCTTATCTTTCCTGGATAGGGTGGGCCAATGCCATCAAAATGAACGTTCTCCAGTGCTTACTATACCTTTTCAGGGACTACCTATCTCTGTAGAACGAGCGCTTTTTCCTGAACTGAAAACAATGATTACCAAGTTTATTTGACAGGGGCAAAGGCCACAGCTTTCCAAACATGTGTTAACCAGATCGAGGAAGGAGGGGGGCTTGGCTCTCCCAGACTTCTTGGGGTACTATAGGGCAGCTCAAATTAGAGTGATTACGGAATCGTCCCTCCGAGAATCAGAAAAACTTTGGCTCCACATGGACCGACAAATAGTGGGAAGGACGATTTGGGACCTCCTGTGAAAACAGAAATGCAATTGTCCCTGCAATGCCTATATCAGTACCCCTATGATGACCATCTTAAGGGTTTGGGATGAGTTCCCTAGAGCCACTCCCCTTACCACTTTCCCTTCCCCCTATACGACCATCCATTTCAATCCCGAGTTTCATCCGGCACTACACGAAGGGCCATTTGAGGCTTGGCGGGAGGGGGCTCTCTTATGCTCTCGCATCTGTTCGAATAGGGGAAATTGTTGACCTTTGCGGAATGTGTTAAAGCCTATCACCTTCAGCTGTCTGAAGAGTTTCACTATGTACACCTTAAGCATTGGGCCAAACAACCGCAGTTCCGTTAAGCCGCCACTAGGAATTTACTTCCCATTGAGAAATTTGCGCAGTCAGGCACCCCCAAGAGGGAGTCCATCTCTTTCCTTTACTCACTCATACGGTCTTTGGGATCTCAGCACACCCCTATACATCAAAGGTTCTGGGATAAAATATTAGCCTCCCCACTGGAGAAGAAACAAAGGGCCGCACTATATAGGGATATTCCCAAGTTTAATCGCTCCATGTTCTCAAGCGAGGCTCATTATAAAATTATGTCTGAATAGTACGTACACCCCCAGAAGCTGCACACTATCTTCCCTAACTCTTCTGATAGGTGCTGGAGGGGCTGCGGGCTGTTGAAGGACTTCAGACATATCTGGTGAGACTGCCCATGCATCAGGCCCTTTGTAAGGAGGTACTTTCTAAAATGTATTTATTTTATTTATTTATTTATTTATAAAGCGTATCATTTATCCCAAAGGATGTCACGGCGCTGAGGACTCTAGCAACAGATGAAAGCTGGATTAGCCAATTGTCGTGGGTCAGTCTTTAGGGAAAAGGTGTGTTTTAAGTTTTTTCCTGTAGATGTTATAATTAGTAGTTAACCTAAGTTCCACTGGAAGTTCATTCAAATGTCGTGCAGCCTGATAAGAGAAGGTGCGTCCTCCGGCTTTATTCTTTTTTATTTTCTTTGTTATGCCAAGAGCAAGATGTTGTGATCTTAAAGGTCTGGCAGGAAGGTAGAAGTGTAACTTATTCTGAAAGATACTGGGTCCTTTATTATTGAGTGTCTTATGGGCATGACCCATAAGCTTGAAGCAGGCTCTTTGGTGCATGGGCAGCCAGTGAAGTTGTTTTAAGCATTCTTTGGTGGAGCTGTATTTGCCTTTTCTGCATACTAGTTTAGCTGCAGAATTCTGCACTACCTAAAGTCGTTGAAATAGGAAGTCTGGCATGCCTGCAAAAAGTGTGTTCCGATAGTCCAGCCTGCTGACTAATAGGGCCTGTGTGACTGACTTCTGACTTTCCAAGGGGATCCATGCAAAGAGTCTTCTTAGGAGTTTGAGAGTGGCAAAACGTTTCCCACACAGGGCTCTAATATGGGCCCGCATGGATAGTGTGTCATCAAGTGTGATGCCTACATTTTTGGCTGAATGCTTAGGTGACGGGGCATCTCCAAGCGTGGCAGGCCACCAAGAGTTGTCCCATGTGTGTTTTGCCTCACCGAACAATAAAATCTCGGTTTTGTCCGCATTTAGTTTGATGCAATGCTCTGCCATCCATGTTGCCATTTCCGTTAGGCAATTATTGATCCTCAGTTTTCTGTCTGCTTGCCCCTTCCCCAGCCTAATTATAAGTTGCGTATCATCCGCATAGGAGCATACCCCCAGACCCCACTGTGCTCCAATTTGTGCCAAAGGTGATACATAGGCATTGAACAATGTGGGGCTGAGGGATGCTCCCTCCTGAATGCCACATTTGAGTAGCTTGGGTTTGGATAGGAAGGCCCCTAATTGCTTAAGTTCAAAAATAATTTTATTTCAGGGAAGAAGGGGGGGACACGGTGTCAATACAAAGTACAATAAAAAATAGAAAGTACAAGTACATCAGTAAGCAATGAGCAAAATACAGTTATAAGCCATAATAAAAACTAATCATGAGCGTCAAAACTAAATAAAATAAAAACCACAGTTGTAGAGATAAAATTATACAAAAGGAAGTACATACAGTTGATGTTGTAAAAGAAACGGAATGTGGGGGGCACTCAAGGAGGCTTGAGAACTTCTTGCTGTGAAGGCTGTAGGTGAAACGAACGTTTAGCACATACATCAAGATAAAGCGTAACAGGAAGCCATAAGTCTGTGCGTTTTGCTGCCATGTGGGCAGGAAAAACAAAAGCAGTAGCCAATCTATGATTATGGCAAACGTTATACCACCATGCTTTAAAAGAAATGTTAGAAAAATTCTTCCAGTTGACTGTAATTTGCTGAAACGCAACAGATAATAATAAATCAATAATCTGAATGTTAAGTTCGGCATCCTCCCAACAAGGAGAAAGACTTCCTAAAAAAACATTAGTATAAGAGAAAGGAATGCAAGTATGAAATATTACATTAATTTGGGCCCAAACCTGCAACCAAAAGTCATGGACAGATTTACATAAGAATAACATATGAAACAAAGTTGTTTGTGGGGAAGAACAGGACCAGCAAATGTGTGGAGTGGTTGGAAAGCATTTATGGCGTGAAAAGAAGTCTATTGTAAATGAAGAACAGGGTTTGTGTCAGGGTCGCTGCTCTAGAGGACTTGCAAATCTTATTCCAGATCTTATCCCATAAAGGGATGGGCCAAGATGCATCAAAATCCTGTTCCCAGCATTCCTCCACCTTGGATTTAGGTCTGATAGAGTCTTTAGTATGAAGGTGTTTGTAAATGGAGGAAGCTTTAGGAGTAGTACGTAGAAAGGAATGAAGTAATGCGGCAAGGGTAGGAGAAGAAGTAGGGGAAGGTGCGTGCAAAAGACGGGTGTAAGTTGCCATCACAGCTTCTTTAAGAAGAAGATATCTGTGGGTAAAAGAAGCAGGCAAACCATAAGTGGTGTGAAGAATAGGGAAGGGTATGAAAAAAGAATGTGAAAACAGTTGGGAAACCCAGATTAGTCCTCTATGCCGCCACGACTTCCAGTAAAAGGGCTTATCACGTATCAAGAGGGAAGTATTATGCCAAATGGTGGAGGCAAGAAGCTCAGCAATTGTCATAGGGGGATCAGGAGAGGAAGATTGAAGCAATTTAACAGTGAATTTGTGAATGGGAGTAGGAATAGAGGAAGGCTTGCGTGAGAAAGAAAGATATTCAGCAAGGGAGAAAGGGGAAAGGAAGAGACGTTCAAGCTTAGCCCATAAGGGGCAAGGGGAAGTCGGGTCTTGCAACCAGAGGGAAGCCTGTCGCAACAGAAACACCTTATGATAGACTGGGAAATCTGGGAAATTGACTCCGACTTCTGATTTGGGACGAATAAGCCGAGCAAGGGACATTCTAGGTTTCTTGTTGCTCCAGAGAAAAGATGTCTAAATTGAGTTAATTCTCCTAAGAAATTTAGAGGGGATGGAGATAGGAATATTAGAGATAGTGTAGAGGACTATAGGAGATAGCATCATTTTAATTGTATCAAGATGGCCCCACCACAATAAGTAGAGGGGGTGCTATCTAGATGTTAAGTCCAATAGTTTTTGAATGCATTTATTTAAACAGAGGGAGACTGTGTCTGAAATAGAAGGGGTGATATGAAGGCCAAGGTATTTAATGTGTGAGGAACTCCATGTAAAGTTGGAGGTATTAAAATCAGGTTTAAACGTGAACTTCGTCAAGGGCAGAATCTCACACTTGTCATTATTGAGCTTATAGCCAGAGATCTGGGAGTAATGTCTGACTCTGCAAGGAAGGCAGGAATAGATTCAATGGGGTTGGAGATAAAAAGTAAAATATCGTCCGCATAAGCAACCAGCTTAACTTGGGAACCCAAGGCATGAAAACTGTGGATGTTAGGGTTTTGACGGAGTTTGGATAAAAAAGGTTCTAAAGCCAGATTAAAAAGAGAAGGGGACAAAGGGCAGCCTTGACGCACTCCCCTTCCTAAATCAAAAAAGGAAGAAACCAGGCCATTGGCACAAACTGCTGCACGTGGATTGGAGTACAATAAAGAAATCAAAGAAATAAATTTGGGGCCAAAACCGAACCATTTGAGGGCATAAAATTGATAGGTCCACTCAACCCTATCAAAAGCTTTCTCAGCATCTAGGGTAATTGCCGCAAGGGCATGGGGTGATTTATGAGATTTTGATAAAACATTAAACAGAAGTCTAGTATTATCTGTGATAAATCGGACCTTGACGAAACCTGATTGTTCCTCGCCTAAGAGGTCTGGAAGTAGAAGATCAAGATGTGCTGCAAGTGATTAAGCAAATATCTGGTAGTCGAGTTCTTACAGTTTTGCGCATCTTTCCCCTCCTTGGGTATGAGGCAAATGTGGGCGTCAGAGAAAGAGCCTGAAGAGGCACCTAAGGCAAGAAATGAGACCAATCGAGAGTGTAATTTTCATCGGTTCCTTGGCGGTGAAAACATGGCGGCCGCTAGCTAGAGCGGCGCGCACATCCCAACACCAGCTCCGGCATTGATGCCCTAAACCAAGCTGAATTACCTGCTGATCGGGTCGACTGCAGCAGATACAGCGTTTCTCCTGGGCGGTTGGACTCACGCGAGTGTGGCGGCATGGTGACAGATTGACTTTCGATTTGGATTGGAGGGGGATTGGGGCTCGAGGTTTGGAGCCTCTCTTCGGCACCTCCCTGCGGTTTCAGCGGTTCAGCGGCTCGGCGGCTTCAGGATTACCAGCTACTCCGGATGCCGCGAGCAGAGCAGCCGATGTATTGGGGGCGGGTCTCTCTTCCCGCTCCCCTCCGCTGGTTCGAGGCAGCCGTGGAGCTGCGAAAAAGTCTAAGGGCGGCTGCACACAGCGCATTCCCAAGGTCTGGGAGCTCAGCGAATTGGTGCGGTAAAAGGTTTCTCGGGAGGATGGCATGTCAGAAGCATTTGACACAGGCAAAATCGCAAAAGTAAATGCAAACTCAAAACTAGCAGTTGTTAGTACTAAATGCAACCTTAACTATACAGGAACAGATATAGACGCAGATAGGAGCTCCCTGACACGTGCAAAGCAAGAAATAAGTGGTGGACCTGCAAAAGATTTCTGTCCCATATCCGCCCCAGCCCCGAATTTCACTAGTATTAAGAACAAATTGCACGCTCTTTCTAATGTAGTCTTAAGCCAGAATAAAGTAAAACACTGACTAAAGTACAGATTAAGAGGAGGGATTCAGAAGGGAAGAAGGGACCCACTAACGACAACCTGGGGAACCGAAAGGGGAAGGGCAAAAAGAAGGGCACAGCTCTAGGGGCTAAAATTGCGGAGCCGGACTCTGAACTGGAATTTCTGACGGAAGAGACCCCTGAAAGAGGTTTTGAAACAGAAACTGAGACAGAGCCCGAGATAGAGTCATTACAAGCAGCGCAAGATAAAGCATCTATCAAGGTAGGAGGTCAACTGTTATTAAGCACTACCAAATTAGGGGGTGACGGTCTGGGCAATAGCGCTAAAGAGTCGCTTCAGAGGTTCTTTAAAAAAAAAAGCAAACCTAAAAACCAACAGTGCAGATTTACATGGGGGCCACACGGAGCCTCATTCCCCATGTGTAAACAGAACACGATTTTGTGCACAACATAGGTCTCTCAGACACTCCTCTAACATACCCACTGGATCAGGGAACCTCTCCCCTGACTCGTCTTATCACTTTGTGGAAAAAGTTTTAGGCCCTGGGACCAATCCCCAATACTTAAAATGGCGACTGCAACCTCCCGGTCGGGTTGTGGTCAGCACATCATGGCATTACTGGTGGTGCATGGCTACGCGGATCCACCGCAGGGGATCCAAAGAGGTTCTGCATCCCTCAATAATTCTTTTTACTGTAATAGCTCTGCAACTAATGAATTGATTTACACCACATCAAAAAATCACAATGGGAAATGCACTTTTTTCAGCCCCCTCTTGACGGATCGCTCTTAAACTTTCCACGCAGAACTAGACATACTGTGAACATTTTTGAAAATATTTCAGGGAGATTTTTCAAATAGCACTAAAATAAACAAAAGTTAGACAAACGGTATAGTTAGGCTATATAAAAAAACATTAACATTCATAGTTATAGCTACCCGAGCAAACTATAATTTATGCCCCACGATGCACTGCTTATGACCTTGCATATTATATCACTCTTGACATGGTCAGTGACATCACTGATGACATCTCAAATGACATCAATGATGACATCATCAACAGACCTACTCACACACCTACTCACACACCCATACATCCTCACATAAACCAACTCACACACCCACACAACCACTGATATACTCATTGACAGGCCCAGGCAACCACTCACACACCCACTCACTCACTTACCCTCTTAGCCACTTACACACCCACTCAATCACCCACACAGAAACTTACACAGCCACTCACTCACCCATATAGGTACCCATAAACTTGCACACTTATCTATACCGCCACTCATACTGTCACTCATTCACTGATACAGCTACTCATACACCCATGTATTTGTCAAAACAGTCACTCACTCACCCATACAACCCTTCACACACCCACTCACACACCCATAGAACCACTTACTTACCCATTCACACATCTATACAAACACTCACATACCCTCTCACTTACCCTTACAGTCACTCACATAAACACTTACTCACCATCACAACCACTCACACCCACTCACTTACCTATACACACACTCACAGAGCCACTAAGTCATCCATACAACTACTCTGACACCCACTCACACACATATGAAGCCATTCATGCAGCCACCTATTCACACATACAGCCACTCACATGCCCAATCATTCTCCAACAGACACACACACAACCACTCACTCACACAAACAGCTTGATTGATACAGCTACTTGGATACGTACTAAGACATCTATACAGTCACTCACACACCCACACAGCCACTTAGACACCCATTCACACTCTGATGCAGACAGTCACAAAGCCACTTAAATGAGATATGTTAATAATAGTATGACTAATTCTAAGTAGAGAAAGAATAGTCATTTAAGTTGGCTTAGTATATATCTTTAAGTCTCTGAAACGTTTACAAAACACTTACACTAAATGGATGATGTAATCAGTGACAGTATTCCTGGAGAAAGAGAACTGTCTAGATTTCTCTCAACATGGATTTTGAGCTGCCCACAGCACGGAGACCGCTCTTGCGGTCGTAGTGGACAAGATCAGATTGGAGGTGGACAAAGGCCGGACCATTTTCCTGGTCTTGTTGGCTTAACAGCAGCCTTTGATACCCTGTCCCCCTCGATTCTGGTCGAAAGACTGAGGGAGATAGGGGTCGGAGGAAGTGCCCTGGGCCTATTATCCTCCTTTCTGCACCAAAGACAACAACAAGTGAAGCTCGGCGAATACCTATCACCTCCTCAAGCGGTGCAGTGTGGGGTCCCACAGGGCTCAGCATTGAGCCCTGTACTATTCAACATTTATGTGACCCCCCTGGCCAGACTCATCAGAACTTTTGGGTTCCAAGTATTATTGTACGCTGACGAAACACAAATTATTGTCTCCTCAACCCAATCTGGACAAGATGACGCGGCAAAATTCAAACTTTGCATGGAGGCAGTATCCTCCTGGATGATCAGGAATTACCTCAAGCTTAACGGAAACAAAACTGAGGTACTGGTCTTTGGAGGAAGTCAGGACCAGTGGAGTGAGGAATGGTGGCCTACCTCCTTGGGCGAATGCCCTCTCCCAGCAAAATCTGCCAGAAATCTGGGAGTAATTATGGATTCAACACTGTCTTTCGACCTTCAGGTGAACAGAACCACTGGCACCTGCTGTTCCATCATCCGGACCTTAAAAAAGATCGCTCCCTTTCTGTCCCTTGAGGCCCGTAAGCAGTCGACGGTCGCCCTGGTGCTGTCCAGGATCGACTACTGCAACGCCCTCTATGGTGGCATCAATAAGAATGCGATCCAATGACTTCAAGTGACACAGAACGCGGCGGCCAGGTTGGTTCTCAACCTACCTAGACGCTCTTCTGCAACGGCGGCGAGAAGAGAGTTGCACTGGCTACCCATTCAGGCCAGAATATCATTCAAAATTCTTTGTCTGACTCACAGTGCGGTCTTTAACTCAGGCTCTGAAGAGATCAAAGCACGTCTAACACCTTATGCCCCCAGTAGATCCATTAGATCATCTTCTAAAAATCTGCTGACGGTTCCCAGAATCAGGAAAGCGAGATGGGGTGGGAGAGCTTTTTCACTACTAGGGCCGAAACTCTGGAATTCACTCCCCCCAGAAATCGCCAACCAGCCGTCAAAAACGGTTTTTCGTAAACTCATTAAAACTTGGCTGTTCTCGTTAGCGTATTAGACCAATCATTCTGAGCCCTGTTTCATTCTTCTTAAACTGTTGACCTGGTAATGTATGACATTGCTTCCTCTCCATCTTAAGGCACCTTGATGCCCTTAATTGGGTTAAGTTCCATATAGCGCGGTACAAATAACAAATTCATTCATTCATTCATTTGAGATGTCATCAGTGACCATGTCATGAGTGATGTAATATGTGAAATCATAAGCAATGAATTGCAGGCGTATTATTTATAGTTAGCTTAGGTAACTATAAATGTTGAATTTCAATGGTTTTCTACAAGTGAAACCTGAGCCTAACTATAACGTCCCTGTAGCCTTTGTTTTTTTTTAATTGCGGAAGGTTTTTTAAATGTTATGTCCGACTGTAACCTGTGACCTTTCGAAGTGGGTATATAAGTAGCTGTGTGGGTGTGTGAGTGGGTTTGAGAAAGGCAGAATGGGTCTGTGAGTATGTGTGTGGGGCATTGTATGGGTCTGTATTAGGGGTAGGCGGAATTGGCTTAGTCGCGCTACACAAAGCTCCACAAAATGCTAAAAAATCTCTGCAAACAGGCAAAAGTTCAGCGAACACATGGAATTGCTTGGTACGCCAGTTCACAATGATGTTTCCCTGTTTACGAACGCTGTTTGCGTGCTCGGGGAGAAATATCTCGCAAACACGCATTTTGAAAGCACGAACAAGCAAAAAAATGTGCAAAGCCGCTGATCGTGGAATTTTTAGCAATTCCACATTCTCAGCGGAATGCAAAATTACCCAAATTCCGCGAGCGGAACGGAATTTACCGCCCAGGCCTAGTCTGACAGTGGGTGTAGAAAGGGGGTGGGGCCTCTAAAGGACACTCAATAATCCCGCTGTGTGGGTCTTAAAGGTAATAACAGGAGGGATTTATAGACCCCAAAATCCTCAGCATCCAAGAGGAATTCAACCCCTACGAGTAGTGCACCAGGAGGTGTATTTGCAGAGTGGTGGATAAATGGGGCAGGGCTTCTGACGAGTTCTCAGCATTCATGCTGTGTGTGACTTACTGGTAGTAACAGGAGGGGTTTGTGGCCCCTTAGGAAAGTCTAAATAACTGAATGATTGCCAATATGGCGAACTCTATTTTATCTAAATGACTACACACTAATTGACGCCAAACAAAAAGTGGAAGACTTCTTTTTCCTCTGAATTAATCAACTTAGGATTCTTGTTTATCCAACATCATCTTTTTCTTTAAAATTTTTGTTACTTTTCCAAAAAAATTCAAAATTGCAACAATAAAAATATACATATATGTTCGACACAATTTACATCAATATACAATACATTCACAGGCACAACCACTCTCAAATTTTGTTTCACTCTGTCACTCCCACTCCATACATTCACCGCAAAACAACACACCATGTATTTACAATGTTCAAGAAGACTTTTTACAATGTTCTTTTTACAAAGCCATAGGATATAGAATCAAACAAATACATTTATAAATTTGAAGCTTTAGCTGTTAAGGTAAAACTGTCTTATGGCTTGATGATTGGTCTACGCGTTTCAAACTCTAACTAAGTTAGTGAGTTCTCATCAGGAGTATTAAGGTAAGCTGTGGGGAAAGGAAAAGAAGGACCTAGTTAGTCAAGGTTCTCATAGCTGCGTTGAGGAAATATACATTTTTGGTCATGTTATGTTCCCTATCGTGTACCCCACCGACTCCATGTATCAAGCTTAAAGTACATGTAACTTCCCTCCTCTGTCAGCTATGAAGACGCAAATACGTTTGCGTCCAACGTTAATATGTCCTCTTTCAGACCCACCCTGAATGGGTTGAATAGTCCGTTCCTAAGTATGCCATGCCAACGTCTTTTTGTGGTGTACTTCTACGTTTTTCAGCTCTAGCTGAGTAGGCCCTGAATTTCTGCCACCGAGCCTCTTTTCTGGCTTCTGACTCCGAGGGTTTCAGCCCAGGCTGCCTCTGTACCCGTGAACTCTGACTTACTTCCAGCGCGGCCCCTCGCGCTCAGCTCAGCCTGTTTTCTGCCAAGACTGACTTCAACCTTCGAATTATCTGATCTGCTCCTTGAAAATGCATTCCTTCCTACTAGTTTAAGTAAACATCCTCCCAGCTGCAGAGCCAAAGGGCCGGCCTGTCTCTGTGCAATTAATTCAAGTAATTCATAGCCTCTGTTACCATGCCCCCATGGAAGGCCCATGCCCCCACGCTTCTCATGCAGACACTCAGGCGCTTATACACACACTCTCAGTCAGTATAGAACAACTTCTGCCCCAGAAACCTTTCCGCCCAGATAGCTTAGTTCCTACAACACCAGATATCAGATATGATAAAAGTACAAGTTGATCTGACATGCCAGACTTCTGTCTCTTTCCGTCAGTTTGAATGTCAAATCCCATGCACCCTCCAGCTTCACGTCATTCACACGTCATGCAGCTGCGCGCGCATCCAAAGCTTCCAATTTCTGCTGACATTGCAACATTTCTGTTAGTGCCACCCCTTTGTGACACCTACCTGTGACGTTTCTAGAACACACCTCCAGTTCTCGCCTCTTGATTACGCACTTGTACCACGTGTATACTGTTATCTTGTCTTCTCTCAGCTGTTACGCCTACTGCATCACTTCTTATGGTATAAATCAAGTATATAAGCTATGTAATGTCAATAAAGTAGCGCTCTATCCCTTCTGACACCCCTGTGGTGGTCAGAATCAGATATCCTGGTCATGACCATTCCTTTTTAAGGAATAAAACCCCTAAGAACTCTAACACCACGGACTCTGTCTTTTTTCATTCCGATTGAGTTATTATTAATTAAGTACTTACCTGCATAGAAATTAAGAGAGTAAATTATTTATTTATGTCATTTTGGCGCCCGAATAGGGACCCCTCCCCCACCTCACGCGCCGGTTGGTGCGTTGCAAGCTCTGTCCCCTGCCATCAGTTAGAAGGAACCTACGCGTACTGGCAGGATTTCCTGCATCTCCCTCTGACCCACGGAGGTGACGAAGACTGCGATCAGTGCCCAGACGAGGCGGTGAGGAGTGCGGAGGATCCCGACCAGAGCCTAGCCGAAAGAAGCAAGGTCCGAGGTGTCAAGAGGCCCACCAGGTTTCCGAGGTTTTCCGAAGTTTCCCGAAGTCGAGCCGAGTCGAGTCCAGTCCAGTCGAGTTTTCCGAGGCCTTCTGTTTCCGTGCTTCCCGGTGAGTACCATTGCTGGGTCGTATCTAGACGGGTTTGGGTACACAAGTCCGGTCTGCACTGTTTTTAGGCAGTGTATCTGTACTGTTTAGCAGTATATCTAGTATTCTGAATTTTTGCACTGTTACACCAGTGTATCTGTACTGTTGAGCAGTACATCCAGTATAGGGGATAGTCATCTATGTCTCAAATGTTTTTATGTGATTAATGTCGTGGTATGAATGTGACTGTTTAAATGTGCATTATTGTGTTTCTCGTATAAACTAGCTGTCAGCAGTATTAAGGAGTAAGGATTGAGCATTCAGTAATAAGTAAATAAGATGCTTTTTTTCAACAAGTTAAAGCAGATAGGAACTAGGAAAGGGATACTGGAGGAAGAAATTCCTATTCCCCCTAGGGACACTCCAGGTAATTTTATGTATCACAAACATGGCATAGATGCCATATTGTATCTAGACTTATGGGCCGATTACACCAAGCATCTAGACGAAAGACACAGATGGCCCACTACTGGAACATGGGATGCCGAGTGCATCATGAAGGTAGAAGAAGCATTATGGAAAAAGAAAGCTAGACAATCTCAGAAAGACGCCATAGAATTTTGGCGTAAGGAATCACATAAGCGTGCTGAGAAAGCACTCCGTAGAGAAGACAGACTTAAAGAATCAGAAAAAGCCCAAGAAAACGAATTAGTTACTGAAGGGATCCGAGTCAAAACAGAACAAATAGACCGTGCCCGAAACAATCTCGTAAACGGTATGTATCTCGCGGCCGAGGGTTCACCTGAGGCCCTATCAGAAATACCGAAAAACTTACCGCCACCATTAGTTCCAACTAAAGTAATGCATAAGACTACTAAAGACATATTCCTAAATTCTTATCTGGAAGATGTAGCACCAGCTTACGCCAATCTGCCTGTTCGTGCCCTGCCTCCTGACAGGGACGGGGGTGGTACTACACCCCCAGATCATGTTCCGCCGGTACCACGACAGACCTCGCCCGCTCCGCCAGCTCCACCACTTCCCACACCCAAAATTGACCTACCGAAGCAAGGTCTACCTGATCCTACTAAACGACAAATCCAAGTTCAGATACAGACTCCACAGGGAGATAATGCCCAAGCCTCCGCTTCAGGAGGTGCGACCGCGGGTCTTCGGACCCCGCCATTAACACGCAGACTCAATATCAGAGACATGCAGAGTCCTCTCACGTTCAGGTCACCCCGCCTTGATGCATTCAAGGAAAACATGTCCGTTTGCAGATATGATCCAGTACCCGGAAAAGACGATCTTATGATATTGGCATCACTACGGTTAAGATCTGCCACTGATATCTTGCTATGCTATGTAGGAATGAAGGAGCGTCTAGATAGAATATATGAGTTTGTTCAGACAGGAAAAGACCCTGACAGTATCAAGGATGCCATGGAGAAACAGAAAGTTGACGTTCAAGCACAGATATTACGATTTTTCATAAATTGTCTAATAAGAGAACGAGACAGGCCCGAGACAGATCAGAGTGAGTTAGATGCACTAAACAAGTGGGGTCAAAATATAGCCGATGGAAAGCATGACAGGGGGACTTGCATAGCCAGTATGTACAAGAAAATTAGAAAAGCAGTGATAGCAGTACACCAGAAAGAAAAAGCTTCCTCCGAGGAGGAAGAAGAAACTGAAGAACCAGAACGAGCTACAGATACTATAGCATATGTAGGTAAGGGAAATTACCTTAGGAAAGGCATCCGTCCGGAAAGCAAGAGAGTTTTTCTCTCTGCTTTAACAAATCCGAATTCTTCTGAACACCAGTTTCAGGAGACTGATAAAAGGCTTCGAGACCGAATGGGGTACCATGTACTCAATTCAATGGATGAACAAGAACTAGCCCGGTCAGCTGTATTATGGGCCGAAAATCCAGATATATATAATGATGACACGTTAGCACAGACGTTTCTGAACCTTTCCCCAGACGAGCAGAAATTAGCAGGTGTATACATGATTCAGCACCTCCTCATCAAGTACAGAAACCATCATTCTGATCCAGGACCCTTACACGAAACATTAGAAGCACTACTCATGGATAGATGGAGAGGTTTTAGTACCAAGTTAATACAAATAATTTTAGAGCAACGACATAAATATAACACCTTCATAAGCTCTGAATATGTTCCCGCCCCGCCTCCAGAAAGGAAAACGTACCGCATGCAATGCGGGGGGGGCATTGAAAGTCAGAACCCCTTACGAGAAGTACACCCAGTTATGGGTGCAGATCACGCTTTGAAACGTGTATATGTACACACGCCACTGACTAAGTTAGAACTGTTAGAAATGAAGAAACTAGTTCCGTGTCATGATAAAGACCCTGCAGGTTTTCACAGAGAGCTTAAGGACATGTTACTAATGGGGGATTACACGTATGATGATATCATGAAAATGTTGAAGGTGCTGTTGCCCACGGGCATTTACGAGAAATTAAAAGAAAAGGAATGGGAGGTGGGGGACACAAAGATTGCATGGGCAGAAATAGAAGACGAAGAAAGCAAACGGGTCCTAGGGTTAGGCCTTGGGGATAAGACTAAAGCATTACCCGGTTTAATAGTACAGGTTCTGCCAAGATTATTGACAACTAGAAAGGAAGATTGGGACGCCATCTCGTCCTGTAAACAGAAACATGATGAAGATACTAGTGACTTCTATTCAAGATTCGAGAAATGTTTTATTATTAATAGTGGCCTGCAACCAAGTAGCGAATCATATCCGCACCTTTTTGTATCCAAACTAGTCGAGAACTCCCTACCATTAGTTAAAAACCGAGTGTACAAAGTTGAAAGTACTTGGCAAGCAAATACGCCATCCCAGATGTTACAAATGTTACAATATCACCAGAACAGAATTAGGGAAGAACAAGATCAGGAACAGAAACGTATGAAAGACACCAAGATGAAAATGTTAGTAGCTCAGACGGTCCCAGCCGACGGTCAAAGGAAGGGTGGGGCCCAGACAAGTCACACTACAGCTCCCGTTAAGGGAACGTGCAATTACTGCAAGCAGCCAGGTCACTACGTACATGAATGTCCAGTTCTGAAACATAACATAGCAACAGGGAAAACTAAAGAAAGACCGCATCCACCTAGACATGAACATGGGCATCAACAGACCTCACAGAGCGAACAGCCAATGCAGAACACACAGTCTATGCATGCTCCATCCCACACAGCGCAGACAGTAGCAGTACCACAGCCACAGCCCATTGCCGCGACTCAGCAAGTATCGCAACAGATGTACCAGTATGCCCAATCTGCATATCCAGATTACCCCCGATATACATGAAACAGCCTAGAGAGGGAATTTGGCTTGCCTCTTATTGAAATTCCTGTAGATCAAGAAGGTCCTTATGTACACAGTCAGGTATTGGGAAAAGATAGAAAGTTTTTAATTGACACAGGGGCAAGTCGCACCACAATCAGCCATGATGAAGTCCCAGGGGCACCCCTCTCAGGCTCACAAAATGTTTCCCTTGGTTTTTCAGGACAGCCTATTGTAAATGAAGTATCGGAACCAGTACCTTTGGCCGTGGGTCCATTATCACGAGTTACAGATTTGTTACTTACGAAATCATGCCCAGAAAACCTGTTAGGAATTAAAACTCTGAAAGCTCTAGGAGCTATAATATGCTGTTCCCCGGAGGGAGTTAGACTCTTTCTGAGGGACTTCAAGGGTCACTATGTTTTGAGAGAATTTGATGTCAGATTGAAAAATGTGCCAGATTACTTGTGGGCAAAAGGCCCAACTGATGTAGGTTGCATGCATATCACTCCATACCGTGTTACACTCAAGACAGGTGTTGTTTTACCCAGGATCAGACAATACAAGTTACCACCCGATGCTGTAGTGGCTTTACTGAAAATCATTGAAGAGCTCATTGCCCAAGGAGTGGTTGTAGAGACCGACTCCAATGTCTGTAATTCACCCATCATTCCGATTCTTAAACGTACCGACCCCAATGCACCGCCAGTATATCGGCTGGTGATTGATTTAAGAGAATTGAATAAATGTATTGTACCACAATACCCTGTGGTCCCCGACATCTCTTCCTTATTGACTGCTATTGATTCTGAAGCAACGTTCTTTACTGTAATTGATCTCAAGAACGCCTTCTTTAGTGTACCTATTGATCCCGACAGCCAATATCTATTCGGATTCAGTTTAAATGGACGAAGTTTCAAATTTTCCCGCGCACCTCAAGGATTCACAGAAAGCCCCAGCATCTATAGTCAAGCACTGAAAAGACAACTAGATTGTATTCAAATGCCAGTTAACACCGCTTTACTGCAATACGTCGATGATCTGCTGATCACCGCACGAAGTGAGCCCGAATGCGAACAAGCATCACTGACAGTTTTACATTTCCTGGCCAACAAGGGACACAAGGTGTCTCCTTCGAAGCTACAATTCTGTGTTCAGCAAGTTGTGTACTTGGGTCACTTGCTGTCCAAAGTGGGGAGACAGCTCACTCCCGATCGCATTCAGTTAATTGTAAATATGCCACGACCCCAGACACAAAAAGAAGTGCGGGCCTTCATAGGCCTCACCTCGTACTGCAGACAATGGATTCCTCAATATGCATTTCTAGCTAAACCACTCATCCAGTTAACGACGCAGGAGGCAGCGACTTCGACTGTCCTCCCTTGGACTCAGGAACACACACAAGCCTTTGAGGAATTAAAGAAAGCATTATGCCAAGCACCAGTTTTAGCGACACCATGTTACAGCAAACCGTTTACTCTTTTTGTTACAGAACGTGATGGTACAGCATTGTCTGTCCTCACTCAAGATCAAGCAGGTTCACATAAGCCTTGCGCTTATTTTTCAAGTACATTGGACTCAGTAGCACAGGCACTCCCTGCATGCTTAAAGTCAGTAGCTGCAACAGCGTTAGCAATAAGACAGAGCGATTCAATTGTTTTAGGCCATCAATTAACAGTACAAGTCCCACACTCTGTAGAGGTTTTGTTAAACAGAACCCAGACTCAGCACTTGACTATAGCACGACTGACAGGTTACGAATTAACACTATTCCAGCCACACATAGAAATCAGGCGCTGCAGCATATTGAACCCAGCGACACTGTTACCTACAATTATGACAGATCCAGCCCCGCATGATTGCATAGAGATCATTAATGCAGTAACAAAGCCCCGACGAGACTTAACAGATGTCCCACTGACAAATCCAGACCTGACACTTTATGTGGACGGTTCATGTATGAGAACAAGTACAGGAGAATTAGTGGCCGCGTATGCCGTGACCACTGAAACCGAAGTTAAAGAAACACACCGTATTGATACACTGTCTGCTCAAGCAGCAGAGCTTATTGCTCTGACCCGAGCCTGTATTCTAGCCAAGAACAGAAATGTCAACATATACACTGATTCCCGTTATGCGTTCGGAGTCGTACACGACTTCGGCATGTTATGGCAAGAACGAGGTTTCCTGACCTCTCATGGTGCCAAGATCCAACACGGTCCCCTCATTCAAGCACTGTTAGAAGCAATACATCTGCCTTCAGGAATATCCGTCATGAAGTGTAAAGCACATACTAAAGTCACAGATTCTGTTTCCCAGGGTAACGACCTGGCAGACCAGACAGCAAAACATACAGCATCGACTCACACTCAGACAACTGACATGACAAAGACAATAGTACCGACACACTGTATGACAGTCAGGGATCCCACACTAGATGTCATCGATATTCAGACACATGCTACCGCAGATGAAATAAAGAAATGGATTGAACTAGGAGGGATCCAGACAGATCAAGGTTGGATGACGAAGGGAAAATCTACATGGTTTCTCCCTGACTCTATGGTTCAAGTCATGATAAATACAGCACATAGTCCCGCACATCTAGGAGAGAAAGCGATGTTAGACAGTTTACAAAATCTCTGGAACAATAAACACTTACGAGCAGCAGCGAAACAGAAAGTGCGTACTTGCATGATCTGTTGTCAGTTCAATCCAGGAAAAAGCGTCCCTGTAGAGCAAGGTGGATTTCATCCTCCCGATCACCCTTTTGAAGTCCTCCAGATGGATTATATCCAGATGGACCGTTGTAGAGGATTCAAGTATGTCCTTGTAGTTGTTTGTGCTCTGTCCCGCTGGACCGAAGCATACCCCGTCCCAGACTATACTGCTCCGACCACTGCCAAACAGTTGGTTCGTGAATTCTTCCCACGATACGGTTTGCCCCGTGTCGTCTACTCAGATAATGGACAGCCATTCTCGTCCGAGTTAATGAAGCAAGTTTCTTTACTGCTAGGATACCAGTGGAAATTCCATTGTGTCCGACATCCAGAAGCCGCAGGCCTTGTAGAAAGGCATAACCAGACACTAAAGATACGCCTTGCAAAAATATGTCAAGAGAAAGGGGTCGACTGGATAGTCGCCCTGCCAGTGGCACTATTCTATATGAGAATGGTTGCCCATTCGAGATCAGGGCTATCCCCGTACGAAGTGGTTTTTGGTAGACCACAGAATATGTGGGGGACGCCCATTCCGAAGAAAATAACTGATGTTGATTGTAACATGTTGACAGATTACCTTGCCTCCTTGATGTCTGCACTCCAATCATGTCGTTCACAGGTTGCCGCAGCCTTCCCCGACAACACCGATGTAAAGCCGCACGATGTCCGTCCTGGTGACCTAGTCCTAGTGCGCAATTTCGACAGGAAAAGTCCGCTGGAGCCCCGCTGGAAATCCCCGAAGACCGTTCTTCTCACCACAAGGACTGCCGTAAAAATCGAGGGGAGAAAGGGGTGGGTTCACACGAGTCATGTGAAAAAAAATTTTGGACTGAAACCTGATCGAGACTCGTCCACCCCCACCAAAGACTGTGTCGAGCCAAAAGACTTTACAGTATCTGAACGAGAAAAAACTCCCCAAGAGGAGTACAGGTTGAAACTCCGATCTAGCAAGTCAGACAGTTTAATTGTTTAAGTCCTCCCCTAGGTGAATCGGTTAAATAGTTTCTGACATGTATCCCCTAGATCGAGATAGAGAGAGAGAGAGACGATTCAAAAAAAGTGCATATTGTAAATCACTTCGTAGTCACTGTATAGTGACACTAATAATCATGTTTATTCTGAGTATCTTAATTATTGTTGCTAGCATCCTTCTACCAATCTACTACCCTATTTTCAAGCATGAACAATCTGCTTACAATGTATCTGCCGAACATTCTTTTAGTGAATTGCCTCCACACGAGCTTTCTTACAGACTTGCGCTGCGCAACAATACATTCATTAGTATGCTACACCACTCTCACCAGACCAGCAATGCTACCAATTGCTGGGTATGTGGCTGACTCCCTCCCCACCAGAAGTATCAGGGAGCTCTGCCTCTTTTTCCGTATCCATTCTCGCATAATGGCTCTTGTGGTGCATGGTTTAAATTACTTAACAACTTAGATCCCGAGATTGCCGCTACCCCCGAAGGGGAATGGATTTGGGGAAACCTGAATTCAGTCCTATTCTACGCCTGTTACCCTGATAGTAAAGGTCAATCTGTTTCTGTAGGAACTGATCTAGAAAATGAAGTATATGGGTTAGGCAATTACACAGAAAACCTTATGATTCTTGTTGTTGAATCCGAAGCTGCACCTGTCCTTCCTGCCATGTCAGTATTACCAGTCACCGGTCACCTCTGTGTTAGAAAGAAGGGTTCAATACACTTAGGTCATAGTAAATGTACTACTGTAGTCGAATTCACTGATGAGGGTAGGTCCTCATTTCGTGCTAGACGACATACATATTTTGTTTGTGGCCATACCGCATACATAAGTCTACCACCAGATTGGGATGGTACCTGTTATCTTGCTTTCCTTCTGCCCCCTGTTTTCTTAGCTCCCCCTGATTACCATCGTAATCCAAATCTAGTAAACAATAGAGTCCGAAGAGACCTCCCGCTTGTCGACTTTACTGAAACCGCATGGGAGCAATACACAGATTTTAATAAAGGATTCTTTTTCTTCGTAGGACCTGTTCAAAATAGTAAATTAATACGCAGGTTAACTCGAACACTTGAAGCAGTAGTACATGAAACCGCTTCCGCTTTAGGTAACATAACAGAGGAACAGTCTGCTATGCGGATTGTTGTCCTTCAAAATCGTCTCGTGATTGACGTCATCTTGGCAGATCAAGGTGGAGCTTGTAAGGTCATCGGGTCAAGTTGCTGTGTTTTCATCCCAGAAAACGCGCCATCTGTATACAAAGCTATTACCCGTCTCCATAAAATTGCAAATCTGATACATCAGAATCCAGGCACCTGGACTTGGTCCGGTTGGTTCTGGACAACGTTAACTGCTTGGGGATGGAAGATCCTATCCTTCCTAGGCATTGGCCTAGTCATAGTATTCAGTTGCTGCCTGTGCCTACAGTGTGGGCCAGCGATTTGTGGACTGTGTGCCACATCCTGCATTGAACACTCCAGTTTCCTCTCAAACCGCCAAAGAAAGAAAGATGAGCAAATGATGCTGCAAGAACAAACTGATAGATTCATGAGGATCGAGATTTCATGAAGGGTCCGTAGGGAACAAGGAGGGAATGAGGAAATATAAATTTTTGGTCATGTTATGTTCCCTATCGTGTACCCCACCGACTCCATGTATCAAGCTTAAAGTACATGTAACTTCCCTCCTGTGTCAGCTATGAAGACGCAAATACGTTTGCGTCCAACGTTAATATGTCCTCTTTCAGACCCACCCTGAATGGGTTGAATAGTCCGTTCCTAAGTATGCCATGCCAACGTCTTTTTGTGGTGTACTTCTACGTTTTTCAGCTCTAGCTGAGTAGGCCCTGAATTTCTGCCACCGAGCCTCTTTTCTGGCTTCTGACTCCGAGGGTTTCAGCCCAGGCTGCCTCTGTACCCGTGAACTCTGACTTACTTCCAGCGCGGCCCCTCGCGCTCAGCTCAGCCTGTTTTCTGCCAAGACTGACTTCAACCTTCGAATTATCTGATCTGCTCCTCGAAAATGCATTCCTGCCTACTAGTTTAAGTAAACATCCTCCCAGCTGCAGAGCCAAAGGGCCGACCTGTCTCTGTGCAATTAATTCAAGTAATTCATAGCCTCTGTTACCATGCCCCCATGGAAGGCCCATGCCCCCACGCTTCTCATGCAGACACTCAGGCGCTTATACACACACTCTCAGTCAGTATAGAACAACTTCTGCCCCAGAAACCTTTCCGCCCAGATAGCTTAGTTCCTACAACACCAGATATCAGATATGATAAAAGTACAAGTTGATCTGACATGCCAGACTTCTGTCTCTTTCCGTCAGTTTGAATGTCAAATCCCATGCACCCTCCAGCTTCACGTCATTCACACGTCATGCAGCTGCGCGCGCATCCAAAGCTTCCAATTTCTGCTGACATTGCAACATTTCTGTTAGTGCCACCCCTTTGTGACACCTACCTGTGACGTTTCTAGAACACACCTCCAGTTCACGCCTCTTGATTACGCACTTGTACCACGTGTATACTGTTATCTTGTCTTCTCTCAGCTGTTACGCCTACTGCATCACTTCTTATGGTATAAATCAAGTATATAAGCTATGTAATGTCAATAAAGTAGCGCTCTATCCCTTCTGACACCCCTGTGGTGGTCAGAATCAGATATCCTGGTCATGACCATTCCTTTTTAAGGAATAAAACCCCTAAGAACTCTAACACCACGGACTCTGTCTTTTTTCATTCCGATTGAGTTATTATTGATTAAGTACTTACCTGCATAGAAATTAAGAGAGTAAATTATTTATTTACGTCAGCGTGCCTACCCTCTTTCTGCGTCAATAGTCTTTCTTACCTGGCTTTCCTTGTGAAACACCCACTTGCAAGATGCTGCAAATGAAAATGAAAAACAAACCTGGGTTTAACGCTCCACACTTTAGAATCAACAACCTTACATGACTCATTCATCCCGGTTAGTTTTAGCTTACTTGGGGTTTGGGCCGGGGATTGAACTGTGCCTTATTCGAGTAGTAGAACGAGCTAATCGCAGTTGTGGCTTCCTGGAACATGGTCAGTGACGGCTACCGCCCCTCTCCCTGTATACCCACATCAACCCAGAACACATCGACACGGAACATGATTTGTCTTTGGAAGGCGGGGGATCGCAAGACCCTCCCAGATCCACACCGACCCCAAGACCACACTCAGAGGCACCCTCCTCTACAGGCCTCCAGGACCCCGTACACAATTCAGCGAAGACATCACTGACTTCATCACCCCACACGCCCTCCCCTCCGAATAATACATTCTACTGGGAGACCTCAATTTCCATCTGGAAAAGAGCAACGACAGTAACACTACCACCCTTCTGGACAATCTCGCCAATCTCAGACTCAAACAACTTGTTAACACCCCCACACACTACGCAGGACACACACTCGACCCTAGCTTCACCTCCAGCAAGCATATCTCCTTCACTCACACCACAGCCCTCCACTGGACGGACCACAGTTGCATCCACTTTCGATGCCGCATTCGATACGGTCAGCCATACCACCTTGCTGAACCGTCTCCATGACATCGGAGTATCTGGTGACGCACTAAGGTGGTTTGAGTCTTTCCTGTCTGAGAGATCCTTTCGGATCTTTGACGGCGAGACAATGTCCTCTAGGAAAACCCTCAGCTGCGGAGTACCACAGGGCTCTTCCCTGAGCCCTGTGCTGTTCAACGTGTACATGAGGCCGCTGGCGGGTGTCGTCGAACCGTATGGCATCGAAATTGTGTCATACGCCGACGACACTCAACTAGTGGTCTCATTGGCCGCTGGTAATAACAGGCAACTCCCGGTAGATCTGCTAAAATGCTTAGAGGATGTCAAGGGATGGATGACCACCTCCTCCCTAAAACTGAACGGGGACAAGACGGAGCTAATGCTCCTAGGCCCAACCTCTCCAGTGCCTTTCACCTCCTTATGGCCCTGTACACTGGGCCCCCCTCCCACCCCCAAGGAAAGTGTTAAGAGCCTGGGAGTGTGGCTGGACAACAAACTCTCGTTCTCCACCCAGGCCACTAAGTTGTCCGCCACATGCTTTGGCCTACTAAGAATTCTTAGAAAGATCCTTCCGCTTCTACCTTTAGAGGCTAGAAAGGTGGCGGTACAAGGCCTCATTCAGTCCCGTTTGGACTCAAACAATGCCCTGTATGTTGGGGCACCCGAAATGACCCTCCGGAAATTACAGATCGTGCAAAACTGTGCAGCACGCACCCTGCTACAGATTCCACGATCCCAGTCAGCCAGACCTGCTCTGAAGAGTCTCCACTGGCTACCAGTGAGGCAGAGAGTAGCATTCAAGGCGTTATGTATGGCACATCACGCCTTTTGGAAAACAGGCCCACCTATTAACAACGACCTTGTCATCCCCTATCACCCAAACAGGAATCTTAGGTCGATGGAAGCCTTCCTTGCTGTTGTTCCCAGAGTGAAGAGAGCCAGGTCGGGTGGCAGGCTGTTCTCTCTTAACACTGCCAAACTCTGGAATGCCCTTCCCCTCTCACTCCGATCTAATCCAAATCTGCTTTCATTCCGGAAAAACTTGAAGACACTACTGTTTGCTAAATCCTTTGTGTCTTAATTCTTCCGTTCTTGGTCATTCCGCCTCAGCACAACTTAGCGCTTGGACGCCCCCGGGCAGCAACCGCGCTCAATAAGTTTATTTTCATTTTTCATTTCATTTCATTCATTTCATTTCATTTCACTTCATTTACAATAAGACCACGATCCACAACCACCCTCAACCAACTTTGCGGGAAAATTGGAACAAAATCACCATCAACCAGATCTCCACATCGCTTCTTCAAAAACCCCCTGCCTATTCATCGAACCCTAACCAAGCCGCCATCTACCTCACACAATGGTTAACCCAAACCGCCGACATACTGGCACCCTTGAAAAAACATCAAATCAAGCAAGGAAGCAAGAACGCCCCCTGGTTCAACGATGACCTTAAGAAATCCAAGAAGCTCTGTCGTTCCCTTGAGAAAACCTGGAAAAAAGACCCAAACACTATCACCCAAGCCGCCTTCAAAAACGCCACCCGCAAACACCACCAACTAATCCGGACAACCAAGAAATCAGCACTCAAAGACCGACTAGAAAACAATGCCCACAACAGCAAGGAACTTTTCAACATCATCAAAGAGTTCACCAATCCCACCGCCAGCTCTAACGACATCACCCCCTCTCAAGTCCTCTGCGACTCCCTCGCCTCATTCTTCCATGACAAAATCGCCGACATTCATAACAGCTTTGACAACCAACCCGTAAACCAGTCCACCCCACTCACCTCCGTACCTGTACCCCCTCCGAATAACCTCTTCGACTGGAACCCAATCACCACTGAAGACACCATTCGCCTGATGAACTCCATCCACTCAGGATCCCCTACAGACCCATGCCCCCATCACATCTTCAACAAAGCAGACTCCATTATCACACCCCATCTACGAGACGTCATCAACAGCTCCCTCAACTCTGCCACATTCCCAGAAAGCTGGAAACACGCCGAACCCAGCGCCCTTCTGAAGAAACCCACAGCTGACCCCACCGAACTCAAAAACTACCGCCCCATCTCGCTCCTTCCATTCCCTGCCAAAGTCATTGAGAAAGCCGTCAACAATCAGCTCGCCGCCTTCCTCGAAACCAACAAATCCCTCGACTCCTCACAGTCTGGCTTCCGAGCCAAACACAGCACCTAGACCGCCCTCATCGCAGCAACAGACGTCATTCGAAGACTACTGGACAACGGAGACACAGCCGCCCTCATCCTCCTTGACCTCTCTGCAGCCTTCAACACAGTCTGTCATAGCACCCTGATACAACGCCTCAACAACATCGGAATTCAAGGAAAAGCATTGGACTGGATCATCTCGTTCCTCGCTGGAAGAACTCAGAGAGTCCGCCTCCCCCCTTTTAAATCAGAGGCCACCGAAGACATCTGCGGCGTCCCGCAAGGATCATCACTCAGCCCCACCCTCTTCAACATTTACATGAGCCCCCTCGCAACCATCGCACGTCAACACAACCTCAACATCATCTCCTACGCTGATGACACTCAGCTGATCCTCTCACTCACCAAAGACCCAAACACCGACAAAACCAACCTACATGAAGGGATGAAAGAAGTAGCCGAGTGGATGAAGCAAAGCCGTCTGAAACTGAACTCGGACAAAACGGAAGTCCTCATCTTAGGTGCATCCCCTTCCGCCTGGGACGACTCTTGGTGGCCAACGGCCCTAGGAAAAGCTCCCATACCGACGGACCACGCACGGAACCTGGGCATCATCCTGGATTCCTCACTCTCGATGTCCAGACAAGTCAACGCCGTCACATCATCATGCTTCAACATCCTACGCATGCTCAAAAAAACATTTCGCTGGATCCCCACCGAAACAAGAAAAACGATCACCCACGCACTGGTTACAAGCCGTCTGGACTACGGAAACACCCTGTACGCCGGTACCACCGCAAAACTGCAGAAAAAACTCCAACGCATCCAAAATGCTTCAGCCAGGCTCATACTAGACATCCCCCGCACAGACCACATTACGTTCCGTCTCCTCACCCACGCACACAAAGCCCTCTACGAACTTGGACCCGATTGTCTCAACACGCGCCTTTCCTTTTACACCCCCACCCGCCAGCTGCGTTCGTCCAACCAAGCCCTCGCCTCTGTTCCGCACATCCACAAAGCCACCATGGGGGGACGATCCTTCTCCTACTTAGCGGCCAAAACCTGGAATTCCCTTCCCATCCACCTCCGCCTTACTCAAAACCTCCTAGCCTTTAGAAAACAGCTTAAAACCTGGATATTCGATAAGTAAACCTCCCCCCCCCTTCCTCAAGCGCCTTGAGACCCTCTGGGTATGTAGTGCGCTATATAAATTTTGACTTGACTTGACTTGGATTAAACATCCTAAAAGGGAAACACTTGATTAGTAACAGAACAGGTATACATAATGCACAACACAGCTTTGTTCAGGGATGGTGGGTGGGGAAAATTAGGAGGCCCGAGCACGGGGCACGACTAGTGTGGGTGAGCGTCAGGCGACAAGAAGGGCCAACTGAGCGCTCCCCCCTTCTTTATTCCCAGGGACGGGGGGAGAGGGCGGGCCGCCCCCTCCCCCCGCCCCTCGACGCCCGCCCCCTTGATCAGGAAGACTGCACTGTGTCTTCCGGATCAGGGATTGGGCGCCGGCCGAACGGTGGTGTGGCGCACACCTCCCGCGTAATCATTGGACGCCGGGAGATTACGCCCCCACACCACCGGGAGGCAAGGGGAGAGGGGATCGCCGCACCGCCATGCATGCGGGGGAGCCAAGGGCCCCCCCTTTTCACATGGTCAGTGACGGCTACCGCCCCTCTCCCTGTATACCCACATCAACCCAGAACACATCGACACAGAACATGATTTGTCTTTGGAAGGCGGGGGATCGCAAGACCCCCCGGCCGTATTTATTAAGATACAAAATAATAAAAATGTTAAACAAAATATACAATTTTTATGCAAAAATAGTCAGGAACATTTAGATACATTCATATTGACAAGTGTAATCGGATAGCCTTAACAAGATTCTAATACAGCTTGTTTCCTAACCGAATCTAACATCCTCATCTGAAAATTTTTGCATAATAACATTTATGGCGATATGGCAAGGTCGCTAACCTGTGTCAGGTCTTACAAGCTGCGCCCTTACCCAGGTGCGCATGCGCAGCCGGGCCCATTAATTACCCGGTCCACCCCTGCAGCCGAGCCCGTTAATTACTCGGTCCACCCATGCAGCCGAGCCCGTTAATTACTCAGTCCACCCATGCAGCCGAGCCCGTTAATTACTCGGTCCACCCATGCAGCCGAGCCCGTTAATTACTAGGTCCACCCCGCGAACTCCCTTTAACCACTGAAGGAGGGCCCTAACTTGCGTCACCAGTTGCCCCTGAAGTTTCAGGATGGGCCAGTGACCCCTCCTCCCCCTGGGCGGACACCTCCAAAGGAGGATGCTGCCCCCTCAGACCTTAAAATAGCTGCTCACCGGTCATGACCTTACCGCCACAGGCCAGCATTGTTACCCGACGATCTGGCCTCCCACCTTCCTACTCCTCAGAAAGGTCATGTTCCCCTCGCAAATCCCTCTAGCCATGCTAATATGTTGTTTGACCACAGAACATTCCCAGCCTCTGTCAAGTGCACCCCGTCCCGTAGGTAGAAATTCTCCCCCCAAATACATCCGTGAGGAATCGTCTGCAACCGGGGGGCTCGAAACAATTTGTCCAGCTGTGTGTTGATCCTCTTTACCGAGTGATTCAACGCCTTGACCAAATACCCCCTCGCCACTGCCAACGAGGAATAAGTTGCGACCAGACTACCGTGCAACCCGCGCAAGTTCTAGACACCCAACCGGCAGTGGATAGGATTTCGTCTATCAGGATGCGTCTCCCCTGTTTGGTCAAATCGTTCTCCACCAGGTGAAGTATCACCACTGACGGGGGAGCGGGTTGCTGCGATAAAAGTTCCACAAAGTAGTCCTTGAACTGCCGAATGCTAAGGCCTCCCCTCCCAAAGAAGAAAACGGAGAACCCCTTTTCCTCGGCCCTTCTCATCCTGTCACCTGAAAGAAATACATTCTTTGCGCGCCGAACATAAGAGTGGCCCACAATCCAAGTCACCACTGTCCGTCGTTCTTCATGTTGCTTGCGTTGCGAAGCTGATGTTTCTTGCCGACATTCGGCGAGTTCCTCTCCCGCGTGACAGGTTCGAGAAACTGCAAAACCAAGGGATACAAAGCGTGAGTCATCTGGCTATGTCACAACATGTCAATACGTACATAACGTTTGTAACATTCAGAAGACCACCTCCGAATCCTTTTAACCTTTTCGACTGGGAGTCCCCTTACAACTGCCTCAGTTGCTCTCCCGATCCTGAAAGAATGGGAGCCAAATTCCGTTGGATCCAGGCCTGCTTTTGCGACCGCCAGATCTAGGACTCTACTAAACTGGTACCTGGTCAATGGTGTAACATCCATATGACACAATAATGCCCCCCCAAGCGTACCCACCCGCTGCCTTCTAAAAGCCTCAACATGCGAGACTGGGCAACAAGGGTTGGTCCGAGCCCGGTGAAGCACTATGGTATCCCCCCTTCCCTCTTGGTCGGTTTTTGATCTTTGAATTGTTACCAACATTGTATCATCCTGGATCACCACACAGGCCACTTGGAGGCCGCCCATTTTGTCACTCTTTGATGCAGCCACCAGCTCGCCTATCCTTAGAGCTCCATAAAACGCTAGTGTGAACGCTGCTTTGAAAAGCATCACCTCCCATGTTGAGCTACAGACGTCCTGGAGTGCTAACAGCAGGGCTTTGAGCCTTACCAGCCCAATCGGCTTTCTCGAATCTGTCGAGTGTCCCTGTATGCGACACCAGCCCCTTAACGCCTTGCGCACTACAAACGTGTTCGTAGGGTCCCTTACGCCCCTGGCTTGCGCGAAGAAGGAAACTGTCGCTCTGTGCCTGTTTTCGGCGGCCACCAAGCGCCCTTCCTTGTGCATCAACTCTAGGTATGCAACAAAACTATCCTCCTGCGCCCAGCTAGCCTCCCGAATGCGCCCTAAGAAAGTACAGTAAGACAAGAGCGCCCCTTCGTATGCTGTCTTGGTCCTGGGGGCTAAGCTAGATGCCACGAGGTACGGTAGTCTGGGGCACCAATCCGCCAGAGAGCAACTGGAAAAGGTGCTGGCGATGGGTCTGCTGCTGGAAGCTGCTCCCTGAATACCTGCATTTTGAAGCGAGAAAGGGCATCAGCTGCATTGTTGAGAATGCCTGGCACATGTTTGGCCCTAAAAGTCACATTCTATTTCAAGCATTGTAGCACAATTTATTTTACCAAGCGCAGTATGAATGGACACTGCGCCGCTTGCTGGTTAGTGCATTCTACCACACTCATGTTATCCGACCAGAACACCACCAATTGATTGCTAAGGTGTTCCGGCCAGACCATCAGAGCTACCCATATGGGGAATAGTTCCAGGAATCCAATGTTGGTTGTCAATCCCCACGACCCCCATTCTTCAGGCCATTTCTGGGCGACCCACTTGGTCCCCAGGATGGCGCCAAAGCCCACGCTACCAGCAGCGTCCGTCCATAAACCCAACTCTGCTGATGTCGTGGGGGGCCCGGCCACACTATCCTGCTATTGAAATCCTCCAGGAATGCCGTCCATATCCGCATATCCTGGTGAACCTCAGCTGACAACCTAGTGCGGTGATGTTTCTCTCTCAAACCTTTCATCGCATGGGAAATCGACCAAGAGAAGGGGCGTGCCATTGGGATGACTCGCAATGCAAAGTTCAATTTACCCACCGTCTACTGTAGCTGCTGCAAGGTAACCTTTTCCTTGAGTAGGCACTGGCGCAAGGCCACCCTGAACTTAAACACTTTGTCTTTGGGTAACCTGAAGAGGCGGCAGACCCGGAAGCTGAGATCGGTCCTAGACCAGGGTTCAATTCCCTGCCTCGGCGGGTCTTGGGCTCAAAAATTCCAGGGACTCGATAATTCTCGTTCCGGTGCCTACTCGACTCACGGGTTCACACTCTGCGACTCTGGGCAATAGCTTGCTTAATCTCCACTACGGCCCCTCGCGGCGGGATGCCTGGCTTTCACCTTGTGGATACCCTGCTGGGGCTATCTCACAGGGGAATACCAGGACGGGTTCCCAAGGCAAGCACCTTGATGCCTTCAGGTGATACGTGCGCTATATAAATCGCAATACATTTACATTTACATACCCAAAAATTCCAAACAGGTGGACGGGCCAACCGTCTTCCCAGGCGCTAGCGGAACCCCGAAAGCCCGCATGAGCACACAAAATTCCTGCAATGCCCAGGCACACTCTTGAGTCCCCGCCGCCCCCAGGAAAAGGAAGTCGTCCAATTAATTCATGGCCTGTTTGTGTCCCGTGGACTGCCTCATGACCCAGTCTAAAAAAAAAAAAAAAGTCTCAAAGTATGCACAAGAAATTGAACAACCCATAGGCATGCATTTGTCCATGTAAAATTTTCCATCAAAAGCATAACCAAGTAAGTGGTGATCCAAAGGATGCACCAGCAACAGATGAAAGGCGGATTAAATGTCCAGATTTGGCCATGAGAGTGCCCCACCCCAACACCCGCAACAGCTCTACTGCTTGGTCAAAGGAAGCATATTTCACACTACAAATTCCTTCGTCTATCGCATCATTCAAGGACGCCCCTCTTGGTGCCGATAAGTTGTGGATCAATCTAAACTTGCCCTTCTCTTTCTTGGGAACTACACCCAATGGTGAACACACAAAATTGGGCACTGGAACTTCCTGGAATGGCCCAGCTATCCTGCCCAAGGACAGTTCCTTCTGGATCTTAGCCATAACTACTGCCGGATTATGTTGTACTGATAACTGATTCTTACAGTGCGCGCTGCCTGTGTATCCCCCAGCCGGGATCCGGGAACCTTGGGAGAAACCTTCCTGTAGTAATGCAGCTGCAGCGTGGTCCGGGTACCTATTCAACCATGGGATCATTGCCAGGACAATAACGGGGGAGGGGCTAACCGCGCATCCTACGCTATTCTGGTTTCTTTCCCCCTCTCTGACTCTGATTACCACCTCTTGATCTGCATGTTGTCTCGGAATGGGAGGTGTGGCCACAGATTGCACATGCTTGTCTAAATCTACATGTGCCAGCCGGCCTTGTACAGGAGCGCTTGTTGAAGTCCCAACAGACACCTTTCCTTTCCCCGCCACCTCCCCTATTCTTCCCCGGGAACTCATTCCCCGGCGCTGCACGAAAGGGCTGCTGGGTTTTAGCGGGGAACACAGTGGCTACGCTAGAGGGCTGAGCAGGGGCCGTGCTCCCCGGGAACTGTTTATGCGACGACAGCGTGTCAACCTTGTCCCAGGATAATGACAAGTCAAATTCCTTTGCTTTCCTGAAATTAATATCATATTCCTTCCATGCATCCCCAGGATACTGCTCGCTCCACCCCACAATCCTGCTCTGATAGCAAGCCATTGCCGCATGCACATTTGGAGGGCGTTCAACAGTGATAGCCGTTAGGATTGAGAAGGCCCTGATCCAATTGCGCAGAGTTTCATCCACCCTAAACTTTGCACTCTGTACTCTCCATTCACTAGGGTGCATCCATTCTTTAAGCATTTTGGCATTTTCCATTTCCCTGTTGTCTAACCGCAAAGAGAAAATATATATGTACTTTCCCGCCCAAATCATGTCCTTCACCACCCGAGAAACATGTTGCCCCAAATCTTCGCTCCTAGTCGGGATCGTACCGTCCCTTAAGAGAGGCAGGGCTACCTCCTTACCATTACCGGACACCGGGGCCGGTCCCGCGTCGCTTCCGATCGGTTGAGCGGCATCCAAACCTGCAGAAGAAGGAGAAACAGAGGCCGCAGCCGCACTCGCAACTGTTCCCGCCCTAATCTTTTCCACTATCTTGGCCGCCTCAGCGGCATGGTCCAGTGTTGAGGATATCATACCCCCCTTCTGCAGCCAAGGAAGTATAGCCGCTATCTGCGCAGTTAGCTCGGGTGGGATCGGAGCTTCGCACTCCGGCACTGCTGCCGGCACCACCGGTGGTGGGGGCCCCATGGGTGCCTGCACAGTAGGCAATGGAGGCAATGGAAGTGGGCCAACTGGGGCAGGCGGCACCGGCCCAACAGGGGGGGCCCCTGCTGGCAAGGCAGGAGCCGGTGCCATGGGAGCCGGGACTACCAGCTCCGGGGTAGTGGGCACAGCCATATGTGAATGTGTGGGTGCACTGCGCCTCTTTCTCTTGGATTTGCCCCTTTTAGGCGAGAAGTCTGAATCCCCCTCCAGCAAAGGCGCATCAATCTGCCGCTTGAGCCTACCGCGCGGGCCTGCGATATCATCAATCCTGTCCATCATACGGGCCTCTAGACCGTCAACCTTATTCAACCTCTTATCCATGGCATTCATTTTTCGCATCATGGCCTGCAACATCAACTCCATTTTTGTCCCCTTAGTACCCTTGGCTCCCGGCATGTTGACTATTGATCGATCAGCTTTTTGCTCGGATTCGCAACCCGTGCACCCTGTACCTTCATGAGACGGAGGATGCGCAAGGGGCTATGAGCACCACGCAACTGCAACCGCAACACCGGCCACTCCGATTGTTAGGGGTGGCCAAACTCTAACGTAGACCCACCCAGGGGCCACACGAAGCAATGAAATGCAAGCGTCCTGCATGTCCTACGTCCAGTACACTACAGATCCACTGTACACCGGTATACCACGAGTTCGGCCTGTATGATCCACTCTCGTCTGTTTGCTTCTATTGTTGCGCTACCACACTCCAAGCAGCAATCCTTGACCTGACAGATAAAACAGAAAATTAGGACGCCCCGAGCACGGGGCACAACCAGTGTGGGGGAGCGTCAGGCGAAAAGAAGGGCCAACTGAGTGCTCCCCCCTCGTTGAGAAGTGTGGCTCAGGGGTTAGAGGCGGCAGACCTGGAGCTTGAGTTCGGCCCTGGACCAGGGTTCAATTCCCCGCCTTGGTGGGTCTTGGGCTCAATAATTCCACGGACTCGATAATTCTCGCTCCGGTGCCTTCTCGACTCACGGGTTCACACTCTGCGACTCTGGGCAATAGCTTGCTTAATCTCCACATCGGCCCCTCGCGGTGGGATGCCTGGCTTTCACCTTGTGGATACCCTGCCAGGGTTATCTCACAGGGGAATACCAGGACGGGTTCCCTAAGCAAGCGCGGAGATGCCCCAGGGTAAGTCATGCGCTATATAAGCTTCATACATTTACATTTACATTTACATTTATTCTCAGGGATGCGGGGAGAGGGCGGGCCTCCCCCTACCCCCGCCCCTCGACGCCCACCCCCTTGTCCCGGAAGACTGCACCGCGTCTTCCGGATCAGGAATTGGGCGACGGCCGACCGGTGGTGTGGCGCACACCTTCCGTGTAATCATTGGACGCCGGGAGATTATGCCCCCACACCACTGGGAGGCAAGGGGAGAGGAGATCGCCGCACCGCCATGCGGGCGGGGGAGCCAAGGGCCCCCCCTTTTCAGATGAAAGACACAAGGCTAGGAACTCGGTTTTTGTACATGGGCTTGGTGGGCTTACTTAAAGAACAGAGAGAACTTACTCAACGTTTGTCGTGGCTAGCTTCTCAAAAGTTTAGCTGCGTGTTAGTCAAAATCGCCGTCACGAAGGTACGAGCCCTCCCGCTAGCGACTGACAACAAAACCCTGCCCTTGCAGCACTCCGTGCCAAATTTGCCTGACACTTAGTTTTCAACTAATTTTTTCAGAATGCTGAATCGTATGCAGCTAAACGTTTGAGAAGCTAGCCACGACAAACCTTGAGTAATTTCTTTAAGTAAGTCCACCAAGCCCATGTAAATGTAAAAAACTGAGTTCCTAGCCTCGTGTCTTTTATCTTCCAGGAAGCCACAACTGCGATTAGCTCGTTCTACTACTCAAATAAGGCACAGCTCAATCCCCAAACCTCAAGCAAGCTAAAACTAACCGGGATGAATGAGTCATGTAAGGTTGTTGATTCTAAAGTGTGGAGCGTTAAACCCAGGTTTGCGTTTCATTTTCATTTGCAGCACCTTGCAAGTGGGTGTTTCACGAGGAAAGCCAGGCAAGAAAGACTCTTGACGCAGAGAGAGGGTAGGCAGGCAGCTATGAGAACCTTGACTAACTAGGTTATTCTTTTCCTTTTCCCACAGCTTACCTTAATGGTCCTGATGAGAACTCACTAACTTAGTTAGAGTTCCAAATGCGTAGACCAATCATCAAGCCATAAGACAGTTTGACCTTCAATCAATCAATCAATCATAGCATTTGTAAAGCGTGCTACTCACCCGGGAGGGTCTCAAGGCACTGGGGGAGAGTGGTCCGTTACTGCTCGAAAAGCCAGGTCCTGAGTTGCTTCCTGAAGGCGAGATGGTCCTGGGTTCGCCGAAGGTGGGTGGGGAGGGAGTTCCATGACTTGGCTGCCAGGTAGGAGAAGGATCTTCCTCCGGCGGTGGCTCTGCGGATGCGTAGAACGGTGGCGAGGGCGAGGTTGGATGGTCGTAGCAGGCGGGTGGGCGTGTAGAAGGTCAGTCGTTGTTGAGGTACATGGGGCCCAGGTCATGGAGAGCTTTGTGTGCGTGGGTGAGGAGTCTGAACGTGATCCTCTTGTTGACGGGGAGCCAGTGCAGGTCTCTCAGGTGGCCGGAGATGTGGCTGTGTCTGGGGATGTCCAGGACGCGTCGTGGGGAGGCGTTCTGGATGCGTTGGAGCCTTTTCTGTGGCTGTGGTTCCGGCATAGAGGGTGTTTCCGTAGTCGAGTCGGCTAGTGACGAGTGCCTGGGTGACCGTCTTCCTGGTTTCGGTGGGGATCCATCGGAAGATCTTACGGAGCATGCGCAGGGTGTTGAAGCATGATGATGAGACGGCGTTGACTTGTCTGGTCATCGAGAGGGAGGTGTCCAGGATGAAGCCCAGGTTGCGTGCGTGGTCCGTTGGCTTGGGAGTGGAGCCCAGGGCGGGGGGCCACCAGGAGTCGTCCCAGGCGGAGGGTGATGATCCCAGGATGAGGACTTCCGTCTTGTCTGAGTTCAGTTTCAGGCGGATGTTCTTCATCCAGTCGGCGACATCTTTCATCCCTTCGTGTAGGCTGGGTCTGGTGGTGGCGGGGTTGTTGGTGAGGGAGAGGATCAGCTGGGTGTCGTCGGCGTAGGAGATGATGTTGAGGTTGTGTTGGCATGCGATGGCTGCAAGGGGGCTCATGTAGATGTTGAAGAGAGTGGGACTGAGTGATGATCCCTGTGGTACGCCGCAGATGACTTCGGTGGCCTCTGATCTGAACGAGGGGAGGCGGACTCTCTGGGTTCTTCCGCTGAGAAACGAGATGATCCATTCCAGTGCCTTTTCGTGGATTCCGTGGTTGCTGAGGCGCTGCACTAGGGTGCGGTGGCAGACAGTGTCGAATGCAGCTAAAGCTTCAAATTGATAAATTTATTTGTTTGATTCTATATTCTATGGCTTTGTAAAAAGAACATTGTAAAAAGTCTTCTTGAACATTGTAAATACATGGTGTGTTGTTTTGCGGTGAATGTATGGATTGGGAGTGACTGAGAAGGAAACAAAATTTGAGAGTGGTTGTGCCTGTGAATGTATTGTATATTGATGTAAATTGTGTCGAACATATATGTATATTTTTATTGTTGCAATTCTGATTTTTTTTTAAAAGTAACAAAAATTTTAAAGAAAAGGATGCTGTTGAATAAACAAGAAACCTAAGTTGAAAAAGAAGTCTTCCACTTTTTGTTTGGCGTCAATTAGTGGGTAGTCATTTAGATAAAATAGAGTTCGCAGTATTGGCAATAATTCAGTTATTTAGTACATGTAGGCTTGGCCTTGCTGTTGGGAGCCTAAACCCAGTGGTGTTGCTTCCCTTAGAAAAGTCAGCATCCAAGGGAATTTCATCCCCAATGTGCATTTGCAGAGGGGTGGACAAAGTGAGTGGGGCCTCCATCAAGCTCTCAGCAATCCCACTGTGTGAAACTTACTGGTGCTAACAGGAGGGTTTCTTGGCCCCCAATGAACCATAGCATTCAATGGGACTTTGTCCTCAAACGAGTAGTGAGCCAGGAGAGGCATTTGTAGAGTGGTGGACAAAGGGGGCAGGGCCTCTGACGAGCTCTCAGCAATCCCCCTGTGTCGGACTTACTGATGGAAACAGAAGAAGTAGCATCCTATGAGATTTGTTGAGAAAGGGTGCGGGCCTCTGATGAGCTGTATCAGGATTTCATTGCAAGACCAGAGGCTACAATATGCAATAACTTTTGTTGTCGCCAAAGACATGCAGCCCTTTAGTGTCTTCTGCAATTTCTGCAGTCTTCTGCAATTTCAGCAGGGCATTCCTTGTCAAATAATTTCTCTATTGGTACTGACCCCCTAGTTCATAGAGTGATGAAAAAAATAAGACTCAAATGTCCGCCTAAAGCTAAATATGATTCTTTATGGAATGTAAATCTTATCTTCAAACTTTTTACGTCCTGGCCTGATAACCTCTTCCTGTCAAAGAAACAACTTTCCATTAAGTTAGCAACTTTACTTTGCTTAATTTCTTTTAGACGGGTATCAGATGTTAAAGCTTTAAAAATGTCAAATAGAATTTATTCTCCTGATGGTGTGTTGTTTAAGATGTGGAAAAGAACCAAAACAATGTCGGAAAACATTTTCTACCCATTATTTTTTTACTGTTCCAAACTTTGTGTGGTAAGTTTCATGAAAGTGTATGAACAGAAAATGAGTGTTTTTAGAGCTTTAAATGAAAATCAACTATTGATTTATTTTGTTAAACCCTACAAGACAATCTCTTCTGCTACTATCTAAAGATGGGTCAGAACGGTAATGTTGGAAGCAGGTATTGACTTATCCAAGTTTCGTGCTCACTCTTCACGAGGGGCTATGGCCAGTAAGGTTTTCTGGAATGGTGGTTCCATTTCAGATATCCTCAAAGCAGCAGATTGGTCAAATGCTTCCACTTTTGTTAAGTTTTATCTTAAACCTGTAGAACATGTCAGCAACATAGCTTTGCAGAGCTTTAAACTTGCATAATGTAGCCTCCGGTCATGTAATGAAATAACGATTCTCCAATTATCATATAGAGAGAATCTTTATTTCATTAAAAACATTATCCCTCCCACCACTCCCTGGTGATTGTTTTAAAATGCTATTTACATGGATTATTTTTTCTACTTTGTGATATTATTTCTTTAATATGTATATGGAATAGTCTCTACCATTATTTCTCTTTTCTATTTCAGACTCTACATCTTTATAAAGAAGTTCTAATGATTTCTATCTTGGAAGAAGTTGTTTATCCTTTCACAGCTCCAAGAGGAATATAGTGGGTTGCCATGGCTCATTGTTATTATTATGTGGAATGTTCTTTCTATGATGCATTTGTTACACTTTAAAGGGCAGCAATAACAGTTATTGCATAATGTTAGCCTCTGTTGTCTTTAATGAAGTCAAGATTCTCTCTGTATGATAATTGGAGAATCGTCATTAGCAGTTCCACAGCGGAAGGGGTCACACTGAGCAGCGTTGGGGAACTGGGGATTGCCATGCATTGAGGAAAAAACATTAAAAGGGAGTTTATTGGATTTTAGGTGTCTCTCTAAGACCCCTCCAACACACTCATGGTGCCACAATACCTCTACCCTGACCCCTTTATTCTCTTTACACAGAAACTTCCATTTCCAGAGAAGTGAAAGGGCAACCACAACTTTTCTCTCAAAGTGTGCCCAGCCAATCAGGACCTTGATTTGGCACGTGAAGTGCGGATTCACCGCTGGTAGATCTGCACCGCTAGATCTACAAATCTGTTTTTGGTTAATATATCTAAAATTACTGAATGGATTTACAACAAATAACAACAAGCATGCTTTGAGGACCAAGGGCCATATTATTAAGACTGGGCGATAAAATTATCAGCGCTTTATCGACAGGAAACTGCTGCTAAAGTGGCGATAATGGGCTTGATGATATATGCCCTTGTGAATTCCCATAGAAACCCAGGTTAGACATCTAACATGGGCTTCTATGGGAATTCTCTACGCCAGTATTGGAATTGATACTAACTTTTTAAGGTCTTTATTATTAACAGTTTTCTTCCGTGTAAGTGACTTTGGATCAACATTTTTCAACGTGGATTTTACTTTCTTTAATTACAGGGTGATTCTTACATTAGTGTAACTTCCTATGTGTAAAACAACAATACTTGTACATTGACATACAACATAGTATGTCCATCAAGTTCACATTTATATATTCTGTTACTGTGATAACTTATTGCTTTCCTACGTCATTTAAGGTGATTTTGGAGGGAGAATTTATTAATCTGCAAATGTAATTTTGTTTGTTGTAATTTCTTTATTCCGCTCAGGATTTGAAGGAGAAGCCTTTAACAACATTCTACAAATATCCCCTACCAATTTGTTTTTTTGTTAATTCAACTTATAATTAATTTCATCTTAAACTTTACCCTTTCCTCACTTATTTTGATATGCAGAACGTTGCTACTCCACCTTTCTTTCTTTCTAAACCTGGTGATCCACCTATAAGGTGGCAAAAATGGAAGAAAGTGTTCGAGAGGTATGCCAAAGTGTGTGGAACTAACTTGAATGCTGAAAGAGGAACTGCCTTACTTCTCCACTGTCTAGGTTCAGAGGGTCAAGAGGTCTACGACCACTTGCCTGAAATTGATGACTCCACCTTAAATGAATACGAAATTTGCATACTCAAATTAGATCGCCACTATTTACCAAAGGTTATCACTATTCTTGAGCGCTATCATTTTGGTAGACATACTGAAAATGAAGGAGAATAAGTGGAGAATTACATCACTGCTCTCCGTAAATTGAGGTAATCTTGTAAATTTGGTGGTCTTTTAGAGAAAGGATAAGAGATCAATTTATGCTAGGATGCAATGTACAAAAAGTCAGAGATGACATATGGCAGAAAGATGATCCTACGCTTGAAGAAGTTTTAGTTATTGCAAAACAAATTGAACATTCGCTTAAATGTGTAGAAGTGAGACCTAAAAATTAGAATAAGACTGAAAATGTTCATGTGGTAAAAGTGCATGGAAATGAAAATGCGAGTGTTAAAGATAAAAATGAGAAGAGATCTAAAAGTTTCAGTTCGGAGAGAAAGTCTTCGTTTGCACCTAAAGTTCAGGAATTCAATTTTAAGTGCTATAGGTGTGGGAGCTCCACCCATTTGGCCAATGATAAGAAATGCCCTGCACTCAAAGGTAAGTGTAATAATTGCAAAAAAAAACATAACACTAATCTTCTTCTTGTAGATTCAAAAAAGTTAAGTCCAAAGGTAACATGGCGTGTAAGGATAATGGAAGTGATAGTAATTCTGATTCTGACATTGACTGTGGACAGATTGTCTCTCAAGTGTCTATTGATAAAAGAAAAGGTCCCATAGATGAGGTGATGGTGGAACATTGTGGAACTGGGGTTCTTTTTTGATTCCGGCGCTAAGATTACTATTGTTTCATAAAAATTCTACCAACAACATGTAGTGGACAAGATTAAATTGCATAAGGCAGACTTAAACCCTTATTCTTATGGTGGGGAGCCAATAAAACTAATGGGTTATTTAAATGGCTTAATTGAGCATAAAGGTAGGTACATTTCTGGTAAAAATTTACGTTTCCTACAAAGGAGACAGCTTATTGAGCTGGTGGCATCAAAAAAGATTTAGGAGTGTTGTTGGATCCTAATAGTGACCCTCCTATTTTATTGAAAGAAAATTTCAACATAAATAAAATAGATCTGCAATCCTATGGTTTTTAGAGATGAGTTAGGCTGCCTGAATGATTATACGCATAAGATAAATTTAAAATCTGGAGCTGTTCCTGTTACCAGCAAGGTTTGTGGTGTCCCTTTATCAGTAAGGGAAGAGATGAAAGATCATTTAGAGAAACTCAAATTCGAAGGAATAATAGAGGATTTAGAAGGAACACAATGGTTAGCTCCGGTTGTAGCCTCTCGTAATTCGGACGCAAGTCTCCGTCGATGCATTGATCTCAGGGAACTTAATAAACAGGTTGTTGTTGACAAATATCCTCTCCCAAAGATTTCAGACATGCTTATGCTACTTAAAGGAGCAGAACTGTTTTCCACGGTCGACCTTAAATCTGCGTACCATCAGATGAACCTGGAAGAAGCATCTAAGGATTACACTGCTTTCATTACTCCTTTTGCTGCGTTTTGATCTAAACGTCTTCCATTTGGACTCGTGTCTGCAGCCTCAGTTTTTTAGAGGGCTCTTCAAAGAGTTTTGAAACGTCAGAAAGGAGTAAAAATGTATCAAGACGGTGTCTTGATATATGGAAAGGACGAAGTTGAGCATAATTTAAGACTCAAGGAGGTTTTGGAGAAGTTTAGCTTACACAATCTCACCGTAAGGATAGATAAGTGTAAGTTTAAGAAATCTTCGATTGATTACTTGGGATATACAATATCTGTGAAGGGCATTGAACCGAAAAGTGATTTGGTTAGATCTATAGAAAATTTAGCATCACCTAAGAACAAGGAGGACCTCATGAAATTCTTGGGGATGGTTGAATATTATAGCAAGTTTGTTAAAAATGTTGCTGGAAAGTGTGTTCATATGCATACCCTTCTTTGCAAAGGGGTCTAGTTAACATGGAGCAAAGAATGTGAGGCGGAGTTTGTCAAGATTAAAGAATATTTGAAAGAGACACCTAGGTGAAGAAGCTTAGATCCTGCAGTCAAATCAGTGTTAGTTACTGATGCAAGTATGAGAGGTTTGGGTTCTGTGCTTCAAAAAGAGAGTGAATGTAAAACTAATGTCATTCTTTTCCTGTCTAGGAGTCCTAGGGGAGCTGAATCTTGTTACTCAGTGATAGATAAGGAGGTGTTGGCCGTACATTGGGCCATGAAAAAGTTAAAGAATTTCTTGTGGGGTATCAAATTTGTGGTTCGCACTGATCACAAACCCTTGGTTGAAGTTTTCAAAAGGAATGGGACAGATGCCATTTCGAGCAGGATTTCAAGATGGGTTGTAGATTTACAGGGGTACAATTTTAATGTGGAGTATTTACCTGGTGTACGTAATTATACGGCTGATGCTTTGTCAAGATTGGTTACTCAAGATGATGCTTGCTTTGACCAAGAAGAAGAAGAGGAGTATGAATGGGTGTGTTCCATTGAGTGTGGGGGCATCAAAGAAGATAAATGGAGGGAAGAGTGTAGACTGATGAGGAACTGTTAGAGTTATCTTCTCTGACCAAAAATGGATGGGTTAAGAAAAGTCAAGGTGTTTCAGATAAGTATTGGAACGTGAAGGATGAGTTATCAATGTCTGGTGAATTGATGATAGTGGCCACAGAATTATTCCCCCTAGGTGTTTCCTTGAAGAGTTGATAACATTAGCCAATCAAGGTCATCAAGGGATTTCAAAACCAAAGAAAGAGTTAGGCTAAACTATTGGTGAGGTGGGATGGATTTAGACATTGAAAGGCTAGTGGGAGAGTGTATCCCTTGTACGTTAAGTGAGAAATGTTTTAAACCAAGAGTCCAACCTATGCTTATAAGGGATAGACCGAATGCTGCTTGGGAGGAGTTGGCTCTTGATATCTTAGGCCCAGTGAAATGTAAAGAAGGTGAAGTTTATTTGTTTGTTCTTATTGATTTGTATTCAAGGTGGCTTGAAGTTAAGATCTCAAAATGTATTGACACCAAACATGTCATCTCGTTCATCACAGATGTTTTCACTAGGGAAGGTCTCCCTGGTTATCTCCTTACGGATAATGCAGTACTATTTGTTTCTAAGAAATGGAGGAGTTTTTGGAGAAACGTTCCATTAAACATAGGTGTTGTTCTTTGTACCATCCGGAAAGTAATGGAATGGTGGAAAGGTTTATCAGAGTTCTTAAAGAATCCATTTCTCCATCTAAACACAATTATATGGATTGGAAGGAGGGTGTTCACAAAATTGCAGAAATGTATAGGATTACAACTCACGCACCCATTGTTGTACACCATTTCTTCTTCCTAAAAACAGACATCAAATACCTTTATTACATCTTTCAGGGTGAATGAGATGTTGGTCAAAAGGAATGGGGATGATTCTGTTCATGGATCTTGGAGAAAAAGAGAGGCTAACAAAATTATTGATCGCAAATTTAGGTTTGACAATAGAAAATCTGAAAAGAAAACACTTGTTTGTGTAAGAGATTTAGTAATGATTAGGGCACCACCTGGACGAAAATGTTATGAGCTCTTCAAAAAAATTCATAAGGTGAAAAAGGTTTTCACTAATGCTATTAAAACTGAAGATTCAAGAACTTGGAATCTGAATAGGGTTATTGTTGTAAACAAATCATTAGCAAGCAATGAATTGGGTGAATCCTCTGTCAAGTCTGATGGCAAGTGTTCTTCAAGTCCTTTGAGAGAAAAAAGTAAAAGAACTATAAAACTTACAGCAAAATTCAATGATTATGTTAGAGAATAACCTTTTGAATGTGTTATGTTTTCTTCTCAAGTCTTTTCTGTTATTTGTAGGAGGAAGATGAGTAGTAATATTCTTATTATTTGTATATATATATCTTGTTCATAGCAGTAGTTCTCCTTAAAGAATAAGTTACTGGAGAGCTTGTAATTTCTTGAAGTAACTCCATGGTGATAGAATACTGTGGTGTGGAGAATGGTCAGTTGAATCTGACTGATTGAACCATTTGGATGGGATCTTGTTTCCTCTACATTAAATCTTCTTCATATCAACCTAATCTGTTCCAGCATCCTGATTTTAATCCATCTTTTACATAATTCAATGTGAAAGTCAGTTGGTACAACCGTGATATGATGACTCAATATTTTGTAAACATCAACAAATCTTAATCAATTATGCCAATAACTTAGAGTATCCGACAAGGTATAGCTACAGCCTGAACTGCTGAATGGAGTTACACCACATTTGGCAAAAAGGTAGCCCTTGGTTCAGAGTCATGCCTTTTTGTTAAAGGGTGTAAATCTGTTCAGTAGTTTTTTAGATATTAAAAGAAAAATATATATATATATTAGGGCGGAGCCTAACCACACATCTCATCATGAGATCTGATTGGCTGTCAGCACTTCATCCAAGAAGTGTTGGCAACCATCTTGGGACCATTATACGTGATAGCACCTCATTAAAAAGCATTGCAGTGAATAGAAGGTTTTAAGACTTTAGTTACATTATAAATCATTTGTTGATGGTACCATACTTATTTTAGGAATTGTGGTGTGTTCTAAGGTGATTTTACCATGTGAAAAAGCCTTCTGCTGGGATATCATGAATCATGTTTGAGAGAAAACTATTTTCTCATGCTTTTCCAACAGAAGTTTGGGAGGTGGCCTATAAGCTAAACTAAGAGCATATTTTCTGTTAATTCACAATATCTTTCTCAGTCATGTGAGAATGATGTCTGACATTCTCAGTAAAACATGTACATCCAACAAGGGCAGAGACTGTCAGTTGATTCCTTTGTGTTCTACTGCGGCTTCCCAATGTGTTCTAAAGAACAACTAGAGCGCTAACAGTCCTACTTATGACAAATGTATGGCACACCTGAAGCCATCTTGATTGGAATAAAGTAATAACTCTTAAACCATTTAATTTAAAAAGGAACAATATGAGGGTGTTCATTTTGCCATACAAAGTATGATTAGTGCTGCAGAAAGAAAAATTAGGGCACATTTTGAGTGACTTCTCAAATCCTCTTCTATTTTATTAAGAAATTCTGACATGCAGACTGAAACATGCACTTTCAATACCAGCAGCCGACTTCCCTGGGGAGAAGTAGCTTTACTACAATGATCTAATAAGCAACTAGAGTGCTAACATTCAAAATTTATGCCAAATGTGTGACACATCTGAATGCCTTCTTGATGGAATCAAAGTTAAACACTGAAAGTATTTCCTACTCAGGAGACTGTAGTAAATGAGGAAATTAGGAAGCTTCATAACAAATAAGTCTCCCAAGATGGCCACCAGAGAAAAAAGAGCCCAAATGTAGCAAACATATCACCCAGATGTAGTCCAAGTATAGCCCAATGACAGAATGAGAGTGGTCTAAAGAACAACTAGAGCACTAACAGTCTTACTTATGACAAAAGTATAGCACACCGGAAGCCATCTTGACTGGAATAAAGTGGGAACACTTAAAACATTTGGGGGTAGATTAGGATAGCGGTTTTTCCGCATCCTCCGGGCTGGCGGAAGCCACCGCCGGCCCAGAGGATACGGAAAAACCGCAGCGGACCCACCAAAGACCCACCGCCACATTAGGATGGCTGGTGGGTCCTGATTTCCTTCCGCAGCTTTTCCGCCACGGTTGGCTTACAACCACGACGGAAAAGCCCTAATATGGTGGCGGTGTCTCTCAGACACCGCCTGCCATATTAGGATGCCCAAAAAGAAATGCTTTTCCACGGTGGGTTTTCCGCCGTGGAAAAGCATACAGAGCTTCACTGCGGGGGCCCGTTGTGGGCCCCCTGGGTGAAGGGGGTTGGGGGTGCACATGGGGGGTACATATGGTACCCCCCTGCATTTGTATGCAGTAATCGGCAGGCACAGCGCGGTGCCTGTCGCTATATGCATACAAATGCAATGTATGCATTTTTAACATTGCGGCGGGTGCAGCTTGAAGCCGCACCCGCCGCAATGTTAAACATAGAGGATGTGACCGCCTGTGTGGTGGTCACATCCTAATTGAACAGGAGGGAACTCTGCAGGCCATGCGGAGGTACCCTCCTACTCTATGGTCGCGGACGGACTCAAGTCCGTCCGCGATCATAATGAGCCCCTTGATTTGCAAAGGAACACAATGAGGGGGTTCATTTTGCCATACAAATGATGATTAGTGCTGAACAAAGAATAATTAGGGCACATTTTGACTTCTCAAATCCTCTTCTATTTCATTAAAAAATTCTGACATGCAGACTGAAACATGCACTTTGAATACTAGCAGCAGACTTCCCTGGTGAGCAGTAGCTTTACTACAGTGATCTAATGAGCAACTAGAGTGCTAACATTCAGAATGTATGGCAAATGTGTGACACATCTGAATGCCTTCTTGATGGAACCAAAGTAAACAAGCATTGAAAATGCAGTAGGTCTCGCCCTCGTTTAAGTTAAAGAAATTCTGTTTGTAATTAGGCGGCTTTTTAGCTTTGCTTTTATTAGTATTTTTCAAACTTTCATGTACATAACATGCATATGTATGCATATATGTATATGTATGCATGCATTCATATTTGTGTTTACATAGATATGCAGATTATATATTTGTTTTTATATGTATGTATATATATATATATACACATACATATATAAATGCATATATATATATATATGCATATATATGTGCGTATGTGTGCATGTAGAGAGAGGTAGAGAGGTAGAGGTAGAGAGGTAGAGAGTAGTTGAGAGAGAGGTAGAGAGAGGTAGAGAGTAGAGAGTGAGTAATAGCGAGTAGAGAGTGAGTAATAGAGAGTAGTAGAGAGAGTAGCAGAGAGTGAGTAGTAGAGAATGGTAGAGTGAGTAGTAGAGAGTGAGTACTGGAGAGTGAGTAGTAGAGTGTGAGTAATAGAGAGTGAGTAGTAGTAGAGAGTGAGTATTAGAGAGTAGTAGAGTGAGTAGTAGAGAGAGTAGTCGAGATAGTAGTAGAAAGTGAGTAGTAGAGAGTGAGTAGCAGAGAAACAGTAGTAGAGAGTTAGTAGAGAGTGAGTAGTAAAGAGTAGTAGAGAGTGAGTAGTAGAGAGAGAGTAGTAGAGAGAGAGTAGTAGAGAGTGAGTAGTAGAGAGTGGGTAGTAGAGTAGTAGAGAGTAGTCAGTCAGTGTCAGTCAGTGTCAGTCAATCAGTGTCAGTCAGTGTCATTCAGTGTCAGTCAGTCAGTGTCAGTCAATCAGTGTCAGTCAGTGTCAGTCAGTGTCAGTGGCAGTCAGTGGCAGCCAATCAGTGTCAGCTAGAGTAGCTCTGCTGACCTGGATCTCTGGCTCTAAAGCAGCTCTGCTGACCTGGTTCTCTGGCTCTAGAGCAGCTCTGCTGACCTAGTTCGTAGGCTACAGAGCAGCTCTGCTGATCTGGTTCTCTGGCTCTACAACAGCTCTACTGACCTGGTTCTCTGGCTCTAAAGCAGCTCTGCTGACCTGGTTCTCTCCCTCTAGAGCAGCTCTGCTGACCTGGATATCTCCCTCTAAAGCAGCTCTACTGACCTGGTTTCTCTGGCTCTACAGCAGCTCTGCTGACCTGGTTCTCTGGCTCTAGAGCAACTCTGCTGCCCTGGTTCTTAGGCTCTAAAGCAGCTCTGCTGACCTTGTTCTCTCCCTCTAAAGCAGCTCTGCTGACCTGGTTCTCTGGCTCTACAACAGCTCTGCTGACCTGGTTCTCTGGCTACAAAGCAGCTCCGCTGACTCGGTTCTATGGCTCTAAAGCAGTTCTGCAGACCTGGTTCTCTGGCTCTAGAGCAGCTCTGCTGACCTGGTCCCTGGACTCAAAAGCAGCTCTGCTGACCTGGTTCTCCCCCTCAAAAGCAGCTCTGCTGACCTGGTTCTCTCGCTCTAAAGCAGCTCTGCTGACCTGGTTCTTAGGCTCTAGAGCAGCTCTGCTGACCTGGTTCTCTGGCTCTAAAGCAGCTCTGCTGACCTGGTTCTATGGCTCTAAAGCAGATCTGCTGACCTAGTTCTCTGGTTCTAGAGCAGCTCTGCTGACCTGGTTCTCTGGCTCTAAAGCTGCTCTGCTGACCTGGTTCTCTCCCTCTAAAGCAGCTGTACTGACTGGGATTCTATGGCTCTAGAGCAGCTCTGCTGACCTGGTTCTCTGGCTCTAAAGCAGCTCTGCTGACCTGATTCTCTCCGTCTAAAGCAGCTCTTCTGACTTGGTTCTCTGCCTCTAGAGCAGCTCTGCTGACCTGGTTTTCTGGCTCTAAAGCAGCTCTCCTGACCTGGTTCTATTGATCTAAAGAAGCTCTGCTGACCTGGTTCTCTGGCTCTTGAGCAGCTCTGTTGACCTGGTTCTCTCCCTCTAAAGAGCTCTGCTGACCTGGTTCTCATGCTCTAAAACAGCTCTGCTGACCTGGTTTCTCTGGCTCTACAGCAGCTCTGCTGACTTGGTTCTCAGCCTCTAGACCAGTTCTGCTGACCTGGGTCTCTGGCACTAGAGCAGGTCTGCTGACCTGGGTCTCTGGTTCTAGAGCAGCTCTGCTGGCCTGGTTCTCTCCCTCTAAAGCAGCTCCGCTGACCTGGTTCTCTGCCTCTAGAATAACATTGCTGACCTGGTTCTTAGGATCTAGAGCAGCTCTGCTGCCCTGTTCTCTCCCTCTAAAGCAGCTCTGCTGCCCTGGTTCTCTCCCTCTAGAGCAGCTCTGCTGACCTAGTTCTTAGGCTCTAGAGCAGCTCTTGTGACCTGGTTCTCTGGCTCTAAAGGAGCTGGGCTGGCCTTGAATGGGAATTACGGATTTGGTAAATACCGAATCGGTAAATACCGAATTTTACCGATTTGGTAAAATTTAGCGAAAAATTACCTACATACTATTTACCTATTCTTAAATACTGAATCGGTAAAATTCGGTATTTAAGAATCGGTAAATAATATTTACCTACATCTGGCCCCTAATTCTATGGCTCTAAAGGCTCTGACCATCCACTTGTTTAGCTTTTTTTGATATGTACTACTGTCAAGGTAAGATGAAGTAATCCAAACACAATCAATGCACAACTACATTTAGCTGTGCACTATATATATAAACCTCTAACCAGCTACTTAGTAAAGTACTACCCATGCAACCTAGGAATCCTCTTGACTGTCCCATGCAATTCTCCAATCACCCATCCAGCACTATCTAAATATCCTATCACTCCGCAATACCTAAACACTTTTAATTTCAACATGTACTCTTTTTGCAGCACTGAAATTATTCTAGTTACTAGTCATGTACCTAAGGAATTACCAAGCCAGTAAAACTAGTACAGCTACAATATTCTGTGCACTATGGATGCAGAACTATAATCTGCTACATAGCATTGATACTCAGTTAGTACCTAGGCAGTCTAGGAATCCTTCTGTCTGTCCCATGCACTTCTCTATTCAACCATCCAGCACTAGCTACGTATCTTATCACTCTGCCAATACCTAAGCACTAACAAATTTAGCATGCACTCTCTTTGCAGCACTGAAATTACTCCAGTAATTAGTCATATACTTAAGGAATGGCCAAGCCACTAACACAAGTGCAGGTACAATATTTTGCACACTATGCATGCAGACTTCTAACCAGCTACATACTATTGATACTCTCTTCTAAATACCCAGTCAGTACCCATGCAGTCTAGGAATCCTTCTGTCTGTCCCATGCACTTCTCCATTCACACATCCGGCACTATCTATGTATTCTGTCACTCCACCAGTACCTAAGCACTTATAAATTCAGCACGCACTTTCTTTGCAACACTGAAATTACTCCAGTTATTAGTCGTATACTTAAGGAATGGCGTAGTCACTAACACAAGTGCAGGTACAATATTTTGTGCACTATGCATGCACACCTCTAACCAGCTACAAACTATTGATAGGCTCTTCTAAATACCCAGTTAGTACCTGTGAAGTGTAGGGATCTACCTGTCGGTCCAATGCATTTCTCCAATCACCCTTCCAGCACTATCTACGTATCCTATTACTCCACCAATACCTAAGCACTTACAAATTCACTATACACTCTGTTTGCAGCACGGAAATTATTCTAATTACTAGTCATGTACCTAAGGTATGGCCAAGCCAGTAAAACTAGAACAGCTTCAATATTCTGTGCACTATGCATGCGGACCTCTAACCAGCTACAAACTATTGATACGCTCTTCTAAATACCCAGTTAGTACCTATGCAGTGTAGGAATCCTCCTGTCTGTCCCATGCATTTCTCCAATCACCCATCCAGCACTATCTACTTATCCTATTACCCCACCAATACCTAAGCATCTATAAATTCACTATACACTCTGTTTGTATTACTGTAATTATTCTAGTTACTATTCATGAACTTATGGAATGGCCTAGCTACTAACACAAGTACAGCTATGATATGTTGTGCACAATCCAAGCAGACCTCTAACTAGCTACATACTATTGATACATTCTTCTAAATACCCAGTTAGTACTCATGCAGTGTAGGAATCATACAGTCTGTCCCATGCACTTCTTTAATCATTTTTCTACCACTATCTACTTCTCCAATCACTCCACCAATAAGTAAGTGGTATTCTTATAACATGACCTAGGCACCAACACAAGTACACATAAAATATTCTGTGCATAATCCCTACAAATCTCTAAGCAGATACATATTATTGGTCCACTCCATTAAATACTGAAGTAGTACCCATGCAGCATAGAATATCTCATGCAATACTTCAATCACCCATCCAGCACTATGTTCGTATTGTATCAGCCTGCCAATACCTAATCACTTATGGGCCAGATTTACAAGCTCCCTGCGCTACCAGTATGTCACTTTTTGTAACGTAGTGATGGAGCCAGGCACTCCTTCATATTTATAAGGAGATGAAAAGCCACCCTGCGTGGTTTTTCCTCTCTTTGTAAATACGACCCCTTCATACACAGAACTTTGCTTTTAAGGGGTGTTCCATAGGTGTTGGTGTGGGTGTTCCCACGCAACACCCATAGAACAAGACACATCTACAGATTTATGAGAAACCGTAAATCTGGAGATGTGTGTGAATGCTGCGCCATCCTAGAGTTGGTGTAGCAAGGGTAACAACGACAATTGTTTTAAATGTTCCTCATTTTTTCCTCTTTCAATGCATGCTGCATTCCACAGCATACATTGAAAGAGGAAAATGCCTTTACTGATTGTTTTTGTGCAAGAAGGTGTCCCTTCCTGCACAAAAACAATCTCTGTACAACAAAGACATCCTTGTCCCATGGTGCAAGGGTGCCTGTGTCACCGCATGGCTGCAGTTTGTGCAGCAGTGCAGAGGGAAGCACAGAGATGCAACATATTCATGTACATATGTCACATCCCTGTGCTTCAGAAGATCCACAGGGCAGTGCAGCTAAAGAGCTTGCAGTGTCACGCTGCAGTACCTTCTCATAAATCTTCACCTATAAATTCCCCATACACTACTAATGCATTCTTTCAGTCAATCATGCTATATACATATATTCAACCAAACTTTCACACATTACCTTGCAATTTTAGTTCTTTCTTTAACCAGATAACTGTTTTTTTCTTCTTTTTTCTTTTGTATTTTTTTTTTAACAATTTAGAATTGTTTTGGGTGTTTTTTTCAAAAAATGAACAAAAAAGAACGAATAAAAAAGGAAACTTTTGGAATTACTTATTCCAAAAACAAAAAAAACATAAATTAATAACGATGGTTGCTTTGTGCAGCACAAACTGCATCCACTAACTGCTCACCGAAGCATATGTTTCTTACACTTCATGCAGTGTTGCTCGAGAAAGGCAAATTCTGGCCTAATGTCCATTGCATGTGTTCCTGAAGACGCTCCAGACGTATTCGCTACAGCAGGTGAGGGGTTCAAAGCGGCTCCCCTCATTTCCTCCAGAGCAAGATTGGGAGGATGTGTGGTCGGGAGATGCTTGTACATGGAAGTAGTGCCACACAAGTATTTTTTTTCACTGCCTCTTTGCAGGCTCGGTCACAAATTTTGCACGACAGATGGAAAAGTGAAGAATTTCCACACAACAAATTCCGGCCTCTGTGGACTGGTGCTTCCTGCAAGAATTCTTCTTCAGAAGATACTTCCTCCTGCTGCTGTCCAGATGCCATTTTGTTTGATATTTTTTGAAAAACACCCTAAAAAACAAGCAAGAAGGGTCTTGTAGGAAAAGAGATGTCTCTCTAAAGATGCTCCTACAAGAATGATTATAATGGGTGGGGTCCTTCAATAGTTACAGTGGGAAATGTTATGTTATGAACCAATGAAATCTTTTTTTTTTAGGTCACATGGGACCCGCGCACTCTGCGCTCACGATGCATGCACCGACTTTGCAAAAAAATATTAAAAAATAATATGCGTTTATTATCAGTACAAATATATTATTTGTATGAATATCTTAGATAATCTCTTGCCCTAATATGTATATTAGGTACATACATATCATTTTAGAACATAAAATGTTTTCGAAGGATTCGCGCTCCCAGCGAGCCCCAGCACGAATATGACGTCACGCGGGACCCACCACCAATTTCAACCGATTCCTCTCTCTCTTCAATCGCCACCCGACTCGCCTACGATTCCACAGCAGCCAAAGTATAATTGTTCATTTTTTCATACACAAATGTGATGAAAAGAAAGTACAAAAAAAGAAGTAAAAGTTAAAGGGTATAAAATAAAAGTACCCAGACAAACTAAAACGTTTTTTGGTTTGATCTTGAAGTTGATTGTTTGTAAGCAAGTTTGGTGTGGGCATATTTTGTATTTTTCTTACATTTACTCACACAATTATCCACCATTTATTCAAACACATACTAACTCTTAGTTAATATGTTAAAAAATCACCATTAAAATTATACACGCGACTTATAGTTAGCAGAACTAACTATAACAGAGGAATTTCTATGGTTTTGTACGAGTGAAATGGCCAGCTAACTATAACACCCCTGAAACCTATGGTTTTTTCTGTGAATATATATATATCTATATTACCTACTGGCAATCATCAGTAGGTAGTTATAGATAGAACCTAGTTTCCATGGGAAAAGCATTTTTTGATTTGCTAATAACTTTGGCGTCGTTTAACTAAACTTTGCGAAATTCTCCCAAAAAAAGTTTGTCCAGGTCAGCTCCCATCCTGAAAGTTTGGGGGTGATTCATAAAGCGGGGCTGAGAAAAAAGGTGGGTCCCAAAACGCATTTTCCCCATGTTAATTTCCATAGGAAATTTTGCAACGAGCTACGGCCTGTGCTGAAAGGAATTACACCAAATTTGGCAAAAAGGTAGAACTAGGTTCAGAAAGCGACCTTTTTTTTAAATGGTGTAAACCCATTCAGTAGTTTTTGAGAAAATCAAAAAAATAATAGTCAAAAAATCAATTTTCCATAGGAAACTTTGTGCAAGGCGACAGCCAAAACTACTGAACGGAATTACCCCAAATTAAGCAAAACAGTAGTGCTTGCGTCAGAAAGCAACCTTTTTTTAAATGGTGTAAATCCGTTCAGTAGTTGCTGAGAAATTAGAAAAATAAAAGTTTCAATATCTGGGCAGAGCCTAAGTCCTGAGTACGAGCTGCACTCTGATTGGCTGCCAACACTCCAAACCAGGAAGTGTTGGCAGCCATCTTGTGACACGGTAGAAGCGAGTCACCAGAAAACAGAGAAACAAAGATATAAATCAAGGGAAGGGGGCAGGGTAGAAACACCATGACCCCATGGCCTCTTCTGGTATCCCAGAAGGCCCCAGGGCCAAAAAAAGCATTTGGATAAAAAAATCAGCGCAATTCACGCAGGTCCTCATGTTTTAATTTAATGAGGTGTCTAGGTGGGCTAGGTTCCGGGGGCATTTCTTAAAAAATATTAGCGGGGGCTCTCTGGGGTTGGGGGGCCCGCTGGGGCCCCTGCAGCCCGGGGCTTCACGCATGTAGGGAGGGGGGTTGTACTGCCCCCATCCTGGAGCCCTTTATGTGCTCATAACTTTGGCGTCGTTTGACGAATCTTTATGAAATTTACCAAAAAGTTTCTCTTTTTTGATCAGCTCTTATCTTGAAAGTTTGGGGGTGATTGGTCAACTTTCTTGGTCCAGAAAGTATGCTTTTGTTTGAAAGGTGTAAATCCGTTCAGTAGTTTTTGAGAAAAATCTAATTTGACAGATATTGATATCTGGGAATTGTGACGTGTGATTGGCTGAGGGGCTACGAGCATGAGCTTGTGGTTGATTGGTTGGGAACGGTTGAAACTAGGAAGTGTTGCTAGCCATTTTGTGATTCAGTCTGTGAGCTGGCATCTCTCCCTCTACAAGCCATCGGGCCGTGGTTCTACCTCTGTTAGGCAACACTCAAAATATACCGTAGCTCTGTATGTGCGAGATATCCCTTTCATGGTCCCTCTTACCACATCACCGGCTCGCGGCTCGCTCCCCACGTCACAGGAAACCTGGACCTCGGTATGTTGTGGTGTACGAAAAACACGCTTCAGTGCACAAACGCCCTATCTGGCTAGCTATAGTATGTCATTTATTTTCCGTACTACAGCAGAGCTACCAATGATTAGATATCCTAGAACAATGCGACTCAGGTCCTCTCAGAATTTGTGGGAACAAGACACTCTTTCAGTTAGACACTCATACCTGTTCAGAATGTGAGTAACCAGAGACTTTGTATAGTTTAAAATGTTTATTTCATCTAAAGAGCTCTGTAATGTAGTACAAGTGTCAAGGTGAGCAACAAAATGCATGTAAACAATACAATCAGCATAGTTACAATTGCATCAAGTACGAATGGGGAAAGGATATTATAATGTCAGTGGATTAAGGAAAATAGCGCTTAACCCTCCGTATGCTACGAATACATTTTATTATATGAGTGGAAGACCTCTGGCTGATTCGCTGTCCGTACTACTGCGGAGCTACCAATTATTAGATATCCTAGAACAATGTGACTGATGTTCTCTCAGAATTTGTGGGAACAAGACAGTCTTTCGCTTAGACACTGATACCTGTTCACAATGCGAGTTCCTAGAGACTTTGTTTAGTTTAAAATATTTATTTCAACTAATGAGCTCAGTAAAATAGTAGTACACATGCTAAGGTGAGGAAAGAAATGCATGTAAACAATATAATCAGCATACTTACAATTGCATAAAGTACGAATGGGGAAAGTATATTATAATGTCAGTGGATTAAGCCGAATACCACTTACCACCCTCCCCGTTCTACAGGTCATGTTTATTATATCAGTGGAAGACCTCTGGGCTTGTACAGCGGAACCCCTACCTCAAGTCTTATAAGATAGGATTTAAATCTCCGGACAAGCACAGCTCTTTCTCAGGAAAGATTTGCCTCTAAGTGTGTGTCATTTGTATCCTGTGCAATATTAAAAGCACTCAAAATTTCAGAAGTGGAGGTTTGTTCCATGTTATGGCTATATGTGCATGGGACGGGCCAAAGCTGAATAACAAGCAATGATGTTTTTTGCTCTTGAATACGACCTACAGACGAGAACTCAGTGCACAGCAGAAATAGTGAAAGGCAAAAAGGTCCTATGCGAAGCATCAGAAAACAGAAGTGTTTACGAGAAACAATGCATTTACAGTCGTGTGGAAAAAGCGGCAAAAATAGCTGTGATGCAAGGTACAATCTCATGCTAACTTAGGAATGTTCGTTGCACCTTGTAACTCCCATGACAAACTCATGTGGCACCGCCAAATTAATCCATTAGTGTGTAAGAGCAGTAAGCTGCAACAGCTTCCAACAGGAAATCATTATTTTTGTCTGCAAAAGTAGATGCCATCCATGTAAGCAATTCGAAGGAGCAAACATGCTCATTGATTATCGGTGCTTCCAGCACCATAGTAGGGCAACTTGCGTGGTACAAGATGTAACCCAGTTGGAGAAAATATTGTGCAGCCGTACATACATCCCACTGAGCTAGCTAGTACACCAAGTGCAGCAGCATATGCCATGAAACCAATACCGGAACATTGACGCTCATGATTCACCAAAGGGTTCATCAATAAAGGAAAATCTGGTTCAGGCGACGCTGTGTTTGTGAGGCATAGATCCAAAGCCTATTGGAAGGGACAGCACATGCATGAGAACAATGGCTGGATGCAAGTATACCAGGGATAGCGGAAAGACAAATTGTAAGCCACGCTGAGAGTGGCCAGCGGCAAGGTACTATAATAGTCAAGCATGCAGTTGTAAAGTAGCTGTAGTAGGGCTGGATTGTGAACGAGCACAAGTGGAGCAGCTTTTTCTGAGCATGCACATCAAGAGGAAAACTCCAGCAGCCAAAGCTAGTCGAAGTGGCAATCTGCTGAAAACACTCAAGAAAATAGAATGAATGAAAGCAAGGATCACACCAAAAATAGTTTGAAAACACGTTACAAGGCCAGTTCTCAGAAGCTAAATAAATGCACTAGCCTTGTTGTATGCGAAGCATTGAAAATAGAATGAATTAGTTCAGCAAAATATTGTGGGAGATCAGTGTTTAAAAGATTATGAACTTCTGTTGTCATGTTGGCCACCTGCAGGACAGAAGTCTCAAGGTCAGAAGTGAAAGAAAGTTCTTTCTGGGACAATAAGACTCTTATTTGGCTCAGCTTGTGGAAGTCAGCCTTCAAGGTCGGAATGGAAGGCCAAATCTAGATATCGAAACTGCCCTGTGAGGGAGGAAACAGTACGTTTTTATAGCAAACTATACGTTGTGACACAGTCATAATGTATGGAATACCTTTTAAGATGCTGCAACATTTTTCATTATTCCAGAGTAAATAAGTGCCATTACACAACATTGTTTTGTGTGTTGTTGATATTGCAGAGGATGATATATATGTGTTATATCATTGTCAGAATCAATTGTGGCTCACGGCTATGCCTTTAGAAACCAGTGCCGGGTCGACAGCTGTACCACTGTGAGCCATCTGGTTAGCTCGTAGGTGTGTCTCTACTAGCAGGCCCGACGGCCCGTATCTCTCCCTCTGTGAGCCGATATATATATTCACTGAAAAAAACATGGGTTTTACAGACGTGATAGTTAGAAATTAGCATTTAAAAAAACATTCAAATTCACTGAAAAAAACATAGGTTTCAGGGACGTTTTAGTTGGTTGGACATTTCACTTGTACAAAACCAGAGAAATTCCCCCGTTATAGTTAGTTCAGTTAACTATAACTTGCGCCCCCGCAATGCACTGCTGATGACGTCACATATTACATCATTCATGAAGTGGTCAGTGACATCACTGATAACATCACTGATGACATCTCAAATTACATAACTGGTGACATCACTGATGACATCATCCACATGATAACACAATGCACCTCCTCACACTCTAATATAACCTTTGATACACCCACTGTAAAATACAGACTACCATTCTCAAAACCATCAACACACCAATACCAGTTACTTCCTAGGTCTAAACACACATCCACTCATTCACCCATACAATCACTCATACATACAGTCACTCATCAATACAACACTATCATATGCACTCATACACCTATTCAGACACTCACACACCGCCACTCATCCAAGTAGTTACTCACACACCTAGTCAGTCATGCAAATAATCACACTTCCATTTCCTCACCCATCCAGTTATACACACAACACCTCACTTATTCAAAAATATACTAACACATACTTACTCTCTTATACAATCACTGATACAAGTACACACTCATCCATATAGCCACTCTCACAATCACTGACTGTCATGTGAAGTCATTTATATACTCCAACTCTGACATACGTTGCCTTTTACATTTGTAGTTACTTGGACATGTACACTGAGAAATCCAATCTCTCACCAACAAACCCATACACACACTCAACTGCCCATACAGCTGTTTCCACATGCACTTTTGAACCCATACACCCAGTGAATCAACCACTCACACATCTATGCACCGAGTCACACACCTACAAGCCACCCACACACACACACACTCAGTCTCCCATACAAATACTCAGGTAACCAATCAATAATGCATATAGACACTCATGTAGCTACCGACCAACACATGCAGCAGCTTACACAACAACAGACATACTGATGCACACATTCAGAAAGTTTAGTCACTAACCCATGCATTCAGTAAGACACATTTATTCACTCACTTATAGAGCCAGTCACGCACCTATTAAATCATTCTTTGAGACACCCACTCATTCTTCAATACACCATGGCATGTATATAAAACATATTTAAACTTTACAGAAACACACAGTCACTGGATGATGTCATCAGTGATATCATCAGTAATTTCACTGACCATGTCATGAATGATGTAATATGTGACGTCATCAGCAGTGCATTGCGGGGGCGCGAGTTATAGTTAGCTGTCTAACTATAACAGGGGAATTTCTATGGTTTTGTACAAGTGAAATGTCCAACTAACTATAATTTCCCTGAAACCTATGTTTTTTTTAGTGAATTTCTAAGGTCTTTTAAATGCTAATTTCTAACTATAACATGCCTGAAACCTATGTTTTTTTTCAGTGCATTTCAAAGGTTTTTTAAATGCTACTTTCTAACTATGCCAACAGAGGTAGGACATGTGAAGAAAGAAGAAAAAACGCACAGAAAGAAAAAAAGAAATGCAGAAAGAAGCAACAGAAGTCCTCAAAGACGAAGAAAAGTGGAGGAAGAAGGAAAACGTGCAGAAAGAACAAACAGAGGAGCAGAAAGAAGCCTTGTTGCAAAATCATCATGTACCCTCAACTTTTTGGTGGTAACTGACTCTGACTAATCAGCCCTAGAACCAGTGCTATGCTAAAAGACACTTAGAATACAGTGAAAACACCTACATACAATAGGAAACACTATGCGTTACGGTACTACTGTGATTACCATGGCCTCCTCTGTAAGACCCTAGTACATAATAGGGCAGGGGGATTAAAACTACCTCTTAAAACGCACCCCAGGGCATGTTTGCACACTGGTGAAGGGAGGGGGGTGCTGAGCTGCCGTGTGCAAACACGCCCTGTGGCCATTTTAATTTGGGGGATTAAGTCCCTTGAATCCTGAGAGTCCCTAGGGTCAAACTAGACCATTAGGTGCCTCCAGTAAGCACAGTTGCAGAGAGGTGTAAAAAGGGGTAAGGCCTGGACCACCTCTCAGCAATGCAGCGCAGTGGCGCTTACTGGAAGCACCTGATGGGCTAGTTGGCCCCCAGGAGCCCTCAGGATTGAAGTGGAGTTATTTCCCCAACTTAAAACACACCACAAGGCATGTTTGCACATGTCACCTCAGGCCCCCCTCCCTTCACCACAGTGTAAACGCGCCCTGTAGCCATTTTAATTTGGGAAATTAAGACCCCTTGAATCCTGAGGATACCTAGGGTCAAACTAGCCCACTAGGTACCTCCAGTGAGCGCCACAGTGCTACTTTGCAGAGAGGTGTAAAAAGGGGCGTGGCCTCTACACCCCTCTCTACAACGCAGCTCCCTGGGGCATACTGGAGTTACCTGGTGGTTTTTTTGGCCCTCAGGGACCCTCAGTATTGAAGGGGAATTAATTATCCAACTTACAACTTGCAAGGGGGCACGTTTGCACAAAGGTGAAGGAAGGGGGAGGGGCACACCAGGTACCTCCAGTATGCGTCAGAGAGCTACGTTGCAGAGAGGTGTTTAGAGGCCACGCCCCTTTTTACAACACTCTGCAACACTATGGTGCAACACTATGGTGGACTACTTGGCCCCCAGGGACCCTCAGGATTGAAGAGGAATTAATTCCCTAGCATAAAAGATGCCACACGGAGTGTTTGCTCATATGTCACCTCAAGTCCCGCCCCCTCCCTTTAACACTGTGCAAATGCCCCCAGTGGCGCGTTTTAATTTGGGGGATTAACACCCCTTGAATCCTGAGGGTTCCTGGGGTGCAACTAGCCCACCAGGTACCTCCATGAAGAGCCACAGAGTTGCATTGCAGAGAGGTGTAAAAAGGGGCTTGGCCTCAGAACACTACTCTGCAACGCAGCTCTCTGGCACATACTGGAGGTTCCTGGTGGGCCTGTTGGCCCCCAGGGACCCCAGTATTGAAGGGGAATTTATTTCCCAATTTAAAACGCGCCACAGGACACGTTTGCAGAGTGGTGAAGGGAGGGGATGGGGCCTGACGCAGGATCGCGTCTTTATTTGTTTTCTGTTTTTTAGAAGGGGGGCTGTGTGGCCCCCCTTCTTTTTTCCTTTTTTATGCCCTGGGGACCCCAGCCCCGAGGGCTTGATCCCTTTTTTTATAAATTAAAAAAAAATGAACGGGAAGGGGACCACATCCCCGGGGCATGGCCAAATTTTTTAAAATTTTTAATGGATGGGGTGCTGCATGAACCTCCCTCCCGAGGGCTCTATTGGCCCCAGGGACCCCATCCCCTGGGGCCGGCCTTTATTTTATTCTTTTTTTTTTTAAACAACATTTTTTGGGGGGGGCGCGTGGCCCCCCTCCCAGGCCACTCAAGGCCCCGGGACCAGAAGCTCCCCGTGTGGAAAAACAATCTGCTTTAGATATTGGAAGAGAGAGCAGGTTTCCTGCTCTCTCTTCCAAAATCCAAAAGCAAGTTTCATATGGCAGGGCGGGACCCACAAGGCTCCCGTCCTGCCATAGCAAACAGCAGTGTCCCGGGCGTGGGCACCCAGGGACACTGAAGGAGCCTGCCCTGGGGGGTGGTAGTCCCCAGGTCCATCAAGGGCTCCAGGAGGGGGGCTGGGCACCCCCCTATCTTCAATGGCGGTCTGCGCTTCATATATTTTTTTGGCAGCTGGGTCCGCGGATCGGTCAAGCATTTCACCGATTTTTTTAAAGAAAAAACTATTTTTATGGGGCCCTAGTTGTCCTTCAGGGACCCCCTAAACAGGCCTAGGGGGTCAGGGTGTTTCTACCCTGCCCCATTTTCGTGTTTTGCGCCTTAGTTTTACTGATTTCTAGTGCCTCAGTTCCACCTAGGCAAAAGATGGCTGCCAACACTTGCTGGTTTGAAGTGTTGACAGCCAATTAGCATAAAGCTAGTGATCGAAAGGGTGCGTGGATTCTGCGCGGCCATAGATATTGAAACATTTTTAATTCTGATTTTCTCAGCAAATACTGAACGGATTTAAACAATTTAACAAAAAGAGAACTTTCTTAACCAAGAGCTACCTTTTTGCCAAATTTGGTGTAATTCCGTTTAGCAGTTCTGGCTGTAGCCATGTCTATAGTCTCCTATGGGAAATTTCAAAGGGACACCCCTTTTTTCTCAGCCTCCGCTTGACGAATCACCCCGAAATTTTCAAGATAGGAGTGGACCGGAGCGGGCCACGAGTTCTCTATCTACTGGCGACACCCAGTAGATAATATATATATATATATATATATATATATATATATATATATATGTATACATATATATATATATATATATATATATATATATATATATATATATATAACCTACTGGCGGTCGCCAGTAGGTATATACAGTTAGGATTTTTTCCCTATGGGATTTCTGAAAATTCTATGTCTAATAACTTTGGCGTTTGTGGACGGAATCGGCTGAAATTTTCAGGAAAATGGCACATTTTGTTTCTGAGCAGCTCCTGGAAATTTGGGGGGGTTTCGTCAAGGGGGGGCTGAGAAAAAAGGGGGGTCCCAAAACGCGTTTTTAACATTGAGTTTTCCATAGGGCGGTTGGACTCACTTTTAGCTCGAACGGCTGAATGGATTTGCACGAAACTTGGCAAAATTGTAGGGACTGTTAGCCCGATGTGCCTTTGCTAGGTCTCAATATATGTGCTTCAGTGGATTTTGAGAAATTAACGTTTAAATCAAGATATATATCTGTAACAGCGCTCCGGGCAGCGATCCGGTTCGCGTACTTTTCGCTTATCGGAACTTTGCGAAGCGAAGCTGATTGGCTCTCCGGTGTCTGTCAACATTCTAAACAGTCCGGTGCGGCCGCCATCTTGTCTCTCGGTAGGATCGAGAGACAAGAGGAGGCCAAAACAAAGGAGGAAATGAAGGAAAGGGGGCAAGGTAGACCCCTTCTGACCCCCTAGGATTGATGAGGGTATATTATAGAGCCACGCTGGGCCCCAAAAAAAAAAAAAAAAAAATCAGTTTTTTTCGCCGTAGAGACGCGTCTTGGTACGCGAACCGGGCAGCTAACCGGGAAGCTAACCGGCAGTGTAACGGGAGTCTGACGAGTAGCTGATTGGCTGTCAACATTGTAAACAGTTCGGAGCGGCCGCCATCTTGTCTCTCGGTAGGATCGAGAGACAAGAGGAGGCCAAAACAAAGGGGGAAATGAAGGAAAGGGGCAAGGTAGACCCCTTCTGACCCCCTAGGATTGATGAGGGGATATTATAGAGCCACGCTGGGCCCAAAAAAAAAAATTCCGATTTTTTCGCCGTAGAGACGCGTCTTGGTACGCGAACCGGGCAGCTAACCGGCAGTGTAACGGGAGTCTGAGGAGAAGCTGATTGGCTGTTATCATTGTAAACAGTCTGGAGCGGCCGCCATCTTGTCTCTCTGTGGGATCGAGAGACAAGAGGTGGAAAAAAGGTGTAAATGAATGAAAGGGGTAAGACAGACCCCTCCTGAACCCCTAGGATTGATGAGGGGGCTATTAAAGTTCCCTGGGGGGTGAAAAAAAAAATGCGATTTTTCGCGGTAAAGGTGCTTCCTGGTACGTTAACCGGGCAGCTAACCGGCAGCGTAACGGGAGTCCGACATATTGTGTTTTTTGAACGTTTGTGATATGTCCACGTGTGGATTTTGTCTAATTAAGGTTAAAAATATATATATATATCTTTAAGCGTGTTTTGGCGCGCTTACGTTTTGGGTTTGGTTTGCGCTGCAGAGACGATACGTCACGGTTATGCGATGCATCATGAGGCGTATCACGGGCTACGTGATACGTCACTTAATAAAGAATATATTTTACAGCTATAGATATTAGCTTTTAAAAAACCAATGAAATTCACAGAAAAAAAACATAGGTTATAGACCATATATAGTTAGGAATTTGCATTTACAAAACCTTGAAAATTCACTGAAAAAAACATAGGTTATAGACCATATATAGTTAGGGATTAGCATTTAAAAAACCTTATTTTATTTGCACAAAACCATTGAAATTCCATATATAGTTAGTTGCACTAACTATATATCGCGGACGCGCAATCCACTGCTAATGATGTCACATATTACATCATTCATGACATGGTCAGTGACATCACTGATGACATCACTGATGACATCTCAAATGACATCACTGATGACATCACTGATGACATCTCAAATGACATCACTGATGACATCACTGACATCTCATTTGACATTACTGATTACATCACTGATGATATCATTTATGTGATAATACATCTTCAGACTCTAATATAACCTTAGATACACTCAGTGTAAACAGGCACTCACAGACTGTCACACATCCATGGAGTTACTCACACACCTAGTCAGTCATGCAAAGAATCAATCACACCTCCATTTCCTCAACTATACAGTTATACACACCTTACTTATTCAAACATATACTAACACATATTTACTCTCTTATACAATCCTTGATACAAGTTCACAATGATTCATACAGCCACTCTCACATTCACTGGCTCTTATGTTCAGTTATTTATATAAGTCAACTCTCACATGGAGTGTGTTTTACATATGTACTTACTTTGACATGTAGAACTGAGATATCCATTCACTCACCAATATACTCATGCACACAGTCAACTGTCCATACAGCTGTTTCTACATGCACTTTTGAAGCCATACACCTAGGGAATCAACTGCTCACACATCTATGCACAGAGTTATACACCTCCCAGCCACCCACACACATACTCAGTCTCCCATACAAATACTTGGGCAATCATTCAATAACCCATATAGTTACTGATATAGCTACTGATTTAAACATGCAGCAGTTTACAGAAGAACATAAATAATGATTGCCAAATTAAGACACTTTAATCACTAACCCATGCACTCAGTGAGACACATTTAATCATTCTCTCATACAGTCAGTCATGCACCTACTAAATCCTTCATCCAGACACTTATACATCCACTCATTCTTCAATATGTAAGACATATTTTAACTTTACAGAAACATACAGTCACTGGGTGTTGTCATCAGTGATGTCATCAGTGATGTCATTTGAGATGTCATCAGTGATGTCATCAGTGATGTCACTGACCATGTCATGAATGATGTAATATGTGACATCATTAGCAGTGGATTGCGCGTCCGCGATATATAGTTAGTGCAACTAACTATATATGGAATTTCAATGGTTTTGTGCAAATAAAATAAGGTTTTTTAAATGCTAATCCCTAACTATATATGGTCTATAACCTATGTTTTTTTCAGTGAATATATTTATATATATATATATATATATATATATATATATATATATATATATATATATATATATATATATATATTACCTACTGGCGGTCGCCAGTAGGTAGTTATAGTTAGGATAATTTTCAATGTTAAATCTCAACATTCTATTTTGAATAACTTTGGCGCCGGTTGACGAATCTGCCTGAAATTTTCAGGAAAATGGTCTCATGGCGGTCCGGTCCTTCCCTGAAAGTTTGGGGGGGATTCGTCAAGCGGGGGCCGAGATAAAAGGGGGGTCCCAAAACGCGTTTTCCCCATGTTAATTTCCATAGGGCGGTCGATTTCACTTTTAGCCCGAACGGCTGAATGGATTTCCACCAAACTTGGCAAAATTGTAGGGACTGGTAGCCCGATGTGCCTTTGCTATGTCTCAAGATATGTGCTCCAGTGGATTTTAAGTAATTAAGGTTCAAAAAAATATATATATCTATAGCCGCGCTCCCGTGCGCGCACGGGAGTGCGCTCCAGGCGCGACACGCGACTTGCGCGCAGGAAGCTGATTGGATCTCAGTTGTCTGTAAACATTCTAAACAGTGCGGAGCGGCCGCCATCTTGTGTCTCGGTAAAATCGAGACAGAAGGGGTTTGAAAAAAAAAGGGGCAAATGACCATAAGGGGGAAGAGTAGACCCCCTCTGACCCCCTAGGTTTGATGTAGGGACTAAAATAGGGTCCTGCAGGGCATTAAAATTTTTTTTTCGTTTTGCGCGGGAATATGCGCTCTCCCGTGCGCGCACGGGAGAGCGCTCCAGGCGCGACGAGCGACTTGCGCGCAGGAAGCTGATTGGATCATAAGGGGGAAGAGTAGACCCCCTCTGACCCCCTAAATCCAGGACTATATTTATGAAGGCCTTGCGCTGTTAGTTTTGCGCTTCCTGTGCGTCAATTTTTGTGACGCACCAGCGGTGTAAAAAAATGCGCATTGTTATGCAATATTCAAAAAGTGACGCATCTATCTAGATGCGTCACTTTTTAAATATAGTGCAACGAGGTACATTTTATTACACTGCTGGTGTTATGCGTCACTTTTCTGTGCGCACTCCTTATGACGTTCCAGATGTGTCATATTTAATGTATGACGAATCATGTTGCAGATACAATATGGCGCAGAGTTTTAAAAAGTGACCCATGTACCTAGATGCGTCACTTTTTAAAATAGCGTCAGGTATAATGTATGCAGAGGGGGTGTTCCCCCACAAAAAGCTTTGTAATAGCGACGCAGTGAAATGTTTGAGATTTCACTGCGTCACTTTTAGGATGCTGTTGCATCCTTTAAATATAGTGCAACGAGGCACATTTTATTACACTGTTGGTGTGATGCGTCACTTTTCTGTACACAGTCCTTATGACATTCCAGATGTGTCATATTTAATGTATGACGAATCATGTTGCAAGGAGTTACAGATACGTCAGTATTTCTGACATATGTGTAAACATAAAAGTGATGCGAGGCCGGCGCAAAATTTTGACGCAATAGCATCCAAAAAATGACGCAGGGAAATCTCATAGATTTCAGTACGTTGTTATTACCAAGCTTTTTGCGAGGGATTGCCCCCTCTGCATACATTATACCTGATGCAGATACAATATGGCGCAGAGTTTTAAAAAGTGACCCATGTACCTAGATGCGTCACTTTTTAAAAAATAGTGTCAGGTATAATGCATGCAGAGGGGGTGTTCCTTGCAAAAAGCTTGCTAATAATGACGCAGTGCGTCACTTTTAGGATGCAGTTGCGCCAAAATCTTGCGCCTGCTTCTCAGCAAACCTTTCACATGGTGCTTTTTCCATGTGAAAGGACACATTACTGGAGTTGCGTCACTTTTGTGACGCACTCCTGCAATGCGTTACTTTTGTGTTTAGAGATATGTCAGAAATACTGACATATCTGTAACTCCTTGCGAATTGATTAGTCATATATTAAATATGACATATGTGGAATGTCATAAGGAGTGCGTCCAGATAAGTGACGCATCGCTATTTTCACGTAGCGATGCGTCACTTTTCAGAAATGAGGCCTCCAGTTTATTCACTGTGTCATAAATTTCTTTTCTAACACTCACCTTCTTTCAGTCCTCCTACTTCACTTCCTTTCACCTCTCATACCTTTCTGTTCTTTCTTACTCATTCTCCTTTCAATTATCAATGCACTATATTTCACTTACTCTTCATTTTTTAAGATTATAGCTCTTTGATGAGAATTGGAGGTAGTTCTGAAAAGAACTTTTGGTTTTCTTCTTTTAACTGAAGAGGAACAAAAACAGGGAATAGAAACTGCTCAACAGGAGCAAAAAGAAAAGAAAAAAATTAGGGGTGGGAAGGGCAGTGATGGTTCTCTAATGCCCGAACCATGAGCTGGACACTTTGCTCCCCATAGGTGAGGAGTTGATTGCAGTATCTGCATCTGACGAGCCCATGGTTGAATGCAGGTTGGATGTTGGCTACCTGCCCCTGAGATTGGTCTCTTCCAGAAGAAGTTGCTCCTCCTGTTGATGTAGAGGGAACCTCCTGTGCCAGAGCCCTGACACTTTCTCGGGCAAAATTCTGGGGGTGCCTGGTCTCCACATGGCGAATCATCGTGAAGTTGCCAAAAGAGTATTTCTTTAGGGGGTTACCCCGTGACAGGACCTTTTTGCAGATCCTGCACTCCACTTTTGGTGCATTCACCTTCTTCTGGCCTTCTGGAAACTTAAAAAATTTCCAAATGAAATGTCCCTTCACCTTTGGGGTAGGTGGCTCTTCATCAATGAAGTCATCTTCACTGCTGGATGATCTGGCAGCCATGATGAACCAAGAAAAAAGGAGCAGCAAAAAAGCAGGTCTTTCAGTCACAAAAGTGAAAGAAGAAGTGAAGGAAATGGGTGGGGATTTCATTCATTGTAAAAAAAAACTGTTAGCAACCAATGAAAAGTGTTATTTTAGGGTCACATGACCCGACGCGCTTACGCTGCGCGCTCGGGTGCACTTCCGGGTGCGTTTACGCTGCGCGATCGTAGGCGCTTCCGGGGCGCACACGTGGCGCGATCGTAGGCGCTTCCGGGGCGCACACGTGGCGCGATCGTAGGCGCTTTTGCGTGCGTTTAGGAGCCGCGCACGTAGGCGCTTCCGAGGGCACGTACGTTGTGCGCTGAAGTGACGTCATCAATCTTTAATAGAAATGCATAATCATTTTCAATATTAAAAAAAACAAATTTTATTTGTATGGTACGAAATGTTTTGCATTATTATTAACTTTTCATTCATATTTTTTTTTCACAAACGACAGTTGCGCTCTGGGTGCGCTTTCAGATGAGCTCTCGGAGAAGCTTACAGGAGAGCTTAGCTGAAAGCTTCCAGGAGCGCGCACCCAGAGCGCAAAAGAAAAAAATTATAAAAAAAATGAATACTTAAAAAAAACAGCAAATTGTAAAAAAAAAAAGGTTAGAAACTCGATATACAAAGGAATTAGCATTAAAAAAACCTATGAAATTCACTGAAAAAACCATAGGTTTCACACCAGTTATAGTTAGGAATTAGCATTTAAAAAACCTATGAAATTCACTGAAAAAACCATAGGTTTCACACCAGTTATAGTTAGCTGGAAATTTTACTGATATAAAACCATTGAAATTCCCACGTTATAGTTAGTCGGACTCACTATAACTTGCGCGTACAATGCACTGCTGATGACATCACTCATGACATCACTGATGACACCATCCTTGTGACAGAGTGACAGACCTAATTTCAGTGTAATGTAACGCTTGAAACACATATTCAAAAATAGAAACAAACATTTTCTAAAAAATGGAGATACCCAAACCAGTAACAACAACCAATTCAGTAATTCCACCATCTATATACACATCCACTCATTCACCAACAGTTCTATATAGTCACTCATACATATACTCACTCATCATATGTAGTGATACACCTACACATCCTGTTACACATCAGCAATCATCCAAAAGTTACTCACACACATACTCACACATGCAAATAAACTATTAAACATCCATTTCTTTGCATATACATTTATACACACACTGCCACCTTACTTCTAAGGAAACTTACCCATACTTACTCTCTTAAACAATCACTTATAGAAACACATACTTATTTACACAGGAACTCCTACAATCTCTCACTATATATACTATACTCACTTATATACATCAATACTCACATATACTAGATTAAAACATATGTCGTTACTAATGAAGACACTAGTGAGACAGTCATTCACTCACTAACACACACATATATACACTCATCCACCCATACAGTCCTGCACATATGCTGTCTTCAAAACACAACACATAATATGCCAGTTACCCAACCAATTTTTTTTAAAAAAACATCCATTTACACACTTATTTAAACATTTATTCTTCCATCGACCTTTACAAATACATATATAAAACAAATTTATTTTTCAGAAAGACACACATTCACTGGATGGTCTCATCAGTGATGTCATGAGTGATGTCATCAGCAGTGCATTGTACGCGCAAGTTATAGTGAGTCCGACTAACTATAACGTGGGAATTTCAATGGTTTTATATCAGTAAAATTTCCAGCTAACTATAACTGGTGTGAAACCTATGGTTTTTTCAGTGAATATATATATATATATATCTGCAATACCTCGCAGCACTTCACCGTTTCCTTGGCGAAAAACAAGGCAAGGACCACTTCTTGTAGTTTCTGCAGTATTTTATTTACCCCAACAGCTTGCCATTATGTATATTTATATATATATATCCATATTAGCCTCTCGTTCAGCTCTGCTCTGCCATTGGACTGTCTGAGTGTCAGTTACACTCTGCTTACATCCATGACAGCCTACATCATAGCGTAATAGTTCAGTCCACATCAGTTATTGACTCCCTTGCCCTGTGATGGACAGTTTTTTCTGATCACACGTTTGCTTCCAACTGTAAATGAGTGTGCTTCCGTGTCAGGACTAGTTAAACAAGCCTTATGTTTTCATTTTTCTCCTTTTATTTTTCCCCTTTCATTTCTTTGCTTCTCCTCTTATTGATTTGAGTTTCCTTAAGCCAATATTCCGGCTCCTCGGACAGTGCTAACTTCTTGCTGTGCATTTTGCCTGGAGCCACTTACTTTAAACAGGAGAAAATGATGGAATGCTATTGTCCATAGTGTATCATTGTTTTGCCATTCCAAGATGGGCATCATGTTTGCTACAAATGTGGTGGCCATGATTGAACTTTAAAACAATGATAGACTATTTATAATACCTCTGCAAGATGGACACTGCGCTATGTTTAGTTTCACTATTGCCACCATATGGAAGCCGCATTTAGACAGCAGCAGGTTTTCTTTTTTTCTTCTTGTATTTCAATTTATTGTGCATATGTTGTTGAATCAGAGTGTGTTTCCTTGTAATTGTATCAAAGGGTGAATGCAGGAATGAGCCCCTGGATAGGAGAATGGATGCAGTGACAGAGTGCATGTATGATGACCTACTGAGTGCCTAAACCCATCAATGATACAAAGGCACTTTCATTCCCAAGCCAGACTTATTGGCCTTGCCAATGCTTAGCATCATTTGTGGGCTCTGTGAGACAGAGAGCTAGCTCTTCCGAGTATTCTGCTTTCTTCATGTCTACAGATGATGGAGTGCTGCCAAAATTTTGTTTACTTTTGTTTTACGTCACAGATATGGTACATCAGGCCCTAGGTTTGCCGAAAACTGCCAACTTGGTCATTATGTGTTGTGCCACTTTTTGTCAGGTCTGAAAGAGGCCTTTCTTGAACTCCTAAGCTGGACTATGTCTTGAAAAAATTGTTTACCTGTATAGCAAAAGCCAGTTTTATTATTTCCCCATTCTTAACGAGTGATTAAAACTTAATGCAATTAAAACAATGAGGTAGTTGAGTGATTGATAATTTCAATAAAATCGGGAGTATATGAGTCAACAATCATATAAACACCAGGGGCCTCATTAGGATGGCGGACGGACCTGCGTCTGTCCGCCACCTCCAAGGTGGAGGGACCGTCCGCAGGGGCAGCGGCGGTCCCTCCGGTGCAATTAGAAGGTGACCCCCACCCTGGCGGTCACATCCTGGATCTTTAACCTTGCTGGTTCTTTAACCTTGCGGCGGGTGCTGCTTGAAGCAGCACCCGCCGCAAGGTTAAAAAAGCGTGTTTTACATTTAAATGCATAAAGCGGTGCCTGCCGCTTTGTGCATGTAAATGCAGGGGGGTACCATAGGTACCCCCCATGTGCACCACCCACCCCCCCTTCACCCTGGGGGCCCGCAACAGGCCCCCAAAGAAAAGACCGTATGCCTTTTTGTGGCGGCATTGCCGCCACAGAAAGGCATGTCCCAATGCAAATCCTAATATGGCTGGTGGTGTCTGATAGACACCGCCACCATATTAGAGCTTTTCCGCTGCTGTCTGCGGCGGAAAAACGGCGGAAAAGCGGCAGACGGTCTTCCCTTCCGCCGAGGACCCCCCAGCCATGCTAATCTGGCAGGGGGTCTTTAGAATCACCGCAGCAGTGAATCCGCATCCTCCGGGCCGGCGGTGGCTTCCGCCTGCCCGGAGGATGCGGATTCACCGCTATCCTAATCGGCCCCCAGGTTAGTGAGTTTAAACATTCCAAGACTAGTAATATTTTTCACGTGTCTAATACATACCAAGAGCCACCAATACCCACACGGTTTGTATTAGTTCTCTTACTAGCGCTCCTCTCATTTGCCCTTTCCTTCGTTCCCTACATTTTTCTGATATTTTAGGGCACGTAATTCAGGCCTGACATGGCACGCCGCACAAAATATTGTAATTATCAGAGCAGCTGTAAACATTCGACAGCTTGCACACTTACATCTATAACATATGTCTTATATTTTTCACATGCAACTAAAACAGATATTCTCATTTTGTGTGTCTGGAAAATGAGAGAACTTTACAGTAAATGGATCACAACACATTTATGATTTTTCACGTACTCTTACTTGGATGTATACCGCCATCTTACATTAAAAAAAACCATGGGCCGTTATCAGGAGCAAAAACCTGGCAGTAAATCCTTCACATTTACATGCAGAATCCATCTTGCTTTAAATGTGATTACTATACTTTGCAGACATAATACTCTGATCGCCAATGTTCTATTTTTGCAGCGTATCCACAGTCATGTTAATATATTTCCCGAATTAACATACTCCCTTTTTGAATAAGTTCTCTTCTCTGAATGAGGGTCGGAGTATGTCTTGCTGTCATGTTGATTGTGATTGATGCTGCACTCGTTATAGACAAATATATTATTTCTTCTCTTTGTTATTGGTATCTTAAAACGGGGGCCATAGTTAGGCTATCACGAAAAATCCTAAATATTATATCATTAAAGGTATTTACTCTACTTGCAGAATATTTTTTGAGTAAAGCATCGATAGAATACTTTTGTACACTACAACCCGAGATTGGTCCTCTAGCCATGATCAGTATGCCATCCTGTTGCATTTGTGTTTGTCATTTTATATAGTGTGGACATGGGGTTTAGCATTAGAGCACTTTACAATGAAGCAGACCCTCTCAATAACAAACAGAACATATGCAACTAACATGAAAGGTGGAGGTAATTGTGAGATTCTGTTTTGTGCATGAATTAATGATCAGGAGACACAACCTACATTTTTAACAAGCTACATAATTCTGAAGTATACTGCACAAAAATGACCCCGCACCCTTCAAATATTGTTACAGTACTTAATACAATTCACAACATTGTTTATCTCATTGATGATTCCAAAAAGTTCTCCCAAGAATTTCAAATGAAGTCTCTTCAGTTTAAATAGATTCTTTATTCACACCGGCTTTTAAAGCACCGTTGTGAATAAAGAATCTATTTAAACTGAAGAGACTTCATTTGAAATTCTTGGGAGAACTTTTTGGAATCATCAATGACATAAACAATGTTGTGAATTGTATTAAGCACTGTAACAATATTTGAAGGGTGTGGGGCCATTTTTGTGCAGTTCTCGTTGAAATTTAAGGTTTCCTGTCTTTTAACCAATGGGATTTAGGGGATTGTGTCCCAGACCATTTGCACCTTCAACTTAGTAGATACTTACATTAAGGACTTCAGTACCGGTGCAGGCAAAGTAGCCTAATCCCTGTTCTTTTGTGATTGCTGCCTAATTCTGAAGTATGTGCACCATCAAAAAATCTTCCAATCCAAAAAGATACCTGCAGGAACAATATCCCTGTGGTAGACATACTAATGCCAAATGCTACCAATGTTACTAGAACACTATACATTATTTCATACATGGTTAGTCATGATCCTCCATCGAATATCATCACTGAAAGTGTCATAGCTGTGTGTCCTGCTTCTCATCGAGAACAAGGCAGGTCTATGATAAATAATCTCGCTTTCAGCATTTATTCTTAGTTTAACCTAGGCTGATATAACATAGCGCGCAATATTCTCAACAAGTTACTTCAAGTTATAAGTAATTTGCCTGTAGGTCTATGACCCTATGTTTTGCTCCAATTAATCATACACAGAACTAATTTTGTTTCATAATAATTATTATTATTATTATTATTATTATTATTTTTGCTACATATTTATATAGCGCGAACTGGACACGAAGGTAATGGAGCGCTTTTCGTGATCACTGTATTTACATTACACATTCAGGCACGGGGAGATTAAGTGATTCGCCCAGAATCACAGGATGTCTAGTCTGAGAAAAAAAGCACGCCCCCTGAAGTCAAACTCACAACTTTAAGGGGATCTCCATTCACCTTAAAGTTAACATGAATGACCGACTCTATGCAGAATATCATTTGGTACTAAAACTTTGTTCTTCTTTTAAAGGTCTTTATCACAGCATTGTCACAAAAAAGAACAGGCCAAGGCGTTCTATTTAATCAGTGGATGTGGGTGTTGAGAAGAAGAAAGTGTCACTTTAATCAATATTGTTCATAAAAATGCCGAATAGTGTGGGGGCAAAAAGACATACTTGTCCTATGCCAATTGGAGTGGAAAACGTTTCAATTCTCCTGCGCAGTTTATCATAATAGGACTTCAAATTGTGTATCTTGATACATATTTTAGAGTATAATGGTAGGTGCATGATTCATTCCTTCTTACCTTCCCCAGTATGTACTGCAGCTGTTTCCAGCCCTCTAGATGAAACGCGGATTTTGGATCAAAATACTCTGTAACGGTAAAGTGAATGTACTTGTCTGTAAAATTTAAAACAATACTTTGAAATAAAACATTTTTTTTTAAAAAAAGGATAACAGTATCACTTTGCACTCACATATATGCTCCAAGTCAGGTGAAGCATACAGAACATATTTATTTATTCATCCTTAAGTTTAAAAGTTTTGTGAAACTGCAGCCGAGGACTGGAGGTTGTTAAAGTGCCATTTCATTTAGGCCTACCCAATACCCACAAAAACACACAACACAGTTGGCTGACTCTGTATTGGCAAAGACCTCGAGTGGTCTTTCGCCGGTTTATTTATTTCCTCGGGGCGAGCCTGCCCTGAGGAGTGCTTCAGGTGCAACATTGTTCTGGAGAATCTGGGTGGCTCTCTACATCCCTCCTTTTCTTTAGTGTCCATCACTCACATGGGTTTAGCTAAGGAGGTACAACAAACACAAAGTTTCTGAGCCGCTGGCTAGGGGCAGTATTAGGCCAGGGACCATACGTCTTGCTCCAGGTGTCAGACTTGGGCCTTACCTCATCAGGGCTGCAGGCCACGGGCATTCTCAAGGTGTCATGGCACGCCGGATCAACACCTGGGGTGACCCAACTAGTCCCAGTGAGAATACAGTCCTCTTCGGCTGTCACAGGGGATGGTGTAGGATCCATGAGTGAGTCCTCTTCCATCTACAGATCGGCATTCCACTCCTGACTGGGGTGAGGACAGGCCACCTTCTTGACCATAACACATTTCGGGTTACCAGTTGAACGCCCCTTTTGGTGGTCCATGGTCCCTTGGATGGCGATGACCATCCACACCTCAGGCTCATAAGGCGTCCGGAACTTCCACCAGGGGTGTCTGTCTTTCACAATAGCATAGTCCCCCATGCACAGTGAGAATTATTGGGCTCCACGCTTGAGGGTTGCCTTCCAGTTGGTGATTTCTCTCCTCTCCAGGTCGGAGTAGCTTCATTGTCCAGTTTGATGGGGTGCTAAGCTGGGTCAGCCAGGATGCTATCCCACGGGACAAGTCGATATGTGTTCAAGACTTATCGAGAGAGCTCTCAGCATCTTTCCCCTTTTCCTCTCCAATTCTCAGTGCTCGGTTGAGGATCCGCATAAAGCATTCAAAGTCACTGTTTGCATGTAGCCATTGAGGAGTGATCTTCCAAGTCTGGTAGCCTTTCCAGCTAGGTATTCCTGGAACTCCCTGCCCTGGAACAGGGGTCTGTTGTCAGATTTAGTCTCATCAGGAAGACCCAGTAGAGCAAACGTCTTGTCTAGGACAGCATGGACTTGAGGAAATGCTGTGGAAGAAATCACTTTGGACCACGGTTTGGCGAAGGCTCCTCTCTGATGACAGGGGCAGGAGCTGGGTCACTTCCAGTGATTATGCACGAGTGGCAGTTCTGAATCACTTCTTCTACTAGGGCATCCATGCCCGGTAAACACACTTTGCTGCAGAGGCGTGCTTTGGTCTTGCCCATACCTGGGTGTCAAATGTGTGCAAGGTCTATGACCTCATTTTGTAGCTTGTTCAGCATTACGATGGCGTGGCCAAGCAGTATGACTCTGTGTTACCCTTCACTCAGTTTGATGCAGTCTCTCCACAGCTGCTGCCTCGTATGGTGATCCTTTGCGTTCAGGGAGCAGGCTGCATATAGGAAGTGTTGGCAGCTTCACAAAAGCAGTGCCTCTTTGACTTTCGCCAGGTTCTCATCTACAGTTGTGGCCACTGCGTTTTCCTCTAGTGTCAGTGCCTTGGTGCATGCCTCCTGGAATATCATCCATATGAACTCTTCCGTGCGCTCTACGTCAGCATGAGGCTGTTGTAAATCGGCCGCGTCTGGATGCTGCAATAGATAGTCAGCTGCATTGCTGGCTCCAGAGTCGAAGCATGACCTTAAAGCGATAAGCTTGAAGTTGTACGGCCCATCTTTCTATCCTGGAAATGACCATCCTGGATGTTCCAAAAAACAGGGGAATCAAAGGCTTGTGGTCGGTCACCACCTGGAAGTCATGCACAAACTGGTACAAATGGAAGTGCTGGCATGCCCACTTTGATGGCCAGAGCTTCCCTCTCAATTTTGGCATACCTCATCTCGGTGTCTGAGAGTGCTCTGCTGGCATATGGGACGGGCGTCCACTCCTTTTCTTTGTTTCTTGGAGGAGAACAGCTCCCAGGCTTGCATCGACCACAAGCCCGGTGCACCTCCCTGGGTGGAAATATGCCATGACTGTTTTTTCTATCATGCACCTGCTTGATGGTGTGGAACGCTACATTTGTTTTTGGGGTCCAGTCCCAGGGTGCACCACAGCATGTAAGAGCACGCAGTGGCTCTAAAAGGGAGGGCAGGTTTGGTATGAAGCGGCCACAGTTTGTGGCCATCCCAAGGAACCTTCAGACTACGGTTGGAGTGGTGGGTTCTTGGGCCACCTGAATGGTGATGGCTTACTTCGGGTCCACCTGGATTCCTTCATGCGAGAAGATGTATCCAAAAATCCACGGATTCCTGATAGAACGAGCACTTTGCCTTATTGAGGGTAAGGCCACTGAGTGCTAACCATTAAAGTGTGTCCCTCAGGTGCATGTGGTGTTCTTCTTGAGTGTTTGAGAATACCAGAATGTCATCACTAAGGTTTATGACTCTCTGTAGACCTGACAGGATCTCCCGTATGGCATATTGGAAGACTTCTGCGGCCGATGACACCCTGAAGCTTAGCCGTTTGTACCTCCTCAGACCCACATGGGTGGAGAACATGGTGATGTATCTGCTCTCAGGCACAAGCTCTAGCTGATAGTATTCAGGATTTAGGTTGGGCTTGGAAAACCACTTTGCCCTGTTGTGATCAGCCATGAGGTCATCCATGGTGAGTGTTAGATGGCCTTCTGTCTTCATGACCTGTTTGGGAAGGTGCATGTTGACGCATACCCAGGTGGCTCCCGGCTCGCTGGGCACTGGGGCAATGACTTGAGGCGATTCCTAAGGGGTTGGGCCTGTGACTCTTTCAATGACACCCATATCCTCAAGTTTCTTCAACAAGTCCTCCACCTGTGGCCATTGGTGAAAGGGCACCCTTCTGTGCCTAAGCGCTGTCGGTCTGATCGAGGGGTCAATGTGTAGATTGAACAGCTTGCCTTTTAGTTTTCCCAGGCCCTCGAATAACTGTGAAAACTCATGCAGGATGGCATTGGTATGGGAGTCATGAACCTGATTGGTGAAGAAACCCAGCCCTAGGTCCTCCACCATATGACAGCCTTTCTTTCCGTCTGTCACGTGGAACCTCGCCGATGTAGCATTCTTACCATTGGCTACCTCTATTACTCCTCTCAGAGGGAGTGGGTGGGTTCAGCCGTAGGTGTAGATTCTTACATTGGTGGGCGAGAGAGGGGGCGTGGTGTGAGGCGTTTATATTGCTCCGAGTCCATTACATTCACTGAAGCCCCATTGTCAATCAGTGCTTGCACTGTGGATCCTGCTACTCAGAGACTGCACATGGGGAGCGGCTGGTGCAGTCGGTCTGCGCGACCGGCAAAGGATACTATGAACATATCTGCTTCCTCTGCCTCCATGTCACAGCCATGCCCTGGGGCTGTGGTGTCTTCTTGAGTGAGGTGAGGGAGGCATGGATCTCCCGCTCCATACTTTGGCAAAGTGGTTCTGTTTCCCACATTGGAGCAGACCTTTCTCTTTTGCGTAACAGAGACCTGTTGGGGGTTGTTCGGCCCTATAGTTTCCCACAGGACCTGCCCATCGGCCTCCTAGGGGGCATACAAGCAGGGCTTGGGCATTTCTGAATATCCAGACAAGAAAGAACAATTTTCCCTTACCTACCACATAATTGAAAAATGCAACTACTACAATATAGGTGACAAGAACAAGACCATAACTTGCAATATTACAACAAAATATATATTATTTATTTCATTTTTATAAATATATGCTCCATAAATTTACTTCAAATAACATTGTTTCAAAAATTCATCAAATATGGTGAAATTTATAATTTTTATACAAACAAAATATTTTTATAAATACAGAAAAAGAGAACACAAGAAAATAACATCAAATGTAAATGAGTCAAACATTTATAACAAATCAAATGACTGAAGACTAATGCATGTATGAAACAACCCCTGGAAAAGAGAAGAAAGATAACAACATCCAAACACATTCATAACAATCTCCACATTACCACTCAAACTTCACACATTCCCACAACATTTAAAACACGGAAGAAAAATCATGAGTGAAGGTCTCCAAGGTCAATGAGAGACCCCGCACTTGGTCGACGCGTTTCGGCGGCTCAGGGCCACCTTCTTCAGGACCACTTCCGGTAAAGAAACCCAAATATCCAGGGGGTAAAGAGGAGCGAGGGTTGACAATACTGTTGAAGATCTAGTGATGCAATCCAATTACAAAATATCCTGAAGGTAGTATATCATCTATATTTCAGATAAGGATCCCCATATAGGTAGATGTTGGAGTAAATCGGGTATTCTGAGATTACTGTGATCAGTATTACTGTAAACCACCAATAGTTGGGTCCCAGCTCTATTAGATTACAATTATATCCATGAGGTTTTGTTAATTCATTTTCTATTCAGAACACTGAGGGTATTGCATCCAAACTTTAGAGCGTCCTGATAAAGTAATAGCCTCGATTTTAACGTGTCCGCATCTAATGCAATCTCCAACGCAGGGAAAGTTGGAGATTGCATTAGATATTTGGGTTTCTTTACCGGAAGTGGTCCTGAAGAAGGTGGCCCTGAGCCGCCGAAACGCGTCGACCAAGTGCGGGGTCTCTCATTGACCTTGGAGACCTTCACTCATGATTTTTCTTCCGTGTTTTAAATGTTGTGGGAATGTGTGAAGTTTGAGTGGTAATGTGGAGATTGTTTTGAATGTGTTTGGATGTTGTTATCTTTCTTCTCTTTTCCAGGGGTTGTTTCATACATGCATTAGTCTTCAGTCATTTGATTTGTTATAAATGCTTGACTCATGTACATTTGATGTCATTTTCTTGTGTTCTCTTTTTCTGTATTTATAAAAATATTTTGTTTGTATAAAAATTATAAATTTCACCATATCTGATGAATTTTTGAAACAATGTTATTTGAAGTAAATTTATGGAGCATATATTTATAAAAATGAAATAAATAATATATATTTTGTTGTAATATTGCAAGTTATGGTCTTGTTCTTGTCACCTATATTGTAGTAGTTGCATTTTTCAATTATGTGGTAGGTAAGGGAAAATTGTTCTTTCTTGTCTGATCATTTCATTCCCCTCCTTCCCTGGCTTGTACAAGTCTTGAGGGGGTCCCATCATTATTGCTAATAGCATTTCTGAATATCCTCCACTCTCTCCTCTTTGACCTAGACGTGTTGGGAGGTGCTAGGTGCGACTGCACCCCTGTTGAGGGGTTCCCTCATTTCAACCACTTGGGAGTTTGACAGCTCGTGGGACCTGGCCAGTATCAGGATGTCATTAAGGGACATTTCAGGTTGTTGCAGGATTAACCTCCGTAACAGCACCAACTGGCACCCTTTGATGATCTGGGCCGGTATGTCTTCCCTCTGGTCTTGGAATGCTAGTGAGTCACCTCAGTCAGACGTGGAAGACATCGACTGACTCAGTTTCGGACTGTTTGGCCTGTCTCAGCTTGGACCGCTCAAAGTCCAGATTACTTTGGGGGTTGAAATGCCGGTTCAGGTCCGCCACCACAGCATCGAAATCATCCTCATCTCCCATGTCTGGGAGGGTCTGGAAGAGGTCATACAGCTCTCCCCCACTGTAGTGCATGAGCAGCGATCTCTTGACGGCTTTGTCTGTCCCTCTTGTGCCTGAATTAGTGGTTGAGGTGCCTGATCCAGGATTTCCAGCATGGGGCTAGTGTCATAAGGTCCGCAAGCTCGCTTAAAGGCGGCAGCGATGCCACCATGGTGTGGCTGTAATGTTGGAGTGGAGCAGTTGTGCCTGCTGGAAGTCCAACGGTGCCTCCTTTACGTGGTGTGCTCATGTGGCTTCCTGTCTGTTAAGTGTTACCCTTCTTCTCCTTTATCTTGCTTGTCTGCACTCTTCAATCAATCAATCAGGTATTTGTGAAGCACACTACTCACCCGCGAGGGTCGCAAGGTGCTGGGGGAGAGGGGTTTCGTGCAGCTTCATCTCATCCGAAGTGCCAGGTCTTGAGGTTCTTCTCGAAAGCATGCAGTGTGGGGGTTTGTATGATGCTGAGTGGGAGTCTGTTCCAGGTCTGGGCTGCAATGTAGGAGAAGGATTGCCCCCGGCTCTGGTTCTGCAGATGCATGGGATTTCAGCTAGGGTAAGATCAGAAGCGGAGGCTTCTCTTAGAGGGGGAAGGAGATTCTTTCATTGAGGTATTGGGGTCCGATGTTGTGGAGGAATTTGTAGACATGAGTGAGGAGCTTGAAGGTCACTCTCTTTTTGACAGTGAGCCAGTGGAATTCTCGTAGGTGTTGGGTGATGTGATGTTGTTGTGGGATACCGAGGAGAAGTCTAGCTGTGGTGTTCTGGATTGTCTGGAGTTTGAGGAGTACTGATTTGTTTATTCTGGCATATAGGGCATTCCCAAAGTCCAGTCTGCTAGTTATGAGTGTGTGGGTGAAGATCCTTCTGGATTCAGAGGGGAACCATTTGAAGGTCTTATGGAGGCTGCACAGGGTGTTGAAGCATGAGGAGGATACGGCATTGATCTTTCAGGGCATGATGAGGGAGGAGTAGAGTATGATGCCGAGGTTGTGAGCATGGTCTGTGGGTGTGGGAGGTTCACCGGTGGTGTGCCACCAGGTGGTGTCCCACGCTGAGTGGGTGGAACCGAGGATGAGGACTTCAGTTTTCTCTCAGTTGAGCTTTAGGCCGGGGCTGCTAATCCAGAAGGCGATATCTTTCATACCGTCCTGGAAGCTGTGTCTGGTGATGCTGGTTTATTGGTGAGGGAGAGGATGAGCTGGGGGTCTATGATGAGTCTGTGTTTTCTGATGATGGTGGTGCGAGGGGCCATGTAGATGTTGACGAGTGAGGGGCTGAGTGATGGTCCCTGGGGTACTCCGCAGCTGATCTCCGATGGTTCAGAGCAGAGCTAGCGTGGTTAGTGTGCTAGTGTGCTAGTTGTTTCATGCTTCAGGGCATAAATTGCGATGGTGATGCAACCGTGCAGCATAGATTGAAGGAAGTTCCTAGGCTACAAGTTAGGAGCGCAGCAGCATTATTTCTTGCTGTTTAATTTTGCACGCTTGTTCGCACATTGTTTTTAACTTTTAATAAAAGTTGCTTTAATCCTACCTCCTCACTGCACTTTAGTTCTTGGCACTTGGTGCTGTAACCCTGTGTATTGCAGTGCCTTTCAGTTAAAGCGGGCCCCCTTTCAAATGGTAGAGTGGTTAGCCTGCTAGTTGTTTCACGCTTCAGGGCATAAACTGCAATGCTGACGTGACTTCACAGTGGGCATGCCATCGGCATGCCGAAGGCGCGCCCAGTGCGAGAACCCCGGCCAGTTTTAATAGAACAACTTATTCAAGGATTCAACTAGAGGCTCTAAATACTGGTAAGTGTGCCAATCACACTTTGGATACTGATAGTTTGCAGAATTCTTATTTTTCTTGTCCCAGGTGCAAATATCGGGTGGCTACAAACAAGGCCACATGTTGTCTTGGTACGCTTTCATATCTCTGAGATACCTCAAACTCAGGGATTAACGTCAGGATAACAGGAGGGGCCACGCTGGATCATTGCACTAGGAATAATAATGTCCTGGCCACTAATGCTAATAAGCTTACCGCTATTTTGCTTAATGTTAGATCTGTAAGCAAGCCTAAATTTGAGATTGAATACCTGCTATAAACTTCTAGCTCTGATTTAATCTTTCTTACTGAAACGTGGGCTACCCCCATCACTGAACCGGACTGGGTAGCGGCACTGCCTCCGGGCTACTCTCTTGCTCCGGTCCCTCGAGTGGGCAAAACAGGTAGAGGAATAGCAATAATTTATAGAACAGAATACAAACTCACATTTGCGTCAGTACCCCTTGCAGGTGCTGAAGCCATTTCATTTCATATTAAAATTAATATTAAGGTCAATTTTGCTGGCTTGCTTCTTTATAGGCAGCCAGGCCTCAAACTTCCATTCTTACAAGGTTTTTTTGATTTTATGAAGTCCTGTACAGATACTCTTACTTTTACTGTACTTGGGGACTTCAATTTTCACCTTGTATTCCTCACTGACTCTATGACCTCATCACTATTAGATACATTTGAAGCCCTTGGTCTATTACATCGAGTGATTGGACCTACTCATAATGCACTACATACACTGGATGGTATTTTTACTAATTGTCCCGCAATACCCTGGATAGACCATAGGGCTATTACTTGTAATCTCTGTGTGCAAACGACCCCTTTTTCCCCTTCACAACGTCCTCCTACAACTTTTGCACGGTCTTGGTGGAATTTTAATCATGAGACCTTTATTGAGAGGTTAAAGCACTCTGTTCCCATGTCTACTTTGAACTCTAATCTGGATGCAGTTAACTACGATAATTGGATTAGAGAAGCAATAGTCCATCTAGCTCCTTTAAGATCAGTTTCCCAACTAGTATACTGCGGAACTGAAAGATTTGAAATCAAAATGCAGGCGCATTGAACGAGAATGGAGGGTGCATTATACCACAGAAAGCAAGCTTAGTTACAACTAGTCTCTTACAGATTACAAATAAGATATATGTAGAGCCAAAACAGAGTTTATACTAGCAAAATAGAGAAGGCAAAGAACTCTACCAGAGAAGTCTTTAAGACTGTTTCCTCCTTAACCAAGCTCCAACAAGGAGACTTGTTCTATACGAAACAAAATTTATGTGATCAAATGGCCGGGTACTTTCAGTCAAAAGGGCAAACAATCTATAACTAACTGGAAGGTTTGGATTCTGGCCCCCATACTCCATATTCTCAGAATGGTGAGAAGGGGTCAATAATCGTGAATCATTTATCTAGTTTCTCCTTAGTTACTCAGGACTCGATAAATGATCTCTTACTGTCTAATAAGTCCGGCTCACCAGAAGTCCCCGTCCACCGAACATAATTCATGAGGCCTCCAGATTAAGAAGCTGTCTCCTGACCCCCCTTTTGAGTACCAATATAGGGGAGGAAGTTTTTCCTACAGTGTGGAAAGAATCCCTCCATGGACCCTATGGCCACGGAAGAGCTTCGTATGCAAATTGATAGTGGTGGAAGGGCGATCCTGATCCTACTTGACCTGTCGGCATCGTTTGACACGGTAAATCATCTAATTCTTATGCAACGGCTGAAGGCAAGTGGGATCAGTGATAAGGCACTGGCTCTTCTTTCATAATTCCTGACAGAGAACATAAGGTTTGTTGACCAGACATATTCCATCTCCCTTGTTGAGTCCCACAAGGGTCGGCGCTCTCACCCACCCTTTTCAATATTTATGTGACGCCATTGGCCAAACTAGTTAGAGACTTTGGGGCAGATTTATGTTAACTGGCGCATCCCCAGGGATGCGCCAGTTAACGTGCGCCACAGTGAGCCACAGCTCCGCCACCCATGGTGCGCCGCATTTACAATGCGGCGCACCATGGTGCAAAAACGGCACAGATGCGTGACACATCTGTGCCGGAAAGGTGGCGCATTGCTGGAGTTGCGTTGCAAGCGCGACGCAGCTCCAGCAAGGCTCGGGGGTGCCCCATCTTCACAATGCTGCATCAAGACCTACGCCTGCTTCAAGCAGGCGCAGGGTTTTGACGCAGCATTGGCCTGAAAGTGACTGAGCGAAATCTCATAGATTTCACTCATCCACTTTCAGGAGGCGTTCTTGCGCAGGAATGCCCCCCCGCACAGGAACGCCTCCTTATGGCGCAGGGCTTTACAACGTGACGCATCTCCTAGATGAGTTACGTTGTAAATAGGGCGCATTGTTTGCGCCGCCGTTGCGTCAAATAAAGTGACGCAATTGCGGCGCAAAGAGGCGCAAGGGCATCATAAATCTGCCCCTATGGCTTTTCCCTTGTGTTACATGCCGACAGCACTCAGATTATAGTTTCAATATCATCAGCTAATGAGATGCCGTCTGCAAGGTTTCATAGTTGTCTTGATCGCATCATACATTGGATGCATACCAACTCTTTGAAACTAAATACACCAAAAAAATGAAATCATGGAGTTCGACAATGGCCCTTCAATCCGGAACACAGCCTGGTGGCCAACGGGGGAAGGAGAGTACCTGTTACCAGTAGACAAGATGAGAAATTTGGGTATGGTTTGGGACACACAGCTTAACGTCTCTGCACAGATTAATCAAGTCACCTCAGTATGTTATTTTACATTAAAAAATGTACGGAAGATTCTACCATTTTTCGAATGGAGTTAAGGAAGACTGTAGTGGTTGCTCTTGTATTGTCTCACATTGACTATTGTAATGCCCTTTATTTAGGGGTTGACAAATGGCAGTTTACTAATCTGCAATCCCTTCAGAATATAGCTGCTCGTACATTACTTAACATACCTAAATTCAACAATATTTCCGGGTCCAATAGGAGTCTTCATTGGCTCCCGGTTAAGCAGCGCATTGAATTTAAGGCTCTTTGCTTAGTCCACAAAACCTTGAATGGCGGTGGTCCTATGGCATACCGCAGTTTATTACAATGTTACTGTCCTGGACGTTCACTATGGGCTGCCAATCAGGCTGTGGTAAATAGAAATTACCTATGCGGAATTTATGCGGTAAAGTTCAATAAAATAGCTCAATCCAAAAAGAAAGGCAGAGTCCGTGGTATCTGAGTTTTATAAGGGTTTTATTCCATATAATGGAATGGTTCGAACCAGGTATCATGTTCCATCACCACGAAGGTTCAGGAAGGGATAGACAATGCTTTATTAACAGAGTACAATATATATAGTCAATGCATATAATGGTGATGGAATACAGAAGGCGTAACAGCTGAGAGAAACGAGATAAGAACACATGTACGTAACAGAAGGCTTGCACAAGGGCGTACACGGAGGTGTGTACTAGAGACGTCATATGAAAGTGTCATGAGTGGGTGGATTCATAGAGGAATCCTGCAGTGTCAGCAGAAATATGTGGCTAGATGCGCGCGCAGGCAACATGACGTGTGATTGACGTGGAACTAGAGGGTGAAGGGGACTTGACATTTAGCTCCGAAAGAGGAGACAGAAATCTGGCGTGTCAGAACTACCTAATCCCAATCATATCTGGTATCTAGTGTTTGAGGAACGGTATTATCTAGAAGGAAAGGTCTCTCGGACAGAGGCTATTCTATACTGACTGCTAGTGCGTGTATAAGTGTCTATGTGTCTGCGTGTAGTGTGGGGGCCATGGGCCTATCATGGTAACAGGAGCAGTGAATTACTTGCACGGAGACAGTAAGGCCGGGCCCTTTGCTCTGCAGCTGGGAGGAGGTTTACCTAAAATACTAGACAGGAATGTATTTTCGAGGAGCGGAGCAGATAACTTGAAGGCTGAATACAGTCTTGGCAGGCAAGCAGGCCGAGCCGGGCACCGCTCGCCGCGCAGGGAGTAAGGCAGAGGTCATGGATACAGAATCCAAGCTGCAGCTTTCAGAGGCAGAAAGCAGGAAGGCAGAAAGGCTCGATGGCAGAAATCAGGGCCTAACTCAACAGAGCCAGGAAAACGTGAAAGTGCACCATGTACAGACGGTGGCAAGGCATACTTAGGAACTGAATTATCGATCCATTCATGGTGCATCTGAAAGAGGACATGTTAACGGTGGACGCAAATGTATTTGCGTCTTCATAGCTGGTCTAGGAGGGAACATACATGTGTTTGAAGCACATACATGGAGACGGTGGGGTTCACGTTAGGGGACACAATTGACCATAAAAATTCATATTACCTCATTCCCTCCTTGTCCCCTACGGACCCTTCATGATATATCAATCCGCATTAGTCTATTTATTTGTTCACGCAACACCAGTTGCTCTTCCTTTTTCTGGCGGGATTTAGAACGTGGACTTGGATGAGGAATGCATGATGTGGCGCACAAGCCGCAAATCGCTGGCCCACATTGGATACATAAACAGCAACTGAATACTATGAGAAGGGCTATTCCGAGGAAGGATAGGACTTTCCAACCCAAGGCGGACAACACGCTCCAGAACCAACCAGACCATGTCCAAGTGCCTGGATTCTGGTGTATCTGACTTGCAATCTTATGGAGACGTGTGATAGCTCTATATACTGACGGTGCGTTTTCTGGAATGAAAACACAGCAACTCGATCCGATGACTCTACATGCTCCGCCCCTATCGGCCAGGATGACGTCAAGAACAAGACGATTTTGAAGGACAACAAGTCTCATAGCAGACTGTTCCTCTGTTAAGTTACCTAGGGCGGAAGCAGTTTCATTCACTACTGCTTCGAGGGTTCTGGTTAAGTGACGTATTGATTTGCTATTGAAGACAGCTCCTAAGTAGGGAAAGAAACCTTTATTGAAATCTGTGTATTTTTCCCATGCCGTTTCAGTATAATCGACAATGGGGAGATCTCTCCTGGGTCTATGAGGCACTAGACGAGAGTTCTTGTGATAATCAGGTGGAGCTAGAAAAACAGGTGGCAGAAGGAATTCAATGTAACATGTCCCATCCCAATCTAGTGGCAAATGAATATAGGCTGTCAGACCACATATGAAATAGGAATGGCGTGTAGCTTTGAATGTAGACTTGCCTTTATCACTGATTCGATTTGATTACAGTATTACATTCACTATGACACATAATTCACCTTTAACTGGTAACACTGACATAGATGGTAAGTCTGGTCTGGTATCAGCTTGGACATTCAGAATCATGAGGTTAAGTGTATAATTACCTAATCCATATACTTCGTTTTCTAGATCAGTCCCTGTCCTTTGTGGAAGACCCTCCTTGTTAGGGTAGCAGGCTTTATGCAAAACTACGTTCAGATTTCCCCAGACCCAGGCTCCCTGATAGATTACAGTATCAGAGTCTAAAGAATTTATTAAGCTAAACCATGCACCACAGGAACCATTGTGTGTAAACGGGAACGGAAAGAGGGACAGAACTCCCTTGTATTTCTGAAAGGGGGGGAGTCGGCCACATATCCAACAATTTGTAGCGTTGCTGGTCTGATGAGAATGATGTAACATACTAATGAAGGTATTGTTGCGCAGCGCAAGTCGGTATGACAACTCGTGAGGGGGTAATTCACTGAAAGTGTGCTCGACAGTATCATTTGAGGAAGAATGTGCACGTGTGAAAATAGGGAGGTACATGTGTAACAGGAAACCTGCATCAACAATCAGAAGACTCAAAAAAGACATAATCAATAAAGCAACAATGCAATAGCTGCGGAGAGATTTACAATATTTCTATTTCTTGATCTGTTTCTGTCTATCTCTCTCTCTATTGGGATCTAACTTATACATGTCAGGAACTTGTCTAACCGATTCACCTAGGGGAGGACTTAAACAATTAAACTGTCTGACTTGCTAGATCTCAATTTTTTCTTATACTCCTCTTGAGGAGTTTTCTCGGTCAGGGGGAGTTTAGTATCAATTTCAGTCACTGGAATGGGGCCGGGCTGAAAGTCTATCTCTGGCGGCAGTCCATGAAACTTTTTTATGTGGCTTGAGTGGAGCCACCCTTTTCGGCCCTCCACCTTCACCGCGGTCCTCGTAGTCAGCAGAACAAGCTTCGGCTCCTGCCAGCGGGGCTCCAGCGGACTCTTTCGGTCGAAGTTCCTGACGAAGACAAGATCCCCCGGTGTAATCTCATGTGGCTTCACCTCGGTATTGTCGGGAAAGGCTGCAGCCACCTGTGAACGACAAGATTGTAGTGCAGACATCAAGGAGGCAAGGTAATCTGTCAGCATGTTACAATCAACATCAGTAATTTTTCGCGGCAAAGGCGTCCCCCACATATTCGGTGGTCTACCAAAGACCACCTCGTACGGGGATAGCCCTGTTCTAGAGTGTGCGACCATTCTCATGTAAAAGAGCGCGACTGGCAATGCAACTATCCAGTCCACGCCTTTCTCGGCACAAATCTTGGCAAGACGCGTTTTCAGTGTCTGGTTATGTCTCTCTACGAGACCTGCTGCTTCGGGATGTCGGACACAATGGAACTTCCACTGATATCCTAGCAGGAGTGATACCTGCTTCATAAGCTCGGACGAGAAGGGCTGACCGTTATCTGAATACACGACACGGGGCAAGCCGTACCGTGGGAAGAATTCACGTACCAGCTGCTTGGCAGTGGTCGGAGCAGTGTAATCTGAGACTGGATATGCTTCTGTCCATCGGGAAAGTGCACATACAACTACGAGGACGTACTTGAATCCTTGACAACGTTCCATCTGGATATAATCCATCTGGAGGACTTCAAAAGGGTAATCGGGAGCATGAAATCCACCTTGTTCTACGGGAATGCCTTTTCCGGGGTTGAACTGACAACAGATCATGCAAGTACGCACTTTCTGTTTTGCTGCTGCTCGCAAATGCTTGTTGAACCAAAGGTTTTGAATACTGTCTAACATGGCTTTTTCTCCTAAATGTGCAGGACTATGTGCTGTATTAATGATAACTTGAACCATAGAGTCGGGGAGAAACCATGTGGCTTTTCCCTTCGTTATCCATCCCTGATCTGTCTGGATCCCTCCTAGTTCAGTCCATTTCTTAATTTCATCTGGTGTAGCATGTGTCTGTATGTCAATTACATCTAGGGCGGGATCCCTAACTGTCATGCAATGTGTCGGTGTCGTGACTATTGTCTTTGTCATATCAGTTGTGTGAGTATGAGTTTGAGCTGTGTTTTTGGCTGTTCGATCTGCCAGGTCGTTACCCTGGGAAATGGTATCTGTGACTTTCGTATGTGCCTTACACTTCATGATGGCTATAGCTGAAGGCAAATGTATTGCTTCTAACAGAGCTTGAATGAGGGGTCCGTGCTGGATTTTGACACCGTGAGAAGTTAGGAAACCTCTCTCTTGCCAGAGAACTCCGAAGTCGTGTACAACTCCGAAGGCATAATGGTAATCTGTGTATATGTTAACTCTCTTGTTTTTGGCTTGAATGCAGGCTTGGGTCAGAGCGATGAGCTCTGCTGCTTGAGCTGACAGGATGTCAATGCGATGTGTTTCTATGACTTCAGTTTCTGTCGTGACTGCATATGCTGCTACTAACTCTCCTGTACTTGATCTCATACATGAACCATCCACATAAAGTGTCAGGTCTGGATCTGGTAATGCGATATCTGTCAAGTCTTGTCTGGGTTTCGTCGTAATGGTAATGACTTCAACACAATCATGTGCCAAAGGGTCTGTCTCACTTAATGGCAAAAGTGTAGCAGGATTCAGTGTATTACAGCGTCTGATTTCTATGTGTGGCTGAAACAATGTCAATTCATAACCTGTCAGTCGTGCTATAGTCAAGTGCTGGGTGTGTGTTCGGTTCAAAAGAACCTCCACGGCATGTGGAACTTGTACTGTCAGTTGGTGTCCTAACACTATGGAATCACTTTGTCTAATGGCTAGAGCTGTTGCTGCTACAGATTTCAAGCATGCAGGCAGAGCCTGGGCTACTGGATCTAGTGTACTAGAAAAATAAGCACACGGTTTGTGTGAACCTGCTTGATCCTGGGTGAGTACTGACAATGCAGTACCTTCGCGTTCTGTGACAAAAAGTGTAAAAGGCTTGCTGTAACATGGTGTCGCTAAAACAGGTGCTTGGCATAAGGCTTTCTTTAAGTTTTCAAAAGCTTGTGTATGTTCCTGAGTCCAAGGGAGGACAGTCGATGTCGCTGCCTCCTGACTTGTCAACTGTATGAGTGGCTTAGCTAGAAATGCGTACTGGGGAATCCATTGTCTGCAGTAAGAAGTGAGGCCTATAAAGGCCCGTACCTCCTTTTGTGTCATGGGTTGTGTCATGTTTACAATTAACTGGATACGGTCAGGTGTTAGCTGTCTCCCCCCTTTGGACAGCAAGTGCCCAAGGTACACCACTTGCTGAACACAGAATTGCAGCTTCGAAGGAGACACCTTGTGTCCCTTGTCAGCCAGGAAATGCAAAACCGTCAGTGATGCTCGTTCACATTCAGGTTCGCTACGGGCGGTGATCAGTAGATCATCGACGTATTGAAGCAGGGCAGTGTCTTCAGGCATGTGAATACTGTCAAGTTGTCTTTTCAATGCTTGGCTATAGATGCTGGGGCTTTCTGTGAATCCTTGAGGTGCGCGTGCAAATTTGAAGCTTCGACCATTTAAACAGAATCCGAAGAGATATTGGCTTTCCGGATCAATGGGGACACTAAAGAAGGCGTTCTTGAGGTCAATTAAAGTAAAGAACGTTGCTTCAGAATCAATAGCAGTCAATAGAGACAAAATGTCTGGGACCACAGGATACTGTGGTACAATGCATTTATTCAGTTCTCGTAAATCGATAACTAGTCGATAAACTGGGGATGCATTTGGATCTGTACGTTTAAGAATTGGAATGATGGGGGAATTACAGTGATTTGAGTCGGTTTCCACAACCACTCCTTGTGCAATGAGCTTGTCAATGATTTTCAGTAAAGCCACTACAGCATCTGGTGGTAACTTGTATTGTCGAATGCGTGGTAGTACTACTCCTGGCTTGAGTGTAACACGATATGGAGTAATGTGCATACAACCTACATCAGTGGGGCCTTGTGCCCACAAATGTGCAGGAACATATTGTAACCTGGGATCAATATCTCTCAACACATAGTGACACTTAAAGTCACGCAGAAACAGTCTTACTCCTTCCGGAGAACAGCAAATGACAGCTCCTAGAGCTTTCAAAGTCTTGATACCTAACAAGTTTTCTGGACATGATTTAGTGAGTAACAAATCTGTAGTACGTGTCAATGGACCAACTGCAAGGGGAAGTGGTTTCGATACTTCATTAACAATAGGCTTTCCTGAAAATCCAAGGGAAACATTCTGTGAGCCTGAGAGGGGTGCCCCTGGAACCTCGTCGTGACTTATTGTTGTCCTGCTTGCCCCTGTATCAATCAAAAACTTTCTATCTTTCCCTAATACTTAACTATGTACATAAGGACCCTCTTGATCTACAGGAACCTCAATAAGAGGCAAGCCAACCTCCCTCTCTAGGCTATTTCATGTGTATCGCTGGTAGTCGGGATAGTCAGTTTGTGCATATTGGTACATCTGCTGTGACGCATGTTGTGTCGCGGCAATCGGTTGTGGCGGTGGTACTGCTACGGTCTGTACTGTCTGTTGTGGAGCATGCATAGGCTGTATATTCTGTGGTACTTGTTGTTGGGCCTGATCTGGTCTAGGTGGACGGGGTCTCTCTTTAGTTTTGCCTGTGGAGATATTGTGTTTCAAAACTGCACAATCGTTTATATAGTGACCTGGCTGTTTACAATAGTTGCATGTTCCTTTAACGAGAACTGCCGAATTACTGGACTGTGTTGTACCCTTTTTATTACCATCAGATGGAACTGACTGAGCAACTAGCATTTTCATTTTCGTGTCTTTCATACGTCTTTGTTCGTGATCATGTTCTTCCCTAATTCTGTTCTTGTGGTACTGTAACATTTGTAACATCTGTGAAGGTGTATTAGCTTGCCATGTGCTCTCGACTTTCAGTACACGGTTCTTAACCTGAGGCAGTGAATTCTCGACTAATTTGGATACAAAAAGATGTGGATATGACTCACTACTTGCTTTCAGGCCACTATTAATAATAAAACATTTCTCAAATCGGGAATAAAAATCACTAGTATCTTCATCGGGTTTCTGTTTGCAGGCTGAGATTGCATCCCAGTCCTCCTTTTTAGTTGCTAGTAAACGTGGCAGAACCTGTACTAACAATCCTGGTAATGCTTTTGTTTTATCCCCAAGCCCTAAGCCTGGGGTTCGAGTCATTTCTTCATTTTCTAATGCAGCCCAATCAATCTTTTGTTCCCCCACCTCCCATTCTTTTTCTTTGAGTTTCTCGTAAATACCGGCAGGCAGTAATACTTTTAATATTTTCATAATGTCGGGATAGGTGTAATCTCCCATGAGTAACATGTCTTTAATTTCACGGTGAAAACCCGCTTGGTCTTTATCATGACTAGGCACTATTTTCTTCATTTCCAATAATTCCATTTTAGTTATGGGCGTGTACACAAACATACGTCTAAAAGTATTATCATCATTCCTGACTGGGTGCACTTCTCGTAAGGGATTCTGTCTGTCTATGTAATACATTTTTCTTTCAACGGGTGGGGCTGGAACAAACTGTGGATTCTGGAAAGCACTATATCTATGCCGATGTTCTAAAATTACTTTAATTAAGTCGGTACCTAGGCCTCTCCATTTATTCATGAGTAGTTCTATTAGTATATCAGATAGGGGGCCTGGATCAGAGTGTTGGCTTTTATATAATATAAGGAGGTGTTGTATCATGTACATACCAGCTAGTCGCTGTTCGTCTGGGGAAAGGCTCAAAAAGGTTTGCGCTACTGCGTCATCATTATATTTATCGGAATTGTCAGCCCATTGTACTGCTGACCTGGCTAATTCTTGTTCATCCATGGAATCGAGTACATGGTACCCCATTCGTTCTTGAAGTATTTTATCGGTAGCCTGAAACAAATGTTCAGGAGTCTTCGGGTTTGACATGGCAGTGTGAAAAAGTCTCTTGCTTTCTGGGCGTATTGTGTTATTAAAGGATCTACCCTTTCCTACATATGCTATCGTTCCTTTATCTTCTGGCTCATCCTCCTCTGAGGATTTATTTGCATCTGATTCGGCTTCTCTTTCAGCTTTCTCTTTTTCATGGAATACTACTATTTCTTTACGGATTTTTCTCCACATAGAATCTATACTTTTTTTTTTATCATGTTTTCCGTCTGAAATATTCTGACTCCAGGTAGTTAGTACCTTCATCTCTTCTTTATTTACACCAGGCCGGTCTCGTTCTCTTATGAAACAGTTTATGAGGAATCTTAATATTAGACTTTGAATGTCTACTTTCTGATGCGCCATGGCCTCCTGAATACATTCCTGACCCTCCCCCGTCTGAACAAAATGATATGTCCTGTCTAGATTATCTGTCATTCCTGGGAACAGAACTAAAAAGTCTGCAGCACGTCTTATACGTATTGAGGCTAATAACATACAACCATCTTTGCCTGGTATGGGGTCATATCTACAGTCTGTGATAAGTTCTCTCGCCTTTTCACTTGTAATCGGTATCGGAGTACGTTGCATTGCTAGATCCCTAGTGTTTAATCGATGTCCTGGTGGCGGGGTATGGAAACCTCCTGATGTACCTCCTGATGCACCTCCTGAAGCGGAGGCTTGAGCAGGATCTGTCAGTAGGGCCGTGTCAGGCCCGAAAGGGTTAAGCGGATTAGTAGGGGGTGCGGGAAGTGGTGGAGGACTCTGCCGTTGGGGATGACGGTCAGGGGGATGACGATCAGCGGGTGGTATATGTGCAGGTGGAACATTGGTATATTCGGGAGCTACGTCATCTAAATAGGAAGAAAGAAAAATGTCTTCTGCGGTCTTGTGACGTAATTTAGTCGGGAGCAATGGAGGGGGCAGATTTTTCGGTATTTCCGGGGTCGCCTTGGGCAGGCCCTCGGCCAGGACCGGATATAGTCCTGTCATAATGGCATTACTCTTTCTGTCGTGTTGTTCTATTCTGACTCGTTCCCCTTCTTCTAATAGTTCTTTTTCTTTGGCTTTTTCGGAATCCTCTTTACTTTTCTCTGCTTTTCTGAGCGCTTTCTCTGTTCGTCTATGTGATTCTTTACGCCATAATTCAATGGCATCTTTCTGTGACTGTCTGGCTTTCTTTTTCCATAATACTTCTTCTACTCTCATGATGCACTCGGCATCCCATGTCCCCGTAGCGGGCCATCTCTGATTCTCTGCTAAATCTTTGGTGTAGTCCACCCACAAGTCAAGGTATAATACGGCATCTAGACCGTGCTTATGGTACATAAAATATCCGGGAGTGTCCCTGGGTGGAATGGGAACAGCTTCCTCGAGTATCCCTTTTCTAGTTCCTATCTGTCTTAGTTTGGAGAATAAAGGCATTTTGAACCTTGCTACTTGATACTTACTCGAACTTGAACACAGTTAATACAATAAGCACAATAATGAAGATCGAACAATCACTCATACCACGACATTAAAACACATTTAAACATTTTGAAAACGAACAACAATAACTAGAGTAAAACTAGATAGCGGCATACTGGATATACTGCTAAACAGTACAGATACACCGCTAAAACAGTGCAGACCGGGTCTGTGTACCCAAACCCGTCTTGACCGGGCACAAATTAATGCACCCGTCTAGATGCGTCCCCAGCAACGGTACTCACCGGGAAGCACGGAACGGAAGGCCTCGGAAACTCGACACTGGACTGGACCGGACTGGACTTGACTGGACTCGTGACGTAGGTACTTCGGAACTGGTGGGCCTCTAGACACCTCGGACCTTTCTCTCTCGGCTGGGCTCTGGTCGGGATCCTCCGCACTCCTCACCGCCTCGTCTGGGTGTCGATAGCAGTCTCAGTCACCTCCGTTGGCCGGAAGGAGATACAGGAAATCCTGCGGGTACGCGTAATTGTCCGTCGCGGCTGTGGCAGGGGGCTAGGCTTGCAACGCACCACCGGCGTGTAAGGTGGGGGAGGGGTCCCTGTTCGGGCGCCAATTATGTGGTAAATAAAAATTACCTATGCGGAATTTATGCGGTAAAGTTCAATAAAATAGCTCAATCCAAAAAGAAAGGCAGAGTCCGTGGTATCTGAGTTTTATAAGGGTTTTATTCCATATAATGGAATGGTTCGAACCAGGTATCATGTTCCATCACCACGAAGGTTCAGGAAGGGATAGACAATGCTTTATTAACAGAGTACAATATATATAGTCAATGCATATAATGGTGATGGAATACAGAAGGCGTAACAGCTGAGAGAAACGAGATAAGAACACATGTACGTAACAGAAGGCGTGCACAAGGGCGTACACGGAGGTGTGTACTAGAGACGTCATATGAAAGTGTCATGAGTGGGTGGATTCATAAAGGAATCCTGCAGTGTCAGCAGAAATATGTGGCTAGATGCGCGCGCAGGCAACATGACGTGTGATTGACGTGGAACTAGAGGGTGAAGGGGACTTGACATTTAGCTCCGAAAGAGGAGACAGAAGTCTGGCGTGTCAGAACAACCTAATCCCAATCATATCTGGTATCTAGTGTTTGAGGAACGGTATTATCTAGAAGGAAAGGTCTCTCGGACAGAGGCTATTCTATACTGACTGCTAGTGCGTGTATAAGCGTCTATGTGTCTGCGTGTAGTGTGGGGGCCATGGGCCTATCATGGTAACAGGAGCAGTGAATTACTTGCACGGAGACAGTAAGGCCGGGCCCTTTGCTCTGCAGCTGGGAGGATGTTTACCTAAAATACTAGACAGGAATGTATTTTCGAGGAGCGGAGCAGATAACTTGAAGGCTGAATACAGTCTTGGCAGGCAAGCAGGCCGAGCCGGGCACCGCTCGCCGCGCAGGGAGTAAGGCAGAGGTCATGGATACAGAATCCAAGCTGCAGCTTTCAGAGGCAGAAAGCAGGAAGGCAGAAAGGCTCGATGGCAGAAATCAGGGCCTAACTCAACAGAGCCAGGAAAACGTGAAAGTGCACCATGTAAAGACGGTGGCAAGGCATACTTAGGAACTAAATTATCGATCCATTCATGGTGCATCTGAAAGAGGACATGTTAACGGTGGACGCAAATGTATTTGTGTCTTCATAGCTGGTCTAGGAGGGAACATACATGTACTTGAAGCACATACATGGAGACGGTGGGGTTCACGTTAGGGGACACAATTGACCATAAAAATTCATATTACCTCAAGGCCTTGGTTAAAATCCTGAAATGGAGGAAGGCCAGATGGGGTGGGAGATGATTCTCCTACCTGGCTCTCAAATTCTTGAATAGCCTGCCTTTGGATATAAGATCCCAACCAGTTCTTTACAAATTTCGTGGCCTTTTAAAAACCTGGCTTTTCCAGGTATAGCAGTGGATGGTGTACCTCTGAACTTAACTTTCCTTCTATGTTTCTCCAGCGCCAAGACGCCTCAGCAATCAAGCACTATATAAATCCCCTACTTACTTTTACTTACTTTACAAGGGTGGGAGTCTGATTCTTTGTGTTCCAGGTGAGGGCGGTTCCCTGGTTGCCTGCATTGTGGTGTCTGGCAGTTAGTGTGTGGTTTGGAGACGGTGTTAAATGCTGCTGAGAGATCTAGTAGGATGAGGCCTGGTGTGCCCCTGGTCGAGGAGGGTGCAGATTTCGTCTGTGGTGGTTAGGAGGGCGGTTGTCTGAGTTTGTGTCCTCTTCCCAGGCTGCCTCTGATTGTATTTTACTACTTTTGTTCCTGCTCCCTTTTATTGATCTGTCTGGGCAGTGACTTATTTCCTCTTCTGTTGTTGCCCTCTCTTTCTTTTTCTTTTGTTTTTTGTACTTTCTATTTCTTTTTTTTTACTTTCCAGCATTGCTTTTTCCACTGCAGGGAGGTGTGCTGCTTCTTTTTTTTTGGAGAGAAGCTGCCCTGGGCTGTCTGACCTCCCATGTGATAGGGGATTGATGCGGCCCACCTGACACCTGCGAGTCACCACAGCATGGCCTGGTGCTTGCACGTCTGCTGGGCAGGGCAGACCATCCATTGCAGGTCCACCAAACCAAGAGAGAGAGCACCGCTCTGCCCTGAAGCACAGGGCAGGGCCGCAAGCTCTGTGGGCCGGCAGCTCACGGTGACAGTGGAGGGCTGCTGGGGAAACACCCACCCAGCAGGGATTTTCGGCAGCGGCGGGACCTCTGGCAGTCACCACTGGGGCTGAAGAAGTGAAGAGTGGGTTGTGAGCATATGTTTCTCCTTTCCACAAAAGTATATATACCCATCAGTAGCCTAATTCCTTATTTGGATGTAACACAATACGAGTAGGTTGGAGTGAAAATAGTTCTTTTATTTATCACTTAATTAAATTCATTTCACTCATTATATGTTTTTTTTATAGAAAACTATGTAAAAGAGAAAGAACAGCAGACACATGTTTCGCCATGTGTGCCGAGTAAGGCCAGGGCTTTCTCAAGGCTATTTCTATCATTCCAGATAGACAAGGGATCAACGTTAAATTCGTACATTTTCAAGAATTGTGAAGTAACATTGTTTAAAACATACAAATTTCAAGATCGGTTCAGTATAGTCTCTCATCACCGGGTAAATCTGTTAGCGGATTTACCCGCTGACCAGACGGGTACTATTTTTACTCCAACCTACTCGTATTGTGTTACATCCAAATAAGGAATTAGCCTACTGGGTATATATACATGTTTGGAAAGGAGGAACATATGCTCACAAACCTTTCTTCACTTGTCCCTTTGAGAAAAGGTCCGGAGCCTCGAGCAAAAATTCCTTCAGAACTCTAGGGATTCATATCCAGATTCAGGATCTCTGGAACGTTCCTATTTTTTACCTTAACAACCACTGGGGCTGGAACAGGCGGCGGGCTCCTCAGTGCACCCAATGCTTACTGGCGACCTGGATGGCCCGATGGCGTTCTTCGCCACACATCCGGCCGAGCAAAGCAAGGAAGCAGGAGGGATGGCAAAGGTGAGCAGGTGAGGCAGGGGTTCGGCACCGCCCTTGTCCCTGGGGAGCGGGTTGGCCCACATGTAGGAAAAGGCCTACATGGTACCCACAGAAACACACAACACAGTTGGCTGACTGTTTGGGCAAAGTCCTTGAGCGGTCTTTCGCCTGTACATTTATCTCCTCAGGTGAGCCCGCCCTAAGGAATGCGACAGATGCAACAATGTTGTGGAGATGCCGGGTGGCTCTCTATAGGAGACAGCAAATCAGCACAAGTAGAAATTGTTAAAACAAATGATAGGCAATATTTGAATTAATGTTAAAGATAAAATGAAATAGGAAAATGTGGATGTTTTTTTCACAGTGAAAGCACTCTGTAGCTCAGACCACTTCTCAACAACACCTGAAGTCCTTGTGAAATTTGAATGCAACCTATAGCAATTTGTGATACATAAAAAGCACCCTTTTACGGTCGAGCATTTGAGACCTCTTGTATGTACTTCAGTATATACTCATTATATACTTATGTGTATGTACTTTGTGGGCTTTGGAGATCAGCCCTAGTACTTGTCTGCTTCCGCTTAGGGACTTTTTCTTTCAACTGCCTCTTTTCAACTGTCATTATAAAAAACAACAAGCAGAGGTCAGTGAAGTATCAGAATTGCTTTCTGCTGAGCGACTTTCTCTTTTTTTATTTTTCTGGCAACTGCCTCTATTTAACTTTCTTGATAGAAAACGACCAGCCGAGGTCAGTAAAATACTAGAATCCCTTTAGCATTCTCTAGATTCAAGTCCATAGAAATTTTCTCCCATGAGCACCCACAGACAATAATATTTTTTTCAAATCTTGTATTTTCAGTGATATGGCCACTGAAGGCCCTGATGTTATATTAAAAACAGAGCTTTGGACTACCATTTCCAGCTGAAAGGCAATATTTCTCTCCATGTGTTCCCATACCTGAGCCATATGGCCATGTCTGAACAGGGTTGGTGTGGTGAGCAAAAAAACAATGGATTTAGGCCCAGATATCTGTACTGGGGTGAATGTATGACATTGTTCTGCATTCTGTCCATCAACTGTTGTTTTTGCCCATACCTGGCATGTCACACAGTTTGATGGTTGCTTTCCCTCCTTGTTAAAGAACAGTAGTTGTTTCAGCACCCAGGTTAATGTTCTGCATAGCTAAATACGTATAAGGTCCCAAAGGCGAGACTGATTGCATTGCAAATGCGTATTTTTACATTTTCGTCAATTTCGTAGATCACAATATGGAATCCAAAAGGTGGGGACCCCCTTTTATTTCTTTGGAAGTATTTGATTAGATTTGGTGAAATGCCTGACTTACTCTTCTCTGTGAAGGTTGGAAATCAAAATTTGCATCTGCACAGCTGAGAGCATGGCAGCGGACTATAGAATGTCAGTTTCAAACCACCATTCAGTCTTCCAATGTAGGAGGACGAGTCTGACTTTCGAGAGTAGGCGGAAACTATTTGGTACTCCCTGACTCTCCATTGTCTCCCAAATGCTGTTTGGTGTCTACTAAAATGTGTGACACATCCTGCGTGCAGCCGCAGCTGGCGAATTTTAAAACTGGTGTGGCGCGTGCAACACATGAATCATTAAATCAGTCACTATGCCTAAAATTAGGCAGCGCAAGGGAGTGCTTAAATTTAAAATGCAAATAGTAGCAAACATTTAGTTAGAAAGAGTACCATACACTTACACTGTATGTTACAAACAGAGGGCCTTATTTATGAAGGACTTGCGCCACTGGTGCGTCACTTTTTCCCATGTTAAAAGTGACGCACCGGCGGCGCAAGGCCTTCATAAATAAGGCCCAGTGAATCTATATCCAGACTACGTGTATTTAAATGGTGCAGTTTTAAAAGTATATATTATCTCTAACTTTGGCTGCGAGAAATATAGGATAGCCGCTCAAGTGTTCATAACTAATAAAGGAATTAAAAACCAACAGTCAACACGGATTTGCATTGGAAAATCATTTCCTAAGGTAGGGATATGCTTAAATTTGCATTGCAGAGTTGATCGGCGCGAATTGCATTTATAGGTACGTTTTATTTTTATAGAATGTGCACCGATCAGCTTTGCAATGGAAAGATAACTTTAAGTAAAATAAGTAAACATAAATAAAAATATCATTACCTTGATGAGCTGATCCTCCAAACTCTTGCTGCCATTCCAAGATGTGCTTGTTGGGTAATAGCCTTCCAGCCAATCCAAATACTGGTGTCATGCTGCTGTCAACATGAAACTGAATAAGAGCACTGCCAGGATTAGCTGGGTCAGGGAAACACAATGCTCCATCAGAGACTGATGGGGCTGTGTTGAAGCTCTTTCAGCTCCCATGTAGTGTTTATTTTGGGAGCTAGAGCTGGGCACTGCACGGCAAAAACAGGCCCAATCTGACAGGTGCACTTCTTTAACACAGCCTCAGTCAATCCTTACCACATTGCCCTACAGGAACCAAAGGCATTGCTATATGGAGTCTTGGGTGTAGTGGCTCCCACTAGGGGGCCAACACCCCGGCGCTCCTATGGATGAGCCACACCTGCCTAGATGGAGCACTGTTACTGCACTTCACAAGGGTTTGTTCGCTCTTGCACCTATATTAGTAATACAGTTAGGGTGCAAGCATAACACTGTTTCCTCGTTTAAATGGGGACAAGCACCAAATTAATTGAAGGAATACCCTTTGAGACTGCCCAGCACATACAATTACCCCAAGCAATGGATATTACAGAATGGGCCACAAACGAGTCTGCAGCACTTTTTGTAACACAGAAGTAAACTGGGTATGCAAAAAAGCAGCCCTAACCCAGCAAACTCCTTGGCAAGGGGAAACTTCCATAACTTCGCCCATGGTGTACTGAAGACAGTGTGATCCTGGTGCAGATCCTGCTTCAAGTGCTTTGCCCTGCACAGTCCAGCACTAGCACACCTGCCACTCTGTATTTGTCTACAGAGGTATTCTTGGCTTAAAAAGTGGAGACTGTGGCGCCCTTAGAGGATCAGTGCATTTCCTTATGCTCCATCTCTCATGGGTGATTTCAGCACCCCTCTATTACCAAAAGTGTGTAACACAATAACAGCTTATAACCTATACGTGTACCATTTCACTGTCAGTCTTCCATTGGCTGAAGGGGCACACTTTTCCGACTCGAGTGGTCCCTTCTGGTGATTTGTGACAGCCCTTACTTGGTCCTTGGTTCCTCGCTGCTACTCTGCGGACTTCTGCAGTGAGGATTACTCCAGCGCCTCGCCGGACCCGCTTCGCGGGTCCCGCAGCTCTTTTGTGACTTTTGAAGCTGCTGGCTGCTGGGAACCCTTCTGTGAGGAGCGCGGGGCAGGTGAGAGCGTCGGCGGGGCTGCAAGCACACAGGCAGGGACTCCAGTGTCCAGGAGTCCCTGCGCGCCCAATCTGCCACACCTGGGCTGCTCTCCCCGCTGGCCACGCCCCCCGCCAACTGAGTTAAAAGCGGATCTTGCCTACGGCCCACCGGGACCCTTCTGGTGATTTGTGACAGCCCTTACTTGGTCCTTGGTTCCTCGCTGCTACTCTGCGGACTTCTGCAGTGAGGATTACTCCAGCGCCGCACCGGACCCGCTTCGCGGGTCCCGCAGCGCTTTTGCGACTTTTAAAGCTGCTGGCTGCTGGGAACCCTTCTGTGAGGAGCGCGGGGCAGGTGAGAGCGTTGGCGGGGCTGCGAGCACACAGGCAGGGACTCCAGTGTCCAGGAGTCCCTGCGCGCCCAATCTGCCACACCTGGGCTGCTCTCCCCGCTGGCCACGCCCCCGCCAACTGAGTGAAAAGCGGATCTTGCCTACGGCCCACCGGGACCCTTCTGGTGATTTGTGACAGCCCTTACTTGGTCCTTGGTTCCTCGCTGCTACTCTGCGGACTTCTGCAGTGAGGATTACTCCAGCGCCTCGCCGGACCCGCTTCGCTGGTCCCGCAGCGCTTTTGGGACTTTTGAAGCTGCTGGCTGCTGGGAACCCTTCTGTGAGGAGCGCGGGGCAGGTGAGAGCGTCGGCGGGGCAGCGAGCACACAGGCAGGGACTCCAGTGTCCAGGAGTCCCTGCGCGCCCAATCTGCCACACCTGGGCTGCTCTCCCCGCTGGCCACGCCCACCCGCCTATCAGCCTATGAGCCTGCTGTATTTGTGTTTTAAGGAGACTAGAGCTTCCGCTTCGCGGGAGCGCGCCGGGAGAAGCCCGGGACAAGGGCGGGACCGTCTAAGGCCGCCATAGGCCGGATTAGGCTGGGCTGGGCCTACCCTCTTTAGCTTGTCACTTGAACATTGGGTTCTTTTCTTGTTAAATTTCTCTATAGTTCTGCACCCATCACGGTTAGTTATGCCTTCTCCGGCTAGGGAGGGCACTCCCATGAAGCCGGGAGGGGTAAAAAATAGGACTCTAGATAATTATTTCCCCCGGGCTGCGGGAGAAGGGGATAAGGAAAGCACCTTGATTAAGCTCAGGGCAGAGCGCAGACGCTCTATAGAAAATCTGAAAAATAGGCCCCTCGGAGATAACTCTATGTCACTTAGTGAGGAGTCAACCTCACTGGATGATGTTCCACTTTTGCTGAGGGATTGTACCAATAACCCGACTGACCCAACCATTAACTTAACCCCCTCTATCAGCCAAAGTAGTGTGACTATTGATTTAATTTCCCAGCCCCCACCGGCTACTAAAGCCAGGAAAGCTAAACCCAAGTTAACCTCTGTGCAAGGGGTACATGGGCCCCCACCGAATAAACGCAGGAGGAAGTTGAGGGGTGTTCAAGGAAAAATTAAAACAAAAATCCCCCACTCTGATTTCGGGAGGGCAACAAACCCCCCCCCCCCACCCCCTGAGAGGTTAGTGGAAGAGGTACATTCAACATCCCTTGAAAAGGTTACCACTGTCACCGACTTGACAGATGCCACGGCAAACAATGCTACCAATGTCGCCCTTTCTGTCGTCCCGCTAGGAAATCTTGCATTTTTGCTCAGGTCCCTACTATTACCAATTAGCGAGAGTATTAAAAAGGTAGAGATCAGACTTACCATTTTGGATGCCACATTAAATAGCATGAAACCCTCGGTTGGCCTCCAGGGCAGATCTCCTGAGACTATTCCCCCTCCCATGGTCCCTCAGAATCCCCCTAATAGGGCAGTTAGTTTAGCCCCCCCCGGGTCACCACTGTTGCTCCCCCTCCACAACCTCCCATGATTAACTCAGTCCCAGCCCATCCTCCTAATCCCAATAGGCTATCTTCACCTGCAGGCCCAGCTCCCTCTATACCAACTATTGGTAGTACTGCTCTCCCACTCCCAATGAAGCCTCCCCCTAGGCCACGTAGGCCCAATCTCCCCCCAGAGGCAAACGACTTTATGGTAGTCATGGCTGGTGTTCCCCCACTTGAAGCGGGCGAAGCTGAGAACTTCTGCTCATTGAAAAGTAAGGTAATCAAGTGGTTGAATGTGAACAGACCACTCCCGGTACATCTCAATAATGAAATCATTATGGTGAGAAGCGTGCCTTGGGTGGGCAAAACAAACAAATCCATAATAGGGGATTGCATACTGGTAAGTTTCAGAGATGTTGGGACTGTTATGCACATATGCAGAGGGAAGAACAGATCATTAGAATCAACAATTCAGACCCTCCATGTGTCTTTCTTTTTCCCCCCTACCCCAATGCACCCCAATCAAACCGTTGACAACTGGACGAGGGTCGCCCGGAGGGGCAGACATTATGATTTTAACGCTCGGCCAGTTTTTCCTCGCCCGGAGTTTCCCTTCCACAGTTTCAATCGATTTAGTTGCCTGAACGGACTTGAGGGGGTTGATTGACACACGGGCAGATATACCAACAGAATGGGAACTGTATCTCCAGGACCTGAAAAAACAGGGGACTCTATATTGGAACTGGAGCAGCAAAGCCCCCTGGTACAACAATCTTCACCTACTAGGGTTAGGAGGATTGAGGCAGATGTGCCCATGATTACAGCCATTGAACTTACAGGGGGAAGAAACGGGCTGGAAACGGGTCAGGGGGAGACTGTGGAACAAACTGAGCTTTATGGGGGAATAGAGCAGGTCAACGAGGCACTGAGATTTATCTCCTGGAATATAGCAGGTTTGGCAGCTAAATTTAACAACAAAGAGTGGCGTAATTATATTAGCAACTTTCATGTAATTAGCCTACAGGAGACATGGGCCCTTGATAACAGTAACTTCCATATGCAGGGGTATAAATGTTTTTTTGTCCCGGCGCAAAAAATGAGACCGGGGAGAGCCATGGGAGGACTATCCATTTATGTAGATCTAAACCTTCCGGGCAGCTGGTCCACCCCAGATTGGAACTCCCATACCATACAAGCAGTACGGTTTACCGGGAAGGGGTTAAGACTCACTGTTTTTAATATTTACAACAATGGGGCAGGGGAAGACCATACCTCATTTGTAGGAGAGTTGGAAGACAGACTGGGTCAGGAAAGTAAAGCTCAGAAAAAGGGGCAGGTACCTGCTCTGCTGGTCATGGGAGACTTTAACTGTCACCTATGCTCGGCACTGGTCCCAATAGATGCAGAATGGTCTCATTGCCCTGTAGAGAATGGGCCGCATTTCTCCCACACGCCGGATGGGTTAGCTTTTAGTAAACTCCGGCGTAATTATGATCTAGAGCACACTGTCAACATGATGGGTGTGCAGAGAGATGGTACCCTCCCACCTACATTTAAGGGCAGAGGATGCCCATCCATCATTGATTATATCTTGGTTTTCAGATTTTTAACAAATAGAGTCATTAGTGTAGGGATTGAATGGAGCAGTTTTAGTGATCGCAACCCCCTTTTTTTGGGGTTGTTGTATCAGGTGGGCTCAAAAAGTAGATCCCAAGGTATAATTACGGAGAAGGTAATAGACCAGGGTAGGAGACTAAGGTGGTCCAAAATAGACGGGGAAACCTTTTATAAATCCCTGATGGACTCTGGCAAACCCGCCATTGATAACTGTTTAGACATGGATGTTCAAGGCCTGAGCCTACTTGAAGCATTTGGCCAGATTGCTGACCTTATAGATGGTCTATTAAAAACCAGCACGCCCACAAGGAACCACTGTAACCCACGTTGGTTCGATAGAGACTGCTCAAAGACTCTGAGGGAGCTCAAAAGCAGCCTCAAAAACAAACCAAGGGACTCCCTACAAATCATGGTGTGTAGGAATAAATACAAGAGGGAGATTAAGAGGAGGGAATTAGCCCTACAGGGAGAAGCGTGGGCAGACCTAAGAGAAGCTGGGGAAAAAAGGGACATGTCCGGGTTCTGGAGAATTATTAATCAACCTACTTTCCAGGAAAATAACACCCCGGAGATAGGATCCAATATCCTCCCAGAACAGTGGGGTTTTCATTACAAGGGACTGTATAACTACGAGTCAGGAGGCAGCGAAGAGCTTTCTGAGATCTCACACCTGGGCTCTACAGTAGTGTTCACCATCAAGGAGATCACGGCTGGAATAGAGGGATTGACAAAAAATAAAGCCCCTGGCCCTGACGGAATCCCCCCTGATTTGTTTTTGAGCTGTGTAGAACTCTGGGCTCCCATAATGACCAGGGTCATAAATACCGCCATCATTTGTGGCCTGCCACCGTCCTGGTCTAAGGCCATAATCGTCCCTATTTTTAAGAAGGGCAATAGGGATGACCCTAAGTGCTATCGCCCGATTTCCCTGATTGATGTATCTGCCAAACTTCTGGGAAGGGCGATCCTTAATAGACTGTCCGAGTGGACCGAAGAAAATAACTCCTTCTCGGACACTCAATATGGATTCAGGACGGGGAGGTCCACCAGTGATCAATGCCTGAACCTCTATATGCTGACAGCCAAATACACCATGGCCAGCAATGAATCCATCTATATGGGGTTCATGGATTTGGCAGCGGCATTCGATCATGTCAATAGGGAGAAACTTTGGGTCATGATGTCCCTTATGGGGATAGAGGGTGGCCTAATTAATATCCTAAGGGAACTCCACAGTGACACCTCTGCTAAGGTTCGTTTCAACAGGGAGGGGGGGCTGACCGATTCATTTCCCTGTAAGAGTGGGGTTCGGCAAGGTTGTATTCTTGCCCCTTTTCTATTCTCCCTTTATATAAATAATTTGGAGCAGTTTTTGTTAAATCTTAAGACAGATTGCCCAAGGGTGGGGACGCGTCATATTCCTGTTCTGGTTTACGCAGATGACGCGGTCCTGCTCGCACGGACGCCTAGGAGCTTACAGATTCTGATTGACTGATTTGTTAAATTTATGGGCTCCCTAGACCTTTTTGTCAATCTGGGCAAATCATATGTGCTGCTGGCTGGTAACAAACCTTTCACCAAATTTATGTACACGATAGGAAACCACAAAATAGAAGAGGTTAAAACATTTTCCTATCTATAAAGACAGTGAGGGCTCACAACCTGGTCAGGAGCGTTGAGGGTATGGAGCCATACTTGTACCTCATGCACAACGCTCAGGATAGATTTTTGATGTGCCGCTTTAGATTAAATTTGCTTCCTTATTTACTGGCATCACCAGCAGGGTTCTCAACAACAATTGAGCAGAAGGGATTCTGCGGCTGCGACAATAGGTCTCCGCAGGATTCCCTGGTACACAGACAAAATATCGATTTTTAAATATCGATATACAAAAATATCGAAGTTTAAATATTGATGGGACAAAATATCGAAGGTAAGTAATATCGACAGTCTTAATATCGATATTGGTATGATATCAGTAATATCGAAGTTGTAAATATCGATGTCAATAATATGGAAATTAATAACTTTGATGTTACTAATATCAATTTTTAAATAAATTTAGTGTATATTATATTGTATTTATTATGTTTTATTATTTATTTTTAATGTCATTTAATTAAATATTGTCTTTTACTACTGTAGCGGGTTGTGGGTTTATAGGGGAATAGGGTGGGAAGTAATTTAATTATGTTAAATTAATTATTAATTAGTAGGAATTATTAATTAATTAATTGAGAAATAATTTTTAATTATTTTTAATTAATTGATTAATTGATAAATATGTTCTGTAGCGGGTTATGGGTTTATAGGGGAATAGGGTGGGAAGTAATTTAATCATAATTAATTAATTGATATATGTTTGTACATATTTTAATTAATAATTAATTGGTAATTAATTTCTAGTAATTAGTTAATTAATTAATATAATTTTTTACATATTTATAATTATTAATTAGTTGGTAATTAATTAATATTAATGATTTAATTACATTAATTATAGTAAAAATATATATATATATAATTTATTGTTATTCTTAATTAATTAATTGGAAAAAATAATATTAATTATTAAATTAAATTAATTACTAATGTGCTAATATATTTACTTTATTGTTATTGTTAATTAATAATTAATTGGTAATTAAAGAATATTAGGCAATTTTGGGTAAAGGAGTATTTTTAGGGTTCAGGGTCAGTTTTCAGTTTTTGGGTAAAGGAGTATTTTTAGGGTTCTGGGTCAGTTTTCAGTTTTTGGGTAAAGGGGTATTTTTAGGGTTCAGGGCCAGTTTTCAGTTTATGGGTAAAGGGGTATTTTTAGGGTTCAGGGTCAGTTTTCAGTTTTTGGGTAAAGGGGTATTTTTAGGGTTCAGGGTCAGTTTTTAGTTTTTGGGTAAAGGGGTATTTTTAGGGTTCTGGGTCAGTTTTCAGTTTTTGGGTAAAGGGGTATTTTTAGGGTTCTGGGTCAGTTTTAAGTGCATGGGTAAAGGGGTATTTTTAGGGTTCAGGGTCAGTTTTCAGTTTTTGGGTAAAGGGGTATTTTTAGTGTTTAGGGTCAGTTTTCAGTTTTTGGGTAAAGGGGTATTTTTAGGGATAAGGGTCAGTTTTCAGTTTTGGGGTAAAGGGGTATTTTTAGGTTTCAGGGTCAGTTTTGGGTTTTTGGGGTACAGGGATATTTTTAGGGTTCAGGGTCAGTTTTGGGTTTTTGGGGTACAGGCGTACAGGGTAAAAACAAAAAAATATTACATTAAATCAAATAAATTACATGAAAAAAATTAAAATTACTTTAAATTATTAAGTGTTTTATTTATTTTAAATGTATATGTATTAGTTTTAATTTTGTTTTAATATTTTTATTTAATAGTTGTAAAATTATATGTATTTTAAAATTATTTTTACATTATTAATAATACATTTAAAAAACGATATTTTTGATTCCGATATTTTTGTACTACGATATTATTTTTTCGATATTTTTGTACTTACCTTAATGAAGATAGGATTCCGATATTTTTGCTGTCGATATTTTTGCTCCGATATTTTTGCATATCGATATTCTGTCTGTTGATATTATGTCAGACATTCGGATTCCCTTCACTTTGTACTACTCTGCCCTTTCTTCACCATGCCTAGGCGCAGATTTCTAGTGAGAAGCCAATCTGGAACATGCTAAAGAGGCCCTAATTTACCTACAGAAAGCATCTGACCCATTAACATTATGCTGCATAATGAATTTTATCAAAGTGGCTGTCCGTTTAAGGGTAACCAGAGGAGAAGAATGATGTTTAAAAATTGTTATTATTCTTTTTTAAAATGCTATAATCCCTTTCCCTTTTGTAATATGTAAACAATAATTATTATATTCGGGATCTTGAAAATGATTTAATGAACTTTTTACTTATGTATATATGTATGTGCTTTTATGGTGATTTTTAATCATCGAATAAAGAATCCTTGAATTGAATTGAATTGACTCGAGTGGTCATTCTGTGACTTACTCACCAGGGGTGGCAAAATGCAACCCTTATGAACACGTGCCCCTTTAAGTGATAGCATATCACAATTTGCATCTATCTTTATATGTGTGTACAATTGGTGCTTTCCAAGAAAGAGTGCTACCTGGATCGTTGCCTTATGTTACCATGGGTGGAGCTTAAGTATTCCCATGTATCAACCCATGGGGGCGTAACAAGGAGAAATATCTTTTATTTTCCTAGTTTTTTCATCTTTATACATGTGCTTCATTCCACAGCACTCAAAAAGAGGATAAACCCCCAAAGGATTATTTATGGCTGTAAGTTGTCCCTTCCTGCATTAAAACAATACTGCCTGCAAGGCAGGCACCCATGCACCATAATGCAAGGGTGCCTGAGATGGCTCTAGGTAGCTAAAAGTGAGACAGCCTCTCCCTTTCACGCAGTGCAGTTCAGCAAAGTGCAGCAAGGTGTCTCGCTGCGTTGCTTAATGAAAAATATTTGTAAATCTGCCCCTTTATACTTATTATGGTCATAGTGGGGCAAGAGCTTGACCGGTGATTTGAAACAGTGCAGGAACACACGGCTTTGCCTTAGACATTTTTAGGAGCAAATTAGACTATATAGGAGAATGCAGACATCTTCATTGGACCAATTAATTTATTAAACTTTCAATGTGCCAACATGTTTCGTGGCCACTTTGTATTGCAAGGAGGTAGGTATGTAAGGAAAGATGCGGAACAATGTTGAGAGAACAAAAGCTTTGCATAAGGAACTGTGAGTTCAATGGTTTATTATATGGCATGTGAATGATATTTTACAGTATAATAAACTCTCTACCTTTACTGGGTCCAGTCAGATTCAATTGAAAACCCTTAGATCAATCCTGGATAGCTGTGGTTCTGAGCAGTCAAGATGTGTCAAAGGAACAGGCGCAAAGCACTAAGAAGTACTAATACAGCTGAATAGACATAAACCGGTTTTAATAAAAATACAACAGCAATATATAAAAATAGATTGTATTTGTATCTTCAAATAGACACCTCAATGATAAAACTCTACTGGAGCATTCCAGAAATATGATTTTTTCAACGCACAATAAATATCTGCTTTTTCTTTCAACACAATAAATCATTGTAATAGACCCTGCTTGAGGTCAACTTTGCAAAGTTTGTAAAACGTTTATAAAGTTGTAAAGTACTACTCTGGCTGCTTTGGGCAACCAACTCCAGCATGGAACATGTCACATCTGCCAAAGAGGCGTGGTTGAGAAGTTACCTTGCAGGCAAAGTAGTCTCCAGTCCAGTCTTCGGCTCTATTGGTGAACCACCATAGATTTCAATGGAGTGATACTAATGCAAGGTATACAGCATGCTGAAGATGCTGAAGGGCACTGAGGATGTTTATCTGGTGGTGTGTGTCTTCCTGGAGCTACTCCTTGGTTCACACGTATGGTGGGGTGACTTTGGCAACAGGGGTTGATGTCCCTCGAAGTCCAGTTGAAGTCCAGCCAAAAAACATATACCAATGGTCTACTGGTCTCTAGTTACAGCAAAACCAGTGGTTCCCTTTAAGTAGTGACAACTCCTTTAGAGGGTGACCAAACTGCACACTGCTAAATCTCCAGCGTCAACCAGACTCATATACAAGGGTCAGGACTCTGCCTCCCAGGCTGCATGTTGGAGGTCAATCATGGTCAGGTATTCTTGGCTACCAACTCACAAAGGCAAGCTTCTTCAGCTTTTGTAGCTGTAGCTGTAACAGGAAATCAATCAACTGACTCTTGGAGTCACTACTTCAGTCTGAAGCTCGGGGATCACTTTTCCTTTGGCAGGGCACCACAGGCATAGTCCTCTCTTTGCTAGCACAAGGATCAGCAGGTGCAGTACAGTCTTTAGTGCAGCTTCTATTTGTTGGGTTCATGGAATGGCAGGGCAGTCCTTCTTCTGCCCTTTCTCCAAAACAGATGAGAATTAAGTGCCGGGGTGCCACTTTTAATGCCAGGTTTTTCCCTCTGGGAATGTGGTGACTACTAGCCAATCAGCTACCAGGTCCCCTCCCACCTAGTGATGACTTTGTATGAAGTGTACTAAATTCAGGGAGTGGTCCTGCACATCAAATGTAATCTAGTGAATCTAAATTTGATCGTTTTCAATGTGTTTTAAAATGAAATTATGTGTGCTATCACGAGTGAGGGATTTAGAAACCACTGCCTGCGTGATGCACTGCTAACGACACTGAGTGTCTCTACAAAATGTCAACACTCTTTACTAATTGCAAATATTGTATTTATACATTTTGTATCGGTGTTAAATCAACTCATTTTCAAAAATCTAAAAATTATTGTACTTGACAGAGTACAGAATTAAATTTCATTCTCATCTTTTACAAGCCATCTCCATAAAGATTCCAAATCTCATGAAATATACATGAACAAGGATACATTGTTAAACTGTGTTATCAACATCAATCCCAATGCATTTCGGGTTCCTCCGAACCCTTCTTCAGGGATATACAGTGCATGAAATTAAGAACATTTATCCAAATCCTGATGTCCTTTTCATGGGCCTACAATGCAATGTTGAAAAAGCCAATCACTAAAAATGTCAGAAATTACAACATTCTCATGAATACATGTGTCAAAATGCTATTAGGATTTGCACTTGCAAAAAGAAATAGAGTGAGAAAGATACGAGACTCCGAAATAATCCCTGTGTACTGCTTAAATTGCCAAATGAAAAAAGTCCATATGAAAGTGCTCGTAAAAGTACATGAACTGACACAATTCTTCCGTGTTGTACGTGCAAAAGCAAACAAAATAGAAGTCAACAGTCCAGGCCCAATGTGAATGTGTTTTATGCGTAAACAAAGAGAGTTGTTAGCAACAGTGGCCCCGAAAGGGGCAAGGTCTGAACCATGTATAAAAAGCTTACCACCTTTATTGCACAAGGGAACCCAAGAAAGCAATATGCTAGGGACCTTAGGGAATTGTATCTTTATACAGGACAGTGGTCCCTAGACAAAAAGGATTGTTGAGGGATAAATATAGACAAAATAGACACTATTCTTTGTCCAGCCGGACAGATTTATTTTCTGATAAACAATTTCAAAGAAAGTTCTAATGTGAGAACAGCAGGACACCAGTCGATGTCCAACTGACACATTAAAGGAAGGGACAAACAAGGCAACTCAAACAGTCTGTGTAGTACAATTCACAGTCAGACAATATTAATTGCACACTATTGCTGGCATCAAATAATACAATTCATACACATATAGTGTGACACGGTCGACGACGTTTCAAACCTATGACTTGTTAAAGGTTTATCTTCAGGACATTAAATATATGCCTTCTATTTTTATAAAAAGTCACAATTAACTTTTTCAGCCCGTACTGCAGGACTGGCATGAAGGCCGATAGCCTGAGTATTAGGGAATGCCGAATAGACAGCAAGACAGCCCCCACTGATAGAGATGTTGCGTGGAATAGCTGTGGACGGGCCGTCAATGCGTCAGTACGGGCTGAAAAAGTTAACTGTGACTTTTTATAAAAATAGAAGGCATATATCTAATGTCCTGAAGATGAACCTTTAACAAGTCATAGGTTCGAAACGTCGTCGACCGTGTCACACTATATGTGTATGAATTGTATTGTTTGATGCCAGCAATAGTGTGCAATTAATATTGTCTGACTGTGAATTGTACTACACAGACTGTTTGAGTTGCCTTGTTTGTCCCTTCCCTAAGTGTGTCAGTTGGACATCGGCTGGTGTCCTGCTGTTATCAGATTAGAACTTTCTTTGAAATTGTTTATCAGAAAATAAATCTGTCCGGCTGGACAAAGAATATAGTGTCTATTTAGTCCATATTTATCCCTCAACAATCCTTTTTGTCTAGGGACCACTGTCCTGTATTAAAAGCTTACCACAGCCGACTGGCAAATTTTATGCGAACCCTCGAGATGTGACAAAACTGGAATGAGACATAAGCACTAAACTTTAGTCTGCTCCGCTGTAAAAGTGACCATTATGCTCTGTGTGCAGTTGCACCACAATTATCATCTTACCCATATGAAGCGTGTTGCCTCTTAGGTAACACAATTTCAAAATCACCCGTAGGACCGGCAGAAAGCTCTGAAAAACAATTAATGTAATCCCTGGTTAATGTGCTGTAAAACTTACTGCACTACAAGAAACTCCTAAATTGTTCTACCAAACACCGTAACACTCACCGATTCCTCGAACCGCTTATGGCTTCCTGTGTATCTGAGGACGCTGTTCACATGCGTACAAACGCGCGTAGAGTGTTCTCTACGTTACGTGATTTGTTTAAAGGAGCACACCTCCCTGAGTTCCTGTGAGGCCAAGTTTCTTGTAAAAACGAGTGTAACTTTATTAAGACTGCACCACTGAACAGTATCTGTCAAAGTAACAACTAAAAGATAACAACAGCACCCTAGTACCGCACGCATGATATATAATAATGAACTGGTCAAATATATGATATAAAACATGCTAGCAGAGTGACTTCAAATGTAGGATACGATTGCGATATTCCGGTACTGCAAATGCTCTATCTGTTCCATACCTAACACTACTACTCAGGATCAATGTGTGTAACTGAAATATGAAATTAAAAGTGGTTCTAAAATCCAAAAGGGATGAAATATATGTTCAGCCACTCCTAAAGAGTTAACTGTCTGCCAAAGTTTCTCCACTCAAAACCATCTACTGTAACCAATTCATTACAAAAAGAACCTCCACTTATGGTACAAATGAGATGTATGGTACCTACAATACCAACACCTGCAATCTAAAACTTCCTGCTATATGATGAAGAAAGAAAAAGGAAGAAGGAGTGCAAATCCTGTACATAAACCAACTGTAGTTGACATCATCCATATAATACCACTTTACACAAAACATAAAAATTCATAGTGATTGTTAAGGCCCCTTGGGTTAACTCTATCCAACATCTTAATCCAGTGTGTTTCTCTACGTGCCAGGGTTGTATTTATATCAACACCTGACTGAGAATGGATTTTTTCTAAAATGGTAAACCTCAGTTGGGGAATGGTGTGTGCGGCATTCAACCAGTGTGCAACTAAAGGGGAGGTAGTATTTTGATTCTGAATTCTACTTTTATGTTCTACTATTCATGTCTTGATTGTGTGACTGGTTCTGCCTACGTTCACTAAACAACAGGGATATTTGATGGCACAAATGACCCCTTCTGTATTACAATCTGATGTGTGATGCAATTTCATTTTTTGACCTGTGTGAGGGTGAGTGAATGTATCCCCCAGAATGACATTCCCACATTGCCCACAATTATAACATTTCTTCATGCCCTTGTGCACCTGCTTTGTGGTAGTCTTAGGTGATTTTACAAATTCACGTAAATTCTTTGGCCTATTGTGTGCGAACAATGGTACGCCTTGAAATAGCCCTGCAAATTCTGGTTCTTGCTCTATAATTTCCCACCGCTTCCGTATGATGGCCTTAATCTGCAATGCTTGAGCTGAATATTTCAATACAAACACCTGTTGTTTCTCTGTTGCTTTCTGAGTTGTCTTAAGTAAGTCTTCTCTATTTCTCAAAGCAACCTTGCGTTCAGCTTTCACCAGTATCTCTTCAGGGTAACCTCTAGCCTTGTACTTCTCCAATTGATCTTTAATCAAAGTTTCACACATGATTTCATCAGAAGTTATTCGCTTAATTTTTGTTAATTGAGACACTGGTAGATGTTTTTTAAGAGAGTTGGGGTGTGCACTTGTATAGTATAATGCTTTGTTGACATCTGTGGGTTTAGTATAAACCGTCGTCATTAGACCTGTATCGGTTTTACAAATCTCGATACCCAAAAAGTGGACTTTATCCTGTTGGATATTATATGTGAATTGTATTCTGGGGTTATGGCTGATCAATTCTGCGATGCATTCTGCCAACAGTAGTCTTGATCCTTTCCAAACTACCAAGATGTCGTCTATATAACGCAACAAAACAGCTGCATTCTCAGAAAATATAGAGTTATTAAGGATGTGTGGATGTTCAAAGTACGCCATGAATATATTTGTGTATGCTGGGGCTCCGGGAAATCCCATGGATATGCCCGTTTTCTGTAAATAACATTTCTCTTGCCAGGTAGAGGAACTGTGATAGAGTGCGAAATTTAATAGTTCAAGGAGAAAAACCCCTTTCTCTTCAGATATGGATGATTGCAGTAGTCTCCACTCCACCGCCTCTATCCCTTCATTGTGGGCAATAGATGTATATAATGCACCCACAGCAACGGTGCGTAAGAGAATCTCCTCATTGAAATGGTGCAGAGCCACCTCCAGTTTCAGCAAACAGTCATTTGTGTCCGTGATATACGTCTCCCAAGACTGTACTAAGGTTGTAGTTGATGATCAAGAAAATACCCTACTGGTTCCAGAAGTGAGCCGCATCCAGATACTATGGGGCGAAAAGGAGGATGGAATCTGCCTTTTGCACTTTTGGGAGCATATAAATATGCGGAACTTTCGGTGTTTGACTCATTAGAAACTTGCCAGTATTTTCATCAATAATGCCATCGCTGATAACTCTTTATACAAAGACACTTAATGTTGTCATCAAATCTCTTGAAGGGTCTTGATCCAAAGGAATATAAGTGTCCAGGTCTTGCACAAGTATGTTGTTGGTGTAATATTCTACACCAAGGACCACCAGGGCTCCGCCTTTGTCAGCCAGTTGAAATGTAACAGATTTGTCCTGTCGCAGTGCGTTCAGAATTCGAGTTTCCTTCAGGGATAAATTTGGTCGTACCGGTTTGCTATATTGAATTTGCTCCAGATCTTTTTTTACTAAAATTTCAAAGGTATCCAAGGTTTAATGGAGAGGGGTGGCATATATTTGCTCTTGAGGCGAAATGGTTGTGATGCTTGCGGTTGTTCTTCCAAATTTGTGTTGATGGAAAAGAACCAACTGAGTCGTAGCTTCCACATACACCTAAATAGGGATATTTCCGTTTCCAAACTATTTGATGTGTACGTGGGAACAAACAAAGTTCCTTTGTCCAAGATCCTCAGTTTCTCTGTGCTCAAGTCACTATGAGAGATATTCATTACCAAGGATTCTACTTTCTGAGACTCCTCTGCGGTCTGCCGGTGTCTGGTGCCTTTTTTGACTTGTCCCCTACGGGTGCGCTTTCTACAGGTGCTGTTGTTTTGTCTGGTGGTGCCTTTGAGGATGGACCCTCCGCTAAAAAAGACAGTTGAATGTTTGATGTTGTTGCTGCTTCCTCCATCTGTCCGCTGGTTTGTTGTGTAACTGACCCTACTGCAGAGCGTTGTAATGATAGATCCTGATTGTTGACAACACTTTCCTCTGTTGAGGTAGCTCATGGTTTCATAAAGAAGCGTTTTTCGGCATAAGCATCAGCCCGCGAATACACTTCATCCAACTTATAGTCAATCGTATCCCTGCGAAATTTGCGGATCTTTCGCTCGTGCACTTCTCTCGCTTGCGCATCCAAATTTTTATTGGTGTCTTCCAGGACAGTCCTAATAAAGTTACACTTGTTTTTACAAGAAACTTGGCCTCACCGGAACTCGGGAGGTCTACTCCTATAAATAAATCACGTAACATAGAGAACACTTGCTTTTGCATGTACAACAAAGAATTGTGTCAGTTCATGTACGTTTACGAGCACTTTCATATGGACTTTTTTCACTTGGCAATTTAAGCAGTACACAGGGATTATGTCGGAGTCTCGTATCTTTCTCACTCTATTTCTTTTTGCGAGTGGAAATCCTAATAGCATTTTGACACATGCATTCATGAGAATGTTGTCATTTTTGCCATTTTTAGTGATTGGCTTTTTCAACATTGCGTTGTAGGTCGGTGAAGAGGACATCAGTATTTGGATAAATGTTCTTCATTTAATGCATTGGGATTGATTTTGATAACACAGTTTAACAATTTATCCTTGTTTATGTATATTTCATGAGATTAGGAATCTTTATGGAGATGGCTTGTAAAAGATGAGAATGAAATTTAATTCTGTACTCTGTCAAGTACAATAATTTTTTGATTTTTTAAAATGAGTTGATTTAACACTGATAAAAAATTTATAAATACAATGGGCCCGATTCACAGAATGAACTTACTACTTTTGGCATTCACAGAATGCACTTACTACTTTTGGTATTCACAGAATGAACTTACTCATTTCGGTATTCACAGAAGTTAGGACTACTAACTTTAGGACTCCTAAATGCCTTCTGTGAATACCGAAAGTCTTAAAATTAGGATTTTTCTCAGTTTAGTAGTAGTAAAGTTAGAACTCCTAACTTTAGGACTCCTAAATGCCTTCTGTGAATACCGAAAGTCTTAAAATTAGGATTTTTCTCAATTTAGTAGTAGTAAAGTTAGGACTCCTAACTTTACTACTACTAAATTGAGAAAAATCGTAATTTTAAGACTTTCGGTATTCACAGAAGGCATTTAGGCATCCTAAAGTTAGTAGTCCTAACCTTACTACTATTAAATTGAGAAAAATCCTAATTTTAAGACCTTCGGTATTCACAGAAGGCATTTAGGCGTCCTAAAGTTAGTAGTCCTAACTTTACTACTACTAAATTGAGAAAAATCCTAATTTTAGGACTTTCGGTATTCACAGAAGGCATTTAGGAGTCCTAAAGTTAGGAGTCCTAACTTTACTACTACTAAATTGAGAAAAATCCTAATTTTAAGACTTTCGGTATTCACAGAAGGCATTTAGGAGTCCTAAAGTTAGTAGTCCTAACTTCTGTGAATACCGAAATGAGTAAGTTCATTCTGTGAATACCAAAAGTAGTAAGTGCATTCTGTGAATGCCAAAAGTAGTAAGTTCATTCTGTGAAACGGGCCCAATATTTGCAACTAGTAAAGGGTGTTGAATTTTTCTAGAGACACCCAGTGTCGTTAGCAGTGCATCACACTTACTTTGTATGAAGAATACAGAATACCTCATTCTGCCAACTCCTAAGTGGCAGAATATATATATATATTTTTTTTTTTAACAAATTTTATTCGTCACGTTTCACATATGCTGCATAGCTCTGCACTCCAGAGGCTTCTGCACACATCAATTACATCATAATAATGACTTTGAAATTTATAAAGATGGACAACTGCATTTCAACGAATCTCCCCCCAACACCCTCCCCAATTGCGCACATGTCCCAAGGAAAAAAGAATACATCAAGAGTGTAACTGCATTCCCATTGATCACCCAACGAACATAGAGCCAGCATATGCATCAGTCCAGCAAATGCACATCTCTTTCTTGAGGCGGATCCAGTTCCAGTCCCCGGTAATCTGCCTACCTCTTCCAAATCTTATAGAGTTTGCGTGGGTACCCCCTGGCGGTGAAGACTGGCTGTTCGAGCCCCATACAAAAATCCATACCGTTTCTCCACGCAGCCAGTGACGGAGCCCGAGGCGCCTTTCAGGCCATGGCAATATCTCCTTTAGCCAATGTGACACCTAAGAAAAAGAGGTGGCGCTTATAGCGATTGCCCCCCACTCCCTCCATGAAGTGTAGCTGGACCAGGCATGGTGTGCAGGGGAGCTCCCAACCCAATATCTCTGACAAGCAGGAGTACACCCCTCTCCAGAATCTGTGCAGTCAAAGGCAACTCCAAACTGTGTGCAAAAGCGTACCCTCCTCCCGCTGACAGCAGAGACACTTGGGGGATCCGATCATTCCTGCCCTCCACAGGCGCGCTCTAGTGAAGTACACTCTGTGCAGGTATTTACATTGTACCAATCGCAGGCATGTAGCTATTGCCACCCCCGTGGGCTCTCCAATTTTCCTCCTCTAGTTCACCCACATCTACCTCCCAAGCTTTCTTATGTTTCTGCAGATTAGTGGAACAGTGAATAACCAGTGTTTGGTATATGCGGAAGATCTTGCGGTCCGGCAGCTCCACCATAAAGATCTTCGCCTCTATGGGACTGAAGTCGGAGAGAGACTCCAGACCCTCCAAAATAGGGGCTGGGACGTGTTTAAACTGCAATTACCTATAGAACTGGGATTGTGGATTCTCATATTCGTCCTGCAAATCCTGAAACTATTTAACTGTCAGATCCTTCATAACGTCCCCCAGAACCGAGATGCCTATGGAATCCCATCCCCAGAAACCCCACAGTGCTGCCAACTGTGGCAGCTGCCCATTACCGCAGAGAGGTGCCTCACTGGTCAAGACATTCCAACACTCCATCCTGCCCTGAGCTTGCCTCCAGACGTGAAATACCACCCGCGTGACTGGGGGCAGGGGCATCCGAAGCGGTGCAGAGTGCAATAACGTATGTAGGGAATTACTGCCCATAAGCTGCCACTCAACCACGTAGGCTGGGTCCCCCCTGTCCCCATACCACCACTCATTGAGGACCAGCAAGTGCGCGGCTTGATAGTAGGAGAGGACATCCGAAGAGGCGAGGCCCCCGGAATAAGTAGATAGGAAACAGGTGCGTAGGGCCACCCTTACCATGCCCCCTTCCCACAAGAACCCTCCCAGCGCTGAGTTTACCTGCCAGAACCTTCGGGGTGAAACCTGATATGAGTGATTCTGCAATCGATAGAGGAGACAGGGGAGAGCCACCATCTTGAAGTTGTCCGACCTACCGCAAATAGTTAAGGGCATACGGGACCATACCTTCAGGTCCTCCTGGGTTCGCTCCCACACCGGGATCAGATTGCGTTCCCAAGACACCGCCGGTACGTCGGATAAAAAGACCCCCAGATATTTCAGCCCCCCTTTCGCCAATTGGAGGGATGAAGCCCATGCTCCCCCACTCCCTCGACCCCCCAGGACCCACAGTGTGGATTTGCGCGGATTCATCTACAATCCAGAGGTCTCCCCGAAGATCTGCATTATGCGCAGCAGCCGTAGCCCGACCTATCCAAGGCGGTGAGAGTGCTATCCAGGGCGAGTCTAGTGCTATTTTGTCAGTGAGACCCGACGCCCGTTCAAACCCACGAAGCAGGGCATCAATGCACACCCAGGCCGCCAGCAGCTCCATGGTGAGCGCAAAGAGATAGGGGGAGAGGGGACAGCCCTGTCACATGCCCCGCCGGATGGGGAAGTAACAAGAGATCGCCCCCCCCCTACGCGCACTGACGCCGTTAAACCAGTGTAAATCAGCGGCAGATATGCCAAAAATCACGGACCGAGATTAAGTTTCAGCAGAAGGGCAAATAGGTATACCCAGCTCAGGGAATCAAAGGCCCTAGCTAGTAATAGTGCTGCCGGCTCCCCAAGCCGCCCACTGGCCACCACATCAACCTGTGCGCACCTGATATTATGCTGGGTTGCCCTCTGGGGCATGAACCCAGCCTGGTCTGGGTGCACTAGTGCAGTGATATGTGGCCGGAGCCGGTTGGCCAGTGCCTTGGCCAAAACCTTCGCCTCCACATTAAGAAGGGAGATGGGCGATATGATGAATGCTGGTCCGGAGGTCTGCCCGGTTTGAGGAACACTACCACCTCCGCGTGTCTCCAATCCGCAGGGAACGAACCCTGTTCCCGCGCCTCTTCCACCACAGGTCGAAAGTGTGGGGCCAGCTGGACAAAGAATTTCTTGAAAAACTCACTGGGGAAACCGTTCGGTCCCGGAACCTTCCTGGGTGCAATTCCTCCAGGGCCATACCCAACTCTTCGTCCGATAGTGGTCTATCTAAGTGGTCCCTCACCTCATCCGTGATAGTCTTAGGGGGGAGGTCATCTATAAATTTCACAATGACAGCAGCTGTGAGACATTCTTTTGGCGCATAGAGGTCCTCATAGTATGCCGTAAAACTCTCTGCGATAGCTGGACACTCAAGAAGCGGCGCCACCGTGGGATCTAGGCCTCGCGGCAGAGGCTAGGCTTGTGAGGCGCCCTAACATTAGCGATGGAGCATCTTGCTGGACTTGTCCCCCCCACTGATATACCCTACTACGCAGTGCCAGCCAAGCCTCACAGGCCTTGTCCAGCAGCAGGGCTGCATATTGTTTTTGAGCCAATACTAATTGTCGTCTGTCCGGGCTGCCGTCTGCCTCCCGACCCCAACATTTCAACGCCTCCACATCCGCCTCCCGACGCACCAACTCACTCTGCCCCTCCTTCCGCGCTGCCACACACCACGAGATATCTACCCCTTGCAGCGTGGGATTCAATGCCTCCCAAAGTACCGCTGTGGACTTGACCGACCCCACATTGGCTACCAGATAATTATCGATCTCTTTGGTCAAGTGTTCTCTGTATTCCTCCTTTTGCAGCTGCCACCCCGACATAAGCCATCTAAGTGGCTACCTCCCCTAGCCGATACGGAATGTGAGAGCAACTGATGAATGATCTGACAAGTCTCTGGGCATAATGTCAGCCGACAGTACTCTGTGTATTAGTCCCCTAGGAACAAATATATAGTTGATCCTCAAGAAAAAATCATGTGTTGTGGAGAAGTAGGTATACTTCTGATGGAGACAATGTAAGTGTCTCCATGTTTCCGCCCAGTCCAGTCCTGTCACCAAAGTGTGTAGCTTGGTAGGGGATCCACCCACTCCAGCCTTGTCCCCGCTCCTCCATCTATCCCGACCCAGCTCCATCCCGTCGTTCCAATCTCCACCCACGACTGAGAGCATGTCTGGCATGTCCCCCCAGATATGTAGAAGTCATTCCACTAAAGTCCATTGTAGTGAAGGTGGAGCATACACACTGCCCAGTGTTAACACATCCCCCCAATCCTGCCCTGTATAAAGACGTATCGTCCCTGCGTGTCCGACCAAAGTTTCTCATGCATGTATGGGCACCCTGCAATGGATCAGTATTGCCACGCCCCTCGACCCCCACGTGAAGCCTGGGTGAAAAATGTGTTGATACCCGTACCTTTGCAGGCACAGGGCTTTGGTACCCATCAAGTGTGTTTCCTGTAGCAGGAGCACATCAGCCCCTGCCCCTTTTGCATAATGAATGATGGACCCCCGCTTCACTTTGTCTAGGGCCCCAAAGACATTCCAACTAACTATGCGCAAGGAACCAGGGGTTATCTGTGTTTCCTCCTGTGTGCCGGGCATGTCAAATGAGTCGAACCATTGTGGCCAGTGTATGCGTTACCCAGTATAGACCGTGAGCTACAATCCACCAGTATTGACGTGCAATCTAACAACCAAAACAAACTAACCCACCCCCAAACAAGCCCCACCCCATACCTCTCAAACATGGAAGTATCTGTTGCGGTCGGGTAGGCGCCGAGTCCCCAACTGGGGGACAGGAACCATACATTCCAATGGATCCCCAACTGGCCACCCATAGCCTTCTGGCCTTACCTGTCACCACCCACCACTGTGTGGCCGGAATCCCAGCCCCATAAATGTGCCTATCTGAACATCTGATCGCTATCTCAAGCCTCCCAGCACCCGCCAGGCTCACTGATGAGTCTGCCGAAACCTGTCTCTCTGGAGTCGATACCCCCGCAGCAGGGTGGAGCCGGACAGAGAACGATGCCTGGATCTTGATCTCCTGTTGCCTCGCTGCTGGTCTTCAGAACCCCTCCGGGCCATCTCACTCGAAGACGAGTCCGATTCCCTACCGGGGGGCATCAGTCCTTTTGAAGACTTCCCCCGGGGAGTCGAAAAAATGCGTATAGGAGCGGTACACAACTCTCAGGTGGGCTGTATACAGCAAAGCGTATGGGAGCTTGAGGTCATGGAGGTGAGCCTTCGCCGCCAGAAAGGACTTCCGCTGCTGCTGCACCAGTCACGTGTAATCTGGGAATATGAGGATACGGTCATTATCACATGTGAGAGATTCCTTAGCTCTGGCCTTTTTCAGAATAGTATCCTGGTCCATGTAGTACAGAAATTTTTAGATGATCGACCGCGGACGGGCCCCTTGCGGGGCTTCTGCATAAGCACCCTGTGGGCCAGCTCCACCACGAAGCAGCATGAGAGTAAATCCGTCTGGGAGCCAACCGTCCAGCCATCCAATTAAGAAATGCTCCACACTGTCTCCCTTGCATCCCTCTGGGAATCCCACAAAGCGAAGGTTGTTGCTCCAAGCGCGCCCTTCGGCGTCTTCAGCCCGCATCGCCAGACCCTTCTGAATCTTTTTAATGGCCACCATTTTCTTCTTCAGGGTCGTGACATCATCTTCCACCTCTGATATGGGTGTCTCAGTCACTGTGATGCATTCCACCGCATTGCGCAGGTCCTGCCTCAACAGCAGGGCATCGGAGCCAACTGCTGCGATCTTAGCATCGAGCATGTCCCTGGAATGGGTGATGGCCGCCATGAGTGCCGTGTTATCCGGCATCGGCCCCTGAGAGCCTGCTGTCCCGGCCGCAGCATCCGCTCCTGTAAATTTATCAATTGTGGCTTGCTTGGTGTGGCCCCCTCCGCCCTGTTCGCTCGTCATGGTTGTGAACCAGGTGGTCTCTTCCGTCGCCCAGGGGCGGCCCCGCAGGGGAGCGAGCACCGAAACAGTCCCACAGCCAGGGAGCATGTCCTCAGTACAATGGTCTCCCCCTCCGAGCCGCCTGGTAGATCGTGACGGCCCAGAGGCTGCACAAGATGGCCACCGGTCACCTTTGCCCCACCACGGACGGGCCTCACCTTTATGTCCCGATCCGGCCTCCGATATTCGCCACAGTCCTTAGGTATGCATAGGGCTCTGCTTATCTTCGCAGCCTGGATCGCCCGGCATCTTGATCCCTGTACAATTTCAGGCGGCTCAGGGGCACCAGCGTTCCCAGGGTGGGTGTCTTTGAAGTCGTGAGCTCCAGGGCACCGCCCCACCACCACCACCGCGGTAGTAGTCAGAGCCAGCCGGCCCGGAAGAGGAGCAGGCAGCACGGGGGCAGCCAATAAGTTGAGTAAGAGGTCTACGCGGGCACCCCCCTACCACTGTCACACCCCAAAAATCAGCAGATCACACTTGGCCGCCCCGGGGCTCCACAAGATGTCTGACGACTCCCCCCTGACATTTCTACTGAGAGGATGCCAGCTGTCTCTCTCCTCTGCGTGGGGGACACCACCAGCTGCCTTGCTCCGGCCTTCCCCGGCGCTGTGTTCACAGGGGGTATCAAGGCTGGAAGATGTATCCGGGCACCAACCCTCCAGCCGTGTGCCTGTCAGCAGTGCCGCCTCCCAGGCCCTCTGCCTGGCCGGATCAATTAGTGGAGTCCCCGGCTCCGCACAGTGCGTCCCTCAGCCAGGCCACTGCTGCCCGCAGTGCTCCAGATACCGCCTCCGCGAACTCTCCCGCTCCCCAGTTCGCGTCGGAGAGCTGCTCGGGATCACAAGGGATCACCGGCATTAAGCACACCGACACAGATGGTAGTAGGCAGGATATTTTAGTCAGGATATTGCAGGGCTGGTCGTAGCGTGATTAAACCGCGACTGCCATCTTCGCTGGCCAAGCCACATCCCCAGAATATTTATTTTTCTGTGGGAAGCTCCCTAGCCTACCCTAGAGGTGTGGCTACTTGAGGGCTACACATCCATGGACAACCAATTTAACAACGACTTCCCCCTCTCTGTCCTTGATGCCAACCTGTTTGCAAGAACTAAAGAGCAAACTGTCTTTTGTGTTTTCACCATTTTCCCTTCAAAGACTGCTTCCTCTTTGAACCTCGCCTTTTGGGTGCACACCATGTTTGGCCTTCCTGCCAGGGAGAGGGCACACCAATGGCAGGCCCTTTCCGTTCCTTCCTGAGAGTTGTTCACACTTTCCTCCAGAGGGCTGAAGGCTGTTGTATGGCCAGCAGCTGTAAATGGTCACTGGAAAACTTTGCGTTACAAAGTGGCTACTTACTAAAGTTGCCCTCTTGTGCACATATTACATTAAATTTGACATGAGTATCAAGTTGGCTTTAATTTGATGAATCATTTGATACCTTGAAATGTCAAATGTAGTAGTCCAATTCAGAAGTTAGCACAACTGATTTGTCAGTGTATAACCCTGTACCCTACCATGAGACTGCTAGCCTGTTCACGGTAAAAACAATAGTACTGAGTTTTTACTGTCAGGACATGCAAGTTCAGAAGTACATGCCCAACTTTTTATTATAATGCACCCTACCTTTAAGGCTCAGTAGGCCTGCCTTAGGGTTGACTTCTAAATTTAATATAGGACGATTTGTGCTTTTGCCATTACTTTAAATGGCAAAGTCGAGATAACAGTTGAAAACTACTTTGCCAGCCAGCAATGGTGGGCTGTGAGTCACACTTTACTTTGTCATAAAGTGGGGGCACAGAAAGTTGTGCAGTCCATGAGAGACACTTTAATTTACAGGCCCAGGGTATCCCTGGTGTCAGGATTCACCCAGCCTGCATGTGTATCGTGTGCTGGCCATGGGCATAACCCTGAATGAAGGATTACCTGAATAGTCCTTCTGGGTTGGGTACAAAGTTCATGCACAGGTTGTGTGAGACTGTGTACTCTTGCATGAGCTGGCAACCATCTCAGATGCAGCATATTCAAAAGCCATGTCAGAAGCCCCTCTTGGTTTTTTGTTTAGCTATCCAAGGTTTCTCCACACCCGTTTGTTCCAAATATCGAGATCCTTTTGGCCCTGTTCCCTGCATCCAGTTTTCCCACTTAACTGTACTTATCTAGAGTCCCTTCACTCATCCGTGGTGCCCGCTCCCTGTATCCATGCTTTTTTTGATTGACTATATGTACCAAGAGTTACTACTCTTAAATGTAGGCTCTGCTCTTTATGTCTGTAATCTCTGCAGCTCCTGGAGTCACTTACCTTATCCAGCTCTTGGATGAAACTACACCTTTCATCCAGTTTTTCCTCAACAACCCACATTTATCTGGGATCTCCTACCTTTTGCAACTGGATGGCTCAACTCCTTGCTCTGTGTTGATTGTGGGTACTCCTGTCACCAGTGTCCTTCCTCTTGGCTTGGCAGCATCTACAACAAAGGGAAAACAACAATATAGTTATCAACCAGGTCAGTGCACTGCGTCTGAGGCACCAATGAACTGTACAGCATGAATTGCACAACTATATGAAGGCTATTGATGATGGACACACAAGCTGGTGATTCAGTCCTTTCATTTGATACAACTTTGTACTGATTTGCCATGTCAGTACTCCCTGGATTACAATAACCGCTTGCTGGCGTTCCCCTCACAACGGTAATGACTTGTTTTTCAAGCCCCTTTCATTTAATGGGTGAGTGATTGCTGAGGGGGTAATTAAGTTCATACACCTGCAATGCTCGCATTACTATGGAGAAGTGTGGCTCAGGGGTTAGAGGCGGCAGACCCGGAAGCTGAGATCGGTCCTGGACCAGGGTTCAATTCCCCGCCTCGGCGGGTCTTGGGCTAAAAAAATTCCACAGACTCGATAATTCTCGCTCCGGTGCCTTCTCGACTCACGGGTTCACACTCTGCGACTCTGGGCAATAGCTTGCTTAATCTCCACAACGGCCCCTCGCGGTGGGATGCCTGACTTTCACCTTGTGGATACCTGCTGGGGCTATCACACAGGGGAATATCAGGACGGGTTCCCTAAGCAAGCGCCGGGACACCCACTGCGGGTAGCTGTGCGCTATATAAGCTCAACTACATTTACATTTACATTTACATTTACTATTGAGATTCTGATTGTGTTTCTATAATTTCGTAGGAATCAGAGAAACAGGGAAATGGAGTCTTTGGGCTGAGATGCATGTCATATGTGGTGCCAAATCCAAAAGAGTTTTTGTCTTCACTTCTCTTCCTCCCTACCCTCTCCTTCCCTACCTCCTGATACCCTTGGGCATAATCCATGGACACTACGTCTACTTAGGTGATGGGGTTGTTTCTAGGAGGTTCAAGGTGAGTGGAGACTTTCCACCTGGTACCACATACTAGGAGTTGAAAAACCAGCAGCATCAGTTGCAAAATGTGGGGGGGATCATACAAAAAGAGGCATTTTCTTACATAGCTCCACTCCAGGTAAAAGGCAACTAACCTACACCCTTGTAGTTCTCATCATTTAAGTGGCATGTTCAGTCCCAGGTCTGTGTTCCACTGTAAAGTGCCCTTCATGTAGGGAAATTGACCAGCACAACAGTTTGTGGTTTTCTCCTCTCATTTGCATGAGCTTGAAATGACTGTAGTCAGTTTGAAATCTGAAGTAAGTCCCAAACAATTAGGGTTTCGGTTTCCCAAGGGACCAAAGCACAGCAAAGGCTTCCCTTTCATTGGTACTCAATGCTGCTCTCTTGGGAGGAGTCACCTTCACATTAAAGTAAATGATCAATCCTGGCCCTCATCATTTACCTAGGCCAACAGCGCTCCAATCCCATGTTCAGAAGCAACTCCCTGGACATTAAACTCTTTACTGAAAGCAGGTACCTTTAGGACAAGTGCTAAGCATAAAGCCTCCTTTAGAGCGTCAAAGGCCCTTTGACACGCCTCAGTCCAGATAACTTTTCGGGGCTGTTTTTTGGAAGTGAGTTCTGTCAGTGGTCCGAAAATGGTACCATATTCCTTTACAAATCTTCTCTTATACCCAGTCCAGCCAAGAAAAGCTCTGACCTTGGTCTGAGTCTTAGGTGTCTCCCAAGTGAGGATGGTCTGGATCACAGGCTGTAGAGGTTGTACATGGGCTCCACCCACCTGGTGGCCCAAGTACACCACTGAATCTTGTCCTATTTGTCACTTCATTACCTTAATAGTCAAGATTGCCTGCCGCAGGTCTTGAAGTACTTTCTTAAGGAAGAGCATATGATCCTCCTATGTATAACTGAATACATCAAGAGCTGCCCAGACATTTTCCAGGCTGGAAAGAGTTCTGTTCACCAACATCTGGAGGGTGGCAGGTAATTTCGTCAACCCAAAGAGCATCGACTTTAAATTGAAAGTGGCCTTTAAGAGTTGGAAATGCATATCTCTCCTTGCGTGAGGGCTATCTGCCAGTATCCTGAAGTCAGAATAAATGTACATAAGAATAAGGCAGCACCCAACCTATCTATGAGCTCATACGCTCTAGGTATGGGATGAGCATCAGTATTAGTGACTGAATTTAGACCTCTGTAGTCTACACAGAACCTTGTCTGAGGTTTCCCTACCTATTCTTTTGGGTTTGGCCCCAGGGCCACTGGACTGGCAAATGGCTGTCAGAGGGATCAATCACCCCAAGCTCTAGCATCTTCGTAACCTTAAACCTAATGCAAGCTTTGACCTGGTGTGACAGTCTATAAATACAGGTTTTGACAGGAAAGCTGTCATCTGTGTCCACATCAGGAACATGCCAAGTTGTCAGACCTGGGGCAAAGGATAACAGACCTGCAAACTTTCCCAATAAGTAGTAGCATTCCTTTTGCTGTTGGTCTGTCAAAGTGGAGGTGAGGACTACTCCATCCACTAATCTATCTTTGGCATTATTTGACAGTAACTCACTTACCTTTTCTAACCCTCCATCTGTCACTATGCACATGATCATAGCTGCTCTGGCAAAGTGTAGCTTCAGCCCGTTGACATAGATTATCCTCAGGGTTACTTGGGGTACCTCAGTCCAAGTAGGTGACTACCCCTTTCTCATTCAGTATTAGATAGGGCCTAGTTCACTTGTCATGGATGGGCCTATGAGCCTATGACCACAGGTCCCAAACTCACACCAACTGGCCTAGTTGGTATTCTATCAAGGAAGACTTCCACTCCTATCACTGCTTGACAAGCTCCTGGCTGGCCTCCAAATTCTGCCATCCTTGAGCAAAGCCCTAGTACATAGGCCACAATGTCATATTTTGGCTCTTTGATTACAATCACTTTCTTACCAAACTCAGTGGGCCTCTTATAAGGTAAGAGTTAAAAGGGGCTAGGGCCCATTATCATGCCTTTTATGGTCTTGTTGAATCTCTCAACCAGACAGTTGGAAATACAATGTAAAAGCAAATTTTGACTTGCATATCATATTAGAAATGCACCTTATAATGCGTTGGAATATTGCGGAAATGTTTTCACATAGAAAATAATATGCAGGGAAAATATGCCTGCTTTAAGAGTGTAAAGAATCATTTTAGAGTGGATTTTAACTCCGCTAAAGACTACATAAGTAAATCACACTTAGGGAGAATGTGCTTGCTTTAAAAATGTAGGAAAATTATATAAAGAAAAAACATACTAGGCCATCATTCTTAGTGTGCCTCTGTAACTAAGCCCAAGTTATGTTTTCTTTTGACTCTTGCACACAGGTAAATAGACAGTTATTTAGACATTTTCCAAGCACTAGCATCCTGCGAAATAATGCGCTAACTTCAAGATTATGTTTCTTTGCTTCAGAAAACTGTATTAGATCATCCCAGTATAACAATTAACTTTGCTGTGAAATCATAATGAACAGACTGCTAGAATGAATATTAATTTGGACATATTTTATGTATGGTTAACCAGGAAATTGTCTATAGAATTAATTCAGTGCATTTGACTAGCCCTTTGTATTCACAATGGGACACTGAACACAGCTATTAGCTAAGAAGGTTCTCATGAAAACGTTCCTCCATGTATCAATGTTCAAAACAATTGTTTAGCTATGTTCCGACGTGAATGTTTACTGTGGGAACTGGAAGGAGAAGCAAAGGATGCTGACAACACAATCAGGTGAGCGGTTTTCATTGGAGAAGCGCATCGTACACAAACTAATTTTCGTTACATTATTGTATGATTTATATTATATAAGTGTTCCAAGTTAGAGAGGAACGGAGATCCCTTATGACTCTACTACAGGAGAGTCACCCTATTGTTGCTGGAAGCTACTGGTAACAGTGACTTTACATTACTTTGCCTTGATTCCCCAAGAGTGTGGTAAAAAACCTAGGAGTCTGGGTGGACTCTGCTTTGAACTTTACCCACCACACAAAAAAAGTTGCTGCCACATGTTTCGGGATCCTTCGAAACCTTCGGCCCATTCTAAAATTTTTCGACCACCAAACCCGCCAAGTGATAATACAGTCGGCTATTTTATCACGGCTGGACTACGCTAGCTCACTACTGCTAGGAACTAACGTAGCCAAGAAAGTTAGACTACAAAGAGTCCAAAACGCCGCTGCAAGAGCTCTTACAGGTCTACCCCGGCACAAAGCGGTTTCCTCCACCCTCAGGAACCTACACTGGTTACCTGTTGAAAAGAGGATCCATTTTAAATCTCTTTGTCTTGCTTTTAAAATTCTGAAACTCTCCTCCCCACCGATGTTATGTCCACTGCTCTCACCCTACGTCCCTCGGCGCTCCCTTCGGTCAGAAGGTCAGAACTTGGTCACTATCCCCCGCATCAAGTTAAGCAGAATGGGCAGCCGCTCGTTTGGATACTTAGCCGCCAAACTTTGGAATGGACTTCCAGCTCAAATCCGCGCAATGAACGACCTTTTATCCTTTCGCAAAGCCATAAAAACCCACCTTTTTAACTAGTTATGTTATGTACACTTCTGGACCTCCCCATAATTCCATCTTGCTGTCCCCTGGACATGGGCAGCTAGCGCCGGGACGCCCCTTGGCTGGGGCAGCCGTGCGCTATATAAACACCTCTAACATAACATAACATAACATTCTCGTTGATCAATGCTACTGCAACAATAATTTTACTATCATTGATATTTTCTGCAGTTACTACTGCAGATGTGGGAATCTCGCCTGAGTTTTCAGAATGACTTCTTATGGGAAGTTCTAGTCTTTAACTATGCTCCAAAATCTAGCAATTTTTCTAGAAAAACCCTTCATAGGTTTTCTCTACATAGGGGAAAGTTAAGTCCTTTAGTTAGTTTAGTTACAAATCTCCTTTATAGAACACTTTGGCCCAAATGCATCAATATCGGCTTTTGCGATTTCTAAATTGCGAAAAATAGCGATTTGCAAAAGCCTATGCATGAATATTTTGGCATTTTTTTGCAATTCGGTAAAAATCGCTATTTTTACCGAATCGCATAAAAAATGCGAATTTACAATTGCGAATTCGCAATTCCCATTCATTCCTATGGGCCAAAATGCCCATAGGAATGAATGGGAATTGCGAATTCGCTATTTGGAATCGCAATTCATCAATGCATTTCAAGGGTGGAGGGGGGGGTCCAAATGACCCCCCCCTGCACCCATGAAATGTACTTTTCAGTATAAGTTACATACACACATGTCCTAAGGACATGTGTGTCTGTAACTTAACAGTTTAAAAAATGCATTTTTGTGCATTTTTAAACAATTTCGCAAATTACCACGAGGTTCAACTTCGTGGTAATTTGCACTTGCAATTTCAAATTTCGCAATTTGAAATCAAATGATGCATAGCATTTTAGAAATCGCAAAATTGCGATTTCTGAAATGCTCATCGCAATTTTAGAAATCGCAAAAAAGTTGCGATTTCTAAAAAAGCATGATGCATCTCAAAAAGCATTTTTGGAATCGCAAACGGACGATTTTAAGGAATCGCCACGTTTGCGACTCCAAAAATGCTTGATGCATTTGGGCCTTTGTTTGATTTAAACTGTCACTAATTAATTTATTATTCAACATTTCTGTAATCTGGACTAACTGGAAAGATCACAAAACCATACCAATCTTTTAAGATAAATGAAGGTTTCTGAAACATCCACAACTTCTCATCATTGACTGCAAATTTTGAACCTGACAGTTAATGACATCTAAAGGGCCATCCATCCTGTCATGTGCGATCTGGATTTCAAGGGTCCAAGTCCTATTATGCCAATCCTTTAGACTCTGATAAGACCATAACTTTAGAGATAGGAGGGTGGTGAACTTATAACTAACACCCCACTCATCCCACATTGCTTTCAGATAGGCAGACCTAACGTTTGTGCTTCTGTCTGATATGACTTCTTTAGGGAAACCTAATGTCTTGAGTGGGATTTCCTCTGGAAACCTAGTAGAATAGTCTACTAACACCAGGCTGAACCTGTTTACGTCTGAGAGTCAAGGGACCAACTGTGTCTTTTGCCTCCCTCTCATAGGGAGTCTACACTATATGTAGATAGGTAGTGATATTAGGGGAGCCTTTGGCTTGCCACCTCTCTTGCCACTGGCTTGACAGGTGACACATGAGAAACATACTTTTTCACTTTCTCCGACATCTGGGTCTAAGAAAAGTGATTGGCCAACCTCTACCAGGTTTAGGTCTGTACCACATGACCAGCTATGGGGATGACATGGGCCAGGTTCAGGAGTAACTATCCTGGTTTCCCCTGGCTTGCGGTCCCTTGCCTCACTGTATAGAACTCCTTGATCTCAATATGCTCTGTGGGCACTGCTTTCATGCACCTTTACGTATCTTTTAACCAATTGCTTCAGGCCTTCGGGAGTGGGATAAGCAATTTGCCCTGACACAAATCCTCTCTGGAGTGACCCCCTGTCCCCTGAAGTTCTGACAACTCTGGCAGGTCTCTCAAGGGGACATTCTCCTCTTCAGGAACCAGACCCCTTTACCTCAGGAGGTGACTTCTTCCGGTCCATAATACTCTGGGAAGCTTGCTGTCCAGACATCCAGCCCTTTCCCTTCTTCGTAGGCATCTGTGTCAATTTTTCAGAATCCAGGTTTCTTTAACTTTCATATAGGACTTCTTGTGCTTTTGTTGTTACACACACCTACTCAGGGAGCCCCAACATTGCTGTATGAGCCCTCATTTCCACACCCATTCAGGTAGCAGTTTCGAGTTCATGTCCCAGCAGACACTCTACTAGCAGGGTACACAGCCACCTTCGTCAGACCAGTAACCTCTCCCCACTCTAATCCACCAATGCCATGTGATGGGAATTTGTTTCATTGTCAGTATTTACTATCTGGTGCACCTCATTGAAATGATTTGGTCTGGGGAAACCAGCTTGACCATGATCATGGTATGCTGGCACCTGTATTCCTTAGTCTTGATTTAAACCTATTGACACCATACACTGGTATAGGTAGCACTATTAAATACATCTGAAAGAGAGTACTTATGGAGACTTGGGGGGCACTGTTAAAGGGTGGTAGTGAGGGAGTTTGTAGAGAGCGCCCTTGGGGGGCACCAACAAACATTGTCGCACGGTGTGCCACCAGCACTAAAGCCGGGCCTGTTGACAGGCATAACACAACCCAGCCTTTAAAGGGTCATAATTCTTTCCTTTGGACTGTGATGGACCTTGGGTCTCCCCACCTTAGGCATTCATTTGGTGAACTTTAGAGGACTCTTTATGTTTATTTTTACCCACTTCTTTCTCCTGAAGTCTGGCCCAACTCCCTTTCTTATGATCACCTCGAGGAGAAGTCATTGGTACACTAGAGTGCACTCATTCATTTGCCATCTTGCCCAGCTCTCTGGGACTAGTCACATTTTAATCTACTAGTTGCAGGTGTGTTGGAAATTGCCCTATTTGCAGAGTTATCCCCAAACTTTTTGCTTCTTCCTCCTTTGTTTTTCTTGACCTGTGGTTGTTGGTTATAGGACTCTGGGCACTTTACCAGTTCGGGCTGGACTGTTCCCATGAGGCACAGGGTCAGACTGATTTGCATGTAGCCATGTCTGAACTGGGGTGGCAGAGTGGGCTAAAGAACGGTGATGGATTAAACCCAGATCTTTTGACTGGGTGTGAGTGTTTGATTGATTCAGATGCTCTGTCCATCACCACCCCCTTTTGTACCGCTTTTGGCCGCCATAAGTGTGGCAGGGTAGGCTCAGACGTGAGTCCCTTGCTCACTTTGACACAGGATTCAAGCAAGCCGGGCTGAAGATGGCTGGAATGCCAGAAACCGGTCCTCGGAAGCTTGTTTCCGGTCCAGGGAAGGCATGGCTTGGCAGATTGGGCTGGACTGTTCCCATGAGGCATAGGGTCAGACTGATTTGCATGTAGCCATGTATGAACTGGGGTGGCAGAGTGGGCTAAAGAACGGTGATGGATTAAACCCAGATCTTTTGACTGGGTGTGAGTGTTTGATTGATTCAGATGCTCCGTCCATCACCACCCCCTTTTGTACCGCTTTTGGCCGCCATAAGTGTGGCAGGGTATGCTCAGGTGTGAGGCCCTTGCTCACTTTGCCACTGGATTCAAGCAAGCCGGGCTGAAGACGGCTGGAATGCCAGAAACCGGTCCTCGGAAGCTTGTTTCCGGTCCAGGGAAGACGTGGCTTGGCAGTTCGGGCTGGACTGTTCCCATGAGGCACAGGGTCAGACTGATTTGCATGAAGCCATGTCTGAACTGGGGTGGCAGAGTGGGCTAAAGAACGGTGATGGATTAAACCCAGATCTTTTGACTGGGTGTGAGTGTTTGATTGATTCAGATGCTCCGTCCATCACCACCCCCTTTGGTGCTGATGACGGAGCGGTTCTGTCACGGCCCGCTCGGAACGCATGCTCGGATTCCGCGCCTGCGCTGAACGTTCTATTGAGCGGGCGGGGCGTGACGGAACCTCTCCGTCATGAGCACAGCGCTACCGTGGCTGGTGACGGAGCGGTTCCGTCACCAGCATGCGCCCGCCGCTCTTCCGCCCCGCCCCCTTAGCACTGTGGCGGAATAGCCGCCGCAGTGAAGGGGTTAATGGTGAGGTATCTTCTCCCTAAGATTTTGCTGCATAAACCCTAATTCCACGTGAACTTGTGCGGGAGAGCCACTAAACTGAAGCGCAAAACCTGCTTATAGGTATTTGTTTGCAGTTTGTCCTGAGTTGAGGCATCTTTTCCATGCATAACAGCACTTGCATAACCACTGTTGGAAGCAATTTTACAGCAATAGCAGCCATTACTGGTTTAAAAGAAGGGCTGACCAACCTCTTGGCAAGAACACAAAGGTATAGGTCAGGGCCTTACTTTTCTTCACCATGTACTGTCTAAGTACTTGGAAGTTGTAGAGACCCAGGTATATGTATTTGCTAGCTTTTTCTAAGCATACATCTCCTTGCTTTTTCTTAAGGGGGGTGTCTGGTCCTTTTCAAGTAGACATTGCTGTCATCTTACTCGTATTTATTTCCAATTTGCTTGCCACCGCGAATTCTGCAATTGATCCCTCATGTGTCTCAATAGGATGATGTTGTCTGAATATGAGGGTGAGTCCGAATGAGTGGCCCTATTTTCGGAGTTTGTGAATTTACCTGGTATGTAGTACTACAAAAATAACATATAGGGCTATGTTGGACTTGGCCTTTTCCCCCAAAATTTTTCGCTTTTGACCCCCTTATCTAGGATGTCTCCCCCATGGGATTAAACCTGTATAGGCCATGAGTGGTGTGAGACACCTTGTTGAAAATGTAATTACATGTAATAATGTGAGCACTTGTAAATTTCCCCATTTTAGAACTGCACCTGACTGAAAAGTATTGTATTTAAAATGGATGCCATGGCCATGGGTTTTGCCACTGGACTGCCATAGGTCAGCGGTCTAGATAATATTACCCAGCTACCCCTAGTTTTTGGAGGGAAGCCTGGTACCCAGGGTGCTCAACCCCTCCCCTTGAGCCAGAGTGAACCAGTTTTCCCCAACATTCCGGAAGGTGCTGGCTCTGTGAGGGAAGAGGGTTTAAGTAGGGAGAAGTGCCACCAGGAAGTCAGTCAGCGCTGGGACAAAGAAGAGAGGGGACCTGCTGTGAGGTGCTACCGCCACATGGGCCTGTGAGCTGGGCCCTGCACCCCTATAAACCCCCCCCTCTGTTGTCCCCATGGGCCCCTGACAAGGGAGGGCCCCTATCCAGGTCACTGACGCTATTTGACCGGGTACCACGCCAGCGCTGTGTGAAGAAGCGCCCAGGAGGTGAGGAGTATGCCCCTGAGGAGGACTGTGGGACTGTTCACCCCCCCCCTGTGAGGTGTGCTGCCAGATGCTGTGCTGCATTAGCGCTGTTTTGGGGAGGTTGATGCCCCCAAGGAAGCTGTGACCCTTTGGAAGCGCTGGGCTGTGAGGTGCCTATGGTGAAGGGCTGTGGACAGCTGTCTGGCGTAAACTGCAGTATCGCCCCCTAAGTGCTGGGTGTCTAAAGACTGTTGCTGCCTGTGGAGCTGCCTGGGGGGGATTGTGCCCCCAAGGGACTGTGCCCTGTGATTGGTGTGGCCCCCGAAGTGCTGTTGGCCCTGAGGAATTGCTGTGGGACTGTCTGCCCCTTTGAATCACCATGGGGAAGATTGTGCCCCCAAAAGAAATGCTGCTGGCTGAGGTGCTGTGAGGCCCTGTGAAGGCGCTGGGCCCTGGGACTGTTGTGGCCCCCAAGTGCTGTAAAGCCTGCCTGTCAGGCGCGATAATTGCGAAGCGCTGAGGAAGTGCTAGATTTCTGCCCCCTCTGCGTGGTCTGAGGAAGGAGCTGAGGTTGTGGGCAGAGGGAGGAGCAGTGCGCTGTGAATAGCGCCGTCTTCTGAGGAGCAGTGCGCTGTGAATAGCGCAGTTTTCACTGTCATGAGGAGGGGGCATCGAGGCATGGGTTCGGTGCCTGCCCCAGTCCCTGCCTCAGAAGCCCGGTGAAGCGATGCTGCTGGCGGGGCTCTCCTGAGCTGTAGAGAGCCCCACGCACCCAAGTTGGCCGCATTGAATCCCCTGGGCCCCCGTGAGGAGGAGAGGTCCGGGTGATGCAAGGAGAAGGGGGAGGCCTCGAGGCACATTGCGGTGCCTGGCCCCTCCTCTGGAAAGGAGTCCTGCGACTCGAGGCACATTGTCGGTGCCTGGTGTACCCCCCCCCTGCAGAGGAGACCCCAAAGAACGCCTGCAGGACCTACTGAGCCCCGCAAGAGCCATCGAGGAGAGTCCGGTGAGTGGGGCCTGTCTTAAGCTGGTGGAGGGGGGGCAACGGGGTACATTGCCGGTGCCCGCCCCCTGGGACTGTGTTACCCTGTCAGGCGGCCCGTATGGCAGAGGACATCTGTGACTTGGGCTCCAGATTTATTGAACTGCCCTGACTTTCCTGCAACTAACTGCCCTACTAGACAACTCTGGAGCAAGCCGGTTGCCTTTATTGCATATTTTGGGGTAGAGAGTCTTATCCCCCCCTCATTGCAAATTTAGGTCCCTACTGTCTGGGTTGCCCTGAGGTCCCCAGTTATTAAGGAAGCCTGAGGGAGGAACGGTCTAAGGGAGTCTAGAAGTAAAGAGGGTTGACTGCTGTGTACACCCTGATGTTTGATACCCCTAGTTTGATGGTAGAGGGAGCCTAGTTGATTCCTGACAGGTGTTCCTGATTTAGGAGAAGGGCCCCTACCTGATATTTATGCTGGGCGAAGTATGTTCCGCCTAGGTTGGTCAATGAGTTGGCCTGATGTGTTATTCCAGGCCCTTGTTTATGTACCAGAGTGATGGGCCAGACAGGCTGATTTATTACAGGTGTTCCTGTCCGTGTTATGCCGTGATGCCCTAATGTTTTCTTTCCCTAACAGGGGTTGGGTTGGTGTTAATGTGCATGATGGTTAACTATGCTAATGTAGAACTTTTGCATTTACAGCCTTCCCTGTAGGATGAGAGTCTGAGTTGGCCCCGCCAGATTGGGCTCCAGATCTAATGACATTTTGAATCCATCCTTTTTCCCTTTCAGCATGGACTACTTCCTATGTACATAATTTCCCCCCTTTATTCACTTGGCTCTGGCGCCATTGGGCGTCTTGTGTGACACTACTGTTTTGCATTCTTTTGCCTTGCAGGTTGGAGATACTAAACTGCTTAATTTTCCAACTCAAATTGGTGTCCTGCCTCTTTTGTAGTGTGCCTGGTGAGTTGACTGAGGGTACTGCGTGAGTGCTTCACATGTCCTCGAAGTTTGGCCTGCCCGCTTGATGCCATGCTACCCCCTTTGAGACTTGGGCAACCCCCATTTCCAACATTTGGTGGCAGCGGTGGGATAGGACTTGTGTTTGCGCAGTACCACATCGGCCACAGGTTACACTGCAAATAGAGCTTTGGATGTAATCCGAGCCTTGTTGTGGGGATTATTGTGTTTTTTTGATTGCCTCCTCCTGAAAAGTGTTGTAGCAGAATTGTGTCCCCTTGTTCCACTGGGAGGGTGTGTCCCGGGTGTACCTCGCCACGATGGGGTTGATTTACCAGGAAGTGGAACTGATGGAATACACCGAACAGGAGGTGATAGACTTCCTCCTGGAGAGAGGGATACCCCCAGTAGGGAACATTAGGAAGAACCTGTTTCTCTATGAGGCCCTCAAGAGGGGAGAGCCCTTAGAGATTGATGGGGACTTATCTGACTACCCCCCCGAGGTGTTGAAGGGTCAGTGGGTTAGAGACCAGAGAGAGGGCTCCCCATCCAGAACCCTGGGAGGTAGTTATTCCGAGGAGGAGGAAGAGTTTGAGAGGGCGGAGACGCCAGTAGCTGTGGAGGACACCGAAGATAGGGAGTCTCGCACTGGGTCCAGTCCCGGGGGCACTGCCCCATCCCTTTCCCTGTCCCCAGAAGAGTGGGTAGATAGGAGGGAAGAGAGGGAGTATCAGCTGGCGCTGGCAAAGCTCAGGCATGCCGAGGGCTTAGCGCAGCTGAGGGTAGAAGAGCAGCGACTAGAGACTGAAAAAGTCCTAGCGCTGGAGAGGATGGCGGAGGCGGAGAGGGCCTTTGCCAGGGAGAGATCAGCTCAGGTGGGTAGTTTGTCCCCTGAGAGTGGTTTTAGGAGTCTGGATTCACCGAGGTGGGTGGGATCCAGTGGTGGCAGCGAGTGTAGGTCCAGTGCAAGGAGTCCCACTCCCGAAGCCCAGGAGACTGTGCCTGATTCCCCGGAGGAGGAGGACGGGTTAGTGTTCAGGGGCAGGGGAAAGCTGTCCCATCAGTCCTGGGGAGCGTTTGAGGAGGAGTGTTGGACTGTACTGGAGGATTGGGTGGTGAGGAGAGCAGTGGAGGATTGGGAAGGGCTGTGCCATGCCGTTATCCGGGAGCACATGCTGAGGAGTTGTTTCCCAAGACTGCGTCACCATCTGTTGCAGTGCGGGTTCTCAGACCCCAGGGAACTTGCACGGGAGGCAGACCTCTGGGTAAGTGCCAGAGTGTCTGGGAAGGCTGAGGGGAATGATCCCGAAGGGAGTGAGACGGGGAGGTGTCCCAAGGTACCCCAGCTGCGGCCACCAGGCCTGGAGTGTTCTTTAAGAGAACCCCAGCTTGGGAGGCTAGGCTGCCCCGATGTGTCATCCAGAGGGAGGGATCCCCTTATGTCAGGAGAACCCGGAGCATCATTAATCAGAGCTCCAGGGGTTCGGGGGACTGATCAGTCACAGGGTCTAGATCTTGGACTGGGGTTCCGGGTTCAGGAGTTGCCTGGCCTGGAGGGTGGGGTTCCTGTAAAGCAGGTCCCTACCAAATTGACTCCCAGGGGTACCACTTCCAGTGGGAGGGTGCGGAACTCTGGGAGGGGGTGCAGAGGGAGGAAGGTCTCTTCTCTGTCACCAGCTCAGCCACAGGGCGCAGATCCCGGGTTGGGTGGCCAGGGACAGGAGTTGCCTGCCCTGGTGGGAGGGACATCTGTAATCAGAGTCCCCCCGGAAGTGACTCCCAGGGGTACTTCTCCGGGTAGGAGGGTGCAGAATTCTGGGAGGGGGTGCAGGGAGAGGGAGGACTCGCCCCTGTCACCGGTTCAACCTGAGGGTTTCGACTCCAGGTTGGGGAGAGAGTGGTTGTGTGAGGGTGTCCCCAGGCGTAGGAGATGGAGGAACCCTAGGAGGAGAAGTAGGGGGAGGAGAGCCTCGCCCCTAAGGGCTGGTCAGTCTGAGGGTGTAGACCCCAGGTGGGTGGACCAGTGGCAATTTGGAGAGAAGAGAGTGGTCCAAGAGAATTGCAAGCCCGAGGCTAGAGCCTCCCACTCTAGGAAGGAAAAACATCCCACTAGGGAACACCAGTGGGGTGGTTTTGTTGGTGAAGGGAGGGTTGCGAAAGAGAACCATTGGGTTCCAGAGTGGAGGAGAGACTGCAGGTGCTCCTGTAGTTGCAGGCCTGCGTCCACCTTTTTCCGCCCCAAGCAGGGAAGCCCATCAAGGCATTGATATGTCTACCCTGGCTTTTGGCTGGGGGGGAGTTGTGTTGGACTTGGCCTTTTCCCCCAAAATTTTTCGCTTTTGACCCCCTTATCTAGGATGTCTCCCCCATGGGATTAAACCTGTATAGGCCATGAGTGGTGTGAGACACCTTGTTGAAAATGTAATTACATGTAATAATGTGAGCACTTGTAAATTTCCCCATTTTAGAACTGCACCTGACTGAAAAGTATTGTATTTAAAATGGATGCCATGGCCATGGGTTTTGCCACTGGACTGCCATAGGTCAGCGGTCTAGATAATATTACCCAGCTACCCCTAGTTTTTGGAGGGAAGCCTGGTACCCAGGGTGCTCAACCCCTCCCCTTGAGCCAGAGTGAACCAGTTTTCCCCAACATTCCGGAAGGTGCTGGCTCTGTGAGGGAAGAGGGTTTAAGTAGGGAGAAGTGCCACCAGGAAGTCAGTCAGCGCTGGGACAAAGAAGAGAGGGGACCTGCTGTGAGGTGCTACCGCCACATGGGCCTGTGAGCTGGGCCCTGCACCCCTATAAACCCCCCCCCTCTGTTGTCCCCATGGGCCCCTGACAAGGGAGGGCCCCTATCCAGGTCACTGACGCTATTTGACCGGGTACCACGCCAGCGCTGTGTGAAGAAGCGCCCAGGAGGTGAGGAGTATGCCCCTGAGGAGGACTGTGGGACTGTTCACCCCCCCCCCTGTGAGGTGTGCTGCCAGATGCTGTGCTGCATTAGCGCTGTTTTGGGGAGGTTGATGCCCCCAAGGAAGCTGTGACCCTTTGGAAGCGCTGGGCTGTGAGGTGCCTATGGTGAAGGGCTGTGGACAGCTGTCTGGCGTAAACTGCAGTATCGCCCCCTAAGTGCTGGGTGTCTAAAGACTGTTGCTGCCTGTGGAGCTGCCTGGGGAGGATTGTGCCCCCAAGGGACTGTGCCCTGTGATTGGTGTGGCCCCCGAAGTGCTGTTGGCCCTGAGGAATTGCTGTGGGACTGTCTGCCCCTTTGAATCACCATGGGGAAGATTGTGCCCCCAAAAGAAATGCTGCTGGCTGAGGTGCTGTGAGGCCCTGTGAAGGCGCTGGGCCCTGGGACTGTTGTGGCCCCCAAGTGCTGTAAAGCCTGCCTGTCAGGCGCGATAATTGCGAAGCGCTGAGGAAGTGCTAGATTTCTGCCCCCTCTGCGTGGTCTGAGGAAGGAGCTGAGGTTGTGGGCAGAGGGAGGAGCAGTGCGCTGTGAATAGCGCCGTCTTCTGAGGAGCAGTGCGCTGTGAATAGCGCAGTTTTCACTGTCATGAGGAGGGGGCATCGAGGCATGGGTTCGGTGCCTGCCCCAGTCCCTGCCTCAGAAGCCCGGTGAAGCGATGCTGCTGGCGGGGCTCTCCTGAGCTGTAGAGAGCCCCACGCACCCAAGTTGGCCGCATTGAATCCCCTGGGCCCCCGTGAGGAGGAGAGGTCCGGGTGATGCAAGGAGAAGGGGGAGGCCTCGAGGCACATTGCGGTGCCTGGCCCCTCCTCTGGAAAGGAGTCCTGCGACTCGAGGCACATTGTCGGTGCCTGGTGTACCCCCCCCCTGCAGAGGAGACCCCAAAGAACGCCTGCAGGACCTACTGAGCCCCGCAAGAGCCATCGAGGAGAGTCCGGTGAGTGGGGCCTGTCTTAAGCTGGTGGAGGGGGGGCAACGGGGTACATTGCCGGTGCCCGCCCCCTGGGACTGTGTTACCCTGTCAGGCGGCCCGTATGGCAGAGGACATCTGTGACTTGGGCTCCAGATTTATTGAACTGCCCTGACTTTCCTGCAACTAACTGCCCTACTAGACAACTCTGGAGCAAGCCGGTTGCCTTTATTGCATATTTTGGGGTAGAGAGTCTTATCCCCCCCTCATTGCAAATTTAGGTCCCTACTGTCTGGGTTGCCCTGAGGTCCCCAGTTATTAAGGAAGCCTGAGGGAGGAACGGTCTAAGGGAGTCTAGAAGTAAAGAGGGTTGACTGCTGTGTACACCCTGATGTTTGATACCCCTAGTTTGATGGTAGAGGGAGCCTAGTTGATTCCTGACAGGTGTTCCTGATTTAGGAGAAGGGCCCCTACCTGATATTTATGCTGGGCGAAGTATGTTCCGCCTAGGTTGGTCAATGAGTTGGCCTGATGTGTTATTCCAGGCCCTTGTTTATGTACCAGAGTGATGGGCCAGACAGGCTGATTTATTACAGGTGTTCCTGTCCGTGTTATGCCGTGATGCCCTAATGTTTTCTTTCCCTAACAGGGGTTGGGTTGGTGTTAATGTGCATGATGGTTAACTATGCTAATGTAGAACTTTTGCATTTACAGCCTTCCCTGTAGGATGAGAGTCTGAGTTGGCCCCGCCAGATTGGGCTCCAGATCTAATGACATTTTGAATCCATCCTTTTTCCCTTTCAGCATGGACTACTTCCTATGTACATAATTTCCCCCCTTTATTCACTTGGCTCTGGCGCCATTGGGCGTCTTGTGTGACACTACTGTTTTGCATTCTTTTGCCTTGCAGGTTGGAGATACTAAACTGCTTAATTTTCCAACTCAAATTGGTGTCCTGCCTCTTTTGTAGTGTGCCTGGTGAGTTGACTGAGGGTACTGCGTGAGTGCTTCACATGTCCTCGAAGTTTGGCCTGCCCGCTTGATGCCATGCTACCCCCTTTGAGACTTGGGCAACCCCCATTTCCAACATTTGGTGGCAGAGCGGTGGGATATTTGTCTTAAGGGGGGTGTCTGGTCCTTTTCAAGTAGACATTGCTGTCATCTTACTCGTATTTATTTCCAATTTGCTTGCCACCGCGAATTCTGCAATTGATCCCTCATGTGTCTCAATAGGATGATGTTGTCTGAATATGAGGGTGAGTCCGAATGAGTGGCCCTATTTTCGGAGTTTGTGAATTTACCTGGTATGTAGTACTACAAAAATAACATATAGGGCTATATCTACCAATAGCCCCAATCCCATTTACAAATAATCAGTCAGTTGGCAGTGAAGAAAGTTCAATCATTTATTAAGCAAAATACTCTATAGAGGAGCCTCTCCAATCCTCACCTATGAGGTGCGTCGAGAAGACTGCTCGCTTACAGTCAAAACAGAACATATATACTTTCAGATCAACACATGAAGTCACCGTAAAAGGAAAAACACCTTTTGGCCCCCTAGATCTAGGAAGGGCCATATATGACACAGCTTGGATAGGAACAAAGGCATAGCTATCTATTACTGGGGAGGGCAGGAGGGGTGACTCCCTTTCGTCTCGGTGCTTGGGAAAGAAGAGTCTGCGCCTTCAGGAATGCTCTAATCACTCCCAAAGCCAGATGCAACCTTGAGTCTAAAACAGTAAAGTAAACTGGCTACCTTCAACTGCTACCAGTAACTCAGATAAACAGGGAGCTTGAAAATAGCACGTGATCAGCACGTGATCGCATCCCGTGCTCGAGCACATGTGCTGAAAATTATGTCCGTATGGTTCTTGGCCCACCCTGATAGCAGTAAATACACAGGGAAGGAAAAGAGAGTTTCCTCCTAGCAAAAAGACACATATATCAAGCAGAAAGTATACATATAGATACATTATGCTAACATAACATGGGTCCAATACCCCTTATGCACGGGAAATCAAATTTGTATCCCTCAGGTCGAGCCAGGGGATAGGTCAGCAATGAAAATGTTAAACAGGTGTGGGGCGAGAACACCTTCAAAGTCGAAAACCCAGCAGCATCAGTCCAAAACTTGGGGGTGATCATGCAAAAAGAGGCATTTCCATACAGGAATGGATAACACATGTACCTGTGAAACAGAGACAATATCCCTAAGAGTGGAACTCAAATTCAGATACTTAATTGTCAAATTGATCCTAGAACACTTTTGTTTTCAGCACCATTTTGAAGGATTACATATAAAATTATGAAGCAGTAACAGTGGAAAATGGCAATGCTTTTCTCCAATGGGTTCTGAGTGACATCCAATAGACAACAAGAATAAAGTACAAGTTATGTATGATATCCATTAAAACTCAGAGATTAAAATCATCCATTATTCACTTTGTAACCATCTATGGTATGATATGCATGTCCCCCAAATATACTACCCCTGCTTTCAACAAACACAGGGAAGAGGACTACTGGTAGAGCCATGAATATCATTGCCTTGCCCTCCTATCCCAAATTTAAAAAGAATAACTGACCTCCTGCCACTCACCCCCACCACCATCTGATCCTTCTCCACCTCGCAAAGCTGTGCTATTTGCTCTCTACTGGAGAAGAAAGCCAGCAGTTGCAGTATTTTGTGAGTTAACAATGGCAGAACCCTTTTGGCTCCTGATTAACTATGCAGATCTATGACATAATGGATAGAGTGTATGGCAGTAAAGATTGCTTTAGAATGTTGAGTTTGCAGTTACACACAGATGAATAAAGTTGTGTAATAGTAAGGTCCGTGTGTGGTGTAGCCATTTATGGGTACTCCGGCTGGAACGACGCTACAGCACTGAACTGACAGCCTGTCTGAGAGCCCTGTCAGAGCACTCTGGGATTCCTTTATGACAAGTATCAGTGGGAAACAACTTGTGTTTCCACTGTTTCTACATCACAGAAGTGAACAATCTGATTTAGAATCTGGTACTCTTAATAGTTTCTCTGAGTGAGAGCCTTTCATAACAAGGTTCCTTAACTCTTTTGGGAAATATGTATGTCATTGATTTTGCACTATCTCCCTGAAAATGAGCAAAATACTGATTTAAAGATGGCAAACATTTTTGAATTTATAGGCCATAAGTTGTACCCAAAATATCATGTGTGATTATTAAATGAGGTTGGGGGTAGAAGCTGACACATGATAGTGTCAGGTTAGTAGTATCTATCTTATGGCTCCCTGGACTTAGCACTGAAAAGAGGGGTACCTGGTGATCTTCTCTGAATGTACTTTAATACTCCATCGAATCATCATATTTGAAATAACAGAAAAAGCACTCAGAAAGCAAAATGTAAATGATGTGTTGCATTAGCAACAGTCCGTTTTTCCAAATAGCAAGAAAATCACATAATCCTTCCTGGCTTATTTTGTTTTTCAACCATAGGTTAGGACAACCTGTTCTGATATTTTATGCAGCGAAAGCAAAATCCAAGTAAAGACAAAATGTAATACCTAGCAACTTTCTTGATCCTCTCCCTCGTCTATAAATTAGCAATTTCTAAGCAAAATGGTTTCCTAATTGTTATTGTCAAGGCAAAGCCATTTGCGGGCTCATTTCTCCGATTTAAGATATTTTATACTGCTCCAGGCTCCATTGGCTGCGATGCATTATCTGCCATTGACATAAATTGCTCAGCCTTTAGCCTGCCTTGTTATGCATGCTTAAAGGGACCTGTCAGCCTAGTTTTTATCTTATAAATGGGCGCTTCCTGCTCCTCAGTGTTTGAACTGACCGAGCCGTGATTTACATCTAGAATGCAAAATGCATTATGCGTTCCTGACACCTATAAAGTGCTGAAAAACTATTACTTTGTTCTTTGTCTTTTCTCTAAACCCCCAGAGGAGTCTCTATCGGCCTTGTTTCTCTTACACTCTCCTATGCATCAAGCTTCCCTCGTTGTAAATCATAAATATTACCACAGATTAAAAACGTGTATCAAATGTGCTATTATAACTGCCGCCCTACCTACTGCAGCATGCCAGATGCTTGGCTGTGTTGTTCCTTTAGCACACGCGAGCATTTAGGATAACGAGGTGTTTAACTGATGTTTTCCATAAAATTCCCATAAGAAGATCATAACATGTCAAAAGAAAGAGAGTTGCCAGTAACGTGTGAAGAGAAAAGTGAGTTTGCTGTTGCTTAAATATACACAGCTTCACTCCTGGATCTTGTACATAAGCATCGAAAGTGTTGCTATGAGGCATGCACTCAGGAATACTGGCTTACCCAAAGTTGCAGCTGCCCAAGGGCAGCTGCCTTCATACCATTATCTAACACCACTGAGCAATTTAATAAATGTGTCATTAGGAATGGTCAAGAAAACACGTGTGCCAGACTAGACCATCAGCTCCAAGAAGGAAGCTGATGATCTGCATCTTTGTAGACACACAAGAACTGATGTCAGTCAAAAGAGATTACTTGCATACGTACAAATGCCCCAACCCCCCTGATGTACCCCATTCTACAACCCTGCATTTGCATATTTAAGTTGGATGAAGACGGCGGCGGGCCCTAAAAGGGGTGTGGCTTGAAAAGCACCCCTAGAAAAAACCTTTCGTTAGATGTGGTCTATTTAGACGCTACTTGTGAAATTACATCCTGTGATTGGTAAATGGTGTCACCCTGAAGATAGCATAATTAAAAAGCAGCCTGGTATTTTATGTAACAGTTTATATAGTACCTTTATCCAAGGCCTAGATCAATTAAAAATCTTGACAAGATCATTTAAACAGTAATTTGCAATACGTTAGTTATTCAAGTTAAATAAAAAAATTATTTATGCCTTGAACAACAGCAGCCACCTGTCACTTAGTACCTGTGTCACAATTGGTATTTCTAGTGACATTGTGTTCCAGCTCTGAACGTGACAAGCAGGAAGGCAATTATTGTTCTTCAGTTGGTGAATGACAAACGTAGAAGGCCTGGTCAAAGTTAAACTGTTTGCTTTGCCAAGGCCGGGACCCAGCAGACACTGACCTACCGAGCACTGGTTTGAATACAATATATCCTTGTAAGATACAATGCCAAAAACAACCGAGAGAGGAGTGGTGACATTTCAACCAGTGTTTCTTTGTTGAGTCTAATCAGGACCAATGTCATTTGACTAATGCACCACACTATGTGCCATGTGAGTTAGAGGTGACTGAACCTTTTGGTTCCTGATAGACTCAATAGAACAGTGAAGTAAGTGCGTAGGTATGGGTGCTGGAATTCATGATGTTCAGTTAACAGTTACATGCTGAAGAATTAAGATGTTTAATACCAAGCTCAGTGTGTGGAGTGATCATTCGCAAGTACCCGGCTAGATTAGGACACTATAAAGTCAAGACAAGAGGTACTGCCCCACAGCGAATCAGAAAGCAGTCATTCATACAGTACAACAATGCAGGTACAGAGAAGCGCTAGAGGCCGTACTAGTCGAGTGCATTACGTGCTAAAAGCAGAGACAATTCTAACATCAAGAAACTCTAAAGGCAGTGACAACCAGGTGCAGAATGAGCAGCGAGCGGAGACAGCCAGGTACAAGAGAATGCTGTGAACAGAAGCATGCGAATGCCAAAAAACAATGAAAACAATGTCTTTTTGCAAAGAATCTGCCCCCCCCCTAAGATCAAGCAATGAGTTGTATGTTTAGAAAAACTTAGCAACTTGGACTGGCCCACTGTGTGGAAGTAGTGGAATATTGATTGATATTCCAGGTCACTTGTGGCATGAGCTTGTGCGCTGGGCACAATAAAGTTTGTTTATAAACCCCTCACACACCAACCTGGTTGGTGTCATGCTTCATCATTGGGGTCCAACCAGGCAGCCAAATGCCGCCTGGTTGTGCTTCAACGCCTGACTACAGCGGAGCGGGTGTGGTGCAGTAGTGTGATGAGGATGAAGGTGGGTAGTAAAATACACCTCTGGGGATCCTTGCCCAATGTTTTATTCGTGGCGGCCCAGGGTGTGAGATAAAAGTATGTGATGCAACTACAAGTAGAGAAATTATGACTACTTAGTTGGCTTAAGTGTTGGCGGTCTACATGTTTCAGTCCCAGGAAAAGTATGCAGGACTTTCGTCAGGACCAGGTAGTGAGTGGCAAAAAGTAGTGCCACGTGTGATTATTATCCTACACACGCGCTAAGGTGTGTGGAAAAGGGTAAAAGCGCAGTTGTATATACTGCAGGAAAGCGAGAAAAATCCCGTAGGGAGGAAAAAGAACAAGACACAATAAGGCGTTCTCCGGGTCTGCTGAAGGCAGTACCAACCCTATAGAATTCAAAAAGATGTGACATGCATGGCTGTGCATGTTGTGTTGAAAACAAGTGACAGTGGTTGGGGCATGCAAACAAGGCATGCTGGCTTAAAACAGGCTGTGTGCGTGGTGCACGGTGAAACGTCATTACATGAAGGCGCATTCATTCACATGGCGATGATGGAGCAAGGATTCGCACGTTATGCGACTTGCTTGGATTCAAACCCCTCGCCTAACCTTTAAAATAGTAACCAACTCGTTTCGTGTATTAATATTGCACTTTCACACTACACGCGGGTGTCCCAGAGACGCTTGCTTATGTGTTTTCTAATCCTAACAAAGCTTGCACACTGACTGGTTGCTGCTATGCGGGATTTCAGTCTGCGCATGCGTCGGTCATACCCATGAGATGTGACGCATTTGTAGTTCTGGAGGGATTTTTTCGCACATGCGCATTATTGCAAAAATGGCCGCTTTGGTTTTAACACGCTCTCTGCTTGCTACCGCCGCTTTTGCTCAGCTGTCTATTTCTGCTTAACCTCTAACGCTATAGATATTATAAAGTAAGGGGGTGCAGTGAAGCTAATCATGGTATACAGTGTATTCATTTTTTCCTGTGTTTCTAATTTGTTTTCGCTTACTTTTCATGTACCGTGTATTTGCGGGCCTGGGAGTGGGGAGCCTCTCCATCTTGGAGTCTGAGTGGAACTGACCACGTGACAAGAGAGCCAAGTCTTGCATCAGTGGAACCCAGCCAGCTGGCTGCCGAAGCTGAGATGCTCCTGGGAACCTGCACTCTGACCCAGCGAGAAGAAACTGTATTACACCTAAAAGTGTTACAAAATTGATAGTCCACTGTGTGTCCTATTGCTCTCTTTTACACGTATGCCATGGGAACTGGAATGTAAGGGGTGGGTACGAAAAATGAATAGTAATTGTGAGAACACTAAATTCTAGGTGGTGACAATGACCTAACCACCTCTCTTGTCCAATCCAAAGTTGGGGATCCTGTCATTTGCAACATTTGTGGGTAGCCCACTGACCCGAAAACAGTATAACTAGCCTAGTTTTAGATAGAGAAATTGTCCGACTTGTCCGAGTAGCTGACCTGTCACCGACCCTACAAACTCTATAGGTGATTGATACAGAGAGCTGCAGAGCACTCTGTCCGTAATTTCCACAAACTCCAAGGGGTGGAATAGTCTTAAGTGCTGGCGAAGCACTTTGCTGGGAGATTTGAAAACCCAATCGGGGTTATTGGCAGATTCCGTGCAGAGAGGGAGTAGCGCAGGCGTTGCATCCGAAGCTGCAGGTGTTGGTCGTACCCTTTGATGAGCCCAGTCCTGACCCAAAGCCTGAGGGGTATCCTGTCTTGACGGTCCATGAGCTGTACCTGTTTGCCTACTGGCATCCTAAGTCCTTGAGGGTCCTTGTCCTCGCCTTTTTCCCCACTGACCCGTGGCCAGGGTTAGTCCTCATTCCCGTCCTAGGTAAATATATATCTGTGGGTGTCCGTCTATCTTTACTTTTTCCTTTTCTCCTTTTAAATAAAGCATCATTGCCTATGTTATTTTCCCTGTCTCTTACCAAAAGATTTTACATACAAACCGTATTATTAGTTATGTTCCAATTTTTCCCCTTACCTATAGGATACTATTGAACTGTTTACTTATTCAGGGTGGTCTATTCTTACCCTCCTTTTAGAATCTATGCTTTAATTAGTAGATAGAATAAGGTCTGTTTAAATCCCTGATGAACTTTAGAACTCTACAAAATAGTATGTGTTTTCCCACTTTACCTGCCTTAGTATAAGCCTGTAAACTGAATAGCATGTTCCCTGTTACCCTTTTCCTTTAGTTTTCTGACATTCAATGGTGCTCACTCTTATTCATAGTTACATTATAGTCCTGATACTAGTTATTGATATTCTAATCTGTACAAACTTTACTCTCATGGCATATGAAATTTGACTTTTACTATATAAAGTCTTGAAAACCCTTCAGGTGTCTGTGTTTATTACAAAAGGTATACATCGTTATTCAAATGTACAAGGTATTCTGGTTAGTCTTATCTCCTACCCCTGCTAGCTCCTGATTCATAGGGGACTTAGGTACCTATGACAAGGATTGGTAAGTCAGGTACCACAAAGAAATAATAGTAAAAGAAACACAAGAATTACTGATAGTGATGTGTAAGCTCGCCCGATTCACAAGAGTACTGTGATAAAAATAAAAAACGTTATGGGCCCAGGTGCGTACAATTTGGTGAAATAAGGAGTCGGGCGACCTGCGCGCTCTATCAGTAATTTTCTGGTAGCAGAGCTATGGTTAGGACTAGTTAAGATAGGCAGATAAGATATTTTATGAATAAACCGTGAATCTATAATATGTGCTGCTAAAATGTATTGCTGCTAAAAACTATTTTTACTATTGCTTTGAAAATGTTATAAATATTTGAAATTATATTTTATGAAATGCTGCTATAATATTATATGTGATTAACAAATTTTCAGTGATTGTTCTATGTTTTCTGGAATCCCCGGGGAATAGAATAGCGGGTGGTGAGTAGAATCCATTCAGCTGTGAGGTCACTTGCTGTGAGGAAGATTAGTGCATGGTTAGGCAGAACTGGAAGCGCTAATTAGGACCTTTTCTGAGTGAATAATTGAATAAATGCCAGCAACGAGACTGCTAATAGAAACTTCGATTGTGATATTACCTAGTGAGGGTCACACAGGGAAGGAGTAATAGAGTCATCAGAGCTTGAGTGATAGCCAAAGAGTACATTGGTGAAACTTTAGACTTAGTATATATCCCGGAAAGAGTGGATGAGTCAAAAGAAGTAACAGGTTCTCTAAGGCTTGTGTGAAGGGTAGGCAGAAGGATCTATCCGTAGTGAATGAAAAGTAGACAGAAGTGGTTTACTTGTAGCGAAACCAAAACCTTCTTTCTTTTTAAAACACTCGAGCACAGTGGCGAAAGTTATACGTTGTTAACTAAAGTGAGCACTTGCACTTTAAGAAAAATTCAAAGTTTCCGTTACCTTGTGAAGGAGGGAGTCGGTCGAAAAGCTGCGCTGACGTCACTCCGTGCCGCGCTGGTATTGGTTGAAACAGCGGGTGTGTAACGAAGCTGGTATTGTAAAGGAGGGGTGAGTGCCGAAGCGTGAGACTGCGTCTCGCGAAAAGGCCGCGCACCCGTTGGTCAAGAATATTTGCAACCTCTGTGTTGATTGGTTGCTGAGAATTGAAAGGCACGCTAGCATTGGAAGCACGTTTATAAACAAACCCACACACTCAGAGCTTAAGGATAGCTTGGAGAAGTGTATGTGGTATCCCGAATTCTTACCTGATCCGAAAAATCTAGGTTTTCATAAGGAGCAGATGCTCAGGGGTAGACCTTACAATATGTATGGAAGCAAGAGGAAAATGTCATTTGCCGAAAAGATCAAGAATTATTTCAAGAAAGACAAGCCCATCAGAACTAGGGAGGGTGTAATCATTCCACCACCTAATAGTCCTGCATCCTTTATGATGTTTGATAAAGGGTATCATACCTGTGTATGGTTGGAAAATTGGGTAAAGTATACCGAAGATGACGGAATCCTAGCGTTTCCTCTCGATGGTACTTTTAATAGTAGAATCCTGTTCAACTTGAGGACCCGAATGAATGACTTACATCCCAGACCCAGATTAACGCAATATGAGGCTTTAGAGGAATGGGAGATTGAGGCTCTAGAGCGAGACAGACCCTGAATGGATAAGGGAGTGAGCAAATGGTATCTGAAATTGCAGCGAGAAACCAAGGAGAAAAAGATGAAACAGTGGAGACAGAATATGATGGTTGAGGGACTATTTCCAGTATTTGGGGTAGAGGACCCCATAGGAGGAAAATGCACAGAGAAAACCAGACACCTGATGGCTGCAGGTGATTCAGAAGATGAGTATCTGGAGGATTTATTTATGAAAAATCCATCTCCATATGATGAGGAGTTAAGGTCCCTAAATACCAAAAACCCATTTTTCAGGCATCCTAGAAGTAGAAGGGCCAGTGAAACAGATACAACCGGTATAGGTTATAGGCAAACCAATAGGGACGGGTTTTGTAGACCTGATACCACTGTCCCAAATTATAGATCATTCGGTGATGAAAGACCAGTTATGACAGTCCCAACGGCCCCAAGTCTGTATCCACCTTTAGTTCCACAAGTACTGCATGACACATCCATTGAAAAGGTTTTGCACGAAAGAGAAAAAGAAGCCTTAATTAAACAGCGAAATGAACTCATTCAGACAATAGCACAGATAAATCCCAGTCCTGAAGCTCTGACAATGCGAAATGTCTGGGGAAAGTGGCCCCTGTGCTTAACACTCTTTTGAATCCACTTCTCAATTCTTCTCTGCCACCGGTGTGGTCCCTCAGGCCTGGAAATGTGCCATGATCCTACCGCTGATTAAAAAGCCTAATTTGGATCCCCTCTTGCATGCCAACTATAGGCCGATCTCCCTTCTCCCTGCTCTGGCGAAAGTGACCGAGAAGCATGTACATCAGTCGATCTCCAATTTCATAGAGGAGAACGACCTTTTACACATGTCTCAATCTGGCTTCCGTGCTAATTTTAGCACGGAGACGGCCCTGCTCGAGGTCACAGATGCCATCAGGGAAGTGTTAGACTCTGGAGGCAAGGCCATGTTGGTTATGCTAGATTTGTCGGCGGCTTTCAACACCGTCCCCCACGATGCTCTCCTTTTACGACTCTGGGAAATTGGCCTACGAGGGACGGTGTTGAAATGGTTTCAATCCTTTCTTACCGGCTGCCGGCAAACGATCTGGGCGCCCCCTTTTTCCGCCGATATGACGCCGCTAGAGGTGGGGGTTCCTCAAGGTTCCATTCTTAGCCCCATGCTTTTTAACATCTTTATGGCCCCTCTGGTGGCGGTGGCGGAATCGAATCGAATCGAATTGAACAAGTGCTCTCTAGACCTGATACTTTTGACAGTCGAGGAACTATCCAAAGTGTTGGCAGAAGTTGAAGAAGAAATTAAAACAGTGAAAGAGCAATTGAATACCATTCCTGACCTTGAAAAATTACTGGAGGAAACGAATCTGAAACTAGACAGATACGCAAAGGAAGTGAACGAAAGAAAAATCCGCAAGTATCGTCGTGATACATTAGATTACAAATTGGAAGAGGTTTATTCTTGGGCTGAAATTTACAACAGAAGGAAATGGCAACCACAAGCTCAACAAAAACAATCAGCAACCACGTCTTCTCAAGAAAGTGTAGTATCCGATGGAGACATCGCGCAGAACAGACCACCCTTAAAGAAATCCACCAAACCAGCGGAAACAACATCAGCCGGTTCAACAGACATGCCTCAAACATCTTTTTTAGACATAAGTCCAGCAGCAAACGCCCCTCCAACAACGTCGCAACAAGAAGGGCAAAAAGGAAAAGAAACAGCAGAGGAAATCGCGAAGCGAACACGCAGTCAAGTACAGAAGATAACCTAGTCATTAATATCTCGGAGAAATCATTGACTTCTATGCAGCTGGCAGTACTTAACAAAGGAACCACATTTGTACCTACTTACAGGTCCAACATTGGCGAGACTGAACTCTCTCTCTTTAAATTCTTTAGGAACTTAAAACTCAAATATTTCTTCAAAGATACCAGCCAAACAGATCTCATCCCAGTGTGGGATCAGGAATTCAAACCACCCAGCACTTTCTGCGCTCCTACCACCCACAAAACACTCGAGGCATTCGAGAGGTCAGTGATGTCTGAAATTCAGAAAATTTCCTTTAGCAAAGTGAATAAGCCCAACTTAAGCGCGAAAGAATGGAATACTCTTAAAAACCTCTCTAATGACAAAGATCTCACATTTCAAAAAGCCGATAAGGGAGGCGCCCTTATCGTGATGGACACTAAATTCTACAGATCCAGCGTGACTGAGCATGTTCAGAACGCCAACATCTATGTACCACTTGCATCTGATCCTACAAGTGAATACCAAAAAATTTTGTATAATATCGTTGACCACGCTTTAAACATGAAATGGATAAACCAGAAGACTCATGCTTTTTTTCACCTGAAATTCCCCAGGAGACCGCAACTCTACATGTTGCCTAAAATACATAAGGATCCTTGGAGACCTCCTTTCAGACCCATTGTCTCGGCCTGTGGGTCGATATCAGAACCGATTGGCAAGTTTGTCGATAAGTTTCTACAACCATTGGTCCAGAAAGGCGTCACATACATCAAAGATACCACTGCGTTTTTGAACATGTTAAAAAGTGTCAAACTATCACCTGACAAGACATATTGGCTATGTACAATTGACGTTGTAGCCTTGTATACTTCAATTCCACACAAAGAGGGCATTGAAGCTCTGGAATGGAGCTTATTGAATAGTGACTTGGAAGACTACCAGAAAGTCCTGATATTGGAACTGATGCAGTATGCTCTGTATCACAGTTACTTCGAATGGAACGGTGTTTTTTATAATCAACTCAATGGAACATCTATGGGTTTTGGGGGGGCCCCCTCATATGCGAACATTTTTATGCAGAAGTTTGAAAATGATCATATTTTGTGCAAGCATACTTGGATTGAAGGTCTCACCATCTTCAAGAGATTCATTGACGATATTTTCCTAATCTGGTGCGGTTCAAGAGAATCATTGGAAGAAAATATCAGAGTACTAAACGTTCAAAATGAAAGGATTAAATTTACGCACACAATATCCCAGGATTCAATATCTTATTTGGATGTATTCGTCAACATTGCCAATCATGAGATCACAACTAGCGTGTTCCATAAACCCACAGACAGAAACTCAAGCTTACTTTTCCAAAGCTTTCATCCTGAACCACTGAAAAAACACTTGCCATTTTCGCAGTACACTCGACTAAAACGTATAACCTCTGATGGAGAACAAGCGAAACAAGCAATCTTGCAACAATCAGTCAAGTACAAAAAACGAGGGTATCCTAACGACATTCTTATTCAAGCCTCTTCTAAAGTTGATAAAATCAACAGAATTGATTTATTGACACCTAAAAACAAATCGACCATGCAAAAAACAGTGTGCGTATTGAAATATTCTACTGATGCTTCCAAAATCAAAAGAATCATCAATAAGCATTGGCACTTGGTAGAAAATGAGCCAGACTTGAAGAACATATACAGTGATCGAGTAACTTTCGCCTACCAAAGATCTAAAAACCTGAAGGAATTGCTCAACACTCCCAACAAAGAGAAAAAGAACTGGAAGGGAATGACTAAATGTTTTAACTGTATCCACTGTAATAATGTCATCTGTGGCAACACTTTGATGCACCCCACCAAAGGTTTTCCCATTCAACTTGAGCATTCCGGCAACTGTGACACCTCGAATTGCATATACTTGATAAAATGCCCATGTGGCAAGGTTTATGTTGGTCAAACGGAGCGGAAAGTTAAAGTTAGAATCACAGAACACAAAAGCAATATTAGGCTTAGCAACCTTAAGTCAGCTATATCATGCCATTGGAATGAATGTCATCACCAAATATCACAGTTAAAATTCACGGTTCTTGAAATCATCCATCAGCGCCCTGACATGGATCCAGTCAAACAAAGACTTAAAGCAGAATATTTTTGGATGAAAAAACTGAACTCAGCCCAGCCCATCGGGTTGAACGACCGCATAGAATATGCGTGGGTCTTATGATGCATCGACTTGTTTTTTAAATCCTGGTCTCCTTTATGAACTTGTTCAATTGCCTTGACATTTCGCAAATTATATTGTTTGTTTCTGTGTTTTTGCTATGACTTAAGCCCTCTTGGGTTAGATTAGGCACGTTATGTTGATGTTCTTTTATTGCATGCGCTAAGCGTCTGTTTTTCATGTTTGTTTTGATGCCTCTGTACTCGGTACATGTGACCGTTAAGCTGCAACGTGATTGGCTACTACCGCGATCATGTGACATGCAGTTTCCCTATTAGCTTGCAGCTTGTTAGACTATGGTTATTGAGCAGACTCCCATAGAAGCGTCCTCGCGCGTTCAAACCTGTAAGTTTCTTCACTTGTGAGCTGTTTTGCGAGCGTGTGCATATTCCAGCCTACTGGTAACGCGTAAGATTTTCTCACCTTTCATATGGTGGAGCCTCCTTTAGCTCGTTGATTTATGCAGTGAGTCTATCTTTTCACAGTTGAAGCTTGGGCTGTATTGGGCTTTGAAGGCACCCTCTTTTTCCGTTTTCTGCGCGAGTGTCAGTCTCAGCTATGTGTTTACTTTTTTTGGTTGAGTAGGCAGGGTGACTAATTTGGTCCTGTTTGTTTTCCCTTATGTAGACCCCCGACGAAGGGTCTTGGCTATGGTTTGACCCGAAATGCATTGGGTATTGTGAGATGTTGAAAACTTTGGATGAATTCAATCATTGGACAACATAAGATGTGATTATGTTGTGAATATATATCAACAGCAAACGTTGATCTAGTAATCAAAAATTGAAAACAATATGAACTGCAATTAAAAGTTAATAATGCAACGAGAAAACAGTGTTTTCGTGTGAATTTGGAGTGCCCCAGTCTAGGAGTTAGCGTCTCTAACTCCAACATATACTACGGAATCCTTTGGCACCCAGATTATATCCTATGCTAACGACACCCAGCTTCTGTTCTCTTGTGACAGGGGTGGGGCCTTCGACGGTTTACGGATTAGGGACTGTCTTGATGCGGTTTTTGAGTGGTTCCGGCAACATGGCCTAAAATGCAACTCCGATAAATCAGAGCTGCTCTTCTTTGGCTGTACACCGGACCCCAGTTGGAAGGCCTGGTGGCCGCAGGACATGTTTCCCCCGGACAATGTCTCTTCCAAAGCGAAAAACCTTGGAATTGTGATTGACTGCGACCTCTCTTTCAGACCCCAGATTATAGGGCTCTCTGGGAAATGCTTTGGTATCCTGAGGATGCTCAGGAAGTTTCTCCCTCTGCTGTCGCTTCAACACAAAAAAAACATCGTACAGGCACTTATAGGGTCGCGTTTGGATTACGCGAACGCCCTGTATTTGGGCCTACCCAAATACCTTTTGACCTGCCTACAAGTGGTACAAAATTCGGCAGCTCGTGCTATCTTTGGGCTCCCGAGACTGGCCAGTGCTGCTGAGTTGCTTAAAGCATTGCACTGGTTTCCCATTCCCAAGAGAATCCTATTCAAAAGCCTGACCTTGGGTTTTAAAGCCCTGCATGGTGTAGGCCCCAAGTATATTGGGAAACGTCTTTCTTTCTACCTGCCTAACAGGGCTTTGCGGTCAGCCTCTTTGGCCAAGGCGGTAGTGCCTTCCATCAAGCGTTCCAGAATAGGTGGCCGGTCCTTTCGCTATTTGGCTCCTCGGGCCTGGAATGAGCTACCTTTGTCTTTGAGGCTGGGAAACAGCCTTTTAGCTTTTAGGAAAGCACTGAATTCCTGGCTTTTTGTCCAATAGTAACGCTAGATCTCCCTCAGTTTTTAGCTGTTGTGTTGTTACTCTGTACTCAGTTCTCTTCGCCAAAGCGCCGGGATGCTCTTGGGAGTAGCCGTGCGCTATAGAAGAAAATAAATAACATAACATAACATAACATAACAATTCCAGTAACTATTGGTCCAGTTGTTCCTCTTTATGGGGATAGACAGGCTAGTCCAAGAACTCCAGTTATTACGCCGACTGTAGCACCGCCGAGAAAAGAGCCGCTCATAGTTGACGATCAGGCAAATGAATGTGAGTCTGTGATCTCCCTGATGGATCTACCCATAAGGGAACCAGGAACCAGTGTACCACGGTCGGGAAATCAGACTAGGACCAAGGAAGTCCTAATTGAAACTGCTTCAGGGACCCGGAGTGCCACAGTAGTGACTCCGGAGGAGCTAGATTGGTGGACCCGAGAAATAGAAAAGGAAACTCCCCAGCCCAAACCTTTGGATATCTACAAACTAAGAATAGAAATGGAGGAACTAATAGCTGGAAATGTGGGATTAGACAGATTAAACACCCTTAGGGAGGAGGAGTTACTGTTTATAACCAAAAGCCTTAACCGAAACACCAGAGTGTTCCATGAGAAACTAATGGACACTGCAGCAAATATGGGAATAGATGTTAGCAAATCTAAAGTCTTACAAAAGCCCTACAGAGCCGAATTTTCAGATAAAGACCTGGAAAACAAGAATGTGTCAGGGAAAAAGGTACAGATAAAAGAATTGTTGAATTTGTTACAGAAATGGGGGGACTTAGAAAAATGGAAGACCAGGTGGGCAAAGAAAAAGGAAGACAGTAAGGCCAGACCGAAGACTTCTGAATATGTCCTACAAGAAGTTGACAAGGCAGAAAAATTATATCCCATGAGAGAAGTACAAGGTGGGAAATATGTGCATGTTCCATGGTCCCAACAGGATATTGTGTCTTTCACAAATGATTTCCCAAAATTAAGAGAGAAACCTGTGGAGTGGTATAGGCAGGTTGAGCGATTTGTTAAGGTCCAAAAATGTCTCCTGAAGGACCTAGATGGGTTTTTTGACATTGTAGTTCCTGTGGATTTGTGGACAGAATGCAAAATTGCAGTTGATTGGCCCAGTGAAGAGTATGAGAGAGACTTCAGAACCGGAGCTCCCTCACCGGAGGTAATGAGAAAATATGATAAAGTAATACAATACTTAAAAGAGAAAGTGCCAGCTAAAGAAACTGATTGGACCCGTATAGATAGAACTACCCAAAATCGTGATGAGACTGTACATTCCTATTACGAGCGACTGTTGCAGGTATTCAAGACCTACCGTGGAATCAATAACATTGAAATGAAGGATATGACCCATTTCATTTACCGATTTATGTTGGGATTGAGGCCTGAAATCTCCCAGTGGATCAGGGATCATAAAATCTGTTGGCAGGGAAAACCCATAGATGAGGTCCTCAAGTACGCCAAGTACTGTGAGGATGAGATGGAGAACAGAAGAAAAGCCCTGAAGGAGAAGGCGATGTGGGCACAAGTGAAATTGGCTGAACAGCAAGAAAAACAGTTAAGTAAAGTGAATAATAATACCCCGAACGCAACTTCTGGGGGAGGGGGGAAGCCCCGAGTAAAAATGAGTCGAGAGGAGGCCAAAAAGAAGTTTCCCTGTCCCGGGTGCGGTCAGATAGGGCACTGGAGAGACGAGTGTCCACATTTACAGGCTGGTAATGTCCCCATAAAGCGTTTAAATCCACAGGTGCAGAAAGAGGGGCCACGAAAGAACCAGCAACAGGTAAAACAGAATCAGTTGCCTCGAGCTCCTAGACCTAACTATAAGAACCAAGCTCAGCAGAATGAGGGGGTCGAGGTATGGGAAGGAAGAGATGAGAGAAATGCAGCAACTTCGCAATTCCTGTTGAATGATACATTCCTCTGTGATGAACCATACTGACGGGCCCTGAGGGGGGAGGACGAGGAGTGCGTGCTTGGCGCCTCCTTACCGGTAGACCAGACAGGGCCATACATTGAAGGAAAGGTTGAAGGAAATTACGTCACCTTTCTGTTGGACACTGGTGCTACCCGTTCTACTGTGAGAACAGCAGACGTTCCAAACCTACCCCTCTCGGGAGAAGCCATCCAAGTAGTGGGCGTGTCAAATCAAATATTCAGTACTCCAGTAACTGAACCAATGGAAATTTCTATAGGGAATTTTAAAGAGATGCACAGATTTGTCGTCTGTGACTCTAGTCCTGTGAATTTGCTGGGACGTGATTTGCTGTGCAAAATGAACTGCACCATCTTTTGCACACCAAAGGGAGTTGAAATTCAGACCCCAGATGAAGATGGACTTTACAAATTGATGTTACTAAGGCCTGACTCGGAAATAAAGAAACTGACGATACAGGACTTACCTGAAGAACTCCAACAGAAAGTGATACCAGATGTGTGGGATTTCACTGGGAGAGATGTAGGGTTAATGGCAAATGTAGACCCAATTCAAATAGCCATAAAACCGAATGCAGTTTACCCGAATACCAAACAGTATAAAATGAACGCAGAAGTAAAGGCCGGAGTTGCCCTAGAAATAAAAAGATTGCTAGAAGCAAACTTCATACAGGAAGTAATGAGCAGTCCTTGTAATTCACCCGTAATTGGAATTAAAAAGCCTAGTGGAAAGTACAGGGTAGTGCAGGACCTGCGAAAGGTAAACCAGATTGTTGTACCTTGCTGTCCTATTGTGCCAAACCCTGCAGTGATTTTGTACCAAATTCCATGGAATGCGGAATGGTTTACCGTTATTGACTTATGCCAAGCATTCTTTTCTATCCCATTGCATCCAGACAGCAAATTTCTTTTCTCATTTGAATTCGATAGTCATGTCTACGTCTGGAATCGTGTTCCTCAAGGGTACACAGAGAGTCCTTCGATTTTCAACCAGATTTTAAAAAGATGCCTTGAATCATTAATCTTGCCTAGAGAATCAGTTTTGGTCCAATACATAGACGACCTCCTAGTGGCGTCTAAAAGTCGGAACGACTGTGTTACTGATACCATTGCATTATTGAATCATCTAGGCAGGGGAGGACATAAAGTATCACCTGACAAATTGCAGTTCTGCAAAAACTCGGTGAAATATCTGGGGCACCAGATAGAAAAAGGTATCCGGAGAGTCACTTCAGAAAGGATTAGAATAATTCAAGACATGGAGTTACCCAGAACCCAGAAAGAAGTTAGAATGTTCCTAGGAGTTGTAGGATACTGCAGACAGTGGATTGTGGGATTTGCTGTTCTAGCAAAATCATTAATAAAAATGACCAAGAAAGGAGCAAAAGATCCAGTTGAATGGGATGATGAAAGTATGATATCCTGGATAAAATTACGAAACTGTCTGTGTTCAGCTTCTGCATTAGGAATGCCTGATTATTCTAAAAACTTTGACCTGTTTTGTGACACACGAGACAATTGTGCACTCTCGGTCCTAACGCAAGAGCATGGTCTGACCAGACGTCCAGTGGCCTATTTTTCTGCCACTTTAGATCCAGTGGCTGCTGGATTGCCTGGATGCCTGAAGGCAGTAGCTGCAACTTGCACTAGTCTAGAACAAAGTGGATGCATTGTCATGGGACATACTGTAACTGTATATGTTCCACATTCAGTTGTGATTCTGCTGACCAGGACCAAGACTCAGTATCTCACATCCAGTCGGCTGACTAAGTATGAGAGAATCCTTGTAGGTGCAGAAAATGTGATAATTTCCCGATGTAACATACTGAATCCAGCAACCTTGTTACCAAACACCCAAAGTGCAGAAGTTGAGGGTGAAATTGACCATAATTGCATTGACCTAACTGAATTTAGCACTAAGCCACGACCTGACATAAAAGAAACAGCTTTGCCAATAGAAGATCTTGAAATGTTTGTGGATGGCTCATGTTTAAGACATGAGGATGGGGGCCTGAGTGCTGCCTATGCTGTAGTCACTCTGGAAAAAACACTAGAAGCCTCCTATTTAAGTGAAATAAAATCTGCACAAGTAGCTGAATTGATTGCATTGGCAAGAGCCTGTAAACAAGGGAAAAACAAAAGAGTAACCATATATACTGATAGCCAGTATGGTTACGGGGTTGTGCATGACTTCGGCCAGTTATGGCTGCAAAGAGAATTCATGACCTCCTCAGGCACCCCTATTAGAAATGGAAAAGTGGTACAGAACTTACTGGAAGCAATCCAGTTACCCAAAGAATTGGCGGTGGTCAAATGGGCTGCTCACAAATCTGGAAATGACGATGTGACAGCTGGAAATAGATATGCTGATCAAATTGCCCAATATTGTGCACAACACAAAATGTCATTAAACATCAAATTGTGGGGAGGCGGAAACAGCTGCCAACTTATGGTGTTTGAGAGTGTATCTACTTGGGAGGAACTGAAAGGGTTGCAAATGGCAGCAGAACCAGAAGAACAGGAAAGATGGAAGAAAGATGGCTGTATACCCAGGGATAGAGATGGTGTCATTGCTTGTAGAGATGGTACGCCTGTGTTGCCAGATAGTATGGTTGCTCCAATGGCCAGACTAATACACGGAGACTCACACATAGTGAGAGATGCGATGTTCCATATTTTCAAAGAAGTATGGTACAATTCTAAGTTCAGGAACATTGCAGATGCACTTTGCCTGAGGTGTTTAACTTGTCAGCAGTTTAACCCTGGGAAGAGAACAGTAGTGGGACAAAGTACGATTGGAAAGGCAGAAGGTCCATTTTTCAGACTACAGGCTGATTTTATTCAGTTACCCATGTGCAGAGGATACCGGTATGTTTTGGTTATAGTCTGCCTATTCTCAAGGTGGGTGGAGGCCTACCCAGCAAAGAAAAATTATGCTATTACAGTAGCCAAATTGTTAATAAGGGAACTGATACCTAGGTACGGTTTTCCATTCACGATTGAATCTGACAGAGGTGGGCATTTTGCCAATGAAATATTAGATGAACTTTATAAAGCATTCAAAATTACCCAAAAACTGCACTGTGCATACCACCCAGAGGCTTCTGGAGTAGTCGAACAGGTGAATGGCACTATAAAATCAAGATTGGGAAAAATGTGTAACTCTACAGGATTGAACTGGATAGACGCTTTACCCCTTGTCCTGATGGGATTGAGAAGCATTCCAGACCGAAAGACAGGCCTGAGTCCCCATGAGATACTAATGGGAAGAGTGATGCGACAGGCATGGGTACCAGGACACAAACTGCTAAGTATTTCTGATGATTTGGTACTAGAATACTGCAAGCAGCTGGGTGACCAAGTGCGTACTATCTCTCACCAGATTGGGGAGGACGTCGTTGCCTGGCCAACAACTCCAGTCCATAATCTGAAACCAGGTGATTGGGTTGTGTTAAAGAAACACACCCGGAAGAGTTGCCTTGCACCAAAGTGGGGAAAGCGCAGACAAGTGATCCTTGTCACCACAACTGCAGTGAAGTGTGCAGGGGTGCCAAAGTGGATCCATGCCAGACATACCAAGCGGGTAACCGGAGAAGAAGCGACTGAGGCTGAAGGTTGTGCAGCTGAGGGGTCTCCAGATGAGGGTCCGGAACTAGCTGATGTCGAACAACCGAGTACCAGTCAAGACGAATGGTTCCCAGCAGACGATCTGATTCTTGATTCAATAAGAACCAGAAAGTACTCCTATCTAGATAGAGAGTGGGATAGTGAGGACGAGACAGGAATTGACGGAGATAATCAGGTCATCAAAATTCATGTCAGACCTGCTGAAGAACAAGGTCAGATAGGGACAGACCAAGTCATCGACACACCTCCAAAGACTCCAGAAACTGAAAAGGGACAGATAGTAATTAGGGCTGAAGTTCATGCGGAAGAAAATCCAGGGCTCGAAGTGCATGAACAGGAACAGATAGAAATAGACGAACGTGTTCAGGAGACCGAGTCTGAAACAGTTGAAAGTCAAAGTCAAATCCAAAGTACACCTGAACAAGGCCAGTTTAGAGACCAGGCAGAAGAAACTGAAGTAAGACCTGGAACTAGTCAGACAGGAAGGGACGAAAACACTGTCGAAATAAATGTACCACAACTGAATGAAAATAAAAGAGCACGTGAAGAGAGCCAGATCACAGTGCCCGTCAAAAGACTAAAAAGGAAGAAAAGTGTACCCAGCTGCATAAGAAGACTGAAACTAAGATTGAAAACTGTAGAGTAAAAACTAGAAGACCGGAAAAAGGCTGCCAGTGAAAAAGAAAGAACTGGAGCCCAACCTAAGAGAAGGAGTACCAGAATAAAAAGACAAAACGAAAACTATTGAGGTCCTGAATGGACTTACTTAGTGCTTGAAGAATTTGAAGACCTCGAAATAAGTGACAAAAGTGACGGAGAATTGGTCACTGATCAGGGTTCTGAAGAAGAAGACCCAACCTGAAGGTTAACTTGCGTAAGCTACCTGTGTAAAGTAACAAAGAGGGGTTGGAAAACTTCTTTTAAGCCACAATGTCTGATTCAAGTGTGAATGGAAGACCTAGAAAGAATTGCTGTAAAACATGCTGTATAATATGCTTATGTAGTGTAGCAATAGTATTGATAATATGGATAGGACTAACAGTCTTAATCCCGTTCATGTTAAGTAAAGATTCTAACCTGTATCCTACTAAACAAGTGACAGAGGACTCAGACATTCAACTGACAGAAGAAACACCACAAAGTGTAGAAAGACGTGAGAATACATTTAGCCTGAAACAAACTAGACCTGACTGCATCACATGAGGGAGGACTACATTATCACAGAATCAAAAACAGAACACATTTAAATGTATTTGCTAACCTCTTAGTACACTATGTAGAAGCTATGGAAATAGAAGATTGTTATGTCTGTAGGAAGCTACCCACTTCTGTAGCTGAAGGTGTGACCTATCACCATTTACCCCATACCTATGGAATTTCCTGTAGTATTTTGGCAAGATTATTTTACAGAAGCACCCTACAGTATTACTATTCAAACTCTGACGTAATTTTTTCTGAACTTCCTATTCGGGGAAACCTGAATATTGTACATACTAAAAGTGATGTGACTCGTTATATGGGAGAATATTTTCTGACTATAGGTGACATAGATTTAAATGAAGCACACAGAAATAATTTGACCTGTTCATTACATGAACAAGAGAAGATGTTTTTAAAAATGGCAGAGAAAAGAAGGGACAGTTTGCAAAGAAAGGCAAATGATAAAAGACAGAGAACTCCTAAATGGGCAGAAAACATGGAAAACACCTCAAATGGTGAAGCTAATCCTGCAATGTTGTTGGACTTCGAAAGAAAGGGGAAACTGTGTCTTCACAGAGAAAAGACTAGCTATTATAACAATGTATTCATCGGTTCCAGTAAGTGCGAACACAATTATAAGGTAATTGGAGGTTGGGATTCAAAAATGGGTCAGAACCTGTGTTTCCTGGAATATATTATATATGTGGAAACAGGGCTTATTTCAAATTGCCAGATCACTGGTATGGAAGCTGCTATTTTGGCATTGTCTTCCCGAAAATATACCATGTGAATGACGCCGCTGGAAGCAATGAAAATACTAATGGTTTAGTGCGTAATAGAAGAGAAAGTGTAGGAGAAATAATAGGTGATATATTTAGTGCATTGATACCTGGAGTGGGAGTGGTTCTGAATACACATCGAATTTGCAAATTGTTTACAGTAGTGGATCGGTTATCAACTGACACTGCTGCTGGATTGCTGCTGGTCAATACCGAATTGGTTGCGATCAGATCAATGGTTTTACAAAACCGTCTCGCTCTTGATACCTTATTAGCAAAAGAGGGCGGAGTCTGTAGAATGTTGAAAGCGCAACATTATTGCACTTACATTCCGGATAAGAGCATTGAAATTAAGAAATATGTGAGAAACATAACTAATTTGGAAAAAGAACTCAAACCACTGGAGGTTGACAGTGCCTGGAAGAGACTAACTGATGGTCTCTCCTCAATAGGTAGTTGGTTTTCTAACATAGGTAGAAGTCTAGTGGGTAAAATACTGATGCCAATGGCTGGAATAAGTTTGATTGTGCTGATCATAATAATTTGCTGCAAATGTCAAAAATGCAGAAAGAAGTATACTGTGAATAAGAGAGGAGTGAAAAGGAATGTTGATGAACTGGAATTAGAAGAGCTGAGGAATCAAATTTACAAGAGAGCCAAGAATTCCCATCCTAATAAGGATGCAGAAAAAAGGCTCAATAACAAGTTCGTGAAGATTGAAATGAATGAGATCTGAAAGAAAAAGTTGGCATCTGTTTCCATTAATAGTGATGATAGTAAATATCATCAAAGAGGGGATTGATGGAGCAAGGATTCGCACGTTATGCGACTTGCTTGGATTCAAACCCCTCGCCTAACCTTTAAAATAGTAACCAACTCGTTTCGTGTATTAATATCGCACTTTCACACTACACGCGGGTGTCCCAGAGACGCTTGCTTATGTGTTTTCTAATCCTAACAAAGCTTGCACACTGACTGGTTGCTGGTATGCGGGATTTCAGTCTGCGCATGCGTCGGTCATACCCATGTGATGTGACGCATTCGTAGTTCTGGAGGGATTTCTTCGCACATGCGCATTATTGCAAAAATGGTCGCTTTGGTTTTAACACGCTCTCTGCTTGCTACCGCCGCTTTTGCTCAGCTGTCTATTTTTGCTTAACCTCTAACGCTATAGATATTATAAAGTAAGGGGGTGCAGTGAAGCTAATCATGGTATACAGTGTATTCATTTTTTCCTGTGTTTCTAATTTGTTTTCACTTACTTTTCATGTACTGTGTATTTGCGGGCCTGGGAGTGGGGAGCCTCTCCATCTTGGAAGTCTGAGTGGAACTGACCACGTGACAAGAGAACCAAGTCTTGCATCAGTGGAACCCAGCCAGCTGGCTGCCGAAGCTGAGATGCTCCTGGGAACCTGCACTCTGACCCAGCGAGAAGAAACTGTATTACACCTAAAAGTGTTACAAAATTGATAGTCCACTGTGTGTCCTATTGTTCTCTTTTACACGTATGCCATGGGAACTGGAATGTAAGGGGTGGGTACGAAAATGAATAGTAATTGTGAGAACACTAAATTCTAGGTGGTGACAATGACCTAACCACCTCTCTTGTCCAATCCAAAGTTGGGGATCCTGTCATTTGCAACATTTGTGGGTGGCCCACTGACCCGAAAACAGTATAACTAGCCTAGTTTTAGATAGAGAAATTGTCCGACTTGTCCGAGTAGCTGATCTGTCACCGACCCTACGAACTATATAGGTGATTGATACAGAGAGCTGCGGAGCACTCTGTCCGTAATTTCCACAAACTCCAAGGGGTGGAATAGTCTTAAGTGCTGGCGAAGCACTTTGCTGGGAGATTCGAAAACCCAATCGGGGTATTGGCAGATTCTGTGCAGAGAGGGAGTAGCGCAGGCGTTGCATCCGAAGCTGCAGGTGTTGGTCGTACCCTTTGATGAGCCCAGTCCTGACCCAAATCCTGAGCGGTATCCTGTCTTGACGGTCCATGAGCTGTACCTGCTCGCCTACTGGCATCCTAAGTCCTTGAGGGTCCTTGTCCTCGCCTTTTTCCCCACTGACCCGTGGCCAGGGTTAGTCCTCATTCCCGTCCTAGGTAAATATATATCTGTGGGTGTCCGTCTATCTTTACTTTTTCCTTTTCTCCTTTTAAATAAAGCATCATTGCCTATGTTATTTTCCCTGTCTCTTACCAAAAGATTTTACATGCAAACCGTATTATTAGTTATGTTCCAATTTTTCCCCTTACCTATAGGATACTATTGAACTGTTTACTTATTCAGGGTGGTCTATTCTTACCCTCCTTTTAGAATCTATGCTTTAATTAGTAGATAGAATAAGGTCTGTTTAAATCACTGATGAACTTTAGAACTCTACAAAATAGTACGTTCTTTCCCACTTTACCTGCCTTAGTATAAGCCTGTAAACTGAATAGCATGTTCCCTGTTACCCTTTTCCTTAAGTTTTCTGACATTCAATGGTGCTCACTCTTATTCATAGTTACATTATAGTCCTGATACTAGTTATTGATATTCTAATCTGTACAAACTTTATTCTCATGGCATATGAAATTTGACTTTTACTATATAAAGTCTTGAAAACCCTTCAGGTGTCTGTGTTTATTACAAAAGGTATAAATCGTTATTCAAATGTACAAGGTATTCTGGTTAATCTTATCTCCTACCCCTGCTAGCTCCTGATTCATCGGGAACTTAGGTACCTATGACAAGGATTGGTAAGTCAGGTACCACAAAGAAATATTAGTAAAAGAAACACAAGAATTACTGATAGTGATGTGTAAGCTCGCCCGATTCACAAGAGTACTGTGATAAAAATAAAAAACGTTATGGGCCCAGGTGCGTACAATTTGGTGAAAAAAGGAGTCGGGCGACCTGCCCGCTCTATCAGCGGTATTTAGTGTCTATCTATCACAGGGCCACTCCTTGTAGTGAAGGTGACAGGCCCTGGTGACACTATTTTTTAGGGAATACGTAGTAGGACAATACAGACACATAAAAATTACGTGTTATCAGCATGCGCTGTAAATATACAGTGAGACAAACATACGAACATAAATTATGGAGGATTAAAACATTGCACCGATATTTACTTCGCTAGGGGTTCTAGACCAGAGGATCGGGGCGCGGGGAGAGGTTCACCCGTGTATTATCTGGAGCAACGGGGAAGAAGGGTGAGAGTCAGGGCCACTAGTTATCTGCGAAAGGGAATAGGTCCGCAATCAGCGGGACCGGAAACAAGACCTTACTTAATAGTGTGGAGTCCTCTTTGGCAAACCTAGTCTGGTGTCCGCGGCGTCCCTGCTGGTAATGAGCGGCCGAAGATGGTAGCTTAAATATTATCGTTTGGCCGGTGGGAGCCGCAGGAGTTACTGAGAGGAGGAGCCGCGCAAATGAGCGCATGCGCTGTAGTGCCCAATAGTACACTATTCCTGCGCAGGCGTGGTCCATGGTAAACTAGGGGAATGGCGGCCATCTTTGGATGGGCTGCGCTTAGCGTGAGGGGTTAGCGCCTGCTATAGGGACCTAGGACACTTTGATGTAGGTGATGATAAGGAAAAAGCACTTTTGGGAAATTAATAATAGAAATTACAGAGGGGGTTCTCACCAATTGGGGAGACATTTAGGGACAGGCTATCGGGAAAGCCCTAGAGGGCTGGGAGTTTGCTGAAAACGGAAGGAAATCATAGCTGATGAAAATCATAGCTAATGAAAGTCATGGCTAGTGGTGGTGTACCCCTTACTAGGTTGGATTTCCATAATGGGACTGCGGGGGTATTTGGAGCTAGGTGGGTGTATCATTCAGTGGGTACTCAAGCTATTTCACGGGATTTTGTCGTTAAGACCTGTCTTGTGGGTCGACAAACAGTAGATCCACCGCTGTTCCTTGTTTAGCAGCTTTTCTTGGATGTTGGGCCCATTGGGGTTGATGCTCTCAATTACCACCCAGCGCATATCGTTGGTGGTGTGACCCATTTCGAGGAAGTGATTGGTGAGTTTGGTAGTATTCTTTTTGCACCGAATCGTGCTGCGATGTTCGCATATGCGTGTCTTTATTTTTCTACTGGTCATCCCAATGTACCATAGGTTGCATGGGCAGGTGATGCGATAGATGACGTGGGTGCTGTTGCAGTTAGTGTGACTGCGCAGTTCCCACTGTTTCCCTGGTTCGAGGGCTAATGTTTTGGTAGTGTTGGTCAGATGACAAACGCTGCAGTCACCACAGGCGTAGTGGCCTGTGATGTTGGGGAGGCCCCATATGTTGGTGATTTTCTGCTTGGGGGGTTGTTGAGGTTTAGGTCTGGTTGAGACAATCGTATCTTTGATGGATCTGGCTTTATTGTGTCAAATTAGAGGAGGGTCCCATTGCAGTTTCCCTGTATTGATTATGTTCCAATGTTTTCTTATGATCTTGGAAACCTGGGTAGAAGCTATATTGAATGTAGTCACACATGTCAATGGTATGGATGCGGATTCACAGGTGCATGTTTCAATGAGTCTCTCCCGGTTTTGGTTTCTGGCGCGCTTCTGTGCCTTGTTTGTGATCTTGTCGGGGTAGCCTCGCTGTTTCAATTTGGCGCTGAGGTCTTTTGCCTGTGCCCTGTAGTCCGAGGTCTCGCTGCAGTTGCGTCTTAGCCTTAGAAATTGTCCGTAGGGTAGATTTTCTCTAAGAGATGTGGGTTGGAAGCTAGAGAAATGCAACAGAGAATTGCGGGCAGTAGGTTTGTAGTGGGTTTTGCTTCTCAAGCGGCCTTCTGACGCCTCTATGTCCAGGTCTAGGAAGGTCGTCCAATGTGTATCGAAGCTGTGAGTGAATTTTAGATTGCGATCACAGGTATTAAGCCATTGGCAGAAGTTTGTAAGTGACTCTATTTTCCCTTCCCAGATCAGTAGGATATCGTCTATGTATCGCTTGTAAAAAGCGATTTCTGGGAACTTAGGTACATTGTTAGTGAACAGATGTGTGGATTCAAAATGATGGACGTACAGTCCAGCTATGCTTGGTGCGAAAATGCTCCCCATCGATGTGCCGTATGTTTGTAGGTACAGTTTGTTTTCGAATTCAAAAAAATTCTCCTTAAGAGCAAGTCTCGCACAGTCCCATATGAATTTGGTTGAAGTGGGATGTGTCCAGTCAGTGTTGGCTAAGGCTGCTCCTAGTACTGTGAGGGTGTCATCCTGTGGTAAACTAGTGTAGAGACGTTCTACATCAAGGCTCACCAACAGAGATGTGGCTGGGTTGTAGTTCAATCCGTCTAGGAGCTTGAGCAGATCTTTGGTGTCCTGCAGATATGTGTTGGTGGATTTCACTATGGGCTGGAGGAAGAAGTCGCAATAGCGTGAGAGCGGTTCCAATAGGGAACCTATGCCTGAGACTATGGGTCTTCCAGGCGGCGGGTTTTGGTTATCGTGGGTCTTGGGAACGATGTAAAAATAAGGGATTTTCCCTTCAGTGGTGGTGAGAAATTTTGCTTCACTGGGTGTTATCAAGCCCGTGGTTTCTGCTCCCTCTACAAGGTTCGCGATGGTCGTCCTCAGCTTGTTGCTTGGGTCTTCCTGGAGTTTTCTGTAGTTCTTAGTGTCAATAAGTAATCTGGTACACTCCTTTCTGTAGTCCTCCTTGTTCAGTATTACCGTCCCTCCCCCCTTGTCGGCGGGTTTTATGATGATGGTCTTGTTCTCTCGGAGGGAGTTGAGGGCATTGCGTTCTTTGCTGCTGATGTTTTGGAAAGGCTGGCCTTCCCGAAGTTCCTCAATGTCTTTAAACACAGCCTGTTCATATACTGATATCTCGGCTGGGATCATTGCGGGTGGTGGCATGAAAGTTGATTTAGTCCTGAATGTGGTGTCTCCGTCCTCTTCACTATAAGTCTCAAAGGGCGATGTTTCGAAAAAAGCCTTTAGCTTGAGTTTTCTAAAAAAAAATACCCCCGCAGTCCCATTATGGAAATCCAACCTAGTAAGGGGTACACCACCTCTAGCCATGACTTTCATTAGCTATGATTTTCATCAGCTATGATTTCCTTCCGTTTTCAGCAAACTCCCAGCCCTCTAGGGCTTTCCCGATAGCCTGTCCCTAAATGTCTCCCCAATTGGTGAGAACCCCCTCTGTAATTTCTACTATTAATTTCCCAAAAGTGCTTTTTTCTTATCATCACCTACATCAGTGTCTCCTAGGTCCCTATAGCAGGCGCGAACCCCTCACGCTGAGCGCAGCCCATCCAAAGATGGCCGCCATTCCCCTAGTTTACCATGGACCACGCCTGCGCATGAATAGTGTACTATTGGGCACTACAGCGCATGCACTCATTTGCGCGGCTCCTCCTCTCAGTAACTCCCGCGGCTCCCACCGGCCAAACGATAATATTTAGGCTACCATCTTCGGCCGCTCGTTACCAGCCGGGACGCCGGGGGCACCAGACTAGGTTTGCTGAAGAGGACTCCACACTATGAAGTAAGGTCTTGTTTCCGGTCCCGCTGATTGTGGACCTATTCCCTTTCGCTGATAACTAGTGGCCCTGACTCTCACCCTTCTTCCCCGTTCCTCCAGATAATACACAGGAGAACCTCTCCCCGCGCCCCGATCCTCTGGACTAGAACCCCGAGCGAAGTAAATATCGGTGCAATTTTTTAATCCTCTATAATTTATGTTCGTGTGTTTGTCTCACTGTATATTTACAGCGCATGCTGATAACACATAATTTTTATGTGTCTGTATTGTCCTACTACGTATTCCCTAAAAAATAGTGGCACCAGGGCCTGTCACCTTCACTACAAGGAGTGGCCCTGTGATAGATAGACACTAAATACCGCTATGTGAATGAATGCGCCTTCATGTAATGGCGTTTCACCGTGTACCACGCACACAACCTGTTTTAAGCCAGCATGCCTTGTTTGCATGCCCCAACGACTGTCACTTGTTCTCAACACAACATGCACAGCCATGCATGTCACATCTTTTTGAATTCTATAGGGTTGGTACTGCCTTCAGCAGACCCGGAGAACGCCTTATTGTGTCTTGTTCTTTTTCCTTCCTACAGGATTTTTCTCACTTTCCTGCAGTATATGTAAGTTGTACAACTGCGCTTTTACTCTTTTCCACACACCTTAGCGCGTGTGTAGGATAATAATCACACGTGGCACTACTTTTTGCCACTCACTACCTGGTCCTGACGAAAGTACCGCATACTTTTTCCTGGGACTGAAACATGTAGACCGCCAACACTTAAGCCAACTAAGTAGTCATAATTTCTCTACTTGTAGTTGCATCACATACTTTTATCTCACACCCTGGGCCGCCACGAATAAAATATTGGGCAAGGATCCCCAGAGGTGTATTTTACTACCCACCTTCATCCTCATCACACTACTGCACCACACCCGCTCCGCTGTAGTCAGGCGTTGAAGCACAACCAGGCGGCATTCGGCTGCCTGGTTGGACCCCAATGATGAAGCATGACACCAACCAGGTTGGTGTGTGAGGGGTTTATAAACAAACTTTATTGTGCCCAGCTCACAAGCTCATGCCACATGTGACCTGGAATATCAATCAATATTCCACTACTTCCACACAGTGGGCCAGTCCAAGTTGTTCTCATTATCATATATTTGGGGATGGGACTTGCCCCCTAAACCCTCGCTCTCTCCAGTGATTATCTCATAGAAAAACCTAGCAACTACAAATACCTGGGTCACCACATCGATAATAGGTTGAACTTCTAGGTGCAAAAATAGTACATGGTGAAGAAAAGTAAGGCCCTGACCTACGCCTTTAGTGTTCTTGCCAAGAAGTTGGACGGCCCTTCTTTAAGCTACTACTGGTTGTTATTGCTGCACAATTACTTGCAACAGTGGCTTATGCAAGTGCTGTTCTGCATGGAAAAGATGACTCAGCTCTGGACAAACTGCAAACAAATACCTATAAGTGAGTTTTTGGGCTTCTGCTTAGTGCATCTCCTGCACACATTCACCTGGAGTTTGGGCTTATGCCTGGATGGTAAGAGAATCCTATGACACTTTAAAGCCAGCAGCATATCTCCGCCTGACATATTTAGCCTATTTAAAAAGAAAGCTGTTGGCCATCCGGCTAGGGGTCTTGCCATCTCTGGCTGACCAACCAGCGTGGAAACACAAAAGCTCAAATTTATGTAGACTATGTGGTGCTGAGAAGGAAGATTTAATACATCTGGTTTGTATATGCCCAGCCCTAACGAAATCACATATTTACTGCTGAAATCCTTCTATGATGAATGGGGGATCCAAACATGTCGGATGGCCATAAAAGGCAGAGAAACATTAGAAGCGGGGACAACCAAACATAAAGAAAATACATTCACACAATTTGAGTAGAGATGCCCAAGCCTTTGGCCCAGGGGTTAAGAATAAGGAGCCAGTGATCCCCAAAGCAGACACCACAGAGGGTGTTGGGTGCGTTCCGCACAACTCGTAAATCCTTCAGAAGTTGAATGGCTCCAATGGCAACATGAAAAGAAGCCACACATATTCTGATTGGCTATAAAAATCCTGAAGCCAGCCCATCGCAAGGACTAACAGATGATATGAATGATGCAAGTCCAGGTGAACAGCACACTTTCTCGTCAGTAAGGGCCTTCACCCGTTATAGTGACACTGCTTTCTTAAAACCACCACCTCCCTTCAATACCACCAAAAGGCAGAATATTGGCGACAAATAGACTGCCTGGGTCAAAAGCTTTGATGATTTTATTGATGTGCTGGAGGAACCAAATGACAAAAAGATAATTAAACATCTAAAGAAATTAGTGGGTGAAGGAGTAAAAGAAGTGGTAAAGAAAATACCACAGTATGATGAAGTGATGTACTGTCAAATCAAAGAGGCACTAAACACCAAGTTCAATCCAATGCCGAATGACGACTACGAAAGGTACATTTTCAGTCAGGAAAGGCAGAAAGATGGTGAGATGATGGGTGAGTTTGTAGAAAGGCCTGATTCACTCATAAAGCATTGCAAGTTTAATGAGTATAGCTATGAAGAGGCTATGCATCTCAGAGTAATAAATGGTTACCGCTCCGATTCTTTTAGACGACGAATGCTGAAAGAGACACTCAGCTTGGAGTGAGTACTTATGGCTGCCAGAGCGGAGGAGAAAGCTGACAGACAGGCAGCTTTAAAATCAGCTTCAACAATAGACTACACGTTCACGGATCACAAGCTTTTCCCATCTATCACGAATTTTCAAATATTGAACTGGACAGAAAGCGACCACCAACCGCAATCGTTCACGTTACTAGTAACATAGATAACCCTGTGACAGCCAGAGTATTATCCCACCAAACGCAATGATTCAATTTAAAACATCTGGCATGAAAAACAGATTTGATCAACGATATCATGCACCCACCTCCTGGAAAGATTTCAAACAGAACCCATAAACACTCAGGCATGGGAGCGCTTCACCCTAGAATTAATTAAAAAAAATTGCAAGCAGCCACAGGAAAAAAAGTAAAAAGACACCAAGGGGCTGATTGGTTCACAAAAAAACTCAGGACTCAAAAACAACAATTGAACTAATACCTTATATGGGCCGGGATGCCCGCCACCCCTTCCACCACCAATCCCAATGGGAGGAGACAGACACAGTTTGAACTTTTGGAAGGCAGGGGGGCCTCACGACCCCCCGGCCGTATTTATTAAAATATGAAACAAAATTTAAAACTTTAAATTAAAAACGTTTCATGTATCATGTACAAATTCAACTTCCATTACATTTGATGAAGACAGGTATTCAGGATAACCTTAACAAATCTCTAATACAAAGATTTCCTAACCGAGTCTAACATCATGACAAATGCATTGCATACGAATTTGTACATCCTAACGCAAGGGGCCAACGGCAAGGTCTTAACCGGTGTCAGATCCCTATCACCAAATTCCCGCCCTCACGTGTGAGTGGCGCATGCGCAGAGGACTTTACCCTTGTAGCCAACTGTAACTTCCCTTGTCGTGGGGGCCCCCTTTCACTCGACGCCATCTTAAGGTCATCTGAGTTCCCGTGTGGGGTATCCCCCGGGAAATTCTGGGGAGGGGCATGTAGCCGTCTCCCCCTGGGAGGGGCCTATGGCTGTCTCCCCCTGGGCGACGCATCCATAATGGGTGCCGCCGCCCCCGTGGGAGGGGCCAATGGCCGCCTCCCCCGGGGCGCTCCCATCCATAATGGGTGGCCCCCCCCTAGGGACCTTGAAATCACTGCTCACCGATCATGACCTTACCGCCCGACCGAAGACTAAATAAATACGACAATTAGTTACCTACTAGGGAGATAAAACCTATGCTTACTCTTGTAGTACAGCTCGATATATCAACTGACTTCAACATTGCTACAAAGGAAAAAAAAAAAAAGGTCCTATAGCACAGAACGTTCTTTATTGCATACATTCCTTAACATTTCTACAAAGGAAAAAAGGCCTATAAGCAAGTATTCAGTTACATGCATACTCTTGTCATCGACTTAAGATGAAAGCAACGATTCCCCCAAGACATGTTTTATTACAATCAAATTGCAACATAGAACTTTGTTCACCCCCAAATTTTTGCAACAGGGGCTGGTGGGTGGGTCAAAAAACTGCAGCTTGTTTCCCTGAGGGCTCACGAGCGACGAGTGATGCAGCCTTCAGAGCACAGGAACAAGAGGACGCTTCCCTTGATTCCTGCGCCTTTAATTCAGCAGCGGGAAGGCGGGGCCGCGACCCCATCCCGCCCATAGGTGCTTGGACGTCCGGGCGGGTGTTTAGGACAACCTTTTTAGGCGGCGGGGGCGTGCTCCGACCACGCCGCTATGGGCATACTGGCCGGGACACGCCCCCCGCCCGAAACGGCTTCCCGGGGGATTGGGGCACCCATCCATACGTTCGGGGTGACTGAGTGGTCTCCCCTTTCCATATGGGCTGGGATGCCCGCCACCCCTTCCACCACCAATCCCAATGGGAGGAGACAGACACTGTTTGAACTTTTGGAAGGCAGGGGGGCCTCACGACCCCCCCGGCCGTATTTATTATAATATGAAACAAAATTTAAAACTTTAAATTAAAAACGTTTCATGTATCATGTACAAATTTAACTTCCATTATATTTGATGAAGACAGGTATTCAGGCTAACCTTAACAAATCTCTAATACAAAGATTTCCTAACCGAGTCTAACATCATGACAAATGCATTGCATACGAATTTGTACATCCTAACGTTAGGGGCCAACGGCAAGGTCTTAACCGGTGTCAGATCCCTATCACCAAATTCTCGCCCTCACGTGTGAGTGGCGCATGCGCAGAGGACTTTACCCTCGTAGCCAACTGTAACTTCCCTTGTCGTGGGGGCCCCCTTTCACTCGACGCCATCTTAAGGTCGTCCGAGTTCCCGTGCGTGGTATCCGTAAGAAGGACAGCGTGGACTCCCCCCCCTTTCCCCGCACTCTCTTCCGCTGGAGCGGATACCCGGCCCCCGGGAAATTCTGGGGAGGGGCCTATAGCCGTCTCCCCCTGGGAGGGGACTATGGCCGTCTCCCCCTGGGCGACCCATCCGTAATGGGTGCCGCCCCCCGTGGGAGGGGCCAATGGCCGCCTCCCCCTGGGAGCTCCCATCCATAATGGGTGGCGCCCCCCCTAGGTACCTTGAAATCACTGCTCACCGATCATGACCTTACCGCCACAGGCCAGACAGTTGACCGACTATCTGGCCCCCCAAACCTCCTATAGGTCATGTCTCCTCAATCCCACTACCAAGCTATCATGTCTCCTATCAATAAGTCATTCCCCACCCTGGACAGGTGTACCCCATCATCTGAATAACAGTGATCGCCCCAGATGCACCCATAAGATATGCTTTGAAGATGAGCAGACCGAAACAATTTCTCCATTTTATTGTTGACCCTCTTTACCGAATGGTTCAACGATGTTGTGGACAAACCACCCCGCCATACCCTCCTCCAAATCATGTGAGACCAATCTATTGTACATCCCGGGAGCGTCTTTGCTAACCAACTAACTGCAGAAAGTATGTGCTCAACTAAAGCTCGTCTGCCCAGTCTTACCAAGTCATTGCCCCCAATGTGCACTATGACTACAGATGGCGGTGACCTGTGCCGCCCTAGTAATTCTTCCACAAAACTTTGCAGTCGGTCAATACCCAGGCCGCCCTTCCCATGGAAGGACACCCTGAAACCATATTCCTCAGATGTGTGGATCGCATCACCTGTCTTGAATATGTCCCCGGCACGCCTCACGTATGAGTGGCCCACGACCCAGACCACACGTCTTCCATTCCTTGTTCCTGAAGTGGTGGTTAGCTGACACTGGGCCGGTCCCAATTTCTGCCCTGCGTCACAGGCTCGTGAAACTGTAATCCAAACAAAAGACAACAAGCGTGAGTGCACTTTTTCAGTAACTTACAACATGTGCAGCCGCACGTACCTCTTGAAACAATTCGAAGACCAGCGCCTAACTGTTTAACATTGTCTGCCTGCAGACCTCGAGCCGTTGCTTCTGTAGCGGCCCCTATCCTGAATGACTGGGTCCCCAAATCATTCGGGTTCAAGCCCGCTGCTGCAATCGTGATTGCCAGCACCCTCTGAAACTGAAACTTTGTTAACGAGGTGCTGTCCGTATGTCGCAGCAAGGCCCCCCCCACGTTGTCAACCTTTGTTTTAGGTAGGCCTCAACATGCCTCATAGGACAACAGGGACTACCTGGAGCGTGCTGCAACACTATTCTATTCCCCTGGGCCTCCTCGTCCGTCTTTGACCTGGCTATCGTGATCAGCAGAGAATCCCCCCTTACTTGCATGTGATCCCTGCGCAGACCCCCTTCCATATCTCTTTTGTTGGCAGCCACTAGTTCGCTCACCCGCAGGGCCCCATAGAACGCCAACGCGAACGCTGCCCGGAATAGTACAACCTCGCTAGGTGGGGAGCATGTCTCCTCCAGTTTAGCCAACAAGGAGGTCAACTTGTCAAATCCTATTGGGTGCCTGTTATCCTTTTTGCACCCTTCTAAGCGCCGCCAGCCGCCCAGCGCCTTCCTGACTAGAAAGGAGTCCGTTGGGTCCCTGATCCCATGGAGCTGAGCCATAAATGATATGGCGGCCTTATACCGACTTGCGGTTGCCGCCGACCGGCCCTCCTCATGAAGTGCCACTAAAAATTGGGTAAAGGCCCCCTCCTGACCCCATCTATGCTCCCATGCCGGGCCCAAAAAGGCGCAGTACGAGCGGAACGCCCCTTCATAAGCTTTCCTTGTCCTGGGCGCTAAACTGGCTGCCACGAGGTTTTGTAGTCCTGGGCGCCGATTTGCCATAATGCTTCGGGAAATGGCGCTGCCACTAGCTCCGCTGAGGGTGAACAATCCCTGAAAGCCTGCATTTTGAAACGAGAGAGCGCATCAGCTGCATTATTCAGTACACCCGGCACATGTTTTGCCCTGAATTGTACGTTTAATCTCAAGCATTTCAACACAATTTCCTAGAACAATCGCAATATCCATTTGCAGCGGGCTGCCTGCTGATTAATGCACTCAACCACAGTCATGTTATCGGACCAAAATACCACTGAGCGGTCTCTGAACTCCTCCGGCCATGCCGACAGAGCCACCCAGATGGGGAAGAGCTCTAGAAAGCCAATGTTACTCGTCAAACCGCTTGTTTCCCACCATGCTGGCCATCTTTGGGCTGACCAACGGTTTCCAAGGATTGCGCCAAACCCCACGCTGCCTGCCGAGTCGGTCCATAAGCCTAGTTCCGCCGACGAGGCCGGGGCTTTGCTCCAGACTACTCGGCCGTTGAAGTCCGCCAGGAATGCCAGCCAAATGAGCATGTCCTGGCGAACCTCTGCCGGCAGTCTTGTGCGATGGTGCCCTTCCTTGAGGCCAACCATGGCCTGGGCAATGGATCGTAAGAAAGGGCGAGCCATCGGTATCACCCTTAATGCAAAGTTAAGCTGACCCACTGTTTGCTGTAATTGGTGCAGTGTCACTTTCTCGTTCCGAAGACACTGCAACAAGGAAGCCCTGAAATTGGCGATCTTCTCCGCCGGCAAGCGGAAGCAACCCTCCACGGAGTCTAGTTCGATGCCCAGAAACTCCAGGGAGGTAGTCGGCCCCATGTCTTACCTAGCGCCAATGGTACCCCGAAACCCCGCATGAGCACGCAGAAATCCTGCAATGCCTGTGCACAGTCCCGAGAGCCCGCTGGGCCGAGAAACAGGAAGTCATCAAGATAATGCATCACATGTTGGTGCCCTGTGGCCTTCGAGAACACCCACTCCAGAAACGAGCTAAACATTTCAAAATAGGCACACGAAATTGAACAACCCATTGGCATGCACATATCCATGTAGTATTTCCCCTGAAACGTAAAACCCAGCAAGTGCTGATCTTGGGGATGCACCGGAAGCAACCTAAATGCAGATTCAATATCCGATTTTGCTAACAATGCACCGGGGCCTAAACGATTCAACATTACCACTGCGTCATCGAAAGATGCATACCTTACACTGCAAATGTCAGGATCGATCGCCTCATTGACGGAAGCCCCCCTTGGTGCCGACAAATTATGGATGAGCATGTACTCCCCCGGTCCTTTTTAGGCACTACCCCTAATGGGGAACATACAAAATCGGCCGTTGGTGGGTCACTAAAAGGTCCTGCAACCCGCCCCAAGCCAACCTCCTTGGCGATCTTTGTGGGGGCAACCGTCGGGTTGTGCTGAACTGACAGTTGGTTCTTACATGAGGGAGCCCCCGAAAATCACCCACCGGGATCCTGAAGCCATATGAGAAGCCATCTCGCAGGATCCCAGCGGACGCATGATCAGGGTATTTGTTCAGCCATGGGGTCAAAGCCAGGATATCTACGGGCGATGGTGTGGACTTCTGCGGCACCGTATCAATCCTGCTTGGTACCCCCTTTTCCTCCGGTACCATTGGCTCTGGATTGGCAGCTAGTTTCGGGGAATGAGGTGTTACCACAACTAGAGCACGCATGCCTGAACCTACACGTTCCTTGCGGCCTGTTACACGTTCCCTTATTGAAACCCCAACACACTCTTCGCTTATTTCCGTTCCCGCCCGATCTAGGCTCAGACTCCCCCCGTAGCTTGGTCGAAAGGACTGAGGCTGTTTCTGTGGAAAGGCCCTGGAGCCTTTTGCGCTCGACCCTGAACCACTCGCTGATCCCGGCAAGAGCTGTGCATGCCACGATACAGTATCCAAACAATCCCAAGTCAGTGTTTCATTAAACTCTTTCGCTTTTCTAAAAGCCATGTCATACCCTTTCCATCCTTCTCCTCCATACTTCTCATGGAAGCCCGTGATCCTGCTCTGGTAGCAAGCCAGGTCACTCACCAGTTCCGGTGTTCGTTCAGCGATAATCGCTACAAAAATAGAAAAGGCCCTGATCCAGTTCATCATAGACTCTTCGACCCTGAATTCTGCCATTTCTGCCCGCCATACAAAGGGGTGCCATAAATCCTTCTGAGTTTTGGCATATTCTAACGCTCGATCATCAGTCAACAATGAAAACATGTTTATGTATTTATTAGCCCACACCAGTTCCTTAGTTGCTATGGGAATATGTTGCGCCAAGCTTTCCCGCCTTGAGGGTACCGCGCCCTCCCCCATCATTGGGAGTGATCTCTTACCGGCTTCCGCCGCACCTCCAGTCGTGTCCGTCGACTTATTCTGGTTTTCGACAACGACTACCTTCGCCACCTGTGGAGAAATAGAAGGCACGTTCACTGTCCCAGCACCCCTTGTCTGCCTCAGCTGCTCTATAATCAGCCTAGCTTCTTCGGCCGGGTCTTCCACAGCTGCGGATCCCCCCGCTCCCTTCTTCAACCAGGGCAACACAGCCGCCAACTGAAGCGCTAGTTCGGGAGGCATTTGGTTGTCATCCAGCAGTGTGATAACCACAGGGATTGGCAATCCCCCATCCGGTGTGGGTACCGGGCTGGACGCTGGTGCTACTGGGACCAGTGGGACCTCCATCGGGACTGGGGCCTCGCTAGGACCCGCTTTCCCCTTCCTCTTTTTCCCCTTATCCCCCCCTTGGGTAATGTTTGGCAAAGCAGCCCCCACGATCCTCTTAGGTCGCCCTGAGGGCCCCGCTTGGGCCTCCACTTGTTTCCGGAGGGCCGCTAAGCCGCGACCCAGCTGGTCTACTTTACCGAATTTTCTGTCCATCACCGACACTTGGTTCACCAATGTGCGCAGCATTCATTCCATCTCGGAGCTCTTTCCACTCTTCTTGCCAGGCATATCTGCGTTCTGCTTTATCCCTGCCTCTTTCCAGTAGAGACTCGGACTCCAGCTACGCCTTGGCGACTGAAACAGAAAAAACAACGATTACACGTTCAAAAAACTGCAGCTTGTTCCCTTGAGGGCTCACGAGTGGTGCAGCCTTCAGAGCGCAGGAACAAGAGGATGCTTCCCTTGATTCCCGCGCCTTTTATCCAGCAGCAGGAAGGCCGGGCCGCGACCCCATCCCGCCCATAGGTGCTTAGACTTCCGGGCGGGTGTTTAGGACAACCTTTTTAGGCGGCGGGGGCGTGCTCCGACCACGCCGCTATGGGCATACCGGCCGGGACACGCCCCCCGCCCTCAACGGCTTCCCGGGGGATCAGGGCACCCATCCATACGTTCGGGGTGACCGAGTGGTCTCCCCTTTCCAGAAGACTACGCACCCAGTGCTCCGCCCCCTCCCAGGACCTCTTGCAACTAGTTACCAAAGCCAGAAAAGACCCAAACAAGACATTAAGGCAGCAAAGAAAGCATTCCAAGAACAACTCTGGGCCAAACTCCACCATTCCACCAAAGAAAGGGACTCTAGGCTCTTCTGGGAAATAATCAACCAGTTAGCAAACGGCAAGAACCGGCATTACAATTTTGACATCATGGAGGACTGCTGGAGAGCCCACATCGATTACTTATATAATGACTTGTCAACGGTCTGTCCGGCAACTCATGGTTCAGAGCCAGGCATGAAGCCAATCGTAGCAGGCCGCATCAAAATTAGCAGGCCGCATCAAAATCACCCCCAATCCTGAAGCATCCGAATATTCTCCGCAAATCCGGAAGGAGCAAGTTTGAAAAATCATTAAAAACGGACACCCGAGGGAGCTCCAGGACCCAACGGATTGCCAAACGCCCTGTTCTGGCATAATTCTTCATTCTTGTCCGAACTCCTCACGCCACTTTTTTCTTCTATCCTTGCATCATCTACCATCCCAGACTCCTGAAGGAGCAGTATTTTAAACCCAATATATAAGTCAGGAGCCCGTTCCGACCCCTCCAACTACCGTCTGATAGCCTTAATCGATGTGGAGGCAAAAATGTATGCATCAAACTTGTTGGCTGACTTGGAGGACTGAGTCAGAAGAAGTAACCTCATTCCCTACACCCAAACAGGGTTCAGGGCCGGGATGGGCACACTCAGGAACATCTCCACGGTCACCCTGCTAGCCAACCAATCTCTTGCAAAATCTAGGCCTTTGTACGCATGCTTCTTGGACCTTAAAGCAGGTTTCGACAAAGTCCCGAGAGCCAAGCTATGGGTAAAAATGCACAACTGGGGTGTCCCAACCAAACTCTTGGACACCATAATCAATTTGTATTCCCAGGTGTAGGTTCAGATCAGGAAAGGTGAGGGGCACAGCATTACCAAAAAGTTCCAAACCCTTAATGGGTTAAAACAAGGGTGTGTGCTGGCACCCTGCCTCTTTAACATCTACATTGCCGACCTTTATAATCAACTATGGTAATTTCAATCTGACCCCCAAAAAATGGGCAACTTCCCCACACCCAGTCTACAATATGCGGACGACATTGTGCTCCTTGCTCAAACACCTGTAGGTCTGCAGTGACTCATCACCAAACTAGGAGCTTACACCACCATGGCCCAATTAACCATCAACCACCAAAAAACAAAAGTGATGTGTTTTGCCAGACGAATTAAAATAAAGGCTCACGGCAAATTCATCTGGTACCTGGATGGGCAACTTCTGTCCCCGGTAGACTCATACAAATATCTAGGTTTCCTAATAGACCGTAACCTCAACTTCAAATTACAATTGGGACAAGGCCGTACCAGAGCTAAACAACTGCAGTTTGCCTTCAGAGTCTTAAAGAAAAAACTCACAGGGTGTACTAAAGGTCATTTGCTTAAAGCCATTTCACCAAAATTCCTACCCTCGATCTCATACGGCTAAGAAATCCTAAACCTGAAAGTCACCATCTCCCTAAACTCTGCACAATCAACCTTCTTTAAGGACCTGTTCTCAATTTCCCGACATATTTAAAAATCCCAAATTCGTATCGAGAATGGTCTAAGAAACCAGACTCCTGACAGACAAGGGGCATTAGCCAAATACTACTGGAGAATGAGGGATGCAGAGGACAACACCCTTGCACATCACTGCTGGGAGGAAATCGAAATCCAAGCCAGGCTAAGTAACTCAACGTTCAGTGTTCTGAAGGACTCCCTTGCGGCATTGCAGCTCACCCTCCCCACCTACTGCAGTTACAAAACCGTAGTGAATAGGCAATCAAAAGTACCTCCTTATTAATGGACAAAACAGCTGTCTCAAAATAGAAAACACGCTTAGGCCGTGATTCAAGGCTACAGCGGCTGAAACCGCAACCATACCTGCTAGACCACTTTTCCCAGGAGAAAAAGCACTACCTAACGCTACTGCGGCTGGGGTCATTTCCATCAAAAGACCTAACACCAAAATGGAAATACCCCCGGCAATCCAAGGAATGTCGCTTATGCGGAGGATGGGCGAGTCTTTTCTACACTTACTATGCATCTGCCCTTCCCTGGCAGAGACCCGAAGAACGGTCCTCCGGGAAGCCTTTGGGAAGGAACAAATATGGTCATGTAGAGCAGCCATCATCCAATGCCTCGGAGGGCTATCAATTCAACTGTCCTGTAGAGCAATAACATTGCTCAAAACCCCAGCAACAGATTTGGAAAAAAAGGAAATCATTAACTAATTTAATAAGTTCCAGCACACTCACTAACGGCATTGTCTATATGTTTTAAACTCTCCTGTTTTTAACTTCAAAATGTACACTTCAAGAATGGTGGTTCCCCACCCTTTTATGATTTTTTTAATGAAATCAAATAAAAGTATTTATTCATTCATGACAGACAGGCAGCTAACATGAAGGTGGAATGGCCCAAAATGAATCAGCGTTGTGTGTGAAAAGTAAGTCGAAACACATGACAGAAAGCCAAAAAATGTTGTCCTCAAAGAAAAAGAAGTGTTTCCAATGTGGATTTTCCTTTCCACATGAGAGTAGATGTCCCGCCATTGAACAGGTATGCAGAGGTTGTGGGAAAGAGAACCATTTTGTAATAGTCTGCAAAGTGAGATAAGGATCAAGTGAGTCATGTCAAGAAAACAAAATGGAGGCAAGATCAAGTGCATCACATCGAGCAAACAAAATCGATGCCAGAAAACTGCAGACGCGACAGTCTACACACGCCCACAAGGCGAAGTGGTAACATCTGTTTAGGCAAGTAGAAACTGAACAATGTCTATTAACTCCTTCATCTGAAGGTTCGTCACCATCATTGTCTAGCAATATTGAGGAAGATGGGTGTGTGATGTCAATGTTGACTGCCGGACGACATGCGCATGTAGGATTAGCTTCTTACAAGGAAGAATTCCGGGCAAAGCTAGGCAGACAAGTGAAACTGCAAAATGTATTTTGACATTGTTCCAAGATCACACTGAAAGTGAATGGGTGCATGATACCTTTTATCATAGACAATGGCACATCGATAAACACTATGTCAAAGTACAATGAACTGTCTCCAGTGCCTTGTTTAATTCAATCAAAAACCAAATGTGTACATGGACTGATTCAACACTACTGCAAAGTCAAGGTTGATTCATAACCACTCTGAAGCATAAAAATACAAAAGTACAAGAGCCACTTCATCGAGCGCATGTTTACTCAGTTTCAGTCCTGCTGCTGACATGGGACTGATTTCTATAAACTACAATGTCAATGCCTATCATGAGATAGTGAATCAGTATACGTCTCTGCTTCATGGATTAGAAAGACTTAAGACCATGAAAGTGCAACTTCACATAAATGAGAATATTTGTCTTGTTGCTCAACGTCATCTTCGAATTCCATTCCATTTACAAGATGTTTTTGAGACAGAACTCAATACTTAATTAAAGCAGAACATCATTGAGCGATCCACAGGTTTGACGCCATGGGTATCACCGGGAAACATCACTTACAACGCATTTATTACAACGCACTACCATTACAACGCAACCATTACAACGCAAACCATTACAACGCATTGCGCTGGGGGGCGCTCTAGGATAGGGAATATATTTAATTTACTATCCAACACCTTCCCTACTATCCACGGGGACTGGAGTTGGAATTGTAAATTAAATAAATCACTATCCAGCGCTTAAAAGCACTATGCGTTGTAGTGGTATGCGATGTAAAAACCGCGTTGTAACAGCAGGCGTTGTAATAGCCTGCATTGTAACGACACCAATCCGTATCACCCATAGTGGTAGTGCTGAAAAAGGATATTGGAGGAGCAGTGTGTATCTGTGTTTATGTGCCAAGCCAGCAAGGCTTGAAAGAGAACGACATTCAGCTCCGCACATTGCTGACATGATTACACAGCTGAATGGAGCTAAACTATTTTGATTGGTACATTACTACTTTTTGACTATAAAAGGATAGGTTTCAAAGTTTCATCAGCTGCTGAACAGTTTCAGGATGTCACCCATTGCATAATACTGCCATTCACAAATGCTTTCAATTACAGTGATGACATACTCGTTTTAGGGCCACGCAAAAGGAACATGATAAAGCTCTCACACAAGTGTGTTGTATACTTGCTGATACCAGTCTCACTTTAAATGCGGCAAAGTGTGAGTTTCATCAATCCAAACTCAAATTCTTTTGCCTTGTCTTTCTGATCCAGGAATGTCTCGAGATCCGAACATAGTACAAGCCTTGTAATCTACTTCTCCCCCACAAGTTGTAAGTATGCTGAGATCCTTCCTTGGTATGGCCAGTTAATGTTCAAGGTATAAATGTGGCTTTGCCACTGTAAGTGCCTCATTTAGGGTCTTAACAAAACAAAATATTTCAATGGTCAGGTTAATGTGAACGCAGTTGCAAGAAAATAAAGCATGCAACTGAGAATGTAACTGAAATGGCATACTGTGATTCAACATTGCAGAGGTTGTTGTTGATGAGAGACCGGATGGGTTCGGCGTCATCCTTGCCCAGCACACTGGACATTCCAATGCCCCAAGACACATTGGGGCATTTGTATGAAGCCCAATTCCAGTTAGCAAACGGGACGATTCTCAGAATCGGCCCGTTTGCGAACGTGAAAAGGCCATTGCAAAATAGAGAATCGCAGAATTTGCGATTCCCTATTTTGCGATTCCATTTAAGGAATCGCAAATTGCAATTCCTTAAATGCGATATAGAAAGCACCTAAGTTGTGCGAATTTGGAATAAGAAAAAGCAACTTACTTTTGGTGGTAATTTGCAAATTCTTTGAAAAAAGCATTTTTTTGCTTTTTTAAACGTGCCATTTGGCACACAAATATGCCCTTAGGGCATGTGCACACATGCCTATTTCAGGGGTGCAACAGGGTGTCCTTTGGAACCCTTGAGCCCTTGAAATTGCCTCTCGGCCCATAGGAATGAATGGGAAGGTATTTCTTAATTGAGACTCGCAATTTGCGAGTTGCAATTAAGGAAAACCTAGGAATCGTAATTATTATTACGATTCCTACCTACATAGCAGTTTGCGAGTCTTTAATAGCGAGTCGCAAAAAATTGCTATCAATGACTCGCAAATCTGTCTTTTCATACATATGCCCCATAGTGGCTTATGCCAGCCAAAGTTTCTCAATGAGAGAACATGCTTATTCAAAACCCAAAAAAGAAAGCCTAGCTGTGGTGTGGGGCTTGTGAATATCTCTGAGCCATCTGAGGGGTATTGAGCAAATGTGTCCCACGGGACAAGTGTTGTATTTTAGTATGAAGGGCTGGTCTGACAGGTCAGTGTGCGGGCTATTTTTCAACTGTTTGTGGGCATGTTTTATGGTCTGCTGGGCTGGTTTGTACTGTTGATTTCACTGATATTAAAACAAACATTGTCTTGCCGGAAGATGAAATCCATGCAGTCTTCCATACTTTGCAAAACACCTATACAGCATGTCTTTACGGGTTCAAAACGCCCCCATTTTACAAACATTTGCACTTTTTAGCTTCCTGAGTCACTAATGGGGGCCACTTTTATTTTGGTGCCCAAGGCTATTTTCTGTCCCATTCCGACACTGCCCAACACACTTTCATTTACATGTCTCCTCATTTCGCCAAGTTAAGACCCGGTTTTCCCTGGTTTTAATTTTGTAGCTGCCTCCTATGTTCGTCACCCTTGTAAATAGGGGGGAGCTTCAAAATCAATGGCTGTTGCAGTGGAACGCCCACCACAACACCCACTGCCCACCCCTTTCACACTAAGCGTAGAGTGAAAGGAAGCCTTATTTACAAAGCAGCGGTAAGCCAAGCTAAGTGGCTTAACGCTGCCTTGTAAATAAGGCAATGCCCCCATCACCACAGGAACATCAGGAAAAGTGATGTTCCCATGGCGATAGGGACTTGTACATATGCCCCTGTGTTCATAAAAAAAGAAGAGTGTAACAGCATTAAATGTGATATATTGAAATGTATATTGTTTACCGTATAAATTAAAAATGCTTGTGAATTGTAATTGGCCCGGATGAAGCACAAAGAGAGTCATGGAACAAATGTTGGCAATTTTTGTGAATTGAAATTTCGGAAAAAAAATAAAATTTTTAAGCCCTCATTCTTTGATTAACATTTATTTAAATTGATATAATTGTCTGCTAAAATCGGCTTTGTTTAGTAGAAAATCAACCAGTAGTAGAAAACACAAAATACAGATCGGAACACAGAATAATGCGTCTTTTCCCCTTTCATCAGAACAAATAGAAATGTTAAATGCTCTAATTCAAAGCAAAACATTAATGCTTTTTACTCTGAAAATAAACATGGATATGTTTTGAATGCCATTTTGAGCACTACCATCAGTTCAAGAAGAGGTTACAAATGTTTTTCTTTGATAATTTCCTCTGTTGGTTCTTTGAGGACTCCTAGAACCAAGATGCCTTAGGGAGAAAGTGTATGTTAGCAGTGATTAGATCAATAAGTACATAAATAAAATACCATATTGCAAACATTAAAGATAGTGGTTTACCGATGAGTCACATGTGCCCAACTACACCTTAAAACGGTCACATTAAAAAGGCGCCCTGTAATTTTCCACTCTAAGCAAAAAGAAAACAAATACAAGAAGAGCAGTGAGTCAGTCAGAGCGGGTACGCATGGAAGGAAACTTAGATAAGCTATTGGACAGTGGTGTCTGCTAAAAACGCACAGACAATAGTCCTGCTCAGTCAGTCTTACAAAAATATGAACCAGTGTGTACATAGTAAATGCATGTACATTACTGTAAACTGCAAACACCAGAGAAAATGTACCATAAGGAAAGCATTAAAGTGTGTATCATTACCAAGTGTACGAATAGCATGCAGAGGCATGCTACATTGCTTAATAGAATTTTAAAAAAATCACTTAGAATCTGGTTTGTACTAAAAAATAAGAATGCTCTCAGATTGAATGGCCATTTATTCCTGTTGAGGTTGGCAATGGGAGTTACCACTTTCATGGGGATTTACATTTGCACTAGGGGATTGTGGCTCCCGACATTAGCCTATATTATCTCCTGGTGAAACTCGTGCAGGAATCATGCAGTAATCATGCAGTAATCGAAGCTAAAACACCAGTTCCCGAATATTATCCTCCCAAAACATGTAATAGGGAGATCTGCACATCCCCACATTTATCAACACCCATGGTATTGACAACTTTGAGGATGGCGGGAGAGTATATGACTGAAATCTGTCCGAATCAGAATGATCCCATAAAATCGGTCATGAATGTGTGCATTATTTTCAGCTCTAGATCATGGATACACTGGTATTCGACGTGACACCCTTGTTTTATTAGAACTGGTGTGGCTTTTTAAATGGTGTTGGGCAAGTCAGATTCTTCACGGTAGAGTCCGTTGATTTGTAGAGCTTGGGGACGTGGTATGTTCAACTGCTTAAACCCATGATTGACTTACGCATTTTAACATATACATTTAGTTAGACCGGTTTTTACCAGGTGCACTGTCAGGATGCTAATAATTTCCACGTATGAACCATCTATACTTCAATACTACTAAGTGAAAAGTTAAACCATCCTTTCTGCTCCTTGATTGCCATGGAGAGTTGGTGGAATAGAATACACGACTAAGGAATGATGGTAAAATAAATACAAGATAAAGTGCATTCGAAAATCAACTCTTACGAAATAAGTTTAAGTTTTTCCTTCTTTTACTGGTTACTCCAGGGTAGTCAAGAATAGAGTTTACATTCCAGCTGTTCAAAAATACAAGTTCACGTGGTCTTTCTATGTGGCATTTTTAGCTTGCATATTAAACTTTTTTTTATTCGAAACTTTTAATTAAGATATATAACACGCAGGGAGAGTGTTTGTTCATGTGGAGACCTTGTTATAACTAGGATGTTGCTAACGATGAACCTCACTCTTGAATACTGTTGCTAATATAATAGGACATGAGTGACAGCCGTGAAGAATCAGTGACCTATATAAGGAATAGGGCAGAGAGATAAGGAGGATGCATGGAACAGGAGTAAAAGGAAAAATGGAGTCAGTGGAGAAAGGGTGTGAAGAAATGGAAAGACGGTGGCAGTGTGAGAGCAATGCCTATCCTTCAAAAGTTACTACTGAGATACATCCAGGTCTTGCTTTCATGTTAAACTTAATTGTCACCTTTTGTACCTTATGTTGAAGCTTAACTTATCATTTACACAGATCTTTCTTCATAAGCTGGCACTTTGAGTTTAATATTGCTACATTTTTTTTATTTATGTCTCTCCAACCCAGCCTATGCTCATAACCGTACCAATTTACCATCTTACTTACTTAGCTTATCCTTACATTATTTTTTAAAACGTTTCATAATATTATTTTATTTTTCAGGTAGAGAAAAAAAAATAAAAACGAGAGAAACATGGGAGAGGATGGGCAGGAAAAAAGAGGAAAGGACCGACTTACATCCAATTGCTTTAATCTATCCATAAATTACCTAGGGAAAAGGGTAGGATCGGCGAATACAGGTTATTAAGGACAGCTAAGACGGTGTACTTATTCAGTCCACACAGTTTGGCATGTAGTAATTAGTTGCACTGATTCAGTGTGGGGTCAGATGTATTTTAAGAGTTCATGTTGAAGGTCTTAAATGCACAACAGAAGCATCTAAAACTTCTTTTCATGTTTCTTCTTATTTAGTTGCAGATCCTTTACGTGGTTGGGGATTTGCAATGGAGACACTTGTTAAAAAAAGCTTTTCTATGCCTGCCTGACTAATATGATATTGAGCTTCAGTTAACTTTCCACTCTGGTGTTACTGATTTGACAGCTATTGCAATTGATATGATCAGGATTTTCACTTTATTTCAATTTGGTTTTTAATTTCTGGGGCAGTCAGTCATTAATAGAGATGATCTCAGTTATTTTGTGTTAAACATTGCTCCTGAAAGTCAGGATCCTTGTACAGATGTATATCATGGTATCAGCCAATGTTAGCTATTAGCAAGGTTTTCCACAAGTTTAACATTATGGTCATTTATTTTGCTTATTCAACATTCTTTTGCAGCACAAACCTAGCCTCATTTGCAGTAGAGCACTTGCAGTTTCTTTAGAGATAGTACATTAACAACAGGAAATAATGCCAGATTAAGTGTAGGTGTCGCTACAGAGAGTAATGGCATAGTTAGCTTTAAAGATACACTTCATAAAGGTGTTGTTAGTGATTTTCAAATATAAAGCTAAACTAATATCTTCGGTGCATATGCTGCCACTTGATTCTTCTGCAATGTGGACGTTGTTTTTGAGGTAGCAGGGTATTCCTAGATGTATAGTTTTTTATGCAAAAAAGGAGATTGTGAATGTGATTCCAACACCAAGTGACAGTGAGTAGATTTCTTTCAGAAGAACTGCTTTTTAAGCTCCTTTGATTACTGGTTGTGTACGAGTGAAACCTGAGCATTACTATAACGTCTCTATAACATGTATTTTGTATAACCTTGTATTTTCTTCAGTGGATTTTGCCAGGAAAAATGTTAATAAAACAGTTTCTGCTTTCCTCAGAGACCATAACATGGGCTCTATCCACAACAACAATCTGCGTTTTGATATGCATGGAATATACATAGGTGATCGAGTTCACTTTACAGATGAAGGGAACAGGGTGGGTCATGCAGTTCCTATAAAACCTAAACAGGATCTGCAAGTTTGGACAGCATACACTGCAGGATTGGTGTCAGACTGATTCTGAACACCCCCACTGGGTATGTTGGCCTTTTGTACCAGCTAGTTCACAGTGTCACTAGAATCTCCTCTTACCAAGGAGAGAATAGTTCTTGGCAAACATCAAACATGACAACCTTGATCCCTCATAACCATGGAAACAGTATACTACTTTTCTCACAATGACTTGTGCTTATTTAGTGTGTCTTAGAGAGATACACAGAATAAACAGGCTGGGTGTTTTCAATAAATATTTAATGAACAGTTGTTATTCTGGTGTAAACTAGATGAGCTGCAACAACCGTTAGACAGTAGCAGAGATATAGGATTAGAAGCACTATGAAAGTAAACAGATGGTAAAGCTCTACCATCTTGCAGTAATCATGAATACATACAAGTATATAAAATATATGATAATAAGAAGTTGTGTACTCCTACAAAACCTCCCTAACTAGATGTACCTGAGTGTACCTAGCATGTGTGTAGATGTTAAGCCAAGAATCCCTCTAGGATAAAGTCAACCCCATTACCTAAATTGAGAGACTGTGGGTTCCCATCCTTGTTTTGAGTTTGGCACCCCACGAGGGATGTTAGACCACTGCGAGCTGAGTGTCTGCATGCAGGAACATCAGAGTCTCTGATCAGGGTGGCGGCTGTGTAGTCCTGGTCTCCTCTGTCTATCATAGCAAGTTGTGATGTATATATACCCATATGTCTCCCCAGGGGTCCTACCTTGCTGTATTACTGTGTCATCCTTAGGATGACGTCGGGCATGAACTTTATACTTAGATATTATACAGGAGGTGGTAGTCCTGCTGTGCTTCCAAGAATCCTCATGCACAATGTATGAGATTTCGAACTTGGAAAAGCCAGTGTTCTAAATGCAGTGTCGTATCAAGCTAAATGGTCAGTCCCTGTAAACCGGTATAAATGTAATGTAAGGAAGAATATAGGTTAGTAAGTTACCTGGGCCCATATCAGGGTACCTAAATGGAATAGAACAGGTTTTTCTAGGCAACTTGAAACTTTGCATAGTCTTAAATGTAGCCACCTTATACACACTCTCAACACAATGGCTCTTGTCAGGGCCACCCAAGAGCCCAAAATATTGTTTATTTTCTTGTTACATGATTTTTTTAATTTCGGTGCAACACCACGATGATCGCAATCACGTCACAAAATTTCTAAACAAATGCAAACATTCAACGACCACCAGCACATAAAAAAATTATAACTTGGAAAATTCCTTCTAACTTTTACAATACAAACATTACTAACTTAAAGAACATGTTTGTACATATACATTTGTAGTAACTTAAAAAAAAACTATGTATGAACCCTACTTCCAGTTTTTTGTGATAACGCTGAAGGTCGCAATGACTTCGGTAACGGCGACGATCATGCCTTTTTTGAGAGGTGTAAAACACATATGTGCACACATTTTACAGTATTTCAGACACTAGGGGTTTATTATTGTACTGTTTAAAGTCATATTTGTGTAGGGAGTTTGTATAAACACACTTTTTAAAAGTCATATTTTTGTAGGGAGTTTGCATAAAAACAATCATGTAAACCAATTTTCCATTTTCGCGTTGGGGCCTGGCATCACGATGATATCGGTAGCTGAGGTCACTGTGAATACATTGTGAAATGGAAAAACAATGCACACATTTAATATCCACACCACATTTAAAACGTATAACTGTAAAATAGATTATAACCCACAGGTTAAGCACATTACTATCTAAATGACCATATTATAACATGTACAACTCCCTTAATATCTCTATAACACAGTGCATAACATTTTCAGTGGAATATATACCTGCATGCATCACTGTATCAGTAAGTCTTTCATTCACTCTATACGTATTTGAGTGAATCTGTAAGATGGTGCATCTGTCTATCAATGCTTCTGTAATGAACTGCATGACCGCCTCAGTGCATCTATGAGTGGGTGCATCAGTGTCACAATGGGTCTGTGATTGGTTGCATAAGTCTCTCACTCAATCTGTGAGTAAGTGCATAAGCGCATTTATAAGTAAGTATATAACTGTCTGACTGAATCTGTGAGTGGTTACATGAGTATCTAAGTGGGTGTCTGAGTGGGTGGGTGAGTGGGTGAGTGAGTGGGTGTATGAGTGGGTCTGTGAGTGTGTGCATAAGTCTTTCAGTGGGTCTATCACTGGCAACTTCAATGTCTGAGTGGTTCAGTCAGTGGGTGTGAGTCTCTGAGTGCCACTGTGAGTGGGTACATGAGTCCCTGAGTTTATAAATGACTTGGTGCATAAGTCTCTAAGTGGGTCCAAGAGTAGGTGTGTGAGTGATTGTATGGGTGAGTGAGTGTCCGAGTGGGTCCATAAGTGGATGTATGAGTGTCTGAGTGGATCTGTGAGTGGGTGTTTGAGTGTCTCAATAGGTCTGTGAGTGAGCGCGTAAGTATCTGAGTGGGTTAGTGAATGGATGTCTGCATGAGTGTCTGAGTATGTCAGTGACTGGGAGTGCAAGTGTCTTGGTGAGTCGGTGAGTGGATGCATGAGCCTTGACTGGGTGAGTGAGTGGGTGTGTGTATATCTGAGTGTGTTTGTGAGTGGGTGGGTGAGTTTCTGTGTTTATGAATGAGTGACTGAGTCCATAAGTCTCTTAGGGCTCTGTGTCTGAGTTTGGGAGTGACTGAATGGGTGTGCGAGTGGGTGTATAGGTGCCTCAGTGTGTCTGTGAGTACATATGTGAATATGTGAGTTTATGAGGGGGTCTGTAAGTGGGTGTGTGTCTCTAAGTGGGTATGTACATGGGTGTATGACTCTCCAAGTGTGTCTGTAAGTGGGTGGTATTGCACCGTTACATCGCAACTTTTACAACGGACTTCTATTACAACGTAACTTTTACAACGCTGGATCCATTACATCGCATGCCTTTACAACGCATGACATTAAATAGCAGATGCTATTACAACGCATGCCATTACAACGTAAGTATAGGTAAGTATATAATTTTTTAAAATTTTATTTAATATTATTTAATTAATTTAATTATTATTAATTATATATAAATATATTTATTTATGTTTTTTATATTATAAATTAAATATATTAATGTAAGTAATTTTAAAAATAAGTATGAGTATAGGAGTATATGTTTTGGGGTACTGAGGTATATGTTTTGGGGTGTTTGGGTATTTTTAGGTTTTAGGGCTGGGTTTGGGTTTTGGGGTACAGGGGTATTTTTAGGTTTTAGGGCTGGGTTTGGGTTTTGGGGTACAGGGGTATTTTTAGGTTTCAGGGCTGGGTTTGAGTTTTGGGGTACAGGGGTATTTTTAGGTTTTAGAGCTGGGTTTGGGTTTTGGGGTACAGGGGTATTTTTAGGTTTTAGGGCTGGGTTTGGGTTTTGGGGTACATGGGTATTTTTAGGTTTTAGGGCTGGGTTTGGGTTTTGGGGTACAGGGGCATTTTTAGGTTTTAGGGCTGGGTTTGGGTTTTGGGGTACAGGGGTATTTTTAGGTTTTAGGGCTGGGTTTGGGTTTTGGGGTACAGGGGTATTTTTAGGTTTCAGGGCTGGGTTTGGGTTTTGGGGTACAGGGGTATTTTTAGGTTTCAGGGCTGGGTTTGGGTTTTGGGGTACAGGGGTATTTTTAGGTTTTAGGGCTGGGTTTGGGTTTTGGGGTACAGGGGTATTTTTAGGGTTCAGTTTTTTTTAAAAAACGACTTTAAATAAATTAAATTAATTAAATTAAATTAAATTATTTAAATTATATTATTTACAATTTATAAATTAATTAAATTACATTAATTAAATTAAATTAATTACAATTTTAAAATTAATTAAATTAAATTAATTAAATTAAATTAAATTAATTAAATTATATTAATTCAATTTTTTAATTAAATTAAATTAAATTAATTAAATTAATTGAATTAATTTAATTTAATTACAATTTTAAAATTAATTAAATTAAATTAATTAAATTAAATTAATTAAATTAAATTAATTACAATTTTTAAATTGATTAAATTAAATTAATAGAATTACATTTATTCAATTAAATTAATTACAATTTTAAAATTAATTAAATTAAATTAATTAAATTAAATTAACTTAATTACATTTTTTTAAAAAGATATACTTACCTATACTTACGTTGTAATGGCATGCGTTGTAATAGCATCTGCTATGTAATGACATGCGTTGTAAAGGCATGCATTGTAATGGATCCTGTGTTGTAAAAATTGCGATGTAACGGTCTGCGTTGTAAAATAACGCGTTGTAACGTCATACATCCAAGTGGGTGCATGAGTATCTGAGTGGGTCTGTGAGTGGATGCATTGGTGCCATTGTGGGTCTGTGAGTGGGTGTAAAAGTCTCTAAGTGGGCATGAGACTGTGTGCATGAGTCCATGAGTGGGTCTTTAAGTAGGTGCATGAGTCTCTGAGTGGGTCTGTACTGCATGCATAAGTGTGTGAGTGAGTATGTGAATGGGTGGAAAATTGTCTGAGTTTGTGAGTGCATACATGAGTGTGTGACAGTAAGTGTGTACAAATAAATATATATATATATATATATATATATATATGTTTTTTATGTTTTCACCAATACTCGCAAGGATGTCATGATATTCATGACATCCTGTCTGAAGTGAGTCCTGATCCCCAAGAGGTGCCCACATGGTCCTTGACACTACGCTGGCATCAGAGTATTCTCCTCCCTGCATAATGGGGTAGGGTTCTATGCAATGTGATGCAGTGTGATGGAGGACCTCTCATGATTTGCAGCCTTATCAGAGCTGACGCAGCACAATGCAACTCAATGCAGAACTTTGCATTGCAGTACTCACAGCTCCTGATCGATAACAACACAGCATGACACAACTCGACACAGGACCCCACATCACAGCCCTCACAGCCCCTGATGGGGACCAATACAGCACAATGTAACTTGACTCAGGACTTCGCATTGCATGACATTGCAGCTCTTGCTCGCAACAGGCACTGAGGGACGCAAAGCCTCGCATCAAGGACATTGTCACATGGTCAAGTGAAGCCTGGTAAGAAACACCGCCATTTAAATGCTCACATTTCTTACGTTTCCGTCTCTTTTACCCACAATGACCTTTGACATACATTTGCATGAGTGACAATGCAGCATAACATTCTCTGAATCGACATTGCTTACTTTTCCACTCCATGGCACATTAGCATAACACCTTGAACATTTAGTAGAAGGTATAAGGTTCACTGCACAAATTTAATTGTTGTTATTGTCTGGTAGGGGATAAAGCTATCCAACTAGAATAAACAATTGCGGCCTGACTGGGGTTTCGACATAGCCACATGGGTGCTGTTTATTATATATACAAAACTATTTCCTTGTTTAAGACAGAGGAGCACTCAGCTGACACTGTGAGGTCACTGCATGTCAGAATTCCAGCTCAGTTGATTCCTGTTTACCAACATGAGGGATGTTCAGCTCTACACCAAGACGGACAGCCTGATGACATTTGCTCTCAGGTAATGGGGAGATGGACCACCCGGCAGGGATTTGGCAGATCACCCTCCCTAGCAAGACTAGGTTAGGGTGCGCTAGATAGGAGTACACTGTCCACAGTACTAATGTGCCAGCATATGTTCACCGTTATAGTGCAATGATGGAATTGTTCATCCTTTTCACTGTTCTCATAATGCTAATTATGTTATCCTGTTTCATTCTACTGATTAGTGCAGCGCACTTATTTTATACAAGAACCATAAAGCTTCAGTAAATATTGGAACATCATGCTGAGTATTTCTTGGGTATTTCTTTGGGTATGCATGGGAGTCCAAACAAAAGGGTTATAGATCTATTGCCATGATGTCCTTGGGGGATCAGGGTTGTCATGTTCTAAGGTTGCACACACATTTGTTACCCTCCAAGGTTAGTGTTGCAGATGGTGTGCTGTTGGCTAGCAGGACTATAGCGCAACATATCCTGAGGGTGTGCATGGAAATGGAATCAGTCTTGCACAATTCTGACGTTTATGTTGTCCAACAAATGCACAGATGTACCGGAGAGGTACAAGCCATATGATATGGTGCTGCCAACATTTTAGGTTGGGCTCTTATTTAATGGATTGCCTGAGTAGTTTTTTTTTTGTACCCAAAGACCCTTACTCATCTACTAACAGGAGACGTCCTTGGTGTTAGGGAACATTACCTCCTCAGCTGAGTAGGTTAACCCTATGTTTTGGCTGCAGGTTGTTCAAGCTTGAAACTTCTAAAGTATCACCTCGTAATGGTACCCTCTCTGAATTCCACATATTCTTATGGCTAACCCAGCATCAGGAACATACCTGAGGACGGCAGGAATGCAGTTACTCGGAAGCTGCTACAACATAATCTCACACTTACAGATGGGGAAGTTACCTTCATGGTTGATGCTCACAAAGCATTTAAGACAAGGGCAGGGGCATTCTAGGACAGGGGCATTCTAATTATGGGTTACATTTCCAGAGGTAGATGACAGAACAAAGTTGTTTCACACTTATACTCCAGCTGGCGTTCCAAAAAACTATACAGCTTATGTAGCTCTGGAGATACCATTAACATACCAAGAACAGAGGGTGCCCTATCACACACTACAGAAGTTAGACTAGACGAGCAATGAGGGAGCAAGGGAGCAAGGTGACCAGGCTTAGTCGGTTACATGCCACACCCAGACGTAGCTAATATGTCAATAGTACGGTTATGAAGACTATATGCGGGTCTGGTTGGCATATATAGATGCCTGAGCCCCTTCATCATGCGAACAATGACAGTCAATCCTGTGTGGCCTGCTCAAGCTGCACAACCACAATTGGCTACACCAGGCATTGGTCCACAGACTAACAATGCAGTTATGATATCTCAAATGGAGAGTTCTGCCAAAATATAGTTCATGAAAGTAGGTATTTGACTGCATTTAGCACCCTGGGCTCTCAAAAACAATTCTGTTATTTGCCCCAGGGGTATAAGAACAGCCCTGAGTTGTTTTAAGCATGTGTTTTGGAACTTTTGCAATGACATATATTTGAAGGATGATGACCTTTCTACACATTTGACAAGAGTAGATTGCATAGTTCAGGTATTGCTCACTTGGGCTAGAAATTCAACTTAAAAAAATCAAAGATTGCCCACCTCAATGTCCTGTTTCTGGGATATGAGCTATCAAGTGAAGGCAAAAGCCTTGTGAAGATACAAAGTAATAGCCTGGTCTCTGTATCCAGCCCGCGCTCCATGGCAATTGGCCTGAGCTCATCACTTTGTCCGGCACTACCACATACCACAGTTTTCTCTTTCTGATTCTTGGTGTTATTTTCACCTAAATCATTTAAATTGTATATATATCTGGTTCTACTGATTGGACTTTTGTGGTTTTGGTATAATTTTATTTATTACAATTAACTCTATTTTTCTAAATTGGTTTGGGATTTTTCTTGTGATGTGTTTTCACTTTATTACTGTTATATACTTTAGACGGTGCCTCTACGTTAAGCCTGACCGCTTTGTGCCAAGCTGCCTGAGGGTAAAGTACAGGTTTATTTCGGGATATTTTTGTGGTTCACCCTGATGAGGATTGTGGATGTTGCTGGAGTGGGGCCTTCACTCCCTCAACCAATAACCCAATTTCTTGCACTCATTTCTTGCATTAGACATTTACTCCTGTCAACAGCAGGAGTTAATCTTTTTCCATGATGTGAATGGGAATAGAACAACCCCCAAGCTGGTAGGGTGGAAGGGAAAGGGTTTCTCCAGAGAATAATATTTTCCTAATAGAGTGGAAAAAGTCCAAATCTTCAATTTCATTTATATATGTTTGCATGCATAATTTCACACAATATACAATTCCACATCCATAAATGGTTTGCTTTAGCTTAAATGTTAATTTTCAATAAATCTCCACTAAAAATTCTGAGTGCCTGCAATTTTCACAGCTCCTAGGTTTTCTCCTGGAAACCCTAGACAATTTTCTCAATTTTGAAAATCTACACCCCGACATGGGTTCCGGAATGCTTTCTGGACAACTCAGATCGTGGGAGTCCCACCGAGTAATTTGGATGCATCCGGATGCTTCCGAATAGAATTCTGTCAGACTCCCATTGACTTCAATGAGAGCCTATGTCCTGAACAAGAACACAGGCTCCCATTGAAGAAAGGGGTGGCTGGGCAAAATTGTGCACCCTGTGGCGGGCACCCCTTGGTGCCTGCCACACTGTGCATGGTTTGAAAGGGGATCCCTTGGGTGCCCCCATGGGTCCAATTCGGAGGGCCTCGAGTGAAGGGGGGCTGCTACGCGCCCCTATAGACTGATTCTGACAGCTGTTTTGTTCTTGGCAAACCAAGTCAGAATGGGTGTCCGAATCTGTACTCGCAATCGTTAACTGGGAAACCATGCCCTAGACCTGTACGAATGCCTTTCTGAACCAATGCGGACAGTGCAAATGGTTTTCTAAGCATTGTAATCGGTTGTTCAGAACTGGGATCGATTCAGTTGGCAACAAGGGTTCTGAATCGGATTTGGCAACCCAAATCCCTTTCGGAGCCCTTCCGAACAGGACCATTACCAGCCCCATAGTTATAAAAACTTATAGTATATGTGCTCACATTTTTTTGTGAATTAAGGCTAAACAGTGTTCTGTAAACTATGGGCCTCATTTATGGGGAATTGGTGGAGAGCAGCGCTAAGTCTTGTTGCTGCGTTGCCCTACGCCAATGTGGAAGGGCATGAATGTACCATATTTATGAAATCCGGTCATTCCTGTCCTTTCCCCCTGCTCTGATGCACAATTTGCTGCCTTGCGCTAATGCTGACACCTCTGCACCATGGTACAAGGGAGTCTGTGCTGCAAGCAGAATAGTTTTGTGCAGGAAGGGGAACCTTTCTGCAGAAAAAAATCTGGCTTTTCCCTTTTTCTATGTATACTGCAAAATGCAGCACACATGGAAAGAGGAGAAAACAAGGAGAAAAAAAATATTTATCCTCCTTATGCCTGCTCTGGGAGGCGTACGTTTTTGGCACTGTCCCATGTTTACATGATTAAGTAAATCTGTGGCAGCGTCAAAATCCATGGATGTTGCATGGAACGCATCCCTGGGGCAGAGTAAGGCACCACATCGACTTGCGATGCTTTGCTTACTCCATATTGATGAGGTCAAGTGTGGCCTCATTGACAGGGTTGATAGGTTTGTGCCACTGGAGCATCAGAAAAAGTGATGCTCCAGCAGCGCATGCCTCTCCTAAATAAGCCCTTCTATATTTTGTAGGACCGTGTTTTACAATTACACAAGTATGTATGTGAAATAAATTGTTGCAAAATTCTTGTTTTTTCACAAATGTCCTGAAGTTAAAAACTCTGCAAGCCATATAAAGTTTAAAAGTTTTCCATTTAACTTTGTGAACGATGCAAATTAAAAATAGTACATTTACATACTCTTGAACAATGTAATGATACACAATGCTGGGCTCAATCTGGCAACGAACATCAGCTGAAAAAGACTGCACAATCAAGTCAGGGAACAAGCCATGAAATAACACATTCTAATGTTTGAAATAGTTGAAAAGTAAAGTACTCAGAGGCCTGAACTACAATCAAAGCTACACTGAACGTGGGTCGACACATTTAGAAACTAGAGAGCTCCCTTGTTTCAGGAGCCTTGAACCCCGATTATCTCCTTATGTGTCATATTGCTTATTTTTTAATCATATTCGTCTTTTACTCGGTTACTCTAGGGCATCCTTATATGGATTAGATGTGTAGAGCCTGACTCACAATTTTTTAAAAATGAATGGGCAGAGATTTACATTTCTGCAAAAAACATACTTTTATAGTTTAGTTATATATCGCATATCCCGCAAAGGGCCACTAGAACGTTTGTATTCTGCAAACGAAATAACGTTTATTAAACTCCATGCCCTTGCGTGACCAGTCCTATGTCACATATTACATCATTCATGACATGGTCAGTGACATCACTGATGACATCACTGATGATATCTCAAATGCCATCACTGATGACATCATCCAGTGAATGTGGTTTGGTTTTATATTTAAATAAGTATTATATATATAGGAATATGTATTGAAGACTGAGTGGATGTATAAGTGTCTAGATGGAGAATTTAGTAGCAGCGTGATTGTTTGTGCAGGTGCCTAATTTAAAGTGTCTCGCTAAATATATGGGATAGTGATTAAACTGTATCACTCTGACTCTTGTTGTGTAAACTACTGCATAAGTTGGTTACTACCTATGTGAAACTCTATATAAGTTTGTAATTAGATAAGTGAGTATTTGTATGGGAGAGTGAAGGCATATGTGGTTGGGTGGGAGGTGTGTGACTGTCTAAAGATGTGTAAATAGTTGATTTAGTAGGTATATGAGGTTAAGACTGCATGTGGAAACAGTTGTTTGGAAGAGTGAATCTCTTTATGGGTGTGTTTATGAGTAAATATATTGATACATGTCCAACAATGTTGAAACATAAAAAGCACTGTATGTGAAGGTTGGTCTATATAAATGAGTATATATAGGAATCAGTGATTGTCTGAGTAACTGTATGGAAAACTGTATACTTGTAATAGTGATTTTATAGCACACTAAGTATGAGTTACTTTCTATATCAATAAATAAAGTTATGTTTGTAAAAGTTTGTAGCTGAGTAAATGTAAGTATGATGAATTATTTGCATAGGTGAGTAGGATGACTGCATAAGTGAGTAGGATATGTGCTGCTGTGAAATGTTGATATAGGTGGATAATTATATTTAACATTGTTCTATTGATCTTTGTCAATATGTATGAGTGAATGTATAGGTAAGTGTTTAGATGTGTGTGTATATCTACAAATCACTGAGTGGGTTTTTAGAAACTTGTATTGTATGTCAATGGTTTCATAAATGGTAGTTTATATTTTATAGTGAGTGATGAAAGGTTATACTAGTGTATGATGAGGTGTATCTGATTGTCACATGGATGATGTCATCAGTGATGTCATTTGAGATGTCATCAGTGATGTCACTGACCATGTCATGAATGATGTAATATGTGACATCATCAGCAGTGGTTTGCGGGCGCTCGAGTTATAGTTAGTACAACTAACTATAATAGAAGAATTTTAATGTTTTTGTACGAGTGAAATGTCCAGCTAACTATAACACCCCTAAAACCTATGTTTTTTTCAGTGAATTTCAAAGGTTTTTTAAATGCTAATTTCTAACTATAACATCTCTGAAATCTATGTTTATTTCTGTGAATTTCAAAGGATGTTTTCAATGACAATTTTTAAATGTAATAATTGTTATATTATGGGGAATTGGGATTATCTGCAGGATGTGCTGGACAGGATGGGTTTTAGTCCCTCGTTTCGCCATCTGATCAGAGTTCTCTACACTAATCCCAGAGCCCGTGTACTCATTAATGGGGAGCTTTCTGAGGTATTCCCGATCTGCAGGGGCACACGTCAGGGGTGTCCGCACTCACCACTCTTATTCACGCTGGCAATGGAGCCCCTGGCAGCGCACATCCGACAGGACCCACTTATTCGGGGTTGGGCCTGGGACTTGAGCCGGGTTGATAAGATAGCCCTGTATGCGGACGACGTCCTGCTTTATTTGGCAGACCCAGATAGCTCTGGCCCCAGGTGCCTGGCGGTTCTTTCCGCTTTTGAGCGGGTCTCTGGACTCTGCCTCAATCCGGCGAAGTCAACTTTGGTCCCCCTGCATCCCTCCAGACACTGCTATGACTGGCAGTTGGACATCCTCCTTAGGAGACACTCGGTCAAATACCTTGGCGTTTGGGTAGCTCTTCTGCCGGAGCTCGAATGGGCCTTGAATGTTACGCCTTTGGTAGCCAGGATGAAGGCAGATCTCAAGAGATGGCAGACCCTCCCCCTTAACCCCCTGGGCAGAAGTGCATTCTTCAAAATGATGGTCCTCCCCGTTTCCCTTACATACTACAAAACATTCCTATCCACCTCCCGGGTAGTTGGTTCTGCGAGCTTGATGGCGCCCTCACCCGGTTTCCCTGGGCCTCTACTACCTGGCCACAAAACTCATCGTCATCCACCACTGGTATGCGGGCGGCTGGTCCGACCCTGCATATCTCGTGAAACTCAGCATGTTGGACTTCACGCAGTCCAGGCATTTTTATACAGTAGCCCAGTGCCGCAGGCTATGCCCCCGGTCACCAGGACGGTGTTTCTGGCCTGGCGCACGGCCCTACGTCACGTGAGGTGGGACTGGAAATTCACTCGGCAGACGCCACTTTGACATGGGTCCTGGATGCAAGAGGTCTTGTCCCTGCAGGTGTTCCGACGATGGGACCTCATCGGGGTTTTTAGTGCTGAAAGGTTTTGGGAGAGGGACCACATCGGATCCTTTGCGGACCTGCAGCAGCGCCACGCCCTTCCTCACTCCCATCTCTATAGGTACCTACAACTTAGACACGCCCTTCATACACATGTCTCACCCCCTGTCTCCCTTCCAGAGTTTATCCCGCTGGAGGCTCAGGTGATGATGGGGAACCTAGAGAGGAAGGGAGTGTCCCGCATATGCCGGTCCCTGGTGAACAATGGTCCCGCTTCCCTAGATCGGCTCAGGGCTCAATGGGAGGGTTGGATGGGCCCCCTAGAAGATGCGGACTAGAGAGATGCCCTTATGGCGCCCAAAACCCTGACCACATCCACCAAGTTGTGCCTGGTCCAACTTTATTACCTTCATGCGGCATATATAATCCCGTATCCAAATCATACTCAGACCAACTGTACCTGTGAACCTCTAATAAAAAAACTCGAGTCCCTGCCTGAAATAATGTCCACTTTAATAGAAGATCTAAGGATAAAGTCTCAAAGTACATCGCAGAAAACAAATTCTCCGACCCAACCTCAAACCCAAGAAACCTCTCGAACACTAAAATTAAATCTCATCAATCCAGTCAACTCAAGCGATAATTATAATAACTTGATACTGGATCATCAACGACCTATTACTACAATAAATACCCAGCTCGATCAGCCACCTACCACAACAAGTTCTCCTATGCCTTTAATCAATACTAAACAAATTCTGAAGGAAGGACCCACAATGTCCAGAAAGAACAAGAAAAAATTGAAGAAATTAAACAAAGCAAAAAAAAAGAGTAATGTATTACTGCAATGGCTTGGAACAAAGAAGAGTGCCCATATTACAAATCAGGCTGAGGAGCTTGAAAAATCAACTGATCCGCAAAAAGACTCTACTGAAAATCCGAAGCCAGCTCTAAACTTTATGCAGAAACTACTAGATCCAAAGGAGGATAAAGTTTGCAAAAATAGCAGTAACAACAACAAATCTTGTATTTACCATCCCATCCAAAATGACAAGTCTAATAAACTGGTGACCAAAAACCCTTCCGTAGCAACCAACGGAAAAAGCATATTGACTATTGAAGATCTAAGACAAATAAAAAGAGCTTCCGTCACAGAAACTGTATTACCAAGAATAGATGAAAAACTAGAGGATGCTTGACTAGACATCAAGACACTCCCTACCCAGGAACTAGTTACGAGCAATGTGTCAATAAACAACTGCTGCACGACTCTAACTACTCAAGACAATCCAGGGCATCTAGGCAATGAAAAGCCCAAAACAGATAGTTTAACATGTAGCCCGACCGGGACACAACAGCATAAAGTCAATAGCAATAACCAAGAGGCTCGCCCTACACAGCTACAGTGCAAAAAAGTACTACTATACCCGGAATACGAATCCCAGGGTCGATGGGACATCTTAAACAGGGGAAATCTTTTAAAGCTATGCCAGCATCTTCCAGGCTTAGAAAGTGTCAACTCAGCGGACATTGAAACAGTGTCCTTAATAGATCCTGTTATGGGCCAGAAAAATGAGTCAACCTTGGTAACTTTTCTTAACTCAGAACTGGCTGCAACTTATTCTATGAACGCAAAGCAACTGAGCGAATGGGGCATTCACGCTAGCCTTTATACCACCATTAATTATCCGTCCTTTCTGAAAAACACCCCTGAACCCCTACTGACCAACAACATTAGCCCTGACTTAAGTCTGGAAGGGAACAAACAACAGCTTCCCCCGATGCTACGCGGCCATAGAGCACAGGAATCAAAAACAGCCCCCTGGATTGACACTCCGCTCCAAGTAACAGCTACAACAGCAGGCGGCCCACGTAAATGTGTACTTAAATCAAACAAATCCCAAGACTGGTCCTGGCTTTCCAAGGCTTTAGGGTAGTGTACAGACAATTCAGCTAAAAAATAAACCAAAGTATGACACAGCCTGCTGCTTAAATATTTGCTCCTGGAACATCCGGGGCCTAACAAAAGAGAAAATAGGCCGTTTATCCACGAACCTCCGGGAGGTAAACAATATCTTCGCCATCCAAGAGACCTGGGCCCTGGAGAATACCATCTGGGAAGATTTTACCGTAGCCGAATCATTTGCCACTCCATTTACAGCAGGTGGCCACGCATCTGGAGGTGTGCTGATTGCCGTAAAGAATACATTGGTCGCTAAATTAGAGACACTGTATAATGGCAAAGGCGACTACATTTTCCTCAGCATTGAGACTAAGAGTCATGTTAAGGGGAAAATAAAGCAAAAAATCATTCTTGGTTGTATCTACTTACATCCCGTAAAAATTCGTCGGGAGACCACTTTAAGCAACTTGCTCCCTATAATAAATAATCTTGAAGCTTTATTCCCAAATGATCTGTGGCTGATAACGGGCGACTTCAACTCCAACCTAATGGATATTGACCCCACCCAATCCTCTCAAATATCATCAGAAAATGAAGAGTGGGCAATCCCGGAGATAAAGTCCCAATACCAACGGAAGGAAGCCAATGGAATAAAATTAGCAACAAAATTAAACTAATCAGGCCTACGCATTCTTAATGGAAGGTTAGCCTCCGATCAACCAGCTGCATACACCCATACATCTTCATCTCGTATGGCGACTCTAGATTATATATGGATATCTTTCACTGCATTCCATCTGGCACCCCAGTTCTCGATAATACCATCTCCAGATAGCGATCATGCTATTCTAGTATGTAAGATTGCCCTTAGCCAGCAACATCGCCCGACAATTCCCCTGATTGGAAAGGAATCAATCCTCCAGAATGTAAGAAAATTAAGATGGTCTGAATGGAATCGTGAAGCAATAGAAGCGGAAGTCGACAATCTTCTCTCTGAACAGCGTCTGGATGGCACTGATTACCAGGCAGGATTCTCATGGGAGGCAAGACTTAGCGAATTTAGAGATCAATTAGCATCAAAACTAACAAATAGCCCTCCGAAGGACCTTCCGGTCCCAACTACCTTGCTAGAGCAAAAACAACTTATAATTTCCACTAAGAGCAAATTAAATAAGTTGCAAAGAGTCCAAGCGAGCAACAAAAGTGAATATAAATCCCTGAGGAGTGACATATCTGCTGCCAGAAAAGACTATAGAAAGGCCAGATTCGCCTTAAAACGACTGGAAGAAGAGTTCCGTTGGGCGTCAGTCTTTGAGATAATCAAAACCAAGGACCAAAGGAAATTTTGGAATTGGATAAACGAGGCATCCAAAGCCACTAAACCACCCACTGCAGCTAATATCTCCCCTGCTGACTGGGAGAACTACATTAAAATATTATACACATCACCGTACACATCATTTAACTGCAGTAATATCCAACTTACACCTGATCAGCTTACCACTGAGGATGGCACAACCTCCACCATCAAGATAACAACAGAAGAAATAGTAGGAGTCATAAGGAAAATGCGCCCCAGCGGTGCCCCCGGACCCAACGGGATCCCCACGCAAGTACTTAAAGCCTCCGCACAAAAATGGGCTGCGATACTGACCCCTCTCTTCAAGGATGCAATATTGGGACACGCAATCCCCCCATCTTGGCAAGGATCACTCCTTGTACCTTTCCATAAAAAAGGCTCGCGCTCCAATCCCGATAACTATCGAATGATAGCCCTGCTTGATGTGGATGGAAAAGCCTACGTAAGCATACTTTTAAAAGAACTTACAAAATGGGTGCAAACGAAAAACTTAATCCCTTTTAACCAAACTGGCTTCCGAAAAGGCTGCCACATTGAGGACAACTTGATTTCCATAGCCCATCTGATGGAAATAACCCTAGCGGCAAAAGGAAAATCAATGTACATGGAATTCATCGATTTTCGTAAAGCCTTGGACAGCGTTAGTCGACTTAAATTGTGGGAAAAACTGGCAAGATGGGGCATCTCACGGGTTCTACTAAACGCATTAATAGCCCTACACACGGACACCTGGGTAAAAGTCAGAGTAACATCGAAATGGTCTACCTCTAATAAAATCTTTACAAATAAAGGCCTAAAACAAGGATGCACCCTTGCACCACTACTTTTCAATCTGTATCTTGCCGACCTACCTGAATGGCTGTCCCGATCAAGAGCCTTCCCCCCAGGAATCGGCCAAAATAAAATCCGAATTCTGCAATACGCAGACGACACCATTCTCCTAGATCAAACCCAGGTGGGCCTCCAAAGACTGCTCAATTCCCTCGCCCAGTATTGCAAAAACAATATGCTAGAGATAAACGTTAGTAAAACTAAAATGATGGCAATTTCACCTGCGAATGAAAAAAAGACCACGTGGTTTATAGAAGGGAAACCACTGGAGACTGTCGCTGCATACAAACATCTGGGCGTCTGGATTGACCATAAAGGGAGATGTTCGGTGCATACAACAGAGATGCAGGCAGTGGCTCGCAGCTTAGAGGAGGCCTTTATGAGAACGAAGAGCGCTCTGCATTCCCAAGATTTTGTCCCTTTGATAAAACTAATAAATGCAAAATTCCTGCCTACAATCTCCTTTGGCGCAATAATCTTCAAAGACAAAATGAACAACTGGCTAGATAGAGCACAATCATCATGCTATCGCCGGGTCTTTCGACTGCTAAATTCGACTTCCCATGCGCAAATCCGGAAAGAATTTTCCTTATTCTCTATGCGCTGGATTATGGGAGCAAGATTCATCTCATACTGTCTGAAAGCGAAACAAGCTAACTCCCATACGCTGAAGAACTGCATTTGGCTCCTGCTTAGCAACCCAACTACATCATGGAATAAGTATTTGTCATTTTGCCTCAATTCCCTTGAAGCGGGGGATACATGGTCCTCTTCCCTGCCCGATGAAATGAAATCGAAGCTTTTAACCAAGGAAGCCAAAATTCTATCAAATCAATCAGATATGCAACAGGTTCTCCAGCTTTTTCACGGCTCCTGGGCTGCCAAACTATATGCCCCGAAAATATTACCATCTTATCTCGCATCAGCAATAAAGCCATATATTAAACATCAATTAATAAGATTCTGTTTCGGCTTAATTCCGTTGAAGGCATATAAGTTTGGCCAAGGATACAAGAAAGAAGCTTCCTCTCACTGCCGTTTCTGTAGCCTGGGAGAGGAAAGCCTAATCCACATTCTGTGCATTTGCCATCACCTCCGGGTGCAAAGAATATTTTGGCTGAGACCAATTTGGCTTTCTCTCGGCATCAGGACTTGTCAAGAAGCGCTTGAGGCATGTTTGAGGGGGACTCGCCACAATTGGCGACTCGTTTTGTAAAATTCATCATAGAAATTAATTCCTCGACTCTATCATCCGAGCAAACCTGAATTTTAACCCTCCTAAGTGACATTTCCTTGGCTTTTCAGCTTCACCTTCCTTTTATCCAATCCATTAACTTTACTGATCTTTTTTAACAGACTGGAATACATCTTTTTTTACTTAAACTGTCATTTTCTGTATGTGCACATTGCAATGATTTTAAATAATTGTGCAATAAAATTTTTACTTCATGCGGCATACCTCACCCCGACACGTCTATTCCAGGCCCGGTTGAAACCCTCTCCAGCATGCACACGATGTGCCTCTGCCCCAGCCGATTTTTATCACATGGTATGGTGCTGCCTGGCTTTGGTGCCGTTCTGGAAGGGGGTGGAGCTTGAACTCATGCAGGCCCTGGGATGGGAGGTTCCCCATGATCCGATGCATATGTTGTTGGGGGTGTTTGATGGTTGGATGGCTCTAGGGCGGACAAGCGCCTTTTGGGGACAGCTGTGGCGGTGGCCAAGAGAGACACAGCGACGCACTGGTCCCAGGCTAAGGCACCTACTGTACAGGGATGGAGGAGGGGAGTGGACTGATGTGGGATCCAGGAGGAAGCCCTATTCGAAGCCTGGGGATGCCCTGCCTCATTCAGTAAAGTGTGGGGTAAATGGTTTAATATGTTGCCACCATGATGATCTGCCTTCATTTTATTCTATGTTCAACTGTAATTAATGTCTGGACTCCCGTGCTAAACCCCGATGGACGGCCACTTTTCCTGTCAGCTATATGCCCTGTCATGCTCTTCCCAATGATTATTGAACTGCAACCAAGGAATTTCCATGTTGTTATAAATCTAATGAAGTTGATTATCAAAACAAATATGTTGCAAGTCTATGCTTCCCTCTGCACTGCTGCTTAAACTGCAGCCATGTGGTGACACAGGTACCCTTGCACCATGGTGCAAGGCTATCTTTGTCGTGTTAAGTTTGTTTCTGTGCAAGAAGACACACCTTCCTACACCAAAACAATCAGTGAAGGCATTTTTCTCCTTCAATGTATGGTGTGCATTTTAGCATACATTGAAAGAGAAAAAATGAGGAGAAATGAAAATAATTCTCCTTGTTGTGCCTTGCTACACCAATTGGAGGATGGTGCAGCATTCACACACAGGTCCAGATTTATAATTTCTGATAAATCTGTAGATGTGTCTTGTTCTATGAGTGTTCTGTGCAAACACGCACAGCAACACCTATAGAACGCCCTTTCAACGCAAAGTGGTAAGTATGATGAGGTCGTATTTACATGGAGAAGAAAAGGTACACAGACTGCCTTTTCCTCTCTTTGTAAATATGAAAGAGTGTCTTGTGGTATAACAATGTAACAAAAAGTGACATATTGTTGTCACAGGATGTTTCTCAATTTGCCCCATAAGTAATTGGGAATGAGCAGACAGTTACAATAATAACATATTGCTAGTTAATTGTATCCAAAATTGCATGAGAGTAACACGAGGTAAGCACAGAGTTATCTCTCCAAAAATGTTCAAAGAAGAATAATTGCGGTCCTTCAATAGGTACAATGGAAATATTATGAACCAATCAAATCTTTTTTTTTTCAGGTCACACGATATCCTATGACAGGGAGATTCCAACCCTACATAAGTATAAACTGGGTGTTTTCAAGACTGTAATAATACTTTGTAGCTTCTTGCAGATCGACTTGCATAGGATATAAAGAAATTAACTTGTACTAGGGTTATTGGCTAGGCCAATCCTTAACTATATGAGTAATAAGTAGAGTAATTTCAGTACTGCAGAGAGAGAACACAATACATTTATAAGTACTTAGGTTTTGGCAAAGTGATAGGACATGTTTATAGATTAGTGAAGTGAAGGGATGGGGCCTGATGTGACATGTGCAAACACACTCTGTGTCATGTTTTAAGTTAAGGAATGTTGTCTCTTTTAATCCTGAAACTCCCTGGGCCCTACTAGCCCACCATGTCTCTATTGAATACCATACAGGTGCTTTGCAGAGAGGTGCTCTGAAACCATGTCCCATTTTATACCTCTCTGCAATGCAACTCTCTGGCACTTTCTGCACATACCTGGTGGGTTAGTTGGCCCCCAGTGACACTCAGTATTCATGTTAACTTTATCCTGTAACTTAAAACGCCCACAGATCATCTTTCCACACACATCTACTCCGTCCATCTCCCCTTTTTTCACCTGTGTGCAAACACAGGCCATTGTGCATTTTAATACTTAGTTAAACTTACCTTCACACTAATAGAAATAAAAAACGCTACACATTTTTTCAGGTGTTTTTTATAATCTAAATTTCTGAAAATGTCATATTTTAGAATTAGGATCTGTGAAAGAGAAGAAAAAATACAGTTATTATATATAATATTATATTTTTCACAACACATCATAATTTTAACATTTTAGAAAATGTTTTCTTTGCCTTTTTTGCTGTTCTCAGAATATATTGAATTTCACTTGAAGCAGTGATTTTAATCGTACTCATCACATAACAGCGGGCAAAAAAAACAATCATTAAGATTGTTTAAAAAAACTACATCCTCAATAACATACCATATAATACAAATCACACATATATAAAATGCTTATTCCTAAAAAAAATGTTACTTGAATTTATATACACTGTAAATGTTGTTGTTTAAAAATATACGCTGAGAGAATGTGCAAGAAAAAGTCCATAGTTCAAAGATATACCTTTCCTCTAGGTATTAATGAAATCCTTTATATTGAAATTGTCCAATAGTAATCATATTAATACATATTAATAAATTCCTTAGAAGCCGAATTATGTTTCTAAAACTTTGGCTTGAAAAATATTAGGTAGGTATTTGGTAATTCGCTAGGCAAACAATGTTTAAAAACCAACTGAGCATCATTACAATATGTCATCCTTTGTCACATTTTAAATAGGCAGTGTAATGTCCAGATGTTGTGGAAGGACCAACATGGAAAATTATTGCTACTGCTACAAAAGTCCTTCCTGATATTGATAGTTGACTTGCTACAAAATTTGTTACTAAAGTTTCCATTTTTCTTCGATCTTCCACATTGCATCATTAAAAATATATATTGTCCATATCTTTGTATAAATAATATTGATAACATTTCTGATCTGCATTGGCTACACTCCATGTTTTGATTTGATGCTCTGAGTAGTTTATTGAAAGACACTGATTTACAGTCTGCTAATGTCAAATATATCAATCTTTCAGTGTCTATTTCAGTGCCTATGTTAGTGCTACATGTAAACATACAATTTTCACAATGATGTTCCCATTTATAACAAAGGCCAAAAAGATTTTCAATTTCTATGCCTTCATTTTCCAATACGGTAAGCACATACATTAGAAATTCTTGAGCATCTTGTTGGATATTCTGCGTAAATTGTGTGGATCCAGAACATACATCCAAAAGATTACAAATATCACAAACGCTTTGTATTCTATTTTGATCAATTCTCAATTTTTCATAAATACAATGTAAAAATGAACAAAATCTTTTTTCCCAATCCTCCATAATTTGCTGTTGCAAACTTTCAAGAAAAAAAAACATTGACCACTACATTAGCATAGCAGTTGACACCTGAACTATTTTCAAACTGATAACTAACAATCTCTTCAACAGTGTCCTTTTTCTTTTTGCTTGCAATCACAACATTATCTTGTTTTTTTCCTTCTTTATGCCTTCACAACAGATATTCTCATACCTTCTTTTTCGACCTATCACATGCTTTTCAAATACAGGATATTGACCTAAATTGGGATCATACACTCTTCTTAACCTATTATACTCTTTTACACAGTTTGCAACTGCAGTAACCTTTGTGTCATCAACATCAATCAGAAACAAACCAGATAAAGTTCTGACTCGGGACAAAGCAACATATGACATACCCTCTTTAAACACGGTACTTCCAATGTTCACTAAAGCACTGTCTACACTTAAACCTTAAGATTCATGATTAGTCACTGCATATGCCAGAGAAAGTGGAAACTGTTTTCTACGGACATATAAATCTTTAACAAGCAAAAAATGAACTAAACAACGACCAATTTGTTTTTCCCATTCAATCTGATCAAATTTAATTTTTAAAAATTCAATTCCATCTTTATTCTGATAATTAACAAAATCCACAACTTTGCCGGTAGCTCCATTAACTAAACCTTTTTCTACATCCAAATTTCACCTCAGAATTACCCAAAGTTTATACATGCATATAGATTCTTTTCTAAACCAGCAGTTTTAGATATCGATTTTTCTAAAGAATCCAATTTTGGTTTAAATTTTTCTGTCAAAATACTAGTGACTCCTTCATGCTCTATTTTATCAATGACTTCCATTTTTATTATTTCTTCATTTTCCAGCTTCAATAGTTGTTCAATGAATATAGAACACTCACACAGTGTTGGCATTAACTAAATTATAGATTTGTTTTCTGCAATTTTCATATATATTTTTTCAGGAACTATATTTTCATTTGGAAACAAATTGGGAAGTTATCGACTCTGCAAAGCTTGTTTACCATGTTCTGTTAGTACTCCAATTCTTATATTTCTTGAAGAACAGTTCCATGATCAACATCATTTGCCTGTCGCATATTTGTAATGAATTCTTTGTATTCAAAATATGACCAAATATGAATGTTTCCAACACTACCCAAAGACTTTCTGGTGTCTTCATGAGCAAGTCTTTTAAATACTGGTTGTCCTTTTACGGGAGTAAGTTGCAGTTGTCAGCGTTCTAACACGAGGCTCCTGTTTTTTTCCCTCTTGATGGTGCACGCTCCCAACTCCCCTATGGCTCAACCAGTCTGCAAGGATGTAAAGGATTGCCAAGGAACCCATGACAGCAGTACATCTCCAAAAACTATTACATGTTTTCCTCCCAATAAGACATAGTACTCTGTTTTAAGAATTTGCTGCATTCTTCAATGCACAAAAGCAAGCATTAAGTTTGAGACCATGCTTATCTCATCAATAATCAGAAGTTTCATTTTCTTTAGCACTCATGCAATTTCACACAAAGCTTCTTCAGATTGCTTGCGATATTCCAATTTGTTTTCATGCTCCTCTGGTAGCATAGGTAAACAATGTAATGTAATTCTTTAAATGTTGTGTACTGCCAACCCAGTTGGAGCAGTTACAACACAGGACAAATGTGACTCAGTTGTTTTCTGTAGGAAAAAAAACTGGTGATTACTTTAATTAAAAAAACTTTTTCCTGAAGACCGGAGCGGGCCATAAGTTTTGAAAGTTTCACAAAGATTCGTCAACCGGTGCCAAAGTTCCTCCAAATAGAATTTTGTGGATTTCCTATGGAAAATAGGTCCTAACTATAGCTACCTACTGGCAAACGCCAGTAGGTAGTAATATATATATATATATTCACTTAAAAACCATAGGTTTCAGGCCTTATATAGTTAGGAATTAGCACTTAAAAAAACATCGAAATTGCTCCTATATAGTTAGTTGTACTAACTATATTTCACGCACCCGCAATCCACTGCTGATGATGTCACATATTACATCATTCATGACATGGTCAGTGATGTGATCAGTGATGTCATTTGAGATGTCATCAGTGATGTCATCAGTGATGTCACTGACCATGTCATGAATGATGTAATATGTGACATCATCAAAAAAGGTTTCCAGTCCCTGACTTAGTAAGTAGCAGATTTAAATTGCTAGATTGTTATTCATAGACGGGGTCTAGCTTCAGTAGCAAAAAAACTATCTATCACAATACGAATTAGAGATACATGTAAGGCAGAGTGGACCACAAAACCGACAAATGGATTAAATTGAAACCATAAGTGAATATATCAAGCAAACGATTTTTGTCATATTAAAAATAATCATAGAATTTATTCTTTACCTCCCAACTGGGTTACAATCTAAAACATAGTCCAAAACAAGTGTTAAAAACCCCCAGCAGTGGTAATACAATGGATGTCTCAAACAGTCAAAGTTAAAACAGTCGACGCAGCGTTTCGGTGCTTTTTCAATCTTGACACCTTCTTCAGGACATTTAAAACATTTGACTCCGTATCTATTAATTAAAAAAATATTTTAGTGTTTTGTTGTTTATTTTATAAGTTCATCCCACTTGCCTTGCTTTTACTTTAAACACACTTAATGCCTAGACGTGTTTAAACATGCTTGAACCCCTAACTGAAAGAGTCCGGTAATAAGGAACTCATTTCCAGATCACACATGAGATTCTCATTATCTCTGAGGCATATTCTTCTAATCTATTCACATGTACTGTCTACATGAGTCTCACCCTTTAGAATTTAGATGTAAATTATGACTCGTACCTGTATTTTAAAAATTTGATGCGTTTCAAATGATTTCCGATATGTTACAAGTTTCTCAGGAATTTCATGTTTTCCTTGAGCTATATAAACAGATAAATACAAGAGGGCTCAATGTCGTCATTTCCCTACATTGTCTTTTACCTTTAAGTTTATGGGCAGTATAAATTTACCTCAAATGACAGAACTAGGATCTTCTGTGCGCACGGAGGGGCCACCGTTGATAAGGAGGAGTGGCTTCTTGAGATCTATAGACCTGAGTATGTAAAGATCATATCTCTCTTAGTTATCTTCACTTATATGGGGATTTCGGGAAAAAGTTAATAATTCTTACCATCATGTCATAGACACGATATACTAACCTGTTTTGATATCAGGTGAGTCTTTTATTGTCTGGGACTCGTAGTCGTTCTATAAATCTTGTTGTTTGTCCCAATCTTCTCTTTGCGAGTAGAAAAAGGAATCTGTGGAAATACGACAGAGTGGTCCGGGAGGGGCTTAAAAAATGACTAAAGCAAAGTACTAAGTTTAAAAATAATCAATCAGTTAGACTATTTGGTCAAGAGAGTATTTCTTTTGTTTGAATCAAAAGAACTCTGTTTATATCTAGAACTCCCTTATGGACACATAAGGATTTAAAAAAAGATCACATAGATCGCTATTATCCAAATCACCCTTTATATTAGGCCAGGTTGTGTCTACCGACTATGGGCAAACTCCGTGCTTTTGTCTTCATGGGAATTCGAAGAGTGACCTGAGTGTTAGCGACCAGTGTTTTTATACTGACGCTACCCCAGTGATGTCATCAGTGATGTCACTGACCATGTCATAAATGATGTAATATGTGACATCATCAACAGTGGATTGCGGGTGCGCGAAATATAGTTAGTACAACTAACTATATAGGAGCAATTTCAATGGTTTTTAAAATGCTAATTCCTAACTGTATAAGGCCTGAAACCTATGTTTTTTTAAGTGAATTTGCAAGGTTTTTAAAATGCTAATTCCTAACTACATAAGGCCTGAAACCTATGGTTTTTTAAGTGAATTTGCAAGGTTTTTTAAATGCTAATTCCTAACTATATCAGGCGTGAAACCTATATTTTTTTTCAATAAATTTCAAAGGTTTTGTAAATGCTAATTCTATTAGCAGATAACGTTTATATATCTTATTATCCTTCTGGGACCACCTGAGCAGCCATCTTGTTTCTCAGGAGAAGTGAGGCACAAGAGAGCACAAAACAAGAGTGGAAAACGCAAAAAGGGGGCAGGGTAGAGACCCCCTGACCCCCTAGCCCTTCTCAGGGGGTCCCAAAAGGACCACCAAGTGCAAAAAAAAGTATTATTATTTTTTTAAATCGCGGGCTACGCGCACAGTACGCGTACCGTATGCGTATGGTGTGCGTATCCCTCGATTATTTTTTTTTTGCCCTTGGGGGTCCTTCTGGGACCCCCTGAGAAGGGCTAGAGGGTTGGGGGTCTCAACCCTGCCCCCTTTTCGTGTTTTCCACTCTTGATTTGGACCCTCTTGTGTCTCAGTTCTCCTGAAAAACGAAATGGTGGCCAACACTTCCTGGTTTGGACAGTTTGGAATGTTGACAGTCGACTGCCAGCAATAAGAAACTCGCTCGCGCTCGTAAGGGTACGCGTACGGTGCGTGTACGGTGAGCGCATATAGATATATAATTTGCTCAAATTCAATTTTCTCAACAACTACTGGAGGGATTTTCACCAAATATAGAAAAGGCACTACTGCACAGCTGTCCCTACCATTTTGCCAAGTTTGGTGTAATTCCGTTCAGCCGTTCGGGCTGTAGCCGTGTCTAAAGGTCCCATATAAAATGCCGTTTGAAAAATTTCAAATTCAATTTTCTCAAGATCTACTGGAGGGATTTTCACCAAACATAGCAAAGGCACATGTGCATACCAGGCCCTACCATTTTGCCAAGTTTGGTGCAATTCCATTCAGCCGTTCGGGCTGTAGCCGTGTCTAAAGGTCCCTATGGAAATTAACATGGGGAAAACACGTTTTGGGCCCCCCCTTTCGGCCCCGGCTTGACGAATCCCCCTGAAACTTTCAGGGAAGGAGCGGAGTGGAGCTGGCCAAAATTCTGGAAAATTACACGCAGATTTCTCAATCGGCGCCAAAGTTATTCCCAATAGAATGTTGAGCTCATATAGATATTTAATTTGCTCAAATTCAATTTTCACAACAACTACTGGAGGGATTTTCACCAAATAAAGAAAAGGCACTACTGCATACCTGTCCCTACCATTTTGCCAAGTTTGGTGTAATTCCGTTCAGTAATTCGGGCTGTAGCCATGTCTAAAGGTCCCATAGAAAATGCCATTTGAAAAATTTCAAATTCAATTTTCTAGAGAAATACTGGAGGGATTTTCACCAAACATAGTAAAGGCACATCTGCATACAAGGCCCTACCATTTTGCCAAGTTTTGTGTAATTCCATTCAGCCGTTCGGTCTGTAGCCGTGTCTAAAGGTCCCTATGGAAATTAACCTGGGGAAAACACGTTTTGGGACCGCCCTTTTTTCTTGGCCCCCGCTTGACAAATCCCCCCGAAATTTTCAGGGAAGGAGCAGAGTGTAGATGAGCAAATTTAAGGAAAATTACACGCAGATTCCCCAATCGGCGCCAAAGTTATTCCCAATAGAATGTTGAGGATTTCCTATGGTAACTAGGTCCTAACTATATATACCTACTGGCGACCGCCAGCAGGTAATATATATAAAACGCATCTCTGACCTTTTGGAAATAAACAATTGAGGCTCCAAACTGGGTCCGTGTCCTGTGTGGCTGGCTGGCGGCGGCGCGTGACTGAAAACGCGGCGGCAGAGTTGACAGGATTGTCGTGATATATATATATATATATATATTCAATGAAAAAACCATAGGTTATAGACCAAATATAGTTAGGAATTAGCATTTACAAAACCTTATTTTACTCGCACAAAACCATAGAAATTCGCATATATAGTTAGTTGCAATAACTATATATCGCGCACCCGCAATCCACTGCTGATGATGTCACATATTACATCATTCATGACATGGTCAGTGACATCACTGATGACATCACTGATGACATCTCAAATGATATCACTGATGACATCACTGATGACAACATCCAGTAACTGTATGTTTCTGTAAAATTAAAATGTCTTACATATTGAAGAATGAGTGGATGTATAAGTGTCTGGATGAAGGATTTAGTAGGTGCGTGACTGACTGAGTGAGTGAATAAATGTGTCTTACTGAATGCATGGATTAGTGACTAAACTGTCTGAAAGTGTGCATCAATATGTCTGTTGTTGTGCAAACTGCTGCATGGTTTGATCAGTAGCTATATGAGTGGCTATATGGGTTATTGATTGGTTGCCCAAGTATTTGTATGGAAGACTGAGTGTGTGTGTGGCTGGCTGGGAGGTGTGTGACTCTGTGCACATCAATGTGTACTTGTATCAGTAATTGTATAAGAGAGTAAGTATGTGTTAGTATATGTTTGAATAAATAAGGTGTTCTGTGTTTAACTGTATAGATGAGGAAATCGAAGTGTGATTGATTATTTACAGGACTGACTAGGTGTGTGAGTAACTCTATGGATGAGTGGCAGTGTTTGAGTGTCTGCATAGGTGTATGAGTGCATATGATAGTGTTGTAATAATGAGTGGCTGTATGTATGAGTGATTGTATGGGTGAATGAGTGAATGTGTGTGTAGACGTAGGAATCAGTGAGTGCGTATGTAGTAACTGGTATTGGTGTGTCAATGGTTCAAAAAATGAAACTCTGTATTTAACACTGGGTGTAAAAGAGGTTATTTTAGAGTGTGAGGAGGTGCATTGTATTATCACATCAATTATATCATCAGTGACGTGATTATTGATGTCAAATGAGATGTCATCAGTGATGTGATCAGTGATGTCAATTGAGATGTCATCAGTGATGTCATCAGTAATGTCATTTGAGATATCATCAGTGATGTCATCAGTGATGTCATTTGAGATGTCATCAGTGATGTCATCAGTGATGTCACTGGCCATGTCATGAATGATGTAATATTTGACATCATCAGCAGTGGATTGCGGGTGCGCGATATATAGTTATTGCAACTAACTATATATGCGAATTTCTATGGTTTTGTGCGAGTAAAATAAGGTTTTCTAAATGCTAATTCCTAACTATATATGGTCTATAACCTATGGTTTTTTCATTGAATTTTCAAGGTTTTGTAAATGCTAATTCCTAACTATATATGGTCTATAACCTATGGTTTTTTCAGTGAATTTTAATGGTTTTTTAATAGCAAATATCAAAAGCTGTCAAATGTCAAGTACGTGATAGGTAAAAACATTTTCGTGTTTGTGCACGCTGATGTGCTTTGAACGCTGCCCCCCCCTCTTTTCTCTTAGTAGTACTCTCTCTTTGCATATAGTGAAGGGTAGTTAACGCAGGCCTTTGCCCCCGTTGTAATCCGTCGTGCCTGCTTGTCTCTCCATTTGATTGATTGTTATCCAAGCATTTACTGTTTTAGAATTGATTCTCTTTGGTTCATTCTCTATTTACAAACAAGCACAGAGTCGCAATACTCTGTTTAGTCTTTGCAGATAGTGAAAAATCGTGTAAAAAAACAAAAGTAATCGAGCAAAATCAGTAGGCCACTAATGGGATCTCTTTTTGACCTCGCTAACATAGAAACATTAGGAACAATCCTTCATGAGAAATACGAAACTAGTGAGATGAACTGAGCTCCACACCATGATGGCTGCAAGACAGCTCGGCTCTGCCACCCACCCCGCCCAAAATAACGATAAACTCTATGCAAATATTATAAATATATACAACACACCAGCAAAGTAACAGGGTAAAACATTTTATTAAATAACTATTTACATAACTATTTTATACTTTTTGTTGCCTGATCCGGCTAGCTCAATCGATCGAGCATGAAACTCATGCACTCTGATAGCAAGTGTTGCTGCTGATGCTATGCAGACAAAAACTGGTTTTCAGTTTGTACATTCTTCAAGATTTTTCCATCCAAGGCTGGTTGAGAGTTTGTAGAACGATGGCTTCAGATTTTCAACATACGGTGTGGTGGCGCGGACTGGGAGGGGGCTTGGCTCCTGCCCCCTCCCCAAGTCGTGTTGCCCTGGTGTGGCCTAAGATCGCCCCCGACATAGGCGGCCGGCTCCCGGGGTCCGGCTGAACTTTTTGCCTTTTGATGACTCTTCCATTCTGGACCTTGTCCCACAATCCGTTTGACCTGAAGACACGCTGAAGTGGGGCGCCCCTTTACCGTTTCAGTTGCCATTCCGCCCGCTTTTGCTACACTGTGCCTCTTCCGCCATTCAGCTGTTTACCGCCTGCACTTGCGACTACAGCGTCTCGCTCACCTTGTAGTTGAGTTGCTCCCGCTCTTGCGATGCAGCGATAGGCGGCTGCCACAGGACTCTCAAAATGGCGGCCGGCTCTTCAGATTTGGGCGTGGTCCACTAAAATGGCCCTGGGACACCTTGGAACTCGGACGCTTGTCTGCTAGGGCTTTGGCCCCATTCTCGAAAGCGTCCCCTCAGCCTTGAAGATTCTACAAAAGTCTTGGGGGCCCCCGACTCCCGCAGGCTTCTGGTGGGGAGCGGCTGCCATGATTGCTCGTGGAATGGCCACGACTGAGCTACGAGATGGTGGTGCTCTCATGCTGACGCCAGCTTCAGTCTGAAACATCCAGAAACACTGTAGACTACCAATTCGATCAGTTCCGGTAGCGCCCCAACGTGACCCGGTAGAGAAGAACTTGCCCTCCCCTCTTTGACTGATGGTTCTTGTTGCCTGTCCCTTCTGTTGTCATTTAACAGAACTTTTTAGACTGCTGAAAGGGGTTGTGTTCCGACCGCTGGTTGGTGGAGACATTTTGACTATATTCTGGACCTACGTTGTCGCGTAATGCGTTATATGACACGCCGCGTTAGCGCACCCGGAAGCGATCCGGGGCGCGGCGCGCAGCGCGTAACGTAAGCATAACAGGTCATGTGACTTGTTAATAAAACTTTTCATTGGTTCATTTTACTTTTGTTATTCTAATGATGAAAGGCTTGGTCATATGACCTAAAAATTACGCTTTTTATTGCTTTCGAACATTATTTTTTCTTAAACATATATGTTATAATGTTCCAGGCTAATGTACTTTCCCGGAAAATTTACAACTGTCCTGCAAGTAAAATATATTCCTTTTTCTAGAAAAAGGGCGTTTCTTCGTCCCATGACGGAGCCGTTGAGCAAAAGAGGCTCGGCCTGCTGTCTTAGTCGCCGATACGCCTGAATATCAGATTCTTATCGATCACTTTATGTTGCAGGAGTAGAAAACACAACAGCCCTTGACCATTTATCTTTACTGCGTTCCTGCGTATTATACCTTTTATCCGTCATGTAATTGGACTGCTTTATTTCACTTGCCTTTTACTGATTCGAAAACAGTGACTAAAATAAAAAACTTTACCAATGTAAATACTACTACCATGTTTTGTTTTAAAAACCTTTATTGTGAAAATGTCAGTATACAAATACGGGCCTATAACCACGTGGGCCGGCAACGGAGCAAACTGGAATTGTATATGATGAGGAGACATTTACACTGTAGAGGAACGTAACGAGCGGGCCATTAGGTTGCAAGAACTAAGGTGTCTAACAGTTGCGGAATCGGTGGACGTACATTTTGTAATTAAAATACGACAGGGCCACTTACAATAAAATTATCTAGATATACATTTGCGGGCAAGTACCATGGGTGACGTTAATTCGAACTTTCAATAGTACAGTAATCAATAACACATCAGAACTTAATATCAATAGGGATGTCAAAATATTCAATCAATTCTCGTCCCCGCCTGCCATGTGCTTCAAAACTGCATACGTATCTCGTGATATCAAGGTTGTGCAACCAGTACACAACAACGAGTTACGAGTCCCATTTATACCAGTGCCATTTTGGGCGAGGCCGGGCAGGTCCAGGATATAGTCAAAATGTCTCCACCAACCAGCGGTCGGACCAGAACCCCTTTCGGCAGTCAAAAAAGGTTCAGTTAAATGACAACAGAAGAGATAGGCAACAAGAACCATCAGTCAAAAGAGGGGAGGGCAAGATCTGAAGCCATTGTTCTACAAACTCTCAACCAGCCTTGGATGTAAAAATCCTGAAGAATGTACAAACTGAAAACCAGTTTTTGTCTGTATAGCATCAGCAGCAATGCTTGAGTCAGCTTTGTGTGAAGCCGCCATTTTGATTCAATCAATAGCGTCCCCCTGCACACATTCAGGGACCTGGTCGTGTCTTCAGGTCAAACGGATTGTGGGACAAGATGCAGAAAGGAAAAGGAAAAAAGTTCCGCCGGACCCCGGGAGCCGGCCGCCTATGTCATGGGCGATCTTTGGCCACACCAGGGCAATAGTGAAGCTGCAGCAGGTGCAAATAGGCTTCAGACAGTGTTACAAGCGCTGCTCAGAACTCTCAACTATGACACCACCTTGGTGCCATCCGGATCTTGGCGCCTTGTGCTGGTTCCGGCCTATGCACACATCGGTCCGCTACTGACACCACCTCACAGGCCAACGGAGCACCCCACGCCGACTTTCGGCGCAGCATTGTAGGATGGCCACACCAGTGCGGCAACTTGCTGGACACCACCTCGGTGCCATCCAGATCTCGGCGCGTTGTGCTGCCTTCGGCCTACTGTAGCCGCAAGTGCAGACGCAACTCAGCTGGATAGCGAGTGAAACACCAAGTGGCGCCCCACTGCAGCTGAGGAGCCTCCATCTTGGGGGCGACGCACACCACCACGGTGCCATCCAGATCTCGGCGCGTTGTGCTGCCTTCGGCCTACTGTAGCCGCAAGTGCGGACGCAACTCAGCTGGATAGCGAGTGAAACACCAAGGGGCGCCCCACTGCAGCCGAGGAGCCTCCATCTTGGGGGCGACGCACAGCATCACATTGCTTTCCAATGCAGTCAGATCCTCAAACAGCCCCCACTGACTGACGCGACCTCACAGGCCAACGGGGCGCCCCACGCCGACTTTCGGCGCAGCATTGTAGGATGGCCACACCAGTGCGGCAACTTGCTGGACACCACCTCGGTACCATCCGGATCTTGGCGCGTTGTGCTGCCTTTGGCCTATTCGCACATCGGTCCACTACTGACGCCGCCTCACGTGCCAACGGATTTTCTACGCTTTTTATAGCCCTATGCCACATAACAGGTCATGTGACTTGTTTATAAAACTTTTCATTGGTTCATTTTACTTTTGGTTTCCTAATGATGGAAGGCTTGATCATATGACCTAAAAATAACACTTTTCATTGGATTAAAACATTTTTTTTCCAAACGATGAAAGCCCCACCTTGTTTCTGGATGTTTCAGACTGAAGCTGGCGTCAGCATGAGAGCACCACCATCGCGTGGCTCCGTCGTGGTCATTCCGTGAGCAATCATGGCAGCCGCTCCCCACCGGAAGCCTGCAGGAGTCGGGGGCCCCCAAGACTTTTGTAGAATCTTCAAGGCTCAGGGGACGCTTTCGAGAATGGGGTCCAAGACCTAGCAGACAAGCGTCCAAGTTCCAAGGTGTTCCAGGGCCATTTTAGTGGACCAGGCCCAAATCCGAAGAGCCGACCGCCATTTTAAGAGTCCTGTGGCAGCCGCCTATCGCTGCACCGCAAGAGTGGGCGCAACTCAACTACATGGTGAGCGAGACGCTGTAGCCGCAAGAGCAGGCGATAAACAGCTGAATGGCGGATGAGGCACAGTGTAGCAAAAGCGGGCAGAATGGCAACTGAAACAGTAAAGGGGCGCCCCACTACAGCAGACGAGCCTCCACCTGGGGAGGCCCGTTCACGCCGCCTCCCCCCCCCCCCCCCCGGGGCGCCCCACGCCGTTTTTCGGAGCAGCATTGTAGGATACCAAAACCAGTGCGGCAACTTACTGGACATCACCTGGGTGCCATCCACATCTCAGCGCGTTCTGCTGCCTTGGGACTATTCGCACAACAGACCGCTACTGACGAGGCCCCCCCCCGCACCCCCCGGGATGCCCCACGCCGTTTTTCGGAGCTGCATTGTAGGATACCAAAAACCAGTGCAGCACCCAGGTAACATCACCTGGGTGCCGTCCAAAACTCAGCACGTTGTGCTGCCTTGGGACTATTCGCACAAAACACAGCTACTGACCATTGTTGCTTCTTTTTTCAAAAAAATGTTTAAATGTATTTACTGTTTTTGTTGCGTTGTATATATTTATAAGTTATTAAAGTGTTATAATCCTACTACTTTGTTGGAGTGCTATATATTTTTAATGTGACACATAATTGTAAAAACTTTGATGTACAAAGAGGCATCCCTGGAATCTTCCGCTTCAGGCTCGGACCCACACACCCTCACAGTGAGAATCCCCTCCCCAAGCACAATACAGGATGGTTATCAGATAGTAGGAACGCGTGTGGTGTGACGGATCTCATCGGGTGGGGGCCTTGATCTACTGTAACTCCTTTGAAGAGGGGTGATTCTCAACAGCTGGGGCCATAAACTACATCTGCAGGGCTAGGTGATAGCCTGGGACCGGCCTGGACAATCGGACACAGAGGAAGAGGAGTGTCAGAGGGTGCGGTAGTGAATAGGGTGAAAGGGAGGTGTCGGGCGGGCACAGGGTGTGATTCTCAGAGAAGAACAGTGCAGATGGGAGGAGGTTTCTGGCCCATGCATGAGAGAGAGAGCGGGGGTGACCAGTGCGTGGGGGAGATGCTTGCGAGGGTGGGGAGCCATGCTGAGGATCGGCGGCGTGCAGAGAGTGGGTCTGGTCAAGGCATCTAAAATGGCTGCCGTGCTCAACAAAAGTGTGGCATTGCAAAAAAGGCAAGATGGCGCAGACAATGTTTATCAATACGGATTAATTTATAACAATTATTTTTAACAATATATTTACTCGCAGTGTCAAAATGGCGGTCAACACTTCCAGATTTCCTTCGAATCGAACGTTAACGTCACGCAGCAAAAAAAAAAAAAAAACGCTCACGCGCAGCCGCTGGAAGACAAGTATCAACATATATGAGCATCCTCAGCCACCCTCAGAAAATAAGGGGGTCAGGATACGTCTCCCGTACCCCCTTATACCCATTTCCCACATTGTTTTTCCTCCATCTTGTAATTTAATTAAAACAAAACACTATTTATTTTTTGTTTTTTTTTGGCCCCGCGGGGCACTTTAATATCCCTCTCATCAATCCTAGGGGGTCAGAAGGGGTCTACCTTGCCCCCTTTCCTTCATTTCCCCCATCGTTTTGGCCTCCTCTAGTCTCTCGATCCTACCGAGAGACAAGATGGCGGCCGCTACGGACTGTTTAGAATGTTGACAGACACCGGAGAGCCAATCAGCTTCGCAAAGCTCCGTTACGCGAAAAGTACGCGATCTGGAGCGCTATCCGGGACGCTGTCACAGATATATCTGTTTTTTTAAACGTTAATTTCTCAAAATCCACTGGAGCACATATATTGAGACAGAGCAAAGGCACATCGGGCTAACAGTCCCTACAATTTTGCCAAGTTTCGTGTAAATCCATTCAGCCGTTCGAGCTAAAAGTGAGGCCAAACGCCCTATGGAAAAATGAATGGGAAAAACGCGTTTTGGGACCCCCTTTTTTCTCGGCCCCCCCTTGACGAAACCCCCCCAAATTTTCAGGGGCTGCTCAGAAACAAAATGTGCAATTTTCCTGAAAATTTCAGCCGATTCCGTCCACAAACGCCAAAGTTATTAGACATAGAATTTTCAAAAGTTCCATAGAGAAAAAATCCTAACTATATATACCTACTGGCAACCGCCAGTAGGTGTAATATATATATATATATATATATATATATATATATATATATATATATATATATATATATATATATATATATATATATTCTCACAAAATGATGGTTGCCAGTAGGTAGCTATAGTTAGGACCTAGTTTCCATAGGAAAAGCGTTTTTTTGTTTTCTCAATATCTTTGTTTGGCACCGGTTGACGAATCTTCGTGAAATTTTCAGAACTAGTGGCTCGCTCCGGTAAGCTCCTGTACTGAAAGTCTCTGGTGATTCGTCATGCGGGGGCTGAGAAAAAAGGGGTTTCCAAAACATGTTTTATCCATGTAATTTTCCATAGGAAACTTTGGACACAGCTACAGCCCGAACTGCTGAACAGAATTACACCAAATTTAGCAAAAAGGTAGCCATTGGTTCAGAAAGAGACCTTTTGTTACATGCTCAGTAATTCCTGAGAAATTAGAAAAAAAAAAGTTTCGATATCTAGGGCAGCGAGCACGAACTTCACTGCGATTGGCTGCCAACACTCCAAACCAGGAATTGTTGGCAGCCATCTTGTGACTCAGTAGAGTCACAAGAAAACAGTGAAACACAGTGAAAAAACAAGAAAAGGGATCAGGGTAGAAACACCCTGACCCCCCAGGCCTGCTCAGGGGGTCCCACAAGGACCCCCAGGGCCGAAAAAAGCATTATGTAAAAATAAATCCGCTGAATTCTAACTCTGGGCGTAGCTCCTGTAGTAGCGCTATGTTTAGCTACGCGAAGTGCACTTCGCACTATGCAAGCTACGCGTAGCTACGCGAACTGCGTAGTACACTGTGCAAAATGCTGTTCTCACTGATTGCACAGTGCCGGATGCTTGTCCGCACGGGTCAATCATTGCAAACCGCATCTTGCACAGTGCAAGCAGTCGTTTTCTGCCGCTCAAGTAGATTTGTACTCAAGCTTTCTCAACGCGGACTGCTAGTTTCTGATCATGAGCAGTCGAGAGCGTACGCGACCACTCGCAATGAGAAACCTGACCTCCCCAGGTTGAGAATCTCACTGGGAGGTTTATTTTCCACGCTCGCCATCAACAACTTGATGTTGCTGATCGCGAACGAGGAAAAAGTCTTGCCAGGATGTTATTTTGCTCGCTCTCGGTCACCAACTTGACATTGAGGACAGCGAGCAAGCAACAATATGCTACGCTATGCATTTTTGCACTGTGCTTCGTGCAATTTGCGTAGCGTGTAGTTGCATAAACTATGCATGCCCCACAAGTGTAGCTTAGTCCTACGCCCAGAGTTGCCGAATTCGCGCTGGTTTCATGAATTCGACCGGAAAAAAAAATGAAGCATGGGCTCCGGGGCACTGAAAAAAATGTGTGGGTAGCCCCAATCCCTCCATCTCCCCGGGGCTTGATTTATGAGTTGCAGGTGGGGGCACGCAGCCCCCCGCAGCCCCAGGGACCGCCACCTCCCCGGGGCTCAGTTTAATAATAAAAACAATGTGTGGGCCCCCACAAGCCCTGGGGACCACCACCTCCCCAGGGCACTGTATATTTAAATTTGGGGGTCCGTTACAGACCCCCAAGCTGCAGGGACCACCACCTCCCTGTGGCTTTCTAAATGAAGGGAGGGGGGCCCCTCCTGGAGCCCTTAATGGCCCTGGGGACCATCACCCCCCAAGGCCGGCTCCTGCAGTGTCCAGGGCTGCCCAACCCATGACAATGCTGTTTACTATGGCACGGCGGGAACCATGTGGCTCCTGCTCTGTCATAGCAAACACTGGTTTGGATTTTGTAAGTGAGAGCAGGTTTCCTGCTCTCGCTTCCAAAATCCAAACCAAATTGCTTTTCCACAAGGGGAGCTGCATGTTAGCAGCTCCCCTTGTGAAAAAGCAATGCCGGCTCCCACAGGAGGCAGGGAGTGGGAGGGACCGTGGTGAAATTGGGGCTTCCCCCATGGTCTCCAATGGAAAAGGTCAGCCCTGGGGGATGGGGTCCCTGAGGCCAGAAGTGGCACAGGAGGAGGACCACATGGACCCCCTCCATCAATAAATGAAAAAAATGAAATTAAAAATGAGGCACTACCCGGGGATGGGGTCCCCGGGGTCACTAGAGGCCTAAGGAGGGGGGCCATGCAGACCCTGTCTTTTAAAAATAATTAAAAAAAAAATCTAAATGTGGCAATGCCTTGTGGGATGGGGTCCCCGGGGTCAAAACTGGCCTCGGAAAGGGGGCCGCGCGGGACCTTCCCATTTAAAAGAGCAGGCCCTGGGGGATGGGGTCCCCAAGACCCCAATTAATGTTAAAGAAGGGGGCCACACGGACCCCTTTGTAAAATAAAATAAAAAAGCTGGCATTGCAGCGGAGGCCCCGCCCCCTAACTCAGCAAACGCGCCCCCTGGTGCATTTTTAGTTGGGGAATTAATTTCCCCTGAATACTGAGGGTCCCTGGGGGCCAACTAGCCCACCAGGTACCTCCGGTATGCGCCAAAGAGCTGCGTTGCAGATAGGTGGTCTTAGGCCACGCCCCTTTTAACACCTCTCTGCAACGCAGTTCTGTATATTGAAGGTGTATTGAAGAATGAGTGGGTGTATAAGTGTCTGAATGGATGATTTAGTAGGTGTGTGACTGACTGTATAAGTGAGTGATTAAATGTGTCTTACTGAATGCATGTATTAGTGACCAATCTATGTGAATGTCTGTATCAGTCTGTCAATTGGTGTGTAAGTGGCTGCATGGGTTGGTGAGTAGCTACATGAGTGTCTATATGAGTTATTGATTGGTTGTCTGAGTATCTGTATGGGTGTCTGACTGTCTGTGTCGGTGGGTGGGCGGGTATGACTCTGTGCATAGATGTATGAGTGGGTGATTCACAGGGTGTATGGGTTCAAGAGTGTATCTGTGAAGGGCTGTATGGGTGGGTGAGCATGTGTATGGGTGTGTTGGTTAGTGAATGGATATCTTAGTGGTATATGTGTGAGTAACTACATATGTAAAAGGCAGTATATGTGAGTGTATATAAATGACTATATCTGAGAGTGAATAATTGTGAGAGTGGCTGTATGGATGAGTGTGTGCTTGTATCAGTGATTGTATAAGAGAGTAAGTATGTGTTAGTATATGTATGAATAAGTGAGGTGGTGTGTGTATAACTGTATAAGCGAGTAAATAAGAGTGTGTTTAATTATTTGCACGACTGACTAGGTGGATGAGTGGCGTGTGTGAGTATCTGTATAGGTGTATGAGTGCATATGATAGTGCTGTATTAATGAGTGATAGGATGTATGAGTAACTGTATGGGTGAATGAGTGGATGTGTGTAAAGACCTAAAAATATGTGAGTGGGTATGCAGTGACTGGTATTGGTGTGTCTATAGTTTTGAAAATGGTAGTCTGTATTTTAGAGTCGGTGTACAAAAGGTTATATTAGGGTATAAAGAGGTGCATCAAATTATCATGTGGATGATGTCATCAGTGATGTCACTGACCATGTCATGAATGATGTAATATGTGGCGTCATAAGCAGTGCATTGTGGGGTGCGAGTCATAGTTAGCTCAACTATCTATAACGCCTGAATTTCTCTGGTTTTGTACGAGTTGAAATGTCCATCTAACTATAACGTCCCTGAAACCTGTGGTTTTTTTGTGAATTTCAAAGGTTTTTTTAAATGCTAATTTCTAACTATAACGTCCCTGAATCCTATGGTTTTCACAATGAATAAAAATATACACTGAAATTCTTGTTGAACACCCGTACTGTGATACAATCGGGCAATCTGGGTTTTATTTCTAAGTGTGCATCATTGCAATGTGTCCATTCTTTATTATACTTTAAGTACACAGTATAGTGACCAGATGTTGTAGTAGGTCCAGCATGGAAAATAAAAGCCACTGCTGTAAAAGTTCTTCCAGAAATAGAAATTTGACTTGCAACAAAAAGTTTAATTTTAGCTTCCAGTTTTCTTCCATTTGCTCTACAACATTGTAGTATTAAAATTACATAGTTTCCATATCTTTCTATGTGTAATGTAGATAACATCTCTGATTTACAATGAGAGCATATTTCATTTCATGATTTGCCGCTTTTACTAATTTGTTAAAAGGTACAGATTTGCAGTCTAGTATTGTTAAGTATATGAATCGTTCTGTGTCGACTTCAGTGCTTGAAGGTAATGAACACTGTTTACATTTATGATCCCATTTGTAAATTAGTCCAAATAAGTTTTCAATCTGTATTCCTTCATCATCTAATACTCCAAGCATAAGCATTGGAAATTCTTGTGCATCTTGTTGTATATTAAGTCTGAAGGTCAAATAATCAATACATATATCCAAAAGATGGAGATTGCCACAAGCAGTATGGATTTTACTTCTGTCAGTTGTCAGTTGTTGAAATACATAATGTAGTGCACAGTATAATCTTTTTTTATGATTTCATGATGAAGCTCTTGTAGATAAAATACAACATTTAGAATCTCATTAGCGTAACAGTTGATACCTGAACTATTTTCCAATTGGTATCTCACAATGTCATCAACACTTTCCTTTTTCTGTTTCTTTACACCTTTTTCTTTCTCTTCAACTTTTTAATTTTTTTCAACCACATTTGATTCTTTCAAAAATGTTGTTTTGAACACAAAACATGTTTCTCATAAATGGGAAATGACCTAAATTTGGGGGATAAAGTCTTCTTAAAACAATTATATTCTCTTACACAATTTACATCAGCACTAATCTTGTTGTCATCAAAATCAATGAAATACAAACCAGACAATGTTCTTACTCAAGATAATGCAACACATGCCATTCCCTCTTTGAACACTGTACTTCCAATATTTACTAAAGCACTGTCTAAACCTTGAGATTTATGAATAGTTACTGCATATGCTAAAGACAGAGGAAACTGTTTTCTGCTAACATACAAGTCCTTTACGAGTAAAGAACGTACAGCACAATGCCCAATCTGTTTTACCTTTGTAATCTGATGATATTTTATTTTCAAGAATTCTATTCCATCTCTGTTCTGATAATTTACAAAATCAAAAACTTTCGCCATTGCTCCGTTTACTAAACCTTCTTCTATATTCAAATTATGCCACAAAGTTACCCGACAGTTTATACATACATCTAAAGTATTTTCTAAGCCAGCAGTTTTAGATACAGACTTTTCCAAAGAGTGCAATTTAGTCTGCAGTTTCTCTGAAAGAAGAATGGTCACTCCCTAGTGCTCAATTCTATCAATAGCTTGAATGCGAACTATTTCTTGTTTTTCCAATTTCAGAAGCTCTTGATTAAATGCACAACAGTCTTGCAGTGGAGGCACAAGGCAAACTATAAACTTTTTTCTCAAATCTTCTTGTACATTACTTCAGCTGCTGTGTTTTTAACTGTAAACATGTTCCTTAGTAGCAACTTTCTAAAGCTTGTTTACCATGTTTCATTATGGCACCAATTCTTAGATCTTTATAAATATTTCCACAATCCTCATCATTTGCTTGTCACATATTCTTTATATATTCTTTATATTCAAACTTTTACCACATGTTCACATTTCCAATACTTCCCAAAGATTTCCTAGTGACTTCATGCACAAGTGTTTTAAAAACTGGTTGTCCTTTTCCAGGAGTTAGTTGTAGTTGATCTCCAAATAAAATTAAATGTTTTCTTCCACATAGAACATCATAATCTGTTTTTAAAACCTGTTGCATTCTCAAGTGTACAAAGGCAAGCAATACGTTTGAGATCATGCTCACCTCATCAAGGATTAAAAGTTTCACTTTCTTCAGCACACTTGACACTTCATAACAAGCATCTCAAGACAGCTTTTGATATTCAAATGTATTATCGTGTTCAACTGGTAGCATAAGTAATCTATGTAAAGTAATTATTTTAATATTGTGAGCTTCTAATCTAGCCGGAGCTGTTACAACACAAGTTAAATGTGAATATGTAGTTTTATGTAGATAACTGCTCAAAATTGTAATTTAAAAACATTTACCTGTTCTAGCTTGACCACTGATGTACATAAGAATAGGTTTAAATTATGAACATAGACATTCTTTCTTTTCATTCAACAAACCATGCAGTGTCTGTTCTGTCACTCAATATTTAGTTGTTCTTCTAAGTTTTCCAATGGGGTATTCTCCTGTTGTGCTTGTTGCATTGCAATTTCTTCTTCAGTCATGGCCATTGCTGCTTCATTTTCGATCATTGGTTGTCCCAGTGGATTTTGAATAGGTGGACCAGAACTTTGACTATCTTGAGAACTGTTGTTACCTATTTCATCTGCAATAGTGTTTCTTGTTCAATTTCATCATTAACATTTGTAGATATGTAGGAACAATTGTACATGCAATGCAATCTTTACATGCAATAAAAGAATCTTCATAGCAGTCAAAATATCCAAGTAATTCAGTTTTGCTGTGCCATGGCTTGAACAGTTGCAGAAGTGCTAAAATTCTCTCTTATCTGGAGTGACACAACCGAGTTTTCTGTGGTTATTAAGATTTCCTTGGGCATGTTTAACGAAACAACTGTCACATCCAAATACTGCATATTTTCCTTGTTTTATATTTGGTGTAACATTTCTTTTAAAGCTGTAATGTTGTTGTATTTCATACAGACATAGCTCTTCCAGATGTGGACTCCTTTTTGGATAGTATGTATCCAAAATATTAGTTTTAAGAATGTCTGTACTTTCTGGTTCATTCAGTGCTAAGTATTCAATTTCTTCTAATGTTTTCAACACTCTATTTCGTGTGCAGGCAAGGCCTTAACTTACCCAAATGATTCCTTGTGACTTTGAATATAAACTGGAAGACCACAAGCGATCCGAATATTCATAGGATCCAATCTCTCTGTGGGAAAGCATTTTCAGGCTAAAGTTGTACAATTTTTGCTAAGGCTCTTCTCTTGTGCAATTTCTTCCCACATTTATTTCATTCTCTGTCTTTTCTGATTTTGTTATATATGATGTAACATAGCGTGCAACGGCAATTGAGTTATCTGCAACATGTTGAATGTCCATGTTTGCATTCCACATTTTCAAAATAACTGGATTGTAGTAATTAAAAAATGTTGACTGTTCTTTTTTCTTGGGTGATTTCCGAGTCATTGTATGCCTTACAGCAGACAAAAAATAATTTATTCTTACTTTAGAAATTACTGGACGTGGGAATCCAAACTGAACCTTGGTATAACATTTTCCTTTAGACTTTTGTTTTCGTTGACAGTAATTGCTACAACGGTGACTTTGGAAACGTAAAACTTGTTATTTCAAGCTTTTTTCACCTCCTTCCCTTGGAATGTCACAGGTAACATACTGTTTGTTGAAAGACAACACTGTTTTATCAGTATCCGTTCAAAATTTCGGAGTACTCCGCCTCCATAATAGCATCTGAATATGCGGAGCACCTCTTGCTTGGTACTCTTTTCACCCAAAAAAACAAATACCTTTTCTATGAGGACAATTATTTTTATTGCAGATAAAAGACATCATAGTTTGAAACCTATGGTTATAATACCTGCACACATTTACAGGAACCAATGAACACGGTTCTCCAGGTGTCTTTATTTCAATATTTTTTATAATGGAATTTACTTCTCAGAGAAATTCAAGTAAATCTTCACATGCATACTCAGCACAGCTAAGTGTTACAAACCATGCTGGTGTACCTAAATTTCTTAACATACACTTAAGTTCATCATGATGACGAAACCAATACTCATTGGTTCCACATTGACATGCCATCAAATTAATTAACTGTGCTTCTAAATTTTCATCTGTTTATTGAACTGTGCCCATGAATTCTTTGGCTGAAACATGTGATTGACGAACTCCCGTTTTAAGCATGTAGTTCACTGCATAAGAAATAGAAGACAAATCACTTTTAAACAAAAGGTGAAACATATATGGAATGCACTGTCGAAATCTAGGATCTTCTGAGTATAATCTTATTGAGCGATATACTGAAGCTGTAATCCGTACAGGTCGCTCATCAAATCGTCCAACTTGTCTAGTGGGGAAAAGCTGTGGAAAACAACAAGCTTCTAAGCTTTTCTCCCATACACTCCCTTTGCTTTTTCATTTGAATTAATTCAATGCTGTTTCCTTTTACTTCTTTTGAATATAGAGGACATATTGTGTAATGTTCATAAATCTCTTCACTCCTCAACTTGTCCACTTTCTCTATTTGACCACTTGACATTTCTGATTCATCTTCTAAACATATTACCTGTTCATCAACATTTACAGTTTTATAATAAATATTGTTCTCTACAAGATATAACGTAGCCTTTTGAAGTTTATTTATATATCTACAAACTCTTGCCATATTTTCCGACTCTTTGTTGGTACACAGTTTACTAGAATAACTACTGCTCATTTTCCTCTTGTCTCCACCAACAGTTTCAATATTTTTCTTAAAATCTAAAAGTAAGTACACAACTCTTCCTTTCAGACCTCTTTGTAAATCTGTTGGTGGCAGTTTACCTGTTTTAGGCTCAATACGAATTATAGCGTTAAAAGGGTGAACAGATTGAATAAGAACTGACTCATTTGTATTCAAATCTGCCAGTTCCCCTAGGAGAGCTACTAACTCTATGTTGGTATATAGTTACTCCTCTAGCTGGCATTTTGTTCTCTTCTAATTTGTTGTAACAATATTTACAAATACGTTGATCAGTACCCAACTTAAATCGACCTTCCACCTCCAAATTAATGCCACCTATCATTATTCTCCTTTTTACTTTTTAAATATAAACTAACATTCCTAATTTGACTTCTATAATGAGTATGTCGACAACAAAATCAAACATATCTGTTCTTATTCAGAAGACACTGTCTTAAACTTTCTAATTTCTTCTATCAACTGATCATTGGTAATCTCTTTCCCATGTTCTTCAACATCTGCACTTGTTAAGCTCTCACTTTCTACAGCCTGCTGTTCTGAACCCCCCAAAAAACTCAATTTCATCACACATTTTTTCTACATCTCATAAACAGCTCTGTAAAAGAGCTGTGTTCAGTTCACTTACAGATAATGCAGGAGTTTTTACATAGTACACTTTCATTAAAAACCTCCACATTCCCAAATGGTGTACCGCTAACATTCTTAAGTGATGAAAAGTACTTTTACACACTTTTCTTGAAAGACAAGCCAGAGAATGTCCGTGCAACTTAGTATATTGGCTTATATTACACAGATCTAGTCCTTGTAACTAACAACCTAATCTTCTGTTTAACACTTTTGTCTGCATATTTTCGTAAACAAAATACATTATGTCAATAGATTCCTGTTGAATACTGCTACAATCCCACTTATATACAGGAGCTTGAGCATGACTCCCTTGCACTTCTTCAGCTATTAACTCTTCTGCACTCCTAACAACTTTTTCTTCTTTTGGAATGGGACAACCATTTTTAACTACGTAGCATCAACCACTAGTATCAACTGAAAACGCTAATGTGTTTTGTTGAAAGTAGCTTTCTTCGTTAAAGAAAGGCTCACTAGTAGAAGTGTTTTTCCATTTACCACTGAAACTTTTACAAAAGTTACTTCTATAAACAAGTCTTTTTCTTTTGCTTTTGTCTTTCAGAAACTTCATTATTTTATCCAATGTTTTAATTCTCTTCAATATTAAAATACATAATTTTCGTTTCAAATCAAAAGCATTATCTACAACACTTTCAATCTGTTGCTTCTGATTATATGCTAGTAATCTTATTTTATACTTCTTACAGCCCTTCAATACATTCTTAATCCCTCTACTTTGAAAGAGTCGTTGTTGAATCTGTTGAAATTGTTTTTGTCTTCGTATAACATGTGTTGTTTTCCCAAAAATGATTTTTTTTTACCATTTGAAGTGTCATTCTTCTTTCTCCTTGGTTGAAAAACTCTTCTTTTTCCTTTCATTCCTATTCAGTTCGTGTAATTTCTCGACAACTCTTTTAAGAACGTGGTTAGTGCTCTTCCCTAAACAAACGTTATCCTCAGTATCATTTGCATGTAATGCAGTCTTTTTACTTTTCTTTACGTGGATCTGTTTTTTTGTTTTCTTCTCTTTTCATCTTTTCTTGCCATCTTGAATTTGTGATCCAAACAAAATAATTTTCTGAAAAACAAACAACCGTTTCAATAGTTTCTTACATCTATTAAATATTTTAAAATAATTACATATGATTACTGATATTAACTACCAAGCAATTGTTGTGTTTTATCTAGGTCCCCGATCAATATTGTGACCTCGTGCCCCTATACGGCTATAATCAATACATATCCCTATAATGGCATAACGATCAGAGCCATATTTCAGTAACTCGTCTCTGCAGCTCATGACAGTCCATGACACAGCAGAAGCCACTTCCTTAGATTCCTAGATAACACACCGAGTTCTTTCGACATCTCAAACCCCCCAGCAACCTGGGAAAGCCCCGCTTGCTTTATTTTGATTAGTAATAGAACTCCTGCGAGCACTGTAAGAATGACCAGTTCTTAGTGACATCTTTATTGACGTCTTATGTCCAAAAACTTACGTCAAACTCGGCACCTTTCAGGTATAAATATACCAACGTTGCCTTAAGCAAGCACACGGTGGTGGTGAATGCTGGAGCAGATCAGCTGTCCCCTTGCAGAGCCCAGCAGATGCGAGAAGCCCACGGACGCTGCCCCTCCTCCTTGATGCGCTGAGAAAGACGCTGTCTTTTCTCCTGCCGAGAAAATCCAGCTCCGGCGTTTCCAGCCTACCCTTGCAGGTAACTGGGATATCGGGTCCTGAGAGGAGATACCAGACCTCCTGCATTCTATTCCTGAGGTACGGTGCTGACTAAACCCTTAGAGAGAATTCTTGAAACAAACTCTTGGCAATACTAACTCAACTTAAACTGCTACTTACTTACTCCCTCCCACGTATTAGGCTTAGGTCAGGTACACCGGGGTAGGCGTATTTAGAAGCACCAGTTGAGGTCGTTAGCTAATGTATATATGAAATGTATATATTTTATTCATTTTAACTATCTTATGGCTAAGAAACCATATCAATGCTTTTACAGTATTATTTCGTAATACTCCTTTTACTGTACGCAATTTTTATAATAACAAGTCTTGCGATTGTGGCAATTAATTTTTCTTGCATGAGAAGGAAGACTGCTCAATAAATAATATCTTTTATTGAAAACGCCCGTCTCTCTTTTCTCTGCATCCTGGTGAAAGTAAAATCTGCACAACTGACTGAGTGAAATAGCTGTCTATTGTTTCACACGACTCTAAAGATTGACTCTTATTCTGAGGAGCAAAGTTGTCATGTTAATGCGGTTGTCGGAAGCTGAATCCCTTCTTGTCTGAGCCAGGGAAGCTGATCACTTCCTATTCAGTTAAGAAAGTTTCCAGTGACCTCTAAACTAGCTGACGCAAACCTAAATTAAGTCTAACATAGTCAGTAGAGACCTAGAAGACCGCAGTCCTACGTCTACACTGCTGTTTATGTTATTCCAATGCGCAGGGCCTATAGGGAAAATAGGAACTACACTATATGGCGCCCAACGTTTTGTAAGGCGATAAAACTAACGCAAGACGTTAGAGTAACTCAGTCGTGCTTTTTCACACAGACCCTTTCTCCCGTAAATACTCCAATAGACGTCTGGAGTGGGTGAAAGGTTAAAATCCGCCGGAACTTAGTAGGAAGAGATTCCTATGTAAAGTTTCTGGTTTAGTCAACGTTGAAGGATACAGTGTTCCAAAATATTGTGCACCTAATCTTTGTTTCCTTGAAAACCTGCTCTGCAAACCTTCATTATTACAATGTCAGTAAATGGCAATAACAACGGAACCATTGAAATCGCAGTAGATGCGGATCAACCGGGTTTCGATGTTACAGGAATTAATGAACCGGGTGCGATTATCATCCCGGCAAACATAAGAAAAACTATAACTTTAAAACTTATAGAAAATGGACTGACATCACGAGGTGGTACAGTCATTTTCGTGATAGAGGAACACGAATATCGGCAGACAGAGGTATTCGATTCTTGGATAAACTTTCCAGCGGCAAACGCTACAACACACGAGTTTCACTTTTACAAAATAGAGGAACCACCGGAAGAGTAAGCTCCTTTCGAGGAGATTGAAATCCCATTAAAATACCAAGAGCACCTGCTCTAGTTTAAAGGCGCCCTAAAACATAATGATAATATCACCAGGCTCGGTCCACTAGGTAGACCAGGAGCAACGTGGCCGGTTCTAGCCAGCTACACACCACATCCAGACATTGGGAAAATGTCACGAGAAGAACTTTTAGCACAGCTAAAATTACTGATTAAAATACATAGACAGTTAGTCCAATATGTAATGCGGACTGCAACAGTCCAAACAGCTGTTAATGTTCCACAGCTGACCCCTAATCAGGGGAACACAAATAAAATTATACCACAGAACATACAATCATGTCTTGGAAAAACAAATTCCTTTTTGGTTAGCACAGAAAATTACTCAAATAGAGGCAGTATTTCCGAATACTACCCCTATTGAGAAACACAGAATTCTGACTATCTGCCTTCCAATGGGGGTCGCACCACATGTGGAGGACTGTGACACTTGGGGTACAGTCTTTGCTTCCAATTATACAAAAACACATGGTGTTCCGTCCATGGCGGTAATACCAAATGTGCTAAAACAAATTCAGAATGAATACGGTCCAGAACCTGCTTTAACTCTTGGTATGAAATTACTGAAAGACTTCAAGCAGGTCTCAGCTATATTACTAGCCAACATAAAAGGAGAAGCAGCATTTGTGGCGATCCGCCAGAAATTGAAAGAAACAGATATAACAGATCAACCAATTGAGCTTGCCAGAATGATAGAAAAATGCTATGAAGAATTAGGTAGAGATAGTTTGGGTGGGAAACCTGTAAAACCCCAACTACTCGAAAATCCTGAAAAATTATTTATTAAAAATAATCTAAACACTCCTAAAAAGAGCTGGGATGGAAATAAACAATCCACTCCCAAAGAAAAAGTTTTCCAGTCCAGAGGAAGGTCTCCTCGATGGAGGGAAAGAACTCCGACTCGAGAACACCAGTCTCCCCAGAGGGAGCACTCTGAGAAAAAATATAACCTTAGAAATAGGGATAACTTGAAAAAGCCTGATAGATATCAAAGTATTGATACACGTCCCTCTCGATCTTTTTCGCAGAAATCGGAAAGAAGAGGACGGTCAGACCCAAGGGAAGAGCACACCAAGTCCAAAGACAAGGAATCTGCTCAAAGTAAAAAATTACAATTCTCAAGGAAGAAGGTAGACAGTATTAGAGTAATCGAACATGCCGAAAATACTGAGGACACAGCTGAAAAACGGAGAGTGGGCACAGACAATGCTAGACAGTGCAGCAGAAATCACCATAGCTCGCAAGATCCTGATGAATCATCTGGAGACAGTGGACACGAATGAATACATTCAGGTAGAAACTGCAGACACCAGAGTTAGCGAACCTCATAAGATATACGAAATAACAGTGCGTATAGAGGGAGATAAGACTAGAAGTATAAGGGGTCTATTTTGGGATAACCTCTCAAAAGGCTATGACATCCTGTTAGCAGAGAAAGATTGGCCCCCAGAGTTTGTCAGGGAGTGCCCTCATGGCGAAGAAATGATTATGCCTGCCTTCTCAAATCACATTCCAATTCACACTAAATATACATATGCAAGGAAATGGGCAGTAGCCCAGACACCAGCATTATATAAAAATCATGTAGGATGGGATGAGGACTCTCCTCCTCACAAAATCCAGTTAAAAAGTCAACCAACTGCACAAAGGCAGTACCCAATTAAACAAGAAGCTAATAAACAGGTCAGGGAGATTTTAGATCAACTTGAATACCAAGGGGTGATTGAAACATGCACCTCTCAAATGAACAATCCTTTGTTTCCTGTCTCCAAACCGGACGAATCGTACCGTCTAGTCTTGGACTACAGACACCTTAACTCATGTTGCAAAACATTTGCAGTACAAAATTCGCATAGTGCTGCACTAATGAATAACATAGTTCGAAAAAAATTCAAAACAACATTAGACATATCTAATGGGTTCTTTTGCCAAAATTTGCACCAGAAAGCAGGTTTTGACCGCTTTCTCAATAATGGGGTCTCAGAAAAATTTCTGTAGGCTCCCACAGGGATTCAAGAACAGCCCAGGACTATTCTCAGCCAGAGTAACAGAGTTACTACAAATATATGATGATGAGGTTTTATCTTATGTAGATGACATCCATCTCACAGACGACGACTTGGATACTCACTTGAAAAGGGTGAACACCATAATACTTGGGTTCGCAGCAGAGGGTTACAAATTCAACTTTAAAAAGTCAAGAATTGCCCATCTGACAGTCTTATTTTTAGGATACGAATTATCAAGTGAAGGAAAAAGCCTAGCGGACAACTTCTTAGAAAAGTGCGCTGTACTCCAAGCACCGAAAACGCTGAAGAACTTACAATCGATTCTAGGCTTCGTGAATTTCGGAAGAACTTATATTCTAAACTACGCAGAAAGAATTAAACCTCTCTACGAATTAATAAAACCTGATTTTAAACCAATCAACTGGACTCAAAAACACACAGAAATTTTGAGATCACTGCAAACAGACATGTTAGCAAAAACAAAATTAGAAACACGAGACAATACACGCAACCCTGTAATCCGAGTCATCCTAGGAAGATGCGGATTCACGTACCTGACCTCTAATGAGGGAGAAACGGTACCAATAGCTTACAAATCACATTTGTACACACAAGCAGAAAGAACATTCAATCTCACAGAAAATACTGTGAAAGCAGTGCAAACTGCTATAGCGAAAGAACGAGAATTAGCACAAGGCAAAAGGATCACTGTTCTCACAGCAGAATCCGCCTTCGAGGCACTATTCAGCCCAGTAAACCTGCCTACAGTATCACTGGATCCAAAATGGATACAGTGGGAAAATTCTCTTGCTGCAGAAGACGTGAAATACTATTTTGCCCCGCACATGAAAAAACGGAATGATTTAAAATATGAAAAAGAATATCCTCTGCCAATCGAAATTCTCCCTCTAGAACAGTACTCCTGTATAATCTATACAGACAGATTTGTACAGCATTACAATGTAGAAGATAAATCCTATGATGCAGCCTGCGCGATTGTTAAAGGTCGCTGGCTCTGCGGTAAATTCAGACTGAAAATAACAAAAACTGAATCACTGAGAAAATGTTCGGCTCAGCGAGCTGAAATCAGATCTTTAAAGATGGCGCTTGAAAATGCCGAACGTGAATTCCCGACACTAATCGTGTGCGATTCGCATTTTTGCGTCAACTCCTACAATAATGATTTGCAGAACTGGTTTCAAAATGATTACAAAGATGACACAGGTGCCACAATCAAGCATAAGATGCTTTGGAAACAAGTAGTTCTTTTACAGAAAGAACTACAAAAGACTCACGTGATACAAGAAGGAATTTGGGCCTTCTTACGGAAAAGCAGTACCTGTCTTAGCAATCAACGGAACAAGATCAGTAGTACTACCGCCCCTTGCTGGTAAAAAGGAGAGCAGAGTTGTATCAATCGACCTGGTAAAAACACAATCATGTGGCCTATAATCAATAGCAGGCCCAGTGGACTCCCAAGAAGTAACAGAATACCCAAATTTGCAAGTATCCAAGAGGTTCAAACTGAAAGACTAATCACATTCGATAAACCTGCAGTTAATAAAAAAGGACTATGCAGAAATGCCGTGGAACTTGTGCCTCTTGAAACACAGATTGAAATAGTTCGTCATGAAATACCAGTCTACAATGATGTAGCATCAGAATGTGCTAATGAAAGCCAAATGGGAAAAACTATGCCAACAATCGACAGAACTGCATCTGGCTACTTCATCAACTTCGACACCTTTTCGAAAGATCAAAGCGACCCTGAAGTGACGCCAGAAACAAAGACTTTTAAAGAAAAAGCAACAGAACTCTTTCATCAACTCAAAGAAACCTATCTTATTTCACCATGGTTAGAATTTTGGATTGGGCTAGGTGTATTTTTCCTCCTACTTTGGCTCATCATGGTACTTTGTTTGGGAAAATTCATTGAGGGAAAATACAGTTCAATGGACACAGCAAGTCAGAACATCAACTTAGTTCTGAAACCTCACAGATCATCTCACGTCAAGAAAAGAGAACTATCATCAGTAAATGTCACAGCCATTCCAATACCCGGCGGGGTAGTTTGGGACAAGACAGACTATGAAATATATGGCCCGGTCGAGATCTTGAAATATCCTCACCAGTTTAAGGTTTCATTAAGTGACTTTGTAAAACCAAGTACATTCTCTGATGATTGGGACTTTAAAAGTATAAATGATATGATGTCAGATTTGGTGTTGTTAGCAAAATTTACAGAACATGATTATTTACAAGGTTCATCTAATTATGAACAGATATACTGTTTTTCACATTACGCAGACCACTATTTACATAAATCTGCCCAACCTAGAAATGTTTTTAAATATAACCAATGGGAACATTGTGCTACTCCACCTAAAGGCAGTTCAATAACATTCTATGAGAAATTCCAATACTTCTCAGGGTTTAACATGAGTAATGCAGAAACATTTTATTATAAACTGTTGAAAAAACAGGGACGAAAACCATGCTGACAAATACTAAATTGATATATTCAGAAGCATTTTATGAAAAAAAATGATTACATTTGGTTTTGATTTTTGGAAAAATAACATTGAAACAAAAACCATCTGGGGTACAAAAGATTGGCAGGTACAAGGCCTAGAAGCATTATTTCGAGCCTGCATGATCCCAGAACAAATAATGTTCTTGAATGACACAATTCAACAAACAAACCTGTCTTGGCCTAGCTAATATTAAAGACCTTAACAAACCGTCTATTCCAAAGCCAATACCTGATAATGCAACCACAGATATTGAGATAGACGTATCCCAAATTTTAAATGAAAACAGAACACATCCTGATTGGAAAAAGTGGTTAATCTGGCCTACAGACACCAATACCTGTCAAGATAGATTCCTGAACAAATTACAGGGGTTAAAAATGTCCAGACCAGACCCTAGATACTCCCAGAGACAACATCCAGGGATAGTAACAACATACAGTGTAGGGAAACTCTGCCTTGAATGGCTACAAACATCCACACTGGCACAAATTAAGCAACACTTGTCTTTACTTAAAGATGGTGCTGACTTGCGCGATTTCACTATGGGACCACGCAAACAGCGTCAAAAACGTTTCATAGCGGCCAGCATATATGCGGCATACAACGAGGCATGGAAAGAAACTCAAATTTAAACAGCCGAGAAAATACGAGAAATTGATCGTATTAATTTGGAAAAATCACTTTCTGTTGTGGACAATGGGTTAATGACTCTGTCCTCCAGAATATATTCACTGGACAGTATTGTATCATCTGCTATTGATATAATAGACCAGGACTTGCTAATGTTACAACATGGCCAGTCCCAATTAAGTTCTATTGTACAGCTAGGCTGGACGTTGCACAATCTTTGTTCAGGCTATGTGCCATGGCGTTTAATCAACACAACGTCATTGTTTTCCATCCTTAACCTTACTGATAAACAAATCAGTTTGGCACAGAAAGGAGCAGACTATACAATCCTGAGCATCGAAAAACTTGAGAGATTGCCATTGACAATGCCAGAAAGACCTGTCATTGAATGGATAATACATGGGATTATCAAAATTCCGATAACAACTTTCCAATTTAAAAATTGCCTTGAATATATACCGGCAGGCCAGTATGAAAAGTTGGGTAAAGGATACATTAAGTCATCATGGAAATTACCTTATACACACACATGCTATAGTGACAACAACAGAAATGTATTTCTTAGTGGTAATGAGTGTAAACATTCACTAAGCGGTATACTTTTGTGCCAAGGTATTAACTTACATGGGGCCTGTGAGGGTACTTCAAACAACCTTTCATGCCACCAACATGGCACACCTGCAGCACAAATAGATCCATTCTTTAGGCAACTTTCTAACGGGAGTTACGTTCTAATAACTGATCAAAGCTGTTGTGGCTTGGTGCCAGGGAAAGCATATCTCTTAAGCGTGAGTTCCATGGTCACTTGCTGTATGCAAGCATTGTATCCAAACGGCCCTGGAGACTCAGTGGCTCCGATTTGGCCAAATTTGAATATCTCTTCTATACGAATTGATACTTTAAGCAGAATGAAGTCTGTACTTTTGCAGACAACAGTGCCCATGTCGTCATCAAAAGAGACGTATGATCTCCAAGTTGCAAGGACGGCGGCAGAGATACATGCACTTTTATCAACAAATTGCCCGGTGCATTTCAAAGAAATGCTCAGCCAAATACTAAATATGTCGAATGCCAGTGGTATCTCGAATGTATTTAAGACAGTTTTTTCAGGACTGTTAACACCATTTGAAGCAGTCCTGGGTATCTTTCCAAATTTTGTACATTCGATTTTTGGCGGCGTACCACTACTTTTGGGACTCGTAGCAGGTATTTTATTTTTGACCCTCCTGCTCCGATATGGCAAACCAAAACGCAGACATGACTCCGGCACGGATGGAAGAAACGATCCTAGCAATACGCTACCGGGACCGCATAACTAAAGTCCTTGGGATAGCCCGGCTACGAGATCTGAATATGACCTGGTTTCTTTCATTCAGACCTATATGGCAGACCTGCATCTTACCTGTGCTTCGATGTATGCTATGCGGAGAGGAATGCGTGTTAGACACCTGTCTTGCACTACCATCAGCAATACCAATGGACGTCGATACTTTGCTAAGTCCAGTAACGGCTCAAGCATCGTGTTGTCCCCAGCGGTTACCAATCCTGATGACGGCATTCATTGAGACTCCTGCACTACGACTAGGTGGTAGCAGTGACGCAAGAAATGAAAGCAACATCACCCAGGTACGACCTTCTGTGAGCATTGCTGATCCTGAAATCGATGATAGCAATCATTCTCACAACTGCCAAGTTACAGCATTATCGAACTTGGTCGAACTGTCACCTGAATATATTGACCAATTCTTTGTGAGCCTGTCTGAAATTATGCTCTCCCCTGAACAGAAACAATAATTTTTTGGGACAACAATCCGGCACACAGCGTTTCCATGAACTCTGAATTCGGCCTTCAGCTTTGAAAAACAAAAGCTACTGAAAAAGAGTTTTGAACTATTTTTCCCCGCTCACCATGAAACTAATTTTTCAAAAATATTTACTTTTTTTCTGGCACAAGTCCTTTGCTTAAAGTAGAACTATTCATAAAGAACAGAGCTTCTATTTTTTGTAGATCTAGAGACAAAAATTTGCCTTAGCCTCTAGCACATTTTACAGCAAATTGTATTTATATGTGATGAATTAGTCTCGCCCTTCTTTTCTGTATTTAGAGACTTTTTAATGTGTAAATCTTCGCAGAATCGTTCAAATAATTACATATGCAATTGAATGATTTTTTTTTTTTTGTCCTCATCTGCCTTCCCCTCTGACAGAAGATACCAACCACCTTGCACGACCTTACTGGCGTGATATGTGTTAATGGCGGGAGATATGTGTCGAGAAAGAAAAAGCCAGTTAGGGGAGCGTTCTTTTGACTCCATCTAGGTATGTTTCAACCTGCGGGACCTTGTTCGAAACTGTCCTAGCCCTTGGTCCAAAAGAGTAAAGATGGCATAATCATCGGACCCGGGTAAAAAAAAAAAAAAAAAAAACTCCGGATCATCTCCAGTTGGTCAGGAGATCCCAAAATGCTAGCTTTCTCTTATTTACAGATTTCATTAGGTCTCTTTTGGATATCTCATATAATGAAGTAAGCCATGAACAGTGTAGAGGAGGTGTCTTCTCTACCCATTGAATGCAAATCTGTCTTCTCGCCATCAAAATTGCATAGAAGAGAAATGATTTTTCCTTGCCTGTGATATTGTCTTCTGTTCCAAAGATGACAAGTGGGAGAGTTATTGACAAGGAAGTGTTTAGTATGGAATTTAAAGTGTTTTTCACGTCTTCCCAGAATTTTGTTATATTAGGGCATTCTAGGAACATATGTATGTCACATGCGTCTGCTAAGTTGCATTTATTACATTTTTTGTCTGTTTGATATTTAGAGAGTTTCTGCTGTGTTAAATATGCCCTATGTACAGAAAAAATGTGATTTCGTACAAGCCAAGAGGGCTTTACGATGTTGCGTAAAATCTCAAAAGAGTTTATCCACCTCTCCTTGCATGAAATCCCAGTTTCTGTCCCCCATAACTCATCCGGAAGTTTAAACTCCCCTTCGCTTTCTTTCAACAGAAGCCAGTACCATCTAGCTACTTCTTTTCCTCCAGTTGGACGTTCTACCAATTGTTGTTCCGTTTCGCTTATTTTTCCAATGTTATTGTCTTTACGGATTTCAGATCTTGCCCAACTATCCATTTGAATATATTTGAATCTGGAAAGCCCTGGGCCAACTTGCTCATATAACTCATCCCAAGTTATAAGTTTTTTATCTTTAAATAGGTGGCCCCATTAACAGATGCCTGCTTGTTCAATTATATTGGACAAGTTATCTTTCAAGCATAGTGGTAACCCGGGAGAGTCCCAAATTGGTGCATAGTTTGAATAGTAAGATAGTCTCAGTTTTTTCCTGATGTTAAACCAATTTTTGGTCCATGAGTGTAGTATTTTCAGTTTTATATTTTTGAAGAATGTTTGACTACCAAATCTAAACATAAAGCCATCTGCTGCAAGATTTGTCTCCTTTAGCATGGCTCCATACATGGATGTATTAGGTAGAATAGATGGCATTTTGAGAAGCATTCTAGAATAGGACATCTGAAAGGCCCATGAATAGAATATTAGGTCCGGTAGTGCAAGGCCCCCTTTTTCTCTTCTTCTTCTGAGCTTTTTCCATGATATTCTTGTAGTCTTGTAATTCCATATAAATGAATTGATTTCTCTTTGACATTTTTCCAACATTTTGGTGTTCATAGTTATTGGGATAGTGTTAAAAATAAAGGTGAATTTTGGGAGAATACACATTTTGACTAAGTTAACCCTTCCTGTTATAGAGAGAGGCAGGTGTGTCCAAGATTTCATAATTCTTTTGCTTTCACTGTGTATTCTTTCCAAATTAGTTTGTGCAAGGGTGCCGACATCTTGAGTTATTTTGATTCCCAAATACCGCATTGAGGATGAGATATTAATCCCGAGATCTAAATTGGGTAGGTTCCATGCCATGATCTCACTCTTGCTTGAATTTATGTCGTAACCTGAGACATGGCCAAATTCTACAACACGTTGTATAACCACTGGGTATGCCTTGACTGGACCAGCTGTAAACACTAATATGTCGTCTGCATATAGTGCTACCCGTCTTTCCCAGTCTCCAAAACAGAAGGGTGAAATGTCCACCTCTTCCCTTAACACCTGGGCAAAAGGCTCGATGTATAAGTCGAATAGGAGAGGGGAAAGCGGGCAGCCTTGCCTTGTACCTTTTGTAACATTAAATGCTTCAGTCAAGGACCCATTAACCAGCAACCTAGCTGACGGTGAGTTATATAGCTGTTTAATCATTCTGCAGAACACTTCGCCACAGTTAAATTTTTTTAGGACATCATTTAGATAGAGCCAGTTAACTCTGTCAAACGCCTTAGTTGCGTCTAGAGTCAGGGTAGCCAAAGGGAGAGAAAAAGCGGTGGCAATATCTATAGCCCCTATTAGCTCACGGGTTAGCTCAGCTAATTGTCGCCCCTTAATAAATCCTTTCTGATCTTGATGGATTACAGTACCAATAACGCTAGCCAGTCTTGTGGCGATTATAGCTGTAAAAATTTTATAGTCGTTGTTAAGTAACGATATTGGTCTGTATGACCCACACTCTAATGGGGATTTCCCTGGTTTGGGGATGAGGACAATTGTGGCCTTGCCCCAAGATTTAGGCGTAGGCTGTTCTTCCAATAGAATGCCATTAAAGAGTTCAATTAATATTGGTATAATGGCGTTCTCAAGTGTTTTGTAGATCTCTCCCGGCAACCCATCCGGGCCTTCCGCTTTGCCTTTCTTGATTTGACTGATAGCTTTTTTCACCTCCTCTTGTGTGATGACTGATTCTAATGATTTGCTCTGGGTCGTTGAGAAATTTGGTAATGTAATGGCTTCCAACCAGCTATCTCTTGCGTTTGAATCATTGGGGAAATCCTCTTTGTAGATGACCTGAAAAAATTCAAGAAATGCTCTTCCTATCTCAGGACTGGTAGTTCTTGTCTCAGGCTCACCTTCTATCTTAATTTCCCTGATGTAGTTTAGGGCTTTATCAGATTTGATTTTCCAAGCCAGAATTTTTCCAGCACTTTCTCCAAACTCAAATTGGGAAGATTTACTCGCTTCCCACCTTCTATTTATTCTCTCCTGCAGTATATGTTCTAACTCTGCTTTCAACTCAGCCATTTGTTCTTGTTCTTCAGCTGTACTTGATGGTGAGGATGTTTTTGACTCTAAGGTTTTCATGCCTTTTTCTATTCTATTTATCTTGTCAAAGTATAGCTTTCGTCTATAGGAAGCTCTGTTGGTAATTTGTCCTCTTATAAATGCTTTGAATGTCTCCCAGATGATTGTTGGGGTGGCTGAGTTTCTATTTAAATCGAAGAAGGTTATAGACTCCTTAATTAGGAAGTTGATTTCCTCTTCTTCAAGTAGGAGTGTCCTATCAAAGGACCATGAAGGGTGTTTGATAGAGGTTTCAGCCTTAAGAGTAAACTCTAATGCCGAATGATCTGACAGATGAGATGGAAGGTATTCTATTGATTCTAGAGTATCTTTTAGACAATAACTGAAAAAGGCGTAGTCTATTCTGGATTTGTGTTTAAACCTGCTGTTCTTATAGGACACCCCAATCTTCTTACCCGCTTTTTCTCTCCAAAGATCAGCCAGACCCATGTGTGCCATAATTGCTTTTAGTGTTTCCCTAGATTTGATCGAGCCAATATTTTTCGATCTTATTGATTTATCTAGTTTGGGATCGAGCACAATATTAAAATCACCCATCCAGATTATTGGGTCTTGCACTGTTAGTAATTGAATCCTTATTGCATCTAGATGTGATGGATCGTCCGAGTTTGGACCATAGTAACCCACCAAAACTCTAGTATGACCATCAAGCGAAACTCTTATCATTAGCCATCTCCCTGTTTGGTCTTCCCTGCTCTCTAATATTTCTGCCTTTGCAGATTTTTTAAAGATAAACACTACCCCTCTTACGTTAGCGTTATGGTCTGTGGAGCAAAATTTATCGATACATCTATGTTTTTTTAATATATTATTTGCTTCTGTTTTGAGAAGGTGTGTTTCCTGCAACACTATGACCTGCGCCGGTGAGTCTCTCAGATATTGTAGTATTCGCTCACATCTACCTCTCACGCGCAGGCCATTTACGTTCCAGGACAAGAATTTAGTGCATGTCATAGTTTGCATCTTCTCTTGACACCCTTCGTTTTTTTGTATTTATATAGAATTTCCTTAGACCTAGCATGAAAATAACCTGTTTTAGTAAAAAGTCGTAATATTGAAGCGAACAGTTGAGGAGCACAAATGAGGATTTTTTTTTTTTTCCCTTCTACCACCCCCCCACCCTCCCCTTGCCCCGGGAAACCCCCCCATACTTACTCTGGCTTGGTCTTTAGCCAGATTAACGCCCGTCTGCAGCCCATCCATGGACTACTACTGCTACCTATTATTACAGGAGATGTTAGTCTGTGAGCAAGTAGGGATAGAAAAAAAGAACTTTAAATTTTTTTTATTTTTTTTCTCTTCCCTTCTTCTTCTCCTCTCTCTCTCTCTCTTCCCGAATATATGATTATACCACGATTTCAGTTACCACGCATGGCTTTACCACGCGAATTTTACCTCGCAAGTGGCTTTACCACGCTGGTATTTACAACGTAGCATTTTACTACGAGTAGAAACGTCTTACCTGCACGTCTTTCTCCACGAGCCCTTACTTCCATCCTCCTTTGAAACAAGCGTCAAAACACGTATACCAAAATAAAAAAAGGACTGCTTTTTTTACGTACACGGCACGTCTTTGGGGGAGGCTCTTTCCTCTTTCTTTTAAATTTATGTTCGTTTTTTTGTTAAAGTAACCTGCTTGTTATTTTTTGGGGGGGAGACCCCCCCCAGCCCCCCTCCGAGCCCCCCCCCCTTTCCCCCCCCTCCCTCTGCCCCCCCATGCCCACGCAGATCGACTTGAAGGATACCACGTCTCCCCCCTAGCCCGTGGTAAAGACGTCGTTGAAGGTACCCTGCGTGGAAGGCACCCTGCGTGGTAAGTGTCACGTGGTAAACGTGAGTAGTGGTAATGCCTTCGTGGTAAATGATGTTTCCCCTCTTCCCTCCCTTCCTTCCCTTCCTCTACGTCATTAAAGTAATCGTAAGCGTGAATTAAGTGGGAGTTTCAAGTGCTGTTTGCATATATACATACATATACGTATACACATGTATACGTGCACACCTATATAAACACACATACACAAGCATATCTAATTATTCATTCATTCCTACCTATCCCTGTGCATAATTTCCCGTGATTATATACATTTATATATATACATCTATATATATACATTTATTGTGGGTATTTTATATGTTTTTTTTTCTTTCTTTTTTTCCCTTTTTTGTTCCCCTTTCCTCACTTTTCCCTTTCCTTCCCCTACTTCCCCCTTCTTCCCATTTTTTTTTCTCGTTTTCCCTGCTTTTTTTTTTCCCCTTTTCCCCCTCTTTTTCCTTCATTTCTTTCCCCTTTTTTTTTCCCCCAACCGTTTTTTTTTTCTTTTTTTTTTTTTCTTTTTTTTTTTTTACCGTCTCCCTATTTGAAAATTCCTTTTTTTTTTTTCTTTTTTCTTTATCTGTATATAAATCGCTTTCTAAGACTTATGAGAGTGAGCCTGGTCGTGGGCTTGGGCTTGGGCATGATCTCGGATGGATTCTAGCAGTTCATCTGCGTCTTGAGTAGTGTGAACGTTATGCATTTTATTATTATACATGATGCGCAAAAATGCAGGAAATCTCATCTGTACCATAGCCCCATAGGATCTAAATTTATCCATGCGCTGCCCCAATTCCCACTGTCTGTCCAGTGTAGTTTTTGAAAGATCAGAGCGAATTTCAAAGGAAAAATCCGGGCCTTTTATTGTACCGGCTTTCAAAGCTAAGTTTAGTATTTTCTCCTTAAGAGTGTACGTCAGGAAATTAATTAAGACTTTCCTAGGTTTGGTCCTTGCCGGATTCAAACGAAAAGGATCTCTATGTATCCGTTGGATGTCTTTGCCAAGTTCTTCTTCCGTTTCCTCCAAATTGAGTGCCTCTTTTATTAGTTTTATTATGTATCCCTTGAGATCTCCACTTTCCTTCCCTTCCGGGATCTTCAAAAGTCGGATATTGTTGCGTCTAGAAAAGTTTTCCAACACTTCTATTCGCTCTTTCATGCTTTCTCCCTCTTTTTGAAGATTGTATATTTTTGACCTGGCACATTCAAGATTGTTTGTTAGTAGACCCACAGAGCTTTCTAGAGTCTCGGTCCTATCATAAAGGCCATCAACCTTATGACCTAACTCCTCACAGGTTGCTCTTATTTCATTTTGATTAATCTTGGAGACTACAAATTCCTGTTTAATCTCTTCTCTCATTGTCGCAATGGAGGAGACTATACCCTCGAGCGATTTAGCAAGGTTCAGAGCTGTGTTTTGTTCAGCTTCACTTCCAACTAATACATCCAGGGACACCCCCTCTTTTGCTATTATGCTATGGGCTTCCTTCTCTGTAGGTAATTTTGGAACCAAAGGAGTGGGTGGAGTAGCTGAAGCTTCGGCCCCTGGCCCCTCATCTTGTTGCGCCACAGTTACACCCCCGGTTGATAGTGAGTCGGGGTTGCTCTGCATTTGCTTGCTGTTTTCTAATGCAGCTGCTGCCATATCTTGGGTGATCTGCAGAACTTGGGGTAGGACTCTAAAATATGAGCGCAGTGATGGTGTAATATCCCCTGGGGCTTTCGAGCTCTTATTCTTGAGTTTAATTTTAGTTCTTTGTTGTTTTTTACTGTCTAGGACTGATTCAGATTTTTTTTAAGTCCTGTGCTTTCTTGTGAACCTCCCCCCAAGTGCACTCTGGGCCCTGTAGTTCTTTTTCTGAAGTTTTAGCCTTGCTCCTTGTTACTCTCCCTTGAGATTCCTTAGTCTGATCCTCACTACAGCCTCTTATGCATTCGCTACTTATGGTCCCCCTTACATTAGTTAACCCCACCTTACTTGGGCAAGTGTTGCTTTTAGCTTGATCCTCCAGTTCGGCCGGTTCTCTTTGCACTTCTCCCGTTTTCCCGCTTTTTCCGGCTATCTCAGCATCTGCTGCAACTACTGCCTTGCGGTGCCTTTCCTTGCTCCCATGATCATTCTCTGCCACTGTGTGGAGTCTCCGTGCAGCAGCCACCCGGCTGCGCCTTATCTCCGCTGCCGCCCGCCACCAACACAGTCGAGGAGCAGAGACCGGCAGAGATAACACTGCCGGTGGGCACATCCACAAATCCAAAGCACACCGGCTGACACTGCAACCGAGAGTCAAAAATTGAAAAGTCTGCAGTGAAAGTTGCAACCCGACGGGTTCCAACTCCCTCCTCTCGGCGCTCTGGAACTGCCAAAGAAACACCGGTCACTATGGCGGGGGAGTCGAATGCCTGGAGACCCGAGGGTACCGCCTTTTCCTCACCACGCTTCACTCTTGAGCCTGTGCTTGGGAGAGAGAAAACGCCGTAGAGCAAAAACAAAATCTCCGGTCAGCGTGTAATTTTCAAACGGGTCCGATTTTTCCTCCCGCTTTCTCTCGCATTACTGCATCCTGGTATTAGCGGTACCGCCTTTTCCTCACCACGCTTCACTATTGAGCCTGTGCTTGGAAGAGAGAAAACGCCGTAGAGCAAAAACAAAATCTCGGGTCAGCGTGTAATTTTCAAACGGGTCCGATTTTTCCTCCCGCTTTCTCTCGCATTACTGCATCCTGGTGTTAGCGGTAGCAGTGTAGACTTGGATCAGCTGCTCCCCTGGGCATGCGCGCCGCTCTAGCCTGCGGCCGCCATGTTTCCCCTGCAATTGAATGATTACTATGCTTGATAACATACAGTACCAATTCATTTCCATGTATTTCAAGTACACCATTTCAAAAGCAAAATGTATTTTGGGGTGGGTATGAATACACGTGCTTCTTATTGCTTTAGTTTTTAGTAATTTGATGGACATAAATTTGTGGAGTGGGTGTTGTGTTTTATCTAGGACCCCGATCAATATTGTGACCTTATGCCCCTATACTGCTATAACCAATACATATCCCTATAATGGCATAACGATCAGAGCCATATTTCAGTAACTCGTCTCTGCAGCTCATGACAGTCTATGACACAGCAGAAGCCACTTCCTTAGATTCCTAGATAACACACCGAGTTCTTTCGACATCTCAAACCCCCCAGCAACCTGGGAAAGCCCCGCTTGCTTTGTTTTGATTAGTAATAGAACTCCTGCGAGCACTGTAAGAATGACCAGTTCTTAGTGACATCTTTATTGACGTCTTATGTCCAAAAACTTACGTCAAACTCGGCACCTTTCAGGTATAAATATACCAACGTTGCCTTAAGCAAGCACACGGTGGTGGTGATTACTAGAGCAGATCAGCTGTCCCCTTGCAGAGCCCAGCAGATGCGAGAAACCCACGGACGCTGCCCCTCCTCCTTGACGCGCTGAGAAAGACGCTGTCTTTTCTCCTGCCGAGAAAATCCAGCTCCGGCGTTTCCAGCCTACCCTTGCGGGTAACTGGGATATCGGGTCCTGAGAGGAGATACCAGACCTCCTGCATTCTATTCCAGAGGTACGGTGCTGACTAAACCCTTAGAGAGAATTCTTGAAACAAACTCTTGGCAAAACCAACTCAACTTAAACTGCTACTTACTTACTCCCTCCCACGTATTAGGCTTAGGTCAGGTACACCGGGATAGGCGTATTTAGAAGCACCAGTTGAGGTCGTTAGCTAATGTATATATGAAATGTATATATTTTATTCATTTTAAATATCTTATGGCTAAGAAACCATATCAATGCTTTTACAGTATTATTTCGTAATACTCCTTTTACTGTACGCACTTTTTATAATAACAAGTCTTGCGATTGTGGCAATTCATTTTTTTTGCATGAGAAGGAAGACTGCTCAATAAATAATATCTTTTATTGAAAACGCCCATCTCTCTTTTCTCTGCATCCTGGTGAAAGTAAAATCTGCACAACTGACTGAGTGAAATAGCTGTCTATTGTTTCACACGACTCTAGAGATTGACTCTTATTCTGAGGAGCAAAGTTGTCATGTTAATGCGGTTGTCGGAAGCTGAATCCCTTCTTGTCTGAGCCAGGGAAGCTGATCACTTCCTATTCAGTTAAGAAAGTTTCCAGTGACCTCTGAGCTAGCTGGCGCAAACCTAAATTAAGTCTAACACAGTCAGTAGAGACCTAGAAGACCGCAGTCCTACGTCTACACTGCTGTTTATGTTATTCCAATGCGCAGGGCCTATAGGGAAAATAGGAACTACACTACACAATTATTTACATTGCTATTTTCTTTATTTCAAATATCAATACACTACTCTTTCCACTTAAATATATACGGTGCACTGCAACAATACCTTTCCAAAGACTCATACGAAGTACCATAATCACTAATCACTTTGTCAGCATGTCTTTCACCTCATTTGTCTTTTGTATTCTCACTACTCAGCAACTACTAACAGTGTTGACTCTACCCAAATGCAAAGCAGAAACCCTTTCCATATCACCGTTGAAAGTCTCACCATATTACTGAAAGGATGCATGCATCTCCCTGTGCCTTTTCCCAGTTGGCATCATACTTAAAAGAAACATACAAATAGGTCTATACCTGTGTTTTCTAGGTATCGGATCTTCCAATACATAACTTGTGTGAAAATTCATGTTGAAGCATAGACATACCTCAGCAAAGTTAAACTGTTAAGACGAATCGGCGAGCAATGTAAATTAGGACGATAGGTTAGTTGTAACTGTGTGTGGCACTTTTGTATGGCATACAAGTTGAATACAACTTTCTCTGTGCTCATCAGATGCCATCAGCAGCCCAGTGTGGGTCTAAGTAGTATTTTTCAATGCAGATGGGCCTCTGTTATCTGCCTTTTACAAACGAGGGGAAAGGAACCATTAGAGAGGGGGAGGAAGCAGGGGTGTCAAGGGACATCTCATTCCCAGTCTCTCGATCTGCCAGCCCTGTGATGTAGGCATCTTTAGCACAAGCAGGAAGTCTGACAATTTCCTTGACTTATATTCATGTGTGCTTCATGAGTGTGAGCAAACACGTGCACCAAGGGTGCAAGAAACATTTCATTTTTTTCATCTCCCTGAAGTTGATAAAGCATGTCCCTTGTAAAGCCTCCCCCAGTATTTTCCAACAGGGTACAATCTGCAGAAGGCCATTTCTTTTATGTTTCCCCAACTGTTTTTCACCCCTAATTCATCCCTGTACCTTTGTCACAGGACCATGTAGTCCTTGCAATATGACACACTGCACTCGTGTAGCATTGAAACATATAACAACTTTCTCTGTGCTGTGCAGATGCCACCAACAGGCCAGTGAAGGTCAAAGTGGTATTTTTCATGATTTATGGGCCTCTGTTACCTTCCTTTTAGAAAAAGGAGAGGGAAGAAGCATTGGGGGGAGAGAATGGTGGGCATTCAAGTAACAAGTCATGCCCAAACTCTCCATCTGCCGGCCCTCAAATAAACGCATAATCAGCATAGGGAGAGAGCCTGACAATTACCTTCACTTATATTCACATGTACATCTCTAGTGTGAAGAAATCCTTACACAAAATGTGCAGGGAACATTTCCATTTCCTTTTTATCTCCCAGACATTCATAAAACATATCTCTTGCAAAGAAACCCCCCCTGTATTATCCAACAAGGCACAATCTACAAACTTACCTATTTCTTTAACATTGACCTTGATGATTTTGGATCTTAACCCCTTCCATGCTGGCCCGATTCCGCCCCCGTGCGGTAAACAAACGAACAGGGGCGGGTCATGACGAACCCCAGCCGTCATCAGCACACGAGCACCGTAGTGCATGACGGCTGGGGTTCGTCACCAGCATGGAAGGGGTTAATTCAACCCTGTAACTTAGTCACAACACCGTGCAGTCCTTTCAACATAAGAAACTGCATGCCTCATTTCATGAAGACACTTAAATATATATGGTGCACTACAACAATACCTTCCCAAAGACTCATAGGAAGTACCATAATCACTAATCACTTTGCCAGCATGTCTTTCACCTCATTTGTCTTTTGTATCTTCACCACTCAGCAACTACAAACAGTCTTGACTCTACCCAAATGCAAAGCAGAAACCCTTTCCATATCACAGTTGAAACTCTCACCATATTACTGAAAGCATTTGTACATCTGGCTGTGCCTTTTCCTCGTAGCACATACTTAAAAGAAACATACAAATTGATATATACCTATGTTCAACAGGTATCAAGTCTTCCGATGAATAGCACATGTGAAAATACATGCATAAGCATAGACATACCTCAACAAAGTCAAAATGTTAAAACGAACACTAGAGCAATATATAATGGGCCACTGTAACTTGCAACAGTGTGCAGCTTTTATGTATACCACTGAAACTGATTGGACTATTATGTGCTGGTCAGATGCCGCCAGCAGCCCAGTGAGGGTCTAAGTGGTATTTTTCAACGCAGATGGACCTCTGTTACTTTTCTTTTTCAAACGGAAGGAGATAAAGAGTTAGGAAGGATAGGAGGTATGGGGGTCAAGGGACGTATCATTTCCAGTCTCTTGATCTGCCGGCCCTGTAATATATGCGGATTCACCACGAGCAGGAAGCCCGACAACTACCTTCACGTATATTCACTTGTGCTTCACGAGTGTGAGCAAACCCGTGCACCTAGTGTCCTGGCAACATTTCATATTTTTCTATCTCTCTGAAAGTAATAAAACAAGTGTCTTGTAAAATGCCCCAACTCCATGCTCCCCAAGTATTTTCCGACAAGGAGTAATCTGTTAACGTGGGCCGTTTTCTTTACGTTCCCCGAACCGATTTTGAACCCCAATTCATCCCAGTACCTCAGGCACAAGACCATGAATTTCTTTCAACATGACACACTACACTCATATATCATTGAAACTTGAATTTGTTGAAATTTAGAAATGAAAAAAAATTCGGAAAAAAATGTATACCATATTTTTAAAATAATATTTGATACACCCAACAGTCCATAATTAATTTTAAAAAGTATGAAAGACAGGTGAGGTGTTATTGAGTGATTGCATAAGCTCTTTTGCACTACTTAAACATTCTCTGACTATAACTAAACTGTGTTGCGGATTAAATAATTACATGCATTCTCCTGTAGTGAAAAAATTACTGTAACAGTGCTGCCTCACAGTTTCTATGAGTTCCAGTGTATTGCCAGAATAATTGGAGAAATGCTTCCATTGCACCTCACTGAATGGATAAGTGCATAGATTGTACTTCAAGAACTTATTCTCTGCATACATAGTGCCTAAGTGAATGCTTGAGTGCAAAAGTACTCTATCACTCACTGCATGACTACATAAGTAATCCATGATTGATTTAATTAGTGTAGTAGTAGTGCCTACTTCATTCTATGAGTGCATGGGTAATGCCTAAGTGACCATATCAATGAAAAGATAATACCTACCTGTTTACAACACTGCATGGAAGCTGCCTGAGTAAAAAGATGACTTTGTGAGTAATTTCTGGGTCATTATGGGAGTGCATGGGTAGTACCTGAGGAAATCGATAAGTGCTTTTGCACTGCCTGAGTCATTAGAGGATTGCATAATTGTGTTGTTAATGTCTGATTGATTGGATGTGTGTATAGCACTGCCTCCTTGATTGCATAAAACATTACCCGATTCATACATTTAACTACCTCAAAACTACTTTTATTCATGAAGTGGATAAGTAAGTTTTCTTCACAGAGAACCACAGAGTGTGTTATGTTGAATATTCTTTAGTTTGTACACAAGTTAAACTAAACCGAAATTCTAACTTCCTGCCCGTAATTTAAAAAAAAATTTAAACAAACTCCAGTAGCTGTTGTTATTCCCACACCCAGTGTGCTTTTCAAAATCAGTTATCATATTCTAAATAATCGCAAGTGCTGTGGCTTACAAGCAGGCGTCCCGGCCATACCAACTCTTTCACATCGTGTTACATGTTGCATCAATGTCTTCTCTCCTCCCCCACATGCGTTTGCAAATAGTTTGGTCTGACCTTCCATTCCTACTTTGAAAACAGATTTAAATAGCGTACACTAACTCAAAGCGCTATTGTTTCAACAAGAAGTCGCTCTCACATCAGCTTGTGAGACCTTCAAATAGCAGGTGGCTAAACCACCAAGTGACATTGACTCACTGCTCTATACCAATATTCCACTACATTTTGCAGAATTTATACGCCAAATATTTAATCAATCTGAAACCGAAGGGCCGCTACATTTTTTTAAACTAGCCGACTCCCGCCTTTTTATCTCCTTTCACACTATTTTTATAACAATATCGGATGTTATTCATTCTAATTTTGCAAGGACATTTGGTGGGTTCCCTTGCTGCTCTTGCTGGTTTGTGCAGTGCTCGTCCTTTAGCTCCTCCTATGAAATGGCTACCCATCCTGTGCTTCAATTGCAGCTGTACCGTGAACGGATGCTACAACTTTTTGAATGCTTGCCATTGGCAATTTTTGGCATCACCTATAGGCTGAATTTCCGCTACTAGTATTTCACCTGTGTGCAACCTTTGTTCCACTGTCTCGGATGCCCCTTTGAATGTGACTTGCATGTCAGCCTCTCTACTACTTAACGTGGTCGCCTGGATTATGAACTGTTGCTGCAACCATTGCTGGCTCATGACCAGGACTGTTCCAGAGACACATTCTTGATGGATGTGTTTAATAATGCATTAAGAGGGAGATGACGAACATGTGCTCATGCACAGTGCCTCTTGTAGCAGACTATCATAGAATAACAGGCAAGTTGCCCTGACATGCTACTGCTTGCAGAAGATTACGATGATCATGTCTTGTAGTGTAGTTCATATATTCCCAATAGGCTCTGCACATTGGAATAATATATCCTATAGATGTGGCAAAGGACTGAGGTCAGTATGTCTCTATTGAATGTACTAAACTTAATTGTGAGTGCCAACTAGCTCAGCTATCACTAGAAACTTTCTCGAATACAGAAGAAGAGATTAGTTTCTGACAACCTCTTAAACAGGAATTTTGTTTCCCTAGGATTGAAACAAATATCTTCAGAGTCGTGGAAACAATAGATAAATATTTTACTCAGTCAATCATGCATGCTTCGTTTCTACAGAGTTGCAGAGAAATAGTGAGACGGTCGTTTTCAATAAAAGGTTTATTGAACAGTCTTCTTTCTCATGCAAGAGAGGTGAACTGCTACAATCGTTAGACAGAATGCAAAGTATAATGCGCCCAGCGAGAAAAGTGTTATAAAATAATACTGTAATAGCATTGTCTAGTGCTATGACAAATAAAAATACACACATAAATAACACTGGCTAAAATACCCAACTGGTGCTTCTAAAATTCGCCTACCCCAATGTACCTAACCTAGGTCTAGTACTAGGGAAGAAGTAAGTGTGGTGTTTAACATAATTTTTAGTTCTGCCAAGAATTTCCAAAGGTTTCTTTTGATGTAAAGTCTACTAATAATGTTCAGCCTACCTACAGCAAAGTTAAACTGTTAAGACGAATCACCGAGCAATGTAAATTGTGGCGATATGTAAGTTGCAACTTTTTTGTATAGCATAGAAGTCGATTACGACTTTCTCTGTACTCCTCAGATGCCGCAGATGTCGATTACGACTTTCTTTGTACTCCTCAGATGCTGCCAGCTGCCCATTGAGGGTCAACGCAGTTGGGCCTGTTATAAGCATGGGCGAATTTTGCGAATCTCGCGTTCGCGAATTTTGCGGATTTGCGAACTCGCAATCCGCTAAATCCGCGAATTCTCGCGAATTTGCGGATTTTTTTTTGTGTTTGCGCGGGTTTCTGCCAGTTCGCGAGGGTTTTGTACAATTTCGCAAATTGCGAACTTACCTGTCGGGTCGCAAGTTTCGCGAACTTGTTTTTTCTACGTGTCCAGCCTGTTTGGGACACTCTTCTTCATCACTGCCACTCTCTGTCACCACTGCCACTCTCTGACTACTCATGCCACCCTCTGGCCCACCCATGCCACCCTCTGTTTCATCACAGCACCCTCTGGTTGTCCAGTCAGTGTACATTATTGTGGCAACGCAAGCACACCTTCCCTGCCTCAAGTGACCTGAATTAATTTGGGGCTGATTAATGTGTCACAGAATATTTTTTTAGCTGGCACCTGCTTCCTTAGTGCTTCCTGATTAGTGATCTTTTGCACTTGCTAAGTGCTTTCATTGTTGCAAAATTAGTTACAACACCTGCCCTGCCCCAACTGACAATAATGAATTAGGGGCTGATTAATGGATTTGAACTTCCAGCCTGGCTCCTGCTTGTCTCCCTTAGCTGTAATTCAGGACCTTTGTGGCATATGTGTAACTATTCTGAGGTTCAGAGCAGGGTCACATAATAGTTGCAACTGGCAACTGAACTCTGGAGGGGCCCCTCAGGAAGCACTACAGGAAATGGCTACTAATGATGAGCCTGAACTTTTGAACCTGGTAAGTAGTTTCAGTTTTGCTAAGATCGTATTTCTGCAATTTTGCACTTATTCGCGGGGCGCGAAGTTGTACTGGGAAGCCGCGAACTCACGCGAACAGTGCGAGCAGTGCGAGCAAAATCCGCTGCTCGCGGATTTGCGGATTTTGCGGGAGATTCGCGAATCTCGCGGATTGCGAATTTACCGAAAATCCGCAAAATCCGCGAGCGAAACGGATTTTCCGCCCATGCTTACTCTGTTACCTTCCTTTTACAAATGAGGGAAGAGGACCCGTTAGAGAGTGGGACGCAGGAGGGGGGGGTCAAGGGACCTGTCATTCCTAGTCTCTCGATCTGCCCGCACTGTGCTGTAGGCAGGTTCAGCACAAGCAGGAAGCCTGACAATTACCTTAACTTATATTCACGTGTCCTTCATGAGTGTGGGAAAACCACAATTCGGTTTCTGAAGATATCATGGTACTGAAACCGCCTTAATCAAAGCCGCAGACGACATCAGGGCACTTCGAGACCAGGGAGGGACAGCAGTACTTGTACTGCTTGACTTATCGGCGGCCTTCGACACGGTCGACCATAAGATCTTGGTTTACTGTGTCGGAAAGATGGGCATTCACCACACAGCGAGAGATCTGCTTGCATCCTTCCTGGCCGACAGAACACAGGCTGTCACCCTGGGGCCATACCAATCTGCCAAGCTGTCACTACCGTGTGGGGTTCCTCAAGGCTCATCCCTAAGTCCGACACTATTTAATATCTATGTGTCGGACCTTGCCAATGTCATCAAAGCATATGGGATGAGCCTAACCTCCTACGCTGATGACACACAATTGGTTCTGGCCATTAAAGGCGATGGATACGAGGTGGCAGAGCGCTTCCAACGCAGAATGCTAGCAATCGGAGAGTGGATGGCATCCAACTGCCTTAAGCTCAACTCCTAAAAAATGGAGGTGGTCATCTTTGGACCCCTCTTACCAGACTGGTCAGCAACCTGGTGGCCATCAGCCTTGAGAGTCCCTCCTAGCCCGGCCCTCAAGGTCAGGAACCTGGGAGTAACTTTTGATGTGGATCTTAACTTTGTGGCACATGCGAACAGAGTAGCGGCAACAGCCCATCACAAATTAAGATTGATCAGAAAAATCAACCCGTTTTTGCCAGATGTAGCTGCTAAAACATTGGTGAGCTCTTTAGTTTTATCGTCCCTTGACTATTGCAATGGCCTATTCTTAAATGCCCAGGTCAGGGTAACCAATAAGCTTCAGATAATACAGAATGCAGCAGCACGTCTGCTTTCTAGAACACCCAAGTTTTCGGCCATATGAGACACAATCAAGAAATATCATTGGTTGACAATCCGGAATAGGATCAAGTTTAAATCACTTTACATAGTTTACAAGACACTTCATGATCAAGGACCGCATTATTTTAAGGACCAGCAGATACCCTATAAACCTGCCAGACAGCTTCGATCTGCTACTCTTAACCAACTAGTGGTTCCACGGTCTAAAACAGTCTCATGGGGTGATCGCCGCTTTTTAGTCGAAACACCTAAATTATGGAATACCCTGCCGCAGCACATTAAGACAATCCCCTCACTTTTGCAGTTTCGCAAAATATTGAAGACCTGGCTTTTTAATCAGTAATATCGACAATTAACCTTCAGGAGCCTTTATCATCTTGGGAAAATTGTGTGAATAATATAGCGCCAAGACGCCTGCGGGTATTCATTCGCGCTTAATAAATGGCAAAAATAAATAAATAAATTGCAGGCAACATTTCGTTTTTGTCATCTTCCACAACTTAATAAAGCATGTTCTGTTAAAGCACCCCCAGTATTTTACGACAAGGTTCAATCTGTAGAAGGTCATTTCTTTTGCATTTCCTGGGCTGATTTTGGATGCTAATTCATCCCTGTACCTTAGTCACAAGACCATGTAGTCCTTGCAACATGACACGCTGCACTTGGGTAGCATTGAAACTGATTGTGACTTTCTCTGTGCTGTACAGATGCTGCCAACAGACCAGTGAAGGTCTAAGTGGTATTTTTCCACTGTAGATGGGCCTCTATTAATTTCCTTTTAGAAAGAGGACAGTGAGGAAATGTTGGGTGGGAGACAATGGGGGGGGGGGGAAGTCAAGGAACGTGTCATTCCCAAACTCTTGATCTGCCGGCCCTCTAATATACGCTGATTCAGCATAGGGAGAGAGCCTGACCATTACCTTCAGCTATATATTCACATGTACTTCACCAGTGTGAACTAATCTGTACTCAAAGTATACAGGGAAAATTTCCATTTCTTTATTATCTGCCAGACATACATAAAACATGTCTCTTGCAAAGAACCCCCCCCCCCTGTATTTTCCAACAAGGCACAATCTACAAACGTACCTATTTCTCTTACCTTGACTGCGCCTATTTTGGATATTAATTCATCCCTGTACCTCAGTCACAACACCATGCAGTTCTTTCAACATAAGAGACTGCATTCCTCATTTCACAAACACACTTAAATATATACGGCGCACTTCAATAATACCTTCCTATAGACTCTTACGAAGTACAATCATCACGAATCCCTTTGTCAGCTTGTCTTTCACCTCATTTGTCTTTTGCATCTTCACTACTCAGCAACTACTAAAAGTGATGACTCTACCCAAATGCAAAGCAGAAACCCTTTCCATAACACAGTTGAAAGTCTCACCATATTACTGAAAGCATGCTTGCATCTGGCTGTGCCTTTTCCTAGTAGCACATACTTAAAAGAAACATATAACTAGATATATACCTGTGTTTTATAGGTATTGGATCTTCCGATGCATAACAGGTGTGAAAATACATGTAAAAATATACACATACCTCAACAAAGTCACACTGCTAAGACAAACATTCAGATAATCTTCAATGGGCTGGTATGTAAGTTGCAAATGTTTGCCATTTTTTTATGTAGCATGGAAGGCGATTGGAAGTTTCTCTCTCCTGTTCAGGTAGTACCACAGTCCAATGAGGGTTAAACTAATATTGTTGAAGCACATAGGCCTCTCTTACTTTCCTTTAATAAACTGGGAAGAAGGAAACGTTAAATGGGTGTGAGAGGAGGGGGATGTCAAAAGACGTATCATTGCTAGTCTCTTGATCTTAGGGACCATCTACTGTACACAGATTCTGCATGGCGTTGGAGCCTGACAATCACATATAGTTCACCAGTATAAACAAATCAGGACACACGGCCAATGTACAATAGGCCGGTATATATGTTGAAACTGTGTGTCGCTTTGTTTTGTAGCATAAAAGGCGATTGGGACTTTCTCTCTGCTGTTCAAGTGGTACCAGCAGCCCAGTGAGGGTCCAAGTAATATTTCTTCAAAGCAAATACGCCTCCGTTACTTTCCTTTCGCAAACAGGGAGGTAGAAGAAGCGTGGGGGGGAGGAGGTCAAGGGACGTGTCATTCTTAGTGTCTCAAACTGCCGTCTTTCTAATGCAGATTCTGCACAGGCAAGGCGTTTGACAGTTACCTTCCCTTATATTCACATATAGCTCACCAGTGTGAAAAAGTCAGAGCACAATGTCTGCACACAACATTTCCACTTTTTTTTCATCTCCCTCAAGTTAATAAATCATGCCTCTTGTAAAGTCCCCTTCCCAGTATTTTTCGACAAGGCACAATCTGCAAATGTCAGCCATGTTATTTTGCCTGGGTCGATTTTGGAACCCAAATCAACCCTGTACCTCACTTTCAAAACCATGCACTCCTTGCAATAGGACAAACTCCACTTCCTCTTTCACGAAGACACCTAAATATATATGGGGTACTTGTTCAGCAACTACTCACACTCAATGCACATTTTGCAACAAATGTGAAACAGCACACTTCTGTAATACTATGTTATTTTTAAAGAAATAATATTTTCAAACTTACAAATATTACCTCAAAGACTTAACCACTACTACACAATATATAACACACCTTATTAATTTGTAAATCACCTCTATAGTTGGTATGCAGATTTAAAATTTCACAAACGCACGCAATATTTTCTTTCTCACACAATAAATGTCATTCAAGACTCTCGTCAAGGATAAAACCAGTAATGGTAAACTTTTCCTCTCTTTCCGCACAGAAATAGATATAAATAACACTCCAAAATCGTTCCTTCATTATTTCAAATTGCAAAACACATTTCTATTGGTTACTCATATTAACCCTCTCTAACTCTCTTCTAAAACGCCCAAACTGGTTCTCTTATTTTGTGGATTGGAGACTCCCCCACACTGCTGCATCGCCATACAGCCCCAAACTCTTACGACAATTGATAAGCCTATTTCTAATAACACTACTGAAAATTTTGAACAACACACTTGTTGCAACTTTGAACGGCAGTTGGGGGTCACAAGTTCACCATATTTCATCCCAAAAGTTTCTGCAACATTCAACAGTAGGTGCAGGTCACAAGTTCACCATTTATTCAGGTTCAGAACAGTACCTTCTAAATGCAAGTAGCAGGTGTGGTCGACTTCTGCACGTCTGATCGTATCCTATGGGGTGTACGTTTCAAACTTTTTTATTGACTAGTCAGAAACATACTTTTTCACGAAAGTAACATGCACCCTAGTTTTCACTGCACAATGTTCTTCATCAGCCAATTAGTTATCGGTATTCTCAAAAAAAGCTTCTTCTCCACCTTTTAACATATCTCTCATTCTACCAACGGGCTACATGAGCTACAGACATCTTTTGATTCCTTCCAGTCATACCTTCAATATGCTAGTGTGGATCGTAGGACACTGCTATGTTTTCTGGTGCAAAAGGTATGCTGAACACAGACTTATTGACAAAGACCTAGGTTTACAAAATGTTGACATTAAATGGTTTGCACCAAGAGGAGTAAAGTGGCACTAATTGTTGCCTTTGGGTAAAACCTCTTTGCATCTCCAACCCCCTGACCTCATGATTGTGCACTGTGGTGGCAATGACCTAGGCACTTTGACTGGGGTAGGTCTAGACATTCTAATGAAGAATACCTTTGCACAATTAATGTTGCTTTTGCCTCAAACTGTCTTTGAATACTCTAATATATGCCAAAGACAGAAACGGAAGCAGTCAAATCAATTCTGTGCACAGTTTGAGGGAGCTAGAAAGAAAGTCAATAAAGCTGTTTCTGCATACCTCAGAGATCATAGAATGGGGTCCATCTACAATAGCAATCTATTTTTTGATGTGGATGACATATACAGAAGTGATGTAGTTAATTTCACAGATTAAGGACACAGAGTTTTTCACAACAACCTGAAGCTGTGCATCCGCACTTACATGTAGCTTCAACAAACTCATAACGAAAACAAGGGCTCTTTTTAGAGTCACCCTATAAGTCAGTCGGGCCATTTTAAGACCCAGGAACTGCATCCCAGGGGGCATGGCCACAATGTTTGGAAACTGAGCAAGGAGCTCCAATACCACGCAGTCCCTGCCAGCCTCCCGCCTTCTGCAGCAGCCGGCATTCCTTTTGAACAAAGCCAGCTGCTCCATGCAAGATCCCTGTGCTCAAAAGCAAATATGCTTCAATTAATGGAAGCGAGAGCAAATTTCCTCCTCTCTGGCCGTCCGTACTTACTGAACTTACTAGCCTTCCATAAGATTCTCAAAACCCATCTTTTCAGTACTACGCATTAACATGTTGTGCCTTCTGTTTGCCTGGTCCATAAGCGCTAGGAGGCCTCAGGGTAGCTATGAGCTATAGAAATCCAATTTCATTCATTCATTCATGCATGAAGCGAAGGAGAAGTTTGCTATGACAGAGCAGAAAGTCTGCAGAGATCCCGTCCTGCCATAGTAAATTACAAAGTTGCGAGGGTAGGCACCATGGGTCATTGTTGGAACTGGCCCTCAGAGATGATGATACCCAGGGCCATGGAAAGCTCCTCAAGGAAAATTGGACAATACACCTCCATCCAACTTAAAGGCCTGGGAAAATCATGCTCCCCGGGGCCGGCAGTCCGCAGCAGACCCCCGTATTTTTAATTCATGAATGCCCCGGGGAAGTAGTGTCCCCAGGGACAGTGTGGGGGAGGCTTCACCCCTCCACACTTAAATTCTAAGTATAGCATGAGAGAAGTGCTGCTCTTTGGGGTGGAAGGGGACGCGCCCCCCCCATATCATTATATTTTCCCGTGGGAACTGCGTGCCCAAGACAAAAGTAGCCCCCGCATTTTAATTGTAAATGCCCCGAGGAAGTAGTGGTCCCCAGGACAGTGTGGGTGAGCCTTCACCATTCCACACTTATATTTTGCGTATACCTCAAAGGACATGCTTCTTTTTGGGGCAAAGGGGGAGGGAAGACGCGTACCCCCCCATATCAATATATTTGCTCCGAGGAAGTGGCGGTCCCCATGACAGAATTGAACCCTGCATCATTACTAAACATTGCTCCTGGGAACTGGCCCAACCGGGGGCTTAATTAAACGAAACGCGCAACACCGCACTTTGGATTATTTTTATTGTGCTTTTCAGCCCATATGCGTATCCCAACCAAAAGAAATATAAATGTTTTTGTTTTTACTTTCAGACTCCCTGTGGTACCCCCTAACCACCCTAGGGGGGTCACAGTATTCTTACCCTGCCCTCTTCTACTTTTTCCTACCTACTCATTTCAACCGAGTCATAAGATGGCTGCCAACACTTCCTAGTTTGAAGTATTGACAGCCAATCAGAGGAAAAACTCAGGACGGCTCAGCCAATCAGATCTCAAAATTCTCAAATATAGATATCTGTTAATCTTTAAATATCTCAAAAACTACTGACTGGAGTTACACCATTTTATAAAAGGGTGTTTTGTCTCTGCCAAATTTGGTGTAATTCCGTTCAGAAGTTCGGGCTGTAGCCGTGTCTAAAGTTTCCTATGGAAATTAACATGGAGAAAAAACATTTTGGGACACCCCTTTTTTCATGGCCACCCGCTTGATGAAGCACCCCGAAACTTTCAAGACAGGAGCTGATCTGAGCGAACAATAAGTTTTGAAAATTTCATGGAGATTCGTCAAACAAAACTAAAGATATTGCAACAAAAAAACACTTTTCCTATGGAAACTAGGTCCTGACTATAACTACCTACTGTAGACCGCCAGTAGGTAAAAACGCGTCTGGCAGGAAAAGGACTTTGTTCACGGCTTGTGCCCTTGCTTTGGCATAAATTCCTACCTGTAAGTCTATCCCACCTAGGTGCAACTCTTTCTTCTTTTTGATAGGGGCCAGCCCAGTCGCGGGATTGCACTACCGCGAAAAAATTGCGGGTCCACAGCTACCTTATTTGGGCAGCTAACTGTGGAACAGGAGGTGCCCTTTATTTGCGGGGTGCTTGTGGGAACATCGCTAATACTTTAAAAAAATATTTGGAATGTGAGTGGCGGCGGCGACCCACTTGGGTTTGACTAAACCACCAGTCCCAGAAAGCATTGCTTCAGGTGGTACACCTGAGCACAATTATTGTGGGGATTTACTGGTGTTTGCCCCTTGCCGTCATGTCACATGGTCTGCCACTGAAGAGGGCATTGGCCCAAAACGCGTCTGGCAGGAAAAGAACTTTGTTCATGGCTCGTGCCCTTGCTTTGGCATAAATTCCTACCTGTAAGTGCATCCCACCTAGGGGAAACTCTTTCTTCTTTTTGATAAGGGACAGCCCGGTCACGGGATTGCACTACCGCGAAATAATTGCGGGTCCACAGCTACCTTATTTGGGCAGCTAACTGTGGAACAGGAGGTGCCCTTTATTTGCGGGGTGCTTGTGGGAACATCGCTAATACTTTAAAAATAAATTTGGAATGTGAGTGGCGGCGGCGACCCACTTGGGTTTGACTAAACCACCAGTCCCAGAAAGCATTGCTTCAGGTGGTACACCTGAGCACAATTATTGTGGGGATTTACTGGTGTTTGCCCCTTGCCGTCATGTCACATGGTCTGCCACTGAAGAGGGCGTTGGCCCGAAACACGTCTGGCAGGAAAAGAACTTTGTTCATGGCTCGTGCCCTTGCTTTGGCATAAATTCCTACCTGTAAGTGCATCCCACCTAGGGGAAACTCTTTCTTCTTTTTGATAGCGGCCAGCCCGGTCGCGGGATTGCACTACTGCGAAAAAATGTGCGGGTCTACATCTACCTTATTTGGGCAGCTAACTGTGGAACAGGAGGTGCCCTTTATTTGCGGGGTGCTTATGGAAACATCGGCAATCCTTTTAAAACTTTTTTTGAATGTGAGTGGCAGCGGCGACCCACTTGGGTTTGACTAAACCACCAGTCCCAGAAAGTATTGTTTTAGGTGGTACACCTGAGCACAATTATTGTGGGGATTTACTGGTGTTTGCCGCTTTCCGTCATGTCACATGGTCTGCCACTGAAGAGGGCGTTGGCCCGAAAGGCGTCTGGCAGGAAAAGGACTTTGGTCACGGCTCGTGCCCTTGCTTTGGCATAAATTCCTACCTGTAAGTGCATCCCACCTAGGGGCAACTCTTTCTTCTTTTTGATAGCGGTCAGCCCGGTCGGGGGATTGCACTACTGCGAAAAAATTGCGGGTCCACAGCTACCTTATTTGGGCAGATAACTGTGGAACAGGAGGTGCCCTTTATTTGCGGGGTGCTTGTGGGAACATCGGCAATCCTTTTAAAACTTTTTTTGAATGTGAGTGGCGGCGGCGACCCACTTGGGTTTGACTAAACACTTGAGCACAATTATTATGGGGAATTACTGGTGTTTGCCGCTTGCCATTATGTCACTTGGTCTGCCACTGAAGAGGGCGTTGGCCCGAATCGTGTCTGGCAGGAAAAGGACTTTGTTCACGTCTCGTGCCCTTGCTTTGGCATAAATTCCTACCTGTAAGTGCATCCCACCTAGGGGCAACTCTTTCTTCTTTATATATATATATATATATATATATATATATATATATATATATATATATATATTCTACCTCCATGTCAGACAGGCTGGTTAAAAATCATTTGGAACCCCCTATATCTAAAACTTTTATGAATTTGAGAAAAGGTTTTTTGAAGTGTTCCATTTGCAAGGCCTGCAAGAATGGGTGTAATAAAACACGATACAATACGCCATTCAAGGATGATCCTGCACTTATAACTAAACAGCTGTCCTGCAAGACAGAATTTGCTGTTTATGTGCTGCAGTGCCCCTGTGACCTTCGGTATGTAGGGAGCACCCGGCTTCCGGTTCACAGGAGAATACTGCAGCACATAAGAGCAATCTCCAACAATGATCAATCCTATCCGGTGGCGCGCCACTTTCAGGCTGTTCATGAGAGTGATCCTAAACATCTCACTTATTATGTCATTGATTGCATTCTACCCCTCAAAAGAGGGGGGAATAGGGATGGATTATTGAGGGTCCTTGAGACTCGATATATTTTGGAACTAAACAGCCTTACTCCTGGAGGTCTTAACGCCAGTGAGGATCTGTACACCTGTTTATGATTCTTGAATCTTTATCTTTTGTTAATTCGCCCTATTATGAATGCATGACACATTCCATAGCAGATGTCAGCCACTGTATGTTAAACAAAGGGATTCTCATAAAATTTTTGCATTACAGGTTAGAGCTGTGTATTAACATCAGTCAGTAAATTGAATTCCAAAGGGAGGGGCTCCTCCCTTTACAAAGAATTTTGTTATAATTTACTTGCACCCAGCACTTTTATTATTCAAGTTTGCACTTTGTGAAGATGGCTGCTCTTTGCCACACAAAAGGAATTAACAGCTAGAATTGTGTATGTTTACAATAGATCTTGTTTACATTAAGCACTTGACACTTTAGTTTAAATTCCCACTTGGGATAAATGTTCAAAATGTTTATTAAGAGTCATGAGACGTAGTCTTTGAAGAGATGAAATTAACACTATGTTTTTATGACTTATATATTTATATGTATATATTCATGAATTTATATGTATATATTTATTTATTTGCTCTATATTGCACAATGTATATACTTCATTTATTCACCCACTGCGGGTTGTATTCAAGACCAGGAAAGACTATGAATTATTTGTATAGTCCCCTGTTTGTTTCTTTGAACCCTTGAAAACATTATGTGTTTGAGTTGGTGGTTAACTTTAGTCCACCTTTTGTGTCACTGATGCTGTAAATAAATTCCATTGTGGCTTTGCGATCACATCATGTGATCAAGACAGTGGATACTGTCGAAACGCGTAATGGCGGGCATGCTGAGCAAAATTGAGCTGAAATAAATAGGCACTTTGTTTGGCACCATTCTTGGGTTCCTCTCTTCGTCTTTTCGAGACTGTGCGCTATCTGGCAGTGTTGGAGCTTTTGGGACGAGTTTTGCTTATATATATATATATATATATATATATATATATATATATATATATCAGACAGGCAATCCAGAAATCCATGGCCATGGATAGAATGGAGCTGCTTGGTCGCAATAATGTCTCGGCTGAGACAGAAAGCATGCTAAATGCAACAGGCAGTAATAATAATAATAATAATAATACGTTATTGTATAGTTAGTAAAAACCATTACAAAGTATAAATACGACAATATACTAAAACACAGAAAGTTTACACTGCTCTGCGAATGATAAAAAAGTTATTAAGATGAAAAAGTCTTTCAAATTTGAATATTAACATGTTCCAGATTCAAGACTTTGCCAGTATTCTTTGCTTTTTCTCAAAAATGTCAATGAATTTGACTGCCCTGCAAATGAGTTGCGGATCTACTGAGCATACAATTTGTAACAGGCAGTAATGAAGGAACAAGAATTGAACCTTTCCGAATAATTGTGGGGTACTGCAACCAACACAGGGAGGTTCATAAAATCATTGACAAAAACTGGCCTATAGTGAGTAAAGACCCTATCATTGGCCAGGACCTCCCCAAAAAAGCATCCATCACATTCAGCAAGGCTCCTAATATGAAAGAAAGAGTGGTTGTCACATGCCCTGAGATACTGGATAGTACATCATGGTATAAAAACAATCAGGGGTTTTTCAGAATTAAAACCTGCAAAGCCTTTGCCCATGCTGTCAACAAACGGGTATACAGGGATGGCTTTAGTGAAAGCGAACATCAGATCACTAAAGTCTTAACGTGTAAAACGGAATACGCCGTATACGTCCTGGAATGCCCATGTAAATTAAAATATGTGGGGAGCACTAAGCTCCCCGTTCATAGAAGAATTCTTCAACATCTCAATAACAACGAACTGATATATTATGTGGTGGATTCCATTACAGCGAGTAGAAGGGGAGGCAACAGGGAGGCCAAACTGCGTAAAATGGAAACCAATTATATCTTGAAATTTAATAGCAAGCAACCGGGAGGGTTGAACCTCACGGAGGACTTGTACACATGTTTGCATTAGGGTAGATAAGATCAGAAACCCTCATCAGTATGGAAAGGAGGCATCAGAGGAATATTCAAAAATGGGTAAATGAATTTATAATACCTATTTATTTATTTATAATTAGGAACTTGTTTTATTGGATTTTAGGATATTTATGGTTTTAAGATCGTATTATAATCTTATACATAAAAAAATGTATTCCTCAAAAATGTATTCCTCAAACATTTAGTGGACATGATGTGTACAAGAACAACAGCCACTCAAAAACATCACAAGTCAACAAAAATGCTGATGTAAAATACAATAAGAGAAGGTTTAACCCCTTCCATGCTGGGCCGATTTTTCTCGTGTGCTAGGCTTTTAAAGAATCAATGGCTTTATGACGGCCCCCAGCCGTCATGAGCACACGAGCACCGTAATGCATGACGGATGGGGGCCGTCATCAGCATGGAAGGGGTTAAAATTGGAAAATGTCATTCCATTAAACCGCTATATCCCCCAAACTAATCATATGCAAGAGAAAAACAAATTCGGGAAAATAAAAGGTTCAGTAGACCCCGTTATTATCTAACCAAGGTCCAGAGATGTATTATCAATGTAAATAATGAATGAATATGTAACTTCTAATGAAAACCTTATTTTTTAGCATATTTAACATCTAAAGCTAAGTTAATAGTATTTGGGTCTGGAATAGATTTTGTAAAGATCATATTATAATCAATATACACAGGAGCGGGAGGCAATACTGGAAGCAGACACAAAACGAGTGGGTAAAGGATTTGGGCTCAGTCCTACTCTGAAATGTTAGTTCATATAACTTTTATTAGCACGTAAATGCACATTTACACACTGTGATAATTTAGTTTAACGCATATGGAAAGAATAGGTTGATTTAATTTTTGTAGTAATATGATTAAGGGATTTAACCCACAATTTTGAATGTTTTCAAATGTTGAAAAATTGTATCGGAATTTAACCTGGAATTTTTTACGAACAAATATATATACAAAAATGTAGTATGGCATAATTTTATACGATAATAATGTTTTTATTGTATAAGCAAATCGTACCTGGATTTTAGTGAACGATATGCCTTGAGGTAACTGCGAGTCTTTCCTCTATATTCATGTTTGTAATTATCCAATCATGAAGCAGCACTGTGCACTTTAAATAATCATGAATAATGTTGTTAAGCTGTCATGTGATCAAGGCTTCGTGCCGAAACGTTATGGCGACAGCTGAATAATAACTAAACAGCATCCGAAATTTTGGTCCATGTCTGTGTCCGCAGGCGTAGTCGTGGAGTGAACGATTGCGGGAGGAGACGGTGGTTGTTTCATATATATATATATATATATATATATATATATATATATATATATATATATATATATATATATATATATATTATTATTATTATATTTCTTATATAGCGCCAGAATCGACCCCCGAAGGGGTATCTCCGCGCTTGCCTTGGGAACCCGTCCTGGTTTTTCCCTGTGAGATAGCCCCTACAGGGCATCCCCAAGGTGAAAGCCAGGCATCCCGCCGCGGGGGGGGCCATTGTGGAGATTAAGCAAGCTTAATGCCCAGAGTTGCAGAGTGTGAACCCATGATTAGGTCAGGCACCGAAGCGAGAATTATCGAGTCCGTGGACATTTGAGCTCAACACCCTGCTGCGTCGGGAATTGAACCCTGGTCCCGGGTCTGACCTCTGCTTCAGGGTCTGCCTGCTCTAACCAGTGAGCCACACCTCTTCACTGAAAAAACCATAGGTTATAGACCATATATAGTTAGGAATTAGCATTTACAAAACCTTATTTTACTCACACAAAACCATTGAAATTCCATATATAGTTAGTTGCACTAACTATATATCGCGCACCCGCAATCCACTGCTGATGATGTCACATATTACATCATTCATGACATGGTCAGTGACATCACTGAGGACATCACTGATGACATCTCAAATGACATCACTGATGACATCACTGATGACAACATCCAGTGACTGTATGTTTCTGTAAAGTTAAAATATGTCTTACATATTGAAGAATGAGTGGATGTATAAGTGTCTGGATGAAGGATTTAGTAGGTGCATGACTGACTGTATGAGTGAGTGATTAAATGTGTCTCACTGAGTGCATGGGTTAGTGACTAAACTGTCTTAATTTGTGCATCATTATGTCTGTTGTTCTGTAAACTGTTGCATGTGTTGATAAGTAGCTATATGAGTAACTATATGGGTTATTGATTGGTTGCCCAAGTATTTGTATGGGAGACTGAGTGTGTGTGTGGGTGGCTGGGAGGTGTATGACTCTGTGCATAGATGTGTGAGCAGTTGATTCACTAGATGTATGGTTTCGAAAGTGCATGTGGAAACAGCTGTATGGGCGGTTGACTGTGTGCATGAGTGTATTGGTGAGTGAATGGATATCTCAGTGCTACATGTCAAAGTAAGTACATATGTAAAACACAGTACATGTGAGAGTTGACATATATAAATAACTGTGCATAAGAGCCAGTGAATGTGTGAGTGGCTGTATGGATCATTGTGAACTTGTATCAGGGATTGTATAAGAGAGTAAATATGTGTTAGTATATGCTTGAATAAGTAAAGTTTGTATAACTGTATAGTTGAGGAAATGGAGGTGTGATTGATTCTTTGCATGACTGACTAGGTGTGTGAGTAACTCCATGGATGAGTGACAGTCTGTGAGTGTCTGTTTACACTGATTGTATCTAAGGTTATATTAGAGTCTGAAGAGGTTCATCGTATTATCACATGAATGATATCATCAGTGATGTGATCAGTAATGTCAAATGAGATGTCATCAGTGATGTCATCAGTGATGTCACTGACCATGTCATGAATGATGTAATATGTGACATCATCAGCAGTGGATTGCGGGTGCGCGATATATAGTTAGTGCAACTAACTATATATGGAATTTCAATGGTTTTGTGTGAGTAAAATAAGGTTTTGTAAATGCGCATTCCTAACTATATATGGTCTATAACCTATGGTTTTTTCAGTGAATATATATATATATATATATATATATATATATATATATATATATATATATATATATATATATATATATATATATATATATATATATATATATATATATATATATATATATAACATTTCTATGGCAAAATAAAACCCCTCATTTTGTTCCTTTGCAAATTAAATGTTTTAAGTGTTAACACTTAATTCCAATCAAGATGACTTCAGGTGTGCCATACTTTTGTCATAACTAAGACTGTTAGCGCTCTAGTTGTTCTTTAGAACACTCTGGGACATTCTGTCACTGGGCTATAGTTGGGCTACATCTGGCTGATATTTGGGCTACATTTGTTTTTTTTTGTCTCTGGTGGCCATCTTTGGGCTACATTGGGCTACATTGGGCTACATTGGGCTACATTTGGGCTCTAACATATATATAGCCCAATGTAGCCCAATATATATTTTTCAAAGGTAATTTTCATAAAAACCACTGGAGCATATATCTTGAGACATAGCAAAGGCACATCGGGCTACCAGTCCCTACAATTTTGCCAAGTTTTGTGGAAATCCATTCAGCCGTTCGAGCTAAAAGTGAGTCCAACCGCCCTAAGGAAAACTCAATGTTAAAAACACGTTTTGGGACCCCCCTTTTTTCTCGGCCCCCGCTTGACGAAACCCCCCCAAACTTTCAGGGGACGCTCAGAAACAAAATGTGCCATTTTTCTGAAAATGTCAGCCGATTCCGTCCATCAACGTCAAAGTTATTCAACATAGAATTTTCAGAAATCCCTATTCAAAAAAATCCTAACTATATATACCTACTGGCGACCGCCAGTATGTAATATATAGCATTTCTATGGCAAAATGAAACCCCTCATCTTGTTCCTTTGCAAATTAAATGTTTTAAGTGTTAACACTTTATTCCAATCAAGATGACTTCAGGTGTGCCATACTTTTGTCATAAGTAAGACTGTTAGCGCTCTAGTTGTTCTTTAGAACACTCTGGGACATTCTGTCACTGGGCTATAGTTGGGCTACATCTGGCTGATATTTGGGCTACATTTGTTTTTTTTTGTCTCTGGTGGCCATCTTTGGGCTACATTGGGCTGCATTGGGCTACATTGGGCTGCATTTGGGCTCTAACATATACATAGCCCAATGTGGCCCAATATATATTTTTCAAAGTTAATTTTCATAAAAACCACTGGAGCATATATCTTGAGACATAGCAAAGGCACATCGGGCTACCAGTCCCTACAATTTTGCCAAGTTTTGTGGAAATCCATTCAGCCGTTCGAGCTAAAAGTGAGTCCAACCGCCCTATGGAAAAATCAATGTTAAAAACACGTTTTGGGACCCCCCTTTTTTCTCGGCCCCCGCTTGACGAAACCCCCCCAAACTTTCAGGGGATGCTCAGAAACAAAATGTGCCTTTTTCCTGAAAATGTCAGCCAATTCCATCCATCAACGCCAAAGTTATTCAACATAGAATTTTAAGAAATCCCTATTCAAAAAAATCCTAACTATATATACCTACTGGCGACCGCCAGTAGGTAATATATATATATCTATATATATATATATCTATATATATATATATATATATATATATATATATATATATATATATATATATATATTCACTGAAAAAACCATAGGTTATAGACCATATATAGTTAGGAATTCGCATTTACAAAACCTTATTTTACTCACACAAAACCATTGAAATTCCATATATAGTTAGTTGCACTAACTATATATCGCGCACCCGCAATCCACTGCTGATGATGTCACATATTACATCATTCATGACATGGTCAGTGACATCACTGATGACATCACTGATGACATCTCAAATGACATCACTGATGACATCTCAAATGACATCACTGATGACATCACTGATGACATCTCATTTGACATTACTGATCACATCACTGATGATATCATTCATGTGATAATACGATGAACCTCTTCAGACTCTAATATAACCATAGATACAATCAGTGTAAACAGACACTCACAGACTGTCACTCATCCATGGAGTTACTCACACACCTAGTCAGTCATGCAAAGAATCAATCACACCTCCATTTCCTCAATTATACAGTTATACAAACTTTACTTATTCAAACATATACTAACACATATTTACTCTCTTATACAATCCCTGATACAAGTTCACAATGATCCATACAGCCACTCACACATTCACTGGCTCTTATGCACAGTTATTTATATATGTCAACTCTCACATGTACTGTGTTTTACATATGTACTTACTTTGACATGTAGCACTGAGATATCCATTCACTCACCAATACACTCATGCACACAGTCAACCGCCCATACAGCTGTTTCCACATGCACTTTTGAAACCATACATCTAGTGAATCAACTGCTTACACATCTATGCACAGAGTCATACACCTCCCAGCCACCCACACACACACTCAGTCTCCCATACAAATACTTGGGCAACCAATCAATAACCCATATAGTTACTCATATAGCTACTTATCAACACATGCAACAGTTTACAGAACAACAGACATAATGATGCACAAATTAAGACAACTTTAGTCACTAACCCATGCACTCAGTGAGACACATTTAATCACTCACTCATACAGTCAGTCATGCACCTACTAAATCCTTCATCCAGACACTTATACATCCACTCATTCTTCAATATGTAAGACATATTTTAACTTTACAGAAACATACAGTCACTGGATGTTGTCATCAGTGATGTCATCAGTGATGTCATTTGAGATGTCATCAGTGATGTCATCAGTGATGTCACTGACCATGTCATGAATGATGTAATATGTGACATCATCAGCAGTGGATTGCGGGTGCGCGATATATAGTTAGTGCAATTAACTATATATGGAATTTCAATGGTTTTGTGTGAGTAAAATAAGGTTTTGTAAATGTGAATTCCTAACTATATATGGTCTATAACCTATGGTTTTTTCAGTGAATTTTCAAAGTTTTGTAAATGCTAATTCCTAACTATATATGGTCTATAACCTATGGTTTTTTCAGTGAATTTTCAAGGTTTTGTAAATGCTAATTCCTAACTATATATGGTCTATAGTCTATGGTTTTTTCAGTGAATATATATATATACATACATATATAAACATATATCATCTGTATATCTATATAAATACAAACATAAATGCATGCATACATATACTTATATGCATACAGATGCATGTTATTTACATGAAAGTTGAAAAAACACTAATAAAAGCAAAGCTAAAAAGCCACCTCATTACAAACAGAATGGCTTTAACTTAAACGAGGGCGAGATCTATTGCATTTTCAATGCTTGTTTACTTTGGTTCCATCAAGAAGGCATTCAGATGTGTCACACATTTGCCATAAATTCTGAATGTTAGCACTCTAGTTGCACATTAGATCACTGTAGTAAAGCTACTGCTCACCAGGGACGTCTGCTGCTGGTATTCAAAGTGCATGTTTCAGTCTGCATGTCAGAATTTTTTTAATGAAATAGAAGAGGATTTGAGAAGTCACTCAAAATGATCCCTAATTTTTCTTTCTGATGCACTAATCATACTTTCTATGGCAAAATTAACCCCCTCATGTTGTTCCTTTTTAAATTGAGTGTTTTCAGACTTACCACTTCATTCCAATCAAGATGGCTTCTGGTGTGCCATACTTTTGTCATAAGTAAGACTGTTAGCGCTCTGGTTGTTCTTTAGAACACTCTGGGATATTCTGTCATTGGGCTATACTTGGGGTACATCTGGGTGATATTTGGGCTACATGTAGGCTCTTTTGTCTCTGGTGGCCATCTTGGGAGACTGTATGTCAGAATTTTTTAATGAAATTGAAGAGGGTTTGAGAAGTCACTCAAAATGTGCCCTAATTTTTCTTTCTGCAGCACTAATCATAATTCATATGGCAAAATATACCCCCTCATTTTGTTCCTTTTTAAATTAAATGTTTTAAATGTTACCACTTTATTCCAATCAAGATGGCTTCAGGTGTGCCATACCTTTGTAATAAGTAGGACTGTTAGCGCTCTAGTTGTTCTTTAGAACACTCTGGGACATTCTGTCATTGGGCTATACTTGGGCTACATCTGGGTGATATTTGGGCTACATTTGGGCTCTTTTGTCTCTGGTGGCCATTTTGGGAGACTGCATGTCAGAATTTTTTAATGAAATAGAAGAGGATTTGAAAAGTCACTCAAAATGTGCCCTAATTTTTCTTTCTGCAGCACTAATAATACCTTCTATTGCATAATATACCCCCTCATTTTGTTCCTTTTTAAATTAAATGTTTTAAGAGGTACCACTTTATTCCCATCACGATGGCTCCAGGTGTGCTATACCTTTGTAATAAGTAGGACTGTTAGCGCTCTAGTTGTTCTTTAGAACACTCTGGGACTTTCTGTCATTGGGCTATACTTGGGCTACATCTGGGTGATATTTGGGCTACATTTGGGCTCTTTTGTCTCTGGTGGCCATTTTGGGAGACTGCATGTCAGAATGTTTTAATGAAATAGAAAAGGATTTGAGAAGTCACTCAAAATGTGCCCTAATTTTTCATTCTGCAGCACTAATCATACTTTCTATGGCAAAATATACCCCCTCATGTTGTTTCTTTTTAAATTAAATGTTTTAAGAGTTACCACTTTATTCCAATCAAGATGGCTTCAGGTGTGCCATACCTTTGTAATAAGTAGAACTGTTAGCGCTCTAGTTGTTCTTTAGAACACTCTGGGACATTCTGTCATTGGGCTATACTTGGGCTACATCTGGGTGATATTTGGGCTACATTTGGGCTCTTTTGTCTCTGGTGGCCATTTTGGGAGACTGCATGTCAGAATGTTTTAATGAAATAGAAAAGGATTTGAGAAGTCACTCAAAATGTGCCCTAATTTTTCATTCTGCAGCACTAATCATACTTTCTATGGCAAAATATACCCCCTCATGTTGTTTCTTTTTCAATTAAATGTTTTAAGAGTTACCACTTTATTCCAATCAAGATGGTTTCAGGTGTGCCATACCTTTGTAATAAGTAGGACTGTTAGCGCTCTAGTTGTTCTTTAGAACACTCTAGGAGGCTGCAGTAGAACACAAAGGAATCAACTGACAGTCTCTGTCCTTGTTGGATGTACATGTTTTACTGAGAATGTCAGACTTCATTTTCACATGACTGAGAAAGATAATGTGAATTTACAGAAAATATGCTTTCAGTTTAGCTTATAGATCCCCTTCCAAACCACTGTAGGAAAATCATGAGATATTCGTTTTCTTTCAAACAATATTCATGATATCACAGCAGAAGGTTTTTTCACATGGTAAAATCACCTTAGAACCCACCACAATTCCTAAAACGAGTATGGTACCATCAACAAATGATTTATAATGTAACTAAAGTCCTAAAACCCTCTATTAACTACAATGCTTTTTAATGAGGTGCTATCATGTATATTGGTCCCAAGATGGCTGCCAACACTTCTTGGACGAAGTGCTGACAGCCAATCAGATCAGATGTGTGGTTAGGCTCCGCCCAGATATATATCTTTTTTTGAACCTAAATTACTCAAAATCCACTGGAGCACATATATTGAGACCTAGCAAAGGCACATCGGGCTAACAGTCCCTACAATTTTGCCAAGTTTCGTGCAAATCCATTCAGCCGTTCAAGCTAAAAGTGAGGCCAACCGCCCTTTGGAAATGAACATGGGAAAAACGCGTTTTGGGACCCCCCTTTTTTCTCGGTCCCTCCTTGATGAAACCCCCCCAAATTGTCAGGGGCTGCTCAGAAACAAAATGTTCAATTTTCCTGAAAATTTCAGCCAATTCCGTCCACAAATGCCAAAGTTATTAGACATAGAATTTTCAAAAATCCCATAGAGAAAAAATCCTAACTATATATACCTACTGGCGACCGCCAGTAGGTAATATATATATATATATATATATATATATATATATATATTCACAACTACTCTCCTTCTGGAAAGAAACTGAGCCGCACACGAAACTTGTTTTTTGCCAAATTTTAATGATAGGTTTAAACAGCATGTGGCATTGTCCTGACGCGTTTCGTTCTCCATGGAACTTTATCAAAGGTAAGCCATTGCACCAAAACACGCCGTTTGTCTCCTACAGTCCGATGTTTCATTTTGAATTCATTTCCTCTGATGGTATTCTCATTTCAAAATCACTTCCTGTCATGAATTGCATTGTGGAGCTTGTAGTTCCAAAGGGCTGTGTTACATTTTACTTCCCTCCAGTGGGTGGTGTCATTTAATGCTGTTTGAAAGAAAAGTCACTCTTGTTAAGATTTTTTAACATTTCACGGGTGAAATTCATGGGCAAAAGTTTCCCCGTGTCAGCTCACTTTTAAAGCTGACTCGGGTCCAATACCAGGGCAGGTCCTTGGCGGCACCTCATTCTCCTTTTCGTTTGCACGATTCCTCACTGTTGGGTTCAAGGTCGAAGGATGTTAGCGCTCTTGTGGTGGTGCGTTGCTCTTCAGCGGAACCAGCCGATCCATATTCACAACTACTCTCGTTCTGGAAAGAAACTGAGCCGCACACGAAACTTGTTTTTTGCTGAATTTTAATGATGGGTTTAAACAGCATGTGGCATTGTCCTGACGCGTTTCGTTCTCCATGGAACTTTATCAAAGGTAAGCCACTGCACCAAAACACGCCGTTTGTCTCCTACAGTCCGATGTTTCATTTTGAATTCATTTCCTCTGATGGTATTCTCGTTTCAAAATCACTTCCTGTCATGAATTGCATTGTGGAGCCTGTAGTTCCAAAGGGCTGTGTTACATTTTACTTCCCTCCAGTGGGTGGTGTCATTTAATGCTCTTTGAAAGAAAAGTCACTCTTGTTAAGATTTTTTAAATTTCACGGGTGAAATTCATTGGCAAAAGTTTCCCCATGTCAGCTCACTTTTAAAGCTGACTCGGGTCCAATACCAGGGCAGGTCCTTGGCGGCACCTCATTCTCCTTTTCGTTTGCACGATTCCTCACTGTTGGGTTCAAGGTCGGAGGATGGTAGCGCTCTTGTGGTGGTGGGTTGCTCTTCGGCGGAACCAGCCGATCCATATTCACAACTACTCTCCTTCTGGAAAGAAACTGAGCCGCACACGAAACTTGTTTTTTGTCGAATTTTAATAATGGGTTTAAACAGCATGTGGCATTGTCCTGACGCGTTTCGTTCTTCATGGAACTTTATCAAAGGTAAGCCATTGCACCAAAACACGACGTTTGTCTCCTACAGTCCGATGTTTCATTTTGAATTCATTTCCTCTGATGGTATTCTCGTTTCAAAATCACTTCCTGTCATGAATTGCATTGTGGAGCCTGTAGTTCCAAAGGGCTGTGTTACATTTTACTTCCCTCCAGTGGGTGGTGTCATTGAATGCTGTTTGAAAGAAAAGTCACTCTTGTTAAGATTTTTTAACATTTCACGGGTGAAATTCATGGGCAAAAGTTTCCCCGTGTCAGCTCACTTTTAAAGCTGACTCGGGTCCAATACCAGGGCAGGTCCTTGGCGGCACCTCATTCTCCTTTTCGTTTGCACGATTCCTCACTGTTGGGTTCAAGGTCGGAGGATGGTAGCACTCTTGTGTTGGTGCGTTGCTCTTCGGCGGAACCAGCCGATCCGTATTCACAACTACTCTCCTTCTGGAAAGAAACTGAGCCGCACACGAAACTTGTTTTTTGCCGAATTTTAATGATGGGTTTAAACAGCATGTGGCATTGTCCTGACGCGTTTCGTTCTCCATGGAACTTTATCAAAGGTAAGCCATTGCACCAAAACACGCCGTTTGTCTCCTACAGTCCGATGTTTCATTTTGAATTCATTTCCTCTGATGGTATTCTCGTTTCAAAATCACTTCCTGTCATGAATTGCATTGTGGAGCCTGTAGTTCCAAAGGGCTGTGTTACATTTTACTTCCCTTCAGTGGGTGGTGTCATTTAATGCTGTTTGAAAGAAAAGTCACTCTTGTTAAGATTTTTTAACATTTCACGGGTGAAATTCATGGGCAAAAGTTTCCCAGTGTCAGCTCACTTTTAAAGCTGACTCGGGTCCAATACCAGGGCAGGTCCTTGGCGGCACCTCATTCTCCTTTTCGTTTGCACGATTACTCACTGTTGGGTTCAAGGTCGGAGGATGGTAGCGCTCTTGTGGTGGTGCGTTGCTCTTCGGCGGAACCAGCCGATTCATATTCACAACTACTCTCCTTCTGGAAAGAAACTGAGCCGCACACGAAACTTGATTTTTGCCGAATTTTAATGATGGGTTTAAACAGCATGTGGCATTGTCCTGGCAATCCTCACAGCATGGAGTTTACCAAGCAGGCAGGCACACATTTGTGCCTGCTTGCTTGATAAACTCCATGCTGTGAGGATTGCAATAAAAAAAAGCATAAAAGTGAAGACAAACGCCAGTTCGTCACGTTTTTCTCCCAGTAGGGAGATTTGGCTTTGGATTTAATTGCGGCGTCGTTCTGCCGCAGGGATTTACGAACCGGTGAGAGAGCGCTGCAGTTTCCAGCGAAAAGGAACCGAGGGAAATGAATATACATATATAGATATATATTACCTGGTAGCAGTCGCCAGTATGTAGTTATAGTTAGGACCTAGTTACCATAGGATAATTGCGACATTCAATTCCCAATAAGTTTGGTGCCAATTGACGAATCTTCGCGAAATTTTCAAAACTATTTCTTTGTTCATATCAGCTCCTATGTTGAAAGTTTGGGGGTGATTCCTCAAGGGGGGGCCAAGAAAAAAGGGGGTTCCCAAAAATCTTTGTTCATGTTAATTTCCATTGGAATCTTTAGACAAGGCTACAGGTCGAAAGGGTGAATGGAATTACCCCAAATTTGGCAGGGAGAAGGGTCGTTGTCTAGAAAGCACTCTTTTGTTTATTTTATGTAAATCCGTTCAGTAGTTTTTGAGCAATATCAAAATTTACAGATATCAATATTTGAGAATTCTGCCATGTGATTAGCTGAGGCGTTACGAGCACGAGCTTGCTGCTTATTGGCTATTGGCTGCGAGCGGTGCAAGCGGTTGCAACTAGGAAGTGTTGGCTGCCATTTTGTGATTGCGTTGAAGCAAGTAAGGGGAAAAAAGGATGAAAAAAGTGGGAAATAGGAGGGTAGGAGCACAGTAACCTCTGTGGGGTGTTTAGGGTGTGCTATATAGGGGGTGCAAAGTATTCACTCCTATGGGTGTGAAAGTGTTGGATTACGGAAATTAAGTGAGGTATTGCCTAGAGTCTGTTGCTGCTAAGGTGAGCTGGTGCCGGACTCGGGGATTATAGCCTGAGCTCATATTGTGTGTTGTGCTGTGAAGAAGTCATGTGCCATGGCCGCTGCACTTCCCGTGTGGAAGTAGAGTCAGCATGTGTTTATACCTACTAGGAGGAATTACTGACCCATACTGGTCTCAAAGTCCTGGGGTACAGGAAATTTGTGAGGTATTGTCTAGAGTCTCATGCTGCTAAGCTGAGCTGCTGTCAGAGTTGTGGATGAAAGCGTGAGCCTAAACTGTGTGTGCTATGCTGTGAAGTCATGTCCTCTGGCCGCTGTGCCATACCTGTCCAAGTAGTGTGAGCATGCAGTTATAGCTACTTGGATGAACTTTTGTTTCGAACATTGTATCTTGTGTATGGTGCTTAGGGGGTGTTATAGAGGGAATGCTAAGGTAAATGTGCTCGTATCAAATTAATTCGGTATTTATAAAGTGCAAACTACTTACTCCTACAGGCATCTGAAAGTGCAGGGTACGGAAATTAAGTGAGGTATTGCCTAGAGTGTCATGCTGCTAAATTGAGCTGCTGTCTGGGATGAAAGCGTGAGCCCAAAGTATGTGTGCTAGGCTGTGAAGTCATGTGCTCTGGGCACTGTGCCACACGTGTTCAACTTGTATATGGTGCTTAGGTGGTGTTGTATAGGGAGTGCAAAGGTAACTCAATACAGTATTTGTAAAGTGCAAACTACTGACCCCTATGGGTGAGTAGAGCTGGGGATCAAAGCAAGAGGTTTGTGCTGAAAAGTGTCAGCTCACTTTTAAAGCTGACTCGGGTCCAATACCAGGGCAGGTCCTTGGCGGCACCTCATTCTCCTTTTCGTTTGCACGATTCCTCACTGTTGGGTTCAAGGTCGGAGGATGGTAGCGCTCTTGTGGTGGTGCGTTGCTCTTCGGCGGAACCAGCCGATTCATATTCACAACTACTCTCCTTCTGGAAAGAAACTGAGCCGCACACGAAACTTGTTTTTTGCCGAATTTTAATGATGGGTTTAAACAGCATGTGGCATTGTCCTGGCAATCCTCACAGCATGGAGTTTATCAAGCAGGCAGGCACACATTTGTGCCTGCTTGCTTGATAAACTCCATGCTGTGAGGATTGCAATAAAAAAAAGCATAAAAGTGAGCGCTGCAGTTTCCAGTGAAAAGGAACCGAGGGAAATGAATATACATATATAGATATATATTACCTGGTAGCAGTCGCCAGTATGTAGTTATAGTTAGGACCTAGTTACCATAGGATAATTGCGACATTCAATTCCCAATAAGTTTGGTGCCAATTGACGAATCTTCGCGAAATTTTCAAAACTAATTCTTTGTTCATATCAGCTCCTATGTTGAAAGTTTGGGGGTGATTCCTCAAGGGGGGGCCAAGAAAAAAGGGGGTTCCCAAAAATCTTTGTTCATGTTAATTTCCATAGGAATCTTTAGACAAGGCTACAGGTCGAAAGGGTGAATGGAATTACCCCAAATTTGGCAGGGAGAAGTGTTGTTGTATAGAAAGCACTCTTTTGTTTATTTTATGTAAATCCGTTCAGTAGTTTTTGAGCAATATCAAAATTTACAGATATCAATATTTGAGAATTCTGCCATGTGATTAGCTGAGGCGTTACGAGCACGAGCTTGCTGCTTATTGGCTATTGGCTGCGAGCGGTGCAAGTGGTTGCAACTAGGAAGTGTTGGCTGCCATTTTGTGATTGCGTTGAAGCAAGTAAGGGGAAAAAAGGATGAAAAAAGTGGGAAATAGGAGGGTAGGAGCACAGTAACCTCTGTGGGGTGTTTAGTTTTGTTTCGAACATTGTATCTTGTGTATGGTGCTTAGGGGGTATTATAGAGGGAATGCTAAGGTAAATTTGCTCGTATCAAATTAATTCGGTATTTATAAAATGCAAACTACTTACTCCTACAGGCATCTGAAAGTGCAGGGTACGGAAATTAAGTGAGGTATTGCCTAGAGTGTCATGCTGCTAAATTGAGCTGATGTCTGGGATGAAAGCGTGAGCCCAAAGTATGTGTGCTAGGCTGTGAAGTCATGTGCTCTGGGCACTGTGCCACACATGTTCAACTTGTATATGGTGCTTAGGTGGTGTTGTATAGGGAGTGCAAAGGTAACTCAATACAGTATTTGTAAAGTGCAAACTACTGACCCCTATGGGTGAGTAGAGCTGGGGATCAAAGCAAGAGGTTTGTGCTGAAAAGTGAGATGGTCTGGCCGCTGCGCCGTAGCTGTGCAAAGAATAAATTTTGGCGAGGGTCCATGTGTTGCCGTAATCAGGCCCTAAAATAGCGGGCCTAAGATGTTAGTTATAGGGTGGCTTTAAAAAGATCCCATGTGTTCATTAGTTGGAGCAACATATAAGTGCGGATGCACAGCTTCAAGTTATTCAGGAAAACTCGGTTTCCCTGATCTGTGAAGTATACTCCATCACTTCTGTAGATATCCGCCATATCAAAATGTATGTTGCTGTTGTATATGGACCCCATTTTGTGGTTTCTGAGGTATGCAGAGACAGCTTTGTTGACTTTTTTCCGAGATTTTTCAATCTGATAACAAAATTGTTTGGACCATTTCCATTTCTGTCTTCTGCATATATTGGAATGTAGAAAGACAGTTTGAGCCAAAAGTAACATTAATTGTTCAAAGGTGTCCTTTATAAGCATTTCCAAACCTTACCCAGTCAATGTGCCTAGGTGGTTTCCACCACAGTGCACAACCACGAGGTCAGAATGTTGGACATGCAAGCAGGTTTTAACCAAAGGCAACATTTGGTGCCACTTCATCCCTTTCTGTCCAAACCACTCAATGTCCACATTTTGTAAACTGAGGTCTAAGTCAATACATCTCTGTTCTGCATACCTCTTGCACCAGAAAACAAAGCTATGTCCTACGATCCACACTAGCATTTTGAAGGTATGGCTGGAAGGTATGGAAAGATGTCTGTAGCTCATGCAGTTCCTTCGTAGAATAAGAGATATGTTTAAAGATGGGAAACTAGTTTCTTCTCACATACAAAATTATACCTGATTGGGAGATGAAACGCATTGTTTTTTAAAAGTAGGGCGCACATTCGTTTTGTGGATAAACATCTTTGTGATTAGTTAAGAAAAAGCAGTTTGAACGGGGAGTATATATTATAGGATAAAATGTTATCAACTCAACCACATCAGCTTTTTTCATTTGGAATGCAGTGTTCGAACTTAAATCAATCGTGAACTTTTAAACTGCACGTGCCGTTAAATGTTCGAGAAAATGTTGCAAATAAATATCGTTAGGTTTAAAAAAAATTATGAATTTTTAACCTCCACGTTGTAGAAAGTGTGTTGATAGGATACGTTGAATTTCTGAGTTCTATGTGTACTTGAATATTTAAAAAACTGTTTATATGGAAAATTAGAGAGACAGTAATAGAGAGAAGTTTTAAAAGCTAAAAGAGTCAAGGAACTATTCTAATTTGTTCTTTATCACCTACTGGCGGTTGCCAGTAGGTAGTTATAGAGTTAGGACCGAGTTTCCATAGGAAGAGCATTTTTTATTTTGCTTATAACTCTGGTGTCATTTGATGAATATTAATTCTTTGTTCATAGCAGTTCCTATTTTGAAAGATTGGGGGTGATTCATCAAGGGGGGGCCGAGATGAAAGGGGTTCGAGATGAAAGAGGGTCCCAAAATGTGCTTTCTCCATGTTAAATTCCATAGGAAACTTTAGACAAAGCTACAGGTGGAACTGGTGAACAGAATTACCCCACATTTGGCAGGGAGAAGGGTTTTGGTGTAGAAAGCACACTTTGGTTTATTTGGTCAGTAGTTTTTGAAAAATATCGAAATTTACAGATATCGATATTTGGGAATTCTGCCATCTGATTGTTGATCAGTTGTTGCTGCATACTGGGTGCGAGCGGTTGCAACTAGGAAGTGTTGGCCCCCTTTTTGTGATTTCTTTGAAGCAGGTAAGGGGAAAAAAGGGCGAAAAAAGTAGGAAAGGAGGGTAGGAGCACTGAAGGCTTTGTTGGAGAATGCTAAGCGAAGTAGTCACTGTTACTGGTCTGAAAGTGCGGTGTTGCTCAAAGTGACATGGTGCTGATATGATATGGTGCTACACTCGGGTATAAAACCGAGAGCCTAAATCATGAGGTCATTGCTGTAAAGTGATGTGGTCTGGTGTTTGTAGCATATGTGTGCAAGTAGTGTTAGTAGGCATTTATACCATACCGGGAGTGGGAAGAGAACTACTGACCGCTATTGTGTGTTTATAGTATGCAGGAAGCAAAGTACTCATGCCTAGCGGTGAGAAAACTTGGGGATGAAGTTGAGGTGATTGCTGTAAAGGGATGGGCTCTGGGCGCTGTAGTATATGAGTGCAAGTAGTGTTAGTAGGTGTTTATACCATACAGGGAGTGGGAAGCTAACTACTGACCGGTACCGTGCGTTTATACTATCCCAGAAGTGGGAAGCGAAGTACTCATGCCTATAGGTGTGAAGACTTGGGAATGAAACCAAGGTGATTGCTGTAAAGGGATGGCTCTGGGCGCTGTAGCATACCTGTGGAAGTAGTGTTAGTTTGCATTTATACAATATAGGGAGTGGGAAGCGAACTACCTACCCCTACCGGTCTCAAGACTCTTGGATGGAACCATGAGCTCTTTGCGGTAAAGTCATGTGCAGTGCGTAGTATTTAAATGTAAGTTATAGTAGAATGTTAGTATGTAATTCTACTAGAATCTAAGTATGTAATGTTAGACTGTAGGGCTGTCATGAGGAGAACCTTGTGGAGTTTGTACACGGTGCTGGAGAAGACGGTTGCTTTGCTGTCTGATCCTGTTGGGGGCTGTTTCAGGTGTGTTGTTTTCTTGTAATAAATCTACTTATTGGATCCACTGCTGTCTGCCTCTTCACTACATACATTTGGTGAGGAGCGGGAGAGGTTCCCCAGGGTGGGTTGTCTTTTTTGTCTTTTTGTTTTTGTTTTAGGATGAGAGGTGGAAGTGGTGTATGAATGTGGCAGTCAGTGTAATTGAAATGTGAATCAGACACAGTATGTGTGACACGTGAGAGTCTGTTGACAAATGAGAGAGTGTAAAGTGTATTTTTTCAAATGGGTGTCCAAGGGCAATTTAGAGGGGTCGAAGGTGGTTTTGTAATACAATGAAGTATTTTTAACTTGGTTGATTTCAAAAAATGTATGCAAACTAATATAAATAAAGTTTTTGATTCAGTCAAACTGAAAAAGTGGTTGTTGAGGGAAGTTGTTTGATTCACTGCTCGTCAAAAGTACAAGGAAAGGAAAGGTGCAGTACTGCATTCTTGAATTATTGGTTCTGTAATCACACAGGCAGTACTCATGGTGTTACAAAGTGATACACTCATAGAAGACTTGAAGTTGTAGAATTACCCAGGCTTCATTTGTGTAATAGTCAGTTAGATTATGCTTGGTAGGTGCACTGTAATATTGGAAGGTTTTGCCCTCATAATATCCTAGAAACAGATGATTTTCACAGTGTTGTCAGAAAAAGAAGACTTATACACTCTGGTATTTATTTGAAAAAAGTAACCGTAATAAAACACAAATACATAGAAACGTTAGTTTAATAGGACAAACTGTATAATATAAAAAACATGGGTTGGACTCCAGGGGAAGCAGTGTAGAAAACCTGCAAGACAAAATGAAACATAAGTATGTGTGCTATGTGGAAGAGGTAAATAAAGGTAGTCCAAATGAAAGGACGATAGTGAGAATGGGAGGGAGGGGGAGTGGGTGCAAGGGAGAAGGGGAGGGAGAATCATAAGAAGAGAGGGAGGAGGAGACAGAGCATTGGCCTACTGCACCCATCCCTTAGTGATTACCCTCCCGTCACCCATTTGTCTAGGACCCTGGGGTCCGCGAGAAAGAGGGTGGTCCCGCAAGTCCTTAAAATGAAACACATGAGGCCAGAGATTAGGGGCCATATTATCAATGAACAGCGATAAGATTATTGCTGCTTTAGCGACAGGAAACTACAGCTAAAGCGGTGATAACTAAGGGGCTTGATAATATGCCCTTGTGAATTCCCATAGAAGCCTAGTTCTGTTGTGAACCTGGGCTTCTATGGAAATTCACAAGGGCATATTATCAAGACCTTTGTGCCCACTTTAGCTGCAGTTTCCTGCCACTAAAGTGGCGATAATGTTATCGACATTCTTTGATAATATGGTGCTACATTATTAGACACGGGGAAATTGCTTGCCTGCAGCTGTGCACCCAGTGTGCTGCACCCCAGCCCCTTCCCCCGCAAAGTGCTCAATTGTAGGTCCTGCACACCGCGGCTTCACTGCTCACCTCTCACCACCGGTGTGCCCCACAACATGTTGGTGAAAACTACGAGCCAGGGGTAGGTTTGTACTGTAGGAGACCAGGTCTCCAGTCGGGTGTGGTGTCTTGATACCACGATGGAAGGCGTCAGAATGCCCAGGGCATTATTGCGGGGAGAGCTTCCATTCCTCCCTTCTTGAGCCAATCAATTGAATGTCTGAGAAGGGAGAAATAATTTAATGGTGGAAACGTCTGGAGGTAAATGAAGGTTTATTTCAAGCTTGATAGAAAACAGGAGTTGAGTGCATCCTTCGTTTTTGAAGTACGATCTGTTACTGGTAATCGTGGTTCAAAGAGGAGATGGAGTGCTTGAGAATTCACGAGGGTAAATAGTAGTACGTTATACGAATGTTGAAATTTAAAGTAACAGAGCGCATGCTAGAAGCATAATGTGCACGTGTAATGCAGTGGTGGAAGGCTGTGTGCATGTGCATTTAGTAACGAGCTCACTACAGTGCCCTAAAAGCCAACGCCACATGTCTCCAGGGCAGCACTGCCCGTGGCTCGGCCTACAGTATGGTCCAGAAGGTCCTTAAAATGAGACAGATGTGACTGAATGAGGTCAGAGATCGCATCATTACGCACAGCAACATCGCTTTTTTGCATGTGCGCACTCAGGGTGATGCACCCCACCCCTCCAGCAGCACCGCGCTCAACAGGTGCCTGTAGGGCAGTGCTGCCCACTGGCTCAGGCCTACAGTACAGTCCAGCAGGTCTTTAAAATAAGGCAGAGATTAGACTGAGTCAGGTCAGAGATCACATCATTACGTATAGCAACATCGTTTGTTCGAACCTGCGCAGCCGGGGTGATGCACCCAACACCTCCAACCGCACCGCGCTCTATTGGAAGCCCTGTGCACACAGGCCGCTCTGCTTACCTGCTGTCATTGTTGTGTGAGCAAACACTACAGGCAGCAGTGCTCACAATTCAGGTGGAGTGATGATTTCAGGATGGTGTACACCTCATGGATCCCATTCAAAGATGACGGACAGTAGGACTCATAATTTCGAGCCAGTGTTGATTGCCAGGATGGTGTACATCTTTTATTGCACATTGTGATATGCGAGGTGGATGGGGCCATATCATCTGAGGCAGTGTGGAATAAGAGGGACATGTGGGGTCGTGGTTTTCTTATTTATACGTTCGCAAAGAGGGCTAGGCTTGCATACGCCAGGCCAGCGTAGGGGTGTGAATAATTATTCCAAGGACCTGGGCGTTGGTGAGTTCCTGCCTGACAGGAAGTGTACTTATGTGTGTCTCTTTTGTAGTTTAGACCTCGCAGAATGTGCAAGTTACATTAGTGTAGCATGTGTCGGGACCGCGGCAACTATCGCTAATGAGATGGTGTTTGAAAAGATTGAATGGTGAACATGACATGTCGTTGTCAAGGTTGTGGATATGCGCAGACATGTATGTCAATGGTGTGCGGTATTATTGAAAGTGTTGCTATCGCGAAGCGTACACATGTGAATGTGCTCGGATTGTGGGAGGATCAGCAGTGAGGCTACATCACACACAGTGATAACGCTTATTACAGTCAAGCAATGCATGTCAAATGTGAATCTGAAAGACTCATATATAACACACTAGTATATTGGTAAAGCCTGTCAACAAAACGTACAGCAAAAGAAATCTACACATTGCTGTTTACTGTTTGTGACATGTGATCTAGGATGTGTACTCTGCTCATCGCTCCTGATACTTCTGATAGAGCCACGAATATCCTGGCCGAAAGGGAGCATAATAATGTGCACATACACACACCAGGGGCATCGTGTAACACATATTTGTTTTTTGATGTATTGTTTGAGATGCATGACAATCACACATGGAAGGCTAATGTACAGACCGCGAATATTGATCAAGATGATTGTTGCATGTGTAGTATAGGATATGTGTACACAGCAAAAAAACTTTTCAAAAAAGCTGTCTAAGCAGAAGAGGTGTCTCTCATCAAACGCTGTAGAGAGAATTAGTAAAATGGGAGGGATCGTCCAACTGTTACAATGGGAAATGTTATGAAGCAATGAAATGCTTTTTTTGAGGTCACATGGCAATCGCGCACCGAGCGTGCAAGGAGGCCGCACCCGACGCGATTTTGACAAATATATGTATCATAAAATAAGTTTATTATAGTTAGAAATCTATAAATGTTTAAAATATTTTACATTATTGCGTGTTCTCATATACTGTTTAAAGGTATTTATATATACATTAGAGACAAAAAAATGAGGGAATAGCGTACCTGGTGCGACACTATATGTCTGTGACATAACACAGGGCCTGCCAGCATGTACTTGTCTCATACGCAATGCGCAGTGGGCGCGACCCCATACGTACATGATGTAATGTGTGGCTTGGTACTGCGTACCTGTCAGATACCAAAGTAGCAGCTGGGGTGACTTCATGCTTATATGATGTTACGCGGGATGCGGTGCCACGAAGCCGTTGGATACGAAATGCGTATCATTTACGAGTTTAGCAACATGGAGGATAGGATTTGCGTGGTGATGGAGTTTGGTAAGCTACCGGTATGGGAGTGCAGTTTTCTCCGTAAAAAAAAAACATATTTTTTTGGGAAGATATAAAATATAACATAATTTTTAAGTTACAAAAAAGAAGTATAATAGAGTTCCAAATATTTTAAAAAAATTTGAATGAATATAGGTTTTAGAAACATTCAAATTAAAATGTAACATTTAAAAAACCTTTGAAATTCACTGAAAAAAACCATAGGTTTCAGGCATGGTATAGTTAGGAATTAGCATTTAAAAAACCTTAGAAATTCACTAAAAAAACATAGTTTTCAGGGACGTTATAGTTAGTTGGACATTAGACTCATATAAAACCAGAGAAATTCGCCTGTTATAGTTAGTTGAGCTAACTATAACTTGCGCACCCGCAATGCACTGCTGATGATGTCACATATTACATCACTCACTACATGGTCAGTGACATCACTGATGACATTACTGATGACATCTCAAATGACATCGCTCATGACATCATCCACGTGACAATCTGATGCACATACTGATGCTCTAATATAAACCTTGACACGCCCATTCTAAAATGCTGACTACTATTTTTGAAACCATACACCGAAGAATGCCATATGCTACATAGCACTCACTATTCTCTAGGTCTACACACACATCCAGTCACTTATACTTGTAGTTACTCATCAATTTTAGGACTATAATGTGCACTCATATATCTATACATGCAGTGGCACTACAACCATTCATCCATAGAGTTACTCACACACCTAGTCAGTAAAGCAAAGAATCAATCACATACCCATTTAGTTATGTATAATCAATCAATCAATCAAAGACATTTATAGAGCGCACTACTTACCCGCAGGGTCTCAAGGCGCTTGGGGGGGGGGGTGCCGTTACTGCTCGAACAGCCAGGTCTTCAGCTTCTTCCTGAAGGAGAGGTGGTCTTGGGTCAGGCGCAGGTCGGACGGGAGGGAGTTCCAGGTCTTGGCGGCCAGGTAGGAGAAGGATCTTCCTCCTGTCGTCGCTCTTCGGATACAGTTATACACACCAACTTCATTATTTTTTAGACATACCACATCACTTATTTACACAGATATTAACACATATTGACTGTCTTATACAATCACTGATAGAAGCAGACACTTATTTATACACACACTCTTCAAATAACTTACTCTCATGTATAGTCATTAAGATACTCCAACACTCACATCTACTGCTTTAAAACATATGTAGTTACTCACAGATATACCACTGAGACATGTATTCACTCACCAACACACCCATAGACACACTAACTCACCCATACAGCCCTTCGCAGATGTACTTTTTAATCCATACAACCACTGAATCACCCACTCAGACATCTATGCAGAGACTCATACACACCCCTACGCACCCACCTACACAGACACTCAGTGACTCATACAGAAATTCAGACAACAAATCAATAACCTATATAGACACTCATGTAGTTATTCAGCAACCCATGCAGTTGCATATACTCCAGCGGAGAGACTAATACAGACTTTTACACAGTTTAGTCACCAACCCATGCATTTAGTAAGACACGTTCAATCACTCACTTATACAGTTAGTCACGCACCTACTAAATAATCACTTTAGGCATTTGTAAATGCATTCATTCTTCAATACACCTTGGCATGTATATATAAAACATATTTAACCTTTACAGAAACGAACATTCACTGGATGATGTCATGAGTGATGTCATCAGTAATGTCATTTGAGATGTCATCAGTGATGTCATCAGTGAATTCACTGACCAAGTCATGAGTGATGTAATATGTGACATCATCAGCAGTGCGTTGCGGGAGCGCAAGTTACAGTTAGCTCCACTAACTATAACAGGTGAATTTCTCTGGTTTTATATGAGTCAAATCTCCAACTAACTATAGCGTCCCTGAAACCTATGTTTTTTTTAGTGAATATATATATAAAGAGCAAGTCTAAAAAAGTAAGAAACATGGTTAGGGTCCAAAGAAGTAAAAAATACTGAAGAAACAAATATACATCAAACTGTCAAACATATCATGAAGTACAATACATCTAGTAAAATGCTGAGGAATGTATTGAAGGATAATTGGAAAATCTTATTAATTGATTTAGATCTTAAAGATGCACTTCTTTAGGTGCCGAATACCACTTACGGAAAAGCGCCATCAATGGGAGATCTACTAACCTGTACCTATATGAAACTAACTAGTTTACAAGCTAACATAGCCACATGGCTCCCAGTCTCAACAAAGGTTTTTTTGAAATGTGCCAAATGTAAAGCCTGCAGGCATGGTCAAAACAAATTGAAATATATGACCACCTATGGGATGAGGAATGATATACAGGAGAGAATTTCCTGTGAAATGAAATCAGTGGTATATGCTCTGGAATGCAATGTGGCATGAAATACGTCGACAGTACTATTAATAAACGAAAGCTCTGTATACTACAACATTTGAGAGCCATAACAAACAACAAATTCCTTTTTTTTTTTTAAATGTTTTTATTCAACAATTTTTACAACATTTACGCCCTTCCCTCCCACCCCGCACAGGACAATTCAAATCACAAAAAAAAGAAAATGACTATCATGAGCACAAGAAACCATCTAAGAAGAAAAAAATAAAAACAAGAGATAATATCGACCTTGTTTCTCATCTATATAGGGCAATTTTTATATCACAATCCTAGTTTGTACATACAGGTTACCTACATTAATACAAAAAGCAAAAAGAAACGAAATATATTTATGTCATAGATACTTCAAAAAAATAGTTGCCTAAAAAATAACAATTGGATAATGTAAAGCTAAGTAGATAAGTAAGATATAAATAAATCTATACCAGGACAGCTAGTTTGGAAAGCCTAATCGATCAGATACATCGATATCTAACAGGTTCAAGATTTCTTGCCCAGTCTATAATCTGACCATCCTATCCTTCCATTCTGCAATCAGGCTCCATATCTGCAAGCCTAGTACTCTGCCTTTCTTCCCCTTTCTAGCATATATGGCCTTTTCCAAGTTGTGTATATGCGGCAGTCTTGACAACCATTGTTGCATGGAAGGTGGTACTTTATCCCGCCATGCAGTCGCTATGCACAGGCAAATTGACGTACACCTGTAAGGCCTACCAAGTCTCCCATCTTTTTTACTCCCAGTCTGCCCCATTCCCTAAATGTAGTGTCAGCAAATATCTCCGGGGGAAGCATAGGGTCCTCCCCTAATTGGTATATGCATGGTATCTCCCCAAGCCAAAGCTTTTTTTGAATGCCTTCCATACCCTATATGCTGCATCTATCGTCTTGAACCTAGTTCTCTTAAAGTAACTTGGCTCCGTGTATCTAAGAAATGCATTCTCTGTTTCTGCTCCAAGAATTATTACATAGATCTCTATCAATCCTACATGCATCCCATTTTCCAACTCTGCACCACCTGTAAGACCTGACATCTGTTGTTGTGCAGCTGCCCAATAGTACAATTGTAAGTCTGGGAGTGACCAACCTCCCCTGTCTCGTGGCAATGACATAAATCTTATAGCTCTTCTTGTCTTCCCCTGTGACCAAACAAAACGATTAATCAAATTATCTATTCCAGTAAACCTGTCAGAACCCGTCAATTGGACTCGCAGATATGTGGTTCAATCTCAACCCAAGATGAAGCCCGAATGTCCGCATACTCGTCATGGTCTGAGAGGGTCCGATTCTGGAGAGACAAAATGGCTGCCACAGTGCCGTGGTGCTGTGAGGTTGACGCTCTAGTCGTTTAACCTCGTTTTGGTGCGGAGAGTACGAACGGAGCGCAAGTTCTAGAAACTACGCACTTCACCTGAACCGTTAGCGAAGACGAACCTGTGTGCTAGCTCTGGTGATTTCCTTGAATCCTTAGTCCTAAAATATCCTGGTTGTAGTACTCCATTTGCGTTAGTGCGAGTGTCGAGGAAAAGTTGTTACGACGTATTAATTCAAACGCGTAATAACATTCCCCATTTCCAAGCCCGAGTTTCCAGCAGTGAAGAAAATCCCTGAAACGTCGACGAAGAAGTAGCGAGCAATGGTGATTTCCTGAGAAGAAGAACCCCAACGTTGAAGAGAGTCAGTCAGCGAACGGAAAGCTAAGTGACAATAACCAGTGTTTGGCCAAACTGAAGATATCCACAGTGACAGAAATTGTAATTTCAAATACGAAAAGACTTATTTCTTGAACCTTTTTGTGTGAAAACGAGAAAAGAAAGATTACATGAACTTTGTCTTCTTTGAGCAATTTGCCTAAGGAAAAAGACTATCTATAAGTAAAGACTCGTTCTAGAGACATTCCATTAATGGCAACTTACAGAAACCCAATTACAGCGTCATCGATTAGTTAGTGAAGTAAGTATGCTCAGAAAGATTTAGTTTTAGGATGGTCGTAGAATAGTGTCCGTAGGAATCTAACCCATCCGCTATTGTCTCCCTATGCAGTAACTACTAACTAGACGAGAAAAGCAATACCCCCTAAGAAGAGAAGCAAGGTCCCGGAAAAGATAAAGTGAGTTAATATTAGAACCCGTGAATATCAGAGTCAGAGTAGTAGAGTAGGGAAAACTAATGGTGTGCTCCTATTGCAGGTTTCTAACACGCAGACACCCTGAAGGAAGTTGTCTGAAGAAACTTTCCGGACCAGTCTCTTCTCTGTTTGTTATTTTATCCACACCCCCTTCCCGGAGGATGATGTAGGGAGGTTCCACTAGACCTGCCGACATCGTCTCTTGGGATTCGGGTATTAGCATCTAGTTCCCGAGCCTGAAATCATCTCTGCTCCTGCGCAAGTGAGAGTCAAGACAATACATACCAGGTAATGCTTGGAGCCCTGACAGAGTGAAGTGCCCAAGTATCTTTTGCGCCTGAGCAGAGATGGCAGAAGGAATAGATGTTCAATCGTTAGGGACAATCCTAGACGCAATCCACAAGGAACTGGGAGCAGTAAGAGAGGAGAACCAAAATTTAAAACAAGAAGTAGTTAACGCCCGAAAAGAGACAGCTGAGCTAGCCCTGAGATTACACCGAACTAGTAGTTTAGAGCGAGAAGCTATGAACCCAGTGTTAGAAGCGACAAATAGGTCCACAACACAAGTCATTCACTCCCTGTCTCCAGTTATCCCTCTAGCCGCCCCTGAAAGGTTTAACGGGGATCCACAGAAGGCACAGATATTCCTCTCACAATGCTCCTTACATTTCCTATGTCGTCCGTCCATTTTCCCTGACGCGCAGTCTAAAGTGGCCTTCATTCTCTCATATTTGAGCGGGGATGCAGCGGCCTGGTCCATGCCTCTAGTCACGAGAGAAGACCCGCTGCTGAGGAACTTCGAAAATTTCAAACAAGAATTTCTTTGAATATTTGATCGTAGGAGAATCTCCCAGGTTGTGGACAATGAATTACTTGATTTACGACAAGGTAATCGAGATTTAATAGCATATCTGGCGCAGTTCAACAAGTTAGTGGTGGAGACGGATTGGCCGGAAGGTAAGCGAGCAGCAGTTTTTTATCGTGGCTTAAGAGACGAGCTGAAGGACGCATTAGCCCAAATTCCGAATCGCCCAACGGAGATATCGGCCCTCATCGATTTAGTTCTAGAAATAGATTTTCGTCAAGGGGAGCGAAGAGGAGAAAAGAAAAAGGATTTCCGAGCGGCCATTCCTAGGTTCGACAGGGCACGTACCGAAGGAACAAGAACCTCTGAAGCGACATCAGGAATTGAACCAATGCAAATCGGAACCATCAGAGGACCACTGACGAAGGAAGAAAAAGAAAAGAGAAGGACTAATAACCTGTGCATGTATTGTGGTTCGAGTGGGCATTTTGTCCGAAACTGTCCGAGGAAGCCCAAAGGAACATTCAAGCCGAAGGAAAACTAGCGGCACCACCTGTGGCTGGAGTTGAATGGGTGGGTGCGATTACAGAAGAGACTCCAAATGAACACCACGTGGCGAACACCTTGCAAGCGGCGGCTCCACATTTGATTCTGTCTATGAGAGTGATGTTCCGATCAACGGTCCTAACCGAAGTCTCAGTAATGATAGACTCAGGAGCGACGGGAAATTTCTGTGACTTGCGTTTTGCGGACAAGGTGGGAATCCAAGCAATAAAGAAAAAGAAGAGCGAACCAGTCCGCGCTGTAGATGGAACTAATTTATCATCGGGACCCATCGTGAGCCACACGGAGGTGATGGAACTGATTACCGCAGATGGCCATCGTGAACAGATTCAATTTAATTTAATCGACGCCCCACAGTTTCAGTTAATTCTCGGATTGCCATGGCTCACGGAGCATAACCCTACGATTGACTGGAACTCCAGAACCGTTCTTATGGATTCAAATTACTGTTGCGAGAACTGTTTTGTTTCAAGAACAATCGGAGAGGGGATAAACCCAGCTCATGCCTTGAGTCTTGTGGAACATTCTGTGTGTGCCATTGACACACACCAGATTCCAGAGGTGTATAAGGAGTTCGAGAACGTGTTCAATGAAGTGGAAGCGGAACTTTTACCTCCACATAGAGTCTATGACTGCAAGATAGACTTAGAACCTGGAGCCAATTTGCCATGCAGTCGAGTGTATGCATTAACGGAAAAAGAACACCAACATCTGAAAGAATACCTGGACAAGTATTTGGCGAATGGTTTCATCCGACCATCACAGTCACCTGTCTCATCGCCCTTATTTTTTGTGCCAAAAAAGGAAGGAGAATTGAGAACGTGCATCGATTACAGAGCAATCAATAGGATAACAAAAAAGAACAGGTACCCCCTGCCCTTGATATCGGTTTTATTGGATCAGGTCAAAGGAGCCCAAATCTATACAAAATTAGATCTGCGAGGGGCCTACCATCTAGTCAGAATGCGAGAAGGAGATGAATGGAAGACTGCCTTTCGGACTAGATTCGGGCTGTTCGAGTACCAGGTGATGCCCTATGGGCTATGTAATGCCCCAGCTGCCTTCCAGCACTTTATCAATGATGTCTTGAAGGAGTTCATCGACCAGTGCGCCATTGTGTACATTGACGACATCTTGATTTATTCCTCCGATGTGACGAGACACCATGAGCAGGTGAAAGGAGTCTTGAGAAAATTGCAAGAGAACAAGTTGTTTGTAAAATTGGAGAAATGTGCCTTCGATGTCTCTCAGGTCGAATTCCTAGGATTTGTCCTTTCCCCGTCTGGCATTTTAATGGATCCAAAGAAGGTTGAGGCGGTGACCACCTGCAAATCTCCAACGAGTGTGAAAGAGGTCCAAGGCTTCATTGGGTCTGCCAACTTCTACAGACGATTCATCAGTGAGTTCTCCGGAAAAATTTTACCTCTTACCAGATTATTGAGAAAAGGAACGAGGTTCGAGTGGTCGAAAGAATCCGAAGAGGCCTTCCAAGCCTTAAAAGAAGCATTTACTACAGCACCGGTACTGCTTCATGCTGATCCATCGGAACCGTTTTACGTAGAGACCGATGCGTCAGACCAGGCGCTGGGGGGGGTCCTATCGCAGCGTCACAAGAGCACAGGTCAACTGCATCCAGTAGCCTACAGATCTAGGAAGCTGACCCCGGCGGAAATCAATTACACCATCACCGAGAAGGAACTACTGGCTATCAAAGATGCTTTCAAGGAGTGGCGGCATTACCTGATGGGAACACAGCATCAAGTCACAGTATTTACGGATCATCGCAACTTGAAATTCTTGAAATCCGCCAGAACACTCACGCCAAGACAACTTAGATGGTCCTTGTATTTTGCAGATTACGACTTTGTAATTACCTTTCGTCCAGGAGCACAAAATGGGAAGGCCGATGCGCTTTCCAGATTGGGCACCGAGTCTCAGAGAGCAGCCATCGATATTCAACCGATCATCCCCGAGAACAAGTTTATTGGGGCCACAGTCTTGATCGATATCCAAGAGGCCATAGCAGAAAGCATGAGTTCGGAGGCTATGCAGAATTGGGTTAAAGAAGATCCAAACAGGACAATTGTTCGTCAGTTGCCATATCATGGGGAGGCCTTGTATGTGCCAACAACGGAACTGCAGCAACAGGTGATGCGTGAATGTCATGATGATAAGCTGGCCGGACACAAGGGAGAAAACAAAACCGAAGAGCTGGTAAAGAGACACTATTGGTGGCCTGGAATGTCAACTGATATTGAGAGATATGTTAAGGCTTGTGAGGTCTGCGCTCAGGGAAAATCTGAACGACAAGCCCCAAAAGGGTTCCTGCAACCCCTACCCACCCCTCCTTATCCTTGGCACACAGTGACTCTTGATCTCATCACTGATTTATCTTTGAGCAGGGGTTTTGACCCCATTCTAGTGGTAGTAGATGCCTTCTCTAAAATGGCCCACTTCATAGCCTTAAAAGGAACTCCGTCAGCTAAACAATTAGCTGATCATTTTAGCTCCCAAATAGTCAGGATCCATGGCATACCCAAGGTGGTCATTTCGGATAGGGGTACCCAGTTTATATCCCATTTTTGGAGAGCATTTATGAAAGGTCTAGGTACTGAAGTCAGGTTTTCTACGAGCTATCACCCAGAGACTGATGGGCAAACAGAAAGGGTGAACCAAGAGCTGGAACAATACCTCCGACTATTCCTCCTGAAAGAGGAAATTCAGTGGGCAGATTACTTGTGGTCGGCGGAATTCGCCCATAACAATGCAAAAAATAGTTCCACCGGTTTCTCCCCCTTCTTCTTGAATTATGGACGACACCCAAATGCATCAATTCGACAAATGGAAGTTGCAGTCCCAGCTGTCAAAGACTTGGTTTCTCAGATGAGTCAAATCCAGCAAGAAGCAGCAGACAATCTACAAAAGGCTAAGGAGAAATATAAGACTTATGCAGATAAGAAGAGACGTGCTAGTCCTCCACTGTCAGTAGGAGATAAGGTGTGGTTGAACACAAGACATCTGAGACTAAAAGGAAATCGAAAATTTCAACCCCGCTTTATTGGTCCTTACCCAGTGGAGAAGCAAATTAATCCAGTTACCTATCAATTGACACTCCCTCCTAAGATGAAGATTCATCCTGTCTTCCATGACTCCTTGCTTAAGAGAGCTTCTGCAGGACTGAGAATGCAATCACCCCCTAAGCCAATTCACCTGGAGACGGGAACGGAGTTTGAAGTGAAAGAAATCCTGGATTCTAAGGTCTCCAGAGGGAAACTGTACTACCTCATCGATTGGAAAGGTTATGGGCCGGAAGAGCGATCGTGGGAATTGGAGGAAGATGTTCACACTCCCAGATTAATCCATTCCTTCCATCAACGCTACCCTTCCAAACCCAGACGGAAAGGGCCTACCTTGTTGGGGGGTACTGTCAGAACCCGTCAATTGGACTCGCAGATATGTGGTTCAATCTCAACCCAAGATGAAGCCCGAATGTCCGCATACTCGTCATGGTCTGAGAGGGTCCGATTCTGGAGAGACAAAATGGCTGCCACAGTGCCGTGGTGCTGTGAGGTTGACGCTCTAGTCGTTTAACCTCGTTTTGGTGCGGAGAGTACGAACGGAGCGCAAGTTCTAGAAACTACGCACTTCACCTGAACCGTTAGCGAAGACGAACCTGTGTGCTAGCTCTGGTGATTTCCTTGAATCCTTAGTCCTAAAATATCCTGGTTGTAGTACTCCATTTGCGTTAGTGCGAGTGTCGAGGAAAAGTTGTTACGGCGTATTAATTCAAACGCGTAATAACATTCCCCATTTCCAAGCCCGAGTTTCCAGCAGTGAAGAAAATCCCTGAAACGTCGACGAAGAAGTAGCGAGCAATGGTGATTTCCTGAGAAGAAGAACCCCAACGTTGAAGAGAGTCAGTCAGCGAACGGAAAGCTAAGTGACAATAACCAGTGTTTGGCCAAACTGAAGATATCCACAGTGACAGAAATTGTAATTTCAAATACGAAAAGACTTATTTCTTGAACCTTTTTGTGTGAAAACGAGAAAAGAAAGCTTACATGAACTTTGTCTTCTTTGAGCAATTTGCCTAAGGAAAAAGACTATCTATAAGTAAAGACTCGTTCTAGAGACATTCCATTAATGGCAACTTACAGAAACCCAATTACAGCGTCATCGATTAGTTAGTGAAGTAAGTATGCTCAGAAAGATTTAGTTTTAGGATGGTCGTAGAATAGTGTCCGTAGGAATCTAACCCATCCGCTATTGTCTCCCTATGCAGTAACTACTAACTAGACGAGAAAAGCAATACCCCCTAAGAAGAGAAGCAAGGTCCCGGAAAAGATAAAGTGAGTTAATATTAGAACCCGTGAATATCAGAGTCAGAGTAGTAGAGTAGGGAAAACTAATGGTGTGCTCCTATTGCAGGTTTCTAACACGCAGACACCCTGAAGGAAGTTGTCTGAAGAAACTTTCCGGACCAGTCTCTTCTCTGTTTGTTATTTTATCCACACCCCCTTCCCGGAGGATGATGTAGGGAGGTTCCACTAGACCTGCCGACATCGTCTCTTGGGATTCGGGTATTAGCATCTAGTTCCCGAGCCTGAAATCATCTCTGCTCCTGCGCAAGTGAGAGTCAAGACAATACATACCAGGTAATGCTTGGAGCCCTGACAAAACCAAGTTAAATTAAAAAACAGCGGAATTGTTCTAAATAAGTATAGAAATTTCGGCAACAGGTTCATCTTTACATAATTCACCCTCCCTACTATTGACATCTGTAGGTTATGCACCCTATCCAAATTCTTTTTCGCTTTGCTGATTATCGGGCAAATATTAATTTCCACCAATTTTTCCTGATCTGCAGTAATAGTTATACCCAAGTAGACCCCCTCAGTCCCCACCGAGTGTCTGTCCAGTTTGCATAAATGTTCTTTATAATTTGCGACTTACTTTTATTCAACGCATATCCTGCCGCCCGCCCAAACTGCTCTGCTTCCTGCTCTATTTCCCCTATAGCCTCTGCAGGTGACGGTGTGATGACCGCGATGTCGTCCGCGTAAGCTAGAACTTTTATGCTCCCCATTTGTGTGGTTAATGGGCAGATTCGGTTATTTAACTCCAATCTTAAGATCAACGGGTCTATGTACATTGCAAATAGCAGGGGCGAGCAGGGACACCCCTGCTGTGTGCCCCGAGTAATTGGAAAGGAGGGAGTGTGGCCTGCGTTCACCCTGACACAGTCGGTGGGTCTATGGTATAATGTTTGAATAGCCATAATGAAGCCTATCCCAAAGCTCCCTCTTCTTAGAACAGCGCACAGAAATTCCCATGCCACGCAGTCAAATGCCTTTTCTGCGTCGAGCAGCATGGCCGCCATAGGTTTCCCCTCTACTCCCTGCGCATCGAACAGCGTGATCATCTTCCTTACATGCAGTGTGGTGCCTCTTTGCGGGATAAAACCATGCTGATTAGGACTCACTAGTTGCCCTACTACTTTTGCAAATCTAGCTCCTAACACTTTTGAAAATATCTTTAGATCCGCATTAATCAGTGTTATGGGGCGGTATGAGCCTGGGTCTGAGGGCGCCTTTGCTTTTTTTAGAATTATTATAATATGCGCACCTGCCCAGCTAGCTGGGATGGAAGTCCCTGTCTGCGCTTTCCTAAAAGTTCTAACTAGATCCTGATAAATGGATGTCAGAAATATTTTATAAAATTCCCCGGGCAGCAAGTCAGGCCCAGCTGCTTTACCAGGTGCTAAGCTCGTCAGGGCCTCCTTGATTTCCTCTACACCCATGCAGGCATCCAACGACTCCCTGTCCGCATCCTGTAGCACTTTATAAGGTACATTTTGTAGATATCTTTCTATTTCCTCGCTATCTCTATCTTGCTCTTCCTCATAGAGTTTACAATAAAACTCCTTAAACACCTCTTGGATGCCCCTGCTATCTGTGATCATGTTGCCCCTACTATCTTTTATTTCTTTCACTTCTCCCTTGGCTATCCGCTGCCTTGTACGTACTGCTAGTGTTCGTCCTACCCTTTCGCTGTATTCATAACACTTCTCTCTTTGTGCGTTATATATTTTAGCAGCTTTTTCTGCTAGGTTCTCTTCCGCTGCGGCCTTAGCACACATAACCTCCTGTAATCGTTGCACCACCCCCTGACGCACCGTGGTAGCCTGCGCTAGCCGCTGCTCTGCTTCCCACAAAGCCATATTTAACTGTTAATTTTTGATCTTCTCTCTCTTCTGTTTAGCTAAACTATAGCTAAAAGTTTTGCCGTGAGCCCCCGCCTTAAATATATCCCATGAATTCCCAGCGCTAGTACTACCCCTATTGATATCCCAGAAATCTTTTATCCACCAGTGCATATGTGTAACATACTCTCTATCCTTCAAAAGCTCTTTTTCGAACGTCCAGGACTTTACCTGTCTTCTGAACCCACTGCCCTCCACTGTCAGAATTAGGGGATTGGGGTCTGATAATATACGCGGTAGTCTTTCTATCTTTATGTTAGGAAGCATTAATCTTGTCGTGAAAAAAGAATCCAGACGGACACATTTGCAGTGAGGGGCTGAATAGTATGTGAAGCCAGGATCATCTGATTTCAACTCCCCCCACACGTCAACCAGCGTGTTATTGTTTGCCATATTTTGAACAGCTCCACAAACCCTCTTTTTCCTTCCTTGATACTGTCCTTCTGAGTCTAAACCTAAACCTAAACCTAAACCTAGTGCCCCGTTGATGTTAAAATCTCCCGACAATATAACTCTGGGGGCCCATGTGGCTAGTTCAATATCTAAAAATTCAAATATTTCCGGATCATCCTCGGTTGACCCATATATCGAGCCTAGGGTAACCCATTCTTCTCCTATTTGACATTCAATCAGTGCCCATCTCCCCTATTGATCCACCAGTTTATTCCTCGTCTTTATGTTTACATGTCTAGTTAAGATAGCCACCTCCCTAATTTTAGCCCCCTGCTTTGAATGTGCCAGCAAACGTAGCCCGAGTTGTTCCAGCAGGAATGGTTTATTACCCTCTATGTGAGTTTACTGGAGTGAAATAAAATCGGCGTGCGAGTTCTTCAATAATAGAGCTACCCTTTGCCTTTTTAACCTATCATTCAAACCGCACACATTTAATGTCAGTACCTTAATGTTTGCAATCATTCTGATTCTTGTCTATTTCCCGTATTTAGCCCTCTTATATCCCAAGATCTCCTTAATTCTGCCCTAACCACGATATGATACAAATTACATTTTTATTGTATGCCCGTTCGAACCCCAAGAGCCCATTCTAAGTCCCTCTGTCCTGTGCTTCCCCCTCCCCGTCGACCCCACCCCCCACCCACCCATCACAGGCAACTAGGTCAATCCTGACCTATGTATGACTGTTTCTTGGCCCCCAGAGTGTCGCCCCCCCCTCTCCCATTTCTCTTGTTGTCTGTTTACCCATCTAATCATCATGAAGATAAAGAAAAAAAAAGGGAATAAAACTTTCTTAGTGCAGCAATAGTCCCTTACCCCTTCATCATCATTATTGCACTACTTATGACAAAATCACTATTACGCCTATTCATATAAACATATCATAGCGATTACTTTATCCACCACTATATACACATATACAATATCCTATGTGCTGTACAACACCAACATTGATAATGCCTAGTATCCTATGCATATTAACTGTTTGACTATACAACAGTACTCATTTAGAGCCCAGTCTATGTGCTCCCTGAGTTCTATTTTCACTCAGCTCTGACAAGAAATCCTGTGCCTTAACCTCGGAGTAGAATATTCTAGTATGTCCATCTAGTATCACTTTTAGTCTGGCTGGGAACAAGAGATAGGCCTCACATCCAGCTTTCTGAATCAGGTCAATAACATTTCTTAGCCTCCACCTTCTTTCTACTGTAACATGACAGAAGTCAGGCTGCGCGAAGAAAGTACTTCCTTTGTTGGTGCGGCGGTCCTGAGGCCTAGCCTTGTCCATGATCTCTTGTCTGGCCAGAAAATTCCCCACAAATACAAGCATTGCCCTTGGTTTATCATTACGAGAGGCTCCATAAGTCTTTTTTTGGGTCAGAGGGAATCTGTGTGCTCGTTGAACCTCTACATCCCAGTTCCAGCCCACCACCTCCGGGAATGCTACTTTCAGAAGGGCGATTACGTATGCTCTGGGATCTTGCTCCTCTACTCCTTCTGGTAAACCCAGCAGCTTGACATTATTGCGCCTCTGCCTGTTCTCAAAGTCTTCGAGCTTCCACTGCAGATCTTCATTGCGCTTCTCCTGAGTTGCTTTAAACTCCTACCATCGGGTTACCTCATCCTCTAATTTCCATGTCCTCTCCTCAACTTTGGTCACACGGCCAGCCATTTCAGCATATGATTTGTTCATTTTGCTTAAAGACCCCTCGATTTTCTTACTGACTTGCTTAGATCTTTTGGATTCTGCTCTTGCCTCTCCCTGCATCTGCTTCAGGGTTGTATACAATAGGTCCATTGTGGGGCCCTGGGATTGCTTTTGTATATTGAGAGAGCCAGGCTGTTGATCACTCACCTCCCCCTCCTCCTGGTGTTGGTTTGAAGTGGCTGAATAATCCCAGTCCAATTTTTTAGCCATCTCTAGGCGCGTTGGGCTAATCAGGCTTTGACTCTTTCGGCTCAGACGTCTTTTCTGCTGCTTTTTTTTTGGGTGAATAATGGGCCGCTGAATTGTGTCCTCTGATATGGATTGGGATTGAACGGAGTTAGAGTCTAAGGCCGATGTACAGCTTGACACAGAGCCCGCCTCTATGTCTCCTGAATCTGAGTCTCCGCTCCTAGATGATACATCCATATCATCATTTACTGAAAAAAATCACTCCTCATTAGGGGAGCCTGGAGATAGTGCATCTTTTTCTTTTTGGGTCTGAGGCTCTAAGGATTCTGTGCTGCCATCCTGTTTGCCTTTCTGCATGTTGCTCCCTTCGGTATACTCTCCCCTAGTTAGCCTTAGTGCTGCTTCAATATTGGCCCCTAGGTCTGTATCTCCCCCCTGTACCAGATATGCAGCAGCTGGCAGTGTGCCTGGGGGTAGGTATCGCTGCTCGTCTTTGTTTTGTCCAGCTGAGCCAACTGATCCCCCCGTCTATGTCTCCTTCTCCTATCACAGTAACCCCGATGGCCACTTCAGCGTTATCTTTCTCATTACTGCTGCGGCTGCTACGGCTTACCGTGTGTGCTGTTTGATCTCCCTCTCCATCTCCGCCCCCGTCAGGAGTTTCTGGTAGCACTGCAGTCACAGTCACAGTCACATCCGTTCTCTGCTCATCCTCCTCCTGCTCCTTCTCTGCTAGCTCGCCTGGCTCCGAGCTTCTCGCTGCCTCAGCCTCTGGGATTGTCCTACTCTGTGCTCCTGGTGCATGCACTGTATCTGTCTCTGTGTCTGAAGCCGCTTCTAGTAGAGCTTGGACTGCTGTTAGGGGTGAGAGTGCCGTACAATCGACCCCATCTGTAGTGCTATCGTGTGTTGCCGCAGATCTTCCAGTGCCTCCTGGCCCTACTGCGAGAGCCTCCAACATCGTGGGCTGCTTTAGTGCTTTAGGAGTCATTTCTTTCCATAGTGGGGTTGATGCTTTCAGGGCTCTTTTCTCCGTCGCAGCCAATGCCGCCTTGCGTTCTGCTCTTTGTATGGCCCTTGCTTCGGCATCTCTCTCTTTCTCTCTCCTCTTTAGCTCTCTTTTTTTAGCCGCCGAGTCTGTGGTGTTATCAGTCCCCCTTGCCGCCGCTTGTTTCCTGGTGACAGCATGTGAGTCTGGCGGTTTACTAGCCTCATCGCCCTCCCTCTGCTTTGCACAGCGAGTAGGCATCTTAGATCGGTCTCTGCTAGTAAGTCTGCGCTTCCAGGTGCCTTGTAGGGGGATTCCGCGAACCTGAAATGTTCTGTTTAGTGATTTCTGCTGTAACAGATTTAGAGCCTTAAGTACAGTGGACATAATGTAGTTATTTAGCTGTCTTGGGACTTGAGTGCTCTTTGTCCTAACATTTTATTTTCCGCTAGACTATAGTTTTTCTATTTTGCACTCTTTTACTTAGATTGATATCATTACTTTGTGCTCTGGAAGTACTTCATGAACTCTTTTGTCTCTTCATCTTAATACCCCCTTTTTCTTGAGAGAAAAAAAACATACATACAGAAAAGAATTACATTTGTTTGGCACAACATTGGGGTACTTTACCGATAATGCACAGAACACTTTGCGTTCTCGAACTTTTGACAACATTTTCTCTTTACTAATAGATGCAAGCAAAATGCTAATGTCATGGGTACTTTACTGTCAATTAGAGTGAATATGCAACAAAAGAAAAGAAAAGAAAATACAGATAATACCTATGCAATGTAATAACTAGAGGGTACTAATGATATAATCCAAGATGGAGGAAGAAATGAGCTATTGACCTTACATGCAAAATTAGTCTGTGTAATAGTGCTTTTAAAGAGGCTGGTTTTGGAAGGTGTTTCCCTTTAAAAGTATTGTCTGCACATTGTAACTCTATGACCCTGTTGAAGGTTACGGCTGAAACGTATTGATTTCTTTCTTTTTTCTGCAATGATTGTGACTATGATTAAATAAAAAGACTAAAAAGGACATTGGTGACTGGCTGTGCAGCTTTCCTTGCCTCTGGTGGATCAGAGGCTCTTTGGGAACGTGTGTGGTTATACATATATATATTAGGACGTTATTTCTATTCAAAAAGCATTTTTTATTTGCCAATATCTTTGGTGCCGTTTGAGGAACCTTCGCCAAATTTGAAAAACTAATGGCCCACTCACTTAAAAATTTCAGAGCGATTCGTGAAGTAGGGTCCAAGAAAAAGGGGGGGGTTCCAAAATGTGTTTTCTCAATGTTCATTTCCATAGGAAACTTTAGACACAACTACAGCCCGAACTGCTGAACGGAATTACACCAAATTTGGCAAAAAGGTAGCTTTTGGTTCAGAAAGCATTCTTTCTGTTAAATGGTGTTACTCCATTCAGTAGTTCCTGAGAAATTGAAATATCTCTCAGATATACAAATATGGTGGCGGTGGATCCACAAACTCTTCCGATCTCATGCCTGAGATCTGATTGGCTGCCAACACTTCAAACCAGGAAGTGTTGGCAGCCATTTTGTGACTCGGTTGAACCGAGCCACAAGATAAAAGGTCAACAAAATTCACAATTAAGAAAAGGGGGTGGGGTAGAAACACCCTGCCCTTCTAGGCCTGCTCAGGGGGGCAACGGGGACCTCTGGGGCCCAAAATATATTTTTCTTTTAACATTTCAGGGGAATTTGCATTGGATCAGCAAATCTGGCCAAAATACTTTTTTTAATTGAAGCGTGGGGTCTCACAATCGATTTTCTTTGAGCCCCTGAGTGGGCCAGGTCCTGGGGCAATCATTAAAATAGATGCAGGGCCGGTTCGGGCCCCTGCAATCCTGGGGACTGCCACTTCTCTGGGGATTTATTTTCTAAATAAATGCATAGGGAGGCTCCTGCCCCCCACACAGCCCCGGGGACTGCCACCTCCCGGGGATAATTATTTTAAATGCGGGGGCCATGTTGACTCTCTGCAGCCCTGGGGACCAGCACCCCCCAGGGGCTAAACTTAAATATACATGGGGGGCTCCAGTGCCCCCTTAGGGCCCCGGAGACACTTTGCTTTTTACCCCCAGGGAGCTGCATGTCAGCAGCTCCCTGAGGGTAAAAAGCCATGCTGACTCTCGCAGAAGGTGGGAACCAGCCAGAAAGCAGGGTCCTTCATGCTCCCCCTAAAGTCCGCAAACAGCTGGCCATACCCCATTGGGTAGGGCCCGGGGCCAAAAATGGCCCGGGAGGGGGGACCCCTCATGGAGTTGTAATGGACCTGGGGAACTCCACCCCCAGGACCGGCTCCTGCAATGTCCCGGGCTGCCCACACCCCAGTACATTGTAGTTTGCTATGGGATGGCAGGAACACTGTTCCTGCCATCCCATAGCAAATAGTGTGCTCACTTTGAACAAGCGAGAGCACTTTGCTCCCACTTGTTTAAAGCGGATACACTTTGCTTTTTAGACCCAGGAAGCTGCATGTTAGCAGGTTCCTGAGGATAAAAAGTAACACTCGCTCCTGCAGGAGGCAGGAGCCGGCCAGACCGCGGGGGCCTTCATGCTCCCCCAGGGTCCCAAAACCTTGTGGCCTCTCCACAGCCCTGGGGACCACCATCCCCCAGGGGCTAAATTCAAAAGATGCATGGGGCTCCAGTGCCCCCATGGGACCCCGGGGATACTTTGCTTTTTAAACTCAGGAGCTGCATGTCATCAGCTCCCTGAGGGTAAAAAACCATGCTGGCTCTCACAGGTGAAACAAAAGGGGATGATGGACGGAGCTTTTGAGAAAATCAAACACTCACCCCCAGTCAACTGATCTGGGTTTAATCCATCACCATTCTTTAGCTCACTCAGCCACCCCAGTTCAGACATGGCCATATGCAAATCAGTCTGACCCGGTGCCTCATGGGAACAGTCCAGCCCGAACTGCCAAGCCATGTCTTCCCTGGACCAGAAACAAGCATCCTGGGACCGGTTTCGGATTCACAATCCTCATCAGCCAGGCTATCTTGAATCCAGTGTCCAAGTGAGCTCTCAGAGGTGGCAGGAACCGGCCAGACAGCAGGGGCCTTCATGCTCCCCCTACAGTCCCCGAACAGTTGGCCATACCCCGTAGGATGGGGTCCCCAGTGCCAAAAATGGCTTGGGAGGGGGGGTACCCTCATGGAGCCGGAAATGGCCTTGGGGACCACCACCCCCAATAGCTGGCTCCAGCAATGTCCAGGGGTGCTCACAACCGGGACATTGCAGTTTGCTATAGGATGGTGGGAGCACTGCTCGCCATCCCATAGAAAACAGTGCGCACGCTTTGAACAAGCAAGAGCACTTTGCTCTTGCCTGCCCAAAGCAAGTACACTTTGCTTTTAAAGCTATGCCAGCTTCCGCAGGAGGTGGGAGCCGGCCAGACAGCGGGCCTTTTTCCTCCCATGGTCCCCAAACAGCAAATTATGGTTTGGCGTGTAGCTTGATTTGCAGTCTATCATTAGTTTCTATGATAAGATGGCTGCCCAATGAACTTTGATACATGATATAATATAACTGACCAAATGGGCTAATTGACATTGAGGAGGACCAAGAGGCTGAAAATCGTTTGTTGCTGTTTATTTGCATGCTAATAATAAATTAATATACAGTTTTTGGGTGCACAATGTCTGGATTTGCAAATATTTCACGAGACCGTCTTCGTGAGTCGTGGCACCCGTTACTAGACGAGCGGTGGCTTTGGCAGAGAAGTGAAACATATATATACATATATTCACTGAAAAAACCATAGGTTATAGACCATATATAGTTAGGAATTAGCATTTACAAAACCTTATTTTACTCACACAAAACCATTGAAATTCGCATATATAGTTAGTTGCACTAACTATATATCGCGCACCCGCAATCCACTGCTGATGATGTCACATATTACATCATTCATGACATGGTCAGTGACATCACTGATGACATCACTGATGGCATCTCAAATGACATCACTGATGACATCACTGATGACAACATCCAGTGACTGTATGTTTCTGTAAAGTTAAAATATGTCTTACATATTGAAGAATGAGTGGATGTATAAGTGTCTGGATGAAGGATTTAGTAGGTGCATGACTGACTGTATGAGTGAGTGATTAAATGTGTCTCACTGAGTGCATGGGTTAGTGACTAAACTGTCTTAATTTGTGCATCATTATGTCTGTTGTTCTGTAAACTGCTGCATGTGTTGATCAGTAGCTATATGAGTAACTATATGGGTTATTGATTGGTTGCCCAAGTATTTGTATGGGAGACTGATTGTGTGTGTAGGTGGCTGGGAGGTGTATGACTCTGTGCATAGATGTGTGAGCAGTTGATTCACTAGATGTATGGGTTCAAAAGTGCATGTGGAAACAGCTGTATGGGCGGTTGACTGTGTGCATGAGTGTATTGGTGAGTGAATGGATATCTCAGTGCTACATGTCAAAGTAAGTACATATGTAAAACACAGTACATGTGAGAGTTGACATATATAAATAACTGTGCATAAGAGCCAGTGAATGTGTGAGTGGCTGTATGGATCATTGTGAACTTGTATCAGGGATTGTATAAGAGAATAAATATGTGTTAGTATATGTTTGAATAAGTAAGGTGTGTATAACTGTATAGTTGAGGAAATGGAGGTGTGATTGATTCTTTGCATGACTGACTAGGTGTGTGAGTAACTCCATGGATGAGTGACAGTCTGTGAGTGTCTGTTTACACTGATTGTATCTAAGGTTATATTAGAGTCTGAAGAGGTTCATCGTATTATCACATGAATGATATCATCAGTGATGTGATCAGTAATGTCAAATGAGATGTCATCAGTGATGTCATCAGTGATGTCATTTGAGATGTCATTAGTGATGTCATCAGTGATGTCATTTGAGATGTCATCACTGATGTCATCAGTGATGTCATTTGAGATGTCATAAGTGATGTCATCAGTGATGTCACTGACCATGTCATGAATGATGTAATATGTGACATCATCAGCAGTGGATTGCGGGTGCGCGATATATAGTTAGTGCAACTAACTATATATGCGAATTTCAATGGTTTTGTGTGAGTAAAATAAGGTTTTGTAAATGCTAATTCCTAACTATATATGGTCTATAACCTATGGTTTTTTCAGTGAATTTTCAAGGTTTTGTAAATGCTAGTTCCTAACTATATATGTTCTATAACGTATGGTTTTTTCAGTGAATTTCAATGGTTTTTTAATTGCAAATATCAAAAGCTGTAAAATGTATTCTTCTTTTAAAGGAAAAATATATTTTTTATATATTTAATATAATTTTTTTATGTATATACATTTTTTTTTTTTCGCTACCGGTCTGCGCACCGGGTAGCTTCCCGTTAGCTCAATTTGGTGCCGCGACCGGATCCGCGCACCGGGAAACGTTCCGTTAGCGCAACTGCCGCATTCGAAAACAACATAGTGACGCGTCACGTAAGCGCGACGTATCGCGTTGCCGCGTAATGCGTCTTATGACGCGCCGCGTTAGCGCACTCGGAAGTTGCGCACGTGTAACGTAAGTGTAACAGGTCATGTGACCTGAAAATAACACTTTTCATTGGTTTAGAGCATTTTTTTTCCCAAATGATGAAAGCCCCCACCTTTTTTCCTCACTCTGACTTTCATCTTTGTGAGAGGAAGACCTGTTTCTGCTTGTTCAGTCATGGCATCTGTAGTAGCTGCAGCTGGTGGACCCCCACCACCACCACAACCACCTAGGAAGGAAGGACCACCTGCAAAGTTCCTTTCAAACCCAGAGGAAGAGGAAGAAGAAGAGGAAGAGGAGGTAGAGCCGAGGCAGTTCTTGCGTGAAGAGCCCCAGCAATCCCACCGCTTAGACCATTTTATATGGCAATTTTTTTCTTACCCTCGAGGGCAAAAAAGAGGTCAGTCAATGCCCGGCTGGTGACATGCCTCATTGCGATGCAGATCTGTCCCGAGGCACAGACAAAAAGTATAGTTTTGGAAACTATACTATGCACCGCCACATGCAGAGGTGGCATCCAATCAATTATAGCGTTGCTGAGGTGCGTCACCTCCAGGATAACCCACCAATATTATTTTACTGTTTCCCTTGGTTTTCCCCTTGTTACGCTCTCCGGAACGCTACCCGGTGCGCGGACCGGGCGCTAACCGTGCAAAAATTTGGAAAAAAAAGGCGGTGTTTTTTTTACATATATGGGCCTCCTCAGCCACCCTCAGAAAACCTAGGGGGTAAGGATATGTCTCCCGTGCCCCCTTATACCCATTCCCAACATTGTTTATCCTCCGTCTTGTGACTAAATTGGTCCGAAACACAAGATGGCAGACTCCCGTTACGCTACCGGTGAGCTACCCGGTTCGCGTACCGGGTAGTGCTTCCACCAAGAAAAATCGAAAAAAAAAATGTATTTATTTTTTGCCCCACGGGGCCCTTTAATAGCCCCCACATCAATCCTAGGGGGTCAGGAGGGGTCTACCTTGCCCCCTTTCATTCATTTCCCCCTTCGTTTATTTCCACCTCTTGTCTCTCGATCCTACTGAGAGACAAGATGGCGGCCGCTCCGGACTGTTTAGAATGTCACTGGAGAGCCAATCCGCTTCTCCTCGCGAAGTTCCGTTACGCGTCTGGTACGCGAACCGGGGCGCTAACCGGGACGCTGTCACAGATATATATATTTTTTTGAACGTTAATTTCTCAAAATCCACTGGAGCACATATCTTGAGACCTAGCAAAGGCACATCGGGCAAACAGTCTCTACAACTTTGCCAAGTTTCATAGAAATCCATTCAGCCGTTCGAACTAAAAGTGAGTCCAACTGCCCTATGGAAAACTCAATGTTAAAAACACGTTTTGGGACCCCCCTTTTTTCTCGACCCCCGCTTGACGAAACCCCCCCAAACTTTCAGGGGACGCTCAGAAACAAAATGTGCCATTTTCCTGAAAATTTCAGCCAATTCTGTCCATCAACGTCAAAGTTATTCAACATAGAATTTTCAGAAATCCCTATTAAAAAAAATCCTAACTATATATACCTACTGGCGACCGCCAGTAGGTAATATATATACATATATATATATGTACACTGCGGGTAACACGATCATTCACGCAAATAGTTTCCACCCAACACCACTCAAACAGTCCATCCCCTATGCGGAACGCAACTGTAGCACCAGTGAAGGGCTATCTGAAGCAAAAAACAATCTATTCACGAGATTGAAAAAGAGAGGATACACTGATAAAACCTGTAAGATTGCCGAATTAAAGTGCAGCACAAAAAACCGACATGACCTACTGTTCCCAGAGGCATCAGAGTCAGTAATCACAACACAAGAAAGACAACCCCCTAGGTTAATCACAGGTTTTAATCGCTACCATGCGAACCTTCGAAAAATACTCAGAAGGCACTGGCCTTTGGTCCGGAATGACACAACCATAGGGGACAAAATGGGTGACAAACCATTAGTGTCCTTTAGAAAAGCCAGATCAATGCGTCAACAATTGGTACGCAATGCCCCTGTCATCACTAAACAAAAAAACTGGCTTCAATCACGAAAAGGCTTTAAAAAGTGCGCCAAATGCAAGGCATGCAGTCATGGGAGCAATACAACAAGTATTACAGTACCCTTCAGAAGAAAACCCTACACCATCAGAGAGCATTACACATGTAAGATGGAGTATGCAGTCTATGTGCTCACGTGTGTATGTGGCAAACAATATGTAGGGTCCACAATCCACCCAGTGCATGTACGAATCCTGCAACATCTAAGGGCAATCACAAATAAGGATCTTTCTTACCCAGTAGCACGACATATTCATGAGGTTCATGAAGGAGATTCCAAAGGTCTGACATACTTTGTCATAGACAATATCCCCAAGAATGTGAGGGGCGGAAACCGCAAACTTGCGTTACGCCGCCTAGAATCCAGATATATCATTTTACTGAATTCTAAGATCCCCTCAGGGCTCAATGCTGATGAAGCCCTAAGTGTCCATATCTAGTGCAGTTTTCCCCCACCTCAGTACCCTTAATAACAACTACCCAGATTGCGCTATCACTGGAATTAATCTACTTAAATTGTCACATGGAAACAAGTCACACCCATCAGCCACACTGACACCTTTACCTGAGTACACCTAACTTAATCCCTGTAAAGTTTAAGCACTTCACCCCCCTTGCTTCAGTGAAAATAAACACAATAATTGTGTAAATGCGCACTTGCGCTGAGACACGGTTTCATTTATTGTGTAGAATGTGGGCTAGAGTTATCACCACTACAGTGACAAACGGGTTCACCAAACCATGGGAGAGACACTCTTTATAGCTAAACGCCGTTTGTAGCTTACCGACTTTTAGAGATGGAACGTGGAACGCTGGAACATGTTCTGACTCTACCATTAGGCCGACAAACCGATCGTCGGTAAGCGCGAACCCTTTTCATTACTCGATCTGTAAACGAGACCCAATCACATATGTGACACGTTCCTCTCCCGAGTAACGCCTACACCTTCCATGACGCCTTGGGAGACACCACCGATGTAATTAGTATACATCTGGAAAGCGGGGAAATGTAATTGTGGTATTACAATGAATATAAATAACTTAACATGAATATATTAAAAACAACGAGTGTGGCAAATGTAATGAAAGAAATTGATTCAACAAAAGTGGTCTAAACATGATGTGAATGTTAAAAATAAGTGTGATTATACGTGAACAAGTAGTTAACGAACCTGCCAAAAATGTAACAGGCATGTTAACATTCACGTCAACACGAGGGTGGAACCACGTCACCTTGGCAACAAATAAATGCCAATTAGTTATGTTAATTGTAACTCATGTGACATTGTAACATGTATATAAAGCGCACTATTCAGTGGTCAGATGTTAGTGAGCAAGGCGGGAGTAGCCGCCGAAACGCGTCTGAGCAGAAGCTGATTTGAAAAATAAAAACCCTTGAACTAAGATACACGGAGTCAGCGCCTTCTTTGATGATCAAGATTGGTTTGGCAGAAATATATATATATATATATATTTATATATATATATATATATATATATATATATATATATATATATATATATATATAATTTCTATGGCAAAATGAAACCCCTCATTTTGTTCCTTTTCAAATTAAATGTATTAAGTGTTACCACTTTATTCCAATCAAGATGACTTCAGGTGTGCCATACTTTTGTCATAAGTAAGACTGTTAGCGTTCTAGTTGTTCTTTAGAACACTCTGGGACATTCTGTCATTGGGCTATAGTTGGGCTACATCTGGCTGATATTTGGGCTACATTTGGGCTCTTTTGTCTCTGGTGGCCATCTTGGGAGACTGCATATCAGAATTCTTTTAATGAAATATAAGAGGATTTGAGAAGTCACTCAAAATGTGCCCTAATTTTTCTTTCTTCAGCAATAATCATAATTTCTATGGCAAAATGAACCCCCTCATTTTGTTCCTTTGCAAATTAAATGTTTTAAGTGTTAACACTTTATTCCAATCAAGATGACTTCAGGTGTGCCATACTTTTGTCATAAGTAAGACTGTTAGCGCTCTAGTTGTTCTTTAGGACACTCTGGGACATTCTGTCATTGGGCTATAGTTGGGCTACATCTGGCTGATATTTGGGCTACATTATGTTTTTTTTGTCTCTGGTGGCCATCTTTGGGCTACATTGGGCTACATTAGGCTACATTTGGGCTCTAACATATATATAGCCCAATGTAGCCCAATATATATTTTTCAAAGTTAATTTTCGGAAAAACCACTGGAGCATATATCTTGAGACATAGCAAAGGCACATCGGGGTACAAGTCCCTACAATTTTGCCAAGTTTGGTGGAAATCCATTCAGCCGTTCGGGCTAAAAGTGAGTCCAACCGCCCTGTGGAAAACTCAATGTTAAAAACACGTTTTGGGACCCCCCTTTTTTCTCGGCCCCCGCTTGACGAAACCCCCCCAAACTTTCAGGGGACGCTCAGAAACTCAGAAACAAAATGTGCCATTTTCCTGAAAATGTCAGCCAATTCCGTCCATCAACGCCAAAGTTATTCAGCATAGAATTTTCAGAAATCCCTATTCAAAAAAATCCTAACTATATATACCTACTGGCGACCGCCAGTAGGTAATATATATATTAAACACACACGCAGGAATCCCTTCGGAATGAGGCCTCAGAGAGAAGGGTTTTTTCAACTATTTATTGTCAGCATGCCGGCAACTGGCAACACGGGGCCCGTACCTCACAGACTTCAGACGCCAAACGCGTTTCGGGAATGGAAATCCCTTCTTCAATGGCGTAATGTTCTTGAGAGAATGAACAGCGCTGCTGCTTCGCGCACCCTAAATCTTCAACACCTGCCATCATGGGTGTGGCCGAGACTACGGCCTCCTGGATGTTGTAGTGCGCTGCATGTCCTTCCCAAAGTGGGCGTGCTGATCACTTTCAAATTAAAACATAGTACAGTCCCAAGTGGGTGGAGGCGGGCATCCGCTGTCATTTACCCCGCTTTGCTGCTGGCATTGTGAATGAGCCTGCACTACCCTGCATAGATGCCAGCCAGTCTCTCTTCCTGGTGCACAAGCGCCGGATCGGCACTTGCAGGACCCGCCTGACCTGCGGTGGGCCTCCTTCCACGGCCGGAAAAAGCCGTTTTCAAATAAACACACACGCAGGAATCCCTTCAGAATGAGGCCTCAGAGAGAAGGGTTTTTTCAACTATTTAATGTCAGCATGCCGGCAATTGGCAACACGAGGCCCGTACCTCACAGACTTCAGACGCCAAACGCGTTTCGGGAATGGAAATCCCTTCTTCAATGGCGTAATGTTCTTGAGAGAATGAACAGCGCTGCTGCTTCACGCACCCTAAATCTTCAACACCTGCCATCATGGGTGTGGCCGAGACTACGGCCTCCTGGATGTTGTAGTGCGCTGCATGTCCTTCCCAAAGTGGGCGCGCTGATCACTTTCAAATTAAAACATAGTACAGTCCCAAGTGGGTGGAGGCGGGCATCCGCTGTCATTTACCCTGCTTTGCTGCTGGCATTGTGAATGAGCCTGCACTACCCTGCATAGATGCCAGCCAGTCTCTCTTCCTGGTGCACAAGCGCCGGATCGGCACTTGCAGGACCCGCCTGACCTGCGGTGGGCCTCCTTCCACGGCCGGAAAAAGCCGTTTTCAAATGAACACACACGCAGGAATCCCTTCAGAATGAGGCCTCAGAGAGAAGGGTTTTTTCAACTATTTAATGTCAGCATGCCGGCAACTGGCAACACGGGGCCCGTACCTCACAGACTTCAGACGCCAAACGCATATATATATGTACATGTGTGTATATATATATATATATATATATGTGTATATATATATATATATAGAAAAACACCTCCTCTCAAAGAAAGAAGCAGGAGCCTCAATGGGGAAGAGAAGCAGCAGCACCTTTATTTCAGACTGGTGGCGTATGCATTTCGGCCGGTGTGGCCTCGTCAGCGCCTGCGGTGGTGAAAGCGGAAGTCCTGGCGTTCTGCAGCTTAGTAAGGCACCCAACCCCACAGTGATAGGTGCAGTGTCCTGGCTCCGCCCCTCAGCACAAAAGTCCTCAAGTTGAAGGGTCCGTGTAGATCAGCGGACTCCATCTCCCAGGATGCAGCAGTGGCGCCCAGGTGAGTATGGCTGTGGAGCGGTCTTGAGAAATTCAAGCTAATAGCTGAGGGAAAGGTGCGCTGCAAAGCGTCTGAAACCGCAGAGTGAAACACGGAGTGCAGCCTCGAGTCCCCAACGCCTCTTCAACCATAGGGCCAAGTCACCAATTGTAGCGTGAGCAAGGAAGATTAGCCCCAGCTCAGGTAGTGAAGAAATAATTCACAATGGCGCTTCAGGTGCGTGGTCCGCCGGCGGGACAGGAGACATTCAATACCTTGAAAAATGAAGAAATGCCGAAGCAGGTTCCAGAGTCTCCGGGCCACTTTAAGAAGAGGGAGCTCCTGAACCGCGCCTCTGGAAAGCGCGTAGCAATGTAGAAAAAAAATATATATATATTACCTACTGGCGGTCGCCAGTAGGTAGTTATAGTTAGGATTTTTTTCAATGTTAAATCTCAAAATTCTATTTGGAATAACTTTGGCACCGGTTGACGAATCTGCCTGAAAATTTCCTGAAAATGGCCTCGTCGAGCTCCGGTTCTTCCCTGAAAGTTTGGGGGGGGATACGTCAAGCGGGGGCCGAGATAAAAGGGGGGTCCCAAAACGCGTTTTCCCCATGTTAATTTCCATAGGGCGGTCGATTTCACTTTTAGCTCGAACGGCTGAATGGATATACACCAAACTTGGCAAAATTGTAGGGACTGGTAGCCCGATGTGCCTTTGCTATGTCTCAAGATATGTGCTCCAGTGGATTTTGAGTAATTTAGGTTCCAAAAAATATATATATCTATAGGCGCTCTACGGTGCGCGCACCGGCGAGCGCTCCAGGCGCGACACGCGACTTGCGCGCAGAAAGCTGATTGGCTCTTGGGTGTCTGTAAACATTCTAAACAGTCTGGAGCGGCCGCCATCTTGTGTCTCGGTAAAATCGAGACACAAGGGGTTTGAAAAAAAAAGGGGCAAATGACCATAAGGGGGAAGAGTAGACCCCCTCTGACCCCCTAGGTTTGATGTGGGGGCTAAAATAGGGTCCTGCGGGGCATTACATTTTTTTTTTTTTTTTCGATTTGCGCGGGGGAAGCGCCTGGTACGCGCACCGGGGAGCGAAGCACGGGGAAAATCCAGGACCATATTTATGAAGGCCTTGCGCTGCCAGTTTTGCGCCGCCTGTGCGTCACTTTTTGTGACGCACCAGCGGTGTAAAAAAATGCGCCTTGTTACGCTATATTTAAAAAGTGACGCATCTATCTAGATGCGTCACTTTTTAAATATAGCGCAACGAGGCACATTTTTTTACACTGCTGGTGCGATGCGTCACTTTTCTGTGCGCACTCCTTATGACATTCCAGATGTGTCATATTTAATGTATGACGAATCATGTTGCAAGGAGTTACAGATACGTCAGTATTTCTGACATATCTGTAAACATAAAAGTGACGCGAGGCAGGCGTAAGATTTTGACGCAACAGCATCCTAAAAGTGACGCAGTGAAATCTCATAGATTTCAGTACGTCGTTATTACCAAGCTTTTTGCGGGGGAATGCCCCCTCTGCATACATTATACCTGACACAGATATAATGTGGCGCAGAGTTTTAAAAAGTGACCCATCTACCTAGATGCGTCACTTTTTAAATATAGCGCAACGAGGCGCATTTTTTTACACCGCTGGTGCGATGCGTCACTTTTCTGTGCGCACTCCTTACGACATTCTAGACGAATCATGTTGCAAGGAGTTACAGATACGTCAGTAATTTTGAACTAAAAGTAAACATAAAAGTGACGCATTGCTGGAGTGCGTCACAAAAGTGACGCAACTCCAGTAATGCGTCCTTTCACAAGGGGAAAGAACCATCGCACCAGCGGTGAAAAAAAATGCGCCTCATTGCGCTATATTTAAAAAGTGACGCATCTAGGTAGATTATCTACGTCTATGAGATATCACTGCGTCACTTTTAGGATGCTGTTGCGTCAAAATCTTGCGCCTGCTTCACAGCAGGTGTTAGACTGACGCAAGACCTTTCACATGGTGCTTTTTCCATGTGAAAGGACACATTACTGGAGTTGCGTCACTTTTGTGACGCACTCCAGCAATGCGTTACTTTTGTGTTTACAGATACGTCAGAAATACTGACATATCTGTAACTCCTTGCGACATGATTCCTCATACATTAAATATGACATATCTGGAATGTCATAAGGAGTGCGCACAGAAAAGTGACGCATCGCACCAGTGGTGTAAAAAAATGCGCCTCGTTGCGCTATATTTAAAAAGTGACGCATCTAGGTAGATGGGTCACTTTTTAAAATCCTGCGCCACATTATATCTGCGTCAGGTATAATGCATGCAGAGGGGGTGTTCCCCCGCAAAAAGCTTTGTAATAGCGACGCAGTGAAATCTTTGAGATTTCACTGCGTCACTTTTAGGATGCTGTTGCGTCAAAATCTTGCGCCTGCTTCACAGCAGACCTTTCACATGGTGCTTTTTCCATGTGAAAGGACACATTACTGGAGTTGCGTCACTTTTGTGACGCACTCCAGCAATGCGTTACTTTTGTGTTTACAGATACGTCAGAAATACTGACATATCTGTAACTCCTTGCGAATTGATTAGTCATAAATTAAATATGACATATCTGGAATGTCATAAGGAGTGCGTCCAGAAAAGTGACGCATCGCTGTTTTCACGTAGCGATGCGTCACTTTTCAGAAATGAGGCCTCCAGTTTATTCACTGTGTCACCTCTACGACCCTTTCTTGCGTCAATACGTCCCTTTTGCATACATTACACCAGACGTAGGAATAATGTGGCACAGGGGTTTACAAAGTGATGTATTTACCAAGAAACACCACTTTGTAAATATGAATAAATAAGGTGCATTTTTTATTGGAATGTTGTGTCACAAAAAGTGATGCTTTGGTGGCGTTAAAGTGACGCATGGCTTCATAAATGAGGCCTTCTACCTTCAACTCCAGCAATGCATCTTTTCTTACCCTTCCACACCCCTCCTTTTCAACATTTTCTTTGAATATCAACATTCCCCATATTCACTCTTCTTCTCATAACTTTCTTTTCTAACACTCACCTTCTTTCAGTCCTCCTACTTCACTTCTTTTTTCCTCTCATACCTTTCTGTTCTTTCTTACTCATTCTCTTTTCAATTATCAATGCACTATATTTCACTTACTCTTCATTTTTTTAAGAATATAGCTCTTTGATGAGAATTGGAGGTAGTTCTGAAAAGAACTTTTGGTTTTCTTCTTTTTTCAAAACAGGAACAAAAACAGGGAATGGAAACTGCTCAACAGGAGCAAAAAGAACAAAAACAATTAGGGGTGGAAAGGGCAGCGATGGTTTTCTAATGCTCGAACCATGAGCTGGACACTTTGTTCTCCAAAGGTAAGCAGTTGATTGCAGTATCTGCATCTGAGGACACCATGGTTAAAAGCAGGTTGAATGTTTGGCACCTGCTCCTGCGATTGCCCTCTCCCAGAAGAAGTTGCTCCTCCGGTTGATGTAGAGGCCCTATCACTGGGAACCTCTTGTGCCAGAGCCCTGACACTTTCCCGGGCAAAATTCTGGGGGTGCCTCCTCTCCACATGCCGGATCATCGTGAAGTTCCCAAATGAGTATTTTTTTGGGGGGTCACCCCGTGACAGGACCTGTTTGCAGATCCTGCACTCCACTTTTGGAGCATTCACTTTCTTCTGGTCAGCTGGAATCTTAAAAAATTTCCATATAAAATGTTCCTTCACCTTTGGGGTAGGAGGCTCTTCATTGATGAAATCAGGTTCATCCTCACTGCTGGATTCTCTGGCAGCCATGGTAAATCAAGAAAGATCCAGGAGCAAAAAACAGGTCTTTCAGTCACAAAAGTGAAAGAAGAAGTGAAGGAAATGGGTGGGGATTTCATTCTTTGTAAAAAAAACTGTTAGCAACCAATGAAAAGTGTTATTTTAGGGTCACATGACCCGACGCGTTTACGCTGCGCGCTCCGGAGCACTTCCGGGTGTGTTTACGCAGCGCGATCGTAGGCGCTTCCGGGGCGCAAACGTGGCGCGATCGTAGGCGCTTCTGGGTGCTTTTACGTGGCGCGAACGTAGGCGTTTCCGAGGGCACTTACGTTGCGCGCCGAAGTGACGTCATCAAACTTTTACAGAAATGCATAATCATTTTCCTTATAAAAAAAAACTGATTTTATTTGTATGGTACGAAATGTTTTGCATTATTATTAACTTTTCATTCATATTTTTTTTCACGAACGACAGTAGCGCTTTGGGTGCGCTTTCAGGTGAGCTCACCGGAAAGCTTTCCGGAGAGCTTAGCTGAAAGCTTCCCGGAGCGCGCACCGAGAGCGCAAAAGAAAAAAATTATATAAAAAAAAAAATGAATACTTACAAAAAAACAGCAAATTGTAAAAAAAAAAAAAGGTTAGAAACTCGATATAGAAAGGAATTAGTATTTAAAAAACCTATGAAATTCACTGAAAAAACCATAGGTTTCACACCAGTTATAGTTAGGAATTAGCATTTAAAAAACCTATCAAATTCACTGAAAAAACCAAAGGTTTCACACCAGTTATAGTTAGCTGGAAATTTTACTGACATAAAACCATTGAAATTCCCACGTTATAGTTAGTTGGACTCACTATAACTTGCACGTGTAATGCACTGCTGATGACATCACATATTGCATCACTCATGACATGGTCAGTGACATCACTCATGACATCACTGATGACAGAGAGACTGACCTACTTTCACTCGCTAATATATGTATTCACTAAGATACACTTAATAAGGCAGATATCCAATCATTTTTTAAAAAAAAAACATCCATTAAGACAATAATTTAAACAAATATTCTTCCATCGACCTTAACATACATATATAAAACATATTTATTTATCTGAAAGACACACATTCACTGGATGGGGTCATCAGTGCATTACACGTGCAAGTTATAGTGAGTCCAACTAACTATAACGTGGGAATTTCAATGGTTTTATGTCAGTAAAATTTCCAGCTAACTATAACTGGTGTGAAACCTATGGTTTTTTCAGTGAATTTGATAGGTTTTTTAAATGCTAATTCCTAACTATAACTGGTGTGAAACCTATGGTTTTTTTAGTGAATATATATATATATATATATATATATATATATATATATATATATATATATATATATATATATATATATATATATATATATATATACATATATATATATATATATATATATATATATATATATATATGCATGTGTTTATATATATATATATACACATCTATATATATATATATATATATATATATATATATATATATATATATATATATATATATATATATACATATATTTACATATATATGAAGATTCAGATCCTTCCTGGTGAAGAGAAGCAAAGCCAGCCACACCAACCGTGCTAAGTACATTTCTTTATCTTAGCAGGTAAACGAAAAGACGCGTTTCGACCTACATCCATCTTTGGTGCTCATGCTCACATGATTGTGGTATCCTAGCAACCAACATAAATACACGTAAAAATAAACAAAATACTATAGTTTAAAGTATCCTTCTTTCCTTTCCTAACATCTAAATAAATCAAATTGCTTTAAAATTATTACGAAGATTTGAAAGAGTTGTTAATCTTGGAGTGTGTTTAAATCTGTGCTTGATGTTTATATTAGTAAAACAATGTGTGCCATCTTCATTAGATACAATTCATACTGCAGTGGCTGTTCATATTGATATCTATGTTGTTGCTCATAATTTCTTCATTGTATCATAACACAATACTGGAGAAGTACCCAAACTATGACACTTCAATAAGGGATCTGATAGGATATTTTTTGGCAGCGTACGATGTGATACATATACAAATACCAATATATTAGGTAGTAGGTATATGAGCTAAAGTAGCTCAATCTTGTCCTTCAGGCAGGTTGCCTAGTCCTTCTAATGAACTTCCTAATAAGAAGAAGAGATTTCCAAATTTGAAGAGCCTTCTTCATGAGCCTACGTGCCAATTCCCCTTGATGCAGTGAAGCGAACTTCTCTCAGTCGGTAAAATAAAATAGTAAGATTAAATATTGTGCTGCATGGCAATTTTATTCATAATCGGATAGCGCACATTATCAATCAATTTTTCTCCCAAATGTACCAAGAAGAAAAGAAAACAATTACAAATCAAAACAACGAACCCAAAACAGCCATAGCTTGCTTAAAGGAAACTGTGAATATTACAGGAATATCAAACGTCTCTCTGTAAATGTGTGTGTAGTTCCTCAACGTTGTTCATTCCATTGGGGATAAGACAACTGGCTTGCATTATGAATCTTGATTCTAATCTGTGTATGCAGCTATCCTATTTCACTCTCTAGGGTTCCTAGGTGCAGAGTGAATGCCAAAGAACTTGAACTTCATCCAGTTCCAATTGTGGTACTCTCAGAAGTGTCTTGCTGTATTGTAGCTCAAGTTTGTGTTTGTTATTGCTTGCCAATGCTCTAATATTCTGTGTTGTACAGGGAAGGTGGTTGAGCCTATGTACCACTTTGCACATGGGAGTTGATGACGTATACCACAAACTCAGTCTTACATGTAATCAATTTTGAGATGCAACACTTTTTCGTACCCTCTCTAGTGTAACCTCCTGAATGTTTGAGCTGTGTTTGCTTGCTTTACAGTGCCGCTACTGTTTGAAGCCTTTTCTTTGGGTCAGCCAGTTTGAATTTTCTGATATCAAGTGGCTATGTACTAGCATATCTGTTAGAGAAAGGTTGCGTTGAAAGGTGATGTTTGGAGCATCTCCAACCCTAGCCTTTAATGTATTATCCTACATCAATATGGGCCATCCGTTTTTTAGACTCCTTAGCTGTGTACCTTGCCTATTGAATTTCGTGATATAACGTATGGGTTCACTGTTGGGTTCTGTATTCTGCTCTAACCTATGGTGTAATGTCCCTTTTTTAGTTTTGGTATCTGCTTTTTCCCTGGCTTTCCTGAGGGCCCTGTATGGATAGTTTCTGGTTTTCAACCATTCAGTAATTTCATCTCTAGTTTTACTGTAGCTCATCTCTGAGTTACAATTTCTTTTGGCTCCTAAGAATGCGCTGTAGAGAATACTCCAGCGGAAACTAGGAGGATAGCAGCTATCCGCATGTAGGAAAAAATTGCCAGCTGTGTCTTTCCTGAACAGTTCCTTTTGTAAGTTACCCTCTACTATGGTTAACCTGTTGTTAAGGAAGTCAATAGTTTCTTCACTATTTCCAGGTAAACCTGAGAGTCACTGCATTTTCATTAAGTTTGCCAAAGAAAGCTTTTGAATCAATCTTGCTTCCCTATCAGACAAAAAAATACAGTCTATATTATTTAGCCATATGCTGACATAATTTGTCCATTCCCTCAGTCCATTGCTTCAGAGCACCTTCTCCGACCTCCAACCCACTAACAGATTAGTGTAGCTTGGGGCGAAACAGGTTCCTATCACAGTGCCTTGTTTCTGTTTGTACAGAGTATTTCCAAATAGAAAATGTTTCTCTTTCAAACAGATGTTGACAATTTCCAACAACATCTGTGTGTGGTATAGGACAGTGACACTTCTATTTCTTAGAAAGTATTTGCATGCATTCACTCCATCGTCATGTCTGATTCAAAATGGAGGCAATAAGATATCTGTGGATCAGTAGGATGATGTACCACAACCCACTGGGGTTTGATTGGATTCAATGTTGTTTATGGGGCGCATGACATCTCACTGAAGTAACACTTTGGCACTAGGGATACCAAGAAGTTGTGCGAGGGGCCATGCTCACTGGAACAGGTATCAAGATATAACACAGGTGCTTCAAAACTGCCAATGCACTTCCGTAGTGAAGCCTGTGAAGAAGTGCAGGAGCACACAACACATTGGCTGGACTTACAGACATTTATGTGTGGCATTCCTTTTGTTACCCACGTGGCAGCCTCCACTAAATATTTGAAAGCTACACTTTCCTGTGTGGGCCCTTCTGGTGTGGGTACCTCTTTTGTTTGATTATTACGGCTGGCCCAAGCCTTGGAAGGAGCCTCGCAGCATCAAAGTAGACCCGAGGTGACACCAACGGGTGGAGTCATTCTGAGGAACAGGCACAGAAAATGGAGGCAATAAGATGTCTGTGGTTTAGTAGGAGGATGCACCACAACCCAATGGGGTTTGATTGAATTCATTATTGTTTATGGGGCGCATGGCAACTCACTGAAGTAACTCTTTGGCACTACACATACCAAGAAGCCGTGCGAGCGGCCATACCCACTGGGGCAGGTATCAAGATATAACACAGGTGATGTCATCAGTGATGTCATTTGAGATGTCATCAGTGATGTCATCAGTGTTGTCACTGACCATGTCATGAATGATGTAATATGTGACATCAACATCATCAATAGTAGATTGCGGGCGCGGGAATTAGAGTTAGTAGAAGTAACTATAACGGCGGAATTTCAATTGTTTTGTACAAGTGAAATGTCCAGCTAACTATAACACCCCTGAAACCTATGGTTTTTTCAGTGAATTTCAAAGGTTTTATAAATGACAATTTTTAATTGTAATAATAGTTATATTTATTTTTTTGATACTGATTTTCTAATTTTTTTCAAACTATTTATGTTTACATATTTTAGTTTTTTAAATTCAATTATATATGTTTAATATGAATGGAAAAAAATATTTTTTAAAATATGGAAACTATATTTTAATATATTTATATTATTTTCTTTATTGTTTTTTTTTTCAACATTTTTTTGGGGAGTCGGGCACCCAAAGCCTACCATTCTCGATCACTGCGCAGAACTTAGCCACCATTTTAGAAATGTTGTGAAGGATCAGCGTAGGGTATGCGATAGGTGCGTATTTTTGTGCGCGATTGCTATGCGACCGGTACACGACTCCTGCTCCCGCGCATTCGCGACACATAAGTATTACTGTACGCGACTCTTGCGCGGTGACAAGTTCCTTGTGACGTCATATACGTGTTGGACACAGTGGGTGCGCGACTCCCGCAAAAATGTTCATTGTCTTAAAAGGATATATATATGTCTTTAATATACATATTAGGACAATACATTATCAAAGCTATTCATACAAATTATATATTTGTACATGTAATAAACGTATATTACTTTTAAATGCATAGTGGACGCAACCATGTTACTCAGGCAGTGGGGAAGATCTGGGTCATGTAGCTGTGTTGTCCCCCCTGGAAGCGGTAGTGGAGTGGCTGGTTCAACGTACGCCACTCCAGCATAGGAGTATGAATAAATAGGCTGGGGCTCTGGGCGTGGTTCACTTGTGGGAAGAACAAAGCATCTTCCAGAGCGGCGGCCCTCACTCTGCCACGTGGCTGCTGCCATGACCGGGGATCACCTCGACACAGGACCCCTGCAAACTCAGCGGCACAGCAATGCAGACTTCTGTCTGTACAGACTACTGCCTTCGAACTACACAACGGAGAAAGGGGTTCACAGCTTGAATTCTGCCTTGATTTATTAATTGCACAGAGAACTGTGCTCTATGTCCTCAAATTTTGTGAAGAAGAAGTGACAAAGTGACACTCTGAGTCCTTCAGGTGCCACTATCTCACTGCACCATAAGTCATTGCCACGTGGCCTTACAAAGGCAGAATTCATTAAACAAAAGACATTCATCCCAGTGCGGCCCATCCGGACCACGCATCATCGCAGGCTGCGCACACGCGGAATGCTTCTGATGCCCGTACCACAGTGCACCACAACTCATAGACCCTTTATGATAGAATGTTTTGTGTATGATTTAAGATTTGCTGCCCCTACCTCAGTGCACCACAAGTCATGGACCCTTTACGATGGAATCCCTGTGTATGATCCGATGATTACTGTTATACTTGTTACTAGCACCAACCATTCCTGGAGGGCTGGCTTACACTCACCCCACATGCACCCAGCGGAGACATCACTGGACATGTGACCCTGGTAATAAAAAGGAGTTGAGCGCACGTGCCCATACCCAGTTCAACTATCTATCTTTGTTTGTGTGTTTATTATGTTTGCAAGATGCTGCCCCTGGGCCCTAACACATTACATTGTGCTGTAGACAGCGTATGCAACCATGTTACCTCTAGCAGTAGGAAAAACTTTGGTTATGTAACTTTCTCTCGCTCATTCTACAAGTGCAAACGTAGAGACTGGATCATTAGAGTACTGCAAGCAAAGTGCATAGTAAATTTATAAGTGAGTGGGGATTGCCGGATTTTTTAGTTTTTTTGTTGCATATTTATTTAGCACAAACTCGACCCAAAAGTATATCAGAACCTTACATGAGCACCGTATTTACATTACACATTCAGGCAAGCGGAGATTAAGCGATTTGCCCACAATCAGAGGATGTGTACGTGACCCCGAGGCTCGAACCCTGGTTTCCAGCACAAAAGTTTAGCAGTCTAGCTAACGGACCACATAAGTAAATACGTTGGCACAGCCTAACTCCGACCACGAGCTTCGCTCTAATTAGCTCCCCTCCATGTGCCAAAAACTACAAGCTGAACTTTCCATGGCCCTGTATTGCTACTGATTCGTGCGCACCATGTTGGACTTAGGCCACTTTGATTTATAGACAATGTTTAGAATTTTGATTTCGAACATGCCACCTATGTTTTTTAAAATGTTTCTCACGCTATAGAGTGGGCACCCAGAGATTAGCAACTATGATTCTTAGACCAACTACTGCCCGTACGAATCACCGCACTATGTTACCCTCCTCTCCCCATCACACCTGCTTCGTGATACAGTGATTGGTAGCACGTGGTTGCCTAGCAACGTTAGCTGTCGGCGTGCATGCTTCAGCCGATCTGCTTTTAACCGCTTTGCCTTACGAGAGCTGGCAGCTGGATATTCGCCGCTGACGAGAGGGACTGAAGCACCTCCGTTATTGAGCCGTTTTCATACACCACGGGTAAGCCCAACTTAGTACGCTGCCTATCCTGACCACTAGCCTTTGTGAGGACGAGTAATTCACCCCGATTCCACACTATTGTTATTAGCTACTCCCGTATCCCGAGCACCTCCCGAGCTCCTCAGAATGGCGTCAGGCCATAGTTTAACAAGCACTTTTTAACATTAACCATAGGCTTGTGTCCCCAGTCATGTTTCTCCACGCCTGGCCGTAATCCTAACCCTTCAATGACACGAAGGAATTACACAGTTATGATAGCGCTAGGAATATGCCACTGACACCAAGATAGAGCGGCATTTAAGGGAACAGACCCTTGCGTGGGGGCCCAGTTCAACATGCATGTTTGAATATTTGCCGCAGGCGCGTGTCCCCGGTCCTTTCCCTCCACGCTTGGCCGTATTTTTAACCCTTCAATGACACAAAGGAATTCCACAGTAATGTTAGCTCAGACTGCGCTGGGAATACACCACTGACACCCAGACAGAGCGGCATCCAAGGGACCTGAGGCAGCATCCCTCGTGGTTAAATCAGTGTCTTAAGATTCTATGCCACAAGCAGAGTCAGAGCTTAATTAGAATTTAAGGGCATTAACTCATCCCCCCTCCATCCTCCCCCACAGTCTCACAGTTATCAATTATTCAAGCAAAGCGCTGTTTTTAACCTAAGACCCCTCCTTCACAGATACGACTGGCCACTGCGCCGTTGGGATTCAGGCTGAGACCCACCGGTCTGAGACATATGTGAGTACCTTTAATCTTCCCAAATTATCTCCAGGTGCAACTGCTTGTGCACCATTGGCCTCTCTGATACACAGTATCCGTTACCTTTTCAGACTGTCATCATACTTACCTTGTCTTGAGAAAGACCCGCCGCGACCACCCATTGGGGCGCATGAGGGTCAAAACGTCGACGCACATCATAGGTCCAGAGCCACCAGGATCCTGATAGGAACACTAGGAAATCCTTGGTTGAAAATCGCCATCTGGCCAATGAAACACTTCTATATATTTGTACATAGGAAATCTCTTTTCACTGTAAAAATTGTTTCACCCATTGAGCACAACTCATCAAAAAGTCACATTATTTCACTTTTGCTGATGGTCATATCATGCATTGTATGTTATCCTTTTATGAAACAATTTGGATACAAAAATGAATGAATTCTGTTATGATTTGCACAATACAATCCCTTAGAACGCCGTTGGCGACTCTCTTATGATTTAGAGGCAAAAAGCATTTACAAAACGGCTCTAAAGAATTTTCTCAAACTAAAAAAGTCTACAATGAGAGAATTCTTTGCCTTACAAATTAAAAATGCAGAGAATTCTGCAAAAACTCTTTTTAATATTGTTAAAGACTTTGTCAAACCTCCCGCCATGACACCCCAGAACCTCTCTAGTCAGACCCTATGTAATGGTTTATCAGATTATTTTCAAGATAAAATTGAGAAAATCTCTTCCTCCTTTCCATCTGCCCTAACACCTGCACTATCCCTTTCCCATGTTAAGAACAGGGATGATACTTTACCATCACTGGTAGCTTTTAAGGACCTTACCACAGAGTCTGCACTAAAACTACTCACTCAGTGTAAATCTGGCTCTCCTTTAGACCCGGTCCCGCCTAAGGTTATGAGTAGCCTAGCTCCCCTCTTGATAGAGCCACTTATTTCTATCTGGAACTCCTCACTACATTTGGGCCAATTTCCCACGGCTTGGAAGGAGACCATGCTAGTCCCCATCTTAAAGAAGATGGATGCGGACCCTGCGCAATTTTGCAATTACCGCCCCATCTCCCTCCTCCCTAAACCAGCGAAGGTCTTAGAAAAGGCCGTACAACTACAACTCGCGGACTATCTGGAGACCAATTCTCTATTACACGATTCCCAATCGGGTTTCAGAACTGGTTTCAGCACTGAGACAGCACTTTTGGAAGTCTCTGAGACCATTCAGGAGTGTGTGGATAGGGGAGAGGAGGACATGCTGGTCCTCCTTGACCTATCCGCCGCTTTCGATACGGTGTCCCATAGGATACTTTTAGATCGGTTGGAGCAGATTGGATTGGGCGGTCCCGTTTTGTCGTGGATCAGCTCCTTTCTTCAAGGACGAACGCAGATGGTTCTCCTTAGACCTTTTCAATCTGAGAGTAAGCCCCTTGTCTGTGGAGTTCCGCAGGGCTCCGCGTTGAGCCCACTGTTTTTCAATGTTTATTTGGCCCTTCTGGACAAGGTGGTCGAGTCGTGGGGGGTCAGAGTGATCTCTTATGCTGATGACACACAGCTAATGTTTTCTTTTAGAGATCACTCTGACTCTAGCCTCGCCAGATTCCGCCACTGTTTGGGCGAAGTATGCTCCTGGATGGCTGCTAACCATCTTCGGCTCAACACCGATAAGACGGAGGTCTTGTTTTTCAATCAAAAAATCACAATACCTTCTACCTTGTGGTGGCCGACTGTGCTCAATCCCCCCCCATCCCTGTTCACACTGTTCGCAATTTGGGCTTTCAGTGTGACAATGCTTTCTCATGTAGATCCCAAATAAACAAGGTTACTGCAGCCTGTTTTTGGAAACTGCGTATGATGAGAAAGATCTTTCCATATCTGCCTACGGTTGCCCGCAGAACTGTTACACATGCCTAAATAACATCACACTTGGATTATGCCAACAGCCTCTACGCCGGGGCCCCCCTATATCAAATCGAACGCCTTCAGATCGTTCATGACCCGCGGCGGCGAGGCTGATTGGCAATATCCCTTACCGTCATTCGGTTGCTACATTGGCTCCCAATCTCCAGCCGCATCCAGTTCAAGATGCTGACTCTTGCCTTTCGGGCCCTTAATGGGTTAGGACCAGGTTATCTACGAAAGAGACTAGTACTCTTCCAATCGGTCAGATCCCTGCGGTCTAACAAGTTACGTCTCATTGTTGTTCCCCGGTTCCGTCGCTCCAGAATGGGCGGCAGAGCTTTTGCAGTTATGACGGCCAAACTATGGAACAGCCTCCCTTTAGACCTTAGGTTCACTCCGTCTGAATCACTTTTTCGTAGCCGACTGAAAACTTGGCTATTCTCCTCTGCATAAGCACGACTCCCCTTTCTAGCTTACAGTCTACAGCGCCGGGACACCCCCATCGGGGGTAGCCGTGCACTTTACAAGCTTCATAAATAAATAAATAATAAATAAATTGATCGCACAACTTTGTATTTTGAGCATTTATTTCTCAATCTAGCTGTGTACCAGAGAGCATGTGTTGTTGTTTGCATTAATAAGCATTGTCAAAGTATTATGTCTTACCCAACAGAACCACTTTTTCACTTAATCTGTATTGCTACAGCTACAACACTCCAGTGAATGTGCAATAAACATTCATATCCACAGAAATGCGTCATGTCCACCATCTTTCATGTGTGGAACTATGGATGAATTATTATTATTATTATGTTTCTTATATAGCGCCAGAATCGACCCCCGAAGGGGTATCTCCGCGCTTGCCTTGGGAACCCGTCCTGGCTTTTCCCTGTGAGATAGCCCCTACAGGGCATCCCCAAGGTGAAAGCCAGGCATCCCGCCGCGGGGGGGCCGTTGTGGAGATTAAGCAAGCTTAATGCCCAGAGTTGCAGAGTGTGAACCCATGATTAGGTCAGGCACCGAAGCGAGAATTATCGAGTCCATGGACGTTTGAGCTCAAGACCCTGCCGTGTCGGGAATTGAACCCTGGTCCCGGGTCTGACCTCTGCTTCAGGGTCTGCCTGCTCTAACTATTGAGCCACACTTCTCTCAGTGATTCCCCGTACCTTCCATGTTGACCATGTTGTTGGACTTTACTCTCAGAATGACACATTTGCGCTTGCAACCCGGGTGACGGCAGCACTACAACACGGACACCCGCATCAGTTAATTCCTCATATACCTCATGATGGAGCCACACCCATAGCTCCGGAGTCATTATTCACAGCCTCACGCAGTAGTAGCATACGCCACGCCAGCCCACTCCGCTTACGCTTACAGGAAAGGACAACAACGCTGCATGGCCCACATTTTCATTGTAGTGATCTATTGCTCACAGGTCTAGTTGTCAGTACACCACAGCCACTCCCTCACGGCTGCTATACACTCACACCACACCCATCCAGCACAGGCGTCACAGGACATGTGACCCTCCCAGTAAAAATGACTGGGCACATGTGCTCGACACCATTTTAGAGTTGCTCGCAGCGGCTGCACTGCGACCGGCACAGGCACACAGCCACGGAATTGTGAATTTCGGTCCTCTGAGGTAGGGGCATTGTAAGTGCTGAGCGGGTATGCAGAATGCAGTGATGGCCCGTCCCGCTGGTCCGGACACCTCATGTATTGTGTGCCCTACTCGGCCGCAGGGTAGGCCTGAGCCATGCAACAGGGGGTCCTACTGCCACGTGTGTGGCCTCACTGGTCACTGAGTTAGTGGCACCCAAAGGGCTGAGTGGGTGAACAACCTGAGATGATGATGGGTGCACGAGTATGTCCTTAGCCATGGCGATATTAGGACTCAGCACCAAATGTGAGACTTCTTGGTTACAGAGCAGGGCTGCATGATGTGGAGGGTGCCCTGTCGGCGGAAAGGTAAGCAGCGAGGCCTGGGTGAGCAGCGGGTGGCAGACACCTCTGAACGGCGGGAGTGGATGGGGTGAAACAGCCTGGATACAGAAAGACAATGCAGCGATTTAGGCGTACGCTGTCGTATATACCCTGTCATATTGCATTTTGATTTTTTTTACCAACAGCAGGACAGTTTTTAGAGTTGGATAAATGTCGGTCGCTCCCACATCTGTAGCAAAGTAGTGGAGTATTTATTTTTTCATAGTTTGTACTCTTAAAGTTACCATCTTATTTTGAAAACCTTTCCTTTCTCAATTTTTTTAGGGCTCGCGCCTGCGTTGCAGTGCGCAGCACTGTCCACTCAGTGAGAATCCTTTTGTATGGGGTTTTCAAAGCTGACCACACGTTTGTGCGTGTGATCAGCTTTTGCCATCAGGCATTAGCTTTCGTGTGTTTTTTTTAAAAAAAAGTCATGCGATTGGGCAAAGGCAGGCGTATGTCCCGCCTTTGTAACGCCCATTCCTGACGGTGGCTAGCACGCGCAGCAGCGTGCGTTAGCCTCGCTGTGGTGCTCCCTCCCCCGCTCCTCTGTGGTGCGCCCGGACCACTGGTTCCCCCACTGCTCGGGTCTGGCCTGGCCCCTCACCTGTATCTCCACGTAGAGATTGAAGTAAAGATCGTGACCCCCCTACCCTGAGGCAGACACAAGGAAAGTGTTCTACAGCCCCAGCAACACCAGCCAGTGGGCGGCGCTAATATGGCTTACGCGTACCTTTTCAAGTATATTATCATCGGGGACACAGGTGAGAGACGCCCAGCCCTCGGGTGAGGCGTGAGGTGGCCTTATGAACAGTGCAAGCTGTTCCATACTGTTGGAGCTGATGACTTGGGTCAGAGTGGCCCCCGCACCGCCTCCCACACCCAAGCCTTATTGATAGTGCAGGAGGGATCTCCTCTTCTGTGTAGGGTACCCTTTTCCAAGGCTGGCACCCAACAAGAGAGAATATTGCAGTTCCAGGGCGGGCAGGTTACTCTTCTATACCTTTAAACTAGAACAGGTGTTAATGGGTGCTTGCAAGGCATGAAGGATGTGAGGGATGAGAGCAGCAAGGAGGCACCCTTGAGTGCATCTAGCACTGCACAAATATTCCAGGGTGTTTGTTCCTCTGCGTGCACAAAAATCATTTATAGATTATGACTTTGACTCACTTGGGGAATTGGGTTCGAGTGCATTGTTTTGTACTGGGACACATGTAGAGCATGCAAGCAATGTTTCAGAGCGAGGTGCCCAGGATACCCGCACCAGGGTGGCTAAGTAGCAGTGCTGCCTACCGCTGGTCACATGAAGGTTTAAGTGCCTAATATCACAGGTAGTGCGTCTGAGTCATAAGGCATCGATCGCCTTGGGAGGCGTGGGGGAGTGATGGGGACGGATTTAATTCCTGCATACTGGACTTTCCTACAATTATTAATTCTCTACTATCTTTCAGATGTGGAGCTTCAAGGTGCACTATGTCTCGGCATGTGGTAGGAAACACACTGGTGCCAGAAAGGTGAGCTGCAAAGATTCTCTTCAGCGTCATTCTCTCACTCCTTCTCTCTCCTTTGATGAACACATGACACACAATCTTATCTTGCTTTTTATCTAACAGGCTGTGTTTCATGAATTGGCGTCCCCCCCAACACCATCAGAGCTGAACGCCTGTAGAACCTGCGATGATGCGTAGCCATCCTGACAATGCCTGAGAAGGTTACTTCGGCACGTGGTGGACCCTCTTTCACACACGCCGGTGGCACAAGGTGAGCAGAAAAGCTTCTTTCCGCAGCATCGAGAAGTCACCTTTGGGCGGTGGGAGTGGATAGTGTGCAGCAGCCTGAGTGCAGAGGGGTGGGTAAACACCTCAAGGCAGTGGGAGTGGATGGAGTACCAGCAGTCTGGGTGCGCAGGAATGGGCACTCACCTCAGGGCAGTGGGAGTGGATGGGGTGCAGCAGTCTGGGTGCGCAGGAACAGGCACTCACCTCCGGGCAGTGGGAGTGGATGGAGTGCAGCAGTCTGGGTGCGCAGGAATGGGAAGTCACTGCAGGGCAGTGGGAGTGGATGGGGTACAGCACCCTGGGAGCAAAATAGCGCACAGACACCTCCTTGAAGTGGGAGTTGATGGGGTGCAGCAGCCTGGGTGCGCAGAGGCGAAACAGATAATTATGCGTGTGCAGTTGTCTGTACTCTGAAATTACTATTTCTAAACTATCTTTCAGATCACTAAACTTGAGAATGCACTATTTTAAAGACCAATTTTAAATCAATTTACAAAAAGGGGGTGGTGATGAACAGAGTGTCTGAGTTAAACAGACCACTCTTACCCAGTCCAAAGATCAGGGCTTGATCCATCACCGTTATTTATCTCACTGCCCCATCCCAGCTCAGAACCTGGCTATATGCAAATCAGTCTGTCCCTGGCCCAGTGCATCATGGGAACAGGGCAGACTAAACTACCAAGCCAATTCTTCACCAGAAAGGAGACAATCTACCGGGGACCGGTTTCTGGCATGTCCTGTTCCCATCATGCACTGGGACAGGAACAGACTAATTTGCATACAGCCAGGTTCTGAAACTGGGATGGTGCAGTGAGCTAAAAAACGGTGTTGGATCTAGCCCTGATCTTTTGACTGGGTGAGAGCTTTCTGCTTAATTCAGAGACTCTGTCCATCACCACCCCTTTTTGTAAATATTTTTGTCCACCCTAAGCGTGGAAGGGTATTCTCAGATGTGAGACCCTTGCTCATTGCACCATCAGGATTCAAGCAAACCGGGCCGAAGATGGCTGTAATGCCAGAAACCGGTCCCCGGGAGCTTGTTTCCTTTCCAGTGTAAGAATTGGCTTCTGTAGTTTGGTTTGTCCTGTTCCCATCATGCACTGGGACAGGAACAGACTAATTTGCATACAGCCAGGTTCTGAAACTGGGATGGTGCAGTGAGCTAAAAAACGGTGTTGGATCTAGCCCTGATCTTTTGACTGGGTGAGAGCTTTCTGCTTAATTCAGAGACTCTGTCCATCACCACCCCTTTTTGTAAATATTTTTGTCCACCCTAAGCGTGGAAGGGTATTCTCAGATGTGAGACCCTTGCTCATTGCACCATCAGGATTCAAGCAAACCGGGCCGAAGACGGCTGTAATGCCAGAAACCGGTCCCCGGGAGCTTGTTTCCTTCCCAGTGTAAGAATTGGCTTCTGTAGTTTGGTTTGTCCTGTTCCCATCCTGCACTGGGACAGGAACAGACTAATTTGCATACAGCCAGGTTCTGAAACTGGGATGGTGCAGTGAGCTAAAAAACGGTGTTGGATCTAGCCCTGATCTTTTGACTGGGTGAGAGCTTTCTGCTTAATTCAGAGACTCTGTCCATAACCACCCCTTTTTGTAAACAATTTTAAATCAAGGCTGAATTCAATGCTCTCCGTAGTGTTGATCCAAAGCTGAATTCAAGGTATGAACACTGCTGCCCGCAGAGCAGTAGTTTAAAGACCAGCTGTACCATAAGGTAGGCCTGAGCCAGTACGCAGCGCTGCCCTACAGACACCTCTTCAGCACGGTGCTGCGAGAGGAGTGGGATGCATCAGCTAGACTGCGCACGTGCGAATAAGAGATATTGCCATGTGTTATGATGTGATCTTTGACCTTATTCAGTCACATCTATATCTCATTTTGAAGACCAGCTGTACCATAAGGTAGGCCTGAGCCTACGGGCAGCGCTGCCCTTCAGACACCTGTTGAGGGCGGTTCTGCTGGAGGGGTGGGGTGCATCACCCTGAGTGCCCACGTGCGAAAAAGCGATGTTGCCGTCCGTAATGATGTGATCCCTGACCTCATACAGTCACATCGGTCTCATTTTAAGGACCTGCTGGACTGTACTTTAGACCTGAGCCAATGGTCAGCGCTGCCCTACAGACACTTGGAGGTGGCTTGTAGGACACTGTAGTGAGCTCCTTACTAAATGTACATGCACACAGGCTCTTGCCACTGCATTACACACGAACATTATGCTTCTAGCATGTGCTCTATTCCTTTGTATGTTATCCTTGCCATAACATATTATTATTTAACCTTGTGTATTCACGTGCACTCCAACTCCTCTTTGAACCATGATACCACTAACAGTTGGTTGATCATACTTCAAAAAGGAATGATGCACTCAACTCCTATTTTCTATCAAGCTTGAAATAAACCTTCATTTACTTCAAGACATTTCCACCATTAAATGATGTCTCTCTTTACAGAAATTCCATTGATTGGCTCAAGACGGGCTGAGCAGGAGCTCTCCCCACAATGATGCCCTGAGCAATCTAACACCTTCAATGGCAATATCAAGACACTCTTCCATTGTGAAGACCTGTTCTACCAAACAAACGCTGCCTGGACTCGGAGCTGGCACCAAAACGTCATAGGACACACCAGTGGTGGCAGATGAGCAATGAAGCCTCAATGTGCAAGACCTACAATTGAGCACAGTGACGATAAGGGGTTGATAATATGCCCTTGGGAATTCCCATAGAATACCAGGTTCACACCAAAACCTGAGCTTCTAGGGGAATTCACGAGGGCATATTATCAACCCCTTATCTCCCCTTTAGCAGGCAGTTTCCTGCCGGTAAAGCCCCCTTCCACTCACTCCCCCTCTCTTCCATTTTCGCTATGATAATTCGAACTAGCTTTCTTTACCTCTTCCACATAGCACACATACTTATGTTTCATTTTTTTCTTGCAAGTTTCCTTCGCTGCTTCCACTGGAGTCCAACCCATGTTTTTTTAATTATACTGTTCAATTAAAGTTACATTTCTATTTATTTTTGTTTTAATAAACTTTACTTTTTTTTAAAATAAACAACTGAGTGTATAGGTCTTCTTTTTCTGACAACACTTGTCTATTATTTATTGTGATAATTATCTGTTTATAGGATTTTTTAAGAACAACATTATTTAATATTAGAGTTCACCTACAAAACATAATCCTACTAACTGATGCCTGGGTAATTGTACAACTGCAAAAGTTCTATGAGTGTATCACTTTATAACACCATAAGTACTGCCCATGTGATTACAGAACAAATAAGGCACTGCCTAGGACCACCGAGGCTTCAGGGACTGCCGAGACCCACCCTGCACCAGTACTTAATTTGTAAAAGAAAAAGATCCGGGGCTTAAAGTTTTACTAAGAAGAGAATGGTTCGTGCTACTGAATGGGGGGGGGGGTGAAATGTGTGGATACAGCTCTGCATTGGTCCAACTCAGAGGGCAACACTTGACGATTCAACGTAGTCAAGGAGGAGGGGGGTGGGCTTAAAATCCATTTTCAATCAGTCATTGGTAGCTACTATTATTGCTGTTATGCTGAGGCAGAGACTTCACCCGCTCAGTTTCTGGCAGTGGGTGGGCGCCATACGTGTACCTCCAAATGTAAATATCTTACGCACCAATCCCAATCAGGTAACACTGAACACAAGCAGGAATGGATTTACATGCAATATCAGATATTCGCCAAGAGACAGTGTGACCTTAGTGAGCTGAAGTCACATGTAGGCCCAGCCCTGGGAAATAAGTGCCAGTACTAAGCACCTGCAAGCACCGGCACAAATTACGCACTGCAGTTCAATGAGCTGACGACCCTGGCATCACATGCAGCTCCCCGTGTGGAAAAGCAATCGGGTTTGCATTTTGAAAAAGAGAGCAGGTTTCCCTGCTCTCTCTTTCAAAATCCAAACCACAGTTTGCTATGACAGGGTGGGAGCCACGAGGCTCCCACCCTGCCATAGCAAACAGCAACGTCCCGGGGGAGGGCACCCCAGGACATTGCAGGAGCTGGCTCTGGGGAGTGGCAGACAGCAGGGCCCTCGAGGGCTCCAGGAGGGGGGCCATGTGGCCCCCCCTCCCACGATGTACAAAGCCCCAGGGGGTGGTGGTTCCCGGGGCTTCAGGGGGCCTTTGAGCCCCCCCACCCATTTACTAGTGAAGCCCCAGGGTGTGGCAATCCCCGGAGCTGATAGGGGCCTTTGAGCCCTCCCACCCATCTATTTTGTAGCCCCGGGAGCTGGCGGTCCCCATGGCTAGAGGGGGCTGTGACCCCCCACACATATTTCAGAAAAGCCCCGGGGTATGGTGGTCCCCAGGACTAGGGGGCCCCATTACATTAAATATTCTTGCCACCAGGATTTGGCCACCCCCGGGGCTAAATATTAAAGAAGCACGGGAGCCCACAGGTCGTTACTTTTTTTTTCACAGCAGGATCCATGCACCCTGCACGAATTTTAAAATGTTTAAAAAAAAGAAAAAAAAAATTGGAGCCCTGTGGGTCCTTGTGGAACCCCCTAAGCAGGTCTAGGGGGTCAGGGTGTTTCTACCCTACCCCCTTTTTACGTTTTGCACACTTTTTTCACTGATTTCTTGTGCCTCGGTTCTACTGAGCAACAAAATGTCTGCCAACACTTCCTGGTTTGGAGTGTTGACAGCCAGTTGACAGCCAATTAGTGTGCAGCTTGTGATCGGGAGGGTTCGCACAGGGTCACACAGGGTACCTGGATCCACCGTGCCCATAGATATATATGTGATTTTACTTTTGGTTTTCTCAGCAACTACTGGACAGATTTACACCGTTTAACAAAAAGGCATGAGTCTGAACCAAGAGCTACCTCTTTGCCAAATTTGGTGTAATTCCGTTCAGCAGTTCGGGTTGTAGCTGCAGCTAAAGGGTCCTATTGAAAATTGCATGGGGAAAACGCGTTCTGGGACCCCCTTTTTTCTTGCCCCCAGCCTAAAGAACCGCTCCAACCTTTCAGGATAGGAGCGGACCGGAGCGCCCCACAAGTTTTGCAAATTTCCCGAAGATTCGTCAATCGGGGCCAAAGTTATTCCAAATAGAATGTTGCGGATTTCCTAGGGAAAATAGGTCCTAACTATAACTACCTACTGGCAACAGCCAGTAGGTAATATATATATATATATATACACATAGACACAGATTCCCGGTACACGCTAGTACCCGCTCGCGAGTGGGTCGTCTCTGGGGTCCCGGAAGCCCAATTTATCTCTCACCACGTTCTCCTTTCAAGAAAGTACGTAGACGACACACCAGGAGTTTGCTGTGCTGTGGAAATTTATTGGCAGCAAAAACAAACAACGCGTTTCACCTCACGGCTTGCTCACGTTTGCTGAGGATTCTAAAACACAGTCCTTTTACTTTGTCTAAACACTCGTCATAGAGGTGGGACTACTCCAAAAACACCAATAGTGCAAAGTGTGGGGGACATTTTGGAACGGGAATTTGCAACATTCATGTCCGGTTCAGATAACAATTACAACCAAATCACACAAAAACCTTATGTATAGCATAAAGTGTAAAATATGGTATAGTCTTAGTCATGGACTTCTTCACGTTAGTAAATGCCAATAAATTTCCGGCATACGAGGTAACTAAAGTGGCATAATAGACTCAGTAAGGAGGACTAGGATTAAGCCCAAGTGGGCATAGTCTTAGAGAATGGTCTTATAAATGATCTGCCTGTGCAATGCAACCAGTTCAAAACAACATTTTCAATATAACAGCATACAAAGTTAGTAGACTTCCAATTTGCTCATGTCATTTCCATCCTTCATCATAAAGTTATTTCAGTGTCTTTCAATACGTAATTATAAAATCCAGCCCAAGTGGGCAAGGCCAGTGATCTTATAGGTTCTTTGCATGTACTTGCAATGGATTCCACATAAATATGATTGTGATTGATTATCTCCCGACTTTTCCATTTCATTCTATATTAATCCTCCAAAAAGGGGGTTTCCTCCATGTCATATTGACTTATTGGTTACAACCGACACTTCTTTGCGTTAGGGTTCCAACGTCCAACATCATATAAACAAATTCTGTGAATTAAAACATGGAAAATTGCTTTAAAAGAGACGACTTACATTTAGCAGCTAAGTATTTCTGATGTTTATACATATCATGTTTCATGATCAAGCTCACTCTTATTTACATTTCTCACCAATTTACATTTTTCTCTTATTGTTCAAGGTGTACAGAGAGTTCCTCATGATTATTCAGACCCTGAGGGAACGTGGTTTCGAAATCAATAATATATCTTGATTCCATCTTTCTAAGACATGTTGTTCTGTCTCCACCACGCACTCCTAGATCTATCTTGTCCAGCACCACCATTCTAAGCAGATTCTCATTTTGGAAGTGGTGTTCGAAAAAATGCCTGGCCACAGGATATTGCACATTGTGGTTCCTAATTGCCCTTAGGTGCTGCAGCACTCTTTCCTTTGCCCTAAGTGTGGTGCTTCCTATATACCACTTATCGCATGGACAGATAAGTAGATATACACAGTACATGGTATTGTAATTTAGATTTTTCTGTATTGAAAACACCCTTCCAGTACTTGGCACAATTACCTCTTTACAGTTGGTGCTGTTACGACAAGCTTTACACGATCTACAACATTTGAACCCAGGTGTATCCATAGGTTTATTAGTGCTAGTTACTGAATTCGGGCTGAGCTCATCCCTCAAGGATTTGCTCTTTCTGAATGTAACTTGCGGGTTGGGGTTCAAGTGTGATTTCAAATGCTGGTCTGTCAAAAGTACATGCCAGTGTTTCATGAGAATCTTTTTCACATCTCTAGCTTGGCCTGAGAAAGTAGTGATAAATCTAATGTTAGAATCAGTATCTTTGATCTTATTTGTGTCTAAAAGATCTTTTCTTTCTTCAGTATCAACCCTTTTCACAGCTCCCTGTATAGTTTTCTGATTGTACCCACGTTCTCTGAAGCGTTGGACCATGATTTCCTGTTCTTTTTCAAACGCTTCTTTAGTGCTGCAATTGCGCTTGGCACGTAGTAACTCCCCATAGGGGATACTATCTATGAGGTTTCTGGGATGCGCACTCCTAGCATTTAGGAGACTGTTGCCTGCTGTCATTTTCCTATAGAGACTGGTAACTATTGCAGTCCCTTGGATCTCAACACTTATGTCCAGGAACTCTATCTTGGATTTGTGTATATGTTCAGTGAATCTGAGATTGATGGAATCTTTTTACTGATTCTTCTGTGCCATCCCAGATCACATCGACGACATCTTTGTGATCTGGGATGGCACAGAAGAATCAGTAAAAAGATTCGTGTGCGAGCTGAACAACAATACCATCAATCTCAGATTCACTGAACATATACACAAATCCAAGATAGAGTTCCTGGACATAAGTGTTGAGATCCAAGGGACTGCAATAGTTACCAGTCACTAAGACTATACCATATTTTACACTTTATGCTATACATAAGGTTTTTGTGTAATTTGGTTGTAATTGTTATCTGAACCGGACATGAATGTTGCAAATTCCCGTTCCAAAATGTCCCCCACACTTTGCACTATTGGTGTTTTTGGAGTAGTCCTACCTCTATGACGAGTGTTTAGACAAGGTAAAAGGACTGTGTTTTAGAATCCTCAGCAAACGTGAGCAAGCCGTGAGGTGAAACGCGTTGTTTGTTTTTGCTGCCAATAAATTTCCACAGCACAGCAAACTCCTGGTGTGTCGTCGAGATATATATATATATATATATATATATATATATATATATACATATTTTTTTTTTATTTTTTTTTTATATATATATATATATGCAGCAACAGCGGTAATTCCAAGGCTCCGCATACATCGACCCAAGAGAAACCACACGAATCCAAATGTAAATGAAGGCACAGGATTTATTGAAAGTCCAAGTCCAACAAAATCTGATATATATATATATATATTCACTGAAAAAACCATAGGTTATAGACCATATATAGTTAGGAATTAGCATTTACAAAACCTTAATTTACTCGCACAAAACCATAGAAATTCGCATATATAGTTAGTTGCAATAACTATATATCGCGCACCCGCAATCCACTGCTGATGATGTCACATATTACATCATTCATGACATGGTCAGTGACATCACTGATGACATCACTGATGACATCATCCAGTGTTTGTATGTTTCTGTAAAGTTAAAATATGTCTTACATATTGAAGAATGAGTGGATGTATAAGTGTCTGGATGAAGGATTTAGTAGGTGCATGACTGACTGTATGAGAGAGTGATTAAATGTGTTTCACTGAGTGCATGGGTTAGTGACTAAACTGTCTTAATTTGTGCATCATTATGTCTGTTGTTCTGTAAACTGCTGCATGTGTTAATCAGTAGCTATATGAGTAACTATATGGGTTATTGATTGGTTGCCCAAGTATTTGTATGGGAGACTGAGTATGTGTGTGGGTGGCTGGGAGGTGTATGACTCTGTGCATAGATGTGTGAGCAGTTGATTCACTAGATGTATGGGTTCAAACGTGCATGTGGAAACAGCTGTATGGGCAGTTGACTGTGTGCATGAGTGTATTGGTGAGTGAATGGATATCTCAGTGCTACATGTCAAAGTAAGTACATATGTAAAACACAGTACATGTGAGAGTTGACATATATAAATAACTGAGCATAAGAGCCAGTGAATGTAAGAGTGGCTTTATGAATCATTGTGAACTTGTATCAGAGATTGTATAAGAGAGTAAATATGTGTTAGAATATGTTTGAATTAGTAAGGTGTGTATAACTGTATAGTTGAGGAAATGGAGGTGTGATTGATTCTTTGCATGACTGACTAGGTGTGTGAGTAACTCCATGGATGAGTGACAGTCTGTGAGTGTCTGTTTACACTGAGTGTATGTAAGGTTATATTAGAGTCTGAAGAGGTTCATCGTATTATCACATGAATGATATTATCAGTGATGTGATCAGTAATGTCAAATGAGATGTCATCAGTGATGTCATCAGTTATGTCATCAGTGATGTCATCAGTGATGTCACTGACCATGTCATGAATGATGTAATATGTGACATCATCAGCAGTGGATTGCGGGTGCGCGATATATAGTTATTGCAACGAACTATATATGCGAATTTCTATGGTTTTGTGCGAGTAAATTAAGGTTTTGTAAATGCTAATTCATAACTATATATGGTCTATAACCTATGGTTTTTTCAGTGAATTTCAATGGTTTTTTAATAGCAAATATCAAAAGCTGTAAAATGTCAAGTACGTGGTAGGTAAAAACATTTTCGTTTTTATGCACGCTGATGTGCTTTGAACGCTGCCCCCCCCCTCCTCTTTTCTTTTAGGAGTATTCTCTCTTTGCAGATAGTGAAGGGTAGATAATGTAAGCCTTTGCCCCCATTGTAACCCGTCGTGCCTGCTTCCCTCTACATTTGATTGATTGTTATCCAAGCATTTACTGTTTTAGAATTGGGTGCTCTCATGCTGACGCCAGCTTCAATCTGAAACATCCAGAAACACTGTAGACTACCAATTCAATTCAATCAGTTCCAGTGGAGCCCCAACGTGACCCGGTAGAGAAGAACTTGCCCTCCCCTCTTTGACTGATTGTTCTTGTTGCCTGTCCCTTCTCTTGTCATTTAACAGAACTTTTTGGACTGCTGAAAGGGGTTGTATTCCGACCGCTGGTTGGTGGAGACATTTTGACTATATTCTGGACCTGCGTTGTCGCGAAATGCGTCATATGACGCGTCGCGTTAGCGCACCCGGAAGTAGTCTACAGTGTTTCTGGATGTTTCAGACTAAAGCTGGCGTCAGCATGAGAGCACCACCATCTCGTAGCTCCGTCGTGGCCATTCCGCAAGCAATCATGGCAGCCGCTCCCCACCGGAAGCCTGCGGGAGTCGGGGGCCCCCAAGACTTTTGTAGAATCTTCAAGGCTGAGGGGACGCTTTCGAGAATGGAGCCCAAGCCCTAGCAGACAAGCGTCCGAGTTCCAAGGTGTCCCAGGGCCATTTTAGTGGACCAGGCCCAAATCCGAAGAGCCGGCCGCCATTTTAAGAGTCCTGTGGCAGCCGCCTATCGCTGCACCGGAAGAGTGGGAGCAACTCAACTACATGGTGAGCGAGACGCTGTAGCCGCAAGAGCGGGCGGTAAACAGCTGAATGGCGGAAGAGGCACAGTGTAGCAAAAGCGGGCGGAATGGCAACTGAAACGGTAAAGGGGAGCCCCACTACAGCAGACGAGCCTCCACCTGGGGAGGCCCATTCACGCCGCCTCCCCCCCCTCCCCCCGGGGCGCCCCACGCCGTTTTTCGGAGCAGCATTGTAGGATACCAAAACCATTGTGGCAACTTACTGGACATCACCTGGGTGCCGTCCAGATCTCAGCGCGTTCTGCTGCCTTGGGACTATTCGCACAACAGACCGCTACTGACGAGGCACAGTGCAGCAAAAGCGAGCGGAAAACCACTGAATGGCAAGTGAAACGCTAAAGGGGCGCCCCACTACAACAGACGAGCCTCCACCTGGGGAGGCCCGTTCACGCCGCCTCCCCCCCAGACCCCCCCGGGGCGCCCCACGCCGTTTTTCGGAGCAGCATTGTAGGATACCAAAACCAGTGCGGCACCCAGGGGCGCATACGGTGCATACGTATCTCGTGATATCAAGGTTGGGCAACCAGTACACAACAAGGAGTTATGAGTCCCATTTATACCGGCGCCATTTTGGGCGCGGCCGGGCAGGTCCAGGATATAGTCAAACATAACAAATGAGGCTGACGTCTCTGAAGCAGTTGACGCACAGCAGGACATAGCAAATAAACATGAAGTCTCTGAAGCTGTTAACTCACTGCAGGACAAAACAAGTGAACCTGAAACTTCTGCAATAATTGTCGCTCAGAAGAACAACACACAAAACTCTGTAGTGTCTGAGGAAAGTAAAACAGAAGGGCACTGTAGTTTCAGACACACTTAACACTAATGACTTAACAAAGATATCGTCTGTCTATGAAGCAGCTGTCATGTTCACAGAATTGACAAAGAAGTGTGCAGACACCAATGCTATTAAGAAACACAAGGAAATCCCTAACGCATCAGCATTCTCGGAAGAGGTTGACACAGATGACATCTTAAGGAACAAAGAAAGACAAATTAAGGATGAGGAAGTTGTCACTTTAGTTTTTTCATCAGCTAGCGACAGCAACAAACACATTGTAATGGAGATTAGAGAGGCTACGGATGGGTGAATAAATTATCAAAAGAAATGGCGACTCCCCCCTTTAGCAGATTAGCTAAATCTTTGCGTAATTTGGGCATAAAAGTTATATTATTGGAAGTAGATGGTTATAGTTCTTAAAATTAGGATTTTTCTAAATTTAGTAGTAGTAAAGTTAGGACTACTAACTTTAGGATTCCTAAATGCCTTCTGTGAATACCGAAAGTCTTAAAATTACGATTTTTCTCAATTTAGTAGTAGTAAAGTTAGTAGTCCTAACTTTACTACTACTAAATTGAGAAAAATCCTAATTTTAAGACTTTCGGTATCCACAGAAGGCATTTAGGCGTCCTAAAGTTAGTAGTCCTAACTTTACTACTACTAAATTTAGAAAAATCCTAATTTTAAGACTTTCGGTATACACAGAATGCATTTAGGCGTCCTAAAGTTAGTAGTCCTAACTTTACTACTACTAAATTGAGAAAAATCCTAATTTTAAGACTTTCGGTATTCACAGAAGGCATTTAGGCGTCCTAAAGTTAGTAGTCCTAACTTTACTACTACTAAATTGAGAAATATCCTAATTTTAAGACTTTCGGTATTCACAGAAGGCATTTAGGCGTCCTAAAGTTAGTAGTCCTAACTTTACTACTACTAAATTGAGAAAAATCCTAATTTTAAGACTTTCGGTATTCACAGAAGGCATTTAGGCGTCCTAAAGTTAGTAGTCCTAACTTTACTACTACTAAATTGAGAAAAATCGTAATTTTAAGACTTTCGGTATTCACAGAAGGCACTTAGGAGTCCTAAAGTTAGTAGTCCTAACTTCTGTGAATACCGAAATGAGTAAGTTCATTCTGTGAATACCAAAAGTAGTAAGTGCATTCTGTGAATGCCAAAAGTAGTAAGTTCATTCTGTGAATCGGGCCCAGAATTTTCAAAAGTTCCATAGAGAAAAAATCCTAACTATATATACCTACTGGCGACCGCCAGTAGGTAATATATATATATATATATTCCTCACACTGTGATCCCTGGTCAGTCAGTTTAGCGCTCCGCAGCGGGTGCTCCGCGTTATGGCCGGATCCTGGCCACAATCATTATTTATTCCACAAACGACGCGGCACTCCAGATTAGGTTACTCAATGGTATTATTTATTCATACCACACAGCAACTCGACCAACGCGTTTCAGCCTGAATGGCCTTTGTCACGGTCAGTGAGTCCCTCTTTTCTTTCACTATATATACCTCTCTGCCACAATGAGGCATTCTGGGATTTGTAGTGATTAAGGTAAATTTAAAAAAAACTTTATACATTTTCACAAAAGGACATTGTGTGAGCGTCATCATTACGGTGATTATATTGTATATTGATGCGACTTAAGTTCTTATATTCACATTTTTTCCGATTGTAACGCATTGTTCATTGTCAAACGGCATTTTGCGCTTGAAATCAGTGTATAGTACACAGTTTCTTGATTTGCGCCTTTATGTCTCTGAGTAGTTTTTGAGTGGTTTCTCATGTTTTGGGTATAGTACTCAATTATTTTATTAATTCGATTGCTGGATCATGTAAAGTCGTTACGGCACCTTTTGGATCTCAGTTCTACTTTAATCATTCGAGGTTAACATAAAGTTCCTCATCAAAGTTAATCCCACGAGGGTGCTTAGTCCTAAGTCGTATTTATTTATTCATTTATTTATGCAATTTATATAGCGCACAAATACCCTAAGGTGTCTCGGCGCTGTTCAGATCAAGTGCAGAGAGAGATCAAGTTCTTACTGATTAAAAAGCCATGTTTTTAATTGTCTCCGTAACGTCATCAGGGAAGGGCAGGATTTTATATGGAAGGGGAGAGTGTTCCACAGCCTGGAGGCAGCGACTGTGAAGCGTCTGTCCCCCCAATTCACTTTTTTAGTGCGAGGAATTGGAAGCAAATTAGCTGTAGAAGAGCGCAAGGCTCTTTTGGGCGTATCAACAGACAAGGCTTTCTTTAAAAATTCTGGCCCTATGCTATTCCTGGCCTTGTTGGTGATACATAGCGCCTTGAATTTGGTGCGGCTCCTAACCGGGAGCCAGTGCAGTTGTCAGATAATTGGAGAGATGGACGAGAATTTTGGAGTATGAGTCAGGATTCTGGCAGCAGCATTTTGGACAAGTTGTAGCTTATTCAGAACTTGTTCTTGGGCATTTAGTAGTAATCCATTACAGTAGTCAACCTTAGATAAAACTAAAGTTGACATCAAGGTTTTGCCCGCGCTGGCTGGCAGAAACTGCAGTAGTTTCTTGATCATCCTCAAAGTATAAAAAGATGCTGAGACTACCGCATTGGCATGGCTTACAAATGACAGCTTGTTGTCAAATAGAACCCCTAAATTCCTGACTTTATTAACCGGTGTCGGGGGAGGGCCTAGGTCAGAAGGCCACCATGCTGGAGACCAAGACGGGGTCAAGCTACCAAATATCATGACCTCCGTCTTTTCTGAGTTTAATTTGAAACAATTGTGGTCCATCCAGGAACTGATGGCCATCATACCATCCTGAAAATTGGCCGCAACTGCTCCTCCGTTGTTATGAAAAGCCAGCACCAACTGGGTATCATCAGCATAGGATGTTAACCCAAAACCGTATGATTTAATGACCCTCGCCTAGTCCGACACATAGATGTTAAATAGCGTCGGACTTAGCGAGGATCCCTGAGGAACACCACACGGTAAGGTGAAAACAGGGGAGAAGAAATCACCCAGTTTAACTGATTGCTCACGGCCATATGATGTATTTCGACTCTAAGTGACGCAGTTTCCTGACCCTGTCTCCCCCTCGTTCTCCTGGGGGGATCATGTGTATTGCATAGTATTGCATTGCTCTCCAGTTCCCTTTCTGGCATTGGGCTAGGTGTTTCGCTGTAGCATACGCAAAGTTCCCATTCTTGACAGCTCGAATATGTTCCAGTATGCACTCCTTCACCATACATGTTGTGCTGCCAATGTATTGGATTACACAGTTGCACTCTATTACATACACAACAAATTGTGATGTGCATGTAATGTTTTGTTCAATGTTTATGACATTCCCATTCGGGTCTTGAATATTTTTCACATTTTTTCCGATTTTACATGCCTTGCATGTGTTGCACTTTTTGAAACCTTTTTGTTGATCTAGTAGCCAGTTTGTTGGTTGCTTCTCCTGAAAATGACTATGAACAAGCACATCTTTTAGCGATCTTGCTCTTCTATATGTTACATTTGGATACAGGCCCAGTAGTTTACCAATGTCAGGATCTCCTGAGATTAGGTGCCAGTATTTTTTGATTTTCTTAGATATGTTCGCACTTTCTTTACTATATGCTGTTATGAATCTTGGTGCTTCTTGCTTTTCTTGTTAATCTTCTTTTCTTCTAGGTAACAATGTATCTTCCCTTGTTTTACCTTGGGCTCGTCTTTTACATTTTTGCAATGTTGTTTCATGGTACCCTCTTGATTTTAACCTCTTTGCAGTTTCTTCAATTTTATTTGTGGCATCTGTTAGTTTTGAGCAATTCCGCTTCATTCGTATAAACTCCCCGTATGGGATGCTTTCCAGGAGAGATCTTGGGTGGAAACTTGTTCCGTGTAGTATACTGTTTGTCGCAGTTTCTTTTTGGAACAAGGTGGTGTGAATCTCATTATTTTCTATGTAGGTCTTTGTGTCCAGAAACTCTGATTGTTTCTTGTTCCTGATGCTTGTAAATGAGAGACCTATTTCATTGTTCAATTTATTGAAATATTGGTCGAATTCCTTTTCTGTGCCTCTCCATATCAGAAAAAGGTCCTCAATAAACCTGACCCATAGCACAATTCGATCCAACTCATCTTGATTATCCAAATTCCAGGCCCATTCTCTCTCCCACCAGCCCATTGTAATGTTAGCAAAGTTTGGGGAAAAAGAAATGCCCATTGCCGTTCCGCAACATTGCTTGAACAGTTCTTTGTTGAATGTGAAGACGTTGTTTACCAGGCAGATTTCAATCATTTTTATCAACATTTCTGATTGTTTTCTTTCCACAACACTTTGTTGTTTCAAAAAGAAATTGCATGCTTCAAAGCCTACCTCGTGCCTGATGGAAGTGTACAACGATACAGCGTCTATTGTTACTAGTAAGAACTCCTCGCTCCAAGTGATGCCCGCTAGGAATCTGAGGAAGTCCCCAGTATCTTTTATGTAGGAGCTCATGCTCTGGGCTATTGGAGATAAAAACTTGTCAATGTATACAGAAAGATTTTCATATATTGAATTACACGAAGAGACAATCGGTCTCCCTGGCGGATTGATTAGTGTTTTGTGTATCTTGGGTAAGAAATATATAGTAGGAATTGTTGGAAAGTCCTTTGTTAGAAACTTAACTTCTTCGTCACTTAATAAACCTTGTCTTTGCCATGCTGTTAAGTTTTTATTCAATTCCAGCACCATTTTGTTTATTGGATTATGTTTTAGTCTCTGATGCATGAGACTGATTGAGACGTATTAAATCATTCATCCAGACACTTATACAACCACTCATTCTTCAATACACAATGGCATGCATATATATAAAACATTATTAAACTTTACAGAAACACAGAGGCACTGGAGGATGTCAACAGAAATGTTATTTGAGATGTCATCAGTGATGTCATCAGTGATGTCACTGACCATGTCATGAATGATGTAATATGTGACGTCATCAGCAGTGCATTGCTGGGCGCGAGTTATAGTTAGCTGAACTCACTATAACAGGGGAATTTCTATGGATTTGTACGAGTGAAATGTCCAACTAACTACAACGTCCCTGAAACCTATGGTTTTTTCAGGGAATTTCTAAGGTTATTTTAAATGCTAATTTCTAACTATTACGTGCCTGAAACCAATGGTTTTTTTAGTGAATTTTAATGGTTTTTAAATGCTAATTCTAACTATAACGTGACTCAAACCTATGTTATTTTTGTGAATTTCAATGTTTTTTTAAATATTAATTTCTAACTATGCCTACATAGTTAGAACATGTGAAGAAAGAGGAAGAAAAGCACAGCAAGAAGAAAGACAAATGCAGAAAGAGGCAACAGAAGTCCAGAAAGACAAAGAAAAGTGGAAAAAGAAGCAAAAGATATGCAGAAAGAACCAACAGAGCAGCAGAAAGTACTCCTGTGCCCCAAAAATTTTTGTGACGGGTACTGGTGGTAACTGACTCTGAGTAAGCAGGACCGGAGCAAGTGCTATGCTAAAATACACTTAGAATACAGTGAATACACCTACATGCACTAGGGAACACTATGTGTCTGGGTACCCCTGTAATGAGCATGACCTCATCTGTATTTGCCATGAGTTAGTGCCTGAGTCATTGCATGGGTACATGGGTAGTGACTGGATGATTAGAGTGCTGCAAGATCAGTGCATGGTGATTTTACAACTGTTTGGGTTTTGGCGGAGTGATTGGATAAGTAGAGGATGCTGGATGGGTGATTGGAGGAGTGCATGGGTAGTGAAAGAGGGATTTCTGGAGTGCATGGGTACAACCGAGGTAATTGGAGGAGCGAATCAGTACTGTGTAGGTGGTTAGAGGTCTACATGGGTAGTGCACAGGGGATTGCAGCAGTACATGTGTTAGTGCCTGGGTCATTGCATGAGTGCATGGGTAGTGATTGGATGATTAGAGTGCTGCAAGGGGAGTGCATGGTGCATTTATAAGTACTTGGGTTTTGGCAGAGTGATTGCATAAGCACATACATGTCTCATGAGGCCCGCCCCCTCCCTTCACCACTCCAGTGAACTCAGTTCTGCCGAGTCACAAGATGGCTGCCAACACTTCTTGGTTTGGAGTGTTGACAGCCAATTAGAATTAAGCTTGTGGTTGAGAGGGTCCGCGGATCCACCGCGCCTCTAGATATCGCAACTTTTATTTTGGGATTTTCTCAGCAACTACTGAACAGATTTACACCATTTTAGAAAAGGACGCTTTCTGATCCAAGCACTATCTTTTTGCCAAATGTGATGTAATTCCGTTCAGCAGTTCGTAAAGTTTCCTATGGGAAGTTGATTTTCCAACCTCTTTTTTTTTTATTTCTCAGGAACTACTGAACGGATTTACACCATTTAATGAAAAAGGCTCTTTCTGGACCAAGGGCTACCTTTTTTCCAAATTGCCCCAGGGATCCTCAGGAATCAAGGTGACTTAATCCCCCAACTTAAAAAGCGCCACAGGTACGTTTTCACAGTGGTGAAGGGAGGGGCCGGGGCCTTTCTGAAACCTCTGACTTAGAAGTAGTTTTAATCCCTCTGCTCTATTATGTACTTGGGCCTTACAGAGGCGGTCATGCTAATCACAGGGGTACCCCAACACGTAGTGTTCCCTAGTGTATGTAGGTGTTTTCACTGTATTCTAAGTGTTTTTTAGCATAGCACTGGCTCTAGGCCTGGTTAGTCTGAGTCAGTTACCACCAATACCCATCTGAAAAAGTTGAGGGCACAGGATGATTTTGCAACAAGGCCTCTTTCTGCTCCTCTGTTTGTACTTTTTGCACGTCTTGCTTCTTCCTGCACTTTTCTTCACATGTCCTACCTCTGTAGGCATAGTTAGAAACTAGCATTTAAAAAACCTTACACATTCACTTAAAAAACCATAGGTTTCAGGCACGTTATAGTTCGAAATTAGCATTTCAAAAACCTTTTAAATTCACTGAAAAGACCATAGGTTTCAGGCACGTTATAGTTAGAAATTAGCATTTAAGAAAACCTCTGAAATTCACCGAAAAAACCATAGGTTTCAGGCACGTTATAGTTAGAAATTAGCATTTAAAAAAACCATAGAAATTCACTGCAAAAAACATAGGTTTCTGGGGTGTTATAGTCAGCTGGACATTTCACTCGTACAAAACCATTGAAATTCCTCCATTACAGTTAGCTGTACTAACTATAACTCGTGCGCCCGCAATCCACTGCTGATGATGACACATATTACATCATTCATGACATGGTCAGTAACATCACTGATGACTTAACAGATAACATCTCAAATGACATCAATGATGACATCACTGATGACATCATCCAGTGAATGTGGTTTGGTTCGATATTTAAATAAGTATTTTATATATAGCAATCTACATTGAAGACTGAGTGGATGTATAAGTGTCTGGATTGGGGGATTTAGTAGCACTGTGATTGACTGTGTAAGTGACTAATTTAAAGTGTCTCACTAAATGCATTGTATAGTGATTAAACTGTGTGAATATCTGTATCACTCTATCTTTTGTTGTGTAAACTACTACATAAGTTGGTTACTAGCTATGTGAAAGTCTGTATTAGTTATTAATTAGTGAGTAGTTGTATGGTATAGTGAATGTGTGTGTGGTTGGGTGGAAGGTGTGTGACTGTCCAAAATTGTGTCAATAGGTGATTTAGTAGGTATATGAGGTTAAGACTGTATGTGGAAACAGTTGTTTGGGTGAGTGAATCTCTTTATGGGTGTGGTGATGAGTAAATATATTTCTCAATGATACATATCCAACAAAGTAGAAATATAAAAGGCAGTGTGTGTGACAGTTGTTTTTTTTGGGCTTTTTTTGTCCTCATACGCCATCAAATCTTTCCAGTCCATTGCTTCTTTCCTCTGCTGTCCCCTTCGTACTGGCCTCAGCAAAGAAATTCTGATCTTAATAGGTTGCACGTTTTACAGTGTGACAGTTTTATATAAATAGGTATACATAAGACTGAGTGACTGTATCGAAAACTGTATACTTGTAATACTGATTTTGTACCACACTATGGGCCAGATGTAGGTGGCCATTTACCGTCCGGTAACGGATGATTTCGGCAGTTAACGACAGGTAAACTGGTTTTTGAGATGTAGGGGGCCAATTTTACCGATTCGGTAAATTTACCGAATCGGTAAATTTACTTAATCTGTATTTTAACCGATTCCGTAACTTCTAGATGTAGGTGGGACTCTTCTGAGTCCCAAAGGCCTTTCAGATTTGGTATTTTACTACCCAATGCAATTGGGTGGTAAAATACCGAATCCAGGTGTGCATGCACATGTGTGCATGCACACCTATGCCATGTGACAGACAGACATGCCCTTAGGGCATGTCTGTGTGCCACATGGCACACATGCCTGTATTTGGGGTGCTAGAGGGTGTCAAACACACCCCCTGCACCCTTGCTGGAATCGGTATTTACAGAATCGGTAAATACCGATTCGGTAATGCCCATTGATTCCTATGGGCTTCAATGCCCATAGGAATCAATGGGCATTACCGAATCGGTATTTGCAGAATCGGTAAATACAGAATCTTAACTATTCGGTATTTACCGATTCTGTAATACCTACATCCCCCCCTCTATTTTACCACTTCTTAAATACCGAATCGGTAAAATTCGGTATTTAAGAAGTGGTAAAATAAAATTACCTATATCTAGCCCTATGAGTTACTATGTGTATGAATACATGAAGTGGTGTTTGTATAAGTGTGCAGCTTAGAAAATGTAAGTATGATCAATTGTTTGCATAAGTGAGTAGGATGACTGCATAAGTGAATAGGATGTGTGCTGGTGTGTAATGTCGATGTAGGTGTATAATTATATTTATTAGTGTTCTATTGATCTTTGTTAGCATGTATGAGTGAATCTATAGGTAAGTGTTTAGATGTGTGTGTCGTTGTAGGAATCACTGAGTCGGTTTTTAGAAACTTGTATTGCTGTGTCAATGGTTTCAAATATGCTACTCCATATTTTATAATGAGTGTTGAAAGGTTATACTAGTGTATGATGAGATGTATCAGATTGTCACGTGGATGATGTCATCAGTGATGTAATTTGAGATGTCATCAGTGATGTCACTGACCATGTCATGAATGATGTAATATGTGACATCATCATCAGTGGATTGCAGGCACGCGAGTTAAAATTAGTACAACTAACTATAAAGGAGAATTTCAATGGTTTTGTACGAATGAAATGTCCTGCTAACTATAACACCCCTACAACCTATGTTTTTTTCAGTGAATTTCTAAGGTTTTTTAAATGCGAATTCCTAACTATAACATGTCTGAAACCTATGGTTTTTTCAGTGAATTTTAAAGGTTTTTAAATGCTAATTCCTAACTTTAACATGTCTGAAACCTATGGTTTGTTCACTGAATTTCAAAGGTTTTGTAAATGACAAATATTAAATGTATTAATTGTTATATTTATTTTTTTATACTGATTTGCTACATTTTTTAAAACTAATTATTTTTAGATATTTTATTTTTTAAATTACATTATAATTAAGGCTCCCTGTTTTCCGTTTTTAGGATTTTTATAGATAAATACTGACAGAAAAAAATGTGTTTTCTGTCTGTATTTATTTTTAAAAGTGGATAAATACAGAAAATTGTGCTTCTTTTAAGTGACTTTACGTGCTGTGTTTCATGAATTATAGGCCAGCAGCTGAGCAGATGAACAGCATTGTTAATTAAAAACAGGATGACATTTCTTTTAATAAGAAATGTATGGTATAATGCTAGTATTTACCAATAGATGTATTGTTATGTAATGTTTGGCAGTTTAAATAGCTAAAACACCACAGACATCAAAGTAAGAGGTGCGTGTCTATCAGTTAAATAGATATGGAAATGTACAGTTTTAATACTTCACTTATACGCAAAACACAAAATTAATATGAATAAATATGAATAAATACAGATAAAATAGCCGGAAAATAAATATGGATAAATACAGACGCAAATGCCCAAAAAATAATTGCCATAAAACCGGGAGCCCTAATTATAATTACATTATACATTACATTACAAAATATACTTTCTCAGAATTAATTACTTCAGTTTAAATACTTTGCAAATGACTTTTAAGTACAGTGGTTACAGTTGTTGCAATGGGCAACCCAATTTCAAACACAATGCAACATTGAGCTCAATGGGAATTTCTATTTAAATGCAATTAGTTACTTTATGGATTACTTTTCTAACCACAGGACTGGATCCTAGATTCAGTCCTGGGACATCTCCTGTAAACAGTTGAGTACAAGTGTTTTGGTAACAGTAGTTATTTTTAAGGAATATTCTTGTATTTTAAAGGTTGACACTTAGAAACTTTTTTACATAGAATCACGAATGTTATCCTATGGGAGGAAATTCACTTAGCAGGTAAGTAGTGTTATCGTTACTTTTTCTTACTCAGTGGTGGATCCTGGAACCAGCACTGGTGCATCTCCTGTAAACAGTTGAAAGAATGCATTTAAGTCATACAGGCCATCTTTAAGAAATATTTGTAGTTTGTGAAAATCGACACACAGAAACTTTTCTGGTGAAAACCAGACAATGGATTCCTATGGAAGGAAATACAAGTTACTTGTAAGTTTGGTTAGAATTACTTTTCAGGGTCTGTGCTGGCCTAAAAGATGCAGCTCTGGGTTCTCTCCTGATAACAGGTGAGTAAATCGGAATTCGTTGTTCGGCTGATTTTAAACGAATATTTTAAAGTTACAAAACTCCACACTTAGAAGAATTTTCAAGTGAAACCAGTCAATGTTAGCCTACGGAAGGAAATTCAAGTTACTGGTAAGTACGGTTAGAATTACTTTTCAGGATCAGTACTGGGCTCAAAAATGCAGCACTGAGGTCTCTCCTGATATCAGGTGAGTAAAACGGAATTCGTAGTTCAGCTGATTTTAGAGGAATAATTGTAAGTTCTGAAACTCCACACTTGAAGATTTTCCAAGTGAAACCAGTCAATGTTAGCCTATGGAAGGAAATTCAAGTTACTAGTAAGTACGGTTAGAATTACTTTTCAGGATCAGTACTGGGCTAAAAAATGCAGCACTGAGGTCTCTCATGATAACAGGTGAGTAAAACGGAATTCGTAGTTCAGCTGATTTTAGAGGAATTTTTGTAAGTTTCAAAAATCGACGGCGCTTACTGGAAGCCCCTGGTGGGCTAGTTAGCCCCCAGGGTCCCTCAGGATTGAAAGGTAATTATTTCCCCAACTTAAAAGGCGCCACAGGGTGTATTTGCACACGTCACCTCGGGCCCAGTCCCTTCCCTTCACCACTGTGTAAACGTGCCATTCTAAGTCGGGAGATTAACCACTTTGATGCTGATGACGAGCCGTTAGCCCCCTGAATGCCCCGGGGGTGGTGGTCCCTGGGGTTTGGGGGACCTTTTAGCCCCCCCACACAGTTTTGTTAAAATCCCCGGGGGTGGCGGTCCCCGGGGCAGGGTGGGCTATGAGCCCACAGCACAATTTTTAATAAAGCCCTGGGGGGGTGGCCGTCCCTGGGGGGCACCTTTGGGCCCCCCACCTAAATTCTTTCATTGCCCCCGGGGGGCTAATTACCAATATAGCGCGGGAGCCCGCGCTTCTTTTTTTTTTATCGGCAGGATGGCAGCTACGTGCGTGCAGAAGACTATTCTCTGCCGTAGATTTTCTAAACAGAGAGCTTTCTAATTAGTTTTCTTTTACATATAGTTTCAGATCAAGGAATTCCAATTCTTCCTTGGACCAATGATGCCATCCGAGTTCACTTATTAACAGTATCCCTGTGGGAGAACTTTTAAGGCCAAAACGGAATTGTAGCAGAGTCAAAAGTTTTAAGATTGAAGAAGCCATTTTGACAGATAGATTCCTTGCAATGGGTTACCCAGTATCAGTAATTAACAAGGCTAAGATGATAGTGGCATTAAGATCTAGAGAATTACTAGTAGAAGAAAAATATGTTGTAAAATCTTCAGAAAATTGATGAGAAATAACTAGATTCATTACCACATACAACAGGCAAGCCTTTAAGATAAGAAAGAGTCTACACAAATTCTGGCCAGTCCTACTGACAGACCCAGATATAGCAAAAAGTATAGATGCATCTCCACAGGTCACCTTCAGTAGAGCCAGATCTTTGAAAGATTCCCTTTGTAGAGCAGTGGAACCGTCTGCCAATAAAATAAATGGAATTCAGGGCTTTTTTCCATGTCTGAAATGCAAAACGTGTAAAAACAGTAGAAACATCAAAGAAGTAAAACTGTCTCCGGAATGTGAATCATTCTGGATAGCAAAACACACGTCCTGCAACACCGATTTCGCTGTGTATGTGCTTTTTTGTCCCTGTTAAAAAGCCTATATAGGCAGTACAATCCACAAAGCTAAGATAAGAATCTTAGAGCATCTACGTACTATCAAAAATGGGGACAAACAGTACCCAATAGCACGTCACTTTCAAAGTCATCATAAACAAAATACTAATTTGCTGAGCTTTGTTGTTCTAGATACAATCAAAATGAATGAAAGGGGGGGCAGCAGAACACAATGTTTGCGCCGTTTGGAATCAAGAATGATTGTATAATATAGGACATTGGCTCCCATAGGACATAACTGCAATGAAGAGCTAGCAGTACATCTTGGCTAAAAAAGTAGATTCTTGTATATATTTTTCTGTGTTTTTCTACTCTTGTTGCCCTTGAGGCATTTTTATATTCTAGGATCTTGCATCACCATAGCCTATCTCAGGTTTCATTTCCAGCGCTCTGCTTGAGAGGTTTATTTGGTACTTATGTACAATTTTTCTTTTTGTAAGTATTCTACATATTTTATCCCTTGGATAGGGACCTAGAAGACAGCAGGTCTTTTGAGGCTAGCTTTATAGCTTGTTGCTTTTTAATAGTCTTTGTAATATGTTTTTGTCTTCATCACAGTTTATTTACATTTGTATTAATAAGTTTCATTTTTTTCACAGATTGCGTAAATGGATATATCAGAAGAGGCATTAAAGAGCAAAAGTATCATGAGCTTCAATTGGAAGCCTTGCACTGGGTTGATGTGTATTCCCTTAGTATGAAGATTTTTGTTAAAGACTGTTAAGTATAATTCTTTATTAAGGCATTAGCCCACTTGGGTGTTGATCCAATGAATTACTGGAGATTCTCAAAAATCTGCCACATGATTTGACATTTGGTTCAAAGACATGAAACAACATGTTCAATCAAGAGCGTTGTCCGGAACAATAACGTTTTTGGACTTTGAATCGGCCCACTCGGGCATGACACATTCTGGAATCATAATGGACCTTGAGTTGCAAGAACTCTAATATTATTTCTGTACTGTTTGTACCGATCATTTGTGGTGTTTATTCAGAAATGTTGCATTTAGCAGTATTTGCCGATATAGAACATAGATGAACAGTCATATGTTTGATAAAAATTACGGGATTGGATGTATTGCACCAACCATGAAATCTTTAGGCTGTAATGTACTTTAGCTCATGTAAATTATTTTCACTCTGTTATGCTTCTGATTTAGGATAGCATTTCACCAGCAGTCTGTTTTCACTTTTTATGAAATATATCACATGGGTTTTGTGTTGTTGATTTAAACGAATGAAACTACACTAGCGGCACTCGTGATCTAGGGACGCTGTCCCAAAACGTGCAGAGTTGCCGTTTTTTGCTTTATAAAATACTGCTTTGCTGGCAATTTGGAGTCCGTAGTAGCCATTTGTTCCATTGAAGTTCTTTGGATCGTGACAGCGTGTGTGGATCGTATTGTAAGGCTCGCTGCCTTATACCTATGGACCGCCGTCGTAAATGGCGAAAACATGGTCTTCTCGGAGAGGAACCGAGTGTGGCAGTTTGATATATATATATATATATATATATATATATATATATATATATATATATATATATATATATATATATATATATATATATATATATATATATATATATCAATATATATATTACCTACTGGCGTTCACCAGTAGGTAGTTATAGTTAGGACCTATTATCCATAGTAAAACCGCAACATTCTATTGGCAATAACTTTGGCGTCGATTGATGAATCTTCTTGAAATTTTTCAAAACTTTGGCCAGCTCAGTTCTGCTCCTTCCCTGAAAGTTTGGGGTGATTGGTGAAGCGGGGGCTGAGAAAAAATGGGGGTCCCAAAACGCATTTTCCCAATGCAATTTCTCATAGGACCTTTAGCCACAGCTACAGCTCGAATGGCTGAACGGAATTACACCAAACTTGGCAGAGAGGTAGCCCTCAGTTCTGACTTGTGCCTTTGGCATATCTGGTGTCAATCTGTTCAGTAGTTTCTTTGAATATTGTGTTAAAGTCATTTATATATCTATGGGTGCGGAGGATCTGCAGATTGTGCAAGGATTGGCCTCGTAGGATAAGCGCACCGTTCCGATCACGCGCTCAATTATATAAACATTTGAAACCAGGAACTGTTGGCAGACATTTTGAGCCTCTGTAGATGCGAGGGTGAAGAAGTCCCTGAAATATTTTGGCAAAACGTGAACAGGGGCAGGTTAGACACACCCTAACCCCCTAGGCCTGCTCAGGGGGTGACATAGGGACCCGTAGGGTAAAAGAAGTAAGAACATTTTTTTACAAAAAAAGTCAAAAGATGCACGTAGGATCCACGCATTTGGTCACTGAAAAAAAAACATGTTTTTGAGACATATATCAAGCTGGCGTGTATAGATGTTGGGTGGTTCTACAAAGAGCCCTTGTGTTTATTGAGAGATTTTAGTAATTACAAGTAAGTACCGATGCAGAGTCTAAAGTTAATGAGGAAGACTCGGTTTCCTTCATCTGTAAAATGTACACTATCTCTTTAATAGATGCCATGCTTATTGAAACGCAGATTGTTGTGGTATATGGACAATATTCTATAGTCTTGTAGAAAAGTAGAAAGATGTATTCATATGTTTATTCACTTATTTGCGCAGATCATGTGTTCCAATCTTCCCTTATCTCGAAGACTGGTTGTTGAAGGCGGGCTCGCCCCAGACAGTCGTCTCCCACCTCCAGTCTACGGTCGACCACTTTCACCTGTGGCGTTGTCCATTAACATGCCAAAGGCGCACCTATGCCCCTCTCAGAAGCTCCTCTTCATCGGAGCGGTTCTGGACTCGGCGCAGTTTTTGGTTTTTCACTCCAAACAGCAGGTTCGGATATTTAGGCTCTGATTCTGATCTTTCAGCTTTTATCCCGGGTCTCGGTCAGGTTGACGCTGCGGCTCCTGAGGCTGAAGGCCACCTGCATCCTAGTGGTGCATCACGCAAGGTGGCATGTGAATAAATATAAACATAGGCTACACAGTTTGCGTCCCGTAATATACAAATTTCAGGGGGTGGTGGTTCCCGGGGCTTGAAGGGGGTCGTTGAAGCCCACATACTTGTAATGTTGTAGGTGCAGGGGGGTTGTAAATCTGATACACAGTGTTTTGTTTTACTTTGCTTTCCTTTCTGTGATGTAGAAGATCCTGAGTAAATATAACGATTTTTGTACAGCCAGTAACTTTTAACCCCACCCCCAAACGGCTTTCTGTCTGTTACCATAGTAACAGTTCATGGAACACTTACATGAGCATATAGGTTAAAAGTTCACCACCCTCTGTTGCTAATGAGTTATCCTCAGAATTATACTTCAAATTATAAATATCATGTTTTTTAATAACCTTAAACTTAATTTGCCCCGTTCTATCTCATTATACAGGTATCTCAACCATGAGACGTACTGGTCGCTACAAGCTGTCCTGCCCATACACTATACCAGGTGGGGGTGAACAACTCGACACACCAGATCCACTGACTGCTCTCCATATGTTATCAGCTGAAAATTGCAATCGACCTAATGGAGTTATAAGGTTTGTCTTCAAAATTTCATGATCGAATACCATTCTAAAATAGGCACTTGTGTATTTCATGTGTTTGCAGACGGATAACTGTGTTATTGTCATGTTTTACTAGAATTCGTAGGCATTGTGAAATCAACCAAAAGTAAAAAAAGCATGTCCTCTCAATTTTATTGCCCAAATATGTGATTGAAAATTGAGCAATATATGAGTTATAATTTTTGTTGCTTCTATAAATATTTTTATGAAATATAAATCTGTATTGGGATAGTCTTATAGACGTTTCTTTCTGAAACCCATTTCTCATTTTAATGCTCGTAACACGTTTTCAGCCTGTACTTCAGATACAAAAGAAAAATTTTTCTTTTTTTTTTTGTAAACTTGTCTTTTAATTTCCCTTGCTATTTATTTCTGAATTTCTAGATCATGGAAGTCCAAAAAGGGTTCTATCAGATCAATCCCAGGAGTTTGTGAATGAAGTTAGTGACCAATCTCGGCCTAACATTTGTATAATGCAATACTATTTCCTATTTTTCTGCCAAATATAACCTCTGATGATTACTTTTCATCCCCAATCCTATTGAGAACAATTGTTTTTATGAACATTAAAATTAAGTTTGGACATATGTACAACATATACATTTTTTACAGTTTTTTTTTGTAAACTTGTCTTTTAATTTTCCTTGCTATTTATTTTTGAATTTCTAGATCATGTAAGTCCAAAAAGGGTTCTATCAGATCAAGCCCAGGAGTTTGTGAATGAAGTGAGTGACCAATCTCGGCCTAACATTTGTATAATGCAATACTATTTCCTATTTTGCTGCCCAAATATAACCTCTGATGATTACTTTTCATCCCCAATCCTATTGAGAACAATTGCTTTCATGAACATTAAAATTAAGTTTGGACATATGTACAACATATACATGTTTAACTCTTTTTTCAGTTACCACAATGTTACATAAGCCAGCAGCAAGTTGCCAACATTGAAGAAAGTATATCTTCCTGTTCCAGTTCATTTCACCGATGTCTCAAATATGGCATGAACTAGTTGTATGAAGCCAGAGAGATTCACAAATTTTTAACGGACAACTTTAAGGTAAATACTCAAAATACTACTACTCAACTAAGTTAAAAAGTAATGGATATAAGTACTTGAGGGGTTTTCGGTGGCAGATAATCTCGAATTCACACTTGTACGGATAGGTCTGATACAGGGTAGATCTCTGTATAACTAAAGGATGATTAGGTATTAGGATGGCATACAGAGCTCCGAACCTTCTTACTTTTTTCTTTAAGGGTTTCAAATTGGGGACAAATATTAGGCTGTGCAGTAGAGGTTGACGGTTTTGCTCCACTGGTACTTGGGCTTCCTCATGAAGCAGGAGGAGCCTCTCTCAATCTCCTTAACTCTTCACTTGCAAAGTTGACCAGATTCTTAGTCTGCAAGTGCTTCCACATACTTGCAGTTCCACACCAGTCCTCTTTATTGGGGTCTCCCCTCAAAATTAGTCTTGCATATGCGGCAAGTAACTTTTCTTGCATTCACCTTTTTTAAGACTTGTGAACATTTATTTCAAAACATTTAATAAATACGGTGTCACTATGCATTGTGTCAAATGCTTTATTAAAATGTTCCCTTTAATTGTTGTTAACGTCTTTACAAGAGAATTTGAAAGGAGAAAGTAGGAAATGAATAACAGAGGTAGGACGTTATATCTCAAACTGCAAAAATTGATAAAAAGGGTAGACCGAAGTCTGCATGTACAATGCCAGTGGAAGCGTTTCAGGAACACTGCAAACATAAAAAAATATATAAATATCGTCAAGTGTTACTTTGACTTGTAATGTTTGACCTCATTTAGTCACATCAATCTAATTTTAAACACTAATTTTCTTTTTTGTTTTGCAGATTAACTACAATACTTCTTTTGGACTCCATATTATACGTTGTTTATTATATTGTGTTGTTAGTTATAGTTATAGTTATTTATTGTATTGTTATCTTTTAGTTATAGTTCCAGTTATTGTTTTAATAAAAGTTAATAAAAAAGTACGTACATCTATTTTTTTTGTGGGGGTAGCAGTCATCAATAGAAATGATATTTGAGATGTCATCAGTGATGTCATCAGTGATGTCACTGACCATGTCATGAATGATGTAATATGTGACATCATCAGCAGTGGATTGCGGGCGCGCGAGTTATAGTTAGTACAACTAACTATAACGGGGAATTTCAATAGTTTTATATGAGTGAAATGTACAGTAACTATAACACCCCTGAAACCTATGGTTTTTTCAGTGAATTCCTAAGGTTTTTTTAAATGCTAATTCCTAACTATAACTTATCTGAAACCTATGGTTTTTTCAGTGAATATGCATATACACACACACATATATCTTTGATGTGCAATTGCCATTTGCATATATATTACATAATAATGCCTTGTCACTAGTCACTCAACATTGTGGCTTCTTCAATGTTCAACCTTCTGATTTGTGGCTAGTCATCTATCTAATATGACTGCAGTAATCAACATATATATGTTAGATAATGTAGCACTTATACTTTTACGTCTTGACCCGAAATGCCTATTCTTCATAATATTCATAATCAGTTCTGCAGTATAAAACAGACTGTACTGTGGAATAAAATGTGTTTCATGTGTTTAGGTGGTTTGACAATCTCACACATGAATGTGATGCATCTAATTACCAAAATCATTATCTGTTTCATTTGCAATTCCCATTAGCATTGCTAAAAGTTCAAATTATCCTTTTTCGTTGTCAAACATTGACTGTGGTCTGCATATTTAAATATGCTACATTTTCTAGGTTGAAGTAAATTTCACAAAATGTTACTTTAGCTGAAGAACATTTTTTCTTGCTTGTCAAGGACATCTGTCATAATTATCTACGTGCAGATGCTATACTATGCAGTTTTTTCAACAGACCTGCATGTTGCACAGCTCCACTTTGGCAATGCTTAATTTGTGTCAACGGTTGCAGGTGGTGAGCACCCACCCTCATTCTCATTTTTAGGTACCAAGACGTATTTTTCATCATAATAGTATGACCCAGAGGAAGAGAGAGAAAGCTGAAAAAAAGAGGAAAGAGAGAGATAGAATCAAGGCTGTGAAGGAGGAAGGAAGCAGTGAGCTAGAAACAGGGAAGGAAGCAGTGAGCTAGAAACAGGGGCCCATATCTATCAATGTTTTGCATCAACTACGCAAGGGAACATTAGGGTGACTCAAAACCTAAATGAGATTTATCAAGCCATGTACAATTACTTTGTGTGGTCCTGTGTGGCTTGATAAATCCAGAGTAATACAAGGCAGCGTAAATCACTGCCTTGCATTACTCTGCAGCAGGGAGGCGCAAAATGTATGGCACTTGGGTGTTCCCATGCTTCCACCTACACATTTGTTGAAGCAGAAGCAACTTTTTGGAGGGTTTCCTGGCACTGGGCCCATTCAGGTAACTTTTTTCTTACTCTCAGATTCTCTACTTCACCCGCAGAGGCATTGGTCCGCAGATGGATCTTTTGTTCATCGTAGACAGAGGTGAGAGATCAAGATGTTCCATTTTTGGCCACTTGATGACGATCAATAATTGGTAGCCAACTCACAAATTGGAGATCAGGTTCGAATATATTACTCTCTGTAAAATGTAGGTGTGGATCTATCTCTGAAAAAATAAAAAATATGTTGATCACTATATCTCTCCCATGGTAAAAACAATATCATCATACATCAAAGACTCTGGTGAGTTTTTTTAGGGCAGTATCTGAAATCTAGTGGCAACTAGATTTCCTACTGATAACCAATGATGTGGTAGTGCTATATACCTCCATCAAACAAGAAATTGGTCTAAACACAGCAAACTATTTTTTGAGGCAGAGAAACTTCAAAGAAACTAGACATTCAGCGATGGTGCTGTAAATTAATGCAATGTGTTTGTGTAATAATATCTTCTTCCTCAACCATCAACTATACCAGCAAACCTGCAGAACTGCAATGTGGATTTCCTTCTCCCCTAGCTATGTGAATTTGACCATGGGCTGCTGGGACAGGGAAATCACGCAGAGTGACAAATATGAGCATTATCTCTCCAAGATAATCATCTGGCTGCGGTACATCAACAATTTATTTATGGCCTGGAATGGCACACTGCAGTAATTTGAAGAATACTTTGAGGCCAACGATCAAAGCGAATGTTACCTAAGCTTTACTTACAATATGGATAACAAGCAGATTGGTTTCTTGGATATTCGAGCCTATGTCAACAATCACAAATTAGAGACATCTTTTGACCTGAAACCTACTGCCACAAATAACATTCTCTAAGGAACCAGTTTCCACTCTAAGGTTTTAATTAAAGCATCCCAAACTGTGAATTAATCTGCACTAGACAGAACTGATCCAGAGAAGAAGATCCAAGCGCCCAATTTACTGAAGTAAAGAGGAGATTTAATCACAGGGAATATCAACGTCATATATTGAACACAGAGTAAAGAGAGCTAACAACAAAACACGATCATAGATTCTGGCGGGAAATCAAGCCCAACCAGTTGAGAATTCTGACACCTTGAGAATGATTACTACATATAGTAGAGCGAACATGGAGATTAGAAAAATCTTCTAAATATACGGGAACATTCTACTCAATGATAGGGACATTGCCAAAGCTGTGGAACTAAAACTGCTGTTTGTGTATAAAAAAGCATGATTCCCCAGAGATAGACAGGTAAGAGGTCACTATGTGGCCCACTCATCGGAAAAATGGTTGGACAAGCAAAACAAAAGATTTGTAAAATTAAACACCTGCAATGCATAGAGGGTAGGAAAGAATTTAAAAGCTGTCAGTTACTCAAAAGGGAGGCAAATACCCATTGAACGTAAGATCACCTGCAACACCCAATATGTTGGACATATTATTGAATGTATATGTGGTTTAAAATATATTGGAAGCACAATTTGTCCCTTGAGGAAAAGAATATTGGAACATATATGTGCTGTACAGCATCACGATATGAGTTATGCAGTTGCCAAACAGTATGCCCTATCACATGCTGATGATTGGAAGACAATGAGGTACTATGGTGTGACACACATACCAAAGGATGAATGAGAGGTGGTGATAGGACTCTGCAACTTCGCAGGCTGAAAAGCATATATATCATAAAATTGCAAACAATGACACCACATGGCCTTAACACAGATGAGGAACTGCATGTACATCTGTGAACATAAAACTGAAGATATTGAGGACATTAATCTCTCTCTCTCCTCTCTCTCTCACCAACCATACATCTTGCTCAAGATATATCTTCTCCTATCTTCTTTCCCTTCCAGTCATCCAGTCCTCCCCCTCTCCATTTCCATCATTTTCTCTCTCTTTTAGATGTTTCTTCCAGCTCTCACACTGACCTCATATTCTTTTTCAATCCTTTCCATATTTTTCCTATGTCTCCCTCAATCCCGCTTCCACCTTGTTTAACGTGTAACTAAGTTATTCTCTCACATACAGCAGCAAGTGATGTTGGTGCCCAGGCAACTAATGAAAGGGAAAATATGGATATCATGGTGTCAATCACCATTGGCACCAAGCATAGGCATTACACACACAAGAGCATACTCACACGCCATATGGGTTTGGGGCAGGATCAATTAAAATTGGTCAACATTCAGGCACTCAGCTTGAATTAGTGGGACTGTCCATTTCCCCACACTCCGCACAACAATCATCTAAATCATGAGCACTCAGCTTGTGAGAATTGTATCCGATTTTCGTGTGTGTTATTATGATACCCGGGTACTTAGCCATTAGTACAAAACACTGCTGCCTGTCAATACACATAGACACCATGACATTAATGAACAGATAATGCCTAAGACAAGGTACCCACCAATATTTCCATAATGAGTCACTGTGATGGAGCTGGATTCTGACCAGATGTATAAGACACATACTGGCACAGGGAATAACAGCTGTAGTACACATTGTATGATCATGTTGCCCTGCACCAAAATGTTTACATTTGCCAAGTCATGCATGAACTGTCTTTAAATCACCTACATGATGTTGATGTCAGGTCCCAGAATGCTTCCTAATAGGCAGGACGGGCATTTTTATATAAATCAAACCTGAAAAAGGACTCACTGACTGTGTTTAAGACTCATTGGAGTTGAAACGTGTTGGTGTTTGCTAAGCATTATTAACTTGTGCATATTACTGGAAGACTGGTGTGCAGCAGTATTCTTTTGTTGTGGGGATTCTGCATATACACAGAACTATGCACAGGAAATCAGTACCTCAGTGCATAGGGACTGTACCTTCCCACCACCTTAGTGCCCAAAATCCCAGGACTGACTAGCTATAGTGTCTCATTCATTCTCCAACAAATCACGGAGCTACAGAACTCAACACTCTCGACTCTCAGGAATCGCGGTAGCATGACATACCTTTTTGCTCACTCACTCGTACTTGTCCACAAAAAGGATAGTCAGAGACACAGTATAGTTCAAAAAATTTATTTCAACTGTTGTGCTCTATAATGCAGTATATGAGCCAGTGCCAGCAGCAAAATACATAAACCTGGCATAGTTAGCAATGTTACAATACCATAGAATATGAAGGGGAAATTCATTATATATAGACAGTGGAAAAGGGACTATACGGCCCAACCACCCTCCCCTTGGTAAGTTGAGGTTTATTATTAAAAATAAGATCTCTGGGCTTTGTCAGCAGACCGCATACCGTAAAGCCTAGATGTAGCTATACATCATAGGAACATCTTATTATTCTCCAAGGAAAGGTTTCCCTCAAAGTGTGTGTGGACAACATGCAACAACATAATATCAAAGCACAAGTTCTCTAGCAATGCAGCTGTGTGTAGCATGTTTTGTCTAGGTAATAGGGACTTACCAGAACAGAATAACAAGGGGAATGTTTTTCGACCCTGCACATCGTGTTCAGACTAAACTCCAGGAACAGCATAGAAAGCAGTAAGCAGACCGTTCTAATGTGAAAGACATGAACAGAGTCTTGCAAAACAAAGTCATTCAGTAACGTGCGCAAAAGCAGCATCATGGCAGCAGAGCTCATGCTAACTTAAGAATGTCGAGAATGACCCAAAGAGCCACATACCACTCTCCCCCTGGTACGGTTGTAGTGCCTAGGTAAAAGACAGAGTTCAAAGGTATGCAGAGTCATGAAGCTCTTAAAAAAATAACATAGTGTAGGAATTTATTTAGTAAAAACATTTTTGGGTGATGAAAAGTTGTCATTTCATGAAAAACGGAGGGAATTAAAAAGGAGGTTGTAGATCCATAAAAGTATGCGGACCACAGAATGCAATTTATTCCAAAAGGCCATCTCTATTGTTATTAGAAAAAAGGGATGCCATCCAGTTAAGTATGTCGAAGGAACAGACTTGCTCCTCGTATTGAGATGCTTCCAAGAGCATATCTGGACAACTTGCGTGATATTCAATGTAACTTCATTGCAGGATATTCTGCACAGCCGCGCAGATATCCCATTCATCCAAGATGCCAAGTGCAGCAGCACGCGCCATGCTGCCATTCCCAGAATAAGCCTGCACATGTGCCTCTAAGGGACCCATTAACTGGTGAAAATCCGATACTGTACATGTCCTAGTGGAGAGGCATAAATCCACACAGGCGAAGTAGGCAGAGCGAAAAAAAAGTCAATCCATAATTCACACTAAGCGTCGCTAATGGCTAATGGCAAGTATCCAAAAAGATGTTGCATTCGGTCACAGTACAGTTGCAATTGACCTGGTCTGTACATTACCACGATGAGCAGCCATTGCATAGCAGAAGCAGAAGGATCAGTATTCCACCTGCAAGTGCCAGTAGCAAAGGAAACCCTCCGAAGACGCTAGAAAAAATAGAATGAATAAAGGCCGGTATTACTCTAAATATCATCTGAAAAGAAGTTTACAAGGCCACATTCTTAAAAAAATGAGCAAGGCCTTTTGTGTCAGACGCATTAGATATTTGGTGTATAAGCTCCCCAAAGTGGGAGGTTGGTGTTCAGAAGTGACTGAATCTCGCTCAATGTTCTAGCCACCTGCAACTCGAAGGTCTCTCGAGCTGAAGTGAGGGCCACTTCCAGTTGGAATAAAAGCGCTTTTAGCCTGCTCAACTCAACTTATTGAAATGTTGGAATGGAAGGCCACATTGAACTATCTACTTTCCCATGCAGGGGTGGAAAAAGCATATTGCTACAACAAGTAACACGTTGTGAAACTGTTACTAAATAAGTGATTCCTGCTCATAAACCACAGCAGTCATGGTTATTCAGAATGAGATAACTGCCATTTTTAAGCTATGTAAAAACTGGAATTATTGATGGGCCGGGAGTTCCTTTAAAAAACAAGCAAGATTAGGCACCAATACATTACAAGCATCGTGCAACTTAACGTGTTTACAGACTAGCAAATGACCTACTGTAGAATAGCAGTCCTCCCCTGTGAGGAAAACTTCCTTATCATCTCATTGACATCTGTAATTGAAAGGAAGAGACCATAGTTCATGGAGAAAGGAACTACCCAGGGGCTCAAAGCGACCTATTGGAAAATGTTGCGTACATGATTTAAATTGAAACAAAGAAAATGGGAGAGATATTACCCCATGAATTAACCAAACAGCTGAGTCAGTTTCCGCCACCGAGAATGGCAAGGGATCCAACTGTTCAATGTGTAATAGTATGTATGTAGCATCTTTCATGGACATAAATCGCTTTTTTTCAGTCAAATTAAAGGTAAAAACAAAGCAGAAGCATTTAAATAATCCCAAGGGACTTTCCCCATTTTGAGAGTTTGCAACGTCCATGCAAACTGCATTACTATTCTTAATTGATTTGACCATGATTCAACACAGACACATCATTCTGAACAATATCATCAACAGATGATACAATATTATCCAAGGTGTAAATGCGTGAGGACAGTGTACTGATGCAATTCTCCACCACAGCAAGACATTTTTCTAAATTTGCTTTATCTATTTGACACAGATGATAAGCTGCTTCTGCCTGCAAAAGTTTCCAAATTTCATTGAGGCTGCATACAGAATTCTCTTATTTCCAGGGGCTCGGGCCCGGAATAAAATCAGCCAAATTAATGTTACTTGACAAGAGTGAAAAATGTTGTTTTACTGACAACAAAGTGGAATGTTCCAACCATTGTTGGCATAATTTACCCACAGAGTATGTGGTGACTGTGTTTGAATTTGGAAAACAAGGCTCCGGTCTACTCTGCGTGAAACCAGGAGTTACATTATGAAAAACGTAGTTGGCATTTGTTCGAACTTGTTGGCCAGACTAGCCAACTGGATTAGTAAGTCTCAGAAATAATAAAAGTGTCATTATGAAACAAAGCTTGTAAAACATCAATTGTGCAATTAGTCAGTTGCATGCCAATTATCATATTCCGCTAAACAGGGGATTGATAGAAAGTTCGATTTTTTAACAGTCACCAAACCAGAACAAGAGGTCTGGTGAACGGTATCATTTAAAAATAAAATTTGAGTCAGAAACAGGCAGGCACAACAGAGAGCGTCAGTTCCCTGAACCTGCCAAGCTTTAGTACCCCAAATTGATGTTTAATCAATGGTATCTTTCTAGTGATCAGAACCTTGTTTTGCCAATTCAGTTCTAAAGGAAGCGGAATAGATCAAGTTAGTATGGGTAAGAATAAATGTAGGCTGCGCTGTTGAATGCAATAAAAAAAAATATGACTCTGGATTAGTCGTGTTATTATCGGTAAAATAAGAAACTTATTCCAAAGTGTTTTTGAACTCCCCTGTATGGGAGTTGGACAATGTTCCTATTGCATGTAATTAAAAACAGATTGTAATGTTATTTATTTATTTAAGAGTTTTATATAGCGCTAACCAGACCCAAAGGTATCAAATCGCTTAACAACATACATCATGGTGCAATCAGTTATACAGTATTACAATGAACAGCATTGTCTTGTGTTGACTCTTGTTTAGGCGGTCTTGGGAGCGAGACCGAACACAGGTGATGGAGAAGATTCTTGTTGAGGTGTCTATGTTCTACGCTCCGCAGGATTCATTTGGTGGTAGTGCTTTGTCACATTGTGAGGCATCTCTCCATTCAGATGAGATCGGGTGAGGAAGAGGTCTTTGAGCTGGCTTTTGAAGTTCACGAAGGAGGGATTAGTCCTGATGTGGACTGGTATGGAATTCCAAATTTTTGCCTCATTTCCCGAGAAGGAGCGAGACAGAGTTTTTTGTAAGCGGGTTTTTGGTGGAATGAGAAGAAGAGTGTTGGTGCTCCTGAGGTTCCTCATTTGTCCTGCCTTCCTGAGTTTGGAAGCCAGGTAGGCCGCTTAACCAGTGTGAAGAGCTTTATGTGTGAGACAAGCAGGTCTGAAGTTGGCACGCATTTTGATTGGGAGCCATTTTAGTTCACTCAGAGAAGGAGAAATGTGGTCAGATTTCTTTTCTCCAGTGATCATCCTGGCAGCTGCATTTAGAGTTGCTCGGAGGGGAGCTAAGTGAGATTTTGCCATGCCTGTGAGTGTTGCGTTCCCGTAGTCCAATCTGGACAGAACCAAAGACTGTGCGGCCAGTTTAAGGTTGTTGGGGGGAATGAAGGATTTTATTCTGTTGAGTAATTTTAGGTTTGAGAATGCGCTCTTCGCTGAGTTCTTGATATGCTTGTCCATTTTTAGGCTTGGGTCCAGGGTAATTCCTAGGGATTTTATAGAGTCATCCAGGGTAAGATTGTAATTAAGAGCATCAATGGCTTTTAGACATTCTGTGACTAGTAGGGTCTGTTCCTTGTTGGATATGAAAAGGATTTCTGTTTTGTCTTGGTTGAGCTTTAGGTGGTTGTGAGAATGCCAGTGTTGGACTTCTTGTAAAGTGTTGTTTAATTTCTGTATGTCTCCAATTGAGGATGTTTCTAGGTAGATCGGAGTATCATCCGCAAAGAGGTGGAAGGGGATGTTGGCTTATTTGAGTATGGAGGTGAGGGGCTCCATGTAGATGTTAAACAGTGATGGGGAGGGAACTGATCCTTGTGGTACTCCCTTGGTTATGGGGAGAAGGTCAGTCGCAAAGTCGTTTATTTTTACTCATTGGGAAAAGTTCTGAAGGAAGGAGGTAAATCATTGTAAGACCACCTCATCTGCACCAATTCTCTCTTGGAGTACATTTATGAGCAGATTGTGGTTAACCGTATCAAAGTCTGCTGATAGGTCAAGGAGTATAAGTAGGCAGCCATGGTCTGCATCAAGCGATTTGTAGACATCATTTATGACATTCAGCATCGCTGTCTCTGTGCTGCAACCTTTTCTGAAGCCTGATTGGTGAGTATTGAGAAGGTTGTTGCTGTCAATGTGTTGGTCAAGTTGGAGGAGAACACATCTTTCCAGGATTTTGGATAGGAGAGGGAGATTGGAGACTGGCCTCAAGTTGTTGGGGTTGTTTGGGTCCAAACCCATTTTCTTTTAATAATGGTGTGACTTGGCCGATTTTTAGACAGTCTGGCATGATTCCTGTACTCAGGGAGCTATTTATAATCTTGGCCCAGAGAGAGGTTAAGGTAAGGTTACACTTTTTAGCCAGTTGGGTGGGAATAGGGTCAGCTAAGTGTGAGGAAGGTTTGGACTTGATAATCATATCTGTGATATCTGCTTCAGAGACAGTGTTGAAAGGCTTCCAGCTGCTCGGAGGGTGCCGAGGGGGGTTGATTCCTTCATTGCTGGGAGGTGGGTTATCGTTGGATGACAGGAGGTGGCGATCGAGGGAGAATTCAATCTTGATGATTTTGTCCTGGAAAAAATTGGCAAAGGTGTCACATAGTTCTTTGGAAGCCTGCATGGTTGATGCAGGAGGCTTGGTTGTTTGATGTTTGGTGAGATTGAAGAGGTCTTTGGGACGGTTTTTGGCATTGTCTAATGCACTACGGAAAAAGACAGATTTTTCATTCTTAATATGTTTTTTATATTTCCTGCATTCTGATTAGAGTTTGTCATGGTGGGTTGATGATGGGTTGTTCCTCCAGAGTCTTTCTGCGGCTCTGAGATGTCTTCTTCTTCCAGAGTTTAAGTCTGATTGAACCATGCTCTTGATGGGTTGTTCCTGACTCTTTTTTGCTTCTAGGGGGCCACTTGGTCTAGCTTGGTGGCCATTGTTGTATTGTAGTGAGTAGTAAGCTCAGTTGTAGAAGGGTCATTTGAGTTGGGGGGAAGTAGGGTTCTTACCCTTTCTTCCAGGTCAGCAAGGGGAATCTGTCTTAGATTTCTCAGCCAATGAAGGGCATCCTGTGGACGGGGAAGGCAGTGAATCAGATGGTTAATATGGAATAGAATAAGGTGGTGGTCTGACCAGTCGACAGGAAGGATGTGGTCTATAGTGATTGTATCTTTCTGTGCTATAATGACGTCCAGTATTGAGCCTCTAGTGTGTGTTTGCTCTGTGCATTGTTGGATCAGGTTATTTTATTTATTTATTTATTTATTTTTGTCCTCATTGCCCAGGCAAGCAGAAGTCTGCCCCAGATCACTTCTCTAGGCCTAGACCATTAGGAAGAAAGAGGAGGGTTTCCCAAGGTGTAGGAATGGGAGGGGATCACAGGTAGTTTTCTGTGCATGGGTGTGGGAGCATTGGAAAAAAAAAATGATGTCCTCTTTTTGAATCGAAACCCAGGCAGCAGTATAGTCATTAAAAACAAAAGAAGAAAGGAATGACAGCTAATCAGAAACCATTGATAACATTTCTATCATGGAATGTTAATGGATTAAGGGGATGTCATAGGCGTGAGAGGATTCTACAATATCTTAAAGATTCTTGAGCCCAAGTAATTTTACTTCAGGAGACACATTTAACCGGTGATGAAATGCGAGAGTTGTTCAAAAGCAGAAGATGGGTACAGAATATGGTTTATACAGAGCAGCAAATCTATGAGGGGGGTGGCAATTTTGATAAAAGTCAATCCTCAATTGGTTGTAATAGATAGTAGGGTGGATAAGACTGGAAGGCGGGCAATTGCAAAAGTCAAATACTACGATCAATTATATACAGAAGTAGGCTAATATGGGCCTAATATTGATGACCACACGCCATTTAGCACTTTGCTTTCAGAATTGCTGGATTTCGCTGACCCGGTCGTATTGGCAGGTGGTTTTAATGTGGTTCTTTATGTCATACTTGACTGTACTACCAAAAGCAGAAGTATAATACATAACAAGTCAAGCGCACTGATTAAAAAATACAATAAAGAACCTTGAATGGTGCGATATATGGAGGGAAAAGAAGGGAGCCCTAAAAAGCTTTACTTTTACTATTAAAAAATATGGGCATCAATCCAGAATAGATTTATTTTTAGTGGATCAAAATATAAAAGACCAGGTTCGTGATGCTAATCATGAAGGAACACACTTGTCTGACCACTCTGCGATAACGTTGACGCTGGCCCCCTCGACTGCAGCGGCACAACAGAGATGGACTATGGATCGCTCCATATTGACCGACGATGAGGTGATAAATTAGAGTCTCAGGATTTTTTTTGTAATAATCAGGGAAGTGCTTCGATAGGGATTGTCTGGCATACGTACAAGGCCTTTCTGAGGGGTAGGACTACATCTATTCAGTTGTACAAACATCATTAAAATGACAGTCCTCCCAAAAATCAAGTTTTTATTCCAGAATATTCTATTGGCCTTTAAGGATGAGTGGCCTAAAAAAATGCAGTCTAAAATAACTTCCTTTATTTGGGCCGCTAAAGGTGTATGTATCTCATGGAAGAAACTGAGATGACAATATCAGAAAGGGGGCCTAAGGCTGCCAGACTTATCCTATTATGCCTGAGTTTTTTTGCTAAATGGTGCGAAAGGACTGTTCAAAACACCAGATGACTCAGAAATAGGAAAAATGCATACAGCAATATTAAAGGATATAAAAGGGGGAGAATATGGTTTTATTCACAAATATGGAGATCCGCGATTTAAAAAAAAAATAAGATTAAAAACCCTACATAGGTTAGCGACAACATGGTACAAAGCAAGGCGAGAGTTAAAAATTAATTACTACAGTGGGATGGCGCCTATTTTTGACTCTCCTGGATCATGAATCATGAATCATGAAGGAGCACACTTGTCTGACCACTCTGCGATAACGTTGACGCTGGCCCCCTCGACTGCAGCGGCACAACAGAGATGGACTATGGATCGCTCCATATTGACCGACGATGAGGTGATAAATTAGAGTCTCAGGAATTTTTTTGTAATAATCGGGGAAGTGCTTCGATAGGGATTGTCTGGCATACGTACAAGGCCTTTCTGAGGGGTAGGACTACATCGATTCAGTTGTACAAACATCATTAAAATGACAGTCCTCCCAAAAATCAAGTTTTTATTCCAGAATATTCTATTATAGCTTAGCGACAACATGGTACAAAGCAAGGCGAGAGTTAAAAATGAATTACTACAGTGGGATGGCGCCTATTTTTGACTCTCCTGGATCTCCAGAATGGTCGAAAGATCGTTTGGCGCGTCCATTAAAAGATGCAGGAATCACTTCCATCTGGTCAATTGGTAATAAATGGTGCCCTAATATCTTGGGAAGAGACCCAAATGTTGCTTAACGGCCAACTTTCGAGATTTAAGTATCTACAAATGCTAAGTTGGAGTCCAACTGATGGCCTGGGAACAGGATTGTCCAATAAACTGGAAGAAAGTTTGGTAGCTGGAACAATGCAGAAAAAAGAGGTGGCGAACTGCTATTGGCTGTTAATGGAGATGGCGGATGGAGACTTTAACTTGCCGATGGAGTTGTGGGAGAGGAGCTTGCCAGGAGAGCAGATTCAAGATTTATGGCAAGTATCTTTTGACATACTTTATTCCACAGTCCGTCCCTCAAATTTAAGGTGGAACCACCTCTTTTGTCTTCATAGGGTCTATTGGACTCCTTATAAATTATCCAAACTGGGGAGTGGAGCAGCACCTAAGTGTCCTAAATGCAACAAGGAGAAAGGTGATGACACTCTCATGTTTATGTCTTGTCCGGCGATCCAATGTTTCTGGCTGGATGTAAGTAGCAAAATCTTCTATATACTTGGTGAAGCACTTCAGGTAAGTGAACTGCTGGTCTTTTTTGGGCTTACAAATAATAATGAATCCCTATCAAAGAATATGAAAAAAAAAATTTTTATTTAATACTACTTGCTCGTAGGGAAATATGTAAAAAATGGGTTAAGGCCACTCCCCCTAGCAAAATAGAATGGTTGGCTTCAATAAAATATACTAATATGCTGGATAGAACACAAACATGCAAGCGGAATGTTTTCTGGCTTCCTTACTAGGAATGGGTACAGTCATTAATAAATGAGTCCAATGATAAGGCCCCTATAAAAATGTTTGCAAATACTCTGGTGGCTGCCGATGGATGTCAGGGTGGAATCAGGCACCAATGGTTGAGTAATAATGCAAGGTCTAGAGTGCACCATTCCAGACCTTTAAGATCACTAGAGGTGCTAATGGAGAAGTGAGTTGGATTAGGTTATTGCTGAGAAGAAGTTCTTTAAGGTATTGGATCAGAGTTTTATTTTCATAATTCCAATGTAGGTTGAGGTACCCTACTATTATGTTGTTGGAGTCTAAGAGTGAGCTGTGTTATGGAAAGGTGTTCTCCGAAAGAGGGGATGCTGCCTGGCGGATGGTAGAGGAGGTGGCAGTGTATCATTTTATAATGTGCTTATTTTATGTAACTAATGATGCCCATAATGATGATAACAGAATAAATCAACATAATTGGCCAAATTTAAATACAAATCTTCAGCATCAAAATCAGAATAATATTTGAAATCAGAAAACAATGAATGTCCAGCTTGCACATCCCAATCATCAGAATATATGTCCTGTGTTACCACATCTCCTAAGGAGACGCAAAATACGTAGTGTATCTTAAGCACTTCCGTCGGGCTGTGGACTTCAAAATCTACTTTATCCCACACGATGCCATCTGCAACCGGGAAAGCCGAAATGTTAACAAGAGCTTGATCATGTTTCATGATATGGGACGATGTGTGAGGTGCCAGAACTCCGTCAACCAAGTTCAAAGCAGAGCATTCTAGCACATCATGACCATTGATCAGTAAGAAAAACACAGTCACAAATCCAATCGACATGAAGAGGAAAATCAGGATAAGGACCAACCATATGTAGGTCCAGGGTGGGACCAGGTAAGTCTTCTTGAACCATGAGATAAAAATAAACAATTTTGTTGGGAGAAGTGTCAAATTGTAATACGAAGTGGATGAGTCAGAAGAGAGGCTGGCATGATCTCCAAAGTAACCGCTTGCAGTTCTTTTAATTAGAGGTGGCAGTGCCGAGTCAGCTTGATGTTGCAGAGGACTGATCAGCACCTCACAATTCGACTCATCTGTATGATAAGTGTACTCGATGTCTGTATTGGAAGATGCAGGCATGACGGGGAAAAGGCCAATAGCAGTGTCCATCACTCCCTCACCCTCATGGTCATTAGTGGAAGAGGAGGAAGTCAGCGGATTCAGAATCAGCCAGACGCTGTAACTTGACATAGTCCACTGAGATGTATCTGTTGTCTTTGCAACCAGGTAAAGGTGGTAAAATGACTGTACGAGTACCCTTCAGTCCAAGCACTGGAACTAGTGCACCATAAGAGGAACTACATTCTTTTTTGTTCTCCAGCTTTTCTTATACCAGATCTCCAATCTTAGGTAGCCAGCTGGCCACCGGAATCAGCAGTGCTGCATCATTTAAAGAGGGCAAATGTTCAGTTGCGTAGTTGTCACGGGTCTTTTGTAGATCCTGTAACATAGTAGAATGATTATCTACATCAAATGTTTTGGAGGCCGCCACAGCATCTAGACCATTAAGGTCTGGCACATTTTAATGTATCTCACACAAGAGGGTCTGTAGGAAGACTATGCTACAATATAGAAATTCTATACTATATTACTTCCACGATCATACAACTCACACAATATATAGGGTAGCAATATCAGGAGAGAGAGAAATATGTAAAATAGAGAATGAAAAAGAATAGGGCACAACAAATTTGTGGATGAAAACCCTCACTCACCCGAGTGTGACATGCTACATCATTGGGTTCCTCCAATACACGGGGACCGCAAGGTGCCCCGTGCGGGCTACGACTTACCCAAGAGGGAAGGAGCAGGAGTGCAGAGCATGTGTTGGATCTACCAACTCGAAATGGCAAGGAGGGGCAGAGTGCAATAAATAAACTAAATGGTGAGTTAAAAACTCCCTACATAGGGGCAGCAACTTTAATTCTTCCTCCCTATGTGGTAGTAATTAAAAAGCAAGTGAAAAATAGGGTTATGGATATATATCCCATCTAGTGGTCAACATGTTTCTGCCCTAGCGACAATCAAGTTCTGGGCATTTATCAGGACCTATATCTATCAGTCACTCTGCTAGTTGAAGTGCATAAAACATATTTATAGTGATGATGCAAGGGTGGCATCTAAGCCTCAATACTTGACTAAAAGTCCATCAGTGTCAGTGGGCAGAAGGCTCTGTAAATCAAATGGACAAGGACACATGTTACCAGTATAGGTGCCCATTCACCAATCCATGCCATCACCCTTTATTCTGTTTCCAATAAGGTAAAAGCTCTTACCTCAACGGAATAAATGTTTAATCCAACTCAACCTTCTACAGAGTCTCTCACCTCATCCGTTTCTCTAGTAGGGGTTAAAAATTGGATTTTAAAGACTCAGTTAGAAGTATATGGTCAAACAAAAATTACAAACACCTAGGAAATAAACCAAGTATAAAAACAAGTAACTTCCAGGCTTCAGGTGTTTATGCCCATAGTCAATCTATAGTTGTGTCCTAGTCTATACTAAAGCGATATCATTAAAATGCAAACTTTATAAAGAAGCAGCCAACCCGACCTGTCTGAAAAGCGCTCACTTGTCCTACCCTGCAATGTCGGAGTATTAAAATTACTGTTGCATATCAACAACTCTGTTTGAAAGCAAAACGTATCTACAGCCCGCCCACTCGTCAACCTATGGGACTTATGTTTTAAAACAAAGTGAGCAGTTAAACCTGACTCAGTGTAGAGAGGCATAAACTACATGACTCCCGCGTGGATCGAATGCGTAATGATAGTTCATCCAACGCTCACCTAGAATACCGCTCCGGTGATCCTAATCGACTCTGAATTAAACACTTTTTTTGTTGAGGTATAAGCTTTTACCTTATTGGGCAGAGAAGAAAGGGTGATGGCATTGATTGGTAAATAGGCACCTATACTGATAAATGCCCAGAACATGATTGTCGCTGTTGGGTGAGTGAGGGTTTTCGTCCACAACTTTGTTGTGCCCTATTCTTTTTCGTTCTCTATTTTACATATTTCTCTCTCTCTCCTAATAGTGCTACCCTATATGTCATTTAAGTTGTACAAACATTTTATTGCCAAAGAGCATTTCGTATCGGATCCGCCCGCCCAGAGTTCTTCTAGGGAGATTATTAAGTGCACGTTGAACCCCAAACAAGTGGGCCAGCCAGTTCCTGCCAGTACCTAAGACTCTAGCTGTCAAATATTGCTTTAGGTCATGGTTCATTGGCTCCACTATGGAATTGCCCTCAGGCCTATATGGAGACGAAAATTGTACCTGCACTCCCATTGACATCATTGCGTCCTTGTACTCCTTAGAGGCGAACGCTGGACCTTGGTCAGAATGGAAGGTGCCACAGGCAAACATCCCGAAAAAGACACACAAATCTCTAGTGAAATTTTGAACATCAGCATTGCGTTATAGCCAAACCCAAAGGAATCTAATGCACAAATCAACTGCAACCAAAATATATTTATATGCAGTATCCGAAGAGGACGGACCGCAGTGATCAAGATATACACAAAGTAATGGCTGATTATACACAGCTTTGTTTGAGGTGGAAGTGAGACAATGGAAGGCTTAATTTGTTGACAAATGTTACAAGAAAGTTAATAATTACGGGTCTATTCCTATAAACTACGCTACCAGTAACGTTGCTGTAAAATAGAAACTGTCGCAGACACTCCAGCATGTGCAGAAGACATGCCTTTGTGTGCGGCAATGATCAAAGCAGGTCTGCAGTCCATGTTTGGGATCAGCTGATACCCAACATTCGGAATAGTGCCATAAGGAACTTGCTCGGGAGATAAATGATAAGAATACTTTGAAGGGAAGCCCTGCGGAGGAGCAGTTACATCCTTAGTAGCAGCAATAGCTGCCAAAATTTCATTATCAATCTTAGTCATGGACCTTGTAACTGCTGCAAAGAAACACGTGGCTACTGCAGACTTGGCCCCTTCTTCAGCCAAAGAATTAAAAAAAAGAATGTGCTCCCATACGCTGATGGTCAAGAGTATGGATAACCTGTGTTAGTGGTAGATGTTTTTTAAGTTCCACCACTCGAACCCAAAGCATTTTATGCTTTATTGTGCTGCCTTTAGAGTCTCAATAGTCATTTTGTGACCAAAAGAATAAGTTGTCATTAATAGACTGGACACAGTAGTAAGAATCACATACAATGAGAGTATTCATATTAGGATCAGTAAACTCAAGAGCGAGAACAAGAGCACGCAGCTGTACAGTCCCCAAGTGCCTGCGTATACACTATGGAAGACTTAAACTCTCCGTTGACAATTGTACCAGCCATAATAGTGCAAGCAACTGAATAAACATGTTTAGAATCGATGGCCGGTTGAGCCAAGCCATTGGTATAGATGATACATTTGTACTCATCCAAAGGTAGCAGGGACAGAGGAGGAGGATGAATGTGTTCATACTGTAAGACCTCCTGTGTCTAAAGAGAAGGATCAAAATTGAACCTGACATCAGCCAATGTCAAAGACGCAGCCCATTGAATCCAACGGGGATGTAAAGTGTTTGAGTTTAGTACACTCGCCTTAGTCACTGCTTCTAATGCAGCGAGAGGCGTGACCATAAGAATGTGTTTACCTTGGGCCACAGAGCGGTCTTTCAGAATCACCATCTGTACCACTGTCAAAACTTTTTCAGTAGTGGAAAACCGCATTTAAGCCAATATGTATGAATGTGATTTGTAAGCCATAGGTACTGTGTCTTCCTCATTGAACATCAAGTAAGTGAACATCACCGTCCCCGGTATTATATGTATCACCAGGTTCGTGGCATTGTCACGCATCAACAAGTAGTTAATAGCAAGCAAATCTCATTGCAAAGATTGTAAAATTGAGGTATGTTCCGAAAGCCAGCTGGCCGAAAAAAATTTAGGTTGTATCAATCCATATAGCGGTTTGATGCGCTGAGCATAATCGGGAATGTATGTCCTCCCAAAATTCAAAAATCCCAGCAGAGACTGAAGCTTTTTCAGTGTAGAAGGAGGTCATAATTGTGCAAATTTATCCTGAAAGTTGGTGGCTAACCCCCTACCTTCATTGTTGAGCTCATAGCCCAAAAAGAGTACCAAAAACTGTGAGATGTGTGATTTTGCTAAATTTAACTTTTATCCATAGTTGGCAAACAACAAAATAAAGCAGTCAACTAGGAAAAGATGTGGCATCAGTTCATCGTCCGTCAAATAAATGTCATCAACGTACAAGAATGCATCAGGGTCTATGCTATGTTGTAAAGACACAACACGTGTAGCAAAAGCCCCGGGATATACTTATACACCATAGGCAAACGCGTACATTTGTTTTGATTTCTGACTGCAGAGAAGGCTGTCCAGTCACTGCTCTCAGAAGCCAAATTGTTACTATAGAAACCATTGGATATATCCAGTGTAGTTTTGTATTTTTTATGAATTAGTGTGTTCACTAACACAGAGCTGTCTATATTTTGTACCGCAAATGTACGACAGTGACTATTCCCAAATTGCGATAATCTAAGACAATGCGATAAGATCCATCAGGTTTTGTCACAAGAAAAAAATGATTATTCATTGGTGATACGCAGGATTTAATCAAACCCTGATACTCAAACTGAGTCAGAATATCACATACAGGAGCCTTAGCTTCACGTTTGATTGAATATTGTGGCTGTGGCAGTGGTATTGGCCGTAAAGGTTTCTCATGTGCCGGCAAACCTTTATCCCAGCCCACCTGATTACGGTACACCATCGGGGCAACGGCCAAAGCCCACTCAGCTGCAAAAGCCTTTGCATGTTCCTCAGGGACATAACGCGAAAAACTCGGAAGTATCACATTGTTAGACCTGACATCATTGGCTTGAGTCTCTCCTCCATTTTTTTCTGTTTGCCTCGTCTGTTTACGATGTTTTTGCTGGTATATCGCTTTGGGCACTGTGCCACTGCTGATCAGTGCCACAGTGCAAGTGCTCCCTATGTAAAATTGCTGTATTGATTGAATTCCATGTTTGGCTTATTTGGTTTACTATCAGTCCCTAGTCTAGTGCACCAGGAGTGCCAGGGCTTGTAAATACAAATGCTGCTCGTGGGCTTGCAGCACATGTTGTGCCACCCACAAGAGCGGCCTAGTAAAAGGATGTCTGAAGGTCTGCCATTGCTAGACCTACGTGCAGTCTGGTACTGTCACGCTGACTGCGCAAGTACACCTACTTGCCAGTCCCTAAACCTTCCCTTAACTTCATGTTAGTCACCCCTATGGCAGGCCCACGGGCAGGGTGCATTGTAAGTATAAGGTAGGACAAGCCTGACCAAGTTGGCATGTCCTAATAGTGAATTACAGCCATATTCGTTTTTCACTATTGCGAGGTAACCTGCTCTCCATTAGTTAGAATGGGCCGCCAGGATTATTAAGGCTATGATCCTAGCTGGCTCGGGGAGCATGGTGCAATATAGAGTTTGGTATCCCTGAACTCGGGGTTTAATAACGCATCCGTTTGTGTGGATGGTTTTTGGACTCTGGGTTTGAAAATAGCACTTTTAGAAAGTAGCTATTTTCTTGTCTAACTATTTCTGGATTCTGCTGGTTTGGTGTGTGTGTGCACACGGACAGAGGGGGGGCGGGGGAAGACAGGCCAGCAAGCACCACTCACCAAGGACGATGCAGCAGGGCTCTCCCGCCTCTGATGCCGCCGGGCTCCCTCAGCTCACGGGAGCCCGGCAGAGCGCCCGCCATGGTTGTTCTCCTGTAAAGGAAGGACCGCGAAAGGTTGTCGGCGCAGGGCGCCTCCCCCTGCTCTGCCTGCAGCCCTCCTTCCTTTCTGCCGCCGCCCCTCCTCGGTCGGAGCTCGGCAGCGGAAGGGGGGGTGAGAACGGGCTCACGGGGGAGAGAGAGGACAGCTGGAAAAAAAGAGTGATTAACATCGAACGTAAAAAAAATATATATACATTCAAAACTAACTAAAACGTGTCGCACTTACCTGAATAAGTGAGCAGCGCGTCACAAGCAGGAAGGCAGGTGCCGGCAATGCCGGAACAGACTCGGGGGCGTTCCCGAGAACTGGCTTTCGGCTGACGTAGCAAAAAGCCAAAAATTCTCGGGAACGCCCCCGAATCTGGTCCGAGATTGACGGACAGAGCCTTCTCCCAATGGCTAGCCTCCATTTATGGAGCTAGCCAATGCGAGAGTGGGGACGGTCCAGTCCCCACACACAGATATCATTAAGTTTTTCCTAGCGCATGCGTACTTCGTACGCATTGGCTAGGCAAAACCTAAAAAGTGCTTGTTGCTGGAACCTGAAAGTCCAGCACCTCTGAAAGAAACCAGCAATCCCGACGCCAACGGACGTCGCCGAATCCAGCTCGACATTGTGAGTAACGGCTCCAGTGTCCCGCTTCCTCGACGCCGGCCGCCGGGCCCGATCAACGCCAGTAGCAACGCCAGTGAGTAGTGAGTTCGGCTCCAGCTCCAAGTGACCTCGTGTCTGCACCGCTGCTGATCGCATCGACTTCGTGCCCTCTCGACGCCGTGAGCGCTGCTCACTCTTGCAACTTCATCATCGACATCGACGACTACTGAGGCCTGATCGACACCGAAGATGCGATGCCGGACTGCTCGACGCCGCTGATCATCGTGTGCTTCATTTTCCTAAGGTACTGTGTTGTGGGGGTCTGTTCGACTCCGGGCTCGACGTAGCGCTCCTTTGGCCTTGTGCTAAGCCTTATATAAAAATACTTATTTTCATAATACTACTGTGTCATGTCCATTTGTAGTGTATTCACTTTATTACTGTATGTGGTCATAAATGCTTAACACACAGCCTCTGAGATAAGCCTGTCTGCTCTGCCAAGCTACCAAGGGGGTGAGCAGGGGTTATCAAAGGGTGTGATCCCCTTGCCCTGACTAGAAAAGGTGTGTCCCTATTTGTCAGAAGTGCATACCTCTGCCAACTAGAGACAGCCGGTTCTAACATTGGACGCAGCGGTGAGGATTTGAACCTTGCATTTATGACCCATGTGCAGTGATTAGTGTGCGCTACATAGTGAAAGCAGACCATAGCACAGCCACAATCTAATTTGGGAGGATTCTATTTTTGTTCTCCGCTTTTCTGAAGCTTGATTTTTTGAACACTGCCAGTTTTGACCATGAGTGACGCCGGAGTCACTGCCCCTGTTGTTGCTGTGGATGAATTTGATAGGGAGAAGATGAAGGAATACGGGAAGAAGTAGCTGCAATACTTTTGCAAGCAGTTTAAAGTTCCCACCACAGGCCTCTCAAGAAAGGAGGGATATTTCAAAGCATTGCAGGCGTGGTTAGAGGCCAGAAATCCCACTGATCCGGTGGTGGTACCGCCAGTGGAAGGGGATGAGGAGGCGCCAGTGAATGGAGCCGTGTCCTCTCCCGGTAGCAGTGTTTCCTCCAAAGGTCTTTCCCCTGAAGAAAGAGAAGAAAGGGCAAAAGAGCGAGAATACAACATGGAAATGGCAAGGCTTAAGATTAATGGGCAGTTGGAGTTAGAAAATGCAAAAGGCAGAAGAGAAGCTGATTTGGAGTTCAAAAGGTTGGAGTTTGAAAGAGAAAAGTTAGCTTTGGAGCGTGATACCAGGTTGAGGGAGTTGGAGCTCCAAGCTAAAAGGTTAGAATTGAATCCCTCTGGTGGCAGCATCCCATCTGTGCCTGCAGAAAGTAGGTTTTATTTTCCGAAAGATGTGATAAAAGATTATCATAAGAATGAAGATATTGGCCAGTGGTTTAAAGCATATGAGTTAGCATTGTTGGGCCACCGGGTCCCTGAGAAGGATTGGGGAGCGGGGTTGTGGGGTCGCTTTGTGAATGAGGGAAGAGATACCCTGTTAGACATGCCTGTTGAGGATAGGATGTCTTATGCTCATATGAAAGATGCTTTAATGTTGAGGTATGGCTTAACCCCAGAAAAGTACAGACAAGCTTTTAGAGAATGTAAGAAATTGCCTGGTACGACGTGGGTTGAATATGTGTCATTTTTTTGCAGAGCCATGGATGGTTGGGTAAAGGGCAGCAAAGTGGAAAGTTATGAAGCTCTTTATGATTTGTTTGCTTGGGAGCATTTGTCTAATAACTGTTTTCCAGAGCTGCGCCAGCACCTTATTGATAGCAAGATATCTAACCCTAGAAAACTTGCTGAGGAGGCGGACCGCTGGGTCAGTACCAGGGTCCACAAGGGTCCAGTGGGAGACTCAGCCAAAGGTGGGCAGGTTCCCCAGCAGAAGAGTGGGGGGGACAAGGGTAAACAGAAGGAGTCCCAGAAAGGGCCCCAAAGTAATCCCCAAGGGAACCAAGGGAAGGGTTCCCAGCCTCCCCCTGAGAAGAAGTCAGGGGCCCCGACAGGTAAACCTGTTCATAGGGGCCCGGTGACCTGCTATGTGTGTAAGCAGGTGGGGCATCGTTATTATGATCCCCAGTGTCCTATGAAGGACTCTGGTGCACCACCACGTGCACCCCCCCATCAGTTGGCGAGTGTAGCCCTGGGAGGGGAGGAGAGGGTTGTCCCTGGTGGGAGGGGTCCCGCAGAAATGTCCCTGGTCTCGCTAGGAGACATGGACATGGTCCCTCCACCCCCTCTGCCTAGTAACATTAATAAATATAGGCAGTGGGTGACCATTAATGGCCATAGAGTGGAAGCTCTCAGAGACACCGGAGCGAGTGTGACAGCTGTCAAGTGTCACTTGGTGTCCAGAGAGCAGGTGGTTCCCCACACATTCTACCCCGTGATAGCTGCTGACAACTCCCAGAAAGAGTGTGAGGTAGCTCAAGTTTCCTTTGAATGGGGGGGAGTTTCAGGTACTCTTCAGGTTGCTGTGAGGCCCGCCATGCCTGTTGATTGTCTCCTGGGCAATGATTTAGAAGACTCCCCTTGGGCTAAGGTGGAGAGGGAGACACATTTGAAAATGTTGGGCGTGCCAGAGTGGGTGTGTGCCACCACTCGATCCATGACAGCAAGTAAGGGTGTTGATGGGGTCCCGGTGCCTGAAAGTATGGCCCAGGACCCAGCTGTAAAGAGAAGAGGCAGGAGGCGCAGGAAACCGGCCCCCATAGTTCCCATGGTCCAGGAGGAGGTAGACCCTGAGGGGGATGCCCTGGAGCCCACAGGGGAGCAAATTGCTGAACTGGGAGACCTGCCCGAGCTGACCCATTGGCAGCAGGATGGTGGTCCCTCCAGGGAAGAATTTTGTGCAGAACAAAAAGTGTGCCCTTCTCTTGTGGGTATGAGGCAGCAGGCCTCAGCCCAAACCTCAGGTGATCAGTCAGGGTCACATTTTGTTTACTGGGAGAACGACCTCCTGTATAGCGAGCCTAAGGCTGCTGAGCCTGGGTCAGCCCGTGTGCTGGTGGTACCCCAGCGCTTCAGAGCCTTCCTACTGGGTTTGGCTCATGACGTTCCATTAGCTGGACATCTGGGGCAGGACAAGACCTATGACAGGCTTGTCACCCATTTTTATTGGCCTCAGATGAGATGGGATGTAGACATCCATTGTAAAATCTGTCACACTTGCCAGGCAAGTGGGAAAAGCGGAAGGAAGCAGAAGGCTCCCCTCCAACCTTTTCCAGTGGTCAGTACCCCCTTTGACCGGGTGGGGATTGACATTGTTGGGCCCCTGGACCCCAAGACAGTCCTGGGCAACAGGTTTATCCTGGTCTTGGTGGACCATGCCACACGGTACCCGGAAGCCATCCCTCTCCGAACAGTGACGGCCCCCGTGGTGGGACGGGCACTGATGGGTGTTTTCTCCAGAATGGGGTTCCCCAGAGAGGTGGTGTCAGACCAGGGCACCAACTTCATTTCCAACTATATGAAGTCTCTGTGGAAGGAGTGTGGGGTAACCTGCAAGTTCACCACTCCTTACCACCCTCAAGGTAATGGGCTGGTTGAGAGATTCAACTGGACCCTTAAAGGCATGATCATGGGTCTTGAAGAACCAATGAGGCGGAAATGGGACGTCCTCTTGCCATGCCTGCTGTTTGCTTACCGTGAGGTGCCACAGAAGTCTCTAGGGTTCAGCCCCTTTGAGCTTTTGTACGGTCACCCGGTAAGAGGACCTTTGAGTCTGGTCAAGGAAGGCTGGGAGCAATCTCCCAGGAAACCTCCCCAGGATGCATACAGTTACATGCTGGCCTTTAGGAACCAGACTAGGCGCTTCAGAGATCTTGCTCAGGCAAATCTGGAGGCTAGCCAGGAGGAGATGAAGCGGTGGTACGACCGGAATGCCACTCTGGTAGAGCTTCAGCCTATTCAAGAAGTTTGGGTCATGTCCCCTGTGGAACCTTGTGCGCTCAAGGACAGGTGGACTGGACCGTTTAAGGTTGTGGAGAAGAAGAGCGATGTCACCTACTTGGTGGACTTGAAATCTCCCAGGAACCCCTTGAGGGTCCTGCATGTCAACCGTTTGAAGCCCCACTTAGAAAGGTCCGAAGTGGGCATGCTCCTAGCTACAGATGCTGGAATGGAGGAGGAGAGTGAGCCTCTTCCTGACCTCCTGTGTGCTAAAGAGAAAGATGGGTCAGTGGATGGTGTTGTCCTCTCTGACACACTGACCCTTGAACAGAAGCAGGATTGTCGCCAACTGTTGGGACAATTCCCTGATCTGTTTTCCTTGGTTCCTGGTGTCACTCATTGGTGTGTCCATGATGTTGACACCGGAGACAGCCCTCCTGTGAAGCACAAGGCTTACAGGGTGACTGACAAGGTCAGAGCGTACATTAAGGAGGAGGTCTCCAAAATGTTTGCCTTAGGGGTGGTTGAGTCCTCTAGCAGTCCTTGGGCCAGCCCAGTGGTCTTGGTCCCGAAGGCTGCAGCACCTGGTGCTTCACCAGAACTTCGGTTCTGTGTGGATTACCGAGGACTCAATTCAGTCACCAAGACTGACGCGCACCCCATCCCCAGAGCTGATGAGCTCATAGATCGGTTGGGGGCTGCCCGGTACCTTAGCACGTTTGATCTAACGTCTGGGTACTGGCAGATCGCCTTAACTGATGGGGCAAAAGAGAGGTCCGCATTCTCCACACCAGATGGGCTCTACCAGTTCCGGGTGATGCCCTTTGGGATGAAGAATGCCCCTGCCACCTTCCAGAGGTTGGTCAACCAGGTCTTGGCTGGACTGGAGGATTTCAGTGCCGCCTACCTGGACGGCATCGCAGTGTTCAGCGCCAGCTGGGAGGAACACTTGCGCCACCTCCAGGAAGTGATGTTGGCCCTGCGCAGAGCAGGCCTCACGATCAAAGCCAGTAAGTGCAAGATTGGGCAGGGTTCTGTGGTGTACTTGGGGCACCAGGTAGGGAGCGGCAAGGTGGCCCCCCTGCAACCCAAGATAGATACCATCCTGGCTTGGGCGCCGCCCAAAACCCAAACTCAGATGAGAGCCTTCTTAGGTCTCACGGGTTACTACAGGAGGTTTGTCAAGGATTATGGTAACATTGTGCAACCCTTGACTTCGCTGACTTCCAGGAAGCAGCCACGAAATGTGATCTGGACTGACGCCTGTCAAACGGCCTTGTACACCCTGGAACCTGCAATGTGCACCGCACCTATACTCCAGGCACCTGACTTTTCTAAAGAATTTGTTGTCCAGACGGACGCTTCAGAGCATGGCGTGAGGGCTGTTCTAGCTCAGGTGAATGAAGAGGGCCGAGACTTACCTGTAGCCTTCATCAGTAGGAGGTTACTTCCCAGGGAAACGAGGTGGAGTGCGATAGAGCGAGAAGCATTTGCTGTGGTCTGGGCGCTGAAGAAGCTAAGACCCTACCTGTTTGGGACTCACTTCCGGGTTCAGACAGACCACAGGCCCCTCAGATGGTTGATGCAGATGAGGGGTGAGAATCCAAAACTGTTGAAGTGGTCCATTTCTCTACAGGGGATGGACTTCACGGTGGAACACCGCCCTGGCACAGATCACGCCAATGCTGATGGTCTGTCCAGATTTTTCCGCCTTAGTGATGAGGACTCCCTAGGTCAAGGGTAGTTCTCGCCACATTTCAGCTGGAGGGGACACGTGTTAGACCTGACATCATTGGCTTGAGTCTCTCCTCCATTTTTTTCTGTTTGCCTTCTCTGTTTACGATGTTTTTGCTGGTATATCGCTTTGGGGACTGTGCCACTGCGGATCAGTGCCACAGTGCAAGTGCTCCCTATGTAAAATTGCTGTATTGATTGAATTCCATGTTTGGCTTATTTGGTTTACTATCAGTCCCTAGTCTAGTGCACCAGGAGTGCCAGGGCATGTAAATACAAATGCTGCTCGTGGGCTTGCAGCACATGTTGTGCCACCCACAAGAGCGGCCTAGTAAAAGGATGTCTGAAGGTCTGCCATTGCTAGACCTACGTGCAGTCTGGTACTGTCACGCTGACTGCGCAAGTACACCTACTTGCCAGTCCCTAAACCTTCCCTTAACTTCATGTTAGTCACCCCTATGGTAGGCCCACGGGCAGGGTGCGTTGTAAGTATAAGGTAGGACAAGCCTGACCAAGTTGGCATGTCCTAATAGTGAATTACAGCCATATTCGTTTTTCACTATGGCGAGGTAACCTGCTCTCCATTAGTTAGAATGGGCCGCCAGGATTATTAAGGCTATGATCCTAGCTGGCTCGGGGAGCATGGTGCAATGTCGAGTTTGGTATCCCTGAACTCGGGGTTTAATAACGCATCCGTTTGTGTGGATGGTTTTTGGACTCTGGGTTTGAAAATAGCACTTTTAGAAAGTAGCTATTTTCTTGTCTAACTATTTCTGGTTTCTGCTGGTTTGGTGTGTGTGTGACAGGAGCTGGGAGGCTCCAGAGGGCTGAATGAGTCAGTGTGGGATGAGTGGGACATTTGCGTTGAGAGTAGGGGGAGAGTAGTTGCTGATAGCCTGCCCTGCCTGATACAATGCTGGCTCCACATCCTGCTGGGCGTCTGAGGACCCAGCCCTGCTCAGTGAATAGGCCAGGTGCCTCTGCCTGGCTACACCCACAACAGACCCAGGATGTTGGGAAATTCCCCTGCATGGACAAAAGGGATCAAAGCCAAAAAGGGGTTTAAGAGAAGGACCCCTGAACCAAGATTTTAGATCACTTCTGACAAGGAAACCGGAACCAAGGACAAGAAGCCTGCTGATCCAAGGACTTGCCTACCTCTTCTGCCAGTGTGCTGTTTGTTGGGGGAATCCTGCAGTTGCTTCTTTATTTTTGCCAAGGAACCAGGTGAGAGGAACTGAGTGTGTACTCTCAAGCTTTGCTAAAGAAAATCTCCAAGGGCTGGAAGAGTGCCAGTCTCCTGTTGAAGTCACAGGGCTAAAGGACTTCATCTGCTAAAAAGTGCTTGTTGCTGGAACCTGAAAGTCCAGCACCTCTGAAAGAAACCAGCAATCTCGACGCCGACGGACGTCGCCGAATCCAGCTCGACATCGTGAGTAACGGCTCCAGTGTCCCGCTCCCTCGACGCCGGCCGCCGGGCCCGATCGACGCCAGTAGCAACGCCAGTGAGTAGTGAGTTCAGCTCCAGCTCCAAGTGACCTCGTGTCTGCACCGCTGCTGATCGCATCGACTTCGTGCCCTCTCGACGCCGTGAGCGCTGCTCACTCTTGCAACTTCATCATAGACATCGACGACTACTGAGGCCTGATCGACACCGAAGACGCAACGCCGGATTGCTCGACGCCGCTGATCATCGTGTGCTTCATTTTCCTAAGGTACTGTGTTGTGGGGGACTGTTCGACTCCGGGCTCGGGCTGACGTAGCGCTCCTCGCGGTCGACGCCGAACCCTTTGTATTAACTTTGCCTCGACGTCGTGTGTGACTCCCATGTGGGTTACATCGTTGCTAAGAACTGTGTCTCCAAGAAGAAGAGTTGCTTTTGTTACTAAAGACTTTGTGCTAAGAAGAAACTACACTTGAACTATTATTTTTCCTTCCAATGAGTATTTATTAAGATTGTGGTATATTTTTGTCGTTATTTGGTCTTGTGCTAAGCCTTATATTAAAATACTTATTTTTATAATACTACTGTGTCGTGTCCATTTGTAGTGTATTCACTTTATTACTGTATGTGGTCATAAATGCTTAACACACAGCCTCTGAGATAAGCCTGTCTGCTCTGCCAAGCTACCAAGGGGGTGAGCAGGGGTTATCAAAGGGTGTGATCCCCTTGCCCTGACTAGAAAAGGTGTGTCCCTATTTGTCAGAAGTGCACACCTCTGCCAACTAGAGACAGCCGGTTCTAACACACATCTTCCCCTTTTGTAGCAGGCTAGCACAAATGGTAGTGGCCAATCTGCCTCTGCTAACAAAATGTCATATGAAGATGTTATAATATCCCAGTAAACTGCTGTGATTGTAAGCTGTGTATCAGTTTAAATTTGGAAGACCATTTCATAGCGTCTATCCGGGTGGGAGGCAACTTGTGCATCTTCTGTCTCTACTGTAATGAATGTGTCAGTTGCTCTCGCCTCCAGAGAGTGACGCAGTGCCTCCCGCACTATGGTAACCTCCCCCGCGCTGTTGAGCAGAGTCACCGCCCATGTCAATTGTAGAAGATGTGTTCTCACCGTCTGAGGCATATTTTGCAGTTAAAGCTGCAACTTTCTTCTTCTGATCGGGTGGTCTAAAACCAGGCAGATCCTCTTGTTTGGCTTTAACGTTGAATTGTCGAGGTAGCTATCTTCCCTCTGGTGCAGGCTGACTTTTGTCCCGATCCTGGCGGTTTCCTCCACCGACCTGAGAACCCGATGTGTCCTGTAAAGAACGAGGAAAGCACTGATCAGGGACTTGAAATATATCAGGAGATTTAATTTTTATGCGGTCATGTAAGTCATAAGTATGTTCAAAAGACTCAGGTGTTGAGTAAAAGGCTTGATTCCCAGACTATTGCGCCCTATGGACTTATAAGCTTTAGCAATAATCTTTGGCAATTTGCATAGCTTGTCTGCATCTGCCACAGCCTCCAAGCGCTGTGTCACTAGTAAGCATACAGCATCACTCTTAACATTAGCGGTGATCATATCGCAAAAAATGTTGAACACCCCCACCAGTCTCATTCCTAGCTCCAGGGCCGCCTGGGCCCCATGTTCTTACTGAACACGCTTGATTATGGCTGGGCAATCGGTCATTGAGGGGGTGCCGAAACACATCAAGTATGCCACTACAAACGCCTTACCCCAGGTGTTATAGTTAGCTAATTCGTGAACCAGATTTTTTGGTAGACTTATCATCAAATCCTGTGCTTTTACACAGTTGAGGAATTAGGAAAGAGAGCTTCGAGTTGCCCAAACTTCTCGGCAAGCCAATAAGGAAGTTCATCCTTATTTTGGGTATGCTTCCTCATTACGGAATTAACCATCAAAGGACTGACGGTCCCACCACCAAGTGCAGGTGGTTGAGCAGCAGCCCCAGGTGGTCCCACCTGGAAGTTGCGCAACATGAACTGAATAACTGCCCTATGCGTGCAGATTAAGGAAGTATGTAATACACAGAGTTCAGTAAGCATGGCAGTTGTGAGATAGCGTGGGTGTGGGGTATAACCAGCCAAGACGGGCCATGTGGTCCCTTCAATCGACAAAGGGCCTAAATGGACCAGAGTTATTGGGTGTGGAAGGGCGCCAATAAATGATATTTGGTGTTACCAAGCTGTAAGTGGAAACTCAAGAGTATTATAAGGGCTTCATTTCTGCAGAATCACAGTGGCAGTATACTTGTGAAACAAATATTCTGTTCCATCGACTGCCAGAAAGGTGACCCAAGAATATAATACCTGAAAGTGGAAGTCAGGATCCGCCTCTACAACAAAGATAAGCGCAACCCCTGCATCCGCATTGTTGTAAATACGTCTAGAGCGGTGCGCAATTAGGAGGCGTAATAGCAACAGCATAATGAAGAACAGAGAATAACAACCAATGCTTGGCAGTGCAACAAAGGGTTATATAAGAAGAAAAATACCTTTTAAACTTCAAGCTTGAAAAATCTATATTAAATATCACAATTTAGTTGGCTACACTGTCACAGCTGTCTCCGGAAACAGAAGTGAGGAGATTGTGGAAAAGCACAAGCACTACTCAGGAGTCTCGCAGAAAAGAACCAGATCGAACGCTGTTCGCCATGTTGCGGGGATTCTTTACATACACACAACTATGCGCAGGAAAACAAGACCTTCCTACCACCTTTAGTGCCCAAAATCCCAGGACCGACTAGCTATAGTGTCTCATTCGTACCCCAACAAATCACAGGGCTACAAATGATTAAACAACCCAGAACACAACACTCTTGACTATCTCAGGAATCGCGGTAGCAAGACATACACTGTCACTCACTCACTCACTCGTACTTGTCCACTATAAGGATAGTCAGAATCACTGTATAGTTCAAAATGTTTATTTTTACTATTGTGCTCTATAATGCAGTATACGAGCAGTACCAGCAGAAAAATGCATAAACCTAGCACAGTTAGCATTGTTACAATACCATAGAATATGAAGGGGGGAGTCATTAATTATAGACAGTGGAAAAAGGACTATAAGGCCCAACCACCCTCCCCTTGGTAAGTTGAGGTTTATTATATAAAAGAAGATCTCTGGGCTTTTTCAGCGGACCCCATACTTGTAATCCTAGTTGGTAGCTTTACATCATAGGAACAGCATATCTCTTCTCCAAGGAAAGGTTTCCCACTAAGTGTGTGTGAACAACATGCAACAACGTAATTTCAAAGCATAAGTTCTCTAGCACTGCAGCTGTGTGTAGCATGTTTTGTCTAGGTAATAGAGACTGACCAGAACAGAATAACAAGGGGAATGTTTTTTGACTTTGCACATCGTGTTCATACTAAACTCCGGGAACAGCAGAGAACGCAGAAAGCAGACCGTTCTCATGTCAAAGACACAAACAGAGTCTTGCAAAACAAAGTCATGTAGTAACGTGTGCAAAAGCAGCACCATGGCAGCAAAGCTCATGCTAACCTACCAATGTTGAGATTGACCCTAAGGGCCACATATCGCTTTCTACTTTTGTGTGAAATCAATCTTGGAATCGTGTCTACCCCCACCGCTAGCACCCAAAGCATAGTGCGCCGCAAAAAACATTTTGACCTCTTTGTATCTATATATATATATTTATGTACATACATCTATATACATATATATATATTAATTAATGCCTTGTCACTAGTAACTCAATATTGCCACTTCTACAATGTACAATGTTGTGACTTGTGGATAGTCACCTATCTGGTATGACTGCAGTCATCCGCATATACCTGTTAGATAATGTAGCACTTTTACTTTTACGTCTTGACCCGAATCTCCTATTCTTCATAATATTCATAATCCGTCCTGAAGTATAGAACATCCTGTAATGTGGAAGAAAATGCATTTCATGTGTTTAGATGATTTGACAATCTCATGCATGAATGTTATGCATCTAATTACCAAAATCATTTTCTGTTTCATTTACAATTCCCATTTGCATTGCTAAAAGTTCATATTATCCTTTTTTGTTGTCAGACATCAACAGTGGTCTGCATATTGAAACATGCTAGATTTCGTAGGTTGAAGTTAATTGCACAAAAAGTTACTTTTGCTGAAGAACATTTTTTCTTGCTTGTCAAGAACATCTGTCATAATTATCTTTGTACAGATGTTATACTATGCAGTTTTTTCAATATGCCATCATATTGCACAGCTCTACTTCAGCAGTGCTTACATTGAGGCAGCGGTTGCAGGTGGTAAGCACCAGCCCTCCTTCTCATTTTTAGGAACCTGAACTTATATTTCATCATCAGACTATGACCCAGAACAAGAGCAAGAAAGACAGAAAAAAGAGACAAGAGAAAGATAGAATCACATTTACAAAGGATGAAGCAAGGAGTTAGCTAGAGACGGGGGGCTATATTTATCAAGGATTTGTATCACCCTTGCGCCATGCAAGGTGACACTAGGGTGACGCAAAACCTTAATAAGATTTATCAAGCCATGTAAAACTACTTTACGTGGCCCTTGCGTTTCTTGATAAATCTAGAGTAACACAAGGCAGTGCAAATCCCAGCTTTGCGTTACTCTGCGGCAGAGAGGCGTACCATGGGCGGAAGGTAGGTGTTCCCAAGCATCAACCCATTTATTTGTTGCAGCTGAAGCAATGTTTTGGAGGGTTTCCTAACACTAGGCCCATACAAGTATCCTTTCTTTTTACTCTCAGACTCCCTACTTCACCCACAGTGACATTTGTCCTCAGATGGACCTTTCTTCGAGGACCTATGATTGGAAGCCAATTCACAAATTCAAAATCAGGTTCAAATATAGTATCCTGCAGATATATGCAATCGGAACACCCAACCTCCAAAATAAGGACAGTCTAACAAGATTCATACAAACCAATAGCTCTGCTGTGGCTACACAGAACAAGAGCAAAATAACCTGATGTTCTGGAATTAATCTATGATTTTCTCTATTTTATGTATTTAGGAATCAGATAATTGTAGGCACAATCTCTGTAAAAAGAATATCCAAAATCAATGCATATAAGTAAAATTTTAAGAAGTTTAGTCATGAGTCTAACAGCTCTACAGAAAGGGGACGTGGCCTGGAGCCAACAGCAGAGGCAGCAACAACTTGAGCTCTGTCCTCGGAGGCTCCATCCAGTCCCATCCTGATTAACTAAGCTGACCCGGATGGCTAAAATCAATGGCCAGGGCATTCCTGGAGCCCAGGGGCCTGTCCCAGTGGTAAACAGGAGGAATTTTGCAACCCCCACTGCAGTTCGGTGGAATGGCAGAGGGATAAAGATGGTGATGACCTATATGCATTGAGATGGAGCTGATCCGCATTTGAGAACCGCCCAGCCTGTCCATGGGGCTGCACCAGTGAATGAAGCGATTGGTTGCAGGCAAGCACTGGGGGTCCGAAAGGCACAGTGGACTGCTAGTGACCACCCCACAAGAGCAGCTGCTGAGACATTGGGGTGGGTGAACCGGCATCAGCTGGCCGGATGTGCAGCCCAGCCAGGACCTTCTGAGAGCACTTCAGGAGATCAAGCCCCTAAGGACATTGGCAAGAGGCGGTACAGCCTACTTGCCATGCCTGCTGGACTGTCTTACTATTGGAAATTAGGCTCTGGCCCTTTCACATAAATGAGGGCGTGTTCCGTCTCTGTAATGTCGCTGTCTCCACACATGCGGGATTGCAGCGATCTGAGCACGCGCAAAGACGCTAACTCAACTTGTAAACCGTAGGCGCGCCTACAATCATTCAGCGCATGCCCCGGTTTTTGACCACATCGCTTCAAGATGCGGCTCACCGGCACGCATGCGCTGTGACTAGAATTCGCGCATCACAAGACCGGAATTAGCAGAGCAGCTGTTCATTGTTAACGCCACCTCCGCCAATCAGAGAGGGTATTTAACGCGCGTCTCACCTCTCCTCGTTGCCTCCCCTTCGGCTTTGGTTTCAGCCGAGAGGTACCGACGGAGAGGTGAGTGGTCACGCCGCGTTTCGTTTACATTGGCCTAAAACTTTGTTTCCTTGATAAATATTGAGTGGGAGATGAAGCGGTTTTGCTTGATAACAGTAACTGCAAAACCGGCTTGAATGGTCAACATCGGATTTCTGCCTCGTTGTACCCGTGAAGTGTTGGGCGTCTGATGTTGTTTTGCCTCGCCGGCTAAGCTAGAGGCTGTACTTTCTCTTAAGAATAAGCCACAATAGAGAGTCAGCTGTACCACCCTTTCATTTCTATTTTCAAGTGCTACAGTACACTTCTAACTGACAGCTGTATGCATGCTTTGGGTATTCACAAAGGGAATCAACACTATGGATAAAAATAGTGGGATTTACACATTATTTGCCCTATCTGTCAGCATCCTCACTAGTTTTAACTAGCTCTCATGTCTTCCCCTTTCTTTTGTTCTCCACGGGACTGTGATCACTGTGGGCAACTAGCAACCAGTTGTTTATATGCATAAACTTCTTGAGACATAGTACTGACTAAAGATACTTACCAGATCTTTATAGTCGCTCCGGTCTACATGTTTACATATATTTGTTTGTGCATAGAGCGGGGCCTCAATCTCCGAGCCGTTGCCGGGTGAGGTGAGGCTAGACTCCCACACACTGTTGGGTAAGTCTTTTTCATTGATTTCAACTTTGTATTCAGAAATTTCTGTGGTTTATTTTAAGTGCAACCTGTGATAAATCAAAGTGGCCGGTCTAATTTGGACTGGCCGTGCTAAGTCTTATATTGGTCCTTGTGTTATAATAGTGTAACCTGCTTCGGGGATAATTGCTCCTGTAAGCTTGTTATGTTTAAAGAACACATAGTAGTTTTTTCTTCTGTTTTTTGTTTACAGGACTGCATCCTCTATCAACAAACGGTTCAAGAGGATACAGTAGGATGGTCCTAGTGACCACATTATTTGTTTGACAGTCTTAAACTTCTGGTCTGTCATCTTCACTTTTTTACACCACCATCAGAGTGTACCTTTGCAGTAGCAACATTCCATATAAATGGCCCTGAAGAATGCCGGTGTAATTTCACCTTTTGGCAGAAACATGTTGGCCTATTTAATCACACGGCAAAGTAGACAGTGATTTTGTCACACTGTCTTGCATCTCTTTTTAATCTGACGTCCAGGTGAATACTAATAAAAAGTTTTTCGTTTGCCTTGACCGTCATCTTAACATCACTTATTCACTTTTCTTTTTGCACTGCACTGCACCAGCACCGCCCAGTGGCGTGGACACTTCTATTGTATGAGCCATAATTGTGTGTTGTCTAGCCAATTCATCTAGGCTTGGACACACCAACTTGGTTCTAGACGTCCTACATGACGAGGCTCCGCCAAGTGGGTGGGCTGATAGGATATCTATTGTACACCTAGTGTCTAGTGACCACTTTGGTCTGATTCAGTGCAATCCAAATGTGTAGCTTACAATAAGGACCTTGTAGACTTGGCACTTTGCCTCTCAGACCCTCCAACTCTTCTTGTTCTTTATAGTTCCAATAGGGGTGATCCGAGTTTGGACGGTCTATAAATATATTCCCCTTGACCCTCCTTAAATAGTTGTTTTTCGGTACAGCCTACTTGCCATGCCTGCTGGACTGTCTTACTATTGGAAATTAGGCTCTGGCCGTGACCAGCGTCAGGGCCCTAGACCCGAGTCTGGTGCTGAGGGAAACGGTGTCCTGAGTGGAGCGGTGGGGACGCAGAGCTGATTGAGTTGAGGCGGGCTCGCTCCAAGCTAGAATCAACAGTGCAGAGCAGCAGATGAGGCCTGAGTGCAACTTGCCAGTCATCATCCCGGGTGGGATACAGCCCTGCAGTCCCTCCTACATGCATGAGAGAGAGCCACACACTTCTGCAGTGCTGGGTTTGACTCTGCCAGATAACTGTAACAACCACCTTCATGGCCTCCCTGGGTGTCTTACAGTCCCTGGGGGAAGGAATACATACCGAAGGGCTTGTGGATGCTGACTGCCTTACCCCAGGTGCAAATGCTGGGGAACCATATTGGGAAGATCATCAGGCTGGCAGATAGTCATAGAGCTGGAGTGTACAATTGAGTGCCCCTAGCTCGGACCTGGGATCACCAACCCCTGATCATCCCTGAGACGCACAGGAAGGATAACTGCCAGCAGCTAGGGGTGCGTTGAATCCCCAGTCCCACCCGCTCCCTTGATAGCTGCAGGTGTCTGATGAGGAAGAGCCCCTAGGGGGCATAGTGGAAACCCTGACTGGGGGAAAACACCAGTGGACAATAGTGGGAGCTTGCCTTCTGCTATTGCTGGATTGCCAGTTGGGGTCCAAACACTAGGGGAGCGACAATTGGAGCCGGTAAAGCGATCGCCCACCCGAGCCTTAACATTTGTCTCCCATAGGAGGGCTGAGGTTCGAAAGGCCTGGGGGTGGGTTACAGAAGATAACATTGCTCACAGCGGACCCTTGGTCGCTGTTGAGGCATTGAGCACTGAAGCAAGCCCTAAGACTGCGGTTGTCACCTGGGGAGACAGGAAGTCAGGGTGTTCTACCCTACGCTGAGCTCCCACAACCCCTGACTGTTGCATAGCCATTGCAGTACAGTGCAGAGGTGGGGGATTGACTGATTTGCTGGATAGCCTTGAGGCCGGGACCGACTCTCATCCTTGAGCCCCCCAGTAGTAAGACCCTCCGGATCCTGCCGTACCCCTATAACCATGTGCAAAGTAATGTTTAAACGAGAACTTGAAATGGGAATAATGCTGAACCCCGAGCAATGACCGACAGACTGGACCAAGGGTCAATGCCCTGTGAGGGCACCACACTGCAGGACATCCTACAGGCTGTAACCTTATACCAGGAGGTACTGGGAAGCAAAACAGATTCTCTTGGGACCTCTGGGGCTTCTGAGGGATGACTAGTGGAGACTATCAGTGTGGGTTACAGTGACTAAAATCAACCTCGCAAGTATACCCCCTCTATGGCATCGGTGGACGAGAAACTAGCCACCATGGAAACCAAGATCAACACCCTTGAGCAGAGGATGCTGAAAATAGCTCTAGTCACAATAACATTCGGGTGATGGGCCTATCTGAAAAGATTGAGGGGAACAATATGCTAGCCTATTTGGAGTTGTGGCTCAGAGATGGGGTGGCATCTATAGGGTTGTCCTTGTTCAATGCCTTTGAGCTGGCTCACAGAGTGCTATGAGACCACCTCTTCCTGAAGCCTTTCGGAGGTTGGTAGCGGCCCGGCTGCTGTACAACAGAGACTGCAACCACCTACTGACTCAGAAAAGGAGGCATTGCTGTAGAAAACATCCTTGAAGCAAAAAAGAAGCTCTGGTAACTGGGTTTCTAATATAGGATGTCATTCCCAGCCAGACTCAGAGTGGAGATTCCGGAGGGGACTAGATTCTTTCAGACTTCTCAGGAAGTGTGGACCTGGCTGGATCTGCACCCCCAAACCAGCCCCTACCAAGAACCCTGAAATAGGTGAGTACGGGGACCCGGTCATGCTGTAAGAATGAAATCGGTATGACAGCTGCTCCATCACAGGCTGAAGTGCAGCAGGACAGGCAGAGGGCAATGGAGGTGTAAATTGCAGCTCAAGTGCCTCCTGGGCTTTGAGTGTTGAGTTGCCTAAACTATCTGCAGGGACATAGATGAAATCCTGTTAATTAGTATAGATGTTGGTAACGTTCCAGGGTTGTACCTCCGTTTGATACTTGAGGTCTGTTTTTGTGAGTAAGCAAGAGGGAAGGGTGTTGAACAATGACACTACCCCTGGTCAATAGACCTATGCACACACTGACAGCACTGGGTGGGAGACCCCAGACACGGAGTATCTCACTTTTGCCTCATCCCCTACACTAAGGAAACTTGTGAGTCTTCTCACGAGCAGTTGTAGTTGCATAGATTGTTTGGATGGGGGCCTCAATCCACTTGTACTGGGGTGTGGGGACATTGTTATACATTCAAATGTTTCCTAGGTACCATGACAGATGGGAGATGGGTGGTGGGGGAATGGATGAGGTACAAACTGTCTATATTTTCAAGCCCTGAGGAAGTCTATGTGTGAAATGTACACACGACGAAACACGTGTTGGCAACTTGACCTTCACCATTTGAATTGATGTATTGAAGAATTTATATTGGAATCTGATCGAACTTGGAACATTTGTAATTAAAATCTGAAGGACAATCTAAGGACATTCTTTACTTAATTTTTGTGGTTTGCTGATTAATTGGAAGCATAAGGATATCTGGACTTACTTATTAATAATTGTGTGCTCAGGGGTATTTGGTACTGTTCCATTTCTGTTTGTTACAGAAAGACAGGGGTGTTGGATACACGCCCTTCCTCTAGATGCACCATCTCTGATTATGAATATAGTTAACACATTTCCCAGATATTAAGAGGAGCGCCCTGAGTCTGTTTGTATCCCAATCTTGGAGGTAATATAAGTTCCTCTTGTGGAATATCCGAGGTATGCACACAAAGTCAAATTGTTATAAAGTATTATCATATTTAAATAGATGGGTCACCCAAATAGAGCTCTTGCAAGAGACACACTGAACGGCCAAAGAGGGGATGGCCCTGCAGTGTTGTTGGTGTGTACAAACCTTCTACACTACTTACTCAGCTCATGACAGGGGCACACTAGTGTGGATCTGGGCTGGGGTACCCTTTGAGCACACGGGCAATGTCATTAACCCTGAGGGCCGATACATAGTAGTGTTGGGTCGGTTGGAGGGGTGCAATATAGTAATTATGAATGTATATGCACCCAACACAGACCTGGTTCCTTTATTCACACACTTTTCAAGCACACTAGCAGACCCCAGGGCTGTCAAATTGCACTGTCCCCTCCTAGCCTCTCACACATACATAGTGGCTTTCTCATTCATAGACTGGCAGAATAGATGGGGACTAATTGACACTTAGAGAATAACCCACCCTCAGACTCGGGACTATTCCACCTTTCCCAGGTTGCTCATGCTACACATACGTCTAGATACGTTTCTTTGTACTCCTGATGTATATAGCCTAGTTCGTTTTAGGGAGTATTTAGACCACGCAATATCAAATCACAACCCAATGCTCCTTCAACTGAGCTGGATGCACCCAGATCTCATATGGGCTTGGAGGCTGAAACTTGTATCTCTAGAAGACCAGGTGTTTAGGGAAACGATTAGGGATAAGTTGGGCAGTACTTTGCAGACAACAGCAGCACATCTTCCAACCTTCAGGTGGAGTGGGGTGCCTATAAGGCGGTACTATGGGGACAGTGCATGTTGACATTAATGGGCATCAGGGACACTGTCTTACGAGAGGTGCTAGAGAAGGATAAAGAGCTTCGTGACCTGGTAACACAGAAACCTGGGCACAAAGAAGTGCAGCAAGCCCTTATAGACACCAAAGAGTAAGTAGCGACCCAGGTTGAGTTGTTGTGAACGTATCTAGGACCCTAATTAAATATTCCCGATTTATGCCCTTGTGTGGTTATAACAAATCAGATCCTTATAAAGGCATAAGAATCATATCCATATTTAGTCATGGCCAATGCAGTCCAAATACGGCAAGGCTACTTCCCTAGACTCCTAGAAAGTACAACGCGTTCTTTAAACAAACCAAACCTCCAACAGGCCAGGAATTCCCCCTGCTTTTGTTTTGATTAGTCCTAGAACTCCTGAGAGTCCTGAAACAACTGCAGTTCTTAGTGCCAGTTCTTAGTTACGTCTTATGTCCAGCCTTACGTCAAACTCGGCACCTTCCAGGTATAAATATACCAGCATTTACCTTAAGCAACACACAGTGGTTTGGAGCAGAGCGGCTATCTACTTACCCAAAGCCCAGCTGATGCGAGTGCCGAAGGAAGCCGACCCTCCCATTTGACGCACTGAGAGAGACGCTGTCTTTTCTCCTGCCGAGAAATCTAGCTCCAGTGTTTCCAGTCACCCTTGCGGGTTGCTGGGAGATCGAGTCCTGAGAAAGAGATACAAGACCTCCTTCATTCTAAAACCAAGGTACGGAGCTGATTAGACCCTTAGAGAATTCTTGATTTAGATTCTTGGCAAAACTAACTTAACTTAAACTGCAGCTCACTTACTCCTTCCCACGTACTAGGCTTAGGTTAGGTACACCGGGGTAGGCGTATTTTAGAAGCACCATTTGAGTACGTTTAGTCAACTTTCATCACTGTATGTAATTGTATATATTTTATCCGTTTTAAGTATCATATGGCTCAGAAACTATATAAATACTTTTACAGTATTATTTTATAATACTCCTTTTACTGTACGCACTTTACTTTATGACAAGTATTGCAATTGTGGCAATTCATTTCTCTTGCATGAGAAAGAAGACTGTTCAATACATAACACCTTTTATTGAAAACGCCCGTCTCTCTATTTCTCTGCACTCTGGTGAAACTAAGCATAAGCATGCACGATTGACTGAGTGAAATAGCTATCTATTGTTTTCACACGACTCTGGAGATATACTCCTTATTCGGGAGGGTGCAAAGTTGTCATGTTTATGCGGTTGTTAGAAACTAATCCCTTCTTGTCTAATCAGGAAAGTTAACTCCTTCCTGTTCATTCGAGAAAGTTTACAGTGACCTCTGAGCTAGCTGGCATACCTAATTAAGTCTAACATATTCAGTAGAGACCTAGTCGATCTCAGTCCTACTTCTAAACTGCCGTTTATGTTATTCCATTGCGCAGAGCCTATTGGGAATATAGGAACTACACTACAGAGTGACACAGCTGTTTTGATTTCAGTAGCTATATGGAACAGACTCATGCAGAGTGAGACCATACAGGCACCCTGTTGGCTTGAATGGCCAATCCTGAAAACGAGGTTCACCCATTCTAGGACTTCAGACAAAGGGGAGTAACCGGTTATATAGTTGAGAAGAAATTAATAATAATTACAAAACAATACTTTGTGGAAATCTACAAGTGTACCACATTGTGTGATGGGGACGCAAAACATGCCTTCCTTATGCCATTGCCCCTTCCATGCCTAACCACTGACGGGGAGGAGGAACTTGGCAATGACACAGGAGATAAAGGCAGCCAGTAAGAATATGGCTCGAGGGAAAACTCCTGGGACAGGTGGGTTCCCAGTGAAATTCTACATGGCCCACTCAGACGAGCTAACTCCAGAATTGGTAAATCTATATTGTGTGGCCAAACAAGATGGCTGCCTCCCAGCTACCACCAGGGAGGCTTTAATAGTCCCCCTACTAACTAAACTAATCCGGTTCGACCAGGCTAGGTTTTATACCTGGCCATAACACTGCAGCCGTTGACATAGAAAAAGCATTTGACAGCCTAGAATGGGTTACCTGGACTGAACCAGATTGCTTTACACAGATCCAGTTGCTAGAGTTTAAGCGGGCAGGACTATTTCTGAAAGCTACAAGGTATGTCAGGCAACACTGCAAGGGTGGCCTCTATAACCACTGCTTTTTGCTCTAGCTATGGAGCTTCTGGTCAGCTATGCTCAACTGGGACGAGCTTACAGGGGATTGAGAGTGGGTGAATATTGGCGTAGGATAGCTTTGTACACTGACAATTTATTGATGTTCTTGTGGCACACACAAGGGGACCTAACAAGTGCCAGGTCCATGCTGGAAGGAATAGGCTCCATTTTGGGACTGAAGGTAATTTGGCAGAATTCCAGCCTGTTGCCGACCTCTCCTGACCTACATCACCCAGACGAATTAGGGAGCTTACAATGGTAGGAATGAAGCTTGCCCTTTATGGGTGTTAAAATCTATCATGATCGCTCTGACTTACTAGATGGCAATGTGGGTCTTGCCATTAGATCACTCAGATCCAATATGGACTTCTGGAAGATGCCCCCATTTCAGTGATGGGGTAGATAGTGCTCTTGAAAATGATTGCACTGCTGTGTCTATTGTCTTTCTTTGTGACACTTCTGGTCTGGGTCCCTCATGCAAGGTTCTGTGTGTTGGATACCCTGGTTTCAGGATTCATATGAGGATCAGGTCACAGAAGGGTGGCACTTACAACCATGAGACGCCCATCCATGGCTGGGATGCTTGTTGTTCCCGACTTTGAAACATATTACTTAGCAGTACAGCTCCAGTGGTTTGTCCAGTGATTGGAGGGCCGGTGGAACCAAGTTGCTGCCCCGGTATCTTTTGTTACCTGGACTTAGGAACCTTACCAGAGTCCACAGCAGCCCACTGGCAGTGTAGCAGGGTGGCTTGCTGCATTGTGTTGCGTGAAATATTGATAATTTTGGGCCAGAAAGTGTAGCGTGTTTAAAAAAAAGTCTGAGCAAGTCACAAGGCTAGGCAGCCTTGGCGTTTGTTAATTGTGGCATTGGGCAGCATCTAAGTCAGGTTCCTAACTTAGGAATATTTTGGAAACCTATAGGTATTTTATTACATATTAAGCACTGCAATTTGGGGTGCAGTACATGACAGCATAAAGTGTGCAAGCCCTAGGGAAAGAGCAGAACAGTGGCACATCTTTTAAGACATGTTAAAGCTATTTCCTGTTCCCACAACGCAGCACAGTAACTTCACTTTGCTGCTCTAGGGTGGGTTTTTCATCTGTAAATCTGGGCCATAGGATGTAAAATAAAAAGCTATGGGGCTCACAAGTACCCACAATCCCAGATGGTAACTATGGATTCCACTGCTTGCCTGTTTACCACATGCACTATAAATACACCATTGTCAGTATTCAGCACATATTGATGTATAAACACCGTCAATCAGAGTTAGCGCAATCAGTTTGAGCCGGTTTTGGTGCCTTTCAAACAATATGGCCCATTCACTTTTTTTTTGGATTGGGTACACACAGTGCTTTAAATGGGCGGTACTCACTGGTACTGAGTACTGGCACTTATATATATGCTCCCCTTGAGTACTGGGACCTTTACTCAGACAAGGAGAGTACCAGTACTCATAACGGCCTGGTTTTGATGCGCTTGGTCCTGTGCTCTTGAGGTCCATCGTAGGTAGCACCTTCTGCACGGTTTCAAGCGCCTTTGAAACCGAGCTGAAGCCTGGGGAAGCTGGTTCAAAAGCGCCAAGACCGCATTTCCTTTTTAGTATAACACAGAGTGCTGCGTGTTCCTCTCTGAAAGTTAAGACAGGAGGAGCATCGCTACAGGGTGTCTTTCTGGGGGGTCGAAGGTGTCCAAAAAAACAAATGGGCACGAGCGAGTGTGGGACACATTGTTCAGGGCAATACAGCTTGTTAGCATGCACATTGTTTTAAACACTCGTAAATCTTTACCCATCAACAATTTAAATATAAGGGATTTGCATGAAAGAAAACCCCAGCCTCTAGACTTAAATCAGATCATTCATGATTTAAAAAAACTTCGGAACTAAAATTGATTATTCATAAATATTTGTTATATAAGTATAAACTTAGGTAAGTTGCGGTAACGAGACCCGCATGTGGCAGTCTCTGAAAGGGTTTCGATATGCGAATACATACATCGCACATAATACGACCCTGACTTTGTGCTGCACCTGTTAAAGTTTTTGAAGGCCTTCTCTGTCGGGCACTGCGTGTGAAAGAGATTGTGTGAGGGCCAGGAAGTAAAAACATTAAGCGTGTGAGTTTACAAGCATGGGTATGACTTTGAGAATGAAAAGTAGTACTGTGTGCTTGTATGAAACTAAATGTGATTCATAGACCCTGAAATGGGCTTTTAAGTGTGTGTGTGAAAGGTGGCAAATGCATTGAGACTGCATGTAGGGAATGTGTGTTAACAATTTCTCTCCATCTTTTCTAGAGATATGTTTTTGATTTTTATGATGTTTTCTTATGATTTTGTGACATTTTGTAATGTGATGTAATGTAACTTGGACTTATATAGCGCAAAACTGTCACCCCGCGGGTATCCTGGTGCTGCGACTCACCCTGCTGTTAGTGTGTATAAAGATAACATATTCGCCAGTTTGGAAGAGCTTGTTTTACTAATCCCTAGGGAAGAGCCATGTCTTTAAACTTTTCCTAAATGGAAGCAGAGATTTAATTTGTCTGATGTTTAGGGGAAGATCATTCCAGATTGTGAGGCTGCAACACCGAATGCTCTTCCACCTGTCCTAATCTTCTTGAATCTAGTGGTGGTTACCAGATTTGTGCTTGATGAATGGAGATTTCTCCCAGAAGTGTACCAGGTAAATTGCTCCTGCATGGACATTGGACCCAGGCCATGTACTGCTTTAAACACAATACAGAGGGATTTGAATTGAATTCTTTCATTGATGGGTAACCGGTGAAGATCTTTTAAAGCTAATGTCGTTGAGGACCTGCGCTGCCTATTTAACACCAATTTGGCTGCTATGGACAGAGAGTTTCAATACTCCAACCTGCTCAATATTATACTCCTCACTAATACAGATCAAGTAGCAACGGGCAGTAGTGGAAGGATCTGACGTAGTGCTTTTATCAAGGAGAAACAGGTACCAACTGTTTTGTTGACCTGTGACTCCAGTTGAAGATTATCATCCATTAGAACGCCCAGGTTATGCACTGTTCTAGCTGGGATCAGTGGTTTGTCCATAGGGGTGAGTCTAAACTCAGAGGGAAAAGGCCGCGCAGTTTTGGCCATGGAGCATTATACTATCTCCGTTTTATCTCTATTAAATTGTAAGGAGTTTTTCCTGAGCCAATTGGAGGTATTGTGCATGCACTCCTGGAATTTATCTAGGGATACTGCTTGCTTTCCTTCCAGAAAGAACGCCTGTTGTTTGTCATCTGCATGATTGACTAGATCGATGTCGAAGGACTTGATTGGGATCAGAGGGCACAAATAGATGCTAAACAAGATTGGGCTTAGTGCTGAGCCCTGTAGCACTCTGTGTCCCACAGGGGTCTTTGTGGATGTAAATGGTGGGATAGCTACCGCCTGCCACTCAGATATGATTGCAGCCACTTCAGTGCCCATCCTTGTTTATCTTTTTATGAAATTGCGAGCTATGTGCACAAATGATGCTGCAGGTTTACCATTCAGAAGTCAAATGCAGTGGTGGAAAGCCAATAAAGTTACAGGGAGAGCCAAGCCAAGGGTCTGGCTGGGCTCTAAGAGAACTTGCATGAGCCGAGCCCTGGAACTGTTTGCATGTAAATCATCCAACAAACATCACTTAAAATAGGATTATATTAGAATGTCTGGGCCATTTAGGAGAGCCTTCATTATGATGAGTTAATCGAAACAGCTCTCTAGAGTATATGTAGAGTGAGTAATATTCTTAATGATAGATACCTCTTATACTTTGATGTCTTTTTTACTTTGCACCAGTTTTATGCTGTATTGGGCCATAGACAGGTCATACCTGGAATGTGGTGTATTCTTTCACGAAGATTACTTATGGTGAGTATTTGGATGAGGTGTCCCTTGCGATACAATAGGACTGGTCTCCCAACTATCTTAGTGATACCCGTCTTGGTGTATGAAACTCTGGCCCATTATTTGTCATTTAGAATTAAAAGTACAAAGGGTTTTCTTTAATCATTGTGGTTTTCTTGAATGCTGGTATTGTTTCTTACACTTAGGATTTCCCTCTTTTTTCTTTTCCTCTGCGACTTGTGCTGAAGAGTCACAATATATATTTATTTATCTTTTGCACCGGGTGATTCAATGGTGACTTTGTGATCTTCTCTTCTGATTGTATTCTCTCACTTTTCCCACTTCAACTAATGGTGATGGTGTAGAAAAGTTAGTTTTGTATTATTTTAATCTATTGTATACATTATTAGTTTTTGTTTATCTGTTGTAGCCCTGATGAAGACATCGGGTGATTGTTCCCCGAGACAAAACACATGTCAGCTTGGCTTTCTGGCTACATTATGTATGATTTCAATCAACGTATCAACAAGAATTACTATTCCGTGAAATCTCTACGATTGTGAAGAGAAAAGAAAGAAAAAATAAAGGAACTTATTGATTGAACTTAAAAAACAGATATACTGTTGATTTATCCTCGTTTCTCCTGGACTTCATATATTCTATAAGATAAATACCTGCTTTGTGTTGTGCTCCGGAACATTAATTGGTTTATTGTTTATTCGCTGTGTTTTACACAGAGGATTATTTGGAACATAGGTGGCCATTGCTTTTTTCTTCCCTGGAGCAATTTGTTATGGGATCTGTCACTAATCTATTGGTTTTGCGCAAGGTATAACCTAGCCACGCTTCATAGCCCATTAAAATAGGATAAAGTCTCTTCAAAATAAAAAAAGCATATTTTTTTTAACATGGTACAGCTTTGACATTAATAGGTCACATTATACAATATTGAGGTATAATGAAGAAAAAGGCAGATTTGTAAAACAAAATATTTGCCTGAGAACACAGAGCTTGGTTGAGTGGAGAAGCCGGGATTTAGCCCAGGTTTTCTTGTTTCACTTTGTATATATCAGCCACTAAATAGGTATCTATTTATCTCTCTTTTTTCTACGTCAGATGTTAATGTTTCGCTTTTAACTTTGTGCATAAGGGTACAGCGAGTGCAGCAGGCAGAAGCCACATGACATTTTAGCTCATTTTGGGCTTGAAGTTCTATGAGAACCTTGAGTTGATCCAAAGCCCAGCATCTAGCTGAAGCCTGGCTTGACCTGTAAGTGGCTTATATACCTCTAGGCAAGTGTATTTTAAAAATAGCTACTCATAAGGCCAACTCTAGGGTTTGCAGCAGAAAGTGGGCGCAGTCGCAAAGAGCAAAGACTGAACATAATAATTTTTTTTAACTCTGCCCCAAAGAATTTGACAACAAAACAAATGTGATAATAAATGTATTTTGGCTTGCCTAACTCTTCACAACATGCCACATTAATAAAAATTACCTGGTACAGAGACCTTTGGTGTCCATTAAATTCCGGGGTACAATGGCACTTTAATAACTCTGGTAGTGAATACACTTGCTGGAAATATCTATGTGCATTCTTCTAATCAAAGGTTTGACTGAACATAAACTTGCATAGAGGAGTAATGTGGCTGCTGTAACTCACAGCATGAGACATGCATATCACAGATTTGTTTTTTATATAGAGAACTTTGTTGGTTAGTGTTTTTGTTTCAGAGATCATTATGTTGCCTGCAGGTCACAAGTTAATATATTTGTCATATAGTTTAGTGATTCATGATCCTGCATCAAAGATACACATCAAACTAGAAAGCAAACGTTAGGAAACTTGCTTTTTTTCCCCTCAATATTTTAATATTGTAAGGTTGCTAAAAAAAAAAGAAGGTTACTTTGGTTAATATTAAGGACTTATTGGCAAGTACTATATAAATGGCTAGACATCCTTACAACGCATGCATATTCTTTTCATTCAATGCTTAGAAAAATAAAAAATATAGCCCGCCCCTTGCCCCGCCTCAAATTTATTTTTGGTGAGTACCTGCACTTATTTTTTTCCATTTAAAGCACTGGATACACATTTCCGTTTGTGGTATTTTTCGTAAAAATTGGACTCCCGATTATGATAAAAACAGGAATGTGTACCTGAATTATGGGTTTGTGGACCAGTTGTAATGAATTGTAAAGCAATATACATACCGACTTGACAAGTATAAGAATCAGTAAAAATTAATGATATTTTATCAGCTTATGCATTTGAGTGAGATGCATTACATATCATCTTCGTTCATTGTGCATTCTATGTCTCAGAAGAAAGAAAGAATATATTTTGAAAAATATTTACACCTTTTCGAATTCTTATGTTGACACAGTAATTGCTTTTGCAATAATCTTTGAGATATAATCACATTAATTGCACTGAATAATTAATTGGCTTAGGGGACGTGTAAACATAATTACTGTAGATTAGAAGGGAGGAGATGGAAATAAAAGCTGCTGTCTTGAGATGCGTGGTCCGAACTGTAAATTGTTTTCCTCGTGTGGTGTTCCATAATTTAGTTTTCACCGTAGGATTGGCATGCAACTGATAGCTGTTCCTATGCCCGAGGCTTCTAGCGTCTGAAGACAGTCTATAAATCAGGCAGATAACCTGGCTGACACTGCTCAAGCCTTCTGAGAGTCACGTGATGCACTGTATGTGACAGGCTTTCTTACTGGTTTTTTTTCACATTGAGGAGTTGTAAACCAGGAAGGAAAACACGTAGAAAATATAATTTAGTGAATTAGGCCTCACTTTCGCTTAATTTCTTTCCAAAAACAGATATTAAGTGCTGCGAAATACATTTTTTAAATTCATTCAGGCAATATGTTTACATTGTGTCCCTAAAAACAATATGCACCATGACAAACTCCCTGTGTCAACCTACAACATGCAATATTAGCAAATGGGCACCATTGTGATGAAGCAGGCGGATGGGTGGAGTGATTTGTAGGGGAAATCCGAAGAGAGGGGGTCATTTAGAATATATTTGGCAGCCACCATTCCATTGGCAGTCGCCCCAACCGCCCCCTAGCAAAAGAACACCTGCCATAATTAAAGGTTCCCACCATGTCGCAAGGATTAATTGGTAAAAGAGGTCCCACAGATGCAGCAGGTCTTTTTTTAATATTATTTTTTTAAGTAAAACTGAAACGCTGGTTGGCTGCCTTATAATGTTTCCCGGTTGGCATTATTTTTTTTTACATGAACAAATCACAAACAGTTGTTTCCGGTGCACCATATGTAAGCTTATCATGCCATCAACCGATAGCATACAAAGAGCATCAGGCGGCCCACCCTACAGAGTTCCGGCTCCGTGACGTCATCTGAAACATGTGCCCTTGTGGCACAGAGGTCTCCACCACAGAGAATATCCCATCGCGGTGCGGGTTGAGGATTCGCCTTGTTTGGCGAGATGACGGAACCACCAATTTACTGAATTGCTGTACTGAATCAACTCCTTAACCGCTGGATTCCCAGCACTTTCCCTTAAGTGCCGAGTCTAGGTTTTGATGGTTGGGTCACTTCAACACTTTAAACCTTCATTGCTTTTTGCTTCCAAAAAGGTATTCAGCTCAAATGTGCGTCCTTTTCCCCACGTGTTGGGGATTATAAAGATGCCCATGGTTTGTAGATTCCCCCGGAGGGAACAGAGAAAATAGACAAAATAGAGCAACATTTTGTTTTGTTGGCAATATGGGAAAAGGTGATGTGCAAGAAAGTGTACTTTTATTTCTGAAATTTGATCAACAAAAGGTTTGATTGCTAAGAAAAATATCTTTCCAGAGTTCAGGAGCAAGCATAGTAGTAGTCGATTTTTTCTACTTTGTGTGGTTTTTAGGTCTTGCCCTGGCGAAAGCGCGCTCTCTCCGCGAGAACTATAGCTGTCGGCTCAGCCGACAACGAGTGGGGACAAGAGCTGGCCACGCGCGCAGCATTGTCAATGGCAGAGGCAGATTCAGACGCGCGCCTTCGGATTGGGTCGCGCACGTGAGCTTGTAATGTAGACAGCTCACGACGCGACCCAATCCCAAGGCGCGCGTCGTAATCGTCCTCTGCCATGCATCTGAATGCGGGTGATTTGTAGGTTTCGGTTTCTCATTTTCACTCGTCCGTGTGCGGTGAGGCGACCCCGGGGGAGGAGGAGGCTTGTTATGTCTGGTTGCACATTTCGTGTAGCTCTTTCTGCATAATATTACCAGCTTAGATTAATATTTTTCGCAACTGCAAGCTAATTCACAAGCCAACAAAGTGTAACAAAATCTACTTTCGTTGCACTTTAAAAACCTGCTCTGGCTCAAAGTGTGTACATTTCCACTGATTTCCATAGCTCACAATACTTTCCGCAACTGAAATTTAAAATATGTACGATCAAATATGTATCATCTCCGCGATACTGAAACTAGCCCGTGAGCCCATCTGCGCTGCCTTTCAACTTTTTGTATTAGCTATGTATATTATATATTTTGCTGAAAGGAATGTAACTATCATTGAAAGCGGGCACAATGCCAATTGTAACATTTGATTGGTCCGGTTTTACAAACGCCTCGTCAGGGGTAGTAAGCACTATATAAGTATAATGTTATACGTTGATGTTCTTAATTCCTTAGTTTAACATGGGTCTTTTGCATGGATTGAGGAAAATAGAATAGAAGCAACGCGAGACGTGGCCAGATAGTGCACAACACAACACGAGTTCTCATCTTATGGAGGTGTCCATATCCCCCCTCCCCCCAAAGTATACTGTGTCTCCCTCCAGGGGCGAGCTGCAGCCTGCCTGACTCTAATGCTGCAGATTGTGTTATTAATGGCGCGCCGCAGTGCTGCCCGGCCGGTCCGACTGCTTTGACTATAATGACTGAGGAGCTGCTTGGATAACGGCATGCAGCAATTGAGCAGGTCTAGTGTCACAACTGTAACAGTGTGCCTTTTTTCCCGAGGGGAGATAGCCGGCAAGTTAAATTACTCCTGCGGTGGGCAGGACCTCGGTTCTAGCTGGTGGCAGTTATGAATGTGTTACTTTCGTTTGACCGGCAGCCACTACTCGCACCACTGTGCCCATTTGTTCGCAGTGCCTCATCATGCCGCTGCCCTGCGACCGGACTTGATTGGAAATGAAATGTTGCATTAAAGACACACAGTCATCAGGGAGAAGTTGCTGCATGGCTCAATGACATATGAATAGGTTCAAAACGTAGCCTGACAGAAACTGAGCCTGTAGCTCTATTCCAGGCTCAGAGTGGGGCCGCAGCGGACTAGGTATGCTCCATTCAGCTGACTTTATATACATTTTTTTTTTATTGAAGCACTAACTAGAATTTAAATATAGTTTTGTGCCCTCTCAGTCCGGCTTCGCTGTGGAGTAGATCATGCTCACACTGACAGCAGTGTTTTTATGTCCTGCTTTGCCCCCTGCTGCCTCGCCAGCCCTGCCCCCCTCCCGACTGAGATTCCCGTGGTCTGGGCGGGCGTGTGATACAAAGCATTCGTCACCTGCCCTGGCTCCACGTGCATTCCGGGAATGGTCTGGGCACTTGTGTCCATTCAGGCGAGCGCTGTGCTGTACTATCTTGATAAGGCACAGCAGTCCAGAGCCTGTGACTTCTCGATGACCTGAACTGGCAGCTGAGTGTGAACGATGATTCTTCATACTGTAAACTCTGCACTAAGCTCCCTTATTCAAGAGAAGCCCAGCGACTGCTGCTTTCAGAGCAATACCAGCACCAGTTCGGGCCATTGGAATATTTAGCAGAACCCGTAGTGGAGAAAGTCAGTTAGTGGCCTGTCCAGAAGGGGCTCTCAATCTGTGCTTATAGAGTGATGGCTGCAGTTGAAGGAGTGACGTTTACCAAAGAAATGTTGCAGGCAGTACTTTAAATCAAACAGGCAAAAAGTGCTGGTACTTATCCACATTACATATTTCCTCCTTCAAAGTGCCACTGTTCTCCAATTAAATATTACGGTATTCCCGAGAAGTGCAGATGCTCTCTCTTTTAAATTAAAATGGTGCCAGTACTCAGTACCCCACACATCTGCCCAGTTACAGCAATAGTTACTTGAAGAAGATTGGATTTAAGGTCACTCTGATAAGATTTAGTAGCATGGAATGGCAATTTTACACTGAGAGTGGTGTCAGTTATATGTGGTGCTAGCAGGTGTTAAGTGTAGGATGAGAGGAGATTATGCTACTGCCAACTTAGGTTAGCATAAGCAACAGGTAACCATTCACAAACAATGTTTATATACCAATTGCAAATTAAAAAAGAAATGAATGCAAAGCATTATCATTTACAATGCCAGTAACTCAAACTTTAATGCTGCAAGACCTATTGCATTGTTTATCTTCTGGTTAGGTCGAGCCTGGGCAACACATGCGCTGCTGCGAGGCATGCAGTATTGGAGTATGGCTTTGAAGCCCTGCCCACTCTTCGCCCATATTTGTAATTTGCTTGTGTCATTGTCCTTCCTAAACGCTGGCTTCAGAGTCGTTATTAGGCTTGTTAGTTCCTCCTTGGTAGGCCTTGCCTGCATTTGTTGCCTCCCATAATGACTGGACCTTTCAGTTGTCTTGTTACACGGTCTGCTTGATCTTGGCTGTTAGCACTATTATCTTAAATGATTTGCCCCTATTCCACTCAAAACTTTGCAGAATCCCAGCCACTTTTATTTTATTTACTAATGGTGGTCCGCTTTAACTATAGCGGCCACGTTTCTTGATTTATTTTAGCAGAACAGTCTGCTTTAAGTATAGCGGCTTACTTATTATTTTTTGTTTGTTTACTAGCGCGCATGCAGGGCTTTCACATTTATGGAGACGGCGCCTCTTGCTGTAGACTTGGCTTGTCTAAAGAAAGGAGCAAGGTCTCCATGAATGTTAAAGCGCTGCATAGGAGCGATAAACGAACACATATTTGCAATGCAATAGGTCTTGCATTTGCGAGAGTTTAAGCTTTTGCATTGCCAATAGCTCAAACTCTCCTAAATGCATGACCTATTGTGTTGCAAATGCCTGTACTTTATGGTGGGAACAGGTGTAAAATTAATGGGTCAAGTCACAGAAATATACATTCCTGAAAACTAAGCAAATTTCTGAATAATTGGGAATGTAATAGTTACTCATTTAGATTTCTCATGGCTTTACCAGATAAACTTAGAGTTGGTTTTAGAATTTGCAATTGCAACTGAGTACCCACTCTGCCAGACCATTGTTTCTCCTGCCTGGTTTACAGGTGGGCATGCATTAAGTATGTTATTGACGGAGCCTACCCGGGCTTCATCCCTGAGGTACTCCGCTGACGGAGTACGACATACGGGTCATAAGAGGTTTATATAGAACACCGTCTGCCAAATTTATAAAATTCATTTTCTGTTCAGACCCCCACACCATAGAAGACGACTCCCGTGGTGTGGAGCGTCACTAGTTTTTCTTTTTTTAAAACACAATCACACTTAGGTTTCGTTTTTAAAAAGCAAAAACTTGTTAATAGTTTGACTGGTGTCCCTCATGCTTAATGGGGCTGTCTGTCACAATTGTAATACATTGACAGAAACCACTGTGACAGCAGTTCCTGCCAAGGACTAGTGATCTCCTGCTGGAAGGTTGGACATCTCTAAAGTTGGAGTACGAGTACTCTGTCAGGAAGGAGTACTTTACTCTATCTCCCTGACAAAGTAAATACTTCATTCCACAAATTAGATCACTCCTTAATTGTTGAAATGAAAATAAACGTTTTCATCTGGCATGTTTTTGCCCCACTGGCCATTTACAAAAGTAATATACCATTGCCAATCAAACCCTTCTTGTTACCGTAACATAAAAAGTTAATTGGTTCTCTAAAAGCAAGCGATACTCAAAGTCAATTAAATATATGCTCAATAATAAATTAAGGAATAGTGGTTATTTGGACTCTGAATTTTTAGGTAACTGATTTAATAGAGTGATTCAAAGAGCATTTTGCATATTACGTTCTATCTTCCCTGTGAAAGTAAGCCTAGGCTAAGCACTGACTATTCATGTCTCTGTTTCACTTGAAGTCCTGACTAGAAGCATGCAGGTGCTAGACTCAGGCAACCCCATCTTTCATACTCCTTTAGCAAACTCACTTCTCGAAATCCATATCTTTCCACTGTGAATCAGTAAATCCAAAAGTATTAAAGGATTTTTTGAGAGCTTTTCCTCAGACCGTGTGAGCATACCTACATGTCGGACTTGCAGCACTTTTGCGCCGCCGTTGCGTCACTTCTGTGACGCAGCGGCGGTGTAAACCTTGCGCCACGTTGCGACATACTTACATTGTGACGCATCTATGGAGATGGGTCACGGTGTAAGGCCCTGCACCACATGAAACCTGCGTCAGGTTTCATGTGGGCGTTCCGTCGCAGGAACGCCCCTGAAAAGTGACTCAGTGAAATCTACAAGAGATAGGGCAAGTTGGAATAGTGCTGGAGTTGCGTGCCGCACGCAACACAACTTTAGCACTGTGCCAACTACACGCCCTAGATGCGAAACGCATCTGTTTATTCCTGCGCCATGGTGCACCGCATTGTAAATGCGGCGCATCATGGGAGGCGCAAGGATAAACTTGCGTGCCGTATCTTTCCTGGCGCATCTCTGCAGATTTGCAGAGATGCGTCAGGCAACATAAATCTGCCCCTAAGTGCCTTAGGGTTTTTCCCACAGGGTACTCCATCAAACCCTGACAGAAATCTGCTCTGTACAGTGACTTTAGTGCACTTATAATACAGCAGACAGAACATCTGCTGTGCTTTTACAGAGGATGAAGACGGCAAGAAGGCCACAATCAAGGCCAATATGTTCCTGTTTACTGGAGTCAGTAAAGCCACAGTCGCTCAAGTCTAACTTCTGCAGACGAGCAGTCTTGAAGTATGATACTTTATTGCTTGAGAACTATTAGAAGGATTTTACAGATTAGTTGAAATAATTGAAGCACTGTATAGCTAGTGAAGCAATATGCAATGACTGGTTGTATACATGAAGAGCCATTACCTGGCACACCCTAACACTTCACTTAGTTTCCCAGAACTTCACATTTGTTTGCTACAAAGTGTGGAACGTTTAAAAACACATGTGGGGCAGATATGGGCACTGGCAACAGTAACAACACCTCTCCTGTCTCTCTTCTTGCCAACACCAAACCCTGCATTGCTACACGGTGCTCTATTGTTGGGGGTTTCTCAGCCGCGCGCTGTTGGTCCTACGTCCAAGTGGAGGAGGCGGATTCCCAGCCTCTGGCTCAGGGTGTACAGAGTCAGTACCTGCGAGTACGAGGGAAAGGTGGAGGGCTGTAACCGGCTGGAGCCGAGAGCCTCTGGGGCTGCCACAAGGTAGGAGAGGATAGCTGCTATCTCTGGACTTTTCCTGGGACTGAGTGTGTTTCGAGGCTGCATTTAGTGGAATCTTTTGAACTTCAGGCCCAGGTTTAGAGACCCTGAAAGGTGGGACTTGGCTCACTGGTTCTGCCAGGCCGGCTGAATTTTTGGGGATATGTCTCTGGCAGTGTTTTGGGCTGTGTTATCTGTGCCTTTTCTGCTCAGCCATGCACAAGGGATTCAAAGGAGCCACTAGGGTTCGACAAGTGGGGGAGGGCTCAAAGCTGTATGGAATACAACACTAGTAGCCCCCACCACAGCGCTCCTTCCAGGTTACAACGCACCCTTAAACCAACTGTATGTAGGTACACCCTTTGGAATCGGGTGGCCAATTTTAATGAAGAGGCAGATAATATTATGCGCATTTCCCCTCCAGTTACGGAGGTAAGAGCTATATCCAGGCAACGTAAGGGCAAGCGCACAACGGAGTCCACACCAACAGGGGGTAAAAGGAAAGGAAGGGTGAAGAAAAAATCAACTTCAAAAGTTAGAGTTAACTCCTTCCCTTAAATCTTTCTATAAAGTAATATCTGCTTCATTTGATAAAGGTTCAAACAATAAAAACAGTATGGCTGCTCAGAATGTACAGTCTGTTCAACTGCAAACCCAGGGGCGTCAAGAGAATAGTCCCCCTTCCTTTTTGCCGAAAACTTCAATATCAGGGCCTGACCCTCTCGGGGCTGACACCTTGGTGGAATCATCAGTTCTTATCCACCCTGCGATAAATATATCCAATAAGTACAAGGTCTTGGAGGACCAATGTAATTCAGGGGACAGGCTGGTCCTCCCGCAAATCACGTCTCTGGCTGCCTCTGCTGTAGTTCTTATCTTGTCACCCCCTCTGCCTCTATCAGGTCTTCCATGTATGGCGATCCCTTTAGAGCCATCTCGAAAAGACGTGCCCCCAGTGATGGGGGTTGGATCCTTGGCTGATATATTGATGGCCTTGAGAGAATATATAGGGAAAAGATTCACCTCCTCTGAAGTTAATCAAGCTGCTATCCAGTCCTCATGTGAACTTCTTGCGCAAAAAATAGAAGAAGTAACTCGGAGAACTGACGTTTTGGAACTCGAAATTCCAAAAATGAAGGAAGCATTGCATAGCTCCTTAGTTGAAGAGGATAAGTTAGTCACACAGAATAGCGAGCTGAAGGACAATGTTGAACGTCTTGAAAATCATGCCCGGAAAAATAACTTAAGAATATTGAATGTTCCTAAGGACTTGGAGGGGGGTGATTTGAACATTTCGTGATCTCTCTTCTAAAGAATACAATTCTCCAGGAATCACAGGAAATCGACTTGGGACATGATATTCAGCGAGTCCATAGGGACCCGTGTAAAAGAAACCCGACTAAAACTAAGCCAAGAAAGATCCTGGTAAATTTCTTAACGTATTTGTTAAAAGAAAAAATCCTCTCCTCCGCGTTGAAAATCGGACAGATAAAATGTCGCTCTTTTTCTAGCTCATTTACATTCTCTATAAGGTCCGACGTATCGCATATTACTGCCACAAAACAGTGGGAGATGGGTAAAAGAATCATGGTCTTGACATCACTAGGGTCCAAGGCCCAAATGAGGTTCCCAGCATCCCTCCGCGTCATATGGAATAACCACATGTATAATATGAGGCAGATCGCGGAACTGGATACTCTTTTCGATAAAATCAGAGGTGGGAGCCAGCTATAGGCTAGGGAGGGGAGACGCGGGGGTTTTACTTAGTCTAGCGTTCTTTTATTTTTAAAAGATGATTCCTCGCAGGTATTCCAGAGAGGGCGATTAAGGTTAATGCATTTATGTTTCTTGATCACATCAGGGGGGGGTTCCCGCCCATAGGGCTTATGCCCGGAGGATCAGGGGCGGGGTTTCCCAGGGTTGTAATGGGGTTGCACAGAGGGTGGGAGGGACATCAGGTAGGGGTGTGGGGGAGCACGAGTGGGGAAGCATTGGGATAAAATTTTAAAAAATGATCCTCAATCCCAGATTTGTGAAAGATCTGTGTAGGAAATTATACCTTCTATTTAGTATGGAATGTCGTGCCCCAGAATAAAATGTTTTACAGAATTAATGAGCAACCTAATTAAATATATATCCTGGAATGTCAATGGGCTCAGGTATCCACGTAGGCAAAGATTAGCTTTTAAATATCTTGAGCAATCTGCTGCACAGATTTGCCTTCTTCAGGAGTACACCTGAGCAATTCCGAGTGTAAGTATGTCATTGCGAAATATCGTTGGATAGAGCGTTCTTGCTCTTCAGAACAGATTGTTCATAATAGAGAGGTGGCAATTCTAATTAGGCTTGGGGCAAAGGGCATCATTAAATCTGTGGCCTCGGACTATTCAGAGGAATGGATCATAGCTCAGCTCCAAATAGGCGGGGTAGAATTAACTATTGTATCATTTTACGGTCCAAATGTCGACGACCCATCATACATCCATAATATGCAGGCAAAGTTAATGACGAGGACCACCCCACTAATTATAGGAGGAGACTTTAATGTTCTTTTTAACCCCCTACACTACAGGTACTCACAAACTTTCTCTCGGGGGCCAAATTTACAGTTTGGTTTGTGTCCGAGGGCTGCATCGGTGGGGGTGGGGTCAGTGGGGGAGGGGCGGGGCTAGAGCAACAACATAAAACTGACCATGAGGTTGATCACAGGTCCCTGCAGCGGACGCCTTCGTCCACTGAGCCATCCCGGCATACACGCATCTCTCTCTCTCTTTCTATCTCGGTCTCCCTCCCTCTCTATAGCTCTCTCTCCCTCTCTCTAGCTCTCTCTCCCTCTCTCCCTCCCTCTCTCCTGTCTTCCTCTGTCTCACACTGACTGTCTCACTCCCTCTCTCTCACTCCCGCTCTCTCTCTCCCTCCCTCTCTCTCTCTCTCCCTCCCTCTCCGTCTCCCTCCCTCTCACTCTCCGTCTCACTCCCTTTCACTCCCTTTCTCTCCCTCTCCCTCCATTTCCCTTCCTTTCCCTCCCTCTCCCTCCCTCTCCCTCCCTCTTCATCTCCCTCCCTTTCCCTCCCTCTCACTCCTACTCCATCTCCCTCCCTGCCTTTCCCTCCCTTTCCCTCCCTCTCCCTCCATTTCCCTCCCTTTCCCTCCATCTCACTCCCTATCAGTCTCCCTACCTTTCCCTCCATCTCACTCCCCATCAGTCTCCCTCCCATTCCCTCCATGTCATTCCCTCCCTCCCTCCCACTCCATCCCTCTCACTCACTTCCTCCCTCCCACTCACTCCACCCCTCTCACTCACTCCATCCCTCTCACTCACTCCATCCCTCTCACTCACTCCATCCCTCTCACTCACTCAATCCCACTCACTCACACCATCCCTCTCACTCACTCCATCCCTCTCACTCCCTCCATCCCTCTCACTCCCTCCATCCCTCTCACTCACTCCATCCCTCTCACTCACTCCATCCTTCTCTCTCACTCCATCCCTCTCTCACTCCATCCCTCTCTCTCACTCCATCCCTCTCACTCACTCCATCCCTCTCACTCACTCCATCCCTCTCACTCCCTCACTCCCACTCCCTCCATCCCTCTGACTCACTCCATCCCTCTCACTCACTCCATCCCTCTCACTCACTCCATCCCTCTCTCTCACTCCATCCCTCTCTCACTCCATCCCTCTCTCTCACTCCATCCCTCTCACTCACTCCATCCCTCTCACTCACTCCATCCCTCTCAATCCCTCACTCCCACTCACTCCCTCCCACTCACTCCCTCTCCCTCTCACTCCCTCCCTCCCACTCACTCCCTCTCACTCTCACTCCCCCCCACTCCCTCTCCGTCACCCTCCCCCTCCTTCCCTCCCCCTCCCTCCCCCTCCCTTTCCCTCCCACTCCCTCTGTCACCCTCTGTCACCTCACCCTGCCTGTGTGCCAGCCGGGGCGCACACACACTCACAGCCGCACCCGAGCTCTTAACAGGTCTTTAAAAGACCATTTGCATGTTAATGTGGCCTTTGTATTTCACTTTTTCTTAGGCCCCTGCAGCTTTACTCTGGCCATTGCTAGGATCGCCCGGCCGGCAGCTCCCACAGAGTAGCAGTGTCTCTCGTGCTGCTGCAGACACTAAAAAAAACCAACCGTAAAGCACAGGTATGATGTCTCGGGGGTCCGCGGGCTGCCAGGAAAGGCTTGCCGGGCCGCCCCAGGCCCGCGGGCCGTACTATGAGTACCTTTGCCCTACACGATAGGTCTAACTTAGCCCCTACGTTGGTGCCCCACGCATCCGCCGTGCCATGAACAATATGATGCACGATCTTGGGCTGCCTGATGTTTGGAGAGCCAAGAAGGGAGGAAATAAGGGTTTTACTTTCTTCAGTAAAAAGTATGGTCATTCTTCAAGAATAGACTACATTTTAGTAGATAGATTGGGCTTAGAAAAGATTGGAGATATTAATAACTTACCAAGTAACATCTCTGATAATGCTCCCATCTCTGTCTCTTACCTGAATGTCAGAAAAAGTATTAGGCCCAGATGGACTCTGACAAGGGCAATGCTCTCTGATCTTGAATTAATTAGTACACTTAAAAGATCTACTACAGACTTCTTCGCAAATAACATCGGCTCAACATCCCTAGATTTTGTCTGGGATGCTTTTAAGGCAAATTTTCGGGGGCAGCTACATAGTCTGATCTGTTCAAAAAACAGGGCAGAGTCTCTGGAATTTCAAAAGTTAGAGAAGGAGATAGGGATGCTAGAGAAGGCGAGGCTTAGTACCCCCCAGATATCTAAAGAAGAATTGACCCGTATTAATGAAGATCTTGAACGTCTCTGTCAGGGCTATAGGGGGAAATTATAATTAAAAATCAAAGCACAGTGGTCAGCCCATATCATGCAGCACTTCAAATACGGGGAAAAAGCAGGGGCTCTCCTGGCCTGGAAGGCCCGGGTAGATCGCGCCAAAAACAACATTAATGAGTTAATCATTGATGAGAATGGAGGAACTTCATGTAAACGTGAAGATATGCAGAATTGTCTTCTTTCCTTGTTCTCGGATTTGTACAGGGAGGAGATCTCCCCCAGTCCGGAGAGCATTCAGGATTGGCTGAGACTCAGAAAGTTGTCAGCTCTTACTGTGAGTAGTCAAGTTGCCCTAGATACCCGTATTATGGAGAGTAAGGTACTGGCTCATAATAATAAGATTAAAAACAATAAAGCTGCCGGGACCGATGCCTTACCGGGTGAACTGTATAAAATCTTGCAGGTAGAACTGATTCCAAGATTATGTGAATTATTGAATTTTGTGTATAGTGCAGAGGGGAGAGTACCAAAATCTTGGAAAGAAGACACAATTGTCCTCATTTTAAAACCAGGGAAGGATCCTCTCAGGGCTACCTCATATAGGCCAATCTCCCTGCTCCAGGCTGATTATAAAATCTTTATGTCCATCTTGGCATGACTATTGGTCAAGTTAGTTCCACAGCTGGTAAACACAGATCAAAAGGGATTTATTCCTGGCAGATATATACAGGAACAGACCCTGCAGTTGATTGGTAGTATTGATCTCGCTGTGGCACGGTCGACACCTCTGGCTGTGGCAGCTTTAGACGTGGTGAAGGCATTCGACTGTGTGTGTTGGGCCTTCCTGTGGGAGGTCCTAAGAGCAATGGGCTTCCGCTCAGATTTAATACAGACACTAATCAACTGCTATCAGGGTGCCTCAGCAGTAATTTTGCCGAACGGTGTTGTGACTTCGAGTTTCAATATTGTAGGGGAACGAGGCAGGGCTGTCCCATCTCGCCCCTACTTTTTGACCTGTGTATAGAACCCCTCGCCCAAGCAATAAGACTCGATGAATCACTTGTTCCATTCAGCATCCATTCCTACAGCAGCAAGGTGGCTCTTTATGCTGATGACTTGCTGCTGTATACCCATAATCCTGCTGAGGTCCTCCCAAGAGTGGAGGCTCTTCTCAAGGAATTTGGCTCGTATTCAGGCTACCTTGCAAACCCCTCTAAGACGGACATAATGATTTGGAATGTCGACAATTGGACAGGTAAAATAAGTAGTGAATTTAGATACTTAGGAATAACAATAGTGAACAAGTTAGATGATATCTCGAGGATCAATCTTAAGAGGCTATCTAGGGAGATTGACCGTTTGTTTTTAAGATGGGCACATTTACCGTTTACAAGATATGGTACGGTAAATTTGATAAAAATGGTTATCTTGTAAAAATTGACCTACCTTTTTAGCACCATCCCACTAGAGTTTCCACATAAAGATATCAGTAGAATACGGAGTAAAATGGAAAGTTTTATTTGGTCCAACAAATCCGTTCGGCTCTCATGGAGAACATTAAGACGTAAACTCCAGAATGGGGGCCTGGCACTTCCCAATATACTTTGGTATTCTTAAACTTTTCAGTTTAAAAATATTCGGGCATTACTTTATATGGTAGGGGGATCAAATTGGGGGAGGATCCTAAGTGAGATGGTTGCTTTTGAAGGAGGCGGAGAGGGTTTCTTGTAGTTTGTACGCCCAGATTTTTCAAAAAAGTCCGCTTGAATGTTTTGACAGCATCACTGAATCTGTGGTATAAGTTCAGGAAATTATGGGGGATATGCTACTATTCTGATTTTGCCCCGATTTGGATTCACCGGGGTTACCCGATTGTTTAAAGGATAGTTTAGCACTCCCCATTAAGAAAGCTCATTCTTCCGACCTGGTCTGAATCTTGTATCCACTGATGGGATCCATCTCTGGGAGTTTTTAAGGTTAAAAGTAGGGGATTCTTTTTCAAGATTTAAATACCTACATTTAGCCTCCTGGTATGCTGCTGAGAAATTGCATATAGCTGGAAATTGGGAAATCGAGATTCAATGCCAGAATACTCACCTCATAAAAAAGGAGGTTGGTTTCTGGTATAGGAGGATGCTGGAAGCGGATGAAATAGCTGCCCCTCTACAACACGCAGTTTGGAATACATCAGCCTTTGAGATTGTGGCTATAGAATTGTTTGAACCCTCTCTGCAGATGCTATATAAATGCAGTTAAACCTGCATCCTTAAAGAAGTACCACTGTTATGTAATCAATAGATTATATTATACCCCCAAGAAAATTGCTGAATTTGCTCCCTCACATCTTCACAATGCCCTAGATGTGATTCCACCCAGGCTGATGACTTGCATATATTCTTTGAGTGTGGGGTACTGAAGGGGTATTGGCAGAATGTGGATTGTGCGCTTGGAGATATTTTTAAGGTTATTCTTAAGTTGGATTTATCTATGGTAATATTTGGTGTAGATCCCAATCCCCTGACTTCATTGTCTGTAGCGCAAAAAGGCTTATTAACGTATCTGATTCTTATTGCCCGTAGAGAGATCTGTAGGTTATGGAAGGATCCATCTCCCCCGCTCTATGAGAATAGGTTGCCGGCTGCTCTGGATATGGCTCAGTTGGACTTGGGCATTTGAACAATAATGGGCGTAATATCTGGGTCCAACTCCTAGATTGGGGCAAAGAAATGAGGCTGATTTAAGATCTAAGTCCAATGATTACACCAGGCTTTGTGCAAAGAAGCTGTCCTGGATAGGCCTATAGCCAATGCAATAGCAGAAACCCTGGGTTGGTTTCTTGCTTTTATTTGCAGTTGCTTTATGGTGAGATGAGGACTAAAAAATTAGGAATAGTGGTTATTTGAACTCTGAATTTTTCGGTAACTGATATAATAAAGTGATTCAAAGAGCATTTTGCAAATTACGGTCTATCTTCCCTGTGAAAGTAAGCCTAGGCTAAGCACTGACTATTCATGCCTAGAAGCATGCAGGCGCCGGACTCAGGCAACCCGATCTATCATACTCCTATAGCAAACTCACTGCTCTAAATCCATCTCTTTCCACTGTGAAGCAGTAAATCCAAAAGTATTCAAGGATGTTTTGAGAGCTTTTCCTCAGACCGTGTGAGCATACCTACATTTGAAAACTGTGGTAAACATGTTGGGGCAACCTTTCCTAAGTTTGATAAAGAACACTTGAAGAAAGACTAAGGGCCTTAGGGTTTTTCCCACAGGGTATTCCATCAACCCCTGACAGAAATCTGCTCTGTACAGTGACTTTAGTGCACTTATAACACAGCAGACAAAACATCTGCTGTGCTTTTACAGAGACGGCAAGCAGGCCACAATCTAGGCCAATATGTTCCTATTTACTGGAGTCAGTAATGCCACAGTGGCTCAAGTCTAATTTCTGCAGAAGAGCAGTCTTGAAGTATGATACTTCATTGCTTGAGAACTATTAGAAAGATTTTACAAATTAGTTGAAATAATTGAAGCACTGTATAGCTAGTCAAGCAATATGCAATGAAGGGCTGTATCCATGAAGAGCCATTACCTGGCACATCCTAACTATTAACCTGGCTACTCCACTTAATTTAGTTTCCCAGAACTTCACATTTGTTTGCTACAAAGTGTAGAACGTTTAAAAACACATGTGGGGCTGATATGGGCACTGGCAACAGTAATAACAGCTCTCCTATCTCTCTTCTTGCCAACACCAAATTTTGCATTGGTAATATGGTTGACTTTTTAGGTTTGTGTCTGAGATAGCACATGTGTGGTCATTCGTGAGACATTTTGTGAGTTAAAAAAAGCACTTAGAACTCACCCATTACTTACCATTGGTTGGTTACATCATACTTTTTCTTCACTTGCTTCCCATTGGTCAACACTTGCCAGTTTCACTTTCTATTTTTCTTCATGTTTTTGTCCTTTCCCTGATGAATAGACTAAGTGCTGATTCAATGCTTTATTAGTATCCTTCCTGCTGTTTATGCTGGGATTCAGGAACTTTTTTCTTGTTGTTTTATGGTTTGCACCTCCCCTTCCATCATTGCTGCTTGCCTCCCCTTCTTTTGTTGTTGCTTGCCTTCATGATGTTGCTATTTTCCCTTCTACCATTACTAATGCTTGCCTTCCCTAGCTCACACTCCCATTTTTGGTGCTTTCTCCCCTCCCTTCTGCCAAGAATAAAAGCTCGATGATGCAGCAAGCGCAGGCTGCATCATAGTGCTTGCAGTGTCTCTACCTCTCTCTACCATCATTGTGACTTGCTCCCCCACCTCCCACCAGAAAAATAATGTATGACACAGCCAGCTCTAATTTCTAATTTCTAATTTTTCTCAGTTTAGGAGTCCTAAAGTTAGGAGTCCTAACTTTACTACTCCTAAACTGAGAAAAATCCTAACTTTGAGACTTTTGGTATTCACAGAAGGTGTTTAGGAGTCCTAAAGTTACTACTCCTAAATGAGGATTTTGTCTTATGTTAGTTCTGTGAATCGAGCCCATATACTTGCCACCTATCTGAGAATTTCACAGCAAGAAGGTAATTGAAATGCAGGGCCTTGCTCTGACCTTTTCGGAGCTTCTTACAACCAAGCTCCTCAAGGATTTTTTTGCAGTGACTTTGAATTGTGCCTCAAGCTAGCTTTGTGTAGCTTGTTGTACTCCTGTGAAGAAGTTGACCACGTAAGGGTTATATTGTTTATGAATGATTGATTGTGCAAACTCAGTAAATTCTTCTCAACAATTCTTAACATCGAAATGTATCCTGCAGGCTTTATAGTGTAGTTTTCCCATTATATACTTTTCGACTGTTTACATAACCAATGAAGCTATTCCACCACAAATTCATCCTTATTCTGCAATAAAATCTTTTGCTTGGTCTGCACTGCCTGAACAGCAGATGTCATTTCTACAGGATGAACAACCCAAGAGTAGTGCATGCTAGGTTCAAGCAGTACTAACAATTTCAAAGTGAAGATTACAACTCAATAAAATTTGAAACCAAATTCAGAAACTTTTTTATACACAAACTCTATTTCATTTTGGTGGTTCTGAAGCATATCATATATGTCATGACAGAATGTACAGCAGACGAGCAATGTAAAAGGCAGTTGACAACACAATTACAGTCATTATTACGTTATTCACACCACAAAGCAAAGAAGAATGAACGTTCACTAACCAGAAGCGCCGAAGTAGTGGCACGTACAATCGTTGACAACAACGCAGTCATCAAAGATGTTGAACATGGCCATCATACCATGTACATGCCTCCAATAAATACAAACATAATTAATTATGTAACTTTGTGAAAACTACCTCCTCCCTCTTTCCCAAACTCATCACCACAATTGCATGTTTCATGAGTACTGTGCAACTGAGTGGAAACACTTGTGTAAGGGTGAAACATATGTGCCCCTGTTTCTCAAGGTAGTTTGGCATGAGTGTCATGGAATATCGTTACCAACAAATTTCAAAACCTGTGGTTTATGATGGAAATGTACCAGGATTAGCAGAGGGTTGTTTGTGTTTACTATGGACTTGTGGTACAGAACAATGGAGGAAGCGACACTCATGGGGCATTGTGGTCAACCCAATTTAGAAACATAGAATTCAATGAGCAAAAAGACACCAAGATTATCAAAGTGATTGTGAGACCTCTTCTTTCACCTAGAGTCAGAATTCAGAAGTCAGGATTCTTCCTCCGCACAATCTTCTTTTTCAAACGGACACCTACCAGGTCCTGGAATTTCCTGAGGAGTTGGTGGTGGTAGTGCTATATTTATCTTGCCTCTAGCCAGTGCTTGGAGGGATTCTACCACTCCTTCATATGTATTTTTTCTCAATCGCCCACCTCTTTTTGCATCACCTCCTCTTTGCCTTAAAAAAAAATTACTGAGTAAACTCTTTTTCAGCAGGACATGCCTCACCTGACAGCAGGTCGACCATTCCTGAGCTTCTTAATCTGTCCCTTACCTGGTATGGTCAAAATTGGTATTGTTTCCTAATGTGGATGGAGCCTGCCTGTTGAGGAGGGTCTTGTTGATGCATAATAAAATCCCTTCCTGTTATCTGCAAGTCAAAAACGGTAGTGATAATGCTGCTCTTTGTTCTGCAATCAGTTCCTGTCCACTCTTAGATAGTGAATCTCTGCTAAGTGGTCAGCAGTTGTAGTGGGAGATTTTAATAGTCTCAAAGATTGTCCATCTGAAAAAGAGGTCACCAAATTGCTGGACAAAATGGCATCCATTGATCTTCAACGTGTTTTTAAGCCTACTCATCAGGCAGGCTCTCCCTAAATGTTGGAACATCAGTCATGTTGGTACTGTCGGTTGGTAAGTCAACCATTCTATTCCAATCTGCAGGTTTCATGAGGCTGGGCTGCAAGCAGGGCGCTACACTTGCTCAGGAAATTCCTTGCCAGTCGAATACAACAAGTCTGCCTGGATTCTTTTAATTCTCGATGGATGCATATGAACAAGGAAGTGCCTCAGGGGTCATGTCTGATTCCAAATCTGTTTAACATCCATGTAGCCCCATTAGCTCAAATTGTGAGAGCCTGTGGCACGGAGATCATGTCGTATGCTGATGACACTCAACTTTTTATCTGCTTTTCCCTGAGCCAGATGAGGTGAAAGGCAAATTTGCAAATTACATGAGGGAATTTGCCGCTTGAATGAGTAACAAGTGTCTCCTATTAAATAGAAACAAGACTGAGATCATGTTACTTGTCAAAGCGACCGAGATATGGTCATGGTATTCATAACTTGGTCCCACTCCCTCTTCCAAACAGGTAGTGAAAACTTTTTTTTTTATTGTATTTTTATATGAAATTTATATCAGCAAGCAGACAAAACACAGCACAAAAAGTATAAGCAATCATAAATACATCATTCATCTTTTCAATATCAGAAAATAAGCATCTTATACAGTTAAAAAGAAATCATTTGATCATACCACAACCTCATAAATTATATCCAATTAGCAATAAGAGACCACAGTTTCAACCCCTGAGTTTTTCTTCTCATGCCCTTAGATTTATAGGCCGCAGTCTCCAGATAGTAGATAGACAATAGTCTAGATTGCCAGTTAATTAAAGTTGGAGGTTCCGCATCCAACCATTGAGACATAATGAAAAAACGAAAGATAGACATACAAATAAAAATAAACCCTTCCTCAGCCAATGATCGAGAATTGGCCGATCTTTCTTGAAGGCCAAAGATCACCAACTCTGCCAATAATTGCTGCCGAATACCCAGAGCATTTATCAGAAAATACTCTACTTCCTTAATAAACTGGGAAAGTTTGGGGCAAAAATAAACCATGTGAGATGCATCTGCGGCATATAGCCCACAACGATTACACTTATTCCCCCTTGTAGAATTCCATTTAGCAAGTTTTCCCGGCGTATAATATAGGTCAAAAATTGACATAAAGTGCTGACGCTGTAAGGGGCCACTAAAAAAAACATCTATAGCTAACTCAATAATTCTCTCAAAATTGATACGCTCAATCCCCAGTCTATTTTGCCACTGTACCTCCCAGCCCTCAAGATTATCCTCCACCTTTTCAATAAGCATCTGATATAAAGGCCCCATTTTAGATCTTAATGTGATTGCTTCCATGATTTCTATTCTTTTTAGTATAATCTGATTTTGAGTAATTTTTGTTAAAAAAAACTACATAGCTGAAGATATTTAATAAAAATCAATTCGAGCTAACTTATATTTCCTCTGCAAAAGATCAAAAGAAACAAACTGCTTCCCCTGGAACAGATCTCCAATTTTACAAATTCCAGTGCTACACCAACTAGCCATAACCTGATCTCTAAATATTTCTGGAAGTAAAAGACAATTCTTGAGTGGGGTATCCAAATTCAGGTTAGAAACTATGCCAAATTGCTTTTTAACTTTTCTCCATATTTCAAAAGCGGCCATAACAACTTTACATTTTGTTTTTTTATAATAACTAGGTTCAATTATTCGATTTAAACATTGCCTCAGCTCTACACCCAGTAGCATCTCATAGATAGACGGTGCAGCAAAATCTTCCATGGGATCATCCTACAGAATTAACAGCCCAATATGTTGCAATATAGCGATCCAATGGTATAATCGGAAATTAGGGACACCCCAATCTCCTCTTGCTCTAGGTAGCATACACCATTTAAGGGCTCTCCTAGAACTACGATAGGACCACAAAAACCTTGCGCACATTCTCTCAATACGGGAAAAAAATTGGATGAAATAAGTAAAGGGATAGTCCAGAATATATACAAAAATTTGGGAAAAATAAGCATTTTTAAGACATTACTGCGCCCATAAAGAGATAAATGTAGGTTATTATTCCTTTCAAGTGTCTTATTAGAAGAGACAATAATTGGATCCAGGTTCAAGGGAATAATATCCTCAACTTTGGGTGATATTTTAATACCTAAATAGGTTGCCTCTGTTTCAAAATTAATATCAGCTGGGCGGCCAGCCACCGAATGGATCAGTTGGAGACATTTAATTTATAACCCGAAAACCGCCCAAATACCTTGGCTGCTTCGATAATCCTAGGTAAGGCATTGCTAACATCAGAAGCAACCACAGCAATATCATCTGCGTACGCAAATAACTTATACACCCCATTTTTTATCTCAACAGGTTTTATTGCAGCGTTATTCTCCAGGGTAGTTATAAACGGTTGGATATACAGAGCGAATAACAAGGGGGAACAAGGACAACCTTGCCTTGTCCCCCTTGCTATCGCTATATCCCCTGACAAACTACCCAAGATACGTATAGCAGCCAATGGATGGAGATATAGTGTCTGTATGGCCGTGATAATTTCTACCGGAAACCCCTTCCATGCTAGGATTGACCACAAGAACCTCCACGAGACCCTGTCGAATGCTTTTTCAGCATCCAACAGGGCCACACCAACAGGGGAATTAGTGCCCTGTGACCAGTCCAGCATGGAAATAATCCTTTTAACATGGTCTGTAGTGTCTCTATGTTGAATAAAACCATGTTGTCTTTGAGACACCAAGCCTGGCATAACATTGTTCAACCTATTAGCAATTAGCTTTGAGTATATTTTGCTATCTGAGTTAAGTAGCGAAATAGTCCTATAAGACCCCATTTCAGTTTCTTTTTTCCCTTTCTTTTTAAAAACCACAATTGTTGCTTTTGACCAAGAGTCAGGAGCATTGCCCAGAAAAGCTTGTTGACGGACTTCTAATAATTAATTTTTCAAAATATTCCAAAAGGTTCGATAAAACTCAAGAGGGATAGTGTCAGGGCCCATAGCCTTACCCTGTGCTAAACCTAATAAGGCCTCCTCGACTTCCTCCCATACCAAGGGAGCAGATAATATTGTTTTTTGCGTGTCTAACAATACCTCAGATACCAAATTTTTCAAGTACACTCCCTCATCGCCTACATGTGATTCAGCCCCCGAGATGCTATACAGAGATTGATAAAATCCTTGAAAAGCTCCAAGGACGCCCTTCTTAGTTTCTTGCAAAACTCCATTTAAATCAGTAACTTTAGTAATATCGTTGTAAGCTGCTTTCTCCCTTAATCTCTTGACCAAAATTCTGCTGGTTTTCTCGCTAAATTCATAAGCTTCCTCCTTACTGTACATATTTTTCCACTATTTGATCAGCTAGATTAGCATACGTGTTTGCCCTCTTAATAATAAGATCTCTTTGAGCTGTAAGAGAATCTAAACCAAGCCTAATCATGTCTACTAATTTCCGTTCCGCCGTTATGACCAAGTCGAAGTCCTTTTTGTGTTTGGCCCATATCTTTTTATGTGTGCTAAGAGTTTCTCCTCTAACAACTGTTTAAAAGTATCCCATACTACTTTCTGCTCAGCTGTTCCTTTATTAAATTTGAAAAATGCCTGAATTATATTAATCATAAATTGACGATACTCCTCATCCATTTATAATTTTCTCTCAAAAGACCAGACCTGTTTCCCTTCTTTTACCTCGGGACCTAAAGCGAGCTCTAATATTACAGGATTGTGGTCCGATACCAGTTTGGGCTGTATCTCAATGCTAACCTTTCCTAACACTATAAATGAAACAAAAAATAATCTAACCGAACAAATTTAGAATGAGGGGCGGAGAAAAAAGTAAACCCAGGATCATCGGGGTGTAATCTATTCCAGGTAGTGAAAACTTTTGGAGTGAAGTTGGATCAATCTCTTTCTATGACAGACCAAGTTAATGCCACATATGGTCTCTGTTTTGTCTCCACGAGGCTCTAAACAAAAGCTCTCCCGTGGCTTCCAGACACTTATCACCAGCTGCCATGAGTATGAGAACACTTTCTTTACATCAGTAAACAGCACCTTGCTGTACAAACTGCAGGTGGCCCAGATTACTGCTGCAATGTTAATATGAAATCTTCCTTCTCACTCAACCTTCTCCCCGATTCTCAGAAAGCTGGCAATTAAAAAAGTGAGTCCTTTTCAAACTTTTTTGTCTGTCACAGAAGGCACTCCACAAGTCTAGTCCACCTTATCTGTCCACTTGATTATATCCCTGCCTGCCTTCTAGATGTTCAAGATCAACAGATAAGGCACTTCTTGTGATCCCACACATCCTTACTTTAAGATATGGGGACAGATCTTTCTCTTACATGGCCCCTTATCACTGGGACAAACTCCCTCTTAGTTTTTGCTCTTGCTCAATCTTCATCTCCTTTAAGAAAGGTTTGAAGACTAGGCTGTTTTAGAATGCTTTAGCCTATTTTGAACAGCACAGGGCCGAGATTCTCCTTCGGTAGTGATTCATGCATGATACCAAATGTTAAAATCAAATTGCTTAACCAGGTGTTTTCTAACATAAATTGCTTGATCAGGTGTTTCCTAACCAAAATTAATTAGGGAAAAGTCTACCCAGACTACAATGTGACTTAAATTTTTTTATTTTACTCTTCTGTTATCTCACTTTTCCTATTTTTCTTATTACTGGCTTCAACTCCAAGACCTTCTGGGTGCTCCTGTCTGTCCAGGCACCAGAAAACTATAATTTATGGGGTGCTGGTATATTCCAGTGGTATCATGCTTGCCATTAGGCAGTATTACACACGTTTGGGTTTTCTAGGTGTGGAAAGGTGCCATTGTGAAAAACTACTTAGCTTTTGAAAGATGCAGTGATTAGAGTTACACAGCACCCTTTGGACATGTGTGAATAATTCTCTCATCACTGCACATCACAAAGTAAGTTTGTTGCAGCTCTAAATAAAAATTCACACTGCTTTCTGTTCCATGAACCTTAGTAAAACTACCCCTAAATAAAAGCCCTAGCCCAACATGCATGTTGATAAGCAAAGAACAAAACCTGATATACGACATTCTGATCTGATCACTTTGAGAGGGCTCAGCTTACAGGTGACCTGCCTATGGTTCGTTTTTTAAAAAGGCACAATAACTTCATCAGAGAAAACCTTAGGCCCAGATTTAGTAAAACTTTGCACTGGAACAAGGCATTGCATTGGAATGAGGCAATACAGTGCACAGTATTTGCAATGTAGTGAAAACTGAGAAGGGCATTGTTCACTCAAATGGTGCCTTTTCTCAGCAGAAACCCCCCTTAGTGCTGCTTTGCATCAGTTTGTAGTAAATACTCTTAGGTTGTGATGCAAAGCTTGGTCTACTAAGATAGCCAGACAAGGATTTGCATCTAAAACTAATGCCTACTTGAAGCAGGCGTTTGGGGAATTGTGCTTATTTCTCAAAATACCTGATGCAGTACATGTGTCCTGCAGTGCATAGCACATATCCAAAATGTAGAAACAATCTGAGTTCTTTTAGGCATAGGAATGTGTACTTAAAGACTATGGTCCTGATTCACAAAGGTAAACTGAAACGAAAGTCTAACTTTATGACTATTGGTAACTACAAAGGGCATTTGCGAGTAGTAAAGTTAGACTTTTGTCTCAGTTAAACTTAAGTTTTGGTCTAAAATTTAACTGAGACCAAAACGGAGACAAAAGTCTAACTTTACTACTTCTAAATGCCCTTTGTGAATACCAAAAGTCGGAAAGTTAGAATTTTCTCTTAGTTTATCTTTGTGAATTGGGCTCTATGCTTCTAGCACAAATCCTAAGATAGACAGTATGCACTCAACTCTACACCATGGCAGTGCATTGCTCAAGGAACCCTTGTTAGTGGTCAGGGCAACAAATGTCAGCAGCAACAGCAGTCTAATCTTAGTAGATATGGCCCTGTTAAATGTTTACCTACTGGCACAAAGCAGCACAGCTGCCTTGGTTGCTGTGCTGTGTTAGTAAATTTGGGACTTTGTGAGTTGAATGACTCTTCAATCAGTTTACCCGAGCAAGACTTTGTTGGACCAACATAGTATGACTGAAATATCAGGTGGCAACTTTCAAAGATGACATATCATATCACACCACAATTACAGTTCCAACTATCTTATGCTAAAAACTAGATCATATTGGCAGACAGAGTCAAAAGCAACATTTCAAAATTTAAATCTACATATTTGTTCATAAGTCTGTGATAGACCTGGTTCCTTTTTTTTGGTACACCTAAAAGGCAAATCTCATGGTTACATTATATCATCACAAATGTAATTTACTTATACAGATGTTTCACCACTACGATGGAATCCCCATATCTGCAAACCCATGGCTAAAAACATGATTTTTGCTTTTGTGTATTGTATAGTATATAGTATGTATCTCTTGTGACTTCCTTTTCTCCAGTATTAGATCTGGTTATTTACATGTAACCCAGCCTAGGAAAATATATATTTTGAAGACCTCTTTTACCCATTGATAGTACATATTTTAAGTAATCAAGAAAATATTAGACTGAATAAAAATAGCTGACAAAGGGCCATATGTATCAGAAAGAGTTTTGCGATTCTCAAATAGCAATTTTTAGCGAATCCCAATTACAGAATCGCAAAATGTAATTTATGTAGGATTTGCTAAAAATGTTGTGAATCCTACACATTCCTTATTTGCGATCGCAAATTGAAATTCGCAAATAAGGAATATCTTCCTATTTAATCCTGTGGGCTAGGAAGCCCATTGGAATGACTGGGAAGACATTCTCAATTTGCGATTACCAATTAGAGAATCGCAAATTGAGAATACAATTTCAAGGTTGCAAGGGTGCCAAAAGGACACCCTGCTGCACCTTTGAAATATGCATGTATGCACATTTTGCGCACATACATGCCCTAAGGGCATGTATGTGCACTAAATGGCACTTTAAAAAAAGCAAATAAGGGCTTTTTTCTAGAAAATTGCAAATAACCACCAACTTGATGTTGGTGGTCATTTGAGATTCCTTAAGGCCAAATAGCAAATTTCTCGTGCTTCCAGAATTGCATTTAAGGAATCGCAATTTGCAATTCCTTATTTGCATTTGCAAAATAGAGAATCACATTTTTTGCGATTCTCTATTTTGCGATGGCCTTTTGGGATGATACATCCCAAAAGGCTATTTCCCATTCACAAACGGGCAGATTCTGAGAATCGGCACTATTACGAACGGGAAAAAGTCTTGATGCATATGGCCCATAGTTACTTACTTCAGTATCAAACGAATGCCCACATGCATCAAGCATTTTTGGAGTCGCAAACGGTGCGATTCCTTAAAATCGGCCGTTTGCGATTCCAAAAATGCTTTTTGAGATGCATCATTGGTTTTAGTAGAAAATCGCTAATTTTGCGATTTTCAAAAATGCGATTGCATTTAAGGAATCGCAATTTTGCGATTCCTTAAATGCAATGCATCATTCTTTAAAAAGTTGCGATCTTGAAGATTGCAAGTGCAAATTACCACGAGGTAGAACCTCGTGGTAATTTGCGAAAAATGTTTAAAATGCTCTAATTTGCATTTTAAACACTGTCATGTTACAGACACACTTGTCCTTAGGACATGTGTGTGTGAAACATCCATTTGAAAATACATTTCAGGGGTGCAGGGGGGGGTCCTTTGGACCCCCCCCTGCACCCATGGAATGCATCAACATTTGCGAATTCCAATTTGCGAATTCGCAATTACCATTGATTCCTATGGGCCTTCTGGCCCATAGGAATCAATGGGAATTGTGAAATCGCAAATTTGAATTCGCATAATATTTGCGATTCGGTAAAAATTGCGATTTTTACCGAATCGCAAATATTATGCACTTTCAATAATGCATCCCGTTTTGCGATTCCTTATTTGCGATTTGGTAAAAATCGCAAATTTGGAAAAGCAAAACGGGAGTTTGATGCATGTGGGCAGAAATGTAAGAACTTTAGTAGGTACCACACGTTATACTTCATCACTTTAGACTACCTTTCGCAATATCAAATATATGGTTTTCTGTTAGTATTTTTAGCTATTAGAATAATGAAGGTTAGTATACTTATTATATTGTCTTGCAAAAGAAAAGAAAATGAAACAATGATTGCACAAAAACATTGTCGCAAGGACAAACAAGGCTGCATCCTTTGACAGGATGACCCAATGGAAAGCTCAACATTGTACTAAGGGTTCTAGTTCTGAACCTTGTCAACAGGGATCTTTCCTATTAACTAGTGGTATATAACAGGTAACGCTCAAAACCCTGGCACTTTCATCTTTACTATCGCTGTTCATCACTTTTATGTAATATAAATAATATAGGTGCCAGGATACAACCTTGATGCCCTCCTGTGGCTAAGTCAAGTGACACTGTACACTTACCCAGAATACCAAAACTCATTCTAGCTGTATGGTTGCAATGGAAGGAGATCAAATAATTGACCAAGTTTAGGTGCATTCTCTTTCCAATTAGCATAGGTCAGACCTTAGACCTGTTAACCCAATAGAATGTGCTAGAGAGGTTCATGAAGGCCTGGTACAGTGGATTGTGCCCGGCAACAATGTATTTACATATCATTAATTCCAGATTTAGGCACTGCTCATCTGTACCCAGGCCATCCCTAAATCCGAATTTGCAACACTTAACATATTTTTATTACTAACCCAAGTACAGATCCGATTTAAAATCACCCTTCCCAGGATTTTAGCTGTCGAGTCTATCAATGAGATCGGACAGTAGCATCTGGAGTCCGAGCGATCTCCCATTTTCAAGATATACCTTTCCACAGATCTGGGTTTAATCCATCATTTTGATGCTCACCAAGGCACCTCAGTTCAGACCCAGCCCAGTCAGTCTGGACCCTGCTCCCCATGGGAACTGTCCAGCCCAAAGGGTATGCCTAGGCGGTGGTCCTGTGCTTGATATGCCTCCAGACTCCTGCTAACCAGGGTGATGAGGGGTGATACCCCAAAACCGGTCCCAGGATGCTTGTTTCGGGTCCAGGGAAGACCTAGACTTACAGTTCAGGCTGCACTGTTCCCATGGGGAGCAGGTTCAAGACTGATTTGCATATGGCTGGGTTGCACAAACAAGTTACACATTTCCTCTAAGTTAAGCCTGACTGCTTGATGCCAAGCTACTGGGGGTTGAGCATAGGTTCATTTGAGGTGTGTGTGTGTGCCTTACCCTGACAGGCATTGCGGCTGCTTCTTGACCAGGGCTCACAACCCAGTCAATCAGCAAGCCAGTTTCTAACACCATGGGTCCTCAGGAATTAGGCCTATGAGACATATGTCATGCTGAAGAATGCCATATCCCATGTAAAAGAAGACAAGAATCACACATGCACTGAATCACCAGGAAGGAATAGCACAGTATAATTAAAATATGTGACGTAATACTTTAAAACATATACAATCTGTCAAAATATCACTTTTCTTTACTCATGACCCAACAAGAGTGACACACGTCAACCAATCAAACAAAGCAGCACATGTTTTACAGCATTTGGGTACTGGAGAAAGGAAAACGGAGAGTATTGTTTCCGGAGAACAATGGTAGATCCACTAAAATAAAATGCATCAGCAGAGCAAACACAGTTTGTGACACAAAGTAATCGCCGATTAATCAGAAGCCAGGGAACTTTCCAGGAACCAAGTCCAAAACGAGGGAACTTGGAGCGTAATCAATAACTACATTTTTCCCACATTCTAACAGCACACAGATTAAAAAGGAGTTACTGTCTATGGCGTGTGGGATTACCTTCCCAGTTTACCATACTAACCTGGGACCATAAACATTCACACATTGAACAGTAATACAGCTTAACTTGCTGCCTATCAGAATTTTATTCACTTTTAGGACGTATACCTGTACACCATGACATACCAAACCCTTGTCACGCGGACTCTAAGTCCAAAGGATCAAGGGAGTTAGAATTATAGGTAGATTATAACATTTACCTTCATAAAATAACCACAGACTCAGGTAAATTTTAAACACTTTATCTATGCAATATTTTGTGAGTCGACAGCCACAATAGTTAAACTAAAGACCTTTCAAGTAAGAAAATAATTATTAAAGCAATAATTCTGCAAGACTTTAAGATATAGTTTTAGACATTGGTACCTGAGAAGGGTGAGAAAGGGAAACGGTACAAGGATATACCACACAGATTATATTTACCTAGAATGGTGCAAGGACTAACCCTGGCCACGGGCTGGCACAAGAATAGGGTAAGCATGAGCGGATTTTGCGGATTGGCAATCCGCGAATTTGCGGATTTGCGAACTCGCAATCCGCAAAATCCGCGAATTCCCGCGAATTTGCGGATTTTTTTTTTTTTGTGTTCGCCCGTGTTTCTGCCAGTTCGCGAGGGTTTTTACAATTTCGCAATTTGCGAACTTACCTGTCGGGTCGCAAGTTTTGCGAACTTGTTGTTTCTACGTGTCCAACCTGTTTGGGACACTCTTCTTCATCACTGCCACTCTCTGTCACCACTGCCACTCTCTGACTACTCATGCCACCCTCTGGCCCACCCATGCCACTCTCTGTTTCATCACCACACCCTCTGGTTGTCCAGTGTACATTATTTTCGGCAAAGCAAAGCACACCTTCCCTGCCTCAAGTGACCTGAATTAATTTGGGGCTGATTAATGTGTCACAGAATATTTTTTTAGCTGGCACCTGCTTCCTTAGTGCGCCCTGATTAGTGATCTTTTGCACTTGCTAAGTGCTTTCATTGTTGCAAAATTAGTTACAACACCTGCCCTGCCCCAACTGACAATAATGAATTAGGGGCTGATTAATGGATTTTAACTTCCAGCCTGGCTCCTGCTTGTCTCCCTTAGCTGTAATTCATGACCTTTGTGGCATATGTGTAACTATTCTGAGGTTCAGAGCAGGGTCACATAATAGTTTCAACTGGCAACTGAACTCTGGAGGGGCCCCTCAGGAAGCACTACAGGAAATGGCTACTAATGATGTGCCTGAACTTTTGAACCTGGTAAGTAGTTACTTTCAGTTTTGCTTAGATCGTATTTCTGCAATTTCGCACTTATTCGCGGGGCGCGAACTCACGCGAACAGTGCGAGCAGTGCGAGCAAAATCCGCTGCTCGCGGATTTGCGGATTTTGCAGGAAATTCGCAAATCTCGCGGATTGCGGATTTCCCGAAAATCCGCAAAATCCGCGAGCGGAACGGATTTTCCGCCCATGCCTAGAATAGGGCTCCCAACAAATCAAATGGTGAAAGGACAGGACAGGTGCCGGCCAGGACAGGTATCCTCAGCTAAGTGCAACGCCAGCGTCACACCCCTCTCTGCGGCTAACACTTGGACCCCGACTGGGTCAATCGATTCTTCTTCCTCAGTAAACTCCTGATTCTTCTGTCAGAGTGCTCGACCAGCCCTCTGCTCTTGATTCTCCTTCCGCATATGTTGGGTCAGTAGCAGGTCTGTGACAAGTCAGACAATCTAACTGACTAAGCCTACCTTAGTTACACTATTTTCCAGGGCAATGTACCACGCCCCAGTGTTGCAAATTTGTGTATTCACTTCATTTGATTGGTCAGAAAGGGGAGCAGAGGTCATCACACCATACCAGTATGAAATCATTTCCATTCAATAAAGTTGATCAATGTTCCCACCCATAATTTACCTTCCCATGCACTTTTATTCCACCCAACAATAATTGTTTCAATATCATATACAATGTATTCGAACAGTCCATATTTCTTCCTTTTGTGGGGTCATGCGGTCAGTTTCCCAGGAACATCACAAGTAAAAAAGGTTTTGGCAGCTATTCAATGACATGGATGCCAAGGCTCTTTGTGCTTGATTGCGCATGCCCAAGGATTTTCAAATGGAGAAAATAAATGAATGCACTGTATACCACTAATTTCTACTCTATCCGCGTTACTTTAATTTTACTATTGCATTTATAGTTAAGCAGAAAACACAAATTTGAGTTCCAGCAGGAGCATGTACATTAGTATGTAAAACTTGAAGCGGCCAACTTTGCACTAGTGCGCAGCTGTAAGAAATTCCCACCAAAAGCGAAAGATACATCACCCCACGTAGATGTGGCAGACGCATGCGCAGAAAGGTTCCCGTGTTTTTGTCGGACATTTTTTAGACACTCGGGTTACTGTTAGTAAAAGCACATACGAAAGCTTCCCCTAGATACTAAAATATCGCGAAATGCAGGTTTTAGTATTCACAAAACATGTTGATTAATAAGTTACATATTATTTTGAGAGGATTGAATCTGAGCAAGTTTCTTTACTTATGAAACCTTGCTCCATCACTGTGAAGGGCCTACACCAAGAAACTCGACAATAGAATTATGAGGTCACGTGTACACACTCCTGAACGCAAAAAAACGCTTGCACACCAAGATAACAGCAATAAGGTTCAGTAGTCAGCTGCTAAAAACTATACTAGATAAGAGTGCAGAAATGAAAATGAGAGAAATATATGCGCAATCAAGCAAGAGAGCCCATCAGACCACTGTGACACCACCGCTCTATGTCCCAACACACATTCCGTATGTCTAGAAAGAATTATCTGAAAGGAACCTGAGACACTATGGCATTAAAGAAGCAACTGCATCACCTATGTGCCAAAAAGAGGTCCTTCAAGAGATAACCTCCTACCTGTAAACAGGGAGGACAGCTGAATATATTAGAAATTGATATCCTGCCCAGAGCCCATCCATTGAACAAATGAGATTGACACATTGCATATTTCTGAACAGACAATCATCGAAGTTCACCAGTATACCATGGCTTGGTGACAAATGCACCATAAGCACAACTTTGGAATATTTTGTTATTTTTAAAATAAAATTGCTTAACTTAATTTTTCAGAATTCAATATTTTTGTATATATGGTATTCATACAAAACACATTATTATTTTTATATTGCAAGAAATATATTTACAGTCTCTTTTATATTTTGCCACCGTTTTCATGTTTGAGTCTCTCTCATATCACTACTAACATTGAGGACAGTATCAGTTTCTTCTTTCTTCGAGTGACCTCTGACCTTGCCGGGTAGGTCGCCCCCCCGCTGTAGCCCTGCCAGCGCCTGTACCCTGCATCTTGTTTTTTGCTGCCCATCCCTGGGCGCTGCTTTTCCCAGCCCCCCGTGCCCACTGCTCATTTACTGCCGCTGCTGCTCCTGCAGCCCGCCCCCCTCGCCCATATGCTTCCCCTGCCTTCCGCCTCCCAGCTGCTCCTCCCTCCCAGCTCCCCTTAAAATAGCGGCAGCTGCGTGGCCACGCCGCTGATGCGCCGAAGGCACCCCTGGATCCTGCAAACGCCACGGCACCAGACTCCACTATGACGCCAGCAGCCTCCACGCACTCAAAGCCGGCCTAAACCACACCTGGTTCCAGGCCACCCCAAAATGGACCCACGGACCCTTCTCCTGCCGCACCTGCAGCTTCACCTGCAACAGAACCACCAAACCTCCAAGGACTGGACCCAACCAACTCCGCTGCATACTCCTTAACACCCGCTCCGCACGCACATTGAGGACAGTATCAGTTTCTTCTTTCTTCGAGTGACCTCTGACCTTGCCGGGTAGGTCGCCCCCCCCGCTGTAGCCCTGCCAGCGCCTGTACCCTGCATCTTGTTTTTTGCTGCCCATCCCTGGGCACTGCTTTTCCCAGCCCCCCGTGCCCACTGCTCATTTACCGCCGCTGCTGCCCCTGCAGCCCGCCCCCCTCGCCCATTCGCTTCCCCTGCCTTCCGCCTCCCACCTGCTCCTCCCTCCCAGCTCCCCTTAAAATAGCGGCAGCTGCGCAGCCACGCCGCTGATGCGCCAAAGGCACCCCTGGATCCTGCAAACGCCACGGCACCAGACTCCACTATGACGCCAGCAGCCTCCACGCACTCAAAGCCGGCCTAAACAACACCTGGTTCCAGGCCACCCCAAAATGGACCCACGGACCCTTCTCCTGCCGCACCTGCAGCTTCACCTGCAACAGAACCACCAAACCTCCAAGGACTGGACCCAACCACCTCCGCTGCATACTCCTTAACACCCGCTCCGCACGCAAACACGCCATCGAGTTCTGGGACCTGCTTGACACTTCCGCTGCAGACTTGGTCTTCCTGCCTGAGACCTGGTGGAAAGACTCATCAGCGCCCGACATCGCCATAGCTTTCCCGGACGGCTACAAGATCACCCGCAGAGATCGCAACAACGGAACCGGAGGAGGAATAGCCATTGTCCACAAGTCGACACTCAAGGTTGCCACCCACGCAGACAACACCCTCAACACCATCGAACACTTGCATTTCCAAATCCACACGACCCCAACACGACCCTCAGAGGAACACTCATCTACAGACGCCCCTGGACCCTGGGCTCAGTTCAACGACTCCATCGCCGACCTTGCCAGCACCCACGCACTCGCCTCCACAGATTAAATCCTCCTCGGGGACCTGAACTTTCACCTCGAGAACAATTACAACGCCAACTCCACCACCCAGATCAACAACCTCACCAACCTTGGCCTCAAACAACTCATCACCGCGCCCACCTACCCTGCCGGCCACATGCTGGACCCCGTCTTCTCCACCCTCTCCCACGTCACCATCGACCACACCACCAAACTCCACTGGACTGACCACCGCTGCATTCATTTCACCTTCAAGAAACCAACCACGCACCACCGCACCCAACAGCTGCCTCGCCGCTGCTGGTGCAAAGTCACTGAAGACCGGCTGATCACTAACTTCATCCAGAACCCACCCACTGACCCCACCAACCCAGACACCGCAGCCCGCAACCTCAGACAGTGGATAGACAACTGCACTAACACCCTAGACCCTGCTCATGAAACCCTCCAACAGTAATGCCAGCAAGAGAGCCTCCTGGTTCACCGATGAGCTCCAGACCTCCAAACGCGCATGCCGGAAACTGGGGAAAATATGGCTCAATGAACGCACACCGGACAGCCATGCAGCCCACAAGGACACCACCCGCAGACATCACAACCTCATCAGATCAGCCAAGAGATCCTCCTTCAAAGACCGCTTGGACAACAAAGCTCACAACAGCAAAGAGCTCTTCAGAATTGTAAAAGAACTCTCCAACGGCATCCTGCCCTCACAAGAACTGTGCGACTCGCTAGCCATCTTCTTCCACCGCAAGATTGCTGACATCCATGACAGCTTCAACACCACAACTGCCCCGACTACGCCAGACTCCTCCCCTGTGAATACCATCCGCCTGACCTCCTGATCCAACGTCAATGACGACAAGACAGGCAAGGTCATGAACTCCATCCACTCAGGATCTCCGTCAGACCCGTGCCAACACCACGTATTCAACAAAGCAGACGCAGCCGTCGCACCCCCACTACGGAAGGTCATCAACATCTCCTTCAAAACAGCAACATTCCCGGAAAACTGGAAGCACACCGAAATCAATGCCCTCCTCAAGAAGCCCAAGGCGGACCCAAGGACCTCAAGAACTTCCCATCTCCCAGCTCCTGTTCCCGGCAAAGGTCATTGAGAAAATCGTCAACAGGCAATTGACCCGCCACCTGAAAGACAACAACATCCTGGACCCGTCCCAGTCCGGATTCAGACGAAACCACAGCACTGAGACAGCCCTCGTCGCCGTCACAGACAACATCAGGCGCCAACTAGACAACGGCAAAACATCGGCCATCATCCTCCTGGACTTGTCGGCCGCCTTAGACACGTTCTGCCATCGCACTCTAAAAACACGCCTCCTAGAAGCCGGAATCCAAGAGAATGCCCTTGACTTGACCGTGTCCTTCCTCTCCGGCAGAACCTAGAGCGTCCACCTCCCACCCTTCCAATCCAAAGCCACCGACATCATCTGCGGCATCCCCCAGGGCTCATCCCTCAGCCCGACGCTGTTCAACATCTACATGGCCCCCTCGCACAAGTGGCCCACCAGCACGACCTCAACATCATCTCCTACATCTCCTATCCTCTCCCTCACCAAGGACCCACACACCGCCAAAACCAACCTCCACGAGGGAATGAAAGCTGTCGCCGACTGGGTGAGGAGTAATTGTCTGAAGCTGAACTCGGACAAGACAGAGGTACTCATCCTCGGACCCACCCCCTTAGCCTGGGATGACTCCTGGTGGTCCAACACACCGGGAACAGCACCAACACCCACCGATCATGCACGCAACCTAGTATTCGTCCTCGACTCCTCCCTCTCCATGGCCAAGCAGGTCAACGCCATTTCCCCCTCCTGCTACAACACCCTCCGCATGCTCCGCAGGATCTACAAGTGGATCCCGACCGAAATAAGAAGGACAGTGACATAGGCCCTCGTCAGCAGCAGATTGGATTACGGCAACGCACTCTACGCAGGAATCCCAGCCAAACATCTACAACCACTACAACGCATTAAAAACGCCTCCGCCCAACTGATCGTCAACATCCCCCGCCTCAGCCACATCACCCCCCACCTAAGAGACCTACACTGGCTCCCTGTCGACAAGAGGATCACCTTCAAGCTCCTCACCCACACACACAAAGCACTCCACAACGCCAGACCAGCCTACCTTAACAGCAGACTCAGCTTCTACACCCCCACCCGGCAGCTCCGCTCCGCCCGCCTCGCCCTCGCCGCTGTCCCCCGCATCCAACGAACGACCTCTGGTAGCAGATCCTTCTCCTACCTCGTCACCAAGACCTGGAACACCCTCCCTACCCACATACAGCAGACCCAAGACCTACTCCCCTCCAGAAGACTCCTCAAGACCAGGAGCAGCACCCCCCCCCCCTCCCCTCAGTGCCTTGAGACCCTCACGGGTAAGTAGCGCGCTCTACAAATACATTGATTGAATCTTTACGTTTTTGTATCTATATAAATTATGTAGGTTGATTAGATGTAGTTAATGGTTAGTAAATTGTGTTGTTAATAAATATATCCAATAAGGTTGTTATTGTAAGGTCAGCACATTTTAAGTTCTGAGGTGTAAGGGAATTCATCTTTTGTACTTAATTGGTATAATGCGGTTACTAACAGAGTCAGGTGGTATATACATAGGGCACTATTCAAAAAGGTAAACTGAGATGAAAGTCTAACTTTAAGACTTTTGGTATTCACAAAGGGCAGTTACTAGTAGTAAAGTTAGACTTTTATCTCAGTTTTGGTCTCAGTTAAACTTAAGACCAAAACTTAAGTTTAAGTGAGACAAAATTCTAATTTTACTACTGGTAAATGCCTTTTGTGAATACCGAAATTTGTAAAGTTAGACTATCCTCTCAGTTTACCTTTGTGAATTGGGCCCACAGTGTAGTAATGTTACTTTTAAGGTTGTGAGTGCCTGAGATGCTAATATGTACTGTTTTCATTTTTTGCAAGTAAAAATTCTATGAAAAGCATCTCTAAGGAGTTGCTCTACAAACTCTTTTTATTAGAATTTTTACAGGGAAATTGGCTGGAAACATATATATATTTTTTTCCAGCGTGTTTTAAAAAATGTAATGTGTTTGGGAGGCCATTAGTTCTCCACAGCCCTCTTCGACAGCCTCAGCAACCTCAAATTCACCCAGCTCGTCCACGGACCAACCCACACAGCAGGCCACATGACCGACCATAATTTCTCCTCCAACAACAGGATCACCTCTTGTCACACTACTACGCTCACATGGTCCGACAACTACATCATGCATTTCAAGATAACCGCCAACCAAGCCACCCCCCCAGAAAAACCCAAAACACCATCAAGATGCTAGGGCAAAATATCCACAGAAAACTGGTCCAAGACCCTACAGGAATGTCTACCCAACCACACTGGGAACCTTGATGTTGACACCAAGCTCTTCAATAAATACTCACCAACTGCTCCCACCAAAAGCAGGACCTACAAAAACAACAAATCGTACCAGAATGACCTCAGGGACTCCAAGCGCCACTGCAAATAGCTTGAGAGAAAATAGAGAATTGGCAAAAACACCCCCACAGGATTCACATACGAAGCTATCCTCAACCTCTACCAGCAACAGATACGAGATGCAAAGAAAAAGGTCCTAACTCTCATACTCACAGGCAGGTCCAAAAATGCCAAGAAACTCTTCACCATCATCAAGGATTTTCCAATCCCACAGCTGCCACCAAAGACATCATCCCACCCCAAGCAATTTGCAATGACCTCTCAAACTTATTCAAACATTAGATTGCCAAGATCTACAACACCTTCAACCCACAGTAGACCTATACAAACTCTCCTGACCAGCCTGACACCTTCTGCATTACAAGACAGCAGCTAAGCAACTGGAAGTCTCTCTTCAACGAAGAAACGAAGAAACAACAGCACTGATGAATATCATCCACTCAGGAGCCCCCTTAGACCAATGCCCTCACTTCAAAATACAACCTTGGAAGAACCATCATCGCCCTCAGCGGATCCCAACATCCTCAGCAGCTACAGACCTATCTCGCTCCTGTCTTTTTCAGATAATGTCAAGCAGAAAGCTATCAATACTAAATTTGCAGCACACTTAGAACTCCATCAAATTCTAGACAGCTCTCAATCAGGCTTTCGCACCAACAAAAGCACAGAGACAGCCCTCATTGTGGCTACTGATGACATTAGAGGCATCCTCGACAAAGGAGAAATGGCTGCATCATTCCTTCTCGACCTTTCCACAGCTATCGACCCAGTCTGCTGCAAGTCACTCATCAGAAAGCTTCAACACTTGGGTATCTGCGGAGCAGCCCTCAAGTGGATATCCATCATCCTCACAGAGAGAACTCAATGAGTTAGTCTTCCCAACTACACATCAGAACCCAAGAAACTCATTTGCAGAGACCTTTAAGGATCATCACTGAGCCCAACACTCTCAGCTTCCACATGATGCCCACGTGGACATCATCATATCCCACAGCATCAGCATAGTATCTTGCGCCGATCACACACAAATCATCCTCTACTTTACTGACTCAACCACTACTGCTATCACAAGCTTTGCCAACGGCATGAGCAACCTGGCTGGTTGGATGATAAACAACTGCCTCCAGCTCAAAACAGACAAACCTGAAGTTTTGTTCTTTGACAACGACCGCTCCCCAGGGACGCCACTTGGTGGCCCTCAGAACTTGGCCCCCAACCTACCCCTGTGGACCATGAAGAACCTCTGTATCACCCTGGACGCAACCTCTCTATGAACAAACAGATCAAGGTCTCCTCATCTTGCTTCCACATCCTGTGAATGCTCAACAAGATTTTTAAGTGGATACACTTAACACCACACGGTCACTTAGGCACTTATCACAAGTAGACTTGATTACGGAAATACCTTCTACATCGGAATCCCGGTTCATGTCCTACACTGACTCCAAACCCCCCAGAACGCCACCGCCAGACTCATTCTGAACATCCCACAAAATACCCATCTCTCTTTACATCTCAATAATCTTCACTTGCTTCCAGTCCAGGAAATGTGTACGTTCTAACTACTCACCCACACCTACAAAGCTCTCTACAACATTGGTCCAGCTTACCTCAACTACCGCCTCAGCCCACTAGGCACATTTAGGTCTGCATCCCAAGCAAGAGAACCCTCCCATGCATCAAGAAGACTAGAAGTGGAGGACACTCCTTCTCATACCTCGAAGCCAAGACCTTGGAACGGCTTTCTGAAACAACAGAGATACTTCTCCTCCCTCATGGACTTCTAAAGGAACCTCAAGACATGGCTCTTCCAGACCAAACAGACATGATCTCCTCCCCACTCAGTCCTGCCCTACTAAGGGCCTGGATACCCTCACAGGTGATTAGCCATGCTCTACAAATTTACCTAACATAGCAACAACACTGAAAATTAGTTTGAAACCTATATTAGCAATAATTATGTTCATTTTCAATAGTTTGGGTGTTTTCCAGTGTGTTTTCAATGATTTTATGGGGTTTGGAAGCCATTGATTAATGTGGTATTGAACCCACTTCATATTTGATTTGTTGTTCAATATTGTTCAATACGTTCAGCATTTTAGGGGATTATCTTATCATGGATTATCTGGGCTGTATCTTAATGGACTATGTTGGCTCAAAGCAAAGTCAAACCTTTGTTTTTATGCACCGGCTGTGTGTACAGAGAGCTTAATTAACCGGAGATGTGTCCAGGATATTCCACTTTTTTAGAGAGCTCAGCTCGGTACAGAAATAGGCAAACCTTGTTCACTTTTGGTTAGCTGTACAGCCTGAAAATCAAGCTAAAACGTGAAAAAATATTGTGTTAAATTATTCATTTTACACACTGAATGCACATAAAAAATGTTGCTCGGCTCATGCCAAACCAACAAAGTCCATCATGACATTTCTGTAGTGAAGAGGAAGAAAGCTATGTTTGTATGACAATGTCATTTTTTAGTTTCATGTATGTGTATGGTTGTAGTGCTCATTAAAAAAACATTATTAAAGTATTCTTTTTCTTACTTTTAAGGGTTTAATGTTTACTAGTAAATGTAACATAGGCTTAGTGTAATATAAATAAATACATTGTACTTTTTTAATGTGTATTAAATGTTGATTATCAGGTTCAGTTACTTTTTTAATTTTATATTGTATTCAATACTTCCATATGGTTTGTATGGTTCATATTGTGTTTTAGCATATGTTCTACTCTTAACAATGCTTGTTCCAGCATTTTTTGTTTTCTTGATTTTAAGAACCTGCATCTTTTTAGCATAATCGCCACAATTTGTTGGACTGATGTTGCTGCTATTTATTTTACTTTGTGCCCTGGATCTCGGCTAACCAGGCCACAGTGTATGTTCGCTGACCCGTGAAACATGTTGAATTTGTCTATACTCATCATCATATTTAGCTTATCAAGTCAAGTCAAAAATAACTTTATTCCATCCAAAGCCATGAAGTTCAAATAGAAAACAATAAATACATAATAAAAACAACTGTTTCTATAAAAGCTGCAGCGATAACAGCGTTGGTATACAATATTGAAAGTATACATGCAAACAAATGATACCAACTTCAACGTCTGTGGGGAAGCAGTAATTAATCCAACAAGCCCATGAGCAACATTTAGGTCCCATCAATTGTCCACAGACAGTCTTATCGACCACATCAACACCAAAAATGTTGCTACCCCACAAACATGCAAGGTAGAAGGGTCCATCTTCAGAAGTCTCAACGCCACATAATGGCTAATAGTACCCAACTGCCTACAAATGGTTGCCAACCAGGTTGAGAGGGACTGGACTTACGGCAGACATACAAACATAACATGCAGTACAGACTCAACATGAGTACTACAAAATGGACACATAGCAGACTCTGATCCCTCGCATTGTTTGGTAAATGACCTGAGTGGCAATGTTCCCACTCGAAACTGGTGACATGATTTCCTATTAAACGGGGTAGTAATCAAGTCCCAGTATTTATCTAGACAATGCATCGATTTCGAATAAAAAAAAAATACCAGTTAATGTACCCACAACCTTTGGCTCCTCCCTGCTTGCTACTAGGGCCTAATATTGTTTCTTCATAGCATCCTTGGACGGCATGGAGGATTGTAGTGTAGTTCCTATATCCCAAAATGGAATAATATATACTATAGTGTTGACATAGGACTAAGGTCAGTATGTCTCTATCGAGTACATTAAACGTAATTATGTGTGTGTGCCAGCTAACTCAGTGGTCACTAGAAAATTCCCGAATAAACAAGAAGGCATTAGTTTCTGACAACCACCTAAACATGACAACTTTGTTTCCCTTAGAATCAGAACAGTCTTAGAATCGTGGAAACAATAGATAACAGTTTCACTCAGTCAAACGTGCATGTTTTGTTTCTACAGAGTTACACAGAAATAGATAGACGGGCGTTTCAATAAAAAGGGTTTATGGAACAGTCTCATTTCTTGTGCAAGAGATATGAACTACTACAATCGTAAGACAGAATGTGAAGTATAATACGTACAGCGTTAGCAGTAAGATAAGATAATACTGCAATAGCATGGTTTGTAGCTATGACATATATTCATAAAAATACATACATAAATAACACAGGCTAAAAAATGTGAATACTCATCTGGTGCTTCTAGCTAGTTCTACCCCAGTGTACCTAACCTACGTGAAGTGCTAGGTGAGAAGTAGGGGCCCGATTCACAGAATGAACTTACTACTTTTGGCATTCACAGAATGCACTTACTACTTTTGGTATTCACAGAATGAACTTACTCATTTCGGTATTCACAGAAGTTAGGACTACTAACTTTAGGACTCCTAAATGCCTTCTGTGAATACCGAAAGTCTTAAAATTAGGATTTTTCTCTATTTAGTAGTAGTAAAGTTAGGACTACTAACTTTAGGACGCCTAAATGCCTTCTGTGAATACCGAAAGTCTACAAATTACGATTTTTCTCAATTTAGTAGTAGTAAAGTTAGGACTACTAACTTTAGGATGCCTAAATGCCTTCTGTGAATACCGAAAGTCTACAAATTACGATTTTTCTCAATTTAGTAGTAGTAAAGTTAGGACTACTAACTTTAGGATGCCTAAATGCCTTCTGTGAATACCGAAAGTCTTAAAATGACGATTTTTCTCAATTTAGTAGTAGTAAAGTTAGTAGTCCTAACTTTACTACTACTAAATAGAGAAAAATCCTAATTTTAAGACTTTCGGTATTCACAGAAGGCATTTAGGCATCCTAAAGTTAGGAGTCCTAACTTTACTACTACTAAATTGAGAAAAATCCTAATTTTAAGACTTTCGGTATTCACAGAAGGCATTTAGGAGTCCTAAAGTTAGTAGTCCTAACTTCTGTGAATACCGAAATGAGTAAGTTCATTCTGTGAATACCAAAAGTAGTAAGTGCATTCTGTGAATGCCAAAAGTAGTAAGTTCATTCTGTGAATCGGGCCCTAGGTGTCTATTTCTATAGTCTAGTTGGGCTATAGTTTAGATTGGCGTTGCCAAGATTTGCCAAAAGTCCTTCTATGTTCTAGTCGGCTCCATACCTTAGAATAAGTGAGTTTGGAATCTCTTTCCAGGTCTCAATCTCTAACACCCCACAAGGGGAGTCCGAAACACTGGAGCTGGATTCTCTGCGAGGAGGATGACAGTGTCTGGTCAGTGTGTCGGAAGGGCACTTGACTTCCTTCCGGACTTGCCGTGGTGAGCAGTATCGTGCGAGTATGCAGCCAAACCGTGCTTTGCCATGGCAAATGAAGGTATATTTATACCTTTAAGGTGTTTAGGAATGCCAGTATTGCCGCAAAAGTCGGGCAGAGGAACGTCATGCATGAACCCCTAAGGAATAGATGTTCATGCATAATGAATGAGTTCTGGGAGAAATCAATAATCCTAGCAAGGTGAAGTCCTAAAGGCTTAAGAGTCTGGTTTTCCAAGAACTCGTTGTGACGTAGATGGACGGATGTAGGTGGCCATGCCTATATTTGGTTAGCATGGATAATGCCTAAATAAGGGTAGGATTTCTATGCCTAAATAAGGGCAATGCAAATTGTGCCTATATGAGGGCCTACATCGGGAAACTAATATAAGGTATTTAAATAGACACACAACAGGCGGCCCCTGGATGTGACTAACGGTCGCCAAGATAAAGGGCAAGCAACAGCGTCTTCATGGCTCTCAACCAGGGGATTTGATTAAATCTATCCCTCTAATAATATATTGTAGAGCCACAGCATAATGTACCAGCTCTGCAGTGGACCAGATTCTCCACAAGAATAGTAAAGGACATATTGTGGCTTTCAGGGTTATTTTTTTAATGCTTGATAATCAAGGAGGTAGGGAGGAGGAATAAATGTCCATTTACTTCCACAGGGTAAGTATGTAGGTTATCAGGTGCGGAAATGGACACTTGTTACAATTCTAAACCTTTGGATAGAAAACTCTATAGCACCCTCAAAAACTCAATGTATCTCGGTATTGCGGTATATGTCTTTCATCCGCCCCACATTGTAGTTGTGGCATTTATCATCGGGTGCTATAGTACGTGCTTGATGCCCGCCTCATCCAGAGGCTCCTCTGGTCTAGATTGCAGTGTCCAGGGATTTGTAAGATGCCCCCACTAAGTAAGGGTGAGTGAAAATGTAAGTTAAAAAATAGAATAACACCTAGAAGTATTTAATAAATGGTGAGAGTCTATTGAAGTAAAACGTAAGCGGTACTTGTAATAGATCGAGTTACTAGATCTATAAGTGTATTATTAAAGGTTTTGTCGACATGTTTCAGCCCCCCTTGGCTCAGCTGAGTCTATGGGGCTTTCGTCAGGACTAACAAACAAACAAACATCAAAGTGTATCTTTACTTACACAACTTGTGTAGTATATTTAGGTTGCCTATTTTTAGGCATTCACTGACCAATCGCACTCTTTTAACCTGTAAAAAGAGAGGGAAAGACAAACAGACATAGAATACACAATTATAAGGTATTATAAGGTATTATGTACTGTTTAAGGGGGGGGGCGAAAGATAGCTACTGTCTCATCTTTCAAATATCTATTCTAAGATTTTGCCTGGCATTGGGTGGAGGAAGGGCTACTTTAGGTAGAGGACTGAGAGAGGATAGAAAGCGACAGTTATCATGATTGAACTTGATTAAACACTGGTTTCATAGACCCAGAAGTTGTTATAGGGGGTCTGCAGTTGCAAACTTACATTTCATTAACATTGTGGCATGGATGTGGTCACAGGGTATCGTTATGCCAATCAGCTAATTTTACAGAGTACCCATTGTTTGCAGAAGATGTAAATACTCCTGGGTGATACAAGGTGAGTGTATCCAATTTTATGAGGTTAGGCTGTAAAACTCGGAAGTAGAGCTTAAAAACGCCTCTTATTTGCGCGCAATGACAGGATATCGTAAGCTATGGGAACTCATCGTTATAGGATATTCGTACGATATTACGCTCTTAATACGTGCATATGATGAGTTAGTGCTGTGCACGTGTGTTACGCTTCATTTAAGTCATATCATAGGGTGCTATAGTATGTGCTTGATGCCCGCCTCATCCAGAGGCTCCTCTTGTCTAGACTGCAGTGTCCAGAGATTTGTAAGATGCCCCCACTAAGTAAGGGTGAGTGAAAATGTAAGTTAAAAAATAAAATAACAACTAGAAGTATTAAAAGAGGCAGACTATCTACTTGCAAAGGAACCTAAGACCCCCTACTTTTATTCACTACCAAAGATACACAAAAATAAATCTCCTCCCCCAGGACGACCTATAGCTTCGGGTATAGGATCGATCCTTGAACCACTCTCAAAATTCGCTGATGAATATTTGAAACCCCTTGTCCAGAAGACGCCCACCTACCTAAAAGACACTAGAGACTTATTAATACAGATCTCTGAAAAACCATTAGATCAGAAAACGATGCTCCTAGTGGGACTAGACGTGGAGTCAATGTACACGAGCTTACCACAGGATGACACTCTACAAATGCTCGAGGATGCGCAAATAAGAGGCGTTTTTAAGCTCTACTTCCGAGTTTTACAGCCTAACCTCATAAAATTGGATACACTCACCTTGTATCACCCAGGAGTATTTACATCTTCTGCAAACAATGGGTACTCTGTAAAATTAGCTGATTGGCATAACGATACCCTGTGACCACATCCATGCCACAATGTTAATGCAATGTAAGTTTGCAACTGCAGACCCCCTATAACAACTTTTGGGTCTATGAAACCAGTGTTTAATCAAGTTCAATCATGATAACTGTTGCTTTCTATCCTCTCTCAGTCCTCTACCTAAAGTAGCCCTTCCTCCACCCAATGCCAGGCAAAATCTTAGAATAGATATTTGAAAGATGAGACAGTAGCTATCTTTCGCCCCCCCCCTTAAACAGTACATAATACCTTATAATACCTTTTAATTGTGTATTCTATGTCTGTTTGTCTTTCCCTCTCTTTTTACAGGTTAAAAGAGTGCGATTGGTCAGTGAATGCCTAAAAATAGGCAACCTAAATATACTACACAAGTTGTGTAAGTAAAGATACACTTTGATGTTTGTTTGTTTGTTAGTCCTGACGAAAGCCCCATAGACTCAGCCGAGCCAAGGGGGGCTGAAACATGTCGACAAAACCTTTAATAATACACTTATTGATCTAGTAACTCGATCTATTACAAGTACCGCTTACGTTTTACTTCAATAGACTCTCACCATTTATTAAATACTTCTAGGTGTTATTCTATTTTTTAACTTACATTTTCACTCACCCTTACTTAGTGGGGGCATCTTACAAATCCCTGGACACTGCAATCTAGACCAGAGGAGCCTCTGGATGAGGCGGGCATCAAGCACGTACTATAGCACCCTATGATAAATGCCACAACTACAATGTGGGGCGGATGAAAGACATATACCGCAATACCGAGATACAATGAGTTTTTGAGGCTATAGAGTTTTCTATCCAAAGGTTTAGAATTGTAACAAGTGTCCATTTCCGCACCTGATAACCTACTTACTTTTTTAATGCCCATATTCAAATGGAGCTGGAGCAAAAGGGCACTGGGGGAAGAGAGTTTAATGCTGTTATAAATCTACTCTCTGAGCACCCTGTAGCAGAGGCATTACCAAAACCCCATAACTCAGCCCCATAGAGCGTGGCACCCAGTGCCTTGGCTAAAAAGACCTGCAAGATGGAGCCAGTAGGTTTAGCATGAAAAGCATGATATTCCTTTAAAATATTTTCAGCAATCTGCCTATGCGTCAGCAAGATTGTCTTAAAATGGGGACACCATGACAGAGTTGGCGTGAGTTTAATCCCCAAGTAATTAAACGAGTCAGTGCTCTCTAGAACTTTTCCCCCTAAAACTAAGTAGCCCTTGACCTTCCGACGATTATTGAGGATCATGAATTTTGTTTTAGCAATATTTATTTCTAGTCCACGGTCATTACATAAGGAACCAAATGTATTGAGAAGTTGTTGAAGGCTACTGGTAGTTTTTGCTATTAAAAGGGGGTTGTCTGTGAATAGTGTTACATTCTCATGTTGTATATTCATCACTGTTCCTTTAATACTGGTGGAATGTTGGCTACTTCACTGTGTTTACTTAGGAATGTAAAGGCAGTTAGAGCCTGGCTTTTCATCTAGTGACATCTTAGGGTCCATCATCTACAATTAAACTATAAATCTTCACCTGCTTCCTGTGCTTCCTACTTGCAAAAGTGGCGACGAGGGAGAAGACAACCCATCTTGACCCTTTGATGTCTTCATACAAATTTTAAAAAGGAAAAGAAACTCAAAGACGTGTTGGAAGAAAAATAAGACAACAAAGAAAAGGAAAATCTTCAAAGCGATTTGCTAGAGAGGCAGTATCTCAAGCAGTGACTATTTCAACCAGTGAGTTGTGACTATTTTTTTTTTATCTTCGTTGATTATATCTTGTTTATTTTGAATTCTACTGCTACGACTACTGAAGAACAACGCTAATCCAAGGTACTGTGTTTATTTTGTTACCGAAAAATTGCCGATTTTTGTTGCGTTTTGACAAGATCTGGGTACAGGATTACTAAGCGTTCACAAGTTGCATCTTTTAAAATCATTGAGCGAGCAGCGCGAACAACCGAGCGCGAGCAGAACATCACAAGCTCACTCACCTCGCTCCTGTGCCATCGCTCGACATCTCTAAGCAACGTCAGGCGGAAGTGCATAAACAACGTCAGGCGGAAATGACGCAACAACGCTACGTCGTGTAGCGGCCATTTTGTGGTTACTTAGCAACACGTTGTTACTGATATAGTCCATGTTGGATTATATTAAACAAAACAACGTTCACAACCAAACGAAGCTACATAATCGTCTACTCGCATTTTTTGTGTTAAACGAACACATTTAAAATGATTTATTTTTCTTTTTTCTTCTTTCTTCAAGTTAAGAACTGCAGATGGTAAGAACTACAAGATTAATACAACATACTCAACTGCAATCCTTGTTTTTCTTCGTCAATTGTGCAATGCATCCTGGAAATTGACAATGCATTCTGGGTTATATTTGTAAAAAAAAAAAAAGAAGATACTTTATTAACCTCAACAACAAACAGTACTACAATATTTTCTCCTTGAATTCAACATAGACGACGGTGACTACTTTTTGTTTATTAATTTATTTATTTTTTTTACTTTCATTTGTCATGTTTATTATGTATATTTATTAGTTATTATTTAGCATGGAAACCAATAATATTCTAGCTCCTCCTAAATTTTTGCAAGATCCTGGTGTACCTCCTATGAATTGGGAGGATTGGCGCAAATCTTTTGAAACTTATTTGGAGGCAATTGGAGGAGAAGTATTCCTTTCCTCACGGAAATTAGCCTTACTCAAGCACAGTCTTGGTGTTGAAGATAGAAAAGTACTGAAAACATTACCCATAGTATCTAGTGTTAATTCAAAAGTGTGTGTGGGCGGAGATGAAGATCTCAGTGAAGAAGAGGTTGTATTTGATTGTTCAAAGCTTGAACCAGTTTTATCTGATGAATATCTTGACGCACTTAATGCGCTAGAAGAAAATTTTGGTAAGAAAACTAGTATTGTTGTAGAAAGACATAAATTCTTTTCAAGAGCACAAACAGTTGGTGAAACAGTAGAACAGTATGTTACTGCCTTAAGAAGGTTAGCAGTTACTTGTAAATTTAAAGAATTACATGAAGAAATCATAAGAGATCAGTTCATTAATAGAACCAACAATGTTAAAATTCAGGAGAAATTGCTTGACTTGAAAGACCCATCTCTTCATAAAACTATTTCTGTTGCCAGGAGAGTTGAAAACAATTCACGTTTGTTAAAGAGTTAAACAATACACATAGTACAGATCGTAAATTAACTGATAACAAAGATTCTGGTGATGTATGTATTGTATCCAGTAAGCCAAAAATCTTTGATAATAGATATAGTGTTAAGCGTGATATTAGAATTAAACCTCGCAATTTTTCTGGTATCAACAAAAGCACTGTGTCATACAACAAATCGTCCTCTAGTAAAACTGTGATTCCAAATAATAAGCAGTTTTGTTTCAGATGTGGAAATGCCAAGCATACCACTGAAAATTCTTGGTGTCCTGCGTCAAATGTCACTTGCTTAAAGTGTAACAAATCTGGTCATTTTGCAAAAATGTGCAGATCAGGGAATCCTAATGCTTGGAAAAGTTCTGTCAATTTTATTGACAAATCTGTTTACTCCAATAGCGATAGTGACATTGAAGTCATGACTATTTGGAATGATGATGAAGTTAATCAAATCTCTGAGGAAATTCAGCCACCTAAATGTGAGGTCACTATCAATAACCACAAGGTATTTCTTTGGGCTGATTCTTGCTCATTATATACCATTATTGATAAGACCATGTGGGAAACTTGTGGTAAACCCATTTTAGTTCATTCACAAAGATCTCCTGTGGGTTATTTATGCATTAAATTACCTGTGATTGGGTGTTTCACATCTGAAATCATTTTTAAAGATAGGAGTACTCTTGGAACTGTCTATGTTGTGGAAAAAGGGAGAGCATTATTAGGGTGGAAAGAACTATGGAATTTAGGGACGACTCTTGATCCAAATCATCCAGACCAAGTTTTATTATCTCCTAATTGGCATAAAAAAACTTCTGAGGAAGTTTTAGTAACTCAGGACGACAATGCTGTGTTAGAATGGCATAGAACATTTCCTGATTTGTTTAATCCTAAATTAGGATGTCTCAAAAAATTTGAACATAGGATAATTCTTAAACCTGATTGTATACCTATTGTCCATAAAGTACGTAATGTGCCATTAGTGTTAAGATCTCAACTCAAATTAGAATTAGATCGCCTTTGTCATCAAAACATTATTGAACCAATTGAAGCATCTGATTGGCTTAGTCCAGTGGTTTTGGCACGAAAACCTAACGGAAAATTGCGCATGTGTGTCGATTTAAGAGATTTGAACAAAAATATTTGGGTGGATCGCTATCCTTTACCCAAAATCAATGAAATGGTAGCTTCTGTTAAAGATGCAAAATTTTTCTCGTCAATTGATTTATCTAATGCCTACCATCAGATAAAATTACATCCCGAATCTCGCCATCTGACATCCTTCATCACTCCTGAAGGTGCATTTCAGTTCTTGAGAATGCCTTTTGGTTTATCTTCTGCTTCAGCCGTTTTTCAAAGAGTCATGTGCAAGGTTCTTGAAGGTATACCTAACATGTTAGTATTTCAAGATGACGTACTTGTATGGGGCGCAGATAAAAGCAACCATGACATGATTCTGCATAATGTATTAGGTAAACTTCAAAAGGCTGGGTTGACTGTAGCTGCTGAGAAATGCAAATTTGCCACCAATGAAATAGAATATCTTGGGCATACTTTATCTGCCGATGGTGTTAAACCTAAAAAAAATGTATTAGATGCCATCAAGAATGCTCCGGCACCATCTGATAAAGACCAACTCCGTTCTTTTTTAGGTCTTGCCGAGTACTACTCAAAATTTGTGCCAAATTTTGCCTCTAAGGTTTTTTGCTTAAGATTGTTAATGAAAAAGGGTGCGAAATTTTTATGGACCACAGAGTGTCAGGCTGTGTTTGATGATGTAAAAAAAGAGATTGCAAATGCTGTTGCACTTAAACCTTATGATCCCAACAAGAAATCGATCATCGTTGTGGATGCGAGTGCATATGGACTTGGAGCTGTTTTAATGCAAGGGAAAGTCAAATTCGAGTGGGTGGTAGCTTTTGCCTCACGTACATTGAAGGGTGCTGAGCCTTCTTATTCTGTTATTGAGAAAGAAGCTTTAGCTTGTTTTTGGGGAGTGAATTATTTCAGGAACTATGTCTGGGGCACTAATTTTGAGTTGAGAACAGATCATAAACCCCTTGTCGATATTTTTTCTACTAAGGGTGCGGGGAAAGCCACGCCTAGAATTGCTAAATGGATTTATAAATTACAAGAATATGACTTTTCAATGGAATATGTACCTGGTATCAAAAATGTCAATGCCGATTGTCTATCTCGACTTCCTGTTGGAAATGAAGATGTTGTGGTAGAACAAGATGAAGACTGGTCAATTGCTACTGTAGATGAAGCTTGTAATGGTGCTATCAGTTTGGAAGTATGGAAACAAGCTGTTCAGGATGATGTGGTATTGAAGGAAGTAATTGCACGCTTAACATCACCATGCAATAACTTCTCTTGGAGCAATTCTGACTTGTCTGAATATAAAACAGTATGGGCTGAACTTTCTTACGATCTTGAAGTTGGTGTGGTTAGAAGAGCCGATAAACTTGTGGTACCGTCTTCCTTACGCAACAAGTTACTGGATCTTATGCATGAAGGGCATTCAGGCATGTCAGGCATGAAAAGAAGATGTAGATGTGATTTCTGGTGGCCAGGTATGGACAAGGATGTTGAGAGGTGTGTAAGGAATTGTGCCGCTTGCACATGCAGTGATAAATCTCATGTTTCTCAAGAAACTACGATTACTGCTGTTTCATTTCCTGACAGACCATGGCAGAAATTAGCTATGGATATCTGTGGTCCGTTCAGCATTGGTAGTATTGCTGGGAAGTTTGCCGTTGTGTTAATGGATTATTATAGCAAATGGCCAGAGGTTGCATTTGTCAAAGAAGTTAAGGCTTCCAGTATTGTTAACTTTTGTGAAGAGGTTTTCCATAGGGAAGGTTTTCCCGAGAGCATCACAACTGATAATGGTCCCCAGTTCATTGCTTCAGAATTTCAAAGTTACTTGCATTTATGTGGTATAAAACACATTACTACTGCTGTTTATTGCCCTAGGGAGAACGGCATGGTAGAAAGGTTCAACCGTGTTTTAAAGGATTGCATACAATTGGCTGTGTCAAGTGGAAATGATTGCAAAGTTGCTGTCAAAAATATGGTTTGGTGTTATAGGAATACTCCACATTCTGCTACCTTGGTGTCTCCTTTTTATCTTTTAAAGGGGCGTTCTGCTGGTAATAAGGTAACTCCTGCATGGATGCTCAAGATTTCTGCTAGTCATGATTATAAAGGGAACCTTAACAGTAGAATGAATACTTACCAGAAAAAGTATGTGGATAGGCATAATGACAAAATTAAGAAATGTGTAGGTAATTTTCTTGTTGGCGATTTGGTAAGATCTTCTCACTTTGGGCTATCAAAGGACGGTTCTTCCAGATGGTCTCGTCCCAAGAAGGTGTTAAAAGTATTGGGTAATTGTGTACTGCTGGATGACGGGCAAAAATGGAATTTATGTAATGTTGTTTTGTGCAATGATTTGGAACGTGATCTTTGGTTGGAAAAAATGCCTAACAGTTCTCTGAAGATGTCTGGTTCAAATTCTGCTTCAAATTCTGTTTGTCCTTCTCTTGTTCAATCCATGTCATCTGATCTTCCAATGGAGAATGTTTCTAAGCCAAGAAGATTGTCTGGACGAATTATTGTAAAACCTGTTAAGCTTAAAGATTACATGCTGTAACTCTGTTTGTAAATAGTAATGATCTCTTTATTTCGTACGTTGTTTTTTTTTTGTAAATAGTATGATCTCATGTTTCTTATATCGTACATTGTTTTTTTTATTTTATTTTTTTTTTATTTAGGAAAAAAGATGTGTTACATTCTCATGTTGTATATTCATCACTGTTCCTTTAATACTGGTGGAATGTTGGCTACTTCACTGTGTGTACTTAGGAATGTAAAGGCAGTTAGAGCCTGGCTTTTCATCTAGTGACATCTTAGGGTCCATCATCTACAATTAAACTATAAATCTTCACCTGCTTCCTGTGCTTCCTACTTGCAAAAAATAGCAAGATTGGGGATTTAACATTAGCTAAGAGAGAGGCGTCTGCAGAAGATTGTAACATGTTACTAAGCTGTACCAGAGTAGGGTCTGCTTCCTATGGTCACCCCCACTTTTTGCTGTGATTCTCTAGTTTTTCGACTTTAGTGTAGCTGTGGGCCTGCTAATCAGACCCACAGCCCAGCTGTTCTCTCTCTAAATAGATACCATGTACTTTAGGTACATACCAGATTGGTTACTGGGTCACCCTTGTGAGCCCCTGTATAGTGTATCATAGGTACCCAGGGCATAAGTGCACCTTAGGCCTACCAGGGGCTGCAGCATGTATTGTGCCACCCCTGGGTTGCCTTCCAAACGGGAAACAACCTTTACAATGCAACTTTTACAACATACTACCATTACAATGAAACTTTTACAACACAACATCCATTACAACACATGCCATTACAATGCAACCATTACAACGCATACCACTACAACGCATACCACGCATACCATTACAACGCATACCATTACAACGCATAGTACCCTTACACAATCCAACACTTACCCTACCACTGCACCCCCTGGAGTTAGAATAGTAAATTTTACCCCTACACTATCCAACACTTACCCTACTGCTGCACCCCCTGGAGTTAAAATAGTAATTTTACCCCTACACTATCCAACACTTACCCTACTGTTGTACCCCTTAGAGTTAGAATAGTAATTTTTACCCCTACACTATCCAACACTTACCCTACTGTTGCACCCCCTGGAGTTAGAATAGTAATTGTTACCCCTACACTATCCAATACTTACCATATATGTTATGTAATAGTATGCGTTGTAATGGTATGCATTGTAAAGGTAGTATGCGTTGTAATGGAATGCGTTGTAATGGTAGGTTTGTAAAATGCATTGTAATGGCATGCGTTGTAATGGAATGCGTTGTAATGTTTGTTGCATGGTAAAAGTTTTGTTGTAATGGCATGCGTTGTAAAAGTATGCGTTGTAGTGACATACATCCCTTCCAAACTGACACCACAGGTCTGTTCACACAGCCTGGGTAAGGTGGTGTACTCACCCCTTACTTAGATATAGTATCCCTATATCTACCTTTATATATGTCAAACACTTTGGAATACTGCCCCCCCCCACCATTCCTGGTGGCGGGGACAGCATTCCACCCTTCTAGAGGGAGAAGACATGTAGTTACTGCTTTTTCTGGTTAAAGTTAAACAGAGCCTCAGCATCACAAAATGGATGCTGCTGCCACAGACACGAGTCTGACCTCCTGCTGCTGGATGAAACTCCGACAGGGGAGGCCTGGACAATAGGTTTTCTGTCCAGGAAGGTGCCAGCACCTCCCCAGACAGGGTTTTGCGTATTGGGGCAGGGAGGGCTGCATCAGCAAATGCTTTTCCAGACACTGCCTGGGGCACACAAGGTGCTCCATGCATAGCCCGGTTCAACAGCAACTTTGCCAGTCTGCAGTTTCAAGGCTACCTTCAGAACCCAAAGACTCTGCGACACAAGAACTGGACTTCCAGACTTCTCTGACCCCGACCCACATCCACAGCAAAGCTGAGACCTGTGGTGGACAAGAGAGATGTGGGACCGGACATCTTGGACATCCTGCATTTTGCTACCTGCACTCCTTTCCTGAAGGCTCAGTAAGTTGTGCATTGGGGTATGAGATGCCCCAGCGCCAAGCACCATTTGCACTGAAGCCCAGGCCCCCACACTCTGTGAGTGTCCTGTGGGCCCCGCCTTTGCATTTTAGCTTGATGCGTCTTCCCGGTTATTTGCCCATTAGCTAGTGAGCCCCCTGAAGACTCCCTTTTGAAACTAACTCACTTTCCTGGTTGCTCCAGGCTAGCTCCAGTTTTCCTGAAAAGGAGAAGTGCCACAGACCTTGCTGGTCTGCAATAAAGCCAATCTTGACATCCTGCATGGGTTGCGGTTGCCAAGGCTTCTTGGGTCCAATCCAGATACCTAAACTGCAGTCATCTAGATCAATTGTGGGACAGCTCAAATCCAGTGCCTGGTCATCATCGATGCCTCCTGGACCTCGTGGCTGAAGAGACAAACTCACCTTCTTTACCTTCAAGCACCCGACATCTGCTGGTTCCTTCCTGGTACCTTCCTGGTCACTGGCTGGTGACCCAGACTCTGTCCCTTCTGCTTTTAGGTTCTTCAGATCTTCGATCCACCCTTGGATCCACCCGGACACTTTTCCTCTGGTCCCCTGCAGCACTTCTTTGCAGCTCTCCATAGAAAATGACGCCGAAACACGACACGGAAAGACACCTATGCACCCGGCTTCCCTGGGTGAGATAACACGAGTACTCCGGTGCCCCTGTGGGTATTGACTCTCGAAGTGTCCTAGTTTAAAAGGGTTCCATCCTAGTCCATCCGGAAGTGTCCTTAAATTGCATATTTTGTAACTTTTACGAACTCCATAGAAAGTCAATGGTAACCCGTGCCTGTGTTTAGACACTGCACGCGGCTCCCGTGGGTCTCCTACTTCCTAACCTTTGGTCGATTAGTGTAGCCCAAGCGATTCCACAGGCCCTAGGCCTGCTTTCTAATGCTCTTGTGGTACTTATACCACTTTCTTAGTATATGGTTTGTGATGCCCCTAGGGAATAACGTATACTGTGCAACTTATCGTATATTAACTGTGTGACTTGTATTGTATTTTTACCTCTGACCTCATAAAGAGTACAGAGGGGTTGTGTTTAGATTAAATACATAGATATTTGATATATACCTTGTGTGGTGTCCTTTCATTTGGTGTTCAAGGGATTATAATTGGTAAAACAACTTGCTTAACTCGCCTACTGAAGTCTTAGCCCGAAGACTGCTGGTTCATGCTACCACTAGGATAGCTTTCTATAAGGTTGACTTTACAACCACCATCAATAAGGGTCGATTAGACTGGTGCAAGGTGCCCACTAGAACTAGTGGAAATATCAACAAGAGAGAAACGGTAAGAGTAGAAACTCCTATACCCCAATCAATATATCATAAATAACTAAGGAATGACTCAGTGAAAAAGAAAAAAGAAACAACATTATTTTAGTTTTTATTTAGTTAATGATACCCCCCAAAAAACAAAGGTGAATACAATGAAGGAAACACCCACTAGAGGCAACCTATGCCCCGATGTGTTTATAAAAAAGGGAAGGACAAGCCTTTCTCTTTATAAAAGGACCCTCACTCACCACTAGTTGGTGACATGCTTCATCATTTGGTCCCCCCTGGGGTGGCCGAGTGCCTCCCCAGCGTGCTACAACGCCTGAATTACAGCGGAGCAGGATGGTGTTGAGTGCGACAGTGCTCTAACTAAATTGTGAAGATAACTGTGAGTGCCAAGTTAAAAAATACTAGGTTGAAACCTATACAAAAACTTTTAATAAAGGTCAACCCGTATTGGATTAAAAACAGTGTGAGCGGACAAACTAGGTTCTATATTAGGAAACCTGTGTCCTTAATAAAAATATATGGTCAACATGTTTCTGCTGCTTGATATGCAATTTCGCTCAGCATTCGTCAGGACCTAGATATGATAAGAAAGATGGTCCTCCGGTGGTGTGCGCGCGCTAAGGTGCACCCATCCGTGAGGCTCTTAATGTGAAAAATAGAATATAACTCACGGTTGTTGCCCGTGGCAGCTCACTGAGTTTCACAGGAGCAAAAAAACCTGTGGAAATGGGAGGAAAAAAGACAAAACACAATGACATATACTGACACATGTAGACATATAGTTAATTTTCAAATAATTGCCAGTTATTCTATAGTCCCATGCTGTACTCATTGTCAATTAGTATATATAAGTCATTGTAATGTATTTAATGCCATTGGCAACGTCTCCAATTTGACTAAAATGGAGCAATAGGTCTCCCCCTTTATTTGGTTATCACAAATAGTCTCCAAAATAGGGGTAAGAGACCAATATTGCTTAATTCCAACAACGTTATGTTAACATAGGCAAAGTGTCATAGGGCAATTCCATACTGATCACATCATTATGCAGCCTTCCGTAAAAAATAAGAACCAGTGTAGCAAGGGCATTAAGTCTTTGAAACAGCCAGGCCATCCCTACAAAGTTAAATAAGGGCGTCTCTTAATAGAGGGTATAGAATCATTGTGAGCACATAGATAGACGAACTCACATAACGAGAGGGAAAAACTTTCTCCTTGGGTTCTGACGACGCGGGAAACCTTCATGCGGTGTCAGTTCTAGCCAGAGAAAGAAAACAATGCTAACATCCAGATAGCATCCCCCCTTCGTTAATGTAGCATGAAACCGCTCGGCCGTATAGGCGGTAACATTATTACTTACTTGAACACACGCGACTCCCCGCCTGGTACCTACACTCTGGGTTGTCGTCAGCCCGAAAGTGTAAGCCACCAGCCAGGGTCGCGTACTTCAATTGGCCGCCGTCCCGATCACGTGCACGGCGTGAACCTACGTCTTCACGTCAGGATTCTATTTCTTAAAGCGGTACGTTCTATTTACCACTCCGGACCGGGGTTCGAATCCCCAAAAAGGATTCAGATGTCATGGATCGTAAAAAAATCTATTTTATATACACAATAATGGTATATTCAACACAACTACCCAGTTGTCAGACCAAAGTTCTCTAGACCTCAAATTTGTTGCTATGCTCAGATATTTATATAGCAGTAGTATCAACATGAGTTACTAATTTAAACCGTGTAAGAAGTAAAATATTTAATGTGACAAGGTAAAGACAAATATGCTACGTATCTTTACAAGTGTTCTAATCTCTTCCTGTAGATCAAAAGAGCCAGGAAGGCTGATATCTGCAGAGTTTGTATAAAAAACCGTATAGGAAACAACAATACAGAGAACACCTCTCTTGCAAATAAACATAATCAAGAAACACGGCAACCAGAATGCAAAGCCTCCAAGGTCTGTCCTTAATGGACAAGGAGAGTGTCCTCCATTCTGTGTGATAGGCTCTGTATGTCCATGACCCGAACATTATTAGCGCCGAATGACTGAACCCCATGGGATTTCATCATTCATCCCATTTACATTAGTGGCCAGACGATAAACCCAGCGTTGCTCTTTCTCAAACAACGCTGCCTCAGAACCTGCTTCCAAATGCTTGAGAATTGTCCAGTGTCGATCATTGGGGGTATGGTTTTTCTCAAGAAAGTGTGCAGATATCTTAGTTGTTGCTCTATGACAACGGATATTGCTGCAATGTTCACATATCCTTGTCTTGATGCATCTGGTTGTCATGCCTACATATTGTAAGCTACATGGACATGTTATTAAGTAAATACCATTAGTGGTATTACAATTTGTATGCTTGCGCTGCTCCCATTGCCTACCGCCTGTCAGATCTAATAATTTAGTGTGGGATGTGAGGTGGCAAACATTACACTTCCCACAGGGAAAATGCCCAGTCACTGCAGGTAGGCCCCATGCATTCAAGACAGTCGCTTCCCGTTTTCCTGTTGTCATCTCCCTAGGACGTGTATGAACCAATGAGTCTTTTAGGCTTGTAGCTCTTTTGTAAGAGAAAAGAGGCTTGTCCCATTTGTATTTATGACTGGTAAGTATTTTCCAGTTTTTTTAAATGCATTTGTTAACAGCATTTGATAAGGGATTGTATGTGGTCACACATGTCCAGGGGATCTCATTGTTGATAGTCTTAGGATGGTCATCCAAGAGAGTGTCCCTCTGCTGATTTCTGGCTCTCTTCTGACTTTTGTCAATTATCTCTCTGGGATACCCTCTGAGTTCCAACTTGGTTGTTAACTCGTCTGCCTGTTATTTGTAATCGGACAGGTTACTGCAATTTCGGCGTATCGGGAGGTACTGTCCATACGGGAGATTCTCCCGTAAGGCCCGGGGGGATAACTTTTGAAATGCAGTAAGTTGTTTTTGGTCGTAGGCTTACAGTAGGTTTTGGTCTCCAAATGGTCACCTTGTCTGTTGATGGTGACATCCAGAAAAGTGATTGACTTCGATGAGTGCTCATGTGTGAATTTAAGATGTTGATCACACATGTTAACCCAGGTAAAGAAATTAAGTAGTAGATTCTCCTCACCCTGCCAGATCATGAACACATCATCAATATAGCGCTGCCATAAGATGATATTTGCTGAGTATGGGTTCGCAGGACTCAGAATGTGGTTACTCTCAAAATTGAACACATACAGGCCTGCCACCGATGGGGCAAATGTGCTGCCCATCGAGGTGCCCGTTACTTGGAGGTAGATCTTGCCCTCGTATTCAAAATAGTTCCTTTTTAATGCCAAAGTGGCACAGTCTCCCACAAAAGATCGAGTTGTCTCAAAATCCCACAAAGCTCTGTCCAGAGCCTCTCTCAACACCTTGATGGTATCATCCTGTGGGATGCAGGTGTAAAGGCTTTCAATGTCCATAGTGACAAGAAAGCAAGGATCAGTAGGCATTTTGGTCGTTCTAAGTAAGTGGAGAAGACTCTTGGGGCCAGATGTAGGTAGCCCTTTACTGATCGGAATCCGCCGAAAATACCGATTTTCGGCCGTTTCCGATCGGTAAAGGGCTAGGGAGATGTAGGTGCACATATTCGGTAATTTTACCGAATCGTCATTATTACCCAATCGGTAATAAGTACCGATTCGGTAATAATTACCGAATCGGTAATATTTACCGATTCGGTAATATATACCGATTCGGTAAAATTACCGAAAATGCTATGTGTGTAGCCAATTTTCCATTGGCACATGGCTTACAGAATCGGTATTTTACCATGGAATACAAATCCATGGTAAAATACCGATTCCTGTGTACATGCACATCTGTGCATGTACATATATGCCATGTGACAGACAGACGTGCCCTTAGGGCATGTCTGTGTGCCCCATTGCACACATGCCCGTTTTGGGGGTGCTAGAGGGTGTCAAAGTGACACCCCCTGCACCCTTGTGAATTCATTAATTACCGATTCGGTAAATACCGAATCGGTAATGCCGAATCATTCCTAAGGGCTTCAAAGCCCATAGGAATGAATGGGCATTACCGATTCGGTATTTACCGAATTGGTAATTAATGAATTGTTAAGGATTCGGTAACGAATCCAGATGTTGGGACCTACATCCCATTTACCGATTTTGAAATACCGAATCGGTAAAATTCGGTATTTCAAAATCGGTAAATGGGATTTACCTACATCGGGCCCTAGGTGTCTTTCAAGTAAGTGCTCGTGGATTGGATAACGGGTCTGAGGAAGAAATCACAATACTTGGAGAGGGGTTCCAAGAGGGAACCTATCCCTGAAACAATAGGTCGTCCAGGAGGTGGTACCACATTCTTGTGTGTTTTAAGTAATATGTAAAAGTACGGCACCTTTCCCTCAGATGTTGTAAGGAAATCAGCTTATTTTTTAGAAATTAACCCATCTCTCTCTGCTGTAGACACTAGTTCACAGATTTCGTCCTCCAAGTCATTGGTTGGATCCACCGTCAGAGGAACATAATTGGTGGTGGTATTCAGTAAGCGCCTACATTTGGTGTCATAATCTGTCTTGTCCTGAATCACCACCCCGCCACCTTTGTCCGCACCTTTAATGATTATCCCTTTGTTTTGTCTCAAAATTTGTATGGCTTGAAATTCTTCTGCAGTCAAATTCTTGAAGGGGACAGGTTCATGTAGTTGTTCTACTTCATGAAAAACTGCTTGCTCGAAAACAAGGATTTCGGGAGGGACTGTGTGTGGCGAAGGTGTGAAAGAGGATTTTAGTCTAAAATCAGTGTCACTTTTAGTTATATTAGTTTCGTCACTTTCCCTGTTTTCAAAAAAACTTTTGAGTCGTAGTTTTCTGAAAAAATCATTTAGTTCACATTGTAGTTTAAACATATCCAGGCGGGGGGTGGGTATAAAGCCCAGAACTTTTTCCAGAACATTATTTTCAGCCACAGTAAGATTGTGGGAAGATAAATTGGGGATTAGGGTTTCGCGCTGCTTGGGCCTGCCCCCTGATTCCCCGACTTGCTCCGGGTGTTGTCCCCGACTACTTCGGGTTGTTCCCAGTGAACTTGGGTATTGCCCTTCTGTTTCCCCCTGCCCTGTCTGCCTCTGTCTAAAAAAGGAGGCACGTAAGGAGGTTGGTTAAACTGTGGGTGTGGCACAAAATGTGGGTTCCAACCCATCATTGGGGGAAATGGCGATTGAAAGCCAGCTTGATGATATGGCCCCATCCCTTGTTGTGGGAACGGAGGTTGCCAACCCTGAAAGGGGTACTGTTGTTGTTGTTGCTGACCCCGTCCTCTTCCACGACCCCTACCTCTTCCTCTTTTGCCTGTGCTGTCAGTACTTGAACCACTCGCATTCGAGTCCACAGAGGTATCCGAGTTATATCCCGGGCCTGTTGAGGGTGTATACTCTGGACAAGAATAAGGGTGGACCTTAGCATAGGACCAACGCTTAAGGTCTTTCTGTAATTTCTGTGACTTAGATTGAGCAAGATTCTTGAAAGACACCAAGAGTCTTCTCCACTTACTTAGAACAACCAAAATGCCTACTGATCCTTGCTTTCTTGTCACTATGGACATTGAAAGCCTTTACACCTGCATCCCACAGGATGATACCATCAAAGTATTGAGAGAGGCTCTGGACAGAGCTTCGTGGGATTTTGAGACAACTAGATCTTTTGTGGGAGACTTTGCCACTTTGGCATTAAAAAGGAACTATTTTGAATACGAGGGCAAGATCTACCTCCAAGTAACGGCCACCTCGATTGGCAGCACATTTGCCCCATCTGTGGCAGGCCTGTATGTGTTCAATTTTGAGAGTAACCACATTCTGAGTCCTGCGAACCCATACTCAGCAAATATCATCTTATGGCAGCGGTATATTGATGATGTGTTCATGATCTGGCAGGGTGAGGAGAATCTACTACTTAATTTCTTTACCTGGGTTAACACGTGTGATCAACATCTTAAATTCACACATGAGCACTCATCGAAGTCAATTACTTTTATGGATGTCACCATCAACAGACAGGGTGACCATTTGGAGACCAAAACCTACTATAAGCCTACGACCAAAAACAACTTACTGCAAAAGTTATCCCCCCCCGGGCCTTACGGGAGAATCTCCCGTATGGACAGTACCTCCCGATACGCCGAAATTACAGTAACCTGTCTGATTACAAACAACAGGCAGGCGAGTTAACAACCAAGTTGGAACTCAGAGGGTATCCCAAAGGGATAATTGACAAAAGTCAGAAAAGAGCCAGAAATCAGCAGAGGGACACTCTCTTGGATGACCATCCTAAGACTATCAACAATGAGATCCCCTTGACATGTGTGACCACATACAATCCCTTATCAAATGCTGTTAACAAATGCATTTAAAAAAAACTGGAAAATACTTACCAGTCATAAATACAAATGGGACAAGCCTCTTTTCTCTTACAAAAGAGCTACGAGCCTAAAAGACTCATTGGTTCATACACGTCCTAGGGAGATGACAACAGGAAAACGGGAAGCGACTGTCTTGAATGCGTGGGGCCTACCTGCAGTGACTGGGCATTTTCCCTGTGGGAATTGTAATGTTTGCCACCTCACATCCCACACTAAATTATTAGATCTGACCGACGGTAGGCAATGGGAGCAGCGCAAGCAAACAAATTGTAATACCACTTATGTTATTTACTTAATAACATGTCCATGTAGCTTACAAAATGTAGGCATGACAACCAGACACATCAAGACAAGGATATGTGAACATCGCAGCAATATCCGTTGTCATAGAGCAACAATGTTAATGTTAATGTTATGGGGATTTGTATAGCGCTCAGCTGCCCCAGCTAAGGGGCGTCCCAGCGCTGTATGGAAGACTGGAGGCAGAAGGGAAGGACACAGAAGAGGGAAAAGAGAAAGGTCATTGAAAGAGGTGAGTTTTGATGGCTTTCCTGAAGGCCAGAAGGTCCTGCATGCCACGGATGGTTTCCGGTAGGCTGTTCCAGAGTTTGGCGGCCAGCAGGCTGAAGGCTCGGCCGCCCATCCTGGCTAGTTTAGTATCGGGAATGACCGCAAGATGTTGTCCTTCTGAACGAAGTGACCTCCTGGGAATGTACTCTGTCAGGAGGGGGCATAGCATAGGGGGGGAGGCGGTTTTAAGGATTTTGAAGGCCAGACAGAGTGCCTTGAACTGAATCCTCTTGCCCACCGGGAGCCAATGTAGCTTCTTCAGGACTCCAGCCACTGAGGAGTGGCGGGGACGGCCAACCATAGCCCTGGCGTCAGCATTCTGTACTCTCTGAAGTCTAGTAATCTCTAAACTAAGATGTCTGCACACTTTCTTGAGAAAAACCATACCCCCATTGATCTACACTGGACAATTCTTGAACATTTGGAAGCAGGTTCTGAGGCAGCGTTGTTTGAGAAAGAGCAACGCTGGGTTTATCGTCTGGCCACTAATGTAAATGGGCTGAATGAAGAAATCCTATGGGGTTCAGTCATGCGGCGCTAATAATGTTCGGGTCATGGACATACAGAGCCTATCACACAGAATGGAGGACACTCTCCTTGTCCATTAAGGACAGACCTTGGAGACTTTGCATTCTGGTTGCCGTGTTTCTTGATTATGTTTATTTGCAAGAGAGGTGTTCCCTGTATTGTTGTTTCCTATATGGTTTTTTATACAAGCTCTGCAGATATCAGCCTTCTTGGCTCTTTTGATCTACAGGAAGAGATTAGAACACATGTATAGATACGTAGCATATTTGTCTTTACCTTGTCACATTAAATATTTTATTTCTTACACGGTTTAAATTAGTACCTCATGTTGATACTACTGCTATATAAATATCTGAGCATAGCAACAAATTTGGGGTCTAGAGAACTTTGGTCTGACAACTGGGTAGTTGTGTTGAATATACCATTATTGTGTATATAAAATAGTTTTTTTACGATCCATAACATCTGAATCCTCTTTGGGGATTCGAACCCCGGTCCGGAGTAGTAAATAGAACGTACCGCTTTAAGAAATAGAATCCTGACGTGAAGACGTAGGTTCACGCCGTGCACGTGATCGGGACGGCGGCCAATTGAAATACGCGACCCTGGCTGGTGGCTTACACTTCCGGGCTGACGACAACCCAGAGTGTAGGTACCGGGCGGGGAGTCGCATGTGTTCAAGAAAGTAACAATGTTACCGCCTATACAGCCGAGCGGTTTCATGCAACATTAACGAAGGGGGGATGCTATCTGGATGTTAACATTTTTTTCTTTCTCTGGCTAGAACTGACACCACGTGAAGGTTTCCTGCGTCCTCAGAACCCAAGGAGAAAGTTTTTCCCTCTCGTTATGTGAGGTTGTCTATCCATGTGCTCACAATGATTCTATACCCTCTATTAAGAGACGCCCTTATTTAACTTTGTAGGGATGGCCTGACTGTTTCAAAGACTTAATGCCCTTGCTACACTGGTTCTTATTTTTTACGGAAGGCAGCATAATGATGTCATCAGTATGGAATTGCCCTATGACACTTTGCCCATGTTCAAGAGAACTGAATGTTTACCTGAACCTTATTCGGTTATGTTACTAATACAGAACAATAAACGAAAATTAATACGTTTATCTTGGCAATAAATTTTGCCTGTTTCCTTTTTGTTATTCTTCATATTCAAATATTGTCACAAAAAAGGACACATAATCTACTAAACAGACAATCTCATTATTACAAAAACATACAACAATACATTAGAACTCCACATAAATGTGTCAAAAATACATTTACATAAATGAAAATTACAAAATATGGTGAAAATGCAATTGAAATCATTCTCACTATGATTTACAGACAAGAAATGTTCAACCATAGGGGCAGAGAGAACTTTCCTCTTGATTCTCGACCAGTGTTGGAAATAATGGTGTTATATTTGGAGTCTAGGCAGAGACCACACAGGGTCCCCACATCCTTTATCATCTCACTGGCTGAAATATCGCTTCGAAGTAACTACTTCAAATTTGAGAATGAATTTTTTGTACAGGTCAAGGGAACGGCCATGGGCTGTCCTTATGCGCCAGAAATGGCCATGTTGTTTATGGCCCAATATGAGGAAACATTCATATACAGCAATAACCCCTTTTCAGGCAACATACTACAGTGGTTGAGGTACATCGACAAAGTCTGGCTCCTGCTGCAGGGGAGCCAGACGGAGTTGGACCAATTTTTTAATTGGATCAACACAAGACATAATGACATAAAATTCTCCATACAGTCCAGTAAAATGAAGATGACATTTCTTGATGTCTCTGTCAGCTGTGATGATCAAAGATTAGTTACATCCCTGTACAAAAAGGCAACTGACAGGAATACAATTCTTCACTACAAAAGTTCACATCCCCAGTGCTTAAAACAAAATCTTCCGTATGGACAATTACTACGGATCAGAAGAAATTGTACTGAATTGGTGGAGTTTGATACCCATGCAGAATCTTTCTGTAAGGAGATGGAATGGAGGGGATACCCAAATAATTGTTGAAACACTTGATGAAAAGAGCCAGATTCACCCCGAGGGAGACTTTATTGCAGAAAAAAACCAAGACAGATTTGGATAAACTTGTCTGTGTGACAACCTATGGGCCTCACACTAACAAGTTTAGACAAATCATTTTGAGGAACTGGCATCTACTTGAGAATCTTGAACACCCAATGTCTAAACCGATTTTTGCAATGAAAAAGAACTTGAGTTTGGGCCAACAGCTAATAAGAGCTGACAGTTACATTCCAAAACCCAAAAGTGACTTAATACCACAATGGAATTTAACACCTGTTGTTGGACACCACAGATGTGGCAACTGTGTTGCCTGTCCTTCAACGTTGGAGGGGGTTGTTTTTGACCATAATGGAATTACATGGAGACACAACAACTTTACAAATTGCAAAACAAAAAATGTAATTTATGTAGTGTTATGCCCATGCAACAAAATATATATCGGCAAAACATGCCAACAAGTGAACATGAGGATAACGCAACACAGGTCGAGAATCAAGAGAAAAGTTCTATCTGCCCCTATGGTTGAACATTTCTTGTCTGTAAATCATAGTGAGAATGATTTCAAATGGACCATTTTGGCTGCGATTGATCCTAAGCATCGCTCTCCTTGCATTGAAAGTGCCCTGTTACGCAAAGAGGCGTATCTGATCATGAAATTTGATAGCATAAATAGAGGACTCAATTGCATGAGTGAACTAAATAGAGTCTAGCTCAGTTGCAAATTTCATTCCTCTCGAGGTCGTGGTCTTAAAATGTTTTTGTTTAAGAGTTACACAATTTCTCATGCGCTGACATTTCTTTTGTGTGCAATTCATAGTTGAATCTGAATTCAGGCCAATCTACCAACCTTTAGGGCCATATTCCGAAAGGAAATACAATCCCCATAATGCACCGCCCGAGACTGCAGGCAGGCCCTACCCCTTGGGCTGCCCCACCCATGGTCACGTGGTCACATGACCCGGTAACTTAGTTGGGAAAATGTCCGGAGGTGTTTCCTCCTACGCGGTAAGAGTGAGAACCTGAAACTATCACGAAGCCTCTCAAAAAGGTGAGACATTTTTTGAATTATAGAAAGCAACTCGTTCCTGCATTTGGAAGAGATGCACATCTTTTTAAATATAATCAGGCTTCCTATTCCTTGCAGATTAAAATTAGAACAGACCCATGTAAACAAAGCTCGTGACCCGCCTTTGATTCGCGACCAGCCCACTAGTAAGTACACCCAACGTGATCGGTTTATAACATGTCCGTTCAAATGTTCATAGCTGTTTGGCTAAATCGTGAACTGCCTCTGTTTGTTTAGATTTTAAAGACCCTAGTACTTTAACCGAGAAGTAGCGAACGCCAGTGCATTACATTACCACGCTACACAAGAGCAAAATAAAGGTAATTTTCGTTAACACGATACGCAAATGCAATGCGGTATAAGCTTTGTTCACAAGATTATTTAGACTTAGATATTTTGTTGCAGAGTGGCTTTCACTGCATGAATATACAATGCGAAGCCTACAAACCACGTTCGTCATCAGCCAGGTATGTGGGCAGCCCTTTTAGTTAATGACAAATTGAGCATTGTAGAGATAGTGGGAAGCACACCACAATTCATTTTTCGTTTTTTTTTTGTCACAAACACTTGGTTTTTAAGAAAGGATTCATCCAGCCCTGATGAGAGTCCGGCAATTCAAAAAACCGGGACTCAAAACGTGCCGGCTACCATAAAAGTGGCTACCATAAAAGTGACAATTAGATCCTTGGACACTTGGAGTATTGTAATTATTCACCCACTTAGTTTAGGAACATTTGAGTGTTGTTTAATACATTCAAATGTGCAAATGTGAATTGAAGTTACACATTGCAACTGTTTCTTGACTGATTCATTGTCACCATATTTTGTATTTTTCATTTATGTAAATGTATTTTTGACACATTTATGTGGAGTTCTAATGTATTGTTGTATGTTTTTGTAATAATGAGATTGTCTGTTTATTAGATTATGTGTCCTTTTTTGTGACTATATTTGAATATGAAGAATAACTAAAAGTAAACAGGCAAAATTTATTGCCAAGATAAACGTATTAATTTTCGTTTATTGTTCTGTATTAGTAACATAACCGAATAATTGGAGGTCTAGGTAAATATTCAGTTCTCTTGTTAATAGGCCCTACCTGCCCTGCCCCCCTTTTTGGGCCAAACCCCCTCTTTTTCACAAAGTTGTAGAGCGGGTCTTTACCCGAGTGGGTTCGGATTGACACTAAGGTGTCTTTCTCATTATCGAACAATTTAATCGATAGCAGTGGACTTGTCCACTGCATAATATGGCAAAAAAGGACACGTTGTCCTTCACAGAGAGTCACATCCAAAATCTGATTGCTTCCTGCCCATTCTCAGCTCTATCATTAAGTACCTCAGCAAAACAACAGAATGAGGTTGACAAACTAACTCGGCTACGTAAAAAACATATAAGAACTGAACTCCATGGTTACTTCCTTCTCCAACACTTGCGGGCAGGCCTTTCCCTTGGGGACTCCAGATAAAAAACATTCCGGTGATTTTCACCGAAGATTCGGAGTACAAAAAGGGTTTTAGTTACATTAATACAAAGTGTAGCCGAGATCTGATGGTGCACACCATAGAGACCGCACAGAGACTTTGCAGTCAATTCAATTCAATTAAAAAAATCTTTATTCGGATTTCAGCAAATCCATAAAAGCAACACATTTAGAATACATTAAAATTGTAAAAATTAAAGAATTGTCCCAAAAGCTATGGACTACGAAAAGTGCATACAAACACAGATGTAAACATTCCGTATAAACCAGTTACTAAAGTGCAAGTGCTTTGGGAACTGTAAGACACATAAACAGTTCAAGAGGATTCCATCGTTTTACGAGTATGGGAGATGACTTTCAAAAATGAACTTGCACGGAAAATCAATTCATCATTTTCTAATTTTAAAAGCATAGAGTAGGATTGATTCAGGGAAAGTGGTCTGTGTTTTTTAAAATATGGGGCTAAAAACCATTTGGTGTATTTCATGTAAAATTTACAATTAAAAAAGAAATGTAAATCGTTTTGCCTACTAACTCCATCGCATGGGCAAGGCATACTTCCAGAGTTCATCGTACTATGGCCCAGAGGAAAACAGAGTGAGAATTTTATAGTCCCTGCTCTCATGCGGAATAATAGCGATCTCTCCCAATTGGTCATTGGGAGTCTTAAATATAGAGGGATTTGTTGTAAAGATAAGTCATTATTTACAATATTCACATAGGACTCAACAGTTTGTTTTTGCAGTTCTTCTTCCAACCTCTTTTTCCTAAAAAGGGCATATAGTCCAGATTGTACTTCCTTTTTGTCAGTGTTCTTAATCTGGGAAGGATCGTCAAAGAGGTGGCCTTTGCCTACACTGTTCAGACTTTCCTGCGTCGCCCGAAGCCATGGAATGCTCATTCCTTTGTCACAGTCCAAGCACTCCTTCAGAATGTCCTGTGTTAGGGTAGCGCAGTCATTGACCCAAGTAGCCAACCAGAACAGGGCAGGCCTTACAGCGATGTAGTCATTTATATAGGGCAAGTTTAGTTCAGCATGGCAGATGTACCCAGATGAAGAAATTGGAGCTCCCAGTAGTTTCCTGCACAACCGGTTCTCTTCTGTTTGCAGGCTGGGGGTTTTTACTACCCCCCAAATCTCGGCGCCATAGGTTGCTACCAGGGCACACTGCAATCTGTATATCTTTAAAATTGCTTTTGTTGCTTCGGTCCTCTTTTGCCGTGGGAGGGAGAGAATTGAGTTTATGGCCTTTGAGAACTTGCCTGTGGCGTGGGCAAGGTGCCCACTCCACAGGCCATTCGCAGCAAAGACCATACCTAAGTAAGGAAATGTTTTTGTTGAATACAACTTATCCTGTCCTACAGAAATAAAATTAAGTTGTTTGGACCCCGACCCGCAGGACATAATAAAAGATTTTTTTAAATTCACTTTAAGATCCAGATTCCCCATATAATGTACAAAGTTCTTAACCAAGGCATGTAGGGCGTTTGGTGTTAATCCCATAATCACCGCGTCGTCGGCGTACAGAAGTGCAGGTAGCAATCTCCCTTGGATTCTGGGGGCATCAGTAGTCACCCTCTTCAAAGAGTCACTCAATCCGTTTATATAAATAATAAACAACAGGGGTGCTAAAACGCACCCCTGTCTCACACCTCTTTCAACCTTAATTGCCCCTGAGATTGCACCCTCCGTGCCAATCCGTACCTGCGCTTTTGTATCTGTATGTAGATAGGCCAGGAAGTGCACTAAGGGCTCATCAAGACCATAGGACAGAAGGATCGGCCACAGTTTAGACCTGTTTACCAAGTCGAATGCGGACGATAAGTCCATAAATGCTAAGTAAATAGGCGAGGCCCTAGCTATATTATATTTACTAATTATGAGATTTAAGTTCAGGCATTGTTCAATAGTCCCGACCTTACTTCTAAAACCCATTTGGCATCTGTCCAACACCCCCGCTTCCTCAGCCCAGTCATTCACTCTATTATACAATACCCGGCCCAGGATTTTCAAGGTATTATCCAGGAGCGAAATGGGCCTGTAATTTGCGGGGTCAGATCTTTCGCCCTTTCTATAAATAGGGACTATTATACTTGTTGACCATGTGTCAGGAATGGGGACCAGTGGAAGACAATTAAAAACATTTACAAGGATAGGTCCCCAGAATTCCGGCTTGTGTTTGATTATATCTATTGGGAAGCCATCGGGCCCAGGCGCCTTGTTTCCAAGGCTCTGATTAATGGCCACGATGACCTCCCCCTGAGTTATGTCTAGTGGTTTCAGATTAACGGGACTATAGTCTTCTGTAGCAGTGCCCGGATTAGCATATATTGTGGAGAAATGTTGTTCCCATTGCTGGCTTGAGATGGTACAACTTATTGGGGATAACTGCTTACCCATGTCCCGCATCTTTCTTACTGCGGGCCAAAAGGTAGCACCATTTCCCACAGCGGCGGAGACAGTTAATTCCTCCCAGTGCTCTTCGACTATAGCAGCCTTCCTTATCCCTATAGTTGTTTTATAAATTTGCCTAGCGGTCTGTACTTCTGTTTGACATCTGGGTTTAGAATTTAAAGCCCTACGAAGAGCCTTGTTTGCTGCTGAGCAACGGCTATCGAACCACCTGGGCTCATAGTTAGATCTTTTGTTGGGAACACTTAAAAGGGTCTTTATAATATTGCAAAGATTAACAAAATCTTTAACTATCCTTTGATGGTTTCCATCAGTAAGTGAACAGGAATCAACTATGAGTCAGTGGTTGTTTGTAATTGTATTCATAATACAGCCACTATTCACCCCCCTCCATTTCAGCCTTAAGTTGTTGGTTGAAGGCATAATATCCCTAGCTCCAGGGGTACGAGCAGGGGCATGGGAAGATCCTAGTCTGATGTTGACTTCCAGTGCGTTATGGTCAACAAAGGCAGTTTCTAGAACTCTAGCCAAAGTGACTCTGTCTATTAATTCTGCGGACATGAAAATATAGTCCACTGTGCTAGAGAAGTCTCTGCCTCTGAAAGTTGGGATATATGTGGATACATTGGTCTTACTTATGTCCATTATATCCATTAAGGTGTGTGCGTTAATAAAACTTTCTAGTTCCTTGCCCCGTTTAGTGGCCCTGTCCTTTTGTATGATACCCTCTTTAGCATTGGGGAACTTCGCATTAAAATCCCCAGCTAAGATGATCCTATTGTCAAACAGTTGTTAGGGGGTTCAGCTATTTTTGATAGATTTCCGAATAATTCTATATATTTCTTATTAGGGATGGAATGGAAATCATTATTGTAAAAATTAATCAGATACAAAGGGAGCCTACGTGTAAACTCGATTATTTGAATGTTTGGACTTTTAGTGGGTATTAGTTTAATGGACCCCCCTAAGGTTATCCTAAACCCAATCAAGATTCCTCCAATGGGACGTCCAAAAACTGGTTTCTGGGCATTAATACTATGACAGTGGAAGCCCTCTATGGCTACAGCAGAGGTAGCCCATGTCTCTTGCAGCATTATTATATCTTTATCGGATAGGATGTTTAACCATTCCAAATCCGACACCCGCTGTTGAAGTCCTGCAACGTTCCAACTAATGATCCTGAGCTCATTGTTGGATCGCTTATTTAGATGTTGTTTCCCATAGGTTGTATGTACATCGAGAACTTTTTGGGGGCTGCTTAGATCTTGGGGTTCAAGTGCCACGGGCTCATTAATAATACCACCTACTTGCTCTTCCCTTGTCGGTGCCATCCTTAGGCTAGTTGGGCCTGGGGGTATGCTAGGGGCCTCCTCGGCACATGCCTCTTTAGTCTTCATCACCTTAGTGTGGCTGCCCTGATTAATTCCATCCAGTTTAATATTTTGCAGCCTAGTCGGTGGTGGAAGTCAATCAACCATCTCTAGGCTGCTAAATCTGTTAAAAACTGGGATTCCCCAGTGGGCATCCCTGCTTATTATATTTCTCTGCGGATATCTATAATTGTCTCTCCCCCACTCTCCCCAGTTGTTCCCCGGGTCCCTCTGCCCCACCCGGCACCATCCTCCATCAGAGCCTTGGTCATGGTAATCAAGCCTAGCATGGTTCCTAGATGGATAGAAAAAGGAGAGGTGCCTTGTCTCAATGCCTTCACTATACCCCTCACTTCTCCAGGAACAGATGTAATCTACCGTGCGTGGGTCCTCGAAGTTAATAATCACACAGTCGCCCTGTGTTTTCTTTCTCTCGTGGCCCACCCACGGTACTCTCCTGACTGTTAGAATTTTACTTCTGCAGTATGGGGGTAGGGGTCTGTTATTATTTAGCCAGTGATTGACTTTGTTTAATAGGGACCAAGTAGGTTCATCAGTGTTATCTAATGTCTCTGGAACCCCCGTCATCACAACTACAAAAGGACTTGAGCCTGGGGGCAGATTGGCGGCAAATCTCTCTTGATTTCCTTTATTCCTGTCCTTGTTGTTAATGGAACTGCCGCCCTTCGGTTTTAATGGGTTTGGTGGATTCCCTTGCGAGTTTGTGTTTGCAATGGGAGGGGTTGATCTTTTTACTACATCCTTAGGGGCCAAGGTTGGCTTGGGTGTGATGTTGGAAACTACCGCGGGTTTTTTTGCGGGTTGGCCCAAAGGTTGGGGCGTACGGGGTTTTGCTGCCTCTATAATGGGCGTTACTTTTATAGGGGGGCTTTTGACTAGGGTACTTAATTCATTTAATTGTTTTTCTATGTTCCCTAGTCTAGCATCTATGGTTGCCAAATGGGCACTTATAAGTTTCCCAACTTTCATTATTAGTTGACTATTTGAGGAACAGTCTTTGCATAGTGTCCCCAGGGTAGGCGAATCCCCTATGTGTTCCAACCCTGTGTTTGCTTTCTTATTGCCCTTTTTTGAGATGTTAGGTGGGCCTTTCCCCTGCTTTCTCTGTGGTAGAGGGTTCCCCTTGGGTATAGATGTACTTGAACCTCTAAGCTGTTTCTGTATGGCTCCCTCTCTTAGACCTCTCAGTGCTCTTGGACTTGGGATTGGATCCTCCGGTGTATGAATAGTGACCGAGTCTGTAGGAGGGATGGAATTAACGGCCATCAAATCAGAATCTACGATCAAAATCAAGTCAGTGGCGGGGACACATGTGGTATCCGTTGTCAGGGTAGGGGCTAACTTAGACTCCATTATGGAGAACGAGACCAGGTTCTGAGCAGGGCTCACAGCTGGGATTGAATTGGTGACAAGATCCAGTTGTATGTTAAAATTATCAGTTAAATCTAGATTTGGGGATTTTTCCAGACTCAAATGTGAATCTGATAGTAACTGTGTTGCTGATAAGTCCACTGTGTTGGGCATAGTATGAATTTCTGCTCTAACTCTAACTACAGGTGTATCGCCAGTAGGATTGTCCCTGTTTGGGGTGTTGGCTGAGGCAATAAGTCCCAATGATGAGCGTTTAGCTTGTGCCAAATCCAAAGAAACTCTGCGTTCCAAGAGTGATATTCCATGGTCAATTGCCTCATTGGCCCTTGTAATGAAATTGTCAATTGGGCCGGTAACCATACCTCCTCCTGCTGCAGTCTTGCTCCGGCTGCCCCTTGTAGACATGATGGTTGTTATCGGGAGTGGTCACCCGCTAAGCAATAGTTTTTAAGGCAAGTAGTTCTCTTAGAGTTCCTGTTGTCAATTTGGGGTTTGTGGGATAATATGGAAGTAAGTGTGGTGGCCCGTCCCGTCCTCCGTCGTCTCCGGATGGCCACAGACGGCCCGCCATTTGCCCGGGCTTCGCCCCGGGCGCTCCCGCGCGCTCCCGCGACGCGGGCGCTGACGTTTAATTTATGCGCCTCCTGGCGCGCGTTGCCAGTAGCAGCGCCGCAAGGGAGCTTGGGAGTTGTGGTTTCCCTGCTCCCCTCGGTCCTCCCCACACAGCGGCCGTGCAGCAGTGGAAACGCAATGGCGGCGGAGAAGTACCGGGCGGTGGCTGCTCTGCTGCGGGTGGGTTTTCGTCTCCTCCTCCTCCCTGGTGCTTTCGTAGCTGCTCCTTAAACCAGCAGGACGCCTCACAGACACTTGGTGATGCACTGATAGCTTTCCCCCTTTGCAGTCAAGAGGAAAAGGAAATTGAGGATCTTGTAAAAGCCATTTCTGACAATCCAACAGTAGCTGATGCTAAAGCATTGATTTACAAGGTGAAGGAGGAGATCCAGACCTTTAAAGATTACACAATTAATGTTAAAACCACGCAGTTTGAGAGAGATTCAAAATCTTTTAAAATAGAACAGGTGTACCCTTTCCTTAAAGAAGACTATTATACATCAGCAGATTCAAGGCGCACTCTCACTACCTTTCAAGGGCGATCGAGAAACCGATTTATAGGTTTCTCTGACACTTCATCTTTGGACTCCTCACCTGACTTGAGATCTGGTCAATCAAATAAACAAGGAAATTCTAACCAGTCTTTTTTAGCCCGAGGAGACCAACCCAGGGTTCGTTTCAAACAACGTTGGGAGATGCGAACACGCAACAGGCATTACAAGAACTAGAGCACTCCACTATAGTCAATCTCTCTGACAAACAGCTCACAGCGGACGAAAAAAGGATTCTCAGTTTAGGTCTTAAATTTATCCCTAGTAGACGAACTGATTTCACTAAAATGAAGCTACAGGCACTAGAATTTTGTCGCAAAATTAGGCTTAAATCCTATTGTGCAGGGTCAGAATTGGTCTCAAACCAAGAAACAACTAGCCTGAGAGTAAAGTCCAAATTCACTCCCACTACCGAAGCAAGTTTATGCTTTCGAGCAGGCTGTTCTTTCCTCTATAACAAAGTTGAAAAAACAAAAAGTTTTGTACAAAACAACATAAGTAGTGGACAGATAGCAGCGATTCGTGATCTCAAGGCGGATACTTCAATTGTCATAAAACAAGCTGACAAGGGTGGTGCTGTAGTTATTTGGCCCCGCCCGATGTATCTGACCGAAGGGAGACTACATGTAGAAAATTGTGATTGGTACAGACCAGTCAGAGAAGATCCTGTGTATGAGATACAGGACAAGATTGGGAAATTAACCAAAGTGGGTTTGGAACAAGGCTTTCTGGGCCCCAAGGAGTTTGAGTTCCTGAATAGAAAACAAACAAGAACCCCAGTATTGTATTATTTGCCAAAAATACATAAAAACAGCCTCTCACATCCGGGAAGACCGATAGTTTTGGGCTGCGACTCTGTGCTAGAGCAGGCCTCAAAATATATTGATTTCTTCTTAAAGCCGTTTCTGTTAAGTGTAAAATCATATCTCAGAGACACAACGGATTTTATAACAAAAGTGGAGGGCCTACAATTCAATGAAGACACACAAATAATGGCCACACTGGATGTAACATCCTTATACACCCAAATCCCCCAGGATAAAGCTCTGGAAGTAATGGAGTTATATTTGGAGTCTAGGCAGATACCACACAGGGTCCCCACATCCTTTATAATCTCACTGGCTGAAATATCGCTTAGAAATAACTACTTCAAATTTGAGATTGAATTTTTCATACAGGTCAAGGGAACGGCCATGGGCTGTCCTTATGCGCCAGAAAGGGCTGTGTTGTTTATGGCTCAATATGAGGAAAGATTCATATACAGCAATAACCCCTTTTCAGGCAACATACTACAGTGGTTGAGGTACATTGACAACGTCTGGCTCCTGTGGCAGGGGGAGCCAGACGGAGTTGGACCAATTTTTTAATTGGATCAACACAAGACATAATGACATAAAATTCTCCATACAGTCCAGTAAAATGAAGATGACATATCTTGATGTCTCTGTCAGCTGTGATGATCAAAGATTAGTTACATCCCTGTACAAAAAATCAACTGACAAGAATACCATTCTTCACTACAAAAGTTCACATCCACAGTGCTTAAAACAAAATCTTCCGTATGGACAATTACTACTGATCAGAAGAAATTGTACTGAATTGGTGGAGTTTGATACCCATGCAGAATCTTTCTGTAAGGAGATGGAATGGAGGGGATACCCAAAAAAATTGTTGAAACACTTGATGAATAGAGCCAGATTCACCCCGAGGGAGACTTTATTGCAGAAAAAAACCAAGACAGATTTGGATAAACTTGTCTGTGTGACAACCTACGGGCCTCACACTAACAAGTTTAGACAAATCATTTTGAGGAACTGGCATCTACTTGAGAATCTTGAACACCCAATGTCTAAACCGATTTTTGCAATGAAAAAGAACTTGAGTTTGGGCCAACAGCTAATAAGAGCTGACAGTTACATTCCAAAACCCAAAAGTGACTTAATAACAAAATGGAATTTAACACCTGTTGTTGGACACCACAGATGTGGCAACTGTGTTGCCTGTCCTTCAACATTGGAGGGGGTTGTTTTTGACCATAATGGAATTACATGGAGACACAACAACTTTACAAATTGCAAAACAAAAAATGTAATTTATGCAGTGTTATGCCCATGCAACAAAATATATATCGGCAACACATGCCAACAAGTGAACATGAGGATAACGCAACACAGGTCGAGAATCAAGAGAAAAGTTCTATCTGCCCCTATGGTTGAACATTTCTTGTCTGTAAATCATAGTGAGAATGATTTCAAATGGACCATTTTGGCTGCGATTGATCCTAAGCATTGCTCTCCTTGCATTGAAAGTGCCCTGTTACGCAAAGAGGCGTATCTGATCATGAAATTTGATAGCATAAATAGAGGACTCAATTGCATGAGTGAACTAAATAGAGTCTAGCTCAGTTGCAAATTTCATTCCTCTCGAGGTCGTGGTCTCAAAATCTTTTTGTTTAAGAGTTACACAATTTCTCATGCGCTGACATTTCTTTTGTGTGCAATTCATGGTTGAATCTGAATTCAGGCCAATCTACCAACATTTAGGGTCATATTCCGAAAGGAAATACAATCCCCATAATGCACCGCCCCAGACTGCAGGCAGGCCCTACCCCTTGGGCTGCCCCACCCGTGGTCACGTGGTCACATGGCCCGGTAACTTAGTTGGTAAAATGTCCGGAGGTGTTTCCTCCTACGCGGTACGAGTGAGAACCTGAAACTATCACGAAGCCTCCCAAAAAGGTGAGATGTTTTTTGAATTATAGAAAGCAACTCGTTCCTGCATTTGGAAGAGATGCACATCTTTTTAAATATAATCAGGCTTCCTATTCCTTGCAGATTAAAATTAGAACAGACCCATGTAAACAAAGCTTGTGACCCGCCTTTGATTCGTGACCAGCCCACGAGTAAGTACACCCAACGTGATCGGTTTATAACATGTCTGTTCAAATGTTCATAGCTGTTTGGCTAAATCGTGAACTGCCTCCGTTTGTTTAGATTTTAAAGACCCTAGTACTTTGACCCGAGAATTAGGAAACGCCAGTGCATTACATTACCACGCTACACAAGAGCAAGTTAAAGGTAATTTTTGTTAACACGATACGCAAATGCAATGCGGTACAAGCTTTGTTCACAAGATTATTTAGACTTCGATATTTTGTTGCAGAGTGGCTTTCACTGCATGAATATACAATACGAAGCCTACAAACCACGTTCAGCATCAGCCAGGTATGTGGGCAGCCCTTTTAGTTAATGACAAATTGAGCATTGTAGAGATAGTGGGAAGCACACCACAATTCCTTTTTTGTTTTTTCATTTTTTTGTCACAAACAGTTGGTTTTTAAACAAGGATTCATCCAGCCCTGGTGAGAGTCCGGCAATTCAAAAAACCGGGACTCGAAACGCGTTGGCTACCATAAAAGTGGCTACCATAAAAGTGACAATTAGATCCTTGGACACTTGGAGTATTGTAATTATTCACCCTCTTAGTTTAGGAACATGTTAGTGTTGTTTAATACATTCAAGTGTGCATATGTGAATTGAAGTTACACATTGCAACTGTTTCTTGACTGATTCATTGTCATCATATTTTGTATTTTTCATTTATGTAAATGTATTTTTGACACATTTATGTGGAGTTCTAATGTATTGTTGTATGTTTTTGTAATAATGAGATTGTCTGTTTAGTAGATTATGTGTCCTTTTTTGTGACTATATTTGAATATGAAGAATAGCTAAAAGTAAACAGGCAAAATGTATTGCCAAGATAAACGTATTCATTTTCATTTATTGTTCTGTATTAGTAATATAACCGAATAATTGGAGTTTCAGGTAAACATTCAGTTCTCTTGTTAATAGGCCCTACCTGCCCTCCCCCCCTTTTTGGGCCAAGCCCCCTCTTTTTCACAAACTTTGCCTATGTTAACATAACGTTGTTGGAATTAAGCAATATTGGTCTTTTACCCCTATTTTGGAGACTATTTGTGATAACCAAATAAAGGGGGAGACCTATTGCTCCATTATAGTCAAATTGGAGACTTTGCCAATGGCATTAAATACATTACAATGACTTATATATACTAATTGACAATGAGTACAACATGGGAATATAGAATAACTGGCAATTATTTGAAAATTAACTATATGTCTACATGTGTCATATATGCCATTGTATTTTGTCTTTTTTCCTCCTATTTCCACAGGTTTTTTTGTTCCTGTGAAACTCAGTGAGCTGCCACGGGCAACAACCGTGAGTTATATTCTAATTTCCACATTAAGAGCCTCACGGATGGGTGCGCCTTACTGCGCGCACACCACCGGAGGACCATCTTTCTTATCATATCTAGGTCCTGACGAATGCTGAGCGAAATTGCATATCAAGCAGCAGAAACATGTTGACCATCTATTTTTATTAAGGACACAGGTTTCCTAATGTAGAACCTAGATTGTCCGCTCACACTGTATTTAATCCAATACAGGTTGACCTTTATTAAAAGTTTTGTATAGGTTTCAACCTAGTATTTTTTAACTTGGCACTTATCTTCACAATTTATTTAGAGCACTGTCGCACTCAACACCATCCTGCTCCGCTGTAATTCAGGTGTTGTAGCACGCTGGGGAGGCACTCGGCCACCCCAGCGGGGACCCAATGATGAAGCATGTCACCAACTAGTGGTGAGTGAGGGTCCTTTTATAAAGAGAAAGGCTTGTCCTTCCCTTTTTTATAAACACATAGGGGCATAGGGTGCCTCTAGTGGTTGTTTCCTTCATTGGATTCACCTTTGTTTTTTGGGGGTATCAATAACTAAATAAAAACTAAAATAATTTTGTTTCTTTTTTCTTTTTCACGGAGTCACTCCTTTGTTGTTTATGACACTAGAACTAGTGGACATCATATGCCAGTCTAACTTCGCACCTTGGTGTGCAGTAGTTGGGATAAGAGCTTGCAATTGTTTTACCAAATAATCTTGAGATATCATATGAAAGATCATATCAAGGTACCTGTAGGTACATATAAATCAAGTCTTATATATACATAAGTTCTACTGAACTTAGTAGTTGTATGTGGTAGGGGCTTAGCACACCCTGACAACAACTCCAAGAGAGGTTCTAGTAGGAAATCTAGTGTAGGTAGGTGCATACACCACACCTCACTAGCAATGTCCTTGGAAGCAGGGCCTAGTGGGCCTCTGACAGAAGACAACCAAAGGTTGCCTTCTAAGTTAGACACCTTCTCTTTTCAGGAACTGAGAAGCTTGTGTGTGGTCAGAAGACTGAGACAAAGACAGAGTCCAACCTTAAACCACCTGGTAGATATCTTAGTGGCTCATGATGTAGAGAATGCTTCCGACCAAGGTAACCAAGGTAGTAGAGAGGGGGGCATTCCTCAACAGAAGAGAATACTAGGGGGGATCCAGTGGTCTCTAATGATGAAGTGGATGCTGACCATGATGAGGTTGATGAAACTGACCTGGGCAACACAGGACTATCTGGAGGTGGAGAGGGCCATGGTAGGCCACCCTCTAACCTTCCAAATAGGACTAACAGTGGTAACAGAAGGCACAAATCACTTTCCAGTTGTTCTGTTCATTCTGATTCCTCAGTTGGGCCCAATGCCTCTGCTCTGAGGAGGATGCCTTCATCTCAGAGAAGAGAGCATAAAGCTAGGATGAGAGAGGCCAAGCTTAGGATCAAGAGGCAAGAAGTTGCCCTTGCAAAAGAGACCCCAGCTCTTTTTTAAGAGAGAAGAAATTGTGTGGGCTAGAGCCCACTGGTGGCAGCAAAATCACTAGTGGTAGGGAAAGGACTCATGACCATAGAAACCTGAACAAAGTTGTGCCCCCCTATCAGATAGGATATGCAATCCACAAGTGGATCACTGTTTTGAAGAGGGCCTGCCAAGTACAGCAGGTACCCCAGAGTCGGTGGGCAGCAGTTTTATGGCTCTCCTTTTCAGATAAAGGCAGAGATAAGCTTCTGACAGTTAATGAACAGGATGCTGACAACTTCTATATCTTGATGAGTGCTCTGGTAGATGGGTTTGGCCTTTCCACTGAGCAGTACAGGTTGCTGTTCAGGGATACCCAAAAGACACAGACTCAGGGATGGACTGATTTTGAAGATTGCGCTACTAAGGCTCTGGAAGGCTGGTTGCTGGGCAGTAAAGTAAGTGACTGTACAGGTTTGTATAACCTTATTATGAGAGAACAAATTCTTAACAGCTGTCAAAACCAGTTATTGCATCAGCACTTGGTTGACTCTTATCTGACCTCTCCCCAAGAATTGGGAAAGAAGGCAGACAAATGGTTCAGAACCAGGGTGAAGCAGAAGGTACAGAACCAAGGCGGTGATCAGAAGAAGCAAGACCAAAAGGGTGGGGAGAAAGCAAAAGACCAGAAGTCTTCTCAAGGTCCCCAAAAAGCTTTTAATGGTGGGGGTTCCCAACAATCTAAAAGAAAGAAGGCCCAAAGAAACCATGGTGCAAGTTTTGTAAAGTAAATACTCACTTGACCAGTGATTGCACCAGAAAGGAGGCAGCTCCACCCACCATTGCCCCTAAGGCAACTGTTCCCCCTAGTTCAGCTGCTGGTGGTTCTCAACAGAAGGGTGTAGCAGGATTAACCCTGGGAACTGAGATGGATTCTGGCCCAGTCAGAATACCAACTCAAGCTGTTTTGATCTGTGATGGGGACACAATCCTGTCCTCTACTGTGAGTCCCAATAACTTGGGCAATTACAGACAAACTCCTTTCATTAATGGCAAAGTGGCTCAGGCCTACAGCGACACATGTGCTAGTGTCACAATGGTGACGCCTGGCTTTGTGGACCCTGGAGAGATCATTCTAGGTGACAAATTACCTAGTGACCAATGCTATTAATGTCACTACCACTCATAGTATGGCAATTGTTAATTTCTCCAGGGGGGGCGGGTAACTGGCCTCAAAAAGTTTGTGGTTAGCTCAGACCTCCCTGAGAATGGTTGCTTGGCAATGACCTGGAGACTTCGGCTTGGGCTGAAGTGGAGTATAGGACCCATGCAGAAATGTTAGGGATATCAGCACATGTTCTTGCTGTGACTAGGTCACAGGTCAGAAATTGCAACACTGAACAGGCACTGGATTCTGGAATAATGAACACATTGCCTACCAGGAGGAGAGGCAGTAGGGTTAAGGCAGTGCCTTCCCCCTTGACTCAGGAAGAGGATCAGCCTTCTCAGGAAGCTGATTGTGAGCCCAAGGAGGAAACTGTCCTAGAAGAGCTTGAGCCTGATCAGGTTGATTTTCTTGGGACAGTGGGACCCTCCAGGGCAGAGATGAGGCAGGCGCAGTTGGACGGTCCTTCTCTTGAACCCCTCAGACAGCAAGCTGCTGCTGAGGCTGCAGGGAATGCTAGTGGGACCCACAAAGTTTACTGGGATGATGGGCTGCTGTATTCAGAGGCGAAAGACCCCAAGCCTAGAGCTTCCAGGAGGTTGGTCATACCTTTGGCATTCAGGGGCTTTCTTCTCACACTAGCCCACGATATTCCCCTTGCAGGACATCTTGGCCAGAACAAGACTTGGGACAGGCTTGTCCCTCACTTTCACTGGCCTCCTATGTCAGCGGATACCAAGGAGTTTTGTCGCTCCTGTGTCACCTGCCAAGCCAGTGGCAAATCAGGTGGCACCACAAAGGCCCCCCCTTATACAACTACCTGTGATGGGGGTTCCCTTTGAACATGTAGGGATTGACATTGTTGGACAATGGATACCCAAACAGCCTCTGGGCACAGATTTATTCTGGTGATAGTGGATCATGCCACCAGATACCCAGAAGCTATTCCCCTGAGGACTAGGCATGGGCGGATTTTGCGGATTGGCAATCCGCGAATTTGCGGATTTGCGAATTTGCGGATTGCGAAAATCCGCAAAATCCGCAAATCTTCGCGGATTTTTTCTTTTTGTGTTCGCACGGGTTTCTGCAAGTTCGCGAGGGTTTTGTACAATTTCGCAAATTGCAAAATTGTACAAAACGCTCGCGAACTTGCAGAAACCCGTGCGAACACAATGTGCCTGCTCATGTATGTACCTCTTGTGTGTATAAACGGTCAGAGAAAGATCAGTTCAGCAGATGAAGAGAAAGAAGCTCCTGGTCACAGGAACAGCACGGGTATTGCGCTCGTGAAAGTCAAGGATGCAAAGTCTATCCAGCATCACAGCTGATTTTCCACGGTAGATTTGGGAAGAAGGCACACCTGTCCAGCCTCGACGACGCTCACGATTGTTTTTGGGCTAATGAATGAGTCACTGAATTTGAGCATCAACTAGTTCGAGCGACCATGTGCGTGTTACTATGCAATCGCCCCGAAGGGCGCAGGGGTCCCTTGAGTGAGCTGTAACTATTTTACAATGGCGCCAGCAAGCTGCCAGCACCGTTGTAAAATAGTTACAAAGTTAGCCTGCACAGGAAGCACTTAGATAAAATAAAGCAGCACCTGCTTCGTTTTATCTAGTGGTTCCTGTGCAAGCTAACTTTGTAACTATTTTACAATGGCGCTGGCAGCTTGCTGGCGCCATTGTAAAATAGTTACATGAGTGGGGGCTCAACTTTTGAACCCGTTACGTCCGCGGATTTTTTTTTGCGGATTTTGCGGGAAATCCGCAAAATTTGCGGATTGCGGATTTCCCAAAAATCCGCAAAATCCGCGGGCGTAACGGATTTCCCGCTCACCCCTAGTGAGGACTACAACAGCACCTGTTGTGGCAAGAGCCCTCCTGGGAGTTTTCTCAAGAGTGGGTTTTCCGAAGGAGGTTGTCTCAGACAGAGGTGCAAAGTTTATGTCTGGATATCTGACTGCAATGTAGAAGGAGTGTGGAGTGAACTACAAGTTCACCACACCCTATCATCCACAGTGCAATGGTCTAGTTGAGTGATTCAACAAGACCTTAAAGGGCATGCTTAAGGGTCTCCCTGAAAAGCTCAGGCGGAGAGGGGACATCCTGCTGCCCTGCCTTTTGTTTGCTTACAGAGAGGTCCCACAGAAGGGGGTTGGTTACAGCCTATTTGAACTTCTGTTTGGGCATCCTGTAAGAGGACCCCTTTGTCTCGTGAAGGAGGGATGGGAGTTACCTCTCAAACCTCCCAAACAAGACATTGTGGACCGTGTACTTGGTCTCCGCTCCAGGATGGCCGAGTACATGAAAAAGGCATTCAAAAACCTTGAGGCTAGTCAGGAATTGTTAAAGGTCTGTCATGACCAAAAGGTTGTACTGACTGTTTCCAGCCAGGATATAAAGTGTGGGGGTTGGAGCCTGTGGCCCCAGCAGCTCTCCAAGACAAGTGGAGTGGACCCCACACTATTGTTGAGAAGAAGAGAGAAGTCACCTATTTGGTTGACCTTGGAACTCCCAGGAGCACCCACAGGGTGCTTCATGTCAACAGACTGAAACCATATGTTAACAGGGCAGACATGGGCTTGCTCATGGCTACTGATGAAGGACAGGAGGAAGAGAGTTGCCCTCTTCCAGACCTGCTCTCTCAGAACCCTGATGATGGTTCAGTTGATGGTGTAGCTTTGGCAGGCAGCCTCACTGGCCAACAGCAGCAGGACTGCAGACAAGTTCTACAGTCCTACAGACATATGTTTTCACTGACTCCGAGTCAGACTACCTGGTGCACTCATGAAGTGGACACTGGGGACAGTCTGCCTGTTAAAAGTAAGATTTACTGGTAACCTGATCATGTCAGGGACTGTATCAGGACAGAGGTCCAGAGAATGTTGGATTTGGAAGTCATTGAGCTCTCAGAGTGCCTTTGGGCCAGTCCAGTAGTCATGGTGCCTAAACCTTACACCCAAGTTGGTAAGAAAGATATGAGGTTTTGTGTGGATTACAGAGGCCTCAATACTGTCACTAGGACAGATGCCCATCAAATACCCAGGGCAGATGAACTCATTGACTGATTGGCATCTGCCAGGTTTTTGAGTACATTTGACCTGACAGCTGGCTACTGGATTATCAGACTAGCTGATGATGCAAACCAAAGACAGCATTTTCAACCCCAGGTGGACATTATCAGTTTGTGGTGATGCCCTTTGGTCTGAGAAATGCACCTGCCACATTCCAAAGGTTGGTGAACCATGTCCTCTCAGGTCTGAATGACTACTGTGCAGCTTATCTAGATGATATTGCTGTCTATAGCTCCACTTGGGAAGATCACCTGATCCACCTAAAGAATGTGTTGGAGGCCCTGCAAAAGGCAAGCCTAACTATCAAGGTTACCAAGTGCCAGATAGGGCAGAATCAGGTTATATACCTGGGCCACCTTGTGGGTGGAGGCCAGGTTCAACCATTGCAGAGCAAGATCCAGACCATAATGGACTGGACTGCTCCAACCACCCAGACTCAGGTCAGAGCTTTCTTGGGCCTGACTGGGTATTACAGGAAATTTGTCAAGGGGTATGGTTCCATAGTGACACCTCTTAATGACTTAACTTCCAAGAAAATGGCAAAGAAAGTTCAGACAGTCAGCTGTCAAAAGGCATTTGATGACCTGAAGCAGGCCATGTGCACTGCACCAATTCTGAAAAGTCTAGACTACTCCAAAGAATTCATTGTTCAAACAATTGCTTCTGATTTGGGGGTAGGTGCTGTGCTTTCACAACTGAATAAAGAAGGTCAAGACCAGCCAGTAGCTTTTATTAGCAGAAGGCTGATACCTAGAGAGAAATGTTGGTCAGCTATTGAAAGGGAGGCCTTTGCTGTGGTTTGGGCCCTGAAGAAGCTGAGAACATACTTGTTCGGTACTCACTTCAAGATTCATACAGACCATAAGCCCCTCTTGTGGCTAAATGAGGTGAAGGGTGAAAATCCCAAACTGCTTAGGTGGTCCATTTCCCTACAGGGGATGGACTTTACAGTGGAAAATAGACCTGGGACTGACCATGCCAATACAGATGAACTATCCATATATTTCCACTTAGAACATGAAGACTCAACTGGTTAAGGTTAGTTTAATGTCCCTGCGTTAGGGGGGGGGGGGGTGTAGGAGAGTAGGGTCTGCTTCCTATGGTCACCCCCACTTTTTGCTGTGATTCTCGGGTTTTTCGACTTTAGTGTGGCTGTGGGCCTAATAATCTGACCCAAAGCCCAGCTGTTCTCTCTATAAATTGATACCATGTACTTTAGGTACATACCAGATTGGTTACTGGGTCACCCTTGTGAGCCCCTGTATAGTGTACCATAGGTACCCAGGGCATAGGTACACCATAGGCCTACCAGGGGCTGCAGCATGTATTGTGCCACCCCTGGGTTGCCTTCCAAACTGACACCCCAGGTCTGATCACACAGGCTGGGTAAGGTGGTGTACTCACCCCTAACTTAGATATAGTATCCCTATATCTGCCTTTATATATAGACACATATACACCTATAAGCCACTCCTATGGTAGGCCTCGACAATCCTGGAGGCAGAGTGCTTGGTTTTATGTGAGAGGGTGCCCTAGCATGAGTGAGCCCCTCTGCAGCTTTCGGTACCATCTCCTTATAGCTGTTCTATGATATAGCTATACCATATACTCTTAAGTGCATTATAATCCTCGCTGGTAATGCTAACTTTGGGTTGGCCTTATCAAAACATGTTGTGAAAGGTGTCAAACACTTTGGAATACTACCCCCTCGCCAGTCCTGGCGGCGGGGGTAGCATTCCTCCCTTCTAGAGGGAGAAGACATGTAGTTACTGCTTCACCCGGTTAAAGTTAAACAGAGCCTCAGCATCACAAAATGGATGCTGCTGCCACAGACACGAGTCTGACTTCCTGCTGCTGGACGAAACTCCGGCAGGGGAGGCCTGAACAATAGGTTTCCTGTCCAGAGAGGTGCCAGCACCGCAACAGACATGGTTTTATTTATTGGCGCAGGTAGGCTGCATCAGCAGATGCTTTTTCAGACAATGCCTGGGGCACACAAGGTGCTCCATGCATAGCCCGGTTCGAACCAGTTGCTGGGGCACGAGCCTCAGCTCTGGCATGAAACTGGACAAAGGGAAGGGGCTGTAACCACCCCTTGCCCAGGTCCACCCATAGGAGGGACCTAGCCAAGTAGTCCAGCCCCCATCCTCAGTATAAGTATAGGAGCTGTGTCCCTAGGACTTTAGATTACACTGGACGAATCTTTGAAAGACATATCCTGGACCTTCGATGTTCCATTCTAACCGGCTAGACAGAAGATATCTCCCTTGTGGTCAAGGAGTGACCACCCTGTGCAAACAGGCACTATTAGCAGCTTTGCCGGTCTGCAGTTTCAAGGCTCCTATCAAAACCCAAAGACTCTTCGACACAAGAACTGGACTTCCAGACGTCTCTGACCCCGACCCATATCCACAGCAAAGCTGAGACCCTTGGTGGACACGAGAGACGTGGGAATCGACATCTTGGACATCCTGCATGTTGCTACCTGCACTCCTTTCCTGAAGCCTCAGTAAGTTGTGTATAAGGGTACGAGAATCCCAAGTGCCGAGCACCATTTGCATTAAAGCCCAGGCCCCCACACTCTGCGAGTGTCCCGTGGGCCTCACCTCTGCTTGATGCGTCTTCCCGGTACATTGCCCGTTGGCTAGTGAGCCCCCTGGAGACTCACTTTTAAAACTTTCTCACTTTCCTGGTTGCTCCAGGCTTGCTCCAGCATCCCTGAAAAGGAGAAGCCACACAGACCTTGCTGGTCTGCAACAGAGCCAATCTCGTCATCCTGTGTGGGTTGCAGTTGCCAAGGCTTGTTGGGTCATATTCGGATACCAAAACTGCAGTCATCTAGATCCATTGTGGGACAGATCAAATACAGTGCCTGGTTATCGTCGATGCCTCCTGGACCTCGTGGCTGAAGAGACAAACTCACCTTCTTCACCTTCAAGCACCCGACATCACCTGGTTCCTTTCTGGTACCTTCCTGGTCACTGGCTAGTGACCCAGACTCTGTCCCTTCTGCTTTCAGGTTCTTCAGATCTTTGATGCACCCTTGGATCCACCCGGACACTTTTCCTCTGGTTGCCTGCAGCACTTCTTTGCAGCTCTCCATAGAAAACGACGACGAAACCTGTCAGGAAAAGACACCTATGCACCCGGCTTCCCTGGGTGATGTAACACGAGTACTCCGGCGCTCCCATGGGTCTTGACTCTCAAAGTGTCCTAGTTTAAAAGGGTTCCATCCTAGTCCATCCGGAAGTGTCCTTAAATTGCATATTTGTAACTGTTACGAACTCCATAGAAAGTCAATGGTAACCCGCGCCTGTGTTTAGACACTGCACGCGGCTTCCATGGGCCTCCTACTTCCTAACCTTTGGTCGATTAGTGTAGCCCCAGTAATTCCACAGGCCCTAGGCCTGCTTTCTAATTCTCTTGTGGTACTTATACCACTTTCTTAGTATAGTTATTAGTGTGTGTTACTAATTAAACCCAGGGCATGTACGTTGAATGTCACTATGGATTGCAGCACATATTGCGCCTTCACTAAAGGGACAATGCAAAACAAGACTGCAAGTGGGCAACCAGTAACCTAGCTATGCAGGGTTAAACTGTAAATTCAACGTGTCAAAATAACTTCTTTTGGCTGATCCTTTTAAATATTAATATGCACCCTTAAGTTTGCCTTAAATGTCCATAAGGCAGGGTGCAGAGTATTTGAATAGCTCATTGATTAGGTGTGAACATGTCTCACAGCTAAGACAAAGGGCCTAGGTGTGGGAGGCTTCCTGTTCCTCTGCCTGGATGCCCATCCGTTTGTTGCCCATGAATCAAATTATCTTTAAAGGGGCCTGCCCTGTCACAGGCAGACGTTGCTCACACCTGGGGGTGTCCCCTCTCTTGCCCTTCGAACAAACCAGGCACCAATGCCAGGGAGTGATGAGCTTGAACTGGTTTTGAGTGGCCACGGGGGAAGGTTACTAATTTCCCCGGCCAAACCTTTAAGGTAGATACAGGAGCTCTGTACAAGGGAAGACATGTTTAGCCATATTGGATTTTAGTAGAGAGGGGCACTGTGGTATTGCTCACAGGAGGGCACACAGAAATTGTTGCAAAAATGAGTGGGCATGCAGCTGGGAACTTTTTTCCTATTGGTTAGGTTGGGGCCAGGAGTCATCCCTGCCCACATACTAGTGCCAGGCATAAGTGTTGTACAGAAGGGCACCCTCTTCAGAACACTGCTGGGCTTGTGGAAGACAGAAAACTGAACCTGCTGTTGTGAAGTGTGAGGAATACCTTAATTGCTGCACCTGCTCCCATGTGTACCTAGGACAAAGATGTGGACTCCAAGGGAAAAAAAGCTAAAAAAAGACCACTGAACCTGCCCTGAACCCTTATGGTGTCTTCTATTGGAATGACTCCTGACCCCCAAGTGCTGTTCCTGAGTTCCTGGAACACTTTGCTGGTGTTAGAGTGTACTCCTTCTGCCCAACCCACAACTGCTAGGACAGAACAGAGAGATACTTTGCCAAATTTCTACTTGCAGAACCGACCAAGACCAGGGTTGCCCTCAAAGCTGCAGCTGTCAATGTGGAATAACCGGTCGGCCTCAACTTACTGATTGCCCCGCAGTTGTCACTTTGTGCTTTTTGGCATTATTTTCATGATTGCATATTTGGTGTCATGTTGTTCATTAAAATATTGTCAACTTGTACAAATGGAATTGGGACTCTTATGGTGTTTTCTTTCGGACTTTTAAAACTGCTTTTTTGCTACTAAATGCTTTATACACTTTCTTAAGTTAAGCATGGCTGCTCTGGGCCATAGCTATCAGGGGTTGAGCTCAGGTTTAAATTACTAAAACCTTTACTGGAACTAACAAGATTAGTGGCAATACTGTTTGTGGAGGACCACCATCCACCCCTAATAATAATCCACATTCTCACATTTACTTATTATGTGAGTTTTTTTGCATGCAGAACAAGTACATTTTATGTTAAAAACGGTATGTAAGCATGTAAGAGAAAATCCTGAACTAGGTGAATTACTTTGTTAATATAAATATTAAAAGTCTGATTGTAGTAGTGATATTTTACTTTAGTGTATGTAGTTAGTTTGTTTATCAATGTTTTTGTAGGTAAGGTTTATTTATTTATTTATTTTTATTTTTTTCCTATATAGCGCCGGAATCGACCCCAAGAGGTATCTCCGCGCTTTGAAGGTCTTCCAAGATGCCAGATCCATACCATAACGTATCAATAAACAAAAAATGCCAATGCTGCCCTTAGATAATTCTAACCATCTCAACATCTCACAATCGATTTTAACATAAAGTGAGGAGATCAATGTCTCTTGAATAAATCTTCAATTTTATTGGTTATTTTACTTTATTCTGAGTTTTTTTGGTTTTCTCTAAATCTCTTTTTATCAGTTTGAAAAAACATATAACATACAAAATATGGAACACATTATATACACTTAAAACACTCCCCAACCAGCACACACATACACTCAGTTGTGAATCACAATCAACCGCTCTCACACACTCTCTACAATACAAAAATACTAACAATTCAATACAGTTCAATATAAATCATATCTCCATTATTGCCATAGACATTTCTTTCCGCCTATTTGTAAATTTTTATAAGCAATTCAACAATTCTTTCATGTTCTTATGGCATCATACATACAGGGTCTACGCGTTTCGAACTCTTCCTATTTTTCGAGTTCTCATCAGGACCGCACTGTGAAAATGACAATGGGGGGAGATCTAAATTAGATTCAAACTTAAGACCATATCTCAAAGCTTACAAGTGGCTCAACATCCGTCTCCTAACCTCTTACCTATGTATCAATGTAACCCAATCACTAAATCGTAGTCATCTTGGTATCCGGCGTATGACCACCTAAACAACAATAACATAAAAAGGCTCAGACGAGCTGTTCAAAGAGGTTCTCTGTTTCACTACAATGATACACCCTCACATGTTCTCACTCACCGGTGTGTCTTGTTTGGTGTACCACCTCTCTGTAAATGGACAGAGATTTTGTGTTAGGCACAAGTCTGCTTATTTGTTTTTAAAGCTTAGTGCCGCGAAGCAAGTCGCTCTTACCTCAATTAGTTATGGTGTTGGCGGAGGTTAATGTAGAATGAACTGATGTTACTCCTGAAATAATAAAGAGTCCTATTATCACTTGCTATTCCACGTCATCTCCAGTGTCCGAACTTGGTGCACTGCCTCTCTCATTACCTTCGGGACAAGGAGTCATCGAAGGGACCCGGAGCAAGCCACCTCGTGGTGTCCTGGAATTACAGCAACGGAGCGTCCAAGTCACTTTCCATCCCCTACGAGGTAAACCCAAGGCCGTCTCCTCACATAGAAACCATCGGGAGTAAGCAATGTCACCGTTAGTCAAGACCTAGCTTCTCCGTGCTCTGGCTCCTGGGGGTCCGCATGTTCTCCAGTGCTCGCACGGCTCAATCCCTACCAACGAAGCGTATATGCCTAACTTCCGGGTCGCCCCATCTTGAAGTGGGTTGTTTGTTTATATCCTCACCAAAACCTTCTCAATATAGACGTGCATTATATTATAATCTTTCAATCACAAAATTGCGGAACTCTTTATTTAGCCAAGAGGTTGTGTGTATTTTCAAATTAGTTGTGCTTAGTGCGCGGTGGTGCCGCCATCTTGGAGTAGATATGTTAAGGTGGTGGTTATTTCTCTCTGTTATACCATAGTCATAAAAGCCCTAGATCTTACACAGCCGGAAACAGATACGTTTTCAAGGATTTCTTAAAGGCATGTAGATTAGTAATTTGTCTTAAGGTTAGGGGCAAAGTGTTCCAGAGAGTGGGGCCCTAATAAGACAATGCACGACCTCCTTGTTTTGCCTTCTTAATCCGCGTAATCTGCAACAATAAAAAGTTGCTAGATCGCAAAGAGCGGGTCGGAATCTAAGGCTGAAATAATTCAGCCAGATATTTAGGGCCAGATCCATACAGGCATCTGTGAATTACACAACAGACTTTAAACTCAATTCTCTGGTGGATGGGCAGCCAGTGGAGCTTATGCAGAAGAGGGCGTGATGGGGACCTAAAAGGAGTGTCAAGGACTAATCTGGCCGCAGTATTCTGGACCACCTGCAAACGGCTCAGTTGCTCCTCGTTGGCTGAGAGGAGCAGTCCATTGCAGTAGTCCAGTCTACTGACGACCAATGTCTGAACCAGTGTTTCCCTATAGCAATCATCCAGGAATGGGAACACACGCCTCAGGAGCCCAATGGTCCTGAGGCAGGTTCCCGCCACCAGATTCACATGTTCCTTTAGTAAAAACGCCTGGTCAAGCCGCACTCCCAGATTTTTCACTATCTGCTTAGGGCAAGGAGCAGCTCCTAGATCCGTGGGCCACCACTCAGGCGACCATAGGAGGGGGGCTTCTCCAAAAAGCACGACCTCCGTCTTGCTCACATTGCATTGTAAGCAATTGGAGGTCATCCAGTCAGATACTGCTCTCATACCGGTGGCAAATGCATGTTTAATTGCCGGTGTCATGGTATGGAAGGGTAACAGAAGCTGGGTATCGTCAGCATACGATACTGGGGTGAACCCATATTCTCTCACAATATCCGCCAAGGGGGCCACATACACATTAAAAAGTGTAGGGCTTAGGCATGAGCGCTGAGGGACCCCCTTAGTGAGCTCCCTAAAGATCGAATGATGGGAGCCCAACTTGACGGTTTGTGATCGACCCGAGAGAAAGCTTTTCAGCCAGGCCAGAGCCGAGCCGCCTATTCCCACCTTCTGCAGACGACCGAGAAGAATATCATGTGAAACCGTATTGAAGGCAGCGGATAAATCCAACAGCACCAAATCATGGAACCTCCTCTATCCTGTGCCATCCTGATGGTATTGGTCACGGAGAGGAGAGCCGACTCAGTGCTGTGGTTAGGTCTGAACTCAGATTGCGAGTGGTCCAGACCACCCGTTGCCTCGATAAACTTAGATAGATAGGTATTCACATGTTTCTCGGTCATCTTACTGATATAGGGAAGTAGGGAAACAGGACGGAGATTGGAAAGGTCTGACCATGGCAAGGCTGCGTTCTCTCGAATAGGGTTCACCACCACTCTCTTCCATTCACCTGGCACATGCCCGTCTCTGAGGGAGAGATTGATCACTGTTTGAATTCCAGGTAGGAGCAGGTTCCCTAAGGAGCCCACCATCTTTGCTGGCAAGAGGTCTGAGGGAGACCCTGTTTTAATTAGATCAACCAGAGAAGTGACTTCAGAAAGAGTAATCTCCGGAAATCTGATAAGTGAGATACTGGCGCACACAGGAGACATAGGAGGAATAGGTGATGTCAGGGAGGAGCTGATGATATTACTCCGAACAGTCTCTGTCTGCTTGATCTTCTCATACATAAGCTCTATTTTATTCTCGAAGATTAATGATATTTCATCACACAGGATTTGAGAGAACTCGTCAGGACTCTCGCAGGCCATAGGTTTTTATAAATGTAGAATCTTATAGAGTTCTCTAGGAGTGTTGCCTGCTTCCTCCAGCTGTGACACAAGACAGCTCCGTCTGGCCATCTTTAAGTTTTTATGATAAGAGGCCAGGGCATCAGTGTACTCTTTCTTATTTGTATCCCTGTGTGATTTCCTCCAAGCTTTTTCTAGTTTTCTGCACTTCTGCTTCTCTCCTCTAAGTTCTTCAGTATACCATATCTCTTGTTTGGTTACTGAATGCTGTTTACAAAGCTTCAGTGGCGCCAGTAGGTCCACCGCTTCTAAAAGAGCTGCATTGTACTTGACTAAGCCGGACTCAACATCATCTATCTCTGTAAAGATGGGTTCCTTCCAAACCCTCTGAAGTTCATCCAGTGTTACCTTGCGCCAGGATCTCCGCAAAGCAGCAGGGAGAGACTTCTGATGTGGAGGGGCAAAACCACAGAAGAAAAATTCCACCATATAGTGGTCGGTTCAGCACACTTGAGATGTTGACCAATATTTAATTTTCAAGCATTTAGTAAAAATTAGGTCCAGAATATGTCCACCAATATGTGTGGGATCATTATTTTGGATCTCTAGCCCTAATATTGGTTGGATGAGGGTCCAACCTATTGATGCTAAATAGTTTAGCTTGTGGATGTTTTCAAACAGCTGTGTCCAGGATGTCTTGCATGTGTTTAGTTTGTCTGAATATGTTTTTCATACAGTTCTATTTTCTCTAAGGTCTGCTAGCTGTCTTCTTTTTTTAAATTTCAGTACATTGGTAGTGGTTGGGATGGTGTTGCACCACGTTCACCTGGAAATAGCTGTGGCACCTTTGCTTAGCACTGATTGCTTTGGCGTCTCTCTTTGGTGTACTTTCATAGATGCTTCACCGTGGAATGTGATACATGGATTTGTGCCTGTGACCTGCAGGCTGCAGAGACAAACCAGGATGTCTTCAAAATAACCTGGGGAAAGGCAACATTTGTATTAATGTATTTTGTAGTTCCGGAACTCTATCATTAGGTTGTAATGATTGACTACTTCAGTGAGAAGATCAAAAGTAAAATCAGGTTTTTTAGCTAATAAGAAAATGTGTTGTTTGTGGAATAGTCCACATTTAGGATCTGATTAAAAAAAAAATCTGTAACTTTACTGAAGAAATATCTCCTCCTCTGCCTAGTTGTGATTTCCGGGCTTTATAGTGGAAAGCTGCTCCAGGCACTTGTTCCAGATGTACTCTGGAAGGCTGCTTTATTTGTTCTCCTTATTTATGTTTTAGGACAGCAGCATATGGTTTGTACCATACTCGGGTCGTATTCGCTCTCACAATGTAGGTGCTATGCACAACAAACAAAGTGGGGTGATAAAATGTTTTCCCAGTGAAGGATTTAAGTCTACGTTATGATAAACATGGACAAAACAGAAATATAGAGGGGAATATGTACAAGGGGATTGCAACACTGGAATGTCACTTTTACTGAAGTTCCAGTGGCGCAATGCCCTGCTCCATATTTACAAAGTGGAGGTAAATCACTTTTTCTGGCTTAACGGCACTTCTTAAATATGGTACCCTGTCACGCAGGTATCTGCGCCAAAGGGGCGTGCAATGGGTGTGCTGTGTCCACCGCAACACCCATTGCTTTTTGAAGCTGTCTCAGATTTACAAGGATCTGTAATTCTGAGGCCGCTCCAAAAACTATTGTCAATCAAAAACAGGAGTAAGATTGGCGCAACAAGGAGAAATACTATTTCTCCTCATTATTGCTTTTTCTATGTGAGCTGCATTGTGCAGCACACAAAGAAAGATCAAAACATCATTAAATAATGGCGATTTGCTACTTCTATGTGTGCTGGAGAACGGAGCACACATAGAAGCAGCAAATCACCATTATTGATAGTGTATGTGCAGGAAGGGACACCTTCCTGCACATAAGCAATCATCCCTGCACTATGGCGCAAGGTGTCTGTGTTGGCACAACGTAGCTATTTTTCGTGCTAGCACTAGGGAAAACACAGGGGTGCACCATATTCTTGTAAATAAAGCGTATTCCTGTATTTTGTAAATGGCGCTGCACTGCATAATTTGGCACAGCGCCACGCTGCCCCATTTTCTAGTACATATGCCCCAGTGATTCCCTGGCACACTATAAATAGGAGTCTGTTGCTGGTGAAATTAAATTCCCATACTAATGGTGAGAAAAAAATTGGCATATGAGAACTTGTCTTCTTTGTCTAATGAATTGATATATAATTAAGTTGAGCCTGAGTCAGTGAGAATGTGATGCTCTGACGAGCTACTGTAGTGGAGGATGGAAGAGAAGCCCCACCCACTCTCTGCCCATATTTGTCATAGGCTTCTGTCTTTTTCCTTCATAAATGCAGGCTTCTGATTGATTGATAGGTTTATTAGTCTGTCCTTAGTATTGCCTTGTCTTCATGTGTAACCTCCCATGGCAACAGGCCCCTTAACTTCAGATGTTACACAGCACGTCTTATTTAGTCTTGTAAGCACTATTTTCTTCATTGAGTTGTTGTTCCTTTTGATAGGACGACGTGCCTTGCTAACATTCAGCGTGCCCTGCGTGCTGTAAATATTTTTTTAATCTTTATTTGCGTTGGCTAAAATCGCTGCACATATTTTTTAAATCTTTATTCACTTCGGTTAAAATCGCTGCACTTGCGCTCTAACTGTAAACAGCCTAACCTTAAGCACTCGTGCTGCAATCACAGGAAGTTGTCCCGAAGCTGGGATTTATTTGGCCTCCCCATGCCACAAAAACTAAAAAGTATATTTTCATGTAGAAAATGTGCTTGTCATGTAAAGCGCTTTATTGCCGGCAAATTATGTTCACGCTATATAAAGCGACAAAAAGCACCAATTACACATTTCACATATAACTCAGATTTATTTAAGCTTTATTCGATTTTTGTAGAATTAAAAAATCATAAAAGCAACATCAACAGAAAATCGATACATAATGTACATAAATATAACATTACAGTTGAGGAAAACTGGCTGCGGATACAAAAGTTTTTAAGAACACATTAAACTGCATAGAGACCCCTTCCCAACATCTGGGTATAATCCGCCTTTGACCGGATATATAGTGTACTTTGGGTAGAAGTCATGTAAGTCCCAGACGGATATGGGGCCGTCTCCTTTTTGGGGCGGGTAGGATCGTAGAAGGGGGACAATGTTCCTGTTTCTAAATTTCACTAGGACCAGATCCCCACTAATGTCTTTGGTTAGAGACCCTAGCCAGCCCACCCTTCAAACACTCAGGATACCACCGTCATGATTGGGTGCGAGTGGTCTGTTTTTGGAAACCCAGAATATGACCTTGTTTAAAAGTTCCTGACGGCTTTCAAATTTCCCATGGCAGGGTGCTGGTATTCCTGATAGAACAAGAACAAATGGGGCGGCTTCAGGGGGCAAGTGTATGGATGCTACTCTACTTGGATCCGCTCTGGCAGCAGTATACTTATTAGACCCAGATTTAGGAGCGACTTTGGTTATAACAGATTTTTTAGGAAGCTGTGGAGAAGTTTGGGCGTGTTTGCTTAGGTTAATAGGCAAGGGAACATTTGTGGCAGTAAATAAGTCAGAACCATTGGGTATTGCCTTCTTGGGCGTGGACGGAGAATTAATTGTAGTATTTATCTCTTTTGTTATGGAGATAGCCGGAAGGGCTCTTCCCCCGTTAGGTGGGTCATTAATAAGTGGTGGGGGGTTGGCTACAATGATTCTCTCGATACCCGTTATTCTATCACCCAGGGCATTGATTTTTTCTACCAGTGGTGATAAGATAGAATTAAGCAATGACTCTATCTGAGACAGTAGAAGTACTTGGTCTACATAAGTTCCACTCTCTGCCGTAGCTAAAGGGGTTGGTGACTGGCGATGTAGGACCAGCGCACGGGTTTTGGTGTGTTTAGATGATTCCCGCTTTCAATAGTCTCGTCATGCATCCTTTTATCATTTGGGCCCTGAAACAAGGCAACACCTTGGGTATTGTCTATTAGAGATGGTAGGAATGAGTCACATGAGATCCTAATTGGGGTAAGAGTGCTAATGCTTTTTATGGGAGATGGGGATGCCACTAGGGCATACTTAGTGCCGCATAGAGAATTTATTTCCTCCCAAAAAGACAAGTTCTGCAAGCTAACAGGGTTCGATGGAGGAGATTGCCTGGTGTCTATCAATTGTCGCGACTCGTTCACGTCTTCACAGGGAGTGGGCAGTATTCGATTGGTCACAGTAAAGTTCAGGGTCCCCTGGCCTGGGTCAACTATTAAAGAAGATTTCTTATTGGTCCCCTTGCGTGACATAGTACAATGTAGTAATATAATAACAATAAGATCCCGATGTACTTCCTCTTACTGCGGTACCAAGGGGGGTGGCCCTTCCCGTCCTCCTCGGTCCTATGAGGGCCCGCCCTTTGCCCGGGCTTCGCCCCGGGCTATGTCCCGCGTCACGGGAATAGGAGCGTGATTAAATCACTTCTGGCGAGGGGGCGGAAACGCCAAGGGAAGAGGCAGCAGCTGGGTAGCAAAGAGCCTGCTGGACCTCGCAGTCCCTCGGCGTCTGTGTCCAACCAGGTCCTTTCCCCTTCGCACAGTCCACACGGGGTGAATGAGCGCTAGCAAAGCGCAGGAATCCCTCGACGATGACCTACCCTCGCTGCCTGGGAACAGCAGCACTCCGTGAGCGGCTCCCGCGGCGCGGGGGCCGCGATAGGTATTTGAAATGTCCAGGCGAGGGGGCGGGAACGCCGAGGGAAGAGGCAGCAGCTGGGTAGCAAAGAGTCTGCTGGACCTCGCAGTCCCTCGGCGTCTGTGTCCAACCAGGTCCTTTCCCCTTCACACAGTCCACACTGGGTGAATGAGCGCTAGCAAAGCGCAGGAATCCCTCGACGATGACCTGCCCTCGCTGCCTGGGAACAGCAGCACTCCTTGAGCGATTCCCGCGGAGCGGGGGCCGCGATAGGTATTTGAAATGTCCAGGCGAGGGGGCGGGAACGCCGAGGGAAGAGGCAGCAGCTGGGTAGCAAAGAGCCTGCTGGACCTCGCAGTCCCTCGGCGTCTGTGTCCAACCAGATCCTTTCCCCTTCACACAGTCCACACGGGGTGAATGAGCGCTAGCAAAGCGCAGGAATCCCTCGACGATGACCTGCCCTCGCTGCCTGGGAACAGCAGCACTCCGTGAGCGGCACATATGACTCAAACTTTCCCGAAGTGCATCAGCCACTCTCACAGACAATAGTAGTGTATTATAGCACTGGGTTGTAGCCTTACACATCAACTGAAAGTGCGACAGTTTGCTGCTTGGTTAAATACCTAGGCCCCAAAGGCGAGTCCAATTACATTGCAAATGCCTGTTTTTAGGTTAGAGGCAACATTCTGTACTTTTGAGGGATTAAGTGAAGGTGCAATTGTGATATATTTTTGATACACTGATGGGAATACCCATTGGTCTCGTTTCATTCAGTTTAGTATCGCACTCTCAGAAGCCATTTGAGTAATATTTAGTACACTTTTAATATGTTTCGTCTTTTGTAGTGTTTCTTGCTACATTTGGGTGTTAAAAGAATAATGATAGTAGGAATATCCCATACAACTTAAGAATGGTTTCCCTTTTTAGGATGTAGTATGTGTTTGTTCAGTTTACATTTGGGGTCTCTAAAAAAATTGTTTTAGTTTTCTGAAGATGTTACCATTCATTTTGTATTCATAATCAGTTTAAAACATGTTTTTGAAAATAACTGATGGGAAGGAATTCATACGCTACCAAGTGGCAGAAGCATTTGGAGACAGAGGAGCTAGGTAGTGGAGCCTACGTGCAAAATATAAAGTGGGATGGGGATGTAGGGGGGTTAGTTTGGTGGAGGAACACAGAGAGCGTGGGTGTTCATCTGAAGGGAGAAAGCAGCACACATGAAGTAGAGAGCAAGTAGAGACATTCACTCCCTTGAAGTGGTGAAAGCAAAATAAACAAGAAAACAAATAACCTACAGCGAAGTGCTGGAAGGAAAAGAAATATGTAAGGTCCCTGATGTAAAGCTGTTGGGGGATATAATTCACCTAATCACAATAATGCTAAAGAAGCTATGCTCCAGGAAAGGGACAAACAAAATAAAAGGATAGTCATAGAATAAGATTGACAAAAAACACAACGAATGGTAATCAGTGGTCAGACAAAGCACACTGTGAGCACTGGTACTGTGCACAATAGCTTTTCGAAAACACACAGCTAACAGCTGTCTGTAGCTGAGACCCCAAAAAGACTAGATCACACATAGTTAGCACATGCATTTTGTAGATGATTCCTTGATTCTGGTGATGCATGTTTCATACGTTTATAAAGGCCTCAGGAAGAAGGATTGCAGTTCATCGCATTTAAGGTTGTGTTAAAATGTAAGATGCAAACCAAGGATGACAATTGCTATAAAAACATATCCCACAAATACACCTGTAAGACAAACATGCTTAACTTTTCAGATGTCATGAAAGTTTATTACTATTGAACGTGTGCCCTTCAGTGCAAAATTAACATGTCAATTATGGTTGGTGCACCCGGTAGTGTACTGTGCATTTTTAAATGCAACAGTAATTGAACATGTATCAGACACTAAATATCTGGTGGCTAGGAGATCACAGCATAGGATAGTTCATATTTAATTCTGAACTGTAATACATTTCATATTCTTCAATAAACATACCAATTAGATTATTTTCAACTCTCTTAGATGGGGTTCCCCAATCATTTCACAATCATTCAATGAATTGTTTTCATATCACATAAAGTACAGTTACCGGATTTTACACTAAATGTTTAAAACTTCTTGCAACTATACAAATTCTCGGACATTTAAAACATTTTATATCAACCTGAGCACTGAATGATTTGTTGGAAAATATAATATGGATCTAGCTATTAAGGGTACATTCATTTAGCAATCTTCTCACAATAAGCCAATTGTAACAATGAATTGGCAAAATAAAACAAAAGCAACACAATTGAATTTGAAAAAAGCTGAACTCAATGCAATGGCAAAGGTACCTGGAAACAGGTTATCTAACAACAGTTTTGAAAAGTGTTAAAAAAAAACAACTAAGAAAGATCTTGGGCCAGATGTAGGTAGCCCAATACCGAACGGTAACGGCCGAAAGTACCGAATTTCGGCCGTTACCGACCGGTATTGGGCATTTGAGATGTAGGAGGCAGGTTTAAGGATTCGGTAATTTACCGAACTGTAATTTAAGGAATCAGTAAATTACGGAATTCTTAAATACCGATTCAGTAAATTACAGAATCCTTAATGTAGGGAGCACTCAAGTGAGTGCATTCTCCATTTAAGGATTCGGTATTTACCACCAACTACAAGTTGGTGGTAAATATCGAAAACCTTTGAAAAAGCAAATTTGAGCTTTTCCAAAAGTGCCATGTGGCAGACATACATGCCCTTAGGGCATGTATGTGTGCCACATGTGCACCCATGCACTATTCAGGGGTGCAACAGGGTGGCAATGTGACACAATGCCACCTTTGTAAGTCTTCCCCCTATTACCGATTCGATATTTACTGAATCTGTAATTCTCATTCATTCCTATGCGCCTCCAGGCCCATAGGAATGAACGGGAATTACAGATTCGGTAAATACCGAATCAGTAATTACCGAATTTTACCGATTTGGTAAAATTTACTGAATTTTTTCCTACATAGCATTTACCGATTCTAAAATATCGAATCGGTAAAATTCGGTAATTTAGAATCGGTATATGTAGATTACCTACATATGGACCCTTATTCTGAACAAAAGATGCAAGTTTCCATCAAAATAGTGAATTGTGCGCATGCCATATGTTCGGGAATACATTGCTATTTAATGGTTAATAGTATTAATCGTTTTTCTTAATATGTAAAATAATTGTTCCTTATGGAGATTTCTGTTCCTTAACACCCACAGAAACTACGGGCCTCATTATGTCATTTTGGTGTAGGACAGCTCAGCAAGGAACCGTGTTGCGCTGCCCTTCGCCAAAGTGAACGGGCAGGAATGCATCATATTTGAGCAGTGTAGTGCATTCCTGTCCTTCCTGCCTGCAGTGGCGCCGTTTTGGCAGCCAAGCGCCAGCGTAGGCTCTGTTTCAGGCAGTGTTAGAACCGGCTGTCTCTAGTTGGCAGAGGTATACACTTCTGACAAATAGGGACACACCTTTTCTAATCAGGGCAAGGGGATCACACCCTTTGATACCCCCTGCTCACCCCCTCGGTAGCTTGGCAGAGCAGATAGGCTTATCTCGGAGGCTGTGCGTTAAGCATTTATGACCACATACAGTAATAAAGTGAATACACTACAAATGGACACGACACAGTAGTATTATAAAAATAAGTATTTTTATATAAGGCTTAGCACAAGACCAAATAACGACAAAAATATACACAATCTTGATAAATACTCTGGGAAGGGAAAAATAGTTCAACGGTAGTTTCTTCTTTAGCACAAAGTCTTTAGTATCAAAGCAAATCTTCTTCCTGGAAACACAGTTCTTAGCAACAAGGTAACCCACACGGGGGCTACACGACGTCGAGGCAAAGTTAATCCAAAGGTTCGGCGTCGACCGCGAGGAGCGCTACGTCGAGCCCGGAGTCACACGGACCCCCAACAACACAGTACCTTGGAAAATGAAGCACACGATGATCAGTGGACTCGAGCAATCCGGCGTCGCGTCTTCGGTGTCGATCCGGCCTCAGCAGGCGTCGTTGTCGATGATGCGGTTGCAAAGTGTGAGCAGCGCTCACGACGTCGAGAGGGCACGCAGTCGATGCGATCAGCAGCGGTGCAGACACGAGGTCCCTTGGAGCTGGAGCCGAACTCACTGCTCACTGGCGTTGCTGCTGGCGTCGATCGGGCCCTGCGGCCGGCGTCGAGGAAGCGGGACACTGGAGCCGTTACTCACGATGTCGAGCTGGATTCGGCGATGTCCGTCGGCGTCGAGGTTGCTGGTTCTTTCAGAGGTGCTGGATTCACAGGTTCCAGCAAATAGCACTTGTAGCAGATGAAGTCCTTTAGCCCTGTGACTTCAACAGGAGACTGGCACTCTTCCAGTCCTTGGAGATTTTCTTAGCAAGCGTGAGAGTACACACACAGTTCCTCTCTCCTGGTTCCTTGGCAAAAATAAAGAAGCACTGCAGGATTCCCCCCAGCAAACAGCACACTGGCAGAAGGGGTAGGCAAGTCCTTAGATCAGCAGGCCTCTTGTCCTTGGTTACAGGGTTCCTTGTCAGATGTGATCTGATTTCTTGGTTCAGGGGTCCTTCTCTTATACCCCTTTTCGGCTTTGATCCCTTTGTCCATGCAGGGGAATTTCCCAACATCCTGGGTCTGTTGTGGGTGGAGCCAGGCAGAAGCACCTGGCCTATTCATTGCGCAGGGCTGGGTCACCAGACGCCCCGCAGGAGGTGGAGCCAGCATTGTCACTGGCAGGAGCAGAGCTATTGGCCTCCTGGCAGGAGGTGGGGCTAGGATCGTCCATGGCAGGCACAGAGCCGTCAGCCGCTTGGCAGGAGGTGGAGCCGACATTGTATCAGGCAGGGCAGGCTATCAACAACTACTCTCCCCCTACTCTCAACGCAAATGTCCCACTCATCCCACACTGACTCATCCAGACCTCTGGAGCCCCCGAGCTCCTGTCACACACACGCAAGACCAGCAGAAACCAGAAATGGTTAGACAAGAAAATAGACACTTTCTAAAAGTGCTATTTTCAAACCCAGAGTCCAAAAACCATCCTCACCAACGGATGCGTAATTAAACCCCAAGTTCAGGGATACCAAACTCGACATTGCACCATGCTCCCCGAGCCAGCTAGGATCATAGCATTAATAATCCCGGCGGCCCATTCTGACTAATGGAGAGCAGGCTACCTCGCAATAGTGAAGAACGAAGATGGCTGTAATTCACTATTAGGACATGCCAACTTGGTCAGGCGTGTCCTACCTTATACTTACAATGCACCCTGCCCGTGGGCCTACCATAGGGGTGACTAACATGAAGTCAAGGGAAGGTTTGAGGGGCTGGCAAGTAGGTATACTTGCGCAGCCCGCGTGACAGCACTAGGCTGCACGTGGGTCTCGCAATGACCGACCCGTAGACATTCTTTTACGAGGCCGCTCTTGTGGGTGGCACAACACGTGCTGCAAGCCCACGAGCGGCATTTGTATTTACAAGCCCCGGCACTCCTGGTGCACTAGACTAGGGACTGATAGTAAACCAAATAAGCCAAACATGGATACAATCGATACATCAATTTAACATAGGGAGCACTTGCGCTGTGGCACTGATCAGCAGTGGCACAGCGCCCAAAGCATATACCAGCAAAACATCGTAAAACAGTGGAGGCAAACAGAAAAAATGGAGGAGAGACTCAAGCCAATGATGTCAGGTCTAACACGTGTCCCCTCCAGCTGAAATGTGGGGAGAACTACCCTTGTCCTAGGGAGTGCTCATCACTAAGGCGGAAAAATCTGGACAGACCATCAGCATTGGCGTGATCTGTACCAGGGCGGCGTTCCACCGTAAAGTCCATCCCCTGTAGGGAAATGGACCACCTCAACAGTTTCGGATTCTCACCCCTCATCTGCATCAACCATCTGAGGGGCCTGTGGTCTGTCTGAACCCGGAAGTGAGTCCCAAACAGGTAGGGTCTTAGCTTCTTCAGCGCCCAGACCACAGCAAATGCTTCTCTCTCTATCGCACTCCACCTCGTTTCCCTGGGAAGTAGCCTTCGACTGATGAAGGCTACAGGCAAGTCTCGGCCCTCTTCATTCACCTGAGCTAGAACCGCCCCTACGCCATGCTCTGAAGCGTCCGTCTGGACAATAAATTCTTTCGAGAAGTCGGGTGCCTGGAGTATAGGTGCTGTGCACATTGCAGTTTTCAGGGTGTCGAAGCCCGTTTGACAGGCATCAGTCCAGATCACGTTTCGTGGCTGCTTCCTGGAAGTCAGCGAAGTCAAGGGGTGCACAATGTTACCGTAATCCTTGACAAACCTCCTGTAATAACCTGTGAGTCCTAAGAAGGCTCTCACCTGAGTTTGGGTTTTGGGCGGCGCCCAAGCCAGGATGATATCAATCTTGGGTTGCAGGGGGGCAACCTTGCCGCTCCCTACTTGGTGCCCCAAGTACACCACCGAACCCTGCCCAATCTGGCACTTACTGGCTTTGATTGTGAGGCCTGCTCTGCGCAGAGCCAACAACACTTCCTGGAGGTGGCGCAAGTGTTCCTCCCAGCTGGCGCTGAACACTGCGATGTCGTCCAGGTAAGCGGCACTGAAATCCTCCAGTCCAGCCAAGACCTGGTTGACCAACCTCTGGAAGGTGGCAGGGGCATTCTTCATCCCAAAGGGCATCGCCCGGAACTGGTATAGCCCATCTGGTGTGGAGAATGCAGACCTCTCCTTTGCCCCATCAGTCAAGGCGATCTGCCAGTACCCAGACGTTAGATCAAACGTACTAAGGTACCGGGCAGCCCCCAACCGACCTATGAGCTCATCAGCTCTGGGGATGGGGTGCGCGTCAGTCTTCGTGACCGAATTGAGTCCTCGGTAATCCACACAGAACCGGAGTTCCGGTGAAGCACCAGGCGCTGCAGCCTTCGGGACCAAGACCACTGGGCTGGCCCAAGGACTGCTAGAGGACTCAACCACCCCTAACGCAAACATTTTGGAGACCTCCTCCTTAATGTATGCTCGAACCTTGTCAGTCACCCTGTAAGCCTTGTGCTTCACAGGAGGGCTGTCTCCGGTGTCAACGTCATGGACACACCAATGAGTGACACCCGGAACCAAGGAAAACAGATCCGGGAGTTGTCCCAACAGGTGGCGACAATCCTGTTTCTGCTCAAGGGTCAGTGTGTCAGAGAGGACCACACCATCCACTGACCCGTCTTGCTCTTTAGCACACAGGAGGTCAGGAAGAGGCTCACTCTCCTCCTCCATTCCAGCATCTGTAGCTAGGAGCATGCCCACTTCGGACCTTTCTAAGTGGGGCTTCAAACGGTTGACATGCAGGACCCGCAAGGGGTTCCTGGGAGATTTCAAGTCCACCAAGTAGGTGACATCGCTCTTCTTCTCCACAACCTTAAACGGTCCAGTCCACCTGTCCTTGAGCGCACAAGGTTCCACAGGGGACATGACCCACACTTCTTGACCAGGCTGAAGCTCTACCAGAGTGGCATTCCGGTCGTACCATCGCTTCATCTCCTCCTGGCTGGCCTCCAGATTTGCCTGAGCAATTTCTTTGAAGCGCCGAGTCTGGTTCCGAAAGGCCAGCATGTAGCTGTATACATCCTGGGGAGGTTTCCTGGGAGATTGCTCCCAGCCTTCCTTGACCAGACTCAAAGGCCCTCTTACCGGGTGACCGTACAAAAGCTCAAAGGGGCTGAACCCTAGGGACTTCTGCGGCACCTCTCGGTAAGCAAACAACAGGCATGGCAAGAGGACATCCCATTTCCGCCTCATTGGTTCTTCAAGACCCATGATCATGCCTTTAAGGGTCCGGTTGAATCTTTCAACCAGCCCATTCCCTTGAGGGTGGTAAGGAGTGGTGAACTTGTAGGTTACCCCACACTCCTTCCACAGAGACTTCATATAGTTCGAAATGAAGTTGGTGCCCCGATCTGACACCACCTCTCTGGGGAACCCCATCCGGGAGAAAACACCCATCAGTGCCCGTCCCACCACGGGGGCCGTCACTGTTCGGAGAGGGATGGCTTCCGGGTACCGTGTGGCATGGTCCACCAAGACCAGGATGAACCTGTTGCCCAGGGCTGTCTTGGGGTCCAGGGGCCCAACAATGTCAATACCCACCCGGTCAAAGGGGGTACTGACCACTGGAAAAGGTTGGAGGGGAGCCTTCTGCTTCCTTCCGCTTTTCCCACTTGCCTGGCAAGTGTGACAAGTCTTACAATGGATGTCTACATCCCTTCGCATCTGAGGCCAATAAAAATGGGTGACAAGCCTGTCATAGGTCTTGTCCTGCCCCAGATGTCCAGCTAACGGAACGTCATGAGCCAAACCCAGTAGGAAGGCTCTGAAGCGCTGGGGTACCACCAGCACACGGGCTGACCCAGGCTCAGCAGCCTTAGGCTCGCTATACAGGAGGTCGTTCTCCCAGTACACAAAATGTGACCCTGACTGATCACCTGAGGATTGGGCTGAGGCCTGCTGCCTCATACCCACAAGAGAAGGGCACACCTTCTGTTCGGCACAGAATTCCTCCCTGGAGGGACCACCATCCTGCTGCCAATGGGTTAGCTCGGGCAGGTCTCCCAGTTCGGCAATTTGTTCCCCTGTGGGTTCCAGGGCATCTTCCTCAGGGTCTACCTCCTCCTGGACCACGGGAACTATGGGGGCCGGTTTCCCGCGCCTCCTGCCTCTTCTCTTCACAGCTGGGTCCTGGGCCGTACTTTCAGGCTCCGGGACCCCATCAACACCCTTACTCGCTGTCATCGATCGAGTGGTTGCACACACCCACTCTGGCACGCCCAACATTTTCCAGTGCATCTCCCTCTCCACCTTAGCCCAAGGGGAGTCTTCTAAATCATTGCCCAGGAGACAATCGACAGGCATGGCGGGCCTCACAGCAACCTGAAGAGTACCTGAAACTCCCCCCCATTCAAAGGAAACCTGAGCTACCTCACACTCTTTCTGGGAGTTGTCAGCAGCTATCACAGGGTAGAATGCGTGGGGAACCACCTGCTCTATGGACACCAAGTGACACTTGACAGCTGTCACACTCGCTCCGGTGTCTCTGAGAGCTTCCACTCTATGGCCATTAATGGTCACCCACTGCCTATATTTACTAATGTTACTAGGCAGAGGGGGTGGAGGGACCATTTCCATGTCTCCTAGCGAGACCAGGGACATTTCTGCGGGACCCCTCCCACCAGGGACAACCATCTCCTCCCCTCCCAGGGCTACACTCGCCAACTGACGGGGGGTGCACGCGGCGGTGCATTCGAATCCTTCTTGGGACACTGGGGGTCATAATACCGGTGTCCCACCTGCCCACAACTGTAGCAGGTTAGGGGGCCCCTATGAACAGGTTTACCCGTCGGGGCCCCTGGCTTCTTCTCAGGGGGAGGCTGGGAACCTTTCCCTCGGTTCCCTTGGGGATTACTTTGGGGCCCTTTCTGAGACTCCTTCTGTTTACCCTTGTCCCCCCCACTCTTCTGCTGGGGACCCTGCCCACCTTTGGCTGAGTCTCCCACTGGACCCTTGTGGACCCTGGTACTGACCCAGCGGTCTGCCTCCTCAGCAAGTTTTCTAGGGTTAGATATCTTGCTATCAATAAGGTGCTGGCGCAGCTCTGGAAAACAGTTATTAGACAAATGCTCCCAAGCAAACAAATCATAAAGAGCTTCATAACTTTCCACTTTGCTGCCCTTTACCCAACCATCCATGGCTCTGCAAAAATAAGACACATATTCAACCCATGTCGTACCAGGCAACTTCTTACATTCTCTAAAAGCTTGTCTGTACTTCTCGGGGGTTAGGCCATACCGCAACATTAAAGCATCTTTCATATGAGCATACGACATCCTATCCTCAACAGGCATGTCTAACAGGGTATCTCTCCCCTCATTCACAAAGCGACCCCACAACCCCGCTCCCCAATTCTTCTCAGGGACCTGGTGGGCCAACAATGCTAACTCATATGCTTTAAACCACTGACCAATATCTTCGTTCCTATGATAATCCTCTATCACATCTTTGGGAAAATAAAACCTACTTTCTGCAGGCCCAGATGGGATGCTGCCACCAGAGGGATTCAATTCTAACTTTTTAGCTTGGATGTCCAACTCCCTCAACTTGGTACCATGCTCCAAAGCTAACTTCTCTCTTTCAAAATCTAACCTTTTGGTCTCCAAATCAGCTTCTCTTCTACCTCTTGCATTTTCTAACTCCAACTGCCCATTTATCTTTAGCCTTGCATTTTCCATGTTGTATGCACGCTCCTTCGCCCTTTCTTCTCGTTCTTCAGGGGAAAGACCTTTGGAGGAAACACTGCTTCCGGGAGAGGACTCAGGCCCATTCGCTGGCGCCTCCTCTTCCCCTTCCACTGGCGGTACCACCACCGGATCAGTGGGATCTCTGGACTCTACCCAGGCCTGCAATGCTTTGACATATCCATCCTTTCTTGAGAGGCCTGTGGTAGGAACTTGGAACTGCTCGCAAAAGTATTGCAGCTGCTTCTTCCCGTATGTCTTCAGCTTCTCCCTATCAAATTCCTCCACAGCAACAACAGGGGTAGTGACTCCGGTGTCACTCATGGTCAAAACTGGCAGTGTTTAAAAAATCAAGCTTTCGAAAAGCGGAGAACCAAAAATGGAATCCTTCCAAGTAGATTGTGACTGCGCTATGGTCTGCTTTCACTATGTAGCGCACACTAATCACTGCACATGGGTCATAAATGCAAAGTTCAAATCCTCACCGCTGACCCACCAATGTTAGAACCGGCTGTCTCTAGTTGGCAGAGGTATACACTTCTGACCAATAGGGACACACCTTTTCTAGTCAGGGCAAGGGGATCACACCCTTTGATAACCCCTGCTCACCCCCTCGGTAGCTTGGCAGAGCAGATAGGCTTATCTCGGAGGCTGTGCGTTAAGCATTTATGACCACATACAGTAATAAAGTGAATACACTACAAATGGACACGACACAGTAGTATTATAAAAATAAGTATTTTTATATAAGGCTTAGCACAAGACCAAATAATGACAAAAATATACACAATCTTGATAAATACTCTGGGAAGGGAAAAATAATTCAACTGTAGTTTCTTCTTTAGCACAAAGTCTTTAGTATCAAAGCAAATCTTCTTCCTGGAAACACAGTTCTTAGCAACAAGGTAACCCACACGGGGGCTACACGACGTCGAGGCAAAGTTAATCCAAAGGTTCGGCGTCGACCGCGAGGAGCGCTACGTCGAGCCCGGAGTCACACGGACCCCCAACAACACAGTACCTTGGAAAATGAAGCACATGATGATCAGCGGCGTCGAGCAATCCGGCGTCGCGTCTTCGGTGTTGATCCGGCCTCAGCAGGCGTCGTTGTCGATGATGCGGTTGCAAAGTGTGAGCAGCGCTCACGGCGTCGAGAGGGCACGCAGTTGATGCGATCAGCAGCGGTGCAGACACGAGGTCCCTTGGAGCTGGAGCCGAACTCACTACTCACTGGCGTTGCTGCTGGCGTCGATCGGGCCCGGCGGCTGGCGTCGAGGAAGCGGGACACTGGAGCCGTTACTCACGATGTCGAGCTGCATTTGGCGACGTCCATCGGCGTCGAGGTTGCTGGTTCTTTCGGAGGTGCTGGATTCACAGGTTCCAGCAAATAGCACTTGTAGCAGATGAAGTCCTTTAGCCCTGTGACTTCAACAGGAGACTGGCACTCTTCCAGTCCTTGGAGATTTTCTTAGCAAGCGTGAGAGTACACACACAGTTCTTCTCTCCTGGTTCCTTGGCAAAAATATAGAAGCACTGCAGGATTCCCCCCAGCAAACAGCACACTGGCAGAAGGGGTAGGCAAGTCCTTAGATCAGCAGGCCTCTTGTCCTTGGTTACAGGGTTCCTTGTCAGAAGTGATCTGATTTCTTGGTTCAGGGGTCCTTCTCTTATACCCCTTTTCGGCTTTGATCCCTTTGTCCATGCAGGGGAATTTCCCAACATCCTGGGTCTGTTGTGGGTGGAGCCAGGCAGAAGCACCTGGCCTATTCATTGCGCAGGGCTGGGTCCTCAGACGCCCCGCAGGAGGTGGAGCCAGCATTGTCACTGGCAGGAGCAGAGCTATCGGCCTCCTGGCAGGAGGTGGGGCTAGGATCGTCCATGGCAGGCACAGAGCCGTCAGCCGCTTGGCAGGAGGTGGAACCGGCATTGTATCAGGCAGGGCAGGCTATCAACAACTACTCTCCCCCTACTCTCAACGCAAATGTCCCACTCATCCCACACTGACTCATCCAGACCTCTGGAGCCACCCAGCTCCTGTCACACACACGCAAGACCAGCAGAAACCAGAAATGGTTAGACAAGAAAATAGACACTTTCTAAAAGTGCTATTTTCAAACCCAGAGTCCAAAAACCATCCTCACCAACGGATGCGTAATTAAACCCCGAGTCCAGGGATACCAAACTCGACATTGCACCATGCTCCCCGAGCCAGCTAGGATCATAGCATTAATAATCCCTGCGGCCCATTCTGACTAATGGAGAGCAGGCTGCCTCGCAATAGTGAAGAACGAAGATGGCTGTAATTCACTATTAGGACATGCCAACTTGGTCAGGCGTGTCCTACCTTATACTTACAATGCACCCTGCCCGTGGGCCTACCATAGGGGTGATTAACATGAAGTCAAGGGAAGGTTTGAGGGGCTGGCAAGTAGGTATACTTGCGCAGCCCGCGTGACAGCACTAGGCTGCACGTGGGTCTCGCAATGACCGACCCGTAGACATTCTTTTACGAGGCCGCTCTTGTGGGTGGTACAACACGTGCTGCAAGCCCACGAGCGGCATTTGTATTTACAAGCCCCGGCACTCCAGGTGCACTAGACTAGGGACTGATAGTAAACCAAATAAGCCAAACATGGATACAATCGATACATCAATTTAACATAGGGAGCACTTGCGCTGTGGCACTGATCAGCAGTGGCACAGCGCCCAAAGCATATACCAGCAAAACATCGTAAAACAGTGGAGGTAAACAGAAAAAATGGAGGAGAGACTCAAGCCAATGATGTCAGGTCTAACAGGCAGGATTGTCTTTGTAGAGGAAGGCGCATCTTCCTGGACAAAAACAATCCTATGAGGCATTTTCCTCTTTCTAGGTGTGCTGCAGAATGCACCACACACGGAAAGAAGAAAAACAAGGAGAAATTAGCATATTTCTCCTACTTACGCTTCACCTTCGGAGGCGTACAGATTTGACACTTCCCCATGTTTACATCACTTTGCAAATCTGTGACAGCAACAATTTCCAAGGGTGCTGCATTCAATAACTCACTGCAATGCCTGTGGAACACCTCCTGGGCACAGAGTAAGGCGAATCGGTAATTTTCTCTGTGTTGCCGTACTCATGATTTATGAGGTCGGCTGCATATATGAGGAATGGTTTAAAGTTAGTGTAAGCATAGCATATTGTCTTGGAAAGGAACTCTTCCAGTACAAAACCTATGCTAGACTCATGAGCAAACCCTGTCCTCTCCCGGACACACAATGTAGAGCAGCAACTTTGGTGTCTGCGCTGCATTCCACACATCTTTATAAATCTGGGCCTCTGTCTCTTATGAGTAGGCAAACGTCTGTGTGGGTGTAAGCTCTGGCATGAACAAGTACATAAATCCTAGCTCTGTGGATCAGAATTGAGTTGTATATGCACATTTGACACTTTTTCCACATATGAGCAGAAAGGCATTCGTTAGATTGTTATGAGAGGGGCACCCTGGTGTGCACGTGGTGTGTCGCAAATTTCTGTGCATACTACCACACAATTCCCATTATAGAATATATGCCCCAAATAGGAGGGTATATGTTGGAGATACCCATGTTTCCATTCGCACTATTCATAGTGCCCCATTATGGAATGTGTGCTCCAATGGGAGTTCAGATGCACACTGTTTTAGAGTGCATGCCCCAATGTGCAGTGCATCCTTGAAGAGTGATAGTCTCACTCGCCACATGTTCATGGTGCGTGAGATGGTTCTGTAGCCTGGATGGCCTTGTCACCTTTGCATCTTTGGGAGGGTATCTTTAACCTCCACAGCTAAAGCTGAAGAGGCATCAATGTAAATGAAGAGAGTGCAGCTCCTGCTGCAGCTTTCTGTATCGCTGCTGTTGCTACCAAGACAGCCTTCACCAGAGTGCCAGAGTCACACATCAAGTGCACCCTATGGTCCCTTGTTTTTCCACTGCCAGTGGCCCAGGGTCGGCAACATTTATAGACCTAGACCATCATGGAGACACACACCCTCCCCCCCAACAGGAAGATTATCTTAACACGGGGCAAGTCCACTCATTGGTGATGTGTATAGCAAGCACAGACAGCCTACAAGGAGAGCACATCATGTAAGGGCAGAATTGCCCTCAATGAAAGCATTGATGTAGAATAGCCATCAGCAAATGCAACATTACAGTAGGGTGCTGGCAAAGTTACAGTACATAGTGCACTGAAGCAGTTGATGTACTGTACCGGTACAATGCTACTCTAAGATACATTATATGGCTGCACAAAGTATTCACACATTATCTGAAGGTAAATCTTGTAGAGTAAGAGCGACCGTAAAGCCCAAATCTCTTGATGGCACAATAAAATGTTAGGTTTGATTTTGGACCAGGGTGTAACACTCTCCCCTCCCCATGGTGAAGGGGGGGCTATGTATCCTTGTCTTCAGGGCTTCCTCAACCACTTACTAATTTGTAGTGCTCACATCATGCATCTGGTTGCAGCATCCTGTATCGAGTATGCAGAGATAGCAAGGCTATCCAGAAAGGAAAGGAAACATGTTTTCTAGTTTTTCCGGTTGTACATTTATAAATAAAACATTACATTTCTACGCAGTACCATCTTGACATCTTGTATAGGATGGCACCGAGGAGCATCCTAATTTATGGGCATTTATTTTCCATGAGTCACAAACTAAGAGTGGGGAACCGGTGATCTCAAAGGGGATGATTTATTTACAAGAAGCAGAGCCCTGAACTTCTTTCTTCTATTGTGTCAAGAAACATAAAGATATGTGAAATTCATTCTACTTTCCAAATGCAGTCATAGGAAGTACTTGTTTATTTACAAAAGTGCAACAGTTACAGAGAGCAAAAGGTGGTGAATGATATTGTTTGCATTAATGTATAATATTAAGACCATAACGCCGAACGTAACGTGCATATGTTTGATTGTGATCTCTAACAATGTAACTGTCCCTCAGTTTATGTACTTTAAATGGCCAGGCCTCAAACTGCAGGGCTATCTGCATTTCTCGACTGATTAAAAAAAGCATAGCTCTATCAAGTGTGTGGAGCAAGATCAAAGTAATACTCTGCAGAGTGCCGGAAACACCTCAAATAAAGTACAACCTCTGAGTTACTGGTCCACACTCCACTTTGTCATTTCTATAATGGATACTTCAACGTGGATTATTAGGGCTGAGAGAACAACGTGAATGAAGTTACTGCTTATATTAGTTTCAGTTATAGATGAAGATGATTCTTACCACGAAGCACCTCGTTTAAAGAATGTTGGAAGGAGTCAAAGAATTAAAAATTTGAATATGTAACAAGATTTTTATATTTAGAGAAAATGGTATTACTGTATCAAGAAATGCAGTAACATATTTTCTTTGCACAGCAAAAACCGGCCCATTAGTACGAGAATATTTCTGTTGTTATTTGCACACCATCAAGTGTGGAAAAATATCTGGAGGCACACTTTCCGCATATTTTTCTCTAATTAAATCTATGTTGCTGTAGTATCATGATGATTAGTTGGGGGTAACATGATTACCAGAATCATGGTATTACCACACCTGTCCTCTCCACCACAATCCTCGGTCCGCCTGCATGGCGGTGATGGAGCCTATTTCAGTTACGTTGCCAACATACTACTCAGTGTACCATTTTCCCAATTTATAGTGTACATTAAGATGTTTTTTTTTGCTTTCTGTCACTGTCGGGTAAAACCTGAATATCTCTCAAGCTGTCTTTTATATCTTTCTTTTTTGCACCCTCTCCATTTCTTTTCTCAACCTCTCTTTCCTCTGTCCCACTAATCCTAGCACAATGATGTGAAGAGAAAATGTATTTGCACCCTCAGCCCCTGGAACAGACTTAGAGAGCTTTTGTTGAAAAAAAGGTCAATTGGTAGAGCTGTGGATAGATCCAGGCTTAGAATAGCAGCAGGTACTGCACTGTTCTGCAGTGAAAGAATGAGTTACGTTGCCAGGACTATGAATAGATTTTCAGCATTGTTACAGAAAGAGTGTGATGGACAAGTCAGGAGTGAGATATCTCAAGAGAGCCTTGAAACTTTCTGCTGTTTAAGTTTGTGAACATGCTTCATACACAACAAATCATATGCGGTTTTTGCCTAATTTGTACTAGTTTTTTAACATCACAGTCAGGATTTCGAAGTCTCAAATTTGTTTTCATCTTTTAACTTCTAATCTTCCTCTTTAGCTGAATTTTGAATTGCTGCCTAACCCTGCCAATATACCCCACTAGAAATTAAGTACCACTCTGCTAAGAAGGATTGTTTTATAATAACACAGGAAGTATACATTCCAGCAGTCCTTCAGTATCTCTAAATCTCTAAATCTGTTTCCCCCACTCTTCTCGCAATGTATACATGTGTTCTAGAATGTGAGAAGGCAAAGGAACTGTCTTTAGGGACAACTATTTCAAAACATAAGGTGCTACAAGGGACTTGTTTCAAAGACGTTGACTCTTAGTTAGCGAGTGGTCTAACAATTTCCACCCTATTGTATCCACAGGATATCAGATTCGTTTCAAAGCAACATAAATGCAAGGAAGGTAAAGATAAAAAAGAGCTAGAGAAAGTGGGTTTGTTCTGAAATAAATCTTTACTCAGTAAAAATGACAAGGGATGGAAACATAAGTCAATTCAAGCAAAAAGAGTCATGAACTAAGAAAGACAATCAATTTCTCTATAATTCATAACCCTAAGTATCAGCTCCAGATGGTTCAAGCAAACAACCCAGATTAAACAATCAAACGTGGTTGTAAGATGGCGTCAGACGACAGCATTAAAGGAGATGATAACTCGATGTCGGAGAGATCAACTTCGGTTTGTCGCAATAAACCGAAGTTGATCTCTCCGTGTTGTTGGAGTTTTCGAGAAAATAAAACAGTGCACTAGCTGGCCTGGACTAACCAATACATTTGAAAAACGTGGGCCTACCTCCGCCCAGTTAAAAGATTGCCCCACAGACCGCTTGAACATTTTAATGCGGCCCCTTCTAAACACTCTCTGGGAGTTGTTTACAGCATTGAAACAAAACATCGTCCTGATGATGGTCTTATTGATGAACACAACCAAGACCGAAACGTCGACATCGAGTTATCATCTCCTTTAATGCTGTCGTCTGACGCCATCTTACAACCACGTTTGATTGTTTAATCTGGGTTGTTTGCTTGAACCATCTGGAGCTGATACTTAGGGTTATGAATTATAGAGAAATTGATTGTCTTTCTTAGTTCATGACTCTTTTTGCTTGAATTGACTTATGTTTCCATCCCTTGTCATTTTTACTGAGTAAAGATTTATTTCAGAACAAACCCACTTTCTCTAGCTCTTTTTTATCTTTACCTTCCTTGCATTTATGTTGCTTTGAAACGAATCTGATATCCTGTGGATACAATAGGGTGGAAATTGTTAGACCACTCGCTAACTAAGAGTCAACGTCTTTGAAACAAGTCCCTTGTAGCACCTTATGTTTTGAAATATAAACTGCCCAAGCCTACAAGGGTTTATTGGGTCTCCCCTGTGAGAAAACTTTAGGGACAACTGGCACTTCTGTCTAGTCTGAATATTCTCTGGACTGATAGGAGGTGTTGGAGCAAACACAGAGCATACCTGGATCATCACACCTCATCTCTAGATGTAGCAGCCCATTAGAGAGCAAAGACAAAGCTTGTCACTTCATGTTCCTAAGAGGCAAACCATGATTTGAAGAGTTTTTCAGACTTTCTCAAACACTTTATGTATGTAAGATATGTGTGTTATGTACGAATGTCAAATATGTCATTTTATATGTATAACTTACACTATTAATACTTATCTATATAGCACCTGATAACTTTCTTATACAGGGCTTGAGAGCACACATTTTTTGTTTCTAAGCACTATAAATAAAAGTTGGCACTATTACCCAATTTAGAAGGTAATAATAGCCCCCTATATTGGCTAATGGTAACATCTGATACCTCTTTATGGAGCTCAGTTTGGAAGTAGTGACCATTTTATGTTCCATCACTGCTGAGCTATCGTGTGAGTGTACACACAACACTTTTTTGACACTTAGGGCCTTATTAAGTCCGCCCAACACTATCTCGGTCCTGGGACCGACCGATCGCCTAATTACGATGCAACCGTACACTGTTCGGTCGCATTCCTACATTTCCCTATGGGAGCATGCATTATTGCCATAAACTGTCCGTAATACATTCTCCCATAGGGAAATGGAAGGTGCAGTTCATCCATGCACCACATGGCAGGCACCTCAAGGTGCCTACCATTGGGTGCAGGGATCAACAGGGGGGATCCATAGGTGCCCCCTTGGCCCCCAACCGGAGGCTGCACACCCATGTGGGCCCTGCTGGGTTCCCCAAACATGCTTTCTGACATGGTTTCCATGTCAGACAGGCCATCATGGAAATAATGCTGGAATCCATGCATCGTAATCCTAAAGCCTTTTGGGATTACAAGCCAGTTCTGACTGGCCGATGGGCTCCTTGAACCTGTCAGAAGCCAGCCGTAATAACCAGCTAGTTTATTTTCCAATAGTCAGCATTGTAATACAGCAGTCGGAAAGTAAACAGAGGGGCTGATCGGCATGGTCCGCATCGTAATCGGCCCCTTAATGGTAGGTTTTAATAACACCAAAAAAAACATTTCCCCAACCTTAAATTGAATTATTAATTGAATTGCATTGTATGTTAAAGGTATTTTTTGAGCACTCAAATAACTCACTGACTTACTGTTAGAAATTGAGGTTTCTGGTTGGCAGAGCATACATCCTGTCCAAACAGTAGCCACAAACCTAGTCAGGGTAAGTCAGATAAACAACCTAAATTACCTTGTGCCCACCCTCTGGTAGCTTGTCACAGAGCAGTCAGGCTTAACTTAAGAGGCAATGTGTGAGGCAATGTGTGAAGTATTTGTGCAAACTTTAATTATGGTAACACAGTGAAAACACCACAAAAAGACTCAGCACAGTTTAGAACAATAGAACATCGGTATCTGAGTAAAACAAGTCCAAAATGACAAAATTCAAATAGGTACTATACAAGATATGAATTTTTAAAAATGTACGTGGGAAACCAGGGCTTAGAAGTCACTAGCGGTCAAAACCGTGATGGAGGACAGGCAGGCTACAGAACCTACACAGGGCCCACTAAGAAAGTAAAGCTTCGACATTGAACACATGATGCATGGTAAGGTTCCCCCCAGTCGGGTTACGGTTTTGGAAACAAGCCTCGCAGACGGTGTTGAAGATTTGGCATTGCTTCGTCGTCGAGCCTCACAGACGATGTTGAAGAATCAGCGTTGCGTCATCATCGAACCCACAGTCAAGACACATCGTTGTCAATTCGGCACTATGTCAGGGAGTGACGCGTTGATTTTTCTCAGGCAGTCGGGTCGATGCGCCGGTTTTTGCAGAAAAACAGATGCACAAGCTACTTCTAAGCCCAGGACTGGAGAGGGCACCTGGGGAAGGTTAGAACTCACAGATGGCAGAGTCCAGGAGCACCAACAGGGTTGCAAGAAGTCTTTTGTGTCCCTGAAACTTCAGAAAACAGGAGGCAAGCCAGCAACCCATTGGAGAATCTTGGGTTCATGGATGAAGCCAGGAGGTCCAGTCCCACTCACTCCCATGCAAGTAGCAGCGGTAGTAGGCCAACAAAGCAGAGAAAGTTACAAAGTGGCAGTGCCTCCTGTAGCACAGCAATCAGCAGACAGCAGGCCAACATAGCAATGTAAGTAGCAAAGTGGCAGTCCCTCCAACGGCACATAAGCTCTTCTTTCAAGCATAATGTCCTTGGTTCCAGCAAAGTTTTTGGTGGTGTCAGGGTTCCAGTATTTATACCTCAATGTGCCTTTGAATTGGTGGAGACATGAAAGAGGCCTGAGAAGATCACATGGTCCCTTTCTTTCCTGCCCTGGCTCCAGACACACTACAGGGGGGTATGCAGCTCTTTCTGTGGGGACAGGCACAGCCCTCTTCAGGTGCAAGCGTCAGCTTCTCCCTCCCAATCTACCTTGAGAAGGCCCATCAGCCTGGTAATGGGCAATCATGATTCAAATGTCACACCTTTTCCCCCTTTGTGTGACTTTCTAGAGTGAATGCTCAAAGCCCACTGTCACCCAACCCAGACGTGTATTCAGAATGATTCAGGCACAGAATGGTTAAAGTAAGCAGATGTCAACTTTCTAAATGTGGCATTTTCAGAATTACAATTTAAAATCAGACTTGAGATTTTAAATTCTCCAGACACCAAACTTCACATTTCTAACTGCTCCCACTGGAAATTCCACTCATAATGTGTTTAAGGGAATCCCAATATTAACCAATGGGAGAGCTAGGCCTTGCAGTAGTGAAAACATATTTAAGAGTATTTCACTACCACTACATGTAAAACTGAAAAGTACATGTCCTATTTTCTAATTATACTGCAAACTGCCCATGAGGCTACCTAGGGCCTACATTAAGGGTGGCTTACATGTTATAAAAAGAAATATTTAGGCCAGGTAAGTAGGTCAACTTGTCAGGTCAATTCAATTCAATTCAATAAAAAAAATTGGTTTAAAAAATGTAAACCATAAAAGTTACACAACAAAATACAATAAAAATGACAGTGCATTATTGACATCCAAAGCAGCAGAAAAGAATGAAATGTTAAAAAACCTGGGGAGCACTCATTACTGGTCCATATATTGTCTACAATTGACAGTTGCTTTTAAGAAACCCACAATAAAAAATAAGCAGTCCTCTTTCATTAGTTGAAGATACACTAATGCTGGTCGAACCTGCCTAAAATTCAATCTTTTTAAAAGAGGAACCGGATAGCATTTACGGGGAAATTCATACATTTGAAAAAAAAACATAAAATGCAGCATATCCTGCAGAGACTTTCCATCGCAGCCACAGGGAGCTGCCACTTTACTTGTAGTAAAACATGTAGGTCTGGCAAGCAGAAGGTGAAAAAGGTTCAATCTAAACCTGGTTAGAAGGAATTTTCGTGCGTGGACAGTGACCCCATAAGATATGGCTCTGCTCTTGGGGTTGTTTTGAGCATTATGAACGTCTGCACACTTGGTTTCTGTACCTTCTTTACCTCTCTATCCAGATTCCTACCTGCCAAAAAGGCGTTTTTGATTTCCTCCACATCTCTCTTAGTAATGTATTCAGGGTTAGAAAATATATCCCCCTGCCCTAACCTGTCAACATTTTTCCTTGACATACCTCAGCCACAGAATACGAGCTGAGTTGTCAAGTGACATGCAATCTTTTATGATCATGTGGGTCAGGGTGAGGTCTGGGTTCAGCCAGCACTTTAACCAATAGATCAGTGGCTGCAGGGAGAGTGCATCATTTACATACGGAACCCCCAATTCCTCGTGGAGCGCTAAATTGGACGTACCATGTGGAACACACAAAAGCAGTTTCAAGAAGACATTTTCCGTTATTTGAAGGGATTCTCCCACGTTGTATCCCCAAACTTTGCTGCCATATAAAGCAATGGCCAGGCTTTTAGCCTGGTAGACTTGCAGCATAGCTCCAGTGGGTTTCTTCCCTAATTTGGAAGCAAAATTGAAAATCGCTGCATTCACCTTGTGAACATCCCCTTTTTTTTCCGTAGTAGTGGAACCTAGTTGAGCTTGTTTTCGAAGAGGACCACTAAGTACGAAAACACGTTTGTGTGGGGAATTTTGGAGTCTAAACCCCATTTCAGTTCCATCAGGCTGCACAGCCCCAACACAATTTGAATCCAATTAATCAATTTCATGTATTATTCTCCACTGTTTTCTTCTTTATTTCACCATACTTGTCATCCATTTTATCTTCACTTATGTTCAATCCATTTTATCCAAATAACGCTTGTCATCATAGTTTACAGAGACACAGGAGTATAGAGTGGGTTTCACACGCCATGATTTTAGTCTAATCACCCAATGCATTTCGGGACATACATTTCCCTTCGTCGGGGGCATCTACAAATAGAAGTACATATTTTATAATTTAACTTACAACATTTTCCTAATACAACATTTATTCAAATGAGAAACGTTCCTCAAATTTAAAAAAACGAAATTCATCGTATCTGGACTGCAATCTTATTTGCTGAAGCTTGTTATACACTCATTTACCACATACACTGAACCAATGCCATATTGCATCCCGTCTTAATCATGCAAATGTGTCCCAAAACATAATCTCCCAATTATTTAAACCGGTTTGCTATCCTGCATAAACAGTGAAACTCTACCATAGTTGAAAGCTCCTTTCACTCGTGTACACTCACCATGGCCTGCTACCAAAACTGTTCTCTTAAAAAATTCATTCAGTTCGTCCTTTCAATCCCGGCGTACAGAGACTCTCGAACTTCCTTCTTGTGCGAGCTAAACATGAGTACTAAAACGTTCTCTTATCACTCCCCTTCTTTGTTTAAAATCACCCGTTTAATTCATTCAACGTGTGAACACCAAAGCTCTAAACCAGTCCTCTTACTGGGTTTACTATGTTTCACCGTTTGTTTAAACATAATCTCACTGCATCTCTCAGAATGCAATCTTCTAGCTCCCCTCCACCACTAATATTCCATTGTTTACACTTTCATTTCAATAAATGAGTTCATTTGCAATCCTTTCATACAATAGTTAATTCTTATTAAAAAATGATGACTCATTATGAAGTGCTTCCCTCTTCGTCATAATTTCTCATAGAAGGAAACCCTGCTCCTGTGCGTTTTCACCATCTGTAGTGCTATTTTAAACATCATTTTCCTGTCGATCTTCCAATATTCACCTTGTCAACGTGGGTGCAATCTCAGTTGAGACGAGAGAATTCATACAATGAAAAAAGTGGAGTGAGATGCACACCTTTGTAATCCTTATTTTTACCATCCTTATTTCTAGCATGTTTATCATTTCAATTTTTACCAGCGTGCAACACCTGCTTCTCGCTTCGTCTCGTTGCGCTGTAACGTGACTAAATCCAAAAAGGAACCCATTTCAGTTCCATCAGGCTGCACAGCCCCAACACAATTTGAATCCAATGAATCAATTTCATTTATTATTCTCCACTATTTTCTTCTTTATTTCACCATACTTGTCATCCATTTTATCTTCACTTATGTTCAATCCATTTTATCCAAATAACGCTTGTCATCAAAGTTCACAGAGACACAGGAGTATAGAGTGGGTTTCACACGCCATGATTTTAATCCAATCACCCAATGCATTTTGGGAACTACATTTCCCATCATCAGGGGCATCTAAAAATAGAAGTACATATTTTATCATTTAACTTACTACATTTGCCTAATACAACATTTATTCAAATGAGAAACATTCCCCAAATTTAAAAAATGAAATTCATCGTGTCTGGACTGCAATCTCATTTGCTGAAGCTTGCTATACACTCATTTACCACATACCCAAAACCAATGCCATATTGCATCCCGTCTTAATCATGCAAATGTGTCCCAACACATAATCTCCCAATTATTTTAACCGGTTAGCTATCTTGCATAAACGGTGAAACTCTACCATAGTTGAAAGCTCCTTTCACTCGTGTACACTCACCATGATCATGTAATCAATCAATACCAACTAGAATATCAGTCTAAGGGTCTGATTTAATCTTGACGAACAAGTTACTTCATCACTATGGTGATGGATTTGCCATCCGCTGAAATATAAATCCAATAGTATATAACAGGATTTATATTTCGGCAAACATGCTATCCATCATCGGTGTGACGGAGTTACCCATCTGCCAAGATCTAAATCAGGCCCTAAGTCGCAAACTGTATATTTCAAAACAATATAAGATGCTATAAGGTATCAAACAATGACAATAGCCCTGCACATCCCATGCCGTTCCTTCTCGACTAGGATGTCTGTGCTCAAGGAAGAACATTTAGAAATTGCAGTTCTTTGATTAATCAGTTACTTTCAGTGTCTCCATTGCATTGCTTTTAGTATAAGAATAGTCAGTAGTGGATTGGATACCAAGTGCTAGAGATACTGTTGTCAGAACAATAATGCATAACAGACACTGGAATTGTAGATAATACTTTTAAAACATTGATCCTCCTATGGTATCATTGAAAGATAGTGCTTAAAGATGTGCTAACTACAGTGGGAGTGATTTCTAAAAGTATCCGACCCCAAATAACAGGTTGTAAACACATGCATTACAAAACAAAGAGACTAACATGTAAATATTATATTCTGATACCTATTACGTTGTTGTCGAGTTTGCTAGATAACATCACACATAACATGGTGACTCGCTTTCTAATGATTTGAGATAATTCACAATAAACAGGTTATTTTGCTCTGTCAGTAATCAACAAGTAGCCTCTGAAAACACCCATGTGGCTGTAAAATATTGCTGCTCCGAGTAAATGTATCATAATGCAAATACCCTATATCTAATAACAGCAAATGTAGATTTTACATGTAGTAGTAGAACTGTTAGGGTTTTCTTCTTCAAGGAAAGATTTCGGAACACATGTTTAGGATGATGCTGCCTACTGTTCTGCTAGATAGTCACTAAATAGATCCTTCCAACTAGGAGATATATATGCTCTTATTGCACAACCAATTTCCATGAAATGTATGCTCAAGGTGTATTGTGTAGCATTTAATGGGTCTACTTTCCAAGTCAAGAAGAGGTCATCTTTGTTTCAACCTTGCACTAATAACTCTCACACAAACCAAGAATACAAATTACTTTTTAAAATCCAGGTTGAGACTGCCTCCCAGTTATAAGTGAGACAGTTGGACTTCTGATGAATAGATACATTCACATTTAATTGTTTCTTATATTTGTTATTGACTTTTCAAAGAAAAAAGAATACATAGCCCCCCAACACCAATATCATAAATAGTAGATATAGTTCTACCATGGTGGAAAACAATATAGATATACAGTCATATAAACAAGGCAGTAATCTATTGTACTCTTACTATGCAAACCCTACTCTAAGTGTACCTAGAGTGTGTGTTGGTGTTGAGCCAAGAAACCCCCAAGGGACGATCCAACCCCATTACCTGATGGGATAGAGTGAAGGAAACTATCTTGGTCATGAACTGGACACCCCTCACGAGATGTCAAACCACTGTGTGGTGATTACTCAGCATGCAAGGACCCTCGGTATCAGCCGAAGTGCCTCTGCTACTAATCTATTGGGTGCTCTTCTTTTGTAATAGAAAGCAGCTTTGTGATGGACGCATAGATTAGTGATGTTATGGATATATAGATAGCCTTGTCGCCCTGTGGCTGAAGATAGTGTGGACATTTGTACGTAGTGTGACCTTCTACATGATGTTCAGGGCGTTGTGTTAATGTTATGTGAAGCTAGATGTAAAAACAGTGTAGGAGAAAATAATCCAACATTTTTGTGCGTGGAAATGTGTGCCAAAGGTCACAGGTGAAAATGTTATTGGTGAGGGAAATGTAAGAAATGAGCTGCTTTACTACATGGGCCTAACTCAGGAATATAACACCCACTCCTCATACTAAGGGTCGATCAAAAAGCTATCTAAAAAGCCATCAGACAATTTTAAAAACATAAAAAATTACTCCTTAAAAGCATCTAAAACAGGGGTTCCCAGTAAAATATGCATACAAAAGTTTTAAGTCAAAATATTATTTGAGATCACAAGCACTCAGAAAGCCATGGTGCCTAGAAAAAGGAAAATCTGCTTTGGTACATTTTGGTTAAAAAAGAGACCAAATTGTTCCCACATGGAAAAGGCCAATTGTTGTTATCTGCTTCATGTAGTGTAAAGAGTGGGCAGTGCATACCTTTGCCCTCTCCCCATTTAGCGATCCTAAAAGGAGTATAATAGAGAAAAAAAAACACATCTTATAATACTTGGCTTGTAAATTTGCTGAAAATATGCAGGTGAGAAAGATTTTTAAAATATTGTATCTGTTATCCTTATCTTCTCCTGCCACTTCTGGGAGTATTTATCGAAGTCATCTTTCATTGACATGTTGAGTAGACCATAGGGTGTACCTATTGGACATTCCTCTGGCCCCAGAAATTTAGCAACTATATCAACTCGGATGCTTGGTCCATCCCCCCTTTGGTTGTAAAAAATCTCTCACTTGGAGGCATTTGAAAAAGCCCCTCTGACTGGTATTCATTTTTAAGTTTCTCAAAATATACTATATCAATAGGGGAAAAAATACCCCACTGACAAGGCCCAGACTTAATCCAATTACATATATATTAATCTAAAAAAATCTAAGGTAAATTAAAATTTTTCGACAGGGGTGTGTAGATGTTCAGTCTGCCAATCCCCAACAGTCTACGAACAGCAGTCCATACCTTAAAAACCCCTTGAAAGGTCTTGAAGTGTGTGATAGGAACACAGTCTGCCATCCCACCATCAGGCTGTTCTCGCAGCAAAACAATACTGTGTAACAATGTAGTAGCCCAATAACATAACATCAGATTTGGTAAGGTCCACCATCATCTCTCCCATGGCAACATAAGAAATCTAAGAGGTCTTCTAGGTCTGGCATAAGCCCAAATAAACCGCAAGAATGTTTCTTCCAGTTTCTTAAGCCATTGATTTGAAAATTCCAAAGGGATAGACCGGAAAAAATAAAGGATTTGGGGGGGAAAAAGCATATTTAATACATTTTATCTCCCATCTAGTAATAGATGAAGAGATTATCCTTGACTATATTATCTAAATTAGCCGAATTACTGACTCCAAGATAAACTGCGTTTTTCACTACTGTGTTGTCCGTCAATGTTATCTTGTCATTAATACCTATCTGAGTCTTGTCTTAATTCAACGCATATCCAGACAGTCTCACAAATGTTATTGCCTCTTCTTCCACCACTTTCAGAGCCAGTACTGGTCAGGGGTCACAAAAGCAATAGTGTTGTCTCACACAAACCAAGATTACAAATTACTTTCCAAAATCCAGGTTAACCAGCCCCACACATAACGGCTCAGGACTTCGGTCCGAGCATTGCCTGGGGCGGGCTGCGGGTTTACAAGGAACTGCCAATTAACAACAGGACCTCCTCTCCTGGTGATCCCGCCAGCCTGTTCTTGGTCCCAATAGATCAACCATACCGGGGGCCTGTGTTACACCTCCTGTCTTAGTTTCCATGCATTTGGGGGCATATTTTCGTTGTCGCTGGCTGCGGAGTCAGCCTTTGAGTATTGAGGGGTTCAGAAAAGCTGGGGCACTATCCGTTGGTGCCGAAGTAACATATGTTTATAATACCACAATTTGTGCACATAATTTACTTCCAAGGACTGTTTTGCCCTAGCACTCTCTCACATAAAGAAATACGGGGTCTACGAGTCTATTTTTGGTAACAACAGTTTTGAAAGACATTTTCCTGAAATCCTTTTCCTGTGTATTTAAAATTTTTGTCGTTTTGGTATTGTATAGTTTAGATAAAGATAATTTATTTTTCTAAACCGGTGTGGTGTCTATTTGTCGTGTTTCACTGAATTACTGTGATTGTTGGTACAAATACTTTACACATTGCCTTTGAGATAAGCCAGTCTGCTTGTGCCAAGCTACCAAGGGGGTGAGCAGGGGTTACCTAAAGTGTGTATCCCCCTTACCCTAACTAGAAGCAAGGATCCATATTTGGACAAAGGTTCCCACCTCTGCCAACTAGAGACCCCCAGTTCTAACATCGGGTATGCAGAAAATCAACTTAGGACTGCGGAAAGTATCCCCACTCTTCCCTTCTATGTGTAAGTTGGATTTTGTGATTAAATGTATCAAACACAACAGTCATGCTGAGGTATATAAGTATGAAAAGCATAGTTCATAATCTGCAGAATAGCTCTTTCTATGCTTCAGCCAGCTCTAAAGGCTGACTGAAAGTCTCATAGCAGGTTGTGGTCCTCAATAAATTGCCTTACATGATTCAAGATGCAGCTTTCCAGAACTTTCACAGGAAATGGGAAGTTAAGTTGTCCAAGTCTACAGTTTTTCACAAAAGGTGTCACATGTCCAGATCACAGATAGTCTGGGACTTTTTCTAGGATAAGCAAGGAATTGATCATTTGCATGCAGTAAGGGGTGACTAGATGACTGATCTCTTTTAGGGCCTGATTACGAAATTTGGCGTAGTGGGAGCGGGTGGTACACTACCAACATGCTTCTGCTACACCAAAGCTGTGGTCAGGCTGCCTGCCAGATTGGGATTTTTCTCCTATCTGGCATGCTGGTTTTTAGCATTCCAAAGGTGGTGCCTCTAAAAATGGGCACCACAATAGAATTCCCAAAAACAGTTCCTGCACCGCATGGACTGTAAAGTCCACACACGGGGGCTCATGATGTGTCTCCCTGTTTCATCCACATGGCGTGAGGCACTCAGGGCCCATTTCCTGTCTGCCACAGTTTTTATGGTGGTGGAAATGCCATAAAAACCATGGCAAAGAAGAAACTCGTAATATGCTTCGTCGGACAATGGCCATCCTGCCAAGCATATTGAGGCCTCAGGACTGCCATGCCACTGCTAGGGAATGGTGGTTTCCTAGCGGCGTTGGCGGTCCCAGGGTCTGGCTTCACAAGTTGTAATGGGGCGGTTGGACAACCGGTTGTGTGGCGGCTTGAGTGCCACCGCCACACCAGTACGAGTCTGGCGGTCCTCAGACCGCCAGACTCGTAATTAGCCCAATAGTAAGGTAGAGGGGATCTATTGAGTTAGGTTTTGCTCTCTTCTTTGAATTTGCTTCAGACCTCATTTTTCTTTGAGCTAGGTGAAAGGAAAAGGCTACCTGTTAAAGTGCTTGTCAACAAGTGTTCAATTTTCTTATCTTTTCAATAAGTAAGTTTGATGACATCTTCCATCTATTCTTTGGACTGTTTTGGTGGTTGGACAGCATTGTTACTTGATGATGTTGAAGAGTTTTCTGGGGAAGTTCCTTGTCTGGTATAATTGAGATCTAAAGAAGGTGACTTTTATCTGAAAGTTAGTATTTTTGTACCTTCTCATTTCACTCTGAAATTGAGTCAGATGCAAGGTTGAGGGGTATTGTCTCTACCAGTTGCTCACAATCAAAGCTGTCTTCTCTGTTTGTTTAGCTTTTTATTTTATTGTACCATAGGGAGGAGATTTTGTTTACTTGCCTCATTATTTCCATAGGAGTTTAGTCCTTTCGTCCATTAGGTTAGCAATTGTTTTGCTGTTTGGATGTTGTTAATGGGTCAATGGTTTAACTCAATTTTAGTACAAAACTTGTTTCTTTGGATTTTTTTATGTCTCTAATCCACTGTTTAGGTCTATAGATTTGGTGTTTGGTTAGCAGCGTTTCAAATGTATAGTGGTTTTCGACCCTGTAACATTTGATTTGATTAAATCTTTGTAAATGTAGCTATCTACAAGAATTCATTTGATTCAAGTTCAGCGAGCTGAGGCACTACAACATTATGCATAGGTTCTGCCGTTAAGATCAAGCTACAGTAATCACTGGTGGCAATAGCTGGAAAGGTTTCTTCACTTACACCTCAGGTCAGAGAGCTGCATCAAAGAGCGGCTGAGAGAGAAGAGGTTGGTTCAGCCTCAGTGAAGGCTATTAGGGGGCACAAGGAACAGCTTACTTTCATTCAATCTAAGTTCCAAGTCATGGAAAACCTACAGAAGCGTAACAGCCTGAGAGTATTTGGGATTTCAGAAGGGAAGGAGGGGGCTGATACTCGGGAATTCATTGTACAGCTGTTTTCACATGCTTTCACTGATCTGTCAGAATGGGACATGAATTTTTAAAACCAACATGCACATCATCTCCCAATATGCCTGCCTGGATACGTTTTAAAATTGTTAAAGGCTAAGCCTCGGCAAATCCTGATATTTATAGCCAACTTTTTCCTGAGGCAAGCAATATACTGACCTTCAGCGCTAGTTTCTGTTGGTGCTTTCTCCCTTTTTGTGAGGTCAGACTTGTGTAAAATAACAATGGATCACTGAAGCGGGAATAAAAAATTGATTGATCCCCTAAGAGCCCAAGGGGGAGGACATCCAAACTTCCAGGTTATGGCCTACATTGAGGGCCTATGGGGCATTTTGAGGTGAACCTACTAAAGGGCATCAGCAGAGTTGTGGAACACTGTGAGGCAGAGTAAACTCAGTCAGAGCACCAATGCAGATATGTCTTTATGCTTTTATGTTTAAGTGTGAAGTTGATGGTTTTCTTGTCCACAGGTATGCCTCCTTCACGTTTTTCATGCATGGATTGAAGATTATTTGATCAAGGACATGAACTAGAGGAAAACGGTGAATGTAGGCAGGAGTGCCTGCCAGTAATAAATCACTAAGAGTTCAACCAAAGCAGGGGGCAAGGCCTCTCCTTTTCAATAATAATCAATCTATTACTGATAATTTGAAGTGTTGGGGATTATCCATGGCATAAAGTGCAGAAAGCAAATTGTCAGGCCTTCGAGTTTACAGATGAAAAAGTCCTTCTGCTTTGCATCCTTCCTCCTCTTATTGTTTTTTCTTCTACACTAGGACTTCAGATTTGCGTTCTCTTCATTTGGAGAATTATTTATGAACCCTTATAACCAAGCCTCAAAGACTTACATTATGGGGGTAATTTACTAACATTTTGCACTGGCTTTGTGTCATAAAAGTGACTCAAACCAGCACAAAATGTTTTTTGCTATTTACTAAAAGCAAAGCATTTTCAAGCATCAAGGGTGTGTTACATGGGCTTTTCAATGCAACTACTCACACTTTTTGATGGAAACCGCTATCTCCCAAAAATGTGAGACAGTAGATAGCGTCAATAAAGAACACCTTTTCAACCAGGTGTTAACAGGAGAAATGTTGTCATTTCCCCTTTCACTTCCGACTTTGAATGTGTGCTGAAATGTACAGCACACATACAAAGTAGGAAAAGTTGTAAATGTTGCCTAGGCATAGTATTTTGTACTGGAAAGGAACCTTTCCATTATAAAACCTACCCTAGACTCAGGCGCACACCCTTGCTCTATGGCGCAAAGGTTTGTGTGTGGTGCACGGCAGCAGACTTCTAGGGCGAGGGGAGGAGAGAGCCCTATCTCTGTAGATATGGTACTCTCCTGCTCCCTCCTTGGCATGCAATGCAGAGGAGCATTTTTGGCTGCTGCGTTGGGTGACACATTGGTAAATCTGCCCCATGTGTGAAATTGTAACCTCCCTGCTATTCCTTTCCACATGGCATGGCACACATTTTCATAGGCCAGATGTCTGGCTTTCGCGTGTAATTAATGCGCTTACCTGATATATTGCAGGATAACTGCACAAAGGCAGTTACCAGCTTACTGTGTCTTTGCCATTAAATGCAAAAGTAAAGTATATTATTTGCTCTATTTCAAGCAATCCGGCTGTTTTGCAGAAGATCACTACAATTGCAGAACATCTTTTCTCTAAAAGTATAGCATGTAATGAATGCATATTACTCTGTCTGTACTCGTAGGAGTGTGAATTTCGCCCATGTTCAGACGTGCATTTCTACATGGGGAGTCTGAATTTGTAAACAGATATTTAATAATGTATTCCAAGCAAGTGCTTTGAGATATGAACTATTTTATGTGTTTTTACCTCCTTTGCTATAGTGAAATGTCGCCTTCTGTCTGGGAGAAGGCAGCTTAATAATAACATGCAAATGGTTGAAGTGCAGCTGATCTAGGAAGCCCATGATAACTATTCTATTGGTCTGTCAATAGAAGTGTGAGTGACAGACTACAGACCAGTTAGTACAGGAGCCCCCAAAATCCATGTCCTTAATTTATTTTAGTCAGGTTTAGTAGATTAGATCGCATCCAGTTGGCAATGGCTGACCCACTCTTCAAAAGCAGCATGGGCCAAGGCCCGGTCACCATGTATCATGATACATTGAGCTTCTTTAGCACTGAAGGAAAAATATAAGCTGTAGTATTTGATAGGATATCCAAATGGGTAATATAAATATTACATTAGGTGAATCTAAGAGAAGATCCTTGTGGAACAACAATAGAAAGTGCCTTAAAGGAAGAGTAAAGAGGGGTATTCCTGCCACTTGGGAGTAGTCCAATAAAAAGGAGGCAAACCCTGCACTGACACAGGATCCTACCCTCGATCGTATAGACAGTCTAACAAAATAAAATGGCTGTTAAAAGCCACGAGGATGATGAGAAGTTGATAACAGCCATCTCACCCCCATACATAACTACATAAACCACATCTGGTACTATTAATAGTAAAGGTTCCTCGCTGTGTGCTGATCTGAACCCAACCTGTGAAAGGCCTAGAAAGGGACACCACAAACTACCGCCACCAGTGGGCAGGGAACTTCAAGCCCCAGAAGCCCTCATTGCCTGCCTAGGAGGAGTGGCTGCCAGAAGGGCTTAAAAGTGCCAACGCTGTCCCTCCGAAGCGGGACACCACAAACTACCGCGACCCGTGCGCAGGGGACTTCAAGCCCCAGAAGCCCTCATTGCCTGCCCAGGAGGGAGGGAGGGCGGCCAGAAGGGCTTAAAAGCGGCAACGCATTCCCACGACGCGGGACACCACAAACTACTGCAACAAGTGCGCAGGGGACTTCAATCCCCTGAAGCCCTCATTGCTTGCCCATGAGGAGGGGCTGCCAGCAGCGCTTAGAAGGGCCAACTCATTCCCGCGATGTAGGACACCACAAGCAACCGCAACCAGTGCGCAGGAGACTTCAAGCCCCAGAAGCCCTCATTGCCTGCCCAGGAGGAGGGACAGCCAGAAGCGCTTAAAAGAGCCAACGCATTCCAGCGATGTAGGACACCACAAGCGACCGCAACCAGTTTTCAGAGGACTCCAAGCCCCAGAAGCCCTCATTGCCTGCCCAGGAGGAGGGGCTGCCAGAAGCATTTAAAAGTGCCCATCATTGCCAGGAAGAGGCAGGGCAGGTCTACTCCCCTTACATTTGGTTGTTGACATATAAGGTGCTGTGTCCTTTTGACTTTTTCTTTTCACAGCCCCCGGTCAAGATTTGGGCTTGGATTATTCGTTTAGCAAACAAGTTGGTACTGTCTACTACCTTATCCTATGATACTTTTTTTAGGACACTTGACGTGGCTTTCTGCTCTTGCCAAGATCCTGGACCTTGCATTGGTTAAATTGTTACCCCTTCTTGTGGCAGTCTCCCTTGCGACCCTGTATTGGTTGCACCCACTATTTCCACTGCAGGGGAGAATCATCTAGACAGTTTACATTTTGTGTTGCCTGGAGAGTATCTCCACTTGCCTTGTTTCTATTATTTTGTGGGCTGGATAACAGTCCTCAGCTTGTGTAGGCTAATTGCTGGGCACAATCATCACCGCCTCTCTGCTTTAACAACTTGTTACTCTGTGGTGGAAAAGGTCTAGACCGTAGCTGGTTTTCAATCACCTCAGGTGGTGCCTCTGAGGCCCGTGGGATGGGGAAGAGAAAATCTATCTAGGGCACAGGAAGCAGGCAAGCTGGGAAAGAGAAAATGGCCAGGAAATCTCTTAAACATCCAGCCAACAATTGCGTATTAGATGGCATTGACAGCCTGATAAGTGAGTGTAAAGATATTCTGGAAGTTGAACCATCCGCTTCTTTATCTCTACTGACCAACCCTCTCCCAGAACCACTAGCCCCAGCCGTCCACCTGCCATCCTAGCTATGTTCAAAAAGTTACTTCCTAAGGGGGCCCTTGCACATATCGGGAGACCTCTTCCCACATTGCGAGGGCTCACTCTCCTGCTTCCAATCTTCCTAACCCCCCTGTAGCACAAGACCACAGTTGGAACCCATTATCCCTTGTGCCAAAAGGTTTACTCCTCTCTTGGGCCTGCCCGATGAGCCTAATGAAAACCTTTTCCAACAGCCTTATGTGCTTTCCGATGTCATTACACCCACTTCAAATCCTGAACCTCTTAATTTGAATACCCACCAACTTATCACTGACCTCAGGGCCGAAGTAGGGACCTTGAGAGTAGTAATTAATGGCCTCATTACATTAGTTAACTCACTATGACATAATGGCTCACCACCTGCATCATTTGCAAAGCCCATGACGGGAGATGAGATACAAACCAATTGTAACCACCCTATGCCCGTCCAGTCCAATGTCCACCAAAGGGATACTCCCACATATGGGCCCCTCCAGTCACAACCTGTTATTATTCCCTGCACTCAAATATCTTCCAAACTCACTGCCAATCGAGCTGATTATCCCCTTAATCCAACGGTTGTGCATGGCGACTTTAATCGCTTTAGGATTAGCAACACCAACCTTCCACAGGGGCAATCATTGTCACCATATGGCTAGAATCAATAGATATAACCAGTTCTTCCACGTCTTTTACTCGCCCAGAAAAACTTTATGGTTAATGTCCCTAAACTTGGGACAAGAAAGGGGCATGAGGGGAAAGGCTATTTGATCAACTAAGCGAACCACTGGATCTGCCAAGTCAGGGGTTGCCGCTCGGTGATTTGTGTTGACATCCTTAGGGCACACAGATGCACATTACCAGCTCAATCATTTGATTGCATCGAACTTAAACTAAAATAGCTAGATTTGGCTGAGAACCTCCTCGCTCTAGAATACCGAACCTGCTCCCCTGATGCCTCTTCAATCCAGTTTAAGCACACTATACCCCATCAGCTAACCCCATCTCCACCTCTGGGTGGAAGACTTAGTGGTTCCACCTTAGAACTTAATGATTGACTCCTGAAGGAAGACCATCCATACCCTAGATCATGCCCTACTCCTTTCTCCCATGTAGATTCGTGCCCAAGTGATGAGACCCGCAGAAGGCGACCTATTCAAGGGAGGATGGATCTAAGCTAGAAACTGAAGCAAGCAGTGACCCTTCCAACTATAGTGCGTCAGAGGGTGTGTACTCCAGTAAGGCCTACAATTCTCAAATACCAACCCAGTCCCCTATTAACTATTGCCCCCCAACCCAAAAGCTGTGTTGTCTCCTAGCCTGGATTCTCATCGTCAGCTTAGGGTAATATCTTGGAACGTGGCTGGGCTAAACAGCAAAATGTCACTCACTCATTGGAATGCTCTAATTGAGGGAAATAACATATGCATCTTCCAAGAGACTTGGAGTTTGGTTCCCCTATTTGAATCCGGCAATTCATGCTACTGCCTACCAGAAACAACAATAGGGAGAGGGCGCCCAGCAGGGGTTTATTTGGGTGGGCATTGAACTTGGGTGCCAGATTATCCACCATTCAAGCTCCAGTCCATATATCTTGGGGATTAGAATTAAGGGACCCTTGGGGGGAGGCACAATTGATTTGTTTAACATTTATGTGAGGGGTACATAAGGGGGCAGAGTTTCACCTACTCTTATCCTATTGAAAGAAAGCCTAGCTAGATGTTCATCCCACTCAAGATTATTAGTAGTAGGCGTCTTCAATAGTACTTTCGAGCCCCTTGATAAAGAAGATCTATCAGGTAACAGGGATGAAGATCATAAACGGGCTGTACCCTGTTTAAACGCCCCCCCCAGTCAAAATTGGTCCCAGATGTGCCCCATCTTAATGCCTTAATGTTGAGTTTGGTCTGAGGGCAGCGAATGGTAGAACCCATTCGGACAGGCACGGCGCACACATGTATAACAGAGTCAGATTTCCTTCCTGCATCGACTACATCCTTCTTGATGTGAGGCTTTGGAAAGATTTGGTAGACATGAAAGTGGGTGTAACAACAGAGAGTAACCAGAATCCTCTTTGTTTAAGTATGAACCCTTTGTGGAAAGCATCCTACTATTTCATTTACAGTCCCCCCATCCTACACCAGAGAGGTCCCTTCAATGACAAGTGATCCTTAAAATGGCAAAAAGTCACCTTACAAGAAAACAAGATTAAAGGTATTCCGCATGACCTATTAGTAGGCACTTCCAAGCTCCAGTCCTTTGTTGCTAGCAAATGTGGAATAGCCGATGTAGCCACGGCTCACTCGAGAACTTTTGGCCGACTGAACTCATACTTTCTAGTGCCTAGGTTAGAACTGAATCTCATAATTTCACCTAGGGGAACACATTTGTGGTAGCAAAGATTGTAGATGGTAGCGATCCCTTCTTGCAGCTTTGACTTTGCCAAGACAGCATCTCCAAATCACTGCTACTGCGTGAGTCTCTGAAACTGTGTCACCAACATCTGTGATGCACCATCCCTGATGCATTCCCAGCCCGGCATGGTTTCAAACAGACGCATCACATTTTTGGCTAGCAGTTCAACATTGATGCCTTAGAACCAAAACATTGACATTGATGCATCAATGACTTTGCCCAAATTCCGGACTGACGCATTGCCTGTGACAGTGACGCATCACCTCCGGATTTCAACACATCGTTCCTGAGCATCAACGCATCCAAGGTACTATCAGCGGGTCTGCGTGACTCCTGCATCCAGCATGCACTCCATCACGGTTGGACTGAACTTTTGGATTTGCCCCGGTGAGGCAGGACCAGAGAGCCCCAGTTGGAGCAACTGACTTCTAACCACTGCATTTTGATTTAATCTGGCAAATTTCATATCTTGGCTTTAGTATGTTGTCATTTTGGTCTTGTTTTATCTCAGATAAATATTGGCTATATTATTAAACTTGTGTGGAGTACTTTTGTCATGTTTTCACTGTGTGTGTTTGTGTGTGCACAAATATTTTACACATTGCCTCCAGTGTAGCCTGAGTGCTCTGTGCCAAGCTACCAGAGTGTGAGCACAGGTAAACTTTAATGCGTTCTACATTTACCCTGACTAGGATTGTGGTTCCTGCTTGGACAGGGTGCATGCTCTGCCAACCAGAAACCCATTTCTAACACTAACCCATGAAACAACGAAGGGAACTGACTTACTAACTTGTGATAAACATTCATGTTGTAGTTCATTGATATTAGTCCCATATCATCAGCTTTGCTGTAACTGAGTAAACAGGCACTTCACAACGTACCTTGAAATACATGATTGGGTGTTTGAACTTTTGTCTTCTTGTGATTCATCATTGCTACAAATGAACCGTGACATTGTAATGGCACAGATGCAGCCATGTATACACTTTAGTTTTCTATGGTGTAAGTCGTGGCAATGGAAATAGGTCAATGTATTTCTCCTCCGGCATAATGTTTATCGATGCAGCACTGTTGATAATAAAAGGTATTGAGCAAACGTTTACTTTTAGTGTAATCTTCAGGAAATGTTTGAATGACTTTGGTGCTTTGTCATGACAACTTTTCTTTGACTTTTCATTTTCTTCACATGCAGTCAGTCCAATGTGAGCACATTTTCTGAGGCAAACATCAACTTTGCACAACCATCTTCTTCACTTTGACTTGATATTGATACTGAAGAACTTTTTGACGATGATTTAGATGACAATTGACTACTTTTGGTGTCAATTTGCCTCAGCTGGTGTTGTCTCATGGCCCTGTGGGAGTGCATCAAACTTCGCTTAAGGAGGGTTTGGGCAACCATTTTGTCTTCACACCACAATGAACTTACTTTCACCTTTGCCTTGTGAACCGTTACAAAATTGTTCTCCTTTCCACAGCCTTTGCAAATCTGTCCAATAGCAAGACATTTATTTACCTTTTTGTGGAAACAAAAATCCACACCTAAAGCACAGCTTCTTTTTCTGAGGACACATCACTCCTGTATCCTTCTGCCTTGTGCTTTTGCTTACTTTTCATGTTCATGACTGGCTCACTCTGGGCAACTCTGGCTTTCATGTCAGCAGCTTGCAAACAACACACTCTTCAGCTCCAGTAGTCATGAGAACTCCCTCCAGACTAAAACATTCCTTTGTTTTCTGAATGAATCTCACATGTATCCATCAATAACTCTGAGACGTATAGCTTCCTCATCATTAAATTAATTAAACGTATAGTGTTTGATAAGCATATCCAGTCTCTTAGCAAATTTGTCAATAGTTTCACCAACTTTCTGTTGTTCTTGACTGAAAACCTACCTTTCATAATCTATATTGGGCAATGGATTAAACTTGAGATTTAAGGCTTCTTTTTTTAAGGGTATCTAATTTCGCCAGCTCGCAGCATTTTCTTTATGTCTTCTTTTACAACTTCACCACAAAATTCTTGAGGTATTTGATAATCTTCTTATTATCTGTTTCTTCTAGCGCATCAATGAAATCCTCAATTGTCTCAATTCAAGCAGTACATCTGTCGCCAATATTCGTTTTTTTTTGTGGTATCAAATGTTGTTGGTGGTTTCAGAAAGGTGGCGGCATTGTAACTATTTATGGAATTAGCTAAAGTGGAGTTCTTCTGAAACTGTCCATTTCATCTCTAAGGCCTGTGCTGTGCTGGCCTCTGGGTCATTTTGGACAGTCTGTGGAACTGTGACCTTCCTCTTGGTCTCCATTGGAGCCCTTCACATTTCTAGAGACCTTTGGAGTTGTTCTGAGTCACCACTTGGCAGCTTTGGTGGAGTTCCACTTCTGGTATGGACAGTTCCATAAGCGCAACCCCAAGTACTTCTTCTGGGGCCACTTCATCCAATGCTGTGGTATGATGACTCTCTTTAATTGGTTCTGGTGAGCAGATGACCTTTTCTTGTACCTGAATCCTTGTGCTTTTAGGCATCTATTTCTATTTTCTGACATCTGGTTGATCCCTGGCTCATAGTGCTTTTTGCTGTCGCTATTTGCTGCTCTTTAAAAACCTGGATGTGTCCGCCTTTAACTTTATCACACCCTTTTGATGAATAACTTTAGGTTGCATACAAGCATGGTACCTCTCCTTATGGCCTTGCTAACAGGTTCTTGGCCAACAATGTGTAGACTTCTTAGTGAAACTTTCATTATATTCAAATGCTTCCCACTGCCTGGGGTTGTGCTTTGACTCTGCATACACAGAATGTGGATTCTGCACTTCGAGTAAGGTTCCCATGGCATGCACATGCAGATTGTTGGACCATGACTAACTCTCTGGGAGAGCACTGCCTATCTATGGGTTGCTGAACCTCTATCTTGCCCCCAGTTGTAGCATCCGCCCCAGTCTGGGTACCTACCAATGACTATGACACACACGGAGCTTGGTATAACATGTCTTCTTTTGTCTGTTTGAGAACTCCACATTCTAAACCTGCACACTACGCCATGATCTACCTCCTACCTCACAGTTCTAAGGAGTCCATCGGGAGCTAAAAGGTTTCATCATTGCTAACTCACATGACACTACACCTTTGCGACTGGTCTGTGGAATACTATTGATAATATTCACCAAGTGAGCACTAACAACAAAGTTCAACACCACAGCCAGAGAAACACAGCAGTGATAAATCAGTGAAACAGAACATCTGCAAGATTCGCCTTTAAACTGCATGCACAAACCTGTGTGACTAACCTGAACATTTTTGGGAAAAGTTTCCAACTGTTGAGCTGCTGCACAAAAGCTTGATGCTCCCTTGCTAGAGAAATCCATCAGCGCTATATTACTGATCCTGCCCTCACAGCCTGCTGCAACTCATTATTCTATGCCCTGAATCAGTTGCAAATGAGCACAATCTTCAGCATCCAGAAGCCCTGATGACTCGACAGGCACACATCTCCCAATTTGTTTTGATGTGGCTGTACTGGCATGGACAAGAGTTGAGTTTCCCTGACCGTGACTCAACTTTCTTGGCACTACAAACCATTTCAACACTGATCGCCATGTGGACACCATATTGTCTAAAATCAGGGATGTAACACAGGCCCCCGCAGCTCCGCGTTGCGGGGGTGGGGGGCCCTCCATGCTTCAGGGGCCCCCTCCGTGGCTCCAAGCCAGCATTTACATAGATAACTCGCTGTGGCCTCCTTAATAAATTAAATGGTGCGTGGCGCGCATGTCTCCATATCTGTGCGTCTGCACAGGGAGACTGGTAACCATTGTCATGTGCATTGCGCAATTAAATGTGTGCGTGAGGAGGTGAGGCATCCCCGGGACGACAGAGGGACTGTGCGGCCGCCGACCATAATTTAATTATCACTAGCCCCTGAGTAGCCACTTGGATGTACGCGGTCTTGACTTGTGCTCTGTTTAACTGTGGAAGCCAGCGCAACCGGGAGCCCGCCTCTGCTGCAGCTCTCATCGCGTTGTGGTGCGTGGCCGCACAGGGTCCCCTGCCTGGTAATGAACACTTGGAACCCCTGGCGGACTTGTGGCCTGTTGTCTTAGCACTGAAGCCTGGCCCCCAGGTATGTAAAATTCAATGTAATAGTTCCATGCCAGTCAAAATGTATTTGCGAGTAAAATATAAACATGTACACAGTATCAAAGACACGGCCTCAAGGTAAGAGCCTGCACGTGTCTGAATTGTGACCTTTTACACACTCATGAGTAGGCCTGGGCGAAGCACTACGCTACGCTCGCGGAGTTTGCAAAGTTTGCGCAACTTCGCACTACGCGAGCTGCACGTAGCACAGTGCGAACACGCGTAGTGCAGCGTAGCGTAGTGCAGCGCTCATTTTTTGCTTGTTCACGGTCCTGAACGTCATGTTCGTGACCGCGAGCAAGCAAAATGACATCCTGGCGAGATTCTCAACGCGGGGAGGTAAGGTTTCTCATTGTGAGTGGTTGCGCATGCTCGCGACCGCTCTCAATGAGAAACTACCAGTTCGCGTTGAGAAAGTTGCAGCTCGAGTAATAATCTACTCGAGCAGCAGAAAACTACAGCTCACACTCTGCAAGATGCCGTTTTCAATGATTGCACAGTGTCGGATGCTTGTCCGCACTGTGCAATCATTGAAAACACATCTTACACAGTGCGAACATGCTACTAGCAGCTCGCGTAGTGCTACGTGAAGTTCGCGTAGTGCGAAGTGCACTTCGCGTAGATTCGCGTAGCGCTACTTCGTGAACTACGCCCACCCTTACTCATGAGGTGAGGTGAGAGCATTTGTCTGTCCAGTGCTCACCTCTGTCAAGATGTTGCCACCATAGACCACAGAGTCACAATTATTCGTCAGCACTTTTCAGACTGACATATGGAAGAATTAACAAAACAGCCGTGCAGGGAAAGAGATGTTGAAATACAGAGCAGGATTCACAGGTGCAAGAGAAGTTGCCACTTAGAATGAGTGCAAGAGTTGAAAACTTTCAAAGGAAGTGAAACATTACGTAGGAAAACCGTGGAACCAGAGGAAAGAAGTAGGAAAATGAGCATGAGGTTCAGATAGAGAGTGTACAGGTGCATTTTCCTTGTGGCTTCGTCTGGTGAGGTATGTTCCAACGGAATAAAAAGTGCCAATGGACCCAGTTTGTACCCAAAGGCACCACCCCTTTTGGGGCCAGCAGCGCAGTCACGCACTTCGCAGATTGGGCCCCAGGAAGACAGAATGGCGGACAGCAGCCTTTTTTTCCTTTGCAGCGCTCGCCATCAGCAGACAAGTAAGTGGTGTATTCTGAGCCATTCGACCCCTTACAGTGTTTTGGGGAGCGTCATAGTGGAGGGTGTTGGATTGCAGGCTGCTGGGCCCCTGCCCTCCTAGGGCCCCAACAAAGCTAGCCACATCTTGCCACAGATTGTAGTAAAAAACATCAGCTTCTCAGATCTTTCCCTCCAATCACGTGGTTTCTGGAACGGTGGCACAGTGTTTGTCCATTCTCCTTAATCCAGGCCTTTTTCCGAATTGGACAATCACAAGACTTTGAGCAGCCCATGCTGGCAACAACTGCAGGTGAGGCTTGTGTCATCCCCCATTCCAGAAACAAGGCTGGCTGCACTGTAGAACCTGAGAGACAGACCAGCCCAGTGCAAGGATGCGTCCAGCCAGCACCAACAATTTGGCAACAAGTGGTGGTAAATGTGCAGGGCACTGGCTGGTGCAAAAACCACAGTTGATGGACAGAATGCAGAACAATGTCATACATTCACCCCAGTACAGAGATCTGGGCCTACATCCATCGTTTTTTTGCACTCCACACCAACCCAGTTCAGACATGGCCATATGCAAATCAGTCTGACCCTGTGCCTCATGGTAACAGTCCAGCCCGAACTGCCAAGCCATGCCTTCCCTGGACCGGAAACAAGCTTCAGAGGACCGGTTTCTGGCATTCCAGCCGTCTTCAGCCCGGCTTGCTTGAATCCAGTGGTGTGGAGAGCATGGGACTCACGTCTGAGCATACCCATCCCACTCGGGGTGACAAATGCAAAAACCACAGTTGATGGACAGAATGCAGAACAATGTCATACATTCACCCCAGTACAGAGATCTGGGCCTACATCCATCGTTTTTTTGCACTCCACACCACCCCAGTTCAGACATGGCCATATGCAAATCAGTTCGACCCTGTGCCTCATGGGAACAGTCCAGCCCGAACTGCCAAGCCATGCCTTCCCTGGACCGGAAAAAAGCTTCCGAGGACCGGTTTCTTGCATTCCAGCCGTCTTCAGCCCGGCTTGCTTGAATCCAGTGGTGTGGAGAGCATGGGACTCACGTCTGAGCATACCCATCCCACTCGGGGTGACAAATGCAAAAACCACAGTTGATTGACAGAATGCAGAACAATGTCATACATTCACCCCAGTACAGAGATCTGGGCCTACATCCATCGTTTTTTTGCACTCCACACCACCCCAGTTCAGACATGGCCATATGCAAATCAGTCTGTCCCTGTGCCTCATGGGAACAGTCTAGCCCGAACTGCCAAGCCATGCCTTCCCTGGACCGGAAACAAGCTTCAGAGAACCTGTTTCTGGCATTCCAGACGTCTTCAGCCCGGCTTGCTTGAATCCAGTGGTGTGGAGAGCATGGGACTCACGTCTGAGCATACCCATCCCACTCGGGGTGACAGATGCAAAAACCACAGTTGATGGACAGAATGCAGAACAATGTCATACATTCACCCCAGTACAGAGATCTACGCCTACATCCATCGTTTTTTTGCACTCCACACCACCTCAGTTCAGACATGGCCATATGCAAATCAGTCTGACCCTGTGTCAGACTGATTTGCTGGAACTTATGTAGCTGGTGGCAGCTATATAAGTTCTTCAGAGATCTCAAAACTGTGGTCATTAATTTGGCTAATGCTATTAGTTGCAACACTTTGAAATCCCAAACTAGTGTAATAGTTTTTTTACTGCACAATTATTTCTAACTTGCAGTTTAATGTTTATATACAGGTCGACACTGAGATAAGACAGTTATTTGGTATAGACTACCAACTGCATTTTATTTAATGATGCTATCAAATAGTAGAGGAAGGTATGGTATGGTGGAAAAGGGCTGAGTGCAATTTCACAAATCACAAAATACCCCATGTCAGGTGTGAGTGCTTTATTTAATCCAGGTACTACACCGCATTTACTAAAACTAGTATTTTCTTAGTCCACTGCTAATTATAAGGTGTTGCACATGAGATGTGAATATGTCACTCATAGGCGTCTTGAAAGATAGAAATGTCACTAGTGTGCAATGAAAAGTTGGCCGCTATGTTTGGGCTGCGCCCGTAAGGATCGGGTGACTCTGGTCAGTGGTGTTGGAGATAGTGTCACTCATAGTGGTTGAATGTCAATCATAATTACACTGAAATTATGAAAATGTCACACACGAGCAATCTAAAACCTTGGCAGCTATGCTGGTGAATCACAACATCTCTGTTAAAGGTTACACCCACCTGGGGCGCGAGGCTTGATGTGGTCGGACTTGTTTCCAGGGGAGGGGCACATCAATCTTTCAGTGTGTTAAGGGGGGGTTCAACTTATTGATACAACAAATAAAGCCAGGAGTCAGGGTGGTTTGTTAATTTTTAATGGGTTATTTGAAGAAGCAAAATACGTTTTGAGGATATTTTTCTGATATGATGCTAAAGCTCTGTTAAATGGTAGATATGGCTTTCAATTGCCTGCGGCCAATTGGCAAGCTATTGCACATATCACCTTCCAAGCATTTTAACGATGGCAGGAGGAGACCAGCAATCTGACTCAGAAAGAAGGACTCATTGCTATCAATAGGCGAGCTCCAGCACTTCTCAGTGGGACAAGAGCACTCTAAGGTTGTTAACATCTGCACTTCTCTCCCGCAATTTCAAGCACCAGTCAAAGCCAGTGCAGCTGGAAATATGCATTTCCGATGCAGAAGCACTTTCTGCAAAATTAACCTGTTCAGTAATCTATGATAAGTTGCATAATTGATGCAAAAAATATTTTTTTCTGGCTCAAAAGATTTGAAAGTGACTAAACAGTGTCACATAGGCTGCCTTGCAGTTGAATACACCTTGCAAAGGTAAACTGGTCATCTTTCTTTTGCTGGTTTGTTAATTCATATTCCACAGTTCTATGTCAGACCATCTTGAACACAAATATCACCTGATATAAATATTGTGTTCTAAATATCATTTACAAAAATATTGTCCCATTACAAAAATATCATCCCATTGGGTGTGTATTCTATTATTAACTCCAGTGGGGTACTATTTTTTTTAATGCTATTTAGCACACAATACTTTTGTTAAACGATATTCTGGTATCACACAGTTAAACTGCTACTACTGAATTATTATCATGTATTGAAATGGCAAAACAACACAGCCACAGAATGTTACTTCATAATGCATATTCTGCCTGTAGTGTAGGCCCTATATTCCCAATAGGCTCTGCGCATTTGAATAATATATCCTATAAATTTGACGTAGGACTTAGGTCGACTAGGTCTCTATCAAATATATTAGACTTAATTGTGAGTGCCAGCTAGCTCAGAGGTCACTAGAAACTTTCTCGAATACACAAGAAGGGATTCGTTTCTGACAACCACATAAACATGACAACTTTGTCTCCCCAAGATAAAACGTATATTCAGAGTCGTAGAAACAATAGATAGATATTTTACTCATTCAATCGTGCATGCTTTGTTTTAACAGAGGTGCAGAGAAATAGAGAGATGGGCATTTTCAATAAAAGGTTTATTGAACAGTCTTCTTTCTCAAGCAAGTAAAGTGAACTGCTACAATCGTAATACTGGTTGGAAAATATAATGCGTACAGTAAGAAGAGTATTATAAAATAATACTGTAAAAGCATGGTATGGTTTCTAAGCCATAAAATACATACATAAGTAGCAAAGACTAAAAGTACTCAACTGGTGCTTCTAAAATACGTCTACCCCAAATGTACCTAGCCTAAGTCTAGTACGAGGGAAGAAGTAAGTGAGGTATAGCATAGGTTTAATCTGTTTTTGCCAAGAATCTAACCAAGATTTCTCTTAGGGTCTAATCAGCTCCGTACCTTGGTTTTAGAATGTTGGATGTCTGGTATCTCTGTCTCCGGACTCAATTTCCCAACACCCCGCAAGGGGAACTTGGAAACACTGGAGCTGGGGTCTCAGCAAGAGAAAGGCAGCCTCTCTGTCACTGCGTCAGCTGGAGGGTCGGCTTCCTTCGGCACTTGCTGTAGTGAGCTGCGTCGGGCACGTAGAAAGTCGAGCTGCTCCGAACCACTGTGTGTTTGCTAGGGCAAGTGTAGGCATATTTATACCTTGAAGGTGCCTAGTTTGAAGTAAAGTCGGATATAATAACGTCACCAAAGAACCCCAAGGGAATGGTAGTTCTTTGAAAACGCCATGATTTCTGTGACCACTTTATTTAATCAACCTGGCAACTTCATTTGATCACCCATGCATTATAATCCTAGTGGCCCTTTTCAAGGGCCAAGGGGACTTGCAGTTCTTTGTTCTGAGCTATATCACACACACAAATACCACACACACACTCACCACATACATACATGTATCTAAACACACAGTCATAACTGATGAGAAAACAGTATTTTACATTTCCAAAATCACAACCATTCACACTAAGTTGTCATATCCAAGAGGAAATTATGTTTTAATTTCCCAAAAAATAATTCAATTAATTTTTCAGTTACTTTTGAAAGCTCCCATTATACTGGTCAGATTGCAAAATAATTATGCACAGACTATATTAATTGGAAGTGAAAAACTGGTTCTAAAATAATGGCACGATGGTCTTGAACTGTTTATTTGCCATCTGGGTAAAACAGTAATTTGTGTTTTATTTTTCCATTTAATGCCTTTAGAAGGCAAGAGAAAGACCCCTCAGGCATGTCACAGTCATAGCGCAGACTTACTAGAGTCTTCATCATTGGTATGTTAATCTGGACCGATCACCAGGAGATGTTGATTATCCAGAGTGCCCTTTTTATATGCTCCAGATTCAAACCAGAGCAAACATCAAACTGATGTAGGTGGCTCTTGGAGCGGCTCCATATCAGAGTGGCACAAAAAGGCATGAGGGATCAGGGCATCAGTCTATCTCACTTTAATTTTGAGCCAACTTGATTATTTGATACCAGGATCTGGCTTGCCTCATCCTGGCCATGGGTGGCGACAGTCCACACCCTTACTGAGTAAATACTGTGATACTAGATGAAAATGGGCAAAAGCGGTGATCGGTTCAAGAAGCATGAGTTCTCACCCATAGCTACAGGGGCTGTGTTGTCATTTAATCACTAACAGAAAAGGGTAAGTGGTCAAGTTGGTGCATGCGACGACTAGGGAAGGAGAGCTGGTGGAACACAGAAAAGGAGTCACATCTCAATAAGGAGAACCAGAGAGGGAAAGATCAAAAGAGGTTTGGGTAGAAAGCCATGCAGAGTTTGTCTGTAACCCCGATCATTTAACTGCCCAAAGCTCTTCACCAGACCCAAGTTGTGAGGTAGGATTTTTGCCCTCACAGTAAATTGCAACTAGTTTAACTTGTGACACTTGAGCCCAGTCCTTGGAGGTCAGCGCACAGAGCCAGATGGGAGCTCATCTTTGGTTTACGGATGGAGTTCAGTTATTGGTGTGAGGCTGCAGATTCACTCTGGTGTAACAATGGCCCCTGCAAACCCAGCAGAGCGGGAGTCTGAGCTCCAGGACACCCCTGTCATGTGCTTATCTAGGTTCCTGATCGATACTGTGACCTTATGCCCCTATTCGGCTATAAAGCCCCCTTTGTTCCCTATATTGGCATAACCGTTCAAGTACGATTTTCTGTAAAGTCATCTCTGGCCTCACACGAGCAGAGCCACAGAGCCACATTCCAGCATGACTCTCTGCTACTTCCTTTGCGACCAATTAGTGCAATGACAGAGCAGCAGTCACTATCTGATATTCCTAGATAACACTCCGAGTTCTTCAACAAGATAAAAACTTAGCAAACCTGGAAATCCCCGCTTGCTATGTTTTGATTAGTAATAGAACTCTAATGAGCAACTGATAGCTGCCACTTCCTAGTGACATCTTTAATTGACGTCTTATGTCCAGCAAACTTGCGTCAAACCCGGCACCTGTCAGGTATAAATATTACCAACGTTGCCTTAAGCAATGAGCGAACATGTTGCTGATGCCAGCTGCCTGCATGACCCCGTGTTGGTAACAACTAGCACTCTGTCGCTGCAGCCTGCTATCCTGTGGTGGTGAAGCTACTGATTACCATTATCGCCGCTACAGCGCGACCTATGGTGCAGTACGCTTGAGGAGCCGTGCAGCCGTCCTCTGCGAAGACATCCAGCCCAGCTGCCCGCGGACGCTGTCACCCCTCCTTCCTCGACGCGCTGAGAGAAGCCGCTGCCTTTCTCGTGCAGAGAAATCCAGTCCCGGCGCTTCCAGTTTACCCTCGCAGGTGACTGGGATATCGAGAGAGACCCCTGAAGGAGATACCAATCCTCCATCATTCTATTCAGAGGTATGGTGTTGACTAAACCCTTAGAAGAGAATTCTTGAAACAAACCTTGGCAAAACCAACTTAACTTAAGCTACTTACTTACTCCCCCTTCTCACGTGTTAGGCCTAGGTCAGGCACACTGGGGTAGGCTTAGTTAGAAGCACCAGTTGAGTATGTTAGCCTAATGTATATATGACTGTATAAATGTTTTATTACTTTTAAACCATTGTATGGCTAAGAAACCATATCAATGCTTTTACAGTTCTATTTCGCTATTCTTATCTTACTGTACGTACTTTTTATAATAACAGTTATTGCAATTGTGGCAATACATTTCTCTTGTATGAGAAGAAAGACTGTTCAATAAATGTTAACCTTTATTGATACACGCCCGTCTCTCTATTCTCTACATACTGTGAAAGTAAACTGCACTAGACTGACTGAGTGAAATCTATGTCTATTGTTTCACACGACCCTAGAGATCGACTCTTGATCTGAGGAGCAAAGTTGTCATGTTGCACGGTTGTTGGAAAGCTGAATCCCTTCTTGTCTGTGCCAAGGAAGCTGATCACTTCCTATGCAGAGAAGAAAGTTTCCAGTGACCTCTGAGCTAGTTGGTAACAAAACCCAATTAAGTTTAGCATAGTCAGTGGAGGCCTGGAATATAAGCAGTTCCACGTCGATACTACTGTTTATGTTATTCCAATGCGCAGGGCCTAGTGGGAAACTAGGAACTACACTACATGGCGCCCTAACGTTTGGTAAGGCGATAAACTAACGCAAGACTTGTAGAGTAACTCAGTCGTGCATATTTCACACCCCTTTCTCCCGTAAATACTCCAATAGACGTCTGGAGTGGGTGAAAGGTTAAAATCCGCCCGACCTTAGTAGGAAGAGATTCCTATGTAAAGCTCTGGTTTATTCAACGTTGAAGGATACAGTGTTCCAAAATATTGTGCATCTAATCTTTGTCTCCTTGGAGACCTACTCTGCAAACCTTGCATTTTTTTACAATGCCAGGAGAAAACAACGGCACCACTGGGGCCGCAGTAGATGCGACTCAGCAAGGTCCCGAATACACAGACCCGGATGCTATTATCATCCCGGTCCACTTAAGAAGATCTATAACTTTAAAACTTATAGAACACGGACTGACACCTCAAGGTGGTACAGTAATTTTCGTGATAGAGGCTCACGAGTATCGGCAGACAGAGGTATTCTATTCATGGATAAACTTTCCAGCGGTAAACGCTATAACACAAGAGTTTCACTATTACAAAATAGAGGAACCTCCGGATGAGTACGCCCCTTTCGAGGAGGTTGAAATTCCACTTAAATTTCAAGAGCACCTGCTCTGGTTTAATGGCGCCCTAAAACACAATGATCACATAACCAGGCTCGGTCCACTAGGTAGACCAGGAGCCACGTGGCCGGTTCTAGCCAGCTACACACCACATCCAGACATTGTAAAAATGTCTAGAGAAGAGCTGTTAGCACAGCTAAACACATTAATAAAAATACATAGGCAATTAGTCCAATATGTACTGCGGACTGCAACAGTCCAGCCAGCTGTTAATTCACACCAGCTGACCCCTCATCAGGGGAACACAAATAAAATTACACCACAGAACATACAGTCATGTCTTGGTAAAACACCCGTAAAACGGGAACAAATTCCTTTCTGGTTAGCCCAGAAAATCACTCAAATAGAGGCAGTATTTCCTGATACTACCCCTATTGAGAAACACAGAATCTTGACCATCTGCCTTCCTATGGGAATCGCACCACACGTGGAGGACTGCGACACTTGGGGTACAGTCTTTGCTTCCATTTACACAAAAACACACGGTGTTCCGTCTATGGCGGTAATACCAGACGTGCTAAAACAGATTCAAAATGAATTCGGTCCAGAACCAGCTTTAAATCTAGGTATGAAATTACTGAAAGACTTCAAGCAGGTCACGGCTATATTATTAGCCAACGTAAAGGGAGAAGCAGCATCTGTGGCGATTCGCCAGAAGTTGAGGGAAACAGATATAAAAGATCCTGTTGAGCTTGCAAAAATCATAGAAAAATGCTATGAAGAATTAGGTAGAGACAGCTTGGGTGGAAAACCAGTTAAGCCCCAGCTGCTCGAAAATCCTGAAAAATTATTTATTAAAAATAATTTAAACACTCCTAAAAAGAGCTGGGATGGAAATAAACAATCCACTCCCAAGGAAAAAGTTTTCCAGTCCAGAGGAAGGTCTCCTCGACGGAGGGAAAGAACTCCGACTCGAGAACGCCAGTCTCCCCAACGGGAGCCCTCTGAGAAAAGATATAACCTTAGAAATAGGGATAATATAAAAAGACCTGATAGATATCAAAGTATTGATACACGTCCCTCTCGATCTTTTCCACAGAATTCGGAAAGAAGAGGACGGTCAGACCCAGGAGAGCACACCAAGTCCAAAGACAAGGAAACTGCTCAAAATAAGAAATCTCAATTTCCTAAAAAGAAGGTAGCCAGTATTAGAGTAATCAACCATGCCGAGAATACTGAGGACACAGTTGAAAAACGGGGAGTGGGCATTGACAATGTTGGACAGTGCAGCAGAAATCAGTATAGCGCGCAAGAACTTGATGAGTCATCTGGAGACAGTGGACACGAATGAATACATTCAGGTTGAAACTGCCGACACCAGACTTAGCGAGCCCCATAAAATATACGAAATAACATTGCGTATAGAGGGTGATAAAACTAGGAAAATTAAGGGTCTATTTTGGGATAAGCTCTCAAAAGGCTATGATATTCTGTTAGCTGAAAAAGATTGGCCCCCAGAGTTTGTCAGGGAGTGCCCTCGTGGCGAAGAAGTGATTATGCCTGCCTTCTCGAATCACATTCCGATTCACAAAAAATATACATATGCAAGGAAATGGGCAGTAGCCCAGGCACCTGCATTATATAAAAATCATGTAGGATGGGATGAGGATTCAACGCCTCACAAAATCCAACTAAAAAGTGAACCAACTGCCCAACGGCAGTATCCCATAAAGCAAGAAGCTAAAAAACAAGTCAGGGAGATCTTAGATCAACTTGAGTACCAGGGGGTGATTGAAACATGCACCTCTCAAATGAACAATCCTTTGTTTCCTGTCTCCAAGCCAGACAATTCATATCGTCTAGTTTTGGACTACAGACACCTTAATACATGTTGCAAAACTTTTGCAGTACAAAACTCGCATAGTGCAGCCCTAATGAATAACATAGTTAGGAAAAAATACAAAACGACATTAGACATTTCTAATGGTTTCTTTTGTCAAAACATTGCACCAGAAAGCAGATACTTGACCGCTTTCTCCGCATTTGGGTCGCAGAAAAAATTCTGTCAACTCCCACAGGGGTTCAAGAACAGCCCAGGAATATTCTCAGCTAGGGTAACAGAGTTACTACAAATCTATGATGATGAGGCATTATCTTACGTAGATGATATTTATCTCACAGACGACGACTTGGATACTCACTTGAAAAGAGTGAACACCATTATACTTGGGTTCGCAGCAGAGGGTTACAAATTCAACTTTAAAAAGTCCCGAATTGCCCATCTGACAGTACTATTTTTAGGGTACGAATTATCAAGTGAAGGGAAAAGCCTAGCGGACAACTTCTTAGAGAAGTGCGCTGTACTCCAAGCTCCAAAAACGCTGAAGAATTTACAATCAATACTAGGTTTTCTGAATTTCGGAAGAACTTACATCCTAAATTACGCAGAGAGGGTTAAACCTCTCTACGAACTAATAAAACCTGATTTAAAACAAATCAATTGGACTCAAAAACACACAGAAATTTTGAGATCACTGCAAACAGACATGTTAGCAAAAACAAAATTAGATACACGTGACAACACACGTGATCTTGTAATCCGAGTCATCCCAGGAAGATGCGGATTCACGTACCTAACCTCTAATGAGGGAGAAAAGGTACCAATTTCAATTAAATCTCACTTGTACACACAAGCAGAAAAAACATTCAGTCGCACAGAAAAAACTGTGAACGCAGTGCAAATCGCATTAGCAAATGAAAGAGAACTAGCACACGGCAAACGGATTAATATCCTTACAGCGGAATCCGCCTTCGAGGCGCTATTCAGCCCAGTAAACCTGCCTACAGTGTCACTGGATCCAAAATGGATACAGTGCATAGATTCTCTAGGAGCGGAAGACGTGAAATACTATTTCGCCCCGCAATACAAAGAACTGAATGATTTAGAATATGAAGAAGAATATCCTCTGCCAATCGAAATCCTGCCTCTCCCACAATACGCATGTATAATCTATACAGATAGCTTTGTACAGCATTTCAACGTAGATAGAAAATCCTACGATGCAGCATGTGCGATTATTAAAGGTCGTTGGCTGTGCGGTAAATTCAGACCGAAAGTAACAAAAACTGAATCTGTAAGAAACTGTTCGGTTCAGAGAACTGAAATCAGATCTTTAAAGATGGCGCTCGAAAATGCAGAACGCGAATTCCCCACACTCATCGTGTGCGATTCTCATTTTTGCGTCAACTCTTACAACAACAAACTGCAGAGTTGGATCGAAAACGACTACAAAGATGACACAGGTGCCACAATAAAGCATAAATTGCTTTGGGAACAAGTAGCTCTTTTACACAAAGAACTACAAAAGACTCACGTGATTCACGCACAGAGTCTTCAACGTGATGGCGTTCACGTTGCAGGGAATTCATTGGCTAATACAGCCACCACGGAAGCAACTAACCCGGCTTCCGTAGCCACAAAAAAGCGTACAGATAAGTATATAGACGGGGAAACTATGCTAGCAGTAAAAACGACCGTAAAAGGCGACTGTGCAGCACTACCCGTAAACTATCCACTCAATTATGCATACATAATCGATGCAAACTCCGTTCCTTTTGCTCGAATCCCTGGAGTGGGGGATAGAGTAATTCCAAACAGGAGCAGGAGGGGCTTCCTCCTACTGGAAGCACACATGGGGTTGGGTCTGAAACACCAAACAATCAAAGCCTCTCTGAAAGAATTGCAATCAGAGTACTGGTGGCCAGGAATGAGTATAGATATTCAATGTTTTGCTCAAAATTGTGAAGACTGCAACAGAGATCGCAGTAATGAACAGGCCAGTGTAGTTTCAGGATCCCTTCTAGACAGCATAAGGCGGTCTATCTGCGCAATCAAAGAAGAGAAGCGCGTCCCAGTGTACAACGTTTAAGACGAAATGCACTTAAAATAATGAGGCCACCAGCGCTCGGCTGACGCCTAGAACTGTTATAAAAGATTAGCGAGTCCATATCGGCACATACGCAATTACCACGTTCCATTCTGACCAGGGTCCTGCTTTCAGCTCCCGAGCCTATAAGGAGGCCATGGCCAGCATGGGAATTGGGTTGCGGTATTCTTGTCCGTCGCATCCCGAAGGGAATAGTGTGGTAGAAAGAAAAAACCGGGACATAAAGCAATCTATAACAGCGAAGGTATTAGGTTCAGGCGCTGGGTGGGTCAAACATTTAATAAGTGTCCAGACTAGTCTTAACAACATGCCAAGAAATTCTCTAAAAGGTTTCAGCCCATACGAACTATTGTTCGGAATAAGAATGCGCGTTCAGGACCTCGATAGTCAGATGTCAGTGGTACAAGAAGAAACAAAGCAGTTTGAAGTAAAAGACCGTTTGGCTGTTTTACAGGAACTGAATGAAACAAGAAAATCATTAAGCAACATAAAGTTAAAGCAACAGCCAAGTACCACTGACGAGGCACCACCCGCAACAGCCCCAGCAAGGCCTGTCTGGATTCCAAAGATTGGGGATCTAGTCAGAGAAAAGATCGCGGTTAAGAAGGAATTTGGGCCTTCTTACAGAAAAGCAGTACCTGTCTTAGCAGTCACCGGAACAAGATCAGTTGTGCTACCGCCCCTTGCTGGTAAAAAGGAGAACAGAGTCGTGTCCATCGATCTGGTAAAACCACAAGCATGTGGCCTATAATCAACAGTAGGCCCAGTGGACTCCCAAGAAACAACAGAATACCCAAACTTGCAACAATCCAAGAGGTTCAAACTGAAAGACTAATCACATTCGATCAGCCTGCAGTGCACAATGAAGGACTATGCAATAATGTCATGGAACTCGTGCCTCTTGAAACACAGATTGAAACAGTTCGTCAAGAAACAACACCAGTCTACACTAATGTGGCATCAGAAAGTGCTACCGAGAGACAGATTGAAAGAACAATCCCATCAATTGACAGAACTGCCTCTGGTTATTTCATCAACTTCGACAACTTCTCTGAAGATTTAAACGACCCCGAAGTGATGCCAGAAACAAAAAAGACTTTTAAAGAAAAAGCAACGGAACTCTTTCATCAACTGAAGGAAATCTACCTCATTTCCCCTTGGCTAGAGTTCTGGTTCGGTCTAGGTGTATTTTTCCTCCTGCTTTGGCTCATCATGGTACTGTGTTTGGGAAAATTCATTGAAGGAAAATATATTACAATGGACACAGCAAGTCAGAACATCAACCTAGTCCTGAAACCACACAGATCATCCCACGTGAAGAAAAGAGAACTGTCAACAGTAAATGTCACAGCAATTCCAATACCTGGTGGGGTAGTATGGGAGAAAACAGACTATGAGATCTATGGTCCGGTTGAAATCCTGAAGTATCCTCATCAACTAAAGGTTTCCTTAAGTGACTTTGTGACACCAAGTACATTCTCTGATGATTGGGACTTTAACAGTATTAATGACATGATGTCTGATTTAGTAATGTCAGCTAGATTCACAGATCATGATTATTTACAAGGTTCATCTAGTTATGAGCAGTTATTCTGTTACACCCACTATGGGGATCATTACTTGCATAAATCTGCACAGCCTAGAAATGTTTTTATGTATAACCAATGGGAACATTGTTCTACACCACCTAAAAGCAGTTCTAAAGCATTTTTTGAGAAATTCAAATATTTTTCAGGGTTTAACACCAGTGATGCAGAAACGTTCTATTATAAACTGTTAGATAAAACAGGAATGAAAACAATGCTGACAAATTCTAAATTGATATATTCAGAAGCATTTTATGACAAAATGATGACATTTGGTTTTGATTATTGGAAAAATAATATTGAAACGAAATCAATTTGGGGTACAAAAGATTGGCAGGTGCAAGGCATAGAAGCACTGTTTAGAACCTGCATGATACCAGAACAAATGTTATTTTTAAATGACACTGTACACCAAACATCTTGTCTTGGCCTAGCCAAAAACAAAGAAATGAAAACACCGTCTATACCAAAGCCAATAGCTGAGAATACAACTGCAGATAATGAGTTAGACGTGTCACACATTTTACATTTCAACAGAACACATCCTGATTGGAAAAAATGGTTAATCTGGCCTACAGACACAAATAGCTGTCAAGATAGATTCCTGAATAAAACACAGGGTTTAAAAATGACCAGATTAGACCCTAGATATTCCCAGAGACAACATCCAGGAATTATAACCACATACAGTGTAGGCAAACTCTGCCTAGAATGGCTAACTACATCCACACTGGCTGAAATTAAGCAACACTTGTCTTTATTAAAAGATGGTGCTGATTTGCGCGATTTCATTCTTGGACCACGCAAACAGCGTCAAAAGCGTTTCATAGCGACCAGCATCTATGCTGCTTACAACGAGGCTTGGAAAGTAAAGCAAATTGAAACTGCTGAAAAAATACGAGAAATTGATCGTATTAATTTGGAGAAATCTCTTTCTGTAGTAGACAATGGGTTAATGACTCTGTCTTCCAGAATATATTCTTTGGACAATATTGTATCCTCTGCCTTTGATGTGATAGACAGAGATTTGCTTATGTTACAACATGGCCAGTCTCAATTACGCTCTATTATAGAACTAGGCTGGACGCTGCAAAATCTTCGTTCAGGCTATGTGCCTTGGCGTCTGATAAACACAACGTCATTATTTTCCATTTTTAACCTTACTGATAAACAGATCAGTTTGGCACAGAAAGGAGCAGACTATACAATCTTGAGCATCGAGAAACTCGAGAGATTACCATTGACAATGTCAGAGAGCCCTGTCATTGAATGGATAATACACGGAATTATCACAATTCCGATAACAACTTTCCGCTTTAAAAAATGCCTTGAATACATACCTGCTGGCCAGTATGAACAATTGGGTAAGGGATATGTTAAATCCGAATGGAAATTACCATACACTCATTCTTGCTATAGTGACAGCGACAAAAATGTATTTCTTAGTGGTGACAACTGTAAACACTCACTAAGCGGTATACTTTTGTGTCAGGGTATTAATTTACACGGAGCATGCGATGGAAATTCAAAAAACCTTTCATGCCACCAGCTAGTCACACCTGCAACTCAGATAGAGCCCTTCTTTATGCAACTCGCAAACGGGAGTTACATTCTAAGAACGGATCACAGGTGCTGTGGCCTCGCGCCCGGACTAAGTTATCTAGTAGAAGTTACGTCCATGGTCAAATGCTGTATGCAAGCATTGTTTCCGAGCGGGCCTCCAGACACAGTGACTCCCCTCTGGCCTCGTCTGAATCTCTATTCTATACGAATTGATACATTAAGCAAAATGAAATCTGTGCTTTTACAGACAACAGTGCCTATAACGTCATCTAAAGAGACGTATGATCTTCTAGTCGCAAGGACGGCTACTGAGGTCCATGACCTTTTATCAACAAATTGCCCTGTGCATTTCGTACAAATACTAGACCAACTCCTTAACATGTCTAGTGCTACAAGCATCCCAGGCATATTTAAGACAGTCTTTACGGGACTGCTAGCACCCTTCCAGGCAATTTTGGGAATCTTTCCTAATTTTGTGCACTCCATTTTTGGTGGTATTCCACTATTTTTTGGACTCATCGCAGGGATTCTATTTTTGACCCTCCTGCTACGTTATGGCAAACCTCGGCTCAGACATAGCTCCCATGGGAATGGAAGAAACAATCCTAGCAATGCGCTACAGGGACAGGATAACTAACGTCCTCGGATTGGCCAGGCTGAGAGATCTAAACATGACCTGGTTCCTTTCATTCAGACCGATATGGCAAAATTGCATTTTACCTGTGCTACGGTGTATGCTTTGCGGCGAGGAATGCGTGTTGGACATCTGTCTTTCACTTCCATCAGCAGTACCAATGGACGTCGATACTTTGCTAAGTCCAATAACGGCTCACGCATTGTGTTGTCCCCAGCGGCTACCAATCCTGATGACGGCATTCGTGGAGACTCCTGTACTACAGCCAAGTGGTAACAGTGGAGCGAGTGACAAAAGCAACATCATCCAGGTACAACGTTCTGTGAGCATTGCTGATCCTGCCTTCGATGACAGCAATCATTCTCACACCTGCCAAGTTACAGCGCTATCTAATTTGGTTGAACTATCACCTGATTTTGTAGACCAATTCTTTGCGAGCCTGTCTGATACGATGTTCTCACCCACAGAGAAACAATAACTTTTGAGAAGCTTTCCGACACACAGCGTTCCCATGAACTCTGAATTCGGCCTTCAGTTTTGATCAACATAAAACTGCCAGGAGCTTTGGTAAACTGATTTTTCTTTGAATTGGACAATTTTTAAAAATATTGGCCCTCTCTTTTTGGCACGAACAATTCTTTGCTTAACGTAAAAACTATTCTTAGAGAACAGAAGCTTCACACTTCTATTTCTAAAAACACATCTAGAGACATAACAACATAACACCAGCCTCTAGCACACATATTATTACAATGCATTTTTATGTGATGATTTATCTCGCCTTTCTTCTGTCAGAGATACTTCATGTGTAATTCTTTTTGCATAATCGTTCATTGATTTCATATGCAATACCTTTTGAATGATTACTATGTTTTAAAAAAACGTACAGTACCTAAATTCCATGTATTACAAGTACGCCTATTTCGAATGCATTTATGTATTTTGGGGTGGGCTATGTTACACCATGTTACACATGCATCTAATTGCTTAGTTTTAGTAATTTTGATGGACATGAATTGGTGGAGTGGGTGTCATGTGCTTATCTAGGTTCCTGATCGATACTGTGACCTTATGCCCCTATTCGGCTATAAAGCCCCCTTTGTTCCCTATATTGGCATAACCGTTCAAGTACGATTTTCTGTAAAGTCATCTCTGGCCTCACACGAGCAGAGCCACAGAGCCACATTCCAGCATGACTCTCTGCTACTTCCTTTGCGACCAATTAGTGCAATGACAGAGCAGCAGTCACTATCTGATATTCCTAGATAACACTCCGAGTTCTTCAACAAGATAAAAACTTAGCAAACCTGGAAATCCCCGCTTGCTATGTTTTGATTAGTAATAGAACTCTAATGAGCAACTGATAGCTGCCACTTCCTAGTGACATCTTTAATTGACGTCTTATGTCCAGCAAACTTGCGTCAAACCCGGCACCTGTCAGGTATAAATATTACCAACGTTGCCTTAAGCAATGAGCGAACATGTTGCTGATGCCAGCTGCCTGCATGACCCCGTGTTGGTAACAACTAGCACTCTGTCGCTGCAGCCTGCTATCCTGTGGTGGTGAAGCTACTGATTACCATTATCGCCGCTACAGCGCGACCTATGGTGCAGTACGCTTGAGGAGCCGTGCAGCCGTCCTCTGCGAAGACATCCAGCCCAGCTGCCCGCGGACGCTGTCACCCCTCCTTCCTCGACGCGCTGAGAGAAGCCGCTGCCTTTCTCGTGCAGAGAAATCCAGTCCCGGCGCTTCCAGTTTACCCTCGCAGGTGACTGGGATATCGAGAGAGACCCCTGAAGGAGATACCAATCCTCCATCATTCTATTCAGAGGTATGGTGTTGACTAAACCCTTAGAAGAGAATTCTTGAAACAAACCTTGGCAAAACCAACTTAACTTAAGCTACTTACTTACTCCCCCTTCTCACGTGTTAGGCCTAGGTCAGGCACACTGGGGTAGGCTTAGTTAGAAGCACCAGTTGAGTATGTTAGCCTAATGTATATATGACTGTATAAATGTTTTATTACTTTTAAACCATTGTATGGCTAAGAAACCATATCAATGCTTTTACAGTTCTATTTCGCTATTCTTATCTTACTGTACGTACTTTTTATAATAACAGTTATTGCAATTGTGGCAATACATTTCTCTTGTATGAGAAGAAAGACTGTTCAATAAATGTTAACCTTTATTGATACACGCCCGTCTCTCTATTCTCTACATACTGTGAAAGTAAACTGCACTAGACTGACTGAGTGAAATCTATGTCTATTGTTTCACACGACCCTAGAGATCGACTCTTGATCTGAGGAGCAAAGTTGTCATGTTGCACGGTTGTTGGAAAGCTGAATCCCTTCTTGTCTGTGCCAAGGAAGCTGATCACTTCCTATGCAGAGAAGAAAGTTTCCAGTGACCTCTGAGCTAGTTGGTAACACAACCCAATTAAGTTTAGCATAGTCAGTGGAGGCCTGGAATATAAGCAGTTCCACGTCGATACTACTGTTTATGTTATTCCAATGCGCAGGGCCTAGTGGGAAACTAGGAACTACACTACACCCCCACCGGCAGTGTACATGGGTGGGCCTGAGAGCTCCTGACTGGATCCAGGAATCATGGGGCCCCCTTCATGCACTTTGCAAGGAGGGCCCCCGCAAGTTTTGTGACGCCACTTCCGTGCACATTTTACACACAAATAAATTCTGATTGGCATTACATTGAATTTTACATACCTGGGGGCCAGACTGCAGTGCTGAGGCAACAGGCCACGAGTCTGCCAGGGATTCCAAGTGTTCATTACCAGGCTGGGGGCCCATGCGGCCACGCACCACAATGTGATGAGAGCTGCAGCAGAGGTGGGCTCCCGGCTGTGCTGGATTCCACAGTTAAACAGAGCGCCGAGATGAGACCGCGTACATCCAAGCGGCTGCGCACCATTTAATTTATTAAGGAGGCCGCAGCGAGGTATCTACGTAAATGCTGGCTGTGCAGCTGGCTGGCTGCGCAGCTGCGGAGGGGACCCCCACAACGCCGGGGCTGCGGGGGCCTGTGTTACACCCCTAACCAATAGACTTGGAGCTCTTGTGCTCTAAGCCTTGTTTCTACCACCCGTCAATATCCCTCAAATACTGCAGCTGAAGCACATTCTGCACATTCTGCAGCTGACTTGCAGGCAGCAGCGAAGCTGGATTCTTGCAGCATGCCCGAATTGCTACGCAGACTGATCCAGGCAGGGCAGTCCTCTTGCAGCACATCAGTGACACCCGCTGTACTCCCACTGCAGTACATGCCATTTTGTACCTCAATATCAGTCTGTATCTCCCTGTGGGTAAGTTTTATTTAGTCTACTCCAGCCTTGCCTTGCCCTGGGGCCTTATGACTCAGTATTAACTGTACATTTGTATGATCCTCTATTACAATATTTCCTCATCTTATTTTATTTTATCTAACCTGACCTTCATCCCAGTTCTTGCTTAGGGTCCCCCATGTGGGGCCTCACTCCCTTTATTTAGCGCTTTGGTTGAGTGCCCTTTCTATACGTGTTTTCCATGATTCCATCAGGTACATCAATAATCAAGATACATTATGGCCTACGGTTGATGCTACCCCCAACTCCTAGTAGACACTTCATATGTTTTGTACCCTCAGTTGTTACCAGAATGCCATCAAAAATCGCGGCTGCAACTTGGTCGAGTCTACGTGTCAGATATCCTTTCTATTCCCTGTGGTATTAAAAAGTGAGGGGGCTTGTCACTCCATCACACTAGCAGCCAAGAATTTTGACAGCATTCTGCCCGCTTAAAGAAATTGGATCTATACCAGACCAACTCATAGAGATTTCATACATCTGATTACTTCAAGCCTCACCACCAGAAGATTAGAGGAGTTGTCTTCTCCTAACAGCTTTCCCAGATTCATTCCACACTACTATCTAGGAGCCCACAACCGAGTCTGAGTCCTGAGTAGAATCCCAAAACTACTAGGGATTCGAAACGCGTTGTCTCTTGAGCATGGGGTACCTTTGATGTGGTGTGCCAAGAGGGAATTTCTTTAAATAGTGTTCCCCCCTCATAGTGTTGACAACACCTGGTATAATTTTTGTACTCCCATTCTCTGATCACAGGCAGGACAGCAGACATGTGTTTAGCAAGGAGTTAATGTCCACTTAGTGTTTGTATTCGATCTTAGGACTGGTCAAATGTTTTTGGTTTGTACATATGGTTATTGCTGTGTTGATGCTTTTTCTGTGTCTTTTTTTATTTACAAAAATGACTTGGTCATGTGTATTTATATTGGATTATGTGCTTTAATGTTGGATGACAATGTGTAACCCAACAATGTGTTTCTCTTTCTAAAGACACGTATATTTGATTTTGAATGTCTTTTTGTAAAAGCTAAATTAAGCTGAATGAAGCTCGTAAACTTTAGAATTAATGGTCTAAGGTTTACTCGGATTTAGATCCAACAGTCTACCTGGACACTTCATTTTGTTGTTTCTATATTAGTGGTCTAGTCCAGGGAGTTACGAACCCAAGCCGTGCTTGTTCATACCAACTTTATGAGAGTGGCATTTTCTGAAATCTAACTCAAAATCTGACTTTACCATTAAAGAGAATTTTAAATTACAAATAATTTGAGTATAAACAGCATATTTCTACCTGCTCCCAATTCAATGTTAGCATTTCTTAAATGTAAAAAGGTAATGCAGTGTTAGATAGACCTTAATACCAGTAACAAATGACTTCATGAGATATTTCTCTGCTTGACATGTTAACTTTGAGCACTCATGGCCCACTTTTTAAATACAATGTGCATTGCCCTGTGAAACTTAAGGGCCTACCTTAGAGATGAATTCTAAGTATTAAAAAGGAAGTTGTAGGCCCAGCAAATGGTTTATTTTTTCTGAATGGCAGTTTTAAACTGCATTACAAACCACAGTGACAGGCCTGAGACATATGTTCAAAGGCTACTTTAGTGGGTGGCACAAGAAATGCTGCAGACCTACTAGTAGCATTTAATGTACGTGCCCTGGGCACATGTTGCACATTTACTAGGGATTTACAAGTAAATTAAATGTGTCCCTTAGGTCTAGTCCAATTTTACCAGGTTTTATCAGTGGTAAAGTACAAAGAGTCCGAAAGCCAACAAAATAATTTCAACTGAGCAGGAGGGGAGAAGGCACAAGGTTTGGGGGAATACCATGCCAAGAATGTCATGTCTAACCTATAACATAAGAACTGTTGCTTTCCTGGAACTCAGTGAAAATCCTAACATGAAGCAGTGAAGCTTTGCTTGAAGGACTTGGCTACCAAAGAAGTGGCTGCAAAGAATTGTTTGAAGTTTTCTTAACCACATCACAGGCAACTTATCTGAACCAAGAATCCTGTAAGTAAACTTGATACACACGCTGGACTAACCCGTTGGCACCAGCACAATGCATTATGTACGGTTATATCAATGCAGTGTGGACAAACCCGTATTTATTGTGCACAGAACACAGATGGTTGAGTAACTGATTTACCACATTTGTCTACCGCCGCACAAGATCGTGTTATCTTTTGTACCGCTTTTGGCCGCCATAAGTGTGGCAGGGTATGCTCAGACGTGAGTCCCTTGCTCACTTTGCCACTGGATTCAAGCAAGATGGCTGAAGACGGCTGGAATGCCAGAAACCGGTCCTCGGAAGCTTGTTTCTGGTCCCGGGAAGACATGGCTTGGCAGTTCGGGCTGGACTGTTCCCATGAGGCATAGGGTCAGACTGATTTGCATATAGCCATGTCTGAACTGGGGTGGCAGAGTGGGCTAAAGAACGGTGATGGATTAAACCCAGATCTTTTGACTGGGTGTGAGTGTTTGATTGATTCAGATGCTCCGTCTATCACCACCCCCTTTTGTACCGCTTTTGGCCGCCATAAGTGTGGCAGGGTATGCTCAGACGTGAGTCCCTTGCTCACTTTGCCACTGGATTCAAGCAAGCCGGGCTGAAGACGGCTGGAATGCCAGAAACCGGTCCTCGGAAGCTTGTTTCCGGTCCAGGGAAGACATGGCTTGGCAGTTCGGGCTGGACTGTTCCCATGAGGCACAGGGTCAGACTGATTTGCATTTAGCCATGTCTGAACTGGGGTGGCAGAGTGGGCTAAAGAACGGTGATGGATTAAACCCAGATCTTTTGACTGGGTGTGAGTGTTTGATTGATTCAGATGCTCCGTCCATCACCACCCCCTTTTGTACAGCATCTGTTTTTTCGATGCACCATGGATGAACTCATAGTCAACGTGCACAATACATAGGGCATTGATTAATTGATCCACCATGTTTGTCTACCATCATACAAGATCGTGTTATACACATGCGGGCCAATCCCATTTTAGGCACTTTATTTCAACAGGATACACTGTTTACAATCACAGTAGCACGCGGTGTCACCTTTTTTTCGCGTAGACATCTAGTTTGAGTTTTTTGACTGGGTTGTAGGTGAGGATATTAGGAAATTTTCACTTTTCATTCATGCTGGTTTCACTTATGTTTAAAAAGGTGTATTTTGTTATTATGAGGTATATGCATGATTGAGTAACATCTGTAAAATAGTAATAGCATTTGATTTGAAGTGATAATACCATTTGATGAATGATTATTGTTTTACGTTTAGTCGGTTGGCTGGAAGTCGTTATGACCTGTGTTTATACATTTCTTTTGAGAGAAATTATCACCTGAAGAAGAGCTACACCAGCCCGAAATGCATTGGGATGGGATGAAAAATAAAAGCTTTTTCGTTGAAAAATATTATAATATGATAAAAATGGATAATTGGGTTGAATGAAGAGTACCCAATATTATTATTGAAAAATAAACACACTGATGGAAATGTGATTGAAGAATTTTGATTTACTTGTTTGAACTATATACAATCCCCCATATTGAAAAAGGAGTATGTGATGCTTTATTTTCGTGACCTCTTTGAAAGTGCAATTGAAAGATGGACTCTGAGGGATGAAACACAACAGTGATCAGAATGGTGCTGGTGTGGACTGAGGTACAGTCAGCAGTAGAGACGTCATGGGAGACTGGCCTTAGCACAGGTGACAGAGGCAAGAGATGTGGTGGTGTCGCAGCTTAATGAAACAGTTCCGTGCTAAAAGACCAATCAACCTGTGGATGTTGCACAAACTCCTCGGGCTCTGATTCTGTCAGAGAAGCCTCACTGATGAACTTATCTTTATAATCCCAATGACAGAGGATGCCTTTCTCTGACTTGGAGGTTCAGGTGTGATGAAACCTGGGCGCACTAACACTGTAACACTTAGTTGACAATCTTTTGAGCGATATGAGAGGTACGAAAACATTTTCTTTTTAATGTCCAAATACAGTGTAGCAAATTTGGTCACACAATAACTCAGTTCAACACCAAGTCTCACATTAGTAGGTTTAGTTCAAATTCTGACTCAGAAACAGATTAATATATATTAGCCTGAGCATTATCGTATAGAAATACAATACAAAAAACAGGAAACCAAATCTCCTAAAGCAACTTACCCTATATAATTAAAAGAAAACAACTAACTCAATTATTGCTATGTAAGTAATAAGGACGTAATTTTTCCATTAGATTGCATCAATTTGTCATTGAAAGGTAGCATAGGTCATATATTTGTCCCTACCCTAGCCTCAGGTGACAACCAAATTAAAAGTAGAGATTTAAGGTAAGATGCAATTAGAAAGGTGTCAGCTGTCAGAGTCCTCCATAGAAGAAACTACAACATGGATCAGGTATATTAAAGCCACACTAACTACAGCAGAGGTCTGTACCTCAGAGTGTCCTATGTTGGAATGCTAACTATTCCGCCCTACATAGCTTCACAACATTAGTTAGATCCAAAGGACGTCCCACAAACTGTACTCAGTAAAATTTAATACTATCAGCACACATTGGTTTCTTTACACCACCTTGCCGTTCTCATAAATCTTTACTCCAGACGTCCTTGGTCTCGTCTCCTTCTACCATGAGTACACTTCTTCCAGTTTGTTATTGCATTTCTGAATATTAGTTGCCCCTTCACATACCTCCCTATCTACTAAGAACAAAAGACCCTTTTCTCTTACTAACAAATTCCTGTCCACCTGCTGTGGGAATACAAAATACATGCAAGATTTCTACTGCTAGAAAAATATATGGATTCAAATGTTAACTAGAATGTGAGCTTGAATTCAAATACATCTCAGGCCCACACGTTAGGCAAGGTTAACATATGCTTCAGTAGATAACACAGTAATAATATGATTATTGTTTTAGTAAACAGCTCGCTATACCACTTATCCGTGAACACATTAGCAGACATTTCTCATGAAATATTAATACAAAAGCATCACAATTCTGTCAATTACATCTCTAAACACACATGCATTGCATTTGTTTGCAAGGATATTATAAATATGCAAAACCCTCACTGTCATTTTCAACATTAATCATGGAATGCAGATGAGTGTGGTCTACAGGTGATAATAACGCACTTCTATAACATCTCTCGGGGTGCAGTCCTTTTTACTCTACTCCTGGTGGTAATGATTCACTGGTTAATGTCTGCGATGACCTATGTTTCAATGGTATTGGCAAGCATTATGTATTGCTAACTGTATTGTATACTATGATATTGCTGCTGGTAGCTATCCCTTGTCTGTTCATACTCCGTCTTTCCTTATTTTTACATTGCTTAATTGTTACCTCTTGTCGGAAGTTGACGAAACTCCCTCTAACTTCGCCTTGGGAGGGTTTGTTGCTTGGCTAATTGGTCTCCACACTGCTTTGTATTCTGTTGATACCTGAAGAACTATGGACGTGGAATGTGTGACAATGACGAGGCAAAGTACAAAAGACTGCAGTGCCGTGCCTAAATTGGCCAGTTATCATTTCCCTTGGGGAGTGTCTGCAATAAATTCGCTTTGTAGCTGATAGTTCCTAAATTAAATCACTAACAAGTTCCATAGCTTGAATGTGTGGTGTAGGGCAGGGCTGGCCAGGTAACAATAGCACACACTTATTTATGCCTAGTGGAACACATTTTGCACCTCTGTATAAGACCCATATGAGGGCGAAGGAGCCAGAAAGGATTCCGATAGGATGGGGAATGCCAGAGTACAGCACTAACTTCTCATCTTTGACCACCTCAGCGCTTATATAGGTCAGGTGAGGGATCCCATTACTTTTCGCTGTTGCCTGGCATATGCACCTCATTGCATGCTGTCATGGTAGCTATAGCTTTACATGCTCAAAGAACCAGCATCCAGGGACATGCTGCAAGATACTAACATGACCTATTTTGCAGAGAATGTGGGCTCAACTCGGAATGCAGGAGTGTAATGGGAGGCCTTCCATGTTGTCAAAAGGAAGATGTATATCAAAAATTGTGCAAGGCAAAGGAGACTGTGGAAAAAGAGAAAAAAAGAGTTGGCAACCCTAGAGAAGGCTCTGAAAGGCCGTGAGATAAAGACAGAGCAAGATCTTTCCTTGAGGGCAGCCTTCACAGAGCACGGAGGTAAATATGCCACACTATAGGAGAGACTGCAGTGTTTGTGCTACAGGGAATATATGGCGGGAGTTCTTGTGGAGGGTGACAGAAAGCTGGCCTTGTTGATTAAGGCTTAGCAGAGTATGCCAACTACCATGAATGATGTGAAGTCGATACAGCATACAGACAAGACAAGGTAAATATTATCTTTGAGGAATAAATCACTTTGATGTATTCAAATCTGGCCCAGATGCTAGCTATGATTGTTCCTAGAGGAACCCCTCCTGCTGGTCCTCCCACTCCTGTACGATCAAGAGGGGCTAGAAACTCTGATCAAACTGGCAGAGAGTATGAAGCGATTGGGTCTTTGCTGACTGATAAGACACCTTATACTATGGCCTTCTGTCAGAATTTTACAAGACAGCAGCTACTCACTCGCAGTCTGATGTGAGTCTACAATAGTTCTCTGTAGACTGGTCAGCGCCCTCCGTGATAGCAGAAGCTGTGATATCAGTAGTTGCTAAACTGGAACGCCCCTTTGACAGAACGTCTTATTGACCAGTTTCAATGTTAAATCCTGATTACAAGTTCACAGCTAAGACAAAAGGGATCAGGATCCCATCTCTCCTTGCCTTTCTTGTCCTCCTGGATCAGAGTAGATTGTTTCCTTGTCTCATCATCTCAGCAAGCTGGAAAAGGTTGTTTCATAATATTAGTGAATCCCTGATGGATTGACAAACTTCAATAATGGCTTCACTCAATATTGAGAAGGCCTTTCACATTCTAGAATGACGTTAACTTTGTAGTGTTCTACGGGCTATGCAATTTGGTATGTGTGTTATGCAGAGTATAAAACTCATATATATGCTGATCTGATGGTAGGGTCAATACTGGGAGGGTCATATTCATCAGATGGAGGGTAAAAGGTGGTGGTCACCCATGCTTTTTGTGCTCTCAGTGGAACCATTGGCCTGATGTGTGTAGTGTGAGAGTACATCCAGTCGGGTGAATATTTTTGATTTCTCAAATCATACCCCTTTATGCAGATGGCATCCTCTTTTGCCTCATTAACCCCTTGCATGACCTGAGCAGTAGGACACATTTACTAGAGAAATATACTGAACTGAAGATCTATCAGTTAACTGGTCTAAATGTTTCTTTTCCCCCTCTAAGTTAAAGCAATCAGGCATACCTATGCATGCCATCATATGCATAAGTAAGTTGGGCACAGTATACGTTCAAGTATCTTGGTATACCACACCAACCAGAACATCTATGAGGGCAAATAGTAATAACAGCACTAAAGGGGCGTGTTGGCTTCTGGAGGTTTTGCTGGTATTTATGGTGGGTTATGTTGCACTGTAAATGATGGTAATGTTACCCCCACTGCTATACTGCTTCATGAATTGGGCTACCTCCTGTGAACATGTACCACCTGTTAGGCCTACTCTGGATAGGATAAGGAGTGTTAAGCATTTCCTGCCCAAGTTGTTACTAATGGCACATGCCTGTCTGCACAGGAGCATGCCACCCACTGGTGGTGAAGTTCTGCATGCCCTAGACTTCTCATTTGATGTACAGCAGGGTTTTGGAGGTGACTTACCTGGTTCAAGATACTTGACGGTCTGGAACAGGAATTCTTACAGTTGGGAGTTTATTTAGAGGCAGTTTTCTTCTATTTGAGGAGGTTACGGAACTTTTCGATCTCTTTACTGGGAAGTTCTTAATGCACCTGACCTGTGCATTTTGTCATTGTGATAAGGAACACGTGAGGTTGTATGGGCCCGAAATCCCATTCATCAAGTGCTGCACAGGATTTTTACTTTGGGTGAAAGAAGAAGGACTGTCAGACAACAATATACAACTTTCCATAGGAGACAGCAATGAAGGAAGCTAGGTTGCAATGGGTGATGAACCTAATCCACAACGTTATTAAGACTGACTGGTAAAGCGTTTTGGAGCATGTGGGAATTGCATGCATGCTCAGTTTAACTATCTACATCAGACCTATTTTGGACAGAAAGACAGTGTTTGAGTAAGGCATTGGTTGCAGGTGGGGACCACCAGCACTCATTTTGAGGACCTGCACCTATTGTTCCTAATCAGACCTCGACCCGAAGGAGAAGAAGGAGGAAAAGAACTTGCAAGAAAAGAAACAAAGAGGCAGGAGTGTCTGGTGATTGATGAAAGAGGCTTGAAGCCGGGTCAGAACCAACCAGCCTTGAATGTGCTGGCTACCGGTTTCTTAACAAACTTTGCGCCCCAGCACTTATTTTTCTACAAAGTGAGCACTGCCTAAAGAAATAGGCAAGATGTATGACAATGCTAAATCAAATTGCCCTGGTTGAGGCACTGACAGTGCAGACTTCTACCACATTCTACATCAGTGCCTGCAAAAGACAAGTAAATGAACTAGTTATGCTCTAGGCCAAATGTAAAATTGCAATGCACTGAAAGTCCACCTTAGCCGTGACGACCTCAGGCTGGAGACATGAATTTACTAGATAGGCAGCTGTTGAAGGAAAAATGCTCTGGTGCCTCAACATAATAAAGGGGATAAGGCACTTAGTCCAAGCCTGTTGTGGCCGGCACGACTCGCAGGTGGAGGGACGCAGTGACGCGCGGGGAGGGGTGGTCACGCGGGGAGGGGAGGGTAATTTAATTTTTAGAAAAGATAATTAAACTTACCTGGCTGGGTTCCGGTCCCCCGTCTTCTCTGCTCTCCAGGAAGAGGAAACAGAAGCAGGCAGCCAGGCTCCCGCCCCCCCCCAGCCAATCACAACGCTGCTTTAGTAGCGTTGTGATTGGTCAGGATGCCAACCAGCCAGGGGCTAATGGTGAGGCCATTTTCTCTACATGGAGAAAATGCAGAGTGCGCATGACTGGTTTGGGCGGCCCCAGCGGGGAAAATGCAATACAAACAGATGATGGACAGAATGTTGAACATTGTGAAACATTCACCCCCAGTTTTTTTGTTATGTTGCATTTTCACCCTGAGTGGGAAGGGTATGCCTAGACAAGGGTCCCGTGCTTACAACGCCACTGGAGTCAAACTATCCTGGCTGATGAGGGGTGAAAGCCTAAAACATGTCTTAGGATGCTTGATTCCGGTCCAGGGAAGACATGGCCTGGCAGTTCGGTCTGGACTGTTCCCATGAGGCACAGGGTCAAGACTGATTTGCATATGGCTAAGTCTGAACTGGGGTGGCACGGTGAGCAAAATAACAATGGATTAGATCCAGATCTGTGACTGGGTGTGAATGTTTGACAATGTTCAACATTCTGTCCATCATCTTTTTGTGTTGCATAATCTCAGATTTGACCAATCTTTCAAAGGCATCTATGGATTTATGAGAAATGGGTGCACAAAATGACCTGTTTGTTTTGAATTCTCTGAATTCGGGTTCTTGCTGATCAACAATTGAAGGTTCAATGGTGCTAAAAAAAATGGAGTCTCAAGGTTTTGAAAAATTTAAAGAGAGCAATTTCTATCTCAGCTGCGTTGCTATGATATGTTGGTACGTTTGAGGTGCCTTTATTCAAGACTGCAATTTGAGCAGTGGATAGTTCAATACTCGAGATGTTCACCACTAGGTTGCTTTGGTTTTGCTGCGTAGTGATCTTTTGTCCTCTTCTGTGTCGTGTTCTTTGGCTCCTCCTTGTTTTAATGTGGTTTTGTCCTATTGATGGTTTGATGTCAGGCTGATGGATAAAAAAGCTGCCTTTGATGTTTGTGGCCCAGCAGAACTGGTTTCTGGTTGTGGGAGAGCACTGCTGTTTTTAGTATTCCTGGTAAAGCATCCAGGCTGACGGCATCATCTTGGTAAGCTCCGTGCTTTTTGCACTTTTCAAGTTTTTCTTTATCCTGCACGGTTGCATCACACGAGTTCATGAACTGTGAGTTTATATCACTATGCATTATAAGCGGCTACGTTTTTAGTTTTCATTTGACTATGAGTCACACGCGAGCACCTAAATAATGATAAGTCAACGCATGTATACATGCAATTATGTTTTAAGCAGCACGTTTCACTGACTACTGGCGTAAGCACTGTTTCTTACAGACGAGCACTTACCGTTTTATCTTTCGTGAATCTGACGTATTCACGGTGTTTGGTTCAGTTGGCACAGTCTTTCACTTTGATGAGCACGCTTCTTGCCCACAATTTACCGTAACTTCTCGAATGATTTGCATTATTAAGAAGACGTCACTATTGTTTGTTGAGTCAGTAATTAGTGATAGATTGATTTTTGAAACGCCTCCTGTTTCATTATCCATTTCTTTAGAACTTTCATGAAGTGACCCCTGAGGAAGGATCATGTTCCGACCCGAAATGCAATGGGATATGTAAATGCGTTAATCATACAAGTATGATTTGGCACACGAAGAATCACAGATGTATCATGATGTCCTCAGTGACCATAATTGACCATTAAAAAGAAGTCATATCTACATCCACTTAAGTGTATGAACTCGTTGAATATTCAGTTTAAGCAACTAACAACTATACGTTACCGGATACGTGCTCCGGCCAGCAGGGAGGGCGTCCCTTCCAGCCCTCTTGTTTGCTTAAATACCTGCGTACCTGGGCGTAATCTGTATCAGAATTGCTATCAGATGTGCTGAAGTGATAAACTGCTTGGATAAAACGCTCGACGTTGTGATAACTAAATTTGTTATTCATGAAATAAATCAATAACACATAGTAAAATAAATAACAAAAGATATGTCAACTATTGCCTGGAGATCTCCTGAGTCCTAACAAATCTTTTCCAATGTTCCCCCAGAGCTACACAAAGCAGCCCGTTTTCTATATGAGAAAAGCATCAGGCCCATTTGGACACCTTTTGCAGAACACCCTATACGGTCCATAACTCTTCTGATGCTCTATTCTGTCATGGTATAATAATGACAGTGTATAGTCCTGTACATCTAATATGTGAGCAGAGAATGGCGAATTGCACACAGTTATAAGCTTAAAACAACGTGCAGCATCACCTTCCTAGCTGAAGCATATGTTTGCTTTTAGAAGAAGAGGAGACAGACAGGCACTTTCACCACTGAATTACTTTCTAAATTGCTTTTTTATAAAATGAGATTATGCTTCTTTGATATGCCTTCTCTTCATAGCAGCCAGATGTGCATGTTTGTTTGAATTGTATTCCTGCTGTATTGTGGACAAAAAAGAACATCCTAATTATTTCGTCCTTATGTTATTTGGCGAAGCTGTTCATGTTTTAAGTACTGCAGGTGCAGTTTGAAGAACTTTGTTGCTTACTTTTGAGAGCGTATATTACAATAATGCACTCCAAACGTATTAAATCCTATTAGTTGTTGGCGACATTACCTGTGAGCAAGGCCATCTGTTTTCTTTCATTATTTGCTCATTTGTTTGTATTATTTTCAATCAGTTTGCTATCAAGGGAAAAGCAATGGTGGATGGTTCTTTGCTTAAAAATAAACTGATGTGGATAATGCATATACATATTAAACAGTTTTGCTTAATATATGCATTGGAGAAACTTTACAGGAAATATACAACCAACTTTCCACTGTGCTTCGCTTCCCCCATCAAATGTAGGCAACATATGCCATAGTTCTGGACCCACAGTTTCTTCAAAACGTTCCCTTAAGTGAAACGTGCTTCTCCACAGGACCGCATTTGCAAATAGTGCAACGCTTCCAATCTAATATTACGAGGGAATTGATGCAATGTTTATGATTATAGAAAAGCAAAAACAGAATGATGTTATTCATACAACATAGTTGTCTAGAGCAACTCACGTTCGACCCACCGCGGGTTCTAATCGTAAATCAGATACAGACCCTACTTGGTGCCTGAGTAGAGGTCACAAGTTTGGTTCTAATTGTGTAGTGCAGTAGTGGTGGCAGCAGCGTTTTTTTAAAAATTGCCATTCGGTAAAACCGTGCACATATCAGTGCTAGAGAATAGTGCCAATTTCAGGCTTCTGCAATTGCTGCGCTATACTCAATTTCTGAAACTCACAATGGGGAAGAAAGTGTGCCCTTATCTCACTTCACGTCCCTCAAGTGGTTTAAAGTGATAAAGGTGGGTGGGTGTGGCGAGACTCCAAAGATGGCAGACTTGTTAGCGAGCTCACGCCAAGGCTCAACCAGCTAACCTGGGATTGGGAACGCATTTTGGGGCCTGGTGACAAAAGAGAAAAGTCTCATAACCCCGAGGGGGTTGCCGCTGAGATCCATACCCCATTTGAAGAGGGAGCCGCCACATGCTGTCGGTGACCTAGGATGCAAGATAAGAAAGATGGCGACTGGGGCCAGGGCAAATCACAACTAGGACGATCCGTGCGGTTGGACTGCATCCCGAGTCCTGCCGGGGATGGCGGAGTACTGTTCCCTGTTCGCGGGACACATACATTGGTGGGCAGGGCATGCCTGTGAAGAAAGAGACAAGGGACCACCAATCTCCACGAAGACCCCTGGCCTCAAATGAGACAGATACGGAGCACCGCTACTGAGGCATAGGGATCCCTCCTCTTCAAAGTACCAAAGCACCACATGGTGGCGCAGCAGTAAGAAGTCGCACATAGCACCTTAATAGGCCAATCATCCTCCACAAACCTGAAGTCAGCAATATAAAGAATAGGGGGAAAGATGCTTTAAAATATCCCTTGGCAGACAAAATTGACAGTGTCATTAGAGCCTGCCGAAGGCATTAGGAAGGACTCACATGGAGTAACAATATTTACAGTCGAATGGGTGTGGTGCTCTACCTCGAGGAAGACCTGTCAATCAAGGAGGAATGTTACTGAGGGGAGTGGGTCCTCTATAAACAAGATCATGAAGACAAAGGGGAATATTTTCAAGGAACTGGCATAGGCCAGGGTCACAAATCATTTTACTGCACTGCCCTATGCACATTTGAAAGTCACCACAGAGTAACGGTCAGTTCACTCATAGGTGCTCCTGTAGCCACCTATGGAGCACAACACAATTGTGTAACATAGAAAATGCTTCTCCTACTTAGTTTGTAAGTTAACATACTGCATATTAGAACCCAAACAGCTCCTGCCTCAGGTAAATATGCCTCCGCATGACAGGAAGTAGGTGTAAGAGGAAGCCATCCATCATAGAATTTCAAAAGTAACCAGTGGTAGGAGAGGCAAGGGACTGGGTGACCGGGGCAGACAGCGCATCTCCGGACACTTTAGGGTATATTTACAAGCCCTCTGCGCTGCAGGGACATCACTTTTTGTGATGTTCTAGCGGCGCACAGTGCTAAGCCATATCTACAAGGCCATGTAAAGCCACTCTGTATGATTGTTCATGGACTTCTAGATAGGGAGTAAGGCGAGGCAGCACAAGTTGCTGCCTTGCCTTACTCTGCGTGAACGAGATGTTCCATGGCCGTTGTAGTGGGGGTTCCTACTCAACACCCATGGAATTTGACGCTGCCCCGGATTTAAAACATCCGGTAGGCCTGGGGCAGCGCCAAAACCATGCGCCTCCATAGAGCAGGCTTAACAAGGAGAAATGTGTACATTTCTCCTAGTTTTTTCCTCTTTCCACATGTGTTGCACACATAGAAAGAGGAAAACACCTCTTGCGTTTGTTTTTGTGCAGGATGGTGCCTTCATTGGCACACAGCTGAAATATATGCGCTGGCACTGGCTGAAAAGACAGGAATGCACTGTATCTTGTAAATACGGTGACTTTCAAATGTGCATAGGGCAGTGCAGTAAAATGATTTGTGACCCTGGCCTATGCCAGTTCCTTGAAAATATTCCCCTTTGTCTTCACAAACTACCAAGAGATAAAGGAAGAGATTCAGGCTCTAAAGACGGATCCGGGGAGCGAACTACAGGAGGTGTGGGAAGATGTCACTAAACTATGGAACAGAGTCAAAGAGATGGAAACTGGACTCCGTAAACAGATTGATGACTGTGAGAAATTTCAACAGTGTATGCTGACGCTAGAGGGACAACACACTAACTAACCTCCAAGGAAAATGTGAAGTTCAATAGGTTGAATCCATCAGAAACAACATCTGTATCAGAGGAATCTCCTCCGAGGCCTTACAGACTGATCTCCCAACTTACATGAAAAACCTCTTCAACACTACCATGAAATTCCTCGGAGGATCACCGATTAGACTGAATTGCACACAGAGGGTGTGCCAACAAAAAACGTCCTTACGTGCTGACAAGGGTCTGCTGTTTCAACTATAAAAAAGACCATCATGGCAAATGCTTGCAAGGGCGGCTCCATAACAATTATTTGCTCTATTAGCCACCTGTTTCGGGCCAATTCGCCTGTTACACTAGCAAAACGCAGGGCCTTTAAACCAATCACTAATGTTTGAAAGGCCAAAGGCATTAAATACAGATGTCCCTCCCCCTTCTAGATAATCTGCAAATGGGAAGGCAGGCAGCTTTCCCTAGCCTCAATGTAGGAGGCACTCATAGTGGTGGGCCCATTGAAAAAGGAGATGAGTACAATGGACAGTGGTACCCTACAAAAGATGTCACCCGAAACCAGACACAGTGGAGATTGCAGCAAGCAAAGAAAGTTTCTTGATGCATCTCTGACATGCAGTCAAGGGACACCGCGACTCTCCCTCACTTGTTCAAGCTCCAGAGGATCTGTGAAGGACAGCAGCACCCATCGACCTACAGACTTAAGTTCACCCATGATCCTCAAATTCAATTATCTAAGGAATCTATCCGAGTTTGCATCCAGGTAGCTGGAGGGCAAAGAGCAGCTCCGCATCCACACCTCTAAACATGACACCAACGTCTGGTCCATAGTATTCTGTACAGTTCATGTTAGCTGACTGTGTTCTCTGTGGAGACCTCGAGTGTTGCACCATGTTCCACATCTTTGTACTTTATTGTGCTTTCTTTAAAGTACACTCCTCTGTGCCTTACTGGTGCTTTCGTTGGCACAGTAAAGTTACTTTTCAATAATTAAATGTTACAAAATAAGAATCTAGGTAATGGAGAGGGAGATCTCTGAAGGGGACTGGCATTAGAAATTGACAGGGCCTTTCATCCCTACAGAAGTATTTCCTGGTGAAAATGCACCAGGAGCGATGCAATGGACGTGTCAGAGATTCTCTCACGGTTATACTGTTCTTACTTCAGTCGGACATTTGTTTTTATTTTGTTTCACTGGTTGAGAAAGCTCAGGGTGGGGAAAATGAAGGGGGAGGAAAGAAGTTGCGCTCCTACAACACACAGATATAAGACCAAACTTAAGACTTAATGACACCCACTCCTGCACAAGGTACAGCAGACATTTTCAATAGACATGCACCATGTCTAACCCCATAGTACTTAACCCCTTCCACACTCATGACGAGCTGGGCTCGTCATGGTGTAGCCTCCTCAAACACTGATGACGAGCCCAGCTCGTCATAAAACAATGAAAAAGAACAATTTCCAGCACAGAGGGGGAAAACGCATAGCAGCCATGGAGTTAAAATAATGACATATAATGTTTGGAGCCAAAATAGCCCCACTAAGTGCCTGAGTGTATTGAAAGAATTGAAAAGATCAGGTGCAGATATATGCTTGCTCCAAGCGACACATTTATTGAAAAAAGATCAATACTGACTACATTCTCAGTTCTTCTCAATATAATATCACGCTTCTGCCCCAACTAAAACAGCAGTCATGGTATATTGATTAAAATTCAAGATAATCTCAAATTCCTTGAGTTAAAGGTGAAAGCAGATAAACGGGGCAGATGGCAGACAATGTAGGGATATTGCTGACACTACATCTCCATGAATGTGCCAGGCGTAATTTCAAGCTTCTCTCTAAGACAGCAAAACCTCTCATGCATTTGTGATGCTTACACGCCCTTTCATGGCTAGGTAGACTTGCATCATTTACACTGATCATCCTTCCGAGAATATTTTATGTATTCCAAAACCTCACAACCACAAAAGTGAACTCTCCCAAACAGGATATCTGCAATAGGTTTATCTGGGAAGGGAAAAACCAGGAGTGCATAAGCAAATATGTAGAGCTCAAACCAAACGGCGGGGTCTGGGCATATCGAATTTCTGCTGTAATTACTAAGTGGTGGCACAGGTACCATATGTAATAGAATGATTCAGAAGAGAGTCAGAAAAGGTTTGGTGCATATTAGATCAGAAACGTGTGCCATATCCCTTAGCTGAAATCTTATGGACACCAAAATGATACAAAATGCCATAACTTATATATTTCATGGTCACTAGAGTTACTTCAAACACTTGGAACCACTTGACCCGCTATAAAGGTTGCACCACACCCCCTTCCCCTATGACTCCTATGGTGGGTAGCATAGATTTCCCCCAGGCCTCTATAAGCAACGTCTCCAAGCTTGGGTAGCTGGGAAATGCTACCAGCTTTGTGACTGTTCTCACAATGGAGGAGTCTGATCATTTGAGAAAGTCAAAACTCCCTCCCGGGTCCTGAAGAAGGAAAGATATCATTACCTACAACTTAGATATTGGATTTCTCAACCGCAAATTAGAGAGACGGAATACACCCACTCACAATCTTTGACACCTTTCTTCAAACCCTTAAAACGACAAGTCACCTAGTTTCACCTTTCTAGACTCTACATCTTACTCAACTCGAATGGCCTCAATATAGATTATGTGCAGAAGCGGTAGTCGACTCAAATGGCGAGGAGGTTGTTCATTTTTACATTTTTCCTAAGTACTGTATATTAATCAATACTCTGATTAAAAAAATTAAATCTTAAAGCAATAAAGGTTTAGCAGAAGCCAGGAAGAGAAGAACATCACTTCCTCCAATGGAAGGTGTGCACATCTCCAGGTCAGTCACTGTGCTTGGGGAGTGTGGGGATAATCCAAAAGGTTTGTATTGCATATTTAATGAGGTAGGGAAACTATCAGACTAGGAGATCAAGAGGAGATATGCACTGACATTTCAGGGAGTCCAAGCGGACTTATTCTTCACCCCAGTTTTCTTTAAGAAAATTTAGATAGAAGCTGTGCTGGCCTCTGCCGGCTTATCGCAAGCAGCACTTTTGGCCACATGCATCAACCTATTTGGGAAGTGCAAACGGTGCAAATCGCAAAATTCGGCTGTTTGCGATTCCTAAATAGGTTTTTGGGATGCATGAAGCATTTTTGGTGAAATCGCTATTTTTAGCGAATTCCAAAAATGCGATTGCTTTTAAGGAATCACAAATTTGCGATTCCTTAAAAGCAATGCATGATTAATTTTAAAATTGCGAATTCGCAATTAGGGGGTGCAAATTACCACGAGGTTGAACCTCGTGGTAATTTGCGAAAATGTGTTAAAATGCTCTATTTGCATTTCAAAACACTGTCATGTTACAGACACACATGTCCTTAGGACATGTGTGTTTGACACATGCACTTCAAAATACATTTCAGGGGTGCAGGGGGGGTCCTTTGGACCCCCCTGCACCCATGGAATGCATCAACATTTTGCGAATTCTAATTTGCGAATTCGCAATTCCCATTGATTCCTATGGGCCTTTTAGCCCATAGGAATCAATGGGAATTGCGAATTCGCAAACTAGAAATCGCATAATTTTTGTGATTCGGTAAAAAGTGCGATTTTTACCGAATCGCAAATTTTATGCACTTTCAATCATGCATCCCGTTTTACGATTCCTTATTTGCGATTCGGTAAAAATCGCAAATTAGGATTCGCAAAACCGGACTTTGATGCATGTGGCCGTTTGTATTTTGGCCTTATATATGAACTTTGATGGTCACATAGTGGTTCCACCAGTGAAAGTGCTTGGTATAAATGACTAAGAAATTAATTATTTTGCAAACTCTTGGTTCTAGCAAATTCATTGGGACTGAAATTAAGGCACCTGACATCAGCAGAATTGAGTCAAGTCGTCGGGGGGAAGGAGGGGTCACACTGTTTGGCAGGTCTCCCACTTACATTCTGGGAAATTCAGAACATGAATACAATCACTATAATTTACTCACATTTATAGAGTTGTTGCCACCTATTAGTGGAGCCAGTGCTTATACCATTGGACACCAGTTTCGGGATTTTAGTCCATTATTCCATTGTCAACAGAGAGCAGTAACTTGGTTTTGGGGGTGCTGGATACACTCTCATTGTCTCTCAGGTTACCTACCACTCCAGAGTGAAAAACAGGTTTATCTGCCTGATAACTCCAAGGAGGAACCAGAAATTAAAGGAGAATGGAAGCGCACTGCTTAGCATATTAGAACCAGCTATAACAGATGCATTATGTTGGGCGCAGTGCATAACTACAGTCCCTCTAATGTATTCACAAGTGAATAATTTTTATTTACTGTATGTTGGTACAGCCAGTGCTTTTATCTCTGGACACATGTTTCTACATTGCTATCATCAGCAAAGAGTAATAGGTTGGTTTGAGGGTACCGGAAATGCTGCCCCTGGCCTCTCAGGTTAAGTACCACTTCAGAGCACAGGTCAGGGAGACTACTGAAATCCATGTCATAGGCAGCATTGCAGTGGCGTAGCGAGGGGGTGGGGGGGCATGAGATTTGGGGGCATCAGCATCTCCCCTCTTACCAGCGGCCGTCACAGGAATCACCAGCTCCCCCCCTTACAGGCGGCACAAGGTCTAACTACACTACTGCAGCATTGTTTCCGCACTCATATTTTAACCTACAAATCATTGCTTTTAGGTGTGGGAGCACATCAAGACTCCAGGACCGGTTAGATACTTACCAATGATGTAACAGGCCCCCAGCAGCCACCGCAGTGCAGGGCGCCCCCCATACTCCAGGGCCCCCCTCAACAAGGTACTCCGGCCGGAGGGCTCCTAATTGAGCCCGGAGGGGGCCCCTCCACGTGCCTTGCAGAGGGGCCCCCTCAAATTTCGTTACTCCGCATGAAAGCCCAGGTTTGGAAACAGTGTCTGTGGTGAATAGAGTTAGGCGGCCTCCTTTTGTAGGTCTATCCACACAGACCCAAAAGAGACCCGGGTATAGAAAGCCCGATAATGAAGCATGCCACAGTTTGCATTGCGTGGGCCCTGCTACTCCCAGAATCACATCTACCTCGGAATTGGTAGGTAGATCTATATTATTCTAGCCCTATTATCCCTCAAAAGCGTGATGTTAAACTTCCTGTAATACACTAGGGTCATATATCATGTAACATCACTTCCTGCGTTGTAATCAGGTTCAACGGTTATATGTCAGTTCCTGAGATGTTATTGCAGAGGCAAGGTACATGTATTGCGGGGTTTGAAGGGCATGTAATGCCACTTCAGGAATTTTGTTGAATTGATATCCACGTCCATTATACATGTAGACTCCTCACACTGGCCTTATACGTCTTTATTGCTTGGCTAAATATATAAAAATGAACTTCTCAGTTCTATATAAATGATTGCAGGCTGCATCTTTTCGGTATGCTTGGCTTCTGGACAATTTAATGCCGGGAGCAACATTTCAAGAATTCCTTTCATTTCACAGTTCAAAATATTTATGGTAGAGGAGTTTGAATTACCTATGCCAAATTTCTATCTATCTGAAAAACCCTTAGGCATGTACATTGAATAGAAAAACGTAGGCCTTTATTTAGCTAACTGGCTTGCATACTAAAATGATACACATTGATTTAAATCCACATTGCAGTCAACAATCTGTTAATGCATGCAAATTTAGACAATTGGTTGTTCCAGTTCTTATCAAGCAGCTTATGTAGTAGAAAAGAATATATAAGGTGACAGGATTAACTGAAGTGTATGTGTTAATTATGGTTGAGTTTATTGGTCGAAACATAATGAATGCGTGGCTTTAGTGCCTTTTTGAGTGTCGATTTTTATGCCAATATGTGTCTGTGTTTGGTATCGGTATTAGATGAAACATTTCATATATGTGGTTGTAACCGTCGCAACGGGGTATTGTTCTAAACATGTTTCAAAACCCTGTGGAGGAGACCAGCGGGACCCAACACACAGGGCAGTGCTACAAGGATGTTCAATTACATAAAACAATGCAGGTGTCAGCAGACTAATAGTTCATTTGTATGTATGTTGACTTAATAAAAGACTGTTGGTGTGCTAATTTATAAATTAGACAGACAGCTCCACTATGTGGTAAACTGTCATAACTGCAGGTGTCGACAATTATGTGCCTTTATCTGGCGCTGGAAACCCCTGCTCTAATTAAGCACTGGATGGATACCTCCATAGCACAGTGCTGCCTTTCTGAAATCCCTATAACCGTGGCAGGCCCTACTACAAGGTAGGCCCTGAGGGAGTGAAACAGTGTAGACTATCTTTACATTTAATTAAGAGTCAAGCATAGGTAAGTCTTTCAACTGTTTGTAATGCAACTGCATTAAACAAATATATAGGGCTATCTTTTCAGCATGAGGCCGAGTTTCGGCTTGTGCTCCGGCTGTGCTTTGTGTTTTAAACATATCGTTCTAATGTGTTTAAAGAGCTTATATCAGTCTTTGTTTAATGTACTGGCAGGTTGGGGTCAAGCGGGGGGGGGGGAGGGGGCGAACTCAAATGCATATTTCTGATGCCTTATCTCTAAACTAGTTCAATAAAGCAAATGATGCCTAGGAAATAATAATCGAAACATTTAAAGGATAGAGATCTATGAATGATCCCTTCCTGTCCTGATTTAATCACATACAAAATCTGTGTCTTCTTTCATCTAGGACAAAAGGCAACCCAAAGACAGTTACAAGAACAAACGTTTTTGTTTATTTAGCCATTTTCTTCAAAAGTGAATATAGATACATTTTTGGGTGGGTGGTGGGTGGAAGGGGGTAGGATATGGTGGACAGTCTTATGTGACATGCATGTTATGTTTTCATGTTTCAAAAAGGAAAATAAAATATTTTTAAAAAAATTAAAAAGTATTACACCCATCACATTTTTGTTTCTTCCGTTTAACATTTAGAAACTATGTTTGTGGCCATGTTTTCCTCCTTAAAAAGGAGGCAGGGTGGTAACGTCTTCGTTTGCAATGCTCTGGTTATTTCACTTTAGATTCCTTCCCTCTGCAGCAACACGTCTTTGTATGTCATTCTGTCTTTCTCGTTCGAGCTCTTCCTTGTTCTCTTTTCGTCTCTGTCGCTCCGTCCTTCTGTCTCCTTCATTCTCTCCTCTCCTTGCCGACAAAAATCTAAGTTATTGTAACGCAAATACACCATTTTTATTTTGGAAATTTCTCTATTCGTTTTAACCTCATGCAAGAGCACCTCTGGAAAAACACATCAAGTTAAATTTAATGAGACCAATTTAATTCCAAATTCATTAGATAATTGACATCAGGCACCACTTAAGTGTAAATGAATGTGCATTAAATTACATGCATTTTGACCATTTCGCTATAAATTGGTTCATTGAGTTCGGTCAATTTGACTCAGCTATAGATTAATCAGTCTTACTGTACTCATTTTCTTACTGTAGGAGTCCTGAGGAAATTGCAAAATCGACCTTTAAGGCCATCTCGAGACGCGATTGGGGAGGGCGAGGGGGAGAAAGAATAGAGCAAGGAAATATAAAATGACGCTGTTGACTTCTTCCAGTTTTGAGTCGCTTAAATGTAACTGAGAACTGTAACGTAATTTCGATCAGAATCTTTACAGCTGCCGCTGGTCTGAAAATACGGAAGCAATAAACTTAGGTTTTACATTATATTTGCTATTAAATACAATGTGGGGAGGCCGAGGCATTTTAAAAAATTGAGCAATCTTAAAACAACAGGATTCCTGCTATGCGATTTATTTTTATTTAGGGAAAGACCTAATAGCAAGTCATTGGGCTAAAATGTTACTTCGTAGTAACCACAGGATGTAAGAATTTGACATGTTGTCACCAACTAATGATTGTAGCGCATATGCAATGAGCGAATATTCGTGAATGTTCCTCATTCTTTGTTGTGCTGCTCTACAGCACCCTATAATGTCTTCGCATAATTTTGATCATATATAGTTAGCCACATTTCGAGAGTGGACAGCTCTTTGCATGGTCTCAAGGTGTTTTGAGATCCAGGATAAATTTATGCGGCATGATCTGTGAAAAGCTGCCTATGTCTTAACAATTGGCTGGTTTTTAACGTGTTTGTTTATTTAGCTGTTTTTTAGAATATGTTCTTTGGAAGTATCCTTATTTACTGGACTTTTAGGCTGCTAGGGCTGTTGGGCTACTTGCTTCCCTTAACAGTCACACTTTTTATGTTTTTAGGTATCCAGCATCAATGCTATTTTTTCCCATTCTATTCTCTGGCCTGAGGCTGTTAGTTGTGGCCACCATGGGGGAAGTACTGTCGCTGACCCATGTGCAGGAAGACGGTCACCCAGGCACTCATCACCAGCCGACTGGACTACGGAAACACCCTCTACGCCGGAACCACAGCCAAGCTACAGAGGAGACTCCAATGCATCCAGAACGCCTCCACCCGACTCATCCTGAACATCCCCGACGCAGCCACATCTCCGGCCACCTGAGGGACCTGCACTGGCTCCCCATCAACAAGAGGATCACGTTCAGGCTCCTCACCCACGCACACAAATCTCTCCACGACCTGGGTGCCAAGTACCTCAACGACCGACTGACCTTCTACACGCCCACCCGCCAACTACGATCTGCCAGCCTCGCCCTCGCCGCCGTACCACGCATCCGAAGAGCCACCGCCGGAGGCAGATCCTTCTCCTACCTGGCGGCCAAGACATGGAACTCCCTCCACATCCACCTTTGACTGACCCAGGACCATCTCACCTTCAGGAGACAACTCAAGACCTGACTGTTCGAGCAGTAGCGGACCCCCTCCCCCAAGCGCCTTGAGACCCTCCCGGGTGAGTAGCGCGCTATACAAGTGTTATGATTGATTGATTGATTGCAGACTGTTGTGCTTACTTGGCATGGCAGCTATGAGAGATTGTTAGAGTGCAAGTCCTTGGAGTGTTATCAGCTCATCCTGGAATGTAATCAGCTCAGTGCTTGAAAGAACGTCTGCAGAGACAGTTGGAAGTTGGAGGTGAAGAATTAGCTGAGCCCGGGGTTTAAGTTTCAAGACATAAATCTCCACAAGTGCATCTGTGTGTGCTATTCATTGAACTCAACAGACTGGCAATGACCTGCTCAAACCCGAAGCAGAACTCAGGGAGAAACTCAGGCTGTCATAGTCAACTATCTACATTATAGTAAGAGTATGTTTAAGCAGAAGTCTTAATACTACACTTTTGGACATAATCTCAACACTCCTACTGGGCCCATATGGGTAAGATTTTTACTCAGGTTCTATACTTCACCCCAGGGGCGATGGTCCTCCGATGGAGCTTTTTCTGTTGAAGTAAGGGGTGAGGAAACAGGATGCCCAACTGTCAGCTACCCAATGAGGACCATTAATTGGTAGCCAACTCACAAATTGGTAATTAAGTTGAGGTAAATTACTCTCAGAACCATGCTAGGGAAATAAAGCATGGCAATTGGTAGACCGAACCTCCTAAAGAAGTTTAGTCTAAATCATGCAAACCAAAAGCTCTGTTGTTGCTACACAGAACTAGAGCAAAATAACCTAATGTTCTGAATATAATCTATGACTATCTCTGTCATTCATTTAGAATAAGCACAGTTTCTACAGAAAGAACATTAGACACAATACGACTCGGACAACTTTATAGAACTTGGTTATTGTATTAAAGATCCAAAATCAATGCATATAAGTAACATTTTAAGAAGTTCAGTCTTAAATCTAACAGTTTGAAATATAGAATCGCACATCTAGTTGAAATAGTCTATCCCTAAATAAAAGAATCCATAAGGGATGGGTTTTGAGCAAGAAGTTATTTCTCAAAAGTTCTCTTAGGGTGGGCAAGGGGGTCAAGTTAAAGTACAGTAGGGCAAAGTCCATGGGAGTGGGCAAGGAAGAATGGAGTATTAACCAAGACATTTAAAGTCTGGTATCTCAGCAAACTGCTTCAATTCATTTCACAGTCAAGATCTTCAGCTAGGGCAAAAAGCAAAAGGGCATTATAACACCTTCGACGCTCATGACGAGCTCAGCTCGTCATGAGGTACACCTCTCGTACACTCATGCCGAGCTGAGCTCGTCATGATTAGTAGGAATTACAGATTTTCAGCACAGGGAAGAAAACCATAAGCGTCGATGGTGTTAAAGAAAGTTCGGCAGGCAGGTAGAAGGCAAGGGAAAGTGGAAAGAAGCAGCCTGAGCTTAGACATGAGCTCTGCTCAAAAGGTGCTAAAAAAGCATCTTGCCACTCCTCTTCCTGAACAGTGAAGTTTTATAGTACCTTTGTCATCATGATGACATCAATGGTTGGTCCACAATGGTCTGATCGTCGTGATCATCTTTCCTTTTTTCCAGGTACAAATTGTTACTCCGGCATATTTTCTCACACAAGTCATGAGAAACGAATGACCTTCCATCTTCACAGGTTAGGTGACAAATAGCTTGTTCATCTTGTTACTTTATATGGCTATAGGGGAAATGTCACTTTCCCACCATTCACACACAAATGGGTAAAAAGCAATCTTTGTTATCAAAAAGAATGTCACGTAAACTAAGAACAAACAAAGTAACATTTTAAGAAACGTATCAAAGTGCATTGCACCAAAGTGCATTGCACAAGGCTACGAAATAATGCAAAAAACACAACAGGGATGCTAAGGGTCTAAAGAGAAAGCTACAAAGAACCAGTACATTCATAAGTAGTTTGTATAAGGAGAGCAGGAAGAGTGTGAAATAATACCCATCAGCCCACCCAATGGCGGAGTCTCGTCATCTGGGTTTTGTTAAGAACTGGTATCTGCTAAGTACCTCCTTGATTGTATGTAGAGGAATACTAGCGACAGATCCACCAGTGATAGAGAGCCAGTAGAAAAGTATAGGTGGGTTGAAGATGGAGTATTGTTGCAGTGCTAAAAAGAAATTTTGTGGAGTGGTGAAAAGGTGTGTGTGTGTTAAGATTGCCTAGTGTGATGCCAAGAAACGACTTTATTAAGGGGGGGTCATCATACTGGCAAGATTAAAAGCAGAGTGAAGATAGTGTGTTAAACAAATATCACTACCAGTTGTGAAAATAGAATGGTCAACATGTTTCATCCATACAAGGCTTTCGTCAGGACCTGTTGGATTTACACTACTGCAACTGTAAAAAGTGAGAAAAGGAAAATAAATGACCTACCCGATATAAATAATTTATTTATGTGGTGGTCTCAACATCATGAACAAAGAACTCTCCTATAACAAAAATAAATGTAATTACATTATTGTAGTAAACAGAAGCCATGAAATGAGTGTGTGTCAGTCAGTCAGTCAATCACTTTTATTCGATTTTTGAGAATCATAAAAAGACACAGGATACAGTTCATGAGGTACACACAGTATAAAAAGACAGTATAAAAATATCGACATATTATATCTACATGATAAATCATATATCAAATCATCAAAAAGTATTTTAGAATAACATGTACACAAACAGTATATTAAGGAATACATTCCAATTATTTAAAAAGAGGTATTAAAACATTTTAAAACATCATAGTATCTGTTATAAGTGCATTTAAGATATTTCGTTTATAATTAATCCATTGGTACCTTTGCTACGCATTTTATTAATACGAACTCCTGCTACTAAGAAATTAGCAACATGGAAAGTAATTTGTGCATTGTGCAAAAGTTGCAAGAATAGGAGCGCTGGCCTAACCTGTAAAAAGCCAGCCTCTCTAAGGATGGGAGCAAGATATTTTCTTCTGATTTTAGCGTAGTGATCACAAAACATAATAAAATGTAGTGTATCCTGAGTTGAAAAGTGATCACAGTCGCATGGGTTATTGTTATCAGGTGTATCCCATCTGTAATATGTGCCCAACAGAAAATGTATTAAGTTCAAACGAAATCTAATTAAAAGAAAGCGGTGAAATGGTTTATTAACAAATACCAGATGTGGTTCTGGACCTGGGACAGTTTTGAGAGCAAAGTTTCTTCTAATAGTTGTCTTTTTTAATTCTATTTCCTCCCGTTCTGCTGTAAAGAAATTTATCAATGATGTCTTTATCGTCTTGACATCCTCCTTTTGTATGCCCTCAGGGGAGTTAAAAAGATCAATACGTCCCACCTTGGTTAACATTGTTTTTACATACGTCAACCACGGGATCTTTAAGGCTCCATCCATACTTAAACAATCTTCGAGGATTTTATGATTTAAAGAGATTTCCTCGTTTAGCCAAGTTTTTAGCCAAGAAATGACAGGGGCGGATTTGATAATGTCCGAGACATACCCAGTACCCAGCTCTGAATGAATAGTAAAAGTAGGGGTAGACTGGGGGACAGAGAGTAATGATCTAAAAAACCTGTTTTCCGCCCTCTGAATGAGGACTGGATTTGTATATATATCCCCATATTGAGGCCCCATAGGTGGCGATTGCCATGCTTTTGGCGTTATACACTTTAAGAATAGCAGTCGTTGGTCTTGACCCCAATTTCTTGACAAAATTCGAGAGGGCTCCAGCAGATCTGCTCACTGCATTTGATTTAGCCTTATGTTGAGCACCCCAAGTACCTTTATCATCAAATAAAACCCCCAAGTAAATAAAAGAAGGGACCCTGTGTACCTCCTTTCCTGTACAAAAGGAAGTTATAGGTTTCTTTTTCCTACCATTGAGTCCCATAATCATAACATGCGATTTTTGCGTGTTTATTTTTAAATCTAGGGAGGTCATAAAGTCCCCAAAGGAGGCCAATAGCTTGTTAAGGGCAACACCTGTACGTGCCAAGAGGACCGCATCGTCCGCGTACAGGAGGACCGGAATGTTAGTCTCTCCTGCACGCGGGACGTCGGCCCCCAAGGTAGAAAGCACCGACTCGAGTGTGTTTATATACAGTGTGAAGAGGAGAGGGGCAAGGATACACCCTTGCCTCACTCCTCTCTCTGAGTTAAAGGGTTTAGTGCATCTACCATCCTTGGTTACTCTAACCGATGCCTCCAAACCCTGATGCAGGTCAGCCAGGAAGCCCACTAGTGATCTTTCTACGCCCATTTCCAAAAGGACCCCCCACAGCCTTGACCTGTTAACCAGGTCAAAGGCTGAGGAGAGATCCATAAATGCCATATATAAGGCCCCTTTTTTGACTATTGTATATTTGCTGATGAACAAATGCAAATTAAGGCACTGATCCAGTGTGCTTCTTTTAGGCCTAAAACCATATTGTGCATTAGATAAGATTCCCCTGCCTTCCAACCAAGATGTTAACCTCCCCAAAATGACTCTGCCCAAGATTTTAACTGCAGAGTCAATGAGGGAGATAGGTCTGTAACAGGCAGGGTCACTCTTTAGGCCTTTTTTAAAAATCGGTACGATAATAGATGTAGCCCAAGACTGTGGGATCGTACCTGTCCTGGCGGAATTAAACACATTCGTCAAAATCCTGGCCCAGAATTTAGGTGCTGCCTTATATAAGTCCGCCGGGACCCCATCCGGGCCCGGCGCCATTTTTTTAGATGTATCATTTATAGCTTTTTCGACTTCCTCTGGGTCAAAGGCTTCAATAATATCGACATTAAGATGAATCGGGTAATCATGTGTTTGCTGAGATAAAGGCTGGCTGTAAATATTGCCAAAGTGGGATAACCACAGGTCATCAGATATAACACACTCCACGGGATGACTATCTGCTCCTGAGAAGTATGGATGGTTAATCACTTCCCAAAATTTAGAGCTATCCCTGAGGACCTCAGGTGATTGGAGATCCATCCATGCCTGTTCCTTGATGTCCTTCTTCCTAATGTAAATGGCCTGTTTGTACGCCTTCCTAAGTTGTATTATGGTGGATTTATTTCTGGGTGACTCTATTAGTGCCTTTAAAAGGGCAGAGTGGGCCCTTGAGCAATTAGAGTCGAACCACTGTTTACCTTTCTGCCCCCCAGTTTTTGTTTTCAAGGTTAGGTCGTTGTTAACTTGTTGGCATACTCGATTAAAGGCCTGTACCATAATGACATTAGGGGAAAGGGGATCCAGACAAATGCCTACCTCCTCTTCAGCTTTTGCTAGAACTTCTTTTAGGAAGCTAATCGGTGTTACGTTAGACCATTTTAACCTTCTCCCCTTGTCTTTGGTTATTAAATCTGTCACTGTTTGGATTCCAGATTCTTTAAGATCTTTAAAATCTAGTAATCCATCCTGTGAGACCTCTAGTACCACAGGATTGTGATCACTAAAAATAGAGTCTACTACTCTATAGCTGAGAATAAAAGTCAAGATAAATGAGGAAACAAAAATAAAATCTTTCCCCTTGTATGTTATTGGTCTTGGACCTAGCGGACGGCAACTAGATTCGTAGAGGTTATAGGTGGCCAAAAAGTTATCCAATGCCTCCCCGCCTCTTGTGTGTTCAAAGTGTGTAAAGAGCGCGAGGGGTGGGCCACCCTTATCTTCAACAATGCAGTTCCTACTACAAAGATGAGTATTGAAATCACCCATCAAAATAATCTCAAAACCATTTTTACATAATTTATAGTTTTCCAAAAATTCCTCAAGTAATACAAAAAGTTGATTAGTGCTGGCAAATTCAGGAGAATTGTAAAAATTAATCAATAAAATAGTGATCAAATTTGTCATTGACAATTCTACAATCAAGAAGTGTGGGGAGCAAATCTGTAGTTGTTTGGCTTTCCCTTTCAAGTTAAGTGAGAGTAAGCTTGGAGTAGCAAGAATATTAAAATGAGCGAATCCATCTAACTCAAAGTTATTGGCTGTATCCCAAGTTTCCTGTAGTGTAATAATATCAAAAGATGAGATAAAAGTCAGCCAGTTCTCATCTTCAGCCTTAGATCTTAGTCCTGCAATATTCCAACTAAGGATCCTACAGGTCTACCCACGTGTCAATAGGGGGGATCTGATTAGTTTCGCTTGTCTTCTCTAGTCAAACCAGGTTGTCTGAGAGTAAAAGTGGGGAATAACGATTCGATAAAGGGACACCCTCTTTGGGTTTGTTATTCAGATGCGATGTCAGTGTCGTGATTTGTGGAGCAAGCTGAGTGACAAGTACTGAGGGCCCATCCTTGGGTTGCATAGCAAAATGACATGGCCCTAGGGTAGGACTACTTTTGTTCGCAAGTAACCTTTGTGTGGATGAAGTAGCCTTTGGGCCCCCCGCGGTGGATAGAAATACCCCAGAGGGAGTGATCTAATTGCATTGTTTGTTATCAACGATCCATCCCAGAATAATTTGTCTGCCACTTCTTTCTCAGAGAAATTGATGACTATACAGTCTCCCATGATGTTCTTATCCCCATGACCTACCCACCCAACTCTTCTGGCCATAATGATATAGGGGGTAATATCAAGTTCACCACTGGAATATTGTTTACACCATTCCCTAGATTTGTCTAGGAGATCCTTGGTAGATTCTTTCTCCTTATGGGGCAAAGATGGAACCCCGGCTATTACTGCTACATAAGGTGCTGCTTGAGGTGGTAAATGTAGTCTAACAGTGTTAATTGAACTACGATTAAGTAAATTGTGGGAGGTTTTAGAACCTGACATGTTGTTTCCTTGTGTAGTGGGTAGGTTACTAATGCCATGGTTAGGCACGCGAGATGAAGTTGACAATTGGGTTGGTGGAACAAGTGTTTGTTGCAATTGTGCATTAGATGGGGCTATTTTAACCGTAGTACATTCTATTAACTCCATGGTATGAGTAGCATTAGACTTATTTACATCATTACACATTTGCTCTTTAGCTCGAAAGTCATTAATGAACGAATCAATTCTCTCACATCTCTTTAGCAGCCCTGCAAGACAGCTATTCAGGCAGTCCACAATATCTTTACCAATCTCTTCCAGTATTGGCTCAAGGCGAGCGGTAACCAGGTCTTCCAATTTATCCCCCATGATTAGGCAAATGTCTTTAACAAGGTCCTGGTGATGGGAAGCGGAAACACCTTTCCCCCCAATTTTCTTAGATTTCTTTCAGGAATTATTGGGGGACATATTCTGACCCGAACCCACATTCTCTGTGTGCTGCTCTGATAAGTTAGTGATGTCTGGGTTACTAACGGGCAACTCCTCAGCCAAAGGGCTGATAGAGGTAACCACCATGGGGTGTGAGGGCTCAGTATCGGTGGGGTTAGAAACTTTGCCCAGTTCCAGTTCCTTCTCAGCGTGGGCTATTTTCTGATTGATGGCTCCTACCGCTGATGTGAGGTATGAGATGATAGTGTCTGCCTTACGGGGAACTTTAGCATCTTTAGCCCCCTGTCCCTCAGGTCCCAAATGCTTACGCTTACCCATTTGTCAGTTCAAGGGGGGTGGCCCAGCCCAGCCTCTTCTGGCCCCAGACGGCCACAGACGGCCCGCCCTCTGCCCGGGCTCAGCCCGGCGCTGCCCGCGCGCGTCCCGCGACGCGGGAGGAAGGGCTTGTTACTATGCGCCTCCCGGCGGAAGCCCCAGCTGGCAATCGGCGTCCCCGCTTAGCAGGGGACGCTGGGAGCTGTAGTTCTCCTTGCTCCTTGCTCGCCCCTCTCGGCGGCCGCGTGTGTCCTGCGGCGGCGGAGGCAAGCAAGGATGTCAGGGAAGGCGGCGTGAAGGTGGCGTGCTGCTGGTATGGCCCCTGGCGCGATAATGCAGTGCCCCGCTCCACCGGAGGAAGGGCTCGTTATTATGCGCCTCCCGGCGGAACCCCCAGCTGGCAATCGGCGTCCCCGCGAAGCAGGGGACGCTGGGAGCTGTAGTTCTCCTTGCTCCTTGCTCGCCCCTCTCGGCGGCCGCGTGTGTCCTGCGGCGGCGGAGGCAAGCAAGGATGTCAGGGAAGGCGGCGTGAAGGTGGCGTGCTGCTGGTATGGCCCCTGGCGCGGTAATGCAGTCCCCCGCTCCACCGGAGGAAGGGCTCGTTATTATGCGCCTCCCGGCAGAAGCCCCAGCTGGCAATCGGCGTCTCCGCGAAGCAGGGGACGCTGGGAGCTGTAGTTATCCTTGCTCCTTGCTAGCCCCTCTCGGCGGCCACGTGTGTCCAGCGGCGGCGGAGGCAAGCAAGGATGTCAGGGAAGGCGGCGTGAAGGTGGCGTGCTGCTGGTATGGCCCCTGGCGCGGTAATGCAGTCCCCCCCGCGGTAATGCAAATGAGTGTGTGAATAGTCCACATTTCAGGTTCAAAGTTGAATAAACACACCCATAAATTTATATGGAGATGGCCTCACCTCGCCTGGCACTCGCTCAGGTAAAAAAAGAGGCCCCGCTCTAAAGAGATGAGAGGGAGAAAACATATAATTCATTATATTTTTGAATTAGTAGGCTTCAGAGAAAAGGCAAACACAAAGAGGAACCTCTAAAGCCCAGCAGGAAATGACGAAGAATAAGCTCGAAAGAATATAATGAAAAAAGTCCCCATATCATCGTTGTAAAAAGGTGGACTTGTTTGTCAAAAAATGCTTTGCTCCATACTCTGGAGTGATGCTAAGTTGATTTTAAATAGTGATTGGAGCTGGTACCCCAAAACGAATTGTCAAAGGCGCGTCCTCTAAGGAAACGCTCTAGGGCCAATCCCTCACAAGAGACGTGTCAAACGACAGAGACCTACGAAATAATGCAGCCTAAGGAGAAAAAACATCTCAATGAGTTTAAGTTCTGCATATCATTTGTTTATTATAATAAACTCCTAATTAAGTTTAAGCATAATGTAAACAATCACACATATTATATATAAGCTTTAGTAATATCACTAATTATTGCAAAGAAATGTTCAACTTCATGTATGGCCTATTGCTACTATTTTCGAAAGTAGCACCATGTAAATCAATTATAAAAATCATTAGAATAAACTTGTTCTTGAACGCATATGCTATTCATGATATTAGGCACTTGTACTGAATATTTCAGACATCTAGTATGTTTAGTTTTGAAAATACACCAAAGTTGAGTTTGTTTGGACACTCTGCAATGAAGTCAAAAGTAATGCTAAATTATTATCGAATTCTATTACATCATTGTTAATAATATAATGTAATCGGTTACTTAAACATCTTAAATTCACAGTTTGATTATTCCTACTGTTTCTACATAGTCAAGCACGCTTTTACAGTGCTGGTACATTAAGTTTCTTTAATTTTCAGTTTTGTTTTTACAATTGTGTCCAAAGTGCGCATTTATTTTATTGTTGAGATACGTTTAAAGAGCTGTGCAAAGCAAAATCTGCTTTCACGCTGCATCAAATATCTACAATTTTAATTTGCAACAGGACTGCCACTCCTCAATTGATTTTAAATCCGGCTTCAGCGTTTAGCGACATTGACTTTAATTCCGGCATTGGCAATTAACACCATCAACGCAGTGGTCAGCAGAAAAGCGACCCTTGCAGGCTGTTCACACTGTTATGTTAGAATTACCCCATGTGAGCCATGCATATTGCAAATATTCATTACCTGGAATGGTGTGTATGCCTCATCATCTCTTTTATTCAAGCGGAGTGACTCGAGCTGCGGGCACTAGCTGCCCTCCGTAAAATCCTGCTCATGAGGTGCAGGATCACGAGCGCATTCATCGATTCACTTGAGTTATCTGTCTGTTGGAACGTCACATGACAGATGCTATGCTACTGAAGCTTGCTACAGACGCACAATGAGAACTGCCATCTTGGATTGGGCTTGTTCTCAGTACATCGATAATCTATGGGGGTGACACACACATCATATCTGAGACGTGTGTTACCCAACACTTAACTATCATCTGTGTACAGTAAATTACATAAATTATGCAGACCTTAAAACACATTAGCAGTTCGATCATGCGGTGGTGAAACGCACACCAACCAAAGCACAGGTGACTTATTGGTGATCCTATGGTGATACGCATGCATTTTGCATATTAGCATTAAGTCTCTGCTGTGCCCTACAATTTACTGTTACTTGTCAGTGGTGAAATGCATACCATCCTAGGCACATGTAGTACTCATGTTGTCATTATGTTGTCATTACTTGACGGACATGCATAGTATCAGTGGGCTCTGAAGCGGTGACACACACACACCTTCTGTTTATATGCACATATTTTGCTTGTTTCCATTAAGCATCTGCTGTGCTCTGCATTTACCTAAAACTTGTCAGCAGTGGCACGCACACCTTCTGTGGTGTGTGTAGTACTCAGTTTGACATTACTTGACAGGTGCACAGTATCAGAGAACGGTGGCAACTAGTGAAATGTTCTCTTCCCAGTATTACCTAGTTTCTGTTTTTGCATACTGTGTGCATTTTTGAGTCTTTCCATGTAGTCACAATCATTACAGTGAATTTACCATTAACACAACCTTTCATGATAATGGAAGGCAAAACTAGATTCCCACATTTGAGAATGAAGAACTTACTCAAGAGAGGAAAAGGGAAATCGTATTACATTGTCAAGGTCCTGCGGATTAAAAGTCTATAATCACGTAGAGGAAAAAACCCTGCTAGGGGGATGTATTTACACATACTTTAGCAGATCCCAATGCATATTTTTCTCCTGCTGTGTGCAGGGCTATCAATCGCTATACTTCTATCATGGGAAGCAGGGCAAAAATGAAAAGATAGAAGATTATGCGGCTGCATTCTAAAAGTTGGCTCTTTCTTGTAGATTTGGGGGGGTTGGAGGATGAATTAGTATGGGGTTAAGTGATAATGCACTATAACACTCCTAATGTACAGGAGAGATTGTGTGTCCATGGTGAGTCTACCCTACAAGAGGTCACTTCAATCATTAGTAAAACTGAACTTACTTCTAGGTGTGCCATGGCAGTAGTGTCTGCAAGTAAGAAAGAAGGTGGAGAAGATTTTAGTTAATTGGCTAAAAAAGAGTTAACATGTAAGATGAACAAGACTGTATCAAGAGAGAAGTTAAAAACATAGGGAAACAGAAACCTAATAAAAGTACGGAAGACCAGTTATCACTGTGCTGCGGTAGCCCTATCCATCTCTCACATGATAAGAGATGTCCGAGTCAGAAATGTTCTAAGTGTGGAGTTAAGGGACACCATGAAAGAGCATGTCGCAAGACAAAGGTAATCAAGTGCATTGTGGATGAGTTGGATCATGATGATGATCAATCTAATTCAGAAAAAGGAAGGTCCATGGATGCTGTGTGTACAAGACAGTGTGATGGAAGTTGGTGGACACAATTGGAAAAAAACGTATTTGTGATATGGTGGCGAGGCTTCATGTGGATTTGGTGGCTGATTCGGGATACTGTACACAAAAATTAATAAGGAAATTTAGAAAAATCTCTTTTGCCCAAAGATGGGGGTCCAGTTTGGAGAACCCTGATATTAAACTAGGCCCTGGAAGAAAAATTCACTCGGATCCCGGAGTTGGCAAAATTCAGGAAGTATGCACTATGCGTGTTAACACTGAGCTCCCGCAAAAATTCCCCATTTGACACATGGCGGAATTTTCTCCGTTGGTACTCGTGGGACTTGATTTGGCGTGCGCTGGTGAGCACGATGAGACTTTCCAGCTGCTCGCGAGTGCATGCGAGATGTGCTGCCCGCTAGCACAGCTTAAGGCCACTACAGCACCTTCTGGTGCCTATTTCATTGCGCTGGTGAGCTTGAGTGACTGCGACTGCATCTCGACCAGATTCATCACTTGAGAAGCAGCTAATTCTACCTAAAAAGATGTTTTTGAGTTAATATTCTACTGCAACAGACCATTAAAGTTGTTTTTTAAAGCAAGAAGCCTTTTCTACAACAAGAAGGACGTGCCCTAGAGACTACAACTTCATATTCCTGTCCAGCAGCCTCTTGTCAGTGCTTTGTCCATCTCCTGGTCACTTTTCATTTGGATTTGGAGATGGAAAGATCACACTCTTTGTCTGCTATATATATACTATTGGGTTTAAGGATTTAGTTTTTTATTTCTATATCACACAAGTAAGTTCAAAAACTGTTGTATAAGGGTGTTGTTTATTCAGTAGAGGGAATGCACCAGAATATATTTGTACTTTTATTTGATTTTTAAAATGTATTGTGGTGAGTAGACTGCACTTTCAGTTGGTGCCTAGTTATTTTTTTCATTTAATTTTTCTTCTCTAATAAGGGAAATATGTTGCACAGTTCAGTACATTTTCTCCATGTTTGTTAAATTTGATATATTCTTTTTTTTAACTAAGTGGCCTAGTCTGATAATGGATCATCCAGCTAGTAGGCCCAGTACTAGTCATGGGTGCAAGAAACAACTGTTTCTGTGGTATCTGTTGTTTTAAAACATCAATTATGGCATTGGAATAAATGATAAGATTAGTTTTTTTTTAATATCATGTTGTTTATCTGCAAAAAGTGTATAGGTGGGGTAATATTTGATGCCTTTGGGAGGACGTGTATTGTTGCAAACTTTGTATAGCTCAGTTCATTTTTGTTTTTGGCATTGTCTAATAAAAGGCATTGTTTTCTTCAGTGTTACCATGCATCTTTTGTCTGTCCATTTGTCTTTGTTCTCCATGCCATGCGGTCAGGGGCCATTTTGTGTAGTCAGTATCAGTAGGTATGCATGTGTTCTTTGTTTTCCAAGCCTCCTTGCTTGTTTTTTGACCATGTGGCTGGCGACCATTTTGTGTAGCCAGTCAGTGTGGTTTTGCCATAGGCATGCATGTGTTCTATGTTGTGGCCATGCCTGCTTGCTTAATGTTGTAGTTTGACCATGTGGCCGGCAGCCATTTTGTGTAACCAGCCAGTGTGCTTTTGCCATAGGCCTGCATGTGTTCTTTGTTATGGTAATGTCACCTTACTTGCTGTTATTGTTTGACCATGTGGCCGCTGGCCATTTTGTGTAACCAGCCAGTGTGAGTTTGCCCTAGGCCTGCATGTGTTTTTTGTTGTGGCCATGTCTCTTTGCTTGCTGTTATTGTTTGTCCATGTGGCCAGTGGCCATTTTGTATAGCCACCTTTTTTTCCAGTATTCAAAGCCATTTTCTAGAGAGGTTAATATGAGAGGCCTATGTATTTTTGTTTGTATTAATACATTTTACTTTTCCCTGATATCTGTTTAATAGTATGCTTGAGGATCATTGTAGTATTTGTAATTATGAACAGTGGTTTATATTACATGCATTTTTTATTTATTTTTCACATGCACCTTCTTGCCTCCCAATGGATTTCTCATAGTCACTTAGTACACCAGCAATTATTTTTTTACATTCATTTATTGATTACATTTTATAATGTATTACATTCTTAAATAAATGTCACACATTTTCTTTGAAAACAATACTGTTTATTACATTTTCCTACCATCCATTCAGCCCCTACCTGCCATAGGCAGACAGCCGCAAAACAGCATACATTTTTTAGTATTTTCCATTTTCCCTTGGGCCCCTGCCAGCCATATGTACACAACATACACACCAGCATTCATTTTGTAAGGATTGTTCCATGTTCCCCTGCACCTAATTCATTGCCACAGGTGTCTCTCCTTGCTGCACATAAAGCAAACAATTCAATGTGTATGTTATTATCCTGATTAGAAATGAAATATTATGTTATAGTGGTGTGGTTTGGCTTTGGAATGAATACACTGTATTGTTGGTAATTATTTAGGATAATAACAAGTAACCACACTAAATTATATTGTCTTTGTCTGTACTAATTCAAATTGCAACAACGTCACATTTCACTAAATGTTTTCTTGCTTGTTTGCTTTTAGGTGCACAAGAGACATAACCCACAGTACTGCCAGACAGAAGGCCTGTACATGTGATGTGACTCTTCCAATCACTTCCACTTATGCAGCTAAGTGCCACAGTTAACTTGGAGCTTCAGGGTGGCCCTACATGAAGGTGATGCCAAGAAAGTGTCCTATGAGAATAAGCAGTTTTCCACCACTGATGTGCCCACAGGAACCTTCTTCGAGAAACTTGCTCCTGCCACACCGGCCTCCAAGGAGCGAACTTGAAATAGCACTCTTGCATCAACAGCACTACGTGAACCTACGCCCAAGCCCATGTTTGTTAGTGAGGAAGCCACTGCAATCATGGCGGCGCTGACAAGCTGTGACATTGAATTGGATTTGTCTCTTTCGCAAAGTAGTACCCAATTGTTGCAGGAAATTGAGCAAAGGGGACAACAGCTGCAACCAGCAATAGTAGATCTTCCCAAAGTAGTAGCATAAGAGGAGATTGAGCTTCCTGTTGACCAAGAACCTACACTTTTAGAACCATTGTCTTCCAGATCTCCAGCAAGAAAAGGGAGGGATACTCCACCATATTCTCCAAGTCCCTTTCTGATGAACTGGACATGGATTGGACTCCAGCTGAGTGAAAGACAGGCAAGGAGATTCAAGGGAAGAGAAAAGTTCCTGAAAGCCTTACAATTATGGAAGGGGATGAGGATGAAAAGCCAGTCATTGCCATGGAAGCTGGCCCAGAGGAGATCAGCAGTACCCCTTCTATTCAATCTGCTTCGAGGGATGTTGCACTGATACCACCTCCAGCATCAGCTCCCATATTTGTAAGGTCCTTGCTGAGACAAGCATTCACCACTATCTCAGTAGAGTATGCACTGCAGGGACGCAATTGACGACACACCCACCTGACTCCAGTTCTTCGGCATTGGCACCAGTTGGCCACTGAAAAGATTCACCTCCCAGTTTGGGACTTCTTTACAATTATCAAACAGAAGGATAACATTGCAATATGCTCCATTTGCCATGTGAGTGTTCATCAAGGTAAGCCTGGTTCACAATATGGTACTGAAGGCCATATGACTGATATGAAAAACATCACCCAATGTGTGGGGAGGTGCATCTTAAAAGATCTAGCTGCAGGTGGCGGTGGTGAAGGTGATGCAAGCAGGAAATCTGTTCTGATAACGCTTGGAGGTGAAGATGATGAGGAAGAAGAGGGTGGCATCTTTAAGCAAAGCAGCTCTTTCTCCAGCAGTGTACCAGTAGCACTGCGTCAGCAAGCGTGAAATGACACAAGAGCCAGATGGAGACAAAAAGGTTGCCTGTGTCAGTGGCACAAGACAAAATTAATCCAGGCAACTATTACTGGCATGTTTAGGCAATAGAGGCTGTACAAAGGCAATCACCCAATGGCATGTATGTTTGTGCAATGGGAAGTTGGCTAAAATGTTAGTGGAATAAGTGTTTTTTTAGAATTTGTGGCAGCCATCTGCCCAAAATGAAAGGTTCCCACCCAGACCTAGTTAGCCAGAGTTGCTGTTCCAACGCTCCATCAAGATGTGCTGGAATTGGTTAGACAAGCTTTTTTTTTATTTCTCATATGTCTGATCAGTATATAAATGGAGATAAAAGAGATTTTCGACTCAGTCTCTTGCCGTCTATGCAAGGTGATGCCCAGACTCTCCCCTAGGGAGGCGATGGAGTCCATCACAGGCTCATATCATTGCCTGGCTGGGCATAGATGCGACCTCTGTTTTGGTATCTTAATTTCTCATCTACTTCTTTGTGGTTTTTTGTTTGTTCATTAAAAGTTAAGGTTGCATATTCTTGGTTGTTTTATTCTACTTGGAAGGTAAAAGCATTTTTAGGCAACTCCCGTAATCCTTCCCGGCCACGTCTTGCAAGGTGTAGTTGGGTATCAAAATAAAGTATGTATTGGAGCGACAGAGGTTTATCACAGTTCAAGATACCACAGTGTTTTATCAATGACAAGTCCTGTGCCGATATAAATTCTTTTCTTATACTGATATCTTTGCCTTCTCGATGTTGTTTTTTTAAAATTGCTACTAACACATTGCAAATACAGCATCATGCATGATATTAACAGCTCTGCTAAAAGGAGGATTATTAATGTGTCTACTTAGTCCAGCCCTTGCTGATATAAGGCTTTGATTACTGTAACATTCCCCCTTAGCATTTCTTACCTCTGCATAAAAATGTCTTAGAAGACTACAGAGTTCAGGCAGTGGTTCCATCTCAAAGTCTGGCACATACCCATTTTCTACCAACCAGTCTCTGAATATTTGAGTCACCCATTTTGTTGCTGTTCTAGTGCTGGTTTCAGCCCTCTGCTCTTCAAGGATATCCAGTTCATGTGCAGCAAAGTTTTGGTGACGTTTTCCAGGCTTCTCCATTTGAACTCCAGTGGATTTATTTACCCATTCACTAATGGAAAGGTCTCCAAATAAATTGAAAGATATGTGTTGAGGCTTTTCAAAAAACTGTACATATCTTGGAGGATTTGCCATTGCTACTGCTCAGCTCTTCACCTTTGCTTAACTGTTGAGCTAACTGTGATTTTAAACAATAGAATGGATTACTCTTGGCAGCTTGTGGATATTAGAATACTCAGTTAAGAGGTCCTTTACAGTGAATACAGATCTCTGGAGCTGCATTGTCTTCAATGGAGCTCTCAACATTCCAATGCTCTAATGCGACATAAAGTTTATGAATGAATGAAAGTGATTGTCCACAAAATATTATAAAAGGATATAAGTCCCTGTGTGCATAAGGTAAGATATATTCCACTCAGCGTCAAGGAAGAGGTGATTCAATAAATGAGCAAGTTGGTGGATATGCAAGTTATTGAACAGGTGTAATCCTCCGATTGAGGGGCCCCTTTAGTTGTAGCAAAAAAGGCGAACAGACATTTTCGACTTATGGATATGTTTCCCATACCCCGCATAGGTGAACTGTTGCCGGTGATAAAAGGAATGAAGTGGTTTTCCACAAAAGACCTGACCACGGTGTACCACCAGGTACTGTTACACCGAGACAGTTAGCACCTTCCTGTGTTTATCACAACCATAGGGTGTTTACAGTTCAAAAGGGTACCATTAAGTCTGGCATCATTTCCTGCAACTGTGTCTCACTGCATCCGTTGTTTCAATGTAAGGAGAATGTTTTTTCCCTGGATGATTTTTTGATAATGGCAAAGAACAGATTAGGTCTGAGAAAAGCGGTAGAATGCACTTCAAATATATAAACAAATTTGTCAAATGTTCAAAGGCAAAGTCTCAGTGTGCTGTCCTGATCCGTGCTCCATCCCAAACATGTAGGTTACTCCATTTAATATATGGTGCATAGGAATGCACCAGACGCAAGACGCACAACCATAAGGCGTAGTCCAAAGTAATCAACAGTCTTAATCCAATTTAATCCATGGTTTATTATTTATTTATCTTCCTTCTTTAATAGCTTTTTCAATATTTGCACCAACACGACACAATGTCAGTATTCAAATACTTGCAAAGTGCCCATCCAGGTTTATTTCCACAGCATGTCGAAATACACAATTCGTCAAGTAACCATAATATTGTAAACCCAATGCATTTCAGGCAGATTCCTTTTTCGGGGTAACTGTAGTATAAAAAAAGCCCATCAAAACCCAGCACTACCCATGTTGCATCTACTGATAAACAATAAGACTGCATTGTTTTTCATTGCATTGGGATCACATTGTGAGCTTATAGTTCATTTCTCTCTGGTTTTTTTCACAGGGTTTGATGCATTGAGTTTCAATGCACATTTAACTGTTTTGCAAGGGGTCATATTCAGTCACAATGCAGTAGTAGTTCTTGGTACAATTTTTTATTTAAGTCATTTGGTTTCAATTACTTGGCCACTTGATTTTGTTATTTTGGGCCTTCACAAATTACAAGTTTGTTGGTCAATTTATGTATATAATATTTTGCATGCATGCATGTGGCATTAGTATAGTACAGTTTCATATTGTTCAGCAGTAGATGCAATGTGGATAGTGCTGTTTTTTAAGTGCTTTTTTCACACATCAGTTACCCCCCAAGAAGGGCTCAGCCTGAAATGCATTGGGTTTACAACATTATGGGTGCTCAACACGTTGTGTATTTTGACATGCTATGGAAATAAGCCTGAATGGGCACTACAAAAGCTTTTGAAGATTGGAATTGTGTTGTGTACAAGAGTTGAAGAAGATATTGAAGAAGGAAGATACATAAATGATAAAATATGGATTCAAATGGATTTAGACTTGCATGTTATGTTCCCACCATGGCTTTTAGAGCACCAAATCCTTTTATTCTAGGAAACTCCAATATCTGGTAGTCTTTCCCTCTTCTAGGAGTTGTGTTTCTTTTTGTGACTTACTAGGCTTGAAGTAGATGGTCAATTCCCCACTCATTAGGCTGGGCACACATTTGAGTCTATGTTAGTAACAGAGAACTTTACTTCTAGTATTAGCAACTTCTCAGTAGTTCTGACACCTGGCCAAGCATTATTATTTATACTCAGGAGTAACAAAATTGACAGTAATCACGTTACAGCTCGGCACTTAAATATATGTATGAGTACAATTAATAATTGTAACATCACAGAGTTAGGCAGCATCTTAAGAGACATATATAGTGTCCTTCATGAAAACATCCAAAAAGATAATTAGAATCTCAATGTTTGGTTGACTTCTACTATTGCAAATGAAGCCCCACTTGTACTATAATTGTTGAAATAATTGTCAATTCACAGCTTGTGGAGTTTATTGCTAGGAATTACTAGCTGATTCAATTTTAGTCGGGCTTCCACCCATTTCACAGAACGGAGGTCGCACTTATTGAGTTGCAAATGATTTTGAGGCAGGGAGGTGAGGGAGCTCTTATTCTAATAGATCCATTTGCTACCTTTGAAAGCATCTGTATTTCCATTTTGAAAGAAAGATTGACAACAGCCGGAGTGAGAGGGCTGGAACTGGATGGGTTAATCTCCTTCCTATTTGGCCGGAAAGAAACAGACACCATGTTTCCGTTCATATATTCCGCTAGATATCTACTATATACATCTCACTAGAATCTTCATTTAGGCCCCGACTGTTCAATCTACCGCACCCAGATTAAATTTAGGCTTTACAATAAGAATGCCATGGTTCTGGCAAATTTCTTGGAGAGGCTAAAGACTGAGTTTAGGTGGAAGGGATTTTCTTGCCTAAAACTCAGGTAGGACAAGAATGAAGTTTTGTATTTAGGGGTGCCCACCTCCTGTTGGACCTCTCACTGATGGCCAATCAATCTTGTCCCACTCCAGTGAAGGTAGCTCGGAGCCTCAGAGTATTATTTGTTGAAAATCTATTAGGAAGGTCTCTGTCCCCTATTTTTATCCTCTGAAAATCTTGCAGAAGATTCTCCCATACATCCCAAAAGAGGCACATTACCCAATAATTCAAGTGTTAATAGTTTCTTGTCTTGACAATGCAAACTTTTTCTTTTTATAAACACCTTCCTGAGCTTTGTAATGCTTACAACTAGTTCTTGGTCTCCTGCAGAGAGCTCACATCTTTGAACATCACGGTCTGCATTATAGAAAGTGTTTCGGGTGTGCAACAGGCATGTGCACCCACTTTGTGCCCGGGGGCATCTTAATATTGTAGAAGGGGCTGCAGATGCTGTGCAACCCCTTCTGTAATACTGATAGTGTTGGGGCACATGTAGCACCTACGGTTTAGTGAGAGGGAGTTCCCTCATTTGCATGGAAGGTGAGGGAATATATTTGCCTCTGCCCCTGCACCATACGACCAATGTAACACTGATACAAACATGCCCCTAGGTGGCAGATTGTGAGTGTGCAATAAAAAGGTGGGGCCCTGTCAGTGCGTCTCCCTCTTGAACCGTGAAAAGGAGTCCCATGGCAACCTCCAGACATCTTTCTTGCGGTGGGTGCAGTCACAAACTGCACACGCCGGCGAGGGGATCTCTAATCCCTCCTAAGCTGCAGGCAAGTTGCTGCCTCCACTGTGAAACACAAAGTGTATCTGAAGTGGCTGCTCCGTATTTCACTTGAATGCACTGACCCCAGGGCAGCACAAGTTCATGAAAGCCCTGAGGGCAGCACATTCTTTGCAATAGGGTGAACTTTCCCTGTTTGCTCCCAGCGCACATGTTTAAAGATCCACTGTGATAATAACAGGGAAAGTGTAGGCTCGGGCCCTGCTGTTTTTGCATTGCTATCGATGAGGAAACCTGGCACCTTTAAAAATCTTTGCATTGTATTTAAGGCCTTTCAGAGTAATGTTCCATAATTTATTACTATACTTTTTCATATATTTTCCAGCTAGAAATCTTGGGTCATCCTCAGCAAGCCTCCTTAGGAACTCCAAAATTATAAAAACCTGGAAAGGAGGGAAATCTTTTCCACAGCAAGTTGCTCTTCACTGGAATTCACTTCCTTTGATTTGGAAGTTGCAAATACATTTGATGGTGTTTAGGAAACTTTTTAAAATATGATTGTTTTCACATGATTAGGCAATGATACTCATTTATTTTGCAATTTTTATCTCTGCAATGTCAAGGTGTCTCTGGGTAATTGCATGCCTTATAAATAAATACATTATTAGACTTGCTGAAATTGGTCCTGTTAAGCCAATGAAAGTTGTCGTGTTCTGTGTGTGTGTCGGGGGTTACACCAAACACGGGACGCAGGTTAGTCTCACATTTCTTTATTGGCATTTCTTATTACTGCTGGTTAGCCCCTCGCGCAGCTGCTGGTCAGCACCTCTGTCTCCGTCCATGTCCTGGTCATTGTCTGTCCCCTTTCCTGTCTCGTCACCGGATCTGGTGTCCGGTGACCTGGTCACTCTGCCTGAGGACCCACAGGGTCCTAGCGCCCTACTGTCCGTCGCCCATACTGTCGGAACACGACATCTCCCCCTTTGTTGAAAACATATGTTCGTGACACATTTACCATAGTCCTCATTCATAGTTATATTGATGGAGGTGAACGAACGAGAGAGAGAGAGAGAGAGAGAGAGAGAGAGAGAGAGAGAGAGTACTTGTCATTCTACATTTCTTCAATCAGTCTCTGTTGTTTGCTGCATGTCCTTCGTGAATCTAGTGTCTCCATCGCTTCCTTGTCCTCTATCTTCTACCTTCCATGTGGCTGCAATTGTCGCTGCCATTTCTTCTTTCTCCGCCTTCTTTGTCCTTGAAATGCTATCTGTCTCTTTTTTATTCGTCGTTGGTCGTAGGCAGCCGTTATCATCGATCCTTTCACTTTCGTCACCACCAGTGATTCTTTGGAGAACTTGTTTTCTCAGTATCCAGATTGTTTCTGTCTCAGCCCTTTTGGTCCTGGCCATGCAGTGCCTCTTGCTTTTATTTCCTGGGTGGCGCCTGTTTGCTGCTGTTTCTCCTGCGCCAAAGTCCTCTCGTGTTACTCCTTTTTTTTCCATTTTATTTCCTTTGTCTTTGTGTCTTTCCTTTTGTTTTCTTTTCTTTTATGTTCTCCTTTTCTCTTTCCTGTTTCTTTGTGGGTCTTTCATTTCTCCTTTTCTGTGCTCTTCTTGACACTCTTTTGTGTGCTCTTCCTGGTACTCTTTTATTCTCCGTGCTCTTCCGGCACTCTTCTGTTCTCTGTGCTCTTCCTGGCACTCTTTTGTTCTTTCTTCTATTGTCTTTTTCTTTTGTCCTCTTTTCTTTTGACTGGCCTGTGCAGATGTCGTGACCGTCGTGGCGGCAATACACACCAACCACTGGACACAGGTTAGTTGTTATAATCTTCGTTTTATTAGTTACACAGGAGCGGTCTTCATCACGTCTGTCCTCTAGTCGGTCCTGATTCTTTCATTCTCTTCTGCTCCTTTCTTTTGTATTTCTTTTTTTTTTTTCTCTTTATTCTCTTTTCTCTTTATTTTCCTCTTTTCTTTCTTCCTTTCTCTTTATCTTTTCTTTCCTCTTTATTTTCTTCTTATCTCTTTATCTTCTTTCTTCTTTTCTACTTTTTTTTTTTCTTTTTATCCAGCTTTTTCTTGCTGTCTTTGTCTTTTCTTGTGTTGTTCTGCCCTTTTTCTGCAGTTTTTCTTCTGTTTCTCCGCGCTGTGCCTGGGCTTTCCTAGTCTTTTTCTTCTTTATTTCCTTGTTTTCTTATGTTTGCGTCTTTCCTTTTGTTTTCTTGTTGTTCTGCTTTGTTTCCTTTATTTGTCCTTTCTTTTCTTTGTTATTTCTCTTTTCTGTCTTTTATTTAGCCTTCTCTGGCTTCTTTCACTCTCTTCTGCTCCTTTCTTTTGTATTTCTTTTTTCTTCTTTCTCTTTGTCGATTTGTCTTTTTCTTTATGTCCTTTCTCTTTCTTTCACTTATTGTTTTCCTTTTTCTTATTGCACTGTCTTCTTTCTTTCTCTTATTGCCCATTTTTCACTTGTGCGCCCTTTTTGCGCTTTGTTTATCCTTTATTCTTCACTTTTTCTTATGTTATTGTTCTTGTTTGCCCTTCTTGCCTGGCTTAGAAATGGCTGCTCTGCTGTTTTCTATGATCTTTCCTTGAATGTCCCATTCACAATGTCCGCCGTCGTTCTCAGATACTTTGAGTGGTCTTTGCCCCTTCTTTCTTTATCATGCCCCTTTGTTCTCCTTAGTTTTTGCCTTTAGTTTGTCTATTTCTGTCTTCTGGGTGTCTTTTCTATTTCATTTCCTCATTTTCCGACGTTGTTTGGCCTTTAAATGGCCGCTCGATTGTTGTCTGTTTGTTTCCTGATCTAAGATGGCCGCCGCTGTTCTCGCGCTATTTCGCGGTCCTCATCTCATTGCCTGTTCATAAGATGGCCGCTGCTGCTGTTCTCAGTGCCCATTGGCTCAGCTCGCCTGATTCTAATATGGCCGCCGAGACTTCGAAATTCTCGCAATGACTCGCACCAGCTCGTGCATTTCTTTCTCAGCGCTTACCGCATCCGCGCTTGTTCTCATCGGTGGCAGTCGGGGTGAGCTCCCGCGTTGCTGCTCAATGCGCAGTCTTTCCTGTGTCTCCTACACTTCCAGGGTGGGCTCCTGGTGTGTCTCCAGCCATCGATCGTTGCTCGACGATCCACGCGTTGTTCGTCACTTTCCTTCGTCGCCAGTTGTTGTGTTCTGTGTGTGTGTCGGGGGTTACTCCAAACACGGGACGCAGGTTAGTCTCACATTTCTTTATTGGCATTTCTTATTACTGCTGGTTAGCCCCTCGCGCAGCTGCTGGTCAGCACTTCCGTCTCCGTCCATGTCCTCGTCATTGTCTGTCCCCTTTCCTGTCTTGTCACTGGATCTGGTGTCCGGTGACCTGGTCACTCTGCCTGAGGACCCACAGGGTCCTAGCGCCCTACTGTCCGTCGCCCACACTGTCGGAACACGACAAAAATCACTTGGCGAGAATCCATATTCTGTCCAATCGGCACTTGCAGCAGGAACTCAGAGTATTTTTGCACCTGGTTTCCTGATTGTGTCTAGTATTATTTGGGCTTAATGAAAGCAACTATTATGGATTGACGATTTTGTGCAATATTCCCATTTTACGTGGTATGTGTTCACTAACAGAAAATTCTGGTGAATGGAATCTGGACTCTACTGTAAATAACTACAACTGCAAGCAGGTTTTGGCAAAACCAGAAGGTCCTTCCTGTGAAACCTATAGGCTTTGCCTAATGGTTTCATGGCAGTACCATTTTTTACCTCCTAGATCCCTATTGCGAATGCACGCCCCTCTGCAGCAGCCATTGTTAAATACATTTCTTTATGCTTTAACAATATGCATAAAATCTCTGTGGATGAACAGAATTCATGGCAGGATTCTATCAGTGCCTTTCTTAAAGTAAAGGGAAAGGTATTAAAACAATAAATGTCCAATACGGATGCTCGGGTATCTGTGGCAGGCCTCTTTGAATCTATTTTGTTATATTTGTAGAAACCCCATTCAAAGAAGACAGCAGTAGATGTCCAAGAAAAGCTAATCAAACTTGGCCACCACATTCACACGCATCTTCTGCAGCAAACGTTAAATGTGACTTCTTTAAACATAACAAGAGGGATTCCAGAATGTTCACCACACATGCAAATACATGCACAGCAGCCATGTTGGATGGATATTTAAAAACTATTTTAAGATGGCCACCAATCGATAGAGTGGCAAGCAGCACTGACAGCATTAGGTGCTGAGGGGGCAAGTGGGCATAGGGAAAATACTTTAATAAAAATAGGGGATGGAGAAAGGAGATCGGAAAGCTTAATTAAAAGCGGGTGGAGGACAAGGGGGAGCTGGGAAAGCAGAGGAATGAAAATAGTCCCTTGCATGCACTTTAATGCAAGGTCTTTCTTCAGCAGTGGAAGGATATATGCCAGTCAAAATATGCTGACATTAAAATGGCCCTGGGTGGGACCAACACAAAAATAGGGATAAAAGTCATCAAATCAGGAGCAGGGAAGTAAAATAAATAATATAAGAAAGCCATCCAGTCATGAATAACGTACTGACTCAAAGCCCTCTTTATCAATCACATTATTCCAATAGTTTTGCAAAATCAAAATAAGACTGTTTGTCTTCTATAAACGGTTTCCTTGGATTTTGTTCAACTGGTTTAGAGTTGTCTCTCTATCAGCTGCATACCCCAAAAATAGAATATGAGCATGAAAATGCCACCTCTCTTTCATATTTGCGTCAAGTCAATGAGATGGTTTAAAAATCAATAAAGGACTTTCAACAGAATGGAGCTCAACATTGCAACGTATACATGACACAAAAATACCCCTCCTCATATCAAAAGGATAATGCTTGACACTGCCACTCTGCAAGTCCTGGTTCAGTTTTCAAACTAGAGAGAATTGAATGATCCAATACTTAAAAATGCACCTATCAATTTGCTGCAAGTGGGTACAAATTATGATAACTAATTGTTTATATGTGGGCAAGTAGGCTGACGATAATGAGGACACCTGTTATATATAATTATGAATAATGATGTAAATCTATATAAAGAATGATGGTGTGTGACCATGTGGTCTTGAAAAAGCCCCTTCACATGTGAGAAACTTCGATAGGCAGCTGCTGTTATTTTAAGTTCAGGAAAATCGCCATTTTTTTTAAGGAAATGTTTGCATTGTTGCACCCAATTATATGTAGTTGTCTGTCGCCTTGTACCTTCCTTGTATCTACTGAAAAATATTAGGTTTAAGAAAGAGGAAAGAGTTTGAAACGCGTAAGTCAGGTGCAATCTTTGTTTGATCTGCTCAGGAAGTCATGTCACATACATCATTATCTCTAATGACATCACAGGAAGGTACATCATAGAAGTTAATATTGAAACAATAAGTATATTATTAATGTTGCAGTTCAACAGAGGTGCAACGTATGAAAATATGATATCATGGTTTCAGAGTAGGTTTGCATGCTGTAGGTCAGAATGTATGCAATAATAATGCTAGTTGTACTCCCCTTGACAAATAATAATGGACAATTTGAGTCTTGCCTATACTTCTACAGTGATGTGTGGTTCTATACATTAATGCAGTCAAGAAAATGGCTTATTTTGTGCGCGTTATACTCCCAGGACGTCTCTTCTACCCCTTGGGTTTTACTCCTCTCCCAGCATACTCTTGTCATACCAACCTTTGCTGTTGAGTAGACAGCATTGGAAGCTGCTAAAGCTCAAACTCACTCCCCATCGTTATGACAGAAATAAGCCCATCTCCCAAGGTGCTGCTCCATCCTACCCATGACTAGTGCATGCTCTCAATGCTGCCTTCCAAAAGCACAGATGCATCCTCCATCCCCTCCGCTCTTCCCCATTCTGGCCCCTTTCACACCATTGGCACGCAGATCTTTGTCAAAGTAGTGCCAGTTCCACAGGCTAGGACACTGATGTCCATTAGTTGCAGCTAGCAGTGAAGCAGGAAGTGTGACATTAGCAGTTCCTAGTTTCAAAAAAGTGGGTTAGTAGTTGGAAAGGATGTGAGTTCAAAGTAATATCTGCAACCTTCCATCCACTAGGAGCCATGCACCCCTTTGTAGCACTTGACTCTCTGAGTAGAGAAGCTGAGAATTCCAAACCCTACTCAGGGGAGGTGGTATAAGTTAGTACACCAATCCGCGATAACTTATCAAACAACACTCAATTAATCAATGTTCAGTTAGTGCTTTTACTTACAAAAAGGGAACATACTTTATTATGTACACACTAAACTATAATTAATTCACAACTGCATACACATTTACATGTACAAATACTTGGGTTTACACCTGATTAACAGTCCCCAGTGATTGCAAACCCTGAAACCTAGAACTGCAATAAACCCCCACAGACTAGTCACAATATATAGGGGTGTAGTTATAAAAACTCAGGCCTCCTGGCTTTGTCAGGGACCATCACCATGGTAAAAGCAGAAATACGTCATGATAAACCAACGCAACCTCTTAAAAACCACCAAGCATGGTACCATTTAGAATGACATTCACTAAGACATTTAATGACTCATTGTTAACTTTGCCACTGTCGATAAAGCATTTCAATGACTTACATTAATACACATAAAGGTTCACTGTTAACTTCATCATTATCAATAAAGCTTGTCAGTATTAAATGAACTGCGTGTATGAGTTTTTTTCTAATGTTTTACATACTTCAAAATAGCCTCAGGACCTAACAATAAAGATGCTTGAACCAAGGCATAAACATACTAAATACGCTAGCTCCAGGAGTGCTTCAAAACTTAAAATATCTCCCATGATCATCATTCTGACTCCCTGGGATACTTAGGTGGCTTTCAATTGGCCACAGCTCTGTAGTTTTTGCTGGCTCCCTTGTACTCTTTATAAACCAACGTAGGAGGCAGCAGCTGCTCCCTCTCCTGCCTGCATGTAGTGCATGCAGGTATTTGCAAAGCTGTACCTCTCTGCTTCCTCCAGAAATGTGGAGTGGGAGTCAGCGCGCTTCATTGCTCCTAGGGCTTATCCCTCCATGGGGATAGTAAGGTACCGATCATTCGCTGCCCCAGTGTCCTTCTTCGGTCCCGAGGAGAAGGGGACCGTCAGGGACATTTTGTACAGGAGTGCGTTCTTTTGTCTCTTTCATTTGTCGTTCCCCGGAGAGACAGCTCCAGTGATCATTTTTGTTAAAAACAAGCATTGGCCTAGCCAATAGATCTCACCTTTGGAACCTTATGGAACCTTATAAGTATTTAGCCACACAGCACAGTTTCCTGGGTGCTACAACATCTACTGTTCCTTAACATGGAAGCTTTGACACTAAGAGACACATTATAACACTGCATTGAGAAGTACTTATTTAAAGTGTTATTTTTGTACAACTGGTAGCCTGAAGTCACATATCTGAAAGTGCTTTCATACACAATAAAAACAAGAGTTTTAGTGAAATAAATAATTTGCCTGAGAAAACAATTTAAGCGAGGAAACCAAAATGTGTCCAGGTTTTCCGGTTTCACTTTGTACAAATCAGCCAATAAATGTCTATCAACCAGACCATCCAGGATATTGCGGCATGGATTGGCAAATTTAGCGGCACAAATATGGAAATTTAGCGGCACAAATATGGATATTTAGCGGCATTTTTGCGGCACTTTATTTTACTCATAATCATTCATTTTCAGCCTGAAATCAATGGAAACTGTTTTAGAAGTATTCCACTTTGCAATAAGAAAGTTTAAAGTGTCTTCAGCTCTACGGAAGCACAGCTGTAGTCCTAACCTCGTGGGAGGGAGCTGTAGTTCTCCCTGGGGTGGTCTAGCGCCCATGAATGCACCCCTGCCGGGGCACCGCTGCCGGGCCACCCCTGCTGGGCACCGCTGCTGGGGCACCACTGCTGGGGCACCCCTGCCTCCCGAATCTGGGAGGAAGGAAACCTCTTCCTCTGGTACTCTAGGGTGCAGGACCATAGTGGCTAATCCAAATAAGTGAGACAGTCTGCATAAGGAGGTAACCTCCTGCTTACTCATTGTTCGGACAAGAGTAATCCGATATAGAAGAAAAAGGTGAGGAGTGAAACGATCTGCTATTTGATGAATTGTGTCCAGAGTTTCATGGACCTCTAATTGTATAAGATTAAATACATCACCTTGAATTATGTGGGTGATCAGATCCTCTCTTATGTTTTGAAAGCTGGTTTCAGTTCCCCCTTGTAGGTGGAGACGTAATCATTAGCTCATCAAGATTCCATATGAATGCAGGCAAGAGGAGTGTTGTAATGGGAGTAACTAATGTAAGGAATTCTCATTAATGTCTTATCTAATACCAATCTCAGTAACATGTTACCCAATACCTATTTCAGTTACATCTACCAAATACCTCCCTCAGTAACATCTTGCCCAAAACCTCCCTCAGTAACATATCACCCAATACCTATTTCAGTAACATCACCCCCTAAGTAAAACCTTACCTTTTACATCGCTCAGAAATATCTCACCCTTACCCAATACCCCCTCAGTAATACCTCACCCAATACTGGGAAAGTTTGTAGTGAACGTCAGTGACTCCGGAGAGGGTTCTGTGTCTGGGGTCTCTGTGTGTCTGGAGGGCTCTGTGTGTCTGGAGGGCTCTGTGTGTCTGGAGGGCTCTGTGAATCGTAGGGCTCTCTGGAGGGTTCTGTGTGTCTGGAGGGCTCTGTGTATATTGAGGGCTCTGTGTGTCTGGAGGGCTCTGTGTGTCTGGAGGGCTCTGTGTGTCTGGAGGGCTCTGTGTATCTGGAGGGCTCTGTGTGTCTGGAGGGATCTGTGTGTCTGGAGGGCGCTGTGCAGACTCGTTTGAATGCATGGGCATGGTAGGTTCTGGCCCCGGGCCCCAGCCCTCCAGGAGCCCCTGATAGAGCCAGCTCTGTACTGCAGTCTTGCCGTGATGACCTGAAATCAATCCGACACTTATGGTTTTAAGCACCGTTTTCCTTTAATTTATTTTTAATGTGTGAGAATCTATTTCAGACAAATGCAGTGAAAGGTTTTGTTTGTTTCATGCAAGAGCCATAAAAACAAGTTTCTTTTAGATGTAAACAGGGCCTCGTATATGATAAATGGAATGGGGGGGTCACAGAGATTATTGTAAATCTGCTTTTTTCTTCATTTTTTATTTACAACCACTCTCTACTTACGCTTTACATTAACATTTATTTCCTATGCATCTACCATAGTGCAAGTGTCCAGTCCAAAAACTCAGAGTGGAAACATAGGGTCCCAGTGACAAAGCGACATCTGTGTCCTCTAAGCGCATGCACCTGGAATCATCCTCCCCTGAATCAAATCATGCCGCATGCCTCCCTCCTTCAAACCACGCCTCCTCACAGACCTTCCTTCTGCCTCCCACCTACTTAGACCCACTCAAACTCCACAGACCTGACTCCCGCCTCACCTCACGTACCTACAGACCGCTGTGAACCAACCCACGTGGCATGTATTTGGTGAGTGTTTGCTAAACTTTCCCAGACACACAGCGGCATGTGATGGTGAAGTGAGAGCACAACCCAAGCGTTGTCTTACTCAGTTTTCTCCGCAGACTGCCTCTTTCCCAGATCTTTTAACCCAGGCCTGTGCTCCTCCCATTACCTTCCCACTGCCACTTCACACTTGCACTACATCTCCCAGCAGCCCTTGCGCTGGGCGTCTGCTGCAGCCCTTCTCTCTGTACATTGTGCACGGATACTGTTGTTTCCCATAATGTCGGCCTCTAAGTTTGAAAATATTTCTTTTCACAGTCCTGAAAAAAAAAAACGAAATTTCGCGGGCAGTTTTGTAAAAATCGTGGCATTTTTACAAAAATGCCGATTTCGCGATTTTTTTGCAAATCCTGGAGGGTCTGATCAACGTGTCTTGCCTTATGTTAGGAATTGTTTTTATCTTAGTGCACTATTCAAAATATAGCACAAACTCGACCAGAAAGGTTATTGGAGCACTTTACATGAGCACCAGTTCCATTACATAAAGGCTATTTGCCACTCTCAAGCAATGTAGTCAAGCAACGCATTTTCAAAGTGCTTCACTGCCTTATAATGGTAGTATATACATACAATAATAAATTGCCACATTCCAAGCGGCACAAGCCATTCATTATATGTACATGCAAAGGTACAGGAAGTTTGCTCCCATTGTGAAAGACTGGAACCCCCCCTCCCCACCACCACCACCTTTTTCTCTTTCGAAATTTTATATACAGCACACTCAACTGTTCAAGGTTCCCTGCATCTCCCTTCTGCCCCTCGTTTAAAAAGCACATGTAGTCTAATGATCTACTTAATGTGGAGCAGACACGTTTCCAAAACAGTAAGAGGCAGATTTATGTTGGTAATGCGCCACATTTGCGTCACGCAACTGCGGCGTAAACGTGGCGCATCCCTACGACCCATGTACAACGTGACGCATCTAGGCAGATGCGTCACGTTGTAAAGCCCTGCGTCACTTGTGGGCGTTCCGGCGCAGGGTGGGCGTTCCGGGGCAGGTGCGCCTCGCAAAAGTGGCTGAGTGAAATCTATAAGATTGCACTCAGTCACTTTCAGGCCAATGCTGCGTCAAAACCCTGCGCTTGAAGCAGGCGTAGGTCTTGACGCAGCATTGTAAAGATGGGGAACCCCCGAGCCTTGCTGGAGCTGCGTCACGCTTGCGACGCAACTCCAGCAATGCGCCACCTTTACGGCACAGATGCGTCACGCATCTGTGCTGTTTTTGCCTCATGGTGCGCCGCATTGTAAATGCGGTGCACCATGGGTGGCGGAGCAGCGGCGCAAAATAACTGGCGCATCCCTGGGGATGCGCCAGTTTTCATAAATCTGCCCCTTAGAATTTTACACTCTTCTTCATCTTTTGGAATGTTTTCTTTTACGGGCTTGCTGATTTCCCATAAAACATATACACATGATTAAAAAACAGGTGAAAGGATAATATCATTGGTGGAGGGAAAGTAAGCAGCTGATGGCTGATGACAGGCCATGGTGGAACCGCTGCTGTGTGGGATCAATGGGGTTTGGAGGCCTGGATGCTGATAAAGGGCTGGAACTGGGCCAAGATGCATGAGGAAATCGGGAAATATTCTGAGAAGCAGACAGCTGAGGGGAGCAAGAGGGTGAGAGAGGGTGGGAGGGAGGGAAGAAGGCTGCACAAGTACTGGCTATACTCGAGAACACGCCACTGTTACTGTAAATATTGAGACTGTATACAACAGGAGTTTGTAGAAGAGACCGAAAAAGGAGTAGGACTAACAGGGAAAAGATTAATAATGAGCAGCGTTCTGAGGGCCTAATAACTAAATAGTAGCAATGTAGAGCTATGATCAATAAGATGCAGCACTGTAATTGGAGTGGAGAGAAGCAGGGTATAATAGAAATGGACAAACACCAGGGGCCATGATAAATAAGCAGTAGTACCTTGCAGGCCATAATGAAATAAGAGTATTATTTTGTTAATTCTTAATAAAGGCAGTACTGTAGGGTTGCCTAAACTAGCCTCCAAATCTCTTCTGCGTCCTCGCATGGAGAGTATTCCTTATCTGTCTCATCTGGAATGTAAGTATGAAACAAATGTGTGCGTGCATTTGCAGATGGGAATTTGATCCAAGAATAGAATACCTATGTCCTAAATGTTTCGTGTGCCTGAATCACAAAGGTAACTGTTCCACCCATTGATGGGAGGCCATAATCTACTAATTTTATAGTAATTGCATGTCTGCAATTTTCTGAAATGTTAAGAGCACCTTTCTGCTCATCTTCCTCTGTACTAGCAACACTCGTACCAGCGTCCTGATTGTGAAATATACCTACTCAGCTGTGGCAGATTTTTCCCTTCCCACTCCAGACGTCTCTGGTTTAATATGAGTTGGGGTATCTGAGAAAGCCCGCTTGATCTGCTCAGATTTTATATTAAATAGGAACCAAACCAATGTTGGCAGTACCATGTTGTGTAGTTCCTAAAAATACATAGGATCTGCGCATTGGTGTCTAGACTGATTCCGGACATCCCCAAAGGATATGTTAGCCTTTAGACCAGCTAGCTCACAGTGCCTCCATAAGCCCCCTAACCTTACCAAGGAGCAAACAGTTTCTTGTAACTCTCAAATATGGCCACCCTTGATCCTTCTGGATCGTGAAAACAGGACAAAACTTTTCGCTCATTCAATCATGCTCATTTAGTTCCAGAGACATACACAGAATAAACAATGTGGATGTTTTCTATAAGCATTTATTGAACCAGCGTCATTCTAGTATAAAACATGTTTGCAGCGGCAACCATTAGACAGTAACAGAGTAAATAAAAGTTAGAATTCTACCCTGGTGCTAAAACAGTGAATATATGTAGACATATAGACATGACAATAATCAAGTGTACTTCTATGATGCAAACCCTACCTAAGTTTACCTAAGTGTACCTAACATGTATGTAGGTGAAAAGCCAAGAATCCTCTAGGAAAGAGCCAACCCCATTACCTGATGGGAGAGAATGACGGACCCCATCTTGGTCTTGATTTGGACACCCCAAAGGGATATTAGACCACTGCGTGCTGGAGCTTCTGCGTGCAGGGACCTCAGCGTCCTGTGTCAGCATGGAAGCTTCTCCTCCGTCTATCTAGTGTTGGTACGGTCCTGTTATCCCATAAATATAGCCTTGGGTTCCTAACACAATCAATATGTTGTGAGTATGATTAAGTGAATGAGTCTAAATCAATACCTGCAATTATGAAAAGTACTTATTCTGCCCTAGGATGAAGATGACCATGACTTTTATAAAGAGTATATTAATCCTGTTATGTGCGTCATGTGCAGAAACTTTTCTAAGAATCCTCATGCATAATAAATGAGGCTAGTGACAAGGAAACCGATCAACATTTATTCAGCACATAACTGGGTAAAAGGTCAGTGCTAGAACAAGGTAGGACAAATGTAGGCAAAAGGTTGTGTAGCTACCTAGGACTAGATTGGGGTACATTGGGGTACATAACGAAAAGACCAAGAATACATGGACCGGAAGAAACAGGAGCAGAAGGATTAGGGACAGGCAAACCAGGTTAATAGATAACCAAGGGAGCAGGATCAGCAGGACTGATGAATTAGAATTAGGGTCAGAGGGCTGAAAATTTCTAGGCCCATTAGCTTGTGAAATAGGAGACCCAGGATACAAAGTACTAGGTACAGGAGAACATGGGATGATGACCAGGAAGTTCAGGGTCAGGAAGGTCTATGCTACCATGCAGAACCACAAGGGCAGGAGGACTAGGGCCAGGAGGATCAGGATAACAAAGATTAGGATCTGGAGTAAATAGTCAGTTGTACTAGGAAACCCGGATAAGCAAGAAAGGGACTAGGAAAACCAAGAGGAGTAGTATCAATGGCACCAAGAAGACAAGAGAGGGAATATTAGGTGAATTAAAAGAATCATGACCAGGAGGTCCAGAAAGAGGGCTAAGAAGACCAGGAAAATTGGGACTTAGGGAACCAGGGCTTGGATTACAAAAGGGCAGAAAAAAGGATCTGGACAGTGGTGGATAGCAGGACTAGGACCAAAATGACCACGCACAGGAGGGCCAGAACAAGGAGAATCTAGATCAAGAGGGTGACAAGCAATGGCTTGTTACCAGTAGGACTAAAAGGACAAGGAAAATATCCAGGAGGACTAGGAATCCAAACCAGGAGGAAAAAGATGAAGAAGGCCAAGACACGAGAGGCCAAAGGGACAAGGACCTTCGGTATCACAGCTAGCAGGTTCAGGATGAAAAGAACGAGGACAAGGTGACCTGGGCCAAAACTGAAGGAACCAAGAAGGGGTGGGATGTCCATGAGGCAGGGTTTATATTAATAAGCATAATTGGACAAGAGGGACCATGACCAAGGAGACCAAGGCTAGGATGGTTGGTGAGCCAGGTCAATGAGAAATAAGCCCGCTAGAAAACCAAACTCTAAGGACCAAAAGGAACAATACCAACTGACATATGATCTAAAAGAGGACAAGGATTATGAAGAAAAAGAATAGCACAACCATGGCAAAGGTGGGCCAGCGAAGTGAGACTGAGGACACGGGCAACCAGAACCATACAGCGAAGATCAGGGCAAAGAGGATCTGTGCCGGGACCAGGAGGACTTGAGTGAGAAGGGAAAGGGGGATTTTGTTCAAGGAAAGGAGGACTGGGATGACCACACCCTGGAGGTCCACACATGGGCAGTACAGAATGACCAGAGCAAAGAGAACCATGATTAGGTGGTATAGAAGTGCAAGGACAAAGAGCAGGAGGATCGGGACTAGATCCTGGAAGACTAGGAAGATTAAGAGTATAAGAATTATGGTCAATAGGACAAAGGGATACGAATGAGCAAGAAATATGACGGGCCTGTATCAAGGATGCCAGTAGGATCAGAGTCAACAGGGCCAGTTCCAGAGGAAGGAGGATTAGAAGGATCAGCACTAAGAGTACCAGTAACAGGCCTAGGAGTGCCAGATGTATCAATATCGAAGGGCCAGGGCCCAGAGGATCACATGGAACTGAATGAACGAGACCTGGATGTGCAGGCCCATGGTGAGAAAGAGATGGAGGCTCAGAACAGTCAGAGCCAGGAAAACTAAGGGGACAGGACATGGATGTCCACGAGGACTAGGACCACTATGATGAGGCTCAGAAGGACCCAGACAAAGGTAACCAGTATCAAGAGGGTCCCAGATCAAGTGGGTGCAGTGCCAGAAGGGCCAGGAGAACAAGGCACAGGGCCAGGAAGGCCAGGATTATCCGAACCAGGAAGTCAAGTATAAGAGGGCAAGGCCTAAGAGGACCAGAACACAAGAGGCCAGGTGGACCGAGGAGTCCAACAAGTACCAGGAACTAATGTACTAAGAATCAGATGAGCAGGGTGAGAAGTATCAGAATGGCCGGGTCAAGGGAACAAGGATCAAGAGAACCAGGAAGCCAAGAGGATGAGCTAGTGTTAGGGGCATGGACCAACCAGGATGACCCAGTAGGACCAGAACCAAGAGGATTAGGCATATAAAGATCGAAATAGGAGGACCAGAAAAAAAAGATTGAGTCTAGTGGGCAAAAAGCCAGGAAAAGAATATTAACTGTCAGGACCAGGAAAAAGAAGGCCAGTGCTAGGCAAACAAGATTGAGCGTGAGGAAGACTATGAGAACATAACCTGTAGAATTAAAAGGAGATGGACAGACAACCAGAGCCAGCAGGTCAAGAGATAAGAGGAGCAGGACAATGAGGACCAATGGAACCACAACCAATAAGAAAAGTAAGATCAAATCACAGAGGACCAGGAATATCAGGGCATGGCATACCAGGACAAAGAGGACCAAAAAAAAGGAAGGCCAGGATGACCTAGCCAGATGGCTAAGAATAGGATGACCTGAACAAATAAAATCAAGACTAAGTGGTTCAGTTAGTGCAGAAGCAGGATGACAAATAGCAAGAGGACCAGGGCCAAGTGAACCAATACATTTTGGAACAGGACCAGGAAATCTAGTCAAGCCAGGAGTGGGCGGACTAGGGCCATAAAGAGCAGAGACCAGATGGGGAGGATTGGGTGGCATGGAATATTGAGAATACGCAGGGCCAGAAATAGGGCTAGGAGGATCAGATGGGTCACAACCAAGGGAACCAGGATCTGAAGTACCAAGTAGAGCAGGAGGACCAGGAACTGGGGTATCAGAACCAACCTGGGGATGATCAGGGAGCCCATGAGCCACAAGAACCAATGGGACCAGATCAGGCCAAAATGGTCATGTCTAGCCCAAGAGGACCTAATAAGGAAGACCAGGACCTATAGACACAGTTCCAGAAGGACAATGAACACCGGGATGAGGGCAGGGAGAATCAGGATGACCCAAACCAGGAGGACTAGAAGTTTCTTCAGATCTAGGAGAACCAAAACAACAGGGTTAGGTGGAGAAGGATCCAACAGACCAGCAGGATTACAGTGGTGATTAGTAGCAGGAAGATTAGAAGGCCCAGGAAGGGCTAATACAAGAAAGGGGCAGGACTGAAAGCAGGAGCTCCTGATTCAGAAAACCAGTATCAGAGTGACAGAACTAATTGGATCAGGACCAGGATGAGGGTCAGGAGGACCAACACAACCCAGATAAGGAGGACTGGGAACAGAAAAGGACCAACACCAGAAAGCACAGAAGGACCTGGCAGAGCAGAAATAAGACCACAAGCAATAGGACACCTGTGTGATTCTTTGCCAAATGTATTAGGATATTCCCTGTTATGCATGCTGCTTATGCTGTTAACCTCCAGAAACCTCCACCTTTTTGGCCCTTATGTAGAACTAGTAAGTATTTGCTGAAAAATCAGAGCATACTAAGGGAATGAAAATCCTGGACTGTTACCCTCCGACCGCTGAGTGAAATCAGATGATGTCTAAAGCCTGCACTGTAGTGTCAGGGTGGATCACATGTATGACATTGTTCTGCATTCTGTCCATCAACTGTTTTTTTTTGCATTTGTCACCCAGAGTGGGATGGGTATGCCCAGATGTGGGTCCCGTGCTCTCCATGCCACTGGAATCAAGCTATCCTGGCTGAAGAGAGGTGAAACCCCGAAACTGGCCCTAGGATGCTTGTTTCCAGTCCAGACAGAACCTGACCTGGCAGTTTGGTCTGGACTGTTCCCATGAGGCACAGGGTCAAGACTGATTTGCATATGGCTGGGTTCAAACTGGAATGGCATGGTGAGCAAAAACAATGGATTTAGTCCCATATCTCTGTATTGTGCTGAATGTATGACATTGTTCTGCATTCTGTCCATCAACTATTGTTTTTGCAGGATGGATCACATGGCAGGGGTCTAAAGGTGGGTGGAAAGGAGTGTGATCTTTAAAGAATGGCAAAAAGGCTCTGCGAAACTCAGATGGCTGAAGTCAACAAAAGTGGTTAATGGCTAATGGCTAACAAAGGGGGTCAGATGGAAATGGCAAAAAAAGAAAAGGGGACAGCAGGGTTGGATCATAAATCATAAATAGGCTCAGATGAGGGCAGTTAGGAGGGACAGGCCTACCAGATATAGAATACTCTATTTTCTTGATTGGGGAGTGCACAACGGGATTGCTTTGGAGTGAGTGTGGAGGCGGGGCCAAAGTTTGTGCTAGTCGGGAGCCTGAGGCAGCTGCAGGACTCAGCGGAGGTGGAAGTACGGGTTGTCTGGCCCATCCCGGTGTGAGTGCAACTGCGTCAGAGCTCCAGGTGCGACCCACCTTGCAGGCCATGGAGATCTCGGCGGTAGCTGGCCTGATTGTTAGCTGAGGAGCTTGAAGAATCTGGTGTCTACTGCCAGCAATGGTGTAGTCAGAAACAGCTCTACAGCTCCACAGAGGTGAGGCTTCCACTAGAGGGGGGTGCACATCCTGTCCACGAAGGTGGCATAGCTATGCCTCAGTGCAGCCTGTGGAAAGGAGGGGCCCGCCGGCTACACTCTATTGCACTCTGTTGCTGAAGAACAGAGGAGCAGAGGAACTAGCAAGCATTACAGCAGGCTAATCAATGAGAGAGGAGGGGGAAGACCTCCACCATCCAGCAGGGACTGCAGAGATCACAGGGTCCACGGGGACTGCCTAGGATAGCCTAGGATAGCCCTTGTCACCTGCAGCTTATGCCTGATGGTACTTTACTCATCAGCGTGGGCATCCCGTAGGACCAGGACACTCCACCTTCTATCCGTGCTCCCGGGTAGAAGTGAAAGGGAGTGCGACCAACCCATCCCAATACACTTTGTTTGACCCCCGAGTCCAGTGCGTAGTGTGTAGTGTCATACTGGACTGACACTATCACTATCAAAGATAGTTAAAGATAAAAAAGATAAGTCTGTGATTAATCCCCTGGACTGCTAGACCACATGGATCTCTAGAGACCTCACAGTCTAATAACAACTAATAAATCTAATAACAATTAATATAACACAGCTATGGAGAAGAAGACCTGCCAAGGGAGTCTAGTGCTAACACCGAACACTCCCAAAACAACTTCCATCGCTAAGATGTTACAAAGATCAATAGGGGTTGTGGCTACAGAGATAGAACTCACTGATAGACAGTTGTTGTTGACCACAGATTCTCTTGGTGGTATGTCTGAGCTGCATATCTCTTCACTCAGTCCAAGCTGGCTCACCGAGGAGGAGGACCCAAGGAAGCACTCACATAATACATGTACCCAAGGGAAACAGATCAGTCCCTGCACTGAGAGAAGACCCGCTGGGGGGGGCAGTTAAAGAGGAGCCTGCCCAACGGCATGCACTGAAGTCTAACAACAGTGTTGTTGGATTTGAGGAGGTCACATCATCTTCCAGTGTTTCAAATAGCACACTCAAAGCTGGGCACCCCCCTTGGCTGAAGGACCTTTCAAGGACTATTCTGGAGAAGATAACAATTATAATTTGGTAAGAACTGAGCCCTCTCTCGATGCAACTTGACTTACTGAAACAGTAGTATGGAGAGGCTACTCTCACACAATGTGGGGGACACACTGGTCACTTGGATGCAGGTTGCCAGACTGTTCAAATCCCAATTGCTGAGTTTGTGGAGCTGTGCTACTCCAGGGCAGGGTATGCTCTAACATTAACTCAGTCAACAGATCAAAGTGCAGGGAATCAGAATTGAGACCCCCTGCCAATAGTTCTACAAGTAAAGCACATGGCAAGTCTCCTGAGGTGCCCCAGCAAAGCTACCTTTCACTAATATACCTCCAGCATCATGTCCTTACGTTGCAGAGTCCTGTGGCTGAATAGCAACCAGGTAGAATCCGACGAGGACCTCAAAAACAAAGGTTTACATTGGCTCTTGAGGCACAGATGTTTTCCCCTCACTAGAGCGGGGAACATTATTCTAACTTGGATTAGGAAATGCCGTAAAGACAAAACTGGGGAATGTATTGTTTTAAGTTTTAGGGATCCAAAATTGGTATCAGAGTTATTTGTAATAGATATATCGATGGAGGCACAGAATTCAGCAATGTCTATACTCCTACTGGGCTATTTTTATAGATCTCCCCTAGGTATGCTCCATCTCCCTGCACAATACCCCCTACCCTCTATTCCCACCTACGTCCAACACCCCCCCATATAGCTGACCCTTATAGATATGCTGTACCTGTGAATATTAGATTTGAGGTCTTAGATAGGGTTGATTGACTCCCTGACTCTGCTGAGTCCATGGCCCGAGACCTTCAATCAAGAACTTCACCAGATTAGGTTGTTGGGAGTGTCCGGTGCTCAAGGCAGGGAGTGCCCACAAAGTGGGGCTGACCCAACAGTAGCTAAGATCATTGTCCAGCTAGGATGCACAGAGGTTAGAGCAGGGCCTGATGGAAGCCCCACCTTAGCCACTGAGCTACCCTGTCCCAAGAATAAAGGCCTTCCCAGTACGAAGGAGAGAGATAGGGGGAGGAGGGTGATTCCAAGGGCTGGAGCAACACAGGGGCTTGCAGACTTGAGCTGAATATATGATGTTACTATGCAAACAAATACAACGCATGCTTTTACAATACAACTTTTACAACGCAAGTGACATTACATCGCAAGTTTTTACAACGCATACCATTGCAATGCAAATTTAGTATAATACATTGAATGATCCATTACAACGCATATTACAACAACGCACACTTTTACAACGCAATATATATTATTTTTTTGTATAATAAACTCATGTAGCGGGATGCAGCGAAAATAGGGGTTTGGGGTGGGGAAGTGTATTAAAACATTGATATTGGAAATTAATACATAGGTATTACAATGAATACTCGAGTACTGAAATTCATACTTGAAATCAAAATTAATAAATTATAACATATTCATTGTATATATATATTTTAAATATGGCTACAAAAGATACCATCCTATAACACAAAATGCAATAAAAATTGCCCACTTCTAAAAAGAATACTCGAGCAATAACATTAATACTCAAGCACTTTTCCCCCAATAATTTAAACAAAAATATTTGTACTGAACATTAATAAAATATATAAAACACATATAAAATAAATATCAAACTTAAGCAATAAAGAATTTATGTATGATATTTTAACATAATATACATTTAACCAACAGTTTTATAAATTTACTTTATAAACACAAAACAAATAAACAAAAATGAATGAATGAATGAATGAATGAATGAATGAATACGCTTTTATAGAGCGCATGGCTACCCTTAAGGCATCCCAGCGCTATAAGACCAGAGTGCTAAGCATAGACACTCAGTGGAATAACAGTGTCTTCAGTTGCTTCCTGAAAGCGAGATAGTTACTTTCGAGCCTGATGTTGTCTGGTAAATTGTTCCAGCACTTGGCTGCCAAAAAGGAAAGCAGGCAACCTCCCATACGAGCTTGCTGCACCCTAGGTACTACAAGCAGAATACGCTGATTAGATCTAAAGGATCTGCAAGATTGATGACGACGAAACAAAGGGTGAAGGATAGAAGGACCGCCATTCCAGATGGACTCATGTGCCAAGCACATGATTTTAAACGTAATTCTTTCATGAATCCGCAGCCAATGGAGAAGCCGCAGTGCGGCCTTCACAGAACTGCGTCTGGGTACATTCGTCAGTAGTCGAGCTGCACAATTCTGTACTGATTGCAGGGTTTGAATGGAACCTGCAGGGGCCCCAAAATAGACTGCATTTGCATAGTCCAGCCGTGAAAGGATCAACGACTGGACCAGCATGCGTCTAGCCTCAAAAGGAAGGAAGGTCAAAACCTTCCTGAGGACCCTAATCAATCCATAACAGGTCGCAGCAACCTTCTTTGCCTGGACTTGAAAACCCAGGGAAGAGTCAAGCCATACCCCCCAGGCTCTTTATTTGGGTCTGGGGGAGGGGGGGGGGGGGGGAGGACCAAAACAGATTGGCCACCAGAGGTCAAGATTGAGAGGGGCTTTATAGCCCAAGAGCATGATGTCCGTTTTTGACCCGTTAAGTTTTAGAAAAGAGGAGGTCATCCACTCCATCACCTTGGTGAGGCAGAGGGTCAGATTGCTAATCTCCTGATCTATGGTGTCATCCCTAGTCAGCGAGACGACCAACTGTGTATCGTCAGCGTAGGTGATAAGCTGAATTCTCTTAGGGAAGCACCACTTCAGCCAATGGTCTCATGTAGATGTTAAACATTGTAGGGCTGAGTGAGGATCCCTGGGGATCGCTGTGATACAGTTGAAGTTGGTCTGATGATACCTCCCCTTCAAAAACTGAGAAAAATCTCTCCGACAGGAAAGAATGGAGCCATTTAAGGGCCATTCCAGAGACCCCGGCGAGGCGGAGCCGGTGGAGCAGGAGGGGATGATTGACCGTGTCGAAGGCTGCGCTGAGGTCCAATAGGACCACCTCCGCACAGCCTCTGGCATCTACAATACTCCTGGTTGCCTCCACCACTGCCACCAACGCGGTCTCTGTCCCCTGCTTAGATCTAAATCCCGCCTGGGAGGGGTGAAGGGCTCCTGTGGTCTCTATGAATGAGGACAAAGCTTGATTCACATGTTTTTCAGCTATCTTGCTGAGTCCAGGTAGCAAGGATATAGGCCTGTAGTTGGCCAAGTCATCAGGGTCCAGGTTGGATTTTTTCAATAGGGCCCTGACTTTCGCCAACTTCCAGGTGGGGGGGCACTACTCTCCTCTACAAGGAGGTATTGATGACTTGCATTATAGCGGGGCATATCATCCCCGATACCTGTTTAAGGGCGGATGGTGGTGCAGCATCCAAGGGTGAACCTGACTTAAGGTTTCTGAGAAGTCGTTCAACAGTGGCCAGGTCCAGCAAAGGGAGCGTCTCATGACAACTGCGAGGGTCCAAACTGACCTCCTCCGTTGCCCACTCGCTCTCCTTGATGCTGGCAGACTGATCTAATGGCGCGAAACCAGAGTAGATGTTATTAACCTTAGCAACAAAAAAGGAGGCCAGGTCCTCGCAGCGTTTCAGGGGATCAGTTGCTGCCCTAATGGCCAGGGGAGGAGTAACCAATTCTTGAAATATTTTAGCTATTTCCCTTGGCCTATTGGCTGCTTCCGAGATTTTGTCCTGGAAGTACGCTGATTGCGCAGTTTTCAGTTGGTTTTTATAGGATTTGATCAGTACCCTGTATTCCTCTTTAGCTGAGGTGGAGAAATCTTTCCTCCATTTCCTCTCCGCTCGTTTACATCGTTGTTTAAGTTGTTTTAAATCCCCCAAATACCAGGGTTTCTTATTTAGGCCAGACCAATGGCGGACTACTTTTTTGGGAAGAATGGAATCCAAGGTGTATTCTAACCAATTGTTAAAGGCCTCATTGGCCCGGACAGGGTCATCGCAAGGAGCTGGGGGGGATCTCCTCAAGGCCACCTCCCACTCCTCCACAGACAGCCTAGACCATGTCCGGCTAAGTTTCTTGGAGAGGCTAAGTGCATAGTTTTGCTCCAAAGGGGACCAGACAAATGAAAGCAGGGCATGGTCTGACCAAGGAACAAAACTTGGTGGATTACAAAAACCATTACCCATATTGGTGAAGAAATGTTCTAGAAGATGGCCCGCAATGTGCGTAGGACCTGTCACTATTTGTTCTAGTTGAACTATCCTCAAAGTGTCCAACAGGCAGTGCGCTAGCAATGCCTCTGTTTCGTCGAGCTGAATATTGAGGTCCCCAAGGTAGAATAGTTGGAGTAGCTACTGATGGGAAGAGTAATATTCTCCAGAAGGTTATTACAAAAGCCACGGTGATCTCCAGGGGGCCTATAAACAAGGATACCTGAAAAGGTACAGGTAGGAGAGAGGGAGATGGAAAAACCTAAGCTCTCACAGTCTAGGAGAGGATTCTCTGAGGTACGACAGTCAAAATAATTTCTAAAAATAATAGCCACTCCTCCTCCTCGTCCTGATTGCCGGTCTTGCCTACAGATGGAATAATCCGATGGAAGTGCCCGGACTATATCCGGATCAGATGAATCTGTAAGCCACTTTTCGGTGAGGAAGAGGGCATCCGGACCTTGCTCCTCCAGAAGTAGGCGAATTTCTATTGCATGCCTAGGAAGGGAGCAACAGTTAAGCAAAGCAAAAGAGTATTGCTTCGATTTGCCCGGTCCTGAGCCTGTATGTTTGCGTAGGGGACATGGTATCCTTATCTCCTCTAACGGAGTCTTTAAAGGGCAGCAGTTCGTTGCCCTGTCTCTAAACTCCTGCAGCTCCTTACCACTATAACTCAGCATTTCCGAGGACGCTTGTTCAATCATTTGAGGACCCGAACCCCGCCTGTCCCGGCCTGGCACGGACGCGCACAGACGGGCTTTCCTTAGGCGTCCTTTGGCGCGAAAGGCGCGTCCACTGCCACGTAGGCTGCTCGTAGGGAGACCGTCTGCTTTTAAGTGTTTGAGCGCGTCATGTCAGGCGCCTCTTAACAAACACTAGAGCAGCAACCTGCTCCTACACAATATGGCCGCCAAAATGATCAGCCCCTCAATGCCCCTCAATGCCCCAAGCACGATTCAGCTCCTACTCGGCTGATAAGGTGAGAAAAACTGGTCCTAATGTAGCGAAGCTCCAAGTGAGCCTAAGCGCTCAAAGTAAGACACTAGGTGGTGAAAACAGAGAAATTGCAATTTTAAATAGACGGGTCTAATACACTTAATAATAGAAAATAAATTACCATTAGTGAATCTAAAAGGTCCACATAACTAAAACACTATAACACAACTATTATCAACACAAAAAACAAAACTTCAGTTTTTGAATTCTGAAAACAAAATCCTACAACTCTTTCATTGAAATTATATTGACCCGAAAAAACTCAAAAGGAACATTATAACATAAAGAAAAAAGTTACGAAAACTAACATAGGAAAATAATTATTTACATTCTCACACACCATTGAAAAGACAAAGAAAAATTGTACCCAAAACATATTTTCCTTTCAAATTACGTTCAACACAACAAAACATATAAAAGAAGCCGACCACCATTTTAAAAACTGTAGTTACCTGATTACTAGAGACTGCACGCGCGTTTTACTACTGAGAACGACAAACCTCGAAGCAAGCCTTCTAAAACACGAAGTAAGTACAAACTCTAAAAATGTTTAACTACTTAACAACTTGTAAATAAGCAAACAAACTAAAATAAAGTATATTAACTTTTTTTCAGTTGATTCAAAAACTTTAAAAATCAAACTAAGCATTGCAAAATACTCTGTTTTGGACAAAATATATAAAGTAAGTAACAAAAACTCTCTCTATTTTTTTAACGTTTTTAAATAAATGTATAATAATGGGTTTATAAAAAGAAAATCCAAAAATAAAGTTTACTATTTCAAATAAAAAATATTCTAGCCTAAAGCAAAGTGCAGGATAGTGAAATATTAAAATAATTAATACTACTCCAAACACTGTTTCCGTCCTATAAAAAGTTGCATAGTGGTGTATTTAAAATGAGTATTCCAAATCCAAAAGCTGCTTCCCTCTCAAAAAATGCAAATTAATGATGAGTTTTAAATTACTATTACAACTCCAAAATATAATATCCTTAGGAAACTTGGAAGATAGTGGCATGTTAACATTACTATTACTATACGATAGTATGCTTGTCTCTGAAATGATGCAAAATATGAAAAGTGCAGTATAGTGATATGAAATGAAATGAAATATGGGTTTTTATAGAGCGTGTGTATGCCGTTGCCTCTTATCGCTTACTACCATAAAATACAAATAGGGAGACATCCAGTCGGTTATGTACAGGTAAACAGCCAGGTTTTAAGATCCTTCCTAAACTGAAGTAGATTGTTTTGGGTTCTAAGATGCAAGGGCATGGAATTCCATAGCTTTGGAGCTAAATGTTGGAAGCTTCTACCGCCCCACTTCAGCATCTTTATCCTTCTAACTATAAGCAAGGACGCTGAGGCAGAGCGGAGATATCTCTGTGGGGTATAGCGCTCAACATATTGGCTAATCTGTCGGGGTCCCTTTCCGTGCACTATCTTATGTAGAATGCACATAGACTTGAATTGAATCCTAGTCATAATAGGGAGAATGTGCAGCTGTTCTCGAATTACTCGACTGATGGAACTGAATTTAGGTAGGTTCAGTAGTAGTCGTGCGGCAACATTCTGCAGAGTCTGCAGTTTATGTGTTACACTCTTTTTGGCTCCAAGGTAGAGTGAGTCACAGTAATCGATTTTTGACAAAACCAGGGCTGTAACTTCCATTTTCCTGAGGGGCATAGGAATAAAGGGAAGGATTTTCCTGAGAATTTTCAAGGTATAGAAACAGGATGAAGTAAGGCTGTTGACCTGGTCTGATTGGGAAAGATGATCATCAATTAGAACTCCAAGGTTTTTTACCTTCTTTACAGGTTGGGGCAAGGCCCGCTGTACCCGGACACCAATCGGAGTCTCGGAGTGAAGAGTCCTTACCAAACTTAACTACCTCAGTCTTCCCTGTGTTCAATTTTAGACAGTTGTTTTGCATCCAGTTAATGATATGGCTCATGCATAGGTTAAAACGTACTGCCAGGACCTCTGATTTGGCAGTCAATGAGACAACAATTTGCGTGTCGTCAGCATAGCAAATGGCTGTAAAGCTAAAGGAATGGATAAGCTTAGTCAGTGGGACTACATATATGTTAAACAGGGTAGGTAAAAGTGCCGAACCCTGAGGTACCCCACATGGTATAAAGAAGGAGAGAGATTTATGCTCATCTGACGTCACTGTTTGTTGTCTGTTAGTTAGATAGGACCGAAGAATGTCTGTGGCCTCATCAATGATACCTATTTCTGCCAACCGCTGAAGAATTATACGGTGGTCAACCGTATCGAGCATGGCGGTTAAATCAAGCAATATTAATATTGCCTTCCCACCCTGATCTTATGGAGCACGTAGGCTTTCAGTGGCTTCAATCAATGCAGACTCGGTGCTGTGTCGTGGCCTGAAACCATGTTGTGCTTGATCTAATATGTCGTTTGACTCTATAAAAGTCAGCAGTTCTTTATTTAGTGCTCTTTCAAGAACTTTTGAGGGAAATTGTAGAGAAGTAATAGGATGGTATTTAGCCACTTCCGAGGGGTCCAAGATCGGCTTTTTCAGAATAGGTTTTATCAGAGAATTTTTCCATTACGCGGGAACTGTCCTTGATGTAGGATGTTGTTCAAAAGGGGTGTCAGGGTGTTAGCAATAACTTCAGGGGCCATGTGAAAGACCATGGCCAGGCAAGGGCCCAAAGGAGAGCCTGAATTAATTGCCATGATGATTTTTTCTACTCTATCCTGTGTGAGAGGCCTGAACTTTTTTAGGAAAACTTGTATGTTTGATATGTCCAACTTGCATTTAGCTAGTCTGGTCTCATTTGTATCAGTAGAGAATTTGTCATATACTTTTACAACTTTATCGTGGAAGAATTTGGCAAGTTTGTCGCAGAACAGACTTGTTGATTTAAAATGGTTTTAGAAAAAGAACAACGGTGGAGGATTCCCAACAGAACAGCACCTGGTCAAATATTCTCCCAAGATTAATTTAGACCCACACTGTAGTACATGGGACAATATGTGTGCACACTTCAAAAACACCCACCGTTACAATGTTGGTTCAAAACATGAACTATGAAATAATTTAAACAAGGTCAAGGTGCACCACTTCAGAATTTGCAAAAACTGATAACTTTGATGAGGTTAACAGCAATAATCACATTAGTTGTTACTTGTGTTCTTTAAGAGTTCTTTTATTAAGTTCAGTTGAGAGTGAAAAAACACACACAGGAGCTACAGCCGACGCGTTTCGTCCTCTTGGGACTTCTTCAGGGCTGTTTACAAAAAAATGACAATATACAAAAACATACAATTAAAATTTACATTAAAAACAGACGCAATTATGCTCATATAGAAAATGCCAGGCTTCATAAACAATACATTACAAGATTAAAAACTAGTGCAAGGATTATATACAAATTGCCAACAATAGTTAGAAATAGATGACTTGATTAAGTGAAAGAAAGCATTTTGCAATTATTCTCAAATGAGGTCAGCATATTCTGGGTTGTTGCATATTGTTCTCCATATAGGTCTATCCCTCTTTCGTCTGTTGCCCTCCTCTAAGATTTATAGAACATCCTATATATCTATAAGGAAGTGGAAACCCCAGCATACAGAAGTTAACAGAAAGGAGTAAACAACAACTGTTGAACAAGAATATATAGCGCTAGAATGAAGAACATACCAAAATAAAAGATAAGATAGTGTCCTTATATCTTCTCCCGTGGTTATCTGGGTACGTGGATATATCTGTAACGTTTTACTGTGCTCAAAGGGGCATCTAGAAATGATTGATGGAAAAACATTAGTGAGCGGTCAAGTGACAGCCAAATTAACCGAAGAACACTCTAAGAAACTCGGAAGCTTCCAATAGCTATGAATGGTTGCGAGTGAAACCTATGACCTACCCTGTTCAACAAATAGTTCTCTGTGGAGGAATCTGGTCTGTCCGAGCCGTTCTTGTTATTAGGCGGTATATATCTATTTGTAGTCACGTTCTGCCAATACACTCTTAGAAAGGTATTTCAATATTGTGCATATAATTCTCCTATAGGCAAACAAAGTTTTTTAGAGATTCTCCTCAATAACAGCTCCACAGAAGTAATGCATTTACGATTTATAAGGAGGAAAAGCTAGTCGATGAACTAAGGGCAACGGACATAAATACTTCCATGATACTTTTCTCATGCTGGTCATAATCAACCATTCGAGTAGGCTAACCAGTTCTTTACATATAAGCAATGAACAAAAAGCACATCACTTACATCCAAATATGGATAATAGTCCAAATAGAGCTGGAACCAGGGTAGTAGGCATTGGATGAAGGTTCTGTCTGACTATCTAAAACAAGACAAGGAGGGAGGATAGGGATGAGAATTGTTAGAAACTAAGCGTACAGAACAATGACCTGGGATTCCTTCCCCTGGCTATTCCTATCTATAGTGCCATTGTTAAGCAAAGCATTTTTTATAACTGCTCATTACTATCTAAGGTGCCATTGTGGGCAGAACCTTTTAAAATATAAGTCCACCAAACATCAAGATATGTGCTTGGTAGTTTATCTTACCTATTATTGTTAGCTTGGTGTAGGGGAAATGTATATTAATCCTCCTGCTTGGGCACTCTAAATAGATTGTAGAAGAAAAAAGGAGGAAGAAAAACAGGGTTTCAATTAAAAAAGTGACCCCAAGAGAACTTCATTTTTAAAAGTCCAATCTCTCTGTATATGGAAACCTTTTTGTTAAATCTGCTTAATTTAAGTAAGCAAAAAGTAAATTAAGTCAAAGGTCCCCATTAGCTAAAATTGAAGAACTAGCATCATTATTTGCCCAGGATTCTCTTTTAAAAGACCCAAAGTTCTAATAAACCCCTGTTTTATCTATTTGATTGTCCCTCTTACCTTAATAAAGTGAGCTAAAGCATCCCCTGGTATTTTTGGAAGCCATAATTTTCTCGGTAAAGTAAGTGCATTTTGCCTCATTTATGGATTCCTTGTATTTTTCCAATGCGTCTCTGTATTGTGTTTTTTATCTGATTCTGAGTATTCCTTCTTTCTTTGGCTCTGCAGATTTTTAAAAAGTTTCTTAGCTTGATATTATACCATGGGGCCGATGACAATCTATTTTTAGCACATACACTAGTTTCGGGTGCTAGGCTTACCACAGCCTGTTCCATCCAGCGATTGAAAAGTATTGCTGCTCGATCAGGATCAGTGTCCAGAAAAGTGCTCTGTGATCGCAGAGTAGTCTGAAGATCAAGAGTGTTTATTTGTTCCAGGGGCGTGATACCTTTGTTCTATTTGTACCAAAGCTTCTATTCAGGAGACCAATTGTGTGGACTTCGAAGAAGACAGCACTAAAATCCGTCCAATGTAAGGGTAATGTTTTAATACAATTTGTCTGTGGGTGATTTGTAAAAATACCATCCAGGGTGTGTTTACCTGTATGTGTATGCCTATTAACTATTTGCTTTATAACTAAGCTAATAAACCGGTCTGTTAACTCCTTGGTGTCCATGTTATCAATGGCTTCGAAATGAAAGTTAAAGTCTCCTAGCACAGTGAAATTAAAGTGTACCATGCATGATTCCATAACAGTTGAGATGGGTTCGATGAACGTGTTTCTAGATCATGGTAGTCCATAGACTAGGAGCCCATTAAGGACATCAGTAAAGGTGTGGAATTTTAGTCTGAACATCGTCTGCGCCAACCTGTCACCCACGTACAACATGCACGACTGCCATTTTAGGCATCATGATCTCCCTGTCCTCGATCGATCGCCAGCGTGCTCCCCTGACCCTGCGAGCATCCTCCGCGCACCCTGGCTTCCCCCTCCTCCCTCACATGGGCAAGTCCTAAACCTTCTTCTTCTGCAAGACTCCGTCCTTGGGAGTCACGCTCGCGCCTGACCAAACACCTCCTTTCCTTTCATGAATACCCCTCTGTTGGTATACTCTCCCTCTGCGCCTGATTGTCCACGTGGCATGAATGCCTCTCCTTTGATGACCCCTTCCACCGAGTCCGATTGTCCACACAGGTCCGAGGCCATCGCCTAAGCCGGGAGATACAGTTTACTGCCCCCTATTGTATGGAGTCACTCCTCTTCAAAGGACCCACTATTGATCATGGCCTCCCCACCCCCTGGGATACGATCAGGCGCACACATCCTAAGAATCGGCGGAACACTCAACTGCGCGATAGCCCCCTCCTCTTATCAGCAGGTTGAGGACCTCTATTGTGGATGTATGTGGGGGTGGGATTGACACGAGGATTACGGGGATGTCTTTTTCCTTACTTCACAATGTCTTGATTGTAATAAAGAGTGGTCACATGCCATAAACCAGGTTATAAGAGGCCAGGCCTCAGAGAGGCTGTTAGAGCACCTCGAGACGATACCTTGTTGTCTGATCTGATGTGTTCTGCTCCGTCGGAATAATAAAAAACTCCTGTTTCCTGCCTCCCAGTCTCCAGCGCCTGTCTCTTTGTTTGGTAACCAGAGTGGTATAGAGGCGGTTAACGCCGGGCAATTTTGAAACAGGCCGTCAGCCCTACCGTTTTTTCTACAATTGGTGTCCCAAAGCGTGGGGCCCATCAGCGACACGTGGATCCAGTGGGAGAGGTCCCGACGACAGAGTGAACGACTGCAACGATCGGGAGAGCTCCTGTCCGATAGACCCTCGTCTGACAGCCGATCATCCGAACTTCACTAGTTCTGAACAGACCTCTCTTGAGTGATCTACGGTCCTGACTGGGAACCATCAGGAGTGCCGCGAACATCACAAAGAATAGAGGACGATCGAGCGCTGGATTCGGGAGACAGGAAACTGTCCATGCGGTCCGGGTAAGGTCGTGTAAACACGACAAAAGTTACGAAATGATTGTTTGATTTGGATAATACTAGTATTACGCTTTGTTGATTCTTCTGGAGATTCACCGTCTGCAAACGGAGAAACAACAGGCTCTCTCTCTTTGCAAGCAGTGAAGGATAGGTAACGCAGACTTTTGTCCCCATTGTAACCCGTCGTGCCTATCTTCCTCCCCCACTGTTTTCCCGAACTGTTGTTCGTGGATTGTTGTCTGGAGATTCTCTGTCTGCAAACAGGGAAGAACAAGGTCTCTCTTTGCAGGTAGAGAAAAAGTAGGTAACGCAAACTTTTAACCCGTCGTGCCTACTTATTCTCCCCACTGATTGTTTGATTGACCGTACATTAAGTGTTCGGAATTGGTTCTTTTTGAGGTATTCACCGCCTGCAAACAACGGAGAATAGAAATATTCTATCTAGTCTTTGCACGCTGTGATAAGATAGGTAGTGCAGACCTTTGTCCCCGTTGTAACCCGTCATGCCTATCTTCTCCCCACTGATTGGTAGCCTGTTTAGCCTGGACCGCTTATTAGAGATGAACCATCCAGCTCCGCTGGAGGGCACCCCTAATAAGGACATGTTCACTAAGCATGGACTAGTCGCTATAGCTTATACTAAGTTATGGCATAAATACACAAAGAAGAACCCTGAAAGTCAGTGGCCACTGATAGGTTCCTTTGATGATCATAAAATAAAAACATTAGAAATAGCGCTCCAGAAAAATAAGACTACGCCCACTATGCTCGATAGTATCGGCATGTGGCGCAAAGAAACGGAACAACGAAGAAAAAGAGAAGAAGCAAAAATAGGGAAAGAATTACGAAAGGCAGCCCACCTAGCCGCTAAACAACTAGAAGAAGAAATAAAAGAAAGAAAAGAAGCTACACAAAAACAAGAATCAGGGCTGACAGGTCAATGTCCTGTTAGGACCCCCTCTATGCTCTACCCTGAATTGCCCTCCAAACAACGGGCGAACGATGAGTTACTGCTAGGTCCCCCAATCATCTATATGCCCCCTCCATACGCCCCCTGCCAACAGCACCTACAAGCCCTGGGTGCGAACGAGAGTGACCTTAGCGCTAGTGCACCAGCCCTCGCGGCCTCCGCACCAGGCGCATTAGCAACAACACCAGGTGACCCCGAGGCTAGCGAGCAACCACCGGTCAGATCAAACAGACTGAGTAAAGATGAACGGGATGGGATTGACAAAATAGCAAAGACACTAGTCGAGCGGAAGGAGAGCAAAGAATATACAATGAACATGTATAATTCACATGCCGACAGCCACAGACGGCATTTCATTTTACGATTCAGCTACCACACCCTGAACGCATATGAGGATAGGTATCAGAGTAAGGGCCCCGCTAAACTGACGACGCTATATAGAAAGATTGATGTTGGAGATGGGACCGAACGTGAGGCGACGGACCTCTTCATGCAAATGCTTGGGGTCTTCCGCCACCTCACGGAACAGAAACCAGAAGTCAAGGTTACAGTCCCTGAAACAACCGAGTCCTCAGTAGAGGTAGCCAACTCTATGATGCCCATCAGAGAGGCGGCCCCTTACTGGGTTCCGCCACGTGGTCAGGAAACAAACGACGATATTAACCATGAAGATGCAAAGGGGAGGGTTGTTGTACAATTGGGTTTACCAACCATGGGACCGACAAGACAAACTCTGCCCGATTTAAGAAAGAACCCGACAGCATTCTATACCGAATTAGGCACAGCCTTGGGTTCGACGATAATGACTTTAGCGGACATTGACTTGTTTTTCGGGTTATGCCTGCCAGCTGACGTGTGGAAGCAAATCCGGAAGGCTGACCACACGGATCTGTTCGGACATACCTGAAAGCAACTCAATGATCTAGATAGACAGCGAGAGCCCGGAAAGAAACCAGTAAAAGACATATTAGAACTCCCAGACAAATTAGTTGAGAAGTTAAAGACACTGATCCCAGAGAAAAAGGTAGACTGGTCGATAGTCACGGCCTGTCATCAGAAACCCCAGGAAGATGTATCGGAATACTTCTCCCGATTTGAGACAGTGTTCTCCGACTACAGTGGCCAAGATATGACCACTGCAACCGGACAACACCTGTTTGTACAAAATTATGTAAAGGGCCTATCACAAGAGGTCTCCCAAAAACTGCAGACGAGTGAGAGTAGTTGGGGGGCCTCCAAACCCGCAGCTATCCTTCAGATGGCTCAGTATTATGAGCACCAGAAGAATGAGAGTGATAGGGCATCCGAGAAAAAGAAGAAAGATTTGAAAGAAAGGGTGATGATAGCCCAGATACAAGGTATGGCGGTCGGACGGGAACCCCACAGGGGGAACTACCAATCGACCACCCCTAGAAATCCGCCTCCCAAAGACCACACCCCAACACCCCACATTGGACGTAGAGACATTAGCGAGGACCAATGTGCCTTCTGCAAAGGATTCGGTCATTGGAAATCCCAGTGTCCGGTTCTATTAGAGATGAACAGAAATAGGGACCTCAAGGACGTAGCGGGTAGGCCGAGAAATAGGGGACAAGGACGAGGGTACACAAACGACACCACCAATGACAGACCAGGGAGGTCGAACACATTTGACCGTCCCCGACAGAACCAGTATCAACTATCCGACGGTGAGAATGCCCCCGATTTTGCATAGGCCTGCCAAGGGCAAGGGAGGGATCCAGTCGAGCTCTGTGTTGACCAGCAAGGTCCTTACGTCACTGCTAAGGTCCTGGGTACAGAGTCTCCATTTTTGGTAGACACTGGGGCGACACGTAGTGTGTTATCGAAACGACTGATTCCAAGGGCACCCTTGTCTGGCTCACACATTACATCGATAGCTTTCGATGGGACGCCCTCCACTAACCCCCTGTCCGTGCCTATCACCTTTGACCTAGAAAGCAACACCACTGACACAACATTTCTGCTCTCCTCCAACTCCCCTGACGCCATTATGGGCATTGACTTACTGAAGCATTTCCGAGCTACCATTAGGTGTTCCCCAGATGGAGTCCGAGTAATCCTGTACGACAACCCAGACATGCCCAAATCCTGCCCTGCACGACACATGTGCTCCATAACTGATGCTGATCTGTCCTTGCTCGACATCCTGCCCCCGTACCTATGGGCCAAGAATGACTCTGATGTGGGACGAATGATGATTGACCCCATTCATATAATTGTAAGACAGGACGCTATGCTCCCGAAACTCCCACAGTATCGGATATCGCCCGAGGGCGAGAAGGCACTTGTAGCAATCATTCAGTCTCTGGTAGATGCAGGAGTGGTCGAAGAAGTGGTTAGCAATGTCTGCAACAGCCCTATCCTACCCATTGTTAAAAAGCAAGGCGAGGGAGATGAGAAAGCGTACCGCTTCATCATCGACCTGCGAGAGATTAACAAAGTGGTTGTACACCAATATCCCGTAGTCTCAGACATCACCACCATTTTGACCCTCATTCCGTCCACTGCCACCACCTTCACTGTTATTGACCTCAAGAATGCGTTTTTCTCTATCCCCATCCACCCAGACAGCCGTTATCTCTTCGGCTTCACCCTAAAATCCCGCTCGTACCGATTTTGTAGAGCTCCCCAGGGGTATACTGAAAGTCCCAGTATCTACAGCCTCAAAAGACAGCTGGACGCCGTCCAGCTACCAGATGGAGTGGTGTTGATCCAATATGTCGATGATATCCTTTTGGCGGCTGACACCACCCCACTTGCAATCACAGCCACTATCCAACTCCTACACTTTCTCGCAGAAAATGGCCACAAAGTCTCCAAAAAGAAACTACAGTTCTGCCAGCCACAAGTGACATACCTAGGCCATCGTGTGGAGAAGTGTGGCTCAGGGGTTAGAGACGGCAGACCCGGAAGCTGATATTGGCCCTGGACCAGGGTTCAATTCCCCGCCTCGGCGGGTCTTGGGCTAAAAATTCCACGGACTCGATAATTCTCGCTCCGGTGCCTTCTCGACTCACGGGTTCACACTCTGCGACTCTGGGCAATAGCTTGCTTAATCTCCACAACGGCCCCTCGCGGCGGGATGCCTGGCTTTCATCTTGTGGATACCCTGCCGGGGTTATCTCACAGGGGAATACCAGGACGGGTTCCCTAAGCAAGCGCCGGGACACCCACTGCGGGTAGCTGTGCGCTATATAAGCTCAAATACATACATCTCCTGTCCAAAGAAGGGAGGAAACTTACGCCCGATCGAATCCAGACCATCCTAGATACCCCCATCCCAAAGACACAAAAGCAAGTCCGCTCTTTAGTTGGCCTTACCTCTTTTTGCAGACAATGGTTACCAAATTTCAGCCTCATTATAAAACCCCTACTTGCCCTGCTGGCCAAAGATGCCCCCTTCCCGCTTCCTTGGACCCCTGAGTGTCAAGCATCCTTTAAGGAGCTACGGGATGCCCTTTGCTCAGCCCCTGTCCTGGGAACACCGGATTACTCCAAGCCCTTTTCCCTTTTCATCCACGAAAGGGAGGGATGTGCATTGTCCGTTCTAACACAGTCTATCAGTCCTAAGCAGCGCCCTTGTGCCTACTTCTCTGCCACTCTTGACCCTGTAGCCAGAGCTTTGCCTGCCTGCCTTCGAGCAGTAGCTGCCGCTGCTGTCTCTATCCGTCAGAGCGAGGGAATCGTACTTTCGAACTCCCTCACTGTGTTAGTACCCCATGCGGTCGACACCCTTTTGAACCAAACCAAGACTCAACACCTGACTAGCGCACGACTGACAGGGTAAGAATTGACGCTACTTGCACCCCACATCACACTAAAGAGATGCACGACTTTGAATCCTGCCACACTGTTGCCCCTGCCTGAAAATGACCCAGACGTGCCTCCCATACACGACTGTGTAACCCTCACGGACGAACAAACTAGGAGTAGAGTTGACCTCCGAGACACTGCTTTTGCAGACCCTGATGGAGAGCTATGGGTAGACGGCTCATGCATCAAACTCCCAGATGGCACCACTTCAGCTGCCTATGCAGTAACGACAGCCCGAACAGTAGTTGAGACAGCCCGCATCACACAACGATCTGCACAGGCTGCAGAGCTGATAGCCCTCACACGAGCATGCATCATAGCCACAGGAACCACCGCAAACGTATATACGGACAGCCAGTATGCCTTCGGGGTGGTTCACCATTTTGGGCTCCTATGGAGGGAAAGGGGATTCCTGACCTCACACGGTACACCCATCCTTCACGGAGATCTGGTTTCTGCTTTGATTGAAGCAGTTCTCCTCCCCAAACGATTAGCAGTGATCAAATGCCAGGCACACAAGAAGGTGACAGACTTAGTCGGACAAGGGAACGCACTGGCCGACATCACTGCACGAACCACAGCTGAGAACAAGACGGTGACACGCATATATGTGACCAGGTCACAAGCAGAGAAATGGACTGACGCTAGGGAAATGATTAGAGACATCCAGTCGGCCAGCACCCCTCACGAACTGACCGAGTGGGCACGGGTGGGCTTGAAGGACGATGAGGGCTGCTGGCGGACAAAAGACGCAAACAGATGGCTGCTGCCTGACTCATACCTGATCCCGGTACTGACTATGGCACATTCCCCCGCACACATAGGATCTGCACCCATGATCGAACTCATTTCCAAAGTCTGGTACAACGACAAAATCCCCGACTCAGCCAAACGCCTGGTCCAGCAGTGCCTTATCTGTTTGCAACACAACCCCGGGAAGGGAACTGTGGTACCCCGGGGAGGGTTTGGGATCCCCGATCACCCCTTTGAGGTCCTCCAGATGGATTACATCCAGCTAGAGAGATGCCAAGGCTTGAAGTATGTACTAGTCATTGTATGTGCCTTCAGCAAATGGGTAGAGGCCTATCCAACCCGTGACAACACTGCCATGACTACTGTCTGGCTCACACATTACATCGATAGCTTTCGATGGGACGCCCTCCACTAACCCCCTGTCCGTGCCTATCACCTTTGACCTAGAAAGCAACACCACTGACACAACATTTCTGCTCTCCTCCAACTCCCCTGACGCCATTATGGGCATTGACTTACTGAAGCATTTCCGAGCTACCATTAGGTGTTCCCCAGATGGAGTCCGAGTAATCCTGTACGACAACCCAGACATGCCCAAATCCTGCCCTGCACGACACATGTGCTCCATAACTGATGCTGATCTGTCCTTGCTCGACATCCTGCCCCCGTACCTATGGGCCAAGAATGACTCTGATGTGGGACGAATGATGATTGACCCCATTCATATAATTGTAAGACAGGACGCTATGCTCCCGAAACTCCCACAGTATCGGATATCGCCCGAGGGCGAGAAGGCACTGGTAGCAATCATTCAGTCTCTGGTAGATGCAGGAGTGGTCGAAGAAGTGGTTAGCAATGTCTGCAACAGCCCTATCCTACCCATTGTTAAAAAGCAAGGCGAGGGAGATGAGAAAGCGTACCGCTTCATCATCGACCTGCGAGAGATTAACAAAGTGGTTGTACACCAATATCCCGTAGTCTCAGACATCACCACCATTTTGACCCTCATTCCGTCCACTGCCACCACCTTCACTGTTATTGACCTCAAGAATGCGTTTTTCTCTATCCCCATCCACCCAGACAGCCGTTATCTCTTCGGCTTCACCCTAAAATCCCGCTCGTACCGATTTTGTAGAGCTCCCCAGGGGTATACTGAAAGTCCCAGTATCTACAGCCTCAAAAGACAGCTGGACGCCGTCCAGCTACCAGATGGAGTGGTGTTGATCCAATATGTCGATGATATCCTTTTGGCGGCTGACACCACCCCACTTGCAATCACAGCCACTATCCAACTCCTACACTTTCTCGCAGAAAATGGCCACAAAGTCTCCAAAAAGAAACTACAGTTCTGCCAGCCACAAGTGACATACCTAGGCCATCGTGTGGAGAAGTGTGGCTCAGGGGTTAGAGACGGCAGACCCGGAAGCTGATATTGGCCCTGGACCAGGGTTCAATTCCCCGCCTCGGCGGGTCTTGGGCTAAAAATTCCACGGACTCGATAATTCTCGCTCCGGTGCCTTCTCGACTCACGGGTTCACACTCTGCGACTCTGGGCAATAGCTTGCTTAATCTCCACAACGGCCCCTCGCGGCGGGATGCCTGGCTTTCATCTTGTGGATACCCTGCCGGGGTTATCTCACAGGGGAATACCAGGACGGGTTCCCTAAGCAAGCGCCGGGACACCCACTGCGGGTAGCTGTGCGCTATATAAGCTCAAATACATACATCTCCTGTCCAAAGAAGGGAGGAAACTTACGCCCGATCGAATCCAGACCATCCTAGATACCCCCATCCCAAAGACACAAAAGCAAGTCCGCTCTTTAGTTGGCCTTACCTCTTTTTGCAGACAATGGTTACCAAATTTCAGCCTCATTATAAAACCCCTACTTGCCCTGCTGGCCAAAGATGCCCCCTTCCCGCTTCCTTGGACCCCTGAGTGTCAAGCATCCTTTAAGGAGCTACGGGATGCCCTTTGCTCAGCCCCTGTCCTGGGAACACCGGATTACTCCAAGCCCTTTTCCCTTTTCATCCACGAAAGGGAGGGATGTGCATTGTCCGTTCTAACACAGTCTATCAGTCCTAAGCAGCGCCCTTGTGCCTACTTCTCTGCCACTCTTGACCCTGTAGCCAGAGCTTTGCCTGCCTGCCTTCGAGCAGTAGCTGCCGCTGCTGTCTCTATCCGTCAGAGCGAGGGAATCGTACTTTCGAACTCCCTCACTGTGTTAGTACCCCATGCGGTCGACACCCTTTTGAACCAAACCAAGACTCAACACCTGACTAGCGCACGACTGACAGGGTAAGAATTGACGCTACTTGCACCCCACATCACACTAAAGAGATGCACGACTTTGAATCCTGCCACACTGTTGCCCCTGCCTGAAAATGACCCAGACGTGCCTCCCATACACGACTGTGTAACCCTCACGGACGAACAAACTAGGAGTAGAGTTGACCTCCGAGACACTGCTTTTGCAGACCCTGATGGAGAGCTATGGGTAGACGGCTCATGCATCAAACTCCCAGATGGCACCACTTCAGCTGCCTATGCAGTAACGACAGCCCGAACAGTAGTTGAGACAGCCCGCATCACACAACGATCTGCACAGGCTGCAGAGCTGATAGCCCTCACACGAGCATGCATCATAGCCACAGGAACCACCGCAAACGTATATACGGACAGCCAGTATGCCTTCGGGGTGGTTCACCATTTTGGGCTCCTATGGAGGGAAAGGGGATTCCTGACCTCACACGGTACACCCATCCTTCACGGAGATCTGGTTTCTGCTTTGATTGAAGCAGTTCTCCTCCCCAAACGATTAGCAGTGATCAAATGCCAGGCACACAAGAAGGTGACAGACTTAGTCGGACAAGGGAACGCACTGGCCGACATCACTGCACGAACCACAGCTGAGAACAAGACGGTGACACGCATATATGTGACCAGGTCACAAGCAGAGAAATGGACTGACGCTAGGGAAATGATTAGAGACATCCAGTCGGCCAGCACCCCTCACGAACTGACCGAGTGGGCACGGGTGGGCTTGAAGGACGATGAGGGCTGCTGGCGGACAAAAGACGCAAACAGATGGCTGCTGCCTGACTCATACCTGATCCCGGTACTGACTATGGCACATTCCCCCGCACACATAGGATCTGCACCCATGATCGAACTCATTTCCAAAGTCTGGTACAACGACAAAATCCCCGACTCAGCCAAACGCCTGGTCCAGCAGTGCCTTATCTGTTTGCAACACAACCCCGGGAAGGGAACTGTGGTACCCCGGGGAGGGTTTGGGATCCCCGATCACCCCTTTGAGGTCCTCCAGATGGATTACATCCAGCTAGAGAGATGCCAAGGCTTGAAGTATGTACTAGTCATTGTATGTGCCTTCAGCAAATGGGTAGAGGCCTATCCAACCCGTGACAACACTGCCATGACTACTGTCTGGCTCACACATTACATCGATAGCTTTCGATGGGACGCCCTCCACTAACCCCCTGTCCGTGCCTATCACCTTTGACCTAGAAAGCAACACCACTGACACAACATTTCTGCTCTCCTCCAACTCCCCTGACGCCATTATGGGCATTGACTTACTAAAGCATTTCCGAGCTACCATTAGGTGTTCCCCAGATGGAGTCCGAGTAATCCTGTACGACAACCCAGACATGCCCAAATCCTGCCCTGCACGACACATGTGCTCCATAACTGATGCTGATCTGTCCTTGCTCGACATCCTGCCCCCGTACCTATGGGCCAAGAATGACTCTGATGTGGGACGAATGATGATTGACCCCATTCATATAATTGTAAGACAGGACGCTATGCTCCCGAAACTCCCACAGTATCGGATATCGCCCGAGGGCGAGAAGGCACTGGTAGCAATCATTCAGTCTCTGGTAGATGCAGGAGTGGTCGAAGAAGTGGTTAGCAATGTCTGCAACAGCCCTATCCTACCCATTGTTAAAAAGCAAGGCGAGGGAGATGAGAAAGCGTACCGCTTCATCATCGACCTGCGAGAGATTAACAAAGTGGTTGTACACCAATATCCCGTAGTCTCAGACATCACCACCATTTTGACCCTCATTCCGTCCACTGCCACCACCTTCACTGTTATTGACCTCAAGAATGCGTTTTTCTCTATCCCCATCCACCCAGACAGCCGTTATCTCTTCGGCTTCACCCTAAAATCCCGCTCGTACCGATTTTGTAGAGCTCCCCAGGGGTATACTGAAAGTCCCAGTATCTACAGCCTCAAAAGACAGCTGGACGCCGTCCAGCTACCAGATGGAGTGGTGTTGATCCAATATGTCGATGATATCCTTTTGGCGGCTGACACCACCCCACTTGCAATCACAGCCACTATCCAACTCCTACACTTTCTCGCAGAAAATGGCCACAAAGTCTCCAAAAAGAAACTACAGTTCTGCCAGCCACAAGTGACATACCTAGGCCATCGTGTGGAGAAGTGTGGCTCAGGGGTTAGAGACGGCAGACCCGGAAGCTGATATTGGCCCTGGACCAGGGTTCAATTCCCCGCCTCGGCGGGTCTTGGGCTAAAAATTCCACGGACTCGATAATTCTCGCTCCGGTGCCTTCTCGACTCACGGGTTCACACTCTGCGACTCTGGGCAATAGCTTGCTTAATCTCCACAACGGCCCCTCGCGGCGGGATGCCTGGCTTTCATCTTGTGGATACCCTGCCGGGGTTATCTCACAGGGGAATACCAGGACGGGTTCCCTAAGCAAGCGCCGGGACACCCACTGCGGGTAGCTGTGCGCTATATAAGCTCAAATACATACATCTCCTGTCCAAAGAAGGGAGGAAACTTACGCCCGATCGAATCCAGACCATCCTAGATACCCCCATCCCAAAGACACAAAAGCAAGTCCGCTCTTTAGTTGGCCTTACCTCTTTTTGCAGACAATGGTTACCAAATTTCAGCCTCATTATAAAACCCCTACTTGCCCTGCTGGCCAAAGATGCCCCCTTCCCGCTTCCTTGGACCCCTGAGTGTCAAGCATCCTTTAAGGAGCTACGGGATGCCCTTTGCTCAGCCCCTGTCCTGGGAACACCGGATTACTCCAAGCCCTTTTCCCTTTTCATCCACGAAAGGGAGGGATGTGCATTGTCCGTTCTAACACAGTCTATCAGTCCTAAGCAGCGCCCTTGTGCCTACTTCTCTGCCACTCTTGACCCTGTAGCCAGAGCTTTGCCTGCCTGCCTTCGAGCAGTAGCTGCCGCTGCTGTCTCTATCCGTCAGAGCGAGGGAATCGTACTTTCGAACTCCCTCACTGTGTTAGTACCCCATGCGGTCGACACCCTTTTGAACCAAACCAAGACTCAACACCTGACTAGCGCACGACTGACAGGGTAAGAATTGACGCTACTTGCACCCCACATCACACTAAAGAGATGCACGACTTTGAATCCTGCCACACTGTTGCCCCTGCCTGAAAATGACCCCGACGTGCCTCCCATACACGACTGTGTAACCCTCACGGACGAACAAACTAGGAGTAGAGTTGACCTCCGAGACACTGCTTTTGCAGACCCTGATGGAGAGCTATGGGTAGACGGCTCATGCATCAAACTCCCAGATGGCACCACTTCAGCTGCCTATGCAGTAACGACAGCCCGAACAGTAGTTGAGACAGCCCGCATCACACAACGATCTGCACAGGCTGCAGAGCTGATAGCCCTCACACGAGCATGCATCATAGCCACAGGAACCACCGCAAACGTATATACGGACAGCCAGTATGCCTTCGGGGTGGTTCACCATTTTGGGCTCCTATGGAGGGAAAGGGGATTCCTGACCTCACACGGTACACCCATCCTTCACGGAGATCTGGTTTCTGCTTTGATTGAAGCAGTTCTCCTCCCCAAACGATTAGCAGTGATCAAATGCCAGGCACACAAGAAGGTGACAGACTTAGTCGGACAAGGGAACGCACTGGCCGACATCACTGCACGAACCACAGCTGAGAACAAGACGGTGACACGCATATATGTGACCAGGTCACAAGCAGAGAAATGGACTGACGCTAGGGAAATGATTAGAGACATCCAGTCGGCCAGCACCCCTCACGAACTGACCGAGTGGGCACGGGTGGGCTTGAAGGACGATGAGGGCTGCTGGCGGACAAAAGACGCAAACAGATGGCTGCTGCCTGACTCATACCTGATCCCGGTACTGACTATGGCACATTCCCCCGCACACATAGGATCTGCACCCATGATCGAACTCATTTCCAAAGTCTGGTACAACGACAAAATCCCCGACTCAGCCAAACGCCTGGTCCAGCAGTGCCTTATCTGTTTGCAACACAACCCCGGGAAGGGAACTGTGGTACCCCGGGGAGGGTTTGGGATCCCCGATCACCCCTTTGAGGTCCTCCAGATGGATTACATCCAGCTAGAGAGATGCCAAGGCTTGAAGTATGTACTAGTCATTGTATGTGCCTTCAGCAAATGGGTAGAGGCCTATCCAACCCGTGACAACACTGCCATGACTACTGCCAAAGTACTACTGAAAGAGTTTTTCCCTCGCTATGGCCTTTGTCGAATTTTATGGAGCGACAATGGCCCCCACTTCATAGCTGAGGTTATCCAATTAATCTTAAAAGGGTTGGGGGTGAAGCAAAGGTTTCATGCGGTCTTCCACACCCAATCCGCCGGTCTGGTGGAGCGACATAACGCCACATTGAAGTTGAAATTGTCAAAAATAGTGGCCACCACCGGACTTAAGTGGCCAGATGCCCTCCCACTGGCTTTGCTGTCGATGCGCTCCACTCCCACCAAACACCATTTGACCCCCTATGAGGTTGTATTCGGGCGACCGATGAACCTCTGGACTGCCCCCAAACCGACCTCCATTCATGACGTCCCGGACGTCCTACTGTCCGATTATTTGTGCAAGTTGACTAAAACGTTGTCTGTAATTCATCAACAGGTGCAGCAGGCCATCCCCGATGCTTCCAGGGGCCCAGGCCACGACATCCAACCGGGGGACTTCGTGCTAGTCCGAAACTTTCAACGGGCCAAGAGTCTGGAACCCCGGTGGACGGGCCCCTGGCAAGTGCTGATCACCACCCGGACGGCGCTTCGAGTGGAGGGGAAGCGGCACTGGCTGCACGCACACCACTGCAGGAAGGTCTCCCCGACCCTGGCCACGACAGAAAACGTCACCACCCAAGAAGAGCTCCTGAACAAAGACCGGCCAGCATTAAACTGTTATCCCGACACCGAGGCACTTGAACTTGCAAAATTCCCTGATCCCACTGTGCCATCCAGAGAAGGGTATTTCCTGCGACGAAAGGAGGGAGCTTCGGCTAAGCAGGCCACGGACTAAGTTAAATCTCAGAACGGTGACCTAAACACAACCAAGGGTTACCGGGAGAGAAGCTAAACAAAGTCTGTGGTTCTGCCCGCTACCGAGCACCTTGAAGATGATGGAAGCGCCAGATAAGAAGATGATGGAAGCGCCAGATAAGAAGATGATGGAAGCAACAGGAAATACCCGCTACAGGAACCCAAAGACTGACAATCTGCACAAATCAAAGACAATCGCCTTCTTTGTTGTCTTTCTCTTTTGCCTCCTCCTCATGACCTCCTTCTGGATCCTGGAGGAAAACACAACCGCTCGTCAGGTATTGCTGCCCACTGCTCAGCCAACCCCTACGAGAGAGCATCACCTAATCTCCCTGTCACCTCAGCTCCGAGAAAGGCGCAGGGAGTTCTGGAACAATTCCTTCGTGCAACTGTTGCACCAACACAACCTTGCTGCAAACGCCACGAACTGCTGGATCTGCGGGTTGCTCCCACACGCCACTGGACACTCAATCCCTTTCATCCCTTCTCCTTTCTCAGTTCACGGCTCCTGCCTCGCCTGGCTGATCCTCATGCAAAAGAGCCACAAGGACAACGCCACTTCCGGCCAAACAGTATCACACTTCTACTATGGGTTCTGGCTGAACAAAACCGGAAGGACCTCTACTCCCCTGTGTCCTGTACCCTCGGGTGCCACCTTCCTTAAGAACATCCCAGCCAAAGAACGTGTCTAAGTGCAAGTGCTCCACAATCCGGATAGACCCACCTTTTCTCACCTGCAAAAACAAACTGCCGCCACCCTGACTGTGGCTCTGTCTGTTATCAATATCACAGGACTTGTGTGTCTCGAAGGCCAGGGAACGCAGCTAGTGGGTCACAGTTCTTGCGCATCACCAGAACATTGGACTCAGTTGATTCTCCTTCCTTTGTTGCTTCTCCAAATATGTACTTTGTTTGTGGCACCAAAGCTTACACCTGGCTCCCGAAAGGTTGGAAGGGTACCTGCTACATCGCCTTCGTTCTCCCTCCCACATATGTAGCCCCTGCTAGCCATCACCGGCAGAGGCGCGCAAATTTCATTGAACAAGCCGACTCCACTGGAGCACAGTTCCTGGATGCAGCAAAGGGACTTGTTCCTCTGTGGGGCCCAATGGCGAACAGTCGCGCTATCCGACACCTGACCCAGGCAGTGGAAACAACGATCAACATCACGGCTGGCATCCTCGCTAACAACACGGCGGAGCTTCAGGCGGTCCGCCTTGTGGCCCTTCAAAACCGCCTTGTTCTAGATGTGGTTCTAGCCGATCGAGGAGGAGCATGCTGCATCATCGGATCTAGCTGTTGCACCTACGTACCAGATAACTCACCCTCAGTCTACAAAGCAATTGAACACCTCCACAGACTTTCCTCGGAGGTTCACCAAGAACAAGAAGGATGGTCGCTTGGGAGCTGGTTCTGGGACACTTTGAAGGACTGGGGTTGGAGGTTGTTTACCTTTTTATTGATACCGATTGTGATACTATGTGTGTGTTGCTTAAGTATCCAATGCCTGCCATCCTTGTGTGCACTCGTTACTAATTGTATGTGCCCAAAGACTTTGGACTTCAGAAGTGAGCGCATGAGTCCCCTCTATGAAGTAGAAATACGTGGCCTTATGGGGATAAATCGAACTGACAAGTTGGCGAGACGTGTTAAAAGGGAGGACCGTGGAATTTTAGTCTGAACATCGTCTGCGCCAACCTGTCACCCACGTACAACATGCACGACAGCCATTTTAGGCATCATGATCTCCCTGTCCTCGATCGATCGCCAGCGTGCTCCCCTGACCCTGCGAGCATCCTCCGCGCACCCTGGCTTCCCCCTCCTCCCTCACATGGGCAAGTCCTAAACCTTCTTCTTCTGCAAGACTCCGTCCTTGGGAGTCACGCTCGCGCCTGACCAAACACCTCCTTTCCTTTCATGAATACCCCTCTGTTGGTATACTCTCCCTCTGCGCCTGATTGTCCACGTGGCATGAATGCCTCTCCTTTGATGACCCCTTCCACCGAGTCCAATTGTCCACACAGGTCCGAGGCCATCGCCTAAGCCGGGAGATACAGTTTACTGCCCCCTATTGTATGGAGTCACTCCTCTTCAAAGGACCCACTATTGATCATGGCCTCCCCACCCCCTGGGATACGATCAGGCGCACACATCCTAAGAATCGGCGGAACACTCAACTGCGCGATAGCCCCCTCCTCTTATCAGCAGGTTGAGGACCTCTATTGTGGATGTATGTGGGGGTGGGATTGACACGAGGATTACGGGGATGTCTTTTTCCTTACTTCACAATGTCTTGATTGTAATAAGGAGTGGTCACATGCCATAAACCAGGGTATAAGAGGCCAGGCCTCAGAGAGGCTGTTAGAGCACCTCGAGACGATACCTTGTTGTCTGATCTGATGTGTTCTGCTCCATCGGAATAATAAAAAACTCCTGTTTCCTGCCTCCCAGTCTCCAGCGCCTGTATCTTTGTTTGGTAACCAGAGTGGTATAGAGGCGGTTAACGCCGGGCAAATTTGAAACAGGCCGTCAGCCCTACCGTTTTTTCTACAAAGGTAGCTTTGAAACTAAGCAAGATAGCCTCTTCTTTAAATTGGGGAATGTCGGAGAAGATTGCTTTATTGTGTGAGCGGTAAACAATGGCAATCCCTCCACCTCTTTGTCCTTTCCTATCAATCCTATATAAATCATAACCCAAAGGTATGGCGACGTTAAGGTCTGGTTCAGAGGCGGAGTGAGTCCAAGTCTCTGTAAGAAACAGTATGTCTGGCGAATGAAACTCAATAAAATCAGCAAGTTCCTGCCTATGTTTAGGAAGAGATATAGGGGCCCATTAGGATGTCGGGCTGATCGCCACCGCCATGCGGACGGTTGTGGAACATGAGCCCATAATTCTATCGATGCCCAGGCCGCTGGCGCAAACCGCCTCTTGGTTCCCATGTTGAATAATTACCAAATAAAGAGACGGGCGCTGGAAGCAGGAATCAAGAACAGAGTTTAATTCTCATGAGGAGAGCCAGTCATTTCGGACACGAAACACAGTGTCTTTCGGGAGGTGCTCTAACAAGTGAGCTGAGACTCTTTCTTTTATATCTTACAAAACACTTGATAGTACAATCAGGACGGTGTGACGCAAAAGAAAGACATCCCTGTAATCCTCGTGTCAATCCTACCCCACATATGTTCACAATCGGAACCCTTGACCTGCTGATAAGAGGGGAGGGCAATCACGCAGCTGAGTGTTCCGTCAACTGTTTAGGATGTGTGCGCCTGATCATAGCCCAGGGGGTGGGGTGGCTAGGATCAATAGTGGGTCCTTTGAAGAGGAGTGACTTCATACAATAAGGGCAGTAAATGGTATCTCCTGGCTTAGGCGATGGCCTCGGACACGTGTGGTCAGCCGGACTCGGGGGAAGGGGTCAACAAAGGAGTGGTATTCATGCTGCGTGGACAATCGAGCGCGGAGGGAAGGCTTGTCAACAGAGGGGCATTCATGGAAGGAAAGGAGGTGTTGGTCAGGCGCGGCCGTGACTCTCAAGGACAGGGTCTTGCAGAGGAAGGTTTATGACTTTGCCCATGTGAGGAGAAGGGAGGGAGAGCCAGGGTGAACACGGGGACAGAGTCACATAGAGAGAGAGAGAGAGATCTTACGACCAGTACAAGAGAGAGCGGGGGCAGTCAGGTGCAGCTGGGGAGGGCTATGTCAGCTAAGGCGAAGGATGCCTCTTCAAGAGGGAATGGGGGGGGGTTTTGTGCGGGTCAAGCAGGAGAGTTGCCTTTCACAGCAGGGTCGCGCAGAGGGAGAGGGTTTCATGGTCTATACATGAGAGAGGGGGTTTTAAGATACGCGCAGGAGGGAAGCTGGGGATTCCAATGGGTATAAGGCCATGGTGCCTAGAATGGCGGTACATATGCATATGGGTACGGGCTCTTACTGGCAGGGTGATACAGTCAATAATTTACAGTATTCATGGTGCTCACAGGGAGAGGAGTGGGAGAAGAAGGGGAATGAATGCTGTCTATGTACATCAATTTCTTCAACTTTCACAGTCGCCCCTTTTTACATAACAGCAGTCATTTTTGCAATTGATGGGTTTACAGGTAGACAGGCATCGTTGATGAATTAGCATTTTGTCGATACTAACATTTGGCGTACAATCATAGACAGTCGAGGTGATGGGCAGAATGCAGCACATAGGAAATTGCATTTTCGTTGTGTTCCTGACAATAAAACGCACTACATAGCATAAATCTTTCTAACTTAAAAATGTGACCAATGAACAGTTTTGACCAGGTAGTTGAGAGCGGAATTCAGTTCAATACACAAGATTTCTTCGTCACAGTGTCTTTTTATCAGTGAGCCATCACTGGTAGGCTCTAGTCCGAGTACTTTCGTTGGCGCTGTTGAGTACCGGCGGTGGAGCTATAGGTCCAGCTCGGTTCTATCCTTACGCGTTGCAGGGTGTGGTCAGTCCTCTGCTGTTAGACCACAGTCCTGTTCCCTAAACAATCCGTTTGGCGGCGCCTTATGCTCGGCACCTATATTTCTGTGGCAACACCCTATTCCCATATGAAGGCAGTTCTTCCTTTTGGCAAAAAGTCACGTGGAAAAGAGGGTGAGCATGGTTCAAATAGTCGATAGGAGAGAGAGCGAGCGGAGTTGGGTCAGAGTTCCTGGGACACACAAAAGGGACCAAGGGAGCAAAGGATAACAAGCAGGCAGGCCCACCAATCGAGCCCAAAGAAGGGGGACGGAGACTCCAGGCACACGTGGGTTAGCAGACAGAGGGCTTCAAGGCGGCCCATCATTTTTCATTTTCCACGTTGAAATTGCGGTCTCGTCCCGTATCCTGTTGCTCTGCGGCTCCACCTTTGGTCGAGGTCACACGTGTCCCAAGATCCGCAGTCGGGCTGTACATCACATCTGACCCATCTCCTTCGGTGATCGTGAATCTTTGAATAGGTACAAGACAAGGTTTTAGAGAAATGGCAGAAGAAGATATCTACGCATGTGAATTCCTCCCTCAATTCTACGCATTTGGGAGATACGCTCATTGGTCACAGTCAGAGGTCCATTACCAAGCAGTGCATGTGTCAGCATTCCTACTGAGTTCATGGCAGGTTTATTCATCGTCCTATTTATAATTCAAGTGAGGGTAAATGATATTCCCATCAACTGTGCATTTCATCATATTCAACATTACGGAGCATTTCACTTCAGGACTGGCTAATCTTTTCAAACAGGGCGGGGGTGCCATCATCGAGAGTCAGGCAAAATAATGTTTTCTCGATGGTCAACAGTTACTCATGGTCATCATGTTTATATCCAGGACAGCGACTGGGGTCTATCAAAAAATGGGGTGGGGATGCTTCGGGCGCTCGCGCTTGGGTGCAAAAGGGGGTGGGGCAATCTGGGCATTGGGGGTCAATCTAGACATTGGCGTTCGTCTCTGAAGAACAGTCATAAGGTGCCATGGACATACAGTTCCCCTATAAATGGCCAGATTTTGGGGGACTTTAGTCGTCTTACCTGTCCTTTCCTTCTCAGCCAATTCAAGTTCATTCATTTTGCAGAAAGGAGAGGCAGTAATATGGCGAGATACAATCATTTTAGTTTCGGTCAATTTCGCTGAACACCTTCGTGTTCAATATGTATCAAATCAGACTGGTGCTGGTGGGGCACAATTTTACCAAAAAGAGGGAGAGAAAATAGGGAGACTCTCATAGAGAGTGAGAGTCGTCCGCAATCTAAACGAGCCATTCGGTACACGTATGACATGTAGAGAGAGAGAGAGAGAGAGAGAGAGAGAGAGAGAGAGAGATAAGGGGGTGGTGAGAGAGAGAGAGACGTGTACGAAAATAGGTCATTTAGTGCGCTCACAACACTGAACAGCAAAGGTTAGGTAACACGCAGATACAGACAGAGGGAAGACATAAATCCGTACATTACACACACACACAAACTCAGACAGGGAAGACGGCACATGTATTACACATATACAAGACATTCATGACAAGACAGGAAACAATTGTCAGTCAACGAGATCTGTGTTATATATCCTACGTATCTTTACTATCCTATTTATCTACGTGCTTAGCTCTTTCTACCCTTCCCTCCTTTTTCCTCTTGCTTGTCACGTCTGCGAGCGTTCCCAATTGCCAATACTCACACCTCGGTTGGTCGATCAGAAATTAACCTGGTCGTGCTAGTTACCCATGGTTGGATCTTAAACCATTTTCAGTTCCTTCCTTTGGTGGGAAGTTCTCCAGGCTGAGGCAACGGCAAGTATTGATCGGGAGAACAGTCGGGCAGCTTGGCTATATCTATAAGAGTGTGAGAAAGGGGGGCAGTGCATTTTGAACATCAGCAACATTTCTAACTTCCCAGACGGGTGGTGCCGTGGCAACCCTTACCCGTATATTTTTCTTTGTCCTTTCCCTACCTAGTCAAACGTCCAGTTACATTATTTAATGCGTCATTTCTAGTCAATTTTTTCGTCATTCAGTACCTGTCCAGTTTCTATGTCAGTCCATCCTCCCCGTTGCCATGTTCTAAGGAGGAACAGTCATGTTTAAGTCTACGTCTTTTTAAAACTTATCGCTATGAGGACTACACACTTATTCCCTCCTTCCCTTTTCATCGGTGGTTCGACCATCGCTCTCCCATATTTCAGCCGACGTTCTGACGTGACCTGCAGAAGGGAGGAAAAAGAAGGGGTGGGGGGGGGGCAGCATTCAAAGTACATCAGCATGCAGCAGTCCGAAAATGTTTTTACCTACCACTTACTCGACCTATCTCCACGTACTGCATTCCTTTACCATCTCGGCGTTTAAGCCCAGAGGGACCAGTAATGTCAGATAGATAATCATTGACGATCTGCGTATCTACATGGGTTACTTGGTCGTAACCCTCTTTGTCGGGTGCAAGGGTGACGGTCAGGTGGCATTTCTGTGGTGTCGTTTTAAGGGTGTCTAAAACACTTTTCTGGCTGCCTGTGACACATAATGTAGCTGCTAAATATCTGATCCCTTTTGATCTACATTTTTCATCATACTTATTCTTTGCTCACAGTAGTAAGACATCCAAAACTCATTAATGCAACTGCTACAACCATGCTTTCTTTTTCAAAATACCTTTAATAAAAAGTGTTGAGGTACAAATACAGGCCTACAACTCAGTGGGCCGGCTACGAAGCAGATTGAAACTGTACATAAGAAGAACGAAGCTGGTGGCAGTTCATTGCATAAAGTGCAGCAGTGCAATAAAATCGTATTAAACTTCCCTACAGAGCAAGCATGATGCATGTCAGTAATTCATCTTTAATAAATTCATAAATTCATTATCCAATGTTCATTCATTACCTAAATTACACCAATTCATTTTCCAAATCATAATCAGTACCCACCCTAAGTCAGTTCATTGTCCAAGCACATACTCAACATCCTTCATATCTACTTTCATTATCCAAAAACTGCATATATATCTCGGGACAAAAAGCTGCGCAATCAGGGTGCAACAAAGTTTATTCAAAACGTCTCATTTTGTGTCGGCGCCATCTTGGGTGGGGTCAGGCGAGTTCCAGCACAGTCAGAATATCTCCAATGACTCGTGGTTGGACCAGAACCTTCCGTTGGAAGTTCAAAAAGTTTTGAATCATGTGGTTAACAGTTCTAACAATATGGACCATTAGTCGGAGAGTGGGGAGGGCGGCAACAATTTTCCTACCGGGTCATTCTGGTGTTCCACCGGAACTGAACAAGTCTATGCCGTTGCTGCATTTTAGCCATTTCCAATCCGAGGCTGGCGCCGGCAGGAGTTGCACCGATGTCGTGGTTCTCAGTGAAGGGGGCGGGGGCGCCCATGCGGAGGGATCGGGGTGCCCCCCGGCTCTTATAGAATCTTCAAGGTTGAGGAGAGAAGGCATGGGGCGTGTGCCCGTCCTGGGCAGAGGACCGCTTTTTGATGTTGACCCTCTTTAAGTAAGAGCATTGGGGTGTCGCTGGAAGCCTCCACCTGGAAGGAGGTGGGGGAGGCTCGTTCGTGCCGCCTCCCCCTTCCAGCGACCCCGCGCCGTTCCTCGCCTCCGTCGCTTCGACATTGGCCGTGCTGGCTATTGAAGATGGGGGGGTGGTCGGCGGCTGAGGCAAGACAGCCCCCCCTTTCCTTTTTGACAGGTGGCGGGACTACCTCCAACTCTCCAGGGGTGGACATGTGGCGGGACTACCTCCAACTCTCCAGGGGTGGACATGTGGCGGGACTACCTGTAACTATGCAGTCGATGGCATGTGGCGGGACTACCTGGAACTGTCAGGTGTTGGGTGTAGTTGCGGCCATTATTGCACAAAGAAATGCCGCCATCCTTGCCTTGGCTTCGCCCATCAACGAAAGCCGGATCGGGTGAGAGAGAGGGGTGGTCGGTGGCCGAGGCAAGACAGCCCCCTCTCTCCCCGCGGCCTGCAGGGCGGCAGAAGAGAAGAGATGGAGAGGTCCTTGTCATCCTTTGGACCGCCTGCCCAACATCATCTCCTACTGACCGCAGCCAGGCGAGCCCCTCGTGCCTCGAGGCCTCGCCTTCCGGATGGGCGTAACCGCGGACCTGTTGCACTTCGGGAGCTTCCGGAATGGGGGTAGGTACCTATTGAGTTGTTTCTATTTCATGTGACCGTTATTTTGGGCGTGGTGGGCAATGAGGCAGACATGTTGGGAGCAGGAATAGGCAGTAGAGCCTAGCTACCTCGTGGCTATTTTTGCTGTCAAACTTTTCGCCATTTTATATTTCTTATTACGAACTATTTCTAATGTTTCTTATTTTTAGTGAAGTCAAAAGCTCATCAGGGGGTTACTGACTTAGCCTGATTTCTTTTTATTTTTCTTTCTCTTCCTTAGCGTGTTTCGAGCTAAAGTTTTCTGTTAGTAGGGAACGGTGATCACTTCATATTTTTATGTGTCCTTTTCACTAGGGGGTACTTCTGGGCGGACCAGACGAGTTCCCTCCAATAAATGGTCCGGGGTGGAACGAGATTATCGATCAAAAAGGGGAACATATATTCCTTCATTAGGGTATCATCCTGGACAGACCGAGCGATGTACTTCCACTTACTAGGGTAGCCTCCTGGACGGACCAGATGGTCTACTTCCACTAAATGGCCCATGAGCGGGGAGCATATGTCCTCCATAAGGGTAGTCTCCTGGGCGGACCATGCGAGCTACCCCCCAAATAACCAAACAGTGGGGAGTGGGTAGGACTGACGAATTCACAAAGGGGCATAACCTACCCTTTACTACTTGCAAAGACTAGATAGAATATTTCTACTCCACGTTGTTTGCAGGCAGAAAATACCTCAAACGAAACAATTCCTGGAACAACAATGTCCAGGCAACCAACCAATCAGTGGGGAGAAAAACAGGCATGACGGATTACAACGGGGACAAACGTCTGCATTACCTGCCCTTCGCTATCCAGAAAGGAAGACAGAATATTTCTACTCGTCTCAGTTTGTAGACAGGGAAGATCTCAAAGAGCAACAATCGATTATTAATCGATTTCAAACAATCCAGTGGGGAGAAAAGTAGGCATGACGGATTACAACGGGGACAAAAGTCTGCATTACCTACCCTTCTCTATCTGCAAAGAGGGACGACGTTCCTATTCGCCGCTGTTTGCAAACAGAGAATGTCTCGTTCTCAAAAGAGAACCAATATGTCAAGTAGCATTCAAAGCTAAATGAACCAATACCAACAATATCAGTATACAAATACCGATTTCAATACAAACAATCAATCAATCAGGTGGATAGAACCACCCTACCAATCAGGCGTAAAAAACACCCTACTTAATCTTACCCGGACCGGACCATACGGACAGTTCTTCGTCTCCCTCCTCCAGCGCCCGATCGTTCTCTTACTCCATGTAGCATTCCTGTGGGATTCCAGTCAGGACAATAGGTCACTCAAGAGAGGTCCGTTCAGAATTGGCGAAGTTCTTTCGATCGGCAGCCGGGCGAGGGCCCTCTCAAGGCAGGCATACCCCGATCATTTAGATGTTCACTTCTTCGTCTGGATCTCTCTTACCGAACCTTATGTCACTGATGGACCCCGCGTTGGGACGCCAATTGTGGAACATGAGCCCATAATTCTATCGATGCCCAGGCCGCTGGCGCAAACCGCCTCTTGGTTCCCATGTTGAATAATTACCAAATAAAGAGACGGGCGCTGGAAGCAGGAATCAAGAACAGAGTTTAATTCTCATGAGGAGAGCCAGTCATTTCGGACACGAAACACAGTGTCTTTCGGGAGGTGCTCTAACAAGTGAGCTGAGACTCTTTCTTTTATATCTTACAAAACACTTGATAGTACAATCAGGACGGTGTGACGCAAAAGAAAGACATCCCTGTAATCCTCGTGTCAATCCTACCCCACATATGTTCACAATCGGAACCCTTGACCTGCTGATAAGAGGGGAGGGCAATCACGCAGCTGAGTGTTCCGTCAACTGTTTAGGATGTGTGCGCCTGATCATAGCCCAGGGGGTGGGGTGGCTAGGATCAATAGTGGGTCCTTTGAAGAGGAGTGACTTCATACAATAAGGGCAGTAAATGGTATCTCCTGGCTTAGGCGATGGCCTCGGACACGTGTGGTCAGCCGGACTCGGGGGAAGGGGTCAACAAAGGAGTGGTATTCATGCTGCGTGGACAATCGAGCGCGGAGGGAAGGCTTGTCAACAGAGGGGCATTCATGGAAGGAAAGGAGGTGTTGGTCAGGCGCGGCCGTGACTCTCAAGGACAGGGTCTTGCAGAGGAAGGTTTATGACTTTGCCCATGTGAGGAGAAGGGAGGGAGAGCCAGGGTGAACACGGGGACAGAGTCACATAGAGAGAGAGAGAGAGATCTTACGACCAGTACAAGAGAGAGCGGGGGCAGTCAGGTGCAGCTGGGGAGGGCTATGTCAGCTAAGGCAAAGGATGCCTCTTCAAGAGGGAATGGGGGGGGGGGGGTTTGTGCGGGTCAAGCAGGAGAGTTGCCTTTCACAGCAGGGTCGCGCAGAGGGAGAGGGTTTCATGGTCTATACATGAGAGAGGGGGTTTTAAGATACGCGCAGGAGGGAAGCTGGGGATTCCAATGGGTATAAGGCCATGGTGCCTAGAATGGCGGTACATATGCATATGGGTACGGGCTCTTACTGGCAGGGTGATACAGTCAATAATTTACAGTATTCATGGTGCTCACAGGGAGAGGAGTGGGAGAAGAAGGGGAATGAATGCTGTCTATGTACATCAATTTCTTCAACTTTCACACGGTGGCGATCCGCCCGACATTCTTGCCCGCCCGCCACCCATTTCGGCAAGGCTGACGGTCTTTACTTTGGGGGCCCCCTGCGGGCCCCCAATGTAAAGGCGAGGTGGGGGGTGCACATGGGGGGTACCTGTGGTATGCCCCTGCATTTGCATACACAATGCGGCAGGCACTGTACGGTGCCTGCTGCTTTGTGTATGCAAATGCATGCCATGCATTTTTAACATGGCGGTGGGCGGCGCTTTCAGCACCGCTCGCCGCAATGTTAAAAATGCGGGATGCGCCCGCCACTGTGGCGAGCGCATCCTAATTCCCCCACTGGACCCCCGTCCTTATGGCGGGCGGTCCCAATCCCCGGGAGGATGGCGGGCGGGCAAAGTCCGCCCACCATCCTAATGACCCCCCTAGTGTTTAGGTGGACACTTGTTAAGGTACGCTTATTACCGAAACATGTGTCAAACCGAGGAGTGTCTTCCTCTTCTGGCAAAAGGGGCATAGAGTGGCTTTTAATTAAGACAAGATTGCAGGTGGGACAAACCAGTGCATGAGAGTCCTTTCTTGGAAAGATGGGCTGACATACATTGCCCTTAGCCGTATACTGTAGATTCATCAAAGTTGATTTGGCATAGCTAATTCTGGAAATTTGACCGGGGGTGTGGTGCATGACGCGATCCGTCCGCGACGGGCGCAGATGGGCTTGCCTTTGGCAGACCTTCGGTGCCAGGGGCGCGGTCACAAGAGCATGCCTTCTTATCGGATGAGGTCGGGGGAAAGTGCTCAGCAACTAGAATGCTGACCTCCCCAAAATGGAGGCCCGCCCACAAAATGCAGGACCGTCAGGAAGTGGATCTCGGTCCGGGCGTGTGGCTCTTATGTCACGTGCCCCAAAACAAATGCAGGTATTTATTTCAAACACAGCGGTCACTCAAATGTAGGCATCAAGTTTTAAAAATACTAAGATCAATGTGCTCAATCAATGTGGTGACAAACAATTTTAAAAATAGCTTTCAATTTTAAGAACCATTTTATCTTTGGCAGATAGCAAGTACCCCCCCCCCCCCCAGCTGCTGTATTCAATTCCCTGAACTAAAGCAAGATTTCAGGCAGTGTGAAAATTACTATTTCCACTCCAAAGCATGCTTAAATTACAGAAAAAAGTAGATAGTAATGGGGTTAAAAATACTATTCCTACTCCAAAAGATGCTTGATTCTGAAAAAGTGCAGGATAATGGCATGTTTAAATTAATATTCCTACTCCGAACGATGTATATCTCCTATAAAAGGTTGGATAGTAGTTCATTTAAAATTACTATTCCAACTCAAAAAGATGTTTACCTCAGGGAAAATGCTGGATAGTGGTGAGGTTTAAATTACTAGTCCAACTCCAAAACATGCTTGCTTCAAGAAAGGTGCAGGATAATGATATGCTAAAATTACTATTCCTACTCAAAAAGGTGTTTACCTCCTGTAAAATGCAAGATAGTCTTGTGCATAACATTACTATTCCAACTCCAAGAGGTGCTTGCCTCAGAGAAAACAGGTGCAGGATAGTGATATGTTAAAATTACTATTCAAACTCCAAAGGATGCTTAATTAAAAGAATAAACACAAAGAAAAGGGAAAGGCTGGGTCCTGTCTCTGACCGGCTTGGACCACCCTTACGAAACAAACAAAAGAAAGAGCAGGACAGTCTGAATAAATACAAACAAATGCACACCTAGTATAATTAATTGCTAGGCTGACAAACCATTTGTGATTAATCACTTATGTTTTATGAAAAAGTTTTTTGAAACGTTTTTTGGCATCAAGGGATACACACCACACTTACAGAAGTTCACAAGTGCATTGAAACCAAGAACAATACATTAAATTACAATATACACATATAACAATTGTGATTACAAAACAACTGTGCTATGCCTCAAATAATTACGTTTTGCTGAGGCACCAATCCTGGATAAAAAATGAACAAGTGGACGAAAAAATTAGACACTAGCCTACTTGTTTCCACCACCACTAGATACGTATTACTTTTGACATATGGTGCAACAGAATAGGAACACACAAAACTAAGCAGAAGTGTAGACTTTGTGCAAATTATATTCCTATTGTGCCCCGGTGTTTGCAGTATCTGGGTGGAGCAGGACGCCGACGCGTTTCGAACCCGATGAACAAGTTAAGGGTTCTCCTCAGGACAAGGATTGGGGGGTCGTTGTTGCTGTGAATTTAAAAAAATTGGTATCAATAGGATGCTGACTACCACCTCACTAGAACTGAAACACTGTACATAAACATGCGAGTACCTTGTACTTGAAATGTCAGGATACTCCCTGTAGGTAAGATAATATAAACCCTAGTTAGTCACTATGACATGTACGACATGTGGGCCTCCAAATGATCAAGGAAAGGTAGGCACGTACCTTGATGTGTACAACACTAAAAAGTGTATTGGGTGCTGATGCGCATAAAATCAATGGTTGTGGAGATTGTGCCTGGGGAAATACACAACACTGCATATCAACAACCAAACTCCTAGCGCCCTGGTTTGATTTTGCACATGTAGCTTATCACTACAACAAAGGTGAAATTGGCTCCTACCTTGTTTGGCAGAAGTTCGTGACTGTGCACGAACTCGAGCGGCAGCCGCCGCTGCAGTTCGGCAACTGTGGGATCAAAGGGAAGCGGTGATCAGAAAAAGACCGGGAAAGCGTTCACTGGCTCTTTTTTATAAAAAAACGTTCACTGGCTCTTTTTTAAAAAAACCATGAGAAAGCGGGACTTACATTTTAGACGATTCAATCAGTCTGCACGTCAGACACACAAGCGGCAAGAAACTGGCAACGCGAGTGAGCTGGGGGCGTGTCCCAGTCTTTTTAACGCGTAATGCGTTAGCAGTGGTCTGATGGGACATGTAGTCCGCTATAACCCGAGCGCCCACAAATGCAATAGTGAAGCTCTGAGGAAAGTAATTCGGAAGGGGGGCAGCTGAAGAGGTATATGTGAAATAGAGTGGCACCTCGTGATGTCATGTACTTATGGCAATCTGGTCCTTGTATGATCATATTAGGGGAGGCGGGGGTAACGGGTACATCGGTACGTTTAAAAGTGAGGGTATTTTTAGACACATGAGCGGCAAGCAGCGGAAGCAGACAATAGCTACAGGCAGACTATCTAGAGATTACTCAGTTCATTAAGATCATTCAGTCCCACCATGGCGGTGTTAAACCTCAAGATGAGGTAGGCCTCTTTCTGAGCAAGGCGGACATCTGGGTCCCCTCCAGCTCCCGGAGTGTTCTTGATGTTTGCTAAGATTGTCCACGTCAGATCATTAGATGAGTGTTCCTTTCGCAAAAAGTGAGATACCAGGGGCGCCGTCAGGACTTTATTGTTTATCCTAGATCTGTGCTGGATGATGCGTTGGCGCACCTCCTGGGTTGTTTTGCCAATGTAGACCTTTCCACAGGGGCAAGTTATAGCATATACTGCGTACTTGGTCTTGCAGTTCGTGAAATTATTATGGCGCCAGAATTTTTGACCATCCGTGAAGAGGGTTCCTTCTGTCGTCAGGTTACACACTGAGCATGTCCCACATTTGCGGTGACCCATGACCGGGCCCATATTGAAGAGGGTACCTTGTGATTCTTTTTTTGTGACACCTCTTGTGGACGAGATCTGTTGGCCAATGCTTCTGTTTTTTTTGAGAGCGAACAGAGGTTTGCCAATGTGGGGTAGAATTTCTTCAATCAAGTGCCAGTTACTGCGAATTATTTTCTGTACCGGGTTGGTGTGGGGACCAAAGGTAGAGACGCAGACCATTCTCTCAACGTTAGATTTTTCTCGTTTTTGTAGAAGATGTTCACGCGGAGTCCATCTTGCCCTCTTCATGGACTGTTTTAGAAGTTTTGCTGGATAGCCTCGTGCCCTCAGCTTATTCGTCAGGGCCTCCCCGTGGGTGGTAAAATCATCTGTTCTCGAACAGTTCCGTCTTACCCGGAGGTATTGGCCATATGGGAGGTTGTTCTTCAGACTTTTGGGGTGGAAACTTGCGTAGTGTAACGCATTATTCCTGTCCGTTTTCTTCTGAAAGAGTGTGGACTTCAGGCCCTCTGGTGTAGATTTGATCTCCACGTCCAGGAACGGCATGGATCTGCAATCGTATGCCAGACTGAATTTTATGTCTGGACTACGGTTGTTCAGCCACTGGTGGAACTCCTCGAGGGACTCAGGTGTGCCGTTCCAGATGCACCACACGTCATCTATGTACCTGAGCCACTGCCCAATGTGTGCTACATACGGATTGTTGTTATAGACAAATCTGTCCTCGTATTGCGCCATATACAGTATGGCCATTTCTGGGGCGAAGGGACACCCCATCGCCGATCCCTTTATCTGTAGGAACATCTCGTCCTCGAATACAAAAAAGTTCTTTTTGAGGGCTAGGGATGCCAGATTAACGATGAGTTCAGTGGGCACTCTGTGCGGGCGAGGTCTTGAGTTGAGATACAGTTCTATCACATCAACTCCATCCTGCTGCGGGATTTGGGTGTATAGAGAGGACACATCCATTGTGACTAAGAGTTGGGTGTTTGGATCGAACTCAACTCCCTCAACTTTAGTAAGAAAATCCATGGTATCTCGGAGGAAGGATGGTACTTTGATGGTAAACTCCTTCAGGAAAACATCCACAAACTTCGAAATTGGTTCCAACACCGAGTCGCAACCTGATACTGTCGGGCGGCCCGGTGGGGCACTAGGATCTTTGTGCACCTTTGGAAGGAAGTACAGATGGGGGGTGCGCGGAAAGCGTTTAACAAGAAACTCTGCTTCCTTAGGGCCAATAATCCCGTTGTCTCTGGCATCTTTGACAATCCGTGAGATTTCATAGGTGATCTCAGCTGTAGGGTCCTGTGTGATGAGGCGGTACCAGTTGGTGTTGTACACGTGTTTCCTTCCTTCGGCTTTATAAAGGTCTTTAGACCAGAGGACCACTGCGCCTCCCTTGTCCGCTGGTCTGATCACGGCTTCTTGCTGGTTCTTCAAGGATGTTATGGCCTGTCTCTGATCTTTGGAAAGATTGTTGGGTATAAATCTTCTTTTCTTTTCCAGCTCATTCAGGGATGATAATACTTTCTGCTCGAAGGTGACAATATTCTTTGCCATGTTGTTATTTGGCGGACAAAAAAGAGATTTGTTTCTAAGACCAAATACCTCAATTTGTGGTTCATATGTCGAGTCTTTGAAGAACCATCTGAGGCGAATTTTACGAAAGAATTCGATCACCTCTAATTTGACTTTAGTGAAGTCGATGTGTGTGCCAGGTACAAATGAGAGTCCCAATTGCAATAACTCCTCTTCTGCCTTGGTCAGGATTTTATTGGAGATGTTAATGATGGAGGAATCTTTTAGGACTTGTAGTTCCGTTTGCGCGTTGACATTTCCCATTGTGGTGGTTTGAATTTGCTCCGCTGTTGTGGTTGGCCCTGTCCTAAAAAAGGCCTCTTCTGTTGGCCCCTATTAGATGATCCTTCGCCCGGGTCAGATTCCACGGACGAGTCGGAAGATGAGGTTTCGGAAAATGTTAGAAATCTCTTTTTTGATCTTCCTTGGTATGAGTTGAGATATCTGGTGGACTCGGAGCGGGTATAAAAGTCCTCCTTCAAGTATGGATACACGACCTCTAGATTGAACGCCTTTTTATCTTTCTCGAACTTCGTTGTTTTGAAGTTTATTGTATTGTCCTTGAATGTTGTAATCTCCTTTTCAATCTTTTCTAGAAGAAGTTTTGCCTCCGACTCCGTGTGATTGTCCCTGATGTTCTGGAGCTGCTCTTCAATCTCCTCAATTTCTTTTTTGCAAATTCTGTGGGCTGTCTCGATGGTATGGACCATGAGATCTCTACTGCATTTCGTGCTGATGCAGCTGAACCCTTTCTTGTAAACTGGGTCGTCGGTGAAGAGGACGGGTACGTTCTTTATCTGTAGGCCCCACGGTATTGTACCAGCTCTTAAGTTGGCCAACAAGAACTGGCCATGAAGTTCTGTTCTGATGTGCTTTTTTTGAAGTCTCAGAAGCTTGTCTGCCACGTTTTGCTGCTTAGCCGTGCCGCTCAATGTGAATGAAGTGAACAGTGTGGAGTCAGCAAGGAGTTTCTCAATGTGTTCCTCACTAAATGAAAGTGTGTCCTTATCTGCCATTTGTTTTCCTACATGGAATACAATTAATGTTTTTTTATGTGAAGTAAAGCGACTTGAAGCCTTACGGGTAGTGACCCGTTCAAAGACGCAAAGAAAAGGGAAAGGCTGGGTCCTGTCTCTGACCGGCTTGGACCACCCTTACGAAACAAACAAAAGAAAGAGCCGGACAGTCTGAATAAATACAAACAAATGCACACCTAGTATAATTAATTGCTAGGCTGACAAACCATTTGTGATTAATCACTTATGTTTTATGAAAAAGTTTTTTGAAACGTTTTTTGGCATCAAGGGATACACACCACACTTACAGAAGTTCACAAGTGCATTGAAACCAAGAACAATACATTAAATTACAATATACACATATAACAATTGTGATTACAAAACAACTGTGCTATGCCTCAAATAATTACGTTTTGCTGAGGCACCAATCCTGGATAAAAAATGAACAAGTGGACGACAAAATGAGACACTAGCCTACTTGTTTCCACCACCACTAGATACGTATTACTTTTGACATATGGTGCAACAGAATAGGAACACACAAAACTAAGCAGAAGTGTAGACTTTGTGCAAATTATATTCCTATTGTGCCCTGGTGTTTGCAGTATCTGGGTGGAGCAGGACGCCGACGCGTTTCGAACCCGATGAACAAGTTAAGGGTTCTCCTCAGGACAAGGATTGGGGGGTCGTTGTTGCTGTGAATTTAAAAAAATTGGTATCAATAGGATGCTGACTACCACCTCACTAGAACTGAAACACTGTACATAAACATGCGAGTACCTTGTACTTGAAATGTCAGGATACTCCCTGTAGGTAAGATAATATAAACCCTAGTTAGTCACTATGACATGTACGACATGTGGGCCTCCAAATGATCAAGGAAAGGTAGGCACGTACCTTGATGTGTACAACACTAATAAGTGTATTGGGTGCCGATGCGCATAAAATCAATGGTTGTGGAGATTGTGCCTGGGGAAATAAACAACACTGCATATCAACAACCAAACTCCTAGCGCCCTGGTTTGATTTTGCACATGTAGCTTATCACTACAACAAAGGTGAAATTGGCTCCTACCTTGTTTGGCAGAAGTTCGTGACTGTGCACGAACTCGAGCGGCAGCCGCCGCTGCAGTTCGGCAACTGTGGGATCAAAGGGAAGCGGTGATCAGAAAAAGACCGGGAAAGCGTTCACTGGCTCTTTTTTATAAAAAAACGTTCACTGGCTCTTTTTTAAAAAACCATGAGAAAGCGGGACTTACATTTTAGACGATTCAATCAGTCTGCACGTCAGACACACAAGCGGCAAGAAACTGGCAACGCGAGTGAGCTGGGGGCGTGTCCCAGTCTTTTTAACGCATAATGCGTTAGCAGTGGTCTGATGGGACATGTAGTCCGCTATAACCCGAGCGCCCACAAATGCAATAGTGAAGCTCTGAGGAAAGTAATTCGGAAGGGGGGCAGCTGAAGAGGTATATGTGAAATAGAGTGGCACCTCGTGATGTCATGTACTTATGGCAATCTGGTCCTTGTATGATCATATTAGGGGAGGCGGGGGTAACGGGTACATCGGTACGTTTTAAAGTGAGGGTATTTTTAGACACATGAGCGGCAAGCAGCGGAAGCAGACAATAGCTACAGGCAGACTATCTAGAGATTACTCAGTTCATTAAGATCATTCAGTCCCACCATGGCGGTGTTAAACCTCAAGATGAGGTAGGCCTCTTTCTGAGCAAGGCGGACATCTGGGTCCCCTCCAGCTCCCGGAGTGTTCTTGATGTTTGCTAAGATTGTCCACGTCAGATCATTAGATGAGTGTTCCTTTCGCAAAAAGTGAGATACCAGGGGCGCCGTCAGGACTTTATTGTTTATCCTAGATCTGTGCTGGATGATGCGTTGGCGCACCTCCTGGGTTGTTTTGCCAATGTAGACCTTTCCACAGGGGCAAGTTATAGCAAATAAGCTGGATAGTGGTGGGGTTAAAATTACTATTTCAACTCCAAAAGGTGCTTACCTCAAAGAAAACACTGGATAGTGATGGGGTTTAAATTACTATTCCAACCCCAAAAGGTGCTTGCATCAGGAAAGGAGCAGGGTATTGATAAGTTAAAATTACTATTCCCATCCAAAGGATGCTTAAATCACAGAAAAAGCTGCATACTAATGGGGTTAAAAATACTATTCCAACTCCAAAAAGGTGCTTGATTATGAAAAAGTACAGGATAGTGATATATTTAAATTACTATTCCTACTCCAAACAGTGTATATCTCCTATAAAATGCTGGATAGTGGTTCATTTAAAATTACTATTCGCACTCCAAATCATGCTTACTTCTGAGCATTTGTACTGCTTTGTTCACCATAAAATGGCAGGGTATGCTCAGATGTGAGTCCCTTGCTCACTTTGTCACTGGATTCAAGCAAGCCTGGCTGAAGATGGCTGTAATGCCAGAAACTGGTCTTAGGAAGTTTGTTTCCGGTCTAGGGAAGGCATGGCTTGGCAGTTCGGACTGGACTGTTCCAATGAGGCACAGGGTCAGACTGATTTGTATTTGGCCATGTCTGAACTGGGGTGGCACAGTTGGCTAAAGAACGGTGATGGATTAAACCCAGATCTGTTGACTGGGTGTGAGTGTTTGATTGGTTCAGATGGTCCGTCCATCACCACCCCCTTTTGTACCGCTTTGTTCGCCATAAGTTGGCAGGGAATGCTCAGACGTGACTCTCTTGCTCACTTTGCCACTGGATTCAAGCAAGACTGGCTGAAGACGGCTGTAATGCCAGAAACCGGTCCTAGGAAGCTTGTTTCTGGGCCAGGGAAGGCATGGCTTAGCAGTTCGGGCTGGACTATTCCCATGAGGCATAGGGTCAGACTGATTTGCATATGGCCATGTCTGAACTGGGGTGGCATAGTGGGCTAAAGAACGGTGATGGATTAAACCCAGATCTGTTGACTGGGTGTGAGTGTTTGATTGGTTCAGATGCTCCGTCCATCACCACCCCCTTTTGTGCCGCTTTGTTCTCCATAAGATGGCAGGGTATGCTCAGACGTGAGTCCCTTGCTCACTTTACCACTGGATTCAAGCATGCCTGGTTGAAGACAGCTGTAATGCCAGAAACCGGTCCTAGGAAGCTTGTTTCCGGTCCAGGGAAGGAATGGCTTGGCAGTTCGGGCTGTACTGTTCCCATGAGGAACAGGGTCAGACTGATTTGCATATGGCCATGTCTGAACTGGGGTGGCAGAGTGGGCTAAAGAACGGCGATGGATTAAGCCCAGATCTGTTGACTGGGTGTGAGTGTTTGATTGGTTCAGATGCTCCGTCCATCACCACCCCCTTTTGTACCGCTTTGTTCGCTATAGTTTGGCAGGGTATGCTCAGCCGTGAGTCCCTTGCTCACTTTGCCACTGGATTCAAGCAAGCCTGGGTGAAGACGGCTGTAATGCAAGAAAACGATCCTAGGAAGCTTGTTTCCGGTCCAGGGAAGGCATGGCTTGGCAGTTCGGGCTGAACTGTTCCCATGAGGCACAGGGTCAGACTGATTTGCATATGGCCATGTCTGAACTTGGGTGCCAGAGTGGGCTGAAGAACGGTGATGGAATAAACCCAGATCTGTTGACTGGGTGTGAGTGTTTGATTGGTTCAGATGCTCCGTCCATCACCGCCCCCTTTTGTACCGCTTTGTTCGCCATAGGTTGGCAGGGTATGCTCAGACGTGAGTCCCTGGCTCACTTTGCCACTGGATTCAAGCAAGCCTGGCTGAAGACGGCTGTAATGCCAGAAACTGGTCCTAGGAAGCTTGTTTCCGGCCCAGGGAAGACATGGCTTGGCAGTTCGGGCTGGACTGTTCCCATGAGGCACTGGGTCAGACTGATTTGCATATTGCCATGTCTGAACTGGGATGGCAGAGTGGGCTAAAGAACGGTGATGGATTAAACCCAGATCTGTTGACTGGGTGTGAGTGTTTGATTGGTTCAGAGGCTCAGTTCATCTTCACCCCCTTTTGAACCGCTTTGTTTGCCATAAGATGGCAGGGTATGATCAGACGTGAGTCCCTGGCTCACTTTGCCACTGGATTCAAGCAAGCCTGGCTGAAGACGGCTGTAATGCCAGAAACCGGTCCTAGGAAGCTTGTTTCCGGGTCAGGGAAGGCATAGCTTGGCTGTTCGGGCTGGACTGTTCCCATGAGGCACAGGGTCAGACTGATTTGCATATGGCCATGTCTGAACTGGGGTGGAGAGTGGGTGTTAGAACCGGCTGTCTCTAGTTGGCAGAGGTATGCACTTCTGACAAATAGGGACACACCTTTTCTAGTCAGGGCAAGGGGATCACACACTTAGATAACCCCTGCTCACCCCCTTGGTGGCTTGGCAGAGCAGACAGGCTTATCTCAGAGGCTGTGTGTTAAGCATTTATGACCACATACAGTAATAAAGTGAATACACTACAAATGGACACGACACAGTAGTATTATAAAAATAAGGATTTTTATATAAGGCTTAGCACAAGACCAAATAACGACAAAAATATACCACAGTCTTAATAAATACTCTTGGAAGGAAAAATAATTCAAGTGTAGTTTCTTCTTAGCACAAAGTCTTTAGTATCAAAAGCAACTCTTCTTCTTTAAAACAAAGTTCTTGGCAACAATGTAACCCACACGGGAGTCACACGACGTCGAGGCAAAGTTAATCCAAAGGGTTCGGCGTCGACCGCGAGGAGCGCTACGTCGAGCCCGGAGTCGAGCAGACCCCCACAATACAGTACCTTTGAAAAGCGAAGCACACGATGATCAGCGGCGTCGAGATGTCCGACGTCGCGTCTTCGGCGTCGATCCGGCCTCGGAGTCTGGGCGACCTGCAGCGGCGTCGATCGATGTCAGGCAGGAGCAGCGCTCACGAGGTAAAGCAGGATACGGCGTCGTCGTCGATGTCGATGAAGTTGCAAGAGTGAGCAGCGCTCACGGCGTCGAGAGGACTCGAAGTCGATGCGATCAGCAGCGGTGCAGACACGGGGTCACTTGGAGCTGGAGCCAAACTCGCTACTCACTGGCGTTGCTGCTGGCGTCGATCGGGCCCGGCGGCCGGCGTCGAGGAAGCGGGACACTGGAGCCGTTACTCACGATGTCGGGCTGGATTCGGCGGCGTCCGTCGGCGTCGAGATTGCTGGTTTCTTTCAGAGGTGCTGGATTCACAGGTTCCAGCAAATAGCACTTTAAGCAGATGAAGTCCTTTAGCCCTGTGACTTCAGCAGGAGACTGGCACTCTTCCAGTCCTTGGAGATTTTCTTAGCAAGTGTGAGAGTACACACACAGTTCCTCTCTCCTGGTTCCTTGGCAAAAATAAAGAAGCAATGCAGGATTCCCCCTAGCAAACAGCACACTGGCAGAAGGGGTAGGCAAGTCCTTGGATCAGCAGGCTTCTTGTCCTTGGTTTCAGGGTTCCTTGTCAGAAGTGATCTAAATTCTTGGTTCAGGGGTCCTTCTCTTATACCCCTTTTTGGCTTTGATCCCTTTGTCCATGCAGGGGAATTTCCCAAAATCCTGGGTCTGTTGTGGGTGTAGCCAGGCAGAGGCACCTGGCCTATTCACTGTGCAGGGCAGAGTCCTCAGCCACCCAGTAGGAGGTGGAGCCAGTATTGTCACTGGCAGGAGCAGAGCTATCAGCCTCCCGGCAGGAGGTGGGGCCAGGATCGTCCCTGGCAGGCACAGAGCCATCAGTCGCCTGGCAGGAGGTGGAGCCAGCATTGTATCAGGCAGGGCAGGCTATCAGAAGCTACTCTCCCCCTACTCTCAATGCAAATGTCCCACTCATCCCACACTGACTCAGCAGATCTCTGGAGCCACCCAGCTCCTGTCACACACACACCAAACCAGCAGAAACCAGAAATAGTTAGACAAGAAAATAGCCACTTTCTAAAAGTGCTATTTTCAAACCCAGAGTCCAAAAACCATCCACACAAACGGATGCGTTATTAAAGCCCGAGTTCAGGGATACCAAACTTGACATTGCACCATGCTCCCCGAGCTAGCTAGGATTATAGCATTAATAATCCTGGCAGCCCATTCTAACTAATCGAGAGCAGGTTACCTCGCAATAGTGAAAAACGAATATGGCTGTAATTCACTATTAGGACATGCCAACTTGGTCAGGCTTGTCCTACCTTATCCTTACAATGCACCCTGCCGTGGGCCTACCATAGGGGTGACTAACATGAAGTTAAGGTAAGGTTTAGGGACTGGCAAGTAGGTATACTTGCGCAGTCGGCGTGACAGTACTAGACTGCATGCGGGTCTGGCAATGGCAGACCCTCAGACATACTTTTACTAGGCCGCTCTTGTGGGCGGCACAACACGTGCTGCAAGCCCACGAGCAGCATTTGTATTTACAAGCCCTGGCACTCCTGGTGCACTAGACTAGGGACTGACAGTAAACCAAATAAGCCAAACATGGAATTCAATTGATACAGCAATTTAACATAGGGAGCACTTGCACTGTGGCACTGATCAGCAGTGGCACAGTGCCCAAAGCATTACACCAGCAAAAAACATCGGAAAACAGTGGAGGCAAACAGAAAAAATGGAGGAGAGACTCAAGCCAATGATGTCAGGTCTAACAGTGGGCTAAAGAACGGTGATGGATTAAACCCAGATCTGTTGACTGGGTGTGAGTGTTTGATTGGTTCAGATGCTCCGTCCATCACCACCCCCTTTTGTACGGCTTTGTTTGCCATAAGATGGCAGGGTATGATCAGACATGAGTCCCTTGCTCACTTTGCCACAGGTTTCAAGCATGCCTGGCTGAAGACGGCTGTAATGCCAGAAACCGGTCCTAGGAAGCTTGTTTCCGGTCCAGGGAAGGGATGGCTTGGCAGTTCAGGCTGGACTGTTCCCATGAGGCACAGGGTCAGACTGATTTGCATATGGCCATGTCTGAACAGGGGTGGCAGTGTGGGCTAAAGAACGGTGATGGATTAAACCCAGATCTGTTGACTGGGTGTGAGTGTTTGATTGGTTCAGGTGCTCCGCCCACCACCACCCCCTTTTGTACCGCTTTGTTCGCTATAGTTTGGCAGGGTATGCTCAGCCGTGAGTCCCTTGCTCACTTTGCCACTGGTTTCAAGCAAGCCTGGCTGACAGCGGCTGTAATGCCAGAAACCGGTCCTAGGAAGCTTGGTTCCTGTCCTGGAAAGGCATGGCTTGGCAGTTCGGGCTAGACTATTCCCATGAGGCACAGGGTCAGACTGATTTGCATATGGCCATGTCTGAACTTGGGTGGCAGAGTGGGCGAAAGAACGGTGATGGATTAAACCCAGATCTGTTGGCTGGGTGTGAGTGTTTGATTGGTTCAGAAGCTCCGTCCATCACCACCCCCTTTTGTACCACTTTGTTCGCCATAAGTTGGCTGGGTATGCTCAGCCGTGAGTCCCTTGCTCACTTTGCCACTGGATCAATCAATCAATCAATCAAAGCATTTGTATAGCGCGCTACTCACCTGGAGGGTCTCAAGGCGCTAGGGGGAGGGGGGTCCGATACTGCTCGAACAGCCAGGTCTTCAGTTGCTTCCTGAAGGAGAGGTGGTCTTGGGTCAGGCGGAGGTGGATGGGGAGGAGCTCCACGTCTTGGCAGCCAGGTAGGAGAAGGATCTTCCTCCCGTTGTGGCTCTTCGGATGCGGGGGACGGCGGCGAGGGCGTGGCTGATCGATCGAAGCTGGCGGGTGGGAGTGTAGAAGGTCAGACGGTCGTTGAGGTATCCTGGGCCTTGGTTGTGGAGAGATTTGTGTGCGTGGGTGAGGAGTCTGAACGTGATTCTCTTGCTGATGGGGAGCCAGTGCAGGTTTCTCAGGTGTACGGAGATGTGGCTGTTTCGGGGAATGTCCAGGATGAGGCGTGCTGAGGCGTTCTGAATGCGCTGGAGTCCTTTCTGGAGTTTGGCTGTGGTTCCGGCATAGAGGGAGTTTCCATAGTCCAGTCGGCTGATGACTAGGGCCTGGGTGACCGTCTTCCTGGTTTCGGTGGGGATCCACCGGAAGATCTTGCGTAGCATGCGTAGGATGTTGAAGCATGACGAGGAGACGGTGTTGACTTGTCTGGTCATGGAGAGGGAGGAGTCCAGGATGAAGCCCAGATTGCGTGCGTGGTCTGTTGGTTTGGGTGCGCTGCCCAGGGCAGGGGGCCACCAGGAGTCGTCCCAGGCGGAGGGCGAAGATCCCAGGATGAGTACTTCCGTCTTATCTGAGTTCAGTTCCAGGCGGCTGTTCATCATCCACTCGGCTACGTCTTTCATCCCTTCGTGTAGGTTGGTTCTGGCGGTGGCGGGGTCGTTGGTGAGGGAGAGGATCAGCTGGGTGTCATCGGCGTAGGAGATGATGTTGAGGTTCTGTTGGCATGCGATGGCCGCTAGGGGGATCATGTAGATGTTGAACAGCGTGGGGCTGAGTTATGATCCTTGTGGTACGCCGCAGATGACTTCGGTGGCCTCGAATCTGAATGGGGAGACGCGGACTCTCTGTGTTCTTCCGGTGAGGAAGGAGATGATCCATTCCAGTGCCTTCTCCTGGATTCCGATGTTGTTGAGGCGCTGCACTAGGGTGTGGTGGCAGACCGTGTCGAACGCCGCGGATAGGTCCAGGAGGATGAGGGCCGCTATTTCCCCGTTGTCGAGCAGGGTTCGGATGTCGTCGGTGGCTGCGATGAGGGCGGTCTCGGTGCTGTGGTTGGCCCGGAAGCCGGACTGCGAGTGGTCGAGGGATCCATTCGTCTCGAGGAAGGCGGCCAGCTGTCTGTTGACGGTCTTCTCGATGACTTTGGCAGGAAAAGGAAGGAGCGAGATGGGGCGGTAGTTTTTGAGGTCGGTGGGGTCCGCTGATGGTTTCTTCAGTAGGGCGCTGAGTTTGGCGTGCTTCCAGCTCTCTGGGAAGGTGGCGGTGTCGACGGAGGCGTTGATGATGTCCCGGAGATGGGGTGCGATGACGGAGTCGGCCTTGTTGAAGATGTGGTGAGGGCAGGGATCGGTTGGGGAGCTGGAGTGGATGGAGTTCACTGTGCGGATGGTGTCTTCGGTGTTGACCGGGGTCCAGGCGTGGAGGGTGGTGGTGGGGGCCGTTGGTGCGGTCGTAGGGTGCGTCGGCTGTGTGCTGAAGCTGTTGTGTATGTCTGCGATCTTGCTGTGGAAGAACGATGCGAGCGAGTTGCAGAGGTCTTGCGAGGGAGTGATGTCATTGTTTCCGGCGCTAGGGTTCGAGAGCTCTTTGACGATGTTTAAGAGTTCCTTGCTGTTGTGGGCATTGTTGTCCAGGCGTTCCTTGAATGCGGTTCTCTTGGTGGCGTGGTTCAGCTGGTGATGCTTTCGAGTGGCAAGCTTGAGGGTGGTCATGTTGTCTGTAGTTGGGTCTCTGCGCCAGGCTTTCTCGAGGGCTCAGCAGTTCTTCTTGGAGCTCTTGAGTTCGTCGGTAAACCAGGATGCTTTCTTGGTGACGGGTCTGGCGGGGGGGTCTTCAGTGGAGCGAGGTCGTCTGCGCAGTTGCTGGTCCATCTCGTGAGGTCGTTGGCGGCTTGGTTGGGGTTCGCTGAGCTGGCGGGAGGGTTCTGGCCCAGGGATGTGGCGAGCTGGTCGGCTGTGATCTTGTTCCAGCTCCTGCGGGGAACCTGTTGCGGGTGGTGGTGGGTCGTGGTCCTTATGAAGATGAAGTGGACGCAGCTGTGGTCTGTCCAGTGGAGTCCGGTGGCGTGGCTGAAGGAGATGTCCTTGCTGAAGGAGAAGACGGGGTCAAGCTGGTGGCCGGCGTAGTGGGTGGGGGTGGTCACCAGTTGCTTGAGTCAGAGGTTGGCGAGGTTGTCTAGCAGGGTGGTGGTGTTGCGGTCGTTGTTGTTCTCCAGGTGGAAGTTGAGGTCACCGAGGAGGATGTAGTCAGCGGAGGGGAGGGCGTGCTGGCTGATGAAGTCGGCGATGTCCTTGCTGAATTGTGTGTGTGGTCCCGGGGGTCTGTAGATGAGGGCGCCTCTGAGGGTGGTCTTGGGGTCGGTGTGGATCTGGAAGTGCAGGTGTTCGGCGGCTGTGAGGGTGTCGCCGGAGTTGGTCGTGATGCGGATGGTGTTCTTGTGGACGATGGCGATGCCTCCTCCAGTCTGGTTGACGCGGTCCCTCCGGGTGAACTTGTATTCGTCCGGGATGGCGATGGCGATGTCGGGTGCTGAGGAGGCGTTCATCCAGGTTTCCGTGAGGAAGGCGACGTCTGGAGATGTGGTGTCGAGGAGGTTCCAGAGTTCTATGGCATGCCTGTGGACGGATCGAGTGTTGAGCAGGATGCACTTCAGGTGGATGCTGCTGGGGGTTGGCTTGGCAGGTGCGGTGCAGGTCCGGATGCAGGAGAACTTGCAGGATTAGCAGGTGAAGGGTCCGTGGGTGCGTCCAGGGGTGGCTCGGTGACAGCCGGGGATTCGGCCAGTGTTGAGTGCGTTGAGGGTGGCGTGGTCGTAAGTCTGGCGGGTGTGCTGGCATCTTCGGGGGCCAGGGGGTCTGGCGCTGGGCGCGGTCCAGGCGTGGACGGGCACAGACGGGCTTACCTTTGGCGCGCCTTCGGCGCGCAATCAGCGCGCCCGCTGCGCATACGCATGCACACTGCCATAAATGGAGAGTGGGGAGGGGAGGGGAGGGGCGAGGGAGGAGCAGCTGGGAGGCGGGAGTGGGGTGGCGAGAGGGGGGGCGGTGATGCTGGAGGGAGTGGGGGTGGGGCCGCAGGGGAGCAGCAGCAGGGAGCGGGGTAAATCGGCGGTGGAGGCAGAGGGCAGGCAAAACAATTACGGCACAATACTAATCAGGGGGAGGACAGGAAAACAGTTATGGCACAATACTAATCAGGGGGAGGACAGGAAAACAGTTACTGCACAATACTAATCAGGGGTACAGAGGACAGGAAAACAATCACGGCACAATACTAATCAGGGGTACAGGAGAACAGCACGGCACAATACTTAGCAGGGGCACAGAGGACGAACTGGCAGCGGCAGTGGCGGCGGATACCGGGACCCTCGGGGTGGGCCACGCGGCGGGAGGAGCGACCGGCTCTGACCAGGTCAGGTCAGGTCACAGCTCCCCACCTCGCGGATACCACCTTTTGAATCCAGTGGGAGGGAGGAGCAGCTGGGAGGCGGGAGCGGGGTGGCGAGAGGTGGGGGAGCGGTGATGCTGGAGGGAGCGGGGGTGGGGCTGCGGGGGAGCAGCGGCAGGGAGCGGGGTGGGTCGGCGTGGATTCAAGCAAGCCTGGCTGACAGCGGCTGTAATGCCAGAAACCGGTCCTAGGAAGCTTGTTTCCGGTTCAGGGAAGGCATGGCTTGGCAGTTCGGGCAAGAACGGTGATGGATTAAACCCAGATCTGTTGACTGGGTGTGAGTGTTTGATTGGTTCAGATGCTCCGTCCATCACCACCCCCTTTTGTGCCGCTTTGTTCTCCATAAGATGGCAGGGTATGCTCAGACGTGAGTCCCTTGCTCACTTTACCACTGGATTCTAGCATGCCTGGTTGAAGACAGCTGTAATGCCAGAAACCGGTCCTAGGAAGCTTGTTTCCGGTCCAGGGAAGGCATGGCTTGGCAGTTCGGGCTGTACTGTTCCCATGAGGCACAGGGTCAGACTGATTTGCATATGGCCATGTCTGAACTGGGGTGGCAGAGTGGGCTAAAGAACGGCGATGGATTAAACCCAGATCTGTTGACTGGGTGTGAGTGTTTGATTGGTTCAGATGCTCCGTCCATCACCACCCCCTTTTGTACCGCTTTGTTCGCTATAGTTTGGCAGGGTATGCTCAGCCGTGAGTCCCTTGCTCACTTTGCCACTGGATTCAAGCAAGCCTGGGTGAAGAAGACTGTAATGTCAGAAAACGATCCTTGGAAGCTTGTTTCCGGTCCAGGGAAGGCATGGCTTGGCAGTTCGGGCTGGACTGTTCCCATGAGGCACAGGGTCAGACTGATTTGCATATGGCCATGTCTGAACTGGGGTGGCAGAGTGAGCTAAAGAACGGTGATGGATTAAACCCAGATCTGTTGACTGGGTGGGAGTGTTTGATTGGTTCAGATGCTCCGTCCATCACCACCCCTTTTTGTACCGCTTTACCTCAGAGAAAAAGCTGGATAGTGGTGGGGTTTAAATTACATTTCCAACTCCAAAGGTTGCTTGCTTAAAGAAAGGTGCAGGATAGTGGCATGTTAAAATTACTATTCATACTCCAAAAGGTGTTTCCCTTCTGTAAAATACTGAACAAATTATATTATTATATTTCAGACAATTTTTTTGTAATACTTTCAATATACTAACAGTAAATATATTTCTCCTTTTTCAAAACACATCTCAACTAAAACTCACTTACAAAATCAAGAAACATCCTAAACAATACTATCAAGGTAAGATTTCCGAAACAAAAACAAATAAAGAAATATATTAACTATATTTCTTTCCCTAGAAAACTTTACAAAACACAAACACATTTCAGAAACATCAAAGAAAATCAATAAATTTACCAAACAAGAAGAATAAAACCACAGCTAATTCAAAGGTAAGAAAAATTAAACTATTTCTCTATACAACAAATTAATGTGTTTTGCTCCCAATAAAGCAGGAATCTTTATGTAATAAACCTACTAAGGGCCCCATTAGGATGGTGGGCAGATCGCCCCCGCCAGGCCGGTGGTAGCCACCGCCGGCCTGGCGGGAGCAATCCGCCTGCCATCCGTGCCGGAATGACCACCCGCCATATTATTATGGCTGGGGGTCCTCGGCGGACGGAAAGAGCGTCCGTCGCTTTTCTGGCCCGGTTGCCTTGCGACCTGGTGGAAAAGGGTCTATATAGTGGCGGCGTCTATCAGACACTGCCAGCCATATTAAAATGGGCATTTTACAATCCCTTTCCGTGGCGGCATTGCTGCCACGAATAAGAATACGGAGTCTGCTTTGGGGGCCCGTTGCGGGCCCCCAGGGGCTCTAGGGGGTGGGGGGTGCACATGGGGGGTACCTATGGTACCCCCCAGCAGTTCCATGCACAACATAGCAGGCACCGCACGGTGCCTGCCATGTTGTGCATGGAAGTGCACAGCATGCCTTCCTGGCATTGTGGCGGGCGGTGCTGAGTGCACCGCCCGCCACAATGTCAGGAATGCTGCATGCACCTGCCACTGTGGCAGGCGCATCCTAATTGCAGGCACGGGACCCCCGCCCTTATGGCGGGCGGTCCCTTGTTACGACAGGATGGCGGGCAGACTAAGTCTGCCCATCATCCTAATGTGCTCCTAAGTTAGAAAAAGAACAAACTGAAACCATTAAACAGAACATGAAAATGCATGAATTGCAAGCTGCCAAATGTATTATATGAAATATACAGTCATTTTCCCTCTAAACAGGTATACACAATAAAATATTAAATATAATAACATTATTTTTTTCTCTTTTCAGAAAATATAATGACTACCCCATCCAAAGAAGCAAAATACCTGACATCAAAAAGAGGGAACAGACTACTAAACCATAGTGGGTATGTTTATTGTAAGGAGAGACTATCCAAACCCAGATGTCATTGGAAGTGTGTGCAATATTATTCAACCCATTGCACAGGCAGAGCGGTTACTCTTGGTGATACTGTTTTAAGAACCACAGACCATAACCACTCTGCCTCTGCAATGGAGACTGAAGTTAGAGAAAGGATTAATGAAATAAAAGATATTGCACCCATCTCCAATAAAACCTATGTTGCAGTTTTAAGGGAGGGATCCCAACACATTCCCCCACATGTTACAAGTAGTATGTCCACCATACCTAATTTGCAAAGAATCATTCAATGTCAAAAACAGATAAGTAACCCACAAAGAGTCACTCCCCAAACCAACTCTGACATATTAATTCTACCTAAACTCTCTGTTACTTATTCTAATGAACCTTTCCTCTTGCATGACAACGTAAACCCACAAAAGAGAATAATAATCTTTAGTACACCCCATAACCTAGTAAGATTAGAAAACAGTGATATTTGGATGATGGATGAAACGTTTAAAAGCACGCCCCATACATTCACCCAAATATACACTATTCACGCATACATTGACAATATTGTAGTTCCCTTAATATACAATTTACTCCCTGATAAACAATCCTCAATATATACTAAATTATTATCAGTAATAAAATCTAAAACATCCAACAAAAGTCCTAGAAAAGTAATTATTGACTTTGAATTAACAATGATTAATACAATAACAAAAACATACCCAGATACCCAAATTCAAGGATGTTTCTTTCACTTTTCTCAGGCATATTGATGTAAACTACAAAAAATCCTTCATTGAGGATTATATATCAGATAGCAAACTTCAGTTTGAACTTGGAAAACTAACTGCCCTTTGCTTTGTTCCTCCTGAAAGTGTAGACGAACAGTACACTTCAATTACAGAATTGGAATATTTTACAACAAATGAAGAAAAATTGATACCCATACTAAGTTATTTTGAAGACACATGGATTGGCCATCTAAGCAGGTTGGGTCACAGGAGGAGACCACGTTTCCATGTGGAGTGGTGGAACTGTTCTCGACCTGCTGAGAGGCAAAAGCAAACAAATAACAACAATGCCTCATCCTAATTTCTATCATTTTTGGGAAATTTTGAAGAAGGAGCAAAGTTTCTAAGAAATGAGAATGTAGCAATCATTATCAGGTAGTCTGAACCCACGTATTTCTACCAGAACTAAGGAAATGTCTGAAAGACTATTGGCCATAATTCAACAGTTTACGTTAACAGTGGCTTCTGACTACCTTGATAATCTTGTTCACATCCTACATTTCTAACACACAAAACATGTTTACTTGTCTGTTTTTCCCTAAAACAACTCCCACTAATTCGATAGATTTTTTCCAAAAAATATTTAAATTAATAATAAAAGTCGGGTCTCCTTACCTTAAGATGTTTTCTTTCTTCAACTCTTGGACTGACATTCCATCCATTACTTCACCAAGAGTCCTTTACTGTTTTTATAAACCACAGTAAATATCAGAAAATCCGTTTGAAAAATCCATAGTTCAATGAAAACTATATTAATATGCACACTAAAAAGTGTGCATATAAAAATACTGCACCCAATAAAAAAATCCCGAAAAATTAAGATATGGTTCCAAAAAACACAACAAATTCCAACGTTGCAATCCAATGCTGATCGAAATCCAATACCATTTCGTAAGCTACCGAAATCCAATATAAAGCGATGAAATAAAAAAATCCAGAAAATTATAATTCTTTTTTTCCGAAAAAACGCAACAAATCCAAAAAATTCAGCCCATCGAGCCAAAAAATCCTGTTGAAAAATACTGATAAACACATCCAAAAGATATAACTTTCACTAACATTGTAAAAATATATAACTGCGACGACGACGACAAAAATATTTTTTTGATAATGTCGCTAAACTAAGAAAGCACACCTTTCAAAATACTTTTGTTACATAAAGTGTTTAATATATATACCATTAACCACTTTATGAACCAAAACCAGTATTTAAAAAAAAAAAAATGACGTGGGCATACTACTGCAAAATGTACTGGCGGAAAATAGTTTGTAAACACACATCAAAACTACGAAAAATAAATTTGTTACATCAATGTACCTCCCTCGTCTCTTCTTACAATGAGCATTACCACTACACCAAGTGGAACATTAGGCTAGCGGGCGGAATCTGTCTGCCCGAAATCCCGGCGCAAAAAGGGACCGCCCGCCACAATGCTAGGAAGGCATGTTGTACACTTCCATGCACAACATGGCTAGCACTGCGCGGTGCCTGCCATGTTGTGTATGGCACTGCTGAGGGGTACCATAGGTACCCCCATGTGCACCCCCCACACCCCTTGGACTGGGGGCCCGCAACAGGCCCCCAATGGCAGAAACCGCCTGCCTTTCTGTGGCGTTGTTGCCGCCACGGAAAGGCACATCCCCGCACACATGCTAATATGGATGGCGGTGTCTCCCAGACACCGCCACCATGTTAGCTGCTTTTCCGCCCGGTCGATTCTGCGACCGACCGGGAAACCGTGGAACGGTCTTTATGTCCGCCGGGGTCCCCCCAGCCATGGTACTCTGGCGGGGTGAATTAGGGAACAGACAGTGGTTTTCAGCGGGTGGATGGCCACCACTATACAGGCGGTGGCGATCCGCCCGTTATCAAAATGGGCCCCTATGTATTTTAATAATGTAAATTTGTCTTACCTTAACACAGCTCTCCCTTGCTTCTATTCTCTCCAGCAACGATCTACATAATGATGAAACTCACGTTAACGCCTCAACGTCACATCATTCTGTAAAGATAAACAAAGGACAATTTCTCTCATTGAAACCAAAGGAAAAGCGTGAGAAAGTTGTACAAAAATGTATACAAAAATATTACTGGACATGATCATAAAAAATTTATTTTTATAAAATATCTATATTTGTACTATATTTTTTAATATATATTTGTTGATTTATTTCAATATTTATAAATATTTAAAGTATAATTGTTAAAATAGTTATAATTACATTACATGTTGTATTTGTTTATACATGCTATTTAGAACCCAACATTTTTTTACATTGCTAAATAATAATTTTTTTAATTACACATATAAATATAATATATTATATCTTTTAAACATAAACAATTATCAAATGAAATCTACTTGTCAATACTTTTTTTCCCTATTAAAAATTTAGGGGCCTATTACGATGGCCATTGCACTTTGTCCACCCATCACCATACCGGGAAATGGGACCGACCGCCAGAGGTGCGGCGGTATCACAGTAGCAATTAGGATGCAACCGCCACCCTGGCGGTCGCATCCCAGATATTCATCCTTGTGGCAGGCGGTGCGGTAAGCAGCAGCCGCCACAATGTTGAATATGCATGTTGTGCATTTGTATGCAGAACGTGACAGGAACTGTGCGGTGCCTTCCACCTTGTGCATGCATTTCAGGGGGGTACCATAGGTACCACCTGTGTGCACCCCCACCCCCAAACACCGGCAACTTGCCCCCACAGCCAAAGACCGCATGCCTTTCCATGGCGCCATCACTGCCATGGAAAGGCTAGAATCTGCACATATCCCAATATGGCGGGCGGTGCCTGCTAGGCACCGTCACCATATTCAGGCCCAGGACCGCACGGCAGGCAATCGTAACAATTGCCTGCCTGCAGAAAAGCGGCGGACGGTCTTTCCGTCCGCCGCTGTACCCCCCGCCATTGTAATATGGCAACCCGCCCAACATCATAATGGCCCCCTGAACCATCATAATAATAACATATTTCAATACCTATATTTTCATAACAAATTATTTCATATTTAAAATTAAAAAAATAATAATTAGAACAAAAAAAGTAATCATTTTTAGCTGACAATTAACTACTTACAGTTAATAATAAAACCTGAATATTAACTCACCAAAAATTTTACCTAATCCATGAAATAATTAGTTGCATTATTATCATAAATAAAAACTATTCCACACCAAAATTAATACCCGAGTATTCATCTTTTTCCTAAAAATAAAAATAATGTTTTCTAACAACTTTAACCTAATTAATATTAAGTTAATATTAATAGTAATACCTGAGTATTAATTTACCCAAAAAAATACCTATTCCATGAAAAAATATTATTTTAAAAATTAAAATATTAACTATTTAATAACAACATTAATACCTAAGTATTAATAACAAGTTAGTATTAATATTAATACCTGCATATTCATTTACCAAGCATTATACCTGCTCCATTCATAAAAAGAGATTATTCTCAGAATCAGAAACATTAACTATTTAATAACAGTATTAATGCCTTAAAATTAATAATATTCATAAATGAAAACAATATTTATAAATTAATATGTACTATATTTTAAAACATACATTCTCAAAAAGTTAAACACTTACCATACAATACTTACCAATGCGTTGTAAAAGCAGGCATTGTACTTGTACATGGGTTGCAATGGCATGCATTGTAAAATCCTGCAATGTAAGTGTATCTGCGTTGTAATGGTTGCATTGTGAAGGCATTGCATTGTAATGCCTGCATTGTAAAGGATGACTCCCACTTGAGCTATGTGATTAGTATTAATAATATGGGGTGTCTGCCCAGGGTGGATAAGTGAGAGCCAAAAGTGGTTATGGCTCTGCCAGACAACAAAGCCTTGTCTAATACCATCAAAGATGCATCTTGGAATGGGGCGCACCTTAGAAACAAGCTAGATTGCAGTGACTGGTGGCATTCATGGACAAATATGATTTAGTATTATTCCAGGAAACCTGGGCCATGGAGGAGTTTAGGCAACCTTTTTATGCTGCTTTTTACAAACCTGCTATGTCTGCAAAGAGAGGTATACCCTTGGATGGTCTTACATTCTGCCCTGCCACCTGTTTAGGTTGCTCGCAAAGGGAGACTGAGACGACCTTCTATGTGCATTGCTGGAATTCACCTCTGCTAGAACTCTAGTTTTGGTTAATGTATACTCAAGAACAGTCAGTATGGGCCAGAAATCCCCAGCAGTTGAGCAATTATTAATCCTCCTGTCTGCCCTCCCAAGGCATGACTTCAAAATCATAGGGGATGACTTTAATTGGCAATTTGAGCCACTAGACATTAGACCGAGCGAGGCCTTAGATGAAGAAGATAGGCAGTGGGCAATAACTGCAAAACTGGACCCTCTTAAAAAAAAAGGACTTCTATATATGCAACAGGCAGACAACGTCAGATAAATTTGGGCACCCCAAGTTTAATCGGGCCAGGTCTGAGTCCATAATTGATTATGTCTTTGTGGATGCAAAAATGTGGGCCTCGGTTCTAGAGTTTGCCATTTTACCACGTCACAATAGCTACCATAATGTCTTGGTATGGGACCTTCTAGTGCAAGATCGGAATATACAGGGGAAACACAGGGACCCACTCGATGCTATATTGCGTCTGTCGACATTACGGAGACGCATCAATTGGGCCAAAATACAGGAGTCCCCCAATTCTATTTTCATCATTTACAACATAATAGGGACTGCCATGGAAGACCTGAGCGCTTGCATGCAGGCAATAAATATAGAAAATAGGTTGAATGAAGTAGCCGCGATCCACTCATGTTGTGTAGCCGCACTGAGGGTCCTTTATATGCAGGAGGAAGGTCCAGAGAGACAATCAAATTATTTCATCCTGGAATTAACAGCACTTTAGAAAATCCAAATCTATCCTAATAATAGCATTACAATCTAAGGACCAAACACAGATCAGAAGTGCTACAATCATGTATAAGGATGCCACCATCTGACATCTGGCTTGTGTTCCTCGTGTCAGAAGAGCAAGAGTGGGAGGACGCTTGTTCCATCAGGATCATCCAGAATCATTGGTCTTTTAGAAAGGCAGTGAAAACTTGGTTATTCCCGGCATAATATCACAGCCTTGTCTCTCCTTCAGAAGTCTGTCCTGGACCTAGTGTTGGAATGCCCCGGGACTGGGGCAGCCATGCATTTTACAAGTTTATTAACATAACATAACACCAAACAGGTCAAGACTGATTGGGACATGACCAAATGGGGGTCCCTCCTAAGTCATCTTCGGTAACTAGGAAGGGAGAAACAATCTAGAGCCTAACATTGCAGCTGAAGCATGGAATGATCACTTACGTTCACTTTATGATGTTTAGGCTCCCCCTGAGGTAGTGGTGGTGAATAATTTAGATCTTCAATCATATGACCAGAACCAGGTTGGTATAAAGACTAATGAGAACTTCCCCATAGTTTCACTAGACGAAGTATGTAGAGCTATTTCAAGCATAGCCCCTCAAAAGGTGCCCAGAATCGATAAGATACCTGGGAACTTGTATCTCTCTGAACCTGATGGCTTGGGCTCTTACTTGATAGTCATCTTCAATGCTGTATTGGGTGGCATGACCATCCTTGAGACTTGGGCCAGTGCTGAAATAATCTCTCTGTATAAAAAAGGTCCCTCCTTCTACTGGAGAATTACAGGCCCGTTAGCCTCATAGATGTGATGGAGGTTTTCTCAAGGGTCATGCTAGAACGTCTGCAAGAGTGGATAGAGGACCATGATGCTCTTAGCTATTTACAAGCTGGCTTTAGAAACCGAACTTCAACCATTGACCAGGTATTCCGCCTCCAACTCCTCTGTTGCAAAACAGAGGTGCTGGAGGGTGATAGTCTGTATCTGACCTTCGTATATCTAAATTCTGCTTTTGACCTAGTGCTGAGAACCAATCTCTTGTCTGGTCTATCCACCATGGGGTCCCCACCTACCTCTTTGATATGACCCCCTGATAAGGAGGCTACAAGAGAAGAACTATGTGCAAGTTTGATATGAGAAGCTACAAGAGCTTTCTGAAACATTTCCAGTAACTAGGGGCGAATGACAGGGCTGTGTGTTGGCCCCAACCCTATTGTGTTTATATATCAATGGTTTGGTGTATACTATAAATGAAGTCAGTGACAACAATGCTCCCAAGTCCTGTTTCACCAAAATTCCAGCCCTGATGTTCACCAATGATAGCCTCCTCCTATCACAATCACCCATGAGGACTCAACGGATACTCAATGCATTTAACTCATTTTGCATCGAGCAGGGTCTTGAGATTAACATTGCCAAGATGATATTTATGTGTTTTAATAGGGTGCATTCCACCAGAACCATCCCGGTGCTGAATGGAATCCCACTGGAGAGGGTTGCCATTTTTCAGTATTTGGGGATCACTCTCAATGAGCACATGGACTGGGCCTTTCACATAAGGAAACAGAGGTTGAAACTAGCACAGAGTACAGGTGGACCCAGCTAAGGTTTATAGGTCTTCATTCACTAACAGCCAGATTCATCAAAGACCCGTTTTGCGAGTCTTTAATAGCGATTCATAAGGAATCGCTATTAAGGACTTGCAAAACGGGATTCATGTAGGAATTGCAAAAAATATTGCAATTCCTACATCTTCCTTATTTGCGATTAGCAAATTGCTAATCGCAAATAAGGAATAACTCCCCATTCATTCCTATGGGCCTAAAGGCCCATAGGAATGAATGGGGAGTATTCCTTATTTGCGATTAGCAATTAGCTAATCGCAAATAAGATAGCGATTTCAAGGGTGCCAGGGGTGTCCAAAGGACACCCTGTAGCACCTGTAGCACCCCTGAAATGCAAATTTACACAGGTGTTGCGCACACACATGTCCAAAGGACATGTGTGTGTGTAACATGCAACAGAGAAAAATGCACTAACGTGCTTTTTTCTATTTTTTCGCTATTTACCACAAAGTCAGACTTTGTGGTAAATAGCGACCAAATATTGCGAATTCGCAATTTCAAATTGGTTAAAAAATTGCATTTAAGGAATCTCTAATAGAGATTCCTTAAATCCAATTTCTGGCAAATGTGCGAATTCTTAATTAGCGAATTTTGCATTTGGGATGATGAATCCCAAATGCAAAAATTGCACTCGCAAAGGGCCAGATTCTCAGAATCTGGCCCTTTGCGAGTGCAATGTAGCTTGATGAATCTAGCTGTAAGCCTCTTAGCCCCCTAATGGAAATATACAAAACACAATCCCTGGGAGCCTTTACTTATGGGGCAGAACCACGGAGACACATGTCTGTCAAAGACAATGTATTGATAGAAAATAAATTCATCAAAGACTTGGTGACATTTCCATCTAGCAACCCCTGACTGCGCTCCGACTAGATCTAGGGCTGTGCCCAGTTCGGCGACCATTGCCTTAAGACCTTCTCTTCTGACTCCATAGAGACAAGCTCTAGAAGAACATATTGGGAAACCAAGGGCCAAAGTCCTACCCTGGCTTTCTCATCTTAGGGACACCCTGACTTGGGATGACCCTCTAACAACCTCCCTTGAAACTTCCAAGAAGAAACTTATGGATTGCTACAGGGATTCCACACTTTCTTCTCTAATGAAGGGTTCAACATAGGGCATTCTAATGAGGGATTTCAGACAGGTTAAAGAGGTTTATATATATGAGATTTTCTTGGACGAGATCCAGCCAGTACTAGCGATGAAGTTTTATGTGCATTTCAGGTATGGCTTGCTCCCCTTGAGCACGTTTACTAGTGCCTGTTCAAGGGAAATAGATTGGAATTTTCCGTCCTATGGTACAGGAGAAGAAGCTTTTGCCCAGCACATAAAAGAGTTAGACAAATGTAGATAGAACAGATCTGCAGGAATCCCTAACCACTCAGAGGCCCTCCGACTACTGAAATATGATCTCAACCTCTCAATAGTATTCACAGTATCTAGATTCTTCTTTTCTACATGGTGTGCTAGGAAAAGGTTCCTAGAATAAGGAATGGACAATTTATATTGACTAGAAAAGAGCGTTTCTCTGGTGACAAAGACTCAAAGACTAGGCTTATGCTGACAAGGCATTTGATTTCGAGATTATGTGCAGGGCTCCAAGATAGTAAGTCATTCTATTTTAAGAGTTATTTTTAATTAATTAGCTTTTGAATTAAATTCGGACCTTAACATGCAGATATTTGACTTATGGGCTTATAATGTTTCATTATTTTTACAGATTTTAAAACCCGAAACAAATGACTAAATGTATGAATGAATGTAAATAATACATACAATTTGGGAGACATACCGGACCATATAGGAGCACTTTTCTAAGGTCTCTCGTATTGAAGTTTTTGTCTCTTGGACTTTGGATCTAGTTGGGGCAGTATTTGCCAATTCTTGTTTTATGACTGGATCTTTTTCTCTTTTTACATGCACATTGATATCTGGTTGCGAAGTATTTTTATGATCCTTTTATGTATGTGTAAAGTCCTTTGCACTGTGTACTTTTATGGTTCATCGAACCAAAAAAAAAGTTAATATGATGATGAATAGTAGCATTGGGCATGAGGGAGGATTCAGATAGATAATCTCAGATGGTCCAAAGAGAGATTCTGAGCAGCAAAAGGCTTTGCTTGCCAAGTGGTAGCACTAGGAACCAAATCCATTAATGATAGCTTCAGCACCAGACTAATGGGCTGTGAATCTCCAAGGGCTAGATAAAGGGTAGTGGTGATACATATGTGGCAGAAGTGTTTGGAAGGCCTGCAAAGAGGTAATGCGTGTCAATATAGAATGGTCTGTGTGACTTCCAACACTTTGAGCTGACATTCCATGCATGTGTGTGTGAAGTGGGTATGTAACACGTGTGTCATATCAAGGCTCCATGTGTGATGAAAGTCTATGTGCATGGACCAGTGGTATGCATTTTGCATGATGTGATGGAGAGTGCATACTGCTTCCCTAAACAGTGGAAGTGTATTGACTGCATCTTTATGGAGGGTGGAGACCCAAACATTGAGGAAGGATAGAAAAAAAGTTACCCACATAAATTCTGTAAGGTCCTTGCTAGCAAAGGGCTGCTGATTAGTTCTTACTGAGTGATGGCATAGGGTATAATTTAAGAGTGCAGGGTAGGCCAAAGGTTTCTTTTTCTAAAGATGACAATGTTTTAAAGCAGGGCTTCCCTTGTGTCTGTGCCTGATGACTGCGCAGAAAGGCTGCAGACAGAGAAGTAATGAGACATCCTTCATCATTGTGTCCTTCATTTTGGATACTCCTCCTTGAAGAAAGCACTATTGCTACTTCTGTGAGACCCATCACCTAGCACAAAAGCTGTGTCAGAGTTACATCCATAAAATTCAATGTAAAAGATAATCCCCTTAAATCAGTTGTAAAACCTCAACATTGGATTCACATTCCCTGTCCGGAAAATGAGTATAAAAGTGGAACTGTGAAATGATTAACCTTTTTGCAGGGATTCTGCTCAGACACAGAACTGTGCACAGAGACTCAGGACCTCAGTGAATTAGGGTGAGCCAAAAACTCACCTTAGTACCCAAAATCCCCTACCAGACTAGCATCAGTGCCTCATTAGCTCTTCGTTCTCCAAGTGTGTTCAATCATACCTACCCAGTGCATTGTTAAAGGCGCCAGTATCTGGGTTGGCCACAGCTACATATATGTTATGGCTAGAACGTGCGCGGATCAGTTCGAACAACAGCAACAGTGTTGATATAACCTTGAAGGCCTCTGCACTCACTGTTCAGACTAAGCTTACAAAGCAAGTCTAGCAATGTAGAAAAACAAGTTATTCTCATGGGAAGCAAACACTCAGCCTAACTCTAAACAATAGCTAACGTGTGTGCCGTGTGCAAAAGAAAGCAAAAGGTAAAATGACGTTTAAACTTCTAATAAGCTCATGCTAACTTAACACTGTATGAATGCAAGGCTCAGCCCCACTACACCCTCCCTTGATCGGAGCAGGGACAAGTAATGGGGGCAAAGCAGGAACACAGAGTTCAAGTTTGAGAGATAGAATCAAGTTTAAATTTGCCATAATGGAAAAACAGGAGCAAACTCAGAATTTTGAAAATACTCCAATTTAGTTATCACTTGTGGGTACAGTAAAGCCAATAGGCCAGAAATGTTTTTAAAAATCCGTTGTCCAGCACATGACGTCGGTCGTGAAAAAGAGAGAGAGAAGGAAATGCACCTTACTCCAAAAGGGTATATGCACAGTACGTTGCAACAGCCTCCAACAGGAAGTCACTGTTCTCATCTGAAAACATTTCAACCATCAAATTGAGTAACAGGAATGAACATACATGTTCCTCAATAACCAGAGCCTCTAGTACCATCAGAGGACAACTCGGGTTCACTTCAATATAACTGCGCGCCAAGAATTCAAGAGTTGCAAAAATATTCCAATGTCCCAGGACTCCCTGCATCGCCGAAAAGGCCATAATCCCGCCACCCGAACAAAGAAATTCATGAGCAACTAAGGGGCTCATCAGTTGATCATAATCTGCGTTGGGAGACACCGTACTGCAGAGACACAAATCGAGAGTTCATTCGAAATCGCAGCTCAGGCAATGAAAGACAGGCTGGACGCATGTGAAAAAAGGAAAATCGAAACGATAATGCATAAGCTTCACTCAATGTAGCCAGAGGCAACGCTCCATAGTAATCAAGCATTCGGTTGCGGAGCAGCAACAGCCGGGACAAATTGTCTCGTGGCACAGGATGTGCATCCATTCTTATACAAAACAAACAAATTAGTATAAGCACTCTGGCAACCAGAGTGAGCATCAAGGGAAATCCGCCAAAGAGGCTGGAAAAATCGAATGAAAATATGCTGGGAGCACACCGAATATAGTTTGGAAGGAAATCACTAACAACTAAAAAAGTGAGTCAGCCATGTGGTCGAGGAGGCATTAAAGATAGTGTGAATTAACTCCCCGAAATGCAGGGGGAAATCCGTATTTAATAAGGCATGCACTTTTGTGCGGGTGTTTGCCACATGAAAGACAAATGTTTCATGGGCAGATATAAGGGCGACTTCTTTCTGGGACAAAAGAGCTCTTATTCGACTCATCTTGTTGAACTCTGCTTTCAAGGTCGGAATCGACGGCCTGATGGAAACATCCAGCTTCCCATGTGGAGGAGGAAACATTACGTTTTTGCAACAAACTACACATTGGTAGACCGTAACAATGTAAGGAATTCCTGCCAGCATCCCACAAAAAACTTAATTATTTAAAAGTAACTTTTAACAAATGACGGAAGGCGCACTCAATAGAATATCTCAGAGACAATGCTTTGAGTCCAAATAGTTATCTTCTTTATTGTGGTAATTATACCAGATAAAACAAACAGCCAACGCGTTTCGTTCCTATGGCGGAACTTCGTCAGGGCGAGAACTTTGCTGTATGAGTTCAATCAGAGAAATGGTAGGTGTATCCAAAATCGCGGGGGAGCATCATCAAGTATGGGCCATGCAAATATACTTGCCCCAGATTCGATTCAATTAAGCGAGGAGTAAATGAATAGAGAGAAGGTGTGTATTTTCTTCTTGCCCTTTGATAGATAGTTATTTCCAATATACTAACAAGATGAATTTCAAAAAGTTCCAAGTTCGGCTCCTGCACGGTCAAAAAGTTATGTAACCTAGTCGGTCTTGAGCGATACGAAGGGGCCCAGAAGACGCTTAGTTCACCTCTTAAGTGGCGGTATGGGCTCAGTCAACAACGCGCAGAGTCCCCGCATGCTAACAGGGAAGGACGAGATTATTTAAAAGTAAATAACTACCGTTTGCTAGTACTGCGAATGTGGGTGTGATAGCGGGATTTGGTGTACCTTTTAAGACACAGGTCAAAGGAGGTGCATTTTGATTACGAAAGCCATGCAATTGGATATTCCTACACACTAACGAGTGATTTGGTGTTGTTGTGCAATCTTCACCATTTAAATAAACCTCTTTTCCCTCTCTCAGGCACCTATAGATAAATGGTAGTGACCAAGCTTCATGGAGATAAGCGGTGCCCAGAGGTTTATACCTGCCAATTGCATAATACTTCATGCATGCTTCGAATTTGAACAAGGGAAAATGTAACGTTATTAACCCATGGACGAGCCACACAGCTGAATTTGTCTCGGCCACAGAAAATGGCAAAGGTTCTAACTTTTCAATATGTTACATAGAAAAAGTTGCATCTTTCATAGACATAAATTGCTGTTTGTCAGTCAAATTAAAAGGGGCAAACAAAGAGGACGTGTTCATGTAGTCCCAAGGCACCTTCCCTGCCTTTATTGTTTGTAAAGTCCATGCAAACTGCGTATTGGAACGCAATTGATTTTGGCCACGGTACAAAACAGAGACATCTTCCTGCACAATATCAACAACAGAGGAAACAATATTATCTAATGTGTCAATGCGGAAAAAAAGAGTGTTAATGCTGTTATCTACAACTGGGAGCACCTTTTCTAAATTAGCTTGATCTATAGCTCTTAAGCGGGAAGCAGCCTCAATCTGGGACAGTTTCCAAACTTCGTTGTAAATAGCAAATATCCACCTCTTGGATCTGCCGGAAGCAGGGCCCTTGACAAAGTCATTCAGATCAACATTGTCAGTCAATTTAGACAAATTAAGCTTAACTGACGCTAAAGTGGATTGTTTGAGCCAATTCTGACACAGCTTGCCTACAGAATAGGTAGTCACAGAATGGTCACTCTGAAAACGGGGATCCACACTAACCTGTATGCAGCCAGGGGCTAAACCCAGAAAACGATGTTGGCAAGAATCTGCACTTCTGTGCCACAACAACCAACCCTTAGGATCCAAACTGGATATGTTAAAAGTAGAATTCAGCAACAGGGTCTGTAAGTCCCTGATAGAAATACTGGTACTTTAATCCCAACCGGGGTACTCTTCCAATTCTGGAAAAGAAGGTGCATTTAATTTTTTAGTAGTAGCCAATCCAAAGCAGGTGGTTTGTGAAATTCGTCGAATTCAAAAACAACAGATGGTTCGGGATGAGACATGCACGATGCAAAGCCTCTGTGCCTTGCACTTGCCAACTTTTAGAACCCCAAACAGATTTAAGATCAATAGTATCTTTCCACAGTTCATAGCCAACAATAGCCAATTGGTCAAGAAAGGATTTGGAATATAACAATTTTGTGTGGGTAAGTCTAACTTTGGAAGAGGACTTTTCGATCATCTTAAAATAAAATGCATTAGGATTTGACTGATTAAAATAAGTTAATATCTTTAAAAGAGAATTTAAGCTGCCTTCAACAGGAGCGGGGAAATGTTCCCATTGCGTATAATTAAATATATTTCTCTTTGTGTTTGCCTTATGCAGGTAGTGATTTCCATAGTGTTGATAACAGAACAAATCACCATAATTAGCTGAATCTAAATATAAATCCTCAGCATCAAAAGCAGCATAATATTTCAAATCTGGAAACAAAGCCTCTACTGCTTGAACGTCCCAATCATCAGAGCGTGTATTTTGTTTTCTCACATGCCCCATGGAAACTCTTAGTACGTTCGAGACATTTATAACCTCTGAGGGACCATGAATCTGAAATGTAATGGCATTCCATACAATCCCATCTAAGACGGGCCAAGCAGTAATATTTACAAAACGCAGGTCTCTCTTCAATCTGTGTGTTGAGGAATGGGGTGCCAATGTTCCATTAATTAGTCGAATAGAAGTTCTCTCTTCAACATAGTGTCCATTCACAAGACGGAAAAAATACACCCCAAAGCCAATTGACATAAACAAAAAAAGCACCAACCAAATGTAAGTTCAAGGAGAATTCCCCAAAAATTTTTTAAACCGTGTTGCAAAAACAGAAAGTTTTGAAGAGGACTTCGATGTGGTAGAGTTAGTGTCAAATGAAAATCTAGACTCAGTTACCAAACAGGTTTGTAAATCGGGCAGTCCGTGGGGTAAGTATACTCAGTATCATCAAGAAGAGCATCAGGTGGGGTATTCAATAAAGGACTTGAAACTGCAGGTATCTCGAAGGCAACGTCAGGCCTGTTGTTAGGAGCCAGAGCTAAAACAAAATTTCTCAGTATTGATGGACAAGAGACCGCAGGTGTCATACTAAGAAGAATCGGCCACTCTGTGTAGTTTGACATCATCAATGGAGATGTACCTTTTTTCCTTACAAACTGGAAGTGGAGGTAAAATGACTGTTCTTGTGCCCTGCACGCCAAGTACAGGAACTGGAGCTCGATATGAGGGGCCAAACTCTTTCTTGTTATCCACCTTCTCTCGGACCAGTTCTCCGACTCGGGGTAACCAGCCAACTACCGTAATCTGCAACACAGCATCAGATGTGGAGGGCTTGTGTTCCTTTGTAAGACTGTCTCTCCTCTCTTGTAGAGTTTGTAAAACATTACAATGTTCATCTACGTCAAAGGGGGCAGCTGCCGCTGCCTGGTCTATACCTTTAAAGTCTGGTACAAACATTTTGATACCAAAGAGCATCTCGTATGGGGTCGGCCCACCCAAAAACCTTCAAGAGAGAATATTAAGTGCATGCTGTACGCCATTGAGATGGGCTAGCCAATTCCGGCCGGTACCTATAACTCTAGCTGTCAAGGATTGTTTTAAGTCACGGTTCATCTGCTCCGCAACTGAATTACCCTCAGACCTGTATGGAGACGAAAATTTGACGTGGACCCCAATGAACTCATGGCATCCTTGTACGCCTTAGAGGCGAACGCTGGACCCTGGTCTGAATGGAAGGTGCCACATGCAAAAATTCCCACAAAGACACGCAAATCCCTTATGACAGTTCGTGAATCAGCACTTCAGTGAGGCCACACCCATACAAAGTGTGTGCAAGAATCATGTGAAACTAAGATGTACTTATACGCAGTATCTGAAGAAAAAGGACCGCAGTGATCCAAATAAACCCAACCAAGTGGTTTATTGGATATGTACAACTGTGTCTGGGGCGGACGCGTAGCAGTCGAAGGCTTAATCTGCTGACAAATGTCATATTGAAGGACATAATCATGCGTCTGTTTATACAGTCCCCGCCACCAAAAATGCTGCTGTAGCTGACATACAGTAGCCGAAACGCCCGCATGGGCGAATGCAACACCCTCGTGAGCAGCTGTAATCAGCGCTGACCTGCGGTCCACGTTGGGAATTAATCTGTCACCAACGTCTGGTATTTTCACATCAGGAACTTTATCAGGACTTACATGATGAGAATACTTTGAAGGAAATCCCATAGGATATTTACTTCCCTTCTCAGTAGCGGCAATTGCTGCCAAGATGTCATCATCAATCTTACTTTTGGAATGTGTAACTGCTGCAACCAAATATGTTGAAACTGCTATCTTCGCTGCCTCATCGGCCAGACTATTGCCAAAAGCGTGAACTCCCACACGCTGATGACTAAGAGTATGAATTACATACACGAGTGGCAGTTGCTCTTTAAGTATAGCCACTCGAACCCAGTTCATTTTATGTTTTATTGTGCTACCTTTGGAGTCACGATAGTCGTTCTGAGTCCAAAAGAACAGATTGTCATTGTAAGACTGGAAACAATAGTAAGAGTCACTTACAATAAGAGTAGTCACACCAGGGTCTGCGTACTCCAATGCAAGCATCAGAGCACGGAGCTCTGCTAACTGGGCGGTACAGTCCCCTAATGTCTGTGTATGTACGACATCGGACTTGAATTCTCCATTCACGATGGTACCAACCACAATTGCGCAAGCTGAGACGTATGCATGCTTAGACCCATGCGCGACTTGCGAACCATCAGTGTAAATGATACAATGGAAATCCTCCAAAGGGTGCATAGTCAACGGGGCAGGATGAACAAATTCATACTGGAAGAACTTCTGCGACTGTAAGGAGGCGTCAAAAATGAACGTGGCATCCAGAGATGTGATGTTGCCCATTGTATCCACCGTGGGTGAAAAGCTTTAGAACTGGGTACACTGGCTTTCGTCACTGCCTCCAAGGCAGGATATGGCGTAACAACCAACATGCGTTTTCCCTGCGACAGTGCGCGTTCTTTCAGAATCGCCATTTGCACTGCTGACAGTGGAAAACTGCATTTCAGCCAAAGTGTACAAGTGTGACTTATAAGCGATAGATACTGAGTCACCTTCGTTAAAAGTAAGGTATGTGAAACCCACCGCTCCAGGGAAGATTCTTATTACCAGGTTGGTGTGGTTATCATGAGTCCGTAAGAATTTAGATTCTAGAAGATCAGCCTGCAAAGATTGCAAAATTGCCGAATGTTCAGGCAGCCAGCACGATTTGGTAAAAGTTGGTTGTATCAAAGCATATAATGGCTTTATAAGCTGGGCATATTCGGGAATGTTTGTACGCCCGAAATTCAAACATCCCAGCAAGGATTGCAATTTTTTCAGTGTTGTAGGAGCGCGCAGTTGTGTGCATTTCTCCAAAAAGTGAGGAGCCAATCCTCGACCTTCATTGTTGAGCTCACAGCCCAGGAACAACACGATGTACTCTGCAATGTGCGACTTTGCAAAGTTACATTTGTAACCGAAGTCCGCAAAATCACAAATGATGTGGTCAACACGGCACAGATGCGCCCATATCTCGTCGTCTGTGAGATAAAGGCCATCCACATATGAACATGCATCTGGGTCGACTCTCTCTAGAAGAGAGACTATACGGGCAGCAAACACACCTGGACTATTCTTATAACCCATAGCTAAACGTTTAAATTTTCGCTGTGTGCCACCGCTGGTAAAAGCACTCCATTGACTACTTAAACCAGAAAGGTTGTGGGCAAAAAAACCATTGGATATGTCAAGTGTGTTTTCAAACCTTTTACCCACAAGACCATCCACTAGGGCAGAGCCGTGGATATTCTGTACTGCACAGGTACGGCAATGCGAGTTTAGATGCCGGTAATCCAATACCAAACCATCAGGCTTGGTCACAGTAAAAAGAGGGTTATTCATCGGAGACACACAAGTTTCAATCACACCTTGATATTCCAATTGTTCAAGGATTTCTGCGACCAAAGCTTTCGCTTCACACCGCATGGGATATTGAGGTTGAGGCTGTGGCATAGACCGCAAGGGAATCTCATGTTGGGGGGAGAATTTTTCCCAACCACAGTGAGTACGGTACAAGGCAGGCGCAAGGGCTTTAGCCCACTCTTCTTCAAAATTCAGCACGTGCTCCTTTGACACGGTGTGCGCGAAACTAGGGAGGATTACCTCCTCTCCTCTCGGAGCTGCGAGAACAAAAGTGCGGGCCAGTCAGCCTCCGCTAACAAAATGTCATACGTAGTTGTAAGATTGTCCCAAAATACCCCTTTTATGGTACGTTGTATATCACCTTCAATTAAAAGATCAATTTCAAAAAGCCTATCAGGGGGAGCTACTCTAGTATCAGCTGTCTCAACAACAACAAATTTGTCAGTCGCGGTCACCTTCAGTAGTGGACCCAGGGCCTCTCGAACAATGGTAATCTCTGCTGCGCTGTCTAACAGCGTCAGCGCCCACGTCTGAATCCGAAGCTGCGTTCTCACTATCTGTGGCATATCTCGCTGTTAAGGCGGCAACTTTCTTTTTCTAAAACTGGGATCTTTTCTGCGAAGAATCATTCTGTTTGCCTTTTCCATCTTTCGTGCGGGGTTGGTCGCGACTCTGCTGGCCACCACATCCTCTGCCACCGCCTCCACCACCGGACGATGAGGCCGATGTGTCCTGTAAAGAACGAGGAGAATGTTGATCTGGAACCTGAAAACGATCAGGTGATTTAATCGTAGCGTGGTCGCGCAAGTCATAAGAGCGCTCAATAAACGCAGGCAGTGGTGACGCGGGACGGGACTCCTGTTTCTGTTGTTGTTTTCCCTGTTTCTTGTTTTTGTTCCAATTTTACTTTGGAGCCTTGGGTTGATCGTCTTTCTCAGACTTTGACCCCTGAGTTTGTTTTTTATCTTTAGCAGAAAAGGGCTTGACACCTAAACTATTACGGCCTATGGTCTTATAAGCCGCCGTAATAATTCTCGGTAACTGTCGGGGTTTGTCGGCATCAGGGACTTCGTGCAAAGCATTAGGCACTTGGAAGTTTACTGCATATCCCTTTATATTAGAATGGACGAGATCGGAAACTACGTCAAATGAGCCAAGGAGTCTCCTTCCCAATTCAACCGCAGCCTCAGGTCCGTGTTCATCCTGAACACGTTTAATGACCATCGGCAGGACAGCAATTGACGGAGTGCCGAAGCACCTCGTGTACACTGCCACAAAGATTCTACCCCATGACTTACAGTCACCGTCTTCGGGTACCAAGTCCTTGGGCAAACTAATTGTAAGAATCCTGTGTTTTTCTACAGGACTCGAATTAGGAAAAACTGCCTCCAGCTGGTCACATTTCTCGGCAAGCCAGAAAGGCATATCATCTTTATCGTGTGGACGCTTGCCCATAACCGCATTAACCATGACGGGACTAAGCTTCATTCCGCTCAGTCCAGCTGGAAGCGCCGTAACACCAGGGGCCCCGCCCTGGAAATTGCGGGTAACATATTGAACAAAGGCCATAATAACTAAAATTGTGGAGGTATATAGGAGCCTCAACTCAGCAAGGGGACTGCCCCGGCATGAGGATGCGGGGTAAATCCAGCCAAAAAAAGGGCAAGAAGCGCCTGGAATGGACAAAAGACATAGGGCTAGATGTAGGTAGAATAGATTTACCGATTTTTAATTACCGAATTTTACCGATTCGGTAATTAAAAATCGGTAAATCTAAGGGGTGGGAATGTAGGTTTTCCAGATGTGCTGGAATACCGAATCGGAAGAATTCGGTATTTACCGATTCGGTAAATACCGAATTGGTAATGCCCATTCATTCCTATGGGCTTTGAAGCCCATAGGAATGAATGGGCATTACCGATTCGGTATTTACCGAATCGGTAAATACCAAATTTCACAAGGGTGCAGGGGGTGTCACTTTGACACCCTCTGGCACCCCAAAAATAGGCATGTGCACCATGTGGCACACAGACATGCCCTAAGGGCATGTCTGTCTGTCACATGGCTAGGTGTGCATGCACACATGTGCATGCACACCTGAATTCGGTATTTTAACACCCAATTGGATTGGGTGGTAAAATACTGAGTTTGGAGGGCCTTTGGGACTCAGAAGAGTCCCACCTACATCTGGGAATTACCGAATCAGTAAAAATACCGATTCGGTATTTTACAGATTCTGTAAATTTACTGATTCGGTAAATTTACAGAATCTGTAAAATCTGGCCCCCTACATCTCAAGATGCCAAATACCGGTCGGAAACGGCCGAATTCGGCCGTTTTCGACCGGTATTTGCCACCTACATCGGGCCCATAATCTAATTGCCGTTAAACTGTGGGGAAGGGCGCCATTAAACCAAACACGATGCTGCCATGCAGAAATCAGAATTTCCCGTGTCCTATAAGGAACATATTCCACGGGCACGGCTGTGTGAGTATAAGTGCGAAACACCTGAGTAGCCGCATCCATTGCAGGAAATGTCACCCACGAGTAGAAAATCTCAAAGGGTAAGCTACCTCAGCACTCACCACCAAAATAACCGCCATGCCCTCCAATGTGACGTTATAAGCCTGCAAATTATTGTAGACCGCAATGCGACTATGCTGCAGTATGTCAACATCAACCATAACGACACAGACAAGAGAGGTACAATGCAAAACAATGTAGCACAACTGGGTAGTAATTCAAAAGGAAACCGTTTTGAAAGATTCAAGCTTGAAAAGACCTATGTAACTAAAGGTGGGTTTATCCGTCACCACTGTTAACCAGAAACAATAGTGAAGGCGTGAAGGACTGATATAAGCACTACTCAAGCGTCATGAAACAAGACCACCACTGTTTGGGCGCCATGTTGCAGGGATTCTGCTCAGACACAGAACTGTGCACAGAGACTCAGGACCTCAGTGAATTAGGGTGTGCCAAAAACTCACCTTAGTACCCAAACTCCCCTACCAGACTAGCATCAGTGTCTCATTAGCTCTTCGTCCTATAGCATAGTTACCAATGATTAGTCAAGCCAGAACATGCGACTTAGGATACCTCAGGTAAGGTGGGAAACATGAGCACTCTTTCGTTATACTCTCATACCAGTCCAGAACAGGGAGTAAAGGGAGACATGAGCAAGTTTAAACTGTTTATTTTAATGCCGTGATCTCAGGTGCAGCATCTTAACTAATACAAGCAGACATATTATAAGAAATAAGATTGTCAGCATAGTTACTATTCCATAAAATACAAAGGGAGAAAGCATGTTATAATGCTAAATAGAAACAGGTTAAATATATACCTATATTTCACCCTCCCTTGCTAGTAGGTTATTTTATAACTAAAGAAGGTCTCTTAGGCTTGCATAGGCGACCCCATACCTCAAAGATTAGCAGGAGTGAATCACATTGAGTTCTGCACAAGTTCTCAGCATACGAATGTTCTCCAAGTGTGTTCAATCATGCCTACCCAGTGCATTGTTAAAGGCGCCAGTATCTGAGTTGGCCACAGCTGCATATATGTTATGGCTAGAATGTGTGCTGATCAGTTCGAACAACAGCAACAGTGTTGATATATCCTTGAAGGCCACAGCACTCAATCTTCAGACTAAACTTACTAAGCAAGTTTAGCAATGTAGAAAAACAAGTTATTCTCATGTGAAGCAAAACACTCAGCCTAACTCTAAACAATAGCTAATGTGTGTGCCGTGTGCAAAAGAAAGCAAAAGGTAAAATGGTGTTTAAACTTCTAATAAGCTCATGCTAACTTAACACTGTATGAATGTAAGGCTCAGCCCCACTACAATCTTATTTCTTACAATATTTGTAATAAAGTCAACGAATAAAACATCTCTATGAGTTTCTATTCCTCCTTGTGGTTGATGCCTATTTAGCTTTCTCTGATTTACTGGGAATATTCATATCTCACTGGGATCCAGCATTTCGAATTCTGACTTTTGCTTTTATGAACCATTCTTTTTAGGTGTTTTAATCTGATTTGTTTCATTGAACTTAACCAGAATGAACAATCACAGAATGCACTGATTATCTGCAGAAACAAAGGTGTTCTGCTAACGTAGAGCATTTTGGTCATCATATATCTGGCCGTTGTGCATTCCCATGGCTTTGTGAGTAAGAGCGAGTACATAGCTGTAGAACAGTAAACAACTTCACCTAGGGCCAGATGTAGGTCGGTCGGTAACAGACGAAAATCGGTATTTTCGGCCGTTACCGACCGGTATACATGATTTGAAATGTAGGGGCACAATTTTACAGAATCGGTAACTTTACCGATTCGGTAAAGTTACCGATTCTGTAAAATACCGAATCGGTATTTTTACCGATTCGGTAAATCTCAAATGTAGGTGGGACTCTTCTGAGTCCCAAAGGCCCTACAAAATCGGTATTTGGCCACACAATCCTATTGTGTGGTAAAATACCGATTCCAGGTGTGCATGCACATGTGTGTATGCACACCTAGCCATGTGACAGACAGACATGTCTGTGTGCCACATGGCGCACATGCCTATTTGTGGGGTGCCAGAGGGTGTCAAAGTGACACCCCCTGCACCCTTGCAAAATTCGGTATTTACCGATTCTGTAAATACAGAATCGGTATTTCCCATTGATCCCTATGGGCTTTGAAGCTCATAGGAATCAATGGGAAATACCGATTCTGTATTTACAGAATCGGTAAATACCGAATGTTACAGAATCGGTATTTCCACATCTGGATATACCTACATGTCAACCACATTGATTTACCGATTTTCAATTACCGAATCGGTAAAAGTCGGTAATTAAAAATTGGTAAATCAATATTACCTACATCGGGCCCCTAGTCTTGCAAAGGGTCTAACCATCTTTGTCTTTAGACACCTCTTCAGATGAACCTAAATGATTAGGAGTATGTGTGGAGCATGAGACACATCAAAAAATGCCCTCCCAAGTTATTGTGTCTTGGGCTACGGTGCAATGGAGTGGCATATTGTGCTATGTCCGTCAAAATAACTTAAAAAATCCACAAATTCGTGACTTTTAGGCCTATAAGTAGGAATGGGCATACCTTGTGTAATTCGATGTAGCATAATTGCCCAGAGTTACAGTACAATTTCTAGGAGTGTAACCCAGCATTTGAGCTATTTTCCTAGCTCAAAATGCACCCACTCATGTCGCAAAATCACAAGGTTTGGGACCACAAAAGTGCTTATCAATATGCGCAAAAGCCCTTTTATGAATTAGAAAATTCTTCTGACTCATAAAAGGACTTTTGTGATTCTTTCTGAATTTCACAAAGGAGGTGTTTACCCTCCCCTTTGCAATTAAAAAACAGTTTATTGATAGTTTAGAGCTGCAGTTGCTGACATCAGCCATTGATGAGCTAAATAACCCACAGTAGCGGTGATGACTAATTTGCTATGGGGTTGTAGTCCTCTTCGGAGCCAATTCCCTTAAGGAATCATGGTGGCAACGTCAGGGGATAGAAGTTTTCCAAAACAGAAATCGTTTAAAAAAATAAATAAAATAAAAGCAGCGTTGCTTTTTTAAAGGAACATTGATTGCTTTAAAAAATAGTTTACCACTTTAGAATGCAGTCATAGGGATGGTGGTGAGATGTCCTTTGTAGGCCACCATTTTTATAAATGCAGCCAATAACAGAGGGTCAAAAATTGGCACCTGCCTAATGAATGTTAATAAAGCAGGTCATTCAGGAAACCCCTGTGATTAAGTATGTGTGAATTGATTGAACAGTACATAGGACAGTTTGTAAATTATTATACCCTTCGCAAAAGGGACGTGTGCAATCTGCAACCACATTTTGCAAATGAAATAATAATACATCAGGACCAATGTTCCCTCTAATTTTTTTCCTCTGTGTGCTGCAGTGGAGGGTCTCTGTGCGCTGCAACCATGGCTATGTGCGCCAGGAACTAAACCGCACCTGTCTACGGTGCCAAATGGCACTCAAAACATTTACTTTAAAAAGTGAAAAGATGATGCATTTTCACACATACAGCGCCACAATAAGGGTCTTAAGGGCAGTTTGCAAATTTATTGTATTGCCTGTATTTTCATTGTTGTGTCTGTGACTGCTGTTGTCTGTCTTCCCCGCTGCCTGTACGTGGTCTGTGCCCCTTTTTGTTCCCTCTGTTCCCCTCGCTGTCCCCGTGCTCTCTCTGCCCGGTCTTTCCTTCTGTACCCCTCGCTGCCCGTGTCCCTGCCCAGTTTTCCCTTCTGTTCCCCTCTCTGCCCCTGTGCCTCTCTGTCCATTCTGCCTTCTGTTCTTAGCTGCCCCTATATTTCTGTATTCTGCATTTTGCCTCTGTGCCATTAGTTTTTTGTGCCCGTCTGCCCTCTGTGCCACTTGTTTTTGTGCCCCTTTTGCCTTCTGTTCCACTCGTTTTTCCCTCGTTTTTTGTGGCTTTCTGCCCTCTGTTCCACTCGTTTTTCCCTCGTTTTTTGTGCCCTTCTGCCCTCTGTTCCACTCGTATTTTGTGCCTTTCTGCCCTCTGTTCCACTTCGTTTTCCCTTCGTTTGTTGTGCCCTTCTGCCTTCTGTCCCACTCGTATTTTGTGCCTTTCTGCCCTCTGTTCCACTTCGTTTTCCCCTCGTTTTTTGTGTCCTTCTGCCCTTTGTTCCACTCATTTGTTGTGCCTTTCTGCCCTTTGTTCCACTCGTTTTTTGTGCCTTTCTGCCCTCTGTTCCACTCGTTTTTGTGCCTTTCTGCCCTCTGTCCCCCTCTGTTCCACTCGTTTTTAGTGCCTTTCTGCCCTCTGTCCCACTCGTTTTTTGTGCCTTTATGCCCTCTGTCCCACTCGTTTTTTGTACCTTTATGCCCTCTGTCCCACTCGCTTTTTGTGCCTTTCTGGCTTCTGTCCCACTCATTTTTTCTGCCTTTCTGCCCTCTTGCCTTCTGTTCCGCTCCTTTCCCCAGCAGCTGTGGCCTTTTGTTTAAGTATTGCAGTTAATCAGAGCCCCTTCACGGGCTCCGATTAATAGCAATACTTAAACAAAAGGCCTCAGTCTGCCCCGCGCTTTACTAACAAAAGCGTAGAGACAGTTTCCAAACACAGCGAGTGCTAAAGTACGCGCTGTGTTTGGAAACTGAGTCCGCTTTTGTTAGTAAAGCGCGGGGCAGACTGTGGCCTTTTGTTTAAGTATTGCTGTTAATCGGAGCCCGTGAAGGGACTCTGATTAACAGCAATACTTAAACAAAAGGCCACTGTCTGCCCCGCGCCCCCACATACCCGCAAGCACCACAATCCCCACCAGCCCCCGCCTCGTTACCTGCACTCCTCAAGCCCGCTCTGTCGCCACCGTCACTGCATGAATCACGCCGCTCGCTTCTTTAAAGCGGCCGGCGGCGCTACTCTCTTTAAGCGACGTCCTGTGTGCGCGCTCCACGCGAGGTGATGCGCGGCCTAGAGGAAACAGTGATCAGGACCCTTACTTCGATAGGGAGATGAATGCCAATCATATTCAATGCTTATTGCAGTTCTACCTAAAAGAAAGCATCTGTTGAAATCTGCCTAGGGCATAATAACACAACATTTAAGCTGTTTAGATACTTTCTAGGTAAATGCTGTTGTCATCTGCTATCTGTGCAGCTACTGGCAACGTTATGCATAATGGATGTTACTTAGCAAGCCACCAGGTGAAAAATGAAGTTTCCTTTCCATTCACAGTGCCACTGTACATAATTTCTGCTGTTTAGCCAGCAGCCTTGAAAGTATATATATTGTTTGCCATTCACCATTCTAGTAGTGTAATAGTATGTATTATCTGCTATTTAACCAGCAGCCAGGAAAAAATAAGATTTATTTGCGATTTGCATGACTGCTGGCCAAAGTGTTGCCAACACCCAGGCAATGAGTAAAGTTTGTTTTCTGTTTGCTTGACTGCTGCCACATAGTAAATAACCTCTGCTAATTAGCCAGTAGCTATGTAAATAGTAAAGTTTCCTTTTTATTTGCATGGCTGCTGGTCAAACAGTACAGAATCTCTACTATTTAGCCAGCAGCTGGTTCTACAGTGAAGTTTTTCCTGCAATTTGCACAGTCGCCAGCCAAACAATGCTGAATCTCTATTATTTAGCCAGTGGCCTTGAAAATAGCAAAATGCCCTTACTATTTCCAAAGTCACTAGCAAAATAGTAAGTAATGTTTTACCATTTAGACAGAGGTCATGAAAGTAGCAGAGAAAAAGTCACAATTTACCTGGTGGCTGGCTAAATAGCTGCTGCTGAATGTTTTACATAACCCGTGTTACTACTAAACTCAATTGAACAATCTGGGAAGAATGAAAGAATTACAAAGATATTTGGCCATCAATTGGCCTGCAGTAATAGCCTTATCCTGCGTTACCCCCCAGGTAGGGGATCAGTTTGAATCTGGAATAATCACCAAACTGAAGTGGGTCACAGGTGGCCTCAGCTGGTGAAAAAGGACACCATATGCAGAGGAGACTGCCAGGAACAGCTAGGCATGGTATGACTCCCAAAACAGTCCAAACTACAGAAGTATTACAGAGAACAAACACTGAGAAAATTCTGGGGTACACTCTGTATGAGAGTGTAGGTGAAACAGAAACAAAAGACTGTCATAGAGATTGAGACATCACAAAGAAGTACAGGGATGGCCAGAGGCAGGTGGGAGCAGAGGCAGACATTGGCCTGTAGAGGAAGAGCAGAGAGTCAAACAAGAATGAAGAGCCCAAGGCTGTCAGTTATGTGCAGCATGCCCCAGTATGTTAAGAAAAATCCCTGTGTGGCGTCCACAACATCATTCTCCCACTTACTACTACAACATTCAACAAGTACACCAAATCTACTGTGAAATTTCAGTCATCATCCGGCAACAAGCTTATGAGTTCAGATTGCTATTTAATTGACAACAGCATACATTGTAAGATTTCTTTACCAAATTGTACTTAGGGCCATATGTATGAAGCTAATTTTTGGTCGCAAACGCTGCGAATCGCTAAAAAGAGCGTTTGCGATCAAAAATTCGCATTTTCCAATGTATGAAGCAAAAATACATCGCAATTTAAGGAATCGCAATAATAGTGATTCCTTAAATTGCATGAGCCAGAATTCTGTGAATTCCCTTGCGATTCCTTATTCTGCGATCATGCAGGTAGCGAAAATCGCAAATAATGAAATCGCAAATAAGGAATCGCAATGGAATGTATCAAAAAATCGCAATTTGCGAATTCAGCAAAATTGCAAATTAAGAAATCGCTATTACCACCAAGTGGGAGCAGGTGGTAACCAGGTGCAAAGTATATAAGGAATCCCACAATGCAACAGACTCTTTTCCACAATGTCTGGGCTGTACGTCATTGCGAGGAGGCGAAGACTGAGAGCTGCTGCACAGAGGAGGAGGCGCCAGGAGAGGATATTTCGTGAGCACATCACCATCTACCAGCGCACAGAGGAGGACATCTACACCCATTACAGACTGGAGGAAGACAGTATACTGGATTTAATTGAAGAGCTCAGACCCTATCTAGAACACCCCACACGCAGGACACAAGCCATCCCCACTCACATCCAGGTCCTGTGTTCACTACACCTGCTGGCCTCAGGTAGTTCTCAGGGGGTGATAGCCTCAGTAGGAGGGGTGTCACAAAGTGCCCTGTCGCGCTTTTTCCATGCATTCCTCGATGCCATGGTACAGAGAATGCAACACCACATACACTTCCCCAGCACCCCACAGGAACTAGCCCAGACCAAGCTGGACTTCTACAACATTGCCCAATTCCCACACGTCATAGGATGTATCGAAGGGACACATATCGCTATTTCACCCCCCTCACACAATGAGTACATACTCAGGAACAAGAAATGCTACCATTCACTTAACATACAGGTGGTGTTCGATGCGAAAAACATCATAACTGGCATAGTAGCAAAGTATCCTGGCAGCACACATGACGCATTTATTTTCCGACACAGTGGGCTATACCGTAGACTCTCCAGAGGTGAATTATGGCGAGGGATACTTACTAGGTAAATGCTTTTAGACATAGGGCACATTACTACTGACTACTATGTGCATTTCAGTGACTAATGAATCAAGGGTCCCCCTACTGGGAGGGGAACGCTCCAGTGCACAACCAAAATGGACCGTAGTCTAATTCCATCAATAAATTCATCAACAAGTTTGTATGTGAGATTTCACAGTTTAATGTTTCAAACTGAGTATTTTCTTGTGCTCATATATCCTTTTTCATCTTTGTATATCAAACCAAGATTGTGTTATGGCACACTTAATAAATCCATATTTATAATCCTCAACAAAGATCCCGATGCATTTCGGGCCTGGGCCCTTTTTCAAGGGAGAACTCTACAATGAAAAACGGAATGAAGCCAGAGTCAGTAATAAAGTTACATAAAATAAACATGAAAAAATGTCTCTCACTTGTAAATACCCTAGATCAACCGTGATTCTAGGAAAGGGTGTACCAAAAATGAGGAGAGTGCCAAGATCTGCAGAAAGAAAAAACGGAGATTCGAAGTGCTACCAAGGAGAAACCGTATCCCAAAGGTATTTCAAAGTTACAAGCCTATGGAAAATCCCGATGTGCCCAAAGATTCAAAGTACACCCTTTCCTAGAATCACGGTTGATCTAGGGTATTTACAAGTGAGAGACATTTTTTCATGTTTATTTTATGTAACTTTATTACTGACTCTGGCTTCATTCCGTTTTTCATTGTAGAGTTCTCCCTTGAAAAAGGGCCCAGGCCCGAAATGCATCGGGATCTTTGTTGAGGATTATAAATATGGATTTATTAAGTGTGCCATAACACAATCTTGGTTTGATATACAAAGATGAAAAAGGATATATGAGCACAAGAAAATACTCAGTTTGAAACATTAAACTGTGAAATCTCACATACAAACTTGTTGATGAATTTATTGATGGAATTAGACTACGGTCCATTTTGGTTGTGCACTGGAGCGTTCCCCTCCCAGTAGGGGGACCCTTGATTCATTGTTTACCTCACGCTGCCTGGCCAGACAGTGTTCTACTCTAGTTGCACCCTACAACTCTTCATTCTGCATCACCATTCAGAACAAACACGCTGTGCGAGCTCCCTCTCTGTTCACATTTCAGTGACTAACCATTTACATTCCTAACCACAGGTGACAGTGCCTATGCAGTCCGGGACTTCATCTTGACACCCTACCTCAATCCTACAACTGCTGGTGAGCGGAGATTCAATCGGGCACACATTAGCACAAGAGGCACCATTGAAAGAACATTTGTCATACTGAAGAGCAGATTTCGCTGCATCCATAAAAGCGGAGGAGCGCTCCAATACAGCCCAGAAACATGCTGCAAAATGGTGGTAGCATGTGCCATGCTGCACAACATCGCCACAAGGAAAAGCACGGCAGTGGAGTTGAGCGATTCAGAATCCTCTGACGTGGAGGTGCCTGGACCTGGACGCATGGCAGCTGGTGTCGCTGGTGCTGAAGCTGGCCGCCAGAGGCATGATGAGACCATGCGCAACTACTTCTGGGTAAGAAATAATGACACAATGACAACTCTAGTGGGTGTAACTGTGTTTAATTAGCATGATGAACAATGCCACATATCCTCTGTGGCAACTACTCACACTCCAAATGAAATGCACATGTTTCAGTCACAGTGCAAAAATTCAACTTGTGTGACGGCAAAGTCATCCTAATTGTGCATAGCAGGCCTATTGCTCCTGCCACTACGGTGCCTCTCCTGGATGGGTGGTGGGGTGTTGTTGCTCCGCACAGACTGGGCATCCTCCTCACTGGGAGTTAGTACTCCAGGGCCAGCTGTACGGAAGGCCCGCAGCTCGTCCAGAGCAGATGTTGCCTGCATGACTGCAGTGGCGATGTCTTGCATGCCATGTGAGAATTCACGCTGCATGAGAATGCTGCGCCTGGATGAAACGTTGATGGCAGAGGCCAATCTATTGATGGCCCGTGAATAACGGTCCATGCGGTCCTGCTCCCTGTGCCGTGCAGCACGTTCTGCACGCAGCTCCCCACATAGCTCTTGCATGGCGCCCCTCACCTCTCCTTGTATGCCCCTGAGCCCTGCCCTCATCTCTCGCTGTAACGACTTAATGTTTTTTGCTTGCAGGCGCTGCACCTGGAGCATGTTTAATTCCAAGCCTGCAAAGACTGAATCCTCTTCCTGTTCCGCAAAGCTGCTGGCTCTGCGTTGTCTGCGCCTGCCTGTGCCCTGTAGACGTTGGCTGTCCTGAGGCCTGGACTCCTGCTGTGGCTGTGTATCTTGGGAATGCAAATTGGCATTAATGTCCTCTGCCTCGTCCTCCATTGGTGGCAGTGGCCTCACTATGTGCCGCCTCTGTCTCTTGGGAGGATTGACAGGGCTGTCCTCCCCATCTGTATCTGGCTCCTGCCCTGCATCTCCCGAGTCTGCATGATCCCTCACTGTTCCACTGCCTGTGGGCTGTGTAGTTGCTGGTGCTGTGGACAGAACAGCACACATTAATTTTATTTATTCATTTGCTATTTCAAAATAAATTGTCTAAACGTTTGGGTATACATTACTTATTCTTATCCCTTTCCTGACCTGCACATGCCAATTTTGCCTAGCGTGGCTGCTTAACACAACTTAGATTTACTTTTGACTACATCTCCCATAATGCATTGCTGTAACTGCCTTTGTAACTGCTTTGGCTTCGAATGTGCTTCCCCTACCCTCTAGGTTGCTGCAGGGGGTCTGGGGGGTGGGGTTTGGGTTATGATGGCATGATTCTTACCTGGTGTGGATGCTTGTTGGTCCGAGCTGTCTAGGTCAGCCACGCCCGTCACGCTCTCTGGTACCAGAGTACCCTCCACAAGTTCCTCCAGTGGTGTTGATTCTGGCACAGTTGATATCCCTCCACCGGTGAGCTGTGACTGCTCCATCCTGGCAGCTAGGTTTTCTTTGGAGCGCTGGCGCAGGTCATGCCAGCGCTTGCGTAGTACCTCCACACTCCTGTGTGTGACTCCCAGGGCATTTACTTTTGCCTGCATGTCAGCCCAAATCCTTCTTTTCCTGGTCTCTGGCACCTTCAGGGAACTTTTACCAAAGAGCAAATCGTGGTTAGGCACCATCTCCTGTATGAGGGTCTCTATTTCAGCTTCAGAAAACTTCATTTTCCTTTTCCTGGCATATTCTCCTTCCTGCTGCTGTGTCCCAGCCATTTCCTTGTTGCCACTTTCAGCCATGGTGTGCCTGGAGCAGTCTTCAGTCTCCCACTCTCCCTCTCTGTGAGTCTCCCTCAGCAAACACTGTTGCAGCATGGGTAGTCTGTTACTTCCTGGTGGTGATGTCATCAGACTGCACCAGTATTCCGATTGGCTGTTTAGCGAAAATCGCAAATTTGCGATTTTTCCCGTTAAGGACTCGCAAATTTGCGATTTTTTCCGGTTTAAGGAATCGCTTTTCACTTTCTCGTAGATAAATAGCGATTTTTACCGAATCACTATTTATTTGCGATTTATTTCATACATATCGATTTGCGATTCGGAATCAGCGATTCGGTAAAAATCGCAAATTCAGAATCGCAAATCTTGTCCTACATACATATGGCCCCTAATCTCTGTTATTTTTTTGGTGTTGGAGTAGATAGTGAAGCTTCTTTGCTATTTGCATGGCCACCGGCTACATAGTACATGATCTCTGCCATTGAGTCGGAACCTGGGTAAATAGTTAATTTTATTTGTTATTTGCATGGCAGCAGACAAATTGTATATGATCTCTGTTTTCTGGTAGGTAGCTGGGTAAATAGAGAAGCATCTTTGATGTTTGCATGGCTGCCTGTCAAATAGTACACATTCTCTGCTGGATGGGTAAATAGTGAACTTTCTTTGATATTTGCACAGACATAGGTTAAATGGTACATAATCTCTGCTATTTAGTCAGTGAATAGGCAAATAGTGATGTTTCTTTGCTATTTGTACGACTATGGGCAAATAGTAAAACAAAATCTCTGCTCTTTATTCGGAGGCCAGGAAAATTGTGAGGTTTCTTAGGCGTTGGTGAAACTGCCCATGATTTCTACTATTTTAATTGGCAGCAGTATAACTAGTGAAGTCTCATTGTGTTTTGCATGGTCTCTAGCCAAATATCACAAGATCACTTTTATCTAGTCTGCAGGCCAAATATTGCATGCTCTCTGCTACTCAATTGGTTTCCCAGGAAAATATTCAAGTGTCTGTTATTTGCATGGTCACTGGCCAAATAGTAAATAATATCTGCTTTCTAGTCAGCGGCCAGGTGAACAGTGAATATTATTTGCTGTTGGCCAGGTGAATTGTGAGGATTCTTTCCTGTTTGTATGGTCAGTGGCTAAATAATACAAGATCACTTCTACCTAGCCTGCAGGCCAAATAGTACATTTTCTCTGCTATTTAGTTGGATGCTAGGTAAATAGTCAAGCATCTGTTCTAGTTGTAAGGCCACTGGCCGAAGAGCACATAATCTCTGCTTTCTAGTCAGCGACCAGGTGAAGAGTGAAGATTCTTTGCTGTTTACACGGCTACCAGCTAAATAGTATATACTCTCTGCTATTTCGTCGGCAACTGGGTAAATAATGAAATTAGCTACCTATTTACATGGCCGCTGAAAAATGGTGCATAATCTCAGCTATTTATCCAGCAGCCTTGTAAATAGCAGCGGACATTTTCTATTTACCCGGCGGCAAGGTAAATAGCTTCTATCGGATAATTAAGCCTTAACATTTTGAAAACTGGTTTGAAGAGTCTTTTGAAAAGGATAAGTTAGAAAGTATCTGTTGATAGTATTCAAGACAGGAAGGCAAAACTACTATTTTCAATAGACATGCACAATTTTCCCGCAATTATTCATGGGGACCTGAAATAGCAGTGTTGCTATCAAAGTGCCAAGCAGAGACCTATGTTTCTTTTACATTAATTTTGAAAAGTTGTAATAACTTACTAGCCAAAATGATTAACGTATTGGCTGCCACTTTAAACAAATGTATATCACAACAATATGCTGCTTCTGGTCGTAATTGTCTTGTTGATGGATTGTGTCTTTCCTCCTTCAGGGTGGTGTGTTCTGCTTTCTTCAACTAGAAATTGTTTCTATAGCCGTCCCTCCACACATTGTTATGAAAAGGGCTAGAAATTCTTGTTCCCGGGATACATTAGTTAGCTCGTATTATGTAATATTTTGGCGTATTGCTGCACCTTTGAGAACAGCATCTCACAACAGACAAATTCATATTTTAGAATAATTAAATATTGTTTCAAAAGCAACATTGATTCCACATATCGATTGCATTATGCATAATCCAAACAGGCCTTTAAAACACAATGCTCATGTGGAATGTTTTACTCATTCATCTCCTTCTAGTTTTATCAATTGTCGTCTGTTATGACAGGTCGTCAGCGCTCTTCCAGCTTTCTTATGACCTCAGCTGCCTAGGGCCCTCTGTGATGGGCATGTTGACATAATAGACAATTATTTCCCAGGCGATCACCCATTTAAAAGCGCCAAGTTTTGAAACAACGAGCTTAAATGAATTATCATTTAGATGACTTGAAAATGAGTGTCTTTTTTAAATTTACACTTTAATGCAATATGTGTTCTCCCCTTGCATAGCTAAAATGTTCTGTCAAATACCCTGTGGATTTTTTGTGGCGAGTTCTTGTCTAATTTGTGTTATCACGTAAGCAATGCTCTGGAATTAATGACACATTAGTAACAGAAATATCCAACAATTCTAAGTGATTTCTTTATACGGTAGATTTAATTGTGATATGTATCACACGGTGTCTTTCTTTGTGTTGTTGCTTGTACTGATCTCTTGTGTTATTGCTTGTGAATTGTTGGTACTATTCGTAATAAGGGCCGCTCTGGTGAAGGTCCAGTGGGAAAATCTGTGATTGAGCAATGCCACAAATACAGTCATAATGGTGCTTGCCTATGGAAGGGATGTAGTACAACTGCACCAGGATTGGCTAATCACAAAGGATGGGGAGGGAGCACACTGCCAGTGCCTGCCATACCAGCACACAATTCACCCAGTTACATTGTTATATATGCAGGGCATATATCTAGACTAGGCCTGGGCGAAGCACTACGCTACGCTCGCGGAGTGTGCGAAGTTTGCGCAACTTCGCACTACGCGAGCTGCACGTAGCACAGTGCGAACACGTGTAGTGCAGCGTAGCGTAGTGCAGCGCTCATTTTTTGCTTGTTCGTGGTCCTGAACGTCATGTTTGTGACGCGAGCAAGCAAAATGACATCCCGGCGAGATTCTCAACGCGGGGAGGTAAGGTTTCTGATTGTGAGAGGTTGCGCATGCCCACGACAGCTCTCAATGAGAAACTACCAGTTCGCGTTGAGAAAGCTGCAGCTCGACTAATAATCTACTCGAGCAGCAGGAAACTACAGCTCGCACTGTGCAAGATGCCGTTTTCAATGACTGCACAGTGCCGGATGCTTGTCCGCACTGTGCAATCATTGAAAACGCATCTTGCACAGTGCGAACATGCTACTACGCAGCTCGCGTAGTGCTACGTGAAGTTCGCGTAGTGCGAAGTGCACTTCGCGTAGCGCTACTTCGCGAACTACGCCCACCCCTAATCTAGACGTGTTTCAGGATATGTGGCCTTCTTCAGTAGAGAGTAACACTTTAAATTTGGGAGTGCGAGCAAAGCTGCTCACATCCTTCTCAGGTTTCTCCAATATTCATAGAACCCACGTGCATCTCAGTGAGCTTATCAGTACATTAACTCTAAGGTACAACCACTGGCATACCACTACACAATTCGCCCATAGACACTGTGGTAAATGTAGTGCATAATAACACTCACTTTAGTACTCACTGCTCTTGGTGGAACCAGTGCTGGGTATCTTTAGACATGTGTTTCAGGATATTTGCCCTTCTTCAGTAGAGAGTAACAAACTTTTATTTTGCCAGGCAGTGAGCTCCCTCCACGCTTGTGTGACTGGCTCCTTTGAGTTATTCGGTAGACAAGTTCATTGGGAATCACCTGTGCTCTGGGAGGGGTACCGAAACCTAAGAAGCCTTGAGCGGTATTGCCCAAAATGTGAGTAGTTACTCCCTACCGAAGATGGACAAATATCCTGAAATGTGTCCAGAGGTGCCCAGCACTGGCTGCACCATCAATGGTGAACACTAACCAATTTCCACTAAAGTGACTGCTATTATGCACTGCATTTACCACAATGTCTAAGTACGAATTGTGTGCTGGTTTGCCTGGCACTATGCTCCCTCCCACCTTTTGTGGCTTGCTCTCAGCATAACCTATGGTTATATGAAAAATTGTGTATATGATTGATCCTAACATAATCAGATAAAAGCAGAAAATACAAATTATGCTCCACCACTTGCACCAACTCAATGCACTACTGAAACTATTCTGCAATGCTTTCTTGCTGCTCTTTGCAGTCATGACAGCGGGAACTTAATGCCATAGTTTCACCCTCATATTAATATTTTTATATAAAATAAAAAACACACCTCCACTGCTGAATCTGTAAAGGTCAAGAGGTAAAGATTTCATTACACCATGTACCTTTGATCGCAGTGAGCGAACACCTTTTTAAAGATTCTTGTTTGATTTACATCGGTTACTGACTAGCTTTAAGTCATGCTTGTTTCTCCATAGACAGATGTCTGTCATTAGTCTCTTGTCAGACCCTGAAGGATGGTGATAATGACACGGATGCGTCATCATAGTCAATCTTCTATTCCGTGTGAATTCCTTCTTGTAATACAGAAATGCGCCGTAGTCATTACTGGAGACGGGGGATTGTTTAGCATATGAAAATAACAGTCCCCTCTCTGTCACTCTCTGGAAAACAGAGCACAGGTGACAGGCGTAGCTTGCTAATACACCCACATGCTGTACTGCCCCAGTAAAAAGGCCTGAGTGACAATGTCTCATTGCCTCTAGTCCGCCATCACCAGATGGAGACGGATTATGGATGTGTTGCCTCAGAGAAGGAGCCCTGGGACTGACTCACAATGAAAATCGTGAATCACTTAATGTGCGGTGTGCTCCTTCAGACTGCAGGAATTTACAACTCGTTCTCTGAGTCACAAATCACCCAGACTTACACGAACATAATTTATGATCTGCAAAAGTTTGGCAGGAGAGTGTATGTGATCCACCTATAATCTTAGCATGCTTCTGTTTTTTTCTAACTCTGCGTGTCTGGAATACCTATTTTAAAGGGATTTTCCATGCCTAGGATTAGATATCTGTAACATGTGACAAGTGCTTTATTTACTTTTTGTTCGTTTTTGAAAATGTTCCCATTAAAAGCATTTTCCTTAAACAAAGCACCCCTTCAAAGGGAAATATTAATGTACTTTTGCCCTTTCTTTTGCAACATTAACATTTAGATGATTTAGGTTTACATTTTGAAGGGCAGATATGTGTGGGGAATGGGGTACAATTGTTTGTGAATGCACCAATGTTACAGCTCTTTGGGTGCTCACCTCATTTGAAAGACTTTTCCCTAGCCACTTCTGCGACACTCCTGGGAAGTTCTACATCGACTCATCCATAGGGAACATCTCACTGAGGATGTCACACACAAAAAAAGAGACGTGGGCAAATGTACATAGGACATTCCCATGGTGTATTTCAAAGCTTCTTACTTTCTAAACCACATGTAGATATTACAGCAAAAGTTACAACTTTTTCTCACTTAAACTTCAAAAAACATGTTGGCCTGATTCACAAAGGGCCTCTGCACTCATGGTGGTAGGCCCCGCCGTCGTGGGGGAGTCTCGTCATTCAGAGCAGACTCGATTCTGCCCTGAGTGCAGAGACTCCACCACAACTGTGGGGCCTCCGCAACGAGTGCAAAGGTCCTTTGCGAATTAGGCTCACAATTAATTGGGCACTTTTATTTCACTTTACTGAAATGTGAAAAAATCCTCTCAACTTGTTATGTGTGCATTATAAAAACAGAAAACGTATGGAATGTTTCAATTAATCTCAACCACTGGTAATTGCTCGAGACCATATTTCAGTCCATAATTTTTTTTACCTCTGTGCCACTCCAGAAATGACCATGTAGCAAGCCTGCAGTCTTAATCCTACTCCAATAGGAACAGTCCATCCTGAAATAGCAGACAAAACACCCCTAGATGGAAATGCATCAACTGCAAACTGGTTTAGGCATTATTATCTATGATCAGTGAGAAGCACTTGAGTCCTGTGACACATTGATCATGGTAATTAAGCATTAGGGTACCTGTTGCAAATAGGGCATCTCACTGAGAAAAAAAAGTGGAACGCTTTAATTAATGCCATCTATTGGTTATAAATTGGGGCCGCTTTTATGAAATAATAGCACCAACAAAAATATTGCAATACTAAATAGCACAACAAAATATTAAGGGACAAAGATCGACTTTACAAATGTAAAGTTTACATACTTTCTATGCAAAGTATAACAACAATGACTCACTAATATAGTGGTCAACATTGTGTTTAAATATGTAAGTTTTTCGGAGTTAAAACATTTAACATTATGTTAACTTTAAAAAATATTTTAACTGAACAAAAATATCACATAAAAAAGTATATATGGCACTCTGCTAACATACAGCAATAGGATCCCGTAGTTGAGGTGAGAGCACCGTCAGAGGTGAGATGGCAGCAGCGTGAGTGGCTGTCCTCCCTTGCCTGGCCGACTCTGGCAGTTCATGCGGATCACGGAGTGCCCAGAGTTTTTCCTCTTGGAATGGGGGCGCAAAGCTTCTCGGACTCCTCGATCAGGGCTGGCACTAGGCATGGGCAGCGTGCTGCATGGGCAGCATGGGCAGCGTGGGCACCTTTCTTTGAAATGGAGGGGCCCTCCTCCCTTGGCCTCTCAGGGATTGTATCTGGATACATAAGTGAGGGAGACGCCCCCTTCAATTAAAAGGAGACCCATTCACAGACACTGTGGGAGGTCCATTGTCCATCATTTTGGCGCCCCCATAGTTTTAACTTTTAGCCCACAAGCAATTCTCACACCTATCGGACTGAAGGTGTGAGAAATGCTTTTGGGCTCAAAGTTAAAACTGCCGAGGTCGACAAAATGCTGGACAATAGGCCTACCACAGTGTCTGTGAATGGTCTCCTTGCAAGGGGCCACTTATCGACATTAGAGGGGCCTCGCACATTCCCTTTTAGCCCAGGGCCTCGCAAATCCTAGAACCGGCCCTGTCCTCGATGCTATACCTTCGATCTTGTTTTTGTTTTGAGATTCGGGAGCCCGCAAGTACCGAGCACACTGGGGAAAGTAGGATAGAGGTTGCCCCCGTAGTTCGAGCACTCTGTCTGCGAGAAGCAAGCAGTGCATGCTGCATACTCAAGCAAACCAGGCAGAGGCGGAGCAGTTTCTCGGCTCCTACACACCGACTGCCCTGCATGGCGCCCAAGAATGTGCTGGGGTGAAAGCCCGAGTTGCAGAATCTGCCTCCAATGTCAAAACTGCAGTTAGACGAAGTGAGGTTCTTAGAAACTACCTGATGGGAATGGTCCCTTGAGTATGGTGGAACTAGACTTAGGTAGTCAAAAAAACTGCAGAAGCAGTTTTGGAGTTAAAAAAAAAGATAACAACCACATTGGCTCAAAATGAAAATACCTCACAAGAGTTTCTAATAGGGGCACACATTTCTACTGGCGATCAAACCCAGAATCTTTCCCAGTCTGGACAGCCTGAGACTCTAGACAGGGGAGCTGAAGGCAGTCTAATCAACCCTGGAAGAACTGTGAGTACAAAGGGGAAATGTAAAATGGGAGAAGAGTGCATGAGTGAAGGGGCTGGGCCAGTGCTGGGTGAGAAATCTAAGAAAAGCTATAGTTGCAGTACCAAGAAAGACCCTGGCCTGTCTCACTGGGCACAGGTTTAACTCATGCTGAGGCTCCAGCTAAATTCAAAAATAATTTCCAAAGTGTTTCTGTTTGCTTTTATTTTTCTTATTCAATAGTTCCAATGTGTTCACTTCACACCATATTTCTTCATATGTCTATTGACATGTATACTTCGATTCCCACAATGCATTGTCTTCCGTTATTCAAAACATATGTATTCTTCCCTCTCAATGCATTTCGGCCCTTTGTGCCTTCGTCAGGGGATTATCTATAAAGATGAATAGCTTGTATCAACATTCATAATTGTGGAACATCATCGTTTTTTTTGCCACCACCATGTGTGTTTAGTTGGTTTGTGAAATAATTAAAATCTTGTTGTGACTGTCCTAAGCACTTTCTCAAATGTCAAACGATTAGTCTGATTAATAATAACAGTGTGAACGCTTTCGTGTAATTAGGAGCTGAATTATGGTGTCTTAGTACTGCAACTATAGCATTCAGTATATACACTCCTGAGTGGGGAGTGTTTCACAGGGGCATGGTCCACAGTTTATTTTTGGGATTGGAATACGGCGGTGCACGATCCATAAAAAACAAATCTTAGAAAAGTACATCTGGGGAGTCAGTCTCAACTGGTCACAATCGAAGGCCCCTAGGAGAGATATTAAATCAATCATGACTAGTGATGGCCAGCAGATCTCAAATCAGGAGAGTAGCAACTACCCAAGGGTTCGGTTTCTCTCTCTCTGACCATTCTGGCGTAAACGAGGAGGACCTAGAGTCACTTGGTGACTGTTCTGGCTGGAGGGACTCTCAAGAATCACACAAGAGTATTCTTAGTAATGAGAGGTCACCCCCAGATAAAGGTTTAACAGGGAGGTCTGCTGACGATGAGAAAGAAACTACCCCAGGAGCTTCAGTGGGAATATACAGACTCTCCAGATCTAGAAGGAACCAACCCCTTGGGAAGGATTCAGGGGAATCAGGACATCTGAAGGTTCCCACACTGTATATAATCTATCAAAGTATTATGGCGCACCGGGATGAGACGCACCTGGAGAGTCAGAAAACCCAAGGGCCGATTCACAGAACTAATCTGAGGCAAAATCCTAAACTTACTACTTTTGGTATTCACAGAAGACATTTAGTAGTGGTAAAGTTAGGATTTTGTCTTAATTTAGGATTTCTTTCTTAAATTAGGATTTTGTCTTAAGGTAGGATTGTGTCTTAAGTTGGTATTTTTTTTTTAATTAGGATTTTGTCTTAAGTTAGGATTTTGTCTTAAGGTAGGATTTTGTCTTAAGTTAGGATTTTGTCTTAAGTTAAACTTGAGTTTGTCTTACGTTTTGGTTTTAAGACAAAATCCTAACTTAAGACAAAATCCTAACCTAAGACAAAATCCTAACTTTACTACTAGTAAGAATTTGATGAGATCACTGGAAGGCTAGATGACGGACACCCAATGGAAGCTTCAAGACCTAGAGAATAGGCTGAGAAGGGACAATCATTAGATACATTTGTCTCATCCACACGACAAAAACTATTCTAAACAGTTGACCTTTTACCTAGTAGCTTCCTCCTGTCTCTCTGACACCAGGCTCTTGGTACTCTATCATAATCCCTGAACCTCCCGCACATAAACATGACCTCAGGCACGGCAGAATTATTCTGTATAAGAGTCACCACTTTTTTCATCCTTGGCCAACAGCCAGCTGTGCATGATTGCACTTGCTTTGAAAAGCATCAGCGATTGTTTTTAAAACCTTCATGATTGTTTTTAAAACATCCATGATTGTTTTAAAAACATATCCATTCTAGAAAAAAAATGGAGTGAACACTTGATTATAAAAGACCCTCACTCCCCCCTGCAAATTAGAGGAGAATTCCTTTCAAGCTGAGACAGAGTCCTGCATGCTGAATTTTCGACACACAGTGGTCTGACATCCCTTGCGGGCTGTCATCCTCAAAGCAGAGACGCGGTCCTTCATTTCCAACCATCAGCTACAGGGGCTGGTTCATCCCAGGGGGTTTCTTGGCTACACACATACATGCATATACATGCTGTACATGCAGATCTAAGCTAGGTACATTTAGGCAAATTACTTAGGGCGCACATGTTAGGAATATGCAAGTGCTACTGTTTTTATCTGAACTGCTTATGTTCATCTTATTAGCACTATGGTAGAAATGTATCTACTATTTACTATATTGGCATTAGCAATCTCTTTCGTATGCTTATGTCTCCTGATTGTCTTGGCTCATATGTTTTACACAACGCTGTCGCTGAACCAATAAATACTTATTGAAACGCCACCCTGTGTATTTTCTGAGAAAGCAAGCACAAGTGTCTGAGCGAAATGTACTGTACTGTTTTCCGCCATCCCTGGGGAATCAGGGTTGTCATTTTCGTGGTTGCCAGAAACTACCTACCCCACTGTAAGATACAGGGGGGCTGGTCGTGGCACTTTAGAGCTAGCTGGTCTAACAGCTGACATATCCTGTGGGGGTGTCCGGAAGTGGTTGGGACACTAAGCCCTCTGATTAGGTCATCTAAAACGCCCAGGTCCTGGGGGGCTTTAGGAACTACACACATGGCCCCGCCAACGTTGGTTTGGTTCTTATATTAACAGTGAAAATCTGAGTAGTTCAGCCAGGCTTTCTCAGAAAACCCTACTCGCACCTTTACAGAGTCATCTGAAGTGGGAAGGGGAATCCGCCTCTGCTGAGAAGATATACTTTGTGTATTGGCTGAAGGTTTAGCAAGCTTGTAAGGATAAACGTTCTCACATTGTGCAAAACCCTTAGTAACTAAAACGTTTTTTCTCCTGAGAATGACTGAGTCATCGAGTGGTGGTTCGGGCTCGGGAAAAGACGCATTTGCAAACTCTCTCAACATCACAGAGAACTGCAGACATGCAGTAACTAGGAAATTATTAGAACACGGCGTACCCTTAACAGGTGGCTGAGTTACCTTTGTGATTGATGCACACAAGGTATTCGCATCAGATGTATTCTATTCCTGGGTTCAGTTCACACCTGCATATCCGGTGACTAAATTGTTCCACACATAAATTGTAGTTGAACCACCAGATGACATTGAAGTCCTGTTTGTGTACCAGCAAAACAGAAACTGGTTTAAAGGCACCCTCCCACACACAACATCCATCGTTATTGGTCCACTCAGCATAGAAGGAGAGACCTGACCGGTCTTAGCGACATATACTCCAAAGATAGATACACTACCAGTGGATGAAGTCTGTACAGTATGCAAAGACATAGTCAGGCTTTAAGACACAACGTCCAGTTCGTCATGTAAACATTAACAGTCCAACCTGCGAAAAATGCTCCAGCTGGTCCACATCAGACCATACCAACAAGTAACCTACAGACACTGAAATCAGTAATAGGGACAATTCCATCCAAACAGGAGCAAATTCCATTCTGGATAGCACAAAAAATAGCACAGCTGGAAGCAGTATTTCCCCACACAGGTCCACAGGAAAAACATAGAATGTTAATCATTTGCTTGCCAATGGGGATGGATCCCTCGATCAAGGATGGTACCACTTGGGGAACAATCTTTGCTGCCGTTTATGTCAGAGTATATGGTACCCCTTCCTTAGCAGTTGTTCCAGAAGTATTGAAACAGATACAGAACGCGTATGGGGCTGGATCTGCCCTGGACTTGGGGATGAAACTGATGGGTAATTTTTCCCAAGTCTCTGCAATAATGCTGAGCAACATAAAGGGGGAGGCAACAGCAGTGGCCATCCACTGCCACCTAAGGGAAAGAGCTCCTATCAAGAGGGAGCAAGAATTACCAAAAATAATCGAAGAAACCTATGCTGCATTAGGTAGAGATAATATTGGAACCAAAGCTGGAAAGCCACAAATGGTGGTTAGTGCCGACAAAGACAACTCAAAGCAAGCACCTGCTCCTTCAAAAAAGAAATGGGAAAACTAGAATTCTAAAAATAACAATTTAGAAAAGAACTCCCCAACTGGAGTCCTCTGAAAAGTGGTACAACCTTAGGAATCATGATAACATTAGGAAACCTGGCAGGTATCAGGACACTGATACATGTTCCTTTCTTTACTTTCAGAGTTCATAAAAAAACTTGGAGAGGGACGGGCGATCAGAACAAAAGAAAGAAGCTTGACCAAATACAAAAAGGGAAACACATTTCACTTCAGATTATATTATGAAACAGGAAGAGCAACCTAAAGCAAAACCTCAATTCAAAAAAGATGTAAGTAGCCGGCTTAAAAATGATAAAAATGCCAGGTTACTGAGGACTCAGCTCCTGAATGGGTAATGGGCTCTGGCAATGCTTGGGAGCACAGCAGAAGTAACAATAGCTCACCGGAACCTGAAGGATTTTATAGTGACAGCTGTATTGAATGAACTCTTCATGGTGGAAACACCTGATATGAGAGTTAGTATCCCACACAGACTGTATGAAATTACACTACAAACAGAGGGGGACATCTCGAGAAAAGTTAAAGATCTCTTTTGGGAGAACTTAACAAATGGTTATGACATACTGCTAGCAGAAAGAAATTGGCCACCAGAGTTTATGATGGATTGCCCAAAAGGGGAAAGCATAATTTTGCCTGCTTTCTCCAACTTCGTTCCAGAATCTCTAAAACGTTTATACACGCAGGAGTGAGCGGTAGCGCTAGCTCCGGCATTATATAATTACCATTGTAGGGTGGGACATGGAGTGTACTCACCATGACTTCCCATTAAAATCTACTCCAAATCCACAGAGATAGTACCCTATTAAAAATGATGCAAAAAAGGCAGGTTAAAGAAATTCTATACCAACTTGAATACCAAAGTCTTATTGAGACTTGCACTTCTCCTATAAATAATCCTTTGTTTCCAGCAATGAAACCTGACAACACATATTGTCCAGTTTTAGATTACCAACATTTATCTACATGCACACAAGCATTTGCTGTCTGAAATGGATTCTTCTGCCAAAATATAGTTCATGAAGGCAGATATTTGACAGCATTCTCTGCCTAAGCACTCAGCAACATTTTTTGTGTTTGCCTCAGGGGTATAAGAACAGCCCAGGGTTATTCCAGGCAAGAGTGTCAGAATTATTAAAAACATGTGATGAGGAAGTTGTGTCCTATGTAGATGATATCTATCTGACAGACGATTAATTACTTGAACACTTGAGCAGGGTGAACAACATAATTGTTGGTTTTGCTAATTTGGGGTACAAATTTGATTTAAAAAAAATCAAAAATTGTGCATCTCAATCTCCTGTTTTTAGGATACAAGCAGTCAAGTAAAGGCAGGAGCCTAGCAGCCAGCTTTTTAGGAAAGTGTGCGCTGCTCCCACCTCCTAAGAAAATCAAAGGTTTGCAATCCATTTTAGTCACACATCAGTGGACAGAGCAACACACAAATACTCTACGTTCAGTTCAGGCTGTCATGATAGCATCCAAACATTTGCACACACGTGTAAATACCACTAACTTAGTGATCCCGGTAATTCCAGGTTTATCAGGATTTATTTATATCACTTTCAATGAAGGTGAGACAGTCCCAATTGCATATAAATCACATTTATACACAAATGCTGAAATGCGATTTGCAGCAACTGAAAAAATATTGACCGCAGTACAGACTGCTGTAGTGAGAGAAAGAGATCGTGGTTACCCCGGTACCAACTTTAGAAACTGTTACCAAAGCGAGCATTCCCAATGCAAAGCCACTGCATCCACGATGGCTACAATGGGCTAATTCTCTCACTGCAACATATGTAGATCACAACTACAATTCTACATTAAAAACACAATTGGTCCTGTAGTACGAACAAGAATACCCTCTGCCAAATAAAATCTTGCCTCTAGAAAAATATGAATACATCATTTATACTGATGGTTCTGCTCAGCCTGCCATAGTAAGTAAACAACAGTATATCGCAGTATGTGCTATAGTGAAGTGATGTATGCAGGATGGTAGGCTCCATCCCAGCAATGCGAATACTCAGTCTCTAGGAGATTGTACAGCACAGTTGGCAGAGCTGAAAGCCCTGATATGAGCGCTACAATACACAGATCAGAAATTACCCACACTGATAGTGGGCGATTAGTTTTACTGTGTAAGTCCTTTATTGAATATCTTCATTACTGGGGACAGAATGGGTTTAGAGATTCCAAGGGTTGCACAATTAAACATAAATTGTAATGGGAACAAGTGGCAAAGTTGAAAGCAGGCCTGCCATGGGCTCAAGTTATTCACACATTGAGTCATCAGCGTGTTGACGTACACATTGAAGGGAATTCGCTGGCTGATGAAGCTGCCAAGGCGACAGTGAGAAATGCTGCCGTTACTACAATCACTCGTTCTAGCACAAGGATAGACAGAGACATACTGATAGCTGTCAACGCCTCAAAGAACGGCTCTGCCATCCCGAAAGGCTTTCCACTCAAATATTCCTATGAATTAGATGCACAAAGCACACTGTATGCTCAAATTCCAGGAGTGGGGAATAGAGTTATACCAATTATATAGATCGCATACTGGGTTTAATACTAGCTGCCACAAGGGTCTATGCTCTGCACATGCAGGAGTCACCGCTACAGTTTCATTACTGAAGTGGCTGTTCTGGTGGCCAAGTTTGTCTAAACAAACAAAGGTTTATATTTTAAAGTATGACATACTTCAGCAGATGAAAGGTTCCACTGTAGCACGGCCACCGCAAACACCATTACTCATTTCAGACAGACCCCTCGCATGTGTCTATTTGACGGGGCTTACAAGTACATCTTGGTGGCAGTAGATTCATGCTGTAGATTTCTATGGGTTTGGCCTCAGCGCGCGGCTGATGCTTGAACTGTTATGAAGGATTTGCGAGTCTTTATCAGGACATACGCAATTGACGTTACATTCAGAATGTGGCCCTGTGTTTAGATCTCTGGCTTACAAGGAAGCAATGGGAAGTATGGGTGTGGCCTTGCGCTACTCCTCCTCCTACGATCCTGAGGGAAATTTGGTGGTGGAGTGGAAAAACCGAGACCTAAAACAATCCTTAACAGCAAGGGTATTAGATGTGGGCGGTAGTTGGGTCAATCACCTATATGGGGTCCAGAGGGCACTAAACAATATGCTAAGAAAATCCTTGGGAGGACGTACCCCCCATGAGATCGTATTTGGAACAATAATGTGGGTACCTGACCTTGATTGTGCCAGCACAGTGACGGATGTAAAACCATTTGACTTGAATGATATTGTGGCTGTTTTACAGAAACTCAATTAATCCTGGGCATTACAAAGCAACGTTCAAGTAAAATTCACCATCACTGGTGAAGTGAAACCAGTTTAGTCAGGACCTGGTCAGAGAAAAGATCGTGGACAAGAAGGAGTTTGGGCCATCCGACAGAAAACCTGTTCCTGTCCTGGCAGTTCAAGGAACAAGCGCAATACTTTTTCCTCCTCTTGCCAGCAGAAAAGATAATAGATTTGTCTCCATTGATCTGATCAAACCACACTATGCGGCCGATTCTCAACAGTAGGCCACGTGGAGTCATGAGTTGCCACAGATCTCCTCTTGCTACTATACGGGAAGTTCAAATGGAAAGACTAATAACGTTTCAAGACTCCTCTGTGCAATTCTATTGCAATTCTATCTCTTGCTGAAAAAGACTTACTTTGTGTCCCCTTGGCTGCATCTTTGGCTTGTTAATTTGGATTGGCATAGTAGCTGTCTTTTTCCTACTACTGAATGGACATTACTTCCCGCAACACTCTGCAGTACAACATGTGAACTTGTTCTTGTTTTCACTTACGGCATCACACCGTGAACAAAGAGGCTTGTCCCTGGTGAACATTACAGCAATTCCTGTACTGGACAGCATAGTTTGGGATAGAGTTTCATATGAGGTATTTGGTCCTACTGAACATTTAAAAATTCCACACATGTTCCAAATTTCAATGAATGATTTCATGACCTTGAGTACACTCTCTGATTATTGGAACATTGAGACTGTAAATACTATGCTCTCAGATTTAGAACAATCTGCTGCATTTTCTTACAGGGAATTGTATGAAGATACACCTGACTTCGACAGTATGTATTTTTACCAGCATTATGGTCATCGCTTTTTGCACAGAGCTAGTGTTCCATGCACTGTAAACACTTAACATGAATGGGAACATTGCCCAACACCACGGAAGGGTTGTTCCGCACATTTGCACGAAAATGTTTATACCTCTCAGGGTTCAATACATCGGACCCAATGTCATACTACTATAAGCTAGTATAGACTAATGAACTGCAAACAAAATGATGCTGATAAACACCAAGCTCATATATTCAGCACCTTTTATCTCCCAACTGTCAATACAAGGTTTCGACTTTTGGAGGGACACTATAGACACAAAATCCATCTGGGGGACGAAAGATTGGCAGGTTGAGGGATCTGAGGCTTTATTCAGAGCTTGCCCCATAATGTTTACAGATAATATTCCTGAACAGAACAATGCAACAGACTACCTGCTACGGGTTTGCAAAAATTAAAGACCTGAAAACACCATGCATCCCCTCACCCATACCTATTGTAGATATTTCAAATGATACACTGATTAGTGAGGTTTGCTGTGGGAAATTATACAGAATTGTACATACAATTCCCCAGCTCCCAATTGGAAGGGATGGTTGGTTTGGCCTATTGACACAAATAGGTGTCAATCAAGATTCAAGGGTACCACCAGAGGATTTAATAACCATAGGCCCAACCCACGCTATGTACACACAGACGACCCAGGGGTAGTGACTTCTTATAGTGTTGTGAAGTTGTGCCTAGAATTGCTGAAAACCTCAACACTACAACAGGTGTAAAGGCACTTGTCATTTCTGGCTGGCAACATGGATCTTAGGGATTTTTTGTTAGGTCCCAAGAAACCGAGTAAAAAATGCTTCTTATATGCCATCTACAATGAACTATGTAAAGTCTCCCAAAAGGATACTGCAGACAGATTACGTGAAATTGATTGGATTGACCTAGAAAAAGGCCCTGCCTGTGGTAGACAATGGTATGATCACACTTTCTTCACATATTTATTCACTGGACAACATTGTGTCCTCAGCAATTAAAATAATAGAACAAGATTTGCCTATTCTACAACATGGGCATTCTCATTTGCACTCCATTTGCTTTTCGGCTGGACACTGCAATCCTTGTGTTCAGGCCACGCGCCATGGTGATACATTAACAGCCCAAGTTTGTTTTCGCTATACAATCTGACTGACAGACAGTTGACTATGGCACTCAGAGATGGAAAGTACACCATGCTGCTTATTGAATAATTAGAGAAGTTTCCTTTCACAGTAGATGAGTCACTGTCTACTGCATGGTTAATTGATGGCTATATTACACTGCCAATCATGACATTCAGTTCCAATACTACCTTAGATACATCCAAACAGGCAGGTATGAAGCGTTAGGTGAAGGGTACATAGAGGAAACCTGGAAATTACTGTATGGATATAGGTGCAGATATAAGGACACTGAAGTTTTCTTAAGTGGTACTGACTGCAGGAAGGCTTTAAGTGGATCTTTAGTGTTCAAAGAAGTGTCGCTTCATGGAACGTGTAATGCGTCAAAAGCGAACTTATCTTGCTCCTTGAAGGGCTCCCCAGCTGCCGGGAATCATCCGGTTTTAGAATTACTTTTGAATGGAAGTTATTTAGTGTTGAACGATCAAGGCTGTTGTGGAATGGCACCAGGCATCACATATCTAGTCACAGTAAACTTCGGGGTTGTTTGCTGTAAGCAAGTTTAGTTTTCCCTGGCTCGCACAGGAAGGGGGGCACCACTATGGCCTTCATTGAATGTTTCCAGTATATGGTTTGATTCGCTAAGCAGACTGAAAGCCATGGTGTTGCAACAAAATGTGGCCTTAACCTCAGCCCGAGAGACTTTTGATCTCCAGGTTGCACAGTCTTCAGCAGAGATACAGGCCCTGGTTCATATGAACTTTCAGATCATTTTATCTTTAACATGTCTGATACGAGCGGGATAATACACTTATTTAGGCGACTTGGATAAGGTCTCGTAACCACCTTTCAGACCATCTTTGGAGTATTTCCAGCCTTCATACACTCCGCACTTGGAAGTGTTTTGGAGGGTTTCCTTTGGTCCTGCTGTCAGTAGCCGGCATCCTGATTTTAATACTCTTGCTTTACAATGGACGTCGCAATCCCTCAAGAAATGTAGAGAACCCTGCTAGCACGATGTTCTGCTGAGTGCATTGGGTTCTACCTGACTACGCCTTGGCTTCGAGAGCTGAGTGAGCATTAGTTCCTGTCTTTCCGTTGCCTCTTCTGCTATTTGGCTGTGTGTTGGACCTGTGTCTGACACTTCCATTGGTTGTGCCGCTGGACAGAGGAGCGCTACTGGAGCTTTGCAGGCCCACACGTCCAGTTGTCCACAGTGTATTCCCATGTTGATGAAGGCATTCTTGGAACTGCTCCTGTTGGAAGAGATATCGGCTCTGCTCCAGTGGCACAGGCATCGGTATCAGGCATGCAGGCCTCTAATTCTTCCCTAGCGGCTGGTGTGGGATCCAGAGATGAACATCTTTGCTCACTCAAAATGATACTGGAAGTTCTGGAGGAAATGCCACCTGCGGATATGATGATCAATGATGTTGAGTCTTCAGCACAGGAGTCATAAACAATTTGGCCTCTCCTGTGTTGGGAACTGTTTGGCAACTTTTTAAACACTTACTAAATTGAAGGTCGAAACTGACTTTGTTTTATTTTTTCCTCCTCTGCTTCAACTGAGTATAATGGCTTTCAAGGTGCTCAGTGTAATATTACCAACATATACAAGTTTAGAGGACTCTTTTGAATGCTTTTTAGGGAAAGCATGACTTTACTTTTATTTTCAAAAATCAGTTTTTTAAAGTGCTTTTAGTATGTTTTATTGTAAATGTTTTTTATAACTTTTAATTGCATTAGATGTATCATTACCTAGCTGACCTTGTTGTTCTTTTGATGAGGAGTGGGTGTCATGTCCTTTGGCTAATCCTGTCATGTATACCCCTATTACATACATTTGTCCCATCCACAAAAAAAAACGATTCTACACAGGTGACCTTTTACCTGGTAGCTTGCTTCTGTCTCCTCGACACCTGGCTCTCAGTACTTTATCATAATTTGTGTACCAGACGTACGTAAACATGTCCTCAGGCACAGCAGAATTATTCTGTATAAGGGTCACCACTTTATTCATCCTTGGCCAACAGCCAGCTTTGCATGATCACACTTGTTTAGAAAAGCATTGGTGATTGTTTTTAAAACATTTATGATTGTTTTCAAAACATCCTTGATTGTTTTAAAAACATATTGATTCTAGAAAAAAGCCCCATAGTGACGACTTTGGTATAAAAGACACTCACTCCACACTACAAATTAGAGGAGAATTCCTTCCGAGGTGATACGGGGTCCTGCATGCTGAATTTTCGGCATGCAGCGGTCTGACATCCCTTGCGGGCTGTCTTCCTCAAAGCAGAGACGGGGGGCAGATTTACAATTGCTGGCGCATCCCTGCATATCGGCAGGGATGCGCCAGTAATTGTGCGCCGGCGCTCCACCACCCTTGATGCACCACATTTACAATGCGGCGCACCATGGGGCAAAAACGGCACAGATGCGTCACGCATCTGTGCCGTAAAAGTGGCGCATTGCTGGAGTTGAGGCACAAGTGCGACGCAGCTCCAGAAATGATCAGGGGGGCCCTATGTGCACAATGCTGCGTCAATCCTTATGCCTGCTTCAAGCAGGCGCAGGGTTTTGACGCAGCATGGGCCCAAAAGTCTTGTAGATTTCACTCAGCCACTTTTGTGAGGCGTTCCTGTGCCGGAACGCCTCCCCCTATGATGGTAAGCCTCTTCTGGCGTAGGGCTTTACAATGTGATGCATCTGGGACATGGGTCACGTTGTAAATACCCCGCACCATGGTGCATCTTTTGCTGCAACCGCTGCGTCACAAAAGTGACGCAACGTAAAAGCAGCGCAAGGGGCTTGTAAATCTGCCCCTGGGTCTTTCATTCCCAACCATCAGGTGAGGGGGTTGGTTCATCCTGGGGGGTTTCTTGGCTACACACATGCACGCATATACATGCGACACATACAGATCTAGGCTAGGTACATTTGGGCAAATAACTTAGGGTGCGCATTTTAGGAATATGCAAGTGCTACTGTTTTTATCTGATCTGCTTATGTTCCTCTTATTAGCACTATGGTAGAAATGTATCTACTATTTACTATATTGGAACTAGCAATCTCTTTTGTATGCTTCTGTGTCCTGATTGCCGCAGCACATATGTTTTACACAAGGCAGTCGCTTGACCAATAAATACTTATTGAAATGTCCTAATTGCTTACGGTGTTTTTTCTGAGAGGAAGCAAGTACGAGTGTCTGAGCGAAGCATATTGTACTGTTTTCCACAATCCCTGAGAAATCAGGGATGTCATGTTCACTGGTTGCCAGAAACTACCTAGGCAATTGTAAGATACAAGAGGATGGTAGTGGCACTATAGAGCTAGCTGGTCTAACGGCTGACATATCCTGTGGGGGTGTCTGAAAGCGGTTGAGACACTAAGCCCTCAGTTTAGGTCATTCAAAATGCCCAGGTCCTGGGGGACTCCTAGGAACTACATGACATTTGATGGAGTCTGAGAGGAGAAAGTGGGAAAATTGTAAGTTGTTTATTGTCTCAAGCAAGATTATTCTGAGTAGGAACTTAGAAATACAATATGGGGAAAGAAAAGTTTTTCATGGCTACACTCAATATATGTGGGCTGAACGATAGAGCTAATGGGTGGCAACTGTATTGAGGCTATGGAGGTTTGAAAATATTTGTATACAGGAGACCAACATCCCCTTGTGTAAGAGAAACATACTATTTGATATTGGATTCAATATACATTAAGAGGTGGATAAAATATTAGATTGCCCTCAGGGGTGTATGGGAAGAAAGCCCATGTTATTCAAGGCACTTACCTGGTTGGTTAAAACTCACAGGCTTGACAATGTCTAGGGGAAATGTATCCAATCCAGGATATACTTTCTACTTATACCGTACAATGAATTAATCGGACTGATCACTTGTTTTCATCCAAGGTACTGACTAACCAAATTACAATCCAGAGTCATCTCAGGGTACTCTCTGCTCACAACCCCCGATCATAAAGGTTTGTTTGAAGGGGGTGTGTAAGCCACAAGCTGAATGGTCCTTTGATAGGAAACATTTATGTAACGATTAATACCTAGAACACATGAGACAGTGGTTGACTCAAATTTTCGAGATCAATAGGGGTTCACTAGATAAGTAGTGGTTTGGAATACATTAAAAGCAGGGATTCGGGGGAAACATTGAGCTATACATTATATCAGGACAGGAGGAAGCGGAAAGAGATCCAAGACTCCCTCAAAGAGCTAGCTTTTTTTTAAGAGTGTCAGACATATGAAATATCTCTAAATATTAGCAACCCTGAAACCCATCAGAAAATTGCAGTAGTTAGAGCTAGGATAATGCAGTATTTTAGCCAGAAAATCTCTGCTAAATTCCACACATGAAAAATGGAGTGCTACGAAAAAGGGGAGAATGTGGGTCACCTCTTGGCCCTTCAGACCAGGCCAAGGGTGGTGGCCACAGAGATTGTGGTAATTGAGGATGAAGAAGGTGTGAAACATGCAATACCTTCTGAAAATGTGAAAGACTTTAAAAACTTTAATGACAAATTTTATACAGAGAATAGGCAATCTACAGCCGGGAATGATGCCTAGATATTACAATCAATCGACGGGGTTAGGCTTGGCTTGGAAGATCAGTCCATTCTTGGGCAACCAATCTCGGCAGAAGAAGTGGCCGTAGCAATAGGATCATTAGCCATCGGTAAGGCTACAGGGCCAGATAATATCCCCTGGAACTATATAAGGCATTGCTAGAGGATCTTATGCAGGATATGCTGGGGGGTTTCGAAAAAGCAAAACTAGGGGAGACACCAGCCTCATGGGGGGAAACTCATATAGTTGTGTTGAAAAAAAAGAAACCCCCCTTAAACCCAGGATCCTATAGGCTGATATCATTAAATAACTGCGACAATAATGTGTATTCTAAAATCCTGGCAATCCCTTTAGGTACTTGTGGGAGGGATGGGCGGAATTTAAATCCAGGAGGCTTGATATTTTTCTCAATCTTTGCTTTTTTTATAAACAATAGTCAGATTCATGTGAGAGTGAAAGGTTGAAGGACTATTCAGCTCTTCATTCTTTACGTCCACTTGTCTTTTTCTCTTTTCTCTTTACATCCGTTACTCATTGGTGGTGTTCCTGGATCTCAGGGAAGAAGACAGGAAGATGGCAGTAAGTAGAACTATATTAGGTTCTTGGGTGTAGGATTGGGACCAATACCACACCAGGGAGTGCAAGTTAAGAGGGGTTTTTTCAAAGATGGTTAGGTGCTCTCTTTACCCTCTCTTTTGGTTGTAGGGCCCTCTGTGGAAGGTTAGAATACTAGATGGGAGATGTGCACAGGAAAAGAAAACAAGCATAGTTTCTCAGAAAAGATCTCTCGCTGCTTGACTTAATAACCCAAGCTTTTTATTACTAACAAATGCCCCGGCTAATTATGCAGTCTGTTTCAACACAGACTATTGAGCAAAAATGAAAAAATGCGAGCCAAAGGAAAAACAAACAAGATGAGCATAGGCCGCCCTCTTTATCCTTCCCCACACCCCTTTACTATCCACCCAGTTAGGCTCCGACTTTCAGAACCCCCATTGTCTTTTGCTTTACTCTCCCCCCGTCCACGTACAGTGGAAGTTGCAACTCTCCTGATTTGCAGTGGAATCTTCATTCCTTCCGGGGCAACCACCACTCTTCACTCCAGACCTCTGGAGTTTCGTCCCCCGACTCGACCTCCTATGAAGGCGTCTCTTCTTTGGCACACCGCTCCCGCTGGGCTCTGGGTCCGTTGTGGTGAAGGGTGCTTCTTCTTCTTTGCATGAATCCCCCTCGGATCCTGTGACGTTCTTCTTGTTCCCCTCTCTGCTACCTGGTTGGTACAGGGTACTGTTCCGTCCGCCCTCTTCTGATGTCATTGGCTTCAGCGCTGCCGGATTAACCCTTTCTTTTACTTCCTGACAGGGCAGAGGCTATCGGACCTGTTCATCGCGATCGTCCTGGGGTAAGAAAGATAAGCGAGGGGAGATTATGCATATAGGGTCATAGCCCTTATAAGTGACTGGGGCTGGGTCCTCTTTACATCACTGTAATTATGAAATTAGCATCCATTAGACAGCATGGGTTTATTCCCGACCATGGGACAGTAGACCATATCAACAAAGTGATTACACTTTTTGACATCGCTGAAACCACCCGGGGAAAAATGGTTCCGATTTTATTAAAAGCCAAAAAAGCATTAAATTAGTTGTCTTTACCCTTTTTATGGGCAGTGCTACAAAAATACAGTTTGGGTCCAGGATATATTAGAGCTACCAAATCGTTGTATTTTGATCCTAGGGCCAAACGCAAATCGTAGGGTTAGAATCCGAAGAGATTTTTATTTTCGGGTGTACAAGGCATGGGTGCCCATCATCACCCATTACTCTTTGCGCTGTATATTACCCCCAGAATATAAAATTGGAAAGCAACTCCCAGTTCAACTCGGTGGTAGTAGTCCAAGCAGAGTATAACCTATTAGCATACGTAGACGATATAGCAATAGTGACAACAAATCCGCATCAAGCCTTGACTGGGATTGAGGGAACAGCAAGGATATTCAGGCTCTACTCGGGGTATTGGTTAAATCAGGGAAAAACACAAATAAGCTGTAATAGTAACATTGGACAATTTCACCCTCGGGTCGTGAGAGAGGCAACTTATTTGGGGATATGTATCTCTTCAGCAGTGGACGATATAGTAAAATTTAATTTGAACCCCCTGTTACAAACATTAGAACAAGATCTTAGAACATTGAATCATCTCATTTTACCACCCGTGGAAGGGGGAACATGATAAAAATGACGGGTCTCCTAAACTATTATATCTATTCAGGGCTATCCCATTAGAAATCAATCATAGGTGGTTAATGAAAATAGAAAGCGTGTGTTATGGCTTCCTTTGGGGGTTCAAAAAACAAGAAGAGCCTCTAAATTCATGACACTGCCCAAGAATTGGGGAGATGGGGAGTACGAAATATAACCATTTATAACTGGGCATATACGTTACAAAATATGGGTATTCTGTTAATGGGAAATACACACATGCTTAGTTTAGCAGAATCTCCTTCAATGTATGAACTTATAATGGGGGAGGGAGCTAAAGATCAATTCTTGATAAATCTGGAACCTAGCTATTACAAAAAAACAAAAGTTAAGGTCCTGATAGGGGCATTTAGAGTAAGGCAACATATTAAAAAGAAAATGTAATTTCCTAAATATAACTACTATAAGCCATTATGGGGGACATCCAGTTTGCCAGTGATAATTCATGACTAGATAATAAGAAATTGGTGGCAAAAAGGATTTTTATGGCTGTGTGACCTCTTATTTGGAGAAAATATAAGCTCATTTGGGCTATTCTGGAGAAATTTGGGATTACCTCTCAATAATTCTTTAAATATGTTCAGATCCAGGATTTCTTAAATAGGTTGGGTAGGATCACTATGCAAATGATTTGGATACCCATTATTGAGGCAATTGGCAAGAGAGCTAAGATTGTTGCTATTTATGATTTATTGATTCAAAACTTTCCAGATGATTTAGAAATTCAGAATGTTAGATGGGAAGGTATAATGGGGATAGAGTGCACAATATTGCAAAAATCTTCAGACATTGGCGACAAGAAACTATTGACAGCTGGTCTAAAGGGGCAACATTTTAAAACTGTGTTTGACTTGTATTTTACACCAGATAAATTGTTCAAATGGAGCAGGATAGATGATAATCGCTGCCCTCTGTGTGTGAATGTGGAGGCTGAGAATGTTCATGTTTTTTCTCTGCCCAAAATTAGGACCTCTTGTTTATGTTATGTGTAAATTTTTAGAACACATTATTGGAGAACAAATAATAATCAACTATACACCAGTCCTTTTAGGAGTGGTAGAGGACCCAGTGGGCAATGAGCCGCTAAAAAATGATGGCTGTATATTTTTTATCGCTATGGCAGTGGCGCGGATGTGCATTGTTACAAGATGGCTCAACCCAGAATGCACCACCCTTTAGGACCCGAAATCTAGATTTCTAGCTATTTATATCTTTGAAACTAAGCTGTACGAGTGTAAGGGGTGAAAGACTCAGAAATGGGGAACCTGAATATGGTGATCGGTCTCTCGTTGGCTAAATCATGATGAATTATACTGATTGACAATGTAGTTTTAATATAAAGGTATTTAATCATGCTATTTATTGTGCTAAGGGAAAAGTATGTTAATATATAATATATTACCTAATTAACTAAAAAATACACGAACATAATATGGTACTAAATAGCTATTTAAATACGTATAATAAAATAAAATTATGGATAATTAAGAATAATTAGCAGAAACAAAATATTAGTAGTTACAAAACATACCAAAAGTATTAAAGTTAAAAAATGTTAATACAAATTTTAGTTTAAAAATGTACAGTAAAAAAGACGTAAAAACTAAAATACCTTTTCAAATAAAATCACAAAAACATATGTTAAATATAAATTAAATAAAAACAAATTTTAAAAATGAAATGCCCAAATGTTAGAGGGATCAAATTTACTATTCCTAATTCAACCTGAGTAATAGTAGAGGGTGTGTTTAACTTTGGAGGGGTCAGATGTATTCATTGTTTATTTATTTACTCACAACAACAGCAAGGAAAGAGTGGAATTTGGAGGGGTCAATTTATCTGTTCCCACTCCAGTGTATGTAAAATTAGGAAAAGTACTGGACTTTGGAGGGGACAGATATACTAATCCCATTTCAAAAAGATCAACGGTAGAAAAAATGTTGCCCATTTGAGAAGTCAGACTTACTATACCTACACACAAACGTAACAGTAACAAAAGTGATGGACTTTAGAATGGTCAAATTTACTATTCTAACTCCAAAATTAAAAACAACTAAAAAGAAATTAAAAATAAACATTAAAATATATTTCAACAACAGTATGAAAAAAAGACAATATTTATGAATATTTATGAACATTATACAAATAACAAAAAATTAAAAATTACAACATTAAAATAAGATTACAAATAAAGTATTATCTGATATAACATAATTAGCCTGGAAACGCAACACCCAGAAAACAACGGAAACAATGCTACCAACTATAATAGTACACAATAATTAAACAACATTAGAAAATTATTATGTAAAAGTACTAAAACATAATGCATTTAATGATTAGAAAATTAATAACAAAAAGATTTGCATCATCAATAACATATTACAAGTTAATAATTAAATTAGCTAATTGTAGTTTATAAAAAAAACTATTCAGAAACCTGTGTTAAAAAGTCCCAAACAACGTCCAAACCTAACAATCCCCCGATAAACTCAAATAAAATAAAATACATTTTTTAACTGCTTTACACATAATAACATGTAAATAATGATAATATAACATACAGCATGTAGCAAACAACCTAGTTAGTAGTGTCTGTGTATATTGTTTGCACAGTTAAAAAAATACAACAATAATCATCTAGGAGGAAAGGTTAGTAATACAATTTGTATACTGCCATGTAATGTCCAATATACGTCAACCTATTGTGCATTTGTTCCAGACAGGCTTCACTATGATAAGAAACCATGAACAAGTGTTTGTGACCCATTCTTGCAGTAGCCTAACATTAAACATAAGTAAAGAACTTCATTTTTAACCACATGAAACTTGTGTTAGCAAATGTTAATTTAATCTGTTTATGATTAGATTTTAATGCCAATCACATTTTGAAAAGAAAATGAGTATAAAATGCATTTACCTCATGAGATTTTGCGAATTGTACTTATTTATTAATAGAGTGGATCAATGGCTATTTGCTAATGTGGGAGAAGCCACATTTAGAAATAAAAAACCCTCTCTTTCAAGTAGGAGGAATTAGTAGTTCACTTATTTAAAACAGGCAAAGTCAATCAATCAAACCACTTTATTCGGCTAACCAAAGCCATAAAAGTACACCACAGTGAACAATTTACATAAAAAGCTGAATAAAAAACATATTAATACATTTAAATTCATTAAAATATACCACATACAAACAATAAAATGATACTGATAAGAACAAATGACTTAATCATGCAATAAAAGCAATTATATCTCTATATGAGATCAATCAACACTTTAAAATATTAAACACCCTTTCTTCCTATATCTGACTGCTGCCACCAAAAATTTGCAATAGTAAAAATCTCCCATGGGTTATTTACCAACTGCAGATATAGTAGGGCTGGTCTGACTTGCACAAATCCCTTCCCCTTTAAAATGGTTCTTAAAAACGTTCTCCTCTTGGGGCTAAAATGTTCACAAAACATTGTAAAGTGCATGGTGTCCTGCAAAAAAAAATTATAACTTGTACAAGGACCTAGATCTTTTACCCTGCTCCAGCCCTGTACATCTGCTAAAAGACAATGAATAAGATTAAAACAGAACCAAATTAGAAGAAATCAATGGAAAGGTTTTGTAACAATTAACAAATACGGTTCTATCTCTGGGACTGTCTTTAACAGCTCTCACTGTGGGTTTCACAATCTCCAATACTTTTCTCTCTACACACAGCATGTTAAGAATTGGGCTTTAACCCATTCCACATCCTCTTTCACTATCTTTTCCAGAGTAGCAAAGAGTTCCGGTAGCTCAATTTTCCAAGCATTGACTTAACGTATTATAACCATTGGGTTTTGCCCACGTTATCCAATGCTAAGCAGTCCCTAATGATTTCTCTGTTCATTCCCAATTCTGTATTAATTCATGTATTTAGCCAAAAAATCACTGGACCCATCCCAATTTGATCCTCGACAAAGCCATTGCCCAGATCTTGGTGAATAGTAAAAGTAGAGGTAGATTGGGGGACCGCCAGGAGATATCTCATAAATTTGTTTTCAACTTGCTGAAGTACCCCTGCGGGTTTATATACCCAAATCGCAGACCCCTAAAATGCTATTGCAATGCTTGTAGAACCATACATTTTGAGCAAGGCTCCACGAGGCTTCTCTCCAAATCGGGTAGCAAAACCTTGAATGGCAGCTATGGACCTTGACATTACAAGTTTTTTGGGCCTTAACTGGGGAGTCCAGAAGCCTCTTTCATCAAATAAAACAGGCACATTCAAATCAGCACCTCTAATTCTATATAGATGGTAAAGAATATTCATGTGTGTCACATGAATATGCCTCAAAAGGGACACGGGCAACCTCATACAAATTAACGTGGAGGCTGAAAGGATACCTTGACATCACAAACACACAATCTTATTGTTATCTAGTCTACTAGATGTCAAATGATAGAATATGCAATTATTGAATTGCAGCAATAAAGACTTGAATAATATCAAGAAGTTAGGCATACATAGGGGAATGTATATTTCCCATTCTACCTCCACATTTACTTACTTCCGTACCTCGCAGTCCATATTATTGTCTTTTTTATAAAGTCAATACTGTAGAACCATCTCCTGTATATAAAGCCATTTTGTGTTCGTAAACCCTACAGTTCACTAAATAACAGTGTTTGTGACCTTTAAAGGGCCTTTGGTATTCACCATACTCATTTTGCGATTTGGAAACTTGTAATCGAATTACAAGATGGATTTAGATGGGCATAACAAATCGATATTTGGAAGGGACATTTTTAGCCCCATACCTTCCAAATAGTGATTAGTTATGGTATATATCAATATTCTGCGACCAAAACCTAGTCATAACACATTGAAATGTTACCAACTCTCAGCATGAGGTGATAAGCCATTTGCAAAAAAGAAGAGGATCTCATCCCCTTTTTTTATTTTTTTGTTTTGTTGGAGAGTAGACAGCAGCCTAGGGGACCATTTACTGCTCTGAAACAAAATTTGAAAAAGCTTAAAACCGTTTTTTAAATACACCCAGTTGAACCTGGCCCATCTTGGCATTAGAAGTCTGTGCACTTTTTCACTGCTTGTGGTAAACTGCTTGTGATCGCTCTCTAAAAACATGATACACTTGGCATCTACCTGATTCGTACATTTAATTTACTTGTAAGTCCCTAGTAAATGGTGCTACATGTACCAAGGCCCTGTAAATTAAATGCTACTAGTGTATCTACGATTAAACACCACTGGGTATGGGCTCCCAAGCAGCAAGGCCAAACCCTGCCTTATGTATACTACAAAAAACTGCCAATGCTGCTAATATCAATCAACCTATCTATTTGTCTTCCTCACATACGAATTAAACACTATGTGGGCAAGATCTGGTTTTCATGAATCAATCTTTTTGATTTTTATTTTCTTTCAAATTGTCATTTTTCATTTATTTTAAGCGGATTTCACACATTTCAAAAAAACATTTCCAAGAAACATAGTATAGACATACATATTCTTAATCACTATTATACCCCTTCATGTCATTCATACACACTATCTCTAAAGATCTTTATCTGCCATACTCCACACACACTCGCACTCTAACACTCTAATAGCAAAAATATTTTTTATATACACAAATTATATACAATTCTTGAAAGACCATAGAATACAATTTGAGAAATAAATCAATATAATACAGGTATCATTTGTTATTCTTACGGTTTGAACATAACAAGGTCTACGCGTTTCGAACTCTCTTTAGTACGGAGTTCTCATCAGGACCGTAAACTGTAAATGGAGAAAAGAGAGAGGAGACCCTTATTAATTGGGTTTTTTTTCTAACATAAAAACTGTTCTGTGGCTCAACACCCACCTCTCTGCCTCTAACCTCTCTAATAGTCATTCTGGTTTTTAAATCCTTTATTCACCAACAACCACGGAGCGGGACCACCTGAATGGTAAACGTACATTTTAGCATTTCACTCGTGGTATCACAATCGAAAACACCCAAATAGAATCTAAATGTGACTCACTTATTTAATGTGGTTGTTCATCTCACTCTGTGGGAGAGAACAAACGTTTTGTTTAATGATTGGTCGTAACGTTATGAATCAACTCGCTGATTTATACTATTTGAGTTTGTTCTTACCTATTAGAACTTCTTATGCGCCCAATAAATTTGCTCCTGAGATAAGAACATCACATTGTGGTACACCAAAAGACATTGATACTACTCATAGAGTTAAGCACAACAATGTCTCCGCGTGTTGTCGCTGTATTGTCTGGTGACCACAAAGCCAGACTGATCCAGATCCAACAATCCTGGCATTATCAGTTCCAGCCTAACTACCAAGATCCTCGTCAAGAGCTTTAAGTCTGAGAGATGTTGAACAGTAGCGTTATATCTGCCTCTCTCGAGCACTCTTTGCTGGACTCATGAAATACTGTGTGAACAGTGCCAGCTTGGCGCTGGGCACAGAGCTTATTAGCCAGGAGGTGCCCACACCTGTCAGCCCCCCCTGTATAAAGGAATTTTGCAGCCTAAGAGCCACCAGTATCGCACAAATTGCTGGATACATTTGAAATATTGGTCAAACAGGACCTACAAAAAATAAATTGGCACAAAAACATGGGAAAAAACATCAACAAACATGATGAGCACATCATCAAGGAACTAACCAATCACACATCAATTACTATACAAACGGCAGATAAGGGAGGAGCCCTAGTTATAATGGATACAGAATTTTACGAAGCAAAAGTCACAGAACTTATTAGAGATAAAACAACATATCTCAAATTATCACATGATCCTACAAAGGAAATAAAAGACACCCTAATTTCAATTTTGGATAAAGCAGCAGAAATGGGATGGATCAATTCTAACACAAAAAAATTCTTAACAACTGCCTTTACCAGATGTCCACGCTTCTACATGCTGCCTAAAATCCACAAATGCCTTCAAAATCCACCGTTCAGACCTATAGTTAGCGGTTGTGGATCAATCTTGGAGCCTTTGGGGAAATACATATATGAGTTCCTCCAACCGTTCGTCCAAAACTGGGCCAAGTATTTGAAAGACACAACCCATTTTCTTCAACTTCTACAAGAAGTCAAATTAAACTTTTCGCAGATAATTTTCTGCACCATTGATGTAACTTCATTATATACATCCATACCCACTAATGAAGGAATTGAGGCTTGCGAATGGGCCCTAATACAAACTGCTGAGATAGGAGCACACAAGGTTTTTGTACTTGAACTCCTACAGTTCTGTTCATGGCATTCTTATTTTCGTTGGAAAGATGATTACTTTTTACAAACCAGTGGCTCGTCCATGGGATTTTCAGGAGCTCCAGTATTTGCTAATACATACATGGCCTAATTCGAGAATGATTTCATCTTATCTGACAAAACATAGCAAACACACAACATTTTTACAAAAGATTCATCGACGATATCTTTCTAATATGGAACGGATCTGAGTCAATATTAACAGATCAAATTTAACAATTAAACACAAAACACAGCAGGATCAAATTCACTTTTCACATTGATTACATGAAAATCTCATTTTTGGATGTCATGGTATCCAAAGTAGATCAAAAAATTGAAACGGGAGTATATCACAAACCTACCAACCGCAACAATACTTTGATCTTCACTAGCTTTCATCCAAGAGCGTTACTTCAAAATCTGCCGTATTCGCAATTTTTACGCACTAGACGGATTTCATCCACTGAATCAGCATTTTGCAATGAAGTGAACAATCAAAAACAAAGGTTCAGAAATAGGGGATACCCTCCAGACATCATTGAACGTGCTGAAATTAGGATGTTGGCAACACCAAGAAATGAGCTGTTACGTCCAAAGATGCATCCTAAACAAAACAGAATGGTGTTCGCAACAAAATATTCAACCATGTCAACTCAAATCAAACATATTGTGAATACACGTTGGGAATTACTCAAATCTGATGAAGATTTCAAAGGGTTGTTCAATGACCGACCACTTTTTGCATACACCAGAGGCAGAAATCTTAAAGAGATGGTGAAATCAAAAATCACAAACAAGTTAGTAAGTAAGCATCCAGGAACAAGAAGGTGTATGAATTGCATCCACTGCAATAATGTAATCACAGGCGCTTCGATTTTACACCCCAAACAGGTAAAACAATTAACATTTGTGATCAAACAGACTGCAACTCTTCTTTTGTAGTCTACAGCATAAAATGTCCCTGTGGAAAACTATACGTAGGAAAAACAGAGAGAAAAATAAAAGTGCGTATTTCAGAACACAAGAGTCGCATTCGCAACAAAACTATCACATCTAGTCTGGCATCTCATTGGATGGAACTCAATCACACCATACCACAATTAAAGTTACAAGTATTGGAATTAATCAAACAAACACCAGAACGAGACAACGCAAAATGGTTGTGCAACATGAGATTTGGTGGATTAAATTCTTGGAAACTTTGGTCCCAAAAGGACTCAATGATAAATTGGACATGAACTGTTTTCTTTAATTAGTACTATTTACATTCCTGTTAGCCTATTTAGTCTATAGGTCAATCATTTGCATTTTGCTCGTTGTAAACAACCATCAGAATTCAATCTATCCTTAGATAAACCAGGTCAAATAAGGTATTCACACCTTAATGAAGTTGCACACACCATAGTAACCATGGTTTCTTTAAATTTAAGAGTGAATAATGTCTCCAGATACAAGAATTTTGTATTCTGCACAAAGTTGTTTTTCGCTATATGTCTTGCACATACACATTTATTTTCTTTTTATTTAATTTTACCCTTCTGCACCTTCGAGGTTTATTTTGAGTTAGAATCGACGTTCATTAATTTCATCTGTTTTGCTTTTGATAGGACACAACTATCTATATAGGGCTGACTCCTAAGTAAACCAACCGATAATAAACCAGGATATAATGGCCATCATTTTGCATATAGGGATCAATGCAGTGAGTCTCTTGTTTATGTTCAAAGTTTGCCAAGAGGTTTTTGCAGCTACACGGGCTCGTGTGTACGTCGTTTATTTTTATTGTTGCGCTTGGACGCAGAAGTATTTCAAGTCAGCATCTCTCATTAGAATTGTGCGGCGTGGTCACCGACGAGAGAAGGAGAGGGCGTTGACCATTCGAACTTTAAGGTACGGAAACAACATATCGGATTGAGTGAGCCACTATTCATTTCTTGATGGTTAAGAGAACTTAAGGATGGGTGTTTTTTTTGACAGGGAAATGCATCGACGGTTAACGGGAAGCATTTCCGTTGAGGACCTTGTGAACGGCGTATTTTCATTCCAGGTATTGGACTGAGGAAACTTTGGTTTAGTGTAGCAGTTGTTACTAGCCACAATTGCTGGGATCTGAATGCATTTCACATTCGTTTCTCCAGATCACATTGTTGAATATTCGATTGGCCCTAGAATAATTGACTTAAAACGGAGGTCATCCAGTTATTTAAGGTAATTTTTAAACTAGTATTACATAGCAGCTTTAGATATTACGTGATTACTGGGCATTACAGTTCTTCTGTACAATTTCTTAGGTATTGTCAGCTTTTCTTTCTGGATAATCATCGTATTTGATCAGGACAGTTACCAGTTGCAGGTAATTAAGTTTATTTTCTACAGCATTATTTTACTGTACTCAAGTCTTGAGTTTCCGTTTAGAAGAACTCATATTGATCACTGCTTGCATTCATAGGTTGTGTAACTGCTCGTTTTTAACATTGTGACTTCAAATATTCTCACTCACGAGACAGGATTAGATTGTTGGTAAGCTATTTCCAATGTTTTAGGTGTTTTATTTTTCTGTAGGTTCACACTCACTAATCTTGTTGGTGGAGGCGTTTTCTGTTTGTCTATTCACAATATACAGTTTTTCAATCATGGTTGTTACAAAACGATGAAATTCAATTGCTTTGTATATATTGAAAAACATTGACGATAATTTTGTATTTATTCTTTTCAGTTCTCCTGAAGAAGGGATCCTTTTGATCCCGAAATGCATTGGGAGTCTCAACAAACTGAATGTTTAAAAGACTTGCATTGTATGATTTGCACATATATGTTTTTGAACTGATAATCAATGTATTTGATTCTCATGAAAAATCAAATGAGCATAAAAACAGACATTATGATTAATATGACCAATGTCAAAAAATATAAACTTTATTCTTGATTAAGAACATTTTGAGTACCGTTTATGTATTGCTTAAATTTACTGAAAATTGTAGTACAATAAACTGAGCAAACCAAGAGTTTGCAATTGCTGTGCAGGAAGGGTCAGGTGATCAACTTGTTCTAACCGCAGCCTAAGAGCGGCATATATTGCCTTGTCCAAATCTAGAACCGCAAATTGCGCAAGTACTGCCTCTAGCTGTTGCCAGACCCAAGAGGGCCCTGCTTATGGGTACGTTCTAACTCTTGCACTTGCTTAGTCATGCTTTCTCTCTTAACTCATCGGGTTTTGTTATCCGCTGTGGAGGTAGCAGTCAAGTCCCATCTTGTGACACGTGTTTCCCAGAGCATAGTGATGAAAGTGTCAGGGGCGTCATTAAAATTCAAAAATTCTTTCAATGTCCTATTGAGTCATTGTATCACCTACGGGTGATATAAAAGTGTATCGCGCAGCCGACAGGTGTAGGATGGTCTATCTGAGTGGGTATCACCAGTGTGAGCGTCAGTGCGGCATGGTCGGAGTAGGAACTGGGTTCGATCTCTGAATGTAGTGTAAGCAGGAGTAGCCCTCTGACCCAATAAAGTAATCAATGTGAGAAATATACTACCTTTTGGAAACAACAAGATTTGTGGATTTATACATGAACTTTTGTACTTTTTGTGACTATGCCAACTGGTATTTGGAATATATGAAAAGATTATACTTGCATATATAGTAATTTCTTATTTGTGAGTGCTCGAGGAGATCTGTTTATGTTAGGACCCACTTCATGGATCTAGGGGGTGTGTATGGTAACCATACCCTCTCTTCTGGTAGCACCTTAATATTACCTTGGATATTAGCATTTACTGTTCTCCCCTGCTGAGCGCCCATATCGCTTGTTGGTTACCAACTCACACAAAAATTTCTTGTTTGAGTCCTTCCACGGTGTTCATCCCTTCTGGACTCATGTTCTTCCAAAATGTCTCTGCCCTAGTGAGTCCAGATCCTGGCACACCTCCTTGAGGTCAGCCGATAAATCCTGCTTGTCGGAGGTGAGATGCTCTCTGAGGGAGGTGAAGAGCGACTCCAGGAAGGAACAGCTGACTGGACCCTCCGTTTCCTCTGCTCCCTCTGCCTCTGTTGTGGGTTTCTGGGGAGGGAGATTTTCAGATTGCATATTTGGCGTCTTGAGGAGCATATCTTTTGCCAACCTGTCCTTCTTCCCTCTGCCAGAAGTCATTTATAGGCTTGTGCCCCTCGTTGCTTGTGATATTTCACCACTGATTGTCGTCTGTTGAATCGGTGTTCAGTGCAGGCCCCGGGATCCATGATTTCCTTAGCGCTCCTTGCGTTGAGTAGCTTTATCTTGAGAATAAAGGAGCTGGAATAGAGAGGCAGCAACGGGCGCTCGCTCAGCTAGGAGCTAGAGGGGTGACTTTTGTTGAACGTCTCAGATTGTCTTGTATTTTTCTCAGGGCTCGCAAGCACTATCTACTCGCTCTGCAGCCCCTAAGCACTGCCCTTCTGTTCTCTTCATGTTAGCAGGCCTCGTAAATGCCAGAGGGGGGCCTCTTTATGGGGGACACAAATCCCAAGTAGGGGCATCTAAGGCCTCAGGACCTTGCTGTGAACTCTGGGCTTTTCTGCCGTCTGCCCTCGCTAATGCTCCCCACATCTCATTGTTGCCACCACATGCGCGGTATTCGGGGGGCCGAGCGACACCACCAGGGATCCTATCAGAATCACACTGATTCTCATCGCAGTCCTCCAGTTGGGTAACTCAATAGAGGGTGTCTGCTGTTTTCTGTCACTGCCTCCACTCCAATAGTGGCAAGCTGAGGCCTCTGCCTCACTGCCACCTCTCGAGCACTATTGGGCCCGGTGATCCGCACCATTCCTTGCTTGCTTCAGACCTCATCTGGTCTGCCGCCTCAGAGACTTTGGGTATGCTGATGTTGTTCCCAGCCTCTCCCCAGCTCTGTAGTTGCTCAGCTGGGAGCCAAAAGGCCTCAGCATTGCTGGTCAGCGGCTGGGCCCCCCGCCAAGCACCACCACTTCCCGGGTGCGGGCAGGCCCGGCACGCTGCTCTCCCTGTGCTCTGATAATGGATGCTGGGTTCTTCTGGTGTGCCTCTGGCCGGGGCCAATCTTCCTGCCCCCTTGGCTTCCTCCCTGTTGGTCCTCTAGGCCCGGGACCGTAGGTTGGATCGGCTCTGCTGTGAGCTCAACACTGCATCCACCTCTGTGTGCGGACTTCCCACCCCGCTTGTGTGATTTGCTCAGGCTATCACCTGGCCTCCACCGCTCACCAAGGCTGCATCGCTGACCCACAGAAGTGCCACTGTTTGCTGGCCCGGCTCACCTCGTCTCATGGGTGCTGTCCGGGCGTCTCATTATGAGCTGCTTTGGGGCTTCTCACTCTTGCTGTGCTCTGGTGGTCAGATCTGGGTCACCTGGTGTACCTCTAGTTGGGGGAAGACCGCTCTCCTACTCCCTCGATTCCCTCTCCATCCCTTCTCTAAGTCTTGGGACCACGGGCCAGATCGACCTGTGACGAGCTAGATGTCATCTCTCCCTCCATGTGCGGGCCTCCTGGCCCCACCAGTGTTATTTGTTCAGGCCGTCGCCGAGCTGCCACTCCCTCACCAGGGCTGCATCGCTCACCTCCGGGAGCACCGCTGTTTACTGGTCTTTCCTTCCTCGATCTGCCGTTGCTGCCCAGGCGTTTCGATAAGGGCTACTTCTGGGCATCTGTGTCACCCTGCAGGCCCTGGATGATTGCCTCACCGTGGCTGCCAGGTGTGCACTCTCACAGCTGTCTCCAATGGCTCACTCAATCTTGCGCCTTCAATTCGGGCAGTGATATCAGCTGCACCACCCTCCAGGGGAGGTTTTCCAAGGGAGCTCTGCCCCCAATGGCACTCAACTCTGCCACTATACGGTGAGGACTAGCTGGGCGAGAGCAGAGAGATGAGATATATATCTGTCCATACTAATTGACAGATCAAACAGCATGTCTTATCGCTCTGCCATCTTGACAACACCCCCTTAAAATGTTGTTTAATGGTAAAGTTGGATTTTAAGTCACAATTCCAAAAGTGGCACTTTTAGAAAGTTGGTGTTTTCTTGTCCCAACCATTTGTGTCTTCTGCCAATTTCGTGGGTCATATTACTGTGAAGGGCTCTGCTATTGTGGTTTGTGAATTGCTTCCAGACGGTAATACATAGGTGGCTTAGGTGTGGCTGGCTGAGGGGGGAGCTATACCCCACCAATACTTCAAAGGTGTTTGCTTCCTACCCACAAGGAGGAACTAACACGAGGCCTACCCTGTCTTTCAAAGGCTGACACCAGGTATAAATATTGGACGGCCAGAGCTACACTTCAGAACAGTCCTAGACCTGTGGAAATTACAGTAGGAGGACTCCCTTGCTCTCAGAGGACTGCCCTGCTGCTTGAAGGACTGCCTTGCTATTTGAGAAGGAAGACTGGACCTGCTTGCCTTCACCCCAGGCTAATCTGAGTGACTCCAACCGTCAGTTGGCTGATCCTCAGTCTAAGCTACAGGGACACAACAAGCTTCAGAAGCCTCCCTGCAACTACACAAATGACCTGCTGCACTGGACCTGCAGCTTGACCTCTGCCAGTGGTCGCTGCCTGGAGTTAGCCTTGATCCCAAAGTTGAGCCCTCCAGGACCTGGACCATTGTTGTAGAACAATAATGGGGCACACACTGAAACTCAGCCAGAACCTAAATAACGTGGATAATCATAAGCAGTGGATCCTGGGATTCTATGACGCAAAAAAACCTACAATATTACACCTTGCAATGCCAAACCGTGCAATTATTAATAACAGTTCAGCTGAAACAAACCCATGTTACTGTCTATAGCCATGAAGGAGAGAGGGACCCAGTTACTGCTGTATACCAAAAAACATTTAAATGTACGTATATCTTAAAAACCATGTATGCAACATTTGAAAATTGTAGACGGCACAGTCTTACTGAGAATATAAAAATTGCACATATAGCATATATAGCTAATTGCATCAACCCCAATTGAAGAAACAATAGCATGCCAACGGACCAAATCTGGACAAAAAGAAATAACTTATGAATGCTTATAAGCTAACTTAAAGAACACCATTAAACAGAATGGGGAAATAGTAGGTTTGAGTACCCCTGTCTTTGAAAATTGCTCAAACCAGGAGAGCAGACTGCCAAACAAAGAGCATGCCAAAAGAATCAAATATGGCCACTGATTCAAATGGCTGCACCGCTGACTGACACTGGATAGCACCATGTTCTGCGTTGACTCTGTAAATGTAAGGCCTACTAATGAGTCATTCCACCAGTTAGAGGTGTTTTGTATGTGCATTAGCCAGTACAGATAACTGAAAGACTGGACAAGATGAGTCTTTTTGAAGTGTATAGTGGAAGGAATTATCAACGGAAGGTTGAGTTGAATGCAAAATGAGTGCATTCGTGCACACTCATAGACAGCAAGACAAACCAAGTGTGTGGTCCATGCAACAGATTAAAGTCTCAAGTAAAATGTTCACATTCTAAATAATCAATTATGAACATATTGATCAACTGCAGAGGACGTATATTCCCTGTATATCTGTCCATACAAATTGCACTGTTAGATATCAAGAATTGACTAGAAATAGTCCCATCTCATGTGGTGACAAGATATATACAAGAATTTACTTGAACACTGCCATATTTCTATGTTCTCATATGCCATTGAGTTCATTGTCAGTAATATATATTAATTTATTTAATCTACAATGGTGGATTGAGAGTAGCTGTTGCAAGATGCCACCCAGGGTATCTTTTGTATTAATTTGAATTACTTGCCATTCTATGTCACTTTCTGGATGTCCATGGCTGATGCAATGTCTAACAGCAGATCTGCATTGCCCTTAGATATACAGGACTTCAATTTTGATCAATTTGTTGCTTCATCATTTGTGTATGTTGGCCTTTATAAACAAGGGAGCAAGGACATTTAATCACATATGCTTTATCAGGTGATACTGTTGAGGATGATGGTAGTACCTGGCTGTACTTCTCAAACTCACAAGTCTTTGGTGTTAATTGTGAGCCTGGAAGCCTGGCTCTTGCCACTATTGTCCAGTGATCTGTGGAAGTTCCAAAAGTGTAGTTATAGATGTATTTGCTCACTTTTTCCCAGTGGATGGGTATTAGAAAATGCTTTATATTTTTAATGCATTTGAACACGAAAAGGAGTGGGTCAGAGGACAAATCTGATATATATCCACCCGTTTTGTTGTATTATTTTCTGCAACTTGTCACTGACATGGGTGAATGTACCAACACAAATTATATGCTCGGTGGACCCTTGACGGACTTTTGGTTGTACCAATGTCTCTCTAGGGTAATGCGAGGCTCTTTGCATAGCCTGTTTGAACAGCCGTGTAGGGTATTTCCTGCCAATCAAACATACTTCACTGGGCTTGCTAAAATGTTAGCTTTAGTAATGCACTTGTGCCTTAATCTAAGAAATTGTCCAAATAATAAATTGTCACCAAAGCTCAAGAGTGATGGCAAAGTCAATGAGTTTCTCTCAGTTAGCTTGCAAAAAAGTAGGATATATCTAGACTGTCCTGTTTTCTGTCTGCATTTTTTGTGGATGTCAGTGGTGTTTTCTCAGTGTTTTACACACATTTTTAAATTAGTGGATATCAGTGTTAATTCAGCTGCCTAGCTCCCAAAATAGACAAAAATAGGTTTTTTCAGTGTTTACAAAACATGTTTTTCTTTTTGCGGTGACTGTTATAAAGCACATATGTTACTTATAGGAGAAGTAATGCTGGATATGTAGTGTCTCTCCTTTGGCAGTGTGTCCAATGAACTTTTGCCAAACTGCTTGAAGCATAGTAAGTCTATTTTAAGGATAGGAAGATTGCACTCTCACTCACACTTACATCTCATGACTCTCTCTCATATCTCATTACATTTCACATTCACTCACTTTGTCAGGACTCTGTCTCATTTGCAGAACTATTACTGGATTAAAAAGTAAGAGTTCTATATTCACATGTTTAAATAAACAAATCCCTGGACACAATTGGGGACCATTCACCTACTCTTTACTTAATATTAGGACATTATAGGGGTAGTCAACCCTTATTCTCTCTCCCCTTCCTTTTCTTGAATGGCATCTTAGTTTGTGGTTATCCTGTTGTTTATCAGTGCTAACATGTTTACATTGATGAGGGCTGTTTCTCTTTCAGTGGAGTTTTATCAGTAATTATAGGTTTAAACCTAAAACGGGATAGCATAGATATATCTCATTATTTGTGTAAATTGTCGGTCTATCAAGGTAGTTCACTTCACTTTTACTGGAGTGGGAAGCAAATTGAAGTTCACTATTTTGGGCATTAAGCCACCAGAGGAATTCATTAAGTGTGTCTAATATGCCTAACAAGCTTACAAATATGTAATTTATGTGTCTGTGCCATATACAAGTATTACAGAGATAAGTGAGTGTGAATTTTGCTAGTTTCAAAGGCAAATACAAATGTGCTATGTCTCGAATGATTTACATAAGCAAATGTACTTGAACCTGCTCTTTTCTCATCTCATCTATTGCCTTTTTTGAGTAGGCTTAGGAACGTTTAACCCCTTCCCTGCTGGCCGGTTTCCGCCCCCGTGCGGTAAACAAACGAACAGGGGCGGGCCATGACGAACCCCAGCCGTCATCAGCACACGAGCACCGTAGTGCATGACGGCTGGGGTTCGTCACCAGCATGGAAGGGGTTAAATGCCATTTTTAATCCAGTAGTTTGCTATTAGTTCCTGTTGGAATCCATTCAACTGATTTGAATGACCTGCATGGACAGGTTGACTCTAACCAGCTACTTCCTCCACACGCATAATGATGTTAAATTAGCTAATTCACACTTATCGTAAGGTGAATCCTTATATAGACTTATAAACTAGTGGCCTACGGTTGCTGGCCGAGGGGGTACCTAAGGTACCCCCCTGTAAAACCCTGCATTTTCAGGCATGTACAATGGGGTGCCTGCGACAAGGTGCAGGGTTTTACATACACACCCCTTGTCCCCATAAAAGCCTATGTTATGGGCTGTTCTGGGGCGTAACATGAGCTCCCATAGAAAACAATGGGAATCGCATTGTGATCCAGCGGTGGGAAACGGCGATCTCAAGTCGGTTGTTCCCGAATCTGAAACGCTGTGGGGCAGAGGCTTTCCACCCAACATCATCATGAGCCCTTAAGGGTTCCATTTGCGGTGTTGGAGCCCATGAGGAGTAAGGAAAGCATTGTGGATGGTCATCGCTGTTGCGTGAAGAGCAGGTTTGGAGTCGTAGTTGGTCATTTCTGTTGCATGAAGAATCGGCAAGGCATCGCAGATAGACACTCCTGGAACTTCGTGTTGGTGGTCACCACAGGCTGATGTTGCTGGGGCACAAACTGCATCTCACATTGCCAGTCACCTCCGGCTGTCACTGTAGCACAGTCGAGTTCATTGTAACTTCACATTGGCAGTTGGCCTGGGCGGCAGAGTCTTAGTGAGAACAGGCCTGCTCGCCAGTGCAAAGAGCCCAGCATTTCAGGATGTCTCCTTTCTTCACATAGCAGTGCACTGTGATGCCAGCCAAGGGTCCAGACCCTGGAGAGTCACCTCTGTGGGATCAGAGACTCACTCTAGCAGAGGTCAGCAGGCTTAGGCATGTCCTGTTGCAGCACGTCAGCTGGGCAGTTGCAGTCAGGCCTCTAGAGCTTGTTATATTCCTGTGGCTCAGAGCAGGAGGTCAGCTAACTGACCCCTGGAGTCACTCAGGTTAGCCTGGAATTAAGGAAGCAGGTCAAGTCTTCCTTCTCAGAGGACCAGTCTCAAGCCTCAGGGCAGTCCTCTGGAAAACAAAGCAGGTCTCAACCATCAGGGCAGTCCTCTCAAGAACAAGGCAAGGCTCAGGCAGTAGTGCAGTCCCCTGGGGAACAAGCCAGTCCTTCTTCTGTAGTGCAGAGGCCCAGGAAGAGTTGGCCTGAAGAGTTGGTTTGAGGGTTTAATATGTATACCTGGTGCCAGCCTTTGAAGTGGGAGAAACATACAGGCCTCCCCCACATCTGGTTCTGAAAAATTCCTTCCATCCACTGCACAGGTTCCAAGTAGTCTAGGGTTAGAAAAATGTGATGTCAAGTTTCTTTGTGAGTGTGCTGGGGCAGCCCTTTGAAATGCAAGTGAGGCAGAGAATAGCTCCACCCCACCCATTCTGAAAGGATGCTCCATCCTGTCAACAGCTAGGCCCCTTTGTCTCACTAGATTGGCAAATGGCCTTTGTGTATTCCTCCCAGACAGTCAGTGATGTGGCCCAGGACACAGGCTGTGTGCACCAAATGGTTAAGACAAGAAAATGCAAACTTTCTAAAGGTGGCATTATTAGAAATGTGACTTAAAAGCCAACTTTACCATTAAAGAAGATTTTAAATTACAATTCATTTGAGACAAAACATGAAATTTTCACCTGTTCCCAATCAAAGGTTAGCACTTATTTGTCAAGATAAACTTTATTTCGGCTAAAAGCCATAGAAGCAAAAACAATAAAAAAACATCAGTTAAAAATACATAATAAATATTATACATATCCGTAAAAAACACATCCTATCTAAAAAACATAAGCACTATTCAAATAATTGTACAACAGTATCTTATTAATTCCATTGTGTGGCCCATGACAGATAATTTAACTCAGGACAAATTAATAATTAAAGTTAACTAAAGATATTACCAGGACGCAAGAGGTAAACACAATCTTAATTATAACTTGTATCTCCGGTTAGGAAAATTTGCTTTTATAATGATTAAGTACTGCAAAGCAAATTTCGGGGGATCCTAGGGACTGCAGAAAATGTGCCCTTCCTTGTGCTTTCTTACCTTAACCTTTGGCCATAGCAGCACCAAAGAAGGGCGTCTTGGCTGTTGATATAAGGATCAAAACAAACGTAAATGGCTAGTGCTTCAATCGAGAAGTTGCCATACCCACACAAAGTTAAAATCTGATTCCTTCCCCTCAATAAGGTGGGGGGGCAAATTTAAAATCCGAAATGCATAGTCTAAAGAGGAAAAGCCAATGGCGATATGTCGGCTTTGTAATGCACCCCAAGTACGGCTTTATGCTGCGAGTTGTTGAAACATCGGCATCGGGCTGTGGCGGGACCTAAAGGGTCCCACCTGATCACCAGCCTGCAGCCTTTCCCTTGCATTGGGAGCCAGCTCCATCTGTTTGATCCTACACTGGGGAGCAGCTTTTTTCTGCTCCTGCTGCATAGAAGAAAACCTGTGCTCCTTGCCCTGAAAAAGCATGGACAGGGAGTTTATGTTCTTCCTGCCTGTACCTTTGTAAGCAGGAAACTGCAGTGTCCCTGAGGTTGGGGTCCCCAGGACACTGCTGCCATCTACCCTGGGGGATGACAAGGGGATAGAAGCCCCACTACTCCTCTCCAATAAAATGCCTAGACCCCTCGAGATGAGGTCCCTGGGGCTAATGCAAGGCTTGGGGAGGGGAGCCACCACCCCTGCCCCCCCAAAAAAATCAGCCTTCTGGCTAAAGCACGGTATAAAACTGTGATCAAAGTATAGCATAAACTGTTCCGCAAGTCTAGGGCCGTACATTATGCCAATATGATCACTACCCCACCAAAATTATTTTTACACTCTTGAAGGCTATGGCAAAATCGCCTCCTGCCCCTGACAGTACCATATCCTCCAAATTGCAGTGCGAAGTACTGGCTACATTTTTTATTAATAAGGTTGAGCACATCTACAGCAGTTTCTGCCCTGGGGGTAATTCTCCATGCTCTGGGAGGAGCTTGCCCTTGGGCTTTGAGACCCACTCCCTTTCCCCGTTTCCTCCTATTTCCCCCAACGTCCTGGAAACTCTGTTTGTCAAGGTAAAATCAAGGTCTCCAGACGATCCTCTGAAACATGCCTCTTTCATAAAATTCCAATAATGTCTCCTACCTGAGTGCATGGAGTTGATCAATCTGTCCCTATCCCCAAGTCATGCAAACGCATCAAAGGTGTTCCTTTGTTGAAAATGCCAGCACAGGAGGAGTCCAAGCTTGAAAAAGTTGGACCAATTTCTCTGCTCCCGTTCCTAACCAAAATCATGGATTTATTTGTCAACACTATGTTAATGCAAGAGTTGGCACGTGAAGGATAAAACTGACTAAGGGATACCAAAGGTCAGTGAAGCTTTGTCGGATTTCCACTCCTCAAGATCGGTGCGATGCTCAAAAATGGTCCACCTCTCAACAGCTTCAAGTCTGTTTGCTATTATAGCACAGATTAGCAAAGTGGTTGAGCGAAGGAAGGAAAGGATGGGGACAGCGGGTACGGAGACCTGAAATGACAATAATTATAATATGCCTTTCTATATAGAACTATATCATCTGCATTGTGTAACTTCTATTATAAGCTAAGTACCTGTAAAGAAAAAGAACATGACCCAGCATGAGATGTTATTGGTGACCACAGTTCTACTATTTCTACATAGGGCTTCGAGCCATGCACCATCAAGGCAGGACTCCTAAGCAGTGAATCTGAAGAATCAAACAAAACAAAATATACCACCAAAAATGCAATAGTTTTGTTTTCTTTGTGACATTCGCTGACAGATTAATAACCACTATTCACTAGAAACTACTTATCTAATGCCAAGCCTGACATTGCAGGATAATCAGAGAAACTGCCAATATGCTCTTCAATTATGCCCTGCTACAACATGTGGCCTGAAGCTTAATGGAGAAACAAAACATGTTCAGCAATACAAGGTCAAAAACATGTCAAATCACTCCCACACATTATATCGAACCTTGCATATACTGCGTAGCTAGAGCAGCCTGGTTACTTCACCAGGTGTAACCTTTGTAGATTAAATGGTATCCTAATACAATACACATGTAGGAGACATACAATAGACGCACGTACATATACAAAAGAGGTGTGTTGCATACACCAGGTTGCACACAATAAAAGCCAGTTGCTTATGAGCACGCTGCCTTTTACATATTTGTCTGTAGAAATGCCATACAAAAAGATTGCTGGTATCCCTGCTACCTGCGAGAGACCACAAACGTGTGTCTCACCAACTGGGAGGGGCACCGCAATGTAATATGAGATAGAACCCAGTCTCCTCAAATACGTGAAAACATGAGCAAGAACCCGCTCTGTAGTAGTTCGTAGAAAATAGAAGATTGTTTAAGGTGTACAAAACACCCTTACCAGATATCGAGGAACTAGTAACTTAGCCTTCGAAAATCAGGTAGAAATGAGCGCGGACCCGTTCATGAACATCCAGGGGAAATCACAAGAAAGCGTCCCGCCAACAGCAAAGTAGTCAAATGCCCACACGAGGATTAGGCTGAGAGAACAAGGTTAAGAGTAAAAAATTAGCGGCGGCATTTCACAAGAAGCGGAGTTCTTTTATTCCTCTCCGCTTGCCATTTCCCGCTTCCTGAAAGAGTGCCAGCACGTTTAAGCGACGAGTGTGATTCTCCGGGAATCATGGGAGCTGTAGTTCTAGGCCGGCCATGACAAGGAGAGCAACGCGTCTCTTACGCGTCTCAGAGTTGCGGTCCATAAGGCTCTTCAGCGCGAGACAGGGTGACCGGAGGAGAACGGGGTAGGTTGTGACAAGTGTAACTTGAGGGTTCCCTTGCCTTGTAGGACCTCTGACCTATAGTTACTAGGGACCTTATGTCATTTCTAGTAACTCACGACCTTCGGGGTCTTTTAATCTGGCAAGGGAACCATCACATTAAACTTCACGGACTTTTAGGATTCCCTAGTCAGTTTTATCCTTCACGCACCCACTCACTGCTCACAGAGGAAACTCTTTTTAGACACCTGCACTTATCTAATGGCAGTTTATACAAATTTATCCGCTAAGGCGACCCTTCGAGAGGCCCGTAGGGCATTGCAGCGCCGGCTCAATGAGGAGAAACCGCCCGATGATGAAGGATGCCATCCTTCGGGTGTGTGAGGGCATCATGAGATAAGACTAGTGCTTGCCTCCAAACAATGAGTCCTACACCTAGGACTGTCCCCTTCCCTCTTTCTTGGTCTATCTGCAGGTGACTTTTTGCACCTAGCTTTCGAACAGTTACCTCCCTTTTTGGTGTCTGTTCAGCACAAGGAGCACGGGTACTGGACAATAACAAGCTCCTCGTCCCCCTTCTCTTGATTTATTTTTAACACTATTTTAATCCAATACCTGGAAGTCAATTTGATACTGGATCCATCTCCAAATGGTTTTCGGCCACGACTTAGCACTGAGTCCACTCTACTGGCAGTTACATAACAGCTTCGGACCTCTTTGGATGAGGGCAGACCCGCAGCACTAATTCTGCTTGACCTGAGTGCGGCATTCAATACAGTCTCCCATAAGATCCTGCTCAACTGGCTCATAGAGATCAGTGTCGATGGCAAGGCCCTCTCCTGGTTCTTGTCTTTTCTGGCCGACAGAACTTTTAAAGTCCTTGCCCCCCTTTTTCTTCCCATACCCACCGTTATGCTGTGGTGTCCCCCAGGGTTCAGCCCTTCTTTATTTTATGTCTAGATCAGACCGTTGGTGCAGGTGGGGGGACACTGTGATTTTGGTGGTTATGACCCATTGGGGTCAAATGTCAATTCAGAGTGTCACCAAGGTATTTCTATCTGTGTTATGTATATATTTGTAAATTAACACACAGTATATAGTAGAGTGTGTTAATAAATGTGCTTATCCTCTCCTAAAGAAAAAGCACAGACTGTACAATAATTTATTGAGGAGTGTTAATTTTGCGTGCAGGCAAATGGAGATTACTACCTCAAACTACCTCCCCTAAGTAGGCCTTGGACTGCTCTGCTTCCCTACCCAGAGAGAGTCAAGTGCTGCAAGGGGGCAGTAAGAGGAAATTGTGGATCTATTACTTGCTCAGGCTTCACATCCTCCACAACTTATAACGCAATTTCTCACAATGACTACATACAATAACAGGGGTCTGTTTCAATTGACTGTTTTTAGAATTTACACTAAGGAACTTTAAAGTGTATTATTGTAGACATGTTTGTATCAATACATTCTAGGAATTGCTGTTTATGGGAGTCAACTTTTTTTTTAACACCAGCTAGTGGAAGGACTGGGGAACTTTGAGCAGCAGTAAACTAAAATATCTTCATGTTATTTAAGCTAATACTCTCTGGAGTTCTGGACTTTTTGGTTCCGTCCAGAGGTGTCAGGGAACAACACCCAAAGACCCCGGAGTTCCACCTGCCTTGGTGCACAAATGAACAGAAACACGGGCTTCTCGATGGTGGCGTCAAAGACCAAAGGTTTATTACTGCAGGGACACAGAAGTCACAGAAACTACGCATGGGCAGTAACTAGGAGCCTGTTCAAATTGTACAAAGAGGGTTGCTCCTTATATACTAAATTTTGGCCTTTAGGCGAAATCTTCACATGTTAGTACATTCCCAAACCTTTGTGTCATGAACAATAAATATTTGGTGTACACAGGAATCGTCGGCAATATCTGATGTCAAAACATTACGAACGAGGGGTTCCCATATTTCCATCATAATCTCATGTCAACTTTTCATTCAAGACCCGGACCGCCTCATCGTAAATTTCGTTACCTCCCTCTAATAAAGGCCCAGAAGGAAAGGAGCAGAGCCAGGTGCAGAAGATAGAAAAGCAGGATAAGGGATGTTTGTGGGTTGTAAATGGGCAAGGCTACCAGCTTCGGCCGCCTAATCGTGATCAGGACAATGGACACGAAGACCAGTTTAGCAGGACTGGCCTCGGGCAGAGGAGGTAGCCTTTGTCGAGTCATGCAGCTACAGCGTGATCTGGTTTAAGGTGTACGTGTCATGAAAGAGGTGAATCTCCGGCTAAGGCTACGTGTCCTTAATCGAAATGAAGTGATCAGAGGTTATTGCGTATGTGAGGGCAAGAAACACAAAATGGCTGCCATGATCTAAGATGGATGCCGTGGGTAGATCAGAAATGTGTTCATAACAGGAGTGCTCTTGCTTGTAGCGTAGCGAAAACACCAGGATATACTAAATGGATCATTTGCGGTTCGCTGATACCAATATTATGTATTTCCGACAATATCGAAAACACGGGTTCAAATCGTCACGGAACCTCAGACCCTCCTTTTGCCCTTACATAGGCAATTACTCAGTCTATGTCAGAATCTAATTCTATGCTCATCAGGTCAGTGACATGCTGTTGTATCATCATCCTTTCTCGTGCCTTTTCTCCAAACGCAGGTGGTTTCCTAAAACAAGTTGCAGCACAAATACTACACAGAGCAGGACCACACTGGATAATCAGGCAGCATGAGAAGAGGAATACTAAGATGACACCAATGACCATTAGAACCTTCCATCCCCACGCTGAGATTAGAGTCCAAAACCACTCCATGAAGGACCAGTTTCCCTTGTCTACGTGAATAGAGTCGGAAATCTTGTGTAGCTTAGAGATCGCCTCATAAACTGTTGGAGCATTATTAGGAATAAAGACACAGCAGCTCGATTGGATCATTCTGCATACCCCACCTCGATCTGCAAGTATAACGTCTAGAACCATACGGTTCTGCAACGTCATGAGTCTATCCGCCTGAAGCTCAGCTGTCAAATTGCTAAGGGCACCAGCAGTTTCGGTAATAGTAGATTCAACTACCCGTGTTAGCTGACGTATGTTTCTACTATTGGCCATAGGCCCCCAAAACGGAAGGAAGCCTTTGAAGAAGTCTCCGGCTTCCTGACCAGCAGTATCTTCTTTGCTGAAGACACCTCTCGCTACTCTGGTTCTGTGGTAATCAGATGAAGCAGTGTATGTTGGAGGCAACAATCGAGCAATATAGCATGATCCTGAAAAGTCGGCAGGCAACCATGTATAAGCTCTATCTCGACAGATGAAGTAGGTACCCCTAGCAGTAAGAAAGGCAGGGGAAGAGTTAGCCGGAAACACATAAGTCTCTACGCACTCACTCCTCCCTAGCTGAGCTCTCGGATTTCTCCCATTCCCTTGCAAACAGACCTGACCTCGGTGAGGTACGACCCAGATTGGAGTTGAGCTTTTGCGCTTGCTTTCTCCTAAACTAAGGCGATACTCTGAAGTATTCCAACTTAAATACACTCGTAATTCGTCTCTAGGGTATGATGGAGTATTATTGACGTCCTTGACCATGTCAATAATTCCCTGGACTAAAGCTTTGTTGGCAGAGTTATATTTAGTGGAACGTGGTGGACGTGGAGGATAGGTCTCAAGGGCATAAGCAAAGATGGTTTGAAGGGCCTGAAATGATCCATTGTAGCTAAAAGGCAAAACCAGATAAGGAATACCTTTATCCATAGTGTGGGGTATCAAGCCACACACCCAGCAGTCTGTAGTGTTAACTACCAGTTGGTGTTGGTGCAAGAGCTGTACAAAAGTGTTGTTAATGAACTCTGAGCGTCGGGCTTGCTCATGTTCAGGAAACGAATGAAAAGAGTGTATAGAAGAAACAGTAGAAGTAGCATGATCAAGGGGAGGTACTGTAGTAACTGGCACAAAAATCAAATTTATACTGAAAATGATTCCACCCACCAACGTTATCAAAACAATCAAGAATGTAATGGCACGTTGCATCAAAAAGCATTTGCTGTGAAGAATTCTATAAAGTCTGTTTCTGCGAACATAACTCGCATTTTCTCGTTGCAGCGCAGGAAGCTCCATCTTCTACAATCCGCTCGCGACCACTGATGATGTGTACGTAGATGAAAATGCCTCTATCAGCCCCAGGAGTTCCCAGAACCAACAGAAAGATCGACCTTGTGTCAGACCCCTGCAAATTCAACTAGGCACACAGCCACGACCCTACGGCTACCCAGACGGCAAGGCAATTTTAAAAACAATAAAACAATAGCAAACTTCCTGGCTGAAGGCGAAAGTTCAAAATTTCAAGATATCACAATAGGCAGTTGCCTGCTTTATTTGTCCATTTTACGGTTTCGTAAGTTATATCTCTGCTTTGCAGGTACTGTCTGATCGGCAAATAGCGTTTCACTGGTAGCTGTTGCAATCTTCAAGTTCGCAGATGACAGAGTTTTTTCTGATGCAGGGGACAAATGTTCGGCCATAGGAGTCTTTTCCGAAGGAGAGTCAGAGCTTGGAGTGTCAGTGATCAATTCGGCATCGCTGAAAGGGATGAATTTTGGCGTGCTTTCAAATTCGGAGGAACCAATTCCCTTCTTCACCCAGTTGTCGTAAGGAAGTGGCAAAGGCACACGCTTTACATGGGATGCATGCACCCAGTGCTTGCGTCCAGCCACACGAACCGCTGTCCTCGTTGCAAGTAGGATTTGGAAGGGGCCGACAAATCTCGGCTGAAGGTTCTTCGTCCTCGCGAAGTTTCTGATAACCACAAACTCGCCTGGTTTCAGCTGATGCCCTGGACTCTCCGGAGGCTTTGGCAAAGCATCGAAAACCTGTTGATGAATAAGACTCAATTTAGCAGTCAAGTCGTAAAGGTAGTCGATCAACATAGGATATTCTAGAGAACAAAACTTTTTAGGCCTTGGCACACCCCAAATATTTGCCGGGCGGCCAAAAACGATTTCGTAAGGGCTAAGCCCCACTCTAGAATGTACAGTTGCTCTCGTTGATAACAAAGCCAGAGGAAGGGCGTCTGGCCAGGCTAAACCTGTGGATGCTTGTATTTTAGCTAATTTCAGCTTGAGGGTGCCATTGTAACCCTCTACTAAACCAGCAGACTGGGGATGGTTCGCACTGTGGAACTTTTGTTTCAGACCTAGGCCGACACACACACTCTGCATAACTTTCCCTATAAACTCACTTCCGTTATCTGACCATACAATCCGTGGCATTCCAAATCTAGGGAAATATTCTTTGAGAAGAATCTTGGCAGTTGATAGGGCAGTATTGTCCTTTAGTGGATATGCTTCAATCCACCTGGAAAAAGCACAGACTACCACCAGGACGTATTTCAAATTATTACAGCGATCCATGTGAATGAAGTCTAACTGAATCACTTCAAAGGGGCAGGAAGGAGGAGCGAAATGACCAGCTGGAGTTGGAGTTCCCTTGCCAGGATTATGCATCAGGCATACCATACAATTTTTCACCACTCTCTCTGCACACTTACTGATCCCATCATTCTTCCAGACCGGAGCCAACATCTTACAAATTCCCTTAGAACTTATATGCGCTACTCCATGCGCCATTATCACCACTGCAAGCACATACGCGTCAGGCAACATCCATCGCTGCTGTTCTGTCAAATCAATCCAACACCCATTCGAATCTAATTTGCCCGTCCTTTCTTTCCATACACGTTTTTCTTCCTCAGTTGCTTCTCTCTGAATCTCTTTCACACTTTCCATAGTATCCTCACACATTCCAGACTCAGCAATCCATCTTGCGGACGTAGCAACATACATTCTGCTCATCGTGTCTCTAGCTGTCTGTTTAGCAATTTCATCAGCAAAAGCATTCCCACGACCAACATCATCTGTGATTGCTTTATGAGCACTGCACTTTACAATCGCAACTTCAGTCGGCAAGGTTAGAGATTCCAACAAGTCGTTAACTAGCTGACCATGTTGGATCTTAGTCCCATGGGACGTAATGAAACCTCTTTCTCTCCACAAACGGCCAAAACTATGGGCCACGCCAAATGCGTACTGACTATCTGTGAACACATTCACTCTCTTTCCCTTAGCTAAAACACACGCTCTTGTTAGAGCGATTAATTCTGCAGCTTGGGCAGAATTCTGACTCACTCTTGGAGTCTCCACAATTGTCTTCAAAGTCGTTACTGCGTAAGCAGCAGTCACATCACCATTCTCCAATTTAAAACATGACCCGTCCACATACAGCGTACCATCTGGATCGGATAACGGAGTATCCTTTAAGTCGATGCATCCTTTTGTCTCTTCCTCCGTTTTAAAACAACAATCATGTGGCTCGGAATCACTCGACTCTTGATCAGTCGGCAACAGCGTTGCTGGATTCAATACATTACATCTTTTGATCTGGATATGACTCGCTAGTAATGTCAACTCGTAACCAGATAGTCTCGCACTGGTAAGGTGTTGTGTCTTCGTTCGATTCATGAGTGTATCCACCGCATGAGGAACCATGACCACTAGCATATTGTTCATCACCAAACCAGCAGATTGTCGAATGGAAGCCGCAGCTGCCGCTGTAGCTCTCAAACAACTAGGCAACGCTCTAGCTACCGGATCTAATGTTGATGAAAAATACGCGCAAGGGCGTTGTTTATCACCAAACTTCTGTGTCAGAACACTCAATGCGCAACCTTCTCTCTCATGAACATAGAGCGTGAATGGCTTGCTGTAATCAGGTGTACCCAATACAGGAGCTGAACACAATGCTTTTCGTAATTCAGTAAAACTCTCTTGGCATTCATCAGACCATGGCACCGGACTCGGAACATTTTTCCCAGTCAAAGCTACCAACGGTTTTGCTAAAAGAGAAAAATTTGGGATCCACTGCCTACAGTAAGAGGTAATACCTAAAAAGGCACGCACTTCTCTCTGTGTGCGTGGAACACTCATCTGTGTAATTGCTTTTATTCTCTCTGGGGTCAACTTCCTTCCCTCCTTTGACAAGAGATGACCTAGGTAGGTCACTTCTTGGCAGCAGTATTGCATTTTAGAAGGTGATACCTTATGGTTCAAATTAGACAAATGATGTAATAACGAAATCGTAGCTGCTTTGCAAGTTTCCTTGTCATCGGCAGCCACTAGAAGATCGTCTACATACTGTACTAGAGCAGAACCTGGAGGAAGGACAAAGGAATCTAACTGGCTTTTTAATGCTTGACTGTAAATGGATGGGCTCTCACAATAGCCTTGTGGAGCGCGTTTAAATCTGAAACTTCGACCTCCTAGACAGAAGCCGAAAATATCTCTGCTTTCCTCGGCTATCGGAATGCTGAAAAAGGCATTCTTCAAGTCGATGACTGAGAACCAAGTAGCTGTAGCAGGAATTAGTGTTAACAATGCAGTAATGTCTGGAACTACAGGAAACTGCGGAATTACAATCTTATTAACTTCTCTAAGGTCGATAACAAACCTATAAACTGGAGGCTTTGTAGGATCAGTTCGTTTCAAAATTGGTAGTACAGGACTGTTACAGACATTTCCTCTCGTTTCCTCAACCACACCTTTCTTAATCAAATCTTGCACAATCAATAAAAGTGCACGCTCACCCTCACTAGATATTTTGTATTGAGGAATTCTTGGAAATTTTACATTTGCTTTCAAAGTTACTACATATGGTGGTATTTCTAAAAGGCCTACATCATTAGGACCAGTCGCCCAAAGAGAATCAGGGAGTGAACGTAGCTCTGGCGGGAGTGCATCCATTGACAAGTACATCGGAGAAGTGATATTTTTACCCAACGTAAGCTGTACTCCTTCTGGAGAACAGTACAATGTCGCATATAGTCGTTTTAACAAATCTAAACCAAGCAGATTTTCATTACAACCTGTCGTCAAAATTAGAGGTGCTTTTAAGTGACACGGTCCAACAGAAATAGACAAAGGACCAGATATCGGATTGTAAACAGGGGCGCCTGAAAAACCTACAGAGACATTTGTTGAGCCAGACAAAGGTGCGCCAGGGAGTTTCGCATGAATGATCGAACTTTTTGCGGCACCAGTATCCAACAGAAACGGTTCGACTACACCTGATGTTGCTACTGCGACATAAGGCCCACTCTGATCCACTGGAACTGATACTACTCCCTCTCTCTGTCCATGGCTGTCCTAGTACCCATTTTGCTGAAATCCCTCATCTACTTCACAATAATCTTCAACAAGATATTGTTGAGATCTATTTTGCTGGGCAGACTGTCCATTTCGTTGATCAAAGTGATTAGAAGGACGATCATTCGTTTGTGGAGGCATAGCACCTCGCCCTCGACCTCTAGAATTTTGCACAAAACCACCACGACCTCTCTGAGCTGCTGCTGCATTATTTTGCGCTAAGATCGGACACTCATTTTTGTAGTGACCCTCTTTCTTACAGTACGCACATTGGTTCCACTGATATTGAGGCCTCGATGTACTATAATCTGTCCTTTGATACGAACCCTGTTGCGTATTAGTCTGATTCGTGCGGGGCGGATACGCCTGCTGCAAAAGAACTTTAGTCTTTAAATCCTTCGTTTTCTTCTCTGATTTTTCCTTTTCCTCTTTATCCCTATTTTCGTAGTACTGTGCAGTTGCAAGTATTTGCGCAGTTGTGGAAACAGCCCACGCACTCTCTGAATCCTTTAATTTATTGCATAACTCAGGTAACAAATTATGCACGAATTTATCGACAAACAGTCTTTGTCCTCCTTCTGTGCTCATATCCTGACCACTGTGATCTACAAAAGTTTCTTCGAACCTCGTGAAGTAGTCGGAGACACTTTCGTCTTTCTTCTGCCTGCATGCTGATAACTTGTCCCAATTAACACGCAATGCGGGCATCAGAGTCTTCATTAGATCAATTATTCTACCTGGAAGGTTAGCAATTAGAGGTTCGGGTTTTGCACCACCTACTTGCTGACCATCCGCTGCAGTGATAGCTGCCCAGTCACCACCTAAGGCAACTTGATGATCCTCTCTACGAATTTTAGCCCACACTGGTTGCGGAACTACATTGCCAAACAACATATCGATATTCTGCTAAGTTCATTATACAAGCCTCAACTGTCTGTGTTAATTCCTTATAGTATCCAGCAGGATTCTTACGCGGATCTGGCAAGGCCTGCTTCACTGCTAATACTTCAGCTCGCTTCCACGGTATGTGTATCCACACTCTTTGGAATTGAGCCGGAGCGGCTACAATACCATTATTATGATCAGCTTGCACAGCTTCGCGCCAAATTGGAGGAACCTCCCTCATTGGATATTGGCGACTTAGCTTCGTCTTACTTTTCTCTAAATCTCTTGGTGAACGAAGTGATGGATCATTCCTATAACTTAAAATCAGTTCCATCGCTTCTTCTATATTTTCACCCACTATCATTCCAGCAGCAAACTCTTTCTGAACCTTAATTAAATCTTCTAAATTTGATTCAACATCATCTTCTTCTATCTCCTCACGTAACAACGAGCACATCTCGTCAAAGACATACCGTTGCGTTGGTTCTTTCCACTGCATGAACGTTTCTAGCACATCTCTCGTACTATATCTCCTACTCTTCGAAATCCATCTGAGAGCCGTGGAATCTAAAATTCCCCGTTCCTCAGTACTTGGAAGCTGACTACGCCTCTGAACAGAATCGGAAGTAGGAGTCTTAATTAGAGTTTTATAGAAAGGAGATAGCATATTAGATACAGAATCAGTGATTCTCCGACGAACAGAAAGTGGAGTCAACATACTTGCAGAAGCAGAAAACACAGTAGAGGTAGGAACAGATAACGGAACAGTAGGAGTATCGAGGAAGATAGTTTGTGGAACAGTAGGTGCAAGCGAGACAGATACAGGTATAGAAGTCGGCAATCCAGGAGGAGGAGGAGCCATAGGAACATTTACATTGACCACAGGAGGTACGGGAGCTTGATTCTGAGGGACAGGAACAGGAATACCAGGTTGTCCAGCAACCGGCAATTGAACATTCGGTAAAGGTGGAGCCGTAGCACCCTGTGCATACGGTGGAGGTGACCGTAACAAATAAGACAGTAGAGGATCGTTTTCGGAATCCTCCAGTATCTTAGCTGTTTTCGATGGCAAGGCAGGATAGCACTTGTCAATCGCTAAATTGTGCTCTCTAATGGCCACCTCTATGGCTTTCTCACACTCGTTAACTTGCAGCTGCTTAGCCGCTTGCTCCAGAGTCAACTCTTCGTGCTCTTTTTGTTCTTTCTTTAACCTTTTCATTTCTCTTTGTTTGGATTCTTTTCGCCAGTAACGGAAAGAATCAAACATTGCCGGCCGGGCTTTCTTCCTAAACAATTTCACTTCTAAATTGTCAAGAATTTCGGGTTCAAAACTACCATGTAGTGGCCAACTAAGGACACCATCCTTCTTAGTGTACCGGACCCACACCTCATTATAAGATATAGGACCCACACCATATTTACAATACAAGTCATACAGGGGAGTCCCAATCGGAGGAACCAGACATGAGTCCTCCAATCGTGAGTCACTGTTGCAACCAAAACAAGACAGCATACAATTTTTCCGACTTACCATTTTAGCCCGGAACACAAAACAAACAAAACACGAAACAGATATGTGCACTCGAACCAAGAACTTAGGCCTACCAAAACGAACTGATGTATCGATACCCAAACTAAACCAAATAGATTATCGTAACCAGAACAACCAGTGATAATCTTACGAAACCAAACCAAACCAAGAACCAAAGAGGATTTTAACAACCCTCACAAAGTAACCAGCTAGCAACCACTAAATACTTAACTGAGGCACTGAAGACGTCACCAAGGAGAAACCCGTCACGTTTCGCTGTACTAAGGACTGCACCTCGGGTCCAAGACAGGGCGACGGTCAAGGCAACGGCCCACTGCAGCCGTCCTGAACGGGAATCCTCGTGGAAGAGAACGTCGGGCCACTTTTGCGATATGCCGGGATCGATGAAGTGGGGCGCCTCCCTCAGGAATCTTCACACGAAGCTTCTCGAACTCTTCAGGCTTTTGGACCGGTACCGAATGACGTCGCCCCACGTTGGGCGCCAATTGGAGTTCTGGACTTTTTGGTTCCGTCCAGAGGTGTCAGGGAACAACACCCAAAGACCCCAGAGTTCCACCTGCCTTGGTGCACAAATGAACAGAAACACGGGCTTCTCGATGGTGGCGTCAAAGACCAAAGGTTTATTACTGCAGGGACACAGAAGTCACAGAAACTACGCATGGGCAGTAACTAGGAGCCTGTTCAAATTGTACAAAGAGGGTTGCTCCTTATATACTAAATTTTGGCCTTTAGGCGAATTCTTCACATGTTAGTACATTCCCAAACCTTTGTGTCATGAACAATAAATATTTGGTGTACACAGGAATCGTCGGCAATATCTGATGTCAAAACATTACGAACGAGGGGTTCCCATATTTCCATCATAATCTCATGTCAACTTTTCATTCAAGACCCGGACCGCCTCATCGTAAATTTCGTTACCTCCCCCTAATAAAGGCCCAGAAGGAAAGGAGCAGAGCCAGGTGCAGAAGATAGAAAAGCAGGATAAGGGATGTTTGTGGGTTGTAAATGGGCAAGGCTACCAGCTTCGGCCGCCTAATCGTGATCAGGACAACGGACACGAAGACCAGTTTAGCAGGACTGGCCTCGGGCAGAGGAGGTAGCCTTTGTCGAGTCATGCAGCTACAGCGTGATCTGGTTTAAGGTGTACGTGTCATGAAAGAGGTGAATCTCCGGCTAAGGCTACGTGTCCTTAATCGAAATGAAGTGATCAGAGGTTATTGCGTATGTGAGGGCAAGAAACACAAAATGGCTGCCATGATCTAAGATGGATGCCGTGGGTAGATCAGAAATGTGTTCATAACAGGAGTGCTCTTGCTTGTAGCGTAGCGAAAACACCAGGATATACTAAATGGATCATTTGCGGTTCGCTGATACCAATATTATGTATTTCCGACAATATCGAAAACACGGGTTCAAATCGTCACGGAACCTCATCTCTCCATTTTCCTGCTTTTCATAATGTTTTATCTCCTAATTCCCTGCAAATGCAAGGAACACATGTTTCTGCTATTTAGGATATCACCGACGTTATTAAAAACCTTGGGACATATTTACTGGAATGGTGGCACAGGGCAGCCCAGCAAGTTACCTTGCTGCGCTGCCCTGCATCACAGGAAAAAGCCAGAAATTCACCGTAGTTATCCAATATGGTGCACTCCTGTCCTTTCCACTAAACAAAGATGCAGGCCTGTAATGCAGGCCCCCTTGCATCATGGTGCAAGGGGGCCTGCATTACAGGCAGGATTGTTTTGGTGTTGGGAGGGGCACCTTCCTGCACAAAAACAATCCAGAGACGTTTTCCTCTTTCTACGTGTGCTTCAGAATGCAGCACACATAGAAAATGGAACAAAATAGGAGAACTACTGATATTTCTCCACGTAACGCCTCACCTGGGGAAGTGCAAGATGTTGGTTCATTCCCAGGTTTACAAATCCTTTAAGCATGGAAGTTGCATGGCAACACCCACCTCAACGCCCTTGGAACGCCTCCCTTGTGTAGAGTAAGGCACTGCAGCAATTTATTCAGCTTGGCATGCAAATTCAGATGGATCAGGTAATGGGGTTAGAAGGCCCATTGGAATTACAACTTGTGTATCCACTTCAACTAGAAAATATCCTTGAATATATGTTAAGAAACATTGATTCCCACAAATATATTCCCCAAACACCTGTAATTCATTTCCGAGTCCCTGGAATTATTGACTCCCCTGCTAACGGTAATTTCAGGGTAGGGAAATAACATATTTTAAAGGGCCACTCATAATGAGGGTTTTAGACATTAAATTATAACCACTCCCCACAAGCTGATTCCATTTTAAGAAGTGATTTTATGTTTGTGTTAAAAACTATTTAGCTTAACGGTGCCCTCTAATAGATTTTAGTATGTGAAAAAATATGTCTTTATTCTTTCCTTTAATGTTGCTGCTAGGAACTGTGAAGCCATGCTGAAATACACTGCATCATTTGTATAAAACATTGAATTACCAAGACACATAATTAGCACAGTTGGTAACCTCTTTTTTGTGTTTCCAAAATTCACGAAGTGGAATGATCGAGCAACTGTTCTTGTTTACGCCTTCATATATATTTTCATCTAATTTACTAGGCTAAATACATGGTACTATAACTTATGAGATCAGGCAAAAGGTGTGACCAAACAATTCTGCGAGGCAAGGAATGTGTATAATAAACTTATTTTCAATCCAATATAAATTTACTGAAAGGTCTCCTGATGAGTTAGATAATTATGTTTATGAAAAGAGAAATTTTTTCATTATCCAAATAAAATTGTTCTCGGCTGATTCAAAAAGGTATACTGATGGAGAGCCAATTACATTAAAAATCAAAGGAGTAATAACACGTGGATAATCTTTGACACTAACTATGCCAGACTGAACAATATCAAAACAGATATGGAATACTTCATCAAGTGCAAAATTAATCAAATATCTTCAAAACCTCTCTGATGATAACAGTCTGGTACGCTCTGCTCCTTCAGCTAGTTAATTTCATGCCAGGCTCAGCTAAGCAAAGGAGATGCTAAAATACAATTCAATGTCAAACACTGCCAAAATACCTGTTTTGAAATCAGCCCTTGAATTTACAAAATGCAATGTGTGCTTGGATGAAGCTGGCTTTATTATGAAGATATACAGGCATGTATTCCTCATTGACTGCAACAAAGGAACCGATTGATTATTGCATAGGTGAGGCAGCACATGGCCTAAATATTCAATACTAAAACCTGGTGAGCAGCCTTTACAACGCGGGCATTACCACGCGCTGCCATTACTACGCTGCTTTTACAACGCAAGTCATTACAACGACTTGCACTGGAGGGCGCTGTTGGATAGGGAATAGTTTAATTTTCTATTCCAACACCTTCCCTACTGTAATGTGGGCTGGAGATGGAATAGAAAATTTAACTATTCCACTATCCAGCGCTTACAGCGCAAGTCGTTGTAACGACTTGCGTTGTAAATACAGCATTGTAATGGAACGCGTGGTAATAGCCCTAAAACCTGCATGTAACATTCGGGTTACAAATTTCACTGGACTGGCATTGTCTTACCATTTTTCGGAGGTCAATATAACATGAGTGTAGTTGTGTGATTGAAAACCCTATTATTTACACTACTGAGCTTGGGGGTTGCAAGCAGTCGTATATATTATATTTATTTATTTTTCCTGTTTATGTGAGGTTCTTTCTTTACGCCTCCTCTGATTTTTGCCTTACGCACAAATACAATAATATTGAAATGTCCCTCAAGTTTTCAAAGAGTGGGTGATCAAATTCAACCCTTATTCCATCATATCATGATCCTTCCAGAACTTCCCCAGGGAATACTTGAAAAAAACATGGATCTCTCGACCTTCGCCCCCTCCCTCAATATATACCATCAGCAGAATCCTCTCCATTTCAATATCATTACTCGATCCACATTTAACTTCCATGCACTTTCCCCCTTCAAAATATTGGCAAAAATCCCTCACATTCTAGTACACTAGGTGCTCAAAAACAAAACAGCCACATTCACATGCCTGTAAAGTTATAGCACGGATAACAGATACCCCATAAGCTTTGTGACACTCAACACAGTAAGCAAAACATATCATCACCAGAGCCACGCGTGACTCTGACACTCTCAAAGGCCCAAGGCTGTGAAGATTTGCAGCAAGCCTTGCTAAAGACATCAACACTTGTTAAAAAAGCAAAACAGTATAATTCACAACTTCATCAATAAATTCAACATATTCAAAACAAACAGCCCATTCTTACCCTGACCCTTCTTCCAAATCTTGAACACCTAATATGCAGCATCAATAATTCCCTATGCACACAGGAGGGTAACACAGGCCGCCGCAGCCCCCACTCTACGGGGGGGCCCCCAAGCTGCAGGGGAGCCCCTGAGCTGCAGAGGTCCCCTCAGCACAGTACTCAGGCCTGAGAGCTCCAGATGAAATTTAGAGCCTGTACCTTGCAGTGGGGCCCCCTCAACCTTCGTTACGCCACTGTTAATGCACACCACTTATCACTAAAAGATCTTTCCATCCTTTGCTCAGTATAGTCACTAAACCCATCTTCCTGAGACCTCCACACCCTTCTGTGGCATGATCACTTCTGCAATACTCTTTTAAAGTACCAATGGTCCAACAGTCACACATTCAATAAAGGAAAAAGTTAGAAACAGACACAATGTCTGTGATTGCAAATAGAATCACATTTATTAACAAATAAGTCAAACAGTGGGTTGAAACAGAAAAAGCAAAACATAAGATTCATATAAAGAGGGGGGCGTGGCTTGACCGGCGAAGATGGTGGTCGTGGCTTGATCACACTCCGACCAGCCATCCAACATTCTGCTTAAATATCTAGCCTACGGACTCACATTACAGTCTGCCCCTGTGTCGGAGAGCCGTACAACACTAGCGAGGCTCTCCGACGTGAGCCGGGGTCTTGGAGGAGTGGCGTTTGTGGACCCGCAACTTTAGGCGGCCTAGAAGGGGACGCCCTGTGGAAAGCTGGGGCCTCAGTTAACCAGCGAGGCCAGGTGCGGAGGCTATAAAGACGGCGTGGCTGGAGGAGGTGCCGCCGATGGTTGGCACCCGAATTCTGCGCGGGAGTCCTGTGGTTCCTCCCCCTCCCCGGGGGGCTGAGCTGCCGCAAGGACTTGTGATGAGGCGGCGGACGGCAGGTGGAAGCACTCACAGGCGGCGGCCTGACTGCAGGGGCTGAGGCACGGTGTGAGGAGGCCCTGGAGGGTTGGCGGCTATCTTGTGCTGTCCCGAGGCGGCTGTGAGTGCTCACCTGGGCCAGGAGGGGCGGGAGTGGATAGGGGACGCCAGTGGGGCCTTTCCCCCCGCACACCCTCTGATTATCCTAGATTGCCCCAGTGACTTTTTGGTGCTCGGCAGCCGGGTCGGGCCGCGGTGGCTGCAGAGGGTGTGGAGGGGAGACAGTGCCCTTGGGGCCTTTGACAGTGCCTTCATCCATTCTGGGCTGTCGCAGGAGGTAAAGCTACCTGGCGCTGGGGGTGCGAGCCGGGCACTGGCCATACATCAACGTGCAGCCAGGCGGAGCCCCAAAAGCGGCTGAGGGTGACTTGGTTGGCCCCTCCCGGGCGCAGGTACGCTTGGGCATCCCTGGGCTAATGACACTAGTGGCGCCCCGGGTGGGGCCACAGTCAGCGGAGCGCATCGGTGGTCAAGTTGGGCCACGGAGTGGTGGAGCAAGGCCCTCGGGGTGAAGGTGGGGAGGACGGCCAGCCATTTTATCTACCCTTGTGGTGGTCGCCACCTGCTGAGAGGCCTGGTGAAGAAGCCATCGACCTGGGCTCCAGCGTCCTTGCTATCGGGCTGACCTCACGCTCGACCCCCTGAGTGGTTGCCCTTGAGAGTCTGGTCGCAGCACCTACGTTGGAACTATGACATGAGATAAAGGCGGGGGAGGCCATATCAAGCAGGGCACCATAGACAAATTTACTGGAACGGGTGCGACGACAGGGGCTGCGGGGTCGCAGAACCAGGTGCCAGACAATGGGGCGCTAATGGTGGTCATTACTCTGTCTAGAGATATGCTAGACGCCAAGATCGCGGCAGTAGGCTCCGATGTTATGCTGCTGAGGCATCACAGGGACTGAGGCCCCCATATCGGAGGTGGAGGATGATGTTACAACCCTAAAGAAGAAAGTAGCAGCTATGGAGAAGATTCAGAAAGGTCTGGCACTGCGTGCTGAGGATGCCGAAGGGAGGGCTCGGCGCAACAACCTTCGCTTCGTGGGATTTCCGGAGGGATGCAAGGAAGATAGCGTAGAGCGTTTCTTGGCACGGTGGTTGGAGGGCTGGCTCCCCCCAGATGCCCTCTCCCGCTGCTTTATTGTGGACCGTGCACATAGGGCCCTTATGCCGAAGCCCCTTGAAGGAACACGTCTGCGGCCGATCATAGCAAAGTACTTGAACTATATGGACCGCGATACTATATTGAAGCAGGCCAGGGCTAAGGAATCCCTCACGAGTCACAATGCAAAGATCCTTATTTTCCTAGACTACACGCGCCTGGTGCAGCAGCATCGACAGTCCTTCCTGGCGGCCAAAGCTCGCCTCCGAGACCTTAAGATCCAATATGCGCTGTTATATCCAGCCCGCCTAAGAGTGGTCTACCGATCTCGCAGTTTGTTCTCTGACTCTCCCGAGGAAGTTTTTACATGGACTGCTGAAACTGTGAGAGTGCGGGTTCATACACCACCTGGCAGGAATTCGGGCTCTTCGTCTGAAGGATAAAACTAGTTTCCTTTCTTAAGTATCGGCATTAGACCTAATTGTATAGTTGTTAGCATGATGTACCTATATATTCTCGGATATATGTAGCATACATGTATCGTTTCCCTATTCAATCACGAGTTTTTCAGTATGTTCCCTATGTTTAGTACATTAGGCCTAGGATCAGTGTAGACGCCATTTTGTTGGCCCTGTTCTGTGTTAAGCCAAAGTCACGTGTCCACCTTTGCTACCGACAGAACTCTCTCTCTCTGAGTTATGGAGGAGCAGCTGAAGGTGGACTGTTTTTCCTTCTGTCTGAAGGCCCAAGGTTACATCTGGGTTTGAATACGATAAAGCACATTCCTGAATGCGCTGTGCCTGTACTCCCTTGTGCTGGGGCAAGGGGAGTCAACCTCTTTCACCTTACTATAATGAATAGAGTTATTCTGAGCCAATTCTGTGTGCCTAATATGGTCTTTCCTTGAGGCCACTAGAAGCCTCCTGTAATTTTCCGTTTAGGGTGATTGCATGTGTTTCCGAAAAGTATATATGATCTGTCTTGACTGTAAGCCAGCAGTCTTCTCTGCGCACCTCTAGTGATGAGGTGGGGAGAGGCTCCTCTATATGGAGCATTCTGTTTATTAAACAATTGAACTTTCTCCACTGCCAACTGACTGATTATTTATTCGATAAATATATTAGACGAGCTGGGGTAAGTACAGCTCTATAGGTGTTTTGTTTAGCAATACGTCAGTTGGCAACTCTGGTGGGACTCCGTGTTGGGGTCGTCCTCCTGTAACCGGGTAACAGAGGACAACAAAAAGGGTGTCTTTGGTCGAGGGGGTGGACTGACCGGAGATTTGGAGTTACTCCGCTCTCACGATAAAAGAGCTTCTGCTGCTAGTGCCCCTAGTCGGAGTCCTACGGGCGTAATCCAGGAAGCTGACCGTGCTGGTCGGCGGGAGTTGGTAGTGGAGAAACCGCAATCATACCTGAGTGCGCCAAGTGAGTGAATAGTCTTGTTTTTGGTTGGATCAGTATTTGTCGGAACAGTTAACTGTTTTTTTTGGATTTGGTGGTTGGTGGACCACGGAGAACTTTCGGAGGTCTGACGGAGCAGCATTGCGGCTGCACGGGTGGACGCTCCCTGGACTTGTTTGGTGAATAATAGAGCTATCGACCAGATGCCTTGGTGTGGCCTGCGTGGTACGTACTTGGCCGGGCTGCTCTCGGAAATGCCTGTAGTTACACCTGGGTTGCGCCTGGACATATCTGGAGCAACGCTAAGGCAGCGGGCTTAATCAGAATAGTCCTAGGGGTGAACCAGGGGGGCTGCAGGATGGTCCGTAGGTCAGTCTGTGGTTAATTCCTGTGCGGCGATCTCTTGGTAGTCTTTGGACTGCCTGACTTTGGTATCTGTTGGTCTGGAAATCAGAATTGATTGAAGTTCTCCATGAACGGGAGTCGACGGGCTGCGTTGTCTTGGTTTGGAAAAGACATGTCAATTTTAAAATCTTTTGTTGTATGTTTTCGTTTGTATTGCTTTGTATTGTCTTGTTTGTACCTTTGAATGAATTGGACCGAAAGTATGAACATGGCCATGTTTGAGTGATGGTTTTTCTTGAATGAAACTTTATGGTGAGTAAGTACGACAAAAATGCTGTGTTTCAGTAAAATGTGTTTTGGATGTGGTTGCTGAAAAGGCACGCGATTGGATGAAAGTCAGCCTGCACCTCTGGAGGGAAGTCCGAGTCATGATATGTATTGTAAACATGGTATTACACCCCTTTTGTTTAATACCTTGTGGCATAGGTATACAAAAGATAATGTGGAGTTACAATGGCCCTTAACCGGGTCTTTTTCAATGAGAAAAAGATACAGTATCTACACGATCGATTGTATTTTAAACCTAGCCGTCAGGCAATGTTTGATACCCTAAATATGTGGCAGAAAGAAGCAAAGCGTAGACGCATTAGGAAGAAAAATTATGTAAGGCCAAACCAGGACAAACGATTACGCAGAAACCTATTGCATATGATAAAAGTCAGACCGAACAGAATATTGATTGCGCAAACAGACAGTTTAGGCTACAAGTAGATAAAAGTTACGTTACTCGGAAAGAGCCAGAGGATGAATTAGAAGATTTGTTCGACACTAGGCCCCCTCCTCCGTATGCCCCTCAGCTCATGTACCCTGCTGTCCCTTCAATTTCAGACGCAGTTCCGTTGGCCCGAGCTTCTGCAGTAACCCTTCCCTCCGCCCCTACGGGAACTTCTTTCGTCCCATCTACCTCAGCGGGGGAAACGGCTACTCTGATTCCTGATGCATTATCCCCACCTATCAGGTCCTCTCTTATCTTAGCCCCTCCGACTCCAGTTCTAACTTCTCAATCTGCAAGTACAACGCCGGCTTCGACAGATTTGACCCCTTTCCAAGCAACAGGGGATTTTGGTGCACGGAGATTATATACATGGGCATCAGTGGGGTATGGAGAGAAAGAAATGGTTGCGAATCAAGTGTCCCAGTGGATGCGGAATCCTATATATGCGGTTATTGATATATGGAGTACTATGAGAGACTATGAGCCTGTGATGCAGCAATAACCATTAGAACATATGGCTAATCAACTTATTTCCCTGTTGGAACAATGTTTCCCGGATGGAAGAGCCCCTCAGGTGATATATTATATTTTAGATCGGGCTCATAAGTTTGAGCTAAGTCCGGAGGATGTGTATAGGAATGTTGAGACTTTAGTGAAATATCGAAGGCGAATGTTTTTGAAGTGCCCAAATTGGGATTCCCAGCATCCAATGCGGGAAGTTCATCCCATTTATCATCCTGAAATACCTGAAATACGAGATGATCAGAATGTGGTTACAAGAGCTCGTGTTGAAGCACGATTCCAGGAACAGTGGGTTTACACCCCTTAGAAAAGAAGCGAGGTTCTTTCCTTAAAATCACAGCTTCCCGATCCTCGGAAAAATCCTACGGCTTATTATAAAGAACTGACGGAGGCTGCTTCTTCAGCCTTCATGACCCTAGCCGATACAGAATTGTTTTTTGGACTTCTGGTACCGATAGATGTGTGGCGTCAAGTGCATGACCAGGATCATGCTGCTGAGTTGGGAGGGACTTGGGAACAGTTCAAGTATTGGGGCAAGGACCGAAAACCGGGTGATAAACCCCGAGCTGAAATAACAGATCTACCGGCTAAAATAATTACTTACATGCATTCTTTGATTCCGCCTCAGAAAGTAGATTGGGATAAGCTGACGGCATGTAAGCAGAAAAAGGAAGAGAGTGTTTCGGATTTTTTTACTAGATTTGAAGGAGTATTTATCGACTTCAGTAGTCAGGGTCTATCAACAGAAGGCGGCATATGATTGTTTGTCAATCAGTTTGTGACTAACTTATTGCCTGAGGTCTCGGCCCGATTGCAGGCTGCCGAAAGCACTTGGACTACCACCACGCCTTCGGTCATACTGAGCACGGCTCAGTATTATGAGCATAGGGAAAATGAGAGTAAAGACAAAATAGAGAAGAAAGCTAAAGATCTAAAAACCAGAGAACTGATGCAGCAAGTCGTTAGAGGGAGTGGAAGAGGTCGAGGGGGAACAGATCAGAGCGACATGCGAAGGGAAGAAGTGGCCCGTAGTAATTCTGAAAAGAATTGTTTCGACAATCAAAAAGGTAGGCAATATTACAATGAAGACTGTATGTTTGGGTGAAGATATGGGTATACCTATGCATAGGACAGCCATGGACAGAGTGGGGACCAAGTTTCTGTACCCGTCGATCAGCAAGGACCTTATGTGAAAGGGCATTTGTTGGGAACTTCTGGGAGCTTCTTGATTGATAAGGGTGCGATGAATAGTTCCATTGCTCATTCACTGGTCCCAGGGGCTGCTCTGTCTGGGCAAAATAATGTTTCAGTAGGATTCTCTGGAGTCCCGGTGGTGAGCCCCATTTCGAAACCTATCCCGTTTACCATAGGTCCGATCACAGTGGACTCTCCGCTTCGGCTAACCTCGCAGTGCGGGGAGAATCTATTAGGACTGGACTTGTTGAAAAGATTGAATGCTAAGATCCATTGCTCTCCTGATGGTGTCTATTTAACTATACACTCTCCTGACAGACAGAATGGACAGTGTTTTGCTAAAAATAAACAACTCCCTCCGGAGTTGGCCGCTGTTCCGTCTACGTTATGGGCAACTGGGGATGCGGATGTTGGTCTTTTGAATTTTCCACCTGTTTCCATTACCTTGAACCAACATGCAAAATTGCCCCGGATACCATAGTATAGAATTTCACCGGCTGGTGAACAAGCTTTGCTTTCTATTATACAAGATTTGATCGACAAGGGTGTAGTAGAAGAAACTGCTGCTAATGTTTGTAAAAGCCCCATTTTACCAATTTAAAAAAAGGCTCTCACTGCAAATGATTCTGAGGATATCGATAAATATCGTTTTGTGATTGACCTGCGGGAGGTCAACAAGATTGTAGTGCCCCAGTACCCTGTTGTGTCATATATTACTACTATACTCACAATGATTCCCCCAACTGCAAATCATTTCTCGGTTATTGATTTAAAGAATGCCTTCTTTAGCATTCCTATTCATCCAGATAGCCGACAAATATTCGGCTTCTCATTATCTGGTCGCTGCTTTAGATTTTGCCGTGCCCCACAAGGATATACAGAGAGTCCTAGCATATAGAGTCAAGCTCTTAAAGCTGTATTAGATGAATTGACTTTGCCCCCAGGAAATCTGCTTCTGCAACACGTCACTGACCTGTTGGTGGCTTCCGACACTGAGGAAGTTTGCAAGGAAGCCACCGTAAAACTGCTGTGCCATTTGGCAGCTAATGGAAATAAAGTATCCCTCTCCAAATTTCAATATTGTCGACAGGAGGTGAGATATCTTGGTCATCTACTGTCGAAAGCAGGGAGGAAATTAACCCCTGAGCGTTTACTACCATTTCTAACATGTCTGTACCTAGTACTCAACGTGATGTTCGTGCTTTTCTTGGCATAACCTCTTACTGCCGCCAATGGATTCCTAATTACTCTCTTCTTGCCAAACCTCTGCTAGATTTAACTACTAAGGATGTGCATTAACCCCTCCTATGGACTGATGAATGTCAGGAAGCTTTCGATTCTTTGAAATCGGCGCTTTGTTCTGCTCCCGTCTTGGGTACTCCTGACTACCGAAAGCCTTTTGTGCTCTATTTACATGAGGTGGACGGTTGTTCGCTGTCTGTGTTAACACAAGGATTTGGAGGTAAGCAGAGACCTTGTGCTTATTTTCAGCAGTACTGGATAATGTTGCACGAGCACTTCCGAGTTGTCTGAGGGCCACGGTTGCAGTAGTGGTGGCCATCGGACAATCGGAAGGGCTGGTTTTAAATTCTGACCTCACAGTGATGGTACCGCACGCCGTGGATGTGTTATTGAATAAGACGAAGACCCAGCACCTTACGAATGCACGTCTTACTGGATATGAATTGACTTTGTTTGCCCCCCGTTTTACAATTAAACGTTGTGCCACTCTGAATCCTGCCACGTTACTACCACTCCTTTCTGACGAAGAAAATAACGACGTGCATGATTGCATATTTCGGACTGAAGAAGAGATGAAGGGACGGGTGGACCTCACAGACATTCCTCTATCTGACCCCCAAGAGGAATTGCATGTAGATGGCTCTTGTTTCAAGTTAGCAGATGGCACCACAACAGCTGCATATGCCAAATTCAACCCTTCGCAGACTAGTTGAGACTTCTTGAGTGCCCGATCAATAAACCCAGGCTGCTGAGTTAGTGGCACTATAACGGGCCTGTGAATTGAGTCAAGGATTGAGGGTAAACATTTACACAGACAGCCAATACGCCTTTGGCGTAGCCCATAGTTTCGGGCGGCTGTGGGCAGAAAGAGGTTTCCTTACTTCTCATGGGCAACGAATACAACATGGCCCTTTGATCTTGCGATTGCTGACCGCCTTAACATTACCTAAGATGGTGGCAGTGGTGAAGTGTAGCGCTCATAAAACGGTAGATGAAGTCGGTGAGGGCAACGCCTTTGCTGATCAGATAGCTAAAGAAACAGCACAGTCCAAAATGACCCTCGATGTTCATGACTAAATCTGCTAGGTGGGTGGCAGACTCAGAAATGTTTGACAACACTATGGAAAGTGTCCGAGAAATACAGAAAGAAGCTACCCCTGCTGAGTTGGCCTATTGGGAAAAGGAAGTGGGAAGGTTGGATGAGAATAACTGTTGGTTTGATTTGACTGACAAGCAAATATGGTTATTACCAAATGCATTAGTGAATGCTGTAGTGACTATGGCCCAGGTAGCAGCGCACATTGGTGCAAAGGGGATCTGTGCATTACTAGATCCCGTGTGGAAAAACCCAAATATAGCAAAGACAGCTGCACATTTGGTCCGATATTGCATGATCTGTTTACAGCATAATCCGGGAGGCAGGGAACCTGTCCTTAGCGGGAATTTTGCACCACCTACCCTCCCTTTTGAAGTTCTCCTGATGGATTACATATATATGGAGCGTGTTAATAATTTGAAGTATGTTTTTGTTGTGGTATGTGCTTTTAGTAAATGGGTGGAAGCCTATCCGACCAAGGAAAACACTGATTTGGCCACAGCGAAAGGTCTAATAAAGGAGTTTTTCCCCGTTATGGATTGCCTCGGGTGATCTGGACAGATAACGGGGGGCATTTTAATGCAGAACTCGTGAAACATGTCTGTACTGGGCTGCAGATTAAACAGAAATTCCATGCAGCTCAACATCCACCATCTGCAGGGTTAGTGGAAAAGTACAATGGAATATTGAAACTAAAAATGGCTAAAATCCAGGAAACAACCAAACCAAAATGGCCCGACACTTTGCCCTTAGCTCTAATGTCAGTAAGAGTTACCCCTCATTCTCGATCAGGACTGTCACCGTATGAGGTTGTCTTTGGACGACCAGCAAATGTCTGGGGAGTGCCAAGACCTAGGTCATTTAGAGACATTGGGTATCCTATGTTGACAGATTATTTGTGTGCATTGACTAAAGATCTTCGTTCCATTTATCAGCAGGTATCAGCAGTACTGCAACCCCTGCCGGAGGGTCCGGGACATTACTTGGAAACTGGCCAGTGGGTACTGATCAAGAATTATCAGCGGAACTCCAGCCCAGCTCCCAGATGGTCTAAGCCGCACCAAGTTCTTCTGGCTAAGGGGACAGCGGTAAAGGTGGGTGGTAAGAGGCATTGGATACATGTCTCCCATGTAAAACGGATACCGCTGCCACTTCCTGGTGATCAGCAGCCCCCAGAAGGAATTTTGACCCAGGAGAGTGAGCGAGCCACCTGCTTTGTTCCTTTTTCCGACGCCCAGGAAGCTGAAGGAGGGCAAGAAAGAGGCGTTCTAGAAGTAAACAGGGTATTGCCAACTGCTTTAGCAATTGCCCCGAGATCTGTTGTTTCTGCAAGTGATCAACAAGCTCTTGATATTCCAGAGGTGGTGGATGCATCTTCTCCTGTTTTGTTTGCTGATCAGGAAACACCTGGTCATGTTCTCTACAACCTGCGGCCCAGAAAACGACCCTGGTATGATGATAGACTCAATGACGATAGGCGTTCGATGCGAATGGCAGAGCGCACTTGGAGAGCGGACCCCTCAGCACTGCACCTCAAAAGGCTCAAAAACAAGAGAAATGCCTACTTCAGGATAATAAAGCGCACAAAACGGGACTTCTTCAGCCGCCAATTGGACCAAGCAAAAAACAGGCCAAGAAAACTCTTCGAACTAATCAAAACCCAAACAAAAGCACAACCCCTACAATCAAGTAGCACAACAAGCGACACCCCACACTGTGAAGACTTCTCTGCTTTCTTTAAGCTAAAGACTGACAACATAAGAAACGACCTCATCATGGATGTAAGCCGATTCCCCAACCACACAAGAATGGCTAACACTCAACCTAAAAACATGGCTTCCTGGCAGTACTTCGATACCTACTCGGAAGAAACAATACACAAATTGCTCTGCACCTTAAAGCCCTCTAACCACCACACAGACCCTCTACCTGCTAATGCCGTAAAAGACTTCATCCCCCTGCTCCTCCCTCTCTGGACCAAAATCATCAACTGCTCCCTGCAACAAGGCCTCATTCCGGACTCCCTCAAGGTGGGGCAAGTCACTCCTATACTCAAGAAACCTACAGCTGATCCAACTGACCTAAACAATTACCGACCCATCACCAATATTCCCACCCTGGCCAAACTGCTGGAGAAATGTGTCCAACTCCAACTAACAAGACACATTGACCAATTCGACCTCCTCAATTCTCATCAATCAGGATTCAGAGCGAAACATAGCACGGAAACAGCTATGACACACATAATTGATGACGCCCTCCAAATTCTTGACCGCAATGAGTCCTGTCTCCTCATCCTTCTTGACCTCTCGTCAGCATTTGACACGGTCAAACATGAGAACCTGCTGGAACTGCTAAGCACTAGAATGGGTCTATCGGGAACGGTTCTCAAATGGTTCTCGTCCTTCCTACACAACCGATCTCAGAAGTTCAAGATCGATAATGTGCTATCTGCACCCGTGCCTGCGGATCTAGGTGTTCCACAAGGATCCTCCCTCTCCCCCACTTTGTTCAACCTCGTCATGGAACCGCTCGCCACCTTGCTCCAAGCTTCTAATGTCCAATTCCATATGTACGCCGACGACACACAACTGTACCTAAAGCTTCAATCTCCGGAAGATATCAAACATCTGAACTCCACGCTTATCAACACTCAATCTTGGCTAGCCGATAATCACCTCAAACTAAATGCTCTGAAAACTGAGTTCCTTCTCATCTCACCCCCGGCGAAAATTTCCACCACCCAAACATGGCTCAACAACCTAACAGCACTTAATGTCCAACCCACCATCGTGGACTCAGCGAAATCTCTAGGCATCACACTGGACGCCAAGCTCAACATGCAGCAACACATCAGCAAAGCCACAAAAGCAGCCAATTTCCAAATAAACACACTGAGGAAAATCAAACCCTTCCTTCCAACTGAAGACTTTCGAACTGCAGTACAAGCGTTAGTCATCCCTCGAATCGACTACGGAATTGTGACCCTCAGTGGACTCCCGCTATCCACAACAGCACCCTTAAGAGCCTCCCTGAACGCTGCCGCAAGACTCATTACTGGCTCAAGAAAACATTCACATATTTCCCCAGATTTAAAGTCCCTAAAATGGCTGCCGTTTGAAGCCAGAATACAACTAAAAATTGCTGTTATGACACACGCGGCCGTGCACCACAATGCACCCAACTACCTCGCTCAAAAATTGTCCATATCAGGAGGTTCAAGGTCCAATAGAAGCTCAAAGAATCTACTCCTGAAACCCCGTAGATTCAGGAAAGAGAAAACCTACAAGCGCTCCTTCTCAGGAATGGCACCCAGGATCTGGAATGCGCTCCCGCCTGAAACTAGGCGTATCTCCTCCGCTGCACTCTTCAAGAAAGAGGTGAAAACCATCCTTCTGGCCAAGATCTCCTGAACATTATAGGTATTGGTTCAGAGACTCTACATTGCCTGGTATCAGTGCTCACCTTGTCCTTTGGCATTATACCTCTACCTGATGGTGACACTACTTCGCCTCATTCGTCCTACCGACCAATATATGAGATACATTGGTCACAGATTCACCCTCCCGATGCCCTCACTCAGTGCGCTCTCTATACTAAAACACTGTTATAAGCTTGCCACACACCCAAGGTGTACCTCAACACCTATATAATGTGATCCATGACTTGTGCAGTTTTATTACCTGTTCACCTGACTGTATATTGATTTGTTTATGTATGTTGTTTTCTTATTATCCTTCATGTTGTGACTACTACATTGCTCCCATTACCACTGTTCTTTCCTACTGCCACTACCCTGCCATTGTGAAGCGCTCTGATATCTGTAAGGATCTTGTTCGCGCTATATAAAACTTTGAATAAATAAATAAATAAATAGATGAAGCTGGTAGGAGATAGGGAAAGACTTGAGTAACAGGGTCTGTTAAAACCCTCTCTGGGGTACTGAGCGAGACACTGGACTGAACTAGTTGAGAGCTGGGAACACTGGTATTGCTCTGTTCAGAAATAAAGACAACAAAGCATTCAATAGGCCCAGGTTGTAGTTTTCTTCAAGGTTGTGTATGGACATAACCCCAATGAGAGGATCTGTTTGGATTGCTTTGAGATGAATGATAGGAGCCTGCCTGTGAGGCTCTAGACGGACACAGGGAAGAAGCACCCTCTGGCAGGTGGGACTGAATTGCCCAAGTTTAGTATTGGACTTTTAGCAAGTATGTATCCCTTTGCCCGATTTGTCCCTGAAGAGGAACGACCTTTTGTACCTCATCATTACCCCACTTATATACCAGTTTTCTCTAGTTGGACCACCCGTGTAAAAATTGCTTTTCTGATTATTATTATGATTTTGTTTATGATAATGATGAGTGTTTTTGTATATTTGGAATTTCGTCACCCAATGCATACTGTATTGGGAACTACTGCCTCACCTCTAGAACATATGTTTTTCACTTTGGCCCCTCACAAGGAACGACATTGTCAAACCTATGCGAAGAATGTATTTGTTGAAATGCTTCACCAAACTCATTGAGCAACCAATACCACAAATTGTTGGGTGTGTGGTCTTTTACCATCAGTTATGCATAAGCATGAAGTGTTCATATCATTGCCTTTGTCCTATTTAGGAAGTTGTGAGGCCTGGTTCAAGTTATTGCAGGCTATGTATATGCATTTTACCATACACCCCAAACGATATTCTGAAAAAGATTATACTATGATTTTAGCATATATAGAAGTACATCAAGGTTTTGACCCAGAGGGAGGGGAGGGAGAAGGTTCATTAGACCCTAATGCTTGTATGAATTTGTATACTACCTAGGAGAATGTCACTTGGCTCCAGAATGAAATACTTGATTTTGTTGTGTTTAACCATACCCAGTATTTTCAGCAATTTATTGAAAGAAATGTTACTGATGATAGAACGTTGCCTATACCTATTTTGAATAGTACCTCTGCGTTTTGTGTACAGGGAGCAGGACATGTCCCGGTAGGAGAAAGTGAGTGTAATTACACTTATCGACTGAAAACATTTAGTAGTCCCCCACTTTTGACTCCCACTAATGTATATTTTGTGTTCAGAGAAAATGCGTATACATGGCTTCTACGTGGATGGTCAGGACGATGTTATTTGTCCTTTTTGTATCCTCCCGTATATAGCTCCCTCCAATTATCATAAAAATCCTCGTTTGGATGATCCTAGCCTGTCGATTACTAGAAATAGGAGACAGATAGATACTTCTGATGTAGATCAAACTGACACTCCTCTGCAACTGTTCTTTGATATTGCAGAGGGAATATTTCCTATATGGGGTCCAATCCTAACGAGTAGAGAAGTACGACAGTTGTCTACAGTAGTTGAGCAAGTCATTAATATCACTACGGATATCTTCACTAACATGACAGTGGAGCTTCAGGCGTCAAGATCCAGGCGTTGCTCTCTGTCCGGCTACACCCTTAGGCAGAAGGGCTTGTCATCAGAGAGACAGGCATCGGTGGACTGATCACCAGGCTCAACAGGGACTGGAATTCTGGTGACTGTTTCTTGGTGTCCGGATAGGCACACGTATTGAGCTGGGTACCCGGTCACGTATTGGTGGGCGGGAAGGGGTGAGGCCCAGGGGTTATGGGTGGCCAGTTGCGGATCCATTGTAAGGTTTGGTACCTGTCCCCCAGTTGGGTACTTGGCTACTATCCGACCGCGACAGATACTTCCATGTTTGTGAGGTATGTGGTGGGGGGAGTAGGGGGGATGTTGGGGGGGGCTTGTTTTACCTGTTTGATTGCACAGTCACGCTGGTTTTATGGATTTCATGGTACTCTCTGGGGAACACATGCATAGGTCACAAGAGTGTTAGTCATTCGATATGTCTGGTTGAGGGCCTGCAATGGTCGTTTCCCTTCAGACTCTCCAAAAGCACCAACTTTTGTCAAAAATAATTCTCACAGTTGGATTGGTTATATTCTGGTATCTTTCGACATTTGGTCCTTCCTATCTGACTTTGTAATCGACCCTAGGTATGAAAGTGGCCATCGGCCGCTGCACCTGTCAATAGACTATAGATTAGTCCCTAGTACTAGGATTCCGATGGATTACTGCATGTTGGATAACTTAACCACTGATGCCCCTTTAATGAGTAACAATAGGCGCTCCCTTAAATGGGCTAGCTTGTTGAGTAATAAGGAGGCATTATCAGCATTTATCTACTCCTTGCAGATATTTTTGCAAAACATCTGCTTCAACCAGTCGAGGGTAAGGTTTTTACCGACTTGCATATTGAACTTTTTAAAGCCTTAGTACCATTTGTGTCGAAAATGACAAATAAAAAAAGGTTGCAAAAAATTAGTTCCATTGGTACTAAACCCTGGTACAATAAGGATTGTCGAAACTGCAAGGGTATACTCCTAGAGGCAATTAAGAGCAAAAAAACAGATGTAATCAGGACCCTAAGGCAAGAATATAGGAGGGTGCAGAAAAAGGATAGAATTAACTGGGATGAGGAATGTTGGGAGAATATGCTAATAGCTGTCAAAGCGAAAGACAATGTGGGTTTCTGGAAACTAGTTGCCAACGAGAAAATTGGAGGAAGGTCACCGGATGATGTGTTCATTGATAAACAAACTTGGGTCAACCATTTCACCCTTTTGTATGAAGCCCCAGTTAGTGACGTGATAGCTGTTGGAAATAGCCCATGGCTGGTACCAGCCACAAATACTATAGAGTTTACCGCCTGATTCATCAAGCTAAATTACACTCGCAAAGGGCAAGATTCTCAGAATCTTGCCTTTTGCGAGTGCAATTTTTGCATTTGGGATTCATCATCCCAAATGCAAATTTTGCTATTTAAGAATTCGCACATTTGCGAATAATTGAATTTAAGGAATCTCTATTTGAGATTCCTTAAATGCAATTCATGAAGCATTTTAAAATTGCGAAATGGCAATTTTGGGCCGCTATTTACCGAGAGGTCAGACCTCTCGGTAAATAGCAAAAACTTAGAAAAATGCATTTAAATGCATTTTTCTAAGTTGCATGTTACACACACACATGTCCTTTGGACATGTGTGTGCGCAACACCAATGTAGATTACATTTCAGGGGCGCTACAGGGTGTCCTTTGGACACCCCTGCACCCTTGAAATCGCATCCTTATTTGCGATTAGCTAATTGCTAATCGCAAATAAGGAATAACTCCCCATGCATTCCTATGGGCCTGTAGGCCCATAGGAATGCATGGGCAGTTATTCCTTATTAGCGATTAGCAATTAGCTAATCGCAAATAAGGAACATGTAGGAATCGCAATAATTATTGCAATTCCTACATGAATCCCGTTTTGCAAGTCCTTAATAGCGATTCGTTATGAATCGCTATTAGGGGCTCGCAAAATGGGAGAATGATGAATCAGGCTGTATGTCTCGAGGAAACCGAGCAAGTAATTATTGCTGTGAAAAACAGCAAAGCCCCAGGCTTAAATAAAATACCTGGGGACCTGTATAAGCATGATATCAGTGTATGGGCGCCTTACATCAACAAGCTTTTTAACATATTAGTTGCAGGTGGAAATTTACCAGATAGCTGGTGGGGAGCAGAAATTATCTTAGTTTTCAAGAAGGGAGATAGATATGATCCCTCTAACTATCGTCCCATTTGTCTTTTAGCTATTTTGCAAAAAATCTTTTCAAGGCACCTTTTAAATCGAATGGATTTGTGGATAGATGGCTTCAGACGGAACACGAGTACAATAGATCAGGTTTTTAGGTTTTGTTGCATTTGTTGGAAATATGTTTTTTTATTAAAAGGACACATTTATGTAGCTTTTGTTGACCTTAGGGCAGCTATTGATTTAGTTTTGCGGGATCGTTTATGGGATTGTCTGTTTGCACTGGGATTACCAGCTGGTATACTCCAGCCGATTAGACGATTACATGATTATACCTTTGCCAGAGTACACTGGGGCCCGAAAGGGGAACTAACAGAACCCGTACCTATCAGACGGGGAGTCCGCTAAGGATGTGTGTTGGCCCCCACACTCTTTTCTTTATTTGTCAATGACATTCCAGACTATTTAGATGGGTGCAACAATGATTCCCCAAAGCTGAATGGTGTGAGGGTCCCCTCACTCCTATTTGCGGACGACACAATCCTGATTTCGCAAACGCCCATTGGTCTACAAACCCTTTTAAATTCCTTCAAAATGTACTGTGATTCAAAAGGCCTAGAAATAAATACGAAAAAAATCAAATGTATGTCTATAAATCCCCATAAATCTTTCAAGGGGCATTTTTTTCTAAATAGTCAAAGGCTTGAACTTGTTTCAAATTTTTCGTACCTGGGTGTCTCCCTAGATTCAAAAACCTCATGGAGAACGCAAATTGAAAAAAGTAAAACCATTTTCAATTAGAGTACTCTACCTTTTATAAAGCGTCATGGGGCAAGTCTAAGCAAGTCCATTTCGCAAGCACTAGAAGTTTTTAAATTTAAGGTTCAATCTGGTGCTTTATATGGAGAAGAAATCTGGGGAACAAATGCAGGTAACATTTTTTATGACTAGTGAAAACAACTTTTATAGAAGGCTTCTGAGATTGCCCAAACATACTCCAATTGTACCACTATTTATGGACTTAAACATGAAACGAACAGATCATATTGCATTACTTAGGCCACTTTTGTTTTGGGTCAGACTTTGGAGTACTCTTGAACTTACAGATTATAAACAAGGAATTTTAGAAGTTAAGAACCTTGATGTTTATAACACCAACCCTTGGCTGAAGCATGTTAAAAATTGGTTCCATCGGATAGGCCTTACTCACTTCTGGGACGATCCAGCGTGTTTGAGACAAAGATGCAAGATTCTGGTCAAGGCAAGATTTTGGTTTTATATAACACATAATTACCTAAATGATCATTCATGTGGATCCATTACACGTAGTTTTCTTGATTTTAAGGACTCTCCACTTTTTGAAGATTTTTTCAATGAGATTCAACCACCCCTTGCAAAAAGCTTGTACTTAAAATTTAGATACGGTATACTCAAATCAAATTCAGTACTAGCTAGATGGGATTAGTCCACAGGGCAAACAAAAAGTGCAAATTGTACATGTTGTCAGTTAAATCAAAGAGAGGATGACAACCACATATTGTTTTTTTGTACTGTATACGATCTAGCAAGGAGAAGATGGATTAAACCCTTGTGCAAAGCTCTAGGTATACGATCATACCTGTGAGCATACAGGATCGTTAAAACAGACACCGGTCGCCTTACAGTGTTCTGTGTCAGTAGATTCCTATTGAGTGTTAGTTACACCCGCAAAAACCTGGCCCTTGATTTGTAGACATTAAATGGGTGCACTTTGCATGTAGGTTAGGTTGCCCTGATCCTGGCTCGTGGTGGTACTATTTTTATGATTTTATTGTACTAATTGATGAATTGTATATTTTCTGCTTCCCACTGGTATGTTGTATCCACTGTACAAAATGTATTGTTGTTGTTTATGCATCTTTTATGGCCGAATGAGCCGAAATAAAGATTAAATGATAAAAATGATAAATGATATGTCTGGTACGGAGGTGGAAAGGCGGATAATCCCTAGTTCCCTGTGCGTGGTTAGCTGGAATGTTCAGGGGGCACTGGACAAAGTGAAGCGAGGAGCCATTCTTCAGTACACCAAGAGGGCTGGGGCTGATGTGCTCCTCCTACAGGAAATGCACCTGCTGAGTTCTAAAGCCTTATGCCTCCAGCGGTATGGATATCTTCAGATGTTTCACTCAGAGTTCATGCGGGGCTCGCGGGGTGTAGCGATTTTGATCCATCGCAGGGTCCTGTATGAACACGAGAGACTTTGGTCAGACACGCAGGGTAGATACATCTTCATACAGGGCAGAATTGGGGGAGAGGTTTTGACTCTGGGAAGCGTTTATGCCCCCCGCCATTACAGTGGTCCGTAGTGGAAAGACTCCTAACGTTATGGAGGTACATGCCGGATACATTCTCTGTTGTAGGGGGAGATTGGAACGATGTGATGGACCAGGTTTGGGATAGGTGGAGGAGCGGGGATGTGGCCTGGGGGAGTGGGTCTCCTACCAAGTTGCACTCCCTAGTCACAGGGCTTGACTGGACAGATGTATGGAGACACCTACGTGGCCCACGCAGGGAATACACTTACTTTTCCTCAACACATGACTCCTTTTTGAGGATAGATTATGTATTCGTCCCCAGGGGGATGGTGCACAGAGTGTTGTCAGTGAGTATTAAGCCCAGAGCCTTGTCAGATCACTCCCCAGTTGCACTCCGATTTGGATTGGCCCAGGGCGGCAGTCTCTTAGGTGGCGCATGTCAGGGTGGCAACTGAAGAAAGAGAAATACAGGGAAGACTTGGTTAAGGAGATAGATAACTATTTGGTAGCTAACGTAGGTTCAGTTGAGTCTCCAGCGGTGCTTTGGGAGGCATTGAAACCCACCTTGCGAGGGGTGGATATCTCCTGATGTGTGGCTGCGTGGAAGGAGCGGCAGAAGGACCTGGTGCGTCAGGAGGCAAATATCGAGGCACTGGAGCGTAAGGGTCGGGAGGCTGACGGAGGCCCGGCTAGGAGACAATTGGTTTTGGCTCAGCAGCAATACGCAGTGGTACTTATGGATGAGGCCCGTCAGGCTTGGCTGGCAAAGTGCAGTAGGGTCTATCATTGGGGGGATAAGTCTAGCAAGATGCTCCACCACCTGTGCCAGGGTAACTTTCACGCCCAGCCCCTGCCGCGGGTCCTGGACCCTGAAGGGGAGCCAATTCTAGAGCCCTCTGCTATTGCTGAGAGCTTTGCAGCGTACTTTGAGGACCTGTATTCACCCAAGGAATGTCTTGAGGTGGAGGTTATTGTGAAGTTCATTGATGATCTTCCGCCTAGGACAGTCTTGGACGAGGTACAAGAGCAATTAGATAGGCCTCTGTTGGATAATGAACTGGGTGCGGCCCTGGGGGAATTGAATCCTGGGAAGACTTCGGGTCCGAATGGGTTCCCCCGCGAGTTTTGTAAACGATTCTTTGTGCAGTTGGCCCCACACTTTCGCCCGGTGGTGGAGGAGGGGCAGGAGTGCGGCTTGCTTCCCACGGACTGGAGGCATGCGGAAGTGGTTGTGTTCCACACACCGTGTAGACCTCCGGAGCAACACACATCATATCGCCCCATCTCCCTCCTTAATGTCGAGGCAAAGGTTCTGGCCAAGGAGTTGGCCAATCGGCTTAAGCCGCACATCAAAACTCTGGTACACCCAGATCAGGCTGGGTTCATGCCACAGAGGGCGAACCCGTCACAACATTAGGCGTGCGCATATTGCCGTGTCGGCCTGTGGGCGGCTTGGGGAGCCGGCTGCGCTACTGCTGGCCGACATGGACATGGCCTTTGACTCTTTGAGTTGGGTGTACCTGTTCACACTGCTGCGGAAGCTTAATCTGGGCCCGCACTTTCTAGCCTACCTGCAGCTGCTGTACACTACCTTAACGGCTTCGGTGCGGGTGGGGGGTGGGCGGTTTTCTTGCTCCTTCTCTATGCAGTGGGGCACGCACCAGGGCTGTCCCCTCTCCCCTTATCTCTTTGCCCTCACCATGGAGCAGCTGGCGGCCTGGGTGCGTATAGATGCTCAGCTTCGAGGGTTTTGTTGGCGTCGGGTCTTACAGATAAAATAGCACTATACGCGGACAACGTCCTGTTCTTTCTAACAAAATTGGACAGGTCGGGCCACGATTGATGCGCATTCTTCAGATTTTCGGTGAGACATCTGGGCTATAAATGAATCCTCATGAATCTACATTGTGGGTTCTGGGGGATGGCCCGGGGGTGGGAGAATGAGCATCAGCCCTTCAGTTGGTGACGGGGGGATGAATTATTTGGGGGTCTTTTTGTTGAATGTCCCGGCTGTATCCAGAGACCGTAATCTGACCCCAGTGTGGGATCGTACTAGGGACGATCTTAAGGTGTGGTCCCGTATGCCCTTAACGATCTACGGTAGGTCAGCCATTTCTAAGATGGTGGCGCTCCCTCGTCTCCTTTACCAATTCAAAACCATCCCTACCAGATTTCACCCTTATGGTTCCGGCAGGTCAACTCTGCGTTGGGAGGGTTCTTGTGGGCGGGGGCGCGGTTAGTGTGGCCCTGCAAACCTGTTTCCTATCCATATACATTGGTGGTCTAGCTACTTCAGATGTCCTATCCTACTACCAGGCTGCCCACCTGTTGGTCCTCAATGAATGGTGGTATGGGGATAGGAGGGACCCAGCCTATGCGGTTGAGGGGCAGCTAATGGGCAACAAGTCCCTACACACACTATTGTATTCTGCACTGCTTCAGAGGATGCTGCCCCCGGCCACGCGAGTGGTATTTCACGTTTGGAGGCAGGCCCAGAGTAGGATGGGGTGGTGGAATGTCCTGACTCGGGAGACTCCTCTCTGGGGTAACCGGCACTTGCCTCAGCTGGCGCTCTGCAGGGCTTTCAGGGATGGAATTCCAAAGGCATCTCGGTCCTGGGTGAAGTGAAGGCTGACCTGACGCTTAAATCATTCCAAGATCTACAGGACGAATATGCGATGCCACGATCTTAGTTTTTCATATACTTGCAGTTCCGACACGCGCTGGCGCCTAGTCTGGAGGGCCTGAAATCCCTCCCTGATTTCAGCCTGATTGAAGCTAAGGTCTTTATGGGGGAATTACCTGACCGCAAGTTCTCTCGCATATACCAGACATTGAAAATTCATTGTTCCGCAACTTTGCATCCGCTTAAGACGGCATGGGAGGGGGATGTAAGGGAACTGGAGGAGGAGGACTGGGCGGAGGCATTAGCAAGTCCACGGGGAGCTGCAATAGCAATGTGCCCGCGTTTGATTCAATTCAAGTATTTACACCGAGTGTATTTTACCAGAGTGTGCTTGTGGAGGGCAGGAATAATTGTATCCCCCGAGTGTCTTTGTTGCGGGTCAGAGGAGGGGACTTTCTTGCACACCGTCTGGGGTTGTCTCTCGTTGCACAGATTCTTATGCCTGTCAGAAGTCCTGGGATGGGAGCTTCCCTGCATGCCACGCCTGGCCCTGTTACATGTCATGGAGGGGGTTGGGAGCAACAGATACAAGCGACACCTACTAGTGCTAGGTCTCACATTGGCAAAGATGGACATTGCCATGGCTTGGAAGGCGCTCCGGGCGCCATCGCTGGCTGCATGGAGGAATGGGATAGATTTTTGTATGGGACTCGAGCAGCCGGTCTTCATTGCCAGGGGGTGTCCCCGTAAACATTTTAAGATTTGGAAGAGATGGGCGGACTACCGGGGACTGGATTTAGATCCCCCTCTGGAAGGGAATGCTAATTCGATGGCTTGATGGGTGTGTGGAAGCCGGACATTGATGGGAGGCTGATGGGCTCTATGTGTGGTTCTAGAGAAGTACTACATTTACTATTGGGGAATGGGCGCAATCGGGGGTAGGAGGGATGGGGTTGTTCAATTATGGTTTTTTCACGTATATAAAAGTCAACGTCATTTTTTCAATGAAAACATTAATGAGTGCAGCATTATCCGGGTTATGGAACTATGCAGGGTTTATGTGCTGTGACAAATAAAGCTTGTTTAAAAAAAAAAAGATTCATATGAAGAGATTTAGGCAGTTATCTATGACACAAGTCAGACAAGTACTCTTTGTTATAAATGAGCATATAGCAGCAGTTCTGCCCTATATTAAATTATATATGCAAAGTACAGGGTCAGTGCACAAGAGTCAACAACATTTCGGTCCTATAGTATTGCAAGGATCATCATCAGGACATTACATAATGATGCCTGAAAATATTACTCAATAGTAATTGACGGATATCATGGAGAATTGTCACAAAAACTGTGCAATGGGACAATGCCCAGAAGTAGAGGAGTCACAAAATCATCATCCAGTTTGTGGCACCGAGAGAGCAATTATCTTAGAGCCATAGTCCGAACAATGCAGAGCGCCTCCTCAGAAGAGGACGAGACCTGTTTTCTGTGACCTGAGACATGCCCTGAAGACCTGGACCTGCTCCCTCTTGTACCAAGAATAAAGAAGTGGGTGCCATGGGTCAGTTGGCTCGCTTTCTCTGTGGCTACAGGGACACAACGGCTGCAAAAGATCATTTTCCTGAAGTGACCAGTACCAAGTGGACCTTGACTGAACCTTGCTGGTGGTCTCTGCTGGAGTTAGGTCTAGCCCATAAGTGCTGCACGAGTTCCTGGGAGCCTTAGCAGTGACTAAGAGGAGCTACTCCAAAAACCCTTAAAAGTTGGGAAACTTCAGAATTCTGAAAACCAAACCCTAATATTTCACTGAACACCAATTTTTCAGTCACCCCGAGATTTACCTCTGCCGGCTCGTCTCCTGCACCAAGGACCACTCACTAACTGAGTTCTAGATCTATAAAAAGTTAAAAGAATTAATTACAATATCTCAAAACATGCAATACAGAGAATTGCAAAATATACGCCATGAAGGCTCACATACAGAATACATAATCAGTAATTGGAAATATTCCAAGTTCCAATAAGCAACAAAAATCCTAAAACAGATTCTCTAATGGCAAGTCAAATCTGTCAATAAATTGACAGAGTCCGAGGAGGGAAACAAAAAGTCTCTATCTCACCCCAAAAACCATGATTTTTTGTACGCATCTTATAAATAGTTTTTAAGCAAAAACAGCAAATTCAGCAAGGCATGGCTAGTGGTAACACATATTGACCAAATCAGAATAATGATCGTCATAATCGTAATTAGAAAATTGGAATTTTAAGCGCTCCATTGAAGACCATGGAGTTGTCTGGGCTTCTAATGGCTGGTAGAAGCCCAGAGCATCAATATGCAAATGTTTGTTCACTGCAACAGCTGTGAAGCAAGGCCTCACAGAGCCCGAGGGGAGTTCAGCCCCTCAGGCTCCGTGAAGCCTTTGTTTCACAAGTTAGAACATTCTGACCCCGAGGGGCAGAATGTTCTCATAGCCCTCGGTAGTGGTCCACCCTGGCAATTAAATGCCTTCTTCTCATTAAAGGCCCTCACCTTCAGTTTGGGCCTTTAACGCTAGAGCAGGCACCTAATGGCTGGTAGAGCCCACTACGGTGGGTTCTAAGGTTATAATATACCACTAACCCATTTCTAAGAAAAAGGTAGACTCCATCAGCTTATTCAGCAATTCCATAGTCTAGAAATGTACAAAACAATCTGAAACATTTTTCCAGCAAATTCTCATACACCAGGATATGCTAGCAGGCCAACATTACAACTTCAAGAGGAAGTGTCCTTCAGAATCATGCATTCAGTACATGAAGAACGTTTCATTCACAATACCTGCTCTCTAAGGAAAATAACCCCTTCTCCTACCTGGCGGCCAAGACATGGAACTCCCTTCCCATCCACCTTCGGCTGACCCAGGACCACCTCACCTTCAGGAGACAACTCAAGACCTGGCTGTTCGAGCAGTAGCGGCCTCCTTCCCCCAAGCGCCTTGAGACCCTTCCGGGTGAGTAGCGCGCTATACAAGTGTTATGATTGATTGATTGATTGATTGATTGATTGATTGTGTCACAGTGGCCTGTGCTCTGCGAAGACTGTGGGGAGAGAGGAAACACAAGGAGCATTGATTGCAAGGAGTAATGAACAGAGCAAGATGAACAGAACACCTTAAAAGCATTCCATATTAATAAACTGGTACCTCTGAAGAATGTGGCATAGCTAAACTATACTAATAAACACACTTCTAAACCTCTAAATACAATTATTTCAAGTGCAACATTAATAATAAATTGGGAGCAACTATATTCATCCTAAAAAGTATAAGTATTTAAAAATAATTTGTCACAGAAAATTGCACATTCAGAAAAAGCTTTGACCAAGTACTCAGCAGGACCTTGCAGGAACAGTGTCCGATTTTGAGCCGCTTCACTGGATACAGCTTCAGGCTTGGACCCGTTGGAGGAATCTGAGGTCCATATAAAATGCTAAGTCAGACGGTAAAATCCTTAACAGGGATAAACCCACTTGGTTTTTCCAACCTGCTCTCCATCACTGTCAGCCTGAAATCGCTCATAGGTCCCGGTCCACCACTTTTAATACACTATCTTTGGCACTTAGTACTTTTTGACTGTATTTTCACCTAAATCTTTAAAACGTCATATCTCTAGTTCCAATTATTTGATTTTCATTATTTTGGCACCATTCTTTTTTAAGAAAATATACTTTATTTTCCTCATTTAGGGCCATATATAGGTAATCCAAATTTACCGATTCTAAAATACTGAATTTTACCGATTCGGTATTTCAGAATCAGTAAATGGTATGTAGGTATTGATTTGGTAAATTTTACCGAATCGGTAATATTCTGTAAATACCGATTCGGTATTTACCGAATCAGTAATTCCCATTCATTACTATGGGCCTGGAGTAATAGGGGGAAGACTTACAAGGGTGGCAGGGTGTCACATTGACACCCTGTTGCACCACTCAATAGTGCATGGATGCACATGTGGCACACATACATGCCCTAAGGGCATGTATGTCTGCCACATGGCACTTTTGGAAAAGCAAAAATTTGCTTTTTCAAAGGTTTTCGATATTTACCACCAACTTTTAGTTGGTGGTAAATACCAAATCCTTAACTCAGAAATGCACGCACTTGAGTGCTCCCTACATTAAGGATTCGATAATTTACCAAATCGGTATTTTAAGGAATCAGTAATTTACCGATCCCTTAAATTACCGATTCGGTAAATTACCGAATCCTTAAAATTGGCACCTACATCTCAAATGCCCAATACCGGTCGGTAACGGCCGAAATTAGGTAATTTCGGACGTTACCGACCGTTATTGGGCTACCTACATCTGGCCCTTAGTTTGAGTTTTTTATTGTTTGGTGTTTAGACTTTCTTAGCGTGCAGTTCAACATCGACGCAGCTCCAGCATCGGAAAGGGGTTCGACACCAAAGCTTCGATCGACAGCGCAGATCGGTGCTGATGCTCGCCTCCATCCATGGATTGACACATCACCTCCTTAACATTTTGCCTTGAGTCTTTGACGTCAAGGCTATGCTCCATCCAAGGTACTTTGTCAGCGGGACCTGCCTCAGTCCTATAACGGGCATGTCTCCAATCGCGATCAGCCTGAAATTTTGATTTACCTGGTCTAGCGCAACCCCAAGTAACCTCTTAGAGCTATTGACTTCTAATGACTATTTTAGTCATTTTGGTGTTGTTTTGCTCTGTGCAAAGCTACCAGAAAGTGAGCATAGGTAATTTATAGTGTGTATCTATCCTACCCTGTTGAGGATTATGCACCCTAATTAGAGAGGGTGCAAACCGTCTGCCAACTTGAGACCCCATTTCTATCTGTTCTGTGCTCTAAACATGGTAACATTGGCTTATCCACATTTAGCATATTCAATTTACTTGTAAGTCCCTAGTGAAGTGCATTATATGAGCCCAGGGCCTGTAAATTAAATGCTACTAGTGGGCCTGCAGCACAGGTTGTGCCATCAACTTCAGTAGCCCTTAAACATAGCTCATGCCTGCCACAGCAGAGGCTGTGTGTACAGTTTTAAACTTGCATTTCGGCCTGGCAAGTTAACCTACTTACCAGGCCCAAACTTTCCCTTTTATTACATATAGGTCACCACTAAAGTAGGCATTAGGCAGTCCCATGGCAGGGTGCAGTGTATTTAAAAAGTAGTACATGTACTTCTGAGTTTTACATGTCCTGGTAGCTAAACTTCTAAATTAATTTCTACTGCTAGACCTATCTCTCCCATAGGTTAACATTGGGATGGCCATAAAATATATTTTAAGTGTAATGTCCAATTGGGAAAAGGCAGTGATTTGGGGTTTGGTGTCTCTGAACTCACAATTGAAAATCACAACTTATGGATGAAGTCATATTTTAAATTGTAAGTTTGAAAATGCCACTTTTAGAAAGTTGTGTGAATTGGGGGGTTGCCCCTTAACTACAACCACCTTGGGCCTTAGGCAATTGTATACACAAAACAAAATCAGGTAGTTGTGAGATTTAAACACATCTTTACTTATGCATGAGGTACATTTTACTCAATAACCATGACCTCAAATTTGTTTCAGTAATGTAGAGTACAAATTCCGATTAACCTTGAAAACTGATTAGTCGGAATCAAAACCTTTTTTTGTGCCCCCTGAGACCAGGATCAATAGGGAATCCTAGTTCAACCAGTATCAATATGGATATATACATTCATTTGTCTAAAGAAACCATTGGAAGCCCATATTAGATACCTCTGGACCCTTTATATGTTCCAGTACTAAGAGAACTTACTGTGAATGCAATGCTCTGGTTTTGTAAAATCTTGGATTGGAGAAGAAGCAATTTTAGCCTAGTTCATGTATAAATTTTGCGTTATCACATTGTATTTTTGATTTATCATTTCATATTTCACATGTTTTCAAATATTTGTCATTATTTATCCATCAAGTTGAATGTGGATTGTCCTTTTGTTTATAGCACCAAATGTGAAAGTTTAAAAAAACTTTTATGGTCAATCATTACTAAAACAAATTTGAGGTCATGATTATTGAGTAAAATGTACCTCATGCATAAGTAAAGATGTGCTTAAATCTCACAACCACCTGATTTTGTTTTGTGTATACAACTTTTAGAAAGTTGGCATTTTCTTATTTTAACCATTCTGTGCCTCTGCCTGTCTCTGAATACATGTCTGAGGTTGGTGACAGCTGGGCTTTGTGCATTCCCTCTAGTCACACAAAGGGAGCTGGGGTGTGACATTTGCATCCTGGTGGCCCATCACCAGGCTGGTAGGCCTTCCTCCTGAGGTAGATTGGACGGGAGGGGCTAACAGTTGCACCTGAATAGGGTTGTGCCTGTCCCACGCGAAGAGCTGCATACTACTGTTTGAATATTTGTGTATGTACAATTATAACTATGGGGACACAATATTTTTGTAATCTATATTTTTACCCTACATTTTTGGGATCACAGTGTTGTTTTTTTTATATTGTGTCAGTGATCCCATGGGGTGGTGGGAGCTAAGAGAAAAGCCACACATCTTGAGAATATTGGCCATATCCATGTGAAATGCTTGATGCCATGCAAAAGGAAAGTGTCACACAAGTTCAATTCATGTGCAAGACCTTGCAAGTTATACAGAAGCAATATCTCTCTTTCTGCATATGCAATGCAAGACTGTCAAATCTTGGTGAGTCCTTCCACAATGCAGCATAACAGCCTTGAGTGGCAGAGCAGAAAGCAATGCAATATATGTGGCATGCCACACTCGCATGCAGTGAAATATGAAATAATTGACTTGAGTAGCACATTTCAATAGTGATGAAGGATGACCTAGAATTCATACATGGCAGACTTGAAGGAGCACAAATACCTTACTAACATTGATGACACTGATAGATTGTAGGAGCCCCTTCTGAACAGGGCACTTCTTAAAGGCCATACTACTGTCAAGAATGTAATTGTTGAACTGTCTTCTAATGTGAGGAAATGTCCAGAATGTTCTATTAATGCCCTCTCAAGAGCAATCCATGTAATTTCCTGCCAGAATTAAATATCACCCTATAGATGCTCATGTTCCAAATTAATATAACATCAGCTCTCTGCAGGATAGCTGATGTGTCGAAGGCAATAAATCCATCTACCCCTAAAGCATTGTCTCAAGAAATATGTGGCACAATCATGTCCATCTTCTCTTCCTCTTCATCATGGGGAAGAAGGAAAGTAGGCAACAGTACGAGCTGCACCACACCACCAGTGTGTGGCACACATGATGTGCTGACTTCTTATGAAGAACACGGACTGGTCACTTGTCAGATAATGTGACTGATTGGTCACTTTCCCTCTTAATTTATCTTACCTCTGGACATGTGTGCATGTGGCAGCTTGTCCGAGTAAGATGGTAGGGTAGTAACTCATGATGTTAATGTGTCACTGTTTTTGTGTGACATCATGGGTGTCGAGTTACCAAAATGCCACTGGTAGCGGATGTGACATAACATACCCTTTGACCTTAATGACATCACAGGAAGTGACAGCATATGAACCCTGACCTTGATTTGCTTCCAGGAAGGCATGTCTCTAACAACACAACAATTTAAGGATGTGCATTGGATGGGATCACAAAGTAATGCAAAGTTGCGCCATGCACGGTTTTGCAGAATTTTGTATAAAGGGGGTACTCCATGCAAACACCCAAAGGTTTCTACAAACATCAGACATTGGTAAATAGGAATTCTTCCACTAACATGTTAAGCCTCCTTGAGGCAGGTGTAATGAGGAGACATTTTTTCACTTTTCTTTGTTTTTCCAACTTTACAAATGTGCTCCATTGGACAGCAGACATACAAAGTGTGAAAAGTCTTAAAGCATAGGTTTTGGATTGGAAGGGACCTGTTTCAGTACAAAACCTTTGCTTCAGAGAACGCACACACTCTTGCACTACGGCCGAAGGGTGTGTGCTGAAAAATGTGCACCTGCACACTGGCAGAGAAAAAATGCACCACCTTTTATTAGATGTGGCACATTTGTCCTCTGTCCCTTTGACCCAAGGCAGTGCACCAATGTTACCTTGCATGAAAGAATAGAAAACCTGACCCTCATTCTCACACAATGTCACTCACTACCTGTCGCTTGACTATCACCGTCCCTTCCGCACACATGCTTACAGATACAGACACACTTTTTCATGCAAGCGCACGATCTCTCACTTAAGCACACTCCTACTCGCATGCATGCTTACAGCGTACGTTTAAAGAAAGTTTTGCTTACCACAGCTTACACCAAAGGTCCTTTGTGTGCTCCATTTTTAGTATACTGATAGTGAATAATAAAATATTATTTACCCTTAGTATAATGCAGAACGAACAGAGAATAATGAATGTGGAGCCACCCCTATGTACAAGGCACTGGGTTTGACACTTCTGAGGCCAGGGGTCGGAAAGTCAATATCAGAGGTTTGCAAGGGGCAAGCCAGGGGTCGTAGCTGCAACTCCTGATGACCCCTAATGACATCCATGTGTGGCATGCCAGGAAATAAGTTGAACGGCTTCCTGTATCATCATCCAACCATCCTGCAAGTTTAATCAATGTTGGAGGCTGCATTGGAGGTGTTGTTAAAATGCTTCACATTTCTGTCTAGGCATACATCAACAGGCATACCACCTCATTTCAGTAGTGTAATGCACGATATGCAAAAATCACGTCACAGACTCTCTAGAGGTAGGAATAAAGCCTAGCCTTAGACGGCTCTAGACACTGAAATATTGACTTGAGTATGCAAACCACTGGTCTATGATGACACATGTCTCACTGTGTGCTCTCTCTGCTGTAAGTTTCTTCTGCTGGGGTCGTTGGATTTGAAAATCAAGTCATTAAACAGCACTGCACATATATGGCAAAGGAATGAGTATAGAATACACAGGTTGCGTTCGACCTATCAACTAGGCATGGGTTTAGAAGACCATGTGTGTTATACATTCCTATTAGTAGACTTTGACTACAGGGAAGATTTTCAAAATGTTGATCAATGGCACAGCAAAATTGTTACCTGCATGTGTGGGTACATGGCTACTGGATTGGTAAAGCACTACTAGGCCTCACATGTTGTCTGTAGATTTATTGAGTGTGTGCTTGATATGTAAGTAAGTGGCAACAATGTGACATGTATGCAGTCAGTGGCACCCAGGACATGTGAGAAGCTGGCTATGGTATAAGAGGTCGGTATTGGCCTCTTGCTGTTTGTGGGCTGAGTTCGAGGAATTTGAGGTTCTGCGGCCTGATGAACAAAGATTGCTTCCAAAACACGTCAGGAATGCAGGTAGTGTACTTCATAACAAACCAGCAATGTTGGCATATTTTGCATGTGAACTTCTTGTCGGCTCAAGGAAAGGTGTCATCTGTTGAAAAGCTTCAATGTGATGTCCCTGGTTAGCTTGTACCTATGATCCCTTCTGTGGGTTTTCCAAACAATTTCACCCTCACACTATAGATTTTTTCCTGCAAAACCTACCCCTATCTTTATTCCTGTTTTCTAAACTGGAATGTGCCAAACACCAAAACCAGCTTTTGCAACCAAGTCAGTCAGTCAACCAATCAATCAAATAGGATTTATAGAGCACGGCTAATCAACCGTGAGGGCAGTGGTGGCTGGTACAAGTAAGAGTGGTGGGGTGCTGCAGGGGGGTAGCCGGCAGACCATGGAATAGGTGTTATTTATTTATTTATACCTCATCCGTCGCCTGCCGGCTTCCCCCTTCCCACCCCGCAGCATCCCTGACTCGCACCACCACGCTTACCTATGCCAACCACGCTGCATCAGGATATACAGCTGCTGAGTAACTTAGGTCTCAAACTGTCCCAAAAACTAGAACCAGCTTTTACAACCAAGAAGATTCGCTTTGATTTTCCATACAAAATACCCAAGCAATGACAGAAGGGGGCAGGATTTAGCTACAGGGCCGATCAATATTCCTTCCCTTTAATTTACGAACATGTCTCAGTGCAAGTAATTTTTCTCGCCAATGATCTTTTTTACCCAGCTTTAGTAATTTGCTTCTACAAATTATACCAGTAACATGAAAATATGTTTTACACTGGCTGTTATTTATCTCGCAACAGTCATTACTGCTGGTGACATTTAACCTCAGAGGTAATTCAATTCAGCTATCAGTAATCAATACTTTTAATACAGATGAGATTAGCGACCTTCAGAACAGTGATCTTGGTAGAGTGGGAATTTATAGAAAAAAAGTATTTCTTACCAAACTAGTCCCCAAACGATCATGGCTTGAAAAGGGACAAGCTGTTGCCAAAGGAATGGACTTAAAGAACAGGCATTTAAGAATCAGCGAAGAGTGATCAAACAAACTGACTTGCCATGCATGACTTACGAAAATAGCAAATAAACTTAAAAATGACAAAGATTTTTTGAAAACGTTTGTATATGCCACCTAATCTTCCATGAGCCATAGATTTTAGGCCCAATTTCTGGTAAGCCCCTTCTTGTGCTCCCTGTCGGACAGTTATTGCAGCTCTTTTCTTTGGTCTGTATCCATAGCGCGGGGACACACTGATTTAAGTGTAACCAGGCGCTTTATAAACTTTAATATTATTATTATTATTTATGTTACAGAATACACATTGAAAAGAAGCCGCAAACTATGGAAAGGGCCTCTAGCCCTGTTTTATGTACCTTACCAACAACAGATCTCTGCTAATATGTGTATTAATTTTGTGACAATCCCCTCTCTTCCCGTTGACATATTTCATTCTTCTCCTACTGTGTCACATCATGGCACTAACACTAGAGCATATTATGTTATTGAGAAATACTACATGTAAGGCTGACATTCGCTTTTTATCGTCAAACTCAATAAAATATGGCGAATGAGAGGCTACAAGGATGAGGTATATTTTCCTATTGCAGCATTAATTGTAACACATTCTTAAAGTAGATGTGTCTGATTTAGGAAACTTTTGGTTTGGCAGAAACGCAATTCTCTAAGAAATATCAAAAGAAATAGAAGCATGAAACATAACATGAGTCACACAGCCAGATACGTTTATGCAACTGCTAGCCTGCTTAATTGTACTGATGAAAACAAAAAGGTGATGCGTGGAGCGTTTACATTAATATCATTCGCTTTAAATTTGTGCAAGAACGGGTGATATTTATGATGACAATATAAAAATTGAAGAAACTAGCAGCACACTTTAACATTCACTTACTCTATGCACATGTGATGTATTTACTAATGATTTATTTTCTGCATTTACTAAACTACATCCCTACCCACAACACATACCAATACGCTGTATGAATCAAGTACATTACATGTGTGTAGATGAACTGAAATGGGCACGTTGCCATCGCTATGAATACAATACAGATGTGTACCATATTTACACAATGTGTAACCTACACAAGAACATGATTTAAATGTGTATGAATGGAAATAAATATGCAATTTAGGCATATACCAGTGCATAATGTGCTTGTTACGTGAATTCAAGGAACAGAAGGAGGAAGCTGTTACATTTCAGAGGAAACCCTGTAATTCAAATATCAAACATTAAAGCCAGCTGCATTGATCCATTCTGAAACAAGCATAGGCAAAGTCAATAGGTCTTGTTTGACCGCCAGCCTTCTAGCAATTTTTGTTTTGTCATGGTTATTGCAAAACTTTATTGTTTGGGAATATGCCGGGCCAGTAGCAACCCCCCCAAAAAAATTCTCGACAGGCAAAAAATATGTTTTGGTCTAAAAAACACACATTACCGTAGTACTCTCTGGCACTGAAGGGATCTACTTTGTGTGTGGATGTGTTCCTTGTGAAAGGATGGCATGCCGTAACTCGTAGTGACCAACTGAAATTGGCTGATACATTGCCCCTTAAGGGATGCTGAACTGGCTGGCTGAAAAATGTGAATGACAACACCCCAGACTCATGGATAAAGTCTGGCTGAAACCCCTATAAGTAACCATCTTATACAAATAATTTTGGTAACATCAAAAGGTCTTGGCTAACACAGTCCTAAATAAGTCAATCAGCCTGAGTGCCTCTTGCCCTAAAGAAAGAAAGAAGGAGGGGACAAAAGAAAGAAAAAGAGTACAATAGAAAGAAAGGAAAGAAGGGCAAGAAAAAGAATGAAGGAAAGAGATAGAAATAAGGCAAGAGAAAGAAGGAAAGAAGGCAAGAGAAAAAACACAGAATTAGGGCAAGTGAAAGAAACAAGACGGCAAGCAAAAGAAAGAAAGAAGGCAAGAGAAACAAAGTAAATGAAAAGAGGTAGGTAAGCAGTTAGGAAATACAGAAGGAAGGAAAGAAAGAGTGAAAGAAAGAGAGAACAAAGGAAAGAAAGAAGAAAGGAAAGACATTCGAAAACACAGAGAGAAGAAATAAATAGGAGAATAAAGGCGAGAATGAAGGAATGAAATGAGAGAAAGAAGAATGGAAAGAAATTAGGAAAGAAGAGGAGAAAGAACGAAAGAAAGAACAAAGGATGCACGAAAGAAACAGAGAACGAATGAAGGGAAGACATTAGGAAAGAAGGAAGGAGAGAAAGAGAGAGATAAGGAAAGAAAGAAGGAAGGAGAGAAAGTAAAGAGAGCATAATTTTTTTTCCCTCTTCACGAAACGGTACCTGTGTGTCTTTACACTTAGGACTAATTAGCATATTTGATGACATTACTAGTTGGATTTTTTTTATTATTATTATTTGTTTATTGCATTTTACAAAACATAGTCTGCAATATCACAACAAGTGTTCAATTATAACAGAAATATAAAAAATAAAAATCACATACAAAAACTAGCAGGGCGAGACAAACTCATCTTCCATTATTAATTACAGTGCACAGTATATTGTTCAGCGAGTGAACAGATCTCCAATTAAACAAGCAGTGCCTCCAGAGTTGGGGGTATTAGGCCTCAATAGAGAACCTTTGCAGCATTATAAACAAATGAAGTACTTAGCAGTTCTGAGGTTTCCATTAAATGTCCAGGTCAGGTGTTTCCTCCCTCGGGTCCCCCTGTCTCGTAATTTTTTTTATTTTATTTATTTATAAAGTTTTATATAGCTCGAACTTGACCCAAGAGGGTATCAAAGCGCTTTACATTTAGGATCATTGCATAACAGGATACATCAGATACAAGGGCATAGAAAGGTACAGTACACATAACAATGTTTCAATAATTCGTAGGAGGGAGGGGAGGAAGGAGTAAAAGAGGGGAGACGAGGAGGAACAGTGCCCAATGTCCGGCTGGGTAGGTGATGGTCAAGGGGGAAAAGCAGGGCCAGACTCCTCATTAGCTGTGTAGCAGCACCTCCGGTCATCAGCCATGTTACTCAGGTCTCAGCGTTCAGGAAAAAACTGTTTTAGTTTATTTGAATTTGCGAAGATTATATAGCGCTATCTAGACCCGGAAGTATCAGAGCGCATAAGCAGGGGAACGTTGCATTAGAAGGTACATCCAAGGATTATAAAGCGCTGACTAGACCCGTAGGTATCAGAGCGCTATAGCAGAGAAACATTGCGTTACAAATAACATCAGTTACAATAGCGTAGCAAGGTACAGTAAACAAACAACGCGGTTGAGAGAATTTATAGGAAAGGAGGGGAGGAAAGGAAGGAGCCATAGCAGGGAGACGAGGAAGAACTGTGTCCAATGTCCGGAGAGACAAATAGAGAGGGAAAGGGGAGAGGTGGAGTGAGAAGGGAGAGGATGAGGAGAAAGACGGAAAAGAGATAAAGGGTAAGTCAGCCCAGAGACCGAGTGGGTAGGTGACAGCCAAGGAGATAATCCAAGGCCAGTCTCCTCTATAGCTCTCTAGATAGCTCCAACGAGCATCAGTCAGAAAAATGGAAAGAAAGGAGACAAGGAAAGGCAGAACGGCAGAAATACGCAGGGGGGAGGCGAGACAGGGAGAAGGGGAGAAACAGTGTCCGGCTGGGCAGGTGACGGTCAGGGGATAAACAAAGGCCGATCTCCTCAATTAGCTGAACAGAGCAGCTCCACCGGGCGTCGGACAAAATGCTTGAACTCCGCTGCCCGGGTAGGGGTCAAGTGTACTCAGGGGAATGTCAGAATAGAGCAGGTGGCAATGCGGGGGGAGGAGACAGGGGAGCCATGACTCGAGGAAATTCCAAACGTCCTCTTGAGGTCAGACACAGTCCTGGCAGGGTTTTGTAAGTAAAAGTAGAAGATCAGCAAGGGGGGAAAAAAACCCACTGTCGGCCATGTTGGGGTCGGGCAGTCTGGGACCCTTTTCCACACTGTGAGTGTGCAGAGAATGACAGAGGTTAACAGGGAAAGGAAGGGCCAGACTCCCAATAGTTCTTGAAAAGGACACTAGGTCTCACCATTGCCCTCAAAAGAGGGTGGAAGGAGGTTTGACGAGGTGGCATAGGGGCAGAGAAACGCATCTTTCTCCACTGGGTCGCAAGCTACCCCTCTGGATGAAAGCCTCCCAGGAACTGTTGAGATAAGTGGATGGTGTGCTCCCGGAGTGCCTGGCTTGTGAAATAGCTCACATTGTGAGCACTCTCCTAGGGACAGGCGCCTGAAATGTGTCTGTGTCCTTAAGCTCAATAAGTCAGCGCCCTAGCTTTGCTGGTCAGGATAGGTTAATAATGGAGTGCGGCGCAGCCCCAAGTGCTCCCTCATGCAGCATAATTGTTTGTGTTCTCATAGTCGCCCCACAGCCTGCCCCAGATCGACGCCATCTTGCCAATCCATCCCTGTTCTCTCAGCGCCTCCATGATGACGTGAATGTTCTCGGACCATGAGTGTGCCGCGATTAATGCATAGATTCCAGGAAAATCTTTCTGCCAAATCCTCTGTACCACAGACCAAATATTTCCTAGCTGTGCATTTGCAGAGCGAATAGCTGGTGGAATCCTTTTCCAGAGATATGATGCATTGTTCATGTCTATATGCAGCAGATATAGTGCAAGAAGCTGGCTGTACTTGTGGTGTGGAAATCCCTTCAGGGGCCTCCAGCTCTTGCTCCTCGCTCTGCTCCAGCATATTCCTAGCAAGTCACCCAAAAGCCCTTGGGACGACACTGTGGTGGAAATAGCTCATTATAAATGGCAGATTGTGTGTTACAATAAAGCATATCTACATTCCATTCCGTGATGAGAGGTATTGGTCCCTTAGCCCAAAGCATAACTACTCTATGCCTGGCAAGCAACAAGCCCATCACTACCAATTTCCTACAGCTGGCTGCTATCTCCTTGTCATAACAGTGTGACCAGTGAGCTTGGTGTAAAAAAGTGCTGTACAGTGACTTCACTCAGTACCAAAAAGACTTTCTCCCAAAATGGCAAAATATTGGGACACAGCCATTTCCCAGGGAAAAACAAAGCATCTTGCTCCAGGCATCGGTCACATTTCTCAGTGTCTCGTAGCCCATAGCAGAACAATCTGTTGGGAGTGTAGTACACCCTGTTAATATATTTGAAATGCATTAAATGATGTCTACGTTCAGGGACACTTGCTTTGTTGCATCGCAGCTGTATGACCAGCACTTATCGTCTATTAGCAAGTCTAGGCCCCTCTGCCATTTTTGCCTGGCCTTATGGAGTTGTGCTTTCCTGCGTTCCTGTGCAGTGGAGTATGATATAGTTATTAGCTTCGCAGGGGGATCCGCATGTATAATGTGTGTAAGTGCAGGCAGTTCAATGGTTTCCTGCATGTCATCGTCAAGTAACTCCTGCTATGCATGCCGGGTCCTGAGATATTGAAACCGGTCCAATGGTGAGAGCCCCAGTATTTCCTTGATCAAGTCCTCGCACCTATGCGCAGCCCCATCTTGGAAACAGTCACTCAGTTTAAATATGCCTATGTGCGTCATTGTGCGGAGCACATTCTTTTCCCTACCCATTGGGAACCAGGTGCACTAGTCCAGCGTATTAGTGGTGAGTACATGAAGTCTCCTGCCTTGGTATCCAGAAGTCTACGCCATGCATGCACGGTGGACTTTAGAGGGTCCAGGATGCCATGTCCTCGAATGGGAGGCTTAAATAGTATCTGTGGGAGTGTGGGAGGGTCTGCTGTATCTCTCTCTATGAACATATGGGGCAAGTCTTGTGTGGCCTTGTATCCAGTTGTATGCGTTAGAGGCTTGTTCCACCCTGTAATATAACTCTAGGTCTGGCGCTCCCAGTCCCACAGCGGAGTATGGGAGGGTTAGTGTTTCCCATCAGCCCCTCGGCTGCTTCCCGGCCCAAAGCTAGCTTAATTAAGAGTGAGCACAGATTTCCAAACACGGTGCGTGGTAGTAGTATGGGAATGTTAATGAATAGAAATAGGAATCTGGGGAGAATCACCATCTTTATCAGGGAGATGCGTCCTATCAAGGAGAGAGGTGGCCTTATCCAACTATTAATGTCATCTTTCAACCTCAAGATGGCTGTCCCGAAGTTTTCTGCTATTACTACGTCAGGGTCAGTATGGATTTGTATCCCAAGATAGTAGACAGGATCTGACGTCCACTGCATAGAAAAGTCTATTTTAGCAGGGTCTGTTGTGGGAGTTAAAGGAAAGATTTGTGATTTTGTACAGTTTATCTTAAGACCGGATAGCCTTCCAAAGTGTACCACCTTGGATGATATGGGATTAAGATGTGTCTCGGGATCCCCAGACTTATAAAAGGGTGTCATCAGCGTTTGCTGAATTTATTAATTGGTATCCAGATAACTGTAGACCTCTGTGTTTGTGATATTCCTGCAGGGAACAGGCCAAGGGCTCAGCCACCAGTGCATATAGGAGAGGGGGCAACGGGCAGCCCTGCTGAGATAGCAATAGGGACTGTGACCGCCCTGCCCAGGCGTATCCTAGCCACACGCAGGGTGTACAGTATCATAACCAGTTTGAGAAAGATTTCCCCCACTTTGATTCTCCTTTAACTCCCCCTTCATGAAAGCCCACTCCACAGAGTCAAACGCATTTTTGGCGTCCAAGAAGACTGCTGCAGCCTTGACTTCTGGGTCCAGTCTTTACATTTTACCAAAGATGATCAAAAAAATTAAGGTGAAATTGCAACCTGGCATAAACCCAGCCTGTTCTGGACGCACCACACGTGGTATCAGTGGGGCTAAATGGTTAGCTAATATTTTGGCATATATCCTGGTATCAACATTCGATAATGAAAGGGGTCTGTAAGAGGAGAGGCCTCAGGCGGCTTCCCCAGCTTCAGCAGCATGATTATCAAAACTAGGGGAGGCATTGTTTTGGCCTGAACCCTATAGAATGAAACTGTAAACCTATCTATACCCGGGGCACTTCCAGTGCACATGGACTTAATCGCTGCTTTGATCTCACCTGGGATAAGTAGGGCTATAAGGTATTCCCTGTAATGTTAGTCAGCCATGTTATTTGGATATGTTCCAAATAGTCTTGGACAACGTTTTCCCCCGGGAGAGACTGGGAGGTGTATATTTGGGAATAATACCTACAGAATCGATCTGCAATGTCTTGTTGATCATGTGATGGAAGACCATCTTCATTTTGAATTTCTGTGATAGTGTCAACTTCCCTTTTGGGACGTAATAAGGCTGCTGAGGTGGCCCCTGGCCATTCCCCCTCCCATAGACCCTTGCCGTAGCATATTTGCAGAGGTGTTTAACTTTGCTGTCAGCCGTGTCCTGTAATTCCTCAAGTACTACTTATATATCTCCCAAAGTGTTTGCATCGCCTGTTCAAGAGCTGAAATTCCCTCTTAAATTTTGACAAATGGTCCCTCAGTGACCGAAGCACTCCTACGTGTTTAGAAATTACTATCCCCGTATATAGACTTTAAACCCCTCCCATAAGGTTGCAAAACTGTCTACCAACCCTATATTTTTTTCAAAGAAAACCTCTATTGCTGTTGCAATTTCTGCAGTGAATACAGAAACAATTAGAGTTTAAGGTGCAAACCACCAAAGAAACATCGGAGCCTGTCTAAAGGGGCTTTTAAGTCTAGTTGTACAGAAGCATGGTCTGAGTAAGTACATGGATGGAAGGCACACATCTCAACCTGTGAGAACAGACTCTTGGATACAAACAAAAAATCAATTTGACTGTTAATGTCATAGGGAGACGAGTAGTGAATGATCCCTGCAACCTCAGGCAAGTGTTGCCTTCAAGCATCCACAGGTCTAAGCCATCCATAGGTCTATGTTGGCTTCAGTGTCGTGATGGTGGGTGGGGCCTTTGGAGACCTCTCTAAGCGTGTCTAAGGTACAGTTGAAATCCTCACCCAATATTAGAGGGGGATACCTGTTGCACATCAAATTAACTCCAAGTCTATGATAAAAGTGAAGGTTGTCGTAGTTGGGTCCATACACATTCACTAGTTTAACTGTTAACCCATCTTTCTGGCAATACATAATAACATATCTGCCATTTGGATCTGCCTCTATTGCATATGCTGAAATTCCTGACTTTGGGTGCAGTGTTCACTTCCTTGGCAGTTGCATAGGCCTAGATTGGGCGGTGACATGCTCCTGGGCCACTGAAGAATAGCAACATGTCGAGGGACAGTTTTGGAGCGAACAGTACGTGAGCAGCTACAGCGGGCCCCAAAAGGTGAGCAGCTCTTCCCCCATGGCACTTCGCTGATCACTGTGCATAGACAGCCTGCTCCCCGCATGTCCATGAGTTACTGTGCCGAGCTGGTATCGTGGGGCCCGTGCTCCAGCCTGTACTTATTTCAAGCTTTTCAGGGCACCACAGGACATCACGGCTGGGACTGGGGGTTCTGATTAATTTTGCCTCCCATTGCCTTAAGTATGCAGCAGGATATTGTAGGATAGGTGGCCGGTTACAGCACAGCGATTTTAACTTGCAGCCAGGCAAGCTTCGCAACTCAAGAGAGCATAACTTTAACACAGAACAGTTTCAAAATTATGAAAAGCAAAACAACCCAAAAGGAATTAACAACAGCATTGGCAGGAGATGAGATCTGATACAGATGGGATGTGTATCAGAAGCCTTCTGCTATTACATTAGGTTCTAAACACAAAGGCACCTCTAAAGTAACAATTATTCAGCAAAAACAAAATTACTGGCACTGAAGGGAGCTAACTTCTGTGTAAATGTGCTCCTTGTGAGAGAGCAAAATGAATTCATTCAAAGTGAAGCTAACCCGTGGCTTAAGTAGGCTGACTCACTTACCCATATTATATACTATATACTGTAGTTGATGGAAGCAAAATATGAATAACATAACACCAGGCTAATGGATGATATAAGTATGTTATACATATTTTAGTAAAAGCAAAAGGTCTTGACTAACACCAGACCTAAAAATGACACTGTGTTACATTTAGGGCCAGATTATGATAGCTGGTAGACGGACCACAGCCTGCTATCGCGGAGGTATGGACCTATGCGACTGCTGAATTAGGATGCAATTGCCATGCTGGCAGTCTCAAAACTGCTTTTTAACCCAGGAAAAGGGCTGCAGCCCACGCTGCAGTGTAGAAGAGTATTTTGTGCACATCAATGCACCGTGTAGCATGCACCATGTGCTACATGGATGTGCAACGGGACACTACATATTTCCCAGGACGATATTGCAGTGTTTGGGCCTCTAAAGTCCCTTTCTGACAGCCTTTTCATGGCAGTTGGACCACCATGTAAAGACTGTTGGTAACGTTCATAGTAATCCTGTCGTGGTGCCTGCTTCGGCACCGCCGCCATTCAGGGGATATGATTCCGATCGCCAACAGGATCATAGATCCGGTTGGAGGCAGCGGTCTTCCCCTGCAAGGGTCTTGATCCAACGCCTGCATCATAGTGCAATGGTCGGACCGAAGGGCTGTCTGTCGGTGGGACTGCCACCGACAGCCTATCAGTGGCGGTCCCATCAATATCATAATCAAGCTCTTAGTTTTGTTTTGACAAAAGTGAATGTTTTTAATCAAAGTAACTTTTCCATCAGAATTTGATAAAAATGGAAATATAAGTTTTAGGCTGCAGGCTTTTACAGCAACTTGCAAGATGTCTTGTTTTACCTGGTCCAGCTCAAACCCTTACTTCACAATAATGCACATGTCTATCCTATTTTCATTGCTTGGTGTGACTTACAAAGGACAAAATATCAAACTGTACGCAAAACTCCATGTGACAATAATTAATCTATCTACTTCATTTTATTGGATTTCCGCCATTACACCTAATTCCTCAATGCAAACGTGTTATGTGCCTGGGCAAATCACTTGATTATATTTGTTTTATCTACCTAGCCATGTTATCTGATAGATACAATTAGGATATTGTTGTATTCTATGATTATGTGTATTTCTCTACTGTATGTGTTTTAGATGTTCAATGCATGTTAGATAGGAATGTATCATTTTAAGTCTCTATGTTGCTTAGCAGTTATGGAATGTTGGGCTTCAGCTCTCCAGTTGAAGACTGGAGCTGGACTGAGAAACACTCTGTTGGATCTGAGTGCTGTACTTATTCCTAAGATTAAATCATTTTTTATTATAAATACTTTCCTTGTCATCCTTGGATGTAACATAAATTTGGCGACGAAGTGGTCAAGACATCACTCAATCGACCCATCTTCTGAATTTTTTTTGAAATTTTAAAAATTTAAGAAGATCCTTTCAGAACTGCAGTGTTTCCTGATTGAAATTCACCTCAAATGAATTCATTTGAATATAGTTTCAAAGTTGAAGACTGACTTCCTGACTACTTCAAGATACGTTATTTCTAATTATTCTCATTTTCTCTTCTAATATACTCCTCTATTCTCTATTGGGAGCTTTGCTGCATGTATTAAAAGTTTTATTGAAACATATCGATGCAGGATCATAGAAATAGAAACTGTCTTAATGAGGATCAATATTATCAATAACATTATTGAGCAGAATTTCATCTCTGCAAAGTAATGGATGTTCCACGTTAAATTTATACCTTTAAGTTGTGGGGAAATAGTCTGGCATATACTCAGCATTTGAATAATTCTGCCTGTGATTTCATTACCTTTATTAAGAGCCTTTGTGAGTGTCATGATTCTTACAATATAAATGCTTCTCTTAAAGTTAACTTGAGAGCTAAACGCAATATTTGAAATTGCTGGAAATGCTGAGAGCTAAACGCGACATTTGAAATTACTGGAAACACTTACAGGATTTCCTAGGAATCCATTGTCAGCAAGCTTCTTAATCGTCATATTGCTCCAGTGACTGAGAGCTGCAGAACTCTATGGTTGAAGTGCAACGTCATCACGTGACGTCTTTCAGCCTGGCGGCCATTTTCTTTGTCACCTAGCAGCGCTTTGATACTACGCTATCACGTTCAAGACGGCCTTGATTTCTACGCTCTCTAAACTTGATTCTGCGCATCATTACAAAACGCTGATGCACACAGCTAAAAACGCTAGCTTTGTTGAAGAGGGACTCGATTTCTACGCTCTCTAAACTTGATACTGCGAATCATTACAAAACGCTGATGCGCACAGCTAAAATGCAAGCTTTATCACGCAGAGAATTCATCGTGCATATTTTATGTAAGTTCGCTGACGTGCACAGCTTCCAAATTTGATTATTGGGTGCACTTCTTTTGAAACTTTCTTCATATTTATGAACATTTTACAGTATGGTAACTCAAACTTTTATCCTTACAACATTTATTTTAGAAATTACTAACGATAATTGTATTCCTATTCTGTTTATTTTTACTTACCTTACATTATATACAGTTTATTATGGCTCTTGAAACTGCAGTTATTCCTTCCCCTGTTCTTCCAGAACCTGGCACACCTAAAATTAAATGGCCTCAGTGGTATAAGTCCTTCAATAGTTATATCATAGCTATAGATGGAGTAAAATGTTCTCCTGGCAGAAAAAATGCTATGCTATATAATGCTCTGGGTGCTGAGGGGCAGAGAATTTTTGATCATCAGCCACAAATTATTTGCCCACCCTCTGATGACTGGAATTGTAGTGTAGGTCCTATTCCCAATAGGCTCTGCGCATTGGAATAATATATTCAGCAGTGTAGACATAGGACTGAGGTCGACTAGGTCTCTACTGACTATATTAGACTTAAGGTTTGCCAGCTAGCTCAGAGGTCACTAGAAACTTTCTCGAATAAACGAGGAGGAGTTTAACCTCCCTGGATAGACAAGAAGGGATTAGCTTCTGACAACCATATAACATGACAACTTTGCTCCCTCAGAATAAGAGTGTATCTCTAGAGTCATGTGAAAACAATAGACAGCTATTTCACTCAGTCAAATGTGCGTACTTAGTTTCACCAGAGTGCAGAGAAAAGAGAGACGGGCGTTTTCAATAAAAGGTATCATTTATTGAGCAGTCTTCTTTCTCATGCAAGAGAAATGAATTGCCATAATTGCAATACTTAATGTAAAGTAAAGAGCGTACAGTAAAAAGAGTATTATGAAATAATACTGTAAAAGCATTGATATGGTTTCTTAGCCATAAGATACTTTAAAATGGATAAAATATATACATACATATATACATTGACTAACGTACTCAACTGGTGCTTCTAAATACGCCTACCCCGGTGTACCTGACTGTGAGGGAGGGTGTGCTGCGGGCCGGAAAAGCAGGCGAGGAGGCCGTATATAGTGGGCTATACTGGATATTTATTGTACACCTGGGCAGAAAGAAATGTCACAACAAAAGGAAAACAAGGAAGGGTCCAGGGTTGCAGTCCGCTCCGGGCGTTGGGTTGTGGCCCTGGTCCTCGGATACTCCAACGACGGCTCCGATGTAGGGGAGGTCCACGGAGGGCAGTAAGAGAGAGAAAAACAAAGGACCGTTAGTCTTATCCTGGTTGTCAGGCGCTAGATACCGAACACCGTCACCCAGGCAGTGAGGGGGTGGGGAAAGAAAAGAGATCGTGAGGAGAGGGAGGTAAGGGGAGGTAGGAACACAGGTCGGATGATAGAAAGGGTGTCGAGACTGGACGTGCGAGGATGGGGAAACGGTCGGCGTTATGCTGTGAGGGTGCTATACACTTATGCTACAGTGCAGGGTACGTGATACTACAGAGGGGGGGAAGAAGTATTTACAGGGGCTTTACAGGAACTCCTAATGAGCAGGGGTAAGGAAGGCTTAAGACACTCACCCGGTCCGCCGTAACTCTCCAAGTGAGTTACGGCCGCTCTTCAGCCACCTCCTGAGGACTCCACCACTCTTCGGTCCACACCTCTTCGTCACACGTCTGCTCTCCTTCTCCACCTCCAGTCCAAGTCTCCTGCCACGATGTTCCGACGGGGTTCTCGTCTCGAGTCTCGGTTTTATCCTGTGCTGGCGCTGCCTCTGGGGCGGGACTTCCGGGGTAGGAGGGATATGCTTCCTCAGGACTCGTTGTTCTGGTTGGTCCCTGCGGGAGAAAGAAGGGCGGGGATCCGTGGGTTATGGCTGGTTTTCCGAGTCCATTCTTCGCCATGGGGTTGGGTTTGCCAGGTCGCAGTCCCGGTGGATACGAAGGAGGTATGTGCGGGGGAGGGCGGCCTCCATCGTGGGGCCGCAGGGACGCCACCTCACACTGACCTAAGCCTAATACGTGGGAAGGAGTAAGTAAGTAGCAGTTTAAGTTAAGTTGGTTTTGTCAAGAATCTGACTCAAGAATTCTCTTTAAGGATTTTGTCAGCTCCGTACCTGGGTAATAGAATGCAGGAGGTCTGGTATCTCTCTTTCAGGACTCGATATCCCAGCGTCTCTCTCAGTGCGTCAAAGAGGAGGGGCAGCGTCCGTGGGCTCTCGCATCAGCTGGGCTCTCGGGCAAGTAGATAGCTGCTCGGCTCCAAAACCACCCCTGTGTGTTTGCTTAAGGCAACGTTGGTATATTTATACCTGAAAGGTGCCGAGTTTGACGTAAGGTTTGGACATAAGACGTCAAAAAAAGATGTCACTAAGAACTGACTGTTCCTTTAGTGTTCGCAGGAGTTTAATGACATATCAAAACAAAAGCAAATGGGGATTTCCCAGGTTGCTGGAGGTTTGGTGTGTCGAAAGAACTCGTTGTGCTTTCTAGGAATCCAAGGAAGTAGCTTCTGCCGTGCTTTGAACTGCAAGGGCTATTTACTTAAATATGGATCTGATTCTTATGCCATTATAGGGATATTATTGAATATAGCCGTACAAGGGCATAAAATAGCAATATTGATTCAGGTTCCTAGATAAAAACACAATAGAATGAATACACTGAAGCTGTAATGAGGTTGGAAAAACATTTTAAAGACGAGCCAAGCATAATAGTACAGAGACTTGAGTTTTACACTTGTAAACAACGAGAACATGAAAGTGTTGATAATTTTTTTGCGGAATTAAGAATTCTTGCTGCATCATGTGAGTTTGATCGTCCCATTGAACAATACCTTAGGGATCAGATTGTGGTGAATTGTTTCAGTAACAAGGTTCAAGAAATAGTACTATGCTGTAGGAACCCCTCATTTATCGAAACTTTAGAAATAGCAAGGGGCATTAAAAGATCTGTTTCTACTTCCAGGGAACTTGGCAACAACAAGTCCCCTGTTACTGAACCAGTAAATAAAGTTTCACAACAAACATCACAATCTGTCACCCAACGAGACAAATCTTCCATCAAAAGTGAATGGAGAAAAGCTGATAAACCATTTCAATGTTTTAGATGTAGTTCAAAATCACACTTAGTTAATTCTCATACTTGTCCAGAACTAAAGAAACAATGCACTAATTGCAAGAAAATTGGTCATTTTACCTCTGTATGTAAATTCAAGTCTAAAACAATGTATGTAGAAGCTGTAGACTTTGATGATTTAGGATGTCATAAGGAAGAAACGACAGTAAAGAAAATCTTGTTGTCTGTAAACATGGTCGATTCACAGGAAGACTCTAATAGTAGTGATCCGGTGTGTGATATAAAAATTGGTAATGTCTCTGTGAAGGTTACAGTAGATTCTGGGTCTCCTGTTACTATTCTTTCTTGTGTCATAATTTTTTATTGAAAGAATGGCAAGCAGTCAAATTATTACCCCCTGACATACGCACAGTGGCTTTTGACGGACAAGAAATCGACATGATAGGGTACTTTAATGATAGTCTCACTTTTGAAGATATAACCATTGCATCCAATGTTTATGTAGCAAAAAAGGGTATAATATTCTTGGGTGGAAAGACCATGGCAAATTTAGAATGGTTTCCAGACCGGCCACTGACAATCCCATTTCACTAGATCGTTCTAGCAATGTTAAATCTGTACTTACTGAATGCTCTTCTTTAGAAACCATCATCAATAAACATCAGGCTGTATTTTCAGATAAATTGGGTTTGGTTAAAGGATTCGAACATAAAATTATTTTAAAACCTGATGCCATTCCGGCAAAGTCACAAGGTTAGACACGCCCCTCTAAGTATTAGAGACAAGCTCAGAGATCATCTTAATCAACTATGTGAGGATGGTGTGATTGAAAAAATTGTTTCATCATTGTGGATTTCTCCCATAGTTGTTGCACTTAAAAAAAATTGTGGTGAACTTAGGCTGTGTATCGATTTAAGATCATTAAATAAGAATATACAAGTTGACTGCTTTCCCCTGCCACGCATTCAAGACATGCTAGCTCAACTAAAAGGTACTAAGATTTTTTCCACAATAGATTTCAGGGCGGCCTACCATCAAATTGAGTTGCATGATGATTCTAAAGATTTAACCGCTTTTAATACCCCATTTGGTCCTTTCAGATTTTGAGACTACCCTTTGGCCTAGCTTCAGCGGCCTCAGTTGTTCAGAAACTGATGTTCCAACTTTTTGGTGATGTGAAAGATGTTTTAGTCTACCAAGATTATATATTAATATCCACTAATACTGTCCAAGAACATCTCACCAAGTTAGATCAAGTTTTAAGTATTTTGAACAAACATGGTATGACAGTCAAAAGACAAAAGTGCAAATTCCTATTGAATCAGGTAGAATATTTAGGTCATGTTATTTCACAAAGTATTAGCCCTAAACAAGACCTTTTAAAAGCCATTCGAGAATGTGCACAACCTTCTAACAAGGACCAGTTGAGGTCATTTCTGGGGTTGAGTGAATTTTATTCCAGATTTGTTCAAAATTGTGCACTCATTAGTGAACCTTTAAGACTCTTGACGAGAAACAAATATCCCGGGTGGAGAAAATGTCAAACTGTCATTGATGATAGAGAAGTAGTGGTTAGTTTGATTGAAGGTCTGAAATTTACTGAGGAAACTTTTTCTCAACTTGATTGGCTACAAGCTTCATTGTTAGATAATTGTCAAACCATTATTAAGAAAAAAAATTCTAATGGATGGCCGAGAGAAAGTCAAATAGACAGAGAATTGCTCCCTTTTTCCAAAGTTAAGGAGGAATTGAGTGTTGAAAGCAACTTCATTATGAGAGGTTCCCTTCTTATTCCTCCAACCTCTATCAGAAACAAAATTATTACTCTTGCTCATAAAGGTCATGGTGGAATTACTAGTACCAAGAAAAGGTTAAGGTTGCATTACTGGTGGCCCAGTATGGATATCTGTGTAGACACATTATTGAATAACTGCATTGAGTGTGCACATGCTGAGAAATCCCTGCACACTGTGAACTCCCCTTTATGTCCCGTTAATTTTCCTAAAAATCCATGGGAAAAATTGGGCATAGATTTTCTAGGGCCTATAGGTGAATTGAACCAAGGTTACAGTTTTATATTAACAGTGGTTGATTATTATTCCAAGTGGGTATCGTTTAGATTTATGAGGGATCCTAACACTAAAACGCAATTAAGTTTTTGAAGCAATTTTTTAGATCTGAAGGTATGCCTGCTTATCTTGTGTCGGACAATGGGGTACAATTTGTTTTACACAATATGAAAGATTTTTTAAGCAATCTTGGTATTAAACATCTCACCACTGCGTTATACAGTCCACAGGGAGAATGTTTAGTGGAAAGAGTGATTCACATTTTAAAAGATTCTATACATTAAGCTTTATCTTCGGGCTTACAAGTTCAGGAGGTGGTAAGTGGTGGAATTTGGTCATGCAACAATACTCTCCACTCAACCATAGGAATAACTCCGTTTGCTATGCTGAGGGGAAGACTATATTTCAATGAATTGTCTCCAGAATCGGTTGTCAGAAAAGACAAACCTGAGAAGAGTGTTCCCTGTTTTAATCAAATTAAAAGGAATGTTGAACAATCTCAAATTAAATTGAAAATCAGATACGATGAAAACAAACATGTAAAGGATGAATTGTTTAATGTTGGAGATAAAGTTAGGATCAGATGACCTTTTAACACCTTGGCTGCTAGAGGTATTCTCCCCCGGTGCTGCATTCCCAGATTTACCATTGTTCATGACGAGCTCAGCTCATCATCAGCACAGCTCAACAGTGCCTCATGACGAGCTGAGCTCGTCATGAGCATCGAAGGGGTTAAAGTAAGAGGCTCAAAATATTATCCTGAGACAACTATAGTCCAAGTGAGTAAACATGCTGTCAAGGTTTCAGGAGGGAAATGGTGGAGTAAAAGAAATGTTGCTAAAGTGAAAAATCCAAATATGAAGTACAACAATTCTCAGGGTTCTTCTGAGGTTGAGTAAAGATGATTCCGTTAGTTCTACAAGAGGTATATCTTTGCAAGATAGTGACTCTGCTTTCCAAGGAGACACTTTACAACATGATGGTTTGGTCTCAGATGAAAATGCTGAAAATTGTGTTGAGAATCTTAATGAATCTGTTAATAATGCTTTGTTATCTTCCAATGTGTCTGATTCATGTTTTAGGTCTAGCTCTAGAATGAAATGTAAACCTAAATACCTTGAAGATTACATTACTTAGTCTTTATTTTATATTTGTTAAATATAGGAGGAGAGGTGTGTTGTATTCTATGATTGTATGTATTTTTCTACTGTATGTGTTTTAGATGTTCAATGCATGTTATATAGGAATGTATCTTTTTAAGTCTCTATGTTGCTTAGCAGTTATGGAATGTTGGGCTTCAGCTGTTCAGTTGAAGACTGAAGCAGGACTGAGAAACACTTTGTTGGATCTGAGTGCTGTAATTTTCCCTAAGAATTTTTTTTTTTTAACCTTTATTTGTAGTACATGCAGTTACAAGTATGGGCCTACAACCATCCCGGCCGGCCGCTAAACAGAGCGAGAATACTGCAAGCAATATGTATAGTTATAGCAGTTCGAAACCCGGGGTCATAAAATAACAGTACATAGCTTGTAATCAGACACAACAGCGTGAAATCAGGATTTAAGAGGTTCATTTTTAAATAAGGAACTAAGGACGAGGTGTCGCACAGTCGTACACAGTCCCGCAATAGTGTGCGAATCAGGATATCTACAAACAGTATTAATACGGAGGAAATATCGGGGGATAAGATATACAAAGCAGAAGAAATGCAGGCGCAACCCCAGCGTGCAGCAAGTCTAACCCCCGCCCCTCAACACCAAACATAACGCAAAGACCATGAGCGACGACGACACTAAAAAGAGAAGAAAGACTAAAGGGCCATAGAAACAAATACGGATCAAACACCCATCCCGCAACCCCCCACCCTGCACACCCGCAGAAGGCCATGGCCTACCCCCCCCAGCAGCGTGCCTGTCGCCCTAATAGAGACCCGAAATATAGAAAGATAGGGGAAAGAGGAAAAGAAAATAAGCGGAGGAGGGCCCTCATCGTGCCGCCCGGCCCCGCCCTTCACCCCTACACCTCGGAAATCCCAGAAAGGAAGCAATACTGTAATGAAGAATAACAAATCCCGAGCACAATAGCGATGAAATATCGATCGAACATACCCACTGCACCGTCTGCCAACAATAAAGCCAATAGACCATGAACCACATCATCCCTGACCCTGTCTGGCAGCGGTACCGCCAGAAGTCCACTCGTTAATCAATTTAAAGCACAGTCCTGAGGGTCTAAGCAATATGGGTGGGTCCGGTTGGGGCGCAGCCATAGAAGAGCACAACAATCCAAACCCATCTAAGTATAGACAGCAAAGATCAGGCAATATCGAGGCCGGCCTCGGGAACTTCCCAAAGCTCACAGATAAGAACATCATCCAGGAGAGGAGAGTCGCACAGTTTGGCCACCACCGCGACATAACCAGGCCAGTCCAAGAGGGAAAACAGTGCTCCATCCCCAGCCGCCAGTTGGACATGTGTCCCAAGGAGACATCCATACGAGCAATCAAGTGGGTCCGCGCCGGCACGGGAGCCCGGACCTCAAGCGGCTCCCGGTGCCTTTGCGGAGCTGGAACTTCCTCCATGGACTCAGCAGCAAGTTCATCGGCAGCCCCCTGGAATCGGACCGTGGCCGCTAGAGACGGCGAGACAGCAATGGCGTCCATTCTTTCACCCAGGTCCCAGGCATGGCAAATCATGGTCTTGTGCAAAACTGTTAGGGCAGCCAACACGTCCCAGGATGTGAACTCCTGCGTATGTTGCGAGCATCCGGCCCCATCCGTGCAACAGCCACCTGACGTGGACCCGGGCCGTAGAGGACGGCACCAGCCGCCATCTTAATCCAGTCGGCCCTATCCCTCTTCACCACTGTCAGGGACCAGGCCTCACCGCGAGGGCGCCACGGGATGCGTCCCCGGGGCAAAAAGCTGTGAGGCAGGCTCCTGAAAGGAGAGCCACCAAAAGGCTAAAATCCCTGCCGGGCCCCGGGAGTCGCCCGCCTATGTCGGGGGCAGTCCTTGGCTATGCCCGGGCAACAAAGTTTGGAGAGGGGGCAGGAGGCATGCACCCCCTCCAATCCTGTGCCACCACACTGCCCCTCAAGGGTCACCGCCAGGCGGACCGGGTCTTCACCGCTAGCAGCGGTCCTTCATGTCAACGGCACCCACCGGCAGGCCCCCTACCGCCATCAACGGCTGCCGGTGCTGCAGCTACGCCCGGAGGCCCTGCCGAGTCAACGCCCCGGTCTCATTACCGCGTGGGCCGCGGAGCAGTCGGGGACAGTTCTCAGGATCGGCTGCACGCAGGAGCTTAGGGAGCAAACGTTAGGTGCTCGTTTTCTTTCTCCTGTTAAAGTATGCCTTTGTGGCTCAGGATAGACGTCAGGATAGACGTGTGGGGCGAAAGGGCTCACGGAGCCGAGCGACTATGCGGCCATTTCAAATGCCTGCTTGGCTCCTCCCCCAATTTTCCCTAAGATTACATCATTTTTTATTATAAATACTTTCCTTGTCATCCTTGGATGTAACAGATATGAATGCAGGGTGGCAGTTTGGCTAATAAGTACAGGTGAGTGAGCCAACAAATTAACAGGGAGAGCTAAATCAGAGCTGAACCTAGGGTCTAGCTCGGTTTCTAAGAGCCTCACACAAGCTAGTCTACAAAAGTATTTGTCATGTAAATCATGAAGCACACATCATGTGGAAATATAATGTCTTCAACATTCAAAAAAATGTGTTTCTGTAATGCACCAAGCATTTCAAATTAATACATCAGATTATATCACTCCATTGAGAGGTACTTATTAAAAATTATAGTTTTATACTGGTACTTAGAAACATTATTAGCCTCTGCCATGACAACAATGCCATTGTGAACTAATTGGTAATTCAGTTCCCATGTGTACCCTCTATATGGCCTAATTCTATATATGGATAGAGCAACAAAATAGTCTTTTAAATCAAACAGAAAAAATATTTTTTGCATAGCGAACATCCTGAACTCTCCTATCTTGTGGTCCTATATGTGATAATGAATTAAAAAAAGATACTTGGTGAAATAAAATATTTACCTAGAACCACACAATTTGATCAAGTTGAATAGCCAGGATAAAACCCAGGTTTTCTATTTTTACATTGTTCAATTTGGCTACTAGATTGTCTCATTCTTTTACCCATTTGACATCAAATGGTAAGGCTTTGACTTTAATTCTTGGCGCATGAGGTTAGAGCATGGGTGGCAGACATAAGACACATGAAGACTCAGTTTAGCCAGGCTCCAGCTTTCAGTGACTTGCCTACTAATCAGTACAGGCTGAGCGGGCATATGCAACATACAGTTTTTGCGATTGAAAGATTAATATGTAGAAATGTGTGTGAGTTACTATGCAGTAATGTTGCTATCGTTACTGTCTGTTCAGTGAGAGCAGCAGAATTCTCAGATGTAAATAGGTGAGAGAGTGCCAAGATGTTACTTTGAGAATTTTCTAACGCAGATTAGGACATTGAAATTTTGGAAGCTCCATTAAAAACAAGCATTTGCAAGCATTCGGTCTCGCCTTTGGGACCTTATATGTATTTAGCAATGCAGCACATTAGCCTGGGTGCTGGAACATCTACTATTCTTTAACATGGAGGGAAAGTAAGCACCAAACTGTGTGACACACCAGGTATGAGAACACATGGAGAGAAATATTGCCTTTCAGCTGGAAATGGTATAGTTCAAAGCTCTGTTTTTAATATAAAATCAGGGCCTTTGGTGGTCATATCACTGAAAATACAAGATTTGAAAAAAAAATTCTTGTCTACGGGTGCTCGTGGAAGACACTTTCTATGGACTGGAATCTAGAGAATGCTAAAATGATTCTGGTATTTTACTGACCTCTGCTGGTGTTTTTTTATCAAGAAAGTTAAATAGAGGCAGCTGTCAGAAAAATTTAGGAAAGAAAGTCCCTTAGCAGAAAGCAATTCTGGTATTTTACTGACCTCTACTGGCCGTTTCCTATTAAGACAGTTAAATAGAGACAGTTGAACAGAAAAAAAAGTCCCTAATCAGAAGCAGACAAGTCCAAGGGCTGATCTCCAGAGCCCACAAAGTACATACACATAGAAAATATACTAAAGTATATACAAGAGGTCTTGAATGCTCGACCTAATAATGGAGTGCTCCAAGCTTGAAATGGCTGGTAGAAAACTGGCGCTCCAACCTTCCAATGTTGTCGTTCACAACTGTTGCTGTAAACAAAGATCTCACAAAATTGTGGGAATTTCAATCCCCCCAGGCTCCCTAGGGCCTTAGTTTTATTTGTTAGGACATGCAGCCCTCTAGTGGCAGATTGTTTTAATACCCTTATAGCCCTCCGTAGCTGGGCTATACTGGTATTAAAGTATCACTCCCTTTAACGCAGCAGCGGCCCTTCACTGGCTGGTATAGCCCACTAGGTTGAGCTATAAGGCTATAATATTGAAGGTTACAGGAGCATTAAACTAAGTAGGTAAAATAGAAGATGTGGCAAAATTAAACACAACTTTTGTTATGAGAAGAGGCAGAGAATCAGCCCTCACTGGGAGTCCCCTGTCTTGGCACTAAAATAGGAGTAAATGAATACCTAAATTAGTGTTATACCAATGGATTTTGTTGAGTATCTGGAGTCAATAATTGCTGTACACTGTTTGAGCCAATTGCAAGAACATACCTTTTCAGCCACAAAGATCAAAACTTGACTCTTGCCTGGTTACAAAAAGATGACACAATTGCTCCTCCTATACAAGTAGTAGAGTGGCTCTACTGCTTTTATCTTGCAAGAGAAAGCAAGCGCATAGAATAGCGCAGAAGCAAATCAATTTCCAGGGTAAAGTTAAAACTATTTCCAGAGTGAACTCTTAGGGTGTAAACATGCTGAGTCATTTTAATCCGCTCATTCAGGACAGAGAAGGATGCATTTGAGGCGCCGGAGAGGTACAGGATCCCTTAAGAGTTGCCCATATCAGGAATGTTCACATTAACCGTTATGACAGTATAAGCAAAATTGTTGCTTATAAAAAACAGACTAGTTGCATATATGTGTATGGACAAGGTGTCCGAGAGGATTCTATTTTGTATGCAGAGGAATGGGGGGTTGAGGTCATGTTTGCTTTCAATATTCTGGTTGGTTTTGTTCTGGAAAACTTGCCTTTACCTTACTTTGAATTGCATTTTATGTTTATCTTGTTCGAAAAACAGATCATTCAGTTATACTGGCCTATAAACAAGTTTGGTCAGAAACCAATTCCGATCTGTTGGGATCCATTTCTGTTTTCAATGAAACCAAACAAATCTGGAAAAAATGAGAAATTAATTCCTTTAAATTGATTGTGGACCATAAATTAAATGGTAGAAAGAACAAGAAATGCATGCTTATGGAGATATATTGCATATTGTGCCCAACCATATCTCATGCGCTAATTTTCTCCCAAAAAAACCCTTATCGGCTTATTTTGAGGCATAGGCCCTCTTTGCGTGTGTCCTGGTGTTTGGTGCGATATTTAACCTTATGATTGTTATCTACAGTTACAAGTTTCTTATAATATTAGGGAGTAACATGAACTTTGGTGGTCCCTGTGCTGTTGTGTGGCGTTTTAGGCTCCAAGTCAATTTTCCCGATTCATGCCCTTATATTGGTACAATTCACATTGCCCTAATATAGGCATGGAAATCAATCACATAGCCCATGCAGACCAAACATAGGTATGGCTACTTCCACCCGTACCAAAACGTCACAACGATTTCTTGGAAAATCGGCTTAAGCAGTCAGGGACTTTCCCTTGCTTGAATATTGATTTGTCCAAGAACTCATGTACTTTACAAAGAACTATTATTCCCTAGGGGTTCTTTCCTGAAGTTATTATGCCCGACTTTACGTCAACCTATGGCATTCCTAGAAACCTTCAAGGTTCAAGGTATAAATATATCTTCACTTGCTCTAGCAAGACACAGTGGTTCGGAGCAGTTCGACTATCTACTTGCCCGACGCAGCTCGCTACAGCAAGTGCCGAAGGAAGCCGACCCTCCAGCTGACGCACTGATCTTAAGGCTGCATTTCTCTCAGAGAGAATCCAGCTCCAGTGTTTCCAAGCTCCTCTTGCGGGGTGTTGGGAAATCGAGTCCCTAGACTGAGATACCAGACCTCCTCCATTCTAAACTAAGGTATGGAACTGATTAGAACCTAGAGAAATCTTGGATAGATTTGTGGCAAAGAAAACTAAACCTATGCTACACAATACTTACTTCTTCCTGCGTACTGGACTTAGGTTAGGTACATTGGAATAGGCGTATTTAGAAGCACCAGTTGAGTATTTTTAGTCATTGTTATTTATGTATGTATTTTTAAAAGGCTTAGAAACCATACAATGCGCTTACAGTATTATTTTATAATATTGTTCTCGCTGTACACATTATACTTTACAGTCTGCATTACGATTGTAGCAGGTCACTTTACTTGCATGAGAAAGAAGACTGTTCAATAAAACCTTTTTATTGAAAACGCCTGTTTCTCTATTTCTCTGCATCTCTGCATCTCTGTAGAAACGAAGTATGTACAAGTGACTGAGTGAAATACAAATCTATTGTTTCCGCGACTCTAGAGATATATTTCTTATTCTTGTGAATTCGAGAAAGATTTTCGTGACCTCTGAGCTAGCTGGCACTCACTATTAAGTTTAATATATGCGATAGAGACCTAGTTGACCTCAGTCCTACGTCTAATCTATAGGCTATATTATTCCAATGCGCAGAGCCTATTGGGAATATAGGAACTACACTACATGGCACCCAACATTTGATAAGGCACTAATTTAACGCTAGATACTAAAGTAACTCAGTAGTGCTTTTCTCAGAGACCCCTTTTTCCCGTAAAATACTCCAATAGATGTCAGGAGTGGGTAAAAGGATAAAATATCCGCCATAACTGAGTAGAATGAAAATCCTATGTATTAGTTTTTTGGTTTGTTCAACGTTGAAGGATACAGTGTTCCAAAATATTGTGCACCTTATCTTTGTGACCTTGAAACTTGCTCTGCAACTTTCATTAATCAATGTCGAATAACGGCAACAGCACCGAGAATGCTGGAGCCACAGGCCATAATACCGTACCAGGCGTTGACATTGCCGGTTTCCAATAAGATGACCTGGATGCTATAATCATCCCAGAAAATTTAAGGAAAGCCATCACTATAAAACTTATAACAAATGGCCTATTATCAAGAGGTGGTAGGGTAATTTTTCTGATAGAGGCACATGAATATCGTCAGACAGAGGTATTCTATTTATGGATTATCTTCCCTGAAGCAAATCCATTATTAGATGTGTTTCACTTCTACAAAGAAGAGGAACATCCAACGGAATACATTCCTTTCGAGGATATTGAAATTCCACTAACTTACCAAGAGCATACGCTCTGGTTTAAATGCGCCCTACAACATCAAAATCACATTACCAGGCTTGGTCCAATAGGTAGACCAAGAGCAACATGGGCGGTATTAGCCAGCTATACACCACATCCTACCATTGAAGAAATGACAGGTGCCGAACTATTAGTTCAAATAAAACAGCTAATAAAAATACACAGACATTTGGTTCAATATGTCATGTGGACTCTAACAGTCCAACCTACTATAAGAATTCCTCAACACACCCCTTACCAGGGAAGCACAAATAAAATTACACGTCAGACTATACAATCAGTCATTGGTAAATTACCCGCAAAAGAGGAACAAATTCCATTATGGATAGCTCAAAAAATTACTCAAATAGAGGCAGTATTTCCTGACACTACTCCTCATGAGAAACACAGGATTTTAACAATATGTTTACCAATGGGGATCGCACCACACCTGGAAGACTACGACACTTGGGGTACAGTCTTTGCTGCAATCTACACCAAAACACATTGTCTTCTGTCTATGGCGGTAACACCAGACGTCCTGAAACAGATTCAAAATGAATACGGGGCATATGGCTGAGATACCCGCCACCCCCTCTCAACACAATCCCCAAAAGGAAGGGAAACCGGAAACTGTTCTTAAAGTTTTTGGATGTGGGATGGAGTGACCATCCCGGCCGTATTTATTAAAACAAAAGATTAAAACATTAAACGTTTTCATGTTATGTACAATTTCATTATCACATTACGATGTTTGGCTAACCTTAACATAATCTCTAATACAGAGGTTCTCCTAGCCGAACTAGCATCCTACAAAACATTCTCTAAGAATACTGAAATTGTACATCCTAACGTTTAAGGGCCAACGGCAAGGTCATAACCGGTGTCAAGATCCCTAACCAGACTTACCCCTCCCACTTAGGAGGGGCGATGGCACAGGGGCTTACCACAAGTGCAACTACTAACAATTTCCCTTGACTTGACGGGGGCACTTAAGACTCGACGCCATTTAAAGGTCGTTCGAACACTTGTGTGTGGTATCTAGAAGGTATCGTTGACCTCTCCCCACCCCACACAACTTACCGCATCTGCCGTCGCAGATGACACTAGCCCCGGGAAATTCCCCAGGAGGGGGCTGTAACCCCTCCTACAAAGGAAGGGGCCTTGACCGCCTTTCCTTTACTTCCGGCGACCCGCCCTTAGACGGGACCGCCTCCCCACTGAGGGGCCAATGGCCACCTCTCCCGAGCGCTCCCATCCGTGTTGGGTGACGCCCACTCATAGGGATCTACCAATTAGTGCTCACCGATCATGACCTTACCGCCTACCAAAAAATAAATACGACAGTTCTTCAACCTATGAAAACATTGGTCGCTACGACCGAAGGAACATGCTAAAAATGCAACATCACATCAGATCACTTTAATCATAACAACCTAAACGATATTCACCATCTTTATTAACTACAAACTGCTACTGTTATAGCCTGTAAACGAAACGGAAAAACAAACTTATCAATTCACTTTATTGCACAACAACTTTGCTGTCCTCAGGGGCTGGTGGGTGGGTCAAAATTGGCTCTTCGTTCCGTCCCGAGCTCACGTGTAGCGAGGAGGTGCAGCTTCGGAGCACAAGAACAAGAGGACGTCTTCTGGTCTTGCGCCTTCTTTTATCCGTCTTCAGGGCGGGCGAAAACCCGCCCCTGCCCGCCCCGGGGGCGTGGCTGGCTGCGTCGGTGTCTAGGCCAGCCCACTCTAGGGCGGGAAAAAAGGCGCGCCCCGGCTACGCCGCTTCGGGCATACCAGCCGAGACGCGCCTCCCGCCCAAAAATGGCTTCCCGGGGGGATCGAGGCACTCATCCATACGTTCGGGGGGACCGAGTGGTCGCCCCTTTCCATATGGCTGAGATACCCGCCACCCCCTCTCAACACAATCCCCAAAAGGAAGGGAAACCGGAAACTGTTCTTAAAGTTTTTGGATGTGGGATGGAGTGACCATCCCGGCCGTATTTATTAAAACAAAAGATTAAAACATTAAACGTTTTCATGTTATGTACAATTTCATTATCACATTACGATGTTTGGCTAACCTTAACATAATCTCTAATACAGAGGTTCTCCTAGCCGAACTAGCATCCTACAAAACATTCTCTAAGAATACTGAAATTGTACATCCTAACGTTTAAGGGCCAACGGCAAGGTCATAACCGGTGTCAAGATCCCTAACCAGACTTACCCCTCCCACTTAGGAGGGGCGATGGCACAGGGGCTTACCACAAGTGCAACTACTAACAATTTCCCTTGACTTGACGGGGGCACTTAAGACTCGACGCCATTTAAAGGTCGTTCGAACACTTGTGTGTGGTATCTAGAAGGTATCGTTGACCTCTCCCCACCCCACACAACTTACCGCATCTGCCGTCGCAGATGACACTAGCCCCGGGAAATTCCCCAGGAGGGGGCTGTAACCCCTCCTACAAAGGAAGGGGCCTTGACCGCCTTTCCTTTACTTCCGGCGACCCGCCCTTAGACGGGACCGCCTCCCCACTGAGGGGCCAATGGCCACCTCTCCCGAGCGCTCCCATCCGTGTTGGGTGACGCCCACTCATAGGGATCTACCAATTAGTGCTCACCGATCATGACCTTACCGCCACAGGTCCGGATAGTTGACCGGCTATCCGGACCCCCCACAAAACTCCTACCTAAAGGTCATGTTCCAAAGATTTTAACCAGGCTAGGAAGTCTCCTATGAGTAACTCATTCCCCGCCCTCGACAAATGCACACCATCCCCCAGATACATACTGTCATCATTAATACAATTATGCGAGATCGAATGCAATGCCTTGGAACGGAACAACCTACTCACTTTGTTATTCAATTTTCTAACCGAATGATTCAAAGCAGGGATCGAGATAGCCCCCCGCCACACTTTTCGTGGGATCATATGAGACCATGCGATTAGGCACCCCGGAACTCTCCTCGCTAACCAACTTACCGTGGAAAGCATAGCCTCCAGGAGAAGTCGTCTACCGGTGGTGACCAAATCATTGCCCCCCAAATGCACTATGACTATGGACGGCGGTGACCTCATCCGCTCTAACAAGCCCTCAAAAAATTCCTGAAACTGGTCAATACAGAGACCGCCCCTTCCGTAGAAGGACACTCTGTACCCGTATTCCTCAGGTACGTGAACCATGTCACCTGCTTTGAATACGTCTGCAGCCCGTCTCACGTATGAGTGGCCCACGACCCAAACCTCCTTCCTCACAGCCGGTGACGTGCGACCGCTGACCTGGTGTTGGGTCGACTGCTCAGTCTGCCCTGCCGCGTAGGCTTGCGCAACTGAAAACAAACAAAAACAAGAGGCGTGAGTACATGATTACAGTTTCACAACATGTGCAATCGCACGTACCTCTTATAACAATTGGAGGACCAGCGCCCCACACGTTTCACTTGTTCTACATTAAGACCTCTGGCTGTAGCTTCAGTGGCAGCCCCTATACGAAAGGAGTGGGTCCCAAATTCGCCCGGGTCCAAGCCCGCTGCAGCAATGGCCATTGCAAGCACCCGTTGAAACTGAAACCTCGTCAGCGGGGTGGCGTCTGCATGCCTCAACAATGTCCCCCCCCATGATGCCACCCTTCGTGCTAGGTAATCTTCTAAGCACTGTACCGGACACATGGATGAGTCGAGGTTCCTGCGGATGATCGTGCAGTCCCCTCTCCCATCTTGGTCAGTCTTGGACCTGAGAAAGGAGACAATCATCGCATCACCCCTGATCTGGACATGCTCCCTGCACAAGCCCCCCGTCACGTCCCGTTTGTTCCTTGCAACCAGCTCACTCACTCTCATAGCCCCGTGAAATGCCAGCGTAAATGCAGTCCGGAACAAACAGGTCTCGAACGGGGACGAGCATGTGTTCGGGAGCGTGACCAGTAACTGGGACAACCTGTCTAGACCTATCGGTCGTCGTACATCTACTCTGCGACCCTCTAGACGTTGCCACCCACGTAGCGCTTTTTGTACCGTGAAAGACGCTGTTGGGTCCAGGATGCCATGGGCCCTGGCAACAAAGGAAATGGCGGCACGATGCCTTTGGGCCGTAGCCACCGATTTCCCAGCCCTACGTAAGGACATCAGAAAAAGTACTACCAACTCCTCCTGACCCCAAAGTCCTCCTCTCTCTGCCCCCAAAAAGGCTAAATAGGCCTGGAACGCCCCTTCATATGCCTTCCTTGTCCTGGGTGCTAGACTCTCTCCCACGAGGTGACGAAGTTCGGGGCACCGAGAGACCAGAGAGCTTCGGGGAAGGGTGCCGGCTCCGGGTCCGCTGAAGGAAGGAAACCCGAGAAAGCCTGCATGTGAAAACGAGACAGTGCATCAGCAGCCTGATTCATCACCCCTGGGACATGTTTTGCTCTGAATACTACGTTCAGTTGCATACACAGTAAGACAATTTCTTTGAGGAGCCTCAAAATCAACTTACAACGGGCTGCCTGACTATTGATGCATTCTACCACGGTCATATTGTCGGACCAGAACACAACAGAATGATCTCTGAACCCTTCTGGCCAGGTTCTCAGGGCCACCAGAATGGGAAATAGTTCGAGGAAAGCGATGTTACTTGTCAGCCCCTTCTCGTGCCACCATAGGGGCCACTTTTGTGCCGACCATTTTGTGCCGAAGATGGCGCCAAAACCTACGCTTCCTGCTGAGTCTGTCCATAGCCCAAGCTCTTCAGAGGAGACGGCTGGCTTGTTCCAGACGACCCGGCCATTGAAGTCCGCCAAGAATGCTAACCAAATCCGCATGTCCTGGCGGACCTCGGCCGATAACCTTGTGCGATGATGACCCTCCTTTAAGCCAACCATCGCTTGGGCAATTGAGCGGGAAAAGGGGCGAGCCATTGGTATCACCCTCAAGGCAAAGTTCAACTTTCCCACTAACTGTTGCAACTGATGCAGTGTAACTTTGGATGCCTTTAAACATACTTGGAGGGCTGCCCTGAATTTCGACACTTTGCTAGCTGGTAAACGGAAGCACCCCTCCCTTGAGTCCAACTCGATCCCCAAAAACTCGAGGCAAGTCGTGGGACCCATAGTTTTACCTGGTGCCAATGGCACGCCAAGATGATCCATTAACACACAGAATTCAGCTAAGGCCCGGGCACATTCGGAAGTACCGGCGGGGCCAAGGAACAGAAAATCGTCAAGGTAGTGCATTACATTTCGGAAACCCGTTTTCTTAGTGAACACCCATTGCAGGAAAGTACTGAATTGCTCAAAGTAAGCACATGATATAGAGCATCCCATTGGCATACACCTATCCATGTAAAATGACCCCTGAAACCCGAATCCCAGAAGACGCTGATCGTCTGGGTGTACCGGAAGCAACCGGAACGCTGACTCGATATCAGATTTCGCCATCAACGTCCCGTGCCCCAGGCGATTCAAGATGGCTACCGCCTCATCAAAAGATGCGTATCGCACCGAACAAACTTCTGGCTCAATTGCGTCGTTCACCGAAAGACCATATGGAGAAGATAGATTATGAATCAAACGAAACTCACCCGGGTCCTTCTTGGGGACCACCCCTAACGGAGAACAAACGAAATCCGGTACCGGGGGCTCACTAAACGGGCCGGCGACCCGTCCCCGGCTAACCTCTTTCTGAATTTTTTCTTGCACTACAGATGCATGTTGTAAAACGGAAAGTTGATTTTTGCACATCCCTACACCCTGAAAGTCCCCTACCGGGATGCGGAAACCATGTGTAAAACCGTTCCGCAGCACCCCGGCAGAAGTGCGATCCGGGTATTCGCTGAGCCAGGGAATCATTGCCAAGGTATCAATCGGGGTTGGTAAAGGCGCCCCTCGGCCTAGCTTAGACCTGTTTGGCGCCTCCCTTACCCCCATTCTCACTCGTTCTGGCTCTGCACGATGACTCAGGATGGGACGACCCACACGTACTACACTCATGTTTGAATTTACACGATCCCGGAGGCCTGGTACACTTCCCCTTGTTAAAATTAAAACAGAAACCCTTTCTCCCTGTATTGCCTGCGGGCCTCGACTGGTCGTCGGTGCTCGTACTTGGTCGAAAGGGCGTCCCCACATTTTGGCGGGAGTAATCAACAACAGTGCTCCCGACCAATGGCATTCTTAACATTCCCGATTCTTTCATCTTATCCCATGTTAAAGAATCGTAACAATCCCAAGTCAAACCCTTGTTATGTTCCTTTTCTTTCCTGAACAAATTGTCATAACAAAACCAATGGTTACCTTGATACGCTGTCGAGTAACCCATAATTCGTGATTGATAAACGGGAAACTCAGGAAGCAACTCGGGCCTACGTTCCCCCAAAATTGATGTGAAAATACCCCATGCATTGCCCCAGTTGCCAATGTTCTCATTTACCTTAAAGGCGGCCATCTTTGCGCGCCAAACACTCGGATGCATTAAGTCCTTCTGACTTTTTACATGTTCCACATCATAATGATCAACAAGCAGGGAAAAAATATTCACGTACTCCCCCGCCCAGATCTTTTCCTTTATAGCTAAAGGCACATGTTGACCTAATCTCTCTCTACGAGAGGGTGCTGACTCGTCCCTTGCAATCGGCAATGGCCGCTTACCTGCACCGGACGCAGCTTCTGCCGCTTGCGGCTTGTCTATCCCCGCCAACGGCGTAGCCACTCTAGCTGCCTCTTTCTTCTCACGAAGCCCTTTTATCAGCGCCTGTGCTTCGGCAGCCGTGGCGCCATCACTACTATCCCCCAACCATGCTGCTAGCTGTGCTGCCAGCTCGGGGGGCATGTCTTCCTTGGATGTCGGGGTGACGACAACGGGGATTGGATTCCCCTCCATCGGTACTGGGGTCGGCGCCTCGAGCGGGGCAGAGGGAACCGGGACGGCCCCACCGGCTGGAACCTTTCTCGGCCTCTTAGGTCTCCCTCCAGCCGGCGGGGTGCCCGAACCCTCCTCCCCATCTCGCTCCGCCAACCGTTTCTTTATGTCGGACACTTCTTTGCAAAGGGCCCGCACCATCTGATCGGTCGTCATTCTTTTTGCGCCTTTCTTGGGCATCTCTCCGAGGAAGTATCTAGAAGACAAAGAAAAAGATCAAAACGCTCAAAATTGGCTCTTCGTTCCGTCCCGAGCTCACGTGTAGCGAGGAGGTGCAGCTTCGGAGCACAAGAACAAGAGGACGTCTTCTGGTCTTGCGCCTTCTTTTATCCGTCTTCAGGGCGGGCGAAAACCCGCCCCTGCCCGCCCCGGGGGCGTGGCTGGCTGCGTCGGTGTCTAGGCCAGCCCACTCTAGGGCGGGAAAAAAGGCGCGCCCCGGCTACGCCGCTTCGGGCATACCAGCCGAGACGCGCCTCCCGCCCAAAAATGGCTTCCCGGGGGGATCGAGGCACTCATCCATACGTTCGGGGGGACCGAGTGGTCGCCCCTTTCCAGAACCTACTTTAAATCTAGGTATGAAATATTGAAAGATTTCAAATAGGTCTCAACAATAATATTAGCTAATATCAAAGGTGAAGCAACATCCGCGGCGATCTGCCAAAAGTTAAGAGAATTTGATGTAACTGAGCAACCTCAGGAACTAGCCAGAATAATAGAGAAACCTGTGAAGAACTAGGTAGAGACAGCTTGGGTGGTAAACCAGGGAAACCCCAACTGACTGAAAGTCCTGCAAAGGTCTTTCTTAAAAACACTCTCACTCTTCTTAAAAAAAAATAGTGGGAAAACACTAAACAAACTTCTAAAGAGAAGCGTTCTCAATCCTGAGGTAGGTCTCCTGAAAGGAGGTATAAACTCAGGAACAGGGATAATTTGAGAAAACCGATAGATTTTAAGATACTGATACACATTCCTCTCGTACCTTTCAGACTGCATCACAGAAATCCAAAAGAAGAGAACGATTGGAACACATGGAAGAACGCGTGAAGTCCAAAGACGATCAGCACGTTCCAAAAAATAAGAAAACTCAATTCACCAAAAAGAAGGTAGCAGGTCTATAAAATCAGACATGCCGAGGATCTTGAGGACACAACTCAAGAATGGGGAGTGGGCTCAGACAATGTTGGACAGCGCAGCAGAAGTAACTGTAGCTCGCAAGATCTTGAAGGATCATCAGGAGACAGTGGACCTGAATGAGTGCATCCAGGTTGAAAATGCTGATACCAGGGTTAGTGTGCCACACAAGTTATATGAAATAACACTCTGGATGGAGGGGGGATATAACTAGAAAAATAAGAGCACTCTTTTGGGGGAAGCTCTTAAAGGGTTATGACATTCTTCTAGCTGAACAAGACTGGCCACCTGAATTTGTCAGGGAGTGCCCACATGGAGAAGACATCACTATGCCAGCCTTCTCCAATGATATTCCAGTTCATAAAACATATACTTATGCCAGGAAATGGGCAGTAGCCCAGGCTCCTGCATTATATAAAAATCATGTAGGATGGGATGAGGATTCTCCTCAACATAAAATCCAGTTAAAAGCTCAACCAACTGCACTAAGGCAGTACCCAGTTAAGCAAGAAGCTAAAAAACAAAAAAACAGGTCAAGGAGATCTTAGATCAACTTGAATACCAAGGGGTGAGATACCAGACCTCCTTCATTCTATACTAAGATATGGAGCTGATTAGAACCTAGAGAAATCTTGGATAGATTCTTGGCAAAGAAAACTAAACCTATCCTACACAATACTTACCTCTTCCGGCGTAATAGACTTAGGTTAGGTACATTGAAGTAGGCTTATTAAGAAGCAACAGTTGAGTATTTTTAGTCACTGTTATTTATGTATGTATTTTTAAATGGCTTAGAAACCATACAATGCTCTTACAGTATTATTTTATAATATTGTTCTCGCTGTAGGCATTATACTTTGCAGTCTGCATTACGACTGTAGCAGTTCACTTTACTTGAATGAGAAAGAGGACTGTTCAATTAAACCTTTTTATTGAAAACGCCTGTTTCTCTATTTCTCTGCATCTCTGTAGAAATGAAGTATGCACAAGTGACTGAGTGAAATACTTATCTATTGTTTCCACAACTATAGAGATATATTTCTTATTCTTGTGAATTCGAGAATGTTTCTTGTGACCTCTGAGCTAGCTGGCACTCACTATTAAGTTTAATATATGCGATAGAGACCTAGTTGATCTCAGTCCTACGTCTAATCTATAGGATATATTATTCCAATGCGCAGAGCCTATTGGGAATATAGGAACTACACTACATGGCACCCAATGTTTGGTAAGGCACTAATTTAACGCTAGATACTAAACTAACTCAGTTGTGCTTTTCTCAGAGACCCCTTTTTTGTAAAAGACGTCTGGAGTGGGTAAAAGGATAAAATATCCGCCATAACTGAGTAGGATGAAAATCCTATGTATTCGTTTTTTTGGGTTGTTCAACGTTGAAGGATACAGTGTTCCAAAATATTGTGCACCTTATCTTTGTTTCCTTGAAACTTGCTCTGCAACTTTCATTAAACAATGTCGAATAACGGCAACAGCACCGAGGAAGCTGGAGCCACAGGCAATAATACCGTACCAGGCGTTGACGCTACAGGTTTCCAAGAAGATGACCCGGATGCTATAATCATCCCAGAACATTTAAGGAAAGCCATCACTATAAAACTTATAACGAATGGCCTATTATCAAGAGGTGGTAGGGTAATTTTTCTGATAGAGGCACATGAATATCGTCAGACAGAGGTATTCTATTCATGAATTATCTTCCCTGAAGCAAATCCCGTATCACATGTGCTTCACTTCTACAAAGAGAAACATCCTTTCGAGTATATTGAAATTCCACTAACTTACCAAGAGCATGCGCTCTGGTTTAAAGGTGCCCTACAACATCAAAGTCACATTACCAGGCTTGGTCCAATAGGTAGACCAAGAGCAACATGGCCGGTATTAGCCAGCTATACACTACATCCTGCCATTGAAGAGATGACAGGTGCAGAACTATTAGTTCGAATAAAACAACTAATAAAAATACACAGACAATTGGTTCAATATGTCATGCTGACTCTAACAGTCCAACCACCTATAAGGATTCCACAACACACCCCTTACCAGGGGAAGACAAATAAAATTACACTACAGACTATACAATCAATCATTGGTAAATTACTCGCAAAAAGGGAACAAATTCCATTCTGGATGGCTAAAAAAAGTACTCAAATAGAGGCAGTATTTCCTGACACTACCCCTCATGAGAAACACAGGATTTTAACAATCTGTTTACCAATTGTGATCGCACCACACCTGGAAGACTGCGACACTTGGGGTACAGTCTGTTATCCTCTCCGTCCTCAGGATCAGCTTGTGGTACAAGTAGGCCACCTCCAGATCTATCCAAGCCCCGAATGCTATTATAGCCGTGGGCTAGAGAAGGATCAGGTGAGGGCAAAATAATAAACAGGGAGGAAAGGAAGGGGACTGCAGGGAGGGAGAGCTGCGAAGACAGAAAACAAACAAACAATTGATTGGTGTCAATTCTCAGGAAAGTTTTCTCTTTACTAAGGCTACCAATCAGACTATACAGTGCTATACCTGAAATCGGAATGCTGACCGCACTAACTCATGAGATGCCTCTCTTTACTGAGGGTGCGTAAATTCAGCCTGTGATTGCCTTCCCCTGTGAACACAAAACTTAATAGTAAAACAGCCCATAAGACCCCTGTAATGGCAACACCTATACGGGTAAAGAAGGACACTACATACCCTAATCTTTTTCCATCAGAGTCCTGAAGAAACATAGACAAGGTTCTAAGGAATGCGTAGTAAGTATGCAGTAACTCCCATAAACTAAAGAAGGGTTACGTCACCCAAAATAACGGAGAACAAGGTTACCTGAATGAAAGTGCTTTCAGGTGTAGGAAAACTCTTCGTCCCAGCCTGGGACTAAATAAAGCAAATCCTCTGCAATAGCCGGTGCAAGAAGGCTTTCCAACAGAGGATTTGGGTCAGTAAATAACGCGAAATTAAACAACTGTTTCCTCCGCAATAGCCGTAGTAAAAAGGCTCTCCAACGGAGGAAACGGGATAATGCAAACGTGTCCTCCGCAAGAGCCGGGGCAAGGAGGCTCGCCAACGGAGACACGTGAACTAAACCTTGGAAATATAAAGACCGTCCTCCGCAATAGCCGATGACAAGGCTCTCCAACGGAGGACAGAACCGAAACAACAAAGCCGGAAATACAAGACCGTCCTCCGCAATAGCCGATGATAAGGCTCTCCAACGGAGGACAGAACCGAAACAACAAAGCCGGAAATACACGCAACTGAGGGCGTCCAAGATACAGGTTAGAACAGGAGCTTAGGAAACACCTCACCGCACGGTCAACAGGAACGCCAGGAACCACGAACCAGAATATCCGACACCGGCTGCAGGAAGTGGCGTCTATTTATACTCCGCCTCTCGGCCGCTGAGCATTCTGGGATATGTAGTTTTTTCCCATCTGTACCCATTAGTCTTTCGAGGCGCGACAGAATCTGACAGTACATCCCCCCTCACCCAGAGCGCCGAAGAGGACCAGGGCGCTCAGGGAAACGGCGATGATAAGCAGCCACCAGACGCGGAGCATGAACACCCGATGCAGGCTCCCACGAGTTCTCCTCGGGACCGTAGCCTTTCCAGGCCACCAGATACCGAAGGCCACGTCCACGCCACCTCGAGTCCAGAATCCCCTCCACCTCGTATTCTAGACCTTCAGAGACCAGCAAGGGGGGAGGGAGGCGTCGTACCACTGCAGCTGCAGGCTTGAGCAGAGACACATGGAAAACTGGATGTATACGCAGATGTCTCGGTAACAGCAACTTCACTGCCACCGGGTTGATGCGTTGCACCACACGAAACGGACCTATGTATCGAGGGTTAAACACGCTGTAATGTCTGAACCTGAAGTTCCAGGGTGGACAACCACACCCAATCCCCCACCTGATACAAAGGACCAGGACGACGTCTTTTGTCAGCCGTTTTCTTATATGCCACCTTGGATTTTTTAGGGAGTCCTGTACCTGCTCCAATACCCTCTTGAGTCGGGAAACCCTCCTAGCGGCTTCAGGCACCGTCTCCTCATTGTAAGGCTGCACAAATGGGAGAAATCGGGGATGATGACCATAAGTACAAAAAAAAGGCGATACTCTCGTGGCAGAATGTGTCGCATTGTTGTATGCCACCTCCGCAAGCCAAAGGTGCTCCACCCAATTCTTCTTACCCTGAGACACATAGCATCGCAAGAATTGCTTCAATGTCGGGTTGAGACGTTCCGTCTGTCCATCGGTCTGTGGATGGAAGCTCGTGGACAGAGCTGTTTCGATATGGAGAGAGGAGCACCATGCCTTCCAAAACCTTGCGGTAAATTGAGAGCCCCTATCGGACACTATGACAGTTGGTAGGCCATGCAGACGCACAACATGGCTCATAAGAAGCTGTGCCAATTGACCTGCTGTAGGCACCTGAGGACAAGCAATGAAATGCCCCATCTTAGTTAGATAATCAATGACTACCAACACGGTTGTGCAACCCTGATCTCTGGGTAGACCTACCACAAAGTCTAAAGATATACGTTCCCATGGAGTAGAAGGGGTAGGCATGGGTTGCAGAAGCCCTGCAGGACGACGATGATCGGTCTTGGCACGGGCACAAACATCACACTCTGTCACCCATTTCCGTACATCAACTCTGATCGTGGGCCACCAACACCTACGCTGAATCAGATCCATAGTCTTATCTACCCCAACGTGTCCAGCACTGGGTGAAGTGTGACACCAATCAAACATTTGTTTACGCAAAGATTCAGAGGGCACCAGCATCCGCCCTTGTTTGATCGGAAAGCCATGTTGTAGTTGCCATTCAGGATGTGTCTGTAGCCATCTCTTCCACTGGTCCGTTCTGATCCCATATCGTATGCCCTGCAAAAAGGCATCAGGTTGTATGCCACAAACCGCCTTGACAGGGTCCACTATAGAGGTTTCTGCTCTGGCCTCCAAGGCCTTTGTGGATGATTGACGAGACAAGGCATCCGCCTTTCTATTGTCTACTCCAGGCCTGAAAGTAATAACGAAATTATATTCCGAAAAGAAAAGCATCCACCTCAACTGTCTAGGGGTTAAGTGCCTGGCCGCTGTCATAAATTGCAAATTACGGTGATCGGTATAAACCGTCACCACATGCTTCGCCCCCATAAGGAAATGCCTCCATTCAGTGAATGCCTGTTTTATAGCCAAGAGTTCTTTTTCGGCTATGCAGTAGTTGAGTTCCGCCCCCATAAGTTTATGTGACATAAATGCCACAGGATGTAATTGTCCTGTGAATTAATTTCTTTGCGAAAGAATGGCTCCGATAGCAACCTCTGAAGCGTCTGCCTCAACTATGAAAGGGACATCAGTATTGAGGTGTGTCAATATTGGAGCGGTGACAAACGCTTCCTTTAGAACTTCAAACGCCTCCTGAGCCTCTACATCCCACACGAACCCTTGGTCTTTTTTCAGCAGTCTGGTTATGGGAGCCACCACTTTCGAGAACTGGTTAATAAAACGTCTGTAGAAATTGGCGAATCCCAGGAAGCATTGGACATCCTTGATGTTTCGAGGAATCGGCCAATCTCGCACTGCTTGAATCTTCCTCTCCGCCATTTCCTGTCCCTGAGGGGTAAGCATAACCCCCAAAAACTCAACTGTAGTGACGTGAAAGTCACATTTGGACAATTTGCAGTAGAGATGGTTTTTCTGTAGTATCCTCAGAACAGACTTGACATGTTGTATGTGCATGTCCTCCGACTCAGAATAGATGAGGATATCATCTATATACACTATGACATGTCTGTCCAGTATTTCCCTCAACACGTCGTTAAGGAAAAACTGGAATGCAGCAGGGGCATTGCATAGCCCGAAAGGCATGACCAGGTATTCGAACAACCCATACCTGGTCTGGAAGGCCGTCTTCCATTCATCCCCTGCTCTCATTCTAACAAGATGGTATGCTCCTTTTAAGTCTAGTTTGGTGAATACCTTGGCCTTTTTCACCTGATCCAGTAATACGTTGATTAAAGGTAAAGGGTATCTGTTCTTGATTGTTACCGCGTTGAGGGCTCGAAAGTCTACACAGGCTCTTAGATCCCCATTGGCCTTGGGGATGAAAAACAAAGGGGATGCTGCTGGTGATCGTGAAGGACGTATGAACCCTAATTCTAACAGTTTGTCTAAATATGTTCTCAAATAGGCGTTCTCTGGCTCTGTCAACGCATACAGCCGTCCCTTGGGAATCACTGCCCCAGGAACTAACTCTATCTGGCAATCGTATGGCCTATGTGGGGGTAATTCTTCAGCTCTTACTTCGTCAAACACCCCTTCAAAGTCCTGATATGCCACTGGAAGAGATACTGCCTTTTATGCGGCCGTGGCTATTCGATCCCCACATGCCAAAGCAAACGAAGGGCACTGTGCATATCTAAAACAATGCTCCTCACAATGTGCGGAATTCATCAATATAGTGCCTGTTTCCCAAACGATGTCGGGGTTGTGTCTTTTCAGCCAGGGAATGCCTAAGATCACCCCATACTGCGGTGCCTCAATGATGCTGAAAGAAACTCTTTCTCTATGATACCCAAACCTCATCTCTGTCAGTGCTGTTTGATAACTTATGGGCCCTGTGTTCAGTTTCCTCCCATCTACTGCAAACACATCGGTACCATCTTCTTTGGGGATTAGAGGAATGCCTAACCTTTCTGCTTCTTTCATGTCCATGAAGAAACCCGCAGCCCCGGAATCCACCATGGCTTGTGTATGCACCTCCATCATGCCTATCATCAAGATTATCTTAATGAATAAATGTTGCGCTCCTACTACCATACTCAACATAGAAGGGATAGTAACATGACTCCAGGGAACCCCTTCATCACCCCCAGAGCCCTTCAGTTTTCCGCCGGCTTCTCAGTGGCCGTTGACACCCCCCTATTCAAGCGGTATTTGGAAAATTTGGGTTTGACAGGGCACTCTCTCACATAATGACCTTTTTTGCCACAATAAAGACAAAGACCCAACTTGCCCCTCTGTTCCTTTTCTGTGGCGGTCAAAGCCGCACGGACCGCTCCTATGTCCATAGGCTCAGAGGCGTTAGATACCGAATTGTCCGGGGCCTTTACCGCCACAGAAGAGGGAATTGGTCGGTTCTTAGCTCCACCACCGCCTTTACGATTCTTCATCCTATGGTCTAGTCTTAATACCAAATTAATCAAATCTTCACATGACACTGGTTGGGGGTCTATTTGAGCGATTATGTCCTGCATTTCTTCGGTTAAACCCTGATGAAAGATTGACGCTTGTTTGGCTTCTGGCCACTTAGTTTCAGCAACTAAACGTCTGAAATGATTCAAATAAGTTACCAGATCTTGATTCCCTTGACGGAGGCCTAATAGTTCTTTATCCGCCGTATACGTATCGGCTCTCCTATCGAATACCTTTGTGAACTCTGCTTGGAACGCGTCCCAGTCATGTAACATTGGGTCATTTCTCTGAACCATTGGAACCGCCCATTGCGCCACCTCCCCTACTAAATACGAAAAGACGAACGCAACCTTTGACTGATTGGTGGGCAATGACCGGGGTTTGCATGTAAAATGCATCATGACTTGCGTCAAAAACACTTGCACGGATCTAACATCTCCGTTAAATCGTTCTGGATGTGCTAACGGAATGCTAGGGGGAATCTCCACCACTACTGAACCGGCTGTACCAGACCCTGAAGCCCCAGCACTAAAGGGGTTTTTCTGGATGTTATCTAACCGGTTCCGTAATTCAGTGCTTTCTTGTCTGGATGCTATCAGCTCAGATTGCACCACGACTAACGCTGCCATCACCTCGTCCAGAGTAGCCATCACCCTAAACTGATCGGGAGGACTATAATACTTGGGTCGGATATTCTGTTATCCTCTCCGTCCTCAGGATCAGCTTGTGGTACAAGTAGGCCACCTCCAGATCTATCCAAGCCCCGAATGCTATTATAGCCGTGGGCTAGAGAAGGATCAGGTGAGGGCAAAATAATAAACAGGGAGGAAAGGAAGGGGACTGCAGAGAGGGAGAGCTGCGAAGACAGAAAACAAACAAACAATTGATTGGTGTCAATTCTCAGGAAAGTTTTCTCTTTACTAAGGCTACCAATCAGACTATACAGTGCTATACCTGAAATCGGAATGCTGACCGCACTAACTCAGGAGATGCCTCTCTTCTACTGAGGGTGCGTAAATTCAGCCTGTGATTGCCTTCCCCTGTGAACACAAAACTTAATAGTAAAACAGCCCATAAGACCCCTGTAATGGCAACACCTATACGGGTAAAGAAGGACACTACATACCCTAATCTTTTTCCATCAGAGTCCTGAAGAAACATAGACAAGGTTCTAAGGAATGCGTAGTAACTATACAGTAACTCCCATAAACTAAAGAAGGGTTACGTCACCCAAAATAACGGAGAACAAGGTTACCTGAATGAAAGTGCTTTCAGGTGTAGGAAAACTCTTCGTCCCAGCCTGGGACTAAATAAAGCAAATCCTCTGCAATAGCCGGTGCAAGAAGGCTTTCCAACAGAGGATTTGGGTCAGTAAATAACGCGAAATTAAACAACTGTTTCCTCCGCAATAGCCGTAGCAAAAAGGCTCTCCAACGGAGGAAACGGGATAATGCAAACGTGTCCTCCGCAAGAGCCGGGGCAAGGAGGCTCGCCGACGGAGACACATGAACTAAACCTTGGAAATATAAAGACCGTCCTCCGCAATAGCCGATGACAAGGCTCTCCAACGGAGGACAGAACCGAAACAACAAAGCCGGAAATACAAGACCGTCCTCCGCAATAGCCGATGATAAGGCTCTCCAACGGAGGACAGAACCGAAACAACAAAGCCGGAAATACACGCAACTGAGGGCGTCCAAGATACAGGTTAGAACAGGAGCTTAGGAAACACCTCACCGCACGGTCAACAGGAACGCCAGGAACCACGAACCAGAATATCCGACACCGGCTGCAGGAAGTGGCGTCTATTTATACTCCGCCTCTCGGCCGCTGAGCATTCTGGGATATGTAGTTTTTTCCCATCTGTACCCATTAGTCTCTCGAGGCGAGACAGAATCTGACACAGTCTTTGCAGCAATCTACACCAAAACACATGGTGTTCCGTCTATGGCGGTAATACCAGACGTCCTGAAACAGATTTAAAATGAATACGGGGCAGAACCTGCTTTAAATTTAGGTATGAAATATTGAAAGATTTCAAACAGGTCTCAACAATAATATTAGCTAGTATCAAAGGTGAAAAAGCATATGTGGTGCTCCGCCAAAAGTTAAGAGAATTTGATGTAACTGAGCAACCCCAGGAATTATCCAGAATAATAGAGAAATCCTATGAAGAACTAGGTAGAGAAAGCTTGGGTTGTAAACCAGGGAAACCCCAACTGACGGAAAGTCCTGAAAAGGTCTTTATTAAAAACACTCTCACTCTTCCCAAAAAGAAGTGGGAAAACACTAAACAAACTTCCAAAGAGAAGTGTTCTCAATCCCCAGGTAGGTCTCCTCAAAAGGAGCCCTCTGAAAGGAGGTATAACCTCAGGAACTAGGATAATTTGAGAAAACCTGATAGATTTCAAGATACTGATACACGTTCCTCTCATACCTTTCAGACTTCATCACAGAAATCCAAAAGAAGAGGACAATCAGAACACAAGGAAGAATGTGTGAAGTCCAAAGACGATCAGCACCTTCCAAAAAATAAGAAAACTCAATTCACCAAGAAGAAGGTAGCAGGTCTAAAAATCAGACATGCCGAGGATCTTGAGGACACAACTCAAGAACGGGGAGTGGGCTCAGACAATGTTGGACAGCGCAGCAGAAGTAACCTTAGCTTGCAAGATCTTGAAGGATCATGTGGAGACAGGGGACCTGAATGAGTACATCCAGGTTGAAACTGCTAATACCAGGGTTAGTGTCCCATACAAGTTATATGAAATAACACTCTGGATGGAGGGGGATATAACTAGAACAATAAGAGCACTCTTTTGGGAGAAGCTCTCTAAGGGTTATGACATTCTTCTACCTGAACAAGACTGGCCACCTGAATTTGTCAGGGAGTGCCCACATGGCGAAGACATCACTATGCCAGCCTTTTCCAATCATATTCTAATTCATAAAAAATATGCGTATGTCAGGAAATGGGCAGCAGCCCAGGCTCCTGCATTATATAAAAATCATTTAGGATGGGATGAGGATTCTCCTCAACATAAAATCAAGTTAAAAACTCAACCAACTGCACAAAGGCAGTACCCAGTTAAGCAAAGAAGCTAAAAAATAGGTCAGGGAGATCTTAGTTCAACTTGAATACCAAGGGGTGATTGAAACATGCACCTCGTCCATGAACAATCCTTTGTTTCCGGTCTCCAAACCAGACAATACATATCATCTTGTTTTGGATTACAGACATTTAAACTCCTGTTGCAAAACTGTTGCAGTATAAAATACACACAGTGTAGCATTAATGAATAACATTGTGCGTAAAAATTATAAAACTACATTAGATATTTCAAATGGTTTCTTCTGTCAAAGCATTGCACAGGAAAGCAGGTATTTGACCGCGTTCTCAATTACGGGGACACAGGGTCAATTCTGTCGTCTCCCCCAGGGATTCAAGAATAGTCCAGGGTTATTCTCAGCCAAAGTAACAGATTTACTACAAACCTGTGATAATGAAGCATTCTCATATGTCGATGACATCTATCTAACACACGATGACTTGGCTAGGCACTTGAAAAGAATAAACGCCATTATTTTGGGATTCGCCTCTGAAGGGGATAAATTCAATTTTATGAAATCGAGAATTACCCAGCTCAACGTCCTTTTCCTAGGATATGAATTATCAAGTGAAGGCAAAAGCCTGGCTAATTTAACAACAACAAGGGGCCCCAATTTAGTCAGCAGGGACCTCGGGGAACATACTTTTTTCAAACAACATTGGTCCCAAGCATAGGAGAGTTTCAGAACAAAATAAAATATAGACAGAGTCAATCTATATTTAGAGAGACATGTCCAGCCGGACAGTGGTCTGTCAGAGATTTTACTCAAAATTCATGTATTTAAATCACACAAAGTACCTTCCAACGATCAGCCAGTGTGGAACACAAGCCTGTGCCCAGCACTTACAAAACGGGTACATAGGGTTGATGTAGACAGCAAAGAAGGGCTTTATAAGGCAAAGCAAGTTACTCTACCAACAATACAATTGTACAGAGTATCACAACTAAGCACTTTACAACACATAGTAATCACAGTTTAGTTTCAGTGCTTGAAAAGTCGAAGGCGTTTCGGACCCCTAGTAAATCACAGGGTCCATCATCAGGACAATTACAATGAAAAGCCTTAAAGTGATTTAGCCTCTAAATGCCTAAAGGGGGGAAAAAGGGAAATTATGTACATTTAGTTGCACGAACTACGTTTACAAGAATAGATAAGTGACTTGTGGTGACCAGTGTGTGGCGCGACACTAGTAGGGTGTAAGAGATTAAAAGTGATCTAGAGAGTGATGGACACGACAGCCTGAGTGGGGTTGCATTGCTGAAGCTTAGGTAGGAAGTGCGAGAAGTTGAGCTATCCCATGCTTGGGTGTGGAATTGCCAGAAGGAGTAGAACTGTCCTTGTGCTAAAACGGAGGTAAAAAGTGAAAGTGCTTAAAAGGCGGACTTCGTGATCGAGCCCGTCATGAATTTTTACACAATACCGCAGTAATAACAGGGTCGGGTGCCCGGGAGAATTCGGCGGCAGAGGCGGCGGGGAAAGAATCATACGCGTGAGATGACAGAGAGGGGTGAATTACGAGTGACAGCTTACCGGAGTGCCTCGAAGGGTAGAGGCCGGATGATTTGGAGGAAAGAGCGTAGCGGATATAAAACGTCCACCCTAAGGAAACAGAATTGGAAATTAAGTGGTGGGGCCAGCGTGTAGGGGGCCCGGGGGTGAAAAAGGAAGAATAAAATCTTACCACAATCGGGCGGCGGGAGCCGCGATACTAAGTGGTATTCGTCGGCAGCCAGGGGACCTGGGGGGCAAGAATAGGGATTCAGGCTTGGGAATTACCGGGGAAAAGGCCATATTTGCCGGTGATCAACTGAGTAAACTTACCGGTTTAGTCGGTAAAGGATCTCGCTTCCTGGCGTGCTCAAGGAGGAGTGGCAAGGCAAGTTATATAATTACTTGCGATTGGTCCAGAGGAAGGAGGGGGCATAAAAATAAAGGAAGGACTGCCGCACATGCCATCTTGGGTCAGTGAAGGGGTGAGTCAGGGCATAAAAATAAAGGAAGGACTAAGAGCGACGATCCTCTGGATTCTAAATTACGAAAAGAGGGTTAAACCTCTCTACGAATGAATCAAAAATGATTTCAAAACAGTTAGTTGGACTCAAAAACACACAGAAATCTTACGTTCAGTGCAAACAGACATGTTAGCAACAACACATTTACAAACACGAGTAAACGTACGCAACCTAGTAATCAGAATCATTCCAGGAAGATGCAGATTCACGTACTTAACCTTTAATGAAGGAGAAAAGTACCTATTGCTTATAAATCACACTTGTACACACAAGCAGAAATGAAATTCACTTCTACAGAACAAATTCTGACAGCGGTTCAAACTGCAGTAGCAAAAGAGAGAGCCCTCAACAGGGTAAACACATAATGGTCGTTACTCCTGTACCTACCTTAGATGCAGTGACAAAAGTGAGCATTCCGAATGCAAAGGCTTTACATCCACGATGGATACAATGGGTTAATTCTCGTGCTGCAACAGACGTTAAATACGTTTTTGACCCTTATTTGAAAACACAGGAATTTCTACAATATGAGCAAGAATGTCCTCTGCCTACTGAAATTCTGCCTCTAGAACAGTATGAATGTATCATTTATATTGACGGGTCAGCACAGCCCGCTATTGGGTGTAAACAAGCTTATAGTGCTGCTCGCGCGATCTTTAAAGGTCGCTGGCGAGATGGCAAATTCCGACCAATGGTCACTAAAACTCAATCTCTAGGAGATTGTACAGCTCAGCGAGCTGAACTACAAGCATTCAAGATGGCGCTTGAAAATACTGGTCACGAATTCCCCACACTCATAGTGTGCAATTTGTATTATTGTGTTCAATCTTACAATGAATACTTGCAGAACTGGATTGAAAACGGTTTGGAAGATGCAAAAGGTGGCACAATCAAGCATAAATTGCTTTGGGAACAAGTAGTTCAGTTACGAAAAGACCTACAAAAAGCTCCCGAGATCCATACACTGAGTCAGCAACGTGATGGCGCTCACGTCGCAGGGGATTCATTGGCTGATGAAGCTGCGAAGGCAGCTGTGCAAACGGCTTCCGCAGCTGCAATCACTCATTCTAAAACGAAAATAAACGGCAAAATAATGCAAGCTGTCAATGCTTCAAGCAAAGACAATGGTAAAACATTACCAAAAGGCTTTCCACTCAAATACTCATATATAACTGATGCAAATAATGTTCCGTTTGCTCGAATCCCTGGAGTGGGGGATAGAGTAATTCCAAACATGGAACATAGATTAGCACTAATCTTAGCAGCACATGAAGGGCTCGCCTCTGCACACGCAGGTGTTTCTGCTATAGTATCATTATTAAAGCAGCGATATTGGTGGCCACGAATGAGGAAACAAACCAGAAACTATGTTTTGAAATGTGAAATCTGACAGAAGATGAAAGTCTCTACAGTGACTCGTCCTGCGCATATGCCCCTGTTAATTTCAGATAAACCATTAGCATGTGTTTATCTGGACCACTGCGGTCCCTTACAAAGGGATAGTAATTATGAATATATCTTGGTTGCAGTGAATTCGTGCTCAAGATACATTTGGATGTGGCCCCAGCACTCGGCTGACGACCAAACTGTTATAAAAGATTTGCAAGTCTTTATCGGCATATACGCAGTCGGCACGCTACATTCTGACCAGGGTCCTCCCTTTAGCTCAAAAGCTTTCAAAGAGGCCATGGCCAATCTGGGTGTTGCATTGCAGTATTCTAGTCCATTCCATTCTGAGGGAAATTCGGTTGTGGAGAGAAAAAAATGGGACATAAAGCAATTTATAACAGCTAGGGTACTAGGCTCGGGTGACGGGTGGGTCAAACATCTAATAAGTGTCCAATGTAGTCTTAACATTCTGCCAAGACGTTCTCTAGGGGGAATCACTCCATATGAAATTCTTTTTGGAACTAGAATGATTGTCCAGGACCTTGAACATCACACTTCAGTGGTAGAACAAATACCGTTCAATATCAAAGATTGTTTGGCTGTTTTGCACGACTTAAATGAAACAAGAAAAAGTCAAAGCAACACATTGCAGAAGCCAACGACCACTGAAGAAAAACCACCCGTCCCAGCAAGACCTGCCTGGATTCCAAAGATTGGGGATCTAGTCAGAGAAAAGATCGCAGACAAGAAGGAACTTGGGCCTTCTTACAGACAACCAGTACATGTGCTAGCAATCCACGGATCAAGAACAGTGTTACTCCCGCCCCTTGCTGGAAGAAAAGAGAACAGGTTTGTATGAATCGACCTGGTAAAACCACATCATGTGGCCGATCATAAGTAGTAGGCCAAGTGGACTCCAAAGATGTAGCAGACACCCAAATCTGGCTATAATCCAAGAGGTTCAAACTTAGGGACTGATAACATTTGAAGACTCTGCAGTACAGAATCAGAGACTATGTAACGAAGCCATGGAACTTGTACCTCTTGAGACCCAAATAACAGTTCGTCAAGAAACGCCTGTCTACAATGATATAACATCCTAGTATACTAATAGGACAAGTGATCAAGTAGTTCAAGCGATTTCATCGAATTCTGAAGCAATCCCTACAATTGACAGAACTGCCTCTGGCTATTTCATTAATTTTGATGCGTTTTCCGAGGATCCAAGTGAACCTGAAACGACGTCAGCTAAAAAAACTTTTAAAGAACAAGCAACTGAACTCTTTCGCAAACTGGAAAAAACATATCTGGTTTCACCATGGATTGAAATATGGATTGTCTTAGGTGTACTTTTTCTTCTACTTTGGTTGACTGTGGTATTTACCTTGGGAATGCTGATCAATGGAAAATATAGTACAAAGGACACAGTAAGAAAGAACATTAACTTACTCCTCAGGCCACACAAATCATCCCTTAGTGAACAAAGAGACTTGTCAGCAGTGAACATCACAGTCGTTCCTATACCAGGTGGTATAGCTTGGAACAGAACTGAATATGACATTCTTGGTCCGGCGGAGCTGTTGAACATTTTACACCAATTCAAGGTTTTCTTGAGTGACTTTGTGTCACCCAGCACCTTTTCTGATGATTGGGACTTTGAGACTGTTAATATTATGATGTCAGACTTAGAAATGTCTGCAAAATGTACAAATCATGAATACTTACAAGATTCATCCGAATTTGAACAAATGTATTGTTTTAATCACTATGGTCATAATTTCTAGCATAAATCTGCAAATCCTATAAATGTATTATCTTATAACCAATGTTAACATTGTCCAATGACACTGAAGGGTAGCTCAAAAACATTTTATAACAAATTTCCATACTTTTCAGGTTTTAATGTTTCAAATCCAGAAACATTTTACTTTAAAAATGTTAATAGAACAGGAATGAAAAGTAAGTTGACGAATACAAAGCAAATTTAATCTGCGGCCTTTTATGCTCAGCTGTCTTCGTTAGATTTCGGCTTATAGAAAGACAACAAGCGCCTTGAGACCCTTGCGGGTGAGTAGTGCACCATACAAGTACAAGTATCAATTTAACATTGAGACAAAAGCTATCTGGGGCACGGAAGACTGGCAGGTGCAAGTATTAGAAGCATAATTTAGAGCCTGCATTATCCCAGAACAAATAATGTTTTTGAATGACACTGTCCAACAGACATCTTGTCTTGGATTAGCTAAGATAAAATATTTAAACAAACCGTCCATACCTACACCCACACCAGATATTAATAACACTACAGAAGGGGTGGTTGATGTAAAAACTATTTTACTTAACAACAGAACAGATCCTGATTGGAGAAAATGGTTAATCTGGCCCAACAACTGTCAAGATAGATTCCTGAATAAGACACAATAATTCCCATTTGCTTGTCCAGATCGAAGATATATCCAAAGACAACATCCAGGGATAATAACATCATACAGAGTTGGAAAACTGTGCCTTCAGTGGCTACAAAATTCTACACCAAAGGAAGTAAAAAAACATTTATCTTTACTTAAAGATGGCGTTGATTTAAGGGACTTCTTACAAGGACCTGCAAAACCGTGTCATAAACGTTGTATATACACTGGTATCTGTGCCATTTAAAATGAAGCATGGAAAACAACACAAGCAGAGACTGCAGAACAAATACGAGAAATTGATCGTATTAATTTAGAGAAATCTCTCTCTGTAGTTGACAATGGGTTAATGACTCTGTCATCCAGAATATATTCTTTGGACAGCTTTGTATCCTCTGCCATTGACATAATGGAACAGGACTTCGTCATGTTACAACATGGTCAGTCACAATTGCGTTCTATAGTGCTATTGGACTGGACGTTACAAAACCTTCGTTCAGGCTATGTCTACTCAATACCACGTCATTGTTTTCTGAATTTAACCTTACAGATAAACAAATCACTTTGGCACAGAGGGGAGCAGACTATACGGTGCTGAGCATTGAAAAACTGGAAAGATTATCGTTAACTGTTTCTGTGAAACCAGCAACAGAATGGATAATACACGGTACAATCACTCTGCCTGTTACAATTTTCCATTTTCAGTATTGTTTAAAACATATACCAGCAGGCGTGTATGAAAGGTTGGGTAAAGAATACATCAAGACATTCTGGGATTTACCTTATACACACAAATGTTGGAGTGGGAGAAAAGAAGTGTTTTTTAGTGGTACAAATTGTGAAAATGCACTAAGCTGTTCACTCTTATGTCAGGGTATTCATTTACAGGGGGACTGCGATGGTTCCTCGAGCAACTTATCCTGCCACCTACAAGGTTCTCCGGCTGCAGTGGTATATCCAATTTTTAGGCAGCTTTCTAATGGAAGTTACATTATGTTGAATGATCACAGCTGTTGTGGCATGTTGCCAGGAACCTTCTATCTCGTAACTGTGTCAGCCAGGGTCACTTGCTGTATGCAAGTATTGTTTCCTAAAACTAAGACAGACGGGGAGTCGCCATTTTGGGCTTCACTGAACATCTCTTCTATACGAATTGATACTTTAAGCAGACTGAAAGCCATTCTTTCACAATAAACTATGAAACTGACCTCGACTAAAGAGACGTCTGATCTGCAGGTTGCAAGGACTTCTGCAGAGATACATGCCCTTTTATTGACAAACTGCCCTATACATTTCTCAGAAATGTTAGGTCGTATCTTAAACATGTCTGATATGAGTGGTATGGTACATGTTTTTAAGACGATTTTTTCGGGACTGGTAGCACCCTTTGAAGCAGTCCTAGGCATATTTCCAAACTTTGTGCACTCTGTGTTTGGCGGCCTGCCTCTCGTTTTGGGACTCATAGCAGGGATACTATTTTTGCTCCTTCTGCTCCGATATGGCAAGCCAAGTCACCATCGACACCCAGATCACCTTGGAGAACACCCTCCTGGCAATGAAGTGTCGTGAGCGCATGATACAAATACTAGGCTTGACTTGTTTAAGAGATTTGAATGTCACGTAGTTTCTATCATTCCGACCAATCTGGCAAGATTGCATTTTACCTGTTCTACGATGCCTGCTTTGTGGAGAAGAATGCGTGCTGGACATCTGTCTGACACTCCCATCAGTCCTGCCAATGGAAGTTGATACTTTGCTTGAACCAGTAACGGCTCATGCACTGTGTTTTCCCAGCGGCTACCAATCCTGATGATGGCATTCGTTGAGATCTCACAGACGCAAAAAGCAGACGGTGAGATAAGTGGAGCAACAGGCACACAGGTACCATCTACTTTGAACATTGCTAATGCAGACGACGCCGACGGTGATGCTTCTCATCTATGTGCAATTGATCTGCTTAACGAGGTAGTTCAACTTTCCCCTACAGTAGTAGATGAATTCTTAACCAGCTTAGAATATTTGATGTTTTCTCCAAACAATGACACTGACTTTTGAAGTTAGCACACAGTGTTCTGTGAGACTCTGAATTCGACCTTCATTGTTCAAAACAAGACTCTAACTTTGGAACTCTATTTTTTCTATGATCAGACTTTTTCCACATTTGTACTTTTTTTGGCACAAAGTAATCTGCTTAAAGTAGAACTATGCATAGAGAACAAGAATTCTTTGAATACTTCCAAGAGACAATATTTGACCTTGTCCACAACCAAACAATTTATATATTCTTTCATGGAATGGTCTCAACTTTTTCTTCTTTATTTTAAGAGACATTTCATAAATGTATTTTCATGATTCATTCGGATAGTGTTTTATTTTTTTAAATGTCATCTATATGCTTTGAATGAAACATTGCTTTTAAATGCGTACAGCACAAATGCTCTTTTTGTGTACAACCAATTCCAATGCATTTTCTTTAATGTATTTTGGGTGGGGTTTTTAACACATCATGTTTAGATATGTTTTATGTGTTTAGAACTTAGTAATGTCGTACATAATAAAGTGGAGTGGGTGTTGTGTGGCGTTTTAGGCTCCGAATTAATTTTCCCGATTCATGCCCTTATATAGGTACAATTCACATTGCCCTCATATAGGCTTAGAAATCAATCCCTTATTTAGACATAGCCCATGCAGACCAAATATCGGCATGGCTATATCCACCCGTACCAAAACGTCACAACGATTTTTTCGAAAAATCGGCTTAAGTAGTCAGGGACCTTCCCTTGCTTGAATATTGATTTGTCCAAGAACTCATGTACTTTGCAAAGAACTACTATTCCCTAGGGGTTCTTTCGTGACGTTATTATGCCCTACTTTACATCAAACTATGGCATTCCTAGACACCTGCAAGGTATAAATATATCTTCACTTGCTCTAGCAAGACACAGTGGTTCAGAGCAGTTCGACTATCTACTTGCCCGACGCAGCTCGCTACAGCAAGTGCCAAAGGAAGCCAACCCTCCAGCTGACGCACTGATCGAGAGGCTGCATTTCTCTCAGCAAGAACCCAGCTCCAGTGTTTCCAAGTTCCCCTTGCGGGATGTTGGGAAATCGAGTCCCTAGACTGAAATACCAGACCTCCTTCATTCTAAACTAAGGTATGGAGCTGATTAGAACCTAGAGAAATCCTGGATAGATTCTTGGCAAAGAAAACTAAACCTATGCTACACAATACTTACTTCTTCCCGCATACTAGACTTAGGTTAGGTACATTGGGGTAGGCGTATTTAGAAGCACCATTTGAGTATTTTTAGTCATTGTTATTTATGTATGTATTTTTATATGGCTTAGAAACCATACAATGCTCTTACAGTATTATTTTATAATATTGTTCTCGCTGTATGCATTATACTTTGCAGTCTGCATTACAATTGTAGCAGTTCACTTTACTTGCATGAGAAAGAAGACTGTTTAATAAAACCTTTTTATTGAAAACGCATGCCTCTCTATTTCTCGGCATCTCTGTAGAAACGAAGTGTGCACGAGTGATTGAGTGAAATACTAATCTATTGTTTCCGCGACTCTAGAGATATATTTCTTATTCTTGGGAAACAAAGTTGTCATGTTTATGCAGTTGTCAGAAACTAATCCCTACTTGTCAATTCGAGAACGTTTCTAGTGACCTCTGAGCTAGCTGGCACCCACGATTAAGATTAATATATTTGATAGAGACCTAGTTGACCTCAGCCCTACGTCTAATCTATGGGATATATTATTCGAATGTGCAGAGCCTATTGGGAATATAGGAACTACACTACAGTGCCAAATTCTGAATATTTTGGTATTATCTGAGTGTTTTTCCCCTTGTGAATTTCTGTAGGATTCAACTCCTCCTGAAATTGATGCCATTATTTTGTATTCCAATCTGTGGTCACATAAGTCACTGTACGTATTAGAATGCATTGGGCCACTTAGAATGATGGGTTTTAAATAAAAAATTGGCCATATTCCGAATTGCATGCTGACTAGTTGATTTAAGAAGGTTGAGAGTTGACATAAGAAAGCTTTCTAAGTCAGAAAATTCAAGGAGGCACTATAATTTAGGAATTATTGGCATTAGTGACCTGGGGTGTAGTATGTTGAGTGGCAGAGTATTTGTTTCTGTATGTTAAGGATGAGCTGAACTGACAGAGATGTATGTTTCCCAGTGGTGGAGTAGAAGGACTGTCGTGAGTGCAGTGAAAAGCTGAGGTGCAGTGGCAGACGTGAATAGTCCCACTGGTGGCAAGCAAGGAGGGCACACACAGAATTGGGTGGATTTACTCAATAAAGCAGTGGTGTTTTAATCAGTGTGGAGTTTTAAGAAATACACAATAATAAACAACAAATTAAAAAACAAATCATTTCAGTTAATTGATTTTGGTATTGGGCTGATTGTTATATGATCAGAAATAATGATTAACATTGTTGTTGCTGGAAAGTAATAATGAGCCTGGATACTTTGAAAACTTTAGCCGGAGTAGGATTTCCTTTTCTGAACAATTTCTTTAACTTATGTGCATTTACTCAATTTCAGTCGAGAGCCTCTCTGTAAAATGCATCGCTTGTGCACATTTTGTTCTAAAATGTTTTTAGGTGGAGAGCTCCTCCTGGAATCGTGTCAGCTTAGTGCAACATGGGGCTGTAATTCATTACCCACCTGTCTGAAAGTTCACAAGCCAACACAAAATTTTAATCAGGTTCCTGTATCCCTTGACAGGTTTCCTACTATAGTTCCTCCCAAATTCTTCCTTTGATTCCACCAAGATTTCTTCAACGACATCTGGGGTTTCAGGAAAGCAAGAAGTAGAGGTGAGTTCTTATAGCTAACTAAGGGCTGCAGTGGCTTGGCTCGTCCTGTTTTCAAATCACACTATTAGGAAACATTCTGAACGGACTACAACAATTCCAAGGGTCGTTTCTCCAATGACATTTTTCTCACTGAAACGAGAGACCAATATGCTTCCTAAATAACGAATCTTCGAATCTTCGAAGCAAGTATTTACAAGAAACATCCTAACTGCTTTTAAACTTTCAGAGACTAATATTAATTTGCTACTATCCTGGACACCTGCCCATCTAAAACTCTTCTTAAAACATTTTACTCCAAAACTCAGCTTTGACCTTGACGGTCGACATTGTTTTAAATTGCCTCTTTACAAAAATGTCGCTGAATCTATTGTTTTCAAGAAACCTCAACAGTATATTAAATTTATTCTTAACCATGGGGCTAGGAGATCAATTGTGCTGCTCAGATTAGGAATACTTCCTGTAAAAACAGTAACACATAGATGGCACTTAAAAGAAAGCACTATTTGTATTCTGTGTAGCGGTGGAGAGCAGGACTTAGAGCCTCTATTGTTCACCTGCCCAAATGCAACAGTTGTTAAGGCAAGAAAAAGGTTTCTACAACCAGTCTACGCAAAATGTAGAATCAGCACAGCTCATGAAATGATCATCCTATGTAAAGCTCCGCCAAATGAATTTGTATGTTATAATCTTTTTACATTTTTAAAACCATTTTTTACTTTATATTAGAATGAAAACTTTTTAACAAAGTGGTCTAAAATTGAATATGGTGTATTAAATATTTGTGGTCCTCAGTGGAGAACCAAATCAAATACATAAATAAACTTGAAACGTTTATTTTTACATGAAGTAAATAAGATTTAAGAAACTCCTATATCTGGTTAAAACTTGTCATAACTGCTGTAAGTCCATGAAATACTCATTAAAGCATATCAACACCTTTTAGGCATTATCACTCTCTAACTTCTATTCTGTATTTCATGTAGAGGTGGAGTCTACTCAACTGTCTTTCACATATGTTCAGCTCTAATCGGATAGCTGAAATGATGTCATAGTGACAGGTTGAGAATGTTTTGCTAGTGTGGTAGATCCTCCAATATGATTCTCACTCATATTAGGCCCTAATGCAGTCACAATATAGCAGGATACTTTACTGTAATGACGATGGTGAGCCGTCCAGGGAGGTAAGAAGAGTTATTTAACCAGCAGTTATAAGATGCCACAAAGAGCGTGGAATGTGCTTGCAAGCACAGCACCAGCCAGATCAACTGTGAGATATCAACTGTCACCCAACGGGTGACCAACTGTAAACCAGAACTTAGCTCGCGCTCCAACGGGACGCACGAGACAGCGTCACTCTGAGTGTCCACGCTCCAGGGGCACGCTTGGAGAGGCCTCTTACCACACACATTATTGACTTTTACAATGTTGTTGATGTTCCACCAATTGCGCTTATTGACCTGAACAGCACTGCAACATATGTTATCGATGCAGACAGGTTAATTGAACTTGGAGTCACCTTTTCTGACAAACCCTTGTTTCTTTATTTTCACCATATCACCCACCACGGATTTCCGGTTGGAGAAATGTTTTCTGGAGTCAAGGTATGTTTTTTGTTTGGTTTGAACTTCCCTACTTCTGTTTCTAACAATGTTGTCTAGTTCCAGGGCAGTAGTTCTACATTTGAACCACTTGGACATCCACGCAGGTCTGAAATCAGAGCAGGCTTTTCTGCCTCTAAGTAGTTCAAAGGGAGACACACCAGTTGACGAGTGAGGCATTGTTCTGGCTTTGTTGTGAACAATGGCCCACCGTATACAGTCTCCAATGACTCTGTTGAATCTCTCTACCAGCCCATTAGTTTGGGGATGATAGAGAGAGCTCTTGATGTTGGAGATGGAGGATTCTTTAAATAATTCATCAGCTTCAGCTGAGACAAACTGTACCCCATTGTCAGAGATGACAGTCTTGGGAAAACCCTCTCACATGAAAACCTCTTTCATGAAGTTGAGGATCTCCTTAGAGTCTGCTTTTGCTACAAATTTGACTTCTGGCCATTTCGAGTAATAGTCCACTAAGACTGTAGCGAACCTGGTCACATGAGGTAAGGTGTGGAAAGGACCCAAAACATTGATACCAAGTTTCTCCCAGGATTCTCTGGCAGGGGAATGGGAGTAAGGGGAGGATTGGATATTCAAACTGTTTTGTCACTGCCAGCACAAATGGTGCACTCTTGGACAAGGGCGTCAATGTCTCGGTCCATCTGAGGCCACCAGAAGTATTCAAGAATTCTACGTTTTGTGAGCGTAGCTCCCAGATGACCCTCATGAGCTTTAGTGAGAAGTGTTTTCCTGGGGTTGAAGGGGGCACAATCTTGTCTAACCTGAAAAGGAGACCATCTTCAAGAGTTAGTTCCTCACAGATTTTAGCATACGGTTGCACATCAACATTTAAACACTTCTCTTTGGGCCAACCATCAGTAATGTATATCTTAACACTTTTAAGCACTTCATCACAATCCATAGCATCATATCAATCACCTTTATTGACAGAGCAAGCATGTTGGAGTTCAACATTAGCAACTATAAAGTCTTTTAGTTCGTCTTCATTATTGGTTTACAATTTCGTCATTCCTGTCCAGCCTGGGCGGCAACCTTGAAAGTGTGTCTGCACGTACATTCTTACCACCAGGGAAGTGTACAATTTGAAAGTAAGCAAGACCAGCAATATGTGGTGTAGTGTCGCGATGGCTTGTTTTACCTAAGATGGCGACTAAGGGTTTATGGTCTGTTTGTAGAGTGAAGTTCCTGCCCTAATGGTAACATTTGAACTTTTTGATGGCCCACCAACATGCAAGTTGTTCTTTTTCAATGACTGAATAGTGAGACTCAGTGCTTCTCAGTACCCTTGATGCAAGGTCAATCGTATGTCTCTGATTGTTGAGTAAGGACAGCACCAAGCCCATAACAGCTAGCGTCACCAGTCAGGGAGCAATGCAATGAGTGATCAAAAGATTTAAGCACTTTGACAGTGTTGAGTCTGGTTTTAAGCCACTCAAAAGCCTGTATGCACTCATCATCCCATACAAAAACAGTTTGGTTTTTCAAGAGTTTAGAAATTGGACGTACCATAGTCGTGTAGTCAGGAATGAACCTTGTATAGAACTCAGTAAGGCCAAGTGGTGAATTCACTCGGGTTTTGTCTTTAAGAGGAGAGGCATCTAGTATGGCTTGGACGAGACTGGGCTTAGGTGTGACCCCAGCACTTGTGAGGGTGTGACCCAGGTATTCAACAAAATCTTTAGAGAACTCACATTTCTCACGTTTTGAGGACAACACCGCTCACTTGGAACAAAGACAGGACTTGACTTAAGTTTTCATTGTGGGTTGCCTGGTCAATACCATGAATGAGGACATCATCTTGGAAAATGGAGACGTCCTTTATTCCTTTGAGTAGATTTACCATGAGGTGCTGGAAAACTGAGGCTGCCGAGGCTAGACCAAAGGCATGCAGCAGAATTGGTACATGCCTGAAGTTGAGTTGAACGCGGTGAGGTGGCGTGATTCTTTATCAATTTCAACCTGGTGGTAGGCGGAGGCGAGGGTGAGTTTTGAAAGATCTTAGCACCTGACACCATGGTTAACATTTCTGAGATGTTGGGAAGGGGATGAGAGTCAATCCAAATTTCTTTATTGAGACGGCGCAGGTCGATGCAGATTCTGAGTTTGTTGTTCTTTTTGCGAGCTATGAACAAGGGAGAAGACCAATGAGAGGATTAGACAGGCTCAATCACACCTATTTTGCACATAGTCAATAATTCTTTCTCAAGATCTTCTCTGATGCTAAACGGCACACTTCTGAGTTTATGTTTAGTTGGAATGGCACCATCTCTTAGTTTTATTCTATGTTTAAACCCTTTTATTCTTCCCAAATCACCTGAAAATACTTTTGATAATTTGTTCAAGAGATCTTCTGCTTGGGTGGAATCACGGATGGCAAGCACCTGTTCTTTGGCACATGGACAAAACATCATGTTGAACAACCCTCTGTGGAACCACCCTAGAATGTACAAGCCTTTTTAAAGCAACATAGATTTTTCCCTCAATGCGTCTGCCCTTTAATTCCATGATGTCTACAAAACATCCAAGTAGGTCAATCTTGCGCCCCTCGTAGGACACAGGGGCACGGTCAGCTGGAAATAACTTTCTCTCACCCCAATTGGCTGTAAAAAGTGAATCAGAAATCATAGTGATGCATGCACATGAATCCACGAGGAGACGAAGCATCTTGTCACCAACCAGTATGTTAGCATGGGGTCCACACAGTCTGAAGGATCCCCTGTTCTTATCTCACTGTCAGAGACAACAAGAACTACGACTTTCAAGTCACTCAGAAGCTCCTCATTTTCACTGTCACTAGTGTCCTTTACGTGACCTATTCTGACGTTTTCCCATTTTTGACTTTGACACACTTTATCAAAATGCCCAACTTTGCCACAGGACCTGCATACTACATTTTTTGCAGAACAAGGTTTGGCATTCCTGGAATGTATTGAATTACCACACCTAAAACATATGTCTGTCCTCCTGAAGAAGCTATTCTGTGTGTTTTCCCTCTTTTTTTGTAACTTGTGTTGCGTACAGGATCAACTGCTTCAACTGATTTGTTTTCAAGTTCCTTCACCGAAACCTGAGATGTTTCTATGCTTTTAGCAATGCAGATGGATTCCTCAAGGGGTTTTCGAGTGAGAGAAGGTTTTGTCTAATTGCCCTGTCAAAACATTGGCTCATGAACTGATCAGGAACAAATTGCTCACAATCAGCGATCATTTTTCTAGGAGCAGTGATGTATGTGTCAACATCTTTATCGTTCTTTTGCACCCTCTTGAAGAATGGGTGTTTTAAAACAACAACACTGGGCTGTACATCATATCATAGCTAATTTTCTGATGGTACTTTGATATTCACCCAGTTCATCATTTTCTTCACCTACAACATCTGGTAAGTGCTTGAGAGTGGCCTTGCCTTCAAAACCTAGAGAGTGTAGTAACTGGAACTTTTTCCTTTCACGTCTAAACCTGTGTGCGGCTACTGTGCCCAAATAGGTCTCAAAGGCATCAAGCCAGTGTCACTATTTTATTGGTGGTTCACCGGATTCATCTAAGAACCGTGGCAGTATTACCTTAAAATGTTATGATAGAATGCACTAATGGCACAGTACATTAGCACACAACCAAATACACAAATACTATGGATTCACTGCAAAAATATGACATAACACATCAATATAGCTGAATAGAGAATGAAACACACAGCCTGATGCAGCAAAATAGAATGATAAGTATTACACAGTGATACTAGAACACTAATGAACGCTGATTATAATAAAGTCTTGAAAGGTGTGCGTGTCATAGTGATGAGATAAAATGTGTAAGAGAATAACCAATTTAAACAAGGGTGAGTGAGTCACCGTGTAGTGTGTGTAGACATATATGTGACACGTAGAAATGGTATGGAATCACCGTAAGTAGAAACACACATTGTTGCTTCTTTGTAGTACTATATTTAAAAAAACACAGTACCTGAGAGTGAGACGTCAATGTGGGAAGTTAGCCTCCGCAACCATGAAGTACAAAGCAATATAAAATATAGTCGGGCACCTCAATGTTCTGCGAAGAGCATAACAGCAGCTCGTTGTCACGCTGTGTTAAACAATTGCTGCGGTCATGGAGGGGTTAATTGCTGACTGGCCGATTACTCTCTGACTGACATTACCAAATGATGCCAGCAGAAGAATGCCTAGGAGGCAGGGGGGCATGTGAAGAGATCACTCATGTGATGATCCATCTTCCTGTGAGCGTAGATACTGGCGTAGGGCAGGCAGGGCTGAGCTAGAAGGGATCTAGATGTACCAGGCTGAAGCTCCGTCAGGATTGGAATCTTGAAGCTCGTATACATCAATCTTGAGAGAAGGACTTTGAGTTTTCCTCTGCACCGCACCTGCACTTGATTTCCTCACAAACCGGTGTTGGGAGGGAAAAAGGGGGGCAAGCACACCGACTACCATTTTGTGAGTGTAAACAGCCGTTTTATTGAAACAGGTGCACATCACATTTATTAAACTGGCAAACTGCCTTACAAAACTAAAACCTCTCTAAACATTGAGTTACCTGACCCCTTTTTGTTTTACTCCCCCCACCCCTACGATCCCCACATGATAAAATCCCCCACCCTGCAATATACAAACATATAACTCAATTACATCATAATACTATCCAATTGTGTCCCCTACCTCCTAACTCCAAAACCTCCCAAGACCTACAGTCCTATTTGCCTTCTTGCAACTATAACTAACTACCCTCTATTGTCAACTCCCAAACTGGTTACGCTTTCCCCGCTCCTGTTTCCCAACTCCCCAAACTTCATGAGAAAGTACCCAACTCCAGCCAAACTTGGCCAACATCAAAAACAACTCCGCCAGCACCTGTTCCAAGCGACATCTTACATATAAACACCCCCTGTGCACCTGTCCCAACCCAGCCACCAGACACAAAAACCCCTCCTGGCCTAAAACCTTCCCAGCACAAAACCAAAAGCCAAAGCCAAAACCCAGGGAGGGTGGGCGGGGACAAAAAGCTCCTGACAGGAACGTTCCCAGCCACCAGGTCTCAGTACCTAAAATGGTGGCTGGGACCACTCGGGATCGCTATTTATCATTTGGGCTACAAAATTCCTTTTGGGCTATCCCCAGCCAGCCCAACGCGGCAAAATGGCCGCTCGCTTGTTCTCCCCCCTTCCCCCTCCCAAATCTGCCCGGGGGGCAGACATCGCGGCTCGGCTGCCCCCCAAACCCCCCCTGGGAGGGAAAAAGGGGGGCAAGCACACCGACTACCATTTTGTGTGTGTAAAAGGCCGCTTTATTGAAACAGGTGCACATCACATTTATTAAACTGGCAAACTGCCTTACAAAACTAAAACCTCTCTAAACATCGAGTTACCTAAACCCATTTTTGTTTTACTCCCCCCACCCCTACGATCCCCACATGATAAATTCCCCCACCCTGCAATATACCCTGCAATATACAAACATATAACTCAATTACATCATAATACTATCCAATTTTGTCCCCTACCTCCTAACTCCAAAACCTCCCAAGACCTACAGTCCTATTTGCCTTCTTGCAACTGTAACTAACTACCCTCTAATGTCAACTCCCAAACTGGTTACACTTTCCCCGCTCCCGTTTCCCAGCTTCCCAAACTTCATGAGAAAGTACCGAACTCCAGCCAAACTTGGCCAACATCAAAAACAACTCCGCCAGCACCTGTTTCAAGCGACAACTTACATATAAACAACCCCTATGCACCTGTCCCAACCCAGCCACCAGACACAAAAACCCCTCCTGGCCTAAAACCTTCCCAGCACAAAACCAAAAGCCAAAGCCAAAACCCAGGGAGGGTGGGCAGGGACAAAAAGCTCCTGACAGGAACGTTCCCAGCCACCAGGTCTCAGTACCTAAAATGGTGGCTGGGACCACTCGGGGTCGCTATTTATCATTTGGGCTACAAAATTCCTTTTGGGCTGCTTTTGGGCTATCCCCAGCCAGCCCAATGCGGCAAATGGCCGCTCGCTTGTTCTCCCCCCTTCCCCCTCCCAAATCTGCCCTGGGGGCAGACCTCGCGGCTCGGCTGTCCCCCAAACCCCCCTTTTGATGCAGAAAATGAGACGCCAACCGCCGGCCCCCCACTCACGGCACACCCCCCAATAAACGGGCCTCCCTGACCCATGCAACCTGAAACCATTCAGGATTGAGGCTCAGCTTACCACCAAATTAGCTATCTCGTGCTTGCCACTTGGCCCTCTTCACAAAAGAATGCTCCACAATCCAAATCAACACGTCCCGGGCTAGGAAACCATTCCCAACCTGCACGATCAACAATTGTCAATAACTATGCCCCCCAACATCCCCTCGCGCGTTCAAACGCACGCCGCTGCGCACTTAATGCCGATAGCACTGAGGATCATCCCCACCGGCGTGTAATGCCCCCCCGGCCGCACCACTGTCAATGCGCTTCCGACGCCGCCCCACTGTCTTTGAATTTCCAACACTGGCACTTTGTGCCATGCCTCCATCACCTCGAGCCACCTCAACATCTGCCGCTGCTTGCCTGCCGGCAACCGTGCCTCCAGTAAACACCAAGCCCAGCTCAATACCCAAATTTGACAGTGCCATGCCGTCCCCACTGTCTTTTGACTTTCCAACACTGGCACTTTATGCCTTGCCTCCACCACCTCCAGTAAGCACCGAGACCAGCTCAATACCCAACATTGACAGCGCCATGTCTGGCCCCACTTGTCATTTGAAGTTCCAACACTGGCAGCTTGTTCCTTGCTTCCATCACCCCTAGCAGCCTCCACATCCGCCGCTGCTTGTCTGCCGGCAAACGTGTCTCCAGCAAAACCGAGCCCAGCTCAATACCAAAAATTGACAGCGCGTGCCTGGCCCCACTTGTCTTTTGAAATTCCCACACTGGCACTTTGTGGTTTGGCTCCATCACCTCGAGCCGCCTCATTATCCTTCGCTGCTCGCTTGCCGGCAACCGTGCCTCCATCAACACCGAGACCAGCTCCTTATACCAAAGGTGACAGCGCCGTGCGTAGCCCCACTGCCTTATCCCGCGCCAATGGCACCCCAAGGACCTCCGTGATCTCCTGAAACCTGTCCAGCGCCACCCGGCAGTTCATGGAGTCCGGGGCCCCGCCACGAAAAAAGAGTCATCCAGGTAGGGCTGAAACACCTAGTGACCCGTTCGTTCTGTAAAACCATTGCTGGAACCTACGAAACCTTCAACCACGCGCAGGACCTAGCGCAGCCCATCGGCAATGCCGTGTCCCCCTACCTAATAAACAGACATAGGGCAAAACAATATTCCCCAGGAACTGGGCCTAATCAAAGACCACAATAAAAGTGGTCCTTAGGGAATTTATTTTAAAGTTATTTTTACCTTTCAACTGTGTCACCATAGTGAACAACGTTCCATAACGCTCCAGGAATTATTATCAAACCCAAATGTCGCAGTTTTTATAAGATACCTATGAGCATATCTGTGTCACCATAGTGAACAACATTCCATAACGCTCCAGGGATTATTATCAAATCAAAATGTTGCCGTTTTCATAAGATACCTAAGAGCATATCTTACGTACATCACATCTGTGTTTAGCCATATTTCATTCTTGTCTGGCGCCTCAAATATCCACAGCCACCCTGGTTTACCATGTGCGGTGTTGTTTGACCCTTTTCCTCACACTATATGGTCAATATGTGCACATTCGCCATATATACATTATTCCTCCCTTATATACCTAATCCCAATACCATGATCAGTAGTCTTGTACATGGAAGAGTGTCATAGCGTCAACGTTTCAGTCTCACACACCGTTATTCTCCGATACCCTCGTCAGGACAAGTGTTGCACCATGAATCTATTGTAAAATCACACATGTACCACCAACAACATATTTACGACCAATCGCCTAAGAACATGTATATGTATTGTCTGCCCACACCAAACGGAATGCCCCCAAGCGCATATTTATAATGTCCATGCACCTCTTCCACTCCCAATGTGCGCCCCCGTGTACGAACACCACTACACCATCGCAGATTCGTGGAGTCAAACGTAACCCAGGTCTCATACGGCTGTCCAATCAGTGGTGACGCACCATACTACTAGGTGAAATGCACTCTCCTCTAACACCCATGTTAGCGCCTCATTACTCACAATCACGACTGGCAACTAAGCCCTAAAACGTCTGTTCCTAAAAAGGAACCACATCCGTCACCGCAACCACATGAAATTATACGTGGCCTCCTACTGCTGTGTAACCATGCACCAATCCGTATATCTTACCTTCCGCCTCACTTTTAGCAGAAACTAAAATTGAACACATGCACTCAACAGTATCGATACTCTATCGTGTTATGAGACCTTAACGCCCCCCATGAACGAATCCAACTGTACGTACATCCCCTGTACTTTGCCTGTGTAACCTCGAAAGGAAACATAACGTGACAAACTAAAGTAATGACCGAGTTCCGTGCATAGCGCTGTACAACCCAACAAACCCCAGCCACGGTAGAAACTTACCGACGCATGGTTGCTTAAATCAGACCTCCTCTCACTACACTCGCTTCAACAGTCGAGTGCTTCGCTGGTGCGGTGCAGCTACGCTATGGTCGCTCCTGCGATTACGTGACCCAACTGCACAGCTACGTGTCGGCCATAATGGTATGGAGTCTCATGCCTGACTTTGCCTCTAACAAACCGGGCACGTGGCTAATAGCCCTAATATCCCCAATACTTCTCTGCGACAACTTTGGACCACCTTAAAGGCATAGAATTACTGTTGCCTTTTACCCCGTCTAATCTCTCTATTCCCACCCGAAATAGAGATCTCTTATGGGGTTACATGACCAAACCTCGCACAGGCGATTAGCACAAACTCCTGCCCGACCTTGCCAGCCACCACCTCGGTATACAAGCAACCTACCCACTGCTACCCACTCAGGGGTACTCATGATCCCCCAAAAAAACCTTTTCTGTCCCTTAATGGCTGCTTGTTGAAAAAGAACACTAACCATAACGCTACATCCTCCATCTATAAATCTCGCGATAGCTTATTCTTGTATATATTGGAACTAATGTGTCGGGAAAGAAATATACCACAAACTCCTGTCCAATGTAGTTCCACATCCGACCATAGCTTTGCATAACCACAGGACTCCTCCATTATTCCCATAACCTAACTAAACATTGTCTCAGCTAACACACCCACCTCGTTCTATCTAAGAGCGACTTAAGTTTACCATTGCCGCCTACGTAAGGACCACCCAATCCTCCCGGTAAACTGATTGTTGCAGGTTGCCAATCTATCTTACCCTACTGGCCGAATACGTTGAGGTTCCCAGAAAGCCTGATGTGGTACTGACGAAATCCTATGCTAGAGATAGTACAAGTGTGATTAAGCGTGTAGAAGGAAAAGCACATGACCACGAAATGAATATCCTTGGCCCCAAGGACATGTAAAGCTTGAACGCGAGCATTCTACAATTGTAGCCCCAATGTCATCCGCAGTGTCTTATAAAAAGGGGCGAAGCCCTCAACAAGTCCCCGCTGATTTGATTGGTAAATGTGCAAAGATTGCATTTGCGGACCACTATTTGCTGGAGAAGGTGACCACCGCGTTCTATTGCGCTCAGAGCGAATCATTGAACTGCGCTGTGGCTCGCGCTTCGCATTTTTTCCACACCCCCTTTTGTTTCTGCTTCTCGCCCCATACTCCAGGGTGTTCCCCAAGGGTCGGCCCTAAGCCCTACCTTGTTTAACTTATATGTTCAGCCATTAGCGGAGGTAGCCCACAGTTTTGGTCTCTCCTTAGTGTCATACGCCGATGACACGCAGTTGGCGGTGGCACTTAATGGCGACTCCAACATGGATGCCCCCACCTTTCAGTCAGCTCTAAAAGCTGTGGCAGGCTGGATGGCGAACAATCGGCTCCAACTTAATGCCTCTAAGACCGAGGTCATTATTTTTGGTAGGGAAAGTGAATTATGGGGAGATCAGTGGTGGCCTTCTGATCTTGGCCCCGTCCCTTGCCCTGTGACTGAGGGTAGAAACCTTGGGGTGTGGTTCGACAATAAGCTCTCTTTCACTTCCCACACAAAACGTGTGGCCGGCACTTGTTTTGGTACTCTGCAGTGTCTCCGACCAATCTTTAAGTTCTTCGATGCGGAGACCAGACAGATTATTGTCCAAGCCCTGGTTCTTACCAGACTAGATTATGCTAGCTCCCTGTTTCTGGGCCTAAACCAGGCCGAGCTATCTCGCCTTCAGAGAGTTCAGAATGCGGCAGCTAGGATGCTTGTTGGCCTTCCGAAGTTTGTCCCGGCCCATCGGACTATCCAGGATCTCCATTGGCTGCCGGTGGGGCAGAGAATTAAGTTTAAAGCTCTTTGCTTAACTTTTAAAATTCTCAAAGCAGCCTCCCCTCCTATCCTTGCACAGACTATCCAGCACTATGTCCCTGCCAGAGCCCTTCGCTCTGCCGGATCTAATTTGGCCATTGTGCCACGTTTTAAAAAATCTAGGATGGGCGGACGCTCTTTTTCAGTGTTGGCGGCAACTCTTTGGAACTCTCTGCCTGCCCATTTGCGCTCTATTCCTGAGTTGCTTCCTTTCAGGAAGGCACTTAAAACCTTCCTTTTTACCACAATCTAGGCCCATTTTTTCTACCTTTTCTGTCGTTTTGTGTTATTATTCTCCAAAGCGCCGGGACGCCACTTTGCTGCGGCATCCGTGCGCTATACAAAAATCATATAACATAACATAACATATTTTATCTTTGATGCCAAGACTAGTCAAGTATTCCTCTGTGCCGCTGCTCCATGGCTGCTGACGATCCCCAAGCCGCTGGGGGCCCTTTGGGTGTGAGGGACTGGCAAGCCCGCCTGGGGCCTTCTTAATCCCCAAGCCGCTGGGGGCCCTGTGGGTGGAGGGACTGGCGAGCCCGCCTGGGGCCTTCGTAAACCAGCTGCAACGAGACCCTCGTGTACTCCGGGCCTTCTGCAGGAAGCACAGCCCTCCCTTCTCCATACCAAGTCTGGAGCCCCACGCCGGCCGACCCCCTGCCAAAGAAAAGGTACTGCTGGTGTACTGGGACCCTGAACTGCGTGCCCCCCCCACCCCGCCCCCCTCATCCCCCGACCTCCTCATACCCTCTCCATATTTACCCCCCTACCCCCGGTCCCCCCTCCCCCGGCGAGCTCCCCCCCGCCTACCCATCCTCTCCACCGGCACCCCATGACTCGAACACCTCTAAACCCTTCCCACTCCCTTTCACTGCCCTCTGAGTCTTATCAATGCAGGGGAGAAACCCCACCCCATGCCCCCCATCACCGCCCTTCGGTTCCCCTCCCCCCCATCCGACCACGTGGGAACACCCCCCTCTTTCCCGGCCCCCCAGGACAATCCCACCTTGCGCCCCCCTTTGCACCCTCCTTGCCAGCCTTCCTGTCCCTCTCTCTTGCCAGGCAGGTGAGGGGCTCTCCTGACTCCCCTTCAGTGGTGGGCTGCCTCCCCTTGTCGACATCCCCGGCCCTTTTTCCCCCTACCCGCCCCAGTTCCCTGCACGCTCTCTCACCCGCCCCCGATCCTGAGGCTTGCACTCCCACCCCTCCCGCCCCCTTTCCCGCCCTTTGCACCAAACGCCCGGGAGGCCCCGCTCACCGGCGGAGCCTCCCCGACCTCGCCAGCCGCGCCGAGCGGCCGCAACACCCCTCCGCATCGCTGCCCGCCCACGGTCTCCTGCCGCCCCGCCCTCCCCGCAGACTCCATTCCTAAGGACGGCGAGGCGCCACTGGCATCGTGCCTCGTCCGCCGTCCCTGCTTAATTTTTACCCACACCGCCTGTCACAACCAGGGCTGCGCTCCTGACATCCGCGCAGCCCTGTGAAACCTACCTGGGAACACGCTAACTTCCGTGGCGGCGCGCAGGCGATGGCCGCCGCCGCCACACCGTGAAGCCCCTCGCCAAGCCCCGACCTAAAACTAGCGAAAGCTGCCCAAGAAAAGCCTGACAAAAAGCTCCTGACAGGAACGTTCCCAGCCACCAGGTCTCAGTACCTAAAATGGTGGCTGGGACCACTCGGGATCGCTATTTATCATTTGGGATACAAAATTCCTTTTGGGCTGCTTTTGGGCTATCCCCAGCCAGCCCAACGCGGCAAAATGGCCGCTCGCTTGTTCTCCCCCCTTCCCCCTCCCAAATCTGCCCGGGGGCCAGACCTCCCGGCTCGGCTGCCCCCCAAACCCCCCTTCTCGAAAATGCCTCAGCGCGATGGCCTAGGTAGGTTCCTGTGTGGGATTTTCTAGTTCACCGCGAAAGATGTAATGATGACAGTGAGGTGTCCAGGGAGGTAAAAAGATTTATTTAACCAGCAGTTATAAGATCCCACAGACAGCGCGGAATGTGCGTGCAGGCACAGCGCCAGCCAGATCCACTGTGAGATATCAACTGTCACCCAACGGGTAACCAACTGTAAACCAGAACTTGGCTCGCTCCAACGGAACGCGCAAGAAAGCGCCACTCTGAGTGTCCATGCGCTAGGGGCATACATGGAGAAATCTCTGCACTTACCTTGGAGGATGCTAATCTGAAAGTGAAGCTTGTGCAGTCCTCTGAAACATTGGAAAACCAAGTGCACCAGATGTTTTTGCCCGTGCGTAAGTAGCACACAAAGATGCCTTTTTCCCATGAAGGTATAATTCAACACAACACAATAATACACGATTTGTATTATACACCCATGAACACTGCCATACAAGACAATAGGAATTATGGGCTATATGTATCATTATTGGAAATAGCGATTACCTAATTGCGATTCTCTAATGTATGAAACATCATGAGTTTCATTTAGGGATTCCTAGTGGGTCGCAAATCCAGCAAACTCCTGAGCCTCAATGATGTAGGTCGCAATTTGCGACCCTTTGGGAATCGCAAATATCACAGGGATGGTGGCCTGCTGGGGTCTTCAGACCACCATGTCCATGACTGCTTTTAAATAAATAAAAATGGGTTGCTTTTAAAAAAGAAAACTAAAACGTTTTCTATTCATTTTCTAAGAGCAGGCATTGATCTGTAGGACCACCGCCTGCTCTAAAAAAACGTTTTTGTTACCATTCCCAAAAGGGAAGGGGACCGTTAGGGACCCCTTCCCATTTGCGAATGGGTTACCACCTACTTGAAGTAGGTGGTAAAATGTGAATATTTTACGACCACATTTCGGTCGCAAAACATTATTAAATATCGCTACGATTCAGTATTAGAAAGGGACACCCTAAACCCGCTCCTTCGCAATACTGAATCGGTATATATTCCAACATGTTACCGTCTTGCAAATTAAAATTCATACATACCAAAATGCATTTTACCCATTGCAAATGGCCCAATTCTGTGAACAGGGCCATTTGTGACTGGTAAAATGAATGATACGTGTGGCCCAAAATACCTAAAATACCATATCTCAAAAGCTTATTTGATTCACTTGTTTTCAGCATGCTCTAAGACTGCCCAGATTTATAGAATTTTTGGGCCGAGGTTTTTGGCTTCTTGCAAATTGAGAGTGATACATCTCTCCCAACAAACAAGCTATTGCAATCAGTTTGACGGAGTCAGATGCCTCTGCAGGCAAAGATATGTAATTTGTCCCGAAGGCAGACGACCCACTCTCCCCTTCCAGCTTCACACAATAGAAACAGGAAGTCCTGGGACGTATCACAATGCCGTTCTCTCGCTGCACAGGTACAAAAGCAGACCGTGATTTTACCTCTTCAGCTGATACATTACCTCAAAAAATTTCCGTGCTAGTGCATGGGCTGCAAACAGCAGAACTTGAAAACATCGGGCAGTAATTGCCTGGTTATTATTGTCAAGCACTGCTGTCAACAAAACATGCTCCGATCTGATGATTTTCCAAAATAATATATGAGCTGAATATGCAAAAAAGAAGCACAGAGCCCCCATCTGTGCTGGCACAGCGCACAGAGTAAACGGGATCGTGACTTGGCCCCAAGATTGCTTTAATGGGATATTATAGTTACGTCTGTTGATATCTGCACACTCCTGTTTGTCCTGTATTCTTGCACTGTTTAACGTTCTGATAGTGAGCTGGTGGGGTGTTGTTGACTGATCTTAAGCGCATAACAAAATACCAATCCCTCACTAGTCCTGAGGCTGGGCAGTGTCTTCCCTCAAGCACTACTAAAGCGTTCTATTGGGTTTCTCAATTTCCTCCTTGAGTTCTAAATTTATCAAGAATGTCTTTAATCCCTTGGTTCTTCTATAAATCAAACTGCTTCGGTAGATTTTAGTTCTATTGATTTATGTAATTGTATACTTCATCAAACATATCTAAAAGTGCATTTGTGATTCCACCTGCCTATCTGTACCATTTAAGTTCATACCCCTCATGGTCCTTGCTCAGGGGTGTTATAAAGAACTAATGTAAGCAATAACGATTGATAAATAAAGGAACATATACAGGAGTGTAGCTTGGTCAGTGTGATTGAGGGGTGAGCTTCAGATTTCCCAACAATCACACTGGGATACCCTGTTAAGAGGTAGTGAAAAGAGAGAGGAGTGCAGATTGTTAGTGGTGCTTAAAGCGCAATATATCAAACTAACTAACATTGTAAGACCTTCCAACCAGACTAGAGACAGTGTGTGTTTATGTCAGTGTGGGCATGTAAAAATCCCAGGTGAAATCTAACAGACATTTCACATTACCTGACTAAAAGCACTTGTACCGTGCTATTTACTACACAATGTATTTTTTCGGGTGGTGTAACACTCCAAACACTCCCCCTGGAGCTACGCCCCAGAACATTTAGGTTCACATGTAGAAAACAATTATTTATTCGGTAACAGTGCGAATAGGTAATTTTGCCCATTTACGAATGCAAAATAGCCTTTTTTCAAGATGTATGAAAGTCTTTGTAGGTGCAATCTCAGGTACTCACAAACACTGTGATTACCTAAAATTGTGCCTACAAATAGGGAATTACAATTTGCGATTCCCTTACCATATGTCAAAATCCAAACTGTGCATTTAGGAAATGCTAAGCCATCATCTCCAAGTAGATGGTAACCATGTGCAAATATTGAAAAATGCACAGGAATGAATTTTCAAAGAGCCATGTACCGCACACTTGCCCTTAGGGCATGTTTGCACTTTACATGTGCCCTTTTTTTGGGGGGGGGGTACTTTAGTGGGCCTTAGGCCCCTGGGCACCCTCAGTATTGCATTGCCTAACTTTTCATTACCAATTAGGTAATTGCAAATTAGGTAATGCAAAACCATTCACACCTATGGTCCATAGGAACAAATGGAGTAGTATTACCTAATAGCGATTACCTAATTTCAATTGCACATCTGTAGGAATCGCTATTCGGTAATTGCTATTTTCTTACATACCATTTTGCATTCCTTAAGAAGCGATTACCTAAAATTTGCTATTTAAGGAATGCAAAATGGATTTTTGATACATATGGCCCATAGAAACCATAAACAATTTGAATCAAAATAAATCAACATTTCCTATGTTCACAATCCCCATTCAGTACATTTTGCACAACGCTAATACAAATTGTTAACAAAAATTATTTTTTCGGTAAAGGATCATGCTCGTTTAGTACCCAGTACAGTACTGCTGTGGTTTAATTCTAAGCGATGATCTCTGTGCACTGAATCAAATATTTGCCTTCTCTGTATTGTGATGCCAATTTAGGACCAGGTGCTTTCAAGTATCCTAAAAAATACATGATCACAGATAACTAAAATGACACATTTACAATTGTCTGTAATCTGAAATCATTTACATCTAGTAAAAATACGATGCACTTTGGAATATTCATCACAGCAGACGCAACTCATGCTGGGTTTAAATCCTCTTCAACCACATATGATGTGACCTTGTGTAATACATACTCATCTTGGATGACGTTGTGAACCATATTGAAAATAGGCAATTATCCTGTTTGGGAATAAATATGAATTCAGGGTAATTGAAATGGGCTAACCCATCCTACAATTTTTGATCACTGTGTGTTAATTCAAAAACACACTAGGCTAATATGCATAAAGACTTGTCGTGAGTGACCTGTAGTTAAACGGCGGTTGACCAATTTGATTAAAATCACTTCATGGGCTTTAGCAAAGCCCGTACCTCATGCAAAATAGCAAATGAGTATCCCTGGTATAATCTCGTTAATTACTGCATGTCCACGGTATGCTTTCTATAATAAACTCCCTGATGGCCCCACAACAACCCTAAAAAACACTTAAAATGGAACTGGTGTCTTACTGAGTGGAGGATATTGGGTTACTGTTTGGAAGGGGTGCACCCCTTCTCAAGCAGCAACCACAATTCTTCTCAGGGTGAAGTCACATGCAAATCCTAAATTAACCTTTCCTCAAAACTTAAGTAGGTTGGGATAGTGCAGTCAGGCTTAACTCAGAGGCAATGTGTATAGTATTTGTGCAAGAGTATTTGTGCCCACAACAGATATAGACAAATGAAGTAATTTGGAATAAATAAAACAAGACCAAAATTACAAAGATCCAATTAGTAGAACAGCAGATATCCAATAAAAAAGTATAAGTAAAAATAGCTCCATAAGAAATACAGCACAAACTGGGGATATCTGGTTATGCTGCATCGGGACAAAGTCACAAGTTCAGGCTGACTATAATGGAGTGTGGGTTGGATACAGGGACCAAGTTAGGCCTGCTGAACAGAGTACCTTAAACCCTGATTTGCACAGCATTGTGAGGATCAGCTTCAAAGATGTGTTGGACAGCTGAAGAGATGTGTCAGTTCTAAGATGCGACGAGGCTGCAATGCAAGGCCTGCGTCCTCATTGTGTATCCCTTAGATGAGGCTTGCGATGCAAAGTCCGGTGTCGAGAATATGGTGCACAGTCGGGACGATGCGTCAGGTCCAAGGATCAGTGAGGCTGCGATGCAGAGTCTGGCATAGTCATCAAGACTAAGGCCATATGTATGTAGGAAAAGTGTTGCGATTCGGAATTAGCAATTTTTACCGAATCGCTGATTCCGAATCGCAAATCGCGATGTATCTAGAAAATCGCAAATATTTAGCGATTCGGTAAAAATCGCTAAATATCTGCGAGAATGTGAAAAGCAATTCCTTAAACCGGAAAAAAACGCAAAATTGCGATTCCTTAACGGGAAAAATCGCAAAATTGCGATTTTCGCTAAACAGCCAATCGGAACACTGGTGCAGTCTGATGACATCACCACCAGGAAGTAACAGAGTACCCATGCTGCAACACTGTTTGTAGAGGGAGACTCACAGAGAGGGAGTGAGTGAGACTGAAGACTGCTCCAGGCACACCATGGCTGATAGTGGCAGCAAGGAAATGGATGCAACACAGCAGCAGGAAGGAGAACATGCCAGAAAGCGCAAAATGAAGTTTTCAGAGGCAGAAATAGAGACCCTCATCCAGGAAATGGTGCATAACCAGGACTTGCTAGTTGGTAAAAATTCCCTGAAAGTCCCAGAGGCCAGGAAAAGGAGGATTTGGGGAGAAATACAGGCAAAAGTTAATGCCCTGGGAGTCACTCACAGGACTGTAGAGGTGCTTCGCAAGCGCTGGTATGATCTGCTCCAACGCTCCAAGGAAATGCTAGCTGCCAGGATGGAGCAGTCACACCTCACCGGTGGGGGAACATCTACAGTGCCTGATCCTACACCACTGGAGGAACTTGTGAAGGGTACACTTGCAACTGAGACCGTGAAGGGCGTGGCTGACCTAGACAGCTCGGAGCAACCACCATCCACTGCAGGTAAGAATCATGCCATCACTACCCCACCCCCCCCCCCACCCCCACCCCCTGCATCATCCTAGAGGGTAGGGGAAGCACATTCAGAGCCAAAGCAGTCCCAAAGGCAGTCAGAGTAATGCATGATGGGAGATGCAGTGAAATGTAAATATGAGTTGTGTTACGCAGCCCCGCTAAGCCACATTTCCTTGTGCAGGTCAGGAAAGGGAACTCAATCAGTGATGTAGACCCAATAGTCTTGGAAATTTATTTAAAAAGAACAAATGAAACTAATAATGATGTGTGCTGTTCTGTCCACAGCACCAGCAATCACCCAGCCCACACGCAGTGGAACATTGAGGGACCATCCAGAGTCCGGAGAAGCAGGGCAGGAGCCAGAGTCAGATGGGGAGGACAGCCCTGTCAATCCTCCCAAGAGACGTAGGCGGCACGTAGTGAGGCCACTGCCACCAATGGAGGATGAGGCAGAGGACAGTAATGCTAATCAGCAGTCCCAAGGAGCACAGCCACAGCATGAGTCCAGGCCTCAGGACAGGCAACGTCAACAGGGCCTAGGAAGACGCACACAACGCAGAGCCGGCAGCGTGGCTGAACAGGAGGATGAGACTGTCTTTGCAGGCTTGGAATTAAATATGCTCCAGGTGCAGCACCTGCAAGCGAAAAACATAAAGTCAATGCAACGTGAAATGATGGCAGGGCTCAGGGGCATACAAGTAGAGGTGAGGGATGCCATGCGCGAGCTATGTGGGGAGCTGCGAGCAGAACGTGCTGCGCGGCGCAGGGAGCAGGACCGCTTGGAACATTATACACGGGCCATCAATAGATTGTCCTCTGCCATCAACGTGTCTTCCAGGCGCAGCATTCTCATGCAGCATGAGTTTGCACATGGCATGCAAGACATCGCCACAGCTGTTGTGCAGGCAACATCCGCTGTGAATGAGCTGAGGGCACTCCGTACAGCTGGGCCAGGAGTACTCACTCCCAGTGAGGAGGACGCACAGTCTGTGCGGAGCAACAATACCCACCACCCAGCCAGGAGAGGCGCCGTAGTGGCTGGAGCGGTCGCCCCACTACGCACAATTAGGAAGACTTTAAATTCACACCAGTTATATTTTTGCACTGTGACTTGAACATGTGCTCTACATTTTGAGTGTGACTACTTGCCACAGAGGATATGTGGCATTGTTTACTGAGTAAAATTAAAGCATTAACAAAATTACAAGTTGTTGTCGTCTTATTCCTTACCTAGAAGTAGTTGCGCATAATCTCATCACGCCTCTGTCGTCCAGCTGCAGCACCAGCTACACCAGCTGCACCAGCTGCCATGCGTCCTGGTCCAGGCCCCTCCACGTCAGAGGAATCGGATTCTGTCAACTCTACTGCCGTGCCTTTCCTTGTGGCGATGTTGTGCAGCATGGCAAATGCTACAACGATTTTGCAGCAGGTTTCTGGGCTGTATTGTAGCACTCCTCCGCTTTTATGGATGCAGCGAAATCTGCTCTTCAGTATGCCTAATGTTCTTTCAATGGTGCCTCTTGTGCTAATGTGTGCCCGATTGTATCTCCGCTCACCAGCAGTTGTGGGATTGAGGTAGGGTGTCAAGATGAAGTCCCGGACTGCATAGGCACTGTCACCTGTGGTTGTAAAGGTAAATGGTTAGTGGCTGTAATGGACATGTAATTCAGTGGTAATGTACCCTATGTGGACAAGCATTTACCTAGTAAGTACCCCTAGCCAAATTCTCCTCTGGACAGTCTACGGTATAGGCCACTGTGTCTGAACATAAATGAGTCATGTGTGCTGAAAGGATACTTTGCTACTATATCAGTTATGATATTTTTAGCATCACACACCACCTGTATGTTTAGTGAATGGTAGCATTTCCTGTTCCTATATATATACTCATTGTGTGACGGGGGTGAAATGGCGATATGTGTCCCGTCAATACATCCTATGACGTGGGGGAATTGGGCTATGCTGTAGAAGTCCAGCTTGGTCTGGGCAAGTTCCTGTGGGGTGCTGGGGAAGTGTATGTGGTGTGGCATTCTGTGTACCATGGCATCCAGGAATGCATGGAAAAAGCGCGACAGTGCACTTTGTGATACCCCTCCCACTGAGGCTATGACCCCCTGAAAACTACCTGAGGCCAGCAGGTGTAGTGAACACAGGACCTGAATGTGTGGGGGGATGGCTTGTGTCCTACGTGTGGGGTGTTCTAGATAGGGTCTGAGCTCATCAATTAAATCCATAATACTGTCTTCCTCCAGTCTGTGATGGCTGTAAATGTCCTCCTCTGTGCGCTGGTAGATGGTGATGCGGTCACGGAATGTCCTCTCCTGGCGCCTCCTCCTTTGCGCAGCAGCTCTCAGTCTTCGCCTCCTTGCAATGACATACAGCCCAGCCATTGTGGAAAAGAGTCTGTTGCATTGTGGGATTCCTTATATACTTTGCACCTGGTATCCACCTGCTCCTACTTGGTGGTAATTGCGATGTGCTATTTTGCGAATTTGCTCATTTCGCTATTTGCGATTTTTTGATACATACCATTGCGATTCCTTATTTGCGATTGCTTCATTTGCGATGTTCGCTAACTGCATGGTCGCAAATTAAGGAATCGCAATGATAATCGCAATTTTTTGCATCACACAATTTAAGGAATCGCTATTATTGCGATTCCCAAAATTGCGATGCATTTTTCCTTCATACATTGGGAAATGCTGGTTTTTGGTCGCAAACGCAATTTTTTTGCGATTCGCAGCGTTTGCGACCAAAAATTGCCTTCATACATATGGCCCTAAATCATCAAGAAGGGAGGGAGAAGGAAGGCGTACTCCGTTCAGCTTCCTTGAACTCAATATGCAAAAAATCAAAAGGGAAAGGATCACTTGTCCTGCATAACCTGGGTATGCATTTTTTCGATGTGTCCTAATTAAAAAACCCTCCTACACGTGTCTTAAGGATGGTGTGGGTGGTATATCTTAGTTCTCCCCCTATCGAACACGTGTCTGCATCATCATCGGGTTAGTGATTATGCAGCCTCCACCCGGAGGAAAACCCCTGGTTAAGACAGTAGTGATCAGTAATGTGTTATAGGTGCAAAATCTATAAAAATCTCTTACAGCCAGAATGTGATTTTAATAGGTCTGGATTCAAGATGGAAGTAAAAATATTTGGCGTGCATTTCAAGGAGTATTTAGGATTCTCACGCACTGTTTTGAGCTAGTATACTTAAAAAGGTCGACATATTTCAGCCCTTGTTTGTACATGTGTGTCAGGTGGGCTTTCTTCAGGACCAGTGTACAGTGTGACCAGAGATCTTGGGTGTCTCCACAAGTGTAGTCCTAGAAAGAGATTTTCTTTGCAGGGAGCAACGTGAAAGAAAAAGATATATTAATCTTAGTCTTAGTAAGGTCTTGTAAGTACCTGGGAATACAAGAAACAAGAGGGAAGGGGAGGAGGAAGGGAAGGGGTTTAAGGACACATATAGTAAAGCATTTTTCCTTATTGGTTACAGCAAATGGAAAATGGCAATATTTTGTCAAACCACACAGCCATCAAATGGCAAAGGTTCACTCTCTCACTCTATTGTATCTCATAAGGGCAAAATGTCTCTGCTTATTCTGTTTTATGCCTCAAGTCTGTATCAAAACATTTGTAATACTGGTGAAGCAGTTTGTTTGCCAAAGGTCATGGTGGTATAAGCGGCAATGTGTTACAAATAAGGTCCTCAATACACCCATACTTTCATTCGCATCCTTTCGATGTGAGTGAAAAAGGTCACTGTGCCCGTCCATTCTCACTTGATTACAGAACGGAAAACGTTTGTTATCTTATTGTTATATTCAAATTCGCGCTCACTCACTCTCGCAATGCTGATGGTAATATTGGCATAAAAACAGGTTTAAATTCATGCTGGTTAAGGCTGCCTGTACGATTTTTTGGCCAGAATAATGTTGCGCCTTTAATGCGGGTTTAATTTAACTACCGCATTCAGCCGTTGGTATTCAAAAATGCCCCCTACGTACCTTACGCGGTTCAATTTGATGCCTCAACGGGTCCGAGGTATTGAGCGAGGCCTGCTAATTAAAGTTCAGAGAAAGTAGTGTGTTTAGTAAAAAAACGAATACTTTACAGTTTTGTTGCTGGCGTGATGGTTCCTCCAGTACCTGCGGTCTCGTGGTGAGCATGACTTGTGCTGACTCTTCCTCTTCAAAACCCGGATGTTTGGTGCTGCTTCCGGGTGTAGGTTACACCGTTTCTGGATCGGAATGGAAACTGAAGGAAGACTATGGAACATAGCCCACCTAGTATTTTTTCTGGATACTCAGTAAAATTATTAAAAAAAGGAACAGATTATTTTAATGGATAAGTGTATTTAGAAACCTGTGTTAATTAAAGAGGGGTATAATGGATTGAGTGGTGTGAATTAAAGCGCTAAACTCATTTTGGCTAACGTGGCTTGGTATTCGGAGATGGATGGTCCTTGTTAATATGTGTAGATCATATTAGTTGTTAACTGTGTTGTGGGCATTGCTGTTTATATTTCCCATGTGAGTCGTAAATAGCTAGTTTTATATGACTGAAGTCACTCTGGGATTCTGTGTTCAAGAGATGCAGGTCCAGTCCTTCTCACTCAGGCAGGAGGGCAGCAGGTAGAAAGTCAGCACAGCAAGGAAGCAGCACAGCAAGACAGTAGTCAGGAAGAGGGCAGTCCAGCAGAATGGCAGTCTTTTAGCAGCACAGCAGCCCTACTTCCTTGCAGAGTATTCACTGGTCTAGAAGGGTACTGAAGAGTTTGTGTCTGAGGTCAATGGGATTCTGTGTTCAAGAGATGCAGGTCCAGTCCTTCTCACTCAGGCAGGAGGGCAGCAGGTAGAAAGTCAGCACAGCAAGGAAGCAGCACAGCAAGACAGTAGTCAGGAAGAGGGCAGTCCAGCAGAATGGCAGTCTTTTAGCAGCACAGCAGCCCTACTTCCTTGCAGAGTATTCACTGGTCTAGAAGGGTACTGAAGAGTTTGTGTCTGAGGTCCAATGTGTGGAGACAGGACACATCCTATTCAAGTGTAAGTGGGACTGTGCCCCAGCTCCTCCATCCCGTCCTGCCAGTGATGGCCCATCCATGTACACACCAAGCTCCCTATTGTGTGTGTCCATCTATGAGGAATGCACACAGCTCAACTGTCAGTTACACCCAGTCACATGACCCAGGTACAGGCTCCAGGCGCTAAATGGTGTAGGCAAGAACATTCCAACTTTCAAAAAAGTGTAATTTTCGAAATTGCAATTTATAATCTGACTTCACAATAAGTTAAGATTTTAAATTCAAATTCCAGGGACACCAAGCATAAACTGATCACCTGCTCCCATTTGGAAATTGTACTTATAAAATGTAATAAAGTAACTCCAACGTTATCTCATGGGAGAGGTAGGCTTTGCAGCTGTACTGTCAGGACATGTAAAACTAAAAAGTACAAGTCCTACTTTTTAAATACATTGCCCCCTGCCCTCTGGGTATCCATGGCCTACCCAGGGGAGACATATTTATTTATAAAGGAAGCTTTGGGCCTGGCAAAAGGTTTATTTTGCCAGATCGACATGGCAGTTAAAACTGCACACACAGTGTCAGGAACGTTGTAGCTCAGATTGGTGTGTCAGGTCTTAAGGTTAAAATTGGAAGGAACACAGAAATATCCATATAATGGACGCTAGTTCCGCCGTCTACTAAACTAGCCTTGAAACAGTTTTTGAACTTACTGAATAGTTCTCCTGAAATCAGCTCGCGAAGTAATGGATGCTCTATGCATGAGAAGAGTCAGTGGTCGAGTGTCTGGGCATGTGGGGTGTCAGCCGCTCTCAACATGCATGCTCCAGAAACAAACAAGGCACTTCAACTGGATTGTGAGAGGAAGTGTCTCAATAGCGCGCTTCACCTCTGAAAATTAATTATCATAAATTCGACACTGGAATAGTGTTTCAGCTCTGAGTTTGTATAGAGCGTTCTTATGTGTATTCTCAGTGAGTTCCTGTGTGTAATTTTCCAAAAGACTATGCAGGCAGACAATCATTTCTAACAGAAAATTTGTGGCTGAATCTGAGGTAGTGTCTCAACCATAAAAAGAATCAAGTCAACATTGACTTCAAGATACAGTGAGTGTTGGACTTGGCCCTTTTGGCAGGTTCACCCCTGAACTTTTTTGCCTTAAGGTCTCACAAAGTGGTAGTGATTTTTGGCCTCTGCACACTTTTGCACTGTGGCCCAGTGTAAAGTGCGTGCGCTCTCTGAGTGCGTGTGGTGAGATTGGCCTACCCTCCCATCGGAATGCATGGGGGATTTGTGTGTCCATGGTAATTCCTGATATGAGAGGAGTGCAGGGGCGAGTTTAGTATGGATGAACTCCTGAGAATAAATGCTTTGCAATGGTGTGCGCAGATTTTTGGTGACTCGTGGAGAAATGCCAATTTTATAAGTTGGCATTTCTGTGTGCTCTGTGTCTGCCTGCCTGATGTTAATTGCATGTTTGGCTTGTGAATGACAGGTGCTGGATGATGTGGGTGGCTCCAGGAGCCAGAATAGGTCTGCTCAGTGGTAAATAGGGAGATCTGCATGTAGATGGGAGGGAGGAGTTGCACCTGGGACCTGAATAGGACTGAGCCTTCTCTCCACAATGCCGGCCCCGCCCCCTGTGGTGCGTCTAATCCCAGAGCCTCCACCTGACAAAGGAGAGTGGAGCTGAGCAAAACAAAGTGCTCCAAAGCTCACTTGAACAAGTTGCATCTGGTTCCCCATGCCCTGCACCTTTACACAAAGGGAAAGGTAGTATAAATATAGCGGCTTTGACCCCATGTAAATGTTCAGTGTTCCTGTTCTGTTCCTGATGGATGGGGCTTGCTGCTGCTGGGGCCCAGGAGGGACCGCCACGGGTGCTGCCTCCCTGCTGGAGGACCCCGTGTGCTGGCCCCTGGGCCCAGCTCTGCCCCTCAACCCCTTCCTTGGAATTTGGTTGTTCACTTGCCTGGAGGGTGGGTCTGCTGCTGCTGGGGCCCAGGAGGAATCGCCATGGGGACTGCCTCCCTGCTGGAGGGCCCTGTTTGCTGACCCCTGGGCCCGCTATGCCCCTGAACCTCTCCTGGACTTTTGCTGAGGGCCTGTGGCTCCTAAACCTGAAGTGCGCTTTTATTTGGATTTCTCCCGAAGCAACCAGGAGAAAAGTCAAGCCCCACAAGAGAAGTGCTGCGACCACTAAAGGGTGAGTCCTGCCTCTGCCCCAGCCGGGGAGTGGAGTTCGAGGGACTTTGGGTTGGGAGAGGCAGAGTCAGAGCGGCCCCGTCTGGCAGCGGGCCACTCTAACGTTGTTGAGCAGTTTCCAGAGGCCATCCCTATGAGCGGGCCCGCCGTAGCGGGCCGCTCCAACACTTAGGGGCATGTTTATTTTAAGTGCATGTGTGTGGCTCTAATGTCAAGGGCACAGATGTGCCAGGGCCCCCGTCACCTTGCCATTTCAGCTGCCCCACTCGCAGAGGGCAGCTGCAATGCTATGGGACCCCGAAGAGGCACAGCTGTGGCAGGGCCTATTTGTCTGTTTCTAGCTGCGCCACACCAGCGCGGGCAGCTGCACCATTTAGCATGAAGGATTTGGAAGTCTCTGAGGAGGACAGAGGAGGCACAGAGGTGCCAGGCCTTCAAAAATCTTCACAGCTGCCCAGCAAGTAGTGGGCAGCTGCTACGTATAGGCCCAAAATTCTTTGGGGGCATGTTGTTGAGTTAGGAGTGAGATGCACTCCTTTGCTCCATCTCTTCACAGCTGCACAGCACTCAGTGCCAGCTGCAAAATTTATAACTGCGCAGATTGCGCACCCTTGTCTTTCACTGCTTCGGCAGTGCGCCCTGACTCTTGGGACATGTGGCATTTGAGCCACTTCTTGAGATGGCCAGTTGGCCAGGGGAACTGTTAGGATTGTAGGGTGCCAGGCCCTAATGAGATTATGTTGTGCTAGGAAATGTAATGTATGTAGTATGATTACCGAGCACCCTGTTTGATACCTCTAAATGTGTTTTTATGATTATGACGTTGTTTTGCATATTATGGTTTATGCTAGTGAGATTATGTTTCACTGTGTGATTTATTTCCTAATGTGACTCATGCTTAGGAGGTTAGGGTCTAATGTTTTTAGACTTATGAGAGGATTGCATAATGTGTTTATGCTGGTGAGGTTGTCGCAGAATGTAATTCGCGCCTGATGTGATACTGTGCATAATGTAGTTTATGTTACAGGCTGATGCTAAGTACAGTGGCTACCAGTGGTTACTGGTTGTACGTTTGTGATATGTTTTACTTTTACTACGTTCACTCTGTGATGGTTCTGACAGTGGTCAGTGGGCCCTGTCAGGTGTAAATAATCCCTTGAAGGTATGACCCAGTGCCAGGTGGCACCATGTATATTATGTGTTTACTATTCTATTGTGTTTTGAGAATACAAAGGCTATTTTTGATATAACCTTGTATGGAGTTCCTTTTGTAGTGTGCCTGTGATGTTGCTGTTGTGTGAATGCGCAAATGCTTTACACATGGCCTCCAGGATAAACCCGACTGCTCATGCCAAGCTAACAAGGGGGTGAGCTGGGGTGTTCTTTGGCGTGTAACTCCCTTGCTCTGACTAGAGTGGTGGTCTCTGCTTGGTTTGGTGCAAGCCTTAGCCAACCAGAGATCCCATTTCTAACAGTGAGCAATTCCATGGTGTATGCGGTAAGAGACATTTCTTTAATTATCACTACATTAAAACTAGTGTGACACTCAACCGTTTGAAGCACAACCACAGAGAATGATGGCCTAATCACACATGATGAATACATGTTCTTACACAATGAAAATCCTAAAACCCTAGTGCTATATTTGATCCCGAAAGTCCACTAGAATCCAACAACACCTCTTGGGTGACCTATAATATCTGTGCAAGGGAGTTTATTGGAAAACACCTCAAAGTATATTGACTTTATCTTGTAACACCATCTAAAGAATTTACCTTCCTATGTAAGTGACAGAGGGAATTTTTTAAGGCTGATTTATGATTTCCTCATGGAGGATGACTATGTTTTGATGGCACTTGATATTACTGTATTGTATACAAGCATTCAATAGGAGGATGCTTGAGGGCAATGGGTTGTATTTTACAAAGCAGACAGGTCAGTCTGTACAAACACACACATATGCTTATCACTATGGCTAAGAGATGTTTAGAATGGAACTTCTTCTTTCTTTTGGGGGGAGAGTTGTTCCAAAAGATCAGTGAGACTGGGATGGGCAGCTTGAATCTAGATATAGAGGCAGGTGACCTCTGCATGTTGGCTTAATTTCAACAAATGTCATCAATCTCTGCACATAAATGAGTTGGACTAATTGTATTATATAAAAAAGGATTATCTTATGTTTTGTTGGAATATCAAATGATTATCTAACTGTGACTCTAGTTATAAACATGAGGGAATACTGATGTATTGAACTTAATTATAAGAAAAATGTTTTATTTATATATGGAAGCTATTTTTGTAGTTATAAAAAAAAGATTTTATAATCCACAAAAAATAATAAAATATGAATAAATTCACTGATGTTTTTGTATCAATGACACTGATAAAGAATTGTAATGAATGAATAATTATCCAGAGTTCTTATGCCCTTGCCTTTAGATTAAAAAGCACTCTGCCTGGTAATTCTTTTTCTAACTTGCATGCCGCATTCCTGACATTGTGGCGGGCGGTGCTCAAAGCACAGCCCGCCGCAGTGCCAGAAATAAAAGTTGTGCATTTGTCGGCACAATATGACTGGCACCGCTCAGTGTCTGCCATGTTGTACTGGCAAATGCAGGGGTTACCATAGGTACCCCCCTTGTGCTCCCCGCACACCCCAGAATCCCTGGGGGGGCCCGCTACGGGCCCCTAATGGCGAGGACCGCCTGCCTTCAACACCGCCACGGAAAGGCATGACCCCACTTGGAAAAGAGAGCCATAACTGTGAGGTCTTTACCTGAATAAATCAAGTCGTCCCCATGATATTGATGTATAGATCAATGAAAATGTAAGCAGCATTGTTGATTTCTTGCAGAGCTGAATAGTTGTATCCTAAAACTGTATTTGAGCAGCTGGGATGACGTGGGATACGTGTGCAACAATTATCGAAAAATGAAATATGGCTAGAAATCGCACAAATTATAGTGTATTAGGGAGTAACATTGAGTTTAACATGTGGTTAATTGATTATTAATCAATATGGCAATGAATATACCATGTGCGATGATGTATTGCAACCAATTTTAAATGATGGGTATCATGATTATATTTAAAATAGTGATGTGGGACAAAGTATACTGCAGTGAGAAACTTGTGCATCTAGGAATGAAATGGAACGCAAGTCTTTTCTCCTTTTTTATGATCAAGGAATTGTAAAAGCATTGCCATTGTATGTGCATGCCATGAGACCAAGCTCATTGTGGTCGACCGGAACATGTTGGCAGAAGTGCAATAAAGTAACTGTTAACTGTGTAGGCAGGTGTCTGCTTTGATGTTTAGAGGAGAAAGGTTGTGTGCTGATATATAAAAATATATATCTATAAATTTATATGCATACATATATATATATTCCATCAAAAAGAGTTGCCCCATGAGAGAGCCTCTCACAGGTAGGTTTCATTTCTTTGCGTTTTACTGATGAAAGCTGCAGCGCAGGACACTGGATATCGTTCCCAATGTCGATCAGCCGACGCGTTTTGTTCTCCATTGCACTTTGTCACAGGTTAATTGTTTCAACAGCGTGGAACACATATGAATACCTAATAAAATTCAAGAGACAGACCCCAGTGGGCATAGGCAGAAGCACTGCCTGCAGGAAACTGTAGTGTCCATAGAGTATTGCTCCAGTGAGCTGTTACCGCGTTGTAAAAAATTATTTAAAAATAAAACACCCCAGTTGGTTGGTTCAATGTCCCAATTTCCCTGGGTTGCATCATAAGTCTCTCACCACGCACCCCCTGTCCAGTTCGCTGCTAACATCGAGTGACATGAGCATTGGTCCGCATCCATACAGCAGGGCTTCTTTCACGGCTGTGCCAGTCATTTACATTCCATCAAAAAGAGTTGCCCCACGAAAGAGCCCACACAGGTAGGTTTAATTTCTTTGCGTTTTATTGATGAAAGCTGTAGCGCAGGTCACGGGATATCGTTCCCAATCTTGATGAGCCGACGCGTTTCGTGCTCCATTTCACTTTGTTACAGGCTAATTGTTTCAACAGCTCGGAACACAAACAAAGGCATGATAAAGTTCAAGAGACACGCCCCAGTGGGCGTAGGCGGAAGCACTGCCTGCTGGAATCTGTTGTGTCCATAGAGTATTGTTCCAGTGGCATTGTAAAAAATTTTTTAAGAATTAAACACGCCAGTGGGTTGGTCCAATGTCCCATTCTCCCTGGGCTGCATCATAGGTCTCTCACCACGCACCCCCTGTCGAATTCGCTGTTCACATCGAGTGACATCAGCATGTCATGTGATCAAGGTCCGGCTGGACCAAAACGCGTTATTGCAGACGCAAAATAAATAGTTAGAGCACTTACTCTGTGGTCCGTACCTGCTTTGGTCAGTGAAGAGCAGATTGAAAAGGCAGTCGATTTGGATTATATATATACATATATATATCGACAGGAACTCCGCAATACCACCTCCAATCCCACAGGACCGGTGAAGCATGAGACAGACCACAGCTTTTCCAGGTAAGTTTTATTTTTCCAGTTTTTCCATGAACCAACCAAACATGAGGCGTTTCGGGCTTTGCAGCCCTTGTTCACATATATCATAGCGCCATCGCAAATATTGGTGGAAATATAAGAAGATATATCAGTGAATCATTCATAAGCACTGTTAGAGATATTGAGATTCTGATAAATGTTTTTATACAGTTATTTAGATAGTGAGTTATCTACTGTGATGGTTAGAAATAATTATGTAGTCATCATTTTTTTTTATGGGTATGTCTATTGAATTCCTGCTTTTGCTTTTTGTTTTCTGCTTTCGCAACGTAACCGCGGGGATCGCGATGACCAACGTCATCGCGATCTCTGGTCTCACCGCGAAAACAGAATATAGGTTTTAGAGATGGTTTTTCTAGAAATACACTAGAGTTTGAAGTGTACACTAATAAACCCCTAGTGTGTAAAATGCTGTGATATGTGTGCATATATGTGTATTTCACTTAATGAAAAAGTTGCGATCATCGCAGTTAACAGCAATGCCGCAACTTCCCGAATTACGGCGAAAATGGAAAAAAGGTCTTAAAGATGGATTTTAAAGAAAGATAGTACCAAAACATAAGTTTAATCATGTGTTTAAAGAAGCATGTATATAGTATTATATGTAATATACATAGTGCAATGCTTGGAATGTATTTGTTTTACTTATTATTTTTGGATGTGCTGGTGGCCGTTGAATGTCTGCTTATGTTTTCAAGACGTATTCATGACCATTGCAATATCGCAAAGATTTCCAAAATCTAAGGGAAAGGATCTTTTTAAAGAAAATTAATAATATTTTGGGTACTAGGGTAGCTCTGACAAGAGCCTTTGTGTGGATTGTGTGTATATGACAGCTACACCTAATACCGGATGCAGAGGTTCAGGTCACTGTAAAACACCCTGTTGCCTTCTTCTGTAAAGTGCACTCCGTCATTTCTATAAATTCATGTCAAAATGCAATGCTCTCTACGGATTGCAGAAAAAGTTTTGTTAACATGTTTCCTAGTTTTGTCAATCTGTGGACAGAATTGATTTGACCACTTCCATTTCTGTCTTTGGCATATATCAGAGTACACCAAGACAGTGTGAGTGAAAAGCAACATCAGTCCTATAAAGGTTTCTTTCATTAGGATTTCCAGTCAATGTGCCTAGGTCATTGTCACCACAGTGTAAAATCATGAGGTGAGGACCTCAGGAATCCATAATGGATTTAACCAAAGCCATCAACTGATTAAACTTCAACCCTCTGTGGCAAAACCAAGTAATCTGCACATTTGGCAAACCCAATTCCCTGTCAATACCTCTCTTTTTTGCAGCCTCTTTATCCCAATAAATATAGCTGTGGCCTGCAATCCATACTCTGAGCATTTTGAAGTGAAGGAGCAACAGCAGTCAGGAGAAGGCTGGAGCTGAATGAGGTCGTTTTACAAAATGAAAAGCAGTTAAAATGGAGGTGTTCTAAAATAAAATATATATTTCATTGGATGCTGTCAGTATGAAAGTGAATAAAATAAGGTAGTGTGTTGGATGCCTTAGCAAGAAGTCCTATTATTGGCTGTTGTTTAAAAAAGAAATGCAATAGAGTCATGGATATGCTTTTGAATCTGCTATGTCTTATATGGAAGTAGCATGTTCCATCTAGAACGTGCTGTGGACTTGTGACCTACTGGTTCCCCTGGGTTGCTAGGTACACTGAGCTAAGAGTGCAATGGGGTCAAGGATGTTAAAGAAGCAGAATAGTTTTAGGTTACAGGGGTGTTATAGTTAGGAATTAACATTTGAAAAACCTTAGAAATTCACAGAAAAACCAAAGGTTACAGGGACATTATAGTTAGGAAATATAATTTTTAAAACCCTTAGAAATTCACTGGAAAAAAACAAAGATTATAGGGATGTTATAGTTAGGCTGACATTTCACTAGTACAAAACCAGAGAAATTGAGCAGTTATAGTTAGCTGAGCTAACTATAAATCGCACCACCGCAATGCACTGCTTATGACCTTACAAATTACATCACTCATGACACGGTCAGTGACATCCCTGATGACATCTCAAATGGCATCTCATCACAGATGATATCGCTGATAACATCATCTACAGGATCTCAGACACACCCACTCAAACCTTAATATAAACTTTCATACACCCACTCCAACTTCTACACTAGCATTCTCAAAACCATCGACACACCCATATCAGTACTTACTCACCCACTCCCTTGATTCATAGGTCCAGACACACACATCCATTCATTTACCCATATAACCACTCTTATACCAATAAACTCACTAATACAGCCACGGATATATCCACTCATATACTGATATAGCCACTCACACATAGTATGTCACTCATAGAGCTGCTCACACACATACTCACTCACCTATAGAGTCAATCACACAGCCATTCACTCACCTAAATAGTTATACACACACTCACTTATTCATACAGCTACTAACACATACTTACTCACCTATATAGTCACAAGCACACACTCACCCATAGTTCCACTCTCACAATTGCTCAGTCACACATACAGTCACTCATATACTCCAACCCTTACCTATACTGACTTCCACATATGCAGTTACTCACCCTTATATCATTAGCACATCCATTCACTTACTGACACAGCAATACACACACTCACTCACTCATACAGCCCCTTACACACACACACTCAATAACCCATAGAGCCACTGACTCACCCACTCACTTATCCATGCAGGCAGTTACACACCCTCTCACCTACCCACAAAGACATTGAGACACCCATAGATGTACTCAGGCAACCAATCACTCATCCATACAGAAACTCACAAACCTATAAAACCACATAGACACCAAGTGACAGACAGATATAAACATTCACACAAGTCACTCACCCATACATTCACTAAGACACTTAATTATTCACTTATACAGTTATTCACACATCAACTGAATCATTCCAATCAGGCACTCATACACCCATTGATTCACCAATGCAACTTGGTATGTATATTTAACACTCAAAGTTTTTTTTAAACGCTCACAGAAATTGGAAAATGTCATCAGTGAAGTCATTTGAGATGTCATGAGTGATACCATCAGTGATGTCGCTGACCATGTCATAAGTGATGTAATATGTGAGGTCATAAGCAGTGCATTGCGGGGTGCAAGTTATAGTTAGATCTCTAGTGTCTGTGCGTTCCACCGTGTTTGGCATATTGGTCTCAGGATAATTTCTGTCTTTGAATCTTTTGCACATCCATAATTTTCCTTTTTCATATTTTTCGTGATCTGATATAATTCTTTTCATGCATAGTAGCTGTCAGTAGGGTAAATGCTTCTTTAATTATGCCAGATGAAAACTTTCCAAGAGCAACAAATTATTTTGGTCTGTGGCTTTGACATGGATGTTGGTACTGATTTTGTTAGTAAAATTACTCTACATCTAAAAATGAGCTTCTTAGCTTGCTGATTTAATGTGTGAAACTAATGCATGTATCCAGAGAATGTAGCTCTAGAATAACCTTCTCCAATTCCAGTTTATTTCTTGTACCATTCCAGGGAAACATCCGTAACAACAAGGCCAGAGCCACGAGTTCCGGAAGCACACAAGTCAAACAACAACTTGCCTGAACAACTACTTTGCCTTAATCAAGCATGTGCATGGTTAAGGTAAAGTTGGTCTAGTGTTTGGGATGGGTGGGTAGAGAGGAGCGTTGGAAAGAGAAGAGGACAGGGATGAAGGGTTCGGAGTAGTTTTTAGGGGGTGGAGGTTTGAGGTCGTTTTTAGAGGATGGAAAAGCGAGGTAGTTTTTAGGGGGTGGGAGATCAGGGTAGTTTTTTGGGGTGTGGAGGGTTTGGGTAGTTTTATAGGGGTGGGAGTGTTTTGAGGTTATTTTTAGAGAGTCGGGGTTCAGGGTAAATTTTAGAGGATGGGGGTTAGGGGTAGTTTCTAGGGGGTTGGGTGTTTGGGGTAGTTTTTAGGGGTGGAGCATTCAGGGTAGTTTTAAGGGGGTGGGGGTTTGGGGTAGTTTTAAGGGGGTGGGGGTTCTGGGTAGTTTTAAGGGGGTTGGAGGGTTTGGGGTAGTTTTTAGGGGGTGAGAGGGGTTCAGAGTAATTTTTATGGGGTGGTGTTTGGGGTATTTTTAGGGAGGTGGGGGAGTTCAGGGGAGTTTTTAGGGGGTGGGGGATTTATTGTAGTTTTTAGGAAGGAGTTCAGGGTAGTTTTTAGGGGGTGGGAAGGATTCAGAGTAATTTTTAGGGGATGGGGTTTGGGAAAGTTTTTAGAGGGTGGGGGTTTCGGTCATTTTTAGAAGGTTGGGTGTGTTTAGGGCTCAGGGGGAGCGGGAGGGGGTGGTAAACTTAGCCACAGATAGCTGTTTACCATACAAGTCAAGTCAAGTCAAGTCAAGTATTTGTATAGCGCACTACTCACCCAGAGGGTCTCAAGGCGCTTGAGACGGGGGTAGGGGTTCGCTACTTATCAAATAGCCAGGTTTTGAGTTGTTTTCTGAAGGATAGGTGGTTCTGAGTAAGGCGGAGGTGGGTGGGGAGAGAATTCCAGGTTTTGGCCGCTAAGTAGGAGAATGATCTTCCTCCTGTGGTGGCTCTTCGGATGCGTGGAATCGCGGCGAGGGCTTGGTTGGATGATCATAGTTGGCGGGTGGGGGTGTAAAAGGTCAGGCGCGTGTTGAGGTATTTGGGTCCTAGGTCGTAGAGGGCTTTATGTGCGTGGGTGAGGAGACGGAACGTTATTCTCTTGTTAACGGGGAGCCAGTGAAGGTCTCTCAGGTGGCTGGATATGTGATTGTGGCGGGGTATGTCTAGGATGATCCGGGCGGAGGCGTTCTGAATGTGTGGGAGTTTATTCTGTAATTTGGCTGTGGTTCTGGCGTAGAGGGTGTTTCCATAGTCCAGTCGGCTAGTGACAAGTGCTTGGGTGACCGTCTTTCGTGTTTCGGTGGGGATCCATCGGAAGATTTTTCTGAGCATACGTAAGATGTTGAAGCATGATGATGAGATGGCGTTGACTTGTCTGGTCATCGAGAGGGAGGAGTCTAGAATGAATCCCAGGTTGCGGGCATGGTCCGTTGGTTTGGGTGCGCTGCCTCGGGCCGGTGGCCACCAGGAGTCCTCCCATGCAGAGGGGGGTGAACCTAGGATGAGGACTTCCGTCTTGTCTGAGTTCAGTTTTAGGCGGCTGTTCTTCATCCACTCGGCTTCGTCTTTCATCCCTTCGTGTAGGTTGGTTTTGGCAGTGTTTGGGTCTTTGGTGAGGGAGAGGATCAGCTGGGTGTCGTCTGCATAGGAGATGATGTTGAGGTTGTGCTGGCTTGCAATGGATGCGAGGGGACTGATGTAGACGTTGAAGAGGGTGGGGCTGAGTGATGATCCTTGTGGTACGCCGCAGATGACTTCGGTGGCCTCTGATCTGAAAGGGGGGAGGCGGACCCTCTGGGTTCTTCCGGAGAGGAACGAAATGATCCACTCCAATACTTTTCCTTGTATCCCGGCGTTGCTGAGACGATGTACTAGGGTGTTATGACAGATAGTGTCAAACGCTGCGGAGAGGTCCAGGAGGATGAGGGCAGCTGTTTCCCCGTTGTCGAGTAGTGTTCGGATGTCGTCTGTGGCTGCGATGAGGGCGGTCTCGGTGCTGTATTTGGCTCAGAAGCCGGACTGTGAGGGGTCGGAGGAGCCGTTGGATTTGAGGAAGGCGGCGAGCTGACTGTTGACGGTCTTCTCTATGACTTTAGCGGGGAAAGGGAGGAGTGAGATGGGGCGGTAGTTCTTAAGTTCAGTGGGGTCTGCTGTAGGTTTCTTCAGGAGGGCACTGAGTTCAGCATGTTTCCAGCTTTCCGGGAAAGTAGCGGTGTTGAGGGAGCAGTTGATGATATCCCGGAGATGGGGTGCGATGATGGAGTCGGCCTTGTTGAAGATGTGGTGGGGGCATGGGTCGGTTGGTGATCCGGAGTGAATGGAGTTCATCAAGCGGATGGTGTCTTCGGTGCTGATCGGGTTCCAGGCGCAAAGGGTGGTGGTGGGGTGCTTCAGTTCGGTGTTAAGGGGGGAGGACTGGTCGCCGAAGCTGTTATGTATGTCAGCGATTTTTCTATGGAAGAACGAGGCTGGAGAGTCGCATAGGTCTTGAGAGGGAGTGATGTCGTTGGTGTCGGCGCTGGGATTGGTAAGCTCTTTGACGATGCTGAAGAGTTCCTTGCTGTTGTGGGTGTTGTTGTTGAGTCGATCCTTGCATGCTGATTTCTTGGTGGATCGGTTCAGCTGGTGGTGTTTGCGGGTGGCGTCCTTGAGGGCGGTCATGTTGTCTGTGGTTGGGTTTTTTCGCCAGGCTTTCTCGAGGGTGCGGCAGTTCTTTTTGGAGTTTTTGAGGTCGTCATTGAACCAGGAGGCATTTTTGCTACCTGGCTTGTTGTGTTGCTTTTTCAAGGGTGCTAATTCGTCAGCGCAGTGGGTGATCCATTGTGTGAGATTGATGGCTGCTTGATTTGGGTCCGATGGTTTGACGGGAGGGTTTTGGTTTAGCGATGTGGTGAGCTGGTCGGTGGTAAGTTTGTTCCAGTTTCTGCAGGGGACTTGTTGTTGGTGGTGGTGGGTCGTGGTCTTTCTGAAGTTGAAGTGGACGCAGCTGTGGTCCGTCCAGTGGAGTCCTGTGGCGTGATTGAAGGAGATGTGCTTGCTGGAGGAGAAGATTGGGTCGAGCATGTGTCCGGCGTAGTGGGTGGGGGTGTTTACCGGTTGTTTGAGTCCGAGATTGGCGAGGTTGTCCAGAAGGGTGGTGGTGTTGCTGTTGTCGTTCTTTTCTAGGTGGAAATTGAGGTCCCCTAGGAGAATGTAGTTCTCTGAGGGGAGGGCGTGTGGGCTGATAAAGTCGGTGATGTCTTCGCTGAATTGTGTGCGGGGTCCTGGTGGTCTGTAGATGAGGGTGCCTCTAAGTGTGGTCTTGGGGTCGGTGTGTATTTGGAAGTGAAGGTGTTCGGCGACTGTGAGGGTGTCGTCCAAGTTGGTCGTGATGCGGATGGTGTTCCTGTGGACGATGGCGATGCCTCCTCCTTTTTGATTGATGCGGTCCTTTCGGATGATCTTGTAACCGTCCGGGATGGCTATGGCGATGTCGGGCGCTGATGTGGCGTTCATCCAGGTCTCTGTAAGAAAGGCGACGTCCGGTGTTGTGGTGTCTAGTAGGTTCCATAGTTCAGTGGCGTGTTTGTGGACTGAGCAGGTGTTGAGCAGGAAGCACTTCAGTTGGTTGATGTCGGAGCTCTGTTTGGCGATTGTGGATGTAGTTTGGGTCCTGATGCAGCAGAATTTGCAGGATTGGCAGGTGAAGGGTCCATGGGTGCGTCCTGGGACGGCTTGGTGGCAGTCGGGGAGTTGGCCGGTGTTGAGTGCAGAGAGGGTTGCGGTGTCGTACGTTAAGCGGGAGGGGAGGTTTTTGCGGGTGCCAGGGGGTCTGGCGCTGGGCGTGGTACAGGCGCGGACGGGCGCAGACGGGCTTACCTTTGGCGCACCTTCGGTGCGCAGGGGGCGCGTCCGCTGCGCATGAACACTGCGCGTAGGTGCATCTGACATAAGTGGAGAGTGGAGGGGGGGCGGAGCAAGGGAGGAGCAGCTGGGAGGTGGGAGCGGGGTGGTGAATGGGGAAGAGATTGAATTGGAGATGCGGTAGGGGACGGGGGTGGGGCCGCGGGGGGCAGCAGCAGGGACGGGCTGAGAGGCACAACAAATGGCACAACAATAATGCAGCCAAATGGCACAACAATAATGCAGCCGAGATCGGGGCACAGTCAGGAGGTCACTAGCATTAATACCAGAAAATGAAAATCGAAGCGCAGATGCAGGGGTGCGGAAACAGCCGGATGAAATTAACACTTATACCAAATAAAATCAAAACAATGCAATGCTACTCTGGGCACAGATGCAGGGGTACGATACCAAGCAGGCAGTCCAGGCAGATGGAATTACGATGTTGGCAAAAGGTAATCAGTCACAGCGAGGCGCGGGAGGAGTGTCTGGTTCTGACCAGGTCACGAAAATTCATGGTAAAAGAATGCGTGGTAAAGCAGTTTGTGGTTACGACGCAGTAGTTGTAGAGACTGAATTGTAAAGGTGGGAGTTGTAGAGGAACTCGCTGTTCCAACATACAACCACCATTCCATAACAGAAAAATGTTGTTGACAAACCTCTAATATGCTATCAAATGTTCCTTTCCTTTCATTTTAGGTAGTATGTGCTCGTTTTCAAAAATGTTCATGAACAAATTATCTAGCTGGAAGCTGCATAATTGTCCATGGATGTTCTGGTAAGTTGCAAATAGTACTGATCCTTCCATTTGAAATAACGGTGATATTTCAGCAAAGTGAGTTAATTTCCAAATTATCATTTTCAAATCTTTCTCCATGGGACTTGTTAATGCATCCTCCACTCCTGTAATTCCCAATTCATGATGTATTGATCTGTAGAGTGACTTAACATCAATGGTGCATAATAATATGTCATCTCTGTTTTTGTTTATTCCCTTTATTTTATTGTGGAAATCAGTAGTCTTTCAAATACGATTGACTGGATTGTACAGAGTTTTGTAGATGTGGTTGCACTTATTTTCCTATTGGTTCATAAATGGAGCCTCTGATGGAAACTCTGGGTTTGAACAGACTTTTTTCACATTCCTGTGAATTTTAGGCAGAATGAGTATTGTTAGAATCCTTGGGTGTGGTTGCGCTAAAAAGCTTCTTCTCATCTCTATAATAGTCCCACCATCCTTGGCTTTCATCAAGATTATTCTTTAAATTCTTACAGAATTCTTTGGTGGAATTCTCTTCTACTTACATGTAAGTATTCCCAACAGAGACATGTGTGTCAAACCCCTGTACATAATATGCACTATCCATGATATGCAGAGCCCTGCCTTTTTCATCCATGCCAAAGATGATAGTTGTGCCTTGTGAAAATTTCTTAATGATACCCGTTTCTTTGTGGGTTAAATTGCTGTGATGTTGATGATGAGCAAAAAATATTTTCAGTTATTTGAATAAACCTGAGATTGTCCAAAGTCTAAACTCATCTACCTAACCAAAGGTTCACTGCGACCATGGATTGAAAAACTCAGGGCCAGATGTGCAGATTTTTTTGCTGTCACAAACTGCTTAATTCGCAGAATTGAGCCATTTGCAACTGCAAAAATGCTTTTTTTTTTAAATAATTATTTTTATTAAACATTTATCTACATATAGCATACAACACAGAGAAATCACATACAGTTCAAGCAGAGAACGTAATAATAGACAAGTTTTCAATAAAGTACTGTGGGAACAGGTTATTGGGTGGGGGGATCTTCCGAATCAATGCTGTGTGGCGGGTGCCAAAATGCTTTCTGAAATGTACAAATACCAAATTGAGGAGCAAATTAGCAAGAACCTCATTAAAATTATCGCAGTTTTAGCGGCAGGAAAATGCCGCTAAAATGGCGATAATGGGCTTGCTAATATGCATTCTTCTATTGGAATTCTATAACGCATATTAGCAACCCAATTATCTCAGTTTTAGCGGCATTTTCCTGCAGCTAAAACTGCGATAATTTTAACGAGGTTCTTCCTAATATGCCCCCGAGATTTTAGCGAATCTCAGTTTGGGTTTCTGAACAAAAACAGAATCGCAATTTGGAAAGAGCAGCCCTTCCAAATAGGGACTCAGATATACTAATGTTTTGTGACCGAAATGCAGTCACAAAACATTTGTACTTTATTATCAACTAAAAGTTGGTGTCAATTACAGGTCGTGAAGGGCTAGGCTGAATATGGGAGACATTGACTCCATAGTGTAGGCTATCTCTTCCTGAAGCCACCCTGCCAACTGAGAGCCCTCCTGGTAGAGGATGTCAAAGGAAAGAAACCACTTCTGGTGGAGAAAAGGCGCTTTATTGCACCAAAAACCTCCAAAGAACAAAATGCCAGAAGAGCAGGATTTACCAGAGAGGATCAAAAACCACCTGGATCAAAAGTAAGGAAAAGACTAGTTAGAGCAACAGAAACTAACTAGCAGTTTGCCTGAATCCAAGAAACACCTGCAAAGCACCATTCCTTCAAACTCTCACCCTTAAGTACCCTTACAAAACCCTGAAGGTAAGGAAATGACCAAGGAAGTTACTTCTGCCATTCTGGATTGGGAATACGGGTGTAAGCAACATTGGCGGGTCGCCATCTTGAATTTGGAAATATTAGAAGTTCCCAAGATGGCACCTGCTATCCCATAGTGTCATTGAGACCTGCAGAGGAAGACAGGACAGGTGCTGGACCCCCACCCCCCACTGTCGCCACCAGTCCAAAAGTACCTAGGGTGAGCATCCTGACCCATCCCTGGTAAGAGCCTCAACTAGCTCTGTGTCCCATGCAGACACAGAAATTAAAAAGCGGCGCACCCGGGATACAGAGTTCCCAACAGTTGATAGTTACCCATTCGCAAATAGTAAGGGGTCTCCTTGGGATGCCGTCCCCTTTAAGAATGTTTAAAAATAGTGGCATTGGCTCCAAGGACCACTGTCTACTCTTAAAACATGAAACTTCAAAGTTCCATTTTTTTTAAGGCATCCTGTTTTTTTTAAAAGAAAGTGGGCTACCATTATAAAAAAATGTTTTATTTAAAAAGCAATCACAGACATGATGATCTGCAGAAACTTGCAAACCAACATCCCTGTGATGGTAGCGAATCCTAGGTGGTCTCAAATTGCTACCTACCTCAACAATACTCATGAGGTAGGTAAGGTCCAGACATAACTTTTAGTACATTTGCAGCTGTGATGACCAAATATTGATTCGCAAAAAATCGCTATCTGGTAATCGCTATTGCTAATGTTAGTACATTTGGCCCTTAGATTTTTCAATAGTTATGTGTGTGTACTTGATCTGTGAGTTATATTTTTCTCTTGTTTATATTTTGTTCTTCAAATTTGTATTAGATGTCCCATTTACGATCTCATTAATAGTTTGTTAGGTGTCTATGTGGCGTGGGAGCTACTACAAAGCAAGCACAATTCAATGTATGTGCCACAACATTTGCAAGCTTGACCTTTCAAGACAGGATAGCAATGTGACTTTGTTTATTGTATTTCAGTTACATAGGTCTTTCTAGATGGTTCATTCAAAGCTATGCAATAATGAAAATGTTGCAAATGGCTTTGCACTGTCTAGCCATATACTCAGTTAGGAATATCTTCATAAAATGTACTCTGCCTGATAATGAATGTAATATGCTTATATGCACTAATCTCCATGTAAAGCATGTGCACAAACTGAAAATTAGACTTGTAAATGAAGGCTGCCTTCGAGAAAATAGAGGAGTGCAAACAATTTTTTGCACATGTTTGCCTTGTTCAACAAACAGGTCATAAAGAAAGTTTGTGTTTTTCTTGCCTATAATTCTGATTGGCTGAAGTGGGATCCTTCCAATACATTCTTGAGGGGACTCTTATGCATTGAGCATTCCATACGAGTGTTTTGTTCCTTCCTTTCCTTCTCCCCTTCTTCCTTTCCCACCACCACCAGAGAGTTCTCTTTTCACTCCCCAAGCTCCGAGGTCCTCTACGTGTCCAGCTCGCCATCCCACTACCCATGTTAAATATATTTGTAAATATTTTTAACAAGGTGCCAGCAACTGCAAATGGATACTGCGATGCGTGCTTCTATTGTTGCGCTTTTGGCACACTACTTTTAACTTTTGTTTGACATTTTAATTTCATGTTCTATTGTTAGACTTGGCATCTTGGCGTGCCTTCTACTGACGTTTTGCCTCTACCTCCTGTATTTTTGATGCTGTACTGGATTTCGTTTTTGCTGGCTTAGATGTTTTGTGCACTTTGACAATGCTGCTCAGTGTCAAAGCGCAAGTGCTCCCTGTGAAAATTGTTCTCATAACTGGTTCTTCCTGATTGGCATATTTGAATAATGGTAATTCCCTAGTAAAGTGCACTGAACTTTGCCATGGCCTGCAAATCAAATGCTACTAGTTATCCCTTCAGCACTGATGTGCCACCCACATGAGTAGACCTACCACTGCAGAGTCTGTGCACAGTTTTAAACTGCCATGCCGACCTGGCAGATGCACCCACTTGCCATTTATGGGTTGTGGAGGTGCACTCCTGGTTTTCCTCCTGCGAGTTTAAACCGCTAGTTTCTACTAATTATCTTAATGATGCTGCACCGCTGCGTGTGCTGTTGACACACGCATGCAAAAGTGACAGATTCTAACAAGTACACGGACTTGGATGCGATGCGCACTGTTCACAAACATAAAATGAAACAAATTTGTTTGTTTATACCAAAACACTTCGATAATTTCTCCGTTTGAATACTTGTTTTTATCCATTCAGTATTTATTAGTATTTCTAATATATTGTGACCATTAATACCACTTATGCAGATAACACTCAATTAGACGAGTCATTTGATGACATGATATAACATTAAAGAAACATTATCACATTACATAATGTACAATGTTGTAAACATGTTCAATTTCATGTTCGATGCATTTTGGGACGTCAGTGTCCCTTCCTCAGGGGAATTTCTAAAACCCAAAAGAAAAATGGCAATATTTAACAACAGAAATCCATGAAAGTGCTCAATTGCCCAAACTGCCTTACTAATATTAGCGGTATAGTAGGATCCCTACTGCGTCATGCTAATATATGATTCATGCTGCTGATCTATGTATAATGATGAGAACCCAGGAAAAACGTTATGGTATTACTTGTATGCATACTGTAGGTTGAGCATGCAATGACGGTAAACGTTTGTCTGACACTCTTTTAATCCACTGAGTGTCTAATATAGTGTGAAAGGTTGCACACACTTGCCAGGCCCTAACCTTCCCTTTTCTTATATGTAAGGCACCCCTTTGGTATGCCCAAGGTACCCCCATGGGAAGTGTGCAGTATATGTGAAAGGTAGGACGTTTGCTGGTGCGTGTGACATAGCATGATAGTGAAATACTGCCAACTTTGCTATGAACCTGCTTGAAGAAGAATCTCCAGGAGCCTGAGTGTGCTGGCCTCCTGTTCTAAAATGTCAGAGACACAAAGACTTCACCCCCAGCTCCACTGAACTCTCTTGCTGAGATTTCTGACCTGCCAGGATGTGCCTTTTCCAGTTTTGGGCCTCTGGAGTTATTCCTGCTGTTGGCAGCTGGAAGAAACCTAAGAGAAGCAAGAAAACCTATCTCCGACGCTGTCAGCAACACTGCTGTAATGCCACTACCTGCAGCGAGGCCAGGGGCACCACTCTTGAAGTGAACGATGCACCGCCTGATGCCAAAAGTGATCGGCCGTGCCCAACACCAGCGATCCCATTGACTCCATCATCGCCAGCGCCTGCATCCTGTTATTCCTTCAGCGATAACCGCTGAGGGTAACTCCACGAACTCACTGACTTCGCATCATCACCAGAACCAAAGCCTCACTACAGACGCAACCGTCCTCACCTGTCCTGCACAGGAAACATCGCCTCCTTGCTGACACAATACCTTGCCTCTCCGTGGCAGCCAGGAAGCTGGCCTCGACCTCGTCACCGATGCCTCACCTCCACAATGCCGTGCATCGTCAAAGAATTTGTTTCCAAGGTGCTGTTTGCTCAGGGGTCTGTGTGACTCCATGCCCGACACTGCGCTCCTCGCAGTCAGCGACGTACTTTGGATTTCTTGCTGTCACTATGAAGCTTTATTTTTGCAATAACTGTTCTACAGTCATATCTTATTACCTGTATGTTGGATTTTTGTTGTTTGGGTCTTGTTGAGTTTAGATTAAGATACTTTATCTTTCTAAACTGGTGTAGTGTCCATTTGTGGTGTTATAACTGTATTACTTGTGTTTTGAGGACACTTTACACATCGCCTTTGAGATAAGCCTGTCTGCTTGTGCCAAGGTACCCAGAGGATGAGCAGGGGATATCTACAATGTATATCCCCCTTACCCTGACTAGAAGCAAGGGTCCCTACTTGGACAAAAGTACCTACCTCTAGCAATAATTAGACCCCCCATTTCTAACATCTACCTTGTCCACTTTGCATCACAATGCATGACCACTTAAGTGTCATGAAGCACAGATGTACCTGTATCTAGATGCACACATCACGATGCACACACGTACATAACATACATCACAAGGCCTGCACCTACATTAGCACTCATTTTGGAATGGGGTTTCTTTTGAAGTGAATCTAATGCAAGATTGTCAGTCATGAGTGTGCGTGCATTTTGATGTACTAACACTCGCGATGTTAGCAAAAGTCAATAGTTTTTTATTACCTGTAATGTAATTCGATCAGTGAAAAAGCATTTGATCTGTTGAGATTATTAAACAAATCTTTGCTTGCAACTCCTAAACTTTTAAAGATTGTTTTCGTTAAGTGTTAAGAGAATATTTTGATTGTATTTGATGTGTGTTCTGTTTACATGGTCTTAATGTGCAATAAAGGTAATTGCATTTTTTATTTCTGTTTATTGATGTCTGTGTGCTTTTGCAAATCGTTGACAAAGACCATCATCTATTTTATTGATAAGGTTACCCTTCAATTACGTGTTGGGATTACGTCCGCAAAAAAAAAAAAAAAAGGTTTTCTTGCAAATACAGTGTTGCCTCCTTAAATGCTAGAACATGAATATGTATTAATGAACAATTCTGTGCGAGCTTATTTAATTCAAGTTCCTACTACAATTCTTTTTTATAGGACACCTGAGAAATCCATATCCTCTGTTTTCCAGGAGGCTACACAATAAATATTAAGCGAAAAATGGGTTCGCTGCAATGTGGATGATTAATATAATGCTTCGTGAAGGCTCCTCTTCTGACAGGCAGAAAATGGATTGTTGTCTGAGCCTGATAGCCCATTGATTACCCGTAAATGCATTACAGGAGTAATTATGATCATCAAAAAAAGATTTCTCCCTTGCTGTTGGTTATAGTTCACAGTTAAATTAAACACGTTCCGTCTGATTCACTCTGTGCTGAGGGAATGCGTTTCATGAGCAGGTACATTAACAACATGAACGAGAGTGTCCGGGCCCTTCATGCGGATTGGCACCAATCTGTGCAGGTGAGAAGGCCCAAGTTGCACAATAGTGGCAGATGATGGGATATATTGGTTCTCCCTAAATGACAACTTTTACGAAAAGCTCTAAACACGAAAAAAGATATCTCTACCTGGATTACACGTCCATCATTTCTCTTAAATACAGAAAATCAATATATGATGTTACAAGGCAAACAATTACAACGCATGCCTTTAACCCCTTCCATGCTCATGACGGAACGGTTCTGTCATGAGCGTCGGTTGAGCTGTGCTCATGACGGAACTGTTCCGTCATGGTTCTATTGGTTCTTTAGAACCTTCAGCACACCGCGAAAATTCGCGCCACGCTGAAGGGGTTAAAACACGGTTTTTACATCACAATTACCATTACAACGCATGGTTTTACAACACATGCCATTACAATGCATTTTTAGAAACTACCATTACAATGCATACCATTGCAACGCATTTCTATTACAACCCATAATACTTTTGGGGCAACAGTGAGGTAAGTGTTGGATAGTGTAGGGGTAACAATTACTATTCCCACTCCAGTGAGTGCAACAGCAGGGTGAGTGTTGGATCGTGTAGGGGCAAAAATACTATCCCTATGCACCCCAAAACCCATACCCACCCTAAAACCTAAAAATCCCCATTACTTACCGTATAATGCGTTGTAATGGCATGCGTTGTAATGGTATGCGTTGTAATGGCATAGGTTGTAGTGACATGCGTTGTAATGGCATGTGTTGTAATTGCATGTGATGTAAAGGCAGTTGCGTTGTAACAGTTGCGTTGTAAAGGTAGGGCGTTGTGATGACTGCATTGTAATGGTTGTTTCACAAAGAAAAAGGGCCTTTATCTTACCCACTAGGTCAGCAGAAGACATGGCCTCCACTCCTCTGGTGGAATACTGTCAACCAAAATTAGAGATCCCCACTAGGAAGACCTGGGTCTCTGTGCCTTCAGTGGCACCCCTGTGTGGCATACTTTGCCTAGTGGCCACCATATTTGATGCAGCAAAGCTTTATGTTCTGCAACAACAACTTTGTAAAGTAGAAGCTTGTTCTTGCAGAGGAAAATAACAATGCAAAATTTCATAGCATTGCATGAGCGCTCACACAACGTTTAGTCAATCTAGGCTTTTGTATGCCAGTGACAGCTTAATCTATGCTAGTTTAATCTATAATACACTCAGAACTTCCAGATGGTAAATGTATCCATTGTGGCTTGTAAGCCATACACTGAACTTTATATTATTATATTTGCATTTGGGCATTGCTTATGTACCACTCAGGTGTCCTTTCAAATGATTGAATGACCTTATGATGCTTGAGAACTTTTTCCAAAAATGAGGAGGTTTTCGATGCAGGAGCTCCATTTAAGGAACACCAGGAATTGCAGAGGGGGGCCCGTAATTTCCCTATCCATCGGATTTTGCCTGCGTTACATCTTCCGAACCACTTCTGTGGAAACCATTATTAATGCTGAACGATTACCAGTGGGTAACAGCTCTAGAAAAAGTTCAATTGAAAGTTGAGAATGATGGGTTGTGACGTGTAGCCAGTCTGTGCGGAGTACCTGATGAGTAAACATATTCTGTGATGGACTGTCACTGAAAAAGATAATACTTGATGGGAAGGAATTGTGTGGGGAGTTTAGAATGGGCAGGAATTCAATGGCACATTGACTAATGGTGAGCAGCTTCTCAGCAAGCAATCTTTACCATATTCACGAGGTGGTAGTTATTCTGCGAAGTGTCACTGATCAGCAAACATTCTCTGATGTGGGAACTAAAGGCAAGTGGACAGTGACACAGTGGCCTAACTACCCACATTATTGGACATGTTGTTGAGTGTCTTATGAAATTTTAAAATCAAAGGATATTATTGAGTCTGGTGGCTGGAACATAAAAACCGAGGTACGTTATTGTTTATCGATTATCAATTGCCATGCATGAATTTATGAATGCTTTTGATGATTTAGGATGAGCTGGCTGTAGGCTGATAGCCACCAAAGATATGTCAGTGCATGAGTGATGTGTGATACTCATTTGATCTGAGTAACCCATCACAATTGTTGTGTACATGCTGCAGGCCTGCACTAGGGAAACATTTCTAATTTATTGGTTTTTAAGGTCGGTTAGAAAGTAGGTTGAGAAGGGATATCTTTATTTTGTGCTTGGGTTCAATCATTAGGAGTTTTTTCAGAGTTATTGCAGCTCATGAAGTTGTATGTCATCCACTCTTTACAACTCTGCATAGGAGGACCAAATGCATTTATGATAGAATTATGCGTATAGAGTGAAATAGCAGGCCTTTAGGCATATGAGACTGTTTTGAGGCCTACGTTCAATATAGAATAGTCTAGTGAGAATGCTGAAGCCTTGGGGGTGGCTCAGGTAAATGCTTGGAAGTGGTGGTTCTATCTAAACTGGCCTGTTGGGTGATAGGAGTTATGGTGTGGAGTGTCTTATATTATTTAATCTGATGTAAAACATAATACAGGCATTAATGGTTGCACACAATTCTGATTTTATTTCAGACCTTTTCCCTTGGGTTATTGACTGGCACATGAAACTGTGCATTCCACTAATGGGCTTTGAGTGTGTATAGATAAACAGTGCTGAGTTGTGGATGACGCCTGGCTGTGGAAAGTACATAATTATTGTTTCAAAGTTGTAGTTGTGTATCTGTGCCCCTATGTGTCTATTCTCCCTCCCTCTGCTGCTCCCATGTTATATTTGTTTCTTCCCTTTTATTTGGGTTGTGTTAGAAACGTTGAGTTTCATCCCTCATTTCCACTTCAAAACATCCAGCAGCACAGTAATGAAAGATTACCTGACGCAAGGCTCCACTTCCTGTTCCAAATCAGCATTACTTGATCTTGACCTTGTCCTGCCAGGATACCATTGTCTGCCAGTATTCATCAAGTTCCTATATCAGCAGTCACGGGACTCAGTCATGCCTCTTTCAGGAAAGGCAACCAGGACACCTGATCATGTAATTGCAGTTGTAGACAAGAGAAGTAAATGTGGCAATCACTTTATGGTCATGGTATTCCTGGCAAGAGACACAGATAAGTATTCATTTACCTTGTAGCTCAGTTACCAGAAACGTCATATGCTTAAACCCAACCACTCAACATGCTGTCTCAGTAGTTATATTTACTCATTAGCCACATAAATTCAGAGGAAACAAGTAATCTCAACCCTTGCAGCCTCATTTACATGCTACTCACAAAAAAGTCACATTTTATGCTCATCAATTCACTTACTATACCAACATTGCCAGTGCTATCTTATCCCATATTCTGGACTTCCTCTTCAAAAAAACAAAAACGGACTAAGATGTATCACCACATACATCTTCAATAGATTCTTGCTATTTGGATATATTGTACATTACATGTTCCACACACAAAGGACTGGTGCCGGACTAACTTATTTTAATTTCTTTCCTGACACTTTTCCCTTGTATTCTTTCTAAAAATCTGCTTCCATTGCATTAATGACTTCAAGAATACAGAAAATTATTGGCTAATGGCATCATTGAACTTGTGACCAACATATCTCTCAATTAAACAAACGCCATACACTTAGAGACCTCAAATTCCTTTTTAAAATGGCATTTCTGGTTGGCTGAGGTGTGCAGCCAGGTCATGCAGGAACCCCCCACTCTAATTAGGGTAAGCTAGATACACACTAAAAGAGAACCTGTGCTCACCCTCTGGTAGCTTGCCACAGAGCAGTCAGGCTTATCTAAAGAGGCAACATGTAAAGTATTTGTACAACACACAGTAACGCAATGAATGCACCACAAAAGACTCCCCACAGGTTAGAAAAATAGATTATTATATCATAAACAAAACAAGACCAAAATGACAAAAGTCCAATGTATAGAAGTTGAGATATTACATTTTAAAGGATTAAATGCAGTAAAGCGCTTAAAAACAAGTAGTGCTAAAAAGGTTACTGCAGAACGCGCTGGACCAGGGCAAAGTCAAAGTTCAGGATGACTGTGATGGGGCACCAGACAGCTACAGGACCCATGCAGGCCCTGGTGAACAAAGTACCTTTCCTGGACGAAGACAACGATATGTGTCAATCTTCCCCACACAGTTCTGAAAAAAGGTGCTGAAGTCGAGAAGCGTTGAGTGATGCACTGGATTCTGCCAAACAGTCAAGGGGATGCATCGATCTCACCAAGCCGCAGTGGAGCAATATGCCGTCCGATGGTTTGATCTCTAGAGGTAAAGTGCTGGTTCTGATGTGATGCAGCGATTTTACTCCTGCAACTGGGTTGACGCGCCGCTTCTGCTACACACAAACAGGAAATGCATCAAAATCAATGTTGCAAGTATTTGGGCCACTTCCCGTGAGCCAGGCACAGGAGCTGGGGTAGAGACTTTGATATCCTTGAGTCTCAAGCAACACAAGGGAAGCCAACAAGCCCTTGGAGATCACTTGGAAGGAAGGCAGAGTCCAGCTCTCCTTCAGCATAGTCAGAAAGCAACAGACAGCAGGGCACAAAATAGAAAAGCAGGCCTTTCCTTATCAGCCGTCCCGTTAATCCTTTAAGCATCCCCCCAGTTCATCTGGCAGATCTTCAGTTACAAGTCCAGTAGTGTCTGATTTTGGGGGGTCAGAGAACCAGTACTTATACCTAAAAGTGCCTTTGATGTTGGGTGACTTCGAAGCAGCTCTCTGAAGGGCACACGTATCACTTTCATCCATGTCCTGTGTGCCAGGCTATCTGTGAGGGTAATCAGTCCTTTGTGTCGGGACAGGAGATATCTTATTCAAGTGAAGTGCTAGCTCCTCCCTTCCATCCTGCCCAGACAAGGCCATCAGAATGCATATGTATGTATAGAGGTACTCAGACCTGCCTATCCTTCCTGTGTTGTGGCTGTCTACAGGGAATGCACAAAGTGTAGCTGCCACCCACCCAAGATGTGTATTGGAGACAGGTGGTCAGGCACACAGAGCAGTAAGTGCAGAGAAATGTCCACTTTCTAAAAGTATATGGGAAGGGTAGGCTGCACACCTCTTTTCATCAATTTTATTCTTCTCTTCATTTTTAGATATGCGTGCTCAATGGTAACGTGCCCAGCTTCTGAGACACGTGTTACATTGAATCACTGTGACAGGGCACTGGATCAGTGCCCCAAACCATGGCACTGTTGCTTTTGCAATTGCGCACATTTATGCTATTTTCATATTAATTTCTCCTTTATGATCCGTTATTTTCAAGTCTTGAGTCATTTTTAATCTAATACATCCACGAACAAGGAAAAGCCAATTTTCCACTATTTCTTATATTCTTGATGGGCCATCCGAACCTCTTCATTCAAAAATACGCACTGAAGGCATGTTTCATCTTTAAGCAGTTTATTACAACCCAGTGCATTTCGGGCCTCCAGGGGCCCTTCGTCAGGGGTAACTGTAAGAATTAATTAAACAAATATTAAAATACAATGCGCTGCTAGTTAACCAAATCACTTCTCCACATGTCAGGTTAAAATCATTTACTGTAACCTTCATACTATCAAATGAGCATTCTACGCTTTTACCATGAGTACATGAAATTATTCTGTGCTGATCTGATGCCTTAACATTATAATATATATATAGGTGACTATGAAACTGTTTAGAATGTTATAATGTTAAGGCATCAGATCAGCACAGAATAATTTCATGTACTCATGGTAAAATCGTAGAATGCTCATTTGATAGTATGGAGGTTACAGTAAATGATTTTAACCTGACATGTGGAGAAGTGATTTGGTTAACTAGCAGCGCATTGTATTTTAATATTTGTTTAATTAATTCTTACAGTTACCCCTGACGAAGGGCCCCTGGAGGCCCGAAATGCATTGGGTTGTAATAAACTGTTTAAAGATGAAACATGCCTTCAGTGCGTATTTTTGAATGAAGAGGTTCGGATGGCCCATCAAGAATATAAGAAATAGTGGAAAATTGGCTTTTCCTTGTTCGTGGATGTATTAGATTAAAAATGACTCAAGACTTGAAAATAACGGATCATAAAGGAGAAATTAATATGAAAATAGCATAAATGTGTGCAATTGCAAAAGCAACAGTGCCATGGTTTGGGGCACTGATCCAGTGCCCTGTCACAGTGACACTTTCTAAAAGTGGCATTTCAAAAACAGGAATGTTAAATCTAACTTCAACAGTGAGAAGGATTTATCATTACCATCTCAAAGATATGAAACATGAAAATGTTCCTCCTCTCTGATTAGGAATTACAGCTTAAAAATGTATTAAGGAATGTCCAATGCTAGCCTGTGAGAGGGGTAGGTCTCACTGCAGTGAAAAATGAAATAGGCTGTTTGTCAATACCAGGACTTGTTATGTTATGTTATGTTATGTTATGTTATGTTATCGATATTTGTTATGCGCACAGCTGCTCCAGCTAAGGAGCGTCCTGGCACAGTGACAAGGAGGGGCACAACTTAACAGGAACTAAGACAGAAGACTATAAGAAGACTGGCTAAAACAGAAAAGTTTTACTAGCTTTTCGAAAAAGCATGAGGTCCTCTAGCAGGCGGGTTTCAGCCGGAAGAGAATTCCAAATGGTTGCAGCTTTGACGCTAAAAGAGCGTCCTCCCGCACGGCAGAGCCTGAATCTAGGGACCACAGCAAGAGCCTGGCCTTGAGAGCGAAGGGCGCGCGTGGGTACATAAAAGGACAGGAAGCTGGACATGATTTGGGGGCCAATACCTTTCAAGATTTTAAAGGTCAAACAAAGGACCTTAAAATGGATGCGCTTCCTCACTGGAAGCCAGTGCAAGGAGCGAAGAACACCTGACACAGAACAAAATCTGGGCAGGCCGACAATAGCTCTGGCCGCAGCATTTTGTACCCGTTGTAAGCGGGTGAGTTCTGCCTGATTGGCCCCAACCAAGAGAGAACTAGCGTAATCCAGGCGAGAGATGACAGTGGCCTGGATTACCAGCTGCCTGGTTGGAGCGTCAAAATATTTGAGGACAGGTCTTAAGCCTCTCAGCAGGCCAAAACAGCAAGCAGCTGTTTTCTTGGTGTGGCCAACGAAGGTAAGACCAGCGTCCAGCCAGACTCCCAGATTTTTCAGTTCCGACACCGGGGTCGGAGTTGGTCCTAGCTCTGGCGGCCACCATTGGTCACCCCATAATTCCACTCTCCTTCCGACAATCATAACTTCTGTCTTGGTGGCATTGAGCTGGAGACAGTTCCCCGTCAACCAGCTGGCCACCGCCTTCAGTCCATCCTGAAACCTGGGGGCATCTTGTTCCGCATCCCCGCTGAGAGTAACTGCCAGCTGTGTGTCTTCGGCATATGAGACCAAGGTCAGGCCCCATTGCCTGGCGACCTCAGCCAGCGGTCTCACGTACAGGTTAAATAACGTGGGGCTCAGCAAGGATCCCTGCGGAACCCCCTTGGCCAGCGGCTGGAAGTTGGACTTAAAAGGAGGGATGGCCACACAGAAGGAGCGATTGTCAAGAAAGGAGCGGAACCACTGCAGAGCCTGGCCCCCAACGCCAAACTCCTCGAGCCGGTGCAAAAGGATACTGTGAGAGACCGTGTCAAAGGCGGCGCTGAGATCTAATAGTATCAGCACCGCCATCTGACCAGCATCCAACACCGCTCGTAGATGCTCTACCATCACGAGGAGGGCGGTCTCCGTGCTGTGCCCAGCTCGGAAGCCATTTTGTGTGGGATCAAGGGTGTTGGTCCGGACAAGATTTTCTGACAGGGCCAGATTAACATGAGCCTCCATTATCTTCGCAGGCCAGGGTAGCAGTGAAATGGGGCGGTAGCTTTCGGGATTTGAAGGATCCAAGGTGGGCTTCTTGATAATTGGGGACACCACCGCCTGCTTCCATTTAGTTGGAACCACACCCGACTCCAGTGAGAGGTTGACTAGGGAACATACAGCAGCACGTCCTATAAAGGCCTGATCTCTAAAAAGAGCAGGTCTTACTGGATCAGATGGAGAGACAGATTTAACCTGCAGGGCAAGTTTGTCAAACCCCTCCGGAAGAAGTGGGGGAAAAGAAAGCAGGGTAGGGTGGCATGATGCCCCATTGGAAACTCCCAAGTCAATCCCTGTACTGTACTGATATAAAACATAAATGTACATGTCCTACTTTTTACTTATATAGCACCCTGCCCTTTTGCTTACTAAGGGCCTACCTTAAGGGGTGACATATGTGATGAAAGGGGAGTTTAAGGCTTGACAAGTAGTTTTAAATGCCAAGTTGAAATGCCAGGTAACTGCACACACAGGTGCTGCAGTGGCAGGCCTGAGACAGTAGGGAAAGACTACTTATGTAGGTAGCACAATCAATGCTGCAGGCCCACTAGTAACATTTGGCTTTCAGGCCCTGGGTTTATTTTATACCACTTTACAAGGGAATTGTCAGTAAATCAAAAATGCCAATCAAGTATACAACAATGTCACCATGTTTAGGGGAGAAGCACATGCACTTTAGCAGTGGTTTGCGGTGCTTGTGTGCTCAGAGTCCTAAGACCAACAAATGGAATCAGCAAAATCAGGAGGTAAAAGGAAAAAAGTCTGGGGAAAGACCACCCAAAGGATGACAGGTCTAACATCCCTGGACACTCAACAAGACAATAAAAGCATCATCCACAATCTTCTAGACTCACTGAACATTTGCCAAAACACCATTGCCCACACAAAATTGAGGCAAGCATAAGAACAATTATACACCACTATGCTGTGGCTATTGAAATCTTTACATTCTTCTTTCCATCCACCACAACTAACCCTGATACAATGGCCACCTCAAATAGAACCAAGGGTTTATTCACTTATCGAGGATCTTCACTGAAGGACCATTCAGCCAAGACCTCAGTGACATGGCAACTTCTAAATCAGACATACTACATATGGACAGCCTGCGAACTGCATTCAATCACATCTTAAAAGCTAGTGTAAATGAGCATGTAAGGCAAAATATCAGGCCCATCAAAACAGTGTCATCACCTACAACTAAACACAAGAGGTGAATGTGGATCTAAAGAAGCCATAATATGCCCATATCTAGGTATGGTTAAGTATTTTATTGTCGTTCTTTACAGTCTGAGGGTTGCAGGGCATTGGCTGCTATAGTATAAAAAACTGAAGAAACAAACAAAATTAGGCACTCTTGATATGGTTTTATGTTTCTTGTTCAGGGTTTTCTGGAAATTCAACTGTGTTCTCTTCAAAAGAGAACCAGGTAGGAATAATTAATGGAGTAAAAACAGGCCCAAGAGGGAAAGTCGGTGAGTGTGAGATCTCGTGAAATATAAGCTTGGCTCAACCACACAGTGAAGGCGTACAGAAAGGAAGCAAACATACAATATACACTGCTGTGTCCTTCTTCTCTATTTCCCGATCCCTCATCTAACAATAGTGCTCTGGGGTTCCTCTAGTTTCCTTTTTTCCCACTTCCCTCTGCCTGTGCCACTAGGAAGCTAGAACCTGCCTTAAACCATGACCCCAGCAATGGGTTACAGCTTTGGAAGGCTCTACACCCGGCCACTCCTGGCAAATGGGTCTCAAGGGTCGTGTAGGGTGTGCTGTGGTTACTAGTTTCTTGGAGTCTTGGGTGGAGGTATTTTCTTTGTCCTGCTTGGGTCTCCAAAGCCCTATTTGTATTTACATGTGGCATTCTGTCTTTCTGAAGTGATTTCAGCAACAACTTCTTTTTCTGTGGTGGGAATCTCATCAGACTCATTCCTCAGCTGTGGCCAATTAAGTACTTCTGTAACAGTGTTTTCTCTTCAGCTAATTGCTTCAGTTCCTCCTCTTCATGCCAGGTTTTATATCTTGCTTGTCACTATCATTAAAGTCTTTCTCTCTTGCCTGAACATGTGAGGTCATCACAAAAGGGGGTGAAACAACCTTGCTGAAACAGGACAGACTGTTCCTATGAAGGTTGATCTACAGTATCCCTAGGGCAGGTAATTCATAGAGTGTTTATGAGATATTCATCGAGTGTTCATGAAAGGCCAGGGGAACAAGGTATGTACCATGTAACATGGAATAAAAGCAAGAGGATCATCAAAATAATATTTGGTCTAACTCCCGCAGGAGCTGCTTTAACCACAGCCTTCTGTGGCTCACAACAAAAAATCAGTCTAAAACGCCAGAATCAAAATACGAATGCAGAAGAAAAAAGCATGATCTGAGCCCAATTGAAAGCCCCCAGTGTTCAACCTCGTGCTACTCTCACCAGGACCCAACTCCATTGACAAATCTACTAACATCAGCAAATGATCAATTAAATTCAATATCAGGTTACTGAAAGCACTAATTCCTTCTATGTACTGCCAACATGATTGATACTGAATAGAACTGCACCAGGTATGTTTTGGAGTAATGTTCCCTGAACAATAAAGTCTTCACATGATTTATAGATGTACAAATAGCAGTTTTGTTCCATACACAATATTGTGGTTGATTTATAATATCAATACAGAGTTGGTCAGTTTTTGTCAGTTTTAAGGCTTTCTTTCAAATTCCACGAGTTCAAGGTGGCAAAGTATGTTGCAGGAATAGTAACACTTATAGGACCATTTTTTTCACTTCTAAATCCTCAACTTGTTTTTCGCCTTTTCTGACTTATGGACCATTCTCTAGAATTCCTTAAACATTTATCTTCTGTTTGCATATCGGAACTAGTCCACTCATATGCCATTTTACGCCTTGCCAGTACCAACAGCAACAGTTTTGCTCTCATTTCATTTTAACCTTCATCTTAAACAGCATTATGCTCAACAGGCAAGCTCGAGATATCTTAATAATACCCATCTTTTCAACCAAGTCAAATATATAGATATAGATATATATTCACTTCAAAAAGCTAAGGTTGCAGGGACATTATAGTTAGGAGTTAGCATTTAAAAAACCTTAGAAATTCACTGAAAAAGCCAAAGGCTACAGGGCCATTATAGTTAGGAAGTAGAATTTTTAAAAAACCTTAGAAATTCACAGAAAAAGAATACAGGAATGTTATAGTTAGGCTGACATTTCACATGTAAATAACCAGAGAATGTTAGCACTTATAGTTCAGCAGCTATAGTTAGCTGTGCTAACTATAACTCACGTACCACAATGCACTGCTTATTACCTCACATATTACATCACTCATGACATGGTCAGTGACATCACTGATGATATCTCAGATGATATCACTGGATCACTGAATTTCGACCTCATAAATATCGACCTACAGAAATATCGAGTCAACAACATCGAGGGCAAGAATATCGACATCCTATCTACAACATGGTAAGTACAAAAATATCGAAAAAATAATATAGATGTAAAAAATATCGATGTTAAAAATATCGTTTTTTTTCCTTTTAATATATAAATGTAAAATAAAGTATATAACACTAATAAATAAAATCTACATAGTTAAAAGTATCTAATAATGTTTAAAATTAATAAATAATACATATATATTAATAATACATTAATTAAATATATACAGTAAATATATAATATATATGTACTGAACAATAAGTATTAACAATTATTTTACTAATTTATAAATTAATAAAATATATTCTAAATTACTAATACATTTACAAACATAAAACAATAACATAAATAAAATGTAACTAATATAAAAAATAAAATAAACATTTAATTTTTTACAATTAATTATATAAAACGTTGGATAGCGTAAGGGTAAAAATTACTATTCCCACTCCAGAGAGTGCAACAGTAGGGAAAGCGTTTGATAGCGTAGGGGTAAAATTTACTATTCCCACTCCAGAGAGTGCAACAGTAGGGAAAGCGTTGGATAGCGTAGGAGTAAAAATTACTATTCCCACTCCAGAGAGTGCAACAGTAGGGAAAACGTTGGATAGCGTAGGGGTAAAAATTACTATTCCCACTCCAGAGAGTGCAACAGTAGAGAAAGCGTTGGATAGCGTAGGGGTAAAAATGACTATTCCCACTCCAGAGAGTGCAACAGTAGGGAAAGCGTTGGATAGCGTAGGGGTAAAAATTACTATTCCCACTCCAGAGAGTGCAACAGTAGGGAAAGCGTTGGATAGCGTAGGGGTAAAAATTACTATTCCCACTCCAGAGAGTGCAACAGTAGGGAAAGCATTGGATAGCGTAGGGGTAAAAATTACTATTACCACTCCAGAGAGTGCATCAGTAGGGAAAGCATTGGATAGCGTAGGGGTAAAAATTACTATTCCCACTCCAGAGAGTGCAACAGTAGGGTAAGCGTTGGATAGCGTAGGGGTAAAAATTACTATTCCCACTCCAGGGAGTGCAACAGTAGGGAAAGCGTTGGATAGCGTTGGAGTAAAAATTACTATTCCCACTCCAGAGAGTGCAACAGTAGGGAAAGCATTGGATAGCGTAGGGGTAAAAATTACTATTCCCACTCCAGAGAGTGCAACAGTAGGGAAAGCGTTGGAAAGCGTAGGGGTAAAAATTACTATTCCCACTCCAGAGAGTGCAACAGTAGGGAAAGCATTGGATAGCGTAGGGGTAAAAATTACTATTCCCACTCCAGAGAGTGCAACAGTAGGGAAAGCGTTGGATAGCGTAGGGGTAAAAATAACTATTCCCACTCCAGAGAGTGCAACAGTAGGGAAAGCATTGGATAGCGTAGGGGTAAAAATTACTATTCCCACTCCAGAGAGTGCAACAGTAGGGAAAGCATTGGATAGCGTAGGGGTAAAAATTACTATTCCCACTCCAGAGAGTGCAACAGTAGGGAAAGCGTTGGATAGCGTAGGGGTAAAAATTACAATTCCCACTCCAGAGAGTGCAACAGTAGGGAAAGCATTGGATAGCGTAGGGGTAAAAATTACTATTCCCACTCCAGAGAGTGCAACAGTAGGGAAAGCTTTGGATAGCGTAGGGGTAAAGAATACTATTCCAACTCCAGAGAGTGCAACAGTAGGGAAAGTGTTGGATAGTATAAGGGTTAAAACAACATACTTATAAATAAAAGATTTTTGTAATTATAAAAATATAAACTATTAAATAAATATAAACCATATACAATACATATACATAATTATAAAATACATGCTTAGCGAAATATATTTAACCTAAAATAAATTTTAAATAATACCATTTAATAATATTTTATTACCAATTATTAATTAATTAGCAATTATATTATTAACAATACAATTATTTTTAATACATTATTAATTAATTAAATTTACATTACTTCCCACCATATTTCCCTATAAAACCACTACCCACAACATAACACATTTATCCATTTATGAATTAATGAAAATTAATTAGCAAATAATTAAAATGAATTAACTATTAATTAAAATTAATTACCAATTAATTAAATTTATGTTATAATTCCTACTAATTATTAATTAATTAACCATAATTAAATTACTTCCCACCCTATTCCCCTATAAGCCCACATCCCGCTACAGAACATATATATCAATTAATCAATTAATTTTTTTTTCCAATTAATGAAAAATAATTAGCAATTAATTATAATTAATTAATAAATCCTACTAATTATTAATCAACTTACCATAATTAAATTACTTCCCACCCTATTCCCCTATAAACCCACAACCCGCTACAGAACATATATATCAATTAATAAATTAATTACAATTATTTTCCAATTATTTACAAATAATTACCAATTCATTATAATTTATTAATAAATCCTACTAATTAATAATCAATTTACCATAATTAAATTACTTCCCACCCTATTCCCCTATAAACCCACAACCCGCTCCGGTACTAAACATACAATTTTCTTATAAATTAATTTATTGTTATATAAAATTAATACACATATAATAGTAATTATTTTAAATACTTAAGTTAAACATATAAAATAATAAAAAACTATAAAATAATACAAATATCGATATTAGTGTCATCGAAATTAGTAACATCGATATATATGCTATCGATATTACTAACTTCGATATTACTTACATCGATATAAAGAATTTCGATATTACTTACCTTAGGGTCGATATTCTGTCCTACGATATTCTTGACTTCGATATTATGCTCCTTCGATATTTCAACCTCGATATTATGGTAGGTCGATATTTCCTACTCGATATTTTGACTGTGTACCAATATCACTGACAACATCACGGATGACATCATCCAGTGATTGAGTATTTTTTTTAAGTTTATGATTTTTAAATATATATCCCAAGGTGTATTGGAAAATCAGTGGGTGTATCAGTTCCTGTATGGATGATTAAGTGGGTGCTGACTGAATGTATAAGTGAGTGATTAGGTGTCTCATTGAATGTATGGGTGAGTGACTTGTTTGTGTGAATGTATGTATCAGTCTGTCAGTTGGTGTCCAAGTAGTTGTATGGGTTGGTGAGTGGTAATGTGAGTGGCTGTATGAGTGATTGATTGGTTATCTGAGTACCTGTATGGGTATATGAGTATCTATGTGGGTTGGTGAGGGGGTATGTGACTGCCTGCAGAGATGTGTGAGTGGGTGAGTCAGTGGCTGTACGGGTTAGTGAGTGTGTAAGAGAAGGGCTGTATAAGTGACTGAGTGTGTATGACTGTGTTGGTGAGTGAATGGATATGTCAGTGGTATATGGGTGAGTAAGTTTATATGTGAAAGTGGAGTATGTGAGTGACTGTATGTGTGAGTGCGGGACTGTGATAGTGGCTGTATGGGTTAGTGAGTGCATATATGATGGACTGAATGGGTGAGTGAGTATGTGTTAGTATCTGTATAAATAAGTGAGTGGGTGTGTATAACTGTATAGGTGAATACATGGCTGTCTGATTCATCTATAGGTTTGTGAGTATGTCTCTGAATAGCTCTATAAGTGACTGGCAGTGTGTGAGTGCCTGTATGGCTAAATGAGTGGATATATCAGTGGCTGTATTAGTGGGTGAGTTGGTGTATGAGTGGCTGTATAGATGACTGTGGGGATGTCTGTGTAGACTTATGAATCAGTGAGCGGTGTGTAAGTACTGATATGGATGTGTCAATGGTTTTGCAAATGGTAGTGTGGAAGTTGGAGTGGGTGTATGAAAGGTTGTATTGAGGTTTGAGTTGGTGTGTCAGAGATTATGTGGATGATGTCATCAGTGATGTCACCATTGATGCCACTTGATGCCACTGACCATGTCATGAGTGATGTAAAATGTGGGGTCATAAGCAGTGCATTGCAGGGTTGCGAGTTATAGCTAGCTCATCTAACTATACCTGCTGAATTTCTCTGGTTTTGTAAGAGTAAAATGTCAGCCTGACTATAACATCCATGTAGCCTTTTGTTTTTTCAGTGAATTTCTAAGTTTTTTAAATTAAATTTCCTAACTATAACAGCTGTGTAAGCTTTGTTTTTTCAGTGAATTTCTAAAGTTTTGAAATGCTAATTCCTTTCTATAACATCCCTGTAACCTTTGTTTTTTTCAGTGAATTTGTAAGGTTTAAAAAAAATGTATTTCTTAATTGTAACGTCCATTTTATTTTTAGTGTGCCTCTAAGATTTTTGTATTTTCTTTCTATAATTGTATATTGTATATTATATTTATATTATGCAAACAACAGTTCCGGTTCGTAATCAGGCTGTCATATGGGTGATCTGGGTCGGGTCACCGGATACTCAAATCTGTGGCACATCTTCCTGCTGCTTTGTAGGAAACACCCAGGCACCTCAAATTGCCATTAAAAACTTTCTCTCAGCAAGTAGAAGTATCTGGGTGTTTCCTATGAAGCAGCAGGAAGATGTGTCACATATATTTATATTAAATACCACTTATTTTTTTTGATTTGGTATCTGTTTATCAGAAAGTACTTTAATAACTGGTTTTATTTGTCAGATCTTTTGAGTTGGCACAACATTGTCGCATTTACTGTGATCAGCAAATGTATTTCACATACTGAAAAATACACTTAAAGGCTTTTTTTAAATAAAGTTTAAGTCAGAATATTTAGTAGGATGTTGTTTTAACTTTTATTTCTGTAATCAATTTAGGAGAAAAACAGCTTTACAAAAATAAATTATATTCGCGACTACCGACGTTGTCACAATGACATCAGTAGCCACAAGGAGTGCGTGGTTTGTACAAAGAGTAAAACATATATAGACACATTCTACAGTATATTTAACAGTAGAGCTTAAATTGTGTACTTTCCAAACACTTATTTTAGTACTGAGTTTCCAGAAAACTCCTCTTCAAAGACTATTTTCTGTTTTCGGGAATCACAACGACGTTACTAGTCGCAGACATCGCATATTTTTGAGAAACTCTAAAACCCATATATGCAGATATTTTAATTGATGTTTGACACTAGTTATTTACTGATCTGTTGTTTAAAGTTCCCTGTCTCTATTAATTTTTAACAAAATCACTTTAACTTTACATTTCCAATGTTCGCAGTGACAGAGGAAGTCGCAATGACGTCGTTCATAGAGGATACCACGTGTTTTACAGGAAATCTAAACAACATATATACACCTATTATAATTGATATTTGATATTGTTGTTTACTGCTCTCTTCGTTAAAAGTGTCTGCCTATGGTAATTTTTTTTTTTTTATTTAGTTCCCGTTTTCGTGAAGACAGCAGAAGTCATGATGATGTCGGTAATCATGTATTCTGTGTGTTTTTCAACAACTCTGAAACATATATAGAGAGTTTCAGTATAGCTGTCCACTATTATAGTATTGAAATTTCTGCTTTTTTTAAAAAAAATTTAGGAAAACTACTTTAAACTTCTCTTTTGAATTTCCGCTTTCACACGGTAACTGCAATATGTTGTTAACCGCAAATATGTTGGTCACCGTGAAGAAAACATGACTGTGAAAGCAAGGAATATCATTGGATAATATACTTTTCAGCAAAATGAATAAGAAGTAAACACCCACTCCTCCTTCTTGAATCTTATTTCATTGAACTTTGAGGCATATTATCAAGAACGGCGTTAAAATTATCGCTGGATTAGCGGCAGAAAACTGCACCTAAAGCGGCGTTAATGGGCTTGATAATATGCCCTGGAGAATTCCAATAGAAGCCCATGTTCAGACCAGAACATGGACTTCTATTGGAATTCTCATCCAATCATCCAGGTACAAACCATGCAGTCATACAATTACCCATGGACTCACCCTGCCTCCTGTACTCATTGTATCATCCATGCACTCATTCGATCATCCATACACCAGTCGTAATCTCATTCCAATATACATGCATACTTTTGTTTTTACTGTAAAAGACATTTCGAACAGGAGCCTTGTAAAAAAAATGTTTTTCCTTTTTTATAACTTTTAAATTTGTATGTTCTTTTTTTTACAAACAAAAATGGAAACCAGGAAGTGTGGTCCAATTGGAACGAATATAGAGGCAACATATGTGAGCCCCCTCAAACCGCCCTGGTTGATGAACCGCTCGTACTGTGAAATGTACTGTGATGCACTGTTATGACTATTCTTACGGCATAAATGCTCTGTATGCACTGTGATTTCCTAAGATGCACATGTAACTATTATGTATCTTGACTTTGATGACCACCACCTTTTCTGTGTTGTTAATAAAAAATATTTTATTTTTAAATGGCAACCAGGACAGGAGAAATTACACAAATATGCCCTACGAAATGTGCAAAAACTATTTTTAAAAAAGGGGAATTTTGTGATTGCTATTGCGAATAGCAGTAACAGACTGCTCACCAGTGGTTATGGCACCCTCACACTTCATACAATGAGTGGCCATTGTAGTCTAGGAATTGTTTTTGCTTGCAATTGAAGTTGATCCACCACACTGTAAACGGTGTAAGAGGTATGATTGCAACCACTGTAAGAGACCTCCGCTAGGCTCCCAGTGTTCCCGGTACCAGCCTTCTTGGCCCGGACAGCACAAAATGGTTGCTGCTGACCGGAGACACCATTTTGCCCTCCTGCTGCTGAGCCAAGCTTGAGCAGGGGAAGGCAGACCAATAGACACCATGTCACAGGGAGGTATGACCCCTCCCAGATAGCATTTAGTGTATTGGGATGGGGTGGGTGCACTTGCCAGCTCCACTCAGTCTGCATGAGGGGCACATTTGGTGTCCCTGTGCATAATCCATTTCAACCCATTCCTGGGAGCCATTGGCTCCTGCTCTTGCACGAAACTGAACAAAGGACATGGGAGTAACCTCCTCCCTTTACAGACCCTCCCGTGGGAGGGCCCCCTGAATCTTCCCAACCCTTTCCCTAGGGCACTTAAGGGCTTACCTGGGTGTAAGTGATGGAGCAAGGATTCACACGTTAAGCGACTTGCTTGTATCATGAACCTCAAATATTGTTAATAAAGTAATCAACATGTTTGTCTTACTAATTTTGCAAATTTTCCATTACACGGGGTGTCCGAGTAACGCTTGCCTATGGTTTTTTTTTATCCTAATACGCTTGCATTCCAAAAATTGGCCGCTGCTACGCGGGAATTTAGATTGCGCATGCGTCGGTCATACCCATGTGATGTGACGTACTCGCAGTTCTGGTGGGAAAGTGTTTGCTCATGCTCAATACAGCTGACATGGCCGCTCTGTGTTCTCACATGCTTTAAGCTTGCATTGCCGCTTTCGCAAAGCTGTTCGTTCTGCTTAATACTTAATGCTTTAGTTATTATAAAGTAATGGGAATGGTATAGCAACTCATGGCATACAGTGAAATCATTTTTTCTATGTTCTAAAGCTGTTCTTTTCCATTTCATGTAACACTTCGAAAACCTGGCCTGTTCTAATGTAATATACTCCATCTTGCTCGAATCTGAGTCTGCGCGAGATTTGCAAGGCTCCAAAGAAAGGACCTTTGGACGGAAGCCAGATAGCCACCCAAGCCAAGATGAGCCTGGGAAGACAACTCTAACCTAGTCGAAGAAGCTGAACTGTACTAAATTTGTAACAATTGTATATGAAAATTGTATTCACCATTGTTGTGTAAAAACGTATGTCATGGGAAAGTAAAATTCGAGCGGCGGGTAGAAAATTCAAATAAGGAGCATGAGAAAGCTACATTTTAGGTGGTGTGATGACCTAACCTCCTCCTTTGTCCAATTAAATTGGGGATCCTTACACTTGCAACATTGGGGGGTGGTACACTGTCCTGAAAAAAAGTATAATTAGCTTAGGTTTAGCTAGAGAAATTGTCCGACTTGTCCGAATAGCTGACCAGTCACTGACCCAACACACTCTATAGGTGACTGAACTCAGAGAGCTGCGAAGAACTCTGTTGGGAGGTTCGTGAAACCCATTCGGGGTTTTATGCAGACTTGAAAGTGCTGGCGAAGCCCTTTGCTGGGAGGTTCGAGAACCCAATCGGGGTTATTGGCAGATTCCTTGCAGAGAGGGAGTAGCGCAGGCGTTGCAACCGAAGCTGCGGGTGTTGGTCGTACCTTTTGGTGAATCCGGTCCTGATCCAAATTCTGGGGTTATCCTGTCCTGGCTGTCCATGAGCTGTACCTGCTCGCCTACTGGCACCTAACTCCTCGAGGGTTCCTTCCCGTCTTTTCCATCTGACCCATGACCAGGGTTGGTCTTCACTCTATCCTAGGTAAATATAAAGTATGTGTGGGTGATTGCTTATCTATATTTGCATTTCTAATTCTTGAATATTGCAAAGCATAATTGCATATGTTCCCTTTTCTCCCCTGTCCCTTTATATATAAGATTGTCATGCATTACTCGTCTATTAGCATGTTCCACGTTTTACCTTCCTTTAGTTAATGCTAAATCGTTTCTATCTTAAGTATATGTTCCTTATCTTACCCTCCCTCTAGGAGATAAGCTGAATTGAATAGTATGTTCCAATCTTACCTACCCTTTGGTATTTGAGCTAAATTAAATACTGCTCTAAAGACTTTTTGAATATAGCATGTTCCCTTTCTTACCCTCCTTTATCAGGTTGCGAGAGGTTGTTATCTAAATATAGCATGTTCCTTGTTCTTACCTATCCTTCAGTTTAAAGTTCTAAATGCTTAGCATAATCTGCCTTATTCATAACTACATATTGTTTCTGATTTTAGTTATTGATAGCCTTATCACATTTAAATTTCTGCTCATGACATATGCTGATGATGATGGTTAAATAAAGCTTTGAACCTACCCAAAGTCTGTGGTTATTTCACATTTCTCAAATGTTTACAAGTGTTCTTGACTACCTATTATTTCGACTAGACTCCCTGATCCTAGGTGATTAGGTTCCTAGTATTTACATTGCTAGGTTGTAGGTATGGGAATCAGTGTAGTATAGAGAATCTCAAGACATACTGATAGTAGAGCGTGAGTTACCCAAGGTAAATATTTGAGGTGTATGGGCCCAGGTGAGTATTTTAGTAAAATTATCCTAGCCGGGTGACCTGCGCGCTCTATCATACGTTCCTAGATTCGTATTGGGATTAGATTCAGACCAGACACCACTTCTTCTACCATCTGGGCACCCTGGACTTTGCTGGACTTCGTTTGGGCCTGACTTCATCTCCCTTCCAGTCTTCCACATTGTCTGTGCCTGTGTGTATCATACAGGAACATTCGAAGGCCTGTGAAGCATCAAATACACTTAAAGAAATCTCCCTTGGAGTGAAGGAGCCTCCACCTGCATTCGCAGGCACCGTAAATAAATCAACCAGTCTGCTGATCCTGAGCTCCTCCGGACTCTGAAAGGTTCTGCAACACAGGTGGTGATTTTCTACAGCTCCTGAGGCCTGCCTTGCCCTCTCAACAAGTTTGAGGCCAGTATCCCATGTGGGGGTTGCAATAACTGAACCCCTGTGCACCCTGTCAACTTGCATTTGCAAAGGCTTGTTGACTTCTTTCTAAGTAGATCTTTGGCCTCCAAGTAGCCCCATCCTTGAGCACCTCCAGTGACCAGAGTCTCCAGCCACTCTGTGCATCATGGCCTGCATCTTTTGGTGAGCTGCTTGAGGTCCTCTTGCGACTCCAGTGCCTCTGGGTCCATATGAAGGGAACACTTGTTTCTTTTAGGCTCCCCTGATTGCTCGGGGCATGTCCTGACTCCTCTGTTTTTGGTGAGTCCCCTAGACTTTGCTGGTCCCTACGTCGCTCCTTCTTTGATTCCTGCATTGGTCGTATTTACCAATGCTTGTTGGTGTTCCCGCTAGACACTGACCCCTCAGCACTTGACATCCGTCATGGGACAGTTTGTGTATGACTCCTGGTCCTCCTCAGCATTGCCTGGTTCTCACAGCTACAGAGTCACGTTCATCCTGCAACACCCGAAATCGGAGGGCATTCGTCTTCCAAGTCTCCTGGTCACTCCGATTACATAGACCCTGTCCCCTCAATTGCATGTACTTCTCATCTTGAATCCACCTTCGGATTTCACCAGACACTTCTCCTCTTCCAGCAGCGGTGCTTTTGTGAGGTCCTCCATTGGGTTCGATGGTGGTTTCAGACACCACTTCACACGTATGCACCTGGCTTCCCTGGTGTAGGCAACATGGGTACTAGGGTATCCACAGGTAGGGTGGCTCTCCAACCTTCTGTCTTCCATGGGGTTTCTTCAGGGTCCACTGGGAAGGGTCCTTAAACTTTAAAAATCTAACCACTGCTCACAGGTAGAGTTGTACGGAGCTCCTGGTTGTGTTCCCTCGCTGCACACGCTCTCTGTGGGGTCCCTATGTACTCACATTGGGTGGTTCCTTGGGTCCCAAATACTTCTACATACTCTTGACATTAAATTGACCCATGTAGTGGTTCTTATACCACTTTCTTAGTATCTGGTTTGGTCCCCCCTGTATCCACTGTGTATTTTGTTCTATTTACTATGTTTCTTTGCTAAAGTATTGTGTGCATTTTGTTTATCTCTGTGTAAGAGATATTTGAATGTACTAGAGAGTAATATATAACCAATGCATATTTTTATAAATACTTGGTGTGGTTCTTTTCACTTAATCTATACTGTAAGATTGCATTTTGGTAAAATTAGTTGCTTTACACTCCTTCTGGACTCAGACTGAAGGCTGCTCTCCACAGCTATCACTTACAGAACTTTCTAAGGTTGTCTAAGACCTCTTAAATCACCATAAGGTTTGCCTGGACTGGTGCAAGGTGCCCACTTACATAAGTGGGGATCATATACCAGGCCAGCTTCTCACACAAAGTGTTCCCAAATGTTTTAATTTCCTATACTTCCTATCGAATTACTAGTTTCATCATGTATTAGTGTCTTGAAGACAGGTTGTGCTTTGACTGGAGTTACTTGCAGCAGGCTGCCAAAGACTATTAACTGTTTTCCCCCAAAACACACATCGTAGTCAGTTTTTCATATTTGTTGCATTCTTAAATGTATAAAAGCTAGCATTAGGTTAGATACCATGCTGACTTCATCAATAATTAATAGCTTTAATTTCTTTAATACTCTTGCCAATACATGACAAGCATCACCAGATAATTTGTTGCATTCTAATTTGTTGTGGTGTTCAACAGGCAGCATTAATAACAGATGAAGGGTAACTCCTTCAATATTATATGCAGCTGGAAGACGAGCCACGCGCCAGACCAAGATGGCCGCATGAGACCTCGGCTCGGCCGCCACTATCACCTGAGCCCCTAATCCTGCCATTTATCCTGCCATAATAGCCTGGGAAAAGGAAGAGAAACAGAAGCGGTGCGGGCGGATCCCATCCCGGCCCTCCGGTGATGTCGTGAACCGGAGGGCTGAGCTCCGTGCTTTGAGGCCTGTCGGGGCTTCGAGAGGGGGGACTGGTTTGATTGGGTGGTAGCCTCGAATTGAACAACAGAGGCAGGGTGGGACCGGAAGTCGCCTGTCCTGTCGCAGATACTTAGGAGGGACGTGCTTGGAACCTGTGGCTCGGCCCGGCGGTGGGCCGGATGGGTTTTGACCCTTAGCGGTGGGCCCCCTCCCTGGCAACATTGAGCGGAGGCAGGGTCTTGGAGCGAAGAGTGCTGTGGGGCTCGAGCGGAACCTGCAGTTAGACGGTCCCTCGTAGAGGGGGTGAGTGGTTGCTGACTTCTTCTCACCCCCGGGGAGGGCGGTTAGTTTTCCACCCGTGACTGGCTGCACTACACCTAGAGGGCCATTCTAGGAGGACCTGTGGCCCGATATTGTCACGCACAGGGGTGTTCTGGGTCGGGGGTGCCCGGGATCGGGGATCAACCCGGCGGAGGCCGCTCCCTGGATGCACGCCAGAGCTCAAAATAAGACTGGCGCAGGGTACATGGCTACATCAGTATTAATATAAAGGCTGAAAATCAGACTGTAAGAATACGGAAGGGGGGCAGCAAGTGATACTGTTTTTATTACCTTCCAGGGGCCAAATGTGAGGATTTACTGTTGTGGCTGGCTTCAGATGTGGCAAGGTGAAGCTATAATAGGCTAAGAATGTTATTTATACACAGGATTTGTCACAGTAGTGAGACACCAGCAAAGGGGTCATGGACTGACTGGCCAGGAATCGTGTGGAGCAGGATGGGCCAGGAGAAGGAGCATTGCTGCCCAAAGATATGTAGCGGACTTCTCTCACCCACAACACAGGATTTTAGCACAGGGGCCAAGGACACCCAGGCCCAGAAATCACTTGTGGCGTGCCAGGGCGGCACTGGATGTACAGGGAGGAATCGACACTAAGTGGTGAGATGAAGGACTGAAAGGAGGGTTGCCGGTGGAGGATTGTGGGAGTCCCCCCCTCGGCTCATAGTCTTTCCGCAACTGTGAAGGAAGACAATTGGGGGTAATTCAGGAGACAACAGCGATGTATATCCAGGTCAGTAACGGGCACACTGGATGGATTGTTGAGTATACACCCCCTGTGCTAGAACTGAGGCCTCTGTGGTGCCCCCCGAATCTTCTGGCTTTATATCCACTGCGGCTTGGTGGTTGCACGGGGGCTCACATTGTTCCTGCTGCTCTCTGCCCACTGCAATAGGATTTCTGCGGCTGCGCTGGTTGCTTGAGTACTGCACTGTTCCCTCAATGGCAACTAAGCTGGACTCTGAGATGCACCCGCCTAGGACATCCAAGGGCTCGAGGTAAGACCAGACAAATAAACTGGATCGATACACTCTCCCCAAGGGATCACCAGCAGATTTGAGGCACACCACTATGCTGGGGGGGAGTCCATGAGCCCTGCATCGGATCTGACCCTGCATGACGTCATGGCAGCTATAGACGGGGTCAAGTCATTGCTGGGGCAAAAAATGGAGGCACTGGCACATAAGATTGACACGGTCTCCATTGAGGTGAATCTTATACATACGGACCTCACCAAAGTCAACGAAAAGGTCAAGTCTCTAGAAGTTAAGACGACCAGTCTGATCGACGACGTGGCGCAGCTTCAGCAGGAAGTGCGCAAGCTTAAGTCTTGCCATGAAATAACTGAGCCTAAGCTGGACGATTATGAAGGGAGAGCTAGGCGTAATAATATCTGCATTTTGGGAGTGCCTGAGAAATCAGAAGGCCCAGCCCCGATCTGTTTGTGAAAGACCTGGTCCTAAAGCACCTTAAGCCCAAAGGAATTAGCAATTCCTTCACCATCGAACGGGCACACAGAGTTCCAGGGAGGCGGACAAAGCCTGGTGCACCCCCACGGCCGATGATCGCCAGAGTCCTGAATTTTAGGGAAAGAGATGCTATCCTGCAGGCTGCCTGTCAGGACTCCCCCTTGCGTTATGAAAATGCCATTCTCTCTTTCTTTCCCGACTTCACACAGTTGGTACAGAAACAACTGAGGAAATTCCTGGCCGTTAAAAAGAAACTCAGGGACAAAGGTTTGCGGTACGCTATGATGTTCCCGGCACGTCTGCGAGTGAAAGTGGAGGGAAGAGTGTGGTTCTTCGATAATCCTGAGGAGGCATCTGACTGGCTCGATAGCCAGCCCTCTGGGGGGACCGGATCATGGGACGGAGGTGAAGAACAAGAGGGGCAGGAACAAGACTAGGACTTGACACCCACTCACAGGGTATACCCGAACATTTTCAGGTACAGGGGCATTGGCCCCAAGATAAAGCATCAGACTCTCTTCTGGGTTATAATGACTTTGTTATGAGTAATAGGGGATTCCAATGGACAAATTGTTTAAGATGATACGAGCTCTGGGGGGCGAGGCTGCTAGCATCCTCCTCTCTACTACCTTTAGTTAATCTTTAGTTTTAGTGTGTAGGGCGAAAGGCACTCTGCCAGTTTGGGATGTGTAAAAGCCAAGAGCAGGGGTGCAGGGTGGGGTAGAGTTGGGAGAGGGTGGGGTTGTTTTTCAATGTTGTAATTTTGTTGTTGATAATTCAGATTTCTGAGACAGCATCAAAAATCACTGCAGAGCTACCCAACTTTTTCGCAGATACATGATGTCGAGTGATAGACAGAGATCGGGGATCAAGGTGATGATCTGGAATGTCAATGGGTTAGGTGACAAAATAAAGCGGGGAATGGTTAACCAATTTATCAGGAGGCATGCCCCGGAAGTGATTCTTTTGCAGGAAACTCACCTGATAGGGAACAAATGTATGGCCTTGCACAGGGGAGGGTATAAACTTGTAGCACATGCGGGATTTACCTCCGGGTAGAGGGGAGTAGGTATACTGATCAAGAATTCTTTTCCTTTCACAATACATGCCACTTGGACAGACAATAGAGGCAGATATGTGGGGGTTTCAGGCCAATGGGAAGGGAAAATAGCCACATTCGTCTCAATATATGTCCCTCCCTGTCTGCAGACGGACACGTTCCTGGACCTAGGCATGATTTTCCTTACACTACCATTGGGAGTCTTGGTATTTGGTGGCGACTTCAATACCGTCATGTCTGGGGATCTGGATCGTCATCCCCCTCAGGTGCTTGGACCAGCTCAGTGGGGACTCCCCGACTTCATAGATACAGTGGGGCTGATGGACACTTGGAGGGCTTGCAACCCAGACACGAAACAATATACACACATATCGGGGGCACACCACAGTTTGTCCAGAATAGATTATTTTCTTGTACTGGCATCTCAGGCCCACACTATCAGAGAGGTACGTTATTTGGGACGGGGCATTTCAGATCATTCCCCTGTGTGGATTAAAATGGAGTGGGAAGTTGTGAGCACTGGTAGAGTGCTCCCCCTTAATCCGTGGTATTTGAAAGATCCACATAGTCAGAGTAATATAGTTGGGCCGCGGAGCGCTACTTTCAGGAAAACAAGGACTCAGTAGATTCCACACAAGCCGTTTGGGAAGCTTATAAGATGGTTATCCGGGGGAAACTCTCTCCCTACTAGCCCGTAAAAAGAAAGAGAGACAGGCTGATCTTGCAAGGGTGGAAGAGGATGTGGTAAAGTCGGAGAAGGAGCTGGCCCGGGAGGTTTCCCCTGAGGGCCTTCACCTTCTTAGATTAAGACAAGCTGAGTTTCATGGCATAGCTAAAGAAAGTGCCAGGGCGCAGGGTAGAGCGTCCAAAGCAAAATTTATGAGTTTGGAGACAAGGCTGGGAAATTGATAGCATGGCTGGATAGACGTGAGTGGTCGTCAAGAATAGTGCCTGAGATTTTGGGGCAGGATTCCAATCCTGTCACGGACCCACAGACCATAGCTGACACCTTTGCCAATCATTATCATACAGTATATAGTGCGACCGGTAGGTTTACAGAGGAGGACAATGTAGAAAGAGAATAAGAGCTATTTGGACTCTCCTCTGTCCGATGACGAAGTGGCGAAGGCTGTCCGTGGTTTGAACTCAGGTAAAGCAACGGGGACTAATGGTATTCCCATTGAATTGTATAAATTGAACTCTAACAAACTGGCTCCTCATTTCTAAACTATGCTGACTGAGAGTAAGGAAAAAGGTCTGCTTCCATACAATCAACAAGTTGCTAACATAGTGGTTATACATAAGGAGGGCAAACCCAGAACTAGTTGCACTCCCTATCGGCCGATATCACTTCTGAATGTGGAGCCTAATGTCCTTACCAAATTGCTGACGTCACGCCTGGTTAAAGGAATCACTACTCTAGTTCACCCGGACCAGTCAGGTTTCTTGACGCATCGGAACACAGCTCTTAACTTACGCCACCTGCATGGCATACTGAGTAGAGTACCTACCATATTGGAGCTGGCAGCCTTTGTGTTATTGGACGCCACCATGGCGTTTGATATGGTGGACTTGCCTTATCTGTTTGCTGTGTTAAGCAAATTGGACTTCGGACAGGAATACATAGTTTGGGTTCGTCTCCGGTATTTAGACCCGATGGCTCAGGTAGTAGTAAATAACTGCAAGTCCTCAGACTTTCAGCTTGGCAGGTGCACTAGGCAAGGTAGCCCCTTGTCTCCCCTCCTCTTTGCATTGGCAGTAGAGCCTTTGGCAGCTTGGATAAGGCAAGATAGATCAATCTGTGGATTGAGGTGGGCTCTGGACTGGGAGGACAACATATCTCTCTGCGCGGATGATGTTCTTCTATATTTTAAAATTCCTAGAGGGTCACTGATCTGCCTCCTGGATGTGCTGAAAATATTCGGCAGGTACTCTGGATTTACTGTGAACTGGCTTAAATCAGTGGTTTATGTCCTTAAGGGTGAACCGTCGGTGATACCGCATGGTGCCATATCCCGATTGTATCTGAGGGGTTTCGATATCTTGGAATCTTCATGACACTGGATCCGAAGCTACGCTATACACGTAACTTGGACTCACCCATGCACAGACTTAAGACTGACGTGGCGCATTGGAGGTCCCTTCCCCTTTCCATCCCGCATCCTATGTTAAAGAAATGGAGAGTCTCCAGAGACAGCTTATATGGGAGGGCAGACCTCGGATAGCATTTTCCAAGCTGACACTTAATTGGTATGATGGTGGGATTAGTCTTCCAGATCTGAAGAAGTACTACTGGCAGCTATTAACCATGGGATATATGGTCATCCGGGAGATCCCCGATACGCCATGGATAGATGGCAGCTCCCTGGAGGTGACTATACTATAGCGTTATACGCCAAGCCTCGTAGGTACCCACTGACTGGACCGACTGCGCACGCAGTCCAAGTATGGCACACCGTCACCACACACTTAAAGTGGGATAACAGACTCACATTAGCTACACCATTGTGAAACTCCGAGAAACTCAGAAGCCTCTGGAAATCCAAGGGTTTCGATAAGTTGGATCTTATTGGTATCTCCAGCATCAAGGACATCTGGGGGGAGGGAGCGGTGCAATCATTTGCGTCACTTAAATCCCAATATAAGTTGGCAGACACCGATCAGTTCCGTTACCTTCAGATCTGTCATGCCCTGCTTACTTGTGTACCAAGTTCCACAGCGCTTACGGAAGCCTCACCACTGGAGGACAGAGTCCTCGATCGCCACCTCCCATTGAAAACCACCTCCTTAATATATAGGAAAATATTTACCAACATGGAGGACCCATTACTGGCCCTCAGAGAGCAGTGGACTAGGGATGGTCTAGAAATTGACGATGAGGACTGGCAGGAGGCGGTCTCCTCCCCGCGAGTAGTAGCAATCCCTGCCAGGTTGAGACTAATACAAATAAAAATAGTACACAGGATATATGTCACGGGTCACAGCCTTGTTAGTATGGGACGAGCTAGAAGTGGTGACTGTAGGAGGGGATGTGGGGAGCTGGGAACGTTCATTCACATACTATGGCAATGTCAGTGGATACAACAATACTGGAGGGACATCCACAGCACATTGAGGTCGGTGTTAGGAGTAGATCTACAACCGGAAGCCCGTAGATGCTTATTAAATATTTGTGAACCTACTGATCTTAATACATATACCACGCAATGGGCAACCATATATGATAGCCAAACGTAATATTGCACAGAGGTGAGGAGCCTGTCAAGCGCCCCAATTGAAGAACTGGAATGAAGATCTGGACTGGTGTATGTATAGAGAAAATTCAGTCTTCATTGCTAGGGGATGCCCCGGGAAGTGGGTTAAAGTATGGGGAGCATAGAATTTCTATAGAGGTGATATCTGTCTCCCACCTAGTCGCCAATTAGACACTGACTCTGTTGAAACCCCTTGATCTGATTTATTTAATAATGACAATGTATTCTGTACACTGTATGATATCACTGTGACACTGAAGTAGCCTGCCTGTTTTTGATGGATGTGCTTTGATTTCACCGTTTATTCAAAAGAATTAATTAAAAAATATATTATATGCAGCTAACCCTGTTGGTGCTGTACTAAACATGACAAATTGGAATCTGTCAGTAGTTTAATCAAGAAGCTCTTTCCAGTTCCAACTTGACCACTTATGTACAATAGAACTTGTTTATATGTAGAACAAGCACACGCGTCTTTCTCATGCAGACATCCATGTTCTATTTTACCTTTTACTTCATCAAAAATGTCTTTCTGATCTGTATTCAACTGCTGTAGTATTTGTTCTACATTGAGAGTATCCTGTCTTGCTTGCTGCATTGTATTCTCCACTTCATTCATGGCTTTTGCAGCTTCCTTTTGAATGATTGGCTGTGCAAGAGGATCTTGACTTCAAGTGCTGAACTTTGAGTGCTCTGAGACCTCTAGCTTGCTATCTCAGCAGCAATTGTTTCTTCTTGTTCAATCTTTCACAGCATTGGATGAGTCTTCATAACAGTCAAATTCTCTGCGTAGCTCACTTTCAGTTCGCTGTGGCTTGAACAACTGTAACAAAGCTAATTAGAAAAACTCTCTTTTGACTGGAGTTTGGCAAATTAGCTTTCAATGGTTGATTAAACTTCCTTTGTTATGTCTGACCAAACATCCTCCACATCCATCGACAGCAAAAGTTCCTTCTTACATGTATTCACTGAGACGATTTATGCATTAAGGTGGCCGCTGCTGGGACAGGCGAGCAATACCACTGACTCATTGTCAGTGAAATTGCTCTCCCACCATTGTAGCTCCAACATTACTGATGCCTTCTCCTGCACTCTCAAGTGTGGGTGATCAAGGCCCTCCTGAACCCGCAGGTTTCCCTGTGCCTCATCCTTGGTGGTCCAGTGGACCTCTGTCTCCTTCCTCTTGCTCTGCTCTTTCACTAGTTTTCACTCGTTTTTCTGACCTCTTCTATTTTTCACCTTTCTGCACGTTTCTGCATTTCTGCTCTTTTGTGCCTTATTTGTGGTTATTTTCCCCCTTTCCTTTATCTCCTTTATCCCTTATTTCCCTGCCGCTGCTGCCCCCTTGTCCCCTCCCCTGCACAACCAGCCCAATTCAGCTCAAGTCCCCGCGCCCGCCTCCCAGCTGTCCAGCCCTCCCCAACCCCTATTTAATGGTGGCTAAAGGCAATCCCGTCTGCACCCGTCCACAAAACGACCGTGATCAGCGCCAGGAACCCTGGACCTCCACCCCGCCAACAGTACGACCCAGTAGCACTCCATGCACTCAACCCAGGCCACAACAAGAACTGCAAACGAGCATCACCAACCGACACCCACGGGCCCTTCAGCTGTCACCACTGCCGGCACACCTGCAGCACTGCCAAGAAACACAGATCCAGCACATCCCGTCCACAAGAACACAACCAAACCGAAGACCATGCAATGCATCCTCCTCGATGTCTGATCCCTCCACAAACACCCACCAAAATCTGGGACCTCCTCAACAGCACCACTCCGGACGTAGCGTTCTTCACTGAAACATGGACCAACACCATCCGGGGACCGGACACCGCAATCGCCATCCCCAGAGAATACAAGATCTCCAGGAAGGATCGCCCCATCCGCCCAGGAGGAGGAATCACCATCATCCACAAATCCAGCCTCCGCCTGAGCACACTCCCCGACGAGCCAACAGAACTAATGGAACACCTTCACTTCAAGATACTGGCCAGCCCCACCGCCACCCTCTGAGCACCCTCATCTACCGACCCCCTGGACCCCGCGGACCCTTTGCCAACTCCATCACGGACATCATCTCCCCGCAGTCCATCGCATCCACCAACTACACCCTGCTGGAAGACCTCAACTTCCACCTCGACAACCAACTGGACTCCAACACCACATCCCTCCTGGACAACCTACACAACATTGGACTCTGCCAGATCGTGACCGAGTCCACGCACTCAGCGGGACACACCCTTGACCCCCTCTTGCCTACAAGAAACTCCATCCCCTTCAGCCACACCACCGAATTCCCATTGACCGACCATCGTTGCGTCCACTTCACCTTCAGAACACCCACTATCCACAGACACCAGCACTTGCTCCCATGAAGAAACTGGACCAAAATCACAGATGACCAGCTCACCTCCTCACTGAACAATTCCACCCCAACCATTGTGGAAAACAACAGTCCCAACTCCGCAGCTCGAACCCTGCATAGATGGAATGGGGACAATGCCAACACCATAGCGACCTCAAGAAAAACAACAATACCTGCGTCAAGAAATGCAGTTGGTTTACCACTGAATTTCAAGAGTCCAAATACACTTGCCGCCAGCTCAAAAAGGCCTGAAGGAACACAAAATCCACAGAAGCCCACAACAACTTCAAAGCTGCCACCAACACCAACCATCATCTCATCAAAGAAATAAGGAAAAAAACGATTGAAGATAGAATCTCCACCCACGCGCACAACAGCAGGGAACTCTTCAGCATCATCAAGGACTTGGCCCACTCCTCCAACGAGTCTACCGACATCCCTCCCTCACAAGACCTCTGCGACAAACTCAGCATCTTTTTCCACCACAAAATCAAGAGCTTCTACGAAAACTTCGACAAAGACAACCAACACATTAAAACCACAGCAACCACCTCCGACACCCGGAAAAAACGATTGAAAACTGGACAGCCCTCACCACCGAAGACACACTGAAGACAATGTAGTCAAATCATTCAGAGGCCCCTAAGGACCCCTACCCCACCACATCTTCAACAGAGCCGTTGCACCCATGCTCCACCACACCATCAACTGCTCCCTGGCGTCCGCCTCACTCCCTGATGACTGGAAACACGCCGAGGTCAACCCCCTCCTAAAGAAACCCTCAGCAGACCCCACCAACCTAAAAAACAGACCCATATCCCTGCTCCCATTCCCAGCTAAAGTCATCGAGAAAGCCATCAACAGCCAACTCGCCACGTTCATTGTAGAACACAAAATCCTGGACTCATTCCAATCCGACTTCAGAAAAAAACAAGTAGGGAAACCTCCCTCCTCGCCGCAACAGACGACATCCGCACACTACTGGACAAAGGAGAAACATTAGCTCTCATCCTCCTCGACCTCTCAGCGGCGTTCGACACAGTCTCTCACCACACCCTAATACACAGACTCTACGATGCAGGAATCCAGGACAAGGTCCTCTACTGGATCCGCTCCTTCCTTTCCATCAGAACACAGCGGGTCAGACTCCCCCCTTTCCTTTTGGACACTACACCTACCACCTGCGGAGGCCCCCAGGGCTCCTCCCCCAGCCCGACGCTCTTCAACGTCTACATGGATCCACTCACCCCCATCGTCAGAACCTATGGACTCAACATTGTGTCATACTCAGGCAACACCCAACACATCCTCTCCCTGTCCAACTAGCCCAATCCCGCCAGACACAACTTTCGAGAAGGCATGTAACCCGTTGCCAAATGGATGAAAATCAGCTGGCTATAACTAAACACCAACAAAACAGAAATACTCATCATAGGCCCAAACCCCGATGCCTGGAGCGACGCCTGGTAACCTCCCGCCTTCGGAAATCCACCAACCCCCACGGACCACGCACGCAACCTGGGAATCATCCTGGACTCCGAGCTGAAAATGGACCGCCAGATCAACTCCGTCTCATCTTCCTGATTCCACACCCTCCGCCTCCTTCTTAAGACCTTCAAATGCAGTGGTGGCAGGTGACATTTGAAAGTGGTGCGGCGTAAACTTTGTCGGAGTTTACCAGGGTGAGCGAGCGCAGCGAGCAAGTCCCAACATCTTAAGGTGGGTAAATCGTGCATTTTCAAGCAAAGTAGAGAGGGGTTGAATCCATTGAGCTGTCCAAGCATTGCTCACTCACACAAACCTTCTCCTTTGTGTTATTCGGTGGATTTTCAATTGTGTCTTTGGAATAAGCTAGGTAATATTGAGGATTTATTTTCTTGTGTCAAAAGCATATAAAATATTCAGACATTTTTTACATGAGGAGCTAACTCAATGTTTCTAATGTAAACAGTCTATTCCACAATACATCTCCTTGCTACCGAAATAAAAAGTGTCGACAATTAAACTTAGGGGAAGATTTTTTTAAAAGAAACAGATAAAAGAAATATTTCAGAAAGTAAACCATGGCTCCAGTCTATATTCCACCCTTCTTCACTGCTCAATGCTTACAGGCACGAAAGTGGTGAGAACCTTGTGTTCATTAAGCACATACATCTGTAAACGAGTGTGATGTACAGCGCCAACTGTACCGACAACAACAAAGGCGCCTGTTCCCTCGATGTGCAAACCTGAAAACTCTGGGTGCACCGGTGTACTACTGATATCAAGGAAGTACTGCCAGCTTAGCTCCGCGCCAGGCTGCTATAAGCCACAGGAAGCCATTAGGTGAGTGAGGGCACACTAGGGGTACCGGTGTGTTAAATATTGGACGGATTTGTTAGCATGAGCTGATAGCTATTTTGTATTTCTGGCAGCCAATTTAGTTAGCCATGTGCTGCCACGTGCTCGCCATGTGCTCTGTCCTCCCTCAGTGTTGACTGCTCTTGTAATCTGCCTAGAAACAAACTATATTCAGCACATGCTCAGTTGAACTTGTAGGTGTCCTTGCAACTGTTCCTAGTCTGTAAATGTCAGGATGTGTTCACTAGAATTAGCAACTGTTAGCTCCTCCCACTTTGTTGAGCAAGCAGATCTTGCATGTCCATATTAGTCATTTGGCATGCTTACATGAGCCAGGACTGCCCCTTGGTCTTATGCTGACTATGTAACCCTAAGCATACATAAGGCCCCAGTTTTCTGTACTCCTTAGGCTGCCTCATTCAGTTGCTAAGGCTTCTGTGTGACGTAGTCTCCCGCATTTAAGGTTAATAAAGATGTTACTTTTATATTTCAGCTTCTGTGCCAATTTCTTCTTTGTTAGTTTAAAAGAAGTATCAGTGGGACCCCTGAGAAGGTTTCTATTTTCTACAGGTGCTCCTCTGATTGTCTACAGCACTGTGAGCCACGCATAGGAGTACCAGCGATATGAAAGCGCACTGAATGATGACATCACCACCAATCTGCCACAAGGCACTGGACGCCACTGAATGTTTGATTTCACACGCAGGGGTAGCGGTGGACCGCCAATCTCGGGAAAGAACTGAATATTTAGTTCAGCACTGGGCCGCCACAAGTCACCGAGTGCCACTAAGTAAGTGAGCTCACACCAGTGGTAGAGGTAGCGCTAACATCGAGAAGCTATTGGGTGGGTTAGCTCATAAACATTAGGGGTGCCACTGGCGGCAGGAAGCCATTGTGTTCCCACTAGGTGGGGGAGGGTGGCTCTAATAATGAAAAGCTACTGAGTGTTGTAACATAAGTTATCAGTGCACCAACTAATCAGTATTATGTAAAGCAAATTTTCCGCTCGCACACCAGTCCCCAGTGCTAGTTACTGAGTGGTTAATCTCACACGAGTGCTACCCGTATCTACCCCTGTCCTATTTGCGCTGAATGACCACACACTGACACTGAAACCGCAGACACTCACAGGGGACACTGATAAACATCACTCATCAGCGTGAGTACTCCCTCAGTCAGGGGTCGCGGGAGGGTGTTGCGCGGTGGGATAGTTTAAAATTAAAAGGAAACGTACCTGTCCGCACCGCCTCTGCGCTGGGGTCCCGCATTCTGAACAGGAAGTTCAGGAACATGCAAGCTGCAGCTCCCTCCCCTCCTGGAAGCCAATCACAACGATACAATGGCAGCGTTGTGATTGACACGGAGTCCCGGACGGCGCCCAGTCAGGCACCAGTAGGGACGCCATTTTCGCCATACAGAAAATGTAGAAAGCTCATGTCTGCTTTGGTCGGCCCCAGTGAAGTGTAGTTCCTATATTCCCAATAGGCTATGCGCATTGGAATAGTATATCCTATAGATTAGACGTAGGACTGAGGTTGACTAGGTGTCTATCGAATATACTAGACTTAATTGTGTGTGCCAGCTAGCTCAGAGGTCACTAGAAACTTTCTCGAATTCACAAGTAGGGATTAGTCTCTGACAACCGCATAAACATGACAACTATGTTTCCCCAAGATAAAACGTAACTTCAGAGTCGTGGAAACAATAGATAGATATTTAACTCAGTCACTCGTGCATGCTTCGTTTCACTAGAGGTGCAGAGAAAGTAAAAAGACGGGCGTTTTCATTAAAAAGATTTATTGAACAGTCTTCTTTCTCAAGCATAAGAAATGAACTGCTACAATCGTAAAACTGTTTATAAAATATAATGCATACAGTATAAAGAGTAGGATAAAATAATACAGTAGGAGCATTGTATGGTTCCTAAACCATACATAAATACATACATAAATAACAGAGGCTACAAGTACTCAACTGGTGCTTCTAAAATACGCCTACCCCGGTGTACCTAACCTAAGCTTAGTACGAGGGAAGAAGTAAGTGAGGTTTTGCATAAATGTAGTATTCTTTTGCCAAGAATCTGCTCAAGATTTCTCTAAGGGTCTAATCAGCTCCGTACCTTAGTTTAGAATGGAAAAGGTCGGTCTCGGGACTCGATTTCCCAACAACTCGAAAGGGTAGCTTGGAAACACTGGAACTGTATTTCTCAGCAGGAGAAAAGAAAGTGTCTCTCTCAGTGCGTCTGCTGGAGGGTCGGCTTCCTTCGCCACTTGCTGTGGAAGGGCTCGTCGGGTAAGTAGATAGTCGAACTGCTCCAAACCACAGTGTGTTTGCTTGGGCGAGTGTGGGCATATTTATACCGCGAAGGTTCCAAATTTGACGTACAGTTGGACATAATAACGTCATCAAAGAGTCTCAGTTCTTTGTAAACTCCATGAGTTCTTGGACAAATCAATATTCAAGCAAAGGGAAGTCCCTAGCTGCTGAAGCTTAGTTTTCCAAGAAATCGTTGTGGATTTTCGGAACTAGTGGAAGTAGCCCTGCCGTATTTGGACTGCATGAGCTATGCCTAAATATGGTTATGATTTCTCTGCCTATATAAGGATATGGTGATTTATACCTATATAAGGGTATGAATCAGGAAACTTACAATAGGGTCCTAAAATAATACATAACACCCACTCCACGTTATCATGTTCATCTAAGTTCAAGCACTAAAACATATAATCTAGAGCATGTGCTTACAACCCCCAAAAAATCATATAAAATGCATTTGAAATGGTTGCACACAAAAAATTGAGCATTTTGTACAGACACATTTAAAGGCAATGATTTCATTGTAAGCATATGATATGATATTAGCAATGCTGACTGAATGAATCATGAAAATTACATTTATGAAATGGCTCTTAGTTACAGAAGAAAAAGGTCGAGACCATCCCATAGCAGAATATATAAACTGTTTTGGTTTGTGGATTAGGCTAATATTGTTTCTTGGAAGTGTTCAAAGAATTCTTGTTTTCTAAGAATAGTTCTACTTTAAGCAGATTACTTTTTTGTGCCAAAGTTCTGTTTGTTTTTTTGAAAAAGTCAAATAAATCTGTCGCAAAAATAGATTTCCACACTTGGTAGATTTGTTTTGAGAAAGAGAAAAAAGAAAGTTCGAAAGAACGCTGTGTGCTAATTTCAAAAGTTATTCTCGGTGTCAGAAGAAAACATTAAGTCATCAAGGCTGGCAAATAAATCATTTACCACAGTAGAGTTTAACTACTTCATTAAGAAGGTCAATTGTGCACAGATGTGAAGCATCACTGTCAGCATCAGCCACATTAGCAATGTTCATAGCAGATGGTACCTGTGTACCTGATGGCCCGTGTATCTCACCTACAGTTGGATTTGCTGGTGAGATCTCAATGAATGCCGTCATCAGGATTGGTAGCCGCAGAAGACAACACAACACATGAGCCGTTACTGGACCCAGTAAAGCGCCAGCATCCGTTGGCATAACCGATGGTAGTGTTAGACAGACATCTAACACACATTCTTCTCCACAAAGCAGGCATCGTAGAACAGGTAAGATGAAATCTTGCCAGATTGGTCTGAATGACAGGAACCATGTGGTATTCAGATCTCTCAAACGAGCCAAGCCAAGGATCTGTGTTATTCTGTCACGGTACCTCATAACCTGCAGTGCATTTTCCATGCTGGCTTGGGTATCGCTGGTGGTCAGATGTGCCATAACGGAGCAGGAGGAATAAAAATAAGATCCCTGCTACGAGTCCCAAAATGAGAGGCAGGCCGTCGAACACAGAGTGGACGAAGTTAGGAAAAATGCCCAGGACTGCTTCAAAGGGTGCTAACAGTCCCGAAAAAATTGTCTTAAATACATGTGCAATACCACTGGTATCAGACATGTTAAAGATCCGACCTAACATTTCTGTGAAATGTACTGGGCAGTTTGTTGATAATAATGTATGTATCTCTGCAGAGGTCCTTGCAACTTGCAGATCATACGTCTCTTTGGACGAGGTCAGTGGCACAGTTTTTGGCAAAAGAATGGCTTTCATTCTGCTAAAGTATCAATTTGTATAGAAGAGATGTTCAGTGAAGGCCATAGTGGTGACTCCCCATCTGTCTTAGTTTTAGGAAACAATACTTGCATACAGCAAGTGACCCTCGCTGACACAGTAACGAGATAGCTTATTCCTGGCATCATTCCACAACAGCTATGATCATTTAACATAATGTTACATAATGTAGCTACCATTGGAAAGCTGCCTGAAAATTGGATCTATCACCGCTGTGGGCAAACGCTGTGGGCGAACACTGCAGGTGGCAAGAAAGGTTATTGGAAGAACCTTCGCAGACTCTGTGTAAATTAATACGTTGACACATAGTGTACCACTTAGTGAGTTTTCACAATTTTTACCACTAAGAAATACTTTCTTTCCCCCACTCCAACATTTGTGTGTGTATTGTAAATCCCAGGTTGACTTAATGTATTCTTTACCCAACCTTTACAGGCCTGCTGGTATGTGTTTTAAGCAATACTGAAACTGGAAAGTCGTCACTGGTATCGTGATGGTGACATGTATTATCCATTCAACTGATGGTTTCTCAGAAACGGTCAATGGTAATCTCTCCAGTTTTTCAATGCTCAGCACCGTATAGTCTGCTCCCTTCTGTGCCAACGAGATTTGTTTATCTGTAAGGTTAAATACAGTAAACAGTGACGTAGTGTTGATTAGACGCCAAGGCACATAGCCTGAACCAAGGTTTTGCAAAGTCCAGCCTAATAGCATTAAAGAACGTAATTCAGACTGGCCATGTTGTAACATCAAAAGATAAAGAGGGAGCTACCCTTTTGACAGGAAAAGGATTGGGTCAACAATCTTATGAAAACAAAAAACTCCTTCTCCTGAGTTTGGCAAATGATTAGTGATGCTAGATTCCCCTGGGGCCGTTTGCATCAGAGGGAGGGATTTAAGTATTGTGTAGGTCACCAAATTTACAAATTAATATGTATCAGACCAAAAGATAGCATGAAAACATTGCATACACAAAAATTAAAAGTTTCATTCATTTATTCAAATAATTTAAGAATAACACGTTATTTCATAAAAACAATCTTGTGCACATTCGTCTTTGCTGTTAGTCAGTTATATTTAAAAAAACTCCAATTTAAAAAGAAAAATGCTGCTAAGCATTGTTACACAAGTCTACATGTACATCATATTTATTTAGACATAAGGAACAAACTGTTGACGCGGCGTTTCGGTGCCTCAAATAATCTTGCACCTTCTTCAGGACTTGTTCATTTAAATCATATCTATAAAAAACATATCACAATACATTTCATTAGGTCCAATATTTAATCTAACAATTGCACATTGATTCATTAACATTTTGGCTAGTCTCCTAATATTTGGCAACCCCGCCATTTTGTAATCCGGACCTATTCCCTACCTCCCCTGTATTACTAAGTTCCCACACCTTAGTTTTACTGAGAGGGAAGACATAACTAGCGTGGTATATTTTTATCGCTAGGATGTGGTGTCATCAATTTACTTTTGTAGGACACAAGTGGGCTGTGTATAAAGGTAAAAAAGGGCTGTCAGATTTTCGTCCCTTCTTTATTATAGAGTCCCACCCACAGGTACCTCTATATTCTTACCCAGGTTTGTATTTCCTTCCTGGCACTACAATCTCGGTCTTTTGAGCAGGTTCTCTTCTGCTCTTGTGTTCTCCTAAGGAAGTTTTAGTTTGCTTTCCTCTTTCTTATTCTAGGAGAAAACGCACCTTATTTTTAGTTACCCTGTTTTTTGGGCTTTTTTCTCCATTTTGACATAATATAATCTTATTTTTTACCTTATGTATCAGTTTCGTTGGTACTCCACCCGGGTTGATTAAAAATGGACCAACTTCAATCCTATCGAAACAGAAAAACATCTCTTTTTGTAAGGAGTTGCCTTTCTATCACCCTTCTACGGTTATTCTCCACTGTCTCATAGCCTTCTCCTCCGGGTCGGTCCTGCCAGAATCCTCTCCGCTGGAAGATCAACTTCTAACTGACTTTATGTTAGAAAGAGCGACATCACTGACTTACCGTAAACTCCTGAATAACTTGCCTGACCCGCTGGCCCCCCTGAAAGATAGGTGGGAAGGAGAAGTGGACGCCCTAGACGAACACAAATGGAATGAGGCGCTGGCGTCCCCTAAGGAGGTGGGCATCCCAGCTAGGCTGAGACTTGTACAGCTTAAGGTCCTCCACAGAGTATATTACACGAGAACACTCCTACATCGCATCCACAGAATACAACATCCCTTCTGTCTCCGTGGCTTTGGGGAGGAGGGGTCCTTTTTCCACACACTCTGGGACTGCCCACGCATACAACATTACTGGAGACAAATACTACGCACTGTGTCACAGACTCTGGAGACCTCACTTCTCCCAGAACCGAGGTGATGTCTTTTAAATGTGTGGGGACCGAATGACCTGTCCAGATGCGGCCAACTCTGGGTCACGTTAGGCATGATTGTGGCTAAGAGAGATATTGCCCAGTGTTGGGGGGCGGCAGAACTACCGACGAAGTCGCAGTGGTGTATGAATATGGACAAGATGATTGTGACAGAGAGGGCGGTCTACTTGAGCCGCGCGTGCCCCGGAAAATGGAATAAGATATGGTCCCCATGGAATTTGTACCGCGGTGAAATTTGTGACCCTCTGCCAGAGGACGATCAGTTGGAGTCGGGTGATGAGGGGGGGCAGGTTGAGGGGTAGAGGGAGAGTAGGGACGTTATACAGTTACACGTAGATGTAGGGATATCGCCACCTTTCATTTTGGCCTGAACTCCTGACAACACATAGCAGCACGTACTGTCATGGGATCTTTCATACGGCTAAACTGCATTACTATTTCTAGATGACCGCATTGTGATTTCCTGATTGTTATTTTTGTTATTTTCATAAAAAACAAAAAAAAAAGCCTTAACTGACTTGCAACATGATATTGATTGTATACCTTTCACTCGACCGTATGATACACCTTTTGTCCTCAGCAGCATGATTATAACATGGACTTACTACATACATGACTTCCAATGCTCATTTGTTAGCGGCCGGCCCTTTGGGTTGTAGGCAAACTGCTGTGTAATTCTGTGAAGGTATAATAAAGGTTTTGAAAAAAAAAAAGTAAGAGCACCTCTCCTGTTCCTGTTTGGAATTACTCTATCCCCCACTCCAGGGATTCGAGCAAAAGGAACAGAATTTACATCAATTGTGTATTTATACTTGAGTGAATAATTTAGAGGTAACACGGCTCCACTACTTTTGCTTGTGGCATTGACAGCGAGCATGGTTTCACCGTCTATTGTGTTTTTTGGAACGATTAAATGTAGCTACGGAAGCCGTTTGCACAGCTGCCTTTGTGGCTTCATCAGCTAATGAATTCCCTTCAACGTGAACGCCATCAGGCTGATGACTCAGTGTATGGATCACATGAGTCTTTTGTAGTTCTTTCTGTAAAAGAACTTCTTGTTCCCAAAGCATTTTATGCTTGATTGTGCCACCTTTTGCGTCTTTAAAACCATTTTGAACCCAGGAGGTCTGCAAATATTCATTGTATGACTGGACGCAGTAATACGAATCGCATACTATGAGTGTGGGAAATTCGCGATCGTTTTTTTTCATGCGCCATCTTGAATGCTTGGAGTTCAGCTCGCTGAGCTGTACAGTCTCCAAGTGATTGAGTTTTTGTGACCATGGGTCTGAATTTACCATCGCGCCAGCGACCTTTAACAATCATGTACGCAGCACTGAAAGCTTGTTTGCTCCCATTCGCGGGCTGTGCTGATCCGTCTGTATAGATTATACAGCCGTAATGTTCTTGAGGTAGAATTTCAGTAGGCAGAGGACATTCTTGTTCGTATTGGAGAAATTCTTGTGTCTTCAAGTAAGGGTAAAAAACGTATTCAACATCTGTTGCAGCAAGAGAATTAACCCATTGTATCCATCTTGGATGTAGAGCTTTTGCATTTGGGATGCTTGCCTTCGTCACTGCCTCTAATGCAGATACAGGAGTAACTATTTTAATGTGTTTACCCTGTGCTAGGGTTCTTTCCTTTGCTACAGCAGTCTGGACCGCTGTCAGAATTTTTTCTGTTGAAGTGAATTTCATTTCAGCTTGTTTGTACAAGTGTGATGTGTATGCTATCGGTACCTTTTCACCTTCATTAAAGGTCAGTTATGGTAATCTGCATCTCCCTGGGATGATTCGGATAACAAGGTTGGGTTCATCGTTGCTTGTTTGTAAGTGTGTTGTTGTCAACATGTCTATTTGTACTGAACGCAAAATTTCTGTGTGTTTTTTAGTCCAATTAGTTAGTTTGAAATCAGGTTTGATTAGTTCGTAGAGAGGTTTAACCCTTTCTGCGTAATTCAGAATGTAAGTTCTTCCGAAGTTTAGGAATCCTAGAATTGACTGTATGTTTTTCAGCGTTTTTGGAGTTTGGAGCAGCGCACATTTTTCTAAAAAGTTTGCTGCCAGGCTTTTGTCTTCACTCGAAAGTTTGTATCCTAAGAATAGGATGTTGAGGTGGGCAATTCTTGATATTATATTTTAAAGTTGAATTTATACCCCTCTGAGGCGAACCCAAGTATTATGGTGTTCACCCTGTTCAAGTGCCTGTGCAAATCATCATCTGTAAGGTAGATGTCATCGACATAAGGTAATGCCTCATCATCATACGTTTGTAGTAACTCTGCTACTCTGGCTGAAAATAACCCAGGACTGTTCTTAAATTCCTGAGGTAGACGACAGAAGTGTCGTTGTGCCCCCATTATTGAGAAAGCGGTCAAGTACCTGCTTTCTGGTGCAATGTTTTGACAGAAGAAACCGTTTGAAATCTCTAAAGTAGTTTTATATTTCTTCTGAACAATATTATTCATTAGTGCTGCACTGTGTGAATTTTGTACTGCAAAAGTTTTGCAACAAGAGTTTAAATGTCTGTAATCCAAAACTAGACGATATGTTTAGTCTGGTTTGGAGACAGGAAACAAAGGATTGTTCATTGACGAGGTGCATGTTTCAATCACCCCTTGGTATTCAAGTTTATCTAAGATCTCCCTGACTTGCTTTTTAGCTTCCTGCTTAACTGGATACTGTCTCTGAAGAGTTGGTTGATTTTTTAACTGAATTTTATGGTGAGGAGAGTCCTCATCCCATCCCACATGATTTTTATATAATGCTGGAGCCTGGGCAACAGCCCATTTTCTGACATAGGTGTATTTTTTATGAATAGGAATATGATTAGAGAAGGCTGGCGTAATGATCTCTTCGCCATGTGGGCACTCCCTGACAAATTAAGGTTGCCAGTCTTTTTCAGAAAGAAGGATGTCATAACCTTTAGAATATTTTTCCCAAAAGAGTGCTTTTATCTTGCTAGTTATATCCCCCTCTATTCGGAGTGTTACTTCCTATAACTTATGGGGTACACTAACCCTGGTGTCTGCAGTTTTAACCTGAATGTATTCATTCAGATCCACTGTCTCCAGATGATCTTTCAGGATCCTGCGAGCTATGGTGACCTCTGCTGCGCTGTCCAGCATTGTCTGGGCCCACTCCCCGTTCTTGAGTTGTGTCCTCAAGATCCTCGGCATGTCTGATTTTTAGACTTTCTACCTTCTTTTTGGAGAATTGAGTTTTCTTCTTTTTTGGAACGTGTTGATCGTCTTTGCTAACACCTGCTAACGCTCGCCATATTTTTTTACTCTTATTCGGGACACAATTTACTAGAAGTATAAGTCCATCTTCCAAATTTCTCTGTACCCCATAGCTTCAATATTTTCCTTAAAATCTATAGGCAAATATATAACTCTACCTTTTTAGAACTTTCTCAAACTCAGTTGGAGGTAAGTTCCCTGTCTTTGGCTCCATGCAAACTATATCTTGAAATGGATGATTAGACTATATCAATATGGTTTTATAAACATTCAAAACTTTAAGTACTTTGGGAATAGGTACTATTTCTAAGTTGTTGTGTACTGCTCTAGCTGGCTTTTTGTTTTCCTCTAACTTATATAAGTACTGATATATAACTTGTCGTGTGGGCAAGTCAAATCGTCCATCTGCAAATAAATAAACAGCAAATTCTCGCCACTTAATATTCTTCTTCTTTTCAGTTTTAATGTACAAATCACATTACAAGTTTGATTTTTGTAGTGAGTGCATTGACAACATATACAAACACAATTTGGTTGCTCTGAAGAAACTGTTATTAACTTTCTAATCATTTTTTACAAAATTACCAACACTAATACATCTGTTCTACCCCACAACTCCTCTTGTTACCAACTCTTCTTTTTTACCACCCTCCTGCTCTGGCCAAAAAAAATGAAATTCAGCACCATCCCAAACCTTTTCTGCTCCTATTACAATACTATGCAAAAGAGCTCTATTAATTTTGCCTAAACATAGAGCAGGAGTTTTTACATCATAAAGCTCTCATTATTAAATGGTGTACACCTAACATTCTAAAATGATGAAAGCTGCTTTGACACACTTTTGTTGACAGACAAACTAGTGAGTATGGTTTCTTACTTTGCATGGATATAATCCTTGCAAAGTAAGTATTTTCTGTTTTAAAATTCTGGAATAAACATACGGAGGAAATGTCGCAATATACCAATTCATTGTTGATGAATACTACAAACACTATACAATTCCATTTGTTCACAGGGGCCTCTCTACGCTTTCCTTGCATCTCTTCAGCAATTTTTTCCTCAACATTTATAGGTATCATTACTTTCTGTAGAACAGGAATACCATTTTTCATCTCATAACATCATCCAGATTCATCAACTGCCTGCACTAATGTGTTGTCTTGGAAATAGCCTTCATCATTAAAGAAAGGCTCAGTACTTGAAGTTTATGTATCCGTTCACCACTAAAAACTTTACAAAAGTTACTTCTGTTAACAAGTTTTTTCTTTTGGCTCTGTCTCTTCATAGACAATAGTCTCCTCATCACTATTTTGTCCAGTGTCTTCATTCTGTATAAAACCAAGATAGTTTACTCTTCAGAGCAAACACCTTATCAACTACACCTTCAACATATTCCTTTTGTTTATTTGCTTGTGTTATTCTTGTATTCCTCTTCATAGATGCTAACAAGTTGCGAATTACTCTAGTGCGGTACATTCTACCTCTCATTTCCTTGAACTGCCTCTGCCTTCTGCTTAAGGTTTCTCCTTTTTCAAATCCGAGACTTTTTGTGCTTTAGTACTTGGTGTTATAGTTGTCTGTTTCTTTATTTGTTTTTGTACTTATTCCAGTAGTGCACAAACAATTTAAAGAAATGTTGTGGTCCTTTTACCAGCAAGTCTTTTATCTTTGCCCATTTTTTCTGCATTTTGCGCCTTTTGTTTCTTAGTTCTAGATGCTTTATTTGTTGTTGTTTCTTTCTCCTCTGACTTTTGTTGGAATGGTAATTCTGTGTAGATAACTAGATTTTGATGTCTGAAAACAAGAATAAAAAAGTACATTCTTCAATTAATTATATAGTGTCACATTAAATATTTTAACTATTTAAACATTTAGTTTACAAGAGAATTATAGTTTAGGCAATCTTCAGACTACTTGTGTTCACTTTTAAATACATAGCACCCATTCTAATAACTACCGACAGCCTACCTTACTGCTGAGTTCTATGTATGGGTGGGTGAGAGGTTGCTCATACACCTACTCACACACACACTTACTTACTCATAGAGTTACTCACACACCCTCTCACTCACCCGTACACAGACATTAACTGAAAGGAGCATACCTAAACGACTAACTACAGCCTACCTCAGGGGACATTCATGTGGTGTAGAAGAGTAGCTTAAAACATCACAAGGGCTTTACATGTTAGAATTGAATGTATCAGTTTTTCACTTATATGTGAATAACTGTGTGAGTCCCTATCAGGAGCTGATATTCCATGAGTATGAAAGTTTGTTCCGAAATGGCTGTCTGTCTTTGTGATATCTATGGTTCTCTAAATGTGTCTGTAAAATATTGGGTTATTTTAGTGTGTAAGAAACTGCCTTAATTACCACAAGGGACATTTCAGTTGTGCCTGTCTGTGTGAGTGAATCTTTGCGTGCTTCTCTAACTACCTCACTAGGTGTTTTAGTGCCTGTCTCCTTTTGTACTTAGGTATCTCGGATTTAAGTCTGGGTGTAGGCTGGATGTATAATTGGGCACATAGGTTTCTATGAGTGTTTATTGCTCACTGAAACATTCAAGTGTATCTTTTACTTTTTAAGCAAATATCTCCCTGTGCTATGGCCCAGCTACAGCCTACCTTAGATTTCACTTATATCTGGTACAAGAACAGTGTACGCCTTTTGCAGCACTTGTAAGTGATAAGACAGTCTACCAGAAAAACTACCTGCCCAAGCTCAAGTATACCAGGCCTGAAACATAATGCAAGGGCCACGTGAATGTTTACCATAGTGCATCAAATACTAGAATACATCTTATGTGTGTCCCATTTTCAGTAGAATGCTAAGTGAAGTCTGTGTAATAAACAAAACTGCTTGTATTTTAAGTTGATGTAAAAGCAGAACATAGCAGTACTTTTGTGTTCTGTTTGGTATTTTAAAAAAAGCTGTCACTCGTGAGAGACTGCAGAAAATGACTCATTTTCTTGCACTCACTGAAGTTAAGCTGTTTTATGTTATTGCCACCTGGATACATGACAATGCTATAGTCAAACTGGGATTTACTGAATTACTCACTAGGAATGGCTCTGATGTGACTTGGAGAACTGGTTGATCACTTTCCACAGACTAGAAGCTAGATGTGTTATTTAAAAGAGGTATATTGCAGGGGTCTGTACTGTGAAATAGTGGGGCCTTGTGTTTGTTTCATGCACAAGTTAATAATGTAATCCCCAGTAAAGACACAAACGGAACTCTGAATATTCTTAAATTAGTGAAGTGCAAAGGTGAGACAAGAAAGTTATTGCCATTGAAAGTCACAGTCTATATCCATGTTTGAATCATTTGGTTACATCAAAACTTAAAATCAATTCAGATAAATTAGGCGTTTGAGAACAAATTAATAACAGTGTTTGTCGTCTTCTATTAAGTTCAATTTTTTTTTATGTCCTCTAGACCAATTCTCCTCTTTGACTGTCACAGAGGTCAGTTATTCAATAACTGACTTTGGTATCAGAACACTGAACCTCACCACGCCATTCTCCCACCACAGCCACCAGGTGTAATTACTTCTCAATCATGGAAGCAGCCATGCCATTGTGGGAGAATTGAGAATTTCCTAGAGCAGAAAAATGCAGTGAACCCTAGTATTACCTTCCTTGAAGTGCAAAAGCACCCCCAAAAAAGTGGAATCCTAGGGTTGCAGACGATTGGCGCAGTCTGTGAGATTACAATCCAACATCGATAATGGAGTGGAGGTTCTTGTAAAAAGAAAGGCCAAACATACATTTATTTTCTCCATACATGGTAAGTGACTCTAAGATTAATGTTTTATCAACAATTAGCATGCATTCTTGATTTTGGAGATCAATGTTATGATTAAGTCATAAGATTGGGGGATGAATACTATACAGTTATTTGTGGCTATTCTTTGTTTGCTCCTGAGCACAATAACATAAGTCTTCCTCACATTAAGTTCGGGAAAGTTATATTGTATTCAGTTCTGAATTTCCCCCTAGACATCTAAGCAGGTCATGAAACACATCTGGATTACCATCATCTCTTGCAAAGTGTTGTTTATCACCAGAGGTGCAACTAGAGCCAAACTACGAGGGGCTAAGAAAAAATTTCAGCGGGGGCTGAATCTTTAAGCAATAGGCAGAGTGGAGCTGCAGGGGCTCTTAGAATGGGTAAAACAACATCAAAGCCTCATTAAAATTCAAATGTTCTTTTAAAGACCTGTGAATTGCTCGGGTGCGGCAGTGTGTGTGCCCGGGAAGCTGCCTTCTCCAATGGGCATTGTGCACCTGTTTATCACACACAATCATGACTGAGATCATCTGTTTGCCTGCTTGAATAAGAGCATGTAGCCTGGACATCTTGTTTCTGCCGTATGTGTATATGAAGCCAGCGATGAGAAAATCTGTTCAAGTGAGCTAGCTGTACACACAAAAGGGGTGGGTAGAGTAAGTAACAAAACAATACGTACAAATACAACAAACAGAGAAAGCCCCAATCGGGCAAATCGCTCTATTTGAGAAAACTGCCCTCACTCACATACCGAGGTATGTGACATGCTTCATCATTGGGCCTGCTTACAATACGCCCTGGTGTACCCCACACAGGGCGGAGCATTAGGGAGGTGGAAAAAATAATAAATTTCTCTTAACACAACATATAGTCAAAACAACTGAACACAAACAACACTTAACAAATAAATTGGTGAAAATAGTGCAAACACCAAGTGATATCAACCGAGAAGTGCGACAAAAAAGTGCAGTTTGGGGAGTGATTTAAAACTGGTTAAAGGTGTCAACCAGAATGCAACCTTTATTAAACTTTTCTTAACACCTCTACCAGCATTAAAAGATAAGTGAAAACAGGATGGGAAAGCGCCTTTAGGAGATAATTTAGGAACCTCAAGGCTTCCCTCCTACCACTGCCAGAGTCAACATGTTGGTTCGACCGCTCTTGATGCGCCTGAAAGGTCACTCCGATCTTCTTCAGGACCGTTGCATTCGGTGTCACTCAGGGTTCCCCCGTGTTTCGGAGAAAAATTACCCCAACAGGGAGGTAGGTCCATTTAATCCGTACCACTCCTGTTAAATATGTAGAGAGTGTCCCCTCAAATGCGGGAGAACATTCGCTATAGCAAAGAGAGAGAGAAGAGAGGAGGGGTTTAAAACCCTTGTTAGAATCCACCTACTCAATCTTTTAATTATATTGTGTCAACATTGTCTGTAGCCTTTACAATTATGTGTCTAGTGTTGAATAGAAGACCCCAAATGCATATTTGTGCATGGACTTCTGTTACACTCATCAATTGTCCCTATATAGTCAAACGAATATAAGACCCATTCTCTTATAATTGACCATCTCTCTGCATTCGCGTAAACACCTGTACCTAGTACCTAGTTCCACTTAAAGTAGCCAAGGAGCCATAATAGTACCACAGTCTCCAGCTATAGCTATTACAGTCACCCCACTCTGGTTGTTATATCTTGGGCGGTTCACTTACCGAGTTTACATCAGTTTTATACTAGTACTGGTGTCCGGGGTAGAGGATGCCCAAGAACACAATCTGAAAAGTAAGTATTGAGGGAGATGTTATCTTAGAGATCTCCACCCCCTCGTATATGTCTATAGATAGATGTGTCACAGCCAGCTCTCGAGATTAATCTCGCCTTCGTTGGATGTTTGCTGTTATCTGCGCAACAAGCGCTCTCACCCTCGAGCCCCCCACCTTACCGTTCTGTAGGCTCGCCCTGGTTCTATCACCCACGACCCGTAATACCGCGTAGATAATGTACGCCGTGTTTGCCCAGGCTCTTAATGTTGTGAACCGGCTCGGGCGTCCCACGTGACCCCGTCAAAAACGTCGTTCCGTTCTACGCTCTCTCACACGTAAGAGAATGTTGGGGAATGTAGTTTTCTTTGCGAATGTAGCTTCACGTCCAGGGTTACAAGACTCCTGTAACATTAACCAGTTTGATTAAGAATACAAATGTATATCTTTATGTATTTGGGCATTGCATAATTCCCCTATTTTAACCCAAGTCATGACTATGACTTAGTGGAAGGACTTTCAAAGACGATCAGGGTCGCTGTCAGAAGACCCCATGGAAAATGTAGTTTATGCTGAAAATGCTGCTTCGTGACCAGGGTTCAAGACTCCTATGGCGCTACCTCATTTAATTCCAAATTTCAAATGTTAAATTTTTTATATTGTTTAGCATAACATAATTTCCCATATTCTACCCCTAGTTTGTAGAGTGACTTGGTAGATAAATTCCAACGAACTGTCAAAACGGCTGGTGGAGGTTCCTACTAGAGCTAACCAGTAGACAGGTAACACTCGCTAATAAACCTGACTGCCCCCAGACAGTATGCAGATCAGTACATGAATGGTGTGTGGTGTACAGGGGCCTCATAACTAAGCTCACTCCATAGGGATAAAATTATTAAAAACTTGAATGGAGAAAAACTGAAGGTAACCAAGGGAGCACCCACTAAGAGATGTTAAAGTAAGGCCTCCCCCACGTTTACTATTGGCTCAACACAAGACCTCTAGGCAAATGCTGGGGTAAGTTGTTAAATAGAACATAAAGGCACTCTGAGATGCCGGGAGGGGCAGAACCCTGAGATGGTTATACATAGAAGGAGACTCCATTTAACTCTAGAGACTAACCCTCATTATAAAAGGATTAAATTGTATTTCGGAACTACACCGCCTGATCATTAAGTGGCAACCTACTGTCTGCTCAGTGCCTGCCAGGGGATGTCGTGTTTTGTTGTAGGTAATGGGGTTAGACCCATACGATCAGTGGGACCTGGGTAATAAGTCGGTATATATGGAAGTGGTCCCTGACCAAACACCAAAAATTTCTTAGAAAAAATCACAATGTTTTGAAACAAATTAATCTCGCAGAAAAATCAGAGTGCAAGGTGTTTTTATTTTCACCGCACTGTTGCAATCAATCAATGATCCAAAAATAATGAAAGTTATTATATACAGTATATACAAAATTATATGCGCCCACACGGGAAAAGGGAAAGGGGTGTGAGGAAAGGGGTACACATTTCATGATAGTTAAAACATCACTAGTCAGAAAATCTCATGTGCACAAGTCACAATCACAAAAAAAATCATAGATCCCCATAAAAGGGGTCAAACAGTGTATAAATATCAAACAACGTTTCAAATTGAAGCTCCTAATCAGCTGTGTACATCAGGCTATCCTTAGGAGTTCAGGGAGTGTAGAAGGAAGTCTACGTTTCGACCCAGGGAATGTAGGACAGTAGATCCTTACTAAACGGGTCTTCGTCAGGACGTGATGGGAGGGAAGGGTACAGTGGGGCTGTTCCTAGACAAAATAGAAGTGAAACACGATTTTAAAATTGGTCTCAGAAAGAGTCCAAAGATACTGTATAACGGACAAAACCGTTATGTTCAAAAAACTATAAAATATCAACTGAGTTTAGGGAAGGAGGTTATACTGAGGATAGACCCATAGGTTGCACGAAATTACCTTGTTGAAAGATCAAAGGGCGGCTTAAAAAAACGTGGTCCTTGTCATTGTTGTAACATATTTAAAGCAGTTGTCCTCTAAATCTAAGGGATCATGAAAGATGATAGAGGGCGCCAATTAAGAAATTGTAATCGCCACAAAGTTATACCATCACTTGTAAATGAAAAAATGAAATGAAAAAAATGTCAAAAAGCCTACTTCTGGATTAAGAAACAGAGCTAAGTGGCTGATCAGGAAAGTTAGAAACAGAGTAAGAAGCTGCACAGCCAATCAGTAAGGTGCAGCCAGGGATTAGAATATTACCCAACAACTCAAGTATTTTTTGAAAAAACTTTTTGTATTATTGCATGGGAAACATGGCATCAAATAGACACTTCATCACGACAGTCAGTGCAAAAACGTGAAGAAATATATACAAATATTTACAAAAGTATATCACAGTGAAGGCAACATACACTTACAAACATGGTAAGACAACATATAATCAAATTCATATGGTGACACCAACTATTGTCTGTGACATAGATTCAAAAGCACATAGTTGCAAATTGAACACTTTTTTACAAATTGTTAACGAAAATAGAGCCAGTCCTATGATAACAAAAACCTGTGAACAGGGCGGAACTTAAGATGGAATAGCCTGCCTGTCACGCAACACCTGTGAATAATAAGTTATAAGAAGTTGCAAGAAGGGTCCACAATAGTGGTATGAGTTTGTCCCTGTCTGCACCCCTAGTTCTTGACACAGGCTGGGGGTCAACGCGTTTCGAACCTTGTTTATTCTAGGTTCTCCTCAGGACGAGGACTGGATGACGATGTACCTAAAAAGTAATTTAGGGAAGGTGTCAGCTACTGTATATAGAGTATATATTTAAAACAATGTACAACTCGGACTAACTACCCATGAATAAATAGGATTACCTTCTCAGCCAGAATATTAACTGCATGGAGAGAAGGGTGAAGAGCCACTGGAATTGGTCTGGAAGCACAAAAATGAGGACTATCAAAATGTGCGATTAAAAGAGATGTAACACACGTTGACGGGTTGATTGATTTTAGTAAATATATGATTATATAATGGTACCTGCAAATGGTGTCAAAGATGCCGGATCAAGTGGCGCCCAGGGCGAGTCGTATTAGTCAAGGACTCACATTCTCTTAATTTTAGTGTTTATAACGTAGAAGGCGGCTGGGGAGTAAAGGTACAGAGTTCACAAAATTAAACCCCGCAGCGGACAGGGTTCGCGCTTACACAGATTTCAAAAAAGGAGGCAGAAACGCTTCCTACCTGCACGCGATGAACGCTGTGCGAAGGAGACACGTCTGCTACAAAGTGTCTGGGCGGGAATCAATCTCTCGCTGTCAGCTGTAAACAGACACAGTCCGTGAATATGCTTGAATGTTACCGTTAACTATACCGCGTTAAAGATGGCAATAAAGGAAAGCGGCAGCTAACTTACTCAGAGCCTTCTACAGTCAGAGTCTGTAGTCGTCCGTGATCTGCCGGTCCGGTCAGATTAGTGAGTGGGCGCCGCCCTGTGGGAGGCCACTTAAAGGCACGGCAGTATTGGTGGGTTGATATGGTGTAAAGGATCTTGGTCATTGTAGTTCACAAGGTGTAGGGAATGTCGACAGTGACAATGGGGGGGATGTTTACATGTCTGGATGGTTCGTCTATTGGAAAATGAACCAGGAGTAAATTGCCCGTTTAAAAGCATGACAGATTCACAACAATGGCAAACCATAATCAACCCATCAGAGGAAAAACACATTCTATGTATAACATTTCGCTGTACCAGACCACACCTATATCAAAAATTGAACACATTGATCAACATTGGTCCCTAGACACTCTGGGAATTGTTAATTTAAGCAAGTATTCTTCTACCCGTCTGGCCCCATATTACCAACAGTAAGAAAAGGAAAAACAAGAATGAAAGCATAATGAAGAAAGCCGTAGTGAGAAAAAAAAGGAATGCAGACTGCAGCCACAGTCTCACAGCTCAAAGCACTACTTCTGGATTAAGGCAATCAATTGTTTTTACAGTTATCCGTAATTGCGGGGTAACGTTAAAGGTCCTAAGAGTCAGGTAATCACTTTGTTTTATCTGAAAATAAAAACGGAACAGAGACCGTAAAAAAGGAGAGTCAAAGGGTTACTCTCGCTAGCTGCTACATCAGCGGTAAAATGCAATTGCAAAACCGCCCGACAGGTAACAACCTGTTTGAAAACTCACCCTGAAATTTTTGGAAACGAAGCGGAGCGTGTAAATCAGCGTCCTACTCCGGCGAGCCAGAACCAGGAAGTGCTGCCCTGGTAACACAGGGTATTTACCGAGCTCGTGAGGACAGACTCGCGTTACTATGGTGACACAGAACGCGGTGGAAGACAGACTTCCGTGTTTAGTGACGGTCACTGTAACTAGATGGAATTATATAATCGCGGGAAGAAATTAATAGATGTGGCTCATTGCCGCTACATTCCCTTGATAAATATTGGAGGACCTGATACATTTGTATGCAAAGAAGACATCATAAGAAACGCCGATCTACCAAGAAGCAAGCAGAACGCGGTGGATAGCAGATTTCATGTTTAGTGATGGTCACTGCAACTGGATGAATTTATATAATCGCGGGAAGAAAATTAATAAATGTGGCTCAAGGCCGCTGCGTTCCCTTAATAAATATTAGAGGACCTGATACATTTGTGTACAAAGGAGACATCATGAGAAACGCCGATCTACCAAATAGCAAAGTGTACAGGGCGCAGATCGAGGGATATCTATCCTGACAGACCGACCGTTACATTGGCCACTATTCGGATCGTGCTGTGGGGTTTGTTCATAATTCCAAACACAGCGCGGACCTGCCACACAAGGTGGTCTAGAGTGCAATCTACAGATTTAGAGGAAACGGTGGGTGGCGCGGCCCTACCAAATTTACAAGGCGGTCAAGGCGCACATAAGAAACCGGATTATCTAACAAAACAGTCTTGGTATTACATTGTCCATCAGTCATCTGAGACAAGCACAAGGACCTACCAAACATGGTGGTCTAGAGCGCGATAGGTTAACAGGTTATACCATTTTTACAAAGCGGTCAAGGCGCACATAAGAACCCGGATTATCTAACAAAACAGCCTGGTTATTACATTGTCCATCAGTCATCTGAAACAAGCACAGGGACCTACCAAACATGGTGGTCTAGAGCGCAATACGTTAGCAGGTTATACCATTGAAAATGCCTCCAAACTTGATACTTCAATACTGCATATGGACAGAAGGAGCATTTAGTTAAAATCACACGAGATCATCAAAGAAATCATAAAAGAACCAAATGCAAGGTGCAGCAGCAAAAAATTAGCATGTAAAACGTTCTCAGTAGAATAACATATGGATTAAAGGGTCTGCGTGAACCTACCGCAAGGTGGTTTAGACGCACATACAGTTTAGAGGTTGGCCATTTGGGCAAAACTGCTCTCAGATTCATTAAGCCCCCTACGGACAGAATCAAAGAAACGAATCCATTTAATCTCCCTGACGTTGAGGATGGGCTCTATACTGCCGCCTCTCTGGCCTAATCTAACCTGTTCAAGAATGGTCCACTTAAGGCTTTCGGGAGGATGATTAAGGTCATTGCAATGATCTACTAAGGGAGCTCCTTCGACCTTGCACCTTATGCGGCTGCAGTGTTGTAGAAAGCGTACTTTGGCCCGTTGCTGTGTCTGTCCTATATATATCAAATCACACGGGCATATTATGCAGTATATCACGTTGGTTGAGTTACAGTTTGTGTGTGATTTTAAAGGGACCTGTTGTTGTCCGTGAGAGAAGAATTTAGTTTGTAATGTTGCTGGACAGGCTTTGCAAGTGCCACAGCGGTAGTGTCCCACAATGGGAGGTAGGTTCCACATAGATGTTATGGATGGTTCCTTCGGAGTCGTCAAGAATGAACACACCACACGGTCGCGAATATTCTTGGCCTATTTGAAAGCATGAAGGGGTAACTGACGACAGTTTAAATCCTCTGAGACCAAGTTCCAATATTTATTGATGGTTTTCTTTATTGCATTGCTTTTTGTTGAAAAAGTAGTTACGCAAATGAGACGTTCCTCATTATTGCTCTGTTTTGACTCAGATTGTAGTAGGACTTCCCTTGGATTGTACCATGCTCTCTTTTTAGCTTTCTTCACCAGACGTCTCGGGTATCCAAGTTCAAGTAAACGATCCATCAATATGGTGGATTGTTCCATGTAGTCCTCTTTTCTGCTGCAATTACGGCGAATCCGTAAGAATTGGCCGAAGGGCAAATTGTCTCGGAGTCCCCTAGGGTGATGGCTGGAGTAAAGAAGTAAGGAGTTTCTCTCCGCAGGTTTCCTGAAAAGAGTGGTTTGTAGGGTCTCATTTTCCACAAAGATTGTAAGATCCAGGAATTCAATGGATTTTTTGTCGAACTGGATGGTAAACTGTATGTCTGGAGATCTACCATTGAGCCAATCAAAAAAGTTGTTAATTCTCACCTCAGTTCCTGCCCAGATACAGATGATATTGTCAATGTATCTCATCCACATGTTTATTTGGGGTCTGAAGGGATTGACATCATTAAAGATGAACATATCTTCATACATGGACATGAAGATTATTGCCAAGTCCGGGGCAAAGGCCGCCCCCATCGCAACTCCCTTGGTTTGGAGGTAAAAACGATTGCGAAAAATGAAAAAATTCTTCATCATGGCTGTTTTGAGTAGTGCAATGATAAAGGATGTAGGTAATTGGGTAGGTGCCTCCCGTTTGTCGAGTGCAATCGTCATCGCCATCAGGGCTTCCTCCTGGGGTATGCTGGTATAGAGTGACACAATGTCACATGTTACCAGAAGTTCCTGATGTGAGTTATACGGGCGTCCGTCAATCAATTTAATGACATGTGTGGTGTCACGCAGGTAGGTTGTAGTTGCTTCTGCTATGGGCTTTAGAAAGAAATCTACATACCTACACAGGGGTTCCAGTAGTGAGCCGCACCCAGATACTATAGGTCGTCCTGGAGGCTGGTGAAGATCTTTATGCACTTTGGGTAAAGTGTAGATGGTAGGTAGACGCGGGTTTTTTTGGTTCAGGTACTGGAATTCGTTTTCGGATAGAAAACCTTGTTGTAGGCCCTCCTGTGTGATCCTCAAAATCTCAGTCTTAAGTTCATTGGATGGATCACCATCCAATTGTTTATAGCTGATCCCATCGTTCAACTGTCTCATGATCTCCTTGGTGTAGTTATCCAAGTCCTGTACAACAATAGCACCACCCTTATCCGCGGGTTTCACTACCACATCCGTATTATTCCTTATGGATTTGAGTGCAAGTTTTTCGGCTTTGCTGGTGTTGAATTTGACAAATTTCTGTTCTTCCAAAATTTTGTTAACATCCCGTAGGACAAGACTTTCGTATGCCAGGATACGTGGAGTCATTGTATAAGTCGATGGAACAAAAGTGGATGGTGGCCTAAGATTGGTTACAGATGTGGGCCGGTCAGAGTCGGATTTTACGAAAAAATTTGTGAAGTTCAACTATGGTGTTGAAGGCATCAGGTGTTGAAGTAGGAACAAAGGATAGACCTCGGCTGAGTACTCCTATTTCATCGTCCAGTAAGGTGTATTTTGAGATGTTTATCACAGAGGAGGTTCTTCTTACCATCGGTAGTTCTTCCTGCGCGTTGATCTCTCTCCGTGTTCTTCCTGCGGAAAGGTCACCTGTTTCGTGCCTCTCCCTCTCCCGGAGTCCCACTCTTGTCCAGCATTGGATTGGCCCCTGCCAGTGCCTCTGTTCCAGTTGTTCGCTCTGCCCCGTGGGGGTCTCCATCCTCCCTATCCTAAAAAAGGTGTTGGTTGGTATGATGTTCCGTAAGAGTCTTGATATCCGTATGACCCGCTTGGGCCCGCTCGCTCAGAATCCTCACCTGAGCTATACGACGAATCTGAAAAGGTCGTAAAGTTACTTCTTCCCCGGAAGGGACCACGGCCCCGGTTAGTAAATCTTCCTTGACTGTCTTGTCTATAGTATTCGTCCTGTAAGTAGGGATATGTTCTTTTCTTGTCATACAGTTTCACATCACGTGCTAGTTTCTCAATTTTCCTCTTTATTGTGGCTGTTTCAAAGTCTTGAAGGGTTGCTACAAGTTTAGTCAAGGCTTCTTTGGAGTTGGTGAGAGTAGCGTCACCAGTTATCTCAGCCTTCAAATCCGCTATCTGTTTGGTTAAGATTGCAATTTGCTCGTTGGCTGTTTCAATGCCCAGGCACTCCACACCACTGGAGTCAAGCTAGCCGGGCTGATGAGAGGTGTTACCTCGAAACCGGTCCGGTCCTCGGATGCTTGATTCCGTTCTGGGAAGGACATGGCTTTTGTAGTTCGGACTGGACTGTTCCCATGGGGCACAGGGTCAGAGCTGATTTGCATATCGCCATTGTCTAACCCAGGGTGGTGTGGAGTGCAAAAAAACAATGGATTTGGGCCCAGATCTTTGGACTGGGGTGAGTGTGTGACATTGATCCACATTCGGTCCGTCACCTGTTTTGTTTGCAATTTCCGCCCTAAGTGCGCTGGGGATGCCCAGACGTGGGTCCCAGGCACTCCACACCACTGGAGTCAAGCTAGCCGGGCTGATGAGAGGTGTTACCTCGAAACCGGTCCGGTCCTCGGATGCTTGATTCCGTTCTGGGAAGGACATGGCTTTTGTAGTTCGGACTGGACTGTTCCCATGGGGCACAGGGTCAGAGCTGATTTGCATATCGCCATTGTCTAACCCAGGGTGGTGTGGAGTGCAAAAAAACGATGGATTTGGGCCCAGATCTTTGGACTGGGGTGAGTGTGTGACATTGATCCACATTCGGTCCATCACCTGTTTTGTTTGCAATTTCCGCCCTAAGTGCGCTGGGGATGCCCAGACGTGGGTCCCAGGCACTCCACACCACTGGAGTCAAGCTAGCCGGGCTGATGAGAGGTGTTACCTCGAAACCGGTCCGGTCCTCGGATGCTTGATTCCGTTCAGGGAAGGACATGGCTTTTGTAGTTCGGACTGGACTGTTCCCATGGGGCACAGGGTCAGAGCTGATTTGCATATCGCCATTGTCTAACCCAGGGTGGTGTGGAGTGCAAACAAACGATGGATTTGGGCCCAGATCTTTGGACTGGGGTGAGTGTGTGACATTGATCCACATTCGGTCCATCACCTGTTTTGTTTGCAATTTCCGCCCTAAGTGCGCTGGGGATGCCCAGACGTGGGTCCCAGGCACTCCACACCACTGGAGTCAAGCTAGCCGGGCTGATGAGAGGTGTTACCTCGAAACCGGTCCGGTCCTCGGATGCTTGATTCCGTTCTGGGAAGGACATGGCTTTTGTAGTTCGGACTGGACTGTTCCCATGGGGCACAGGGTCAGAGCTGATTTGCATATCGCCATTGTCTAACCCAGGGTGGTGTGGAGTGCAAAAAAACGATGGATTTGGGCCCAGATCTTTGGACTGGGGTGAGTGTGTGACATTGATCCACATTCGGTCCATCACCTGTTTTGTTTGCAGTTTCAATGCCCAGGACCATCCAGTGTCGCGAACAGTTGTTCGCGACAAAGCTGAAGCCCTCACGGAACTTAGGTACGTCGATGAAGATTGCAGGTTCGACTTTCACCTGTAAGCCTACAGGAATGATGTTGGATTGCAAGCACTGTGCTAAGAAATAACCATGGAGTTTTGTTCTGATCAGTTTCTTTTCTAGGCGTTCCAAATTGTTAACTTTGTCGTTGAGCGAAAAGTCAATGGCGGGTGTAGTTGGCGATAGAAAGTTGTTAGCTGGATCTAGCAGAAGTTGCTTAATGTAATCCTCAGTATAGGAGAGAACCTCCTTGTCAACCATAACGGTTGAGTGGAAAAACAAATAAAGGTATAAAAGTTCACAAAGAAAACATGTAATAGAATTTAGGGAAAAGGGGAACCTCGCAGACCAGCGTCTGCTCGAAGTATGTTGTAGGTAATGGGGTTAGACCCATACGATCAGTGGGACCTGGGTAATAAGTCGGTATATATGGAAGTGGTCCCTGACCGAACACCAAAAATTTCTTAGAAAAAATCACAATGTTTGGAAACAAATTAATCACGCAGAAAAAACAGAGTGCAAGGTGTTTTTATTTTCACCGCACTGTTGCAATCAATCAATGATCCAAAAATAATGAAAGTTATTATATACAGTATATACAAAATTAGATGCGCCCACACGGGAAAAGGGAAAGGGGTGTGAGGAAAGGGGTACACATTTCATGATAGTTAAAACATCACTAGTCAGAAAATCTCATGTGCACAAGTCACCATCACAAAAAAAATCATAGATCCCCATAAAAGGGGTCAAACAGTGTATAAATATCAAACAACGTTTCAAATTGAAGCTCCTAATCAGCTGTGTACATCAGGCTATCCTTAGGAGTTCAGGGAGTGTAGAAGGAAGTCTACGTTTCGACCCAGGGAATGTAGGACAGTAGATCCTTACTAAACGGGTCTTCGTCAGGACGTGATGGGAGGGAAGGGTACAGTGGGGCTGTTCCTAGACAAAATAGAAGTGAAACACAATTTTAAAAATTCATCTCAGAAAGAGTCCAAAGATACTGTATAACGGACAAAACCGTTATGTTCAAAAAACTATAAAATATCAACTGAGTTTAGGGAAGGAGGTTATACTGAGGATAGACCCATAGGTTGCACGAAATTACCTTGTTGAAAGACCACCTTGTGTGGCAGGTCCGCGCTGTGTTTGGAATTATGAACAAACCCCACAGCACGATCCGAATAGTGGCCAATGTAACGGTCGGTCTGTCAGGATAGATATCCCTCGATCTGCGCCCTGTACACTTTGCTATTCGGTAGATCGGCGTTTCTCATGATGTCTCCTTTGTACACAAATGTATCAGGTCCTCTAATATTTATTAAGGGAACGCAGCGGCCTTGAGCCACATTTATTAATTTTCTTCTCGCGATTATATAAATTCATCCAGTTGCAGGGACCATCACTAAACACGAAATCTGCTATCCACCGCGTTCTGCTTGCTACTTGGTAAATCGGCGTTTCTTATGATGTCTTCTTTGCATACAAATGTATCAGGTCCTCCAATATTTATCAAGGGAATGTAGCGGCAATGAGCCACATCTATTAATTTCTTCCCGCGATTATATAATTCCATCTAGTTACAGTGACCGTCACTAAACACGGAAGTCTGTCTTCCACCGAGTTCTGTGTCACCATAGTAACGCGAGTCTGTCCTCACGAGCTCGGTAAATACCCTGTGTTACCAGGGCAGCACTTCCTGGTTCTGGCTCACCGGAGTAGGATGCTGATTTACACGCTCCGCTTCGTTTCCAAAAATTTCAGGGTGAGTTTTCAAACAGGTTGTTACCTGTCGGGCGGTTTTGCAATTGCATTTTACCGCTGATGTAGCAGCTAGCTAGAGTAACCCTTCGACTCTCCTTTTTTACGGTCTCTGTTCCGTTTTTATTTTCAGATAAAACAAAGTGATTACCTGACTCTTAGGACCTTTAACGTTACCCCGCAATTACGGATAACTGTAAAAACAATTGATTGCCTTAATCCAGAGGTAGGCTTTTTGACATTTTTTTCATTTCATTTTTTCATTTACAAGTGATGGTATAACTTTGTGACGATTACAATTTCTTAATTGGCGCCCTCTATCATCTTTCATGATCCCTTAGATTTGGAGGACAACTGCTTTAAATATGTTACAACAATGACAAGGACCACGTTTTTTTTAAGCCGCCCTTTGATCTTTCAACAAGGTAATTTCGTGCAACCTATGGGTCTATCCTCAGTATAACCTCCTTCCCTAAACTCAGTTGATATTTTATAGTTTTTTGAACATAACAGTTTTGTCCGTTATACAGTATCTTTGGACTCTTTCTGAGACCAATTTTAAAATCGTGTTTCACTTCTATTTTGTCTAGGAACAGCCCCACTGTACCCTTCCCTCCCATCACGTCCTGACGAAGACCCGTTTAGTAAGGATCTACTGTCCTACATTCCCTGGGTCGAAACGTAGACTTCCTTCTACACTCCCTGAACTCCTAAGGATAGCCTGATGTACACAGCTGATTAGGAGCTTCAATTTGAAACGTTGTTTGATATTTATACACTGTTTGACCCCTTTTATGGGGATCTATGATTTTTTTTGTGATGGTGACTTGTGCACATGAGATTTTCTGACTAGTGATGTTTTAGCTATCATGAAATGTGTACCCCTTTCCCTTTTCCCGTGTGGGCGCATCTAATTTTGTATATACTGTATATAATAACTTTCATTATTTTTGGATCATTGATTGATTGCAACAGTGCGGTGAAAATAAAAACACCTTGCACTCTGATTTTTCTGCGAGATTAATTTATTTTAAAACATTGTGATTTTTTCTAAGAAATTTTTGGTGTTTGGTCAGGGACCACTTCCATATATACTGCCAGGGAATGTCATCATTCAGTCCTACCAGATGGCTCTTCAAACGATATACCCATCTTTGCTCCCGCCGGAGCAACAGATTCTAATCAATTGCTTGATATCTACCTAGTTGGATTTTTTCGATGACAGTCCACTCCAAATCGTCTATACCATGTCCTTTTTCCTGAAAGTGAGCTGTGAGTCGGGTATTGGTCTTGCCGCATCTGATAGTACTGGGATGTTCTGTTATTCTCACGCGCACTTTTCTACTTGTCATCCCCACATACCTTCGTTGGCAAGGGCATGTAATCAAGTATATCACCCCCTGGGAATTACAGTTGGTATGAGATCTCTGTTCCCAGGGGGTGCGAAGGCCAAGGTCAATGGTTTTAGAGTTGCGTGTAAGATGACAGACGCTGCATGAACCGCACCTCGTGTGACCAATCACTCTAGGTAAACCAGGTAGTACGTTGGTTCCCCTCACTCCCCCCAGATCCCTGGGTCTGGTATGTACCAGTAAATCCTTCAGGTTTTGGCTGCGCCTGAATGAAAAGAGTGTTGATGGAATGTCCATCCCCCCCGGTATTTAGGATTTTCCAATTCTGCATGACTAGACGTTTTATATGATGTGAAGCCGTATTAAAAGTTGACACAAACACTGGCTTATTCATTTCGGGTTTGACAGTCTTCATAAGTAATGACTCTTTTAAGCCTTTAAACTACAGCATGCAGAAGTAATCAGCAATCACATACTTGATGACAGCTGCTAAGGTGGCATGAAAGGGGAGGGACTTGCGGACTCGTGTGCCGTCCATGACTACGTCCTGGTGAGTACAGTGAGCATTTGTTCAGAAGAACTCATATTGAATAATGTTTATTAGGCCCCTTCCAGCATTGGCTGGAATTCAAGCCAGAATTAACTTCAGACAAGGGTCTTAACTATCCTAAAGAACATGCTGAGAAGGCAGCAAGTGGCCTCTGGAAAAGACAGGGAAGTTTTGGAAAAGGAAGTCACTTATGCTCATTCAACAGTTTCTATCATTAAATGTTAGAATTGAAACCATCTGTCACTGTCACAACTTAACACACTCTTGTGCTGTCTTTGTACTAGTTCTTGCCCATTTCCCTTCAAAATAGCCTATGATGCCATGAGTTCCCAAGACAGTTAGTAATATTTCCATATGAACTTGTGTCCTGAATCAGCACAACAAATCAGACACATTTCTGATTCTAAGTAAACCTTGGTGAAATTGTCTTTATGCCGGTGTAGTCTTGCATAATTTCTTGGATTTATCGCTACGATTGTTACACAAAATACATGAGATTAAGCCATTACACTACATTATGTAATTGAGACTTCATTCTGGTTAACATGCTATTTTGTGAGCATGGGAAAAACTTGAACGAACCAAACACGAGGGACTATTCTTCACTTCATGCTCAATCTTGCGCAATTATTTTTTTTTTTTAGCAACTGCGTTGCAAAAATGGACAAACATGAGGATGCAATTAAGCCAAAAAAATAGTGCAAAGTGCTGAAGAGCGCATTACCAGTAATAACACACAATTTCGCATAATGTTTTAGCATTGCACGTCATTTCTGCTTAGGAAATTATGCGGATTTCCTAAGATTCCTGGTATGGTCTGTGGAAGTTGGCACTGTGGGTTATTCCGCCTCCTCTTTTTCCACCCACTGTCAACTGTTTGCAGTCACTTCAGGGGGTTCTGTCAACAGAATATCTTGCACACCTTAACCAATCGCCCAATTTTTACTCACGTTTCCTCCTTTTACTTTTCACATCCATCAGTTTCCTCACAAATAACATTTAGGTATTTTACAAAGTTGCCTGCTTCTTTGAAAACATATTTGAATGTGAGCCATCGAGGGCATTGGGACGTTCACAGCACAGACAGGTGTATCACCTTTAAAACCCGTGGAGTCCTGGTGGGAGCATATACATGATACTGTGGGAATACATCACAATATGGCAGTTAAATCTTCAGCTTCATCAACAGCATCAGTCTCGGTGGGCACTGGAAAATAAAGTTGTCTATTATTCAGACAGCTAGTGCTGCGTGAGAATGTGCTAATCTCAGAGCATCACACTGATGCAAATTTAATCATTTCTCATTGACAGAAAGCCAGAGGCGTCCCAGCTGTTTGCACTGCTGTCTTTCTTATTTGTTTTCCATTTCCTTCTGTCCTCTCTGCCCCAAAGAAAGGAACATCTTACCTTTAGAACTCGCCACAGAACGGGTATTAAAGAGACAGATCTCAAGAATGTGCCTGCTGTGACATACTACAAAAAAAATGTAATTGTACATTTGGCTCTAAGTACACTATGTGTTGAATTGTATTGCTGGTTTAAACGCAACACATGTTGTGCTGTATTCCCATGCTACAGTATTGACCCTGAACAGTGCTATGTGCCATATGTATCATCATGCCAATTTGCGATTTCTAAATAGCGATTTTTAAGGAATCACTATTTAGAAATCGCAAAATGGTATGTATGTAGGAAATCGCTTCTTTTTAGCGATTCCATAACATTCCTAAATTGCGATTAGCAAATTGCTTATCGCAATTTTCCCATTCATTTCTATGGGCCAGGAGGCCCATAGGAATGAAGGGGAAAATTGTGATTAGCAATTTGCTAATCACAATTTAGGAATATTTTCAAGGGTGCAGGGGTGTCACAAGAACACCCTGCTGCACCCCTGAAAATGACATGTGTGGGCATAGGGCCAAAGGTGGCATATGACGCTCATACATGCCCTTAGGGCATGTATGAGTGTCATATGCCACCTTTGGTTTTTATACTTTTTCAAAATAATTCGCAACTTACCACCAACTAGAAGTTGGTGGTAATTTGCGATTCCTTATGGGCATTTTTGCATTAATCTTTTATTTGATACATTGCATTTAAGGAATCGCTAAATTTGCGATTCCTTAAGTGCGTTCGCAAAATAAGGAATGGCAAATTTTGTGATTCCTTATTTTGCTGCGAAAATGTTTCATACATTCCATTTAGCAAATTAGCATTCGCAAAGCCCGGAATTCTGCGAATTTCGGCCTTTGCGAATGCTAATTTGCTTGATACATATGGCCTATGTCTTTTTTCTGAAAAACCCAAGTCCTAAAGTGATCGTACGAGTGAAACATGGGTTAGTACAGAATATTGGCCCTTGAAATATTTGAATCACTAGGGGTGTGTATATAAAGCGAAATACTTCTGTGCCCGCATAGAGCCACAATGAAACAAGGCACGTTCAAGATAGCGGACTTTATTAAAGGGGTACAATAGTTAGACACAATCTTTATAATGATTCTGTTTAACACCTGGAGTCATACGATGTGCGATTCCTTAGATTTGGCCCTTTAGCTAGTATTAGTCATAGAACAGAAAAACAGCCTTATTTAAATTGTACTGCTATGCCTCATTAAGTGTACTGTGTCCTTGTTACAGTGATTTATAAACATGTGATCTCCATAGTCCATGTTCCTCATCACACTTTTAACATTTGCAGGAATCTATATCCCCTTTTCCATGGCATAGATAAACATGACCCTATCCCCTTACTCCATACTGCAACCACCATCTCTGCACGGGGCCGTCTCTGTTGTCAGTCACTGAGCAGGGCAGGTCCTGGTCTATCCTTTACAGGATGTTCACCTGGGGTTTTGGATGCTTAGTTTTAGAGAGCATATTCTAGAGATGATGGTCTGGATCTCCTGTGAGGTTGGGCTACCCACTTCTTCCTAGTTGTGCACAGTGTGGCAGTGCCTGGTGGCATGGGCTCAACTGAAATTTCCTAGCTGGTTTCAACTCTGCTTTTTGCCTTTTTCTAACTTCCCCACTCCTTTTCAGAACTGGTGAATTATTGAGGGCAGAGTAGAAAGCAGTGTCAGTTGTGTCCTATCCTCCTTGTCCTCTCTATTTTTGAGTCCCAGCTGTTAAATGGTTGGCAGTGGATACTTCAATATTACTGCCTGACCTTCACTCTTCGGCAGACTCTCTTTCATCTTCACCTCCAGGATGGCAGCTGTGAGGATGCGGTGCTTTGCTAAGGGCTGTGTAAAAGACATGTGATGGATAGTTGGTGGTTGCTTTCCCTTCGCTCCACTTCTGCGCAAGGGTTGACCTTTAACCTGGACCTTGGTTTTGCTTTTTTTTCCCAACTTCTCATCTTCATAGGATTTCTCGCCTGTTCTGAATTGATCTTTCTCATATGTGGGACAAATCTTCATTCCCTTGTGTTTGTTAGGTCCTTCTCTCCTACTTGGGTTTTGTTGACTACTCCCTTGAGAGTATGGGTTTCGACTCTCATTAATTCAGCCTCTCTTGGTTGGGACTTCTGTGTTCCAGCTGGAGACAAGGGGAGCTTAACTCTCGTCCTCCGTGGCCCATGCCTGGACTCAATGACTTCCTCTCCCCTGCAATGTGTTTCACAGTTCCCTAGATCAATACATTTTCAGAAAAGATAACAAAATAAATCCATTAATCTCTAATTAGCCTCTTGCTAGAAACAAATAATAATTCCGGTACATTAGGCAGGCCCAACGCCCCCTTGAAATAGGGTATTGTGCCTGATTAATGCCTACAACCTTCTTTTAAAAAAAGGGGGAAAAAGACCTAAGTTGTACTGTCAGAAATGTTTGAAAATGGAAAGGGGCGACCACTCGGTCCCCCCGAACGTATGGTCGGGGGCCCGGATCCTCCCGGGAAACCATTTTGTGCGGGGGGCGTGTCACGGCTGGTATGCCCGAAGCGGCGTAGCCGGGGTGCGCCTTTTCCCGCCCAAGAGGGGTTGTCCTAGACACCTACACCGTTGGCCACGCCCCGTAGGCGTACCGGAGGAGGGTACACGCCCTCCCGAAGAGGAATAGAAGGAGCAGCAAGCCAAAGAAGCATCCTCTTGTTCCTGTGCTAGGAAGCTGCACCCCTCGTTGCACGTGAGCCCTCGACGGAACAAGGAGCAATTTTGAGAACTTGTAATCTTTTGCGTTTCTCTTTCAGAACTTCGGCCTAAGGGTCCAGGACCGTGTTGAGCAAACAAGGATCGGATATCCGTTGAACGATGCCTGGCAAGAAGGCCGGAAAGAAGTCTGCGACTGACCAGATGCTTCGAATGCTGATAAAGGATATGGCAAGTATGAAGAAGCAGATGGCGGCGATGAATAATTTGGGTAGACCGAAGAAAGTTATAGGCCCTGCATTGCCGGGCGTTGTCCCTGCGGGGCGAGGTAGAAGGGTCAGAAATAGGGCGGCAGGGGGGGAAGTTCCGATTCCCGAGGTACCCCCGGCAAGCCCGGTCACTCCAGTCGAGGCCCCGGTACCGGTCCCAGACGCAGGTCAACCGATTCTGGTTGTTGTTACGCCCGCCAGCGAGGAAGACATGCCTCCCGAGTTGGCCGCCCAGTTGGCCGCATGGCTTGGTAAAAAGTCAGGGGGTGCTACGGCACCGACAGACACGGCCGAAGAGGCCAAGTTACTAATACAGCAGTTGCGGCAGTCGCGAGATGCCACGAAGGCGAATCTCCCTTGTGTCCCCCCACAGGTGACCCCAGGAGGACCGGCAGTTGGTGTGGAAAAAACGGCGGGAACAGCAATGGAGCCGGGTAAGCATGCATTGCCAATGGCAAGGGAGGGGTCTTTGCCCTCAAGATGGGAAAAGGTGGTCCAGCATATACCGCTGGCCACGAAAGAGATGATCTGGGCTGATAAGTACGTTAATATGTTTTCCCTGTTGACCGACCATCGCGAGATGGAATATGTTAAGACACAAAAAGACTTGTGGCACCCGAATGTATGGCGAGCAAAGATGGCGGGTTTCAGGGTTGATGAGACAATCTCTAATTGGGCCAGGGCCTTTGCGATGTTTACTGCAATTATTGGGGAGCGTAAGCCCGAGGTTTTGACCGAATTGTCCTGCTACCAGGCACGAATAATGGATTTTTATGAGACATATGAAGGTGATGAATGGATAGGTTATGATATGAAGTTTCGTAAGGCCAAGGAGTTCGATTCATCTCTGACGTGGGATTGTCTCGACTCGATATCTTGGCAGAAACAGCTCCTGCCGGGCGCGACGAAGTCGTCGTCGCTTGGCGGGAATGGGTCCGGGCCTTCCCGCCGTCAGCCTGCGGCGGCCTTTCGAGCGAGCCCCACTGTTGACTACCAACCAAGGAATGGAGGGAATGGGGGTAGGAAAGGGGCCTGTTGGAATTTTAACAGGGGCAAGTGCACGAGACCTCAGGGGACATGTAAGTTCAGACATGAGTGTGCAGGTTGCGGAAACTCTTCGCACCCCGAGAGTTCGTGCAGAGCCAAGAATGGTGATACAGGGTGTAGAGGGCGGGCCAAACAGGTCTGATGGGGACCATGGCGTACCGCCACCTTCCCCCATTGATATCATGGCAATGATCCCCTGGCTAAATGAATACCCTGATCATGTCTCCGCTGGGGTGTTGAGGAACGGCTTCTTGTATGGTTTCCACATCCCGGCGGGGGATTTTTGTGGGGAGTCACTGTGTAGAAACCAACTGTCGGCTCTGCATAATCCTGTGGTGGTAGAAAAGAAGATTGCAAAGGAGGTTGCCCTTGGACGGGTTGCTGGCCCATTCAGGCACCCGCCAGTACCTAATTTCATCTGTTCCCCATTGGGAGTAGTCCCCAAGAAAGACCCGGGGGAGTTTAGGCTGATCCATAACTTGTCAGCTCCGAGGGGTCTTTCAGTGAGCGATGCAATTGACCCAGGAGTTTGTTCGGTGCGGTACGCATCCTTCAACGATGCCGTCGCCATGTTGAATCGCCTGGGGCCCGGAGCGCTGATGGCAAAGTCAGATATCGAGTCGGCGTTCCGGTTGCTCCCGGTACACCCACAGGATCAGGGTCTGTTAGGCTTTGTTTTTCAGGGACGTTACTACATGGATAGATGTATGCCAATGGGTTGCTCCATCTCTTGTGCTTATTTTGAGAAATTCAGTTCTTTTCTGCAATGGGCGTTCACCAAGGCCACTGGCCATACCCAGGTTATGCATTACCTAGACGATTTTTTGTTCTTGGGGGCAGCCGGCGACACTCAGTGTGCGCAGGCGTTACGAGAATTTTGCACTCTCATGGAGCGATTCGGGGTGCCATTGGCACCAGGTAAGACGGTTGGACCATCGACTTCACTCGAGTTTCTAGGCATTGAGCTCGATTCTGTGGAGGGATGTTTCCGTTTGCCAGTGGGGAAGGTAGCGAAGTTCAGGGCTTCCTTGGAATTGTGCATCAGCAAAGAAAAAGTCACGCTCCATCAGCTACAACAAACAGTGGGCCAGCTTAACTTTGCCCTCCGAGTGATACCAATGGCCCGCCCCTTTTCCCGCTCTATTGCACAAGCCATGGTCAGTCACAAGGAAGGACACCATCGCACGAGACTGTCAGCAGAAGTTCGCCAGGACATGCGCATATGGTTGGCATTTCTGGTGGATTTCAACGGTCGAGTGGTGTGGAGCAAACCACCAGCGTCCTCGGACGAGCTGGGTTTGTGGACCGACTCGGCGGGGAGCGTGGGATTTGGCGCCATCTTTGGTAATCGATGGTCGGCGCAAACATGGCCGACGTGGTGGCAAACCAGCGGTCTCACAGGTAACATTGGGTTTCTCGAGTTGTTCCCCATTCTTGTGGCTCTGATGGCATGGCCGGATGAGTTCAGAGATCGCTCTGTGGTGTTCTGGTCCGACAATATGACTGTTGTTGAATGTATAAATAGTCAGGCAGCACGCTGCAAGTGGATATTGAGATTACTGAAGGAAATTGTACTCCTTTGCATGAGATTGAACGTACAATTCAGGGCGAAGCATGTGCCAGGTGTACTGAACCAGGCGGCTGATGCACTCTCTCGTTCACACATTCAGGCTTTCAGGGGTTATCTACCTTCCGCGGACCTAGCGGCGGCACCATTTACCGAAGCACTCTGGCTACTCGGTGCCCCGGATTACAAGACCTCGTGGCAGCAAGCTTAGCCCCCAGGACAAGGAAGGCATACGAAGGAGCGTTTTGTTCCTATTGTGCATTTTTGGGTCCGGCAAGGGAGGTCAAGTGGGGTCAGGAGGAGTGTGTCTTGAATTTTCTGGTAGCACTACACAGGGCAGGCCGATCAGCGGCAACAGCCAATAGGCACCGAGCCGCCATTTCATTCATGGCGCAGGCACATGGCATCAAGGACCCCACATCTTCCTTTTTGGTAAAGAAGGCCCTTCGGGGTTGGCAACGCCTTGAGGGTCGGAAAGTAGACGAAAGGCGCCTGATTGGGTTAGAAAGGTTGTCCCTGCTGATGTCAATACTCCCCACGACATGTTCCTCCCAGTTTGAAGCAGTGCTGTTCCGGGCCGCTTTCGCATTAGCGTTCCATGGGGCCATGCGGGTGAGCGAGCTGGTAGCAAGAAATAAGAAAGAAGTAGAGGGAGGGTTGTGTCGGGATCACATTCTGATCAAGGGTGATTCAATGGTGATCACGATAGCCAGGTCCAAGACCGATCAGGGTGCTATGGGAGACAGTATTGTGGTCCAGCGCATGCGAGGGTCCCCCATGTGCCCGGTGAAGTGCGTTGAGGAATATTTGGCGCAAAGGGCGGATGCATGGGGGGAAGCTTGCTGAGACACATCGACGCCACCCCACTGACAAGGTTTCAGTTCCAGCGGGTGCTAACGATGGCAATCGCAGCGGCGGGCTTGGACCTGGGCGATTTCGGGACCCATTCCTTTAGGATAGGGGCTGCTACAGAGGCTACAGCCAGGGGTCAGAGTGTTGAGGAGGTGAAACAACTGGGGCGATGGTCCTCGAACTGTTATAAGAGGTATGTGCGGTTGCACATGTTATGAAGCCACTGTCATGCACTTACGCCTCTTGTCTTCTGTTTGGCTTACAGTTTCGCGAGCATGCTATGCGGGGCGGACTGTGCCGTCGACCCGGCACCTGGGGACCAGCGGTCAGAGATCACCGGCTGAAGAAAAAGTGGTGTGGGTCGTGGGCCACTCATACGTGAGGCGGTCCGGGGACGTATTCAAAGAAGGTGACGTGATTCACGCGGCTGGGGAATACGGGTACAGGGTGACCTTCCACGGAAGGGGCGGGCTCAGTATTGACCAGTTTCAATGTTTTGTTGAGGGACTGTTAGGGCGGACAAGGTCACCGCCGTCCGTAATCATAGTACACCTGGGAGGCAATGACTTAGTGACACTTGGTCGGCGAGTACTACTCGAGGGGGTTCTGTCTACTGTTAGCTGGCTGGCGAGAAGGATCCCAGGGTGCACGATAGCATGGTCACACATGATCCCCAGAAAGGTGTGGCGGGGGGGCCTCTCTGTGTCAGCGCTGAACAATTCAGTAAAAAAGGTCAATAACAAACTTAGTAGGTTGTTTCGCTCGGCGCAGTTGCACTGTATTCCGCATGGATGTATTCGGGGGGATCACATGTATCTCGGGGATGGGGTCCATTTATCCCGGGAGGGGAATGTCTTACTCATAGGAGATTTCATAGCGTGGTTAAGGGGTTTGTAAAAGCATGACCTTTAGTAGGAGTTTGTGGGGGGGCCGTATAGCCGGTCAACTATCCGGCCTGTGGCGGTAAGGTCATGATCGGTGAGCAGTAATTTCAAGATCCCTAGAGGGGGGGCGCCACCCATTATGGATGGGAGCGCCCGGGGGGAGGCGGCCATTGGCCCCTCACATGGGGAGGCGGCACCCACTAAGTATGGGGTCGCCTAAGGGAAGGTGGTCATAGGCCCCTTTCAGGGGAGGAGGTGGCTGGATGCCCCTCCTACGAATTTCCCGGGGCCAGGATATCCGCGACGGCGGATATGAGAAGCAGTGTGGGGTGGGAGGGGGGTCCACGCTACCTTCTAGACACCTCACACGAGTCCTCGGACGACCATTAAGATGGCGTCGAGTTAAATAGAGGGCCCCCGCGAAGACAAGGGAAATTGGAGTTGGCACAGAGGTACAGTCCTCTGTGCGCCCGCCCTCACACCGTGAGGGGGGAGTTCTGGTAGTTGGGATCTGACACCGGTTGCGACCTTGCCGTTGGCCCGTAATGCTAGGATGTACAATTTTAATTTAGAAAAGTATGCATTGGCAGGATGTTAGACTCGGCTAGGAAAACCTTTGTACTAGAGATTTGTTAAGGTTAGCCAATCAACGTGTCTTCATCATAATGTAATAAATGAAAATTGTACATGATATGAAACTGTTATTTTAATGTTTTAATTTTGTTTCATATTTTAATAAATACGGCCGGGAGGGTAACTCCCTCCCGCCTTCCAAAAGTTCAGAACTGCGTCCGTCTTCCCATCCTTGGTGATTGTGTTGGGAGGGGGTGACAGGCATCCCGGCCATATGGAAAGGGGCGACCACTCGGTCCCCCCGAACGTATGGTCGGGGGCCCGGATCCTCCCGGGAAACCATTTTGTGCGGGGGGCGTGTCACGGCTGGTATACCCGAAGCGGCGTAGCCGGGGCGCGCCTTTTCCCGCCCAAGAGGGGTTGTCCTAGACACCTACACCGTTGGCCACGCCCCGTAGGCGTACCGGAGGAGGGTACACGCCCTCCCGAAGAGGAATAAAAGGAGCAGCATGCCAAAGAAGCATCCTCTTGTTCCTGTGCTAGGAAGCTGCACCCCTCGTTGCACGTGAGCCCTCGACGGAACAAGGAGCAATTTTGAACCCACCCACCAGCCCCCCTATGGCAAAGCTAGTACTGCAATATAATGTTTTGCTTTGATAACATCTTTTCTCTCCTGGTTTAGTCGTTAATAAAAATGTCGATGTTGGTACTGCAATAAAGTGATTGGTTCATAACATTTTTCTTCCTTGATAGAGCGGAGTATAACTGTCTAGTTGAAGGATGTGTTGTACATATAAGTAATAAAGATTGCAATTTAGAGGTATTTTTTCTTTCTTAGTAGGTACACAAACGTCATATTTATTATTTGGTCGGGCGGTAAGGTCATGATCAGTGAGCAGTAATTTCAAGATCCCTAGAGGGGGGGCGCCACCCATTATGGATGGGAGCGTCCGGGGGGAGGCGGCCACTGGCCCCTCACACGGGGAGGCGGCACCCACTAAGTATGGGGTCGCCTAAGGGAAGGTGGTCATAGGCCCCTTCCAGGGGAGGAGGTGGCTGGATGCCCCTCCTACGAATTTCCCGGGGCCAGGATATCCGCGACGGCGGATATGAGAAGTAGTGTGGGGTGGGAGGGGGGTCCACGCTACCTTCTAGACACCTCACACGAGTCCTCGGACGACCATTAAGATGGCGTCGAGTTAAATAGAGGGCCCCCGCGAAGACAAGGGAAATTGGAGTTGGCACAGAGGTACAGTCCTCTGTGCGCCCGCCCTCACACCGTGAGGGGGGAGTTCTGGTAGTTGGGATCTGACACCGGTTGCGACCTTGCCGTTGGCCCGTAATGCTAGGATGTACAATTTTAATTTGGAAAAGTATGCATTGGCAGGATGTTAGACTCGGCTAGGAAAACCTTTGTACTAGAGATTTGTTAAGGTTAGCCAATCAACGTGTCTTCATCATAATGTAATAAATGAAAATTGTACATGATATGAAACTGTTATTTTAATGTTTTAATTTTGTTTCATATTTTAATAAATACGGCCGGGAGGGTAACTCCCTCCCGCCTTCCAAAAGTTCAGAACTGCGTCCGTCTTCCCATCCTTGGGGATTGTGTTGGGAGGGGGTGACAGGCATCCCGGCCATATGGGTTACCTATTTGAAACTATTTTTAGAGGGTTACCTATTCGAAACTATGTTTAGCCTTCATGGCCAAAGGTAGAATATTCCATGTCATGTTTTTGCTCAACCACTTGTTCTCTTCTGCGAGGTAATAATAATGAGTATGTAAGACAAAAGTTAGTTTATTGGCGCATTGTTGTTTCAATCAAATGTATCCGTTCTGTCATAAAACTGCAGAATCGTGACCAATAAAAATTATCGCCAAAGGGCTCAGTTAGTCTCATTTTCGAGAATGACTTTTTCTTCCGGGAAGAAATGTTCAAACGCAGCTATTTATAGTCAATAATCATGGGACGACAAAGGAAAAACCGAACCATGATTATCTATTTTTTCTCCAAAGCACAAATCAATTCTAGCGGGGTGCGGGCACACAGACCATGTACAGTGAACAGCCCGAGCAAACAGCAGCGGATTACAGATGCGCCATTACACGCCTCATCTCATTAGCCGCCATGCTGGTACCACTGCCTCTATAATCATCCGGGCCCCCTGTGGCAGGCCGTGCCTATAATAAGCATCCACCAGTGGGACTTGGGCCTTGTAACAATGAATGCTAATGACGCATTTAATACAACAGCCAATGCTCCCATGGGCGACAATCACAGAATGTCTAGTTTGCAGGTCATTTAGCCGACGTGGGACGACGTTTCCGTGCCTCTGATACTGCAAGCGGTCTAATGTTCAGCCGGCCAGCATGTGAACGCGCTAATCTCCCGAGGACCTCAGCGATGAAAGTTTAATCAGTACGCATTGACAGAAAGCCAAAGGCTTCCCAGTTGTTTACACTGCTGCCTGACTTATTTATTTTATTTTCCATTTCCTTCTGTCCGCTCTGTCTCGGAGAAAAGATTAGCATGCCTTAAGCCCTCGCCACAGAGCGGGAATTAAAGAGGCAGCTCGAAGGAACGAGCCGTCTCCTGAGTCATCACAAAAGAGCATGCAGTCCAAGCATGCTAAATATACACAGAGATAAACGTGCCGGACTGGCAAGCAGAAGGCGAGCATGTTTTATTTTAGCACAGTGATTTATGCCCGCAGAACTCTGCACTCCCTTGCTTTTTGATAAGCCAATTGGAGAACTTCGCATCTGTGAGCTGGACTGCACAGAAATGCATCGCACCGGATGACAGCCATGCTTAAAGCAAACTAAAAATTCGTACTATGTCTACCTCAAAAAGAGAAGTCGAATCGGTTCTGTTTCTAAGATATCCTTGATTCGGTCTGCATGTGTGCGTAGTTTGTGAAGCCCGAAATAGTTGTCAACGTAGTTATTAAATATTCCTGCATGTATTTATATAAAATTGTGTTTGTGTTTATTTATGAATGTATGTAGTAAGGTTTAGCTTCAATACAGTCCAAGAACCCGAGGCATTTGTGATAAAGGACCAGATTCTGAGAAGCAAAACCGGGACAGGCCATAAATAAATATGGCTGTAACTTAGCGTTTCCACCCTTAACCCTTCTGTCATCTGATATATCTACACACCTACTTTTGTGGCAAAATACAGTTGCATCATCAACAAAAAAGACCACACGTTTTTTTGAGGAAAGAATGGGCGCAAGTTTATTCATTTTCTGTTATGCAGTACACAGGTAGGGTTATCTTATGGGGGGGCATACGAGTACAGCGCCGTTCAGGACTAACTGCTGACCCTTATCCTCTGCTGCTTGCCACCAAAAGAGGAATATCCAGATAGTGAGCCCACCCAACTACCCCATCAACCTCCCGGAAGTGAGGTCATGCACCTGGGGTCACAGGGGAGGCATGATCTTGTGCTAGCTGTAGCTACCTTCAAAGGCCAGGTGGCCACAGAAAATATACCACCCCTGGGCAGTGAGGAAACACCAAGGGGCTAGCCCTTTTAGTGTCCCCGTGTGGGTGACGTGGCCATCCACCTTCAAAGACTGAAAATCTGAAAACACTCTTGTTCGTTTGTACTCTTCATTAACGATGCTACACTTAAATTACATTAGCTATGGCAGGACCGCCAACCTTGCCCACCTGCCCTCCTCCCTCACTTAGGGGTCTATTATGATGTAGGGCAGATCGCCACCGCCATGCGGGTGGTGGCGACCCCCCACCCGCCTCCCATTTTCCCCACCATAATATGATGGCGGGGGGACCGCGGCAGACGGGAAGACCGTCCGCCGCTTTTCCGCACTGTCGAGGGGTCGACCGGGCGGAAAAGGATTGCATATGGTGGTGGTGTCTGCTAGACACCGCCAGACATATTACGATGCCAGCTGGAAGCAGGCCACGGAAAGGCGTGCAGATTCCTGAGTTGGGGGCCCGTTGCAGGTCCCCAGGATGTTGGGGGGTGGGGAGAGGCACATGGGGAAATCCGACAATCCCAGTTTTTCAGAAGAATGTCCCAGCTCTGCACGTTTTTGCCTCTTTGGAATATGTGTCCCGGTTTTGGGATAAAGGTCAAGTCATCCTGCAAAGCAGAATTGAAACTATGGTCTAGTTTCCGCAAGTGCTACTAAAGTCTGAAATCTCTAATTTGTCTAATTTGTGATTATTCAGGAAATCATTGGTCTTGAGGTGAGGTGTTGGTGAACCCTCAGTTTAAGAGAACTCAGTTTTCCCGGGTGATATCAAGATAGGATGTCTCAGCATGTCTCAGAAAGACCTAAAGGAAAGATGATGGGGTCTCATTCAGACACGTTGCGTTAAAAGTTGAAATAAGTATTATTTAAATAGAGAATTTGCAGCTACCAAAATTAGTGTAATTTTCTTCTGAAATAAAGCACAGCAGCATTGATTTTACTTGTGCACTGGCCTGGCACAGCCAAGCCAGCAGCAGATGAGCAGGTCTGGAATGAATAGTGGCCAAACCAGAACAGGGTACAAGTCATCCATGTTAGACCTCAAAAACTTAGTGTGGTCTTCCCCCCAACTGTTTATCTTCCTCCTCCACTTTTCTGACCTCGTTTTTGCTGATATTAAGGCTCTGCACACTTTGCCACTGCAAACCAGTGCTAAAGTGCTTGTGCTCTCTCCCCTAAACAGGGTAATATTGGCTCATGCTCAAGTGGCATATTTAATTTACTTATAAGCAGTGGTCAAAGTGTGGGAAAAAGTTGGGGAACTGTGGGCAAAGAGTCAGAGGGTGGGAATAATCTGACGATTGGGTCAGCGGGCTGAGTCAAAGGTGTGGCCAGAAAGAGAAAACCATCCCAATTTTTAGTATTTGCTTGGCATTTCCCTGATCAGTTACAGCCTATTACGCCATTTCATTCACCCAATGGATACACATGTTTATTTATGGTTTAATATGAGTTATTGACATAAAAATACTTTCACAAAGTGGGATATGCTTCCTATCACAAAATGTCCAGGTATGCTTAAAAGCGGACTCATGAGCCACTTGTCTCCGATCCATGCAGTTTCTGTCATCAGCACCTCTACTCCCTTTTTCCACAAGAGCAGTTCAAACATAAATGGCAAAATATTCTAGTTTGCAATTGTTTTCAACATAATTATGATTCTGCGATATTTGCCCCATAATACATCATCTGCTGCATAATCTGACAATTTTAACTCAAACGGATCAAAAGTTACACAAGCATTTGACTTGTGTTGCTGTGAAGTGGAAGGCCCTTTGCAAAGATTGATTGGTCACCTTTCTCACAGCTGTGTATGTATGTTACACTGGTACTAATGAGGCAACATCTTTGAAGAGACTGTTAGTATGTATAAAAATATCAAAATAATAAAGTTTCAAAAAAAGTCCTGCATTAGGTTTCAGCCTTTTATTTGCTGTTTAATTTAGTCAACACTGCAGCATAATGTTGTCTTCTCCTGCTGCCACTGCTGCATAATTCCAGTGACCCCAAAGCAGACAGCACATGTTAAAAGGTCTTGTGCATGAAGCAGTGAGATCATGAAGTTTGCGAACTTAGTTTGGTGTGTGTGTAAATCCTGAATTGCTGATCCCAGGTGAGTTACACTACTATTGCTAAAACAAGGCCAATGGAGGTATCAATGGGTGAGGCAGACTGGCCACAAGGATCATGTGACCTCATTGACAGAGTCACTGTGGCTCTAGGGTGTGCTGCTTCGTAGGTCTGCCTGCAAGACTGGAGGTAAACTTCAGTATGGATTTTGGTGGGCCGGCCTTCAAGGTTAACCCACACTTGTTACCCCTAGGGGACACCTGCAGGTCCCAAGACATCAGGGCGTCTAACGTCTAACAGAGTCTTCCAAGGTCTAGCATGGGAATGTGCTCCCTCAGGAGAGTGGTCTGGTGGACCGGTCATGAAGGCTAAACTTGCTTCCCCAGTTCCAAATACGGCAGCTCTGACCACAGTGCCACTTCCTCTCTCCTACTGAACACCATACTGCCCCAATGAGAGACACTCGCATTGCCTTCAGCTACAACCTAATTGTGCTCTGTTATAAACACTTGGATGTGACTCAATTCATATTATGCAATAGATAAGAGTAATATTCTGCATGAAAATAAAGTAACTACATCCTGGAAAAAGCAAACACTCATAGGGAATGCAAGCTTAAGTAAAGCATGTGAAATGTAAGCATGAACGACATGGTTACCTTAAGGCTTTTACCCTCGTTATTCAGAAATCAATAAGTGTTTTTTCTGAAAAGTTAAGGACATGAATTTAAGGCCCGAAAGGGACCCATCTCAATGCCCATTGCTTATATCCTTACAAAATGTAAGCAGTATTGTTTAAAAAGACCATGGGCCCGATGTAGGTAGCCCTTTACCGATCGGAATCGGCCGAAAATACCGATTTTCGGCCGTTTCCGATCGGTAAAGGACTATCGAGATGTAGGGGCACATTTTCGGTAATTTTACTGATTCGTTATCATTACCGAATCGGTAAATTTACCGAATCGGTAATATTTACTGATTCGGTAATGATAACGATTCAGTAAAATTACCGAAAATGCAATGTAGGTAGCCCATGTTCCATCAGCACATGGCTTACAGAATCGGTATTTTACCATGGAATACAAATCCATGGTAAAATACCGATTCCTGTGTACATGCACATCTGTGCATGTACACATGTGCCATGTGACAGACAGACGTGCCCTTAGGGCATGTCTGTGTGCCACATTGCACACATGCCCGTTTTGGGGGTGCTAGAGGGTGTCAAAGTGACACCCCCTGCACCCTTGCCAAATTCGGTATTTACCGATTCCGTAAATACCGATTCGGTATTTGACTTTAATCCTATGGGCTTCAAAGGCCCATAGGATTCAATAGCAAATACCGATTCGGTATTTACCGAATCGGTAAATACCAAATTTGTAAGGAATCGGTAACGATTCCAGATGTTGGGACCTACATCCCATTTACCGATTTTGAAATACCGAATCGGTAAAATTCGGTATTTCAAATTCGGTAAATGGGATTTACCTACATCGGGCCCCATATCCCTAAACACAGAACCACAGTACACATTTTGTAAAGTTAAATAAGGAAAACAACCAATAAGGATCTGTTGGACTTGGCGCTTTCTGCAGGGTCATCCCTAAACTTTTTGCCTTTCTCCTAGCCTTTTTTCTGACATGATGTTGGTGGTTTTAGGACTCTTGGCACTTTAGCACTGCTTTCCAGTGTAAAGTGCATGTGCTCTATGTGATAAACATGGTAAGATTGGTCTACACCTGTTTGGCCTATTTAATTTACCTGTCAGTCCCTTGTAAAGTGGTATCTCATATACCCAGGGCTAGTAAATTAAATGCTACTGGTGGTCTTGCAGCGCTGATTGCGCCACCCATCAAAGTAGCCTTTCAAACCTAACCCAGGCCTCTGCCATTGCAGGGCCTGTGCGCGCATTGTTACTGCTGCTGTGACGTGGCACCTCAAGTGTGTGCCACACCTGTGACCCTCCTTTTACTGCTTATTAGTCACCTCTAAGGTCGGCCCAGCTAGCACTATGGGTGGGGTGCATTGTAGGTAAAAGGTAGGACATGTACCTTAAGTGTGTGACATGTCCTGGTAGTGACAAACCACCATTTTGGTTTCTCACTGCTGTGAGAATGCATTGGGGATTCCCAGATAAGTGTCTTATCGGTAATTCCTGATATGAGAGGAGCAGCATGGTCAAGTTTAGTGTGGTTGGAATAGTAATAATATATGCTACGCAATGGTGTGCGCTGATTTATTATAACTATTTTAGAAATGCGACTTTTAGAAGGTGGCCTTTCTGTGTGCTATGTGTCTGCCTGCCTAATGTGTATTGCATGTCTGGTTTTGGAGGGCCAAGGGCTGGTGAGGTGTGTGTGGCTCCAGGAGGCACAGGGTGAGTCAGCTCTAGGCTGAATAGGGCATCTGCATTTAGAGTAGTGGGTGGAGTAGTCCCCTGGCCCTGAATTGGTCTGTGCCTGCCTATGTGAATGCTGGCTCCGCCCCCCGTGGTGTGTCTGATGACAGAGCCCCAACCTGACAAAGGGGAGGAGAATCCCTGTAAACAAAGTGCTCCCCACTCCCCAGAACCAGTTAGGTCTGGTTCTCCTGTTAGACCTGGCACCTTGGTGTGAGTCTCCCTTCCACTTTTTGCTGATGTGCCTCAGATGTTTTGCTGATGTTCGATGCTCAGGGCACTGCGCCACGGCCGATCCATGCCGCAATGCAAGTGCTCCCAATGTAAAGTGTATGTGTAATTGATTTCCACGATTGGGTTATTTGGTTTACTATCAGTCCCTAGTAAAGTGCATGAGGCGTGCCGGGGCTTGTAGATACAAATGCCGCTAGTGGGCCTGCAGTGCCGGTTGCGCCACCCACAGAGCGGCCTCGTAAGATATATCTTGGGTCCGCCATTGCTGACCCCGCGTACAGTCCCATACTGTCACGCTGGCTGTGCAAGTGCCCACACTTGCCAGTCCCAGAACCTTCCCTCACCATCATATCAGTCACCCCTATGGTAGGCCTACGGGCAGGGTGCATTGTAAGCGTAAGGTAGGACAAGCCTAGAGTGTGGCATGTCCTAGTAGTGAATTACCGCCTCTCTCGTTCTTCACTATTGAAGGGCTTCCTGTTCTCTTAGGCCAGATGAGCTGTCGGAGCTATTACACGCTATAGTCCCTGCAGGCTCAGGGAACACGTTAGCAGGTCAAGTTCAGTATGCCTGAACTCAGAATAATAACATACTTCCTTTAGTAAGGTTTATTTTAATATCCTGTGTTTGCAAATGCTACTTTTAGAAAGTTAGCCTTTGCTCGCCTAACTGTTCAGCCCGCCTCTGCCAGGATGTGTATCTGTGGTCTGGGTTTGTGTGAGTGACAGGGCTGGGAGATTCCCAGGGGATAGTCGGGTGCTCAAGGTGGTAAATGGGATGCTAACACCAGGATGGGTGGGCGGAGTAGTCCTTGACTCTGAATAGGGTTGTGCTCCACCACCACAATGCTGGCTCCACCTCCTCATGTCACCTCCTCAGATGTCTCTGCCCTGCACCCTGAAAGAAGACGGCAGCGTCCTGTCAACAAAGTACTTCAGATCCGGGTTGAACCAGGCTCAGGCCCCCTGGCCTGCAAAGACAATAGAAATGCAGTATAAATATAGGAGCTCTGAGCCTTACAAATCAGATCCATTTTTGACCGCGACGAACCTCTGCCTGACTAGAAGGACCAAGAGTAGCTGAAGGACGGAAACCAGTCTGTATCCTGTAAGACTGGCCTGCAGTGGTGCCTTGCTGAGAACGGAGAGGAAAGGACCAGATAGGACTTTGTAGACGTGTGCCTGAAACGATCTCCAAGGGCTTGATCGAGAGCTTGCCCCCTGAATGGAACCCCAGGACCATTGGGTTCTATGTGCTTGTGCCCGTCTGCTGTTGGGCCTCAGTTCTTATTCCCTCGCCAGAGTTGTGACTCGGGTGCCTTCGCCCTCTCCCAGGTCGTGACAGCTCGGAGCTTGGTCGCCCCACCGTAGAGAGCCCCGCTCACCCATGAGCCGCTCTCCGCTTCAGTGCCGGGCCGCCTGCTCTCCTGTCACCTCGCCGTTTACGGAGCGAGCTTCGCCCCTCTCATCTTCTCCAGCCAGAATCTGCACGGAGAGCATCTCATAGCTTCGGACGGTCCGTATGTCGTAACGTACCCGACTGTCTCGCTTTGCGCTCCTGCATACCAAGGCTCGTGCCGCACCTCAAGAAAGGCCTCCCCGTACGGTGGTACCGGAAGCCTGGTGCTGCACCCGTCTGCAGGAGAACTCAATGCCCCTCACAGATCCATGAGTCAGACTCGGCGTGCTAAGACGTAGTACGCCCGCAGGCCTGAACGGCGCCTCGCCCCGTGAGCTGCACCGATCCCTGATTGCCGCAACCCTCCACAGTCTAGCTCCTTCACCTCGCTCCTCGAGGGGATTGAGCCGGAGAGATCGTCTGGAGAACCGTCGGCCTCGTTCGGGGTCCGCCCTCACAAGTAGCCGTGCCCGAAACTCCTCGGACTTCCACCAGCAAGGTACACTTGAACTCCGTCTCGAGTTCATATCGGATCCAGGGTCCGCAACGTTCTTATTTCCCTGTCATCGTACCTTGCTAAACAACGAACATTGAAAGACTAAGTTTGCCTATTGTAATCTGGTGACCTCAATTAACTAAACGGTATTTTGGTCTTGTGATAATTCTGCTTGAATCTAACTTTTATATAAAGTATACGTATTTTTGATACAACCATACGACTGGTGTCCATTTGTGGTGGGTCAGTGGGTTTACTGTGTGTGATCATGAATGCTTAACTTAATATCGCCCTGAGGATTAGCCTTGTCTGCTCGCACCACACTACCTAGAGGGTGAGCAGGGGTTATTCGAAGGAGTAGTTCCCTTGCCCTGACGTGGAGCTGAAGGTTCTTGCTTGTCACAAGTGCATACCTGTGCCAACCAGAGACCTCCGGTTCTAACATCTCCCAAGCTCTGTGCCAGGGTAGACAAAGGAATTTGGGATATAAGTACTGTGGCTGTGACCCCATGAAGTGTGTTCTTTTTTCCTTCTACTGGGAAAAGTGCTGTTGCTGGGCCTCAGGAGGAACCGCCACAAGGGACTGCCTCCCTGCTGGAGGGCCCTGTGTGCTGGCCTGCCTAGGCCCAGCTGTGCCCCCTGACCTTTGGGGACTTTAGCACCTCATGAGCGCTATCTTTTCATCACTAGAAAGAGAGTAGCGGGTGTGCTCTGCAGTGCTGGGCTGCCAGACCGTCCGGAGGGAATCCCAGCTAGGGGATTACCTGGCACAGTGTGGGGAGGCAATTGCAAAAACAACAAGTGATGGACCGAATGTGGATCAATGTCACACATTCCCCCAGTCAAAAGATCTGGGCCCAAATCCATCGTTTTTTTGCACTCCACACCACCCTGGGTTAGACAATGGCGATATGCAAATCAGCTCTGACCCTGTTGCCCCATGGGAACAGTCCAGTCCGAACTACAAAAGCCATGTCCTTCCCAGAACGGAATCAAGCATCCGAGGACCGGACCGGTTTCGAGGTAACACCTCTCATCAGCCCGGCTAGCTTGACTCCAAGTGGTGTGGAGTGCCTGGGACCCACGTCTGGGCATCCCCAGCGCACTTAGGGCGGCAATTGCAAAAACAACAAGTGATGGACCGAATGTGGATCAATGTCACACATTCCCCCAGTCAAAAGATCTGGGCCCAAATCCATCGTTTTTTTGCACTCCACACCACCCTGGGTTAGACAATGGCGATATGCAAATCAGCTCTGACCCTGTTGCCCCATGGGAACAGTCCAGTCCGAACTACAAAAGCCATGTCCTTCCCAGAACGGAATCAAGCATCCGAGGACCGGACCGGTTTCGAGGTAACACCTCTCATCAGCCCGGCTAGCTTGACTCCAAGTGGTGTGGAGTGCCTGGGACCCACGTCTGGGCATCCCCAGCGCACTTAGGGCGGCAATTGCAAAAACAACAAGTGATGGACCGAATGTGGATCAATGTCACACATTCCCCCAGTCAAAAGATCTGGGCCCAAATCCATCGTTTTTTTGCACTCCACACCACCCTGGGTTAGACAATGGCGATATGCAAATCAGCTCTGACCCTGTTGCCCCATGGGAACAGTCCAGTCCGAACTACAAAAGCCATGTCCTTCCCAGAACGGAATCAAGCATCCGAGGACCGGACCGGTTTCGAGGTAACACCTCTCATCAGCCCGGCTAGCTTGACTCCAAGTGGTGTGGAGTGCCTGGGACCCACGTCTGGGCATCCCCAGCGCACTTAGGGCGGCAATTGCAAAAACAACAAGTGATGGACCGAATGTGGATCAATGTCACACATTCCCCCAGTCAAAAGATCTGGGCCCAAATCCATCGTTTTTTTGCACTCCACACCACCCTGGGTTAGACAATGGCGATATGCAAATCAGCTCTGACCCTGTTGCCCCATGGGAACAGTCCAGTCCGAACTACAAAAGCCATGTCCTTCCCAGAACGGAATCAAGCATCCGAGGACCGGACCGGTTTCGAGGTAACACCTCTCATCAGCCCGGCTAGCTTGACTCCAAGTGGTGTGGAGTGCCTGGGACCCACGTCTGGGCATCCCCAGCGCACTTAGGGCGGCAATTGCAAAAACAACAAGTGATGGACCGAATGTGGATCAATGTCACACATTCCCCCAGTCAAAAGATCTGGGCCCAAATCCATCGTTTTTTTGCACTCCACACCACCCTGGGTTAGACAATGGCGATATGCAAATCAGCTCTGACCCTGTTGCCCCATGGGAACAGTCCAGTCCGAACTACAAAAGCCATGTCCTTCCCAGAACGGAATCAAGCATCCGAGGACCGGACCGGTTTCGAGGTAACACCTCTCATCAGCCCGGCTAGCTTGACTCCAAGTGGTGTGGAGTGCCTGGGACCCACGTCTGGGCATCCCCAGCGCACTTAGGGCGGCAATTGCAAAAACAACAAGTGATGGACCGAATGTGGATCAATGTCACACATTCCCCCAGTCAAAAGATCTGGGCCCAAATCCATCGTTTTTTTGCACTCCACACCACCCTGGGTTAGACAATGGCGATATGCAAATCAGCTCTGACCCTGTTGCCCCATGGGAACAGTCCAGTCCGAACTACAAAAGCCATGTCCTTCCCAGAACGGAATCAAGCATCCGAGGACCGGACCGGTTTCGAGGTAACACCTCTCATCAGCCCGGCTAGCTTGACTCCAAGTGGTGTGGAGTGCCTGGGACCCACGTCTGGGCATCCCCAGCGCACTTAGGACGGCAATTGCAAAAACAACAAGTGATGGACCGAATGTGGATCAATGTCACACATTCCCCCAGTCAAAAGATCTGGGCCCAAATCCATCGTTTTTTTGCACTCCACACCACCCTGGGTTAGACAATGGCGATATGCAAATCAGCTCTGACCCTGTTGCCCCATGGGAACAGTCCAGTCCGAACTACAAAAGCCATGTCCTTCCCAGAACGGAATCAAGCATCCGAGGACCGGACCGGTTTCGAGGTAACACCTCTCATCAGCCCGGCTAGCTTGACTCCAAGTGGTGTGGAGTGCCTGGGACCCACGTCTGGGCATCCCCAGCGCACTTAGGGCGGCAATTGCAAAAACAACAAGTGATGGACCGAATGTGGATCAATGTCACACATTCCCCCAGTCAAAAGATCTGGGCCCAAATCCATCGTTTTTTTGCACTCCACACCACCCTGGGTTAGACAATGGCGATATGCAAATCAGCTCTGACCCTGTTGCCCCATGGGAACAGTCCAGTCCGAACTACAAAAGCCATGTCCTTCCCAGAACGGAATCAAGCATCCGAGGACCGGACCGGTTTCGAGGTAACACCTCTCATCAGCCCGGCTAGCTTGACTCCAAGTGGTGTGGAGTGCCTGGGACCCACGTCTGGGCATCCCCAGCGCACTTAGGGCGGCAATTGCAAAAACAACAAGTGATGGACCGAATGTGGATCAATGTCACACATTCCCCCAGTCAAAAGATCTGGGCCCAAATCCATCGTTTTTTTGCACTCCACACCACCCTGGGTTAGACAATGGCGATATGCAAATCAGCTCTGACCCTGTTGCCCCATGGGAACAGTCCAGTCCGAACTACAAAAGCCATGTCCTTCCCAGAACGGAATCAAGCATCCGAGGACCGGACCGGTTTCGAGGTAACACCTCTCATCAGCCCGGCTAGCTTGACTCCAAGTGGTGTGGAGTGCCTGGGACCCACGTCTGGGCATCCCCAGCGCACTTAGGGCGGCAATTGCAAAAACAACAAGTGATGGACCGAATGTGGATCAATGTCACACATTCCCCCAGTCAAAAGATCTGGGCCCAAATCCATCGTTTTTTTGCACTCCACACCACCCTGGGTTAGACAATGGCGATATGCAAATCAGCTCTGACCCTGTTGCCCCATGGGAACAGTCCAGTCCGAACTACAAAAGCCATGTCCTTCCCAGAACGGAATCAAGCATCCGAGGACCGGACCGGTTTCGAGGTAACACCTCTCATCAGCCCGGCTAGCTTGACTCCAAGTGGTGTGGAGTGCCTGGGACCCACGTCTGGGCATCCCCAGCGCACTTAGGGCGGCAATTGCAAAAACAACAAGTGATGGACCGAATGTGGATCAATGTCACACATTCCCCCAGTCAAAAGATCTGGGCCCAAATCCATCGTTTTTTTGCACTCCACACCACCCTGGGTTAGACAATGGCGATATGCAAATCAGCTCTGACCCTGTTGCCCCATGGGAACAGTCCAGTCCGAACTACAAAAGCCATGTCCTTCCCAGAACGGAATCAAGCATCCGAGGACCGGACCGGTTTCGAGGTAACACCTCTCATCAGCCCGGCTAGCTTGACTCCAAGTGGTGTGGAGTGCCTGGGACCCACGTCTGGGCATCCCCAGCGCACTTAGGGCGGCAATTGCAAAAACAACAAGTGATGGACCGAATGTGGATCAATGTCACACATTCCCCCAGTCAAAAGATCTGGGCCCAAATCCATCGTTTTTTTGCACTCCACACCACCCTGGGTTAGACAATGGCGATATGCAAATCAGCTCTGACCCTGTTGCCCCATGGGAACAGTCCAGTCCGAACTACAAAAGCCATGTCCTTCCCAGAACGGAATCAAGCATCCGAGGACCGGACCGGTTTCGAGGTAACACCTCTCATCAGCCCGGCTAGCTTGACTCCAAGTGGTGTGGAGTGCCTGGGACCCACGTCTGGGCATCCCCAGCGCACTTAGGGCGGCAATTGCAAAAACAACAAGTGATGGACCGAATGTGGATCAATGTCACACATTCCCCCAGTCAAAAGATCTGGGCCCAAATCCATCGTTTTTTTGCACTCCACACCACCCTGGGTTAGACAATGGCGATATGCAAATCAGCTCTGACCCTGTTGCCCCATGGGAACAGTCCAGTCCGAACTACAAAAGCCATGTCCTTCCCAGAACGGAATCAAGCATCCGAGGACCGGACCGGTTTCGAGGTAACACCTCTCATCAGCCCGGCTAGCTTGACTCCAAGTGGTGTGGAGTGCCTGGGACCCACGTCTGGGCATCCCCAGCGCACTTAGGGCGGCAATTGCAAAAACAACAAGTGATGGACCGAATGTGGATCAATGTCACACATTCCCCCAGTCAAAAGATCTGGGCCCAAATCCATCGTTTTTTTGCACTCCACACCACCCTGGGTTAGACAATGGCGATATGCAAATCAGCTCTGACCCTGTTGCCCCATGGGAACAGTCCAGTCCGAACTACAAAAGCCATGTCCTTCCCAGAACGGAATCAAGCATCCGAGGACCGGACCGGTTTCGAGGTAACACCTCTCATCAGCCCGGCTAGCTTGACTCCAAGTGGTGTGGAGTGCCTGGGACCCACGTCTGGGCATCCCCAGCACACTTAGGGCGGCAATTGCAAAAACAACAAGTGATGGACCGAATGTGGATCAATGTCACACATTCCCCCAGTCAAAAGATCTGGGCCCAAATCCATCGTTTTTTTGCACTCCACACCACCCTGGGTTAGACAATGGCGATATGCAAATCAGCTCTGACCCTGTTGCCCCATGGGAACAGTCCAGTCCGAACTACAAAAGCCATGTCCTTCCCAGAACGGAATCAAGCATCCGAGGACCGGACCGGTTTCGAGGTAACACCTCTCATCAGCCCGGCTAGCTTGACTCCAAGTGGTGTGGAGTGCCTGGGACCCACGTCTGGGCATCCCCAGCGCACTTAGGGCGGCAATTGCAAAAACAACAAGTGATGGACCGAATGTGGATCAATGTCACACATTCCCCCAGTCAAAAGATCTGGGCCCAAATCCATCGTTTTTTTGCACTCCACACCACCCTGGGTTAGACAATGGCGATATGCAAATCAGCTCTGACCCTGTTGCCCCATGGGAACAGTCCAGTCCGAACTACAAAAGCCATGTCCTTCCCAGAACGGAATCAAGCATCCGAGGACCGGACCGGTTTCGAGGTAACACCTCTCATCAGCCCGGCTAGCTTGACTCCAAGTGGTGTGGAGTGCCTGGGACCCACGTCTGGGCATCCCCAGCGCACTTAGGGCGGCAATTGCAAAAACAACAAGTGATGGACCGAATGTGGATCAATGTCACACATTCCCCCAGTCAAAAGATCTGGGCCCAAATCCATCGTTTTTTTGCACTCCCAACATCTCCCAAGCTCTGTGCCAGGGTAGACAAAGGAATTTGGGATATAAGTACTGTGGCTGTGACCCCATGAAGTGTGTTCTTTTTTCCTTCTACTGGGAAAAGTGCTGTTGCTGGGCCTCAGGAGGAACCGCCACAAGGGACTGCCTCCCTGCTGGAGGGCCCTGTGTGCTGGCCTGCCTAGGCCCAGCTGTGCCCCCTGACCTTTGGGGACTTTAGCACCTCATGAGCGCTATCTTTTCATCACTAGAAAGAGAGTAGCGGGTGTGCTCTGCAGTGCTGGGCTGCCAGACCGTCCGGAGGGAATCCCAGCTAGGGGATTACCTGGCACAGTGTGGGGAGCGGATGTCCACCCCGCAATGGGTGTTTATTGAGCGGGAGCCCACCCCGCAATTACAGCTGCATTGAAGATGATATTATAGGTGGGAGCCCACCCTACATTGCTGCTGATATACCTGGCGGTAGCCCACCCTGCGTTTGTGCTCCTTTGGCAGGAACCCACCTGCATTGGGTTTTGTTTACGGGTGGATGCCCACCTCGCACTTCTGTCCTGCAGGGGAGCTGCCAAGGCTCAACCCGGAAGCCAGGCAGCGGTGCCTGGTTAGGGGCATGGCCTGCAGGCAGGACGGAGGATGCCAGAAGCCTGACCGGGCGTGTGGAGATGAAGGTGGGGCCCCATGTGCCAGTGAGGGCCACGCATGTAGTAGAAGCCAGGCGAGAGCCTACCCCGCACTGGCGACCAGCAAAGGAGAGCCCCTAGAGGAGAAGAGCCCGACCGGAGCCTCAAGAGCTCCCAGGCCCATGTCTCCCCAGCGTGAAGGGGCCTAGTCCATGATTGAAGAATCTGGAGGAGGCAAGGAAAGAGCCCGATGAGTGTGGCTTTTTTGAGGCACATTGTCGTGCCTGTGGTGTGAGCCTGAGGGACGGGGGGCTCCCTAGAAGCATTGTTGGGTCACCTAGAGGCCCCGGTGTAGGGGTCTAAGGAAAGCATTATTGGTGCCCTCCAGGGCACAGTGGGGGCCAGTGTTCGTGTTCTGTACAGCTTGTCCAGCCGTTGGGGGACAGCTCCCACTAAGGGGGCCTTTCTTTGTGGCACCAGGAGGAGCCCAGTGTTTGGGGCTCCCCCGGGCATGGTTAGTGCCGAAGCCACATTTTTACAGCTGCCCCGCCAGGCAGTGGGCAGCTGCATTGTTGGGGGCCATGTTATTTTAGAGTCCCAGTGGAGACCCAGGAGGCACAGTGAGAGCCAGTGCTGACCACAGCTGCACTGCAAGAGCGTAGGGATTCTGCACCTATGGAAGCATATCGATTTCAATGCTAAGGAAGAGGTGAGAAGCAACCCATGCCCCAGCGCATTGCACACTTTTGCTTTTGCTGCATTGGCATCTATGCCCTGACTTTCTGGACATAGGGCAGGTGAGTCCCAGTGAAAGGCCAGTTGATCTAGGGTCAGTGTGTAAGTTGATGTATGCACCTGGTAGTAGTGTTACTGCAGTGCAATGCTGATTTATGACTAATGTGATGTTGCATAATGTACTTCTGCTGATGCCTAATGTCATGCTATGATGTTAAGGATAATGCCTGTTGCATAATGGGTTATGATTATGAGGTTTATGCATAATGTGTTTCCAGAGCCCCAACATGACAAAGGGGAAGAGGAGCAGTGTAAACAAAGTGCTCCACACTCCCCAGAACCAGTTAGGACTGGTTCCCCCAAGCCCTGTGCCAGGGCAGACAACGGAATTTGGGATATAAGTACTGGGGCTGTGACCCCATGAAGTGTGTTTTTTTTCTGTCTATTGGGGGACGTGCTGCTGCTGGGCCCCAGGAGGAACCTCCACGAGGGACTGTCTCCCTGCTGGAGGGCCCTGTGTGCTGCCCTGCCTGGGCCTAGCTGTGCCCCCTGACCTTTGCCGACTTTAGCGCCTTGTGAGCGCTATCTTTTCATCACCAGAAAGATAGGAGCATGTGTGCTCTGCAGCTCTGGGTTGCCAGAGCATCCGGGGAGAATCCCAGCATGGGGATTTTCCTGCGCAGCATGGGGAGCGGGTGCCCACATAGCAATGGCTGTATATTGAGCTGGAGCCCACCCCACAATTGCAGCTGCATTGGAGATAATAATATTATTGGCGGGAGCCCACCCTGCATTGTGGTGTGCTTTTGTGGGAGCCCACCCCGCATTGCTGCTAATTTAACTGGCGGAATCCCACCCCGCGTTTGTGCTTCTTTGGCGGGAGCCCACCCCGCATTGGGTTTTGTTTATGGGCAGGTGCTTCTGTCCCGAAGAGGAACTGCCAAGGCTCGACCCAAAAGACAGGCAGCTGTGCCTGATTAGGGGCGTGGCCTGCAGGCAGAAAGGAGGACACCGGAAGCATGCCTGGGCGTGTGGAGAGGAAGGTGGCCCCTGTGTACCGGTGAGAGCCCCGCGTTTAGTAGAAGCCAGGCGGGAGCCTACTCCGCACTGGCGACCAGCAAAGCAGAGCTCAGAGAGGAGAAGAGCCCAACCAGAGCCTCAAGAGCTCCCAGGACCAAGTCTCCCCAGCAAGAAGGGGCGGAGACCACGATTGATGAATCCGGAGGAGGCAAGGTAAGAGCCCGGTGAGTGGGGCTTTTCCGAGGCACATTGTCGATGCCTGAGGTGTGAGCCTGGAGGGGGGCTCCCTAGAAGCATTGTGGGTCGCCTGGAGGTCACTGGTGAAGAGGGCTAAGGAGAGTATTGTTGGTGGACTCAAGGGCATGGTGGGGCTAGTGTTCGTGTTCTGTCCAGCAGATCCAGCCATTGGCGGACAGCCACCACCAAGGGGGCCTCTCTTTGTGGCACCAGGAGGAGCCCGGTGATCGGGGTTCCCCCAGGCACGGTTAGCGCCAAAACCACATTTTCACAGCTGCCATGCCGGACAGTGGGCAACTGCAACGTTGGAGGCCATGTTATTTTAGTTTCCCAGTGGGGACCCAGGAGGCACAGTGAGTGCCAGTGCTTACCACTACTGCATGCAAGAGCACAGGCAGCTGCACCCACAGGGTCATATTGATTTCCATGGTAAGAAAGGGGTGATATGCACCCCAAGCCCCGGTGCATTGAGCACTTTTGCTTTTACTGCATTGGCAGCTACGCCCTGACTTTCTGGACATAGGGCAGGTTAGTCCCAGTTAAAGGCCAGTTGGCCTGGGGTCAGTGTGTAAGGTGATGTTACTGCTGTGCACTGCTGATTTATGCCTAATGTGATGTTGCATAATGTACTTGTGCTGATTCCTAATGTCATGCTATGATGTTTAGGATGATTATGTAATGAGTTGATGAACATGAGGTTTATGCATATTGTGTTCATGCCTACTGCTTAGTGCTAATGTGATATAATGCTGAGTCCATTATTTTACCAGTAGTTACTGGTTGTATTTTATTTTTACTACTTATGCTTGTGATGGTTCTGACAGTGGTCGTTTATATAATCCCCTGTAAATTTCTACCTGGTGCCACTTGGCACAGTAAATGTGTGTGTTTGTGATCTAATGTGTTTATGATAATACAAAGACTATTTTTGGTTTAACCTTGTGTGGAGTTCCTTTTGTGGTGTACCTAGTGTATTGCTGCTGTGTGTGTGTTGCGCAAACTCTTTACACATTGCCTCTGGGATAAGCCTGACTGCTCGTGCCAGGCTACCAAGGGGTTGAGCAGGGGTTATCTTCAGCGTGTAACTCCATTGCACTGACTAGAGTGGTGGTTTCTGCCTGGCTTAGGGTCAAGCCTTAGCCAACCAGAAATACCATTTCTATCAGGATCACATTAAACGTTTCCCACAGTTATTAAAGAAAGTGCTCAGGATTCTTCTGTTTCCCAACTCACTTGATGTTTGTTTTTATAGAGCACCGAGTTTAACCCCTGGCAGTCCAGGCTGCTCTTGCAGGCCCCATTACTGAGAAAAAGGCAGAACTATAAAGGAGGGTCTGGGGACCTCTGGGCAGGCAAAAATAACGATTTCCAGAAGAGGCTTGTGGGGCTGGGTCAGCACTGGGTCCAGCGACAGAGTAATTGGTACAGAGACCAGTGGAGGGCCTCTTCTACTGCGCCTGCTTTTCTCCTATTTTCCAGGTCTAGCAAGGTGGAGAGCAGATGGGCAGAGTCGGCAAGGAATCCCACACAGAACCTCTCTTATTCTTTTCCTGGTGGTGTTGTCAGTCTGGGTGAGCACAAAAATAAAGGGCAGACAAAGTCAAAGGTGGGGCCACCAATGCATCCTGATGTGACCTTCGTATTGGTCACAGTGGAAGCAGGCTGTTAGTGTCACCAGTTGAGGTGTAAATCACTGCAGGGCCACACAGATAGCCGTTTTCATGTGCTTACCTAAGATTGATGGCCCTTTCAGTGTTGCTGTGCAGGCCCCTACCCCCAAATACAGAGGCGAGAGGGTGAGATCGTGCCGCTTGCTGAGGCCATCCTCGATGTGCACCACACATTGCTCGATGACAATAATTTTCAAGCAAGGTAAAAGGTCAAAGGGATAGCTTGTGCACTTGTTGTCAAGTTTGTTACCTATGACTTATGAACAAATAGGTCTTTGTGAAGGGTGACGATTTTGTGTATCTGAACCAAACACGAATTCCTGAAAAAAGAAAAAAAATCTGTTCTTATCAGTTTAATATCTGATACGTCCTCTATCTGGGGACCATATATAACATTGAATTTTAGAACAGGGAGATGGAATAATAACTTGCTCTGTCCACTCAACGCATCAACCTGGCATTGCAGTACCTCGAGGAATGGTATGCTTCTCCCACCCGGGGAAATTAATGTTGTTCAAAGAAAGACTGGAGAACAAAAGTAGCGCTCACTGGCAAACTCCGTAAATTGACACTGTGTTTTTGGGTGTGAATACAACCAATCTGCCACTTTGTGACCACTCTCTTGTGCTTTATTTAGTTATTTATTTATTTTTCGTATTTTGAACCTTATTTTCCTCTCCGTACTGAGGCTGCACTTTGGAAGAGAAAAATGTCGGGAAAAGAGGACACTTCCAGCAAAAGTGTTTCTTTCTTATTGGATCAATTTCAAAGGGGGACAAATGAAGGAAAGGAGAGGAAAGAGAGGATAAGAGCCGTTTCTTGAAGTCACGGTTTTCAAGAAGTGAGGAGGAATGAGCCAGAGACAGAAAGAGCAGGAATAAGAGGAAGAGGAAGGAATTAAGAGGGGGTACAGATCTCAGACGCGGAGCAGGAGAAGGGGACATTGTCTTGTCTTCTCTGGGCAAGAAGGAAAAGATAGAGTGCTTTTCCTTCTCTGCTCACTCCGCCTGTCCTCAAACTGTTGTGAATGTATCTAGGACCCTAATTAGATATTCCCGATTTATGCCCTTGTTTGGTTATAATAAATCATATCCTTATAAAGGCAGAAGAATCATATCCATATTAAGTCATAGCCAATGCAGTCCAAATACAGGCAAGGCTACTCCCATAGACTCCTAGAAAGTACAACGCGTTCTTAAACAAACAAAGCCTCCAGCAGCCGGGGAATTTCCCCTGCTTCTGTTTTGATTTGTCCTAGAGTCCTGAAAGAACTGCCAGTTCTTAGTGACGTCTTATGTCCAACCTTCGGTTAAACTCGGCACCTTCCAGGTATAAATATACCAGCATCTGCCTTAAGCAAGACACAGTGGTTTGGAGCAGAATAGGTTATATATTTGCCCGACGCCCTGCTGATGCGAGTTCCGAAGGAAGCCGACCCTCCCTGCTGACGCACTGAGAAAGACGCTGTCTTTTCTCCTGCTGAGAAATCCAGCTCCAGTGTTTTCCGGTCACCCTCGCGGGTTTCTGGGAGATCGAGTCCTGAGAGAGAGATACAAGACCTCCTTCATTCTATATCTAAGGTACGGAGCTGATTAGACCCATAGAGAATTCTTGATTCAGATTCTTGGCAAAAAACTGTAACTCATCTACTCCTTCCCACGTACTAGGCTTAGGTTAGGTACACTGGGGTAGGCGTATCTTAGAAACACCAGTTGAGTACGTTTAGTCATTATTTCATCAATGTATGTATTTTATCCATTTTAAGTATCATATGGCTTAGAAACCATATAAATGCTTTTATAGTAATATTTCATAATACTCCTTTTACTGTACGCACTTTACTTTATGACAAGTATTGCAATTGTGGCAATTCATTTCTCTTGCATGAGAAAGAAGACTGCTCAATAAATACCCCTTTTATTGAAAACGCCCGTCTCTCTATTTCTCTGCATTTCTGGTGAAACGAAGCATGCACGATTTACTGAGTAAAATAGCTATCTATTGTTTCCGCGACTCTAGAGATATATTCCTTATTGCAGGGGGAACAAAGTTGTCATGTGATGTGGTTGTCAGAAGCTAATCCCTTCTTGTCTATTCAGGAAAGCTAAACGCCTTCTTGTTTACTCGAGAAAGTTTCCAGTGACCTCTGTGAGCTAGCTGGCACACACAATTAAGTCTAACATATTCAATAGAGACCTAGTCGGCCTCAGTCCTACGTCTAAGCTATCGTTTATGTTATTCCAATGCGCAGAGTCTATTGGGAATATAGGAACTACACTACAAAACAACAAAGCCATACCTATAGCATGACTATTTCTGCCATCCTGGGAAGCATTTTTTAAAATAAAAAAGTAAGGGAACAAAATGTATTAAATTAAAAAAGTAAGGACATGTTGTGCCCTGCTGATCCCGCCTACTTAAACCACTACTTATAAATCCCTAGTAAAGTGCACTACATGTGCCCAGGGCCTGTAAATTAAATGCTACAAGTGGGCCTAAAGGACTTGTTGTGACACCCAATTAAGTAGCCCCTCTAACCATGTCTCAGGCCTGCCATTGTAGAGCATGTGTATAAAGTTTACTGTGCCATGTCGAACTGACAAAATGCAAAAACAACAATTGATGGACGGAATGTTGCACAATGGCAAAACATTCACATCCATCGTTATTTTGCTCACAACACCACCTCAGTTCAGACATGGCAATATGCAAATCAGTCTTGACCGTGAGCCCCATGGGAACAGTCCAGCCCGAACTGCCAAGCCATATCTTCTCTGGAATGGAATCAAGCATCCTAGGACCGGTTTCTGGCTATCAGCCGTCATCAGCTAGGATAGGTTGATTCCAGTGGCATGGAGAGCACAGGACTCACATCTGAGCATACCTGACCCACTCGGGGTGACAAATGCAAAAACAACAATTGATGGACGAAATGTTGCACAATGGCAAAACATTCACCCCCAGTCACAGATCTGGGTTTAATCCATTTTTATTTTACTCACCACACCAGCCCAGTTCAGACATGGCCATTTGCAAATCAGTCTTGATCCTGTGCCTCATGGCAACAGTCCAGCCCGAACTGCCAAGCCATGTCTTCCCTGGACCGGAATCAAGCATCCTACGACCAGTTTCTGGCTGTCAGCCAGGATAGCTTGATTCCAGTGGCATGGAGAGCACGGGACTCACGTCTGAGCATACCCGTCCCACTCTGGGTGACAAATGGAAAAAAAACAATTTGGGGTATGCCCAGACGTGGGTCCCGTGCTCACTCATGTGGGAACTGACAAAATGAACATTTTGCCAGGCCCAAACCTTCCCTTTTTATCCATATAAGTCACCACTAAGGTAGGCCCTGGACAACCCAAAGGGCAAGGTGTAACATATTTAATAGGCAGGACATGTACTTTTCTGTTTTTCATGTCCTGGTTGTGAAAAACTCCCAAATTCGTTTTTTACTACCGCAAGGCATATCGCTTCGACAGAATAACATTAGGGTTACCTTATTACATTTTATAAGTGTTTTTTCCAATTGTGAAGAGATGACCCCTTCGAAGTCTGGTGTCTCTGTAATCACAATTTAAAGTCCAAACGTATGGTGAAGTCGGATTTGAAATTGCAATTTTGAAAATGCTACTTTTGGAAAGTTGGCATTTTCTTGCTTTAACTATTTGGTGTCTGTAGCCTGTCTCTGATAACATAGCTGGGTGTAGTTAGCGGTTGGGCTTTGTGTATTCCTCCTAGACAGACACACACATTGGGAGCAAAGGTGTGTCTCAATGGGCCATCTCTGGCAGGATGGGAGGGAGGAGCCGGGCAAAGCCTCACTTACTCCTGAATAGGCTGTGTCCTGTCCACACACAAATGGCTGCATACCCCTTTGTAGTGAGTCTGGAGCCAGGGCAGGAAGGTAGGGCCTCTGTACACTTCAAAGGCATGTCTTTGAAGTCTCCCCCACTTCAAAAGGCACCACTGGATATACGCACTAGACCTCAGACAGCACTTAGACAATACACTTCTGGGCCTATGGATACTCTCTACGAAGAAGGAGTGTGCTTCTGAAGGCTTTCCACTCTGCTGCACTGCTGCTCTACTGTACTCCTGCTTTGCTGTGCTGACCTGCTGGATTGTTGCCCTCCTGCCTGGATGAGAAGGACTGACTACAGTTGGTTGGCCTCCTGATCTGTAGCCTCAGGGACATAACAGGTTTCCAGCTCCTGAACCTTGACTATTCCATCTGTGAGTCTACCCTGCCAACAGGTGCCACCCCAGTCCTAGACCATTAGAAGTGGGCCTAAAATGTTTTCCAGAGGAACTAACGCATCCTTTCTGCTGAGATGACGGAAGGAATGACCTTTATATATAGTTAATAAACAGGAGATGGTAGTCCTGCTGTGATTCCAAGAATCCTCATGCATAATAAATTAGGCTAGTTTTCAGAGAAAATCCCATGTCATTTAGACATTACCGTAACTAGGTAAAAGGTCAGTACTGAGAACTGATATGTCGTGTAATATCAGGGGAATATAGGTGAAAGGGCTGGTTGCTACCTGAGCCTATATCATGCACCTATATGAAACATAACACCCACTCCTCATCCGACTAGACAACATATAAAAAATAAAACTTGTACTTCTAAAATACACAAGGAATCTAATAAGCAAAAATTCATTAAAAATGCTAAAATTCTAGTATAAGCTGTAGAAGTCTCTTAAAATATGTTTGTATATATGGTGCGAACAACTATGAGTGCCTGAAAGCCATGAAGTTCAGAAAAAGTGTCTATTGTTGAAAATTCCAAATTTTGATTGTTATGAAAAAAGGCCAATTTTTTCCCAGCACACGATGAGCCAAATGTTTATGTGTCCTGGCTGGGAGACGCAGCATCACTGTTGCTTGCCAATGCAGATGACAAACCCTGCAACACCTCACAGATCAGGTCAATCAAGCACAGATGATCTTCTGCACTGCCCACAGCTGATGCTCGGGAAGCCTGTATGGTATGCATGACTAGTGTGCCTGTAGGGAGCCGGTCTCCATTCCAACAGGAGCTAATGCATCCCGTGGGGGCTCCAAGAATGCTGAAATCAACATGGGAATACGCTGAGGACAAAGCAATACATGTGCCTTTAATGAGTCCAGTAAAGCATCCTCGTCCGGTGGCGCAACCAATGGAAGTGATAGACATAGATCCAACATACATTCTTGTCCGCAGATTAGGCATTGGAGGACAGGCAGAGCACAGTCAATCAAGACTGGTCGAAATGATAGGAACCAAGACTCTCTTAGTTCCCAAAGGCGAGGTGTGCCCAGATGGAGTACCATGCGATCACAGTATTTGTGCTCCAAGAGCGATTTTTACATCTCCTTGGTGACTGGGATGTCCACAGCATAGCAGAAAAATTATGATCAGGATCCCTGCTATTAGAAACAGGATCAGTGGAAATCCTACAGAAATGCTTCCGGACACAGAGTGTATGAATTCGGGAATAGCTCCGAAGATTGTCTGAAAGGTACTTAACAGTCTAGAACCTATGGTCTGAAATAGGTGTACTATACCCTTTGTATCAGACATGTTAAAGATTTGTTGTACCATTCTGTGAAATGGAAAGGGCAGTTTGTTCATACAAGTGCCTGCATCTCAGCTAAGGACCTCGTGACCTGAACATCAAAAGTCTCTCGGGAAGAGGTTAAGGGCACGGTGTTCTGGAAAAGCATGGCTTTCATTCTGCTCAGAGTAGCAAACCATGTAAAGGAAACATTCAACGAAGGCCATAACAGCACTTCCCTGACTGTGTGGGTCGGTGGAAACAATACTTGCAACAAACAATTAACCCTGGAGTTTACAGTGACAAGATATGCGATGCCCGAAAGCATCCCACAACAACCTTGATCATTCAGCGTCAAGTAATCCCATTTGAGAGTAACCTGAACACCAGATTAATCACAGCAGCTGTGGACCCTTTCAAATGACAGGATACGTTTGCAATTGATCTGTTACAGGTCCTGTGAAGCATGATATCCTGGCATATGAAAGATCCACTTAAAGAGTCCTCACAGTTTGTACCGCTTAGAAACACTTCCATCTCCTTACTCCTGCATCGAAATCTGTATGGCATTTCCCAAGATTCCTTGATGAATTCCCTACCAATCGCTGCATACCTGCCTGCCTGTTATTGTTCTAAGCAATTCTGAAACTGGAAAGTCGTAACCGGTAATGTTATATCGCCATGGATTAACCATTCTGTGGATGGTGACTTTGCCACGGTAAAAGGTAATTGGTCCAGTTTTTCAATAAGCAGCATTGTATATTTTGCTCCCCTTTGTGCCATTGTGACCTGCTTCTCAGTTAGATTGTATGCAGAGAATAAGGAGGTACTGTTGATAAATCTCCCAGGCAAATAACCAGCACACAATGATTGCAGATTACAGCTTAACAACATAATAGAACGTAGTTGAGACTGTCCGTGCTGGTAGTATGGACAAATCCTGTTCTAGTATATCTACATCAGAAGATACAATATTGCCCAGGGAATAAATCCTGGATGTTAAAGTACTCATATCATTATCAACTAAAGCTAACGCCTTTTGTACGTTAAGTCTAACAATTTCACGGTGTCTCCCCGCACCTTCTTGTTGAGAGATATTCCAGATTTCATTATAGACAGCATAGAAACGTTTCTGACGTGTTTTTGGGGACCTAATAGTAAATCCCTTAGATCCACCTCATCTGAGAGTAAGGATAAGTGATGTTTCACCTGGGACAGTGTTGAGGATTTTAGCCAATTGAGGCATAACTTCCCAACATTGTATGATGTCACCACCCCCGGGCGTTCTGTTTGTACATAGCGTTGGTCCAGCCTATGGATACTAAACTCTTCTGTTGTACCCCTGAATCTTGAATGACATCTGTTTGTGTCTGTGAGCCAAACTAACCATCCCTTCCAATTGGGGTCTTATGAATTGTACTGTATGATGTCCTCTATTGTATCCCCGCCACGTGATGTAAATTCTTTTGAGATGATGTTGGAATCCGAGGTGTGTTCCAATCCTTGTTTTTGGCTAGTACAAGACAGGAAGTCTGTTGCACAGTTTCATTCAAAAATATTATTTGCTGTGGAATGAGGCACGCTCGATATAGTGCTTCTGTTCCATGTACCTGCCATTCCTTTGAACTCCAGACATTAGTCAAAACCCTGTTCAGTCAGTTGGTTAATAAAGGATGCAGAATAAATCTGTTTGGTGTTAGTTAGCATATTTTTCTGTGCAGTTGTTGGTGCAACCTTATGGTAATATGAGGTTGGGTCTAAAGTGTTATATCCTGAAAAATAGGAAACCTTCTGTGGAAATGTTTGTGAACTATCCTTTAGAGGTGTTCGACAATGTTCTCATGTAAAATCATTGAGTGGGATAATGGATTTATGTAAAAAGTGATGACCATAATGTTTGGTAAAAATACATGCTGTCGAAATCAGTTGTGTCCTCTAACATTTCAATGCTTGGAAATCCAGCAGATTGTTCTAAATCAGACAACATGTTATTTACAGTTTCAAAATCCCAATCATCAGAAAATGTACTGGAGGTAATGATATCATTTAAAGATATTTTGAATACATGGAGTTTTTTCAAAAGCTCTGTCGGACCAAATATATCATAATCAACCTTGTCCCAAACTATACCATCAGGAATTGGAACAGCTGTAATGTTCAGGAAGCACAGATCTCTTTGTTCACAGTGAGATGCCGTATGAGGTTTCAAGACCAAGTTCACATTTGATACTGCAGAGCGTTCTGGTAGATAGTTACAGTTCATGAGTAAGCAAAAGACAGTCACTAGGGCAATTCAGAATAGAAGAAACAATATTCCTGTTATTGTCCAGAGTTGTAGTCAAGGTGAGACCAGGTAAGTCTTTTTCAGAAAAGTGTAGAAATCATAAAGTTGTTGCTTATGGGAAACTGTTGCTGGCACTGTCTCAGGTTCACTGGGATCAAGAGAGAAGGTATCAAAATCGGTGAAGTAACCAGATGCAGTTCGATCTATCTTTAGTAGCTCAGCAGGTTTTATTGAACTAGCAGACTTCTCTTGTAGAGGCATATATTTATGTAGACATCAGTGTTAGGCTGAATTTATATTTGTCTTTCATTTGTATTTTGAAGTTTTCTTTCAACAGCAAGGAGTCCATTTCACTGTAGAAAATTCCATTACTTGGTATTGGTGATTCTTCAAATGTTATGAGTCTTTCTGTCTGAAATTTCTTTATGGTAGCGTTAGAACAGCATCTGCTACCCAGGAGCCCACAAGGCCTACTATTCTGTATCAGCCACATAGTGTGGTTTGATCAGATGAATGGAGACAGATCTCTTTACTTTTTTGCCGGCAAGAGGCAGAAGAAGTACTGTTCTTGTTCCTTCGATAGCCAGGACAGGTACAGGCTTTCTGTATGTTTGCCCAAATTATTCTTGCACACAATCTTTTCTCTGACCAGATTGCTGGCTTTAGGGATCCAGGCAAGTGTTGCTTTGACTGATTTAACTTCCCCAGTGGCGATGCGTTTTACTAGCACCTTGCTTTGTAGTGCCCAAAATTTATTGAGATCCTGTAAAGCAGCCAAGCATTTATTGATGTCAAATGGTTTTTCATCCACCACTGTGCTTTCACAATCGAGATCAGGTACCCACATTCTCGTCCCAAATAGGACCTCGTAAGGAGTGACACCTCTTAGGGAACTTCTTGGCATATTGTTATGGGTTCTTTGGACCCCGTATAACTGATTGACCCAACTACCACCCGAATCTAACACTCTTGCTGTTAAAGATTGCTTTAACCCCTTCGATGCTCATGACGGACCTGTTCTGTCATGAGCATTGGTTGGGCTTGGCTCATGATGGAACAGCTCCATCATGACACCCACCCATGGGGGAAGAGCTGGCGCTCCCCCCCATGGGCAGCCTAACATGTTGGCACCAAGGGGGATGGCAGCGGAAGAGCTTCCACTGCCTCCCCAACCACCCCTTGGCAATCCTGTAACATCAGCGCACACAGCGCACGCCAACGTCATCAGGAAGCGCTGGGATGCCTGAAGCCATTTGCTTCCAGGCGTCCGTAGGTTAGGGTGAGTGTTTGTGTGCTCTGATGGGGCGGGGGCCAGATGCACATGCATTGAGACATCAGGGGAGAGGGAGGAGTATTTCCTCTCCCCTGATGTCTCAATGCAAGGCACTCCTGTTTCATGATTGCACACAGTGTCGCAATTGTGCAGCAGGAATGCCCCACTAGGCACTAGGGATGTCCTTTTGTGGTAAAAGGAAGCGACCCCTTGGGAAAGGGTCGCTTCCTTTGTGGGCCAATTATTTTAAATACTTTTCTGCCCCCCTGGGGACAGATCAGCTTTTTTTTTGTCCGTTTCTAACTTGGGGGGGGGGGGCAGAAAAGCCCACTGGAACCAGGGATTCTTTTTAAATTTAAATGGAAGCGACCCCTTGGGCAAGGGTCGCTTCCAGGGGGTCAATTTGTTTAGTATGGGAATTCGCAGATCGCCCCTTTTTTGGGCCGCAGAAACCCCCACTAGACACCAGGGAATTATTTTAAATTATAATGGAAGTGACCCCGTGGGCAAGGGCACCATTTGTTTGTGATAGGAATTCTGCCCCCCCACCCCCACCCCAGAGGCAGATCTGCCCATTTTTTGGCCTGGGGGCAGAACCCCTCACTAGACACCAGGGACAATTAAATGGAAGTGACCCCTTGGGCAAGGGTCGCTTCCAGGGGGTATATTGTTTTTGTATGCGTATTCTGACCCCCCAGGGGCAGATTGACCTGGGGTTTTTTGCCTTTCTGCCCGGGGGGGCAGAAAACTCCACTAGACACCAGGGACTTCTTTTAAATTAAAATGGAAGCTACCCCTTGGCCAAGGGTCGCTTCCCGGGGGCAGATTTTTTTATACGTGTGTTCTGCCCCCCACCCCCGGGCAGATCCCGGGGGGAGGCTGAAAACCCCACTAGGCACCAGGGACTTTGTTTTGTGTGTAATGGAGGCGACATGGTTGCTTCCTGGGGACAGATCTGCCCCTTTTTTTGGCCTTTCTGTCCTAATTGGGAGGGGGAGGCAGAAAACCCTACACAGGCATTAGGGATTTATCACTTTTGCAAGGGGGGCACATTTCTCTCCACCTGGGGGACAGATTGGCTTGGCAGACAACCTCAACGGATCCCTTGAGCAGGATCACCCGCCATTTTTCTCAGCCCTATTTGAAGGCCCATCTGGCCGATTGACCATTTGGGTAGTGATATAAAGTGTTATAATGTTAATTGTTTTATTTCTTGTGACTTCCAATTGTAATGCTCTATTTATCCCTTTTTGTTTTAGTTCAAGGCTTTTGCTCTTTAGACTGTTCCAGGTTGCGGGTTCGTTGCTGATGGTTCTGCTGTTTGTGTAGTTGCATGTTTGGTAAGAGACTTTTTTTGTACAATGTAAATGAGTTTCATTTCGCTGCATGAATGTGTTTTTTGCAAATGGTGTAATAATTGCAGTATGTTTGGCTTCTGTTTTTTGAGTGTGAAAAACGCTTTGCATTTGTGCTCAATGTGTATTTTGTTGTTTTGTAAGTAATTGGTTTTGTTTTTCTTCTTTCTAGTGAGATATTGTTTTTGGTGTCTCTCTGCAGAGTAGGGGACCGAATCACAGAACTAACTTAAGCCAAAACTTACTACCATTTTGGTATTCACAGAAGGCACTTACTCATTTTGGTATTCACCATTTCAGTATTCACAGAAGTTAGGGGTTCTAACTTTAGGACTCCTAAATGCCTTTTGTGAATACCGAAAGTCTTAAAGTTAGGATTGTTTTCAGTTTAGGAGTAGTAAAGTTAGGACTACTAACTTTAGGACTCCTAAATGCCTTCTGTGAATACTGAAAGTCTTAAAGTTCGTATTTTTCTCAGTTTAGAAGTAGTAAAGTTAGGACTCCTAAGTGCCTTCTGTGAATACCAAAATGGTAGTAAGTTAAGGATTTTGTCTTAAGTTAGTTCTGTATATCAGGCCCTAGGTGCTGGTGAGTGTAGCGGTCTCCTGTAATTGAATTGTATAGTTTTTGAGTATATAAATCTTTGCGGTAAAGGCACACATATTTTTAGTTACTTATTTTGCACAGTGTTGGTTGTTGTTGACTTGTTTGTGCAGTCTCCTTTCTTATAAGCATGGGCGAATTTTGCGAATTCGCGATCCGCGAATTTGTGGATTTGCGAATTCAAGATCCGCAAAATTCGCAAACTAGTGCAAATTTGCGGGTTTTTTTATTTTTTGCGTGTTCGCGGGGCGCTTGGCGTTGTTCCCGGGGGGGTTTTTGTGCGAGACCGCGATGCGCCCTCTGGTTCATCACTGCCACCCTCTCGATTTTTGTGCCCTTCTGCCCTCTGCCCCACTCGTTTTTGTGCCATTCTGCCCCCTGCCCCACTCGTTGTTGTGCCCTTCTGCCCTCTGCCCCACTCGTTGTTGTGTCCTTCTGCCTTCTGCCCCACTCGTTGCTGTGCCCTTCTGCCCTCTGCCCCACTCTGTGACCTTCTGCCCTCTGCCCCACTCATGTTTTATTTTAGAATGGCCCCAGCAAGCTGCCAGCGCCATTCTAAAAAATTACTAAGTTAGCTTCATCAGGAAGCACTAATAGATAAAATAAAGCAGGTGCTCGAGCCCCTGCATTTTATCTATTAGTGCTTCCTGTTGAAGCTAACTTAGTAGCTATTTTAGAATGGTGCTGGCAGCTTGCTGGCGCCGTTCTAAAATAGGTACAAGCTTGAAGCTTGAACTTTTGCCCCCCCGGATCCGTTCCGCTCGCGGATTCGCGGATTTTTGGCAAATTCGCGGGAGTTCGTGGATCGCGAATTTGCCGAAAATCCGCAAAATCCGCGAGAGGAACGGATTTTGCGCCGATGCTTACATTCTTAGTAAGGATAATGGCTAGCCGCAGGTTTATTGCTCAGCAGGTTGTTGGTATGCTTTTTGAGTCTTCCTCTGACCATGGTTCAGAGGCTTGCTCTGATTCTGAGGCAGAGGTGGGAGGGGAAGATTCAGGCAGTGAGTGTTCTCTCCACATGGCATCATCGGATGATGAAGCTACTCTCAGTGGGAAGAAACTACTCTTAGTGCAGATGAAGTGCCTGTGCTAGAGAAGATAATCCGCTAAGAGGCATCTGGGCTGCAGACTGGGGCTGCAAGGCTTTCCGTTGGTATAGTGCGGCAAGAGGCACCTGGGTGGCAGCCTGGGGCTGCAAGGCTTCCAGTTGGAAGTGACGACCTCTGGGTTACCCCAGGCATGGTGCAGTCGGCTTTGCCAGACTTTACTGGTGTTCCAGGTTGTAGAGTGAATACAGAAAACTTTTTGCTGATACATTTTTTTCAGTTGTTTATCGACGATTTGTTTTTGGCAGAGATTGTTGAGCAGACTAATTTGTATGCCGAACAGTTTTTGGGGGATAACATTGGCAGCCTTAAGCTCCATTCTAGAGCTACCCGGTGGACTCCCACAAATTTGGAAGAGATGAAGAAGTTTTTGGGTTTAACTTTTTTGATGGGTTTGCTAAGGAAGCCATCAATGTCTTCATATTGGTCTACTAGTATTTGCTTCTGCTTTGGATGCTGCATTTTGTTGATAATGGTTTAGCGTTGCCACAAGATCACCCTGAGTGTGACCGTTTTTTTAAGATTCGGCTTGTCATTGATCACTTTGTAGTTGATTTTCTGAGATCTGTGCTTCAGGGACAGAAATACCAGTGGCTGAGTCTTTGGTCTTGTTCAATGGACGCTTGGTTTTTAGGCAATACATTCCTAGTAAGAGGGCACACTATGGAATTAAGCTGTATATGCTGTGTGATAGTAGGACTGGATATGTCTCTAATTTCAGGGTGTACACTGGTAAGGAATCCAGGATTAACCCCCCTGGTTGTCCGTCCACTTTTGGGGTGACTGAGAAAATTGTGTGGGAACTTGGTAGAGGACTTTTTAACAAAGGTCACCATTTATATGTAGATAACTTCTACACTGGTGTGCGATTGTTCAGGGAATTGGCCAGAGTGGACACTGTTGCGTGTGGCACAATCCGCTCTAACCGTAAAGGTTTCCCAAAATAACTTGTTTGATAAAAGTTTGTGCGGGGACAGTGCAGTGTGATGGGTTGCGAGGAATTTCTAGCTGTGAAGTTTTCAGACAAGAGAGATGTCTACATGCTGACTACCATCCATGATGAAAGCAGTTCACCTGTGACTCTTTGGGGTCAGGTTGCAGGAGCGTGCAAACCTGTGTGCATTTTAGAATATAACAGGCACATGGGTGGTCTTAACAGAGTAGATCAGAGGTTGGAACCTTACGCTGCTCTTCGTAAGGTTTACATTTGGTAGAAGAAGTCGGGTATCCATCTTTTCCACTTGGCAACCATTAATGCTTTTGTTGTTTTCAAGGATTCTTGTCCTGAGTCAAAGATGACTTTTGCTAAGTTTCAGGAGTCTGTAATAGGCAGCCTTGTTTTACTGGAACAGGAAAGTGTTCCTAGAGTTGGAGTGGTGGGGGATGTGGCTAGATTGAAAGATCGCTTCTTTCCTGATCACATTCCTCCCACACCCTCAAAACATTTTCCCAGTAGGAGATGTAGAGTCTGTTGGCGAAGAGGTACGTGGAAGAAGACTCGTATGTACTGTCCCGAGTGTCCTTCTAACCCTGGGCTGTGTGTGCCTGCTTGTTTTAGAATGTACCACACACAAAATAATTTTTGGGACCATCCATGAGTGGTAAAGTGAACTGCCTGGACTCTATTGTTTAACATTTTTTGTTCAGTTTCAAGGTTTGCATTTGTGTAGTGTATCTCGTTTCAGATTTTGTGTTAGTAGATTTGTATCTATTTACAATTTGTTTGTGTTTTCTTATTTGTATAAAACAATCCTAAATGTGATGGTGTGCGTGGAGTGGCGCTTGGCTGGCGGTGTGCGTGGACTGGCGCTTGGTTGGTGGTGTGTTTGGACTGGCGCTTGGCTGGTGGTGTGTTTGGACTGGTGCTTGGCTGGTGGTGTTCGTGGACTGGTGCTTGGCTGGCGGTGTGTTTGGACTGGCTCTTGGCTGATGGTGTGTGTAGAGTGATGCTTGGATGGTGGTGTGTGAGTAGTGACTGGATGCTGGTCACTACACACACTGCTAGCCCAACGCCACTTCACACAATCCGTGAGCTGGTGTGGTTGCTGTGTCAGGAATGTAGGCGTGTGAAAGTGATGGGCCCTTGAATGGTGCTGTCTGCTGGTGTGAGTGTTCTAATGTGCTGGGCCCGTGGCTGGCAGTGTGAATGGTTTTGTATGTGTCACACACATGAAACATATATGAATGGCCTGTAAAGAGGTTGGTGCCTTGTTGTGACTTTACAGCTCAATTTCTCATCCTTTCTATTATTGACAGTGCATTTCTTTTCTGTGAAATGTCTGGTTAATACAACTATATATACTGCACCATCACTCACCCTCGTGCCAAATCCAACCAGTATGTATGAGTGCTTGATGAATAGGTGGTTGTGTAGAAAACTGTTTCTCTTCTGTTTTTGTCAAGAAGGGTGTACCTTTGTCCCTTTTTGTGAATGGTATAATGTGTTGGTTTTGTGCCTGGTGGTGCGAATGGTCTGTGTGTATCATGTATGAAAGTTGTGTGAATGCCCTGTAAAGCGGAGGGTGCTTTGAAGTGGCTTTACAGCTCACGAACTGTGTGTCATTGGTTCAGTTTTTTATCCTTTCAATTATTGATGGTGCGGGAAAGTTCTGAAATCTGCGTGGATCCACAAATTTCCTCCCACCCTGCGTTCCCCTAGGACTCCCAATAAAAATGGTACCTCACTTGTGTGGATAGGCATAGGGGCTGCAACAGGATATGGACAAAATCGTACTGTGGAGATTTCAAAAATACCTATTAGAAAACTATCTGGTTTTGGGGGGGCACCTGAGATTTTGGCCCTGACATTGTTCCCGGCACAGTGATTCCACACAAAAATATGTGCAAAATTTGTTTTTTCTGCTAAATTTGAGGTTTGCATGGCATTCTGGGTAGGAAAATGTTGGGGGATCCACTTAAGCTATACCTCATTGGACTCCCCCGGGTGTCTAGTTTTCGGAAATGTTTGGGTTTGGTACTTTCCCAAGATGACCGCCAATCCCGGAGCCAAAATCTCAGATCCCCTCCTCAAAACCAGGTAGTTTTCTTCTAGGTAATTTTGAAGTCTTGACAGTATGATTTGGGCCATTTCCTGTTGCAGCCACTGTTCCTACCCACACCAGTGAGGTACCATTTTTATTGTGAGACCTAGGGGAATGCTGGGTGGTAGGAAATTTGTGGATCCACGCAGATTCAGGAACTTTCCCACACAGAAAAGTGATTTTTTTCAGCGCAATTTGAGGTTTGCAGGAAATTCTGGGTAGAAGAATGTTGGGGGACCCATGCAAGCCATACCTGGCTGGACTCCCCCAAGTATCTAGTGGGTTTGGTAGGTTTCCCTAGACGGCCGCCGAGCCCAGGGCCAAAAACTCATGGGATCCCCCTTGCAAAACCATTTTGGTTTGTGATAGGTAATTTTGATGTTGCCTCAATAGGTTTTGGGCCCTTGCCTGTCACTGGTCCTTGACCCACCCACGTAAGTGAGGAACCATTTTTCTCAGAAACCTGTGAGGAATGCGATGTGGGTGGAAATTTGTGGATATACGCAGATTCCAGAACTTTCCACCACAGAAATGTGAGGAACATGTGTTTTTTTACAATGTTTTAGGTTTGCAAGGGATTCTGGGTATTCGAACCTGGTGAGAGCCAGTCAAGTCATCCCATCCTGGATTCCCCTGGGAGTCTAGGGTTCAGAAATGTATAGGTTTGCTAGGTTTCCCTTGGTGCCGGCAGAGCCAGGGTTCCAAAACTACAGCTAGGCACTTTGCCAAAAAAGAGTCAATTTTCACTGTGAAATTGTGGTGTGTCCAAGTTAGGTTTTGCGTTGTTTCCTGACCCAGGCACTAGGCCTACCCACGCAAGTGAGGTAACATTTTTCTCGTAAGATTTCGGGGAGTGCAAGATGGGTAGAAATTAGTGGATCCATGCAGATTCCAGAACTTTCCACCACAGAAATGTGAGGAAAATGTGTTTTTTCTGACAATTTTTTAGGTTTGCAAGGGATTCTGGGTAACAGAACCTGGCGGGAGCCTCTCAAGTAACCCGATCCTGGATTTCCCTGGGTGTTTAGTTTTTAAAAATGTATAGGTTTGCTAGGTTTCCTAGCTGCCGGCAGAGCTAGGGTTAAAAAACTACAGCTAGGCACGTTGCCAAAACAGGGTCATATTTCACTGTGAAATTGTGGTGTCTCCACGTTGCAATTTGCACTGTTTCCTGTTGCGGGCACTAGGATTACCCACACAAGTGAGGTACCATTTTTCACGGAAGACTTCGTGGAAGATGGGGTGGGTGGAAATGTGTGGATCCACACAGATTTCAGAACTTTCCAGCACGGAAATTTGAGGAAAATGTTTTTTGGACAATTTTTTAGGTTTGCAAGGGATTCTGGGTAACAGAACCTGGTGGGAGCCAGTCAAGTCACCCCATCCTGAACTCCTGTGGGTGGTAGTTTTAAAAAATGTATAGGTTTGCTGGGTTTCCCATGGTGCCGGCAGAGCTAGGGTTCTAAAACTACAACTAGGCACTTTGCCAAAAAAGGGTCATTTTTCACTGTGAAATTGTGGTGTCTCTACGTTGCATTTTGTGCCATTTCCTATTGCGGGCACTAGGCCTACCCACACAAGTGAGGTACCATTTTTCTCTGAAGACTTTAGGGAACAAGAGCTGGGTGGGAATTTGTGGATCCACGCAGATTCCAGAACTTTCCAGCACGGAAATATGATAAAAATGTGTATTTTTTGACAATTATTTAGGTTTGCAAGGGATTCTGGGTAACAGAACCTGGTTGGAGCCACTTAAGTCACCCTATGCTGGATTTCTATGGGTGTCTAGTTTTAGAAAATGTATAGGTTTGCTAGGTTTCTCTAGGTGCGGGCAGAGATAGGGTTAAAAAACTACAGCTAGGCACGTTGCCAAAAAAGGGTAAGTTTTCACAGTGAAATTGTGGTGACTCCACGTTGCGTTTTGCGCCGTTTCCAGTCACGGGAACTAGGCCTACCCACACAAGTGAGATACCATTATTCACGGAAGACTTTGGGAAACACGGGATGGGTGGAAATTTGTGGATCCACACAGATTCGAGAACTTTCCACCACAGAAATGTGAGGAAAATGTGTCTTTTTAGACAATTATTTAGGTTTGCAAGGGATTCTGGGTAACAGAACCTGGTTGGAGCCACTTAAGGCACCCTATGCTGGATTTCTATGGGTGTCTAGTTTTAAAAAATGTATAGGTTTGCTAGGTTTCCCTAGGTGCCGGCAGAGCTAGGGTTAAAAAACGACAGCTAGGCACGTTGCCAATAAAGGGTAATTTTTCACGTTGAAATTGTGGTGACTCCATGTTGCGTTTTGTGCCGTTTCCTGTCACAGGAACAAGGCCTACCCACACAAGTGAGGTACCATTTTTCTAGGAATACTTTGCGGAACACGGGGTGGCTGCTAATTTGTGTATCCATGCAGATTCCAGAACTTTCCAGCACGGAAATATGAGGAAAATGTGGTTTTTTGACAATTTCTTAGGTTTGCAAGGGATTCAGGATAATAGAACCTTTTTGGAGACAGTCAAGTCCTCCCATCCTGGACTCCCCCTGGTGTCTAGTTTTCAAAAATGTATAGGTTTTCTTGGTTTCCCATGGTGCCGACAAAGCTAGGGTTCTAAAACTACAGCTAGGCACTTTGCCAAAAAAGGGTAATTTTTCACTGTGAAATTGTGGTGTCTCCACGTTGCGTTTTGCACCATTTCCTGTCGCGAGCACTAGACCTACCCACACAAGTGAGGTACCATTTTTCTCTGATGACTTTGCGAACATGGGGTGGGTGGGAATTTGCGAATCCACGCAGATTCCAAAACTTTCCAGCACGGAAATATGATGAAAATGTGGAATTTTGACAATTTTGTAGGTTTGCAAGGGATTCTGGGAAACAGAACCTGGTGGCAGACAGTAAAGTCACCCTATCCTGGACTTCCCTGGGTGTCTAGCTTTCAAAAATGTATAGGTTTGCTAGGTTTCCATAGGTGCCGGCAGAGCTAGGGTTCATAAACTATTGCTTGGCACTTTGCCAAAAAAGGGTATTTTTTCACTGTGAAATTGTGGTGTCTCCACCTTGCGATTTGTGCCGATTACTGTTGTGGGCACTAGGCCTACCCACACAAGTGAGGTACCATTATTCACAGAATACTTTGGGAAACACGGGGTGGGTGGAAATTTGTGGATCCACACAGATTCCAGAACTTTCCACCACAGAAATGTGAGGAAAATGTGTCTTTTTAGACAATTATTTAGGTTTGCAAGGGATTATGGGTAACAGAACTTGGTGGGAGCCAGTCAAGTCACCTCATCCTGGATTCCCTTGGTATCTAGTTTTAAAAAATCTATAGTTTGCTAGGTTTCCCTAGGAGCCAGCAGAGCTAGGGTTAAAAAACTACAGCTAGGCACTTTGCAAAAAAGGGTCATTTTTCACTGTGAAATTGTGGTGCGTCCACGTTGCGTTTTGCGGCATTTCCTGTTGTGGGCACTAGGCCTACCCACGCAAGTGAGGTACCATTTTTCTTGGAAGACTTTGGGGAAGGAGGGGTGGGTGGATATTTGTGGATCCACACAGATTCCAGAACTTTCCACCACAGAAATGTGAGCAAAATGTGGGTTTTCTAAAACAATTTTTTAGGTTTGCAAGGGATTCTGGATAACAGAAACATTTAGGAGCCAGTCAAGTCACCCCATCCTGGATTTCCCTGGGTGTCTAGGTCTCAAACATTTATAAGTTTGCTAGGTTTCCATAGATGCCAGCAGAGCTAGGGTTCAAAAACTACAGCTAGGCACGTTGCCAAAACAGGGTCATTTTTCACTGTGAAATTGTGGTGTCTCCACGTTGCGTTTTGCACTGTTTCCTGTTGCGGGCACTAGGCCTACAAACGCAAGTGAGGTACCATTTTTCTTGGAAGACTTTGGGGAAGGCGGAGTAGGTGAAATTTGTCGATCCACACAGATTCCAGAACTTTCCACCACGGAAATATGAGCAAAATGTGAGGTTTAAAAAAAAAAAAAAATTAGGTTTGCAAGGGATTCTGGATAACAGAACCAATTGGGAGCCAGTCAAGTCACCCCATCCTGGATTTCCCTGTGTGTCTAGGACTTAAAAATGTATACGGTTGCTAGGTTTCCCTAGGTGCCAGCAGAGCTAGGGTTCAAAAAATACAGCTAGGCACGTTGCCAAAACAGGGTCATTCTTCACTGTGAAATTGTGGTGTCTCCAGGTTGCGTTTTGCGCTATTTCCTGTCGCGGGCACTAGGCCTACCCACACAAGTCAGGTACCATTTTTCCTGGAAGACTTTTTGGAAGATGGGGTGGGTGGAAATTTGTGGATCCACGCAGATTTCAGAAACTTCCACTGCGGAAATGTGAGGAAAATGTGTTTTGTTTGACAATTTTTTAGGTTTGCAAGGGATTCTGGGTAACAGAATCTGGTGGGAGTCAGTCAAGTTACCATATTCTGTGTTTCCCTGGGTATCCAGTTTTAAGAAATGTATAGGTTTGCTAGGTTTCCCTAAGTTGCTGGCAGAGCTAGTGTTCAGAAAATACAGCTAGGAAGTTTGCCAAAAAAGGGTCATTTTTCACTGCGTAATTGTAGTTTCTCCACAATGCGTTTTGCACCGTCTCCTGTCGCGGGCACTAGGCCTACCCACACAAGTGAGGTACCATTTTTCTTGGAAGACTTTGTGAAACACGGGGTGCATGGAATTTTGTAGATCCATGCAGCTTCCAGTACTTTCCAGCACGCAAGTGTGAGGAAAATGTGTTTTTTGACAATGTTTTATGTTTGCAAGGGATTCTGGGTAACAGAACCTAGTGGGAGCCAGTAAAGTCACCCCAACCTGCACTCTCCTGGGTATATAGTTTAAAAAAATATATAGGTTTGCTATGTTTCCCTGGGTGCCGGCAGAGCTAGTGATAGAGCGCGCAGTTCACCCGATAATATTTTTATCAATCCTCACCTGGGCCCATAATCAATAACTCATTTATTTAATCAGGTAACCTTCGCTCTACTACCAGATATTTCTACCCACTAGGTCCTATACCATTGACTTACCAATCCTTGTTACTGGTACCTGTAACCTATTGGATCATGTAGTTAGTTATAAAGATAGTTCAATAATCAATAGCATTTGCACTCATATAATAACAACAGACTCAGGAAGTTTTAAAATTCTTTATCTAAGTTTCTTAAATGGTCATGATCCCAATAATGAAAATCAGAACCAGAATATAACAATTCAAAAGATGTATTTAACTGATTTCAATCATTTAGCAATAAGGGAAGGTAAGAAAAGGAACATACTATATAACCAAATATTTGAGCATTTATTCGCTGGGAAGGGTAAGAAAAAGGAACATGCTAAGTAAATAAAAACAATTTCAACAAGTTTGAAGGGAAGGTGAGATAAGGAATATGCTAATCAAGAAACGATTTTGAGCATTTATTCAAAGGGAGGGTAAGAAAATGAACATAATATGGAAAACGATTTTGTCATTCAACTATAGGAAAGGTAAGAAAATGGAACAATCTAAAAACGAATTGATCATTTACTAAAGGAAAAGGTGTTGTAAACGTATCTAGGACCCTAATTAAATATCCCCGATTTATGCCCTTATGTGGTTATAACAAATCATATCCTTATAAAGGCATAAGAATCATATCCATATTTAGTAATAGCCAATGCAGTCCAAATACGGCAAGGCTACTTCCTTAGCCTCCTAGAAAGTACAATGAGTTTTTTAAACAAACCAAACCTCCAGCAACCTGGGAATTCCCCATCTTTTGTTTTGATTTGTCCTAGAACTCCTGCGAGTCCTGAAAGAACTGCCAGTTCCTAGTGACGGTTCTTATTGACGTCTTATGTCCAACCTTACGTCAACACGGCACCTTCCAGGTATAAATGTACCAGCATTTGCCTTAAGCAACACACGGTGGTTTGGAACAGAGCGGCTATCTACTTACCCAAAGCCCAGCTGATGCGAGTGCCGAAGGAAGCCATCCCTCCCATTTGATGCACTGAGAAAGACGCTGTCTTTTCTTCTGCTGAGAAAATCCAGCTCCAGTGTTTCCAGTCACCCTTGCGGGTTACTGGGAGATCGAGTCCTGAGAACGAGATACAAGACCTCCTTCATTCTAAAACCAAGGTACGGAGCTGATTAGACCCTTAGATAATTCTTGATTCAGATTCTTGGCAAAACTAACTTAACTTAAACTGCGACTCCTTACTCCTTCCCACGTACTAGGCTTAGGTTAAGTACACCAGGGTAGGCGTATTTAGAAGCACCCGTTTAGTACGTTCAGTCAACTTTTATCATTGTATGTAATCGTATATATTTTATCCATTTTAAGTATCATATGGCTCAGAAACCATATCAATGCTTTTACAGTATTATTTTATAATACTCCTTTTACTGTACGCACTTTACTTTATGACAAGTATTGCAATTGTGGAAATTCACTTCTCTTGCATGAGAAAGAGGACTGCTCAATAAATAACACCTTTTATTGAAAACGCCTGTCTCTCTATTTCTCTGCACTCTGGTGAAACTAAGTATGCACGATTGACTGAGTGAAATAGCTATCTATTGTTTTCACACGACTCTGGAGATATACTCCTTATTCTGGAGGGAGCAAAGTTGTCATGTTTATGCGGTTGTCAGAAGCTAATCCCTTCTTGTCTAATCAGGGAAGTTAACTCCTCCCTGTTCATTCGAGAAAGTTTCTAGTGACTTCTGAGTTAGCTGGCATACCTAATTAAGTCTAACAAATTCAGTAGAGACCTAGTCGACCTCAGTCCTACGTCTAAACTGCTGGTTATGTTATTCCAATGCGCAGAGCCTATTGGGAACATAGGAACTACACTACATGGCGCCCAACGTTTGGTAAGGCGATAATCTAACGCAAGATACTAGAGTAACTCAGTCGTGGTTTTTCACACAGACCCCTTTTTCCCGTAAAAACTCCAATAGACGTCTGGAGTGGGTGAAAGGTTAATATCCGCCGAAACTTAGTAGGAAGAGATTCCTATGTATTAGTTTTCGGTTTAGTCAATGTTGAACCACTCTCGCACATAAATACCTTCACACACACCACACATAGTCTATAAAGTGCTCCCGCCTAGTCGCTGGTCGAAGCACGCCGCATCCCGTAGAGGGGTGCGAAGACCCCAATGATGAAGCGTGACACCAAGGGTCCTTTTGGTGTGTGAGGGGTATTTTACAACACGGGGTGTTCCCAACCAGAGTAGGGAAACACTTCCTTAGTGGATTCCTTTTGTTTATTTACTACTGACTAGGGGGAACAAATCCATCTATATACTCTCTCTCCCCTCCTTGTTAATTTTGCCAAAATATTGTGCACCTAATCTTTGTTTCCTCAAAAGTTGCTCTGCAAACTTTCTGTCAGTAAAAATGTCAGACAGTGAGGTCGAAAGGGAGAGAGCTAGATTAGCAGCTCAACTCGTAGCGGACAACACACTTGTCCAAAATAACGACCCGGATGCAATAATCATCCCGGTCAATATAAGAAAAACCATAACTATAAAACTTGTAGAAAATGGAGTAACATCAAGAGGTGGTACAGTCGTATTTGTGATAGAGGCACATGAATTTCGGCAGACAGAGGTATTCTATTCCTGGATAAATTTTCCAGGAGCACATGCTGTAACACATGAGTTCCACTACTACAAAATAGCGAAAGCTCCGGAGGAATACTCTCCTTTAGAGGAAGTTGGAATTCCACTAACATACCAAGAGCACTCTGGTTTAATGGCGCCCTAAAACATCAAAATCACATTACCAGGCTCGGTCTACTAGGTAGACCAGGAGCCACATGGCCGGTTCTAGCCAGCTACACACCACACCCCGACAAGTTGAAACAACTAATTAAAATACATAGACAATTGGTCCAATTTGTCATGCGGACTTCAACAGTCCAACCTGCAATTAAAATTCCACAAAATACCCCTCAACAGGGGAACACAAATAAAATTACACCACAGAATATACAATCATGTCTTGGTAAAACACCCACAAAACGGGAACAAATCCCATTCTGGCTAGCTCAAAAAATCACTCAAATAGAGGAAGTATTTCCAGATACTACCCCTTACGAAAACACAGAATTCTGACTATCTGTCTCCTAATGGGGATCGCACCACATGTGGAGGACTGTGACACTTGGGGCACAGTTTTTGCTTTTATCTATACAAAAACACATGGTGTTCCGTCTATGGTGGTTATACCAGATGTACTAAGACAGATTCAAAATGAATACGGTCCAGAACCTGCTTTAACTCTGGGTATGAAATTACTGAAAGACTTTAAGCAGGTCTCGGCTATATTATTAGCCAACATAAAAGGAGAAGCAGCTTGTGTGGCGATCCACCAAAAATTTAAAGAGACGGATATAGCTGACCAACCTTTTGAACTTACTAAAACAATTGAAAAATCCTATGAAGAATTAGGTAGAGATAGCTTGGATGGTAAACCAGTAAAACCCCAACTAATTGAAAATCCTGAAAAGACTTTCATTAAAAATAATCTCAATTCTCAAACAAGGAAGTGGGAGGGTAATAAACAAACCTCTCCCTGAGAAAAACAGTTTCAGTCCAGAGGAAGGTCTCCCCAACGAAGAAATAGATCTTCAGAAGGGGGGGCAAGTCTCCACAACAGGAGCCCTCTGAAAAAAGATACAACCTTAGAAATAGGGACAATTTGAAAAAACCTGACAGATATCAAGATATTGATACACGTCCCTCTCGATCTTTTCAGACTTCCACAAAGAAATCGGAAAGAAGAGGACGGTCAGAACATAAAGAAGAGCACATCAAGTCCAAAGACAAGGAACCTGCTCATCAAAGTTAAACATTTCCCAGAAAGAAGGGAGCCAGTTTAAAATAAAACATGCTGAGAATCCTGAGGACACAACTGAAAAACGCAGAGTGGGCCCAGACAATGCTAGACAGCGCAGCAGAAGTGACCATAGCTCGCAAGATTCTGATGAATCTTCTGGGGACAGTGGACAAGAATGAATACATTCAAGTGGAAACTGCAGACACCTAAGTGAGCGTGCCACATAAACTATATGAAATAACATTACGTATAGAGGTACAAAATTCACATAGTGCAGCACTAATGAATAACATTGTGCTCAAGAAATATAAAACAACATTAGATATCGTAAATGGTTTCTTCTGTCAAAACATAGCACCTGAAGCAGATATTTGACCGCTTTCTCCAGCAGGGGACCCAAAAACAATTTTGTCGTCTCCCACAGGGATTCAAAATAGCCCAGTATTATTTTCAGCCAGGGTAACAGAGTTACTACAAATTTATGATGATGAGGCATTATCCTATGTCGATAACATCTATCTTACAGGCGATGACCTGGTGACTCACTTGAAAAGAGTGAACACCATAATACTTGGGTTCGCAGCTGAAGGGTTCAAATTCAACTTTAAAAAATCACGAATTGCCCATCTGACTGTCCTATTTTTAGGATATGAATTATCAAGTGAAGGCAAAAGCCTAGCAGACAACTTCCTAGAGAAGTGTGCAGTACTCCAAGCTCCAAAAACGTTGAAAAACGTACAGTCAATACTAGGTTCCCTGAATTTCGGAAGACCATACATTCTAAATTATGCAGAGAGGGTTAAACCTCTCTACGAACTAATAAAACTCGATTTTAAACCAATTATTGGACTCAAAAACACACAGAAATTTTAAGATCATTACAGACAGACATGTTAACTAAAACAAAACTGCAAACACGCGCAAATGAACGCAACCTTGTAATCCGAGTCATCCCAGGAAGATGCGGATTCACATACCTGACCTCTAATGAGGGAGAAACGGTACCAATAGCTTACAAATCAAACTTGTACACGCAAGCTGAAATGAAATTCAGTTCTACTGAAAAAATTCTGCGGTCCAAACTGCTGTAGGAAAAGAAAGAGCCCTAGCCCAAGGGAAAAGGGTATCTGTTTTAACAGCAGTATCAGCCCTTGAGGCAGTAACAAGACCAGGCATTTCAAATGCTATAGCTCTAGATCCAAAATGGATACAATGTGAACATTCTCTTGCTACAGAAGACGTGAAACACCCTTTTGATCCCAAAATGAAAATACTAGAAAATCTGGAATACGAACTTGAATGCCCCCTGTCAATCGAAATTCTACCTCTCGAACAATACACCTGTGTAATCTACACTGACAGATTTGCACAATACTACGTTGTGGAAAAACAGATTTACAATGCAGCATGCGCGATTGTTAAAGGTCGCTGGCGCTTAGGTAAATTCAGACGATGGTCACTAAAACAGAATCACTCAGAAACTGTACAGCTCAGCGAGCTCAAATAAGATCTCCAAAGATGGCGCTTGAAAATGATGATCGCGAATTCCCGACACTAATAGTGTGCGATTCGCATTTCTGCGTGCGGTCTTACAATAATTCCATGCAGACCTAGATAAGAAACGGTTACAAAGATGAGACAGGTGCCACAATAAAGCATTAAAAACTTCGGGAACAAGTAGTTTTTTTGCAGAAAGAACTACAAAAGACTCACGTGATACATACGCAGAGTCTTAAACGTGATGGCGTTCACGTTGCAGGGAATTCATTGGCTGACAGAGCCACAGCGGCAGCTGATCACTCGGCTGCCGTAGCTACAAAAAAGCGTATGAAAAGATAAATAGATGGCGAAACGCTGCTTGCAGTAAAAGCCTCAATGGAAGGCAATCATGCGGCGTTACCTCTGAACTATCCACTCGGCAATACATACATAATTGATGCAAACTCTGTTCCGTTTGCTCAAATCCCTGGAGTGGGGGATAGAGTAATTCCAAACACGAACCGGAGAGTCTCCTTGATACAAGAAGCACACATGGGATTGGGTCTGAGGCACCAAGAGATCCTGAAATCTCTAATAGAATTACAATCACGATACTGTTGGTCGGGAATGTACAAATGTATAACTTTGCAATGAATTGTCAGGACTGCAACAGAGATCGCAGTTGTGAACCGGACCAGACACCTGCCCAGACACCACTATTAGACAGCATCAGGCTATCTATGCGCAGACATCCAGACGGAAAAATGCAATCCCATAATTATTAAGACGAGATTCATTTGGATGTGGCCCCAGCGCTCGGCTGACGCCAGAACTGTTATAAAAGATTTGCGAGTCTTTATCGGCACATACGCAATTGGCGTGCTACATTCTGACCAGGGTCTTGCGTTCAGCTCTCGGGCTTACAAGGAGGCCATGGCCAGCATGGGCATTGCATTGCGGTATTCTAGTCCATTCCATCCCGAGGGAAATGCGGAAGTGGAGAGAAAAAAATGTGACATAAAGCAATCTATAACAGCGAGGGTATTAGGTTCGGGTGACGGGTGGGTCAACCATCTAATAAGGGTCCAACGCAGTCTTTTTTGAAATTTCTTTTATTGTTCATCATCAGATAATAACATTTTAGCAATTGATCAATTCCATATATAAATATAATACAAGTTATGTTCTACATTTGGAACTGAATATCTCAAATCAGACAACAAGATACCAAAAATAATATAAAGGGATGTACAAGAGAGAAGAGTTGAAAAGACTAGATAAATAACAGAAAGAGAACATAGGGTTGGAAATCAAACAATATTAGCAAGATCAGCTATTATCCTGTCTATATAAACATAACCTGTCCTTTTTATTTTAGGATTAATCATCTAGTCTTGACTTCCATTTTTCAACCGGGGCCCAAGCCCTTTTACCCAGCTGCCTTACTTTCAAACCTTTTTTCTCGTACAGAGCTTTTTCTCCAGAGTATAAATAGCTAACAGCTTCGAGAGCCATTGATGAAATGACGGAGGATTAAGGTCTTTCCATACCTACAAAGAAGGCTCAACGTCATTGCAATAAACATAAATTCTTGATGGGGTATCTCCTGCCCCTCTTTCGCTACCCCAAGGACCATAACCTCATTGGTGAGCTTGACAAAAATCCCCAATTCCTCCTGAATTTTTTTTCTATTGCTTGTTTAAAGGGGTCCAGGTTAGGACAAGATGCAAACATTTGTATCATATCTGCCTGTGAACTTGGGCATCTTGGACAGAGTATCCCACTCGTTCCCCCCCCAACGGGCTATTCTGTGCGGTGTATAATACAATTTATACATAGTCTTATAATACTGTGCCTGCAAATTTGCAATTTTAAAATAGTGTTTGCAAGTTTAAGTGATTTTTCACCCTAATTTCCAGCTAGATTTAATTTAGTTTACCCTGTCATCATCGTTATACTGACATATTGTCCCATAAAGTTGTGAAATTGAGCAGCCCTCCTCATCTCGAACAAACTCCATCAACTCTGCCCTTTTAAATTTGCAATTCCCTGCTTGTTTTCTTTGTAAGACAGATCTTCTCTGTATTTAAAAAAATCCCTACGATTTAGACCGTATAGCTTCTGCGCCCTTTCAAATGAAATTAAGCCTGATTCGTCCGTTACATCTCCTATTGTCCCAACCCAGAGATTATCCCAACACTTCATCACTTGATCATGGAACACCTCAGGAAGTAACTCATTCATATACAAAGGCGTGTAAAAATTCATTCTTCCAAGTTTGATTTTTTTCCGGACAATAGACCAAACTGAGATGGCAGAGCTCAAAACCTTGAACTTCGTTCTTTTATAGTAATTTAATTCCTTAAATGTGAGAAGTCACTTATTAGAATCCAGGACCAGCAATTCATATATATCCGGAATGCAAGCTCTACCCCTCCAAATATCATTTGTGTTCCCCCTAGAAGTCCTCTAAAATATTGTAGGGCTGCAGCCAGATATTAGGCCTTGAAATCAGCTATGCCCCCCCAATCTTTAGAAAGTGCTAACAGTTTTATAACCCTTCGAGTTTTACCCTTAGCCCATATAAATCAATTGCAAAGCCCCTCAATTTCCTTAAACCAATTGTTACTAAATATTAATGGGATTGTGCGAAAAATATATAAAATCTTGGGCCAAAACAACATCTTTATAACGTTGCATTGTCCGATAATAGTTAGGTGTAAATTGTCCATCTTATCTAAAACTGATTTAGCCTTTCTGATCACGCGGTTCAAATTTTTCTCCACAACCTTAGACATATCTGACATTATAGTAATACCCATATGTATAGCAGCCTTTGTGACCCTCTCGTCATTTATCGTATCAAATAGATTTACGACAACTTGTGTTCTCCATTGGTTCAGTTTATACCCTGACAGGCGCCCATATCTTTTTGCCTCTTTCTCAATTTCCCCTAGCGCTATGACAGGTGCTGATGATGTGACTGCTAAATCATCCGCGTATCCCAGGATTTTGGCCTCATATTCATTCAGAACAATTGGCAAGATATTCTTATTCATTTCTATGTGTCTTATAAATGAGTCTATGTAAAGGGCAAAGAGCAGCGGGGAGCAGGGGCACCGTTGCCTAGTTCCACGTTCAATTTTTATTACCTTACTCTGCTCCCCCCCTACTCTCAGCCTGATACCCGGACTCCTATATAGGGCTTTTAGCGCTCCTATACATATTTTCCCAAAATTGATTTTACTCATTGTTGCCCACAAAAATCCCCATGAGACCCTATCAAAGGATTTTTCAGCATCCAATAATTTTAAAGACATAGGGTCTCGTGAGGCTGCTGTGCCATCAAACAGAGTAAATACCCTTCTAATATGATCAGCAGTGCCCCTCCCCGGGATAAACCCATGCTGCCAAGGTGAAACTACCTTGCCAATTACCAAACTCAATCGATTAGCCATGGCTTTAGAATAAGCCTTGGTGTCACTGTTCATCAGGCTAATTGGTCTGTATGAGCCAGGATCAGTAGAAATGTTGTGTTTCTTAAGAAAAACCACCATTGACGCTTCTCCCCAAGACTCCGGCGTTGCAGCTTTTGTATTGAAACCATAAGTATATTAATATCTGCTTCTAAAATTAAATTATTTTTTAAATAAAATTCTAGTGATATTAAGTCGGGTCCCACTGCTTTCCCCGAGGGGAGATCCTTAAAAGCACTTTGTATTTCTTCTGGGGTAAAATTTACCTCCAAGATATTTTTGTCATCCTCTATAAGCCTATCTACTGCGGCAGCCTCTAAATACTATTCGATTTCTGCTACATTTGGCCTTGCCCCACTTTCCTGGCTGTATAATTTCTTATAAAAATTCTGAAAAACTGAGCAGATTTCCTTTGGTGTTTTTACTGCTATCCCTGCCTCCATGATCATTTCAGTTATCTGCCCCCTAGTAGCTGCCTGTTGTGTTCTTATCGCTAGGATTCGTCCGACTTGTTCGCTATACTCGTATTGCTCTTCCCTCCTGGAAAGGCATTTTCCTGCTGCCTTTGAAGCGTATATTTCGCCTACTGCCGCCTTAGCTAGAGCTAAGTTTTGCGTAGCTCTTGTCACGTCCCCTTTGACTCTTATAATATTAACCAGCTGATTTATCTTCTTCTCTGTAGCTTCCTTTTCCAACTTACTTAGTCTAAGAGAATAACTTATGGTTTCCCCCCTTATACCTGCCTTCAGGGCATCCCACACTATTTCTGGTACCGCCGTGCCCATATTAATCTCCAAGAATTCCCTGAGCCAGCATTCCATGTGGGTAATATAATTAGCATCCTGCAGTAAAGCTCCCTCAAATGTCCAACTAGTTGTGCCTTTCCGTGAATTTAATGTAGAGATTTCTATAGAGAGTGGATTGTGATCTGACATCAGTCTGGGCATTTTTTTCCTCACCATCGATATCAGCGATGGAGAAACCAGAAAATAATCCAAACGCGCCAAAGTTTTGTGGGGAGCCGAATAATATGTGCTGCCTCCCCCTCCGATTATCTGTTCCCAAATATCTATCAGTCCATTATCCTGCATAAACTGTATCAGAGCTTTATGACTTTTTTTCTTTTTGCCTTTAAACCTGCCGGGATCATTTTTCCACAGCCCATTAAGGCCATTTATATTCAGATCGCCACACAATATAATGGGGAGAGACCAATTGGGCTGTGAAGGAATGTGGCTCAATGGTTAGAGAGGCAGACCCTGATGCAGAGTTCTGGCCCGGGACCAGGGTTCAATTCCCGCCTCGGCAGGTCTTGGGCTCAATTTCCCCGGACCTGACAATTCTCGCCTTGGTGCCTATTCTAATCATGGGCCCCACGCTGCAACTCTGGGCAATAGCTTGCTTAACCTTCACATCGGCCCCAACAGCGCTAGGATGCCTGGCTTCACCCTGTGGGTGCCCAGGAGTAGACACATCACAGGGAAAGCCAGGAATGGTCCACAGCGGTATGAGTAATAGCGCCAGGAAACCGCTTGATCGCAGTGCGCTCTACAAATACCTTGACATTTACAGTTTATGCGGTTAAGGGTCTCCGGATCATCAGCTGTAGGTGCATAAATAGAGCATAAAGTGAAGTTAAAATCTTGCATTTGGCATTCGGCTAAGACCCATCTGCCATATTTATCTGGCTGTTGTTTTATCAATATAACAGTATTTCCTCTTGCCAATATCGCTATCCTGCGAGTTTTAGTCCCCTGAGTCATACAGGTCAATAATTTATACCCCAGTTGTTCCAGTAAAAATTTCTGTGAGATCTCAACATGCGTTTCCTGAACACAAATTAAATCGGCTTGCAGTGTATTAAAATATTCTTTCAAATCTCTTCTTTTTCTTGCATCATTTAAACCACACACATTAATTGTGACTATTCGCATACATTTTCTTTGCTTCTACGTTCCACTTCCTATATGTCCGATTTGACTTTAGCATCTGCGCTCCCCTTGCCTTATATCCATGTCTGAGTTCTTTTCTTTTCTGATGATGAGTTTTTCCCCCATTTTTTCCTCAAGTGACCCACCCAACCCCCCCCTCTCATCCATTCCCCCACCCCCCCTCCACCCAATGAGGCAAGCAGGTTTAGAGCCTCTGTGATAGTGTCTGGCAGTCGACCTCCCTCCATCACCCTAACATCATCTAATATATATCTGTGCTTTTTAACCACCTAACCTAATATTGTTCCCGGCTTTTTAGCCCCCTACCCAGTGATATTCACACCAATTGTATTACAGAGAAGAAAGAATTAATTAATAATCCATATCAAAGTCTATACCTCTTTCTCCCTTCGTGCTCCAATTATATCTCATTAGAGAGAGATAACGAGAGTCACCAGATCAAGAGATGCACAAAGGCTGAAAAGAAGAAAATATTCCTGGTCAGAAGTTCTTCAGGTTCTTACAATCGGAATTCCTGGTTTTAATGAGTCCATATATTCTCTAGCTTGTATTTCCGAGGTGAAAACTCTGGTAATGTTTTTGTAAATAATTTTGAGCAGGGTTCATTAAATAGGCTTGAAGTCCCATCTGTTGACTTGGCTCTATCAATTCTCGTAGTCTCCACCGCCTTTCAACCGTTGAATGACAGAAATCCGGAGAAAGATTGGGACTCAAATGAGCGTTTTGAGTAAGGCAGTGCCTTGGAATATACCTTTTCCCTTAATAAAAAGTTACCGAAGTATATTAAAATCGCTCTCTGTCTAGGGGTTCCATCTTGCGATGTGGGCGGATTCTTTTTGCCATCATGGGAAATCTGTGAACCCTCTGGATTTCCTTCACCCAGTCCCAGTGGCTCAGGTCTGGGAATGCCCCTTTCATCAGTTTTACTACATAGGCCTTGATATCATCTCCTTCGGCCTTTTCATCAATACCCAGAACCCTCAAGTTGTTGCGGCGTTGCTGATTTTCTAACTCTTCCAGCTTCCTTTGGACATCTGTCATCAATTTCTCACAGCCACTCCTGGATGTTGTATCTTTATCCATGCTATCTTCTAGGATGCTGACCCGTTCCTCTAGCTGGGCCACCCTTGAATTTGTGTCCATACATATTTTAGCCACTTTCCTGATTGCACCCTGCAGGTTCTTATTTGCCAGCCTATTGTTTTTACCCTCCGCCTTAATTTCATCTTGCACCTCCCTAATTGACCCCAAGATGAGCTGTAGTGAGGAGGTCTCTCTTGAACCTCCCCCCTGTTGTGGCTGCTCCAGATATACATTTCGTGTGGCCGAATAATTCCATCTCAGAACAGGTTCAGGATTCAAACCACTAGTCAACTTTTGCCCAACACCCGCTCTTTCCTGGGAATGCGTGTCCCTTTGTCTGCGTGATAGCCTTTTCTTTCTTGTGGCTGTCTCCCTTTCCCTTTCCCGAGAAGACCCTCTGTTAGCCTCGGAGCATGAAATTAAGCTTAAATCTCATGTGTCCCCTCCCTTCACTCTCCTCTAGCCCCGTGGTAGTGCCTTCTGATCCTTCTGATCCATCTGTAACTGAAAGAAAATTGTCGATAGTTTCTTCGGGACCACTAGGGCCACTAGGGCCACTAGGACCACTGCTTGCAGTAGCCTCTTGGACCAGAATCTCAGTTGTTATTTGGTCAGCTTTTTTATCCGATTGTGTTTGTATATGTTCTGGCATCTCTTTCTGCGTCTCCATCAGCTTTCTTGGGCTTTCCGTCATTGCAGAGGTAGTAGAAGAAGCAGGTATATTTTGAACAATTAGGCTATCCAGGTTTTTTTGATTATTGATTGCCTCTGCTTCTATCTCTGTCTCTACCAGCTCACTCCACTGTACAGTGTCTACAGGTGTGACTGTCTGTGGCAAAATTACTATTGGGTCCCCTGGGTGTGCCGTGTTGTCCTCTCCGAGACTTATATTAATACTAACCCCAGGTTCCTCCATTGATGTGCCTTTCTTAGCTGCTTCACTCTGGTTTACTGGAGAAAAAAAACAGTTATACTATTGCTCTACATACCGGAACTTACTGCCACAGTTTTTTTACCCCTAGTGTTGTTCCAAGTTCCAGTGTAAGCCTTTGGTTTTTTGCCACACCACCATCCTCACCTGGGTTTTTTCCCCCCGGTATTCTTCTGCTGTCTTTACCTCCATCTCTGCCCAGATCCTTCACCTGTGCGGGAGTTTGCTGATCCTCTGGTACTTTTGCTTTTTCATGACTTTGGGTGCCATCTTAGTAAACAATCCCTCCAACAATCCTCCGAGCAGCCAGGTAGCCCTCGGCGCACTTTGCTCTGCGCCTCTCTGTATTCCGTTCTTTCCCCTGTTCTGCTCCGCCAAACGTGCTGCCGCTGCTCTGCTCAGAGCTTCGCTCCTCATTCCAACCCAGCTGCCTCTGCCGCAGTACCGGCAGCCTCCTGATGATGGTCCGCGAGGATTGCCGCGGGGTATGCCGGCTCCGCCTTCGCCTTCGCTTTCCTCGATGAGCTCCCCTACCACCGCGGTCTCCAAAAGCCGTTCCTGCAGTCCTCTTGCTACTTTGAGAACTGCTGGTAGAAGCTCCGTGATCAGCTTCTCAACTGTCGGAAACAAATCATCCACTTCTTGTTCCGTATCCATAGGGCTGATCAGGTACGTCTTTCACTGCATTTTAACCGGTATTTGACTTGGTGACTTCGGGAGCGTTCTCCCGCTGCGACTAGCCAGACGCCATCTTGCCTCCCCGGTCGGGTCCAACGTAGTCTTAATAACATGCCAAGAAATTATGTAGGAGGTATCAGTCCGTACGAACTTTTATTTGGTACTAGAATGATCATCCAGGATTTGGATTGTCAGACTTCAGTGGTGAAACAAAAAACCTTTGATATCAAAGATCGTTTGGCTGTTTTACAGGACTTAAATGAAACAAGAAAAAGTCTGAGTAACGAAAAGCTAAAGCCAACGACCACTGAAGAAAAACCACCTGTCCCAGCAAGACCTGTCTGGATTCCAAAGATTGGGGATCTGGTCAGAGAAAAGATTGCGGTGAAGAAGGAATTTGGGCCTTCTTACAGAAAAGCAGTACCTGTCTTAGCTGTCAGCGGAACAAGATCATTAGTACTACCGCCACTTGCTGGAAAAAAGAAGAACCAAGTTGTATCAATCGACCTGGTGAAACCACAACCATGTGGCCGATAATAAGTAGTAGGCCCAGTGGACTCCCAAGAAAAAGCAGAAGACCAAATCTTGCTACAATCCAAGAGGTTCAAACTGAGAGACTAATCAAATTTGATAAACCTTCATTGAATAATAAAGGACTATGCAACAAAGCCTTGGAACTTGTGCCTCTTGAAATCCAAATTGCAACAGTTTGTCAAGAAACACCTGTCTAAAACGATGTAGCCTCAGACTATACAAATGTAACAAAAGAAAATCCAAAGATCAATGGAAATCCGGAAGCAATTCCACCAATTGACAGAACTGCATCTGGCTACTTTATCAACTTTGATGACTTTTCTGATGATCCAAGTGAACATGAAGACAAGCCAGCAAACAAAACTTTCAAAAAGAAAATCACAGAGCTTTTTCATCAACTCAGAGAAACATATCTAACTTCACCATGGATTTAATTAAGGATTGTGTTAGGTGTAATTTTCCTCCTTCTGTGGCTCATCTTGGTCTTAAGTTTGGGTAGATTTATTGATGGAAAATATAGTACAATGGACACAGCAAGTCAGAACATCAACTTGGTCCTGAAACCACACAGATCCTCTCACATCGAAAAAAGAGAACTATCATCGGTGAACATCACAGCCATCACTATACCTGGTGGTATAGCATGGGACAAAACTGACTATGAAATCTATGGCCCAGGTTGAGCTCTTGAAATATCCACACCAATGTAAGATCTCCTTAAGTGACTTTGTATCACCTGGTACTTTCTCTGATGATTGGGACTTTGAAAATATTAATAATATGATGTCAGATTTAGAAATGTCAGCAAAATTTACAGAACATGAATATTTACAGGGTTCGTCGAATTATGAGGAAATGTATTGTTACAATCACTTTGGGCATCATTATCTGCATAAATCTGCAAATCCTAGAAATGTTTTCAGTTATAATCAATGGGAACATTGTCCAACTCCGCCAAAAAGCAGTTCGAAAACATTTTATTAGAAATTTCCATACTTCTCAGGGTTTAATTACACTAATCCAGAAACGTTTTATTTCAAAATGTTAAATAAGACAGGAGTGAAAAACATGTTGACAAATACTAAACTGATTTATTCTGTAAAATGTAATGAAACAATGTCTACATTTGGTTTTGAATTTTGGAAAAACAACATTGAGACAAAAACCATCTGGGGTAAAAAAGAATGGCGGATACAAGGTCTAGAATCATTATTTAGAGCCTGCATGATCCCAGAACAAATAGTGTTCCTGAATGACACCATTCAACAAACAACCTGTCTTGGTTTTGCTAAGATAAAAGATTTAAACAACCCGTCTATACCAAAGCCTATGCCTGATAGAAACACCACTGCAGATGAGGGGTTAGACGTGTCCTATATTTTAAAACAAAACAGAACAATTCCTGATTGGAACAAATGGTTGATCTGGCCCACAGACACTAATAACTGTCAAGATAGATTCCTGAACAAAATACAGGGGTTTAAACAGAACAGGCCAGACCCGAGATATTCCCAAAGACAACATCCAGGGATAGTTCCAACATATACTGTAGGAAAACTATGCCTCAATTGGCTACTGAGATCCACACTTCCCGAAATTAAGCAACACTTAACTTTACTTAAAGAAGGTGCTGACTTGCGAGATTTCATATTGGGACCGCGCAAACAGCGCCAAAAACGTTTCATATACACCGGTATATACGCAGCTTACAATGAAGCTTGGAAGGTAACACAAATTGAAACTGCAGAAAAAATACGAGATATTGATCGTATTCATTTGGAAAAATCACTTTCTGTAGTGGACAATGGGTTAACGACTCTGTCCTCCAGAATGTATTCACTGGACAGCATTGTATCATCTGCTATTGATATAATAGAACAGGATATGCTAATGTTACAACATGGCCAGTCCTAATTACGTTCTATTGTACAGCTAGGCTGGACGTTACAAAACCTCTGTTCAGGCTACGTGCCATGGCGTCTAATCAACATAACGTCATTATTTTCTATTTTTAACCTTACTGATAGACAAATCTCGTTGGCACAAAAAGGAGCAGACTATACGGTGCTGAGCATTGAAAAACTAGAAAGATTACCATTGACAATGTCAGAAAGAACTGTCATTGAATGGATAATACATGGCACCATTACAATCCTGATAACTTTTCAGTTTCAATACAGCCAAAAACATATACCAGCAGGCCTGTATGAAAGGTTGGGTAAAGGATACATCGAATCAACCTGGAATTTACCTTTAACACATAAATGTTATAGTGAAGGTAAAAAAGAGGTATTTCTTAGTGGTAATAATTGTAAAAAATCACTAAGCGGTACACTTCTGTGTCAAGGTATAAACTTGCATGGAGCCTGCGAAGGTTCATCAAACAACCTTTCATGTCATCTGCATGGCACCCCTGCTACACATATAGAGCCCTTTTTCAGACAACTTTCCAACAGTAGCTACGCTATATTAAGTGACCACAGCTGTTGTGGCATGATGCCAGGAAAAGCCTATCTCGTGAGCGTTACTCCCAGAGTCATTTGTTGTATGCAAGTATTGCATCCAAACAGCAATCCAGACATGGAGGCAGCAATATGGCCTTCTGTGAATATCTCTTCTATTCGAATTGATTCTTTAAGCAGAATTAAGTCTATTCTTTTACAAACAACTGTGCCTTTAACCTCGTCCAAAGAGACGTATGATCTGCAAGTTGCAAGGACAGCGGCAGAGATACATACCCTATTATCGACAAATTGCCCCGTGCATTTTGTAGAAATGTTAAGCCAAATCTTAAACATGTCAGATACCAGTGGCATCGCACATGTATTTAAGACAATTTTTTCGGGACTGTTAGCACCCTTTGAAACAGTTCTGGGCATCTTCCCGAATTTTGTGCATTCTCTTTTCCGTGGCTTGCCTCTTATTTTGGGACTCGTAGCAGGAATTTTATTTTTGTTCGTTCTGCTCCGATATGGCAAGCCAAGTCACAGACAAAACTCAGGCTATGATAGAAGAAACGATCCTAGCAATACGATACCGAGACCGTATCACTAAGGTCCTCGGATTGGCCCGGCTAAGAGATCTGAATACTACCTGGTTTCTTTCGTTCAGACCAATTTGGCAAAATTGCATCTTACCTGTGCTTCGATGTCTGCTATGCGGAGAAGAATGCGTGTTGGACGTCTGTCTTACACTACCATCAGCAGTATGGATATCGATGCTATGCTTTGTCCGGTAACGACTCATGCAACGTGTTGTCCCCAGCGGCTACCTATTCTGATGACGGCATTCGATGAGACTTCACCATTACGATTAGGTGAGGTGGGGGTGAAGTACGAGATGAAAGCGGCACCACACAGGTACAACCTTCCATGACCATTGCTGATCTAGACACCGATGATGGCAATGCATCGCATATATGCACTATTTCAACCTTTTCGGAGTTGGCCCAACTTTCACCTACCGTGGTAGACGTGTTTTTTGCTGGCCTATCTGAGGTAATGTTCTCTCCTAACAACGAGAATAATATTTGAAATAGCGAGCACACAGCGTTCCCTGAACTCTGAATTCGGCCTTCAGTTTTTATAAACAACACTACTAAAAACATTTGGAACTATTTTTTCCCTTCAAAGCAAAATTATTTTTTCCCAATTTCCAAAATATTTGCTTTTTTTGGCACAAGGTACTCTGCTTAAAGTAGAACTATTCTTAGAGAACAGAACTTCTATTTTTAGAGACTCTAGAGACATTATTTTGAACCAGCTACTAGCACATATACAATCTTGTATAACTATGTGATGAAATGGTCTCGACCTTCTTTTCTGAATTAAGAGCCATTTCATGAATGTAAATTTTGTGATTCATTCAGTCAACATTCTAAATGAACAAAATTGTATCTGAATGATACCACTGCTTGAAAGCTTACAGTATAATACTCATTTTCGTGCATCTATACCATTTCATATGCATTTGATGTATTTTGGGGTGGGCTGGAAAACACATGCATACCTATATGTTTATATATTGCTTAGTGTTTAGTAATGATGGACATTATACGTGGAGTGGGTATTGTAAACATATCTAGGACCCTAATTAAATATCCCCGATTTATGTCCTTATGTGGTTATAACAAATGATATCCTTATAAAGGCATAAGAATCATATCCATATTTAATAACAGCCAATGCAGTCCAAATACGTCAAGGCTACTTCCTTAGACTCCTAGAAAGTAAAACGAGTTCTTTAAATAAACCAAACCTCCAGCAACCTGGGAATTCCCCATGCTTTTGTTTTGATTTGTCCTAGAACTCCTGCAAGTCCTGAAAGAACTGCCAGTTCCTAGTGACGGTTCTTATTGATGTCTTATGTCCAACCTTACGTCAAACACGCGACCTTCCAGGTATAAATATACCAGCATTTGCCTTAAGCAACACACGGTGGTTTGGAGCAGAGCTGCTATCTACTTACCCAAAGCCCAGCTGATGCGAGTGCCGAAGGAAGCCCACCCTCCCATTTGACGCACTGAGAAAGACGCTATCTTTTCTCCTGCCGAGAAAATCCAGCTCCAGTGTTTCCAGTCACCCTTGCGGGTTACTGGGAGATCGAGTCCTGAGAACAAGATACAAGACCTCCTTCATTCTAAAACCAAGGTACGGAGATGATTAGACCTTTAGAGACTTCTTGATTCAGATTCTTGGCAAAACTAACTTAACTTAAACTGCGACTCCCTTACTCCTTCCCATGTACTAGGCTTAGGTTAGGTACACCAGGGTAGGCGTATTTAGAAGCACCAGTTGAGTACGTTTAGTTAACTTTTATCAATGTATGTAATTGTATATATTTTATCCATTTTAAGTATCATATGGCTCAGAAACCATATCAATGCTTTTACAGTATTATTTTATAATACTCCTTTTACTGTGCGCACTTTACTTTATGACAAGTATTGCAATTGTAACAATTCACTTCTCTTGCATGAGAAAGAGGACTGCTCAATAAATAACACCTTTTATTGAAAACACCTGTCTCTCTATTTCTCTGCACTCTGGTGAAACTAAGTATGCACGATTGACTGAGTGAAATAGCTATCTATTGTTTTCACACGATTCTGGAGATATACTCCTTATTCTGGAGGGAGCAAAGTTGTCATGTTTATGCGGTTGTCAGAAGCTAATCCCTTCTTGTCTAATCAGGGAAGTTAACTCCTCCCTCTTCATTCGAGAAAGTTTTTAGTGACCTCTGAGTTAGCTGGCATACCTAATTTAGTCTAACATATTAAGTAGAGACCTAGTCGACCTTAGTCCTACGTCTAAACTGCTGTTTATGTTATTCCAATGCGCAGAGCCTATTGGGAATATAGTAACTACACAACAAAGGTAAGGAAAAAGGAACATGCTATAAAGTAGTTTTGCAAAAGATTCTTACCATAGGGTAGGTAAGAAAAGGGAACATATATATATATATATATATATATATATATATATATATATATATATATATATTACCTACTGGCGGTCGCCAGTAGGTAGTTATAGTTAGGATTTTTTTCAATGTTAAATCTCAATTTTCTATTGTGAATAACTTTGGTGTCGGTTGACGAATCTGACTGAAAATTTCCTCAAAATGGCCTCGCGGCGTTCCGGTCCTTCCCTGAAAGTTTGCGGGGGATTCGTCAAGCGGGGGCCGAGATAAAAGGAGGGTCCTAAAACGCGTTTTCCCCATGTTAATTTCCATAGGGTGGTTGATTTCACTTTTAGCCTGAACGGCTGAATGGATTTCAACCAAATTTGGCAAAATTGTAGGGACTGGTAGCCCGATGTGCCTTTGCTATGTCTCAAGATATGTGCTCCAGTGGATTTTGAGTAATTTAGGTTAAAAAAAAAATATATATCTATAGGCGCGCCCCGGTACGCGCACCGGGGAGCGCTCCGGGCGTGCCACGCGACTTGCGCAGAGAAAGCTGATTGGCTCTCGGGTGTCTGTAAACATTCGAAACAGTCCGGAGCGGCCGCCATCTTGTGTCTCAGTAAAATCGAGACACAAGAGGTGGCAAAAACAAAGGGGGGAATTGACCATAAGGGGGTAGGGTAGACCCCCCCTGACCCCGTAGGTTTGATGTGGGGGCCATAAAAGGGCCCGCGGGTTCAATTTTTTTTCGATTTTCGCGGGGGAGCGCCCGGTACGCGCACCGGGGATCGCACCAGGGAGCGTACTATGGGGAAAAAAGAATCAGTTTTAAAAATTGTATGTTTATTAATTGTTCTTTTTGTTGTTTTTCTTTTTTTTTATTTAAGTACCAACATGTAGGTACCAATGCAGAGTCTATTATTTAATATACACTGTTTCCTTTGTAGATATCTTGCATGTTGTTACAGAAGTTATTGTGGTATATGGAATTCATAGCGTAGTCTGTCAGGAAAGCAGAAACAATATGGAGGCAGGAGATGATAAAGAGATGTTAAATACACATTGGAGATAATATAGTGGGAGAAAGGAAGTAACTATGAGCAAACTTATTATGTAACACAAAAAAGTTGCACAGTATATTTTAAGCCTGACTTTACATTATAATCAATTTGGTACTAGTTTAAGAAATACATATAAAAATGAATAATGTCTCAAACTATTTTTTAATTATTAAATATAAATTTATTTTTCAGATTCCTTTTCCAAATTTAACAGAATTTCTAATATTTGATTGTCAGAAATGTCCTCATTTTGAATCAGGAAATCTACTGATTGTACACATTGAAGTAGTTCATAGTCCCGTGATTCATCCATGAATTCTGAGTCATTGGGTTCAATAACTTTATTATTGTTGCTCTCCAGAACAATTTTGTTAGAATTATTTTGCTCTCCTTCCATTTTTGTGCTGTAATTTGCATTTAAAAAAATATATCAGTAGAGATAGAGCACTGTTGGGTTTAAGTTCAGACAGGTACTTTGGTTTTTTTAACAGTGATTTTATCTTTGGGCAGTGTATGGTATCAGACTGGAAGTAGAAATATAAAAAAGTGTATGTGATAAAGCTTAAGTAAATTTATAATTATACAAGACAAGTCTAACTCCATCCATAACTGTAACAGAGAAGTCTATCTTATTCTATAACTATTACAGAGGGATAGTATATAACTATCAGAACATTTTTTCCAAATTAATTTAAACTGTACAACATACTTCAGTTTTTAAAATAACATCTTACCTTTCAAAAAGAAGTTTAAGTTGTCAGTGAAAATGCTCTTGAAATGTACTTCAGGAAGTAGTAGTCAAAATGGCTGTGTTTCTCTCTCTTTATATATATTCAGGTACATAACCAATCAAATGTCATGAAATAATAGTAGATATTTAAAGTAACATTTTAATTGGTTGTCAATTCTAACACTTCATATGTATTTTTGTCATGTAATTTACCTCAGGATATTTAGTCAGGTCTACAGCATAATTGACTCAATGGAATTCCATCAAATTTGGGTAAATGGTAGGGACTGCTATGTAGTAGGGCCTATTCTATATTTGGTGTAAGTGTCTACAGTGGTTTTTCTGTAAATTACTTTCCCACCTTTTTTTAGGGAGCGCTTACCGGTGTGCGCCCCGGTACGCGCACCGGCAGCGTTATGGGAGTCCTCCATTTTGTGTTTCGGTACAATCGAGACACAAGATGGAGGACAAACAACGTTAGGAATGGGTAGAAGGGGTCAGTGGCGTCACTAGGGGGGTGCGGGGGGTGCGGACCGCACCGGGTGTCACCCCATCTGGGGGTGACACCAATCTACTACATTCACTGACTACGACTACTACCTGCTTTAGTGCAAGAAGAAGCGCACCACCGTCACCACCCCGGCCCGTAGCTGATCCCACGTGCACCAGACATCTGCATTCTGCACGGATGGGTCACCGTCACTGTCACACACAACAAAGGGTTTGCAATTGTTCTGAGACTGTGAGTGAGTGTGACGAAACCGAAACCGAACCCAGTTATGCATGCATATACGAGGCAATGGCATGACTTAGCTCTGAACTGAATAACTATACTTCGGACACGGAAATATATGCAGCTGTTTGGGCACAGCATGACAGCAACAATTCCCGGAAAGGTTCCCAGTGCACACATACATTCTTTAAAGAGAGACAAGCACACAGCACATACAATTCCTTCTCTCTAGACATATCAGGAGCCTGTGGTCTCCAGTATTTGAAGTTTAAGTAGGCTCTGTATCATTGGATGTTATTTTATATAGCTGCAAGGCAAAACTGTGCTTCATTTAGAGATCATGATACCATTCAAAAAACATAATTACGTTGACGACGAAACTTCTCTTTCACCCATTACTCAACACTTGGTTTGTGACCCTCACTTTCTTTTTTTCATTGACGTACTCGGCCTCCGGCCTCCCTTTCGCAGTCACTTTTATTGACCTCCTGATGTACCTCCTCTCTTATTCACTTTTTTTTCTACTCGGTCCGAAGTTAATTTATGCAAGTTAAGAATCGCTGTCCTAAACACAATCCGTCCACACTTCAGAAAACAGTAACAATACATTTCTAATGGTGTCACCAGTGCAGTACTAAAACAGGGCATGTTAAATGTTGATTGCCAGATGTGCTGAAAACCCATTGCTTGCCAAATTAATAAAGTGTAGGCCACAACTCCCTGAAAAGTAAAAATTATTTAAATGTCAAAAACAATTTATGTATGAAGAATTGGAACTCGAGGCACTGTCCTTATATTATACACACACACAAACACACACAATTACTTCACTACTGCTACATACTCCCGGAAATCCATTTTGTAAGCAAATTCTCGCTGTAAACAGTAGCTGAACAACTTACAAGATACCAGAGGACAGCCTGCCACATCATTCGAAAGACCAGCAGGGAAAGTTGTAACAATCACGTGCAAATCTTATAAAAAAAAGAACACAGCCAAATCGAAACTTGATAAGCGCCAGAGTCAGAACTTTAGTACGACCGTGTTAACTTGAAAGCTCTGCTTCAGTTTTATTTATAATTTATCTTTTCCCCTGCATTTGGTGTGGATACATTCTCGCTGTGCACAACAAGGTCCGAATAGACAAGATTCAGAAACAGACCAGCACCAGACAGGAACATCATGCTCTATGATGGATGTACTACTTATGGAATGTGTTTAGTGACTGGGGGGGTCTAAGTCTTGCATCGCCTTTCTTGCACTGTTCTTTCAAATGGCAACAGGTGGAGGTGTTGCAAAAGAGGTGCCGGGTGCTTTAAGGCATTAGTTCTTGGGAACAGGATCACCTTAAAAGAGCTTTTGTTCGTGGAATAATGTGTGCTTGTGCAGTGTTGGACGGTGCAATGAGCAATTAACCTGTCCTGGCCATGTCCATCAGGATGTTCTACATCTTCAACTGGGACCCTGACTGCCTGGCACTCTCAAGGAACTTAGGCGAGATGTGCTGTAGCATGAGGTGGCACTTTAACGGGCCCTGTCTTCGGTGATCCTATGTCCCCTGCCGTAATAATTTTAGATAGTGTCAGGCCAGTCATAGGCTTAGATGATGTCGTCCTTATGGGTGTTGAGCCTACTGTGGTGAAGGCTGCTATATGTATGTTTGTGGGAGATGGATTGGTGGAGTGAGCATGAGATTTTACTGAATTCTTACCCAGGCGTGTGTGCCACTCAGTTTTAGATAGGTAAAAACTGTTCAGGTTTTTGTCTTGCGGCCTCCTCTGTGCCTGTAATGGTCGCTGTGACTGAAAGGACAACAATGCTGCGATAGGAAATTAATGTACCGTGGCAGCGAATAGGGCCAGCGGCGTTGTTGTTCAGAGTTAAGACTTTCAGTTTCACAGTCACTCTTGCCCAGCAGTTTGGGTCCCAGGGCCGTCAATCTTAGCCCTACTACCAATCACGTGACGGCCCTGGGACAGCCCCTGCGCGCTGTGCGCAGTGCGCAACTGCACCTGCTGTTCTTAGCCTCTGATGCGTCACGGCGGTCACGCGCCCGCCAGGGAGAGTGCGTGCGCGGTGCGGTGGTGCGACTGTGTGTCGTGAGAATAAAGAACAATTAATACCGATGCCACGAGTCACGACGACGACATCAGAGACCACCGGTCCGACTCCAGACCGGCACTATTGCTGTGCTTGTGTCTATCCCCTTCAAATTTGGAACGGTGAGAGACTGCTGTCACTAGTAGAGAGAGAATAGTATAATTATTTTTAATGTATAATATACTGTATATATCATATGCATGTCCATGAAGTAAGTAGTAGTAAGTTAAAAATGTGGCAGTGCAGTGGCACACAAATGAAAACACGGCCCTGAGGGCAGGGCCCTCTTCGGGCGGCTGCACCTGCCACTAGCCAGGCTCAAGCTGGCTTTCTTACTATGCTGCCCCGCACATACCCTTTTTGAGTCAGCCTAGCCCACCCCCGCCGCCAAAACTACAAACTTGCATATTTTTATTGCCCAGGCAGGCTTGATAATATGCCCCTAATTCTCTGCAGACACCTGCATATATATATATTCCTTAATTATTTTGAGTCTAGAACTGTCCCTGAACCTGTTGAGTATTTTTATGTCCGGCCGGAGGATATTCTGCTTCTCCACACATTGGGTGTGGTATGTATGCAGATAACACACAGAGGGCCTCCCTCATATCTGATTGTACCTAACACACCACGGGCTTCGTTTCACTAATGAGTTCTGTAGTTCTGTGAGCTCTCCGACCTTGTTGAATTAAATGTTTCTTCTATGGCCTTTGTAAATATAGGAACTAAATATACAAACGTTCCTAAGGATTCTGTATGGTCCCGTTATTTGCCATCTGTGTCCACTGGCAGACTCGGAACGGAAGAGGTCCATGCGGTAAGTCGTGAGGGGGTGACACCATGAGTTACCCGCACCGGGTGACACCAACCCTAGTGACGCCACTGGAAGGGGGCACGATAGACAGCCCCTGACCCCCTAGGTTTTCTGAGGGGGGCTTAGGAGGCTCATAAAGGCTAAAAAAAAATATTTTACAATTATTTTTCGCGGGGGAAGCGCCCGGTACCCGCACCGGGGAGCGTACCGGGAAGCGTACTTTGGTGAAAAATAGTGAAAAAAGTTAGAAAAAGATAAACGTTTTGAATGATCAGAGGTAGAGTAGCTCTGAAAAGAGCTTTTGGGTTCTGTGGCTGATTTAGGTACCTACAAGTAGGTTCCAATACACAGTCTTAAATTCAGGAGGAAAATTCTATTCCCCTCATCTGAGAAGTGCACACCATCTCCTCTGTAGATGTCTTGCATGTTGTAACGAAAGTTATTATTGTATATTGAACCCATTCCACAGTCTCTCATGTAAGCAGAAACAGATTTATTCACATGTTTCCGTGCTTTCTCAAATTGTGGACAAAATTGGTTGGACCAGTTCCATTTCTGTCTTTGGCATATAATGGAATATACCAAGGCAGTTTGTGGAAAAAGTGTCATCAATTGATCAAAGGTGTCCTTTAAAAGCATTTCCAGACCAACCCCAGTCGTAGTGCCCAAATCATTTCCACCACAGTGCACTATTAAGAGGTCAGGGTTTGGCAGATGCAAAAAGGTTTTCACCAATGGTATCAATTGATGACATCTCAATCCTCTCTGGCCAATCCACTTGATTTCCACATTTGATAAATCAAGGTTGTGATAATTTCTGCTTGCTGCATACCTTTGAGCCCAGTGGATGTAGCTATGTCCAATAATCCATACAGAATACATGATGTGAGAAGGTTCTGGTGCAGTCAGATGAAGTGTGGGAATGAAATGGCAGTTGGAACAGTAGGAGTTTACAAAAAAATAATTGTGGAGTTTCCCTGCTGTTGAATCACGAGCAATGATTGGTGGATTCAGTTAGTTGAAAACAGAAAGTTAGGGTGCATGGTTGTGTTGTGTGTAAGAAGCAATTTGAATGGTTAAGAAAAAGTCACTAAAAGCAATAATGCCCTGGATAAGCTGAGAGGTCAAACATCCTTGCTGACTTAATTTGCAACATTGTAGAATAAACTTTTGAACCTGAGAGTTCAGTTAGGAGGGAGTTGCTATGGTAACAGAAAGAAAGATCTGAGAGGGGGAAGGGTGTTGGTTTGAAAATAGTGAGGGAAGACTTTTGATTGGTTGAAATAAGGCATATGTGTGCAAAGTTAGAGATTTTCTATGCCAGTCTTGGTTTCAGTGTATTGAGTGCACACCTTTTGCTCTGCTAAAGAAAAATTGGTGTGTGTGTCTGACACTGTTTTCAATCTCCCAAAGCATTTGTAAAGGTAAGCAATGATTTATTTAATTTAGATAGAGACTTGTTTGCTGTATGGAGAATATTTGGAAGCAGATAGTTAAGTTTCAGTAGTGAAATTGAATGCCTGTACATAGGTTCTGCGCAGTGTTTCTTAAATGTTATTCAAAAAACGATTTTGGGTGCAAATCAATGGTATTTTCATTTGGCCCTTATTTATGATTGCCTTGTGCAGCCGGTGCATCACTTTAAACATGGGAAATAAGTGACGCTCTTGTGGCGCAAGGCCTTCATAAATAAGGCCCTGAGTTTGTTGGCTGTTGATTTGTTTTTTGCTTTTTGATAATACTTATTATGAACATTTGCAAGATAGTGGATTTGTATTTTGGGACACAGTGATGTTTTAAAAGTGATATTGAGTGGTTGTACATAGGTTCTGCGCAGTGTTTCTTAAATGTTATTCAAAAAACGATTTTGGGTGCAATTCAATGGTATTTTCATTTGGCCCTTATTTATGATTGCCTTGTGCAGCCGGTGCATCACTTTAAACATGGGAAATAAGTGATGCTCTTGTGGCGCAAGGCCTTCATAAATAAGGCCTTGAGTTTCTTTGCTCTTGGTTTGTGTTCTGCTTTTTGATAATGCTTGATATCAACATTTGCAAGGTAGAGGATTTGTATTTTGGGAAACAGTGATGTTTCAAAAGTGAAATCCTGTGCTTGTACATAGGTTCTGCCCTGTGTTTTTTAAATGTTAATCAAAAAACGATTTTGGGGGCAAATCAATGGAATTTATATTTGGCTGTTATTTATGATTGTCTTGTGGCGCCAGTATGTCACTTTTAACATGGGAAGAAAGTGACGCACTGGTGGCGCAAGGATTTCATAAATAAGGCCCTGAGTTTCTTTGCTCTTGGTTTGTGTTCTGCTTTTTGATAATGCTTGATATCAACATTTGCAAGGTAGAGGATTTGTATTTTGGGAAACAGTGATGTTTCAAAAGTGAAATTCAGTGCTTGTACATAGGTTCTGCCATGTGTTTTTTAAATGTTATTCAAAAAACGATTTTTGGTGCAAATTAATGGTATTTATATTTGGGTCTTATTTAAGATTGTCTTGTGGCGTCGGTATGACACTTTTAACATGGGATGCACTGGTGGCGCAAGGCCTTTTTTTCAGAGCAACAGATTCAAATCAACTTTTTAAAAGCAAGCAAAAATGCCTTCAAGGCAAAGAAGTATCAAAAATACCATACATAAAAGGAGAACATCAGCAACAGAATTTATGGAATCCTCTACAACAACTACTTCAAAAAACACCAGAAAAGCTCCTGGTAAGACAATTAAGTCTTTTCTTCGCAACATATGTCGTACAAAAAGAAATGATATTGGCAATGTGAATATTCAGAAGGAGACAGCAAATCTAAAAAGGAAGGAGAGGCCCACAAAAAATTTCTCGATTGGAGTAGGAGAGAAGAGAATGGATAGCAATAGAAGGGTAAATCAATTTAGGGACATTCATAGGCGAATGTTTCGTAATAGGGTAGTTTTAAATTTGCTAAAAAATGATAAGAAAGGTAAACGGAGAACTGCTTTTTATAAGAAAAAGAAAAGTGTAGAGAAGATTGTTGATCAGGCTTTTGAAGTTAAGAAAAAATTATTTATTTTAGTAATCAATAGAATTAGGATACTTAATAAGGCAATTGATGTATTCAAATCGAACAGTAGATGGAAAAGAATTATTAATCGGACTCATTTTTGTGAAGTATTTTCTGGCGAATGGATGCATAGTTCAAGTTCTGAGCCATTTTTCAATGAAGAGAGTTACTTTCAGGAAAATGATTTGGTGCATGCAGTTGACACCAGTGGTCGAGCATATGAGGTGAAAGATGGTTGTGTGATGGAAAAAGAGAAACTTGTGTCTAGAGATGCAGATGAGGTGTTAGCTGATGAAGTTTTAGGGAGATGTACTAAGGTCCCGTGTACACATGGAAATGCAGTAGTATTTGTAGTGTGCGACAGGATTAAATCGATTTGCTTCGAAATTTCTTACGTACATATAGTAAGAAAAGTCTCAAACAAAAAATGAAGATCTTGCAAGAGTTAGATCCTTGCAGAGTGAGAGAAAGCACAGGTTTGCATGGGCATTCACTGGCTTGTCTTTCTAGAAAAGTATGTCAGAGTGTTTTTCATCATTTTAGGATGTTAGCAGTGCATCATAATAAGGTGAGGAAATTAGTGAGAAAGTTGTATTGTGCAAAAAGTCCAGCACTTAAGCTTAAACAGTTAAACAGTGCTCTTTTGCATGGATCTGAAGTGGATGTGAAGACTATTTGTGAAGAAATTGAGTTTTGTTAGTTTGGGAACATAGAGGACAGTGTAGAAATGCATATAGTAATGGATGGTAATGTGGAAGACAATGGACAGATTTCAAGTACAGAAAAGTTTGACGAGGAAATTACCAAGTTTAAGGTGAAATCAAGTGAAAGGCCTAATTTAACTTGTGTGTGTTGTCGACGGATTAATTATAAGATTCATACTAGGTTAGTTGATTTATATGCAAAATGTGAATTGGAAAATAATAGTGAATGGAAGGATTTTGTAAGTTATTTGTTGGTGGAGAATTCTTTTGATTTGAGTTTTGATCAGCGTATTTGTAATTATTGTTTGAAAAAATTAAATGAAAATAGAATTTCTGCTAGAGCAGTTCATAATAATCTTCAGTTGATAGATATTCCTTCTGAATTGATGGATTTAAATACTTATGAATCAATTTTGATTCAATGTGTCCATCCTTTTCAAGCTATTGTTCGCATGGAGCCTAAGATAGGGAAATTACCTCCTACAGATTTACAAAGAGGATTAAAGAGAAGAGTTGTTTATTTGCCTCTAGATGTCAAGGAAAATATTGATACAATTGGTATAGAAAGAGTAGAAGAGGATCCTCCAGTTATTCTAGTTAATGGGGTTCCAACAAAGAGTAAGAAAATCTGGCAAGATTTAGTGGATGTTAGGAAAGTCAAAAAGGCAATGTTGTATTTGGTCAAAAACAATGAGTACTTTAAAGATGTAAGTGTTGGAGCAGAGGAAACAGCTACAGAAGCAGACAGTGATTGTTCAGTTGGCCAAATTGAAAAAGTTGATGTGTCTAGAAGTGAAGAAATATATGAACATTATACTGTTCATCCTTTGCATTCCAAAGAAGTAATGGGGAATGCAATTGACTTGTTTCAAATGAAAGCAGCAAAAGGAAGTCCCATTAGTGTATGGGAAGAAAGTTTGGAAGCTCGTTGTTTTCCACAGTTATTTTCAACAGGTCGTGGTGGACGATATGACGATCGACCAGTTCAAATTCCTGCAGCTGAATACCGGACTTTAAGATTATATGCTGAAGATTCAAGGTTTCGGCAATGCATACCGTATTTGTTTCATCTACTGTATGAAAGTGATTTGTCTGGTCTTTCTTATGCAGTTAATCATATATTAAAAAGTGGAGCTCATTTGCAAAATGTTTCTGCAAGGGACTTTATGGAGAAAGTCAATCTGCAAGACAGTATTTTGGAATCTCAGCTAATCAATCTCATGGCATGTCAGCGTGGAACCAATTAGTATTGGTTCCGTCGTCATGGAGAATTGAAATGTATGCTAAGAAACTTAGGAACTCCTACATGGTTCCTCACTTTTAGCTGTGCTGAGTATGCATGGGACGACTTACTTCAATTTCTACGAGAGGCAAATGGAAACATACAAAATATAGAATTGAAAACACCTGGAGAACTGTGTTCTTTGGATCCAGTGAATGTTTGCAGATATTTTAATCATAGATTTGAAGCTATGATGTCTTTCATTACCAACAAAAAAAATCCTCCCCTTGGAGAGGTTTTGGATTTCTTTTGGAGGAAGGAATATCAAGCGAGAGGTGATCCTCATATACATATGTTGTTATGGATTAAAAATGCACCCAAATTTGGATCAGATTCGGATGAAATAGTAATGAGTTTCATTGAAGAGTATTCAACATGTGCTGTTCCAAAAACTACTGAAGAAAACAGTTTAAGGCAACAAGTTTTACGTTTTCAATCTCATCGTTGTGGAAAGTACTGTCGTCGAAAATTTAAAAACAAGGAAAAGTACTACGCAAAATGTCGTTTTGCGTTTCCACGACCAGTGATTTCTAAGGGAAGAGTAAATAATTTGATGTCATCTCTACGACATACTGTGACAAGGAAATCTCCCAAAAATACATACAATTTAAAAAGAAACAAAGAGTCTAAGTACATCAACGATTACAACCCAGTGATTTTGTCCATGTGGAATGCTAACATGAATATTCAGTTTGTTGCTGACAACTCTATTGCTGTGGCTCGATATGTGACATCTTACATCACAAAAAAAGAAAAGACAGAACTGAAGGAAATGTGGGAGGACATTTCACATGAAAAGAGTCTAAGCAAGAAATTATACAGTTTCAGTCTGAAGATGTTGTTGCATCGAGAAATTGGAGCATATGAATGTTCTGATCGGTTATCATCAGCAAGTCTCTATGCCAAATCAAGAACAATCATTTGGGTGAGTCTAGGTCTTGCTGCAACACGAAACCGAGTTTTGAAATCTGTACAAGAAATTGAATATTTGGCGGAGAAAGAACCAAACAGTACAGATATTTTGAAGACAAATATGTTGGATACATACTATCCAAATAGAATTACTCACCTCGAGAACACTTGTTTGTATGAAGTTCTGCAAAACTACAGTTATAAGAGGAACATCACAGAAGATATCAATAATAGAAAATATGCAGTCATTGGCTATGTAGGATGTCTAGTGAAGCAGAAAAAAGGCCATTTGATTAATCATCGAAAATTGAGTTGCGAAGCTCCAGACAAAAGAGAATTTTACTATTTAGCTCTTTTGCAACTCTTTAAGCCATGGCGTACAGAAGAGGAACTACTTGGAGATTTTCTCTGTTATGAAGACTCTTTTAATGCAACTAAGGATACCATAGAATGTCCTATTTTTCTAAATTATCTGCAAATGTTGAACGAAGAAATAGCGCAAGAAACCACAATTGCTGAAGAGATTGCTAGAGACAGTTCTCAAGACAGTCAGAGTTCTACTTCATTGAGTCAGGATCCACTAGGAGGACCTATTATCCAAAATGAAGCTGCCACTGCCATGGATGAGGTGGAAAGAGCTATGGAACAAGCTCAAGAGGATGGAGTTAACTTAGAAGATTTGGTAAAGCAACTAAACGTTGAGCAGAAAAAGATATATGATGAAGTTACAGAACAGATTGAACATGGATTCAGACATGAGAAAAAAGAGTGCTCATGTACATCATTTGAGCCTGTCCCAATGTACGTAAGTGGAGAAGCAGGGACAGGAAAAAGTTTTCTAATTAAAGCCATTGCAAGTTATCTGCAGAAAACTACTGATTCACCGCTGTCTTGTGTTGTAACTGCTCCAACTGGTTTGGCAGCACATAACATTAAAGGGATTACTCTACATCGTTTACTGATGCTGCCAGTTGAGCATGATAATAAATTGCATTACAACAAGTTATCTGGAGATGCGTGTTCTGAAGTTTCAAGAGTCTTGAAGAAAATGAAACTTCTTATCATTGATGAAGTAAGCATGGTTTCAAATCTAATGCTTGCTTTTGTGCATTTGAGAATGCAAGAAATTCTTAGAACAGAGTATGATGTGTTATTTGGAGGAAAACACATTATTGTTTTTGGAGATCTATTGCAGTTGACTCCAGTAAAAGGACAACCAGTGTTTAAAATGCTCACACATAAAGATACCAGGAAGTCCCTTGGAAGCATTGGGAACGTTAATATATGGTTACATTTTAAATATGCTGAACTGCTTCAAAATATGCGACAGGCAAAGGATGAAGATTATAAAAATATTCTACAAGATGTAAGAATTGGAAAAGTAAGCGAGTTTGGGAAAGAAGCTTTACATGCTCGATTAATTTCAAATTTGTATCCAAATGAAAACATTCTTCCTGAGAATATTTTTTTAAAAATTACTGAGAAGAAATCTGGGATATGTTTGATGCCAACTCTGCAAGAATGTTCCATCTTCAACAACACAATGTTAGAGTTAGAAAATGAAGAGATTGTGAAACTGGAAGCAATAGATAAAATAGAGCATATGGGTACAACAATTGTTTTGTCCGAAAATTTGAAAACCAAATTGGATTCATTAGAGAAAACTATATCTAAAACAGCTGGTTTTGAAAAGACTCTGAATGTGTGTTTAAATTGTCGTATCATTTTGAGAAGAAATTTAAATGTTGAAAGAGGTCTGTAAAATGGAGCAATGGGTTATGTTGTTGATTTTGTGAATTATAGAAATAGAGATGGAATTGAATTTTTAAAAATAAAATTTGATGGCATTGAGCAAGTACAACAAATCAGTCGTTGTTCTGCTAGATTTTTACTTGTAAAATACTTATATGTTCGCCGAAAACAGTTTCCTGTTTGTTTGGCATATGCAGTAACAATTCATAAATCTCAAGGTGTAAGTGTAGATAATGCTTTAGTGAACATTGGAAGATCTGTGTTTAAAGAGGGTATGGCATATGTGGCATTATCCCGAGTCAGAACTTTATCAGGATTGTACTTGATTGCGTGTGATGAGACAAAGATTTGTGCAGATCTAGATTGTGTTAAAGAATACAATAGGTTAAGAAGAGAGTATGCTCCACATTTGCCTCAATATCCTCTGTTTGAAAAATGTGTGGTAGGCTGAAAAAGGTGAAATGAGAGTAATTGCAGTGAGGTAGTAGCAAAAAGACAAAAAGTAGATGAAACTGTAATTCAAAACAGAAAGAAAAAGGATTGTGAAGAAAATGTTGTTGGATTTCAGTTTGAAAATAGTTCTGGTGTCAACTGCTATGCTAATGTAGTGGTTAATGTTGGTTTTTTTCTTCAAACTTTACAAGAACAGATTGTTGAAAATCGGGATCAAAGATTGTGTGGTTTATTGAATTATGTGTTTGAGAAATGTAGCAGTGATAGAGCAAAAATAGAAAGTGTAACAGAAATTCGAAATATTTTAGATATGTGTTCTGGTCAAGATACATTTTCACAGAACATTTAGCAGGATTGTCAGGAATTTTTTATGTATATGTTTGGTGTTTTGGAAGATGAAGGTGTAGATGTAGATAATCTTTTCAGCCTTTCATATCAATGGCAGCATGACTGCCACAATTGTAGTTCATCAAGTAATACTAGAACAGATACTGAAAGATTTATATATTTGACTTTACCTGACTGTAAATCAGTGTCATTTAAAAATCTAGTTAAAGCAGCTGATCATAATATGGTGTGTACCCAATGTAGCTGTCCAATGCTATCTACATTATTTATACAAAGTTATGGTCAGTATATCATTTTAGTTTTCCAACTATGTAGACCTGATGGAACTAAATTGTCAACTTGTATCAAAAATTTTGTGGCTTCTCAGTTATCAATTTCAGGAAGAACCTTTACAACTGAAGCTATTATTTATCATGACGGTCCTTTGACAACTTCAGGACATTATACATGCTACTTAAAATGTGAAAAAGGTTGGAGTTACTGCAATGATTCTCATTTGACTTATAAACAACTTTTGCCTTATGACTCTAAAAATTCTTACCTAGTGTTTTTAAAACCAAAGTTTTAGTAAAGGGAATTGGCCTTTGAAGACGGGATAGATAATAAAAGTTAGTTAGTTAGTTAGTTAATCTAATGTTTTAAATTATTTATCTCATATAGGTACTGTAAGTGGATCTCAAAGTAAAAAATACTCATATATCAGACACGATTTGGCCGTAAGGAAAGTGTAAGGTATGATGTTCTTAGATTTTTTTTCATAGGAAGTCGATGAAATGGAAGTTATAGAGAACAGCAGACTTTTTTTCCACCAAAAGGACCTTCACTATCTTCTATTTGGCCTCACGGAAAAGTAAGTGAATTAAAGATTAGTGTACTTATATGAGTTGTAAGTGTTTATGTTTTTTTTAAACACAATCTTTTAGATTGTGCTTTTTTTTCCCGCTGTTATATGATGAAGAGTTTGAACTCACTAATTTAAGTGAAATTCAATATATTCTGAGAACAGCAAAAAAAACCTATGTAACATGTTGCATAAGTTATTCTATAGTTTGCATTGTGTAATTTATATTGTATTCCCATTGTCTCACACTCATTTTCCTTTTTCCACCCTTATTTAGCTCCCTTTACTCACTTACACTGCCTTTCTTTCACTTTGTTTCATCACTGTTCCTTTACTCCACTTCATTCACAACTCTTCAATCCAATTTCAACTCTCCCTTCCACCACTTTTCATCTTTCTCACATTCTCTCGGTACCACTGCTTTAGTTCTCTTCCCCTCTATTTCCTTCTTTTGCTCCTTTACTCTTTTTGCAATCTTCACTCATTGTACTGCAGTTCACTCAGTCCTTCTCTTTGACTTTCTGTCTACTTACTTCCTCACTCCTTTTTCCTCTATCGTTCTATATTAACTTCATTCCTTACATCCCTTCACTCTGTGACTCCCCTTCACTCACTCTCAGTCATCTTCCATTCCACTTTCTTATTAATAGTTCCGCATTTAGACTCCACTCCTTTTCACTCCTTTTCCTTTTACTTTCTTCTCTTTCCTGATTTCCTTTTGGTATCTCACATTCTTTTAGTATCTTACTTATCTTCAGTAATTTGTTCTCTTTCTATTTCTTTTTCCCTCTTTTTTCTCTTTCTACATTACTTTATTTCTGTTTTTGTATTCTTCACTATTGCTTTATTTCTTAGTACACTTTTTTTGATTTTTTACCTCTTGACCTGTTTCTTCTATTTTAAAAAATATATTTTACTAATTATAACTTGTTTTTTCTTTTGTCTTTCACAGATACAAAGTGTAGTTTAAAGATGCAAGTAAGTTTTCATTAATTATATGGTGAGTGTGAGTACAAAATGTAGTTTATCATCACCCTTTGGTTTAACCTCACTACTTTTCTCTCACCCTACCTCACCTCTGTTTTCTTACTCTACTTCCCTCACTTATTCTTATACTCCATATTTACTTCTCTTTTCCTTACTTTCCTACCACATTCAACTTCTTTCAGTGCCCCTGCTCACCCACACTCCCCCTCTTTTCTTTTTTTTCTGCTTCACTTAGTCCCTTTCTGACACTCCTTCCTTTACTCTCTCTGTTCTTTCTCTCTGTCACTCCCCATGTCTTACCCTTATTCACTTTTATCCACCCTCTTTCACTCCTTTTTACTTACACTCACTGCTATTTTCTTTCCCTCCGTCACCACTGTTCCTTTTCTCTGGTTCCGTCACTACCTTTCATTCCTCATCCTTTACTCTCCTTCCTTTTACTCTCATCACCCATTCACATTCTCCCAGAACATCTGCTTTAGTTTTCTTCCTCTTTCTTCTCTTCTTTTGCTCCCTTATTCATTTTCCTTTTCTCAGTTACTTCCTCTTATACCTTTTCTCTGTTTTACTATCTATTACACAGTTCCTCTGTGTTCCTCCCTCTAACTCTCTTTCTCTTTACACCACTCTTTTTATCCCCATTCCTCATGCTCACTCCTTCATTATTTTTCTTTTCTTTTTTTTTGTTGGTGCGCTGACGGGACGCGCCCCGGTACGCGCACCGGGGCGCACACCGGTATGCGCACCGGGAGCGCTCCAGAGTGAAATATAAAAAAATATATACTTTTATAAAACAAAATATTATATTAATATACAACATAGGATTCATTTTTAGAAAAACATACCTTTTTAAGCTATAGATATTTGCGAAAAAATAACCCTAGAAATTCACTAAAAAACACATAGGTATGAGACCCTATAAAAAGTTAAGAATTAGCAGATAAATAACCTATGAAATTCACTGAAAAAACCATAGGTTTCACACCAGTTATAGTTAGGAATTAGCATTTAAAAAACCTATGAAATTCACTGAAAAAACATAGGTTTCACACCAGTTATAGTTAGGAATTAGCATTTAAAAAACCTATGAAATTCACTGAAAAAACCATAGGTTTCACACCAGTTATAGTTAGGAATTAGCATTTAAAAAACCTATTAAATTCACTGAAAAAACATAGGTTTCACACCAGTTATAGTTACCTGGAAATTTTACTGACATAAAACCATTGAAATTCCCACGTTATAGTTAGTTGGATTTACTATAACTTGCGCGTGTAATGCACTGCTGATGACATCACATATTACATCACTCATGACATGGTCAGTGACATCACTCATGACATCACTGATGACACTATCCAGGGAATGTGTGTCTTTCTGTAAAATAAATATGTTTTATATATGTATATGTAAAGGTCGATGGAAGAATAAATGTTTCAATAAGTGTCTTAATGGATGTTTTTAAAAAAAATAATTGATTGGTTAACTGGCTTATTAAGTGTATCATACAGGTACATGCGTCAATCTCGGCATTTGCGATTCCTTAATTGCAAGTTTAAGGATCCCCAAATTTGATTGGTCAAGGAGGAGGAGAGGTCATCACACCACACCAAAAATAAGACTTTTACCGTCTCTTATTCAAATTTTCGTTCCCGCCCATCACATTTAGGTTCTCATGACGTTTTATTCCACCCAACAATGGATGTTCTATTGACAAATAAATTGTTAAAATTTTAGGTTCACAAGTTCGGGTTCCCAGGAACATCATCTAGTCAGTCAGCTCCTTGGCTACAGTCCAAAGGTCATTGTTCCAAAGACTTGAGACTTTTGCGCAGTTGCAGTTTCAACAAAGATGGAGTACAGCGTTACAAGTCAGGTCAGTTTTCAGAGTGTAACATGAAATGTAAAAGAAACAGTTTTAGAACACTGAATAAATGAATGCACTGTATACCACTTATTTCTTCTCTATTCCCATTACTTTATTTTTAACTATTGTGTTATTGTTAGGAAGAACGAACAGCTTAGCTAAAGTAACAATGCAAGCTTCATGCATGCGGTTACACAAAGAACCCATTTTAGTACTAGTGCGCAGAAGCGAGAAATTCCCTCCAAAGCAAAGAATACGTCATGCCACGTGAGTATGACAGACGCATGTACAGTAGAAAATCCCGAGTAGCAGCAGCCATTTTATTGCAAGCGTATTACAGTTAGTAAAACACATAAGCAAGCTTCCCTCTGATACTCATATGTTTATGTAAAATGTAAGATTAATAAAAACAAACATGTTGATTAATTCGTTAACGTTATTCGAGGGTCATGAATACAAGCAAGTCACTTCACGTGCGAATCCTTGCTCCATCAATCCCCTCTTTGATGATATTTTATATCATCACCAAATTAATGAAACAGATACCAACTTTTCACAATTCACTCAACTCAATCTCTTCAAACTTTCTATTTTGTTTATTCTCATTATTGTTGTGAAAATCTTTTCACTTTCCTATATATTTTCCCATTCACTTCTTCTAATTCAACCTCATCAATATTTCTCTTTACTCCTCGCCTATTTACGGAGTATGTCTTTTTATGCTTTCGACATTTGCAACAGATCATTATTCCTAAAACTAATAAGCCTATTTCCACCATTGGCATCAGTATTCTACCTACAAAACGTTTTCCTACATTAGAAAGCCAACTACCTATAGAGGAGAGACCATCAGTAAGTCTCTTCCATGCACTATCAACCTCCAGTGGTTTGAGCTCTTTTTCCAAATTAGTAATATTCCTCACATACTTCTTAATTTCAACACTTTTGTCAGGTATATAAGTGCAACAATGTTGCGCTTTCAACATTCTACAGACTTCACCCTCTTTTGCCAATAATGTATCAAGAGCAAGTCGGTTTTGTAAAACCATTGATCTGATCAAAACCAATTCGGTATTGACCATTAAGAACCCTCCAGCAGTGTCAGTTGATAACCAATCCACTACTGTTGACAATTTGCTGATTCTATGTGTATTCAGAGCCACTCCCTCTGTAGGTATCAATACACTAAATATATCCCCCACTATTTCACCAAAACTAGCTCTTTTACTACGCATTAATCCATTAGTTTCTTCATTGTTTCCAGTGATTTTGTCCACATGATATATTTTTGGGAAAACTATTCCAAAATAACAACTCCCATACCAATGGTCTGGCAATTTGTAATAAGCCTTGTTTCCGCATGTAAAATAAATTCAAGGAAACACAGGTTCAGTTCCATCTTTGAAATCCCAACCCCCAATTACCTTATAATTGTGTTCACATTCACTGGAACCTACGAATATATTGTTATAGTAACTAGTTCTGTCTTTGTGGAGACACAGTTTCCCCTTCTTTTCGAAGTCCAGCAACATAGCAGCATTGGTTTTACCATTTGGGGTGTACCCTACACTTTCAGCCCATTTAGAAATGTTATGATTCTTATTATTAGCCTTTCTTTGGAAATTCTCTCTCCTTTTCTCAACTATAGTCAAAAATGTTTTCTCTTTTTCTTGTAATAAGCATGTTAAATTATTCTTGTGTGCTTCAGCTATATCCATGGTACCTATTGTTAGAAAATATTCACCCATATAACATGTTACATCACTTTTAGTATGTACAGGATTCAGGTTACTACATATAGGAAGTACTGAAAACATCACATCTGAATTAGAATAGTAATACTCTAAAGGTCCTTTCTTTTAGAATAAACTCGCTAAAACACTACATGAAATTCCATATGTTAGTGGTAAATGGTGGTAGGTCACACCCTTAGCTACAGAAGTAGGTAACTTCATTATGGCTGAGATACCCGCCACCCCCTCTCAACACAATCCCCAAGGATGGGAAACCGGAAACAGTTCTGAAGTCTTTGGAAGACGGGAGGGAGTAACCCCCCCGGCCGTATTTATTAAAATATGAAACAAAATTAAAACATTAAATAAACAGTTTCATATTATGTACAATTTCATTACCACATTGCGATGTTTGGCTAACCTTAACAGATTCTCTAATACAAAGGTTCTCCTAGCCGAACTAACATCCTGCAAAACATTTACTTGAAATTTTGAAATTGTACATCCTAACGTTTAAGGGCCAACGGCAAGGTCGTAACCGGTGTCAAGATCCCTAACCCAGAAATATCGCCCTCACTTGTGAGGGGCGGCCCAGAGGCGTACCTCAAGTGCAATTACCAATTTCCCTTGACTTGACGGGGGCCCCAATAAAACTCGACGCCACTTAGAGGTCGTACGAGGACTCGTGTGAGGTATCTAGAAGGTCGCGTAGACCCCCCCCCAAACCCCACACAACTTACCATATCTGCCGTCGCAGACGTCCTGGCCCCGGGAAATTCCCCAGGAGGGGGCTGTAACCCCTCCTACCCAGGAAGGGGCCTTGACCGCCTTTCCTCTTCTTTCGGCGACCCATCCTTAGAAGGGACCGCCTCCCCGTTGAGGGGCCAATGGCCACCTCCCCCGAGCGCTCCCATCCGTGCTGGGTGACGCCCACTCATAGGGATCTTCCAATTAGTGCTCACCGATCATGACCTTACCGCCACAGGCCGGATAGTTGGCCGGCTATCCGGACCCCCCACACACTCCTACCTAAAGGTCATGGTGTAACGTTTTTAGCCATGCTAAGAAGTCTCCTATGAGTAATTCATTCCCCACTCGAGACAAATGCACTCCATCCCCCAAATACATACTGTCATCATTAATACACCCATGTGAAATAGCATGCAGTGTCTTGGAACGGAACAACCTACTCACTTTGTTATTAAGCTTCCTAACAGAATGATTTAAAGCAGGAACCGAAATAGCCCCCCGCCACACTTTTCGTGGGATCATATGGGACCACGCAATTGTGCACCCTGGAACTCTCCTCGCTAACCAACTTACAGTGGAAAGCATCGCCTCAAGAAGAAGTCGTCTACCAGTGGTGACCAAATCATTACCCCCAAGATGTACTATCACTACAGACGGCGGTGACCTCGTCCGCCCTAGCAACCCTCAAAAAATGATTGAAACTGGTCAATACAGAGACCGCCTCTTCCGTAGAAGGACACACTGTACCCGTATTCCCCAGCTACGTGAATCGTATCACCTGCCTTGAATACGTCTGCGGCACGTCTCACGTATGAGTGGCCCACAACCCACACCTCCTTTTTCACAGCCGGTGATGTCTGACCGCTGGCCTGGTGTAGGGTCGACTGCAAAGTCCGCCCCGCCTCGTAGGCTTGCGCAACTGAAAACCAAACAAAAAACAAGAAGCGTGAGTACATTGCTACAGCTTCACAACATGTGCAACCGCACATACCTTTTATAACAATTGGAGGACCAACGCCCCACCCGTTTAACTTGTTCAACATCCAGACCCCTGGCTGTAGCTTCTGTAGCAGCCCCTATCCGAAAGGAATGGGTCCCAAACTCGCCCGGGTTCAAGCCCGCAGCGGCAATCGACATCGCAAGCACCCGCTGAAATTGAAACTTTGTCAGTGGGGTGGCGTCAGCGTGTCTCAACAAGGTCCCCCCCCATGATGCCACCCTTCGTGCTAAATAATCTTCTAGACACCTTACCGGGCACATGGAGGACCCGGGAATCCCGCGTATGATTACGCAGTCACCCATCCCACTTCGATCGGTCTTGGACCTGACAAATGAGACCGTTATCGTCTCCCCTCTGATCTGGACGTGCTCCTGGCACAATCCTCCTGTCACATCCTGCTTGTTCCGTGCCACTAATTCGCTTACCCGCATAGCCCCATGGAATGCCAGCGTAAAAGCGGCTCGGAATAACACTGTCTCAAACTGAGATGAACACGTAGCAGGGAGTCTGGATAATAACTGGGCCAGCCTATCCAAACCTATCGGGCGCCTCTCATTTACTCTGCGACCCTCAAGGCGTTGCCACCCCTGTAGCGCTTTCTGTACAACGAAAGACGCTGTCGGGTCATGGATCCCGTGAGCCCTAGCAACAAAGGAAATGGCAGCCCGATGCCTCTGAACCGTGGCCACCGATTTCCCGACCCGATGTAAGGACATCAGAAAATACACCACCCACTCTTCCTGGCCCCAAAGCTCCTCCCTATCAGTCCCCAAAAAGGCCAAATAGGACCGGAACGCCCCTTCATATGCCTTCCTCGTCCTGGGTGCTAAACTCTCTCCCACGAGGTTACGAAGTTCGGGGCACCGAGAGACCAGAGAGCTTCGGGAAAGGGTGCCGGCTCCGGGTCCGCTGTGGGAAGGAAACCCCAGAAAGCCTGCATACGAAAACGAGACAGTGCATCAGCCGCCTGGTTCATTACCCCTGGGACATGTCTTGCTCTGAATAGCACATTCAATTGCATACAAAGTAAAACAATTTCCTTGAGCAGTCTCAAAATCCATTTGCATCGTGCTGCCTGACTATTGATACACTCGACCACGGTCATATTGTCAGACCAAAATACCACAGAGTGATCTTTGAACCCTTCGGGCCAAGTTCTCAGGGCCACTAAAATGGGGAAAAGTTCCAGGAAAGCAATGTTACTTGTCAGTCCACTATCATGCCACCATGTCGGCCACTTTTGTGCAGACCATCTCGTGCCGAATATGGCACCGAAACCTATGCTCCCTGCCGAATCTGTCCACAGCCCCAGCTCCTCAGAGGACACGGCTGGTTTGTTCCAGACGACTCGACCATTGAAATCCGCCAGAAATGCCAACCATATGCGCATGTCCTGGCGGACCTCTGCCGAGAGCCTTGTGCGATGATGGCACTCCTTCAGGCCGACCATGGCTTGAGCGATCGAACGGGAAAAGGGGCGGGCCATTGGTATGACCCTCAGGGCAAAATTCAACTGGCCAACTAACTGCTGTAATTGATGCAGCTTAACCTTAGGTCCCCCTATACACATCTGCAGGGATGTCCTGAACTTTGACACTTTGTCAGCTGGTAAACGAAAACAACCTTCTGCGGAGTCTAACTCAATCCCCAGAAACTCGAGGCAAGTGGAAGGCCCCACAGTCTTACCTGGTGCCAATGGCACGCCAAACTGATTCATCAAGACACAAAACTGTGCCAAAGCCTGCCCACATTCCGGGTCCCCGGCTGCCCCCAGGAACAAAAAATCATCAAGGTAATGCATCACATTTTGGAAACCCGTCTTCCTTGTGAAGACCCATTGTAGAAAACTACTGAATTTTTCGAAATAGGCACAAGATATAGAGCACCCCATCGGCATACACCTATCCATGTAATAATGACCCTGAAACATGAAACCTAAGAGACGCTGATCGTCTGGATGTACCGGGAGCAACCGGAACGCTGACTCGATATCAGATTTTGCCATCAGCGCCCCGGGCCCCAGGCGATTCAAAATGGCTACGGCCTCATCGAAGGATGCGTACCGCACCGAACACACTTCCGGGTCTATCGCTCCGTTTACAGAAAGACCACGTGGGGCTGATAAATTATGTATCAGCCGAAACTCACCCGGGTCCTTCTTTGGGACCACACCTAAAGGGGAACAAACAAAATTAGGAACCGGTGGTACACTAAACGGACCGGCGACTCGACCTCGAGTAACCTCCTTCCTGATCTTATCCTGTACCACCGTCGTATGCTGAAAGACCGATAGCTGATTTTTACATTTCGTTGCACCTTGAAAGTCCCCCACTGGGATGCGGAAACCATAAGAAAACCCGTTCCGCAACACCCCAGCAGAAGCACGATCCGGGTATTCACTGAGCCAAGGAATCATTGCCAAGGTATCAATCGGGGTAGGTAAAGGCGCCCCTCGGACTATGTTAGACCTGTTTGGCGCCTCCTCTACCCCCGTTATCACCCGTTTTGGCTCTGCACGTGGACTCAGGATGGGATGATTGCCCACACCCACTACATTCGTGTCTAAATTTGCACGATCCCTGGGGCCTAGTGCATTTACCCCTGTTGAAGTTCCAACAAACCCCCTTTTTTCCTGTGTTACCGGCAGGCTTCGAGTAATTGTCTGTACCCGCACCCGACCGAAAGGGCGTCCCCGCATACTGGCGGGAAGATTCGCCAACGATACTCCCTACTAATGGCAATTTTAACATACCAGTCTCCTTCATTTTGGACCATGACACAGAATCATAACAATCCCATGTTAAGTTTTTATCATGTTCTTTAGCTTTTCTAAACAGGTTATCATAGCAGAACCAATGATTACCCTCGTGTGATACCGAGTACCCCATGATTCGTGACTGATAAATCGGCAATTCGGGTAACAGATCGGGCCTTCGCTCCCCCAAGATCGATGTAAAAACCCCCCACGCTTGGCCCCAATTGCCAATGTTTTCATTTACCTTAAAGGCGGCCATTTTTGCGCGCCAAACACTCGGATGCATGAGCTCCTTCTGGCCCTTGACATGCTCCATCTCATAGTGATCAGTAAGCAACGAGAATAAGTTTACGTATTCCCCTGCCCATATCTTTTCCTTAATAGCCAAAGGAACATGCTGACCCAATTTTTCCCTACGAGAGGGTGCCGACTCATCCCTCGCAATCGGCAATGGCCGCTTACCTGCACCGGACGTTGTCTCTGCTACTGAACCCGTCCCCTGTGGCTTCTCTACTGCTGCAGCCGGCGTGGACACCTTCGCTGCTTCCCGTGACTCACGCAGTTGCTTCATTAGCTCCTGCGCGTCGACAGCCGTGGCGCCCTCGCTACCTTTTCCCAACCACGCTGCCAATTGTGCTGCCAGCTCGGGCGGCATATCTTCCTCGGACACGGGGGTGACCACAACGGGAATCGGATTCCCTTCCTTCGGCACGGGAGTTGGTGCCTCGAGCGGGGCACTGGGACCCGGGATGTCTTCTCCCGCTGCTCCCCTCCTGGGCCTCTTGTTTTTCCCTCCCGGGGCTGATCCCGCCAAAGGACGTATCGGTCCCCCTTCCTCGTTCTTATCCATTCGCCTCTTTAGTTCGGTCATCTCCTTCATGAGAACGCGCAGCATCTGTTCAGTAGTCATGCGCTTTCCCGCCTTCTTCGGCATTCTCCAACAGAGTATCTGCAAAACAAACAAGAACGATTACAACGCTCAAAATTGGCTCTTCGTTCCGTCTCGAGCTCACGTGCAGCGAGGAGGTGCAGCTTCAGAGCACAGGAACAAGAGGATGCCTTCGGATCTTGCTTCTCCTTTTATCCGTCTTCAGGGCGGGCGTAAACCCACCCCTGCCTGCCCCTAGGGCGTGGCCAGCCGCGTCAGTGTCTAGGCCAACCCACTCTAGGGCGGGAAAAGGCGCGCCCCGGCTACGCCGCTTCGGGCATACCAGCCGAGACTCGCCTCCCGCCCAAGATGGCTTCCCGGGGGGATCGTGGTACTCTGCCATACGTTCGGGGGGACCGAGTGGTCGCCCCTTTCCAACATACATAACAATCTTCTATTTCCATCGCTTCTACATAATGTACTAATAGGTTTACAAATACATTTAAATGAGGTTTTTTTTATTCTAGTATAATGTAGTTCTTCCTCATCTGATGCTTCTAAATCTACCTTCTGTTGTCTAATTCTAAGTGCTTTCTCCTGTGTATCTATTCTTGCAGGTGTATCTGTCGTTTGTAGTTCCTCTGTATCTACTAGTGTTTGCCTAATAGTATCGTTCTTCATATTTCTACTCATTATGTAAGGAATAGCTATTGTCAGTCCTATCCAAACTATGAATACTATTGCTATACTACATACACATACTCTACAGCATGTTTTTAAACAATTTTTTTTCGGTCTTCCATTAACAGTACAATCAGCCATTTCTAGCTCAGGAGATTCAACCCATCGTTGTAAATTTTACGCCGCCTTTTACCCTGTGAAAATTTTAGGTTGGTCTCACTTCTTCGTCAGTTTGATCAGCAATCAATTTTTCATCACTGTTGTCACTTTTTTCCAAGTTTTCAAAATCTTCCAACACAATGTATGTCCATTCAGGGTCTTTGTAATTATTATTCAGTATTTTTAGTCTTGGACTTCTCCTTCTTGTTTGTATCACAGGTTGATCAGCTTGACTTGTTATTTCATTCAGGTGCTTCATCAATTGTTTTTAAACGTAGTCTTAGTCTTTTGACAAATCTAGGCCACTTGTCTCCTTTTCTGAGTCTTTTAGCTGGCACTGTGCTTTGGCCTTCTTCCAACGCTCTTTTATTTTCATTCAGTTGTGGCACATCTATTTCAATGCTGTCTTCTCTATCCCTCTCTAGCTGACTAGGTCCAGGTCTTATTTCTGTTTCTTCTGCCTGGTTACTAATCTGGCCTTGTTCAGGTATGGGCTGACTTTGATTTTTATTGCCAGTGGGTTCTTCTAAAGTTAAGAGAGGATATAGGCCTTCCACTATCATGTTCTGTTGCCATTGTTTCATTTGTTTATCTCTAGTTTCTCGTGGATACTTAGGGCAGAATTTACTCAACCCTTTGTCACTTCTGGGTCTGTCTCGCTCAAAAGCCTCAATCTCCCATTCTTCTAGTGCCTCATACTGCGTTAATCTAGGCCAGGGATTTAAATAATTCATACGCGTCCTAAAATTGAACAGAATTTTGCCATTAAAAGTACCATTTTGGGGAAATGCCAAAACTCTGTCATCTTTAGTATATTCCACCCAATTTTCTTTCCAAACACAAGTATGGTAGCCTCTGTCAAACATCATATATGATGCAGGAGTATTCGGTGGTGGAACAATAATTCCTTCTCTAGTTTTAATTGGTTTCTCTTTTTTAAAGAAATTCTTAACTTTATTTACAAATGACATTTTCTTTCACCTCCGTACATAGTATAAGGTCTGCCCCTTATCATCTGCTCTCTAGCAAATCCTAAGTACCTCCTATCTGGTCTGTTTCCGTCAAATGGACCTATTTGCCACATATAGTTTCACCAGGTTTCTTGGTTTTCAATTATACTCGTTTGTTTACTTAAAGTGCTTTTTATACCAGTGTGTTTCTTATTTTTCTTCAACCAATCAACACTGTAGTTACAAATAACACTTAACCAATGAGTGCTTGGCCTTTCTTGTGAGACGAGTTCCCACGCTCCTGCGCTCACCCCTCCTTTACAATTACTATCTCAGCTACACGTCCGCTGTTTCAACTAATACCAGCACGGCTCTGAGTGACGTCAGCGCAGCACCGCGACCAACTCCCTCCTTTGCAAGGTAATACGAAAACCTTTTTCTTTTCTTTTTAAAGTGCAGATTTATTATTCAACAATGTAAAAACATTCGCCACTGTATCTGAGTGACTAATTCAAAGGGAAGATACATTTCACTTACTACGAGTAAATCCCTTCCGTCTACCCTTCATGCAAGCATTAGAGAACCTGTTACTCCTTCAGACTTATCCACTCTGGGATATATACTAAGACCAAAGTTTCACCAGCGAACCCCTTTGTTATCAATCAAGCTCAGACGAGCCTGCTACTCCTTCCGTGTGACCCTTTCTAGGTGATATCTCAACAAAGGTTTTGCTAGCGAACTCCATGCTATCACTTATTCACACATTCATTCCGAAAACCCTAAATAGTGCTTCCGGTTTTACCTAACCAAGCACTAATTTCCTCTAGATAAGTGACCGCACTGCAGTATGGCTTCCATTTACCACCCGCTATTTCTGCCCCCGGGGATCCCAGACAAAACATTTAACAGGTACGAACAATTTTGGTTAATACATAAAATTAATACAGCATCAATGGAATCAATAACATTTCAATAATATCACATTTAATTGATCAATAAATGTAATCATAACCAACTAACTAACTACCTATCTTGTAACTAAACCCTAACCTTACCTCTGTTACCAAAAGAATATACTGATAGAGCACGCATGTCATCCGACAATTTTTTTTACCAATACTCACCTGGGCCCATAATCAATCATTCATTTATTTAATCAGGTAACCTTCGCTCTACTGCCAGATATTTCTACCCACTAGGTCCTATACCATTGACTTACCAATCCTTGTCACTGATACCTGTAACCTATTGGATCAGGGAGTTAGTTATAAAGATAGTTCAATAATCAATAGCATTCGCACTCATATAATAACTACAGACTCAGCAAGTTTTAAAATTCTTTATCTAAGTTTCTTAAATGGTCATGATCCAAAGATTAAACACTACAAGACTCTCAATAATGAAAATCAGAACCAGAATATAACTATGCAAAAGATGTATTAAACTGATTTCAATCATTTAGCAATAAGGGAAGGGAAGAAAAGGAACATACTATATAACCAAATATTTGAGCATGTATTCTCTGGGAAGGGTAAGAAAAAACAACATGCTAAGTAAATCAAAACAATTTCAACAAGTTTAAAGGGAAGGTAAGATAAGGAACATGCTAATCAAGAAACGATTTTGAGCATTTATTCAAAGGGAGGGTAAGAAAAAGAACATAATATGGAAAACGATTTTGTCATTCAACTATAGGGAAGGTAAGAAAATGGAACAATCTGATAACGAATTGATCATTTACTAAAGGAAAAGGTAAGGAAAAAGGAACATGCTATAAAGTAGTTTTGCAAAAGATTCTAACCATCGGGTAGGTAAGAAAAGGGAACACATATATATATATACTAGCAGCCCGTCCCGACCTTGTCTAGGAGCAATCAGGCTTCCCCGACCCCCGCCTGCCCCGACATTGGCCATCAGCCCGGGCCCCCGTCCTCCCCGTCCCCCGGCTGCCCCGACCCCTGCCTGCCCTGACATTGTCCTCCGGAGGCTTACCTCACACAATTATGCCAGAGGCCCAGTGTTGCAGTGGTGGCCAGCAGCAGCGCCTGAGGCACCGGGGAGCTTTCTGGGTAAGTAGGGCTCTGGCGCCCCGTTTGCAGGGAGGCGAGGATGAGGAGAGGTTGCAGGGATAAGAGTAGGAGTTCACAGAGTATGGAGCAGCCGGCGGGAGTCGGGAGCTTGAGCACATTTATGCCTGAGGGTCCCCCACCTGTCCCGACCCCTGCCTGCCCTGACAGCCTTTTTGTTGTAACTCCCCGTCCCCCGCATGCCCCGACCCCCGCCTGCCCCGACATTGTCCCTGGGAGCCTTACCTCAGCCGCCGCTCCTCAGTTCAGTGCTCCTCGCCGCTCTGCCGGTCCGCTGCTGCTCACCGCCTGTGTGCCGCTCGACAGTGCTCCTCCCCCGCGCCAAGTCCGCCGCTCAGCCGCCGCTCCTCAGCTCAGTGCTCCTCACTGCTCCACCGGTCTGCTGCTGCTCACCGCCTGTGTGCCGCTCGTCAGTGCTCCTCCCGGGCGCCATGTCCACCGCTCCTCCTCGCGTTCCTCGCGGTCCTGGACAACGTCAGCATGCAGGTCGCGGCCGGCACTACTTCGAGGGGACTACTTTTTTAAATGTAAATTTTTTAAATATAACTTATTTTTTAAATTTATATAGCCTATGTCCATCTGCACACCCTGAGGATTCCAACGATGTATCAGGTGTGTGGATTGGCGCTGTGGTTCCCGAGTTTACCCGCCTCAAAGCCTCAAAGTTCTTCCTTTATAATAGTAGTATAGATATAGATATATGCAATCAAAGCTTTACGTTTAGGGAGGGTAAAGAAAAAGGAACAAATATATGATGACAAACCCACACAGACTTATATTTACCTAAAATGGTGTGAAGACCAACCCTGGCCACGGGTCACTTTGAAAGACAGGAAAACCCCAAAAGTTATAGTTGCCAGTAGGTCAGCAGGTGCAGATCAGAATCAGGACAGGAAAACCAGATTTGGATTAGGACAGGACCACCAAAGGTTAAGACCAGCACCTGCAGTTCAGTTGCAACGCCTGCGCTACTCCCTCTCTGCAGCTAACAGCCAGAACCCCGATTGGGTTATCAATTTCACCGACAAAGTGCTTCGCCAGCACCTCAACTTCCCAGACCCCGAATGGGTCAGCGAATCTTCTGACAGAGTGCTCTACAGCCCTCTTAGTCACCTATTGAGTGCATTGGGACAGTGACAGGTCAGCTATTCGGACAAGTCGGACAAATTCACTAGCTAAGCCTACCCTAGTTATACTATTTTTCAGGTCAGTGTACCACCCCCCAATAATGCAAGTGTAAGGGTCCCGAACTTTTGATTGGTCAAGGAGGAGGAGAGGTCATCACACCACACCAAAAATAAGACTTTTACCTTCTCTTATTCAAATTTGCGTTCCCGCCCAACAAATTTAGGTTCTCATGACGTTTTATTCTGCCCAACAATGGATGTTCTATTGACAATTACATTGTTAAAATTTTAGGTTCACCAGTTCGGGTTCCCAGGAACATCTTCTAGTCACTCAGCTCCTTGGCTACAGTCCAAAGGTCATTGTTCCAAAGACTTGAGACTTTCGCTCAGTCGCAGTTTCAACAAAGATGGAGTACAGCGTTACAAGTCAGGCCAGTTTTCAGAAGGTAACATGAAATGTAAAAGAAACAGTTTTAGAACACTGAATAAATGAATGCACTGTATACCACTTATTTCTACTCTATTCCTTTTCTATTACTTTATTTTTATCTATTGCATTATGGTTAGGCAGAACAGCTTAGCAAAAGCAGCAATGCAAGCTTCATGCATGCGGTTACACGAAGAAGCCATTTTAATACTAGTGCGCAGGAGCGAGAAATTCCCTCCAAAGCAAAGAATACGTCATGTCACGTGAGTATGATAGACGTATGCGCAGTAGATAATCCAGCATAGCTGCTGCCATTCTAACCCAGGGTGGTGTGGAGTGCAAAAAAACGATGGATTTGGGCCCAGATCTTTGGACTGGGGTGAGTGTGTGACATTGATCCACATTCGGTCCATCACGTGTTGTATTTGCATATTCCGCCCTAAGGGCGCTGGGGATGCCCAGACGTGGGTCCCAGGCACTCCACACCACTGGAGTCAAGCTAGCCGGGCTGATGAGAGGTGTTACCTCGAAACCGGTGCGGTCCTCGGATGCTTGATTCCGTTCTGGGAAGGACATGGCTTTTGTAGTTTGGACTGGACTGTTCCCATGGGGCACAGGGTCAGAGCTGATTTGCATATCGCCATTGTCTAACCCAGGGTGGTGTGGAGTGCAAAAAAACGATGGATTTGGGCCCAGATCTTTGGACTGGGGTGAGTGTGTGACATTGATCCACATTCGGTCCATCACCCTTTTGTGTTTGCATATTCCGCCCTAAGTGCGCCGGGGATGCCCAGACGTGGGTCCCAGGCACTCCACACCACTGGAGTTAAGCTAGCCGGGCTGATGAGAGGTGTTACCTCGAAACCGGTCCGGTCCTCGGATGCTTGATTCCGTTCTGGGAAGGACATGGCTTTTGTAGTTCGATCTGGACTGTTCCCATGGGGCACAGGGTCAGAGCTGATTTGCATATCGCCATTGTCTAACCAGGGTGGGGTGGAGTGCAAAAAAACTATGGATTTGGGCCCAGATCTTTGGACTGGGGTGAGTGTGTGACATTGATCCACATTCGGTCCATCACCTGTTGTGTTTGCATATTCCGCCCTAAGTGCGCTGGTTGATGCCCAGACGTGGGTTCCAGGCACTCCATACCACTGGAGTCAAGCTAGCCGGGCTGATGAGAGGTGTTACCTCGAAACCGGTCCGGTCCTCGGATGCTTGATTCCGTTCTGGGAAGGACATGGCTTTTGTAGTTCGGACTGGACTGTTCCCATGGGGCACAGGGTCAGAGCTGATTTGCATATCACCATTGTCTAACCCAGGGTGGTGTGGAGTGCAAAAAAACGATGGATTTGGGCCCAGATCTTTGGACTGGGGTGAGTGTGTGACATTGATCCACATTCGGTCCATCACCTGTTGTGTTTGCATATTCCGCCCTAGGTGCGCTGGGGATGCCCAGACGTGGGTCCCAGGCACTCCACACCACTGGAGTCAAGCTAGCCGGGCTGATGAGAGGTGTTACATCGAAACCGGTCCGGTCCTCAGGTGCTGGATTCCGTCCTGGGAAGGACATGGCTTTTGTAGTTCGGACTGGACTGTTCCCATAGGGCACAGGGTCAGAGCTGATTTGCATATCGCCATTGTCTAACCCAGGGTGGTGTGGAGTGCAAAAAAACGATGGATTTGGGCCCAGATCTTTGGACTGGTGTGAGTGTGTGACATTGATCCACATTCGGTCCATCACCTGTTGTGTTTGCATATTCCGCCCTAAGTGCGCTGGGGATGCCCAGACGTGGGTCCCAGGCACTCCACACCACTGGAGTCAAGCTAGCCGGGCTGATGAGAGGTGTTACCTCGAAACCGGTCCGGTCCTCGGATGCTTGATTCCGTTCTGGGAAGGACAAGGCTTTTGTAGTTCGGACTGGACTGTTCCCATGGGGCACAGGGTCAGAGCTGATTTGCATATCGCCATTGTCTAACCCAGGGTGGTGTGGAGTGCAAAAAAATGATGGATTTGGGCCCAGATCTTTGGACTGGGGTGAGTGTGTGACATTGATCCACATTCGGTCCATCACCTGTTGTGTTTGCACATTCCGCCCTAAGTGCGCTGGGGGTGCCCAGACGTGGGTCCCAGGCACTCCACACCACTGGAGTCAAGCTAGCCCGGCTGATGAGAGGTGTTACCTCGAAACCGGTTCGGTCCTCGGATGCTTGATTCCGTTCTGGGAAGGACATGGCTTTTGTAGTTCGGACTGGACTGTTCCCATGGGGCACAGGGTCAGAGCTGATTTGCATATCGCCATTGTCTAACCCAGGGTGGTGTGGAGTGCAAAAAAACGATGGATTTGGGCCCAGATCTTTGGACTGGGGTGAGTGTGTGACATTGATCCACATTCGGTCCATCACCTGTTGTGTTTGCATATTCCGCCCTAAGTGCGCTGGGGATGCCCAGACGTGGGTCCCAGGCACTCCACACCACTGGAGTCAAGCTAGCCGGCTGATGAGAGGTGTTACCTCGAAACCGGTCCGGTCCTCGGATGCTTGATTCCGTTCTGGGAAGGACATGGCTTTTGTAGTTCGGACTGGACTGTTCCCAGGGGGCACAGGGTCAGAGCTGATTTGCATATCGCCATTGTCTAACCCAGGGTGGTGTGGAGTGCAAAAAAACAATGGATTTGGGCCCAGATCTTTGGACTGGGGTGAGTGTGTGACATTGATCCACATTCGGTCCATCACCTGTTGTGTTTGCATATTCCGCCCTAAGTGCACTGGGGATGCCCAGACGTGGGTCCCAGGCACTCCACACCACTGGAGTCAAGCTAGCCGGGCTGATGAGAGGTGTTACCTCGAAACCGGTCCGGTCCTCGGATGCTTGATTCCATTCTGGGAAGGACATGGCTTTTGTAGTTCGGACTGGACTGTTCCCATGGGGCACAGGGTCAGAGCTGATTTGCATATCGCCATTGTCTAACCCAGGGTGGTGTGGAGTGCAAAAAAACGATGGATTTGGGCCCAGATCTTTGGACTGGGGTGAGTGTGTGACATTGATCCACATTCGGTCCATCACCTGTTGTGTTTGCCATTTTAATGCAAGCGTATTACAGTTAGTAAAACACATAAGCAAGCTTCCCTCGGATACTCAAATGTTTATGTAAAATGTAAGATTAATAAAAACAAACATGTTGATTAATTCATTAACGTTATTCGAGGTCCATGAATACAAGCAAGTCGCTTCACGTGCGAATCCTTTCTCCAGCACTAGTGTTCAAAAACTACAGCTATGACTTTGCCAAAAAAGGGTAATTTTTCACTGTGAAATTGTGGTGTCTCCACCTTGCGATTTGCTCCATTTACTGTTGCGGGCACAATGCCTACACACACAATTTTTCACAGAAGACCTTTGGGAACATGGGGTGGGTGGAAATTTGTGGATCCATACAGATTCCAGAACTTTCCACCACAGAAATGTGAGGAAAATGTGTATTTTTTGACAATTTTTTAGGTTTACTAGGGATTCTGGGTAACAGAACCTGGTGAGAGCCAGTCAAGTCACGCCGTCCTGGATTCCCTTGGTGTCTAGTTTTAAAAAATGTATAGGTTTGCTAGGTTTCCTGAGGTGCCGGCAGAGCTAGGGTTAAAAAACACTACAACTAGGCACTTTGCCAAAAAATGGTCATTTTTCACTGTGAAATTGAGGTGTCCCCACGTTGCGATTTGCGCCGTTTACTGTTGCGGGCACTAGGCCTACCCACACAAGTGAGGTAAAATTTTTCAAGTAAGACTTTGGGGAACACAAGGTTTACCTAGGTACCGGCAGAGCTAGTGTTCAGAAACTACAGCTAGCCACTTTGCCAAAAAAGGGTAATTTTTCACTGTGAAATTGTGGTGTCTCCACCTTGCGATTGGCTCCATTTACTGTTGGGTGCACAAGGCCTACACACACCATTTTTCACAGAAGATTTTGAGGAACACGGGGTGGGTGGAAAATTGAGGATCCATGCAGATTCCAGAACTGTCTACCACAGAAATGTGAGGAAAATGTGTATATTTTGACAATTTTTTAGGTTTACAAGGGATTCTGGGTAACAGAACCTGGTTGAAGCCAGTCAAGTCACCCCATCCTGGATTCCCTTGGTGTCTAGTTTTCAAAAATGTATAACTTTGCCAGGTTTTCCTAGGTTCCGGCAGAGCTAGGGTTAAAAAACTACAACTAGGCACTTTGCCTTAAAAGGGTAATTTTTCACAGTGAAATTTGTTGTGTGTCCTCGTTGTGTTTTGCGCCATTTCCTGTTGCGGGCACTAGGTCTACCCACGCAAGTGAGGTACCATTTTTCTCGGAAGACTGTGGGGAACGCGGGGTGGGTGGAAATTTGTGAATCTATGCAGATTCCAGAACTTTCCACCACGGAAATATGAGGAAAATGTGTTTTTTTGGACACAATTTTAGGTTTGCAAGGGATTCTGGTAACAGAACGTGGTGGGAGCCAGTCAAGGCACCCCATCCTAGATTTCCATTGGTGTCCAGTTTTTAAAAATGTACAGGTTTGCTAGATTTAACTAGGTTCCGGCAGAGCTAGTGTTCAGAAACTACAGCTAGCCACTTTGCCAAAAAAGGGTCATTTTTCACTGTGAAATTGTGGTGTCTCCACCTTGCGATTTGCTCCATTTACTGTTGGGTGCACAAGGCCTACACACACCATTTTTCACAGAAGATTTTGGGGAACACGGAGTGGGTGGAAATTTGTGGATCCATGCAGATTCCAGAACTGTCTACCACAGAAATGTGAGGAAAATGTGTATATTTTGACAATTTTTTAGGTTTACAAGGGATTCTGGGTAACAGAACCTGGTTGAAACCAGTCAAGTCACCCCATCCTGGATTCCCTTGATGTCTAGTTTTCAAAAATGTATAAGTTTGCTAGGTTTCCCTAGGTTCCGGCAGAGCTAGGGTTAAAAATAAGCATGGGTGAATTTTGCGAATTCGCGACCCGCGAATTTGCGGATTTGCGAATTCGCGATCCACAAAATTCGCGAATTTGTACGAATTTGCGGATTTTTGTTTTTTTGCGTGTTCGCTGGGTTTTTTGCATGTTCGCGGGGTTTTTTGCGTGTTCGCGGGGCTTTTTGCGTCTTCGTGAGCCGCTTGCATAGCGAAGTTACCCATGCAGTCGTTTATGGGAGAGGGAGAGAGAGATAGATAGCTAGATAGATAGATAGATAGATAGATAGATAGATAGATAGATAGATAGATAGATAGATAGATAGAAAGGGAGAGAAAGAGAGGGAAAGAGAGAGGGAGAGAGAGAACGAGAGAAAGAAAGAGAGGCCGGATCTCTGAAGGGCCAGATTCCTGAGTTGCCCCTACAGAACATACAGCTTTTTATTTTTAGCAAAATGCATATGAAAATTGTGCTGTAAAGGTCTCTTAGTTTAACCCCTCATGACAACTCTAAATGGGTGTATTTGCCATCCTCTCCCTTCTTCCTGTTTTTTATATCTGTAAGTGCTTCCTGATGAGGTTTAATTCCTTGGACAGGTGCCTCGTTGCCTACTTGTAACTATTCTCTGACCCTGCTTCAAGGGTCAGAGCAGGGTCAGAGAATAGTTGCAAGTAGGCAACGAGGCGCCAGGAAGCAATTAGCAGCAGGTGTCCAAGTTGAAGTTAATTTGTTTGTAACCCTTTTGTAAAAGGTTACAAAGAAATTAGGTTCAACTTTTGCACCTGCTGCTGTAACCCTTGCTTGGCTGAAAATTCGTCCCCGCTGATTTGCGGATTTTACCGCGATTTCGCGAGATTCGCGGATCGCGAAATCGCAGAAAATCCGCAAATTTGCCCGCGAAACGGATTTTACGCCCACCCTTAGTTAAAAGACTACAACTAGGCACTTTGCCAAAAAAGGGTAATTTTTCACAGTGAAATTTGTTGTGTGTCCTCGTTGTGTTTTGCGCCATTTCCGGTTGCGGGCACTAGGTCTACCCACGCAAGTGAGGTACCATTTTTCTCAGAAGACTGTGGGGAACGCGTGGTGGGTGGAAATTTGTGGATCTATGCAGATTCCAGAACTTTCCACCACGGAAATATGAGGAAAATGTGTTTTTTTGGACACAATTTTAGGTTTGCAAGGGATTCTGGTAACAGAACCTGGTGGGAGCCAGTCAAGTCACCCCATCCTAGATTTCCATTGGTGTCCAGTTTTTAAAAATGTACAGGTTTGCTAAGTTTGCCTAGGTGCCGGCAGAGCTAGGGTTCAAAAACTACAGCTAGGCACGATGCCAAAGCAGGGTAATTTTTCACTGTGAAATTGGGGTGTCTCCACGTTGCGTTTTGCACTGTTTCCTGTCGCGGGCACTAGGCCTACCCACACAAGTCAGGTACCATTTCTCCTGGAAGACTTTTTGAAAGATGGGTTGGGTGGAAATTTGTGTATCCACGCAGATTTCTGAACTTTCCACAACGGAAATGTGAGGAAAATGTGCTTTGTTTGACAATTTTTTAGGTTTGGAAGGGATTCTGGGTAACAGAACCTGGTGGGAGTCAGTCAAGTTACCACATTCTGGGTTTCCCTGGGTGTCTAGTTTTCAGAAATGTATAGGTTTGCTAGTTTTCTATAAGTTGCTGGCAGAGCTAGGGTTCAGAAAATACAGCTAGGCAGTTTGCCAAAAAAGGGTCATTTTTCACAGTGAAATTGTGGTGTCTCCACGTTGCGTTTTGCACCATCTCCTGGCGCGGGCACTAAGCCTAAACACACAAGTGCGGTACCATTTTTCTCGGAAGACTTTGTGAAACACGAGGGCGTGGAAATTTGGGGATCCATGCAGATTCCAGAACTTTCCAGCACACAGGTGTGAGGAAAATGTGTTGTTTTGACAATGTTTTAGGTTTACATGGGATTCTGGGTAACAGAACCTGGTGGGAGCCAGTAAAGTCACCCCATCCTGGACTCCCCTGGGTAACTAGTTTTAATAAATGTATAGGCTTGCTAGGTTTCTCTAGGTGCCGGCAGAGATAGTGTTAAAAACTACAGCTAGGGACTTTGCCAAAAAAGGGTAATTTTTCACTGTGAAATTGTGGTGTCTCCACCTTGCGATTTGCTCCGTTTACCTTGGAGGGCACAAGGCATACACACACCTTTTTCCACAATAGATTTTGGGGAACACAGGGTGGGTGGAAATCTTTGGATCCAAGCAGATTCCAGAACTTTCCACCACAGAAATGTGCGGAAAATGTGTATATTTTGACAATTGTTTAGGTTTACAAGGGATTCTGGGTAACAGATCCTGGTGAGAGCCAGTCAAGTCACCCCATCCTGGATTCCCTTTGTGTCTAGTTTTCAAAATTTCATAGGTTTGCTAAGTTTCTCTAGGTGCCGGCAGAGCTAGGGTTAAAAAACTACAACTAGGCACTTTGCCAAAAAGGGTCATTTTTCACAGTGAAATTTGTTGTGTGTCCACCTTGCGTATTGCGCCATTTCCTGTTGTGGGCACTAGGCCTACCCATGCAAGTGAGGTACCATTTTTCTCGTAAGACTTTGGGGAACGCAGGGTGGATGGAAATTTGTGGATCCATGCAGATTCCAGAACTTTCCACCACAGAAATGTGAGGAAAATGTGTTTTTTTGGACACAATTTTAGGTTTGCAAGGGATTCTGGTAACAGAACCTGGTGGGAGCCAGTCAAGTCACCCAATCCTAGATTCCTCTTTGTTTCCAGTTTTTAAAAATGTACAGGTTTGCTAGGTTTGCCTAGGTGCCGGCAGAGCTAGGGTTCAGAAACTACAGCTAGGCACTTTGCCAAAAAAGGGTCATTTTTAACTGTGAAATTGTGGTGTCTCCACGTTGCGATTTGCGCCGTTTACTTTTGCGGGCACTAGGCTTACCCACACAAGTGAGGTACCATTTTTCATGGAAGACTTTGGAGAACACAAGGTGGGTGAAAATGTGTGGATCCTTGCAGATTCCAGAACTGTCCTTCACGGAAATGTGAGGAAAATGTGTGTTTTTTTTACAATTATTTAGGTTTGCAAGGGATTCTGGGTAACAGAACCTGGTGGGAGCCAGTCAAGTCACCACATTCTGGATTCCCTTGGTGTCTAGTTTTCAAAAAGTATAGGTTTGCTAGGTTTTCCTAGGTGCCGGCAGAGCTAAGGTTAAAAAACTACAGTTAGGCACTTTGCCAAAAAAGGGTAATTTTTCTCTGTGAAATTGTGGTTTGTCCACGCTGCGTTTTGTGCCGTTTCCTGTCGCGGGCACTAGGCCTACCCACGCAAGTGAGGTACCATTTTTCTCAGAATACTTTGCGGAACGCGAGGTGGGTAGAAACTTGTTGATCCACACAGATTCCAGAAAATTCCACCACAGAAATGTGAGGAAAATGTGGTTTCACTAGGTGCCGGCAGAGCTAGGGTTAAAAAACTACAGCTAGGCACTTTGCCAAAATACAGTAATTTTTCACTGTGAAATTGTGGTGTGTCCACATTGCGTTTTATGCCATTTTCAGTCACGGGCACTAGGCCTACCCACACAAGTGAGGTAAAATTTCTCTCGGAAGACTTTGCGGAACACGGGGTGGGTAGAAATGTGTTTATCCATGCAGAATCCAGAACATTCCAAAAGAAATGTGAGGAAAATTTGTTTTTTTGACATTTTTTTAGGTGTGCAAGGGATTTTGGGTAATAGAACCTGGTGAGAGCCAGTCAAGTCACCCCATCCTGGATTCCCCTTGGTGTCTAATTTTCTAAAATGTATAGGTTGTCTATGTTTCTTTAGGTGCCGGTAGAGCTAGGGTTCAAAAACGACAGCTAGGCACTTTGCAAAAAAAGTGAAATATTTAATTGTGAAAATGTGGTGCGTTTTGAGCCGTGTACCTTCATGGGCACTATGCCTACCCACACAAGTGAGGTGCTATTTGTACAGTTAGACTAAGGGTAATTCAGGTTTGTAAAGCAACTGTTATTACCTATTGACTTTCAATGCATTTCTGCCTTCCAAATGAAAGACAATGTGTAATAAAAAAGTCATTTTGAAAAATGACCAAGAATTCTCATGCTAGTATGAGTATTCCCAATTTCAGAAATGTGCAAATATCTACTGTTTCTAAACTCTATATTTGTTCCTATTTCAGTAATACATAGGTATCTTTCATACCAATTTTTCCATGTATACATTTTCCCAGAATAATTGCTATATACCCGGTACATTTTAAAAAACCATTGCAACTCGCTGTTCAGTTTTTGGCTCTGGGTCCGTTGGGTTCTTGGTGAACCTACAAGTCCTATATATCTCCACAACCAGTAAGGTCCCACAGATGTAACGATATATTGCTATCAAAGAGCTGTCATAATTAGAAGAAATTACAAGTGAAAACGTTGACACAGAAGGCTTTTTTTTTTCAAATAAATTTCAATTTTTCCTATGTTTAATTGTTAGTTTCTATAATGAAACCTTAAAGGATTTTCACAAATGACCCCTTGTTAAATTAGGAATTTTGTCTACTTTACTAAAATGCATAGCTTTTCTGGATCCATAGTTGCTTTCATATCCACTTCTACCGTTAACTGGAAGAAGGTTGAAAGCAAAAATAATAGCAAAATATAGGCTATGTCCCAGACAAATACCAAAACTGTGTAAAAAATTTGGGTTTTCTGACAAAAGTCTGTCACTCCCTAAAAACTAGGAAAATGGTGATTTCAGCCCCACAACCACTTTGTTTATACAATTTGCAGGGAAAATCCCAGACGCTTTTATTTGCAGCACTTTTTTCCCATTTTCCCCAATAAAACGAAATATAGCTGTATTTTGGCTAATTTCTGGGTCCCCTCCAGGGGAATCCAGAAACCCTGCGTAACTTTAGAATCCCCAGTATGTTGAAAGAAAAGGATGCACATTTGGCAAGGATAACTTATGGGTCAAAAAGTTACAGGGGCCTAAGCGCGAACTACCTCAAATAGCTGAAAAAAGGGAAAAGGCCTAGCAGCGAAGGGGTTAAGTCTTGGTTTTTCCTCTCCACGACGGATTTCCCTTGCGATGGTATGGAGCGGAGCACCGCAATGCAACAACCAAACTTCCCATGCCTTCCTTGTAAGCCCTAAAGCTAAACGTGTGTCCACGGTCAGAATGTAATGTGCCAACTGCATATGTCCTTATAAAGAGTCGCAAATCTTTTATATCAGTTCGGGCTTCAGCCGAGCACTGAGGCCATACCCAAAGGAATCAAGAGCATGAATCCACTGCCACCAAGAACTTGTAAACCCCATCTCATTGAAGAGGGCAGCAGTGGTCCAAATAGACAGGAGCGAGTGGTTTGTCTAATATAAGTATTGGTTTCTGTGCTGGACGTGCTACGATGGAACCCTTCATCTGCTGGCCGATGTCATAATTTAGTACAAAATTCTTTGTCTGTTTAGTTAACCGGGCCACCAATAGCGTTCTTTCAGTAAAGAAACTGTTGCAGTAACTCCTGCATGTGCAGAACCTAGACCCTCGTGTGTAGCTAGAATTAAACCTAATCTGCGATCCATGTTTGGTATTACTCTATCCCCCACTCCTGTAATTTGAGTATATATAATGTTATTTGCATCTAACTAGTAGGAGTATTTGAGTGGAAAGCCTTTCCGTAAGGCTGTGCTGTTTTGCGTAAAGCAATAACAACTACCATAATCTGTCCTTCTATTCTCGTGAACAAGTGATTGCAGCTATGGCAGCAGTAAGTACTGCCCCTTTTGCGGCCTCATCGGCCAATGAATTCCCTTCAACGTTAACGCCACCACGTTGATGACTCAGCGTGTGTATCACGTGGGCTCTTGGTAGTTCGTTTTTCAACACAGCTACCTGTTCCTATTGGATTTTTTTTCTTAATTGTGCCACCTTGAGCCTGTAACGCCATTTTGACCCCAGTAGTCATTGTACGACTGGACACAATAAAAAGAATTGCACACAATAAGTGTGGGGAATTCTCGATCAGAATGTATTAGTGCCAGTAACAGGGCTTTTAATTCTGCCACCTGTGCCATGTCTGCAAGTGTTTTGATGCTATCATGTCAGCTTGTAGGGAACTAAGGATATCTGTGTGTTTCAGTGTCCAATGTCTAACTGAAAAATCAAGTCTTATTAGGTCATGGAAAGGTTTTACTTTTTCTACGTAATCTAAAATGTATGTTCTGACAAAATTTGAGAATCCCAATATGGATTGTAGATTTTTCAGTGATTTAGGAGGTTGGAGCAGCACACACTTGTCTAAAAAGTTATCTGCCTGGATTTTTCCTTCACTGTTTAACTCATATTCCAAAAATAGGGCACTGAGGTGAGCTATTTTTGATTTTTTAAAATTAAGTTTGTAGCTCTCATGGGTGAACCCCAAAATAGTGTTGCTCACCCTGGTCAAGTGATCCTTTAAATCATCATCCGTCAGATAAATATCATCTACATAGGACAATGCCTCTTCATCCAAACTTTGAAGTAACTCTGTTACCCTAGCGGAACGCAAGTCAACAGAATTGATGCTGAGAATGCAGTTAAATACCTGCTCTCAGGCTCTATATTTTGGCAGAAAAATCAATTTGAGATATCTAATGTGATTTTGTATTTTTTCCTCACAATGCTATTCATTAATGCGGAACTCTGTGCATTCTGTACTGCAAATGTTTTTGTGTATGTGTTCAGATGTCTATAGTCTAAAAGTAGATGGTATGAATTATTGGGTTTCATTACGGGAAACAAAGGATTATTCATTGACGAGGTGCAAGTTTCTATCACACCCTGGTATTAAAGTATATCTAAGATCTCCCTAACCTGTTTTTTCACTTCTTGTCTTACTGGGTACTGTCTCAGTGGAGTTGGAGTAGTTTCTACTGGGATTACATGGTGAGGTGACTCAGCATCCCACCCAACATGGTTGCGATATAATGCTGGAGCAAAGGCTTCCGCCCACTCCTACACGTATGTATGTTTTTTATATATTGGTGAGGTTGGAAAAAAGCTGGCAAAATTACAATTTCTCCTTTGTTCAGTCCATAACAATTTCAGGCGGACAATCTTTTTCAACTAAAAGGTTTTTCATGAGTCAGGTTCTCCCAAAAGAGACCTTTAATTTTTCTGGGTTTGTCTCCCTCCATTCGGAGTGTTATATCATGTAACCCATATGGGACACTTACCCTTGTATCAGGTGTCTTCACCCTGATATGCTCATATCTTCAACCCTGCTGTCAACAGAAATTCCATCAGGTTCTGGCGAGCTCTTGTTATTTCTGATGTGCTGTCTAGCATCATCAGAGCCCATTCAGAAGTTGAGTCCTCAGAATTCTGGGCATGTCTAACTTTAAATCCTGCTTTCTTTTTAAATTAAGGTTTTGACTTTGCTTTTCTTCTTTTTTGGAAGTATAGTCTGAAGCACGTTGCATGTCTCTGGACTTTGTACGCTCTTCTTGTGTGCGTTATGACGGTCCTTCCCTCTAAGAGTTTTTTGAAGAACCCTGAAAAGAATAAGAGGAACGTGTTTCAGTATCCCGATACCTGTCGTTTTTTTTTAATGTTATCACGATTCCTACGGTTGCACTTCCTTTCGGATGGCTCCTGTTGAGGACAGCCACCCCTGGATTGTGATCTATACTCTCTATTCTTTTGTTTTTTATTGTTATTGTCCCATTTCGTCTTTGAAGAATCAGGTTCTTGCTTGGTGTTATCTTTTTCAAGTCCACCCATGAGTTGAGGTTTTCTTTCTCTAGCTCCCATACTATCTCTACCTAATTCAGCATAGGTGTCTTTAATAATTTTAGGTAATTCACGTTCCTGCTGTGAAGGAGTGAATTCCCTCAGGTGTTGGCGTATTGCCACTGCTGCTGCCACCCCTTTTATGTTTGCTAATATAATAGCTGCTGTCACGAATTTCATAGCGCGCCCTCCGTAGCAAAATGTGATGGAGGGTGCGCTACAAAATTTGTTTTATTAATTAAATTGTTTACTTACCTTCAATTATCCATACTCCGGTTTTTAGCACCCCCCACCCTGCCCCTCCCCCACCCCGCCTCTCCGCCCCACCAAAACTCCCTCCACGGGCCATGGCTGATATTTGTATGTGATTGTGCATCTGCTTGTGGGAATTTAACCCATGAATAGAATACCTCTGCTCTGTATGATTTGTGTGCCTTGATCATGAAAATTACTGCCCCACCCCTAGCAGTGACTCCACATTCTGCTAGTTTTAAAGGGAGGGCAGTTCTGCCATGTTCTGAAATGTTTATTTCCCCTTCTTGTTCTTCCTCCCCAGCTGCAGCACGTTGTGCTGGCACATTGGCGTTTTTGTCAGACATTATTTTTTAGCCTTTATTAATAATTTTAACGAGGTTCTTGCTAATATGCCCATATGTCATTTAGGCATTACTGTAACTAGGTAAAAGGTCAGTACTGAGAACCGTTATGTTGTGTAATATCACGGGAATATAGGTGAAAGCTCTGGTTATCTGACCGATCTGCTATCTGAGCCTATATCGGTCATCTGTATGAAACGTAACACTGTCAGAAAAAGATGACCTTCCAGCAAAAGTGGTTCATTTCAAAGGGAAACAAATGAAGGAGAGGAGAAAGAGGATAAGAGCCATTTCTTGAAGTCATGGTTCTCAACAAGTAAGGAGGAATGAGACACAGACAGAAAGGGAGGGAATAAGAGGAAGAAATTAAGAGGGGGTACAGCTGCCAGTCGCAGAGCAGGAGAAGTGGACATGTGTCTTCTCTGGGCAAGAAGGAAAAGACAGAGTTCTTTTCCTTCTCTGCTCACTCCGCCTGTCCTTGAATGGCAGAGTCTTATCTATCGCTTGGCTATTTCTGCCATCCAGGTATGCATTTTCTTAAATAAAAAAGTAGGGAGACAGAATGTATTAAATTTAAAAAGTAAGGGCACGTCGTGCTGTGCTGATCCTGCCCAGTTTCACCACTCCTTATAAGTCCCTAGTAAAGTGCACTACATGTGCCCATGGCCCGTAAATTAAATGCTACAAGTGGGCCTGCAGCACTTGTTGTGACACCCAATTAAGTAGCCACTCTAACCATGTCTCAGGCCTGCCATTGCAGAGCATGTGTCTACAGTTTACATTGCTATGTTGACCTGACAAAATGAACCTTTTGCCTAGCCTAAACCTTCCCTTTTTATACATATAAGTTACCTCTAAAGTTGGCCCTGGACAACCCAGAGGGCAAGGTGCAGTGTATTTAAAAAGCAGGACATGTTCTTTCCTGTTTTACATGTCCTGGTTGTGAAAAACTCTCAAATGCTTTTTTTACTACCGCAAGGCCTATCGCTCCCATAAGATAACATTGGTGTTACCTTATTACATTTTATAAGTGTATTTTCTAATTGGGAAAAGATTAACCCTTTGAAGTCTGGTGTCTCTGGAATAACAATTTAAAGTCCAAACATATGGCGAATTCGGATTTTAAATTGCAATTCTGAAAATGCCACTTTTGGAAAGTTGGCATTTTCAAGCTTTAACTATTTGGTGTCTGTAGCCTGTTTCTGATAACATAGCTGGGTGTAGTTGGCAGTTGGGCTTTGCGTATTCCTCCTAAACAGCCACACCAATGGGAGCTCAGGTGTGTCCCAATGGGCCAGGATGAGAAGGAGGAGCTGGGCAAGGCGTCGCTTACACCTGAATAGGCTGTGTTCTGTCCACACACAAAGAGTTGCATACCCCCCTGTAGTGGGTTTGGAGCCAAAGCAGGAAGGGAGCACCACTGTGCACTTCAAAGGCATGTCTGTGAAGTCTCCCACACTTCAAAGGCACCACTGGGTATACGTACTGGACCTCAGTCAGCACAAAGATAATACACTTCTGGACCTATGGATCTCTGCCATGAAGAAGGACTGTGCTTCTGAAGTCTTGACACTCTGCAGGACTGCTGCTTTGCTGGACTCCTGCTTTGCTGTGCTGACCTGCTGGATTGCTGCCCTCCTACCTGGATTAGAAGGACTGGACCTGTTTCACTTGACCACAGAACTCGGAGTGACTCCAGCTGGCTGGTGTAGGACTTGGCCCTTTTGGCTAAAGTTCCCTAAACTTTTTGCTTTCCCCCTAGACCTTTTTTTTACATGGTGTTGCCAACTTAGATGCTTTGGATACTTTGCCACTGCTAAACAGTGTCAAGATGCAGGTGCCCCCTGTGTAAAGTGTAAGTAAATTGGTTGTCCATGATTGGTATGTTTGCCTTACTAGTAAAGTCCCTAGTAAAGTGCACTATGTGTCCCAGGGCTGGTAATGCAAATGCTACTAGTGGGCCTGCAGCACTAATTATGGCACCCACACAAGTAGCCTTAAAAAGGGAAATCAGGCTTGCCATTGCAGTGCCTGCACACACTTTGTTAAACTGCCATGTTGTTCTGTCAAGTGCACTCACTTGCCAGACCTTACACTTCCCTTTCTATGCACATCAGACACCCCTATGGTAGGCCCAGGATGCCCCCTGGGCAGGGTGCAGTGTATGTGAAATGTAGGACATGTACTAAGATTTGTGTCATGTCCTGACCGTGAATAAATCTCCATTTAGTTTTTTTCACTGTGGAAATTCCACCTTGCCCATAGGATAGAATAGGAAGGCTGTGTGATATGTTTTCCAGCCTATCTTCCTAAAGGCTTAAGATGGAAAGGTGAAGTTTAGTATGCCTGTATCAATGTAATAACATATCTTTTTATGAATGTGGTTTTTGCATTTTGTGTTTAGAAGCCACTCTTTTGGAAGTGGGTGAGTTTTTGTGCTCTACAATTTCTGTATGTCTGCCTGGCTGTGGATTGACTGTCTGGATTTGAAAGCCATAGGATCTAGGGAACGTCTTGGCTGAAGGGAGGAGGTGAGACAGCAACAGTCTGACCTGCATCTGGAGTGTAGGCGGAGGAGAAGCCCCTAGGAGTAAAGAGGCCTGGGTTGCTGCTATAAAACAATTGTCCCATTTCCTGCTGAGTGATTGAGAATCCAGATCCCCACTAATCAAAGGAAGAAGGTGTCACTGGCAGTGAGGCACCCAGAACTAGTTTGAACGGGGTCAGTGCCCACTGAACACAATGACTTCAAATCCATTTAGGGGTATAACTATGAGAGCTGAAGCCCCTGAACTTAGAGAATGACCTCATCAAGTGTGAACATGACTGGAGCTACTTCGTGGTCAAGAGGACCTTTGCCAAGGAAGAAACAACTGAATAGACTGAAGGAAAGGACTGACCCTTGCTGTGTGTTCTGGGGCTGGCCTGCAGTTTGCTGTTTTAACCAAGGAAAGGCTAAAGGGACTTTGTTGTGTGCTGTGTCTCCCTGCTTGAAAGGACTTTGCTGTGTGCGGTGTCCTGAAGTAACTTATTCCCAAGGGCCACAGGTGAGCTGGCTCCCTGTTGCGGAAACACAGGAACACAAATGTTTCCGGGAGAGTCTCAGCGGTGCCATTTGTGTGTGCTTGTTGCAGCCTGAGACCCTTGTAAGCAGTGCCCGGTGATAGTGGGCACCTGGAGTCCAAGCAAGGATCAGCGACGGGGTGTGCGTGTGCTTTGTGCAGCCTGAACCCCTTTGTGAGGATTGTCCAGATATCATGCGCACCGAAATCTAAGTGAGTCTCATCAACGCTGTGTGAGTGTGCCTTGTGCACCGTGAGACCTTTGTGAGGATTTGCCTTGTTATCGTGTGCACCGGAATCCAAGTGAGTCTCATTGATGCTGTGTGGGTGTGCGTTGTGCACCGTGGGACATTCCTGAGGATTTGCCTTGTTATCGTGCATCTGGAATCCAAGAGAGTCTCATTGACGCTGTGTGTGTGCGTTGTGCACATGAGACCTTCGTGAGGATTTGCCTTGTGATCATACACCCGGAGTTAAAGTGAGTCTCAGTGATGATATGCGCATGATCTTCGTGCAACCTGAGACCTTCATGTGGAGTGCCCGGTGATCGTGCACCCGAAGCTCAAGGAAGTCTAGCGACACTGTGTGCATATGCCCTGTGGCAGCCTGAGATCTTCGTAGCAGTAGCAGCCTGGACCAGCAGCCCCGGAGAAGCTGAGCTGCCGGCACGAGCCCTCCGTTGTCAAGTCCAAAAGATTGCATCGGAGGCCCAAACCGCTGGACGAGGAGAGGATAGTGAGTTCATGCCCCCCAGGTAACGTGTGTTGACTTCTGGGGCGGGGCGCGGGCTCGTAGGGAGACGGTCTTGGCCTCTCTCTCACTTCAGCAGCACGAGCCTCTGCTTCGGCTCGTATCGCAACCCGTATTGACAAGGGAATGGCAGTACCGGGGCCGGAGCGCAGAGCTGCACTTTTTTTTGTTATACCATACCCGTGTTGGGGGCAACTGTTGTCAGATGCTACCTGTGAGTAAGCACGAGTGGCGGAGAGACAACCTGAGGCACCGTGATCATGTCCAGAGTGTAGAACGGAATACTCTAGTTATGCATAACAGAGTACCTGATTGTTGCATTGCACATTGCATCTTTTCTGCATAACAAAGTACCTGATTAGAGTATTACGCATTGCATCCTTCCTGCATAACAAACTACCTGATTAGTGTATGACACAGGGCATTGTTTCTGCATAACGAACTACCTGATTGTGGTATGAACCATTGCATTGTTTCTGCATACGAACTACCTGATTAGTGTATTACGCATTGCCTTATAACTGTATAATGACGTACCTGGTGGTTGTATTACACATTACATTATTTTTACATTGCAAAGTACCTTATTGTCGTGCTACGCATTGCATCATTTTTACATCACAAGGTGCCTGATTGTTGAGTACGCATTGCATTATTTACATTGAAAAAAGTGTCTGATTCTAGTATTACGATCTGCATAATATGGTGTTAGGATTACAGTAGAATGTTTAGAAGTGCTCATTAATATCACCAGAATTTACAGTGGCTGGCTGGCCTAACTACTGGCCAGGAGAAATATAAAAAATATGCATATGTTGGATTTATATTGTGTGGTTTTATCGTATATCTTTTTATATCGAGTTTTTATAAAACTCGTGTGGAGTCTAGTTATGGTGTAATCATTGGGTTGCTATGAGCGTGGTTGCAAATACTATACACATTTTCCTTGAAGATAAGCCTGGATGTTCGTGCCAAAACACCAAGGTGGTGAGCGGGGCTATCTCAGAAGGTGACCTTCCTTTACCTAACGTTGAAACGCGGGTCCCTAATTGGCCTTAGGTACATACCTCAGCCAACCAGGGATCCCAGGTCTAACAACTCTAATCTGAAGCTTCAGGGACAAAACAGGCTTCTAGCAACTGCACCTTGACCATGCCCTCTGTGACTCTACCCTGCCAAGTGGTGCCACCCCAGTCCTGGACCCTTGGAAGTGGACCTAAAAATGTTTCCAGTGGAACTAAAGCAGCTTCTTTTCTGAACGTGCATGCCCGAGCAGAATCAATGCATTTTCTCGGCTGAGCGGAACATCCACGAGTAGAACCTTTGCATCACCGCTGCTTCATAGATTGGATTAGTCACAAAAGACTCGCATTGTCGCCACCTTGTGCATCTTTGGACCAGTGCATCCCCTTTGGAATCACAGCTTTGCAATGCATTTCACCGGCGCATGCTCCTTTCATCCCTAGATGACGGCAGCCACTAGGACAATGCTGAAACTCCACATCTCAGCTTCACCACTCATCATAACCGACACATTGCCTCGACTGCGCCTCGCATCCTCAACACTGGACTTCACATTACAAGCCTGTCAGCAGGATCCTCAATGTCGGCGCATCAGGACCTTGTACCGTAGCCTTGCCGCATCTCTGAACTGACACATCGGCCTGGCAGCCCGATGTATCTTTGATACCAATCAAATCAGCGCTCCACAACCAGAATTTAAGATACTTTGTTCAGTGGGCCTAAGTGGATCCCTGTTGCCGGCCCGTGTTCAATTGTTTTCACCCTGAACTTGTGACTTTGTCCGGTTCAGGCGTGACCAGATAACCTGCATTAGTGCTTTTGTGCTTTTTGGCTATATTTTTTACTTTCGAGGAACTCTCGGAGGAGTGGTCTGCAGAGGAGCATGAGCAGCAAGGCACCGAAGGAGTGAAGCAGTGCAGGTGGGAGCTGCTGAGCTGCTGAACAGGAGAGAACAGTGAGAGCCATAAGTGGCAGATTCCGGGAGGGTTTGGTTTTAGTCGGCAGGGAGCAGCTGCACACCAGGAACGGCAACGGTTACCAGCCAAACGCCCACTGCCTAACCACCAAATCCACCAAACTTGCTGCTGCCATCACTACAGCATGGCAGATGAGAGACGTCAGCACTCGCAGCGCCAGAGAGCGACAGTAGGCAGCCAGGCTAGCCTCCGGGGGAACCAATCCACCGCAAACAGAAGCGTCTGGCATTAGGTCAATGCATCTTGCTAGCGGCTGGCTGGGCCCTCCTGCTGCCACCAGTCACTCCATCCTCCTCCTCACACAGCTCACCTCATTGTAACGCAGCAGCCTCTTAACGCCCGCTGAACTTCATCGCCCGCCATCACAATCCTCTTCACCATGTTGCAGAGCCACTGGGACATTACGGCAGTGAAATTGGTGGGATTGATGGTTGCCTCCCAGCATTGTAGCAGCAGCAGCTTCCAGTGGGTTCCACTCCCACCTCCAGCAGGAACTCAAAAAGCAACCCCCGGTGGACTCCGGTGCTCAGAGCTCACAGTAAGGGGGGGCAAGGTGCCGCAGGGTCTGGGGGTGCAGTGCAGTCTACCCCGTCGACACCCACTCGGTGGCCTGGGCACACACCGCACATCTCATCACAAGCTGGTCCGGCCGACTCACCCGCCTGGCTGATCTGCGGCACAAGCCTGCACCATTTCCAGACAGAGAGGCCCCAGGAGACCTCAAGTGGTCCCATTCCTCAGAGAGCAGGAGGGTAGGAGGAACAGGATGAACTAGAGGGAACTAGAAAGGAAAGCCAGAAGAACAGCATGATACAGAAGCTCTGCACCACTGCATCAGCACTGGTGAGCTTGTGCCCTATCTCACTTCCTCCGAAACCTCCTTGGTGAGCACAGGAGCAGCATCAGTACTGCAACCTTACCCACCTACCTCCAACAGATCACGCAAAGGGTCCGTTACTGATCATCTGGACATCTGTTCTCCCTGGAGAACAGCCCAGTGGTGTCTGGGGGAGCAACAACACCTACCCCACCCGACCAACCTACTCCAAGTAAGTCAGGACACATACAAAGCCCAGGGGTCATGCCCAAAAGAAAAATACTACCTCGGAGGAAGGGAACCACTTTCTGAGCGGACATTTGTCCAATTCTACCAGCAGCCATGCCCTTGTGGCAGTCACCCACACTCCACCCACTTTCCACGCCAGGAGACCAAGGAGCCCAATCACCACATGTGCTGATCATAATTTTTTTTGCCAAGGTTGCACCTCAGCATGCCTGCTCTCACCTTCTCCGCCCCAATCAAACCTATTGGCACCAGCCAAGGCTACGAGCTCCACAAATAGACCTCCAGCAAGGCCATCACCCAATATGCCTTGCCCTTACTCAAACCAACAACAGGTGGTCTCGGGCAAATCTTAGCCTCCTCAATGGCCTCATCTCACCACTGAGAAACAAACTTTGACCCAGGATAAGGCACCCGAAAATCTAGACACAAAGAGGGGCAATCATTCTCCCTGCTCGGGAGGGCCCTGAGGCATTGATGTCTCACCAAGCATACTAAGCATACACTTGTTAACTTCAGAAGCAGCCTAGGTGCACACACACATTCAACTAGCCTCTTCTCTCCGCTAAGATCCCAGGAAACATTGAACGGCCCCTAACTGGACAGCAACATACCAGAGCAATCCACTCCCAGACGGCTACAAAGAGGAAAAGGAGGGAAAGCATCCCAGAGCTAGGGAATCTATCTGACCAGTTCCTATCTACATTGGAGGACCGCATTGAAGCCTCACTGGCCCAAACAGCAGGACTCTGTAGAAAGCTCCAAATTAGCCCCAGCTGTCAAACACAAGCAGAGATGGAACCAACCCCCCCCCCACAGCCCTATGAACCCCCTCCTCTGTTTCACTGACCTCTCAGCAAATCAAGCAAGACACCATCACCAGCTCACTCCTATGGCAATCACAGTAGATGGAACTCCAGATAAACCTAATCCAAACCATGGCCTCAACCTTAGCTGCCCTGGGCTCCAGGCTTACCTCCATTGACAAATCCATTGGGCTATCTGAAGTCAATAAAACAAACCAAGCCTCCCAATTGCTCGATAAACTATAATCTCTTCCAGAAATACTATGCACGTGGAAAACACCTTCTCCGACACAAACCAATAAAAATGGCGCCACACTTGCTCCATCAAGGCGAGTCCCCCTCCCCGAAAAGGTGCCTCTACCCTGCTACAAAACGTCAATAGACACAACAGGGACTGGGACACCAGCACTGCTGTTCCATTTGCCCTGAGCTCAACCAAAGAAGATCAATTAGCTCTAAAAAGGGACTCCTCAATCTCTCTTCTCCCCACAACAAAGCCAACTCCCTCCAGAAGGAAAAAAAACTTTAAAAACAGTTAAAAAAGCAATGCCGTGAGAATCTGAGATCCTGGTTCCCAGGGTCCAGAGTCACCAACAAGACAGCCCAGGAACAGGGGTCTGCAAAGCCTTTCCCCATCTTCAACCTGAATCTGAAACCAAAAACAGAGAACACTGAGAAGAAGGGAGTCACCATTGACACAAATTCCTCCTAAAAAAAACTACAACTGAGCAAGAGGCACCCAAGGCACCCGACAAACAAACCTAGGGCATCAGAAGCGCCTATACTCATCACTGAGGCAAGCATACAGCGATCACACAATTGTCCATCTGGCCCATTAGACCAGACACCAAACCATAGGCAACAGGTGGTTCCTCTACCACTGCAGTGGTATCTGTAAAACAAACAACAGACACAACCACTAACAAAGAGACACTGCACATCATACCAAATAACGGCGCTCCTGGTTTTGATACCCCAACTCCTGCTAGTGGCATTCAAATCACACCTTTGGGCAACTCTCTATCGTCCAACAATTATGTCCAGGGGAACGCCACTTGAACAAAAATGATATGCTTCAACCAACTCTCTTCAGACAACACGAAGCCCAGTCGCATGACAGCAAAAGACTAATCGGAGAGGGCTGCTTCTCTGCTTCTCTGCAGATCACAGACCCCAACTCCCGCAACCTCTCTATGTTGCATAATTTCTACCCTTAGGACCATTTCGAGCCTCCTAGCCTAAGCACCCCAGACCAGCAAGAACTGTTTTTTATTCCGCACTACACTCACAAATGCTCACACTACATACTCTTCAGGAACAACCTTCTATACCTATTCAAACATATCCCAGCCCTCAGGGGGCTAACCTCCTCTGACTTAATGTCCGTAAAGCTTACTTGAATCCCAGACAAAGGAACCTTGGAGGCCACCATCACCACATGTTCAAGAACGACCCTAAGGCACCACAAACTAGGAGAAGCAAGAACCTTAAAGGGTTGGGGCATCGAGCTCTTGATGTCTCACCCACAGAAATATCTGCACGTGCTGCAACATGAAGACACGGCAAGGCCTTGTAAGAGCATGTTGAAGAGAACATGGGGAGCCACCCATGACTGGCTCCCTAGCACTTCAAAAGCCAAAAAGATCATCGAAGTCTTATGCGCCAACAACCAACGATTGGTAAGATGCACAACAAATACCAACAAAAATTACAACAGGTTGTGCCGGCACCACAATTTCCACCAAGGGATTCTAAAGAATTGCTCCTAGCTTGAACCCCCAAGGCCAACCCCACATTTGACCGTCACTATCAAGCTCCAAACTTACATTCACTTATTGGAATGTGGTGGGGCTCAGGCGAATACTCACAAGCAAACATGTGCTGACCTAAGTGAACAAAAACAACATCATTTGCCTACAGGAGATATGAGCTATCACTCAATCCGTTTTATATGATTACTAAGAGCCCTTCAAACCAACAAAATGCCCCAATTTCTTTTGGCATCAATCAGGGAGGCTCTTAATCTTTATCAAACACTGCGGCAAGATTAAGGCAGCACCCCTACAACGTAATTCCTCAGCCTGGCAAGAAGCCCTAATTTCCAGGATATCAAACAGCACAAAAGATACTCTTTCTTCTAATAAACTGCTATCACAATTTAACCAAAACATCCAAACTGCCTGCTACTAAACACATTTACTACAGAATTGAAGATTTCCTGCTGGAGTTTGCTACTCATGGAACCTTGCAAGTGAGACACTTTAATGTCATGAGCCTGGAGAGCACCTACAACTCAGCTCACACAGCTAAAGAACAGGAAGCAATGAATACTCGACTGTCTAACCATAATCTATTCTCAGCTGAACACATCTCTCAGTCTCAATATCCCATGCTCAGTTCCCTGCTACATTCAAAGGGATCTCAACACCATAGACTACATTTTCCTGTCAGCCCCCCCCCTAGACAGTGATCTGGTCAAACTGTAGATCCCTGATAGCACTGACAGTGACCACAATCCCCTGACTGCAATACTTGATCTACATGCTGCAATAGCCACAAGTGTCTCAGAAATAGGGCTATCTTTGTGGACCAAAGCACACACACTAGTCAGGAGAATCAAATGGCAAGCGTCAGGCACCCCCAAGGTGGGCAAGTGGCTGGAAAATGTAATCTTGGAATCTAACACCAATCCCCAGGGAAACTCATATCACAGATGGGATGACTTAATAACTAAGCTAAGAGACCACCTGGCAGGACCTGTGGCCTTACATCAGCACCCGAAGACTCTCAAGAAGAATCCGCTCTGAAAGCAATAAAACAGGGGCATTATAATCATACAAAGCACACTAAAGAGGGCAACACGTGCTCACAAACTTAATCCCACTGTACATTCCACAAAGAGGATTGTCAGCCTACACAAATCATAAAGAAAACTAACCTGGGAAGCAAAGAAGTACTCCTAGCAAAACAAATGGCTAAAAATACATGAAAAGTCTGACCCACTTCTGGAACTACATCAATAAACTTCGATCTTCCAAATGCACCAGGAGGAACGCTGTCCCAGAAGGAACCTGGGTGCGACACATCAAAGCACAATATAGCAGTCTGCCTTCAGGCATTAGCTACACTTTTGGCTGGAGGACAGTAGACCACACGCCTGGGGAAATTCATGCTCTGGCCACGCAGGTTCAGGTCCTTAAATATATAAAAGCTATGAAAAACGATGGAGCTCCAGGCCCCAATGGCCTCCCAGCCAGAATATTTAAATGCACCCAGGAGGACTGGGCCAGGGTGTTAACCCCCCTTTTCAATCAAACCTACAGTGCTGCACAGAGCCCAGACTCAGGGAGAGGCTCCACCCTATGTCCAATCTTCAAAAAAAGAGACCTGACTATTCCATCTAACTACCAACTTATAGCCCTCTTTGACCTAGAGCACAATACCTACAACCTGTCTCTTCTCAAACTGCTAGAAGAATGGGTGGCAGAAAACAACATGAATGAAATGAATGAATGAAATGAATAAAATGAATGAAATACATTTTTTAGAGCGCAATGGCTACCCGAAGGCCTCCCAGCGCTGCGAACGGATAATGAGTACAGATCCAAAGCAGCCAGGTTTTAAGACTTTTCGGAATGAGAACAGATTAGGCTCTTTCCGCAATTGAAGTCCTACCTTACTTGCAAACTGGGTTCCGCACTGCTGCCTCCACAACTGTCATCACAGCACTTGCCATCTTGAGTCATTGCTCAGCTCAAAAAAGCCAACCTCCTCTTTATTGCTGTTTTATTGACTACTGCCGCTTTTGATAAGGTTGTCCGCAACACCCTCTGGAGAAAACTAAATGCGTTGGGGGATTACCCCAGCAGATGCTCAGGCCATTATCTTCTGCACTCAAACACATGGGTACGGGTGAGTACGGGCCCCACCACCATATGCTCCCCCTCTACACAGTTGATCTGGGGAGACTCCTCGAGCGCAGCTGCATGCTTCCACCACAACTTGGCAAAACAAAGCTACACATTTTACAATATACTGATGACATTGTTATAATGGACCACACCACCTAAACTAGTGCATGGGAACTGCGACTATTGAAACAACCACAAAGTGCAACTACTTGGGGTATAGTTTAGCAAGCCCTCCAGACCCTTGGTCCAACTAGCCACCCTGAAAAATAAATCCGGAGCCATTACACACAGCTTGACCTATCTCAATAAGATCTTTAACAGCACCTCAGCCACCCCGATACTAAAAGTTATGAAAGCCACTCTTTTCCTGGTTCTACACTACATGCAACAGGCCTTACCAGAGGCATGCACTGCAAGCCGAGACCACTCTCAATGCTCGGCCTATAAGTGAGTATTCCAATCCCCAGATACATGCGAAGGTCTAGATTAGGGTTGGAGCTGGGGCCTTCCAAGGTAATCACTCACCTAATTCACAGTTTGACTCTGCGCTCCCTCCCCCCATGCCCTCCCACCAACAGGGATATCAACAACCGCACTTTGCACCCCATTTACTTTACTCGCAATCCAATGAAGACCGGGAAATGATTGGACTTTTAAACACAAACCATTAACATGATCATCTCATTTACTGCATAATCTTTCCAGCCATGGGTAACATTTGTACCCACATTGGGGCCCTATTTATCCTTTTAAAAATGTTTTATTGTAAAATTGTTATGGTTTTAAGTATCTAAAACTATAAAGATTTTCAGAATTATTTTTTTATCACTATAAATTTTAAAAATCAATATCTCCAGGTAAACAAATTGGGTTTTGGTTGCTACGGTTTTATTTTATTTATTAAAGCCTACTCTAGTTTTCTGAACTAGTAAGTGCTCTTTTGTGTAGTGTTTTTACTGATTTACTGGTTGAAGTATTTTGCAAATACTTTACACATTGCCTCTAAGTTTAGCTTGACTGCTCTGTGCCAAGCTACCAGAGGGTGAGCATAGATACATTTAGGTAGTGTCTATCTCTTACCCTGCCTTGGATTGTGGTTGCTGCTTGACCTCATACCCTAATCAATCAGTAACCCAATTTTTAACAATCAGATTTAATATTGATTATCATACCAACTTTGCCTGAAGTTATTTCTTGAAATAAAGCATCTTTGTACTAGTAGTATCTGGAAAGGCAGGTCTGCAAGTGCCACTCCCCTTCAGAAGTTCCACTATATGAGATGGCGGAGCAATAAAACTGTTCCATGGGGTCCTTTTGGAGGTGCTTCCTTTTCTTTTCAGAGTCAAATTAATTGCAGGGATTCAATATGCAGCCTATATAGAGCGGTTATCATTGGGTGAGGTGGTGGAACTGCTATGTTCTAGATGATGCATTCCCATTTTCCTTTTGTTCCTTCTCAAGAAATAACTATGTATGTATTTATTGGATGTATACATGCTTTCTAGTCTTTTGTGTTACTTTCAATCGTGTTTCTTCATAACATGTAGGATTGTTGTAATTTGTAATTGATACTTGCTCCCATACTTGACTGTTTTTGGAAAATCTAAACAAAGAATTAAAATGCAAAAGTTCCACTACTGTCAGGAGAGACTATCACTTTGCTGCGTACTTTGCTGTGTTGGCCTGCTGTGGGCTGCTTCTGTCTTGGGCAGTGAAAGTACTGTACTGAACTTTCTTGATCCTGTTGTTTAAGTTTCTCCAAGGGCTTGAGGTAGAGCTTGCCTCCTGTTGAAAGTCTCAGGCAAGAATTCGACTTCATCTGCTAACCATCACTGGGAACTGTGTGTTTGTGCTGCAACAGAAGAAAAAGTAACAGCAACATCGTGGCCAACGCCATCTTCAACGCCATCCCCGATGCTGCCCCTTTCGCCATCACTGACACGGCTGCCTGCACCATGACCTGACAGCACCATCTGAAGTATCGCTCATTTCACAACACAATCATGGTCTCACCACCGCAGCCTAATGCTGTCATCGAGCCGCTGCTTGCACCGTGACCTGTGGGTGCCGCACACCACATTGCCTCTCTTCACATTGCAGTCCTGGTATAACCAACGATCATGCTTCATGCTGAAATCAATGCCGCTGCCTGCACTGTGGACACCGCTTGACAGGTACATGAAGCATCGCTCCCTCCCACACCGCAGCCAGGGTCCCCCAACATCAGCACCATCGACTCCTGTATCATCAACCAACACCACTGCATGCACCGTGACGTGTGGGCCCACACAACACATTGCCCTGCTTCTCATTGCAACCATGGGTCTACCAATGACATCTTCAGCAATAACGCCACGCTGCTGCCTGCACCGTGACCTCTGGACACTGTACGCTGCATCGCCCACTTCACAATGCAGCCCCTGGTCTCACTGATCACTCCGGACACCGTCACTGAGCCACTGCCTGCACTATGACCTGTGGGCACCACACGTCGCATTGCCCCGCTTTGCATCACAGTCCTGGCTCTGCTGACACCAGCGCTCCTGACTTCAACGCATGGAGTCCGATCTGCAACCCGTGTTGCTTCAAGGGCCCGTTGACTTATGCACTGACATCCGGAGTCGATGCCTGCTGGTGACACCGCATCTTCGGATCCCAACGCAAGGTCCACAATACCCTACATTTCCATGGTCCTGTTTGCAGGTCTTCCAGACACCATAGATGGCCCACGACCGTGGGTCGCCCTGAATTGGTGGATTTGTTGTTCATGACGCCGCAGTAGCCCCGGATGGAGCCATTGACTTCGAGGAACTGTATTTTAAGCTGGTTCGTACAACATTTGTATCTTAACTTATGTATGTTGGATTTTTATTGTTTTAATCTTGTTTTACACAGTGCCTCTGAGATAAGACTGATTGCTCTTGCCAACCTACTGAAGGGGAGAGGAGGGGTTATTTTAGTTGTGTAATCCCCCTATCCTGACTAGATGGAAGGGTGCCTACTTGGACAGGGTGCAGACCAGTGCCAACTAGAGACCCCCATCTATAACACCATTCTTACACACACATTTTTCTCCATCCCCAAAGACCGCGCTGTCACTGACAAACATAAAAGCCGTTTCATAGTGCCCTTAGTCATACTATTTTGTTCAAACCATAGTATCTGGCTCTTTGGACATAAGCCTTAAAGTAATTGAAGCTGTGCATGGGGGTGTCTGGTAACAATTTGCAAGTTGCTCAGCTTTCAGTAGCTCACTTTTATTTTCACTAATCAAAAGTAGCTCTCACTACAGAAAATGTTGGAGACCCCTGTTACAGATGCGTTCTCTCTCTTAGACCCCCTACAAGCACCACAACACAAAACAATCAGATCTTCTGACCCTGATGGACGAGGTCATCCAGGGGGCTAATAATGCAGTGTTAGCAACATTTATTCTTTTAGCTCTCTCTGTGGCTTTAGACACACTTGCTCAATCCACCTTGTTTGTCTGTTTGTTGGAACTAATAGTGAAGAAGCAGGCATTAGTTTGGAATGGCTTGTTTCTCTGAAGGTGAGATACGTTCCATTGTGCTGCCCTAAGTTGGTTCAGCAGGAAAATAATCATTCAGAGTTTCTCAAGGCTCGTTTATTGCTTACAAAAGTGCGTGAGCAGGGATTTTTGTATTTCAAACGTCAGGTATAACCATCATTTAAGCCACACATTTGATCATATGGACTTTTGTTATTTGACAAGGAGAGTGGATAAGGAGCTATTATTAACATTAATCACAATAAACATGTGAAGATCAATTGAGACTTCACAGGAAACTACAAAGAGAATTGAAGTGAGTTTAAAGGGATTTATTAACAACTCAGGGGTAGGTTTACAAGCCCCTTGTTGTGCCGCCGGTGCATCATGGTGCGTGCCGCACCGGTGGCGCAGCCTGCTGAGTGATATTTACAAGCACAGGTAAAGTCACCCTGCATGACTTAACCTGTGCTTGTAAATATCACCCTTGTTCATGCAACACTTTGCGTGTTAGGAGCGTGACATGGGTGTTGCTGTGGGTGTTCCCAGGAAACACCCATGTTCACGGATGCATTTCCAGATTTACGAGAAATTGTAAATCTGGAAATGCATCAGAATGCTACGCCGCCCTAGGGGTAGCGTTGCAAGGTGCAGCAAGGAGAAATGTTTTCATTTCTCCTCGTTGTTTTCCTCTTTCAATGCGTGATGCATTCTACAGCACACATTGGAAGAGGAAATCACCTCAATTGATTGATTTTGTGCATGAAAGCGCCCCCTCCTGCACAAAAATAATCTCCCCACGACACAGGCATCCTTGTACCATGTTGCAAGGGTGCCAGCGCCGGCGCATGGCAGCAGTTTGTGTGCCAGCACATAGGGAAGCACAGAGATGCAACATATGTTTGTAAATATGTTGCATTCCTTTGCTTCGAAACTAGCGCAGTGCGGCACAGCAAAATGACTTGCTGCACCGTGCTGCGTTTGTTTCTTGTAGACCTACCCCAAAGTTTATGTCAGACCAACCTTACGGAGGTCTTCCCTCAAAAGTTTTACCTACTTATCTCCATTCTTGGTTTACTGAAATTTGCTTTTGTTGGCCTTAGGCCTCTGGGCACTTTACTACTGCCAACCAATGGTAAAGTCACCCCAAGGGAATGCTCTAGGTAGCCCAAAGGGCAGGGTGCATTGCATTTTGTTTCTGAAGGGATTTTCTTGTGACGTTGGAAGGCGAGGCGAGTGGGCGGTGAGCTGGAGTGGAGAGTCGGAGAGTTAGGACAGCGTGGTGCGGAACGGGCCTGGAAGAGAGTTGAGAGCACCCACACGTTGCTGGTGAGCGACTGCTACGGAGCTACGTGGGGTACCACGCTCCTGCCCTACCTATCCCACCCCTGCCCTACCTATCCCGCCCATGTCTGTCACTGCACCCTTGCTCACGCCGTTTCTGCCTGTGCCTCAGTATTTCCCTCAGTACTTCCCCATCCCAATGCTTGAGCCCGCTTTCGGCATTCCACTCGGCATTTCGCTCAGTGTCCGCTCAGGCCGCCTTATTAGGTTTATTTGTTAGCTTTATTTGCCCGCACCGGTGTTCAGGGCTTTCTCATTGCCCTCCTGCCATCACACAACAGTTGTTTTCTGCTGCACAAATGTTGTGTGCCACGCAGTGTGCAATGGTTTCTCAGCCTGCCTGCCAGTCAGCCTGCCTTGTGCCAGTAATTGCAACTACTGCCTCAACAAGCCTTATCAAACCTTTGCTAAATCTCAAACAGCCCGAGGCATAGAGGAGGGGAGTCATCCACTTCTAGGGGTGGGAGCAGCTTTTATCCAAGGAGGGCAATTGCTCCCAGCCAGCCAGCCACCAGGCCAACAGTCTGAAAGAGTGGGCACAGCAAAACAGCTACAGTACAGCTAAATCAGTGACAACAAGGTCACTGAAGACACCGGAGAATCAACCTCCGGTCTACCAGGATCACCCGTACTTCACGCTAGCCTTTTATTAGCACCCAGTGAGCAACTTGGACGACCGACTGAATCGCCCCCCCCACAGAGATCCCAGAGACCAACAAACCCAAAAGGAGGAAAATCAGGAGGCGTTCACTGAAGACCAAAAAGACCCGAATATAAAACTTCAGGCATTTCAACACTGGTAGTAAAATTGACTTGAAAATTTCCCCTGATTATTGCCGCACAGCAGGGTGGATATCATGGCAAAAGGGACAAAAAACTTCGACCAGGAGGGAGGGGGGACCCCAGAGAATGCCCAGAAGAGAGCATAAACGTTGGACGAATACTACAGGAGAGCAAACACAACCACAAACGGCAACCTTGAAGCCACACCCAAAAATGGAAAGGATGGCCAATCAATGAGAAACACACAACAACAGATGCCTCCGGACAGTGAGGACGCAATTCTAATGCTCTCTTCAGAGGCCGGTCAGGGCACCGACGGCGGCACAGCGTGGAGCACTCACAGTGCACACAAAACGGACACCACAATTAAAGGGCACATTTACAGCATCTCCCCACTGACAAGTGGGGAAGAGACCAGTACAGTGTTATTTAGCTCTCCTCAGAGCTGACAGATATTCCTTGTATTGAGCGGGACCTATCCAGGGACTCACTCTCAAAGATTCTGAGCCCAAGTCTGTCCCTCATGACAACAGACAGGGTCTCGTGGACAGACAAAGAAGGCCTGCGAACCAAAGTCGCTGAGAGGGCCAGCGTCATGACAGAATTGGATCCCCCCCAAACTAGCATCCAGAACTTAACCGAGTGGTAAGACACCCATTAAGACAGCCCCAAGAAACTGTCCTTAGGAGAAAAGCATCAACAAGCTACTTGGTTGGATGCTTGGAGGGTCCTAACCGATAGGTCACCCAAAAACAAGCAGGAGGAATGCACAGAGATTAGTGAGGTTGACTCTAACAAACAAAGTAGCTGGCTGTCTTTGATCAATGATACTCTTAGGGCACCTACAAATGCTCTTAACTGGCAGTCACACAAACTAGAGGTTCAAATGGACACAATGCAAACCATAGCCTTAGCCATTGCTAATATAAGCATCATGTTAGAAATACTAGAAAAACATGCAAACATCAAGGACTGCCACTAAAGACCTATCGTGGAAAAACTCTCTACTCTCCAGAAAGTCCTGACCTCGCTAATTATGGACTTGAAAAAACTTAGTTTAAGTAACTGAGGAAACATCAACTCAGAAACAAAGGCCAAAATCATGGCTACAGTAGAAAACACTGAGGTGTGAGGGACACAATTCAGCTCAATAACTCTGAGGAAAGAAGACAGCCCAGAGGGGGCTCCAGCAATTGCCAACTTCCAACAGAGCCCTTGTAATGCAACAGCGAACAGGGAAAGTAGAACCAACAGTATCAGTATCGACTTCACCATCAATCTTAACACCAAGATTACACACAATTTGCCAAAACGAAGCACCAGTAACCAGAATCATCGTGCGGATACACCGAAAGAGCATCCCGGGACCAGGTGCACCAACAGCCCAATGTCAACTGCCTGTGCTAAAACGATAGCAAGCCCCTGTCCAGACGAGAGAAAAAAGACTAAAGAAGAGACAAAAAAACAAACAGGCACATTCAAGCAGGTTGATGGGGGGTAGGGCCGTCCTTATCTTTCTAGACCTATCTGCAGCATTTGACACCGTGAATCACACGGTGTTAGTGCAGCGGTTGAAGGCTATGGGATTTGGGGGTAAGGCCCTGGCCCTTCTCACTTCCTTTCTAGAAGATAGGGAGCAGACTATTCGCTGGGATCATTTACAATCTGAGACTTTCCATCTCTCTTAGGGGTGCCGCAGGGATCTTCCTTATCACCGACGCTATTCAATGTATATGTCACCCCGCTGGCTTTACTTTGGTTTCATACGCTGATGACTCTCAGCTCATTGTATCAATATCTAAACAGCCGGAGGCGACTGCCATCAGCTTTCATATGTGTTTGTCTAAAATCATGCGCTCTATGAGGAAAAATGTCTTGAAAATAAATACTGAGAAAATGGAGGTAATGGAGTTCGGCAGGGGTCCAACCCTGTGGAATCGATCATGGTGGCCCTCTGAGGCAGGTGAATGTCCATGTCTGACCCTTAAGGCCAGGAACTTAGGTGTGGTGTTTGATAACCAATTAAAATGTGTGGGCCAGATAAATCGCCTAACTTCCTCGGGCTTTTTCCTACTAAAGTCCCTGCATAAGATTTTTCCTTTAATTCCTCAGGAACTTAGGAAGACTGTGCTGGTAGCTCTAGTTTTTTCCAAAATAGATTATTGCAATGCACTTTATTTGGGAATTGACAAGGCGCAACTGCCTAAACTGCAGTCACTACAAAATGCAGCGGCTCGACTGCTATTAAATATTCCTAAAGTTCATTCCACCTCTGCCGGTATAAGAGTATTGCATTGGCTTCCCATTCAGCAGTGAGTGGAATTTAAGGCCCTCTGCTTGACCCATGAGGCACTCTACAGAGGGGGAGCTGAGACATACAAAAGCTGTTTGCCTGGCATGCCCCCTTGAAAAATTTGAGATCCACCAATAACGGGCTGGTACAAATTTCTAAAATCCATAGAGCGTGATAGGGAGGTAGGAGTCTATCTCACAGTGCAGCCTCCTTGTGGAACAAAATGCCTATTGCCCTGAGGCTGCAGCCAAACAGACAGCTTTTTAGGAAATCACTTAAAACTTGGCTGTTCCCGCACTAATAAGCAACATGACTAGTAGAGCAGCCTCATTTTACACTCCTCAGCGCCAAGACGCCACGTCATTCAAACGCTTTATACCCCAATTGTATTATTATTATTATTATTATTATTATTATTATTATTATTATTATTAATTTTTGGGAGCACCCATCCATGGAAGAAAATTCAACTCCCACGAACAAAATACCTCCTAGCATGAAGCTTTTTCCGATTTTTGAAAAACAGAGAAAGAGCTCTACGAGGAATATACAAATTCATGTTTCAACACCATCTGAGAATGATAAAGTATGTAAGAATTAAACCCCTGAGCAATATCACGACGGTACAGAGTCAGGGCCAACCCAAAGGGCAGCGGGGGTGCCCAAAACACACTGACATGCCCTAGTTTGAGGAGAGTAGAGGAACCCAGATACAAACAAGCCTTCTCGGCATAGACGTCGCTTGTCAGGCGTCGCAGGAAGAGTGGAAGAATCGAAAGGAAATTATCATAGAGCAGAGGTCTTCAAACTTTTTGATGCCAAGACCCACCTGTCGAAAACCTTTAGGCGTAAGGACCCCTTCCTGACAAAAATTTCTAGAACTTGGGCCTCCTCATCATTGCCAACTATCGACAACCATAAATGCCCCCAATTCCCACAGCAAATAATGTATACATTGGGGAAATACATTGAATAGTGCTTAGCAAACCAAGGATCAGTGTTTGGGGGCGTGCTCAAAGGTGTGGCTAAAAACGAAGGGGCTCATTAATGAGGCATTGGCATAGGGCAGCGCTGCAAGTCTTTTTGCTGTGCTGCCCTACGCCAATATCAAAGGGTAGGAATGCACCTTATTTCTGAAATATGGTGCATTCTTGTCCTTTTCCCCCTATGTTGGCACACATATTGCAGCCTAGCGCCAACATAGGCAGAATGTTTTTTTATGCAGGAAGGAGCATGTTTCTGCACAAAAACTATTCTGAGAGGGGGTTTCCTCTTTCTATGTGTGCTTCAAAATACAACACACAGGGAAAGAGGTATAAACGAGGAGAAATGAAAACATTTCTCCTTGTTACACCTGGTCTGAGGAGGCGTAAGGTTTTGGCACTGCCCCAGGTTTACATGATTTTGTAAATCTAGGGCAGTGTCAAAATCCATGGGCGTTGTGTGGGAACACCCACCGCAATGCCTATGGAATGCCTACTTGACATAGAGTAAGGAAACACATCGACTTGCACTGTTTTGTCTTACTCTATATCTATGAGGCCATGAAAGCAACGCAGAGTGACTTTGCCTCGCCTCATAGATATGATTGAAAATGTATGTGCCGCCGAAGCTTTAAAAAAACTGACGCTCCAGCGGTACAAGCCTCTAATAAATCAGCCCCAAAATATTTTGTTAGTTTTTTAGGTCGTTCACCATCAGGTAGCTACATATGAAATAATGGGTAGGTTAAATGAAAAATACATTTAAAAAGTTGTTACTATATAGTAAAACCTCTATTATTTAATGCACTGCAATGGTCTGTGTGTAACCAGAGAGCCACAGAATTAAATTTGGTTGGTGAAGTGGAAAATAGTGACTTGTGCATTTTTAATGCTATGATGTCACAGACTGTGACAGAAAGCACTGTGAATGTGTAAGTCGTTATTTAATACTTGCATTACACACATTATAAGATAGACTGCTACAAAATGTACAAAGAGTTTTAGGATAAAACGGAGCTTCCAAAATGTAGATTTGTGAAGTATCAGACCATAAGTAATGCATTTTTTTTGCATAACTTTCCTTTCAACACCTCCTCGGGCGTACTAAGTGCTGTGTAAATACAGTTATCATTAAAAGCACTTCACAGCCCAGTTGCTAACCACCACACAAAAAACACATCTTTGCCATTACAATGCTTGAAGTGATTCGAGCAATTAAAGCCAGAACCACTACCAAGCATACTTTACATTTGCAGATTATCTCCTAACACAGATTTAAATATCATTCAGGCAAGCAGGCACCCTGGCATGAAGGCTGATTTGAAGGATTGTTTTACCTGTCTGCCGGGCCTCTTCATTTTACAGCACATGACACTCAATTAACTTCAGCTGAAGCATTTTAAGGATCGCATTTGACTTTGTCCAAAAGGAAGATCACGTTTTGTATTACAGGCAGAAGTTAAGCCTGGAAATGCATGACACCCTTCCCAGGACTCCGGGGCTCCCCTGGGGGTCACGCCCCACACATTGAGGACCTCTCTCACAGAGGCAGCAGGAGCTGAGAGAAACGAAAAACCAATGAGCAAACTCAAGTGCAGCTAACAGAGAATAGAGCCCCAGGAGTACAGTTAAACACTGAAGAGAACCATGTAATATACTCACCGACTTCACAGAAAGTCATGGTTTGCCCCCAGTACATGTCACATGGAAAGACAGACACCCTTAACAGGGGTAATATTCTGAAGCTCCTTCATCACATTCCCTCGCAAGAAGAAATAACGAACAAAGACCTCCTCAGTATACAATTCAAGGTGAAGAAATGGCAACCTAATATGGAAAACACATTAACAACATGGAAATCATCCACCCATGCCAACATGGTTTTAAGAGAAAAGATTAGATTCGAAAAATGGGGCATAGTGGTCCAGGAATTAGAAGAAGAAAAAAACCCATATGTACTAGCCACACAAGAGGGCGGCATGACCAAACAACATATAAATGATCCAAAGACGCAAAGCTTCCTGAAAGGGACCCACCCTGTAGACACCCCATTGAGCTTTGACAACTTTACAATTGATATCCATGAAAAAAAGGGTCTCAGCGAGAGGAATGTTGCTGAAAGGAATAAAGCTGATGGAGTCCGGCACAGACCTCGGATAGGAAGGACCCCTAGCAAAGCCACCACACTGCACAGGGGCCAAACTATGAGGTATTCCTATCCCCAAAGCTCAAACTACGTCAAAGGTTGCAACTCCACCACAAAAAAATCCCCAAGGGTTTGGCAAAAAAGGACTACAGGACAATCCTGAGGCTCATAACATGGAACGTGGCAGGAATATTAAGCACACGAAATAGGGCTTCTGCAATGGGAAAGATCGAGAAGGGGGACATTCTCTGCCTGCAGGAAACATGGGCCACAGAGGACATCCACATGCAAGGGAATGCCGGTAGTCATGTTTCCCCCAGGAAATTACATGCTCATGGTAGGCCCTAAGGTGGTCTCTCAAATTTTGTGAAACATGCAGTAGAGGTCTCTATTAAAGAGGTTGGAAGACCTACGGACACTGCACAGTGCATTGTGATAAATGGCCTATGGGAGGGTAAATCTAGAAAACAACTCCTAATCATTAATGTATACCTTAACTATAATGGAGTTTTCAAAAATGGCAAACACCAAAAAGATTATTGCAACCCTAGCAGAAGTGCTCTGTGAATTATCTCATTTGGATTCAATTATCACAGGGGATTTCAATCTTCATTACTTGAGCCCGGACAACGGCCAATGCTCAACAGCGGAAAGAGAATTCAATCACTTTCTAAGGTTATTCGATCTAATCTCAGTTCAGGCCTGAACAAAGCAACATAGCCCCAATGCTTCAAAACTCCTCACCTTCAATAATCAGACTACAATTGATTATATTTTATGAGAAAATGGATGTGTAATTGAATTCTGGATTTCCAGATACAGCAACACGATACAAGTGACCACACAATGCTTATTGCAGAATTCAATCCCCAGTGCGACTGCCGTGAGGATTGGTGCCCATAGGTAACACACAGGGGTGGGAGGAGTACAAATTAATGAAAATGGAACCACTTCACGGTCTCAAATTTGGAGTCTTGGAAGCTAACATTAGCACAAAAGAGTAGGCTTCTCTCCCCTACCATCCGGAGTTGGGACTCCTGGATCGAAGTATTTCGGGTAGCCCTACTGAAAGGGGCAAGGAATACAACCCCCAAATCGGTGGGGCAAAAAGAATGAACCAGGAAGTACTCCAAAAGGTTGAACAACAGCACCCGCACCCTCAGACAGGCTAGACGGGCATATCGAAAAAACAGTACTCCGAAGGCAGAAAGCACTTATAAAGATGCCCAAAAGAACCACAAACACTTAATATGGAATGAAAAATGCCAGACGATGGAGAATGAATACATCAAACTATTAGAGTTAAGCAAACTGAGCAAACAGAAGAAATTCTGGGAGTATATAGCAAGATGAAAAATACAAAAACGGAAAGGCGGAACACAGTAACAGCAGAAACCTGGCTGAACCATATGGCAGAAATATACATAAGGAAAACGGTTGGCCAAAATGTCAGCCCCTTTCCTGGATCAGATGGGGCTGAAGCAGAGGAAGATGACCAGACAGATGAGGGGGGCCAAGCCCAGGAGCCAAAAGAAGTTGCAAAGGTTTTGAAAAGGATAAAAAGGGATGGAGGCCCTGGTCCAAACAGCCTACCGAGTGGACTGTTTTAAGCAGGATCCTAAGTAGTGGGCCGATTTGCTATCACCTTTGTACAGGGAATGCATAGTTCTGGGAGTCGTGCCGGATGCCTGGCACGACTCACTTTTGTTGCCAATACACAAGAAGGGAGCCAAAACCGATCCAAACTATTATTGACTCATTGCCTTGTTAGATATTGAAGGCAAAGCATATGCCAGTACTTTGCTACAGGAATTAACAGCCTGGATAGAGGACAATTAAATATTAACTTTTTACCAGACCGTTTTCCAAAAAGGCTGTTCCACTGTAGAAAATATTATGGCTCTTTTGTTCCTAGCACAACAGGCAAACTCCAGTTTAAAAATCTGCCAGTATTTGCTTGCTTTATAAACTACTCTGCTGCCATTGATGGGGTAAATTGAAGTAAGTTATGGCTTAAACTGTCCCACTGTAAGATCCCTGGTAAACTACTGAAGGCAATCATGTCACTGTACACTAATACTTGGGTGAGAATCTAACAGGCAGGTTACACAGTCACATACAAGTTGCCAACTGACCGCGGCCTAAAGCAGGGCTGTGTTTTGGCACCCACACTCTTCAACCTATACACAGCAGACCTTGGGAAAGCTATACACGGAGCAAGTCTGGCAATCCAAATAATCGGACAACAACGATTAAACAATCTTCAGTATGCTGATGATCTGGTGATCCTCGACCACACCAGAGTAGGTTTGCAAAGAGGGTTGTATGCATTACAGAGCTATAATCAGGAAAACAAACTAGTGGCCAACCCCAGTAAAACAAAAGTTGATGTGTCTGGTAAACATCTAAAGAAAACAGGCTTAAAATGGAGACTGGGTAATAACAGCATAGCCACAGAAAGAGCATACCACTATCTAGGAGCGATGGCTAAATGACAAAATCAAAGCAACCTTGCACCAGGCCAAGACGCAAGCCAAAATACAAGCTACCATCTACACCCTGTGTAAACTGCAAGGCAAATTATACAGCCCCACTACGAAACCCATCATGAGAGTGACAAAATCTAAACTTCTCGCGGTTGCTAGGTATGCATCACATGGAAGATAGTAAAAAAGATGATGGAAAAAGCCTAGTGCTAGTGTTACAAAAGGCTCTGCAGGCTCCCCAAGTATACACGAAGTGCCTTGATTCGGCAGGAGTTTGTCCTGGTACAACAAAAATAGGAATGAGAGAAGCACACTGATAAAATGTTGGTTTAAGACGACAAAAAGCCCAGAAAGATTACCTTAAGGAGGTATTGAGAACTATAATTGAGGGTGCATCGAACCCATGGAAGAAATACATTCTGGAGGCAGTGGCAGAGTTCGATTTATCCACAGCAGCCTGGTCCCAAGAAGCACTACATTACCCTGCAATGAGGAGGGCGCTAAATAAGCACAACACCCAGATATCAAGGAATGAAGACACAGCAAGAATGAAGGCAATCAGAGGGCTGGTGGGCTTAATTACAGCATATGAGTTGCATAAAATCCAGCCATATATGAACAATCCTCTCGGAAGGAAGTGTCTGAAAGAAATTTAATGGGCGCATCTAGTCTCCCTGCCAATTAAAGAATTGAACCCTGGCTAGTAATCGTTGAACAATATAGTCAGTTGTAGGCTGTGCAATTATAGGGCAGAATCCTTGGTTCAGCTACTATGCTGCTGCCCCACTTTACTACAACATTGAAGTAAACTGTTAAAACCAATGTTCCTATGGCATAGGACCAGAAAATGCACCCAAGCAGTGGCATTGCTCCAGTCCAGCACAGAGCCCTCAGACCTGGCCAGATTTGGCAAATTTATGAATATGACACAAAAGGTACTCATCAAAAACAGCACAGAGGAAAAGTGTGCGATTGTAACTGCTGAGTCCCCAGTAGCAACAGAAGGAGCTGAACGGTGAAGAGCCCAGTTCAGGAAAGAAATGCATGGCACCCACAAGTCCCTCAATGAATTAAGTATCAATCTCCCATGAGAATATAGGGAACAGGAACCTTTTTTATATATGTCATTTTAAAACCAATGAAGTTTAGAACAAGACTACATTTCAGGAACAGTCTGTCATATGGCCGGGATACCCGTCACCCCCTCCCAACACAATCCCCAAGGATGGGAAGACGGACACAGTTCTTGAGCTTTTGGAAGGCGGGAGGGAGTTACCCTCCCGGCCGTATTTATTAAAATATGAAACAAAATTAAAACATTAAAATAACAGTTTCATATTATGTACAATTTTCATTTACACATTACGATGTTTATTGGCTAACCTTAACACATCTCTAATACAAAGGTTCTCCTAGCCGATTCTAAAACATCCTGCAAATGCATATTCTCAAAATTAAAATTGTACATCCTAACATTACGGGCCAACGGCAAGGTCGTAACCGGTGTCAGATCCCTAATACCAGAACTCCCCCCTCACTTGTGAGGGGCGGGCGCACAGAGGACTGTACCTCTGTGCCAACTTCCAATTTCCCTTGTCTTAGCGGGGGCCCCTTACTTAACTCGACGCCATCGTAGTGGTCGTCCGAGGACTCGTGTGAGGTGTCTAGAAGGTAGCGTAGACCCCCCTCCCACCCCACACTGCTTACCACATCCGCCGTCGCGGATATCCTGGCCCCGGGAAATTCCTAGGAGGGGCCCGTAGCCCCTCCTCCCCAGGGAGGGGCCTGTGACCGCCTTCCCTTTCGGCGGACCCAACCTTAGAGGGTACCGCCTCCCTGTGTGAGGGGCCAATGGCCGCCTCCCCCCGGGCGCTCCCATCCATAATGGGTGGCGCCCTACCTCTAGGGATCTTCCAATTACTGCTCACCGATCATGACCTTACAGCCACAGGCCGGATAGTTGACCGGCTATCCGGACCCCCCACAAACTCCTACTAAAGGTCATGGCTACTCAAACTCTTTAACCACGCTATGAAGTCTCCTATGAGTAAGACATTCCCCACCCGGGACAAATGAACCCCATCTTCAAGATACATGTCGTCCCCCCGAATACATCCATGTGGGATACAATGCAACTGGTTTGAACGAAACAACCTACTAAGTTTGTTATTGACTTTCTTTACCGATTTATTCAAAGCTGACACAGAGATGGCCCCCCGCCACACCTTCCGAGGAATCATGTGTGACCATGCAATCGTGCACCCCGTAACCCTTCTCGCCAACCAACTCACGGTGGATAAAATTAACTCGAGAAGTACTCGTCGACCAGTGGTCACCAAATCATTGCCCCCAAGATGCACTATGATTACAGACGGCGGTGACCTCGTCCGCCCTAAAAGTCCCTCAATAAAACTTTGAAACTGGTCAATACAGAGCCCGCCCCTTCCGTGGAAGGTCACCCTGTACCCGTATTCCCCAGCCATGTGAATCATGTCACCTGCTTTGAATATGTCCGCGGCACACCTCACTTATGAGTGGCCAATGACCCACACCACTCTTCCCTCAGCCGGTGATCTCTGACCGCTGGTCCCCAGGTGTCGGATCAACTGCACAGTCCGCCCCGCAAAGCCTGCTCGCGAAACTGTAAACCAAACAGAAAACAAGAAGCGTGAGTGCATGACATTAGCTTCACAACATGTGCAACCGCACATACCTTTTATAACAATTCGAGGACCAACGTCCCAACTGTTTCACCTTTTCAACACTCAGACCCCTGGCTGTAGCCTCTGTAGCAGCCCCTATCCGGAAGGAATGGGTCCCAAAATCGCTCGGGTTCAAGCCCGCTGCTGCGATTGCCATTGCTAACACCCGCTGAAACTGAAACCTCGTCAGTGGGGTGGCGTCGGTGTGTCTCAGCAAGCTTCCCCCCCATGATGCCGCCCTCTGTGCTAAATATTCCTCCACACATTTTACCGGGCACATGGGGGACCCTGGAATGCGCTGGACTACCACCCCGTCCCCGATCGCTCCCTGATCGGTTTTGGACCTAGCTATCGTGATTACCATGGTATCACCCTTGATTTGAATGTGTTCTCGACACAGACCTCCCTCCGTATCCTGCTTGTTCCTCGCTATCAGTTCGCTTACCCGCATAGCCCCGTGGAATGCTAATGCAAAAGCGGCCCGGAACAGCACCGTCTCTGACTGAGATGAACATGTCGCAGGGAGTACGGACATTAATAGGGACAACCTTGCTAGCCCAATCGGGCGCCTCTCGTCCACTCTACGACCCTCAAGGCGTCGCCACCCACGCAGTGCCTTCTTTACGAGAAAGGACGATGTGGGGTCCTGGATGCCATGAGCCTGCGCCATGAAAGCAATGGCGGCCCGGTGTCTATTGGCTGTTGCCACTGATCGGCCTGCCTGATGTAGTGATACCAGAAACTTCAGGACATACTCCTCCTGCCCCCAATGCTCCCCCCTAGCTGGACCCAAAAATGACCAATAGGAACGGAACGCTCCTTCGTATGCCATCCTTGTCCTGGGTGCTAGACTTGCTCCCACGAGGTCTTGTAATCCGGGGCACCGAGTGACCAAAGAGCTTCGGGAAATGGTGCCGCCACCAAGTCGGCCGAGGGTAGATAACCCCTGAAGGCCTGCATATGGGAACGAGAGAGTGCATCAGCCGCCTGGTTCAATACCCCAGGCACGTGTCTTGCCCTAAAATGGACGTTTAGTCTCATACACAGTAAAACAATTTCTTTCAGCAATCTCAAAATCCATCTGCAGCGTGCTGCCTGATTATTGATACATTCAACCACGGTCATGTTATCAGACCAGAACACCACTGTGCGATCACGAAACCCCCCCGGCCATGTTTCTAAGGCCACAAGAATGGGGAACAGCTCAAGAAACCCAATGTTCTCTGTGAGCCCACTATCGTGCCACCACGTCGCCCATGTTCGCGCCGACCATTGATTACCAAAGATGGCGCCAAATCCCACACTCCCCGCCGAGTCGGTCCATAAGCCCAGCTCCTCAGAGGAAGCTGGCGGCTTATTCCACATGACCCGGCCGTTGAAATCCGCCAGAAATGCCAACCATATGCGCATGTCCTGGCGAACCTCTGCTGACAGCCGTGTGCGGTGGTGCCCTTCTTTGAGACCAACCATGGCCTGTGCAATAGAGCAGGAAAAGGGGCGAGCCATCGGTATCACTCTAAGGGCAAAGTTAAGCTGACCCACTGCTTGTTGCAACTGATGAAGAGTTACCTTTTTCTCGCTGATGCATATTTCGAGCAAGGCCTTAAATTTCATTACCTTCTCCCTGGGCAAACGGAAGCACCCCTCCACAGAGTCGAGCTCAATTCCCAGAAACTCGAGTTAAGTAGATGGCCCCACTGTCTTCCCTGGTGCTAGTGGCACGCCAAATCGTTTCATGAGATTGCAAAATTCTATTAAAGCCTGTGCACAATCTGTGTCCCCGGCTGCCCCCAGAAACAGAAAATCATCAAGGTAATGCATAACCTGCGTAAAGCCTGTGGCTCTGGTGAACGCCCATTGCAAAAAGCTACTGAACTTCTCAAAATACGCACAAGAGATGGAGCAACCCATTGGCATACATTTATCCATGTAGTAGCGTCCTTGAAACACAAAACCTAACAGACGCTGATCCTGTGGGTGTACCGGGAGCAACCGGAACGCCGACTCAATATCAGATTTCGCCATCAGCGCTCCGGGCCCCAGGTGATTCAACATGGCGACGGCATCATCGAAGGATGCGTACCGCACTGTACAAACTCCCGGGTCAATCGCATCATTCACCGAAAGACCCTTGGGAGCGGACAAGTTATGAATTAACCTAAACTCACCTGGGCCCTTCTTGGGGACCACTCCCCAACGGTGAACAAATGAAGTTATTAACTGGCGGATGCCCATATGGTCCTGCAACACGGCCTCGGGCCACCTCCTTTGCAATCTTTGCCTGTACTACCGCCGTATTTTGTTGAACAGACAGTTGGTTCTTACACTGTGATTCCCCCCGAAAATCCCCCGCCGGGATGCGGAAACCATATGAGAAACCGTCTCGTAACACCCCAGCGGAGACATGATCAGGGTACTCATTCAGCCAAGGGATCATTGCCATGATGTCTACGGGAGTAGGTAGCGGTGCCCCTCGGCCGATATTAGACCTGTTTGGCACCTCCTCTATCCCCTGTATCACCGTTCTTGGCTCTGCATGAACTCTCGGAGTGTGAAGGTTGTCCGCACCCTGCACACTCATGCCTGAACTTGCATGTCCCTTGTGGCCTGGTGCACCTGCCTCTGTTAAAGCTCCAACAGACCCCTTTTCTACCCGAGTTCCCATTACTCCTTGTGTGTTGATCACTGCTGGCGCCCGCACGAAAGGGCGCTGCTGAATAATGGCGGGCGGACTCCGCCCCATTCCCGCCAAACGAAGACGACTTTGTCGTGTTCGGCATGACTTGCTTCTGCCAGGAAATGGAGTCGAAACAATCCCACGTCAGAGATGAGTCGTGCTCCTTAGCCTTACGAAATTTGCTATCATAACCCAACCGTTGATTGCCTTCATACGTTTCATAAAATTCCATTATACGTGTCTGGTAACAAGCCAATTCAGGCAACAGTTCGGGCCTACGTTCCCCCATGATCGCAGTGAACATACCAAATGCCCTGGCCCAATTAGCGATCGTCTCATCCACCCTGAAACCCGCCATTTTTGCACGCCATACACTCGGATGCAACAACTCCTTCTGACTTCTAACGTGCTCTATCTCATGGTGGTCAGTCAACAGGGAAAACATGTTTACATATTTATCAGCCCAGATCGTTTCTTTCGTGGCCAACGGTATATGTTGGACTACCCTTTCCCTCCTTGAGGGCAACGATCCCTCCCTCGCCATTGGCAACGGCTGCTTACCCGAATCAGAAGCTGGTCCTGCTGTTGCAGTTGTCCCAACGCCAGACGCCGGTTGTTACGAGGGAACCTGAGGGGAAACAAGAGGACAATGTGCCTTCGCAGCATCTCTCGATTGCCGCAACTGCTTCATTAGTAACCTGGCCTCCTCGGCCGTGTCTCCTGGCGCCACGGCACCTTCGGTGTTCTTGCCTAACCATGCCGCTAACTGGGCGGCCAACTCGGGAGGCATATCCCCCTCGTTAACGGGTGTAACTACAACAGGGATCGGCTGTCCCGTGTTCGGGATCGGAACTGGGGCCTCCACTGGACTGACCGGGCTCGCCGGAGGCGACTCAGGAACCGGAGCCTCCCCCCCTGTTGCCCTATTCTTGGCCCTTTTACCTCTCCCGGCAGGGACTACTCCCGGCAATGCTGGTCCGATGACTTTCTTCGGTCTGCCCGTACCATTCATTGCCGCCATCTGCTTTTTCATGTTCGCCATGTCTTTCACCAGCATGCGAAGCATCTGTTCGGTCCCCACCTTCTTTCCGACCCTTTTGCCAGGCATCGTTCTCGTGTATCCAACACTTGCTGCTCTACGAGGTCCTGGATCCAAAGGTTTGGGGTCACTGAAAAGAGAAGCACAAAATTAAAAGTTCTCAAAATTGGCTCCTTGTTCCGTCTAGGGCTCACGTGCAACGAGGAGGTGCAGCTTCCAAGCACAGGAACAAGAGGATGCTTCCTTGGATTGTTGCTCCTTTTATTCTTCCTCGGGAGGGCGTGTACTCTCCCCTTATCCGCCCACCGGGCGTGGCCAGCGGTGTAGGTGTCTAGGACAACCCCTCTTAGGCGGGAAAAAGGCGCGCCCCGGCTACGCCGCTTCGGGCATACCAGCCGAGACACGCCTCCCGCCCAAACTGGTTTCCCGGGGGGGTCAGGGCACCCTACCATACGTTCGGGGGGACCGAGTGGTCGCCCCTTTCCATTACTGACCAAATGACACTTCTAATGTATTATACACATTGAGATATATATTATAACGGCGTGAGACACGGATTTTAGCACCATTTTTTATAATGTACTGCAACTTTGCAATGATTTAAGTAATTATGCAAAATAAAAATAAAAAATAAAAAAATTCATAGCATTTTAATTAAGAGGTTGGACATGTAATTTTAAGTTTGACATTTCCTGGAAGTGAAAACATACTAAATTTGTTTCTCACTACTGCGAGACCTACATGTCCACTAGGATAACATTGTGCTGGCTTATAACATTTAATAAGTGCTAAATTGTTGTTTAATTATTAACTTTTGATTGGGACCAGGTTCGCATTTCTTGTTTGGTGTCTATGACATTGTTATGAAAAGTCCTCTTTAATGGTACAGTCGGATTTTACATTACAATTTTAAAAATGCCACTTTTAGAAAGTTAGAGACACACAGATGATGGATGGAATGCAAAGCAAATCAAACATTCACCTCCAGTCGAGAATTCTGGGTTAAATCCATCATTCTTTTGCTCACCATGCCACCCCAGCCATATGCAAATCATTCTTGACCCTGTACCTCATGGGAACAGTTCAGCCCAAACTGCCAAGTCAGCTTAGAGTCAGGGCAGGGGAGTCAGGAAATTCCATGCACTACAAAGTAGAAACCTCTAGAAACGTTTCCCAGCTTCAAAGGAGCCTCTGAATATAAGAATAGCATCATCAGCCCTACTCTTCATTTCACTAGCTGGACCTGCAAAAGTACTCTCAGAGGACTGCCTGCTGCTGTGACCTGCTGGGCACTCTGCAAGACTGCTTTTCTGCCTGTAGCCCACCTTGAACAGCCCTGTTGTTTGAGCTCTGCATCTTCACATATACCCAGGACTACCTGATTGACTCTAAGGGCTAGTTTGCTGGCCTCATGTTCAAAATCACAGATACATAAAAGGCTTCCACCATCATGAACCTGTGCCTGGACCTAGCCTGAGTGAGTACTGAACCCCCACTTGGTGTACCACCAGTCCTGGACCATTGGTTGTGATGCTAAAGGTGTCCAGGGTGCCAAACTCCAAAGCAGAGGACTTAGAAAATGTTCTGCTAAAAACTGCTTTGAGAACCTAGGGCAGACCGGGACCAACCTGCTTGTCTATACGCCCAATGTGCATCAGCAGTTGTCTCGAATTTGTGACTGCTCATGCTACATTCTTTCCTGCAGCACTAAATCCTGTTCAGCCGCCCTTCACCAAAGAGGCATCCGAGCCCCTGGAATTGTCTTCAGCTATAGCCTCCTGCTTCGTCCCGCTGCAGATTTTACACTTCCAAAAAAGAGACTATAAGTTAGAACGTAGACATTTTTACTGTGACTTTGACCCAAGACTCCCTGATGATGATGCTCCCTCCTCAGACACCGCCTGCAGCCTTGCCCTGCTGAACTTTACCTCCTCAGAACACTTTTCTTGAAAATTCTTCTAGGAAAGAAGGTAAGCATCACTTCTTGTATCCGTTGCCCTGGCCATATTTTATTTACTTTGACCCGGTATCGTCGACTTGGCTCTTTGAAATTTTTTGGCACTAGTTTTTACAAAAAATGTTACAAATTCATAACTCAGGTTCTACTGATTGTTTTTTTGTTGTTTTGGTGTTATATAAGTTATTAAAATTTACTCTATTATTCTAAATTGGATTTTTCTTGTGTTGTGTTTTCACCGTATAACTGTTTGTTTGTTGCATGAACACTTTATACATTGCCTCTTAGTTGAGTCAAGCCTGACTGCTTTTTGTACCAAGCTGTCCAGGGTTAAGCACAGGTTAATTTAGTGACTGCAAGGGATTGTGGCTGTTGCTTGACCAGAGCTCACACCCCAGTCAAACAAAAACCCAGTTTCTTGCAGTTTAAAACAAATCATTAATTCATTAAGAATTCAAATTTTAGTAATCATTATCACAGATTCAAATAATATAAAAGTCGATATTTCAAAATTAGATAAAATAGCACATTGGTAAGAATGACAAATAAAATGCAGATTTTGCATCAAGCGTGTTCGTAAAGAAAGTGCTTAATCCGAATTAAGAAGGTTTGGGTGGGAATAGATTTTAAATTAAACAAAATAGAGTCAGATTCAGAAAACCACATTCAAGTTTTTGATGAGAGATTAGGAATGCATAGGCATGCAGCTTTAGCACTGGAAATTAGCAGAGACTGGAGGAATATTCTCAGCTCAAAGTCAGCAAGCATCTCTAAAATCTGCTCCCAGTAGTCTAAGGAACACACACTATCATAATATAACAAAACACTAGTTGTAACATTTCTTTTCCTTCTTGGTCCCGCAAACCAATTAGTCTTCACCAAACTCTGGGAGCAGGTAAACTCCCTAGTTTCACACGTCTTTACAATGGTTCATGCATGGTTATGTCCTTGAGTTGTTACTCTAAACAGAATCTTATGGTTCAGACAGTTCTTCCCACAAGTATCCTGTCCTGGTGTCTTCCTCCCCTCCCAGTGACAACCTCACTATCTTTTGTCTAAAGCCTACTCACTAGCTAACAGTAGACTTCTAAACAAATACAGCATCTGCAGTGGGAAGAAAGAGAAAAAAATTATTGTACATAACAAATGCATAAATGTGTAAACAGGCCTCTTAGCCTTAAATGTTCGAAATTGACATAAAAAATGACATTAGTATTTAAGCTAACTTAATTCATTACAGCATGCAAATTCAAATGTTTGCTTTTAAGTGCTAAGTGTGATTACTTACTACAAATTATGCATCCAGTGTCCACAAGTGATTCAACGTTTTAATTCCTACTTTGCTGTTAACTGGGTTTAATTTGCAAAATGAGGAATTTCACTGTCAAAGCAATTATTAACTTGGGGTTTGTGGAACTCTGGGAGTTCTTGACGCTCACTAAGGGTTGGCAGCTGTTTATAAAATTAAATAGTTTAATCAGATTAATATTTATAAATAAAAAGCCCAATGAAAGCTTGAATATATTAAAATGCTCTGTAAATGTGATGGGATATAAAATAGAAGCCTAAAAATATAATTTGTATCCGAAGTTTGATTTGTAGGAGAGTGTGTATGCAGCAAACGGAATATACTCTTAACAATTGGTGGCCTTAATTGAAGCCCTGGTATGTGCCAACAAAATGAGAGCATGTATTAGGAGTGAGAAATATAAGTGATATGCTAGGTTGTAGCATATTGCTCATCTTTCATGAGTAAAAGCACACTTTGAAATGTCCCAAGCAAATCTCAAATAAAAATTTTGAACTTTTCTAAACTTTTTGTGAAGTAAATAAAATATTTCACAATTTGTGTATTTGTTTGATATATTCCTGGTTTACTGTTTTTGTGTACTGTGTTATGGTGGAACCCACAGAAATTGCTTAGGCTGAAGTACCAAGCACTACGCTACAGTAAAGGTACCCAGAAACACCGCCAGGACTTCACCTGGTGTGGAAGTATAAAACAGCCACGTTTTAAGCTTCTTACGGAAGTCTGAAAGCAAGTGCCAGGCTCTCAAGTTGGGGGAAGAGAGTTTCACAACTTTGGACGCAAAAAGAAAAAGAAAAATGGTGGCCCCCTTGTCTAGATCTCCGGTCTTGGTCATCAGACTGGGACTGTGTCTAAATATTATCATTTTACCGTTCTCAATATTGAAAAACAGTTTTTGCGAGTACATTTTAAAAACATCATTGCTGCAGCCAACATTTTTTAAATGATTAACTACTATAATATCTTGTGTTTAGAACTCATTGCAATAGTTGATCGCTTGGTTGCAGCAACTATAAAATGCTGCACTCTACCTGGCGACCTGATCGCAATCACTTTCACACATTTTGCCTTTTCTCAGACATTTTGCTGTTTCACTTTAGGCCTGTAAATATAGTTTAAATTGCTCTATATTATGTAGAAGATTATTTGTGGCTCTGGTCCTGCCTTTATCACTAATTAGTTTGCTTTTTGGCATGCTAATCCTGTAATGGAGTCCTTGTAAAAGCCTATCCTTCCCAAACAAGCTCAAACAGGAAGTCTGGTCTCCATTATTTAGAATGCTTCTTTAAAGTGTTTTAATAATGAGAAGATAATGTTTATTTACATATGTTTAGGTTAGCTTAAATAGGCTGCAAATTTAACTTACTCGGCCTTTGCCTCTTTGCACTGACATTCATTTCAAAGTTGCAGAAGAAAATGTGGGTTTTAAAGTTGCACGAACAATTGTTTATAGATGTACGTTTTTTTTCTATTCTCCATTTGGTGCATTTTCATTAAATAATCAAGATGGCTTAATTGAATGGTGTTTCTTTATTGTACTGTATCCATCGGGGTCACTTAGGAAGAAGCCATGTTGAGATGTCTTGTTGGTTGCAATAATAAAGACTGCTGCTGCCCGAACCAGACCACCAGTATTTCTATTAATTTTAAAATGGCTTGTAGCTTAGCTTGCTGTAACAGTGCAATGTCATTTTCCTTGTTTTAGGGGAAAATGGATTCATATTTATTAATGTGTTAGGCATTTCTTAGAGTGACGTATTGTATGCAGCACAATTTCTACGATGTTGATTGGTTTATGCCATGCGTGTTTGTTAGTACAGCCCAATTATACCACTTCAGGCCATGTCGAGTGTATGTTTTTTCAGTTGTCTGAAACAAAAAAAATTGCCTTTTCTGGATATTGTGCCAGACTTTTTGCTCAAGACCTTTTGCTCTGTTCTTCAAAGGGAGACTCTATGATGGCATGTTCACTTGATTTATGTTTAAAAAGACTTTTCGTCGCTTGCAATGAAGCAGTCTCCATGTTGGGCTGTTATCTGTCATCATAAATAGACTTTCTCAGCTTTTACTCCTCACAGAGCAGTGTTTATGTCTGAGTATTCGGTAATTTATATTAGTGTTGCAGGGTGGGTTTTTTTCACCTTATAAACATGCTATCTATAATAATAAGACACATGTGTGAAATGCAGGAACTGAGGCAGAGTGATACTTTATTAAAAAACAATTTTCAACAATGAATGTCCAAGGTACCTTGTTAATCAAAAACAGCATAGTGTAATCTAGAAAATAACAAGTTTCAGAGACACCTTCCTAGATGAAAAAGTAAATCATGTGATTTTGTAAGTTAAAAAATCACAGCAATGAAAGAGAAAGAGACAATTTCAAAATACAATAAGCATTATAGCCAAAGCCAAAGATGCTAGAGAAGATGGCTGAGGGGGCACACACAAACACGTCATGACCAAAGGGTTTATTTGTGCGAGGTAATCCATCAAATGGACTGAAGAGCAGATCTTTATACTCTTTTAATGAGGAACTATTGACCACAGATTCACGACATTATCAGGTGCTTTGACCGTAGAACATGATGCACTTTGGTCACTTCTCGGTAATATTAGGAAAACCGATGTGACACAACATTAAAAAAGTTTACCAAAAGGTCACTTGATGTTTAACCATAAATCATAATGAAATTGAACATTTATCAAAAATGATTTGTGTCACTTCTCTGAAACAATGTAAGAATGCAACAGAATACAGAATGTTAGACGTAATGTTATATATATCTAAAGCTGTGGAAAGTCCCAGTTGGTCCAGTTGGCCCCCACTCCTACTCTTGGCCAATTGTGTGTTCTTCTAAATGACAGACGCATCCCGTAATTGCTACATCTTGGTGTTCAGAAAGATGTCATAGGAGTGATACATCTGAGTATACAGGAGGGCTTGAGGCCTACTGCCTCTCTAGACGCTCAATTCAGTGTGGACAATTTTAACACAACTCTGTCTGTGGGCTGGCAGGGACAATTGAGACTCTTATGCTTCAGATGTGGACAGAATGGGCTTGGGGCGCTATATGGTAAAAACTAGACCTTGCTTCAATCCCTCCTCTTGTTCATTCTTGAACAAAATTCTTACAGCATACCTTGGAGGCCCTCCTTCTACTTGGTGTATCCCAGGGGTGTCCTTCACATTCGAACATTGGCATATTTGGGACATTCGTTCCCCTGCATCTTCCTTAACTCTAAATGCTCTCCTTCAGGTATGCCAATGAGGGATGTATATGGTGTCTGTGTATGTGATGATGGATCCATATTTAAATCCTATCTCACTTAGCATTTACTAGTGGTGGGTTGCGGAGCTATTGAGCTGGCACTGGGTAATGGTAACAGGTTGCATTGAATGTAGTCCTGTCGTTGTGACTTCTACTACTTCTATAAGTGCTAAGTTATCCTCATTCCCTGTTCTATCCTTTTCCTACATATAGTCTTTCTGAATTTTCCCTATTCCTACATAATTCATACCTACTGATTTACTATTAGTATTTCTAGTAAAATGCCAGAATAACTGCACGTTACGACAGGCGAGCAACATCATTTTTACAATGGTAGACAGCCGTGAAGGTATCCAGTCAAAATTCAACCAATCAGTGGCTGTGTCTACTACAGCACCTCCTTCCTCAAACATTTTCTTTCCTAAATTTTCCAAGTCCTCAATTTCCTTGGTGATGGAGCCATTTTCTTCATCGTTGGCAATGTGCAGCACGGACTCCCTATCTGAAGGCATACCGGCCTCTTGATATTTCGAAGCCAGAGTGTGTTTGCCTTGATCTGGAACATCACAATGATGGTGTTGGAGAAAGGAGCTGGACCCTGTTCAATAGGCAGAACTCCTTTGGTATGTCTTTGAAAGCTGTCCACCCATAGTACTCAGCATACCACCAATATTGATGGAGCAAGGTAACAGAGCCAGAGATGGGCATGGATGTGGGAGTTATTTGCTGCTGGAACGATAAGGGGGACTTTGTGCATTGTTCTAGTGAGTACAGGCTGCCCATTCGAGGAGGCTGTTGGAGATAGAGACGTTCTCCGCAGGCCCAGTAGAAGTCGATTAGGCTGGAGGTGCCATATTGAATGTTCAAATTATAGATGGTGCTGTTCCATCCAGAGTTGTGCCCAACAGGTACCATGCCATTTCCTAGAAAACAGAGAAGAGGTGACTTTAATGTAATCTGTTTTATAATTTTGGACATTTTCTCCCCACCCCAAGTATACTTCCAGTCTATCCCATCTTCATCATCTTATTCTACCCTATGTGGCCCTAAGGACACTGCTCTAGATCTCAAGTAACCTGGGGCACTCCATTTGTCATGGATGTAAATTTGTGCAAATAAGCATAAAGCAGTTCCATTCTGGCATGGGCAATGTAAGATGTGGGGCAAAGAGCCATTACAGTCTGATAGTGTTCCTGTTATCATAAACCCATTGTTCCTACCAAAAGCTACAATATGAGCGACATCAGGAGCTCCTGTCTTAAATATCTTAATTACCTTCCAATCTATTCTATAATTGTCAGGGATAACCTCATACATCATTGGGGCGTTGTCCCATACTGTTCTATTTACCGACACTTCAGAGATGTTGACCTCAATAATCAGAACTTGCCCCTGTATTCTGTAGAGGAACAGGAGTAGGAGATATTCTACAGTGTGTTTTAGTATTCCCCTAGGAAAATCTATTTTCCTGTCTCCCTATCGTGGCCATCTCACTGTACCACATGTTGACTTATGAACTGAGTAGATTTACTGAACTATATTTGATTGGCCTGTACTCTTGTGTTATGTCCTCTTGAAATAGTTTTTTTTATGCATTATTGATTGTGATTTAATTCTGAGTAATTAAATACTTTTTGCCTTATTTAGTGGTTCTAATGCCTTTATGTTTTCCACTTTGAATATTGTCCTGCAAACGTTTTCTTTATTTGTACTAGATCCCCATCCTTTCGGATTCACTTGGCCCTGATCCTGTGCATCAGCCCTTTGAATGTATTAGTGCAAAACGCCAACAACCAGCATCATTAAAGAATCATACTATCTACTTTTCTTTTCACAAACAAATGAAATATCTGATATTGGGTCATTATTGAGGTGGATTCTTAGATCAGATCCACAACCACTCAGTTGTAGTTTTATGTCATGGAGTTGCTATGTTCTTCCACTGTGCACAATTGAAAAAAACCTGTCTGTCAACTGAGCACAAAATAAATATATAAGTATCAAAATACACAGTCCTGCCTTGATATTTATGAGGTAAGCTTCTTGTCCAGCTCAAAAAGTTACTGCTAGAGAGATGATTCGGTTGAATCGAACCCACTCTTTGCATGCTTTATATTGATTTTTTCAGCAAATCTCCTTATTAAGTAATTAACTACTAAATAGAACAGAGAAATTATGATATTCTGATCTTGTGTTAATTTCTATGATCAATATGATTCACTGTTATGTTTTGAAAACTCTTTTTAATCTATTTTAGAAAACTGAGGTTGATTTCAATGGTGAATACATATATTTTATTGACAAGAAATAGGCCCATCTTTGTGCAGTAAAGGTCCATCTTTGTGCAGTATTAGTCCATCTTTGTGCAGTATAGGTCCTTCTTTGTGCAGTGTGCCCTCTGAAGTATTAGATTTATGGACTCACAATAACTGGAATGTTAATTTCTGGGCAGTTGAAGCCTCCAAAACTACCCACCTCATGCAAATAATTGACATTCTTAACGACCTTGTAACTTAGCTGTAATGTGTCCACAAAATAGCGCAGCATGTTTCTGCAATTACATATGAAGAAAAACTGAACTGTGAACCTAAACATTGCAAATGCAAAGCCACTTGCAATTAAAATGTCAGATTGAATTCTATTCTAAGTCAGTTGTAAATGTGCATTGAAAAGCTGTGCAAAGCCGCTTAGTATGTAAATCTGAAAAGTGAAATATTTCCTTACTTGGAACCACAACGTTAATATATATAATATAATATGATGGGGTATAAAGTTATATAATATAATATAATGTAATATAATTAGGATACAGGTTATGTACATAAAATGAACATGTTTAAGTCTTTTAAAATCAATTGTTGACCAAAAAAATATATATACATTTACTTACTTCTTTTAGGAAAATAATACAATGTCAATTTTCACAGTGTATAGCTTAAAAAGAATCTGTGGTGAGTTTGTAATTTTAATATAGACACTGCAAAAATTAATTATGAGAAATTACCAGATTCTTGCCTAATTGTCTAGCCCAAAATATTTGGTTGCTGTTGAAAACGGCCCTTTCTGCAGGATCACCCCCAAACTTTCTACCTTCCTCCTCCCCCTTTTAGCTGAATTCATTTTTGCTGGCTTTGGGATTCTGGGCACTTTACCACTGCTAGCCAGTGCTGTAGTTCATATGCTCTGTCCTCAGAACATGGCAACATTAGTTTATCCACAATTGGCATATTTAATGTACTTATACGTCCCTAATAAAATGCACTATATGTGCCCAGGGACTGTAAAACTGGTGTGGAGTCCTTTTGTGGTGTTTTCATGTTTGTTACTGTTATTAAAATGTTGCACAAATACTTTACACATTACCTCTTAAGTTAAGACTGACTCCTCTGTGCCAAGCTACCAGAGGAAGAGGTTAATTTAGGTTGTGTATCTGACTTACCCTGACAAGTATTGTGGTTCCTGCTTGAATGGGGTGCATACTCTGCCGACTAGAAACTTCAATTTCTGCCAGTTGCTTAAGGCCATTCCTCTAGTTGTGCCTCCTGTTACTCAGAAAGCTGACTTTCAAGCCTCATCATCTCTGGAGATAAGTGGCCAAGCAAACACATTTCACAGCCTTTTCACAACAGCCTCACTGTATGTCTAACCAACTCAAATGTCACATGTTGCCTTCTACACATTCCGAGACACTTCTTTTTTTTGAGAGGGAGGAACATTGTAGACATGGAGAAGCCATTCTCGGATAGGTTGAGAGCAGAAGCAAAACAAGTGAGGTTTTGTATGATCCTATACCCTGAAAAGCAGGCTGGCCGTCGGAGGAGATAGACAAAAAGGGGACAAATCTAAGCAATACTTAGGGGACGATTCCGATCTGGGTCGGAAAGCGCTCCGACCAAGCTGGATCCGGGGTGTTTTCCAACCGATCCGGACTCCTGCAGTCCGACTGAGCGAGTACGATGCTGCCATATGCCGTCAGACTCCGTTCGGTCGGACTCCCATAGAAGTCAATGGGAGCCGGTCATACGACGCGTGCATGGGCTCTCATTGACTGAATGGGTACGTCGCATACAAGTGCGCCCCCTACAGTGGGTACACGTCTGTGCCATCCGTACCGAACTTGCCTGTGTTGGGGAGATCCATGGGTCTCCCCCTGTGTTTGAGTCCTAAAGCTGCGGGTAACAGGGGGTCTAACGCGGACCCCTGAAGTCCGACTCCGGAAGCTATTGCGAGCCGGACGCTCCAACTCGATCCGGCTGTCCGAATCTAGCATTGTACTAGCTCAGTCTTGAAACGTCTCCATTGCGCGCCACGGTTTTCTTGTGACCGAGTCGTACGGAGCAGTTCGGACCCGGAAACGATTCGGACGGAGATTTTGCGCTTATTCGCATTGTACTTCGACGTCCGGACCCGTGTACGACGTGGACAGAAATACTGCCTCCGAATCGGATCCACTAATGCTGAACCCGAATCGGTGCCCTTCCGACCGAGATCGGATTCGGCGCCTTAATTGTACCATTTATAGAGGAGGACTCATTGGACAGAACTGGGTCAGACTGTAGGAGAAAAAGGATGGATAGCACAAGAACTTGAGGTTAAATCTCTGAGAACCAACTTTAAAATGAAATAAAAATAAAAATAATATATATAAACTTGCAAAATATCCGTGAGGGTCCGATTTCGTTATTTCCCTGGAGTTTGATTTGGGGACTTGGCGGAGTTCGTGGCACGTTACTACACCGACAGCTTCTGGGTGTATACCGGACCCCTTCAGCAAACAGGGCAAGAGCGGAAGGAAGCAGTTTTTGCGGGTCTTCCCGCAAAGTTCAGCAGCTCTGGTAAGAGCAACCGCAGCAGCCCCCGACGAGCGAGAATCTCCTAGAGCAGCGGCTGTACTGGAAGGCGAGGCTGTTCCCACGGCTGTGGTAGAACCAGCGCCACGGTAAACAGCAGATGGCTCGGTGAGGAGCCGCGGGAAATTTGATTCGGGACTGAAGGAGGAAGCAGCACAGTGTGAGGGGTTATTTGAAAACCTTGTCGCACACAGCTGAGTGCATTAATTCATCCGCAATAACAAACAGCAAAACGTGCATAGACCATGGCCGCCGCTGATGTGGTCGAAAGCCGGGAGGAGGCGCTATTGAAATGTTCGACGATGCCCCCATTGCCAACAATAACCCCATGGAGCAGGCGGCGCCATCAAGCATGGGGAGCAATATGATGAAAGAATTGTTTAAGAAATTGGAGAAAGCCATGCGCACGGAACAGGCGAAATGGTGGGAAATGAAATCATTGTCCCGCTATTTAGAAGTTGAGCGCGTTCCCCGTGGCTTGAGGATCATGTTAGCACCCAGCTTTGAAAACCCGGATCCGGAGATGCTAAATGAATGGGCAAGATGTAACTTGGATTCTTCGAGTAGACTGTTAAGAATCCTGATTAAATATGCCGAGAGTGATGGAGTGAAATTGGGTGCAATAATAAGTGACCTCAATGAACAAATCAAGAAACTGAATGATGCGGAGCAGGAAAAACGATTGCGTGAACTAATGACACAACGGCTCACCAAAGAAGAGTAGGTAATCAAAAGGAGAAAAACCTTCAAATTTCAAAGTGACAAATTAGATTACCAAAACGGCCGGATTTTTACCTTCTCTAAGAAGTACGACCAACAAAAGGGAATGACCGGGCCTCGCACAACTGGTATGGGGCAAAGCAGCAGTAGGGGCATTAGCCCTTCTACTTCGGATTCCAACTTAAGCTCCATTCCAGGAAGTGAGTCGGAAAATGATCAACGCAATGCTGATGAGGCGGCGGGTTTTACCAAGCGGTCATTGGGAGAGGAAGTGGAGTGCCTACGCAACGACCGCAGGCAGACCCTAAGATCACACACCGCCGGCTCGAAAACAGGCGGAAACGCAACCTCAAACGCAAGTGGCGGAGGAGGAGTCGGGCAGCAAACCGGCACAGCGAAACCACCAGTGAAGGGCCGGGGGACGCAAGCGCTGGAACTGCAAATGAACAAACAAGTAAGCGACCAACAATCTGTGATTAATCTTTCAGATGTTCATTTAACTAACAATGAGATTAAAACTTTATCACTGGGCTTGATTTATTGCCCCCCATGTACATTCAATTATGCGCAAACAAGAATGGATTTTTTTAAATACATACGCAAATTAAAACTAAAAAAGCTATTCTTGCAGAACAAGTTAAAAACGCGCACCCCATCGCAGGATAACAACAGAACTGATCTGGATTCGGGCCCATGCCTGGCAGGAGAGGTCGATCTCTATGTGGACTTGGTTGATTTGAACAGAGAAGGGGGAACTTTGGTTGATGCTGATATAGAGGAGCATGTAAGAACTGATGCCCCAGGGGCCACGGGCTTTAAACCCAAATCGACATTTAACCCTATATCAGCTTATGACAACATAGAAGTATTTAATAATCTGGTTGTATCTGATTTAAAAGAATTGCATCAGGCCTCTAGGATAAAAGACGCTAGACACAATAAAAAGTGTAATAATGCCTATGGGAGCCTAATGAGAAAGTTACAGGGGGAGAACACTGTGATTATTAAGCAAACAGATAAGGGGGGCAACATTGTCCTGTGGCCAAAACAAATGTATATGGAAGAGGCTCTTCTACAATTGAATGACAGAAATTGTTATTGTAGGAGCGATTGGCGTACAGCTAGACAAGCGTGGGTTGCTTTCCACACCAGATTATATGCTTGGAAGGGCATGGGATTATTAAGTGGGGATGAACAAAAATTCCTGAAGCTGAATTATCCTGTGATCCCTGTGTTTTATATGATTCCCAAGGTCCATAAGAGTCTGAACAAGCCCCCAGGGAGGCCTATTATCTCCGCCAGACAGGGTCCATTTGAGAATGCCTCCAAATACATCGATCACTTTCTGCAGGAGCATGTGAGGGCGCTTTCCTCGTACATCAGGGATACTGGTGATTTTTTGGACAAAATCAGAACCATTAAGTGGCAGGAAGATTACTTATTGTTAACGCTGGACGTAACTTCCTTATACATCAGTATTAATCACGATGATGGCTTAAGGGCGGTAAAACATTACTTGAAGCGTAGACCTGCCTGCATGCTACAGCATAATAACATGGTCAGTGAGATGACAGAGATCTGCCTCAAAAGCAACTTCTTCTTGTTCCAAAAACAGGTTTTCCAGCAATTGAGGGGGGTTGCGATGGGGGCCTGCTTCTCCCCAAGTTATGCCTGTCTGCATATGGGGCATTGGGAGGAGCAGGTCCTGGCAAGAACTTATGAGGAGAACATGGCTAATAACATCATAGCCTGGTATAGGTTCATTGATGACCTCTTCATTATTTGGAGGGGGTCAGAGGTAGAGGCAAATAGGTTCATAACCAACATCAATGTGAATGATTTGAACCTACATTTCACTGGTCAGATCAGCAGCGTTAAGGTTACCTTTTTAGATGTGGAGGTGAGCATTGTCAGTGGCAGGATAGTGACTGACCTACATCGAAAGGCAACGGCAGGAAATACAGTGTTGCACACCACCAGCCACCACCCAGCGCATTTGATTCGAAGCATCCCCTACGGGGAGATGCTGAGGATCAAAAGGATTTGCAGCACGAATGACAGCTGTGAGAAAGCACAGAAAGCCAGCAGGCAGAGATTCATTGAAAGAGGCTACTCACGAACGATGGTGGAGGGTGCTATGAGACGTGCCAATTTAACTTCAGGGCATAGTCTAACAACAGATGCTGTGCCTACACTGACCGTAGAGAAGGAGTCTGGTCAACCAAGATTGATAACGGCATATAGCAGACAGCACAAAGAAATATTTAACATCATTCGCAAAAACTGGCAAGTGGTTAAGGGAGATGCGGTCATTGGTGGGACCCTTGCCAGTAGACCAGCCATAACTTACAGCAGAGCCAGGTCCATGAGCGATATGATAGTGAAGAGTAGCCCGGAAGTAGCCGATGACAACTGGGTAGGAAAGAGCAAGGGCTTCCTAAAATGTGCAGTCTGCAAAGCATGTAGGATAGGTAAAAACAGGACTACCTACATGACTGCCTTCAATAGCGAGGTGAGAAAATCACCTGTAAGTCAGACTTCGTGGTTTATGTTTTGGAGTGTGCTTGTGGCCTACGCTACGTGGGCAGCACAAAGCTGCAGGTTCACAAGCGCATTCTCCAACACCTCAGGGCAGTGAGCAACAAAGATGAGGCATACCCTGTCGCCAGACATGTCAACTTGTGCCATGGTGGGGATATAGGATATTTGCAGTATTATGCCATTGACATGATTCCGCCTCTCTGCAGAGGTGGTGACAGAGAGGCCCAATTGAGAGTTTTGAAAACACGCTATATTTTGGAGTTTAATTCCAAGGCCCCCAACGGTTTGAACCAAACGGAAGACTTACATTCTTGTCTTTATTAGGGATCTAATTGTTCATACCGGTTGGGCCCAAGTTTGTCAGTAACTGCAGATTTCCGAAGGGGGAACAATGTATTTTAGTCGAACATGTAAATAGTCTGCCTCCTGTTTTTAACTTCAACTCATGGTGAAGGGAGTATCAACAATTTTAATCACCAGGTTATAGGGTTTTGTTTATCATAATTATGTTTATGATAATCTCCTAAAGTGCACCAGCTTTTGAACCCATATTGTAGCAGTGTGGATGCAGTAGTTAGATGTAGCAGCAAATGCCCACTGGGGCACAATTTTGAAAAATTGATCCAAACTATGCGTTCCCATTTAATCAATGATGTTTTCCTTTTGCGGAATTTGCACATCACAGAGCGAATTTGCACGGAATGTATAAATTGTATATATATATATATTTTTCTACATGATTTTAACATATATACAAATTGTTTATTTTTCTAATTGATTGAATATTTTAATCAATTTATGTATATGGAAATAATCGTGAGGAATCTTTGGGAACAAAAGCTGAACTAACAAAGGAGAGTGATATTCTCTTTTAAATTGTTTAGTTTTCTACTTTTTAACTGCAAGGTCAAACTTAAAATTTGTTTTGGATCACAGAGCACTTTTATGTAATTGAACAAAAAGTATTTTACAAATCAAGCGCTACTGAACCAGGCTGAAGTATGTTCTTTATTTCCACAGGCTGTGGGGTCAGCTGACTGTGTACTAGCACTTTAAGAGTGATGGGTGTACGATCGACCATGTCATGTGATCAAGGGGCGGAGGTCCCGAAACGCGTCATGGCGGCGTGTTCTATGCACAAAAGGATGGAATAAAACTTTAAATTTGCAAAATATCCGTGAGGGTCCGGTTTCGTTATTTCCCTGGAGTTTGATTTGGGGACTTGGCGGAGTTCGTGGCATATATATATATATATATATATATATATTTTTTTTTTTTTTTTCCCCTCCGCTATTCAACACTTTCCCTACTGTTGCTCTCACTGGAGTGGGAATACTAATTATTACCCCTCTGTTATCCAACACTTTCCCTACTGTTGCACTGTTTGGAGTGAGTATAGTATTTTTTACCCCGCCGCTATCTACCACTTTCCCTACTGTTGAACTCACTGGAATTGGAATGGTAAATTTAATTATTTTGCTATCCAACACTTTTCCTACTGTTACGCTGATAGTATTGGGCAATTTGAGTTTAAATATTTTGTCATAGTTTAAGGTATATATACCTTAAACTATGAGTTTAAATATTTTGTCATAGTTTAAGGTATATATACCTTAAACTATGACAAAATATTTAAACTCAAATTGCCCAATACTATCAGCGTAACAGTAGGAAAAGTGTTGGATAGCAAAATAATTAAATTTACCATTCCAATTCCAGTGAGTTCAACAGTAGGGAAAGTGGTAGATAGCGGCGGGGTAAAAAATACTATACTCACTCCAAACAGTGCAACAGTAGGGAAAGTGTTGGATAACAGAGGGGTAATAATTAGTATTCCCACTCCAGTGAGAGCAACAGTAGGGAAAGTGTTGAATAGCGGAGGGGAAAAAAAAAAATATATATATATATATATACCTTGAACTATGACAAAATATTTAAACTCAAATTGCCCAATACTATCAGCGTAACAGTAGGAAAAGTGTTGGATAGCAAAATAATTAAATTTACCATTCCAATTCCAGTGAGTTCAACAGTAGGGAAAGTGGTAGATAGCGGTGGGGTAAAAAATACTATACTCACTCCAAACAGTGCAACAGTAGGGAAAGAGTTGGATAACAGAGGGGTAATAATTAGTATTCCCACTCCAGTGAGAGCAACAGTAGGGAAAGTGTTGAATAGCGGAGGGGAAGAAATTACTATTCTCACTCCAGTGAGTGCAACAGTAGGGAAAGTGTTGGATAGCGGAAAGGTGAAAATTACTATTCCCACTCCAGTGAGAGCAACACTAGGGAAAGTGTTGGATAGCGGATGGGTAAAAATTACTATTCCCACTTTACTGAGTGCAATAGTTGGATACATGTGGAATAGCAGAAAGGTAAAAATTACTATTACAACTCCAGTGAGTGCAACAGTAGGAAAAGTATTGGATAGCGGGGGGTAAAAAAATGTATTCCCATTCCAATGAGTGCAACAGTAGCGAAAATGTTGGATAGCGGAGTGATGAAAATTACTATTCCCACTCCAGAGAGTGCAACAGTAGGGAAAGTGTTGGATAGTGGAGAGGTAAAAAATTACTATTCCAACTCCAGTGAGTACAACAGTAGGAAAAGTATTAGATAGCGGAGGGGTAAAAAAATGTATTTCCACTCCAATGAGTGCAACAGTAGGGAAAATGTTGGATTGCGGAGTGGTGAAAATTACTATTCCCACTCCAGAGAGTGCAATAGTATGGAAAGTGCTGGATAGCAGAGGGATAAAAATTAATATTCCAACTCCAGTAAGTGCAACAGTAGGGAATGTGCGGATAGTGGAGGGGTAAAAATAACTATTCCCACTTCAGAGAGTGCAACAGTAGTGATGATGTTGGATTGCGGAGAGGTCAAAATTACTATTCCAACTCCAGTGAGTGCAACAGTAGGGAAGTGTAGGATAGCGGAGAGATAAAAATTACTATTCCCACTCAGATGAGTGCAACAGTAGGGAAAGTGCTGGATAGTGGAGGGGTAAAACTTACTATTCCCACTCCAGTAAATGCAACAGTAGGGAAAGTGTTGAATACCGGAGGAAAAAAAAATATTATTCACACCCAAACACCTAAAAAATATATATTTTTGAAAAAATATAAACTAATAAACCATATTTAAAAAAATATATAATAAAACAAATAAAAAGAACACATATTATAATAGTAATTACATATAACAAAATCCTACAAATATTATATAAAATAAAATATTAAATAAATGAACAATAAAATAGGCATTTTAAACTAGAAAATATTTACAAGCAAAAAAAGTATTAAAACACAAATGTGTTTCTTTTATTTCCTACCCTATAACACCACCCCAATAACAAAACACTTCAACATTTTTAATTACATTAATTTACATAATTAACATAATTAATAGTCAATTAAAAAATATTATTAATAAAAAAACTAATAAACATTACTTGACTAAACACACGTTAACACTATAGCATCCACAAAACACACCTAAATTAAACTATAAAATATTAAAACACAATTTAAACTTATTTTAAAATTAAAAAACTATTACTAAAAACAACTAAAAATGAAATAATAAAAATATATTTAATACCCTTTACCCCTTTAAAAGTAAAAACAACACGCAAACAAATAAACACTTACCCAAAACAAGTATCAAACAATTAACATTAATTAACAACTATATAATAATTAATTAAACATAAATTACTTCCCATTCTTTACTCCTACAAACACCACAACACACACCTAAAATTAATTACACAATTACCATAATTAATTACCAATAAATTATTTAATAACCAATTATTAATTCCTCAATTGAAAATAAATTACTTCCCACCCTTCCCACCCTTTACACCTATAAAAAACCACAACACACACCTACAATTACTTACACAATTACCAAAATTAATTAATTACAATTAAATTACAACCAATTATTAATTCATAAATTAAAAATATATTACTCCCACCCTTTGTACCTATAAACACCACAACACACAAAATTAATTACAAAATTGCCAGAATTAATAACCAATTCATTAATTAAGATTAATTAACAACAAATTAATAATTCATACATTAAAAATAAATAACCTCCCACCCTTCAAGCCTATAAACAACATAACACACACATAAAATTAATTTCACAATTACCATAATTAATTAACCATTTATTAATAAACAATTACTTTACACATTTAACACTATAACATCTCAATTAAACAAATATTAATTAATAAATAAAATAAAAATAAAAATGAATCAAGAAATGTAATATAATTAAATTACTTCCCACCCTATTCCCCTACAAATACACAACCTGCGACGGAACTAAAAGTGAAAAAATAAAATTAAAACAAATTAATAACTACTAAAAATGTAACACATATATTAAAAATACAATCAATTCTTATACAAAAGACATACATATAAAATACATACTTAAATACATAATAATAAAAAACAATATTTTTAACAACTATGGCGCCTATTAGGATGGCGGACGGACCTGCGTCCGTCCGCCACCCCGAGGTGGAGGGACCGTCCGCAGCGGCGGTCCCTCCACACCAATTAGGATGTGACCGCCACCCTGGCGGTCACATCCCGTATCTATAACCTTGCGGCGGGTGCTGCTTGAAGCAGCACCCGCCGCAAGGTTAAAAATGCATGATTTGCATTTACATGCACAAAGCTGCAGACACCGTGCGGTGCCTGCCGCTTTGTGCTTGTAAATGCAGTGGGGTACCATAGGTACCCCCATGTACACTCCCCACCCCCAGACACCCGGGGGGCCTGCAGGGGCCCCCCAGAAGCTATTGTTCACTTGCTTTTCCATGGCAGTAAATCCGCTGCGAAAAGCATGTTTTCAAACCCATCGTAATTTGGCTGGCGGTGTCTTGCAGACACCGCCACCAAATTGCAGCCAACACCCCACGGATCAGCGGCGGACGGACCTGCCGTCCGCCGCTGATCCCACCGCCATCATAATCTGGCGGTGGGTGTTTTAAAGGTCCGCAGCGGTGATTCTGCATCCTCCGGGCCGGCGGTGGCTTCCACCGGCCCGGAGGATGCGGAATCACCGCAATCATAATCGACCCCTATATTTTTGCAAACAATATTAAACACTGCAATAATGTTCAAATCGATATTACTTACCTTAAGTCGAAATTCTTGACCACGATATTCTTGCTGTTGATATTTCTGACCAACGATATTAATGACTCGATATTTTTGCAACTCGATATTTTGTACTCGATATTATTCTGTCTCTGCACCCGCCCTGCATTACACCTGAATCCGCCCGCCTCCATGTGTGGACCGGGTACAGTGATGGAGTGGCAGACACAGCAACAATACTGGTGCTAGTGGTGTTAATGGCTCAATAAAGACAGTGAAACAAGGAGTGAAAACTGAGGACATAACCCCAGTGGGGGGGTTGAAAGGACAACTCCAGGAGGTTGCTCAACCAAGTTGGCGAGCACCAATCTGTTCCTCCTTCTTCGTGGCTCTCTCTCTCTGCATGTGAGCGGGCCCAAGTATTGCACCAGGGGGAGGGAAACTGTAAACAGCCGACTTCAGCACCGCCAGGGCAGTTCACCAAATTAACCCTACAAAGTGTCAAGCTAGCAAAGTCTTAGGCCTCACTAAAATAGAGATCGGAGGGTTAGGGATGTGTGTGGGAGTATATTTTGGTAATCATAGTATCCTCCCATATTAAATATTAGAATCCAGTTTGGGCCAACCACTGTACTCACAATAAACCAAGAGAAAGATGTCTTGTAGAACAAAAACAGGTTTTGCCAGCAACGAGACAGTGGAAACACAAGACGTGTCTTGGACCCCAGTTCCCTGGTCTTTAAGTGCACCTTCAGTGTTATATGTAATCCAGCAGACCTGTTTAGCAGGTTTTGACACTCCAGAAGGATTTGACACTGTAACGTAAAAAAGGATGTTCACAGACCCCACCCATTCAGATTGACCTGTCAATCATAGTGGCCTTTTGTGTAGATCCTAAGAGAAATTGCACACCTCATTCACACCTATTCAAGTCCTAATTTCATGCTGGGAGTAGTTGTGGAGCAAATTCTAATTAGCTTCTAGGAACGTCTGGCAGGGAAAAGATAACGTTGTAGAAAGTTACTTTTCCATATTATTAGGAAAGATCTGACCTCACTATTGAACTGGATTTTTAATAACTATTAAAATAGCTGTTTTATTATTTTTCTAGCTAGTCCCATTCTTGAGCCATACTTGCAGGAATGTAATCTGTACTCCATATAGGACTTCTAAATCTGCCACAGTGAAAATAGATTTTGGGTGCTAGTCACAGTAAGGAGATGTCTCATTGCCCTACTTTTAAATACCATGCACCCTGATTTGTAGGACGTAAGACAGGCATACTGATGACTTACAAACATTTAAAAGTAAAGATTTGGCTTTGTCAAGACCGTGTATTTTGACAGCTGGGATTTCAGTTTTTACACTGCTATCATCAGGCTACACTGGTAGGTTTGAAGCCAAGATTGACTGCCACTGTAGTGGATAGCACAAAAGGTGCTGCAATCCACTAGTGGCATTTAACTTTCCGGCCCTGGCACATCTTGTACCATATACTAGCTTAAGCAACCCTCACAGTTTGCTGTATGGCAACACAATCATGGATGAATAGAACTGTTTTGACGCTCAGTGCTGTAAGATAGAGGTGTTAAATCTTTGCGAGTATGGACCATGGGAAACCCAGCTCTTTGCCAGACCAAATGGGTACGGCCCCATCTGGTGAGAAACAATTTGGGGTTCTGCTTTGATAAAAACTTGAGCCTACTCTCTGTCGTGAAACAAAGCAATTTTAAAGCTAGTTTCAATGTACATTTTACAGGTTATGACCACATGGTTTCCATTCCAAATGCCGGTGTTATGCTCATTCTAGATGCTTGTATTTGAAGGACCCCTCCTCCTGGTGAAGCATCGTTTTAAAATGCCATACATTGGGGGCGAGCATTCTCTTGCACCACAATACTGGTATGATTTACCCATCTCTCTCCATCAGATTGTAAATTACTTAGGATTTGAGACGGCCTGTAAACCCATCTGTTCATTTAGTCAGTGCTTTTTTCCAATCTTTTGCATACTTTTGCTTTTTGTAGTGCTAGCGCCATGGGGCAGTTAGTTATAAGCGAGTTTTGCATGTATGTCACTCATTCACATTCCACCCATTATTCACTTTTGCGGAAAAGTGGTAGTCCCTACTGAATATTATGCTCACATTGTGCACTTTCCTAAGAGATGCCAATTGAAGCCCTAGGGAGCACAAATGAACCAGTACAGATGCACAGAAGAGAGGGTGACCAGAATGTCCCTGAGGAGGATCACACTCTCCTATCCATTCATAAAGAGCCGTTGTAGCTGCATCCAGAGCTGGGCATCCCCAGGCAATTTGATGGTTTGTACTGAGTCTTAGGTTCCTCTTCCGCCTTGAAGTCGGTCAGGGTGTGAATAGGTGTTGACTGACTATTTGTGCATCCATTATGCTGGTCAGATGGGGTGCATAAGAGCACGCACACAATGCCAAAATCAGTATTATAATTCTACAAAATGCAAAAATTAGAAGCCACCTAAATTATATATCCAATTTCCCATAAGAGACGGTATGAACGTGATTATTTTGGAATTGCCCATGCAGCTGCCTCTTACCGTTTGATGGCATGCCATTTCCCATCTTTATCCATCAACACGTCTGGTTCTGTGTGAATGAAACATTTTCACAAATAAACTGGCAAAGGGCCTGGTGATTCACCAAATAACGTCTTTTCTTATCTAACAAAAAGTACGCTGTTCCTCCTTTTCATGCTTTACAAAAGTAACACGATCAAAGCAAATCTTCAACTGTAAAGCTATATTTCATCAACTTAGCAACTGAATACACAACTTTCTGCTTCCTGTCAGAGAACTTAGATGAGCCTGCAAAACCTGCTGGCGTCCAAGAACGCGTCTATGAGGTATTAATTCCACTCTTTTGCATCTGCATGGAAGCTATGTACGATAACAAAGTTTCCTTTTGCGAGACATCAGTACTGTGTTTGAAGTTCCTGTCTTTACTCTAAAGTAGTGTCCACCGTTATTGCTTACAAGCAAGTGGCAAGCCTCCTCTTAGAACATTAATTATCACTGTTTACCCTGCTAATTTGCATTGTGTGAATCAGAAAGGGAACTTCCCGACCAGAAAATATGGCAGCCTGTGTGCATCATAAAACAAAGCAATGTAAGAAGGAAATATATGCGCCAAGACTCAGAAGACTCACATTAATAATGCAATAGCTTCTAGTGCTGTTAATTTCAAGGAAACATTACTAGGCAGGTAAAACCATTGTTCACACTCCTGTTACATTTTTTCTGCAATTCTTTTAGTCGCTCAGAAATTTTCAGTGGCATTTTTATGTTCCCACTTCTCATCACAGTTGACAACTGAGCAGTGGAGGTCAGGTGGGTCTCTGGGCGCATCTTCCATTGTTACTACGGATCCCCCACTAGATACGACCACTTGGGCCTTAGAAAGGATGACTTCTGCCTATGGACCATGGCTTAAGCAATACTGCTATTTCATCAAGTGCTTCATGTTGACAGTACTCTATGGTACAACTGGCCTGAGAAAATGGTGGTTGCTGTATTTCAAAACCCACATGAGGTCCCATTACTTAGGATATATCAGTGTAAAATGTAGAAGATGTTCCATAGAGGCTTAATTAACTGGATAACAAACCTAGAAAATGGCTCAGAATAAAATTTGAATTTATTTTGAATTTATTAAATGCTGCATAGTTACTTAAAACCATTGCAATACAAGTTCAATTAAAATAGTAGAATCATGATAGAATATTAATTACACATTTACAAAAATCCATATTTCGTTAAAACTTAGAAAGAGTTAAGTTGCTGTCAGATTAAAAATGCTTTGTTTCTCATGCAGATAGCTGTCAGTATAGGTCAAAATAGAGTTTTTCACGGTTAGAGAATGTCATTGCCATGGATTATGCACTCTGGCATATACTACAGCCCCTTACCTTCCCAGGGTTCCACAGGCACCCTACTTTCATTCCAGATTCCAGGAGTCATGAGGCTCTTTACTGGAGTTAGCAAATTTCAGTGGTGACATTTGCGCCGCCGCAGTTAAGGTTGCAACAACGCTCCATAAGAAACCAGTCATAAGATATATGCAACCCCTAATTAATTTGCACCAAACATTGAGAAAATGCAGTGCAAACCTCCTATTTCCAGCACTCTCAGTTTGGTGCAAATTGGTAAAAAAAGAAAAAAGTTACTTTACCCAAACAAGTGCATTTCATATTTGCATTGGTCCTATTTAGCTATGAAAAACTAAAAGTGCTGAATGAAAGTTCTCCAAATCGGGCATGTATGCAGCGTACCCTCCACTTGGTAGATTTGATTTGTTTGGGATATTTTAATTTAACCATTCAAAAGAAAATGGCCATCGAGAATGCGGCAGCTCTGCATATGTTTAAAAATCAGATCAAACCTTTCACGGGTACTGGCAAACTTTGTGGAAAGCGCTCCCTCTTACGATATTAGGCAGGGCCGCAATGTTTAAAATGATCACGCTACCTTGTTTCCTGTATGCCCTACAAAACAAATATTTCCCACTCCCTAGGTAGACATTCACAGTGATACATGCACAACGACGCTACCTGCTGTGGCTGGGGAAACAACCCAGAATAGCCCTTGCCACGCTCCAGAGGAACCAGTATAACCTAGAGGCCTACTACTGGGCTGAGCATTTAGCGCCGATCAATGATTGGCTTCATGCTTCGGCTGACTACCCTACATGCCGCCTGGAACGGGACTCTATGGCAAAGCGCACTCGTTTGCCCTACTTATATGGGGGACTTGGGAAGAGGCGACTACTCCTGGCCACGCAAATAACCATAGACGTCTGGGACAGGGCAGCGAAGATGATGGGGTGAATGCATAAGCCTACGAAACAGACACCGATATGGTCCTGCTCTTGGCTGAAGGAGCTTCACAAACTCAGAGGGTTTAAGGGGTGGGACGACATTGGCATCTCTACATTGGGGGACCTGGTAGCGCGAGGGGAACTTAAATCCTACCAAACCCTAAGGACAGAGTTTTGTCTCTGTCCCACCCAGTTCCTTAAATTGGCGCTACTGCAACATGCATGAACTGGCGCTCTCCTCTACCCTGCCGGAGTATGCCCCGTTAGAGGGACGTTTGTTGTAGGAACGGGCACCCACCAAACTGGTATCCCTGACGTACAAGACCCTGAATAATAACATACCTGAAGGGTTAGGGAAACTGAGGGCCGCCTGGGAACAGGATGTGGGTGAGATGCACACGGTAGACTGGGAAGCAGCCCTAATGCACCACATGGAGGTGGCAATAAAGTCACGGTTAAGACTTATTCAGACAAGATACTCCATAGGACTTACTACGATAGAGTCTGGCTACACCGCATGGGGCGGGCCTGCGATTCATGTTGTCTTCGGTGTAGACACCCGCAGGGGGATTTTTATCATATCCTGTGGGACTGTCCTATTATCCACACTTACTGGATACAGATATTAGGTGAATTGGGTGAGGTGCTGGAGACTGATCTTACCTTGGATCCTAAGTTTGTCCTGCTGGGTGTCACAGCTGATGTGGACCTGAGCCGCCCACACTTGATCTTCGCTATGTTGACCCTAGTGGTGGCAAACAGAGACATGGGAAGGGAGTGGGGTGTGCCGCCACCGCCCCGGGTGGGGGAGTGGAGACGGTTTATGGATATGTATATGGCAGCCGAAAGGGTCACCTATAAAGCAAGGGGTTGTCCCAAGAAATTTCTAAGAGTATGGGGGAAGTGGAGATCTCATCATGGCCTTGATGGGGGCTGGGCCCGGACTGATGTGTTAGGGGCCTTGCGGGAGTGGGCAGAGTTTCGGAACACTGAGGGGTGGCCCGGAGCACCGGACTTGCAGGGTACTGATGATTGTTTAAGGGACCATATGAACAGCTGTGCGGGGGTGGGTGTTGGGTGCGGGGTCCTGATATGCTGTGGATTGTGACATGGTTACTGTGGTGGGTTGGTGGGTTGGTGGGTGGGAAGGCAGGAGGCGCAAAGGAATAGGGTGGATTGCTGGTGAAGTGCCAAAATGTTTGTGTTGGTTAAAAATGTAAATAACAACAAAAAGAGGGAGAGAGAGAATATTTCCTTGAAATGGATTCGTTCTCCCCGAGTTATACACATTTAACAAGAGGAATCCATGAGGAAGTGGGTAGGAGGTGTCCCTACTGTGGTTGGGAACACACTAGTTGTTTTGGGTACCCCTCATATACCACCAGGCCCCTTGGTGTCATGCTTCATCATCGGGGTCCTCGCATCCCTCTACGGGATGCGGCGTGCTGCGACCGACGGTTTCGTGGGAGCACTGATTTGACTATGTGCGGTGTTGGTGAGGGAGAATGTAAGTGAGTGCTGTGGTGGGGTTTAAATAGTGAGTGAGATTAAAAAAGTGCCTGGCTCGTGGGGTAGCAACAAAACTTTAATTGGCCCCCGGGCTGGTACTATTAAAAAGGGTGAAGGTATTGGCGTTACCTATGTGCGCCACCTCCTATGTGTGTGTCAACATGTTTCGATGTAAAACATCTTCTTCAGGACTGGGGTACACAAATCCCCACCTTACTCGTTTTTCTATGTTTGCTTTTTTTGTTTCTAAAAAAGTGAAATTTACGAGTGCAGGTATATCAATGTACCTACAGAACAACCGCTATTTAGCTGACCTGGAAGGAGAAGGACAAAAATAAAATTCAGGTGGTCCATCCCTTGAGACACCATAGGTATGCTTACCTGTGGGTACAGTCACAAAAAAGTGCGGTTCAAAATAGTCAAGACACGTTAATGTCATTCTACACATGATGAACGTGCCTATGGTGAATAACATTTAATCATTTAAAAAGACACATACTAGACAGACACACATATAACATAAAACACACACTCTAATGATCATGGCATAACCGGGTTGTAGTCAGCTCATGTGATACTTGTTAAGTCTTAAACTTATTGTGAATAATAAGAAGATTCTGTGAAGCTCACAGTGGGCATAACATACTGTTTTGTTTGAAGTTTATTACTCCATGAGACCGTAATAACGTAGGGGTTACTCGTGCTTCCTTGCTGCCTGTGAGGGATAAATACGGATACTGCTGTTTGTCATGCTACTTACATATTAGTAGAGGTGGTAAGTTCTTTTGTTTTACAGTTGTATTACTCACAAGTCTATCAGGAGAATCCCTCTTCACTGCCCCTTACGCCAGCTCCGTGGATTGTGCCGGGGTGTCTGAAAAAGGGGCCCTATATGTACTATCCTTGTCACGCCCTTAATTGGGTTATTGGTAGAGTTTGTAACTGGGATCACCATATTTGGTTCGTCGGTGTCTCACCCTTAATTAGGTTGCTGGTACGGTTTGTGACCGGGGATACCCATATTTGGAACGCCAGTAATTGGGTTTACTTTCCGCTTCTCTATCGGATCGAACATGCGCGAAAGGTAATTACCCCTGGTTGCGCATGCGCGCTAAGCTATCGGGACCTCGTATCAATAGCGCATGCCCAGAAAAAAGGCTTCCACTTGCTTCTAGACATCTCCTAAAAGAATCTGGTTCGCGGCTGCACTGGGCCTGTATTTGTCTTTATTTGGTAATCATAAATTACCTTTCCGAAAAATTAATACATATGTTTAGATGAAGCAAGGATTTTGCACACTCTAGTGGTGTAATGAGATCTGGGCGAACAATTCTATGGTTCAGATATTAGTATAAACAGTCGGTTCAGAGGGGGATGAGAGAGGGAAGAGGATATTCTATAAATCCAATGGAGTTTGATCCATCTACCCTACGGGCTGCTCAGAATTTGGTACATTGATGTGTTTTCACAGAAAATGTTCGTGTGGGATTTTCATTCAGACTTTAAAGGAGGCAAAATATTTTTGTATAGAAAAGGAGAAAAACTATTGATTCAGGATCTGTTTTTCGTTTAGGGTTTTAATTTGCCCCAGGGGATGGTATCATTCAGACCTGATATGTGGGTACCTAAGCGGAAAAACCAACGTTTCTCTTTTTCAAAGAGTCCCTGTTCTGTGGGTAATTGCTCAATTACAGTCCAGTAGATGTCATTAACACAGTGTTCCATCTCTAGGAAATGTGCCGCCATCTTGGTTGTACTCTTTTTGCAGCGGATATTGCTCTTGTGCTCACGGAGTCATGTCTTCACTGCCCTGGTGGTCATGCCAATGTATTCCAAGTACTTACAACAAGGGGTGGTGAGGGACAGAGTCTCTGAATTAAGCAGAAAGCTCTCACCCAGTCAAGAGATCAGGGCTAGATCCAACACCGTTTTTTAGCTCACTGCACCATCCCAGTTTCAGAACCTGGCTGTATGCAAATTAGTCTGTTCCTGTCCCAGTGCATGATGGGAACAGGGCAAACCAAACTACAAAAGCCAATTCTTACACTGGGAAGGAAACAAGCTCCCGGGGACCGGTTTCTGGCATTACAGCCGTCTTCGGCCCGGTTTGCTTGAATCCTGATGGTGCAATGAGCAAGGGTCTCACATCTGAGAATACCCTTCCACGCTTAGGGTGGACAAAAATACTTACAACAAGGGGTGGTGAGGGACAGAGTCTCTGAATTAAGCAGAAATCTCTCACCCAGTCAAGAGATCAGGGCTAGATCCAACACCGTTTTTTAGCTCACTGCACCATCCCAGTTTCAGAACCTGGCTGTATGCAAATTAGTCTGTTCCTGTCCCAGTGCATGATGGGAACAGGGCAAACCAAACTACAAAAGCCAATTCTTACACTGGGAAGGAAACAAGCTCCCGGGGACCGGTTTCTGGCATTACAGCCGTCTTCGGCCCGGTTTGCTTGAATCCTGATGGTGCAATGAGCAAGGGTCTCACATCTGAGAATACCCTTCCACGCTTAGGGTGGACAAAAATACTTACAACAAGGGGTGGTGAGGGACAGAGTCTCTGAATTAAGCAGAAAGCTCTCACCCAGTCAAGAGATCAGGGCTAGATCCAACACCGTTTTTTAGCTCACTGCACCATCCCATGATGCACTGGGCCAGGGACAGACTGATTTGCATATAGCCAGGTTCTGAACTGGGATGATGCAGTGAGATAAATTACGGTGATGGATCAAGCCCTGATCTTTGGACTGGGTAAGAGTGGTCTGCTTAATTCAGACACTCTGTTCATCACCACCCCCTTTTCTGAATCGTTGTTGGCCACTATAGGTGTGGCAGGGTATACTCAGACATGAGTCCCTTTCTCACTGCACCATCAGGATTCAAGCAAGCCGGGCCGAAGAAGGCTGAAATGCCAGAAACCGGTCCCCGGTAGCTTGTCTCCTTTCTGGTGAAGAATTGGCTTGGTAGTTTAGTCTGCCCTGTTCCCATGATGCACTGGGCCAGGGACAGACTGATTTGCATATAGCCAGGTTCTGAACTGGGATGATGCAGTGAGATAAATGACGGTGATGGATCAAACCCTGATCTTTGGACTGGGTAAGAGTGGTCTGCTTAATTCAGACACTCTGTTCATCACCACCCCCTTTTCTGAATCGTTTTTGGCCACTATAGGTGTGGCAGGGTATACTCAGACATGAGTCCCTTTCTCACTGCACCATCAGGATTCAAGCAAGCCGGGCCGAAGAAGGCTGAAATGCCAGAAACCGGTCCCCGGTAGCTTGTCTCCTTTCTGGTGAAGAATTGGCTTGGTAGTTTAGTCTGCCCTGTTCCCATGATGCACTGGGCCAGGGACAGACTGATTTGCATATAGCCAGGTTCTGAACTGGGATGATGCAGTGAGATAAATGACGGTGATGGATCAAGCCCTGATCTTTGGACTGGGTAAGAGTGGTCTGCTTAATTCAGACACTCTGTTCATCACCACCCCCTTTTCTGAATAATGTATTCCAAGTGGCAGGGGCACACAATCATGTAAATAACATTCTTGCTGTTGCAGTTTGTCATTCTTCGTTGGTCCCACTTTGTGCCATTGGCGAAGGTCAGTTGCTTACTTTTCTTGGTTAGGTGGCAGCTAGAACAGTTACCACAGGGAAAATGTCCCTGTATTCCTTGTATTGAAGGTTGATGTTGGGGAGTAGGTTTTGGGCATGTGTGCACTAGTATGTCCCTAAGGATTTTTCCACGTCTATGGGAAAACATTGGTTTCTCAATATCCACAGTCCCACATGTCAAAATGCGCCAATGTCTGTTCACTATTTTTGACACCTCATTTGACTGAGGGCTATATGTAGTGACGCAAATTGGTCTTGTTTGTTTAGGGACTGGTTCAATTTTGTCCTCCAGAAGGGCGTCTCTATTATTATTCCTGGCCCTTTTCATGGCTGCTTTGATTATTCTGTCTGGGTAATGTCTAGCTTGTAGCTTGACTTTGAGATCTTGGGCCTGTGATTTATAGTTATCTACTTGGGTACAGTTTCTCCTGAGTCGCAGAAATTGGCCATATGGAAGGTTGATCCTGAGGTGACGTGGATGAAAGCTGTTGTATCTGAGTAGACCGTTCCTTGCTGTTGGTTTGAAATGTGTGGTGGTTTCTAATTTACCATCTTGGTGGTAAATGTTAAGATCCAGAAAAACTAGTGTTTCATCTGAAACTGAATGCGTGAATTTGAGGAAACGGTCTTGAGTATTGAGCCACTCCTTGAAGTGGATGACCGTCTCGTGGTCCCCCTGCCAGATCACAAAGATGTCGTCAATGTATCTTTTCCATGTTAGTATGTGTTGTCTGTAGGGGTTGTTAGGACTGAGAATTTTATTAGATTCCAAATGGTGTACATACAGTCCAGCTTAGCTCGGCGCAAATGTGCTCCCCATGCTAGTGCCATGGCTCTGTAAATAAATTGTCTCATCAAATTCAAAAAAGTTTCTTGTCAAGGCTAAAGCAATACATTCCATCACTACTCCTCTTGGAGTTTGGTATCGCCAGTGTGTGCTATATAATACTTCTTCAATTATTGCCAGGGTCTCATCGTGAGGGAGGCTTGTATATAAGCTCTCGACGTCTAAACTGAGCAGGAGTTGGTTCTCAGGATCAAAGGTGAGATCTTTAAGCATTTGTAGGACTGATTTTGTGTCCTTCAGATACGTATCTGTTGCTTGGATAAGTGGGCGCAGGAAAGCATCTGCGAACTTAGAGAGGGGCTCTAGGATGGAACCTATCCCGGAGACGATAGGTCTCCCTGGTGGATTGTCCAGATTTTTGTGGATTTTCGGGATACAGTAGAAGTAAGGTATTTGTGTTTTTTTTTGTATCAAGAACTCCGACTCTTTTTTCGAGAGCCAGTTATGTGCCAGACCTTCCTCCACCATCCCTCCTATGGTTATTCTCAGGGATTCGGTCGGGTCATCAGGCAATATCGTGTAATTTCGTCTATCTGACAATAGTCTTAGACACTCCTGGTGGTATGTTGTTGTAGTTTGTATAACCGTAGCTCCGCCTTTGTCGGCGGGTTTTATGGTGATATCCTGGTTGCTGGTCAATTCTCGAATTGTCGTTTGTTCCACCTTGCCTGTATTGTGGAAAACGGTGCGCTCCAACGACTTTAATTTGTTGAGATCTGTCATTACTGCCTTCTTGAAAGTCAAAACCTCTATGGGTAGTAGGGCATCTGGTGGTGCAAAGGTCGACTTCGGTCTCATTCCCGTGTCCGTCGCTGGGACACTCTCTTTGTCCTTGAAGAAAACCTGTAGCTTGATTTTTCTCAGGAATTCCTGCATTTCTGTGTGGAGTTTGAATGAGTCTAACCTATTAGTTGGGACAAAACTTAGGCCTTTGTTTAATACATCCTTCTGGGTAGGTGTAAGTTCCCATGGTGTGATGTTTACCACTAGGTCCCCCTGCGGCTGGTTGATGGGTTGCTCTGCAGGGCTCCTGTCATGTTTCTCATGTTCACTCTGAGGTCTCCTTGGCAACGACAGATCTCAACAAATTAAAGTCGTTGGAGCGCACCGTTTTCCACAATACAAGCAAGGTGGAACAAACGGCAAATCGAGAATTGACCAGCAACCAGGATGTCACCATAAAACCCGCTGACAAAGGCGGAGCTACGGTTATACAAACTACAACAGCATACAACCAGGAGTGTCTAAGACTATTGCCAGATAGACGAAATTACACGATATATAGCATGTTAATCAAGATGATTAAATGATCAAACAAAAAAGGAATGAAGACATTCCTGAATGCTGTTACAGATTTGAAAACTTGAAAATAAATCATAACTTTCAAAGTAATAGTGGTGGAGTCCTATTCTATTACCAGGAACCAAAGGTGTGCCCTAAAGGGATGCAACCAAACATTTTGGAAGCACAACACAGATTAAAGTAAAATGATGGGCATGAATGTCCCGTGGGACTCGTCCAGTTGCACGAAGCACATCGGATTCATACTTGGAGAGAACAATGGATTTTTCGTCACCAAATACTGTTAAGAATTATTTTATTTTTTCAATTTTACTTAATATAACAGCATCTTTATTATTTTAAAAGGGAAATCGAGTTAAAAGGGAAAGCGAGTTAGGTTTATTGACGCTTTAATATGGTTTCAGCTGCATGTATTTTTTCAGTGTTTATTAGGTTGAACTGATTTTTATAATCATGTGGGGTGTTGTTCGTCACTCTAAATCATTTTCACCTGAGAGGCACAAAAGAGTGGTTAAAGGATTGGTTCACTTTCAACATAACCCGAGTGGAAGTAAGCAACAAAAGGGCACGCTGTCGGATGCAGCATTAATATCAGAGAGCGAAATCGTACATTAGCATCATGGTGAGCTGACTGTCTTGGGGTAAAGGGGGAAGTGACAGAATCAGGGATCGTGTAAGTTCAAAAGTTGAGATACACCTTTGTGGTTAAAAGCGGGTGGTATATAAGAAAGTTTGCGGTTAATATGGGAGTTATATAATTGGTTTTTTTGGGAAGAGGGATAGGTTGAAATATGGAGCACATCGTAATATAGGGAATTAAGTGCACAGTCAATAAATTAAAAAGCATTATGTGCACGGTTAATAAATCAAATGGTGCATATTTATGATAATTTCTACATATTGATGTTTACATTGCAGACCCATGACAAAGGGCTCTTTGAGCCCGAAATGCATTGTGTATATCTATGTACGGTTCCCAAAGATTCAATGTGGATTGTAACAGGCAACAGACTAAGACCAGCATTGGCATTTCTGGAGTATTTCAAGTGTGGTGTCTCATTGTTTCTGTAAAAGCATTGAAATGATCCTGGAATAAACTAGGAATAAAATGGATGAAATTAAAAAAAACTTTGGCTTCTGGATGTTGAATTTTATAAATTGAATGCTTGTATAGCTGTAGCGGCTCAAGTCTGGGCAGTGGCGGCCTACCAGTTCGATATGTAAACTTTCTAAAAGTGGCATTTTCAAAATGTCGTTTTAGGATTTTCATTACAATTCTTAAGACACCAAACATAAGCTAATTACCTGCTCCCATTTGGAAATTACAGCTTATTAAATGTAATAAGTTAACTCCAATGTTAGTCTGTCAGAGAGGTAGACCATGCAGTATTGAAAAATTAGTTTAGGAGTTTTTCACTACTAGTACATGTAAAACGTAAAAGTATGTGTCCTACTTTTTAAATACATTGCACCCTGCCCTTTGGGCTGCCCAGGGTCTATTATAGTATGCAACAGAAGGATCCCAGTGTACTAGAGATTTGAATTAACATAGGAAAGAAAACTTAAATCATAATAATTTATAGCAAAACTTCAAAGAGACTAAAGAAAAAAATGAATTGTAACCAATGTTATTTAATCTCATTGGAAAAGGTACTTATTTACATATATAACGTTGCATGAGAACCACTCATAATTACTCGCATAGGCGGTGCCCGGGGGGGGGGGGGGGGGGCAAGGTAGTTAGTGATGGGTAGGGTATTTGTGAGGTAGTGACAATGAATCACAGGTAATTCTGGTATAGAGATGCTTATATACCAAATAGGTAACTTCTAAATATTAAAAACATGATGCCATTTAACACACATAAAGTCACAGTTAATAAATCACTGTTGAACGGATTGAATGGATGTTGGCAGATTTTCTAAAGTCGGCGTTTCGACCCCTTGTCTGTAGGTGTTTGTACCTTTACTGTTGGGGTCTTCATCAGGACTAGTGTAGTATGAGAGGGGAGGTGGGCACCTAAAGAGAAAGGGCGGTGTTTAAAAACGAAACTTGAGGTGAAAGATTAAAACAAAATTACAGGAAGCTGGGCAGAACTAATTGTTTTTACCATGAGTGCAGCGGCGGGGAGGGGCAACTCTCACAGTCCAACTGTTGGGAGAAGAGGGGGCTCCAGGGCTCTCCAAAGATTGCAGTAGATAGAAAGGAGACGTCACCTAAATGATAAAGGTGACTATTAGCCAGGGGGAAAGGCATTCAGTAGAAGAATACATTTGATATTGATTTGCCCTGGTGTGAGGTTCCGTGACAATTGTAAGTGGTGTTTTCGACTCGCACGAATATGGTCGAGTCTGGTATCTATGAACCGCAAATGACGAGTTTAGCAAGTGTGCGCAGTTTCGCTGTGCTAACTTAAACCGTTCGTTTGTTATGTGGGTTTTTCATCTGTACCCACGGGTTCCATCTTAGATACGGCATCCATTTTGTCTCTTGCCCTCAAGTAGCCAGCGAACGGACGCTGTCCGTTTCGCGACCCTGGGACTCCCAAGCTATTTGCGAAAGACACATGTCCTTTGTAAGTGTCTTTATGACGAGGGGGATGATACTGTAAGGCAGATGGCCCCGCTCGAGGCTCATCTCGCCGTGCCGGTTTATTGTCTCAGTCGTGCATCTCATTAGGCACGTCCCTTTGATGCCTGTATCTCGTGTTTCCCGATACCTCCCCTTTTACACCCTTTCCGATCTCCCCACTGTCTCCGTCTTCCTCTGCACCTGTCTTTGTTCCTATTTCGATCTGTTTTACTGCCGATTGGAATGCACTAATGTTGGGAAGATGGTTTTTTTACAGTTGGGAACCGCCAAATGTTTCCGCACTTATGTTCCGGACCTTATGTGTATCAAAGTGACCAAAGCGACCCCTCTGGGGGATAATGGTGGGAACCGGGTTGTAAACCTTTGTGTATCACGTTGTCCTATGGGTAAAAACTGTATAAAAGGAGCAATCCACAGAACCAATTTGAAGCAGTCTCTCCAAGTTGCACGAGTTGTACTTGTCGTGATATCTGTGTTCCCTGCAGCAAATAAACCTTGAATCTTTGACGCCGAAGGAAGTGTCCCGTGTCTCTGTCATTCGTACGCCGGAGCAGGTTACCCACGAAGGTTTCAGGTGTTGTGCCCTGGCACCGCTGGGTCTTAAAGAACCCAGTCCTTCAGTTGGCGCCCAATGTGGGGCTGCATCAGTGGTACCGGTCCAAGCCCGACGATCGTGAGGAACTTCGTGTGAAATCTCCGAGGGAAGGTGCACTCCGCTTCATCGATCCTGTTGTCGAAATAAGTGGCCCGAAGACTTTTCCCGCGAAGATTCCCGCCTCCTGACGGCTGCGACGGACTGCTGCCCTGACTGTAGACCTGTTTTGGCGCCTGGCGTAGACCTTGGTAGAGCGAGATGATTGACGGGCCTTCCTGGAGACGCCATCGGTCTTTGAGTTAAGTATTTGTGGGTCGCTCCCAGAGTTCTTGGTTGTGGTTACTTAGTGGTTGCATGGTTCCATTGCATTTGTAGTTCTTGGTACTTTGTTGTGTTGTTTGACGACTGCAGCCGCCAAAAACCGAGGGTTTTGTTCTTTGCTGGGACTTGGTAAATCCCGTAACCCTTGAAGTTTGTGAAACTCGGCTAGTGTGCAAGATGCCTGGTCGTAGTACTTTGTTTAGTTGTTTCAGACCTTGTGGTACGGATTCCCGACTGGAGGACTCATGTCCGATACCTCCGGTTGGAACTCCCACTTATGAATTGTACAGCAAACATGGACTAGGCCCGATTACTTTTAATGATTACTGGATTAAATATACAAAGAAAGATGGTGACCTTCGCTGGCCACCACATGGTAGCTTCGAGGCCCCGATCTTAGATAATCTAGAGGTTAAATTGTTCGCGAAAAAGTCAAGGCCGGCCATGTTTGATGCCTTCCGGTTGTGGCGTAAAGAGGCCCGACAGAAAGAAATCAGACAGACTAAGCGAAATCAGAGAGATAGTGCTGGTACCATTGTAAAGAAAGCAGAGCAGTTTCAGCATGATAAGGAGGTTAGGGAAAAGGAAGTGTTTTACAGATTACAGCGTATGACTATAGATAAATGCTATCCTGCTTTGCCTACGGAGCCGGAAAAGAAGGATGAGTCAGTTGAGGATCCTTTAATGTCCTATCTTATGAAATCGCCACCTCCGTACGTACAGGGTACCACAGCCCCTGTGATTCCCCCTGTACCTGTTCCTGCACCTATTCTTCCTTTGCCTGTTCCTCAACCTGTACCCGTTCTTCCGACTGTTCCTGCTCCTTCGTCTGTTGCTATTCCTACTGCTCCTCCGCTTCCACATACTCCTGTTTCCGCTACTGCTCCTGCTCTGTTAACCCCTGCTGTTGTTTCTGTTTCTACTCCTTCACTTGTTAGTCCTGTGTCTTATACTTCTCCCTCTACTCGTAGTCGTAATTCTCCTCTTGCGGCTAGCTTCTTTCATTCGCTCGGACCTGTTCTTGGGTCCGCTGGTTCAGATGGTCCTCAGAGACGTAGTCAGCTTCCAGGTAATAGGGAACGTGCTTCGCTATATAATATGGCGATGGGTTGGATGACGCATCCCCTTAGAAATCCACCCCGTATTGTACTCGACACGTTTTGTCAGTTCAATATACCAACCCAGAGATTTGTGTTCGAGGAAATGTGCAAGGTCCTTCGTGATCAGATATCAGCCGACGCACCTGACGAGGTGCTGACCACGTTGTCTGATTTACAGCTTCAGTTTTCGGCTGGACTGATAGTGGATACTAACGTCCGACGAGCCGTTGAACGGTTGCTATCTTTTCGTCCCACTCCTATACCTCAAGCCTTGTTTGTTGAGGATATTGAAAGACAGCCAGACGAGTCTGGTCAGTTCCCTATGCGAGAAGTTCCACCGGTTGGGATACCACCTAATCCTAATGCCGCTCCTCCGACGACAGTGGGGCATTTCCAGAGAATATGGATACATCTCCCATGGAAACGCTCAGAAGTGTTACAGGTGAAGCAATCTTTGCCTGACCCTCGCAAAAATCCTACAGGGTATTATAAAGAATTATCGCAGCTCGTAGATGCTACGGTAATGAATCTTGCCGATATTGATATGTTGTTCGGCAATGTCGTACCGCAACCGGTATGGGCTAAGATTCGCCATGAAAACCATCCAAATGAATTAGGTGGTGCTTGGGCTGCCATTGTAGCGGCGGATGCCGGACAAACGGCTGCTGCTAAACCCGACCAGCTGATTGTTGACCTTCCTCAAAGAATTATAACATTAATGAAAACTCTTATGCCAGCTATGAGGGTGAACTGGGACAAATTGTCAGCTTGTAAGCAAAAGAAGGACGAGAGTGTTTCCGACTTCTTTACGAGGTTCGAGGAGGCATTCATCGACCATAGTGGTCAGGATATGAGCACTGAGGGTGGTCAAAGGTTGTTTGTGGATAAATTTGTTTCGAACTTATTGCCCGATTTGAGCAATAAATGAAGGAATTCAGAAAGTGCATGGGCTGTTTCAACCTCAGCCCAGATATTGGCTACGGCACAATATTATGAGAACAGAGAGAAAGAAGAGAATGACCGTGCTGATAAAAAGACGAAAGAGCTAAAAACTAAAGTGCTGCTTCAGCAAGCGTATCCTCCACGTTCGAATCAGAATAATTCGCAACAAAATAGATCGCAGCCGCAATCGAACCGATCCCAAACTCGTAATGACTCCTCTTCCCAAAGATCCTCGTTAGGATACAATCAATGTGCTTATTGTAGACAAGAGGGTCACATTAAATTCAATTGTCCTGTTCTAAATGAACGTAATAGTGGTAACTCATCTAGAGGAGGTCGTGGTGGTTCGCAGCAGGCACCACGTGGTAGAGGTCGTGGTGCTCAGAACGATCGCTCAGATAACTCATCGAATTCCGATAATTGTTTTGATCAACGTGGATCGTCGCAAGGACGATCTGCGCAGTACAATGTAGACGATTATTACGTCGATCAGGGAACTGACGACAGTAATTACTAGGACAGCCATAGACAAGGAGAGGGAGTGGTATCAGTTCCGGTTGATCAGAGAGGGCCTTACGTCGCAGTTGCTACATCGGGCGTCGTTGAGCCTTTTCTGTTGGACACTGGTGCAGCGAAAAGTTCCATTAAGCATTCGAAACTCCCTGGCGCACCTTTGTCTGGCTTAACAAATGTTTCCGTTGGATTCTCTGGCGCCCCTGTTAGCAATCCAGTTTCCTGCCCATTGCCCCTTAAAATTGGGCCTCGTGAGCTCGAAGCTCCGTTGATTTTAACCACGGGTTGTGGTGAAAATCTTTTGGGCCTGGATTTGCTCAAATGTTTGTATGCGACTTTGTATTGTTCTCCTGCGGGTGTAAAGCTTACGTTGGGAGAGAAGGTTGTCTCTCCCATGTACTTGTCTCTCGATAAGCTTCCACCGGAATTGAGTTCTCTTCCTGCGTCTTTGTGGGCGACAGGTCCCAACGATGTGGGCCTGCTTGATATCTCCCCTTATGTTGTTCAGTTGAAATCTAATGTGCGGCTGCCACGTATTCCCCAGTATCGTATCTCCCTTGATGGTGAACGAGCACTGTTAGCGATCATTTATGATCTGATCGAGAAAGACGTCATTGAAGAGACTCGGGGAAACGTGTGCAACAGCCCTGTACTGCCCATTCTTAAACGTACTGATCCTTCGAAACCACCTGTTTATCGCTTTGTTATCGATTTACGGGAGGTGAATAAAATTGTGGTTCCTCAATTCCCTGTTGTGCCTGACATCACGGCGCTACTGACTCTGATTCCAGCTTCTGCATCGTGGTTTTCGGTGATTGACTTGAAAAATGCGTTTTTCAGCATCCCGATTGCCGAGGAGAGCAGAGACCTTTTCGGTTTCTCTCTTGGTGGACGCAGCTTCCGGTTCAAACGCGCTCCTCAGGGCTACTGTGAAAGTCCATCAATTTACAGTCAAGCCTTGAAGGGTCAACTGGATGCGTTTAGGTTGCCGGCTGGTGCGGCCTTAATCCAATACGTCGACGACTTATTGGTGGCTGCTGATACTCAGGACATTTGCAAAATTGCTACGGTGTCGTTGCTGCAACATCTCTGTGAGTTGAATCATAAGGTGTCCCCTTCTAAACTCCAATATTGTTGTCAAGAAGTAACCTATCTAGGTCACTTATTGTCAAAGGAGGGAAGGAGGTTGACCCCGGAGAGAATTGCAGCAATTGCACGAATGGCTGTGCCAACAACCCAAAGAGATGTGCGTGCCTTTCTAGGTATTACATCGTACTGCAGGCAATGGATTCCAAATTTTTCATTGCTAGCGAAACCATTAGTGGCTCTTACGTGCAAGGATGTTTCGACTCCTTTACCATGGACGGAAGAATGTCAGAAAAGTTTTTCTGAACTGCGTGACTCATTATGTTCGGCTCCTGTGTTAGGTACCCCTGACTATAGCAAGCCGTTTACATTATATGTTCACGAGAGAGAAGGTTGTGCGTTGAGTGTCTTAACGCAACCTTTTGGTGGTAAGCAACGTTCATGTGCATATTTTTCCTCGACCTTGGACCCGGTAGCTAGAGCATTGCCGAGTTGTTTACGAGCAACAGCGGCAGCAGCGGTCTCTATCCGACAATCAGCAGGATTGGTTATGGATAATATGCTTACGGTGATGGTTCCGCATGCAGTCGATACTCTTTTGAATCGTACGAAAACTCAGCACTTGACGAGTGCGAGGTTGTCTGGTTACGAGTTGACGCTGTTGGCAAGCCACATTCAAATAAAACGTTGTAATGTTCTGAACCCGGCAACTTTGTTACCAATTAGCATAGAGTCAGATGTAGTAGCAGAACATGATTGTTACTTGAGGACTGAAGAAGAAACAAAAGGTCGAGTGGACCTTAAAAACACCCCATTGGAAGATCCGGATGGTACACTGTATGTGGATGGGTCATGTTTTAAGTTGCCGAATGGCGATGTGACTACTGCTTATGCTGTTGTAACGTTGAATACTGTTGTTGAGACTGCAAGATTAAATCAGAATTCTGCCCAAGCTGCAGAGCTGATTGCTCTTACTAGAGCGTGTGTGTTAGCGAAAGGGAAACGTGTGAATGTGTTTACCGACAGCCAATATGCATTTGGCGTCGCACATAGTTTTGGACGATTGTGGAGAGAGAGAGGTTTCTTGACGTCGCATGGTACGAAGATTCAGCATGGCCAGCTTGTGAATGATCTTTTGGATGCACTGACGTTGCCTAAACAAGTAGCGATTGTTAAATGTAGTGCGCATCGTAAGGTGACGGATGATGTTGGTCGTGGTAATGCGTTTGCGGATGAGACTGCTAAGGAGACTGCCCGGAACCTTAGCACTCGAATGTATGTGACGAGTTCGGTTAGGTGGCCTACAGAATCGAGCATGTGTGAGGACACTATTGAGAGTGTAAAGGCAATTCAGAATGAGGCCACCGAGGCTGAAAAGACGAAGTGGAAAGAAAGTACAGGAAAGTTGGATGCGAATGGTTGTTGGATTGATTTGTCTGATCAGAAAAGATGGATGTTACCGGATGCGTATGTGCTGGCTGTTGTGACAATGGCGCATGGGTTAGCACATATTAGCACGAAAGGTATTTGCAAATTGCTGTCCCCTGTGTGGAAGAATGATGGTATTACGAAATGCGCTGAACGTTTGGTGAAGAATTGTATGGTGTGTATGATGTACAATCCTGGCAAGGGAACCCCAACTCCTCCTGGCAGTTTTGCTCCCCCTTCATGTCCCTTTGAGGTGATTCAATTGGACTTCATCCATATGGAGCGATGCAATAACCTGAAATACGTTTTAGTTGTGGTTTGTGCATTCTCCCGATGGATCGAGGCTTATCCTCTCAAAGACAATACTGCTTTGTCTACTGCGAAAATCCTACTGAAGGAATATTTTCCTCGGTATGGAATGCCTAGAGTTGTGTGGTCAGATAACGGAAGTGAGTTTATGGGTAGTGTGATGAAGAGTGTGTGTAAGGGCCTTGGAATTAATCAGAAATTCCACAGCGCCAATCATCCCCAGTCAGCTGGTTTGGTTGAAGGGTATAACGGCACCCTTAAACTAAAGCTAGCGAAGATTCAGGCTACGACTGGTCTTTCGTGGCCTGACGCTTTACCTTTAGCATTACTGTCAACTAGGGCGACTGTACACTCCCGAGTAGGGCTTAGTCCCTATGAAATAGTGTTCGGTCGTCCTGCGAATGTTTGGGGGGTTCCTAGGCCAGGTATTTTCTGTGATCTTGAGTACCCAATGTTGATCGATTATCTCCATGACTTGACTGCTAAACTGAGGTTAATTCACCAACAGGTTCACGAAGCATTGCCGACGCGGACGGAGGGTCCAGGCCACCAGCTCCAGCCCAGAGATTGGGTGGTGACGCGGAACTTTTCGCGCAAGAACAACTTGGACCCGAGGTTCACCGGACCCTACCAGGTCCTCCTTGCCACGAGAACTGCAGTTCGTCTTGAGGGGCGGAAGAATTGGGTGCACGCCACCCACACGAAGAAAGTCCCCATTCCGTTGCCAGCAGACTCGTGGGTGAGGAAAGGCATTGCATCAACTGAAACCGAAGGATTGCCGGCGTTTGTACCTTTCAGCGACGCACAACCTGTCGGAGAATCCTCAGTGCAGCAGAGAGACATTGTCGAACAATTGTCAGCAAAGGACTCAAGACCAAAACATTCAGCTGATCAACAGGACGCTGTCCCTTCAACGGATCCTTTGTTTGACGAACAGACACGTCCTGGGAAAACGCGATACTTTTTGCGATCTAGCACTAAAGACTAATAAAAGATACTGCTTTGCTGTATTGACAACTGCATTATCCCGTTTTCCGTGATCAGTTTTGAACATTCATACCATTGTAATTATTTTGTACATATTCATTGAGCTTCGTTCCTTACACTTTTTGCTTCCACAGCTGAGAGATATTGTTTTTGCATACATATATATTGTGCATTGAAGGCCGTAGGGCCGCGCGCGTACTTCCTTCTGGATAGTAGGTCTTGACGCTAGGTTAAAGACCGTCGGTTCCTGGGAACTCCTAGGGATTGACTATTGCTACACAGAACGAAGTGCGTCAAGAAACGTTGCGGACGGTCATAGGGAATGGCATTCTCGAAGTTGATGGATTTGGAAGGAGCTCAGGCTCATAGATTCAAGCTGCAGCAACTCAGTCGTACTAAATGTTTTGTATTCCAATTATTCGTATTATTTTTGACTGCTTCTGCATTATTGGCGGGTGGGGTGTATTACACGATGTTTTACTTCTTACTTTCTGCTACACCTACTCCTACTCCTGACCCTAACCTTACCTCCACTGTTTCTCCTCATTCCTTTCATATCTTACCTGAACACGAACAGGCTAGACGTGCAGAATTCCGCAATAATTCCTTTATTCAGCTCCTTCATCAACATCAGTTAGTGGTTAACACTACTAATTGTTGGGTGTGTGGGTTGATGCCACATACTACGGATAAGGGAATTCCATATCTGGTGTTACCGTATAGTTCCCAAGGGTCTGCTCGAGCATTTCAGACAATGTTTCGAAGCGCACTGGGTTTCCACCCCATTCGAGAACCACGTTCCCCCTACTCTGGTCCTACCTCGTATCAAAAACCTTTGTCGATAGCAATAGAGGATTTAGATAGCGATATCTATGATCCCTCGCTTATTCCCGAAGAAGAGGTACAAGCCTATAGGGTCCTAAGTAGAGGTGAATATAGTGTGTTCACCAGTGAAAAGCAGCTTAAAAGCTCGCCTCCGATATGGGTCGTACCCCACATTGGTAATTTTTGCCTCATAGGTCGTGGCCGAAGATCGCAAGCCCGACTTGGAGCGAGTGCTTGCACTGAAAATTACATTCTGCCGATGTTCTCGTCCCCTGTGTTTCTGGCTGCCAAAGGTACATACTTTATCTGCCATGATCGTGCATACGCATGGTTGCCCGCTGACTTCATGGGCTCATGCTTCATTGCCAATCTGTTGCCTCCGACGTTCACTGTAGATGCCGATTATCATAAGACTAGAGTTGTGAGAGGCGTAATTAGCGAAGAGGATACTGCCGGTCAAGAGGCAGGAGACTTTTTCAAGGGTTTCCTCCCGTTTTGGGGACCTATGGTTAATAGTAGGAACCTGAGACAGTTGACTCGAGTGGTAGAATCGACAGCTAATATTACTGCCAGTGCCCTTGGTAATATCACCACAGAACTTCAGGCGGATAGGCTTATGACGTTACAAAACCGTATGGTTTTAGATGTTATCTTAGCAGATCGAGGTGGGGTATGTAAGGTGATCCATTCGAGCTGCTGCATTTTCATTCCTGATAACGCTCCAACTGTCTATCAAGCCATCTCGAGGTTGCATAAAATCTCCGAATCCATACACGTGGATGTAGGGGATTGGACACTACTTGGGTGGTTTTGGGGCTTGATGTCGACTTGGGGTTGGAAGATTCTGATGATCATCGGAGTTGTTGTGGTGTTCCTGTTCACGTGTTGCCTTTGTGTACAGTGCGGTCCTGCCTTATGTGGCCTCTGTGCTACAACGTGTATGAGACAGCCACCTGTTACCAAGGGGACTCGGTTGAACAGAGCTATGCTACAGCAACATCTCGATGGTCTGATGAATATCGAATATGATTCTGACTAGTGCTTGCCTACATGAGGGCAAAAGGAGCGTCTGAGGTTCCGTGACAATTGTAAGTGGTGTTTTCGACTCGCACGAATATGGTCGAGTCTGGTATCTATGAACCGCAAATGACGAGTTTAGCAAGTGTGCGCAGTTTCGCTGTGCTAACTTAAACCGTTCGTTTGTTATGTGGGTTTTTCATCTGTACCCACGGGTTCCATCTTAGATACGGCATCCATTTTGTCTCTTGCCCTCAAGTAGCCAGCGAACGGACGCTGTCCGTTTCGCGACCCTGGGACTCCCAAGCTATTTGCGAAAGACACATGTCCTTTGTAAGTGTCTTTATGACGAGGGGGATGATACTGTAAGGCAGATGGCCCCGCTCGAGGCTCATCTCGCCGTGCCGGTTTATTGTCTCAGTCGTGCATCTCATTAGGCACGTCCCTTTGATGCCTGTATCTCGTGTTTCCCGATACCTCCCCTTTTACACCCTTTCCGATCTCCCCACTGTCTCCGTCTTCCTCTGCACCTGTCTTTGTTCCTATTTCGATCTGTTTTACTGCCGATTGGAATGCACTAATGTTGGGAAGATGGTTTTTTTACAGTTGGGAACCGCCAAATGTTTCCGCACTTATGTTCCGGACCTTATGTGTATCAAAGTGACCAAAGCGACCCCTCTGGGGGATAATGGTGGGAACCGGGTTGTAAACCTTTGTGTATCACGTTGTCCTATGGGTAAAAACTGTATAAAAGGAGCGATCCACAGAACCAATTTGAAGCAGTCTCCCCAAGTTGCACGAGTTGTACTTGTCGTGATATCTGTGTTCCCTGCAGCAAATAAACCTTGAATCTTTGACGCCGAAGGAAGTGTCCCGTGTCTCTGTCATTCGTACGCCGGAGCAGGTTACCCACGAAGGTTTCAGGTGTTGTGCCCTGGCACCGCTGGGTCTTAAAGAACCCAGTCCTTCAGTTGCACTTACTATTAGTGCAACTGAAAAATGCAAAGCAGCATTGGCGATGCAGTGGTCCTTCTTAGTTGGACAGTCGAATCTCATTCATTGGGGTAATTATTGAGGACCGGAATCAATCCAGGGATATGAACAGAATTAATCTGAAGAAGAGCATAAAACCAGTCGAAGATTAACCTGTATATCAAAACTCAGAATAATGCAGCATGTGCCTGAACACTAGGTGAAACATCCAACAGAATGTAGGTGGCATCAATATAAAAGGACAATAAATAATCAGTATGTGGGCGCGCTTACAGGGACTCAAGCTGACAGCCTGCGCTGTCAAGGTCATGGGGATCTCAAGTTACGTGGATATTGAAGTAAAGAGAGAGGTTAATCAAACCTCATGTTGTGGCTACCCACTGGGTTTGAGTTGTAATCTATTAGGTTCAGTAGATTAGCCAAAAAGGGTGCAAAAGTCGTAATGTAAACATGCTAAGATGTTCACCAGGTATCGGGAAAACAACCTGGGGAACCTAAAATAATATAAGCGGCTGCGCAATTTAAATGCAATTGGGGACAGGGACGCACTTGCTGGGACTACATTTGAGTGACTAAGTATACGCTGTGACTATACAAACGTGTCCATCATCAAAGTGCTCAAGTATTCACAAATCGCAAGAATATGCCATTGAAGAAACTCAGATAAAGTGGGAGGCTCCGCGACTAAACGCAATATGGGGCCGGGACATCATCGTGTGTCTATTTGATTAATAAAGACCCAGCAATCAAGCTGGCTTACCTGAAGCTTTGAGAGGCTGCGTCCACTAAGGCAGCCGTTGTTGCGAGGGGAGCGGATTAATGCAGGGAAAGGTTACGCTTCAAGCGTGCACGCTTGGAAAACAGAGTGACGTGGGGGCGTGGTATTACAGAGAAGAAAGACTTCAAGGATATGGATAAGGCGTCGGTGAAGACCGCGCATAGTTTTTGTGTCTAGATGGAGAATGCACTATGTAACACGTAAATCAGAGTGACGGCTAAGTATTTCTAATATTGCAATACCATGTGATAGCACAGTTAGAGTAAATAAACATACTAAATAATCCTAATATCAGTCATTGGGACAGGACAAGTTGAGGCGTACATTTGGTTAAATAACACGGTAACACTCAGTGACAAAATGTACATATGAAATTATATTTATATGACAAACAAATTTGCAAACAGGGTCTATTATAGGGACAACTTATAAGTATTAAAAAGGAATGTTTGGGCCAGACAAAAGGCTTATTTTGCCAGGTTGAAATTGAAGTTTAAAAACGCACACACAGGCTGCAATGGAAGGCCTGGGGTATGTTTGAAAGGGCTACTTATGTGGGTGGCACAGCCAGTGCTGCATGTCCACCAATGACATTTAGAGGCCCTGGGTATATGCAGTACGACTTTGTTAGGGATGTATAAGTAAATCAAATGTGGCAATTGGGTATGAGCCAATAGTACCATGCTTTAAGGAGTGAGCACATGCACTTTAGCACTGGTTAGCAGTGGTACATTGCACAGAGTCTTAAGGCCAGCAAAAACGAGATCACCAAAAAATGGAAGAGAAAGGCAAAATGTTTGGGGGAAGACCACCCTAAGGCTGACAGGTCAAACAACGTTGGAACAAAAGTTTAAAAAAAAGAAGTGGTATGGGAGGCCCGACCTAGCCATTGGTATACACCATCACCCCATATAGGCACCAGCCATCTTTCTGTCCCAGGGAAACATAAAGTCCACTAGACACTAGAGAAATTGGTAAAAATAAGGGGGTTGAGGCAGCCCACCAAGTACTGGGTCATACAACAGCCGTTTTACCAACAAGGAGGAGAAAGTCCACTAACCTGGATCTTAGTGCATTCTCATCCTCATGCAAGGTATTGTGGATAAGAGACTGTTGTGGGATCCACACAAGCCACAACACCCAGGACTCTCCCGAAGTCTAGTTTTCAGAAATGTCTAGGTTTACTATGTTTCCCTCTGTAGAGGTTGTGTCGGCCCCATATTCCAAAGATACCTACATTGGTCAACGGGTCAATTTGCAAGGAAAAAATGTTGACATCATAACTTTGCATTTTAGGGCCATTCCTGTGATAAGGTATAGGCCCAGCCACAGAAGTCAGGTACTGTTTTTGTGAGGAGAATTGTAGGAATCCAGAATAGTAAAACATTTGCTTTTATCAATTAAATGTCTTGCCATTTTTGGCTTTTAAATTTATGCCAGTGTGTGAGAAACAACACATTTTACAAACTGCCATCTGATTCACATGATTGTATGGGTAACCCAATTTCATATTTCTACAAGTAACTCATTCATTGAATGCATAGGTTTCCTGCATCCCTCCTTTTCATTCATTAGCTTTTACCATTTGAAATGTTGCACTGACAGTACACAATGAAATATTATAAACTGTAGTTCAGTTGCTAACTCTGGGTATAGTAGGCTTTTGGAAAACAAAAAAGCACTATGGCCATCATTTACGGGATTTGCCACAGGGCAGTGCAGCAAGTAACCTTGCTGCACTGCTCTACGCCAAATTGAAAGGGCAGGAATGCACCGTATTTATGCAATATGGTGCATTCCTGTCCTTTCTCCCTGTGCTGGCACCGTTTCGGAAGCCTAGCGCCAACGTAGGCACCCTTGCACCATGGCGCAAAGTGTCCTACATTGAATTCAGGATTGTTTTTGTGCAGGAAGGGGCTCCTTCCTGCTCAGAAACAATCCTGCAGAATGCAGCAAACCAATGAGAAATAAGGATATTTCTCCTTGTTACATCTCACCTTGAAGGCGTAAGAATTTGGTGCTTGTCCAGGTTTACATGATTTTGTAAACTTGGGGCAGCATCAAAATCCATGCGTGTTGCGTGGAAACACCAACCACAATGCCTATGGAACGCCTCCTGAGCACAGAGTAAGGCAACACAGAGATTTTTGGTGCATCGCCTTCCTCAAAATGTATGAGGCCGCTTCAAATCACGCAGGGTGGCTTTGCATGGCTCCATAAATCTGATTCAGAACCCTGTATCATGCATGTAGCTGTCTGTACTTACCAGTGAGTTTCACACATGGTTCTACTGCAAACTGCACGTAGGTAGGAATCACAAAAAATAGGAAAAATTGACTACCAACTGGAAAAATGCATGAACTAGGGTGACATTTTTTCAACTCTGTTCTTTCAATTTGGAAAGAATGGGATCTTAAGTCAGTGCTTTAAATGGTCAGGTACTCTCCGGTACTACACTTCTGTAATTTGAAGGGAAGAGTACATGGACTTCAGGAGCAAACTTGTACTCCAAACAGTGAGTACCTAGACTTCTATATTTCCATTTTAAGCACTGATCTTAGTGCAGCAAGACGTTTGTAGATGCCATTTTTTTAAGGTAAAACATACATTTTATTGAACAGCTCTTTTTTTCTATTTTTGCAAAATAAACGCCCATGATTTGACTATTTACTTGGTTCTCTCCAGAAGAATCCACAAACTCTTGGTACATTTATAATTCCCAAATTGTGGGTAAAAGAACACAAATTTAGCCTGGATACCTCTTGTAGAAAAGAAAAGTTATTATAGCCTTATAGCCCGCCGTAGCGGGCTATACCGGCTAATAAAGGCCCGCTGAATTGTTAAAGGCCCGAGCCGAAGGCGAGGGACTTTAACGAGACAGCTGGACTTTAATAGCCGGTATAGCCCTGCTACGAAGGGTTAGAACATTCTGCCACTAGAGGGCCGAATGTTCTAACAAATTAAACAAAGGGTTCTCGAAGCTCGAGGGGATATAAATCCCCTCCAGCTTCGAGAAGCCTTTGTAGAACATTGGAATGTTGCTCTGCGGGCCTTTACCGGCCCGTAGAAGCAGGGAGCACTCCATTCTCACTCAGGGAGAGGTGTGGCGCCGCGGCCAGGGCGACTGATGCTGGAATCTGGGGATCACAGTTCGATCCCCGGGGCGGCGGCAGATTAGCCCAGCACCATGCAACTCTGGGCAATAGCTTGCTTAATCTTCCCGACAGCCCCCAGCGCCTAGAGACCCTTAAGGGTGATTGTTTGCGCTTTACAAATGTGGATTATTATTATTATTATTATTCTCTGCAATGGTGCTCCCAACAGTCCAATGTTCTAATAAGACTTAAGCGCGAAATGCCCCAAAAAATGAAAAAAGGGGTCAGAACTGGAATGTGAAAAGCCTCAGCAGCTAAGGGGTTACCTCTTGAAATGATTTCACTAGTTTTAGAACATTTCTGTGCCATGGCTATATGTCAGATGCCGCAATTTGAAGTCAATATGTGTCAATATCATGCCAATGTACATCATGAAGTTCCCGCTCAATGTGGTGACGTAGTTTTAAAATCTTGAACTATGGCTGGCTGATTTATTTTGCATTCCTTGCAGTACACTGCGAGAGTCAAGTGTATATCTCATTTACCCGGTCAGTTTTGTGTAGTATGGAAATTTTTACTGACTAATGCCCCACTCTTATGTCTGGCTGAGTGTATTATCTTTAGCCAGAAATAGGGGTAGTTACTTTTTTCTTGCTTATTGGCGGGTTGGCCACACAAGAAAATATTCTGTTTAAAAGCCATATCAATACGTTTAAAAATCAGATATTGAAAAGCAGGGCTAATGCTCATATCTTCTACAGGCCTGTTGTATAAAGGTAGATTCATTCATGTTTAATATGCATGAGAAAGGGGATGGGAGGTCCGCGAGGGACAACAGACAAAGGCTGCATTTTTTTTTTAAAACAGTTCAGTTCCCTTAAAATTGAAAAGGACTATTTTAAAAAAGGAAGTTGGCATACAGTGAATGACGTGAGGCGCATGTAGTTCTCCACTGGACCGCTATCTGCTCCTCCCTGCCTTCCGATGCCACCTGCCACCAATCACAAGGTGAAAGAAAGCTTCAACTTTGTGAATGGGTGTTGGGTGTTGGTAACCTGTGAATGTCACAAAGCATTGGTACATAACATTGCAACTTGAAATGAGGAAGGGGATGCCACTTTCACGCCTCACCCTCACTGAAATTTGGAATAAGTCAGCACTCAATAAGACCTTCCCAACTCACAACTCATTCTGCAGCACACATAGAAGTAGCAAATCGTCATTATTTAAAGATAGTTTGTGTGCAGGAAGGGACATTTCCTGCACATAAACAATCATTAAAGGCGTTTTGCTCTTTCTATGTGTGCTGCAGAATGCAGCACACATAGCAAAAGCAACAAGCATTTACAATGCAATAGGTCTCACATTTGCGAAAGTTAGAGCTATTGGTTTTGTAAATGACAATGTTTTTATCTATGTGTTTTTGTGTTTAGTGTAGTGGATGTATGTGGTTTGAAGTGGAAATATGTGAGTTGAATTGATAGTTTAAATACGTGTGGGAGGTAACTGATGCCCCCAAATGCGACACCTCACCCGATGCGAGAAAGTACCAAAACGGTTACTGTTAAAATGAACTTTACCTGATTTTGAGGGTACTAGAGCACCTTGGACACCGGATTATAAAGACAATCAACATTAAATGCACAGTGAGCTTAAGTCAACTGCACCTCTCTTGTAGGAGTGTACCTGTTGCTGTGAACATTGACATCAGCATTGATCATTGGTTTTTATGAGGGATGTCGAAAATGCACAATAGTTAAGAGAATCAAAAACGTCATTACCAAGAGTAAGCAGCTAAACCCGTCACATTCTGTCACCAACAGGTGTTCAATGACAACATGGCCATCAGGGGCACTGACCTATAACTCAGCTTGCAGGATTGGAATGTATACATTCCTAGGTTGAATGACATGTCTTGCACAGGACCTTTGCCTGTGAAAAGGGTTGCCACATGACCGGTTTTTGACCAGCACCGGTATATGATGTTGGCATTTTAAGCCTTTATCTGCAGATACAGTTTTGAATGTGGTCTAGAGTTGCATTAATAACCCCTGATTGATAATTAACGGAATCATGTTACAAATCAGTACATACAGGTTTTACCAGGAGCAGCCTCATCCCTATTTTAGGGATGCTTGAAATGCCTCCTATCGTCGACCATATATGAGCTAGTGCCCCGATTACGCTTAGTGAATTGACTGAAGTCTGCTTCCACTTCGTGTTGGAGCGGCAGAGTGGATGGAGCAAGGACAGTGATGGGGAAGGCTAGAATACATGAAGCAAGGTGCATGAGGGTAGGGAGGACAGTAGAGAAGAAGCAGAAATGGTACAGAAGGATAGCAAAGATGTCAGTACAGATCACGTGCCGGAAGGAAGGAGTAAACTAGGCTGGGTGAAAGATGAGGGTAGGCCTGGCACACAATGTAAAAGCCTACAGAGAGTGGAAGACAGTGAGGGTTGTGGCATTAACCATACAGAGAAGGGAAGGTGGAAATACTTGCTTCAAATGGGGTGAATGAATGTGATGGCTGAAGACGCTGAGGAAAGCCATGGAGAAAGGCAGTTACAGGAAGGAGTAGGTATTTTAGGTTTCATATTTTGGATATACTAATATGCTATACTACCAGCTTCATCTGTCGACAGTGCCCAAACAGAAATAAATGCTCACGATTTTACTATGATTTACTTTCTACAAGTCACACTGTGTGACACAGGAATACTGCCTCCATTTTCTTTTTTGTCCAGGACAAGACATGCAAATTGAACCAATCACATACATTATGATTGTAGGCACCGACTGGTGTGCAATCGCAGAAGACTTGCATGTATGACTAATTAACAGATCTACCCACTACTGCATTTTAAAAATCACAACAGTAGGCTGAACTTAGCACCATCCCAGATACAGGGAAGAATACCGCAGTGAAAGTGTGAATTTGTCACCGACCGCGGGCAGATGAAGCATAAATCTAACAGCAGAACAAATGCAGGCCGCCCGACACGTCGCCGCAGGTGACCCTCATAAGAGGGCGGGCACCGTAGTGCCACAGGATAGCAGGAGCACCAGCCCTCTGGTGTCCAGCGGCCGGGGGCCCGCTGCCATGACGTCATCGCGCTTTATTGGGGGGCGGGGGTGGACAATGTATTTATGTCTTCACCCCGCCTCAGAGCAGTCTCTTTGTTTCTTACTGCCCTCAATGTTGGTGCCCAGGTCTTGAGGTGAGTGACCTTTCCCCATCCCCCCCCCTTTTTTTCAATGCTGGCTCCCCGCCCGGGGGGGTTTCTTCGGGCCGTCCGGCTTGCGCTCAGAGCGTTTGGGCGGCTGGGGGGACGGGGTTATATGGGCTTTGTTTGGCGTGCGGGGGGATTTCATGCCTTTTGTGACCTTTCTCCCTCCCCTTTTGTCTCCCTTTTCTCTCCCCGCCTGGGGGTTTCTCCAGGCCGGTGGCCTGCTGCTATCACCGCTATGAGGGATGTGGGGATGGGTTTATCGAAGGTTTGTTTGCTCTTTGGCTAGTTCGCTGTGGGGGTCATCTGCTGCGTGGGGTAATTAGGGGAGGGGCAGCCAGGGGGCCTCGCGGTATCCGTTCTTGTAGCTTGGGGCTGCAGTTGTTTTATAGTCTGGATGCATTTCTTTATCGAGGGGGCGGGGGGGGAGAAAGGATTGTGGTGCAAGGGGTTCTTTGCCTTCCGCTTGCGAGGCGGGTATTTATGAAGGAATTTTTTAGTGCGCCTGAGGCCTGCTTGTGTACGCCTTTTCTGGACTCAATGGGGTGCTGTGTCATTGTGGGGGAGAATGCGTGGGTCAATATTGGGCATTTCTGTTAATCCGTTTGTGGATCTCGATTGGGTGCTGTGTCTTTGTGGGGGAGGGTGCGTGGGTCAATATTGGGCTTTTCTGTTTCTCTGTTTGTGGATCTCGATTGGGTGCTGTGTCTTTATGGGGGAGGGTGCGTGGGTCAATATTGGGCTTTTTTGTTTCTCCTTTTGTGGGGGAGGTAACTATGGGGGAAAATTGCCATGTTGGATGGCCCGCTTGTTGGGGGGGGTTGCGGTGGGGCTGGGGGGTTGGGTTCTGGGTTGGGGGGCAGTAAGTATTGGTCTATTTTGTCGTCTCTGCTATGTATGTACGTTAACCAGTAGCAATTTTGTATCGTGGCTATGGTACGATGTTAGCCAAGGTGTTGTTGATGCGGGGGGGCGTGGGTTGCTAGCCTGTTGTTTTGGATATTGGACTTCAGGTTATCTCAGCTACATTCTTAAGGCTACGGTGTAGGTTGGCTGCCATGCGGGGTGCTGATTTCCCTCATGAGTGAAGGGGCATGGGGATGGTTGGTTAGGCCCGCGGAACTTATAGTGGGAGGGGCTTTCGTGTCACACGACCAGGACCCGGTGCTGAGGGCGGTCATCCTTCCCCCTCCTATACCCTCTCGGGTTTGTACACTGTGGTGCCTGTCCGGGGACCCGGGGCGTTGTTAGGGGGGTCCGCAGGGGGGTATCCCTAGTCTCCTTGATGCGGAGAGTGGCCATCTTGAGGGTACGCCATTGCTGACCACGAGGGTCTTTGCGCGGGCGGCCATCTTCGGGGGTCTTGACCTGCACGGACAAGGGGGAGGGGCGAGTTGAGCGACCATTTTAGCTCCTCCACAGCTGGCCGTTACCTGCAGGGGGGGGCAGCGGCGGGCACGCCAGCACTTTGGGTCAAGTCTGGTTATTAGGGTTACTGGCACTGATGGATTTGTAGGTGGGAAGCTGCGGTTGCAGGGACCGTCTCACCTGGCGCGGGACACGCCTAGCTTTGTTTGGACACCCTGGCACCGCACGGAGCGGTAGCGCACATGTCATGGGTTGTTTTGGACACACTGACGGGGCACGGTGCATTTGGGCACGGAATATGTTAGTTTTTTCCCCAGCTCCGTGGTTGTGCAGAGTCGGGTGTACCTAGGTGAAGCGACATGTCCCCGTGCACCTGAATCCGAGGTTTTGACTTTTAGTTCAACATTACTTTCCTCGGTTAGGGTCGGGTTGCGCGAGTTGCTAGGCCCCACACGGCGTGGTCCGTTTCACAATTGGCCGGGCAGTATCACAGGGTATACTTTTGCTCAGGCACTTATGGTGGTTTCAGTGCTCCAGCCTCGGCTGGCGCTGGCGCTTGTGCCGCGCTGCTGCCTGCCCCATTTCTCCCTTACCGACGGCTTTGCGGATTGGCCCAGGGGTCAGGGGGTTCTACATTCGGGTACGACAGTGCTGGCCCACCACTTTGGAGGTCAAGATATAGCCCCAGCGTTGGCCCTTGCGGCTTCAGGGCAACGCACCGCATGTGGTCCTGCTGCGGGCTTAGGCCGTTATGGGGATCGCGTCTGGTGCGAGGGCATCGGTTTGCCTGTAAACGCACACGGAAGACGCTGAGCAGGGTGGTTTCCCACGCCGGGCTACGGGGAGCGTACATGTGGGTTTCATGCGTGATCAGCCGGTTATTTATTGTGAGGCTGAGTCATTTGGCGTTGATTTGCTATCCCGTTTGCGCTGTGCTCTTTGCGAGGAGTACAACGGTTAGCGAGTAGGTCTCCCGTGTCCGCGGCGACTTGCCAGGCATCGGGGTTTTCCCCACCCTTGCCCCCCATCCTTTCCGGGGGAGCGGGGGTGCCTAACTCGTGGGCGGCTGGGCTGAGGCCTTTCACTCAAGTTGAAGGGGACAATCCACCAGTCTGCTAGCGGAACAGCAGAGATATGCCTTTCTCCCTTTCAGGGCTGCTTTTCCTATCGTGCCCTGTGAATAGGCGTATTCCTATCTTTTAACCATGGATTACTTTAGTACACGGTTTCGGTAAACAATGCATGTGGGATAAAATATTTATAAAAAAAAAAGTGCACTAACATCCATATCTTTCAGGATTGAGTGTGTCCGGCTACTGGAGACCGGATTGGATGGGGCAGAAGTTCAGGGGCAACGCACCCGTAAGCGGATGAAGCACAACAGACGAAGGAGAGCGGTGCGATGTAAGGTTGGGAATGTTTTGACGCTGTGCTTTATCTTTCAGATTACATGTGCAGGCAACAGCGGAAGAGCAACAAAGAGCGACAGTGGATTTCTAGGGATACAGACTCAGGTATACAGGTAGAGTCTGCCTAGGGGGGTGGACATGGAGGGATAACCTTTTCATGCAGTAGGGGAAAGGGGACAAGGCGGCTTGTGATCATCGGAAGTGTGCCCTTCAAGTGCGAAGACTAACGTCCGCTTTTTCCCTCCATAGCCTTTCTCACTCGCACTCTCGGAGTTCATCCAATCGCTCGAAACTCTCATTCCACGTTTCGCATCACTGGGATATCCCGTGCGAGCTTTCAGAAGCAGGAATGGACAGCCAAAGCTCCCCTCCCATCTTCCAAGACAACACCCAGGTGGAGGACTCGTTGCCGGGCACCTCCCAGGACGCAGTGTGGGCCGACTTCTTGGAGCTGGCCAAGGTGAAGGGCCTGGCTTGGGCGCAGAACTTATTGAACACCCCGGAGCCAGAGGATTCTGGTTGCCCGGCTGAATCCCCGTCATCCGACACATTGAACAATACCGATGCCGCTCCATCCAGGCCCAAGCGGATCAGGAAGCCCACAGTTAGGGATTTCCCTTTGGAATCGTTGCCTATGACCCGTAGCAAGTCGATGGGGACCCCCCGGGAGGTCCAGTCACTGGGGGCGAGTGCTGCGACACCGTCTCCTGCTCTCCCTAAGGACAATCAGGCGACTCAAGGTAATTTTGCTACCAAAGACGATTTGACAAAAGTCTTGGACTCATTGAACAATTTCTTTGAATGCTTTCAAGGGGGGTTACCTGTTTCTAGCTCCTTGACAACCGTGGGAAGTGGCTTGGTTAGCGGGAGTTCTGTTCCGGCAGCCTCCACTGTTTGGTCATCAGTGCAGGCTCCAAAGCAGGGGGATTCAGTTCTTGGTGCTTCTCCACCTGTGGCTCCCACGACCTCTAACGGGGCGTTTAGTGGGGTGCCGCCGGTGAGCGCCCCCGCAGCTCCTCCTGCAGCCACAGCTATGGTTTCCATCCTTCCCTCTGTTTCTGCTAGCGTTCCATCAGGGGGACCTCCTGTCACCAACCCCGCGCCTGTTCCCATACCCACTCCTGTCCCTGCGATCACCACTGCTCCGCTCCTCTCGGGGCGATGCTCCCTGGCCTGGCAAGTACCCCAGGCCGCCAAAGAGGCCATCTGGAGACGGGAGTTCATCGACATTTTCACCCTTCTCATGTTAGGGCAGGAAGGCATGGATGATAGAAAGTTTGGGGTTAAGGAAGAAGATAAAAAGGTCAAGTACCAGCCTTGGCCTGAGAAGAACATTTCTAACTGGCTGGAGGCTTTTTCTATCTTAGCTTCCGTCACTATGGAACGTTTCCCGGAGCAGGGCCCGGGCCTTGTGCAATATTCCAGGACCATACACAACGAGGCCTTGAAATGGGGAGGAAACGGGTGGATAAGCTATGACAGGGAATTCCGTAGGAAAATGTCGCAGTGCCCAGAGATGAACTGGGACCAGAAGGAGGTGCAGCTCTGAATGGAGCACATGGGTGCAAGAGGGCAGCTTCCAGGGGGTAACGTTAGCAACACTTCCAGTGGGCAGGCTTCCACGGGGGGATCTTCCTTTTTTCGGGGCAAGGGAAAGCATTCCTTTCGGGGGGGCCGCAGAGGGGGTGGCGCCAGAGGGGGTTTCAGGCGTTCTCCGCCCGGAACCTGTCGCCTGTTTAACAATGGGTCTTGCTCCTGGGGAAAAACATGCAAATTTGTTCACGCATGTAGCACATGTGGGGGGCCCCACCCCGCAACCTCAACTTCCTGCCAATCCAAACAGAATTCACAGCCAGCTAACAAGGGTGGACAGTAAGTTGAAGTCCGGCGTCAGCTCCCCAGGTTTGGTTTCCACTTTCTAGTCATCATTTTCTCACCCTTTACACAGCAGCGACGTCTCTGAGCGCTCTATTTTACCAGGCACTCCCTCTCCCTCTCTTAGTCCAGGCCGGCCGGAGCCTCTGGGAGGATCCCCCATGATCATAAACAACATTACTCCTTTACTAAGGCGTTACCCCTTAGAGGCGGACAGCCGTTTGCTGCTAGCTGGTTTCCTTGAAGGTTTCAGGATCCCTTACTCGGGTCCGCTGGGAAGCAGGGATGCTGATAACTTAAAATCTGCCAGGGAGCAACCAGAGGTGGTGAGGGCAAAGATTCGAGAAGGAGAGAGCGCTGGGCAGAGTAGGAGGTCCTTTCCGACTCCCACCTTTAGACAACTTTGTGGTATCTCCCTTGGGGGTGGTGCCCAAGAAGGAACCTGGGGCTTTCAGGCTGATACACCATCTTTCCTACCCTAAAGGGGCCTCGGTCAACTACGGGCTAAATGAGGAGGCATGCTCGGCGTCTTATGCCACGCTGGATGTAGCATTGGATCTGGTCAGGAGAGCGGGCAAAGGGGCCTGGTTAGCCAAAGCTGACATCGAATCAGCTTTTAGGTTACTACCGGTCCACCCGAGCAGCTATCACCTGCTAGGCTTTAAGCTCGACGGCATGTTCTATTTTGACAAATGCATGCCCATGGGTTGTGCTGTGTCCTGTTCATACTTCGAGACTTTCAGTTGTTTCTTGCAATGGGCACTCCAAGACACATATGGTGTAGAAGGGGTGACGCATTACTTGGATGACTTTTTGTTTATCGGGAGTGACGGGACACAGCGGTGCTCACAGGCTTTGGCAGATTTTGTCCTCCTTACTGACCACTTGGGGATTCCCCTGGCGCCTGGGAAGACTGTCGGGCCAGCCCAAATCCTCACCTTTTTGGGCATAGAGATAGACACCATTGCGGGGGAATCAAGATTACCTGAGGAGAAGGTGCGCGACTTGTCTAGCAAGATTCATGCGCTCTTAGGTCTTGACAAGGCTTCCCTGGGTTGCATCCAGGCCATCCTAGGCCTGCTCAACTTCGCTGCCAGAATCATCCCAGCAGGCAGGGTCTTTGCCAGGAGACTTGCTAGGGCTACTGCCAACGTTTCCGAAAAACACCACATGGTCAAGCTAGGGAAAGAGATTCAGCATCACTTGGCAGTGTGGGCGGAGTTCCTAGGCAACTTCAACGGGGCCGTGATATGGAGGGCCCCCTGGGCGGGCAGCCCTGAGCTCGCGCTGTTCACGGATGCTTCTGGCAGGCACGGATTTGGGGCTATCCTAGACAGGGACTGGTGCGCAGAAAAGTGGCCTAATGCATGGATCAAGAAAAAAGTGACTGCTAAGATCACAGTTTTGGAGCTTTTCCCCATTGTGGTGGCTTTCCACCTCTGGCCCAACATCCTGTCCGCCAAAAGGGTTCTGCTGTGGTCTGATAATCTAGCAGTTGTTCAGGCCATAAATTCCCACTCTGCCTCTTGCCCCTTGGTGCTTTGTTTGCTGCGCGAGCTGGTGCGAACTTGCTTGTATAACAATGTTGAATGCAGAGCGCGACACATTCAGGGCATCAAGAACATCGCTGCTGACGCTCTCTCTCGTTTTCAGTGGCAACGGTTCCGAGAAGCCTGGCTGCGAGCGAGAGAGGAAGCCACCCCTTTCCCTGCGCATCTATGGTACCTACTGAAGTGGTGAAGAGGATGAGGGCGTTAGGGGAGATGTCTTTGGCTCAGAACACTATTAACAGATACAAGGCTTGTGTTATAAAATGTTGCGCCACTGTTGGAGCTTGGGAATTAGAAGGAGATGCGGCAGAATTGAAAGTGCAGGCCTTCATCCTGTGGGCTAAAGACAATGACAAGAGCCATTTGTGGATCTCCGGACACATAGCAGCCATCAGCCACTAGGCAAAGTTGTTAGGACAGGCTGACCCTACCAGGGCATTTGTGACCAGGGCAGCATTGAAGGGTTGGGCTAGGGGAGAACATAAAGTACCTGATAGCAGATCACCGATTGACTTCGCCACTCTACAGAATATGATCCGGTGCTTGCCCCAGGTCACTTCGTCCCCTTATGAGTCTGCCCTGTTTTCAGCTGCGTTTAGCCTAGCCTTCTTTGGCGCGTTTAGGATCTCTGAGCTTGTGGCGAAGTCCAAACAGGACATGTCGGGGGTAGCGTTGGCTCTGCAGGACGTACTGGTCTTGGGAGACACGCTCAAGGTTACTCTGCGCAAATCCAAAACAGACCAGAGGGGCAGGGGGATTGAATTGTGGCTCCAAAGCCTAGGTGCACCCAAATTTTGCCCTGTGAGCCTGCTGTCGGCTTACCTTGCCATTCGTCCTCCCGGGATGGGTTACCTCCTGTTGCATGCAGATAGCACGCCTTTGACCAAATTCCAGGTTGAACACGTAATGCACGCTTACTTAGGTGCGGCAGGCATCTCTATGGTGGGTAAAAAGTACAGTTCCCACTCCTTTCGCATAGGTGCAGCCACAACTGCATCCTCTGAGGGAGTACAGGTGGAAGGTATTAAACAGTTGGTGAGATGGTCTTCCGACTGTTACAAGAGATATATAAGACCAGACAGTAACATATAGCGCTCTAAAGCACAAGAGATGTCAGAGATGTGGTCATGGCTTGAAACGGGATGGTGTCTATGAAGACACCCGGGGCCATGTTTAATACAATGTTTTGCTGTGTTTTGTTTGCAGTGTGGTAATCTTGACTATTATTTTGTGTTTGTTAATAAATGGTTACATACAAAACTTCTCTTTATTTACCAGGAACAACGGTCTGGGTGCTGGGACGCGAGGGGGTTTCCAGGTTGGCCCTTTGGGCAGAACAGAGAAGGAGGAAGCATGGTTTTAGCAAAACTCACTTTGTTTGGCGTGGAGTCTCTGGCCTAAGATGGAGCGGGGTGCTGGGCTTGCTAACACGTGAACTAAAAGGGAACGCTCAGCCCCCGGATGTGCTCATCCTGCATGTGGGAGGGTACGACCTGCCGTGCCTTGGGAAAAGATTTCTCTTAAGAGACATGAAAGTAATCATCACCAAAATCAGCAATTTATTGGGTGCTTGCGATCTTTGGTGGTCTGAGATCACACCACGCCGACTTTGGCTGGGCGCCCGCTCTGGGCAGGCGGTAGAGGGGGCGCGAAGAAAAGTAAATTGCGCTATGCGTATGTTCGCTGAGCGGATGGGCTTTGGCTTTATTAGGCACGGGGAGCTCCATGCCAAAGCCCCAGGTTGCCTTGACGAGGACGGCGTCCACCTGTCCAATGTAGGCATGGACTTATTTCTTCTGGACATTCAGGAGGCACTAGGCTCTGCAGGCTGCGTATAGGAGGTAGCTATGGTGGGGGGCCCTGCCTGTGATGGTCGCCACATTCAGGGCTGTGGAGGAGTTACATGATGATCCAGAGGCGAAAGGTACTTAGGAGTACCCTATGCAGAAGCACAAAGGGTGCTGCTGAGGCCTATTATTCCTGGGAGATCCGTGCGGTGGACCCTGGGGGTACGACGGCGCCCCGTTATCCTACGGGCGGTTGGTTACCTGGACAACCGGGGGTTGCTTGACCGCTCCGCCCCTCGTAGGGGGGGGTGTGAGCTAGAGGGTGGACCAATGGTTCACCGGACAGGTGAGAGGCTACCCTCTCACCACAACCGCTAAGCACCGTATGGCCAAGGCCGCGGGCTACTTGGCATATCAGGTGGCAAGCTGCGAGGGGCGGCTTGCCTTTGGATCATCTGTAAGTTAACCCACCATGTTTTAGCAATGATATGCTAATAAACCTGCGACTACTTTTTCCCAACAACAAGTTGTCTTGTCCATTTATTTATGATGGGGATATTGTCGTTTGGGGGATGGTGTGCGGGCTGATATTGGCACTATGCAGGCCGCCCGACACGTCGCCGCAGGTGACCCTCATAAGAGCGCGGGCACCGTAGTGCCACAGGATAGCAGGCGCACCAGCCCTCTGGTGTCCAGCGGCCGGGGGGCCGCTGCCATGATGTCATCGCGCTTTATTGGAGGGCGGGGGTGGACAATGTATTTATGTCTTCACCCCGCCTCAGAGCAGTCTCTTTGTTTCTTACTGCCCTCGATGTTGCCCTCCCTGCCGCTTACCCTACATCTCAGGTGGCGGGGGGGGCCTATGTTTTAATACTTTTTAATTGTGTTGCAGGAGGAGTTACATGATGATCCAGAGGCGAAAGGTACTTAGGAGTACCCTATGCAGAAGCACAAAGGGTGCTGCTGAGGCCTATTATCCCTGGGAGATCCGTGCGGTGGACCCTGGGGGTACGACGGCGCCCCGTTATCCTACGGGCGGTTGGTTACCTGGACAACCGGGGGTTGCTTGACCGCTCCGCCCCTCGTAGGGGGGGGGTGTGAGCTAGAGGGTGGACCAATGGTTCACCGGACAGGTGAGAGGCTACCCTCTCACCACAACCGCTAAGCACCGTATGGCCAAGGCAGCGGGCTACTTGGCATATCAGGTGGCAAGCTGCGAGGGGCGGCTTGCCTTTGGATCAACTGTAAGTTAACCCACCAAGTTTTAGCAATGATATGCTAATAAACCTGCGACTACTTTTTCCCAACAACAAGTTGTCTTGTCCATTTATTTATGATGGGGATATTGTCGTTTGGGGGATGGTGTGCGGGCTGATATTGGCACTATGCAACATGCACTCTCTCTAGTACTGTCCTCTAATCTTGCACTTGCCTGATGCACTGACTTGTGCACCTCACTACAACACTTCTAATTTATTGAACTTACATGTTACAAGTGAAGGATGATCATAGAGAAAGCAAGTGACCCAATACACCACATCATGGCTCGACACAAACTGCTCCTACTACAAAGCATACCAGCACGCCTGCCATAGCCCTGGAAGTTATCATTACGCATGCATTTAATCCTATGAACATTCGATCGATACGATCTGTTATTTGTCATCTGGTAAAACTCAAAGACACAATTACATTTTACAATAGAGCAGTGTATTTAGCGCCAATGCCGCACATGCCTTTCCTTGTTATCCTAAATGTTAGCCTCTAGCATCGGGATGACCGCTGCAGTGGACAAGCTGCGGACTGGGTGAGGCAGACGGGAGAGCCTGGAGGAAAGTCCCACGAGGCCTGCGCGGAGCATGGTTGGACCACTGGAGTAGGAGTTTGCGCTTTGTGCGAAAGGCTGCATTCTGTTCGGAGAATAAACACAAAGCGGAGGGTTGGGCCTGTAAGGGCAGAGTCAGCACAGTGAAGGTTGGGGATGAATATGAAAACAACAAGGGGTTGGGTGGGGGCATGAATATGAAAGGAATACAGAGAGGGCTGTTGAGACGTGAAGGGAACATGGAGAACGTGAGAGGAGAGAAGGCGATGGGGACAAGTACACATGCACTGCCAGAGACAGTGCTCGGGACACTTAGGTGAAAAACAGGACTGTCATAGCAAACCTAAACTTGTGCTTAATGTCTCAATTGACCGATTGTCACTTTTTGTTAAAGGCAAACCAATAAATTAAAAAAGAAACACTGCCACGTTAGAAACAATTGTTGAGAGGTTACCGCAATCGTCACATCACAGCATGTATTCCCGCAGTTGGCCATCCTATTGTAGGTGAGTGGAGTTGTTCTATCCCATCACTGTGGGGGGGACGAACCTTAACTTTCCCTCGCCTCCAATCAATATCAGTGCCAGGGCGCGGGTATTTTACACTTGGGTACCCTTCAAGACCAGGAATTGACTTGGGTCACTCGATTGGCTATAAACCAGCACGGGGCATTTTAACAAAGTCAAATGTTCGGTCAGCTCTGCTGGCGTGTGCGTTTATTCTAAAGCCTTGCTGTGATATGGGGCATGTTACAAATTGCTGGGGTAACATGAGAAGTATGACTCCTTCCAGACGTGACTGACAAACACAGGTGGGTGGTTCTGCTTGAATTTATCCAAGTACCCACTTCCTGCACACCCAAAACAGGCGGCGCTGTGCGGTTACATCTCACATGATGCGACAGGGACAAGAAGCACTTACCTAGCATCAGTACTTCCCCAACTGCTCCTGCCGGTTTTCTCTGCGCTCTCTCGGGGAGGCACCTCCTGCCGGTTTTCTCTGCGCTCTCTCGGGGAGGCACCGGAAAAATTGCCTTCCTCCTTACGGTAGACGTGGCAGTAAGACCCGCCTCAAGCAGTCACCAGTGCCTTCCCATTTCTTTTTCATTTAAAGGGCTACTTATTTCTCCGGTGGTGACGTAATCTGCCGTGCGAATGTACATTTCCGCCGTGGGCGCCATCTTGACTGGCAAAATCTAATTATAAAGTGATTAGCCGGGCCGCCGCGGCGCTCTGACCTGGCACTAAGCACTGTGTTTACTCCGGATGATGCATTTCACGAGGACAAGTGCTGAAATGCTCGACTGAGAATATTTTCTTCAAGGAAACTGATCTTCGTCAGCTCAGAAAGTTCTAGTTTAAGCGAAGGGGAGACACTTAACCCTTTAACTGTCACGACTTTTAGTTACCATAAGAGTGGGCGCGAGGGCGGATGCACAGTCATGACGGCCACCATTGTCCCTGCTTTGAAATTAAAAGCGGGCATGGTGCGCTGAGCCCAAATAAAAAAACAAGTAGTCCCTAGAGGAATAGATAACAGGCAGCAGCGGAAATAAACTGTAGTTGTTCCGTGCTGCTTCCTTCAAAACAGAAGAAGAAGGGAAGTGATGTTTCAAACCACCAGCCAATCAATGAACTACTTAAAAATAGCAATGCCAGGTTTAACCAATGGCAAGCTAAATAACAAATATAAACTAAATGGGTGCAGTTTCACCCCTTATACTGAGTACTTGATGCCTCGTAGAGGCAACGCATGCGCTGCCTATGCGAGACCTAAAAATTATTAAATAAAAGTATTTTCCTCATTTTGCCCTTCTAATGCCTGCTCTAGCATAGCATTTGTTTTTGCTGCTGCCTTGGATTTATATATTCTTGAAAATTTGGGGCACCGTCAAAATGCAATGGGTGTTATGGTGGAATGCCCACAGCAACTACCATTGCACGTCCGTTTCATCTAAGTGATGCGCGTAAAGGACCGTATTTACAATGCTGCGTTAAACCACAAAAATTGGCTTGACGCTGCTTTGTAAACATGGAGAAAGGCAGAGCACCACCAAAACGTCACTAAAGTGATGTTCTGGTGGCGCTGTCACCTTGTAAATATACCCTAAAGCATCTTTAGTACATTGAGACTTATGCTTTTGTGGTTGCAAAAGCCTGTGATTTTGGGACTCACATGCTTTTCACCTGAATATCACTTTGCATATTGGACCCTAAGACCATTATGCATTTTGATCATATGGACCTTAAAATGCCTGGAGGATTTAAGGAAGGGAACATTGCTAGTACTGTGATGCTGTTCCTAATGATTACCTGGTCTGAGAAGACGGCTTCGTCAGAAAGTGCTCTGCAATATCAATGATCTCACAGGAGCAGAAGGAGACCATGAAATGGTTCCCTATTATACAGAACCCACGCAGTATGTGGTATAATGCCTATGACATTTAATTATGAAGCCTGCTCAGTTTTTATATTGTTCACAATCACAAGCATTTAAGATCCAGCTGGTCTTTTATGCATTTGTTGATTATGTGTCAAATTAAAATAAAAACTTAGCAGGTTGAATTGTTTTGCATGGACATCCTGAGCAGCATGGATTTATGTGCAGTCTTCATGACGTAAACCACAGCTTTAGCTGCAGATGGACGACATAATAGCTGTCTGTATTTCACCTAATCTCCATGCTGTAATGGAGCACCTTCTGCCCACATGCTAATCAAGACATCTCAAGAGAGCCGAAAAATGAATGTAGGTACTTGAAGGTTTTAGCAACTGGTTCATAGGAAGGTTAAACAATGAGAATGTTCCACATGCTGAAGCACGTGGCAGCATTCACATATGTACCTAAAACTCCAGATCACAAGTCCCTATTCTAGACTCTAAGCTGACACCTCTTCCCTAATATTGTGGTGTTGAGCAACGCTGACATTCTGAGCTCAAGAGCTTCAGTGTGGTCATATGCACCAATGTACATGAGCTGTCTGTTGAACTGTGTCTACAACCAGCGGAGGCCAGCTCAGGTAAGCTCAGTGGGGCAGGGTGGGGTGCTGTGGGGGACGGAGTCAACAGACGCCAGAATATGTATTATTTATTTAATTATACCTATTCCGTCGTATTTCGACTTCCCCCACCTTGCCTCACTGCGCTTACCTGAACCAGCCGCCACTGCCTACACCTAGGGCTGAAACACGCGGCATGCCTTTTATTTTGAAGATTATATTGTTACTAATGCTACAGTGCTTAATTTGTAAAAAATAATAAGTGCCAGGGCCCTCGTCAGAGAGTACTACAGTTTACACCACACATTGCTCTTGCTATCTCTGCCAGTGACAACCACTAACCATCACACTGTTACAAGTGTGACAATTCAGACTGTTCCAGCCCGCAAAGCTTAAGGACAGATGTGCTGTCTTTGGAACTGTGGAACTGGGTGCAGCTGAGCCAGAGCCCTTGAAGAGGAAGATCTTGTTGGCCACCCCAGGGCTAATTTTGCTGCAGCAGACTGAATTCTCTGGATTCTATCCATAAGATAATTTGGAGACTCCAACAACAGCGAATTACAGTAGTCTAATCTACTGAGCATGGTGCACCGCACCACCTCTACCCGGGCGGAAGGCGGTAACAGGGAAAGGATTTTCCTCAAGAGTCTAATAATGGCCAAACAGCCAGCTACTATCTTCGAAACCTGCGTCTCCAAAGTAAGATCACTGTTAAACATGACACCCAGGTTCCGCACTACCTTCACTGGCTGCACCAATGGAGAGAAATCCACCGGCCAGATGTTACAGGGTAGAAATATATTGCACAATAGGCCCTGGACAGTATAAGACCTCAGTTTTTCCTGTATTAATTTGCAGGAAATTAGCCTTCAGCCAACCCGCCATATCTCGCAGGCAGTTGTGGAATACTTCCAAGGAAGTTGAGTGATCTCCCTCCAAGGAAAGAATCAACTGCGTGTCATCAGCATAGTTAACAATTTCAATATTATTGAAGGATTCAAAATTAAATTAGACAGGCTATACTTACCAATAGCCCATATACCTTTATCCCTAATAATAATTCAGTCGGCAAAGGAGAAGGTTGAATCGTTTATTCGTCAAATACGAGCCCTGACAGGGGAGCCTCAGTCTGCATAACCCTCAGAGGTACGCAGAGGAGACTGGCTACATGTTCATGATACAAAGCATATATACATTTCATAGGTTCACAATCACACCCTACAAGGAAAAATACAGTTTGTCAGTAAGCCAAGAGGAATACCCATATAAGGCACAATGGATTTGCTAGTAGCCTGGGCCTAAGCTATTCTGGGGGCAGATCAGTAAGGTGCCTCCCTTTCTATCTGTAGCCCAGGGAGTACAGGAACGGGCTCTGCTATAATGTGCGCATCCCACAAGAAGGGCAGGTGTGACCTTGGGTTTCCTCAAGCTGCAAGCTAGCAAATATAATAGGCAGCTCAACTGGCTGTGGTTTCGAGCAGTGAGCGAAATCACTTGATTTCGGGGAAGCAATACTTGCACACAGAGAAACGAAAGAAAATGGCTCCAGCAATACCAATAGGAGCGATCGATTCGAAAAAGTGAATCGTTGGTTATTATATCACTAACATAAACTCTAATTGCACAAATTTTCTAATACAAGGTTATATTGATATAGTTGGGCCAATAATATGTGTATATCGAATTTTTGATCCCAACAGACGGCCCTTTTGGCCTACTATAGCCAATATAACTAAATTCATTCCATGAAAACTCCCTCATCTATCTGCATAAGATCCGACACTTTCTTTTGAATCATTTGTTTTTCAGCTTTACCTTGACGGGAAAAGGTCAAAGCAGTCGTTATCCGTGCTGCACAGAATGAGCAGCAAGCCGGGCCACAGTGGAGACATAGGCAACAAGTAAATATTACTCCAAAAGCTCCGGCGAGCATCACAAATATTTTCCAACCCCAAGTGGCTAGGAGGCCCCAAAACCAACTACTAAGGGACCAGGTACCGTTATCCAACTGTGCTTCACTGGCTAGTCAGTGTAGTTTTTGTATAGCCAGATGAATGGTAGGGGCCGAGTCAGGAATAAACACGCAGCAAGAGCTGCCGATCACACGACAAGCTCCTCCCCTATCTGCGAGGATGACGTCAAGAACCATCCGGTTCTGGAGCGAAACAAGCCTCGTCACCTGAAGCTCTACAGTAATGTTTGTTAAGATCCCAGTGGTGGTCTGAACTACATTCTCCACGATCCTAGACAAGCGTCTTATACTATAGCTATTAAATATAGGTCCCCAAAAGGGGGTGAGACCTTTGGCAAAGAACTGCTGCAGAGAGGTATCTGTCTAATCAGTACTGTCGGTATCGAAGCTCCTACTCTTTCGGCTAACCACTACCCCCTTTTGAACCAACTGATGAGTTTGGTGATAGTCGGGCGGAGCAATATAGACAGGAGGGTAGAGGAATGAGAGATAACAGCTTCCTGCCCATCCCCTTGGGAGCCAGGTATATGCATTCTCACCACATACGAAATATACATCTGGAGTAATCATAGGTGGGGTATTATATACCTGTAACGTGTAAGTATAATTACATCTGCTTTTTCCTACTTTAACATGGCCCCGTCCCTGTATACAAAAAGGGGAGGTAGTATTAATGATGTGGATTGGCAATGCTTTGTCATTCGTGACATTTCGTTCTTTAAAATGCTGAAAATACATGGTATCGTTAAAAAGTTTGAAATCCTGCATTTCCTCCTGTAACCAAGTACTTTTCTTATAATCTGTATACACATTCATGCAAGCATTGGGGTCTAAGGAGCCCTCTCCGTCATTTCCCGTTGCATCAAATCCTTGATGTTGTTCTATATACCTCAAAGTGGCCTCATAATCCTTTTCAGTATAAACTTTTGGCTCAGCTACATAATGTGAATACATCAAAGACAATAATTGGAACCAGGCTTCACTGCTAGCTGAATAAGACATTGGTAAGGAAATGAAGAGTTCATGCTGATGCATGACTGAGGGAAGCAACCCACATACCTAACAATTTGTTTTGTTTGTAGTGCTGTGAGTCTGATGCAACATTTCGATAAAAGCATTTTTCATATAGGTTTCCCTATGTCTTGCCTTATGAGGGGGTAAAGATTAAAACAGATGTTCTTCCGGAGCAACAGTTGTTCCTAACAGTTTCTGTACTGGGTGCTGAAATTCTAAGTACACAAATACACACATCAATATTACTGTAATAATGATGAGAAAAGCAACTAATGCCACCTTCACTCTGGTGGGCCATCCGTAAAATAAATGCATATTATCTACATTTCGCTGAGGAGCCAATGGTCGTTCATCCTCCATTGCAAATCGAGCAAAGGGAAACATGCTCTCTATAAGTTCAATTCTAACTCAGTCCCTCCCTATAAGTCCAATTCTAACTTTGTATCCACATAGCATGCAGGCCACCAGAGGGGTTCTTCTTCCCTGTGTCCGTTTTACAGCCTCACAGGTAGACTCCTGTTATCCCTTGAAAAGAAAAGATCAGAGAACAACTTCCTTCTTCCCGTAGGACAACCGCAGCCCTTAACTCAGTCTTTCTTTCTGAACAGAGCTATTTAACACAGTGTTCCAAGCTCTCAACTTGTTCAGTCCAGTGTCTCGCTCAGTACCCCAGTATTTCTAGCCGATTTTTCTCAACTCAAGTCTTTCTCTAGCTCCTACCATGAGGATCTGGGGCACTGCGCTGTTTTCGGGGCCGCACGTTGTATTTACTACGATCAGGCTGCTCCTGGTCAGAAAACAATTATGTGGCAAGGACATCCGATGCATTCGAACCCTGTGATGCACCAGAGACAACTGCCTCCGCTGGTCGAGACGCCGCCCTTTCACCTGAGGGCAATGCTTCCCTCGCCTGGCCTGCTTTTTGGGCATCTGATAAGGGTACAAAGCTCGGTAGCAACTCTCCTTCTTGGCTCGGGATTCCTTCGCGGTTTCTCAAATCAAAGGGCAAAGGGAGCGGGAGGCGCTTCAAGTGGCTCACATGGATCCAGTATTTGCGTCCATGCACTTTCACTGCTGACCTTGTGGCAAGTATGACCTGGTAGGGATCGGAACACTTCGGTTCCAAACTCGATTTCCGTTGGTAGTTCCTCACCAGAACCCATTGGCACGGTTCCAGTCGATGTCCAGGACCCACTGGCAGTGGCCGCAATGTCTCGGATACCTGTTGATGAATAGAACGCAGGTCTTTAGTTAAAGCATACAAATAGTCTGTCATCAATATCTCTAAAAGACCTGGGCCTCGGAACTCCCCACACATTGGCCGGGCGGCCAAAGATTACCTTGTAAGGTGATCAACCCGTTCTTATGTGGGGTGTTGTTCTCAGGGACAATAATGCCAGAGGGAGTGCATCGGGCCAATTTAATCCAGTACTTGCACAAATCTTTGCCATTTTGAGTTTCAAGATGCCAATATATTTCTCAACTAGACCAGCTGACTGGGGGTGCCTGGCTGCATGAAACTTTTGCTTAATTTGTAAACCTTCACAAACACTTTGAACCAATAAGGAGTTAAAATGTGTCCCGTTATTAGACCAGATGACCCGGGGCAAACAATATCGGGGGAAATATTCCTTAACCAAAGCTTTGGCAGTTGCAACCGCAATGGCTTCCTTGGTGGGGTAGGCTTCAACCCATTTACTGAAAGCGCAAACCACCACTAACACATATTTCAAATTATTCACTCCTTCCATCTGTATATAGTCAATCTGTATAACTTCGAATGGCAGGGATGGTGGTGCAAAATTTCCACTCAGGACAGATTCTCTACCTCCGGGATTGTAACGCAAACATACAGGGCAATACTTAACCAAATGCCCTGCAGTTTGGGGAATATTTGGATTATTCCAGACTGGATCTAACATTGCACAAATGCCCTTTGCTCCTACGTGAGCTGGTCCATGAGCCATCGATACCACAGCGTATACCAAGGAATTAGGGAGTAACCAACGCTGCTTCTCAGTTCGATCTATCCAACATTCATTTTTATCTAGTTTTCCTACTTCCTGTTCCCACCTTTGTGCCTCGTCTATGGTAGCTTCTTTTTGCAACTCTTTTATACTTTCAATGGTATTGTCGAACACAGATGTTTCGGCCACCCACCGAGCCGAAGCACTAGGAAACATTGGAGTCATTTTAGTCTGGGCTGTTTCCTTAGCTATTGAGTCAGCGAAAGCATTCCCCTTTCCTGTAGAATCAATGATTTTCTTGTGAGCACTGCACTTGATGATGGCAACGGTATCTGGGAGGGTCAGGGCAAATAACAATTGATCAATTAAAGGACCATGTTGAGTTTTCTGACCATGTGTGGTAAAGAAACCCCTCTCCCTCCACAGCCCCCCAAAGCTATGGGCCACGCCGAAGGCGTACTGGCTGTCTGTGTAAATATTTACTTTCAGGCCTTTGCTGATTTCACATGCTCGTAACAAGGCTATTAGTTCAGCTGCCTGGGCTGAGTGATGAGAAATCCTAACGGTTTCCACTACAGTTCTCAGGGTCGTAATAGCGTATGCAGCTGTTGTAGTACCATCTGACAATTTAAAGCAAGAACCATCAACAAACAATTCCCCTTGTGGTTCTGGTAAAGGGGTGTCAGTAAGATCTACACGCCCTTTTGTTTCCTCCTCAGTTCTAAATATACAATCATGGATATCATCCTGTTTATCATTAGAAAGGAGATGCAATAATGTTGCTGGGTTTAGTGTAGCACATCTCTTAATTGTAATGTGGGGTGCAAACAATGTTAATTCATATCCCGTCAAACGAGCACTTGTAAGGTGCTGGGTCTTGGTTCTGTTTAGCAAAATATCCACAGCATGCGGTACCATGACTGTGAGATCTGTGTTTAAAACTATACCTTCTGATTGCCGGATGGCCACCGGTACTGCCGCAGTGGCCCTCAGGCAGCTAGGAAGGGCTTGTGCAACCATGTCCAGTACTGATGAAAAGAAGGCAGAGGGTCTCTGTTTTCCACCAAAACTCTGTGTTAAAACTGAAAGGGAACAACCGTCCATCTCGTGCAAATAAAGTGAAAAAGGCTTCCGGAAATCTGGGGTACCCAAGACAGGTGCAGAACATAAAGCAGATTTTAAAGATTCAAAGGCTTCTTGGCATTCATCCGTCCAGGGTAGGGGCTCATGCACATCTTTGGTAGTCAAATACTACAAGGGTTTAGAGAGGAGTGAATAGTTAGGAATCCATTGGCGACAGTAAGAGGTTATGCCAAGAAAAGCACGAACATCACGTTGTGTACGAGGTACAGACATGTTAGTAATTACAGATATTCGTTCTGGTGTTAGTCGTCTCCCCGCTTTCAACAGCAAGTGGCCAAGGTAGGTCACTTCCTGTCGACAATATTGAAATTTGGAGAGGGAGACTTTATTTCCTTTATCAGCCAAATGACGTAGCAATTTCACAGTTGCTTCTTTGCAGCCTTCCTCAGTATCAGAGGCCACAAAAATATCATCCACATACTGGATTATCGCATTTCCAGCTGGCAAAATTAATTCATCAAGGACTGCTTTTAGAGCCTGACTATATATGCTAGGACTTTCTGTATAGCCTTGGGGTGCACGCGTAAATCTAAAACTTCAGCCTCCTAATGAGAATCCGAAGATATGTCTGCTATCAGGATGAATCGGAATGCTAAAGAAAGCATTCTTTAGGTCAATTACTGAAAAATATTTAGCCGTAGGAGGAATCATGGTTAGGATTGCCGTAATATCTGGTACCCCTGGATACTGTGGGACCACTATTTTGTTGACCTCTCGAAGGTCAATCATAAAACGATATGCAGTCTGATAATCAGGTGCACCATCAATTGGTGTCTTCTTCAAAATCGGTAAAATTGGACTGTTACAGACGTTAGCCGCTGTCTCCTCCACCACTCCTCGTTTTATGAGATCACGGATAATCTGCAACAGGGCCTGTTCACCTTCTGGTGAAATTTTATACTGAGGAATGCGTGGCAGCTGTGCGTTTGGTTTCAGCGTTACTGACACAGGGGCTATTCTTAACAGACCAACATCGGTGTCCCCTGTGGCCCACAATGTCTGAGGAATGGTAGAGAATTCAGGGGGCAAAATCTCATTTTCAGCAAAGTATTGAGTTTCTGTAACAGGTGGTTTCTGCATTGTCAGGAAAACACCATCTGGGGAACAATAAATGTGTGCATGTAATCTCTTCAAAATGTCCAGCCCTAAGAGGTTTTCACCACAATTAGAGGTTAGAAGAAAGGGTGAATGCATGGAAATGGGACCTATTGTAAAAGGGAGAGGTTTTGAAACGGGGCTTACTACCGGTATTCCAGAGAAACCTACTGATACATTATTTTGGCCAGACAGAGCTGCCTCTGGGACCAGTGTGTGGGCGACTGAACTATTCATCGCTCCAGTATCCACTAAAAACCTTCCCGATGTACCCAACAGTTCTCCTTGTACATAAGGTCCCTCTTGGTCAACTGGTACTGTAATATGGCCCCCGCTCTGTCCATGGCTGTCTCATGCATAATCCCGTTCATCATATCGGTCATCTTGATAAGTCTTGTTGTAATATTGTCTATTCTGAGGGTCATCAAAATAGTTCTTACGTGAACCCTCATGTTGCGAATCCTCCCGTCGCATACTATTTCGGAAAATAGTCCCTCGACTCCTTCCTCGGCCTCTACGGTAGCCATTTCTTGCTAACAACAGAGGGCAATCCGCACTCCAATGTCCTTCCTGCTTACAGTAGGAACATTGATTTATCCCGACATTAGGAGGACCTCCTCTACCCCGTCCTGCCATGTTACCTCGCTGAAACGAGCCTCGTCCACCCCGTCCTAAATTCTGCCCCCTGCTTACTTGTTGCAGCAAAATTCTAGTTTTTAGTTCTTTAGTTTTTCTCTCTGATTTTTCTTTGCTCTTGTTTTCACAATGCTCATAATATTGGGCCATGCTGAGGATGACGGACGGGGCAGCCGTTGTCCACGTACTCTCAGCCGATTGAAGACAGGACATAACCTCCGGGAGCAAATTCGTAACAAATCGGTTTACAAATAATCGTATCCCTCCCTCCGTAGAGAGGTCTTGACCACTAAAATCTATAAACACTTTTGGAATCGGGTAAAGAAATCTGATACACTTTCATCCTTCTTCTGTTTGCATGCAGTCAGTTTATCCCAATCTACTTTTCTAGGGGGAAGAAGAGTCTTCATATATGCAACAATTTTATCCGGTACTGTTAATTTTTCATCCCGGGGTTTCTCACCCGGCTTTCGTTCCTTATCGCAATTCTTCAGTTGATCCCATGTCCCCCCTAGTTCGGGAACATGATCCGTATCATGTATCTGCCTCCAAATATCAACTGGGATCAAAAGGCCGAAAAATAGCTCAATGTCAGCTATCGTCATAATGGCGGAATTGGCGGCTTTGGCCAATTCTTTACAATAAGCTGTAGGATTCTTACGGGGGTCAGGGAGCTGGGCTTTTAACGTAAGGACCTCGCTTCGTTTCCAAGGGGTATAAACCCATTGCTCCTGAAGCCTAGCGTCCCCTCTTGCTCTGGTAACATTGCCCCCGCCAACCCTTATTTCAGGTACTTCCGGAAAGAAGAGAGGATGCACCTCTCTCATGAGGTGCTGGGCTCCCCATTCAAAGCCTTTCCGATGCATTTGTTCTCGACAATGCAAAAGAGTATTCACATTCTGATATACTTCCTTAGTTTGAAGATGGAATTTATGAGCATGATCCCTAATGTCACGCAGTATCTGAGGAGGCAATCCTTCCTCAAAGTACTGTTCCCATAATGAAATCAGTCGGATCGCCATGCTCTCTAAGGCCAGTTGTTGTGCAACTGGTTCGAAATCCTTCATGGTACTCCAAATATCCTCCAAAGTATAGATGGGATTCCGCATCCACTGGGATGCCTGAGTTATAATAGCTCTCCTCTCCTCCTGCCCCATCAGCGACCGAGTGTAGGCTCGTTGATCACTCAAGTCTGTCGCCGGTCCCTTATGGGTGGCACCTCCCAGACCTCCCATATTTCGTACATCTAAAGTAGTCTGAGTCGGAGGGGAGAGAAACACAGGGTACAAGGGCGAAGGGACAGCCGCGTCCGGCTGAAGGGATATTAAGGGTGAGGTAGTTGGTCGAAGGGAAGGAGGGGAGAACGGGGCAGTCTGTCCTGTTCCGCCAGTGGGGGCCGTGGCGACCATCCCTATCTGTTCCTTAGTGGTCGATGCAGCTCCCAACTGGTCAGCTCGTATCAAAGGTACGGCTGGATACAGACCTTGCGGGCGTAAGGGGGAGGTGGTCGGGCCTCCTGTAACTCTTCTAACTCATCACCTGTCTCTGGCCTAGCCACATAGCTTTTGTCTGTTTCTAATCAAAACTGTCTATCCATTCTTTCAATATTTTCTTCCACTTTTCCCTTGTCGTATGCTACCGCTTTCTGAGTTACTGTTTGTCCTGACTTAATTTTACTCAATTTTTCTTCTCTAATTCGTTGTCTTTTTGCCTCCTTCAACCACAGGTTCAGGGAGTCAAACATTGACTGACGACTTTTCTTCATAAATAATTTATTCTGTATATAATTAATCTTTTTCTCATCAAAAGACCCTGTGAGAAGCCACTGCAATTCCAAATTGTCTTTGGTGTACCGGTTCCAAAGGGTATTAAATAAAAATGGCTGTAATCCGTGTTTAACATAAATATCAAAACTGGGACTGCCTTCGGGGGGGGGGGGGCAGGCTGTCTTTCTTCGAGCCGTGCATCCTTCCGACAGCAGCACCCAAAGCATAGTTTACTAAGACAAGGCATTATGGCAATAATTATACAATTCTTATTCACGCAATTTCAAAATACACACACACTTGGATGCGTCCTTTTTACCACTCACTCTTACAATTCTCATTCAATCCTCGCAATAAAGTGCTGTAAAACAGTGCAAGGCCAATATCCCTCAAAATCTCTTCTATGCAAATGACGTCTTCAAATACGAATAGAGCCCGTTGACTCCTGTTCGGGGAACCGATTCAGAAGAACTCCAGACCACTAAAATCAAACCAAAAGAACATTCATCAGACTGTTCTGAGAGCACCTAATAGGTGAACCACGAACTCCTTCACAGGCTCTCCCATGGTCCCATTCTGGTTGGGCCAGGCATCTGGGCGCGTAGCACCAGAACCCGAGCTTACCCAGTTGTTCCCAGGGCGTTCCCGGGGGGGGTGTCCGGCTGAGCGAGTAACGCCGTACTCTGCTAAGGCATCAGGTGTAATCTCACATTTTTCACCAAACAAGTCCGTGAGGTACCCACCGAGCAGCCCCTTCGCCACAACAGCAGATCCTCAGATTCCCTTGTGGTTCGGCTTCCCCGGCCACCTTCAAACAAAAACAGTTAACTGTCATCAAAAAGAAACACTTCCGCTGAGTGATTCTCATCCAGTCTAAATACAAATGTCACTCACCTGGTGCACTTCAGACCGATTGCGAATTCTCCACTGCCGACACCTAAACAGACCGACACAGTCTGTTCTTCTCTCGGGTTAAGCCCGTAGGACTCCGGCAAAGGGTCTTCAATAGCTGGGAGGGATACTGGACTCAAGAGTGGAGCGGCTTCTTCTCATACCACAAACGGGTGTCTCAAATCAGGATCCTCTTTCTGTCCACCCACTCGGCCAGAACTCCTCCTTGTCCCGCCACCCCTGTTTACAGGAGGGGACGACCCTATCGCGGAGTCCCGGCGGAGTCGCCAACTGAAGGATTCAAAATTAATTCAGACAGGCTCTACTTACCAATAGCCCATATACCTTTATCACTAATTATAATTCAGTCTGCAATGGAGAAGGTTCAATCGTTTATTCATCAAATACGAGCCCTGACAGGGGAGCCTCAGTCTGCACAACCCTCAGAGGTACGCAGAGGAGACTGGCTACATGTTCATGATACAAAGCATATATACATTTCAAAGGTTCACAATCACACCCTACAAGGAAAAATACAGTTTGTCAGTAAGCCAAGAGGAATACCCATATAAGGCACAGTGGATTTGCTAGTAGCCTGGGCCTAAGCTATTCCGGGGGCAGGTCAGTAAGGTGCCTCCCTTTCTATCTGTAGCCCGGGGAGTACAGGAACGGGCTCGGCTAGAATGTGCGCATCCCACAAGAAGGGCAGGTGTGACCTTGGGTTTCCTCAAGCTGCAAGCTAGCAAATATAATAGGCAGCTCAACTGGCTGTGGTTTCGATCAGTGAGCAGAATCACGTGATTTCGGGGAAGCAATACTTGCACACAGAGAAACGAAAGAAAACGGCTCCAGCAATACCAATAGAAGCGATCGATTCGAAAAAGTGAATCGTTGGTTATTGTATTACTAATATAAACTCTAATTGCACAAATATACTAATACAAGGTTATATTGATATAGTTGGGCTAATAATATGTGTATATCGAATTTTTGATCCCAACAATTATATTGTTTGATGACCGCAACTAGAGACTTCATATAGATGTTAAATAATACCGGGCTAACTGCCGAGCCTTGAGGAATGCCGTGCGAGATGGTAGAAAAGGCGGATTGGAAGGGAGGGAGGGACACAGCTTGTTCTCTGTCCTGAAGAAAGGACTCATACCACCTAAGGGCACTACCTGCAACCCCCACCTCTCTCAGCCTGCCCAGCAAAATCCCATGGTTCACTGTGTCGAAGGTGGCAGACAGGTCAAGCAGGATCAAAACACCTGCCTGATTCCTGTCTGCCCGCCAACGAAGCTCATCCAGCACGGTCACCAAGGCAGTCTCGGTGCCATGGGCTGGCCGAAAGCCAAACTGGACTTCCTCCAGGAGTTAATGCTGTTCTAGGTGTCTAGAAAGAGTGCCTGCCATCACCCGCTCTACAATTTTAGCTGGATAAGGTAGAAGCGAAATGGGCCTAAAGTTCTTCGAGCACTCAGGATTGAGTGTGGGCTTTTTCAGTAATGGGGTCCCCACCGCTTGTTTCCACTGAGATGGAACCACTCCAGTAGTGAGCGACTGGTTACAAACCAGCCAAAGCGTGGGAGAAAGCTCAGCCTCCAACTCCTTCCAAATTTTTAGTGGAATGGGATCAAGCGGAGACCCGGATGTGCTGCCAAGGGCCAATCCCCTGAACTCATCTGCAGTCAACTGCACGAATGCCGAAAGGGACTTATCTCCCCCCTGCTGAGGGACGGCCCCGAGATTCATCGGGACACGCTTCAGCAGACTGCCACAATCAGCCAATACTAAGGGGTCAATTCCGGTTAGTTGCTGTTCCACCCCCAGATCATCAATGATCATTTTGATTTTGTCCTGAAAGAACCTGGCTAGATTCTCACAGAGTTCCTGGGAGGGGGGGGAACTCGTTCTTGGCACAGTCCGGACTAATGAGGCTATTCAAGATATTAAAAATACTGCAGGAGCTATTTGGGGCATCGAGAATCAACGTAGAAAAGTGAGATGCCTTAACTCTATGGATCTCCTTCTTATAATCCATCCCCTTGGCTTTCCAGGCCAGCCTATCCCTGTCCAGGCATGCATGTCTCCACCTCCTCTCCGCTTGTTTGCATTCCAGCCTCAAATTTTTGAGGCTGTCCGTGTACCAGGGAGCTGAGGGTCCCCCCCTACTCCTATGATGTTTTAAAGGAGCAGAGGTATCCAAAACCGAAGTAATCGAGCAGAGGGAGGCATAGTTCACAACTGTTGTTGTGCTCATCTCTAAATAAAACAGGCAGTGCCACCATGTGGCAGACTGCCTTAAGTGCCGGTGTTGACAATTATGTACCAGTGCCGAGGACCGGAAACCACCAGCTTAAATTAAGTACTGCTGACACACAAACTAGGGGTCATATTATCAAGCAGGGCGTTAAAAATTATCGCCGTTTTAGTGGCAGAAAACGGCCGCTAAAGCGGCAATAAAGGGCTTGATAATATGGCCTTGTGAATTCCAATAGAAACCCATGTTCTGGTGTAAACATGGGCTTCTATTGGAATTTTCCAGGGCATATTATCCAGCCCATTATCACCGCTTTAGTGGCAGTTTTCTGCCACTAAAACTGCGATGGTTTTAACACCCTGCTTGATAATATGCCCCCTGGTTCCACCCCAGAAGCTGCACAAATCACTAATCGGATGACGTCAGATCAATACCCCTCATGCATGACCACTCATTAGCATTTGATGTAGTCAACCATCCCAGACTATTAGCTGAAGAGGAAATTGGAATACTTGGACCCCCATTTTCAAATAGGTCTTTTCTTTCTTCCCAGAGATTCTCAAAACTTGCTTCCTGTCTTTTCCAGTAATCTCTGTTCGGCGCAGAAGCAAGTATCTTTCAAAGCTCAAATGTTGCCCGCCTACTTTTCGGTGCAAAACTGATTTCCCCTCTTATGCATCATTAAAACCTTTAACTATGGTGAAGATATTCCTCATTGCCAGCAAAGCCGGCAACCTGTGCGTCTTCATAGAAATGCAGCGTTCACTAACAAATCAGGAAGCACAGATTAAAATCCTTTTACACAAATTCAAGATCCTGAGGTACAATTCACTCCTTTGTACTCAAGCTACTGAGAACCAAGAATATTGCTGGATACACTTACACATCTGCCTACATGGACCACATCACTCTAGTCATTTATTCCTATCACGATGTGCACAGGCAGAGGGAACTGTTGGCACAGGCCAACAAGTTATTGAACCACTTCAACTCAAATGAGAAAGCTCACAACCCATGCCCAATCCTGAAGAGCAGTGAAAGATGTGGCTTTCTCTCCACCTCCTGTTTAGCTAAAGCATGGGATTATTGACTTAACAGCAGCGAACAACAAGCTGAAGGAAGGAATGCTTTCAATTAACCACAGCCAATCACACTGCTTGGGACTACATTCCATTTTCCCCCCTTAGTGGCACATGAAAACTAGTCTTGGTCCAGCTCCAATAAGAACAGTAAATCCTGAATGCAAAGCCATCAAGGCACTGAAAAAGTTCTATGAATGAATACAGGCTTTTTAAGAACCAACACCATGGATATGAGGCATACGCAGGAGAAAGTTATAGTCCGCCAAGACCACATCGTGGATGTGTGCAATAATGAAGCTCAGCTACAGCCATACTACATTCCTCTGCAATATAGAAATACTACTGGGCAGTACCACGCTTGCAGTGAAAAGAACAGAGCACACTCGAGGTCCACATTCATAATATCAATTTACAACTCGCATGAGATTTGCCTCAGAGCCACACCCATGGATGCACTACACTATACACATGACAATTACAACTCAGTCCAGTGCAATACATTAATTCACATGACAGTGAGAATGGCATGGGAAATATATTGTGTTCTTCAGTGCTGAAATGCAGAGCTTGCCAAGAGGTCCTGTGAGCACATTGGGTTATATCACCTTACCAAAGAACCTGTTGTCAACTGGACTTGAACTGCCTGTTCAGCTGTGGCTAAGCTGTGCAATTAAGGGTATCTCGTTATAACAATAAATCATAACTAGTATTTTACAAACATGACCTCAAATGTATGTTTAGATTACACTTGCGTTTCTAGCTTACAATTCATTACATCATTTTACATGAATGTAGTTCTGTGCTCCAGTGCTGTCAACCCATTTAACTGAAGTTTACAACAAAGGATGAAATTCCTGAATGAATCTCAGCCACTGGTAGTTAGTCGGGTCGTATCCCAGTCCATTGTTATTTGTACACCATGCCACCTCTGTTTTGACTTAGCCATATGCAAATACTTCTTTAACCTGCCTCAATGTGAACAGTGCAACCCAAACTGACAGGCCAGATCCTTTCTGAACAGGAACACAAGTAGCCAGGGCTAATTATGCCCGTATTAGGGTCATCAGCTAGGTATAGCTTGGTTCCAGCTGCACAGTGTGCAAGAGGCCCACGTCTGGGCATATCCGTCTAATTAATGTTGTCACACTGATGTTTATCACAAAGAAGGTGGGACCAGGAGCACTTGTCGGTTCAGCATACATGATCCTATGAACTATCAAGTCTATCAACAATGGTATGCAGTTCCTTTGTAAAAAACATTATCACAAACTCTTGACAGGGGTTCTGGAAGAGAGCCAACATCTGAAACTATGGGTCTTCCAGGGGAAGGATGCAATCCCTTGTAGACTGTGGAGAGAATGAAAAAGTAGGGAGTCCTGGGTTGGTTATTGATCAAGAAATCAGTCTCATTTATGCTGATCCACTCTTGTATCTCAGTGGTGGATGCAATAAAGGTAATCTGAGTACTCAAGCATCCAGTGAAGTCATTAGTGATGGGGTTGCTGTATGTCCTATTGGTGGACATAATCAGTATCATGCCCCCTCTGTCAGTCTGTTTTATTGCGATGTGAGTGTCATTGGCCAACAATTTGAATGCTGCTAATTTTATTTGGGTCCATATGAGCTTTTGGCCACTTGTTTTACTTTAAAAAACATATTGACTCTTTGACCTTTTGAACTACCAGAGATGATTGCCTCTACTGTTAGCCACCACATTTTTAATTAGACAAGTGGATTCACTGATAAAAAGTTTATTAGAGGATTGCTTAGTCTATTTTAACACACTTTTTTACAGGTACACACACTTTTGAAGAACCACCACAATGTGTATGAGGCATACGCAGGAGAAAGTTATAATCTTCATAGTGGATGTATGCAATAATGAAGCTCAATCATAGCCATGCTACATTCCTCTGCACTCCAGGCCCTACACCAATGCTTCACGTATGGTATTGGAACTGAAGATCTCCGAAAAAGAGCCCCTTCGTGGGTGCCCGTCGGGCACTGTAGTGCTGGCCCATTGAGAGCACATCCTATGATGAAGCATGACACCCATCTGGGTGTGTGAGGGCTCCTGTTCCTAAGGGAACTGAACCCCTCTGTCAGTTCCTTAGATACTGACCAGCTGGATATTCCCCTGTCCTTTCCCCTAAGGAACTCCATATCCTAGTTGACAGACCTGTCGCACTAAAGTGTATAAAAGAGTGATGGATGGAATACTTGAATTATTCTCAGTCGCTGGCAATTAGTCGGACCACTTACCAGTCTATCATTATTTTGCACACCAGGCCACATCAGTTTGGACCCAGCCATATTCAAATCAATTTTGGCCCTGCTCTAATGGGAACAATCCAGCCCAAACAGCCAGGCCAGGTCCTACCCGAACTGGAACACAAGAACCCCTTATTATGGATTACTAGAAATTTGGTTGGTTGTAGGATGACTGGGGTATGAGTCCTAGCTAAGCAACAACCACAATCGTAGTCAGTGTAAGAAGCAGGCAACTCTAAATTAAACTGTGCTCACCCTCTGGTAGCTTGGCACGGAGCAGTCAAGCTTAACTTATAGGCAATGTGTGAAGTATTTCTTTAAGACTTCAAACAATAAAATAGTGAAAACAACTCCCAAAAAGATTACACACCAGGTTACAAAAATATAACTTAATTTAATAAATCATTAATAAACAAAATTACAAAAATCCAATAAGTTGAACATATGATATTGAATTTCAAAGTCTTTAGGTAAAAATAAATATATTTGCGATATCTGGTCATGCCGGACCGGGACAAAGTAAAATGTTCAGTAATTACTTACCTGGCCTCACCTCCTGTGTTATACAGCAGTTCCTATCTTTCTTTTGTTGTGAATCCCCAGCACCGCTATTTGCTGACACGATTAAGATTAAACTTTTTTCCTTTGATGCTGGGTTTTCCAGAAAATACATATTCACCGAACCAGTTACCAGTATGTCCATGTGACGTCTCATCTAAACAAACTACTTCCCATTTTCTATTTTTCTGTGCCTTATATGTGATGGAGAGGAAAAGGTTTATCGTCCCGCTATTGCATAAACTCACCTTGTGTAATCACTCATCAGCTGTTTTAGTTCTGTTACAGTTAGAAACACCTTTGGTTTGTTTTATGATGGCATCCTTTTTACAAGCTCTTTTAAAAACGAGGAAGACTAATAATAAAAAGTTACCGTGATTTAATTGACATCAGATGATGGTCGCATTGTGTTTGTCCTAAAAGAGGATATATGTTCATCTTCCCACTACCCTTACACAATATTTAAATGTCCAATTACGTAGATTACACACTAATTAGCACTATTGGTAAGGGCTGGCAATCCTTACAGGAGCACACCACCGCCATTATAACCTTCATTATTTTATAATATTTCATATTTTTTTTAATAGGTATGTAAAATCTCTTGAATAATGTATTGAAATTATGTCTGATCTAATATAATGTGGTAATCGGTACAATATTGTTTTTTAGTAATATACTAACAGTTTGCAATTAATTTTATGTACTGTTATGCATTTTAATGCGAAATCAAGTTAATATTGACAAAATGTTCAGTCTGACTGCGATGGAGCACGGGACGGATGTAAGGACGAGTGAGGCCGGCTGAACCAAAGTACCTTAATCCTGGGTGCGTCGATGTCAAGGATGTGTTGTACAGTCATAGTGATGCCTTGGTGCCGATCCACACAGTGGCCATGATGCTTCATCATCAATGCTGCTGTCGATAGGGATGCAAGAGACTTGCGCTGGGGAGAGTGTTGCACAGGGGTGGTTCCGAAGGCGATACATTTGGTGCAATCCACGCAGAGCAGTGAGCGTCAGTCCCAATCCACACAACTGATGTGATGTGCTGGTTCTGATCAATACAAAAGACAATGTATTGTTCCTGATCTATGCAGCAGAAGCAATGCATCAGTTCCACAGTGGATGCATTGGTTCTGCTGGAATAAGCACCTTAGGCCCACTTCCAAAGGTCCAGGTCTGAGGTGGTACCACTTGGCAGGGCAGACTCCCAATTGGAGAGTCCGGGTGCAGAAGCAGGGTGGTTGGATGTATTTTATGGCCCTGAGACTTAAGATAATGAGGCCAGCCAGCTAGCCCTTGGAGTCACTCTGGGTTTAAGTGATACAGGTCCTGTCCTTCTAACCCAGGCAGGGGACCAGCAGGCATCAGGCCAGTACAGCATGGCAGGAGTCCAGCAAAGCAGCAGTCCATGGGAGTGGCAGAGCCTTCACAGGGCCATAAGTGTACTGATGTGGTGGTGTTAGAGGTTCCGTATATATACCCTGTAATGCCTTTGAAGTGGGGGAGACTTCAAAGACAGTCTTTGAAGTGCACAGAGGTCCTCCTTCCTGCCGTTTATGCCCTGAGTCCAGACTCACTACAGGGGGTTATGCAGCCCTTTGTGTGGGGACAGTACACAGTCTATTCCGGTATAAGTGAGGCTGGGTGCAGCTCCTCCCTCCCATCCTGTCAGGTTGGCCCATCAAGTCACACCTAAGGTCCCATTGAGAGATGCTGTCTAGGGGGAGTGCACAAAGCCCAACTGACACCTACACTAAAATTATGTGATCAGAGACAGGCAATAGGCACAAAATGGCTAAATTAAGAATAGCAAATAATTTGCATAGAGGTTATCTTGGCCAGCCCGCTTTTTCGGAGCAGTTAGCGTTCCATCTCCTCATTTCCTGCTCCTGGTCACTATTTAAGAGAGGCCATGCCATGCTGATTCTTTACTCAGGTAGGATGTCTTGCAGCACTGTCTACCCCCATGTACACTTTAAAAACACTGCTGATTTTGAAATTGGGAATTTGTTGGTGGGGCAGGGCCTTTTTATTCTTGTTTGGTGGCATTTTTCATTTTTAATCATGGTACACTGTGTGTTTGGTGCCCACTCTTACATTTACATACTGGCCATCTTGGTTGGTCTGTTTTTTCAGAGCGGTTAGCATCCAGCTTCACATTTCTGCTCCCAGTCACTAGTTAAGAGCGGCTGTGGCATGCTGACTTAGTCTCAGGAAGGGTGTCTTGCTGCACCGTTTACACACCCATATACATTTTTAATAAACTGCTGGTTTTGAAATTGGAAATTGCTTAGGGCTGTGGAGTCTTTTTATTCTTGTTTGGTGTCATTTTTAATTTTCGAGTGTGTTGCACTGTGTCTTTGTTGCCCCTGCTATCATTTACATAGCGGCCATCATGGTTGGCCTGCTTTTTCTGAGCAGTTAGCACTTCAGCCCCTCATTTCCTGCTCCTGGTTACTATTTAAGAGCAGCAATGGCATACGAAAGGCAAGCCCTTCTGCACCCACAATGCCGAACAGGGCCCAGGGGCCAGAAATGCTGCCCCTTTCAACTTCAACAAAGGTGTCTTCTCTGCAAGTCAGCTCAGGGCCCTCTGCCACGCTTGTTCTGAGGCTTGCCTCTCCTCTATAGAACCCTTGGAAGAAGTGTAAGTATTGTAATTTCTCACTCTCTATGGATGTTAGCTCCATAACCCATCTTAGAAAGCTGATGTTTCTCCTCCTACAGTCTCTAGGGAAGAGGCTTGAGCCATATATAGAGCCAAAGGTACTTATTTGTCTTTCTATAACATTAACTGCCATTCTTTGCCAAAACACCAGCTACACCTCTTCAATATTTTTAATGGACAGTGCTCCAGACACACTGGGGCATATTTAAGACAGTGGTGAAGTGTGTCATTAGGCCTAGAAGGCAAACGACACGCTCCGTCACTTTAGAAACAGAGGGCTGCACCATATTTAGAAGAATATGGTACAGCCATGCATTTCCCCTTGTGCTGGTGCTAAATTTAGCTGCCTAGTGCCAACGCAGGCACCCTTGCACCATAGTGCAAGTGTGCCTGCATTGAGGGGAGTAATTGTTTATGTGCAGGAAGGTGTCCCTTCTGCGCATAAACAATCTTTAAATGCTGTTTTGTAACTTCTATGTGTGCTGCTTAATGCAGCACACAAAGAAGTTGCAAAACGTAATTGTTTAAAAACGATTCTTTATGTGCAGGAAGGGACAACTTCCTGCACATAAACTATCATTGGAGTTTTGCTGTTTCCATGTGCTAATGCAGCACACATGTAAACGGCAAAAACTAGGAGAAATTAAACATTTACCCCATATTTATGCCATCCTTGTAAATATGGGGCAGTGTCAAAATCAATGGGTTTTGCGCTGTAACTCCCACAGCAATACTCATTACCCTCCCCTTTCACGCTAAATACAGTGTGAAAGAGTGCCTTATTTACAAGGCAGTGTTAATCCACGTTATGTGTCTTAACACTGCCTTGTAAAGCCCCTATCGCCACCATAACGTCGTGGCAAGTGACGTTGTGGTGGCGATAGGAGTTGTAAATATGCCCCACTGTTTCTTCCTGAAACGTAGCTCCATGAGACCTCATCACCAAATATAATGGCAGCTCTCCCCTCTAATTATCACATGGTCAGTCAGATCGGGCAGACAAGAGGGAAGGCGGCATTGCTACTATTTTTGAGGAGTACTACCAATGTAAGATACAATATGCTCCTATCCCTGACTGTGAAGCCTTGCTCTTCTCCTTCTGTCTCTCATATAATATTACCCTATCTGGTGCTTTGATCGACCATCCATCAGCTTACGCAGGTCATTTATGCTCTATTGCACCAGACATTTTGTCCCCCTATATCATTAAATGCGCCATATTCATCGTATTAGCGGATCTACACCTGGAGGATGCCACCTGTGGGTTTTATTCCTCCTTGATAGAGGACCTTGAATCTGTATCTAATTAACACTGCCCCTACTCACAAGGCTGGACATCTACTTGGCCCTCATTTTTCGAATCTCAATGGTCTTACAACAGACTCTCTCATCCAACTACTTTGGTCTGATCATCACGAAGTTATTTTCTACACTTATTGGTCTTCTTTGCCCTCAACTGTTGTTTCAGGGCCTCCCACTTTGCCCAGAAATTGGTCTAAGTTTGTCTTTCCCACCTTTAACTCTTGAATCTTAGACACTCTACCCAGTCTAGTGCAGTCTGTTGATCTTGATAAACCTAAGGTAGTTGCCCGTGATGGAGCGTAAAAGTTAAATAGAGTTTGCCTCTATAAATTCTCACTGACAAAGGAGAATAAACGTGTAAAATGGTTAAAACAAAAACCGGGAGACTTCAATTTGCATTGTAAAAGCATGCAGAAGTGTTTGAAACATGGAAATGTGAAAAACTTAAACAAAGAGAGAAACTGCTAATATTTGCTTATGCATGTAATCAAGTGGTTTGAGAAACTAAACTTTATTAACATTGAAAATGTGCTGAAAATAACTTTCAAAAGTGTCGAAATGAAATAATGTCTACAAGATAAAGTACCTGAAATGATTAAAATGATTAAATTAGCAATAATAGAGATTATGAAAGCTTGCAGCTTATTTCAGTATTGAGAGATAAAAATGTGTACTTTAGAATGGCAACAAATGTTTTGTTTTGAAAATTATAAACATGCAAATGAATTTTGGTGGTGCCTAATATATACATGCATCTTCTAGAAGAAGAGAATGATTAAATTAACTAATAAAATCGAAAGGACAAACGCATACAATTTAAAGCCCTATGCTATATACACAAAGCTAGGTCAAATGTTGGTCCACTTTGTCTGCAGCAGCTAATGGAACCCTACTGCCCCTATTGCTTGATTCAGTCCAGAAACCAGTACCTCTTCAAGGTGAAACAATTTAAAAAAGCCCACGTAAGTAGCGTTCATTTTCCTACCTGGTCCCTAAGCTTTGGCATATGATGCCCAGTTCACCGTGAAGCTGCCACTCCCTGACCATCTTTTGCAAACACCTCAAAACCTGGGCGTTTTTACTTTTTTCTACTTCCTTTGCCTAGTCACCTACCTTTGTCCAGTGCTGTGAAACCCTTCTTAAGTAGTTATGTGCTATCTAAGACTTTATAATAATAATAACAAGTACGAAATGCCAACTTCCTAAAAAGTATATAAGCAGAAACAATGGTTCATGTGGACAAACATGAACAATGAGCAGTATAGGTACGCACAATGGCAAAAGAAAGGGGTAAGGTGGATGTCCAAGAGAGATATAAGACGGTATACTTGTAAGTTCAGAAAGATTATATACATAAACCATCACAATTATATTCAACACTATACATGGTGTCCCCAGTGAACATGGAACCTACATAACAATTTGTGACATATTGTGATATAAGAAAATGGTTTCCAAAGTAACAAAGTCTACTATTGATTAATGTAGAATGAACACAGTCTTCTAGTATAATAACTGGTGAATGGCTCGCTTCACGTTTTGTCAACAAAGTTCTGACCCCATTGGCAATAGGGTGTCTCTTCGGGACCTGCGTTGTTGCTGGAAAGACTGAGTGATTTTGGCATCAAAGGCCTGGCCTTTAGTTGGTTGCAGTCATTTCTGTCAGGAAGGACACAAAGAATACAACTTGGAGAGGAAGCCTCCGCAGTGGGAAAGTTAGAATGTGGGGTGCCTCAGGGCTCGGCCCTATCCCCGCTGCTGTTTAACCTATACCTGCAGCCTCTGATTGCCTCCCTGGCGAGTATGGGCTGCACAGTATACAATTATGCGGATGACACGCAACTGTTGCTGAGTGTCGACAATACAAGTGCCGCTCAACTCCACACTCAGAATATCTTGAGATATACGGTCCAGTGGATGACAGGAAACCTCTTAAAAATCAACCCAGATAAGACTGAGGTCCTGGTGATTCCATCCGCCACCTCACCATGGTGTGATCTCTACTGGCCCGCAGAGCTAGGCCCGGCCCCAAAACCCAGCCTGAATGTGAAGAGCCTGGGGATCAAATTGGACTGTGACCTCTCTATGGTCAACCAAATCTCCTCAGTAGTGGGCAGTTGTACTAATATTATCCGACAGTTACGGAAATTAGTACCTATCATTTCCCAATCTATGCTGCGTTCCATTGTCGCAGCTACCGTGATTTCAAGAATAGATTACTTATTTTCAGACTGCCAAGACGTACTAAAGCATCACCCCTGTTACAGAGTCTCCATTGGCTCCCCATCAAGGAACGAGTGGAATTTAAAAGCTTGTGTTTAGTCCACAAAGCCATCTATGGTATAGCGCCCGCATACATTAAAGATCGTCTGGCAGTGTATAGCCCAAAGAGAGTTCTTAGATCTTCGGACTCCCAATTATTGGTCTGCCCTCGATACAAACTTGCCACCAAGGGCAGAAGAGCTTTTTCGGTGCTGGTTCCTCAGCTATGGAACACACTACCTGAGCTACTGCGCAGGGAAGAGAACCTCCTACGCTTTAGAAGGGGTTTGAAAACGCTGCTGTTTAGGAGGTCCGTGTGAGCCACTTAGGCTAGTGGAAGCCTTTCTGTATTGTAAAAGTTGTTGTTTTACCATCGAATCCCGAGCGCTTAGAGGCCTGTAGGTGATTGAGCGCGCTATAAATCAAAAATAACAATAACAATAACAATAACCTAGCAAAACAGGGACATCTGAAAGAACGAATTGCTGTCAGAGTGACACTAGTGCACCACAAGGAAGTGAAGGTGTTGAAAGGGTACTCATATGGAACCCAGCCGGGCACCCAGTGAGGGAAAAAAAAAAAAAAACACTGACAGTCTAAGTACTCATATTGAGTAACTGGAATTATCTGCAGCAATTCCCTGCTTTGGTACCACAAGCACAAAGAAGCAAATCTGTAACATTTTGATTCAGCCACCTTGAAGCTGGGAACATTTTCACCTTTTGCACCCGCTGTAGCTGGCTTGTCAAGCGGGTGCCCTAGCACTTTAGGGGCGCCCATGTATGTTGACTCTGAAATATTGCACAATCCCGAAAGCCCATGCAGCCCAGGCTTGCTGCCCACCCCCTACACTCTGTTCTTAAGTGCTGGTGGGGGAGACAACTTTCTTCTTTTTCTCCTGCCTTCCTCACTCTTCCCTGCTTTTAGGTGTAACGTGTGGGGATAGAAGTAGGAGACTGCAGAACTGTACACCTTATGCCTGAGGGCCCCCTTCACATGGGGCAATGCTGGGCAGGTCTGTTGTCTCCCTGGGCTGATGGACACATTTCCTAGGGATCATTTGACCTAATTAGCAATAGTAAAATAAATAAGAAATTGTCCTATTATTTTCCTTCATCTCCAGAGGAATCCATCTGACTCCCATGGGGGTGATTTTCAGAATCAATTGGAAATCAAATGACAGATGGCAGTCTCCCTAAACTTCAGTGGCGTGTTTAAATAATGATAACTCTGCCCCCAATGGCAAATATTGATGGGTTTTATTGTTTTGCGCCTTGTGGTACCCACTAGCCACCAAGAGCTGTCTTGTGGGGCCGTCTATCCTTCCAACTTTTAGTGTTTGTTTTCTTGATGGTTCCTAGATGTTTTTCTGCTGTCTAGACCACCACTTGCTTCTCCTCCTAGCAGCAGTGGGCTGAAAAGAGCTTTGGACCTTCGCTACTGTTCATGCCATGGGGAAACTCCTGACCTACGGTCTGTCTGTAGTAACACCACTTATTCTTTAGGCAGATTACTCTCCTTTCCACTCTTTAAGCATTCAGTCACTGCCCTACTTGCAAGGTGCCTGTGTGTGCAGCATGAGCCTCTAGTACCAACTCCATGGACACCCACAGCCAGCACATGTCCACAGAAGGCTAAGAAGACCCTTCTCCCATCAGGATCCCCAGCAATCTACACTCTGCCTGTTTCGATATGGAGGTGGAGAGCTCATCCCACTAGCTCAGGAGAGATAGTTTAACACAAGAAGCAAAAGTCTCCCCACTTCAGCTAGCGTTCATCCATGCAGTGGATGTAGTTTTTCTTTTCTGATAGGATTTTTCCTGTGCAAGTTTTAATCTACAGGTTTAGAATTGAGAAGGCGACACTCCTGACCGCAATTTTCTGGGATCAGGCCATGGGCTACCCAATCCCACTCAGAACACACTAGACAGTGACAAAGTGGCAGCTTAAAGCAAGTTTGGGAAAGACCTCCCCTCTGACACAGGCTCGTCCTAGTCAGATCTGTTTTCTTCCCTCCAAGGCTTCATAAAACATCCTTTGCTGACTGGTGCCAGAGATAAGCCTGTTCTCTTTTTGTCCCCTAAGGAGGACACTGCGAGTCCTTGTCAAAGAAGGGCTGCTAATGACCTTACATAGATGTCTCCCAAGCCCCTTTCTCTTCCAGAAGACGGCCAATCTATCAGCATGGATCTATTGCCCAATGGGGGCTTTAAACTGCGAGATGGACAGCAGAGTAATTAAGTTGGTCCAAGAAGGTATTTGAGGAAAACATGACAAATGTTAAAAAGGTATCATAGATGCAAATAGAGTCAAACTAACTCAATAAGCAAATGTTGGTAAGGAAAGATGGCTTTCCTACATTGTGCCAATCAAACGTTGTATTTCAGGCACATTCTGAATGCAGGTTAACATTACAGATTTTACACTATGCAGTGCCACCTGTGTGCAGATCCCAGCGTAAGGCAGTGTCAGTATGGGAATGTCCTCTGCATGGTAAACATGTGTGTATTCCTTCCCTGAATGCCTGACTGCGACTGCTTGTAAAACTGGTATTCTGGCTTTTTGTTTGGCTCAGGTGCAATGCTAGTGGAAGCATGTGTACAGAAGCCTAGGTTTGTCCATAGTATTGTGAGGTCCAAATCTGTTCTGTGATATGTAGAGGAGCACAAATGATTATCATCCAAGCCCTGCATGAGTTGCATAAATCATTGAAAGCAGTGTGCTAAGCATTGTGAATCTTTACTGTGAACATACCTTCTTTTCGGTGTCAAAGACAACCTGGTACACTGACCCCTCTTGTGTAAATTTCCATTGTTATGTGAACCTGTTAGGACAGAAAAGTCCTCTGCATGGTAAAGGATGTGTACCCCGACCCTGGTTGCCCAACTGGACTGTGGTCTGGTTTCCTCATGCTCATTTGTGTTGTCTTATGCAAACACAGATCATGCATGTGTGCCATGACATAGCCTTGTTTCATGGATTGCAGTTTTGTTGGACTGTGAGGGGACCCAAAAGTCTACCGTGATAGTGGTGGAAGACTACTCCCTTCAACAGGAGTAAAGCATCATGAGCGAGGTGGTAGCAGCATACCATGTAGTGATCAGTAGGAATAAACAGGTCCTTTTTACAGTATGTCACTTGAGTGAGACCTAAAGGCTCACTCACTTTTTAAAAGATCCGCTGCTGTATGCTTAACTCACCCTTGGCCAACATCAGTTATATGTAAAGTGCTGCACAGTGCAGGAGTGGTGATTCTGCGCTGGATGTATGAGTGCATGGAATGGGCACAGTAGAGGAAAACCGCATGGTGAGTGCATCCAGTTAGTGTCTGCATACCTGCAAGGAGTACATTACATAAGAGATATAGTGCAGTGCAGTACATGCACAGTGGAAGCATGTGCTGGGTATATGTGTGCTTACAAAAAGTGAAGAACCGGGTTTTAGAACCCAGCAGCGCCAGGGAAAACGCTCAAAGTCTTCGGATTCCCCTGCCTCGGCAAACAGAGACACAGGACACTTCTTGACGACGTCAAAGACCAAAGTTTATTGGCTGCAACTAGGAACAGAGATCTACGAAGCACAACACGGGTGGTTCGCTAGAGACTGCACAATTTCAATGAGCGGAGCATGGTCTTTTATGCCAAAAATCACATTCCAAAGTAGCATCGATTACATACAAACTAACCAATGACAGTGTGACATTTCAAAAGTAGCGCATGACGACAATCCCATTTTCCTGTTGTCCAGCCCACCAGAAATGACCAAGCACATTCCAATATCCTGTTGGATCAGGCCGGACAAACCCATCATAAAACCTCAACCCAAATCAGTGATTATGTTGTAAAGGAAGGAGCAGAAACAGATGAGAAGCGAGATAGAAAGGTGGGTGCAGGGTACTGTAAACTCAGCAATGTCCTGCTCTTTGATCTTTATCTGACCAGCTGCTTAACAAGGAACTGGCTCATCGAGGTCAGCCTCGGGTAAGGGAGTCAGTTCGGCCAGGTCATTCAGAAGTCAGCTAAGGTGTACGTGTCCCAAGGACTCGCTCAGCCGCAGTCATTGGCCTATGTGAGGGCAACCACACAAAATGGCCGCCGTCCACAAAATGGAACCCGAGGGTTCAAACGAAATCCCTGAATACGTAGTGTTCTCATTGATCGATTTAGACGAAAACACTTGTACACACCGCACTTGTGATTTGCGGTCCGCTGACACCAAAATCGTCTGTTTCCGACGACCTTTATTGAACGGGTTCGGAACCACCGAACCACAGACCCTCAAACTACGGAACTACAAAAGCACTATGAAAGAAAGGTTAAGTGTTGTACAGTGCGTGAAGAATGAATATGTGTACTGGCAGAGTGTGTGTCTGCATGTAACACACCATGGCACAACATGAAAAGGCTATAGTACTAAACAGTGCACAAGGCTACTATGTGTGCTGAATGTATGTGTTTCTGTGAGGGCACAATGCATGAGGGTAATAGTACTGAAAAGAGTGTGTGACGTGTCCATACACTGAGTGGCAATGTGCCTGCAGTGGTACACTACATAGAGGACTTTGGGAGGCCCAGGTCTGCCTGGTGATGGTATGAGGAGTAGAACAATCCCCCCAGACAGATTTGGGTATTGCAGCAATCCTATGAGCTGGGTGGGACACACTGCAGAGGATGAAAGTAAGAGTACTCCTGTACACTTTAAAAAGATGCTAGTTAATTCAGTGATAGATAAAAAAAAGGACCTGGACACATCTCAGGCAGAAGATGGGGCTGATGATGGAATCATAAAGAGTAGGATTAGGGGCCCAGGATTAACCCTTTGATGCATATATCACTGTGGCTGACATCAAGGTATGAATTCTAGTCACTCCCGTCACAGGTGTTGTGGGGCTATCAGCTTCAGAGCCTCTCCTGTGAGACAGACAGCCATCCAAGAAGAAGAGAGAGAGAAAAGTGTACACTCCAAAGGAAGCAGAACACCAACATAAAACTTTTAAATACCAAGACCCTTAATCACATTTGGTGTCTGGAAATAGTTTATAACAAGGGGAGGATGAGACCCCAAAATTTGTCATCTGACAAGCAGCCAGAAGGGCTGTATGAGGAGGGTAAGATCCGCAAGACTTCTGCCTGTGACCAGAACTGGGGGCCAAGGCCTGCTAGTTTCCATGAATGAGAGGACATCACCCAGGGACACCAAGATCACCTGCCCTGGAGCTGGGGGCACCATCACATGCCTGCCTGCCTGCAGGAAGAGTAGAGAAATGGAAGGAGCAATGTCTGATGGAGCAAGGATTCGCATGTAATGCGACTTGTTTGAATTCAAGAACCTCGCATAATCAATAACATTATTAATTCAATCTGTTCTGTTATTAATATTGCACTTTCACACTACACGCGGGTGTCCCAGAGACGCTTGCTTATGTGTTTTCTAATCATAACAAAGCTTGCACACTGACTGGTCACTGCTATGCGGGATCTCAGACTGCGCATGCGTCGGTCATACCCATGTGATGTGACGCACTCGTAGTTCTGGAGGGATTTTTTCGCACATGCGCATTATTGCAAATATGGCCGCTTTGTTTTTAACACGCATCTTGCTTGCTGCCGCTGTTTTGGCACAATTGTCTATTTCTGCCTAAAAACTATAGATGTTATGAAGTAAGGGATGTAGCATAGCCAATCCCGGTATACAGTGTATTCATTTTTTCTGTGTTTCCAATTTGTTTTCACTTACTTTTCATGTACCGCGTATCTGTGGGCCTGGGGAAGGGGAGCCACTCCATCTTTGAAACCCATGTCACCCTAATCACGTGATGGGGGAGAAACCGAATTGCGCAGGAGTGGAACTAAGCCAGCTGGCTTCTGAAGCTGAGATGCGCCTGGGAAAGTGAGCCTTGTACCAGGAGAAGATTTCAGCTGTACCTAAAACTGATACAATGTACATATTTTATGTGTGTCCTATTGTACTACACCTTCCACATGCCATGGGAACTGGAATGTAAGGGGTGGGTTCGAAAAAATAAATATTAATTGTGGGAACCCTAAATTCTAGGTGGGGACAATGACCTAACCACCTCTCTTGTCCAATTCAAAGTTGGGGATCCTGTCACTTGCAACATTTGTGGGTGGTCCACTGACCCGAAAACAGTATAACTAGTCTAGTATTAGATAGAGAAATTGTCCGACTTGTCCGAGTAGCTGACCTGTCACCGACCCTACGAACTCTATAGGTGATTGATATAGAGAGCTGCGGAGCACTCGTGTCCGTAATTTCCACAAACTCCAAGGGGTGGAATAGTCTTAAGTGCTGGTGAAGCACTTTGCTGGGAGATTCGAAAACCCAATCGGGTTATTGACAGATTCCATGCAGAGAGGGAGCAGCGCAGGCGTTGCATCCGAAGCTGCAGGTGTTGGTCGTACCCTTTGATGAGCCCAGTCCTGATCCAAATCCTGAGGGGTATCCTGTCCTGACTGTCCATGAGCTGTACCTGCTCGCCTACTGGCATCCTAAATCCTTGAGGGTCCTTGTCCTCGCCTTTTCCCTAACTGACCCGTGGCCAGGGTTAGTTCTCATTCCCGTCCTAGGTAAATATATATCTGTGGGTGTTCGTCTATCTATACTCTTTCCTCTCCTCCTTTAATAAAGCATCATTGCCTATGTTATTTTCCGTGTCTTTCTCCAAAAGATTTTACATTCACAACTGTTTGTTAGTTATGTTCCACTTTTACCCTTACCTTTAGGATAATATTGAATTGTCTTGCTCATTCAGTGTGTTCCACTATTACCCTTCCTTTAGTATCAAACCTTCTTATTTAGAACAGAGCATAAGTTCCATCTCATATAGATCACTGATGAATTCTAGATTTCTGCTTTTATAGTAGGTCCTTTTTCATTATATCTGCCTTAGTATAAGCCTGAAACTGAATAGCATGTTCCTGTTACCTTTTTCCTTTAGTTTGCTCACATTCAATGGTGCTCACTTTCATTCATAGTTATATTATAGTCCTGATCCTAATTATAGATATTCTAATCTGTGTGAACTTTATTCTCATGGCATGTGGACTTTAACTTTTTACTATATAAAGTCTTGAAAACCCTTCAGGTGTCTGTGGTTATTACAAAACTATAAACCGTTATTCAAATGCATAAGGTATTCTGGTTAGTCTTATCTCCTACCCCTGCTAGCTCCTGATTCATCAGGAACATAGGTACCTGTGACAAGGATTGGTAAGTCAGGTACTCTGAAATCAATAGTAAGAAAAACACAAGAATTACTGATAGGGATGTGTAAGCTCGCCCGATTCACAAGAGTATAGTGCATGAACACGTTATGGGCCCAAGTGCGTATAAATTTGGTGAAATAAAGAGTCGGGCGACCTGCGCGCTCTATCATGTCCACTTCCCATAGGACATCCGGTGCAAAGTGTAAGGAGACAGCTGTGCACTGAATGGGTCATTGCCGGTGTGTGCAGGATTGAATCTGCAACCCCCGTATACTAGAAGTGTACGGAGTCATGAATCGATTGCCATGCGGGGAATGTGAAGCCTGTGGTGTCTCATTGAGGTGACCCCATATGCCAAAAGGGGCCACCATAGAAGTGACTGGGCCGACAAAGTGCTAGAACTTGTGTCTCCTTAGCGGTGACACAAATGCCAGGAGGAGTCGCCGTTGTATAGGTGGCAGCAAAGGCAGGGTCGATGGCTTGCCAGCTGGTATGGCATCAACCCCGTATGCCAGTAGGGGCAGTGGTACTGAGAATGGTTGTACGACGTAACAATGCAGGGAAATGCATTGCATGCTTTAACCACACATTTCTACCCTGCAGTTTTTGTTTTTTACCAAAAAAAGAGAGAGTTTCCCAGGGACCAGAAAGGACTGGGTATCAGATACTTATCAAAAAAAGAGAAATTCCTTTCTGTGTATTAATCTTTCAGTTAGTGACCATGAGGCCTACACATATTTAATCAATTCTTGTTACTTTGTGATTATAGCATTAGTTAGATATTTAATTAACATTAGTACTCCACACTAGAATGTAATTTTTTGTTACTCTCAAAGTTTTATTTATATAAGGAAACATTTACATTTGTAAACCATATATTAAAATTGCATACAATTGGTACTTTAAAAAGGGTGCTCTGTTACACTCTTATCCACTCTCTAACAATTCCGAGTTACGGTATCTATTGCAGAGTCACACCAATTAAAAAAGTTATATACTTTCGTCGGTTCAAGTTAAATACACATTACATATAATTCATACACAATAAAAGTCCCACTGTCGACGCGTTTCGGTGCGTTGGTTACATTTATGGCACCTTCCTCAGGACGGACGAAATTTAAAACCAAAGATTATTTACTTCTTTCTACAAAAGAAAAATGGATATAATTAATACAATGTTCCTATAGAGAGTTTTGTTCTAGTTGTGGACTGGTCTAAGGTTATTCATTATTTACATGTTTAATGCCCTTACTTGGAGTATAGGTATTGAATTCCTTATGTTAATGTTCAGGACAGTTATATTTCCTTTTGAAATTGCGGTTAAATCACTCGCATCATAGTCTTTTGAGTCATTGACTTTCTACAAAAGAAAAAAAACATTGGATTATATGCCATACTGCAGATAGTTCTGGCTTGTTCTTACATTTCTCCTGTGCCACTTACTCATAAAATTTTAATAGACCCTTTATTTTAGGGGTGTCAGTTGAAGCCGGTGCGATTTTTCAATATGCACCATCAATATTAGGTAATCTTGCTGTGCCTGTAAAGTACACGAAGATTACTCAAAGGGTGTATTTCATAATTTTTAAACCACTGGATGTATATGGAGTTTATCACCCTAATACATACCGATAGCTTTTCCATCTAATGCCGGCACTTAGGCTGTTCTTGCTTGCACCCACTTACGTGGTATCTTTATACCTATGCCAGAATAACATGACATTGTGTTTTAGTAAATTGATGCACAATGATCGTCACTTGTCATTATACCCATCATTGTTGGTTTTAAAAAGTGGTATACATACCTATTGGGGATGTAGTGTCCTTTAAATGCCTGAGATGCAGCGTTAGATTTCTGTTTCTTTAAACGCTATAGGTCTCACTTTATGACGGAGAGATGTTTTCAATTCAATCTTCTCCCGACCTACACAGTGAATAAATCATATTTGGTCGGGTGTCCTGGGCCAAAAGTGACATCGCATTTATTACTACGTCTACGTATCTTCATAGTTTCCCTGGTTTGTATAACTACACTTCACATTACACTTATTTTTCTACATTTACTAATCTTATGACTTTGTTGGCTGAATTTTGGCCATTCTTTTAGGCACCCACTTGTTTTCTTTTAGTGACGCTCTTAGTTTTTAAAAAAGCCCCTCAATTGAGCTGGTACTATTGGCTTATGGTTAGTGCTGTGGTGCCAGAATTCTGTGCTTACTCGTTTAGGGTCTGAAGCACTCCTAGCGAGAAACCGTTTTATGCTTATTATATAAGCCTGCAGGGATATAGTCTGCCTTAGCGCGCTTTCTTATTAAGGGTCAGAGGTAAAGGAAAATCTAAACTTTTCTCTCAAGGACAGCATAAGGCTGTTCTGTTCTTATTATGTAAACCTGCAGGGATATAGTCTGCCTCAGCGCACTTTCTCAGCAAAGGTGAGAGGTAATGGAAAATCACAACTTGTTCTCTCAAGGACTGCATAAGGCTGTTCTTACTGCTTGTTTACAACCCCAGGGATTTAAACCTCTGTTTGCTAGCTCCCAAGTGCAAGATCCTTACCTTCTAGACCGGTCATTCGGCGAACCTGCTTGCAACGGCTTCCTGCTTTGACCGCTCCTAATGACACCAGTCAAAGACGCGGGCCTTAAATACCCTTTCGTTTAGATAATTGAGTATCAATTGTCTACTCAATTGGTACAATCGAGTTTGTTTGCGGCACCTGTGTAGGCGCCATTTTGGTAGTTTTTTAGCCTCAAATCTTATGGGGACTACAGTCCCACTGGCTTTTTACTCGCTCTATATTTAGTTTGCGGCGCCCATGCATCAGCATTATTTTCATGAGTATTCAAGTATAGCCCCAATTGGGGCTTTAGATCCCCGAAATATGATATTTCGCTGACTATATAATCGATTTGCGGCGCCCGTGTGTCAGCGCCATTTTGGTAGTTTTTTGATGGGGGTCCTGTGGGGACTACAAATCCGCAAATTCGAACCCTGTGTTCATTACGTAATCACAGGAGTTTAAACTTCAGCGCCCATCATCTAGTTGAAACGGCACGCTACTTTAGTGCTCCTTATATTTATTTATTAATCTTGCTTAGACCTGCGCCGGCGCACGTGTTCTTCGCCATTTTGGTAGTTTTTCGTGGTCTTATTGGGACTACAAGACCGCGAGTTCGAACCCTATGTTCACTACATCTCTAGGATGTGTTGTTGAAATTTCTTCCTCTATCTATCACAATATTTGTTTGCTGCACATATTAGATTTCTACAGTTTTAATCACAATTTTCTAAGCAATGAATTAAGCATATACTCCAATCATATGTTCTAATATCATTCGAACTGGTATTCCGTAGTAGGAGTGCTGTAGCATGCAATGTTTGATTTAACTTATAAAGAGAGACAATTTATCATGCAATATTTTTTACACAGGCTCAGATGATAATAGCTGTATCCCAATTCTATCTTACTATTTTACACATACACATAGGTATTTGTTCAAATGTAGTGTGACTATGTGATACAGTTCTTATTTTCTATAGATTTAAGGACAGTTCTAATCACATTTTTTCTAAGCACAGAAAAAAGCATATACTCAAATTTTATTCACGCTGGTATTCAGTAATGGCATGTATATCACTCTTGTTAATTTCAGATGATTTAAACAAAAAGGAGGTATACAATATTATCTGATCATTCTGTCCCATTCCTCTCGACCATTAAGTCCTTGATAATATGACTTGAATTTGGACATATAAAATTGTTCCCTTTGTTTTCGTTTTCTGTTCAAATCACCTCCTCTTACTGAAATCTTAATCTTTTCCAGAATGAACCACTTAATTTCATCAATATTGTGATTTTCAGCTATCCAGTGCTCTACCAGAGGGGCATTCTTTTTTTGGTTTCTTATTGCGGAGCGATGTTCCGTCAGACGCAGGCGTATTTCGCGCCCCGTCTCTCCAATGTAACATTTGTTACACGGACACAGCAAAAGATACACTACATTGCTAGTGCGGCAATTGACGTGCTCATTCATCCAATGGGTTATGCCCTGCACTTCTAATTTGTCAGTCTTGATAATATTCTTGCAATGCGAGCAAGAGCCACAGGGCAAATTTCCCCTAATGGGATTACTGGTCACAACATTTCTTTGTCCTCCACTTTTTGGTTCTTTAAAAGTATGCACTAGGTGGTTTCCTATGGTCATATTTCTCCTATATGCATAGGTTGGTTTTGTCATGGGTATTGTTCCTGATTTGTTTAATATGCCCCAGTTCTTATTTATCAGATGTTTTACTTTATTGCTAAAACCATTATAGTCAGAAACCATAATAATTCCATCATTGCGGTTGTTTGTTTTCGAAGATGCCTCGAATAAATTGTCACGATTATAATACTTAGCACGTGTATATGCTTGTCTTATTAATCGCTTGGGGTATCCTCTCTGCGCAAGTTTAATTTTTAAGATAGCTGCATGTTTTTCGTAGCTTGTTCTGTCACTACAATTCCGCCTTACTCTTAGGAATTGACTAAAGGGTATCCCATCTTTTTGACATTTGGGGTGGTAGCTCGTATGATAAAGTAGGGTATTGCGGTCTGTGGGATTTACAAACAAGTCTACATTTAGGACTCCTTCTTTTTCGTGAATCTTAATATCTAAAAAGTCTACTGATACTTGGCTTTTATTGGAAGTGAACTTAAGGTTTGGATCCCCACAGTTTATCCATTCTAAGAAGGTGTCTAGTTCCCTTTCCTGACCGTCCCAAATAAAGAAAATATCATCTATAAAGCGCGACCAGCACTTTACGTTCTCGAAAAAAGGACACATTTCGTTGTAAATATGCTGGGTCTCAAATCTGCCTACATATAAACATGCCAGGCTGGGAGCACATGTGGCTCCCATACTGGTGCCTTTGATCTGACAGTAATAATCCTGTTTAAATAGAAAGATATTATTCTGTAAAATTATCTCGATACATTCTATAATAAAAATGTTCTGCAAAGTTAAATCGCCATTTTCATCACCTAAAATGTCCCTCATCATTCTTACAGTGTCTTCTTGTGGGATATTCGTATATAATGCTTCGATATCCAGACAAACCAACCATTGTGTATCTTTATTGAATTCTCTCCCCTCTATTTTAGAAATCATATGGGTGGTGTCTTTTATATACGAGGGTAATTGTGTGACCAAAGGCTGAATGAAATGGTCCACGTACTTACTAAGTGGCTCAGTCAAAGATTCGATGCCTGACACTATAGGGCGCATTGGAGGATTTTCCAAGTTTTTATGCACCTTAGGCAACCCATATAGTGCAGGGACCTTAGGGTGCTCGTTTATAAGGAATCTATATTCCTCCTCACAAATTATACTGTCTTCTTTAGCAAAATTTACAACATCATGAACCTTTTTCTTGAGATTATTCCATTCTTTCACATTACTCCGTTTATAGTGTAACTCATTGTTCAGAAGTGTTAGCATTCTTTTTTCATAATCTTCTGTGGTTAAGACCACTATACTACCCCCCTTGTCTCCAGGTTTTATCGTGATGTCATCACTGGATGACAGGGATTTTAATGCCTCCCTTTCTTCTTTTGATAAGTTATTTTCAGTCCATGCCTGTGTATCTAGTAACTTCTCTAAACCAATGGTCACTGCTTTTTCAAAAGTATCTACCTCTGGTCCTACCATCCCTATATTTGGTGTCCATGTGGACAGTGGTTTTAAGCCAGATTTGTTGGTGGTTTCTCTGTCTTCTTTTCCCTCAAAAAACTTTTTGATTCTAATTTTACTGAATAGGTCCCTTACATCCCTTTCAATGTTGAATCTACACCCTATTGTGCTAGGGGCAAAACCCAAACCCTTTTCTAGGACACTAGTTTCATGTTTAGTTAGTATTTTATTTGAAAGGTTATTTATTGGGGCTTTGTGGGCTTCTACCTCTATTGTCTGTCCATGTTTGGGGAATACAGAGTTCTCTTCCGTTATTCCCACTCTTTGTGGCTGCGGGTCCGCATGTATGGTCTCCTTGTCATTCCCCCTGTTTGCTGGTTGCCCTGACGTCCCCTCCCCCGGGCTCTGTAGCCTCTTTGCTGTCGCCTCTGTGGCTGTCCTAAAAAAACTGGTTGATATTCTCTGTTATTTGGCTGGCCTCCTTCTCTTGCCTCCTTACTATTTCTTGAGTCCTGATGATTATCCCCTTCTGAGTCGGAGCTATTATAGGAGGTATCAGAGAATGTCACATTCTTTTTATGATACCTGTTTCTATTATAGGTAAATTGTTTGCCATTATATTCTGTAGGTGCTGGTTGCTCATAGTAGTCTTTTTGGATATATGGGTACACAGATTCAATTTTATAGTTGGCTATATCCTTGCGCAGTTTATTTGTTTTTTTGTTTATCATGTACTCCTGGTATCCACTGATATCCTCCTTTATCTCGTCTAATTTTTTCTTTGCGTCTTCTAATGCTGTGCTATCATTAAGTTGTTTTTCAAGGGTTTCGATTTCCTCCCTCTCTATTATGATTATAGCTTGTGCAGTCTCTATTATGAGCAACATCCAGTCGCGACTGCATCTGTTCGCGATTAGTGTCAAGCTTTCCTTGAACTTCTCATTATTTACGAACAGACCCGGTTCGTTCCTAATTTGAAGCCCTACTGGTATAATACCTTTCCTACAATACTGAATTATGAACTCAGAATGTAATTCTGTTCGTATCATTTTTTTCTTTAGGTTCCAGAGTTTGTTCCACCTCTCATCATCGTTTTTCGTCAGTGTCATGGAATTAATAGTTTTTGATGAATCTCCTATTAGTTGTTTAAATTGGTCTTCTGAAAAACCAAACGTACGTAGTGTATCCATTTTATTACTTATTTAGTTATTTTGCACCCACTCTCCAGCTACAAGAGCTGTAGAACAATCTCCAAAAAAAGAGAGAGTTTCCCAGGGACCAGAAAGGACTGGGTATCAGATACTTATCAAAAAAAGAGAAATTCCTTTCTGTGTATTAATCTTTCAGTTAGTGACCATGAGGCCTACACATATTTAATCAATTCTTGTTACTTTGTGATTATAGCATTAGTTAGATATTTAATTAACATTAGTACTCCACACTAGAATGTCATTTTTTGTTACTCTCAAAGTTTTATTTATATAAGGAAACATTTACATTTGTAAACCATATATTAAAATTGCATACAATTGGTACTTTAAAAAGGGTGCTCTGTTACACTCTTGTCCACTCTCTAACAATTCCGAGTTATGGTATCTATCGCAGAGTCACACCAATTAAAAAAGTTATATACTTTCGTCGGTTCAAGTTAAATACACATTACATATAATCCATACACAATAAAAGTCCCACTGTCGACGCGTTTCGGTGCGTTGGTTACATTTATGGCACCTTCCTCAGGACGGACGAAATTTAAAACCAAAGATTATTTACTTCTTTCTACAAAAGAAAAATGGATATAATTAATACAATGTTCCTATAGAGAGTTTTGTTCTAGTTGTGGACTGGTCTAAGGTTATTCATTATTTACATGTTTAATGCCCTTACTTGGAGTATAGGTATTGAATTCCTTATGTTAATGTTCAGGACAGTTATATTTCCTTTTGAAATTGCGGTTAAATCACTCACATCATAGTCTTTTGAGTCATTGACTTTCTACAAAAGAAAAAGAGCATTGGATTATATGCCATACTGGAGATAGTTCTGGCTTGTTCTTACATTTCTCCTGTGCCACTTACTCATAAAATTTTAATAGACCCTTTATTTTAGGGGTGTCAGTTGAAGCCGGTGCGATTTTTCAATATGCACCATCAATATTAGGTAATCTTGCTGTGCCTGTAAAGTACACGAAGATTACTCAAAGGGTGTATTTCATAATTTTTAAACCACTGGATGTATATGGAGTTTATCACCCTAATACATACCGATAGCTTTTCCACCTAATGCCGGCACTTAGGCTGTTCTTGCTTGCACCCACTTACGTGGTATCTTTATACCTATGCCAGAATAACATGACGTTGTGTTTTAGTAAATTGATGCACAATGATCGTCACTTGTCATTATACCCATCATTGTTGGTTTTAAAAAGTGGTATACATACCTATTGGGGATGTAGTGTCCTTTAAATGCCTGAGATGCAGCGTTAGATTTCTGTTTCTTTAAACGCTATAGGTCTCGCTTTATGACGGAGAGATGTTTTCAATTCAATCTTCTCCCGACCTACACAGTGAATAAATCATATTTGGTTGGGTGTCCTGGGCCAAAAGTGACATCGCATTTATTACTACGTCTACGTATCTTCATAGTTTCCCTGGTTTGTATAACTACACTTCACATTACACTTATTTTTCTACATTTACTAATCTTATGACTTTGTTGGCTGAATTTTGGCCATTCTTTTAGGCACCCACTTGTTTTCTTTTAGTGACGCTCTTAGTTTTTAAAAAAGCCCCTCAATTGAGCTGGTACTATTGGCTTATGGTTAGTGCTGTGGTGCCAGAATTCTGTGCTTACTCGTTTAGGGTCTGAAGCACTCCTAGCGAGAAACCGTTTTATGCTTATTATATAAGCCTGCAGGGATATAGTCTGCCTTAGCGCGCTTTCTTATTAAGGGTCAGAGGTAAAGGAAAATCTAAACTTTTCTCTCAAGGACAGCATAAGGCTGTTCTGTTCTTATTATGTAAACCTGCAGGGATATAGTCTGCCTCAGCGCACTTTCTCAGCAAAGGTGAGAGGTAATGGAAAATCACAACTTGTTCTCTCAAGGACAGCATAAGGCTGTTCTTACTGCTTGTTTACAACCCCAGGGATTTAAACCTCTGTTTGCTAGCTCCCAAGTGCAAGATCCTTACCTTCTAGACCGGTCATTCGGCGAACCTGCTTGCAACGGCTTCCTGCTTTGACCGCTCCTAATGACATCAGTCAAAGACGCGGGCCTTAAATACCCTTTCGTTTAGATAATTGAGTATCAATTGTCTACTCAATTGGTACAATCAAGTTTGTTTGCGGCACCTGTGTAGGCGCCATTTTGGTAGTTTTTTAGCCTCAAATCTTATGGGGACTACAGTCCCACTGGCTTTTTACTCGCTCTATATTTAGTTTGCGGCGCCCATGCATCAGCATTATTTTCATGAGTATTCAAGTATAGCCCCAATTGGGGCTTTAGATCCCCGAAATATGATATTTCGCTGACTATATAATCGATTTGCGGCGCCCGTGTGTCAGCGCCATTTTGGTAGTTTTTTGATGGGGGTCCTGTGGGGACTACAAATCCGCAAATTCGAACCCTGTGTTCATTACGTAATCACAGGAGTTTAAACTTCAGCGCCCATCATCTAGTTGAAACGGCACGCTACTTTAGTGCTCCTTATATTTATTTATTAATCTTGCTTAGACCTGCGCCGGCGCACGTGTTCTTCGCCATTTTGGTAGTTTTTCGTGGTCTTATTGGGACTACAAGACCGCGAGTTCGAACCCTATGTTCACTACATCTCTAGGAGGTGTTGTTGAAATTTCTTCCTCTATCTATCACAATATTTGTTTGCTGCACATATTAGATTTCTACAGTTTTAATCACAATTTTCTAAGCAATGAATTAAGCATATACTCCAATCATATGTTCTAATATCATTCGAACTGGTATTCCGTAGTAGGAGTGCTGTAGCATGCAATGTTTGATTTTACTTATAAAGAGAGACAATTTATCATGCAATATTTTTTACACAGGCTCAGATGATAATAGCTGTATCCCAATTCTATCTTACTATTTTACACATACACATAGGTATTTGTTCAAATGTAGTGTGACTATGTGATACAGTTCTTATTTTCTATAGATTTAAGGACAGTTCTAATCACATTTTTTCTAAGCACAGAAAAAAGCATATACTCAAATTTTATTCACGCTGGTATTCAGTAATGGCATGTATATCACTCTTGTTAATTTCAGATGATTTAAACAAAAAGGAGGTATACAATATTATCTGATCATTCTGTCCCATTCCTCTCGACCATTAAGTCCTTGATAATATGACTTGAATTTGGACATATAAAATTGTTCCCTTTGTTTTCGTTTTCTGTTCAAATCACCTCCTCTTACTGAAATCTTAATCTTTTCCAGAATGAACCACTTAATTTCATCAATATTGTGATTTTCAGCTATCCAGTGCTCTACCAGAGGGGCATTCTTTTTTTGGTTTCTTATTGCGGAGCGATGTTCCGTCAGACGCAGGCGTATTTCGCGCCCCGTCTCTCCAATGTAACATTTGTTACACGGACACAGCAAAAGATACACTACATTGCTAGTGCGGCAATTGACGTGCTCATTCATCCAATGGGTTATGCCCTGCACTTCTAATTTGTCAGTCTTGATAATATTCTTGCAATGCGAGCAAGAGCCACAGGGCAAATTTCCCCTAATGGGATTACTGGTCACAACATTTCTTTGTCCTCCACTTTTTGGTTCTTTAAAAGCATGCACTAGGTGGTTTCCTATGGTCTTATTTCTCCTATATGCATAGGTTGGTTTTGTCATGGGTATTGTTCCTGATTTGTTTAATATGCCCCAGTTCTTATTTATCAGATGTTTTACTTTATTGCTAAAACCATTATAGTCAGAAACCATAATAATTCCATCATTGCGGTTGTTTGTTTTCGAAGATGCCTCGAATAAATTGTCACGATTATAATACTTAGCACGTTTATATGCTTGTCTTATTAATCGCTTGGGGTATCCTCTCTGCGCAAGTTTAATTTTTAAGATAGCTGCATGTTTTTCGTAGCTTGTTCTGTCACTACAATTCCGCCTTACTCTTAGGAATTGACTAAAGGGTATCCCATCTTTTTGACATTTGGGGTGGTAGCTCGTATGATAAAGTAGGGTATTGCGGTCTGTGGGTTTTACAAACAAGTCTACATTTAGGACTCCTTCTTTTTCGTGAATCTTAATATCTAAAAAGTCTACTGATACTTGGCTTTTATTGGAAGTGAACTTAAGGTTTGGATCCCCACAGTTTATCCATTCTAAGAAGGTGTCTAGTTCCCTTTCCTGACCGTCCCAAATAAAGAAAATATCATCTATAAAGCGCGACCAGCACTTTACGTTCTCGAAAAAAGGACACATTTCGTTGTAAATATGCTGGGTCTCAAATCTGCCTACATATAAACATGCCAGGCTGGGAGCACATGTGGCTCCCATACTGGTGCCTTTGATCTGACAGTAATAATCCTGTTTAAATAGAAAGATATTATTCTTTAAAATTATCTCGATACATTCTATAATAAAAATGTTCTGCAAAGTTAAATCGCCATTTTCATCACCTAAAATGTCCCTCATCATTCTTACAGTGTCTTCTTGTGGGATATTCGTATATAATGCTTCGATATCCAGACAAACCAACCATTGTGTATCTTTATTGAATTCTCTCCCCTCTATTTTAGAAATCATATGGGTGGTGTCTTTTATATACGAGGGTAATTGTGTGACCAAAGGCTGAATGAAATGGTCCACGTACTTACTAAGTGGCTCAGTCAAAGATTCGATGCCTGACACTATAGGGCGCATTGGAGGATTTTCCAAGTTTTTATGCACCTTAGGCAACCCATATAGTGCAGGGACCTTAGGGTGCTCGTTTATAAGGAATCTATATTCCTCCTCACAAATTATACTGTCTTCTTTAGCAAAATTTACAACATCATGAACCTTTTTCTTGAGATTATTCCATTCTTTCACATTACTCCGTTTATAGTGTAACTCATTGTTCAGAAGTGTTAGCATTCTTTTTTCATAATCTTCTGTGGTTAAGACCACTATACTACCCCCCTTGTCTCCAGGTTTTATCGTGATGTCATCACTGGATGACAGGGATTTTAATGCCTCCCTTTCTTCTTTTGATAAGTTATTTTCAGTCCATGCCTGTGTATCTAGTAACTTCTCTAAACCAATGGTCACTGCTTTTTCAAAAGTATCTACCTCTGGTCCTACCATCCCTATATTTGGTGTCCATGTGGACAGTGGTTTTAAGCCAGATTTGTTGGTGGTTTCTCTGTCTTCTTTTCCCTCAAAAAACTTTTTGATTCTAATTTTACTGAATAGGTCCCTTACATCCCTTTCAATGTTGAATCTACACCCTATTGTGCTAGGGGCAAAACCCAAACCCTTTTCTAGGACACTAGTTTCATGTTTAGTTAGTATTTTATTTGAAAGGTTATTTATTGGGGCTTTGTGGGCTTCTACCTCTATTGTCTGTCCATGTTTGGGGAATACAGAGTTCTCTTCCGTTATTCCCACTCTTTGTGGCTGCGGGTCCGCATGTATGGTCTCCTTGTCATTCCCCCTGTTTGCTGGTTGCCCTGACGTCCCCTCCCCCGGGCTCTGTAGCCTCTTTGCTGTCGCCTCTGTGGCTGTCCTAAAAAAACTGGTTGATATTCTCTGTTATTTGGCTGGCCTCCTTCTCTTGCCTCCTTACTATTTCTTGAGTCCTGATGATTATCCCCTTCTGAGTTGGAGCTATTATAGGAGGTATCAGAGAATGTCACATTCTTTTTATGATACCTGTTTCTATTATAGGTAAAGTGTTTGCCATTATATTCTGTAGGTGCTGGTTGCTCATAGTAGTCTTTTTGGATATATGGGTACACAGATTCAATTTTATAGTTGGCTATATCCTTGCGCAGTTTATTTGTTTTTTTGTTTATCATGTACTCCTGGTATCCACTGATATCCTCCTTTATCTCGTCTAATTTTTTCTTTGCGTCTTCTAACGCTGTGCTATCATTAAGTTGTTTTTCAAGGGTTTCGATTTCCTCCCTCTCTATTATGATTATAGCTTGTGCAGTCTCTATTATGAGCAACATCCAGTCGCGACTGCATCTGTTCGCGATTAGTGTCAAGCTTTCCTTGAACTTCTCATTATTTAGGAACAGACCCGGTTCGTTCCTAATTTGAAGCCCTACTGGTATAATACCTTTCCTACAATACTGAATTATGAACTCAGAATGTAATTCTGTTCGTATCATTTTTTTCTTTAGGTTCCAGAGTTTGTTCCACCTCTCATCATCGTTTTTCGTCAGTGTCATGGAATTAATAGTTTTTGATGAATCTCCTATTAGTTGTTTAAATTGGTCTTCTGAAAAACCAAACGTACGTAGTGTATCCATTTTATTACTTATTTAGTTATTTTGCACCCACTCTCCAGCTACAAGAGCTGTAGAACAATCTCCAAAAAAAGAGAGAGTTTCCCAGGGACCAGAAAGGACTGGGTATCAGATACTTATCAAAAAAAGAGAAATTCCTTTCTGTGTATTAATCTTTCAGTTAGTGACCATGAGGCCTACACATATTTAATCAATTCTTGTTACTTTGTGATTATAGCATTAGTTAGATATTTAATTAACATTAGTACTCCACACTAGAATGTCATTTTTTGTTACTCTCAAAGTTTTATTTATATAAGGAAACATTTACATTTGTAAACCATATATTAAAATTGCATACAATTGGTACTTTAAAAAGGGTGCTCTGTTACACTCTTGTCCACTCTCTAACAATTCTGAGTTATGGTATCTATCGCAGAGTCACACCAATTAAAAAAGTTATATACTTTCGTCGGTTCAAGTTAAATACACATTACATATAATTCATACACAATAAAAGTCCCACTGTCGACGCGTTTCGGTGCGTTGGTTACATTTATGGCACCTTCCTCAGGACGGACGAAATTTAAAACCAAAGATTATTTACTTCTTTCTACAAAAGAAAAATGGATATAATTAATACAATGTTCCTATAGAGAGTTTTGTTCTAGTTGTGGACTGGTCTAAGGTTATTCATTATTTACATGTTTAATGCCCTTACTTGGAGTATAGGTATTGAATTCCTTATGTTAATGTTCAGGACAGTTATATTTCCTTTTGAAATTGCGGTTAAATCACTCGCATCATAGTCTTTTGAGTCATTGACTTTCTACAAAAGAATAAGAGCATTGGATTATATGCCATACTGCAGATAGTTCTGGCTTGTTCTTACATTTCTCCTGTGCCACTTACTCATAAAATTTTAATAGACCCTTTATTTTAGGGGTGTCAGTTGAAGCCGGTGCGATTTTTCAATATGCACCATCAATATTAGGTAATCTTGCTGTGCCTGTAAAGTACAAGAAGATTACTCAAAGGGTATATTTCATAATTTTTAAACCACTGGATGTATATGGAGTTTATCACCCTAATACATACCGATAGCTTTTCCACCTAATGCCGGCACTCAGGCTGTTCTTGCTTGCACCCACTTACGTGGTATCTTTATACCTATGCCAGAATAACATGACGTTGTGTTTTAGTAAATTGATGCACAATGATCGTCACTTGTCATTATACCCATCATTGTTGGTTTTCAAAAGTGGTATACATACCTATTGGGGATGTAGTGTCCTTTAAATGCCTGAGATGCAGCGTTAGATTTCTGTTTCTTTAAACGCTATAGGTCTCGCTTTATGACGGAGAGATGTTTTCAATTCAATCTTCTCCCGACCTACACAGTGAATAAATCATATTTGGTCGGGTGTCATGGGCCAAAAGTGACATCGCATTTATTACTACGTCTACGTATCTTCATAGTTTCCCTGGTTTGTATAACTACACTTCACATTACACTTATTTTTCTACATTTACTAATCTTATGACTTTGTTGGCTGAATTTTGGCCATTCTTTTAGGCACCCACTTGTTTTCTTTTAGTGACGCTCTTAGTTTTTAAAAAAGCCCCTCAATTGAGCTGGTACTATTGGCTTATGGTTAGTGCTGTGGTGCCAGAATTCTGTGCTTACTCGTTTAGGGTCTGAAGCACTCCTAGCGAGAAACCGTTTTATGCTTATTATATAAGCCTGCAGGGATATAGTCTGCCTTAGCGCGCTTTCTTATTAAGGGTCAGAGGTAAAGCAAAATCTAAACTTTTCTCCCAAGGACAGCATAAGGCTGTTCTGTTCTTATTATGTAAACCTGCAGGGATATAGTCTGCCTCAGCGCACTTTCTCAGCAAAGGTGAGAGGTAATGGAAAATCACAACTTGTTCTCTCAAGGACAGCATAAGGCTGTTCTTACTGCTTGTTTACAACCCCAGGGATTTAAACCTCTGTTTGCTAGCTCCCAAGTGCAAGATCCTTACCTTCTAGACCGGTCATTCGGCGAACCTGCTTGCAACGGCTTCCTGCTTTGACCGCTCCTAATGACATCAGTCAAAGACGCGGGCCTTAAATACCCTTTCGTTTAGATAATTGAGTATCAATTGTCTACTCAATTGGTACAATCGAGTTTGTTTGCAGCACCTGTGTAGGCGCCATTTTGGTAGTTTTTTAGCCTCAAATCTTATGGGGACTACAGTCCCACAGGCTTTTTACTCGCTCTATATTTAGTTTGCGGCGCCCATGCATCAGCATTATTTTCATGAGTATTCAAGTATAGCCCCAATTGGGGCTTTAGATCCCAGAAATATGATATTTCGCTGACTATATAATCGATTTGCGGCGCCCGTGTGTCAGCGCCATTTTGGTAATTTTTTGATGGGGGTCCTGTGGGGACTACAAATCCGCAAATTCGAACCCTGTGTTCATTACGTAATCACAGGAGTTTAAACTTCAGCGCCCATCATCTAGTTGAAACGGCACGCTACTTTAGTGCTCCTTATATTTATTTATTAATCTTGCTTAGACCTGCGCCGGCGCACGTGTTCTTCGCCATTTTGGTAGTTTTTCGTGGTCTTATTGGGACTACAAGACCGCGAGTTCGAACCCTATGTTCACTACATCTCTAGGATGTGTTGTTGAAATTTCTTCCTCTATCTATCACAATATTTGTTTGCTGCACATATTAGATTTCTACAGTTTTAATCACAATTTTCTAAGCAATGAATTAAGCATATACTCCAATCATATGTTCTAATATCATTCGAACTGGTATTCCGTAGTAGGAGTGCTGTAGCATGCAGTGTTTGATTTTACTTATAAAGAGAGACAATTTATCATGCAATATTTTTTACACAGGCTCAGATGATAATAGCTGTATCCCAATTCTATCTTACTATTTTACACATACACATAGGTATTTGTTCAAATGTAGTGTGACTATGTGATACAGTTCTTATTTTCTATAGATTTAAGGACAGTTCTAATCACATTTTTTCTAAGCACAGAAAAAAGCATATACTCAAATTTTATTCACGCTGGCATTCAGTAATGGCATGTATATCACTCTTGTTAATTTCAGATGATTTAAACAAAAAGGAGGTATACAATATTATCTGATCATTCTGTCCCATTCCAAAATGGCGCCTACACAGGTGCCGCAAACAAACTCGATTGTACCAATTGAGTAGACAATTGATACTCAATTATCTAAACGAAAGGGTATTTAAGGCCCGCGTCTTTGACTGATGTCATTAGGAGCGGTCAAAGCAGGAAGCCGTTGCAAGCAGGTTCGCCGAATGACCGGTCTAGAAGGTAAGGATCTTGCACTTGGGAGCTAGCAAACAGAGGTTTAAATCCCTGGGGTTGTAAACAAGCAGTAAGAACAGCCTTATGCTGTCCTTGAGAGAACAAGTTGTGATTTTCCATTACCTCTCACCTTTGCTGAGAAAGTACGCTGAGGCAGACTATATCCCTGCAGGTTTACATAATAAGAACAGAACAGCCTTATGCTGTCCTTGGGAGAAAAGTTTAGATTTTCCTTTACCTCTGACCCTTAATAAGAAAGCGCGCTAAGGCAGACTATATCCCTGCAGGCTTATATAATAAGCATAAAACGGTTTCTCGCTAGGAGTGCTTCAGACCCTAAACGAGTAAGCACAGAATTCTGGCACCACAGCACTAACCATAAGCCAATAGTACCAGCTCAATTGAGGGGCTTTTTTAAAACCTAAGAGCGTCACTAAAAGAAAACAAGTGGGTGCCTAAAAGAATGGCCAAAATTCAGCCAACAAAGTCATAAGATTAGTAAATGTAGAAAAATAAGTGTAATGTGAAGTGTAGTTATACAAACCAGGGAAACTATGAAGATACGTAGACGTAGTAATAAATGCGATGTCACTTTTGGCCCATGACACCCGACCAAATATGATTTATTCACTGTGTAGGTCGGGAGAAGATTGAATTGAAAACATCTCTCCGTCATAAAGCGAGACCTATAGCGTTTAAAGAAACAGAAATCTAACGCTGCATCTCAGGCATTTAAAGGACACTACATCCCCAATAGGTATGTATACCACTTTTGAAAACCAACAATGATGGGTATAATGACAAGTGACGATCATTGTGCATCAATTTACTAAAACACAACGTCATGTTATTCTGGCATAGGTATAAAGATACCACGTAAGTGGGTGCAAGCAAGAACAGCCTGAGTGCCGGCATTAGGTGGAAAAGCTATCGGTATGTATTAGGGTGATAAACTCCATATACATCCAGTGGTTTAAAAATTATGAAATATACCCTTTGAGTAATCTTCGTGTACTTTACAGGCACAGCAAGATTACCTAATATTGATGGTGCATATTGAAAAATCGCACCGGCTTCAACTGACACCCCTAAAATAAAGGGTCTATTAAAATTTTATGAGTAAGTGGCACAGGAGAAATGTAAGAACAAGCCAGAACTATCTGCAGTATGGCATATAATCCAATGCTCTTATTCTTTTGTAGAAAGTCAATGACTCAAAAGACTATGATGCGAGTGATTTAACCGCAATTTCAAAAGGAAATATAACTGTCCTGAACATTAACATAAGGAATTCAATACCTATACTCCAAGTAAGGGCATTAAACACTTAAATAATGAATAACCTTAGACCAGTCCACAACTAGAACAAAACTCTCTATAGGAACATTGTATTAATTATATCCATTTTTCTTTTGTAGAAAGAAGTAAATAATCTTTGGTTTTAAATTTCGTCCGTCCTGAGGAAGGTGCCATACATGTAACCAACGCACCGAAACGCGTCGACAGTGGGACTTTTATTGTGTATGAATTATATGTAATGTGTATTTAACTTGAACCAACGAAAGTATATAACTTTTTTAATTGGTGTGACTCTGCGATAGATACCGTAACTCGGAATTGTTAGAGAGTGGATAAGAGTGTAACAGAGCACCCTTTTTAAAGTACCAATTGTATGCAATTTTAATATATGGTTTACAAATGTAAATGTTTCCTTATATAAATAAAACTTTGAGAGTGACAAAAAATGACATTCTAGTGTGGAGTACTAATGTTAATTAAATATCTAACTAATGCTATAATCACAAAGTAACAAGAATTGATTAAATATGTGTAGGCCTCATGGTCACTAACTGAAAGATTAATACACAGAAAGGAATTTCTCTTTTTTGATAAATTTTTGTTTTTTACAACATCTATGCTTTCACTACATATGCCATTACCATGCATCGTATATAAATATATATAATGTATTTGTGGGGGATGATCCCAAACACCCCCAACTTACCTTTAATGAAGGTAAAGGCGTGCATTGTAAAAACATACACATGGTAAAATAGGCATGCCAAAAACTCTGCGGTAAAGTCACAACTTGGTAAAAATCTAGTTGTAAAGGCTGCTTCCCCTGAGGCTTGCAAAGTCCAGTTCATTGCCTGAGAAAAACTGAAGCTGCAACCTGCAGGTCGGAAAGCACTGAGGACTGCCATTAATTACCCCGTAGACTCTGGAGAATGTCAAGAGGAGTTCTCTCCATCCCTGAACCCGGTTGGAAGCATGAGATCAACCCACTCCCTCTGGGTAAGGAAAAGATTAACTTACCTTGCCGGCGGAAGCCTGGAGCACCTCTAATCACTGTTGAAGGTGACCATGTCATAAAGAAGCAAGCTTATACTTGCCTGCTGCTGTGTGTCCTGCATGTAGACTGAATTGACTGAGCTAGGACTGGAGCATTGTACGTGTCTTTGGGTGGACACCCGCTGAAATGCTGAACCCTTTCACTCTGCTGGAAGGGATAAGACTTGAAATGGACTTGATACGGGCCCTGCGGGATTCACTGCTAAAGGTGCTGCAGAATCAAGGACACTTTTGACTATTTCCTAAGAGTCAGAGTGGACTCTTGAGTGAAATCTACTAGTAAGCATTCCCTGGATGTGGCCACCAGTGTATGGGGAATAACCCTGATCACATTACAAGGAGGCGGGTAGGACAGGGATTTGCCAGTTTAACACTGGAGCCCCAACCTCGAGTGGATGTGTTATTGACTACGAATATCATAATGCATTTTTGAATGCTTAGAGTGAGAAATAAAATACTTATTTTTAATATACAAATAGGTATTTGAACGGACATTGATTTATTGGCATTAGTGAGTGCAGTCTAAGTTATGAGTCATGTCCACTAAACTTTCTACACTGCCCCCCTGAGGGAGCCTTTGATCTCTTGTCCACAGCTATAATCTATCAATGAATCAGTAGATTTGTAGAGTGATCCTTGTCACTTGTGAGTGTATCCGGGTGCTGGCAGGGTCCAGTTGATTAGCTGAATAGCCATGTATACAGGGACTTTCGGAAATCTGGAAGAGATAGGGAGGTCAGTAAATGAACAGGTAGCTCACCCTATGTCTCTGCTGCTAGGTAGGAGAAGGAGTGACCTCCGCATCTGCTACATCGGATGAGGGGGGTGAGGGCTAGAGAAAGGGACGTGGAGTGGAGGTGGCTGGTGGGCTGATGGAAGTTCAGGTAACGGTTCAAGTAGGGAGGTCCACAGTCGTGTCTTGATAACAGACATGGCTGGCACATAATGAGTGGCGTTATACGTTACTCATCTTTTCATCACAATTGATGGGTACTGTGCTACCGTCTCATCCTAGGCTCTTTCCAGAATGCCCTTAGAAATCAAAAGGCAAAACTATCTTGCATTATTCTTTTGCAAAGCAAGCTATGCATGAATGCATTCCAAATGTAGCGAGTCATAACAGGGCTATAGAGTTACTTTTATTAACCTATGAGAGTTTAGAGACCATTATTGTAAATGCTTTTCAGAAGCCAACTTTATGTTTACAAAATTCTCTTTTGTCATTCAAATATTCATCATCAAACCATATTTCCTTCGCATCCTTTTCATCATAGTCATGCCACAGAGGCGGAGTCTGTCTTCTAGATTTTCTATTGAGTTTGTACTACAGCATACGTAACTGATTGTTTGGCTAGTCTACAAATCCATGCTTTTGTTAGTTAACAGATAAGGGGGCTCTATGCAAGTCTCTTAAACTCTTTGATCAGGCAAGGAAGACCTTCATTAATGTATTGGAAGACACAGTCTTCACATTTGTCTCTCAAAAGACCCCACCATTCAAGATTGCAAGAAGAGTTTTGCAAGTGCCTCCCATGGCTGTTGGGCACTTGGTGAGATTACAATGGATGGGAACTCTTACAGCATGTCCAGCAAACCTTTTGGAGTAATTGGTCCCTCATTCCTTCCTGATATTCAAATCACCTGTTTAGAGCATTATCCCTTTAGGGAAGCTCACACTCATCAGCTATAATACAGTATTTACTAATGGGCAGACAGATTCATATTGGAGTACAGGTATACATTAAGTATTTGACTTGATTTACCGATCCTGCTGTCAATTCTTAACTGAATTGCTAGTGGCATAGCAGAAGGTAATTCAATTTTGCAGATTACACACAAAGTGGACTTCTTTACAAAGTGGACTTCTTTACAAAGGTGTGAAGCCTTTACTCCGCAGTTGTTACTCAACATGACCTTCACCCTGTGGTCTTTACTATGCAGGTAAGTACCATGCAGTAAAGAATATTTAATGGGGTTTTACCTTAACCACACAGTATTTTACTCGACAGATAAGTAGATATATATATATTTGTTTTTAAAAAGCATTATTTTAATGTTAATTTTTTTAAAGGGAAATGGTGCAGGTAAAGGTAATGGAAGGTTAGAGGCGATTTAAGAGGTAAGTGGTGGGTAGGGGTATAATAGACAAGGGTGACTTTAGGGTTAAGGTGTGGGTGAAGGTAAAAGGAGGTAAGGGTGATGTTAGGGTTTAGCAGTGGGTAGAGGTAAAGGGGCAAGGAAGATTTTAGGATTAAGGGGTGGGTAGAAGTAAAGGGAGGTAAGGGTGATTTGAGCATTCGGGGTGGGGAGAGGGAAGCGGAAATATGGGTGATATTAGGATTAAGGGGTGAGAAGAGATCAAGGGTGTAAGGGTGATTTTAGAATTAAGGGATGGGTAGAAATAAAGGTAGGTAAGGGTTGATGAGTAGGGGTAAAGGAAGGTAATGGTGATTTTAGGGTTAAGGGGTGGGAAGAGATAAGGGTGATATTAGGGGATGAGGTGGGGAGAGGTAAAGGGAGGTATGGCATATTTGGGGGGTTAGGGGCGGGTGGATGCTTAGGGAGGGGAGGGTGATTTTAGGGTTTAGTGGTGGGTAGAGGTAGGTAATGAGGGTTTACATTAAAAAAGTGTGGTTACAATGTTTGAGAAACATGTCATGTAAAGTCTGAAAAATATTTTGCTTTTTAACACAGTATATCTGACACATTGCACTCCTTCAACTAGATTACATTTTTTTCGCACTGATGCAGTGAAATTTACTCTAATATTTGCCCCGACCAATAATGCATAACAGTATTAGCTACTAGTAACCCATGCAAAAATGACATTGACCGATCAGTTCGAACATTCAATCAATAAATCATTTGTACTGTGCAGCACTGTCACCCCTAGGAGTATCTGGGTGCTGAGGTTGCCATGTCTCCATCAAGAGCCAGGTCTTGAGTTTCTTTCTAAAGTCCACCGGGGAGGGTGCTGTTCATAGTTGGAGGGGCAGGTCAATCCAGGACTTGGTGGTGATATAAGAGAAGGAGCAGCCCCCTCTGTGGCTGCGATGGATGCAGGGTGTGTACGAGGGCGAGTGAGGAAGAGTGCAGGTGTTTTGCGGGCAGATGAAAGTTCATTTGATGGTTGATGTAGGATGGTCCTTGATCATGCAGAGCTTTTTATGTGCATGAGGATTTTGAACTGGCATCTTTTCTGGATGGGGAGCTAGTGGAGGTATCTAAGTTGAGGGGTCATGTGGGGCTGTTTGGGGAGATCAAGGATGAGTCTAGCTGTGGGATTGTGTATGGTCTGGAGTGTTCTGAAGAGCTGGATGGAAATTCCAGTGTAGTGAGCGCTGCAGTAGTCGAGGTAGCTGGTGATGAGGGCATGCTTGACAGTCTTTCTAGTGTTGATTGGTATCTATCTGATGACTCTGTGCAGAATGAGGAGGGTATGAAAGCAGGAGGAGGTAACCATGTTGACTTGTTGTTTCATGGTCAGTTGGCTGTCGAGGATGATGCCAAGGTTGCGTGCATGGTCTGTCGGTGTGGGTGTTAGTTGAGTCCTGCTGGCCACCAGCTGTGGTCCCATGCGGAGTTGTTCTTCCTGAAGATCACTACTTCTGTTTTGTCAGAGCTGAATTTGAGGCAGTTGTCTCTTATCCATTTGGCTGCGTTGGTCATGGCGTTGCAGAAGTTATGTTTGGCATTGGAGGGGTCCTCAGTGAGTGAAAGGATTAGTTGAATATCAAAAAGAGAGGGAGGTAGAGGGAAAAGCTTAGGCTCACCCTCGAAGTTCAGGTAAGTCACAAAAAATCTCTGGAACAGATATCAAGAGCCTAGTTATTAAATGATGTCCTATTCGCAACGCTCACTGGAGTTGGAATAGCGTGTATAGTGAAAGAAAAGGAGAGATTGCTCTTTTTCTTAGTGTCTCCTCACTCACCAGGGTTGCCCCATGGTGACATGCTTCATCATGGGGGTCCTTCCAGCCCTCTACGGACTGGGGCGTGCTACGACTTGCGAATTACGTAGGAGCACTTTAATAATAGACTATGTGTGGTGCAAGTTTGTAATGTGGTGGAGTGGATTATGTGTGAATGAATTAAAATTACTTGCCTAGTAAGCTCTAAACAATTTTTATTCTAGCTCCTAGGTGGTATAGTTAAAACCGGGGTAGAATGATTAGGGTACCTAAATGTCAATGAATCCAGGAGTGCCTATCAGTTCCTATCTGTCAACTAGTTTTGTGCGTCCCCCTAGCACTTCCTCAGGACTACACAGGGACCAGCCCTGTGTTCGCCACTCCTACTAGATGCTTCAATGAGCAAATGAGAAAACAAATAAATAAATATAACAAATATAAGGAAATTCTGCAAATAATAAAGCATGCATATGATACCTCCGTAACAAATTGTATCACGTGGTTCATGGAAAAGGGGCCTAACTGTGCCCCATGATCTCGAAGGGGTAAGTATCCCGTCTTTTTGATAAGCAGGATACCTCCGGCAATTATACCTACTAGTTTGCCGTCTGGACCGAGCTTACTAGGCAGGTCATTTTAATTCATTCACACATAATCCACTCCACCACATCACAAACTTGCACCACACATAGAACGCAGCTGGTAGAATAAATGCGTGTCCAGTGGACCGGATGACTCCGGGAGAGAATAGAAAGTGTCGCCGGAACAAAGGTCAGCAATCATCCGTAATCCCAGACGCGTCACATGCTTAGACATACCAGAGGGCTGAAGAGGAGGGAAAGCAGGGTGATTCACTATTGGCACGGCGTTTGCCCAGAGTAAAGGGAGATGTGAAAGCCGGCAAAGACCAGTCCAAGCCCAGTGCAGCATGTCAACAGTATCCACCTCCGCCCGGGGGCGGACAACAGGCACAAAAAGCGCAGTAGTCAAGGACCAAGGAGAGGCTATATCTGCCTCAACCACCACATGGGGCTGGTAAGGAGTGGGATGAACCCAGAATGCAAAAAACTGGCCTGTGCACAGAGAGCATATATCTTGAAGTCCGGAGCACCCAGACCACCAGCGGACATGGGGAGAATGAGAATATCATACGCCACCCTCGGTTGTCTACCTACCCAAACGAGTGAAATGATCAAATAGTGTAACTTACAAAAGAAATGGGCGGTGAGGAGAATCGGGACATTCAGGAATAAGTAGAGGAATTTCGGCAATACAACCATCTTGGCTATGGCGATCCGGCCAGCCAAGGACAGTGGAAGCCTGCCCCAAACAAAAATCTTAGATTCCAGCCAATATACAGCGCAGCCAAAGTTTGACCTCCACAATTCGTCAAGGTCTCTGCTCAACCAGATACCCAAATATCACATTGGGTCAGCCGCCCACACAAATGGGAAATCAGGAGTGAACGAGACAGTGGCATTCGTCAGAGGTAACAGGACCGACTTACTCCATTTTATTTGTATGCCAGAGAGACCGCCAAATCAAATGATTTCCCTGACCAAGGGGCTGAGGTTGTCCTGAGGGTGGCGGACATACAGAGTCACATCGTCTGCATACATGGAGACAAGAAGGGAGCAAGAAGAAAAGCCTATCCCCCTATGCGTATGATGCTGCCTGAGCCTGGCAGCAAGGGGCTCCATTGCGATGGTAAAAAGCATAGGTGATAATGGACACCCCAGCCGGGTGCCACAGCTAATACTAATGGGGTCGGTGACCTGACCGTTAACACGTAAACGGGCCGAAGGGGCGGCGTAGAGAAGCGTGATTTTACGCAAGAAAATTTCACTGAAGCTCATACGGGGTAAATGATAAAATTGAAAGGGCCACTCAAGAGTATCGAATGCTTTCGTTGCATTCAGCAGGGCAGCTTCGGCGGGGAGAGCAGGATTATTTTGGTGGACGGCGGAAAAAATTGTGCAAAGGTTATGTGACGTTTCCTACCGGAAATAAAGCCGGATTGATCCGGGAGAGCCATGACTGTCATAAGGAGCAGAAGGCTATAAGCTTGGCAAAGATTTAGTTATCAGTATTAGGGAAAGGGGGCAATAGGAATCACAGCGATCAGCAGGTTTGTCGGGTTTAAGGAGCAAGGTGATCAAGGCTTCCCGGAGAGACTGCAGAAAAAGACCATTGTCAAAAGACTCATTGTACATGGCTGCCAAATGCGGCTCTAAGAGGTCTGCGTACATTTTATAAAAGGAGGCCGGGATACCATCAAGCCCCGGAGCTTTTTCCGTGGGTAAACTGGTAATGGTCACGAGAATTTCTTCCCTAGTGAAGGATGTGTCCAAGAATTCCCTGTGGTAGTCCTCCAGCCAGACCAGCGCAATGTAGTCAAAGTATTGATCAAAGGCCTCGCGCGACGGGGAAGCACCTGCCGAGTATAGCTGCGTGTAGAAGTCCAAAGGATGGGAACTGATCTCCTCCGGGTGGTAGTTCTAGAAGGTCCCCCATCTTCCAGGGCAGTTACGTAAGAGGCAGGGCGTGGTAGGAGGAGAAGATTAGCAAGAGTACGACCCGGGCGATCGCTCTCACCGAAACAACACGCGGTTTAAAAAAGAGAGTTCACAATCTGCTGCTTCAGTGAACTGGGTATATTTTTGGCGTATGCGAGCTAAGTTATCAGGACCAGGGGATGCAGCCTGGGTGGCATCCAACTCCTGGATCTCCTTTTCAAGCTCAGCAAGAGTTGAACGAAGAGAACGGAGCACACCAGATTGTTTAGATATACACTCACCCCGATTCACCATCTTAAAACCCTCCCAAAGGACAGACGCCGAGTCTACGGCGCCCTTATTAAGTTTGAAATAATGAACTATAGCAGTTTGGATTTCTGCACAGAATACTGAGTCCCATAAGACATTTGGTGGAATACGCCCGGAGAAGGTACGCTTTGGAGATTGGGGAAGGCGGAGGCGGATCTGGACCGGAAAGTGGTCTGAAAAAGTGCGCGCCTTATGTGTTGCATCAGTAAGCCAGAGCAGGATGTCCAGAGAGGAAAGCCAGTAATCGATGCAAGACCAGCACCCCCTCGCGCTGAACACATAGGTGCCCTCCGGCCATCGGGCCGGAGGTGGTGCCATGCGTCATAGAGGGAGTTCTCCATTATAATAGAGGAGAGGGCCGTGGTGGCACGAGGGTGGAACGCCTGGAGACCAGACCTATCAATCGTGGCAGATAAAGCAACATTGAAATCCCCGCCTCAGATGACTGCCGCAGGACCACAGGAAGAGATGAGGTGCCAGACGTGATTAAAAAAAAAGGGTCATCAGTGTTGGGACCATAGACCGCAGTGAGTGTAATAGGTTGGGCCAGCAGTGAACCGTGCATTATTACACACTTGCCCTTGGGGCCGTTGAGTGCGTGAGCAGTGTGCCAGAGAAGACCCCGGCATATTAGAATGGAGACTCCCCTAGCGTAGGAGGAGTGGGTGGAAGAGGGAGTTTCGCCAAAATAGCACGCCTGGAGACGGGAAAGGGAGGAGGGTAGGAGGTGTGTCTCCTGCAGCATACAAATGTCGACCCGATGCCTCTGCAGATGTGAGTGTATCAGCTGTGTCTTACGGTGATCGTTTAGGCCACGGACATTCCAGATCTAGCAAATTGTGTCAGACATGAGGGAGAGATGGTATGTGTGGCGAGGCGCAGCGCAGGAGAGAAGCACCGCAAGTCGGAGATATCTGCACGGATAAGGAGGCAATCAGGAAGACCCCTGAAGAGGATTGTGAAACCCCCATGGTGGTGGAATGAGGGCTTAATGACAAGGCCCGTTGAGGGGTTGGACCAGGTGCCCCTCACAACTACATCCCACAAAGGCAGCAAGGGTTCCAGCTGCAAGGCTAGGGGACCAGTGGCAGCATAAAGCAATGTTTCCTGGGAGCTAAAGTCAGCAGAAAAGGTCAAGCACAGTGCAGTGTCATGACGAGTGTGACATGAAGGAACAATACCAAACAGAAAAACAGCAAAAGACAGCAAAAACAAACCCACTAGCAAAGATAGAGCCCCCAAACCAGACCACCCACAAACCCAAAACCATCCCACTGACCCAAATAGAAGAAACCCCACCATTCCCGCACCCACTCCAACCCCCCAACTAGGCTGAGAGGACCACCCACCCCACCCTGGGAACCCACAACTGGGAAGGGATAACACAGCAAGAACAGTGGCAATCATCCCGGTGGGGGCATGGCGGGACTCAGCGAACACCCCTGCAAAGAAGCAGGGTGGCCAAACTTGGGTTGGAAGGCGCCATCCAAAACAGACATCATATTAATCATAGAACTATTGTTGGCACAGTCAATCGTTGTCGCTCAACCGGTAAGCGCTCTCGAATGGAGACTTGGGAGGGGAGGAACGGGCCTCCTTCTCCAGCCTCTTAGCAAACGCCAGGGCCTCCCTTGGGTCAGGAAATACAAGTGTCTTGGAGTCCTGTCAGATCCTCAACTTCGTTGGGTAGGCCAGGGAGTACGTGACACCATGTTTCGGGAGGATGCGTTTGGCCAGCAGGAACTTCCTCCTGGCAGCTTGTACAGTGAGGGTGAAGGAGAGAGTATTTCCCTGGTGCTTAATGGTGCCCTGTCGCGTGCAGCTCGGAGGATGGCATCACGGTCCCGGATATTCAGGATTTTCGCCACGATGGAACGGGGTGGCAGACCAGGACCAGGGCGCGGGCCCAGGGAGTGGTGGGCTCGTTCCACGATGAAGAACTGGGATAAGACGTCCCCGAAGAGCTTCGTGATGAGTTGCTCTATGAAGTCCTCCATTTTTGAGATGTTGGTTGACTCCGGAAGGCCCGTGATACGAAGATTGCTCAGATCGGAGCGGGCTTCTAAATCCTCATTTTTCTCCCGGATTACGGCCAGGATCTTGTCCATCTGGAGTAACTTCTGCCTGTCCTGGGTGGGCGCATCTTTGGCATCAGACACCCTGGATTCGACATGGAGCAATCTGTTATCATGAGAGTCAACACGGGCCTTCACCGAGTCAGGGCGCGCTGAGTTGATCAAGCTGGGACGCTATTCCGGTAACGGTCAACTTTACGTCCAGCATGATCACGTTGAGATCATTGCCCCGGCTCGGGGGGGGGGGGGTGTCCATCGTGCCAGCAGAGCAGAGTCGGCGCCGTCTGAACCCGCACCGTCCTGGCGTGAGGATCTTCTACGTTCTAAGGCAATCTTGGGCTGCTTAGGATCGGATTTCCCCATAGCGATGAACACTCCAGGCGGGGGAAGAGAGGAGCAGACCAGGAGTGGAGTCCACTATTAGCCAGGAGGAGAACCAGGCCAGGTTCCAGAGGCTGAGCAGGCACAGCAAGTCAGGCGTTGCGTCCCTCACGATCAGTGCAGGGGACAAACAGAAGCCAGAAATGTAGAATAGGAGCTGGTACAGAGTCTTCAGCCCATCCGCCTCCAGCAGTTGGTGGAGGAAACCATGTGCAGAGCTCCAGGCACAAGCAGCGTGAAAATGGCAACGGGGCAACAGCAGAGGTCAGTCCCAGGGGGATGCGCGGTGCTTGGGCAGATGGCGCAACTGTCCGGGGAGCAGGGGAGGACTGAGGGGCCCACTCCGGTGGCAGGGAGGCAGAAAAGTAAATCAGGCGTGAAGCACCAGGCTGGTGGTGAAAAGCCACAGCAGGAGGCTTGGGAGAGTCCGCAAAGCAGTGCCCCCGCAGACAAAACCTTAGAAGAGGTGTGGATAGAAGCAAGGAGATCAGGCATCAGCGCACCAGGCCCAGAAGCCATCGATGCATGCCAGGGCAGGCTGACGTAGCGAGAACAGCAGGCTCAGGGAGGAGGGGGCCTCTGTATATCCAGGACTAGGCACCAGGGCCCAGTAAAGCTTGCCAGAGGTGTCCGTGGTGGCCGGGGCAGCCAGAAGACCGAAGATCCGATGGAGATCTCCCCCACTGCGCCCACAGGAGCAGGACGCAGAGCTGGTGGCAGAGGCGCCCAGGCCGGCCTAAACAAAGGGCAAGCACGGCAGGCCGCGCGTCTGAGAGTTCACGGAGACCGGTGTCCAGAGGCCTCCACAAGGCAGGACAGAGCAGGACAAATGGAGAGGGCACCCCCGGGGGAGGACGCCGACAGGGTAACGTGGGGGGTCCGCCGCTCCCTCAACCAGTCCCAGGCACTGCGGCACTCGTGCAAGGTTGAGACGAGACACAAGACAGGAGCTAGGCCGCGGCACATCCCAGACCGGGCCGGACAGTAGATGGCCCCCAACCCCACCAGTGACCACCCAGGGGAAGCGCCACTCACCGCTCTCCAGCAGCACCGGCCACGGGCAGAACAGCTGACCCAACGATGCCCCCTGAATACACGCAGCACAGAAGACAGCAGAAGCGGCCCTCCGGAGGGCGAAGCGTGTGCACAGCGCCGGCCACAAGATCCTCAGCTCCGCAGGTAAGGCAGGTAGGAGAGCGGGAGTTGGGCAGGCAGTTCACTGTGCCCCAAGAAGTCCGAAAATCCCTTTTTGGTGCAGGAGGAGTGAGGATGCCAGCAGGATAATGACAGATTAGAAAGCTTGGCGGGCAGATCCCACTCAGAGTGCGGCCATCTTGCAGCCGGCCAAAAGACACCCCCACAGAAATAATCTGCCTTAGTTTGAAGAATGGCTTTTTTATATTCTTTCAGCAAGGTAGAATATATAGTCTTTTCTTCTACAAGATAATGGTGTCTCAATCTGCATTCTCCTTGTCTCAACGCCAGCGTCTTAATTCTTAGATCATCAGAAGACCATTGCTGTGCGTCGTGGGGTCTCAAAGTCTTTGTTGTCTTAAGAGGGGCGACGCAGTCACATGCGGATTCAAGCCACATCTTAATGCTCTCTGCCTGAGTTTGAAACGATTCCAATACCGGCGGGCTGTAGCGGTTAAAAGTGAGCAGAGGTGATCAATATTAGCACTTCTCCAATTTCTGTACGTGCAGGGGCATATTAGCAAGAGCCTCGTTAAAATTAGCGCAGAACAAAACTCCTAGGTTAGCAGCAGATAAAGAATGGGACAGGTTGCCTACAGGAAGTTGTCTTGGGATATTGCTGTTTGGGCTGACAAGGTCAAAAAGTAGATAATTGCTGTTTCAGAGCTAATGCTTCAGGGGTATTAAACATTCACCTTCACCAAAAAAACTTCAAATATATAGTATAACAATGCATTTTAGCACAATATTCGAAAATGTGGATTCATTCTGTCTGACGGGAGCTGGGCATTAGACAATAACTAGACAACTAGATAATTAAACACCCAATCTCAGGAGGCAGAGAATCAGTCAAAGATTTTAGGGGCATATTATCAAGAACGGCGTTAACATTATCGCCAGTTTAGGGGCAGAAAACTGCCACTAAAGCGGCGATAATGGGCTTGATAATATGCCCTGGAGAAATCCAATAGAAGCCCATGTTCACACCAGAACATGGACTTCTAATTGAATTCTCAAGGGCATATTATCAAGCCCATTATTGCCGCTTTTTAGCTGCAGTTTTCTGCCGCTAAACCTGCGATAATTTTTAACGCCATTCTTGATAATATGCCCCTTAGTCTGGACAGGTGAGATGGAGGGAAAGTATATGATCTATCACCAGCAAAGAGGTACTATACAAATACTCAAACAATGAGATGATGCAATCAAGGGAAGAAACAATAGGAGGTTCCAGCACTGTGCCTTGGGACAGAAAACGCAGGAAGGGGGATCTGTGATGTGAGAAAGAAGCATGAGGCAACTTCAAATGAGGGTTCACCAAGCAACAAAAATAATCAGGCAAATGCTTTATTGATTATACATATGGAAGTGAGTTGAATGAGTAAGATTAGGGGTCAACTGTAACAAATATGGCAGAGTGAGAAGGTAGTTAGAAGATGATCGATGAAAGGTGGTTCCGGTGGGCTGAGGTCGCAAAGTCAGCTTATTGAGAAGGTTGAAATAGAATAGCTAGTTTTTTTTAAACCAACTACTCTAGGCTTTCTTTTTTTAGCGCATGTTTACTTGAGAATAAAATTGGTTGTTAAATGGGAAAGAGGAGTTTATTCAGGACTTTCAAAACAAAAGCAGCATTGAAGCACTGTAGTTAGAAAGGCTAGATTGGTGTAAGTGGGAAGAGAGCCGAGCCTCCCATCGAAGCGTTGCCTTCTACAGGGGTGTAAAGGGTTTGCTATCAATGGGAAAGCTTAGAAATCATTTTGGAAAAGCAATGCACTTTTAGCACAATTTTCCAATAACGTACAGAGCTGCAGGAATTACAGGCCGTTGCAATTTTACACAGCCTGTAATTTGTCAATTTGTTTTTAACAATATTCTTCACTTGTGCATTTCTCTGTTTTTCCTTTATCCACCCTGGGCCTTTAAAGAAGATTCACAGTTACATATGACTGATATTCTACTTTTAAGATTGAGGGTGAAAGAACCAGAACCCAGATTTACACAGAAGTCATGCAACACAGGGCAGCAAGTAAAATTTCTGTGCCCCGTCACGTGATTGGGAAAGAGCAAAATAGCACCAGATCTACTAAGATGTGGTGTTATGTTATGTTATGTTAATATGTGGTTTGTATATCGCGCGGCTACTCAAGCAGAGTGTCCCGGCGCTGTGCAGATCTGTGGAGAGACGTAGCGCGGAGAACAGGCGCACTAGAGGCTGAAAAGCCAGGTCTTGAGGCCTTTCCTGAAGGACAGGAGGTTGTCAGATTTCCTCAGCGAGAGGGGGAGCTTGTTCCAAAGCTGTGGGGCACAGGCTCTGTAAGAGCGACCTCCAATGCGAGAATGCTTTACAGATGGAATGACAGCAAGGGCTTGTGTGGCTGAACGGAGCGATCTGGTGGGATGGTAGAACTGAACATGTTTTCTGAGGTAAACTGCACCGGTACCGTGTAAGGACTTAAAGGTCAAGGTCAAAGTCTTGAAGATGATACGTTTCCTTACCGGAAGCCAGTGGAGTGCCTCAAGGAGGGACGAGGTATGAGATCTGCGGCTTAATCCGAAAATGGCCCTTGCAGCGGAGTTTTGGACAGACTGTAAGCGAGATAGGAGGTATTCTGGTAGCCCTAAATAGAGCACATTGGCATAGTCAAGCCTGGATCCAATCATTGCTTGAACAGTGATTCTCCTGTGAGCCAGAGACAATAGAGGAAGAAATTTCCTAAGTATACGTAGCTGGCCAAAGCATTGGCCAACCAAAGCAAGGATCTGGGGTTTGAAGGTAAGACCATTGTCAAATTTGACGCCCAGGTTCTTAGCGACCGCAGTAGGAGAGGAAGGAGGATGCATATCTGCTGGCCACCAAGATTTCCATTGAGTATCAGGAGAGCAGCCAAAAAATATAATTTCAGACTTGTCTGAATTACATTTAAGCTGGTTCAACTGAAACCAGGAAAAAACTGCCTCTAAGCAGCTTTTAATAGAGTCACCCGTGAAATCAGAGTTCTTGTCACAGGTAAATAGCAGCTGCGTATCGTCCGCATAGGACACGATACGCGCGCCAAAGGTCTCCACTAGTTCAGCCAAAGGGGAGAGGTAAACATTAAATAAAGTGGGACTAAGGACTGATCCCTGTGGCACTCCCACATCAAGAGATGGAACTGTTGCTGAGAAAGGGGGTGACCAGATCAATTGTTGGCGTTCGGAGAGAAAGGACTTAAGCCAATTGAGCACCGTCCCTCTAATCCCGATCTCCTGAAGTCTAGAAAGGAGCCGGTTGTGAGGGACGGTGTCAAAGGCCGCTGAGAGGTCTAATAGTACCAGCATTGCCTTCCCACCGCGGTCAGTCACTCCCTTTATGGTCTCCGCTACCTCCAGTAATGCTGTTTCTGTACTGAGGTTAGAGCGGAAACCTGACTGCGTCTGATGGAGAATGTCATGGGCCTCTATGAATTGTGACAAGGTGGAATGAACATGCTTTTCGGCAAGTTTGGCCAGGGCAGGGAGCAGAGATATAGGCCTGTAATTGGAGTGCTCCAACGGGTTCAAATTAGATTTTTTTATGAGAGGGATGACATGAGCCTTTTTCCAAGCCTTTGGGACCTCGCCCGAGGTAAAGGAGGCATTAAGGAGAGGATTAATCAGAGAATTAAGAACGGGGGCCATTTTTGAGAGGATTTTGGCGGGGCAAGGATCTGAGGGGGAGCCTGATGTCAGTTTTAGCAACAGGTCAAGCGAGGCCTCCAACGATAGGGGAGGAAAATCAGACAGAATATGGGTGCCCTGTGATATGTTCAAAGTAAAGAAAGAGGGAACAGGATCGATGGCGGGGACAACAGGCGGAAAAGATGCCTGGATGTTCAGGATTTTATTGTAAAAAAAGCTAGCCATTTGATTGACCCAAAGTTCAGAGGGAGAGAATTTGGGGTTTAGAGCAGGGGGGGAGGTGAAATCCCTAACGATATTAAATATTTCCTTGCTGATGTTACAGGCTGAGTCAATTCTTTTAGCAAAAAAAGCCTTTTTTGCTAGTGTTATTTCTTTGTGATAGGCCTTAATGAGATTTTTAAACCTTATTTTTAGCAGGACATCATAATTTTTGCGCCATAACCGTTCAGCTTTCTTGCAATTTTTCCTAGTTTCATAAAGTTCGGTGGTAAACCAGGGGGCTGAGATACATTGGGATTTTGAGGATCTGGTAGGCATGGGTGCCAATTCATCAAAACGTTGAACGAGCCAGGACTGAAAGCTAGAGAGGTCCTGTTCCAGGTTACCAGTCCGTGGGCATGGATAGAGTGCTAAGGACTTCTCCAGCATGTCAGTGGTGACACGATGGAATGGTCGAAATGCCTTTGATTGAGTGGTATTTTCCGTGCAGGAGACTTTAGAGGGGCCCACAATATCAAAATTTAATAGGAGGTGGTCTGACCAAATCACCGGAAGTGGAGGATAGGGTTGAATAGAGGAGAAGAAAAAACTTGGTCTAACAAATGGCCTTTGTTATGAGTGGCTGCAAAAAAATACGGTAGAAGATTAAACATGCTAATGGTGTCATTTAATTTAACAGAGTCACTGGACTCAGGTTCGCCCATGTGAATATTAAAATCTCCAAGGAGAAGAAGATGCTTGTATTTTGTTGCAAGAGGGGCTAAGGTTTGGTGAAGTTTGTCACAAAATGGGCCCAGGTGGCCTGGTGGGCGATAGACTAAAAGGCCAGCACATGAATGCTGCGGGGAAAAAGATAGGCAGAAGCCTAATGAATCCACCCCCGGGATGTTGTCAATTTCAAGTACAGAGAAGGTGTAACGTTTGTCTACTACCATTGCGACTCCTCCTCCTGCTCTCTCCCTGTGCACTTTTGGCTGCAATGTGTCAATGCAAACCCTCTTGCACAATAGTGCAAGCATATGTGCGTTGTGGGTCGCATAGGTTTTGCAGCACACACTCAAAGGAAAAAAAACGAGGAGAAATTAAAACAATTCTCCTCATTACATCTGCCTCAAGAAAGATCTTGGTGCAAATCACTGTCTAGAATTATTTGCAAACAGCACATTGCATCAAACCCCAGGAGTGGTGGTATGGGAATGCCAATGCACCACCAACGTAACGCTACCTTGACAAAAAGTTAACGCAAGGCAGTGAACTGTGCAGCTTTGCATTACTTTGGGTTACAAACCAATGCAAATCAAAATTTGTGTTAGAATGTAAATTCCACCACAACATTTTGCATCAGGATTGTGTTCATAAAAGTAAAGCAAACTGTGCAAAGAATTTGGAGGTCTGGGCCCAAATGTTTTATTCATTTTTAACCATCATAAGGCCCAAACAGAATAGCTTGCTAGTCAGATTCTCGAGGTTCGTACAGACATAGCTCTAATACGTTTACAGAGACCTTCCAGACATGTAACATCTGTCTCACGTGCTGTTGCCTTTGATATCAGTAGTGGCAATAATCTGAAAAGCTTTTCTGAACACAGATGATAAAATGGCTATATACCAGTAAAACAGAATAGTGTTTTCTGGCACTAAAGAACTAACATCAGCATCAAGACTCCCAAAATGAGCTTGAATTATCGCATTATTACAAGATTTATTTATATTCTAGACAAGCAGCTGTTTTTGACATGAACTACTAGCTTGTTCGTTTTTGAAAATATTCCTGACGTATCTGTTCAATCCTTGCGACAAGTGTAAATACGGCGCATCCATGGTGTCGCAAGGAGGGCAGAATGAAAAGTTTTGCATCACTTTTTTCAACTCGGGAAGTGCCACTTTTCATTAAGTGTATTTTGAATGAAGCAGTGGAATACAGAAGCTTGCAATGTTTATGAACAAAACATGTTTTCGGGCACTATATTTAGCAAATACATGCTTGGTTCCCAAACACCAATTCCTCCATTTCATCAAGTTCTGTAAATGCATTAAGGTTACACATGGGCATATTCTGACTATTGTAACATTTATTACCGTTAGGTCCATCGTAGGACAAGAGATAATTACGATCATTGTGGTAGGTATTGCAGGAGTTAAGACAAAATTGCCCCCAACATGTAAAACATGGAGGCTTTAGGCTAGAACCCTATGGTTGACACATGAAGAGTCATAATTATGTCAAGGATAGGCACCCTAATGCCCGGTTAAAAATATGCCAGGGAAGTTTCCAGTGTGCCCTCAATATATGAACAGGGCACCAATTTGCCAGGGATACCATTACAGGCCACCACTATGCCAGGGGTGACCAAACCCAGCCACAAATGCCTGTAATAAGTCAAGGATGTGTCACTATTATTCTATGGATAGCCAAAGTACTATCAATAGTGCTCAATCACAGACCCCTTTTATGCCCCAGATATCCAAATCGATATCAAGAACACACATATATATCAACATTAGGTCGTTATTACATGAAGGAAAGTTAAATTGTTGTTAAGAAAACTTACAATATGTCAAGAGAGTGCCACTATTATACCTGGTATTACCAGATTTATGCCAAGAATTTCTGCAGTATATGAATTGCTGACCTCTATCATGTAACTGTGCTATTAGGGATTACGACCACCAACATATGTGGGCTAAATCCATGGTAACAGGTTATACTCTTCTGAATAAGGACACCCATTCTGTGTGTTTAGTCAGACTACCAAAAAAATGTAGAACAATGTATAATGTGGCATGTTGTTTGTGTCCTTACTAGGCAAATGTGGTAGATTGCATAATCCTCACTGTCCTGTCTGTCGTTGATGCCTGATCATGACTGGGATGATTCAAGTTGGGACTGTTAGAATGGCTACCAGTACCTACTGTGTGGCTTCTTTTACATATGTGAGACAATAAATGTGAGGGATCCTTTGACGTGTGCCATCATGGTTGGAGTAAGCACTGCAATCTGAACCTTCAAGCTGAGTGGAATTTACTTAAGAATTACTTTTATGTGTTTAAGACTTAAGAGAAGGGTTTCTTCTAAGAAAGACAGGTGCTTATCTTTTGGATTGAAAGACTGCATAATGTAATCCTACACGGTGCAATTAGGGGATTAAGACACAGGTTTGTAAATCTGTGTGCAATCTTCCTCGAGGCTCACCATCTTTCAGTACCCTCACCTGCTAAATTAGTTCACCGGAATCTAAACTTCTGGCCAGAACTCAGCACAAGGTAATGACTAGGCACAGGTTCAGTTCACATAAAGCATTCCAAGGTGTAGCTGTGCAGTTTACTTTCACCTCTTTGAGGTTCCAAGGTAAGAGCCTTAAGTTAATTCAGCAGATTTCGGCCTGCTACTCGGTCTCTCATTCAGGGCGTAGCTGGTACCGGGCTTTTTCCAGGTGGGCCGGAAGGGTGGAGAATTGTTTTGGAGCAGTCGGGCCAGTTTTGTTACTGGGGGCCGGTTTTGCAGCAGGGCTGCAATATTGGCACCCTGTAACCAATGCGGAAACTGCTTTAGCACTGCTGCCAGCCGGTTTAGCACCATGCAGGCAGCAGTGCTAAAGTGGCTGCTTCTCATTAGCACCCGCCTGTCCCTACAGCCGCCTCCAGTGACTGACCAGCTGCATTTCCAGGGATGGTTTGTGTTCCCTGTCCGGCTCTGCTCCCATTCCAGTGACAGTTTTAAACCCAGTGGTTACCTATGTTCTGTTGTTGCAGTGTTAGGTGGTTTGGGACAGATGCACAAAGAAGTGCTAGTCCTGCAGCTCAGAGACTGTAGGGGTCACAGCTGTGGACTCACTTGTGAGTGAGAGTCCACCCTTCAAGTCCAAAGAAGTAGGGACACAGAGCTTGGTTTAGAGTTTGGAGGACAGGCTACCTCATCACAAAAGTGGCACCAATCCGGACCCTCTTATTACAAGTGCCATAGGATATAATACCTTGGAACGAGGCAGACAGGATATCCGTCTCATTTGTGACAGAGTAACCCATCCACCTGACTCTAAATCAGGACCTTAATATTGAAAGTTATCCCTGCAATTATAGTCACATGAATATAAAGAACAAAAAGCTCCTCACCATTAGGGCCTCATGTAATTAAAAAAATTCTGTTCAAAAGTGATATATAATAATATGAGGCTGCCATTACCTTATAAGCCACTTAATGAGTGTATTCACAGTTTGTCATCCAAAGGAGTCGGAAGGCTAGAACTACAATTTGCCTTCAATAGGACAGAACTTTCAATGATCCCGCCCTTCATAAAGAGAGATTGCACATTTGATAGTTCAGAGAATATTTTCCATCAATTTTATTTTGTTGCTTCTTGCAAAGTGGGCCTCCGCAAATAATGTTGTGAATTATCCTTAAATTTGATTACGACAATGGGCTTTTGCCAAAATGTGGGGTCAATATTAACTCATGTAAAAAACAATATTATTTAATTAGGAAGGCTTTTAGTTGGTCCTATATGGTGCGGCTGTGTGAACATTCATGTCAGTGATGGACCAGGGTTTTTTGAAAAAAAACCTGCTCGGACCAAAGTTCTTATTGTGTGGATTATTAACAAAAGTTGTGTGATAATTAACAGTAAAAAACTAAAAACCAGGAGAACATGAAAATTTAACAAATACGTGCTGAAAGGAGATTACTATTTCAATGCTTTTCTAGTAGGCCGCAAACATGAATAATTAATGCAGCAATAACTAGGCTGCAAATGTGAATGATTAATAAAGAAATAACAGCCAAAAGAAAATAATGATAGAAGCTAGGAGTTTTAAAAGAGACATTTACTCTTTGTATTAACTGTCCAAAAACTGTGCACATAACGAGTAGAGAAATGCAAAGCATTAATAATGGAGTTTTGTTGTGCTACGAAATGTACTTGTGTATTTGTTTTTCCTAGATAAAAAGGCACACTTTACTGTTCTGCAGAGGAGGCCTCAAAAGGATTTTTAGGTATAATTTACTTTCTAAAACGTAGGCTGCGAAGAAATGTATTTTGTCCTTCGAGAGTTCCTGACGATGGCCATGGTTTTGCAGAGGAAGTAATGAATGTTATTAATGGAATTTTCTTGCCAAACGGAGAAAATGTTCTTGTGAACAATCATGTTTGATAAAGTGTTGCAGAACACTATGTGCAAGCTGCTGAAGAAATTATTGGAGTTTCCTCGGCTGAAGGACGATGACGATGTTTCCTAAAAGACAAAGGAACTGTTGGAAGTCAGGTGCATTGGAAGTGGAGTGGTCAGACAGCCCCTGGTCTAGTCCAATTGGAATCCTAGATGTTAGGTTTTGTTACATGGGGGGGCTGGATCTTTAGTGAATAAGGGTATAATTAGTAGTGTTAGAACGTGTTAGTTGGTTGGGTTGCTTTGCTTTTATGCGAGAGGAGAGGGCTGTGTTGCTGACTTCCTTACTTAACTGGCTGACTGTTGTTCTGCTGATCCTGACTCTTTAACTTTGCTCCTCATACCTTCTGAGGGTGCCCAGCTTTCTCTTCCAGCCGGAGAGTGGCTTTCCAGACTATAAGCATTTTGAGTGATAGTTATTCCTAGGTCGATATGATAATCAGAATTTTGCATTTATCTTATTTGAAAATGTTCTTTTGTCTCTTCGCCTATCCACTCGCTCATTACTCGTTTTGAGATGTGTTAAGAAATACTATATTGATGTGTTTCTTGTGTGATGATCTATGATTCGAGCTGTATTGTACTTAATGAGCATTCACAATTTCTTTAAAAATGAGATAAAAGCATGCTGATAAGTAATCAGAGTTTGTCATTATTAATGTCATTTTATTCTAATGTTTCAGTCATTTCTTATTTAGGTCCTCATAAGGTTAGGAATCTGTCTATCTTTCGCCAATCCCTGAGCTACTCTTGAAGGTCCGTCGGAGAGTGAGGACCACATAAATAATATGAATATTGGTAATTAGTTTTGGTAACAATTCGTTATACAATTACGCAGCGGAAGGGACTGGTAAGGTGGTAAAATTAGTATTTGATGGTAAAATATGGTATAGCCCTTTCCGCTGCATCATCAACAATAACCAGCATATATGTATACACTACTGCAGCTTCATTCTGATATTTCATCCTGCGTCGAGCTGCGGGGGAGAAGAAGCTTGCTGGACATCTACCAAAGAGCGGCAGACTTTCAGTGCGTCACAAAGATGTGGAGCACTTTCAGTGCGCCTCTTAAGGGCAGCCCTCTGGAGGAGAGAAAGCAGGTCCCATTGATTCCCCCAGAAAATCCCCTGCAGGTGGGTGCAGTCACTAGACAGCGCCTGCCTGCAAGAGGATCTGTATCCCTTCTTCAAAACGCAGGCGGGTTGCTGCCTCCACTGCAAAACACACACCGGCTTTGAAGCTGCTGCTCCGTATTTCACTTGAATACACTGTCCGGGGGCAGCATGAGTTTGCCACTCCCCTGGGAGCAGAGCATTCTTCTTAATATGGTGCACTGTACCTGTCTGCTCTTGGAGCACTTTTTAAAAGATGCAGCGTGGTGCAAACAGTGAAAGTGAGTCGTATACATTATATGGCCCCTGAGGCCATAGTATACATTGTGCCCTAGGGGTACAACTGGAATGTGTGCCCACTTTGTGTGCCCCCCTGGGCACAATCTTATTACAGAAGGGATTGCAGATGCTTGTACATTCCCTTCGGTAACACTGATATCGCTGGCGCAAATGTAGCGCCAGCGCTATCATGAGAGAGTGTTCCCTCATTGGCATGGGGGTGTGGCCCCATGCAAATGAGGGAATCACTTTGCCTCTACTTCCGTGTCATACTATAGACGTGGGCACAGAAGCAAACATACCCTTAGGAGGCACACTAAAAGTGCACCACAAAAAGATGGCACACTTTCCAGTGAGTGAAACACACAAAAGGTGATGGGAGACTCCTTGCAAAAAGTCTAACCACTGGCAACTCCAACCCATTGCTCCTTTGCCCACCATGCCACCTCAGTTTGGACCCAGCCTTATGTAAATCAGTCTTGTCTCTGCTCGTCAAGGGAACAGTCCAGCCCGAACTGCCAAACCAGGCCCTCCCCGAACCGGAACACAATAACCCAGGGCCAGTTTCACCCTTTCAGTGCGTCTCCTGAGGGCAGCCCTCTGGAGGGGGTCTTTTGGACCCCCCAAACATCCCCCTGCAGGTGGATGCAGTCACTGACTACACCTGCCTAAAAGGGGATCTCTCTCCCCTCTTCAAAGTGCAGCATGCCGCCTGCACTGTGAAACAAGGAGTGGCTTTAAAGCAACCGCTCCGTATTTCACTTGAATGTGTTGCACCAAGGGCAATGCGAGTTTGCCGCGGCCCAGGGGACGGTGCATTCTTGCTAATACGGTGCACTGTCCCTGGTTTCACCCAGCCCACCTTTTCAAGGGTGCACCATGGTACAAACAGGGAAAGTGCGCTGTATACATAATAGCCTCAGGTATTACATTTAAGGTCTATCATACCACACTCTGCGATACATATAGAGATGGACCTATGAAGCCCCAATACCTGATTAATATCATACTTTTCCAACCTACACTCCCTTTTACAGCTGGTAATCCTTGAACAATTCAGGAGCCAGCAGAATATTGTATTATTTTGTGAGATTGTGTTTAGACGAAATCTGAATGGGGCTTGCTGTATATGAACAATGGGCCCGCCTATTTCTGGCTTGATCAGCATGCGTTCTGTATCTGCTAATTTATAGTTCGGCATATTGACGTGTAATATTAACAAAAAGCCAAAGTGACAGATGTTCTAGAACTCTCTAAGCTGTTGCAATACCTGCAAATTGTTGACTCACCAGTCCGCAAAGTGAAGAATTTTGGAACTTAATAACAGATAATTGTAGGTTAACTTTTTGGTCAGAACATTAGGAAAGTTAAAACCCCAGAAAGTTTAAACGTGAAAGGAAATGTCTCTGTGGCAGAAATATTTGAGTAACCACCCCCACTGTAATTTTCGCCTATGGAGTTGAAATACAATATATTTCCGCTGGCCAGTACCATTACAAACGTCAATGACTAAAGAAAGTGCTCATTTGATTTGATTTGATTTGATTTGTAGTTTTATAAAGCATGCATATGCCCATGGGCGTCATGTAACTACTCATGTAAAGTGCTCCAGTGCCCTTGGGCTGACTTCGCCATATATAAAACTGCAAAAAAAAGCGTTAGCTCAACATTGTTGTTTTGTTAAACAGATTGATGATGGGGGTTATAAAATTGCGTGAAAAACATAACGATATATTAGTTTTGGATATCTTTTTTAGTTTTCACATTGGATATCTTTTTTAGTGTGTACAATATTTAGATTGCCTGGAATCATGATATTTGTTGATAAATGAATAAATAGGTTTTGTACTTAAATTAACCTAGCGGGCACTAACAGCAGAGTGACCTAGTAGTTTAGTAAGGGAAATGCAATGCAAATGAGTGCCCACCCTCAATGAAGCAACGGTATTGATGCCCCCAAGCGACGTGCTGTAGGCCCTATACAAAAAGGTAAACTTAGATGTACTCACGTGTTTACCTACTCTTACACCTATATGTAAATCTGCACTGTTTTGATATTTACCATTTCTGGGTGGAGATTTGTACCTAGGTAGGGACTCTAGAGCAGAGATATTCAAACTTTTGGATGCCAAGACCCCCCTGTCAGCATGTTGAGTTGTAAGGACCCCCTCCTGACAAAAATGTCTAACCCTGTAGGCAGGGCTACTGGAATTATGAGGCAGTTGAGGACCAAATTAAGCGACAGGCTTGACTAAATTGTGTGGGAAGAAAATGTAAATGATGTTATGTGATGCCGCGTATTTTGGATTAGCATTGCTTCATTATTTTGAAATTAATTTATTACACACAGTAACACTGAGGAAAGATTTCACCCCATCGGTACTTGTTTATATCCAAAATACAATTAACGTCAGAAAGATATTTATTCAACCTTGGTGAAGGGCCTTCCACTCTGCAGGAATACGTGCTGCCAAATTAGAAGCTCACCTGGCCCTGACCGGGAGCAGCAGCGGTCCCTTAAAACCCTGGCGGTCTTATGCAGAGTTAAGCAATTTACCCATGCCGCTTCCTCTCATCCCCTCCCTTCCATCCCTCTCTCCTCTCCCAACCCCGGATCCCTGTCTCAATTTGCAGGCCATTTTCTTTCACCCCTTTTTACAACTTGTGAACTCTCCCCATTCAACCTCTCACTTCACCTTTAATCACCTCTTGCCATTCTGTCTTTTCACTGCCCTCATCTCTACCAGTCTCTCGCATTTATCTCATAGCCTCCCTGGCCCTGCCACCTCCCGTGCCCTTCAGCACTTCTCATTCACCTCATCTCTCCATTCAACTTGTCTATTTGTATCTTACACCTCTCCAGTCCCCCAATTCATCTTTCACGTCTCCCCTTTGTTCTAACAGAAGCCCTCACCTTTGGCTCACACTCACTTCTTGCGTGTCCACACTTCTCTTCTGCAGTTTACATTTCTCCTCATCCCTGGGGGGGTTTGGGGGGGCTAACACTCCCAGCCAGGGCTGGCCCTAACACTGGTTGCACACGGTGCAAAAGTATTTTTGGTGCCCCACCCCCGTTTCCTTCTTCTCCTTAAATTCCCTCACTACCAGTCACCAACAATGCACCTCATCTCTCTATAGCACCTTTCTGACAAACATTCCATTTTTTTATAGCACTACTCATAGTTTACTCACACTAATTTTTGTGATCTGCATGGTACACATTCTTGTAGCAGACACATTAACCCTCTGCACTGTGTGGGTGAGAAGAGTGCCCTTGTGAGTGCTTGGTGAGCGATGCAACAGTGTGAAAGTAGGGTGAGAGGAGAAACTGCAGGGTGAGTAAGATGGCCGTACGAATTTAGGTGCAGGTGCAAGTTCAGAATAGGACGAATGAATGTATGATTAATGTTGGGCTTGTTTGAGTGAGTTATATATTCAGCAGTGAGGGGGACAGGTGAGTGAAGTGTCACTTGAGTGCAGAATGAGTAGTGTGCTTGTGTGACTGCAGGGTGAGGTATTGGATGAATAGCGCAAGTGCATTGTGAGTGCCGAGTAATCACTGTGAGTGCAGGGTGAGCAGGTGAATGGTGTGAGTGCATGGTGATCAGTGTGAGTGCATTGTGATCACTATGAGTACAGGGTGAGCGTGAAAGTGTAGGGCGAGAATGAGGAGTGAGTTGTCTGAATGCAGGGTGCATTCCCAGACACTTGAAGTAACTCAGCATGTTATTGACGGTGGCATAGGGTTTAAGATCTAAGTTAAACTATTGCTATTATGGCATTAATCGGGGATCGAGGGTGGAGGAAATAAATAATGCGCTGATGCTGCAACAAACTTCCAGTCCTACGGTTAGGGTTGCCAGCAGATTATTTTGCTGGCCCAGTTGGAACAAAAATAAGCAGACACCTAAAGCTGTAGTTTAAGCACTATTATGTGCATACTTCGAACAGCAAATATAAATAGAAAACACTTTTAATTGTGTTCTAGGGAGGCCTGAATGGTCCATGACTGATAATTAAAGAGAACAACGACAGAAAAGTCGCATAATGAATGAATACATACTTTTTTTATTTATAAATTTATTTAGTGTCAAGAGGAGGTCTCTGCAGGCTCTTTAAACAACACACACAGGCATTTTACTTTTGGCAACCCTACTTTATATTCCTTTTCATGAAATGCATTCTCACTTTACAGCAGTAAATGTTAAATATAAATGTAAGGAATAGGCAGAGTAGGACCCAGGGGGTACTGGAATCAGGAAAAAACACTTAGCCTCTGTAACCAGTTTACAAAGGCATGTAAATATGAAAATAGCCTTTAAAGACCTGTGAAAAACTCTGATGAGTGTGCTGGAGATAAGACTCCAGACCCTGCCCAGCTGAGGCCCCAGCAGCTCGAGAAACACAGGATGGGGGAAGAGGGGGGCTGAAGCCCTTGGGCCTGAGCAGAAGTGTCAGTGGGAATGCGTGACCCCCTTTGCATCGCTCCACGGCCCCCCTTGGGGTCACGCCCCACAGTTTGAAGACCCCTGCTCTAAAGTCTCAAGGCCCTAAAATGAGGGTGTACTGTTGTTGACTACCCCTTTTATGACGGTAAAGTCACAGTAGCTTTCCTGCTGTTTGTGGGGAGCTCCACCAGCAGGGAAGACATCCCTCTATGGAAGAAAATTATTAAATGAATTCATTTAAAAATATATAATTATTTTCTTGTAAGATAGAAACGTAAATTTCGAAGGTCGCAGCTGCACATTAGGTCTGCTACCAACCCCCATCGCCCATCTGCTGCCATCCATACCGGTGAGCCAGAACTTGCTCCCAATCCCCTGGTGCAGCTTGATCCGGGGAACTTCCGTGGAGGTGGGGGCCATCACAGAGTCATGCCGGTGATCTTGCGGCTAAAAGACTGTTGCCTCGTCAAATATTCTGATCATGTCGGCCTCTCAATGCGAGCCATGTTGGGATTAAGGTAGCTCTGAAGGAACCTCCAGACTTACTCTCAGCTACTGGGGTCAAGCTGTTGCGAGCGGCCGTGCAGACGGGGTCGGTCCCTCCACCAGAAACAGCTGACTTGCCCTGTTGAGTTGTGCTAGGCCCCGAGCTGCAAAGAGGTCTGGAGGGCCGAGCTTGCTGTGGTCACTGGTGACAGTGTGCCCCAGATGGGGTGGAATGCTGGACTCGCTGCTTGGGCCTTGGGGCTTTGTGAGGTCAGCGGGCAGCACTGAGCCTGAGGTGACTGCGGAGATGCTGCTGGACTTGCCCCAGCCTATTGGGTGCCTGGCTGCACTCGGATAAGGTGGCCTGCCCCGTGACATCCATGCTGGTCCCCAGAACCGCAAGCAGCCTAGTGGGATGCTCTCGCTTTTGCGGCTGGACACAGTGTGGCCCCAGGTGGACCGGATTGCTGGATTCCGTGGTTGAAACCTGGAGCCCTGAGGGACCCAATGGGTCTTGGCTGGTGAAGAGGTTGGCTGAAGGCCCAAAGGAAGTTAAACCTTGACTGCTGGCTTGGGCTGGGGTGCCCTTCGGCCTATATTATTATAAGTATTAATAATATATTGTTTTATACAGCCTCAGTCTGACATTGCTACTGTTCTTCAGGTCATCTAGTATACACCGGGAGTAATGGAGACCAAGGTGGAGGAGGTAATGGTGGGTGTCTCACTTTGTTGTGTTTATATCTAGGACCCTAATTCGATATTCCCGATTCATGCCCTTATGTGGTTATAATCAATAATATCCTGATAAAGGCATAAGAATCAGATCCATATTTAGTAATTGCCCATGCAGTCCAAAGCACAGCACGGCTACTCCCATCGACTCCTAGAAAGCACAACGCGTTCTTTAAACAAACCAATCCTCCAGCAGCCCGGGAAATCCCCCCTGCTTTTGTTTTGATTTGAACAAGAACTCCTGGAGTCCAGAAAGAACTGTTAGTTCTTAGTGACGTCTTATGTCCAACCTTACGTCAAACCCGGCACCTTTCAGGTATAAATATATTAACAGTTGCCTTAGGCAAACACACGGTGGTTTGGAGCAGAGCGGCCATCTACTTGCCCCAGAGCCCAGCTGATGCGAGAGTCCACGGAAGCCGCCCCTCCCGTTTGACGCACTGAGAGAGACGCTGTCTTTTTCTCCAGCTGAGAAAATCCAGCTCCGGTGTTTCCAGCCTACTCTTGCGGGTGGCTGGGATATCGAGTCCTGAGGAAAGAGATACCAGACCTCCCACATTCTATTACCAAGGTACGGAGCTGACTAAACCCTTAAGAGAATTCTTGATGCAGATTCTTGGCAAAACAATCTTAACCAACTTAACTTGCTACTTACTCATCCCTTCCCAAGTATTAGGCTTAGGTCAGGTACACCGGGGTAGGCTTAGTTAGAAGCACCAGTGCACCAGTTGGGTATGTTAGTCAATATATTTATGTATGTATATATTCTATCCATTTTAAAGTATCATATGGCTAAGAAACCATATCAATGCTTTTACAGTATTATTTCATAATACTACTTTTACTGTACGCACTTTACTTTATGATAAGTATTGCAATTGTGGCAATTCATTTCTTTTGCATGAGAAAGAAGACTGCTCAATAAATAACACCTTTTTATTGAAAACGTCCGTCTCTCTGTTTCTCTGCACTCTGGTGAAACTAAGTATGCACGGTTGACTGAGTGAAATAGCTGCCTATTGTTTTCACACGACTCTAGAGATACACTCTTATTCTGAGGGAGCAAAGTTGTCATGTTTATGCGGTTATCAGAAACTGAATCCCTTCTTGTCTGAGTCAGGGAAGTTCACCCCTCCCTATTCATTCAAGAAAGTTTCTAGTGACCTCTGAGCTAGCTGGCGCAAACCTAAATTAAGTTTAACATAGTCAGTAGAGACTAGATGACCTCAGTCCTCCGTCTACACTGCTATTTATGTTATTCCAATGCGCAGAGCCTATTGGGAAAATAGGAACTACACTACAACTTCTGCATCAGGGCCTGTGTAATATTGCCCACCATGTTACTGAAACCAAACACTGGGTCTTGTCCATGGAAGATAATGTGAATGTTCGTAAGTCTCAAGTTTCGAAACCAGTCTAGGGAGAATCCCTGGGTACACACTCACAAGGAAATGTATTCAATTTCCGTATTTCGACCGTCTATGAATTACCCCCCCCCCCCACAGGCCAAATGGTCACAGAGGAGATAAAAGGTCAAATTCCACACTAAAATTGAACGTTCACAATCTTTTTAATAAAAAACATACAAAAGTTTTATACACACATAGACCGATTAAAATTTCAAAGCAAAGTGTTTGAATCTATACATTAAAAACAAATGTCCAAAAACAGTTCAGTGTAAACAATAAACAAGCATAAATTCATGTATCACAGATCATATGTCAAAAAAACATTTTAAAAAACAGATATAACAGACAGAAGTACTAAATAATAATGAGAAAAAAAAACCTCTACACTGTGGCCTTTCGATTTCTCTGCCACTTGAATATCTAGATCCAATGGTCTTTAATTTGTTAGCACGTGGTATAGTCAGTAGTACCCTTGGTAAACTAGTATCTACTGCTTCCTAGACCCTATTTGGATTCTGCGCTACAAGAAAAAAGAATGCGTCAACGCGTTTCGGTGCTGTGGACACTCGATACAGTAGCACCTTCCTCAGGAATGCTGTTTCTTTGGGGTCACAGGCTTCAGGGATTATTTTTTACCACCCTCCCCTATGGCTATTGATTTGATCCCCGGGGAGTTCTCTGGGTAACTGCACTGTTTCGTGGCTTGTCGGATGGAATGAAAGATCCTTCCTCTTTGTTGAAATAAGGAACTTTCCACTTTTTAGTAGGTTTTATGGGTGATTTTCCGATCCTCCTCTTTGACTGTATATGTCACTTAAAATTGATAAAACTGTTTATAGACGGGCATCAATCCGCATTGCTTCGTTGGGCAGCTTGATTTATTCTGGTTAGCTCCGTGTTAGCGCTTCTGCCTCGTCTTTTTCCTTTTTCAAGTTTCGAAACTCCTTAATGTGGCACTGTGCTGGAGGACTGGGCAGAAGATGCTGAACATTGAGCACCCCGGAATAATCTCTGATTTGTGGGGTTTCCTGAAGTTGTGGAGACTGCGGGTGCCGAGTGGTTTCTAGAGGGCTGGATGCTCTTCTACATCCCAGAGGGGACCCTGTCACCCTTCAGACATTTTTCTGTGGGAGGCCAGATGCCATCAATCTCTTACCTATCAAAACCTGCGTATCATGATATTTCCGGAAAACACACAGCTGTCCAGCAGCACAGACCCTCATTTGATTAGGTGAAACAAAAGCTCTGCACTCTTCAGGTCACGTATATGCTCCTATTTCATGAGACGCTGAAGTTAAACTTTAATTCTAAAACCTTGGTCTTTGAGACTCCTGAGTAAGCATGGAAGTCGACGGCTGCACAAGTAGACTTTCGCCAAGCAAGGAAGGCAGGTCCTGTTGAGAAGTGAATGACGAGGAGCTCCCTCCGCCCACTCCCTAGACCCCTAAAGAGGTAATGCACTTGTTGTCATAGAGCGGGCTCCTTGTCCTGTAGCCATCTGGACCCACTGATTCAGAGGTGGGCTGGGTTTTGCCTGGTTGCAAAAATGTGGTGCCTCTGAAATCTTGTACATCAGAACTGTTTGACACCCCGGCTGTGAAACTCGGTGTCCCGACCTGCTGAGTCGGACTAGTGGCGGTCCAGGATTGGTAGCAATTACTCCGGGTGGACCATATGGACTTGCCATTGTTTTGCTTACCGACGCCGAATCCTGCAAATTAGGTCTTTGCTTCGGTACTAGCCATGTATTGTGTTTGTTTCATGTTCTGTTTTGGGATGGCAAATGCTACAGGGGTAGGAGTATAGGGTGGAAGGGAGTTGGGGGACAGGATATTTTTGGCGCTGTTTTGTATGTGTTTGTTTTTTCCTTGCCACAAACACTGCAACCACACTAGACCGCACCGGATCTCTGGAGTCCTGCGTGCTTTGTGCCATTTCCGAACAGTTAATTCCAGGACGCACTCCTGGGCCCTCATCTTATGTAACCTGATTGCTGATCCCCGTAGCATCACTTCAGAGCCAGGGGGATCACCTCCAGAGTGGTGCCTCATATTTTGGATGTTGGGGGTCGCATCCAGACCGCCACCTCTGAATTTGTGTGTGTATTTGTGGACTGCGATGACGCCCTCTGTGGCCATCGGCTGCAGCCATCCTGGGTACAGGCTTACTCACTACTAGCTGATATATTTATTGCCCTCCATCCATCGCTCTTGGCCCGGAACTTGGATCTGGCCATCAAAGCCGAAGAGATAGGTAAGGCGCTGTCAGATATGTCTGGGCTAATACTGATTTGTTGTCACTTGAAGAATTAAGGCACTGGTTCTAGCTTTCCCGTACCCAATTTCACAGGTACCATCAGTTTCTACTCCCCTTTGCGGCAAACATTCCACCTGACACACTGATTCCTGAGTTCAGCCCTCTTGAAGCTACGCTACTGACTGAGAGGCTTGGTAAAGGTGCCATTTTGCAGGTCATTGTTCCTTGGTGGTTCCCATCCCAACCATCTTTCTAAATTGAGGTCTTCTTGCCCCCAGGGAGGTAGTTATATTCATGGATGTGCATCTGGTTTAAATTAACTATCTACGTACTACATAAATGACCCAGGCAGGTTGCATTGGGCTGGTAAGTTGCCCCACTAGGCCTGCTGTTGCTGCCCAGCTCGAGGGGCCGATTTTTCTCCATGAGGTGTAGTCTTGCTTTCGCCTGGCCCATTATTCGAGAGAGATAGAGCGTGAGCTCTCTTTGGTTTTGGACAAATCCCTAGAGCTTAACCTACGGATTGCCCTACTGAGGTTGCTGGATGACGTTGGTGGCCCTCTGATGGAGTGTGTGTATAGGGGTGGCTTTGTTGGTTGCCAAGAGGGTCATAGCATGGAAATGGGCCTCCCATCATCCCCCTACCCTGGAGCAATGGTGAACTGGGGTGGACTTGTGTGCTCAACAGATCCTGACTATATATGAGGCCAGTGGCTGTCCACACAAGTACCAACGTATTTGGGCATGAGTACTATGGAGTGGACTAGGGGTCTGATTGAAATTTGGTCTGCATGGTGCAGAGGCTATGGATTAAAGTTGTGGCCTAGAAATCTTGTTGTGTTTCTTGTGTATATATGAAAACAATAAAAATTTGGTTATCAAAAATAATTATTATTATTGCCCTAAAACAAATAAAATGAAACGTTACAACACATTACCGCCTCAAATTAAATTTGTATTACATCTGAAAATACCATAAAATATTTTAATTCAATTTGGAAATAAAAAATGTCAGCAATAATTTAAAATGAAAATCATCCACCCTCAATATCAGTTTTATGAACTTTGTGATACAGAACACTAAGGGCCAGATGTAGGAAGCCTAATTCCAGTCGGTAAAAATTACTGAATATCGGCCGTTACCGAACGGAATTAGGCTTTTCAGATGTAGGCGGCCAAATTGTAGGATTCGTTAATTTACCGAATCGGTAACTTAAGGAATCTGTAAATTACCAAGGGCCAGATGTAGGACACCAAATACCGGTTGGTAACGGCCGATTTCGGCCGTTACTGACCAGTATTTGGTGTTTGACATGTAGGGGCCTTTAAATTTACAGAATTGGTAAATTTACCGATTCGGTAAAATACCGAATCGGTAAATTTACCGAATCGGTAAATCTATATGTAGGTGGCACTAAAAAGAGTGCCAAAGGCCCTTAAGAATTCGTTATTTACCACCAAATATTATTTGATGGTAAAGAACGAATTCCTGTGTACATGCACAACTGTGCATGTACACCTGTGCCATGTGGCACACATACATACCCTAAGGGCATGTATGTCTGTCACATGGCACACAAGCCAGAATCAGGGGTGCAACAGGGTGTCAAAGTGACACCCTGTTCCCCTTGACAATTCAGTAATTTTACCGATTCGGTAATTACTGAATCGGTATTTGCCATTGATTCCTATGGCCCATAGGCCCATAGGAATCAATGGCAAATACCGAATCGGTAAATACTGAATCCTACCGATTCTGAATATTTTACTGAATTTTTACCTACATCTCTTTTACCGAATCTAAAATACCGAATCGGTAAAATTCTGTATTTTACAGTCGGTAAATGAGATTTACCTACATCTGGCCCCAAATTCCTAACATACCGATTCGGTAAATTACCGAACCCTTAATGTAGAGAGCACTCAAGTAAGTGCTTTTTACATTTAAGGATTCGTTATTTAGTTGTTGGTAAATTCCGAATACCTTTTAAAAAGCAATTTTTTGCTTTTTATTCTGTGCCATGTGACAGACATACATGCCCTTAGGGCATGTATGTCTGCCACATGTGCACCCATGCACTATTCAGGGGTGCAACAGGGTGTCAATGTGACACCCTGCCACCCTTGTAAGTCTTGTAAGTCTACCCCATAACTATCATTCATTCTCATGGGCCTCCAGGCCCATAGGAATGAATGGGGAATACCGAATCGGTAAATACTGAATCAGTATTTACTGAATTTTACCGATTCGGTAAAATTTACTGAATCTTTAGATACATATCAGTTACCGATTCTAAAATACTGAATCGATAAAATTTGGTATTTTAGAATCGGTAAATGATATTTACCTACATCTGGCCCTTAAAGTGATGTTTTAATTACTTGACATAAAAGATATCTTTAAAAAATAAGCTAAACATATTCAGTTGCATAAAAATAAATCTATAATTACTCATATTACTAAATAATAAACAATCTATGATTTAAATGTTGAATTAATTATTTGTATTTTTTTTATTAATTTTAAAAAAGCAATTAAGGCTGTTAGTTTAATTCCATACCTCTATTTTTTTCTACGGGAGTGTAGTGCATTACCCGTAGTTGGCTGCATTACCCGTAGTTGGCCATGTGTAGTGCCTAAATTACTCCAAAGCAGGACTAATGAACATTTAAGCCTGTTTCGATACAGCTAGTGCTACAGCAATTTCTGAAGTGTATTGTCTGAATTACAATGGTTCTGCTTTTTCATGTTTGCTTGTTCTCTGTTAGCATGTCCCTCACTAAACCCCTCCTTATTTGTCCCTTACCCCTACCCATTTTGTAGTGATTATTGCTCATTTTCCAAGTACTCTGTCTGGTCCTGCCTAAATTTACTACAACAATGTATACCTTCAAGTGCGGAGTTGTCTGCCACTCGGGTAAATATCTTTGTGCAGGAAAGAGAGGCGAGTCAGAGGTGACATCTCTGGCTGAATTTGCATTTTGTAGTACCTGAAGTGGTACTGCTGGAGTACTAATTCACGTACTTCAAAATGTCTTTTGTGAGTCGTATTCTATGCATTTCCCACCCTTTTCTACACATCTAAGTTACAACCAGAGCCCTCAACTTTTCGCGACTTTTACCGCAAACTTCTCTAAAATGCTCGATGCCCACAATTTCATTCACCGAATCCGTGAAAGAAGTCACACATTTTAAAGTGTTTGTTCCTTTTCAGTGGTGCGTGCGGCAGCAGGTCAGGCCTGGAGCCCTTCCCACCACTCTGTTGTGTTTGCTTTTCTCTGCTGCTAAGTGCTCGAGCAGCTGTGCTTCTAACGCGAGCAGCAGGGAGCCATCAGCCGTGGCTCAATTCAATTTCCCACCTTAATACAGGTGGTCCTGCTGACTAGTGTATTTTTTAACGCTTTGTCTCTTAACAATGGGAACAGAACCGTGCATAACACTCTGAGGCGAATTGGTGGCGGGGGAAGGGGGCTCTGCTCCTTACAGGTGACGGCCTACCTCAGTGACCCTCTCGCTGATGCCTTTTACAGAAGGATGTTGTTGCATTATGCTGTAAACGTTGAAACCCTTTTGTTTATTTTTCAGAGGACCTGGGCAATCGGCTAAGGTGGTGGGGATCATCTCTTATGAGGAGGTTTTCTGTTCTGTCAAATGTTTTTTTGGGGGGGTGTTAAGAGTCTGCACTGTTCCACCAAGTGTTTTATTTTTAAGGCTGCAAAAGGCGTGTAAGGTATTGTAATGAAGGTGTACAATTGAATGTGTGGTTTGCACAAAATCATTTGCGACCTTGGCGCTTCCTCATGCTCCTTTGCATGCACATGTGCACTTCCAGGTCGGGGTGAATAACAGTTACTGTGCAGTACAGGGGCCTGTTCAAATACTTGAGTGGGGCACTGGTATATTGAATAAGTGGGTGGAAGAATGAACTTCGAATTCTAGCTCTATTTCTCGCCTTTCTACGGGTTCTGCACATTTATTTGTGTCCAGGCCTTGGTCGCTCGTTTGGCAAATTGACACGTTATCCATGTTTCAGGGCGTTAATGTGCAGCATGCCTGGTGCGGGCGTTTTCTTGCCATTTATCATTTGCCCTTCAGATAAGGATATTGAAGTGATAAAATGATACCGTGTTTCTTGTACTATTTTTAAGCCTAAACAATGAGGGATTCGGGTGGCCTTAATTATATCAAATATAGAGAAGATAATTGCTTGCCCAGGAATGCGAAACCCAGTGTCTTAAAGAGTGGAATTTTGAACTTAGAGCTTCCGAATGAATGATGTTCTCTACTTAATGTAGCCTGTCTTCAATTGTGTCCTTCTGACCTGCCTAATACAAACCTACCTCCTGTGCTTTTTCTTCACGGACAGTGGTTGCCATCACCACTAGAGGCCAACGTAATTCTCATGTGCCTTTCTCTCACTTCCTTCATGGCTTTTTCCTGCAGATTCCCTTTATGTTAGGACATAACAATTAAATGTCACTAAAATAAGGCCCTGCAAAACGCAATATAATGCAGCAAAATTTACATTTTTGTGTCACAAAATGTCATGTACAAGTGAATGGTCTTGTGGTAAGTGGTGCAGAGAGTGTGGAAAATGACAATAAATGGAAATAAAATAGAATTATACTAATCAAAAGAAAAACAATACATTTTCTAACCACAAAAAAATATGAACACTGCATACAGTCACACAGACAGGTTTAGGACAACAGGCATACTTCACAAAGCGTAGGTCGAAATTCTTTAAGAAATAGCAAAACCCATCTGAAATACTTCAGGTTATGAATGAATCGACCTCCAAATATTGTAATATTTTAATAGTATGATTCTTCCAACTACTCTTACTCCTTCCCCAATCCAATATCTCAGAATGCCGGAGCCCTTTTGCTCACAGACAAGACCGTGAGCCTCATCAAGAAATTATGAAACTGCAAAACTACATAATGCCACAGTCTCATAGTCAAAATATACAGAAAGACTAATGGACATTAAAATACGCATTACCATTCTCCCATTACCATTCTCCCTGTTATTTCAATGGTGCAAGCAGCACAGGTTACTGTCCCCACATAAATTAGAATATGCGCTGGAACACTGTGGATTTTTGGCTCCTTAATTCATCCCAAATGTACTTGTGAAAAACTAACAAAGAATTAGAAATACTCTGGGGAATTGGGTGTGGAATTCCTGTTTCCCTGTAAAATTCCTCATTCCCTCAGTGTACTCCTTGTAAAACCAAGTAATCCCCCACCTTGTAGAATAAGTAATCTATTTCCCAAACAGCGGAAACTCAGGAGTGAGGTTTGGTTGCCTGTGCCAACACTGAGCCATAGGAGCCAGAGAATAGGGCACTGAACTGACTGCACAAGTCAAAATGAGAACAAAAGCACATTGGAATTTATTATTAAAAATAATGGGAATCTCTCCACAGAAGCATTCTTGAGTACACGAGGCAGTGGCGTAGCAAGGGGAGCGGCAGGGGGTGGAGAGGCAGTCCAGTAGAGCTAGAGCCCTAACAGACCCAAATCACCTCCAGACAAAACTTAGAGTAAGTCACACACCGAATATGGCAGGTTATGATGATGAAAATGGAATCACATACCATAACTTTAAAACTTGAAGATAAATGCTATATATCACATTGCCAAGTACTAAAGCACTATAAAATAATAAAAAAAATAAAAAAAAAAAATAAACTTAATGTAAAATAAAAGCAAATATTGTGGACTCGTATACAACTCACATTATAAAATTGTAAACAGAACAGATGTACTTACATGTAAAATTGCAAATATTTAATTTGGTAATGAATTTGAAAAAATACATTTGATCGCATACTTCGCACTCCTTTACACGCAGTCAAGAATGCATCTTAAGATTGCATCTCACAAACACAGAGAACACAACTGTAGCTAATGTCTGGAGTTCAAAATGCCTCGTATTACAAGGGGAAGACTGGACAGCCCCGGGCAGGGACAGCTTTAGTACTGGTGGCGCCCTGTGCGACAATGTTTGTTGGCGCCACAATCCAATGACCACCTCGACATGGATTCCCTCACTACCACCATTTGACAATGCCTCTTAGATTTATTTCGCTTTATAGCGCCACTCATACCAGTTTAAGGTCAGAACACTTTACATCACACATATATTGCACGGAGACAATCATACATGTGTAAATCAGTGTATAGGAAATGTTACGTAAGACAAAGGCCTACAAGGTGTAGGAGTCACATGTCATCAATACTGGTAGGCAGTATAGTTTAAGAGTCCTTGGTCTGGAAAAGCACAAATTCAGAATTTAAAATGTAACACCATTGCTAGGGGTTGTGGAGAAGCGTGGCTCAATGGTTAGAGCGGCAGACCCTGAGGCAGAGGTCTGGCCTGGGACCAGGGTTCAATTCCCACCTCGGCAGCTCTTGGACTCAATCTCCCCGGACCTGATAATTCTCGACTCGGTGCCTAGTCTAATCATGGGTCCCACTCTGTGACTCTGGGCAATAGCTTGCTTAAATCTCCACAATGGCCCCATCAGCGCTTGGAGGGTGACCAGGAGTGGACATCTCACAGGAAAGCCAGGAAGGGTTCCACAGCGGTATGAATACAGCGCTACGAGACCTCAGGGCAGAAGTGCACTATATAAATACAAACACATTTACATTCTTTAATAATAATTGATTTCTACAAAAAATGAACCCTTTTTGCAATATTAGGATAAGGAATGACTGGGCAAAAAATCTTGTAGCTGTAATAGATTCCTTGCAGTTTGCTTGCATCTCTTTGATGACAGTTAATAGCTCACTGCTCCATATTAGGATTTTAACTTTCAAACTGCAAGTAATAAAAGGATCTCTCTGACAAAAGTGATAACCCATTGACCTATTTATAGTATATGCACTTTGTGATCTGAATGGGACACGGTCTTTGCAGCGGGCATATTAACCCTCTGCGCTATGATCAGTACTTAATTTAAGCCGGTGCTTTCGGGTGCTCAGCACAGGTACTTAATTTGTTGCAGGGGCTCAGCACCGGCAACTAACTGTTCTAAGTATGGTGTTGACAGTCTACCCCATGGTGGCGCTGCTCAACTAATTTAGAGATGAGCAGAACAACGGTTATTTAGGAATACAATATACGTTAAAATAGTGCTAATACCTTCTTCCCCAGCCATTTCTCGATCTTTGGGGACCTGGAATAATCTGAACTGTCGCATTTACATGCGAGAGAGATGGTTAGTAGTTGTTTTGGCAGCGATAACAAGGGCGATGTGTTGTGCAAGCCTCAGTGGCCTCCTGGTCAGAGCCCTGGCCCTTAAAATTCTACAAATCAAACACTGACTATGATGAGTCAAAACTTCCACTACCAGACAAAGCTCCGGTCTTTCTACAAGAGGAACATTAATCACTGGAGTTATTCTTACATGTTTATTGATGCTTGAAAAATGCTGGGGCAGAGTATGTGGCTTTTAGGTGCTTTTAAAACAATACACATGGCGCCCCCCACCCCAAGTCAGCGCCCCGTGTTTGGGTTCTATTTCTATGCTGCCAGTGGGAAAGTTTGACAGTTGTGCATCATTTTCCTCAGGCGATGCCAGTTTCCCTATTCTATTTGTAGTTATACATAGCGAAATTGGAGATGTCTGCATGTTCTACATAGAACTAGAATTGGCGGATTTATGCCTAAAATATGTATTTTGAGTTGTACTGATGTAACAACCGGATTTTCGGACCAGATAGAATCAGCTCACCAAGACACCACTAACCCAGCCGAAACGTAACCACCTCCCTTCTCAGGACCTACTTACCATGGTACCTGGGTACCTACCTGGGGATGGGGAATCAGCAATATACAAGCTTAGATCATCCAAAATACCACCAAATCCATAGGGATTACTAGAAACAACCACTAATGGCTACGGAATTCCATATTCTACACCACACTCATACCTTATATTCTCGCGGCAACTCAGGCCCAGACTACGCTACCCTCCTCCTCATAGTGAAGGGGGCAGTTCTGATTACTTACCATTACACACTGACCACAATCAGTGTTCACGCAAGCCACAATCCTGTGGGTATATACACCGTATCCTCCCGGTGCTCTCTCTCTCTCTCTCTCTCTCAAGCCACAATCCTGTGGGTATATACACTGTATCCTCCCGGTGCTCACGCTGCCGCCACAATCAGGTGACAATACACACCGTATCCTACCGGTGCTCTCGATTACTGTCCTATTGATACCTTCAACTCTCTCTCTCTCTCTGTTGGGAAGTTTCACCATATACTACTGGGAATGTCTCATATACAATGTTATAGGTTATGTGATAGATAGGCAGTTCAATCCTCTCACACAAGAATGGCCAAATTACAGTATGCAAAGGTTATTCTCTGATTTAAGTGCTCCCTGCTCCCTTGCTCAGTTACCACTTACCCGGACGGGAGACGCATCTGTACACATAACAGCATCTGACTAGAAGAAAGGTTAACTTCATCATAAAAACAACAGTTACACAATGGTTCACTAAGAACTGGGGCCCCTTTATTACACAATAGCAAATTATAACAACAATATTACACATAGCCTGAAAAGCAAAGGAAAGAATTAGAATGTGTGCGCAAGCTAATAAGAAAGGGTCGACGTCACCTTATGAGTACGAAGTCTGGGCTCAGTTGTCATCTGGGTTCCCTTCTCGTCTGTGCCTTGGCTCATCTTAGGATCACCCCTGCAGTCACGGATACACGTCTGCACCGCTATGCTCTGTCTCCTCTGCTCCCTTCCAAGTCACTGGAACCTCCCTCTTGTTCTCTGTTTTGTCTGTCTCACTCTCGCCGTTCTGCACTACTCCTCTCTCCTCTCGATCACGGACTATCTTCACCTTCCGACTTCGATCTTATAAATCAGTTACTGCCGCTCTAGTATTTGTTTGCTCTGCTAACTTCTTCACTCTGCATGCTCTGATCTTAGTATCAAAGCTCACCAGCTGCTCCAACTAAAGTAACTTCAATCTTTCTGAGAGATTATCAGCCTTCGGTCTTTTTGGACTTCAAAATGGCGACTGTCTGCTTTAAGTTGATTAACTGCAATAATACTAACGACTAGCTGCCGTCTACTAACTGACTGAATGAACTCTCCTCCTTTCTGTACTTTCTCTAATATAGAACCTTGTTCATGCATGGAAATTTCCAGCCAGTAACCTGCCGCCGCCCACCAAATTCTTGTACCACCCCGTGCCAAGGACACGTTCTCAGCCGGCCGGCCTGATGTTAAGTCTTCCTCACGAAGAAAAATACAGTCTTTCGATAAGGGCCAGCCCGAGCCGGTTCTCTCCAAGCGAACAACACCTTATAACTAAAACATTACATTTGACCTAAAAGCGTCTCAAGCAGCCAAGGCAGAAAGAAAGATGGAGTCTCTCCTGTTCGAGGCCTACAAGGCCCGAAGTAAGCATAAAGATGAATAACTCTATCAGGAATATACTAGTAACCTTACAAAAGGACGGAATAATGCTAATACTAAGGAATCTATCCCCTAACATAGGCTTATAGGCCCTAGAATAGAGAAAAGAATAGGGAATTATGTCAAGCATCTTGTAAATAGGCCAGATCTAAGGCTCTAATCTCTCTATTGGAATGATAGTAGGCCAAAGTCACCTTCACTCAAAAAGGGGAACAAAAACCCGGTCAGAACAAGTTCTCTGCATCCACTACTATAAGAGGGTGTGGACAGGCACTCGTGCTGCTAGGCATACATCTTTGCTCAAATTTACTGGTGGAGAGTTATGCCTAGACACAGGTTTAAATCTGAATATGTAGACATTTCCATCTATTAGCTTTACCTTTGTGAGTAGGACCCAAAGGCTAAGGAAATATTTACCACAAAGAGGTCTTTGAATACAGTGCAGTATTCCTACAAACAAGCTAAGGAGAAGCATGAATTTACAAGAAATGCAACACAACAAACAGCTTGGTTACTTTCATCCAGCTTGCTAATACATTTTTTCACTGTCTCAGAACACACTACTGAGTCTACACACAGAGGGGCTTACTTATAAGCCCCTTGCGCCGCCTGTGCATCACTTTTGGTGACGCTACGGTGGTGCAGGAACCTGTTCTATATTTGCCAGGCAGCACTAAGTCACTTTTTGTTGACTTAATGCTGCCTTGTAAATATTATTCCCGTTAACGCAGTTTTCTGCATTAAAGGGGCGATTCCCAGCAACATCCATGGTTTTTGACACTGACCCAGATTTACGAGAAATCGTAACTCTGAGGCAGCGCTAAAAACGTACGCCTAAGGGAGCCACAATGATGAGAAATATCTTTATTTATCCTCCCTTTTCCTCTTTCTAAGTGTCCTGGATTCTGCAGCACGCATAAAAAGAGGAAAAGCCTCTTGTGATTTTCTGTGAAGGATGGTTTCTCTTCCTGCACAAAAATGATCTTCCCCGCAATGCAGGCCCCCTTGCTCAGGGTCCAATGATGCCTGCGTTGGCACAGAGGAAAAGGACAGGAATGCGCTGTATCTGATAGATACAGCACATTCCTGCCCTTTTCTTTTGGCGGAGGGCAGCGCTTCAGAAAGGCCTGCAGCACTGCCCTAAGGCAAAAACCCATAAATGATGTTTGGGCCATATGTATCAAAATCCTCTTTTGCAATTCTCAAATAGCGATTTTTTGCGAATCGCTATTTGAGAATCGCAAAATGATATGTGTAGGATTTGCAATACATTTTGTGAATCCTACATATTCCTTAATTGCAAATATCAAATTGCAATTCGCAATTAAGGAATACCTCCCCATTAATTCCCAAATTACCACCAACTTGAAGTTGATGGTAATTTGCGATTCCTTAAGGCCAAATTGCACTTTTTTGGTGCTTCTTATATTGCATTTAAGGAATCGCAAATTTTGATATTCCTTAAATGCAATCACAAAATAAGGAATCGCAAATTTTGCGATTCCTTATTTTGCACACAGATTTGCCTTCATACATACCATTTAGCAAAATTGCGATTGCAAACGCCGAACTTCTGCGAACTTCGGCATTTGCGATCGCAATTTTGCTTGATACATATTCTGTAGTTTCCATTCGCTTCCAGTAACTCTGTTGGTTTCAAAGCAAAAGATGTATATTCATACATCCTAACAACAAAGCTGTATAGCACACACTTAGTAGCCACTATCTGCAACTGGAAAAGCTATTTGGCAGGAAAGGTACAGAAATGTTTACAACTTTTTCTAGTACTTTCTTAGAAAATAATACTTTTTTGAGATGTGGATTCTCCTTACTGATGCTAGGGTTGTTGTCATTTCGAATTGTGGTTGCAGGTAAGAGAGCACAGGGAAGAATGATATTCGATCGAGGTTCTTATGAATGTTATTTCACATCAAAAGGTTAAAAAGGTGGGAAATTGCATTAGGTCTGGGAAAAAACGCTGCCCCTTTCTCCACAAGATTGTTAAAAAAAGCAGAGTTGTCAATGTGGCCATGACATTGCATGCGGTGCTCGAACATTCGACTGAATATTCAAGGACGGACTTCTACATTAATAATGTAGAGAAAATTGTGTCAGGCTCTTCAAAAAGCCACTTGAGCATTGCAGAAATGTACAATATGCCTTTGTAAAACTCATAACATCTCTCCAGTGACATCTTCTCAGTGCTTTCAATTTGACCCCTTCAGGTGTAGATTTCATTGGTTGGCCGGGGTTGGGCTCGCAACTCCGAAACAATCTCGCAACTATGGGGTTCAAGGTCTTTGAGGATGGGGTTCTGAAGTTGTGGTTCTACTTTAGCTCATCCACCCAGAGAGAAACTTCAGAAGACATCTGGCCTCCTCTTGCTCCTTGCCAAGGATCGGATATCCCATTCTCGCAAAGTCCCTCAAGCCTGCTACATCTTTTAGATCAGGAAGAAGCATAGGGCCCATATACTAAAAATATACCATAATAATCCGTGCCAAGAACAAAAAGAAAGCTGCATTTTTGTAGTGTGGATGCCACAGTATATAACACAGAGTACACAAAAATGCCTTAAAAATACGATTATTACTCAGCTGAGTTAGTAATAACTAATATTTAAGTTCTTATGAGATTTAGTTTGTGATTTGCACAGTTGAAATTGCCTCTATCATTAGTAGTAGTAGTAATCAATCAAAATCACTTTATTCGGTTAATTGAAAACCATAAAAGTATATTATTAGTAGTATTATTAGTAGTAGTATTATTATTTATCACACAATGCACGACTTCCATTGCTTGGAGACCCTGAGACATTTTTAAAGTAAGCTGGTGCCTCATATCTGGGCTCTACTACAGAAGGGTCATGTGAGGCTTTGTTGATGATTGTGCATAGCGTGGCCTCAGTGTAGGGGTGGCTTCGGGAGGGCTCTTTGCACAGAGGTTCTATGTTACAACCAGGGGCGTTGTGTGGTGAATCATATATGTAAAAAATGTAATGGTACTTGTATAGCGCAAGAATCACAATGAGGCATCTCAACGCTTGTACGAATACAGCTGAGGAACCCTTCCTGGCCTTTCCCTGTGAAGTGCCCACTCCTGGGCACCCCCAAGGTGAAGCCAGGCATCCTAGCGTTGTTGGGGCCGTTGTGGAGATTAAGCAAGCTATTGCCCAGTGTTGCAGAGTGGGACTCATGATTGGAATAGGCACGGAGGCGCGAATTATCAGGTCCAGAGAAATTGAGCCCAAGAGCCGCCGAGACGGGAATTGAACCTTGGTCCCGGGCAAACCCTCCACATCAGGGTCTGCCGCTCTAACCATTGAGCCACACTACTCCTCTAACCATTGAGCCACACTACTCCTCTAACCATTGAGCCACACTTCTCCTGCCACTGTTCTGCAGGAGGCTTTATGTGCTGGATCATAAAAGGGTAGGGTTTTACCAGGAGGCCCATGTGCAGTCAATCCGTACTATAACATGCATGCAGCCTATACCACAGAGGTACAGTACTACATTATGCATCAGCCATATTCTGAATTGTTTGATGTTCTGTGTACGGATGGCGGCTGTCTATCCTGCATCATGGAAGGGTGTAACTGAAGGCATGCACTTTGCTGCATCTTCTATAGTCTCTGTGCATTGTAGGCAGTCTCTGGTGGGTACTGGCATCATGCATAGGAACTGTGCACAATGCTTAAGGCATACTAATGAGTTTTTGGGGCCACGCTAAATGTTGCAATGCTCAAAGTGGATGCACCTCTTTTCATTGCACCCAATGGCCACAGAGAGCCAGCACCTCGTGTATCCACCACAAAAAGACTATAATGGGTTAGTTAGTGCTTATTTAAATTTCCAGCACTGGTTAATCAGAACATTGATCACTTTTGCCCTCAGACCATGATTATGGTCCATAAGAAGTTGTGTCCTCTGACTGCCCTTTACTTTGATAGACGAGCCATTGGCAAATTAATTATAAATATAATTAGCGCTGTTTGACATGATAATCCTGATGGCCATGAGTGTCTTTTCATAGAGTACATGATAATGTTATTTCTCCTGACACAATAGTCAATGAGAAGGATTTCTGATATGACATAGGTTTTCAGTAGTGAAAGATTTCCTAAGGCACTTGAAGTGCTATGCTATTTGTTCAAGTAATATCGCTATGCTGTGTTGCATGAAAGGTAGAAAGCAGAACTGCACCATACAATCAAAAAAATGGTGCAGTTCTGCTCACTTCTTGCCCCCGCACACTTTCTGCTTCCTAGCGCCAACATAGGCATCCATGTGCTATAGTGCAAGGGTGCCTGTGTTATGGTAAGGATAGTTTTTGTGCAGGAAGGGGTACCTTCCTACAAAGAATACTATCCTTGGAGGCTTTTTCCTCTTTGTGTGTGTGCTGCAGAATGCAGTATATGGGTGCTAATTGGCATTTTTTAGATGCTCTTATTTTTTAAAGAAATTTTCTTCAAAACTAAAACCAACAACACCCGTTTAGCCAATATTGTTAGATTTACATTTTCTATTGCAAACCAAAAGAGTGGTAAGCCAAAAAGAAAACACAGTGCTAAAGTAGAGCATATGTCTACAAGGAAAGGTTAGCAGCAATTCTTGAAAATATTTTCATTACAAATCATCAAGCATTTCCCACTAGTTAAAGGAACACCACAACACTTTATAGCTCTAAATCAGAGGGAGAAGCAACAGAAAAAGATTTCTTATACTTCTCATCATCACTCCTGAGGGGCCCACCTATTCGGTTTCAAGACCTTTCCATCAACCTCGCCCATCCATCTACATGCCTCCATTACACCAAGTGGTACCTGTGCCAGAGAAATCCCTCCCATGCACAGACGCAAAGAATTTAGCCAACGCCAGTAACAACTTCGCAGACTGCAGGTGGTACAGAACACCGCGGCAAGACTTATCCTGAATGCTCCCCCCCGCACCCCTTCCCGCCCCCTCCTTTCCCACCTTCACTGGCTCCCAGTGCAACAGCGGATTCAGTTCAAACTCTGCTGCATCATGCATAAATGTATCTACGGTTCTGGTCCCAAATATCTGAAGAATATCTTTCTTCCTTACTCTCCTGGACGCACTCTACGCTCTAGCAACACTATGTTGCTATATGTACCTAAAGTAAACAGAGCAAGACAGGGTGGCCGTGCCCCCTCCCTTAAAGGTCCAATGCTGTGGAATTCCCTCCCCCCCCAGCTAAGACAAACTCCTTACCTTCTCAACTTCAGGAAGAAATTGAAAACTTACCTATTCACACAGGATTAATTTAGCCTCCCCTCTGCCTTTTCCGATCTATAGTTTTGTTTAACTCATTCAGAAGCCACGCACGGAGATACCCCTTCGGGGCTGATTCACGCGCGATACAAGACTATAAATCTGTTTGAAATAAAACCTTTTACCCTCTGGTCTATACTGAGTTTCATAGGATAGACAAACGATGAAGTAATATGAATGTTGCTCAAACCTTTCTGAAGCTCCAGCAGCATTGCTTATTCTTTCCAGAGTAATAGTACTGAGATCCAAAAAACACAACTGTGTATCCTCAACAAAGATTATTGTGTTGTTATATTGCAGTCTTCAATATTCTATCTCGAGTCTTGGGCGACTTTAAACCAACTTTACAAACCTAACTCCCGACCTATTAGGTCTCGCTGTCTTAATGGTAATTGTTTATATCTGTTGAACTATCGTGCAAACCTCACCTGTGTCTTTTCTATTCACATGCAACACCATTTACAAAGATTGCTGAAAGTACACTTGCTAAAATCAATGGTAGAAGCTCCAGCTCTCTGAGTAGTAACCCCGTCTCCAGATTATCCAAATCCTTTAGTGAGCTCCTGTTTTAGGAAACTTCATAATTCGCAACAGTTAAATTCATCAGAGTTTTCAAGTACTATTAACACCTCTACACAATGCTGTTCCAACAATTCTTACTGTGGTTCCAGACTCAGAAATGCACTTTCCACACCCACAATCCGCACCAACATAATCTTTAAAATTGACCTCCAGTGCTAAAACCACTTTCTTAATATTGTCAGTCTTAGAAGTCAGCTCCATATGTAGGGCCTGTATAGATTTCAGCAAAGTCCTTTCCCAGGGTGTGAGCAGAATGCTCTTCACCCAGCTCACCCTCACAATCTTTCCTTTTTCCCAGCCATGGGAAGCAATGTAGTGGGTGAAAAGTTATTAGCTCGAAGATGGTCTCTGTGTACACCCGTTGCACTGCAAAATAGCTCATGGTTGTGAGTAACTTGGGGGCCAAGGGATTGACTGTTCATGCCCTTGTCAGTAACGACTGCTACGCAAACAAATGTTGAATGGAATGCTGAATGAATCATACATTCACCTCCAGTCAAGAGATCTGGGTTAAATCCATCATTTGTTTGCTCACCATGCCATATGCACATCAGTCTTGACCCTGTGCCTCATGGAAACAGTCCAGACCAAACTGCCAAGCCAGGTCCTACCTGGACTGGAAACAAGCATCCTGGGACCGGTTTCAGGGTATTACCCCATATCAGCCAGACTAGCTTGAATCCAGTGGCACAGTGAGCAAGGGACCCACATCTGGGCATACCCATCCCACTTAGGGCAAAAAGGCCTATGCAAGCAAATGATGGACGGAATGCTGAATGAATCATACATTCACCACCAGTCAGGAGATCTGAGTTAAATCCATTGTTCTTTTGCTCACCATTTCACCCCAGTTTAGACCCAGCCAAATGCAAACCTGTCTTAACCCTGTTCCTCATGGGAACAGTCCAGACTGAACTGCCAAGCCAGGTCCTGCCTGGACTGGAAACAAGAATCCTGGGACCAGTTTCGGGGTATTACCCCTTATCAGCCAGGCAAGCTTGAATCCAGTGGCAAAGTGAGCAAGGACCCAAGTTGGGGCATATCCATCCTACTTAGGGCAATATGCAAAAGAATGATGGATATAACCCAAATCTATTGGCTGGGGTACTGTGTTTGATTTGCTCTGCATTCCATCCATCGCCGGTGTGTCTTTTGCTTTTTCACTCTAAGTGCGCAGGGTATGCCCAGTTGTGGGTCCGGGCTCACTGCGCCACTGGATTCAAGCGAGCTGGGCAGATAAGGGGTGATGCCCCGAAACCGGTCCCAGGATGCTTGTTTCCGGTCAAGGGAGGACCTGGCTTGGCAGTTTGACACGAGAAATTTTGTTATTAAAGCTTTTCGCCTAGTTGAATATTTTGCTTCACACGAGAATAACATGTTTGCTTATAATATCAGCCTTGCTTGGTAAGCTATGTCTGTACAGTGAGTGCCGAGGCCTTCAAGGTTATTTCAACACAGCGCTTGTTGTTCACTTTGATCAGCACACTGGCTAGACATAATACATATGCAGCTGTGGCCAACTTTGGGTTTTAGGCGCGATTAATAATGCACTGCACAGAGCATGAGTTATACACTTGATGAATATTCGCATGCAGAGAGTTGGTGCAGAACATGATGTGATCCATTTCTGCTGAACCCAAAGGTATGGGCCTGCCCTTCTAAACCCAAAGAGACCTTCTGTAGATATAATATAAAATACTAGCAAAGGAGGGTAAATTGAGGTTCTATTTAGACCTTTTTTGCCATTAGCATTTTAACATGCTTACTCCCATTGTATTTTATGGAATAGTAACTATGCTGCTAACCTTGGGCTAGATGTAGGTAAAATAGATTTACCGATTTTTAATTACCGAATTTTACCGATTCGGTAATTAAAAATCGGTAAATCTAAGCTGTGGACATGTAGGTATTCCAGATGTGCTGGAATACCGATTGGGAAGTATCCGGTATTTACCGATTCGGTAAATACCGATTCGGTAATGCCCATTCATTCCTATGGGCTTTGAAGCCCATAGGAATGAATGTGCATTACCAAATCGGTATTTACCGAATCGGTAAATACCGATTTTCACAAGGGTGCAGGGGGTGTCACTTTGACACCCTCTGGCACCCCCAAAACAGGCTCGGGTGCCATGTGGCAGGCATACATGCCCTAAGGGCAGGTCTGCCTGTCACATGGCATAGGTGTGCATGCACACATGTGCATGCACACCGGAATCGGTATTTTACCATCAAATTGGATTTGATGGTAAAATACTGATTCTGTAAGGCCTCTGGGACTCAGAAGAGTCCCACCTACATATGGGAGCCTCAGATTCAGTAAATTTACCGAAATTTTATTTTACCGATTCAGTAAAATTACCGATTCGGTAATTTTACCGAATCGGTAAAAAAAATGCCCCCTTCATACCTGTCACCCATTTACCGATCGGTAACGGCCGAAATCGGCCGTTACCGATCGGTAAATGGCCTGAAACGGCCACCTACATCTGGCCCCTTGTTCCTTATAATATGTCTGGTTGTATTAGCTAAGATATTGCGCTTGAGAACACTGCATTAGAAATAAACATTTTAAACTTGCACGTGTCTTCATTTACTCCTCGTTCTGGATTGATATGTTAGTATAACGAAAGAGTGTTCATGTGTTCCACGTTACCTGAGGTGTTCTAAGTCCATGTTCTGGCTTGTCTAAACATTGGGGGTCGGTAAGAACCAATGAGACACTGATTGCTTGTCTGGTAGTGGATTTGGGATACTAAGGTGAGTTTTGGCATACTATAGTTCACTGAGGTTCTAAGTCTCTATGCACAGTTCTGTGTAGGAGCAGAATCGCTGCTACATTATTGGCTTGGCCAATGCTTCTTAGCATATGGTGTGGAATTGTCCATGCATCGTTATTTATTGGAACGTGTTTGTGATAGGATTAGGAGTTTCATTTCTTTTTAAAGAGATATAGTTCTGAAAGGTGAATGCTTCCAAAACTAGACTTATTCAGCAGTAACAATTATATAAAAATAGCTTTTAGCCTTATTTTCTTGGACCCTTTTCCAGTTGCATATTTGCAGTGGTGGAAATGTTCATAAATGTTAACACGATTAGGGGGACACACATTCCAAGAACACTGAATCTGTGTAAGTTGTATGGATATTGCCTGGTAGCAGACTTGTCAACTTAATACTTGGAGAACACACCAACAATTATATCGCATCACATCAAGTTTTAAGTATAATAATTTGAAAGGGGTCTGAGCAGGTCTCCCTAGCTGTCTTCCTAAGCCTTCTATTGGGGAGTGGATACCATGCTTTAAAGAGGGAGAGTGCTGCTTTGGAGTGTGTGGGGGGTTCAGGGGAGGATTTGCCTCAGGGCAGGCAAAGTGAAGAGAATACTGGAAACAGAGCTGCTCAAGGTCACACAGTGGGACAGAAGAGAAAGAGAATCCAATAGGGACACTATGCACAAAAAAACAAGAAAGTCAACGTTCAGAAGAACAGGAGCTCAAGAGGCAATTTAGCATTCAGAATAACTTATGTGGTAAGACTGAAGTTAAGTAAGTTACTCGCCCACATTTGCCATTATGGGTACTGACTACAAATATTCAAATGTATGACATACATGCAAAGGCTAGAGCTGAAACTATAGGTGATGTTATACAAGTAATATGTCACCAAGGAAGAGAAATCCCACCAAGGTTGTCAACTGCGCCCAATAATCCTTTTGATCACTCAGGAATAAACAAGCACTTAACAACAAGGGTAGAAACCTCAATAAACAGCCATAATTCACAAGGACATACAAAGAAGAAGTACTTAGACGAAAGAAGGAAAAACAAACGGAACCCTTGGCAAAAGGAAAATAACAAAACACACAAGAACATTAGAAGTTAAGAAAGCACAGATGAGAAGGTAGCAACTGGAAATTAGAACTAAGACAAGCACTGGGAAAGCCAACACAGGTTTAGACCAAGTAAGACTATTGAAGATGTATGTTTTTTGTTGTAATGGCTGTACCTGTTGCTCTGTGATAAAGTCCCCCCCCCAGTATGTGAGGCAGCGATGGTGTTGTGTGGCAGAGGTGCCCTGTGGTTGCGCGTGTGTGTGGCTTAAACGATATGGTTTGTGCAAGTGCACTTGAGTTCATATAAACAGGCACATTTTACACCGCCCTCTCTCAGACTCTTTCACTGCATCCCTTTCTCAAATGTTTAAGGCTGCCAAGTGCTGTGATAAATTAAATTAAGAGAATGCCCTCGGCTATGCACACCCGCTTTGCCTTTAACATGGCTCTTCCCTTCTAACCCTTCTGCTGTGTATTCAGCGTCCTCAGTATCTGCTGCTGTGCTCTCAATGCATCAGAGTGGAAATGGGTAGTCAGCTTCTAGGCCCTCCTGCAGAGGCCAGAAAAATTAAGAAGGGCAAATACATTTTGGTGCATCATGCTAAAGTTAATAATCCATTATGAATCCTATCAGAAGGAGAGAAAATGTGGCAACTGTGGGACCTCTGTGTGTGAAACTGATTAAAAACAATGATCATTTAGGAGGATCGTGTGGTCCTTACACTGCGCTTAATTTGGCATTCAGCTGCAACATGATACTCAATACACATGTTCTTTCTCCTGGAGGGTTAATATTTCCTGCTATCCTTTAATAAGTAAACATACATTGCTATTGACACAAAGCTTCCAGAGAAAAAGGCATCACTGATGTGGCTTAATACTGAGATATAACGCTCAGTGTCAAGTCATCATGATCGTTACTGGCTGTCTAGACTATGAAAAGAACAAACATTCGAAAACAACCCCCAATTAAAAAAAATACACAACAGTCTCCTAAAGTGGTGTCATTACTTACCAAGTGCTCATTTATTTCAAGGAAGACCTGCACTCCTTGCAGCGGATTAAAGGCAAAACAAACTTTTAATCATAAAAACAAAGCTTGATTTAATAAAGAATACTGGACACCGGCAATCGAGTTGAAACAGTTAATTACCTACTCACAGAACTACCGCCTTAACCAGAATTACGCAAAAGCTGCAGACCCGGCTGTTACAGACATAGAACCTTTGAATCGTCTACACCGAGATGCAGCGAGCTCCATTTCTCGCACCATTGTTTCACCAGTACTCCATCTCCTCCAGTGGACTCCGGGCAGCTCTGCGATGTGATGGAAGGTCGTATCAACTTTGGTCTTTCCTCTCCCTTTTACCTCTATCTCTCCTAAAGTACCCGCTGTGCCAGCTGCGATTAACCTGCAGGCGCAGGAGAACATAGAGGGGCCAGCAGCAGCCCTCAGCCTCCAAACATCTCCAGCCCACCAGGGAAATGACCGATGGAAGAACTGGGCAGTCCGGCACCTGCCGACAGCAAGTCATTAACATTTTAGGTATGCCTTTCAACGTGACAGGCATTTCCATTCTTACACTCCAGGGTGGCATCGGTTTACAGTTGGGCTTACAGCTGGGCTGACGAGGTCTACTACAGAGGAGATAATTAACAATTTAAATGATCATTTGGGGCCTAAACTGACATTTTCCTGTTGGATTTCTGGGTGGCATTGGTGTATGAGGGGGACTGACTGGGTTACAGAGCTGTGGTAGCCACACAAAGTAGTACTTTCGCTCTTCCTTGGAGACTCAAGCTCGTTTCTGTACATATGACTGTCTTGTAGTGTATGCACTACATCTCACATTTGGAACTCAATCAAGTCAACTCAGTCTGGTGTTTGTGGCCAACGTGGCAGGGAGTCTAGCTTGGTAAAATACAATCGTATTGCATTGTCACATGTATACAGTGGCACCACTTTACTCCCCCACTGTATGGGTAGTGTGCTACACCATGTAAAGCGTAATGTCTCCATAGCTCTTTCGTTACACTCACTGATCCAAATTTGCTTTCTGTAATCGCATTTTTTTTTAATCCGTTGACAGTCCATAACCAGATCACCATTCAACGATAACACATTTCTTACCTTTGTTGTCCCGCTCAAGCTTCTCTTCCTGCGGTGCTTCCCTGCCTTGTGTTGCTTATTCTGTTGCTTCAGAGCACCGTGTCCGTGCGGTTGCTGCTCCCCAGACAGCATTTTCAGTCAAAAAGCACAAACTTAGTTCCAGGGCAGAATGAGCAGGAAAACACATGCACAGAAAGCAGTTCCGGGTCACAGTCGATCTAGCCCAGAGCTGAGCCAGAGTGTCCAACCTGTTTGATCATAGAGATGGCATTCACAGCGAGGAGCGGCTAAGTGGTCGAGGCTCGTTAATGTTAACAAGCATTCGTACGCACTAGAAGCAGGGGGAAGGAGGGGGCATGCGCAATTTACTTGTGGGAGCGATAATTGCTACCATATGGTGGTGCTCGCTCCTGCAAGTAAATCGACTCACCTGCATGCATTGCCATTGAAGGCAATAGAACGCGTGCACGTGTTTGGCGGGAAAGCCATGGCAATGGGAAAAGGTATTTTTGCCTATGCAGCGCATGCGCGCTGCGTAGGCGAGACCTATAAAAGGGAATAGAAGGCAGGGGCTGACAACATTGTAACTACTTAGCCATGCTAGTTCAAGGAGCATAAATGTGCTATAGCTCAGGACTCTTCAAATGTGGTAAAACCTTTCTGTACACTTACTCTCCTTACTCCTTTAACCATACTGGGCCCTTTTCGATTAGACAATCTGCCGCATTTCCATTTACCACAGAGCAAAGGATCTTCTGATGAATCTTTCTCCGCCAATAGGAGGGGTGAAAAATAGGTGATTAAAACACAATGTTAGCAGTCCACTGAGGAACATAAATTGACAGCTAACTCACAAATTTGAAATCAGGTTTAAGTCCACCACTCTCAAGACTATGCTGTAGAAATAAGGAATTGCGATAGGAAGACCCCACCTCCTAAAGATGTTAAGTCAAACTAGAAGTATGCAATCCAAAAGTTCTTACACAAAATTAAAGAAGCAGAACTTGATATTCTCGCTGATTCTCCCTTCAACGTAATTAAATCATTGGAAAATAGCAAATTTTCAATGGAAGAACCAACAAGACTCAGTAATAGACTCAGATATTACATTAATTTGTTTTTTGTATTAGAGATTCAAAATTCATGGCAATAAGATGTCTTTTAAATAATCTGGTTACAATTATCACAGGTTGCAATGTAATTCCAAACATTTAGGCCAAGCTTCAAAGAATGATTATTGCATAAATCAATTTACAGAGTTACAGAGTCCCACTACCATCAAAGACAGAAGGATTGTGTATTTATCAAGCAGCTCATGATCCTAAAGAAAAAGGGGAAAAGGTTTAGATTTAATGGCCACTAAGGGCAAGTCCATAGTATGGGACAAACAAAATAAGGATAATTAAATGGTTTGGCAAATAAGGGATTCAGTCCATCAGCTACCGACTGTATCATTCGCAAAGCAGCCCAAAAGTAAAATTCCAAAGAGAATAGCTTTCAAAATCATCAAAAATTTATTTTCATAGCGTTCTGGTCTCAAGTAGGAAAAATCTGAATGGCGTTGCCCCTCCTTTAGGGTTTCTTCCTATATAAAGTCCCTGTAAAAGTCCAAGTGATGTAGCAACACACCACTGTCGGAAGATTATCATGGGCTCAGATTCACATAATGTTACCTAGGACATTTGCAACTACAAGATTGTTTCCCATGCTAGCCATGAGAAACGAGAGATCTAAAGTCCACATACTCCTCATAACAGTGAAAAAGAATACAAAGTATTAATTTGTAGAAACTGCGGAAATCCTGTTCCCACAGGGACAATTCACTGTGAACGTTGAAGAAACATTTAGGAACGTTGAATGTTACACATGTACTGAAAACATAATGCAACATTTTACTAGTTGTAAAAGAACCATTGTAGTAGTCCAGGGAATAAGTCAGAATTAAAGAAAGAGCACATTTAAAAAAAGCCTCAAGTTGGCATAACAATTTTAAATTAAATAAACTCTAAATTTATATCAAATATAATGCAATAAAATAATTTCATATTTAAAATAAAAAATAATTTTCATCAAGTATTATCACATGGAAATGTCTATGGTTAAAATAGCCTACTGCCACAACTTTTCTCAACTTTTACATCAGTATATAATTTTCTAAGTTCTAATTACAAAAATTGTTTAAACCTTTTATAAACTATAGGATCGCTAGTATTATCATTTAAATTTTAAGTTTCTAACCAGTATTTTCACAGTTTTGTACCGACTTTTCTACATAGTGAATTCTAATGGAAAGAAGTAGAAACACTAGGCCACTTTATTAATAGTACAGTATTTAAGCAGCAAATGCCAATACACAACATTTTCATCAGCATTCTCATTAGTGCAACGAATTTATATGTATAAGTATTATTTTTTATAAATGTTTCTTCATCTTTTATTTCAAAGCATGCTTTTACAGTGCTATTACTACACTTGCCTCAGTTTCATGCATTACTGTGTCTAACATGTGCAAGGTACACTTTCAGCTTTTCGTGTCTTAAATCAGTAAAAGTGTTGTGTATTATGATTTTTGAAATCTTGCATCATTATTTTGCAGAAGGAAAGTAATAAACCACACAAGGAAATTAGAAGTTAAGAGAGCACAGCTAAGAAGGTAGCAACTGGAAATTAGAACTAAGAACAAGCATTTGCAATGCAATTGGTCTTGGATTTGCTAGAGTTAGAGCTATTTGTGTTGTAATAACAATATCTTTTACCTATGCGTTTTGGTTTGGAGTGTAGTGGATGTATAGGGTGTGAGGTAGAATTATGTGGGTTGTATTGGAATTGTTGGTTGTGGAAATGTGTGATGTGGACTATATTTGTGTAGAGGAATTATGTGGCATGGTAAATAGATAGGTGTGAGAGCCACACAGAATAGATATAAAGGAAGATACAGAGTAATAGGTAGTTTGTGCAGAAAGTGGTGAATGAACTCCAGACTGAAGAGCAGAAAGAGTGTGTGAGAAAGAGAGAAAGAGGGGGCGAGCAGGCCACAGACGCATAAAGAAGGAGGGCCTGTGTACCCAGAAGACACCCTAAGATGAGAAGGAGAGTGTGGAATCTGGGACTTCAAAGTTTCTGCTCACGTTGCCAACTACTTTGATTGCTCTTCCACTCCATTTCTCCTTCATGCTGTGTATTTGCTCAGCAGTAAGCACTAACCGCACATTTAAAAAAAAAAATAATAATGGTGCATAGCTACTGCTCAAGTCACCTATTCCTATTCTTGCCCTTTTCGCATCTTTTTACTCATTTGATCCTCTACCTAGCACATGTCTCCATATGGATTACTGGGCCTTCTCACATTAACTAAACTTTTTGGTGTAGACGAGCACAGCACCATGGTGCCCCTGTAGCAAAGTGTGTGCTGAGCAGATGCCTGTTTGTATGGTATAGTTCCTTTATGTATTTATATTGAGCATACAAACCCGCATCCATCACACTGCCAGGCACTGGGTCCCATAAATTAATAACTACACATCAGTGGTCATCACTTGCGTCATGAAAACGTTTCTGTTGTATCTTACCAGACATTGCCAAGTTGCATTTTTAGTATTTTTTTTTTATTAACTTCAAGTTGCAACATGGTAAATATGTACATTTGTCCATCAGGCTGGTGATCCTTATTCTCCAGCCCCACCAGGAGGAGCCAGCCTGCTGCTCAGCCCATCTTCCAACTGTCACCACTCATCCACACAAGCACTCAAGCATTCCAAGCATCACAGTCACACGAACATTCCACAGTAAACACTCACACTGGGTAAGCAGCAGGGAGTTAGCTAAACTGGAAAACATATATTTAAATAATCATAATCATATCGCTTAGTGCGAATATTACCAAAAGTTGGTAATCGGAGATAGCGATGTTAGCGACTGTTTTCAGTCGCTAACATCTTGGCACGCCCCCTTTGCATGTCATTAGTGATAATTATTGCTGACATGCAAAGTGGGCCCCTAAATGCCCGCTATCACCTATAAGCTGTCGCTAACTGGTGTTAGCGACAGCTTGGTAATAGGGCAATGAAATTATCGCCACATTAGCGGGAAAAAGTCCCGCTAATGCGGCGATAATGGCCCTTGGTAATATGCCCCTGTGTTCCTAACCTGTACCAAATGCCTGGCAGCCTCATTTGAGAGACTCTGCCCCACTGATGACGCCCCTGAAACTATAGCGCCTGCTACCTCTACACAGACGAATGTGAAGCAGACATCAAATCAGCAATGCAATCTGTCAACAAACAAAAAAGTAATGGGTGGTAAATGCTTCAACTGGACGATGACCATGAGGAACTGTTCTCAGTACAAAACATTTCACCACGTTTTAATTTGTTGCTCCATTAAAGAAAATTAACACAGATATGCAAATCAAGTTTGTTCCCAACCTGAAAGGGACATCCCAGCCCAATATTAGAATATACTTGAATTTTCAATATAATGGGACAAAGAGGAATGATAAAATGAAAAAGAAACCAATTGTATATGAAAGGCCTCTGAAGAGTTACTCAAGCAATTCCATCTTTCTCTTTTCATGTGTTTAAATAGCCTCCCTAAGTTGCAAAGGTAGACTTGACCCCCTAACAGGCAGTGAAAACATTCCTCATCAAACTGGAGCACAAAATCAAACATTTCAAGCAGTCACTATCGCTCTCACTACCCCCCATTTGAATCTGCTGCACATGGCCACCTCGACAGGGAAGGAAATGCCCCGATTACTTACCGGTAATCTTCTTTACTCCGAGTTAGTCTTCCTCGCCACATGACTTACAAAGTGAGCTTCACCTCCACACCAGAACCCTCCAAAGCAAAAGTTAGCCTCCCATGCCTCCCATCCCTTCCCAATATGGCCGATCCATACCCTCCATGACCACTATAAAAGGAGGGCCGGCCCAAACCCAAAGCCTGAAAACTACCAAGCCAAAACATGAAGCCGATAGCCAGACAGGGAGGGAGGGATGGGAACTCATGTGGCGAGGAAGACTAACTCAGAGTAATTAAGATTACCGGTAAGTAATCGGGGCATTACCCCCTCGTTAGTGTTCCTCGCCACATGACTTACAAAGTGAGCTCATACCAAAGCCAAGCAGCTTCATGGAACCACACAAGGATCCAACGGGACAGAAGGGGATGCCCAGGACCGGGCAAACCCACAGAAGAGCGGAACGACCACCCAAGAGAGAGGCAACCACGAGCAGGAAAAACAGCCCACGTCGTCGGCAGAACACCACAACGGACCCAACCGTAAGTGACGCCCCAGAGACAGAAATGCTCCGGGCGGAACAACCCTGGACAACAGGGACACAGGGACGCGCAGGCCAGGAGGAGGCCCGCCGCAGCCAGTGACAGAAGAGAACAGACACTGAGAAAAAAGGAAGCCCGGGAGCAACACCCCGACCGCACCTCGGACATCCCGGAAAAAGAGGGAGAGACCCACCGCCAGGAAAAAAGAAGGCAAGGGCACCCGAGGAGAGCCAGGGAGGCAACCCAAGGCAGAAAACCGGAACCAGGGCACAGGACCCGTCGACCCGGCAAGACCCGAGAAGGTAGGAGACCGAAGGAAGGACCCCAGCCCGTCCATGTGGAGGGGGGACCCAGAGGAACCTGCAGGCTCAAGGAGGAGCCCGGGACACAGCCGGAGGCCTCCACAGAAAATGGCTCTGCAGCAAGCGAGCCACCAAGGAAAACAGAACCCAGGCAAAAATAGGACTGCCGGAAGACCGCAGAGCAGCCCACCGAACCCCCAAAGCAGAGGGAAGGGACCGCCCGCCAGGAAATACAGAACCCCAAGGGGTCTGCAACAGCCAAGCCCGCAGAAGGAGCCGGCGCAATACCGCCCGAGGAGAGGAAACCCCCGGAAAAGTCCCAACCGGGTACCAACACGAACAGGAGACCCCCCAATGAAAGACGGAGCCTCCACCCACCAGCCGAAGTAAGGAAAGCAAGTATCCACATCCAACCAGGCACACGGGCCAAACCCAACCCGCGGAAGGATCACACCCAGACAAGAACACCCGGGGGACTATCCAAAACTAGTGGGACAGCCATCCAAAGGAGAAGCCAGTGGCAGGAACCATCGACAAGGCAAAGATAAACCACCAATGAAGCCATCTACACCCGAAGACCACTGAAACGCAAGAAAGCGAAACACTCAACCCAGAAGAGGAGAGATGAACCCCCGGGCCGCAACCTCCCCTGACCCACACACGGGGAGACAATGCAAAATCAACCATGGACAGCAAGCAGAGCAACGATCTGCAGTCACCCCAGTATAGAGAGCCTGGGCCGAAATAAAAATATGGAACGCTTCACGAATTTGCATGTCATCCTTGCGCAGGGGCCATGCTAACCTTCTCTGAATCGTTCCAATTTTAGCATATGTGCTGCCGAAACGAGAACCGCACACCAGGGAAAGCCAAAGCGGACCCAGAAAAAACACCAGGAAGCAACTGGCACCTCACCAGAAAAGGAGCGAGGGGGGCACACGATCAGAAGTGTAAAAACAGACAGAGACCACAGAAGGAGGCAGCAGAAGTGACCACGCACCACAAGCATCTGCGGAGAAACGGCAGCGAGGAGGAGGGCGCAAGGGACTTCCGACAAGCTAAGGGGCAGGAGGAGGACGGGACACCACCGCCGCGGCCCCAGATACCAGGAACAGGAGCCGAAGCCAAAGAGAACCCAGAGACCCCCGAAGCAGCCCGAGAGCAAGGACCACCCCCATCAATCATGCAGGGGACCATAGGGACGCCACCCACAAAACCCGGGAGAGAAGGCCGGGAAGGGGAGACATACAGCCCTAACGCCCAAGAACGGGCGAACAACCAGTACATACATGGCAAAACACATCTCGTCACAAAACGGAACGCTCACGAAAGTGCACGCCAACCCTGAACAGGGGTCATGCAAAACCTGCCTGCAAAGCAACACATAACAGGCGTATATGTAAAGCGCATGGCCACCTGCAGGTGACCAGGCGCCGGACAACGGATGCCCAGTGGAACCTAACACAATGGAACCCAGTGTATCGACCACTGACGGAGGAAGAGCCGAGTGGACCCGCAGGGACCCGAATCTGTGACCATGAGGTCCAACACAGGACCTTGCAGTGGCTGCCACAGACTACCGAGCCACCAGACCCAGCACGTTGACAGCACTGGCAGAACCCGGACCTGAGATAGGCCTCGGCACCAGAGGCCCAGAACTTACCACTGAGCTATAGACTCCTGGTCGAACATGAAGCACCCTAGGACACTCAGAAAGAAAAAGAAAAAATGGCAGACTGAACCCCAGTCCTGCGGAAGTTAGTGCCAACAGAGGCACAAGACACACCACAGAGCCATAGCCCCTTGGTCCGGAAGGGCCCAACCCTCGCCAAGCAGCGCACGGGTAAGGGACCACAACCCCGGAAACCCGAGGAGCATGGGTGCCCAAAAGGGAAAAAGAAAAGAAAAAAACTGAGTGGCGCCAAGAGCAGAGCCAGGGAATCCTCAGCACCGAAGCAGTCGCCCAACCGGGCACAGACAAGAGCCGACCACGCACAATCACCAGAGAGCAGACGAGAACAGGAGTCCTCAGGGCGGCATGGTCGCAGGCCGAACACAGGCCCCCACTAGCGGAAAGTGGAGAAACGGAAGAGACCTGAAAACAAATCCAACAACAGGGTCACCTACCCCTTCCCCAGAGGAAAGAGGAGACAGGGAACCAGAAACTGGGCACACAAGCCCCGAGGGTAGGAGATTAAGACCGTACATATAGGACGTTGGGCACCCCGCAGTCACAAACAAACGCGCGACGCCACGGTGCTGCAAACGCGCCCAGACAGCCCAGAGCGACACATAGCGTGAACCAGACCCGAAGGAGCCAGGGAGCCGCATACGAGCAGAGCCCAAAAAACACATGCACGGTGCCCCAGCACAGAGAACGACAGTCCCAGCCGGAAGAACGAAACCCCCCCCGAGAGCCACAAGTGGCAGGGAACTGGATAAAAAAACACAGCATGAATAGGGCAACCTAAGGATACCCCGAAAGAAGTGGGTTCAGAACCCCGGCCCTGGAGAAGCCCGAGGCATTAGGACCATAGTACCTTGGCAGACGTTGCGTGTAAGAAAAGGACGGAAGACCAAATGGACCGTCAATATAGGAGTGTTGCCAACACCAAAATACCAGGAACCAAAAACACAGAAATACCAGGAAACGAACGGCTGGGTATGAACCCATGACTATGAGTGACGGCAAAAATAACCCCGTCAGCGGCCCCGCCTCCAAATAACAGAAGGCGCCCAGAAAAACTGACGTCAGGAGAAGATTCAACTCCAAAAGCCGAGCCCTTTAGTAAAATGCACATTTTCCCTTTGGGGTTTCTAGAAACCGAATAACAGACGAATATTGTCACCCAACGGCACTAGATGAAAAACTAAGTTGACCCACCGGGAATTGAACCTGTGAAACACAGGCTCCAACAGAGGATGCATAAGTCCACTGTGCCACCAGATTAAACTCGAACTTGTGGCTGGCCAAACACCGCAAGTGCCAGCGGCGAGCGTGAAACCGCTAGACCAGACCGAAAACAGAAAGCCCCAGTAACAAATGCAAACTGTACAAGGAAATTTAACCGGATGCCACATAACAGAGGGGGCCGGAGGCCGCGCCCCCAGGCCCAAAATGAAACAGGCAGCCACCCCTACAGAAAAGGCTGCCAAATGGCAGCGCCCAAACCCGCAGCTACCCCCACGATGGAAGAACGCTACAGCGGGGTCGGGGCAAAGCGCGAGGGCCGGAAGGCTGGGCAACCAGGAATGAGCCCGCTAGAGCAGGGCCTCCCCCCGGCATCATACGGACCGCGCCCCCTGCTCGTCGAGGCAAGGGAAGCAGCGAAAACCGCAAAGGGCAGCTACCGGGTGCAGTCAAGGGCCAGGCAGGAACGGAATGGCCGCAAAATCACATAGGGCAGCTGCCGCGATACCCGCAGTGCCTCACAGTAAAAATAAAAACACAGCATGTTTTCGCCAGCCCCCCGAGCCCGCGAAGCAGGGTCAGGCAGGGGCAGAAGTGCCGCAGCGGAAATGGAGACCGTGAGCAGCACAGGACTCCCGCCGCCTTTTTCCCAGCGTGAGCAGGTCTCAGTGCACCCTCCGCCTGCCCCTTGGGGCCCAGGGGCTGGCATGATGTTGAAGACAACGAAATAGACTGAAGAGTTGACTAATAGGACCATAACCTGCAAAAAGCATCAATAGAAGAGGCTAACCGTAAATCATTAAAAATAAGCTGCAATCCATACAAGCCACATAAAATGAAAAGAGAAAGTATCTGTGAAGAAATAAATCAACTTTTATTGAATGTTTTCATTTCGAGAAACCTACAGAACGGTTATAATTTAACCTCTGGTACAAGTCAAAGCAATTCTACTACTCACAGTAATAAACTCACAATACACTGAAAAAAAGATTTATAAAACAAAGGACTAATACATTGAGTTAATTAGCTTGTGTGCACGTCTGTTTTCTTCTCTATCAATCATTTGCCTGTTCGTCGAACAGCTTCTAGTTACTATGTCAAACCTATGATATTTTCTATGAAGGAAAGGGATATGTTGGTACACAAAATATCGAAAACATTCAATTTGTCCGAGCTCAATAGAAGCTGACAACATGGTTGGCAAATGCACCATTGACGTTGTTTATGAAACAAGCACATACATGCACTGTGAGGCCGGTTCACCCCTGGCAAAGGGAACAGAAAAACATGGTGCTGAGTGTGAACGCGCTTTCAGAAAGCACGCTGGGCTGCGTTTGTGTTAATAATTACAACTGCGGTACTGTGCGTCAGAGCAAATACAGGACAGCTGGGCAGTAGAGCCTCGGCATAACAGAAACAAGACGTACTGTACCAACATTTTTATGCAAGGCACTCTCAGAAAACCCGTTAGAAGTCAGTGGCCTACGTGCTCCAGTCTGCAACAAAATGACAAAGGCTCAATAAAATGTGACTGTATTGAACCAGACCCCCCAGGATATTGCGGTATAGATTAGCAAATTTAGCGGCACAATCATTGGAGTTTAGCGGCACAAAAGTTGAAATTTAGCTGCATTAGTGCGGCACTTTTTTATTTTAACTCTAAACCATTCCTTTTTATTCTTAAGCCAGGACTGAGCCAAAGGTTTTTAATTGAGTCTGACTGGACCCGTTATTGGTTTGTGTGTTCATTACATGGTGATGTCACGCAACCACATTATGTAATAAACTACGGGGCATATTACCAACAACTAGCGATATTAATCGCTAAATGGGCTTAGCGAGTTTTTTTTATTGCCAAGCATCGCGATAGCGGCGAAATGCGTGAATATCGCTGAGAATACAGCGATATTTACGCATTAACGCCAATAGGGTCTTAGCCATAATATCCACCTCCCATTGGATATAATGGCTAAGAACTGGTCTGAGCGGGCGTTAGCTTTTGGATATATTCGTGCTTAGCGTGAATATTTCCATCACTGCGTCTGCCTTGCTAATTGTCGTTAGCGAGGTTGGCGACTGCTTTCAGTTGCTAACAGGTTGGGTACGCCCACTTTGCATGTCATTAGCGATAAATATCGCTGACATGCAAAGCGGGTCCCAAACCACTCGCTATCATCTCAAAGCTGTCGCTAACATCAGTTAGCGACAGCTTGCTAAGGGCGATGTAATTATCGCCACTTAGCGGCCGAAAACGGCCGCTAAAGCGGGGATAATCTGATATCGCCAGGCTTGGTAATATACCCTACATTCCTCATAAAGGTGAAAGTGGCATCTTCTAAATGAAATAGATTGTGCGTCGTACTGCACATTGCTTGACGAAACACGAAATCACGTTTTATCTACGAAGATCAAGGAATAAAAATATTTTTAATTATGGTTTAATCGTTGTTATGATTAGCATATTCTCGGTGAAATAATACTACTCAACGCCTGCTAAGGGTGGACACTGGTTCCCTTGCTCTTTGATGGGTAGTTCTCACAGCATCAATTCTCCAAATGGAAAGAATGCTATACAAAAGGAATACTTAACAAACGAAGTGGGAAATGCTTACTGCTGCATAATTCTGAAGACTTTCTTGTTTTTTAATAAATAAATCATGCTTTAATCGATTAGAAAAATAGTTCTCATTGAGCAAAAGATGACGAAGACTAAATGTCGAAATGCCACAGAACAGCTGTTTGGGCTGGCAAAGTGCTCAACTAATAACATTACTTCTTTTGATACTCGGTCAAAAGGAGCCGGCTGATGGCCCCTTAACTTGACCTTTTTCTTCGAGGCAGCAGGAGGTGACAGTAAATAAAGCCCCCCCCCCTTGCTGCCTGCACATTCTGTGAACTAATTGCAGGAATTTCCTCTTCTGAAAGCTTTCTGCCGCCCAGACACGATTTCGCGGGCACTTTTGTAAAAAGCGCAGTCTTTTTACAAAAGTGCTGATTTCGCGATTAAATCGCGAATTCCTGGAGGGTCTGATTGAAAGTGTGCACTACAAAAACAAGACAACTTCATCATGCCATTAATGATGTCAACGCGCATGCGGTCGCCATCTTAAATTGGGGAAATAGTCATTAAAAATCATAAAGGTCGTGATTTTCTATGTGCATTGTTAGCGATTAACTGGAAATCATTATAAATTGTTGTGGTTACAATTCTCTTTCTTGGTGGGTGGAAACAGGCGGTAACATTTGACCTCTGTCTTTGAATGCACATCATGTGTACTGAGAGGAGAACATGATTTACAGCCTTGTTTACAGAAACGGACCTAGAGCAACTGAAGACATCTAGCCCTCTGGTCAAATGCTCTTAGAGAAAGGGAAAAGCAGTCCCTAAACAGATGCTACAATGGGATAAGTGGAATGGTAGAACTACTGGGCCACTGCTCTGTGGGAGTAAAAAAACTGATGAAAAGGCAGGCTAAAGAGGAAGGATTGACCACTAGCAAGCAAGGAAAATGTTTTAAGGGGACTGAAACAAACAAATGTAAAGCAAGTATTCCCAAAAGTAGTATATACTAACGTTTATGCAAGAGGTCTTGAAAGCTCGACCTAAACAGGGAACAGGAGGCAGGGACTGGCAACATTGTAACAAATGAAGCGTGATAGCTCAAGGAGCAAGAATTTGCTCTAGCCCAGGACTCTTTCAGTGGCAGCAGCCACATACAAAAAATGATGGGGAGGGGGAGCACCGGAGGGGGTGCGGGCGAGGGAGGACTATAATATCAATAAAAATATGTTTAAAAATGTAAACGTACCTGCTGCCGGCCACCACCCACGTTGTGCCTCAGTGCTGGGACTTCCTTGTCCCAGCAGACCCAGTGACTACGTCAAATACTCTCTGTCCAATCCCCACGTTGATTGGCCTGAGCAGGATGGAAAGGCGCTCCGCTCAGGTGAGGAAGTCTTTGGGGGTTCTCTAACACAGCTGTTCAATACTGTGGCAGAGTGGAACTCTGAACCTGCCTATTGGCTTTACAGTTAGGCGATTGTGCTGCTGAAGTGGAATGACCATTGAGCAAGGAGATTGGATATTTTGGATGAATTTCATAAGAAGTAAAGTCACAAGAATCAGCAAGCCACTCGTGAGTCAATGATTTTAGATTAGCCCAGTCTCAGGGACTAATCAAGGCATTATCAAAAAACAAGGTCATGAACACTGAACTGGGAAGACTGCTTGTGTTTCCCTTATTGTAATAATCCCCATATTGCCTCTACTTGATTGGTTAAAGGAAAATGATCTCTACTCAGTTTAATTCTTTGACCAAACACAGCAAAAAATTGAAAGGAAACTTCCAAAATTGTTTCCCCTCACCTTTACTACCTTAAACCAATAGAGGCTCTCAGATTTTGAAAGTACTTACCTATCAACCTTAGCTGTTGACTTGGTACATTGATTTATGTATTCATTTATATAAGGAGTTTTATATAGCGCTGGCCGGAACCGAGAGCTCTTCACAGCAGTTTTTTCGCAGGAATCATAAAATAGAGCCTGTTATCTTGTTATACATATTGGTTCGGAAGTCCAAATGTGCTGTGCAGTATTGAGGTAATACGTAAGTCCTGAGATTGCCTAAATTAGTGCACGTTGTCTTGGGCTGAAATCATAGCAGCTTTTCGCAAGAGTCATATAGTAGAGCAGTGTTATACATATAGATTTGGAGGTCCTAGTGTGCTGTGCAGTTTTGAGGTAGTATGTGATTCCTGAGATAACCTCAATTAGTGTACGCTGTCTTGGGTTGAACCACAGCAGTTTTTCACAAGAGTCATATAGTAGAGCAGTGATTATACATATAGTTTCAGAGGTCCAAGTGTGCTGTGCAGTATTGAGGTAGTACGTGAGTCCTAAGATAACCTCAATTGGTGCACTTTGACTTGTGATGAACCTTTAAGGGGGCAGGATACATGAGTGTACATGATTACAGATGGATGGGATATAGACCAACCTTGGCCTGGGTGTGGCCAGTATTGATACTATCCTGCCTAGGACCACCATGTCTTGTAAGATGGTCCCAGGCACTGAAGACAATGCTGTAAATGAATAAAAAGGGCCTTTTAGCAAATCCTAGCAGCCAGTTCTTCAGCAGCTGGGCTACCGCTAAAGGGTTTCTCAAGGCAGAGCTAGCTGAGACTCCGCTGTAAGAAACAAAGTAGGTCCCCACATTTAAATGAGGCAGGCTACCTAAGAGTTAGGCAGACAATGTATTCAATGTAGTCTAAATGATAGTCAACCTATGTACAACATTAGAAACACTTTACGGCTAAAAGCGCCCAATCAAGAAAAGCTGCATCAGCACAAGGATCAGACAGTTGTGACACTCTATTCCATGAGCTAATCACAAGAGAAATTAGTAGTGCAGGTAAGAATTGCATCAAGCTTATGCTGCAGCCTCTCTAACTTCTCCTTGTCTCCTAGTTTCCAGCATGAATAATCCACTTTGAAATGTAACTCTCTCGTGCTTCTTCTGGAGTGCAAGTCCCACACTCCAAAATTGTGGGACTTGGACTGTAAGTTCTCACAGACCTAGTGATCTGTGTGGAAAGTAATTAATTATTTTAATTTTGTAGCCTGAAACAAAGGAAAATGCTGGATCCCCACTTCAGAACTCCGAATGGAGAGGCAAAACTGCACTGGAAAAAATGCACAATGCTATATTGCTATTTCCTTCGTCAGTTTTACTGCAGCACAATAAAAAAAACTCCCCAATATGGCCTAAATCTCAGCAGAGCCTTATGTTGTCTGGACATCTGCACAAGCAAAGTCGAATAAAGTCAACATACAGGCTTGATTCTGTAGAGCAGCAAAACCTGCATTTTTTTCACCAAAGTTTCAGAGCATAAACAGATTTGTCATAAGCAAAATTAGTAGGTATTGTGAGATGCTCTTAACGGTTTCCTGCAAAGTACTTAGAAGATTCTGAAACGCTGTAGACACACATGTCAAAAAGGCCTGATTCATCACAATTGTAATGTTTCCCGGAAGAGCAAATTGGTAGTACTTTTCAAATATGCTGGCAGTAACTGTAGAGAACTCAGTCATAATAGGGCTAGCTATATATCCTTTTGACGGTCAAGTGGGATATTTAGCTGAAGAGAGAGTGCATGCCCCAGGATTAGCAAAATAATGCAAGGAAATAAGGCAATTTACAAAAATCTACAGAATTCCATACAATATGATTATCAATTTATTTAGTCCATGTTTTTTTTTAAAAATGTATATCGTTGCGTTCTATGCAATGCACCCTAATACCCTATAGTTCAAGAGAGCTATATATGGCTGTTAAATAATACAAATTGTAATGCCCTCCCTGTGCCAGTTGGGTCCATCCTGTCTGTGTGCTATCGATAATGGAAGCTGTGTGCACAAAACTCAGTATTTGGGTAAAATAGGAGAGAGTAGCACATAGGAAAATAAGTACTGGCACAGCCAATAGGTCAGGCATTGGCCGCCATCCTTTAGGCAATTCTTGTTCTGTTTTGTCACGGTTTTTGCAAAACTTTATTGTTTAGCAAACTGCCAGACCTTCATCGTGCTACACAAAAACATTGGCTAAAGGCAAAACCGTTGTTTTGGTCTCAAAGAAGTACACATTGTCATAGTACTCCCTGGAACTGAAGGGAACTACTTTGTGCGTTGATGTGCTGAAGTGGGCTGACACATTTCCTTTTGATGCATGTTGGAGTGGTTGGAAGAAAAATCTGAATGACAGATCCATGGACTAATGGATGAAGTCTGGATTGAATCCCCTATAAATAACTATGTTATACACATCATTTTAATAAAATCAAAACGTTGTAGCTAACACAGACATTAAATAGCCACTCAGTCAAGCATTGGCTGCCAGCTCATTGGCTGTGGGAAAGAAAGAAAGAAAGAAAGAAAGAAAGAAAGAAAGAAAGAAAGAAAGAAAGAAAGAAAGAAAGAAAGAAAGAAAGAAAGAAAGAAAGAAAGGAAGAAAGAAAGAAAAAAAAGAAAAAGATAGGAAGGCATGAAGGCATGAAGAAATGGAAAGAAAGAAGGAAAGATAGAAAGAAGTAATGACAGACAGACACATGGGGTTGCAAAGATAGAGCACTCTCATGAGAGTATATTGAGTGCCCATGTGAGCTGCTGGTATGTTGTGAAAAATCAGATAAACAAAGTCCAGTTCAAAAGAAAATTACAACAGCACTGGAAGAAAACAGGAACTAATGAATCTGGAAAGTGCCCTGTGCTCCTATATGGTAGAAAGTGTCCTGCTATCATACCAGGCTCTACAAACAAAGGCAGCACAAAACAACAATAACATAAACCCTGGCACTGATTGGAACTACCTTGTGTGGTGTGTGGATGTGCCCCTTCTGAAAGGGCTAAATGGTAGCCAAATTGAAGTTAGCCAGTGGCTGAAGTAGGCTGACCCATTGGCCCATGGTGTATTCTGTAGAGGGTAAAAGCAAAATGTGAAATACAGAAGAAATGACCAATAGATGAAAAGAGATGACTGAAAACCCCAATATGTAATTATATTATACATTTTAGTGAAATCAAAAGGTCATGGCACAGCCATACCTATATGAACCAATCCACTTCCACTATATAAGCCATAACATGCTGCCACCAGCTAAACCATAGCTAATACTTGTTAAATGGGTGGGTTGAAGTACATTCAGATGACAACTGCATATTGTAAGCAGTTTTAAAGGGAAAATCCACAAGAAGTAATTAATGTTCAAACTCAAAGTAAAACGACCCAGTAGTGTTTTTCACTGGTGGGCTTCAACTGTGATGGACTTCTCTTATTCCACCACACAGCAGGTTAGATACCTAATACCCTGACTACTCTGGCAGCATGGGTAGCATATGTTCCCTTGGTTTGGCTTTGTAATCTCATTGGAAATCTAAATCATACAATCCCCAAGGAATCTAGGGGCATATTATCAAGCATGTTATCACGACTTTAGCGCCCCTTTCCGGCGCTAAAGCGGCACATTTTCAACGAACTATCAAAAAGGCCAGGTTAATATACTTTAGCGCATGTTAACCTGCGATAGCAGCCTATCTTGAAACGCAGCGATAAATATCGCTAATTATATGCATAGTAGGCGTTCCCTACATGAACTGCATTCAGAAAGTCGCTATCACAACTTTGCCGTATTAGCAAAACAGCCCTGGACCCGCGAAGCTAGGCCCGCTAGCTGGACCCGCGAAGCTAGGCGCAGTTATCGCTGGAATCAAACACCTATTTCAAACCTGACTTAACCATCCTGTGAATGGGAGTTGGATTGGATGGTTAAGTCAACACATGACTATCATCAAGCTGTTCATTATCGCCGCATGATTATTGCTGGAATTCCAACATTAACGCAGCTTATCGCCATCTATCGCTGGCTTTGGCATTGCCTGTCAGCAAAGCATTGCTAATATGCCGCTTATACGACTATGTAAACCAGCGATAGACGGCAATAAGAGAAAACACGCTAAGTGCGAATTGCGATATTTATCGCAATCTGTTGTTAATATGCCCCTAGAGTCCTATTTATGAGGCAGTTTGTGTCTCTCTTGCATCACGCAACATGATGCAAGAGCGACACAAATCTTAAAACAGATTTCTGAAGCCATGTAAAGCCACTTTGTGTGGCTCTTAGTGGCTCCAAAAATCTGGAGTAACACAATGGAACGAAAATTGGTGTGTTGCATTACACTGCCCTGGGAAGGCGCTCCATGGGCGTTGCATGGGTGTTCCCGCGCAATGCCCATGGTTTTTGATGCATTCCCAGATTTACAGGAACTTGTTAACCTGGGAATGCAACAAAATCTTACACCTTCCCAGAGGAGGCATAACAAGGAGAAATAACTCAATTTCTCCTCATTTCTTTCTAAGTGCTGCATTATGCAGCACTGATAGAAAGATGAATATGCCTCCCAGACTGTTTTTCTGTAGGAAGGTGGCCCTTTCTGCACAAAAATAATCCTGCATACAACACAAACAGCATTGTACCATGGTGCATGGGTGTCTGCATTAGCACGAGGCAGCCAAAAGGGCGCCAGCGCAGGGGAAAGGACGCAAAGGAGCCATAGTGCCTTAAATATGGCACATTACTGCCCTTCCCTGTCAGGCAGTGCAGCTAGGTGACTTTTCGCACTGCACTGAATGACTTCCCCATAAATAGGCCCATTTATTTTTTAAGGATATGCAAGTTCTCAAGCTTTCAACAATACCTGCTGGTACATTACTAGCAATCACCCCAGAAGCATTTGTTCTCAGAGTTTCACAAACAGTAGCTCCAGTGATCTCAAAGCATCTTACCCCTCTGACCCATCACGATAATTCTCACATGTGGGTCCAAGTCAGTCCCTTTAGAGCAGAATCTCATCTGAAATTCCCCAAAGTCTTCTGTAAGCTTCTTTCTTGATTCACATATTTACCCCTTAGAAACAAGGACATGTGTTCTAGCTTGTCGTCTATATTCATGAAGTACTAACACAATCTCTTGTCTCTGCCCGTATAGTAGGATCTATGATGTTTTTTGCAAGGCCTTGATAAGCACACATTTCTACAAACGACCTAGAAGCAACCTATCATACCTGGCCTAATTCAGGTGGCATAAATGAGTATTTTGCCAGGGGAAAAAATATTGGATGATGGGAGCTTTAACAGAAGGAAGTAGGCACTCATCATATGGCACACTACCTCTTCCGGTGCAGAAAGGGCTCTTACATTGAGCAGCTCCAGTGGGTACTCCTTTCTACATGGCGGTCCTCATCATTCACTCGCCTCCATTGGTCACACACACATCTTTGCAGACATACATATATTTCCATTCACAGTGATGGTCTTGGCTATGTCTGACCTCAACAGCCGACACGGTGCATCAACCAGCTCTGTCAAATAAAAGTACACACTCGATCCCAGCTGCAGCCCCGTTTATATAAACATTCACTGTCGTTTAAATTGTTTTTAAGTGATTAAAATTGTCATGTACATAAAAACTAGATTGGACATATACATTAGCACAATTTGCAGCCCACAACAGGAGCGCTGAAAGCTGTAAACACTCTGCGGCTTCAGATTATTGTAAAATGAGTGCTATTCTCTGACGGTTTAGTACTCAGTGATTTTCTGTTATTATGAGGGGCAGAAAAAATACAAAAATCATACACAAGTGCTAAATGCACGTACTCAAATAATGCAACATTTCACTTATCTGCAGTTTGGAAATTGATTTTAATTTCAGTCGGTTGAAAGTGCTATTTTGCAGCACAGCCTTTCAGTTCCACAAAAGTAAATGACTTGCTATTGATGGAGCGGTAATTTCTTCTGGTAATTTCTCAATGCAAAACCCTCATGCTACCTCTAATTTACCGCTCAAAAGGTGTTGGGCCCTTCACACCATGTAATACCTTCAGGAGACTTTATTAATCATGAACAGTCAAAAATGCAATTATTATTTAAAGTCAATAAAGAGAGTTGTTGAGTATTTAAAGGGTTTTATTTTCGAGTTAAAAGTTAAGTTTTTCTGACCCTTTATTCATCAGTAACATCAATCAGGTTACAGAATTTGGAAAACAGAAAAAATAGCATTAATACAGAACATTTTACAGTCTGCATATAATCAATACATATAGGATAGAAAATGTGGCGCAACATGTCATTCAAAATTCTTAAGGAGTTTCTAAGAAAAAATTGTCTTGCAAGGCTAATCAAAAATCAAATAGTGTGCAAAAATCTCCCATAAAGAGAAATAAATGCATAAGACAAATAAATCATTTCAGACCTAATTAATTAGTCAAAGCATAACTGAAGTTTAGCATCTAATTCTATTTAATTAGCTGCACTCTCTGTCTGTCTGTCTGTGTCTAAAGAGCAAGCAGGGAGTGAGATAGCCCCTCCTTCACCAGACCTCAAAGGAATGCGGCCTCAAGTGCCAAGATATGACGTGGAAGCAAGAAACCTCCCCCTGATTCTCCTCGGACGCCCCTGCAGCACCCGTGACGATCTCGTACCTAACCCATAGGCTGTCTGGCCTAATCTGTTCCTTCTCTTCAAGAGCTCACACACCCCCTAATGAGCCTAGAAGCCAGCTGAGCTGAGAAAGCCAGCCCCTGTCAGTTTTTATACACAAAAGTTTGGCAGACTACACAAAATGTTGCATTTCAGGAAAACCTGTATGTTGATTGGTTAGTCATGGTGGCATGAGTTTTCATCACCCTGACGCATTCTAAAAACCTGACCATACCAGTTTTTAACAAATGAAGCGTACATAATAAATACATTTTATAAGTTTGCAACAATTGCTAGGGAAAATTTTCAATAGTCTTCCTTCCTGCCAAAGCGCAGTCAGATGGACACTTTTAACTAACACTGGTACATTTGGCAGAATCACAAGGATGTACAGTTCAAGGTGTTCTTGACTTCTTGGCACGAGGAAAGCTGCCACAGTCTGCGCATGCTCCCTTCTCATTCAAAGCAAGCCATAGCTTTTGATGGTTTCACAGGCAGCCATTTAATGGTAGGCCCCAAAAATAAAATAAACAAAAAGATAATGTTAATTTCATGTAAATCAGCACATTATGTTTCCAAACTCCATACTAATACTCATTATAAATGTTTTCCTAGCCAAGCTACTAGTGTAAAGCAGCTTTTCTATTATTTATGACAACATGTAAAATAAATGTGCAATGTGCAACAAAGTAAAAGAGGTGTTATTAACTGAAAATATTTATCAAAATATGCAACAAGTCAAAGTCTCTTAAGACAGAAATAGTGAATGTAGATTGCATGGGATGAACTGGGAAGAGAGAAACATATTCTATTAATCTTCAAAGCTAAAAAGGTCACTTTTCACCACATTGCAAAAACACATGTTAATTCAGCAGAAGCATTTCAGACTAAATAGGCCTCACTTTCATGTTTTTTTATGTGCCATGTTTTTAACTTGCACCAAAATGTGCGTGGCAATTTAAATGCAGTCTGTCTGAAGCACAAAAAATAAAACAATGCCTGACTGCAGATGAAATCTGCTCCATCAATCCACCCTTCTGATGATTCAAATCATAATAAATTTTTTTATAATTCATCACACATATTTCATTTTCACAAGTGACATTTTTTTAAATTGCAAAAGCTGAGCATATAACAATTTTACATCTATTTCTAAGGCAAACACAAGTCTATCTGTAATCAGATCATATATAGCCAAGCTCAAATGTTTTAGTGCAGAGTTCTGTAAGTAGCTTCTTGAAACAGTTAGTCTTCTTTAAAATAAGTAACTAAAATAATAAAAAAGGAATTCAACAGGACAGTTTCAGCATTTCTTTTCTCTTTGTCATCAGCTTGCCATCAGAATGGCTCATTGGCATTCTGTACCTTTTTCAATGCAAATTAGACTACTTAGGTGCTGAGAAACTCGGACAGAGCACCATCAATCCTTGGCACTTTTTCAATCAATGCCTTTCACTCTTATTTTCACTTTGATCATATTCAGATGATTCACCACTTCATCTCTCAGACCAAAGCCGTTGCACCATCCATTATGCAGATCTTGTGTAGCAGCTGCAATCTGGTGAGAAACTGCACACTGTACATCAACCAGACCTACACAGCCATGGCTAGTGTTCTCCTCAGTGTTTTCCACAAGTGCATTTGCATATGCATTTTCAAGCCATTTTGGTGTTGGTGAGACACCGTCTTTTGCAAAAGGTAACTCAGTGCTGCCATTGTGTTGCTTTATTGTGCTTGACACTTCAGGCAGATAGCTGCAATCCATCCCTTGTCCAATCTGTTGTTCTGCACTCATTATCTTTGAGACCTCATTATAATCTTATTTCAGAGAAACTGGCAATCTATACCTGGGCATCAGTCTTTGCAATAACACTTTTGCCACTATGCAGTTGTCACTTTTCTCAAAAACAGTTCTGATACAACCCTGTTGTGCTGCTTCAAAAACATTTTCTTGAGCCTCTTTTAATTCACCTGTGAAGATTCCATAGAATGTACATGCTAACAGAACACAAATGGGTGCAACTGAATAAGCATTTCTCTCTCCCATGACAACAGTGACTCTCATTTGAGCAGATATACTGCATGTTATGGTAAGGGCAATCAATTTCGAATTTTGGACTGGGGAAATTACTAAAAGCCACGAAGCTTTGACAACATAATGTATAAGGAGCACAGCATGTGCTGCTTTTAATGTGTCACCTTTCAAACAGGGGCCATCTACAAAATGAACATTGTTGGGCTGACTCAGACATTCATCATTAAAGTCTGAATTTGGCTTTAAGCATATTTTCATGATATTTAGACACTCATATTCAGTTTCATCACAAACCAAATCATTTGCTGACATTTCTGTGAAGTTAGGGTCAAAGGTCATTGGGCAATACATCACAGACCTTTGAACACAGTCATCTTTTTGAATAGGCAATGAGAGAGTGCAGCCCTCCCTCTCACTGCAAATTGGTATATTTTCTTTTAAATAAACTTTCATTCCTAGTGCTGGGGCGCAACATTCTTTCTTTTTCAACTCTAGGAATGTTTTTGTGCAATTGTTGTCCAATGGAAGCGGATCAGACACACCTTTGTGTGTCAGCCTCAGTAAAGGCTTAGCCACTAGGGAAAGGTTTAGTAACCACTCTCTACAGCAGCTAACCACTCCCAAAAATGTCCTGACTTCTTTCTGAATTTGAAGTGGATTTTTCTTGGAAAACATTTCCACCCTTTCTGGTGACACCTTTCTACCTCCCTTTCCAATTTTGTGTCCCAGGTATTCATCTTCTTTTTGACAGTACTCCTGACTATTCTCATGCATTGGCACTGTGACATGGACTTTGCAAAAATCAATAAAAGTAAGCCATTCTTCAGCACATGGAATGTGAAAAAATATATTGGCTGGATTCGGTACCACAGGACAACATGAAAAAAATATGCTTTTAATCTCCTGCACTATTCTGTTCTGTTCATTTATTTTCTGTGCGCCTGTGATCAGAAAGTTACACAAACTTCCAATCAATTCCATCAAAAATCCTTTTATTGGTAACATTTCTGCAACTGATGGTATTCCTGAATACATGTCATTTGGTTCTAATTTTAATAAGACATGTTCTGCACATTTTATTAATTTGGCATCCTTCTCTGTGAACTCTCTTATTTCTGTGTTTATTTTTTCAAAATCAGAAGGTAATTTTTCAACTGTCTTTTCTGAACATAATGCTACAGCTGTCTCTTGTTGGGCCATTTTAAAATATACATCCTCATCAGGAATCTGAAAAATAACATTATCTGATATACAGTAATCTGTGCTGTTTAATTTGCTAAATAATTGTTTTCCTGCTAGGCCAGAGTCACAGACAACAGTTTTGCAATCTTCCTTAAATGGGCCTAATTTTGGTGCAAATTTTTCTAAAACTGGGTTTGTAATTTCTTTGTTTAAAACTCCTGCATTTAAATCTGGACTTTCCTCTGCCTTCACAGTGCACATGGTAAATTCTGAATTGTGAGGGTTAAAACTCTCATTTTTAAACACAGCAACCTGTTGGACTGGGTTCTGATTTTGTCTCTGGAAATAATTCACTCTTGCTCTGGACACCTTTTTTAAATTAATTTGAGCTTTTTCCATATTTTGTGGGACCATCTTTGCTTGGAAAATTCCTGCTATAGGTACCTGTTTCTGGTTTGACATTTGCATTTGCTTAGCTGGCATATTTTGCTTCTGCATTTCTCCATGTTTTTGTGCATCATGTTTAAATTTTTTTTTCTTCTTCCAATGCTCAAATCTGCTATAAAGATGGCAAAAGGACATCTTTTCCAGCAGTACAACATCCATACCTGAATTTTCACAAACCAAAACACCTTTACTTCCATCCTGTGTTCTTTTAATCTGTACCCAATCAACATCCTTTGCTGGCACTCCACCCTTCAGGAAAATAATCACTGCTATGTTTTCCTCCATATCAACAGAAAATGATGGTGCATTCATGCAAACCCTTTTCATTGTTTCTTCACCTGGCCTCTGCACAACTTTAGATTCAAACATCATTTTATTCTGCATGGCAATGTAAAAGAACATTTCCAAAATAATGCACAACTCTTTTAAAATTTCAACAAATCCCTCAACATTTGGGTACCACAGCATAATTCTGTCTCTCAATTGTGGGATTGTGTTCAGAAATGCTGCAAGTTCACTTTTATTCTGTGGCATAGGAACATGCATTTCTCCCACCTTTTCTCTCAATGAGTAAGCAAAAGCTTCTCCCTCATTCTGCTTATAATTTTTCTCAACTAAATAAGTTTCAATGCAAGGTCTGGTGGTTTCTTTTTCTTCTCATGTTTTCGTGCCCATTTGTCTCCTAATTTCTCAAATCCATTGCATTTAAAAATATATTTTATTCCTGCAATGTGCAATTGCATTCCTGAAGAACACATTTTCTCATTTGCTTCATCATCCATATGTACCCTAAAACTTTTCTGAAAAGGGAAACTTCCTGAAACATCAATTTCATACTTTTGAGCCAAATCTGTCAGGCCATTATGGGTAGTTAATGCACATGCAACTGTTTCCTTACTCAGGGAAATTAATTCTTTTTCCTTACACTGGTTCACATTTTCATTATTTAAACAGCATGGACTGTTATTTTCTCCATGTTCAAGTGCTGAATTTAAAACACTAAGCTGTCTCTCTTTTTCAGGGCCTGTATTAATATGTTCTCCCATGTTTTCTATCTCTTTAATCACTGCTGCTTCCTCAAAGCAGGTTTGAGAAATCACATTTTCAAACATATTTATTTTATCCTGAGCTGTAGGTGTTGTAAAGGCCATTTTTCCCTCACCTTTCAGTACTTGGGGTAATTTCTGTTCAATAATCTGTGAGTTCTGAGTTTCTGAAATAAACCCTGCCATAATCACTCCTTCTGCAGCTCTTTGAACCTTTTCAGTAGGGACCATATTAATTGGGACAGTCATAATTTTTCTATGCATTATCTGTGCATCTGCAGTTAGCAATTCCTGGACTGAATCAGGCACATTTGAAGCAGTAACACCTGGAGGTATCACTGTCAGTGCTGAATCAACAGGTAATGGGTCAATCTGAAATGTTTGCACAGTTTTCTCAATCTGTGTTTTTCTCTGCTCAACAGAAGCAGTAGCCACTGTAGTGCTTACCAGTACACTATTTTCAGTATTTTTAATGGGAACCACATAAAGTGGTGGACACTCAGTTAACAATGCATCCATTATTTTATCCCCTGAATCATTATTTATTTGAAGCTCTTTATCATCATTAATTCTCTTCTCCTGCATTTGGTGCTTTACCTTTTTATCCTCACTTGTTTTCTCTCTTGCTACCTTTTCCCATATGCTTAAGGCCTCAAATTGTGCAGCTTTAGATGGTGTCTTTATTTCACATAAGACTTCCCTTAATTTGTCAATAATTTGCAATTCAAAAGTACCATCTTTTGGAAACCTCAAAACACCCTATTTTTCAGTAATCTTGCACAATTGGTGAACCCACATACATGTATTTTGTCCCAAATTGGTAGACATAAAATGCACAGGTGTTCCTTCAGGAGATTCACCAATAAAAAACGAATTTTTCACTTTACCTCCTAACAGCTTCTTTAAGCCTTCAAACATTTTCATTTTTGCAATAGTTCAATGCAATGTCTTTTTTCCAAAGCTGTCAGTCTCAATATCAGTCAGTTTTACTCCTACTACTGACCCTCCACAAAACCTTACTGCAATATTTTCTTAATCAATAACTCTATTAGTAACAACATAAATACATTCGCTACTCTGTCTGTTGTGCTAAATAAAGGATAGATTTATATTCACTGCGAGTAACACATTCCGCTTACCCTTCACAAAGTAAGACTTTTAGTTTACTCTTCAAACACTACAGGTAAATCCCTTCCGCTTACCCTTCACACAAGCTCAGAAGAACCTGCTACTCCTTTGGCCTTATCCTTCAGGATATATCTTAGGCCAAAGTTTCACCAGCGAACCCTTTTGCTGTCCCTCAAGCTCAGAAGAACCTGCTACTCCTTTAGTGTGACCCTTTCTAGGTGATATCAGACCAAAGTTTCACCAGCGAACTCTTTGCTATCAATCACTCACACAGAAAATAGTCCCTAATTTAACACTGCCAGCCCTACCTAGCTTCTCAGTGCTATTCCAACAGACAAGTAACCTCAGTGCAGTGTGGCTTCCATTTACCACCCGCTAATCCTTCCCGGGATTCCACAGGTGTGCATACCTGCGTGTTCAGACAACATCGAACAAGACTCTAACTTAACATAAAGAGTTAAAACATGTAATCAATAACCAAAAATTATGTCCTATGAAAGTACCAACATAATCAATAACACCATCAATTCAAAATGAGCAAAATGTCAGCAACAGTATAAATCCTTACTATTTTCAACGCTTTAAAAAATACATACATGCTAGCATATTAACAACATTTCACAACCCTATTGATACCCACACCACTTCTTGCATCACCTGCCAGTACTGCTTTGCCAGTCTTCAGGTTCTGAGCATTGGAGTCAGGAATCAGGACTTGGACATTTATCTAACTTGGGCAATTATTTTATTTCCCTTCTTAAGGTCAATGATCCATTAGTTGAGTAGTTGATGGTGAAATCAATAATCATTAATCACCAAACTAATCAATAATAACCATCCTCTGATTACCAAAAAAACTGATGGAGCGGTAATTTCTTCTGGTAATTTCTCAATGCAAAACCCTCATGCTACCTCTAATTTACCGCTCAAAAGGTGTTGGGCCCTTCACACCATGTAATACCTTCAGGAGACTTTATTAATCATGAACAGTCAAAAATGCAATTATTATTTAAAGTCAATAAAGAGAGTTGTTGAGTATTTAAAGGGTTTTATTTTCGAGTTAAAAGTTACGTTTTTCTGACCCTTTATTCATCAGTAACATCAATCAGGTTACAGAATTTGGAAAACAGAAAAAATAGCATTAATACAGAATATTTTACAGTCTGCATATAATCAATACATATAGGATAGAAAATGTGGTGCAAAATGTCATTCAAAATTCTTAAGGAGTTTCTAAGAAAAAATAGTCTTGCAAGGCTAATCAAAAATCAAATAGTTTGCAAAAATCTCCCATAAAGAGAAATAAATGCATAAGACAAATAAATCATTTCAGACCTAATTAATTAGTCAAAGCATAACTGAAGTTTAGCATCTAATTCTATTTAATTAGCTGCACTCTCTGTCTGTCTGTCTGTGTCTAAAGAGCAAGCAGGGAGTGAGATAGCCCCTCCTTCACCAGACCTCAAAGGAATGCGGCCTCAAGTGCCAAGATATGACGTGGAAGCAAGAAACCTCCCCCTGATTCTCCTCGGACGCCCCTGCAGCACCCGTGACGATCTCGTACCTAACCCATAGGCTGTCTGGCCTAATCTGTTCCTTCTCTTCAAGAGCTCACACACCCCCTAATGAGCCTAGAAGCCAGCTGAGCTGAGAAAGCCAGCCCCTGTCAGTTTTTATACACAAAAGTTTGGCAGACTACACAAAATGTTGCATTTCAGGAAAACCTGTATGTTGATTGGTTAGTCATGGTGGCATGAGTTTTCATCACCCTGACGCATTCTAAAAACCTGACCATGCCAGTTTTTAACAAATGAAGCATACATAATAAATACATTTTATAAGTTTGCAACAATTGCTAGGGAAAATTTTCAATAGTCTTCCTTCCTGCCAAAGCGCAGTCAGATGGACACTTTTAACTAACACTGGTACATTTGGCAGAATCACAAGGATGTACAGTTCAAGGTGTTCTTGACTTCTTGGCATGAGGAAAGCTGCCACAGTCTGCGCATGCTCCCTTCTCATTCAAAGCAAGCCATAGCTTTTGATGGTTTCACAGGCAGCCATTTAATGGTAGGCCCCAAAAATAAAATAAACAAAAAGATAATGTTAATTTCATGTAAATCAGCACATTATGTTTCCAAACTCCATACTAATACTCATTATAAATGTTTTCCTAGCCAAGCTACTAGTGTAAAGCAGCTTTTCTATTATTTATGACAACATGTAAAATAAATGTGCAATGTGCAACAAAGTAAAAGAGGTGTTATTAACTGAAAATATTTATCAAAATATGCAACAAGTCAAAGTCTATTAAGACAGAAATAGTGAATGTAGATTGCATGGGATGAACTGGAAAGAGAGAAACATATTCTATTAATCTTCAAAGCTAAAAAGGCCACTTTTCACCACATTGCAAAAACACATGTTAATTCAGCAGAAGCATTTCAGACTAAATAGGCCTCACTTTCATGTTTTTTTATGTGCCATGTTTTTAACTGGCACCAAAATGTGCGTGGCAATTTAAATGCAGTCTGTCTGAAGCACAACAAATAAAACAATGCCTGACTGCAGATGAAATCTGCTCCATCACTATAAACTGCAAGGATTTTGTCCGTTTCCACTTCATGGATGTGGAACTTGATCAAAGTTTTAGTTGGGGATGTGAAATTTACTGCAGGAGCAAAAACATGTTTATTACAGGTGGGAAACATTGCATTTGTCTTACATTGGAAATCAGGTCATTGTTCGGTGGGAAAGTAAGAAAATGCCCTCCCAATGACCAACGATAGATCTATTGGACGTTCAGGCTCTTTGAGCATAACATGGAACCAGTCTCCTGCAAAGGCTGTGGGCGTGGCCTGTGAACGGGTAGAATTTTAAGGCAGGGAGTTTTGGTTTTCTAAGTGCAACATGTCTTCCTGTGCATCTGAACTGACATTTCAATGTATTCCTAAACAAGGCTGAGTCCTATTTCTTCATGGCGTAATATCCCATAGATGCAGAGCACTATGTATGTTTCTCCTACTAACTTATATAGGTTTCGTGTTACCTTATTTTCTGCACACTCAGATTTAAAAGACATATTGTTTGTATGGTCTCTAAAGTAGACCCTGTGGGGGGCGCTCCTGTCCCTGAGAGACACTCAGGGGGCACCAAGGAAAACTATGGCAACCCCCGATCGTGAGGGGCAAGTCGATGGGCGGTCCGGTCCAACGGGGAGATTTGCTTCCCGGGCTACCAGCACGTCATTCTGCGCTGGCCTGGTGCAGCCCTGTGGGAGCACCCATAATATCCGGAGCTGCTGCCCCGCACCTGACATGAGAGGATGATTGCAGGAAGCAGAGCCGGCCTGTGGCTGCAAGGGAGAAGACACTGCTGGCTACAAGTGCACACATTGTGGGGCCCGGAGCTATGCCTCCTCGCTGGACTGCGGTGGACCTTGGGGAACGCCCTGCTGAAATGTCCCTGCCCCCACATACAATCTAAAGACAAAGGTTGGTGGCCCAGCTAAGCCTGGGGAGTCTGTCAGTACATCCCCCATATCTCCTGCCTAGTGGAGTGCGGCGGGGACCCTGTGGACTGCCCAGTTATGACCATATAGTGAGGTAGGGGATTCGGATTCTGCTTTGATGACGGCAAGGGGGGCCACTCTAGTGTGGATGCATTCTTCCCCTGCCCACTGACTGAGGGGAGAGCCTTGCTTGGCTAGCTCATCACCGGAGGTCCCCCACCCCTGCCATACTGAGCCAGAAAACCTGAGGCTTGTACTAAAAACTATTAGAGTGAGAGGTGAAGTGTAAGACCCGCAGGACGAAGGACAATAACGCTGCAGGCTCCACATTTTTGCTCAGTGAGGTCCAGGGATAGGCTCCAATTACTGTGAAAGGGGATCCCGTTGGAGTGGAGACACCAATCTCCTGCTCATGGACTGTAGGGGGAGCCCTACCCAGAGAGGCGATTATCAGGGGGCCACACTCCTGCCTTGAAGCCTGCTCCACAGTGCCCCCTAAAAGGCGAAGACTTTTGGTTCTGGTGGCACCGGGCCTGGGGATAAAACACCAGTGATGCGGGCCTGGGGATAAAACACCAGTGAATACTGGTCACTTGAAACTGGGGGCCAACAAGCTGTGAAGTGGCCCTCGACTATTGTGACATGGCTAAAGATCATCCCCCTAAGGCTATATAGGCTACCAAAATAAACAAACACACCCATCCAGTGCCGAACGATGGGGATGCGAGGGCACCGGTAGACAGTCAAAATATTGAGTTGTTAATGTCGATGTACCATATTATCGAGTCCAAAATATCGATGGTAAGAAATATCGGAAACCAAAATATCGTAGTAGAAAATATCGATTTATGTGTGTGTCAAAAATATCGAAGACATCAATGTCGAAATCAGTAATATCGATGCCGAAAATATCGAATGTCAAAAATATCGATATGTAAAAGTGATGTTTTAAAGTATGTTAAGTAATGATATAGTTAAATGTTGTTTATATATAATGTAATTTTTACATATAATTTTATAATTATTAGTTAGAAGTGTAGGAGCGGGATGTAGAGTTTATAGGGGATAAGGGTGGGTAGTGTATTAAAAAAGTATATTGTAAATATGGAATAATAAATTTCGCATTTGAAAAAAAATTGAAATTTGCGAAATTTAATTCAAATTATTTAAAATTAAGAAATTTTATATAAACTTATTGAGTATTGTTAAATTATTTGTACTTTGCTTTTGGATATATATTAATTAATTGTGTAAATATATCTAAATTTTTAAATTTTTACTAAATAATTGTATTTCAATGTTAGGAGCGGGATGTAGAGTTTATAGGGGATAAGGGTGGGTAGTGTTTTAAAAAAGTATATCGAAATTGTACACTTTAAAATTTCGAATTTCCTTTAAATTTCAAAATTACGCACATTTTTAACAACATTTGTAGTTGTCAACATTTTATCGAAATTAAGGGAGTATATTAAACATTATGATTAATTTTAGTGTATGTACAAAAAAGTTTAAAAAATAATAAAATATTACATTATATTTATATAATATTTGTACTATAAATGTAGGAGCGGGATGTAGAGTTTATAGGGGATAAGGGTGGGTAGTTTTTTAAAAATATATAGGGTAATTATATAAAATTAAATTTCGCAATTTCAGATAAATTTGCGAAATTTCTACAATTAAAAATATTTGGAATAATGCGAAATGCCATCGATTGTTATCGAATATAGTACTTATTTTTTTAGTTTGCTGTTGTGTATATACTCAAATAGATTAGAAATTATAATAATTTTAGATATTTTGTTATAATATTTGTCTAATTATTTTATGAGTGGGATGTATAGTTTCAAGGGGATAAGGGTGGGTAGTGTATAAACAAAGTATACTCTAATCATAGAATGAAAAATTTCGTATTTTATTTAAAATTTCTTTCTCTTAGAAATTTTATAAACATTTGCTTTAAATACGAAATTATGAACACTATTAGGTTTGTGTTCTAAATTGAGGTATTTTGTGTATGTAGTAAAAAGTATAAAAATATATAAGTTAGTAGATATTTTTAAAAAAAATGTATCATATTTTTTGGAGTAGGATGTCGAGTTTATAGTGGATCAGGGTGGGTAGTTTTTTCAAAGGTACTTTTTGTGCTTTTAGGGGCTTTTTTTGTGTATGTGCGAAGGGGTATTTTAAGTGTTCAGGGTCAGTTTTTAGTTTGTGGGTGAAGGAATTTTGTAAGGTTTAAGGCTCAGTTTTTAGTTTGTGGGTAAAGGGGTATTTTTAGGTTTCAGGGTCAGTTTTTGGTTTGTGGGTAAAGGGGTATTTTTATGTTTCTGGGTCAGTTTTCAGTTTGTGGGTAAAGGGGTATTTTTAGGTTTCAGGGTCAGTTTTTAGTTTGTGGGTGAAGGAGTTTTGTAAGGTTTCTGGGTCAGTTTTTAGTTTGTGGGTAAAGGTGTTTTGTAAGGTTTCAGGGTCAGTTTTTAGTTTGTGGGTAAAGGGGTTTTGTGAGGTTTCAGAGTCAGTTTTCAGTTTGTGGGTAAACGGGTATTTTTAGGTTTCTGGGTCAGTTTTTAGTTTTTGGGTAAAGGGGTATTTTAAAGTTTCTGGGTCAGTTTTTAGTTTGTGGGTAAAGGGGTATTTTTAGGTTTCAGGGTCAGTTTTTAGTTTGTGGGTGAAGGAGTTTTGTAAGGTTTCTGGGTCAGTTTTTAGTTTGTGGGTAAAGGTGTTTTGTAAGGTTTCAGGGTCAGTTTTAAGTTTGTGGGTAAAGGGGTTTTGTGAGGTTTCAGAGTCCGTTTTCAGTTTGTGGGTAAAGGGGTATTTTTAGGTTTCTGGGTCAGTTTTTAGTTTGTGGGTGAAGGGGTATTTTTAGAGTTTAGGGTCAGTTTTTAGTTTGTGGGTCAAGGGGTATTTTTAGGTTTCAGGGTCAGTTTTTAGTTTGTGGGTGAAGGGGTATTTTTAGGTTTCAGGGTCAGTTTTTAGTTTGTGGGTGAAGGGGTTTTGTAAGGTTTCTGGGTCAGTTTTTAGTTTGTGGGTAAAGGTGTTTTGTAAGGTTTCAGGGTCAGTTTTTAGTTTGTGGGTCAAGGGGTATTTTTAGGTTTCAGGGTCAGTTTTTAGTTTGTGGGTGAAGGAGTTTGGTCAGGTTTCTGGGTCAGTTTTTAGTTTGTGGGTAAAGGTGTTTTGTAAGGTTTCAGGGTCAGTTTTTAGTTTGTGGGTAAAGGGGTTTTGTGAGGTTTCAGAGTCAGTTTTCAGTTTGTGGGTAGGGGGGTATTTTTTGGTTTCTGGGTCAGTTTTTAGTTTGTGGGTGAAGGGGTGTTTTTAGGTTTCAGGGTCAGTTTTTAGTTTGTGGGTCAAGGGGTATTTTTAGGTTTCAGGGTCAGTTTTTAGTTATAGGTGTTCAGGGAAAACATAAATTAAGATTCTATTTAAATTAAATGTATTACATTAAATTATATTTAATTATATTACATTATTCATTTTTTTCCATTTGATTTACTATAATAATTTATTATTATTTAATGTCCTGAAGTTACTTAAATTAATTGTTATTTGGAGTTGGAAGAGTAAATTTAATATGTTCTGTGTCCTGCACTTACTCTAATTAAATGGGGAATGCTGTTCTAATAGTAAATCAAGCACGGTTTTTGAGAATCAATTACCTAAAGTAAATGGTTATTGGAGTCGGAATATTAAAAAATTTAATTATGTGTCTTTCAAATATTGATATTATATGTATATGGGTGTATGATTAATAATTGTCATAACTTCAGTGTATAGTATGTTATTTATTTATATGTGGTATATAGAAATAGATAGAACATTACAGTTATAATACATTTGCTAAAATACATAATAATGATTTTGTCATAGGTAATACAAAATAATGACACCAGTTTTCTTTTTTGTATATTTTTTTATTCAACACTTGAAATATATGATCACATATACATTTTATCAAGCTATGTTTGGTATAGATATAAACAAAAAAGGAGGATAATGTTCTTTGAAGAATCACATTTTTGAGTAATTTTCTTGACAAGTAAATTTAATTTGTAGAGAAAAAATTGTTAGTTCACATAATGCAATGTATGATATTATACATACATAATACAATTAGTGTTTCTTAATAAAACATCAGACATGTGTAATGAAAAACATAAGTCACAATTTTTTTATACATATTGTGATATACTGATGATGATATTAACATATGAACACTTTCAAATGTTTAATAAAAGATAAATATACTAATGAGAACATGTACATCATCATAAATGATTCTTTTAACATTGCAATATTCTTATGTATGATTATTATTATTAATAAATACGTTTTAATAATAACAATTTTCACATATTAGTCATATTGTAAACAATTAAATCTGATAAACAAATACAATATTACATATTTAGTTATATAATAATTTTAATAAATATTACATTAAATATTTATCTATTTTCATACTTAATGTAATAAATATTAAAATTATGTAATATATAATTAATATACAGCCAAAAAGATTTTATATTTACAATATACTATACAATTTTTTTAAGAGTACACATAATTTCGAGCTATATATATAACAATAATGGACATTTATAGTAGTACTTTTCACAGTTACATATAATTTGCCTCGTTTATTTTGTAACCACTCTTTGTCTTTTTGCGTTATTTTGGTAAAGGGAAAGTCGCGTTTGGAAGCAGGTTCACTTTTGAGTAGGTACGATTCTACTTTTATATTTTTAAAGTAATGTAAATTACAAATAAAGGTTATATTTTGTTAATTTGGTGTTGGTAATTAAAGTATGACTATTTATATATAATGGAGTGGAATTAATACGTATTTTCGTTCACGACTTTTTGAGCCATTTAAAAAAATTGGAGTTAATGAGTATGTGGTATAATTTTATTAAAATACAAATTAATAGGATTTTTATGTTTATATATTATGGGATACTCGTTAGTGTTATGTCGGTGTGATTGTTTAGCTGTTTTTTTTCTCGTATTTTGAAACAGCTATTTCCGTTTCCGAATTTTTTTTGGGGGGGAAAGGAAGTGTGTTTCAGTTGTTAGAACGGAGATGATTTACATTCTTCCTTTATATTTTCAGTTCTGTGAAATATTTTTCACACTTTAAGATAAAAGTCGTTATTTTAAATGGCATTTAAATAGTCGTTTAATTTGGATGATGGAGGGTTTTAGCAGAGTTAAACAAACATAAATAATGATTTGTTGGATTAAGTCTTTGATATTTACACATTGTATTGTCGGTAAAGGATTATCTTTATGATGTTTTATTTAAAGGTAAGTTATAAATTTATGTTATTTTATTTGGATGGAAGCAGTTTTTAAAAACAAATATTGTGATATAATAATATATTTATTTAGTCTTTTTAGAATAGTGTTAAAATATAAATTAGACTAAATAAATATTTTTATATTATATTAAAATATGTGTTTTATTAGATTAAGGATATTGTTTAATCTCTATTAATTAATTTAGTTATTGCAATTAGTTCAATGTTTTGGCTATCATTTTTAAATATTCCAGTCCTCTTGTTGTAGGATATAGTTGGACTTGCTGTTGAAGATATAAATACATTTGAGCAGTTTGTCTAGAGAGTTTGGGTTTCAGTTGTATGACAGATTGTTGCATACGTAGTTCCTGAAAGCTTTGCTCTTTTTGTATAGCTGTGACTAGCTTGTGTAATGTGGGTGTTGTACGTCCAGTAGAAGAGAGGAAGGCATTGTGCCAACCTTCAACAGCATTGTTCGTTTTTGCCTCTTGGTTGAGTGTTGGTAGATAGACATTCCACCAGGGAATTGCAAATTTTGGCTGGCGTCTGTGGCCTGACCTGTGTAGTCTTCCTACCCAGTTGTCCTCAAAGTAATCTAACAGTGGGGCGAGTCTTTGCTCATTTTGGGTGTAGAAAGGACTTTCAAGTAACAAATTGTAATGTTCGGCAACATCAGTTACTGGTACATATGCCAGAGCAATGAGATGTTTGATTTGGCATGCAAAAGTTATATTTGTTGCATACTCAACACCAAGGGCAGATTTTTGTAAATGTCTCCAGAGACATTGATTGAAATGAAAATAACATCCTTGAATGGATGTGTGTGGGTAAGTTTTCAAAATTGAATTAATCATAGCTTGCTCGAAGTCTATGATGATTTTCATTGGGAAGTAATCAGAAGTTGGTTCCTTTATTTTTTGTAAGATTTCAGAGTAAGTTGTGGCTTGTTTGTTTGGTAATAAGCAATATATGAAGGGGATACAGGTATTATGATATTGCCCATGAATTGTGTATAACTGGTAGAAAGGTTTTGGGCATATAGAAAAAGTTCCATCCATCATCCAAGTAGTACTTTCAGTTAATTTTTTTATATTGTTATTAGTTGCAAACATTATAATTCTTTTATCCTTGCTATGATTATCATAAAAAATAAATGGCTCGTCATTATGAGTAATTACAAGCTCTGGTGGAATTATGACTTCTTCAAAAGTTTTAGGAGTTGGTATATTGGGTCTACTTGCTTTTTTTGTTCTTGCTATTGTTCTTTTAATGGAAGCAATAGATGGTAGCTGACTTCTTGCTTCTTTGGGAACTTTAGGTAGTAATTCTTTAAGAATTACGTTGGTAGGTAGTTCTGATCTGGTACTTAATTCCTTGATATTCTCAAGAGTGGATCTCACTTTTATTTCTGAGATGTTTGGTGGGTGATTATGTTCAGTGGTATTTATAACACTAGTTTCCCTTGTTGTAGCACGGCCATAGCATTTATTGGAGTAATATTTTGTACACTTCCAATTCACTTTAAGGTCTTTTTGTTTCTCCTGAGTATAAATGTAGCCCATATAGCATAACAAAAATTTGCCTTTTTGAGATGTAATAAATTTTGCATCATCAGTCTTTCTTGAGTTCTGGTATCTAGAAAAGTTAATATACAAATATTAATATAATCAGAAATGTATAAAAGTTTTTAAATAAAGCTAGTATTCTTCTAGTAATTTACTTACCAGCAGTAATGTTCTATTTATCGAAAGTAGATGCTTGTTCACTTTGATGTTGTTCTTCTATTGGCACGGTCTGTACAGAAATAATTAAGTATGTTATAGGAAAAGTTACTCTTTGTTTTTTGGTAACATTTGTTTTACTTTATAACGTCTCTAAAAATAGTTTAGTTTCTTTGGATTTAAACAGAGAAATTTCCAAGATTATACTAACAGATTGATAAAAAGAGTCATTTTTATTTGTAGCACATTCTATAGAGTTTATGAAGACTACTTATGTTTTATTTATCAACTTACCAAGTTAATTATAGTAGTAGCAGAATGTTTGTTCTTTGATGTGAATTATCTCTTTTCTGTATCTTTGAGTTCTGTGTTGAGAGAAAGTTGATGACAATTACTAATGCGTTTATATGTTATATAAATAATACACATTTGTTCTAAAGCATTGTTACTTATTTGCTAAAAAGAACCGGGGATGATACATGTATTATGAGTTAAAGCACAAAAAAACATATTTAAGAACAGGAAGATTATAGTAACAGATGCATAAAAAGAGTCACTTTTATTCCTAGTACATTATATAGAGTTTATAAAGACTAGTTATGTTTTATTTATGAACTTACCAAGAGAATTATAGTAGTATCAGAATGTTTGTTCTTTGATGTGAATTTTCTGATTTCTGTACTTTTGAGTTCTGTTTAGAGAGAAAGTTGATGAAAATTACTAATGCGTTTATATGTTATATAAAGAATGCACATTTGTGATTAAGCATTGTTACTTATTTGCTAAAAAGAACCGAGGATGACATATGTATTATGAGTAAAAGCACAGAAAAACATATTTAAGAACAGGAAGAAAACATTTTTTACACAGCATTGTAACGTTTTTTCCTCAAAACATTCTGGCTTCACACTATGTATTAAGATTTACAGGCTAAGAAACAAAGTATAGAGTTTTAAATTAGCTCAATAATTGGCAAATAACGTTAAGTAAATGTTAAACATATGTAGATACCTTTTTTAAATGTAAAGTGTCCTGTATCTTGAAGTTGAAGTATAACTTTATTTGTTTGTAGAGTCTGTTTAAAGGTAAAGTACATAAAGAAATAACAAATTAGTTTACAAATTTTGGTCTATAAGTAATAGCAAAATAACATTAGAATTTAGTCACAGAGCTATATGATTACTTACTTGTAGTTTCTGGACGAATTTTCTTGCATAGAAGAATAGAGATGGTGCTCCCAAAATTGGCAGTATGTGGTCACGAAGAATATTTCCTGCAACTTGTATGGCTGTTTGTGATTGGTTTATATAGTCTATGTGTAATTAAGTTTGCTATCTGATTGGTCAGATATGTAAAGACGAGTTACTATTGGTTAGTTTGAATTTTTTTTAAGTTAAATATTTAAGATATATCTTCTTAAATAGTTTATGTTGAACAATTGAAATGATATATTTATGTTAAAAAATACTTATTAAATAAATAAAGATTATGTAAAATGAGTACTAAGTATTAAATAGGTATGTTTACAACGAGTTTATATTAAAATTTCGTTAGTTTGCGAAAATAAATTTTTGTACACTAAATGTTACTTAATAATTTGAAATTACATTAGTGAAGTCATTTGAAATGTGTGTATTACGTAGATAATAGATTTATTGGTGTTATATCTAAAAAAAGGAGTATTATTTAGCTATCGATATTTTGATATGTACGAAATTAGTGCTATCGAAATTTTAGTAATCGATATTATTGTAGTGTGTTATATGTAGTATTGAGTGTCGATATTATTGTATTCGAAAATAATGCTAACGATATTTCTGTATACGATATTTTTGTGCATCGATATAGTTTGCTCGATATTATTGTAGTTTACATGTTAAGTATAGGGTGTCGATATTAGTGCTATCGATAATAGAGACTCGATGTTATAGTAGGTCGATTTTTTTGATATCGAAATTCTGTCAGTGATTCGAGGGCACCGGCCATCAAAACACCTCCTGCAGACCCAGGAGGCACCAATGATGGCAATCTGCTATAGTAAAACTTTCAAAACATGTCGGAGAGAATTACTGAGGCTGAGGGACATGTTGCAGAAAACCAGTGAGAAGTAGAGACACTGATAAAAGCCGTAACTGCACTCCAAATTCTTGCTTCCCACATGAAAGACCAGATTGAAGACATGCAAGGACTCTCCAGAAGGAGTTTTCTTAAATTAGTGGGCTTCCCCATTGGGCAGAAGGACAATCCACAGAGTTGTTCACGAAGCACTGCTCACTGTGCCCAAACCAGGAGCACATCACCATGCTTTTATTACCAGTTTATTCATCTTCTGTGACCGTGACAGACTACTACAACACATCAGAGTTCACAGAGCTCCAGAGTACGAAGGACAAAACATAATGGTCTTCCCGGGCTACACTCTCAAGGTGCAAGACCTCCACAAGGACATTATGTTGACCAAGAAGCGCCTGCAAGATTTCAACCTTAGGTACAGCCTAGTGTTTCCCGCTAAACTAAGAAAGCAACACAATGGAAAGGTCTTCTTTTTTATGTCCCAAGACGAGGCAAATGACTGTCTGGACACACTGGGAGGTGCAAGGTGGAAGGCTCCCATGAACCGAAAAATGGTCAGTTGAACTGTCAACCTCCGGTCCACACGTACACAAAGGAACTCATTGGGTCCGGAGGTGCAGATTGGTGCCGGCCCATCGGGGAGGATGGTGGTAAGCTAGGACACAATGCTGGAGGACTCTAATTGTGTGCTTGATAACTGAGAATCATCCCAGCTCTACAAGGGAGACCGTGACTATTTGAGCAACAGTACGGCCCTGACTTGATGAAGACATAGAGGGAGACCCAGACACATTGGAGGAATGAGGGCTGCCCCTAGTGTTGAAGGCAATTGCTCTTGCCTGTGCCACATGCTGGCTTTGTGTAGCTAGGGACTCCCAGAGTCATCAGATGTCTGGCTGCACCGGATCTTCTGAACTGTAATGTATATAATCCGTTACCTGCACGGGATTCATTGTTGAGCAGCAGGGAAATTATATTGCTTATCACCTTACTGTTGTGTGAAGGGAAAGTCTGCTTTGGGGTGCTACTTACTTGACAGAGATTGGAGCCTATTTCTATTAGCTGGGGGAAGCAACAGAGGGATGCAGTTCACCAGAGTGGTTTGAGTGCCAAAGGCCTCGCTCCACCGGCAGGATGATGGGCTCTCAGCGAGATGCCTTTGTGGAGGTTGAGGTCTTGGCCTCTGTGGGTGGTAGGGGGTGGTGTGTTCTGAATGTTGAACAGAAGTTGTGAGCCTTAGTTGTTTAGACACACTGTCTTTGGGACAGGGAGGGGGGTTTGGAATACACGTTATTGTTTACAGCTAGGTTGTTACAGTTGCTCTATGAAATGCAAGGAAGGTCACTGGATGTATTACTGGAGTGAATGTGGAGAGTGTGGGGGTGGATGGGGAGTAATGGGGCGCAAGGTGTGTGATTCAATACCTAGAATGGATCAGACCTGGAAATTCCTTACTTGGAATGTTCTGACCTCTAACAGCCTGCTAAGAGGAGAAGAGTGTATTCTTACCTGATGAGGTATCGGATATCAATGGGCTTCCTTCAAGAAACACATACTTGGGGGGACTGCATAAGTCAAGTGCGTAAGCGATGGAGAGCACAGTTATTTATGGCTTCGTACTACAGTTATGCACAGGGGCATTCATTTGGGTGGTGCCAGGGACCCGGTTCTTGGCCTCTGGGTGAGGGTAGACATGGAGGATAGATATGTTATTGTCTAAAGGCGTGTTAGATGCCAGCGCGCTCTGCCTAATACATGCTTATGCCGCCAATTTGGACGACACCGATTTTTATGGCTGACTGCTGCGGCTGACTATGTAGGACTGGAGGTGACAGTAGCAGATGACCGGAACTGCGTTCTGGATGGTCAGATGGACAGGTTCCTCCTCAGGGTAGACATGAAGCCTGCGATGACTGGGGCACTAATAGAGGTAGTGCAAGGATTTGGCCTGCAGAATGTGTGGCAAGAGGGCAACCCACATTGTCACACTTATTCATATTTTACCCCTGCAACTGGGGTGCACAGTCACCTCGATTACTGTCTGATGTCCTGTAACTTGGTTCATGACGTTGTTCATATCACCTATCTGGCCCGCTACCTTTCAGACCAATCCCCTCTGTTGTTTTTGCACCAAATGAGCAAAAGACTCCCAGTGTGCCTCTCCGACATATGAGGGCGGAGGCCCTGGCGGAACCAGTTTTTGCAAACACTATGTCCAAGGTACTGGATCATTACTTTGAAGGAAACTGAGGAAGCACACCCTCAAGGGCCACATAGTGGGATGCCATAGAGGTGGTTATTTGGGGGAATGCATGAAGACAATATATGGGGTTGAGATGCAGCTCACACATGTTACACCTGGCCTCCTTGGCGTGGGGCTCCTTACATTCCTTTCCCTAAGCTTCCCGTGTAGGTCCCAATCTTCCAGTCAAACACCTTCATGCCCCACCCCAGAACACTGTGCGAGGCCTCATGTTACTCAGTTAACCCCTGCCCCACGGATTCACCCGACCCTGGGGAAGTACAGAAACTCCAGAGCAGCACCCCGTCCCCAGGGTTCATAAAACCTAAACGCAGCACAGACCTGTAGCACCCCCCAGTGTAGGAACAGCACTGTCTGGTCAGATCCCTGACTCCTTACCCCCAACACCGTACCCCCGGCCAGGAGAAACGTGAGAGCCTGAAACCGCCTGCCAAGTTGTCTCCTAGCCCGGGGTTAGCATGCAGGCGCCAAATGAGGGGGGTGGAGGAGTTTCGTCCAGCCATCCTGTCTCCCCCGAGGCCGACCCCTCTCCCCGCTGGCTGGCTGATCACCCTGCCACCAACTTGAGACGAGCCTGGCGCCATCTGGCAGGAAGCCCGGACAGTAAGGGCCCGTACACCAAGGAACCCCCTCGCCGATCAAAGGACTTCAAAGGGTTGAGGCACTATAACTGGAGACCCTTCCCCACTGGGACAGGTGACTCTTGGACCTCTAGAGCCCTGCTGACTTGGTCGCGGCTCCGTCGTCTCGTGCTACGAGGACACCCCGTATCCAAACCTCCTGAGCCCTGCTGACTTTGTCGCGGCTCCATTGACCCGTACTGGCCGTACGCCACTTACCCGGACCTCCAGAGCCCTGCTGACTTCGTCGCAGCTCAAGCTTAGCATCTCCCCCCTCGACGTGCCCATACCAGACTGTGCGCTGGCCTGGTGCGCATCGTACCCCTTCAAGATTGAGCATACGCCTGGCACTGGGGACCCGCACTAGCTGGTGCCCATCGTACCCCTGCAAGATCGAGCATACGCGTGGCACTGGGGACACACACTAGCTGGTGCGCATCGTAACCCTACAAGATCAAGCGTACGCCTGGCACCGGGGACCCGCACTAGCTGGTGCGCATCGTACCCCTGCAAGATCGAGCGTACGCTTCGCCCTGGGGGCTCGCACTCACTGGTGCGTATCGCAACTTCTAGTACCAGCACAAGCGGATGCCTTGCACTGAGGACACGCACCCGCTGGTGCACCTTGTACCCTGCAGGATTGGAACGCGAGTACGCCTCGTACTCGAGACATGCACAAGCCGGTGTGCATCGCGGCTTCCCTGCCTCCCTCGACGCTACGCCTGGGTCGTACCTCAGCCCAGCAGAATTGCAACTCCCCGACCAAGGGGTGCGAGCCATACACTTGATACGCCACGGAGCAGTTCTCACGAAATCCCCCGTGGCTCAAGGATTGAGAGCCAGTCACCGGATCACTCCACCAATGCGGATCTTCACGGTCTTGCAGGACCGACTCAGGCGTTGGACAGCTCCGGCTCGTGGACATGTGACCCCACACCGCGCATGGTGGACTGTGAGTACTGGTAAAGCCTCCACGGTATTACCCCGCAAGAACTGTCTCCTGGTCCCCTCGTGTCGAAGGATGCCCCTACCCCCATCCTAGATATATATTGTACCCGTGGACTTTACAAGTTTGATGACCTGTGTTATATGAAAGATCCTTTTATTCCTCTAAATACCTGGTGTAGTGTCCTTTTGTAGTAGAGTGAGCTCTCACTGTGTGCGACCTTCAATGCCTAACCCTCCCATCTGAGGGTCAGATTTGACGTGCTCGGCAACGTTCCTGGGAGAGGGGGTTCCCTGTGTGGTCAGAGGTAACTAATTCTGCTACCCAGAGACCACCCCTTCTAACAACACATGTGTTAGATATACAAGATTAATGAATGGCAACCCTGGAGATGGGTCTGGCTGCTGAACCACAAGAGTTGGGGTAATGAAAAGAGACTGTGAGAGAGCTTCTGGGACAGGCGGATAAGTTTGTGCACACCACTTATAGACAGTGCCTCTATGCGGAAGGAGAGAGGGAAGGTAGAATATTACTTATGCTTCTCTGTAATGAAACCCAAAAGACATCAGAGGTAGCGGTACGTGATGCATAGGGTAGGTACGGGGGGTCCGTTTGACCTCCCTTGTGGCTCGTAAATAGAGCCCCGGAGCCGCAAGAGTAAATTGCGAGGCAGAGGCGGCCTCTCTAACCATCCGCATTGGGCTCAGATGCCAGCCCTAACTGTTGTATATCTGCGGTACTCTCGTTAGCAATACCTGTGCTGAGCTCTGGTGCCTAGGTGCATGCAGCGCTGCCCCCCTCCCTCCTCCACACTGCTTTGCTAGGAATCAACAGCACTATTTGCGACCTGCCTCCCTCTATAATAAACGGGCCACTTAAATGACTGTAACCGTGGCCACTGCGGGACCTGCTCAGTCATGCCCCTGCCTGCCTTGCACTCTGTCTACAATCATTTAGGCAGCCCTTAAGTAAACACTCTTTGGGAGCACAGACCCGAATGCCTGACCCTGTGATGGCGGCCGACGGGACACCTAGAGGTAGCAGTTAGCCCTGAACGACACTACCACGCAGCAACGGCCCAGACAGAGATTTTTGGGAAGTGGAAGCTGGTAGGGATAAGATGCAGGTGTGCTTAACAGAAGACTGGGCAGGCGGCAAGGGTAATAAGCTCCGGATCCACAGCGCCGGCTGCCTGACTCCAAAATGGCCGGCGATAAACCCTGAAATGGCGGCGAACCTCGTGGTTTGCTCCCATACCCCACTGAGACAGTCCTACTATGGTATGTGAGCGGTTGTAGGGCATGTTGGCAGCATCACTACGCCTGGCAAACGACGCCTGCAGGGGGACTTACACACGACACCCAATTCTGCCTAGCGACCTGTGGGGCGTAAGATGGCTGGAGGGACCTGTTGAGGTGGCGAGCAAGTGGGCGTGCATCTAGAGAGATCTCCTGCCCTGCAGTCCAAACTCAGTGGGTAACCCTGCCCCAGCGCCCTCCAAGATGGCAATCGCCTCCCCGCGGGGGTGAGAGCCAAGACCACCAGTGAGAGCTGCGCAGCAAGTAGTGCCAGCTACACCGTTTAGGCCTTTTACAGCTGCACAGCAAGTAGTGCCAGCTGCATCGTTTAGGCCGGTTACAGATGTGCTGCAAGTTGAGCTGTTTCCAGCTACATTGGTTTTACTTTTTTCAGCTGCGCGGCTATTAGTGCCAGCTGCACCATTTAAGTTACTTTTCCGTGCGGACAAGTCTGATTACGTTGGAGTCCTGCTGCAGGGACAGCACCATTGACACTATGGTTTTAGGACATTTCAGTCCCCCTCTGAGATGGCCATTTGGCCAGGGAGTCTGCAAGGTTTGTAGGGCGCCAGGCCTGTACTTACATGGTAGTGCTAGAAATTGCTTTTCATGTATTTTGTTTTCCGCACCCTATTATGAGCACCTCTTCAGGTGGTCTTAAGATGATGAGGCTGTTGGGTTTATTTAGGCTTTGCTAGTCCCGGACGGCACATTAGTTCTGATATCCTCACCTTAACGTCTGGATTATGTGCCCCCTTTATGCCCTTTTATTTCTCTTCTCCACCGCTTTCCCAGTAACACTTTCCTCTCATCCCCCCCACCCTCCTCCGCCACATTTTCCCATAATGGCCACCACTCGAGTTAAGGCTGGAACTAATTGCTACAAAATCATTTATCCGCCCAGCCTGGCTAAAGCTGCAACAAAACGATTGAAGCACAATACTATTGAACGTTTCCCGGATTCCCTCTTTGTTGATCCATTTCACAATAGTCGTTTTGGGAGGCTCAGAAATGATTTAATTTTCTTCACTCATGACACCTCCTCTAAGTCCACCAGCTTATACAATTCCCTTAACGTCACCTCCTCTATCCCTCATGGGAAACAGCTAAAAATCTCCCCCTCCACGCGTTTCAACGGTTACCTCACTATCTCACTCTATAACAACGGTACTGTCATGATCCAAGGCAATGACACCTGTCTTTCTCTCTTTGACCACCTCTTCCCCTCCCTGCTCCCCTCCTCTGCGACCGGGCTTTCCCTTGACTCTCCTTCTAGTTCCACCCGTTACTCCCTCTCTCCTCCCCTGACCCCCCTACACTCCAATTGGCTGCACTCTCAAGAGTCACAGGTCGGCCCTCTGCCCGCCCCCTCTCCAGTGACCTCCTCTCCTATTCCTCCCCCCTCACAATATGCCTCCTCCCACTTCACTTCAACCTCACCGCTAGCTAATGCGCTCCTCGTCCAACATGCTTCATCCCGGTACTCCAATCTCTTCTCCTCCCCCATTTTCCTTCCAGTCACCCCCCTTTTTAGTCCTCCTCTCCTCCAATCGTCTCCCCCAGTGAACTTTCCCTACGATTCCCTCACCCCTTCTTCCATACCTCCTGTCCACTTCCCCCTCCCCTCGTTATTCACCCGGATTTCGCCTCAATCCCACTGCATCTCTCTCCTCCCTCCCACTCCCCCAGCAATGCTATGCTACTCCCTTCCCCCCCTGGTAACCCTGTCCATTTCCCTCCCTCTGGTCCAACAGTACCACTTCCTTTCCCCAACTTCCCTTTCTCTCAACCCCCCCCCTCTGCCAGATGCCCGTTCCCTCACAGTCTCCTCTCCTACCTGACATGCCCTCCACATCCACCTCACCTCTTTTCTTCCCAAACCTCCTTCATTCCCATGACTCCACACAGTCCTCCCCTCTCCTTTTTCCCCATCGCTGTGTTCCGCACCCTTCTCCCCCTAATGCTATCCCTAATTCCTCTCCTTCTTGCAACACCAACAAAGGCAACTCTCCCTTAACCTCCGACTCTTTAACTCCCGCTCTCAACCTCCACCTTTCCCCACTTGTGAACCTTACACCCCAACTCACCTCCTATCCCCCCACCTCTCCCTGCCTTCCACTACCAATTCCACCCCCACCTGTTTCCATCGATCCACCCAACCTTCCATGCTCTGCATTACTCTCGCTGGAAAATAAGCTAGGTTCCCTTATCACCTCCATCTCCCAGCTTACAGCTGCAATTTCACTTCTAAGCTCTAAAATTTCCACCTTTCCTTGCACCCCCTCTCCTTCCCAACTCCCCACGAGATGCACCCTGCCCCCTCATCTCAATTTAGCCAAGCTCAATCAGTCTGCAAACTTTAACTCGCACAAGCCTTTGAACGCCGCCCTTCCTCAACCTGCTTACCCGAGCAACCCTACTATCTACACCATTCCAACCATTTCCTCTGTCAGAACCAAGCATCCACCTAAGCCCTCCCGAGCACCCCCACATAAGCACAACATCCCAATCACCCTTCAGAGCCCGAGTGCCCCTGTTACCAAAACAGTCCTGACAGAGCTGCGCTGTCTGCTCCACAACTGCAGATCTGCAGTAAAACACAAACTTGAAATCTCAGATACCATCACCCACCACAATATTGACATGCTCTTCCTCACAGAGACCTGGTTCAAAGATACCTCGCATTCTATGTTTGATCTCCTATTACCTACAGGCTTTTCTATACTTAGGAATGACAGAACAGGGTGGTGTTGCAGTCATCTTTAGAAACTCCCTTCAACTTAAGGCCTCTCCTATCAGCTCCTTCCACACCTTTGAATGCCTTTCTTTTGAGCTACAAGTGCACCACTGCTCACCCCTTAGATTCCATGTCATTTACCGTCCGCCTCGTAGTGGCCCTTTGTTTTTGGAGGAACTCACTGACTTCATCAGTGACCAATACTCGCAAAGTGACAATCAGACCTTCGTGGGTGATTTTAATCTCCACTGGGGCTCACCGCAAGACTCCTCCGCAAACTCCCTGGCCACCTTCCTCTCTGTCAACGATCTCATCCAACACTGCACAGAATCAACACACTCTAAGGGCTCAATCCTGGACCTTGTTATTTCTAAAGCAGGCATGCTTTCCATCACTACCCCTATTCACGTAGACTGGTCTGACCACCTCCTCATCCCATTCTCTAGTCAACTATCACACGCTATAACACTTGGCCAACCCAAGAGGGCTATCTCCTGGTTCTGTGATGTTAAAAATATTGATGTCGGTCCCCTCTGTGAATCAGCTTTGTTATCACTTCCAAGGCTAGACCCGAACCTAGATGTTGACGATCTCACCTCCCAATGCCTCACAGTTCTTGCAGATGAAATCAACAACGTCGCTCCACTCAAAAGCAAAAGGTTAAGGCCCACCCCCTCAGCACCTTGGTTCAACAAATCCCTCTATGAAGAAAGGAAGCAGCTAAGATTCCTGGAGAAACAATGGAGGCAAGTGCCCCCCACCGATAACCTGTCCACGCTTCGCTCCACAAGATCCAAGTACCACAAACACATCTTCCTTGGGAAAGCGGCGCACTTCAAAACCCTCCTTGACTCAGCCAAAAATAGACCCAAAAAACTATTTGATCTCATCAAGAGTCCTGACTGCTCTCCTCCATCCTCCAAGCTGGAGGATTCTGCAAAGAGAGCAGCGGATTTGGCTATATTCTTCAACAAAAAAGTGAAATCACTTGTGGATCAGATCGCTCATCCTACCCCTCCAGAGGAGTGCAAATCCTTAGCCATTTGGCAAAACTTTGACCCCATTTCTGAAGATGCCCTCCTCAAGTGCATCCGGGAAACAAAGCCCTCCAACCATCATCTGGGCCCCATCCCCGGTGCCATTGCCATTGACTTTTATACCCTTTCCCTCTCCTACTGGACCACTCTGGTCAACCTCTCCCTCTATCAAGGCTCCCTTCCTGTCTCCTTCAAAACTGGGCAGGTCACCCCGCTTCTTAAAAAACCAACTGCTGATGCGTCTGACCTCAACAACTTCCGCCCCATCACTAACTTACCCTTTCTTGCGAAGATTACAGAAAGATCTGTAGCGAAACAACTCTCTCGTCATATCAAGGACAATGATCTTCTTGACAATTTCCAGTCTGGCTTCATTCAAAACTGCAGCACTGAAACAGCCCTACTGCAAGTGGCTGATGGCGCGCTGAGGATCCTCGACTCGGGGGGGTCCTGTCTTCTAATTCTCCTTGACCTTTCTGCAGCCTTTGACACTGTCAATCACAACACCCTCCTCAACATTCTCAAACAGAGAATGGGCATGGAGGGCCCTGTGCTTAAATGGTTTGCCTCCTTCCTCTCTGATAGATCTCAAATGATCAAAATAGCAAACAGTCTCTCATCTCCTGTGGCGGTAGGTCAAGGTGTTCCTCAAGGCTCTATACTTGCACCCACATTGTTCAACCTCTATTTAGAACCACTAGGAAATCTCCTAAGTAAATCCGGGATCCACTATTATCTCTATGCTGACGACACTCAAATCTACCCCAAGGTTGCCTCCACTCACGATCTCTCTATCCTAAGCTCCACTCTCGACTCCATTCATAACTTGATGTTTACTCATCAACTGATTCTGAATCCCTCCAAAACCGAATTCCTCCTCTTCTCCACTTCAATCTCTCCTCCCCTGGTGCAATCATGGATGGATCAGTTGAATCTACTGAACACTAAACCCATCATTGCAGACAGCGCAAAATCTCTGGGTGTCACTTCCGACAAAAAACTCAATCTAACCCCCCACATCAATTCCATTGCTAAGTCTGCTCGATACCATCTGCGCCTTCTTTGGGGAATCCGTCGCTTCTTCCCGGAGCAGGACCTTATAACCCTGGTGCAATCGCTGGTCCTCTCCAGACTTGACTACTGCAATTCTCTTCTTACTGGCCTCCCCAAATCCCACCTGTTCCTCCTTAAATCTGTTTTACATTCAGCAGCTCGTTTCATTTATGGGGCCAAAAGAAGCAACCACATCACACCGATGTTATCCACCCTCTGCTGGCTTCCAATCGAGGCTAAAGCTATCTACAAGACTGCTTGTATCACCCACAAAGCCTTGCACTCCTCCTCTCCTCGCTACCTGGTGAATAAACTTAAACTCTCTGGAGGCTCTAGACCATCACGTAATGCGGAAAATCTTCTGCTTCAACCTCCCACTTTCAAGAAGGAAAGAACTATGGCACAATCCTTTTCAGGCAACGCGGTGAGAATCTGGAACTCCCTTCCGCTGCAGCTCCGGACCACCACCTCCTCCCAGGCCTTCAAAACTAACCTCAAAGTTCTTCTCCTCCAAAGACACCTCCAAATGTAATCCATGCCCTCTCTATTAGCTGAAGGAAGCCCTTCCATTATAGGAAAACCTACTGTACATGACTATGGAAGTGTCCTCCCAGTGTGTTCTTGCGGTTTGAGAGTCGGCCATTTATTGAGGTATTATCTTTCTACCTGTGTTTGGTACTCGTATGTAACATGAACCCGTCACTTTCTCTTGTAACACACTGTTTTCTACCTCTTACATTTGTTTATTTTCGATACCTGCACAAGTGCCACCATGGCCTACGTAACATTTGTTCTTGTGCTTGAGGGCCCTCCATATATTGCAGGATTATACCTCTATGTTTACTTTTGTAATGCACCGTTTGCTACCTCTTGTATTTTGTTGGCTCACGATTGTCATTATTGCCTCATTTAATGTAACATTTGCTTTTGTATTTTGTTCACTTATAATGTTCTCATGTATCAGTTCTGTTTCCTATTGTGAAGCGCTCTGACACCTTCGGGTAAAGTCCGCGCTATATAAAAACTCACAAATAAATAAATAAATAAATATCACAGACATTTTTGGGGGGTCTACGCTGCACCTGACACTGACTTTCGGGGAGTAAGGGATGAGTACTTGAATGGCCTCCAAATGTACCCTTGTCTGGGGATGACAAGGAACAGCTGGATGCACCCCTTACCAAGGAAGATAACGTGGTGGCTATCCATACAGTGCAAACTTCTAAGGATCTGGGAGGGTCATATAAGGATGTAAATGAGGTATCCTCCTACCGCCCCCTGTCAATGCAAAATTTTGATGTTAAAATACTCAGAAATATCTTAGTGAACCGCTTGAGGGCTATTTGGCTGCTCTGGTTCATGAGGACCAGTGCCCTTTCATCCCTCGCAGGAATCCTCTATGTAACCTGAGGCAGCTTTCCCTGGTGATCATCGAGTTTGAGCTGGGGGATGGCCCCTAAGCGCTGCTGCTACTCGACATAGATCAGGCATTCTATTCCCTGTCGGGAGAATTCTTATGGCATGTTTAGAAAGGTAGAAGTAGGGGAGGTGTTTGTCAAATGGGTGCAGCTGCTCTACCTGAGCCCAGTGGCTAGGGTACATACATGCAGAATGGTGTTGAGTTGTTTTACCCTTCATAGGGGGACAAGGCCGGGTTGCGCACCTCAGCCACATGCTATTTCCTTGTAAAATGATAAACCTATTTTGGAAGGACATCCAAAACATAATAAATGAAATCTTTGACACTGAGATTACTCTTAACATTTCTGAAACTGAACACCCTGGACATGACTCTCTTGGAACTCTCACTAACAATAGGAGCAAAAAATATTTTACATGAGAGGAAATAATTTCAAAATTTAACCCACCATACCTGGTAGGCGTGGGTATGGGTTTCAAGAAGTGCAGACATCTTAATAGTCAATAACAACATCAAAACTCACAGCCCGCACAAATTATGAAATAAACTAGACCTATACACCCAATAAGTAAAGCCACCCTAAAACATATCTTTTTCTTCTCTCCAAGCATACTAAAAAATTAGCAGTGAGGTAAACGAACCACCTGTATTCACAACAAAGCAGTTACATAAACCATTCAGATTAGTACTACTACTTTCCCTCGTTTATACATCACTTAGCCTTACCAAATGTGCACTTCCCAATGTATCCCCCTCCTGCTTTGTTTTATTTTCTATTGGACTTTTTTTTCCTTTGCCCTCTTCCTTCCCTTTTCTCGCATTGCTCACTACATTATATTATACTGTGGTTGTAATCAGCAATGCTTTTCATTAGACAATATTTTGTATGTCACACCCATGAGTCTTACATTGTACCACCCCATGTTAAGTATGTTGTAAGTATTGTATACAACATAAATGTTTTTTCTTTCTGCACCCTTACAACCAATAAAATATTTATGGGAAAAAGACAAAGGTCTATGCAGCATCATCATCTTGGACATGAGGACTGTATCTATTGTTGAGAGAGGTACTATTTTTCAAACCAAGATCATGCTCAAAGCTGGTGGGATCTCTTTTATTATGTTTTGTTCTATAACATCTCTCGTCCAATATTATATATTTATGCAAAGATAATAAAAAGGTCACCTCTTCCCATTTCAGGCTGGCTGTAGATCTTCCCTGTTGTCAGATTTCCTTGATGGAAACAGGCATAATTCTTCTCTATTAACTAGTAGGCCATACATTTCCCCGTGATCATTTAGCCTAACAAGGGTAGGATTCGTGTCTGCCTGTGCAACACAGAGGCAAATAAGGACTTCATTGGCATACAATGATATCGCAGTAATAGTGCGAGCAGCAATGATTCCTTTTATCAACTAATTTCTGCAATGTTGCAAGTTAACGTTTCAAATGATAAGTACAAACAACAATGGTGATAAAGGGCATTCTTGATTAGTAACTCTCTTCATTACCATACAGCAATATTTTCCCTAGTAGTTCATTATCTCAGTTGTTCATGAACACTGCCACAAATTAGTGTGCCATTCTGTGGTATGAGCAAGGGTTTAACTGAGACTTTGTTCCACTAAAATCCACATATCTCTGGAAATCCGTATTTTTAGGATACAATAGCTCTCACCCACCTAGGTGGCATGCTTCATGATCAGGCTAGTTCCTCGCTGGGTGGGCGCTGCAATACTCAGCGCGGTAATTGCAGTACCCAGCCACAGAGGAGCTAGTGCATCCTTAAAATTAGGATTTCAGGAGAAGAGATAGTGCATATTGATGGACCAATATTTAAGTTAAATCCATATCATACAGCGTGATGGCACTAATTTGTGGTGTGAACTATCAATCTGGGGAGGCTGTGTGCTAGACCACATTAAATATTTCCTCTCCATTTCCCTTTATTGTGGTTGATTATGAACACTGGCCTGATTGAAGTGTATTCCAGTAGGTCTCCATTAGATTTGGGTAGTGCCACTACAACAACTTCTCTGACCGTGGATTGGAGTGCATTTATTTTCTTTGGATTTGTCCAAACATTTCAGTAATTGTGGTGAAACCATTTCGATATACGTGGTGAAAAATCCAGCCGTTAGGCCATGATGGCCAGTACTTTCCTATTAGATAAGTGTTTCATTGTACTTATTTGTATCTCCATCACATTATAGGCAATTCCAATGACTTTAAATTCTTGACATTCATGTGCGTAATCACATATACTGTCAACAGGTGAGTTATCAGGCCTCCCATATAGAGGTCAATAGTATTTTTGAAATACTGAATTGATGTCAGACTGTGAACTAGCATTGGTTCCAATAATGTCAGTGTTTTCCATGACATATTAAGTGATTGCTCCTTAACTGTACCCTTCAATGTCGAGTCTTTCATCACCACTACCTGTAGTGTCCATATTAGCATGCATGTGTGCAAACTCCCCCGTTGCATCAAAACACTCAGTGGGTAGTGATCAGAGATTGTTCTGTTCAAAGATTCAGGACACATGACATGATCAGCCAGCTGTGGTGGGTAGAAGAAGCTTTTGAGTCTAGTGTATGAATTGTGTATTGTGGCGTTGAACGAGTATTCCCTGTATACTGGAATACAGTCTCTCTGAGCATCGGTCAAACGCCAGCCTCTTGCTCAGCTAGCAAATCTCTCTGCTGTTTTATCATTCATAATTTTTTGTAGCAATGCTTGTGATCCATCTAGTAATACCTTCTGGATACAATTAAAGTCCCAACCCCATATCACAGGGATGTGGAACAAGTGTACGACAAGTATAGAAACACCATCAAGGCACTCTATTTCTTAGGTGTTTAGTGCATCTATACATGCAGTAGTGATGTGTTCTTCATCTTATCGACCTTCCTACCCTCCAGATCTATTTACTCCGTCTGCACTGTTCACGGGCACTAGGCTATACCCATGCTCGATCTAGGACACTGAGAATAATTGTCCTTTCCATCGCCTGTGCAATATGAGGGCTACTCCTGTTTTTATCAGCGTTTCTTGATATAACATAGAAGTGCATCCCACCATTGTATGTATGCATACATTCTCTTTCTCTTAGTATGTGTCCTCTTTCCACTGAAATTCCAAGTAGGAAAGTATATTCAGGTCTCTACAACATATGACAATAATGTGTGAAATGGGAGCCTATGATTGACTGTGACCACATTCTATTATTTAACCACTTCAGGAGGGTGTTTTTCTGATCCTCATAAGACCTTTACAAGATAGCCTTTCTATGAGAATATACTCCGGCAAGAAAGCTAAGTGCGTGTTAGCATCTCTTAGCCCCCCAACTTCCTGGTCCAACCTGAATACGGGCATTCACAAGTAAAACTTACAACTTTAATAAAGTTCTCCTATCCAAGAGGAAATAGTATATTTGTTGGGCTAAGTTGGTGGAATGTGCTTTGTTCTCTGGTGGTCCCACACCATCAACAGTCTACCTCAACAGTCGGGATGAATATCAATTGGTTTCTATCAATATTTATTCACCTAGATTTTGTACCTGCAAGAGATGTTTTTTTCAAGAGATCTCATCTGCAGTTAGTGTTGTCACCTGTCCTAGCATTTCCTGATCCAAAGTTGAGCCCCCTGAATCTGTTCCAGTGCCTGTCATCAACACATCCAAGTACCTCATTCCATCTGTCTTGGTCTCATCATCTTTTTTTTGTGCAGCTTTCACTTCTCCTTCTTCATCTGCAACCTGTGGGTGTTGGTCTACACATCTGGGTCATGCATCATCTATCATGTTACCTTTGCAGTAGCATTTTCATTCTCTATTAACATTGTTTGCATCGCCCATTGTTCAGCCCAAAATCATACTTGTCTAGGCTCCATAAAATAGTATGGTTTCTCACCATTGATTATTTTGAGCTTATCTGGGAGCATAAACATATATTTCAGCACCAGATCACATAATTTTTTGCTGACCTCACTGAAGGAGTTCTTTGTCTTTTGAACTGCGATTTTCTAATCTGGGAACAGAAGCACTTGGGCAGTACCAATTTTGAAGGAACTGTTGCCTCTTGGTTTGAAGAATTCTATCACAACCTCTGAATTTAAGCACATTTGCCCCCACTGGGCATGGACATCTTCCTATCGCCAGTGGGACTGCAGGCACTCTGTGTGCTCGTTTCAATTGGAAATATTTTGTGTGACAATTTGGTACCACCTGGCTGCTAAACCATTCTTTGATATGTAACTTCAGACTCTGACCTTCCACCTTTTCAGGGAGCCCCACTACCCTTACATTGTTACTTCATTACCAGCATTTAGCATCCTCACCTCAATATTCTAAAAATCTAATATCGCAAGCATGTCTGCCATTTCAGTGTTCATTTCTGTTACGCCTGGTAGGATTTTATCCACCAATATTTCCTTGGCCATGACTTTCTAAGCTGGCTTTTTCTGATTTGTCCTTAGAGACAGACATCAAATGTCACTGTGTGAATTTTGTTTTAAGGAGATTCTTTTGTTTCTTTTATCACAGTTAATATGTTGCAATTTGTCTGTGAATGGTTATGTTATGTTATGTTATATATTGTCTTTTATAGCGCACGGCTACTCAAAAAGAGTGTCCCGGTGCTTTTATTAAAAACCTTTAGCAGAGTAACACAACACAATGAAATAAAAGCAAATCAACAGAAACAAAGAAACAGGATAAGCAGCCTAAAGGGCAAAAAGCCAAGTTTTAAGGCCCTTCCTAAAGGTAAGCAGATTAGTGGCACCACGTAAAGCCAAAGGCAAAGTATTCCATAACTGTGGCGCTAGCAGCCTAAAGGAACGGCCTCCAATACGAGCCCTTTTTACTCGCGGGACCACCGCAAGAAACAGAGATTAAGATCTTAGGGATCGAGCCGGGTGGTAGAAGGCGAGTCTCCTTTGAAGATACTTTGCTCCCCTAGCATGAAGAGCCTTATAGGCCAAGGTCAAAGCCTTAAAAACTATCCGCTTCCGGATAGGCAGCCAATGGAGCGACTGCAGAAGGCCAGAAGCTCTGGCTCGCCTATTCAGGCTATAAATGGCCCGTGCGGCCGAGTTCTGGATGACCTGTAGCCGCTGCAATAGGTATTCTGGCAGGCCCAAATAGAGGACGTTAGAATAATCCAGTCTTGAGCCAATCAAGGCCTGCACTGTCATCTTCCTGTGCTCCTCTGAAAGTAGAGGCAAAAACCTCCGGAGCATCTTGAGGAGACCAAAACATGTTCCTGTTAGGCCAAGGATCTGAGATCTTAACGTCAGACCGTTATCCATCTTGATCCCCAAGTTCTTAGCCAGCTGGGACGAGCAAGACGGGGGGAACATATTGACAGGCCACCATGCCTGCCAATCCGGATCGGATCGACAACCGAAGAAGAGTACCTCAGATTTATCTGAGTTGCACTTGAGGCTGTTCAGCTGGAACCATTTAAAAACAGCCCCAAGGCACTCACGGATACTCTTTCCATCAAAATCTCCGTTCCTGCACGAGAAGAGGAGCTGGGCATCATCGGCGTAGGATATGATCTGGGCCCCAAAAGACTCTGCCAATGCCGCCAAAGGGGTCATAAAGATGTTAAAAAGAGTCGGGCCCAACACAGAACCCTGCGGAACTCGCACTCCCAGAGGCGGCATCACGGCCGAGCTAGGTGAGGCCCAGACCGTTTGTCGACGGCCAGCCAGAAATGATCTAAACCAGCTGAGCACCGTCCCCCTCAGACTGATCTCATAAAGTCTGCGAGAAGACCCTCATAGGGGACGGTGTCAAAGGCCGCCGACAGATCCAACATGACAAGCATGGCTTTACCCCCTGAGTCCAGTACCTCTTTAATGGCTTCAGATACCTCCAAAAGCGCTGTCTCGGTGCTTAGGTTGGGGCGGAAGCCAAATTGAGTAGAGTGCAGTACATTATGAGATTCCAAAAAGTTGGAAAGCACAATATGCACATGCTTCTCCGGGATCTTCGTTAGCGTGGGGAGGAGAGAGATAGGCCTATAGTTGGCCAGGACTTCGGGATCAAGACCAGGCTTCTTAAGCAAAGGAATGACCATTGCCTGCTTCCAAGCCTGCGAAACCACTCCCTGGCTCAAAGAGAGGTTAAAGAGTGGATTCGCGAGCGGATTTATAACTTCCGCCATTTTTGCCAGAAATTTGGCCGGGCATGGGTCAAGAGGCGACCCAGATTTAAGATTGACCATGAGTGCCAATGACGAAGGGGCTGAAATAGATGGAAAAACTGCCATGACTGGACCCGAAGGGGCCAGTGAAACTGATCCGTCCTCGGGGCTGACTGATACTACAGTCGCCATCAAAGGAAAAGAGTCATGGATCAGTTTTATCTTGATGGTAAATAAATTGGCAAGATCAGAAGCCCAGGACTCAGAAGGAACAGCCTGAGTCGAGTAAGATTGGGGGCCCGTGAATTCCCTAATGATTGTGAAGATCTCCTTACAGGAATTAGAAGCAGCCTCTATCCTCCTTGCAAAATAGCCTTTTTTCTCCAGGAGGATATCCCGATGATAGGGTTTAATCGCTGTCCTATAGGCAAGCCTTGCCACAGGGTCATACTGTGAGCGCCAAGCTCTTTCAGCTACCTTGCACTGCCGTCGAGAAGCCGACAGCGCTTCAGTAAACCAGGGGGCAGAGACCCGCTTAGGTGTTAATCGGGGGGCCATCACAGGGGCTATATCCTTCAACTTTTACAATAGCCACGCTTGCAGGGAGTCTAAGTCCCTCTCCAGATCTCCCGTGAGGGGGCAGGGATGGTCCAGAGCAGCCTGAGCCAGCATGTCTGGAGTCACCTGATGATACGCCCTAGGAGCACGTCCCTGCTGCCTGAGAGCGGTGCTAGATGCTTTCATTGTGCCCCGTATATGGAATTTGGCCAGTCTATGGTCTGACCAAAGTACCGGTAGAAGAGCCGTCACCTCTATGGGGGACGTAGAAAAGACCTGATCTAGGGTATGGCCCTTATCGTGCGTTGATTCAAGGAGATAAGGGACAAGGCCAAGAGGAGCCGTGATATCAAACAGTTTGATTGTGTCAGGGTCCAGTCGCTCATCCATATGGAAATTAAAATCCCCGACCAAAACACAATGCTCAGCTTTCAAGGCCAACACCGAGATTGCCGACTGGAGCTCGTCAAAGAAAGTTCCAGGCGGTCCAGGTGGCCTATAAACTAAGACGCCTTTAAAGGATTGATGAGGCGCCAATGTAATAGAAAAGGCAAGGGATTCAGATCCTATGATGACATCCATGGGCAAAATAGATCATGTGGCGCATTTATTCACCACCACTGCCACACCGCCACCCCTCCCCTCCGATCTGTCCTGCCTGAAAATGTTGTCATCTGGGGGAATAGCTATAGCTATATCAGGATTAGAAAACTCCCCCAACCAAGTCTCAGTCAGCATCAGACAGAGCGGCTTATCCGTAACCAAGAGATCATAAATATCCTGCGCATGTCTGCATGCTGATCTAGTGTTTATAAGCAGGCAAAGATACTTCACACAGTCGATCTCTCTATTTGGTCGAGAGGCCGGGGTATAGCTAGGAGACCATCCACAACCAGGGCATCGCCTCTTACCCCTGTAACGGCCGGGAAAAACTTTGTAACAGCCACAGGGCATCTTTTGCAAAGATCGTAGCTCAAGTGATGTGTCACATAACGTAATAGGCGCAGGAGTAAGCAAAAGCGATGATAGAGCCCCCCCCGCGGCTCCGATCGCCTCCGGGACGCTGACGGGCGCAGACGGGCTGGACTCTGGCGTGATTCCGGCAGTGATCTGGCGTTCCTGCTGCGCGTGACCGCTGGGCGTAGGCATGACTTCCTTAAGAGGAGGTTGATCGCCTTATACGCTAGAGCGTGCACCCCACAGCCTGAGTCCTACCCTCACCCAATATGGCCGCTACAAAGCTAAGCTGCCGAGAAACAAAGACAAGGGAACCGGGACCCGCCAAGCGCGGTGAGTGTGACTATTAGAGTGCAGGTATGGGGAATGACCCGTAAAAACAGGGGAAAAGATATAAAAAGTAAAATAAATACAAAACGAGGAAGTAATTAAAAACGCAGCTGTAATTCAGTTAGATAACGCCACAACTACGCGCAAAGCAGTGAAGCGCTCTACACAGGTCTGATGTCCGATAGTCAGCAGGACATCGCATGGCAAGACAGAGCCCCGTGGTTACCTCCCTTAAGAGGAGGTCGATCGCCTTTTACGCTAGAGCGTGCACCCCACAGCCTGAGTCCTACCCTCGCCCAATATGGCCGCTACAAAGCTAAGCTGCCGAGAAACAAAGACAAGGGAACCGGGACCCACCAAGCGCGGTGAGTGTGACTATTAGAGTGCAGGTATGGGGAATGCCCCGTAAAAACAGGGGAAAAGAAATAAAAAGTCAAATAAATACAAAACGAAGAAGTAATTAAAAACGCGGCTGTAATTCAGTTAGATAACGCCACAACTTCGCGCAAAGCAGTGAAGCGCTCTACACAGGTCTGATGTCCGATGGTCAGCAGGACATCGCATGGCAAGACAGAGCCCCCTGGTTACCTCCCTTAAGAGGAGGTCGATCGCCTTATACGCTAGAGCGTGCACCCCACAGCCTGAGTCCTACCCTCACCCAATATGGCCACTACAAAGCTAAGCTGCCGAGAAACAAAGACAAGGGAACCGGGACCCGCCAAGCGCGGTGAGTGTGACTATTAGAGTGCAGGTATGGGGAATGCCCCGTAAAAACAGGGGAAAAGAAATAAAAAGTAAAAAAAATCAAAATGAGGAAGTAATTAAAAACGCGGCTGTAATTCAGTTAGATAACGCCACAACTACGCGCAAAGCAGTGAAGCGCTCTACACAGGTCTGATGTCCGATGGTCAGCAGGACATCGTATGGCAAGCCAGTATGGTACTAGTTCCATCTCCACCTTATCTATGTTTTAAATGACTCCTTAGCAGTCTTAGATCCTGTCATGTCCCTGTGATTAACCTGTCACAGTTCTGGAACTTTGGGATTTCAAATTTGAAATTTGTAGTCTTTAGGCACTACTTCCAACCTGTTGTTTCCAGATTAATTAAGTATCCAATGGCTCTATTTGCTCACATATTGCTCATGCTAATATACATTTTTATGTGGCTTCTTCTCGGATACAACCACCCAAGTCAGAGATTTCTCAAGGACTAATACATCACTTCAAAGTGGGCCCATAAATGTAAGCACCTGCAGCAATCACTCGTGCCCCAGAATATCAGCCAATAATATTTTATTTACAAAATAGAACATCTTAAGAATGGAGCAACATCAAGGAGGAAGCGGTTCTAGGATCAGCATGCCTTGTTACTTGTCTTTGTATGTACAATGTCTGTGGCTGATTATAAATTCCTATTCAGTATCAGGGTTTAAAAATACTTGCCTATCTTCTGCGATCAGGCTCACCTTTGTCCTTGCATCCAGCTCCTCCAATCATCCCTATAACTCAACTCAGTAAGTCATCTATCTATGCAGCTCTTCAATGCTGTGGCATTCTTGCACTACTGCATCAGTTAGTGGTAGCCCAAGCCTGGCAAAGACCCTGCACCTTGACCAGGCAATCTTTGTACCAGCTAGGAGTGTGCAAGGAGAGAACTCACTGTCTTTCATGTCTAGTACTCTGAGCTACATATCCTAAACCAAGCCTCCTCCATGCACCACAGCCCAATCAGGTGAGCTGCTTTCAGGCAAATGGGCTGCAGGGAGATGGAAAATCTAGCATACTAGGCTCTGTGTTTTCATTTTGTAACAGTCATCTTTTTTCACCCCCATCCCACTCTGTACAGCTGCAGTGCTTCCTAGTCTAAAACTGAAATCATCTTGGCAGGCTCCACTCTCCCTCTGATCCATCACTATCTCTCCGATGTTCTCCTCTTGCAGCCGCATTTCACAATCTCTCACCTATCACAAACAGGTTGCCTCTGTTGCATTCACCCCAGCTGTGGACCTCGGTAACATACATATTTAGTCTTCAGCGTGCAACCATTAACTAAACACACTATGTCATAAACTTTATTCACCATACCAAGATACCTCCAAACTCAATTGATCAGGGTTTTTTTAAGCGCGCTACTCACCCGTGAGGGTCTCAAGGCACTGGGAGTGGGTAAGCAGCTGCACTCAATTGATGAGCCTGGTCTTGAGTGTCTTCCTAAAGATGTTCAGTGAGGGGGTGTGTCTGATGTCGATCAGGACCTTGTTCCAGGTCTTGGCTGTAATGTGGGAGAACGCTCTTCCGCCTGTTCTGGCTCTACGGATGCGCAGGGCAAGGGCGAGGTTGGTAGATTGGAGGTTTCTCTTGGGTACGTGGAAGGAGATTATCTTGTTGAGGTATTGGGGTCTGGTGTTCTGGAGGCATTTGTAGGTGTGGGTGAGTATCTTGAAAGTGACTCTCCTCTCGACGGGGAGCCAGTGAAGGTTGCGCATGAGTTGGGTAATGTGTTCATTTTGGGGGATGCCATGGCCGAGTCTGGCTGCTGTGTTCTGTATGGTCTGGAGTTTGTGAAGCAAAGACTTGATGATTTCGGTGTAGAGGGTGTTTCAGTAGTCCAGTCTGCTGGTTATGAGTGTGTGGGTGACGGTTTTCCTTGTTCAAGGGTGGATCCATTTGAAGGTCTTTTCGCGGATGCAGAGGGTGTTGAAGCAGCTGGAGGCGACGGCGCTGACCTATTGGGTGATGGAGCGGGCAGAGTCAAGTATGATAATGAGGTTTCAGGCATGGTCCATGGGGTGGGGGGCTGCCGAGGGCAGTTGGCCACCAGGTGTTGTCCCATGTAACGGTGAGGCTCCAAAGATGAGGACCTCTGTCTTCTCCGAGCTGAGCTTTAGGCAGCTGCTGCTCATCCACGATGCAACGTCTTTCATTCCTTCCTGGAAGTTGAGTCTGGTGGTGATGTGGTTCTTAGTGACAGAGAGGATGAGCTGGGTGTTGGCGGCGTAGGATACTATGCTGAGTCTGTGCTGTCTGACGATGCCGGCAAGAGGGGCCATGTAGATGTTGAAGAGCGTGGGGCTGAGCGATGGTCTTTGGGGGACTCCGCTGTTGATTTCCTTGGGTTCGGAGAGGAAGGGTGGCAGTCTGATCCTTTGGGTTCTGCCGGTGAGGAAGGAGCAGATCCAGTCAAGGGCAATTTGCTGTATGCCAGCGTCGAGGGGTCTGGCGGTGAGTGTACGGTGGGAGACGGTGTAAAACTCTGCAGAGAGGTCAAGTAGGATCAGGGCTGTGGTGTGTCCTTGGTTGAGGAGGGTGCAGATGTCATTTGTGGCGGTGAGTGAGTGATCTCAGTGCTGTGGTTGCTGCGGAATCCGTATTGGGAGGCATCAAGGATGGAGTTTTCTTTGATGTATTTTGTTAGCTGGGCATTGGAGATCTTGTGGCGACTTTGGCCGTGAAGGGGAGAGGGGAGATGGGTCTGTAGTTCTTGAGGTCCGTGGGGTCTGTTGAGGGTTTCTTGAGCAGGGGTATGACTTTTGCGCATTTCCAGTCCTTAGGAGAGGTGCCGGTCTTGAAGGTGGTGTTGATAGTGTGTCGTAGTTCTGGAGCGATGGAAGGGGCAGCTCTGTGGTAGATGTGCAGCGGGCACTGATTACATAACCGTGTAACGACAACAGACAATCGGTAACCCAGGTCAAGAGGGCGCTCTGCAAGTAAGGGAGTAGTGTAAGTGGAAACTTACACTACTCCCTTACTTGCAGAGTGCCCTCTTGACCTGGGTTACCGATTGTCTGTTGTCTTAGTAGCAGGTTGGTGCAGCCGCAAGGGAATATGAATAGAGACAAAGAGGCTCAGGATTTGTTTAGCAGCTTACAGGCTGGTGCTTCTGTAGGCACAGCAGCAGGTGGTGTCAAGGATGTGAAGAAAGCAGGATTGAGGGATAAATTTAAGAAATTAGAATCCCTGAAGCGGGCAGAGTTGAACAAGTGGTGGGATGCTGTAACATTAAAGCAGTACTTATCTTTAAATAGAATACCTAGGGGACTGAGATCCCAAATCATGCCCACGTATGAGGATCTAGAACCAGACCTTTTAGACACCTGGGAGAAAGAACTTACCAACAGCTCCAGGAATCTCATTAATATTTTGATTGAGAACGCTGAAAGAAAGATTACGAAACTGTTAGTTGAAATTCAGAAGATCGAAGATGAAATCAAGGAATTACATCTACCAGAAGCAACCATAAAAAATTATACTATACTGGATGAATACTTGAATAATCTGCAAGCTGATATCAAACGCAGGAAGGCTAGAAAGTTGAAGCGCGATGAAAACGATTATTAATCTGGGCGTGTGTTTACTTTTGCTAAACGCTTTGACTATCTAGTAAAACAGGATCGTGGTTCTAAACCTAAGGTGGCGGCTCCATTACCGGGTGATACCGATGCATCCTCCAGTAATTTGTTTAGTAGTGTAGGGGATGAGAATGAGGGGAGACAGGTGTCATCAAATGTTGAGAACAATTTTTTAGAGGAAGTGAAGAGAGTGAGAATTGGGAACAGGGATACAGGAGCCAGGAACCGAGATCTAGGTATCAGAAGACAAGAAGAGGAACCAGAGGTAGGGGTGCAGCAAGGAGGAAGAGTAGGAATGAGGATAGGATCGTGGAAAAACTGAATATAGACGTGTTGAATATTGAAATTGAAATTATCAATCTGTCATCAATGGAGTTAACTAATGATATGCTTTCAGTATTGAAAAAGGGCTTGGGTTTTTGTCCTACTATGGTACCAGATTGGTACATGACCAAAGTGGACCTGTATAAGTTTGTCAGACTGTTAAAATTGAAAATTTCTTTTGCAAATGTGCCAGATAAGACTGGATGTCTGGGTGAAAATAAAATACTGAGTGATTTGACGATTGAAGGAGTCAATGCTACTAGACTGCTATTATCTATCACTGAAAATGAAGAGGACCCGATAACAGTGGGTAGACTTTTGGATGATCTTGAGGTTAACAGGTATATGAGTGAGAGCTTGGGTCTGAAGTTGAAGTCTAAATGGACGCCTCAACTCACATCAGGAAATGTTTTGGATGTATTTTATAAATCATGCAATCTTGAAATAGACAAAATGATTGACAAGAGTAGAATGATCAAACCATATATCAAAAATGATAACTTGTCAATAGGGGAAAGACGGGCACTCAATGTACTAATGAATGATAAAAGTGTGATTATCCGCATGGCGGACAAAGGAGGGAATGTTGTTATTCAGGATACGAAATCTTACAATGATGAAGTCCTTTCACAATTAAATAATGACATATACTATGAGTGTTTGAGTAAGAACCCCCTAACAGATGTGATGACTAAGATCAACGGATATTTGAAAACATGGTATGATCAAACTTTACTAGACTTTAATGAATATAACTATCTAGTAGTCAGAACTCCTCGCTCACCGTGTTTATACACGCTTCCCAAGGTACATGAGAATAGGGATAGACCACCTGGAAGACTTATTATTTCCGGGATTGGGGGCCCAACTGAGAGACTATCTGAATTCATTGATACATTTTTGAGGCCATATGTACATAGCCTGCCATCGTTTATCCAGGATACAAAGCATGTGTTAAATATCATGAGTGACTTGGTTTGGGAACCAGATATGTACTTGGTTACCCTAGACGTGGTATCTTTGTATTCGAATATTCATCACCAACTTGGGTTACGTGCAATAGAGTCATTTCTGAATAAAAGGTCTGCTGAGCTCTTTGAACATACTTCTATGATTCTTAAGATGACAGAATTTGTACTTGAAAACAATGTCTTTCTATTTGACAATAAATGATATAGACAACGTCTTGGTACCGCGATGGGCTCCAGATTTGCTCCGTCTTTTGCCAACCTCTTCATGGGGTGGTTCGAGGCGGAGTGGATCTGGGGTCATCGTGGGAAAGAATGGATACAGTATATCCACTACTGGGGTCGTTTTATAGACGACTGTCTAATGATTTGGACTGGTACTGAAGTCAAACTCAAAGAATTTTTTGAATATCTAAATAATAATGATGTGAATTTGAGTTTTACTACACAATACAGTCAAGAGAACATGGCATTTCTAGATATAGAACTGTACATAAAAGAGAACAAACTGTGTAGCAAGTTGTACAGGAAGGAAACCAGCTGTAATGCAGTTTTGCATGCGGGTAGCTGTCACCCCAGGAGTCAGATAGCAAAAATACCTTTCGGTGAAATGGTACGGGCAAGAAGAAACTGTTCAGAAGAAAGTGATTTTGAGGAAAACCTGATCGATATTTCAAACAGGTTTAAAGCAAGAGGCTATGAGCATGACAAGGTAGATAAAGTGAGGAGGAGAGCTAAAAATTTGGACAGGAAAGGAACACTGTTACCTAAAGTGAAGGGTACGGGATCTAATGATCAAGTAAGAATGATCACTAACTACAATATAGATAGTCACAAACTGTTTTCCATATTGAATCGATATTGGCATTTATTGAGAACAGATAAGGATTTGATGCCCTATATAGGGGAAAGACCGAGTATTACCTATAGAAAGGGAAAAACCCTGGCCAATTCAGTCAGTCCGAGTTACCCAAATATGAGACCAGATAATTGGTTAACACCTTCGCTGCTAGGTGTTTTCCCCTCCTGTGCTGAAGAATGCAGGATGCCAGTGTTTCATGAGGTGATGATAGGAAGAACAGGAGGGGACCCATAAACCGAGTTGGGATGGGTATACAGTGTAAACAGAAACAATTCCCAACAGGTATTATTGAGAGTCAATTTCAATTGTGCATGCCAGACGGCATTACTGAGAACAGAAAACAAGGAGTCAAAAAAGATTTTAGAGGAACAGTGGTATTATTTACCAAGGACAAGGGTATTCAACATATGTTTACAGTTTTCAGCAGCACTGTAAAGTTTAGATCGTGTGACAACCCAGTGGCACTTGGTGCAAGGTGCTATATACAGTTTTAGTGAAGTGAAGTGCAAGTGCTTAAAAACAGCATTGGTGGCGCATATAATGTGATATATACATCAATTGCAGCTTCAATTATAATAGACAAGTTACAATCACTTGAGACAATTATTCTTGAAAGAAAGCTGAAAGTGTCATATGCGTCATTTGATTCAAGCTGTGTTGTCGACGGCGTTTCGATCCCCTTGAGTCGGGATCGTCATCAGGACGGGGTTGTTCTTAATGAATACAGTGAGGAACCATGCAAGGATGCGTGGTGTACAGCTTACGAAATCAATGCGTGCTGGTCACTGGTGGCGTCTTGTCCTGGGACTGCTCACGAGGTTGGGCAGCTCCTTAGATAAGGAGGGGCACAGAGGGCAGTAGCTCTTCTGGCGTGGCTGTATTGCACTGAATGCAGCGGCAGACGGTCTGCACACCACGCATCCTTGCATGGTTCCTCACTGTATTCATTAAGAACAACCCCGTCCTGATGACGATCCCGACTCAAGGGGATCGAAACGCCGTCGACAACACAGCTTGAATCAAATGACGCATATGACACTTTCAGCTTTCTTTCAAGAATAATTGTCTCAAGTGATTGTAACTTAGCTGCAATTGATGTATATATCACATTCTATGCGCCACCAATGCTGTTTTTAAGCACTTGCACTTCACTTCACTAAAACTGTATATAGCACCTTGCACCAAGTGCCACTGGGTTGTCACACGATCTAAACTTTACAGTGCTGCTGAAAACTGTAAACATATGTTGAATACCCTTGTCCTTGGTAAATAATACCACTGTTCCTCTAAAATCTTTTTTGACTCCTTGTTTTCTGTTCTCAGTAATGCCGTCTGGCATGCACAATTGAAATTGACTCTCAATAATACCTGTTGGGAAGTGTTTCATGAGGAGCTCAGCTCGTCATCAGCACAGCTCAACCGTGCATCATGACGAGCTGAGCTCGTCATGAGCATGGAAAGGGTTAAAGAATAAGACAAAAGGTTTCCACAAATGTGGACGTTGCAGCTCTTGCAGGTGGGCAAAGAAGAAGGTACTGAATTTCAATTACAATGGATCTGGAACATATGATATTGTGAGTTTCATAAATTGTGACACTACGTATGTAGTGTATGTGATAGTTTGCTCATGTGGAAAGATCTATGTGGGCAGCACAATCCGGAGGCTTCGAGACAGGATAATGGAACATATAAGGGCGTGGAAAAATGGTGATACTCGATATCCCATTGCGGCACATGCTGTTCAAAATTGTGATGACAGGGAAGGACATAACTTTAGCTATCATGGGATTGAACACATTAGCCCACACCCAAGAGGAGGAAACAGGCAACTTAAACTGAGAAGGACAGAGGTTATGTGGTTGATGAGACTTAAAGCTGTGGAACTAGGTTTAAATAATTACCATGAGCTCCAGTACTATTTGGGAGATGATTAAGAGGCTAACTGTCATGATATTATTACCAACTGAATTTGGCTGTTATAAGTGGTAAATAACTACGAATCATGAGTATTGCATGTTGTGAACTGTTTATACGAATAATTTGTTGAACTGTGAATTAATTTTGAAAATCTCCATTTCGTGAATCTATTTGCATTTCAATAATGGATGAAGGTCTTTGTTTACTTCTAAGACTATGTGTAAATAACTGTTTCATATGAATCATGAGAAGTGAAAACTTGAGGATGTTATTATTTGTCTCACCTTAACTCCGACTTTTTATTTCCATCTACTACTATGCTGTGGAATGAATGAGACCTTGTAATCTTCACAAACCCAAGATGAGAACTAAAACATTTGGTGTAGATAGATTTAAATAATTACTAATCTTATTGAATTGATAATTTCATAGTGTAGGATTAATATCCACCTACATAACATGAAAATGAACCTACTACATGATGGCGCTTTAGAAATGAGTAAACTTTCAGGAGTCCAACATGGCGCCCGAATAGGACGCCGATCCGAAAATACGCTTTCATACTAACCCACTAAGCCACTACAAGATGGCGCATGTTTTGGGAGGATATAAATAGGAATTCCAATATGGCGCTGGTGCAGAACGCCAGATAGGGGAACGCATTCGTGGATAGACGAACACGAAACGAGATAGAGGTATGTACGAGGAGTAATTTTACCTGTGAATACTAAAAGTTAGAACTGAATAGTTTCAAGTACATAATTATAAAAGAAACATTTGATCTTATACTCGATCATTATTACAGATCGTGAATAACCGATTACGTTGGAAGATATGTAAAGACTCCTGTACAGAATACATTTAAACAAGTAGGGTAAGTGTACTATTGAAAATCACGGATGTTATAGGTTGTTTACACAAATAACTGAAGATACTTTTCTAATTGAAGTTCTTGGGGTTGCTTAAATTGCAGGGTCTTTTACTTCATATTTGAAGTGACGAAGAGACTGATTAGTTCAACAGGAAACTTATCAATACATGTGGATTACCTTAATAATACCTTAATAATAATTTTTTGTAAATAGTGTACAGGCACCCTAGTTGACCTTGCTTTGGGTGGCGACTAAGAGTTTATAAATACTCTATAAAACAAGAGATAGTGGAACACGTGATTAAGTATTTTGATGGGGCATTACCCAAGATGGGGCCGATCATCTATAATATAGGAGTATGAGATAGCTGATCCCCAGTGGGGCAATATTTAATCGACATAGGTTTTTTTCGTTACGAGCAAGAGGATTTTATGTTACATATAATTATTATCTTGGATTGAATGCTTGAAACTTACATATATAATTTGGTGGTGGCTTGCTGAAGACGTGCACATATCGGGTGTATGTTTTCTCTGGTATTTTCTTGCCGGCTTCTTTTCTGCTCATCACGGGATTCTCGAAATTATTAGATTTTTATGTTAGTTCAAATGAATTATAGTGATGTTTATTTGTATTATGATTTCAGCCCTGATGAAGTCGCTGTGTAAATAATTAACAAGACGAAACACGTGTTGGCTGAATAATCCAATGACTTCTGTATGTGGACTGTGGAGGATTTGAATTCGGAGAAAAGAGAAAAATAAAAATCCATGATTTGAAGGACTTTTGTTGATAAATTATTTTGGATTACCAACCTGGGACTGCTTCAGATGAATTCAGCGGAACTTTATTATTTTTGATACTGAACTATACAATCTGAGTGCTCAGGAAAGTTAATTAATTAACCGTGTAAGGAGTTTGGCCAGGACTACAAAAGTTCCACTGCACATGATCACATTACACTAGTTCTCCCCTCTTGTTAAATTAAAAGCATGGGCACCATGTATTCATTAGAGTTCCTCAATGAGTCCTCAAAGTGCTTGCACCAATCTTCCAGAATGAGTTACATGAGGTGAAGGCATCATCTGAAATCGTGAATGTAGACTCAAATGCTTGACTTGGGCATTCAGGTGGATTTGCCTCATTCGTGATGCCTGGAGCAGAGGAACATCTAGGAAGATGCTTGAAATGTGACAAGTCTCTCGTTATGTACTTTCTGGAACATTAAGCGATCATCATATATACTTTAGTTGTCACAACTCTCATTGGATCCTCATCAAATGGAGTGTCAGTCTTGCATTTCTGTTTATGTTTGACTAGAACCTGATTGCCCTCTTAGAAAACCCATGTCCCAAGCTTACCTGAACTTATCTGCATAGTAATTTATCTTACTTTTGTGAGAAGTGTCTGTGACACAAATCTCATCAGTGTCTATTACTCTGCTTGTGGTCTATTGTGTCAGCCTTGTCCCAGTGGCTCTCCCAAACAGCAAGATGGCAGGGATTTCATCTGTTATAGAATCGGGAGTTAACCGATGGACACGAAGGGCTGAACATAAGGCTGACTCAAGATTGTATAGCATACTGAACTAATTTCTTTCGGGTGCCCATAAATCGTTCAACATCGCCATTTGCCAGTGGCCAGAGAGGTGAGCTTTTCTGATGCTTGATGTTTAAGCGATTAAGAAAGTCCCTAAACTCTCTGCTATTGAAGGGAGCACCATTGTCAGATTTGAGGATAGAGGGAACACCGAACGCAGTGAAAATATCATCCTGCCTTTCAATGACTTTGCCATGGATGGTCGATGATAAATCTTCTGCTAAAGGAAAATGTGAGTACTCGTCAATAATTACCATGAGATGATGGCCATTGTTTAAGGGTCCAAAGAAATCAACTGCAATTTTCTCCTGTGCTTGTTTAGGAAGGTCAAAATATATTTGGTGGAAGCTGTGTTGCCTTGGGAGACTAGGAGTTGACTTGCTTTAAGATCCTTCTCAACTGTTCATCAAGGCAAGGAAACCACACTCAGTCTTTGAGGGCTCTCTTTGTGGAAACAATGCCACAATATCTTTTGTGTGCCAGTCCAAGGGCTTGTTGCTTCAAGCTCCCAGGTATGACAATTTTTGAACCTCTTAGTATAATACCTTTTTGAGTAATAGAAAGTTCTTCCTGCACATTTTGGATTTTTGATTTTCAACGTCATCTGTGAGAGATTGAGAATGCTTTCTCCATGGTTGCATTGCAGTGATATCCTTGAGTGTGAGCATGCCTCTTTCTTTGTTGGTAGTAGCAATGATCTTCTCAATAGATAGAGCTGCAGGTGCTAGACTTTACTATGAAATTGATACATGCATTAGCCACTTTAAACGCTGCACTGTGATACTGTAATGGCACTCGTGAGATGTAATCTGCTGGGTTTTGATCCATCGCTGGCTTATGCATAAAAGTATAATCATACTCTTGCAATCTCAAGCCCCACCTCTCGATGCGCGAGGGCTTCTTGGCTTTCAGATTTCCCAAAATGGTGAGCAACTGCTGGTGGTCAGTGACAAGGGTGAAATGCTTTTGGAGTGAAACACATGAAAATATTCAAAGCCCACACTACAGCCAGGCTCTCTTTTTCTGGCTGGGAATAGGCTGCTAGAATAGGTCACAATGTGCCTCTGAGCATTTGGATGTCCATTGTGTTCAGCCAGGATCACACACAACCTCACTGGGCTCTCATCTCTTATGATCTTAGTATGTAACATTAGATCAAAATAGGCCATTTCAGTTGAATTTTGAATTGTGTGTTTGATTTTCTTGAACCTTTGGTCAAATTCAGAGGAACATCAGAAGGGAATATTTTTCTTTGTCAACTCTCTTAACCGGGCACTTACCATGGCTAAGTCACAAATGTATTTTTCTGCTGGCATTATATTGATTGATGCACTTCTGTCAATAATAAATGTTATAGGGCACCCATTCACCTTTCGTGTGATCCTGGGGCACGGGCTAAATTAGTTTATTCAGTTCACATGGCGATCTCTCTTTGACTTGTGTTCTTCTCTGCAAGCAGCCAATCCTACATGTGCATATCGTTCTGCAGTCAACATCATCATTGCACATCCATCTTTTTCACTGTCACTCGATGATGATCTTGAACAGCATTTGGAAGAATAATTTGATGATGATCAACTTTGTTTAGTCTCTACTTGCCTCAATTGATGGTACTATTTGGCTTTGTGGGCTTGGCTATAATGCTTGTGGAACTTTCTTGCATCCATTTTCTCTTCTCGTTGTGACGCACTTAGATTCTATTTTGCTTTGCAGATCATTATGAAATGGTTTTCTTTCCACAGCCATTGCATATCTTTTCTATGGCGGGACATTTACTGTTGTGTGGAAACAAGAGACCACATTGGAAACACAATTTCTTTTTCTTCAGAGACACCTTCTTTTGGGCCGCCACTATATTTTTCTGCTTACGTTTTGTGATCAACGCTTATTCATTCCGGACTGTTCCAGCTTCCATATCAGCAGCCTGTTGATCTGCAGGTTCTTCAGCTCTCACTGCCATGAGTACCATTTCCAGACTAATTTCGCTCTCAGATGCGTCACCTGAACGAATCTGAGAAGTACCCATCGCTGAAGATGAGACAGATGGCTACTTTCTCATTGAATTCACTGAACTCGCAGTGTTTGTTGAGTGTATCTAGTCTTTTGACAAACTCATCCATCATTTCACCAGCTTGCCTGGTTGAAAATATATCTCTCATAGTTGATATTCGGCATTGGATTCAACTTGACTTCCAACGTCTCTTTGATTTGACGGTACAATACTTAGTCAGCTTGAAAATGGTCTTTATCACTTCTTTCACACCATCACCTGTAAGGTTCTGTAAGTCTTTGATGATCTTTTGGTCATCTACTTCTTCTAGAGCATCTATGAAGTCACCTAACATTTCGATCCATGCAGTGCACCTGGCACCAATATTCTGTTTGCTGTTGGAGACGAATGGCGTGGTGGTTTCAAAAATACAGCAGTGTCATAACTTGTGTTGGGACTTACTGACGTTGAGACTATAGACTGCCCCAATGACAGTTGTTGCTCACTTGGACCTGCACCTTCTGTAGGCATTGGACGTGGGCTTGCATCTGGGTCGTCTCAACCACACTGATGTCGTACGACGTCATCTTCTTTCTTAATGATGAGTAAGGGTTTTGTCTCTCATACATATTCGGCCCCGCTCTCAGCTTTGTGCTTTGCAACTGGTTGTCATCACCTTTCAGTGTTTCTTGGCACCTGTCGTCTCTGCTTTTAGTGCCTTTTTTCTGATAAACAGATGTTATTGATTTTGGGGACACAACAAGTGGTAACAATGAACATTTGACACACAAGCAACTCAGTACAGAAGACAAAGGTGAGACAGTGTACAAATTATCTAATCTCAAGCAGCACAACTTGGTTAGGATAGGCAGCATTTGTCCCTTTAGTTAGAGTAAACCCAAACACTTGCCCCATACTCACCAATGCTTATGGGGGCAACCCCTGGCCTCATAGATCACCAGCTCCTGTTGCGCACACTAATCTACACCTCGTCTCCATAACTGCAAGGTAGAGAAAAAATGAGACATCCAAAGTTAAGCAATATCTTGCTTTACAACCAGAAGGGCGGTGCCCTGAAATGTTCCCTTAGCCCTCGTTCCCCAGAGCCCTCCAACACCCTAAGCAGTATCAAGCAGTATCACTATGGGAGGAAGTGGGACCTCCCATTCAAGGATGCCTGATAAATGCCTGGTCACTCTGGCCAAGTAGTTCGGCATCATAGGACTGGACCACACCATGTGGTAAAAATAATGTTGGGTTAATGCTACAACTGGGGCAGGACGGGTTGGAGTGAAGGCCCACTTGGTACAAGCGCATCAGGGTTATAGGTGAGAGTAAAGGTAATGTGTTTGAATTAATATTAGACGAGAAGAAATGGTAAGCTGGCAAGGTGCCATTAAGGAATCCCACCAATGGTTGCCTTCAATGTTGCCCAACCAACCCTTATATTGAATTCTACAATGCTGCTGGATGCCAGGTGAGTTAATTGTCAGAGTATGGTAGATCTTAGAGATTCCTCCTCACCCCAGGTTGCCCTTAAGAAATTTGGCTTTCAGGGGATTACATTCCGCGAGATGAGTGTGGAGAGTGAACGGAGCTGAAGATATTTATAGAACTGAGTGTTTTTGAGGACATATGTGCATTTCAAGTCTTGAAAAGAGCGTATGTGCATCACGGACCACACGTCACTCAACCATGTGATTTTAATATATTCCCAAGTCTTAAATCCTTGAACAGTTGCCACCTCTCTCAGCCAGGAGTCTTACCAGAGAGGCGTTGCTGTGTGAGCTTGGCCTCCCATTGCACATGCCTTGAGCGCAGCTCTCTAGGTGAGAAATACCACTCTAGTTACCTAGGGTATGGAGATAAGGCCAGAGAGCATGGCCTGCAGGTGAGGGAAACCTTGTAGTGACAGTACTAGTCGGTAGGCGGGGTCTGACCACCCCCTTCGAACCAGTTGCGGATGACTAGAAGGTGGGAAGCTAAGTAGTAAAGGCATAGATTAGTCATTCCCAGTCCACCATCATACAGGTCTCGTAGACTGTGAATGAGAGCAAGACGCAGTCAAGACCCACGCCACAAAAACTTTGTTGCGATTCTATCCAGCTCACGAACCACATCCGCAAGAAAAGAAGCTGTAAATTCTGGAAGATGTTTGATAACCTCGGAAGGATCATCATCTTATACAGAACAAAATGACCCAAAGGAAGTGATTGCCATGTCGTAAAATCCGGTTCAGTTCTAAGGACCAGAGGCTGGAGATTGAGGATCCAAGTCAATTCTGGGTGCAGAGTGGCCCAATGGGGAAGGAGAATATTCATCTGCCAATCAAAGCAGTCCCTAGATGGAGCCTAGTGTTCTGGAACAAACTTTGTAGGTTTGTCATAAGACCTGAGGCTATCTTAAAATGCTTCAACAGTTGTAGACAACGGGGACCACTGATGGCAGGGTTTGCCAGATATAGAAGAACATCATCCGCATGAGGACAATATGCGGTCCTCATGGCCAACACCCCAATTTCAACCATTAAACTGAAGGTCTGTACAGATGAGTTGAGCCAGTGGGTCTATTGCCAACGCAAAAAGGAGCGGACATAGGGGACACCTCTGCCTCGCACCGCACCTGATGGATAAGTTAGGGAAAAGGACCCCGTTGATCTGAACGTGGGCCATTGGATTGGTGTAAAGGGTTTGGACCATGTCCCGGAATAGGGGCCTGAAGCCAGCCCGAGTCAGCACTGCCTGAAGGTAGCTCCAGTCCACTGTGGCAAATGCCTTTTAGCACCTTTTTAACCCTGGCTGACGCTGCCTTTAGCGCCGATTTGTACCTAGCTGTTGCTGCCTTTAGTATTTCTGCTTTGTATAGATGATCTGTTTTACATTGTGGTACAGTATCTCTTCTTTTTGCCTTACCAGTAGCCTTCTGGTGGACTTTCTGATTTTGCTGGTCAGTAGGGCATTCACCTTCTTCAAGGGCCTTGTAAAAGCTAGAGCTGAGCTTTGACTCCACATATGCCAACCATAGCCTACTTCTTTGGGCACATGTGGCACGGAGAAGCAGTTGGCTGGACTTCGGCAAACTCTCAGGGAGAGCACTCTGTAAAGAATACACCACCACAACAAGGGATCAAGCTGGAACCTTACTTTATTTCACACAAGCAAATTGCATGATTCTGCCTTTGCCAGCTTTAGGGCACCTGATGCAGGTCGAATCCCGCTATCACAACATTCCCTCCAGAGCCTCAGTATGTCATGCTGAGGTTCTACATGACATCCGCTTCCCTTGCACACAAAAGTAGAAACAAATGAACTGTGAAAAATCAAATGTAAATAAAATATACAATAAATGACAGCATCTGTAAAAGATTACAACAAAGTTAAATAGTACAACTGATACAAAGTAAGAGTGACCACACAGCAGATAACGCGGCAATCAACAAAGCTCAGTAGAGCATAGCATAATCGTCCAAATAACAGGGAGGTCTAGTAAGTCTAGAAGTGCAACTTCCTCTAACCTCATCCAGAGGAACGAAGCTGCTGTGCGCCCACTGGCAATACAACCCACACACTCAATACGAACACTCTCCTCCCCTTCCTTGTTGCTGATCAACTCCTTATCACTCATAAGCATGAAACCATTAGGTCCCCACCCAGTGGTTCAAAGGTACCCTAAAACTCTTTCCTGTCCCCCAACCACCCTTTCTAGTACAATGCCACTTTGTGTTTGTTCCACTTGCTACCGTTGTCCAACACCACATACCTGTCACAAACTTCCTTGGATTTGAATGAGACCCAAAATGTATTCTTTTCCTTGCAAGACCTTCCATGCCTTATTTTGACCCAGTTGCCAGCACTCACTCTCTCTCCTGACAGCACTCACCCCACCACTCTTCGCTCGATCAGTACTAATGAGCCAAGGCAGGGTCATTTTAGTTCCTGGCTTACTTCCACACATTATCTCAAATAGAGAAATATCGGTCACACAATGAACTGTGGTGCAATGAGCCCATACCATATCATCCATTATCACCCTGACATCTTTTTCATTTTGAATAGCCGTAGATACGGTACCTTTAGCCAACCGGTTTGAGTGCTCTACCATGCCACTGGACTGGGATTTCTACAGTGCAATACGATGAAGTTTAATGCCACACTTTATCAGAACACTTTTCATATCATGTGAAACTAGTTAAGTTCCATTATCTGTGATGAGCACAAAAGGTAGCCCTTCCTCCAAAAATACACACTTCAAAGTCTCCACAGTTGTCCTGGTGGTTACATCAGGTAAGAATTTTACTGCCAACCATTTGGAATGCACATCCACCAAAACCATAGCATTTCTCATTCCCTCATCCTGCAATTGCATTGGTCCAATAAAATCTAAGCACACAGTACCCTTCTGTGGTCCTCAATATGCCCTTAGGCAGCTTGTACACCTGTCCTAAGTCTCTTCTCATTCTCTCTATACACCTCACAGTTTTCCACCCAAGAAGTGATTTGCTCGGCCATTCATGACAACAAAACATTATCCCTCACTTTTTTGGTCATAGTTTGTCCCTCATGAGCCAGGTTAAATATAAACCCGCTGGTGGCACACATTTGTCATTCCTCATCAGAACATCCTTTTCAGTCAAAGTAAATTCATCTAGAATTTCGCAAATGGTATTACAGACAGAGCTACAGTACTCTCTGTACCTCCTTCTGGAGAACAAGATCACAATCCATCCAATTACGCCACTCCTCAGCTGAGAACAAACCTTCAACGCACTCTTCCACATCACACAACGATGCCACAGCACCTTCCTTTTCCCAAGCTGCAGTGCCATGTCTATCCCATCTGACCACTAGAAAGATAAGCGTGAAAGACAATCAGTTTGCATGTGCTTCCATCCTGGCATTCTTTTCACTTTGGTACCTATACACTTGAAGCCTGGAAGCTATCCTAACCAGCCTAGCGGACCCCTTGCCTGCCCCACCAGGACTAAAAACTTTGACCAGAGGTTTATGGTCTGTGCAAATGTAAAAACTGACTCCCCATAAGAAGGTCCTAAAATGCTCTACCGACCAAGCAGTGGCTAAAGCATCACGCTCTATGACTGCATAGTTGCGTTCACAATATGACAGAGAACGCAACACAAATGCTACAGTTTTCTCTGTACCAGCATGTAGCTGAGAAAGAACAGCCCCTAGACCACTCGCACTAGCATCCACAGTTAAAAATGTTTTGAGTTGGGTGTCAAATGGTGCAAGGATACCCACCTCACAAATGTCCCTTCTTGCCACCTCAAATGCTCTCTGTTGACCCTCGCCCCATACAAACATACACCCCTTCCATAGCTACACAATCAGGACTTTTTTAAACAAATTTTGCATAATATGCAATCAAACCCATGAATGACTATAACTGATCTTTATCAAGAAGGACTGATGTAGACCTGATAGCTTTTAACAAGTAGACCTTGGGCCTAACCTCTTGCCCGGATATTATGTGGCCAAGGTATTCAATTTCTTCCACCAAGAACAGACACGTGTCTCTCCTCAAAGTGAGCCCCGCCTCCCTGAGCCTACCCAACCCAGACCTCAAGGTGTTGTTATGCTCCTGGATGGACCCACCAAAAACCAATATATCACCTTGAATCTTTTTTACATTATCCAGTCCCTGAACACCTCAGACTTGATCTTCTTGGAAAATGCTTGCAGCGGAGGATAACCGAAACAGCATCCTTGTAAACCTAAAAGTTCCCTCCTTTGTGACAAACATTTTCAGATTTCTTGAATCCTCATGTAACCTGATCTGGTGGTAAATACTTTTCGAATCAAGCTTAGAAAAGTACTTACCAGCCTTTGAACACCAACAACTACTCATTTATATTTGGGACAGGGAAAGTATACATCAAAGGATGCTGGTTTAAGCTGCATAGATCCATACAGAATCTAAGCTTACCATCGCTCTTCTTGGCAATAACTACTGGAGCAAACCATTCCAAGCCTCCACAGTCTATGTGGCCCCTCCTTGAGCATGTCATCTAAAAGTGTCTTGACCTCACCCCTCTCACTGCAACTGGCACCCTACTCAATTTGTGTTTGACAGGAATGGTACCTCTCTCCAACACAATTTTGTGGACATAGCCCTTCATTTCACCCAGCTTTTCAATGAACACATCCTTCATTTCACCTAACACCTCTTTAGTGGTAACATCAGTGATTGACAACACTTGACCTGGAGCATAGGGATCAATTAAAATATGCAAATCAAATTGATGCCCCATCACAAAACAGGTGGCCCATCTTCTACCATATAGACTTTCCCTTTGACCTGCCATGATTTGAACACAATGGGGAAGGAAAATACCGCAAAACATCAATGCGTTCCCCCTTGTAGTCCCTGGGATTTATGTCTTTAGACAGAAGAGAGGCTCGCAGCCACTCTTTCTTCCACAATGCCTTTGGTATAATGGTGTACAATGAGCTGGAGTCCACCATGAGTTCTAATTGTTTGCCACGAATCATAAACCAAGCTTTTGGTCAAACTTTCCTGTTCCCTTCCTCTACCTCAGGTAAAACCATTTACACTCGATCCTGGCTATCAGCTTCCCAAAAGATGTCCTCGATGAGAGCCACACTTGACCTAGATGAATCTTTGAATGCACTAGCATAATGCTCCAGGCGCCCACCCCTTCTGCACTCCTTGGCAGACGCAAAACATCACTATGAATCACTGGTATGGTAATCACTCCCATACTGTGGACATCCCTTTGATCAGTCTCCTCTCTGATATCTCTCCGAATCCTTGCTGGATAATCCTTTAAACATGCCTTCTTTTTTGCCTACCGCTGCGACCTGTCCATCAACAACCTCCTGCTTGCCCAACTCTTTAATGCATCCCTAAAATTCCTCAACTACATTGGCAATTGAGGCAGCATAATTCAGGGATGGATTTTTCGCCTCTTCTGTGTTTTTTTACTGTGGCTCTGAACAATCAGTTGAGCCCTGATCATCTCATCTGTCATTTGACCAAATTTAGACTTAATTGATAGCTCGCATAGACCGGACACAAAATAATCCATAGATTCACCTGTTTTTGCGGTCTAGTGTAAAACTTATCACGAGACAATACTATGTTCTCTTCTTTGGCGAATCTACTCTCCAATCGCAACTTTGCCACCTTGTGCACATCCTCGACAGGTTGATTGCTACTACCTAACATCTGGGGTAAGTACTTAAATATATGATGAGCCTTCTTACCAATGGTGCCTAACAACAACACCTTCTTCCTTTCTGGAGTAAATTCCAGCCCATCAAGCGCCACAATATAATTGTCAAAAAGGTCTATCCATTCTTCCCACTGAATAGATGGTTAACCTTGCTGTGCTGATAATGGGGCTGGAATGACAATAGAAGAAGATGCCATTTTGACCAAAAATAGATGCTGAGAAACCAAAACCAGGTAATTTTTAACAGCAGTATCCAGAAACTAAGAACAGTAGAAAAAGACCTAAGGCCCTTTCTTCTAAGAAGTCACATGCGCTAGTAGACTCCTTCCTACCATCCAGAAACCAGATCAGCAGCACTCCATTGTAGAAAAGTACACACCCCTCCAGCTGCTCTATGTTCCTGCACCCCCAAGGCCAAAACGGTAAGAACTGTGTCCCAGACAGGGCAACGTGTCTCTGCAACAATGTGGTGCCTTCAAACACCAACATGCTTGCCCCTGAACCTTAAAACTGAAAATGAGCGAGGAAGGCTATCAGGCCTTGTCAGAATGCAAAATTAGTCTAGCACCTAGCCACAAACGTGTGCGATTCATCTGTGTGCACTCAGTCGATTTCCCCGATGTCGGTCCCCTTAAGTGATTATTAAAGAAAAACAATAGTTCATGCCAGGCCTAACAGGTCCTAAAGCAGCAAGAGCTGCTGAGTTAAGGAGGTGTTTACCCAATATCCCTATAGCATTAGGCATATAAAGTCAATTAATGCCAGGAGGAGCAAAATAGGCGATTTTACTGAAGATATGTAGGGACACAGACGGGCTTTCGCACGGTAGAAGAATTGTTTATAAATGAAATAGCAAAGCTGTTTTTAATAGGAGATATAGTTCAAGTGCTCACAAGAAAGTGAGGACAAGCGTGATGTGGCGAGTGAAGGTGACATTTAAAATATATACATCGCATTGACAGCATAGACAGAAACTCCTGTCCTGTTTGTAAATTTAATAGTAAAGGAGGTTTTTATTGTATAGAGGTCGACAGCATTTCAATCTCACTGATTTGAGATCATCATCAGGACAAAAAATTGTGAACATGAAAAATGTGGCAACCCGGAGGAAGCCAGTGAATAAAGCAAACTCAGTGCTAGTAAACCAAGAAATCATGCGAGGTCACTCGTAGCAATTCCGGACCTGAATGATGCATGAATAATGGATGTCGGAATAGTCCAATGGGTAATCGTGGGGCGGGCACATTCAGGGATTAAATGGCCGCAGCATTCAATTGCATGATCAAAAAAGTTGGCAACCACTGCGTGGTCGGTGTCACCGTTTTAACTTCAGTAGTGGCAAACGCATGAGTCGGTCAATATCTTTTGGGGACGTGCATCCGCTCTGTCACGATCCTTCGGACGAGTTACTTAAGTGATCGCAGCCCTGCTGAAATATGCCCAAAGACTCACAGCAGCCGATGTCTCCTGCACACGCCCCGCTTGGGTGACACGGATGTTTCTACACATGAGCAGCGCTGTCCTGCGCCATACACAGAGCAGTTACACAGGCCCCTTATGACTGCCTAGGCTCCTCACGCCATCAGTAGGTACCGGTGTCACATAGGGTGGCTAGCAATCGTCACCAGAAATGTAAAAATTACACACCACAGCAAGGGATCAAGCTGAAACCTTCATTTATTTAACACCAGCATATGGCACCCTCATTGCCAGTAGTGGCATACACCGAGCTCTGGGGCATGCAAATTACCATACCACACACGGAGCTCGGTAACACACATCATTATTCATTGACATGCTACTGTTAACTTTACGCTCTATGTCATAAACTTTATTAACCACACCCAGATACCTCCCAACTGATTATATATCCTTGTAAGGAGTCCGGCAAGGATCACAAGGGTCCCACTGCACATGATCACATGACACTACAGCAACCATGGCAAGGCACCTGCAGCTAGAAAGGGGCTCAATTTAACAGGATGTTATCAGAGAGTGAGCTCTGCGTGGAGAGGAGCTTGTCCTGATGGGCAACCTTCAGTTCACCACACTTGATATCTGCCAAATAAAGACTTCCTTTTTTTAAAGCAGTCTTATGCAATTTGTTTGTGATGTGCCCTAGTAATATTGCTATGTTTCAAAAGACAGTGGTCCCAAACATTAACAAGAATAGGACAAACCGAATGAATATAGACCAAAATTGAAATCTATATTTTTTGCTGTTCAGCCGGACAGATTTTAATATATAAATAGTTATATATATATATCCAAGTTGTAAAGCAATTACCAAGCGGGACACAGCCTGTGTCCAGCTATCACATATGTGAAAATATATGACATACATATAAGGCAAAAGAAAGGGCAGTCTGTAAAAACTTCAAATTTGTAACAGACAATGGTAAAAATACACTTTGCGTGATCTTTTCAATACAATATATAAGTCATCAAGTGTATATTGTCGACGACGTTTCGATCCCATTTTAGTATGGGATCATCATCAGGACATATAAATGCATGCCTAAAATAATAATTGCCCAACATATAAAAACAGACCAAAATTACATTTACATAAATATAACAATCAGGAATAAAAAAGGGGAGAAAAAATGGGAAGAAAGACAAAATGACATACATATTAGAAGTAATAATAATGTTATACATTGGAAATGTCTGACTTAGCTCCAAAAGGAAGTTTAGAGCAACCACATAGCCCAAGTAATTCAGAAAAGTAACATCGAAATACCGTGAGACCTTATAATATGGAAGCTGAAAGTTCAAAGTTAGTGCAACACTTAAAAAGTGACGCTAGAAAAATTATTCAGCGTGCTAAGAAGAAATGAACAAGGGAAAAAACTAGAGTTTAAAGAGCAGAACAGCCGTGAAAGAAAGTCCGTGAGAGAAGTACTAAGGTGAAGCGGCCGTAATTGCCCTAATAGTGCAGTATAGTTGTGTCACAAAATACGAGGAACATACCTCGATGTAAAGCAAAAGGACAGGGTCGTCAATTTAAAATAACTGAATCAGGAGACTATTTCATATGGGGACCTAATATAGGAAAAAAGGAGGGGAAATTACTTCCCGATCTTAACAGAGGTTGAAGCGGTAAAGTTACTCTAGTCAGGCTTACCACTTGAAAGTTCCGCAGATGGGGAACAGGTCCTGAAAACCAATTTGGAGCTATCAGTAAGCAATCTTGTTCAAAAGAGAATAACATAGAGAATAATCAGCAGGTTAGGCGCTTACCAAAAATCCGGTCTGTTGTCGGTCTGGATAACTGGTGATACCTAGAGAAGTAATGGAAAAAATTGCTGGGTTGTCCGGTTGCATAAACGAATAAACGTCAGGCCGAGAGCTCAACACCCAGTTTGGCAGTCATGGAGCTTACCGGCAAAGTAAACAGGCGTCCACCTTGATGGGGGTCTGTTAAGTCGGACAAGTCAATACTTGTTCCGTGGAGGCTGACAGTGATAGTGGCTTTTTAGTAAAGCAACCAGAAACGGAGTGCCATGTTCATGTGACTGGTAGGCACGTGATAACTGTGAGGAAAGGGAAGCGGCCATCTTGTAATAGGCAATTCTAGTGGCAAAGGCGAGGGTTTGTTAGTTAGGAGGATTTGTGGGGTTACCAGATCCTCAAGACCCTATGAAAGCAGATACCAAACATTAGAGTCTCTTAGCAAAATTGCTAAAAAAGTCAACGCTTGACCCAACTCCATTTTTAATGTGTATATAAAAAACGGCGGCCATTTTAGAGTGGTTAATGGTTATTATCTGAATCAGAAGAAAGGGAAGTTAAAGAGCATGTAGAAATAGTAGAGAATAGAAATTGCATAAATATAATTTTAGAAATTGTCATCCAAAAAAGGCTAGCAATAATATGGAAAAACTACTAGAAGCACATATTTTAAAAACAAAGATTCTCGAACTTTGTAATGTTGGAAAGGAATCGTAGGTTCTAACCCATATGTATACAATTGCTATACTTTTTTAACAATATGGACACAGAAGTATACGAATTACCTCATTTAGATCCAGATTCACAGGATTATGTGCATACAATTATTATATGTGGCCACAGTGGAAAATGTATGTTAATTCCGGAAATTCAGATCTTCAAAGAACGCAAATAAAATCCAGAACATGTAGCAAGATGAAACATCCTACAAAGGCAACCAATTGTCTTTATATCAGAGAGGTCCAATCCTCCAGTCGATTCAAACCAGTGTGGATACTCTTAGTTTTCAGGATCCATTTAAGTTCCTCTATTCAGCAGAGTGCTCAAATCGCCTCCTCTTGGAGACTTTTAATTGCATCAATAATTGTCCATTTTAGTTCAGATTCGCTGTGACTTTTTTCAACAAAGTGGTCCACAGGGGGTGCGTTAGGAGTCCTGCACCGAATTCTGCTCTTGTGTTGTCCAATTCGTAGCCTGGCTTTTTGAGTAGTTTGTCCTATGTGTATTAATTCACACGGGCAAAAGATAGCATAAATTACATTAGAACTGTTACAATTTGTAAGATGTTGCCTGTGAAAAATGATCTGTTCAAACATGAAGTCTTTTCCTTCAATTGTGCTAGCACAGACACTGCACGAACCACATTTTACATGCCCAACTACTCGTGGGAGCCCCCATAAGTCTTCAAGAGTGTTTCTGTTATTCGCTGTGGGTAATACTGCTCTTACTGAATGCTCTTTAATGTTTTTGGACTTTTTGAAGGCGAATAGGGGGCGTTCAAGATTTAAAACGCCTGCATTGATTGTATGCCAATGCTTGTTTATGCTTTTTTTGAGAGCATTGGAAATAGGTGAAAATGTGGTGACACATACAATGCGATTTTGTGTCTTTTTTTCTTTGGGTTCAAGGAGTGTTTCTCTAGGACAATACCAGGCCCTTTTGGGAGAACGCTGAATCAGTTTTTTAGTATAACCTCTCACTGATAATTTGTTAGTCAAAATATTAGCTTCCCTAAAATAATCTTCCTTATAAAAGCAATTCCTTCGAGGACGAAGGAACTGCGAAAATGGAAGCTAGTCTCGCAAAGCACGGGAGTGATGACTCTGATAACTCAGTAGGGTATTTTGTTCCGTAGGTTTGCCATAGAGGCTTGTGACTAAACTCCCATCGCTGTGGATAATGTTTAGATCGAGAAACGGGATTTCCTGCTTGTTAGTAGTTAAGGTGAATTGTAGGCCATTAGGATTGTTATTAAGCCAATGCTGAAATTGTAAGAGGAGATCATTAGATTCACGCCATATCAGAAAAATATCATCTATATATCTCCTCCACAATGAAATGCCACTGTGGAAGGGATTTACAGGTGAAAGGATACGGTGGCATTCCAAGTAGTCCATATAAAGAATAGCTAAGTTGGGAGCAAAAATTGCTCCCATGGACGTGCCTCTCACCTGTCCATAAAACTGATCATCAAATACAAAGAAATTCTTTGTAAGGCAAATCTCAAGCAACTGCCAAATAAATAAAGTTGGCACTAGTAATATTGCTAAGCAGCGCAAATCCCAGCTGGCATTTCTGCCCAATTTTATGGTATTCTATTTACTGGCCCGAGGAAATATAAAATACAGGGAATTCAACTTGTGACCTACCGATCTCCATCTCAGTCAGCAGCAACAATTTAGATCTCTGAACCATCCTGCAGCCTTATGACTCACTAATGATTTCATGAGTAGGGCCTAAGAGCCTGTTCAGTTCTTGAGGACCACGCATCAGCAGATGTTGTGAAGAAGAATTCCAGCAGGCCAGCAGCAAGAAAAAAACAAAGCTAACACGTTCAAAGAACATGAATGTGTATTTACATGATAAACAAAATATTGCTAAAATGATTATCAGTCAAAAGTATTTGAGTGTATTTTCTTTGAACTATGTTCTAACAAAGGGAACGTTGCAACAAGCAAGTCAATCTATATATAGAAAAAAGTAAGTATGTCTGTTTGTCCTTTATGCATTACTACACCATTCATCTGATCGCCATGAAACTTTGAGAAGTTGTTGAGTACACTCCCGCAAAGGATTTCTGGCAGAAAAAATATATATATATTTGTTAAAAGTTGTTGAGTACACTCCCGCGAAGGTTTCTGGCAAAAAAAAAGAAAAATGTGTTAAATATCGGCCCCCCGGACCCCAGGGCCCTCATAATCTTTCCAATACTGAACGTTTACAGTTTACTGTGCGACTCGCTTTTGTAATGACAATCAAAAAAGCACAAGGACAATCGCTGCAAGTGTGTGTACTACATTTGGAAAACTCGTGCTTCTCACATGGACAATTGTATGTGGCCAGCTCACGTGTCGGAAAACCTTCTGATTTATTCGTGTACGCACCAGACGGAAAAAACTAAAAATACTGTGTATCCACAAGCACTCGAATAAATAAACAGAATTAAAACAACACTTGAATTTTTTTTCCATATTAAAATGAATACGTTTCAATAAAAATGACACAATGTAAATTGAATCTTATCATAACAAGTTTCCTTAAATTTCCTTTCTTCTGAGATCGCAGCAAAGCGCGATGGGTAAGCTAGTAATCTATATTTTTCGCGATAATTTGGTGCTCAAAATGTATTACTTGATTACTATAATGCAACAATGAGCTTTATTGCTCTTGGGTATCAATAGTGAGGAACATCCTTTTCAAAGCACTTCTTTCTGAATGTTTTACCTGCTGTAACAACATCGCCCTCTCAATCAATATTTTAAACACCGTGACACATTTAAATACACAGCTTGGTGAGATATATTGTATTTTTCCTGATTCATACATAGTTTACACTGTGTCAATTTGCCTCTTCTGAATCAATACACAATTACTGTTCCTTCAGAAAATGATAAACAGTTAATTATCTGAAGATGCCTGCTGGAAAACAAATAGCTCCCAACTTCGTTGTCCAGGAGTTCTGAAGTTGGCTGTCCACGTGTATAGTTGCAAGTTCAATAAGATGAAAGATGATTTGCGAGCAATTATTAGGTTTAAAAGTTGAATTATTTTTTTCTGTTGATGTGATGCATTGATACAACTATGCACTAGAAGACTGAAAGTGTATTTTCTAAAACAGAACTTTAGGGGCTGTGACCTGCACTTTTTAAATAAATGACATACATTGCATCGTCCAGAATGGTCTTTACAATGCCCCCTTTGAACTGCATGATGATTGTTCGCCTAAATAATAAAAAAAAACATTTATGTTATTCTGAATTGACAGGTAAAGCGATACCGTGACCATTGCTAACAAAATCAGGCAAAGAACAACTATTTAACAAAGGAGGGCCCTTATTTATGAGGGCTTGCGCCACCGTTGCATCACATTTTTGTGATGCTGCAGTGGCGTAAACAATGCGCCACATTGCACCCTATTTACAAAGTGATGCGTTCCTTTGTAAGGGCCAGCGCTACATTATACCTGCGCCATATTGTGTATGCAGGGTGGGCGTTCCCATGCAAAAAAGCCTTGTAGAAGTGTCGCAGTGAAATCAATGAAATTTCACTGCACCACTCCTACGACTTGACTCCGTCACAATCCTTACGCCTGCTTCAAACAGGCATAAGGAGTGATGGAGGGCCTTTACATGGGACTTGTCCCATGTGTGATGACACATTGTGGAGTTGTGTCACTTTATCGACACACTCCGGCAATGCGTCATTACTGCACCACTAGATACTTCAGGATTCCAGCTGTATCTGTGCAATCCTTGCGACATGGAGCAAGGATTGCACAATGAAAAGTGTCACATCACTGTTTTTCCCTAGCAATGCAACACTTTTCATAAATGAGGCCCAAGTTTTTGCAAAAATCTTCTGCCTAAGGAATGGATACTCTGTTGGAGTTAGTGTATTTTATCAGTGACGCGATTGAGATTTTATTTTCAAAGTAGTTTGTAGTAGTGTTATAATTTTCTTTTTTTTATGAAAGCACCAAATTTGTGAGGTATGTTGATGAACTGTATCATAATATATTTAACCCCATAACGCCCAGCTTACTCAGACAGCTTTGCGACAGGTGCTTTAAGCCACTGATCTTTTTTCCGTGCATAATAAGCAAATCCACGTGTTATAATAATACACACGTTTAAACTAATATTCTGAACATTTCGCAAATGTTATTTGGAATGCTTTTCGGAATCTACGGCATAGGCTCGACTGGAGCCTATATTTTCGAATTGGGGAACCTGTCTCTGGTTTTTACAGTGGCTTTTAATCACAAACATTATCCTTCTCCATTTCTATTGAAAACAATATTATCTACCGAATTGCTTAATTCCCAAAGCAGGGACCTGGAAGGCCTCGCTGTTGTTTGTCCTTCCTATAACGTATCAGTTAGACGCATGAGTGAGGTGTGATTTGTTAGGAATCAAGCCAGGAATTGGAATGTCTTTATTTCTGTACTCAGATGACCTACATTTAATATCTCCAAACTGGTACATGAATGAGAGACACAAGCACCACAGATAAGACAAATTTAGCAATGCCAGTAATCACTTCGTTCTGGGTTACCTATGTCTTTAAATGTTTACTTCATAGTCACATTCTTGTGAACTCTCGCCTGTTCAAGCTATGGGTGTTTTACATTTGGGAACAGGCTTTACCATCTGGCTGCAGAAATCATGCCTTTCCTTCCTTCCCCTTACGTCTGTATTCTGTACAATGTCACAGAACCTCTGTGAACAGAGAGGATTTACCATAATGAGAGGTATGACAATTCATTCAAATATTGTCCTTTTAAACACAACATGTCTGGTTGAGCTCATTTAGGGGAACATCAGCTACTGCAGAAGTCAAATGTCTAAATAGTCAGAACACAAAATGGGGAAACATTGCAGAAAACTGAGGGGCATATTATCAAGGCAGGCGATAAAATTATCTTTGTTTAAGCGGCAGAAAACTGCTGCTAAAACGGCGATAATGGGCTTGATAATATGCTCTATGGAATTCCAATTGAAGCCCATGTTAGATGTGAAGGACATCTAACCTGGGCTTCAAATGGAATACCATAGAGCATATTATCAAGCCCATTATCGCCGTTTTAGCAGCAGTTTTCTGCCGCTAAAGTGGCTATAATTTTATCGTCTGTCTTGATAATATGCCCCTGATTTCCTTAGAGTCTGTAATTTAAAGATCATTTCATGGTCCAAAAGCAGAAGACATAACAGTATAACAAGCAAGTCTGATCAATCTCTAGATAACAAGAAGGCTAGTACAAAAAGAGGAAGAGCAGAAGTGGTGAAAGGAGCTTTATCTCAATGGAAACGTTCATGGTAATTCAAGAGATATCAACCTTTCAAAAAAGGAGATTGAACATTCACAGGAGCTAGGGTAGGGAACAATGTGGTGATAGGCACCAGAAAGAATTGACCCAAAAAGAAAATGGGAAAAAGATAAATAAAGATCCATGCCTAACATTGCACAATAACAGTAATTTAGAAATGCCTTTAATGATCAAGGTTGCAGACAAGAAAAGAGAGAAAGAGTTGCAACCAGAACCTTTATAAATGAAAGGAAAGCAGGTAAAGGAAAATATATTGATCCCGCCCAAGTGAAGACCAGGATCATGGAACCATGAAAATAACCAAAGTGAGACAGAAGTGAGAAAGTACCTAAAGAAGACAGGATGTGGGAGCAGAGCCAACAAAGAGGCAGAACGAAATTCAATATCTGTCACTCAGAAATAAATGCGATGCATTGGGAGGGTCTTACGGTGTATCAGGCACATGCATCAAGAAAAGCTTTTGCGAGTCCTCAATTGCGATTATTAAGAAATTAAGGACTCTCAAAAGCCTATGCATGTAGGAATCGCTATTAAAATAGTGATTCCTAAACATGCCTTAATTGCAACTCGTAAATTGTGAGTCACAATTAAGGAATGGCTTCCCCTTAATTCTTATGGGCCTATAGGCCCATAGGAATGAATGGGAAATTGCATGCACAATTTGCTTGTACCAATAGGTACTCCCAAATTGTGCATGCAATTTCAAGGGTGCAAAGGTGTCAAAATGACACCCTGTTACATCCCTAAAATTGTGATGTGCACCCATGTTGCGCACACACATGCCCCACGGGCATGTGTGTGTGTTACCTGAAACCTTGAAAAATTTATTTTAGTGCATTTTTAAGGTTTTTGCTAAATACCGACCAGAGTAATTTCTCTGTATTTTGCCGCCCCAAATAGCAAATTCGCTATTTCTAAGTACTTATAGCATTGCAGTTAAGGAATCGCAGATTGCGCATCCTTAAATGCAATTGCATTTTAAGAAATCGCAATAAATTGCGATTTCTTAAATTGCGAGTGCCTAACACTTTAATGCCCCACAAAAGGCCTTTTTGCGGGCGCAAATGACCAACTTTGCGAATCGCACCATTTGCGCTCGCAAAAATCTTTGATGCATGTGCCCCTATATTGCCTCCTCAGATTCAGTAGCAAAGAAGAAGTAGAGGCAAACTGAGCACAGAGGAAGTAAACTAAAGTTAAAGAAATGGGGAATGAGAAAGCATTTGACAAACTGGTTGCTAAACATCTGACAAATGTAACTTAAATATCAGTTTTGCCAGACTCTGCATTTCCTGGAGACGTCATAGAAATTGATAATCGTTACAGTAGAGTCTTCAAAAATCCAAGCATGTGTTGCCAGTAAGACATGCTCAGGCTGCTGGTCCCTCATCACAACTGCTTGGCACAGCCAAGACGTCTTGGGGGCCTGTCATCTGAGTTGTATGTCAGAGAAGTGATCAGCCTGTGCGAATCAGGCAGTTCCTGTCTTGGAAGGAAAAACATAGGGTGGCTCTGGGAGCTGAAAGTGACCAGCAAAATAGAAAAGGAGGCTTGGAGGCAAAAGAAAGGTATGTATTTATATAGCACTTGTTTCCCCTGACAGGGTGTTGAAACATGTTATTGGAAGCCCATAAAAGATTAGTGGTAAATTAATATGGTGAAATATGAAAGTAATTTCAGTGATGGATATTATTAGTCAGTTTTTTAGAGTGAGAAGGATAGCGGAGCGATAAAAGGGGAAGAAAGGTTTGCATTCATATAGCACATGTTACCCCTGATGGATGTTGAAGCGCTTTTCTGGCAAGTAGCAAGCCACTCAGGAAATCATAAATGATTAGTGTTGAAAATTAGTATAGTAAAATATGAAGTAATTTGAGTAGTGGATATGTTATTCAGTTATTTAGGTAGGGAAGGATAGGTGGCTGAATAGTAAAGGGAAAGAAGTTTGTATTTATATAGCGCTTGCTACCCCTGATGGGGTTTTGAGCGCAAGTAGCACGCTACTCTGGAACCCATCAGGATTAGTGTTGAATTAGTATGGTGAAAAATGAAAGTAATTTTAGTGGTGGATATGTTAGTCAGTTATTTGGATTGAGAAGGGTTGGGGAGGGGTAGAAAAGAGGGAAGAGTTTAGAAAGGTTTGTTTTGGGGATCGGTATAGTAAAAGAGGTGTAAGATGATGCAAGAGGGGTAGAGTAGAAGAGAGTCTAAAAAGGGTTATTTTGGGGATTATAGTAGTGGTATGGGGTGTGGGGTTAAATGAGAGAGTGTATGTAGAGGATATATTGAGCAAAGTATAGGCTGAGAAGTAGGGAAATGCATTTGGAAATGCTAAATTAGAAGAAAGTGATAAATATATATAGATCCATAAGTACATTGAAAGTATATAGATGCATAATGGAGGTATGTATATTGGGCAGCATTTCTGGACCTGGACCCAACCAGTCTCGAACAGGCAACAGCCCTTATCCTCTCCGCCCTTAGCCTCGACGACCGGGCTGAGCTGCCCTAAGCCTGGCCTTTTATAGCCCTAGTAATCAGGTGACCCCGTCAGGTAATGGGAAACCTAGCCCTAACACTATCCAATCACAGCACTAGCCCTAAAAATCGAGAACCAATAGGAGACCAGGACCTTACAGCTAATCTTATCCCTAGTCCAAGCACCCAATCAGATCAAAAACCCTAATCTCTATATACAATAGAGGCCCTAGCCCTACCAGCAGTCCCACCCCAAGTCCAAGCACCCAATAGCCCAGGAAGAACTTGTCCCTACTTCCAATAGAAAGCCTAACCCTACTCTTAGTCCCACAACCAGTCCAGCAACCAATCTCACCAGAAGCCCTAATCGCTACTTCCAATCAAAAGTCTAACCCTAGCCCTAATCCCACCCCAGTCCCAACAACCAATAACACAGGAAACCCTAGTCCCTACATCCAATAGAAATCCTAACCCTAACCCCAACCCTACATTGATTGAATCACAGACCCAGAAACCAATCAGAACACTCAAATACCCAACCAATGAGGACACTAACCCTAATCCAACAGAAACATCAGATACAAACATCAATCAGTGTACATAAGTAACAAACAATATCAGACCATACAAGGTCCCAGCGACCTCAGACAAGGTTTGCTGGCCAGGGAGTTGAAAGCTGCTTTCCTGTTAAGAATCTCCTAGGAGACAGACAGGCTCAATCCACACTTTGGACTTCGGCAGGTAAAGGCCTCACTAACTTGAAATCTAACAATATTGTTTGAATAAAACTTTACTCCCTCTGCTGTCCAAAAAACGAAGTGCACAGTCCCTAGTAAACACAGTTTTAACAGCTCGCAGAAGCACCCTCTGGTGTAGAATATCCCTGCTGCTGGGGTGGCGTGGTGGGGGGGGGGGGGGGGGGCTGGTTTCACTGGCTTGTGAACACAAAATGGTGGCTGGGGGTGCACTGTTTTAACATATAGGTCTTAGCACAGAGCAAATGAGAAATTTGGAGGGAAAACTGAAAGTCGTCAGCAATGAGAGGGAAAAACTACAGAGTTTGTACTGCAAATCCCACAATTCAACACGTTAAATTGAAGCAGTCATGGGCAGGAAAAACAAAAGTTTAAAACACAAAACAGGTGATAAAATATGTAACCACAGCAGGTTAAAACTACATTTTTTAAACTGTAACAACTAGAGGCAAAGACATAAATCACAGAAAGGGAAAATCGTTTTTTTAAACTTTTGTTTTGGGGAAGAGACAGTACTAGTCTGCATCCTTACCACTTCCTGGACTCTGCTCACTGCATTCTGGAGCACAGGAAGGCTGCAACTTACAAGATGGAGGAGAGTGATTTGGGGTGCACCCAGCAAGGCTTTAAGTGGCCTGGGCTAGTGTGAGGCTGTCTGCCAAGGGAAAGAGAAATGTGGTATCTGGGACAAAGGAACGTCAGATTGAGTTGGAGGTAAATGAGGAGAATAGGGAAGTTTTCAAGGTAATGTGTTTTTTAAGATGATGCGTTGGATGAAAGAAGAGATTTCAAATTTCTCCTTCTTTTATAAGCTGTGCACTTTCTTCAAACATTCCACTAAGTGATCAAGTTGAACACGAAGAAAGAACTATTAGCACACTATTATAGCATTATGATGACCCAACTGGAAGAGCAATCTGACTGTATTTAAAACCTATTTCTATTCTGAAATTATCCTGAAGTTTGGGGATAACTTTGTACAAACGATAAGAGTGATGCATCTCCCATGGAGAAGTTCGAGAGATGGCAAAGAAAGCAGGAACATGATATTTGCTGTGCTCTGGGAGAAAGATGGTCGAGCTGTTATCCTGAGAGGTGAGATAATTATCCTACCAAGAAAGCAGGACACTATTGTTCCCAGAAGTAAGCCTCAAAACAATTGAAGTGAATTGTTTTAAATTAATTGTTTTGCATTTAATCGACATTTACATAAGCACATGCAAACTGTGGTTTATTCACGTTAGATTGACTATAGCTAATGAAAGTCTGCATTTTGAAAAGGCTAGCGTTAGTTGCCATCTTGCTATGTGACGTGAACATTATTTTAAGCGAAGTTCCAATTAACTAACGTTGTGTTCTTTTGCTTTCTTCGCCATGTGAAATATTTTCTTTTTACTGCAGTAATCATGGCGGGGTATAATTGGTTGTTTAATCACAGAGACACCTGCAATGTCCAGGCTGGACATTTTGTTGCACATAATGTAAGTTGAAGGATGCCGAGAAAGGCTGTATTGTGAAGGTCCTGGTAGGCAAATATAATATCATCTTGCTTTACCCTGATTGGATAATTTCATGGGAACTGTGGGAAGGTATAGCACATGTTAGAATTGTGTGATTTAAGGTAGTTCTGAGTAGATGACAGTTTAGAAATGCTGTGTCTGTTTTGATGCATTTTAGAGCCGACCAAAGCCGGAGATTAGGGGTTATTTAAATGTAATGATTTGGTGGAAAGCGTCAGTCTTGAATTTCGATTCATCAGATCGCACTTCATAGTCCCCGAAATTTGGATGAGGTAAAGCGCTAACACAATCATGGGATCATGGAGAATGCAGAAACAGGAGAGAGATAAGAAGGGGATCTAAAATCCCCATCCTGTACCCAGCCCAACTGAATGCCAAGTAAGATAAAGTCTCATTGTTAAAACTGAGAGAAACATGTTTCTTTTCTTCTTTTGAACGGCACTGATGATGTGTTAGGCTGCTTTGAGTACCCCTAGTAGGGGGTATAGCGTAGTCTTGGGTAGCATAGTAGAAGGGTGAACCAAGAGCTATGAGTGAAACCCTCTATGAAATATGTGCAGTAGTTCACTTTCTGGTTGAGGTGCCCCAGTAAAATGCCCTTCTCTTCATATACCCTCCTTTTTAGCGATGACCAAGTGAAGGGCCTTGATGCAGTGAGAGAGGAATTCTGCCTGCGCTAAGGCCAGTTACATCAAGTGACCGTCCAGGTGGTTTCTCTTGTACACCCCAAAGGGGCATTTTCCTTTTAGTAGCCCCAGCTCTCCCTTATTTAATTGATCCATTTGCCTTTCTCTGGAACCCTTCCCTCTTCATCCACCTGTTCTTTCTGGGTTATTTACCTCCCATCAAACTTGTCGGGCACTCATATCATCCCAGTAACCCTCTTGAATGCCCATTTTTGAGAAGGGAGATACAGAGAATCAACCAGACTAAAAACAGTTAAAGCCAACCAACTCTGCAGATCAATATATAAGAGGAACTGCACTATAGTATATATGTTTCCTTAGAGGTGGAGATTGGTAGGCTTGATTGGCTGGATTACTTTCTGACATACTGTTTGAAAGGCGATCAAACATACGAGACTTAACTAATACAGCAGGACTCTACCCTAAAAACCCAATGAACATTAGTCACAGAATGTAGAACCTCAAAACAGCTACTGTTAGACGTATACATCACCTGTCTAAGGATTGGAGGTTCAGGACTGTCCACCATCAGTGGAGAAGCAGCTAACCAGCAAGGTAGTCCCATAGGATTTCAAAATCTGCAAAACCTTCAAAATACTCAAAAAAGAGAGGTTGTACCAAGAAGGTAGAGCAATAGGAAGGACTGGACCTCGGAGGAAGCCACGTCTCCTATTTTGCTTAAAAAAGAACACAATGCTTGACCTGGTACACTGTACGAGGGGTATTGCATGACGTTTCCCTTTGTCATAACTTTAAAGAAGGTAAAATCTAAGTGAATGATTTTGAGGGCCCTGTGCTCAGTAGAAAACTTCTTGCACTCGATTTTGCTCGCAGAAATGGCAATAAGGGGGAGATTTACTAAGTCTTTGCGTCATGTTTGCCTCACAAAAGGGACGCATAACGGTGCAATTTTTATTTCTAAGTTACTTTCCAGCGCTAAACTTGTTTAGCGCTGGAAATAACGTAAAAGTAATGCAAAGCAGCACTATTCACATTACTTTGCACCATGGGGGCATACTAAGGGTGGGGCATGGGCGTTCCCATGCAATCACCCAAGGTTTCTCACACTAAACCCAATTTAATAAACCCACTAGATTGGGTTTAACGTGAGAAAACTGCGCCCTTTTGAACTAGGCGCAAGGAAGGAGAAATGCTTTCTTTTCTCCTTTTTCAGACTTTGCATGCAACGTGAGAAAGGCTTTCCCTCGTGTCTAGGCATAGAATTTTGTGCAGACATGGTATCCTTCCTGGACAAAACCTATGCTGGACTCACACAACCACACCCTAGCGCTATGGCGCTAAAGTGTGTGTGTGGTGCATGGCAGCTGTAAACAGCACCAGCACAAGGAAAAGGGGATATCTTTGAAAATATGGTGCTCTCCTGCTCCCTTCCTGTCACGCAATGCAGCACAGCCTTGCAGGGAGCTGCGCTGCATGAATTTTTCATGAATCTCCCCCAAAGTGGCAATTAATCTGGTACACAAACTCAACCACAAATGAAAAAGAGCCCCAGGTTGTGTGCATTATACTAAGCACATCAAAGGGAATACCAGTGATTGAAGATATTGGAAATACAGAATCTAAATTGATTTCTGGATGTTGTGAAGGTGGACAGCTGCCGCAGAACCTGTCAATGGCACATCCTAAACAAAACAATACCTTATTGAAAAATTGCATGAATATCGAGTTGAAATCAATCCAATAGCTGACTCCATGTTTTAAAATTACAAAATAGTGAAGTAATACTATCACAAAATGTGCCGCCTTATACCACATAATTTGCCTTTTGGTGCCACATAATTTAGGTAAACCTGCTGCATAATTTGTTCCTCTACTGCAGCATAATTTCTGTGGTCCCACTTAAGATCCACCAGTCAAAACCTCCTAGTTTTACCCAACCCTCCATGGCTGCTTCCAGGTTCTGCTCATTTTGCATTCTGGGACCTCTCCACTTGAACTCACTTCCACCAGTCATCTGGGTATTCACCACACTTCAGGACCTTAAAATACTACCAACTCCTGCTGCTTAAACGAAAAGAGAGAATAACCCCTAACATAGCCCTTTATCAGTACAAATATACATGTTGCTGCTTGCGAATCACATTATGTGTAGGTATGTATGCTAAACATCTGTAGACAATGTCAGTTTACACACCACATCTGCTTTAAGCCATGTTACTTTCGCTCACTTGTGTTCTATGTTAACCACCCCACCCGCATTTATCCTATGTACAGTAATTATACTTATGTACAGCGTTTCTAACCGAAATGCTTAGGCTATCAACAAATACATAAGGAAGTATGCTTTCAACCACACATTTTTCAAACAAATTTCCACAAGAGCTAGATTTGTAATCAACTGATTCTGGTGGAATTTGTATGCAAAGTGGAACATAACTCAAGCAATGCCTACTCCAGGAAAGGAACTGCTGTATGGGATCGGTGGGTGTGGACTAATTTTGGAATTTGGAATCATTAACTTTGCAAATAGATCTGCATACATATAATTAAAAAACGCAAAGCGATGGCGGCATAAGAAATCGAGAGAAATCGAGACGAAATACAAAAAAAATCCAGGCAAAAAATGTCGGCTCAAGAAATTAAAATGCAAGAGTTTCAGGAGGACAACCATTAGCAAAGTTAAAGAATAAATGAAAGAAACCTGCTGAGTTTGGTAGATTCTTTGTAACGATAGAGCCTGCTGGTTAGCAGTGCAGGGGATGCCTTAATGTGGTTTCATCCATTATGTGAACTTGTTGGACCTGCAAAGAAATTAAAGCATAATGTGTCTCATAGGAGGAGTGAAACGCAGTCAAGGGAAGTTTTCTCTGCTATGAATGGTACAGGAGAGGGAAATAATAGGCCATTATAGCACAGGGATGGTACAGGAAAGCGATTTGAGCGTATTTACAGAGAAAATGGATTTACAGAGAACCAAGTTGTGGTTATCTGAGTACATTGATCGTAAGTCGGATGTACTGAAACTTTGTAAGAAAATTCGTTCTCTACACTTTTGAACATTTTGTTGCACAGAAAGAGGTGATTGCTTGACTTTTGGAGGCAAAATTTAGCTCACGTTTTAAAATTCTTAATTTAGATGTAATTTGGCAGCTTTACTGGGGGAAATATGTTAGAAAGGGTGAGGTAAAGAGACATAATCAGTAGGAGAGAGTTGTTATTGAGAAATATATCACAGGGTAAAACAAGGCAACCATTGAGAAAGCCATCAGGCTTCATATTTACACAGCAAACACAAGGAGATAATGGACAGAGCGCTTAAACTTTTCAGACACTCACCCCAAGTCACAGATCTGGGTTCCATCAATCACCACTCTTTAGCTCACTTTCCCGCCCCAGTTCAAACCCAGCTAAATGCAAATCAGTCTTGACCCTGTGCCTCAGGGGAACAGTCCAGCCCAAACTGCCAAGTCAGATCTTCCCTTGATTGTAAACAAGCATCCTGGGACCGGTTTGGGGGTAACACCTCTTATCAGCCAGGCTAGCTTGAATCCAGTGGCAAAGGGAGCAACGGACCCACATCTGGGCATACCCTGCGAACTTGGGCAAACATAGCAAACACAAGGAGATGATGGATGGAGTGCTGAAACTTTTCAGACACTCACCCCCAGCCCCAGATCGGGGTTGAATCCATCATCGTATTTTAGCTTACTTCGCCACCACAGTTCAGACTCAGCTATTGCACAACCACACACAATATACATAAACACATTCACATGTAAATGACAAATACCTGACCACATGCAAACATACCAACACCCATGTTCACCGATCAGAGCACACCACACACAGACAACCTTGCACGTATACCAACAGACATACATGCACCAATCCATGCAGGAAAAAAAGCAAAGATTATAAGTTAAATGCTTGCAATTGCTTGGACTACAATCAAACCCACATTTTCAATTTTATTTTTTTGTGGGCAAGGGGCAGGATCAAGTCTCATTTTCAAATATTTGGTATCTGTTTGGAGTGATTTAGTGGGCAAAAAATGATCGGCCGGAATATGGCATGAGGCGATTGCCAGTGATTTAAATATTTGCAAGCTTCCCATCTATTATGTTTATGTTTGTCTCAGTATAATGCCAAAGTGCGAAGAGTATCTCCAGAAGTGGTCCCGTTCTCGGTGTACCTCAGGAATAATGCTAAACCTCACTGATGAGACCTAAGTAGGCCATAACAATATTAGACTTGCTGGAGTTCACATTTAGAGATCTGGCTTGACAGTTTGGGCTGAATTGGATATGCCTGGAGTGGCACTGTGGACAAAACACAGTGAACTAGGATGCATTATCGTGCAATTGACAGTGGTTGAGAATGTTTGCAAACAGTCCGTCCACCACCATTAGGTTTTCACTGAGGCATACAGGCAGGGCCGGACTGACTGTAGCGGGCTCTGAGTGTTTCCCCGGTGGGCCGCCATGCTGGAGTCCGGTTTTGGGCCCCTGGGGAGCCGTTTCTGTTACTGGGGCCTGCAATATCGGTCTCCAGTAACAAAATCTGTTGAAAGCGGCCCTAGCAAACAGCTCTGCCACACACTCACTCTCAATGCCCAACCCCTCCTCCCTCCCACCCCGGGGTCGGCCAAGCAGTTTGCCAGGGCCTGTTTCTGTTCCCAGGCCGGCCTTGTATACAAGCAAATAGACATGCAGGCCCCCCCATGCACAAAGACATTCAGAGACATAGGCCTACATACATACAGTCACACATGTGCACAGAAAACAGGCATTCGCTCATGCAGGGTGTTAGAAATCGAGCACTCATGTGAATAGGACAAACAATGCAATGCATCCATGCACATAGAGCTACAGGCATGCAGACACCCTTGCACAAAGACCAAGAGCCATGGAGGCATGCATACATGCACTAACACATTCAATCACCCACAATATATACTGATACATGTACAATCACTAACAGGATACATACAATAGCACATGTATGCTGAGATGGATGGAAGGAGTGAGGGATAGATGGGCTGATGAAGGACCGATGGATGCCAGACAACGGAATCGATCATTCTTGATGCTAAAAAGATGCAGGCTTCAGCTGCAATTACAAGTACCCGAAGGGGCAGGAATATTTTTTGCAGCCATTGCAGGAAATGTGAAGGATCCAGCTGGATCACACAGATATTATTGAGCCGCAACTGGGATCCAGGCTGGACCCAGTAAAATATGACAAATTTGTCCTGCTGTATCTTGCGAACAACAGGACACATTTGCAGCATCCGTGCATTTTCTGCTTTCCCATTCAAGAAGCAATTGTAGGCTGTGAAGGGGCTTTGTGATTTTCAATTCCAGCTGGGCCCAAAACAAAGGTCGAATTTAAGCTGCCATCACCCCTCCTTTTGTTTGAATATGATCCTAGCTGGGAGCTATCTGGAGCTTATCACCTAGATGCTAATGCAATGGAGGGAAACAAAAGAACACAGCTTGTTATCACTTCATAAGTACTTAAGAGAATCATTGAGGCAGGTTTTTGACTTTGTTCAAATAAACATCATATATAATCAACATAAATGCACTGTGAGATTGTGATACATATTGATATGTCTGAATAGTTACACAAATAATTTAAATAGCACTGACTAATTCTTTTTTATTAAATTCCTTAATAGTGCTATTCATCCCAAATGTGGGTGTCAGAGGTCTTTACATCACACACACACACACACACACACACACACACACACATTATATAAGTTATACATTCACAATAAATCAAACGTGTGAAGATCAATATACAGGATGTGTTACATAAGACATTTAAGCTTACAAGGTCTAGGAGGCACATATCTGCCATACTGGTAGGCATTATGGACCAGATGTAGGTAAATCTAATTTACCGACTCATAAATACCAAATTTTACCGATTCGGTATTTATGAATCAGTAAATTAGAAGGAGGCAGATGTAGGTAATTTTTAAAACGCAATTACCGAATCTGTAAGATTCGGTATTTACAGATTCGGTAAATACAGAATCTGTATTTCCCTTTGATTCCTATGATCAAAGGGAAATATGGATTTGGTATTTACCGAAACGGTAAATACAGAATCCTGGCAGGGGGAACGGGGTGTCACTTTGACACCCTGTAGCACCCCAAGTGCAGGCTTGTGTGCCATGTGGCACACATACATGCCCTAAGGGCATGTCTGTGTGTCACATGGCATAGGTGTACATGCACAGATGTGCATGTACACCTGTAATCGGTATTTTACCACCCAATAGGATTGGGTGGTAAATACCGACTCCTAACGGGCCTGTGGCACTCTGTGAAGTGCCACCTGCATATTGATTTACAGAATCGGTAAATTTACCGATTCGGTATTTTACCAATTCTGTATATTTACCGAATCGGTAAATTTACCGATTCTGTAAATCAGATGCCCCCTACATCTCAAAAGCCAAATACCAGTCGGTAACGGCCGAAATCGGCCGTTACCGACCGGTATTAGGGCTCCTACATCTGGCCCTATATGTTAAGTGTGCATGGTCGGGAGGAACACAAGGCAGGATTTAAAATGTAAAGCAGTGCTGGGGTTTTCTGCAGTAAGAAAACTTCATTAATACCCTAAGGAATCATTTTTAGCAGCATTATGATAAATAACAACATACTGAGAGAAACTAATGCTCTAAACCCATGCCTTGCAGTTTGCCTGCAGCTACTTGGTGCTGGTTCATAGCTCACAATGCTGTTTTAGAAGGATTGCAATTTATGAACTGAAAGTTATTAAAAAAGACAACTATTTCAAAAGCAATAACCCCCTTCCTTTATCTACATCTACATGAAATAAAAATCTATGATCTGCATGTTATACAATGTGCTTTGCAGAAGACACATTGGTCGTATATGTTACTTTATGAGTTAAAACAGTGGCTAGACAAAACACAGACCTCTCCAGCAACTGCCTTAACCTTCAGAGTTACCATAACATTATTATCATCCCACAGGTTTTTCTATGCACATAAAGATCTCTGCAGCAGGTGAATTAACCACATAAGATATTTTAAAATGAAGTCTTTTTGACCAATTACATCAGATACACATTGGTTTCTCTCTCGTATATTGACCAATCCATTTGGCAGATGAGTTAATATATATCGGTACCATTCTCTCTCTGACAATGGCCATTAGGACCGCCTTGTTTTCTATACTACATTGTACCCAGGTTACTTTGGTTTACCATGGGTCACCCCATTATTTTGTAATGGGCAATTTCTTTGGGGCAGATTTTTAAAAAAATGTATAAGTTGACTGTCTGACTTAGCTTTTTATTAACTCCCCACATCTCTTGACTCTACCCACTTTTTGTTGTCACACCTTGGCCCCTATTTTATGGATACCCAAAGTATGTTTTTTTTCAATTTCAGCACTGATTAAACTCAACACAGCAACTTATGAACTGAAAGCACAACCATTAAAAACTGATCCTCCTGGATTTGGACCCACATACTCAAAGCCTCAGACCTTAGCCCAACTGGGCCTGTTCAATCCTTAAGATCTCCTTGGAGAAAAAACTTTACTGGTTGCCAACAGACATGCCAGTACCCAAACACCCAGACCAACAGACATGAGGGCACCCAAGGACGGAGCTAAGTGGACTGATGTGCATTTATGCACAAAAACAGCTAACAGCAAGGACCTGCACACAGGCCAGCAGACATAACTTTACCAATGCGTACAGACCATTGCAAAGTTAGGCACCTTTCTACATAGACAGCACACATACATACAGAAATACTGTCAGATACAGCACACTTAAGTGGAAATTTAGAGATTGACAGACAGGGAACTTTACCACAAATGTGGCTGGAGTACTCTGTAGGCCAAACTGGCAGGCTACTCACTTTCTTTAGAGTTGAGCAGACAGGCATATTTTTGCTGCGATGCCCCAACTGGTTCTGCTGGTGAAAACAAACCTTAGATCAATGAATTCGAGCTGTCACTCTAAGTAGGGTGGCCAATTCAATGTACTTATAACATCAAAACAACTCTGGTGGAGATCTAGAAGTTAAAAATAATGTTAGGGTTATTAGTTTTTTGTGTTACAGAAACAAACTCCTGCCGTGGGAGTTTGTTACAAATAAATAGCTGAGCGACTACATGAGAGATGGAAATGTCTCAACAAATAGTTAATGCTTTCAGTTGAGCATCCAGGGTGATGGTTCCTCTGTAGGCACAGAGAGTTCCACCAGATAGGTGTCGATCTCTAAATATGGAAGGGGTAGTCAACCATCACAATAGAGATAATTACCTCCTTACCTCTGGCGGGAGGTGGATTAGTGGCCCTTAGTCACATATAAACCATATAAGGACACAGAGATGGACAGGCAGACATATAAAATGATGGCTAGACAGATGGATTGACGGAAATAGCACAAGTACAGATTCATGGACTCCTTGGCTGGCATACCTACAGGTATTTATACAGAGAGGCCAACATATATGCTTGAACACTAACAATCGAACAAACGGGCACCATGCACATAGGACAAAGACATACCGGAACCCATGTGTAAAAATATAAGGGGCCTCATTTATGAGGCCATGCGTCACTTTTACGCCGCTGGTGTGTCACTTTTAGTGAAGTACCCGCAGCGTAAAAATGTGCCTTGTTGCACCATATTTACAAAGTGACGCATCTAGGTAGATGCGTCACTTTGTAAACCCCTGCGTTACATTATACCTGCGCCAGGTATAATGTATGCAGGGGGGCGTTCTGACGCAAGAAAAGGTCATAGAAGAGACGCAGTGAAATCTATAAGATTTCACTACGCCACTTCTAGGATGCAAATGCGTCAATTTCTTACGCCTGCCTCAAAGCAGGCGTAAGACTGACGCAGGCCCTTTCACATGGGGCTTGCCCCATGTGAAAGGACACATTGCTGGAGTTGCGTCACTTTTGTGACACACTCCAGCAATGCGTCACTTTTGCGTCATACAGATACGTCAGAAATACTGACGTATCTGTAACTCCTTGAGCAATGATGCGTCATACTGTAAATATGACGCATCATTGGTGTCGCAAGGAGGGTGCAATAAAAAGTGACGCATCGCTGTTTTCACGCAGCGGTGAGTCACTTTTCATAAATGAGGGCCAAGATATACTTGCTTCAGGCACCAATGCACAAACACACAAGGCAAGAGATTTACAAGCACCCATAAACACAGAGGCACATATATGTATTTACAAATGCAACAGCACACATACCGGGTGAAATCAATGAAGGAGCAGAGCGATGGATGAGGGATGGATGAATGGATTCAGATTCCATGTTCATGTGTAAACAGTTGTTTGCCCATCAGAGTCAGTAATCATTCATGCTATGCCTCACTGTAGAAAAATCAAACCTACTTGGCGACTGAATACTTAAACATCCATGACCAACAGATGTCGCAAGAATTACCTGTACACAAAAAATATAGTGTACATTTCAGGGCCATTGCTGTATCACTCTTTTTGGCATAATCATACATTTGTAACACTGTATTTCGAGACCGGCTTATCTTTAATACTAGAATATACCACACCAGAGCTTGTCTGATTGCCCTATCTTTCACAAACACACTATATGAACTGTGCGTTGTTCTTTTTACAAATTGTTTTGACGTGGTGTCTTAGTGGTACTGTACTAGAATATTGTGACTGAAACTTCATCTGCCAAAAATATTGCATCCTAAATATTGTTTACTAAATACTTCACAATTAGAGTTCATAATACAAAATCTGCTGAATACTAGTTTTGTAAATGATACATTGACTGCAATATTTGTGTAATGTATTGTTATTAATATTCTGGCAAAAAACCACATTAAGATAGCTGGCTCAAGTGAGGCAAAGACTGTATCACCAAGAATCCACAGATTTGTTAAATGTTAGGTCAGAATTAAAAACATGAACCTTAGACCATATATAGTGATCTGGCTACCTTGCAATGGTCTTAATGGGTTTCTTTTTTAAATGAAAAACATCCATGTTGTATTTATGATGTTGACAATTGCATTTATGGTCGTTCTCTTCCTGTCAAAGGAATATGCTCTGTTTAATATGAGTCAGTTGGAACACTACATGGAAAGGAAAGCTTCCTAAACAAATTACTCTGGTTGGCTCTCAAGCTTTCGCATTTCAATGCAGATGATGAATCCTTTCCAGTACACAGTTTTAGTAGAGAGTTTGATGGACAATGCTAGCTGAACCACTTTGAAATTGATTCATTTCTCTCAGGCAATGCAGTGATATACAAGCACTGTTTTATTAGAAATGTGAGAGCACAAAATGCTTTCTTGAAGACTATATCTCTCGTTATAAAGCACACCATAATAAAATCTGCAGTGGCTCTATCAGAATGGTGCACTAGCTGCACCCCACATGTCACGTTTGACATTATAATACTTCTTTTGCTGCTTCAACTACAAAGTCAACCACTTGCAATGTATTTGTGTTTGTGCATAGTGGTGCATGGGTAACGTGACAATTTGTTGTTAAAGTGTGGATCAATTGCCTAAACATGGCATCTGAGAACCAAACACATTATGTCTCACTAACAAACTAAAAACAACACATGCACAAGACTAGACACTCAGAGATAATACTCACTATAGTCAAATTGCACGCCATGTGCAAATTATTCTGCCCAAACATGTCATCAGGAGCACACCTTCATATGTACTAAATCTCATACACCTGCATTTGTTCAGACAGTCACATTCATGAGTGACACCCAAGCACACACTAGGACAAACAGGCGAACATGCTATTGAACACCCAGACACACCATCTAATACCCCAATGACCATACACCTATCCACTCCTTTAGATACTTGTATAACTCATCAGACATCTATGCATGTAATCAAACACGGATGCACTTGCAAAGACCTATGCTAACAGAGGCCTGAGCACACAATAAGGCACTGCACTTACCAACAGGCACTCATCAATCCATCAATGTATCCACCATTCAGTCATTTTGACATTGAGTCACTTATTGAGCCACAAAATCACACACAATCTATCCAATCAACTACAAAGTCTGACTTACTGACAGTGCTGTCACAAGGGTCCCATGGATCTTACTATAAGTTAATAAAATGAGGGTATCTACCCCCCACCCAGTTGTATGGCAGTAAAAGCCAGACATTGGAATGCAGAGGGCTCTCACAGCCCTGAGCGTATTACCACAGCACCTTCTTCATTAATGGCAGCTACATCGCTGTGTGTCAGTGTGACAGATTTACCTTCTACCTTGGCTCACTTTACAATTTATCCAATATTAAGGGGGAGACTGACGGGCAAGGGTTATGGGTTCGCTTCACTTCCAATTGCTTTAGTGTGCAACACCAAAAGATAGAGAACCCATTTTGCTAATTGGTCTAGTGTCTCTATAAGAAGGTAGTGGTGGGATTCCTTCTTTATTTAAAAGGACCATCACCCACCAGTAACACTACTGGCATGCTTTATCTTCAGCTCCACACCCACGATACCTTTTGTAACTAGGTGGGCTCTACTCTGGGTTAGCAAAGATTTCTGTTCATATTCGTGTGGGATCTATATTAAAATTGCCTGCAGGCGTCTTGTAGCTTTAGAAATGAATTTAGGGAACTCGTCTCAAGGTTAAAATAAAAACTGATGTCAATGGAGTTTCAATGCGCTCCTACATCAAGGGGTCTACATGTTTCAGCAACGAGAATTAACTTAAAAATATTGAATGGCTTTCTTCAGGATTAGAATTATAGATCCCTAATTATTAAGCCTTACTGACTGAGCATTAGTAACACAGTCAATTCATTCATCAGTGAATGTTGAGAAATAACTCAAAAATATTGACTGGCTTTCTTCAGGATCAGAATTATAGATCCCTAATTATTAAGCCTTACTGACTGAGCATTAGTAACACAGTCAATTCATTCATAAGTGAATGTTACTCTTGCTTTGTTTTCTGCATGCCTTACAAACTATTAAGAGGCAACTTCCGAGCTAGTGTCCATACTCGACAAACTTGCGCCACTAAAGCTCAAAAGAAGCAGAGTTATCCCTTCCACAATGTGGTTCAACGCTGACCTCAACGCAGAAAGGAGAACTCTAAGAGCCAAGGAAAGAAAGTGGAGAAACAACCCAACGGCCATCCTTCATGATCAACTGAAAGCAGCCCGAAGGAAATACAACAACCACATCAAAAACAAAAAATCCAGCTTCTTCCGCGAAGCTCTGGACAAAGCCAAATATAGACCGAAGGAACTTTACAGCATCATCAGGCAACAAACGTCCAAACCACTGTCTTCTTCTGTGCTAGCGTCCAAAGATCTTTGCTACAATTTCGCCCACTTCTTCAACGAAAAGATCACAAAAATTGAACTTTCACTTGACCCCAACAATTCACACCCCAAGAAGACCAGTTCGGCTGCTCCTCAGGCTCTCTCTCCCGGCTCTCTGAGCACCCCCTGGCTCAGATTCCGCCCCGTCCCAGACGCAGAGATAATCTCGCTGATCTCGTCCTCCAAACCATCAGCTCATATCTCTGACCCCATTCCTCCCTCACTAATCATGAAAATGAAACACTCTCTTGCACCTATATGGGGCAAAATCATAAACAGCTCCCTAAAAAACGGAGTGGTCCCTGACTGCCTAAAAATTGGGCAAGTTACCCCCCTGCTGAAAAAAACAGGTCTTGACTCAACAGACCTGAACAACTTCAGACCAATATCTAACCTCCCTCTACTAGCCAAAACATTGGAACGATGTGTACTCCTGCAACTGACTCACCATCTGGACAACATCAATCTCCTAGACCCCCTCCAGTCTGGCTTCAGACAAGGATGCAGCACAGAAACAGCGATGCTGAATATCATAGACGATATCCACGGATCTCTGGATTCAGACAAATGCTGCCTCCTCATTCTCCTTGACCTTTCTGCAGCATTCGATACGGTGGATCACAAACTCCTCACCAAGGCTCTTCCAGAAAGAGCAGGCCTTGGCGAAGTAGTTCTCAAATGGTTCTCCTCATTCATACACAACCGAACACAAATAATAAAAATCAAGAATTTCACCTCGGAAATCCAACAGGTCAATAAGGGCGTCCCCCAAGGTTCGGTGCTCTCGCCCCAGCTCTTTAACATCTATATGGAACCACTCTCCAAGCTACTCAGAAAAGCCAACATCCGCTTTCACCTCTACGAGGACGATACACAAATATATCTGGAAACTTCCTCTCTCACTGACATACATAGACTAAATGCTGTCCTGAAAGATGTTCAACAATGGCTGACAAACAATCACTTGAAACTGAATCCAGACAAAACTGAGACACTCCTCATCTCGAACAAGGAAGACAACCCGCAAATCACCGAATGGCTAAAAGCTATCGATGCGCTTAAAGGAAATCTTACTCTAGCCGACTCTGTTAAATCTCTTGGCATCATCATAGACCCCAAACTAAACATGGTAAAACACATCAAGAATGCAGCAAAAGGTGCTTTCTTTAACCTCAGACTGTTGAACAAGATCAAACCCTACATTCCTAAAAAGGATCTCAAACTGGCCACTCAATCTCTGGTACTGTCAAGGCTAGACTATGGGAACGCAATCCTAACAGGCATCCCGAAATCGAACTTGGCACCGATCAAAACAACACTACATGCTGCAGCTAGAATGATTACCGGCATCAAAAAATCGGATCACATCTCCCCAGCACTCAAGGAACTCAAATGGCTCCCAGTAGAAATGCGTAGTAACTTCAGAACGGCCTGCCTAACACACAAAGCCCTCCATACCGGCAAACCCGAATACCTGGCAAATAACCTCAAAAAAGCAGGCCAAGCCAGGAATCTGAGAAGCTCTAACTCCTTCCTGCTCATCCTACCCAAAACCAGAAAGAAAAGAACAGGGGACTGCTCCTTCACTGGAAACGCCCCCAAAATCTGGAACTCCATCCCTCTGCACATCAGAACTATTCCTTCTTTTGTGGAATTCAAAAGGCAACTCAAATCCTTGTTCCTGATCCGCTCCCTTGGCTGCGGATAACCGGGGTCAGCAAGCAACCCCTGAACTATGTGACTACAGTGAATCCCATAACCAAAGAAGCTCGGCAACTCACCGATGTTCCGCTTACAATGTCAATCTTTGAATGCTTATACCTTACATATGTTATGTTCATGTTTATGTTTATGTTATGCATATGTTTATACAGATTTTTGTCATTCTATTACTGTAAAGCGCTCTGCTACCTTCGGGTCTTGACAGCGCTATAGAAAACTTCCTAAATAAATAAAATAAATTCATTTGAGTATTTTCATGTATGTTTTGTTATGTTATGTTATGTTATGTTATGTTATGTTATGTTATGTTATGTTATGTTACGTTACGTTGATTTGTGTAGCACAGCAATCACCCGAGAGGGTATCCAGGTGCTTGGGTAGGTGTTGAGAAAGTGTGGTCCCCAAGGTATTGTTTTCCACGTGGTGTGCTACTGCACATTAATTCCTCACATCTAGGAATTAGGGTTTACATATTGAACATACTGAGCCCAGCGAAGAAGAAACATTATGAAGTTAGAGTGAATTTGATTACATTATATTTTGGTACATACCATTTTTTGTGTTTAATTTTTAGTGGCGGTAGCCTAGGGGGCTATGCTTCAAGTACTAGCCAAAGGTTCTCAATCTAAAAAACATGGAGTTAAAGAATGAATAAAGGCTTGTGTTTATAGAAATTTCTTTTTTTATTCTTCTCTTTTGAAGAATGCAATAGTCATGTTTTTTTTGAGTTGTGATTACGGCATGATACCCAAGGGAAATTCCTGTGGCACATTGCCTGCGCTCTATTCTGCAAGATGCACACAGTGCTATATTAGGGTGATGTACTGTACAAGCTACGACCAAATATTTTATGACACTGACTGTACCATACACCTATTGAATGTGCCTGAAACACTCTTTGTTGGATTGTCTTCTTATGTAGACTAGCATCAGCTTTTAGCACCTTGAAACCTCACTCAATCACACTCATTCATCAGATCATTCATTTGATTTCTTAATCACTCATTCGCTGCCGCACTAAATCACTCAGTGTTATTCACTACCTCACATAATCATTGTTATGTTATGTTACGTCACAGTATGTTGCGGTATGGTATAGTATGTTACCATTGCTTGTACAGCATGATAATCACCCAGAAAGTTACCCAGGTGCTACGTAGTAGGTGTGTGAGGCCCTGGAGGGTGTGATGTGAACTCTGCATGGGACTTTAGGATTAACCAGGCTGTAGTGTTTCTGTCTTTTTGTGAGTTACCTAATATTCCCTGTGTACAGTATCTTACCATAGTCTAGTCTACTGGTGATGAGGGCTTGGGTGATTGTTTTTCTGTTTTTTTCTGGTAGCCACTTGAAGATTTTCTTCAGCAGCCTTAGATTGGTGAAGCAGCATGAGAGCACTTTGTTGGCCAGGATGGTCGTGTTCCGTTTGTTCACTATGATGATTCAGAGGTTTCTCGGTTGCACACAAGGAGTGTGAATGGGTCCAATGTCCGTGGGCCACCAGCAGGAGTCCTATGGTGAGGCAGCTGTCCGAAGACCACCACTTCAGTCTTGTCTGACTTCAGTTTCATGCAATTGGATTTCATCCAGGTTGCCATTTCGTCCAAGTGGGGCAGAATAAGTTGTGTGTCATCAGCGTAAACCCCCAAACTTTTTATATTCACCCCTCTTTAGGACCCTGCACACTTTACCACTGCCAGCTAGTGATGAAGTGCTTGAACTCTCTCTTTTACACATGGTAAAACATGTTATGCCCAACTAGTCTATTTAATTCACTTGTAAGACCCTAGCAAAAATATATAACATGAACCCAGGGCCTGTAATTGAATGCCACTAGAGGGCCAGAAACACATGTTGTGCCTCCTCCTTAAGTAGCCTAACTACGCATGCCTCAGGCCTGCCATTACAGTCCATGTGCGCAGTTTTAAACTGCCATTTTTACCTAGAAATATAAAGCTTTTGCCCGGCTTCGGCATTTCATTTTTAATACATATAAGTCACCTTAAGGGTAGGCCCTAGTAAGCCCAACTGGCAGTGTGCATTGTATTTAACAAAGATGGACATTGTGTTTTAAGTTTTATGCATCGTAGTGAAAAACTCCAATGTTTGTTTTTCACTACTGTACGGCTTACCTCTCCCATAGGATAACTAGGTTACCTTATTACCTTCACAAAATGGTAACCTTTGATTGGGAGTAGGTAGGAATGTCATGTTTAGTGTGGGGAGAATTGTAATTTAAACCTCTATTTAATGGTAAAGTCAGATTTAAAGTCACAAATCTGAAAATGCCACTTTTAGAAATATGGAATTTTCCTGTCCTAACCGTGTGGTGCCTGCAGCCTGTGTCCAGTGGTACATGCCTAGGTATAGTTGGCAGTTGGCCTTTGTGTATTCCTCCCAGACATCTTCACAATAGAGGGTCTGGGTGTTGGTATGATGAACCAACTATGAGTTGATAGGGGGCCAGAGCTGTCACCTACTACACATGCACTTCAAAGTCACTGGTTCAGCTCACTCTCAAAGGACTTTACACTAGCCTATTGTGCCCCCAGACAAACATGGGAGTAGGGCAGGGGGGCAGAAAAATCAGGACACTTCTGTAGGGAAAAAACTCCAGAAGCTTCTCACACTTCAAAGCAGGCTCCAGGTATAAAAACAGGACCCTCAGACCTACTCTTTAGTGCACTCCTGGACATGCGTATACTAGAGAAGAACAACACCATGCTGCCCTGCTATTGAGGCTTTCCCCGCTTGCTCAGAAGAAAGACTGGACCTGCTCCCTTCAACCCAGGCTGAGTTGCTCCAAAGGTCAGTTGACTGACCTTCTGTTCTGACCTAAAGAAACATAACAAGCTGCAGTAGCCGCCTTATTGCTGCTTAGGTGAACTGCTGCCTGGACCTGCAACTGGAACTGCCTGAGCCCCGCTGGTCTCTGCAAGAGTGAGTCCATGACCCCCTAGAGGTGCCTCCCCATGTCCTGGACTCTTGGCTGGTATCAGATGGCACTCCACTGACTCAAAAAGACATATAATGGAGTTTTTGTCTTTTCACAACCAGGAACGGACCAGTTTGCACCAAGATCTTGCTGCTTGTGCTGCTCGTCAACACGAACATCCAGTAAATCCGACTCTTTGCACTACAGCGACCACCAGCGACGACCAGCAACACAAGATCTGCTTTTTGTGCTACAGCATCGACAGCCCACTTTGACCAATGCTACGAACATCTGAGATGCTATTCCTGCTCATCGCAGTCTCTCCACCCCAAACGGAACTCTTATTGGTGGAGTTTTGAAGGTAAATTATTGAAGCGGACTAGCCTGATCCATGTATCTGGCACATGCTCCATCCTAGTCAGCCTGAACATGTGAATTTCACACAGTCTCGCACAACCAGAAAACCGCGAGTGTCACTTTGTGCTTTTAGATGCTATACTTACTTTAAAGTTTGCATATCTCCGGTGCTTCTAATTGGAGTTTTGTCATTTTGGTGTAAATTTATTTATTACATTTTACTATATTTTTCTAAAGTGGTGTGTTTTTTTCCTTGTGTTGCGTTTTCACTTTATTACTGTCTGTGTGCTGCATAACAACTTTACACATTTCCTCTAAATTAAGCCTGACTGCTTTTGTGCCAAGCTACCAGAAGGTCAAGCACAGGTTAATTTAGTGGTTCTTGGTGGTTCACCCTAACAAGGTTTGTGGCTGTTACTTGAGAAGGGCTCAACCCCTCCCCCCTTCCACAACCAACAACCCAATTTCTCACAGGATGTTTATGTTGTGGGCTCCTATGACATTGGCCAGAGAAAATATGTAGATGTTGAAGAGTGTGCGGAAGAGCGAGGAGCCCTGTGGGACTCTATAGATTAGATCTCGTTCTTCAGTAGAGAAGAGGGGCATGATGACGTTTGGGTTCTTATAGTGAGGAGGGAACAGATCCATTCAACGATGTGCACCTGGATGTCAGGTTTGTGGAATCGTTAGATTAGTATGGCATGGGGGATGGTGTTGAAGGCTGCTGATAGGTCTGAAAGGATACAGGCTGCGGTTCCCCCCTATTGAGGATCATCCAGATGTCATCTGTTGATGCTAAGAGGGCAGTGTCCGTGCTGTGCTCAGTTGTCAATCACTCATTCCCTGCTTCAGTGACTTACTTACCAGGATGCAAATCATGAGCTGTCACTTACTCATTTGCTCTCTCCCTTACTTACCTTCTCACTCGTTTCCACAATAATTCAAGCACCACCTGAACTTCATACTTCGTCCTATGTTTTCCCACTCACTTGCTGCGTTATGTGCCTACAGTTACTCACTAAATCACCTATTGTCTCACCCATTTCCTGATTCAGTCACTTCCTCATTTAAGTATTAACTTACAGACTTACAATTCAATCACTCACTGCTTAACTATCATGCTTGCTCATTCACACAGCTACCCCACTTGTCTAGTTTAGACAATCACACACTCCCTAATTAACTCACTCGCAGACTGCTTTACTTGCCTATTCACTTGCAATCTCTCATGCATGCTTAGATAATCACACACTCATTCAATCGCCCATTCACTCCTTAACTCACATGCTCACTAACTCATTTATTCAGATGCAGCCACTGCATCAATATTATGATTATGGAAACACTTTTAAGTTGCAAAGCCTTCTAGGAAAAGTATGAATTGATCAATGCTATATGTATTTACCTTTCACACTTAATTTGTATTCTAGAATAGCCTGGGCATTGTGCACTGTGGTCTGTCTGTGATAACCTGGTGGAATGCACTTAGGAGCGCCTTACATTCTAGAATAGGCTATCTAATTTCAATGTGACCTATTTTAAATTTGCTGGTAATGACACTGTCATATATTGCCCACTGGGGGGAATGACTTGTCTGGAATGGTCTCCAAGTTTCCATTGTTATCTATCAGCAACCAACTCTGATGTCAGCGAGGGTACTCTTGAGCTAGCTTATGAGTAAGGGCCTCTCACTTCTTCAACCAAACCTGGCTTGTTGCTCCCAGTATGAAGCCTTGTAGCATGCAATCCTGTTTTTATTATCAGGAAAGTAATACTGCAGGCACCAGAATGTGAGGCGATAGAAACTAAAACACCAATGCTTCTTTAGAAAAACCCCTCCCAATTGATAGTGGACATTCTGATACCTCAGACGGCACCGGGTTTTCACATGTAGTTACACAGAGGAATCCTAAACGGGTGTAGTAATTGTTCAATCCCACAATCTGCCTAGCATGAAGAGTCCTCATCCCTAAATGCCTGATGACATTTCAGAGATAAAGTCTCTGGACACGCTCTTTTGGTGGAGAGGCCACATCAGCTGGGTTACGGATACCAAGACCAGCAGGGTCAATCTGCCTGGCATTGTTTTGCAAGCCTAACAGTGTTCTGAGGAAGACTAGGTGAGGTTCCAGTTTTTAAGGTTCATCATCTTGTTGGTGGGGGATGCCCTAAGATACTCCTTTGACCAATGGAGTAAAGGTTCCCATTTCCTGACCTTCCTACGTTTGCAGGAGCTCCTGTTTGCCTTACTACAAACATGACCAAAATGCCATGGTGAAAGTCTTTGGCCACACTAAAATTGGCCTCTGAGGGCTGGGGTATGTGTGAGGAGTGTACTATGATAATCCTCCCACATCTACTACTAAAATCAAATCCTCTTTGAAGCAGATGCTGTAACCACAACAAACGCAGAGACAGTCGTATGGTTAAACAAAGGCAATGTCCTTCAGCAACCAGACAGGCAAGACACAAGAATTGTCCTAGCATCCTGTTTGCTCTGTTTGAAGGGTTCAAACCTTTTACATTTGCTTCACAGCACCAAACGACATGGTATACTTCTCTCAGAGGACTCATCTCTGCCCATTCAGGTCAGCCTATTGTGTGCTCCTGGGGTGAAATTCACAACTCATTCACACCTCATTTAACTCTCAGCACTGGCTGGGAGCAGCTGGAGAGTTAATGCAAATTAGCCTCCTGAAAGCTCAGGCGGGTACAGGGTAACTTTCTAAAAGGTTCTTTCCCTTAATATTTATTAAACATTCAATTTCACAACTGAATTGGAATTTTAATAACTATAAAAAATAGTGGTTAAAATATGTTTCTAGCTTGCCCCATTCATGAGTTAGTAGCATTAGTATTTTAATCTGTACTCAGTTTTTTTTTTATTCAGGACAGCTAGTCATGCCACATTAACAACAGCTTTTTGGTTCTTGTCACTATAGGGTCATTCACTTTCTAAATCTCCCACTTTTAATTCCATGCGCCATGCCTTGTGGGCTACAAGCCGTACAAAGGGGTGACTTAATATTATTTCAAAGGGAGGGTTTTTCCTGTCAATATAGGTTGCACTGTAGGTTAGACTGTCGGCCTGAAGCCATGTTGTTATTCTCACATTCGTATCAGTCAAAAATAATATTTTTTCGAGCAACAAGAATGTAAAACATAAATACATTATATATTATCTATTACAAATATATATATATGTAAAACCAAACCATATTATACACTCACACAACAGACAAAATAGAGTTTATATAGATTGCCGGAATACCGACTCTTAATAACGATACTATCTGTTTTTAGACTTCATGAGCCCAATAAAAGTGCAATTAAGGCATATTTTCTTTTAAAACCTTTAGAATTCTCGCCAGAGCACAAGCTACATCCAACGATTGCATTTGAAATAAAAAATACAATGTCACCAATCTTGATCCTATATTATACTTAAAAAAAAATATTTTTAAATTTCTGATGAGCACATAAAAAGTACTGACAATCCAGTAAATTATCTTTTCTTGTACAATGCCTCTGTAACCTACTTCTGCACATCTCTTCCACATTTTTGAAGGAGAGGGGATGGAGACTAATTCTGAGTTTTAAAAATATATCATACATTTCTATATTTGCAAGTTTGAGCAGGCATGGAAATGAGTCAATTAATGCCCAGGATTCACATTAATCAGAAGCAGAGGGCTTTCATTGTAAAGAATGGAGAATCTCTTTCATTTCAGACCAACTGTCCCAACACTCTCAGTTCTTTCCATGTAATAGGAAGGGGTAAAAGTAAAGCCACCTTACAATTACTGATTCAGAGCGTCGTAGTCATAGTACATAAATTCATCATTACCTTTTTTGCCCAATGAAGCTCACTTTTAATAATTCAGTCTTTACACATTGTGGCAATGTTCGATTGGTCAGACATTATCAACATATAACAAGGCAAGAGTGTAACAGTGAAATGGAATACCAGGATTTGTACCCGGTGTCCAATCTTATAGCTGGGACCATGGCACTTTTAGTCAAAGATAATACGTTTAGTATATAAGCCCATTCCAACTTTTCCCAGTCTCTAAAATAACTCAGACCCAATAGCTCCACTCCATAAAGTATTTGCAGAGGAACTAATGGTTTAAAGAAGCCAGCACAAGATAAAGAGAAGAGCCCCCTTGAATCCTCTTACAGTTCTTAAATCCTTCAATTATTGAAAGTGATTTAGTGCTTAGTGTGGACAATTGTGATGACCAAGTAAAAGAGTAATTATAAAACATCCATAAATATTTATTTCCGCCATCTCCTCAATCTTAGTTTGTATTAGTGTCCATACAAAATCATATTGTTTCCTACCAAAAGTCATAACTTTCGCTTGGTAGAAATGAATTGTTAACTTCTTCCTCAGGCAGTATTTATTGTATTCCTCCAATTTCCTTTTTTAGACCAACCGGAGTTCTATCCAAAATGACCAGGTCATCCAGGTAAAGAAGGCAAGGGACGTGGAGGCCTTCTACTTTGAGTTAAAAGAAATGCATGGCTGATAGTGCCTGTGGGCAAATAAAGTGGGTGCCAGGACACATCCCCTGTGCAACCCATTATTTATTTGTATCTGTCTTGAAAGTCTGCCACTGGAGTCCAGCTCCCATCAGTGGTTAGCACAATAGCTCTGCAGTCCAGAAGTTACACTTGCTTTACCAAATTGGTGCAGTTTCTACACCATATATTATGGCCATATAGCAGAATTAAATATGGCAATCAGGGATTAGCCAATTTCTACATACTACAGGTCAGAGAACATACAGCGGGCATTGGAAAGAAGTGATCCATTGTCCAAAGTTTAAAAGCCAGCAATAACATTGAGCAGAAAAACAAGGGTGACCACGTAAAAAGGAGCATTTACTCACAATCAGCAATTTGGATTCAAGTACAGTGTTGAAACTAAAGTTCATTTATTTGTATAATGTATGACGTTTAGTTTTGGTGACCTAAACCCATTGCTTAATTTGTGCATCAGGACTCATTTCTGGGGACCAGGGCTTATGTTTCAACAGAGCACTTTGATCTAGAGTAAGAGAAATGGTGGCTCAAAAGAAATACTTAGAAGCAAGTGAACAATAGGACATCCATGGTGGTCTTCTTTTAATGTATAATTTAATAAACGGATTTCAAAGACAGCTGTGGTGGATGTGTGTCCTTCCATGGTGGCCATCTTTGAATGGGTTTGTTGAACTAATACAAACCCATTTCTAGGTGCCCCCTGCAGATTCACACTAACAGGTGGTCATCTTGAAATGGTAAAAAAAACATTAAAGATGGATATCTGCTAATAGCGAGGCAGCACACAAATTAAAAATAAATAAAAAGAAGTGGCAGAGAGGCAGGGGAAGGGGGTGCCAAGCAGGGAGGGGTCAAGGAGTAAGAGATGAGGTAGGGTCTGGGGGAAGTAAGCAACGTGGAGAGCGAAGGAGGAAAGTGAAGGGGAAGTAGCTCACAGAGAAAGACAAGAAAACGCATGGACTCCCATGTGGTGCATAAGTTAAAATAAAATATAGTTCTCTGAATGCAATTAGTAACTGTAGTAGAAGGATATAAATTAACCAATAAGACATTGTGAGAATTAAATGCTTCTGGGTGGAGCAAGCACGTACTCATGAAAGAAAGCCATCGAATCCAAAGGAGGCAACAGAGGTAGACAATAAAGCCGTCCAACTGTAAGCAAGTGGCAGACTCAAAAACCCACTACAAGTGTATTGGAAACAGCCAAATCTATAGCTGAGAGTTAAAATAGTCAATGTTGCCTGGAATAATTAATTAGTATGTTGCAATGCCCCCCCCCCCCTGTCATCGACTGCACACCGCTCCCTTCTGACTCTGTTCCTTATTTGAACATGAGGCAACAGTCATTGAACTCTTCATTTGGTTTTATTTTATCTCAAGGTGAAATAAATTATTACAGAAAGGAAAGAACGCTGACACTATTGATACAGATGGTAATGGAGATAGTTTAAAAAATTGCAATAGAATTCATTGTATTACAAAACATAGATCATAATAAGAGTACAAGCATGGATCGTTACCAGCCAGCATAGCATATCACATCTGATGAATTTCATGTACGAGCAACATAGTCAGATAAGAATAGATAGTTGATATTAATGTGATGTGTATATTATTGAAAGTCAATATAGAAGTCTGAATACTTGTATTAAAAGGAATAAAAGTTCCATACCCTTGATAATTTTCTTTACAAGATCTTTGCGTATTTAAATAAGATAAAAGACTGTATCCATATATCGGAGTAGTTTTGTGTGGTGAGATGTACAGAAGGTGTAGCAACACATTTTGAGAAGAAAACTAATACATTTAAAAAAGGGGGAGGGAGAGAGGAAAAGGAAAGGAATAAGGTGAGTAGGTAGTGCTCAGCAACAAGCAAACCCCATATGGATCATAGGAGTGGGTACATTGACATAGCCAAAAAGCCTATAATTGACTCTCAGGAGCAACAAACTAGTCGAAAGTAACCCAAATTACAGAAGAATTACCTTTTTTGGAATGTGAATCGTGAGAACTTCTTAGTAAGGAGACCCACGTCCACCATGTATGATAAGAAATGTGGTTGAACGACTTCCATTCTGATAAAGTGACTATGGCAGCAATAGTTAAGATCAGATCCAGTAAAGCCGTATCTGAACAGCCTAGAATAGTTACATTTTTCTAAAGCTCTTTTCGCTGAGTCTGCTTGGTAGGTAAGCATGGAAAATCACTTCATTTTACCTGCAACACGCAACGTTCTCTTCCTCTGATCGCCAGAATAAACTGCATCCAGAATTACAATAGGAACATCCTAGGGCTTCTTATTTTACTACGCCAGTAGACGGTGCTGTCATTATTTTCACCTTCCCTCAATATATTCTTAATATGACTGATATTGGTATATTTTAGCATTTGCTCTCTTCAATATTTTACCATGGCTTGTTTTTCATTTTGTAACTTATGTGCACAAAGAAGTGGCACACTTTCGTTTTAATGCTTCTTTTTCTCTATATAATAAACATCTGAGGAATCATGTATTATAAGGAATAAAATATCCCTAATCAGGACACTGCAATGAACCTCAGAGTTCTCTCTCCCTAAAAGCCGCACACCCTGCAGCTTTGTCCCCTTATGGTGTTGGAGCACTTGGTGACTTTCAAAATGCTGATTTTGTACGATTGGAGTATCGTTATCTTATATTTAATCCCTACTGAGTTGTTCAGTAATCATTTAGGTCAACAGAATGCTTATTCGAGGTTTGTGACAGTCATAGCGAGAAAACACTTCAGACACTGCCAGGGAAAGTAAAACAAAGGCGAAGCGTCTGTCCCATAATACAAAAGTATATTTGCCGAGCTATATTAATCATTTTTGCATTCCCTGTGTCTTGCTTTGACCTTGTTCGCAAAGAGCGTTTAAAACCCTGTTCCTTGTGTTGTTAGCAGTGTTTTATCGGATTCAACAGTATTTATTAGAACTTGGCAAATCACAGCGCTTCACGAAAAATAATATCCTGTCAAGGAAAATTACAGTGTCTACTCTCGCTCCGGTACAGCAGATTGATATTGTGTTTCTTTCAACTTTTGTTGGCTGCTGTCTTCTTTCCACTGAATGCAGGGTTTGGCTCAGAGACTGTATCATTTTTGATTTATGTAGTCCAGAGGTCTTCAAACTGTGGGGTGCGACCCCATGGAGGGCAATGGATGTGTTCCCAGGGGAGGTGCAAATGGGTCTGGAATTACATGTAAATGAAGATAGTTTGACAACGGGAAAGGCACCTTCCTAGTCAAGCTTCATTTACATGCAGCAGATAAAGCCCGTAAAAAAGTGTGAGGACGTTATTTTGAGTGGCATGGGGCAGGGTCAGTAAGTGTGAAAAGGGTCAAAGACACCTAAATGAAGAAAACATTCTGCATTTTATTATTTTTTCCGACCTTTGGGTAACTGCATGTTAAAAAATCCACACATCTCAAATGAAAAGTAAGTTAATTAATGAAAGGGAAATATGCTCTTTTACCTTATGAAACCTCAGTTGACTAATGTAATTATTGCAGATGTCTTCGTACATGACCAGATAGTCACAGAATCAAATCATGATGGGCGCAGTGAGAAATAGTGACGTGTGTATAGTGCTACGAGTTCATTATTTTAAAGTTGTTTTACACTGTATAAAACAAAAACAGGTGGCTGCAAAATAGTTCTTAAGATAAAACAAGTGCTTTAAAAATGTACATTTTAGTGCTAAGCATTTAGACTAGATCTAGTGTAAATATTGTATGTGTCCAATAAAAGGGTGCATTGCTTTGAATGGACACATATATTACCTCTCAAAAAGAATACATATTTTTCACCATGAAGTTGAGTGACTCCATTAATTAAAATCTACACTGGTTTCAAAGCAGTCTTTATATTTGGTGATTATCCATGGCACACATTTAAATTTCTTTCATGTAGCTGGCACCCTGGTGAATATGCATGTTTCTTCTTTAGTTCTCTACTATCTGTTTCACAGCACAGCAGCCACCCCACCCCCTTTGTGAGTGGGCACTGGACCCCAGTTATGACAATCTTACTGTGAAAAAAAACATGGGGTGCATTTTCCTTGCTAGCATTAGGGCCCAGGTCACCATTGTTACGCATGGAACAGGGCCTAGGCAGAAGGGAAGGAAGGAGGCTAAGTGTGCTTTTTTGTTGTTGTTTTTTCCACGAAGTAGCAGAAAGCCTGCTTTAGGCATCTAGCCTAGAAGTAATGGCCCTGTTTTGTGGGTGGAGTAGGCAAGTTCCTTCGCAGAGCTGTATCTATCATTGGTGCTGCAGGTGCATTAGAGGACAAGAGCATTCTTGCTGCGCCAGTGCTTCTTTGAGCCTTGGAGTAATTGCACAGGGGTGGGGAATACATGAAGCAGACCAGACACCTTGATTTGGGCATCAGAGAGGTAAGTGGGAGTTGGGCGCTAAGGGGTGGGATAGAGAGTGATAATGAGAAATGGGAGGGAGAGGGATGGTGTGAGATGGGAGTCCATCTTGTTGACAAATGTCAGAGGAGACAGCAGGGTCTATCATTAGTGAACCAGGTACAGTGGGGGCTCACTGCAGCACAATTATGAATGTTTACAATAAAAAGTGGGCATGGGGACTTGCATCAGGACAGATGACAAAAAACTGGGCATCATGCAGTAGCTCATTTCTTTCAGAAAGAGACCAAACTTGTTTTGTGATTGAAGTGAAGGAAGCAGCGGCCAGTCGAGATAAGGGACAATGGAGTGGTGCCCTGTCTGACTCCTGGGTTTCTGGCAAAGTCAACTTAATTCTGACAAATTAAAAGACATTCAATTCAATACATGTGTCCCACTATTTTCATGGTCTAATCTGACACTCTCTTTGAGGATCAGGCAACCAGGCACACTAGGGAGGCAAAGTGTACAGGTGTGAATCTTCACATATTTTATACTGGGCTTAGTCGTGAACAGCCCTGGGGCCAGGTGCCTCATACACAGGGTAGAGTTCAGGCATAGAGTGAAGACAGTGATGCCACTGTATCTTGAAACTGGGGTACATTAGGCTGCAGCCCGTTCCGAGGCTGCACCTAAGTCAATCACAATAACCGTGTTTGCGAAGTCCTCTCATTGCTCACACTGGTCCTTTTGTCCTGGCTACAAATAGAAAGCATGCACAGAGCCTCCTGTAAATATCAGCAGTCTGGGCTGGATACAGAACATCAGGAAAGGCTCTTCTGCACCTCCTCAACCTCCCACCTGCCTTCAAGTAATGTAACTGTGAGCCTAACAGCGAGGAACTAAAATCTTGGCAGTATCACCTTTGAGAACTTTTTCTGTTCCAACTGAAGACCAGGAAAGAGCAACATACACATACGTGTTACGCTTGCATACAATGATTTTACAGTATTTTTTAAGCAAAGGGGAAGCCAATAACTGTTTTTGAGCATACCTCAATTAGAAAGTGAGAAACTGTCAACACATTCATGAGCAGCGTTCTGTATTTGTGGTAGTCATTGTTCAATTTCTGTGGTAGGTCATCCATGGTCTGATGTTTCTGCAGTGCCTACAATAACTTGTGAACATGTTCTGCATCACATTACACTTGTACAATTCCCTAATGGCAAGTGTTTAAGACTATTTAAGGGTGCTCACTGAGTCACCGTATACACCTTGGAAACATGAATGTCTGTGTGGGCCATACAGAGTACGGACATATGACCAGTGGATTATAGCCAGCTTTCAGCAAAGACCACTTAACTCACTTAGCCACATTTTTGGGTTTCATGTAATTACAATACTTGCTTGTTTGCAGTTCATACTGATCTAATCTTACGCCTCACTATTTTCAAATTTCCCCAACTGCCACTGAGGGATTCAGATATGGTGGGGAAGGAGTGAAAGAAAAGGAGACAGCGTGCATCTCAGGGCTGCAGTCATTAGTGCAGTGGGTGAAGTTCATTGGGGATGACAGCACCCCATTTATGCAGTACTGTTCTTGGCTAATTTTGTTCTTGTTTGATGCTGTTGGTTTTTTAGAAGTCCCACATTTCTCAAATCCTTGACATATTGTTTTGTAGAGGGACCCAACTTCAAAATATTTTGCTTAGATGGAGCTTAGAGCAAAAAGGTTTGAAGACCGCTGATAAAGTCATTCAAGAGTCACACAAAACATTACTGAGACTGCTTACATATTGTTGAAAAAACAATAATTTCCTCCCATTCTGCAGAAAAACACTCATTTTAATGTGTTGAAGGCAGTGTTCGAAGTGGGAGAAAAAAGTGGGCGAACTGTGGGCGGAGACTCTCAGGGCGGGGATAACCCAAGGATTGATTCAGTGGGCGGAGTCAGAGGTGTGGCCAGAATGTGCCAAATATCCCAATTTTTAGTATTTGTTTGGCATTTCACTGACCAGTTACAGCTTATTGTTATTTGATTCACCCAATGGCTACACTTGCTTATTTAAGGTTTAATAGGAGTTATTGGCATTTCAATGCATTCACAAAGTGGGATATATTTCCAATCACACAATGTCCCAAATACACTTAAATGTGGAATCACCAGCCATTTGTCTCCAAGCCATGCAGTTTCTCTCATTAGCACTTCCCTCCCTTCTTCCACAAGAGCTGTTCAAACATGAATGGCAAAATATCCTAGTTTGCAAATGTTTCCTACTAATTATTACAGTTTTAACTAATCTTTTTTGTGGCTCAAACGGATAAAACGTTACTAAAAAACATGACTTGAGTTGCTGCAAAGTGGACGGCCCTTTGCAAAGGTTGACTGATCATCTTTTTCACTGCTGCATTTGTGTGTTATACTGATACTAATGAGGCAGAATCTTTGCAGAGACTGAACATGTGTAAAAATGTCTAAATAATAAAGTATAAGAAAATATATTGCATTACGAAGCAGCCTTTTTTTCGTTGCATAATTTGGTCAACACTGCGGCATCATTTTGTCCCCCATTGCTACATACTTTCAGTGGCTCCAGTGCAGTTAGCACATGGTAAAAGTGCTTGTGCATGAAGCAGAGAGACTGTGAAGTTTGCAAACTTAGGGGCAGATTAGGATAGCGGTTTTTCCGCATCCTCCAGGCCGGCGGAAGCCACCGCCGGCCCGGAGGATGCGGAAAAACATTAGCGAACCCACCAAAGACCCACCGCCACATTAGGATGGCTGGTGGGTCCTGGTTTCTGTCCGCAGCTTTTCCGCCGCGGTTGGCTTACAACCGCTGCGGAAAAGCCCTAATATGGTGGCGGTGTCTCTCAGACACCGCCAGCCATATTAGGATGCCCAAAAAGAAATGCTTTTCCACGACGGGTTTTCCGCCATGGAAAAGCATACGGAGCTTCACTGGGGGGGCCCGTTGCAGGCCCCCTGGGTGAAGGGGGGTGCACATGGGGGGTACCTATGGTACCCCCCTGCATTTGTATGCAGTAATCGGCAGGCACCGCGCGGTGCCTGCCGCTTTCTGCATACAAATGGAATGTATGCATTTTTAACATTGCGGCGAGTGCAGCTTGAAGCCGCACCCGCCGCAATGTTAAAAATAGAGGATGTGACCGCCAGGGTGGCGGTCACATCCTAATTGGACAGGGGGAAACTCCGCAGGCCATGCGGAGGTTCCCTCCTCCTCAATGGTCGCGGACGGACTCAAGTCCATTCGCGATCATAATGAGCCCCTTAGTTTGGTGTGCGTGCAAATCCTGCATTGCCGATCCTTGGTGAGTTGCAATTACTACTGCTGAAACAAGGCCAATGAAGGTACCAATGGGGGGAGGCGGACTGGCCTTGGTCTATCATAGGAGGTGGACCTGCACACCTGATTTCTCCAGTTAGTCAAAGATGTCTCAAATAATTCAAATTTCGCGTGCACACCAGTTGTAAGGGGGCGTGCCCTGCTCCCTAAAACGTAACAAGGATTTAGTGCTGGTGGCACCCTGTGGAACAATGTTTGTTGGTGCCCCCAATGATCACCTACGCCTTGGACTCCCTTCACTACCACGATTTAACAGTCCCCCTCAAGTCTCCATAACCACACACTTTCTCAGAGGCATTTAATTTGATTTACAGCGCCACTCATACCAGTGTACGGTGTCAGAGCACTGTACATCACAAACACTACACAGAGACAATCATTTATACGTGTGTAAATCACTGTATAGGAAATGTTACATAAGACAAAGGACTACAAGGAATAGAAGCCACATGACAACCATACTAGTAGGCAGTATAGTTTAATAGCTCACTGTTCTATGTTAGGATTTTAACTTATAAACTGCAAGTAACAAAAGGATCTCTCTGACAAAAACAGTAACCTACTAACCTAGTTAACATTATGTGCACTTTGTGATCTGCATGGTACATGTTCTTTGCAGCAGGAACATTAAACCTCTGTGTTACCTTTCCAGAAGTCAACCCTTCCACTAGAAAAAACTCCGATCTCTCTCTAGGAAGAACATTAATCACCAAAGTTATCATGATATTTTTATTGTTGCTGGAAATTGCTGGAGGCCAGGAGTCAGCAAGTTTTTTTAAACCATAATATACTTGCAAACACTACGCACCCACCCAAAACAGGTGCCCAGTGCGGTCACATTGTTCGCACCGCCCTAAACTGATCAAGGTTCATGTGACCTCAGTGACAGAGTCACAGTGTCTGGATCCCTGTTGCTCCATGGTGTACTGCTTCGTAGGCCTGCCGGCATGAATGGAGATGAACTTCAGCATGGATTGTGGTGGAAAGGCCTTCAAGGTTAACCCACAATTGACACCACTAGGGTACACCTGCTTGTGCTAAGACATCATGCCTTCTAAGGTCTAGTGGGGCCTTCTAAGGTCTAGCATGAGAATATGCTCCCTCAGTAGAGTGGTCTGGTGGACTTGTCATGAAGGCAGAACCCGGTTCCCCAGTTCCAAATTCGACAGCTCTGGCCATAGTGCCACATCCTCTCCCCACTGAACACCATACTGCCCCACTGAGAGAAACTCGCACTGCCTTCAGCTGCAACCTAATTGTGCCCGCTATAAACACTTGGATTTGGCTATGTAATATGCTGCCTATAAAAAAGAAAGTAAAAGCAAACACTCATAGGGAATACAAAATTAAGTATAGCATGTGAAATGTAAGCAGAAACAACATGGTTACCCTTAGCGATCTCTCACTCACTATTAAAAAATCAGCTAGTGGTTTTACCTGAAAAGTTAAGGCCATGACTACAGGGCCCTGAAGGGAACCGTTTCAATGTCCATCGCTCATATCCTTACAAAACGTAAGCAGTATGACTTAAAAAGATCACATCTATAAACACAGAGGTACACATTTTGTTTTCCAATCCACCCATCAATCAGGCATTGCAGTACCTCCAGTATTGGTCCCTGGGGACAACAATGCTGTTCAAAGAAAGACGAGAAAACAAAAGTAGCGCTTCACTGCAAAGTCTGTAAAGTGAGGATGATGTGTTTGGATGTGAATAAAACTAATATGTCCACTTTATGACCACTCTGCCTTGCTTTATTTAGTTCTGTATTTATTTTTCATATTTAAAACCTTTTATTTCTCTCCATCCCGAGGCTGGGCTTTGGAATAGAAAAATGTCAGAAAAGGGGCATTTCCCCGCATTTTTTTTTTTTTTTTTTTAGGATCCATTTCACAGGTAAGCAACTAAATGAAAGAAGGAAAGAGAGGTTGTGAACCGTTTCTTCAAGTCACGGTTTTCAGTAAGTGAGTAGCAAGACGGAGAGAGAGGAAATATTAGGAAGAGAGGGGGGGCAGCTGCCAGCACAGAAAAAAAGAGGATATTGTCTGTGTCTTCTCTGGGCAGTAAGGAAGAGACAGAGTTGTTTTCCTTCTTTCGCCCAGAACGTCCACGAAAGCAAGCCAAGCTTTGTCTGAATCCCTTTGCTATTTCTGCCATCCTGGGACACAGTTTTGAAAAGAAAAAGTAAGGGAACAGAATCTTTTTAATAAACACTGTGCCCTTCCGATCCCTCCCACTTCGACCACTGGTTTAAGGCTATAAAGAAAACCACAACAGTGTTTTCAAACAATGGCCCAGATTTATCAACCTTTCACGCAATGCAGCGCTGCTCTGCCTGAAAGGGAGAGAGCAGGAATCAGGCCCGGACTGGCCGTTGCGGGCACCGGGCGATTCCCCGGTGCGCCGCAAGGGTCGGGACGGTTTGGGGCAATTGGGGGCCGTTTTTGTTACAGGTTGCTGCAAAAACGGCCCTGTAACAAAATCATCCGAAAACCGGCCCTAGCAATGAGCGACGTCGCACCCCCAACCACCCCCCCTCACCCTGGGGGGTGGGGGGGAGGCTCCTCCGAGCACTTTGCAAAAGAAAATTGTGAAGCAAGGGGCACCTTCCTGCACAAAAACAATCCCCTGAGGCTTTTTCTTCTTTCTATGTGTGCTTCAGAATGCAGCCCTTGCAGAAAGAGTACAAAATAAGGGGAATAATGATGCGTTTTCTGGTTACACCTCAACTGGGAAGGCGTAGCATTTTGACCCATTCCCAAGTCAACCACCAAGTTCTACGCCTCCCCGGCTCAGAGTAACGCAAGGCAAGAACGTGCGCTGCATTGCGTTACTCCAAATTTACCAAGCACTGCAAGGCCACGCATGTGGTTGTGCATTGCTTGGTAAATCTGACTTTAGTGTTGTGTGAACCTCGCATTACAGTGCATGACTCAAGGGCAGCCAACCACTGTGATAAATTTGGCCCAATGTGTTGAAACATTATAAGGGCTGTTGAAAGAACAATATTGTGGCATTGAACTACAATTTTACAACCAGCCCATCAAAGTCAAAGTGAAAAGGGCATTGGGGTCAAAGGCACCATTAACCCAAGCTGATCAAAACAGTCTGCTCACAGGGTGTCAGACCACGCCTACAAGAAATTAGTAGGGTGGGCAGTATAAATGAAAATCGACTTCAAAGAGGAAGTCAGTAAGCGAAATAAGGACTTACATAATGCACCGTCTCAGAGCTCACACATGGTGCTTATAGCACTGAGGAAACAGGACCTGACAAAGGGCTTGATTCACAGTTTGGCAGACAGGTTACCTCATCAAAATGTGACAGATATAGCGTACCTGGAATAAAGCAGACAGGATATCCGTCATGTTTTTGATGGAGTACCTATCTACCAAACTCTAAACCAGGCCTAAAGTTCCTCTGGCGGGATGAAAACCCAGACTCAGATTGTGACACTTAAAAACCACATGCACTGCAAAACGGAATATTTCTAGAAGTGTTTTATTGAGGCACGCAAGAGAACGTCTAGAGTGGACCAACAAAGGTGTAGTATTTACGCAAATACTGTTGAACGGTTGCCTTTTGTTGGGGTTGGTCTTGTTTACTAACTTAGGGTTGAGAGCAAACAATTGACTAATTTGGGAATCATGACTTATCAAGCCTAAAAATTAAAATACTCTAATAGGTCATTTGTTTGGGAGGTTGTCAAACTGCTGCAGAACCAGAGTGTTTCATTGACATCATGCTGTATCAGGTCTTAAACCACATGACCCTTTCCTTTTCAATGACAATGATTACCCGTACTGGAATGAATCGATATGACAATCCCTACATCTTAGTTACAACTATTAGCACCATATATTTCACACTGCTCAAATGAAATGCTTTATCGGATAGATGATCAAGGTGGTTCAATAGACTGTAACTCTTTTCACCACAGCCACAGGCCTCCTTTTCTCAGCACTGGGGCAGACATAATCCATTGGTATGTTTGTCAGTTCAATTCCCTTCTGATTTCCTTGTCAGTATGCTGGTGCATGTATAGTGAGTAGCGATGGTTACGATGTCTGCAGCGCAATGCTATTTTCATTTGGTGGGTATGGGAATTTCACAGCATGGAACTAATGATGACAATCTTCGTGTGGTACTGCTTGCTCTTCTTCAGCTACCCATTATTGTTCTTCGGCCATTATCCTTGGCTCCAGCAGGGAAAATAACTTCAGTTGGGAAAGGATGCACATGGTATAGTATGTCCAAGTCATCTATACTAAAGACTATGAGGCACATGCATCAAGTCATTTTCTGTTCGCAAACATGCCAATTCGCAGAATCGACCCGTTTGCGAACGGAAAATTTGCCATTTCTAATGAATCAAAGGCTTGACATTCGCAATTCAGGTAATCGCAATTATTTGCGATTACATAAATTGCAAATCTATTTGGAGAATCGCAATTTGCGATTCGCTAATGGCGATGCATGTAGCCTTTCCTAAATGCAAACTGTGCATTTAGGATACGCTAATTACCATTAACTTCACGTTGATGGAAATATGTGCATGCTTTGAAAAATGCACAAAAATGCATTTTTTTAAAGTGCCATGTTGCAAACACATGCCTTTAGTGCATGTGTGCACTTTACATTTGCACAATTCCCTTTTTTTGGGGTGCTTCAGGGGGGCCTTAGGCCCCCAGGCACAATTGGATTTGCACTCGCAATTTGCGATTACCAATTTGGTAATCGTAATTAGTGAATGCAATGCCATTCATTGCAATGAGCCTGTAGGCCCATTGGAATGAACGAAGTCACTTTAGCTAATAGCGATTCGCAATTTCGGAATCACTTTTAGCTAATGTTACGGAATCAAAACATTTTGGGCGATTCCTACATGCATAGGCATTTGCGATTACCAAATAGCAATTCCTTAAAAATCGCTATTTGGTAATCGTAAATTGTAACTTTGAAGCATGTACCCCTATATGTCCTTGCTATGGATTTGTACCTCTCTAGGTAAGAGTCTTGGCTTGGGGGTGAGGGTGACACTTGGTGAGCTGAAATTAGGAATAGGATCACAAAAGCCATGAGTGCTTTAGGGAAGTAATAGTGGTGCCGATTTGCGATAAAAGGGGACATGAATGACCAAGCATCTTAGAGACATATTGAGTGGTGAGCTATACCTAGAAAGTTGCACTCACTGTGGATACTGCACAGGGTCAAAGAATGGACAGAAGCGAATACGTTGATCTGTTTCAATCAAGTGGAATTACACAAACAGTTTTCAATAACTGACCATTGTTTGGTGCTGAGGTTCTTGATAGAGAAATACTCAAAACAGAACCCTTTGTCACTTTCTTTGAGCATGCTCAGGTGTTTGACTCAGAAAACCAAAGTGTGGTAGTGTTAGACCTGTCAGCCTTAGGGTGGTCTTCCTCAAAACTTTTTGCCTCACCTCCTTCATTTTTGCTGATCTTATTTGTGTTGGCCTTAGGACTCTGCACACTTTACTACTGCTAACAAGTTCTAAAGAGCTTGTGCTCAATCCCTTATATACCAATTCCTTTTATTCATAAGGTTATGAAGATGGAAGTGTACAACAATGCTGTTTAGCATCATTATGGGTAGGTGCTACTGAGGTTCACTTTCACAGGTACTAATCTTATTACATATCGCCACTTTTATAAGGAGCCTTAATGCAATAGAGGTCCCAAAATATTGGGAAATATGAGACTTGACTCCCTTCTTTATGCTGATGTGAAGTCAAACACTCTCATTCAAAAGGAACTCTTGTTAAAAGATGTCTTTTTTAGAAAAAGAAAAACTGTCGAAAGTGTGCCAATGGCTTAATGAAAAAGTTAAATTTGAATAAATATTTTAAAAAAACTGAAAGCATGTACCTCATAAATGAAAATGTATCTATGGATGCTGAATACCCAAAGAAAAGTACAAGTAAATGAATATGTTGAAGTCATCTTCCAAGAAAATGGCAAGTGAACACAGTCTCGTGAACTTATTGCACACTACCTTCAAAAATATCTCCAGGTCTTTTAATGCAGTGTGCTATCAGCAGGGACAATATGGGTTTGGGGAGTGAGTTTCGAAAATATATCATAATTTTAGATTATTCAAAACAGGGTAAACTATGGGAGTGCCTAGATTCACATCCAGTAAGAGCACTTAGGCTAGAATGATATATCAGATCTTTTATTCCAAGGATTCAGTTCATATCGGCGCAGCTTGCTCTCAAATTGAGGGGCATATTTATGGGCCCCTTGCGCCACCAGAGCATCACTTTTTGTGACGATCCGGAGGCTCAAATAAAAAAATCATATCTATGAGGCCACGCAAAGCCACTATGCGTGACTTTGAATGGCCTCATAGCCATGGAGTGAGGCAAGGCAGCGCAAATCATTGTGTTGCCTTACTCTGTGCTCGGGAGGCATTCCATGGGCATTGCGGTGGGTTTTTCCACACAACACCCATGGATTTTGACACTTCCCCAAATTTATGAGAGCATGTAAACCTGGGGTAGCACCAAAACCTTACACCTTCCAAGCTGAGGCATAGCGAAGAGAATCTTTTTTATTTCTCCTGACTTGCTGTACTGCCCTATGCCAAATACTCATAAATGTGGGCCTTAGATTGGACATAGTAGTAATAATATAACAGAAACCTTAGTGAAGAATTTGGATGATCCCATCCAACTCTGTATGGCCCTACCATGCATCAAATTTGCTTGTTGTATGAGTCGAATAAGATGGTTTTCGCCCAGGCCAGCGTATGTTAAAAACCCCTATACAGAAATGGCTTTGTTGAAAAGCCATTAGTTGGAAACACGTCATTTTATTTTCAGGTACTGTAAATTTGCACCGGGTGAATAGGAATCTGTGTCCAAACTTTTACTGGTTGAGCAGAATCAGATTTGATTTGAGTCATTTACCTCGTTAATTTTAACCTGATAACTCCACGTACAGAATTACCAGGTGCGAATTTGCTAGGTGTGCCAAAGTCGCTGGAAGGACAACAGAAAACTTATAATTTCTGGCATATGAAAGGAAATAGTACATTATGACCACTTCCTGGCTCCAGTACAGAATAGTGAATGTGCATATGAGAAGCTCTCCTCAAGGGCCACGCACATGTGTAAAAAATATAATGATACAGTGTGTTTTCAATGCCTTTCTTTATAGTTTCAGCATTGTCCAATGATAATTATGAATGCCACTCATTTCAAGTTTTAATAGGACAAAGGGCTTCTATGAGCATGAAGGCAGAATAGATAAAAGGGTTTTCGATGTAAAGGTTCATAAATGTGAAAGGTCATTTCATACAACACTGAGGCATAGCTACTTAAAATGTGGATTTTAATATAATGTATAATTGAGATAAGAAAGGCATCTGTATATTTAAGGGAACATATTTCTAAATGCAAATGTCAAACTGTCATTTATATAGTAAGTTCTCTCAAAATAAAGAATGCCCTACTTATCAATTGATTGGTGTATTTTTTCATTATTTTTGTGGCGAAACTGTTCAGGAATACTTTGATGATTCTGATGAGAAAAATGTTCCTTCAAAACACCAGTAACGTCCCCAGAGAAGAAGTCCCAGAAGTAGAAAATTGCATGATGGTAACACTAAGCTAAAAACTGCTGCACCAACAGAAACATCAAGTGTGTCAGTATCTTCAATCTGCGCAGGTACTGTTGTTTCAAATATTATCTCCAACCACTTCCACAGTTCTCTGCAATCTCAAAAAAAAAAAACAATCTCTGCAATCTCCACCACTTTTGTCACAATGTCTACAGACTCCTGACATCTGCCACATATATTGGAGGAATATGCCACACTGCCTCAATGGCTACAAGTCTGGGTGATTCAGGGCTCGCAGATGAAGACATTGTTCACATTGCATTATCTAAAGCTGATGCTTCCTTTAGAGAAACACTTGAGAGCGAGCAACAAGATGTACATGGTACATCAGCTAAAAATCAGGAAGGTCAAAGTGAAATATTGGTTAGTGATAATTTGCCACAAACATTGTCTGACCGAGCACATAGCCTGTACGGCATGCAGTCTATTGATGCCCAAGTGCACAGAATCACTTGAAGGAAATGTAAAAAATAAACACACCGTAGAAAATATAACACATGAGAATATGATGCAACAACAAACCCAAACAGAAAATAGACAGCTATTCCGTAAATGTGATAATGTGTGCCAAAAGTAAGTAAGTAGAATTCTAGGGTAAGGTAATCCCAAATTCTGGATTGGCGCTGTTGATACAAGAAGTAGAGTACTGTGTTTTAAGTATTTCTTTCTTTTATTCAAATGCAAGTGAAAACAGGATCAGCCGACACATGTTTCGCGCAAAAGTCCAGTTTGCCAGGGGCTTTTTCAAGGCAAGCTGTGACATTTTCTGAATGTAAGGTCTATAATTGGATATTAGGCATTGCTTGGGCATTCGAAGCATCCCAAGGCAGAATGTGGGGTGCCTTCTCTCGGGACCACACCCAGCATTCCACCCAGGGATGCTTCAAATACCCAAGCATCTCATGACAGAAGACCAGGGGTGGGGCAAGGAGCAGAAGGGTGGTGATCCATCAGGCAAGATAAAGTGTTATCTTCTCCTGACAGGAAAGAGGTTACTGGGGAGTCTATGAGATCTGAGCAGCCTGCACAAACACAAAGGCTAATTAAGAAGATGCCTGTGGCATAAGAAATAAGCCACAGTCATCAAAGAAAAGAAACAGAAATAGTCATTTTAGAGAGGACCAGTCTCTGAAAACCTTCAGAGAACTGCTCCCAGGACAATGAAAGCTTTCCCAGTGACACAGAGCCATAATTGAGTACATCACTTGTTTAAAAGGTAGCTTGAGGGAACCCTGGATTGAATATAATGCGCTTGGATGTTGCATCAAAAATCATGGGGACCAAATTCAAGTCAGATGACTTAGCAATCCCCACATACACAGCTGAACCAAGCAGAAAGTATATGCAGAACAGCCGCTGCTCAGGGAAGCAGATTCCATCTTTGAAAGAGTAATCAATATATTCCCTCCCAAAGGAGATCAGGCCATGGTCCCATGTAAGAGATTTCTGCAGAATGTTGTTGTATCAGAGGTATGAAACAATGTCGGTTGTAGTGTAACCTCAGGGAAAAGCACCCCGGCACAGACCCAGAGATGGAACGGACAGGAACTCATTGATAAGATGGTAAAGCAACACAAATAAAGTAGTGCCAAGATTTAGAGTTACATGAGCAAGGAGATCCATTTGAGAGTTTTGTGGCACCTTCCATCTAAGGCCATCAAATCAGGATGCTGCCCTCGCATCGAGAAGGAGTGGGTGAAGATAAGACCTGTTAAGAAAGCTAGGATCCGCAGACCGAGAGGAACCATGGTAAATACTGATTAGTGAAACTGGTTGTATGCTTTTATTCTACCTTCTCAACGATAGAAAAAAAACGGAATGTATTTGTAGCACCTCTGGGTAGGGCACCTTTTTTTTAGATAATTTTTTATCAAAAGTCTAGTTTGCCATTCATATTCTTCCAGAACAACCTAAAAATTTACAGGAAATGTTGCTACAAAATAGACCACTCAGTCATCTGCTGTAGAGAGTTTTAGCCATATTTTTCTCTCCTACTGACACCCCCTACTTCTAATCCGAGTTTTCAGGTGAGCCCAACTGAGGGGCATGGGAATCTTTGACCACATTAAAGTACAGCAGTGGGATTACTGCTTCTTTTATTTGAAAATTAAGATTTTAAGGTTAAATGTAATCAAATTTCTATATTTTCTTCTTTTCTTTTCTAAAAATGAAATTGTGTGTTTTTAATGTGAAGCTTTTATGATAAGTTTTTATCGAAATAAAGCCTTTTGACTTGACTTGACTTGACTACTGTACATATCAAGAATGGGACATTTAATTTACTAATATGCTCATCAAAGGAACCCTGGAAGTTAACTGACATTGATGAAACAGTGCCTACAACAAAAGTGATAGTTTTGGCTAAGGTAAAGAGACACAGTGCTTGGTAGTGTAGAATGTATATTTCAACCTCATAGTGTTCCTGTATTAACTGTTAAAAGTTACATTTTTAACACAACTCATTTTGCTGCAGACAGTTAACCGCTTGCTGTTAGATTAAAGTAAGAAAACATAGGGGCATATTGACAAGTTGAGTAGCGAAGTGTATTATTAAGCCAAGAAGGCTAACGACATGCTCCATCACTTCAGAAACACAAGGCTGCACCATATTCATAAGAATATGGTGCACAGCCCTGCGTTTCCCCTGCGCTGTTGCTAAATTTAGAAGCCTAGCGCCAATGAAGGCACCTTTGCACCATAGTGCAAGGGTGTCTGCATTGAGGAGAAGATCGTTTATGTGCAGGTAGGTCTCTCTTCCTTCACATAAACAATCTTTAAATGCTGTTTTGTAACTTATATGTGTATTGCTCAATACAGCACATATAGAAGTTGCCAAATGATTGTTTATGTGCAGAAAGAGACACCTTCCTGCACATAAACAATCATTGGCGCTTCACAGTTTTTGATGTGTGCTGCACAACACAGCACACATGAAAACAGCACTGGTCTTAATTTTGGCATTGCCCTTGTAAATATGGGGCAGCGTCAAAATCAATGAGTGTTGCGGTGGAACACCCACAGCAACACCCATTGCGCTCCCCTTTCACTCTAAGGGGGATATTCACAAGAACGTGTGGTAAACATCACCACAAAATGTTAACACAACTTTTCACATTGCAGCCTATCCTGGGAAAATAACCCTGTGTCAACGTGAAATTCACAACAAGGCGGTACCATGCAATAGTGTGCCGAAATCGCTGTCAATGTCCGCGATACAACCACCTCGATGGAGATAAAAACACAAACCACAACACAAAAAAAGAGGAGGATAATGGAAGGAAACCAGAACATCTGGAATGATGTGAAAGGCACAAACAAGCAGAAACACGCCAACAACAAGCAAGCAGCAATGCACACCGATTTGGGAGTCCAGCGCCACACCGGAGCTGGATGACATGGAGGAAATGGTGTCCACCACATCAGTCTGGAGATGGTGGCAGGACTCGGGAACTGGAAACTGCCCAAAACAACAAACACAACAGCAACAAGGAGAGGAACCAGCAGGGACTGCGGGGACAGGGGGAGATGGGCACAGTGGCACACATGTACAATTAAGCACAGCACAACTGCAGACAAACCATGCCCAAGAGTAACAACACCAACCAGGAGCACAAGTCACACAACCCGGCAATATCACACCACTGAACAAGCACAGAAAACCACACTGCCTGAAAGGGAGAAGGGTGAGCCAAATCAGAGCTGAAGGAACATCTCACACACAATGCAGCACATGCACATACAAAGCAGAGCACCCCAACATCGAATACAATGTGGTACAAACACCAACATTTGCACAACCAAACTGTTATAACTCTGCTCAGCCAGAGTGAGTGCTGGTGTTCTTGATGATGTTTGGAATGTTGGATGTGTGTGATGTCATGGGATGCTTGCAGTCTGGAGATGTGTGGAGTGGCAGTTGGTGGATGCAGGCTGAGCAGCGGGGAGGCTGGTCCTGGTGGGGCTTTGTTATCTTTTACTTATCTACTTGAAACTTAACTTGGAACTAAGCTTTATTAAATCCAGTGTGTTTTATATACCTGGCTCAACGACTTTTTAATTACGACACAAACACAGGACACAAGTGCACCCGCCTGTGGCCGGTAAACGGCCATACACATCTGGCTAAGCACGAAACAGGGACATGATAATGCACAAGTACAAACCCACAGTCCTGATGGGGTAGCAATGCACCTATGGCATAAAGCCAGTGAGTCTGTGACACACACATTGGCATACAAAATCAAGACACAACACAGTTGGAGACAAGTTAAAGTGAAGAAACATTATCAAGTGCGTGTCAGTATGGCCAAGAGAAGTGCTATGATATGCAGACCAATTCAGCAGCATGTCTGAATGAGAAACATAGGAAAGCACCCATGTCCACCTCGGGGGGAGTTCATCACCAACACAAGTCAGTGCCAACCCACGTTGGTTGTCCACGCCTGGATCATGAGTCCAGGCCAATGCAGCCATGCCCACTGTCGTCTTGGGACATGTGATCAGATTCCCAACATGAAACCAGGCATCCGGACACATGCAATGGCTCACATCCAATTGTGGCTGCACATACCTTGTCACTCGCCCATGAACGCGAGTGCAGCTGGGTAGGCCAACATCTCCAATGAGCGATCGTTGTCCACCATCTCTGACATGTCGTCGACGTAATCCATCAGCGGACCCGGTGTTGAAAATGGCCCTTTTTGCAGGGTTATTCCCAAACTTTTAGATTTTTCCTCCTATTCTCCCTGATCTGTTTGTGTGGGTTTTAGGACTCTGGGCACTTTACCACTGCTAATCAGTGATAAAGTGAATATTCTCTCTGTGTAAACTGTGTTATGGATTGGTGTTTTCATGATTGGTCTATTTAATTTATGTGTCAGTCCCTAGTAAAGTGTGCTGCGAGTGCCAGGGCCTATATATCAAATGCTGTTTGTGGGCTGCAGCACTGAATTGTGCCACCCATGCAAACAGCCCGTAAAATGTAACTCTGGCCTGCCATTGCAGAGCCTGTGTGCAGCCTGGGGCTGCCATGTCCACTTGGCAAGTTCAAACACTTGCCAGTCCCTAAACCTTCCCTTTTCTACATGGGAGTCAGCCCTAAGGTAGGCCAAGGTACCACCATGGGCAGGATGCATTGTATGTGAAAGGTAGGACATGCCCTGGCGTGTGTGGCATGTCCTGATAGTGAATTACAGCCTACTTCGGTTTTCACTATTGCAAGGCTAACTGTTCCCCATAGGCCAGAATGGGCAGTTTGATTATAAAATCCTATAATCTTAACTGACTCAGGGAACATGGTAGAAATTTGAGTTTAGTATGCCTGTACTCAGAATGATAAAATACATCTTTTAGTGAAGTTGGTTTTAACATTCTGTGTTTGAAAATACCACTTTTAGAAAGTACAGGGCTGAATAGACCTATCTGCACATAGATGGGTGGGAGTTGCACCTGGGTCTGAATATGGCTGTGCCTGCCTTCCACAATGCTGGCTCCACCTCCTGTGGTGCGTCTGATGACCCTGGCCTACACTGACAAAGGAATAAAGGTGCACACTGGTAGAATGCACCCAGAACTGTTTGAACTAGGTCCAGTCCCGACTCTGTAACCGACTCAGTCGCTGGCCTTGTATCCTGAAGGCACCGCAGGCCGCACAGTGTCACCCTGCACTGTAAGCCTTGGCCTTGACGATGCCATCTGCACAATCGTCACTGAGCTGCTGCCTGCACCGCATCGAGAGGCACCGCAGCCCGCACCGCCTCGCTTCACTACGCTGGCCTGGTCTCACTGACACGATTGCTGCTGGCTCGACACCCATGACCACCTCGTCACGTACAGCTGTCCAGCTCCACCAGCACCAATTCCCGCCAACTGGCTCTGTCGCTTGCATTGCAAACTGCCAGCACCTCATCAAGCACCATCTCGCCCTGCACTGCACGCCTTGGTCTCACCGACGCAGGCTGCATGATCGTCACCAAGTCGCTGCCTGCACAGCATCGAGAGGACACCAAGCCCTGCACTGCTTCCACTTTGCACTGTACTCGCGACCGATGCCACGACCGGCTCTGTCAGCTGCACCGCAACCTGCCAGCACCGCATCGAGCACCGTCTCGCCCTGCACCGCAAGCCTTGGTCTCACCAACGCCGTTTGGATGATCGTCACCGAGCCGCTGCTCGCAACGCATCAAGAGGACACCGCACTGTGCCCCGCTTCCACTTTGCATCGCAACCGCAACAGATGCCAAGACCGACTCATACCTCTGTGTGAGCCGCACTAAGAAAGGTACTGTTAACGAGTCTTTCCACGCTGTTGCTGGCCCGCACTCACACAGTCAACTGGAACTGCAAGACTCTTTTGTTTTCAACATTTCGGTAGGCTCCTATTGAGCTATCGACCCTTACGAACTGTGTTTCAACTTATTTTTGCAATTTAAAGACATCTTGCAAATTAACTATTCTTAAAGTACTGTATTGTGGATTCTAATTGTATTTGGTCTTGTTTAAAGTATATTAAAATATTGGATATGTTTCTAAACTGGTGTGGTGTCCTTTTGTAGTGCTTATGCTGTATTACTGTTGGTTATGTGCAAATGCTTTATACACTGCCTCTAAGATAAGCCTGACTGCTCTTACCAAGCTACCAAGGGGGTGAGCAGTGGTTATTTTAGGAGTGTATCTCCCTTATCCTGACTAGGAAGAAGGGTCCCTATTTGGACAAAGGTGCAGGCCCTTGCCAACTAAACCCTATTGCTAACACCCGGACAGATGTGCTGACTACAACCACTGGACCCAATGTGCACCAAAGCCAAATCAGGTAGTGGCTCAAAGTGCTCACTGCACAGGTCCAGTTTCCAGCCTGCATGCCAAACATCCTTGCATGCCATAAACGGGCATCACAGTGACACTCCTGGTTGTGAGCCAACAGAGGGCGCACACACACACCGTAATCCAGGTCAGCTACCGCTACGTTGGAAAGGCAGATATCCATGGACCACTCGAATATGCACAAGCGACATTGCAACACAGGCTGAACGCAGGTGACGTCCTTAAGGCGTAAGCTCAGCCGTTAACTGATCCGATGCACTGGCATCAGCAGTGCCCCAGTACATGCAGCAGACGTGCACGGCACAGGTCACTGTGACTGGAGTCGAGCATGTGTCCGGGATGGTCTGCCATTGTGTCAGTGGCTCTGCTTGGAGCGGCATTGGCCTGCCCTGCGCCAGTCCTGTGTATGAAATGGCATTGGTGCAATGAGCAGTGTCTGTGTGCAACGGGTACAGACCTGTGGTGGGGTGTGAAGGCCATTTCACGCACGCTAACTACGACCAAGGACTTCTGTGTGTGGGATGTATACAAGTTGGTCTTACGTCGGGCTGTGCGCAGTGTGGGAGTCGCAAGCAAATGCTATCGTATCTGTCAGGGGGTTGCTGCCACATTCAGGTTCCTGCTCGGAGCTGCAGATGTGCTACCGCCTGATAGTTCAGACAAAGGATCTTTCATCCCTACAGTAACTTCACCATCTGCATGCATACAGGAGATGTACAGAGGCCTGTCATAGGTGTGGTGGTATGTCTGCACTCTGCAACCCTGCAAATCATGGATGATATGCCCAGCAAGTGGCACATGAGCAGCCTCACTGTGTGTTACATTGCCACATAGCTGCTCCTCCCTCCCACGAGCCCACACACTTGTGTGTGCTGCACGGTTGCATCATGTGCACTCCTATGGCACATCATTGTAATGCCTGTCCGTGCATGTCCAGCAGCATGCAACAACACTATGACACTGGCCTTTGGAGGTGTGCGGCCACGTTAGTGTAGGCCAATGGTCAGGACAGGGCAGACACAGGTGTACAGCCCACGGCTGGCTGTGATCACGCTGCGAATGAGGCCAAGCAACTGACTCATGCATCAGCAGGACTGATACACATAACACTTGGCATGCATGTGCCATGACCCCGAGCGGTCTTGCGCTCCTACATGACCCTGTATGTGCGGGTCCGCCCTCCTGGTGCATGTCACATTGCAATTTCAACTACTGTGGCCCTGTTGGCGACAACACCCCAACACAGAGACACATTTACCGCACTTCCTGCCCAAGGCCAGGTCCGAGCCACACCCTTCTCCCCCTGCTGAATCAGCACACCCCTGCACTGATCTGACGTACGCCGGACCAGTACACGCCACTTGTGCATGCAGGGGGGTTCGTGTGAACATGTCCAGGGTACTGCCAATGCTGAGGTGACATGGTAACGTCCTTTGAAGACAGCACACTGTGATGTTGCAGGGCCCGTGCCCATCATGCTGACACAATGACCACACTGACACACTTGCTCAGATGGTGTGAATGGCCATGGTCACATGCGCAGGGCCACATTTATTAGCAGGCACACATACCGAGTGACACCTGTGTTGGATGTATGTGAGGTGTGTGCACACCAGCCGGCAAGGGCTGCCTGGTGTAGTCAGTAATCGACAGCAGTGTACATCGTAAAGAACACAACCATTCAACCATAAAGGCTCCATGACGTGTGCTGCACAGATTTAGTAGCCCCGGATGCACAGCATCCTGTACTGGCCTACCGCCATGGGCCACTGACTTGCAGGGCAATGGGGCAGGGTCACGAGTGCAGAGCAGGTTTCCGTAAATGACAAAGGGGCTTGTTGCGGAGTGTCTCGGTGGACAGTGGAAGGTGTACCCCAGGACATGATGCAGAGGGCAGGACCACGCTGAAACAGTCTTTATGGTGGAGATGAATGGAACAGACACATGTCAGACACCAAGTCCGGTCCAGCCAGATAAAGATGCAGAAAACCACCAGGGCATGGACTCAGACACCACCAAAGTCCAACCAGATGGTGTCCATGACTCATTGCGCACAGAGTTAGTGGCACCAGTGCTGTTTTGGGATGCCGCCTACAATGAGGCATGTCCAATGATGTGTACTCCTCCACATCTTACCCAAGAGACAGTTGTACATGTGTGACTTACTGGACCGCAGTGTAGGCCTGAGGCAGCGGTCAGCAGGGGCCATTCACCGAGTGTCGCAGGCTTAGGTTGGATGGCCCTACCGGCCTGCGTAGTCAGGTTCAGTGGCACCACGGGACACTGACTTGCGGTGAACAGGGTTGATAGCACCAGATCAGTTGTTAATAGTGTTCTATAACCTCCGTGACTCTTATCCGGCTTTCGTCCAGACAGAGCAGCATCTTCCTCTTACTCCTCACCGTGCATTCACTGGTGTGGACTCTGCCATTAATGATTCACGACTATGTGCTGGATGTGGGACCTACTGGTCCGCAGGGTAAGCCTGAGCCCTCATCCACGGGTCGTCGGCTTGCGTAGAACAGGGTTAGTGGCACCACGTGTCGCAGGAGTGTGATATGGAATTATGCCTCACTGATTGAAGGGAGTCTGGTGATGTGGCCGCTGCCACCGACTTGGGGTCACTGCCATTCAGGACTCAGGACACAGTTCCACATGTGGGACCTACTGGGCGAGCACACCGGTGGAGTATGTCAATGAGAAAGGAGTAACGTGGGCCAGCGCCGGGGGGGCCAGCGATGGTCTGCAGAGGCTGCAGAGGTTGTGGGACTGATGCTTGGAGCTTGCACCGGCACGTGGTGGGCGCTCTTTGACACACGTCGGTGTAGGCAGGTGAGAGGAGCCTCGTTGGTGCGCTGGGGCACGCAGGAGGGGTCTGGGGACCAGCGGCCCAGGGTGCAGCAGGTGTACAGGGACGGAGGCCCCGGCGCGCTCAGCGCAGGACTCATGGCAGGCTGAGAGGCGCCATGCTGGCAAATGCGTTGTCCATTCCGAATGAGAACCACGACCAGTGCGACTGGCTTTTTGTTCACACCCCTAAGCAGGCCTGCTGTACGCAGATCCAACCCACTATGTACGCACATGCAGGAGTGGACGTAACATGCGACATTTCCATGTTCTGCCCCACAGCCTGTGGGGACATGGTAGTGTCCACTGGCCACTACACTCCATGCACCAGCAGTTGATCTCCACATGGCCATTTCCGTGGTTTGCACTCTGAGGTCCATCCGGCACCTCCATGCCACTCCTGGCATTGGGTAGGTTCACATTTCTTAATCACTTGTAACTCTGGCACATGCCTGCTCCATGCCTCTCCTCACATCCTACGATGCAGAAAAGGGGGTGGTGATGAACAGAGTGTCTGAATTAAGCAGACCACTCTTACCCAGTCCAAAGATCAGGGCTTGATCCATCACTGTTTTTTAGCTCACTGCACCATCCCAGCTCAGAACCTGGCTACATGCAAATTAGTCTGACCCTGGCCCAGTGCATCATGGGAACAGGGCAGACCAAACTACCAAGCCAATTCTTATACTGGGAAGGAAACAAGCTTCCGGGGACCGGTTTCTGGCATTTCAGCCGTCTTTGGCCCGGTTTGCTTGAATACTGATGGTGCAATGAGCAAGGGACTCACATCTGAGTATACCCTTCCACGCTTATGGTGGACAAAAACGATTCAGAAAAGGGGGTGGTGATGAACAGAGTGTCTGAATTAAGCAGACCACTCTTACCCAGTCCAAAGATCAGGGCTTGATCCATCACCGTTTTTTAGCTCACTGCACCATCCCAGCTCAGAACCTGGCTACATGCAAATTAGTCTGACCCTGGCCCAGTGCATCATGGGAACAGGGCAGACCAAACTACCAAGCCAATTCTTATACTGGGAAGGAAACAAGCTTCCGGGGACCGGTTTCTGGCATTTCAGCCGTCTTTGGCCCGGTTTGCTTGAATCCTGATGGTGCAATGAGCAAGGGACTCACATCTGAGTATACCCTTCCACGCTTATGGTGGACAAAAACGATTCAGAAAAGCGGGTGGTGATGAACAGAGTGTCTGAATTAAGCAGACCACTCTTACCCAGTCCAAAGATCAGGGCTTGATCCATCACCGTTTTTTAGCTCACTGCACCATCCCAGCTCAGAACCTGGCTACATGCAAATTAGTCTGACCCTGGCCCAGTGCATCATGGGAACAGGGCAGACCAAACTACCAAGCCAATTCTTATACTGGGAAGGAAACAAGCTTCCGGGCACCGGTTTCTGGCATTTCAGCCGTCTTCGGCCCGGTTTGCTTGAATCCTGATGGTGCAATGAGCAAGGGACTCACATCTGAGTATACCCTTCCACGCTTATGGTGGACAAAAACGATTCAGAAAAGGGGGTGGTGATGAACAGAGTGTCTGAATTAAGCAGACCACTCTTACCCAGTCCAAAGATCAGGGCTTGATCCATCACCGTTTTTTAGCTCACTGCACCATCCCAGCTCAGAACCTGGCTACATGCAAATTAGTCTGACCCTGGCCCAGTGCATCATGGGAACAGGGCAGACCAAACTACCAAGCCAATTCTTATACTGGGAAGGAAACAAGCTTCCGGGGACCGGTTTCTGGCATTTCAGCCGTCTTCGGCCCGGTTTGCTTGAATCCTGATGGTGCAATGAGCAAGGGACTCACATCTGAGTATACCCTTCCACGCTTATGGTGGACAAAAACGATTCAGAAAAGGGGGTGGTGATGAACAGAGTGTCTGAATTAAGCAGACCACTCTTACCCAGTCCAAAGATCAGGGCTTGATCCATCACCGTTTTTTAGCTCACTGCACCATCCCAGCTCAGAACCTGGCTACATGCAAATTAGTCTGACCCTGGCCCAGTGCATCATGGGAACAGGGTAGACCAAACTACCAAGCCAATTCTTCACCATTGCACCATCAGGATTCAAGCAAACCGGGCCGAAGACGGCTGAAATGCCAGAAACCGGTGAGTTTCATGTACTCTACCTGGGGAGTTAGCCACGACATTGTTGAGGAGTCCCGGGAGGTTCACTATTGCCTGCACATTCATGGTATGCGGATAAGGTAGCAAAGGCCCAAGGGTTGCCTCCTTTAATTACCTTTACACATGCCCGGATATGAGGATTAGCAACCCCCACTACCTCTTTTGCCCACCGTAATAAAAACAACCCAAAGCATTTAATAACATCTATACTGCTATGCGAAAATAAAGCCAGCTGCTAAGAAATTATCAGTATACACCGTTTTTTACTATGTTACTAAATGTGCAAAAATGTGTAAAAAAACTGTGTGAAAACATTATGTGCAATGGAGATATGTAGATTAGCTGAACAAATTTTAATCGTGTGCCTCTTTGAATATACCTAATCAGATACTGCTGAAATGAGGTAAACATGTTTTTTGCAATATAGATGGCCCTATGAATTGACAGCATGAATCCGGGCATCTCGGTTGGAAAACTGTCTTTTTGGATACATTGTCTCTATATATTGAAAGCCTGCCTGACATAATGTTTTATTTAACATGCTATATATAAGATTGGATGTCAACACAATTGCACTTATGAACTGTTCTGTTTAAATTAACAGGAAATGTTTTACTACTGAAGATTTATATTTTTATATTTCGGACACTGTACACATCTTGAAACGAGATTTTCCTACGAGACTTAACCTATTTAGGTACTATGATTGTATTTTATTGACCACACTGTTCTTTTCTCCATTCCTTCATCTTTTTTTGCTTCAATATTTTGGGATTCCTTTGTTTGACCAACTGAATAGAGTGACATTCTTTCTTTCATTTCCTTTTACGCTCACCTAGTCCTGCTGCTCTTTTTTTAAAAATCATACTTAAAAGACATCTACACTGTTTTTTTCTGAATTTTATTTTTCGTGGTTCCTTGGAATTCTCCAAATCACTGCACTTTATTTAGGCACTACCACTTGCTCTAAGCACGGATACCGGATCTTTAGGTGATATGGCATCACAGAATTACTCCAAGCACTTCCGCACACCTGGTGTTCTTTTGGTTCTTCTTGGGGTCAACTGCTCTTAGACCACACTATTTTAAAACATTCTCTCTCATTCCTCCTCAACAGCCTTGAGAAAGCCCCAGCGCAAATCGCCAAGAGGGGGCGAAACACGTGTCGGCTGTCCTTGCTGTATGAATCAAAATAAAGAAATCTTGCTGCAAACAGAAATGTCTCTGTCCTCCATATTACGAGCTGGAAAAAACGGATATTAATCCTGGCAAACTGAATTAATTTCATGTGGAGATCACACTTACAGCTTCTCAAACCTGTTTTTCTAACCTGAAGCCCAAGAGGTCCAGAGCTTCGAGTGTGTCTCCATCCACCAATTAACCATACTTATTTAAGTGTTGTCCAAAGCCTAGAAACCCTTGGGCCTTTGCTACCTTATCTACATTGAAACATATGGATTTCTAAGGCTTAAACAACTGATTCTTCCTTAATCCACTGATCAACTTTAAAAGAAGTTTACCATTGTGGCTTTCAAAACAAACTAATAAACAATGGCATCTTACAACTCGAGACGTGACAGACGAAATGACAGACTGGAAGCAGCATTTGACCCCACAGGCGCGACCATAAGTCGAACACCCAGCACCACCAACTTAACCTCAGCTAAAAGTACATTTCAGGCCTTGGAAAAAGTTGCAAAGAAGGAGACCTCAAAGTGGTGGGAGGTAGCATCCCTCAAAAAATACCTGGAACATAATCTGATCCCACGGGGATTGCGCATTTTGATCTTTCCTCCAATTGAAACTACGGCTCCCGAAAAACTACAACTTTGGGAAGACAACCTCTGCACTGCCTCCAATAACATGATCCGACAACTAATTGACATTGCGATGGAAGAGTATGAAACCAATAAAAAAGAAGTTGACAACTTATCAAAAAGAATCGAGGATGCAAACTGGGGTGAGATCACAACAAAAAACTATGAGATCCTAAACAAATTCCTGGATGAATTTGAGGAAGACATTATCCAAAGGAAAAATCGGAAATTCAGACGCGACCTGCAGGACTACCAACAAGGGAGAGTGTACACCTTTGCACAAAAATATGACAATATCAATACCTCCACAACAAGCAATACGGTAAAACGAATCCATACAGACACCATCGTCATCTGAGGCAGGGTCAGTAGAAAACTTATCCTTATCATCCAATCTGAGACCGCAGGTAAATTTTCGGGAGGAGGTCCAACGACACCGCCTAGGAAATATACAAGACAACCGATCACGACCACCAAATCTGGGCACACCAAAACCCAACACACTGGGTGTACAACCCAGAGCAAGGAAAAGGGAACAACACCTAACCAAAACATAACCAATAACCTGGTACTCAACTTATCCACTACTACTCTGTCGGAAAAACACAACCAAATCCTCAACAAAGGACTGTCCTTTTGCCCAACTGCCCAATGGGACCGAGTGAAAACCAAAATAGATCTCTTCAAATTCACTAGAAGATTGAAACTACACTCTTTCTTCCAAGAAAATCCGAGAAGACGGACGACGACCAATCATAATAATCAAACTAGTGACCTGTCTGCACAAGACCTGGAAAACAGTAATCTCCTCCTTCATCTATCCTCTGACGAAACACCAGATGACCTGGAATCACTCACCACAACTGCAGACGAACTTGGTATTGACATCTACCATACTAAACCGAATCCTTTGAAGAAAAAATCAAGATTCACCCCGTCGTTACCAGCTGGCAACTCGATTGATATGTTTCTCTCCAAAGTAACCGAAGACCTAAACAAGGAATTCGACAAGTATAAAGCCAAGCAGAAATATACCCCAAAAAACATAACAACCAAGGAAAGACTGGCTTTGGCGGAAATACGACAAAACAAGGACCTGACAATAAAAGAAGCAGACAAGGGGGGAAATGTAGTTATTTTAAACACCACAGATTATCTCCAAGAAGCACAACGACAACTGGATGATAATACCTGCTACCAGGTTTTGGAAAAGAATCCCACTCAACAAATCCAAGAAAGACTATCTGCATTACTTGACCTATGGTATGAAAAAGGCCTCCTCAGCATAGAAGAAAAGAATCTTCTATACATCAAAAACCCAGTTGTACCAACTCTGTACCTGTTACCTAAGGTGCATAAACCAGGGCGAATACCAAAGGGAAGACTTATAATCGCTGGCATGGATTCAGTTTGCTCCAACTTAGGAGCCTTCATTGACGCAGAGCTACAGCCTCTAATGAAAGCCCTCCCGTCCTTTATTAGGGACACAAAGGATGTACTGCAAAAACTGGACAATATAACATGGCAGGAAGATTTCTTTCTTATTGCAATTGATATTACCAGTTTATATATCTCAATAAAACACTCAGATGGTATAGCTGCTACTAGGAAATACCTGCAAACCCGTTCAGTCCATCTAACGGCGCGCAACAGAATGATCCTTGACTTTCTCGAATTCTGTCTATTTAACAACTATTTTCTTTTCAATGGAAAATATTACTTACAACTGCGGGGGACGGCAATGGGGGCTAAATTTGCACCCCCATATGCCTGCCTTCTGATGGGAATGGTTGAACAACATTGGCTGTGGCAAGAAAGATCGGAAGAAGTGACAGACAATATAATAATGTGGGGTTGTTACATTGACGACATCCTAATGATCTGGCAAGGAACTGAGGACAAATTAAGATCATTCATCAAGTCCATGTCACCGAACCAATGGGGTATTGAAATTACACATAACATCTCCAAAACAGAAATCGAATTCCTGGACCTGTCGATCTACATCTCAGAGAATCAGCTACATACTAAAATGTACAGAAAACCAACATCTGCAAACTCCATTCTACATGCCACCAGCAGCCACCCTGCCCATACCATCACAAACATCCCAGGAGGGGAATTCAGACAAGCACGTATGAACTGTAGCTCTGTGGAAGAGTATGAAACTCATTCATCAAGCATAACTGAACGCCTGAGACAAAGAGGTTACAAAGAGCAACAACTTACTAAAGCACTTACTAAATTTAAAACATCTGACAGACAGAGCTTATTGCACAACAACCAACTACAAGAGAAAAAACAAACTATTCGTTTCACAACTGAATACAACAGCGGGCAACAACATATTCGTAAGGCCTTACAAAAACACTGGCATCTGCTGAAAGATAACCCAACTCTGTCCGACATAATACAAGACAAACCTCAGATGGGTTTCTCACGAAGCAAAAACCTAAGAGATATGATCTGTCCATCCTTTCTCGATATCCAATCAAAACCAAGAACATTTCCACCGCAGACTATGGGCTTTTATACTTGTATGAACTGTTCGATCTGCAAACTGGGCAAATCCAGAACCAAAGAGGACCTAATCAATGGCATCAAATACAAGATCAGAGATCTCATTAACTGTGAAAGTACTTATGTTATTTACTCAATAACATGCCCTTGTGGACAACACTACATTGGCAGCTCGAAAAGACCTTTGAAAGTCCGGATACAGGAACATTACCGGAACATCCATGGTACAGATACTAGACAGTCCCTTGTAGATCACTTCCTTCAATATCACAAAAACAATCTGAGTTTCACGTTTGTTGGCCTAAAAAAACTGAAAATTCCCAAACGAGGAGGAGACTTGGACCAGATGCTCCGTCGAGAAGAGAGCTCACTAATCATTGGAATGGAAACTGTAACAAAAGGCCTTAATCAAGAGTATGAGTGGCATCACTGGCTGTAATTGACCTAATGTTGTGAATGTAAGGGTGACACTATACTCTCATAGTCATAGACATCGGGCTGTAAAAATGGTTATGAATTATAGACTATAAATCTTTCTCATTCCCGCATATGTAAGAGAGTGAAATATCAGCATGGATAAAAACACTCACATAATAGATGAGATGTACAAATACATCTGGGTTCATGATCTGTATTATCCTTCCAGAAAAAAGCCATTATGTTGGATTACGTTTTCCCACTGTTATTCCCCTTAGGAAAATGCAGAGACACAATGGCACAATACAATCTATGCGTATGGCCAAGGGTGTTCCAAAATGCTAATAGGTCATATTACCATGGCACAATACAATCTATGCGTATGGCCAAGGGTGTTCCAAAATGCTAATAGGCCATATTACCATAAAAAAACAAACCATAAAAAAACAAACCAAAAAAACAACCAATGACACAATTTTGGATGTTCAAGAATTGTGCACTTTTACCTCCGCCTCTACATTCTGAGGATAAGTCATTACCTCTTGACAAATGGTGGAAATATATTCTAATAGTGAAAGCCAACCTTGTGATTCATAACAAATTGTTTCAATATTTTTTTTCTGGCTACTCTGAATAATTACATGATTTAATGGGTACATCCACGACTGGTAGTATACAAGCTGCCCAAACTTTACATCATGTTTGGTCGGCTTCTTTCACCACTTATAAATGGCGTCCGCCTTACCGAACCGATCAGGACACTTTTAAGAACAATTTCTCCAGCTTAAAATACTTCCGTTGTGATGATACGTTTTTTCGCTTTATACTTTTTCTAAATCAGTACGGAGAACCTTATCTGTCCATTATGTCAATAAAATGAATAAAAATAAAAAACACCCTAAATGAAAGCGACTAAAAAGATCAACCCGCTCTTTGAAGACTTCTACTTCCGGGTCGTCCTCCTTAACTACCGGATCCCGCGATTGCGAGATGCGGGAGGTACTGACCTAGGAACCACCATGCCGGGAGGACTCTAGGAGCGAGGGCATTAGCCTAAATAGTAAGTCTTGCTTTTTAAACTGCGCTCAACTGCTCTCTGCAGTTTTGTGTTAAACACGGGTGATTTCCATCCCCGCTCTCCTAGAATAGAAACGCTCGCAATCTGCTTTTCCTTAACACCGCGCCACTCCGTCTGCATTTGTATATCGAGGGCATTAGCCTAAATAGTAGGTCTTGCTTTTTAAACTGCGCTCAACTGCTCTTGCAGTTTTGTGTCAAACACGGGTGATTTCCATCCCCGCTTTCCTAGAACAGAAACGCTTGCAATCTGCTTTTCCTTAACACCGCGCCACTCCGACTGTATTTGTATACTAGGGCTAACTTCTGTTGCATGCTGCACTGTTAGGTCGCTTTACATCCACCTATATAATCGCCCACGTATTGTGACTCTCAGGTTGCCTAACATTAATACGACTAACAGTATCTTATGCCAGTCAGTCACACAATATCTCCTAACGGGCGGACCAAATAGGGCGACCTTGCCTTCTTTAATTACCTTTACATATGCCCGGATATGAGGATTAGCAACCCCCACTACCTCTTTTGCCCACCGTAATAAAAACAACCCAAAGCATTTAATAACATCTATACTGCTATGCGAAATAAAGCCAGCTGCTAAGAAATTATCAGTATACACCGTTTTTTACTATGTTACTAAATGTGCAAAAATGTGTAAAAAAACTGTGTGAAAACATTATGTGCAATGGAGATATGTAGATTAGCTAAACAAATTTTAATCGTGTGCCTCTTTGAATATACCTAATCAGATACTGCTGAAATGAGGTAAACATGTTTTTTGCAATATAGATGGCATAACCCTATGAACTGACAGCATGAATCCGGGCATCTCGGTTGGAAAACTGTCTTTTTGGATACATTGTCTCTATATATTGAAAGCCTGCCTGACATAATGTTTTATTTAACATGCTATATATAAGATTGGATGTCAACACAATTGCACTTATGAACTGTTCTGTTTAAATTAACAGGAAATGTTTTACTACTGAAGATTTATATTTTTATATTTCGGACACTGTACACATCTTGAAACGAGATTTTCCTACGAGACTTAACCTATTTAGGTACTATGATTGTATTTTATTGACCACACTGTTCTTTTCTCCATTCCTTCATCTTTTTTTGCTTCAATATTTTGGGATTCCTTTGTTTGACCAACTGAATAGAGTGACATTCTTTCTTTCATTTCCTTTTACGCTCACCTAATCCTGCTGCTCTTTTTAAAAAAATCATACTTAAAACACATCTACACTGTTTTTTTCTGAATTTTATTTTTCGTGGTTCCTTGGAATTCTCCAAATCACTGCACTTTATTTAGGCACTACCACTTGCTCTAAGCACGGATACCGGATCTTTAGGTGATATGGCATCACAGAATTATTCCAAGCACTTCCGCACACCTGGTGTTCTTTTGGTTCTTCTTGGGGTCAACTGCTCTTAGACCACACTATTTTAAAACATTCTCTCTCATTCCTCTTCAACAGCCTTGAGAAAGCCCCGGCGCAAATCGCCAAGAGGGGGTGAAACACGTGTCGGCTGTCCTTGCTGTATGAATCAAAATAAAGAAATCTTGCTGCAAACAGAAATGTCTCTGTCCTCTATATTACGAGCTGGAAAAAACGGATATTAATCCTGGCAAACTGAATTAATTTCATGTGGAGATCACACTTACAACTTCTCAAACATTCATGGTATGCGTGTGCTTTCTGTTGTGGTAGTTGTGTGCAGTGTGGGCAGGGGGTACAAGGAGTACATGTGTGCAGTTGATTGTCCCTGACACGTGAGGGAAGCCAGCTATGGCATAGGGGCCTAGCTTGGTCTCCAGTTGCTCCTGCGCAGTGTGGGTGACGTGGGGGTGCTGGGGTACCAGGCTGATGTTGGCATCCTGGACAGGTGTGATGACCTTGGATGTGGCTGGCTGTGTCTGGGGCTGGCTGTGTCTGGCAGTTGTGGGTTGGATGGTACCAGAGGCGGGCATGTGCTGCGCTGCCGGCAGCTTTGTCTGCAGAGGGATGTTGGTTGTCCACTGGGTTAGTACCATCAGCAGGTGGGGGATGTGGGTCAGGATGTGGGGGATGGTTGTCCTTTTGGGCCTATAGTGGGCAATGTCCACCTCCAGCGTTGGGTCTGGGCGGCAGGTGAGTTTCAGGTGGGTCCTCTGTCTTTGTGTATGCTACCTCTGTGGTGTTCCCGGGGGTGGGGGGGCGGAATGATCCTGGAGGTGGTGGCGTGCCTGGGGTGGTTGTGGTGGGTGTTGTGGCCCTCATGGGTATCCGCGTTGCATGATCATTGTCTCTGTGACATCTTTGGGACTTCCGGTGGGGCTCTTGGCTGGGCTCCCTTTTATGCTGCAGGTAGTCGTCCTGCTGAACACCAGCAAAAGGCAGGTGTTAATTCCCTGCTACTACCGTGGCTTATTGCCTGTTTTTGATTTGCATCACAGATCTGGGAGTTCGTTGTGAAAGTGGTGTTGTGGTTTTTTCGTGTTTTTTGGACTGGAACACCTACTCTGCATCTCATTAGGGTAAGTTGGTGGTGTCCACCGTGGAGATCCATTTTGGGGCAGTTATCACTGGAATACTGGCGATGTCTGCAGTTTGCACCAGCTTGTGAATGGTGTGTCAAATCTATCTCCACTTTTTATGCGTTATGGTGGAGATAAATCAGAGATAAGTCCTTGTGAATATCCCCCTAAGTGTAGCGTGAAATGGTGCCTTATTCTCAAGACAGGGTTAAGCCACGTTAAGTGGCTTAACTCTGTCTTGTATATATGGCAAAGCCTCTATCGCCACCACAATGTCCTGAAAAGTGACGTTGTCATGGCGAAGGGCATGGTACATATGCCCCAAAGTGGCTAATGTACACATGTTATTTTGTGAGACCTCAGAAAGATCAGACAGCCTGATGTTTAAGGATTGGTTGATTGTTCTGCATGTTGTTTGGACACATGCAAAGGAATAAAAATGTGTCATGTAAAGTTTGCTTTTCCTAATTGTATGGAAGGGGTTTCTCTTTTTTCCAAACACATTCTGCCTTTATTTGAAATTATGTTGTGTTTGAGGGAACAACGCGCTGCACTGTATTAGCTCCATTATGAGCGTTTTCATTATTTGAATCGTATGCATTTTTAACAATATGTCCCTAATTCCTCTGTGTACTGTTTTTAATTCGCTTTTGCTGCTGAGTTTGACCTTTAATCGGTGTAAGAATGTTGCACCAAATTAGTATTTAATTAACCTGTTATTCCCTTAGCAACATTACATAGAAAGCTAATAATAAGCATATGTTCCTTAACATGTTTATATGCTTAATTGATGATAACCTCTTTGCTGAGAACGCATAACGCATTAAATAGAAATGATGCATCTATATCTAACAACTTATGGTCTATTATGTTTTGGTATTTTTATTGTATCTGTGAAAGAAAATGGCGGCGATCAACTGTAAACAACAACTCTGTGTTGTGACCAAAAAGTATAATTCCGCACCACTTTATTTCCTGGATGGTAGCATCCAATGTATGCAATGTTGCCATTGGAAAAGACCATTGTAGTAGGTGATTGTTTCATAACTGAACAGTAGAATGTTCTTTTCCTGCCGTTCGAGTCTACCTTTGAAGTAGTGAGTGCTTGCTATTCTAGCCGCTGTCTTTATGACCTTGGACATAAAGCAATTATATAATTTCGAGAGCTGTTTCTACTAAAAGCAAGAAACAATGAGCATATTTTGCATTAAATGACTTAATCGTGTCAGAATATACAGCATAGGAATGCGCACTCTGCTCCCGGTTCTGCCCTTTGCTACGACAAGTGCGCTGCGTTGTGCAATGAAAATCCAGATTTATTGCCAAACAGCCCAGCAGTTTGCTATAAATGGGAGCCTCCGATACTGATCGGTACAAAACATTTACCATTCAGTATTATCTGCGCGCGAGATTAAATCGCCGTTTTAGAATTCAGCCTATTTGAGCTGGGCGTGAAGCGTCACGAGCATCAATCTTTCCCAGAAAATACCAGCTCCCGGCGATACCAGTTGCACAAATTAACAAAGGACCTGGCAGGCTGTGAAATAATTTTGATTTTAAATGATCCACATTTTCACGCTGATATGGAGCACGTTCAATAATATCCTTCCTCCAATAGGGCCGGGGCAGCTGATTCTCCTGCCTTTAACGAGCAATACATGTTCTTTATGTCTGCACAATAGGGAGACCTATGTAAGGGTGCACGCACTTTTGACAGTTCGCAAAGTAGCTCAGCGTCACAACAGAATGGTTGCTTCTTACCTGTCATTGATCGGCATATTGATTGATCACGAGTGAAGGCAGAAATTGTGGAGTGACTATGTGATAGGATAAGACTAATTCTATAAGTAGCATAATATTATATAGGGAGCAGGAGTGACTGATCGTTAAGGATGCACTGTACAGGCAATGATGATCTATCGAAAAAAATACTTAGGTTAAGCCTAGTGAGAAGATGGCAAAAAGTTCCTCATGATAAAGTAAACTACGCGCCTAAAAGTGGTATGTGTGATCTTTCTGGTCATCATAAAGCAACTTGATCTTTCTCCTTGTACTGCTCCCTTGGTGCCTCTGATTGCTCGCCTCTATCTGTGATATTTTGCATTCTTGTTTTCTCCCCCATGTTCACTTTGCCTGATTGTTGTGTTTTTTTCGGATTGCTCGCCTCTTTCTGTGATATTTTGCATGTTTTCTACTCCATGTTCACTTAGTGTGATTGTATTATTTTCTCTGTTGTTCCCCCCCTGCCTGCTGTAATTCCCGCCGTTTTATCTCCGCTCGCTGGCCCGCCAACCACCTTCCAGAACCTACTTAATGGATGTCGCAGCGTAACCCCATTGAGCAGGCCCCCATTTCCTGCCCTCTTGCTGCCTCTGATTGCTCGACTCTATCTATGATATTTTGCATTTTTATTTTCTCCTCTTGTTCACTTTGCCTGATTGCTGCATTATTTTCTGAGTGCTCCCCTCTAAGTGTTATTTAGCATTTTAGTTTTTTCCTTCGTGTTCATATTGCCTGATTGTTGTATTGTTTTCTCCTCCGTGTTCACTTTGCCTGACTGCTGTATTATTGTCTCTGTTGTCCCCCCACCACCCACTCTAATTCCCAATTTTATTCTTCCCACCCGCCTCCCACCAGTCCCATCCACCATCTCCCAGTGATCTTCCCACCTTCCAGTACCTACTTATTTGAGGTTGTGTGCGACCGTGCAGCTGGCACACCAAAGGCAAGCCTGTATGCCCCCTTCTGCACCTGCACTGGGCCTAGCACCTGGAACCTTTGATTCTCCCACCATCCACAGCTACACTGGCATTGAGCTAATAGCCTTGGACTCCAGACCCCGCAACAACAATTGCTGTTGCACTCCCAATGCTCAACAGTGGGACCTTTCACCTGCTGCCACTGCCTCCTCTCCGGTAACATCGAAACACCAACGCACTCAACCATTGCTACCACACCACCGCACCTGGACAACTCCACTGCCTCCGGCTCAATGCCAGATCACTCTGCAAACAGGCCACCAAGATCTGGGACACCATCATCTCCCTCACGCTGACATCATCTTTGTCACAGAGACCTTGCTCAACTCTGCATCCGCACCGACATCACCACGCCCAAGTCTAACGACTGCAAGATTGCACATTGGGACTGCATCAACAAACACAGAGGTATGATCCCCATCCTCCACAATTAATCCTTCCACTACACCACTGCCGTAAACAACACCACCCCGATTAAGGAACACCTCAACTTCCAACTCAGTATAGAGTGCAAATCCACCATCAGAGGTACCCTCGCCTACAGACCTCCAGGATCATGCCAGGGGCTTTTGCAACGCAATCCCCAAATTCATCGCTCTCCAAGCCATCGACACTGAACACTACATCTTCCTCTGAGACCTCAAGTTTCACCTCAACAACCCCAACACAACTTACCTTTTCGAAAGCATGAAGAACATTTGTCTCATCCAGCTAGTTACCGATCCAATACATTGCAGCACACATTCTGGACCCAGTCTTCTCATCCAGCAACAGAGTCAAGTACAGCTTGCCACCAAGCTCACCTGGACAGACCAGGCAATCATCCACTTCACCTTCACAGCAGCCCCCTCATGCCGCCAACAGACCACCCAGCAACTCACACCACAGCTGGAAGAAAGTATCTGAAAGCAAATGGACCGACTCCCTCAACACCTCCCATCCCAACACCGCTACCAGCCTTGAACACAAAGTCCTGTGCACTCAGAGTATAAACAGCAATATGACAATAAACAAGATTGAAAAGAAATGTATCCAACGTCGGTTTCTTGGAGTTTCATATATCTCTCCTTTTTATTAGGTCATCAGATCAAAGATAATATGCAGCCAGATGACACGTGTTTCGTTGTAGGACTGTACATACACAGTAACTACAACTCTTCAGGGCTGGAAAGATACAAAAAGGATGACCTAAGTAGCAAGCCAGCGAAGAGGCGTCTTAAAGTCGATATATCATACAGTGTAAACCCAGAAGTGACATCTTTAGTCGGCTATCACCTCTGCATGTGGAACCCATAGATGCTAAAATTACAACTATATTAAAAAGTCTGTCAAGAGTTTAAAAGGACCCAAATTTTATTCTACACATCATAAGTAGTTGATTATTATTGTGCGTCGCAGCAGAGAGTAAAATGAAAACCTGTGTCACATCTAAATCAAGAAATGTACATAAACAATCAATATTGTTAAACCAACATTAAATCAAGAAAATATAAGTGTCACACAATCCAAAAGAAACCACAGTGAACGTGATAAAACGCAAAAGATTATGATACCTCAATGGCTGTGTCCTCAGTAGTTAGGCTAATCAAATATGGAAAGTAAAAGAAAAAGGAAAAGGAAAGAAACGCCAAGGAAAAGGGATTAATAATCCATATTCCAATAAGTAGCCCCCCCCCCTTTCCAGTGTTTAAAACAACATCAGAATAGGTTCTTACCCCAGTTCCGGTGATACTTCCAACCCGGAAGGGTACCCCCTGTTGTGGTATGAGCGATATAGTGGTCACTGCAAAGTAATTAACGCCACGAATTCAGTGAAACTGTACGGTGGGTATGCGTACGTAACAACAAGCTATCCAGATAAAAAGGTAAAACCTCTAGTCTCACACGATAGTTATAAGCCACTCGCTCATATAAGCTATCCAGTCTAACGTTACCGTTTTGCCCATTACAGTATGAAATTATACTTGCTTAGGTATGTAGGTGGATACTTTCAAATGAGCAGTACCTCTAGTAATGACTCCCTATTTAATCAGTGGGCAACCCTCCCCAGCGTTCATACATATCACAAAGACTCCAAAATATTCATGTAATCAGTCAGTCCAGTTACAATCTATGGGGATATCGAGAATCACCACGTCATATTACCCGCTATATGTAAAACAATCCAAGGTGCCAGCTAATCCATCTACCTTCCAAATCAAGTCGGTATGGACCGACTCCCTTAACACCTCCCATCCCAACATCGCTACCAACCTTGAACAGGCCATGAAGCACTTCACCACCTGGATCTCTGACTGAGTCTACAGAGTCGCCCTCATCAAACTCACCAAACAAGAGATACACCAAATATGTCAGCTGGTGCACCCTGGAACTGAGAACCACAAAACGTTAATAAAAGCAACTGGAAATGAAATGGCGCACCAGCAAGAAGTCCACCACCTGGACCACCTTCAAGACATCGCTCAACCAGTTAGCGACTCCTTAAAGAGACGAGAAGGAATTGCTTAGCCAACCGCATCAAAGTGAGCTCCAATCACAGCAAAGAATTGTTCAGCATCGACAAGGAGTTCTCCAAAACCTCAATGACTGACAACATCAATAACCCCACCCAAGAATTCTGGGACACCCTGACAGACTTCTTCCATGACAAGATCTCCACCATTTAGAAAAACTTTGCACCCCAGCCCGCCACCACAGACATCCTCAGCCTCCTCGCTCCCAAAGTTGCAACCTCTGACCACCGGATCACCACTTGGGGCCAACTTACCATGCAGAAGAGCACCATTGACATTATGCACTCCCTCCACTCACTAGCGCCCATGGACCCCTGTCCTGTTCGGTGGCGGTCGAGGCTGCTTGCAGAGTGTTGCACATCTTGTTTTTAGAGTTACACAAATAAGCTAAGCCTTTTTAGATATTGCTTTAATTATTTAAGCTTATTTAGTGCTTTAACTTTTATTTTAGTTTACCTCTGCGTTGTGGGATTTCACTTTGACTGCCCTTTCTCTCTGATTCCTTTGGATACTGCTATCTTGAGTTCCCGCCTCCTCGGTCAGCAGCGGCTTGCCATTTGAGAGGAGGTAAGGCAAACTCACTTGCTGAACACACTTGCAACTCAAAGCGCACTTCCGACTGGGTTAGCAGCCTAGTGCACCACCTATAAAATTCAGGCAATGAGCCTGATGCGCAGCGGACGCATGCAGCGTGCGCGCCGCTGGCATGCCAAAGGCAAGCCTGTCTTTGCCTGTGCGTGTCTGGACCGTGCCCAGCAACAGTACCCCTGGCTCTTACCCCAAGAAAACCAACAGTCCCGCAGCTATTATAAAGAAAAAACTTCTTGCCTAGGAGGAGAATAGGAAAAAGAATGCAAACTCCCTATACATTTTGAAACACTCTTTAAGGAGGGTAGGTTCATTTGCACTGGCTGCCGCCGTCAATTTACATATTTTAAATCAGACAGCACATGAGTTCTGATCCCACTTCTTTCTCAAGGCCAATGTGGGACTACCTATAAAGGGGTTTTGATCAATGCTAGATCTTTAACCAAAAATAAAATAGAATTCTCAGAATTTGTCTCCCAACAAAAGCCAGATTGGGTAGTATCGCAGAAACTTGGGCTAAGGATTCTGACAGATTTATTTTCTCTTCAGACTGGATGGAATAGGCAAATGTGGAGGTGGGCTTGCAAGTATCTATAAGGATTCATTTGGCCTGTCATATAAATGCACTGTCCACTGCTCCAGACATCTGTGAAGCTTTATCCTTCACTTTAAAAATGTCCTCTACAGACTCAATTGCAGTAATTTTAACCTATCGACCACCAGAACCCAGGTCCGCCTTTATTAAGGAATTTATTAACCTCATAGAGCCTCACCTGGGAAAACATAACTTTACTCTTTTGGGAGATTTTAACTACCATATTTACAATGATTCTTGAAAGATCTCGCAAACCTTTAAAGAAACTATGCTGAGTTATGGCTACACGCAATTAGTGAGCACTGAAACCCATAAAACAGGACATATTCTGGATTGCATTTTTACCAATGATTAGCATATTAGGGTAGGGAAATCCATCCCTCGTTCTCGGTCAGACCATCATGCAATACTGTTTCCCCACTGCTCCAGAGAAATGAGAGCAGTTAAATGCTCAAAAGAAACTTTAAAAGCATCAACAAGGAAATTTTCCCTCGGGTCCTTAAGCAAAAGCAATAGACAGAATGTCCCCAATGTGGTGGCCATGGAATATTCCAATTGGCTTGGGGAAGCAGTTGACTCTCTTGCCTCTCTTAAAGAAATTTATATAGGTAGAAAAAATCCTACATCCCCATGGTTTTCAGAAAAAATCAAGTCACTCAAGCAATCCTGTCATCGCCAAGAATGCATCTGGCATGAACATTATGACATAACTGAAAAAATAAAGTATAAAGCTAAGCTGTCAGAATATAAACTAGTCATTAGAGCTGAAACACAGCCTTTTTATACCCAGATGACATAATCTCTCAAGTCTCCTAGAGATCTTTTTTCACTGATTGATACATTATCTAAGCCTCCCACCACGGGCCATTACGAGAGCTCACAGGCTCTCTGTGAAGGAATGGCTAATTATTTTCATTCCAAGATAGCCAAACTCTTCTCCTCTCTGGAGAATCTTAATGCCATTTCTTCTAACGGTGACCAAAATATCAAAACTTCATCCAATAGCCTTTCCTACAGCATGGAAAGGAACCACTGCCATTCTGCCTTTTCTCCCCTTTCAAATTAATTGACCAATCTGATTCTAGAAGGGATTAAATCAGGCTCCCCTATGGAGCCGTGCTCCCCTAAACTGATGAGGTTAGGCAGGGAGAATAAGGTGCCCCACCTAACAGCATCTGTTAATTTGACCATCAACATGGGATGCTATCCACTTAACTGGAAAACAGAGGTCATCAAGCCACTATTAGAAAAAGGCAATCTTGACCTTACAGATTTTAAAAACTATTGGCCCATCTCCTTGCTTCCGGTACCTGCCAAGCTTCTGGAGAAAAATATTCATACACAACTGAGTGCATATTTAGAGCAACAACAACTACTGGATCCTTCTCAGTATGGATTCAGAAGCTGCCATGGGTCTGAAACTCCTTTTATAACTGCGGCCAACAAAATACGCACTTTGGTTGATGCTGGGCAAAACGTGCTGCTGATCTTATTGGATTTGTCTTCAGCATTTGATCCCATATCGCCAAATAGGTTGATCAAATTGCTACAAGAAATAGGGGTCCCAGATTATGCACTGAAGCTTCTGGTTTCCTTCCTAACTGATAAATCACAAAAAGTTAAAATGGACCAATTTTACCCAGACCCAATCCTCAATTAATGTGGAGTCCCACAGTGGTCCTCCTTGAGCCCCACCCTCTTTAATATATATGTCTCTCCTTTGGCAAAACTGGTTAGATCCTTCGGGCTGGAGGTAATATCCTATGCATATGACACACAACTAATTGTGTCTATAACAGAAGATATAGCGGCCTCAGCCATCAATTTTAAAAACTGTATGATGTCGATGGCATTCTGGATGAGAGACAATTACCTTCAATTAACCAGTAACAAAATAGAGGTTTTGATGTTTGGTAATCATCACCCCAAATGGACCCATTCACGGTGGCCAGAAATATTGGGATCATGTACCTCTCCAGTTGAATTAGCAAGGAATCTGAGTGTCATAGTTGACACCAGTCTATCTTTCAATCTCAAGGTTAATACCACTGTGTCCTCTTGCGTTTGGGTTATAAGCACCCTCAGAAAGATATTCCCATTTCTTTCTCTTGTCACACCTAAGCAAGCTGCTATATCATTAATTTTATCCAAGATGGATTATAGCAATGCCCTTTTTTAGATATAAATAGGGCCTCCATCACTAAACTACAACTGGTGCAGAATATGACAGCAAGACTGGTCTTAGATGTTCCAAAATACCATTCAATTTCTGCTGCCATCAAGAAATTGCACTGCCTCTCAGCAGAAAAACTATTTTTTTTCAAAGCCTTGTGTATTGTGCATAAGGCACTACACAACTCAGGACCAGTGGGAATCAGGCACATCTTTCACTGATATGTCCCTAACAGACAACTGCGTCCAGCCAATAAAAATCATCTGGTTGTCCCTAGGTATAGGAGATCACGATGGGGAGAAAAGAGCTTTGTCAGTCGTATTGGCCAAGCTATGGAACACTCTTCCTCCACTCTTCCTCCATCTATTTCCAGTGTAGAACCACATCTTCCTTCATCTTCATTTACGAAAGGTCTGGAAGACCTGGCTTTTTGCTTTGTTAATCTGACCTACCAAGATTCATTGCTCCTACCAGATAGTTTAACTGTTACAGTGCCTTAACGCCTTCAGGTATATGTTCAAATTGGTCATTCACTCATTCTTGTTCAACCTCGGCAACAAGACCACCAGCAACAAGCTCTCAGACATCTTCAACACATCCATCACTGTAGCCACCATCCGAGATGAGTGAAAACATGCTGAAGTCAAACCCTTCCTCAAGCAACCATCTTACGACCCCAATGACTTGAAAAACTACTGGCCCATCTCCCTGTTCCCATTTCTCGCTATAGTCCTTAAAAAGGCCATCAACACAGAATAGCTCAAGAACAACAATCTTCTCAACGCATCCCAATCCGGATTTCCCACAAACACAGCACTGAAACTGCCTTGATTGAAGCCACAGAAGACATCCAAACCTTTCTAGACCGGGGAGAAGCGGCCGCTCTGATCCTCCTCGACCTCTCAGTGGCCTTTGACACTGTATCCACCACACCCTGATCGAGAGGCTTCATCTGATTGGAATTCAAGAGGACTCCCTCAATTGGATTGCATCCCTCCTCACTGTAAGAACACAGAGAATCTGCCTACCACCATTCACCTGGGAGCCCACGAATATTATCTGCAGCGTCCCCCAGAGCTCATCCCCTTAGACACATCCTTTTCCATGCCTACATGACTCCTCAGGCCAACATTGTCAGAACCATGGACTGAGCATTACCTGCTAAGCAGATGACATCCAGCTCCTCTTCTCTCTATCTGAAGACCCTTCCACCACAAGGGTCAACTTCCTCCTGTGCATGACCAGCGTCACAAACTGAATGCAAAACAACTGCCTCAAGCTCAACATAGACAAGGCTGAAGTGTTGATATTCAGGAACAACACCTTCCTGTGGAGCAACTCCTGGTGGCCCACTGAACCCTCTCGCACTCCCACGGACCAGGCCCAGAAGCTAGGCATCATCTTGGACAGAAAACTCACCAAGAAGAACCAGATAAACGCAGTCTCTTCCGCTTGCTTCCTCACGCGGTGCATGCTCTGAAAGATCTTTAGATGGCTTCTCTCCACCAGATGCACCTACACTCAAGCCCTCATCACCAGTCGATTGGATTAGAGTAACATGCTCTGCACAGGAATTACCACTCACCTCTTAAAAAGACAACAGACCCTTTAGCGCTCAGTGACCAGGCTCACCCCCAACGTCTGAAAAAACAAAAAGGAGTTGCCTGGTCCACAAAACTGTTTGTGTGTTGCGTCGGGCCTAAAGACCGTGAGACCATCAAGTCACAACTGTGATAACACTGGGTTGGAAAAATTCCCATCAGCCCACCCTTCTGGTGGAATGTCGTCATGTGGGATACATATCATAAATCCAGATCTCACCCAACGCACCTGGTGATGATGCAGAGATGGATTTTGAAGATACTCTTCCAGACCACAGCGTTTCACAAGTAGTACTGAATGGAGTGCAGTGCTAGTGAAAAAAATGAAGTGTGAATAAAATTGGCTACTGGGACAAAAATGAGTTTAATAGGTATTGTCCCAGCGTCAAGATTTAAAACAAAGCCTAATAGTTTTGAAAAAATAACTATATAATGGCGCAGTGCATTAGGTCGACATGTTTCAGCTTAAGTGGACTATGTGTCCAAGCTTTCTTCAGGACCAGATGGTAGTAGCGACTACAATTCGTGAAAATTAAACTAATGATAGTGCATTGATATAATGGATTACTCCTACCAGATACTTTGAGCCCAAATGTTTTCTGGTGATTATCCAATTATTCATTCTCTCCCAGCATTCTGTGGGAGGTCGCCTCACCTCACCCGGCACCCACTCGGGGAGAAGGAGGCCCCGCTCTGTCCATCGGTACCTCTTAGCCCGCTGGGCTAAGAGGTACCGACGGACAGAGGTACGCTGGGCTAAGAGGTACCGACGGACAGAGCAGGGCCTCCTTCTCCCCGAGTGGGTGCCGGGTGAGGTGAGGCGACCTCCCACAGAATGCTGGGAGAGAATGAATAATTGGATAATCACCAGAAAACATTTGGGCTCAAAGTATCTGGTAGGAGTAATGCATTATATCAATGCACTATCATTAGTTTAATTTTCACGAATTGCAGTCGCTACTACCATCTGGTCCTGAAGAAAGCTTGGACACATAGTCCACTTAAGCTGAAACATGTCAACCTTAATGCACTGCGCCATTATATAGTTATTTTTTCAAAACTATTAGGCGTTGTTTTAAATCTTGACCCTGGGACAATACCTATTAAACTCATTTTTGTCCCAGTAGCCAATTTTATTCACACTTCACTTTTTTCACTAGCACTGCACTCCTTCAGTACTACTTGTGAAACGCTGTGGTCTGGAAGGGTATCTTCAAAAACCATCTCTGCATCATCACCAGCTGCGTTGGGTGAGATCTGGATTTATGATATGTATCCCACATGACGACATTCCACCAGAAGGGTGGGCTGATGGGAATTTTTCCAACCCAGTGTTATCACAGTTGTGACTTGATGGTCTCACGGTCTTTAGGCCCGACGCAACACACAAACAGTTTTGTGGACCAGGCAACTCCTTTTTGTTTTTTCAGTAGTTGTAGGGGCTTGAGCTGCCTTGGTCGTTAAATATTCCCTTCTGACCCTCCTCACTTCATTTTTTCATTCATCCCCAACGTCCCCAGATGGACCACAATGCCCCTTACCGGAAGAAACCCTACTGGCTCCCTGTCCTCGAGAGAAGCCAATTCAAGATTTTGACTCCCCTGCAAAGCCCTACACAACCAAGGACCGACATACAGCAACCACTGCCTCATATTCCACCAACCCTCCAGACTCCTGTGATCCACCTCCATCTCTGTTAGATTTGGGGGTCTCTAGCTGGCACAGGTAGGTACTTGTGACAAATAGGGACCCTCTCCTCTAGTCAGGATAAGGGGATTACTCTCCTAAAATAACCCCTGCTCACCCCCTTGGTTGCTTGGCACGAGCAGAAGGGCTTACTTCAAAGGCATTGTAAGTTAAGCAGTTGTGACCACATACAGTAACCCAGTGACAACACTACAAATGACACCACACAGGTTTTATATAAAAAATAAGTAGACTTTATATAGAGTTACCAAAAGACCAAAAATGCCAAAAATACACACTATGATTACTTTAAAATGATAGATTTAAGCTTAGTTCAGGTCAGTTCTTAGATGCGATCCTCTACGTCAATGTACCTTAGGTTGTGTTGCGCTTCCACGACAAGCAATGTTGCAGCGATGGGAAATGCGGCAAACTTCAGATACAAAGCAATAAAGACGTGAAAATCTTCCAGATGCGGCACGCTTCTCGGGGATGCAAGAAGTCCTCGGTTCGATGCGAGGACTGCAGCGGCGACACCCTTATGATGCAACGACAACAGCTCCAGCAGCAACGCTCTTCTCCCACGATGCGACAATTACAGCAGCGACATCCAAGATGCTACGGCAGCAGCTCCGATGGCGGCGCGCTTCTCGGGGATGCGAGGTGCTCTTTGTCGATGCGATGCAATGCGACAGTTCTAGCGGCGACACCCTCCTTCGGAGTTGCGACGGCAGGTACAGCGATGGCAACACGCTCCGACCTCGTTGTGAGATTCCTCTCCTGATGCGGTGCAGTGCGACAACCTCCTTCGGAGTTGCGACGGCAGCAGCAGCAACGGCGACACGCTTCCTCTTCGTTGTGGCATGCTTCTCTCCGATGCAGTGCAGTGCAGTGCGACAGTTCCAGCGGCGACACCCTCCTTCGAAGTTGCGACGGCAGGCACAGCGACGACGACACGCTTCTTCTCGTTGAGTCGAGCTTCCAGCTCCTTGCAAGACACAGTTCCTCAGAAGGCCCAAAGCAGCAGCAGGCACTTCCACAAGAACTCTGGGGAGCTGGGGGTGAAGTCTGTTGTCCCTGAGACTTCAGCAGGAGGCAAGCTCTTTTCCAAGGCCTTGGAGATCCTTCACAAGTTGAAAGCAAAGTACACAAAGTTCCTTTCTCCTTCCTTTGGCAGTGAGGCAACTACTGCAGGCCAATCCCCCAAGCAGCACTTCAGCTTGGGAATAGTCTCTCCTCAGTTTCTTCAGGTTCCTCTCCTCAGTAAAAGTTTCTTCTTGTAGTCCAAAGTGATCTTATTTCATGGGATCAGGGTCCCAATATTTATACCCCCAAATCCTTTGTTCTCTGAGGGGAGAGGGGCCTTTGCCCAGTCCAAACCAGTTCTGAAGTACTCTGTTTACTAGACTTCTCCTTTCCTTTCACAGTGTAGGACAGGCACATCAGACGCCCCACAGGAGGAGGAGCCAGCATTGTGGAAGGCAAATACAGTCCTAGAGCACTTTCTTTAAAGGACTCCTTCACTTCTTTCAGTGTGCAGGGCAGATGCATCAGCCGCTCCCCAGGGAGTGGAGCCAGCATTGTGGAAGGCAGGCACAGCCCTATTCAAGGTTCAGGTGCAACTCCTCCCTCCCATCTAGATGCAGATCTCTCTATTCACCACTGGGTGACTTAGCCTGGCTCTCGGAATTCCCCAACCCTGTCACTCACAAAACCAGACATAGGAATACACAACCTAGCAGAGGCAGGTTTGAATGGTTAGACAAGCAAATACCTTCTTTTTAAAAGTGGTATTTGCAAACACAGAATACTAAAATAAACTTTACTAAACTATGTAAACAATGTATTTTTTTATTCTGAGTTCAGGCATACTGTTGTATCCTCGTGCATATCCTTGCGTTCACCGCGTGCACTGGAACGTGGAATACTTTGTACCTGTCATTCCATGTATGCAGATGCAGCGGTTGGCGTGGGCTCCTGTACTCTCTATCTTAATGAAAGAAATAAATCTACCAAACACACCATACGCTGTGTACCGAGCACTTCTTTCACCGGATTCTTCACTGGCGACGAGGGAGAAGCGTACTCATGCGATTTGTGAGCCCACAGCCCCGGGAACTCCGGACCAAGATTACCGTTGCTGAAATCGAGAGCTGAATCTCCTCTACCTACATTGCGGAAGCCTCATCATTCCCCGATTATTTCGATTCTGAAAATCCCGCTCTTTCTGGTCAAGCGGTGAGACTTTAATACATTTTTCTTCATTTTTACTATAACGTTGCTACTTTATCTTGCGCGAGTCAACGCATGCGCATAGTCACGCGCTAAGAACACCATTCCTCGCGCGAATTGATGCATGTGCTCAAGCTCGTTCTCCTCGTTCTAAATGACATCATAAAGGCAGCGTCAACCTTTTTAACAAGCTTCACTCCCCTTTGTGACATCACAAAGCTCTACTGCTAGAAATTTTTGCTCAGCCTTGACAAAGAACTTCACCCATGTCACAATGATGTGCTAAAGAAATTGACATTTGTGACATCACTATTTTTCTTAAGACAACCTTTTGTTAATTATAATGGAGAGTTTCAGTGCTCCTCCTCCATTTCTAGCAAGCCCTGGTGAACCTCCTTTAGAGTGGAAACAATGGCGTGAAGGTTTTGAAGCTTATCTGGAAGCCATTGGTGGTGAGGACAAACAGTATATCAAAAAAGTCAACGAGGTTGTGGCACGTCACAAATTTCTGAGTAGACAACAGTTACCTGCGGAAACCATTGATTCTTTTGTGAAAGATTTAAGAATCCTAGCCGCCAAATGCAACTATCAACAATTCCATGATCAAATGGTGAGAGACCAGCTTGTGCACAATGTTTCTGATGTGAAACTTCAAGAAAAGTTACTTGATGCAAAAGATCTATCTCTTTCTAAAGCTCCTGACATTGCACACCAATTTGAAAATATAAAGTTGGGTATCAAAGAGTTGTCAGACAAAAAACCTAAAGATGCCACTTTAGAAAAACCCAACATTTCAGTAGTTCAAACCGTCAAAAAAAGTTCTACTGAACCTGTTTCCAACAGACCTACATTTTCGTCTTCTCTGAATCGAGGTTTTAGAAAAGATGTAGTTTGCTTCAAATGTGGTTTTCCCGGCCACGTCACAACTGATAAAAGATGTCCTGCAATCGGACAGTTCTGTAACTATTGTAAATCCAGAGGTCATTTTGCCAGAATGTGCAAAAGTCGCAACAAGTCAAAAAACTTTTCATCGGATCCTAGACGCACCAGACAATCCGAGGTTCAAGTTGTAGAAAGTGAAGATGATGAATATGATGACATATGCACTGTATATGAAGTAGGAGAAGAGAAAAAGGATTCGCCTTTCTGCATGCTACAGATTGGTTCCAAGTCTATAAAAGTCATGGCTGACTCTGGTGCAAAATACACTTTGATTGGTGATGATGTTTTATTGAAAGAATTCCCTGACGTCATCAGACTACTGGGTTATGGTAAAAAACCTGTTGAAGTGTTTGGATATTTTTGCTCTACTTTATCGTTCAAGGGCAAATCTATTCCTGCGAAGGTATATGTGGCCAAAGATGGTTCATGCCTTTTGGGTTGGCCACAACAAAGAGAGTTGATGATGAAACTTGATCCCAATCATCCCGATCAAGTCTTAGGGTATTCTGACTTTGTCAATGCTGTTGATGTTCCCTCTAGCGACAAGTGGGAAACACTTTTTCCTCAAGTTTTTTCCTCCAAGTTAGGTTTACTAAAAAAGTTTAAACATAAGATCATACTTAAACATAATGCTGTTCCCAAAGTACATAAGGTACGCAATATTCCCTTGGCTCTAAGAGAATCTGTTAAAAAAGAACTTCAAAGATTATGTGACCTTGATGTGATTGAAGAAATTGAATCTTCAGAATGGCTTTCCCCGGTGGTTGTTGCCCATAAACCTAACGGCAAGATTCGTCTCTGTGTTGATATGCGCAATTTAAATTCCAACGTGTGGGTTGATAGGCATCCACTTCCGAATATTGGAGAGATGTTCTCAAAACTTAAGGATGCATCTATCTTCACCACGTTGGATTTGTCTAACGCATATCATCAGATAGCTCTCCATGAGGATAGTAAACATCTTACATCCTTTATAACCACTGAGGGTGCTTACAGATATAAGAGGATGCCTTTCGGTTTAGTGTCCGCATCCTCAGTGTTTCAGCGTGTCATGCACAATATGTTCAAGAATGTTTCTAATGTTTTATATTTTCAGGACGATATATTGGTGTTCGGCAAAGATGAGTGTGAACATTCTGAAATTTTATTTAAAGTTTTGTCCATTTTACAAGACAACGGTCTTACCCTCACCAAGGAAAAATGCAAATTCAGCAGAAACTCTGTAGATTATCTTGGCCATTCCATCAGCAAAGAGGGCATTTCTCCCAAGATGAGTTTAGTTAAGGCTATTGAGAATGCTACCGAACCAGCCAACAAGGATCCGCTCAGGTCTTTTCTTGGTTTAGCCGAATATTATGCAAAGTTCATCTCCTCTTTTTCTGACAAAACTGCTCACCTAAGAAAGTTAATGAAAAACCATCAACAATTTATTTGGGACACCAATTGTAAGGATCAATTTAATTTTGTAAAAAAATGTATTGTTTCCGCTCCTGCCCTGTCCCCTTTTGACACCAATTGTAAATCATTCATTGTCACTGATGCAAGCAATGTTGGCATTGGTGTGGTGTTGATGCAGAAGCAAAAGAGTAGGTTTGTAACCATTGCTTTTGCATCATGACCGTTACGTGGTGCTGAAACAAAATATTCTACCTAAGAAAAAGAAACTTTGGCTTGTTGGTGGGGGATTGAATATTTCCGTAGATATGTATATGGCACAAATTTTGTTGTACGCTCTGATCATCATCCCCTTGTGGATCTTTTCACAACTAAAGGTTGTGGTAAAGCCACCTCTCGAATTGCAAGATGGCAGTATAAATTGCAAGACTTTCATTTCTCTGTTGAGTACATTCCAGGTGCAAAAAATGTCCTAGCCGATTTTCTTTCAAGGTTACCTGTGGAAGATGATAACCATGTTGCCCCTGACGATGACCCTGATAAGGTCGTATCAATTTGTGAGGTGTCCAATGGTTGCATTCGGGAGTACGATTGGATGAACGCTTGTAGTAGTGATCGTGACTATTTAGATGTCTTGTCCTTTGTTTAAGAATGGTTGGCCTTCCAAAACCAATTTGTCCTCTAGTGTTTTGCCTTATTTCCATGTAGCTCATGAATTATCCATCCAAGGTGAAACTTTATTGAGAGGTCTGCTTTTGGTAGTGCCACAGGGCTTATGGGACACCGTTTTAGACATGGCTCATGAGGGTCACCCGGGGATGTCCAGTATGAAAATGAGAATTAGGAGCGAATTTTGGTGGCCAGGTATCGACAGATTTATCGAAAAAAGGTTAGATCTTGTATTGAGTGTTGTGTGAGTGATAAATCGCAAAAACCCATAAAATACCAACATGATACTGTTTCTAGACCTTCTAGGCCCTGGGAATGTGTTTCCGTAGACATCGCTGGTCCAATGTGTTTAGGTCGCAGTCCCGTCTATGCCATTGTTTTGATAGACCAGTTCTCTAGTTGGCCCGAAGTGAAGTTTGTTCCCCATGTGTCTTCTAGAGTCATTATTGACTTTCTCAATTCGATTTTTGAAAAAGAAGGTTTCCCTACTTCCATCCTATCTGATAACGCCACAAAATTCACCTCTACAGAAATGAAGTCCTTTTGTTGCAATCATGGTATTTTACACAAACGTTCCTCTGTATATTATCCACAAGGAAACGGCATGGTAGAAAGATGGATCAGAGTTCTTAAGGAAGGTCTACAACTTGCTGTGTGCAACCGTGAAAATTGCTACGATGCTGTTAGGAAGCTTTTATGGAGTTATAGAAACACTCCTAGGTCTGACGGTGATTCGTCCCCTTTTGAAAAAATGCGAGGGAGGAAGGGTGTATGTAATATGAGCCAACCCTGGATGAGAGATTTAGTTAGTGGCAAATACAAGAAACGTGATTCTCCTGCGGTTCGTGCTAATACCAACAATCCGTGTAAGATTGGGGACTGGGTACGTGTGAGAAAGTCAGGTTTTATCAGATCTGGTGAATCACATTTCTCCGATCCATTAATAGTTGTTAGAGTGGGTAGACAGGTCGTGGAATTGTCCGACGGAAATGTTTGGAGCCTCTCCAAGGTTGGTAAAGTTCCGTCTCTGTGTATGGGTTCGTCATCTTCTGATGGCGGTGCTCCTTCTCAAAGCCAGCCCAGAACTTTCCCTACTGCTGTTCACCCGCACCGGCCCGTTCCCATTCCTTCACCCCTGAAATGTAATCCCCGTTTAAGAAAACCCCCTACATGGCTCAAAGACTACAAAGTTGGAAAGTAATTATATCTTATCAAACTGTTTTGTTCAATTTCTTCCTTTGTATTTTATGCACGTATCCTTGTTGTTATTAAGTTTTCTTTTCTTTTCTGGAAAGGAGGATGTGTTGTATCCTCGTGCATATCCTCGCGTTCACCGCGTGCACTGGAACGTGGAATACTTTGTACCTGTCATTCCATGTATGCCGATGCAGCGGTTGGCGTGGGCTCCTGTACTCTCTATCTTAACGAAAGAAATAAATCTACCAAACACACCATACGCTGAGTACTTCTTTCACCCGGATTCTTCACATACTAAACTCGAATTTCCACCATGTTCTCTGAGACAGTTAGGATTATAAAATGTAATAACTAACAGCCCATTCTGGCCTATGGAGAACAGGTAGCCTTGCAATAGTGAAAAACTAAAATGGCTGTAATTCACTATTAAGACATGCCAAACACATCAGGGCTTTACCTACCTTATACTTACAATGCACCCTGCCCTTGGGCCTACCATAGGGGTGACTGATATGAAGAAAAGGGAAGGTTTAGGAACTGGGAAGTGGGTGCACTTGCCCGACAGCATGGCAGTACCAGACTGCATGCAAGCTCTGCAATGGCAGACCTTAGACACATTTTACAAGGCTGCTTCTGTGGGTAGCACAACCAGTGCTGCAAGCCCACTAGCAGTATTTGGATTTACATGCCCTGGGCACACTCAGTGCACTAGACTAGGGTCTGACAAGTAAACCAAATAACCAAACATGGAACCACTAATTAATACATCAATTTACAATAGGGAGCACTTGCACTGTGGCACTGGATAGCAGAGGCACAGAGGCCCAAACATCTAACACCAGCAAAAATACATGAGGCAACAGCAAAAATGGAAGGGAGACCCTCGCCAATGGTGACAGGCCTAACACTCTCCCTCACTCATACCCCCTGCATCTGCCAAAGGAACAATGGAGGACACTCCTTATTCACATACAGGAGCAGTGGAGCAGTATATCTTGATTATCCGCTTCTTATTTAACGTGAAAGCATCATCATTGGATCTATTTTACAAAATATGATTCCCCCACCCAGAGGTAGACCAACTGGTGACAACAGTAATGACCAGAAATGTAGTGAATTTGAGTGAGGTGAATATTAAAATTACCTACATCGCTGCAACAAGGAAATGTTATTCAGTTAGAGATGGGGCAAGGTTAAAATTAAAGCAGTGCGTACATAGAAGTGCTGCTATTCGACAGCACCTGTCAGTCCATGGCTCCGCATGTAGTTCAAATATAGAAAATGATTTCCAACTCTTTCAGAGCATCTGTTTTGGCATACTCCTGACCTTCCAAATCAACTATGTCGGCAGGCGTTGATGGACGGAATTAGGGTCTTCTGAACAAAGCAGAGACCTTTCCTTTTCCTGCAGAGAAAAGGGGCTTGTTTTAACACTCACACCTCTTTTAAGTAGAAAAACACTCCAGAGGTTTCATAACAGTACTAGATTTAAAACGAGTAAATTCCTTCATACCTTAGCAACTATTCAAGATGGTAAGTAACTCATCCTTCCCTTCTTAAGACCAGAAGAGTTTTTGACGTCATTAAATATCCGAGATACCTATCAAAATGTTCTAATTAAAAGCCCCAGGCGTTTTCAGGTTTTGTGTGCAGTATGTCCATTTATTGTTCCATGTCCTACCTTTAGTCTTACATCAGCTCCAAGGGTTTTGACAAATCTATTAGCTCCACTGGTGGGTATGATTCTTTTCATTGGGATTCAAATTTTTCCTTTCCTGGACAAACGGTTAATCTCTTCCTCTTCTTTTTTTGAAGGGCCAGGAAGAGATTGAGGTAGTGTGCACCCTTCTTCAGGATAAAGGTTTTATTCTAAATCTGAAAAAGTTGCAGTTGGAACCAGTGCAAACTTGGAAATTTATAGGAGCTCTATTTCAGACAGATTTGGGTCTGGTGTTTGTGCCACCCCAGAGAGTCCAGAAGATATTGTCATCCTTGACAGCCTTGCTCTCAAAGCTAACTGCAACGGCATGAGAGTGCCTGAGGGTTGATGATATTAAAATTAACTGCCCTCACTAGGGAACAATTGCATCTAAATCCACTGTTGCAATGCTTATTGAATTTCTGCTATCCAGCTCCTCAAGAGTATAAGACTTAGGTTTTGGTCACAACTCAAATAAGACAATCTCTGCAGTGATTTCTCGGATTTGATGACCTAAGCTAGACTCTGACTTTGCGTTTTCATCCGCTGGTGGTAATGACGTTAAATGCCTTTCGGCCAAGGTTCCTTTATCTCCAAGAGAGAGCTCTAACTCATTGGATGGAGGGGTTGAGGGCAGTTCTGTTAGCCCTTTGGCATTTTCCCTTAATTTTAGGGATCAGGCATTTCAGGTAAAAACTGACAATCAGGTAGTGAGATCCTACATAAATCATGAGGGGAGAGCAAGATCTTGGAGACTATCTCTATCCCCTCAAAAGACACGCCTAAGGGTGGGGGGGAGAAATTGCATTTGTCTCAGTGCAGTGTATCTTCCTGGGGAGAGAATGGGCCTGCTGACCATTTGAGAAGGTGGTTTCTTCCTTGACGTGCCAATGAATAATTTTTCTCTTGTTTCAGCAGATTTTGAAGAGATTCATGGTCAGAACATTTGCACGCTAAGAAATACCCTTCTTCCCAACTTTTTCAGTCCTGCTCCATCTGCAGTTGCTTGATATCTGGATGCTATTTCCCTGATGTTGCCCTGGAGTCTCTTCTTTGCCTTTTCTCTGATTCCATTGTTCCCAAAGGATCTTTGAGAAATCTAGGAGGAAAATGCGAAGGTACTGATGGTAGTTCCATGTCAGCCTCAGTGACCATGGTACCCCTCTTTCTTGCACATCTGGCCAGTAAGCCCCATTAGTTTTTTTTTATATTGTTTCTTCTCATCCCAGAGTTCTCCCTCTTCCAGAATCATAATTGGTTCATCTTCAGCTGGGGGTGTAAAGGTTGGGGCTGCAATAGCAGGGATGTTCAGTAGAGGTTGCCTCATGCATTCATTAGTCGAGGTGGCTTTCTACTCCCTACATTGGAAGAATTTTGATTTTGAGATCTGGTGTAGAACAAAGAGTCTGAAATCATCCATCAGTGACCTGGCTAAGGTTCTGGATTTTATTAGAGAAGGTTTTTATTAGGACTTGTGGTATCCACATTTCACAGTCAGTGGGCTGTGAATCAGGTAGGCAGACGTACATAAATGCAGTCTGTTTCTGAGCTGGCCTTGTGCCTTTTACAAAGTTTGTATATGTGGAGACCAGTCATCCATTCACTTGTGACTTCATGGGATCTTATGCTGATTCTTGAGGCCTTGTAAGTTCAACCTTATAAACCATTACACAATGTAGATCTTAGGTTCCTATGCTACAATGTGCATTTTTAGTAGCAGCTTCTTCTGGATTGAGGATTGGAGATTTGATCCACAGTTTGATTCATTTCTATGAAAGTTCTCAAATGAGATGGTCTTATATCCTAGTTGCTCTCTTCTTCCCAAGATTCCTTCTTCATTTCATTTATTCATGTATCCCTTTTTACAGTTATTTCCCATTTTCTTCTTCCCCAAATGAGTTTCTCTCCCTTTTCATAGGGCCCTCACAATTTATGTAGTTAGGAGAACCTCATTAGTGAGCTTAGTGAACTTATGGTATCCTTTAGGCTATCATGGCAGTAGTTGCACTCTTCTTTATCTACCCTGAGCCATAAGTGTAGGCATGCTATCAGTCTAGCTCTTTAAGGGAATAGGAAGTTCTTTTTAGTGCAACCCTGGGACAGTCAACTAGAGGGGTGTCAACCTCATGAATAATATTCAAGGTGGTATTAAAAAGGGGCACATTTGCTTTGCTACAAGGTGGTCCTCCCCTCACTCTTAATTGGGCACTATCACCTCCAGGTTGGGAGCCTATCTTCTGAGTTTTCTGCGTATATTTTGGATACATCTAAGATATAGAGTAGTGCAATATTAGCATCAAATAAAGCCACTGCATGTTTTAGCACTGTGGTCACTTGAGTGTTACATTTCGGGTCACATTTGGTTAGTTAATTCTTGGATACTGCCTCATAAAGTAAGGACTAGGACAAGGAAGATGAATTAAGAGGTAATGGCCCAGTTACTTACCAATGCTCTTCATTGTTCCGAATCCCAGTCTTACTTATCATAGTCCTAGCTACTTCCCCTCCCTCCACAAATTCAACAGGAGAAGAAGCGACCAACTCTTGGGATTATGATTTGTTAATACTGGTTTCTTCCTTTTCTAGGTGGGCGGGGTCAGTAAGTGGGAAGGAAGCCATATTGGATTAGGTTACATTTTATCTGGGTTAGGTAACTAATGTCTGTTAATGGGAAAAAGTGCTGACAAAGTAGGGCAAAGAGTGAGAAAGACTAAGAGTTGGGGTAATGAAGATTAGTGATTAGTAACGGGTCCACCAGCACGTCCCCAAGGGAAGATCAGACCAGTATTAGAAATAAGGCGCTAAACTGGTGCAAGTCAAGTTCTTCGACAGTGTCCCTTTCAGAAAAATAGTTGCTCTGTCTAAATGCGGAGTGCTTCAATGATCTGCACATATACTATTTTTCTCATATTTAATTTCCGTCTTCTCTGGCTTTGCTGGTCTGTTCTTTTGTTGTTTTGCTCGTATAGCCATGCTTATGAAGCCCATCTCCTCATCAGCATTTCCTCTTACTCAGGGTTGACTAAGAGTACCTCACTTCATAGTGATTTAACTTCTGGGCCACCTTTGGATCTCCTTCAGTTTTGCTTTTGTTAGAAATTGGGATTAAGTATCCAAGTCAAGGTAAGCTAGATACACACGAAAAGATAACCTTATGCTCACCCAATGACAGCTTCAGGGCCGGACTGGCTACTGAGCTTTTCTTAATAAACAATGCAAAACAAATGTTTAAAAAAGTAAGTTTTAAAGCTATTTGTTTTGCATTGTTCATTTAGAAGCGCCGGCAGCTCCCCAGCTACAAAATCAGCACCCTCAGTAGTAAACCTGTACCCCAACCTGCGACCCCAGCAAAAACGCCAGTCTAGCCCTGGAGAGCTTGTCACAGTGCAGGCAGGTTTATCTAAAGAGGCAATGTGTTAAGTATTTGTGCACCCCCACACACACACAGGGACACAATAAAAACACCACAAAACGACTCCATACAGGTATGGAAGATTAGAGAATATTTATCTGTGTTAAACAAGACCAAAGCGACAAAAATCCAATAAGCAGAACCGGAATTATTAATTTTTAAAGAATAAACCTAAATAGTGCTTGGAAATCAATACTGCTAAAAGGTTATTTGAAGTCACAATAGACCGGGGAAATCCAAAGTTCAGGCCGCACACAATGGAGGGCAGGCCGAATACAAGACTCAAACAGGTTCTGCTGACAAAGTAACTTGAATTGAGCAGTGTTGTTGTTGAGAGTACAATGTGTCGGTTCTGATTAACACAGTTGGGTCTATGCGTCAAAGTCGATTCTTGTTGTCGGGCCTCAGATTATCGTTGTGTCATCATTGAATTTCGCAGTCGGGTCCAGCATTGTTACCAAGCAGGGCTGGGATGTCGCTGGCCGGCACTACATCGGCGTCGAAGGGCACTGCGTCGGTTCTGATTTGTGCAGCAGTGACGATACATATATTTTGTAGCAAAACAGCTTTAAAATCACGTCTGAGGCCCAATACTTGGGGACGGGGACACCTCAGCCAAAGGTAGGAGTCACAGATGGCAGTGTCCACCTGCATCAGCAGTTGCAGGTTGTCTTTTATGACCCTCAGACTTCAGAAAACAGGAGGGAAGCCCTCAGGGTCACTCAGGATTTAAGTGAAATGGGTTCAGTCCCAGTCCTCAGCAGGGCAGAGATCAGCAGGCAGCAGGGCAGCTCTGTAAAGCAGGGAAGCAGTTCCTTAGAACAGTCAGTCAAGTAGAGTGGCAATCCTTGTAGAACAGCTCTCTTTACTCTTGGCAGAGTACTTCACAGGTCCAGTAGTATACTGATTTGGTAGGGTCAGAGCCCCAGTACTTATAACTAAATGTGCCTTTGAAATGGGAATGACTTTAAAGTAGCTCCTTAAAGTACACAGGTCCCCTTTCATCACAGTCCCATCTGCCAGGCTATCTGTGGGAGGTAATCATTGTTTTCTTTGGGGACAGGACACAGTCTACTCAGATGTAAGTGTCAGCTCCCCCTATCTGCTCAGGAAGGCCATCAAATGCAGATAAGTCCTCTGTCACACCCATCATTCCTGTTTTTGTGGCTGTCTAGAGGTAATGCACAAAGTATAGCTGTCACCCAGTCCATATGTGTATTGGAGACAGGATGCAGGCACACAGAGCTAAGTTAAGAGCAGAGTAATGTCCACTTTCTATAAAGTTGCATTTTTAAAATGCTAATGTCCAATTCAACTTCACAACTAAAGAGGATTTATCATTGCCATTCCATAGATATGAAACGTGATTTAGCCACTCCTTTCTGATAAAAAATTACAGCGTAAAAGAGTTTTAAGAAATTCCCAATGCTAGCCTATGGCAGGAGTAGGCCTTACAGTAGTGAAAAACAAATGTAGCTGTTTGTCACTACCAGGACTTGAAAAACATGTTTACGTACCCAGCACCCTGCCCTTGTGGCTACCTAGAATCTACCTTAGGGATGACTTATGTGTAGTAAAAGGCGAGCTTAAGGCTTGGCAAGGGGTTTTAAATGCCAAGTCGAAATGGCAGTAAATTGCATACACAGGCCTTTCAATGGGAAGCCTGAGACAGATTTGAAAGGTTACTTGTGAGGGTGGCACAATCAGTGCTGCAGGCCCACTAGTAGCATTTAGATTACAGGTCCTGGGTTTATGGTATACCACTTTGCAAGGAAATTATAAGTAAACTAAATATGCCAATCGTGTATACACTAATGTCACCATGTTTTAAGGGGGAATCACATGCACTTTAGCACTGGTTAGTAGTGGTAAAGTGCTCAGAGTCCAAATACCAATTAAAAGATACAACAAAATGTGAAGATAAGCAGGCAAAAAGTTAGGTGAAGATCACCATAAGGGTGACACGTCTAGCAGCATTTTACACGTGTTTGGACATCCTTCGCTCGCTCTGCATAGTCACATATAACACATTTGTTTTTGCTACATTATTTTGAGAATATGCTGTAAATGTTGTTTGTTATTTATGGACCCTTCTTGGGATTCCGTTTACATATTTTGTACAAGATTGCTGGGAATACTTAACAGCATGGTGTACTGTCTTCTTTGCTCATTCAGGAACAGTTTCTATTGTTAAAACATAACAAAGTCGAACATCTGCATCTCAAGTACAGTAGTTTTATCATATAAACTGTGTCCCATCCCCTTGGGGACAGAGAGATGAATTACAGCATAGACAACTGTTCTGGAGCTACAGCAGAGCCCGACATGTAGCTCTGCGTACAGTAACTTTACACACATGATACTGACCACCTAACTGCATATACCAGGTATGAAGTCCTAGGCCAATCCCAGAGTTCGCAAATATATCCTTGTGCGCACATAGTAGACATAGGCAGATATATAATTTGCCATGCATGGGATTTTTGTCCTATACAGTCTTTTAGTAATGCTAATTACATTGTGTAGTTGCATCTGCCTAATCATCGTAGCACATTTACTTCATAATTCACTCCGATAGTTTCAATAAATGAATTGTAAACTTTCTTTGTGTCTTTCTTATGTTCACTACGGGCATGCATAAGCGAGTAGGTAAGTAACAAATGGGAGAGGATCTCTTTCCACACTTCCCTTTGGGACTACAAAGTCATGTTCGAGATTGCCAAAATCACCTGTTACTCTGGGAAGGTTAGGAGTCCAGGTGAGGCATTGTGAGCTAGTCATGCCTGGGTCGACGGGAACTGAAACCATAGAGAGATTCAGTCGCCACATTCTGACATCCTGTCATCCTAACACACGGTTTTTCGTAACCATCGAAATCCGTGTATATGGAGTCTCTGCAGGAACAATGTGAAACAGTGCAGATGGATTTGCAAAATGCATATCAGTGGTGCAAACTCAAGTACAAGCTGCACTTGATCAGATGAACCTTTCGTCATAGGCTAAGATTTAACTTCAACAATTCAACAATATATACATGGCAGTGAAGCACATTAGGCCCCACAAGGATGGCAGTTAGTTGTAGGTCCATAAACTGTGCACATTTATTAATACATTAGCAATGTTACACATCCAAATCATTCAAATGAGTCATACATTAAAGATCAAGTCAGTGTAATTCAAAGCAATTCAAAATAGCAAATACAAACACAAAGTTGTTCAAGGCAAATTGAGCATGTTTCAGTTTCTCCTGAAAGGAAGTACCCTACTGCTAAGCTAAGACATTGAGAGAATTGGGGGAAATCATGGAGAATGGTTCAGCAAGTAAATCTTCTAAAGGCAGAACTAAATGAAGGTTCACTCATTTAAAAATAATGGATTTGCTAAGGAGTCTAACTCTTTGAGTGGGAGACATAAATCAATCAATGAAGAATTTATATAGTGCTGCTAACCACCCAGTACGGTATCTAGGTGCTTGCAGATCCCAGCTGGCTAATTTGAACAACCAGGTTTTGAGGACCCTTTATAATTCCAGAAGTGAGGTGATGGTCCGGAGATGCCGGTGGAAGCTGTTCCAGGTCTTTGCTGCAATGTAGGAGAAGGGATATCTTCCACCTCTTCTTTGGTGGGTGAGAGCATGTGGGTGAATTATAGGGAAGCAGAGTGTAATCTTCTTGATGGTTAGTGGAAGTTGAGGCAGTGGTTTATGTAGGCGGGTATCCTTGGTTGTGTAGAGCTGTATGTGCATAGATCAGCAGCTTGAATTGGCATCTCTTCTATATTGGGAGACAGTGGAGTCACCTAATGTGTGGTGCGATATGGGTTCGGCATTGGAATATGGTTTCAGTCTTTGTAGAGGTGTGCATTGAACCGTACTTGGAGAGCATTGCCATAGTCCAGTCGGCTGGTGATAAGGGACTGTAGCACAGTGCTTCTTGTGTGCAGGACTAACCATTTGAAGATTCCTCATCGCATTTGCGGAGTGAGGAAGTAGGCAGAGGGGACAGCGTTGATCTGTGATTTCATGGTGAGCTTGTTATCAAGGATGATTCTGAGGTTTCTGGCATGATCGGTGGGGGTGGGGGTGAGTCCTAGGTCTGGGGCCACCAAGAGACATTCCAGTGGTTGCTGTCATTACCAAAGATCAGTATTTTGGTCTTGTCTGTGTTCAGCTTCAGGCAATGGTTCTTCATCCAGTCTGCAATGCTTGTCATGTATTTGTGGAAGTTGGTCCATGTGGTGGTCCGGTCATCGGTGAGGGAGAGGATGAGTTAAGTGTTGTGATATTCTTGGGGTTGGAGGTGAAGGGTGGAAGTCGGACAATCTTTGTCCATCTGGTGAGGAAGGAGGCGATCCATCTGAGCGTGCCCCATTGGATGCCAATGTGGTGAAGTCTTTCAATCAGTGTATGGTGGGACAAAGTGTTGAAGGCTGCCAAGAGATCGAGGGAGAAAAGAGCCACTGTTTTGTCACAGTCAGGAAGGGTTTGGAGTCATCTGTGGCAGTGATCGGGGTGGTCTTGGTGCTCTTATTGCTGTGGAAACCGGACTAGGAGGTGCTGAGTAGCTTATTCTGCTCAAAGTGTTTCATGAGTTGCCAGTTGATGGTCTTTTCCAGAACCTTGCCCAGAAATGGAAGCAAGGAGATGGGTCGGTAGTTTTTGAGTTTGCTGGGGTTGGTGGAGTGCTTTTTACGTACTGGTTTGACTTTGGCGTGTTTCCAGACTTGGAAATGTGACGGTGTGATTTAGGTGTTGAGCAGGGTGGTGAGTTCCTTGCCATTCCTGTAGCTCCCCTGGTTGAAGATGTGATCGGGCCAAGGTCTATGGGAACACCTGAGTAGATGGAATTCATGATTGAGGTGGTGTGGGTGGAGAGCTGGTTCTAGTTGGTCAGTCTGTGGTTCGTGTTGGTTGCAGGGAGGACATATAAGTTGAGGAAGTCTGTGGGTGTTGGTTGGGGTTCAAAGTTTCTGTACATGGCTGCAATCATATCATGAAAGAAGTCAGCGCGGTTGTCGCAGAGCTCTTCTGAGGGGTGATGTTGTTATCACTGGCTGAAGCGTTGGCGAACTCGTTGATGATGTTGAATAGTTCTTTGGTGTTGGCGCTGGTTTCGATGCGTTAGACCATTCTTCTTCATTGCCCTTAACAGGCGGTGGTAGGGGTTGAGGGAGGTCTTGAATGCCATCCTTGCTTGCGCGCCATCTCCTCTCCAGTTGTCTGCTGTCCCATTTTGCTGTTCTGAGTTCTTGGATTCACCAACTGGCCTGTTGGGAGGATCTTCTGTGTCTGGTGCTTCTGATAGGGGCGATGCTGTCAGCACCATTGGTGATCGAGGTGTTGAAGTTCTTAATTCCCTGATCCAGGTTGGTGGTGGCATCTGGGTTGAAGGTGTTGAGAACATCCGTTCAGTGGGTCTCTGAAATATTGCTCCAGCTGTGTTAGGGGGCACTGGCCATCTTGCGGGTAGCGGTGTGGGTGCTGGAGATTCTGAAGTAGATGTTGGAGGGGTTGGTTCATGTGAGCTCTGTGATGTGGCTGTACATGATGCGGTTGCTGGAGGTGAAAATGGGGGCCAGCATGTGTCTTGCAGTGTGTGAGGGGTGGTGAATGATTTGGGTGAGTCAAAGGCTGCTCAAACTGTGGACGAGGAGGGCAGTGCTGTTGTCATTGGGGTTGTTGAGGTGGGAGTTGAAGTCACCAAGTAAGGTGTTATTATTGGAGTCCAGGGCAAGAAACGCAACAAAGTCTGCGATGGTATTGCAGAAGCTGGAGTGCAGGCTTGGGGTTGGTATGATAGGGTGCCACTGATGGTTGACTTCTCGTCTGTGTGGAGCTTGAAGTTGAGATGTTCCATGGGGCGGTGGTATTGTCGGTGGTGGTGGTGCATTGGATGAGCTCTTTGTGGATAGTGACTTTTGCTCCTCCTGTCTTATTGGTACAATCCTGGTTAATGATTTTGCATCTGGAATAGCTGTGGTGATGTCGGGAGAAGACAATGGGTCGAGCCTGGTCTCGGTGAAGAAGTTGATGTTGGGTGCCAGGGTGACAATAAAGTCCCACAACACAGCGGAAAGCTTGAATATCCAGCACATGTTGAGGAGTAAACTGTGGAGCTGGAGGCTATCTTCTGGTATGGTGTGGTGTGGTGAGAAGTTTGTGTTGAGCTCTGCAGCATGAAGGTGGGCATGCTGAAGCAGGAGAAGGTGCAGCTGGCGCAGGAAAATGGTCCTACCATAGAGTGGGGTGTGGTGTTGCAACAGTGTTCGTTGGGGCATCCAGTGTTCAGGGCTCAGAGGATGACGGCGTTGTGTCTGTGAAGGGGCCAGGAACCAGGGGTCCTGGCACTGGGGTTCAGTACAGGTGTGGATGGACACAGATGGACTTGCCTTTGGCGCATCATTGGCATGCCCATGGCCCAGCCATGGCACAGTCATGCTGCGTCCTCCATTAAGTAGGTCCTGGGAGGAGGGAGGGGTGCTGGGTGGCAGTGAACAAGATCCAACACTCCCTACGGTTTTCAGGAAGAGGGGACCAGTATGGATAGAATGTTCCGTGATAAATAGGTTTCATCCATCTTCACAGCTATCGCACAATGGAAGTTTTCAACTGTACCGCATTCGGAAGATATTTGTAACAGGATGGTAAGTCATGGTCAGCCTGTTCTCATCATAGGTGTAAAAGTTTATTAACTGTGGTTAAATTAATGGAAAATCACACTTTATATCTGTTTATAGGATGTGCAGATTAGTATATATGTTATGCAAATCGATAAAAAGTGACAGAGCATCACCAAGTGCAATTCTTTTTTGCTTCTGCAACCCTTACCCATGAGAGTAGCAGGAACAGTTGGAACAAGCTCATTGAAGAACTCCATTGGGGAACTTGAGGAAAGGAATTCATAAGTGATTTTGCAGGTGGTTAGCAGTACAGCCTATCACTCACACAATTGTTTGAGTAATCACTAGCACTGACACAGCAAATTCAGGTGAGAACTAACACAGAAAACGTAGGTCCTCATTTATGGCATTTTAGCGTAGGGCCTGCCCAGAAAGGCAGTTTGCTGTACTACCTTACGTCAAGGTGAAAGCGCAGGAATGCAGCGCATTAAAGCAATGCGATGCATTCCTGCCATTTCTGACTGAGCTAGCACCATTTCAGCAACCTAGCATCAATATATGCACTCTTGCACCTTGGTGCAAGGGTGCCTCTGTTGCAGGCAGGATTATTTTTGTGCAGAGAGGGGCACCTTCCTGCACAAAAGCAATCCTAAGAGGTGTTTTCCTCTTTCCATGTGTGTATGAATGCAGCACACATGGAAAGAGGAAATAATAAGGAGAAATTAAGTAATTTCTCCTCATTACGCCTCATCTTGAGAGGCACACATATTTGGCACTTCACCAGGTTTGCGTGTTTTGGTAAATATGGGGCAGCGTTAAATTCCATGGGTGTTGCGTAGGAAAACGCACTGCAACATCCATGGAATGACTCGTGGGCTCAGAGCAATGATTTGCAATGCGTCGCCTTACTCAGGATTTATGAGGCCACTCAAAGGCTCGCAGGCTCGCTTTGTGTGGCTTCATTAAGCTTTTCAAGAGCCCTGCGTCACGCATGTACCACTTTACTTGGTGCAAAAGTGACGCTGGGCTCTCATAAATAAGCCCTGTAGTTTAGAGTTCCTTTAATAGTATGCCTGCAATATTATACATAACACCCTGTACCTCTTACACTGTGCTAGTTACTATAATTCGCTGTAGAGTGCAGAACTATATCACACAGAACAATCTACACAGTCTGTGTTGTTGTCAAAATATTTCTTTTTCATATATATTTTTCACCTTATGTACACTCCTGCTCTCTCAATACCTTGGTTCTCATACGAGCGAAAGCATATGTAAGAAGGGAAACTGTGTATTATTATTTGCCATTATAATTACACATGTTTAATAACATAATTAACATAATATATGTAAGTGAGGGGGGAGGAGTTGGCCTAACGGCTAGGGCGGTCGACCTCAAATCTGGGGAACTGGGTTTGAGTCTCAGCAATGACGCTGAACATCCTAGGATTCTGGCCAAATCACTTAATCTCCCCGTGCCTAACAAAAAAATTAATGTGTCCTCATGTAATGCAACTGGTGCTCTGTAAAGCACTCTGATATCCAATTCGGGTCAAGTTTGCGCTATATAAAACTCTGTGAAAAAAAAAGTAATTAAAAGCCAAACGATACGTGTGAATTTCCTTGCTTTGTCCTTGTGTACAATATAAACAGCTCAATTTCAACCTAGAAGTCTGAAAATAATTCCATTACTGGGCACTGAGAGCCCTTTTCCTATTGTACTGTAGAAGGATGGGGCTTTAAGGTTGCTAATATACCATGACAGTAGACTCTATGGCATGGCAGCAGTGGTGGTGGAGAGCCCAGGGGACAGCAGCACTTGTTAATTAATCAATGTTTAAAATCGAGTCTCCCTGGGGGGGCGTGGCTACGGCGCCGAGGCGAAATGGCGGACCCAGCGTGATCTCCGCTGCATCGCAGAACTCTGTTTACATTTAAGAGCTACATATCCGTCCTCCAGGGGTGCTGAGCATCGGAATTGTTTTTCCGAGGATGCGGTGAGTTTGAAGACCGCTTCTCGGACAAAATTACATCTTTGCTGAACCGCTGTCACCTCTCGGCAATTTCATCCTGTGAGAGACGCAAGCGGACACCATTTTAGGTCTCTGCTCTCGCGTCTTATTTTACATTCAAGCGCTGCCGTTTTCAGCTGTTTTCATTGGAAAACAAGTTTAAATGCATGCTGCCTGCATTTTTCAGCCGCAGTAATGCATCTTTATTGCTGCAATGAGTGAATTCACCTTCTCCTGGCATTTTCTAGTGAATTTGGACTGCTTTTGACACTATGCATTTTTTCCTCTGCCTTATTATATACCTTTCTCTCATGCAATGTCCAGCAATCTGAGGAAATTGAGCAGTCCCTCTGTCTACTAATGCTGCCTTTTATTTTCTGAGGAAAATTAATTGTAGTTCATCTAGTATTTTTGTTTTTTGGAAGAATTTTTCATTATTAAGTTTAAATGCATGCTGCCTCCGATTTTCAGCCACAGTATTGCCCTGTTATTGCTGCAATGAGTGAATGTACCTTCTCCTGGCATTTCCTAGTGGATTTGGACTGTTTTTGATAATATGCATTTTTTCCTCTGCCTCGTTATATAACTTTCTCTCATGCAATCTGCGGAAATTGAGCAGTCCCTTTGTCTAATGATGCTGCCATTTACTTTCTGAGGAAAATGACTTGTGGTTCATCTGGTGTTTCTGCTTTTTTGGAGGAATTTATCATCATCAGTCTAGTTTACGTTACTTATAACGGTCATTATATCTACACTAGTTTTTGAGGTTTTCTGCGGCAATTCTTGCACATTCTCTATTTTTACTCCTGTTGGTGATTTCCTATACAAACTACAATGGCTAATGAATCTCACATCGCCACATATTCTATACCTGGGACAAAACCGAAAAGACATAAAAATTACCCGACTTCTCCCATTCATTCTTCTCAGAATCCCGTTTTAGATTCCATATTGGATGAAGTCCGTGGTCTTCAACCATTTATGTCCATGACAAATGAAAAGTTAAAACAGATTGAGGAGAGATGAATTGTTATGGAAGGTAAAGTTCTGTAACTGGAACAACGTGTTAGCAATCTGCAAGATGCTTCTTCAAAGATACCTCTACTGGAATAGGAAATTCATAAGCTAAGAATCCACACTGAGGACCTTGAAAACCAAAATCGCAGAAATAATTTACGCCTTTATGGACTTCCCGAAAACATTGAAGGTGCAGACAAGGTATTGTTTCTTCAGAAATTCCTTCCAGAACTTCTAGATCTTCAAGTGTCAGCCAGTCCCCTCAATATACAAAGAGCTCATCGCCTGGGACGTCTACATCCTAACGCTACCATACCACGTGGAATCATCATGCTTTTTCTAGAATTTACCGAGCTGATGCATGTGTTGAAGGCTGTAAGACTTAAACATTGTCTCATTTGGTCTGGTCATAATCTTTTTATATCCCAGGATATCTCTAATGCAACAAATGCTCGTCGCAAAGAATTTCTTGCTTTACACCCTCAAATGAGACACCTAAATAAACATCCAATATGGAATCCTCCATCCTTGTCTCTACAAGATTACTCATGGTGGTCGGTCACGCTCCTTTGATGACCCAGAAAAACTTAAACTCTACAAAATTGTTCATCCAATGGAATAGATACCAATAATTGATTTTTCTATTTTTTAGGAATACTGCTTTGAATCCATAATATAATTTAATTTAATGTTCTCACTTTATTTGTTTTTCCGTCTCTTCATTAAGCTCTATTTTCCTTTCTTCTCCTGTATACTTATTGCTGAGGACCGTGCTCTCTGGCGCCACTATGCTCCCCTGTTTTCGTCTTCTCTCTTTTTTACAGTTCTGGCTGTTATGCCTTGATCTGTTTGGTTACTTCTTTCTTCTGATTCTTTTATTTTCTTTCTCCTTCTCTCTTCTTTCCTTTCCTTTAGTTTCATATTTTGATAAATGTTTTTCTTCAGTACTTATTTTCTATTACTTTATTCCTGTTTTTTTTAGCACTATTTCCTCCTTTCATATTGAACAATGTCTTTCCATTTTATCTCTTGTTGTTTATACAGTTTTGTGTCCCTGTTTCCTTGTGTACCCCTTCCTCACACATCATGGCTAATGTGGTCTCATGGAATTTTCGTGGTCTTGGTCATCCAGTCAAGCGTCAAAAGGTATTGTCTCATTTAGCTAAATTGAATACTCAAGTTGCTTTTTTACAGGAAACACATTGTAATGATAAAGAGTCTCTTAAACTTAAACGCCAATGGGTTAATCAAATTGTTTTTTCTCATGCTAATGATCGTCATGGTGGAGTTGCTATAATGTTTCATAAATCTATCAATGCGCAGATTCTCTCATCACATTGTGATCCCTTAGGTCGTTGGGTAATGGCTGATTTTATCATAAACAAAAGACAAGTGACTCTCTTTAATATTTATGGTCCTGTCAAACCAGATCCGGAATTCTAGCAATTCATAAAATTGAAATTATTATCTGTATCTAATTATAACATTGTGATTGGTGGTGATTTTAACAACTGGTTAGACCCATTTTCAAATAGGAAATCTAAATGCAAGTTTAAACCTGATAAAACTCATAAATCATTTCAATCAGCCATTTCCTCTCGTCCACTATTTGATACATGAAAACGTGTAATCCAGATACCACAGAATCCTGTACACCATACTAGATCTCGCTTTGATTCTATTTTAATCTCCAAACCACTGTTACCTTCCTAACATCTGAAATTGGTTCTATTTTGATTTCTGACCATGCTCCTGTTTCTACCTCTATTGACCTGTCTCTCTCCACATGTAAACAAAGTCAATGGCAATTTAATAACCACCTCTTATCAGATCGTACTTTTATGTCAGAAGCGACATCCTTTATTAAGGAATATTTTGTATTCAATAATTCAACTGATACATCATTACATACATAATTACAAACAAATGGGATGCATTTAAAGCATCCTTTCGCGTCTTTGCTATTGCATATTCTTTAAAGAAAAATAAACTAATGTCGGCTAAATATAAGGAAACGCTAGCTCATATCAAAACATTAGAACACAATTAGCACTCATCCAAATCCACTTCATCTCTACAACAATAATTAAAGCTAAGTCCACCCTGAGTAAAATACTTACTACAGATACATGTAATATCCTCCTTAAGATTAAATCAAAATATCACGGAGGTCAGATCAAAGGAGGGAAAATGTTAGCAAATTATTTAAAAATCAAATCAGAGCGGAAAACTATTGGACCTATTCATTCAGAATTAAATAACTCACTCCTATCAACGGACTCTGATATTATTTCTACATTTCAATCATATTACAATCTTTTATACACAGAAACTGCACTCCCACTGAAGAAGACTTTACCTCTTTTTTCGAAGATATCCCCAAACCTAATACCTCCCCGAATATTTTCAAACAACTTGAGGAGGATATATCTCTTCAAGAAATTTCTGATGCTCTCAAATCCTTGAAAAAAGCAAAGGCACCTGGCCCTGATGATTTTTCAGTGGAATTTTTCATATCCTTCTCCTCAGTCTTTACCCCTCGATTATTAGAAATTTGTAACTCTTTCATATCTAACTCTAAAGCCAGTGGTTCTTTTCTGGAAGCCCTTATTATTGTAATTCCTAAGCCTGATAAAGACCCATCCTTTTGCAAAAATGTTCATCCTAGATCCTTAATCAATTATGATTGTAAAATCTTTTCAAAGATCTTGGCTTCTCGTCTAGAGAAAGTTATACCCTATACTATTAAACCGGATCAAGCTGGGTTTGTTAGGGGGCGCTTGGCTTCAGCTAATTGTAGTGTAGTTCCTAGTTTCCCACTAGGCCCTGCGCATTGGAATAACATAAACAGTAGTATCGACGTGGAACTGCTTATATTCCAGGCCTCCACTGACTATGCTAAACTTAATTGGGTTGTGTTACCAACTAGCTCAGAGGTCACTGGAAACTTTCTTCTCTGCATAGGAAGTGATCAGCTTCCTTGGCACAGACAAGAAGGGATTCAGTTTTCCAACAACCGTGCAACATGACAACTTTGCTCCTCAGATCAAGAGTCGATCTCTAGGGTCGTGTGAAACAATAGACATGTATTTCACTCAGTCAGTCTAGTGCAGTTTACTTTCACGAGATGTAGAGAATAGAGAGATGGGCGTTTGTCAATAAAGGGTTAACATTTATTGAACAGTCTTTCTTCTCGTACAAGAGAAATGAATTGCCACAATTGCAATAATTGTTATTATAAAAAGTACGTACAGTAAGATAAGTATTGCGAAATAGAACTGTAAAAGCATTGATATGGTTTCTTAGCCATACAATGGTTTAAAGTAATAAAACATATATACAGTCATATATACATTAGGCTAACATACTCAACTGGTGCTTCTAACTAAGCCTACCCCAGTGTGCCTGACCTAAGCCTAACACGTGAAAAGGGGAGTAAGTAAGTAGCTTAAGTTAAGTTGGTTTTGCCAAGGTTTGTTTCAAGAATTCTCGTCTAAGGGTTTAGTCAACACCATACCTCTGAATAGAATGATGGAGGATTGGTATCTCCTTCAGGGGTCTCTCTCGATATCCCAGTCACCCGCGAGGGTAAACCGGAAGCGCCGGGACTGGATTTCTCTGCACGAGAAAGGCAGCGGCTTCTCTTCAGCGCGTCGAGGAAGGAGGGGGGACAGCGTCCGCGGGCAGCTGGAATCTGCTGGATGTCTTCGCAGAGGGACGGCTGTTCAGCTCCTTAAGCGTACTGCACCATAGGTCGCGCTTTAGCGGTGATAATGGTATCAGCAGCTTCACCACCACAGGATAGCAGGCTGCAGCGACAGAGTGCTAGATTTACCAACACAGGGTCATGCAGGCAGCTGGCATCAGCAACAGGCAACGAACATTGCTTAAGGCAACGTTGGTAATATTTATACCTGACAGGTGCCGGGTTTGACGCAAGTTTGCTGGACATAAGACGTCAATTAAAGATGTCACTAGGAAGTGATAGTTATCAGTTGCTCATTAGAGTTCCATTACTAATCAAAACATAGCAAGCGGGGATTTCCAGGTTTGCTAAGTTTTTATCTTGTTGAAGAACCGGAGTGTTATCTAGGAATATCAGATAGTGACTGCTGCTCTGTCATTGCACTAATTGGTCGCAAAGGAAGTAGCAGAGAGTCATGCTGGAATGTGGCTCTGTTCGTGTGAGGCCAGAGATGACTTTTCAGAAAATCGCACTTGAACGGTTATGCCAATATAGGGAATAAATGAGTTTATAGCCGAATAGGGGCATAAGGTCACAGTATCGATCAGGAACCTAGATAAACACGCAACACCCACTCCACGGGTTAATGTCCATCAAAATTACTAAAACTAAGCAATTAGATGCATGTGTAACATTGCCCACCCCAAAATACATAAATGCATTCGAAATAGGCGTACTTGTAATACATGGAATATAGGTACTGTACGTTTTTTAAAGCATAGTAATCATTCAAAAATTATTGCATATGAAATCAATGAACGATTATGCATAAAGAATTACACATGAAGTATCTCTGACAGAAGAAATGCGAGATAAATCATCACATAAAAATGCATTGTAATAACATGTGTGCTAGAGGCTGGTGTAATGTTGTTATGTCTCTAGATGTGTTTAGAAATAGAAGTGTGAAGCTTCTGTTCTCTAAGAATAGTTTTTACGTTAAGCAAAGAATTGTTCGTGCCAAAAAAAGGGTCAATATTGAAAAAATTGTCCAATTCAAAGAATAGATTTCCAAAGCTCTTGGCAGTTTTTGTTGATTAAAACTGAAGGCCGAATTCAGAGTTCATGGGAACACTGTGTGTCGGAAAGCTTCTAAAAGTTATTGTTTCTCTGTGGGTGAGAACATCGTATCAGACAGGCTCTCAAAGAATTGGTCTACAAATTCAGGTGATAGTTCAACCAAATTAGATAGCGCTGTAACTGGGCAGGTGTGAGAATGATTGCTGTCATCGAAGGCAGGACCAGCAATGCTCACAGAACGTTGTACCTGGGTGATGTTGCTTTTGTCACTCGCTCCACTGTTACCACTTGGCTGTAGTACAGGAGTCTCCACAAATGCCGTCATCAGGATTGGTAGCCGCTGGGGACAACACAATGCGTGAGCCGTTATTGGACTGAGCAAAGTATCGACGTCCATTGATACTGCTGATGGAAGTGAAAGACAGATGTCCAACACGCATTCATCTCCGCAAAGCATACACCGTAGCACAGGTAAAATGCAATTTTGCCATATCGGTCTGAATGAAAGGAACCAGGTCATGTTTAGATCTCTCAGCCTGGCCAATCCAAGGACGTTAGTTATCCTGTCCCGGTAGCGCATTGCTAGGATTGTCTCTTCCATTCCCATGGGAGCTATGTCTGAGCCGAGGCTTGCCATAACGTAGCAGGAGGGTCAAAAATAGAATCCCTGCGACGAGTCCCAAAAATAATGGTATGCCGCCAAAAATGGAGTGCACAAAATTAGGAAAGATTCCCAAAATTGCCTGGAAGGGTGTTAGCAGTCCCATAAAGACTGTCTTAAATATGCCTGGGATGCTTGTTGCACTAGACATGTTAAGGAGTTGGCTGAACATTTCTACGAAATGCACGGGGCAATTTGTTGATAAAAGGTCATGAACTTCAGTAGCCGTCCTTGCGACTAGAAGATCATACGTCTCTTTAGATGACGTTATAGGCACTGTTGTCTGTAAAAGTACAGATTTCATTTTGCTTAATGTATCAATTCGTATAGAATAGAGATTCAGACGAGGCCAGAGGGGAGTCACTATGTCTGGAGGCCCGCTCGGGAACAATGCTTGCATACAACATTTGACCATGGACGTTACTTCTATTAGATAACTTTTCCCTGGCGCGAGGCCACAACATCTGTGATCCGTTCTAAGAATGTAACTCCCGTTTGCGAGTTGCATAAAGAAGGGCTCTATCTGAGTTGCAGGTGTGACTAGCTGGTGGCATGAAAGGTTGTTTGAATTTCCATCACATGCTCCGTGTAAATCAATACCTTGACACAAAAGTATACCGCTTAGTGAATGTTTACAGTTCTCACCACTAAGAAATACATTTTTGTCACTGTCACTATAGCAAGAATGAGTGTATGGTAATTTCCATGTAGATTTTACATATCCTTTACCCAATTGTTCATACTGGCCAGCAGGTATGTACTCAAGGCACTTTTTAAACCGGAAAGTTGTTATCGGAATTGTGATAATTCCGTGTATTATCCATTCAATGACAGGACTCTCTGACATTGTCAATGGTAATCTCTCGAGTTTTTCGATGCTCAGGATTGTATAGTCTGCTCCTTTCTGTGCCAAACTGATCTGTTTATCAGTAAGGTTAAAACTGGAAAATAATGACGTTGTGTTGATTAAACGCCAAGGCACATAGCCTGAACGAAGATTTTGCAGCGTCCAGCCTAATTCTATAATAGAGCGTAATGGAGACTGGCCATGTTGTAACATTAGCAAATCTCTGTCTATCACATCAAAGGCAGAGGATACAATATTGTCCAACGAATATATTCTGGAAGACAGAGTCATTAACCCATTGTCTACCACAGAAAGTGATTTCTCCAAATTAATACGATCAATTTCTCGTATTTTTTCAGCAGTTTCAATTTGCTTTACTTTCCAAGCCTCGTTGTAAGCAGCATAGATACTGGTCGCTATGAAACGCTTTTGACGCTGTTTGCGTGGTCCAAGAATGAAATCGCGCAAATCAGCACCTTCTTTTAGTAAAGACAAGTGTTGCTTAATTTCAGCCAGTGTGGATGATTTTAGCCATTCTAGGCAGAGTTTCCCTACACTGTATGTTGTTATAATCCCTGGATGTTGTCTCTGGGAATATCTAGAGTCTAATCTGGTCATTTTTAAACCCTGTGTTTTATTCAGGAATCTATCTTGACAGCTATTTGTGTCAGTAGGCCAGATTAACCACTTTTTCCAATCAGGATGTGTTCTGTTGAAATGTAAAATTTTTGACACGTCTAACTCAATATCTGTGGTTATATTCTCAGCTATTGGCTTTGGAATAGACGGTGTTTTAAGGTCTTTGTTCTTAGCTAGGCCAAGACAAGATGTTTGGTGTATTGTGTCATTTAAAAACAACATTTGTTCTGGTATCATGCAGGTTCTAAATAGTGCTTCTATGCCTTGCACCTGCCAATCTTTTGTACCCCAGATTGTTTTCGTTTCAATATTATTTTTCCAATAATCAAAACCAAATGTCATCATTTTGTCATAAAATGCTTCTGAATATATCAATTTAGAATTTGTCAGCATTGTTTTCATTCCTGTTTTATCTAATAGTTTGTAATAAAACGTTTCTGCATCACTGGTGTTAAACCCTGAGAAGTATTTGAATTTCTCAAAAAATGCTTTAGAACTGCTTTTAGGTGGTGTAGAACAATGTTCCCATTGATTATACATAAAAACATTTCTAGGCTGTGCAGATTTATGCAAGTAATGATCCCCATAGTGGGTGTAACAGAATAATTGCTCATAACTAGATGAACCTTGTAAATAATCATGATCTGTGAATCTAGCTGACATTACTAAATCAGACATTATGTCATTAATACTGTTAAAGTCCCAATCATCAGAGAATGTACTAGGTGTCACAAAGTCACTTAAGGAAACCTTTAGTTGATGAGGATACTTCAGGATTTCGACCGGACCATAGATCTCATAGTCTGTTTTCTCCCATACTACCCCACCAGGTATTGGAATTGCTGTGACATTTACTGTTGACAGTTCTCTTTTCTTCACGTGGGATGATCTGTGTGGTTTCAGGACTAGGTTGATGTTCTGACTTGCTGTGTCCATTGTAATATATTTTCCTTCAATGAATTTTCCCAAACACAGTACCATGATGAGCCAAAGCAGGAGGAAAAATACACCTAGACCGAACCAGAACTCTAGCCAAGGGGAAACAAGGTAGATTTCCTTCAGTTGATGAAAGAGTTCTGTTGCTTTTTCTTTAAAAGACTTTTGTGTTTCTGGCATCACTTCGGGGTCGTTTAGATCTTCAGAGAAGTTGTCGAAGTTGATGAAATAACCAGAGGCAGTTCTGTCAATTGATGGGATTGTTCTTTCAATCTGTCTCTCGGTAGCACTTTCTGATGCCACATCATTGTAGACTGGTGTTGTTTCTTGACGAACTGTTTCAATCTGTGTTTCAAGAGGCACGAGTTCCATGGCATTATTGCATAGTCCTTCATTGTGCACTGCAGGCTGATCGAATGTGATGAGTCTTTCAGTTTGAACCTCTTGGATTGTTGCAAGTTTGGGTATTCTGTTGTTTCTTGGGAGTCCACTGGGCCTACTGTTGATTATAGGCCACATGCTTGTGGTTTTACCAGATCGATAGACACGACTCTGTTCTCCTTTTTACCAGCAAGGGGCGGTAGCACAACTGATCTTGTTCCGGTGACTGCCAAGACAGGTACTGCTTTTCTGTAAGAAGGCCCAAATTCCTTCTTAACCGCGATCTTTTCTCTGACTAGATCCCCAATCTTTGGAATCCAGACAGGCCTTGCTGGGGCTGTTGCGGGTGGTGCCTCGTCAGTGGTACTTGGCTGTTGCTTTAACTTTATGTTGCTTAATGATTTTCTTGTTTCATTCAGTTCCTGTAAAACAGCCAAACGATCCTTTACATCAAAGTGCTTTGTTTCTTCTTGTACCACTGACATCTGACTTATCGAGGTCTTGAACTCGCATTCTAATTCCGAACAATAGTTCGTATGGGCTGAAACCTTTTAGAGAATTTCTTGGCATGTTGTTAAGACTAGTCTGGACACTTATTAAATGTTTGACCCACCCAGCGCCTGAACCTAATACCTTCGCTGTTATAGATTGCTTTATGTCCCGGTTTTTTCTTTCTACCACACTGTTCCCTTCCGGGGTATGACGGACAAGAATACCGCAACCCAATTCCCATGCTAGCCATGGCCTCCTTATAGGCTCGAGAGCTGAAAGCAGGACCCTGGTCAGAATGGAACGTGGTAATTGCGTATATGCCGATATGGACTCGCAAATCTTTTATAACCGTTCTAGCGTCAGCCGAGCGCTGGAGGCCTCATTTTTTTAAGTGCTTTTCGTCTTAATGGTGTACACTGGGACGCGCTTCTCTTCTTTGATTGCGCAGATAGACCGTCTTATGCTGTCTAGAAGGGATCCTGAAACTACACTGGCCTGTTCATTTCTGCGATCTCGGTTGCAGTTTTCACAATTTTGAGCAAAACATCGAATATCTATACTCATTCCTGGCCACCAGTACTCTGATTGCAATTCTTTCAGAGAGGCTTTGATTGTTTGGTGTTTCCTACCCAACCCCATGTGTGCTTCCAGTAAGAGGAAGCCCCTCCTGCTCCTGTTTGGAATTACTCTGTCCCCCACTCCAGGGATTCGAGCAAAAGGAACGGAGTTTGCATCGATAATGTATGCATAATTGAGTGGATAGTTTACGGGTAGTGCTGCACAGTCGCCTTTTACGGTCGTTTTTACTGCCAGCATGGTTTCCCCGTCTATATACTTATCTGTACGCTTTTTTGTGGCTACGGAAGCCGGTTTAGTTGCTTCCGCGGTGGCTGTATTAGCCAATGAATTCCCTGCAACGTGAACGCCATCACGTCGAAGACTCTGTGCGTGAATCACGTGAGTCTTTTGTAGTTCTTTGTATAAAAGAGCTACCTGTTTCCAGAGCATTTTATGCTTTATTGTGGCACCTGTGTCATCTTTGTAGTCGTTTTCGATCCAACTCTGCAGTTTATTGTTGTAAGAATTGACGCAAAAATGAGAATCGCACACTATAAGTGTGGGGAATTCGCGTTCTGCATTTTCGAGCGCCATCTTTAAACATCTGATTTCAGTTCTTTGAGCCGAACAGTACTTTACTGATTCAGTTTTTGTTATTTTCGGTTTGATTTTACCGCACAGCCAACGACATTTAATGATCGCACATGCTGCATCGTAGGATTTTCTCTCTACGTTGAAATGCTGTACAGAGCTATCTGTATAGATTATACAGGCGTATTGTGGGAGAGGCAGAATTTCGATTGGCAGAGGATATTCTTCTTCATATTCTAAATCATTCAGTTCTTTGTATTGCGGGGCGAAATAGTATTTTACGTCTTCCGCTCCTAGAGAATCTATGTACTGTATCCATTTCGGATCCAGTGACACTGTAGGCAGGTTTACTGGGCTGAATAGCGCCTCGAAGGCGGATTCCGCTGTAAGGATATTAATCCGTTTGCCGTGTGCTAGTTCTCGTTCATTTGCTAATGCGATTTGCACTGCGTTCACAGTTCTTTCTGTGTGACTGAATGCTTTTTCTGCTTGTGTGTACAAGTGAGATTTAATTGAGATAGGTACCTTTTCTCCCTCATTAGAGGTTAGGTACGTGAATCCGCATCTTCCTGGGATGACTCGGATTACAAGATCGATCGTGTTATCACGTGTATCTAATTTTGTTTTTGCTAACATGTCTGTTTGCAGTGATCTCAAAATTTCTGTGTGTTTTTGAGTCCAATTGATTTGTTTTAAATCAGGTTTTATTAGTTCGTAGAGAGGTTTAACCCTCTCTGCGTAATTTAGGATGTAAGTTCTTCCGAAATTCAGAAAACCTAGAATGGATTGTAAATTCTTCAGCGTTTTTGGAGCTTGGAGTACAGCGCACTTCTCTAAGAAGTTGTCCGCTAGGCTTTTCCCTTCACTTGATAATTCGTACCCTAAAAACAGTACCGTCAGATGGGCAATTCGAGACTTTTTAAAGTTAAATTTGTAACCCTCTGCTGCGAACCCAAGTATAATGGTGTTCACTCTTTTCAAATGAGTATCCAAGTCGTCGTCTGTGAGATAAATATCATCTACGTAAGATAATGCTTCATCATCATAGATTTGTAGTAACTCTGTTACCCTAGCTGAGAATAGTCCTGGGCTGTTCTTGAACCCCTGTGGGAGTCGACAGAATTTTTTCTGCGACCCAAATGCGGAGAAAGCGGTCAAATATCTGCTTTCTGGTGCAATGTTTTGACAAAAGAAGCCATTAGATATGTCTAATGTCGTTTTATATTTTTTCCTAACTATGTTATTCATTAGGGCTGCACTATGCGAGTTTTGTACTGCAAAAGTTTTACAACATGTATTAAGATGTCTGTAGTCCAAAACTAGACGATATGAATTGTCTGGCTTGGAGACAGGAAACAAAGGATTGTTCATTTGAGAGGTGCATGTTTCAATCACCCCCTGGTACTCAAGTTGATCTAAGATCTCCCTGACCTGTTTTTTAGCTTCTTGCTTTATCGGATACTGCCTTTGGGCAGTTGGTTCACTTTTTAGTTGGATTTTGTGAGGAGGTGAATCCTCATCCCATCCTACATGATTTTTATATAATGCAGGTGCCTGGGCCACTGCCCATTTCCTTGCATATGTATATTTTTTGTGAATCGGTATGTGATTCGAGAAGGCAGGCATAATCACTTCTTCGCCACGAGGGCACTCCCTGACAAACTCCGGGGGCCAATCTTTTTCAGCTAACAGACTATCATAGCCTTTTGAGAGCTTATCCCAAAATAGACCCTTAATTTTCCTAGTCTTATCACCCTCCATACGCAATGTTATTTCGTATATTTTATGGAGCTCGCTAAGTCTGGCGTCGGCAGTTTCAACCTGAATGTACTCATTCGTGTCCACTGTCTCCAGATGACTCATCAAGTTCTTGCGCGCTATACTGATTTCTGCTGCACTGTCCAACATTGTCAATGCCCACTCCCCGTTTTTCAACTGTGTCCTCAGTATTCTCGGCATGGTTGATTACTCTAATACTGGCTACCTTTTTTTTAGGAAATTGAGATTTTTTACTCTGAGCAGGTTCCTTGTCTTTGGACTTGGTGTGCTCTCCTGGGTCTGACCGTCCTCTTCTTTCCGAATTCTGTGGAAGAGATCGAGAGGGACGTGTATCAATACTTTGATATCTATCAGGTTTTTTCAGATTATCCCTATTTCTAAGGTTATATCTTTTCTCAGAGGGCTCCCTCTGGGGAGACTGGCGTTCTCGAGTCGGAGTTCTTTCCATCCGTCGAGGAGACCTTCCTCTGGACTGGAAAACTTTTTCATTGGGAGTGGATTGTTTATTTCCATCCCAGCTCTTTTTAGGAGTGTTTAAATTATTTTTAATAAATAATTTTTCAGGATTTTCGAGCAGTTGGGGCTTTACCGGTTTCCCACCCAAGCTGTCTCTACCTAATTCTTCATAGCATTTTTCTATGATTTTTGCAAGCTCAACAGGATCTTTTATATCTGTTTCCCTCAACTTCTGGCGAATCGCCACAGATGCTGCTTCTCCTCTAATGTTGGCTAATAATATAGCCGAGACCTGCTTGAAGTCTTTCAGTAATTTCATACCTAGATTTAAAGCGGGCTCTGGACCGAATTCATTTTGAATCTGTTTTAGCACTTCTGGTTTTACCGCCATAAACGGAACACCGTGTGTTTTTGTATAAATGGAAGCAAAGACTGTACCCCAAGTGTCGCAGTCCTCCACGTGTGGTGCGATTCCCATCGGAAGGCAGATGGTCAAGATTCTGTGTTTCTCAATAGGGGTAGTATCAGGAAATACTGCCTCTATTTGAGTAATTTTCTGTGCTAACCAGAAAGGAATTTGTTCCCGTTTTACGGGTGTTTTACCAAGACATGATTGTATGTTCTGTGGTGTAATTTTATTTGTGTTCCCCTGATGAGGGGTCAGCTGGTGTGAATTAACAGCTGGCTGGACTGTTGCAGTCCGCATTACATATTGGACTAATTGCCTATGTATTTTTATTAATGTGTTTAGCTGTACTAACAGCTCTTCTCTTGACATTCTTGCAATGTCAGGATGTGGTGTGTAGCTGGCTAGAACCGGCCACGTTGCTCCTGGTCTCCCTAGAGGACCGAGCCTAGTTATGTGATTATTGTGTTTTAGGGCGCCATTAAACCAGAGCAGGTGCTCTTGAAATTTAAGTGGGATTTCAATCTCCTCGAAAGGAGCGTACTCTCCCGGAGGTTCCTCTATTTTGTAATAGTGAAACTCTTGTGTTCTAGCGTTTGCCGCTGGAAAGTTTATCCATGAATAGAATACCTCTGTCTGCCGATACTCGTGAGCCTCTATCACGAAAATTACTGTACCACCTTGAGGTGTCAGTCCGTTTTCTATAAGTTTTAAAGTTATAGATCTTCTTAAGTGAACCGGGATGATAATAGCATCCGGGTCTGCTTGTTCGGGACCTTGCTGAGTCGCATCTACTGCGGCCCCAGAGGTTCCGTTGTTTTCTACCGACATTTGTTAAAATGCAGGTTTGCAGAGTAGGTCTCCAAGGAGACAAAGATTAGGTGCACAATATTTTGGAACACTGTATCCTTCAACGTTGAATAAACCAGAGCTTTACATAGGAATCTCTTCCTACTAAGGTTGGGCGGATTTTAACCTTTCACCCACTCCAGACGTCTATTGGAGTATTTACCGGAGAAAGGGGTCTGTGTGAAATATGCACGACTGAGTTACTCTACTGTCTTGCGTTAGTTTATCGCCTTACCAAACGTTGGGCGCCATGTAGTGTAGTTCCTAGTTTCCCACTAGGCCCTGCGCATTGGAATAACATAAACAGTAGTATCGACGTGGAACTGCTTATATTCCAGGCCTCCACTGACTATGCTAAACTTAATTGGGTTGTGTTACCAACTAGCTCAGAGGTCACTGGAAACTTTCTTCTCTGCATAGGAAGTGATCAGCTTCCTTGGCACAGACAAGAAGGGATTCAGTTTTCCAACAACCGTGCAACATGACAACTTTGCTCCTCAGATCAAGAGTCGATCTCTAGGGTTGTGTGAAACAATAGACATGTATTTCACTCAGTCAGTCTAGTGCAGTTTACTTTCACGAGATGTAGAGAATAGAGAGACGGGCGTTTGTCAATAAAGGGTTAACATTTATTGAACAGTCTTTCTTCTTGTACAAGAGAAATGAATTGCCACAATTGCAATAATTGTTATTATAAAAAGTACGTACAGTAAGATAAGTATTGCGAAATAGAACTGTAAAAGCATTGATATGGTTTCTTAGCCATACAATGGTTTAAAGTAATAAAACATATATACAGTCATATATACATTAGGCTAACATACTCAACTGGTGCTTCTAACTAAGCCTACCCCAGTGTGCCTGACCTAAGCCTAACACGTGAAAAGGGGAGTAAGTAAGTAGCTTAAGTTAAGTTGGTTTTGCCAAGGTTTGTTTCAAGAATTCTCGTCTAAGGGTTTAGTCAACACCATACCTCTGAATAGAATGATGGAGGATTGGTATCTCCTTCAGGGGTCTCTCTCGATATCCCAGTCACCCGCGAGGGTAAACCGGAAGCGCCGGGACTGGATTTCTCTGCACGAGAAAGGCAGCGGCTTCTCTTCAGGGCGTCGAGGAAGGAGGGGGGACAGCGTCCGCGGGCAGCTGGAATCTGCTGGATGTCTTCGCAGAGGGACGGCTGTTCAGCTCCTTAAGCGTACTGCACCATAGGTCGCGCTTTAGCGGTGATAATGGTATCAGCAGCTTCACCACCACAGGATAGCAGGCTGCAGCGACAGAGTGCTAGATTTACCAACACAGGGTCATGCAGGCAGCTGGCATCAGCAACAGGCAACGAACATTGCTTAAGGCAACGTTGGTAATATTTATACCTGACAGGTGCCGGGTTTGACGCAAGTTTGCTGGACATAAGACGTCAATTAAAGATGTCACTAGGAAGTGATAGTTATCAGTTGCTCATTAGAGTTCCATTACTAATCAAAACATAGCAAGCGGGGATTTCCAGGTTTGCTAAGTTTTTATCTTGTTGAAGAACTCGGAGTGTTATCTAGGAATATCAGATAGTGACTGCTGCTCTGTCATTGCACTAATTGGTCGCAAAGGAAGTAGCAGAGAGTCATGCTGGAATTTGGCTCTGTTCGTGTGAGGCCAGAGATGACTTTTCAGAAAATCGCACTTGAACGGTTATGCCAATATAGGGAATAAATGGGTTTATAGCCGAATAGGGGCATAAGGTCACAGTATCGATCAGGAACCTAGATAAACACGCAACATAATGCTTGAATGTTCTCCAATATTCTGGCCCTTGGTAAAAAATATCCTTCCCCATTGGCAGCACTATCTTTGGATGCAGAAAAAGCCTTTGATAGCATTAATTGGGATTTCATGATTCATACACTAAAATGGTTTGGATTTGGCCCAAAATTTATCTCATATGTCAAATTATTATATACAAATCCAAAAGCTTGCGGTTTTGTTAATGGTAATTTTTCTCATTATTTTTCACTCCAAAGAGGTACTTGTCAGGCTTGTCCCCTTTCCCAGTTACTTTATTTATTGTGTTTAGAACCTTTTTTGGAACGTATCAGAAGTAATCCTCTCATTACTGGTTTTAAATTAAAATTAAATTAAAATCCCATCACATTAAATTGTCGGCATACGCAGACAATGTTCTTATTTATATGTCCAATTCTATATCCTTCTTACCTCCTTTTTTACAGGAGATTGCTGGATTTTCTAATGTTTCATGCTATAAATTAAAATGTTCTAAAACCAAGATTCTACCCTTAAACCCCTTCATGCTACAAACATATGTTTGCTTTGACCAATTTTACATGGTGTCCTCAAAAATTTAATATGTAGGCACTTGGTTCTCCTCTAGCATTAGAGATATATTACTCTATAATTTTACTGCCTTAAAATTTAAAATTACTAATTTGTTAAGTCTCTGGTCACCTTTATTTTGATCATGGTGGAGTAGGCTCGATACAATTAAAATGATGATTATTTCCCAGATACTGTTTATATTATCTATGCTACCATTCAAAATCCCTAAATATTACTTTACCCAGATCAATTTGTTATGTATTAAATTTCTTTGGAATAATAAACATGCACGTATTGCTTTAGCCAAATTGACTCGTCCAAAGAACGAGGGAGGTGTAAGATTTCCTGATTTCGAGCTGTACCATAATGCTTTTCGGATTCGTCAAGTTGAAGCTCTATCTAAAGATTATCAAGATCAACCTAAACCTTCATGGATTAATCTGGAATGTTCGCTGCTAAACGATTTTTCAATGAGTGATATTGCATATATGACTAATTGTAATTTAATTTCTAAATACCCAATTTTAAAACATTCTCAATACCTCTTGCATACACTTTTCTTTAAAAAGCTTGACCAATACCAATCTTTTTTAGCCTCCTCACTATGGTTTAATAAATTCATTAAGTTTCGGTACAAATCATTCTACTACAAACAGTGGAAAGAAAAGGGCCTTTTTTATGTCCATCAAATGATTGTTAATAATGTGATTTTATCCTTCCATCACCTGCAGGAATCTTTTCACTTAGCCGACTCCTGTATTCAACAGCATAATACTCCAGTTCCTATATTACATGATTGTTTACACAAATTTCTCTCTCACCCAATCCCGACTTCTTTCACACCAGATACTCCTTTATATCAAATTTCTACTGATACTATTCCTAGTGCCTCCTTTATATATTATATTTTATCTACACCATATGGTACAAGGAGTAAGTCAAAGATTGAAATGGAATGGGAACAGGATCTATCCCAAACATTATCTGTATCTCAGTGGGACTGGTTTTGGCAAAAATTGTTCAAGACTTCTAAAGCTGCAAATATCAGACAATCTTTATATTTTATTTATAACAGAGTTGTTCTCACTTCCCTACGTTTGCATAAATTCAACCACTCTGTCACATCAAGTTGTTGGTCATGTCTTAATGCTGAAGGTTCTCTAATTCACTTATTATTTTATTGCCCTAAGGTGTATCATGCTATCTGGTCAAAATGTAAGTTGATTTTTTCGTATAACATACAATTTAACATTCACAATGTTTTCCTAGGTACTCTGTCTCCAGATTTTGATCAAATTACCTCCAAATCTATGTCACTCGATTTATTTCTTGCTGTGGCTTTTAAAGTCATATTAACTTGTTGGAAAGATAATTCTAAACTATCTTTTTTACTTTGGTGGAACTTAATATGTGATGAACATAGAAAATGCTTCTGTACCCCAATCTCTAATTCACTTACAAATTAAATCTGATTTATTATGGTTACTTTTCACTACTTTTCTATCATCGTCATCTTAATCTTTACAGTTTATTATTTTACTTTTCATATCTCCTCCTTTTTCTCCCTTCTCTTTTCCTTTCCTCTCTTTCCTATATTTCTTCTTTCTTTATCTTTCTTTTTCTTTGCTTCTCTTTTTTCTCTTCTATCTCTATTAAAAAATAACTTTCTTTCTTTTCACATTATATTCATACTAGTTTTTACACAGGTCATTTTCTATATTAGTAAAATATGATATATTGTTATCTATTATGTATTGATGTCTACTTGGTTATTGTTATGGAATTTTTGGATGAGTTTTGTATATTAGTATGCTCCCTTATTCTTTATTTCATCTAATTCGCGTTTCCTATTTATATTTACCTGTATACTAATTTCTATATTAGAATTGATAATTGTTTATTTCTATTCCTGTTTTTTTTCTTACCTTTAATAAAAGTTATTTAAAAAAATCGAGTCTCTCTAAGCGTTTTACATCTCCAATGTTTTCTATAAAGTATCATGCATATTTCTGGAAATAAATTTAATGTACTTTTGGGAAACAATGTGTGCATGCAATTACATTTTTCGGTGTTTACCAACTCGGTTTTCGGGGAGAAAAACATAGTGGTTATTTCCTGACTTCTTCGTTTACGGTGAATTAATGACGGTGTACCCTGACCATTTGACCTAAACCAAAGTGGAGCTTCTCACCCTGAGTGACAGACAGTGCTGGAAACTTAGCATCAGAGAATCCTTTGAGTGTTCCCTCCCAGCAGGGCTGCCCAAGGCAGGACCGAGAGTACCAGTAGGCCATTAGCTCATGGCCCAACACCTCTGGGCAAATAGCAGCTTGTCACACTCATTGTACGACCCTGCTGACCTAGTGGGCAGCATAATCAACCTACCCAGACAACAGCAGAGCCTGATGAAAAGTGAACACCAGCCATCCTCCTTGGATGACACTCACCTGCAAGTATTACTCTCAATGGAATCCCTACCAGATGAGGAAAATGACTGGGCTGGTCGGGCAACAGGACAAAGGGACACACATTGACCTTGGTTCACATAGTAGGTGCCAGTTTACAGGCTTTGCAATAAGGCAATACATGACCTTCAAATATATTACCAGACATCTGGGTTCAGATTTATCATTATATGACACAGCACAACGCAGCAAATCAACTTCCTGCACTGCGTCAAATGGAGAGGGCAGGAATGCACGATAAGTACCACTATATGGCACATTCCCGCACTCTCCCTGCGATGGCGCACTATGTGCTGCCTAGCACGAATACATGCACCTGTGCACCATGGACCTGACAACTTATGTAGCCAGGGAAGCCTCATTTAGTAAGGTTAGTACCCTTATGGTAACCTTTAGGTTGTCAAGGAAGCAGTTGCATCCTCCTTTATCACCGTGGTGCAAGGGTGCCTGTGTTTCAAGAAGGATTTTTTTGTGTAGGAAGGACACCTTTTGATACAAAAAGAATCCTTAGGGGCGTTTTCCTCTTTCTAAGTGTGCTGCAGACTGTGAAGATATTTCTCTTTGTTGTTCCTCTATCGGAAAGGTGTACACATTGCCAGATTTACTAGTCTTGGTAAATCTTGGAATGCGCTAGAAAGGATGAATGGATGTGTTGGAACACCCACAATTCACCCATGGAACATGTTCCATTGGCAGAGCCATGCAAGGCAGCAACTTCAATTGCCTTGGATTACTCCAGATTTCCCAAACCACGCAGAACCACTTAAGGTGGCTTTGCGTGGCTTGGTGAATCTGACTTAAGGATTGTGTTGCCCTTGCATCACCTTGCATATACACAAGGGCAATGGAATTCTTTAATGAATCTGGGCCTATATGTAATAGCCTGGAGGGCTATTAAATGATGGTTGGTTGTCTAAGCTTGTGTAGAAGAGTTGCACTCATTTAGTTTGATACTTACACTTTTCAATCATTTTAAGAAGTTGGGTTAATATTTGAGAGGGTTGATAGCCCAACTCACATAAAAAGCATAACCCATGTCAGGTTGAACCATAAAGTTATTAGATTAACCAATGCTTGATCCTCTAGTAGTTTAGCACATAGCAGTCAGCCTTAACTTAGGGACAAAGTGTAAAGTATTTATGCAGCACAGAAACAGTAATAAAGTGAAAACACAACACAAGAAGAAATATCACAAACCAATTAAGAAAATGGAGTACAGTTCAATAAATAAAATATCAGGACAAACAATAAATACAATCAGTATAATTGGAGATATTTATTTTTAAAGTTTTTGATAAAAATAGCAGCAAGAAGCAAAAAATGCGCTTATCTGGTCATGCTAGGCCAGAGGAATGTCAAAGTTCAGGCCGATCAGTGCAAAGTGTATGTCTTGTGTTGCCGTTCATCACAAACAATCACTGTTGACACAAAGAGCTCGTCCCACAGGAGCTTCACATTGGCCATCGCTGTGGGTGGTCGACTCTCAGCAGAAAGAGGTTAGGTTGCTGTTGCCTCGAGCCCAAACTTCAGGATTTTCATCTTTTTCTAAGGAGGGTTCACACTGATGCCAGTCAAGATTCCAGGACCTTGGGGGCACCTCTTGGGGACCAGTACTCACTCCAGCAGATGCCAGTAGCAAGGCTCAGGCAGGTCCAGTGAGGTCCGTTTGGTGGTGCTCAGCATGGCAGTAGCAGGGATACCTCTGGAAGCTTGTTGTGTTCCTGTAGCTCACACACGAGGTCAGCCATCTGAGCCTTGGACTCGCTCTGGGCAGATTGAGATTAAGGCAAACAGGTCCAACCTTCCTTCTTTAGACAGCAAGGCTGTCCTTCCAGCAGCAGAGTAGTCTTCTGGCACCTTGGCAATCATTTTTCTGAATCTTCCACAGGTCCAGGAGTGTTCTGATGAGAGGTTCTGAAAGTCCCATTTATATACCTAGTGCCAGCATTTATGTGGGGTACTTTCCTGACCTACCTCAAAACTGGTTATATCAGTTCTTCCCTTAACCCTGCTCCTGGCTCCAAACTCTCTAAGGTGACAAAGGCAAGGTCATGCCTAGTGTCATGGATCTTTATTTGATCTGCTTTCATGGCCGTTTGAAATTAAATCAGGGCAGGGTATAGCTCTCCCGCAGCTGGTTTAGGGCAGCAAAATGCCAACTTTCTAAAAATGAAGAAAAAAACTAAGACGAGTGTCCTAGACACAGGATGCACTACAGACAATCACTAGAGTAGTGTAAAACATTTAAATGGAGTTAGTGAACACATTTCAACCATAAACTCAATACAGAAGCAACAATCACAATGCAAAATGTCCATCATGCAGTCTTCACTGGAGCGCTGAATGTTGCTCAATCGTTTTTATTGTACAAACAAAAGTTAATCACAAAGAAAAGCAGTTCTGCATGAATTGAATGGTAGTTTAATAATTCCCATGATGGTTAAACAATTCCCAATGCATTTCGGGCATTTACGGTTGCCCTTTGTCAGGGGACTCTACAAACAAAAATTGCTACAATAGGTCAAACATAATAGGTATGTATCATAAATTCTGAAATGACCAGATTAGATTGAGAAGGACATCAAAAGATGCACAACTGTAGCAATGTCAGCCAACAGAAAAAAGCAGGAGTAAATCAAGGAGCCATAGTCAGATGTGAGGGTTACTTTCATGGTGTTGATGTAACCCTCACATATGACTATGGCTCATTGACTTTTAACATACTTGCTTTTCGTGGAGATGGGGGTCTTGGTTTGTTTCACTCTTCTTGTGTTTTACTCCTACTTTTTTCTGTTGACTGACATTGCTACGGTTGTGCCCTTATCGGTCCCTGCATATTGTGACTCTTGTTATCTACCTTTTGATGTCCTACTCACAGTGTTAACTGGTTGTTTCAGAATTGATGATACTTCTTCAACTGTTCAACAATTCAATATCACATGTTTGACTGTATATTATAAATTTGTAGTAGAATGAAAAAAAATCTATATTCATTTAGTTGCTCACTTTAAAAAAGATGAAACTAGTTGTATTTGTTTAATTCATGTGTTCCATCTCTTAGGGAACACTACAAAAATTAGTTCAACATATTTTTTAAATGCTAGAACACATTTTGTGTATAATTTTACAGTAGCATTTCATCATCATCAAATATCTTTATTTTGGTTAAAACAAAATCATAAAAGATCCACAAACATTTTTTAAAAATCAGGGACTAAGATTCCAATACCGTGCCCATTTTTTCACAATTCATTGTTCCTAATTGAAAAACCATCAGAGGCAATTGCAATATTAAAATAATAAATACATTTTTTAGATTTAAATGAGAGCATATACCATTCATTAAGATTAATACAATCAAATATCTTATATATAGTATACATTTTAAAACATACCTAATATAAGTGGTATTACTTCCAATTTTCATAGTGAAAAAGGGAAAAGCTAAATATGCAAATTGTAAATAATACTGACACCAACTCCAAATCACCCAAACCCAGGTTCAGCAGCTATATTACATCGGGTAAACTAAAATATATCCCTATATTATTAGAGTCTGAGACCCCATCTCCTTCGTACTATCTCCACAGAAAAAAGGTATCTGCTTACACTAAAGACAATGGATTGAGTTGTTTCACTTCTGAGTACTCTTTCAGCCTCACTGAGATGTCTAAATCCCAGGAGGCGGCAAATAGGTCTTATCCACTTCTTCCTTAAATGTGTGTATGCAGAGCATAGAAATAATACATGTGCCTCATCCTCTCTTGTGCCCACGGAACACAGTTCACATTTTGCCTGTGCTTCCTTCCCTGCGTCATCCTCATTACGCACCCATTTCGCTGCGTTAGCTTTGAATTGTAATATACCATATCGAAATTTTAGATACAGTGATTTAGCTACAGTTGGTAAAAAATCATCCATAAAGCCTTCAAATGTACTCACTGTTTTCATATTGAGAAACTTAAGGGTTAGGACACCTAGCTTCGGATTATGTAATGTGGAGTTGAGAACAAACTCCCAATACCTTTCTTTTAGCGACTTTTTACAGCTCATGGTAAGACACTCAGGATCTGCCCAGTAATCAAGTAACCCAAGCTTTGTCAACCAATCCTCAAAGTGATTCAGCCATACCAAACGCGTTGCATTCTTTATTTTCATGATTTCTTTCAGGGCTTCTCTGTAATCTACTAATTCATCTGTTGACCCACAGACGTACCCTATATAACAGTGGTCATAAGATTGCGTGATCATCAGTGCGATGCATATTCAAGCCCATTGTAAGTGGGAGTAGGGTGTGCACCGTGGGATTGCTAATATTTGTCTAAAAAATATGTTTTCGTGTGTCATGAATCAATCACAACACTTAGCCCCATAATTCAGCCCCGTAGAGTGAGGCGGATTGGGCTTGGTATTTGTATAACTCTAGTACTGGGGTAACAGCTCTAGAATAGCTATTCGTATGTCTCCAAGCTATTGGAACTAGATTTTGAGTGAGGATCATTTTACTTTTATCAATTTGGGATTTCCAATTCATTTCGGTGTCTAAGGTAATACCCAGATAATTAAAACTGTGCATATATTCGATCATTTCATTATTAACAGTCAGTGTTCTTCTAAAATTTCTGTGGGGATTAACCGCCATATACTTAGTTTTAGATGAGTTAATCTCCAGACCCTTATCGTCACAGTAACACCTAAAGGCGTCAAGAAGATTTTGCAATCCTCTAGGAGTCTGTGAAATTAAAATAGTGTAATCTGCGACTAGCAGTGTTGGCACATGTTCACCACCCAACTTGGGAGAGTCATGCTCGCAGCCCAAAAGGATGTCCGGTATATCATTAACGTACAGGGAGAACAGAATCGGTGCCAGCACACATTCTTGCCTGACACCTCTCCTTATGCCAATACGCTCAGTTAATTCTCCGTTTGGGCCCCATCTCACCCTGGCATAGTTGGCCTCATGCAGCTTGACGATCTGTTTCAAAATTTCCCCTGGGACACCTTGATCCCTCAGTCTCAACCACAGGGTATTCTAGGGACAAGGTCAAACGCTTCCCTGAGGTCAACAAAAGCCAAGTACAAATGTGCCCTCTTTATGTTAATATACTTCCAGATGATGCATAAAAATCTAAACACTTGCTCGATAGTGTGAATTTTTTCTCTAAAACCAGCCTGGTACTTGGTTAGAGTACAGGTTTAATCAATCCAGACACTTAGCTTGCTTAATACTTGTCGTGCAAATACCTTCTGAAGGACGTCAATTAGACTAATAGGTCTATAATGGGCCCGATTCATTCTGTCACCCTTTTTAAAAACAGTTACAATTTTGGCGCCCGCCATGTGTCAGGAATTGGGGCGCCCCTGGCAATTTTATTACAAAAACAATTGATGTGTGGAGCCCATAACATGTTTTCATGCTTCCATAGGTCCCCGGGTATCCTATCCGGACCAGGTGCTTTCCCAGGTTTGGTTGCCTTAATGGCTGCAACGGTTTCTGCCATGCTAAAGGACAGAGGTGTGCCACACTTAGATTTAATCCTAATTCATCGTAATCCAAAATAGGCTCATTTTCTATAGGGGAATATAGAGTAGCAAAATGTGAAACCCACACTTCCAGAAACGTATCCCTGGAGGGAGTTCCGTCTCTAGTACCCCTAGCAATAAGACCCCAAAAAGATGCCTGGTCATTTGCCTTGCAAGCTTCCAACAATTCAGTCCACATTTTTTTGTCCCAGCCTTTCTTTGCCTTTACAATTGCCCCCTTATATAATCTCCTTTCCTCCCTAAGTATTAGCACATCATTGCATTTTGAGGCCGCTATTAGTTCCTTTTTACCGTACCGGCATGCCTTGTCATACCAAATATCCCCTTTTACTGAATTTGGCTGACCAATTTTTGGTGGCTTAGTAGCTTTAGTTAATATTTCTCCAAGTCCCAATATCATATTTTCGTGGATCCGTGTAATGGGGATCTCCTGAGGTGGGACATTGTGAAAAGTGGACATTAGATTTACATAGAGGTCATAGATTTTTTTTAGGGTACTGTCATTCCCCAGTACTACCGGCCACTTAAGTGCTCTACGATTATTGGAAAGTAGTGGGTCAATGATCGTGTGCTGACTGGAAGCTCCCCCAAAGGAGACAAATTAAATAATGCAGTTCTGAAAGTCAGATTGAGTGGGTAATGATCGCTCTCTATACGATCCTCCACTACAAGGTCTATTACCATCGGCCAAAGGGGCATTGAGACCATTATATAGTCTAAATGACTATTACAACTGCCCCGCCTAAAGGTTGGTTTGCTTGGACTGTCTGATGGAAGGCGCCCATTACAGGTGTGCAGACCATAAGCTGCTGTCAAGCGCAACAACTACGCTGCGGCCTTTGCTCTCCTTCAGGAAGCAACTCAAGACCTGGCTGTTTGAACAGTAGAAGACCCCCCCCCCAAGCGCCTTGAGACCCTCCGGGTGAGTAGCGCACTATACAAATGTTTGATTGATTGATTGAGGTACTGCTGTATTGGTCTCAATTCCAGGAATATTATTACCATTATCCTCTGAGTCAAAAATGTTTTCCAGGCCTATTATAGGTTCAAATTTTCGATTAAAATCTCCCCCAATAATTATCAGGATCCTCTGGTCGAGCATTGCGATGATATTATCTAAATGCTCGATAACCTGTGCCTCTTTATTTGCTGCAGAGGGCCTGCTGTAAACATTTATAATGCAGACTTCTCTTTTAATGGGCCCTATGAACCTTACACCTAAAATATCTGGACTATTGGAGTCAATTTGCTTGAAATTGATTCTTAGCGTAATTGTAGTCCAGATTATCAAGCCTCCTGAGAGTCTTCCTTTGTTTGCATTAGTTGCAGGCACACTGAAGGATCTGTACCCAATTTTAAAATGGTTTTCGCTAGCCCAGTTTTTTTGAAATAATATAATGTCACCACTATCAATGTATTCTTGCCATATGGGATCACTCAGGTTTTTTTTAATGCCAGCGATTTTTCAGGACCTTAGTTTAATACTGGATTCGGTATCTATGTCCGGAGTATTACATTCCGCACTTGTATCTTCGGTTGATACTATTGTCTTGGGCTCATAATTAGTGCTCTGTTCAAACCTAACTAAGGTAACACTTTCCATTGTGTTGCCCTGATTTACTCCTTCCAAGTCAAAGGTATTAATGCTCTCTTGTGAAATTAAAGCCTTTTGACTATTCCCACAACCTTCATCATCGGGCAATTCACTAATCAAAGTCTCATCAGTAGCATTAGTACACAAATCTGGGCCCACTCCCATACTATTTGCTGACAGCTTAGGGTCCAGCTGGCAGAAGATAGATACGGAAGGCTTCATATTATGTCCCTCCATAATCGTTTTATTACTGACTCCCACCAGAGCACCATCCTTTGCTGCTAATGAACCCAATCCCTGGCCTCTCAGTCAGTCAACACCTTCCATCCCATATAACTCTGCGAAACGATTAGAGATAGGGACAGAGAAATTATTTTTTAACCTTTCCATCGCCCCTACCTGCTTTATTCCTAAGGGGTTATGGGCTGGTCGTAGCACAGGGGGAGGGTGGTAGAAGTAGCTTAAATCATACGTATTAATGAAACTCCAATCCCTTGGATATTATTGATCACAAATGTATCTGACTACACGTCTGTCCCTGAAATTTACAATAATGGAATGCCCAGGTATGTCCTTTGGCCTTCGACCCACCCAATTACTCTTCTGGCGAACAAGACTTCCCCATTGATGTAACTCTGAAGAGGTCTATTCTTGTTTAGCCAAAATGTTACCTTATTTTTCAACTCTGGGTAAGTTTCAATTTTTTCATTCTTTAGTTTGGGGACCCTAGTAAGTACAACAACGTACGGGGAGGAATCCGGTGGTAGATAAATGCAGTTTAAAGGCGATTTTATCTGTTCATTATTAGTGGTCTCCATTTCTGTCACAAGGGTTTCTTTAGATTGTCTTACTATACTTTTTGGACTATTCTGTTTCTCCTTCCCTGGCCTACACAAATTTCTAGCAGGGTCAATTATCCCATTACCAGGAGCTGTAGTTGCTAAATTAGTACTGGTTAAAGCCACAGAGGTCAAACTATCCATCACTGGCGGAACCGATAAAGTAGCTGCATTTACAGGTGCCCTTTGAATGCTTGCTGTGGCCGCGTCACTCTTCGGTATAAACTCTATCAGCATTTGTAAAGTGTGAAGCTTATCTGAGGTGGACTGTTCGAACCTCTCCAGTCTTTCACTGATTAATTTTGTCCTCTCTAAAAGGGGTAGAATTAGCGACTTTACTAATTGCTCTACCTGTGACATCAATCTTTCGGCTCGTTAGGGCAAAGGAACGGTTGAATCAGCCCCCGAGGTATTAGGGAGCATTGAGTGGGTAATAGATGACAGTGCTTTTGGCATTGGTACAGTGGGTTTGGTAGTCACCACTTCATCTATGGCATTTTGTGACTCCTTTGAGGTATATTCAGGCATGTCCCCTTTTGAACACCTCCTCTTAGCAATAGATGTTTTATTTTTCGTGGTGGCCTTTGTTAGGGGATACAATGTGGCACTATTTGGTACATCCTCACTTGCAAGGGTATTCATTATTACAGGATGAGGAGTCTCAGTTAGTGCAGAAGTTTCTTGCATGCTTTCCTCTACATGTTCTATATTATCTCCCTCACTAATGAATGAATTCCTATTAGTGTGCCCCTCTGGTTGATTTGGGGAGGTAACTAGCATTAGAGGCCCTAAGGAAGATTGCCTGGCATACATTGGTTCGACAGAGAGGTGGCGCTCTGTAAGGGCAATTTCGTGCTCTAGTACCGAGGCTGCCCTAGTGATAAATTGGTCCGGTGTGCCACTTATAGTTCCCTCCACCCCTTCTCTCTTCCCCTTACCAGCACGTGCCGCCATTAAACAAGTACCGTGGGGATCCGGAATAAATTACCAGTAAATCACCAAGCAACAGTCAACAATATAGTGAGTTATAACTAGAAGACTCCCTACCGTTTTGGCAATGTCCAGGGGGTGGCCCAGCCCAGCCTCCTCCGGGCTACGACGGGCACGGACGGGCCCGCCCCTGGCCCGGACACGCCCCGCGCGACCCGAGTCCAGGGGCGGCGAGCGCGCTGTAAGGGACACTGGGAGGCGTAGTTCTCCTTGCCTACAGTGCCCTCGCTCGTCAATAATGGCCCCCAGTGACTCTCAGCGGTGGCGGCGATAGCTACTCCACAGGACCGGTGCAAAGAAAAGTTCCAATGCCAAGCGTCCATTTGAGCGCCTCCTGGCGGTCTCTGAATGCGTGGGCGGCGAGCGCGCTGCAAGGGACGCTGGGAGGCGTAGTTTTCCTTGCCTCCGGTGCCCTCGCTCGTCAATAATGGCCCCAGTGGCTCTCGGCGGTGGCGGCGACAGCTACTCCACAGAACAGGTGCAAAGTTAAGTTCCAACAGTAGCATTTAAATTACATGTTAATTTTATTTGGAATTTCCAATGATCGACAATCATACCATTACATGTTTTTTTCTACAAAGACCTAAATTAAACCTACCAATATTTTATGTTTTGTTCACATTTGGGATAGTTTAGTTAACACATTTGAACGTGGTTTTTTTCATTTTTATCCCCGGGTAGATTGTGAGATTTTCGCACCACTTAAAGTCCAAGACCTTAAATTAAGTGCAAAATAATTTTCTATATAGGTGTTACACCCAACTTCATGCAGTTGATTTTATGTCCTCCAAAGAAGCTGGCTGCTCTCGAGAAAAATAGCATGATCACTAACCCATAAGTAAATCTGTATTGTTTTCTACTTTTCTCACTCTAATCCTTGAACTATGCTTATTTTTCTCAATTTGTAATATGGTCGAAGTGTAAAGTTAAATAAGAGATGTAAAGGGCATCTAAGTAGATGAGAGACATAGGGCTAGATCTAGAAAGAAATATTGTGATTGAAGCCCTGCAATTTACAAAGGGTCATATGTAGCATGCATTTTACCAATTGCAAACCCGTTTGCAATGGGTAAAATACATTTTATATGTATGAATTCAAATTTGTTATTTGGTAACTGTTAGCAATGGTATTTCTGGTTGGCTAAGGCTTGCGCCAAAGCCAGGCAGAAACCACCATTCCTGAGTCAGGGTAAGGAAGTCACCCGCCAAGACAACCCCTGCTCACCCTCTTGGTAGCTTGGCAAGAGCAGTCAGGCTTATCTCAGAGGTGATGTGTAAAGCATTTGCGCACGCACTCACCAGCAACAACATCCAAGGCCCCCCACAAAAGGAACTCCACACAAGGTATATGTAAAAATAGCCTTTGTATTGCAAAACACATTAGATTCATAATCACAGGTTGTACATTGTACCAGCTGGCACGGGCAATATTTACAAGGGATTATATGTACACAGGACAGGGCCACACGGGCCACTGTCAGGAATAAGCACTTGGTAAAGAAATAGCATTTTTTAGAACTTAGAATACAATACTTGCAGGCATAGAACTTAGAACATAGAGCCTATCGGACAGTACCTTCCGCCCTGGTTGCGCAGGATAATGCGAGTGATCTCCTTAGTAGGCTTGAGCGTGCGGCCGGCTAGCTACAAGCGTTTGTCTGGGGCGACCAATGTGTGCGGCTCAGAGGAGGAGGGGGGCAAAATGCGGGCAGCCCAGCGAAGCGGTGCGACTCAGGGGAGAGTGGCGCGGCTCGAGGCTTGAGCGGGCGGCCGGGCACGAGCTGCAGAGGGGAGTGAACGAGGCACACTTCAGGCGACGCCCCATTTGCCCAAGGAGATCAGACAAGTCCCAGCAATTTGTCAGGTAAGGCACAATAGAGTCCACTGGTCCTGGGACTCTGGTCAGGGGGGCGAGCTCAGTATCAAGCCCTTGGGGATAGTTAAACACCAAATAATCATGTAGCACACAACCAGTAACTACTGGTACCAGGTAAGCACCACCTACTCAACCCTAACCACCTTAGGAGAGTATTACACAGGGAACCTGGGCTTCGCTAGCAACACCTGTACTAGCAAGAAAACAACCACCTAAGTATCACAATACCTGTAGGGGTATAGGCATATCACACATGATGCATCACAACACATTCAGAGGTGTAGGGAAGGAAAACACATGATGCATAAACCAACACATTCAGAGGTGTAAGAACAAGGCACATGACGCATCAACAACACATTCAGAGGTGCAGGAAACACAATAGCGCAAACTCACATAAGTCACCACCTGTGGCAGTCCCTAGGTCAGCTGGCCTTGTTGGGGCTGGGACGCTCTGTGTCCCTGAGTCATGGGCCTAAACGTGGCAGCTGCCCACTAAGTGCTGGGCAGCTGTAGCAACACTGAGGGGGCCACGTGGGAGCCTCACGGGCTCTGAAGAAACGGTCTGTCCCCCTTGAGCCTCTCAGGCTCTTAAGCACAATGTGGGCACTCAAGAGCCCCTCGGGGCTTGTGAAAATGAAATGATTCTGTGAGCCTCTCAGGGCTCATAAAACCAAAATGTGCCGCTTTTGTTGGAGCCCCCCCTCTGGGGGACTTGAGATGCAGCAAATGCCTCTGGAGCCTCTCAGGCTCGAAAAACAAGTGTGGCGCCTGGAGCCTTCTCGGGGCTCCGAATAACCAGAGATGCCGGGTCTGAGCCTCGCAGGCTCTGAAGAACAAATGCCACCAAATCATCGGAGTCCCTCTCGGGGGACTCGAAGTAAATTATGCCCCAAGAGCCTTCCCAGGGCTCTTAAAACAACTATGCCCCGGTCGGAGCCTCTCAGGCTCTGGAGAAAGGCCCCCGGCTGTAGCAAGCAACACTGGGGGGGGCGGGCACTGGCAATCTGCCCTGACGCCTCCCCCTCTTCCCCAACAGATACGACGGCCTCACTCACCCGCTTGCAGGCTTCCTCTGCGGGGCTCTCCTTTGCCGGCGCTTTCTCTCACCCCGGGGCTCTCTCTCTCTCCGTTCCTCTGGAAGAGCCTCGCGGGGGAGTCAGCTTGCTTTCCTTCTCGGCTCCGGGCAGCGGTCGGGACGTCCTGAACTCCTCGGCGAGGACTGCTGGCACTTCTTCTCTGCCTCTGTTTCCTGGTCACGACTTCAGCTTCCGGGTCGTCGCAGGCAGTGCAGCGGCCCGGCGAGGAGGACACAGCAGCTGGTGGCACAATCCGGGAGGCAAATGCCGGGTGGGCAATGGCTCCTTTTAAATAAACAATAAATCGAGGTGGGCACTCAATATGATCCGCCATCCTGGGCAAATGCCGAGTGGGCACCGGCCAAAGCGCTCCCCAGCGCTAGAACCAAATAAAGTGCTTCTGAGCGCTATGGGCAAAGATAAAGCGCTCCTAAGCGCTAGGGACAGCACACAAGCGCTTCCAGGTGCTAGAAGCTACAAGTAGTGCTTCCATGCGCTTCAGGGGAACACAAGTCCAGCAAAAAGTCCTCTGGCATCCAGGGGCTAGGCAGGGCCCAGGGAGGCAAGCCTTCCCCTGGGCCCAAGCAGCAGCATGCCCCTGGCAGGATTCAAGTTGGCAAACAAGAACATTTTACAAGAGGTCACAGCCTCCTTTTATACAGAGATATCCTTTGTCTAAATGTGAAGTGTGGGGGAAGAACCAGTCGCAGCTGGTCTGGGAGCACCCTTGATGTGCTCAGCCCCTCACTCTATTCACTGGCAGGGCTAGGGACATTAGACGCACCAGAGGGGGCGGAGCCAGCATTTTGTGGGGAAAGCCCAGCCCTATTCAGGACCCAGGTGCACTCCTCCCCAGCCATCAGCATGCTAATCTCACACTCGCCACCGGGCAGACCCATCCAGACTCCTGGAGCCAGGCTCACCAGCCAGCTCCAGGCAATCACAAGCCAGACACAAATTACACAAACAGGCACACTTCTAGAAGTGGCACTTCCACATTAGACACAATCATGCCGCATATATCATTGCGCAGCATTCAATCACACGAGTCCGCACATACCAAACTTGAGCCTGTACACCCCAGGCATCAGGAACAACCAGGGACACATACATTCCCTTTGCATTCCTATGGGAGGCAGGCCAACCTCACTACACACACTCAGAGTGCGCACACACTTTCCACTGGGACACAGTGAAAGTGCGCAGAAACAAAGACATCACTATAATTATTTCATAACACCAGGCAAAAAGTTCAGGGGTGAACCTGCCAGAAGGGCCAAGTCCAACAGTAACATATTACCAAATCGCTATTTGGAATTGTGAATGCATGCCGATTAGGTATAAGGAAGGTGTGAGTTTAGGGCCTCCCTTCCTAATATCCAATCGCAGCAGTATGTAAGCATGATTTTTGATCAAAATGCATTCACATTTTACCACCTACTTCAAGTAGGTGGTAGCTTATTCGCAAATGGGAAGGGGTCCATAAGGAACCCCTTTTGGAATGGTAGGGAAAACGTTTTTTCAGAGCAGGCAGTGGTCCTATAGACCACTGCCTGTTCTTCAAAAATGAAAAGAAAACTTTTAATTTTTCTTTTTTAAAAGCAATCCCTTTTTCTTTAAGGAAAACGGGCAGCATTTAAAAACACATATTGCTTTATTTAAAAGCAATCACAGAAATGGTGGTCTGCTGACTCCAGCGATTCCTAATGGTTTGCACCTATCTCATTAATATTCATGAGGTAGGTTGCTCCGTTATCAGCCGCGGTAGCGATGTGCTGATGACGGAGCAGTTCCGTCATGGCCCGTCATCTGATCCAGAATTTTGGTTATTGGTTACTTATCGGTTGTTCCTGGTGTATTTATACATCACACCAGAAATGGGTATTGATCCGCCAATAACAAGAGGCATCATTAATTCATCTCCTCTTAGTTTTGATTTTGGCAGACCACGGTCATCGTTTATCCATTGTTCTTTGCAGTTAGATTTCTATGCTCCACATGTCTGTGTTATCTGATGAAATGTCCACCTGTTTTATAATAGTTTCTTGCTCATTTAGCCCAGAAACTACACTTCATTTGATTGTTTGATATTTTGTATGCTTCAGGAACACAATCGGTTTGGTGAGCTTTGTATTTTTGACTACTCAGGAAACTGATCGCTTCCCCAGTGTATACAGTTTGGGTCCAATTTCTGACAATAGTGAGTAATCTGTACTGTATTATATATGTCCATTTTTTAATAACATCCATGTATAAAGGAAATGTGATTAATTTGGATGGCGATATTTATGTTTAAATTGAATGAACTTATATATATATAAAGGAAAGAGTTCCTATTACTATTATGATTGTAAATTTGCTGTATATTACAATATTTTATTAAATTGTTTATCAGTTTCTGTTGAATTCATGAGCTTGAAAAATAGGTTTCCAAGTGTTTGTAAATAGTTTTGTCTATTCTTGTAATTAGAAAATATTTTTTTCCCTCCTCCCTTAATTCCTGAGTACGGCACAATCATCTTTATGATTATATCAAATTGTTGTGGCAACAAGATATTATATTTTCTCTTGACAGTGATTACTTAGGTCTTGTGTATATTTTTGTTCATGAATAAACGTTTTATTGTGTCCTGTAGGAATTTTTTACATAATGTAACATGAGGTGTAATACATTGTCTTGATATCTTTTAATGTGTGTTTCAGATATCACCACTTCTGTGTGGCTCCTGAAGAAGGTGTCTTTATGCCGAAACGCGCACCGAGTTTCACTCGCCACAGTGTGATTTTTATAAATTTAGTGACATTAATTTTTATATGTATGTTTAAATAGCAATGAAATGTATGTTTTTTAAGTCCTATGTCTATATTGTGTGGTTATGTTTATGCCATGTACCTGTATGATTTTTAACTGTCTATATTAAAGTTTTGATTATTTAAAAAAAAAAAAATTCTTACCTAAAGTTTCTACTGTCATTTGATATTACTTCTTTGCCACTGTTATTGACTGCCTAGGGTTTTTGCTCACACGCTATCAGGGCAAAGAAGACACGACAAATAATTTTGAAATCAAATACTCTAATAGTATCATTTCGAAACAAAATACTTTACAGGTAAGAACAGATTCACCAATAATATGACTGTAAACTTTTCAGTATGACTCAGTGCTCTAAAGGAAAATCAATTGAATCTTAATAAAACAGAGTTTCTCTCCGGATTTAACACTAGATCAGCATGGTATACCCAAAGTGCCAACATAATCCTTATGTCTTACAGACCCATGGATAGATTGGTGTGATGCGAATCAGCTTTTGCTATATTTGTAAAATGCCAGTGGCTGGCTGTACATTTATTGTATGTAAAACAATATGTAGTTACAGAAATTAGATATTGGTACATGGTATTGTAAAATAATCAAATCAAATCAAATCAATTGTTTGTTAAGCACGACAACTCACCTGTAAGGGTCTCAAGGCGCTGGGGGTGGGGGGAGGTTTGCAGGTTCCAGTCCATTAGGAGGGGGTCTGTTGAAGAGCTAGGTTTTGAGGTTTCTTGCGAATGATGGGAACAGATGTTATCTGTCTGAGGTGGAGTGGAAGGTCATTCCAGGCTCTGGCCACGTGGAAAGAGAAGGAGCGGCCTGCCGATCTGGTCTTTCTGTTGCTGGGGACCATGGCGTAGAAGAGCTGGGCTGATCATAGGGTCCTTTGGGGTGCGTGGAATTTGAGTCGGCTGTTTAGGTATGCTGGGCCGGTGTCGTTGAGGGCCTTGTTAGCATGGGTTAGCATCTTGAAGGTGACTCTAGCTTCGATGGGGAGCCAGTGGAGTGTGCGCAGGTGCTGGGAGATGTGCCAGTGGCTTGGCAGGTTGAGGACCAGTCTTGCTGCGGCGTTTTGGATGTTCTGTAGCTTGCGGGTGAGTTTTTTGTTTATTCCGGCATAGAGTGCGTTGCCGTAGTCGAGCCAGCTGGTCACAAGGGTGTGAGTGACGGTCTTTCTGTGTTAGAGGGGGATCCATTTGAAGGTCTTACGTAGGAGGTGGAGGGTGTGGAAGCAGGAGGACGAGACAGAGTTGATCTGGAGGTCCATTTTGAACTCTGAGTCCAGGATGATTCCCAGGTTGCATGCCTGGTCCGTGGGTGTATTGAGTTTCAATGGGGCATACCCTAAGAACTCTCTGACCTGGGTCAGTAAAGGTAGATACAAAAGTAATGGTCAGAGTCTATCGATTCACTATAACATCAAATGTAATGCATGCGTTCAGTTGGATGTAAATCAAAAAATGTTACATCCGTGATGTGCTTATATTTTTATTCATTATTTTAGCACATTGTTAGATGGGTACCCAATTCCAATCAATGAGTACATAGTTTTATGAAAAACAAATTATTCAAACAGAAAATTGCATCATTCAATTACTTCATTGAATCATATAAATGCCTGAGAACACAGGTCTCAGGTAGATGCATTGATATAGCGCTTCATATGAAAAAAACACAATTAATATCCATATAATAACATTTCAACGCGCTCAAAGTGATGGAAAGAGGAAGTAGTTAGGTGGGATAGATGTGATGGGAAGGAAGTGAGGACTGGGTAAAGGTTGTTGTGACCTTAAAGCAATTACAGTGATATAAAATACGCTCTTTACAGTCTATGTTTTGATCTGTAGTTCCAATACACTCATTCACATAGGATCTGTTCTACTCCATTGATTAGTCCTATGTTTAGAGAATAGGTATCTGCTGGTCTACGTTTCGACCCCCTGGTTAAAGGGTAGGTTGAATCCTCATGCTGGGGTCTTCTTCAGGACAAAAAGAAACAGGAGCGCCTATTGGATAATAATTTTAAGATGAGTGTATCATATTTTAAACGCACTCAAGTTTGCACATGGATGGGACATATCAGTTAAAAAATTCTTACTTTGTAAGTGGCCGGTTGATGGCCATTGTTGTAGGACCGTCGTGGGTTCCTTTCTTTCAAGAGATAATCCTGCATTCATCAAAGAGGAGTATATATTACTGTCAGGTACCATAGGCACCATACAGACGCTTAAGTTATCAGGACTAAGCATGAGCGGATTTTGCGGATTGGCAATCCGCGAATTTTGCGGATTTGCGGATTCGCAATCCGCAAAATCCGCGAATTCCCGCGAATTTGCGGATTTTTTTTTTTTTTGTGTTCGCCCGTGTTTCTGCCAGTTCGCGAGGGTTTTTACAATTTCGCAATTTGCGAACTTACCTGTCGGGTCGCAAGTTTTGCGAACTTGTTGTTTCTACGTGTCCAGCCTGTTTGGGACACTCTTCTTCATCACTGCCACTCTCTGTCACCACTGCCACTCTCTGACTACTCATGCCACCCTCTGGCCCACCCATGCCACCCTCTGTTTCATCACTACACCCTCTGGTTGTCCAGTGTACATTATTTTCGGCAAAGCAAAGCACACCTTCCCTGCCTCAAGTGACCTGAATTAATTTGGGGCTGATTAATGTGTCACAGAATATTTTTTTAGCTGGCACCTGCTTCCTTAGTGCGCCCTGATTAGTGATCTTTTGCACTTGCTAAGTGCTTTCATTGTTGCAAAATTAGTTACAACACCTGCCCTGCCCCAACTGACAATAATGAATTAGGGGCTGATTAATGGATTTTAACTTCCAGCCTGGCTCCTGCTTGTCTCCCTTAGCTGTAATTCAGGACCTTTGTGGCATATGTGTAACTATTCTGAGGTTCAGAGCAGGGTCACATAATAGTTTCAACTGGCAACTGAACTCTGGAGGGGCCCCTCAGGAAGCCCTACAGGAAATGGCTACTAATGATGTGCCTGAACTTTTGAACCTGGTAAGTAGTTACTTTCAGTTTTGCCAAGATCGTATTTCTGCAATTTCGCACTTATTCGCGGGGCGCGAACTCACGCTAACAGTGCGAGCAGTGCGAGCAAAATCCGCTGCTCGCGGATTTGCGGATTTTGCGGGAAATTCGCAAATCTCGCGGATTGCGGATTTCCCGAAAATCCGCAAAATCCGCGAGCGGAACGGATTTTCCGCCCACACCTAATCAGGACATCCTAAGGGGGTACTTACTAGGACATGGAGCTTTCCAATCTGATCATTAGTGGTTCTTGTTATTCAATGGTCCCGGAGGGACCGGCGTTGGTGCGGGTATGGATCCCGTAACCCACGTGATTCTGGGAGAAAAATAGAAAATGGCCAGGTATCAATGGCGAGTGCATTACTAAACAGGGTTGTTGGATGGTTATGCAGAAGGCAGTAATTGGACAGAGTATTTATCTATTGCTCAGTCATGCAAGAGAGAGATGTCGATCCAAAAGTGGGGAAAACCCACATATAAAAATTTTTGGATTCATATATATGCCGAAAAGCGGCGTTGATCACATAGTCGTTAATTAAAAAGAATGCCGGGGAACCCGCATTAGTGTCACCATAGAAAACGAGAACATATCAGTATCTCAGTGTTCCCTGGTGTAGCCAGGAAGATTCCATGCGAAATCTAAGTTGTCAAATATCTCACCGTTGGGTTTAGGTCTTCGGCGTACTACTGCATCCTCACTAGACAAGCCGTGAATGATCGGCCTCGAGGTGCAGTCGCTTGAAACTTCCTGGAGGCTCGCCCCAAATTGACCAATCAGAGGAGACTGTGGCTGTGGGGGCGTGTGAAAACCTCTGCACCCAACCGGCCGGGGTAGGGGCTATCTGAAAAGACTTGCTACTCAACGTTTTGCATGTGCGTGACTCTGGGCAGAACGGACTGGGATCGGGCAGTCTTGATCGCCTGGGAAATCAATATTATACTCGTAGGAGTGAGGAAATTAGGCCGCTGTGCCTAAGTACCTAATTAAGGATCAAGGATCGTTATTGATTATAGGTAACAAAAAGCATAGCATACAATCCGGTGTCTTATGTAATACCACATAATTAAAGACAATGAAGTTGTTGCTGCGGTGGTCTACAGCCCCGCCTGGCGCAGTATATTTGCATATAGAGAACAGCGTCCCTCATTAATCTTACAATTACATGTAGGATAGCTGATTTAAGCAGTTATACATATCAAGTATCTTTGAAAGTCACATAGAAAGATCAAAGGACAACATTTACAGGCAATATTAGCAAGACAAGGCAGTATCGGTTGTGCATTGCTGTATACTCAGGTCCCTTTCAGCTAATCAAGGCCATTTGTGAGAAAGTGGCATCGAGTTCATTAAGGCCGTTTTGGACAGAATCAAAGGACTGCATCCACTTACACTCTCATAAGTTCATAATGGAGTTCAAATCACCACCCCTAGCACCCAGCGTGATTTTCTCAATGACAACCCATTTCAGAGACTCAGGTGTGTGTGTCTTTGTCATGAAATGTTCCACTAGGGGGGCTCCTGTGGTTTGACACCTTATCCTACTACAGTGTTGCAGTATCCGGTTTTTAATGTTTTGTTTAGTTTGCCCTATGTAAATTTGTCCACAGGGGCAGAAGACGGCATAAATAACTCCGTTACTGTTGCAATTCGTCAATGTCTTTAAGTTGATGGTCAAATTATTGTGCGTGATTGTCTTGGTTTCCATGCACATTGCGCAGGCTTTACAGTTGGTGCATTTGTAATTACCCACTGCAGTGGGTAGGTTCCACATAGATTGTATGGTTGGTGCCGGAGGGGTGTCAAGCATTGAACGTACAACATAATCCCTGATGCTTTTTGCTCTTTTAAACGCATGCATCGGAGGATCTGGTGTTCCTATTACCTCCGATATGATGTACCAATATTTGTTGATTATTCTGCGGATGTCATTGCTCTTGCTGCAATATGTAGTGACACAGATCATCCTGTCTTCGGGTGGTGTCCGGTTCCTGGGTACCAGCAGGGTTTCTCTGTCACTAAACCAAGCTCTTAAAGACATTGACGATGCTAATATTGCCTGTAAATGTTGTCCTTTGATCTTTCTATGTGACTTTCAAAGATACTTGATATGTATAACTGCTTAAATCAACTATCCTACATGTAATTGTAAGATTAATGAGGGACGCTGTTCTCTATATGCAAATATACTGCGCCAGGCGGGGCTGTAGACCACCGCAGCAACAACTTCATTGTCTTTAATTATGTGGTATTACATAAGACACCGGATTGTATGCTATGCTTTTTGTTACCTATAATCAATAACGATCCTTGATCCTTAATTAGGTACTTAGGCACAGCGGCCTAATTTCCTCACTCCTACGAGTATAATATTGATTTCCCAGGCGATCAAGACTGCCCGATCCCAGTCCGTTCTGCCCAGAGTCACGCACATGCAAAACATTGAGTAGCAAGTCTTTTCAGATAGCCCCTACCCCGGCCGGTTGGGTGCGGAGGTTTTCATACCCCCCCACAGCCACAGTCTCCTCTGATTGGTCAATTTGGGGCGAGCCTCCAGGAAGTATCAAGCGACTGCACCTCGAGGCCGATCATTCACGGCTTGTCTAGCGAGGATGCAGTAGTACGCCGAAGACCTAAACCCAACGGTGAGAGATTTGACAACTTAGATTTCGCATGGAATCTTCCCGGCTACACCAGGGAACACCGAGATACTGATATGTTCTTGTTTTCTATGGTGACACTAATGCGGGTTCCCCGGCATTCTTTTTAATTAACCACTATGTGATCAACGCCGCTTTTCGGCATATATATGAATCCAAAAATTTTTATATGTGGGTTTTCCCCACTTTTGGATCGACATCTCTCTCTTGCATGACTGAGCAATAGATAAATACTCTGTCCAATTACTGCCTTCTGCATAACCATCCAACAACCCTGTTTAGTAATGCACTCGCCATTGATACCTGGCCATTTTCTATTTTTCTCCCAGAATCACGTGGGTTACGGGATCCATACCCGCACCAACGCCGGTCCCTCCGGGACCATTGAATAACAAGAACCACTAATGATCAGATTGGAAAGCTCCATGTCCTAGTAAGTACCCCCTTAGGATGTCCTGATAACTTAAGCGTCTGTATGGTGCCTATGGTACCTGACAGTAATATATACTCCTCTTTGATGAATGCAGGATTATCTCTTGAAAGAAAGGAACCCACGACGGTCCTATAACAATGGCCACCAACCGGCCACTTACAAAGTAAGAATTTTTTAACTGATATGTCCCATCCATGTGCAAACTTGAGTGCGTTTAAAATATGATATACTCATCTTAAAATTATTATCCAATAGGCGCTCCTGTTTCTTTTTGTCCTGAAGAAGACCCCAGCATGAGGATTCAACCTACCCTTTAATCAGGGGGTCGAAACGTAGACCAGCAGATACCTATTCTCTAAACATAGGACTAATCAATGGAGTAGAACAGATCCTATGTGAATGAGTGTATTGGAACTACAGATCAAAACATAGACTGTAAAGGGCGTATTTTATATCACTGTGATTGCTTTAAGGTCACAACAACCTTTACCCAGTCCTCACTTCCTTCCCATCACATCTATCCCACCTAACTACTTCCTCTTTCCATCACTTTGAGCGCGTTGAAATGTTATTATATGGATATTAATTGTGTTTTTTTCATATGAAGCTCTATATCATTGCATCTACATGAGACCTGTGTTCTCAGGCATTTATATGATTCAATGAAGTAATTGAATGATGCAATTTTCTGTTTGAATAATTTGTTTTTCATAAAACTAGGTACTCATTGATTGGAATTGGGTACCCATCTAACAATGTGCTAAAATAATGAATAAAAATATAAGCACATCACGGATGTAACATTTTTTGATTTACATCCAACTGAACGCATGCATTACATTTGATGGTATAGTGAATCGATAGACTCTGACCATTACTTTTGTATCTACCTTTACTGGTCCGTGGATGTAGTCTGGCTTCTGAGGGCGAGGGACCACCAGGTGTAGTTCGAGACGTCTGGGTTTGGGCCCATGATGAGTACTTCTGTTTTGTTGGTGTTTAGTTGTAGGCAGCTGTTTTTAATCCATTTGGCGACCGCTTACATGCCTCTCGAAAGCTGTGTCTGCCGGTCTTAGGTTCGTTGGATAGGGAGAGGATGAGTTGGGTGTTGTCTGCATATGACACAACGTTGAGTCTGTAGGTTCTGACGATGGGGGCGAGCGGAGCCATGTAGACTTTGAAGAGCGTAGGGCTAAGGGAGGACTCCTGGGGCACTCGGCAGGTGGTAGGTGTAGGGTCTGAGAGGAAAGGTGGGAGTCTGACCTGTTGCGTTCTGCCAGAGAGGAAGGAGCGGATTCAGTTCAGGGCCTTGTCTTGGATCCCTGCGTCATGGAGTCTGTGTATTAGGGTGCGGTGAGAGACTGTGTCGAACGCCGCTGAGAGGTCGAGGAGGATGATTGCTGCTTTTTCTCCTTTGTCCAGTAAGGTACAGATGTCGTCTGTTGCGGCAAGGAGATTGGTTTACGTGTTGTGTTTTTTTTCTAAAGCCAGATTGGGAGGAGTTGAGGATGTTGTGCTCTTCGATGAATGTGGCGAGATGGCGGTTGATGGCTTTCTCGATGACTTTTGCTAGGAACGGGAGCAGGGAGATGGGTCTGTAGTTTTTGAGGTCGGTGGGGTCCGCCAAGGGTTTCTTCAGGAGGGGGTTGATCTCAGCGTGTTTCCAGTTGTCAGGGAATGAGGCCGTTGCCAGGGAGCGGTTAATGGTGTGGCAGAGCATGGGTGCGATGGTGTCGGTGGCTCTGTTGAAAATGTGGTGGCGGCAGGGGTCTGTGGGGTCCCCGGAGTGGATTGATTTCATCGTCTTCAGTGTGTCTTTGGTGGTGAGGGCTGTCAAGTTGTCGATTGTTGGCTTCAGGGTGTCGGTGGTTGTTGAGGGTTCAGTGTGTTGGTTGTCTTCATTGAAGTTGTCGAAGATGCTCATGATTTTGTGGTGGAAAAAGGTGCTGAGTTTGTCGCAGAAGTCTTGAGAGGGAGGGATGTCGGTGGACTTGCTGGTGGGTTGGGCGAACTGCTTGATGATGTTGCAGAGTTCTTTGCTGTTGTGTGCATGAGTGGAGATTCTGTCTTCAATCTCTTTTTTCCTCGTTTTTCTGATGAGTTGGTGGTGGGCGTTGGTGGTGGCTCTGAAGTTGTTGTGAGCTTCTGTGGATTCGGTGTTCCTCCAGGACTTTTTGAGGCGGTGGCAAGTGCGTCTGGATTCTCGATGTTTGGTGGTGAACCATCAAGCTTTCTTGGCGTTGGGGTTGTTGTTTATCTTAAGGGGGGCTATGGTGTTGCCGCTGCCGGAGATCCATCTGTGCAGGGTTTGGGCTCCGGTGTTGGCATCGTTGTTTTCCACGATGGTTGAGGTGGAGTTGCTGAGTGATGAGGTTAGCTAGTCGTCGGTGATTCTGGTCCAGTTTCTTCATGGGAGCAGGTGCTGGTGTCTGTGGATGGTGGGTGTTCTGAAGGTGAAGTGGACGCATCGATGGTCAGTCCATGGGAGTTTGGTGGTGTGGCTGAAGGTGATGGAGTTGGAGTTTCCTGTTGTGAAGAGGGGGTCGAGGGTGTGTCCTGTTGAGTGTGTGGGTTTGGTCACAATATGGCAGAGTCCAATGTTGTGGAGGTTGCCCAGGAGGGATGTGGTGATGGGGTCCAGTTGGTTGTTGAGGTAGAAGTTGAGGTCTCCCAGTAGGGTGTAGTTGGTGGACGCAATGGAATGCGGGGAGATGATATCCGTGATGGAGTTGGCGAAAGGTCAGCGGGGTCCTGGAGGTCGGTAGATGAGGGTTCCTCGGAGAGTGGAGGTAGGGCTGGCCAGTATCTTCAAGTGAAGGTGATCCATCAGGTCTGTGGGCTCGTCGGGGAGTGTGCTCAGGTGGAGGTTGGATTTGTGGACGATGGCGATTCCTCCTCCAGGGCAGGTGGGGCAGTCCTTCCTGGAGATCTTGTATCCTTGGGGAATGGCGATGGCGATGTCCGGTTCCAAGGTGGTGCTGGTCCAGGTTTCGGTAAAGAATGCTACGACCGGGGTAGTGCTGTCGAGGAGGTCCCAGATTTCGGTGGCGTGTTTGTGGAGAAATCAGACGTTGAGGAGGATGCAGTGCAAGGTCTTCGGTTCGGTTGTATTCTTGCGGGCGGATTGCGCTGGGTTAGTGGTCTTGGTCGTGCTGCAGGTGTGCCGGCAGCGGTGACAGCTGAAGGGTCTCTGGGTGTCGGCTGGTGATGCTAACTTGCAGTTGTTGTTGTGGCCTGGGTTGAGAGTGTGGAGTGCTGCTGGGATGTAGCGTTGGCAGTGCAGAGATCCAGGGTTCCTGGTGCGGGTCGCAGTCGTGTCACGGACGGGCGCAGAAGGGCTTGCCTTTGGTGCCCCAGCGGCCACCAATGGACAGCTGGTAAGCGGGAGCAGGGCGCTGGATTGGGCCAGTCACACTGTTGGTGCTGGGGGGGAAGGGCCGCGGGGGCAGTGGCGGCAGGGAAAATGGGGTAAAAAGGCAAAAGGAAAAAGGCAAAAAGAGAGAGAAAAGTACAAATAAGGCAGCAAAAGTGCAAGAAAGAGTGGAGAAAGACACAGAGGACAGAGGAGAGTGAAAGGGGGAGATTGAGATGAGGGCAGAAAACAAGTGAAAAATGGAGGAAAGACACAGAAGGAGAGTGGAAAGGGGAGCTTGAAATGAGGGGAAAATGACAGAAAATGGAGGTTAAGACCCAGAAGGAGAGTGAAGGGGGGAGATAGAAGTGAGGGAAAAATGAGTAAAAAAGGAGAGAAAAAGCGGAGCAAGAGAATGGAGACAGAGGTCCACTGTACCACCAGGGATGAGGCGCAGGGAAATATTTTTGGTTGCTAGGGATCAATCATGTCCATCCTTGAAACACCCTTTTATGCAAATGAAACAAGTTTTGCACTGGAAATGAAGTCTCAATTGTACACTTTGTGCCGATTGGCATCGCTTTTGTGACACAAACTCAGCAAAAAGTCCTAAATCTGCCCCTATGTTGCTTCCTCTTGCCTTGTTCTAGAGCTTGATGGGTTTAGGATCTCTCACTCTAACCTTCACAAGTTGCTGTAAAAACATTTCATTTCCACACAGCTAAATAGTGTTTTTTCTTTGCTCTGCATGATTGTTGTTCTCCAGCTGAAGGCTGGTGTTTTGTCTACGCCCTCAAGTAGTCTCTGTAATGAATCTAACGTCATCTCGCGTACAGGCATGGCACACTCGTATGTGTGGCGTGATGCATGCCAGGCTGGTGGCACCTGTATGCAAGCAGATATTTCTAGCAGCCTCCATACAACTTGTAAAACTGGCCACAACAGAAATGTCCAAATTTCTCTTTTTTTATCTAATCTAGCTCTTTTCTGAGGAGCACAATAAAATTGTGCGAGTTACACTTAAGAAATTAATAATAAGCATATTTTATGTTGCTTCTAATTTAAACATTGCAACTTTGATCTTTACAATTTTAATTTTTGGAATTTATCAAACAGTATATTCAAAAAGAAAAGTTTAAAAAGGGTACATGAGGATTAAATAATCTATTGCCATTATGTCCCTGGCAGAACCCTACACTGTCATAGCCATATCAAATCAATCTTTACCTCTCAGTCCCTAGTTTAGAAGAGAGCCAACCTAACTTCTAGAAAATACCTGAGCAAACTAAAGAGTACCAAAAAAAATTTTAAGCGTGAATATCTGAAAACCATACATAAGTATGAACAACTAGTCAAATCATAAAAACTCCTTCTGCATGAAATATTATTATGGACAAAGCTATCTCTAGCAAATGCTCCTGTGAATGCTACATTTTAAAATACTCACTATTTTAGTAGTGATGGTTCCCATTGATTTATATATTTTCTTTATCTGCTGTCTGATTAAACTTACATTACCTGATCTTGAGATATATAATGGATGCAGGATATTTCTGTCCATGTTGTTATGTTATGTTGACATGCTTATATAGCATTGCAACTACCCACTCGGGGTTTCCCAGTGCTTTACCAATAAGTAAAGTTACTCAGGTCCAACTAGTTCAGAACAGCAACGTTTTCAACTGTCTGCTAAAGGTAATCAAAGAAGAGCAGGATCTCAGATGTTCCAGTAAAGCGTTCCAGAGCTTAGAGCAGAGCTACGCAAAGGAGCGACTTCCCATGCGAGTCCATTTGATCCTGGGGACAGTGCACAGGGAGAGGTTGCTGAAGCACAAGTGGCAAGCAAACTGATGCAGTTTTATCAGGCCAGCGACATGGTGGAGGGGCAACTTCTGCCCTTGATTTGAAAACATAGCATAGTGCCTTGAAGTGAATGCTTTTATCCACAGTTAACCAGTGAAGTCCATGGATGTGAGATGTAACCAATGCATGTTTAGGCAGTCTGTGAATCAAATTGGCGGACACATTCTGCACCATCTGCATAAGTCTCATGGAGGTATGATAATTCCCTAATTGTAATAAGGAGTCACACCATGGTGGTGGGTATACATTAACCACCAATATCTTAATAACCTATTCACAGGTTTTAAAAGAAATTAGGTTGTAATGCTGTCTTAAAAATATTATTTCTTGTATTATAGCTATACAGATGAACAGGCTGATGTATGCAGAATCCAACGTTCCATTGAAAATGTAATGTAATGTCGAATACTTCTGTCTTTTAAGGTAACTCAGGCTTTTTGTACATGTATATAAACAATCTATATTAGGTGCACTAATTTCAACGGTTTTATTTTTCAAAGAACCGTGACTTATTAAGATCGAAGAAGCGATCAGTAACATTAAAAGCAACTTTGATGCGTAACCCGAGAACATCAACGCCAGGCAAGGCACCCAAGACGCTGGACCCTTAGGCTGCGGGCTAACTTGAGTTCATTGTTAACCTCTGGAGGGAGAGTTAGCACCACCTCCCATCTGTGGTTCCTCTAGGCACCAGGAACTTATGACCCCGCCCACTAGTGGTTCAGCAACTTTTATGCCACTCCAGCCAGGCTCTCAGTACTAGCGGGAGATTGCTGGATGATCCAAACCTTGAGGTTTGGTTGGCAGGACCATCTGCCGTGGTTAACATTGATGCCTAACTTTCTGCCCACCACCCTTTTCTCCTCCTACCAATGACTTTTTTTTTAACCTAGAACTTCCCCGGCTGATGCACCTTATATTATTGTTTTGGCCAAAGTTCCCATGTTGGTGCCCAATACTGTCAAAAAATACAACCAGCTTAAGAACAAAGTTATAGATTGGTTGTATAAATGTTTAGGCTACAGTTTGTTATTGTTCAAAGAAATTGTAATGGACAGTAGTGTCTCCTGGGTTGACCCTTAATTTAAATCCATGGCTTGTGACTGTATTGTGGTTATTTAAAAAAAAAACATCTTCAGCTGATTTTTTGTTATCTCAATTGTCAACTAGATTGAAGTCATCAATAGGCACCCCAGTGTTTCCTTTGGGTTTCTTTTATAAGCCATCATGTTTACATTTCAACGGGCCTGACATACCTACCATTTCTCTCATTACTAATGGCCCTTTAAATTCAGTCCCAATGCATATGCCTGAGGTTAATGTTTCTAACTCTAATTGATTTGTTCCTTTGAGTTCACAATGAGATAATGATTGACTGTTTAATCCTGTTGAAAGGGGCTCACTTGCTCATCTGACTGACCGTAAGGCTATCCAAATTGATTGTCTCTTTTCTTAGCTGTAATGTTGCTTGTCTCACCAAAAAGAAGGGCAAAGTGAGTTTTATACTTTTGTAACAATTTTAATGTTATCGGTCACCAAGAGACGTGAGGTATTGCTTCTGTTTTTTTATAAATGTTTTTTCTTCTTTTTCTGTCCCAGCTGTTCCCTCGAAACATGGACGGGATAAGGGTGGACTTCTTCTTTTTGTCTCTTTAACTTTAGAATATACAGTGTCCATGATTTATACAGGGGCAACTAATTTGCCTGTGTCTTGTTGAAAATGTATAATTCTTTTAGTTTATTCATAGTAAAATAGTATTATGTTCTTTCTCTGCCAGGAACTCCCAGTCACACAGCATCCCCTAAAGGCTTCTTTGATTCCTTGCCTAAAGCTTATTTAGAGAATAGCTCTGTAATTCAGATTGAGATTTAAATGTATGTTCTTCTTTGAATCAGTGTTTTAACCAGTCGTGTCACATGTTTAATGAATTTTTAGATTCTTTACACATATTTACACACTTCTGAAGGTGATTTTATCAATTCAATTCTAGCTAAGTACAACCTGGTTTCTAACTCTGCCTCCGAACCGGATTCTTTTTTAGAAGGGAATATCCCTATATTACTGATCGAGGTGCTAATAGGGTTATCTATTTATTTTATTTCCCCTTCCCTGATTGGATTTTTATTAAAATCTTAGTGATCTACTCTATTTTGAGTGATCATAATCCTTTCTCACTATTTTGTTTTCCAATGGGACCTCAGACAGAAGCATTCAGTACAACTTGTTACACTCAATGGTAGTCTTTCTACCAAAGGGCGGCAACTTTTTAGCAACTTTTATAGGAAGTATTCCAATGAGATTGACTTGTGTTTAAATGCTGCTACTGTTACTACTGTTGTTGTGAATTCTTTTAATGGTATGTGCTGCTGTAAACACTCTATGTTAGTAAGAAAGTGTAATAATAACAAACAATCTAACCATTTAAAATGGTTTGATTTCAGCTGCACTGGAGTGCACAGAGTTTTATTACAGGTTGTTAAAGCTGTCCCCAGAGACCGAAAATGAGTCTCTATATGCCGTCCTACCTATTAGAGCTCTTTAGAGGAACTGACAAAATTCCTGAAGGAAGAATCATGGGAACAGCTGTAGGTTGCAAGTTACCTTAGGGACAGTTCCAAGTTCTGGGAAATTGTACATCACCCACTGTTCAAGACGGCTTTCAAACCTGCTCTGCAGTCTACTATCCTGGCTAATGTACGGGTTGAACATTTTGAATCTTAATACGATTTGCCAGTTTCTACAAGTACTGTTGACCCTCTCACTAATGCATTAGCCCATATTAGTTTTACATTGGATGAGGTCAATAAGGCAGATATTTGTAATTCTAACTTTACGGTCCTCGGGGATTTTAACTTTCCTTTAGAGCAAATAGGAGATAAGGATACAGCAATTAATTAAAGTTATAGATGCTTGTGATCTCAAACTTCTTAGTTCTGATCCCACGCATCGTGGAGGTCATACACTGGATGCGTTGTTCTCAAACAACAAAGCTATCTCCAGACTAGAAGTACTACCTCTGATTTGGTCTGATCACTCGGCCGTCTTCTTTAACATCAACTGTCATGCTACCCATATAGACCCAAACAAGAGGCTTCAATCTTCCCAGCACAGATCTTGGGCAAAAGTTGACCAAGCTCAACTTGAGAAACTTCTTGTTAGTTCAAGTCCCTCTATGGAAGACAATACCGAACTGGCAACCAAGACTATTCCACCTGGCTCAAATCTGCCTTCTCTCAACAACATGGCCTACGATCCTGGGACCTCCTTTCTAGTGAACCTCGACGTAGAAAGCCCCTACACCAGCCTCCCACAAGATGACACCCTGGGCGTTTTGGAAAAAGCTCTGAAACAAACTGACTGGAAGTATATGAATTTGAATTTGAATTTGAAGGGATTTGTATAGCGCTCGTACACCTGGCGGTTTCTTGGCGCTTAACTGGCAACTGCTACTCGGCGAGTAGGAGAGGGGGGAAGGTAACCATTCAAGATGGGAAGGCTTGGGTGAAGAGGAAGGTATTAAGGTCTCTGCAGAGAGGGGGTACTGGGTGCAGGTTCTGAGAGACAATGGGAGAGAGTTCCAAAAAGCTGGACCCGCGGTTGCAAACTTGGAACCACCCCACTTCTTCCGTTTGAAGCGGGGGACCACGAGAGGGTGGTGGGAGGAGGATCGGAGGTCTCGTGAGGGAGTGTAGATTTGAATGGCCGAGTTGATGAAGGATGGGGCAGAACCTGTCCGGGCTTTAAAAATGGTGCAGCCGAGCTTGAATAAGACGCGCTGCCGGACAGGGAGCCAGTGCAGGGAGAAGAGGAGGGGAGTTACATGATGTGATTTAGAGAGGTTAAAAACCAGCCGAGCGGCCTGGTTTTGAACCAGTTGAAGACGCCTCATAAGGTAGTCGGGCATGCCATGGTAGAGGGCATTGCCATAGTCTAGGCGGGATGTTACCATGGCCAGGAGAATTAGTTTGAGCGCCTTTGGGGCGAAAAATCGTGAGACTCTGCGAATTGTCCTGAGAGAGAGGAAGGCTGAGGAAACCACAGCAGAGACTTGAGAATGTAGGGAGAGTTGGTTATTGATTTTGAATCCAAGGGTTTTGACTGAAGAGACAGGAGTGGGTGGGGAACCTAATGAAGGGGGCCAAAAGGAGGAGGACCAGGGACTGGAGCAACCACCTGTCAACACCAACTCCGTTTTATCGGGGTTGAGTTTCAGGTGGTTGAAATTCATCCAGTCCTGGATGAAGGTCATGATGGACTGAACATTAGACATAGACTCGGGGGAAGAGGAAAGGGAAAAAATGAGCTGGAGATCGTCTGCGTAGTTGTACACAGAGACCTCCAGTTGCTGTAAAGCAAAGATGAGGGGGGCGATGTAAAGGTTAAATAAAAGGGGGGATAAAGAGGAACCCTGGGGGACACCGCACTGGATGGGTTGAAATTCAGCAGAGAACTCTCCCAGGTGAACCGCCTGAGTCCGGCCGCTCAAGAAGGAGGATAACCATAGCAGGGCTGTTCCTCCGAATCCCGCCGCCTCGACACGTGAAAGTAAGATGGTATGGTCCACTGTGTTGAATGCGGCGGAAAGATCTAAGAGGATCAGGGCCTGATGTTGATTGGTATCCATTCCTTGTCGTAGGTTGTCCAGAACCGATGTTATAACGGACTCAGTTGAGTGGGCTGGGCGGAAGCCGGCCTGTCTTGAGGCCAAAACACCATGACTCTCCACGAACTCACTCAAGGTTTTTACCACGTGTCGTTCCAATACCTTTGCCAGGAAAGGCTAAAGGGAGATGGGGCGGTAGTTAACTGGGTCGGAGGGATCCGCTCCAGGTTTTTTTAGGATCGGAACGATCACTGCCGATTTGAGTGCAGGGGTAACGATGCCCTGAGCCAGCAAGCTGTTGAGGAGCGCTAAAGGTGGTGAGGGGCAGTAGGTGTAGATCTGCTTTAGGATGTAGGCAGGGCAGGGGTCCAGCGGGGAGCCAGATTTGACCATCGGAAGAATGGAGAGAAATGAATCGGTCGAGAGGGGGGGAATTGAGTCCAGATGTGCAGTGGCTGGAGGACGACGGGGGTCAGTGAAGGCCGGGGATGGAGGAGGAATTTTAATTTTGCTGATTTTGTCTAGGAAGAAGTGATTGAGGGAGTCGCATAGTAGTTGAGAAGGTGATGGTTTGAGTGAGGCTCTGTCGGAAAAGGCAAGGTCTTGGACGATAGAGAAAATTTCTCTTGGCCGGTTCTACGCAAGTTGGATTTTGGAGGAGAAATAGGTTTTCTTAGTGTCTAGTATGGCTTTCTGATATTGAGTGAGAAGTTCAGTATACCGGGTTTTTGCAATAGAGCAGTAGTTCCGTCTCCATTGTCGTTCAGCTTGGCGGAGAGTGAGTTTTTGGGTCTTTAGGTCGTCTGAGAACCAGCGGTTTGCATCTTTAGGGCATTTGGTTGCGATGCGTTTTAGAGGAGCGATGGTATCGCACCCGGCCCGCAGCCAGTTGGTGATAGCTTCTACCTGACCAGAGGAAGGCAGCGCGGTAAGATCGGGGCTGGTGAAAGAAAGGAAAGTCGATAAAGCTTCGACATCAACGCGGTTCCATGAGCGCGCCCAGACATTTCTCGCAGGAGTGGGCTTAGGTGGTGGAAAGGGGGATAGGGAAAAGGTGATCAGTGAATGATCTGACCATGGACACGGGGAAATAGAGAGAGAAATGACCGGGCAATCACGTTGCCAGATTTGGTCCAGGATGTGTCCCAGCCTGTGTGTGGGAGCATTGACGACTGATGTAAAGTTGAGCGACTGAAGAGAGTCTGAGAACTCTTTGGACGTTGCGCATTCCGCGGGGTCGGAGGGCCAGAAGTTAAAGTCTCCCAGGACTATGATGGAGGAGTGGTTAACAACCAGAGTCACCATTAGGTCTTGAAAACTGGGGAGGAACGTTTGAGGGGAGGACGGGGGTCGGTACACAAGGACACAAGTGAGGGGGGGAGTAAAGGAAAGAGAGCGAACCACACATCCAGGAGATTCCTCTGGGAATGTGCCAAGCTCGCTCTGAAAGACAACTTCTTCGAATTCGAAGGGCAACTCTACCTCCAGAAATACGGCAGGCACGTCTATGGGGAGAGTTTTTGCCCCCAGCATGGCAGGCCTGTATGTTCACGACTTTGAGTCAAAACACATTTTTTCCAACAACGTATCGCAGATCCCGGAAATAAAGTTCTATAAACGGTACATAGACAATATCCTTCTGATCTGGGAAGGAGATACAGAGTCACTTAACACCTTCTGCCAATGGCTCAATACCTGTGACCAAAACCTCAAGTTCACACACGTGTTTGACCAACAAAGAACCACCTTCCTAGATCTGGACATCTGGGCTGAAAATGGTCCTTTGAAATGCAAGACACACTACAAACCTACTGCATGGAATTCACTACTACATTTTTCCAGTTTTCACCCCAGGCCCCTTCGGGACAATGTCCCTTATGGCCAATATTTCTGGCTGTGCAGAAATTGCAATAGTGTGACTGACTTCAAAGACCAAGCAAAGGACTTGAGCAGACCTTCAAGACCGGGAGTACCTCAAACACATTACAGACAAAGACAAAAAACAGGCCAGCAACCAGGATCGTGAAGCCCTCATTGAGAAACATCCGCGAGAACCCCAACCTACCCCTCTGACCTGTGTCACGACCTTCAACACAGTCTCCACCAAAATCTCAAACATTGTTAGAAAACATTGGAAAATCCTCAAGACTGGCAACCTTAATTGGGACCCCCCCGTTGCTGTCACACAAAAAAGCAAAATCTATCAAAGACGCACTGGTGTCTACAAGGCCGGCCCCACAACAAAGACCCTACAACACTATCCTAAAAGCTTGGGGGGCTCCTGAGGGTAATTGGCCATTTTGCCTTTGGCAATTGCAGTGTTTGTCACCTGACTGAAACTACTAAAGAACTCGATCTGGAACCTGGAAAAAAGTGGGAACTGAGACAACAAACCAACTGCAATACAGCACATGCCATATACCGCATCTTATGCCCATGCAACCGTACCTACACTGGGATGACCAACCGTAAATTCAGGACCAGAATCTGTGCACAATAAGATGCAGGAAGAACGTGACCAACATGACCAACCATTTTCTAGAGGCAGGGCCTACTACCAACGACATGCGTTGGGTCATTATAGAGACCCTGGACCCTAACATCCAACAGCAGCTTTTCCAAAAAGAACAGAGATGGATATATCACTTGTCCAGTCACAAAACAGGCTTGAATGACAACATAACCTGGAACAGTCTTACCAGACCCTAATGAACCTATCACTCTAGCTCAAAAAGCGAAATTCCTTTTGATCTGCGGTGTACCTCACACAAATGCAGGGATATGGCCTGTGGTAACCCCTACTGTACCACGATAGTCCTGCGTGGTCCTGAGCAATCTAAACTCAGGTCGGCAGTGACTAAACATCTTTCTCCACATTCCCAGGCTGTACCCATGGGTACACCACTAACTTAAGATCTTGCACCCTCTGCTGTAACATGTAAACCTGTCATGGTCAGACAGGCAGCGACATAGCATTTCTCTCCACCATATCGCCCATGAGCAGGAACGGGGCAGATAGACCCATCTGTATCCTCAGTCCCCAACAACCTGACCTGGAATGAGCAGGGCGCGCACTTATATTTTTTACCCAAAAGAATGCAAATGGAAAGGGACGACCATTCGGTCCCCCCGAATGTATGGTGGAGTACCTCGATCCCCCCGGGAAGCCATCTTGGGCGGGAGGCGAGTCTCGGCTGGTATGTCCGAAGCGGCGTAGCCGGGGCGCGCCTTTTTCCCGCCCTGGAGTGGGTTGTCCTAGACACTGACGCGGCCGGCCACGCCCAGGGAGGCAGGCGGAGGCGGGTTTACGCCCGCCCGAAGACGGATAAAAGGAGCAACAAGCCAAGAAAGCATCCTCTTGTTCCTGTGCTCTGAAGCTGCACCTCCCCGCTGCACGTGAGCCCGAGACGGAACGAAGAGCCAATTTGGAGCGTTGTAATTTTGTCTTTGTTTTACAGATATCTTCGTTCGAGAATGCCGGGCAAGAAGGTCGGAAAGCGGGTCGGGACCGATCAGATGCTCCGCATGCTCATAAAGGAAGTAGCCGATTTGAAGAAGCAGATGGCGGTAAAGAATGGGGAGGGAGGACCGAAGCGAATCGTCGGACCAGCATTGCCAGGAGTAGTCCCTAGCGGGAGAGGCAAGAGGTCCAGGAGGGGGGCACCTGGGGGGGAGGCCCCGGTTCCCGTTACACCGATAGAGGAGCCTACCCCGGTTCCGAAGGAAGGACATCCAATCCCCGTGGTAGTCACCCCCGTGAACGGAGAGGATATGCCTCCCGAGTTGGCGGCACAACTGGCAGCGTGGTTGGGAAAAGATAGTGAGGGCACCACGGCTGACGACGCCAGGGCAGTAATGAGACAACTGCGGGAATCTAGAGAGGCTGCGAAGGCACCATCTTCTGTTCCCCCACAGGTTCCGGTGGCTGAGATTGCAGCAGGCGCGGGTTCGGCAGCAAGTACAGCACCTAGTTCAGGTAAGCGGCTACTGCCGATTGCGGGGGAGGGGTCTGTACCCTCACGAAGGGAGAAAGTGGCCCAACATGTTCCACTTGAAATTAAGGAAAAGATTTGGGCCGATAAGTATGTGAACATGTTTTCTTTGCTTACTGACCATTACGAGATGGAGCATGTGAAGGGCCAAAAAGAGCTTATGCATCCGAGTGTTTGGCGGGCAAAAATGGCCGCCTTTAAGGTCGACGAAAACATAGGTACTTGGGGCAGAGCGTTTGGCATTTTTACCTCCATTATGGGTGAGCGAAGGCCTGAATTATTGACGGAGTTGCCTATTTACCAGACACGTATCATGGAGTATTCTCTGGCATACGAGGGCAATCAGTGGTTTTGTTATGACAATCTTTTTAGGAAGGCTAAGGAGCACGACCCAGCTCTAACATGGGATTGTTATGACTCCATTTCTTGGCAAAAAATGGAGAATTCAGGCATGTTAAAAGTACCATTGTCGGGGAGTAACGGGGGTGAGTCTTCCCGCCAATCCTCTGGGACACCCTTTCGGACGGGTGCAGGTAACGAGCACCACTCGAAATCGAGTGGCAACGCCGGTAAAAGGGGGATTTGTTGGAATTTTAACAGGGGAAAATGTACGAGGCCCCAAGGGTCATGCAAGTTTAGACATGAATGAGGGGGGTGTGGACAGTCCTCCCATCCTGAGACCATGTGCAGAGCCAAAACGGGTGATAACGGTGGTAGGGGAAGCGCCAAACAGGTCTGAAATAGTCCGAGGGGCGCCTTTACCTACCCCGATTGATACCATGGCAATGATTCCTTGGCTCAACGAATACCCGGACCATGTCTCCGCTGGGGTGTTGCGAGACGGTTTTTCATATGGTTTCCGCATTCCAGTGGGGGATTTTCGGGGGGAAGCAAGTTGTAAGAACCAACTGTCGGTCCTGCAGCATACGGCAGTGGTACGGGTAAAGATTGGGAAAGAGGTGACTCGAGGGCGGGTTGCCGGTCCATTCGATTTTCCACCAGTTGCTAACTTTGTTTGTTCCCCATTAGGGGTGGTCCCCAAGAAGGACCCGGGTGAGTTTAGGCTAATACATAACTTGTCAGCCCCACGAGGTCTTTCCGTGAATGATGCGATAGACCCGGGAGTGTGTTCGGTGCGGTACGCATCTTTCGATGAGGCCGTCGCCATGTTGAATCGCCTGGGGCCCGAGGCGCTGATGGCAAAATCAGACATCGAGTCAGCGTTCCGGTTGCTCCCGGTACACCCAGACGATCAGCGTCTTCTTGGTTTCATGTTTCAGGGTCGCTATTATGTGGATAGATGTATGCCAATGGGATGCTCTATATCTTGTGCTTACTTTGAAAAGTTCAGTTGTTTTCTACAATGGGTATTCACAAGAAAGACGGGTTTTCAGCATGTTATGCATTATCTCGATGACTTTCTGTTCCTGGGGGCAGCAGGGGACCCAGAATGTGGACAGGCTTTACACGAATTTCGTGCCTTAATGAATCAGTTTGGTGTGCCATTGGCACCAGGTAAGACTGTTGGTCCCTCGACTTCACTCGAGTTTCTGGGGATCGAGCTCGACTCGGAGGAAGGTTGTTTTCGGTTACCCAAAGAAAAAGTGTTAAAATTCAGGACATCCCTTGAAACATGTATTCGAGTGCCTAAGGTAAACCTGCATCAATTGCAACAAACAGTGGGCCAGTTGAATTTTGCCCTCAGAGTAATGCCAATGGCCCGCCCCTTTTCCCGCTCGATTGCACAAGCCATGGTCGGCCTGAAGGAAGGACACCACCGCACGAGGCTCTCGGCAGAGATTCGCCAGGACATGCGCATTTGGCTGGCATTCTTGGCGGATTTCAATGGTCGAATTGTCTGGAACAAACCGGCGGTGTCCTCCGAGGAGCTGGGGCTGTGGACAGACTCGGCGGGGAGTATAGGTTTTGGCGCCATATTCGGTACGCAATGGTCGGCTCAAAAATGGCCGTCCTGGTGGCACGAGTGCGGGCTGACGAGTAACATTGCTTTTCTCGAACTATTCCCTGTTTTGGTGGCCCTGAAAACCTGGCCCGAGAGGTTCCGGGATCACTCTGTGGTGTTCTGGTCTGATAACATGACCGTGGTTGAGTGTATCAATAGTCAGGCAGCACGTTGCAAATGGATTCTGAGACTGCTCAAGGAAATTGTGTTATTGTGTATGCAGTTGAATGTGCTCTTTAGGGCGCGACATGTCCCGGGGGTGTTGAATCAAGCAGGTGATGCACTTTCTCGTTTCCGTATGCAGGCCTTCTGGGGTTTTCTGCCCACAGCGGACCGGGTGGCGGCACCCTTTCCCGAAGCTCTCTGGTCTCTCGGTGCCCCGAACTACAAAACCTCGTGGGAGAGAGTTTAGCACCCAGGACAAGGAAGGCATATGAAGGGGCGTTTCGTTCCTATTGGTCCTTTTTGGGTTCTGCTAGGGGGGAGCTTTGGGGCCAGGAAGAGCCTGTCGTAAAATTTTTGCTGTCTCTACATCGGGCAGGCAAATCAGTAGCTACGGCCCAGAGGCATTTCCTTTATGGCAAGGGCTCATGGGATTCGGGACCCGACAGCGTCTTTCGTGGTGCAGAAAGCGCTACGTGGGTGGCAACGCCTAGAGGGTCGCAGAGTAGATCGGAGACACCCGATAGGCCTGGATAGGTTGGCCCTGTTATTTTCTGTACTCCCTGCGACATGTTCATCCCGGTATGAAACAGTGTTATTCCGAGCCGCTTTTGCGCTAGCATTCCATGGGGCTATGCGGGTAAGCGAACTGGTGGCGAAGAACAAGCAGGATACGGTGGGGGGACTGTGCCGAGAGCACATTCGGGTTAAGGGGGAGACGATGACTGTCTCGTTTGTCAGGTCCAAGACCGATCAGGGTGCGAGTGGGGACTGCATAATCATACATAAGATTCCCGGGTCTCCCATGTGCCCTGTTGTTTGCTTAGAGGAATATTTGGCACAGAGGGTGGCTTCATGGGGGGGAACCTTGTTGAGACACGCTGACGCCACCCCACTGACGAGGTTTCAGTTCCAGCGGGTGCTTGCGATGTCAATTTCGGCCGCGGGCTTGAACCCCGGCGAGTTCGGGACCCATTCCTTTCGGATAGGGGCTGCTACTGAGGCTACAGCCAGGGGTCTGAGTGTGGAAAAAGTGAAACGTCTGGGGCGTTGGTCCTCGAATTGTTATAAAAAGTATGTGCGGTTGCACATGTTGTGAAGCTGTAATGATGTACTCACGCTTCTTGTTTTGTTTGGTTTACAGTTTCGCAAGCTCACGAGGCGGGGCGGACTGTGCAGTCGACCCGACACCTGGGAACCAGCGGTCAGACATCACCGGCTGCGGAAAAAGTGGTGTGGGTCGTGGGCCACTCATACGTGAAGCGTGCCGCGGACGTATTCAAAGCAGGTGACATGATTCACATGGCTGGGGAATACGGGTACAGGGTGACCTTCTACGGAAGGGGCGGGCTCTGTATTGACCAGTTTCAATCCTTTTTCGAGGGTTTGTTAGGGCGGACAAGGTCACCGCCGTCTATAATCATAGTCCATCTTGGGGGCAACGATTTGGTGGCCACTGGTAGACGACTTCTTCTCGAGGCAATGCTCTCCACTGTAAGTTGGTTGGCGAGAAGAGTTCCAGGGTGCACAATTGCATGGTCCCATATGATTCCACGGAAAGTGTGGCGGGGGGCGAATTCGGTTTCTGCTCTGAATCACTCAGTGAAGAAAGTAAATAACAAATTGGGTAGATTGTTTCGTTCAAGTACACTGCATTCTATTCCACATGGTTGTATTAAGGGGGACAGTATGTACCTGGGTGATGGGGTCCATTTGTCCCGGGTGGGGAATGATTTACTCATAGGAGACCTCATAGCTTGGCTAAAGAGTTTAAAACATGACCTTTAGGCAGGAGTTGTTGTGGGGGGTCCGGATAGCCGGTCAACTATCCGGCCTGTGGCGGTAAGGTCATGATCGGTGAGCAGTAATTGGAAGATCCCTATGGGGGGGCGTCACCCATTACGGATGGGAGCGCTCGGGGGAGGTGGCCATTGGCCCCTCAACGGGGAGGCGGTCCCTTCTAAGGATGGGCCGCCGGAAGGAAAGGAAAGGCGGTCAAGGCCCCTTCCTGGATAGGAGGGGCTACGGGCCCCTCCTGGGGAATTTCCCGGGGCCAGGACACCTGCGACGGCAGATGTGGTAAGTTGTGTGGGGTGGGGAGGGGGTTTATGCTACCTTCTAGACACCTCACACGAGTCCTCGGACGACCTTTAAATGGCGTCGAGTTCATTGGGGCCCCCGTCAAGTCAAGGGAAATTGGTAGATGCACTTGAGGTACGCCTCTGTGCGGTCGCCCCTCACAAGTGGGGGAGGTATTTCTGGTTTAGGGATCTGACACCGGTTGCGACCTTGCCGTTGGCCCTTAAAAGTTAGGATGTACAATTTCAAGTTAAATGTTTTGTAGGATGTTAGTTCGGCTAGGAGAACCTTTGTATTAGAAATATGTTAAGGTTAGCCAAACATCGTGATGTGGAAATGAAATTGTACATAATATGAAACTGTTATTTTAATGTTTGATTTTGTTTCATATTTTAATAAATACGGCCGGGAGGGTCACTCCCTCCCGCCTTCCAAAAGTTCAGAACCGTTTCCGGTTTCCCATCCTTGGGGATTGTGTCGAGAGGGGGTGGCGGGTATCTCGGCCATATGGAAAGGGGCGACCATTCGGTCCCCCCGAACGTATGGTGGAGTACCTCGATCCCCCCGGGAAGCCATCTTGGGCGGGAGGCGAGTCTCGGCTGGTATGCCCGAAGCGGCGTAGCCGGGGCGCGCCTTTTTCCCGCCCTGGAGTGGGTTGTCCTAGACACTGACGCGGCCGGCCACGCCCAGGGAGGCAGGCGGAGGCGGGTTTACGCCCGCCCGAAGACGGATAAAAGGAGCAACAAGCCAAGAAAGCATCCTCTTGTTCCTGTGCTCTGAAGCTGCACCTCCCCGCTGCACGTGAGCCCGAGACGGAACGAAGAGCCAATTTGGACCCACCCACCAGCCCCTGAGGACAGCAGTTGTTTTAAATAAAGTTTTGATGTGGTAACTCTATTTCTTACAGGTTGTGATGATTGTCGTGTTATTTTGAGTATGCAGTAAAGAATGGTCATTTACAGTATGTTTTTCCCAATAAAGTGATTTTGCACTAGTGTTGATCGGTAATCATACGTGAAATGGTTATGGTTGTTTGGTAATTAGTAGCTTTAGTTAAATTGTCGTATTTATTTTGGTCGGGCGGTAAGGTCATGATCGGTGAGCAGTAATTGGAAGATCCCTATGGGGGGGCGTCACCCATTGCGGATGGGAGCGCTCGGGGGAGGTGGCCATTGGCCCCTCAACGGGGAGGCGGTCCCTTCTAAGGATGGGCCGCCGGAAGGAAAGGAAAGGCGGTCAAGGCCCCTTCCTGGATAGGAGGGGCTACGGGCCCCTCCTGGGGAATTTCCCGGGGCCAGGACACCTGCGACGGCAGATGTGGTAAGTTGTGTGGGGTGGGAAGGGGGTTTACGCTGCCTTCTAGACACCTCACACGAGTCCTCGGACGACCTTTAAATGGCGTCGAGTTCATTGGGGCCCCCGTCAAGTCAAGGGAAATTGGTAGATGCACTTGAGGTACGCCTCTGTGCGGTCGCCCCTCACAAGTGGGGGAGGTATTTCTGGTTTAGGGATCTGACACCGGTTGCGACCTTGCCGTTGGCCCTTAAAAGTTAGGATGTACAATTTCAAGTTAAATGTTTTGTAGGATGTTAGTTCGGCTAGGAGAACCTTTGTATTAGAAATATGTTAAGGTTAGCCAAACATCGTGATGTGGAAATGAAATTGTACATAATATGAAACTGTTATTTTAATGTTTGATTTTGTTTCATATTTTAATAAATACGGCCGGGAGGGTCACTCCCTCCCGCCTTCCAAAAGTTCAGAACCGTTTCCGGTTTCCCATCCTTGGGGATTGTGTCGAGAGGGGGTGGCGGGTATCTCGGCCATACATGTTTGGCTGAATTTTCCTGAATTTACAAGCTATTGGGCTGGTGTACATTTTTTCATCAGTAACAGCGTTGCCTATTTTGCAGACCAGCACCCCGATTTTGATATTTCACTGCAGGGGCCCCAACCTAGAACACTTCCCTAAGATGGCCACCACTGTAACCGAGCGCTTCTCAAGCACCAGTAGTTCTAACACTCAGCCGTCTTGTGCATGCGTGGGCATGCGCGCACCAGCCTCTGCTGAGTCACCGCCAGATCCGGACGTGTGCATCTACACGTACCGGGCATCACAGTCCATCAATATAAGCCGTTCTCCCTCAGCACTCCCAGCACCAGCCGGGACTATGAGTGACAGAGATAGGTTTGATGCAGTGGGACCTTCCATACCAAGTAAGACCATGCGTGCTCCAAGGGGATCCTCACGCAGCCCGCCTCTAAAAGCTTTTGATTGACTGTATTTACCTTGTTCTTGATTACAGATCGGTCACTGGGATGAGCAACCCTCCCCACTAGCCCAGATTTTCCTGCAGATTATTCCCATACATTGTAACTATTACTTATTTCTGTGCATGCTTTTACTACTGTCTCGGCATTTTTTAGTCACTATTGGTCTAGGAGCATTAGCTCACTGTATACATTGACTCCTGTCCACGAGCGCAGACCGTGCCCAGGACCACTTGCCACAATGCTAGCGGCCCTTTCCTTCTTTAACTAATTACTTAAATTAAATTAATTTAATTATTTTGTCTATCTCGCAGACTGCCCATGGTGCTCTTCACTAGTGTATATGGTCTCCATCCACCACTGGAGCCGCCCAGTGCTAATATGTCAGTCTATGAATAGCGCACAGAGTTTCCCACTTTGTGTGCATACCATTTATTTGACCTTGCTTGCTACCTATCAAGAATTTTGACGCAGCATGCACTGTACCACCTGCATGCAGCCACCCGCATGGGCCTTATGCCAAATCACTGTGGTAATCATAGAGATACCTGACTACAACACACCTTTTGCCACTAAGGTTGCATTTTATTGTTGCAAAAATTATACGTCTTGTTATGTCTCTTCTTTTCCCTACAGGTACTCAAGTGTCAGTGAGTACGCAAACACTCCCAACCACACACCTTAGCGTATGTGTAGGTACCACAAAAAGTTTCACATGGCACTATTCAACTTTGCCACTCACTATTCACACACTTGGTCCTAAAGAAAGCCCTTTTCACTTTTTTTACGGGCTGAATCATGTAGCTCGCCGCACATAGGCACCTGACGGTAAATAATTCCAGATTAGTGCACAACACATATGTTTTTAACCATATCCTGAACCGCCATCAATAAAGTGTTAGGCAAGGATCCTCAGAGATATTTTTAACTGCAAACAATTCACCCTACATCACATTTATGCACAACGCCAGCTCCGCTGTAATCAGGCGTCGTAGCACAACAGGAAGGCACCCGGCCGCCCGGTTGGGACCCCAATGATGAAGCATGAGACCAACCAGGTTGGTGTGTGAGGGGTCTTTTAACAACACCTAATGGGTCCATGTTCTTACTACTCACAGTGATTTAATTGCACACATATAGTGGGTTCATCCACATTGTTTAAGTCTTCTCTCAACTTGCTCCAATAAATAGAGGTGGCCCTAGCAGAACTCGTCCGGCTGCCCCTTGGTTCTCCGAGGCTCTCAGAATAGAAAAACAAGGTTGCAGACGTCAAGAGAGGAAATGGAGAGCCCAATATGACATATATAAGAGATAAATTTATAAACACTCTTTAACTAAATACAAAGCTCTATTAGTCACAGAAAAGGCAGCCTATTTCTCCTCACAAATGGAATCCTCCGAAAACCCGGCCACCTACCGACCTATTTCCAGACTCCCTTTCTCAGCGAAGATTGTAGAGAAGGTAATGAACATGCAACTTAATCAGTTCATCAAATATTCCAACTGTTTGGACCCTACACAATTCGGATTCAGATCCGAACATAGTACAGAGACTGCTCTGATTAAGGCCACCGACAAGCTCAAATTCATCTTATTCAATGGGGGATCAGCAGCCCTTATCCTGCTGGACTTATCCGCTGGGTTTGACACAGTGGATCATTCCACCCTGATATACCGTGTGCAAGCAAAAGGCATACAAAAAACCTTGCCTTGAAATTACTTTCATCCTTCCTGTCAAACAGGAAAACACAATTAATTTTGATGCCTTCTCATCAGGCTCATTTCGCCTGGCCTGAGGGGTTCCACATGGATCCTCTCTTAGACCGACTCTTTTCAATTTATACGTCACAGACCTTGCCCCCCAGGTCAAATCCTTCGAGTTTTCCCTCACCTCTTATGCTGACGACACGCAAATCGTGTTATCAGCCTTCCATGATGTCAACTATACTGATGCTCGCATACATGACTGCATGAAATGTATCAGTGGTTGGCTGAACAGACACCATCTTAAGCATAATGCGGGAAAGGCTGAGGTGATCTTACTCGGCAATAACCCTAACCTTGGGTCTGCCCTGCGTTGACCTAGGGAGATGGGCCCCCTTCCTGTACCCACCAGGAAAGCCAAGAGTCTTGGCTTCAGTATTGATGACCACTTACTCTTGGGAAACCAAATTAATGCAGTGGTCTCCTCCTCAAATAACACCTTGAGAATACTTTAAAAAAATCTATTTTTTTGTGCCTATTTCAGCCAGGAAGTCAGTGATTTCCACACTTGTATTATCCAAAATTTACTATTGTAACAGCCTTTACATCAGCCTACAAGCTCAATATCTGAATAAATTGAAGATTCTTCAGAATTCGGTGGCCAGACTCCTTCTTGACCTGCCTAGGCACCATTTGGTTTTCCCTGCTCTCAAGGATCTCCATTGGCTGAGAGTCAAACACAGGATCAAATTTAAGGCCCTCTGCCTAACCTATAAGGCTCTCCATGATTCAGGACCCTGATTTCTCGAAAAATCCCTATCATGGTACATTCCCTCAAGATATTTAAGATCAGCAGGCTCTTTCAGAGCAAATACCATCAGATTAATAACATCTGAATGGGGTGGCAACAGCTTTACGGCTAGAGCTGCAACAGTGTGTAACCTCCTTCCATTCAATCTCAGATCAGCTCCCTCCCTATCTAAATTCAGGAAGCTTCTGAAAACTTGGCTTTTCAATCAATAGATCACTCATCCCCCTTTCGCTGCTTACCGCTTCAGCGCCAAGACACCATCGGGTATTCGCTGAGCTTCACAAATATTTTAGCATAACATAACAATAATACTATCCTTGTGCTCCCCAATAATAAGGCTCCTGGTTCTGATGGTGTACCACTCAACTTATATACGTCTAATATTGATGTTTGAGCCCCTCTTTTAACTTTATAATATAATTGAGCTCGAGAATTGAATGTAAATGTAAATGTAGGTATACTTATATAGCGCGACCTGTCACCACAAAGGGCATCCTGGCACTTGCCTAGGGAACCCGTCCTGGTATTCCCCTGTGAGAGGCCCCGGCAGGGTATCCACAAGGTGAAAGCCAGGCATCCCGCCGTGAGGGGCCGTTGTGGAGATTAAGCAAGCTATTGCCCAGAGTCGCAGAGTGTGAACCCGTGAGTCGAGAAGGCACCGGAGCGAGAATTATCAAGTCCGTGGAATTTTTGAGCCCAAGACCCGCCGAGGCAGGGAATTGAACCCTGGTCCAGGGCCGATCTCAGCTTCCGGGTCTGCCGCCTCTAACCCCTGAGCCACACTTCTCCACATGTCCCGCTCTGTGATAATTCCTGTTTATAAGAAAGACAACCACCAAGACCCTTAGTGTTATAGACCCATCTTTCTGATTAGTTCTACAGCTAAGATTGTGGGCCATATTATATTGGACTGATTAGCTGATTGGGCCATTGACCAGAATGTCCTATCTGACATCCAGTAAGGCTTCCGGCAAGGTCTAGGCACTGTTGATTAGGGACTCAATTTGTATATGATTATAAATATACTGTTGAATGACAAGGGGCTCTACATGTTGCATTTATGGACCTTAATACAGCCTTTAAAAGGGTCAACAGGGAGAAGCTTTGGTCTATCATGCTGGACATGGGGGCAGACACTCAGTAAGGTTTTTTTTCAGTGTAACCTACATTTTTACTTGACAGTTTCAGTTAGAAATGGTGATGGGGTGAATGCACAGAGCACTTTAGGTCAAACAGAGGAGTTTGCCAAGTCTGTTTTATGGCTCCATTTTTGTTTATACTTTATATTAACTGCTTTGCAAAGTCACCATTAGAAAGTGGTATACACTTACCTAGGATTAGTTCTCATTTGACTCCTTCATCGCTTTACACAGACGATGCTGTCCTCATATAACGAACACCTTGGGTTTAGATGGGATCGTCTTGCACATGCTGATTGCTGCCTGTACTTTACTCACTGGTCTCTTTAGTTTAAAAGAACATTGCTGACTAAATAGGAATCATCTGCGCTTGGGCGTGGCTTGGACGCCGCGGCAAGATGGTGGACCCGGCGTGATCTCCGTAAGTCGGCGGGGCTCTCTTTCATTTATCTGCCGTTTCTGCACCGCGTTTTCCTCCATACCTGACGGTATCCGCAATCGGACCATGCGGTGAGTTGAGGAACAGCTCTTTCAGCGCATTTTCACCGTCGGAGCGCTAGTTATTGACTGTGACGCACCCTCCTCAGAACGGGTGCGAGCGGCCGCCATTTTAGGCTGCCTCTCCTTGCGATAAGCCCGTTACCTGTCGTACAACTCTAACGGCATAATGCTTCAATTTACTTGGATTTGTATGCCCCTATAACAGCGCTACTTGATTGATGACTACTTTTATTTTCATGCCATTGTTTCCCTGAGTGGTGCGATTTTACCGTTACCCCTAGTGCGGTCTACTGCTTTTCGCACCCTTTTCTCACCATATCTCCGGCCACTGTCTTCATGGACTTTTTTACCTAATTTTGATGCCTTTTGCTTCTTTCAATAATATCTCCAGTCGGCCATGCCATTGCTTCTTCATCCTACTGTGCTATTTGTCTCACAGGCTCTCTTCCTCAGTTGCTGGACTATGCTAGACTAAATCTGTTGTTCCTTTCTTCTGATGCCCGCTCCTCTCTGATTGGGAATGTGTGCGTCCGGTTCTTTTTAGGCCGCTGAGCAAATGCTTCTCTCTCTCTTGGCAGTGCAACCCTATTAAATATTACTCTATTTTGGATGCTCTTGTGTTACTACACCTTGTTCTCTGCTCTTGGTGTATTTTTCCTCGCAATTCACGATGGCTAATGACTCTCACTCAGTTCGAGCATCTGTTACCGGTACCAAGCCAAAGAGACTGAAAAACGATCCTCCTTCCCCAATCCTTGCTTCTCCCAACCCAGTCTTGGATTCAATTCTGGATGAAGTAAGAGGTCTCCAACCTTTTATGTCTTCAACAAATGAGAAATTGAAGCAAATGGAGGAGAGATGGATCACTATGGAGAATAAAGTGCTGGAACTAGAACAACGCGTCAGTACTATTCAGGATGTCTCTACTAAAATACCAATGCTAGAGCAAGAAATTCATAGACTGAAATTGCACACAGAGGACCTTGAAAATAGAAATCGAAGGAATAACCTACGCCTTTATGGTCTGCCGGAGAATGTTGAGGGGCCTAACATGGTTGCTTTCCTACAAAAATTTCTGCCAGAACTCCTGAGTCTCTCACCCTCTTCTACTCCTTTAAATATTCAAAGAGCTCATCGTCTGGGTCGATCTGCTACTAACTCTGCTAGACCTAGAGGCATCATCATGCTCTTCCTGGAATTCACTGAACTCATGTCTTTCCTGAAAGCTGCGAAGCTTAAACGCCGCCTTATTTGGTCGGGACATAACCTCTTCATCTCACAGGATGTTTCCAATGCAACGAATGCTCGACGTAAGGAGTTTCTGGAGTTAGGAGCTCAAATGAGACATCTTCATCTTCAGTATGGCATCCTACATCCTTGCCTCTGCAAGGTTACTCATGATGGGCGCTCACGTACTTTTGATGATCCTGTAAAACTAAAGTTATTCTTACAAAGCTTTCCTTCTACTGGAATGGATACCAGCGTTTAAGTGTTCTCTTTTCTCTTTCTCTTATGTTTTTCTTTCACCTTATCTAATCGTCATCTTCCTACTATCTTTCTAACCATTCCTTCTTTTCTATTTTATATTATGTTGTTTGCTGTATCCTGTTGTATATAATTTTCAATCCTGGCTTATTCCTATTTGAGTTACTCTTTCCTTCTTTGTGTATATGTTATATTCCCTTTCTCTCTTTTTTAAATGCTTGTGGTCTGCCTTGCCGTTTGTCACCATGCTCCGTCTTTATTGTATTTTCGTCCTTTTACAGGTCGGGCTTTGCTGCCCTGATCTGTTTCTTCCCCTTTCCTTCTCTACTTCCTCCATGCTCTCTTCATCTCTCTCTTTCTTTCTTTCTCCCTTTACTTTTTCTCCTTGGTTATTATGGTCTTCTATTTTTTCTTCTTTGTTGATGTTGATGCTTCTGTCAAAGTTCACATGTCATACTTTTGTACTTCCTTATCTGAATTTACCCTTTTTCAACATTTTTGTTTGCTGTGTTTTCTTTTATAGCTTCCCGCCTGCAGTGTCTTCCCTTCATTTGTTTTGCGTCTTTCCAACCCTTCATCATGTGTAATCTTGTCTCGTGGAATGTCCGTGGTCCTGGAAACCCTGTCAAACGTCAAAAGGTATTGTCCCACTTGTCTAAACTTCAATCTCATATTGCATTTCTTCAAGAGACTCATTGTAATGATGTGGAGTAGTTAAAGTTAAAACGACAGTGGGTGGGGCAAGTTGTTTTTTCACCTGCATCTTATAAGAAAGGTGGTGTTGCTATATTATTTCACAAAGCTTTGTCAGTTCAAATTGTTTCTACTGAACATGATGATGGTGGTCGATGGGTGATGGCTAAGATTGTAGTCCAGAACAAGACGTTAGTCTTATTGAATATTTATGGCCCTGTTCGCCCTGATCCCAAATTTTGGTCAGATATTAAAATCCTCCTATCCTCTACTGATTGCCCTAATATTGTTGTGGTCGGAGATTTCAACCAGTGGTTGGATCCTTACTCTGATAGACTGTCCAAATGTAAATTCCAACCTGACAAAACTCACAAATCATTCTAATCGGCCATTGCCTCTCGTCCATTTTATGATGTATGGAAAACGTGTAACCCTGACTCCTTTGATATTACTTTTTTCACCAACATGCACCATACCAGATCTAGAATAGATTATATTTTGGTCAGTAAATCCTTGCTCCCCTCTATTCAGAAATCGGAAATTGACTCCATTTTTATATCAGATCATGCACCTGTTTTTGCCTCACTTGATTTTTCATTTACCTCCTTGAAATTTAGCCATTGGAAATTCAACACATTTCTTTTATCTGACCCACTTTTTATCAAAAATGTCACTACCTTTATTACTGAATTTTTTACTTTTAATGTTCCCTCGGATACTTCTATTCCCAACCTATGGCATGCTTTCAAAGCTTCCTTGCGTGCCTTTGTCATATCTTTTGTCTCACAGAAGAAAAGAGTTACTAAAGCTAAATATGAGGCTCAATTACAAACTATTAAACAACTAGAACACACTTACTTTACCTCTAAAGATCCCGCTGCCCTTCATACCCTTATTGCTGCGAAAACAGAACTTAATAAACTGGCAACTGTTGAAGCCTGAAACATTTTACTTAAAATCAAATCTAAGTATCATGGGGATCAAAACAAGGCAGGCAAGATGTTGGCTAATTATCTAAAAATTAAATCTGAACGTAAAACCATTGGCCCTATTCTTAATGAATCCACCAACAAATTAGTGTCATCTTATGAAGATATTGCTGATGTCTTTCATGACTATTATCGATCCCTCTACACAGATGACACTTTCCCTTCTACTCAGAACCTTGATTCTTTTTTTTCAGGTCTCCCTTCTCCTCCTTCCCTTCCTGACGAATTTGCTTCCTTGGAAAAAGATATTACTCTTCAGGAAGTAGTTTCTGCCATTAATGCTTTGAAAAGATCTAAAGCCCCTAGCCCTGATGGCCTCCCTGTCGAATTTTATTCTACTTTCTCCTCTATTTTTGCCCCTAAACTTTTACAACTCTTCAACTCCTTTATTGCTCAAGATAAGGCTTCAGGGTCCCTTCATGGACGCCTTGATCATTATTATCCCCAAACCAGATAAGGATCACTCCCATTGTAAAATTTTCGGCCCTATATCCCTAATTAACTATGATTGTAAACTTTTTGCCAAGATCCTCACCTCCCGCCTTGATAACATCATCCCCCTTTTGATTAAAACAGATCAAGTCGGCTTTGTAAAGGGTAGGCTTGCATCGGACAATGCACGCATGTTCTCTAACATCATTTCCCTTAGTAAGAAATATAAAGACCCCCTTGCTGCTCTTTCTTTGGATGCAGAAAAGGCATTTGACCGAATTAATTGGCAATTTATGTTTCAGACCCTCCAATGGTTTGGTTTTGGACCTTCCTTTATTTCCTATATTAAATTAATATATTCATGTCCCCGTGCCAGTATTTTTGTCAATAATCAGTTTTCCAAATACTTTTCTTTATCCTGTGGTACAAGACAAGGGTGCCCCCTTTCTCCCTTATTATTTATTTTATGCCTCGAACCTTTCCTAGAACGTATCCTCAACAATGACATGATTACTGGCTTTAAATTCTCCTCTGTTGACACAAACATTTCTGCATATGCGGATGATATCTTAGTCTACATGTCCAATCCTGTTGATTCGTTGCCTCATTTTATGAATGAAGTCCAACTTTACTCCTCTATCTCTGGTTATAAACTCAATCTATCCAAAACTGAAGTCCTGCCCTTAAACTCTGATTGCTCCCAATTCATGTTTAGTGATACTGAATTTACTTGGTGTCCTTCCAAAATTAAATACTTGGGTATTTGGTTTTCTTCAACCCTTACTGACACTCTCAAGTTTACATTTAATAATTTGACTCAGAAACTACATGCTCTTCTCCTCCTGTGGTCCCGCTTTTTCTTTCCTGGTGGGGCAGGCTGGACACTATTAAAATGATGATTACCCCTCATGTGTTGTATACAGTCTCTATGCTCCCCTTCAAAATCCCCAATGTATATTTCTTCCATATTAACTCTATATGCACAAAATTCCTTTGGAATAATAAACACCCTCGTATTGCCTTGCTTAAACTTACTCGTCCTAAAACTGAAGGTGGTGTCCGATTCCCTCTTTTTAAGGCTTACCATTCAGCTTTTCTGCTTAAACAATCGTTTTCATTAGCTTATGATTTTTTAACCATGCCAGTCCCCAAATGGGTTCTTTTTGAACGCTCACTTTTGAAGGACTTTCCTTTTAAACATGTTGCTTTTATGTCCAATTGTTCCTTTATATCAATACCCCATTTTGAAATATTCGCAAACTCTCATTTCTAATACCTTTTTTAAAGATGTACACCCCTTGCAATGTTTTTTATCTTCTATTATTTGGTATAATACATTTCTCAAATATAAGGGTAAATCTTTTTACTACAAGTATTGGAAGGAGAAGAATGTATCCTTTATTTATCAATTCCTTCATAATTTCAATATTGTTCCCTTCCAAGATTTGCAACTACGTTACCAACTTCCTGATGCATTTTTTGGTGAATACAATATTATTGCTACAGCTATCCAATCTTACCTGGCTACTTTCTCACTTCCAAATGAATTTCCCACTGTAACACCTCCATCCCCTTTATATCTTGTATTCTCTACTCACACACCTAAGGCTGCCCTTGTTTATAATCTATTGTTATCTGATGCTCAAATTCGTCCTAAATCCAATGTTGAAGTTTCTTGGGAAAATGATTTATCTGTTTCTTTTTCTATTAATATGTGGGAGAAAATTTGGTCTAAGTTATTTAAAGTTTCTGTAGCTGCATGTGTAACTCAATCTCTTTATTTTGTCTATTATAGAGCGGTTATTACTCCCGTTAGCATTTGTAAATGTTCTCCTAATTCCTCTCCCTTATGTTGGTCTTGTTCTAATGCTTCAGGTTCATTACTTCATTTACTTTATGAATGTGATGCGGTTTCCTCCTTTTGGAATTCAGTTTGGAAGGTTTGCATGTCAATTTTTAAAATTAATACTGCTATATCTTTTATGCATGTTTTTCTTGGATCCTTATCGCCTGATATAGATATACCCTCACATGAATCTAGATTGCTTGACCTTTTTATTGCTTTAGCTCTTAAGGTTATTCTATCGTCATGGAAAGATAATTCTAAATTATCATTATCCATGTGGTGGAACTTTATTTGTGATGAACATAGGATTGCTACTATCTCCTCTTCCTCCATTCCTCAAAAAATAAAATCTGATCTCCTATGGCTCCCTTTTGTTTCCTATCTTTCCTCTACTACTCTACCTCACTGAGTCTTATCCGCCTTTTCTTCTTCTCTTCTCTTTTCTTCCTCTCTTCTCCTTTCTCTTCTTTCTTTCCTTTCTTTCTTTCTTCCTTTCTCTCCTCCTATCCTTTCCTTTCCCACTTCCTACACATCCCTTTTTGATATATTCAATAGTATAATTATTATGCCTGATTGTGCCCCCTATTCTTGTTCATAATATTTCCATTTAATGGCATGTACTCTGTTTTATTTGCAAAAATCTTCAATAAAACTTTATTAAACACAAAAAAAGGAATCATCTGAGCTTGCAAAGCTAAATAAAATCACCTAGCACATGGCACCAATGGGCATTCCCCGATTTACCTGACCTAAAACAGCTGGGATTAGAGCATGCCAAAATGACCATGTCATACAATATGGCAAGAGGCACCTTAGTATAGTCAACTTGATTACACTCCACCCTTTACTCATTGGCCAGTGTTCCAGGGCGGTGAAGCCACAGGAAATGCCCTGTGCTCGGTAGCAATCGGCTCTGGAACAGGCAGCTCAAGGACAGCACGGAACAGAAAACAAGAATCCACAATATTGTTATGTTATGTAAATGTCTCTTTTATAGCGCACGGCTACCCCGAGGGGTGTCCCGGCGCTTTGGCAAAGAGAACTGAGGCAGAGAAACACAACGCAGCTACTCACAGTGGTCACAAGAATCATACAGAAAAAAGCCAAGTCTTCAGCTCCTTTCTGAAGGAAAGGAGACTGTTAGCCTTCCTTAGGGAGACAGGAAGCTCATTCCAGCACCATGCAGCCAGATAACGGAAAGAGCGCCCTCCGATCCTGGCGAATCTGATAGGCGGAACATCGGCTTTGGCCAGCAAGGCCGACCGCAGAGTTCTCCTTGGCGCATAAAAGGACATGCGCTTCCTGATATAATTTAGGCCAGTAGAATGAAGGGCCTTAAAAGCCAGGGTCAAGATCTTAAATGTGACTCTTTTAGAGATGGGCAGCCAATGCAATCTATTAAGCAGTTCGGATGCTTTTGCCCTACGTGGAAGGCCAAAAATGGCTCTTGCCTCTGAATTCTGCACAATTTGCAAACGATCCAACAGATATTTAGGCAGCCCTCAATAAAGGGCATTGGCATAATCCAATCGCGATCCTTTTAGCGCCTGGACAATGATTTTTTTTATATTGTAGGGACAGCAGCGGAAGAAACTTTCGAAGCATTTTCAAAATGCCAAAACATTTCCCAGACAGCCCAATAATCTGGGGTCTGAAAGAGAGGCCAACATCACACAACACACCAAGATTTTTGGCTTGTGTGGAGACCGCATCAGGAGGAAACATGTCCTGAGGCCACCAAGTTTTCCAACATTATTCACTTTATTAAACTTACTTTGATTGCAGTCCCCTTCTTATTCCATTGCCCATGCCCCTCAGGGGGTTACCATCAGCTCCTGCTCTCTAACGACCCTCGTGTTACTGAAGGCCCCTTTCACGAAGCAGGATTTTCTCTTTTTCTGTTTTAGAAACGAATGTTAAAGACACACGCATATTTAGGGTGTACTAAATGATTGAGCTAAATAAGACATATTTTGACTTCATGCTGTTTTAACTGTTTTCCTATAGGCATTGTTATATTGTGATGGTTTTAAATAACTTGAACCACTACAAATCTATCAATCTATTTATCTCGCCGTAATCATCCGTGAGTAATTAGGTGGGGCGTATCTAGAGGACATGCTGATGGTCGGCCCTTACCCCTCTGGATCTTGGTGTAGCTAACCCAGTTAAGCATTTTATTTGCCTGCTATTAAAAGCCTGCTTGGCCCTGGGCCGGGCGACCAGTGTTCCATGGGGGATTAGTTACATTAAGGATTCTTTTACCAAGCTTGAACGTCCTAAACAGTTTCATCATTCTGAATCTTTAGTTACGGGGGATTACACCTGCACCAAGAAAGCCTTCGTGACACGGAGGGCTAAAAAGAGGCCTTATTGGCCAAGGATGAATCATCTGTAGGAGCCTTCCTTCCACTTCAGACCATTCTTTTAATCAAACCGTCCATCACTTATAGTATGTCTGATTGCCATCGATTTCTCCGGACACGTTTTCGATTAAACTTTGCGCATCATATGTTAGCAGTTCGCCGTAGGTAGTTCTGATGAATCTTCTTCTAGCCCATGAAGTTGTAATAATTCTCCAGCTCAGGACACGAAGCGCTTTGCCATATTTTGCACTTTTTATTTTAAAAGCCTCAGAGGGCCTCTTATTTACACCAGTGTTTTCCGACAGTTTGCCCAATTCAGCCCTTCACTTTTCTATCTAATGTTGTTGCCGGATGTGTGTACTTGTTTTAATCGAGCTCTGTTTTTATCTGGGGCTGTCCGTGTGAGGAAAGCTTAAATTGTGATATGATGCGATGCCCAAAAAAATTCGGACAGTTACAGTTTTTGTATTAACTTGTATTTCACCTATTATGTTTTTTCAACTGTAATTTATGTGTTTTCTTTTATGGTTTTGCAAAAAAAAAGCGAAAAGAGTTATGATGATGATGATGACTAGCTAATAATAGCAATTAGGTATGCAAGTACATTGTAATGGTACTTTGGGTAAAGATTCCGGCGGTGAAGAGTATGGAGATCATCTGTTTTGATAATGAAAGATGTGGCTCATTAAGGCGCACACGGATGCAGTGAGAAACACGTGGATTAATACAGGTCATTTGCATGAGGGTCAGACTACAAGCCACGAAAAGGGCTTAATTTAGTCGCCTACAAATCGATAGAAATACGATTCTTTTTCATATTTATTTGAAATAAATATCTTAACAGTGATGACAATTCCAAAGAGTTATATTGCAATCGAATTTTTGAAAGTTGCAATTCAAAAATGATCATAATTCACCATCAGATACTATTTGTAACACTTGTAAATGTTTTTGTGTGTATTCATAGTACTTACTGCGCTTTATACAGACAACTATGAGAAAGAGGGTGGTCAACATTGCAACACACGTCTTGACTGTTATAGGGAACTCAACAGAAAAGGTGATGTATGGCTGAAATACACATTAAGAATAAGACTTCAAATGATGCTCACATCAAGAAGATGATTTTGAGACTGCTAAGAACCTCATGAACTGAAAAGGAGTTTTGAGAGGAATTTCAAGCACCCAGGGTGGATTCTGTACAACATGGTCAATAGTATTTCCCGGGCTCGAGTCGGGGTACCATGCGGGTGGACGGCGTCCCCCCACTTATTTTACCGGGTGGACGCCGTCCCACCTGCCAAACAGCTGGACTTCACTCTTTGCCATCTCTGGGACGAGATCGGAGCTCACAGGATGCTGCTCACGCGCTAGCTTTGCAGATGCAATCGCACCTAAGGGGTGAGCGATGGGAGGCAATGAGCCTGATGAGGTAAGCCACCTTTCGTGACCTCACTTCCTGTTGTGACGTCACTTCCGGTGACAGCGTCCCCCACTTCTTTTTTTAGGACTTGTGCCCTGAGTTTTTCATCAATAATACTATTTTTAATGTTGATTTGATGAATATACATATACATGTTGTTTTCTGATTTACATAATTTTTTTTGGGGGGGGGATTACTTTGATCGTTTCTAGAAGTTAAGCTGGCTCTCTCCGACATTACGTACAGAGCGATTTGATATAGTATGCTCAAATAAAACCCTTTCAACTGAACTGACATCTTGTATCGTTTTTTAACGGTATGTTATGCGAAAGGTTAAAAAGTGCTGCTTTTCTTGGCATTCGATTCTCATAATGCACATTCCTGTGTCTGCTACATTAGATATAACATCCAGTCCATATGTTATAGGAGCTTTCTGGGAATCTCCTGTGCTGAACTGAGCAGCAAGAAAGACCATCCTGGTGTAAAAGGCAGCAGATGGAAGAGACTATTGTTCATCTGGGGAAGAAGCAACCAATTCCAGGAACAGACCATTGACATCAATCTCACTTAGGTGCACATTTATTAAGAATTCACACAACGCAGTGCAGCGAGGCAAGTTGATGCGCTAGGTTGCATGAATAGGTGTGAGCTGAAAAGAACCATATCTAAAAAGATATGCAGGTAGATGCATCAAGCATTTTTGCGAGCGCAAACGGTGCGAATCGTAAAATTCGCCCGTTTGCGCCCGCAAAAATGGCATTTGAGATGCATCAAGGGTTCATGCACTCGCAATTTAAGAATTCGCAAATAATTGCGAGTTCTCAAATTGCGATTGCATTTAAGGAATCGTCATTTGCGATTCCTTAAATGCAATGCATGAACCATTCCAAGATTGCGAATTCGCTATCTGGGGTCGCTATTTACCGCGAATCCAAACTACGTGGTAAAAAGCAAAAACTTAGAAATATGCACTAAAGTGCATTTTTCTAAGTTGTATATTACACACACACATGTCCTTGGGACATGTGTGTGCGCAACACCAGTGAACATTACCATTTCAGGGGTGCAACAGGGTATCCTTTGGACACCCTAGCACCCTTGCAATTGCGGCACATTTGCGATTCATCGCAAATAAAGAATCAGTCGAAATCACAAATAATATTGCGATTCCCATATGCATCCCGTTTTGCGAGTCTTTAATAGCGATTCCTTAAAATTCGCTATTAAAGACTCGCAAAACATAACTTTGATGCATCTGGGGGATGGTGTCTTCAGCTCTCTCCCGGCCCTTGCGCACTTGATGATGCCTAGCGCCAATGCAGCCACCCTCGCACCATAGAGGCACCCAAAGAGGCATTTTCCTCTTTCAATGTGAGATGCAGAATGCATCATGCACAGACAGAGGACATAACAACCTTGTTAGGCCTCTTTTGGATAGGGGAACCAGTTTCATGCAATTCCAGCTTTATAACCTTAGTAAATATGGAATTGCGTGGTATTCATGGGTGGATGCACAGGAATGCCCATGCTCCGTCCACGAAACTCCTACCACTAAGAAATGTAAGGCAACGCATCATAAGCTGTCTCATTGCATTACGTTTCTTGAGTCTTGAGTGGCTTTGTAAACCACAAATAAGCCTTGGTGTTGTCTTGATTGATGTAAAGGCAAAGCAAAGGCTAAGTAAATCTGCCAACTTGGTGTTCCTTCGCTCCAACTTCGGCTGAAGTCTGGTCATATATTTGAACTAACAGAGCAGGAGAAGGGTCAACTTCAGAGAAACTGAAAATAGAATAAAGATAGGAGGAATTTCCCAGGAAAATTTGTATGCAAGCGTATACCTGCAAAACAAATCTGTTGAGATTTTGGGCGTTGCAACACTCCTGAACGGGGGATGGAGCACTCCGTAAAAAAGGGTAGAATTGATGCCTGCCCCAAATGTTTGCTTCGGCTACAAAACTTTTAGAACTATTCGTAGAAGATGAGTCCTGTATTCCCTGGCCAAGAAGGATCAGTAAGTTCTTACTCGTAAAATTGCTCTCCATGGATTGATGACAATTCCTAAAATTCTCGGAGAAAGCAGCATCCTAATTTAACAACAGGGAGTACTTTGACTGCTGCTGATGCTGTTTCTGGCTTAACACCTTGGCTGCTAGGGGGTTTTCCCCTCCTGTGCTGGATATACATGATCCCCATTGTTCATGACAAGGTCAACTCGTCAAACGCACAGCGCAGGTAACACCCATGACGAGCTGACCTTGTCATGAGCATGGAAGGGGTTAAGCTTGTGAACCCCAATTCACAAGATGACTTAGTGTTGATTGCTGTGGGCTCGTGTGTGATGGGGAAGATGCCCACGTGATGCAACCAGTCAAAATGTTGCAAACGGCCTTGGATGGACATGAATAAGTATACGTGGGGATTTCCGGAGTGTATGAACTACTCTTCACTGCTAAATCGAGTTTGTGGGATAAGAAATCCACAATATTCCTAGTTCGGAAATGCAGATGCACAGGAATGGATTCAAATAAATATCTTGTCATTTCATACAGACAGTGGGACATCACTGCCACCTGTAGCACTATTTTATGCTGGTAGGTTTTCTATTGCTTCTATCGCTCCTCACTGGGAAATTCCATATCCTCAAGACAAAGTCATAGCACTCTGGCTTCAGGCTGTGACCAATAATTCAAGGCACTTATAGCCTGCAACAGGAGACTGGAGAGAGCTATGACACTGAAGTTATTCTTGTTCTCTGCAACCCCTGCCGGAGGTCTCTGGGTAACATCTGCAGCTTTTGCTTGTTCATGTAGAATACTCAATCTGGCATTCAGCTCTATTTAAATTGGAAAGAGACTGCTTGAGATACAGGCTGCTGGAGCAGGTTGAGCTCTGAAAAATGTGCCTATGACTTTATATTAATGGGTAACCTTATAGCCCAAAAAATTGGTCTTGGTTTTCAGTTCCAGTACTGCTAGACTCATCATTGAACTGAGCATATTTAAAAATTATTCCACAATTTCCTTTAGATTTTCATTGGCTCGACACAGAATTAGAGGCTAGATGACGGCTGTGGTTGCAACCGAGTAAGCTGGCTGTCACTCCCTTAATAACTCTGCCCCTCCTACCTTGGTCTGCATGGAAGTGGCTTACACGTGTTATCGGGCATGATCTGGAGACTGTGGCTCAAGTGCTGCGAGCTGCAGGCACCCTCATGACTTTTCAACGCTGGTCCCTTCTTTCTCCGGAGGTGGTCGGATCGCAGAGCACTCCTAGGTCTTTCCGAAGACCGCGAGAGGTGCAAAAAGTTGCAGACCGCGCATAGTAATGTATCCCACGAATCCTGCAAATGTTACCGGTGGTGGGACCGGAATAGGCGTCGGAGTATGGAGCGCGGCTTGTGGTTATCCCCTGATCCTGGTGATTAGGTTTGGAATGTTGGTGCTCCCGCCCATGGCTGGCAAGCAGTGCCTTTGCTCTTCAAAGAGCAGACAGCAAGAACAAGGCAGGCCAGCACGATGATGGCTGATGACGGGAATGCAGCCAAAGCCCCTGTGATGGGGAATCCTTTGCTGCACCAGGAAGTAGTAAACCAGGTCACCTCTCCAAGTCCTCTCCATGGTAAAGAGGTGAGTGTTGGAAGCAGGGTGTCTGGTGACGACTGTAGGGGGAGTTCAAAGTTTGAGGAAAGCCCTGATATGGATGAGGGACCACATGCTGGAGGGGTGTAACGCCATTAATTCCCCAAAGGAGGCTGAATGCCAGTAAATTACCCAGTAAGAAAGGGGGGTTCTTGACAGATCCTGTGGTGGCAGATCCAGGGGAAAAGTTAAAACAGGGATTTTGTATCCCTTGTCAGGAGATCAAGTTAAAGACTGGGACAATTCAGGACTTATAAAGGAGGGGGACTCTGGGGACAAGTTTTACTAAATGTCGAACCACTCTAATTCCTCTGGCGATGAGAGCCTTGGAATGGGCAATGCAGAAGAAGATTTAAGCCACGGTGATGAGAGTGATACAAGCAGCCTTCATGTGGAAGAGGGGGACACAGGTAGGAATTCCACAAACGCCCAACCAATGGTTTGAAAGCAGAAAGAGCACGGAGAGATCTCCGCAACTAAGTCTAAGGAGCCTGTTGGGTCATTAGTGTGGGACTACTCTTTTTCCCCCAGTTTGGGAGTAAGCAGAGAAGTGGTCACTGAAGCTGCTGCCACTGAGGTCGGGATGTTTGAAAATCTGGATGAAATATCGCTCTCCATTATCAGAGTATCATAGCCAATAGGGAGGAAACTCGGACAGAGAGCCTAAGGACCCAAGTCGCATGTCGTAAATTACAAAATTCTGTCCTTAGAGTTGCAAAATCTTGTTCGGAGTTCGCAGTAAGGATTCGGGAGGCAGAAGCCCTGATTTCAACATTGGAGGATGAGCTCATCACGCAAAGACCCCTCACGGACTCTCTGAAACCACAAAAAGATGATACCATCTTGAAATGAACCGACTTGCAAAATAGTGCTATAAGGAATACATTGCGAGTCGTGGGTGTTCCTAAAGGCATGGAGGAAACAGATGTCCGGAATTTCATGGTAGAACTTTTCAATGAGGCGTTCCCGGAACTCTCGCAATTGGACTGGAAGGTGGAGATGCAGAGGACCCATAGAATCCCCTTCAACCAGCATAAAAGATCGGGACAGTCCACAACCAAACCCAGAGCTATCTTGATATGTTTGAACAATTTTCTGGGCCGGGAAGCAAGTTATCATTTGGCTAGACCAAATAGGAAAGGGGCAGGAAAGGGATTTGAATGTTTTGTGAGGCCCGATTTCTGTCATGCGACAGTAGAGAAAAGATGGCAGTTGCGGCAATTGATTTCAATGCGTCAGGCAAAGGGAGCGCAGGATTTTTTGCTCAACCCAGCCAAACTAAAAGTTATTTGTAAGGGTCAGGTACAGTTTTTTACTTCCTAAGTACAAGCAAAACAATGTCTTCAATCAATCTAAAGTAGATATGTAATAATGTTGGTTTTGCATATGAATTGAGACTGGTTGATATTTATTTCAGAAGTGAAATGCTTTTTTTCTTTTCTGCCTTTCTAAGGGGGGCTACCAGAGGGTATGGGAGCTTGCCAGCTTTTCATCACTAAGGACCTTCAATCCTTACGCCTCATCAAGTGAGGGGAAGGGTGGGGAGGCATGGAGGGTGTGGGTGGAGGGCGGTGTGGGGTAGAACTATTTAGGGGGCTTTGGGGAGGAAGGGGGGATAAAACATAATAAACAAAGAAGTATTATGGAAGAAGGAGGTGCTTCACATCATGACTGAGTATGGAGAGAGGAAGGGAAATTTTGAGAATAGGTGTAGCATGGTGGATGAGAAGATTCTGATGGGGAAGGGACTTGAGAGAATCTCGTCGGACAGTCTATGTTTTAGGAATGGGTAAGGTAAATATATGTACTATCAATGTGTGGGGGCCTAAATGTTTGGGCTAAAAGTGCAAGGGGTGCCACAGTTCTGAAAATGCAAGGGCCTGATATAATTTGTCAGCGGGAAACATATACCCCATGGCGAAAGCGGGATATATTGACGATCAGCAGCTATACTTTAGTTGCGTGCTCCACCCAAACTTCCAATATACCGGGATCGCTAGACATGCTAGAAATGGTATGGGGCCTGCTACTCGGGTGATGGAGGATAAATGGGGTAGATGGGCGATCGTGTTACTACAGATGGGATTGACAATCTGTACTGTCTATGGATCAAACCAGGATGAACTAAAAATTCTTAATGACCTAGAAGTTGAGTTGGCATCTTGGCCAGAACGAGTATTTATCTGTGGGGATTTGAAGATTAATCTGGATGCACATTGGGATTTTAGATTAAAATATTATGGGAGGAAGCCATTGGTATATAAAGCTCTGGTTGATTTATTGGATGTGTGGGGTGAGAAGTGCCCCTCAAATCTAGGCTATACGTATTTTTCATATTCTCACAGTAAATATGTTAGGGTAGACTACTTTTTTGTATTGTCATCGAAGGGTACTGATGTAGAAATTAAGAAGTTACCTAAACTACTATCTGACAATAAACTATTCATTTTGGAGTGTGCAATACAGTCAGGTGCACAAGTTCATCTAAGTGGACATTCAATAAAAAATTGCTTTATAATGCCTCCTTTATACAACACATTAAGCAATGGATTATACAATATTTTGATGTGAACCATTATAGCAGTTCTAGAGGTATGGTCCGGGATAGTTTTAGGGCTGGTCGGTGGGGTGAGGTTATTAGTTTTTTCGGGAAGTATAGACGATTAGAAAAGGAAGAAATAGAGGGTTTGATTGGTAGACTAACTGTTTTAGAAAAGGACCATACTCTAGCGATCAGTCAAAAGCAACAGGAGGCAGTGTCATCCCTTCAGCAAGAAATTGCTATGACTAAAGCTGAAATCAGTAGTTATTATAACAAGAGGTGTGCAGCAGCATATCAAGCACATAAAGAAGATAATTATGAATATGAATAATCTGTGGACAAAACAGAAGTCAGCAAGCAACACTATTTTGGGAATTAAAGGGCAGAATGGGCGGCATGTCACAAGTTTTAAAAGACATTATTAAACTATTTGAATGCATTTATCAGCATCTGTACCGGCAGGAGGATATACATCCCTCCTCCCCTAATTGGATAGATAGTATGAGGAATCTTCAAGGGATTGATGATGAGATGTGGCAGGAGTTAGAGGCAGAGATCACATTGGAGGAGGTGGTAAATGCCCTACAATCTATGGCCTCAGGAAAAGCGCCAGGCATTGACAGACTTCCCTTAGAAGTATATAAGGTATTCCAGTCGGAACTTGTGACCTTACTTCTAGATCTGTTTATCGGGGTACAACATAGTGGTTTACCACCGGCTTCATGGCAAGGGACGGATATCATTATCTTTTTGAAAAAAGATAAACCACCAGATAGTCCGGCTTTGTATCGGCCTATATCGCTCATTAAGGCCAATACCAAGCTTTATTCTAAAAGATTTGCGTCGCGGTTAAGTATGAATATAGCCTACACTGCTTCCCCCTGGTAACATGGCTTCATTCCGGGGAGGGGTATCACTGACCATATTAGGTGAACTATTGCCTTATTTGACGCAACAGAAGTGTTAGGGGAGAAGTTAAAGATGGCCTTGATTCTTCTGGATGCAGAAAAGTCCTTTGATCATGTGGTCTGGCAGTATCTTTGGGGAATTCTGGCGAGTAAGGGGTTCGATCTGGGTCTCATTACAGCATTACGAGCATTGTATTTTAGACCCTATGCTAAGCTGCAGATCGTGGGCCAAGAGTTAGGCTGTATCCAGGTCTCCAGGGGAACAAGGCAGGGTTGCCCCTGCTCTCCAATCCTGTCCACTTTATACATAGACCCGTTTATTCAGCAATGACTTCAAAATCGGTGTATAAAGCCAGTAACTATCAACAGTTTTGACACCAAAGTAATGGCATATGCGGGTGATATCGCTATCGCGGCTTCAGATCCTGAGATGGCGGTGTCAAAAATGGAAAGGTTGGCTGAGGAATATGGTAAGACCGCACAATATCTCCTGAATGCAAGGAAACCACAGATTGTCTGCAACTCTAATACTTTGTGTACGGATGTTCGTAGGTCTGATGTAGCAGTTTATCTTGAAATTAGAGTCAGCATAGGGTCTGTGAAGTTTGGCCAATAAATCTATGTCCCATGGTTAATAAGATTAGTACAGACCTAAAACGCCTGGATAGGCTACATTTCACTATAAGTGGTAGATGTAACATTCTCAAGATGGTGATTTTCCCTAAGATTTTGTATCTATTTCGCTCCATCCCTTTGGAGATTGAAGTACATTTGTTAAAGAAGTCAGGGGCATATCATCAAGGCCCAGTAATAAAATTATTGTTGCTTTAGCGTCCGTTTTTGGGCAAAAAGCGGCGATAATTTTATCGCACTATCTGCATGGACACGCTAACACGTGTTCCAATGCCTCAGCGCCGCTTTTTCTAACGCCCATCTTTGCATCTCCAATAATATGCAAAGTGGGCGTACCCTGCCAAACTAACGTGGAGAATGTCGCTAACCGACATTTCTCCAATTAACAATGCAATCGCTAACCTGCTTAGCGATCATAAAAGTAGCACTAATCCGCTTAACGTAGGTTTCCTTATGTCTGCTTACAAGCTGACTAAGCCATAATATCCAATGGAAGGTGGATATTATGGCTAAGTCTGCCCTGCCCTATCATCAAGCTATCGCCATTCCCTGTGAGATTATTGCTGGATTTCAGCAGCTGTCGCTTGGATTCTTATCGCTTTGGAGATAAGTGTCGCGGATAGCACTCCATCTCAGCGATAGAATCTGGCGATAGACAGCAATAATTATCCTCGCGCTAAGCGCGATGAGGGATAATTATCGCCGGCCCTTGCTGATATGCCCCTTAGACTCTCTCTCCATTAATTTCATGTGGCGGTAGAAGAAAATCCGTCAATCTTTAAGGATTTTAACACTACCACAAGATCGTGGAGGATGGGCGGTTCCCGAATATGCTCTGGTATTATTATGCTACCTTTTTACAACAGATGGCGGTATGCTTCTTAGACAACTTGAAGCTAGGTATTATAAGAAAACACGATTTAAGTGTGTGATTGAAGTATGGAAAGTGTGGTCTAAAGTGGTGAAAATTATGAAGATACCTATCTATAATAGATATTCGCCATTGTGGCGCTCCTCTTTGTTTCCTGCAGTGTCTTATGATGCTGTGGGTAAACAGTGGGAATAAAAAGGTATAATCAGAATTGGCAATTTATGTCGGGCTTATCAAACGCGATTGTTCTCTGATCTTCAGGAGGGATATGGTGTAATGGCTGGATCATATTTTAAATATATCCTAATTACCAGCTATCTCTACCAAGGCCGTAATAAGCAACTTTCTTTAATAAAAATTCCACTATTGGAGGCAGTTATGTGCCCCGGCTCTAGGATCAAACACATTTATAAAATGTTACTGGATACAGTACCTGACGACCTAGAGCAGGTTAAAGTCAATTCGGAAGCTGGTTGATGGCGATGCAGACTTATATCGGTCAATCGTTTTGGGATCGGAAATCTTTTTTGCTGCTAATCGAAAAGCCCAACACTATCAGCGGCTAAACTTTTCAGTTGGGGTAAGAGGGAGGCTGATCTATGCCCGAGATGTGCTCAGGGACCACCTGACTTGATGCATATGTACTTTTTTTGTGGGAAACTGATACATTTAATGGAAGGGATTGAGTTGTTCCTATATGAAACACTGGATAGGAGAGTTGTCATATCCCCATTACTGATGTTATTGGGCCATGATGGTACGGTGGAACTGGATAATTGTCAGGTGAATTTTGCATTTATTGTGGTCCCCGTTCCTCGACTGCGTATTGCCACTCAGTGGAAAGATTTGGAGCCCCCTACTTATCAGGCTTGGTTAGGCCACTTGCTCACTATCTATAATCTTGAATGAGCACTATATAATTGCAAGGGTAGTCATATCAGTAAGAAAGGCCGGACGTTCTGGGAACTAATGAAAAAATGCCTTAGAAGGCGTAGTGGTGGCAGGGACTGAGGGACTGGTTAGACTCTGTTTTGTAAGAGAGTGTTGACTATTCCAGAAGTATGGACGGACCTTCGGTTATCAGATTTTGTGGAAAAGCTTTATTCACTATTTGCTGTTTGTTACCCAAACTATTAATTTTGTTGTCGTTCCCCTCTTCTTGTGAAATGAAAAGTTCAAGGACGGCATATCTAATTTATTTAAGTTGAAATATCTGTACATATTAATTTGTGATGCTCCAATGTTTGGCTTATAATTAATCAATAAAAAATAAAAACATTGATTTGCATTGGCTCACACTGATATCTATATTAATGCAGCTCTAGATTATCTTTGAATGAAAATTGTTGTCCGTTTAATTTTTCCAGCTTTTTCATTGTTTAACACATTTGTATATTTTCTAACTAGGTTTGTATCTTACATTCCTTTAAATGTATTGCTCCTACAGTGTAGGTTCTTATTCCCCATCCCCTCTGAAAGGCTTAGGGTGTCATTTTCAGTGGGTGAATGTGACATATCCACAAAAAAGTGGTGACTATCCCATCTGACCTTTTTAGAGTATATGCATGTGTATTCACCCTAAATAGAGGGAGGGAAGGTTTGCAGATGCAGGGCATCCACCATAAATTAGCAGAGGTTCCATTGCCCTATTTAGAGCATATGCAAATGTGTACACTCTAAATAAGGCCAATAGGACTTGTGCCAATTTTAGCTAGTGCACCATATTTCCCTAGTCTCTGAATTACCTCTTTAATCGTGAGTTCCTTCCAAGCCACTGAAAGGTGATGTAAGGATAGCTTAGATTGGCCAATTACTTGACTATTTAGAGCCATCTGTCAAGAGTGTAGAAGGTGTTAGGCTAGATCATGTATAAAACTCTCAGCTTGTGCCTCATTCTGAAAATAGCTATGCATGTATGTCTTGACACTTAATGGATGTGTTCCCCTGTGCTGGCCACTCCGCCAAACATAACATAGGAAAAACACATTTCTGTTCAATAACTGCATAAAATGCTTGCTACTTTTGTTACAGTCTCAAAAATCCATAAATCAAATAGTTTTCTGTGCATAAGAGGTCATAGTCTCTATTAATGCTCTATAGTTTAATGACACCAAAGAAACAATATTTTGTTAAATGGGTGTGGAGAATACCATCTGGACAGCGTACAGATGGGGGCAATGGTATAAGTATTCAATTACACACATTTATTCTTGAATACAGGGTAATATTATGACATCCCATAGTTCCAAATAGACAGGTTTCCCGACCTAATGAAGTCATGTTTATCCTGAGACAGTCCAAGATATTGAAAAAGAATATTACCTCCCTTACATTTACTTCTACTTAAACATTGTGTTCTACTCATTGACATTTAACATTTACCTATGCTGCTCTATTCATGTTTACTCCTATGCACTGTACTATTTTATGATGGATTGAAGACATCGAAGACCTTCTGTTTAATATGTATGAATTGAAATAAGCTGAGAATGCATCTCTTATCATCACTGCAAACTAATGAGGTTGCTAATAACACATATGAATCAAGAGGCAAGAGAGTGTGCCTGGTGGGACACTATGACTGCAGCAGATGTACTGCACAGCTGACCCAAGCCAAGCCCCAATTTTGTAGGCATTAATGATAGTTACAGGGTGGGGGCGTTACAGCAAGATACTGTGTGGCGTGTGGTCCTTATAGCTGTCTTTACAAACAAATCTGTGGTGTTTGTCCATCACCCATGTTGCTTCAGTGTAGAAAATACCAGACCATTGTAGAATAGACTAGAACAGTATAACCTTGCGGTCACAGAGTTCTAGAATGTGGAGTGAGGAGCATAATTGGCAGTTGGTATGCTGTGGCTGAGGTGCATGGAATAAATCTTATGCTTCTCTTCACTCTCTGGTCTGCTTATTGAGTAATCCCCTTTTTTTGCATTAGACATTGACGATAAGGACGGGATACGTCTAGGTACACCTCAAGATGCACTTGTTGCAGCAGGAAAACGGAGTGTGGCCACTCTCAGGAACTGAAGTGTATTAAGAGAAGTACCCTGGTCAGTACAACTGAGCCCAGGATCATTGTGTCAAACAGTTTCTAGCATGCAGTGAGTACATATGGGGATGTAATGTCTGTGAGCTTGAGCAGCGAGTAAGGGGCTACCTGCGGCAGTCGCTGTGGTGACTGAAGGATCATCCTGACATGACCCCTGATCACTGCTTGCACTATTGACCTGGGAGAAAACTGTGTGCACGAGGATATGGTGATTTTATCCCCCATCAAGCGTGTTGACATTTTGAGAGAAAGTTGACTATATGACGCCACTCTCCACTCCTGACGTCAGAGAGAACGGGCCTGGCGCTTCCTAATGAGGGTGTACACTACACATAAGAAATCTTCTCCCATTGTACATCTGAACTTAAGCGGCTGCAAACTATTGGGAGTGTGTTTGATGCTGCTTACACAAAACAATGATATGTTGTGAGTGCAAAGGGTGTGCACTGACCACAAGAATCCATCACAGTTAATTTACCTTGCTCTCTGGAGGTGCCCACTGAACATGAGAATCAGTCACACAAGTGGCTACAAATTGATGTGAGCGTGATTGATGCCACACACAAGCAGCTACAAACTGGTTTGAGCATGAGGGGTACACCACTGTGAACTCCTTTCGACAGCAGAACAATGAGGAGAATTAGGTGCCCAAGAATCGAAAGTATTGTCTCACTCCAGTAGGACCACTCATCTTCCATAAATCTGCCTTCTTGGGTATGATTGTCTTCCTTGTTTCCGTGGGGTTCTGCAGGGGCCCCGAGGGTGGAGCATCTGTGAGGAGTCTTAGGAAGACTTTCTGTGGCATGCCACCTAATGCCTGGCAGTGGCTGTGTTTTGTCCTAAGCATGCAAGGAGCACTTGCCTCCAAGCTTTAGAGCCCTCTCCTGTCTTAACAGAGCCAGCAGCTCCAGATGGCAGGTGAGGAACACAATGCTGATGTTGGCAGTGATAAAAAGAAAGCAATAACTCAGTGTGTGAATACATTGTGATTTGCTATATTCTGGAAGACTTTATCCACTACTTGGTTGTGAGGGTAGAGGGGTTGGAAAAAGTGGAGTGGGGGATATTTTATGTGACATAAGAAATAAGAAATGGGTATGCAGATTGTTACTCCTCCCCTATTCTTTTCAAACCACCCAGTGGAACCACCAATGAAGTTGAACAAATGGAAAAACGTCTTGAACAGTTATTCCATTGTCAATGGGCTCAATTTGGGTCTAGAGAGGAAGATTACACTATTATAACATTGTCAAGGAGCAGAGGGACAAGGAATTTGAGAGCATCTACCTGATCTGAGTGCTGATGGATCCAGGGGGGATATATGAATACAAACTAAGCATTATGAAATTAGATAGAGAAACAGCAGAGGAATTTGTCTCTGAGTTGCGTAAATTAGCGGTCTAATGTAAGTTTGAATCATCAAGTGATGAGTGCATCAGTGAACAATATTTATTGAATTTTAAAATTGAAAGGATAAGGGAGGAACTTTGGCTAAAAGATTATCCTCGCTTGAGGGGTGTGTTGATTGTTGCAAAACAAGTAGCGCTCATGATGAGATGTATAAAAGAAATTAAGCAAAACACGAATAGTAAGCAAAATGTAAAAATTGTTGAGGATGAGAAAAAGGAGGTACAAGTAGTTAACACCAATCCTATCACAAAGGGTGGGAGAAGTGTTAGCGTCTTCAAGGGGAAATGCTATAGTTGTGGGAGGGTTGGCCCAATGGCAAACAGTAAGGAATGCTCAACAATGAACCCTGTATGTACTAAGTGTAGGAGAAAAGAACATTTTATGGAATGCTGTAGAAGTAGCTCTGGTAACAAGAAACCTAAGAAAACATAGTGTGTCTGAGGTGTGTGAAGAAATTGGACTACAGGTGACTGATGGTCTAGCCACCCCAAAGATGTGGTGAGTTTAGAGGACTTTGAGGTTGAGGTCATGTTTGATTCATGCTCTAGACTAACAATAATATCAGAAGAGGTATTTAATAGTCTGTTTGAGAAACAAATGTAGCTACGCAAAATGGATATTTTGTATGGGTGTGGTGGCCAGCCAATTAAGATGATAGGATTCTTTGTGGGAAAGATCGAGTACAAAAGCAGATATACAGTATGCAAAGTTTATGCCGCATGTAAACGCCATAACATTTCAGGATGGCCATCACAAATAGACAAAGGAGTTTATCTGAATCCCATTGCTCAACCTCAAATATTGATCCAGATGGTTAACATTGATGTAGAGGTGGAATCTGATTTTGAGAAAGAATATGCTGAAGTCAGCACAGAAAAGTTAGGATGCCTCAAGCAGTATGTGAACGAAATAAAATTGAAAGAGAAAGCAGTTCCTTTGTCAGCTTAAGTAGGTAGAATGTCCTTATGTGTACAGAACGCAGTGAGAGAAGAGTTAGAAGAATTGTGCAAACAGTAGGGAATTAAACCATTAGAAGCAAGTGAATGGTTGGCACCCATTGACTTGGCAAGCAAAGCAGACATCAAGATTCACCTGTGTGTTGCCCTTAGGGTCTTTATCAAAACAGTAGTTTTTGACAAGTTCCATTGCTAAACATAGCAGAGATGGTCACAACTGTAGCTGTAGCAAAACCTTTCTCAGCATTAGATTTTACATCTGCCTATTTCCAGACCTGCCTACACCCTGACTCTCAAGAGCTCACTACTTTCATCATGCACATGGGGCATACAAATTTAAAAACATGCCCTTCAGTTTGGCAATGACGGCATCAGTCTTTCAAAGAGCTATGTTTATTATACTGTCTGGAATCCTGGGGGTGTTCTGTTATCAGGACAATCTGCTTATATCTGAAAACTCTCAGGCACAACATATTGAAAGACTTACACAGGGTTTGGACAGATTCAAAGATTATGGGCTTACTGTTAGAAAAGACAAATGTATTCTTCAATGTACTGAAGTAAATTATCTTGGGCATAAATTCACTTCAAAAGGGGTACAATCCAAAGCAGATCTGGTGAACACCAGAATGAAATTAGTGGCACCCAAAAACCAAAGACAAGCTGAGATCCTTTTAAGAAATGCTATAATTTTATAGTAAATTCCTCAGCAACTTCGCAAGACGAACGTGCCACATGCGAAAAATGTTGACAACTAGGGTGACCTTTGAGTGGGATGGGCATTGCGAGAGAGAATTGAAGACATTTAAGAATTCCATGACCACTGCACCAGACTTTACAGTGTTTTTTCCAGGGAAACAAATCATAATTACAACAGATGCCAGTTCAAAGGGGGCTGTACTTCTACAAGAAAGTGGAAAAGGTTAGGAATTTATTGCATTTGCGTCAAGAGCACTTAGGCAATCTGAGGTCAACTATTCTGTAATCAAAAAAATATGGATTGGCAGTGCACTGGGCACTAAACGAATTCAATAACTTTAAATGGGGGACTGTGTTCAAGTTAAGGACCACTCAAGGAGGAGTTTACAAAAATAAAACTAGAGGCCATTTCTAGTAGAATTAAAAGAAGGTCATTACTCTACAAGAATACATATTTTATGAATAATATATCCCTGGTACACTTATCTTTGCAGCAGATTGCTTGTCCGATTGGTTGATGACAGAGAGAAGGAAGAGAAAGTCTTTGAAAACCAAAGTGAGGATGTAGAATTACACAAAGAAAAGGTATGTGTGATTACCAAAGAGGTGGTTGAGGAAGACAATTGGAAAAAATAGTTAGAAACAGATTCCGTTCTGAATAAAGTACAAGATTTGTTAATCCAGGGGTGGGATATGTAGAAAAGAATGAAGAACTGCTGAGGCCATATTGAATGGGGAAAGAAGAATTATCAGTAGATGGATGCCTCTTCAGAGGCCCAAAATGTATACCTCCTGAAACCCTCAGAGAAAACTGATCGACATAGCACATGAAGGCCATCTGGGGATCACCAAAATCAAGCAAGGGTTGAAGTTAGACTTTTGGTCACCTGAGATGGATGTACTGGTGGAAACATAAATCAGGAATTGCAAAGCCTGCTCCACCAGTGATAAGGTAGCACAATTTCACACTCCACCCATGCCTTTTCACACCCTACCTTAAGGTTCTTGGATGGCAATAGATATCATTGGGCCACTGACAGGAGAGAGGAATTCCACAAACTTTCTAGTTTTAGACGAGTTGAATTCAAGATGGTCAGATATCAAATTTGGCTCTGACACCAGCACAACCTCAGGTTTAAGCTTCCTGGTAGGGGTCTTCTTACGAGAGGGAGTACTCAACACCCTTGTAACTGACAATGGTATTCAGTTTGCTCCTGAGAAAAGAAGGAAGTAATGCAATGTAATGGAATACCACACAAATATAGTGCCCTGTATCACCCAGAAATGAGTGGGGCAATAGAAAGATTTAACAAAAACAGTCAAAGAGGGCATTCAGCTGGCAAGAGCTAATGGGTTGAGCTAGAAAGAGGTGGTGTGTAGGTGAATGGAGGACTATCTCTTAACTCCTCATCAGTCAATAGGTATTGCTCCCTTCCAGTTGTCAAAGAGTAGTTTTCCCAATTCAAGACTGTTACCTGGGTGGATGAATTGGTACAAAGGCTGGGGGAGGGCTGCTGTAGGCCAACATTGGAGGAAAAAGGTGTTACAGTTGCAGGCAAGGACAGGTTTGGCAAATTTAATAAGACCAATCTTCTTGAGTTTAAAGTGGGTAATTTGGTAAGAGTGAAAGCTTCAACTGACAAAAAACAATGGTCAAAATTTACAAAACCCATGAAAGTCATAAAGCTCTTTCACAATGCGTTCAAGACACAGGATGGTAGAATATGGAATCTGGGGAGGGTGGTGAAGCATTACTGGCTTGAATACAATAGGAAGAAGCATGAAAACAACAATGAAGCAAGGTCAGAAAGCAGGCATATGATTAACAGTCCTGTGATACAAAAGGGGGAAAACACTATTGTTCAAGTGAGATCAAGTGGACAGGTAACTTGCTCCCTGAGTTTCTTAAAATATTACTTAGTCAAGTAATATAGCAACAGTTATTACATTGTTAACTTCCCCTTATCTTTGGAAATGTAATGTGGTACTCATGTCTAGTTTAAACTCATAAAGTCATGAAAGAAAATACTTTCTTAAATTATTTTTATATTCCGCTTGCCGTTTCAAATACACTATTCATTGTTATATGTTCCCATGTTTTCTGGGATGGGAATCTGTGGAAAATATATTTTGTGAAAAAAGGGAGATGTGTTGTATCTGTCTGTCACCCATGTCACTGTGAACTGTGCATTTAAATATAGCAGTGCTAAAATGGTATTGAAAAAGTGCCATGGCCCTTCTCAGGAGGCCACTGCAGCCTGCACAATGCACTGCCCATGCCAACACTGTCAACAACAGTACTAACACAATTACTAAACATCGGACTCCTACAAGTGTGATAATTCAGACTATTCTAGGCCACCCAAAGCTATAAGAATGGAATGGAATAGTTTGAATTGTCATTTTAAATGTGTTTTATATTATTAAACACTGTTGTTGTGCTCATCTCAGAAGTAGATGAACAGCGCCACCATATAGTGGACTGTCTTCATTAGTGCCGGTGTTGAGAATCAAGTGCCAGTTTCGAGCACCGGAACCACTGGCTCTTAATAAGCACTGCCTCATAAAGACATATTGAATGCAAAGAGTGTCAATAAGTAGCAACTGAAGACAGGTGGCTTCCCATCAGAAGGCAGAAAGGTAATTCAGTGAGAGTTCAGCGCCAGTGAGAGGTACTGGACCTGATATAATATTTGGCAGCCTACTCAGCAAACCCCAAAGTACAAGACTGTATTCTCTACTGATGACAGTTAATAAACCAGAAACACGTGTCTAGAGATCAGCACTATCTGCGCCAACCTTGGCGAAACACTCGAAAATATCTGAGCGAGCTACAAGAGACTGCATTTACCAGAATGCCAGGGGCGAACCTTGCTGAGAGGTCAGCGATGTGCTCCCACATCCTGTTGTCTAACTTGCTCCCTCAGTTTCTTAAAAGATTACTTAGTCAAGTAATATAGCAACAGTTATTACATTGTTAACTTCCCCTTATCTTTGGAAATGTAATGTGGTACTCATGTCTAGTTTAAACTCGTAAATGCATGAAAGCAAATACTTTCTTAACTTATTTTTATATTCTGCTTGCCGTTTCAAATACACTATTCATTGTTATATGTTCCCATGTTTTCTGGGATGGGAATCTGTGGAAATTATATTTTGAGGAAAAAGGGAGATGTGTGGTATCTGTCTGTCACCCATGTCACTATCATTGTAGAAAATACCAGAACATTGTAGAACAGACTAGAACAGTGGAACATTGCAGTCATAAAGTTCCAGAACGTAGAGTGAGGATCCTGCATGTTCCTAAATTGGCAGTTAGTATACTGTGGCTGAGGTGTATGGAATAAACCTGATACTTCTCTTCACTATCTGGTCTGCTTATTTAGTAACTCTCTCATCTTGTATTGGACAAAAACCAGTGGGCCTGTTGTTAGGGTTAGCCATGGCAGAGTAGCCGATTGGGAACATTTACTTAAGTGTATGAATGGAGTTTGTGTCAAGCCTTATTCAGCATGCATAGTCTGCTCTACACTTTCCTGACTGCCCACCTAGTTTTCCCCTTTGCCTTATTTATTCAGCAACCTGGACTGTAAATTGACCCCCTGGACCTTCCAATTTCCTTCCCATGCAGTTTGTGTCATTATGTTGATTGCCCACCTCATTGTTTGTATGTTTCTTGTTGTTAAGCCTCCTCTAGGGCCTGAAGCCTTCCTTTGACCATGTCCTGCAACGAACTTAGGTGCGCTCCTATAAAGATCTCACCCTTCTGCCTTGGAACATGCCCTGTCATGCTCTTGGGTGCATCCTATGAAGATCTCAACCTTCTGCTGCTCTCCTGCTTGGATTTGTGACTGTCGAAGAGAGAGCATCTTTTCCTCTTAGCTCCTGAAGATACTTCAACTTAAGATCTTACCTGCATGATTATATTCTGGTGCCAGAGTTGAAATGCCTTCTTCTGCTCCACCAGCCTGTGCTTCAGACTCCCTGCTCTGCCAGCCTATGCTCCAGATTTCCTGCAAAAGAAGAACAAAGACAAGTTCAGAACTCATCATAACTCCGGTACAGTAGATTACTGGGGCCTCATTTATGAGGCCATGCATCAGTTTTGCGCTGCTGATGCGTCACTTTTTGTGACGCATCGGCGGCGTAAAACATGCGCCTTGTTGCGCCATATTTAAAAAGTGACGCATCTAGGTAGATGCGTCACTTTTTAAACCACTGCGCCACATTATACCTGCGCCAGGTATAATGTATGCAGAGGGGGCGTTCCCCCGCAAAAAGCCTCGTAATAGTGACGCAGTGAAATCTATGAGATTTCACTGCGTCACTTTTAGGACGCTATTGCGTCAAAATCTTACGCCTGCCTCACAGCAGGCGTAAGACTGACGCAAGCCCTTTCACATGGGGCTTTCCCCATGTGAAAGGACGCATTGCTGGAGTTGCGTCACTTTTGTGACACACTCCAGCAATGCGTCACTTTTGCGCTTACAGATACGTCAGAAATACTGACGTATCTGTAACTCCTTGCGACATGATGCGTCATACATTAAATATGACGCATCAGGAATGTCGCAAGGAGTGTGCAGTGAAAAGTGACGCATCGCTGTTTTCCCGCAGCGATGCGTCACTTTTCATAAATGAGGCCCCTGCTATTTTGTGCAAAATCATTTATAAACAAAATTTGCAGTTTTCGCACTAACAAATAAGTATTGAAAGACATTTCATTAAGGTACAAGGACTTGAATTTGGAAGTGAATGCATCGATAACAAACAATGGACAATATGCATAAATGACTAAAAGAGACTAAAAAAGCTTTGTTGTTTTTTGAACTGTGCATTTGAATAAAGCAGTGCTAAAGTTGTATTAAAAAGTGCCAGGGCCCTTCTCAGGTGGCCACTGCAGCCTGCACAATGCACTGCCCATGCCAACACTGCGAACAACAGTACTAACACAATTACTAAACATCGGACTCCTACAAGTGTGACAATTCAGACTATTCTAGGCCACCCAAAGCTATAGGAATGGAATGGAATAGTTTGAATTATCATTTTAAATCTGTTTTATATTATTAAACACTGTTGTTGTGCTCCTCTCAGAAGTAGATGAACAGTGCCACCATATAGTGGACTGTCTTCATTAGTGCTGGTGTTGAGAATTAAGTGCCAGTGCCGAGCACCGGAAACCACTGGCTCATAATAAGCACTGCCTCATAAAGACATATTGAATACAAAGAGTGTCAATAAGCAGCAACTGAAGACAGGTGGCTTCCCACCAGAAGGTAGAAAGGTAATTCAACTGCTGGAATGTACACAGAGAAAGGTAAGGGATAAAACAAAATTGTACATTACATGAATGTTCTTCCACCTTCACATTTCACAGTACACATCTGACTGGTGGCCTTCAAACTCCCCTGCAGAACCTTGGGAAGAGAGGTCATACTGAGAAGAGGATCTACTCCCTAAAGTTGTATAAAGCATCTTCTCTCTCTATTTCTCATCCCAACCCCCTTTTCCCCTGATGCCTGTTGCCATGTTACAGTCACAACTCTCTATGTGTAGTGTTAAGCCTGGCCATTTTTTCAGGGTTATCCCCAGACCTTTTGCTTTCCTCCTGCATTTTTTCTGACCTGTTTTATTGGCTTAAGGACTTTGGGCACTTTACCACTGCTAATCAGTGCTAAAGTGCATGGGCTCTTTCCTTTCAACTTGGTATGATTGGCTTACAACTATTTGGCATATTTAATTTATCTGTCAGATCATTGTACAGTGTTCTCCCATATACCCAGGGCCTGTAAATTAAATACTACTAGTGGGCGCTGCTTGCGCCACCCACAGAAGTAGCCTTTCAAACCTGTCTCGGGCCTGCCACTGCAGGGCCTGCGTGCACAGTTTACTGCCACAATGACATGGCATTTAAAATTACTTAACAAGCCTGAACCTCTCTTTTTACTACATAGGTCACCCCAAGGTAGACCCTAGGTATCCCTATGGGCAGGGTTCTGTGTAGGTAAAAATTAGGACATGTGCCTTTATTGTGTTGAATGTCCTGGTAGCGAATACACACCCCATTTTGTTTTTTACTACAGTGAGTGCTGCTGCTCTCATAGGTTAGCATTGGGAATCCTCCTTTATGTTTGTAAGTGGTAAATTCTGCTCTGGAAGGAGTATAGTTGCCATGTTTGGTATGTTTTGAATAGTGGTGACATATCCTGCTCATTGGTATAGGTGAATTTTTCATTACTATTGTCGAAATGCCACTTTTAAAAAGCGGGCATTTCTATGTGCTTATGACTCTTTGTACTTTGCAGTCTGGCTCCAATCCACATCTAGAGTGACAGCAACACTTTGTGCATACTTTCCAAACAGCCACCACGCAGGAAGGGTTGTGGTTTAACAGGGTTATATTGGTGTAATGAATGGTCTTACTGGACTGGGAGTGAGGGAGGCAGGTTGTATAGGCTGTGTCCTACCTTCAGACACAGGGCTCGTTTACCCCCCTACTGTGCATCTGGAGCTAGAGCTGGGTTGAAAGGGGGTGTTGTGCACTTCTAAGTTTCTCTTGAACTCAACCTCCGCATCAAAGACATTTTGAGTATATGTACAGGGGCTCTGACCCCATGATTTTAGACACAGCATGTGACTTGTAACCAGATGCTGCTGGCTCTACAGACTGCACCTTGCTAGAAGGAACTGTTATGCTGCCAGCAGGAACTGCCATTGGACTCCCTTGTTTGTTGTGCTGACCTGTGGTCTGCTGGGCTGCAAGAAGGATAGCCTCTTTGCCTACAAGCACTCTGTGTGCTGGCCTGCTGCCTACATTCCTGCTTTGGTGACCTCAGTTGTCCTCCAGGGACTAGGCAACCTGTTCCCCACCTTCTCTTACCACCTGAAATCAACTGCCAGTGTGTGGGGCAAGCATTTGTTGGGAAGGTGTGAGTGGAGCACTTTCCCCTCTTTCATAAGGATGTTGCTTGCATTGGGCATGTGGAGAGCACTTAGTTTGGGATTAGATTTTTGCTGTAAAAAAAACAAGGGGAAGTACTGTGGTGAAGATCGTGTAAGCGAGATGACTTGATCCTCTTAATACAAACTAGGGCATGGTGTGCACTTGACACTACAGCAGAGCTGTGACTGGTACTCCCTGTGTTTTGCAAATAGCTCCATACATCTCCCCCTGCGACTGGTTGCGCTCCATTTACTGAGGAGGACTTGAGGAGTGTTGCCCATCTCCATCCCGAGGAGAGAGAGAGAGACCCTCCGGTCCAATCCCAGATGAGGACTCCAGCCAACTACCACTGGGGACCGTACTTACCTGACTTGGATGGCAAGGGTGCCCCAGACTGTGCAGCAAATGGGATTTTTACATGAAGTGCCCTGTGGGAATGTTCTGAGGCTGCTGCATCGCAGGTTCGTTGGCAGCAGGATCATGGGAGGGAGAATGCGGGTCTCCAAACCCAGCTGCTTGAAGGAGAATCCCAGTGTTGGTGTTGCTGGAGCTCGGGGTGGGCTGCTGAGTCTGCTGATCAGCCACACATCGCAGAAGTACAGAAGGTACTGGGTTGGCACCATTAGTCCCATGTGATACCCGCAGCTGCCTGCAAGTTGCGGTCGATTGACCTGGCTCAAACCCTCCATCCCAGGGTATTCAAGGGGTAAAGTGGGGCCACCATGTCCTGCGGGCAGCTCTGGCTGTCATTCACCCCCTCTTATACCTACTTAGGGAAACTTGAGGCACTGAATTTTGTGGATGTATAATGGGTGAGTCCTCCGCAGAGGCCACCAATTCCCCTGAGAAAATTGCCACATTGTTTTGAAAAGCAAGTTGAAGCTTTAGTACCTCCTGTAGTAGGTGCACAGGTGTTCCTGTGGCCCATAGTGTACAATTGCATTCATCTCAAAATGAGGTTCATCGCGTACTGCAAATACTGCATAACATATAACAGAAGTGCAGGTGCACTGTAACCAGGGGGGCCCTGCCTTGGTAGTAGATTGGCACAACGTCTATATGGTGTTATTTAGTGTTGGGTGTACAGATGATGATACCTGATGATTTATTTATAGCTTCTGAAACCTAAGCTGCTGCATTTCATGCCCTGGTTTATGGTTAATGTCAATTATACTTTGCACTGTCAAGATAACGAGTAACATATAACGTGACTGCATGATATGCCCAGTAATGGTGTTTTGATGACAGGTGCAACATAGAAACTTTCCTCTTATTGCACTAATTGTGATGTTATGAAAATTGCAGAGTTGGCGAAGTAATTATTGGTTCATGTTGTTTTGGTCTATGCTTTTATGCAATAAAGAACCCTATTTTTATATAATCCTGGGTGGTGTATTTATTATGTGTGTTTCACAAATGCTTTACACATTGCCTCTGGGATAAACCTGATGGCTCGTGCCAAGCTACCAAGGGGGTGAGCAGGGGTTATCTTGGGTGTGTAACTCTCTTACCCTAACTAGAGTGGTGGGTTCTGCCTGGCTCAGGTGCTTAGCCTAGCCAACAAGAAATCCCATTTTTAACATTTAGGTATCAGGGTATCAGAGGAATTGGTGGCTTCCTCTTCGAGTAAGCAGACTTCTGCCATTGGCCAGGTGAGTGGAGCCTGGCCTCTTGATCGTTTGCAAGGGAAAGGGTGAATGCTGCCCCCAGAGGGCAACCTCACTGTTCTTTCTCCCTCAACTGTTCTTTGAAGAACTCAGTGAGAAATCTACCCCAGAACCCTCGCTTATAAGGGAACAGTGCCTTAGTATGAGTGCTTTACCCTTTGATTAGTAGTGGGCATTTTCCCAAATACTTCGCTTTGTGTGCCCTGCAGCTCTCTGTTCATCTTTTGAACTTGTTCAATCACTTTTCCTGATGATAGATTAGACATTAGTGTGGCAATTTAGAGTTGAGCAAACTGTAAAGGTTAGCTTACTTCTTACTCATTAGGATGTATGCAAGAAACCAACAGACCATATAGAGAGCAATCAGTGATGGTTAAGCCTATTTGCACTTTTTTTCATTCTGAATTGATAATCTCTAAAGGCACACATAATAGATCAATTCAGATCTTGACTGAAATAAGCAGAACTTGAATTTATTAATTCGTCTTCACTTAGAAGAGTGAAAACATATACATTTATATCACCTTTACTAAATACATGCTAGCAACACTGCAACTATTCCGAGTTTGGCAGATCCCCGACTACTATACTATAGTGTGCACATCTCTAAAACACCTTGTTGGGACATATGATGAGTAATATTATGAGGCATTGTGTTCTATAAGGATTACACAGTGACACAACAGTGTGTGGCTTTGCCCTTTCAGGATTTGGAGAAATTGATTAAGGGAGTACTGACAAAAAGGATGCTCGGGTCCTGCAGGTGGCCATCTCTTAGAATTATTTTATATATAGATATGAGATTAAGCAAATACCTGGAACAATAGGCAGAGTAGCAATAAATAGGAGGATTCAACAGGTATTTGCTGGCTCTCTAAAGGACAACATCAGAGGACATAGAATCAGTAATGTAGAGGGACTGGACCTCTTAAAACCCAGCGAGAACAAGCAAGCAGGACAATAGTGTCCTAGATATATCCAACCAAGGGGAAAGCAAAGAGAGGAGAAAAAACTCAAAGTGGTTGATACACTGGTGCCAGTGAGGAACCTGGGATGGCAGTTTTGCTAGAGGCTTGCATTGCCCTTGCATCATACAAGGTGACTCAAGGCAATGCAAGCCCTCAAATGGGAATTCCACTTTGCATGGCTCTACAGTCTTTAGGAAATCCAGAGTGTCACAAGGAAACGCAAATCACTGTCTTGCATTACTCTGCATTGTGAAGGTGTTGCATGGGTATTTCCATACATCCTCCCATGGATGTTGAAACAATCTCAGAATTACTAAGGTGAGTAAACCTGGGATTGCATCATAAAGGTATACCTTTTCAAGTGAGGCACAACAACAAGAGAGATATTTATTTCTCCTCATTATTTCCTCTTTCCAAAGAGGAAAATGCCTCCAAGGATTGTATTTAAGAAGGATGGTATTTCTTCCTGCACAAAACAATCCTGAATGTAACCCAGGCACCCTTGCACCTTGGCGCAAGGGTGCCTGCATTTAAGGTAGGAAGCACACAGTGCACCAGCACACGGAGAGAGCAGGAATGCATCATATCTTAGTAGAAATGGCACATTTGTTCTCACTTTCTTTCACACAGTGCAGCAAGTTGAATTGTTGTGTTTCATTGCATGACCTTTTAGTAAATATGCCCGGGTGTCAGTGGAAGTTGAGTGAAGCAGCAAAAAGTGGTCAAATGACTGGGGAATCAAAGCGGGGTTCTAAAACCATTTCTGCCAAAAATGCCTGTATGTACAAGTGTGTGATACAGACACTTATTATGACAAACACCAGGAGAGCACCTATCCCATCCACCACAGACTCATACTTCTTTGCCACTAGGAAAAAAATATTATCATTTGCTGGAAAGTGTGGTAAGAGACTTGGTGAATGTGAGTTGGATACCTAAAATCTGGCATGAATGTTAAATTCCTTCCCCAAGTCCTCCGCCTATCCCTTAAAAAGATAAAGCAGATCATATCAATTTGCCAGTAGAAAAACAGAATACTATGGCACATAGCTTTAAACAGAATCATGTGAGCTGATGTAAGTGCAAAGGTAAGCAGTGTGCATCCACATTAGGGTGCCTCTGGCATGTGGGAGTACTGGGGCAGATCACGCAGAAGCGAAAAAAATAAATTTCTTATGTGCACTCAGCCACAATGTACAGTGCAGATCCCAATAAGCAGATATTCATTGTCAATGGAGGTCTGACAGAGCAACTGCAAAAGTTAGATAAAAACCAAAAAGGCAGCACTATCTCAACTAGTGGTAGGGTTTAAGCATCTGGTGTCTGTCCCACTAGCTGGCTAACATAGAGATGAACTGTAAGACATTGAATAATTAATTGGGGTAAATGGAAGCCCTCCTCAAGTTATACTGAACTTAACCCCTAGTAGCTATAGAAAAGAGCAGATAGATTTAATTTAATGAAAAAGTGTAAAGCATATAGAAGTACCAAAACAGTTAAAAAGCCAAAGTCATGACACAATACAAAACGTACTACAATTTATAAAATAGAGAAAAAAAGTTTTTAGCAAAATTACACCAAAACAACAAAAATTCAGTTAGGACAACCGGGATATAGATTCTCTAAAATTAAGTGGAAAAGGGTCAAGAAATAGAAATCACTTAAAACAAATCATTGGTTGCAGTAGACCAGCACCAAGGAACAAAATGAGGCCAATTTCGATGGAGTCCAGGTAAGATACACCAAGAGAATACGTTCAGATGAAAGTCTGTAAGTCAAAAAGTCCCACTTCAGTAGAGTACGTTGTCACTTTATTGAATGGAAGTGCTGGAATTTTTTCTACGTCCCAACATCACTTTTTGAGAAGAAGAATCCTCCCTGCGTGGGTTGTCGCTGAAATTGTAGCGGCCACTGTACAACTGAAGGTTGGATACCTGAAGCATGGTGGTTCGTCTAGAGCTCTGGAGATTTCTTGCTGAAAATGTTCCAAGTCCCAATGATTGTTTCAGAGGTGCATTAACTTTTTAGTGGGGGGCAAGTTGAAATCCAAATCAATGCTGTTGAGCTCCCTGCAGGGTAGTTTTTCTGGTGGATCCTGTTGAAGTGCTGCAGGTCTGGAGAAAAAGATTTGAAAGTTTCAAAACTTTTTTCGGGTGCCCAAACAAACACAGGAGTATACTTCTAAGGTCAGGGGAAACACTGCAAGACTTTCAGGATATCAGGCAGAGGCCAACAGCAGGGACCAGTCCAGATCCAATTGCTGCTGGTCAGCTGGGGACTTTAGGAAAAGGGTTCTTGCAGATTGTTGTCTTCCTGCAGCCACACAGGAGGTCAGTCAACTGAACCTTAGAGCCTATTTCGTAGTCCTGGTTACAAGTGGCACAAGACTGAACCTTTCAGGTTGCTTTACAGTTTTCAAACAACAGGTTCAGTCCTTCTTCTGTTTTTCTGAAATGACCTTTCCCTATACCTCCGAACATTACCCTCACTCCATGAATCCAGAAAGAGATTAAAAACCTGGCTCTTCGACTGATCCCAGAAAGAATTCAATGCCTGGATAAACTCTCAGGTGACAAGCCGCACTCCACAAATCCAAGTTGATTGATTGTTTGATTGATTGATGATGGCTATTTTAATGATGCAGCTGATTTCAAGATGGTGCAGGCAAGCATGAGGCGTCAACCATGATGGGGGCCTGGAGGAGGAATGTTGTGGCTTGCAGGATGCCTTTAAGGGGTGCTAGTGTGGATATTTTTGAAGTAACCTGTTTGACATGTATGAGGGTTGACACTTTCATAAATGAGTTCGTTAATTCGCTTACTGCTTGCCTCTAAATGTAATTCCCAGTGTTTTATACTCTCCGCGTACATAAAGGGTTGCAGGCAATACATTGTTTTAAAGCGGCACGGGGGAGGGATACTGGCCCCCCAAATCACTGTGAGATGAGTTATTTCAGAATCGCTGCTAGAGTGGTATGCACACAGGCGTTCACAGCAATGCCTGGCCGCTTGAATACAGCAGATATCCTATGAGCGCGGTGGAATGGTAAAATGGCACGCTGAATGCACGGCTCTTGCACTCATCCATTCCGAAGAGCGTACATATACAGCTTACAGTTGCTCTTACCTCGCTAGCCACATCCACAGAATATTTGCATGGGGTTCGCTCAAGTCACATGAAAGCCATGGCTCGGGGCATCTGTGCAATGTGTGAGACTGTGACACTCCGTCTGCTGGTAAACAATGGTGAAGATTCAGAGCGTTCTAGAGCTCACTGAAGCGTGCCCACTTTGAAAGTACATTTCATGGAGACTAGAGCAGAGAAGAATGTGAAAGTGATGCCAGATGGAGAGGTGCGTCTGATCACCTTTTGTGTCCTTTCTGATCTTGGCCAATGAGTTTAAATTGTTTAATTTGCATTTATGTAGGCGTTGCTACCCACTATCAATACACACCTCTTTTTGCTGTAGTCTAATTTATCTAAAAATCTAGCGATCACCATTCCACACTTGGAAACCAGAAAGGCACTACATAGGTGCATGGTAAAGTTCCATTCGACCAATTATGAATTCAAGAATTCAAATAAAAACCCTAGTGACAGTGCTTAATTTGTGCCTGTGGTATCTGGTGCACGACACCAGCACTTTATTGTCAACACTGCCACTTAAGACAGTCTGCCACATGGTGGCGCTGTCTGTCTAATTTGCAAATGTACAATACAACAGTCGTTTTTTAATTAAAAATACATTAAACAAGTGCCACTGAAATGCACAACTGCTTATGCATTCTTTGTGACCTCTCCACCTTCGCTATCTGGGATGCAATAGTACACCATCTAAAATGCATTTTTTGTAGAGCACCGGCACCTGTTTGCTGTCAAATTAAGTACTAGAAAAGTAGATGTAACTAACACCACTTAAAGGCGCAACTATTTATGTATTGTTTGTGTTGCAACATTGTGTTAAACGTTAGCTATGTGGGAGAGAATACAACACCATCTAAAATGCATTCTCTATTCTTTGTCAACTGCTGTTGAAAGTTAACTTTTGGGATCTGCTGCGAAAGCGCGCAACACGCGATTACCTTTTGTTTAAAGCTAACTTTTGCCATTTGTTCTGAAAACACCTAACATGCTATTACGTTAAGTTTATAAATGGCTACAGAAATTGCCTAATTCTAGGAGAGGAAGAGTGCTCAAATGGCAAACTCTCCTTCTGCTGCGGCTCCAAGAATATGGCACTAGACTGGACAAGTATGTGGCTTGTAAGGTGGTGAGATGCGGGCAGCCTGAAGCTTTTTAAATGGTGTTCTGTGTGCAACCTGCAGTTGTGAACAGGCAGTGCTGGGGGGTTCCTGCTAATAACACCCCTCCCCCAATAAGGCGTGTGTTCTCTAATTGAGAAATAACCTTCCTGCTATCCCCTCCCTCCGAAGGAGGGATAAAGGGAGACCCCAGAAAGAGAGGAGAGTCAGGGTTAGGGGCACCGCAGTTAATGCCTAATCCAGACCCGTGATTGACTATCAGATGCATTCTGGGAGTAGTGGTCTTTGTTGCATTCCATTCGACCAGCTGCAATACCGTATCAGGTTACGAGCTATGACAGAAGATAAGTCCTGGGCCCAAATTTTGTGTTTCTGCAACGCCTGTGGCCGAAGTGGCCTTTCTTCTACCTCCTCATCCTCCACCCTACCCCTCCTGAGACCAATCACCCCATGACCTGTCTCTACACCCTCTGGCCTGTCTCCCGCGATGACCCGCACCCTGTCTCATTGACCTGTCACTTTTAACTCTTCCCTTGTCTTATTGCCGCTCCAGACCTGTCTTCCTGCCCCTCTGACCCCTTTCTACCCTTCTTGACCTGTCGCCCACCCGATCTGTCACCCTTCCCCTCTGAGCTGTCTTCCATCCATCTATCTTGTCCCCTCCCTCCCCCAGTAGAGTAACCAGTGTGTCATGGGCCCTTGTACACAAAAGGCCATGCGGGGGGCATTTCAAAATACAACAAAAATCAGCGTTCGGGCCAACGAAACCCGGTGACACTGCACCTGGTGCACAAATGAAAACCCAGGTCCTTCCTCACATCGCTGTCCTCTGCTCCCTTGCCACTTGACCTTCCTTCGCCACCCTCTGACATATCCTACAGCCCCTCCTGTCTCCTAACCCAATGACCCGTTTCTTACTCCCTTTGACATATCATCCCGGCGCCCATTTCCGAGGCATTTGAGCCGCCCAGACCCCCAGCAGTGCCCCCTTCTACTTTACGTTCAATCTTTAGAACAGGGCGGATTTATAAGAGAACCTGCAGTGTTCATTCTGCTGGTGAAGTTTTGTGAAGTTCTCGATAGATACCGTCTCCGAAGCTTACAAACATTATTGGCTTACCTCCCGTGACAAGTGCTGCACGGCGATGGATGCCATTTGCTGATTTTTTTATTTCACATTGACAACAGAATGAAGATTTTTTTTCAGCAAGTTCAGTTTTTGCAGAGGTTTTCTGTGCACAATGGCATCCCGCACGAAAAAATAACCTTTGTTCTGAGAAGTACACCTTCAGGAGCAGCAACGTGCGTCAGGTCCTCGACAAATTACAAGCATATACTAATGTAGATTATTACATTAATATTTATTCAAATCTTAAGCAAGAATATTTCTCATCACCACAGAAGCCAGTCAGCAAACGAAAACAACTACAACTAAAATTGTGTTTATCATAATAATCAGCATTTCTATAGTGCAGCCCTGTCAGCCTGTCAGGGGCTGGGTGGACAGAGACTGAGATCAGAGCACTGTTTGTCTACAGTTTAAACAAGATTTATTAAAGGTTACAAGTTTATGGGTGTTTGTAGCAATCCTTCCTTCTCGGGGTCGTTTTCTGTATGCAGGGAACGTCACTGTTTGGTCCGGTGGCCCGGTTCTCGTGGCCTCAGGGAAAAGGAAAAACAAACGGGTTTTACTGACTGGTTCTCAGTAATACTTGTAGTGCTACCTTCACCAAGTTAAAGAAACAGGGGTTCTGATTTCAGTGCAAGGGTCACCGCGGGGCCTCCCGCCTCCCCGACCTTGCTACCTCCCACCTCCCCAAACACCCCACCAGAACGCCCCTTTTAACAGCACTTGCCTTGGGCTGTGGCCCGACTCTCGGACCACAGCAGCAGGACCCGTGGCGTCTTCTCCCTTCAGCCCACCGGGTATGGTAGCAGTGTTGGTAACGTCGCTCCACAGCACTCGCAGTGTACTCTCCTCTGCCTCCGGGTGTTCCGCAGCCGCCTCCGCCCTCGCGCTCTCCTCTCTTCGAATCTCCTCCGCCTCCGCTCTCACGCTCTCCTCTCCTCCGATCTCCTCCGCCTCCGCTCTCACGCTCTCCTCTCTTCCGATCTCCTCCGCCTCCGCTCTCACGCTCTCCTCTCTTCCGATCTCCTCCGGGTGCTCCGCAGCCTCCTCTCCGCCCTGGCACACCGTCCGTTCCACGCCTCGAACTTTTATGCTTCCTGGTTCCGTCGGCCGACGGGGCTCCTCCCCCTTCCGCTGCTCAACCACTAGACCGCGATTGACTTCCTGGTTCTGTCTTCTTGGCAACCAGGAAGTGGTGTTTCCTTCGTCTTCGTCCGCTTCAGAGTGCTCCAGCCTCTCTTCCTCCCCACACAGCCCTAGGGATTTCTGGGTGCTGTGGGTGCGGCGTCTCTGTCCAAGATGCATATGCTCTTCCTTTAATTTTTTGAGGTCCAAAATTTAATTTCAGCAATAGAATGTAGTAAAAGTATCAGCCAGAACCTCTGGATTTTAAGAAGGCTTCCGTGAGAAGTGAAATGAAGCGCCTTATATTCTTCCGTCAGGAATACGAGGAGTCCGCATGGCTGGTTACCAACATGAATGTAGCGCAGGCAATGGTGAACATCTTGTTTCCCTCGTGTGGCCATGACAAAAAGTGTGGTTAGTGATTTGCAGCTGCCTCCACGTAAAACCTAGTTAGTAATGTCAGTCAGTCTCACCACACCTTCTAAACAAAATACTCACAGCAATGGGTTATGTTCTCTTATACGAATGTTACAGCACACTTTCAATATCTAGTATACAGTCTTTAGATATATAAAGTTTACTGGTTTGCATCTCCATTATTCTTTAAAACAAAAACACAAAGAATATGGTTGAAGACTTTTCCCACAATCAACTAATACCAGTGTAATCTGAAAGGTGCACAATTAAGGTTTTAGACAGCCACTGCTGTGCACAGTTGACCCTGTGCGCCTTTGTGCTCAGTGCCTGCTTCACAGCTGACGTGAAGAATGTTCTTATCTGCTTGTTAACTAAATGAACAAATAAGAATAGTCTTTACGCCAGCCAGAAAGCAGGTACCTTGTCTGGATGGACAGTGCGAAAAGCGGACAGGGTGGCACCACAAAAACCTCTTTTCCAATGGGAAGCCAGCGTTTACCATCAACGCTGACACTACCCAATGGAAAGGAGGGGCAGGGCTTACAGTACCCTTTTTAGAACAGTATCTCTCGCAGAGGTGTGGCAGCAGCTTTGCTGCTCCGTCCACACCTCTACGAGACCTAAACAACAGTTGTTGGACAGAATGCAGAACACTGTCGTACATTCACCCCAGTACAGAGATCTGGGCCAAAATCCATCGTTTTTTTGCTCACCGTGCCTTCCAGTTTGAACCCAGCCATATGCAAATCAGTCTTGACACTGTGCCCCTTGGGAACAGTCCAGCCCGAACTGCCAAGTCAGGTCCTCCCTGGACTGGAAACAAGTATCCTAGGACCGGTTTCGGGCTTTCAGCCCCCATCAGCCAGGATAGCTTGATTCCAGTAAATACAAAAGCAAGTCGGATCTGTGGAGACAAAACTTGCAATTATGTTCTGGTGAGACATACATAATATATATCTGAACCATTATTTATTCTAACAGTCACAGCGGGGTTCTTTGTTAGGTTTAAATGAGCTAATGTGGCAATATGAAGCTAAGGAAAGATAAGCTTGAAGTCAGCACATTCTTAAATAAGATCCTGGTGCTAGGCACAATGTTCAAAATAAACATCTATTAAGCTATGAGAAAGATTTGAAATTAACGGCTTTTGGGCTTACTAATGGGGCACATTTAAGGATGCTAGCCTAGTACAAAAATGTTCTGAAAGTTATTTCATATACATTTAAGAAAGCCCATTTTCCCTATTTGTGATTACATTTTGAATTATTTTGAGACAATATAAAGACATTTTAAAAGGATTTGTTAACGTTATAAAGCAAGCACATTTTCCTACATGTCATTTACTATGTGAAAACATTTCTGCATCAGTTCAAACGTGTTCTAAGGTGCAATTTTAACATGGTTTGCAAGTTGAAATTTGGTTTTTAAAGTCATGTCCCACATATGTAAAGATGTGCATACATTGAGGATGACAAATGTAGTAAATCAGAAAAGTGTCATGGTCCAGCTGAAAGGTGATGGTATATTAAGCACACATAGGTGCTGGGGTCAACACGGTTATATAATTGCCGTGTGGATGCACCAGATTCTTAAATTATCTAAGTTGGGAAAGGAATGGAAGCGTATGATAAAATAAGAACCATAATGTTCATGGAATTTTTCATTTCTAAAAAAATTAGTTTCACCTTTCTAGAAACTCTGGACACTGTCCATTTTTATTGTTCCATTGCAAGGCTGCCCACTGTAGCTGTGTAGTTCTTGGAATTCCAGGAGTTAATTACGGAAGCTTCCTGTGGGCAATCTGCTGTGGGCTGACTTTATTTACTCTTGGCATGATTGAAATGTCGAGGCAGGAGAGCAGTTCGAGAAGACAACTGTACACAAGATAAGATCTCATGCTGTGGATAGGACAAACTCAATTCTGCTTGACAGATGGAAGCAACATGAATTATAAAGATTGTGAGGTTGTTCCCAGAATCACTTTATAAGAAATACTCATTTGTTGACTTTAGCATTATCTTTAGGATTTAGCAGAAAAGTGATCAACAACGTCAAACTGGATCAAGTAAGCAGATCAGTCACATCACAGTCTTTTTTTTGTTTTATATAGTGCAAACCCGACCCGAAGGTATCAGAGGGCTTTTACAAAGCACCAGTTGGTTACAGACGGACACCTTTATTTTGTTAGGCAGAGAAAGATTAAGTAATTTTCCCAGAATCCCAGGATTTTGAGCATCACTACCGAGACTCGAACCTGGTTCCCATGCTTCGAGGGTGACAGCTCTGGTTGTTAGTCCACATCTTCTCCCCAGTTATTACATAAACATAACACATGTATTTGTAAAGTGCACTTATCACCCGTGGGTTCAAGGCGCTGAATAACAGATGTTGATTGTTATCCAACTCAATGGTACTCATTTTATCGACCTGAGATGGATGATAGGCTGAGTGGACGCGCCAATATAAGAACCTTTGGTTGAACACAGGTCCTTGGAGCGGATGCATTAGTCCACTAAACCATCAGACCCAGCTTATTAAGCCTGTTTGTTATTATGCTAATACATTCACAATGATATATTATCACTAAGGATTTCTAAGAGTGCTGCAGTTCTTCATATTTTAGGCAACATATCTTAAAATGTATTTAGCCATAGCACAAAATATGTAGGAGTAACCTAAAAAATGATGGATGGAATGCTTGTATTAATCTGAGCTGCTAATAATTATTTGGGGCTGCATGGCAGTCTATTGTTTATTGCCCAGAATTCCACCTCAAACAGGAGCCAGTCATATGCAAATCATCCTTGGTCCTGCTCTAGTATAAATAGCCCCACTTGTAATGGCAGAGGTCTGCCTTTCAACTGGAAAACAAGCAAACCCAGACTATATTCGACCTACCTGGGCCTCATAAGCAGGGTGCAGACTGAATTCTAAGGCACAGAGAGCACAGGACCCGTGTCAGAACATAATCATCGCAATTAGGGTTTTGCGCTGAAGAAAACAAAAAAGTGGTGAGCGTGGGTTAAGGTTCCTGTATGGAGAGAATCTGGCCCAACAGTTATTGCTGGCCTGTTCCTATTGGAACAGGAAGAAGACTAGAATAACTTAGTGAGTAAAAAATATTGAATTGGAATGCAACCTGAGCGATCATCAGTGACTGATAATAATTCGAACATTCATCCATCACCTTAGTGTTTGCTACACCAGATGCCCTGAGGACAACAAGCATGCTCAGTTATGGGTCTTGTGCTCTCTGTGCAGGCCCTAGATATACCCCACTGACTAACCTAAGAAGGCCAACACTGGACTGTGGTTGCTTGTCTTCATATGTGGAGAGGACCTGGTCTGGTAGTTTGGGTTCGACTGCTTCTATTGGAGCATGACAAAGACTGATTTGTGTATGGCAGGGCTCCAGCAAGAGTGGCATACTGGTTGAAAAGCAATTGACAGGAATTTGCCCTCCACCTGTGGCTGAAACGAACTTCCATCATCTTATGGTTTCTTACAAAAATGTCCAGGGGATACACTTGTAAATTAACCCCTGCTCACCCCCTTGGTAGCTTGGCACAAGCAGACAGGCTTATCTCAGAGGCAGTGTGTAAAGCTTTTGTGCATGCATACAGTAACACAGTGAAAACACTACAAATGGACACCACCAGTTTAGAAAAATAAGCAAAACTTTATCTAAACAAATAAGACCAAATAAGACAAAAATCCAATATACAATGCTGTAAAAATATGTACTTTGCAAGATAACTTGCAAATTGCAAAAATAACTTGAAAACACACTTCTTCTGAGTTGGTAGCTCCGTCAGGGGCTACCGCAATGCTGAAAACAACAGAGTCTAACATTTCCAGCCGACCACATCGGTACGGGTCAGCTAAAGCATCAACAGACTCATAGACAGAACCTTTCTCGTTGCGTCGGACACTTTGGTGTGAGCCCGTCGGGGCAACCGTTGTGGTTGCAATGTGAAGTGGAAGCGGTGCAGCGCGCTGTGCCTCACGGAGCAGTGAAGGCATTGGCTTGGTGACGGCCGTCCAACGGCATCGGTAAGGCCAAAGCTTATGATGCAGAGTGAGGCATGCTCAATGCAGTGCTAGAAGGTCATGATGCAGGCAACAGAGCCGGTCGATGTTCGGGTTGGGCAGCGAAGGGTTCAGTGATGTCCGGTGAGGGTGAAGCGAGGCAGTGCAGAGTGCGGTGTCCACAGGATGTGGTGCAATCAATGGCTCAGTGACGGTTGCCCAGCGGCATCGATGAGACCAAGGATGCAGTGCAAAGTGTGGTGGTGCCTTCTTCTGTGCCTTCAGGACACGAAACCAGTGACCGACCATGTGAGAGAGTCAGCTGGTCTTTTCTTGTGTGATAATTGAAACCAGAGGTTGCAGAAACGGTGCCCAGAAGGATGGAGAAGTCTTTGCTGTTCCTGAGACTTCTTGAACAGGGGGCCTTCTCTACCTCAATCCCTTGGAGATACTTTGTTAAGCATGATACACACACAGTTCCTCTCCTTGGAAGAAACAGCTACTGCAGGCCAACCCCAGACAGCACACAGCAAAGGGGCAATACTTCTCCTCCAGCTTCTCCCAGCTCTTCTCCTTGGCATAGGTTCCTCTTGAATTCCAAAAGTGATCTAAAGTTCAGTCCTCTGGGCCCCACTTTTTATAATGCAAAATACTTTGTTCTCTGGAGGCAGAGAGTATCTGTGCTCATCAAAACCAGTCTGTCCTATATGGCCCAGCTTCCTGGTAAGAGGTGGACACAGCATTGTCCAAGGCAGACCAGGCCCATTCAGGTGTGAAAGAAATATCCTCCCCCTACTCCGAATGCAGCCCAGCCCTGACTCACCCTAGAAAGTCAGAACACACCTCACCCCCCTCCAAAGTGGCTGTCTGAACAGAATGCACACCCCCAGCCTCTGTCACTCCAAGTCACAGAGTCAATACACAAACCTGGCGGAGGCACATAGGATGGCTTAGCAAGAAAATACCCACTTTCCAAAAGTGGTATTTTCAAACACAGAATATAAAAAACCTCCTTACTAAAAAATGCCTCTATATATCCTGAGTTCAGGCATAACAAACTCCACTTTCACATCCTGTCCCAATGGAAAGTTATATTTATAAGATGTTATAAATAAATTCCCATCCTATCCAATGGGACAGATGGCCTTTCCATTGTGAAAAACAATATTCACTGTAGTTCACTATCAGAACATGTTACACACATCAGGGCATGTCCTACCTTTCCCATACACTGCACAGGGAAGGTTAGGGCCTGGCAAGTGGGTGCACTTGTGAGGTTGACATGGCAGTACCAGACTGCTCACCGATACTGCAGTGGCAGGTCTGAAAACCTTTTGCAAGGCTGCTTCTGTGGGTGGCACAATCAGTGCTGCAGGCCCACTAGCAGCATTTGGCTCACAGGACGTGGGCACACACACTGCACTGTAATAGGGACTTAGTAGTAATGCAAATAAGCCAATCATGGAAACACCAATCCTTAATAACAATTTACACAGAGAGCATATTCACTTTAGCACTGATCAGCAGTGGTAAAGTGCCCAGAGTCATACAACCAACAAAAACAGGGTCAAAATATAAGGCCCAAAAGCAAAAAGTCTGGGGATAAACCCGCTGGACAAGCCAGGTCTAACACAAACATGTTCACACTAAGCCATAAATGGATGGAACTGGCTAGGGGCAGCAAATGGAGAGGTACATAAAGGGCATTGAGAATCACAGCTGATGGACTGGGGGTGTCTTCCGGCTTAAAGTGATGTTTTGTGTGCTTGCAAAGTTGCTATGAACATATGTGTTAGTCAGCAGAAATGGTCTGAGTTCTGTCTTTGGTGCTGTTCCTGGGTTAGGTGAAATACAGTTATGAGATTTTTAAAGTGTTTTGTAGTCTGAACAGGGTGGGCCTGAGGGCCAGCTAATAACATCTAAGGCTTAAATAAAAGTCACTTGCACTAGCACTTAGAACCTTCAAGGGCTAGCAGAGGGTTAAGGAAAGTCCACAATATATCTTCAGCAAGGCTGGTACCCAACAGAAGTTGTTTCACTGAGCACTGCTACAGTGGGTCTGAGCAGTGACAGATTGGGTCTGTAGTCACTTTACGGATAAGTAAAGGAGAGTTATTTTTATTCATTGCTGGACTTTGGGGACTGGTAGAGTTTGTCTCCGGGGGTTCCAAGGACTAGTGAGAATTGTTAAAGGCTAGCTAGGGATCTATAAGCTTGGCCGAGGAACGTTAAGCATTGGCTACGGTCTGTGTAGGATAGATAAATGTCTATGAGAGATGAATGAGGTAATGTGTGGGCAAATAATGGGCTTTTGCGAACCATAAAATACATTAACCATCCGCAACCCAACTACCTCTTCTATCACCCAAAGACCTTATGCTTGTCTTTGACCCTGTACAGCATTATGTTGCCTTTTGGCAACATTCACACTATACAAACACCACATACATATATCTGTGATGGCAAGCTAAGGTTCTAACAGTTTGCTGAGACATGCATCCCACTGTTTGGATGGCTAAGAGGGAAGAAAAAGTGGGAAAATGGTTTCCCTATATTTGAAGGGGAGCTGAGGAAGTTTTTAAGGTAAAGAAAACTAAAATAACATAAGTTCTAGCACACAACATTGTGAGTCTTATGCCTAAATCAGGCATGTCAGCATGTATTCTGAGGGTGCCGAGGGTGCCAGGCTGTAGCATTACTTACTCCAAAGGGTCCGTAAAGGAGCTGTAGGGGACCATCAGCAGTCTAAGTAGATACATGACCTGTAGAGGGAACTGTAGTAGTTGGGTGGGATGGCAGAGGCTCCATCATCCAGCATTTACTCTTGTAGACAGGAGATTGACAGAATATACCCTCTTTCTTGCATGTACAGCCCATGTCTCCACTGTTTGCTTCTTCTACCTCTAATGTAACTGTGAGAGGTGTGTTTGCATTGCTCCTCGCCTTGCTGGATATATTTTCAGTGAAAATGAAGTTCACACTGCTCCTTCTTCTGTTGTATTTGCTCTATACTTGAGTGAAAGCTTGTGCTACTCCCTGTGTTGCACCTGTCCTGTTTGACAGGGGTCGTACACTTCTGTTGTAATGCTCTACGTGTGAAGGAAGCTTAAACTGCAGCTGCTGTCTGTGCTGTATGCACTGTTGGGTACAATTTACATGTAATGTTAAGCTGGTCCAGATTAACTACTAAGACCAGTCTCTGTATACATCATACTAAATGGGCCTCATGGGGCTCCATATATTTTGGCATCTGTATTAATAGAGTTTACAGGAGATGGCAGGAGATACTAAAATTAAAACCCCTGATCAGTAAGACCACAAATGAGTTTGCGTGGTGTATGCATCCTAAAATGTCTATGTGGGGTAGGATATAGACTGTTTTCATGATTTTGGCTCCCAAATACAGTTTTGTCAATACTAATCCACAAAATGTTACTTACTCGAAATTATACCATTATTAAATTCTACATATGATCCCAAACTGAAAGTACAGTCCTTTTGGGCACATACAATGTCTGACAAGTCACACCTCCGACACATGACATAATACTACTTAGCAAACCACTTCTCACAGCTCTCATATTATCTATCCAAATTTGACCAAATGTGACCTTAATGACACCCCTTGAAAGCCACAATTATGCTTTGCCTGTATACACTTGAAAAAGTATACTTTAATCCTTAGACAACCTCATTTTTGGAGCTGTGCAGACTGACTGGACGACAGCACATTGGAGCATGAAGATCAACATGCTAATATACTACTTGGCCCTGATCTGGAACATGGCAGGTCTATTGAGAGAATGTGTTTCAATCAACTGGAAGGAGTGGTCTACTAAGGGGATCTACATCTGGACTAGTTAGTCTTTAACTGATGTCTTGGGAAATTTCCAAATACTACAGATTGACTTTGATCTAGACAATGCATGTTCCAGGCAGTACTTACAACTGTACCACTGTCTAAAAAAGTTTGGGCCTGCCACTGACTTTCAAGTTTCCTCTAAACTGCAATATCTAAAAGTATTGGGTTTCTTCTGATAGGTGGCATCTAGGTCACATAGTGTACTAATAAATTAAATGTTTTCTAGCCCTGATAAAAATTGCTGAACTTCTTTAGAAAGAGATTTCAGGAAGAGTGTACTACCCTCAGAAATGGAAATCACTCCTGCACTTCAAAGAGCATAGAGCCAGATGTATCAAGTGTTAGCAAATGGGCAGATTTGCAGAATCTGCCCGTTTGCAAAAGTAAAAATAGCTTTTCCGATGCAGCAAACCTAATTTTGCGCGAATCGCCAAATGGGTTTGCGATTCAGTATTAGTATTGTTTGGGGTCTCCCTTCCTAATACCGAATCGCATCAGTATGTATGAATGTTTTGTGACCGCAATTGCGGTCGCAAAACATTTGCATTTTACTATCGACTTCAAGTAGGTTGTAACTGATTCGCAAATGGGAAGGGGTCCCCAAGGGACCCCTTCCCCTTTGTGAACATTTGTAAAACCATTTTTAAGAGCATGCAGTGGTCCCACGGACCACTGTAAGCTCTTAAAAAAATGAAAAGAAAACTTATAATTTTTTGTTTTGTAAAGCATCTCGTTTTCCTTTAAAGAAAACGGGCTGCTTCACAAAAAAAATAAAGATTGCTTTATTGAAAAGCAATCACGGATTTGCAAAAATCACGGGGATGGTGGCCTGATGAAATCAGCAGACCACCATCCCCATAATTTTTGCAAATCCTAGAGGGTCGCAAATTGTGACCTACCTCATTAATATTAATGGGGTAGGTCGTTTGCGACCCACTAGGAATATCAAAAGGTGTACTATACACCTTCATACATTGCATTTTGTTATTTCCCAATTGCGAATCCTTGTGATTCGCAATTAGGGAATCGCAAAATGCTATGTACATACATCTGGCCCTAAGTACCTAGTACTAGTTGCCTCTAAAATTGCATATGGCAGCCCTTTTACTCACTCAATATGTTTCAGATGTGACTGGGAACACTTTATCCTTTTGCATATACCCTGGGGATGCCCCACAATAAAGCGCTACTGGCAAACTGGTAAAAACTGTCACACATTGGTTTTCACTGCCTAATATACTATTAGCACACATGACCGTGCTGGATGGTTTGACTGATGCAAGAGGACTTCCAAATCATAGCCGTAAGGATATCGCGACATCCATAAGTGAAGCCAAACTTTGCATATTTTCTCACTGCAGATGACAAACTGTACCTATTGCAATTAAATGGTTGGCAGAATTCTCGAGGATAGTACAATGTGAGAAAATTATGAATGATTAATGATAAATTGTAAGTTCTTGAACTTATATAGGGTACTTTCCTTAAAGGGCTGGGAAATGAGTGAAGGACATCACCACTAACAACCCCTATAGGCAAACCTTAGATTCTTCCGGACTTATTAACATTTCCTTGAAAAGGCAACATATCATAGGATACGTGATTTACATTTATATATCTTGCTGTATTTTGAATAGACATATATATTACTTTGTTGAATATAGAATATGTCACTCTGTTTGGCCTACCCTTTGGCCTCGATCTTTAGGAACACTCCAACCCCAACCACTTTTAATGATTGAGGAGTCATGACACATCATCATCATTTTGTCCAATACACAAAAATATCTATAAAACATACAGAAATGAAAACAAAATAGTATCATTTAAACCCCATCACACAAAAAAGCACTTTCTCTCAAAAAAATACATCCAGTGCAAATACATTCACAAGAGGACATTAAATAGATACATAAAACTACATTTGTTTAAAATCTACTTCAGTCTCAACAAATTCCTTCTTTGTCGCAAAGCTCTAGAGCTGTAGATGAAAAATTAGGGACATATTTACAAAATAAGTAACAGAGCACTGCGTTAGCCTTGTTGGCTTAACGCCGCACTCCGCCACTTCTGAAACAGAGGGCTACACTGTATTTACAAGAATACGGTGCAGCCCTGCATTTCTGCGTGTGGTGGCGCCACATTTAGCAGCCTAGCACCATTGCAGGCACCCTTGCACCATAGTGCAAGGGTGCCTGTGTTAAGGAGAAGGATTGTTTATGTGTAGGAAGGTGTGTCAATGTGTTTCTGTGCAGGAAGGTGTGCCTTCCTGCACATAAACAATCTGAAGTGGCGTTTTGCAACTTCTATGTGTGCTGCTTTGGGCAGCACACACAGATGTTGCAACTCGTCATTTTTTTTAAATTATTGTTTATGTCCAGGAAGGGACACCTTCCTGGACATAAACAATAAATTGCATTTTGTTGTTTCTATGTGTGCTGCACAATGCAACACACATAGAAACCGCAAAATGAGGAGAAGTAAAGCATTTCTCCTCTTTTCACCAAAGTAGACCATGTTTTTACTGGTCTTAATTTTGTCACTGTCCATTATTTATGCCCCTCTTGTAAATATGGGGCAGCATCAAAATCAATGGGTGTTGCCGTGGAACACCCACTACAACACCCATTGCCACCACTTTCACGATAAGTATAGAGCTAAAGGGTGCCTTATTTACAAGGCTTAATGCTGTCTTGTAAATAAGGCGATGCCCATATCGCTACAGAAACTTCACTAAAAGTGATGTTCCTGTGGAGATAGGGGCTTGTAAATATGTCCCTTAATAGCATAGAATTATATAATGGCTCCACGGATCTTGCAAGTGGCAAAATAAATATTTACTGCCATTTGACTGCCCATTAAACATGCTTTCCCCACATTTATATCACATGCATGTGGTCAGGAAAGCTCGCAGCTGACCAATTCATTTAGTTTACATGCAACTTTTCAGCTCAGAGGACCATTTCCAATATATGAAATGGCGGCTGCAACTTTTCTCTCAGGTTGCAGCCAGCCAATCAGCGCCTTGGTGTGGTAAATGGAGCTGTGGATTCACAGCGGGTTGATCTGCAGAGGGTCCGGCTCCCTATATACAAATTTGGTCTTCAGTGGATATCTCTAAAACTACTCAATGAATTCATACGAAATCACAGAAGGCATGCTTTCTGGACCAAGAGCTAGCTTCCTGCCACATTTGGTGTAATTCCATTCAGAGGTTCAGGCTGTAATTGTGCTCAAAATCCCTATGGGAAATTGCATGGGCCAACACATTATTGGGCCCCCCTTTTCTCTGCCCCCACTTAACGGAACACTGTGAAACTTTCAACACACCAGCTGACGTGAGTTCCATACTAGTTTTGTAAATTTCGCAAGTATTCTTAAAATGGCGTCAAAGCTATTGGCAAAACGAAAATACTTTTCCTATGGAAACTAGATACTAACTATAACTACCTACTGGTGACTGCCAGCATATATATATAGTAGGTAGGTAGGTATAGTTAGGTCCATGTTTCTATAGAAAAGGCGTTTTTGACTTGCTTATATCTTTGGTGCCGTTTGACGAATCTTCACAAATATTTCCCCAAAACATGTCATAGTGAGTCTTGATGTGTATGGGAAGTTTTGGGGTAATCCATCAATCAGGGACTGAGAAAAAGGTATCAAAAAAATAAAATTTCACATGCTAATTCCCATAGGAGCTTTGAACACGACTACAGCCCGAAGCACTGGATGGAATTACACCAAATCTGTCTGGAAAGTAGATTTCGGTACGCAGATCATACCTTTAGTTATTCAGTGTGAATCCATTCAGTAGTTGTTGAGAGATTTAAGGGAAAGCAAATATGGATTTCTGGGCAGAGCCTAAGCACAGATCTCATGGTGAGATCTGATTAGTTGCCAACACTTCAACAAGGAAGTGTTGGCAGCCATCTTTGGACTTGGCTTCAGCCTAATCCCACAAAAAAAATTAAATAAAGAAAAGGGGGCAGGGTTGGAATACTCTGACACCCTAGGTGTGGTGGTGGGGTACCCCTGGGACCCCAACAGGACCTAAAATCACTTTTGTTTAAATTGTTTTTGTCTCGAAAATGTGATGGAGCTGCAAATCCATGGCAACATTTTCTTTAAAAACAAGCGCCGGCTCCCGTGCCAGGTCTTGTGGAAATTTTTTTACAAAAGGAAGGGGGTGCACAGGACTACATTTTTAAGGCTTATTCAGCCCCGGGGACCACCACCTCCCCAGAGCATTACTGATAAAAAATAGGGGGTGCATGGGGCCCCCCTTCATGGTCTCTATAACCCCAGGGACCACCACCTCCACAGGGATAAAGAAAGATTGATAGGGGTATGGGAATGTGCCTCTTTTAACATGGTTAGTCCCCACTTTCTGCTTGATGCCTGAACTGATTTTGAACTGTAAGTGCACTGGGTCTCTGTTAACCAGGTTTCCAGTGCCAGATATCTTTACCAAAACTGTACCATGATTGGCATACCTTCAGACACCCTTGTAAGTCTGTAGTAAATGGTACCCCTGGTACTTAGGGCATGGGTTTTGAAGGGTGGTCTGCTGGGGCTGCTGCATATATTGTGCCACCCCACGGACCCCTCATCAAGACCATGCATACTGCCACTGCATGCTGTATGTCTTGGTGCAGAGAAATTCGAAGAGTTGACATGACACACAGCCCTGTGTTCCATTCCATAGATAATGCTTCAGATATAGGTAAGTCACCCCTACTGCAGGCTTCAAGGTCCTAAGTCAGGGTTCACTGGATCCCATGTGCAGACATATCAGCAAGAGCAGAAATGAACCTACTTTATCTGAACCATTCTTGGATATTGTAAGTGCAAAGGGAAGCCTGAGAGTACATGGGTAGGATACTTGTCATTGAAGGTTTCCTAGCTCCATGATGGCTTCACTGTACCCTAAGATGTTTGGAACCAGACAACTTGTCTTAATAAATCCTCACTGATGCCAGTGGGAGATTTATTAACAAATGCACACAGGAGATCCTGGTGAGGGTCCTTTGAAAACCTACCAAGCATTGGTGTGGTCTCTGACTAGTCATAGCCAGTCTGCCACGATCAGACATTTTTCTGACATCATGGGGGTGAAAGTCTGTGCTGTCAGAGGCCAGAAACAAAAGCTACTCTAGCCACAGGTGCTTCACACCTACTCCAGGCTGGAATGCTCTTCCAGAGCAGGAAGCTTCAAAGGCGGTAAGTTACCGCCTTTGAAGTTCACCCCAGGCTTCCCCCAGGTAGTGAAGGATACCAACCCCCCTGTTCTCCTTCACATTTGGATGGAGAATAGGTGGGAAAATTAGTTAGATGAGGAGGAAGGTCCTCACTCAGCCACCAGCATTCCTAGGATGGGGCAGGTGATGTGAACCCCTCTCCTGAAAACCCTCCATCTTGGGATGGTGGAGAAACAACCTATCAGGGCTAGGGTAGTGCCTTTCCCCAAAGGAAGTGGTCACTTAGAGGGTATAGGCATCTTACAAGTGAGTAGCCCATTGGCTACTACCTGTCTCCCTCTGCAACGCCCCTAAATTCAGTGTTTAGGTGACATTCCTAGACCTGGAACTTAGATTTGATAGATAAGAAGAAGAGAAGGACAAAGAAGACCCACTGTACGAGAACTGAAGCCCTGCTACAGAAGAAAATTGGCACCAAACCCTGCCTGCTGCTTCTAGGATTTCAACCATAACTGTGTGCTATGTCGTCCTGAAACTGTGAAGACTTCAAGAACACCAGAGCTCCTCCAGACTTTGAAGAAGTGCCAATAAACTCTCTTGGAGTAAAGGTGTCTCCTTCCCTGCACACTGCAGGGAAGGAGAAGTCCGGTTTGCCAACTTGCTGTCCCCAGGTGATCCCGAAGCAGTATCTACACCAAAATTGGGACACCATCTTCAGAGGGTCAGATCTGCCTCATCACCAAGTTTGGAGGTGCCGGGACCTACGGGGATCACACAATGTCAATATCCGAGGTACCGGACCCCCACCTGCAAAATGCAAGAAGAAGAGTCCACTCTGGACTCCCACGACACCAGAAGCAAGCACCCATTGAGGGCATTGAGACCCCTGAGATCTCTTCCAGAGTGGTCCAGCAGTCCCAGAATCACCTCTCCCAGTTGCCTGCTCCTGACTACCAGGACCTCTAAATGCATGACGCCCTGCTGTCCTATCTACTCTGCCCCTGGCCCCTCCAGTTCAAGTAAAGAGGAGCCAGTTGTGCTCCCAAGGCCCTGAGACCCTTGTGACCTCTTCCCTTGAAGGAAACCCCCTCGGACTTACCTTTAAGTCCCCCTGTGCAGAGTGTTTTCTGTAGAGTGTTTTCAAATGGCCCCCTTTGTCAGAGAGCACCAGCTACCATCACCTTCAGCACTCTGCTCCCGGCTGAATTTGGGAGGCTATAGAATTTCTGCTGCTGGAACATTGGACCTGGTCCTATTATCAACCTACAACGAGAAGGTAAACTTTGTGAAGGTATTGCCTGACTTTCTATGCATTTTAACACTTTTTACCATTGTCTTCAATAAAGTATAATTGTGCACAAAAGTGATATATTTTCCGAACTTCGAAAAATCATAACTCCGAAAGAATTTACTGTAGAACGAATTTTGTGATCTTCAAAATTACATTAAAATCTATGCTATTTTTTCAAATTGGTCTTGGATTTATTCTTAAGTGTGTGTTTTATTTATTGCCTCTGTGAATACAACAAATGCTTTGCACCAACTTTTGATAATCCTAAATGCTCACCCACACTACCACAAAATGAGCATTAGAATGAGCTACTTTTACCCCTGGGTACCAATTGGGGATTCACTGCACTCTCTGCACAGCACAGTTTGTTTTAGTACACCATATAGAGAGCCAGCTTCCTACATTTAGTGGCTCAGTGATGGGATAGAAGTCTTCGCATTTGCTGGAACCACTCTGTCTATAAGTAACACATGAGTAAATCCAAATAAAAATGTGTCTTTAGTCTAGTTGCATTTTTTGCAACTGGTCTATTTATTCTTAATTTCTCTAATTAACTTTCAGGGCCTTGGTTAAGTCCTTGAAACTAAGTGGTTTGAAATGTAAAAAGTCTATTACTCTGGTTAGGACAAAGCATCTAGTGTTAAGTATTTTTAACTTCCTAAAAAGTTACCAACTTTAGTAAAATAATGTCTAATGCTGATAACCAGGTTCAGGAGCTCAACCTGCTCCCTTACATGGACCTGTAAAATGCCAGGTACAGTGCCCTTTATAAGGGTTAGGGTATCAATACTGGCATACATGCCAACAAAGATCAGCTTAGAAGGCTTTTAGCAGAGCTTGAAAGAGATCATCCAGAATTAGTGGCTCAATCTGATGAAGATGAGACTGCTGGGGATGAATCTGAATATCAAGCTGAGGAGGTGGCTGAGTCCATCCACTCAGAACCAGATGAGAGCCCCTTAGAGAAGGACCTCATGCTGCAAAGAATGACCAGGAGGTTTAAATCAAACCTCATTTCCTAGATACAGAAATACAAATAAAAGAGATGGGCCTAGGACCTATCTCTGGTGGAACATGTTTATAACTAGGGAGAGAGAAGATCCCTTTGATTTAAAACTCCCCAAAGGGATTAGCCCTAAATACTCAGAGGGCAATGACATCACCAAATGGTTCACTGCTTTTGAGATGGCCTGCCTAGTTAGAAGGGAAGCCAGAAGAAATTGGGCTCCTCTCTTGTGAGAACTATTCTTAGGAAAATGCAGGGATAGACTCCTGACATTAAATGAGGAAGATGCTAAGTCTTGAGACCTCATGAAGGGTTCCCTGATTGAGAGCTTTGGACTCACTACTAAAAAATACAGAATACAATTCAGGGAGACCCGAAAAACCCAGAGTCGGTCCTGGGTGGAATTTGTTGACTTTTCAGTGAAAATACTAGGTGGTTGGTTAACAGGTAACAATGTGTATGACTATGAAGTGCTGTACAATTTAATGATGAAATAGCATCTTCTAGGTAATTGTTACAATGAGAAGTTAAATGAGCATCGGTTAGACCTAGGTCCACTTTCTCCTCTCGAGTTAGGGAAGAAGGCAGACAACTGACCAAAACTGTCACTGGTGGGGGTGGCCAACAAAAGAGGCCAAAGAGACCCCCAAGTAAAGATGCTGATGAAAATAATCAAAAAAAAATTAGTCTTCATCAGACCCCCAAAAACATGTTCAGGAGGTAGGGCCCAGGAACTCGTCACAGTCCAAGGGTGGGTACCAGAGCAAGAACTGTGATCCAAAGAAGGCTTGGCGTTTTGATTGTTTGTAAACTGGGCACCAAACTGGAGACCCTAGCCGGAAAAATAAAAAGAATGTCTCTAGCAGACCTGCAGTAAATGCACTTATAAGTCTCCAGATGGGATCACAGAATGCCCATACTATGCTCGCTTGCTCATTTCACCTGAGGCGGAAGCCGGGTGTGAGTGAATACTTAGCGCTGATGACTAGCGGTTTTAATTGTCTGTTGCTGCACATGTTTTTAACTTGTCAATTTTGTGCTAGAAACGAGTGTGAGTGTGTTGCCATGTTTGCATAGCCTTCTAAGCTGACTACTAGCTTCTGCACACTTTTACTTTATCTTTCGCACTTTGCACCACCAGGCACCTGAGGCAGAAGCCGGGTGACCTTAGAGCTCTTCTCAATCTTAAACCACTTCATTCTTACCTGCTCTCATTTCGCTACGCGCTAACTTATCGGCAGCCTTCCCAGCCCCCTAGTCTGCACATAGAGGTGCTGAGGGAGCCCGGGGGACGCGCTGACGCGCATTTGGTGGCAGCCATCTTAGGGGTAGGCTGTTGCATGGGTGGCAGTCTAGTGGTGCAGCTTCGCACCAGATGGCCAGCGACGCCATAAAACTGTGATCCGGCAGTGCCCTGATCAGACCCTCGCTTGCTCACTTCACCTGAGGCGGAAGCCGGGTGTGAGTGAATACTTAGCGCTGATGACTAGCGGTTTTAATTGTCTGTTGCTGCACATGTTTTTAACTTGTCAATTTTGTGCTAGAAACGAGTGTGAGTGTGTTGCCATGTTTGCATAGCCTTCTAAGCTGACTACTAGCTTCTGCACACTTTTACTTTATCTTTCGCACTTTGCACCACCAGGCACCTGAGGCGGAAGCCGGGTGACCTTAGAGCTCTTCTCAATCTTAAACCACTTCATTCTTACCTGCTCTCATTTCGCTCCGCGCTAACTTATCGGCAGCCTTCCCAGCCCACTAGTTGGCACATAGAGGTGCTGAGGGAGCCCGGGGGACGCGCTGATGCGCATTTGGTGGCGGCCATCTTAGGGGTAGGCTGTTGCATGGGTGGCAGTCTAGTGGTGCAGCTTCGCACCGGACGGCCAGCAACGCCATAAAAGTAAGTGCCCTACCCTCCGCGCAGCGGACGCGCGCTGCGGAGGCTCCTAAGGAGCGCCGAAGGAAAGCCCGTCTGCGCCCGTCAGCGTCCCGGAGGCGCCCGGGCGCAGACCTCTTTCGACCTGGGCTCTCTTCAGGATGACTTCCTTTTCTAGGGATGAGCTCCTGGCGCTAAGACATACCAATGGCTCCTGTAATGCGGTCTTTCCCAAACCATCCCGGCTGATCAACAAATGCTCCGTGTGTGGCTGGCAACCTGGTGATCGCCGCATTGCCGCTCTCACCCCACCTTCCCCCAGTACCAGATGCATTCTACTTAATACTAGATCCTTAAGTAAGCATGCTGTCGACATTTACACCCTTCTGTCAGACTCCAGTCCGCAATGCTTATTCCTGACTGAGACCTGGCTAGGGGAGGGCTCGGGACCGGACATTGACTGCGCCATTCTCCTGAGCTATGTGATCCATAGGAAAGATAGATGCAAGGGAAAGGGGGGTGGTGTCACCATGATCATTGACAGGACTATTGTATGCTCTATTATTCCAGTCGATAATATCACTGGTTTTGAAGTTCTTGCCTTTTCCCTTTCACTATCTTCTTACCAATCCTGTATCGGCCTGCTGATTTATAGACCCCCTGGCCCTATGGACACCTTTTTAGAAGAACTTCACGCACTTATTTCTTCATTATGCCTTAGAGCTGACCATTGTCTGCTGCTGGGCGACTTCAATATCCATATGGATAAGGAGGACGACCCAGACAACTTCAAACTTAAAGATATTACCTCTACCCTTCAGCTCCTACCTTATCTCGGTCTCCCTACCCACTGTAAAGGGCATATTTTAGACCAAATCTTTCCACTGTCCCTATCATCCTTACCTCCCTTGCCCCTGTATTATGGTCAGACCACTTCTAAGCGGCCTTTGAGATCCCTTCCATTATTAGGAAAGCTGCCCAAGGCCACTGGCGCGATGCGCTTCCATCCAGGGCCTTTGAGAATATTACTCCAGCCATGCTGGCCAATTCACTTGAGACTGCCCCTTGCCCACTGACAGGTTCGCTCTCTACCGACCTTGATCTTTTTCAGGACTGGGCTCACGAAACAACTGGTCATCCTTGCCACCCCTGTTCCTCCTAAGCCACGCTCAGTGAGATCTTCTGCCCCGTGGTTTTCCCCGGCGTTAGCCGCTAAACGTCAACAATGCAAACAAGCAGAACGGACCTGGCGTAAATTTTACGATGCCAGCGCCAAATATACCTATAGGGAACTGATTAGGGATTACCACCATGATATTGCAGCCTGTAAAAAATCCTATCTAGCTAGCAAAATTGAGGGTGCTTCCAACTCTTGTAAAGAAATTTTCAAAATAGTTAAGGATTTCATCTCACCCCCCTGGGTCACTCCCAAACTGACCCATTCGGAGTCATGGATCATTGAACTGGCCAACTTCGTTACTAATAAAATTAGGGCCATTCAGGCTTCTTTTGAAACCATCACCCAGGATTCCTCCCTCTTGTCAAGTCTTTCTGACCCCTCTCAGACTTCGCCCATTCCCTCCCTTTGGAGTTTCCCTCCACTTTCCCTTCAGTCCTCTCTTGATCTTCTCTCCAAACTAAAGTCAGGTTCCCCTCTTGATCCGTGCCCCGCTAAATTTTTGGCACGCATGGCCCCCACCCTCAATCATATCATTAATCCTATTCTGAACCTTTCATTTAACACAGGCGCTGTACCTCAAGCTTGGAAGCAGGCCCTCATCCTCCCCCTTCTGAAGAAGGCCAACTTGTCACCAGAGCTCCATCTCAACTACAGACCCATCTCCCTTCTGCCAGCATTGGCGAAAGTGGCCGAAAAACATGTTCATTCCTCCCTGTCCCATTTTTTGGAGTCCCATGACATCTTGCATAGATCACAATCTGGTTTCCGCTCTAACCTGCGCACGGAAACTGCTTTGCTCGAGGTCACGGAGATGATTAGAGAGACCCTGGACAGGGGAGGAAAAGCTATGCTGGTGATGCTAGACCTATCAGCGGCCTTTGACACCGTCCCCCATGACCGCCTCCTATTTAGACTCTGGGAGATAGGTCTAAGGGGGACGGTGTTCAGTTGGTTCAGGTCCTTCCTCACTGGCCGGCAGCAAACGATCTGGGCTCCACCTTTCTCTGCCGCTATGCCGCCTCTGGAGGTCGGAGTGCCGCAGGGCTCAATACTGAGCCCCTCACTCTTTAATATCTATATGACCCCTTTGGCGGCGCTTGCGGAGAGTTTAGGGGCCCAGATCGTATCATATGCTGACGACACTCAACTCCTGTTCACCTGTGACAAGGGACAGGACTTCGACGGGGCTTCCATCCGGGGCTGCCTTGGGGCTGTGTTTGACTGGTTCAGTCGGCACAGTCTCAAGTGCAACTCCGACAAATCCGAGGTTCTTTTCTTTGGCTGCCCCGCCGACCCTAAATGGAAAGACTGGTGGCTGGCAGCCATGTTTCCTCCTACTGGCGACTCTGGAGCTGCAAAAAACCTGGGTATTCAGATTGATAATTGTCTCTCCTTTAGGGCCCAAGTCTCAGGTTTAGTCGGCAAATGCTTTGCCATTTAAAAATGCTGAGGAAGTTCCTGCCGCTCTTGTCCTTGGAACATAGGAAGATCACTGTCCAGGCCCTGATCGGCTCCAGGCTGGACTATTCAAGCGTTCTCTACCTCGGTCTGCCTGAATACCTCTTATCGCGTCTGCAGGTGGTTCAGAACTCAGCGGCCCGTGCCATCTTTGGCCTCCCCAGGAGAGCTAGGGCCAGTGAGCTTCTGAAGACTCTCCACTGGCTCCCCATGAAGAAGCGTATCATCTTTAAGACCTTGACCATTGCATTTAAAGCCTTGCATGGTATAGGTGCCCGCTATCTTCAGAAATTGGTCCGCTGTTATTCTCCAGCCAGATCTCTGCGCTCTTCCTCACAAGCCAAGGCAGCGATTCCCAGGATCCGGCGTGCCCGCTGTGGGGGGCGCTCTTTTAAACTCCTTGCCCCGCAGTTATGGAACGATCTCCCTCTTTCCTTGAGATCCAGCTCCAATCTTCTCGCCTTTAGAAAAGACCTGAAGACATTCCTCTTCCTGCAATAGACACCGCTTGTGCTTCTATGTTTTCTGTCACCCATCCGTTCTCTTATTCTCTAACCTTGCTGAGGCTCTTTCAGCGCTGGGACACTCCTCGGAGTAGCCGTGCGCTATAGAAGCATCCCCTTAACATTAACATAACATTAACTATGTCAGAGAGCCAGGGCCGGACTGGGAACCACAACCGGCCCTGGCAAAGTGCTCAGCCAGCCCCCCCTCCCCACTCGGGGGGGGTTGGAGGTGCCGCCGAGCTCTTTGCCGGTGACAGTTTTCAGCCGATTTTGGTACAGGGCCGATTTTGCAAGGCCCTGTAACAAAAACGCCCCCCCAGGGGCCCAAAACCGGCCCCTACCCGTGCGGCGCACTGGGGGATTGCCAGGTGCCCGCTATGGCAAGTCCGGCCCTGCAGAGAGCCTGTTGAGGCAACACTAGCTGCATAGGGTGGAGTGGACATTGTAATCCTGGCTGACGGGCCCAACAATCAGGAAAAATTCAGACAAGAGCCACATATAAATGGGGTGAAGGTTGAATCTCTGTGAGATGCTGGTGCCAGTGTCACTATGGTGGCTGAGTAACTAGTGACCTCAGGCCAGTACTGGCCTGGAAAGACTTACAAAATCATCAATGCGGACAATCAGGCAAAGGTACATTCAATAGTCTTGGTGTCCTTAGAATGGGGAGGGGTTAATGACCGCAAAAAGGTCCCAGTCCACTGTTTGCTTGGCAATGACTTGAAGCACTCAGCATGGGCTGAGGTAGAACAAAAAAGTGTGCACCTATGCTGGGAATACCTGAATAGGTCTGTAGGAAAACCAGAGCACAGAGTAGAACCCAAGGTGAAAACAAAGTGTAGGAGGCGGAAATTATGGACCAACCTTCCTAGAAAAAGGGCAAGAGGTCTGGCAGCCGGTTCTATACAGACACTAGATCAGGTCCCCTCTCCCCAGGGAGAAAACTTGTCAGCCCAGAGTGAACTGAGCCCCCGGAGCTTGGACTTTACACAGTTGAGCTTTTGGGTCCAGGGGGGGCACTCTAGGGAAGATCTCTGCCAGAGGCAGAGAACCTGTCCCACTCTTGAAAGCCTGAGGCAGCAGAGGGAAGTGTCAGTGCTTCCTACAGTACCTATTGGGATCAGGGACTCCTATACATTATACACTAAGGCTAGAGACCCTATACCTGGTGCAACTAGGAGAGTGGTAATGACTCAACAGATCATAGAATTCCTCCTAACATTGGCCAATGGCATTCCCCTAGCTGGACATCTTGGCCAGACCAAAACTTGGAGTCAGATGGTAAGCCACTTCTACTGGCCAGGAATGTGCCAGAAGGTGAAGGAGTTTTATAACTCATGTGCCACCTGTTAAGTCAGTGGCAAGACAGGTAGCCACCTGAAAGCCCCCTTAATTCCATTACCAGTGGTTGGGGTATCCTTTGAAAGGATTGGGATTTACTTTGTTGGTCCCTTTGACCCTCCAACAGCACCAGGGAACACGTTTATTCTGGTGGTAGTGGATCATGCCACCAGGTACCCTGAGACAATTCCCCTAAGGACCACCACTGCCCCGCAGTGGCCAAGACCTTCCTTGAAAATTTTACTAAAGTTGGCTTTCCTAATGAGATAGCATCAGACAGATATACAAACTGCATGTCTGCATACTTAAAGCATATGGGGACTGAGTGCGGGGTGACCTATAGGGCCACTACACCATACCATCTGAAGACTAATGGGCTTGTTGAAAGATTCAAACAAGACCCTAAAAGGTATGATTAGTGGACTCCCAGAAAAACTCAGAAGGAGATGGGATGTTTTGCTACCATGCCTGCTTTTTGCTTACAGAGAGGTGATGCAAAAGGGAGTAGGGTTTTCCACTTTGTACTTTTATTTTGGCACCCAGTAAGGTTATTGATGGATGGGAGAGACCCCTTCAAGAACCAAAACAAGACATTGTGTATTATGCATGTGGCCTTAGAGCACAGATGGCTGAATGCATCAAAAAAGCAATTAAAAACTTTAAGGTGAACAAAGAGCTCCAGAAGCTCTGGCATGATCAAAAGGCTGCTAAGGTGGAGTTCCAACCTGGGCAGAAAGTGTGGGTTTTGGAGACTGTGGCACCAAGGACCTTCCAGAACAAATGGACTGGACTCTACCCTATACTTGAGAGAAAAGGGAAGGTCACCTTGCTAGTTGACCTTGGCACATGTAGAAACCCCAAAAGGATGATACATGTAAATTGCCTTAAATCCTACAATGACAGGGCTAACATGACCATGCTCATGGTCAATGATGAGGAGCAGGAAGCAGAGTGTGAATCTCTCCCTGGCCTCCTCTCAACCAACGCCAAAGATGGTTCAGTGAGAGGAGTGGTCTTTCTGGACACCCTCGCTGAGTAACAGAAGACTAATCAGTCTGTTGTTGGCCAGTGACAGGCAAGTCCTAAATCAGGTTGCAGAGCTACTGTCTTTGACCCAAGGCCAGACAAGCTGGTGTATCTATGATGTGGGCACTTGTGACAGCCTACCTATCAAGAACTAAATATTCAGTCAGTCTGATCATGTGAAAGAAAGCATTAAGGCTGAAGCGCAAAATGCTGGAATTGTGCGTCATTAAATCCTCAGAGAGCCCCTGGGCCAGCTCAGTTGTTTTAGTCCCCAAGCCTCCAGGGTGGAAATAAATAAATAAGGTTTTGTGTGGACTTTATGGGTCTCAATGCAGTCAAAAAAACTGATGCCCATCCAATCCCTAGGGCTGATGAACTGATTGACAAGTTGGTGGCAGCCAAATATCTGAGTACCTTTGTTCTCACATCTGGGTACTGACAGAGAGGTCTGTCCTCTTGAGCCAAAGCAAAATCAGCATTCTTAGCCCCAGATGGGCACTTCCAGTTTACCGTGATGCCCTTTGGATTAGAGAATGCCTCTGCCACCTTTCAGAGGCTGGTTAACAAAGTCCTTCCTGGTTTGAAATACTTTAGTGTAGCTTATCTGGATGATTTTGCTCTCCTTAGTCCCACCTGGCAGGATCACCTGATCCACATACAAAATGTCCTGAAGGCTCTGCAGACTGCAGGCCTCACTATCAAGGCAAGCAAGTGCCAGATAGATCCTCCATCCACAAGGTGGATGCAGGCCCAGTTGAGTCGCTGGAACCCAAAATCCAGAATGATATAGAATGGGTAGCTCCAACCACCCAGACTCAATTCAGGGCATTCCTTCACTTAAATGGGTACTACAGGAGCGTTGTTCAGGGATATGGGTCATGTTGGCCCCCTCACAGAATTGACCTCTAAGAAAATGCCCTGAAAAGGTTAACTTGACAGTAAGCTGTCAAAAGGCTTTGACACCTTGAAGGAAGCAATGTGCTCATCACTCATTCTAAAAGCTCCAGATTATGCCAAGCAGTTCATAATGCAGACAGCTGCCACTGAACATGGGATAGGAGTGGTCCTATCCCAGACCAATAATGATGCCCATGACCAACCTGTTACTTTTATAGAGCAGTGTTGGAGTGCCATAGAGAGGGAAGCCTTAGCTGTGGTTTGGTCCCTGAAGAAGCTGAGACCATGCATGTTTGATACTCACTTCCTTGTCCGAACTGACCATAGACCTCCCAGTTGGCTCATGCACATAAAAGGAGAAAACCCCACATTTTTAAGGAGGTCCATATCCCTACAGCGAATGGACCTTACAGAGTAACACAGACCTGGGACTGACCATGCCAATGCAGATGGCCTTTCCAGGTTCTTCTACTTACACTTAGACAATGAAGACTCTCTTAGGAAAGATTAGTCTCATCTCGCGGTCATGTAGGAAACTGGCTCTTTTTGAATGGATATCCCCCAGTTTTTGCTTGATGCCTGATGTGATTTTGGACTGTAAGTGCACTGGTTCCCTGCTAACAAGGTTCCCAGTGCCAGATCCCTTTCCCAAATCTGTACCACGATTGGCACACCTTTAGCCACCCTTGTAAGTCGCTAGCAAATTGTATCTTCTACGTGCTTCAACACCCTATGCATACTCTGCAAGACTTTCAAATTGATCCCCCTGAATCCAGAAAGACCGTCAGCTATGCACTCATAATCAGCAGACTGGACATCGGGAATGCTCTCTATGCAGGAATCAACCAATCTCTACTCCCCAAACTCCAGAATGCCGCAGCCAGACTCATCCTCAACATTCCACAACAAGACCCCATTGCACAACATTACAAGACCTCCACTGGCTCCCGTTGAAAAAAGAGTGATGTTTAAGCTGCACACACATGCCTACAGAGCCCTCCACAACACCGGACCCTAATACCTCAACAAATGAATCTCCATCTACGCCCCCAAAAGGAACCTCCGCACTGCCGACCTTGCCCTGCCGAAATCCCATGCATCCGTAGAACCAGATCCTCCTTCTACATTGAGGCTAGGACCTGGAAAGAATTCCCCCTCAGGTAAACCCCCACACTGCAAGCATCCAGGAAGAGCCTCACGACCTAGCTCTTTGGGTAAGCCAGAGCTGCCCAAAATCCCCCCTCCTCCAGTACCTTGAAACCCTCATGGGTGAAAAGTGTGCTTTATAAACCCCTGATTGAAGAATTCCAGAGCTACTCCAGACTTCAAAAAGTCTCCAAGAACCTTTCTTGGAGTGAAGGTCTCACTTCCTTGAACATTGCATGCATCAATACTGAGAAATCAGGTTTGTCGACCTGCTGCTCCCGGAGGTCCTGAAAAAGCACCTACACCAAAATTGGTACACCAGCTTTGGAGGGTCATATCTGCCTCTCTGACAAGTTTAGAGGTACCATGACCTACCGGAGTGGCACCACACCAATACCAGGGGAACTGGACCCCCACATGCAAAGCATGAGAAGAAGAACCTACTCTGGACTCCCACAACACCTGAAGCATTGAGGGACATCGAGACTCCTGCGACCCACTTCCTGAGTACCCAGCTATCCCGAGATAGCCTCTCCAAGTTGTCTGCTCCTGACTGCAAGGACCTCAAAATGCACGATGCCCAGCTGACCTATCACTTTGGACCCAGCCCTACCAGCACCCCCCAACCAGTCCTGGTCCCATGGTCAACAGGCCCCTGGGATCTACACCCTCTAAGGAGACCCACCGGACTAACCTATACGTCCCTCTGTGCAGTAATTTTTCAAGTGGCCCCTTCAGTCTTTGCACATCAGCTTCCAAGACCTCAGTACTTCTGCACCTGGCTGATCTGGGTTGCTCCCAAACTTCTCCTGCTGGAACTTTGATCCTAATCCCGGCATCAACCTATAACAACAAGGTGAACTTTGCGAAAGCATTGCCTTAATTTCTATGCAATATTCTTGCTTTTTTCTATTTTTTCCTATGGTGCATAATTGCCGGCCCTGTGTGGCCCGCCCACTTTAATTACAATAATTTGCCCTGGGAAGTGGTGGCCCCAGGGTTGCAGGATGGCCAGGGCCCCTACGCATTAATATTCCACTCAGCCCTCAGGAGGTGTCGGACCCTGGGGCTGTGGGGGGCACGTGGCCCCTGCATTTGTCATATTTAGCCCCGGGGAGGTGATGGTCCCTGGGTATGCAGGTGGCCACGTGGGCCCCTCTACTTAAGCCAATAATTGTCCTCAGACCACCTCCCCTATGCCGGCTCCTGTAATGTCCCAGGGGTGCCCACCTCAGGACACTGCAGTTTGCTAAAGCTTAATGGGAGCATTGGCGCTACCACCAAGCCATAGCAAACTCTGCTCCTCTTCTAGTAAGCAAGAGCAGAAAAAATGCTTTTTCTTACTAGAAGTGGAGCAGAACTGCGTGTGGACAAAGGGAGCTGCATGTTCAGCAGCTCCCTTTGTCCAAAACCAATGCCGGCTCCTGCAGGAGGCGGGGGCCGGCAGGGACTATGGGGGCCTTCAGGCTCCCCCTTTGGTCCCCAACTTGAGAAACAAGGCACCCTGGGTCCCAGTATTGTAGCCAGGTCTTGGGGCCTGGAGTCACTGGGGGCTGGAGACCCTAGGGCCAAAATCTGCATGGGAGGCAAGCCACATGGCCATGTTTTTAGGAAAAGAATAAAGGGCAGGACTCGGGGGATGGGGTCTCTGGGGTAAAAAGTGGCCCAGGAAAGGGGGCCATGTGGTCCCCTCCCTTTATTTAAAATAATAAAAAAAAGAAAAAGCTGGGCCCCGGGAATGAAGTCCCCAGTACCGTAATTGGCCCAGGTAGGGGGGGGGGGCATGGCCCGCCTCCCCATTCTTAAAATACCTGGTTTTGGGGGATGGAGTGCCTGGGGCCCAAATCAGCCCAGGGAAGTGGGGCTGCACAGCCTACCTTTGCGTATAATTAAGAAAAAATAAAAAGTTACTAGCATGACACTGCAGGCCCCATCACCTTTCTGTACCGCTTTGCAATCATGCTTCCTGGCATGCTGTTGGTTGGGGAGGAAGTCCCCTTGGCTGCTGAGGGTACTTGGGGGGCAACAAGACCTCCTTTTACCTCCAGTAGGTCCCACACAGTGGGATTGCTGAGAGGTGGTTGGAGGCCATGTCCCCTTTCTCCCCCACTCTGCAAATGTGCCTCTCAGCGCACTCTTGGTGGTGATATGAAGTCCCCTTGGATGCTGAGGCTCCTTGGGGGCCAACAAGCCCTCCTGTTACCTCCAGTAAGCCCCACAGAACGCAACTGCTTAGAAGACTTTATAGGCCATGCCCTTTTTCTCCACTACTCTGCAAGTCTGACACTGCAGGATTCTTGATAGCTGGTCAGAAGCCCAGCCCACTTTGTCCACAACTCTGCAAATGTGACTGCTAGTTACAAATCCATAGAAATGCACTTAAAAAAACAAAAGTTACAGGGACGTTATAGTTAGGAAATAGATTTTGAAAAACCTTAGAAATTCACTTAAATACAAAAGGTTACAGGGTGTTATAGTTAGCAAATAGAATTTGAAAAACCTTAGCAATTCACTGAAAAAAACAAAGGTTACAGGGACGCTATAGTTAGGTTCCGATTTCACTCATAGAAAACCAGTGAAATTCAGCAGTTATAGTTACCTGAGCTACCCATAACTTACACCCCTGCAATGCACTGCTTACGACCTCACATATTACATCACTCATGAAAAGGTCAGTGACATCACTGATGATATCATTGATCACATCTCAAATGTGTAAATATGGGCCATTCTAACAAATTAATTTCATCATCATCTTGTTTTAAATGACAACACATTTTGACAGTATGGTGTGATCCAGCTAGCCAAAATAGAATTCTGTAATTTAAATAAAATATTTCTCAATGGACTGTTGTGATTTGGCGGAGCTACATCTCCCACCAAGAGCATGAGTTACAGATATGCCCAGGTCATAAAAAGGACTTACAGATGTTGGAGCAAAATCCATACCCTGACATTTTCAGACGACCACAAAATTTAGATTAGGTAGTTCTTCCACAGGTCCTATACACAATTCTTGCATATCAAGGTAGAGAAAATGCAGGATCATTATGGTCTGATCACAAGTAATAATTTATTAGGCAAATCAGAAAAAACATGTCACACTTAAGTACATAAACACTAGCTCACCTTGAAAGAACATCCATCATCTTCCATTATATTGCGATACAGAGATGCCTAATTAAATATGAAACATTCAAACAATGACGTTTACATAAATGAATAAGACTATGCCCAGCAACAGAACGTCAGCGGAAGGGCCTTGAGCCTTGCAACAGTTCGGAATACTAGACAGTTCATTCAGAGCACAAGAAACATCCATTACTTATTTTCTTTTGTTTTCACATTTGCAAGGCATGTGAGAAGACGTGCATGGAGAACAGGACTGGAGAAGATAAATACAGGAGTGAATTACAGAACAGCATCAGAGCAGCATCCATGTTATCCAAGATGGATTTTCCATATAAATCTGCTTTACCTAAGAGACAGACTTCACCATGTCAGCTAGACGTTTGCAGTACTCAAAAGATGTCATCAATTATCAAAAACGAATGCAGCAGACAGAATGTAGTACGTTTAATTGCTCTTCCGATGATAATCTCAATGGACAAAAAACAAGTCTTTTTGTCAGGAGTACTTCTAATGCTCATCAAAACAAAAGGAAGTGAGTTGGGTCACATCAAACCAGTTAAGGCACAAACTTTGACCAATCTATTCTTTAGAGTTCCATTAGCTCTTTCTACAACTCCTGAAGATAGTGGATGATAACTACAATTAAATCTTTGATCCACCAGGAATGCTGTACAGGTTATTTGCAAAACGTCATCTTTATGATAAGTACCATGATCTGTCTTAATAAAAGTTGTGATGACATACTGTGGTATCAACACCCTCAACAACAATTTGGCAACTATAAGCTCCAGATCGAGTAGCTTCATCTCATTTAGAAAACAAGCAGACAAAGACCAAGCTGTGTTTAAACCATTGTGAGCTGACATCCCAACAAAGTCTGCCTGGAGTCTTGTAAATGGGCCTTCTGATTTGCCAATATGATTAATAGCTATTCTTATTTTCATCACTATTAATGTTTTCTTTACCTGATTGTTTCTTTGCCACATCATACACCTGACACGTGTCCTCAGCAACATTTCTAAATTCTATGTTACCAATATTTTCAAAATATTTGTATTAGATTGTCCCTTCCTGCATGAGATTTATTATGAAGGTACTTGCCCACTGGATCCAGCATTGCATCAAGAAATATGTATTTATTCTCAGCATTGACGTACACATCCTGATAGCATTTCTCCGATTTCTTTTTCTCATGATTTGAGGCGTATTTTTAAAGATCTCTCAAATCATTTAAAGAAGTTCGATTTGAACTCATGAAGAAGCAATTCACAATTTTGCATTTTGTATAGTATTTATTCTTGACTCATCATTCTCATTACTTGCTATTTAATCCTGTAATGCAATTCAGAAGAAAAAATGCTTTCAAAGTCTCAGAAATGGAGCATACTGCATAGGCAGTTCTCAATTGCTCCATATTGATCTCTCAAACAAGAACCATCAACAAAACAATGGCAGGTCAGCACTTTCTAAAGTTGTTTCTTTAATGTCTGGTACATGACTCAGTAACTTCAGTATAATTGTGCTATGGTTCATCATCACTTTCATCCTTTTCATTAATCTACCTGTCTTCATAACTTCTTTCTGAATATGGTTCCAGTATAGCTGGACTCATAGAAATACATCTCATACAAATGTTCTCTGCTGCAAGGATGGATGACCTGCTCATAGCAAGTGAATCTACTGTGAGCCATGTGCTGAGCTCTTGTTCTTGTCAACATAATCTCTACCATGTGTGGGTCATATACAATTAAAGTATGACCCTTTACATTCCTTCACTTTGTTCAATGGCAATATAAACAGTTGCAACTGATTTCAAACAACCTTTAAGACTTATAACTATTAGATCCAATACTGCTGTTAAGCATGCCACTAGTTGCATTAACCCACCAAGTCTCTGGGTCAGGATTAAAAGTACAAATCCACCTCTTTCATGACAGAACAAATAAAAGGTTAGATTATAGTCTGGAATGCCAAGTGCCAGTGTATGATACAGATTCTCTCTAAATTCTTTGAATGCTTCAGAACATTCTTTGTCAAATGATACTGGTTGTTATATGTCATCATAGGTCAGCCTTACTAACGACTTTACAGTCATAGAAAAATTCGGAATGCACTGATGAGCCAACAGCCAGAAGCCAATAATTCCAAGAAACATTCAAACCTCCCTCTGGGTGGTTAGTGGACTTATTTGGTCTTATTTTCAGAATTACAGAAACACATCTTTTTGAGACATTACTCACACCTTTTTTCAATATGGTGTCCTTGATAAATCACTTCATTTTTACATATTGCATTTTAGTTATAGAGAACTTATGTCCACTGTCTACCAGATGATTTAAAGGGGTAATTGTATACAGTTTACAGTCCTCTTTTGTCTTAGATGCAAAAATAAATCATCAGTATATTGCACCAAGACTAGAGTTGCAGGTTAATCTCAAAATTTCTAATACTATCTTCAGGACTTGACTAAAAATTGAAGGACATTTTGTATAACCTTGTGCGATCCACAGATGTACTTTATTTAAAAACTGGAACATGAAGAGCTATTTACTGTCTACGTGAAGGGGAACAGAAAAGAACGCTTGGCATAAGTTGATGTCTGTATACTATTCTGCATCTGGTGGTGTTTCGAACAAAATTACTGTTGGATTTAATACCAAAACACAACATGGGATGACAATCGTATTTATCGTGTGCAAATTCTGAACTATGCCTCACTTATCATTTGGTTTCTTTTTTTTTTAAAGATTTTTATTGTTATTGCAAGAAGAGCATCATCATTAAAGTTACATAATAAAACATAGAAAAACAAAAATATAAATTATCATTTTGTACATAAAACAGAGGGCGGCGATACATAGTTTCAGAATATATTTTGACAAATACAAATTCAAGTTTAGGCTGGTCTTATCACATATCTGCATCCCATATTTCATAAGTTAAATGAACGTTCCCCAGATTTTTCCCTCCCTTTCAGAGCCCTGGGACCTCTTAGTTTTGCTAATGCTAGTTTCATTGTGTAGATTTCATTAATCAAGTTCCACCACTCCAGTATGTTTGGAGATTCCTTAGAAATCCAGGATCTAGCTATAACTAGTCTTGCACAAGCATATACTATAGATAACAGGTCTTTATACTGACAATATAAGTCTTGAATGTCTAATAGGATCAAATGCGCAGAAAGCGGCGGAGTTATAATTTGTTTATAGCTTAAAGCATCCGTTATTCCCTTCCAAAAAAGGGTTAGCTCGGACATGAAAAAAGCATATGCTCAATACCTGCTGCTTCAAGATTACATTGCGGACATTTGGTTCGATCATTTGATTGGTTTCCTGATAGCCAACTAGCAATTCTTTGTGGTGTATAATAAAGTTGACTAATAGTTCTATATAGCTGAAGTCTTAAGTTAGATGATTGGACTACCCGATTGATTTGGCTAAGTGAAGATGAAATTTGATTAGGGCTAATGTTTATTCCTAATCTGTTCGACCATTTAACAGCTATTTTCCCACAGTCGCCTATCTTACCCAAAATTAGATAACTGTAACCCCTAATTAATGAGCGACTTTGTTCTGTCCGAGTACAAACATTTTAAAGTATCTGAATGAACTACTTCTTCAATTTTCATTCTTCGAACTAGAAAATCTCGGATCTGAATATATTTAAAATACATACCATAATTTAATTTAAATAAGAGTTTTAGTGTAGCAAAGCTTAAGAAGCCACTTGAACCATAGAAATCCCCCAAAGTATTAATACTGTGCCCTGCCCATAAGGTCCCTACTCCATCCAAAAAGATACCGGGTAATCCAGGGTTCCCCCAAGGTTGAAGTTCAGCATTATGAAAAGAAATCTTATCTGGAGTCATAATCTGATCCCAAATTTTCATGATATGTCTGGCAGTCTTGAATTTCACTCTTTTGAAGTAAGATTGATTACAATCTGGTCCTAACATAAAATGATGAAAAAATAACGAACTTTCTTTTTTCAGGAGACTATGTATACGACGAAAGAAGGTAGCATAAAAGTATAACCTAAAATCAGGAAAAGTTAAACCTCCCTTTTCAATTGGAAACTTCAAAAGTTTAATTGATCTACGAGCTTTTTATAGCCCCACACAAAACTCCTACAGATACCATCCAATAAAAAAAAAAAAGATTATTAAGTTGAAGTAGAATGGATCTAAATAAATATAGAAATGTAGGCAAAATTTTCATTTTTATTTGATTTATGCGCCCCACTAGGCTGAGTGGTATCCTATGACAATTTTTTAAAATATGGGTAGCTTCCTTCAGCAGCAAATCGTAGTTCAATGTTATTACCTTATCCACCTCAGCCGCTATCCTTATTCCTAAATAAATTGCATTTTTACAGAGGCCCAAAATCGGTTCTGTCGGTTTGTAATTGGCAATAACCTGAGTTTTACTCACGTTCAATTTTTAACCTGACACTTCTCCAAAGTTTTCCGCTTCTTTAATTATCTCTGGAATGGCTTTTACAAGATCGGTAGTAAAAATCGCTATATCATCTGCAAAAGCGGTTATTTTTAGACTCTTCCCACCATGTTGTGCAGGGATAATATTGTCTTGAGCCACCAATGAATTTAAAAACGGCTCCAGAGAGAGGGCGAAGAGCAAGGGTGACAGAGGGCAACCCTGCCTAGTTCCCCGCTCTATGAAGAAGTTCGCCGAATCTGTTCCTGCATAGCAGATCTTAGTCGTTGGATATTCGTATAACGAGCAGACCCATCCGAGATATTGTCCATGGATACCATAAGTCCTCAATGCCGCCCACAAGTACTCCCACCCCACTCTGTCAAATGCTTTTTCCGCATCCAACATAAGCATTCCGAGTGGGGTGAGATTAGTCGAAGCGACATCGAACGCTGTGATGGCCATATTAATATGGGCAGTGGTGTCTCTCCCCATCACAAACCCATGTTGTTGGATATTAACTAATTCAGGCATAATAGGAGCCAGACGATCCGCCAATATTTTTGCGAAAGCTTTAGCATCCGCGTTGATCAAAGAGATTGGCCGATATGAGCCACATTCTTCTGGCGGTTTATTTTTTTAAAGAAAAAAACAATTTTAGCAGTTTTCCATGATGCGGGGGCCTTTCCTGATTCACTACTAACTCAATCTATTACTAACTCTAGGAGCGGAAGCAGTTCCTGAGAGCATATTTTATAGAGCTCTATGGGTAAGCAATCCTCTCCTGCTGCTTTTCCGGAGGGTAGGGCTAAGATCGCAGTTTTTATTTCAGTTTTTGTAATTTTAGAGCTAAGATGCTTAACAGCTTCATTATCTTGTTGAGTAATCATATGTTTATTGAGGTATTGAGAGACATTATCTATAGTAGGAGTTATTTCTAGGGTATATAAATTCTGATAATATTTTACAAATTGATCTAAAATCTGATCTGGTTGATTATAGCTACAAGAGTCAGATCCTTTAATTATTTTGATCATTGTTCTAGCTTTCTTGTCTGCTACTTTGTATGCTAGGACTTTACCTTTTCTATCCCCTCCTTCATATTGTGCTAGCTGGTATTTATGCATTTTTGCACTATATCTCTCCCTTAGCGTCTTTTTTATTGATGATTGTAATTTCGATAATTCAATTCTTAGCTCCTCCACATTAGCCTTCCCTTGCCTAAGAGCCTCGACTAGTTGTTGTTCCACTAGTAGTATGTTAGAGGTAGTTAATTTTATATCTTTCCGATTTTTAGCATTCTTTTTTAAGATATATTGTTGGACGAAACCCCTTATGCTACATTTACAAGCATCCCACACTATATTAATCGTTGCAGAGTTAGTATTCAATTCTATGAATTCTTTGATATGTTCTTTTAGTTGTGCAACAAAGTGAAGATCTGTAAATAAGTATCTGGGGAATGTAAATTGTCGGGTCGTTTGTCTCTGGTCAGTGATATTAAATTCTAACAGTATAGGGTTGTGGTCTGAAGTGACTCTCGGGCAGAGTTCTATATTACAGTTCTCTACAGTGACTCCTCGTCGCTCCTGCCCCGAGTGGTCGCTCCCTGGTCTGCCTGTCTGCCGAAACGCGGTATTGGTGATCAGCGCTGCATAGCAAGTAACTGTAACATTGCAATTTTACCTGAAAGCATATTTGTTTTATTATCGCTAGGTTGGAACATTTGTGCCTGCATTAGCATTATTTGCGCGATATCCCCCGGCGCCCTGCTCGGCTCCCCCCTCCATTTTGTCTCCGGTGTTGTTGTTGTTGTACTCCCTGAGCCCGCCCCGCCTCCCAGCTGAGCCGCCCTCCCACTACCTATTTCAGCGCCCCCTGACCTCGTAGCGCTGTGACTCCTCATCGCTCCTGCCCCGAGTGGTCGCTCCCTGGTCTGCCTGTCTGCCAAAACGCGGTATTGGTGATCAGCGCTGCATAGCAAGTAACTGTAACATTGCAATTTTACCTGAAAGCATATTTGTTTTATTATCGCTAGGTTGGAACATTTGTGCCTGCATTAGCATTATTTGCGCGATATCCCCCGGCGCCCTGCTCTGCTCCCCCCTCCATTTTGTCTCCGGTGTTGTTGTTGTTGTACTCCCTGAGCCCGCCCCGCCTCCCAGCTGAGCCGCCCTCGCCCCTCCCCCTCCACCATCCATTAATGACAGTAGCTCATGCGCGCAGCGTTCGCACCCAATCCGCGCCGAAGGTGCGCCAAAGGTAAGCCCGTCTACGCCCGTCCGCGCCTGGACCGCGCCCAGCGCCATACCCCCTGGCCCCCGTCCCTCCCTGCCCCCCGCATTACCTACGATGCCGCCACCCTCCTAGCCCTTAACCCCGGCCGCTCCCCCAACTGCGTCCAAGCCGCTCCTGGACACACCCATGGACCTTTCTCTTGCTACTCCTGCAATTCATCGGCAGCGACAACATCTCCGCTACGACCACAACGCAGATTCCTGACCCCAACCACCTACAGTGCATCCTTCTCAACACTCGATCGGTCCACAGACACGCCATTGACCTATGGAATCTACTAGACACCATCTCCCCAGACGTCGCCTTCCTAACAGAAACTTGGATGAATGCTTCCTCCGCCCCAGACATCACCATTGCCATCCCTGAAGACTATAAGATCACACGCAAGGACCGCATCGACCACACAGGAGGAGGAATCGCTATCGTCCATAAGAAATCAATCCGCATCTCAACCAGCTCTGACGCCAACCTCGCTAACTCCGAACACCTTCACTTCCAGATCCACATCGACCCCAAGACCACTCTCAGAGGCACCCTCCTCTACAGACCACCAGGACCCCGCGCAAAATTCAGTGAAGATATCACGGACTTCATCACTCCTCACGCGCTCCCCTCCAAAGACTACATCCTTCTGGGAGACCTCAACTTTCACCTTGAAAAGATCAACGACCGCAACACCACCACCCTCTTGGACAACCTCGCCAACCTCGGACTTAAACAACTGGTCACTTCCCCCACCCACATCGCAGGTCACACACTCGACCCCATCTTCACCTCCAGCAATCATGTCTCCTTCAGCCACACTACGGATCTCCTCTGGACTGACCACAGTTGCGTTCACTTCACCTACAACAAACCAAAACCCACCAACCACATCCAACCAACTCTGCAAAGAAACTGGAACAAAATCACCACGGACCAAATCTCCGCATCGCTCCTTCTAAACACCCCAGCCCACTCTTCTAACTCAAACGAAGCCGCCACCAACCTCACCCTATGGTTATCCAACACCGCCGACACCTTAGCACCACTGAAGAAACGTCAAAGCAAACCTGGCAGCAAAAAGGCCTCATGGTTCAACGACGATCTCAAGAAGTCCAAGAAACTATGCCGCTCCCTTGAAAAGGCCTGGAAAAAAGACCCAACCACTAGCACCAAGGACGCCTTCAAAAACGCCTCCCGCACTCACCACCAACTAATCCGAAAGGCCAAGAAAACAGCATTCAAGGATCGACTTGACAACAACACCCACAACAGCAAGGAACTTTTCAACATCGTCAAGGAATTTTCCAATCCCTCGGCCAACTCCAACGACATCACCCCCTCTCAAGCCCTCTGCGACTCCCTAGCCTCATTCTTCCACAACAAGATTGCAGACATCCACAACAGCTTCAACAACCAACCCGGAAACCAACCCACCCTACCATTTGCTGAACACTCTCCCCCCGTGAACACCCTTAACGACTGGAACCCAATCTCCACTGAGGACACCATCCGCCTGATGAATTCCATCCACTCAGGATCCCCCACAGACCCATGTCCTCACCACATCTTCAACAAAGCAGACTCCGTCATAGCACCGCACCTCCGAGACGTCATCAACTGCTCCTTCAACTCCGCCACCTTCCCGGAAGACTGGAAACACGCTGAACTCACCGCCCTTCTGAAAAAACCCACAGCGGACCCCACCGAACTCAAAAGCTACCGCCCCATCTCGCTCCTTCCATTCCCGGCCAAGGTCATCGAGAAAGCTGTCAACAACCAGCTCGCCGCCTTCCTCGAAGCCAACAAATCCCTCGACTCCTCACAATCTGGCTTCCGAGCAAAACACAGCACTGAGACCGCCCTCATCGCAGCAACAGACGACATTCGAACTCTACTGGACAATGGAGACACAGTCGCCCTCATCCTCCTCGACCTCTCTGCAGCTTTCGACACAGTCTGCCACAGCACTCTTTTACAACGCCTCAATAACATCGGAATCCAAGGAAAAGCACTTGAATGGATCACCTCGTTCCTCACCGGAAGAACCCAGAGAGTCCGCCTTCCACCATTCAAATCCGAGCCCACTGAAGTCATCTGTGGCGTACCACAAGGATCCTCACTCAGCCCCACCCTCTTCAACGTATACATGAGCCCCCTCGCGGCCATCGCCCGCCAACACAACCTCAACATCATCTCTTACGCGGATGACACTCAACTAATCCTTTCTCTCACCAATGACCCCAGCACCGCCAAAACTAACCTACACGAAGGAATGAAAGAAGTTGCCGAATGGATGAAACAAAGCCGTCTAAAACTGAACTCAGACAAAACTGAAGTCCTCATCTTAGGTACATCCCCCTCTGCATGGGATGACTCCTGGTGGCCGGAAGCCCTCGGAAAAGCACCCATCCCGACAGACCACGCACGGAACCTAGGCGTCATCCTGGATTCTTCACTCTCAATGAACAGACAAGTCAGCGCCGTATCCTCTTCCTGCTTCAACATTCTTCGCATGCTCAGAAAAACATTTCGCTGGATCCCCACCGAAACAAGGAAAACAGTCACCCATGCTCTGGTCACGAGCCGACTGGACTACGGAAACACCCTCTACGCAGGCACTACCGCTAAACTCCAGAAGAAACTCCAACGAATCCAAAACGCCTCAGCCAGGATCATATTAGACATCCCGCGCAACGAACACATCTCTGGTCACCTTAAAGACCTCCACTGGCTACCCGTCAATAAGAGGATCACTTTCCGACTGCTAACCCACGCACACAAATCACTCTACGACACCGGACCAGAATGCCTCAACTCACGACTGTCCTTCTACACCCCCTCCCGCCAACTACGTTCTTCCAGCCAAGCCCTCGCCACTGTACCTCGCATCAACAAGACCACCATGGGAGGCAGATCCTTCTCATACCTGGCTGCTAAAACGTGGAACTCACTCCCCGCTTACCTTCGCCTTACCCAGAACCACCTAGCATTCAGAAAGCAACTTAAAACGTGGATATTTGACAAGTAATCCTCCCCCCCTTTCTAAGCGCCTTGAGACCCTCTGGGTATGTAGTGCGCTATATAAATTCTCTGACTTGACTTGACTTGACTTGACTATGATTCAATCGGTTGCCCACACCATATCTATTCGGGAGCAAGCTTTGTGAGACGCCGAGTAGTACGTGTACCCTGCTATGCTAGGGTGTTTAGAACGCCAGACATCCCTCAAATCATGTAGCCTACTGAGTTCTACAATTGCAGCCCTAACTTTGCGCATCCTAATTGAAGTACCTTGCCTCGTAAAGTCAATCTTATAGTCCATAACCCAATTAAAATACCCCATAACCAGTAATTCCCGCTCCCATTCCAATAATTCTATACTTTTTTTTTTAATCTGTTTATTGCACAAGAAAGCAATCCACTTTTGCATACAGATGAATCAAGGTAAATATCGAGATGCATTAGGTGAATCAATAACCAATAATGAGATGTATCACAGGGGGATTGCCAACTTCTAGAATGACACATTGCATTAGTACATTTTTGTTTTTTGACGAAACTAGAAATAAAAAGGAAAATCATATAGGAACTGAAGAAGAAATAATAAGCAACATACAAAGAGTGAGTCATATCAGTAAGATTGCGAGCACAGTAGAGCAGATCAATCAGCACAAGTACAATTCCATTCTCAATATGGCGCATTAGGAAATGGAAACATCAAGGCATTCAGGTACAGACCAGTTCCCCGCCCAACACCATAGGAGTGACAGCGGAGTCCCACAGTGAAATAGGCAACACCTAAGGCAGCCCATGGGGCCTTTCCGCAAACCACTGGAGCGCCCAGCAACGGTATTCTGCAGTGTTAGTCATGCATGACCCGCATGAAAATAACGATGGAGGCAGTCTCTACATGGCAGTGGAGCCCATCCTAGCCCACCCCCGCAGGAACAAAGGAATGAATCGATTGGGATTGTGCCTCCTGAGCGAGCCTCGCCACATACTTCCGGTATGGCCCCCATATGTCAATCGGTCTAGAAGCAATTGGAATCTGTTCTGAATATTCAACACTGTTAACATTACAGTAGGCCATACTACGGAGCCAAGCACGGACTGTTGGAGCGTGCCTAGCACACCAGAGCAGCGCCACCTCCCGTTTAGCCAAAAGAAAGTCAATGAATGTCAGTTTACGAAGAGGGCGTGGGAAGTTGACAACATAATCAAACAACACAATTTCAGGGGTGGGTTGCAGTTCCATGCCCAATATGTCCCCCAGAACCCGGTGCATTTGTAGCCAGTATTTATGCAGTTGTGGGCAAGTCCAGGAAAGATGGGCGAAATCTAACTGCGGGGCTTTCCATTTAGGGCAATGGTGTGGCCTGTTAGAGTCAATCCTATGAGCAAGTGCGGGAGTGTGATACGTCCTCCTCAGGAACTTAGGGCCCGATGTAGGTAAACGCGATTTTCCGATTTAAAAATACCGAGGCGGGCCGAATCGGTATTCTGAAATCGGAAAACGAGATGTAGGAAAAAAAAACCGAATGAATACCGATTCGGTCGGCATCGGTAATGAGATTCGGTACGTTCCGATTCTGCTCGGTCCGAATCGGAAAGTACCGAATCGGCCAACAACGACTCGGAAATCACCGAATCGGCTTCCACCGAATCGGATATTCCCGAATCGGCGGATACCGATTCGGTAATAGCCGATTCGGTAAAATCCGATTCGGCAATCATAGATTCGTAGCCATGAAAACAGACCCATGGCGAAAAAGCCCATAGGAATGCATTGAATGAACCGATTCGGCTTTTACCGATTCGGATAATACCGAATCGGATTTTACCGATTCGGATAATACCGATTCGGTAAAAGCCGATTCGGCAATAGGCGATTCAGCCTATGAGGTGGCTCCCCCTCCCCCACCCAAACAGGGAGTGGCAACCCTGGCAGGTGCAGCTAATTAAGAAGTTTCTGGAAAGCCTGCCTGAGCCCAACACACACAGTTAGCAGCAGTTGGAGAAGGAGGTTGCAAACTGAACAGGAGAAAATGGCAGATCAGTCAGGAAGCCAGAAGTCCTCCCAGAAGAGGAAGCCCAAGTTCACCACCACCGAACTTCAGGTGCTGGTTGAGGAGGTGGTGAGGGTGCACCGCCAGCTGTTTGGCAAGCTGTCCCTCAACGTGCCAGACAGCACCAAGAGGAGAATCTGGGCCGACATCGCCCAGAAGGTGAATGCTGCGGGTGTCACCCCCAGGTCCATAGAGGAACTGAAAAAAAGGTTTTACGACATCCGCAGCCTCACGAAGAGGAAGCTGGCTGACATTCAAAGGCAGGCTGGACACACTGGAGGAGGCAACAACCCGGCGCCACCCCTCACCGAGCTGGAGGAAATTGTCTCCAGCACCATCGAGAGGGAGAGTATCGTAGGAATCGGGACCCTGGACAGCTCTGCGAGAGCCACAGCTACAGGTAAGAAGCATGCGCATCATGACACACCCTACCAGACACCTCCCCATTAGACACAATGCATAGACAAACACCAGCACTGTACTGTCACCAACATACAAGAGACAAGCATCATGGTACATGTAGTCAGCAGAAGTTAGCCAAATATGTCAGTGCAGAATCACAAGACAGGAAACAGGGTGACACGGTGTAAGGAGATGCAAGGACATGTGGAATGCCATAATTGTACTGACTGTAATACATCGGCACTCAGTTTACAAATGCTTCTTTGTACCTAGGGGCCCCATCAGGCGGAACAACTGTGACAGCAGAGGGAGCAGCAACGTCCAACACTGCAGTCGCAGGGCCGAGCACCAGCCAGGCTGGCCAGGAGGAGGAGGAGGATGAGGAAGGAGACACCCCAGGGCTAGGAATGGAGGGAGTCCTGGTCATTGACTTCCAAGCAGTGCACTCCCCAGTACTGGCCAGCACACCCCCCTTGCAATTCTCACCAGAAAACTCCCCTACAAGGCAGACCATTCCGCCTACACCAGCTCCTGCCACAACCGTGGCCTTGCCACCTGTCCAACCAGTCCTGGGAGCAGGGGCTCAGGGACCGGCCAGCACCACACCCCCACCAGTGGCACCCCAGCCCACTCAGCAGGCCGGAAGCAGCAGTGCCCGACGCCGTGCCACCACCACCACTACTGCACCAGCACGGGAGGGCAGTGTGTTCCTGGGCCTGGAGGGACAGATGGTTAAAATCCAGCGCCAACAGGCCAGATCCACCATGGCCTGCCAACGCCAGCTCCTGCAGCACAACATGCAGATGGGGGAGTTGGTGAAGGGTTTCCAGGCTGTTGTGGACAGCAACAAGGAGGTGGCAGCAGGGTTAGGCAGGCTGACCACTGCCATCACCCACTCATCTGCCAGACAGGAGGAGCATGAGGTTGCGCGCAGGAGGGATGCCCGGGTGCTGAACCGGGCCATGGCCCGCCTTGCAGCGGCGACCGCACAACTGTGCCATCGCAGCTCCAATCAAGAATCTGTGCTCAGTCAGCATACGGCTGAGCTGACTAGGGGGATGGCCAGGATCACCACGGCCATGGAGGCCATGATAATATCAAACACCGCCTCCAATCCTGCCCTGGACCTGGGTGATGCTGGAGACAGCAGCAGCCGCAGCAGCCCGGCCAGCGCTGCATCAGAGCCACGGAGGAGCACCAGGCGATCCGCTGATGCTGCTGGGCATTCGGAGGGGGCCGAGGGACACCCCAGTGGGTCTGGCAAGCGGGCCAAAAAATAGCCTGGCAAGGGGGGATGAGCAAACCAGAACCCTGGACTTTATTTGATTTTACAATCTCCATTTTTTGATGCACATCAGTGCTGTAACTGTGGTGCATCACTATTAAAAAAAAAATTTTCAAGCAACATTTAGCTGTCTTTGCATCTGTACTCAGTCAGAAATAGTTCTCAGTGATCTCCTCACGTCTGTATCTGCCATCACTTGGCGTACACACCCCAGCTGGCTGTGTCAGTGGCACAGCTTCGTCGTCGTCATAGTCCTCGTAGTCAGACAACTCCACCTCAGTGCCCTTCTTGACCGCAAGGTTGTGTAACATTGCACATACAGCTATGATCTTGCAGCAGGTGATGGGGGTATACTGCCTTGCACCTCCACTCTTGTGCAGGCATCTGAATCTACTTTTCCAGATGCCAAAGGTCCGTTCAACAACATTCCTTGTGCGTATGTGGGCCCGGTTATACCTCCTTTGGCTGGGTGTGGAGGGGTTGAGGTAGGGGGTGAGTATGAATGAGCGGAGGACATATGCACTGTCGCCTGGAAGAGAAAGGGGTCACATTAGACACATGCATACATGTATTCCACCTACCTACTATGTGTTATGGGGGTCTGATGATGTGTCTCACCTAGGAGGTATCCTTCTCCAAATTCGCCAGCCATCAGCCGTGCATATATGCCGCTCTGTTGGAATATATAGGAGTCATGGGTACTCCCTGGAAATTTTGCTACCAGGTCTGTGATGGTGCACTTGGCATTGCAGATCACCTGCACGTTGATGGTGTGTGTAGATTTCCGATTGCGGTATATGTATTCGGTGTCCGCTGGTGGGCAAATCGGAATGTGTGTGCCATCTATGCAACCGATGATTTGGGGAAATTGTGCCATCTGGTAGAAGTCAGCTTTAGTTTGTAGCAGTTCTGCGTGGGTTGCAGGGAAAGAGATGTATTGGTCCATCCTGTCTATCATGGCGTCAAGGAATATGTGGAAGAACCTTGACAGGCTGCTCTGGCTCACCCCTCCTGCTGCTGCTACTCCACTTTGATAGCTGCCAGACGCTACCAGGTGTAGGCTGCATAGCACCTGGACGTGCGCAGGGATGGCGTGTGCCCTTGGGGTGTGGTGGTCCAAGTATGGCTTAAGGTCCCTGATGAGCTCAAGTATGGTGTCAGAGTCCAGCCTGTATCTCTGTAGGATCTCAGCCTCAGTGAGCATGAACAGGGTTATCCTCTGTCTGTAGACCTGTTCATTTCTTAGCCATTCCCTCTGTCCTTCCTGCTGTAGCCGTAGCCGCCTCGCAATGACATAGAAAGCTGCCATCCTGCAAGTTGCAATGCATTTTGGGACTGTTTATATGGGTTGGAGTTGGTTACCACCTGATTGCAATCCATGGTAAATACCGAGTGAATTCTACCGATTTTGAGCCGATTTCGGTGTTTCTGTGCCTCCCTACATCTCCCCAACTGTCGGAATCGGGGAATTTCCCGATCGGAGATTCATACGAATCGGCATGTTTTCCGATTCGGCTCATGTCCGAATCGGTATTTGTACCGATTCGGTACATGGACCGAATCGGTGATTTTCCGATTCGGTGTCACTAACGATTCGGTAATGGGACCGAATCGGTGATTTTCCGATTCGGTGTCACTAACGATTCGGTAATTGGACCGAATCGGTGATTTTCCGATTCGGTGTCACTAACGATTCGGTAATTGGACCGAATCGGTGATTTTCCGAATCGGTGTCACTAACGATTCGGTACATGGACCGAATCGGTATTTGCATCCGAATCGGTGTTTTTCCGATTCGTTACATATCCGATTTTCGGTATGTACGTATCGGATTCTTTCCCATTCGGTACTCATTCCGATTCGGTTTACTGTCCGATTATTTCTGTTTTTGGTTCCCTACATCTGGATGGCTGTTTACCGATCGGTAAGGGCCAAAAATCGGTATTTTCGGCCGTTACCGATCGGTAACGCACTACCTATATCGGGCCCTTAAAGTGTATAAGTTTATGTCTGGTGTTAATGGACACTTCTCTAGTGGTAGCACAACACGCCGCCCATTGTTCGTCTGTGATCTGGATGCCCAGGTCGCCCTCCAAAGCGGTGCGCACCGCTGCGTCGGAGGAAGGGACTGAGGCAAGGCATATCTTGTACAACTTATAGACGACATGTGCCCCCGTCTGGTTCTGTATTATAAATGTGAGTGCAGGGGTGTCATCAGGAGGGAGCGGAAATGTGGGGAATTCAGCCCTGAGCATTGAGCGAAGTCTAGTCAGCGTGAATGAATCCATGAACGTTCTGTCTGTGAAGCGGTGGTCTTCCGTAAGGGAGAAAGCATGGCCGTCCGGGAAGAGATCTCCGACCGTGTGTAGTTGGTATTTGGACAATGTGCGCTGTACCACCGATTCACCTGTAATGGGGAGCCAATGTGGGTTAGGCAACGGCAGTGCAGGCGAGTATAGTTTCTCAACGTGTAGTAGGCGTCGCAGTTTATCCCAAGCCCAACATGTAGTGGACAAAGGATGTATGTCTTGTGGGTCCCGAGGGTGTCCCCTAGGAAGGATGGAAGTGAGGGCCACAGGGAGCGCCAAATCACCCTCAGGCCTCAGATATGGAATTTTGGCATCTGGGTGAAACCATGGGTATGCGTACGAGCTTTGTGCTACTAGGTAATAAAGAAAAAAATCTGGTACTCCGAATCCTCCACGTTCGTAAGGGAGTGTCAATGTGCGCCAGGCCACTCGTGGGTTTTTACCGCCCCAAACCAAACGCAGCAGTAAGGAGCGAAGTTGTGAAAAAAAATCTTGGTGAGATGGATCGGAATGTTGTTGAATAAATACAAAAACCGGGGAGGACAATCATTTTGATAATGGCAATCCGGCAGCCATAGACAGTGGGAGGCGAAGCCAGCGCTCCGTGTGATCTTCCAAAAAATCAAGGGCATGCCCGTAATTCAAACGGACAATGGACACTGTGTTGAGGTGGATGTGGATTCCCAAATATTTCACAGAGTCGGTGCTCCATTCTAGGGGAAACGAGCAGGTCCACTGCAAGGTGGAGGGGGAGAGCGGAAAAATGACCGATTTGTGCCAATTTATTCTAAGGCCCGAGTAGTCGCCAAAGCGGGTAATCTCCGACAATAGCGGCTCCAAATTGGACTGAGGAGTCCGAACATACAAGACAGTGTCGTCTGCATACAGCAAGACGAGTAGTGGCCCGGTGTGGAACCGAAGCCCCCTGTGGAGATGTTTCTCTTGAAAATGTCGTACCAGGGGGTCCATAGCAATGATGAACAGGAGCGGGGATAAAGGGCACCCCTGACGGGTACCTCGTGAAAGTGTGAAGCTTTCAGTAATGGTGCCATTCAATCGTATCCGGGCGGTGGGAGCCGAATACAGTAACTCCACAGTCGCCACAAACATAGCGGGCATTCCCATTCGTCTCATAATCGACAAAAAAAGGGCCACTCCAGGGTGTCGAACGCTTTCTCCGCGTCCAGGAACACCGCTGCAGCCGGGGTGGAGGGCTCAATTCTGTGTAAAACAGAAAACGGTGTCCGAAGATTGAGGGAGGAGGATTGATGTGGGACAAATCCGGACTGAGCCGGCGAAATGATAGTTTCCACGAGCAGCGCCAAGCGGATTGCAAGGACTTTGGCCAAAATCTTGTAATCCAAGTTCAAGATGGATAAGGGCCTATAGGAGCTACACAAAGAGGGGTCACGGCCCTGCTTGGGTAATAAAACAATGACCGCTTCCCGGAGCGTGGGTGGGAGAATGCCCGCCTCCAGCGCCTCCGCGTATACCTCGACAAGCCTAGGGACAAGTTCCTCCTTGTATTCCTTGTAAAAGTCAGCCAAGTAACCATCAAGGCCAGGAGCTGAGGAGCTTCTCAATGAGTCAATGGCCTCAATTATAAAATCTGGCGTTATGGGCATGGCCAAAAACTCCTGCATGTTTTTCTCTAGGTACACCATGGCAATATCATTCAAATACGGTCCCGGGTTGCAGTGTTCCCCCGAAAGTGTGGAAGTGTAAAGGGTTTTGTAGTATGACAGAAAAGTGTTGGATACATCGGGAGTGGAGTGTTGTCGTGTACCCTGTGCGTCAATCACTTCAGTAATGTAAGCTGCCTGGTGTGGCGGACGAAGCATTTGCGCCAATAGTTTGCCTGGCCTGTCACCCTCACCGTACTGCCGCTCCATATAGTGTTTACCCATGAACCTCAGTTCCCGGTCTGCAGCGTCCTGAAACTCCAAAAGTAACTCAAGGCGTTTAGCCTCACGATCCGCAGAGGGATCCTCAAGGATCTCCTTCTCTAGCGCAGTGATATCCGCTTCAATGCGAGTCAAGGTGGAGCGAATCTCACGCAGGGACCCTACATGTTTGGCGATACAAACCCCACGCAAGGTGGCCTTGAAACCTTCCCATAACGTGGCCCAGGAGGTGACAGAGCCGGTATTAATATCGAAATAGTCCTCGATGGCAGTGCGGATCTCCTCTTTAAAAATCGGATCCAGCAGAGCCCTACCATGGAATCGCCACTGCCTCTCGTAGCCCCCCCAACCTGGGGATCGCTAAAGTTAATACTATGGGAGAGTGGTCTGACAGGGTGCGAGGAAGCGTGGAAAGGCCATCCACCCAGCCCGCAATGCCCGGGAAGAGGAGCCAATAGTCAATTCTAGTACTGGTATTGTGGAAACCAGAGTGATGTGTATAATCAGGTGCGTGTGGGTGCAGCCTAGCCTTTTTGTCCAATAAAGAAAAGTTAGAGCAAATTTCCACCAGCACTGAGCGGGCCCCAGGTTTGCTGTCCGGAGAGGGAGAAGTACTGTCTCTGTCAGGATTCATTAATATATTAAAGTCTACTCCCAGAACCAACAAATCTATGTCAGAGTGAAGTAGCGTCATCTGTAGGTCCTGGAAAAAGGCCGGGGAATCCACATTGGGGCCGTAAACTCCCACCATTGCGCTCTTATAACCAAACAACACTCCCATTATAAGCACATATCTGCCCTCCACATCAGTTTTACTGCCAGTCAATACAAAGGGGACACGTTTGTGCACACGAATCACAACACCTCTTGCGTATCTGCTGTAACAGGAAAATCCTCTGTGTGTCCCCCAACCCCTAGGCACGGAGATCGCGTCCAACTGCACCAAATGAGTCTCTTGCAAAAAGAGGACATCTACCCCATGTCGCGCTACATAGTTCAGTACCTGTTTGCGCTTCCTTGTGGTATTTAAGCCACAAACGTTCCAAGACATCAAAGTAAGTCTGGACGGACCAGACTGTAAACCTATCCTGGCCATAATTCCACATTAAAGATAATCTTCGGCAGGTGTGCATACGACAGTCTACTCCCATGTTCCTCGCAATTTCTCACAAACATATATGTCCACTGAAACAAAACGCATCCCAACCCCCACCCACCACCCAGCCTCCCAAAGTCCCCAGAGAGGCGATCCCCAAACAATTGCTGAACAACAGTGCAAATTACAAAAATTAGTGACCATTCAAGGAAACGGTACTGCTGCAAAAATAAATTTGCTATAGCCCCAAAAAATATAAACAATAAGGCCTGCGCCATAGGGGGTAGCAACGCCACGCCATGCGGGCGTCCCAACAAGCGGTTCCCGAACAGGAGACCAGTCAACAAACGCTGGAAGGTCCACATCCAATAGACAGCGTAACGAGAAGGGTGCCAGAATTAGTTAACGTTAAGCGATTAGCTCTGGCCAGTTTCAGCAAAAGGTCAGCACTGGACTGTGTGTCGCTGCAAGGAGGAGTATGCGGCGCTGAGCCAGAAGCTGCCGGTGAGCCCTGCTTCTTGTAACCATGACAGAAGTCTTGTGCCTCCGCGGGAGAGTCAAAAATGCAGAAGCTACCGTTCACATCCACCTTCAACCTGGCTGGGTACAGCATGCCGTATTTTAAACCCAGATTCCGGAGGGTGGTCTTAACTCCATTATACTTGTGACGTGCCTCCTGGCCCATCAGTGTGAAATCAGGGAAAAAGGACAGCTTGCTGCACTGCCACTGCACTTCACCAGCCTCACGGTCCGCACGTAGCTCTGCGTCGCGGTCGCGGAAGTTCATGATTCTGGCGATAATAGGACGTGGTAGTTGGCCAGGGCGAGGCTTAGGCCCCAGAGACCTGTGCGCACGTTCGACAACAAAGCCAGCAGTGAAGGTGTCTCTGCCAAATAGTTCAATGAGGAGATTTTCAACAAAGGTGTCAAACTGGCCCGTGGCAGTCGTCTCCGCCACGCCAAGAATGCGAATGTTGTTGCGTCAACTACGCGCTTCCAAGTCTTCATTTTTGATGGCCACGTCTTTAAGGATTTTCTCAACCCGTTCCAGTCTCTTAAGCGACTTCGATGCGCCATCCTCGATGTCCGATATTCTGGATTCAGCTACGTCGAGCCTTCTGTCATGGGCCTGCACCTTGGCGCCCATGTTCGCAAGCTTTTGTTCTAGGCTGTCGAAGCGGGTGTCAAGCGCCTTGAAGCCAGTGCGCATCATAGTGGCGACCAGAGCCACGGCGTTCCCCAAGTCTGTCGAGCTGGTAGCTCTAGTTGCCGAACCAGGTGGAGGGTCCGTAGCAAAAGGGGGGTCTTATCGAAGCTAAGCTTCCTCTGATTAGGGTCTCTCTTTCCCATCGCCGCGGTAGCACGGAGGGTTTGGTTGGGATGGAATAAACGTTTAAGGCAACCCGTTAAGGGGGGAAAGCAGTAGAGCAACACCAAAGCTCCAGACAGCCCCACAATCAGGCATGTCTCAGCGTTCGACTGAAAGTTGCGGCCAATCGAGGTGAATGAGAGCTAGATCAGCCTCGCACGTGAAGGGTTATGGCGTCAGGCAGCATCAGAGGCCCAGTTTCAAGTTGCAGCGTGGGCCTGGTACCATGCGCAGAGTGCACCCGTTGTGGTCAGTGGAGTGGGGAGCGACCCTCTCCTGTCGCCTAGAGCAGGAGGAATGGAGGGGTTCGAAGATCCCCCCAAATGCGTCTGAGGCGGGGCTGCTGAATATCACTTAGGAGCGCCCCCCCGGTCCCCCAGTCACTGCACTCCCCCACCCCGCCATCCCCCAGCGAGAGTCCCCGCCCGCCGCCCAGCACCCGGCCCAGGCCCGCAAATCGAGGCCCCGGTCCCGGCACTCCCCCGGGCCAACAGGCCGTGGTCACACCAGGAACCGGGAGCCCCCATCCGGGAGCCAGCGGCGGATGGGCACCGCGCGAGAGACCCCGCAGGAGAAGCTCGAAAGGGCGAAGGCCCGGCAACCGGGCACCGCGAGGCACTCACCAGCGATCCGGCGCAGTTAGAGAAGATGGCGCCGAGGTCCGAAGGCCTTGATTCTCCTCCGCTGTGCACACTCCCCAGGCCTCTCCCACGATCTCCCGAGTCACCCAGATGGTTGGGGCGACATCAGCGTTCGGATCCGCGAGGATGTGGAGGACAGGAGTAGCGGACTACATCTCAGTCGCCGCCGTCAGGAGCCCGCATGGAGGAGCTTCACGGAAAGTCGGCCATTCCGATCGCCACCGTGGCCACGCCCCCCAAATAATTCTATACTTAGCTGTTCATATAGCTTGGGTTCATCGATATTAGGCCCATATATCAAACAGAAAACATATTTCTTGTGTTCAAATTGCACCTGAGCGATTGCCCACCTCCCCGTGTATCAGATGCAGTTTTTGTAATTTCCATCTTTAAATGTTTTTGCTTTAAAATAGCCACCCCCCCGGATAGATGCCCCTAGAGTTGTACAGATCACGAGCTCGTAACCCATTTGAGCCAAAAGCTTTCTATCTTGGTACCCAATATGAGTTTCTGAAATTAATGCTAATTGAGGTTTATACATGTTTTAATTCTTCCTGTACAAGTCTCCGCTTCTGTTTACTATTAAGACCAGCGACGTTCCAGATTAAACATTTTGTCAAAAACATATCTTATCGTCATATATTTAGCTTTCCTCTGTATGAAAAAAATATTAGAAAAAATTGACTTAGTGTTGTCAAAGTTAACCATCGTTCCTTCTTGCAATAACATTTTTCCCCCCTTTTAATCCCACCCCTGACCACAGCCCCTCCCACCCTAGAGTCCCTGAAGGGAGAGCACCCCTCTATGTCCTGCTGCCGCTGGAATAGCAGCATAGCAAAGTAGCAGGCAGAGAGGCTGCCACCAACCACCTAGATAACGAAACATAACCAACGTTTTTCTTTGTGAGGAAAAGATGAGTAAGCAAATAACCATAACAAAAACCCGTTCACACAGCGTAAGATCCTTTTGCTATTCACACTTTACTAATTATTATATACTACAGCCAACATATGAGCGAAGAAGTCACAATTTATAACCAAAATTACTGCCTCATTTTCTCTTTTTCAGGTGCTAAGTTTAACTAAGGCCTGCTCCGCCTCTTTTACATCCGTAAAAAAATATACTTGGCCATTTTTAATAACCTTAAGGCGGGCTGGCTCTTGTAAATATACCGTACATCCAATAGCTTTGAAAGAGTCAATTGTCTTGCAAAGCTCCCAGCGTCTGTCCATAGTGCCTTTGCTCAAATCTGAGCATACAAAAAAATATAAGATTGTCAACAGTTACAGGTTTGTTAGGCTTAGCTTTTAGAGACACTGCTTATCTCAGCAGAAAGTTTCCAAAATTGATCAAAAAAGGTCTTGGATATCTATTATCTTTATTCTTTTGGAAGAGAGGCAGTCGATGGACTCGTTGTAGTTGGGAGTCCCAGTCCCAATCCGACAGATCAACAAATGCTTTCTGGAATAGTTTCACTACATAGGACTTAGGATCTGCCCCTTCTGCCCCCTCGGGGATGCCAAAAAGTCTGAGATAAGGTGTTCGTGCCCTATTCTCCATGTCCTCCACTTTTGCTTCTAATTTGGACATTCGTCCTGTATGAGAGTTAGTTAGCGATTCGGATCTATTGACACCTTCTTCAACCTCCACTACTCTCTGTTTTAACTCTTCTGTCTCCTGTGTTACCCCTCCTAATTTACTGGACACTTCCACCATAAATGTCTGCAGTTTAGTGTTGTCCTCTGGCAACTGCAGAAAATATTGTTGCCCTTCTTGTCTTTGGGCCATTAAAGTCTGCATGATCAAATCAAAAGAAGAGGCCATTGGGTGGTCTTCCCCATCTGTTTCTACCAACACCAGTTGCTCTTTAAATGAACAAGATGGTGCGTTGAGCTCAAAGACTAAAGTCGAGGAGTTGGCAAGATGAGAGTTGCTATCTGTATTGGCAGTATTAACAGTAACTGCTGCCGGGATATCCAACAGTCTAATATCTATGGATGTGTCAATCGCCACTGAACTAAGGCTTGAGGTACCCGGTTGCAAACTGGTGGAAATAGTAGTAGCGAGTGCAGTAGTTATAGACGTACAACTAATGGGGTCCAAGATATTGGTATTCGTAGTGGTAGCTATATCTGTAGTTTTAGGCCCAGCAGCCACGTCCAATGATGAACACGGTTTCGAAACAAAACGTTATTTGTTAATCATTACATTAACGTATTTCTTCTCGGTATATGTCTTTACGTTTAGCTTGTTATTGGAATTGCTGTAATTCCTTTGAATGAACTCAGCATTGCAATTGTAATTCTATAGCGCTTACTACTCATAACGAGGCGTCGAAGCACTTTTCTGAAAGCAGCTTGCTACTTCAGAACCCAAAAGGATTGGTGGTGGATTAGTATAGGGAATTATGAGTATAGTATTAGCATAGCAAGGTACAAGTTTATTTAAAATGAACACATGTGAGTCTGTTAGTTGGATTAAGAAGAGTAATGGAGGGATAGAAGAGGGAAGAAAACTTGAAGTGTTGATTGGGAGATTTTATGTCAGGACTGGAGGCTCCAATTATGCTTCTCTTTCTGTTACTACTTTTCACAGCAGCCAATTACAATAAAGTTTTATGAATCCCACATTTCCCATGCTATCACATCCCCCGCCATTTGCATAAATCATGTGCATCTGCCGGAAGCGCAGCGGACGAGCGCAGCGGGAGCGCCGTCTGCGTGCCAAAGGCGTGCCTAAGGCAAGCCCGTCTGCGCCAGACAGAGCCCGGAGCCCAGGACCCCTGCCTCAATCACAACGTTACCATTGAGGTATACCCAGGAAACCATCCACATTCTAAGGGACCCCTCCTCCGCGCCTTGTCGCAGCGTCATCTCCTTAGAGGAGGGACATTCCTGCTGCTCAAACTGTCCATATAGGCTTCCTCCACGACTCCCTCCTATACCACGCTGGCTCAGGATGGCTCTGCTTAATTGCAGATCCCTCCCGAAGCGCCAAGCAGAAATTAACATGCTTCTTCAAGACTCTGAGATCGAGATCCTCTTTCTCACCGAAACTTGGATCAACTCCAACTCAGACCCAGACATCATTCAATCACTCCCCTCAGGCTTCCTTATCAAGCACCAGGACAGACCCGCCGGGACTGGAGGTGGGATAGCGATCATCTACAGAGACTACCTGTCCTGCCAGTTTAAGGACAGCCCAATTCAGGACTGTGAAAATGTCCATTTCTCTATCCACCGGCCCCCATCCACAACCCTCTCAGGGATATTAGTTTATCGTCCCCCAGGACAGCAACGACTGTTCTGCGACTCCCTTATGGAAACCATCTCCTCCCTCGCCTGTCTGTCTCCTAACTTTACGGTCTTAGGAGACTTGAATCTCCGTTTCGATGACCTCACTAACAAAACAGCCATTGACCTTAAAGAAGACCTAGCCTCCCTGAACCTCCACTTGCAAAGTAACCAGCCCACCCACGCCAAGGGCCACCTGTTGGACCCCATATTTACTAACCTCACGAGACTAGTCGTGAATACCCCCCTCCCCGTCCCCTGGTAAGACCATTTCTTAATCCCCTTTAAGCTGCAATTCTCGGCTGAGGCACCGGAGAGACCTCCCCCCCAAGCACCTTCCCGCCCGTGGCAAAAACTGGATAAGGTCTCATGGGCACAAGCACTTGTCTCCACCTTACCAGTACTGGACCCAGACCCCTCCAGAGCAGACGTCCAACTACACGGCTGGATCGATCAATCCCTTGACGCTACCCATCCAGTCAAATCCCTCCCCAGCAAAAAGAGAACAGCTAAATCCCCTTGGTTCACCCAAGAACTACGTAATCTTAGGAAAAAGTGCAAAAAGCTCGAGCGCCTTTGGAGAAAGGACTGGGCGACGGAAAGCAAAAACGAGTATAGGTCTGCCATCAAGCACTACAAAACCTGTATAAAAAACACCCAGGCAACCTTCTTCGAGGAAAAAATACTAGCGGCAGCTAACTCTGCCAAAGAAACCTATCGCATCGTACGCCTTCTCACTAAAACCCCAGACTCTTTACCCACACCGACCCATCGGGCACTAGATGCAACCAGCTAGCTGAGTTCTTTGCATCAAAAATTAATAATATTGTCAATTTCCTCCCATCTCCCAATTCCTCTCAACTCCTTGCTACCACCCCCCCCCCCACACCCTCTGTTCAGAGGCTCCACGCCTCCAAACATTCTCCCAGGTCACCACAGAGCTATTTCTGTCCACTTTACAATCCATAAAGAGCGATGCTCCATCAGACCCAGCTCCTTTGAGCAAACTAAAACTGGTCGCCTCCACTGTCGCCCCTCCCTTCACTCACCTCATTAACGCTTCTCTCGCACTAGGCTCTGTTCCAGCCAACTGGAGAAAAGCTACAGTCAGGGCACTTCTCAAAAAACCCCACCTCGATCCTACGGACCTATCCAACTTCAGACCCATTTCTCTCCTCCCAGCCATCAGCAAAGTGGCCGAGCAAATTGTCAATCACCAACTTTCCCACTTCCTAGAATCCAACAAACTCCTGCGCCAATCCCAGACAGGATTTAGACCTGGACAGGGAACAGACACCACACTTCTAGTCGTGGTCGAAGAAGCAAGAACCATCATAGACACAGGAGGATCAGTGGCAGTGATCCTCCTCGACCTGAGTGCCGCCTTCGACACGGCAGACCATGCCATCCTCATCCACCAGCTCAGCTTGGTAGGAGTCTCCGGCACCGTCCTGTCCTGGATCAAATCCTTCCTTGAAGGAAGAACCTTCCAAGTGTCCGATGGCACAGTCATGTCCAAAGCTCTGCCGTTACAGTGTGGGGTCCCCCAGGGCTCCTCCCTGAGCCCCACACTTTTTAACGTCTACATGTCCCCTCTAGAGGACATCATAACCCCATTCGGCATAAAAACAGTCATGTATGCCGATGACACCCAACTGTTGGTCTCCATAAACCAGTCGAGCAAAAGCCTGGACAACCTGGCAATGTGTCTCGAGAACATCTTCCACTGGATGTGTGAATCACGCCTGAAATTAAACGGAGAAAAATCCGAGATCCTTCTCTTGGGAAACCCACGCAAACTCCCTCCATCCCTCTCATGGCCACTCTGCATGGGATCACCTCCCACCCCCAAACCCGAAGTCAAAGGCCTTGGCATCTGGCTGGACCAAGACCTCAACTTCAAAGCCCAAGCCAGAAAAACCACTGGCATCTGCTTCGGCCTCATTCGAACAGCGCGAAAAATCCTCCACCTGATCCCCTTCCAATCCAGGAAACTGCTGATGCAGGGGTTGGTGAACTCCAGACTGGACTACGGAAACGCTCTTTATCTAGGGGCCCCCGCATCGGTCATTAACAGACTGCAATGCGCTCAGAACGCCGCCGCCAGACTCTTAACCGGGACCAAATCAAGATGCTCTGCTAAACCAGCCCTCAAAAGCCTACACTGGCTCCCGATTAAAGAAAGGATCACCTTTAAGACCCTATGCATTTCACACAAAATAATGCAAGGCAGAGGCCCTCCGATCCTGAGATCCCTCGTCAAACCCCATCACTCTAACAGACAACTCAGATCAGACTCCCTCTCCCTGGCCAGCGTTCCTAGAATAAAAAAGGCCCGTTCCGGGGGGCGATTGTTTTCTTACAATGCCTCAAAACTGTGGAATGCCCTTCCACTTTCCATTTGGAGAGAACACAACCTTCTGGCCTTTCGTAGGCAACTAAAAACATGGCTCTTCACATAATACCTCACATCCTCTGCCCCCCCTCCGGAACTATAGGTCGATTTACAGCGCTGGGACGCACCAGGGTAGCTACGCGCTTTATAAATCCCCATTCAAATTCAAAATTCAAATTACATCCGGGCAAATTGTGGCAGGCTCTAAGGTAGGTGAACTAGAATTCCCAGATACCAAAGATGCAGTCACTTTACCTCTGGAGTTAGAGTCTTCCTCTGGGCTTGTTCCTGATAGTCTCTTAGCCATGTTCTTGACACCACCCTTTGCTTGCATCCATTTTCTTAAAGGACTCTCGTCCCTATTCACTTTTCTCCCCACATTAATTGTAGAAGGGTCTTTAGTCACGGAATTGCTAACAACTTTCTTCAATTTAGCTTTAGCTTTCATTTTCCCCTTTTTTAAACCTGGTGGTTTGATATTATTTGTCTTATTAAATATAGTTTCTGTTTCCTCTTCATCTAGTATCTCTTCATATTCAGCATTTAAACATTCGTCTGCCCCCTCTAAATCTTCTGTGAGGGCACAAACTGCATCTAAAGCTTCAGGTGCTGTACAAACATGTTTCTCTGACCCAGACCCTGATTGACCTGAATTTGATATTGTTAGAATTTCTTTTGATGTATCTAAAAAACCTACATCAATACCAATAGTGTGAGTAAGATCGTGAATATCTAGTGTAGGAGCCATAGTAAAGTCTTCATCACTTCTAGCTTCGCCTTCACCTTCATTTTTTATAGTACTTCCCCCATCTTCACTATATGTGCCTTTTCTATTTGAAATCTCCATAGTGGTAGCTGCTTCAGTTTCATCAAAATTCTCAGTCACATTAGATACCTCCGTCCCTTCTTCGAGGGGCACCTGAGAGATATGTATGCTTTGATCATTGTCTTTGCTATGGAAATTCTCTGTCGATAATATGACTTCTTTAGATTGTGTAATTGCTTGCTCCTTTATTTGTGCTTCAGTTAACCCTGATTGGGGTACGCCAGCACTATCTGCCTCCTCAGTGCAAGACCCAGATGATATTCTATTATTGCCATGAATATCACTACTTTTCAACTCAGTGGTAAATGCAGAGGGACGTATCAGCTGTTTAGTTGCAGTCTGAACATTTGCCCCCTTTACCGCAGGTGCCCCAGCCACTTTAACCCCATTGTCTATGCCAAAGGTATCCCCAATCTTTACCTTTGAGATTGTAGTTGTGGCTGTCATGGGGGAATCGATTTTTGCCGTCTTGCCGTTCAGCAGTAGCTTCTCCGTTGGACAAACACAGAATTGTGCTGAGAGTAAGGCGAGGCCCGCCCAGCTGGTCCCACGAACACCAAGCGGACGAATCCGCAAGAATCTCCACACCGGCAGCGTTCGCCACCCCCAGCAGCAGTAAATCTGGAGCATCAGCGTCGGCGTTTTCAGAACGCGTAGTCGATTTAGAAAACTGGCTGCTCCTCCACAAGACGGCACTCCCATGCGAGGTACGCAATTTTCTACCTCGATAACTTTGTGTTGTGTCGTTTGATTGCCTTTCGCTTCAGGGTTTCGTCGGGTTTCTCTTGTAAAAAAACACATTTCCTTTTACAACGCTGGAGGAGTCAGGAGCCTCTCTGCACTGCTTCCTTCGCACGGCGGCATCAACCCGCCATCTTGGCTCTACCCCAATACCAATGCAAGGCTGATAGGCCATTTGGTTTCTATATCTCCCGATTCCCTGTTGAATCATTTTTTAATCACTAGGTTCATTCCCTCTTCTGCTTTTATTCTATGTCTCCACTGTTTAGTTCTATGGAATATTGAATCTGCTCTTACTTTTATTTTAAATGCTGTTTGATTGACTTTGCTCATTTTTTCAGTCCAATATCTTTTCCTGATAAATCTCATACCTTATCCTTGACAGTATGTCTTAAATGCAGAGGTAAGTCCTCTTTATTAGAGCCGAGAGGAACTAAACTTTAGTCTCTCGTGATTTTATTTTGAATACGAAATCCTCATCTTGTGTTTCAATAACAATACCATCCAGTGTGCATTAGAATCACATAGTTCAAAGCGTGTCTATACCCAGTACATTTTCAGGACCTGAATAACACAGAACGTTCTCCATTTCACCAATGTTAACTGGGACATTGGGTGTAACCTGATTAGCAGTTTGTTTATTACTGATCCCTACAACTTGGACTTCTCTTCCTGAGAGGGGTAGATTTGGGACTTCCACAGAATGAACTGTAGAATGGGTAGCCCCTGTATAAATAGAAAACAAAACGGGATGGCCATTAACTTCTCCATCAACATATGGGCCACTCTGGTCTACCTCTTGGGCTGCTACAAGTAGGCAATACTCCTCCCCACTCAGGCCCCGCCATTGTGAATTGCTCCCTGCTGAATCATAATTTAGAATCAATGGATTCTGTTGGTACTCTGCAGCATACGGCATTTTGTTTCTAATCTTTCGCTGCATCACTGTACGCATTAACATTCTAAATGAGTTCTGACTCTGCAAACCCTTCTCAGAATTTGGCATAGTCGGGTCCATCACATTTGTCTGCAAATGAGGAATAACCTTTCCCTAAATTCTATTTGGATTCTGGTGATAATCCTGTTTCCAGTGCCTCATCCTCTTGCAACAATGACAAGCAGTGTTTCTTTAAATCATCTCATCATTCACATTTATCCCATGATTTTTCATAATTCTTATTTTACAACCTTGCACTTGCATTGCTCCAATTCCCATATGCACATCTCACATCTCTTTCACCACATTCATTCCAGGCTGAACATAATTCATATTTGAACCCAGTTGTCTTCGGGATGATCTCTCAAGCTGCTTTGTCTGGGCAATCATCCACTTCTCTTTGATCTTTTTCTGCTTCGCATCAAAATAATCACTAGTGTATTCCACCAGTTTCAGGATCTCATCTATGCTTTTGGTCTTCCAACACAATACACTCTGCTCTATGTAATTTCTAAGTTCTGGCCTCAAACCCACTATGAAAGCAAGACAAAACTGCTAACCAGTGCTAAATTGCTTGTACTCACTCCCTACAACATGGTAACATTGGGTTACACCTGATTGGCATGCTTTATTTACTAATAAACCCCTAGTAAAGTGGTATACCATATACCCATGGCCTGTAAATTAAATGCAATGAATTGGCCTGCAGCACTTATTGTGCCACCTACTTAAGTAGCTCCTTAAAACATGTCCCAGGTCTGCCATTGGAGTCTAAATGCAGCCTTAAACTACCAGTTCAACTTGGTAATATAAGCCCTTTGCCAACTCCCCTTTTATTGCATACGTCACCCCTAAGGTAAGCCCTACGGTAGGCCAAAGGCAGCTCATTGACATCGTGCATTGCAATTAAAGGGTTGGACAAGTACTTTTAAGTTTTATAGGTCCTGGAAGCGGAAAAACTCCTACATTTGTTTTTCACTAATCTGAGGCCTATCTCTCTTGTAGGATAACATTGGGTTGCTGACATTTGATTGGGAACAGGTAAAGATTTAATGTTTGGTGTCTGAGAAATTGTAATTTAAAATCCTCTTTAATGGTAAAGTCAGATTTTAAATTACAAGTTTGAAAATGTCACTTTTATAAAGTTGCATTTTCCTGCCCTAAGTAGCCTGTTCCTAGGTAAGATGACTGGCTTGAGTTGGCAGTTGGATTTTGTATATTCGTCCCAGACAGCTACACAATGGATGGCTAAGGTATGCCTGGGTGCCCCATCACTGGCATGATGTGGGGGCTTGAGCTGGGCATAGCCCTACTTGCAACTGAATACGCTGTGCCCTGCCTTCACACAAAGGACTTGTCACCACTGCATTGCTCACACAGCCAGGGGTGCATGAAAAGGTAGGAGAGGAGTACAAAGAGGCAAGAGTGTTATAGAAAGAGTTGGAGGGGTGCTAAAAGAGGAGAGAAGTGCAGAAAGAGGCAAGTGAGGTGCAGCAAAAAGCAAGAGCAGTGCAATAAGAACCAACTGAGATGCAAAAAAAGGCAAGAAGTGTGCAGAAAAAAGTAGGAGGAGTGCACAAAGAGACAAGAGAGGTACAGAAAGAGGCCAGAGGAGTGCAGAAAGAAGAAAGAGAAGTACAGAAAGTGGCAAGAGAATTGTTGAAAGAAGCAAGAGAAGTGTAGAAAGAAGCAAGAGAAGTGCAGAAAGAGACAAGTGAGGTGCAGAAAGAATCAACTGAGGTGCAAAAAGAGGCAAGAGGTGTGCAGAAAAGCTGGAGGGCTGCACAAAGAGTCAAGAGAGGTACAGAAAGAGGCCAGAAGGGGTGCAGAAATAAGGAAGAGAAGTGCAGAAAGAGGCAATTTAGGTGTAGAAAAAAGCAAGAGCAGTGCAGAAAGAACCAACAGAAGTTCTGAAAGAGGCCCGAAGGGTACAGAAAGAGCAAGAGAAGTGCAGAGAGAGGTAACAGAGGCACAGAAAGAGGCAAGAGATGTGCAGAAAAAGGCAGGAAAGGTACAGGGAGAGGGAACAGGAGTATAGATAGAGGCAAGAGAGGTGCAGAAAGATAAAAGATGGGTGCAGAAAGGGGCAAGAGATCTGCAGAAAAAAAGCAACCAAGGTGCTTAAAGACGCAAGTGAGGTGCAGAAAGAGGCAAGAGATCTGCAGAAAAAAGCAACAGAGGTGCTGAAAGAGGCAAGTGAGGTGCATAAAGAACCAAGAGAGGTGCAGAAAGAGGCAATAGAAGTACAGAAAGAAACAACAGAGGTGCAGAAAGAGGCAAGAGGGGTGCAGAAAGAGGAGAGTAAAGTGAAGAAAGAAGCAAAAGAGGTGCTCAAAAAGGTAAGAGGGATGCAGAAAGTGGCATGAGCAGTGCAGAAAGAACCTAGAGAAGTGCAGAAAGAAGAAACAGAGGTGTAAACGGAGAATCAAGGGGTGCAGAAAGAAGGAAGAAAAATGCAGGAAGAAGCAACAGAGATGCTGAAAGAGGCACGAAGGGTGCAGAAAGAGGCAAGGGAAGTGCAGAAAGGAGCAACAGAGGTACAAAAAGAGGCAAGAGTGGTACAGAAAGAGGAAAGTGAGGTTTAGAAAGAGGCAAGAGAGTTGCACAAATTGGGAAAAGGGGTGCAGAAAGAGGCAGGAGGGGTGCAGAAAAAGCAACAGAGGTGGCAAAAAAGGCGAGAGGTGGAGAAAGTAGCAAGTGAAATGCAGAAACAGGCAACAGAGGTGCATAAAGACGCAAGAGAGGGGCAGAAACAAGCAAGAGAAGTACAGAAAGAGGCAAAAGAATTGCTGAAAGATGCAACAGTGGTTTAGAAAGAAGCAAAAGAAGTGCAGAATGAGGCAAGTGAGGTGCAGAAAGAAGCAAGACCAGTGTAGGAAGAACCAACGGAGGTGTAAAAAAAGGCCGGAGGGGTGCAGAAAGAAATGCACAAAGAGACAAGAAAGGTATCGATAGAGGCAGGAGAGGTGCAAAAAAAGGAAGAGAAGTGCAGAAAGAGGCAAGAGAATTTCTGAAAGAAGCAACAGAAGTGTAGTAAGAAGCAAGAGAAGTGCAGAAAGAGGCAAGTGAGGTGCAGAAAGAAGCAAGAGCAATGCAGAAAGAACCAACAGTGGTGCAACAAAGGGAAAGAGGGGTGCAGAAAAAGGTAGGAGGAGTACACAAAGAGGCAAGAGAGGTAGACAAAGAGGCAGGAGGGGTGCAGAAAGACGGAAGAAAAGTGCAGAAAAAGGCAAGAGAATTGCTGGAAGAAGCAACAGAGGTGTAGAAAGAAGCAAGAGATGTGCAGATAGAGGCCAGTGAGGTGCAGAAAGAAGCAAGAGAAGTGCAGGGAGAGGCACGTGAGGTGCAGAAAGAAGCAAGAGCAGTACAGAATGAACCAACAGAGGTACTGAGAGAGGCAAGTGAGGTCCAGAAGGAGGCAAGAGATCTCCAGAAAAAAGCAACAGAGGTGCTGAAAGAAGCAAATGAGGTGCAAAAAGAAATGAGAGGTGCAGAAAGAAGGAAGAGAAGTGCAGAAAGAAATGACACAGGTGCAGAAAGAGGCAAAAAGGGTACAGAAAGACGTAAGAAGGATACAGAAAAAGGATAGAGAGGTACAGAAAGAGGAAAGAAGAGTGCAGAAAGAGGCAAGAGGGACACAGAAAGAAGCAAATGAGGCGCAGAAAGTGGCAATAGACGTGCAGAAAGAGGTAAGAGAGGTGAAGCAAGTAGAAGATATTTGCAGAAAGAGGCAAGAAAAGTGCAGAAAAGCAAAAAATCTGCAGAAAGAAGCAACAGAAATGCAGAAAGAGGCAAGAGAGGCACAGAAGGAAGCAAGAGTGGCATGCACACAATTAGTACCAATTTAACACCCACATTTAACTATAAGTAACAGGTGACCATTCTAGGTTTGCAAAGGGCCTTCCACCACGCTGTAACACTTGTCGCTGCATTTTTGGTAACGTTTGAGCCGTTTGAGCTAGAAACAAAGCTTTTTTGTTCAAATCTGCAGATTAGGGAGCAGATGATGAATTATGTGGCTAATGCAGAAAATGTATAATTGTGCTAAAGTCTGTGCAGCCAAACAGTCATATAATTCCAGTGGCCCTGCTCATACCTCTGACTAGGTCCACAAGTGCTCCTCAGTGATTCCTTCTTTTTTTGTCTCACTGAGTTCATAGTTGAGCTTCTATAGAAACGAGGAAGACTAAACCTGAGGTTACCACTCCACAACACAGACTACCATACCACATAATTACTCTCCATAACACATAATCCCACTCCACATAATCCCTATACACTAAATACCACATACTTTCTACCCACATAATTTCACTGCACAACATACCACATAATTCCACTACACACAACGTACATCCACTCCACTCCAAAAAACATTAGTAAAAAACTTTTACATTTACAACGCCAATAGCTCAAATTCTCTCAAATGTGAAACCTAATACACTGCAAAAACCTCTTTAACTAGTAGTCACGCTTGCAGAGTGGTGGAGAAAGGGTGCTGGGCCACCGACCGGCACTTAGGAATTCCACTGCGTCTGATTTACAGGAGGTACCAGAAGGTCTTTTTGGCCCCCAAAGTCCCTCAGGAGTAAAGCGGACTTCATCCCCATCCCGTAGTCTGCCAGGAGGTGCATTTGCAGAGTGGTGGAGAAAGGGGGCTTGGCCTCCGAAGACATCTTAGTATCTTAGCAATCCTACAGTGTGGGACTTACTGGACATAACAAGAGGAGTACTTGGTCCCCAGGGACATCCTTGGGTGCCAACTATCCCTCCTATTACCTCCAGTAAGAACCACACGGCAGGATTGCTAAGTTCTCATAACAGGCCTCGCCCTCATTGCCCACCACTCTGCAAACACATTACCTGGAGCGCTCTTGGATGGGTATTGAAGTCCCCTTCGCTGCTGGGGGTCCTTTAGGGACCAACTAGGCTACCTCTTACCTCCAGTAAACCCCACACAGTGGGATTGCTGAGAGGTGGACAAGACCAACCCCCCCTTTCTCAACCACTCTGCAAATGCCCCTCCTGGCACGTTCTAAGATGGGGTATTATGTCCCCTTGAATACTGAGGGTCCCTGGGGGCCAACTAGCCCACCAGGTACCTCCAGTAAGTGCCACACAGCTGGATTGCAGAGAGGTGATTGAGGCCACGCCCCTTTTACACCACTCTGCAAACCCACCTCTTGTTGCACTGCTGCTCGGGAGATGAAGTCCACTGGTATCCTGAGGTCCTCAGGACACAAGAGGACCTCATCGGCCCACCAGCAGTGTGCCAAGAGATGTGTTTGCAGAGTGGTGTAAAAAGGGGCATGGCCTCAAACCACCTCCATACAAACCAGCTATGTGGAGCTTACTGAAGGTACCTGGTGGGCTAGTTGGACCCCTGGGACCCTCAGTATTCATGGTGGCTTAATTTCCCAACTTACAACGCGCCACGGGGGCTGGTTTGCAGAATGGTGTAGGGAGGGGCGGGGCCTCTGGCAAGATGCTGGCTTTTAAAAAAACTATCCCCTAGAGCCTGACCCCTTTTTAAAAAACTAAAATGGGAAAGGGGCATGCAGCGCCCCCCTCCCAGGGCCAATTTCGGCCCCGGGGACCCCATCCGCTGGGGCCTGGCCTCACTGTTGGGGACTGTGGGGAGAGCCCTTATGCCACCACAGTCCCACTGGCTCCCTGCCTCCTGCAAAAGCCTGCATTGCTTTTGAGCTTTTGCTCAAAAGCAATCCTGCTTTGCTTCGTTGAAGCGAGAGCAGGTTTCCTGCTTTCGCTTCAATGATGCAAAGTAGGGTTTGCTATGACAGGACGGGAGCCATGCTCCCACCCTATCATAGCAAACGGCAATGTCCCGGGGGAGGGCACAGCGGGACATTGCAGGAGCTGGCCCTGGGGGGGTGGCAGTCCCCAGGGCCATCAAGGGCTCCAGGAGGGGCCTCTGCGACCTCCCTCCTAAGTGTTTAAAGCCCCGGGGAGGTGGTGATCCCCAGGGCAGTGGGGCACCACATGCTGCCACACATATTTAATTAAGGCCCCAGGGAGGTGGCATTCCCCGGGGCTTGGGGCGGTGAGTCCCCCTGCATATAATTAGTATAGCCCTGGGGAGGTTGCAGACCCCAGGGCCCCTGCTATATAATGTGGCATTGCTCCTGAGACCTGGCTCATCCTAGGGCTTACAAATAATGAAGCGCGGAACCAGCGCTTCATTTTTTAAAAATGTTCTCTGCAGGATTCACACACCTAGCACAAATTCTGCTGATTTTGTTTTATTAAATGCTTTTTTTGGGCCTGGCCTTCCCTGTGGGACCCCCTCAGCAGGCCTAGGGGGTCAGGGTGTTTCTACCCTGCTCCCTTTTCTTGTTCATCACCTTTTTTCTACTGATTTCTTGCGAACCACAAGAGGGCTGCCAACACTTCCTCGTTTGAAGTGTTGACAGCCAAACCTCCTTGGTGCTCAGATATCAATATTTTTCTTTTTTTATTTCTCAGGAACTACTGAACCGATTTACACCATTTAAAAAAAAGGTCGCTTTCTGAACCAAAAGATACCTTTTTGCCAAATTTGGTGTAATTCCGTTCAGCAGTTTGGGCTGTAGCCTGTTCCTATTTTTCCTATGGAAATTAACATGGGGAAAATGAGTTTTGGGACTCCCCTTTTTTCTAGGCCTCTGCTTGATGTAACACCCAGAAATTTTCAAGACAGGAGCTGACCGGAGTGCCCCATTAGTTTTGAAAACTTCGCGAAGACTCGTCAACTGGGGCCAATGATAATGGCAAAAGAAAAACACTTTTTGAATAGAAACAAGGTCCGAAATATAACTACCTGCTGGCGACCACCAGTAGGTTATATACATATATATATAACTGGTGGGGCGCTCCGGTCCACTCCTATCATGAAAGCCTTGGTGTGCTTCATGAAGTGGAGGCTGAGAAAAAAAGGAGGTCCCAAAACGTGTTTTCCCCATGCAATTTTCCATAGGAACCGTACAGCCTGAACTGCTGAACAGAATTACACCAAATTTGGCAAAGAGGTAGTCCTTGGTTCAGACTTGTGTCTTTTGCTTAAATGATTAAATGGTGTAAATCCGTTCAGTAGTTTCTGAGAAAATCACAATTAAAAGTACATATATATCTATGGCCACACAGGATCCGCGCATCCTGAGTTCACCCTAAGTGCTCCGTCCCGACCACATGATGAATTCTAATTGGCTGTCAAGTGGTTGTCATTCGAAACCAGGAAGTGCTGGCAGCCATTTTGTGACTCGGTAGAAGCGAGGCCAAAGAAGTCTTTGGAACAAGTCTGCAAAACGTATGAAGAGGGCAAGGTAGAAATACTCTGATCCTGTAGGCCTACTTAGAGGGTTCCAGAATGACTCCCAGGGCAGAATTTGTAAATTTCTTTTGTAAAAATGGCAAAGTGCGCTCAAGGTGCACATGGATCATGCCGTAAAAAAAACACTAAGCGCAGGCTTTAATAATTAGCCCCCGGGGGGCCAAATCCCGGGGTGCAAAAGTTTTATATTTTATGGGGTCCCAGAGGGGCTCCCCAGCTCCGGCTATCACCACCCCCCGGGGCTACAACAATAATGGGTGGGGGTGGGTCAACCACCACCCCCCAGCAAAATAGATGGGTGGGAGACTCAAAGTTCTACCCCTTGGGGCTTTTTCAAAAATGGTTGAGGGGGGTTCGAAGGCTCCTGCAGTCCTGAGGACCGCCACTGCTGTTTGCTATGTCAGGGTGGGAGCCGAGGATGTCCCCTGTCATAGCAAACTTGGTTTGGATTTTGAAATAGAGAGCAGGGAAACCTGTTCTCCCTTTCAAAATGCAAACCAGATTGCTTTTCCACCCGGGGAGCTGCATGTTAGCAGCTCCCTGTTTGGAAAAGCAATTCCGGCTCCTGAAGGATGTGGGGAGCCGGCTGGGATCGTGGGGGCATTGGGGCTACCCTCATGGTTCCCAACGTTATTTATGAGCCATGGGGTATGGGCTTCCGGGTAGAATAGAAATGAGTCATAGATGCTATTTTTCTTACGGTAAGATTAGGATTTGCGCACTAAGAGCAGTGCTCAGCGCAGCCTCAGGTGTGCACGCATTGGATGCACGACTCTAGGGCGTCGGGTGCAAGACTCCAAGCAAAAAAAGTAATCTTTTTCAGATATACATGAAGCTTATGTGTTTAGATCTTGGGTGGCTCTAAAAAGAGCCCTTGTGTTTATTGAGAGATTATAGTACCTATGTAGAGTCTAAAGTTGATGAGGAAGACTCTGTTACCCTCATCTGTAAAATGTACACCATCTCTCCTATAGATGCCATCCATATTGAAACACAGATTGTTGTGGTAAATGGACCCCATCCTATAATTTCAGAGAAAAGCAGAAACAGATTTATTGACATGTTTCCTAGCTTTTTCAATCTGTGGACAAAATTTATTGAACTAGTTCCATTTTTGCCTTTCGCATATGTTAGAATAGACAAAGGCAGTTTGGGGAAAAAGTGATATCAATTCTCCAAAGGTGTCCTTCATGATCATTTCCAGACCTACCCCCGTCAAAGTGCCTAGGTCATTGCCACCGCAGTGCACAATTAGGAGGTCAGGGTGTTCGAGATGTAAAAAGGATTTAACAAATGGCATCAATTGGTGACACTTTAACCCTCTCTGTCCAATCCATTTAATGTCTACATTTGGCAAATCTAGGTCTTTGTCAATTACTCTATTTCCGGCATACGTTTGGCTCCAGAAAATATGGCTGTCTCCCACAATCCACACTCTAAGCATCTTGAAGGGAGGTATGGATGCACTCAAATGGTCTCTGTAAATGAAATGGCAGTTTGAAAAGTGAGATTTTTCTAAAATGGTGGATAAGATGCAGTTTTGAAAAAGAAATAGAAACGATTGGCTGTTTAAAAACATTCTAGTCTAGAAACTAGGGTGCATGTTTCTGATTTTAAAAAGCATGCTTCTTTTTGGTTAAGAAAAACTGTTTGAATGGAACATTACATTAGATAAGGTGAAAATTTGTGAAAAGTCAAGCACACTTGCTGTTTGGATTAGCAACATTGTGTGTTGAACTTGTGACCTGTGTGCTTAGTTAAGTGTTCCATGTACTATTACCATGGTAACAGGCAGTAAGCAGATTGGGGGTAGGGTTCAAACTTATGTCAATTGGAAATGGTTGAAATGTGTAACCAAAAGAAATGTGTGTTAGCTTTTGAATTAATGTGGGAAGTAATGTGATTTGATATTTACATGTATATGTGTGCAGAATGAAAGGGAAACGTTGCCATTTTTTGGTTTTGCTGAATAGTGCAGTACAGGCATTCTACATAAGAAAATCTGGTGTGTTACTGACATACTTCTTAATCTACAAATCAATTTGAAAGGTAAGTTATTAATTTATGAGGAATTGTATGTGGTGTTTTTGTTTTTAATACGATTTATGTGTTTCCCCTGGTAAAGTCAAGGGAGTAGTGTTGCTTGTCTAGAATCACATTATGAGATTAACAAGCCCCTTGCGCCACCAGTGCATCACATTACATGATGCATCAGTGGCGCAGTCTGCTAAGGGATATTTACAAGCACAGGTAAAGTCACCCTGCGTGACTTAACCTGTGCTTGTAAATATCGCCCCTGTTCACACTACATTTTGCGTGTTAAGGCGGGAAATTGGTGTTGCTGTGGGTGTTCCTACACAACACCCATGTCTACTGATGCATTTCCAGGTTTACGAGAAATCGTAAACCTGTAAATGCATCAATTTGTTGTGCCACCAAAGGGGTGGCGTAGGCAAGCAAAACGAGGAGAAATGCTTTCATTTGTCCTCATTTTTCCTCTTTCAATGCGTGCTGCATTCTACGGCACGCATTGAAAGAGGAAAATGCCTGCAGTGATTGCTTTTGTGCAGGAAGGGGCCCCTTCCTTCACAAAAGGAATCTCCCCATGCCGCAGGCATCCTTGCCTGCTCCGGCGCCTGGCAGCTGTTTCTGCGCTAGTGCAGGGGAGAGCACAGGAATGCAAAATATCCTTGTAGATATGTCGCATTCCTGTGCTCTGAAAGTGCTTCAGCTTGGCGCAGCTTGAGGGTTTGCAGTGCAGCGTTGCAGCACTTTCTTGTAGATCTGCCAGGTGGAATGTGTGCAGTCATCGCACTTGTTCCAGACTAGTAAATGTGTTTGGTAAAGTGCAAAGGATACTGTTATTTGTCTATAATCACACTGTGAGTCAGTGTGTATTTGGGAAAATTGTGAGAGAAGCATTTGGGTGCTTCATGTGTTTGCAGGCATGTAAGTGCTTAAAAACCTTTATTGTTGTTAAGTTTTTAAGTATCAATCCACCTCCCATATTAAACATGCTTAAGTCTACTTCAGAGCACATGTTAGGATCCTGCATAAACCGCAATTAGCGAGAGTTGTATTGTCATAGGAAAACGTACCTTGCCTCTGGGAACTCCTACATTGCAACTCATTGGAGATGCGAGGTGAGTCATTACCAAACAGGCTGCTAACATGCGTTAATGCATCTTACAGTCGCCTAGTAAACAGGGCAATATAATTTTCACCGCATTTTTGGCTTGTTTTTAGAAAAATGCGGCGAAATAGCCCTTGTTATTATGCCCTCAGATTTGCTATGACAGATCTGCAACCTCGACTCCCACCCTGCCATAGCAAACAGCAGTTTTCCGGGGGTAGGCACCCCGAGACACAGTTGGAGTGGTGGGAAGTGGTGTTCCCTGGGGCCTTCGACTGCTCAAGAATAGGGGCCACGCGGTCCCTCTCCAACAATATAAAAAGCCCCGTAGGGTGGTCACCACCAGGGTTTAGAGGGACCTTTGAGTCCTCTGAGCCATTTTTTTCAAAAGCCCCGAAGAGTAGCGGTCCCCGGGGCTGGACAGAGCCTTTAAGCACCCCCTACCCAAGTATTTTACTGGGGGAGTACCTTTTAGTCCCCACATCCGTTTATTTTGTAGCACCGAGGGAAGGTGGTCCCCGAGCTACAGGCCCCTCTGGACCACCATCAAATGTAATATTTCAGACCCTGGGATTTGGCCCCCCCAGGCAGCTAATTTTTAAACAAGCACAGGAGCCCGTACTTCGTTATTTTTTTTACGGCGGATCCATGCACCCTGCGTACATTTCTAAAAAAAAACATGCCTTAGGATACGGATTGTTTTAAACTCCTGTGCAGTATGCAAGTAGTCGTCTAATCACTTTTACAGTTGTGTTTCAGGCCTACAATTCTCCAGTCAGTATAGCTACACTGCAGCAAACACCCTTTCACTGCTCTTGCAATGCCATAGTGAATTTTCAGTACTATGTACTAATCGATTCAGTAAAGTAAAAATCAACCAGTTATAAATTCATCCAGTGTACTACTCCAATTATTCAGTCAGTATGCATGTACTGATGCAGCAAGCCAGGTCTTAGGACATGGACTGCTTCAAACTCCTATGCACTATGCATGTAGTGGTCTAACCACCGTCACAATTGTATTTAAGGTCTACAATTCCTTTGTCAGTATCTATATAGAATGTATTTGCATAGTAATACAAAAGTATAATTTATAAAATTATGCATATACATGTATTTATGTTTATTTTTTTTAGATATTGTTTATCATCATTAAAATAAAGTTATCATGCCTGAAAAATCAAGAAAGAGAAAAAGAGAGCTAAAGGACAGTTACTTGAAGAAAACTCAACAAGAAGTGTTGGATGAGCAACATCATGTGGCCAAAAAGACAACATCTTCTGGTAAGACTACTAAGAAATTTATTAAAAATCTTTCTAGGCCCAAAAAGAATGTTCAGAATGTTAAAACCAGTGACAACACTTCAACCACAAAAAATAATCAAAATAATAGGAAAGGAAAAAAAGCAAATGTACAATAAACAAAATGGACATATGGTAAAAGAAGACAAAATCAGTATAAAGTGATACGCAAAAAAATATTTTATAATAGAGTAGTACATAATTTGCTGAAAAATATGAAGAAATATAAAAAGAGATCACTATTTTATAAAAAGAAGAAGCATGTTCAATCCATTGTTGAAAAGGCTTTTGAAGTAAAATTTAATTTAGTTTTAAACAGAACTTCCTCAAAAGATAAACCAATACATTTAATGAAGGCCAAAAGTAAGAGGAAAAGAGTAATTAACAGAACAAATTCTTATGATTTTTTTTTTGGGGGCGGTGGAAACACAGTTCAAGTTCAGAGCCTTTCTTTAATGAAGAGAGTTATTTTTAGACCAATGATTTGTTGCATGCAGTTGACACCAGTGGTCGAGCTTATGAGGTTAGAAATGGTTGTCCAATTGACAAAGAAAAAATGGTTCCCAGAAATGAAGAAGTGATAGCTGATGAAGTTCTAGGCAGACGTGCTAAAGCCCCAGTGTACACTTGGGATTGCGTTAGTATTTGTAGTATACGACAAGAATCTATTGATCTTTTACGTAATTCCTTACGAGAATATAGGCAAAAAAGTGTTAAACAAAAGATTAAGATGTTGCTAGGACAAGACCCTTGCAGAGTTAGAAAAAATACTGGTTTGCAAGGTCATTCTCTGGCTTGTCTTTCTAGAAAAGTATGTCACAGTGTTTTTAATAATTTCAGGATGTTAGCAGTACATCATACTCAAATGCGGAAGTTAGTCACAAGATTGTATTATGCAAAAAGTCCAGCACTAAAATTAAATGAGTTGAACAGTGCTCTTTTGCGTGGGTCAGTTTCAGATGTAAAGAAGATTTGTGATGACATTGAGTTTTGTTACTTTGGTCCTGAAAAAGAGAGTGCAGAAACTGATACATTAATAGAAGAAAATGTTGAAGAGAATGTTGAACATAGTAGTACAAAACATTTTGAAGGTGAAATTACAAAGTTTAAGGTGATTTCAGGTGAAAGGCCAAATTATTCTTGTATTTGTTGCCAGTGAACTCACTTTAAAATTCAGACTACAAGTGTTGATTTGTATTTAAAAAGTGAAGGAGAAAATAATGATATGTGGAAGGAATTTGCAACTTATTTGTTGGTAGAGAATTGTTTTGATTTGGGTTCTGATCAGCGTATTTGTAAATATTGTTATAACAAATTAGATGAGAATAAAATCCCCGCTAGAGCTGTTCATAATAATCCAGAGTTGGTTGCTATTCCTTCAGAACTGATAGATTTAAATAGCTATGAGTTTATTCTCATTCAATGTGTGTACCCGTTTCAGGCTATTGTTCGTATGGAGCCTAAAACAGGTAAATTGCCTCCTTCAGATTTACAGAGAGGATTAAAAGGAAGAGTTGTATATTTACCATAAGATTTAAAGAAAAATATTGAAACTATTGGTGTAGAGAGTGTAGAAAATGAACCACTAGTTATTCTAGTTAATGGTGTTCCTACTAAGAGTAAGAAAATCTGGCAGGAGTTAGTGGATGTTAGGAAAGTGCAGAAGGCAACTTTGTATTTAATAAAAAACAATGAGTACTATAAAAATGTTTATATGAGAGAAGAAGAAATACTTTTAGCAGAAGATACTGAAACGTCAAGTGGACAAATTGAAAAAGTGGATTAGTTCAAGTAGTGAAGAAATCTACGAACATTACAGTGTACATCCACTTCATTCAAAAGAAGTAATGGGAAATACTATTGAGTTATTCCAAATAAAAAAAGAGAAGGGAAGTCCAATGAGTGTATGGGACGAAAGCTTGGAAGCATGTTGTTTTCCGCAGTTGTTTCCAACAGGAAAAGGAGGACGATATGATGAACGACCTGTGCAAATTCCTGCATCTGAATATCAGGCAACAAGATTATATGCAAAAGATCCAAGATTTCAACAATGTATCCGTTATATATTTCATCTTTTGTTTGAAGGTGACTTCTCTGGACTTTCATATGCAATCAATCACATATTGAAAATGTAAGTACTTCTGCAAAATGTTTCTGCAAAGGATTTTATGGATAAAGTGCACCAGAGGGCTGATCACTTAGTATCTCAGCTGATTAATCTGATGGCCTGTTAGCGTGGCACTAATGAATATTGTTACCATCGTCATGGATAACTGAAATGTATGCTACGGAACTTAGGAACTCCTACATGGTTCCTTACCCTAAGCTATGCTGAGTACACTTGGGATGATTTACTTGAATTTCTTCGAGAGGTAAATTCCAATATAAAAAATACTGAATACAAGACACCTGGAGAATTGTGCTCTTTGGATCCTGTTAATGTATGCAGGCATTTTAATCATAGATTTGAAGCTATGATGTCTTTTATCTGCAATAAAAAAAATCCTCCTCTTGGTGAAGTGGTGGATTTCTTTTGGAGAAAGGAGTATCGAGCAAGAGGTGCTCCTCATATACATATGTTATTATGGATCAAGGATGCCCCAAAATTCGGAACAGATTCAGTTGATACTGTTTTATCTTTTATTGAAGAATATGCTACATGTGCTGTACCCAAAAGCACAGAAGAAAAAAACTTAAGACAACAAACCTTATGATTCCAAAGCCATCGTTGTGGAAAATATTGTAGACGAAAGTACAAGTCTAAGAAAAAGTTTTATACCAAATGTCATTTTGGTTTTCCACGTTCTGTAATATCCAAAGGAAGAGTGAACAGTTTTATGTCAGCTATGCGAAATACCATCACAAGAAAGTCTCCAAAAAATACCTACAATTTAAGAAGAAGCAAAGAGTCAAATTACATAAATGACTACAATCCAGTTATTCTGTCCATGTGGAATGCTAACATGGATATTTAGTACGTTGCGGACAATTCCATTGCTGTTGCTCGATATGTAACGTCCTACATTACAAAATCAGAAAAGACGGAATTGAAAGAAATATGGGAAGAGATTTTGCACAAGAAGACTCTAAGTAAGAAAGTATAAAGTTTCAGTTTGAAGATGTTATCCCATCAAGAAATTGGAGAATATGAATGCTCAGATCAGTTATCATCTCAAGTCTATACTCCAAATCTAGAAGAATAACTTGGGTGAGTCTAGGTCTTGCTGCAATGCGAAATCGGGTACTGAAATCTGTTCAAGAAATTGAATATTTAGCAGAAACAGATCCAGAAAGTACAGATATTTTGCAAACGAATATGTTGGATACATATTACTCAAATAGAAGTCATCATCTTGAGAACATGTGTCTCTATGAAGTGCTGCAAAACTACACTTTTAAACGGGAATACTACGTAGAACATCAATGATGGAAAATATGGAGTGATTGGTTCCGAAGGATGTTTGGTGAAACAAACTAAAGGAAATTTGATTAATTACAGGAAGCTGAGTTGCAACACTGCTGATAAAAGGGACTTTTACTATTTAGCTATTTTGCAATTATTCAAACCGTGGCGTTCAGAATTGGAATTACTTGGAGAATTTCATCCTTCAATGCTTGTAAAGCTACCATAGAATGCACTGTTTTTGCAAATTATGTGAAAATGTTGAACGATGAAATTGATCAAGAAGCTACTATTGCAGCTGAGATTGCTAGAGACAGTTCTCAAGACAGTCAAAGTTCTACTGCGCTGAGTCAAGATCAAATAGGACAACCAATTGTTGAAAATGAAGCAGCGATCGCCATGAATGAGGTGGAAATAGCAATGCATCAAGCTGAAGAAGATGTAACGTACTTAGCAAACTTGGAATAACAATTAAATGTTGAACAGAAAGAAATATATCAGCAAGTGAGACAACAGATTGATCATGTTTTTCTTCATGAAAAGAACGAATGCACATGCACATCTTTTCAACCTATCCGAATGTATGTGAGAGAACAAGCAGGAACAGAAACAAGTTTCTTAATTAATGTAATCACCAGTTATCTACAGAAAACAACTGAGTCACATTTGTCTTGTGTTGAAACTGCTCCAACTGGGTTAGCGGCACACAACGTTAAAGGAATTACATCACATCGTTTGCTGATGCTACCTGTGGAGCATGAAAACAAATTGGAATATCACAAGCTTCTGGAGAACCTTGTTGTGAAGTTTCAAAAGTGCTGAAGAAAATGAAACTTCTGATTATTGATGAGGTAAGCATGGTCTCAAACTTAATGCTTGCTTTTGTGCATTTAAGAATGCAGCAAATTCTTACAACAGAGTATGATGTCTTATTTGTAGGAAAAATGTCATAGTTTTGGATATCTACTGCAACTTACTCCTGTAAAAGGACAACCAGTATTTAAAACACTTGGCATGAAGACACCAGAAAGTCTCTGGGTAGTGTTGTAAATGTTAACATGTGAACATTTGGTCATATTTTGAATACAAGGAACTCATTACAAATATGCGACAGGCAAATGATGTTGATTATGTTTGCCTAGCAAATTACCAAGTTCCTACCTAATATTTTTAAAGCCAAAGTTTTAGGAACATAATTCGGCCTCTGAAGAATGTATTAATATGTATTATTACGATTACTAGCGCTAAATTTCAATAAAAAAGGATTTAAATATTACCATTTGGCCTTGAGGAAAGGTGTTTGATTGAATTATGGACTGTTTGTCTTGCACATTGTCTCGGCATATAGTTTTAAGCAACAACATTTACAGTGTTTATAAATTGAAGTTATATAATTTTCTTACCAGTAAGCATTTCATATATGTGTGACTTGTATTATATGGTATGTTATTGAGGATGGATTCTTGTTTTTTTAAACAATCTTATTGATTGGTTTTATTTTGCCCGCTGTTATGTGACGAGTATGATTGAAATCCCTGTTTCTAGTGAAATTCAATATATTCTGAGAACAGCAAAAAAGGCAAAAAAAATTATTTGGAAAAAGTAAAAATTATTCTGCATTGTATAGTATTATGTATTATAACTGTATTTTTCTTCTCTTTTACAGATCCCAATTCTAAAATATCACATTTTCACAAATTTGTTTGATAAAAACAACAGAAAAATATGTCTAGCATTTTTTATTTCTATTACTGTGAAGGTAAGTTTAAGTAGTAAAATGCACAATAGCCTGTGTTTGCAAACAGGTGAAGAAAGTAGAGATGGACGGAGTAGATATGTGTGGAAAGTTGCTCTGTGGGTGTTTTAAGTTACAGAATAAAGTTAACATGAATACTGAGGGGCAGATTAATGTTAACTGGCGCATCCCGAGGGATGCGCCAGTTAACATGCGCCACAGTGCGCCACAGCTACGCCACCCATGGTGCGCCGCATTTATGATGCGGCGCACCATGGGGCAAAAACGGCACAGATGCGTGACGCATCTGTGCCGGAAATGTGGCGCATTGCTGGAGTTGCGCCGCAAGCGCGACGCAGCTCCAGCAATGCTCTGGGGGGGCCTATTCTTTCAATGCTGCCTCAAGCCTTACGCCTGCTTCAAGCAGGCGCAGGGTTTTGACGCAGCATTGCCCTGAAAGTGACTGAGTGAAATCTCATAGATTTCACTCAGCCACTTTCAGGAGGCGTTCCTGGGCAGGAACGCCCCCCCTGCGCAGGAACGCCTCCTCATGGCGCAGTGCTGTACAACGTGACGCATCTCCTAGATGCGTCACGTTGTAAATAGGGCGCAGGGATGCGCCACGTTTCCGTGCCGTTGCGTCACGCAACGGCGGCGTAAACGTGGCGCAAGCCCTTCATAAATCTGCCCCTGAGTGTCACTGGGGGCCAACTAACCCAGCATATATGTGTAGAAAGCATCATGTGCCAACAATATGTCACTTTTTGTAACATAGTGATAGCGCAAAAAAATCTTTCATATTTACAAGGAGAGGAAAGGCAGTCTGTGTACCTTTTCTTTTCCATGTAAATACGACTTCATCATACACACCACTTTATGTTGAAAGTGCGTTTTATAGGTGTTGCTGTGCGCAATTGCACAGAACAAGACACATCACCAGGTATATCAGAAATTATAAATCTGGACATGTGTGTGAATACTGCACCATCCTCCAATTGATGTAACAAGGCACAACAAGGAGAATTCTTTTTATTTATCCTCATTTTTCTCTTTCAATATATGCAATAATGCACAGCATACATTGAAAGAGAAAAATGTGTTCACTGATTGTTTTTGTGCAAGAAGGTGGGCCTTTTTGTACAAAAATAAACTCCATATGACACAGATATTCTTGCTCCATCGTGCAAGGGTGCCTATGTCACCACATGGCTGTAGCTTAAACAGCACTGCAAAGGGAAGCACAGACTTGCAACATATTTATGTACATATGTTCCATCCCTGTGCTTCGGAAGTACGTCATCACGCTGTAGCTAAAGATCTTACCGTGTCATGCTGCAGCACTTCCTTATAGTTCTACATTCACCATGTACCACAAATGCATTCTTTCAGTCAATTATGCAGTACGTATACATTCATCTAAACTTTCACACACTAGCATACAAATTTACCTCTTTCTTTAACCAGAGTAGTTAGTTCTGAAAATAACTTTTTTTTGTTTTTTTGTAGTTTTGTTTTTTTTTGTTAATTTTTCGTTTTTTGCTTTTGTTTTTTTTGCTTTTTTTTATAAAGAAAAAAGTCAACAGGACGAAACAAAACCTTGAACTTTGAGGGAATAAAAAAAAACTAGCATTGATGGTTATCAATTGCTCTGCAAACTAGGTCTAACGATTGCTCCACATACCAAATTAAACTATAGCACTTCAATCAATCAATCAATCAGCGTACATGTAAAGTGTGCTACTTACCCATGAGGGTCTCAAGGTGCTGAGGGGAGGGGGAGGGGTGCCGCTACTGCTCGAAGAGCCAGGTCATGAGGAGTTTTCTGAAGGCGAGTAGGTCTTGGGTCTGCTATAGGTGGGTGGGGAGGGTGTTCCAGGTCTTGGCGGCTAGGCTGGAGGTCGTTCGTTGGATGCGGGGGATGGCGGCGAGAGCGAGGCTGGCAGAGCGGAGCTGGCGGGTGGGGGTGTGGAAGCTGGGTCTGCTGTTAAGGTAGGCTGGTCCGGCGTTGTGGAGTGCTTTGTGTGCGTGGGTGAGGAGCTTGAAGGTGATCCTCTTGTCACCGGGGAGCCAGTGTAGGTCTCTCAGGAGAAGGGTGATGTGGCTGCAGCGGGGGACGTTGACGATCAGTCGTGCGGAGGTGTTTTGGATGCGTTGGTGCGTCGCAGGTGTTTGGCTGGGATTCCTGCATAGAGTGCATTGCCGTAGTCCAGTCTGCTGCTGACGAGGGCCTGTGTCACCGTGCTTCTTGTTTTGGTCGGGATCCACTTGTAGAACTTACGTAGCATGCAGAGGGTGTTGTAGCAGGAGGAGGAGATGGCGTTGACCTGTTTAGACATGGAGAGGGAGGAGTCAAGGATAAATCCTAGGTTATGTGCATGGTCGGTGGGTGTCGGTGCTGTTCCCAGTGTGGTAGGCCACCAGGAGTTGTCCAAGGCTGAGGGGGTGGTTCCGAGGATGGGGACCTCCATTTTGTCCGAGTTCAGCTTCAGATAGCTGTTCCTCATCCAGTCAGCGACGGCCTTCATTCCCTCGTGGAGGTTGGTTTTGGCGGTGTGTGGGTCCTTCGTATGGGAGAGGATGAGCTGGGTGTCGTCGGAGTAGGAGATGATGTTGAGGTTGTGATGGCGGCCCACTTGTGCGAGGGGGGCCTTCACTTCACGCAGTGCATTCTAACTTTCCCAAATTGGGGACATATGTCTGGTGGCGATGTTGAAGGTGATGCCCCAGAGGTACTTGGTATTGCCGCTGGTGGAGGTACATTTTGGCGCAGTCTTCTACACTCTTCGTGAGCATAGTTCAAAGGATGCAGGGATTGGAGGTGCTTGCGCATACTAATCAGTGCCACTGGAGTATTTTTTATTAGGATCTCATCTGGACAGCACAGCCTGGCAAATCTTGCATGTCACCTTGGTGGCATGCCATTTCTTTTGCCCCTCCGGTAAAGTAAAACATTTCCATACGATGGATGTGTATTTTTCAGGAGTGGGAGGTTCTGAAAGAACTTCTTCAGCAACAAAATGATCAGAATCAGATGATTCTTCCAGTGGTGTAGCCATTTTTGTCTCTAAAAAAGAAATTCAGGTCTCCAATGACGAAAAAGTGAGGTTCTTCTCAGGACAGGTGTTCTCCTAAGGAAGGTCTAAGAAGAGTAATTGAAATGGGTGGGGTTCTTCAATAGTTAGCACAGTAATTTTTATAAACTGATCAAATCTCAATTTTTTTGGTCACATGGGATCCGCGTTGGGTGTGTACATGCAACACGCACCAAGCGTAACTTCGCGAAAGTGCATTTAAAAGTAATATATATTTTTTAAATAAAAGAATATTTAATTTTTTGCCTTAATATTTATATTAAATACATAGATATATATATATATTTTTGCACATTGAAAAATTTGGAGGAAGTCGCGCCCCACCCACGTTGAACACGTAGATGACGTCATGCAGAAACGCGCGAGTGTAGCGTAATATGTATATGTCGCGTATGCGCTTGAAGTCGTATATGGGTCACATACCGAACGCGCAGGGAAATACGCACTTATCACACACCCTACGCGGATCCTACAGAACAATCCTAAACTGGAGGCTAGGTTCCGCGCGGTAATCGAGTAATGTGCGCTTTGGGTGCGCGACTCCCTAAAAATATTTGAAAAAGAAAAAAACATTGAGATGTCATCAGTGATGTCATCAGTGATGTTACTGACCATGTCATGAAGGATGTAATATGTGACATCATCAGCAGTGGATTGCGGGCGTGCGAGTTATAGTGATTACAACTAACTATAACGGAGGAATTTCAATGGTTTTGTACGAGTGAAATGTTCAGCTAACTATAACACCTCTGAAACCTATGGTTTTTTCAGTGAATTTTTAAGGTTTTTTAAATGCTAATTCCTAACTATAACATATGTCAAACCTATGTTTTTTTCAGTATATCTACATATATATATATATATATATATATATATATATATATATATATATATATATATATATATATATATATATATATTCACTGAAAAAACCATAGGTTATAGACCATATATAGTTAGGAATTAGCATTTACAAAACCTTATTTTACTCACACAAAACCATTGAAATTCGCATATATAGTTAGTTGCACTAACTATATATCGCGCACCCGCAATCCACTGCTGATCATGTCACATATTACATCATTCATGACATGGTCAGTGACATCACTGATGACATCACTGATGACATCTCAAATGACATCACTGATGGCATCACTGATGACAACATCCAGTGACTGTATGTTTCTGTAAGTTAAAATATGTCTTACATATTGAAGAATGAGTGGATGTATAAGTGTCTGGATGAAGGATTTAGTAGGTGCATGACTGACTGTATGAGTGAGTGAATAAATGTGTCTCACTGAGTGCATGGGTTAGTGACTAAACTGTCTTAATTTGTGCATCATTATGTCTGTTGTTCTGTAAACTGCTGCATGTGTTGATCAGTAGCTATATGAGTAACTATATGGGTTATTGATTGGTTGCCCAAGTATTTGTATGGGAGACTGAGTGTGTGTGTGGGTGGCTGGGAGGTGTATGACTCTGTGCATAGATGTGTGAGCAGTTGATTCACTAGATGTATGGGTTCAAAAGTGCATGTGGAAACAGCTGTATGGGCGGTTGACTGTGTGCATGAGTGTATTGGTGAGTGAATGGATATCTCAGTGCTACATGTCAAAGTAAGTACATATGTAAAACACAGTACATGTGAGAGTTGACATATATAAATAACTGTGCATAAGAGCCAGTGAATGTGTGAGTGGCTATATGGATCATTGTGAACTTGTATCAGGGATTGTATAAGAGAGTAAATATGTGTTAGTATATGTTTGAATAAGTAAGGTGTGTATAACTGTATAGTTGAGGAAATGGAGGTGTGATTGATTATTTGCATGACTGACTAGGTGTGTGAGTAACTCCATGGATGAGTGACAGTCTGTGAGTGTCTGTTTACACTGAGTGTATCTAAGGTTATATTAGAGTCTGAAGAGGTTCATCGTTTAATCACATGAATGATGTCATCAGTGATGTGATCAGTAATGTCAAATGAGATGTCATCAGTGATGTCATCAGTGATGTAATTTGAGATGTCATCAGTGATGCCATCAGTGATGTCATCAGTGATGTCATTTGAGATGTCATCAGTGATGTCATCAGTGATGTCATTTGAGATGTCATCAGTGATGTCATTTGAGATGTCATCAGTGATGTCATCAGTGATGTCACTGACCATGTCATGAATGATGTAATATGTGACATGATCAGCAGTGGATTGCGGGTGCGCGATATATAGTTAGTGCAACTAACTATATATGCGAATTTCAATGGTTTTGTGTGAGTAAAATAAGGTTTTGTAAATGCTAATTCCTAACTATATATGGTCTATAACCTATGGTTTTTTCAGTGAATTTTCAAGGTTTTGTAAATGCTAATTCCTAACTATATATGGTCTATAACCTATGGTTTTTTCTGTGAATATATATATATATATATATATATATATATATATATATATATATATATATATATATATATATATATATATATATATATATATAACATTTCTATGGCAAAATGAAACCTCTCATTTTGTTCCTTTGCAAATTAAATGTTTTAAGTGTTAACACTTTATTCCAATCAAGATTACTTCAGGTGTGCCATACTTTTGTCATAAGTAAGACTGTTAGCGCTCTAGTTGTTCTTTAGAACACTCTGGGACATTCTGTCACTGGGCTATAGTTGGGCTACATCTGGCTGATATTTGGGCTACATTTGTTTTTTTTTGTGTCTGGTGGCCATCTTTGGGCTACATTGGGCTACATTGGGCTACATTGGGCTACATTTGGGCTCCAACATATATATAGCCCAATGTAGCCCAATATATATTTTTCAAAGTTAATTTTCGTAAAAACCACTGGAGCATATATCTTGAGACATAGCAAAGGCACATCGGGCTACCAGTCCCTACAATTTTGCCAAGTTTTGTGGAAATCCATTCAGCCGTTCGAGCTAAAAGTGAGTCCAACCGCCCTATGGAAAACTCAATGTTAAAAACACGTTTTGGGACCCCCCTTTTTTCTCGGCCCCCGCTTGACGAAACCCTCCCAAATTTTCAGGGGCTGCTCAGAAACAAAATGTGCCATTTTCCTGAAAATGTCAGCCAATTCCGTCCACAAACGCTAAAGTTATTCGACATAGAATTTTCAGAAATCCCATAGGAAAAAAATCCTAACTATATATACCTACTGGCTATCGCCAGTAGGTAATATATATACCGTGGGAATTTCAATGGTTTTATGTCAGTAAAATTTCCAGGTAACTATAACTGTTGTCAAACATATGTTTTTTCAGTGAATTTAGTAGGTTTTTTAAATGCTAATTCCTAACTATAACTGGTGTGAAACCTATGGTTTTTTCAGTGAATTTCATAGGTTTTTTAAATGCTAATTCCTAACTATATATAGGGCCTCAAACCTATGTTTTTTTCAGTGAATTTCAAAGGTTTTTAATAGCAAATTTCTATAGCTATGAAATATAATATTTTTTATAATGAATCCTATATTGTATATTTATGTAATACTATTTTTTTTATGTATATTGTTCATGTTTTTTGTTTTTTTTGCCCTGGAGCGCTCCCGGTGCGCATACCGGTGAGCGCACCGGTAAGCGCAGTATTGCGCGCGTCCCGGTGCGCATACCGGTGAGCGTCCCGTTAGCACTATTGCCGCAAACGAAAACATCATCGTGACGTATCGCGTAGCCGCGTCCGCGTGATACGCATGGCGTAAGCGCACCCGTAAGCACCCGAGCGCATACGATCGCGCTACGTAAGCGCGTTGGGTCATGTGACCTAAAAATAACACTTTTTATTGGTTCAGGACAGTTTTGGTTTCCAAACGATGAAAGCCCTGGTCATGTGAGCTGAAAATAACACTTTTCATTGGTTCAGGACAGCTTTGTTTTCCTAGTGATGCAAGCCCCCACCTTTTTTCCTCATTCCCACTTTGTACTTTGAGTGAGGAAGACCTGTTTCCAAACCTATTAGTACCTATTTGTACTGAGAAATGGCTACAGTAGCAGCAGCAGCAGGAGCATCTCAGCCACCACCACCACCACCACCACCAAGAGGACCACCACAACACCACAGTGGTGGAGATAAAGAAGAGGAGGAGAAGGAGGAAGAGAGGCGGCGCTACCTGCCAGAAGATACTACCCCCTACAAGCCAAAGGAGCACATTGTGTGGGAATTTTTTAAAATCCCAAGGGGCCAAAAGAAAGTAAATGCGCCAAAGGTTACTTGTTTGATCTGTGGCACTGTACTTTCCAGGGGGAACCCTGCCAAAAAATATTCTTTTGGCAACAACACCATAATTCGCCACATGCAACGCCGGCACCCTAACAACTATAGTGCAGCAGAGGTCAGAGAACTGACCAGAAACCCTCCCCAATCTTTTCCCAGCACCTCCAAAAGTACCCAACCCACTCCATCGGGACCAGAGACAAGGGAGATGGTCCCAAACATCCAAACCCAGTTTGGAAATTTCAAAATTGTTTGCGTATTTTGTGGGCGTACAATTTGCTATGGTGAGCAAAGTGTTAAACTCATCAACCGTGCTGGTGACAACCACAAGTGCCCAAAGAAACCTTAATTTTTTCCTGATTTTTTTTGCTCCAGTTGAGCCGTTTACAATTTCCTGTTTTTTGTTTGTCCCCATAAAAATTCCAAAAAATATATAAAATTGTTCATAAAAGCCAAAAAAAGTACAAAATGTTCAAAAAAACAATAAAAAAAATATAAAACAACAAAAAGAATTAAAAAACACCTCCAATTTATAAAAAAATGCTACATTTTTTTAAAAATCTGTCATTCTTTTTTCCCTATGGTACGCTCCCCGGTACGCTCCCCAGTGCACGTACCGGGTGCTCCCCCCGCACAAATCAAAAAAAAATATATTTTTTTTTTGCCCGCGGGCCCTTTTATGGCCCCCACATCAAACCTAGGGGGTCAGGGGGGGGGTCTACCCTGCCCCCTTTTGGTCATTTCCCCCTTAGTTTTTGCCACCTCTTGTGTCTCGATCCTACCAAGACACAAGATGGCGGCCGCTCCGGACTGTTTGGAATGTTGACAGACACCCGAGAGCCAATCAGCTTTCCGCTCGCGAACTCGCGTATCGCGCTGGAGCGTGTCCCGGTGCGCGTACCGGGGCGCGCTTATAGATATATATATTTGTTTGAACCTAAATTACTCAAAATCCACTGGAGCACATATCTTGAGACATAGCAAAGGCACATCGGGCTACCAGTCCCTACAATTTTGCCAAGTTTGATGGAAATCCATTCAGCCGTTCGGTCTAAAAGTGAGTCCAACCGCCCAATGGAAATTACCATGGAGAAAACACGTTTTGGGACCCCCCTTTTATCTCGGCCCCCGCTTGACTAATCCCCCCCAAACTTTCAGGGAAAGAGCGGAGCGAGGCAAATTTCAGGACATTTTCAGGCAGATTCCTAAACCGGCGCCAACGTAATTCCCAATAGAATGTTGCAGATTCCCTATGGAAAACAATCCTAACTATAACTACCTACTGGCGACCGCCAGTAGGTAATATATATATATATATATATATATATATATATATATATATATATATATATATATATATATATATATATATATATATATATATATATATATATATATATATATATATATATATATATATATATATATATATATATATATATATATATGCAAAGCACCCAATCCAGGAACCCTCGAACTCCAGATGCATCGGAGCACTTCAAGGCAAGGAAAGAGGAGCCGCCCCCAGGTTTGCAGTGAGCAATTTAGTTTTTATTCGGTGAAGCTCGCCCTGCCATCATAACGTTTCGGCCTTCACAGAGGCCTTGATCACTTGATCATATATATATATATATCCAAAACTCCTCCAAAGAAGAAGAGGCCACAGCAGGGGAAACGTTGAAAGCATCTTTATTCTGGAACACCAGCAGTGGCAATTCAAAAACACCCGCAGTGGCGAATGCATTTCGGCGTCATCTTGCCTTCTTCAGCGCCGGGGGTGTGTGTGTCAGGATGCGGGCGTGTATCAGGGATTAAATATCCTGCCCCATCCTGGTTCGTAGAGAGCTGCTCTGCCCCCAAAGGTGAGTTCCAATCGCCTATACCTCCTTCAGGCCGCCCCCATGTGTGGCGCCTACAGGTCCCAGCCTGCAATGTTCCTTACTGGTAGGTATTGCGGGGGTGGATCAGCGTTATGATGTAAATGAACCCCAAAGTCAAAGTGTCCCTTGAACAGGATGCCTCCTCGAGTCCCCAGACCGCACCAACCCCCATGCCACAAGGATCCATTAGGCGGGGGCAGGGCTGGAAATTCGCCCGACGTGAAGTCGAATGACCTCAACACCACCCCATCTCCTCCCGGGCTAGGAGGTGGGTCCTGGTCATTCTGGTAACCCGGTTTCCAAAGAGAGTTCCACCGAAGCAGAGACCAGTGAGTCCACTAACTATAACGGAGGAATTTCAATGGTTTTGTACGAGTGAAATGTCCAGCTAACTATAACACTCCTGAAACCTATGGTTTTTTCAGTGAATTTCTAAGGATTTTTAAATGCTAATTCCTAACTATAACATATGTCAAACCTATGTTTTTTTCAGTATATATATATATATATATATATATATATATATATATATATATATACAACTCATACATCACAAGATGGTAAATATTTCACAGCTCCTTGTGAAATATGGGTTTCTCCTTCATAAAGACAGCTTAAACCTCTCTGCACAGCTTTTGCGTCGTCCATAGTTTCCCCACATTCAATTCTTTTTTGACAGACAACAAATTAGTGCCCCTTGGTAGTTGCACCTTGCAGAGAACAGCTTCACCAATCTTTTGCTTCTACCAGCATATTGTGTTATTTGGGATAACTAATTGAATGTTTTTCTAAAATTCTACATTTTAACCACATGATCAAATATTTTTCTCTACCAAATATTGTATAGTTTCACGTAACAGTTTCAATAAAGGGGCAGATTTATGTTGGACTTGCGCCACGTTTGCGTCACGCAACGGCGGCTTAAACGTGGCGCATCCCTGCGACCCATTTACAACGTGATGCATCTAGGCAGATGCGTCACGTTGTAAAGCCCTGCGCCACATGTGGGTGTTCCGGCGCAGGGTGAGCATTCCGGGGCAGGTCCGCCTCGCAAAAGTGGCTGAGTGAAATCTACAAGATTTCACTCAGTCACTTTTAGGCCAATGCTGCGTCAAAACCCTGCGCCTGCTTGAAGCAGGCGTAAGGCTTGATGCAGCATTGGACAGATAGGGCACCCCCCGAGCCTTACTGGAGCTGCCTCGCGCTTGTGACGCAACTCCAGCAATGCGCCACCTTTACGGCACAGATGCGTCACGCATCTGTGCCGTTTTTGCCCCATGGTGCGCCGCATTGTAAATGCGGCACACCATGGGTGGCGGAGCTGCGGCGCACAATAACTGGTGCATCCCTGGGGCCAGTTATTGTAAATCTGCCCCAAAGTGTTTTTTCCCTGTTTGAAAAATACAAAAAAACACATGTATCTAACTGTTGCCACAAAAATACACTTGCAAAGATAGATAGACAGACGGACAGACAGACAGACAGACAGACAGACAGACAGACAGACAGACAGACAGACAGACAGACAGACAGACAGACAGACAGATAGATTGCCTGTGGCTGTTACAGTTTAAAAATTATAGTTTTAACCTCCCTGTGATTGGATATTTTATCACCTGTTTTGTGTTTTAAACTTGTGTTTTTTCCTGCCCATTAGTGCTGCCATTTAACGTGTTGAATTGTGGGATTTGCAGTCCAAACTCTGTAGTTTTTCCCTCTTATTGCTGATGACTTTCAGTTTTCCCTCCAAATTTCTCCTTTGCTCTGTGCTAAGACCTGTATGTTAAAACAGTGCACCCCAGCCACCATTTTGTGTTCACAAGCCAGTGAAACCAGCCCCCTCCCCCCCGCGCAACAGGGATATTCTACATCAGAGGGTGCTTCTTTGAGCTGTTTAAACTGTGTTTACTAGCGACTGTGAACTTCATTTTTAGGCCAGTAGAGGAAGTGAAGTTTTATTCAAACAGTATTGTAAGATTTCAAGTTAGTGAGGCCTTTACCTGCAGAAGTCCAAAGTGTGGAGTGAGCCTGTCTGTCTCCTAGGAGAGTCTGAACAGGAAAAGCAGCTTCCCACTCCCTGACCAGCAAACCTTGTCTGAGGTCGCTGGGACCTTATATGGTCTGATAATGGGTGTTACATGTGTACACTGACTGGTGGCTTTATCTGATGTTTCTATTGGATTAGGGTTAGTGTCCTCATTGGATGGGTATTTGAGTGTTCTGATTGGTTTCTGGGTCTGTGGTTCAATCAATATAGGGTTGGGACTAGGGCTAGGGTTAGGATGTCTATTGGAAGTAGGGACTAGGGTTTCCTGTTATTGGTTGTTGGGACTAGTGTGGGACTAGGGCTGGGGTAGACTTTTAATTGGAAGTAGCGATTAGGGCTTCTGGTGTGATTGGTTGCTGGACTGGTTGTGGGACTAAGAGTAGGGTTAGTCTTTCTGTTGGAAGTAGGGACAATGGCTTCCTGTGCCATTGGTTGCTTGGACTTGGGGTCGGACTACTGGTAGGGCTAGGGCCTCTATTGTATGTAGAGATTAGGGTTTTTGAACTGATTGGGTGCTTGGACTAGGGCTAAGATTGGCTGTAAGGTCCTGGTCTCCTATTGGTTCTAGATTTTTAGGGCTAGTGTTGTGATTGGATAGTGTTAGGGCTAGGGTTCCCATTGGCTGACGGGGTCACCTGATTACTAGGGCTATAAAAGGCCAGGCTTAGGGCGTCTCAGCCCGGGCGTCAAGGCTAAGGGCGGAGAGGACAAGGACAGTTGCCTGTTTGAGCCTGTTAAGGGCGGAGAGGACAAGGGCAGCTGCCTGTTTGAGTCTGTTAAGGGCAAAGAGGACAAGGGCATTTGCCTGTTTGAGCCTGTTCAAGACTGACCAGGGCCAGGGCGAGAAATGCTGCCCAATATACATACCTCCATTATGCATATATATACTTTCAATGTACTTATGGATCTATATATTTCACTTTCTTCTAAGTTAGCATTTCCAATGCACTTCCCTATTTCTCAGCCTATACTTCGCTCAATAGATCCTCTACATCCACTCTCTCATTTAACCCCATACCACTACTATGATCCCCAAAATAACCCTTTCTAGACTCTCTCCTACTCTACCCCTCCTTGTATCATCTTACACCTCTTTTACAATACCGATCCCCCAAAACAAACCTTTCTAAACTCTTCCCTCTTTTCTACCCCTCCCCAACCCTTCTCAATCCAAATAACTGACTAACATATCCACCATTAAAATTACTTTCATGTTTCACCATTCTAATTCAACACTAATCCTGATGGGTTCCAGAGTAGCGTGCTACTTGCGCTTCAAAACCCCATCAGGGGTGGCAAGCGCTATATAACTACAAACCTCTTTCCCTTCACTATCCCACCACCTACCCTTCTCTACCCAAATAACTGAATATCATATCCACTACTCAAACTTACTTCATATTTTACTATACTAATTTTCAACACTAATCCTTTATGAGTTCCGGAGTGACGTGCTACTCGCCAGAAAAGCGCTTCAACATCCATCAGGGGTAACAAGTGCTATATGTTTATGCAAACCTTTATTCCCCTTTTTATCCCTCAGCTATCCTTCTCACTCCAAATAACTGACTAATATCCACCACTGAAATTGCTTTCATATTTCACCATATTAATTCGCCACTAATCCTTTATGGGCGTCCTGAATAGCATATTTCAACATACCATCAGGGTTAACAAGCGCTATATAAATACAAACCTTTTTTTTTCCTCCTCTATCCTTCTGCTATCATTCCAAATAACTGACTAACCTATCCACGCATTTAAAATGTACTTGAATGTTTCACTATACTAATTCAACACTAATCCTCTATGGGTCCCACCGAAAAAGCGTTTCGACGCCTCGTCAGGAGTAGTAAGCGCTATATAAATTCAATTACAATACAACACAATACGATAACGCCATCTAGTGGCATTTACAAATACTCACCCAGCACAACTCCACGCGTGGCTATAAAATATTATTCATAGCTGGAAATTCATTTTTAGGGTTGTTCTCACGCTTGACAAAACGTGTTGAATCTTATATCCTGTCCTAAGGGATTCGTTAGTACTAGTCGTAAACTGCTTTTGGACATTCTAGGTCGCTAAGATGTTTCATTAACAACAATCAAAGAGCAGGTGTTGTTTTACAGGGCCCAACTAAACCTTCAAAGTCAAGGGCATGCTTGGGGTTATCGTTTTATTGGTCTTCTTACAGTGCACCTGGGAATGTTTTTCAATGTAGTGTTTGCTTAGCAATGAATCGACCCAGGAATGCCTGGGAAACGCCTACCTGCCGGCTTGAGGTAAAATGACGCACGGTGTATTTTTCAGTCATTCAGTCGTTTGAAACCAGGACGGGTTAAGCTCCTCTCAATGAGAAGATTTATGGCCCAGAAAACAACTGGGTGACAGCGGAAGAAAGTCGAGGTTGTGGGCTGTATTCTTTTTTTAAATGTTAGTTTGGTCAGGGAATTCGTTTGTAAATTCGTCATTCATTCAGTATTTGGTTAGTTGCCGATGCCCCCGGCCACCTGCCCCTTTTTCTCTAACAAACTCTGAATAACAGGGTGGTGTTGTTATGTAAGAAACATATTTTAGCAACCACAAAGCAGCCCAGATTCCCAAAAATATCCAACAACCTAGATGCCACGAGGTGCTTTATGAGAATTGCGTTTACGGTCGCTGCAAGCTCGTGCAGTCAGCACGCGGAATTATTTATATCTGTGATTCTTTGAGGATATTTGAAATGCAGGTGCACGGAGTTGCAATAAATATGTTATCATACACATGCCAGCATTTCAGGAGAGCAAAGTGGGAGATTTAAAAAAAAAAATCGGGAGAATGGTGCCTTGAATCGGGTTACTGGCATGTATGGGCTTTGGAAGTGGCTGCTGTAGGATAGGACATTTGAAACATAAATGCGCGTTTTTTTCTTACCTTTCAGAAGCATGGAGCATAATGGCAGGCAGAGAGGGTGATGCAAGTGTTGGGCACTGGCCTGGCAGGCTGTTGAACGGTTGGGGTCCCGGTGTTGTTCACAATGTTTGGCAAGGCGCCCTGTTCACAATTGTACATTTTGCAACTGAATTTACCTTTTCTATGCCTGCCAAGAATTCACACAGGCATTACTGGCAAGTGCAGGCCACTTTACAGGTGTGGAGATTTCCGCCACAAGAGCGCATTTCTCCACACATGTAAATCTCCCTCAAGGAAAAGGCTTGTGCCAAGGCAACTCAAGATGTGGTTAGCCTTGGAAGTTTGTAAAACAGTTACATCAAGGACTGTTGCTAGCAAATCTCTATGACAGATCCTCATTAGGTTTGACTGTGGTGCCTGTGGTTGGACCACAACTCTGAGGCCTTCAGTGAATGTGCATCGATGAACCCAAAGGCCATACAAGACTGCAAGGCAAAATTCTATGTTGCCAAGCACCAGAAGACTCCAAAGCAAGACCAGTACAAGTGGAAGTCTCATTTATGGTCCAGGAGTTGCAGGAGTCGATCTTGATGTCGGTCATCACCATGCTACAAGTCTTTGGGTATTCAGAGAAAAAGCATAAAAAATCCAAGTGGGACTCTGCCATTACCCGCCACTCACACATTCCTGAGAAGGGGCAAGGGAATTGCAATGCCTCTCAATCCCTTTTCCGAAGTTGGTTGAAGTTGGAGCACATCCTGAAACTTGTCACAGTACAAGCAGAGTTTCCAGGGCTTTGCGAGGTTGAGCAGACAGTTCTGCGAGGCCATGCTCCAACTCTGGATTTTTACTGACTCCTTCTAGTGCACCTAAGAGCCTAAGGAGCTGAGAGGCCCTCCATCTGGGATACAGCTGGCGGGTTTGCCATTGGCGTCAGTTGGACCCACCAAATCCACTACTGGACCTCCCCCGGCTCCTGCATGCTTCTACCTCAGGCACCATGACGGTACCTGGAGCATCAACATCGATGCCAACCCCATTGACACCGCAGGACAAGGTGTCCATTGTGCTCTTCAACTCCGAGTCGACACCATTATGGCCTCAACTGAGACTGCGCTCGATTTCCATCAAAGCGCAACCTACCCCACTTGACTTACCACCTCTGCAAGGAAGAACACATACGTTGCATTCCTTATGTGGTACGGATATGGAAAATGATTATGATGTGGGTGATGAGATAGGGCAAATATACCACAAAAAAAATTACTTTCAAAAAGCCAGAGGCCTTGACACTTCACCACCTACCGTTCAACGAGGCACTTAAAGATACTCAAGTAGGGGCCCTGGTCAATCATTGCTCTGGCCCCCCAGTCAATCGCCAAATTGCGAGACTCCACCAACCTGTGACAGGCAACCCTGTATTTTTGTCACAGCACCCTTCCCATGAAAACTTTCTGGTGCAGGAGTCTACCAGTTGGACAAATTCGAATACCTTCCTGACTACTCCCCCTATAGGGAGTCCTAACAAGCGGATACCTTTGGGAAGGGTGTATTTGTATGCCTATTTTCATATATCCATCCTAATGGCTCATCAGTACTACCTGCGCTTTGTGGTGAGACAGAAACATTGCTGTGACTGTTAGCCTTCTGAAGCTTGCTGGTCCAGCACACCAGGTGGTACATGCAGGGCCTCAGTGGGATCTGAAGCCTCAGTGGGCCTCAGTGGGCCCAGCATCAAGGGGACTTTTCCAACCACATCCAGATTTAAAAAGAAGCTGTAAAAGATCTGCAGTGATGGCTACTGGACCGCAATTGGGTTAACGGCAGACCCCTCTCACCAAGAGCAGACTGTGATGACCAATGCGTCACTTCTGGGTTGGGGCGCCTGCTGGGAGAGATGTAGACCAGAGGTGTCTGGTCTACGGCAGAGGCCCAGCTCCATATCAACTTCCTGGAGCTCCAGGTCATCCGCTTGGTGTTGTAAGCCATCAAGGGGAGACTGGTACAGTTGCTAACGAACAACACCACTGCCATGTGGTATTGCAACAAGCAGAATGGAGTGGGTTCCTGAGCCCTATGCCAGGAGGCACTACAACTCTGGAAATGGATGGACCATCAAGGGATTTACCTGGTGGTGAACCACCTGACAGAATGTTTGAATGCCACAATGATCGAGCTGAGCTGGCAATGCCTAGCAGATCATGAGTGGCAGATACATCCAGATGTGGAATGAGGTCATATCCCTGACAGGGGAGAACCTTGGCTTGATCTATTCGACAGAATATATGATGTTACAATGCAAACAATTACAACGAATGCTGTTACAAAGCGGTTTCTTACATCACAACTACCATTACATCGCATGATTTTACAACGCATGTCATTACAACTCATTTTTTAAAACTACCATTGTAACGCATTCCATTACAATGCATACCATTACAACACATAATACTTTTAGGGCAACAGTAGGGTAATGGTAGGATAGTGTAGGGGTTAATATTACTATTCCCATTCCAGTGACTGCAACAGTAGGTTAAGTGTTGGATAGTGTAGGAGTAAAAATGACAATTCCCACTCCAGTGAGTGCAACAGTAGGGAAAATGTTGGATAGTGTAGGGGTAAAAATTACTATTCTCATGTACCCCAAACCCATACCCACCCTAAAACAAAAAAAAATCTCCATTACTTACCTTATAATGTGTTGTAATGGCATGCGTTGTAATGGTATGCATTGTAATGGCATGCATTGTTGTGACATGCGTCGTAAGGGCATGCGTTGTAATGTCCTGCCATGTAAAGGTAGTTGTGTTGTAACAGTTGCATTGTAAAGGTAGTGCTTTGTAATGACTGCGTTGTAATGGAGTCCCTCATTCTGGGATGCGTTCCACCTAGAGTGGAACTCAGGACTCCTGTATGCCTTCTCGCCAACACCTCTTCTGTCCTGAGTTCTGAAGAAGCTCAGGACTCACCAGGCCCATACCATCTTAGTGGCCCCAGATTGGGCACAGAGAGTATAGTCAGTCAGTCAGAAAAACTTTATTTCGATCAAAAAAGTACTACACGAAACAGTACACTTACAAACATTGAGTAATACAGCGTAACTCTTTAGAGGTAATAAGACTTGATATATAAAACAGATAAAACTGTAAATACTCATTTGTAAGTCCATTTCAGTGGCAGCATAAAAGAGAACATTTCATTTGAAAGGAACATGAAAGTTCATCATTAAAATACTTTTTTTTTCAAATAACAAAATATAAAAATAGAATTTCTTCTATGAATATTAAAACATGCTTATCAGCAGCATGAAATCCAAATAGTGGCATAAGGGAAAGGGATACCCAAACAGAGGTGACTTTTAAAGACTACCAAGTACAAATTTTGCAAGTCTAGTCCACATAGCATAAGGAATATGGCCACACAGAATACCACAATCCAATCTGAATCTGTCTGCAGTATTCGGAACGTCTCCTGATGCTTCCTGGTTCCCAATTTCCTGCTAAGAGGGTGTAGTATCTAGAGCTCCTTGGCTGGAGCATCTTTCCTCCAATCAGGCTGACCAGCTGTAGTTGTTTAAATCATGAGTTGTTGTGTGTTTTTTGAAAGGTCGGCAACAGTTGTATCCACCCTCTTCTTTTCTCATATCACATTGGGACGTTAATGCTGTCCTCACATATTTTATGTGCACTCCCTTTGTGCCACTTCACAGCTGTCCTTTGCACCGCCTCACCCTCAAGACTGTGTTTTTCATTGCCATCACAATGGTGCAGTGAGAGAGTGACTCTCAGACTTTCTGTCTTAACTTGAAAGAAGGTACCAGGACGGACGTATTGAAACGCCGCCGCTCTACGACTTGACAATAAATAGAGCTGGTATGCACCTGTTGCAACGCATTTTTTACAACGCACTACCACTACAACGCAGGCATTACAACGCATACCATTACAACGCATAGCGCTGGGGGGCGCTCTAGGATAAGAGGTAAGTTTAATTTACTATCCAACACCTTCCCTAGGGTCCACGGGGACTGGAGTTAGAATAGTAAATTATACTTACCACTATCCAGCACCCCAAAGCGCTATGCGTTGTAACGGTATGCGTTGTGAATACCGCGTTGTAATGGTATGCGGAGTAAAAGTATGCGTTGTAACGTCATACATCCAATAGAGCTTGATATTATTTAAGAAAAGCTCGATTGGAATTGGAAACCAGTGCAGGTCCATCAGAGGAATTGTTGAAACAAAAGAGGTTGGTGCAACACTTCCCATAACAAGTAGAGGAAGTATACCAAACTGGGCACATAAACTTTGTGTTTAACAAAAAGGGTTGAGGCGGAGGCTGTGACTCTCGAACCAAGGCCAGGTTGCCGTTCTACACCAGGTGCCTAAGTTATATATAACATAATATAGGAGACAAAAAATGGAGTAACAAGGATTCATTTTATTGAGGTACTTTTGATGACTTGGAGGCAGTGCTATCACCTCAAGTTTTTAAAAGAACGGGAGTAACAAAACTACTGTTTTGAAAAAGAAGGTGTTATATGACTATTCCTTCGAAACGCGTCGATGCTCTCATTGTAGCCACAAATTCGTTTGTATAAAACATGACCCTAGATGCCTATGACTTGTAACAAACTAGGACATGGGTGGTCTAATTTTCCTTTTGATTTGTGGTAACTGATGACAAATGTTACTGTCTGTTTTTAACTCTCCTGCAATAATATTTATATATTTTTATGATCAACTGGTTTTAAACATTGAATGTATTGTAATTGTTCTTTTGTGATCTTTTTGATTAAAATAGCCTTTATATAATGTTTGTTTAATAATAATTTTTTTAACTGATTTCATCCATCGTTTACTGACTATAGGTTTTTGTGCCAATACGAAACATACTTAAGATTGGGGTGATCTATTCTAATGGACCTGATTGAATGTGATGTGGACTATAAATGTGAATTTAGGTGGAGATGTATAATTACATTTTTCCCAGGGGACATCTTTATATAAAAATTTCTGTCTTAACCCAAAGTACACCACCTTCTTCACAGATAAGCTGGTTCTGAAGATGTGAGTATCCATCTTGCTGAAAGTTTGACTCCATTCCACATCGGTAAAATCATCACCCTGCCAGCGTTTTTTGTTCTGCCTAACTCCTCTTTGAAGGAGAGACTCAATCATTTGGACCCCAAAAGAGCACCATGCTTTTACATTGATTGTACCAGACAACACTGGGAGGACAATCAGCTCTTTGTGGGGTTTGCTGTAGCTAAAAAGTCAAGGAAGTTCAGAAATAGACCATCTCACTGGATCATTGTGCGCATTAAGATCTGCTACGCAGTGGCCAAAAAGCAGTCTCCAGAAGGACTGTGAACTAATTCCATCAAGGCCAAAGCTGCTAGCACTGCGTTGACATACAATGTTCCTGTCCTGGACAACTGCCAGGGAGCTACATGGGCTTTACTCCATATGTTCACAAAGCACTACTGTCTGGTCAGCCAGGCTCGCGGAGAGAGGAATTACCCAAGATTAGTCAGCAAGACATTTTGCTTTGAGACAATTCTAGAGGCTCCATCTAGTAGGTACTGCTCATGTATCTATTCAAAAGGTGATGAATCAGTGATTGAAGTCCCTATCAGAATAATAAGTTACTTACCTTCAGTGATTCTCTTTTCTGGTAGAGACTCCATCAAACCAGAGTTTACTTACTGATCCTCCCTATTCAATTGGGTTCTATCCATTAATATGATCCCATGTCTAGGAATCTGCACACTGGTCCAAGCCAATTTGCACTAGGGGCTCTGTATCTGTGGATGTGGACAGCCTAGAAAGCAAGAGACTTCAGGACAGGGCAGTGGCACCTATCTGGGGTTGCATGTTGTTTCAGGAGCGGGACGCCATCAGCACGGAGCCGCACTGTGCCACCTACCACTGCACTGAGGGTCAAATGTTACTGGATCCAGTCTGATGCCTAAGGAATATTTTAAAGGTGAGGAAAATGCAGTTGGATATGGTCTCTTCCAGAAAGGGCATTACAGAAGGTCAGTAAACAACAGTAATATTGAAGTTTTGAATAAGCAGAAAATGGGTAATACAATTCAAGCTATTCAGGACAGGAGGCTCCATAATATGTCTTGTCCTAGACCACGGAAATCCTAAAGAAGACTCTTATGCAGGATGCATTGATTGCTCTTTAATCTCAGTTTTCTTAGTTTCAAGATGTAAATGATCCATTTCAGTAGCCGCTTTTCTCAGTGTTGAAGATTACTCTAAATTGAGGAGTGTTCCTAAAAGAAATTACATAAATGGAATGGAGGGAAAATCCAAAGGCATAAAAAACCTCCAGAAAGTCAGGGTCAAATTCAGAAAAGAGTGAACATACAGAAAGAAACAATCACACAATAGAACTGCCAAACAAAATTACAGCTAGATTTAAAAGTCACTGGTAAACTTCAGGAAGAATCCTAAGAAAGGGAGAAAAGAGACAATAACCTCCGAGTGAGGGGCAATGACCCTCCTAGCAAAAATGAACTGGAAGCATTGAATGCATGATGCTCAGGTCACAAATCATATGTAGTAAAAAGAAAGAATTAGGAAACCAGGAACCAAATACACCATCTTGGATTGGTAAACTTATTATGACAGCACCACCTTGAATTGGAGATTGTATATTCAGAGACCCAACCCACATCACAAACTAGAACATGTCTTTTGTCCATGATTATTTAATGGAGGCGGTTTTCCAAATAAACCCTGTCTCCAATCTATTGTTGGGAGGCTGTGTGTTGGTTTGAAAAGAAGATAAGAAAAACATTGAAGGAAGATATACTTGCAGCTCCTATGGCAGAAATACACGCAGAGCTGCCCAAAGCTTAGACTTAAATTCTCATGCTGCAGAAGAAATATTGCAACATTGTAATGAGTCAACTTCATAACGTGATCTTCATCAATAGTGAGAGCTGAATCTGCTTGGAACAAACCACTTGACCTGATAGGGAGCTGGTACCTTAAACTATTTCTTTATAGGATGTGCTTAGAATACAGAGGCAGCTACTGTTGTGTGGACTATTCACACCAAATGGTAGCACTGAAATCATGGGTGGTCTGTTGTGGGCTACTTGGCTCTTCTAGGGCATGTGAGTTCCTAAGGCCTGGAGGGCTGGGTCGTGATGAAAGCATTCAGACAGGGATATCATAAAACCACTACAAATATTTTTCAGTTAAATGTGCTAAAATAACCTTTGTGGGCTGGGCTTCGGGTCCATGAGTATCCACAATTTGAGACATACGGTCAAAAGGAATTAATATCAGTCTTCCCTGAAGAAAATCATTGTGGAATATTTGTTTGTTTTTTCAAGTACTGATTGCATTTTGTGGGACAGAATCTCCAAAATTGTGGGAGCTGAAGGACCATGCTCAATCATGAGAAAATATCAAACAAAGATGCAGCTTCCATGTTTAGCCACCTAGCATAAACTTGCTTGGAGCTTTTTATAGCACACAACATGTGTTCGCAATGCTGCCTTGCACAAGGTCAAGCTAAGATTTCTGAACTTCTCCAGCTGTGTATTGCCTTTAAATTAGTCCAATAGAAGTATCTGGAACTCCAGGAAAGTCAAGAAGGGTGCTTTCACCAAGGACATCGTCACCACTAGACTGGCCACAGCATTTTTTTAAGCGGTCTTGTTTGACAATTTCATCTGCATGTAAATGTTGAGATTCCTCTGTCAAACTGATTGCTTCCACAGCAAGTAACCAACTAGCCTCATGCCATCTTTGGGTATAGTCTCTAAGTCATGCCTCTGAATGTTAGTGAGAAAACACATTTTATTTTTATTTATGTGGGTAAAATATTTAGGCAGAAAAAACCCTTTACTCCCTTTGTATCATCATTTTTGCGACACTTTTCTCATGAAAATGTTCTCTTTTGTTTAAGATTGTAAACATTGTAAGGGGCTTATTAATGAGCCCTTGCGTCACTTTTACACTGCCGGTGGGTCACTTTTTCTGACGCACCAGCAGCGAAAAAATGTGCCTTGTAGCACCATATTTACAAAGTGACGCATCTAGATAGATGTTTCACTTTGTAAACCCGTGCGCCACATTATACCTGCGCCAGGTATAATGTATGCAGGGGGGGGCGTTCTGCCACAAGAAAGGGTCATAGAAGTGATGCAGTGAAATCTATAAGATGTCACGCGCCACTTCTAGGACGCAAATGAGTCAATGTCTTACACCTGCCTCATGGCAGGCATAAGACTGATGCAGGCACATTTCACATGGGACTTGCCCATGTGTAATGACCCATTGCTGGAGTTGTGTCACTTTTGTGACACACTATGGCAATGCGTCATTTTTGCACCTACAGATACATCAGAAATACTGACGTATCTGTAACTCCTTGCAACATGATGCATCATACTGTATATATGACACATCATTGGTGTCACAAGGAGGGTGCAATGAAAAGTGACGCATCACTGTTTTCTCGCATCGTCACTTTTCATAAATGAGGACCTAAGTCTTTATTTGTTAAGGTATTATTAGCTGGTTAGGTTGTAAAACGTATTACATTTATACATTTTTCCTCGATGGTTTGCCTGTTTCTCAGGCCAAGCTACCACTCAAATGTGAGGCAAACGTATGCTAATTAAAACCTGTTTACTTCGGAATGTTTTCCTTTTAGGGCAGTGAGGGAATTCAGCAAAGCTCACATCAATACTCAAACCTCTCTCTGACAGATTTAATATACATTAACTTAAGGTTAATGTATGTATGTATGTATGTATTGGCATTTATATAGCGCACTACTTACCCGTAGGGTCCCAAGGCGCTTCGACCGCTGCGAAACCCTTCCTGGCTTCCCTGAGAGATGGTCCCTTAATGGGTATCTCCAGGGTGAGACCAGGCATCCCCGGCGGTCTGGTGGGGCCGTTAGTGAAGATGAGGCAAGCTAATGCCCAGAGTTGCCGAGTGTGATCGCTGATCAGAGTGGGCACCGAGGCGAGAGAATTATCGCGTCCGCTGACCCTGGTCCAGAAACCTGCCGCGCCGGGAATCGAACCCTGGTCCCGGGCCGTCCTCTGCTCTCAGGTCTGCCGCCTCTAACCAGTGAGCCACACTACTTCATCCTGCTACTTGAAGTCTAGAACGATATCCTAGTGTGGAATGCCTCAAATGTTTGCAAACATCTGTACACTTTTCTGACACTAATCGTGTGTAAAATGTATAGAGTTTGTTATCCTATAAGAGGTCAGCCTTCTGTTAAAATGTACACACTTATCCGAAGCCATATAAATGATAAATGCAATATTAATGACATATTGCACTAATACCAGACTAATAATAAATCCAAGCAACATTTTAAAATTGCTTTAGTTTAGACTGAGAGGTAGTAGTGTACAACATTATTTTGCCTGGTTGCTAAAATAGTTTTTAATGGGAATGTCCAAGAATGATATAATTTTAAATTAGGTTTTAGTGTGTTTTTGATAAGAAATATAAAGCAGATGATTTTTCTTCCCACACATAAAAACGATAACTTTAAAAAAGTTTTTGATGTTGTAAAAACAAATTCACCAATTTTGAGACAAAGAAGTTTCACAGCTCGGTGCCCTATACTAAGAATGTTACACATTAAGGACAATCCTGTGACATAAAATCACAATGTTGGAAACATTTGTTGAATGCAATGTTGTCCTGATTGTGTTTGCTTAAAAAACTATGGGCTCTAGTCACAAATGAAGATTTTCACGTGAGTAAATCTATACATGTAATTTTACTGTTACATGTTGTAGTACATTTTCTACATTTCTCAATTCCCCATTATTGAGTGCAAATGTAATACTTGTGCAGACTTACTGGCCTCCAACCCCTGAATTCAGTGGAACTTCTGAAAAGTATATTACTCTTAAACAAAAGGTCCCAAAAATGTTTTTATGTTACATATTACTGTTTTGAGCAAAGATTTAAACAAATGCTATTGCACTATCAACTTAATTTGCAATTAAATGTTTAATTATTATTTAATTAATTTAAATACATTAAATTGAAGTACAATTATGTGTTAAAGATCTATTTAAAATAAAATACCCACCTATGTAATGTTGTTATGTTACATAATTTTCAAAGCACAGCAAATATTTTGAGAGCTGTCCCTGCGCTAAATAGAGCATAGAATGGCTTACCTATCATAAGAAATTTACCTATTGCATACTATTTTTACTTATTTATTATAGATTAAAATAATCATTATACATAAGTTGAACAAATGTAACTCTTTTAGACAAATACATTGACATTTATTATTTAACTAAAAAGGTTATTAAAATACTTTGAAATAAAATAGCATTTTTTAATATATAATTGTTATATATTGTTTAAACATATTAGATGTATATGTATTTTCAACAATTCTGAAAAGGTTAATTAAGTTTAATATTACTTCCTATGGGGTCTATTTTAAGTCCCTAACTCCATTTTGTTATATAGGAGGGTTTTGCAGTACCAGTCGTTGGCCATTTGTGGTGTGGACTTACTCCATGTCTGAGCTGGAGTACATTTGCAACTGCTTTGTAATTGTAATTGCATTTATATAGCATTTACTACCCCTGATGAGGCGTCAAAGCGCTTTTTCTGCAAGTGGAACGCTACTCCAGAACCCTAAAAGGATTAGTGGTGAATTAGTATAATGAAATATGAAATTAATTTAAGTGGTAGACATGTTAGTCTATTATTTGGAATTAGAAAGATAGTGGAGGTATAGAAGAGGTAAGGGTTTGCATTTATATAATGCTTGCTACCCTTCATGAGGTGTTGAATCCCTTTTCGGCGAGTAGCACGCTGCACCAGAACCCCAAAAGGGTTAGTGGAGAATTAGTATAGGGGAATATGAGATTCATTCGGACTCAGGACATGTTAGTCTGATATTTGAATTGAAAAGGATAGTGGAAAGATAGAAGTGGAGAGGTTTGCATTTATATAGCTCTTGCCAACCTTGATGAGGTGTTGAATCACTTTTCGACAAGTAGCACGCTACTCCGTAACCCAAAAAGGATTAGTGGTGAATTAGTATAGGGAAATATGATATTAATTTGAGCACCTAGCACGTTAGTCTGTTATTTGGATTGAAAAGGATAGTGGAGGCATAGAAGAGGGTAGGGTTTGAATGTATATAGCGCTTGCACCCCTGATGAGGTGATAAATCGCTTTTCACACTACTCTGGAAATTTTGGGGGCTCTAGTAACTGTAGAATAGCAGTGTGTTAATATCAGTAAGCTTACTTTTTGGGTGGGTGCATGTCCCTCCCTAAACCCCTCCATAACTCTCTCTAAATCCCCTCCTTTCTTCTCCAATTCCCTTCCCAATTGTTTGAAATAGTCCCCATTTTAGAACCCCTTCCTCTCATACACTTACTACTAAAACATTGATCTACGTGAGCTGAGATATCTGCTGTGAAGACGAGGTTCTCTGCACAGAAAAGACAGGAGAGGTGACGGCAGAGACCTCCACTTTTTGGTTAGTGAATAGCATTTTGCAGCAAATGACTAGTTGTATTGTAGTACTACTAAACGTACTCAGCTGCGGCTGGACAGGTAAGAGTGGTGAGGCGGTGAGGTCGGGTGGGGTGGATTTCAACAGACAAGGATGAGGGAAAATTAATTATTTATTTAATTTTCCTTCTTGTTCCTCTGTCGAACCCCTCCCCCCAACCTGGCCCCACCGCTCTTACTTGCAAGGTCCATGGCTGAACGTACTAACAAATGTTGTTTGTGAACAACCCCCAAACAGGGAAATACAGTCTGCAAACTTGATCTTTTTTGTAAGACTAAAACATAGTGATCACATTTTAGTGCATGAGAAGCTTCTGAAACCTTAAAATTGCCCATATTAAATTGTCATTGCTAAATAATAAACGTCTTATCTGACAGTTTGCAATAATTTTTGATTCATTTAAAATTTAATTCCTGCATTAAACAATAGACAATTTACCTGATAGGTAAATGCCAGCTTCCTGTTGTGCGTTTGTTGTGACTTTTTTCTCTTAGAAAAGAAAGTAAAGGTTGATAATTGAGGGCGCTCATTTATATTTCGTAACCGTCCAATTTAAATAACACCTGGCGCGGTTCAGCTGCAAAGTATTTCTGATCTGTTCCTGCAAAAAGTGTTGTGAGGCAGTGATTTGTAGAGATAATTAGCTGCTCAAACAAAGCAGATAAGGGCACGATACAGAAGTGCCAGATTGTGCATCCATTTGGGCTGGCATTTCAGAATATTGCGACAGTTTATGCAAGAGGACTGGTTTGCATGCTGACTCAAGCTTCACTGAATATACAAGTAGGCAAGGTAACGTATGGCACAAAAAATGTGTTCAGCAACCAGCTGTCAAGGAACAAGCTCCTGACAGGTATGTATTATCTGCTTCGCTGTTAATCCCCAACCGAATTAATAATATAGTACAGTTCCTTGTCACACTGAAACTTCTAGCGTTTAATTTTCCCTACTTGCTGACTGCATACATTTAAAGATAGGATGGCTGACGGAATTGTTTGAGACTGTTTGTACTTTATATTTAAAAAAAAGCCATTGTTCAGTCTTATGTAAGTGACCATTTACCCTCTCCCAGCTGTACATAGCTGAAAGCTTTCCAGGCACTCTGAGGGCCATGTAGTAGAGGATAATGGTGTCACGTCAGGCTCTGGGGCCTAACAGTGGTTCATATCTTACATATTGCAGGCAGGTAGGCATCCACAATTACAATCTGATGACCCCTAGCACAATCAAGTCACTCTGGGCATCAGAAAGATTTCATTTACAACAGATACTGCTGTGGCAATAAAAGGAATGTTCCTTGATGCAAATGCAAACATGGGTATTTAATTCACATTGTTGCTTTATAACAGTTTGTAACAGAAGTGTAATGACGAGAGGCTCAGTCGAGTGAGGTAAATTTAGCCACTATCCTGTCTCCATGAATCCACAACCGCAACTGCTGTGCGGGCGTGGTAACCATGGAGAAAGAATAGGGCAAGAAGCTCAAGGCCAACAACATGTTTTTCAAAAGAAAATGACATGCGTGACCATGCTCGCTTTTGGACTTGGCCTTTTTTGCAGGGTCATCCCTGAACTTTTGGCCCTCCTACTGTATTTTTTTCTGACCTGTTGTTGACTGTTTTATGATTCTGGGCACTTTACCACTGCTGATCAGTGCTAAAGTGCATATGCTCTCTATTGTAAATTGATGTAATGGATTGGTGATTCCATGATTGGTTATTTGATCTACTTGTCAGACCCTAGTACAGTGCATCATGTGTGCCCAGGGCCTGTAAAGCAAATGCTGCTAGTGGGCTTGCAGCACTGATTGTGCCACCCACAGAAGCAGCTTATAAAATGTGGCTCAGGCCTGCCATTGCAGAGCCTGTGTGAATTCTGGGATTGCCATGTCGACTTGGCAAGTGCACCCACGTGCCAATCCCTAAACCTTCCCTTTTCTACAGATTAGTCACCCCTAAGGTAGGCCCAAGGGCGGGTGCATTTTATGTAACAGGTAGGACATGCCCTGATGTGTGTGGCATGTCCTGATAGTGAATTACAGCAAATTTCGTTTTTCACTATTGCAAGGTTTCCTGTTCCCATAGGCCAGAATGGGCAGTTTGATTATAACATTTTATTAACCACCCAAGTCTGCTTCTACTACGTTGTGTACTTCATGTCTGATTTGTGAGTGACAGGGGCTGGGGGCCCCAGGAAACAGGGTGAGTCAGCACAAGGCTGAATAGACCTATCTGTATGTAGAGTGGTGGGATGGGTAGCACCTGGTCTTGAATAGGGATGTGCCTGCCTTCCACAATGCTGGCTCCACCTCCTGTGGTGTGTCTGATGACCCTGGCCCACACTGACAAAGGAAAGAAGGAGTCCTGTAAAAAAAGTACTCCAAGACAGAAATGAACTGGTTTGGACTAGTTAAGGACACTCTCTATTTATTTATTTATTTATTTACTTATATAGCGCACTATGACCCGAAGGAGTCTAACAGAGAAAAACGAGTTACCAGCTACGACCCCCACTGAGAAAACAAAGCAGTTAGATGGTATAAAGCCAGGTTTTTAAACCCTTTCTAAACACTAGAAGGTCATGGGCTGATTTCAGCTGGGTGGGGAGTGCATTCCACCACCTTGCTGTGGTGTAGTGGAAGCTTTCCCCCCCCCCATCTCTGTAGGCGGAAGGTGGGAACCTTTACGTTGTTGGCCGAAGAGGAACGTAACGTCCGGGAGGGTATATACCATTGGAAAAGATTCTGCAGGTACTCCGGGCCGCTCATGTGTAAAGCTTTGAAGGCAATACATAAAGCTTTAAAGCGAATTCGCTTTACAATAGGCAGCCAATGTAGTTCATTTAGGGCATGTTTTGCCGAAGAAAAATGGGTAAGACCAAACAACAGGCGTGCCGCAGAATTTTGAAGAACCTGCAGCTTGGCTATAATGAACTTGCTTGCACCCACCAGCAACCCGTTACAATAGTCCAATTTGGACATAACCAAAGCTGCCATGACTGTTATTTGTTGGTCGACCGGAATATATGGAAAGATTTTGCGGAGAATGCGAAGAGTGTAATAGGTGGAAGATGTCAGCATATTTATATGTTGAGATTAGCCGAGAGAGGTGTCAATAATGACGCCAAGGTTTTTGGCCTTTACTACAGAAAGGGGGGTGGGTTCAAGCTCAGTAGGCCACCAATCAGCGGACCACAATGAAACATCCCTACCGAACACTAATACCTCGGCTTTAGTGGAGTTTAACTTTAGACAGTTCATATCCATCCACTTGCTGACGTCACTCATAAAGTTTTGAAAATTGGAGGCTGTGTCAGCAATATTACTAGAAAAAGACACAATAATCTGTGTGTCATCAGCATAAGAAACTAGATGAAAACCATAACTTCTTATAAGATTAGCCAGCGGAGCTACATGGTAAAATCTTGAGCTAAAACCTTAGATTCAAGAAAATGTCCAAGGGTTTTAAGAAATTTAGATTGCGATCCCGGAGCCCTATAGATTAGTAACCCATTGAAGGAGTAAGTGTGGTTGATGGCGATTTTAAAGGCAAGGGCCTCAGCCTTTGAATCACAGGAGGAGTCCTTAAAGGAGGCTCTAAGATGTTATTTATAGATGATCGCAAGTCTCCCTCCTTTTTTACCTATTCTATCTCTCCTGGCAATCCCATAGCCTGGAGGGACAGCAATTGCCATATCTGGGCCGGAAGCATCGTCCGCCCAGGTTTCAACAACAAAAATCACATCAAAGACAAATGAGCAAATGAATTCATTTAGCTCCAACTTGTGTTTAATCATCAATCTGGCATTTAATAAGACACAGGTTAGTTCCGGCGGGGAGCTATAACCATGTAGGACTCCACCAGACAATAGGCCTTCCGAATCAAGAGACTGGAGAGTCCATCTTTGGGGTACAGGTGGACAGACCTGAGAGCTAATACGGCATTTTAGATTTGTCAATGTCAGACAACAGTTCGGGCACGTTGGGCCCCCTTAACCAATTGTCCCCCAAGTTTAGGTCCTGGGCATATATATGAGGACAGTTGTAGCCTCAGGAGCTCCTCTCTGGTGTAGCAATGCTTCAGGGGTGAAATACCTGTGACATCGGGCATGGTAGCTGGCGCTGAACGCAGCACGAGCGCAGACGGGCTTGCCTTAGGCGTGCCTTCGGCGCGCCCGCCATGTGCGTCCGCTCTCGTGTGTCCTCAAATACCCTGCCCTTCACCCTCTCTGGAGCAGCTAGACTGCTAACTCCCAGTATCGGCCGCCGTAAAATGGAACAGCTTTGAGCTATCCCCTTCCGAAAGCTCTGTAACCCTCCAGCGTTCCCTCCACATAAACTGCACACGCAGCGATGGACCGGGGAACAACAGGTACAGGTTAAAATATTAAAAGCCCAACCATATTCAAGACCAATTAAAATCTATGTGCAAAACAAGCAATGTGTGCAAATCGCAGTTTCAATAAGAAATAGGGCATGCAGCGTGCGTCGACAGCGTTTCTCAAGGCCTTCAGAGACAAAGGATTTTGGAGTATAAAAGAGGAGACCCAGACTCCAGAACTTTAGATCACTTCTGGGAATCAAGACAACCCTTTGCCAAGGAGAAAAATCAAGGAAGCTGAAGGAGGAGACTGCCCCGGTGCTGTGCTGTTGGGGTTGGCCTACAGTGGTTACTTTATTTGCCAAGGAAAGGAGAAAAGGAACATTGTGTGTACTTTTGGAATCTTGAAGAAGAATCTTCAAGGGCTTGAACTGAGCTTGCCTCATGCCTGAAGTCTCAGGGATACAAGAATTCACCACAAGCTCCCCTGAATTCCCTTGCTGTGGAATTTTGCCTGCAGAGAGGTGCCTACTGTTGTTTGGGCCCTCTGAAATGACTGTGAGTCGCTGGGAGCTGGAAGCGCGAGGCAATGAAGATAAGCATGTCGCCGCCGCAGCAGTTGCCGTCGCATCGCCAAAGAAGCATGTCGCCGCTGCAGCTGTTCACGGTCGCATCATCGACGAAGCGTGTCGCATCACCGGAGAAGCGCGTCGCCGCCGCAGAGGTCGCCGTCGCCTCACCGGAGAAGTGTGTCGCGGCTCACAAGGTACAGAGTTCGCCGCACGGCCGTCCTGTGTGCACGCATCACATCCAACGTTGTTGCATCGCATTGAGGCGCCATTTTCTTGCATCGCAGCAGATCATCGCATCGCATCGAGGCGCCAACTTGTTACATCGCACTGGATCACAGTAAGAAACCGACGCATCACCTCCTCTCTGGTAAGGAACCAACGCATCACCTCCCCTGCACTGCAGTAAGGAACCGACGCATCACCTCCCCCGAAGCAAGTAACCGACTAATCACCTTCCCTGCTACCCTTTTGTTTGTATTGCGTGACGCATCCAAGGTACTTTGAGTGTAAAGTGTCACATTTACCATCTACATTGAACTAAGATATTTCTACCATTTTAAAGTCTACTTTTGTTTACAGTATTGTGGATCTAAACTGGTGCGGTGTCCATTTGTAGGGTTTTCACTGTATTACTGTATGTGTTCACAAATACTTTACACACTGCCTCTGAGATAAGCCTATCTGCTCATGACAAACTACCAAGGGGTGAGCAGGGGTTATTTTGGAAGTGTACCCCCTTACCCTGATTAGAAGCAAGGGTCCCTATTTGGTCAAAGGTATGTTCCAGAGGAAATCCCATCTATCAACTTTCTTTGCCAACCAACCACATTTTGCTGAATGTACACATCGATATGACCAAAGATCATTAATCCAATAACAAATTGAGACATAAAGAATCTCATGTCACTAACATCAGTACACTCTCTCTCGCTGTGCTGTTGAAAATCCTGACACACTCTTTCACAAAATTCATGAATCAAATCTTTTAGTTATTGTGAGGTTCTGTTGATCTTTACCCAATTAAGATCTTTTGGTGGCACTCGGCCCTTCAGAAAAGTAACCACTGCTTCAATTTTCTACAAAACAACAGAAGATGGTGCATTAGTGCAAGACTCTCTCATTGTCTCCTCACTTGGCCCTTGCACAACTTTATATTCAGACCACAATTCAATTGGCTCTGTAGTATGAAAGAACATTTTGAAATTAATCCACAACACATCTGATATTTCAACAATTCCATCAACTTGTGTGGTACGCACAGGTTTGTCTCTCAATTTTGGAAATTGGTTCACGAATGCTGCAAGTTCACCTTTGTCCCGTGGTACTTGAACATGCACTTCTCCAACTATTTCTCTCAATGGACAAGCTGAATCTTCTCCCTCAACCTGTTCATTGTTTTCCTCAACTAGGTCTGGTGGTTTCTTTTTCTTCTCCCATTTCCTTGCTAGGTTTGGCGGTTTCTTTTTCTTTTCATGTTTCCTTGCCCATTTATTTCCTACTTTCTCAAAAACCTGCCATTCAAAAATGTATTTCACCCATTCTGTAATGTGTAATCGCATTCATGAAGAACGCGTTGTCTCAATTGCTTCATCATCCATCTGTACCCTGAAGCTTTCCTGAAATGTAAAACTTCCTGAAACATCAATTTCATCTTTTCGGGCCAAATCAGTCAAGTATAGTTTCTGCACACTTTGTAATTTCCTTACTCAGGTAAACTAAGTCATTTTCCTGATACTGGTTCATATTACCAAGATCTAAACCTTCCCTGACAAGTTCAATTTTTAAATTTGAAACATTAAGTGGTCTCTCTTTTTCGGGTTCTGGTTCAATTTGTTTACCATGTTCTCTGTCCTTTTAATCCCTGTGCTTCCTCAAATCATGGTTGAGAAATCCCATTTTCAATTAACTCTGTTCCTCCCTCTGCTATTGATGTTGTAAAGACATTTTTTTCTCTATCTTTTAATGCTTGAACTGTCTGGGGCAGTTTCTGTTCTACGATCTGTGAATTCTGAGATGTCGAGATAAATCCTGATACTCCTTCTACAATTCTTTGAGCTTCTTGAGTTGAGACAATATTAATTTGGACATCAAAATGTATCTAAGCAATGTTTGTGCAGGTACAGTTTGTAATATTTGTACTGAATCAGTCACAATTGGAGCATTAACACCTGGAGGAATCACTGTCGGTATCAAATCAACAGATGGTCGGGCAATCTGGATCGGCTGTAGAGTTCCCTCAATCTGCATTTCCTTTGGTTCAACAGAAGCAGTAGCCACTGTTGTACTTGCTGGTACACTATTATCAGAATTTTTATTGGGGAACACATTAGGTGGAGGACACTCAGATAATAATGCATCCAATATTCCATCCCCTAAATCACTATCAGTTTGAGGCTTTTTGCCATCTATAATTTCCTCCTCCTGTATTTTATTCTTTACCATTTCATCCTCTCTTTCTTTGTCTCTTGCTCTTTTTTCCCACAAGCGTAAGGCTTCAAACTGTGCAGTTCTAGATGGCGACTTTATTTCAGATAACATTTCCCTTAATCTGTCAATGATCTGCAATTCAAAAGTACCACATTTTGGAAAACTCAAAGAACCCTCTTTCTCAGTAGCCTTGTACCATTGGCGAATCCACAAACATGAAAATAATCCCACATTCGTTAACATAAAATGTGCAGGCGTTCCATCAGGTGGGGTCTCGTCACCGACCCAAATCGAATTTGTCGATTTACCTCTCAAAAGTGTCTTAGTTAAAACCTGTAAACAATTTAAATTCTACAATAATTCAATCCAATGTTTTGATTCAATTCCGTAAATGTCAAACTGTTTTCCCTCCAATCCTGTTACAGTTTAAATTTTTGAAGACTTTCAACTAATATCAATCAAGCATGGGTGGAAAATCCGTTCCGCTCGCGGATTTTGCGGATTTTCGGTAAATTCGCAATCCACGAGATTCGCGAATTTCCCGCAAAATCCGCAAATCCGCACGCAGCGGATTTTTTTTTCTTGGCGATACAATTTTGCGGCGTTCACTTACCGTCATTCAGCGTTTGCGGAGTTGTTTTTCTCGATATTTTGCGAGTGCTGCGCCATTTTGAATCTTGCTGCGGGATCCCGCGGGAGTTTGGCGACCGCGATTACGTAATCGCGGCTTGCCACCTTGCACAGCACGCATCGCGAGAGTTCGCAATTGCGAACGCGTAGATGCGGCGAGCAGCAACAATCTCGCACTCGCGAAATAACAAAATTTGGAATTCTGCACAAGAAATCCACCAGCAAGCAGCATAAACCTTCTGAAAATGACGATTTTTATCAGAATAACTCCTCAGGTTGACATTTGCTGGCACTTTTTTCGATTTTTGGGCTGTTGTTGGGGCCTTTTGCGCAGGGGTACTCAGTGGTGGGTGGACTGAGTCTTTCTGTGGGGTCTCTTTAATAAAAACATCATGGAGGGCCTGGATGGCTTGGGATTGTGCTGATTTTTCTGTGATTTTCATTTTTTTGGGGTGTTGTTGTGGCCTTTTCACCAGGGGTAGTGAGTGGTGCATGGGCCTAGTCTTTCTGTGGGGTGTCTTGAATTTAAACATCATGGAGGGCCTGGATGGCATGGGATTGTGCTGATTTTTCTGTGATTTTCGTTTTTTTGGGGCTGTTGTTGTGGCCTTTTCACCAGGGGTAGTGAGTGGTGCATGGGCTTAGTCTTTCTGTGGGGTGTCTTGAATTTAAACATCATGGAGGGCCTGGATGGCATGGGATTGTGCTGATTTTTCTGTGTTTTTCGATTTTTTGGGGTGTTCATGGGGACAGGCCATGTGGGTGGGGGCCTTTTTGAGTGCTGCTACAGGCAGGCCCTGGCCATGTGCTGGGGGGGCAGGGGGCCATTTTGAATGCAGGCAGTGTACTTAGGTCTGCAACCATTTTGCCTAGCTTTCAACCTTTATGCCCAGGGGTAGTGAGTGGTGCATGGGCCTAGTCTTTCTGTGGGGTGTCTTGAATTTAAACATCATGGAGGGCTTGGGATTGTGCTGATTTTTCTGTGATTTTTGTTTTTTTGGGCTGTTGTTGTGGCCTTTTCACCAGGGGTAGAGAGTGGTGCATGGGCCTAGTCTTTCTGTGGGGTGTCTTGAATTTAAACATCATGGAGGGCTTGGGATTGTGCTGATTTTTCTGTGATTTCCGATTTTTTGAGCTGTTGTTGTGGCCTTTTCACCATGGGTAGCGAGTGGTGCATGAGCCTAGTCTTTCTGTGGGGTGTCTTGAATTTAAACATCATGGAGGGCATGGATGGCATGGGATTGTGCAGATTTTTCTGTGTTTTTCGATTTTTTGGGGTGTTCATGGGGACAGGCCATGTGGGTGGGGGCCATTTTGAGTGCTGCTACAGGCAGGCCCTGACCATGGGCTGGGAGGCAGGGGGCATTTTGAATGCAGGCAGTGTTCTTAGGTCTGCAACCATTTTGCCTAGCTTTCAACCTTTATGCCCTGGGGTAGTGAGTGGTGCATGGGCCTAGTCTTTCTGTGGGGTGTCTTGAATTTAAACATCATGGAGGGCTTGGGATTGTGCTGATTTTTCTGTGATTTACGTTTTTTTGGGCTGTTGTTGTGGCCTTTTCACCAGGGGTAGTGAGTGGTGCATGGGCCTAGTCTTTCTGTGGGGTGTCTTGAATTTAAACATCATGGAGGGCATGGGATTGTGCTGATTTTTCTGTGTTTTTCGATTTTTTGGGGTGTATAACTGAACTGATGTTCCTCTGTCTTCCATTGCTTTTAGGTGCACAAGACTCAAGAGAACCACCAGTGCCAGGAAGAAGTCCTGCAGCGGTGTGTGTGTGCAGCATAACGTCACGCGACGTCACGTCTGGCCACAGACAACTCTGCAACTCGTGCTAGCAGCAGAGTACAAAGTTCCCCAGAAATGGTGTGAACGCGTGGAGATAAGGGTGGGTATAATTAATACCGTGACTGGAAGGGTTCCCTAATCGGAACTTGGAGAGCCTCATACACCCAGAGTATTAGGTGTGGAACACACCCTTACAGGAGGGTATCCAGTGTCATCATCGGCTCACTGCCCCTCGACAGACCGGCGCTGCAATGTCTGCCGGAGTACCCAAAGGTACTCTTTTAGCAGGGTTCTTTAGTTCCTTGCCGATGGTGGGTGTGAGTGAGGAGATAGAGGAGTGTAGTCAGTGTAAACGTGAGTGAAAGTAAAAAGGGTAAAACAGTCCACACTGAATTTTATTAACGTGGCTGGTTCCCTGGTTAAAAGGGGTGAGAGGGGAGCTAGAAACCGTAACAGTGTACAGAACTCTAACTCAACCCCCTGGTGTGGTCAACATGTTTCTCGCCGGAAGGCGATTCGTCAGGACCTAAATACAGTGCTACACAGAAAAACACATATGAACTAAATGCTCATTCAATATGTAGACGGTAAATACAACCTCTCACAGTCGGAGAAAAAGAGGGCCACGGGGTCCTGCTCTATTTAGGCGACCTAGAGGTAGGGGAAAAAAAGGATTAACAAAGAAGGAACAGGTAAAGTCACATATCACATCAGTGACTATTATGCACCCAAGGTATATCGTGGCTATGGTGACAGATCTCCACTTTGTAAGGGGTGACGGGGGTATTTCTGTGTGAAGGGAAAGTAATTGTACCAAGATGTGGTTGCAAAATCCCTTCTAAAACTAACGCAGGTGGATCTCACACTAGAGGGTGACCATCGTGCGCTAAAAACAGAGCTAAGGAGTGAAGCCAAAACCTATCATAAAAACACCCAATAATCGAAAAAAGCGAGCATGTTCTTACCCTAGGGGAATTGGATAAGGCCTCGCAGCATACTCCTGTGAGGCCAGCGCTAAGGTTACTGGAACCTGTTGGGATTGGAAGGTAGGTCAGGGTTGGCAATTGGACTAGCAGTTTAAAGTGGGATAAAGATTCAGGAAGAAAAAACCCTGTAAGCTGGTGGGGAGAGTGGCCTCAATGGTGACACCTCTCAAATGGAAGTAACTGGCCGGAAGGAATCACGTGATGAATTGGAATGAGGGATACTTGGAGGAGGGAACCCCACTAATTCTAACATAGGGCGAGCATTAGTGTAATGCTAGGTGCACAGTGCATCAGCAAGTGTGCAAGGTTAAGACCGGTACCATAGAGATGAGGCTGTCTGTGAGGAGAACAACATTCTTGATAAATGCAAAAGTAAAGAATGTCGGACTAATCATGTATGGTGCTCACATGTCGCCGAAGTCGAGTGAAACCTACTGCTGGTGGAGTGTACACTTTAAGGTTGGTGGCGTGAGGGGGGGGGGGGGATTCTGGACCCACAAGGGAAGAAAGCTGATAGTGACACAGCTGTTGCCCTTTAGTCTCTTCGTTGATTAGCCAACCTCCTAGGGAGCTGCAAAGGTTGCCGGCAGGGATGGGCAAGGTGTGGAATGAGGTAACCGGTCACTGCCGAGCGGGGCAAGGGGAACTAGGGTGAAGCCTCGGTGGACTCGCATCGGGTATGATGCGAAGTGGTGTTAACATCACTGGGTATGGGAACTAGCGCTGGGCTCACATCTACACAAAGAGGCTCAGGGGTTAGAAACGACACCAACAAGCTTACCTTGAATAAGGCACTGGAACGGCGGAACACCTACCCCTCACGCTCGCGGCACCTGGTCAGGGTGCGGAGCAGCTGGTGAGGGTTCACGCCGGTGTCCGCCATTATGAAGGTGGAAGCCTGATGACGTCGGGATGGCAGCGTTAGAGGCGCATCCCTCGCGCAAACTGGATCCACTAGCCAGGTGCTGTTTATATTAACGGGCGGCTTGAAGTGGCGGCCATGTTGGTAGGAGCGTGAAGGGAGTGTGGGTTATACTTTGCTAGGGAAGGATCCCCCGAGGTGACCGGGGAATGGAGCAAAGGGGTGGGCGCCCGTCCAGCGAATATAATAAATGTCAATATAAGTAACGGGCAAGGCAGAACCGCCGACTAGCGTGTGTCACGCGGGCTGCATATGTGCTAGCCCAGTGCAGAGGTCTGGTCCTGTGACTGCAAACAAATGGTGGAGATTGGTTTTCATCTCAGCGGGGGTGCCGGTGTCAGGGGTGAGGATTCCCTCTAGTGTTGCCTGATCAAGTCTTGAGGAAGTCTAAGTGAAGCGGGGATTGTGGGTTTTAGATGCAAAACAAGGCAATGTGCCTATGCGTCAGGAAAAAAGGGAGACCTCATTTATTTAGACAGATTCATGAGGGGTCCCTCTAGTGGGCCGAAGATCAAGGCTCATGGGGCAGATGGCGAGAGTCCACCAAATCATAAGAGGGGTATGAGGTAGTGTCTGAATGGTACTCATGCAGTCAGTAGTGATGGGAGAAATTGAGCCTCTATTGATGGAGTAGTTGTATTGGCAGGAGAATCACAGTCAGTGTCTGTTAAAATGGCAGTCTGTGCCTGGGTTCGGTTGGAAAGTGGCCCAAAGGCGCTGGCCAAGGATGATTATCTGGGGGGCGGTTTATGGGGGTATGCACCGGGCATGCTAACGGAACGGAGTGGTTAGGTACGGAGTCTTATCTAGAAACGGTCGCCCAAGGAATAGCATCATTGAGCCCTATTGTGTCTAGCTTAAGGCGGTGAACCCATCTTTGTTCAAGTCTAAATAAGGCTTGTTTGCTCATGCCTGGTTGGGACTCAAGCACCAGCCATTGGATGCTGTCAGCAGAGTGGTTGTGTAGGTGGTAATGTTCATACAATCTCGTATGGGTCTTTGAGCACCGTATGTTACTTTTGTGCTCCGTTATCCTTAGCTTCACCTGTCTCATGGTCATCCCTACATAAAATTTGCCACAAGGATAGATGAGAAGGTAGATACACTTAGAGCTGTTGCAATTAGTATGTCTATTCAATTTCCACAGGAAAGACTCTGTTAACTGGATCTCTTTGCACTGCTTGGTCTGAGGACAGACCGCACAGCCTCCGCAGGGGTAGTGTCCAACAACAGGTGCAAGGTCCCACAGTGTCCGTTGTCCAGTACCCGGTTGTTTCTTAGGGCGTGTATGAATCAGGGAATCTTTGAGGTTAGCCGTGCGTTTAAAAACGAACCTAGGCTTAGGTAAATCAGTGCCCCCTGAGTTGAGAATGTCCCAGTGTTTGTTCACTGTCTTTTTAATGAAGTTAGAGTTTATTTATTTATTTATTTAAAGTTTTATATAGCGCGAACAAGACCCGTGGGTATCAGAGCGCTTCACATACAAGTAGTTTAAATATTAACAAGAAGATAACCATTAAGCAAACAAATAGATATGAGGTAGATAGTTATATGGCTATAGTGAGTGCTTAAGTAACTACATTCCACTCAGGTTCGTCGATTATAATACGAGTTAACTTTACAACATGAGGTTATGTCATTTGTCCTTTTTGTCATACCTATGAGGTAGCGGTTATATAGTTTCAGGATGTGAGATAGTTGTATGAATTAGTTTTGACAAGAGGTAGCAATTGGTATACAGTTTAGTTACAAAAGGAAAGTCGACAATATCAGACCATCATTATCTTTCATCTAATTCGCGGCAGTCCTTCCCTTTCTGCTAGCATTCGATCTCATAGTGAGACATAACCTTGTCTATATAAGGTATTTACTCATTAAGAAGCTCTTCACTTCTCGCAGTTTCGGGTGAAACTAGTGACGCACGTTATTAGGTTCAAGGAGGGCCTCCCTATGGTTGTTAAGAGCTCTCTTGCTGGAGTCACATACTAGTTTGGTGGGGTACGCCCTGTCAAGTAGTTTATGTTGTAAGGTTCTTGCTTCTTGCCTACAGTCATCCTTTGACGAGCAATTTCTACGGACCCTCAAAAATTGGTCAAAGGGAAGGTTCTTGCGCAGTGCTCTCGGGTGGTGACTGTTGAACAGAAGGAGGCTGTTTCTGTCTGTTTCCCTGTCTCCTTATGGAACAGAGTGGTGCTCAGACCAGCTGGTCCTAGCCGTATCATGAGGTCAAGGAAGGGGAGGGCTGTCTCTGACATCGTACCTGTAAATTTCAAATAGGGGTTCTGTTGGTTGATCCAGGTACAGAACTGGTTGCAGCTCTCTCGGTCCCCCCTCCAAAATATCAAAATGTCGTCGATGTAACAACGCCATAATGTAAGATGTTGTCTGAAGGGGTTCGAGTCAGGGTAGATAATATGGTTCTCAAAGGCCGCCATGTAAATGCAGGCGATACTAGGAGCAAAAGTCGACCCATAGAGGTACCCCTAATTTGATGGTACACCTGTGGTCCATACTGGAAGTAGTTCTCCGTCAAAGCGATACTTGCGCAGGCCATGATAAATGAAATTGGGGTAGGCGAGGACCATTCCGGCTGCATGAGGGCAGATTCTACGGCTTCTAGTGTGGCTGCTAGGGGAATGTTAGTGTATAACGCGTCCATGTCCAGCGTTAATAATAGGTCCACCTCTTCTCTACCCTCAATCGACTCTATGAGGCGCAGGACATCTCTTGTGTCTTGTAGAAAGGAGGGTATTTCCTTTACAATAGGTTGAAGGAATACGTCACAGAACTTTGATAGTGGCTCGAGTAATGAGCCAATACCCGAGACGATGGGTCTCCCTGGCACTGGGCTGGTCCCTTTATGAATTTTGGGCAGAGTAGAGAAGTAGGGGACCACTGGGTCCGTTGTCAGAAGAAACTCTGCTTCATGTTTAGAGATCCAGCCATTAGTCTCGCCTTCAATGATGAGACTAGAGATGTCTGTAATTAGTCTGTTGGTTGGATCTGCCGGGAGGGGTCTGTAGTGAGTAGTGTTAGCTAATTGGCGCTTACACTCTGTGTCATAATCAATGGCGTCTTGTATGACAGTTGCTCCCCCTTTATCAGCTTGTTTGATGACGATGGAAGTGTCGTTACCCAGGGATAGGATTGCTTGTCTTTCGGCTCTGCTCAGGTTGTTGAAACTGTTGGAATTTGGTTTAGGCCACAACAACACCCCAAAAAAAAAAAAAAAACTCTGCAACTCGTGCAACTGCGGCCTCCTGTTCTGACCTCTGAAGAAGATGGCCCCCAAAAAAGTTCCCCGTAGCTCCTCTAGCAAGAAAGTTGCCAGTAAGGAGCAGAAGAAGCAAGTTACCAAGGAGACTGGTGTGCCGCCCGCCACATTTATTAGGAGTAAAAAAAAAAGTACGCCTGCAGCAGCAGCGGGATCTGCTGGGGACCAAGCTGGGAGCAGCACCCCCGCTCCATTGGGCTCAGTGCCACCACCACCACCACGCCAACTTAAGTCCAAGCCCTTGAGTGCTGCAGAGGCACTTAGTCTTGTTGTTCAATCACCATCGACCAGTGATGTTGGCTCATCGCAAGAAAGTAGCAGCAATGTCCTTCAATCAACAGGTTGTTGTAACTCATCTGACGAGTGTTGAACAACCACAGCCGCAACAACAACCACATGTGCAAGTACAAGCCCAAGTACTTGTGGAAGGAGAGGCAGCGCAAGGAGATGCGCAAGCAGAGGTGCATGGAGGGTCACAAGTGCCCACAATAGTTGTTCCTCCAGAAGTAGGGGCACATCAGGAAATCGACAATCAAGCTGAGGTATCATTTGAGGAAGCCACTCCTCCTGATCATTCATTGTCTTCCTCATCCCTAGCAAGGAAAAGATCAAGGATGGTGTCTACATCTTCTTCAAGCACACCTCCTTCTGATGACACGGATCAAAATTGGGAACCAGCACCACTGCCGTCTGAGAGTGAGGCACACCATGATCTGACAAAGGTAGTTAAGCGTAAAAGGAAGCTCGTCCAAAGTCTCATAGTTATGGAGTGTGATGAGGCTCAACAAGAAGTGGCGGATACTGCTGCTGATGAAGACTCTCACGACGACGACCCAGTCATCATAAAGGCCACTGCAGCCCCAGCGGGCATGCAGCAAACAGACATTTTGACCCTAGCCCGAGAAGCTGCTGAGCGTGATGATGTTGTCGACGAGGAGGCAATGGAAACACCACAATCATTGGAGTTAACTAGTACACCAACACGTACCGCTTCCATATTTCTTCCTCGCCAGAAGGGACCTCCATCCACCTCGACCTCAATTAGTGGTGGTGAAAGTGCAAAACGTACTAAAGTTCGGTATTCCACATCCTCCACTTCACCTGGCATTAGCAGCAGGACCACCACCACCAGTATCGCCGCCTCCTCCAGCCCCAAAAGACATTTCAAGTCCGCAGTTTGGGACTTCTTTAGCGTTTGCCCAAAAAAGGAAAACGTAGCCATTTGTAGCATTTGTAAGCATGCAGTTAGTTGTGGTAAGTTTGGTACCAACTATGGTACCGGAGGCCAGAGAGGTCATCTTGAGAGACAGCACGCTGTCCAATGGTTTGCGCACCTAAAGGAGATCAAGGAAGCCTGAATTGCAAGTCAAGAAAACGTTGATGTTTCATCTGATGATGACAAGGAGGAAGAAGATGTGTCAAACACTTCACTTACACCCAGTACCCCTGTCAGCAGCACACCCCATGTGAGCCACACTAAGAGTGTGGGAGAGAGTGAGACACCAATGCGAAAAAGTTCATCAGCGAGCGTAACTGGGTCAAAGAAGTCATCATCATCCCGTAAATGCTTAGTCCGGGGCAACATTAGAACCATGTTGTTTACAGAAGCGCCATATGAACGCAACCACCCACTGACGCGTCTGTATAACACTAAGCTGGCTAAAATGCTAGCTCTGGACCTTCTCCCTTTTTCTTTTGTAAAAGGGATTGGTTTTCTAGAATTAGTGGCAGCGCTCTGCCCTAAATGGAAGGTTCCTAGCCGGTTCTATTTTGCCAGAGTTGCGGTTCCAGCACTACATGAAGATGTGCTGGAGGTGATTGGGGCAGCTTTGCAGAAGAGTGCTGTTCACACTATACATCTGACAACAGACATGTGGACCAGTGGCGCAGGCGCTGATTACATGTGCATCACTGCACACTGGGTCTCTTTTCAGGGGTTAAAGCAAAGCTAAACGCAGGTGTTGACCCGGACCAAGTTTTTAAAGCTGCTCGGAAACATGCAACACTAGCCATGTTTGGCTTGGAGAAACGTCACACAGCAGAAAACATTTTGAATGAGTTTAACACAAAGGTCTTTCACTGGCTGTCCCCAAAAAAACGCCAGATTGGTTATGTTTCCACGGATAATGGCACCAATGTAGTTAAGGCCATGGAGCTGGGTCAATATTTCAGAGTGCCGTGTTTGGCGCACTGTATAAACCTGGTTGTTAAAAAATTCTTGAGTGATGAAGACAGTCCAGTGTGCGAGTTAGTGGCCACCTGCCGAAGAATGTGCAACCATTTTAGCCATTCTTTTAAGGCCCGGAAGCATCTGAGGAGCCTGCTACATGAACGTCGAATGCCAGTAAAAGCACTCCTCCAGGAAGTGGCAACACGTTGGAACTCAACCTTCTACATGCTTGAGCGTATGTATGAGCAGTATACGGTACTCGATCACTATTTCTTAACACTGGGTACAGCTCAGAAGGACCTGAGGCTAAATGCGGCATAATGGAAACTATTTAAAAGCCTGACAGACATGCTTCATCCTTTTGAGGTCTTCACGCGTGCAGTCAGCAAGGAGGACTGTAATTTGGGAAAAGCTATCCCATTGTTGCGCATGCTGGAGCACCAACTGAAGGCGGTGTCTTCTATGTTTCAAAAAGATGAAAAAAAACAAGACGCATTTGTTTTGGCGGAGAAATTATTAGAGTGCCTACGTGGTGATGAACGTCTTAAAATGATCCACTCAGAACAGCATTACATTTGTGCTACTATTCTGGATCCACGCTACAAAAAGGCCCTGGCAGGCCGAGCATTCTTTCCTTTTGATGATGAAGATGTTACAAAGTACAAATGTTGGCTAGCCTTGTCAGCCAAGAGGTTTGAAAGAGAACAGCAGCAAATTGAAGGAAAAGGCAGTACATCAGCATCAGCAGGCCATCCCCAGTCAAAAGAATCCACTTCTGCACCTGTGGCTGTGGCACAAGTGACCTCTCAGCCGTTAAAGACACCTACAGCATGATCATCTGCACCAGACACAACAGTAACATTGGATGTAGAAGGGGATTGGCTAACTCAGCTTGGGTTTGGTTCTCAAAAGGTCACAGCAAAAAGTAAGCAAAGTGGAGGAACCTTGGAGGACCTTGAGTCGATGGTGCAGGACTATCTGAATGACTCAACAGAGGTCTATGTTAATGCTGACCCATTGGCGTATTCGCATGGGAAAAAAGAATTGTGGGCAAAGATCTCCAACCTGGCTATAAACTACTTGTCTTGCCCACTCGCAAGCGTGTCTTCTGAACGTGTTTTCAGTGCTGCTGGTGGCATTGTAACTTCCAAACGGAGCTGCCTCTCGCCCAAAAATGTGGAGAGGTTAACAATGATCAAGATGAATCAGCACCTCATACCACCAGATTACAAAGTACGAGAAAGCACGCCGGATGAAGACGAGGAGGACAGCAACGTAGATGAGGGAATTTGTTCTCTGTTAGGTGACACTGACCTCATCCTGCCTGAATTCGCAGAGTATGATGACGAAGCCTTATTCTTATTCCCTGACACCGAGCCCTGAAAATGAGACAATGAATCAATAACTTCCTTTTTCGTCCTTATTCACTTTTATTCCTGTGTGTCTGTCTTTCTTTGTTTTGCACAGTTAATTTAATTCAAACTTTAATCACCTAATCACAAAAACAAGCCCATCAGCAGAACTGTCTTCACTTGTTTGCTTATTGATTTGAAGGTGCCGCAGTCTGCATTCCTCAGGTTCACAAGTTCACAAGAACATGCTCCTCTATCCTCCTCCTCCAGACTCCTATTTCCCTCAAAGCAGAGGGCTGGATTACGCCCAATGAAGAAAGACTCTGCACTTGTGGGGGTGTTCTACTTCTTTGCGGGTGAGTTGACGGCTCTGGGGCCATTGCTGGGAAGCTCTAATACCGGATAAAAGTGGTTTGGACCAAATCGGAGGTGAATTTTTTTTTGCATTTTTGCTGACTTGTTTGCCTTTGAGGTGCTCTTTGGGGGGTTCCGGGTGTTTGTGGGTGAGTTTTGGGGTCTGGGAGCACTGCTGGGACAGTCTAATCTTGATTGCATTTGCTTTTCAGGAAATCCGTGGTGGAAAACGGGAGTTATGACCTAGCTGCACAGCGCGTTTGGACCGAAGGCCGAGAAATATTGTAAGTATGAGATTTTCCTTTTTGGCTGTTTGGGGGTGTTGTGCTTATTTGAGGGTGGGTTGGCGGGTCTTGGGGCATTGCTGGGAAGGTCTAATACCGGATAGAAGTGGTTTGGACAAAATCCATGCAGACATTTTTATTAGCTATTTCTGACATTTTGCTCAATGTAGCGTTTTCGGGGGCCTGTTTGGGGGGCTTCCTGGTGTTTGTGGGTGGGTTTCGGGGTCTGGGAGCACTGCTGGCTATGGATACTTTAGATTGTATGAGGTTTGAAGCAAATCCATGGTGGCAGAGGGGAGTTATGGCCTAGCTGCAGAGCGCGTGCGGAGTGATTTTGAAAATTGCCAAGAAAATGACTAAGTCCCCATTTTTGTACTTTTGCTTTTTGGCTGTTTGGGGGTCTTCTACTAGTTTTCGCCTGGGTTGACAGCTCTGGGGCCATTGCTGGGAAGCTCTAATACCGGATAAAAGTGGTTTGGACCAAATCGGAGGCGGAAAATGTTTTGCGTTTTTGCTGACTTGCTTGCTTTTGAGGTGCTCTTTGGGGGGGTTCCGGGTGTTTGTGGGTGAGTTTTGGGGTCTGGGAGCACTGATGGGACAGTCTAATCTTGATTGCATTTGCTTTTCAGGAAATCCGTGGTGGAAAACGGGAGTTATGACCTCGCTGCAAAGCGCATTTGGACCGAAGGCCGAGAAATATTGTAAGTATGAGATTTTCCTTTTTGGCTGTTTGGGGGTGTTGTGCTTATTTGCGGGTGGGTTGGCGGGTCTTGGGGCATTGCTGGGAAGGTCTAATACCGGATAGAAGTGGTTATGACAAAATCCATGCAGATTTTTTTTGTTGCTATTTCTGACATTTTGCTCAATGTAGCCTTTTCGGGGGCCTGTTTGGGGGGCTTCCTGGTGTTTGTGGGTGGGTTTCGGGGTCTGGGAGCACTGCTGTCTATGGATACTTTAGATTGCAAGAGGTTTGAAGCAAATCCATGGTGGCAGAGGGGAGTTAGGGCCTAGCTGCACAGCGCGCGTGGAGTGATTTTGGAAATTGCCAAGAAAATTACTATGTCCCCATTTTTGTACTTCTGCTTTTTGGCTGTTTGGGGGTCTTCTACTAGTTTTCGCCTGGGTTGACGGCTCTGGGGCCATTGCTGGGAAGCTCTAATACCGGATAAAAGTGGTTTGGACCATATCGGAGGCGGAATATTTTTTGCGTTTTTGCTGACTTACTTGCCTTTGAGGTGCTCTTTGGGGGGGGTTCTGGGTGTTTGTGGGTGAGTTTTGGGGTCTGGGAGCACTGCTGGGACAGTCTAATCTTGATTGCATTTGCTTTTCAGGAAATCCGTGGTGGAAAACAGGAGTTATGACCTAGCTGCACAGCGCGTTTGGACCGAAGGCCGAGAAATATTGTAAGTATGAGATTTTCCTTTTTGGCTGTTTGGGGGTGTTGTGCTTTTTTGCGGGTGGGTTGGCGGGTCTTGGGGCATTGCTGGGAAGGTCTAATACCGGATAGAAGTGGTTTGGACAAAATCCATGAGGAAAAGCCTTTTGGCACTTTTTGTAACTTAGGGTTAGCCCTAGCAGCAGGATTGCATGTGTTTCGGGTGATCTAGATTTTTGCAACTGAGTTCTGGGGTCTTAGAGCACTCGTGGGAATGTGTAATTTTGGTTGCAAGTCATTTGAAGAAAATCCATGGTGGGAAAGGGGGGATTTGGCATAGTTAAAGAAAGCCTTTGCCACTATTCTTAACTTAGGGCTCGTTAGGGTTAGCAGTATTTCTATTGCATGTGTTTGGGTGGGGGGGTTTTCGAGTCTTGGAGCGATGCTGGGTATGGATACTTTTGCTTGCTTGCAAGTGGTTTGAATACAGTCCACGGTGGGCAAGGGGGTATTTGGGCCTACTTTTACTTTCAAAGTATGTTTTGTCACCAGTTTTCTGCTAGGCCTCGTTTTTGAGATCTGATTGGGGGTCTTCTACATTTTTGCGACTGGCTTTAGTAAGGGTCTGGGTGGGAGCACTGCTGGGAAGGTCTAATTTTGTTCTAAAACACAGTTTACAGTACACCTAGCTTGAGGGGAAAGATCCCCTAAATTAATTTGCCCATACTTATTTATCCTTCAAAAGGAGACTCAGACAGAGTACGCACTTTCAAAAATATTGTACTGTCTATTAGGAAACTCAAAGTGTGACTTTTTGCACTACACAGCGTACATACCTTATATTTATTTATCACTGGTGTTCTAATATCACTTCCTATTTTTCCGTCAATAATTACAGGCCGGGTTTCAGTCTGCAATGGGAAAAAAAAGGATGGAGTCAGGCTTCACATTAGCGAGCCGCAATTCAGCATCCGCCAGGCAGGCAGTGGACAGGGTGTCTTCTGGTCACCAACATTGATGGACGAAGCGTCAGCTGGAATGGAGGAGTGCCGCTAATAAGAGGAATTGTTTGATGCGTGCAACTTACTTACCAAATTCAACAGGACAACTACAACAACATACAGATACAGTATCCATTGTTTTCTTCTATGAGTGTGACTGCATTTCTTGGATCTCTCTCTGCTTCTAAATTGATCCCTACAGCCACTCTATAGGTTTTACTTTGGCTATTTTTTAAACCTAATTTAATGTAAGAAGTGCTTCTCTGAGTGCAGACATAGGCAAGTGAAAACGCTGCAGCCCTGTACTGTCGCATTCTGTCATTCATGGTTGTCGAAAGTACTACTTACTTTCCAGTAACAATGCATGCAGTAGTGCATGCACTTCCTTTATGTCACTTAAAAGATTTATGGTTAGCTTTGTACCCAAAGATTTCTTTATCTTCAATTATTGTCTGTCCATGCTGTGCTTTTTTTCTTCTCTCAACAAATCCTACCCAAAAAGAAACCCCCATTCCCATCCATTTTCCAAACCCTAACCCTCTTCCCCCGGGCTGTGTGGTTTTGATTGATGTGTGACTAAATGACATCAATAATTCCACACACTTGCTGGGGAGGATAAGGTCATAGCAACAGGCTGGTGAAGGAATCTGAGGATATATTCTAGACTTACTCAGCTTCAGTACTATTTCTTGTAGTAGTAGCCAATGTCAAAGAAATTCAACGCAAGTACTAGTTATACTTTCAATACTTTACCATTTGTTAGGCTACATTGTGGCACTGTTCTAGTGTACTGTCACCTGCTATATTCTCTATCGTACCGTTATAATGCTACAGTAAGGACAAACCAGGTTTCATTTTCTTTTTTTTCCATAGGCATGCAACTGCCACTGTGTCACACCACTAGTACCACCGCAATGAGGAGGACATTTCATCCGCCCAGGATTGCCAACCGTAATCGCCATTTCCCGTGGAGCCAGCCCTGGGCCTAGCCCTACTTTCAAACACAAATTACAGGTAAGATAAGCGTTTGGTGGGAGGTAGTATAATGGAGTATTAGGAGAGACGAGAGATTGACGGTAGTACTACCAAAGTCCTAGGACTCTTGAATTCACTTACTCTGTGAGAGGCACTTAGTGTTGAAAACATTTAGCCATTTACACTTAAAGGAAGAAAATGACACAGACTTAAGTTTCAGGAACACAAACTTTCTGTTAAACCCCCACCCACCAGACTCAAAAGCAGTAAAAAACAGGTATGCTCAGATAAAGTTTCAAAAAGTATATTTTTGTAGCCCTAACAAAATAATCTCCCGCAAGACCCTCCCTAACCCCAACGATTGTCCTTCAAAAGTCCCAAAAACAACCCAACTCCCAATTCCCACCCCCCAAAAGTCTCTAAAAAAGGGGCAAGGGACACTACAGCAGGCTGCTGTTCACTTTTGCGGCCAGGGCATCATACTCCTTGCGGAGGGTGGCATGGTCGGAGTGGAGGCCCTCCACCAAGGTCTTATACGTTATGACCTCCTGCTCCAGGTAGGACACTCTGAGGCATAAGCGGTGCTGGCGTGCCTTACAACTCCTGTGGGGGGCATCTGCTGCCTTTGCTGCTTGGCGGTGGCGGTTGGCTTTGGTAGCCTGGCTCCGTACCGCTGGAGCACTGCGCTGGCTGGCAGCCCGTGGGGGCCCGGAGGAGGATGCAGCTGTCCCAGTGGATGTTGTACCGGTAGACTGAGTGTCCTCCTTCTCCAGGGCCACCAGCCGCCGATATTCGGCGACAGTGGCATCCAGCCTCCGTTGCCGGGCCATTCGAGCCAGCTCCTTCCTTGATGGTCTGTTTGATTTGGAAGGAGCAACTATATGAAGAACGAAAGACATAGTCTGTAACCAATGCTCCTTAAGATTAACACAAAATGATGGAGCAGAAAGTTGTGTCACAGTACAAGTAGCGAATTGAAAGCACAGTACATAACTATTGAGGACAGTATCTATTTAACCTCCCACTTCTTCATCCTTGCTCTAACATTAGTGGGAGTTTAAGGAACAAATTCTACGAGCACTATGGACTTCCATTACAGTCGACTATGACAGTACACCAGTTTTATTCTTCTTCTTCTCTCTTGTTTAGGAAAATTGGTACGTTATCTTATGCAAGCCGGCATAATGCCAGCGCAGTGAACTTGCACCCGAGAAAAACAGACGCACACCATGATGAGTGAGACAGACTTGCATTACTGTACCGGTCCAGTACATGCAGGTGGTGAAGCTCTTACTTTTCTATCACGGGTGGCACTGAGAATACTCTGTTAAAAGGGCTACTGCTTAATTAATTTAGCTTTCACCCTACAGTGCAAATGAGTACTAGAAAAGGAAAATGAAGAAGCTAAATAATCTGATTATCTATCACTTCACATGGGATGTATTTGATTACATATGGGATGACTTTAGGTGCTTTGCTTATTATTGAGTGAACAGTGATAAACAACAAAGAAGGAGTCCCCCTATATGAGAGGAAGATAGCAATTAGCCATATCCTGTAGGAGATCTAGGTTAGCCATAAAAGGCCCCAACCCGTTTACCGGACAAAGCTTGTCCTTTGAGAAGACCCCTCACTCACCAACCTGGTTGGTGACATGCTTCATCATTGGGGTCCCACCCCATAGGCCGAATGCCCATAGGGTGTGCTACGACACCTGACTACAGTGGAGCGGGATATTGTATGTTATATGTGCTTAAAATTACAGTGAAAGGGTATATTAAAAGGGGCCAGTACTACTCACTTGTCAAGTCAAGTCAAGTCATAAAATTTGTATAGCGCACTACATACCCAGAGGGTTTCAAGGCGCTTAGGAAGGGGAGGAGGATTATTTGTCAAATATCCACGTTTTAAGCTGCTTTCTGAACGCTAGGTGGTTCTGGGTGAGGCGAAGGTAAGCGGGGAGTGAGTTCCATGTTTTAGCAGTTAGGTATGAAAAGGATCTGCCTCCCATGGTGGTCTTGTTGATGCGAGGTACAGTGGCGAGGGCTTGGCTGGAAGAACGTAGTTGGCTGGAGGGGGTGTAGAAGGACAGTCGAGAGTTGAGGCAATCTGGTCCGATGTCGTAGAGTGATTTGTGTGCGTGGGTAAGCAGTCGGAAAGTGATCCTCTTATTGACGGGTAGCCAGTGGAGGTCTTTAAGGTGACCAGAGATGTGTTCGTTGCGTGGGATGTCTAATATGAGTCTGGCTGAGGCGTTTTGGATTCGTTGGAGTTTCTTCTGGAGTTTTGCGGTAGTACCCGCGTAGAGAGTGTTTCCGTAGTCTAGTCGGCTCGTGACCAGAGCGTGGGTGACTGTTTTTCTTGTTTCGGAGGGGATCCAGCGAAATGTTTTTCTGAGCATGCGAAGAATGTTGAAGCAGGAAGAGGATACGGCGCTGACTTGTCTGTTCATTGAGAGTGAAGAATCCAGGATGACGCCTAGGTTCCGTGCGTGGTCTGTCGGGATGGGTGCTTTTCCGAGGGCTTCCGGCCACCAGGAGTCGTCCCATGCAGAGGGGGATGTACCTAAGATGAGGACTTCTGTTTTGTCTGAGTTCAGTTTCAGACGGCTTTGTTTCATCCATTCGGCAACTTCTTTCATTCCTTCGTGTAGGTTAGTTTTGGCGGTGCTGGGGTCATTGGTGAGAGAAAGGATCAGTTGAGTGTCGTCCGCGTAAGAGATGATGTTGAGGTTGTGTTGGCGTGCGATGGCCGCGAGGGGGCTCATGTATACGTTGAAGAGGGTGGGACTGAGTGAGGATCCTTGAGGTACGCCGCAGATGACTTCAGAGGCCTCGGACTTGAATGGAGGAAGGCGGACTCTTTGGGTTCTTCCGGTGAGGAACGAGGTGATCCATTCAAGTGCTTTTCCTTGGATTTCGATGTTATTGAGGCGATGTAGAAGGGTGCTGTGGCAGACTGTATCGAATGCTGCAGAGAGGTCGAGGAGGATGAGGGCGACTGTGTCACCATTGTCCAGTGAAGTTCGAATGTCGTCTGTTGCTGCGATGAGGGCGGTCTCGGTGCTGTGTTTTGCTCGGAAGCCAGATTGTGAGGAGTCGAGGGATTTGTTGGCTTCGAGGAAAGCGGCGAGCTGGTTGTTGACGGCTTTCTCGATGACTTTGGCCGGGAATGGAAGAAGCGAGATGGGGCGGTAATTTTTGAGTTCGGTGGGGTCCGCTGTTGGTTTTTTCAGAAGGGCGGTGAGTTCAGCGTGTTTCCAGTCTTCTGGGAAGGTAGCGGAGTTGAAGGAGCAGTTGATGACGTCTCGGAGGTGCGGTGCTATGACGGAGTCTGCTTTGTTGAAGATGTGGTGAGGGCATGGGTCTGTGGGGGATCCTGAGTGGATGGAATTCATCAGGCGGATGGTGTCCTCAGTGGAGATTGGGTTCCAGGCGTCAAGGGTGTCGACGGGGGGAAGATGGTCAGCAGATGGTGGGGTGGGTTGGTTTCCGGGTTGGTTGTCAAAGCTGTTGTGGATGTCTGCAATCTTGTTGTGGAAAAAAGAGGCTAGGGAGTCGCAGAGGGTTTGAGAGGGGGTGATGTCGTTGGAGTTGGCCGATGGATTGGAGAATTCCTTGACGATGTTGAAAAGTTCCTTGCTGTTGTGGGCGTTGTTGTCGAGTCGATCCTTGAATGCTGTTTTCTTGGCTTTCCGGATCAGTTGGTGGTGAGTGCGGGTGGCGCTTTTGAAGGCGTCCTTGGTGCTGGTTGTTGGGTCTTTTTTCCAGGCCTTTTCAAGGGAGCGGCAGAGTTTCTTGGACTTCTTGAGATCATCGTTGAACCATGAGGCTTTCTTGTTGCCAGGTTTGCTTTGACGTTTTTTCAGTGGTGCTAAGGTGTCGGCGGTGTTGGATAGCCATAGGGTGAGGTTGGTGGCGGCTTCGTTGGCGTTAGAAGAGAGGGCTGGGGAGTTTCGAAGGAGCGATGCGGAGATTTGGTCCGTGGTGATTTTGTTCCAGTTTCTTTGCAGGGTAGGTTGGGAGTGGTTGATGGGTTTCGGCTTGTTGTAGGTGAAGTGAACGCAGCTGTGGTCGGTCCAGAGGAGATCCGTAGTGTGGCTGAAGGAGACATGATTGCTGGATGTGAAGATAGGGTCGAGAGTGTGACCTGCGATGTGGGTGGGGGAAGTGACTATTTGTTTAAGTCCGAGGTTGGCGAGGTTGTCCACGAGGGTGGCGGTGTTGTGGTCGTTAATCTTTTCAAGGTGAAAGTTGAGGTCTCCCAGAAGAATATAGTCTTTGGAGGGGAGCGCGTGTGGAGAGATGAAGTCCGTGATGTCTTCACTGAATTTTGCGCGGGGTCCTGGTGGTCTGTAGAGGAGGGTGCCTCTGAGTGTGGTCTTGGGGTCGATGTGGATCTGGAAGTGAAGGTGTTCGGAGTTGGCGAGGTTGGCGTCAGAGCTGGTTGAGATGCGGATAGATTTCTTATGGACGATAGCGATTCCTCCTCCTGTGTGGCTGGTACGGTCTTTGCGGGTGATCTTATAGTCTTCAGGGATGGCAATGGTGATGTCTGGTGCTGAGGAGGCATTCATCCATGTTTCCGTAAGGAAGGCGATGTCCGGAGAAATGGTGTCTAGTAGATTCCATAGGTCAATGGCGTGTCTGTGGACCGATCGGGTGTTGAGAAGGATGCATTGTAGGTGGTTGGGGTCGGGAATCTGTGGTGTGGTTGTAGCGGGGATGTTGTTGGTGCCGCTGAATTTGCAGGAGTAGCAGGAGAAAGGTCCATGGGTGTGTCCAGGGGCGGTTTGGGCGCAGGTGGGGGCGCGACCGGGGTTAAGGGCTAGGAGGGTGGCGGCATCGTAGGTAATGCGGGAGGGCTGGGAGGGACGGGGGCCAGGGGGTATGGCGCTGGGCGCGGTCCAGGCGCGGACGGGCGTAGACGGGCTTACCTTTGGCGCACCTTCGGCGCGCAAGGGGCGCGATCGCTGCGCGTGAACGCTGCGCGCGGGAGCTACTGTCATATATGGATAGTGGAGGGGGAGGGGCGAGGGCGGCTCAGCTGGGAGGCGTGGCGGGCTCAGGGGAACACAACAACAGCAGGATCAAAATGGAGGGGAGGTCAGAGCAGGGCGCCGGGGGAAATCACACACAACAATGCAATGTAATGCAAGCAAAGCAATGTAAGCGCTGTGGGATAATAGCGCTATGAAATTACGAAGCTTACTAAAAATGGCGCTATGCAAATATCAAAACTTGGTTACAATGGTCTATGCAAATATCAGAACTTGGTTACAATGCGCTATGCAAATATCAGAACTTGGTTACAATGCAGCAATACGATACCACGCTGTAAGGAGCAGCAAGGGGAGCGATCACTCAAGGCGGAAGCGGCGAGTGAATCACAGCGCTGCGAGGTTTGGGGAATGCTTTTGAATGCTTGTGGGAGGGCGGCTCAGCTGGGAGGCGTGGCGGGCTCAGGGGAACACAACAACAGCAGGATCAAAATGGAGGGGAGGTCAGAGCAGGGCGCCGGGGGAAATCACACACAACAATGCAATGTAATGCAAGCAAACCAATGTAAGCGCTGTGGGATAATAGTGCTATGAAATTACGAAGCTTACTAAAAATGGCGCTATGCAAATATCAAAACTTGGTTACAATGCGCTATGCAAATATCAGAACTTGGTTACAAGACTTTATTCTTGAGCGACTGAACCCCAATAAAAACAGATGTGGCACCAGTGCCTATTTAGGAAGGCTTTGGTGCTATAAGAAGTGTAGTGTGTTAAAAATAGCGAAGTGTGCTATGTGAAATAAATATAAAATAAACTAGGTCTACATGTTTCAACCATTAAAAAAGGTTCTATGGTTTTCGTCAGGACCGTGAGTATTACACGGGGTGATACGCACATGCTAAGGTGCGCCCAGTCCACGTGTAATTTTGAGATCACAAAAATTGTGGTCTATTGTAAAAGGGTGTGTTTTGTCCTTGTTTCAGGAAAAAACCTGCAAGAAAGGAAAGAAACGGGTGTTGGGATAGCGTACAAGGGAAACACATATACAAGGGTGTACATATAACATAAAAGTGTGCCAAACGTGAACACCCTCGTAGGGTGGTTACCTATATTATTATTCATATAGGTTGTGCTGATTCTGAAAAGATATCAGTAGCAGTTATTGTGTAGCGCTTCAGTGGGTACCTTCGCGAGAAGTGAGTTCTGTGAGGTACTAGGTTAGATTAAGTTCTTGGTCGGAGTGATAAGTGATCGTTTTTACGTATTTACGGGCAGCATCTGAGTGAGTTTATCGAAAGTGGCGGGAAACGATTGGGATGTGATTCTTATCCGTCAACTTTTCATTACGCCAACTTGACTATATTGTGGGTACTAGTTTGATAACAGTATATTGGCAGAGACTATTCATGCAATGCTCACACTTGAAGCAATCGTTGTCGCTTCACGGGCTTCGGATCTACCAAGACGGCTATTGTCCGTCACCTGCAGAGTTGAGAGTAAAGATATACACAAGAGGAAAAATACATTGGTCATGGTTGTCCTCTAACCCGTAAAGACGGTGCAGGTATATCGTAAACAAAAAAAGGAAAGGGGGGGGCACCACTAAAACTGTGGCAAATATGTACTCACTTTTAGGTATGGGATCATCAGGCGGTTAACCTACTTGGTAACTGCACTCAAAGCCCCGCTGAATGATCGTTGCCTCGACTATGCCGGTAAAGTAACCTGCTCGCCACTTCTTGGTTTGGGCGTGGCGTGATGTGTCACAGTCTCAGTAGCCAACCGGAACGTAGTATTAGGGCGTGCCTATCTTCCGTTCCGATCACGAGGCTACAGTGGCGTGACGTGTAGCTAGTTGGTTACCGTGGTAACCACGCTTTCAGTTCTCATGCTAAAAGATACGTGCCCTCTCATCGCTGGAATGCTGATCCAGTCGATGCCGATCACGTGATTTATGATTTGTGGCATGTGGGGTCTCGTAATCATGTGGAACATGGAATTTACGCATAACATTGGGATCGCGTGTACATGCTCGTTTAGTGGATGAAAGGTTAAAAATGACAGGGCAGGAACATGTCAGGACTTTCCCCAGTGGGGACAAAACAAAAATTAAAAATTAGAAATTAGAAAAGGCTTGTAAGCAACAGAGGCAGAAGAGAAAACCCTTATTTCTCATATGTACTGTGACATTCGAAGTTATTTGATCTCACATCACCGTGTGCCAGGGAATGTTATCGTTTAAACCAGTTTTATGTGTGGATAACCTGTACACCCATCTCTGCTCCTTTTCGAATAGGCGTTGATTCAGATTGGTTCCTGGTTTGATTTGTTCTATAATAGTCCATCGGATGTCATCCGGAGTGTGCCCTCTTGACAGATAATGTTCAGTCAGTTTGGTGTTGGCTTTTTTGCAGCGGATGTTGCTCCTATGCTCACCGATGCGTAGCTTGACTTTTCTGCTTGTCATCCCTATGTAGTATAAGTCACAGGGACAGGTTATTCTGTACACTACGTTTTCACTATTACAGTTGGTTTGCCCCCTGATTATCCAAGTTTTATTGGGTTCTAGTTGTAAAGTCTTGGTGTTGTGAGTGAAAGGGCATACGCTGCAGTTCCCACATTTGTAGTGGCCTGTCACTTTTGGCAAACCCCATGTATTGATCACTGTTGCTTGCTCTCGTATTTCTTGTTTAGGTCGGGTATTGACCACTGCATCCTTGATACTGCGTGCTCGTTTATATGAAAACAGCGGTTTTTCCCACCTAAGGTTTCCTGTGTTAAGTATATTCCAATGTTTCCCTATTATTTTGGTGACTGTGTTGGAGATTGTGTTATATGTCGTAACACAGGTCAGAGTTGGCTCCTCCGTTTCTCTGGTTTGATTCTCCAGGAGGACAGTTCTCGGCTGATTGCGGGCGCGTTTTTGGCTTTTATTCAGTATTTTTTCTGGATAGCCACGATCTCTTAGTTTGATGGTGAGGTCTTGTGCCTGTTTTTTATACTCAGCCAGTTCGCTGCAGTTCCTGCGAAGGCGCAGGTATTGACCGTAGGGCAGGTTCTCTCGCAACGGTCTAGGGTGAAAGCTTTCGAACCGTAGCAGGTTGTTTTTGGCAGTGCGTTTGTGGTGGGTGACAGTTGTCAGTTTGCCGTTTTCTTTTGTGATTGTTAGGTCTAAAAAGACCAGGGTTTTGGGGTCTTTTACATACGTGAACTTCAGATGGTTGTCACATGTATTGATCCAATTGAAAAAAGCCACTAGAGCTTCTTCAGTGCCATTCCAGATCGTGAGCACATTGTCAATATAACGTCTCCATAGCAGGATGTTAGAGCTATAGGGGTTCCTATCGCTGAGGATGTACTTCTCTTCAAAATCATGGACATATAGGCCCGCCACACTCGGCGCAAACGTACTGCCCATTGATGTTCCACCGATCTGTAGGTATATTTGATCCTCAAATTTAAAATAATTCCTCTTGAGCGCCAGCCTTGCACATTCCAAAATGAACTCCCTGGGGGTTCTTGACGTCCAATTTTCTTTTTACAGAGCTTTTTTAAGGACCTCCAGTGTGGCATCCTGAGGAATGCTTGTATACAAGCTCTCAATATCGAAACTGACTAGGATGGTATCTTCATCTATCGTCAGTGTGTCCAGCAGTTTTAGGACGCTTTTGGTGTCCTGTAGGTAAGTTCTGGTTTTTTGCACTAAGGCTTTGAAGAAAACATCGCAAAAACATGATAGTGGTTCCAATAGGGAACCAATACCAGAGACAATTGGCCTGCCTGGAGGTGGTATCTTGTTTTTATGCATCTTTGGGATTGTGTAAAAGTAAGGTACCTTTCCCTCACTTTTACATAGAAAATCCGCCTCTTGTTTGGATATATAGCCTTCAGATTCTCCGTACTCCACCAGTGAAATTAAGACTAAAAGCCTTTTTTGAGAAAAGAGCCGACACTGAAATAAGTCAAGAGACAAATGAGACTGGCCTACGGAACAAATCCAACTTCATGCCTCCACCACACATGATCCCAGTAGAAGTATCGACATTCGAACAAGCGGTCTTTAATGACGTGGAAAATGCCACTCCAAAGAAAGCATTTATGAACCTCACACATCAGGAAAGAATTGCCATGAATAAATTACAAAACGATAACTCAATCGTTAGCAAACCCGCGGATAAAGGCGGTGGGATAGTCGTGTTAGACAAATCATCATACCAAACAGAATGTCTAAGACTATTGGCAGACCACAACAACTACCGAAGATTACCAGTTGATCCTACAGAAGACCTAAGAAGGGAGATCACTTCACTGGTGGAGTACGGAGAATCTGAAGGCTATATATCCAAACAGGAGGCGGATTTTCTATGTAAAAGTGAGGGAAAGGTACCTTACTTTTACACGATCCCAAAGATGCATAAAAACAAGATACCACCTCCAGGCAGGCCAATTGTCTCTGGTATTGGTTCCCTATTGGAACCACTATCACGTTTTTGCGACGTTTTCTTCAAAGCCTTAGTGCAAAAAACCAGAACTTACCTACAGGACACCAAAAGCGTCCTACAACTGCTGGACACACTGACGATAGATGAAGATACCATCCTAGTCAGTTTCCATATTGAGAGCTTGTATACAAGCATTCCTCAGGATGCCACACTGGAGGTCCTTAAAAAAGCTCTGGAAAAAGAAAATTGGACGTCAAGAACCCCCAGGGAGTTCATTTTGGAATGTGCAAGGCTGGCGCTCAAGAGGAATTATTTTAAATTTGAGGATCAAATATACCTACAGATCGGTGGAACATCGATGGGCAGTACGTTTGCGCCGAGTGTGGCGGGCATATATGTCCATGATTTTGACGAGAAGTACATCCTCAGCGATAGGAACCCCTACAGCTCTAACATCCTGCTATGGAGACGTTATATTGATGATGTGCTCACGATCTGGAATGGCACTGAAGAAGCTCTAGTGGCTTTTTTCAATTGGATCAATACATGTGACAACCATCTGAAGTTCACGTATGTAAAAGACCCCAACACCCTGGTCTTTTTAGACCTAACAATCACAAAAGAAAACGGCAAACTGACAACTGTCACCCACCACAAAGCCACTGCCAAAAACAACCTGCTACGGTTCGAAACCTTCACCCTAGACCGTTGCGAGAGAACCTGCCCTACGGTCAATACCTGCGCCTTCGCAGGAACTGCAGCAAACTGGCTGAGTATAAAAAACAGGCACAAGACCTCACCGTCAAACTAAGAGATCGTGGCTATCCAGAAAAAATACTGAATAAAAGCCAAAAACGCGCCCGCAATCAGCCGAGAACTGTCCTCCTGGAGAATCAAACCAGAGAAACGGAGGAGCCACCTCTGACCTGTGTTACGACATATAACACAATCTCCAACACAGTCACCAAAATAATAGGGAAACATTGGAATATACTGAACACAGGAAACCTTAGGTGGGAAAAACCTCTGTTTTCATATAAACGAGCACGCAGTATCAAGGATGCAGTGGCCAATACCTGACCTAAACAAGAAATACGAGAGCAAGCAACAGTGATCAATACATGGGGTTTGCCAAAAGTGACATGCCACTACAAATGTGGGAACTGCAGCGTATGCCCTTTCACTCACAACACCAAGACTTTACAACTAGAACCCAATAAAACTTGGATAATCTGGGGGCAAACCAACTGTAATAGTGAAAACGTAGTGTACAGAATAACCTGTCCCTGTGATTTACACTACATAGGGATGACAAGCAGAAAAGTCAAGCTACGTATCGGTGAGCATAGGAGCAACATCCGCTGCAAAAAAGCCAACACCAAACTGACTGAACATTATCTGTCAAGAGGGCACACTCCGGATGACATCCGATGGACTATTATAGAACAAATCAAACCAGGAACCAATCTGAATCAACGCCTATTCGAAAAGGAGCAGAGATGGGTGTACAGGTTATCCACACATAAAACTGGTTTAAACGATAACATTCCCTGACACACGGTGATGTGAGATCAAATAACTTCGAATGTCACAGTACATTTGAGAAATAAGGGTTTTCTCTTCTGCCTCTGTTGCTTACAAGCCTTTTCTAATTTCTAATTTTTAATTTTTGTTTCGTCCCCACTGGGGAAAGTCCTGACATGTTCCTGCCCTGTCATTTTTAACCATTCATCCACTAAACGAGCATGTACACGCGATCCCAATGTTATGCGTAAATTCCATGTTCCACATGATTACGAGACCCCACATGCCACAAATCATAAATCACGTGATCGGCATCGACTGGATCAGCATTCCAGCGATGAGAGGGCACGTATCTTTTAGCATGAGAACTGAAAGTGTGGTTACCACGGTAACCAACTAGCTACACGTCACGCCACTGTAGCCTCGTGATCAGAACGGAAGATAGGCACGCCCTAATACTACGTTCCGGTTGGCTACTGAGACTGTGACACATCACGCCACGCCCAAACCAAGAAGTGGCGAGCAGGTTACTTTACCGGCATAGTCGAGGCAACGATCATTCAGCGGGGCTTTGAGTGCAGTTACCAAGTAGGTTAACCGCCTGATGATCGCATACCTAAAAGTGAGTACATATTTGCCACAGTTGTAGTGGTGCCCCCCCCTTTTCCTTTTTTTGTTTACGATATACCTGCATCGTCTTTACGAGTTAGAGGACAACCATGACCAATGTATTTTTCCTCTTGTGTATATCTTTACTCTCAACTCTGCAGGTGACGGACAATAGCCGTCTTGGTAGATCCGAAGCCCGTGAAGCGACAACGATCGCTTCAAGTGTGAGCATTGCATGAATAGTCTCTGCCAATATACTGTTATCAAACTAGTACCCACAATATAGTCAAGTTGGCGTAATGAAAAGTTGACGGATAAGAATCACATCCCAATCGTTTCCCGCCACTTTCGATAAACTCACTCAGATACTGCCCGTAAATACGTAAAAACGATCACTTATCACTCCGACCAAGAACTTAATCTAACCTAGTACCTCACAGAACTCACTTCTCGCGAAGGTACCCACTGAAGCGCTACACAATAACTACTACTGATATCTTTTCAGAATCAGCACAACCTATATGAATAATAATATAGGTAACCACCCTACGAGGGTGTTCACGTTTGGCACACTTTTATGTTATATGTACACCCTTGTATATGTGTTTCCCTTGTACGCTATCCCAACACCCGTTTCTTTCCTTTCTTGCAGGTTTTTTCCTGAAACAAGGACAAAACACACCCTTTTACAATAGACCACAATTTTTGTGATCTCAAAATTACACGTGGACTGGGCGCACCTTAGCGTGTGCGTACCACCCCGTGTAATACTCACGGTCCTGACGAAAACCATAGAACCTTTTTAAATGGTTGAAACATGTAGACCTAGTTTATTTTATAATTTTTTCACATAGCACACTTCGCTATTTTTAACACACTACACTTCTTATAGCACCAAAGCCTTCCTAAATAGGCACTGGTGCCACATCTGTTTTTATTGGGGTTCAGCCGCTCAAGAATAAAGTCTTGAAGTGAGTAGTACTGGCCCCTTTAATATACCCTTTCACTGTAATTTTAAGCACATATAAACATACAATATCCCGCTCCACTGTAGTCAGGTGTCGTAGCACACCCTATGGGCATTCGGCCTATGGGGTGGGACCCCAATGATGAAGCATGTCACCAACCAGGTTGGTGAGTGAGGGGTCTTCTCAAAGGACAAGCTTTGTCCGGTAAACGGGTTGGGGCCTTTTATGGCTAACCTAGATCTCCTACAGGATATGGCTAATTGCTATCTTCCTCTCATATAGGGGGACTCCTTCTTTGTTGTTATTGTTAATTCGGGGACCAGGAGTTCCCACTTCACATAGTTTATGTAAACATCCCTGACTCTCCCTCTTGATCAATACATGAACAGTGATACACCCACACATGAATGACTTACTACTACTAAACTAAAGTTATTAAGAGAGGTAGGGAGTGTCCACCGCAAGAACCGGATATATGCTGTGCTTGCAGTTGCAATACAAACTACTGCTACAATTCATGGTAGTATTTGGACAAAATTACAACTTCTTTTCCTTGCCTTTCATACACTGGAACGGACGTGTAGGTGCGGTGTTACATGCTCTTCAAAGTAACACTTAGTTCATCCAGTCTACTCTTTCTAGATACACATATGCTATCTAAGAGTATATGCTATCTAAGAATCAGATAGTACCATGATCCAGGCATCCATCCATTCAAAGTATATGCACACATACAGTTTCTTTTTGACCCACCCAGGCTGTTCTCCTTCCACCCATCCTTGCTTCATCATTCACCCAGCCATGCACCATATCATATTCTTTCCTTCCCAGCCACCTCGGGGACCAAGCAAACACATATCATTCTTCTTTGCCAGTCATCATTAAATTTCTCGTCCTTCCACACTTACTTACACCCTTCTTTCGCTTTTCGTTCATCCCATCCATCAATTCATCTCAGATCTGATTGGGATTCTTCTCGCCAAAAACTACACAGCTAAGTCAAAGTACATTTAGAGGAGGTTACTACCTGGTTGATTTATAATACACCCGTGCAGATAGCGGGCGCAGGCTCCTTGCACTTGCTGGTGCGCCCCTTCCCCCTCCCCCTCCCAGAGCCCCAGATAGCACACTCTGCAGTCTTCAATCTCAATAAGTAAGGAATATATAGCTTACCTCTGCCCGCCACCACCGTGTGAACCCTCACAGGCACACTGGTGTCGTCCGGCAATTGCACCGCATCCTCCCCAGAAGTGTTCCCCTCATCCACCACCAACACCTCCGCGCTGGCCCGCCACCAGATGTTCCACCTACAAAGTACATTTAAGAATGTTAGAATACACCACTCACTACTATATAATATTTGGTCTAGGAATAAAGAAATGTTAAAAAAACAGCAAACAATGTAATAATTTGTGGCTGTCTACTATAAAGTAAAAATGTCCCTTTTTCCACGGAAGGCTGTTGTCTTGCTGCACTTTTTGGCACAACTCATGAATGCTTGCTTTTTATTTTTAACACGCACCACTTTTTCTCCTAACAGACAGAAGCTTGACTTCTAAGAACACGAGCAAGATCAAGTTCAAACCAGGTGAGAGCTCGGCTCGACCACAAGAAATGTGTCCAATTAATCGTCAGCACTAAGCACTTTTCCATTTTCAGTTAAACGTTTAGTTTTATGACAAACTTGATTTTAATAAATGTGTTTATTTTTAATAAAGCTTTTAAACTTAAATAGACTCTGTGGTTTTTGGTCCTCCAGAATAGAGTGGCTGAGCTAAAGGTTTTGGAATTTTTGCAAGCATGAGTCCGTGCCTCTGACACTTCTTGACTCTGACTCCGTACTCTTGTCCTGCGTTGGATAATCTAATCATCATTGGGGATCAATCATCGGTGACTTTGGGAGCTAAATGACTCTGCCACACTATCTAGTCAGTAAGGAGATTGGGGATTCAACTACAAAGTCTGTTATCACTGAGGTATGTGGAAAGTCTAACAGCGCCTATTATAATTGATAAGCTAAGCAATGCATTATTTAGTGTCCATAGTTCTGTTTGTGCAGATTTGTCCCTGCAACAGTAGTAGAATGGATTGTCCTCCTGTCCAAACCAAAAGTAAAGTAGTATCTTATTCTTTCTTGGTGGTCATTCACCTTTTTATTGTTGGCAATTGACAAAGCATAAACATTTAGAAGACTTGAAAAGACAGTATGGACAATCCCAGAGAACTGCACTCAGTGCATAGAGCTATTGCTGACTAGAATGGGAGTCCAATGGAATTGCTGAATGTGCAATCTTAGTTAGCTACACAGACAGACTAATAAGAATAATCTAGTAATACCACAGGGAGTCATAGTCGAGGCTGGATAAGAATTTAGATCCAGTCTACAAGAAGATCAAAGACGATTTAGAAAAAATCGAATGAGGAACGCTAGGAAAAAATAGGTACTCTATATTAAAATTAAAACTTACCGGGGCCAGCAAAGGAGCCCTCGCCTGCCCGATCCTGGCCTGCATCCTGGTGAACAGCAGCCTCCTCCTCCTGTGTCCTCTTGCCCCTGGGGGGAGCTGATGTACAGCATGAAAGAAAGAAAGAAAGACCAGAAAACATGGATGATATTTGTCAACCAAATCAAACATTTCAAAAGAACAATAACAAAATATTTTGGCGAAATAGCAAATAGACAACTATTCCACGGGATATATTGACCGATCTCATGTGGTCTACTACGTTATTAGTATTGCTTGATTTGCGGACCGACGACTTGGAAAGTTCTTATGTAACTCACTAAACAAAGTACTAAAAAGGTTTGCCTAGGACTGGGATGGTGCAGTGAGCTAAAAAACGGTGATGGATCAAGCCCTGATCTTTGGACTGGGTAAGAGTGGTCTGCTTAATTCAGACACTCTGTTCATCACCACCCCCTTTTCTGAATCATTTCTGTCCACCATAAGCGTGGAAGGGTATACTCAGATGTGAGTCCCTTGCTCATTGCACCATCAGGATTCAAGCAAGCCGGGCCGAAGACGGCTGAAATGCCAGAAACCGGTCCCCGGAAACTTGTTTCCTTCCCAGTATAAGAATTGGCTTGGTAGTTTGGTCTGCCCTGTTCCCATGACTCACTGGGCCAGGGTCAGACTAATTTGCATATAGCCGGGTTCTGAGCTGGGATGGTGCAGTGAGCTAAAAAACGGTGATGGATCAAGCCCTGATCTTTGGACTGGGTAAGAGTGGTCTGCTTAATTCAGAAACTCTGTTCATCACCACCCCCTTTTCTGAATCATTTTTGTCCACCATAAGCGTTAAAGGGTATACTCAGATGTGAGTCCCTTGCTCATTGCACCATCAGGATTCAAGCAAGCCGGGCCGAAGATGGCTGAAATGCCAGAAACCGGTCCCCGGAAGCTTGTTTATTTCCCAGTATAAGAATTGGCTGGTAGTTTGGTCTGCCCTGTTCCCATGACTCACTGGGTCAGGGTCAGACTAATTTGCATATAGCTGGGTTCTGAGCTGGGATGGTGCAGTGAGCTAAAAAACGGTTATGGAACAAGCCCTGTTCTTTGGACTGGGTAAGAGTGGTCTGCTTAATTCAGACACTCTGTTCATCACCACCCCCTTTTCTGAATCATTTTTGTCCACCATAAGCGTGGAAGGGTATACTCAGATGTGAGTCCCTTGCTCATTCCACCATCAGGATTCAAGCAAGCCGGGCCGAAGACGGCTGAAATGCCAGAAACCGGTCCCCGGAAGCTTGTTTCCTTCCCAGTATAAGAATTGGCTTGGTAGTTTGGTCTGCCCTGTTCCCATGACTCACTGGGCCAGGGTCAGACTAATTTGCAAATATCCGGGTTCTGAGCTGGGATGGTGCAGTGAGGTAAAAAACGGTGATGGATTAAGCCCTGATCTTTGGACTGGGTAAGAGTGCTCTGCTTAATTCAGACACTCTGTTCATCACCACCCCCTTTTCTGAATCATTTTTGTCCACCATAAGCGTGGAAGGGTATACTCAGATGTGAGTCCCTTGCTCATTGCACCATCAGGATTCAAGCAAGCCGGGCCGAAGACGGCTGAAATGCCAGAAAGCGGTCCCCGGAAGCTTGTTTCCTTCCCAGTATAAGAATTGGCTTGGTAGTTTGGTCTGCCCTGTTCCAATGACTCACTGGGCCAGGGTCAGACTAATTTGCATATAGCCGGGTTCTGAGCTGGGATGGTGCAGTGAGCTAAAAAACGGTGATGGATCAAGCCCTGATCTTTGGACTGGGTAAGAGTGGTCTGCTTAATTCAGACACTCTGTTCATCACCCCCCCTTTTCTGAATCATTAGTACTGGCAGGCAGCAGTCCGCAGCACGCGAAGTGACAGACAAAGTCCATCGTGATTGCAGATCAGCGACAACACTAAAGATTCCTGCTACATTAACCAGTCATTAAAATACTCAAACTATCAATCCACCACCACTATTTCTTCTTATCGCCATGTGTACAAAGGAAGGACTGGACTTGAGTCAGTGGGAGCTGATTTAGAAGGCCCTTGTGGCTCTTTTGCTCCATTGTTGCGTGACTTTTGTGACGCAGCGGCAAAACAAAAGAGGCGCCATGGTGCGGCGTATATTAACAATGTGACGCATATGGGAGATGCATCACGTTGTAAAGCCCTGCGCCATCAGGGGGCGGTCCGGCGCAAGGGAGGGCGTTCCTGCGCAGGAACGCATCCTAAAAGTGGCTGAGGGAAATCTACAAGATTTCAATCAGTCACTTTGAGGACAATGATGCGTGACTCAAACCCTGCGCCTGCTTGAAGCAGACGTATGGCTTGACGCAGCATTGTGGAGATAGGGCATCCCAGAGCATTGCTGGAGCTGCGCCATCGTTGCGACGCAACTCCAGCAATGCGCCGCCTTTACGGCACAGATGCGTAACGCTTTGGTGACGTTTTGTGCCCATGGTGCGCCACATTGTAAATACGGCGCACCATGAGTGGTGGTGGCGTGGCGCACAATTACTGGCGCATCCCTGCTACTTTGCAGAGATGCGCCGGCAATTAAAAATCTGACCCTTAGTGTCTAGCATTAGGCAGTTCTTTAAACTACACTCATGCATAATTTCACAGGCCAATGAAATGAGCACAAAATCGAAAACAAGTAAGCATAGTAGCAGCGCTACTGAGAAGGAGAGCAGTGCACCTGAAATGCACAGAAGATTTTGAAATATAATTTACCTACGATGTAATCAGCAGCATTATTGCTCTTGGTAAAAAACAAAAATTTGCAAGATAATAACACACAGAGCAGGAGAAAACATAGTAAAGAAATAGCTACTACTACTCACCAAGCCCGGGGATCTCAAGGCCGGGCAGGTCGAGCAGATCGCGTTCCCGGTCCAGGAGATCCGTCCAATGGTGGGTGGCCTGGTTGTAGATGCGCCGGACCCGAGAGTGTTGGTACATGGCCCGGCACACCTTCTCCCACCGCTTCCGGCGCTCCTGGATCCCGTACCCGCTAGCGATCCTGCCGCCTGCCATGATGGTCCTGGGGAGGCGGCTCTGAACATAATAAACTAGTGCGGCCACCTCCTACGGGTTGAAGATCTCCCGGGGTGCGACCTGCTACCCCCTCAAACACCCGCACGGGAGCCGGGCAAGGGGTGCGGGACCCTTCCCCTTCTCGGGATGCTTCCCGGCTCCCTTTACCATGGTCTGGGCAGAAAGGAAGCTAAATAATAAAGAAAATAGAATAGGGAAGAGAAGAAAAGAAAAGAAAAGAGTTTAAAAAAGTGGTTTAAAATTAACCAAAAGTAGCAGAAAACACAAAAATATAGAGCTAGAAAAATAGAGGGATAGATAATAAATAAAAAAGATCAAAAAAACTTCAAACAAGCAAAGGATGGCAGAGATTCAGAGAGGATAGTAAAAGCATGCCCAGAACCATAGCAATGAATGAGAAACAAGATGGCAGCGCTCGTTCACGACCGCGTGGGTAAGTTTGCGCAAGATTTTCCTCGTGAACACACGTGAAATTGTACTAGCGAGCCACACACTTTGCGAGATAACACATCGCGCCCGGAAACGGAAATACGTCATGCAAACAAGATGGCCGCGCCAGTGAACGACCGTGAGGGTAACTTCGCGCCGTTGCGTTACAAGCGGCTCGCTACAACGCACAAAACCTTGCAAACTAACACGCCGCAAAAAAAACAAATCGCATATTTGCACGAATTTGCGGCTTCCGAATTCGATCTCGCGCACGTTCGCGCTCCACGAATCACGCGAAATTGCAGAAAAACGAGTTTTGCAAAACTGAAAGCACTCAGCAGGTGCAAAAGTTCAAACTCATCATTAGTAACCATTCCCTGTAGTGCTTCCTGACTGGGGCCCCTCCAGAGTTCAGTTGCTAGTTGCAACAATTGTATGACCCTGCTCTGACCCTCACAGCAGGCTCATAGAATAGCTACAAGTAGGCCACAAAGGTCCTGGAAAAAAAATTGCACTGCAACAGAAAGCAAATTACAGATAAGGAAGCAGGTGCAAGATTGGAATTTTAAAACAGTGACACATTAATAAATCAACCCCAAATTAATTCATGTCAGTTGAAGCAGGGCAGGTGTGCTTGCTTTTCCCCCCCATAATCTACAGTGATGATGAACCAGAGGGTGGCATTGATGTACCAGAGGGTGGCATGGGTGAAACAGAGGGTGGCAGTGGTGAAACAAAGGGTGCTGGGAACCTGTGATGATGAACCAGACGTAGAAACAACATAGTCGCGACCGTTGCGAGCCGGCAAGTAAGTTCGCAATTGCGAACTGGTACAAAACCCTCGTGAACTGGCAGAAACCCTTGCGAACACAAAAAAAATCTGCAAATTCGCGAGAATTCGTGGATTTTGCGGATTGCGAGTTTGCAAATACACAAATTCGCGAACGCCAGATTTGCAAAATTCGCCCATGCTTAATATCAATACGGTAATCACACAACCAACCTATCACAGCGTGGCTTCACTCTGATGTCACTTTTCCCCCTCACTCGCAGCGGTTCACCCTCCTTTACAATTCGCTTCTCACTCACACATACGTCCCATGCATACACTGAAAGGATCACTTACGACCAAGCAATCACTTCTCTGACTGTACGCCCACAGTCTGACTGTACGTCCACAGTGGTGTAATTGTCTACCGCAAACTGACAACTGTCTGTCCACAAAACGACCGGACAATCACCTAAACTGATAGGTTACAATCGCTCAATGTTTCACCTACAGCAACGTACGACCAGCGTCGGTTACTCATGCACTCACACATTTGCACCCCCTATCTCAGTCCGGGTAGTCGATGACATCTCATGACTCCCCCATCAATGGTCGACAATTACTCTGGGTGTACGGTATACCCGACCCACTTAAGCTACTCCTTGAGCCTAAGATTTTCCCGGGCTGCTCGCACTCACAGCCTGATCTCCTTTCATACAGCAGGCATTCCCACTCCGCAAGACCATACACAATCTGTACACCACCGCAATCTAACAAACACATGCAATTACCACAACCGTTGTTACCATAACTGGAATTACTTCATGCCACAATCTAATTCAAAGCAATTGCGGCATATGGAATTACCGCAAATGCAATTACCACAATCAAAATTTACCGCAATCCGAAATTACAGCAAATGCACTGCTCCCTATTAAACTCACACCTTCTTCAGTAACCACCTTCTTGGATCGCCTTCTAATACTGCTTTGCCAATCTTCAAGTTCTGGGCATTGGAATCAGGAATCAGGACTTTTTGGGGCTTGGGTCTATTTCTACTTGGGCAATTTTTTTTGTAGCTCCTTCCAGGGCATTAACCTAAACTCTGCTCCTTCTGGTCAAGGTGTAGAACCATCCTCTGCTACCATCCTCTTGCAGTGGAAATCCCACGGTAATCTCACTTTGGAAAATCTAGGAAATGTGGCACCATTACCTCTGATTACCGTTACCCTGATTTCTGCTAAAGTTCAATGGAGCTTTGCCACCGTTTATGACCAGGGAGCTTCTACATAAACATGAGCAATTCATAAAATGCAAAAAAACATTTTAGCCAATAATGAGAGTTATGTACAGTTTTAAAGGGATTTATTTTCCAATAAAAATTTAAGAATCTCTGACTCTTCATTCAGTAGTCAGGTATCAATCAGGTTACAGAATTGATAACAGAAAAATTAGGTTAGCACAAAGCATCATAATTTGCAAACAGCATGTTCCATAAAGGAAATACTCCCAATCCTAAAACAATGGAGTTCAAAAGATGGCAGTCAGAACTCCTGAAAAGTCCCAGAAACAAGAGTGAGTGTGCATAAGTCAATCAATAATTAATAATTGCAAAATCTCCCATGAAGGGAAACAAAGAATAGAGCAAATAAGCCTTGGCAAAGACAATTAGTCAAAACACAAATCAGAATGGAACCAAACCTACAAACAAATCTGTCTACGTCTGCCTACATTCTGCTCTCCATCAAAGGTCTGCACTCTCCTTCATTTCTGCATCGGAGTCTGAAACTCCCTTTCAGCCTTGCATCTCTAAATCTCTTTCTGTCTGTCTCTCTCAAAGGGCTCCTAAAGTATTCCTGCCTGTGTGCTGAAAGGCATCCTGTCTCCTCCTCTTCTCTTCTCTCTCCTCTCTCTGTTCTCTGCTCTCTGCTAACTAGGAACGCGGTTATCAAATATTAATGTTACATAGCATGTAACGTGACTTTCCTTCCTCCAACTGCAATCCAGCATTCTTCAAAAGGATGCCTCCACCCATCCGCAGATTTCCTACGTCATCTCAGACAGGCAAAGATCCTTCCCACTGTACATTATGCATCCTATTTAATACAATTTCATCTCCTAACCTTCTTTTTAAAAGAGACACTTTATTTCTAACTACACACAGAACATGAGCTGCAAAAGAACCTGTTTTTTAACTAAGCAAGAAACATTAAACTTGGTAATGCACTTTTAAAATACGTGATTTTCTACTCTCACTAAAGCAAAAATTAAATGAGGCTTTCAACATTTCCAGCAACTACAGAGATAAAACTCAGACCAAGGACACAGCTGCAAATCATGCCACTGTTGTCACAAGGAGAGCAACATTCCTTTTGCTAATTCAAATGCAAGTTATTTTCTACTAAAGCTCATTTAACAGTTTTCACAAGTTGGAGTCACATTTTCATAGTGAGAACAACATCTAACTAAACACATTTAAATCAAGCTTTGAATTACTTGCACATGGGTTACATAAATTGCTAAATAAAAGTGTCTGGCTGAAGTCTGTGAATTTCAAAGCTCATGTCTTCACTCTGTGGCACAGAAATGTGTGTGTCACCTTTCAAAAGCAGCTCTTTATTTCTGAAGCAAAGGCAGGTTTTCCATTAGTAAAGAAAGCAAAGGTTTAGGCGTTTTCAGGTACCTACCACTGCCAACTAGAGATCCCCAGTTTTCACACTTGCGATGCTGCATCATCACTCGCATGACCAATCGCGCTACACAGTACATTCTACATGATCTTCCTTTTTATAACAACAACAAAAATGTCAATGCACATAGAAATCCTTAAATCTTTTAGTCATGGAAGCATTGCATACAGGTCTAGGTTTCACTTGAGCCTCGGATTGGACACATACATCAGGGCTGCAAGGCACTGAGACATTGATTTCAGAGGACAACTGTTGAGAGCAAGTACCTGTAGCATCTTCTGCTGCATTATTGTAATCAGACAAATCTAGTTGTAAAGTAGATTGAGCCTGTCTGTAGGAGGAACATTTGCATGAGAAATACCATCTCCCACATCAGACCAACCTTCAGATTAACAGCTTTTATGTTTGCAAATCTCTAGAGCTTGTTCATGCGACAGTTTAACAAAATCTCTCTTACTCCATCAGCCCTTGTCTTGTAACAACATACCACCTTTTGAAACCTATACTATTCTGACTGGGTTTGAGAATATGGATTCTCCCTTCTTGACCTTGTGTGTACCTTTAACCAAAACCCAATCATTCACTTGAAACTCAACAGATGTTATAGCATGGGATGCTCTGCAAAAAGAGATAGGAGCAGTTCCTCTATGTCTGGTGTAACCTACCAACTAATTAGTGGTGGTGAGGAGGGAAAAGGGGGAGGAGGTAGAGGGATAGCGGATCCCACTAGGGCGGAACTAGAGTCCTCACACACCCAGCAAGCTAGGTGTCATGCTTCATCATATGGACCTGCTCCTCGTTGAGCCGGCGCTGCAATGCTCAACGGGCACCCGCGAAGGGGCTCTTTGTCAGAGATCTTTTGTTCCTTTACCGTATGATGTAGTGCGGGTCTGTGGCCCTTGTGTGTGTAGATAAAAGGGATAGTGCAGTGAGTGCGTTGTAATAAAAAAGGTTGGATATTCCAAATAAATGCGTTTATTCTGGTTGGTAATCCACCTTGATAAAAATTATAAATATTAGAGTGGCAACAGCCCTGGTGAGGGGTATTTATTAAATCGTGTGCTCTACTCTATGGGTCGACATGTTTCTTGCCCTGTTGGCCAGTAAGTACCTTGGCAATTCTTCAGGACCATTATATGTGCAATGCGTGAATGAATCGTGGTGTTTGGTATCTACACTAAATGGTGCTTCTAGATAGTTGCTACCATTAATGGTTAACTACATGTCCAAGCTTATGTAGTCAAGAATTGAAGGACCTCACTTGATGGTACGAGGAGCTCCAAGATGGGCTGGCGGTTCGTCGGGCGCCTCGTTAGTGGGAGCCTTGTGCCGGATGCGTCCACGTTGGCAACCTACCCTCGCCGCCAGTCCCACAGCCGCTGGTACCATCGAGTGAGGTCCTTCAATTCTTGACTACATAAGCTTGTCAAGATAGCATGGGATGCATCATGAAGTGTTTTTGCTTTGTTTTTGTCTCTTTTACTCGTTCTCTGACCGACTCAGAAATGGTACAGAAACAATGACTGTCTTTAGGTAAGGTATCCTTTAACCAGTCAGGAAAAAGTTCTGACCTGGGATTTCTTTTCCTTAATAAGCGAAAGGGAGACACACCTGTAGTGGAGTGTGGAGTGAGATGATAAATCCACACTTTATCTTTAAGAAAATGTTTACTGGGACACCAGTAGCTAAGGCGGTTTGCACACCCTCTTTTAAAAACTTGTTTGCTCTTTCTACCAAACCTTTTGAGGTGGGGAATATAAAGCTACTTTAAGGTGTTTTATGTGATGTTTTGGAAATAAAATCTTTCATTTGTGTAGAGGCAAAGTGTGTACCATTGTCCGTTACAGGTTCCCTTGGGGGTCCGTCACATTCAAAAATGTTGCTCAAGAACGTAATCACAGAGGCAGTATTAGCCTGAGGAACCAAATCAAAGAAAATCCATTTTGAAAAATAGTCAATCAACACTACCAACATTTTTTCATCAGAAGATAACAAATGGAACGTAAATCAAGACCAACATTTGCCCAAGGCACCTCTGGTAAAGGAACAGAATGCAACAGGGTTTTTTGTGTGAGCCAATGTTTGTCAGATAAAAGACACACACTACAGGAATATATCCATGCGGCTACTTGTGAATCCATTTAGGGCCACCATAAATACTGTTGAGATTTTTTTGAGGTGGCCCCAATACCTAAATGACCAAGTGAGCTGCTTGGAATAACTTTGACCTAATTGACATGGGGGAACAACCTTGGGCAAAGGGTGGCAGTCAATAAGAATATTATTGTTCAATGTGCATAAGTCGGCACTGTTCTAATACTGCCATCCTTTTTTCTGACAATAACAATGGGACTGACCCATTTAGATGAGTCATTCTGGATATTCACTATCTCTGACCAAGATGTCTAGTAAAGACTTAAGTTCAGATCTGACTGATTGGGGAGCAGATCTGAGGTTGTGGGATATGGGTACAGCATTTTTTTAAAGTTTAATTTTGTGCTCCAATTTGTCAATCGTGCCTATTTTATTTGAAAAGACTTGTGGAAAGTCTTTTAATATTTCTGCAAAAATATCACCTTCCGAATTCTATGTGGATGCAAAGTTGATATCGCAGTTCCTGTCAAGATTAGGAGACTCTGGCACTAACAATAATCCTAATTTAGATAAATCTCACCATCCAAGAATTCATTTCCCTTTCTTTCCCACGTAGATCTTAGTGTAGGCTTCTTTGCCCAAACACTTTACTTTCTCTACAAAGCCAACATATCAATATTCTTGTCTCCGTAAGATTTTGGAAAGACATCAGGTATATCTAAAGGTTTAGATGTTGACCATGCTTGATCATACAAGGTATCTGAAATTATGGTGATGGGGACACCTGAGTCTGCCATCATATCAAGCTTTACATCACCAATGTATACATCACAGATGAGACCTTTATTTGGAGTGGAATCAATTGTATCGATTTCAATGGTGAGTACTATTCTTGACAAGTCTTGTGTACACTCCTCAGACACAGGTGAAATATCAATGGCACCAACCCTGGTAACATTTTGAGAACTTCTGCATACCCCAGTAAAATGACCCATTTTATGGCATTTTGTATATTTTTACCAATAGCAGGGCAAAGGGAATTGTTACTCAGGTGTCTTTTAGATCCACATCTATAACAAAATGTATTTTTTTTACCCATGAATTTTCTATTCTTGGACCTGAAAAATAAACCATTAATGGATTCAGGGAGGTGGACAATACTAACAGGTTGACATGTAACATCAGAAGAAATGCATTTGGAAGAGAACATGGAGAGTTCAGTTGTTTTTGCTTTGTCAACCACTTCTGAAAGAGTAGGATCTCTAAATGAAAGTAGATGTTCTTGAATTTATTTTGAGTTGCACCGAAATACAAATTGGTCTCTTATTGAAATTTCAATAGACGATCCAAAATTGCACTTTGTAGCGAAGATCCTGAGCGTCAAAATGTAGTCTTCCACAGACTCATCCATCAATTGGTTTCTTTTGTTGTCCTTGAACCCTTCAAGTAGGACGCTTGGATGCTCTGAGAACTTATTTCTCATCTAGTTATGTCTTCTCGATATTCGTTCCATCCTTCACCTTGTCCGTCTGCAGATATAGAAGGGAGGGTATCGAAGACTTGTTGGGCCTCAATGCCCAGGTTACTGTATAAAATGTTTTCTGTCTATTTGCGTTGAATTTGTCGGCATCAATGGCAACAAGAACATTTTCAAATGAATTATACAATTTTTTCATGGTTGAATACGTTTACCAGGAAAGGTTGACACTGGACAAATTGTTGGAAATTGGACATAGTCCAAACAATAGGGTCTTATATAGGTGAAATTAAAATGTATTTGTGAAAACTTGTGGGCAGGTATGTACTGATATCAATAAAGTTTCGTTTTTAAATGCAACAGTGAGTATTTGAAATCTTTTCAAATCGAAATGTTTGCCAAAAGCTTGATAAAACATGTAAAGCTTCCAAATACAAGTGTAGTGTCAAACCAAAATGTCCTCCACATCTGAATGACGACTTTGCACAATGTAAGATGGCCACCGTTTGAATGACTAATTTGCCCAATCTAAGATGGCTCCCATCTGAATGATGAAATTGCCCAATCTAAGATGGCCACCACGTCAAGGTAAGGTTATGAGTCGGCTTGATCAATCTAAAATGGCCGCCGCGTGACATCAGCGATGATGGGAGTCAATTACAACAACCCCAAAGTCACGAAAAGACTCACAATGTCTGCAGAGCGGTCTGTGAAGCTTTGTGGGTCATCGTGAACTTTGGTGGAGCTGATAAAGGGTGTGGTTGTCGAGCCAGGTGACGTAGGAAGAGCGATATGACGAAGTGTGGGTCCTTAATGTAAAAAGATGTTGGGGCGAGCTCCTGCTTACAGCCGATTGTCGCCAAATGTAATGATGAGAGGCTCAGTCGAGTGAGGTAATTTTTTAATAAGTCTTATTGAAGATAAGCAGGAGCCCCTGGTGTCACGATCCTGTCTCCATGAATCTACAACCGCAACGGCTGTACGGCTGTGGAAACCATGGAGAAAGTACATAGCAAGAAGCTCATGGCCAACAACATGTTTTTTCAAAGGAAAATGACCCATGTGACCATGCTCGCGGTGCTGCATCATCAATTGCATGACCACTTGTGCTGCACAGTGCATTCTATAAGAAGGATACAGCATGAGTAAAACACACCCATGCAGGAGTAGTTCAATTGATCTTTATGGCAGATCAGGCTTTAAGTGAGACCATAAAAATAGCTAAGTTCAAAGTGTCTATTGAAATATAAATTACCACTCATCATTATAGCCCCCATCCTGACATACACACCATTGTCGCCTTCCGAAAGCTCCAACCCATGAGACAAACACTCCAGAAACCAAAATGACCGGCTGGCTCACCATCGCCACGTTAGAAACCGCCACCATCATGCGCCCCATCCACTTAGAAGCCCCATCAGAATCATTCCCATAGTTAATCTTGAGCAATAGGTTCAACCTCATCTGCGCCACACTTGCCCAGATACTCAATGGCTTTCTCACCACCTTCCTGAAAGCCTAGTAAAAGACCATCATACAAACTCAGCAGACACAAATATTTGGCAAATTATAAACCAATCTCACTCCTTCCCTTCCTAGCTAAAATTCTGTAAAAACATGCCTTCAAATGACTGGCCAACCACGTCAATGATAACCACCTCCTGGACCCCTCGCAATCTGAATTCAGGCCTAATCACAGCACCAAGACCACCCCATTACCACCACCAATGACATCTGTATGATCATGGACAGAGAAGACACACAACTACTCATCCTGCACAACCTTTCCGCTGCATTCAACACCATAGTTCAAGTTCAAGGTTCAGGAATTTGTATAGCGCACTACTCACCCAGAGGGTCTCAAGCACTGAGGGAGGGAGGGTGGGTGCATTACTTATCGAATACCCAGGTTTTTAGCTGCTTTCTGAAGGAGAGGTGGTTCTGTGTAAGGCGGAGGTGAGTGGGAAGTGAATTCCAGGTTTTGGCCGCTAAGTAGGAGAAGGATCTTCCTCCCATGGTGGATGTATGAATGCGCGGAATTGCGGCGAGTGCTTGATTGGATGATCGTAGTTGGCGGGTGGGTGTGTAGAAGGACAGTCGCGTGTTGAGGCATTCGGGTCCTAGGTCGTAGAGGGCCGCGTGGGTGAGGAGACAGAACGTTATTCTCTTGTTGACGGGGAGCCAGTGGAGGTCTTTCAGGTGACCGGAAATGTGAGCTTGACGGGGGATGTCCAGTATGAGTCTGGCTGAGGCGTTTTGGATGCGTTGGAGTTTTTTCTGAAGTTTGGCTGTGGTTCCGGCGTAAAGGGTATTTCCATAATCCAGTCTGCTAGTGACCAGAGCGTGGGTGACTGTCTTTCTTGTTTCAGTAGGGATCCAGCGGAAGATTTTTTTGAGCATGCGAAGGATGTTGAAGCATGAAGATGAGACGGAGTTGACTTGTCTGGTCATCGAGAGGGAGGAGTCTAGGATGAAGCCCAGGTTATGTGCGTGATCTGTAGGTATGGGTGCTGTACCCAGGGCCGGTGGCCACCATGAGTCGTCCCAGGCAGAGGGGGATGATCCTAAGATGAGGACTTCTGTTTTGTCTGAGTTTAGTTTTAAACGGCTGTTTTTCATCCATTCGGCTACTTCTTTCATTCCTTTGTGTAGATTGGTTTTGGCGGTGTTTGGGTCTTTGGTGAGGGAGAGGATCAGCTGGTTGTCGTTGGCGCAGGAGATGATGTTGAGGTTGTGTTGGCATGCGATGGCTGCGAGGGGACTCATGTAAATGTTGAAGAGGGTGGGACTGAGTGATGATCCTTGTGGTACACCGCAGATGACTTCGGTGGCCTCAGATTTGAATGGGGGGAGGCGGACTCTCTGGGTTCTTCCGGCGAGGAACGAGATGATCCAGTCCAAAGCTTTTCCTTGTATTCCGACGTTGCTGAGGCGTTGTATGAGGGTGCTATGACAGACTGTGTCGAAAGCGGCGGAGAGGTCAAGTAGGATGAGGGCAACTGTTTCTCCGTTGTCCAGTAGCACTCGGATGTCGTCTGTAGCAGCGATGAGGGCGGTTTCGGTGCTGTGTTTGGCTCGGAAGCCGGACTGTGAGGGGTCGAGGGAATTGTTGGATTCAAGGAAGGCGGCGAGCTGATTATTGACGGCTTTCTCAATGACTTTGGCAGGGAATGGGAGGAGTGAGATGGGGCGATAGTTCTTAAGTTCAGAGGGGTCTGCTGTGGGTTTCTTCAGAAGGGCGCTGAGTTTGGCATGTTTCCAGCTTTCCGGGAAGGTAGCGGAGTTGAAGGAACAGTTGATGACATCGCGGAGATGAGGTGCGATGATGGAGTCTGCTTTGTTGAAGATGTGGTGGGGACATGGGTCGGTTGGTGAACCTGAGTGGATGGAGTTCATCAGGCGGATGGTGTCTTCAGTAGTGATTGGGTTCCAGGCGCAAAGGTTGTGAGAGTGCTGTTTTGGTTCGGAGGTGTGTGGATTGGACTGTTCTTCGGACTGGTTTTCAAAGCTGTAATGTATGTCGGCGATTTTGTTGTGGAAGAAAGAGGATAAAGAGTCACAGAGTTCTTGGAAGGGAGTGATGTCGTTGGTGCCGGCGGTGGGGTTGGTAAATTCTTTGACGATGTTGAATAGCTCCTTGCTGTTGTGGGCGTTGTTGTCGAGTCGTTCCTTGAATGCTGATTTCTTGGTGGATCGGATCAGTTGATGGTGTTTGCGGGTGGCGTACTTGAAGGTGGTCAGGTTGCCAGTGGTTGGGTTTTTTCTCCAGGTTTTCTCGAGGGTACGACATAACTTCTTGGATTTCTTAAGGTCATCGATGAACCAGGGGGCCTTTTTGCTATCTTGTTTGATCTGGTGGTTTTTCAAGGGTGCTAATTCGTCAGCGCTGTGGGTGATCCATTGTGTGAGTTTGGTGGCAGCTTGGTTTGGGTCCGATGATATGGCGGGGGGGGTTTTGGTTAAGCGATGTGAAGAGTTGGTCGGTGGTGATTTTGTTCCAGTTTCTTCGAGGAATAGGTTGTGGGGGGTTGTGGGTGGTGATCTTTTTGTAGCTGAAGTGAACTCAGCCTGGGTCCGTCCAATGGAGAGCTGTGGTGTGATCGAAGGAGATGTGTTTGCTGGAGGTGAAGATAGGGTCGAGCGTGTGTCCGGCTAAGTGGGTGGGGGTATCAACAAGTTGTTTAAGTCCGAGATTGGCCAGGTTGTCAAGAAGGGTGGTGGTGTTGCTGTCGTTTTTCTTTTCCAGGTGGAAGTTGAGGTCTCCCAGTAGAATGTAGTTCTCGGAGGTGAGGGCATGTGGGCTGATGAAGTCAATGATGTCTTCGCTGAATTGTGTGCGGGTTCCTGGTGGTCTGTAGATGAAGGTGCCTCTAAGTGTGGTCCTGGGGTCGGTGTGGATCTGAAAGTGAAGGTGTTCGGCGGTCGCGAGGTTATTATCTGAGCTGGTCGTGATTCGGATGGTGTTCTTATGGACGATGGCGATGCCTCCTCCTGTTTGGTTGGTGCGGTCTTTTCGGATGATCTTGTATGCGTCCGGGATGGCTATGGCGATGTCGGGCGCTGAGGAGGCGTTCATCCAGGTTTCTGTAAGGAAGGCGACGTCCGGTGATGTAGTGTCGAGTAAGTTCCAGAGTTCAATGGCGTGTCTGTGGACCGAGCGGGTGTTCAGCAGGATGCACTTCAGGTGGTTAGAGTTGGAGGGGATCGCCAGACGCACTCGGGAGTGACCACTGCGCCTTTCAGTAGGCCGGGTCACCCCCTTGCTCCCGCCGCTTCCAGGCGATCAGCTGAGGACTGCCGAGGACTCCCGCCCACCTGCTCCTGCCGCCGCTGCCCTCCCTGCACCCGAGCGACCCAGCCACAGCTGAGCCGCCCGGCCGCCAGCTTTTTCCTGCCGCTGACCCCTTGCAGCCCTGCCCACCACCGCCCATTGGATGACCCGCTCCCGCCTACCCAGCTGACCCGCCCTCCCATCCCCCTTCTTAAGGAGATCGCCGGACGCACTCGGGAGTGACCACTGCGCCTTTCAGTAGGCTGGGTCACCCCCTTGCTCCCGCCGCTTCCAGTTGATCAGCTGAGGACTGCCGAGGACTCCCGCCCACCTGCTCCTGCCGCCGCTGCCCTCCCTGCACCCGAGCGACCCAGCCACAGCTGAGCCGCCCGGCCGCCAGCTTTTTCCCGCCGCTGACCCCCTGCGGCCCCGCCCACCACCGCCCATTGGACGACCCGCTCCCGCCTACCCAGCTGACCCGCCCTCCCGTCCCCCTACTTAAGGGGATCGCCGGACGCACTCGGGAGTGACCACTGCGCCTTTCAGTAGGCCGGGTCACCCCCTTGCTCTCGCCGCTTCCAGTCGATCAGCTGAGGACTGCCGAGGACTCCCGCCCACCTGCTCCTGCCGCCGCTGCCCTCCCTGCACCCGAGCGACCCAGCCACAGCTGAGCCGCCCGGCCGCCAGCTTTTTCCCGCTGCTGACCCCCTGCGGCCCCGCCCACCAACGCCCATTGGAAGACCCGCTCCCGCCTACCCAGCTGAACCGCCCTCCTGTCCCCCTACTTATTATTATTATAGAGGCTTTTGTAGCGCGCTCTGTTACTAAGAAAATAGTATCCTGGCGCGGGATGGGTGAGAGGCAGAGCTGAGTGATTCCAGTGTAGAGATAGGAGTGAGACCCTATACAGTGATGTTAAAGAGGTGGGTCTTCAGTCCTTTCTTAAACACAGTAATGGATTTGGCTGTTCTCAGATGGAGAGGAAGGGTGTTCCAGGCTCTCGCAGCTCTGACAGAGATGGATTGGCCACCAAGCCTGCTGTATTTAAACTTTGGTACAGTCATTTGGTGCAGATTAGTAGATCTGAGAGGTCGGTTGGGAACATATAGGGAAAATCTTTTCCTCAAATAGACTGGGCCGGTTTGATGGACAGCTCGATAAGCGAGGACAAGGATTTTGAATGAAATCCTATGAGCAACTGGGAGCCAGTGAAGGGTGCGGAGAGGTTGGCGAACACTTAAGCTTTTGGGTATGTTAAACAGAAGCCGCACAGCGGCATTTTGAATAACTTGGAGACGATGAATCAGGTAGGCTGGTAGGCCACAGAAGAGGCCATTCGCGTAATCCAATCTGGATAATATAAGGGCACGAATGACAGTCTCCTTGGCCTCTCTCGGGGGGAGAGGGAAGAACCTGCATAATGTTTTAAGTGTGGAGAAGCAGATCCCAGTGAGTTTTTTTAAATGATCCTCGAATCTGAGGTCATTGTTAAACCAGACTCCAAGGTTTTTTGCAGGGCCTCCGACGGATTTGGGGCATGGCAGATCGGCAGGCCAAAGAGAGTCGCTAAAGTTGTCTGGGAAAGAACCATATAGCAGGATTTCCGATTTGCTTTCATTACATTTTAGTTGGGAGAGGGCTAGCCAACGAAAGACAGATGATAGGCAGGATTGGGCTCCCAACGTATCCAGGTTGTTTTTTGGCCATGTGAACAGAAGTTGTGTGTCGTCAGCGTAGGCCATAATTTTTGCTCCCAGCTGTTCGGCGAGATAGATGAGCGGGGTCAGGTATATATTAAAAAGCAGGGGGCTAAGGGTAGAGCCCTGAGGTACACCAGTTGCAAGTTTCTTGGGAGAGGAGGCAAAGGGCGGCATCCAGACTTGCTGAGATCTATTGTCTGGAAAAGATGTCAGCCAGTCAAGGGCGGAGCCTGTTATGCCTATGGCCGCTAGTCTAGTGAGCAGAAAGGAGTGAGGGATCGTATCGAAGGCGGCAGAGAGGTCCAATAAAATCAGAGCTGCTCTGCCACCTCCGTCCAGGCACTCCCGGATAGCCTCGGATATTTCAACTAATGCCGTCTCCGTACTGAAGGCTGCTCTGAAGCCTGATTGCGCTGGATGGAGTGCCTGGGAAGTTTCTACAAATTTGTCCAGCTGTGTGAAAGCAACCTTTTCACATATTTTTGCTAGAGCCGGCAACAATGATATGGGCCGGAAGTTAGCTGGGACAGTTGGATCTAAACCATTTTTTTTTAAGAGTGGGAGTATGACGCCCCCAGAGCGACCGCGCGCAGCGGAAGCGCCGACTGAGCGCCGAATTTGTGCCAAAGGTAAGCCCGTCTGTTCCTGGACCGCGCCCAGCGCCAGGACCCCTGGCTCCCGCAGACCCCAACCCACCCGCCGGACCTACGACGCCACCGAACTCTACACACTCAACGCCGGTCGAACCCCGGGATGCTATCGAGCCACCCCGAGACGCACCCACGGACCCTTCTGCTGCCACTCCTGCAAGTTCATTTGCATCCGGACCTGCACTATACCAGCAACGACCAAGCTGAGCAGCAGCAGCAACCACCTCAAGTGCATCCTGCTCAACACCCGCTCCATCCACAGACACGCCATCGAGCTCTGGGACCTGCTCGACACCACAGCCCCAGACGTCGCCTTCCTCACGGAAACCTGGATGAACGCCTCCTCAGCGCCCGACATCGCCATCGCCATCCCGGACGGCTACAAGATCATCCGGAGGGACCGCATCAACCAGACAGGAGGAGGCATCGCCATCATCCACAGGAACACCATCCGCATCACGACCAACACTGATGACACCCTCGCACCAGCCGAACACCTGCACTTCCTGATCCACATCAACTCCAAGACCACCCTCAGAGGCACCCTCATCTACAGACCCCCGGGACCACGCACACAATTCAGCGAAGACATCCCTGACTTCATCAGCCCGCACGCCCTCCTTTCCGCTGACTACATCCTCCTCGGGGACCTCAACTTCCACCTGGAGAACAACAACGACCTCAACACCACCACCCTGCTGGACAACCTCGCCAACCTCGGTCTCAAGCAGCTGGTGACCACCCCCACCCACTACGCCGGACACACACTCGACCCTGTGTTCTCATCCAGCAAGGACATCACCGTCAGCCACGCTACCAGACTCCACTGGATGGACCACAGCTGTGTCCACTTCAGCTTCAGTAGGACCACGATCCACCACCACCAGCAACAGGTTGCACGCAGAAACTGGAACAAGATCACAGCCGACCAGCTTGCGACTTCCCTGAGCATGAACCCTCCCACCAGCGCAACGAACCCAAGCCAAGCGGCCACCAACCTCGCGAAGTGGATCAGCAACTGCGCAGACGACCTCGCCCCTCTGAAGACCCCGCCTAGCAGACCTGGCAGCAAGAAAGCCCCATGGTTCGCCGACGAACTCAAGAGCTCCAAGAAGAACTGCCGAGCACTTGAGAGAGCCTGGTGCAGAGACCCAACACCGACCAACATGACTGCCCTCAAGCTCGCCACCCGAAAACACCACCAACTGATCCACGCCACCAAGAAAACTGCATTCAAGGAACGACTGGACAACAACGCACACAACAACAAGGAACTCTTCAACATCGTTAAAGAGCTCTCCAACCCCAACGCCGGAAACAACTACATCACCCCTTCGCAAGACCTCTGCAACTCCCTCGCCTCCTACTTCCACAACAAGATCGCGGACATACACAACAGCTTCAGCACTCAACCGACGCACGCCACGACTGAACCACCGCCCCCCACCACCACCCTCCGCGCCTGGACCCCGATCAGCACCGTAGACACCATCCGCACGATGAACTCCATCCACTCCGGATCTCCGACCGACCCCTGCCCTCACCACGTCTTCAACAAGGCCGACGCTGTCATCGCACCCCACCTGCGGGACATCATCAACACCTCCTTTGACACTGCTACCTTCCCGGAGAGCTGGAAGCACGCCGAACTCAGCGCTCTACTAAAGAAGCCATCAGCCGACCCCACCGACCTCAAGAATTACCACCCCATCTCGCTGCTCCCGTTTCCTGCTAAAGTCATTGAGAAGACCGTCAACAAGCAGTTGGCCGCCTTCCTCGAGACAAACGGATCCCTCGACCTCTCATAGTCTGGCTTCCGGGCCAACCACAGCACCGAGACCGCCCTGATCGCAGCCACCGATGACATCCGAGCCCTGCTCGACAACGGAGAAACAGCGGCCCTCATCCTCCTAGACCTCTCCGCGGCTTTCGACACTGTCTGCCACTGTACCCTAGTGCGGCGCCTCACCAACATCGGAATCCAGGAGAAGACACTGGAATGGATCATCTCGTTCCTCACCGGAAGGACACAGAGAGTCCGCCTCCCCCCGTTCAGATCAGAAGCCACCGAAGTCATCTGCGGCATTCCTCAAGGCTCCTCGCTCAGCCCAACCCTCTTCAACGTCTACATGAGCCCCCTCGCAGCCATCGCATGCCAGCACAACCTCAACATCATCTCCTACGCCGACGACACCCAGGTGATCCTCTCCCTCACCAACGACCCCGCCACCGCCAGAGCCAACCTACACGAAGGGATGACAGACGTAGCCAAGTGGATGACGAACAGCCGCCTGAAACTGAACTCGGACAAGATGGAAGTCCTCATCCTGGGATATTCACCCTCCGCCTGGGACGACTCCTGGTGGCCCCCCGCCCTGGGCAGCACACCCAAACCAACAGACCACGCACGCAACCTGGGCTTCATCCTGGACTCCTCCCTCTCCATGACCAGACAAGTAAACGCTGTCTCCTCGTCGTGCTTCAACATCCTGCGCATGCTACGTAAGATCTTCCGGTGGATCCCCACCAAGACCAGGAGGATGGTCACCCAGGCCCTCGTCACCAGCCGGCTGGACTACAGCAACTCCCTCTACGCCGGAACCACCGCCAAACTCCAGAAGAGACTCCAGCGGATTCAGAACGCCTCAGCACGACTCATCCTGGACATCCCCCGTCGCAGCCACATCTCCGGACACCTGAGAGATCTGCACTGGCTCCCGGTCAACAAGAGAATCACCTTCCGTCTCCTCACCCACGCACACAAAGCCCTACACAACCAAGGCCCAGGATACCTCAACAGCCGCCTCAACTTCTACGCTCCCACACGCCAGCTTCGATCGACCGGCCACGCCCTCGCCGCCGTCCCCCGCATCCGAAGAGCCACCACAGGAGGAAGGTCCTTCTCCTACCTGGCCGCCAAGACTTGGTACTCCCTCCCGACCCACCTCCGCCTGACCCAGGACCACCTGGCCTTCAGGAAGCAGCTCAAGACCTGACTGTTCGTGCAGTAGCGGACCCCCCCTCCCCCAGCGCCTTGAGACCCTCCGGGTGAGTAGTGTGCTATATAAATGCTTTGATTGATTGAATGATTGATTGAGCTGTGTTTGGAGGAGGTGGATTTGGTGTGGGTCCTGGTGCAGGCGAACTTGCAGGAGTGGCAGGTGAAGGGTCCATGGGTGTGTCCAGGGGCAGCTTCGCAGCATTGAGGTGTGCGTCCGGGGTTAAGGGCAAAGAGGGTAGCGGCATCATACGTTATGCGGGTGGGATGGGTTTTGCGAGGACCAGGGAGTCTGGCACTGGGCGCGGTCCAGGCGCGGACGGGCGTAGACGGGCTTACCTTTGGCGCACCTTCCGCGCGCATGGGGCGCTCCCGCTGCGCCTGAACGCTGCGCATAAGAGTGACTGTCATAAGTGGATAGTGGGGGGGAGGGGCGAGGGAGGAGCAGCTGGAAGGTGGGAGCGGGGCGGAGAGCCGGGCAGGGAGGCACAAACAACAACAAAACACAAAATGGCAGTCAGCCCAAAAGCGAAACCGGGTTGGGGCACACTATGAAGAGCAAAACGTGATGTGTATGTCAGTGGAACCGGCACAAGGCACAATCAGGCACAAAAATCCAAGATACAGGCAGCACAATTAAGCAGAGCGTAGCAGCGCGCTTTGGCAGACTAGCGCCACGATATTATGCAAATTAGCGCTCGTGAAATCGGCAAGGCAGCGCAGCACAATAGATCATGTAATTATAGCGTTATGAGTCTATCTAGCACAACGAGGGTATGCAATAGTTTATCAATGCAGGCAGAAGTCTGGCTGTGGGCGCTACGATACCACTCAGTCTTGCAGGGCAGGGAGCAGCGTGAGGAGCGACCACCTCCGAGGGAATCTTCCACCTCCTTCCGCATCCAGCACCTCCCCAAATCCGACATACACAGACCCTCACTCCAATTAATCAGCTCCATTCTCACTGAGCTCATCCAATCTGTCAGACTATGTCTACATGGCACTGCTTGCCAACTTCATCGTAACCCAGGGAATCAACATTGTCTTGCACGCTGACAATACCCAGCATCCCCACACACCTCACTAAGAGACTCAAAGTCATACAAAATACAGCAGCTAGGCTCATGCTCAAACTCCCACCCTGCACCCACATCTCCACACATCTTAAAGATGTCCAATGGCTGCCAGTCCACAAGTGCACACCCTGCAGGATCCTGACACATACATATAAAGCCCTGCACAGTCAAGGCCAGTCAAGGCCCCGCATAACTGAACAGCTGCATCAGCTTCCATACCTGCAGCAGAAACCTCTGCTCGGCCAGCCTCCACCTCACTCACGTCCCCCACATCTGAAGAGCCAGGGATGGCAGGAACCCATTCTCATACCTTGCCCCCAAAGCCTGGACCTACACCTGCACATCAGTGTCGCCATCTCAGTTGTTTATCTTGAAAATTACTGAAAACCTGGCTCTTCCAATAGGCCCCAGCCAGGCCACACCATCCTTCCTCGGGCGTTGTGATACCTCCCGGGTGATTTGTATGCCATGCAAATACACATAACATAACATGACATGACACATCATACCATACCATATTATAACACTTTAGGCACTTTCGTTAGTTGGTGGCTAGGATTTACATTCTTCATCATAGGCATGCAAACACTAGAAGGTAAGAATGGAGATGGTGAGGGCACAAGTATTGGAAGGGTCACAAGAAAGAAATGGGTCACAAGAAACGCATGAGCATCTGGATGGTGCTTAAAATACACATCAGCAAGGTGTAGGTCTCTTTGCAATTGTGCTGTTTGAATTACCTCGGTGCCCCTTGCCATCCCTGGGGCCAAGATTTATCTGAACAAAGAAGCATCATGATTGACTGGTGGCAAGGAAAATGGAACTACTGAAAAGACAAGCCTTTTACCAGGCCCAGTGTACAATAGTAGATGGCAGCCAGTGCACTCAGGTAATGGAGCCCGGATCAGTTTGAGGGTACTTCTTGCAAATTTGGAAATCTTATAAAAACAATCATGGCCTGAAGTGCCAAATACTCGCATAAAAACATCAATCACACGCAACGCCAAAGATAAATTTGCATGTCCTATATTAGTAAATGTCTACAAAACCAGTCTAACTTTATTGAAATTATATGATAGGCTGGTATGCATGGGTCAACAGTGTCCCAAAGCTGGTTTTAAAGTTAATGGCCATTTTCTGTCCTTGCCCTGCCCCCCACACACCCCACGCTCCTTGCCTCTCTCCGTCCGAGTGCCTCCCTGCTGTTTGGAGTTTCAGGAGCCACAAACACTGCTTGTGGCAGTGACTTGCAAAAGAATAGTGCTGAGCTACTGAATATGCCTTGGCAACAAGCTCTGAGCAATGCTTATGTCACTGAATCTCCATTAGAACTCTTTGTCCCTCACTTACCAACAACCAGTGACCCAGCAACCTACATTTAAGGAGGCATTGAACACCAGCAACAAGAGGTTTGACAAACGGACATGTGAAGGGGCTTCGATGTTTTTGAACTGGTCAGCTGCTTAAAAGTGAAGCATGTAACATTGTCCGTTTCTTCTAGTGCATCAGGTGGAGGTTTTGTGGCTGCTTATTTATGTCAGTGGTTTACAATTGGTACATAGTGTGTGCTTTTGACTTTGCCCTAGCTGCTTTTCATTACGGGCTCTTGAAGTTCTGCTACTTCCGGTCAAGCTGCTTTTTGCTACCTACTGCTTCCTGAAAGTATCTGTACAAATGTCCATTGGCCATTGTACCTTCATTGCAGCTTGCAGTCTGTGTACTTTGTCTCCTCTGCGAATACATGGTAGCATCTTGAGTGGAGTTAGCAGATTGCACTCAGGAAATCTTTACTTCTTTAAAAGGTACAGAATAGAGATACATATATATGCGTGACACCTGTTATCTGGAAGACATACATGAACAATACCACCAGAAGCACCAGCTCTATTTCAACGTTTGAAAAGTTGGAGGGGCATAGGACCTGCGAGGTGCAACCAGAGGTGAAAAAATATGTGTTTTAGTTGCCAGTAAAACCGGCTTTCTTCCCTCAACAGGAATATCTGTAAGAGTGCCTACCTAGGGGTTTGGCTTGTATTCTGCTGAGGAGACTATCACTATCAGTGATGGCAGCTGTCACTTTTCACAACTTTTTCAATGGATATGTTAGAATCTAACCGCAAAAACGACACGTATCAAATAAAAGCTACACAGTCCAGCAAATCCATTCAGTTTAACTCTCTTTTTGCAAATTGAAGGTCACGCTGGGCGATGTTTTAAAGCGAGCAAAGGATGAATGTAACTATTTCACTGTCCAGTATTTGTAAGATCTTACAAATGTTTTTATCAGCAACCCTGGCCTAAAGTCCATTATTTCTAAACATGTATCACAGCTAAATAGTTTTAAAAGCAACAATAGGATGTTCTTAATGCTAAGGCAGGAAACCGAAATGTCTTGTTTGTCAGTGATGGGGGACACATGCTAAATGTGCACATGCGGGAACACTTTTGGGGCGCCATGGTCTATAGTAATGTCGACCACGTTTGGGAGCCACATGGCAGACAAGACTACTGGGCCCCAACCATAGTGGTTGAGATCGTTTGCCTCTGGTGTCCTGTGGTCTGTTCTAATACGGCTTTACAAATTTGGACCAAGTACATTATGAACTTGACTTTGGGATTAGTGTGGATGAGCAGTCATAGGCTTCTCAGAAAGGTAGTGTGGGGAGCAAGAGCTCAGAACTCAACAGCCAAACAACAGATGAAAGAAAGTACTTTTAGACACACAGCAGACTACACAATCTAATTAGCGTTTCACAGAAATTTGGCATAGGTTGTTCGCTGACATTGAGGCACTATGCCCCCTCCTTCCTGATAACTGTATTCTCTTCTGCGGTATTCAGGAACCAACAAATACTGGCCCTTTGTTCTACAGGCATTGGTAAGGCTGGTTCTTAGATGCAGATTGCACAAAATGTCTCCTGAGTTAATGCAGCAACTCAGTTCAATCTGTGTGTAGCTTTTGGGGCAAACGTCTCAAGCAGTGTGGCATCTCTTGCATATGCATGTCAGTCTCCTTAATTGCAGGTGACCTACGTTGTTGCTGGATGCAGAACAATCTTCACAAGTGGGTTCGGGGAGGTGGCTTTCCTCAGCAGCCATGGCCCTGCGAAGTCACTGTAGACTGGCAGTCAGCTTGTGATGGTTTCATGCTCGAGGACATGTTTTCCCTTGGCATCGCGGGACAGTTGCGGCCTCCAGGCCATTTCGGGACTCCTTGTTGGCAGCAATTCGATCTCTTTCTGCTCATCTGCAGACACAGCAACAGTTATTTGACTCATGGCAGACTGCCAGGCAACACAGAATTTATGATCTGATACAGTCCTAATTACAGTTCTTAAAGAACCACATAGAGAGACTAGAGGTGACCCATTCCCAGCATAAGACATTCGTAGCTTGCTCTCTTGAAGTCAGCAGCTTTCTTTGTGGGTTCTACATGCCAAGAACACACTGGGCCTCTCCTTCTGGACAGTCTCTTCTCCTGCAGTGCAAGGCACGCTTTCCCTCTCTCAACACACACACACAGGCTTCTAGCTTCTTCAGGCAGATCCTTAGCTCTCCAAGAAGCGAGTGTTGACGTCAAGTGATGTCCCTTTACCTATGGTAGATTGTTTGTCAGATAGACACCTGCCTTAATTACACAGCGAATCCTTCAGATCTCTTTTGAGCACTTTTTTCCTTAAAACTTGAACAAATCGATGTGGTTTGGATGCCTCTTTTAGATATGTTTTCCAGAAAAGGGATGTGGCTCCATTGTCTCATGATTCAGAACCGGTTTGGGCTGCTTCCATTTCAAATGTTATTCCCAGACTGCTCTTCAGACACAGCCATAGTGTACAGAGATGTTTCTCACAGCAGGTAGCACTGGAGCTGACTCCAAGCAAGGATACCCACAACATTGGTACTGTGTAGTGTGAGTTATCTCCATCTGGATGTCATCAGTAATCAGAGTCAGGATATTATGAAAATCGGGCCTACAGTCTTCCTCTCCTTGAACAACGGACACTGCCAACCCCCCCTCACCCTATCATCAACCAAATGGCAGTGCTCAGGAAGAACAATCCAGTAGCTCCTTTCTAACAAAGTCTTAATGGAATTTATAAAGGTAACCTTGTTTTCAAATTCTTCAATTCAAGTCTGGGTCTCTTCCCTCCACTCACAGAAATGCAGGCAAAACACTTCAGCTACCTGGGGAAGCAATCCTCATCCTCCACCTTGTGACATACTAAACCATGGGCACTCAATATGGTCCTACTAGTTCAGTACTCAGGATCACGCACTCATAGAGTCAAACTACCACACATGCATCACACACTCTCTTTACACATACACGCACTCAACATGCACATGGAATTAAATGCAAGGTTCTGGATCTCACATTTTAGTGAAGCTTTATATGTATAAAGTCAGGAGGCCACACTCTCATCAATGGACCACACTGTCATAGGCACAGATGAAAAGGTCTGGTCACGCTACAGATTCACAAAACACAGTGCGCTGCCACCACCACATAACTTGATATACCCAGAAGAGGGACAGTAGCCCACTGTTCACTATGAGGGTACACTTAGTGCACCCTTTCAGACCACAGGACATGACCTAGATATTGCATTGTCAAGGAGAGACCTGAACCACTGCATACAAACTAAATTAGCATGACACCAGGGCTAAAATAATTGTCAGAAAACCAGTTTCACATAAATTCAGGCACTCAGAACAGGCCAACACGTCTGTATACCATGCTGGGGACATTCCCGCCCCAGCAAGGAAAATTGATGACCACTTCCAATAAGTTTCATAAAAGGTCTAGTAGTTATGTTCCTTCACCTGCAGCTAATTTGCTAGTTGTGTAAACAGAGCATGATGCTAACAATATAAATATAACAGTATAAGAATAGTACCCTATTGAAGGTCTTAGGCCAGAGATAAACTGTCACCTCAAGTCAGGGATGACAAAATTGTTTAGCACTTTTAGATCTTTTAAGGAATTTGATAGTGAACGGCTCACTTGCAATGGTGATGAAGTAAATATGTAACAGCAAACAAATGATGGATGGAAAGCTGACAATGCAAACATTCTCCCCCCAGTCAAAAGATCTGGATTAAATCCATTGTTTTTTTGCCCACTACACCACCCCAGTTTGGACCCAGCCATATGCAAATCAGTCTTGACCCTGTGCCCCATGGGAACAGTCCAGACGGAACTGCCAGGCCAGGTCATCCCTGGACCGTAAACAAGCATCCTGGGACCGGTTTCAGGGTATGTCACCCTTCTTCATCTAGGCTAGCTTGAATCGAGTGGCACAGTGAGCTAGGGGCCCACGTCTGTAACAATATAGGGTTGCTGCTGTTCATGGAAAATGATGCAACTGGAGTATTTAAAAAAAGGTAATGTAGGCATTGATTTATCCCTTGGTGCCTGTTTGCCTGTTTGCCTGTTTGCAAGGTCATATTACTCATTGGCTCAAGAAGCAATAAAACTGCATCCATCATGTAACTAGTCATAATACACAAACAGTAGAAGAAATTAGATACGGAAATTTACATTTCTTTCAAGCTGATTCTCAAAGTAATATGACTAAGGATTACCTGCCTTTGTCATATGGGGCCAGATGTACTACCATTCTACTTCGTGAGTCCCAAATTGCGACGTTTTGTGACTCGCAATTTGCGACTCGCAAAATAGAATGTACAACATTGTCTAAGACACAGTTTGTGATTTCTAATAGGGTTGCAATGACTTGCCTCATCAATATTCATGAGGCAGGTCACAATTTGCGACCCATTGGGAATGGCTAGCACTCAAAGGGATGTTGGCCTGCTGGGGTCAGCCAATTTCCCTTAAAGGAGAACGGGCTGCATTTAAAAAAGAAAAATGAAACTTTTCTGTTTCATTTTTGAGGAGTAGTCAGTGGTACATGGGACCACTGCCTGCAGTGAAAAAACATTTTGGCATTCATTCACAAAGGGTAAGGGGTCCCATGTCAATGCATTCCCGTTTGCGAGTGGCTTACCACCTACTTGAAGTAGGTGGTAAACTGAGAGTGTTTTGCAACTGCAAATGTGGTGGCAAAACAGTGGTACATATCATTCTGGCTCTCTATTAGGAAGGGACGCCCTTGGAACACCTCTTCCTAATAGCGACTCGCGTACAATATTTTGTAAGTCACATACATGCAAAATTACGTTTGTACATACCTTTTCGGTCGCAGACAGGCATATTTCCAATTTGTGACTGCAAAAATCAGTCGTACATCTGCCCATGATTCATTAGGTGTAATGAAGTCAACTGGTGTGAGATGTAAAAGTTGGATTAATAATTTGCAAGAGTAAGTGAAAACTATCCCAATTTCCAAAAGGGAAATCGTTATAATCGTTAGATAGATAGTTGGAAGATATTGCTGCAACTAAATAATCCGGTTTGGTGAAATATCACCAGTCAGTATAAAAATCAAGAGTAGCATGAAAGAGCAAAAATAAAAAAACATTCGGAACAGGAAATGCTGAGAAGGAAAGCTAGCTGTGAGTTTGTGAAAATGGATCGCGAGGCTCTTAGCTAATCAGAGAAAGGTTTTTCGTCTCCTGAGAAATTGTTCTAATTTGAAGTAACATGTTTGGAGGGAGAAAAGATGATGTCTCTAATTGGACACAAAAGTGTGGTTGTATATCTTCAACCTGGCCTGCCTTAGGTAAGAATGAGACTGTCTGATAGCCACTATGAGCAACACAAAGGAATGACCTGTTAAGAGTATGCGTCTGCAGAAAGAAGTTTCCAACAGGAGAAAAAAAGTCCTAATTCAAGTCTAGCGTTCAAGACTGCATCACCTATTGTGCCAGCCGCTGCAGTAGCATTGAAAACATGGCTGCAGGCTTACCCTGTGTACCTGACAGCAGCAGCTACAACCCTATGGCACTGACAAGTCAAATCACTCTTTTAACAGGTAGAAAACGTGATTTAAATATTAAATATTTAACCAGCAAGCACAGCTTGCTGCCCACAAGGCAGGTTGCATACAATTTTAACAGTGGGACATGTGTGACATTAGACATGGCATGATCTTCCAGTTACTAGTTCCAAAACAACATTGTCACTGATCAAGCTATAACTGTCACATAGGATAAGACAAAGCATCCATAGTCCACTTTAATCAATAACATGCTAAAAGCTACAGACTCCATTCAAAAATATTATATTGAATTAAAATACAACCTAATAGTGAAGTCAGGTTTTATTAAGTATTTTGGAAATGAAACTTTTTTATGAATGTTACTCTTACCCTATCTGAAACTGCCTGGAGCTAATTTGCATTAGCTCTCCAGCCAATGCCCAGTCTATAGAAGCTTGAATGAGGTTTGAAAGAGAAATGCAACCTGCTCCTAGAGCACAGACAATAACCTGGGAGTGGCAATGTTTTTTTCTTTCCCTGCCAGGAAGACAAATTAGGGTGGGTCCAGCAACTTAATTAACTTGAAAGGGGGCTGGCCTGTCACAAGTAAAAGTTAGGTGACACCTAGAAATGCCCTAGCCTTTGTCCCCCTTGTCAGACTGACACCAAATCCAGTGGGAGTAGAGCTACTCCCAGACTGCTTTTGAGCGAGCACAGAGGAAGGGATTGCTCATTACACTGGCCACACCTCTGGGTAAGCACACAGTCTCTGCACAAGGGGATTAGGGTTTCCTCAACTTGGAATTTGAGAGTGAGAAGTACTGTCGGATTGTTTACAGTAGGATAAACAGGAACTGCTGGGATCGGTTTGCTGGCCTACTCTGTGCCTTGTAGGGATACAACAAGCCGCAAGAGGCCTTGTCCTGAAGTGCCTAGCTAACCAGTAGCAACTGGCTCTGTACTGTACTTTGTAGTTTGCCTCTGCCTGACAATCTTAGAGTGTTTAACTGCCCCACCTCGAAGTCTTGGGAGCCTTATAAGAGTAATTCTGTGAGTGTTTGGGCACAAAAAGAAAGTTTGTAAACATTTGAAATTTTTTCCTTTAGAACTCCAGAGGGACCCTTGAGGAAAAGTAATTAAGCAAAAGTTCCAAAGCGTTGAAATTAATTTCTCCTTGCTCCTGCTCAAGGCGCCCAGCCCCTCCGAAAAAATCAATTAAGTCCCAGTCTCCATTGAGAATTAGAAACATTTCAGCAAGAAATCTTCAAAGCTCCAGAGCTCAAGTGGGACAGCCCTGCTTCAAGTATTCGGCCTTCAGTTCCACAAATCAAAATAATGTTACAATAAATCCAACAACCTGCCATGGTCTGATTTATTATAACTATTGCAGGAAAGGAGTTTTAAAACGTACTTTCTGCAGTTACCTAAAGAAGCCCTGTTGCAGCCTCTTCTGATTGGCCAGCCTTTGACAGCCTGAGACAAGCTGCTCCCGGATTAGCTGTGAAGAGGCCTGGGTCTAAAACAATACACACATATGGTTCTTGGATAAGCCTGGGGCAGGGAGTGGGCTGGGCAGATCAACTAGTCTTTAAAAGGAGAAGCCCAGATGTCACTGTACCAAGGCCAGCCCCCCCACTTCCTTGATCCCCAGTCAGATGGGTGCCCCTCTTATTAGATTAGGAGAGGGGCTGGAAGGGGGAGTAAGGGAAAAATAAGCACACCTGTGGGTTGGATTTGTCAGACCTGAACTGAGTGAACTCCAAGAAGAAATGTTCTCCATTTTGATTTTTGCTGAGATGTGCATTCTAAGAAAACAATATGTCACACTTCCCAGGAGGTTGTCATGGCAGAGGGTGGCAACTTGATCCTCATTGGTTGGGGAGTCTCCCATCTTGCCAGCTCAGAATGGGAACTAAACATGGGAGAGCTGCAAGAGCACTTTGCCTGAAGAAATGTGGAGAAGAAGGACTGCACCTGCTGCACTCTAAAGGCTCCACCACAGAAGGACTTTGGCTGTCTTGAAAGCTAAGGAGTTGACTTCCAGAGCAGCAACAGGTAGAACCATGCTGGTAGAAGCCACCTGCAACATCCACTTAAAAGAAAACTCCAGCAGACCAGCTGCACCTGGATTTTACTTGGATTGACCAGGTGCATTGTGGGAGGTGAAGTTCAGACCCCCAAGAGGCAAACCAACGCTTATGAACCCTTGGCTGTTGCTGTGGACCCTTTCTGACCCTCAAGGAACCTTTCAGAAGAAGATCTGAAAGTCTGGGAACTTTTTTGAAAAAGCTCCAGACAAAGACTGGCATTGACCATGAGAGTCAAGCCTGATTAGATCCTATGGCTTCAAACTCACATCCTATGCAGACGACACTCAAATAGTGTTGTCACTCAGAGACGGGGAAGAGAGGGACACAGGGGCTCATTTTCAGGATTGCATGAAAGCCATTTCAGGGTGGATGTCATCTAATTGCCTAAAATTAAATTCAGGCAAGACGGAGGTCATCATCTTTGGGAACAATCCTAATCTGTGGACACCTGACTGGTGGCCAGCTGAGCTGGATGTCTGCGCCACTCCCACCAGGAAAGCAAAGAGCATGGGAGTGATTGTGGACAATAAGCTCACGTTTTGCGATCACATAAGCTCGGTGGTCTCAGCATGTTTTCTTACTCTAAGAATTATCAGGAAAATAAAGCTTTTTCTCTGTGAAGGCAGTCTAAGGACATTGGTCACGGTTCTCATTATGGCATGGCTAGACTACTATAACAGCCTATATTTGAATGCCCAAACCCAGCATATCAACAGGCTTCAAATCGCACAGATTGCTGTGACTAGACTGCTTACAGGGACACCAAAATTTGTCTCGGTAAAAAGGGGGCTAAAACAATTACACTGGCTCCCCGTGAAGCAAATGATACACTTTAAGGCCCTCTGCATGGCTTTTAAAGCCATAAATGGAACAAGCCTTGACCAACTAAGGCAAAAATTGAGATGGTATGTCCCCGGTAGGACTCTTTGGTCCGCAGGAGCAAAACTAGTCCTTATTTCCGCGATTAAAAAGGCCCGGTGGGGGGGCAGAAGCTTCATCACTTGCACCTCTAAAGCCTGGAACGAGCTCCCGTTCCATCTGAGAAACTCAGTAGATCTCCTCTCTTTTAGAATGGGGCTGAAAACTTGGCTTTTCTCACAATAACACCCTCAATACTGATAACCAGCAGGTTTGCTCAGCGCCAGGACACCCAAGGGTGACTGTGTGCTTTACAAGTTCAAATAACATAACATACCATAACATAGGCTGGGAGTACACAAGACCGAGCTGCCTCTACGTACATATTAAGCAGATGGGAGACAGACGTCCCCAGAATTTATTGTAATATTCCATGTGATATCCATCCAGTTCTGGGGTTTTCCTGGGCTGTAGCTTAGTTATGGCAGCTTGCATTTCCTCCATGTGATGAGCATGTCAAGGTCAACCCTGTCCCACAAGGATAGTTGAGGGAGTGGTATGTCCACCAGGAAGGGGTGATATTGCTCACAGTGAAGCAAGGGAAGGCTACATATAACGCCCAGTAATACTCATCGAACACTGCTGCTATCCACTCCATGTCAGTGTGCAGGACCCCTGCTTGATACAGATGAATATGAAAAATAATACATAAATCATATAAATATATTTGGGGTGGGCAGAAAACTCCACTCTACCAGTGGAGTTTGTGGATTTTTGCAACTCCTGCTTGGAGGACGGAGTTCAGGAAAAACGCTGCCCACTGCCGCATAGCGGAGTGTACCAGTGGATCCCCTTAATGGCTCTGAGCTCACCGTCACTCTGTTTCAGGCATTCATTGGTTCATAAATGTGATGTGAAAGGTTAATTAAATGGTGTCACACTGCCTGACCTCTCCATGGCTGCTGTTCTATGAAATCGAAGCGTGAAATGCAATGTTTTCCTATGCGGCCATGACCCCCGTTCAAAGTGGTGCTCCTGCTTCGAGACCAAGTTCAAAAGTCTTGAGTATTGAGGGCAGACAATGGCTGTTGGGTCTCCCACCAAGGGACCAGAAAGCTGGATTCACAGGGCAACTCAGAGAGGGGCGCCTTGAGCTGAGCAGTAAGCTCCAACGGTTGCAGCACTACGCTGGACCCGCTGCCAGAGCTCCTTCTACACGAGCAAGGAGCACCAGCAACAGGACTGGAAGAAGAAGCACAACCTCCTGTGTTAAGGAGGCAAACAGCCTGGTGGCAATGCTGTCAGTCCCACCTCAAACACTGGGGGTTCTTCCACCTAAGTTAACTGGTGCTCCATCACTGGAGTCTTTCTTGACCTGCTGGCATGCATGGAGAAGAATGGCATTTGCGTGCTTGATGACATTTGGGCCAAGTGGCAGGTGAGGGTATCACGTGGAAGGGCCGCTTCACGGGTGGGAGACCAGATTGCCTGGGTGGAGGGTAGAGAGCCCGGATGCAGGGCCATCAGGGGCCTGATGAACAGCAAGGACGACCTAATCCAGCACTGTAACTGGAAGCTGGGCAACTTCAGAATCAACGCACGTATGGACCAAGGTGAGTGGCACCTATGTAATCAGTTCATTTTAGTCTTACGGTGCATACTCATGTAAAGCGATACAGAGGATGTTTGATGTTTGAAGCTCAACTACAGTATATTTTAAAAGCATGCCCCTTTAGACTGCTCTTTAGTCTCTTTGGTTCAGGCGGAACTCTGACTTTATAATAGCGATGCAAAGGGCCTCAGAAAATATGCCTCTAATTGATTTGCCTAGAGTCACATGATGTTGAGCTTGAGCTGAGACTCAAATCTGGTTCTCCAGTTCCAGAGTCAGCAGCTCTGGCCGTAACGCCACAGCCTCTCCATGCTGAGTGTTCCAGTTAGCTACACTGACAGCTCATACACTGGTTACTGCAATGAGCATTTGTTCAAGTATATAAACTGCATGTTGTGTTTCTGGAAATAATAACTTTAACTTGTTTGTACATGCACAGCTTAAAGAAACCAAAAAGCGACATAACCCGGTCTGGCCTCGTCATATCGCTGCTTTTTTTTTTTACTTTAAGCCACGGAGCACAGCAGCTCGCACCGCTGTGCCACATTTAATAAAAACATTGCTTATATATATCAAAGAGGGGGAAGAATGAACCACAGTGGTCTCAATGCCATATTCTCAGGAAAATTGTCTCAGAGACCCTCAACCACATGTTCACAGACTGTGGTGTATGTAATCTCTGCTTATGTCGTTTGGTGGATAGAGCCATCATTGGGTATGCCACTTGAATGACCCGTTCTCCAAGTGACCTACAAAACCTCCACTAGGAGGGAGACTGTCTGGATGTTAACAGTGGTGAATTAAAATTACCTGCTATCCTGTAGGTAAATCTTTAATGAGTGAAGAGAATTAGGATAGGGATAAGACTAAAAATAAATCAGTTTTATGTGGATGGGTCACTGATCCACTGCACCTGGTGGTCGCAATGACGCCTGAAACAGCTCATACTAGTCTATGGCCTTCATCAGATTTTGAATTGGGAAAGTCTTATATTTTAATGCTATCCGTTGATTGTGTGGATGGGTGGACTCACTCACCTGTCTTTGTCAATAAGCACACTTTTCCCAAGATGAAACATGGTTATAGGTCTTTGACAAGTAACTGGGAGGAAATCAGGAAAATTCATAACAGCACTCATAGTGAAATATGCCAGATTCTTAGTTCACCCAGTAAGACACTGATCAAAATCATCAACCAGGGTGTCATCAGTGACAATCCAGTGATATATACAAGCATGCATCCTTTTTCAAAAAGGAGAGCTAATAGCCACATGCTAAAGGCCATAGCCTAGCTCTCTCTCTTAGAAAACATGTATTAGTGAAAAAGAGGGGGCTAAAAAGGCATCACATAGCGTTCTCAATTACAAAACCATAGGGTTTTGGGAAATAATTCTCCTTCATATCTATCCGAGCGCAATCCATAATGAATTGTACTGTGGTGATGGTGTCTAGTTCTTTGCTTTTCAGGAAGGTCTCCATTGCTGTGAGTGTTTCATCTTGTGGAATGCAAGTATATAGCATGATATGTGAACAACATCCTTACACTATCCTTATACTAGAGACATATCAGTTGAGTAAGGGCTCAATGGTCGTACTGTCCCCTATCAGCCACACAAGCAGTTTATTAACATGAACAATTTTTACTTTCAAATAAGCAGTACAACTCTCACAATTCTATGTTGCATACGTTATGCCTTCATGACATCATACATGTGAGCCCCGAGTAGCAATCTATATGTTTCACTCGCTACAGATTCCCAAAACACAGTGCGCTGCCACCACCACATAACTTGATATACCAAGGACAGGGACAGTAGCCGACTGTTCACTAGGAGGGTACAATTAGTGCACCCTTTCAGCCCAAAGGACATGACCTGGATCTTGCATTGTCAAAGAGAGACATAAACCATGGCACACAAACTAAATTAGCATGACACCAGGGCTAAAATAATTGTCAGAATACCAGTGTCACATACAGTCAGGCACTCAGAACAGGCCAAAACATCTGTATCCATGCTGGGGACAATCCCGCCACAGCAAGGAAAATTGATTTCCACTTCCAATAAGTTTCATAAAAGGTCTAGTAGTTATGTTCCTTCACCTGCAGCTAACGTCCATTTGCTAGTTGTGTAAACAGAGCATTATGCAAACAATATAATTATAACAGTATAAGAATAGCACCCTATTGAAGGTCTTAGGCCAGAGATAAACTGTCACCTCAAGTCAGGGATGACAAAAATGTTTGGTACTTTTAGATCTTTGAAGGAATTGGATCATGAACGGCTCACTTGCAATGGTGATGAAATAAATATGTAACAGCAAACAAATGATGGACGGAAAGCTGACAATGCAAACATTTTCCCCCAGTCAAAAGATCTGGGTGAAATCATTGTTTTTTTGCCCACTACGCCACCCCAGTTTGGACCCAGCCATATGCAAATCAGCCTTGACCCTGTGCCCCATGGGTACAGTCCAGACGGAACTGCCAGGCCAGGTCATCCCTGGACCGGAAACAAGCATCCTGGGACCGGTTTCAGGGTATGTCACCCTTCTTCATCCAGGCTGGCTTGAATCGAGTGGCACAGTGAGCAAGAGGCCCACGTCTGTAACCATGTATGTTTGCTGCTGTTCATGGAAAATGACACAACTGGAGTATTTAAACAAAGGTAATGTAGGCATTGATTCATCCCTTGGTGCCTGTTTGCAAGATCATATTAGTTTTGAAATGCCCATTAGCTCAAGTAGCCATAAAACTGTCATCCATCATGTAACTAGTCATAATACACAAACAGTAGAAGAAATTAGATAAAGAAACTTACATTTCTGTCAAGCTGATTCTCAAATTAATATGACTAATGATTACCTACCCTTGTCATATGGGGCCAGATGTACTACCATTCCCCTTTGTGAGTCCCAAATTGCGACGTTTTGCAATTCGCAATTTGAGACTCGTAAAATAGAATGTACAACAGTGCCTCAGACACAGTTTGTGATTTCTAATAGGGTTGCAAATGACTTGCCTCATCGATATTCATGAGGCAGGTCACAATTTGCGACCCATTGGGAATGGCTAGCACTCAAAGGGATGTTGGCCTGCTGGGGTCAGCCAATTTCCCTTAAAGGAGATCGGGCTGCATTTAAAAAAGAAAAATGAAACTTTTCTGTTTCATTTTTGAGGAGTAGTCAGTGGTACATGGGACCACTGCCTGCAGTGAAAAAACATTTTGGCATTCATTCCCAAAGGGTAAGGGGTCCCATGTCAATGCATTCCCGTTTGCGAGTGGCTTACCACCTACTTGAAGTAGGTGGTAAACTGCGAGTGTTTTGCAACTGCAAATGTGGTGGCAAAACAATGGCACATATCATTCTGACTCGCTATTAGAAAGAGACTCCCTTGGCACACCTCTTCCTAATAGCGACTCGCATACACTAATTTGTACGTCACATACGTGCAAATTTGCGTTTGTACATACCTTTTTTTTCCGGTCGCAAACAGGCATATTTCCAATTTGCGACTGCAAAAAATAGTCGTGCATCTGGCCCATGATTCATTGGGTGTAATGAAGTCGACTGGTGTGAGATGTAAAAGTTGGACTAATATTTGCAAGAGTAAGTGAAAACTATCCCAATTTCCAAAAGGAAAATAGATATAATTGTCAGATAGATAGTAGGAAGGTATTGCTGCAACTAAATATTACGGTTTGGTGAAATATCACCAGTCAGAATAAAAATCAAGAGTAGCATGAAAGAGCAAAAATAAAAAAACATTCGGAACAGGAAATGCTGAGAAGGAAAGCTAGCTGTGAGTTTGTGAAAATGGATCGCGAGGCTCTTAGCTAATCAGAGAAAGGTTTTTCGTCTCCTGAGAAATTGTTCTAATTTGAAGTAACATGTTTGGAGGGAGAAAAGATGATGTCTCTAATTGGACACAAAAGTGTGGTTGTATATCTTCAACCTGGCCTGCCTTAGGTAAGAATGAGACTGTCTGATAGCCACTATGAGCAACACAAAGGAATGACCTGTTAAGAGTATGCGTCTGCAGAAAGAAGTTTCCAACAGGAGAAAAAAAGTCCTAATTCAAGTCTAGCGTTCAAGACTGCATCACCTATTGTGCCAGCCGCTGCAGTAGCATTGAAAACATGGCTGCAGGCTTACCCTGTGTACCTGACAGCAGCAGCTACAACCCTATGGCACTGACAAGTCAAATCACTCTTTTAACAGGTAGAAAACGTGATTTAAATATTAAATATTTAACCAGCAAGCACAGCTTGCTGCCCACAAGGCAGGGTGCATACAATTTTAACAGTGGGACATGTGTGACATTAGACATGGCATGATCTTCCAGTTACTAGTTCCAAAACAACATTGTCACTGATCAAGCTATAACTGTCACATAGGATAAGACAAAGCATCCATAGTCCACTTTAATCAATAACATGCTAAAAGCTACAGACTCCATTCAAAAATATTATATTGAATTAAAATACAACCTAATAGTGAAGTCAGGTTTTATTAAGTATTTTGGAAATGAAACTTTTTTATGAATGTTACTCTTACCCTATCTGAAACTGCCTGGAGCTAATTTGCATTAGCTCTCCAGCCAATGCCCAGTCTATAGAAGCTTGAATGAGGTTTGAAAGAGAAATGCAACCTGCTCCTAGAGCACAGACAATAACCTGGGAGTGGCAATGTTTTTTTCTTTCCCTGCCAGGAAGACAAATTAGGGTGGGTCCAGCAACTTAATTAACTTGAAAGGGGGCTGGCCTGTCACAAGTAAAAGTTAGGTGACACCTAGAAATGCCCTAGCCTTTGTCCCCCTTGTCAGACTGACACCAAATCCAGTGGGAGTAGAGCTACTCCCAGACTGCTTTTGAGCGAGCACAGAGGAAGGGATTGCTCATTACACTGGCCACACCTCTGGGTAAGCACACAGTCTCTGCACAAGGGGATTAGGGTTTCCTCAACTTGGAATTTGAGAGTGAGAAGTACTGTCGGATTGTTTACAGTAGGATAAACAGGAACTGCTGGGATCGGTTTGCTGGCCTACTCTGTGCCTTGTAGGGATACAACAAGCCGCAAGAGGCCTTGTCCTGAAGTGCCTAGCTAACCAGTAGCAACTGGCTCTGTACTGTACTTTGTAGTTTGCCTCTGCCTGACAATCTTAGAGTGTTTAACTGCCCCACCTCGAAGTCTTGGGAGCCTTATAAGAGTAATTCTGTGAGTGTTTGGGCACAAAAAGAAAGTTTGTAAACATTTGAAATTTTTTCCTTTAGAACTCCAGAGGGACCCTTGAGGAAAAGTAATTAAGCAAAAGTTCCAAAGCGTTGAAATTAATTTCTCCTTGCTCCTGCTCAAGGCGCCCAGCCCCTCCGAAAAAATCAATTAAGTCCCAGTCTCCATTGAGAATTAGAAACATTTCAGCAAGAAATCTTCAAAGCTCCAGAGCTCAAGTGGGACAGCCCTGCTTCAAGTATTCGGCCTTCAGTTCCACAAATCAAAATAATGTTACAATAAATCCAACAACCTGCCATGGTCTGATTTATTATAACTATTGCAGGAAAGGAGTTTTAAAACGTACTTTCTGCAGTTACCTAAAGAAGCCCTGTTGCAGCCTCTTCTGATTGGCCAGCCTTTGACAGCCTGAGACAAGCTGCTCCCGGATTAGCTGTGAAGAGGCCTGGGTCTAAAACAATACACACATATGGTTCTTGGATAAGCCTGGGGCAGGGAGTGGGCTGGGCAGATCAACTAGTCTTTAAAAGGAGAAGCCCAGATGTCACTGTACCAAGGCCAGCCCCCCCACTTCCTAGATCCCCAGTCAGATGGGTGCCCCTCTTATTAGATTAGGAGAGGGGCTGGAAGGGGGAGTAAGGGAAAAATAAGCACACCTGTGGGTTGGATTTGTCAGACCTGAACTGAGTGAACTCCAAGAAGAAATGTTCTCCATTTTGATTTTTGCTGAGATGTGCATTCTAAGAAAACAATATGTCACACTTCCCAGGAGGTTGTCATGGCAGAGGGTGGCAACTTGATCCTCATTGGTTGGGGAGTCTCCCATCTTGCCAGCTCAGAATGGGAACTAAACATGGGAGAGCTGCAAGAGCACTTTGCCTGAAGAAATGTGGAGAAGAAGGACTGCACCTGCTGCACTCTAAAGGCTCCACCACAGAAGGACTTTGGCTGTCTTGAAAGCTAAGGAGTTGACTTCCAGAGCAGCAACAGGTAGAACCATGCTGGTAGAAGCCACCTGCAACATCCACTTAAAAGAAAACTCCAGCAGACCAGCTGCACCTGGATTTTACTTGGATTGACCAGGTGCATTGTGGGAGGTGAAGTTCAGACCCCCAAGAGGCAAACCAACGCTTATGAACCCTTGGCTGTTGCTGTGGACCCTTTCTGACCCTCAAGGAACCTTTCAGAAGAAGATCTGAAAGTCTGGGAACTTTTTTGAAAAAGCTCCAGACAAAGACTGGCATTGACCATGAGAGTCAAGCCTGATTAGATCCTATGGCTTCAAACTCACATCCTATGCAGACGACACTCAAATAGTGTTGTCACTCAGAGACGGGGAAGAGAGGGACACAGGGGCTCATTTTCAGGATTGCATGAAAGCCATTTCAGGGTGGATGTCATCTAATTGCCTAAAATTAAATTCAGGCAAGACGGAGGTCATCATCTTTGGGAACAATCCTAATCTGTGGACACCTGACTGGTGGCCAGCTGAGCTGGATGTCTGCGCCACTCCCACCAGGAAAGCAAAGAGCATGGGAGTGATTGTGGACAATAAGCTCACGTTTTGCGATCACATAAGCTCGGTGGTCTCAGCATGTTTTCTTACTCTAAGAATTATCAGGAAAATAAAGCTTTTTCTCTGTGAAGGCAGTCTAAGGACATTGGTCACGGTTCTCATTATGGCATGGCTAGACTACTATAACAGCCTATATTTGAATGCCCAAACCCAGCATATCAACAGGCTTCAAATCGCACAGATTGCTGTGACTAGACTGCTTACAGGGACACCAAAATTTGTCTCGGTAAAAAGGGGGCTAAAACAATTACACTGGCTCCCCGTGAAGCAAATGATACACTTTAAGGCCCTCTGCATGGCTTTTAAAGCCATAAATGGAACAAGCCTTGACCAACTAAGGCAAAAATTGAGATGGTATGTCCCCGGTAGGACTCTTTGGTCCGCAGGAGCAAAACTAGTCCTTATTTCCGCGATTAAAAAGGCCCGGTGGGGGGGCAGAAGCTTCATCACTTGCACCTCTAAAGCCTGGAACGAGCTCCCGTTCCATCTGAGAAACTCAGTAGATCTCCTCTCTTTTAGAATGGGGCTGAAAACTTGGCTTTTCTCACAATAACACCCTCAATACTGATAACCAGCAGGTTTGCTCAGCGCCAGGACACCCAAGGGTGACTGTGTGCTTTACAAGTTCAAATAACATAACATACCATAACATAGGCTGGGAGTACACAAGACCGAGCTGCCTCTACGTACATATTAAGCAGATGGGAGACAGACGTCCCCAGAATTTATTGTAATATTCCATGTGATATCCATCCAGTTCTGGGGTTTTCCTGGGCTGTAGCTTAGTTATGGCAGCTTGCATTTCCTCCATGTGATGAGCATGTCAAGGTCAACCCTGTCCCACAAGGATAGTTGAGGGAGTGGTATGTCCACCAGGAAGGGGTGATATTGCTCACAGTGAAGCAAGGGAAGGCTACATATAACGCCCAGTAATACTCATCGAACACTGCTGCTATCCACTCCATGTCAGTGTGCAGGACCCCTGCTTGATACAGATGAATATGAAAAATAATACATAAATCATATAAATATATTTGGGGTGGGCAGAAAACTCCACTCTACCAGTGGAGTTTGTGGATTTTTGCAACTCCTGCTTGGAGGACGGAGTTCAGGAAAAACGCTGCCCACTGCCGCATAGCGGAGTGTACCAGTGGATCCCCTTAATGGCTCTGAGCTCACCGTCACTCTGTTTCAGGCATTCATTGGTTCATAAATGTGATGTGAAAGGTTAATTAAATGGTGTCACACTGCCTGACCTCTCCATGGCTGCTGTTCTATGAAATCGAAGCGTGAAATGCAATGTTTTCCTATGCGGCCATGACCCCCGTTCAAAGTGGTGCTCCTGCTTCGAGACCAAGTTCAAAAGTCTTGAGTATTGAGGGCAGACAATGGCTGTTGGGTCTCCCACCAAGGGACCAGAAAGCTGGATTCACAGGGCAACTCAGAGAGGGGCGCCTTGAGCTGAGCAGTAAGCTCCAACGGTTGCAGCACTACGCTGGACCCGCTGCCAGAGCTCCTTCTACACGAGCAAGGAGCACCAGCAACAGGACTGGAAGAAGAAGCACAACCTCCTGTGTTAAGGAGGCAAACAGCCTGGTGGCAATGCTGTCAGTCCCACCTCAAACACTGGGGGTTCTTCCACCTAAGTTAACTGGTGCTCCATCACTGGAGTCTTTCTTGACCTGCTGGCATGCATGGAGAAGAATGGCATTTGCGTGCTTGATGACATTTGGGCCAAGTGGCAGGTGAGGGTATCACGTGGAAGGGCCGCTTCACGGGTGGGAGACCAAATTGCCTGGGTGGAGGGTAGAGAGCCCGGATGCAGGGCCATCAGGGGCCTGATGAACAGCAAGGACGACCTAATCCAGCACTGTAACTGGAAGCTGGGCAACTTCAGAATCAACGCACGTATGGACCAAGGTGAGTGGCACCTATGTAATCAGTTCATTTTAGTCTTACGGTGCATACTCATGTAAAGCGATACAGAGGATGTTTGATGTTTGAAGCTCAACTACAGTATATTTTAAAAGCATGCCCCTTTAGACTGCTCTTTAGTCTCTTTGGTTCAGGCGGAACTCTGACTTTATAATAGCGATGCAAAGGGCCTCAGAAAATATGCCTCTAATTGATTTGCCTAGAGTCACATGATGTTGAGCTTGAGCTGAGACTCAAATCTGGTTCTCCAGTTCCAGAGTCAGCAGCTCTGGCCGTAACGCCACAGCCTCTCCATGCTGAGTGTTCCAGTTAGCTACACTGACAGCTCATACACTGGTTACTGCAATGAGCATTTGTTCAAGTATATAAACTGCATGTTGTGTTTCTGGAAATAATAACTTTAACTTGTTTGTACATGCACAGCTTAAAGAAACCAAAAAGCGACATAACCCGGTCTGGCCTCGTCATATCGCTGCTTTTTTTTTTTACTTTAAGCCACGGAGCACAGCAGCTCGCACCGCTGTGCCACATTTAATAAAAACATTGCTTATATATATCAAAGAGGGGGAAGAATGAACCACAGTGGTCTCAATGCCATATTCTCAGGAAAATTGTCTCAGAGACCCTCAACCACATGTTCACAGACTGTGGTGTATGTAATCTCTGCTTATGTCGTTTGGTGGATAGAGCCATCATTGGGTATGCCACTTGAATGACCCGTTCTCCAAGTGACCTACAAAACCTCCACTAGGAGGGAGACTGTCTGGATGTTAACAGTGGTGAATTAAAATTACCTGCTATCCTGTAGGTAAATCTTTAATGAGTGAAGAGAATTAGGATAGGGATAAGACTAAAAATAAATCAGTTTTATGTGGATGGGTCACTGATCCACTGCACCTGGTGGTCGCAATGACGCCTGAAACAGCTCATACTAGTCTATGGCCTTCATCAGATTTTGAATTGGGAAAGTCTTATATTTTAATGCTATCCGTTGATTGTGTGGATGGGTGGACTCACTCACCTGTCTTTGTCAATAAGCACACTTTTCCCAAGATGAAACATGGTTATAGGTCTTTGACAAGTAACTGGGAGGAAATCAGGAAAATTCATAACAGCACTCATAGTGAAATATGCCAGATTCTTAGTTCACCCAGTAAGACACTGATCAAAATCATCAACCAGGGTGTCATCAGTGACAATCCAGTGATATATACAAGCATGCATCCTTTTTCAAAAAGGAGAGCTAATAGCCACATGCTAAAGGCCATAGCCTAGCTCTCTCTCTTAGAAAACATGTATTAGTGAAAAAGAGGGGGCTAAAAAGGCATCACATAGCGTTCTCAATTACAAAACCATAGGGTTTTGGGAAATAATTCTCCTTCATATCTATCCGAGCGCAATCCATAATGAATTGTACTGTGGTGATGGTGTCTAGTTCTTTGCTTTTCAGGAAGGTCTCCATTGCTGTGAGTGTTTCATCTTGTGGAATGCAAGTATATAGCATGATATGTGAAAAACATCCTTACACTATCCTTATACTAGAGACATATCAGTTGAGTAAGGGCTCAATGGTCGTACTGTCCCCTATCAGCCACACAAGCAGTTTATTAACATGAACAATTTTTACTTTCAAATAAGCAGTACAACTCTCACAATTCTATGTTGCATACGTTATGCCTTCATGACATCATACATGTGAGCCCCGAGTAGCAATCTATATGTTTCACTCGCTACAGATTCCCAAAACACAGTGCGCTGCCACCACCACATAACTTGATATACCAAGGACAGGGACAGTAGCCGACTGTTCACTAGGAGGGTACAATTAGTGCACCCTTTCAGCCCAAAGGACATGACCTGGATCTTGCATTGTCAAAGAGAGACATAAACCATGGCACACAAACTAAATTAGCATGACACCAGGGCTAAAATAATTGTCAGAATACCAGTGTCACATACAGTCAGGCACTCAGAACAGGCCAAAACATCTGTATCCATGCTGGGGACATTCCCGCCCCAGCAAGGAAAATTGATTTCCACTTCCAATAAGTTTCATAAAAGGTCTAGTAGTTATGTTCCTTCACCTGCAGCTAACGTCCATTTGCTAGTTGTGTAAACAGAGCATTATGCAAACAATATAATTATAACAGTATAAGAATAGCACCCTATTGAAGGTCTTAGGCCAGAGATAAACTGTCACCTCAAGTCAGGGATGACAAAAATGTTTGGTACTTTTAGATCTTTGAAGGAATTGGATCATGAACGGCTCACTTGCAATGGTGATGAAATAAATATGTAACAGCAAACAAATGATGGACGGAAAGCTGACAATGCAAACATTTTCCCCCAGTCAAAAGATCTGGGTGAAATCATTGTTTTTTTGCCCACTACGCCACCCCAGTTTGGACCCAGCCATATGCAAATCAGCCTTGACCCTGTGCCCCATGGGTACAGTCCAGACGGAACTGCCAGGCCAGGTCATCCCTGGACCGGAAACAAGCATCCTGGGACCGGTTTCAGGGTATGTCACCCTTCTTCATCCAGGCTGGCTTGAATCGAGTGGCACAGTGAGCAAGAGGCCCACGTCTGTAACCATGTATGTTTGCTGCTGTTCATGGAAAATGACACAACTGGAGTATTTAAACAAAGGTAATGTAGGCATTGATTCATCCCTTGGTGCCTGTTTGCAAGATCATATTAGTTTTGAAATGCCCATTAGCTCAAGTAGCCATAAAACTGTCATCCATCATGTAACTAGTCATAATACACAAACAGCAGAAGAAATTAGATAAAGAAACTTACATTTCTGTCAAGCTGATTCTCAAATTAATATGACTAATGATTACCTACCCTTGTCATATGGGGCCAGATGTACTACCATTCCCCTTTGTGAGTCCCAAATTGCGACGTTTTGCAATTCGCAATTTGAGACTCGTAAAATAGAATGTACAACAGTGCCTCAGACACAGTTTGTGATTTCTAATAGGGTTGCAAATGACTTGCCTCATCGATATTCATGAGGCAGGTCACAATTTGCGACCCATTGGGAATGGCTAGCACTCAAAGGGATGTTGGCCTGCTGGGGTCAGCCAATTTCCCTTAAAGGAGATCGGGCTGCATTTAAAAAAGAAAAATGAAACTTTTCTGTTTCATTTTTGAGGAGTAGTCAGTGGTACATGGGACCACTGCCTGCAGTGAAAAAACATTTTGGCATTCATTCACAAAGGGTAAGGGGTCCCCTGTCAATGCATTCCTGTTTGCGAGTGGCTTACCACCTACTTGAAGTAGGTGGTAAACTGCGAGTGTTTTGCAACTGCAAATGTGGTGGCAAAACAATGGCACATATCATTCTGACTCGCTATTAGAAAGAGACTCCCTTGGCACACCTCTTCCTAATAGCGACTCGCATACACTAATTTGTACGTCACATACGTGCAAATTTGCGTTTGTACATACCTTTTTTTTCCGGTCGCAAACAGGCATATTTCCAATTTGCGACTGCAAAAAATAGTCGTGCATCTGGCCCATGATTCATTGGGTGTAATGAAGTCGACTGGTGTGAGATGTAAAAGTTGGACTAATATTTGCAAGAGTAAGTGAAAACTATCCCAATTTCCAAAAGGAAAATAGATATAATTGTCAGATAGATAGTAGGAAGGTATTGCTGCAACTAAATATTACGGTTTGGTGAAATATCACCAGTCAGAATAAAAATCAAGAGTAGCATGAAAGAGCAAAAATAAAAAAACATTAGGAACAGGAAATGCTGAGGAAAGCTAGCAGTGAGTTCGTGAAAATGGATCGCGAGGCTCTTAGCTAATCAGAGAAAGGTTAAAGTCTCCTGAGAAATTGTTCTAATTTGAAGTAACATGTTTGGAGGGAGAAAAGATGATGTCTATAATTGGACACAAAAGTGTGGTTGTATATCTTCAACCTGGCCTGCCTTAGGTAAGAATGAGACTGTCTGATAGCCACTATGAGCAACACAAAGGAATGACCTGTTAAGAGTATGTGTCTGCAGAAAGAAGTTTCCAACAGGAGAAAAAAAGTCCTAATTCAAGTCTAGCGTTCAAGACTGCATCACCTATTGTGCCAGCCGCTGCAGTAGGAAAAAAAAAGGAAACGGACGCTCTACCGCGCTAGCGGGCGTGTTTGCGTGAGCGCCGTCCCTAGCGCCGGGGTCTCGCCAGAGTCCTGCCCGTCTGCGCCCGTCAGCGTTCCGGCAGCAGACGGGGCAGGACGGCTGGCTGGCACCTTCCTCTGGCTGGTACCTTACTGCTGTCAGTGTTAGCTATGTGTATCTCATATTCGTCAGAGACCCTCTCCAATCTCCGTCCTTCGGTAGGTCGCTGCCACTCTGTCTTTCCGGGCCGTCGCATCCTCAGAAAAGGATGCAATGTCTGTGGTTGGCGCGTTCCTATATATAACAAACCAAAACTGACTCATTCTCCGATCATCACCACTTGCCTACTCCTTAATACACGCTCTTTAGGCTGTCATGCGCTAGATATATGGAATTTGCTTGATAATTCCGATATATCCTGCCTTTTTCTCACTGAGACATGGCTTAGTGATACCTCAGCCCCGGATTTAGTCAACGCCATTCCACCTAATTATTCCATCATTAGGAGGGATAGAACATCTGGGCGCGGGGGTGGTGTGGCTATTATAGTTAACAACCAGCTGCACTGCACTACCTTCCTGATAGACAATATTCAGGACACCGAGGCACTCGGCTTCACTCTTCACTTGTCTCCCCATCAAGCATGCACCGGTATTCTTGCATATCGTACTCCCGGTCCATTAGGCTCTTTTCTGGATGAACTACAGGTAGCACTTTCAGTCCCATGCCTTAAATCTGAACATTGTCTACTCTTAGGCGACTTAAACATACACATGGACGAGGCTACAAATCCTGATACAATGAAACTCATGGAGGTCACAGCAACATTAGGACTCACACCTTTCATCCATGATTCTACGCACAATAAGGGCCATATTCTAGACCAAGTTTTTTCCACCGTTCCGATCAACGTACTTGCTCCTCAACCGGTATTATGGTCGGATCATTACTTAATCACTTTTAGCCTATCAAGCGCCCCTCCTCTTAGATCTAATCCCACTATCCCTACTAAACGTCTTTCCAGGCCTTTTCATCTGTTATCTAATGAGACGCTACTACAGGCCATGGCACGTTCACCTTGCACTTTGTCAGGTAATGTGAAAATCGATCTAGCTCGCTACACGGAATGGCTCTCAACTATATTGGCGGATCTCGTGCCCGAGAATGCCGCCAAACTCGGAAACAAACGTCCTTCCGCTCCTTGGTTCACATCTCAGCTTAGAGAAGCCCGGCAAAACTGCAAGAGAGCAGAAAGAACCTGGAGGAAAGACTACAATCCTCTTGAGAAAGAAAAGTATAAAAAAAAACTAAATCCTACCACAAGATGATTTGGAGTGGAAAAAAATCCTATCTTGAACGTCGGATAGACGAATCTGATAATTCCTGTAAGGAAATGTTTAAAATTGTTAAGGACTTCACTTCTCCATCCCTAGGCATCTCGGCTCAGTCTCACTCAGAACTTTGGCTGAATGAACTCGCACATTATTTTGTAGATAAAATAACATCCATCCAAGCCTCTCTTGCTACTTATTCCAAACAGCCTCAGGCGGCTGATCTTGATGCCCCCTCCTCCTTACAACCCACCCTCTGGGAATTTCCACAGCTAAGCCTTGTTGCCTCATTAGACCATCTGACAGGCTTGAAATCGGGCTCTCCTTTAGATCCCTGCCCGGTCTCTTGCCTCAACAAAATAGCCCCTTTGCTAAATGGCCCCATCAATTCCATTCTCAACTCCTCATTGTCTTCTGGCATAGTCCCTCAGGCCTGGAAGAGCGTTCTCATCCTTCCATTAATAAAAAAACCAACTCTGGATCCCATCATACATGCCAACTATAGGCCTATCTCTCTCCTCCCCGCTCTGGCGAAGGTGGCGGAAAGACACGTGCACAGATCTATCTCTGACTTTATCGAGAATAACAACTTGTTGCACACTACTCAATCTGGGTTTCGTGCGAATTACAGCACTGAGACCGCGTTACTTGAAGTCACCACCGCCATTAGAGAGGTTTTAGATACTGGAGGAAAGACTCGAAGGTAGCTCTCCCGCCTAGGGAGAGAACACCCCTGCGCACAACTTAAAGGGGACCAAAAGGTCTAGTTCAATGAATAGATGTTGGCAACGAAAAAGTTCATCTTTCCACGTTTAATCTTTAAGTGTCTTGATTTTGCATCATGGAATGCAGTAAATATCAACAGTTGTAATCCAAGATTAGATACACAAATTAAGGCGTGTTCATTATCACACAACCCAATGCATTTCGGGCGAAGCCCATCGTCAGGGGATTACTCTATAACAAAAAACAAAGGATTCAGGCTATAATCACAGTGTTACATGGTGACAAAATGTATTACAGATACTGTGTATAAGCAGCATTGGTCTAAACCGTGAAGGATAGAAGAGAGGTGGCGTTTAAAAAAACGAAACGAGAAAAATAATAATAATAGTGCTCAAGTGCTCCTATCAATCAGCTAGTAAACGTGGATCCCGAAGAATCATAATGAAAAAAAGTCCGTGTGCAAAAAAGTTACAAACAAGGGGCATGCGAGTGAACATGACGATAGAGCGAGAGACGCGGTGCTTGCCGAAACTTAGAAAAAATAACCGCGATGGTGAAACAGATAAAAAAGGTCCCAAGCCTGGGTACTTACAAGTATCATGGCGCTCACTTTTCTTTATGTTTGACCTCGAGGGCTTTGTAGTCCTTTCTCTGACTACTTTTCACCATGTTTAGTCCTTTCTTTGTTTCACCCCGAGTATTTCTATCTTCACCTTCCTTTTCCGGGTTGTCAACACACATGGAACTCCGCGGAGTCCACACGTAGTTATCGCACTTGTAAGTACCCAGGCTTGGGACCTTTTTTATCTGTTTCACCATCGCGGTTATTTTTTCTAAGTTTCGGCAAGCACCGCGTCTCACGCTCTATCGTCATGTTCACTCGCATGCCCCTTGTTTGTAACTTTTTTGCACACGGACTTTTTTTCATTATGATTCTTCGGGATCCACGTTTACTAGCTGATTGATAGGAGCACTTGAGCACTATTATTATTATTTTTCTCGTTTCGTTTTTTTAAACGCCACCTCTCTTCTATCCTTCACGGTTTAGACCAACGCTGCTTATACACAGTATCTGTAATACATTTTGTCACCATGTAACACTGTGATTATAGCCTGAATCCTTTGTTTTTTGTTATAGAGTAATCCCCTGACGATGGGCTTCGCCCGAAATGCATTGGGTTGTGTGATAATGAACACGCCTTAATTCGTGTATCTAATCTTGGATTACAACTGTTGATATTTACTGCATTCCATGATGCAAAATCAAGACACTTAAAAATTAAACGTGAAAAGATGAACTTTTTCGTTGCCAACATCTATTCATTGAACTAGACCTTTTGGTCCCCTTTAAGTTGTGCGCAGGGGTGTTCTCTCCCTAGGCGGGAGAGCTACCTTCGAGTCTGTTCTCTTCGCACTGCCTGGCCAGACAGTGTTTTCCCCAGCAGCACACGATAATCCATTACAATTCTTCTACTTGGTTTACCTCAGCAGTGCGAGCTCCCTACTATTTGTACATTTCTTCATTTTTCTGTCCACGGACCTCTGCACGCTTGTACCATGAATTTCGAATCGGTCTTAGGCATGACCGATCAAAAAGCCAGCACTTTTGCCTATACCACGGATGACGCAGACAAGATCTATGGTATGATACAGGACGACATCACCTCCGCGGGTAACACCCGCAGTGCAGAGAGCAATCTCCGGCAATTACTCTACCTACTCAAAAAACAATCGAACCAAAAACTACACGCCAGTACCCTGATCCGGTACCATCGTGTCCAACGGATCCCTCGTGGCCTACGGGTCCCTTTAAAACCACTCTTATGCAAGAACAATACCAAATTTGTTGAACGCTGGTACTCTATCCTTAATAAATGCTCCCTCGATCTCATCTTATTGATCGTGGAAGAATTAGCCAAAACTTTAGATGAACTCACCCAAGAAATCACCAACGTTAGGAAGGAACTAGACGATGCCCTGACCGAAGAAGAACTGAAGAAAATTGCTTGAGGACATCAACACACAGCTTGACAAACATATTTGTGAAACACAAGAGAGAAAATTGAGAAAATTTAAAAGAGACACCATAGACTATAAACTCGGCGAGGTGTACACCTGGGCAGAGGTGTACGCCCGCCGACGTCCCAACAAACCATACAATCCTTTTTCAGCTAATGAAACTTCATCCTCTGACGACGATCAAAGAGAACGACCCACATCGACAAGACCAGAGACAGATGCCCAGACTGCAAGTACTTCAACTGATCCTGCGGTTCCTTTTTTAGAGTCAGGCACCAACCAACAAAAAGATCCCGGGGGGGAAAAACCCGCAGAGGAAAGAGAAGAAACCCCGCCGATAAAAAGCAAAAAACCGAAAGGAAGACGCTGACCAATAATGATAATCTTGTCATTAACATCTCCTCCACCACGATGACAGAGGAAGAAATCAATATCTTACAAAGAGGACAATCTTTCGTCCCCACCACCAGTACCAATACATTGGAACTCGAAGTGAGTACTTTCAAACTGATACGTAACATACGTTTGAGACATTACTTCCAAAACATCAACCCTGTCACTTCCCAGGAGGAAGACATGCTCAGAGGATTACGACCCCAAAGCACTTTCTCGGCCCCTCAAAGCCACAAAATCATTGATGCCTTTGAGAACCTGGTCAAACAGGAAATATTAAACCTTCCTTTCTTACAACGGGCCAAACGTGGGAACCTCACTCATAAAGAGAGAAATATTCTTCAAAAAATCGCTGACAATCCTAACATCATTTGTCAGAACGCAGATAAAGGAGGTGCACTCGTGGTCATGGACACCTCCTTCTATGAACAACAGGTCACAGCTCACATTGGGGATTCCAACACCTATGATATTCTCCCGGGGGATCCCACCCGGGAATATACCAATGATTTGATTACCATCATCAACAGGGCCTTTGATAATGGCACCATTAATGACAGAACGAAGAGATACCTTACACCTCACCATCCTAAACCTCCGGTACTGTATATGTTACCAAAACTCCACAAACATCTGACTAGACCGCCTTTTCGGCCCATTGTGTCGACAAGATGCAGCATTCACGAAAATGTAGGAAAATTCCTTGACAAATACTTACAACCGTTTGTCACAACTGCAGATTCTTTTGTCAAGGACACAACAGATTTTCTGTTGAAATTGGAACCGGTCATGAACCAACTCAAGGATTCCACTCTGATCAAGTGTACAGTGGATGTCAGTTCCCTATACACGTCGATCCCTCATGACGGAGGGATCGAAGCCATTGAAAGAACCTTAACCCAATCAGATCTTGATCATGATCTCAAAGTGTTCCTGCTGGAACTTACCATATTCACATTGTATCACAGCTATTTCACCATCTTTGACAAATGGTTCCTACAACTCAACGGCACGGCCATGGGAAATTCGGCGGCTCCTTGCTACGCGAATATCTTTATGCGAATGTTTGAAGAAACCCACATCCTATCCCAACAAAACTGGCGAGAAAACAGCCGGTTATACCTTCGTTACATTGACGACATTTTTCTCCTATGGGCTGGCACCACTGAAACACTTGACACCTTTCTCAACACCTGGAATCAAGTCACGCAACGGATTCAATTCACTTGGGATTACAGCACATCCTGCGTCCATTATTTGGACGTTAAAATACTCAGAGAACTAGGTGATTGGTCCACCACTATTTTCCGAAAACCTACAGACAGAAACTCGACTCTCCACTACCAGAGCTTCCACCGCATGGGACTAAAGAACAACTTACCGTATGCCCAGATACTACGAGTAAAAAGAATAGTCTCAAAACCAGAGGAGAGCAAATTCCAAATAAAAACTGTCTTGGAACGTTTACGAGCTCGTGGATACCCTACCCCCATACTAGACATGGCCATCCAGAGGAGTGACAAATGCACCAGAGCCTCTCTGTTACAACCCAAACAGAAAACACCCTCCGACCGCATGGTGGTAGTTTCAAAGTTTTCCAAAGCATCCACACATTTTCAAAGAATTATCCGTAAACATTGGTCTATTTTGACATTGGAACCTGACTTTAAAGGAATGTTCACACAGCCCCCCATCTTTGCATTCACCAGGGGTAAGAACCTCAAAGAAATCTTGAGTCAAACCAGTGAACCGAAAACCAACGTCACCTACACAGGCCTAAAGCCTTGCCATAACTGCAGCAACTGCAATAACTGTATCCGGGGTAAGTCGATCAACCATCCCATGAAGGGCAATCCCATTAAACTGAAAGTCAACGCCACATGCAACAGCAAGAATGTTATATATGTTCTAAAATGCCCATGTGGTAAATGTTATGTTGGTCATACGGAGAGGAAGATCCGCACCAGGATCTTAGAACACAAGAGCAACATTCGCACAGAGAACTTAAAATCTACTGTGGCTACCCATTTTTTGGAAAACAGACACTCAGTGGCTCAACTAAAGTATCAAATATTGGAACAAGTTCCAATTACCTTGAACAATAAGAACAATCTACTTAAACGTGAGAACTTTTGGATCCGTTATTTATGCACGATGGCCCCCTTGGGGCTCAATGATCGCATGGAATTCCTTTGTTATTTATAATTTAGGTCGTATATGCAGCTTCTTCATTCTCCATGTTTTGGTTCACTTGATTTTGTCTTTACTTAGCCATCAGTTTCTCACACATCATGCTTTTTTGCACCTTATATCATGGCGCTCACTTTTCTTTATGTTTGACCTCGAGGGCTTTGTAGTCCTTTCTCTGACTACTTTTCACCATGTTTAGTCCTTTCTTTGTTTCACCCCGAGTATTTCTATCTTCACCTTCCTTTTCCGGGTTGTCAACACACATGGAACTCCGCGGAGTCCACACGTAGTTATCGCACTTGTAAGTACCCAGGCTTGGGACCTTTTTTATCTGTTTCACCATCGCGGTTATTTTTTCTAAGTTTCGGCAAGCACCGCGTCTCTCGCTCTATCGTCATGTTCACTCGCATGCCCCTTGTTTGTAACTTTTTTGCACACGGACTTTTTTTCATTATGATTCTTCGGGATCCACGTTTACTAGCTGATTGATAGGAGCACTTGAGCACTATTATTATTATTTTTCTCGTTTCGTTTTTTTAAACGCCACCTCTCTTCTATCCTTCACGGTTTAGACCAACGCTGCTTATACACAGTATCTGTAATACATTTTGTCACCATGTAACACTGTGATTATAGCCTGAATCCTTTGTTTTTTGTTATAGAGTAATCCCCTGACGATGGGCTTCGCCCGCAATGCATTGGGTTGTGTGATAATGAACACGCCTTAATTCGTGTATCTAATCTTGGATTACAACTGTTGATATTTACTGCATTCCATGATGCAAAATCAAGACACTTAAAGATTAAACGTGGATAGATGAACTTTTTCGTTGCCAACATCTATTCATTGAACTAGACCTTTTGGTCCCCTTTAAGTTGTGCGCAGGGGTGTTCTCTCCCTAGGCGGGAGAGCTACCTTCGAGTCTGTTCTCTTCGCACTGCCTGGCCAGACAGTGTTTTCCCCAGCAGCACACGATAATCCATTACAATTCTTCTACTTGGTTTACCTCAGCAGTGCGAGCTCCCTACTATTTGTACATACTGGAGGAAAGGCCATGTTGGTCATGTTAGACCTGTCGGCGGCGTTCGACACCGTTCCCCATGATACCCTCCTAACTCAACTCTGGAATTGTGGCCTCAGGGGGACGGTGTGGAACTGGCTTAAATCATTCCTAGCCAGCCGTCGACAAACGATCTGGGCGCCACCTCACTCCGCAGCTATGGCAACCCTGGAAGTGGGGGTCCCTCAGGGGTCTATTCTTAGCCCCCTGCTTTTTAACATCTTTATGGCCCCCCTTGCAGAGGTTGCGGAGTCGTTTGGCGCTCAGATCGTGTCTTACGCTGACGACACCCAGCTCTTGTTTACTTATAACAGGAACGAGGTGTTCGATGGGATCCGTATCAGAGGCTGCTTAGAGGCAGTCTTTGATTGGTTCAAAAGACACGGCTTGAAATGCAATTCCGATAAATCGGAGCTGCTTTTTTTCGGATGTGTCTCTGAACCAAACTGGAAAAGTTGGTGGCCACAAGATCTGTTTCCTCCTGCCAATGCTAGTACCAAGGCTAAAAACCTAGGTATCATTGTTGACAATGAGTTAACCTTTGGGCCTCAAATTGCGTGTCTTTCGGGGAAATGCTTTGGAATCCTGCGGATGCTCAGGAAATTTCTCCCCTTGATTTCGGTGAACCATCGAAGGGTCATAGTCCAAGCACTTGTCGGGTCGCGTTTGGACTATGCAAATGCCCTCTATCTGGGACTCCCAAAATATCTGATAAGGAGACTGCAGGTAGTCCAAAATTCAGCCGCTAGGGCTATTTATGGACTCCCCAGACGAGCTAGTGCCTCTAACTTGTTGAAGGAGCTGCACTGGCTCCCTATAGCCAAGAGGGTTCTCTTCAAAAGCCTGACGCTAACCTATAAGGCTCTTCTTGACTCAGGCCCTAGGTATATTAGAAAGCGCCTTGCTTTTTACAAGCCTAGCAGAGCTCTGCGATCTGCCTCCTTGTCTAAAATGGTCGTTCCATCCATTAAGCGAACCAGACAAGGAGGGCGTTCCTTCCACTACCTGGCTCCGCGCGCTTGGAATGAACTTCCTATTGTTCTTAGACAGGCCCCCAGTCTGTTGTCTTTTAGAAAGGCATTAAAAACCTGGCTTTTTACTAGTTAATTTTGCTGTTCCTTTTTTTGCAGTTATGTTCCTTTCCATTAAAGGACTTCTTCGCCAAAGCGCCGGGACACTCCGACTGGAGTAGCCGTTGCGCTATAGAAGAGCCCAATTAACATAACATAACATAACAGTAGCAGTGAAAACATGACTATTGAATTAAAATACAACCTAATAGTGAAGTCAGGTTTTATTAAGTATTTTGGAAATGAAACTTTTTTATGAATGTTACTCTTACCCTATCTGAAACTGCCTGGAGCTAATTTGCATTAGCTCTCCAGCCAATGCCCAGTCTATAGAAGCTTGAATGAGGTTTGAAAGAGAAATGCAACCTGCTCCTAGAGCACAGACAATAACCTGGGAGTGGCAATGTTTTTTTCTTTCCCTGCTAGGAAGACAAATTAGGGTGGGTCTAGCAACTTAATTAACTTGAAAGGGGGCTGGCCTGTCACAAGTAAAAGTTAGGTGACACCTAGAAATGCCCTAGCCTTTGTCCCCCTTGTCAGACTGACACCAAATCCAGTGGAAGTAGAGCTACTCCCAGACTGCTTTTGAGCGAGCACAGAGGAAGGGATTGCTCATTACACTGGCCACACCTCTGGGTAAGCACACAGTCTCTGCACAAGGGGATTAGGGTTTCCTCAACTTGGAATTTGAGAGTGAGAAGTACTGTCGGATTGTTTACAGTAGGATAAACAGGAACTGCTGGGATCGGTTTGCTGGCCTACTCTGTGCCTTGTAGGGATACAACAAGCCGCAAGAGGCCTTGTCCTGAAGTGCCTAGCTAACCAGTAGCAACTGTCTCTGTCCTGTACTTTGTAGTTTGCCTCTGCCTGACAATCTTAGAGTGTTTAACTGCCCCACCTCGAAGTCTTGGGAGCCTTATAAGAGTAATTCTGTGAGTGTTTGGGCACAAAAAGAAAGTTTGTAAACATTTGAAATTTTTTCCTTTAGAACTCCAGAGGGACCCTTGAGGAAAAGTAATTAAGCAAAAGTTCCAAAGCGTTGAAATTAATTTCTCCTTGCTCCTGCTCAAGGTGCCCAGCCCCTCCGAAAAAATCAATTAAGTCCCAGTCTCCATTGAGAATTAGAAACATTTCAGCAAGAAATCTTCAAAGCTCCAGAGCTCAAGTGGGACAGCCCTGCTTCAAGTATTCGGCCTTCAGTTCCACAAATCAAAATAATGTTACAATAAATCCAACAACCTGCCATGGTCTGATTTATTATAACTATTGCAGGAAAGGAGTTTTAAAACGTACTTTCTGCAGTTACCTAAAGAAGCCCTGTTGCAGCCTCTTCTGATTGGCCAGCCTCTGACAGCCTGAGACAAGCTGCTCCCGGATTAGCTGTGAAGAGGCCTGGGTCTAAAACAATACACACATATGGTTCTTGGATAAGCCTGGGGCAGGGAGTGGGCTGGGCAGATAAACTAGTCTTTAAAAGGAGAAGCCCAGATGTCACTGTACCAAGGCCAGCCCCCCCACTTCCTAGATCCACAGTCAGATGGGTGCCCCTCTCATTAGATTAGGAGAGGGGCTGGAAGGGGGGGTAAGGGAAAAATAAGCACACCTGTGGGTTGGATTTGTCAGACCTGAACTGAGTGAACTCCAAGAAGAAATGTTCTCCATTTTGATTTTTGCTGAGATGTGCATTCTAAGAAAACAATATGTCACACTTCCCAGGAGGTTGTCATGGCAGAGGGTGGCAACTTGATCCTCATTGGTTGGGGAGTCTCCCATCTTGCCAGCTCAGAATGGGAACTAAACATGGGAGAGCTGCAAGAGCACTTTGCCTGAAGAAATGTGGAGAAGAAAAACTGCACCTGCTGCACTCTAAAGGCTCCACCACAGAAGGACTTTGGCTGTCTTGAAAGCTAAGGAGTGGACAGAGCAGCAACAGGTAGAACCATGCTGGTAGAAGCCACCTGCAACATCCACTTAAAAGAAAACTCCAGCAGACCAGCTGCACCTGGATTTTACTTGGATTGACCAGGTGCATTGTGGGAGGTGAAGTTCAGACCCCCAAGAGGCAAACCAACGCTTATGAACCCTTGGCTGTTGCTGTGGACCCTTTCTGACCCTCAAGGAACCTTTCAGAAGAAGATCTGAAAGTCTGGGAACTTTTATGAAAAAGCTCCAGACAAAAACTGGCATTGACCATGAGAGTCAAGCCTGATTAGATCCTATGGCTTCAAACTCACATCCTATGCAGACGACACTCAAATAGTGTTGTCACTCAGAGACGGGGAAGAGAGGGACACAGGGGCTCATTTTCAGGATTGCATGAAAGCCATTTCAGGGTGGATGTCATCTAATTGCCTAAAATTAAATTCAGGCAAGACAGAGGTCATCATCTTTGGGAACAATCCTAATCTGTGGACACCTGACTGGTGGCCAGCTGAGCTGGATGTCTGCGCCACTCCCACCAGGAAAGCAAAGAGCATGGGAGTGATTGTGGACAATAAGCTCACGTTTTGCGATCACATAAGCTCGGTGGTCTCAGCATGTTTTCTTACTCTAAGAATTATCAGGAAAATAAAGCTTTTTCTCCCTGAAGGCAGTCTAAGGACATTGGTCACGGTTCTCATTATGGCATGGCTAGACTACTATAACAGCCTCTATTTGAATGCCCAAACCCAGCATATCAACAGGCTTCAAATCGCACAGATTGCTGTGACTAGACTGCTTACAGGGACACCAAAATTTGTCTCGGTAAAAAGGGGGCTAAAACAATTACACTGGCTCCCCGTGAAGCAAATGATACACTTTAAGGCCCTCTGCATGGCTTTTAAAGCCATAAATGGAACAAGCCTTGACCAACTAAGGCAAAAATTGAGATGGTATGTCCCCGGTAGGACTCTTTGGTCCGCAGGAGCAAAACTAGTCCTTATTTCCGCGATTAAAAAGGCCCGGTGGGGGGGCAGAAGCTTCATCACTTGCACCTCTAAAGCCTGGAACGAGCTCCCGTTCCATCTGAGGAACTCAGTAGATCTCCTCTCTTTTAGAACGGGGCTGAAAACTTGGCTTTTCTCACAATACCACCCTCAATACTGATAACCAGCTGGTTTGCTCAGCGCCAGGACACCCAAGGGTGACTGTGTGCTTTACAAGTTCAAATAACATAACATACCATAACATAGGCTGGGAGTACACAAGACCGAGCTGCCTCTACGTACATATTAAGCAGATGGGGGACAGACGGCCCCAGAATTTATTGTAATATTCCATGTGATATCCATCCAGTTCTGGGGTTTTCCTGGACTGTAGCTCAGTTATGGCAGCTTGCATTTCCTCCATGTGATGAGCATGTCAAGGTCAACCCGGTCCCACAAGGATAGTTGAGGGAGTGGTATGTCCACCAGGAAGGGGTGATATTGCTCACAGTGAAGCAAGGGAAGGCTACATATAACGCCCAGTAATACTCATCGGACACTGCTGCTATCCACTCCATGTCAGTGTGCAGGACCCTTGCTTGATACAGATGAATATGAAAAATAATACATAAATCATATATATATATATTAGGGGTGGGCAGAAAACTCCACTCTACCAGTGGAGTATGTGGATTTTTGCAACTCCTGCTTGGAGGACGGAGTTCAGCAAAAACGCTGCCCACTGCCGCATAGCGGAGTGTACCAGTGGATCCCCTTAATGGCTCTGAGCGCACCGTCACTCTGTTTCAGGCATTCAATGGTTCATAAATCTGATGTGAAAGGTTAATTAAATGGTGTCACACTGCCTGACCTCTCCATGGCTCCTGTTCTATGAAATCGAAGCGTGAAATGCAAATGCAAGGAGCACCAGCAACAGGACTGGAAGAAGAAGCACAACCTCCTGTGTTAAGGAGGCAAACAGCCTGGTGGCAATGCTGTCAGTCCCACCTCAAACACTGGGGGTTCTTCCACCTAAGTTAACTGGTGCTCCATCACTGGAGTCTTTCTTGACCTGCTGGCATGCATGGAGAAGAATGGCATTTGCGAGCTTGATGACATTTGGGCCAAGTGGCAGGTGAGGGTATCACGTGGAAAGGCCGCTTCACGGGTGGGAGACCAGAATGCCTGGGTGGAGGGTAGAGAGCCCGGATGCAGGGCCATCAGGGGCCTGATGAACAGCAGGGACGACCTAATCCAGCACTGTAACTGGAAGCTGGGCAACTTCAGAATCAACGCACGTATGGACCAAGGTGAGTGGCACCTATGTAATCAGTTCATTTTAGTCTTACAGTGCATACTCATGTAAAGCGATACAAAGGATGTTTGATGTTTGAAGCTCAACTACAGTATATTTTAAAAGCATGCCCCTGTAGACTGCTCTTTAGTCTCTTTGGTTCAGGCGGAACTCTGACTTTATAAGAGCGATGCAAAGGGCCTCAGAAAATATGCCTCTAATTGATTTGCCTAGAGTCACATGATGTTGAGCTTGAGCTGAGACTCAAATCTGGTTCTCCAGTTCCAGAGTCAGCAGCTCTGGCCGTAACGCCACAGCCTCTCCATGCTGAGTGTTCCAGTTAGCTACAATGACAGCTCATACACTGGTTACTGCAATGAGCATTTGTTCAAGTATATAAACTGCATGTTATGTTTCGGGAAATAATAACTTTAACTTGTTTGTACATGCACAGCTTAAAGAAACCAAAAAGCGACATGACCCGGTCTGGCCTCGTCATATCGCTGCTTTTTTTAAAAACTTTAAGCCACGGAGCACAGCAGCTCGCACCGCTGTGCCAGATTTAATAAAAACATTGCTTATATATATCAAAGAGGGGGAAGAATGAACCACAGTGGTCTCAATGCCATAGTCTCAGGAATATTGTCTCAGAGACCCTCAACCACATGTTCACAGACTGTGGTGTATGTAATCTCTGCTTATGTCGTTTGGTGGATAGAGCCATCATTGGGTATGCCACTTGAATGACCCGTTCTCCAAGTGACCTACAAAACCTCCACTAGGAGGGAGACTGTCTGGATGTTAACAGCGGTGAATTAAAATTACCTGCTATCCTGTAGGTAAATCTTTAATGAGGAAAGAGAATTAGGATAGGGATAAGACTAAAAATAAATCAGTTTTATGTGGATGGGTCACTGATCCACTGCACCTGGTGGTCACAATGACGCCTGAAACAGCTCATACTAGTCTATGGCCTTCATCAGATTTTGAATTGGGAAAGTCTTATATTTTAATGCTATCCGTTGATTGTGTGGATGGGTGGACTCACTCACCTGTCTTTGTCAATAAGCACACTTTTCCCAAGATGAAACATGGTTATAGGTCTTTGACAAGTAACTGGGAGGAAATCAGGAAAATTCATAACAGCACTCATAGTGAAATATGCCAGATTCTTAGTTCACCCAGTAAGACACTGATCAAAATCATCAACCAGGGGGTCATCAGTGACAATCCAGTGATATATACAAGCATGCATCCTTTTTCAAAAAGGAGAGCTAATAGCCACATGCTAAAGGCCATAGGGTTTTGGGAAATAATTCTCCTTCATATCTATCTGAGCACAATCCATAATGAATTGGACTGTGGTGATGGTGTCTAGTTCTTTGCTTTTCAGGAAGGTCTCCATTGCTGTGAGTGTTTCATCTTGTGGAATGCAAGTATATAGCATGATATGTAAACAACATCCTTACACTATCCTTATACTAGGGACATATCAGTTGAGTAAGGGCTCAATGGTCGTCCTGTCCCCTATCAGCCACACAAGCAGTTTATTAACATGAACAATTTTTACTTTCAAATAAGCAGTACAACTCTCACAATTCTATGTTGCATACGTTATGCCTTCATGACATCATACATGTGAGCCCCGAGTAGCAATCTATATGTTTCACTCGATAGATTACAATCCTTGCCTTCCGGTTGAAGCACACAGCACCCGGAGTATCGACTGCAAGGTAAGAGGCTTCCAGTGATGATAATGATCCAGTCCTCTGACACACAAGGGCACGGAGGGCTGGGAATCAAATCGGAACAGAGTAACTTTTTCTCCATTTAGATAGTTTGAGTTTCATGACATAAGCAGCCTTACATGACGGTCACCAGCTATCTTTATAACCGTATTGCGATCAGATACGCTTTATGTGCGTTTTGCTTCACCAGCATTTTCCCTTCCTTGTTAAACCTATGTTGTACTTGTTAAGGACATGCATTGTGTGTGTGTTTGACCAAGGGCGTAATACTCCTGCGATGCCTGTCTGTCATTAGCATCCTTTGTTAACAAAGAGATTATCCACATTATTTGAAGATTGGGCGCAAGAGGTGAAGGCCACACATACATAAAAGAGCTGCATTTTTTTGTCCAGAGGTAGCCAAGCTAACACTGCTGCTTGGATGATTGTTTCCACTAACGCATGGCTTAGTTAAATGGGACGTTTTTCACTCATGTGCTTTTCTAATGGACGGTATTGACAAGTTCTTTGTGTGCTTGGTATCACCTCAGGTTAATGATGCTGATCTTGGCACAATAACATATAATTTGAAGTAATATGTTGGTAATTAACATGAATTACGTTTTTTTTTTCATATATGTGTCTTAGTGCTTGTATGCGATCATCTCTCCATGAAATATCAGATTATGTGCATGTATGAGTCCAGAATGACTTTTATCATTTTACACATGTCTTTTACAGAGCAGTGCCCCCCTCCCTGAGCTGCATGCCAGGTTTAGGTCAGGCTATCTATCCGTAAATGACGGGTGAGATATAAAAATTGTATATATACTTTTTTATCCTCAATTATTGACATAGTCCACAGGTGACATCATGATCATTCTGCACCACATTTTTTAAACAAGAAGTACTGGACATGTCCAGAGATATATATTCTAATGAATCTATTAATTGTTATATTTTCCATTTAGGTATGACCAGTGAATTATCAATGAAACAATAAGGATCACTGGTGGTGTATAATCTTTTTTATATTCATTGTTTGTTCACACTAATAAATATATAAAAGTTATTGAAAATAGCAGTAGCAGTTTTAGGTCCTGACGAAAGCCGCAACACCTTCTTGGGGTCTATAGGCTGAAACATGTAGACCTTTTTTCGTCAACTACTCGCAGGTATAAGTTACTCCTGCCAGTGCTCTGTTTTTAACCCTGGTCCAAGGAGGAGCGAATAAAGGCCCATTTCGTACCTGATAGCTAGTTTTAACAATTATCTTCCTCATGGTTTATATTATTTTGCGCTGCTTCCCCTACCTAACCAAATTCCCTTCTTCTCATTGCAGGCTTTAGTATATCCCAAAGTTAGGAACAAAATATCCCTGAGCTCCTTCCTCTCAGTGAAGGGGTAGTGACCCATGGCGGAACTAGGTTTTCCAGTCACAAGGAGAATCCCAATGATGAAGCACGCACCTATGGTGGGTGAGGGATTTTGTCTTAATAAAGGGACTCCTGCAAGGGCTCAAGAGAGTACCTCTGGATGTGTTGACTCTTCTTCTGTTTTTTAGCTTAAACCCGAGGGCTTCTTTGTGTGTTTTTTATAATTACAATCTGTCAACAGCTTTTAACATCTTGTACCTCACAGGAGTTATACGGATACAGTGTGTTACAAACCTCTGGGTGTGGAGGATGATTGCTCAAGACCACAAAGGTGGATTAAATAAACAATTGTCAGCGTATCGCATTTGCAGGGTAATGGCGCATAGGTAATGGGTAACAGTGCTGGCTGAGTAAAAGAATATACTGGAGGAAACTTTACACAAGACAATGTCTGGGGATGTCCCAGCATGGCAGAGGATGAGGAAGGGGGCGAGTAAATGTAAAACAAGAAAAGGCAAATATACAAAAAAGACCAAGAAATAGCATGCCCTTACAACACCTGTGTAATCAATATATTAGATGTGTCTTGACTGCTGGTCAAGAAAATATATTTAATTATGGCTTGAGCTTTGTCCCTCGGCAGGACCAGATTTTGTTAATCTTAGGATTGAAACTTACTAATTTGTAAGGAAATTGAAATAATAGAAATACTATGCCACGTGGAGCCCCAAAAGTAACATAAGTGACAACAGCTCCAAAACTACCACGATGCAGTTCTCCATTGGTGATATCCCTGAGTTATTGGCCATCAAGAGTTTGGATGAGGTGGAATGAATTGTCACTTCCTCAAAAATTGAAGAAGAGACTGAGATTTCCCAACTTGAGCGCATTGGATTTTCCACAGATCACACGATTGGCAGTGGTTTAAAGACAGCAGATATATACTCAATTGCTGAGTGGAAATCTTATTGACATGTTCTACAAACTTGTAGTTGATGACATTAATAAACTTAGAAGAGCTTTTAATGCAAATGATTGCCGTGAACTAAATGCTTAAGATCTGAAAATCAAGCCCTGCTGCAGATCCCTAGGATCAGAAGAGAAAGACAGGGAGGCCGAGCCCTGGCATTTAGAGGTCCCACCCTATGGAACTCACTACCCCCTTCATAAGACAAAATTCCAATCTTGCTACTTTCAGAAAATATCTGAAAACGTACCTGTTTCCCACCCAGCAACCCTAGTTAAGTCATACAATCTTCTTGTTCTTACTTATCTTCGGAACAACACAGCGCGGAGATATCTCTCCGGAGATTGAATTCCTGCACTTTAAAAGAAATTCAAATAAATAAATAAATAAATGCACTCAAAGACAACTCGATCATCCTAACAATTTCAGAAAAAAATTCCAGAAATGTTATAATCATGGAAAAAAGCCAATATGTAAGGGAGATGAACAGATAACTGAAAATTAAAGATCATTATCAAGAGTTGAGAGTCAATTCAATTAAGGAATATTAAAGTCAATATACCACTATGCTTAAAGGATGGTTGGAGCAGGAGCTGCTTTCACTGGACAAATATACATATCTAAGAGTTGATCACCCAAGGATATTTGTGACCGAGTGTCTCCCTAAAATACACAAAGATCTCTACAATCCCCGGGGCTCATTGCTTGAGAACACCCCCAGATTTGTTTTCTGTGCCATTATGTTATAAACCTTTCATCCTATATACAGGATGGCAGTGAGTTTCTGTGTAAGATCTACATCATGGTGACAATGGATGTTAGTTTACTTTATATGCCAATCTTCCATCAATTTGACCTTGAGGCATGCTGATACTTTATGAGATCGAGACCACTGGCATTTGCTCAACACATCACGATGCAACTAGCCATACTGTCTTTTTGCCTTCACCATAACATTTTTAATTTTTGATCTGAAGATTTATCTTCAGAAACAGGGTACAGCAATGGGGGGCATCCTTTGCCCCCACACATGCCAATATATATATGGGTTGGTGGGAGAAAGAGGTGGCATGGGCTGATTGTAATGATATATGAATAGCATTGTGCTTTGGGTGTGTTTCATCAATGATTTATTATTCAATGGGATGGAAATGAGACATCGTTATGAGAATATATTGATGTGCTTAACAACAATCCATTGAATATACAATTGACAGCCAAGTGGAGTACTCAAGAGATTGAAATTTTGGAAATCCAACTACAAGTGTCTGATGAATCTATTCACATGACCATTTTCCATACAAAAACACCATGCAACTCCATCCCACATGGAAATAGTAGTCATCCATCATCATTGCAGTAGAGCATACCTTACAGCCAGTTACTTAGAGCATGTAGAATCTGCTCCACTGATGCTCTATTCAAAATTGAAGCGAGAGCCGTGATTCAAAGATTTTTAGAAAGAGGATATGCTGAAAAGGTACTCAGAGTAGCCCAACAAAGAGTACTGACAAAAAGCTGAGACGAATTGCTTTTTAATCAGAAACAGAAAACACCAAAGGGATCTGGAACATGATCACATCAATGAGGGGAATACCACAAGATTTTTTATGGACTAGAACAATATGCTCCTTTTTAATTAGCATATATTACAACATCATAATCACCTAAAAAATATACTTGGCCATCATCACAAACATCACATAAGGCATTGTCGATTGGCGACATTTTAATAAAATCCATGTTCTTGCAAACTGATGAAACAGATTGGTTAACTAACAGGAACCTGGGTTTCAAAAAGTGCATTAGTAAAGCCTGTAAATTATGTGTCAATCTCCCCACTTATTACACTTTTGAAGGAAGAACATGTAGGATTAAGGAAAGAATTACATGTGAAACTGATTTTGTTCTTTACATCCTTGAATATAGTTGCTCAGTGCGTTATGTTGGGAGCACGGTGAATAAGGTCAAGATTCAGATTCTACAGCACTTAAGGGCCATTAAACATCAACACAGAACGAATCCAATGGCCAAACATTTTTGGGTGTTTCCTCAAGGAAATCTAAATAGCATGTAGTATTATGGCATAAAACATATTAAAGTTCAACCTCCCCCCGAAAAGGCAACAGAGAGTTTGAATTCAATATTGTGTTAAACAACAATATTCCCTAGTTAGCATTCAATCAGCAATAAAAAACCTATGAGACACAGAGAGTAAAAAGCTGAAACCAAAAATAATGACTCTTTATTTCCTTACTCCCTAAGCGGGCTATAGCCAATGGAATATGCACACGAAACATCCCTCTTATTGGCTAATACTCACTTTCATAAGGTCCCTCCTAGACATAAACAGCACCTCTAACCACTACCTATGTCATGACACTACTTCATTATTTCCCCATGCATAGTTCTCTGGTGACTATCTCCAATATATATATAAATATACAGTATATACATACTTTTTTCCTAAACCATATCATTGCAGATGCCCTCTTCACTTTAAAAGACGTCCTCTTATGAGAAGTTTCCTCCAATATAGTCTTTTAGTCATTCATAATCATTACCCATTACATATGCTTCATTACCCTGCAAATGCGATCCGCTTGCAATTGTTTATTTTATCAGCTTATGTGATAATGAGCCATCAGCCCATGAGGTCTTGAGCCTCTACCCCCAGAGTTCGGTAATACTCTGCACCGTATATCCCCTGCAGGAAGAAAAAGTTAAAACCTGTTGACAGATTGTAATTACAACCCACAAAATCATGAACCATTAACCAATTAGTTCACAAATCTCTACTCTTTGAGCTTTGTGAAATACTGCACCAGTGTATCCCCCACAGGAATATACGCTGTCAAGGTCTTGCTGTGAATCCACTTTCTATACTTTTAGTCATAAACAAGACGTGTCCCTTTATCTTGTGGTTACCGACGCAACCACACTATATCCACCTGCACCTCTAGCGATCGCACCATGCCTGATTCTGCTACGGCCTAAGTCTGTTACTTGTGTTGGTTGCCCTGGGATATACACTTCTCCTCAGTGTTCTTTTGGACCTCACCAAAATAGGCCTCCAAAAAGTATGTCTCACCTTGTACGAATACAACGTCGAAAAAAAGCTGGTTCCCAACCCAAGTAAGTAAAAAATAGTGATTTTTGGCCACCACCCAAAGAAAAAACTTGCTAAGTGGAGGCTGGGTCTCTTGATTTTGGATGGTATACAAACCTATATCTACCTCAGGGCATGGCTTAGCGAGATGGGCCGCCCACGGGTCCACCTCCGAAAATTGCAGCAGAAAGGAAAAATGGGCACCTATGCCCTCTGCGAATGATATGACACCTTAGATAGCCCAACAGCCACGGCCATTCAAAGAGTATTGAGGGCCAAATTACTACTGTCTCTTAATTACGTGCAAAAGGCATTTCCAGGGAGGTTCGCACAGGACTTGGAAAAAATACATTGCACAGTGTACAAAAAGATATTTCGCTTACCAGCCTGCACTAGAAACACCTTGATTCACCTAGAATTTGACCTCAAACAACAAAAATTAGGAGAGCTGGCCACCCAGACAAAATACTTCTATCTAACAACGGCGGCTCTGGAGAACACCCTGAAGGCCGTCATAAAATCCATATTTCTACAACCAAGTAAGCCTTGGTCTGCCAGCCTTGCCACAGCCAGAGATCTTCTGAAATAACTGACAGAGAACTGGCACCCCACTACAATCAACTACGCCACCATTAAAACAACAATAAAAAAGCAACTACATCTCCGCTCTCACAGTCTGGACATGGAATCCCTGGCAGCCATAGCCTTTCGTGAAACCCAATGTCTTCCTCACATTCTGCTTAGTCACAAGCCCCACCTCACGTAGTCCATGAGGGGACAAGCATTACATCAGATTTTAGCAGCAAGACTATATCCGCTCCACCTAAAAAGAAATATATCCATCTTGGAAAGTAAGACTGGGCATTACTGAGTGTCTTTGCAATTACAAAAGAGAATCCCTGACACACATTTTACTTTGCTGTCCTGCCTTGCGGCTAGTTAGCGGAATTCACCTTAGACTTATTCTCCTTCAACTGGGCACCCGCACAGCAAAGGAGGCTGTCCAACAGCTCTCACTTTGGATATTGTGAAGCACATGGCCAACTTTTGGAAATTTGTATACCATACACGCACATTATTGAAGGACAAGGTTTCACAGGCAGAGTGCAAGGAACATCTCGGGTGCCCCTCAACATCAGGGTCACTGCCCCAGATGTCTGGCCACCACTGAACAAGTGATTCATCACAGGGATCTTCAAGCCTTAATCTTCCCCGATGTTTTATGTCTTTAAATATATATATATATATTAGGACTATATCATTCGTATGAACTCTCTTTTAAAAAGAAAAAAAACCTGATTTTAACAATGTCCTGCACAATTATTATTTTTCTTTCTACAAGTTTTTAACATTGCATTTTGTAATGGTTTTAAGTAACCACACAAATAAAGAACTCATGTGTTCATTCACTTCTCCACAGCAATCCTTCTGACACTTATAGTTAAAAAAAACATTTTTGTGGGGACTACATGTAGGCAGACAATAACAGAGGAATCTGTTCAAGCTTGATCATATGAGCATGATGCATTTATGGCAACATTGTTTTTATCAGTTCCATATCACAGCTTGATTACTCGAGCCCTGTTATCATCTCATGGGCTCATTCACGGCACTGGCCCACAGCATGCCTTTTATCTCCCCAGGCGCGAGCCTGAAAGAAATTAAGGTTCAGAACTCGGAACATGCTGCTTTCACTTTAATAATTAAGGCCATCTGGCAGATTATATAAACCTTGTTTCCCTCAGACCACTTTAACATGTAGATAGAGAGAGGCATGCAGCAGCTCTGCGGAGGACTGTTTTTAGCCATGTAAGTGTGTTCGTCAAGTTGGGTGTAGCTGGAGGCTTAGGGATTAAAATGTAATTATTTGTTAGTTAAAATATTTGCCAAGATTTACTTTATTTTTCGCACCTTACCTATAGGCTAAAACGTATGTGTCCTCACTCCTCCAACCCATGTTGTTAAATGAATGCCTGCTTAATGTAATTTACCCCCTCTCCTTTTCTTTCCTTACCAGTAGTTTTCTTATGTTTTTCATAAAATTGTTAAGAAGACTCACTCTTAGTTTGTTACCCATTTTCAGCAAACTAGAGATTTAAGGTGTATATAGTTCTGTATAACATAGATGTTACTATACTATTTCCCCAAACCCACTGGTGTGGTAAGAGAGAGTGCTATGTGATGCCTTTTTAGCCCCTTCTTTTTCAAGAATGCATGTTTGCTACGAGAGAGAACTAGGCGATGTTCTTTAGCTTGTGGCTATTAGCCCTCCTTTATAAAAAAAATGCATGCTTTTATACATCCGAAAAAACAAGCGGGAGAGTAAGGGATTGTGTCCACATACGATGGACGAGGGATACTCCTGTTCCCCTGGTCAATATTGAAAAACAAATGGAGGAGTAACACCCGATGAGTAGGCTGAAGGTTTTCCAAACGTGGAATAAATATTCCTTTTTTATAAAACCCCTCACTCACCACCTAGTGGTGACATGCTTCATCATCGGGGTCCACCCTGGTGGCCTAGCGTCACCAGGGTGTGCTTCGAAACCTGGAATGCAGTGGAGCAGGTTGTGAGGTGTAAGTGCAAAAAAATATAGTGTTAAAAATTGTCCTGGTTTAGCTTTCTGAGTAAGTTTTAATGAAAAGCAACTGGACAATATTAAAATAATAAAGAATGAGATACTGGAAGGGGAGTTACGACCTACGTATCTCAATATGTGTTCATAGTGCGTTGGTCAACATGTTTCAACCGTCAGGGAAAATTCCCGGTATTCATCAGGACCAAGGAGATGGAAGGTATGAGCCCCCTAAAAGATTCACCCTGTCCTAAATCCTTAATAAACCAGTGGTAAGATGTACCAAAGGTGGGGTGCTCTCAAAAATGCGGAGCATCAGTAAAAACCTGTGGAGAGAGAAAATGAAATAAAAGAGGGTATCAGGCGCTGATTATCCTTACTAGCCTGTAACGTCGTGCAGACTCTCAGTGCATACATACTGCATGCCACAGCGGTGTTTGGAAAAGCTTCTAGCGACGAAGAGCGTGATCATATAGTGAAAGTGATCGCTTATCGTTAAAGCTAGGATGATATTGTATCAAGAACTATAGGTGCGTGCAACTATGCATACAATATTGCTATGTTAATTTTCATCTGTCAGTGAGATGCGGCATTATGTTCAGATTCGTATTGCTGAAGTGATATGCGGAATTATAACAATACCTTGTGGCTATAATCAAATGCGCATTATGTTAAGGCAAAGGCCATATTGTAGCCCTTCGTGGTATTGCGTCCTCATCAGACAAACAAGACTCACAAACAAGTAACATGGAGGTGATCACAAAATTTGCATGGCATGGGGCAGGCTTACTTGAGGTGTTTTCCTAATATGCTTCAACGGGCAGGGGGTAGGTGCATCACGCGGTACAACGTATTCTAAGTGAAGAAATGTTGTACCCGTAATTAGATAAAGGATTAGTTTCGAGGTTACCGCTGAGGAACAGGTGTACATCTTGACATCTGTTCGCGATAGGATTCTGCGGGGGAAAGAAGAATTACTTACAGTTTCCTGGCGTGGCAAGCGGCCTGTCACCTACGTCTACCTTCGCTGCTCGGCTATGAGTGCCGTGCGGTGCGGGGCTGGTAATAACGTAAGGTTGCTTCCGGGTATGGTCACGTGTTAGTCGCGTCACCAGTACACTACGGAAGCCTGTGATGCCGTCAGTTGCCAAGGGGGACAGAGTGCTCAAGACGCTGTGCATGCGTATTTCCGCGTGTGGGGCTTTTTTGAGGAAAGAGTGTTATTTAAAATGAGAAGGAGCCACATGGAGCAAAATTGGATAGCGTTGTTAGAATATGTATAGCTGGAACTGACGGAAGAATGCTTCCCAGTATGTAACTGCGGAGGCCTGCAATGCCGTCAGTTGCCAAGGGGATGCTCGGGAGTTTGCGCATGCGTAGTGGCGCGTATGGGATTCTCTCAGGAACAGATAATTGTAAAAGTCAAAAGGGGGGCCCCATGACGCCCAGTGGGGCGATATGATTGGCATTTTTAAGCAGAATAGGGTGGACATAGCTTGCAGACTTAGATCAAGCCAGGGGGGTATACAGTGTTAATTATATTAGGCTGGCAGATGCTACATCAATGGATGGTAGTTGAAAAACACAAGTAAAGGGTATCAGGGAAGGGCACTCTTAGTTCAGGTATCAATACCCAAGGGGAGCTGTATAAAGGGGGGCCTGGCTATGGGATAGCAGAGATAGGTCCTGGTTATTTCAGCACAGAGCCCCAAGGAATGTTATCAATCAGGCCCTTCTTGTGGGTTGAAAGTCTATAGATCCAACGCTGCTCTTTTTCAAAGAGGCGGGATTTTATGTTTGGACCAGGCTGTAATTGTCCTATCACAGTCCACCTCATGTCATTTGGGGTGTGGTGAACGGTGAGGAAGTGATCTGTCAATCTGGTAATGTTTTTCTTGCAGCGTATTGTGCTTCTGTGCTCACAGATACGCTGCTTTATCTTGCGAGTAGTCATTCCCACGTATGATTTCCCACAAGTACATGTGATGAGATAGATGACATTGCTGCTATTACAATTGGTGTGGGATCTCTGTTCCCATACTTTGCCTGCTTCAAGATTCAGGGTCTTAGTGTTTTCAGTAAGGTGACAGACACTACAGTCCCCACATCGAGAGAGTCCTGTCACAGGTGGCAGGCCCCACATCTGTGTGAGGGTGGGATTATTGTTCGTTGTCGCGTTTTTGGGTCTGGTGTTAACCAAACTGTTTTTTAGGCTCTGGGCTTTCCTGTAAGAGAACAAGGGTTTTTCCCAACTGAGAGTTCCTGAATTCACTATGGACCAGTGCTTATTGATGCTTCTGCTGACTTGGTTTGAGATTGCGTTATAGGTTGTTACGCATGTAAGTGGGATTGTGTCTCTATTTTTTGTAGTTTCTTCCAATAGGGCTTGTCTGGGTTGGTTCCTCGCCCGTTTTTGACACTTGCGTGTAATCTTGGATGGGTAACCTCATTGCAGTAGTTTTGTGGTTAGATCTTCTGCTTGGTTTTTGTAGTCTGTTAATTTACAGCAGTTTCTCCGTAGGCGTAAGTATTGACCGTAGGGCAGGTTTTCCCTCAGGGGTCGTGGATGGAAGCTTTCAAACCTTAAAAGATTGTTTTTTGCAGTTGGTTTAAAGTAGGTTTTGGTGGTTAGAGTATCATTTTCCCTTTGTATCTGTATATCCAGGAAAACCATTTTTTCTCTATCAGCACTATGAGTGAAGTGCAGATGTGGGTCACGGTTGTTGAGCCAGGTTATGGATGTTGTTAATGTTTCTTGCAGACCCTGCCAGATTGTTAGAACATCATCGATGTATCTCCGCCAGAATTTGATGTTTTCAAAGTAAGGGTTGTCTGGTGATAAGATGTATTTTTGTTCAAAATCGAACACATAGAGTCCTGCTACACTAGGAGCGAAAACGCTGCCCATGGATGTGCCCCCTATTTGGAGGTATAAGGAGCCTTCATATTCGAAAAAGTTCCTTTTCAAGGCTAGGGTAGCACATTTGATGATAAATTCTTTGGGTGTGCGGTAGTCCCAGGTGGTTTGATCCAGTGTTTTTTTGAGTACATTGATGGTGGCATCCTGAGGAATGTTAGCATAGAGGCTTTCTATGTCAAAGCTCACTATAATCATGTTCTCCTCCATTTTGAGGGTCTCTAAGAGTGTCAGTAGATTTGTTTGTATCCTTAAGGTAAGTAGATGTTCCTTGTACGATGGTTTTTAGAAAAAAAATCACAGAACCTAGATAAGGGTTCTAATAGTGAACCTATACCGGACACTATTGGTCTTCCGGGAGGGGGCAATTTGTCCTTGTGCATCTTTGGTACCACATAGAAATATGGTATTTTGGCCTCAGTTTTTGTCAGGTAATCTGCCTCCTGTTTGGAGATGTGTCCTGCTGCTTCTGCTGTTTCAACCAGGTCTATGATTTCTGTCCGTAAATCATCTGTAGGGTCGTTTGGAAGTGGCAGGTAATTCTTTCTGTCATCCAGCAAACGTCTGCATTCCATGTTATAGTCTGTTTTATTCATTACTACCAAACCTCCACCCTTATCCGCTGGTTTTATAACAATTGTGTCATCCTTCTTGAGGTCAGATATAGCTTTCTTCTCAGACCTACTGATGTTATGATAGAGTGTGGGGACTGACATAGATTCAATGTCATTGAACACCGCCTGTTCGAAAGTATTTATTTCTACTGGGATGGTATGTGGGGGTGGTACAAATGTCGATTTGGTTTTCAATCCGGTTTCATTTGTAGTCTCTTCTGGATTCTCCGTGTTTGTTTTTTCGAAGAACGCTTTGAGCTTCAATTTTCTAAAGAAAGCTGCCAGTTCGCATTGTAGTTTAAATTTGTCCAAGGTGGCTGTAGGTACAAATCCAAGTCCCTTGTTTAGGACTTGTGTTTCCGTCTCAGTTAATGTTCGCGATGACAAGTTAGTCACTAGTTCCTCATGTTGCTGGGGCCTGCCCTGTTGGCCCCGGTCTTGTTCCTGGTGTTGCTGCTCACCATGTCTTCCTCTTCCCAGTGGACATTGTTCCCTTGTTTGTTGCGACCTCTCCCTCGCCTGCCTCTGTTCGGAAAAGGAGGACGGAACTGGTTGGGTGGGAAAGGGAACTGCTGAAATGGTGGCTGCCATCCATACATCGGGAACTGTTGAGGTTGTTGATATAGGTTCTGGAAAGGAGGGTGGCTGTATTTTGGCCATTGGTAATGTCCTCGGTATGCTCCTCTTTGTCTTTGTCTCGGTGTACTGTTGTTGGATCCTCCGCTACTGTTGGAGCTGTGGGAGGTATTGCTTGAAGCGTCCGAGTCTGGATCTGGTGTGGTTGTGGCTTTATAATCAGGATCTGAGTACGGATATGCCTTGACGAATGTAAATTTTTTGAGGTCCTTTTGAAATGTAAGCACTTTCTGTTGGGTGAGGTTGTCTCTATATTCGTTTATCTCTTTATTCAGATCGTCTAGTTTCTTTTTGTACCCTGTGATGGTGGTTTTAATTTGACTTTCGGTTAGTTGGATCTCTATCTGGATTTTCTCTGACAATCGCACTGCTGTTTTTAGTATAAGTATAATCCAGTCATGCGTGCAGTGCCACGCTATGAGGGCCCAATCAAAGGGTAAAATTGACACAAAATCTACACCCTCCTCTGTTTTGCACATGCTGTTACAACCAAGAATCAACATTATTCTCCCAAGACTGTGCACTAGGAAGAATAACAGGGGCAAAATTGGAGCAAAAACCTTTTTTCCCTATTTTATTAGAAGACATGTAACAATTTTGAGCAAAATCAGTCCTGACACACCTGGCATAATCATTTTGTGCATCAGTTCCGTTTTCTCATTGCTACCAACCAACTCAGAATGAGGTCTTTAACAAACAAAACGGATTCCATTAATTCCTATCCATTATGCGTGTTTTTACTCTGGCCAGATATTTACTGGTAAAAAACATCTGTTTTTAAAGTTGTTGTTCCATAGGGTCACTAGCACAGTTACTAACAAAGGGTTACAGCAGTGTAGTGTTAGATTATCTACTGATCTGGGAAGAGTTCATTGTAACATATAAGGCAGAGGCAGCCATGTTCCGAGTGTAACTAGGATGTGAACTACTTTCACAAAGTCTCTCCCTTCACTGTGGATACAGATAGCTGAGCAATCCTTGATCTCTGCAGTCCAATATTGATAGAAGTCAATGGGTGAAAGGTGGTTGAGCAATGACCTAACACCTTAAGGGAATGAGTTTCAGCAGTTGAAAAGCAGCCCAAAACCACCAGCTGAAATGTTGGAGGAGCTAAAGGCCCCACAGTTCTACTGTGCTACATTTCAACACTTGCACATAAACAAAATATGATGTATGTTAGATGCAGAACTCTCAGGATGAGAAAGGAGGTTGTCTTTTGTCTTTTCACAAGACTATATATTCACATAATTATATATCAGGTAGTTGGTTTAACCCGGGTCAAGTACAGATTCAAATACAGGGTGAGCTATGTACATATGTAACATGGGTAGCCATGTGTTGATTCCAAACAGAACATTATGCTAAGCAACTTCAAAATAACTTTTATATGCCACTTGGGAAGAATGGAATAAGCAGGGCCCTTCAATAAATCTACATATTTGTGTGCACAAATATTTTTATTTGAGCCTTTTTTTTCCTTGAATGGCGGGGGCAGCATGCACTGCCATATCGCCTTCTGCTCTCTTGATAAGAATACCAAATGCTGCTCAACTCTTGAAATGAGGGTGTAAGCACAGCGACTGGAGGGTCCATGAAAGCTGAAAATGACAACTGCACCACAGGTCGAATAGCCTTTGTTTTAGTCGAGTCTTTTGTTAAACGCCACAACCGCCAATCCCTTCAAAGTGTATTGGTGTTAATATTCCATTAGCCAGAGTGCCTGTCACTGCTAATCAGCAGGTGCTTGTTTCAACAGATAATTAAGCAGTGTTGTCCTCTGCACCTATTCAAATGAGAAAATAATATACAATTTTGAACAGAGAGCCATTTTGTAATAACATTGCATTTTTCCTGCAGTTGCAGCTAATATTTGAAACCCACTTTCCAACTGATAAAAGAACCCCTTCCTTTAGTGACAATAAAGGGAGTAAGGACTAAAGGCAAATAAAGAGGTCGTTAAAAGTCGATTACCACAAATCCTGCGAATAACATAGAGAGCAAGCTGAAGGTAAGGGTGAAAACTCTGCACCTGTCTGACACAGTGATATTTTCATCTTCTTGAGGTAAATGCTGGATATTTTAAATTCCATTTACAGCTCAGTTAATAAAATGAGATCATGTATCATTCATCATGTCACTGAATTGCCAGTCATTTACATTCAAATGCTGATTATGTGCCTGAGGCTACGGCAAGTGATTGGCATCAAACTACCTTTGTGGCCTTCTGCTGGGCCCAGGGCTCTCTTGGAGGCTGCAGGCAATTGTGTTTTTCAGTCTTCACCCTCTGAGACAACTGGAGAGTGGACTTTATTTTTAAAGCCTGTTCGCTGAAGCCTTTTTGAGATTTGCATTTTCATCAGCATAACAGTCTGTGCATGTGCCAAAATACTTCCTTCATGATAGGTACCGTGTTGACAAATAGGTGTTTATGTACAAAGGCATTTTGAAGTACGTAAAATATTACTCCTTTAATGTACTCCTACATGCCTTTGTGAATTGGCCTGAAAACATATGAAATGTGAATACTCAAAGCATATTCATACATAAGTAGTCCAACCAGAAAAGACTGTGCCCTTTTTGCACTGTTACCAACAGGAAGTAACGTGTTTCAAGGCGAATTCACAAAAGCTTGTAAGAGTACATACTCATAAATGCTTTTGTTAATCGCCCCGAATGTTTATTTTTTACCTGTGCATGCATGTGAAACATTAGTGTATACTTACAGAGTTAATCATATGTGAATAATATATATGTGAGAAAACCGTGCTGTAGTTAGTTATCTTTTCATCGTAATCCCCAAATACCCATTTTGGACATTTGTAGATCTTTCAAGTATTTGGTTCTAATTCAGTGAGATTTTAAAAATCATAATATATGACACATTTATACATGGAGAACACAAAAGGTTGAAAGTACACGTTACACACAATAGATACAGCAATGCATGAAACAGAGACAAGTGTAGTAGAAGCACCATAAAAGTATGCTTTAAAATGTGAGATGAATAAATACACGTAAGGTAATATTAATACACATAAATGAAGTTGCATAAATAATTTACCTATGCTTTTTAATGTATATAAATGGAGTTTTACACTAAGTGAAGTGGCCTATGTTTTGATGCTTTTTGCTAATGTCCACCAGTTAGAAAAGACGTTTCCAAAAATGTCTAAGCAACGAAGTACAATCTTTTGATATTTTATAGAATGATATTAGAGACATTATAGTTTATGAAAACCTTTGAGCAATTTGGGAAATATGTTTTTTGGGCATTTATATAAATTACGTGAACATTTGTAGTAGAAGGATATTTCTAACATTAGTTATTATCGTGCAATAATGTTTAGCGGAAGTTCATACATTCTTTTATTTGAATTGATTTAATTTAATTATATTTGAAGTAAATTTAAAGATTTATTTCATGTAAATATGAGATGCTACCGTAAAGAACTTTTTGGAGATGTCTTTTCTCTGGTGTTCACCTTATCTTTGATTTAATACAATGGGTCGTTCTTTGCATGTGCAATGTAACTTGTTTGTCCTGTACACTTCTATCACCTGACATATTTTCAGTACTTTTTCCAACGTTCACAGCTAAATATTTCTTGGGGAATAAAATTTAAGCTATAACCATAACCTGTGACTTTGTATTCCTTCTCTACGAATGTTAGGCCCCTGTGGACTTGCAACGTTTTGTTTCCCATGACTAGCTTGGGAAAGATGCTCAATGTTTTAATCATCTTAGGTACATGTGAATAAACTTATAGTAAACAATTCAACAAGTGAACCAATAATATGTAAAACAAAAAAGGTACTGACCCAAATGGACAAAAGAGTATAGAGAGTCTCGGCGTTCACGGACGTTTCCGGTGTTCTTCGCACTTCATAAGGCCCTCTTTTAACACGCGAGTCGCCATTCTTACAACCAGGTCGCCTTGCCCGGGCAGCGGGCGTCTTTGGACGTCCATGCCGTCCTAACCGTGTTTTCATAGCACAGGCTGCGAGGTGCCTACGCCGTCACGAACAAGGTTGCCGACGCCGCCTTACCTAGCGGCGTATATTGCAGCCAGTACCATATTTGCCATCAACCGACATTCAAGAATGTGTGCTTCCAGGTATTCTATCGTCTGACCCTCTCAATATCTTTCAGCTTCTGCACACAGGGATTCATCAGACGTCCACTTACCTAAAATATATAGAAGGGCGCCCTCCATCACGGTTCCGCATTTTTCAAAGCCAAAGATACCAAAAATACATGACTACCTGATGAAGGCTCTGCCGAAACGCGTGTAGATAGTATATTTTTAGCCATGACAATTTTGTGATGATTTATAAGTTTTGTGTTAATTGATTGTATGAGGAATGTCTTTTAGTCTTTTTTCATGATAGAATGATCCCTTGAAATGTGTAAGTGCACCATTGTACATCTGGCGATCCATGAACGTGATGAATTAAGATGCCAAATAGAAACTGACTAAATAATTATGATATTAATAACAGTTTATTGAATGTACAGACATATTTATGTTTATGTGGTGCACTGTATCACATTTCTATATCCAGATACATATATAAAAAACAAACATGAAAGAATATATATTTTTGTATTAATACATTTTTAATTGATACTTTTTGGTCCATTTGGGTCAGTACCTTTTTTGTTTTACATATTATTGGTCCACTTGTTGAATTGTTTCCTATAAGTTCATTCACATGTATTTTGTTTACCATGGTATAGGAAACGTTATTAGGGGTACCCCTTCCTTGTTACAAATTAATCATCTTAGCTGACATGATATGACCATGAATAGGGTAATAGATCAGAGAACAAGGAGCCACTAGATGAGTAGTAGTTCCTTAAAAAAGACAAGGCATGTCTCAAATCAAAATTTTTAATCCATGAGTATACCTGACTTATTAAAAACGTGGTGTCACCAGTGGAGACTATGATCCTTGGTGACTTATAAGGTCAACATGTTTCATGTCGTCAAATAATCCATTGGAGAACTTCACCAATGACATACCCCTTCTCATGTCTCAATGCTCAATGCACATGAGAATGGGTAGGTCATTGGTGAAGTTCTCCAATGGATGACCACACTAAAATGTAGTGTTTCTCTCAGTGTATATCTCTAGGAAGTGACGACATCAGCCTAATTGGGTCAGTGATTGTACAATCTGCAGGTATGTGGGAGTCCTAAAGTCCTAAAGTTAGGAGTCCTAACTTTAGGACTCCTAAAGGCCTCCTGTGAATACCGAAAGTCTTATAGTTAGGATTTTTCTCAGTTTAGTAGTAGTAAAGTTAGGACTCCTAACTTTAGGACTCCTAAATGACTTCTGTGAATACCAAAATGAGTAAGTGCCTTCTGTGACTACCAAAATGGTAGTAAGTTTAGGATTTTGTCTTAAGTTAGGTCTGTGAATCGGGCCCATGATCATTTAGGAAAGGCTTGCACATCAAGGGCCTACCTGTCCAGAGTGCAGCCAGTGCTGTGGGACCAAGGACAATGGATCTGCTGAGCTCTTTGGAAACTTATTATATCTACCAAACTGTGGAAAGGGGGCATTTTCCTGTACTGTTGATAACAAAGGTGTCCCCCTAAGGAGGCCTGATCAGTCCTCTTCAACATATGGTCTTGTTTGACTCATGCAGGTAAACAAGGGGAATAATATTGATAGCAATGATCCCATTTCACCAGGCAAGTTAGGGGATATGGTGAGTTACACTTTATAACTTCAAAAGATACAGTGTGACTGAGGAGGCGGAGCCTCAGAGGGTATGGGGACCAGGGCTTTAAGACCCTCACAGCCATGGAGGGACATTGGAAGGCACAGGGCCTGGCAAAGAGGGTCAGGGTTTTACGCCTGGCCTCCCAGTCCTTGGCAGGTTTAAAAATCAGAATGTATTTTAAAAGTGCAGTGAATGAAAACCTACCTGATTTAAGGGTTTCCACCTCACAGAATGAAATTAGCCCTTCGTTAAGTTGACAGTATGACATTTGCTGATATTATGTGACAAACAGTGGGATAGAGTGAGTTAAAAGGTTTGGTGATGGTATAAATTTAAACTACCTCTTGACTATACTGTGTTACTCTTAACTCTAAGAGTTTGTGTATTCATTGTTAAGCTATTCTCTGGTGAATCAGTGAAAACTTTGATGAGAGATGGAGCTTCGTGAGCCTTCCCGTGCAGGGCTGATAGGAGCCAATGGAAAGATGTATACAACCTTTAGAACACTGAAGCAGATGTCTTAGAATTTACTTTAAAATAGTCTACTGTTTATATTTGTGCCTATGTCCACTAAACAGTGTTTAATTGGCTATTTTCCCACCTAGGGGCATCATTTGAAGACGCAGATTCACCCCCAATGAGGTGCATCATCTACTGCAGAGGAAACAGCTTTATTGTCTTCTAGTGTGTTGTCCTTTGGAAGCAGCTGTGTACTTTATAAATTGTCTTTTATTCATTCATTGGTGCTAGCACAAAGGCGAAAAATGTCAAAGACACTGTCATAGCTGGTGAGTAGCGCTAAAGCAAGACAATACATAACGTAAGGATCTAACTCTACCACCCATAAGAGGCCTTTAAATGTGTGTAAGAGCTTCACCAAGTAATTTGGAGCCTTCACTGGTTTGATACATTGTGAATACCCTAGTTTTGTTTTTAAAAAGGTACTTCTTGAGATACAAATATCATGCAAAACATAAACATATAAAACAAAATGAGTTGAAACAAATGTACAGGTCACCTTATAGTGTGAGTGTGTGCTAGTTAGACCAGGTGAAAGCTACTAGTCTGTCGGTTGGTGACAGACCTTATGTGCCTCATTCTTGCTTTATCATAACAACTCGTAAGAGAGGGTCTGAGGGAAGTGTTTAACGACCAAACAGGCTAATACCCCCTGTGTAACTACCTAAATAACAACAAAGCCTGTAGGTCAAGTGGTGCTGAGATATAACAATTAACACTGGTAAGGTTGCACAACAAATAATTCAAATAAAGACTATCAACTGTTGTTGATTAAGTCCTATCAGCCCACCTGATGGCGGAGCCTCATCATCTAGGACTTCCAAAACCAGGTCTGTGTGCGATCACCCAGTTAGATATTAGCAACGCATCACAAGACCAAGGTATGGTTACCACAGTTGTAAGTCTAGATAGTGGGACTGATATGTGCAGTGCAAAAAATAAGAAAAGTGAAGTGCATTAAAATGGCTATCAAGGCAAACAAAGACCTTTAATAGTGTTTACCTGGACGTCAGATTAAAAAAATAGTGGACTGACAGTGTGAAATAATCACTGTGTAACTTGCTTGGTAGAAATCAAGACAAAGATCTATACAGGGCCAACATGTTTCTGCCTTACTGTGAAGTATCACTGGCATTCGTCAGGGCCAAGCTACACTCTGCTACTGCAAGGGCACTATCATATGTGCTCAACTAAGAAATAAGAAAATAAACATAAGAGTGATCAATTAGAAACCATCCTACCACATCTTCTCAGTATTGTTCTGTTGATGCAATAGGTCTTTCCTATGTGAGAACAAAAAATGGAAAGAGAACATTGTAGACATTGCATGTGTATCATCCTCACAATTAAATCTACAGCGAGAATAAAGTAAAAGTTGCTGTTACTCGTGCATAACCAGTGGTAATATAGAATACTCTCAGACTGGACCATCACGCCTCTGTGATAGTCGCATATAAAGTGTATTATATTACATCACAAAAAGAATAAACATACAAAAGTTTGACACTTACCCATCAGTTTATGGGAAGTGGACCTCACCTCACCCGCAAACTGCTCGGACGAATAAGGCACCGCTCTAAACATGCAAAGACAATCTCTGTGATAGATGCATGTCTTGAGGATACGACCTCTGTGTACTGTTAAAGAAACCCACCTATTTTCTTATCTGTCTGTAACTAGTAACCCACCGGTGTCTTTAATGGCCTCATCGGACAGCTAAGGTATCTGATCCCCTTCAATGATTGTCAATGGGGTACTAAATGGTTGTCCCACGACATCTACCGATGTCTATGTAAACCGCTGGGAAATGTTGCTGTTTACAAATGATGGAAGGTGTCTCCCCTAAACGTAAGCTATTCCTCAAGCGGGAAGGCCAAACTAAAGACTCGTTAGTCCCTTGGGCCTATACTACCCAGTACCATGAGTGACTCAGGTATCTGGTCCCCTTCAGTGTGTTCATGGGGAAAGTTTTGTACCACAGCGTTATGCCAAGGCACCGGCTGATGTCTAAAAAACAGCCGTTTGTTAATGCTGCTAATAACTGGTGGAATAGTGTCCCAGCAATCTTTACTATCCATCAAATAGAGTGGCAAAACTATAAACTAATGCCTACAGCCCCCTAGGTCTGAGCAGCCCGGTCCCATCTTACCTGTCCGTCGGTACCTTGCGGCGGAATCACGAGCCGAAGGGGAGGCACCGACGGACAGGACTTCCGTCTATTTATAGCGCAGCTGATTGAATGATAGAACTCAGCTGGGCCGTCCTTCTGACGCGCTGCCATTGCGCTGTGTAGGACAGTTATCCCCCGCTCGTGCGCAAACTAACACGAACAACGGGCGCGCATGCGTGAAGGCAAGTGCGCCCACTGAAGTGCACAGCGCATGACCGTTGGCGGTGTACTTTCTCTCGTTACACGTCGGGAGCGAGACACTGCCTAAGTATGTATCGCCTTTGCGCAATAACCTCCATGCTCAGCACTGCCCACCGCATCTATGCGGAAGCTATGAGAACAGTATTATTATTGCCAAAACAGGCGCCGCGGCGCAATTGTCATCAAAATTAAAGCAAAGATCATTTCTTTGTTAATACCATTGGACAATGATGTTCGTTGCTGAAATCACTGGGTGATTGCCAGTCATAGGTAGCGTGGAGGACACTGCACGGCCTAAAACCAGCAATGACTAAATGTGGATCAGGGGAAAGATTTGCTATCATACTTCCCTGGACCCCTAGGCGCTATCATAAGATATTAATGAAAGATGGGAGATCAAGATTAAGATCAATGATGGAAATGATCAAAATTGCTGCTTATATTGGTAAGTCTGGAAATGGGTGGGTCAGTAGACACCCAAGTTTTTGAACCTGAAAAGTAATTTAAAAGGTGCCTGATATAGTGAGCGCCACAGATATGTGGGAAACTCAATCTACAGTAGTCAGCGCACCTTGTTGTGATATCAAAGGGCACCCAATGGCAAGTGTTGTGTTCAGATGGATAACCATGGAATGCTGTCATTCAGTCCGTTGACATCAGATTTCAATCTGTAAATCCACCGTTGCTCCTTAACAAAGAGAAAGTGGGAGACATCAGTAATATGTTGTGGAATGTATGGCTGTTCCAGCACAACCCAGAACAAATCCTCAACTTTATGATTTGCTTCCAGAAAGTGATTGGTGAGGCCTGTAGATTGCTTCCTGCAACGGATTGTGCTTTTATGTTCGCTGATGCAAGACTTAATCATCCGCGTTGTATGACCCACATATTGCTTCTTGCAAGGGCAAGTGATCAGGTATATTACTTTTTCTGAATTGCAGTTTGTGTGCCTTGTCAGTCTCCAAGGTCTGTTCGTGCCCATGTCAATTGTCAAGGTCTTCCGTGTCTGTGGACAGGCAGCACAGTTCCCACAGAGGTAATGGCCTTGGACTGGATTACTATTCCAGAGGGTGTTGGTGGTTTGTTTTATCTCGTTGCGAGGTCTAGTGTGCACCAGGTTATCTCGAATAGATGGTCCTCTTTTAAATGCAAACAACGGGCGAGGTATTGTCCCTGCACCTGTATTGAGAATTTTCCAATGCTTCAGTATGATTTTCTTCACTTGATTGGAAGATATAGTGAAAGTTTGAACCATAGTCATCCGGTCTCTGGTAGTCTCGGGCCTCTGGTGTTGCAGGAGTGCCTCACGATTGTTGTTCAATGCTCTCTTTCGTGCCCGGCGTATTAGTTGGTTAGGGTAATGCCGATCTTTCAGGTTGAGTGCCAGTTCCTTGGCATGATGTTCATATAAGGTGTTAGACGAACAATTCCGTCTAACCCTGAGAAATTGGCCTACAGGTAAATTCTCGCGTAGTGATTGAGGATGAAAGCTCTGAAATGACAGAAGCGAGTTACGTGCCATCGGTTTCTTAAAAAGTTCACTCTGTAGGCCACCCTCTGCCGGGAAGATCTGGAGGTCAAGGTACGCCAATTTATCTTTGCTACTCTCCATGGTAAACTTAAGAAACTGATTCCTAGAGTTTAACCATGTATGAAAGGACGATACCTCTGTTACCGTCCCTCTCCAAATCACCAAGATGTCATCGATGTATCGTTTCCACAGTACCACCTGATGGATGAAGGGGTTACTGTGGTTCAATACATGGTCTTGTTCGAATTGGTGCATGTAAAGGTTTGCCAAGCTAGGCGCAAAGACACTCCCCATTGAGGTCCCTGACACCTGGAGGTAGAGATCGTTCTGGTACTGAAAAAAGTTTTCCATCATGGCGATCCTTGCACACTCCATGATGAAAGCAACGGGTGTTATGGTATCCATTTGTCTAGCCTCAAGGAGGCTCCTGATGCAATCCAGTGTTTCTTGCTGCGGGATTGACGTATACAATGATTCAACGTCGAAGCTGACCAGTAGGTCTGTCTCAACGTTGAACTCAATGTCGGCCAGGAGTCTGAGCACATCACCAGTATCCTGTAGGTATGTTGGTGTTTCCTTCACGATAGGTTTTAGGAAGAAATCCACAAAGGTAGATAAAGGCTCGAGTAATGAACCTATGCCCGAAATTATGGGCCTTCCCGGGGGCGGTCTCTGGGCCTTATGTATTTTCGGAAGGCAGTAGAAGTAAGGAATAACCGGGTGTGTAGTTATTAGATATCTTGCTTCGTGAGGGGTAATCCAGCCTTCTGCTGTTCCTTCCTCCACCAGACTCTTGATGTCATTCGAGATTCTGGGAGTAGGGTCTTCATTAAGGAGACGGTAGGATTTGGTGTCATTTAGTTGTCGTTGACATTCTTGATGATAGATTGTGGTGTCCTGTAGCACTATGGCTCCGCCCTTGTCAGCCGGCTTGATAGTCAGAGACCTGTCATTAGACAGAGCAGAAAGTGCTGATTTCTCTAAGTTGGACATGTTATGAAAAGTCTTCCGTCGTTGTTCGGTATTAGTGACCTCGTGTGTCACTGCTTGTTCAAAAGCTAAGACATTTGCTGGTACTTGTTGGTTCAGAGGAGTAAATGTCGATTTGGGTCTAAGGTCGGTATTCTGTTCACCTTGGTCAAGATTATTGGACTCGTTCATGTTAGAGCTAGATGTTTTGAAGAAGAAATGCAGACGTATTTTCCTATAAAAACTTTCGAGCTCGCACCTCAATTTGAACATATCGCCTGTATTGGTAGGAACAAAGCCCAGCCCTTTGTTCAAAACAGTGTTCTCAAGCGGTGTCATAGTCCTCGAGCTCAGGTTCACTACTAGGTCGCAGCTCCTGTTGTCGGGCCTGTCTTGTTGGGCTGAGGAGCCCAATTCACAGTTTGTTGGCCTCTCCTTTTGCCGCGGTTCCTGCCTCGGCCCTGCCATAAAAAAGACTGATCATAGTAGAATGACGGGTTTGGGGGATACATGGGCATAGGGTGACCCATAGGTGGGGGGCCCATTGCCCCGGAATGATAATTCCATGGGCCTGGGGGCCACCACTGTCCCGGATTGGGGTACTGTTGTCCTCCCCGGCCTCTATTAGGTCTTCGTTGGAAACCACCACCACGTGTCCCGGTGTTAGGGCCTGTGTTGGAGTTCCCTTGATCACTAGAGCCCGAGTCCGAGCCCGAAGAAGAATAATTAGACCCGTATCTCCTACCTTTGGAGTTGGTAGAAGGAGCTACATAGGAGTCACTCAAGTAGGGGTAAGCCAATTCCATGGAGAAACGTGCCAAGTCTTTTTTGAACTTCTCCACTTTGTTAAGCAGAATGTTGTCATAATATTCTTTGTTCGTTTTATTGGCATCTTCCAAGTTCTTTTTGTAGATCACAGGCCGCACAGCTGCGTTGATTTGACCCTCCAAAACTTGGATCTCTACCAATAAGGCATCAGCTGTTTTCTTTGCTGTTTTAATAATTAAAACCAGCCAATCACTGGTGCACCGCCATCCAATCAAAGCCCAATTTTTCAAGAATTCTTTATCTTTCAGAAAGAGTCTGGGTGTCGTGGTGACGATCAAGCCAGATGGTGCACACTTACCATGTAGGTACTCGTTCATAATCACACCGTGTAATGAGATACGGGAGTGATTCTTTTTCAGGTTCAAAAGTTTAACCCAATCATCCTCTGTCGTGGGAGTAGAGGTGGAGGGTAAGTCATCTAATATGCTGGGGTTGTTACTTAGGATGGAATTGAGATCCTCATCGTCAAATGCTAAGCCACCAAATTCCTCCATAGTGAGGAACTGCAACAGACAGACAACTAAATAAATAAAGTGGGTGAGCTAAATTGCACTACAACATTTGCTGTGTGGTGCTAAATAGAGAAACAAAGACCCGCAGCCGAGGCTGCTCCATACACTATCATAACAACTCGTAAGAGAGGGTCCGAGGGAAGTGTTTAACGACCAAACAGGCTAATACCCCCTGTGTAACTACCTAAATAACAACAAAGCCTGTAGGTCAAGTGGTGCTGAGATATAACAATTAACACTGGTAAGGTTGCACAACAAATAATTTAAATAAAGACTATCAACTGTTGTTGATTAAGTCCTATCAGCCCACCTGATGGCGGAGCCTCATCATCTAGGACTTCCAAAACCAGGTCTGTGTGCGATCACCCAGTTAGATATTAGCAACGCATCACAAGACCAAGGTATGGTTACCACAGTTGTAAGTCTAGATAGTGGGACTGATATGTGCAGTGCAAAAAATAAGAAAAGTGAAGTGCATTAAAATGGATATCAAGGCAAATAAAGACCTTTAATAGTGTTTACCTGGACGTCAGATTAAAAAAATAGTGGACTGACAGTGTGAAATAATCACTGTCTAACTTGCTTGGTAGAAATCAAGACAAAGATCTATACAGGGCCAACATGTTTCTGCCTTACTGTGAAGTATCACTGGCATTCGTCAGGGCCAAGCTACACTCTGCTACTGCAAGGGCACTATCATATGTGCTCAACTAACAAATAAGAAAATAAACATAAGAGTGATCAATTAGAAACCATCCTACCACATCTTCTCAGTATTGTTCTGTTGATGCAATAGGTCTTTCCTATGTGAGAACAAAAAATGGAAAGAGAACATTGTAGACATTGCATGTGTATCATCCTCACAATTAAATCTACAGCGAGAATAAAGTAAAAGTTGCTGTTACTCGTGCATAACCAGTGGTAATATAGAATACTCTCAGACTGGACCATCACGCCTCTGTGATAGTCGCATATAAAGTGTATTATATTACATCACAAAAAGAATAAACATACAAAAGTTTGACACTTACCCATCAGTTTATGGGAAGTGGACCTCACCTCACCCGGCAACTGCTCGGACGAATAAGGCACCGCTCTAAACATACAAAGACAATCTCTGTGATAGATGCATGTCTTGAGGATACGACCTCTGTGTACTGTTAAAGAAACCCACCTATTTTCTTATCTGTCTGTAACTAGTAACCCACCGGTGTCTTTGATGGCCTCATCGGACAGCTAAGGTATCTGATCCCCTTCAATGATTGTCAATGGGGTACTAAATGGTTGGCCCACGACATCTACCGATGTCTATGTAAACCGCTGGGAAATGTTGCTGTTTACAAATGATGGAAGGTGTCTCCCCTAAACTTAAGCTATTCCTCAAGCGGGAAGGCCAAACTAAAGACTCGTTAGTCCCTTGGGCCTATACTACCCAGTACCATGAGTGACTCAGGTATCTGGTCCCCTTCAGTGTGTTCATGGGGGGAGTTTTGTACCACAGCGTTATGCCAAGGCACAGGCTGATGTCTAAAAAACAGCCATTTGTTAATGCTGCTAATAACTGGTGGAATAGTGTCCCAGCAATCTTTACTATCCATCAAATAGAGTGGCAAAACTATAAACTAATGCCTACAGCCCCCTAGGTCTGAGCAGCCCGGTCCCATCTTACCTGTCCGTCGGTACCTTGCGGCGGAATCACGAGCCGAAGGGGAGGCACCGACGGACAGGACTTCCATCTATTTATAGCGCAGCTGATTGAATGATAGAACTCAGCTGGGCCGTCCTTCTGACGCGCTGCCATTGCGCTGTGTAGGACAGTTATCCCCCGCGCGTGCGCAAACTAACACGAACAACGGGCGCGCATGCGTGGAGGCAAGTGCGCCCACTGAAGTGCACAGCGCATGACCGTTGGCGGTGTACTTTCTCTCGTTACACGTCGGGAGCGAGACACTGCCTAAGTATGTATCGCCTTTGCGCAATAACCTCCATGCTCAGCACTGCCCACCGCATCTATGTGGAAGCTATGAGAACTGTATTATTATTGCCAAAACAGGCGCCGTGGCGCAATTGTCATCAAAATTGAAGCAAAGATCATTTCTTTGTTAATACCATTGGACAATGATGTTCGTTGCTGAAATCACTGGGTGATTGCCAGTCATAGGTAGCGTGGAGGACACTGCACGGCCTAAAACCAGCAATGACTAAATGTGGATCAGGGGAAAGATATGCTATCATACTTCCCTGACCCCTAGGCGCTATCATAAGATATTAATGAAAGATGGGAGATCAAGATTAAGATCAATAATGGAAATGATCAAAATTGCTGCTTATATTGGTAAGTCTGGAAATGGGTGGATCAGTAGACACCCAAGTTTTTGAACCTGAAAAGTAATTTAAAAGGTGCCTGATATAGTGAGCGCCACAGATATGTGGGAAACTCAATCTACAGTAGTCAGCGCACCTTGTTGTGATATCAAAGGGCACCCAATGGCAAGTGTTGTGTTCAGATGGATAACCATGGAATGCTGTCATTCAGTCCGTTGACATCAGATTTCAATCTGTAAATCCACCGTTGCTCCTTAACAAAGAGAAAGTGGGAGACATCAGTAATATGTTGTGGAATGTATGGCTGTTCCAGCACAACCCAGAACAAATCCTCAACTTTATGATTTGCTTCCAGAAAGTGATTGGTGAGGCCTGTAGATTGCTTCCTGCAACGGATTGTGCTTTTATGTTCGCTGATGCGAGACTTAATCATCCGCGTTGTATGACCCACATATTGCTTCTTGCAAGGGCAAGTGATCAGGTATATTACTTTTTCTGAATTGCAGTTTGTGTGCCTTGTCAGTCTCAAAGGTCTGTTCATGCCCATGTCAATTGTCAAGGTCTTCCGTGTGTGTGGACAGGCAGCACAGTTCCCACAGGGGTAATGGCCTTGGACTGGATTACTATTCCAGAGGGTGTTGGTGGTTTGTTTTATCTCGTTGCGAGGTCTAGTGTGCACCAGGTTATCTCGAATAGATGGTCCTCTTTTAAATGCAAACAACGGGCGAGGTATTGTCCCTGCACCTGTATTGAGAATTTTCCAATGCTTCAGTATGATTTTCTTCACTTGATTGGAAGATGTAGTGAAAGTTTGAACCATAGTCATCCGGTCTCTGGTAGTCTCGGGCCTCTGGTGTTGCAGGAGTGCCTCACGATTGTTGTGCAATGCTCTCTTTCGTGCCCGGCGTATTAGTTGGTTAGGGTAATGCCGATCTTTCAGGTTGAGTGCCAGTTCCTTGGCATGATGTTCGTATAAGGTGTTAGACGAACAATTCCGTCTAACCCTGAGAAATTGGCCTACAGGTAAATTCTCGCGTAGTGATTGAGGATGAAAGCTCTGAAATGACAGAAGCGAGTTACGTGTGCGTGGGCGCACTTGCCTCCACGCATGCGCGCCCGTTGTTCGTGTTAGTTTGCGCACGCGCGGGGGATAACTGTCCTACACAGCGCAATGGCAGCGCGTCAGAAGGACGGCCCAGCTGAGTTCTATCATTCAATCAGCTGCGCTATAAATAGACGGAAGTCCTGTCCGTCGGTGCCTCCCCTTAGGCTCGTGATTCCGCCACAAGGTACCGACGGACAGGTAAGATGGGACCGGGCTGCTCAGACCTAGGGGGCTGTAGGCATTAGTTTATAGTTTTGCCACTCTATTTGATGGATAGTAAAGATTGCTGGGACACTATTCCACCAGTTATTAGCAGCATTAACAAACGGCTGTTTTTTAGACATCAGCCGGTGCCTTGGCATAACGCTGTGGTACAAAACTCCCCCCATGAACACACTGAAGGGGACCAGATACCTGAGTCACTCATGGTACTGGGTAGTATAGGCCCAAGGGACTAACGAGTCTTTAGTTTGGCCTTCCCGCTTGAGGAATAGCTTAAGTTTAGGGGAGACACCTTCTATCATTTGTAAACAGCAACATTTCCCAGCGGTTTACATAGACATCGGTAGATGTCGTGGGACAACCATTTAGTACCCCATTGACAATCATTGAAGGGGATCAGATACCTTAGCTGTCCGATGAGGCCATCAAAGACACCGGTGGATTACTAGTTACAGACAGATAAGAAAATAGGTGGGTTTCTTTAACAGTACACAGAGGTCGTATCCTCAAGACATGCATCTATCACAGAGATTGTCTTTGTATGTTTAGAGCGGTGCCTTATTCGTCCGAGCAGTTGCCGGGTGAGGTGAGGTCCACTTCCCATAAACTGATGGGTAAGTGTCAAACTTTTGTATGTTTATTCTTTTTGTGATGTAATATAATACACTTTATATGCGACTATCACAGAGGCGTGATGGTCCAGTCTGAGAGTATTCTATATTACCACTGGTTATGCACGAGTAACAGCAACTTTTACTTTATTCTCGCTGTAGATTTAATTGTGAGGATGATACACATGCAATGTCTACAATGTTCTCTTTCCATTTTTTGTTCTCACATAGGAAAGACCTATTGCATCAACAGAACAATACTGAGAAGATGTGGTAGGATGGTTTCTAATTGATCACTCTTATGTTTATTTTCTTATTTCTTAGTTGAGCACATATGATAGTGCCCTTGCAGTAGCAGAGTGTAGCTTGGCCCTGACGAATGCCAGTGATACTTCACAGTAAGGCAGAAACATGTTGGCCCTGTATAGATCTTTGTTTTGATTTCTACCAAGCAAGTTAGACAGTGATTATTTCACACTGTCAGTCCACTATTTTTTTAATCTGACGTCCAGGTAAACACTATTAAAGGTCTTTGTTTGCCTTGATAGCCATTTTAATGCACTTCACTTTTCTTATTTTTTGCACTGCACATATCAGTCCCACTATCTAGACTTACAACTGTGGTAACCATACCTTGGTCTTGTGATGCGTTGCTAATATCTAACTGGGTGATCGCACACAGACCTGGTTTTGGAAGTCCTAGATGATGAGGCTCCGCCATCAGGTGGGCTGATAGGACTTAATCAACAACAGTTGATAGTCTTTATTTGAATTATTTGTTGTGCAACCTTACCAGTGTTAATTGTTATATCTCAGCACCACTTGACCTACAGGCTTTGTTGTTATTTAGGTAGTTACAAAGGGGGTATTAGCCTGTTTGGTCGATAAACACTTCCCTCGGACCCTCTCTTACGAGTTGTTATGATAGTGTATGGAGCAGCCTCGGCTGCGGGTCTTTGTTTCTCTATTTAGCACCACACAGCAAATGTTGTAGTGCAATTTAGCTCACCCACTTTATTTATTTAGTTGTCTGTCTGTTGCAGTTCCTCACTATGGAGGAATTTGGTGGCTTAGCATTTGACGATGAGGATCTCAATTCCATCCTAAGTAACAACCCCAGCATATTAGATGACTTACCCTCCACCTCTACTCCCACGACAGAGGATGATTGGGTTAAACTTTTGAACCTAAAAAAGAATCACTCCCGTATCTCATTACACGGTGTGATTATGAACGAGTACCTACATGGTAAGTGTGCACCATCTGGCTTGATCGTCACCACGACACCCAGACTCTTTCTGAAAGATAAAGAATTCTTGAAAAATTGGGCTTTGATTGGATGGCGGTGCACCCGTGATTGGCTGGTTTTAATTATTAAAACAGCAAAGAAAACAGCTGATGCCTTATTGGTAGAGATCCAAGTTTTGGAGGGTCAAATCAACGCAGCTGTGCGGCCTGTGATCTACAAAAAGAACTTGGAAGATGCCAATAAAACGAACAAAGAATATTATGACAACATTCTGCTTAACAAAGTGGAGAAGTTCAAAAATGACTTGGCACGTTTCTCCATGGAATTGGCTTACCCCTACTTGAGTGACTCCTATGTAGCTCCTTCTACCAACTCCAAAGGTAGGAGATACGGGTCTAATTATTCTTCTTCGGGCTCGGACTCGGGCTCTAGTGATCAAGGGAACTCCAACACAGGCCCTAACACCGGGGCACGTGGTGGTGGTTTCCAACGAAGACCTAATAGAGGCCGGGGAGGACAACAGTACCCCAATCCGGGACAGTGGTGGCCCCCAGGCCCATGGAATTATCATCCCGGGGCGATGGGCCCCCCACCTATGGGTCACCCTATGCCCATGTATCCCCCAAACCCGTCATTCTACTATGATCAGTCTTTTTTATGGCAGGGCCGAGGCAGGAACCGCGGCAAAAGGAGAGGCCAACAAACTGTGAATTGGGCTCCTCAGCCCAACAAGACAGGCCCGACAACAGGAGCTGCGACCTAGTAGTGAACCTGAGCTCGAGGACTATGACACCGCTTGAGAACACTGTTTTGAACAAAGGGCTGGGCTTTGTTCCTACCAATACAGGCGATATGTTCAAATTGAGGTGCGAGCTCGAAAGTTTTTATAGGAAAATACGTCTGCATTTCTTCTTCAAAACATCTAGCTCTAACATGAACGAGTCCAATAATCTTGACCAAGGTGAACAGAATACCGGCCTTAGACCCAAATCGACATTTACTCCTCTGAACCAACAAGTACCAGCAAATGTCTTAGCTTTTGAACAAGCAGTGACACACGAGGTCACTAATACCGAACAACGACGGAAGACTTTTCATAACATGTCCAACTTAGAGAAATCAGCACTTTCTGCTCTGTCTAATGACAGGTCTCTGACTATCAAGCCGGCTGACAAGGGCGGAGCCATAGTGCTACAGGACACCACAATCTATCATCAAGAATGTCAACGACAACTAAATGACACCAAATCCTACCGTCACCTTAATGAAGACCCTACTCCCAGAATCTCGAATGACATCAAGAGTCTGGTGGAGGAAGGAACAGCAGAAGGCTGGATTACCCCTCACGAAGCAAGATATCTAATAACTACACACCCGGTTATTCCTTACTTCTACTGCCTTCCTAAAATACATAAGGCCCAGAGACCGCCCACGGGAAGGCCCATTATTTCTGGCATAGGTTCATTACTCGAGCCTTTATTTACCTTTGTGGATTTCTTCCTAAAACCTATCGTGAAGGAAACACCAACATACCTACAGGATACTGGTGATGTGCTCAGACTCCTGGCCGACATTGAGTTCAACGTTGAGACAGACCTACTGGTCAACTTCGACGTTGAATCATTGTATACGTCAATCCCGCAGCAAGAAACACTGGATTGCATCAGGAGCCTCCTTGAGGCTAGACAAATGGATACCATAACACCCGTTGCTTTCATCATGGAGTGTGCAAGGATCGCCATGATGGAAAACTTTTTTCAGTACCAGAACGATCTCTACCTCCAGGTGTCAGGGACCTCAATGGGGAGTGTCTTTGCGCCTAGCTTGGCAAACCTTTACATGCACCAATTCGAACAAGACCATGTATTGAACCACAGTAACCCCTTCATCCATCAGGTGGTACTGTGGAAACGATACATCGATGACATCTTGGTGATTTGGAGAGGGACGGTAACAGAGGTATCGTCCTTTCATACATGGTTAAACTCTAGGAATCAGTTTCTTAAGTTTACCATGGAGAGTAGCAAAGATAAATTGGCGTACCTTGACCTCCAGATCTTCCCGGCAGAGGGTGGCCAACAGAGTGAACTTTTTAAGAAACCGATGGCACGTAACTCGCTTCTGTCATTTCAGAGCTTTCATCCTCAATCACTACGCGAGAATTTACCTGTAGGCCAATTTCTCAGGGTTAGATGGAATTGTTCGTGTAACACCTTATACGAACATCATGCCAAGGAACTGGCACTCAACCTGAAAGATCGGCATTACCCTAACCAACTAATACGCCGGGCACGAAAGAGAGCATTGAACAACAATCGTGAGGCACTCCTGCAACACCAGAGGCCCGAGACTACCAGAGACCGGATGACTATGGTTCAAACTTTCACTACATCTTCCAATCAAGTGAAGAAAATCATACTGAAGCATTGGAAAATTCTCAATACAGGTGCAGGGACAATACCTCGCCCGTTGTTTGCATTTAAAAGAGGACCATCTATTCGAGATAACCTGGTGCACACTAGACCTCGCAACGAGATAAAACAAACCACCAACACCCTCTGGAATAGTAATCCAGTCCAAGGCCATTACCCCTGTGGGAACTGTGCTGCCTGTCCACAGACACGGAAGACCTTGACAATTGACATGGGCACGAACAGACCTTGGAGACTGACAAGGCACACAAACTGCAATTCAGAAAAAGTAATATACCTGATCACTTGCCTTTGCAAGAAGCAATATGTGGGTCATACAACGCGGATGATTAAGTCTCGCATCAGCGAACATAAAAGCACAATCCGTTGCAGGAATCAATCTACAGGCCTCACCAATCACTTTCTGGAAGCAAATCATAAAGTTGATGATTTGTTCTGGGTTGTGCTGGAACAGCCATACATTCCACAACATATTACTGATGTCTCCCACTTTCTCTTTGTTAAGGAGCAACGGTGGATTTACAGATTGAAATCTGATGTCAACGGACTGAATGACAGCATTCCATGGTTATCCATCTGAACACAACACTTGCCATTGGGTGCCCTTTGATATCACAACAAGGTGCGCTGACTACTGTAGATTGAGTTTCCCACATATCTGTGGCGCTCACTATATCAGGCACCTTTTTAATTACTTTTCAGGTTCAAAAACTTGGGTGTCTACTGACCCACCCATTTCCAGACTTACCAATATAAGCAGCAATTTTGATCATTTCCATCATTGATCTTAATCTTGATCTTCCATCTTTCATTAATATCTTATGATAGTGCCTAGGGGTCCAGGGAAGTATGATAGCATATCTTTCCCCTGATCCACATTTAGTCATTGCTGGTTTTAGGCCGTGCAGTGTCCTCCACGCTACCTATGACTGGCAATCACCCAGTGATTTCAGCAACGAACATCATTGTCCAATGGTATTAACAAAGAAATGATCTTTGCTTTAATTTTGATGACAATTGCGCCGCGGCGCCTGTTTTGGCAATAATAATACTGTTCTCATAGCTTCCGCATAGATGCGGTGGGCAGTGCTGAGCATGGAGGTTATTGCGCAAAGGCGATACATACTTAGGCAGTGTCTCGCTCCCGACGTGTAACGAGAGAAAGTACACCGCCAACGGTCATGCGCTGTGCACTTCAGTGGGCGCACTTGCCTCCACGCATGCGCGCCCGTTGTTCGTGTTAGTTTGCGCACGTGCGGGGGATAACTGTCCTACACAGCGCAATGGCAGCGCGTCAGAAGGACGGCCCAGCTGAGTTCTATCATTCAATCAGCTGCGCTATAAATAGACGGAAGTCCTGTCCATCGGTGCCTCCCCTTCGGCTCGTGATTCCGCCGCAAGGTACCGACGGACAGGTAAGATGGGACCGGGCTGCTCAGACCTAGGGGGCTGTAGGCATTAGTTTATAGTTTTGCCACTCTATTTGATGGATAGTAAAGATTGCTGGGACACTATTCCACCAGTTATTAGCAGCATTAACAAACGGCTGTTTTTTAGACATCAGCCGGTGCCTTGGCATAACGCTGTGGTACAAAACTCCCCCCATGAACACACTGAAGGGGACCAGATACCTGAGTCACTCATGGTACTGGGTAGTATAGGCCCAAGGGACTAACGAGTCTTTAGTTTGGCCTTCCCGCTTGAGGAATAGCTTAAGTTTAGGGGAGACACCTTCCATCATTTGTAAACAGCAACATTTCCCAGCGGTTTACATAGACATCGGTAGATGTCGTGGGACAACCATTTAGTACCCCATTGACAATCATTGAAGGGGATCAGATACCTTAGCTGTCCGATGAGGCCATCAAAGACACCGGTGGGTTACTAGTTACAGACAGATAAGAAAATAGGTGGGTTTCTTTAACAGTACACAGAGGTCGTATCCTCAAGACATGCATCTATCACAGAGATTGTCTTTGTATGTTTAGAGCGGTGCCTTATTCGTCCGAGCAGTTGCCGGGTGAGGTGAGGTCTACTTCCCATAAACTGATGGGTAAGTGTCAAACTTTTGTATGTTTATTCTTTTTGTGATGTAATATAATACACTTTATATGCGACTATCACAGAGGCGTGATGGTCCAGTCTGAGAGTATTCTATATTACCACTGGTTATGCACGAGTAACAGCAACTTTTACTTTATTCTCGCTGTAGATTTAATTGTGAGGATGATACACATGCAATGTCTACAATGTTCTCTTTCCATTTTTTGTTCTCACATAGGAAAGACCTATTGCATCAACAGAACAATACTGAGAAGATGTGGTAGGAAGGTTTCTAATTGATCACTCTTATGTTTATTTTCTTATTTCTTAGTTGAGCACATATGATAGTGCCCTTGCAGTAGCAGAGTGTAGCTTGGCCCTGACGAATGCCAGTGATACTTCACAGTAAGGCAGAAACATGTTGGCCCTGTATAGATCTTTGTCTTGATTTCTACCAAGCAAGTTAGACAGTGATTATTTCACACTGTCAGTCCACTATTTTTTTAATCTGACGTCCAGGTAAACACTATTAAAGGTCTTTGTTTGCCTTGATAGCCATTTTAATGCACTTCACTTTTCTTATTTTTTGCACTGCACATATCAGTCCCACTATCTAGACTTACAACTGTGGTAACCATACCTTGGTCTTGTGATGCGTTGCTAATATCTAACTGGGTGATCGCACACAGACCTGGTTTTGGAAGTCCTAGATGATGAGGCTCCGCCATCAGGTGGGCTGATAGGACTTAATCAACAACAGTTGATAGTCTTTATTTGAATTATTTGTTGTGCAACCTTACCAGTGTTAATTGTTATATCTCAGCACCACTTGACCTACAGGCTTTGTTGTTATTTAGGTAGTTACACAGGGGGTATTAGCCTGTTTGGTCGTTAAACACTTCCCTCGGACCCTCTCTTACGAGTTGTTATGATAGTGTATGGAGCAGCCTCGGCTGCGGGTCTTTGTTTCTCTATTTAGCACCACACAGCAAATGTTGTAGTGCAATTTAGCTCACCCACTTTATTTATTTAGTTGTCTGTCTGTTGCAGTTCCTCACTATGGAGGAATTTGGTGGCTTAGCATTTGACGATGAGGATCTCAATTCCATCCTAAGTAACAACCCCAGCATATTAGATGACTTACCCTCCACCTCTACTCCCACGACAGAGGATGATTGGGTTAAACTTTTGAACCTGAAAAAGAATCACTCCCGTATCTCATTACACGGTGTGATTATGAACGAGTACCTACATGGTAAGTGTGCACCATCTGGCTTGATCGTCACCACGACACCCAGACTCTTTCTGAAAGATAAAGAATTCTTGAAAAATTGGGCTTTGATTGGATGGCGGTGCACCCGTGATTGGCTGGTTTTAATTATTAAAACAGCAAAGAAAACAGCTGATGCCTTATTGGTAGAGATCCAAGTTTTGGAGGGTCAAATCAACGCAGCTGTGCGGCCTGTGATCTACAAAAAGAACTTGGAAGATGCCAATAAAACGAACAAAGAATATTATGACAACATTCTGCTTAACAAAGTGGAGAAGTTCAAAAAAGACTTGGCAGTTTCTCCATGGAATTGGCTTACCCCTACTTGAGTGACTCCTATGTAGCTCCTTCTACCAACTCCAAAGGTAGGAGATACGGGTCTAATTATTCTTCTTCGGGCTCGGACTCGGGCTCTAGTGATCAAGGGAACTCCAACACAGGCCCTAACACCGGGACACGTGGTGGTGGTTTCCAACGAAGACCTAATAGAGGCCGGGGAGGACAACAGTACCCCAATCCGGGACAGTGGTGGCCCCCAGGCCCATGGAATTATCATCCCGGGGCGATGGGCCCCCCCACCTATGGGCCCCCCACCTATGGGTCACCCTATGTCCATGTATCCCCCAAACCCGTCATTCTACTATGATCAGTCTTTTTTATGGCAGGGCAGAGGCAGGAACCGCGGCAAAAGGAGAGGCCAACAAACTGTGAATTGGGCTCCTCAGCCCAACAAGACAGGCCCGACAACAGGAGCTGCGACCTAGTAGTGAACCTGAGCTCGAGGACTATGACACCACTTGAGAACACTGTTTTGAACAAAGGGCTGGGCTTTGTTCCTACCAATACAGGCGATATGTTTAAATTGAGGTGCGAGCTCGAAAGTTTTTATAGGAAAATACGTCTGCATTTCTTCTTCAAAACATCTAGCTCTAACATGAACGAGTCCAATAATCTTGACCAAGGTGAACAGAATACCGGCCTTAGACCCAAATCGACATTTACTCCTCTGAACCAACAAGTACCAGCAAATGTCTTAGCTTTTGAACAAGCAGTGACACACAAGGTCACTAATACCGAACAACGACGGAAGACTTTTCATAACATGTCCAACTTAGAGAAATCAGCACTTTCTGCTCTGTCTAATGACAGGTCTCTGACTATCAAGCCGGCTGACAAGGGCGGAGCCATAGTGCTACAGGACACCACAATCTATCATCAAGAATGTCAACGACAACTAAATGACACCAAATCCTACCGTCTCCTTAATGAAGACCCTACTCCCAGAATCTCGAATGACATCAAGAGTCTGGTGGAGGAAGGAACAGCAGAAGGCTGGATTACCCCTCACGAAGCAAGATATCTAATAACTACACACCCGGTTATTCCTTACTTCTACTGCCTTCCTAAAATACATAAGGCCCAGAGACCGCCCCCGGGAAGGCCCAATATTTCGGGCATAGGTTCATTACTCGAGCCTTTATCTACCTTTGTGGATTTCCTCCTAAAACCTATCGTGAAGGAAACACCAACATACCTACAGGATACTGGTGATGTGCTCAGACTCCTGGCCGACATTGAGTTCAACGTTGAGACAGACCTACTGGTCAGCTTCGTCGTTGAATCATTGTATACGTCAATACCGCAGCAAAAAACACTGGATTGCATCAGGAGCCTCCTTGAGGCTAGACAAATGGATACCATAACACCCGTTGCTTTCATCATGGAGTGTGCAAGGATCGCCATGATGGAAAACTTTTTTCAGTACCAGAACGATCTCTACCTCCAGGTGTCAGGGACCTCAATGGGGAGTGTCTTTGCGCCTAGCTTGGCAAACCTTTACATGCACCAATTCGAACAAGACCATGTATTGAACCACAGTAACCCCTTCATCCATCAGGTGGTACTGTGGAAACGATACATCGATGACATCTTGGTGATTTGGAGAGGGACGGTAACAGAGGTATCGTCCTTTCATACATGGTTAAACTCTAGGAATCAGTTTCCTAAGTTTACCATGGAGAGTAGCAAAGATAAATTGGCGTACCTTGACCTCCAGATCTTCCCGGCAGAGGGTGGCCTACAGAGTGAACTTTTTAAGAAACCGATGGCACGTAACTCGCTTCTGTCATTTCAGAGCTTTCATCCTCAATCACTACGCGAGAATTTACCTGTAGGCCAATTTCTCAGGGTTAGACGGAATTGTTCGTCTAACACCTTATACGAACATCATGCCAAGGAACTGGCACTCAACCTGAAAGATCGGCATTACCATAACCAACTAATACGCCGGGCACGAAAGAGAGCATTGAACAACAATCGTGAGGCACTCCTGCAACACCAGAGGCCCGAGACTACCAGAGACCGGATGACTATGGTTCAAACTTTCACTACATCTTCCAATCAAGTGAAGAAAATCATACTGAAGCATTGGAAAATTCTCAATACAGGTGCAGGGACAATACCTCGCCCGTTGTTTGCATTTAAAAGAGGACCATCTATTCGAGATAACCTGGTGCACACTAGACCTCGCAACGAGATGAAACAAACCACCAACACCCTCTGGAATAGTAATCCAGTCCAAGGCCATTACCCCTGTGGGAACTGTGCTGCCTGTCCACAGACACGGAAGACCTTGACAATTGACATGGGCATGAACAGACCTTGGAGACTGACAAGGCACACAAACTGCAATTCAGAAAAAGTAATATACCTGATCACTTGCCCTTGCAAGAAGCAATATGTGGGTCATACAACGCGGATGATTATGTCTCGCATCAGCGAACATAAAAGCACAATCCGTTGCAGGAAGCAATCTACAGGCCTCACCAATCACTTTCTGGAAGCAAATCATAAAGTTGAGGATTTGTTCTGGGTTGTGCTGGAACAGCCATACATTCCACAACATATTACTGATGTCTCCCACTTTCTCTTTGTTAAGGAGCAACGGTGGATTTACAGATTGAAACCTGATGTCAACGGACTGAATGACAGCATTCCATGGTTATCCATCTGAACACAACACTTGCCATTGGGTGCCCTTTGATATCACAACAAGGTGCGCTGACTACTGTAGATTGAGTTTCCCACATATCTGTGGCGCTCACTATATCAGGCACCTTTTTAATTACTTTTCAGGTTCAAAAACTTGGGTGTCTACTGACCCACCCATTTCCAGACTTACCAATATAAGCAGCAATTTTGATCATTTCCATCATTGATCTTAATCTTGATCTCCCATCTTTCATTAATATCTTATGATAGCGCCTAGGGGTCCAGGGAAGTATGATAGCATATCTTTCCCCTGATCCACATTTAGTCATTGCTGGTTTTAGGCCGTGCAGTGTCCTCCACGCTACCTATGACTGGCAATAACCCAGTGATTTCAGCAACGAACATCATTGTCCAATGGTATTAACAAAGAAATGATCTTTGCTTTAATTTTGATGACAATTGCGCCGCGGCGCCTGTTTTGGCAATAATAATACTGTTCTCATAGCTTCCGCATAGATGTGGTGGGCAGTGCTGAGCATGGATGTTATTGCGCAAAGGCGATACATACTTAGGCAGTGTCTCGCTCCCGACGTGTAACGAGAGAAAGTACACCGCCAACGGTCATGCGCTGTGCACTTCAGTGGGCGCACTTGCCTCCACGCATGCGCGCCCGTTGTTCGTGTTAGTTTGCGCAAGCGCGGGGGATAACTGTCCTACACAGCGCAATGGCAGCGCGTCAGAAGGACGGCCCAGCTGAGTTCTATCATTCAATCAGCTGCGCTATAAATAGACGGAAGTCCTGTCCGTCGGTGCCTCCCCTTCGGCTCGTGATTCCGCCGCAAGGTACCGACGGACAGGTAAGATGGGACCGGGCTGCTCAGACCTAGGGGGCTGTAGGCATTAGTTTATAGTTTTGCCACTCTATTTGATGGATAGTAAAGATTGCTGGGACACTATTCCACCAGTTATTAGCAGCATTAACAAACGGCTGTTTTTTAGACATCAGCCGGTGCCTTGGCATAACGCTGTGGTACAAAACTCCCCCCATGAACACACTGAAGGGGACCAGATACCTGAGTCACTCATGGTACTAGGTAGTATAGGCCCAAGGGACTAACGAGTCTTTAGTTTGGCCTTCCCGCTTGAGGAATAGCTTAAGTTTAGGGGAGACACCTTCCATCATTTGTAAACAGCAACATTTCCCAGCGGTTTACATAGACACCGGTAGATGTCGTGGGACAACCATTTAGTACCCCATTGACAATCATTGAAGGGGATCAGATACCTTAGCTGTCCGATGAGGCCATCAAAGACACCGGTGGGTTACTAGTTACAGACAGATAAGAAAATAGGTGGGTTTCTTTAACAGTACACAGAGGTCGTATCCTCAAGACATGCATCTATCACAGAGATTGTCTTTGTATGTTTAGAGCGGTGCCTTATTCGTCCGAGCAGTTGCCGGGTGAGGTGAGGTCCACTTCCCATAAACTGATGGGTAAGTGTCAAACTTTTGTATGTTTATTCTTTTTGTGATGTAATATAATACACTTTATATGCGACTATCACAGAGGCGTGATGGTCCAGTCTGAGAGTATTCTATATTACCACTGGTTATGCACGAGTAACAGCAACTTTTACTTTATTCTCGCTGTAGATTTAATTGTGAGGATGATACACATGCAATGTCTACAATGTTCTCTTTCCATTTTTTGTTCTCACATAGGAAAGACCTATTGCATCAACAGAACAATACTGAGAAGATGTGGTAGGATGGTTTCTAATTGATCACTCTTATGTTTATTTTCTTATTTCTTAGTTGAGCACATATGATAGTGCCCTTGCAGTAGCAGAGTGTAGCTTGGCCCTGACGAATGCCAGTGATACTTCACAGTAAGGCAGAAACATGTTGGCCCTGTATAGATCTTTGTCTTGATTTCTACCAAGCAAGTTAGACAGTGATTATTTCACACTGTCAGTCCACTATTTTTTTAATCTGACGTCCAGGTAAACACTATTAAAGGTCTTTGTTTGCCTTGATAGCCATTTTAATGCACTTCACTTTTCTTATTTTTTGCAATGCACATATCAGTCCCACTATCTAGACTTACAACTGTGGTAACCATACCTTGGTCTTGTGATCCGTTGCTAATATCTAACTGGGTGATCGCACACAGACCTGGTTTTGGAAGTCCTAGATGATGAGGCTCCGCCATCAGGTGGGCTGATAGGACTTAATCAACAACAGTTGATAGTCTTTATTTGAATTATTTGTTGTGCAACCTTACCAGTGTTAATTGTTATATCTCAGCACCACTTGACCTACAGGCTTTGTTGTTATTTAGGTAGTTACACAGGGGGTATTAGCCTGTTTGGTCGTTAAACACTTCCCTCGGACCCTCTCTTACGAGTTGTTATGATAGTGTATGGAGCAGCCTCGGCTGCGGGTCTTTGTTTCTCTATTTAGCACCACACAGCAAATGTTGTAGTGCAATTTAGCTCACCCACTTTATTTATTTAGTTGTCTGTCTGTTGCAGTTCCTCACTATGGAGGAATTTGGTGGCTTAGCATTTGACGATGAGGATCTCAATTCCATCCTAAGTAACAACCCCAGCATATTAGATGACTTACCCTCCACCTCTACTCCCACGACAGAGGATGATTGGGTTAAACTTTTGAACCTGAAAAAGAATCACTCCCGTATCTCATTACACGGTGTGATTATGAACGAGTACCTACATGGTAAGTGTGCACCATCTGGCTTGATCGTCACCACGACACCCAGACTCTTTCTGAAAGATAAAGAATTCTTGAAAAATTGGGCTTTGATTGGATGGCGGTGCACCCGTGATTGGCTGGTTTTAATTATTAAAACAGCAAAGAAAACAGCTGATGCCTTATTGGTAGAGATCCAAGTTTTGGAGGGTCAAATCAACGCAGCTGTGCGGCCTGTGATCTACAAAAAGAACTTGGAAGATGCCAATAAAACGAACAAAGAATATTATGACAACATTCTGCTTAACAAAGTGGAGAAGTTCAAAAAAGACTTGGCACGTTTCTCCATGGAATTGGCTTACCCCTACTTGAGTGACTCCTATGTAGCTCCTTCTACCAACTCCAAAGGTAGGAGATACGGGTCTAATTATTCTTCTTCGGGCTCGGACTCGGGCTCTAGTGATCAAGGGAACTCCAACACAGGCCCTAACACCGGGACACGTGGTGGTGGTTTCCAACGAAGACCTAATAGAGGCCGGGGAGGACAACAGTACCCCAATCCGGGACAGTGGTGGCCCCCAGGCCCATGGAATTATCATCCCGGGGCGATGGGCCCCCCACCTATGGGTCACCCTATGTCCATGTATCCCCCAAACCCGTCATTCTACTATGATCAGTCTTTTTTATGGCAGGGCCGAGGCAGGAACCGCGGCAAAAGGAGAGGCCAACAAACTGTGAATTGGGCTCCTCAGCCCAACAAGACAGGCCCGACAACAGGAGCTGCGACCTAGTAGTGAACCTGAGCTCGAGGACTATGACACCGCTTGAGAACACTGTTTTGAACAAAGGGCTGGGCTTTGTTCCTACCAATACAGGCGATATGTTCAAATTGAGGTGCGAGCTCGAAAGTTTTTACAGGAAAATACGTCTGCATTTCTTCTTCAAAACATCTAGCTCTAACATGAACGAGTCCAATAATCTTGACCAAGGTGAACAGAATACCGGCCTTAGACCCAAATCGACATTTACTCCTCTGAACCAACAAGTACCAGCAAATGTCTTAGCTTTTGAACAAGCAGTGACACACAAGGTCACTAATACCGAACAACGACGGAAGACTTTTCATAACATGTCCAACTTAGAGAAATCAGCACTTTCTGCTCTGTCTAATGACAGGTCTCTGACTATCAAGCCGGCTGACAAGGGCGGAGCCATAGTGCTACAGGACACCACAATCTATCATCAAGAATGTCAACGACAACTAAATGACACCAAATCCTACCGTCTCCTTAATGAAGACCCTACTCCCAGAATCTCGAATGACATCAAGAGTCTGGTGGAGGAAGGAACAGCAGAAGGCTGGATTACCCCTCACGAAGCAAGATATCTAATAACTACACACCCGGTTATTCCTTACTTCTACTGCCTTCCTAAAATACATAAGGCCCAGAGACCGCCCCCGGGAAGGCCCAATATTTCGGGCATAGGTTCATTACTCGAGCCTTTATCTACCTTTGTGGATTTCCTCCTAAAACCTATCGTGAAGGAAACACCAACATACCTACAGGATACTGGTGATGTGCTCAGACTCCTGGCCGACATTGAGTTCAACGTTGAGACAGACCTACTGGTCAGCTTCGTCGATGAATCATTGTATACGTCAATACCGCAGCAAAAAACACTGGATTGCATCAGGAGCCTCCTTGAGGCTAGACAAATGGATACCATAACACCCGTTGCTTTCATCATGGAGTGTGCAAGGATCGCCATGATGGAAAACTTTTTTCAGTACCAGAACGATCTCTACCTCCAGGTGTCAGGGACCTCAATGGGGAGTGTCTTTGCGCCTAGCTTGGCAAACCTTTACATGCACCAATTCGAACAAGACCATGTATTGAACCACAGTAACCCCTTCATCCATCAGGTGGTACTGTGGAAACGATACATCGATGACATCTTGGTGATTTGGAGAGGGACGGTAACAGAGGTATCGTCCTTTCATACATGGTTAAACTCTAGGAATCAGTTTCCTAAGTTTACCATGGAGAGTAGCAAAGATAAATTGGCGTACCTTGACCTCCAGATCTTCCCGGCAGAGGGTGGCCTACAGAGTGAACTTTTTAAGAAACCGATGGCACGTAACTCGCTTCTGTCATTTCAGAGCTTTCATCCTCAATCACTACGCGAGAATTTACCTGTAGGCCAATTTCTCAGGGTTAGACGGAATTGTTCGTCTAACACCTTATACGAACATCATGCCAAGGAACTGGCACTCAACCTGAAAGATCGGCATTACCCTAACCAACTAATACGCCGGGCACGAAAGAGAGCATTGAACAACAATCGTGAGGCACTCCTGCAACACCAGAGGCCCGAGACTACCAGAGACCGGATGACTATGGTTCAAACTTTCACTACATCTTCCAATCAAGTGAAGAAAATCATACTGAAGCATTGGAAAATTCTCAATACAGGTGCAGGGACAATACCTCGCCCGTTGTTTGCATTTAAAAGAGGACCATCTATTCGAGATAACCTGGTGCACACTAGACCTCGCAACGAGATGAAACAAACCACCAACACCCTCTGGAATAGTAATCCAGTCCAAGGCCATTACCCCTGTGGGAACTGTGCTGCCTGTCCACAGACACGGAAGACCTTGACAATTGACATGGGCACGAACAGACCTTGGAGACTGACAAGGCACACAAACTGCAATTCAGAAAAAGTAATATACCTGATCACTTGCCCTTGCAAGAAGCAATATGTGGGTCATACAACGCGGATGATTATGTCTCGCATCAGCGAACATAAAAGCACAATCCGTTGCAGGAAGCAATCTACAGGCCTCACCAATCACTTTCTGGAAGCAAATCATAAAGTTGAGGATTTGTTCTGGGTTGTGCTGGAACAGCCATACATTCCACAACATATTACTGATGTCTCCCACTTTCTCTTTGTTAAGGAGCAACAGTGGATTTACAGATTGAAATCTGATGTCAACGGACTGAATGACAGCATTCCATGGTTATCCATCTGAACACAACACTTGCCATTGGGTGCCCTTTGATATCACAACAAGGTGCGCTGACTACTGTAGATTGAGTTTCCCACATATCTGTGGCGCTCACTATATCAGGCACCTTTTTAATTACTTTTCAGGTTCAAAAACTTGGGTGTCTACTGACCCACCCATTTCCAGACTTACCAATATAAGCAGCAATTTTGATCATTTCCATCATTGATCTTAATCTTGATCTCCCATCTTTCATTAATATCTTATGATAGCGCCTAGGGGTCCAGGGAAGTATGATAGCATATCTTTCCCCTGATCCACATTTAGTCATTGCTGGTTTTAGGCCGTGCAGTGTCCTCCACGCTACCTATGACTGGCAATAACCCAGTGATTTCAGCAACGAACATCATTGTCCAATGGTATTAACAAAGAAATGATCTTTGCTTTAATTTTGATGACAATTGCGCCGCGGCGCCTGTTTTGGCAATAATAATACTGTTCTCATAGCTTCCGCATAGATGTGGTGGGCAGTGCTGAGCATGGATGTTATTGCGCAAAGGCGATACATACTTAGGCAGTGTCTCGCTCCCGACGTGTAACGAGAGAAAGTACACCGCCAACGGTCATGCGCTGTGCACTTCAGTGGGCGCACTTGCCTCCACGCATGCGCGCCCGTTGTTCGTGTTAGTTTGCGCAAGCGCGGGGGATAACTGTCCTACACAGCGCAATGGCAGCGCGTCAGAAGGACGGCCCAGCTGAGTTCTATCATTCAATCAGCTGCGCTATAAATAGACGGAAGTCCTGTCCGTCGGTGCCTCCCCTTCGGCTCGTGATTCCGCCGCAAGGTACCGACGGACAGGTAAGATGGGACCGGGCTGCTCAGACCTAGGGGGCTGTAGGCATTAGTTTATAGTTTTGCCACTCTATTTGATGGATAGTAAAGATTGCTGGGACACTATTCCACCAGTTATTAGCAGCATTAACAAACAGCTGTTTTTTAGACATCAGCCGGTGCCTTGGCATAACGCTGTGGTACAAAACTCCCCCCATGAACACACTGAAGGGGACCAGATACCTGAGTCACTCATGGTACTAGGTAGTATAGGCCCAAGGGACTAACGAGTCTTTAGTTTGGCCTTCCTGCTTGAGGAATAGCTTAAGTTTAGGGGAGACACCTTCCATCATTTGTAAACTGCAACATTTCCCAGCGGTTTACATAGACATCGGTAGATGTCGTGGGACAACCATTTAGTACCCCATTGACAATCATTGAAGGGGATCAGATACCTTAGCTGTCCGATGAGGCCATCAAAGACACCGGTGGGTTACTAGTTACAGACAGATAAGAAAATAGGTGGGTTTCTTTAACAGTACACAGAGGTCGTATCCTCAAGACATGCATCTATCACAGAGATTGTCTTTGTATGTTTAGAGCGGTGCCTTATTCGTCCGAGCAGTTGCCGGGTGAGGTGAGGTCCACTTCCCATAAACTGATGGGTAAGTGTCAAACTTTTGTATGTTTATTCTTTTTGTGATGTAATATAATACACTTTATATGCGACTATCACAGAGGCGTGATGGTCCAGTCTGAGAGTATTCTATATTACCACTGGTTATGCACGAGTAACAGCAACTTTTACTTTATTCTCGCTGTAGATTTAATTGTGAGGATGATACACATGCAATGTCTACAATGTTCTCTTTCCATTTTTTGTTCTCACATAGGAAAGACCTATTGCATCAACAGAACAATACTGAGAAGATGTGGTAGGATGGTTTCTAATTGATCACTCTTATGTTTATTTTCTTATTTCTTAGTTGAGCACATATGATAGTGCCCTTGCAGTAGCAGAGTGTAGCTTGGCCCTGACGAATGCCAGTGATACTTCACAGTAAGGCAGAAACATGTTGGCCCTGTATAGATCTTTGTCTTGATTTCTACCAAGCAAGTTAGACAGTGATTATTTCACACTGTCAGTCCACTATTTTTTTAATCTGACGTCCAGGTAAACACTATTAAAGGTCTTTGTTTGCCTTGATAGCCATTTTAATGCACTTCACTTTTCTTATTTTTTGCAATGCACATATCAGTCCCACTATCTAGACTTACAACTGAGGTAACCATACCTTGGTCTTGTGATGCGTTGCTAATATCTAACTGGGTGATCGCACACAGACCTGGTTTTGGAAGTCCTAGATGATGAGGCTCCGCCATCAGGTGGGCTGATAGGACTTAATCAACAACAGTTGATAGTCTTTATTTGAATTATTTGTTGTGCAACCTTACCAGTGTTAATTGTTATATCTCAGCACCACTTGACCTACAGGCTTTGTTGTTATTTAGGTAGTTACACAGGGGGTATTAGCCTGTTTGGTCGTTAAACACTTCCCTCGGACCCTCTCTTACGAGTTGTTATGATAGTGTATGGAGCAGCCTCGGCTGCGGGTCTTTGTTTCTCTATTTAGCACCACACAGCACATGTTGTAGTGCAATTTAGCTCACCCACTTTATTTATTTAGTTGTCTGTCTGTTGCAGTTCCTCACTATGGAGGAATTTGGTGGCTTAGCATTTGACGATGAGGATCTCAATTCCATCCTAAGTAACAACCCCAGCATATTAGATGACTTACCCTCCACCTCTACTCCCACGACAGAGGATGATTGGGTTAAACTTTTGAACCTGAAAAAGAATCACTCCCGTATCTCATTACACGGTGTGATTATGAACGAGTACCTACATGGTAAGTGTGCACCATCTGGCTTGATCGTCACCACGACACCCAGACTCTTTCTGAAAGATAAAGAATTCTTGAAAAATTGGGCTTTGATTGGATGGCGGTGCACCCGTGATTGGCTGGTTTTAATTATTAAAACAGCAAAGAAAACAGCTGATGCCTTATTGGTAGAGATCCAAGTTTTGGATGGTCAAATCAACGCAGCTGTGCGGCCTGTGATCTACAAAAAGAACTTGGAAGATGCCAATAAAACGAACAAAGAATATTATGACAACATTCTGCTTAACAAAGTGGAGAAGTTCAAAAAAGACTTGGCACGTTTCTCCATGGAATTGGCTTACCCCTACTTGAGTGACTCCTATGTAGCTCCTTCTACCAACTCCAAAGGTAGGAGATACGGGTCTAATTATTCTTCTTCGGGCTCCGACTCGGGCTCTAGTGATCAAGGGAACTCCAACACAGGCCCTAACACCGGGACACGTGGTGGTGGTTTCCAACGAAGACCTAATAGAGGCCGGGGAGGACAACAGTACCCCAATCCGGGACAGTGGTGGCCCCCAGGCCCATGGAATTATCATCCCGGGGCGATGGGCCCCCCACCTATGGGTCACCCTATGCCCATGTATCCCCCAAACCCGTCATTCTACTATGATCAGTCTTTTTTATGGCAGGGCCGAGGCAGGAACCGCGGCAAAAGGAGAGGCCAACAAACTGTGAATTGGGCTCCTCAGCCCAACAAGACAGGCCCGACAACAGGAGCTGAGACCTAGTAGTGAACCTGAGCTCGAGGACTATGACACTGCTTGAGAACACTGTTTTGAACAAAGGGCTGGGCTTTGTTCCTACCAATACAGGCGATATGTTCAAATTGAGGTGCGAGCTCGAAAGTTTTTATAGGAAAATACGTCTGCATTTCTTCTTCAAAACATCTAGCTCTAACATGAACGAGTCCAATAATCTTGACCAAGGTGAACAGAATACCGGCCTTAGACCCAAATCGACATTTACTCCTCTGAACCAACAAGTACCAGCAAATGTCTTAGCTTTTGAACAAGCAGTGACACACGAGGTCACTAATACCGAACAACGACGGAAGACTTTTCATAACATGTCCAACTTAGAGAAATCAGCACTTTCTGCTCTGTCTAATGACAGGTCTCTGACTATCAAGCCGGCTGACAAGGGCGGAGCCATAGTGCTACAGGACACCACAATCTATCATCAAGAATGTCAACGACAACTAAATGACACCAAATCCTACCGTCTCCTTAATGAAGACCCTACTCCCAGAATCTCGAATGACATCAAGAGTCTGGTGGAGGAAGGAACAGCAGAAGGCTGGATTACCCCTCACGAAGCAAGATATCTAATAACTACACACCCGGTTATTCCTTACTTCTACTGCCTTCCTAAAATACATAAGGCCCAGAGACCGCCCCCGGGAAGGCCCATTATTTCGGGCATAGGTTCATTACTCGAGCCTTTATCTACCTTTGTGGATTTCTTCCTAAAACCTATCGTGAAGGAAACACCAACATACCTACAGGATACTGGTGATGTGCTCAGACTCCTGGCCGACATTGAGTTCAACGTTGAGACAGACCTACTGGTCAGCTTCGACGTTGAATCATTGTATACGTCAATCCCGCAGCAAGAAACACTGGATTGCATCAGGAGCCTCCTTGAGGCTAGACAAATGGATACCATAACACCCGTTGCTTTCATCATGGAGTGTGCAAGGATCGCCATGATGGAAAACTTTTTTCAGTACCAGAACGATCTCTACCTCCAGGTGTCAGGGACCTCAATGGGGAGTGCCTTTGCGCCTAGCTTAGCAAACCTTTACATGCACCAATTCGAACAAGACCATGTATTGAACCACAGTAACCCCTTCATCCATCAGGTGGTACTGTGGAAACGATACATCGATGACATCTTGGTGATTTGGAGAGGGACGGTAACAGAGGTATTGTCCTTTCATACATGGTTAAACTCTAGGAATCAGTTTCTTAAGTTTACCATGGAGAGTAGCAAAGATAAATTGGCGTACCTTGACCTCCAGATCTTCCCGGCAGAGGGTGGCCTACAGAGTGAACTTTTTAAGAAACCGATGGCACGTAACTCGCTTCTGTCATTTCAGAGCTTTCATCCTCAATCACTACGCGAGAATTTACCTGTAGGCCAATTTCTCAGGGTTAGACGGAATTGTTCGTCTAACACCTTATACGAACATCATGCCAAGGAACTGGCACTCAACCTGAAAGATCGGCATTACCCTAACCAACTAATACGCCGGGCACGAAAGAGAGCATTGAACAACAATCGTGAGGCACTCCTGCAACACCAGAGGCCCGAGACTACCAGAGACCGGATGACTATGGTTCAAACTTTCACTACATCTTCCAATCAAGTGAAGAAAATCATACTGAAGCATTGGAAAATTCTCAATACAGGTGCAGGGACAATACCTCGCCCGTTGTTTGCATTTAAAAGAGGACCATCTATTCGAGATAACCTGGTGCACACTAGACCTCGCAACGAGATAAAACAAACCACCAACACCCTCTGGAATAGTAATCCAGTCCAAGGCCATTACCCCTGTGGGAACTGTGCTGCCTGTCCACAGACACGGAAGACCTTGACAATTGACATGGGCACGAACAGACCTTGGAGACTGACAAGGCACACAAACTGCAATTCAGAAAAAGTAATATACCTGATCACTTGCCCTTGCAAGAAGCAATATGTGGGTCATACAACGCGGATGATTAAGTCTCGCATCAGCGAACATAAAAGCACAATCCGTTGCAGGAAGCAATCTACAGGCCTCACCAATCACTTTCTGGAAGCAAATCATAAAGTTGAGGATTCGTTCTGGGTTGTGCTGGAACAGCCATACATTCCACAACATATTACTGATGTCTCCCACTTTCTCTTTGTTAAGGAGCAACGGTGGATTTACAGATTGAAATCTGATGTCAACGGACTGAATGACAGCATTCCATGGTTATCCATCTGAACACAACACTTGCGATTGGGTGCCCTTTGATATCACAACAAGGTGCGCTGACTACTGTAGATTGAGTTTCCCACATATCTGTGGCGCTCACTATATCAGGCACCTTTTTAATTACTTTTCAGGTTCAAAAACTTGGGTGTCTACTGACCCACCCATTTCCAGACTTACCAATATAAGCAGAAATTTTGATCATTTCCATCATTGATCTTAATCTTGATCTCCCATCTTTCATTAATATCTTATGATAGCGCCTAGGGGTCCAGGGAAGTATGATAGCATATCTTTCCCCTGATCCACATTTAGTCATTGCTGGTTTTAGGCCGTGCAGTGTCCTCCACGCTACCTATGACTGGCAATCACCCAGTGATTTCAGCAACGAACATCATTGTCCAATGGTATTAACAAAGAAATGATCTTTGCTTTAATTTTGATGACAATTGCGCCGCGGCGCCTGTTTTGGCAATAATAATACTGTTCTCATAGCTTCCGCATAGATGCGGTGGGCAGTGCTGAGCATGGAGGTTATTGCGCAAAGGCGATACATACTTAGGCAGTGTCTCGCTCCCGACGTGTAACGAGAGAAAGTACACCGCCAACGGTCATGCGCTGTGCACTTCAGTGGGCGCACTTGCCTCCACGCATGCGCGCCCGTTGTTCGTGTTAGTTTGCGCGGGGGATAACTGTCCTACACAGCGCAATGGCAGCGCGTCAGAAGGACGGCCCAGCTGAGTTCTATCATTCAATCAGCTGCGCTATAAATAGACGGAAGTCCTGTCCGTCGGTGCCTCCCCTTTGGCTCGTGATTCCGCCGCAAGGTACCGACGGACAGGTAAGATGGGACCGGGCTGCTCAGACCTAGGGGGCTGTAGGCATTAGTTTATAGTTTTGCCACTCTATTTGATGGATAGTAAAGATTGCTGGGACACTATTCCACCAGTTATTAGCAGCATTAACAAACGGCTGTTTTTTAGACATCAGCCGGTGCCTTGGCATAACGCTGTGGTACAAAACTCCCCCCATGAACACACTGAAGGGGACCAGATACCTGAGTCACTCATGGTACTGGGTAGTATAGGCCCAAGGGACTAACGAGTCTTTAGTTTGGCCTTCCCGCTTGAGGAATAGCTTAAGTTTAGGGGAGACACCTTCCATCATTTGTAAACAGCAACATTTCCCAGCGGTTTACATAGACATCGGTAGATGTCGTGGGACAACCATTTAGTACCCCATTGACAATCATTGAAGGGGATCAGATACCTTAGCTGTCCGATGAGGCCATCAAAGACACCGGTGGGTTACTAGTTACAGACAGATAAGAAAATAGGTGGGTTTCTTTAACAGTACACAGAGGTCGTATCCTCAAGACATGCATCTATCACAGAGATTGTCTTTGTATGTTTAGAGCGGTGCCTTATTCGTCCGAGCAGTTGCCGGGTGAGGTGAGGTCCACTTCCCATAAACTGATGGGTAAGTGTCAAACTTTTGTATGTTTATTCTTTTTGTGATGTAATATAATACACTTTATATGCGACTATCACAGAGGCGTGATGGTCCAGTCTGAGAGTATTCTATATTACCACTGGTTATGCACGAGTAACAGCAACTTTTACTTTATTCTCGCTGTAGATTTAATTGTGAGGATGATACACATGCAATGTCTACAATGTTCTCTTTCCATTTTTTGTTCTCACATAGGAAAGACCTATTGCATCAACAGAACAATACTGAGAAGATGTGGTAGGAAGGTTTCTAATTGATCACTCTTATGTTTATTTTCTTATTTCTTAGTTGAGCACATATGATAGTGCCCTTGCAGTAGCAGAGTGTAGCTTGGCCCTGACGAATGCCAGTGATACTTCACAGTAAGGCAGAAACATGTTGGCCCTGTATAGATCTTTGTCTTGATTTCTACCAAGCAAGTTAGACAGTGATTATTTCACACTGTCAGTCCACTATTTTTTTAATCTGACGTCCAGGTAAACACTATTAAAGGTCTTTGTTTGCCTTGATAGCCATTTTAATGCACTTCACTTTTCTTATTTTTTGCACTGCACATATCAGTCCCACTATCTAGACTTACAACTGTGGTAACCATACCTTGGTCTTGTGATGCGTTGCTAATATCTAACTGGGTGATCGCACACAGACCTGGTTTTGGAAGTCCTAGATGATGAGGCTCCGCCATCAGGTGGGCTGATAGGACTTAATCAACAACAGTTGATAGTCTTTATTTGAATTATTTGTTGTGCAACCTTACCAGTGTTAATTGTTATATCTCAGCACCACTTGACCTACAGGCTTTGTTGTTATTTAGGTAGTTACACAGGGGGTATTAGCCTGTTTGGTCGTTAAACACTTCCCTCGGACCCTCTCTTACGAGTTGTTATGATAGTGTATGGAGCAGCCTCGGCTGCGGGTCTTTGTTTCTCTATTTAGCACCACACAGCAAATGTTGTAGTGCAATTTAGCTCACCCACTTTATTTATTTAGTTGTCTGTCTGTTGCAGTTCCTCACTATGGAGGAATTTGGTGGCTTTGCATTTGACGATGAGGATCTCAATTCCATCCTAAGTAACAACCCCAGCATATTAGATGACTTACCCTCCACCTCTACTCCCACGACAGAGGATGATTGGGTTAAACTTTTGAACCTGAAAAAGAATCACTCCCGTATCTCATTACACGGTGTGATTATGAACGAGTACCTACATGGTAAGTGTGCACCATCTGGCTTGATCGTCACCACGACACCCAGACTCTTTCTGAAAGATAAAGAATTCTTGAAAAATTGGGCTTTGATTGGATGGCGGTGCACCCGTGATTGGCTGGTTTTAATTATTAAAACAGCAAAGAAAACAGCTGATGCCTTATTGGTAGAGATCCAAGTTTTGGAGGGTCAAATCAACGCAGCTGTGCGGCCTGTGATCTACAAAAAGAACTTGGAAGATGCCAATAAAACGAACAAAGAATATTATGACAACATTCTGCTTAACAAAGTGGAGAAGTTCAAAAAAGACTTGGCACGTTTCTCCATGGAATTGGCTTACCCCTACTTGAGTGACTCCTATGTAGCTCCTTCTACCAACTCCAAAGGTAGGAGATACGGGTCTAATTATTCTTCTTCGGGCTCGGACTCGGGCTCTAGTGATCAAGGGAACTCCAACACAGGCCCTAACACCGGGACACGTGGTGGTGGTTTCCAACGAAGACCTAATAGAGGCCGGGGAGGACAACAGTACCCCAATCCGGGACAGTGGTGGCCCCCAGGCCCATGGAATTATCATCCCGGGGCGATGGGCCCCCCACCTATGGGCCCCCCACCTATGGGTCACCCTATGCCCATGTATCCCCCAAACCCGTCATTCTACTATGATCAGTCTTTTTTATGGCAGGGCCGAGGCAGGAACCGCGGCAAAAGGAGAGGCCAACAAACTGTGAATTGGGCTCCTCAGCCCAACAAGACAGGCCCGACAACAGGAGCTGCGACCTAGTAGTGAACCTGAGCTCGAGGACTATGACACCGCTTGAGAACACTGTTTTGAACAAAGGGCTGGGCTTTGTTCCTACCAATACAGGCGATATGTTCAAATTGAGGTGCGAGCTCGAAAGTTTTTATAGGAAAATACGTCTGCATTTCTTCTTCAAAACATCTAGCTCTAACATGAACGAGTCCAATAATCTTGACCAAGGTGAACAGAATACCGGCCTTAGACCCAAATCGACATTTACTCCTCTGAACCAACAAGTACCAGCAAATGTCTTAGCTTTTGAACAAGCAGTGACACACAAGGTCACTAATACCGAACAACGACGGAAGACTTTTCATAACATGTCCAACTTAGAGAAATCAGCACTTTCTGCTCTGTCTAATGACAGGTCTCTGACTATCAAGCCGGCTGACAAGGGCGGAGCCATAGTGCTACAGGACACCACAATCTATCATCAAGAATGTCAACGACAACTAAATGACACCAAATCCTACCGTCTCCTTAATGAAGACCCTACTCCCAGAATCTCGAATGACATCAAGAGTCTGGTGGAGGAAGGAACAGCAGAAGGCTGGATTACCCCTCACGAAGCAAGATATCTAATAACTACACACCCGGTTATTCCTTACTTCTACTGCCTTCCTAAAATACATAAGGCCCAGAGACCGCCCCCGGGAAGGCCCATTATTTCGGGCATAGGTTCATTACTCGAGCCTTTATCTACCTTTGTGGATTTCTTCCTAAAACCTATCGTGAAGGAAACACCAACATACCTACAGGATACTGGTGATGTGCTCAGACTCCTGGCCGACATTGAGTTCAACGTTGAGACAGACCTACTGGTCAGCTTCGACGTTGAATCATTGTATACGTCAATCCCGCAGCAAGAAACACTGGATTGCATCAGGAGCCTCCTTGAGGCTAGACAAATGGATACCATAACACCCGTTGCTTTCATCATGGAGTGTGCAAGGATCGCCATGATGGAAAACTTTTTTCAGTACCAGAACGATCTCTACCTCCAGGTGTCAGGGACCTCAATGGGGAGTGCCTTTGCGCCTAGCTTAGCAAACCTTTACATGCACCAATTCGAACAAGACCATGTATTGAACCACAGTAACCCCTTCATCCATCAGGTGGTACTGTGGAAACGATACATCGATGACATCTTGGTGATTTGGAGAGGGACGGTAACAGAGGTATCGTCCTTTCATACATGGTTAAACTCTAGGAATCAGTTTCTTAAGTTTACCATGGAGAGTAGCAAAGATAAATTGGCGTACCTTGACCTCCAGATCTTCCCGGCAGAGGGTGGCCTACAGAGTGAACTTTTTAAGAAACCGATGGCACGTAACTCGCTTCTGTCATTTCAGAGCTTTCATCCTCAATCACTATGCGAGAATTTACCTGTAGGCCAATTTCTCAGGGTTAGACGGAATTGTTCGTCTAACACCTTATACGAACATCATGCCAAGGAACTGGCACTCAACCTGAAAGATCGGCATTACCCTAACCAACTAATACGCCGGGCACGAAAGAGAGCATTGAACAACAATCGTGAGGCACTCCTGCAACACCAGAGGCCCGAGACTACCAGAGACCGGATGACTATGGTTCAAACTTTCACTACATCTTCCAATCAAGTGAAGAAAATCATACTGAAGCATTGGAAAATTCTCAATACAGGTGCAGGGACAATACCTCGCCCGTTGTTTGCATTTAAAAGAGGACCATCTATTCGAGATAACCTGGTGCACACTAGACCTCGCAACGAGATAAAACAAACCACCAACACCCTCTGGAATAGTAATCCAGTCCAAGGCCATTACCCCTGTGGGAACTGTGCTGCCTGTCCACAGACACGGAAGACCTTGACAATTGACATAGGCACGAACAGACCTTGGAGACTGACAAGGCACACAAACTGCAATTCAGAAAAAGTAATATACCTGATCACTTGCCCTTGCAAGAAGCAATATGTGGGTCATACAACGCGGATGATTAAGTCTCGCATCAGCGAACATAAAAGCACAATCCGTTGCAGGAAGCAATCTACAGGCCTCACCAATCACTTTCTGGAAGCAAATCATAAAGTTGAGGATTTGTTCTGGGTTGTGCTGGAACAGCCATACATTCCACAACATATTACTGATGTCTCCCACTTTCTCTTTGTTAAGGAGCAACGGTGGATTTACAGATTGAAATCTGATGTCAACGGACTGAATGACAGCATTCCATGGTTATCCATCTGAACACAACACTTGCCATTGGGTGCCCTTTGATATCACAACAAGGTGCGCTGACTACTGTAGATTGAGTTTCCCACATATCTGTGGCGCTCACTATATCAGGCACCTTTTTAATTACTTTTCAGGTTCAAAAACTTGGGTGTCTACTGACCCACCCATTTCCAGACTTACCAATATAAGCAGAAATTTTGATCATTTCCATCATTGATCTTAATCTTGATCTCCCATCTTTCATTAATATCTTATGATAGCGCCTAGGGGTCCAGGGAAGTATGATAGCATATCTTCCCCTGATCCACATTTAGTCATTGCTGGTTTTAGGCCGTGCAGTGTCCTCCACGCTACCTATGACTGGCAATCACCCAGTGATTTCAGCAACGAACATCATTGTCCAATGGTATTAACAAAGAAATGATCTTTGCTTTAATTTTGATGACAATTGCGCCGCGGCGCCTGTTTTGGCAATAATAATACTGTTCTCATAGCTTCCGCATAGATGCGGTGGGCAGTGCTGAGCATGGAGGTTATTGCGCAAAGGCGATACATACTTAGGCAGTGTCTCGCTCCCGACGTGTAACGAGAGAAAGTACACCGCCAACGGTCATGCGCTGTGCACTTCAGTGGGCGCACTTGCCTCCACGCATGCGCGCCCGTTGTTCGTGTTAGTTTGTGCACGCGCGTGGGATAACTGTCCTACACTGCGCAATGGCAGCGCGTCAGAAGGACGGCCCAGCTGAGTTCTATCATTCAATCAGCTGCGCTATAAATAGACGGAAGTCCTGTCCGTCGGTGCCTCCCCTTCGGCTCGTGATTCCGCCGCAAGGTACCGACAGACAGGTAAGATGGGACCGGGCTGCTCAGACCTAGGGGGCTGTAGGCATTAGTTTATAGTTTTGCCACTCTATTTGATGGATAGTAAAGATTGCTGGGACACTATTCCACCAGTTATTAGCAGCATTAACAAACGGCTGTTTTTTAGACATCAGCCGGTGCCTTGGCATAACGCTGTGGTACAAAACTCCCCCCATGAACACACTGAAGGGGACCAGATACCTGAGTCACTCATGGTACTGGGTAGTATAGGCCCAAGGGACTAACGAATCTTTAGTTTGGCCTTCCCGCTTGAGGAATAGCTTAAGTTTAGGGGAGACACCTTCCATCATTTGTAAACAGCAACATTTCCCAGCGGTTTACATAGACATCGTAGATGTCGTGGGACAACCATTTAGTACCCCATTGACAATCATTGAAGGGGATCAGATACCTTAGCTGTCCGATGAGGCCATCAAAGACACCGGTGGGTTACTAGTTACAGACAGATAAGAAAATAGGTGGGTTTCTTTAACAGTACACAGAGGTCGTATCCTCAAGACATGCATCTATCACAGAGATTGTCTTTGTATGTTTAGAGCGGTGCCTTATTCGTCCGAGCAGTTGCCGGGTGAGGTGAGGTCCACTTCCCATAAACTGATGGGTAAGTGTCAAACTTTTGTATGTTTATTCTTTTTGTGATGTAATATAATACACTTTATATGCGACTATCACAGAGGCGTGATGGTCCAGTCTGAGAGTATTCTATATTACCACTGGTTATGCACGAGTAACAGCAACTTTTACTTTATTCTCGCTGTAGATTTAATTGTGAGGATGATACACATGCAATGTCTACAATGTTCTCTTTCCATTTTTTGTTCTCACATAGGAAAGACCTATTGCATCAACAGAACAATACTGAGAAGATGTGGTAGGATGGTTTCTAATTGATCACTCTTATGTTTATTTTCTTATTTCTTAGTTGAGCACATATGATAGTGCCCTTGCAGTAGCAGAGTGTAGCTTGGCCCTGACGAATGCCAGTGATACTTCACAGTAAGGCAGAAACATGTTGGCCCTGTATAGATCTTTGTCTTGATTTCTACCAAGCAAGTTAGACAGTGATTATTTCACACTGTCAGTCCACTATTTTTTTAATCTGACGTCCAGGTAAACACTATTAAAGGTCTTTGTTTGCCTTGATTGCCATTTTAATGCACTTCACTTTTCTTATTTTTTGCACTGCACATATCAGTCCCACTATCTAGACTTACAACTGTGGTAACCATACCTTGGTCTTGTGATGCGTTGCTAATATCTAACTGGGTGATCGCACACAGACCTGGTTTTGGAAGTCCTAGATGATGAGGCTCCGCCATCAGGTGGGCTGATAGGACTTAATCAACAACAGTTGATAGTCTTTATTTGAATTATTTGTTGTGCAACCTTACCAGTGTTAATTGTTATATCTCAGCACCACTTGACCTCATTCTTGCTTGCCACGAGGGTAGGTTTGTAATGACGATGCCTACAGGGCTGATGTAACAGAATTTCCCAATAGTAAACTGTTGTGGCATTAACAGCATTGGTAAGCAGAATGCCTGATGTCGGCCTCAAGGGAGAGTGGGTGGGGAAGTCTCAGAACAGCGTCAGAGAGTAGGCAAGCATCAGTAATCATTTTCAGGTCATCACAGGTGGATAGCAGAGTGGATCCCTGGCCTCCTTTTGTTAAAAGGGACAATTGAAGAGGGATTTAATTTTTCGGACATCCTAGAGCTTAATGAGAAAGAAAACTTTTTTTTTTTAAATTCTTTTTATTGTTGCATCAGACGAATCATAATTGCAAAAAAACAAGACATAGCGGAGGAGCGTCAACATTCCGCTCTCTCCGTCATTTCGCAACTTTTTTATATCAAGACACATCGTATTCATCATGTTGAACTTATTTTGCATTTTTACCCGAAACTCCCCCCTCCATCAACTGCAAGAAAAGACGTCAACTGTGGAACACCATTTTGAAACCCCCCCCGCCCCTCTCCTCCCCCCCCCTCGCAGCGTGACACCCTTCTCCACCACCCCCCGACCCCCGAGTCCACTGCAGCCTTCTATTTCTATGCAACATTTGATGTAGTCAATCCCGTGGCCCGAACCCTCCGAGAGTAGTTATACATGCATCACTAGCAAACGCACCACCCCGATACCCCACCCGACATCCCGCCCTCCAATCCTGACAGTTCCTGGCCTCCTACTCCAACCCATGGTAGTGCCTCCACTTGGCCCATATTTTTCGGAATTTTCGAGGGCACCCTCTAGCTTTATAGGTAACCCGTTCAGCTGCCATGTACAAATCTAATCCCCTTCTCCAGTCTTCCAGGTTAGGTTTCCCAGGCGCCCCCCAGAGTCTCGCTATGTCTCTCTTCGCGACTACCAGAGCCAACAGCAGGAAAATGAGTAGGTGGCGTGTGAGGTCCACCTCTGTTGACATGCCCAAAAGCGCCAGTTTGGGGTCCTTAGGCACATCTACCTCCAGTACCGCACCCAATTCACTAAAGACCTCATCCCAGTATTCCTGAATCACTGTACACCCCCAAATGATATGGAAGAAATCGCCTGTTTGGTGGTGGCATCGTAAGCAATTAGTGTCGGCGATCCTCCCCATCCGAAAGAGTCTCACCCTGTCAAAATAGGCCCGATGAAGAACTTTAAACTGTATGAGACGGAGCCTCGATTTTATGGCCACTTCTCGTGGGTGCATGAGGATGAGTTCCCAATCCAGGTTCTCCAGGGTGCCCACATCCGCCTCCCACCTCTCCCTAAGAGCCTGTAGATCACCCAACATGTTATTCGTCAGTGTTTTGTATGTCATAGACACCGCCCCCCTCTGTATCTGTTCCTGCAGTAAACGGCCCTCAAGTGGTGCAAACTGTGGTATGCCTGTGAGAGATATGTTCTGTGCCCCCCACGCATGTCGAAACTGTAGGTATTTGTAGTATTGTGTTTTCTGGAGGCCAAAGTCGTGCTGTAGTGCCTGGAAAGTTTTTAATTCCCCCCTTGCTATTACATCCCCTACTGTGGAGATGCCGATATCGTCCCACCTTTGAAAGCCTCTCAGTTTGTTCAGCTCAGCCAGCCACCTACAAGACCATAGTGGTGTTTGGCGGGTGGGCCTCTCATTCCAGCCCATTCTTACAGTCGCTCTGCGCCACGCCGACAGGGTAATCCTGGTCGCAGGGAGGAGCTGGTGGCCCCCCTTGCCCCCATACAAGAAATGCAGCACCGTCTTATTCCCCCATTTGGATCTCTCTAGTGCATAGGTAGGGTGATCAGCCGGGGCTTGTATCCAATCATTGATCGGGGTAAGGTGTTCTGACCAGTAGTAGGCCTCCAGATTAGGAAGCGAGATTCCCCCACTATATTGGTGGCGCTGTAGAGTCGTGAGCGCCACCCGGGGCTGCTTCCCCAGCCACAAGAAGGAGCAGAGATCGGCGTGAATTTTGTTCACGGTCATGGCCGGCAGGGGATAATACTCATTTTGGAGTGCATACAGGAACTTCGGTAGCAGGATCATTTTATAGAGGGCAGCACGGCCTAAGATGGTGAGCGGGAGCGGTCTCCACCGATCCATTTCCGCCTTCGCTGCCACCAATACTCTATTGACATTGTCTGCATAGGAGCGTTGCCTATCTAGGGTGATAAAGACCCCCAAGTACCGAAAGCCTTCCGTGGTGTGTATGAGTAACTCAGGCAGGCACTCCCCCCGTGGAGCACCCTGCGGGTCGTAGAGGACCGATTTGTGCCAGTTTATAGTGTGTCCGGCTACTGCCCCAAAGTCGCCTAGTTCCTTGAATAAGGCCGGGATTGTCCTAGCCGGGTTTGTCACGTATAGCAGCACATCATCTGCATACAGCGAGATCTTCTCCTGGTCAGTGTCCGAGTCCCCCCAGTGAAATCCAGCTATAGCTCGATTACGCCGGATACGGATCGCAAGGATCTCAATCGTGAGGGTAAAGAGGAGTGGGGATAGCGGGCACCCCTGGCGGGTCCCCCGCTCTATCACGAACTCTCTTGACATTCGCCCGTTGATCCGCACTCGAGCCCTAGGGTTCGAGTATAGAAGCTGCTCCCAATGCTGGAATTTGGGCCCAAACCCGAAACGTTCAAGGGTCCCCGTCAGGAAGGGCCAATAGACCGCATCGAATGCCTTCTCTGCGTCCAGGGAGAGGAACCAGTGCGGCTCACTTCTTTCACAAACTTCCTGAAGCCAGTTGTGGGTACGCCGTAAATTAAGTTTGGTGGCCCTGTCCGGTAGGAAACCGGACTGGTCCGGATGTACTAATTCAGTGATGACCTGCCGTAGGCGTCTCGCCAGGATAGTGGCCAGAATTTTAGTCTCAATATTCAGAAGGGAGATCGGGCGGTAGGAGGAACAGTCCTCCCTGGGCTTGCCCTCCTTGTGGATCGGGACTATGGTAGCTAGGACCAGGTCCGACGGGAGACTCCCTGAGTCATACGCATCTGTGTAGAGCGACTTCAAGTGGCGTGAAAGGAGGTCTCCCGTCTGCTTGAAGAACTCCGCCGGAAAACCATTGGGTCCCGGGGATTTCCCCGGTTTCAGCGCAGCCATTGCCTCCGCGATTTCATCCAATGACAGGTCGGCTTCCAGAGCCTCGCTATCTTCGGCAGTCAACTGCAGGACTTCCATGTCGCCCAAGTACGACTGCACCACCTCGCAGTCCCCCAGGTCCCTAGCCCTGTAAAAGTCCTCGAAATAGGTCGCAAATGCGTCTGCTATGGTGTCATCTGATGACGCCCGCGCACCGCCAGGGAGCTCGATCCAATCCACCCACCTGGCCGCTCGCTCCCGCCTACTCAACCATGCCATGAGTTTCCCGGATTTGTCGCCGACATCATACAGGCGATGTAGGGTAGCCAGCGCCTGTGTACGCGCTTCGTCCGTGATTAGTTCCCTGTACAGCCTCTGAGTGTCCAGCAGTTTTCTAAGGCGTGCCTCCCCCTTCATTCTGTGGTATTCGGCCTCTTGAGTCAAAATGCTTGCCTCTGCATTTGCTATTGCCTCAGTGCGTTTCCTTCTGGCCTCCCCCACCCTGGTTTGGAAGCGGTCTCTCAACACGGTTTTCATGGCTTCCCACAGTGTAGCCCCGAACTGCACCGATCCCTCGTTTTCCGCCATATAGACTCTTATATCTGCTCTAATGCCCCATAGAATCTCAGGAGTTTGTATATCCCATGACGACATATGCCACTGTGCCTGTCCTCTCCCCCTTTCCCGTCCAATGTGTGCGAACAGCGGGGAATGGTCCGAAATACCCCTCGCCCTGTACTCTGCTGAGTCCCCCGCCGAGAGTTCCTGTCTAGAAGTGAATATATAATCTAGCCTAGAGAAGACTTTGTGGGCCCCAGAGTAGAAGGAGTACGCTTCCTGCGTAGGATGGAGCCACCGCCATACATCGGTGAGACCGATGGTATCCATTCTACGCGCCAGAGCTGTCGCTGCACCCACTGTGTGAGGGTTCCCAGATCTATCACGTGTCGTGCACATCACATCATTAAAATCCCCACCCATGATCTGAACCGTGTCAGCCGTGTCTAGAAGTATGTTCGTGATCTCCTGCATCATTCGTGATTGCAATTTGGGTGGAGCATAGACTGACAACAGCGTGTATCTGCGCCTCCTCCATGTCCCCTGCACCCCGGCAAATGTACCCTGTGGGTCCAACCATGTATGTGTCACTGTAAAGGGCTTTGTTTTCCTAATGAGAATTGCGGTTCCCCGGGAGTCCATAGTGTACCCTGCGTGTGCCAAGACCATGTACTGCCCGCGTGCTATAAAAACACAGTGATTCCCCCTCAAATGGGTTTCCTGGAGGAAAATGATGTCCGGTGCTAAGCGCTTAATATAGGCAGTAACCAGGCTTCTCTTAATTTTGGAACCCAGGCCGTTCACATTCCAAGTTAGCGCCGTAACCCCAACGCCATTCAGGCGTGGTTCAGCTAGTGTACTTGCCATTGCATTTTACGAGTACCATCGAGTACTGGACCCCAGGGCCAGGGTGTCAGCAAGGGTAAACTGTCTCGAACTCGCTGCTCCACACACAACTCCCTCCCCCCCCCAACTTCCCCGCACCCCAACATGAGGTAATAACAACACCAACTTACCCCTCCCGCCCCCACCCCACCTCCCTCCCCTTCCAGCTGCGCCCCAACATGGGACCAAACCATCAATGGGAGCAGGTCAGTCGCCCTCCCGCACATCCCTCCCCAACCTAAACAGCAGTTAGATCAAACACTCAGGAAAAAAAAGTGTGAGGGGGGTTGTGCCAACTTGCGTGCTCCATTGCGCCGAGCTGCCATCTCCTCCGAGCTACACATAACAATGTTCATGAATGGGAGTCTTGTGTGTCTGTGGTCAGGCCATGGCCCGACAGGTCCTGTTCCATCTGACGGATCTCCTTCGCCAATGGGTGCAATGATTCGCTCAAGAGTTCCATGTCTTCCTCACAGGACGATGGGCCTTCCGACTCCTCCACGTCGTCTCCGTCCGAACGTACTCCCTTCCGCAGTCCACTAAACCGCGAGCCTAGCGCAGGGTCAGGGGACTCCGATCTGCCGTCCCTCATGTTCGCCGACCCCCGGGTCCTATATGGCGTAGCAGCAGCCTTGTGTTGGGTCCTCCGCGGCCTCTGTCTCTGTGGCTTCGGCAATTCCCATCTCAACTTACTCCTCACTGTTTTGTCCATCGCCTCCCGGCTAGCCACTTCTCAGCTATTTAGGATGGGGCGCTCTTCCAGCCACTGCCATGCTTCCTCAGGATGGGCAAAAAAGACAGCTTTGTCTTTATAGATCACTTTCAACTTGGCGGGAAAGAGAAGCATGTACTTGATTTGTAGGGATCGCAGCTTAGCTTTCACCGAGTCATAGGAACGGCGTTGTTTTGATACCTCCTGGCTGTAATCTGGGAAGATCATTATCGTTGCGTTCTCCAGACGGATCTCCCCCAGGGTCCGGGCTTCCCTGAGGATCAGGTCCCTGTCGGCAAAGTTCAGGAAGCGTGCGATGACCGGCCGAGGTCTCGCTCCCTCCGGGGGTTTGGCCAAGAGCGCCCTGTGCGCCCGCTCGATTATGAAGCAGGGAGAAAATGGCGCCGTCGGGAAGGTATTCTTGAGCCAACTGAGCAGGAAGGCGGCCATGTCCTTGCCCTAAATCCCTTCTCTGAACCCCACAAAGCGGAGGTTATTGCGCCTGGACCTGTTTTCCGCATCGTCCACCTTCCATTGGAGATGACGGTGCGCAGCCTGGAGTTCAGCCATGTCCTTCTTGAGCGTAGTAATCGACTCCCCGTCTTCCTTTAACTTGTCCTCCGCGGCCGTTACCCTCTCGTTCAAGTTCCGAAAGTCCTGTCGCAACAGCGTCACCTCCGCTCCCACGTCTCCAATCTTTGTCTCCAGAGCTGATCGCGACGCCTGAATGTCCGTTCGGGATGCTTGAATGGCCTCCAGCAACACGGCCATATCGGGGCGGGAGCCTGGTTGATCCGCCCCGGTTCGCGGAGCCGCGAAATTGTCCATGGGGCCCTGCCTCGTACTCTTGGGAACCAGATCCTTCTTCCCCATGGTCACCACGTGTGAAGGCCCGGCTGGTTGCGCTGAAGGGAACGTCCCAGTGCCTGGGGCCTATACAGTGCAGGGGTGCCAGAGGGCCACACGGTTCCCCGCCGCTGTTACCTGTGGCAGCCTGCCGGACAGCTGGGCGCGGACCGTTGGTTGTTGCGGGCGGGCGCCTACCAGGGGGAGTCCAATCGTATCTGGTCTCGGTATGGCTCCCCAGTTGCGCCGCCCCGGTCCTCGGCGTCCGGGCGACCTGTATCACTCCGCCACGATGTCGTTCTCAGCCAGCCACGATGTGGGGGGGGGGCAGCTTCCGACGGCCACCGCACCTCCGGGATCGGGACACCAGTCCGGCTCGTTCCACTACGCTCCTCCGTCCCCTACCAGGCCAGCGCCCGGCCCGCTGAGTCTCGCGGTGGGCCTCCTCCAGCTCAGTACTCTCCGCCGGCCGCCATCTTGGGGTGGGAGACTGTTCCCCTTCGATCTTCCAGTTCGGCCCCGGTTTGCTTTCCAACGGTATGCTGTATTCCCTGACCGTGAGGGGGGTCCCAGGATGCCCTGTCGCGTGTCCCGTTGGGCAGCCTGCCGGGCGTAGCTTCAGGGATCTCGCTGTCCTCCGTGCCTCGCGGCCGCCATCATGGCCGTCCTCTCTCCGATGTCGTCTCCGGGCTCGCCGAACGCCAGAAAAAGCCTCTCTACCACTCAGACGGCACTCGCTCCAGTAGTCGCAAAGGTTTAGCTTCAAGCTGGTAGGATTTCAAGCTCGATGTCGAGGATTTAAGGCGGATGATGGGGCAACTCGGCCGGAGCTCCGGTGAGGCACGTCTAGTCGGCCATGCTGTTGGCCACGCCCCTTAATGAGAAAGAAAACTTAGCTATTTTCTGCCTGCGTGTTCTGAGACAGGCAAGATGATTATACCACTATTTTATAGTAAGGAGGCTCTAAAATCGTTTGCTCTTAAGGTATGTATACGTTTGGATGACACTTGCCAAACAACCCTTAAGCTTCCTCAGAAATCTCTTACACTGGGATAACTGTCAGGTCCACTTCCCTAACCAATATTTATGATAATGATTTGCTTGGTAAGTTTTTCAGAATATGGGACTCTTCGTAATGCTTTGGTTATGCCATTACAATTTTTAAATCATGTGTATTTGGAAGGCATGTGTTCACTAAGGGCTTCCTCGTGCTATATAACCAATGGTTGTTAATAAGTGGCTCAGTGGTAGTCGTTTTATCAAACTCTAGAAGACAAGAAGCTGAGCAGACATACTAGGATTCGTACTAATAACCTAGTATACGTGTATGTATCTTATAATTATACTAGCAGCCCGCCCCAGCGTTGCCTGGGGCGGGAGGGGGCTGGGGGCTGCAGGCTTGCGTGCACTCCCGCCCCGGCCCCGCCCGCCACGACATTGTCTGTGTCCTGGACAATGTCGTGGCGGGCGGGGGCCGGGGCGGGAGTGCACGCAAGCCTGAAATGCTGCCTCCTGACCCTGAGCCTTACCGCAATTGTTCCGGACCAACCTCCCGCACCAGCTTCGTCCCGTCCCGTGTCCCAGAGCCTTACCTGAGCCGCCGCTCCTCCCCGAGCTCCTCACTTCACCGCCACTCCTCCTCGCAAGCCTGAAATGCTGCCCCTAGACCCTTAGCCTTTCCGCAGTTGTTCCAGGCAAACCTCCCGCACCGGCTCCCTCCTGTCCCATGTCCCAGAGCCTTACCTGAACCGCCGCTCCTCCCCGAGCTCCTCACTTCACCGCCGCTCCTCCTCGTCATCACGTACGTTGCAGCCAGCACTAGGTCGTAGCCGTCAGCCTCGCGGCCGGCGCTACTTTCAGGGCACTACTTTTTTTTTTAAGTTATATTTTTAAATTTACGTTTTTAAAAAAAATTCTATAGCCTATGTCCATCTGCACACCCTGAGGATTACAACAATGCATTGGGTGTGTGGATTGGTGCTGTGGTTCCCGAGTTTACCTTGCCAAAAGGTTTGTGTTCTCTCTTTATAATAGTAGAATAGATGGCCCCAGTATAACAGAATAAAGCAGCAGAGCACGGAATGAGTCAAAGACAAACATACCGTCAACAAGAGATAGGAGAGAAGTGTGTATTTTTAATGCATTGTGAGAGAGTGTTTTTCAAAGAGGTGAGCCTACAACTCTTTCCTACTTTGGAGCACTGTAAGAGCTTTCCTGATGGATGAAAGACTGAAAAGGGTTCACTCTCTATAATCAGTGTACCAGACTCTGGCTAACCTCCTAAAAGGATCCATTATATTGAACAATACTCAGTGACATTTGCATTCTCAGCATGAGGTGATCATACTTCATTTTACAGGTTAACATATTAGAATATAAACTGTAATACAGCATCATATAGCACCATCCCGCTCATGACAATGACAGTATCAATTATGAATAGTCCTAAAGTTGCACAGGCAGGAAGAACCTTGAATGTAGCAAAATGCTTCATACGGAATTCTTCAAGTCTGCATGTCTGTACATAGTATTTTATGAGTGCACATTTTTCTCCATGTGATGAAAGGAGAAATTAAAACACACATGGTGGCTCCATTAGAATCCAAAATGAAGTTTAGTTACGCAAAGGAAAATACGATTTTAGAACATTTATGGTTTTGCTATTTTTGTGCAAGTATGTAGCATTAAGAAAACATTTTAATACGTCAAAATTGTCTCTTCCGGAAGTACAATACCCACTATGACCACCCACATTGAGGGCCCCTCCAAGTTAATGAACAGGGGGCATATCATCAACGAGCAGCGATAAATATCGCAGATCACGCTTAGCGCAATTTTGCCTAACGCCGGCTATCGCCGGATTTGATCACCGAGATATTGCGTTATTTACAACGCTTATCTCCACAGCAATGAAAAATCCGGCGATAGCGGCGAAATGCAGGTTTATCGCTGTGAATCCAGCGATAAACCTGCATAGATAGGGGAATCCTTAGTAATATGGAGATGTGGATTGAGCCATACAATCCACCTCCCATGTAAAAGATAGTCAAGTCAGGATTTTCACAGACTTAAAATACCGGCGGTAACCGCGGTTAGCATGGCTTTTAATATCGCTATATGTGTCCTGGGCGGGCTTGTAAATACCGCGAAGGACAGATAGCGATAGTAAACTAAAACTTGTAAACTTGTAAACTTGTAGAGCACGATTGCTGCCCGGAGGCGTCCAAGTGCTGGGTAACCAGAACCTACCGAAGAGCAGATGAGGGGGAAGCTAGGGGTTAGTGGGGGGATTTAAACAGGAAGGTCTTTAATTGTTTACGAAACACAGTGAGGTTGGGGTTGGCTCTGAGATGTAGTGGCAGAGTGTTCCAGGTTCTGGACGCATTGTAGGCGAACGTCCTTCCGCCTGATCTGGATCTTTTTATTCTTGGCGCCACTGCTAAAAAGGTCTGGCTGGAGCGAAGGCTTCGGTTGGGAATGTAGTGAGTAACTAAGTCACGGGAAATGCTGGGGCCTGTGTCCCAGAATGCTTGGTGGGTTATGCACATAGCTTTAAAAAGAACTCTCTATCGAACCGGTAGCCAGTGAAGGCTGGCCAGTCCTGCCCTCACTGGTTGTCTCCGAGGGATCTTGAGCAGTAAGCGTGCTGCGCAGTTCTGCACTATCTGCAGTCTGCGCAGAGTGTACTTTGGGGGGCCGAGATAGAGCACATTGTTGAAATCGAGGCGTGAGTGTATGAGACCTGGTATGGCCACCTGTTTGGCTTCCAGGGGGAGGAGGGGGAAGATTTTATTTAACATCCTCATGATGCCAAAACAGGTGGCTGATAGTTTTGTGGCTTGAACGTTGAAGGACAGAGATCTGTCCAGCCCCACTCCGAGGCTCTTAATATTGTTCTTGGGGGCTGGGGGGGACCCAGACAAGGCGGCCACAAGGAGGGGGGGAGGCCAAGATCTGGGGGGCCTAAGAGCATCAGCTCTGTTTTGTCCCCATTCAACTTGAGGGATGATGAAGACATCCAGGTCTTCACCTCCTCTAGGCATTCTCTAAGCCCACCTGGCGCAGGCCGGGTTGCCTCCTGCGCCAGTGAAACCACCAGCTGCGTGTCGTCCGCATAAGAGATGGTCTTAACTCCGAATGGGCGGACGACATCAGCCAGTGGCCTCATATACAGGTTGAAGAGTGCGGGGCTCAGAGAGGAGCCCTGAGGAACTCCGCACTTTAGAGGTCTACTAGAGGAAACGGACTCACCCTTGAAGACCCTAAAGGATCTGTTCTCCACAAAGGATTTAAACCATGCCCAGGCTTTGTCCTTGATCCCTGCGCAGGACAGACGGTCCAGTAGGGTGTCATGACTGACCGTGTCAAATGTCGCGCTTAGATCAAGGAGGATCACTGCCACTGATCCTCCTTGATCCAGGATTTTTCTAGCTTCCTCGGTGACCATGAGGAGAGCGGTCTCAGTACCGTGTTTCGGTCTGAAGCCCGTCTGGGTGGGATCTAGTACGTGATGATTTTCCAGGAAGTTCACTAGCTGTTGATTAATATATTTTTCTAAGACCTTACTCACCCATGGGAGCAGGGAGATGGGGCGATAGTTGGCCAAGTCAGACGGGTCTAAATTGGGTTTCTTGAGTAGCGACCTGACCATGGTCTGTTTCCAGACGGTCGGTACAGTGCTGGAGGTGATGGATACATTTAGTACCTCCCTGATAGTAGGCAGGGTGATCTGGGAGGCAGCCATTATTATGTCTGGTGGAGCAGGATCGTCCGGCGATCTGGATTTGACAAGGCGCGCTAGTTTTTCAAGGTTGGTGAGGTCTAGTAGGGGAAAATCGGGCAGGGTGTGTTGAGAAAGAGAGGGGGGGAAGCCGGGGGGATGTTGGATTGGATTGATGAGTTGATTTTTTTGGGGGGGAAGGCTGAATAGATAGTGTTTACTTTCTGATAAAAGAACTCAGCAACATTATTGCAATGAGTGACGGATTTCTCGACCTGCAACGCAGGGGGGGGTTCGTTAACTGTTTAACGATCTGGAAAATCTCCTTAGGTTTGGACTTTGCCTGTAGAATTTTTTCGGCGAAATAGGTGGACTGGGCTACTTTTATTTGAGCTTTGTAGTCGCCGATAGATTCTCTGTAGCGAGTTTTATTGTCTGCTGAGTCATCTAAACGCCAGCGTCTTTCCGACCTTCTACATAGACGTTTCTTGTCCCTGAGAGCCTGCATGTACCAAGGGGCAGTTTTTTGAGAACGCTTCAGCATAGTCTTGCTCATTGGGAGAGTAGCGTCAAGAGTTTGGGTAATCCAGTTGACATAGGCTTGATTTGCTAGAACAGGATCCTTCTGATCATTGGGTTGAGAGCTGGTGAGTTTGGTAGACCAGTTGTCAACCTCGAGGCGCGACCAGGCTCGCCTGAGCCTTGAGGTAGGGGCGGGTGACGGTGGTTTGAGCGAAGTCCAGCTGATGGGGACCAGAAGGTGGTCTGTCCAGGGCAGAGGGATTGATGGGCCGACTAAGAGGTCGGGGCAGTTGCTGAAGACAGGGTCCAGCAAGTGGCCTTTGGCGTGAGTGGGGGAAGTAACGTGTTGGGTGAGTTGCAGGGCCGCTAGATCGTCTGTCAGGGTGGCGGCTGTGTGGTCAGAGAGAGAGTCGAAATGAAAATTAAGATCACCTAGCAAGGTGAAGTTAGAGGTGGTACTGACTATATCGGCCACACTGGATGGTAGTATTTCATGGAACTGCTTGGGAGGGCCGGGGGGACGGTAAATAAGAGTACCAGAGAAGCAACTGTTGGGTGAGAGTTCGATATTAAAGCCAAGACTCTCACAGTCCGGGATGGTTTCAAAGGTGATTCGGCAGTGATATTGTTCCTTGTAGATGATAGCCAGGCCTCCTCCTCTCCCTTTAGGTCGGTCTTGCCGTGTGATTTGGAAGCCAGACGGGAGAGTATCTACTACCGTAGGATCGGAGTCGGAGGTGAGCCAGGTTTAGCGCTGGGATACCCCCGGGTGACTATCGCGCTCTATAAAATAAAATAATAATAATAATAATAATAATAAGGTTTCCGTCAGGAACAGTATATCAGGAGTGTGTTCCTCTAACAAAAGTGCCATTTCAGCGCTGTGCTTAGGCAGGGAGCGGCAATTTAGTAGGAACATGCGAAAGTCGTGTGTGGGCTCAGGGCTAGGTTTGGGTTTGAGGGGAAGGAGGCAGGTGGGGCAGGTTTGCGGCAGAGCCTTGGCTGGATAAATATGCCGGGTGCAGACACTGGCAGAGGGCCTTAGTCCATAGAGGGTTTCTATGTTGTAGCATCTGTGCTGTAATGGCTGAGATGCAGGGGGGGTGGCCCAGGGCCCGGACTCGGCGCGGACGAGCACAGACAAGCTAGCCTTATGCGCGCCTTCGGCCCGCAATCGTCGCGCCCGCTGCGCTCATCCGCTGCGCTTCTGGAACATGCACATGTTTATAGGGAGAAGACAATGCAGGGGTTTTAATTTTGTTTTGCTAGGGATGCAAGGCGTAAGGAAAACCGGTGCTTAGACACGGAAACACGCGCTAATATGCGATGCCATAATAGGCTTGATAATATGCCCCCAGGTTCTGTACCTCGCAGTACCAGGGACAGGAGCAGGCCTCTGTTCATACACTAGATTTGTGTGACACCAGGGCCAAAATTAAAGCCAGAATGTCAATTTCACATACAGTTGGGAACGCAGGGCAGTGGTCACCCTGGAATGAGTCTGCCTCTTGCTTAGAGCTAAATTATACTCGCATACTGCCTTAAAAAGATGCACACATTGCAATTTGAAATTACCAATAGCAATTCTTTGCTCCAAGCTTCTTCAAAAGGTTAATTCATGGATATGCTGTTTCTTTTCATTGGACCTATTACTAACATATGGCATGTTCTGTGCCTGTCACGCTATCTTAACAGGTGTGAGAGACAGCATTTATGGGAGTTTCAGTGTGTTGCATTTGAACTAGAACATTTTGCATTCACATTTTAACTTTTGTTCCTTTTTGCAAAATTACTCATCCCGCAAATGTTCTCATTATATGTTTATACGCTGAATTCGATTGATTCTGTTGACATAGACTAATGGGCACTAGCTAGTGTGTATAGATTTTACAGTTTTTCCTTGGTTAGGAAGTGATCACTTATATATTTAAACAGATAATGAACCAGTAACTGAAAAAAATAATATCTGAGAAAAAGTAATTGCATTGGTGGTTTCCTAGGTTGCTGGGATAATGCTGCAGCAACACTGCAGGACGCTGGACACAGTGAGACTGATTCACAAAAGCATTTATGAGTACAGGATGTGATTCTACAGCATTACTCTTTTGCATACTCTTACATGCCTTTGTGTATGCACCCGGAAACATCAACATCCCTATTAGTAAAAGTGCAAAGATGGCATGGCCCTTTATATTTGTACATCAATAGCCCCTGAATACTCCCATTTTCATGCTTCGGGGTTAATTCACAAAGATACATAGGAGTACGTAAAAGATCATTACAGGAGTACTACTTTACATTCTCCAAAATCCCTTTGTGTATAGGCCTCTGTATGTTTATTGAAACTGAATGGGTCAAAATGAAGATGTCTTCACTTTTGCAAGTGATGACTAAATAGGCTGAATAAGATGATGAATTATGAGAATGCGTGGTTTGATCACCAGTGTGAATTTATGAGCAAATTGTTCAGAACGCTATAGTTGGTTTTCAAGGCTATTTCTCACAAAATGTTCTCACTATTGAACCTGAAGCCAAAGGCTTAACACATTCTGCTAATTTAAAGAAACAAGGACTAACTAAAGCCTGGACTAGATTAAAAACTAGCATAAAGGCAAAAATTCAATTAGTTTTGAATGATTTTGTGGATGAAATAGGGCTGACAGAGGACCAGATTGATTTGGTTATAACAAAAGTGCAGTGAATGAGAAAAATGCATGATATGCATCATTAGAATTGTTTAAGCCAATTAAAGTTGAAGGTCAATTAAAAGATTGGTGGTCCAATAAATTGGATGTCTCAGAAATTACTAGCATAATAAATTGAATTAGTAAGTGTTGGGTACCAAAATCAGATGGTATCCCACATTTGGTATAAAACAGGATCCACAATTATAGGCAGAAATCTTTTACATGTTATTTACATTTTCAGTGAAAAAGGGGAGAACCCATCATTATGGTTGGGCTCAAATAATTAACCCATATTCAAAAGAGGGAATTACGAGGATCTTACCTTTTAGGGGCTAATGTCACTCTTAGACACTAATTTCAAATTATATTCTGATCTAGTAATACATATTTATATAGTAACTAACCAATATAGTAATATATTCTAGCTACTTCAAAGCTAGAATGTTAAAGAGACTGGGCAAATGGATATAATTTAATCCAGCGGGACTGCCAGTACATCATCAAACATTTGCGTTTTGAATGGAGCTTGGAGGATTCCACCAAAAATTCAGGGGCATATTACCAAGAAGTGCGTTAGTAAACGCACAATGCACATCCCCATATCGCCGGCTATCGCCGGATTTCATAGCCGTTTTAGCGTGCAATTATCAATGCGCATCACGTAGGCGAATTGAAATCTGGCGATAGTCGGGGATATGGCACATTAGCGCATGAATACAAACGTTGTTTTCATGCGCTAATGTGTGCCTTGATAATATGGGGGGGTGGAATCAGCGTTATGATCCACTCCCCCATGTTATCAATGCCCTAACACCTGGTCAGAGCAGGCGTTGGGAGACCTGCGATAAACGAGTTTATCGCAGGTCTCCCTCTCCCAACGCCTGCCTAGGTAATAGGTTGTTCCCACCTCGAACTACATTTTACATGTGGTTTGACGTGGGAACGCCCACTTTGCATGTCATTAGCGATGTTTATCGCCGACATGCAAAGTGGGCTTGCGCCAGGCTTTAAAATGCCCTTGTTAATAGGGCTCTAGCAGTATCGCCGCTTTCTCGGCACAATTCGCCGAAAAAGCGTGCGATACTTGCCCTTGGTAATATGCCCCTCAGTGTCATAAATTAATGTGATGCACTGTGCAATGATCTTATTGTGATAAATTCTTAGCTCATTATTTTGCACAGACATCTTTTTTTAATACGTTTTTAATAACCAAACCACTTTTGTAATTAATCTCCAGAAAACCCAAAGTATGCTGTTTGGCAAAAGCAAACCTAACTTTACAAGTTTTATTGATTAGCTCAAAATGGAAAGAGTAAATGCATGTAGTATTTGGGGGGTGAAGGCTAATAACAAGTTATGTTTCTGTGAATACAAAAATGTAGTATAATGGTAACAATCTAAGGGGCCAAGGGAAGCTTAATCCAATTTAGCATTAATTACTTAGCTCTCTCATCATCATATTTCCTTTATTTTGCTTCAATAGAACCATAAAAGGTACAAAGTAAAAAATATTTAAAAAATAAATACAATAAAAACATGCAAATTCATTTTTAAAATACAAACTCGTTTTGGGCATGACAGTCTAATAATACGAATCTCATCATATTTTAAAATCCATAAAGTAAAAATGATTTAAAGGTAATAAAAAAGAAGCATCCCAGGCTAAAAAGATTTGCATACATGTCAAGTAAAATCCTACGAAAAAAGTGTAAGTGGGACATCAATTAAAAAAGGATTCAAAGCCTATCAGGAGTACATTTGAGCAACACAAAATATTAAGTGTGCAAAAAGTGAACTTGGTGTTTTGAAAATGCATTCAACCTAATATACCACATTGCCAACAGATATCTTGCGATTGAATACACCACACACTCTCTGGTGTTAGTTTTATATACTCTAAGAGCTGTGTGGTGATCCTTAAAACCAAGGAGTTTACTTAGAGGAATAATCCAGCGTGATCGATGTTTAGCATAGGCCCTGCAGAAAAGTATTCTCAGGTACCTGTGACCCCATCGGGCACAGATTTGATATGTCTCCATTTTTCGTCCAGGAGTGAGTGTGGCCAACGAGTAAAATACCCAATTCAAATTTGACATAAAGTGCATGTGCAGGAGGGTTCATTTTATAACCACACTAAACCTGGTCGGGTCCCAGGGGAGGGATCTAGAGGCGCAGGGCGCTAAGAGCAGGCCAGCTTCCACCATAAAATGTTCAACACAAATTGGGCCGCTTCCAGTCTAGTGAACAAGGTACTCTAAGACTAAATTGTGAGTGTGGACATCTCACAAAAAGTGAAGGACTGGCCTCACACACCACCAGGTGTCATGCTTTATCATCGGCAGTCCTCGCCCTCTAGAAACTCGGTTTGGTAGAGGGTGGGCATACACCTGAGGACAGGGATGCACTTCTAAACTAAGTGGGGGGCCATGAAGAGTTAGTGAGATTTAAAAACCATTTTAGTTACCAAATTAAGGGGTATATTCACAAGAACGTGGGATAACTACCGCAAGAGTAGAGTAACGAAACTTTCAATATCGCAGCCCATCGCAGGAAAATAAACCCGTGTCAACATGGAATTCACAACAAGGCGAAAGCATGCGATAGTCACCAGATAACGCGTCAAATGTATGCGTGAAAATCAACACCACACCGCAAAAATGCAAAACGCGAACACAAAAATCAGAGAAACCCAGCCACAGGCTTGCAAATCCCACACGTCTGGTGGGAAAATGTACTATAAAAGAAAGAAAGAAAAAAAAATTCAAACTGCGCTGCAACATGGATGCACCCGGGCCAAGGGCAGAGGACAAGCCGAACTCCTACAATGTGTGTGGGGTTGCCAGGTGGAGTTGGTTGAACAGCTGCGGGCAGGTTTCGAACTTGTGACTGCCAAACTCAATGCCATACGTGGGTGTCTGAGTCCCATCAGGGACCATGTACAGTCCCTATCGGGCAGCCCCTGTACGCACAATGCTCCTCCACTGACCTTGGCTGACCTCGCTGGGGCCAAGAATCGAATACAAGAACTGTCTGGTCAGTTAGGCACCAGTGATTACAGCACAGAGTTGGCACAGATGCGGAGGTCAATGGAGACCATGGAGGCGATGAAGGCTGGAAGTATGTCTGCCATGGCTGGACACCAGCGAGTAGTATCTGGGAACTTCAATGCCCTGCAGTACTTCACCTTGTCATTGCTGCCACTGAGCCGTTCCCAGATGACTGCAGCGGGAACATCGACACACACCACTCCGACCATTAATGTGTCCATGGCACACAGTGATGCTGCCCCATCACCTTCGCAGTCTGTTGTGTCTGTGGCACACAGTGATGCAGCCATCACCCCGCCACACACACCAGACACAGAACCTGTATCAGGGGAGTAAGAAGGGGAAGGGAATTACTGTGTAGGCAGTAGCATCCATCAGCGCCATATGCCCTGTCCCTGCCTGGTTATGACCTAGGCCTCATGCCCTGGGAAATACCTCCTACTGACCCCCGGAACATTCTGCGACATTCACCCAGACCCCAACACGGACTCCCATTTCATCACTGCTGGCCAATTAAACAGGAATCCTGCTGCGGACTGCACTCTCCCACTTCCTAATCAATTCACAATCCCCAAAGGTCTCTGGTTGGCCCAGCCCTGAGCTTCCATGTGATGGGGGCTTGGATGGCCATGTACAGCTCCAGCACATCAATCACCTGAATGTGAATAAAACATTATACGTACGTATGGTAGTATGGCTGGATGTAGGGACAAAATGATTGCACATGAAGATACACCAAACTGGATGACTATGAAGGTGAGTACTAGCTGTGTCCCAATTGCACATCAACAACAATCTCACGACCCCCTAACGTAGGCCCACATCCATGTTTTGAAAAGGGCTGTGAGTAGGAGTGACCAAATCGGTAGAAGGTCAGGTGTGGGGTACCACAGCACATGTGACAACAGAACTTCACGACGCATACCTACTTACACACATCTGTGTGGACACATTCTGTTATGACATATGACATTGCTCCACATGGTCAGAGGTTGGACACCATACTCACCTGACTGAACTCACGTAAGTGCACATATCGGCCCACACCTTTCCCAAAACCATGTCTAGCCCACAGAGGTTGAGCTTGCAAAAGGGACACACCCCCATTGCACATGTGCAGTCAGTTCCTCCCACGATGCTCATTGTGGCACACGAGTGGACAATCTAATCAACACACCTCACAGTTAGACACCAGTGGGGTGGCATAGACTTTATTGGCTTTGCATGTCAGTACGGACGAGGCAATGGCCACAACAGGCAGGGACATGCTTAAGACACATACACGCAGCATGGGCACATGTTGAGGTTCAGAAAATGTTGGTGCGAAAATAGACCACAATCATCCCGGATGGCAATGCCCCACCCAACCTTGCCTTGCTGGATGAGTCATGTGTTGTTTGGCGTCTGCCTATTGCAACATGTGAAGGGGCACAACTCACTGCCCACGGTATCTGCATAGTGCTCCGCCACTGGAGTGCACCGATTGTCTGCTCTGCTGCCAGTGATCAGTGAAAGGGTCCGACAGGTTCTCATGTCGTGCCACATTGCCATGTGTGTGCTCTTCCCTAGCAGTGTGTCTGAATTGGCAACATTGCAAAACAACGCTGTGTTGCTCTGACCATGGACCTGCATCACCTTTCACAGGTGTGTACACACGCGTTGGTCCACGCACATGCATCCAGAGTCCGGACGATGGCAGACGTGTCCACTGTTGTGGTGGGATATATTAGCATTCCCTACAATTCAACAAGTTGTTGGGACCTGTGCTGTGGGTAACAATCGGATGTGGCTGCAGGAACGTAGTTACTCGTCCATGAATGTGTTCCAATAGTACGTCATTGTCGTGATCAAGGAACACCAGTGTGAGCCAATACATTAACTGGTCCGGGCAGGTATGCTCAGCCCACGCCGTTTCACCAATCCGCAACACAGCCCAATAGGGGAGCGCCTCGATGTGGTCACTGCACACAAGGAATTGTGCAATCTCTTATGCACAAATGCCAATACACATGCAGTATGTCAAGGCATCCCAAGCACAGCTGTCTCGGTTACGCGCCTGTTCATGATCCAACAGGTGGCGCAGACACAAATCATAGTCCAATTCATCAGCGGTTGTGTTGGATAGGCAGACTTCCATGGGACACTCAAATGTGCATGTTTGGCCGTGGAACCAGGGCTGGATGCAGGTGATGTAGGCAATGCGGAAGCTGAGCCAGTAACTGATCTGCCGCACTGCTAGTGGCACTGCGCCCAGTAAATGCAGCATATGAGCACGGTAGTGTTCCACATGACGGGGATTGGGCATGTGTCCGGTGTCGCCTGCCATTGCCTTGGTGCGTCATGTGGAACCAGCACTCTTCTGAACTGCGGCAGTTGTGAGGAGGATATGCCACTGCTCTGGGCAATGATTCAAATGTGTGTGCAACGTTGGACTGAATGGGCTGCTGTTTCCGTGAGTGTCAAGGGCCTCCTACGCGGGGGTCCCTCAGGCAGGGGCTTCTGTGTGTGGGGTGGGGATAAGTTGGATAGTTCATTTGCGCAATGGTGTGGGAGTGGTGCGATACAGTTTTCGTTGATAAGACGTGTGGGAGCAGTGCGCAGGATTCACCGTGTGATGGAAATAAATAAAGTTAAAAATGAGAGGACATTCAGAAAAGCTTTGTATTTGGAGGTTTAACAGCACATGTCACGATACCCATGAAGAAGGGATTTCCCCGAAATGCATTGGGTGATATCCTCTAGTCCTACAAATGAATGCAGTTACACTTAGCCATTCACTAAGTGGCCTGTATTGAACGATTCCCATCCGATAGTCCAAGGAATTTTATTTATTTATTAATGTTTATTTTTAAGGTCGTTCCCTGCCACGAGAGTGATCATAATCCTTTGGTTTTAGAAATATCTCTTCCGTTTGCTGTAGACCTCCCAAGCATATCCCCAAACCCTAACCCATGCATAGTATTGGCTGAAGGAGGGAGGAGGGTACGCTGGGGGGCAACTTGCTCAAACACCTGATATATGGCCAGATGTAGGAGATCAAATATCGGTCGGTAACGGCCGATTTCGGCCGTTACCGACCGGTATTTGTAATGTAGGGGGCCTTTGATGTACAGAATCGGTAATTTTACAGATTCGGTAAATGTACAGATTCAGTAAAATACCGAATCGGTATATTTACCGATTCTGTAAATCAATATGCAGGTGGCACAGTAATCAGTGCCACGGGCCCTTAAGAATTCGTTATTTACCACCCAATACTATTGGGTGGTAAATAACGAGTTCCTGTGTACATGCACATCTGTGCATGTACACCTGTGCCATGTGGCACACATACCTGCCCTAAGGGCACGTATGTGTGCCACATGGCACACAAGCCATAAACAGGGGTGCAACAGGGTGTCAAAGTGACACCCTGTCCCCCTTGGCAATTCGGTATTTTTATCGAATCGGTAATGACCGAATTGGTATTTGCAATTGATTCCTATGGGCCTCAAGGCAAATACCGATTCGGTAATTACCGATTCGGTAATTACCGATTCAGTAAATACCGAATCCTACCGAATCGGTATTTGTTACCGAATAATTACCTACATCAGATTTACCGATTCATGAATACCAAATCGGTAAAATTCGGTATTTATGAATCTGTAAATCTGAATTACCTACATCTAGTCCATTGTGGCCTCTCTTTATCAACAAATTATCCCCTTTCTAGAAGCCCCGTTTCAACTATCTGCAACTAGCAGTAGTATAGAGTCCCAACTTATGCTGTCAAAAAAACACCAGGATCTGTTCTCTGCACTAGAACAATTTTTTTTAATCGCAATAGCCCCAGGCCGAATTTTAAACTAAGGCACCCATGGTACAATAAACATTGCAAGGTAGCCAAGCAAGCCCTTCTAACTTCTATCAGAAAAAACAATAGGCCAAGAATTAAGGAAGCCAGGGATCGATATCATTTTTTTTTAACTGGAGCAAAAACTAACTGGGAAAATGATAAATGTGAAGCAATCAAAACAGCACTGGATAACCACGACACGAGAACCTTCTGGAATGTAGTCAAGACAGGAAAATCCGAAGGCCAATTGGCTATAGGACCAAACCTAGGGGAAGAAGTTTGGAGAACGCATTTTAAATCTTTATATTCAAGGACCGCAGAGGAAGAGGGCAGGGTAGAATAAGTCACCTTAGATGTGAACCTCACAAATTTAGATGCTCCTCTTTGTACAATGAAGGAGATCACAGTGGCATTGGGCAATCTACTCCCAGCTAAAGCACCGGGGCTGGATAAGATACCTGGGGACCTATTTCACTCCATACCCACAGTTTGGGCACCCTACCTATGGTCATTATTTAATGTTGTTCTACAAGGCATGACGTTGCCCCTTACCTGGGCTGGAGCAGAAATGATCCCTATCTATAAAAAGGGCTCACCACTTAATCCAGCAAATTATCGCTCCATAAGCCTCCTGGACGTCACAAAAAAAATCTTTGCTTGCATACTTTTGGGGAGCTTGCAATCCTGGTTAGAAGAGAGCAACGTATTAACACCTTTACAAGCAGGATTTAGGGCCAAGATCTCCACCATTGACCAGATCTTCAGACTACAACTTATACATTGGAAGACTATGGTTCTAGAGGGTGGCAGACTCTATCTCACATTTGTGGATCTTAAATCCGCTTTTGAACTGGTGCAGTGAGATCAGCTGTGGGGCATACTTCTCGATTTGGGAGTACCAGAATATATTTGCCACCAGCTGAAACACCTACACCAGGACAATTACGCGAGAATTAGATATGGTAAAAATTGTGAACTTTCCGCCCCTTTCCCTGTAGAGAAAGGGGTGCAATAGGGATGTGTCTTGGCCCGACACTCTTCTCTCTTTTTTAAACAATTTAATTGAAACTCTGTTAGATGGTAAAGACATTGATGCACCGAGGCCGGTGAACAGCAAAATCCCAGCTCTTATGATTGTGGACTACACACTGCTACTCTCCAAATCACCCATGGGTATGCAGAGGGTCCTCGAGGTATTCAGCTCTTTCTGCAAAAAGAGGGACCTGGAGATCAACCTCCAAAAAACCAAGTACATGTTTTTTAACGCTAACACCATAAATTGCCCACATCCCCAATTGAATGAAAGGGCCCTAGAGCGGGTGTCCATTTTTGATTATCTAGGGATCACACTTACTGGAAAACTGGACTGGGGGACACAAATAAAGAAAGCCAGTCTAAAATTGACTCAGTCCACGGGGGCATCTTAAAAGTTTATAAAAGCTGCATGCACTAAGTGATAGGTCCCGTAGCAGAAATCTACAAAACACAGGCCAGGGGAGCATCATTGTATGGGGTAGAAATATGGGGCCATTGCCCATCAACTTCCCTATCTATGCCAGAGAACCTATTCCTGAGGCAATTGCTGAGCCTCCCTACGAATACCTCATTAACACTACTCAAGATGGACTTAGGGATTGGCCCTATAGCAGATGTAGTTTCCTCTAGACCCCTCCTATACTGGCGACGCCTGTGGAGTACACCTGAACTAGTTGATTATAAAGAGGAGCTGAAGGATGTTATGAGCCTTCTAGGTGCAGGGAAACTCCCTTGGCTAGCTCATATCAGAAATTCTTGCCAGGCATTAGGGAGGGCAAATATCTGGACTACACCAGTAGAGACCTGTCCCACAATCTCCAGAAAAGCACTACTTGACTCCCATAGAGAACACCAACTGGCTTTACTATGGCAGGGGACTAAACCGAGCTGCTTGACCTCCAGGTTTCTGGATATAAAGCAGCAATACAGGTTAGAATCGGCACTTGATCACATACAACCCCTTCTGGCGAAGAAACTTTTTCTTCAATTCAGACAACTGAATTGCATGTCCTTTTTTTTGCCCCGCCTATAGAAATCCAAGGTCCCAGTGGCTTTACAACTGTGCAGAAACAAGGGGATCAGACACTACATAGAGGTGCACAGGCTCTTTAAGCATGAAACTGATACACTTATTGTGTTCACCATTTCTCGTTTCCTACACTCGATGTGGTGCATTCATAGAGCTATTTTTAAAAAAACCCTCTTAGGAAATTCCTAGCTCCTAGCAACCTTTACACATGCTGCTATGCCATGTTTGCACATATTCATTGTAAGATTATTTCTACTGTAATAACCCTCCCTCTAGATTTTTTAATTGTTTAACACTATTTGTTTTAATGTGTATTTTTTTAACACTGCTACATATATCTATCAGATAAAGTCAAAAGCTTTTTAACTACCGACAGGTGTTTTATTTACCAATGAATTGGTTAGTTGTTTAAACATGAGCTACTCTATCCCCTCCTGCACTCAAGGTAGAATCTACAAACTCTGTTGTACATCGCACTGTACCCAACCATAGTACCATGAGTTGTCATGAATGCACTAGAAAACTTTGCACAGCTCAGAAATGTATTATTTTGTAATATAGAACTAATGGACATAGTTTTTATGATGATATATTCTAATTCTTCTCTTTTTACTCAATTATATTGTATTGTCTTTTTTATGTGCTTTTATGGCCTGTACGGTTGAAATAAAGCTTTTTTGATTGACTGATTTTAATAAAGCGTGGCATGTGGAAACAGTCATTTTCCTGTGTTTTTATGAACAGCAATGACCAAAAACGAAAATGAGTAAAATTAATTGAAAAAAAGGGAGAAAAAGGATGAACAATATTGGATAAAATTGAGGAATAATTGAAGCGTTTATTATGAATTTAATTCATTGGATTCATTGGATTGGATGGGCAGCTTGATGGGGATCATAATGTGGTGCCCTTGTGTTCCTCCTAGTCGTCCACATCTGCAATGGCATCTCTCTCAGGGTTTCCACCAGGCGCATTCTCAGAGGTGCAGGTGTCCTCCCGCCTTCTGCATTGGAACAATGGGGCTTTCATCCATGACGATTGTCTGACTACTACTTGCATTTTTGGAATGAGATGTGGCTTTGGCGCTGAGATTGGAACACGGCCTTGGGATCATGTTGTACGGATGGCGATACACACATACATGTTGGCATGTGGAGCCAGGTGCCCTGCAAGGCCTTGCGCTGCTTGTACAAACTTACTCCATCTCTCTCCCTCGCTCTCTCCCTCTCTTTCCTTTGTTGGGCGCATGGCACACCTTCTTCTCTTGGATTTTGTCTTCCAGGCTGTGTCCTACGGATTGTCCAGTAAGGACTCGCCAGGACTCATCCGAATGGTTGTTTTGGCTTTTGTTTGTGTGGTGTTTTGTGTTGGTGATTGCATTGCTGTATGACTGATTCTCCATTTTCTGGCCATGCATGTATGTTGATTTTCCTGCTTGTGTGACATCAGTCAAAATATTTGTTTTGGGATTCGTGGTGTTGGTGTGCAGTTGCTTGGTCAGGGGTTGGGGGTGGGCCTGGGGGGGTGTAGCGGGCCTGGGTGTGGTGTCAGTGGGTGTTGTGGTCCTCTTGGGTGTCCTTGCTACATGTTCAGTTGCTCGAGGGCATCTGTTGTTCTTCATGTGTGGCTCTGGGCTGTGCTCCCTTTTGTGGTGCAGACTGTGGTCTGACTTTACACCAGGTCAGAGCAGGTGTTAATTTCCTGCTGCTAACGCGCCTTATTGCCTGTTTTGTGTTATTATCGCAGTTCTGTCTGGTTGTTGTGAATGTTGTGGTATGGTGTTGTCGTGACTTTTGGCACAGAAACGCCTACTCTGCATCTCATTAGCGATTGTTGTGGGGGTCCTCTGTGGCGATTTTTTTGCGGCTCCTATCGTGGGTAAACTGGTGCTGAGGGCTATTAGCACCAGCTTGTGAATGGGGGGCTACATTTATCATGATTTTGGCTGCGCTAAAGTGCCGTTAATTTGGCGATAGCTCCTTGTGAATATCCCCCTACATTTTTTATGTGACCAGCAGCTATATGGTATTAAAAACAAGTGAATGGTGCAATGGGGAAAATGTACTGTCCCCTCACTGTAGTGGGTGCGGAGGACAGGAGAATACACCCAGGTGCACTCATGAGAGACACACCTTGAGGCAAGTCTAACTACAGGGGTCTTCCTTCCTTCTTCCTCCCATGGGGCATGTAGGTTCTTGTCCTAGGGATTAACGTGGGCCATTCTACGGTGGAGTGTGACATAGGTCACCTCACCCAGTGGTAACCTTTCACCACAAAGTTGGTAAGAACGGAGCTCCATTGTTTTAGGTCCTGATTAATGCCACATACCCAATTGGGCCATATGGCAGAAACATGTTGACCGCATCCACTACTGTGAGAGGACAGTACATTTTCCCCATTGCACCGTCCACTTGTTTTTAATATCATATAGCTGCGGGTCACATTAACATTTTTATTTTGTAACTATAATGGTTTTTAAATCTCACTCACTCTTCACGGGCCCCCACTTAGTTTAAAAGTGCATCCCTGGCATTAGGTGTATGTCCGCGCTCTACCAAACTGACTTTCTAGAGGGCGAGGACTGTCAAGGATGAAGCATGACACCTGGTGGTGTGTGAGGCCAGTCCTTTACCTTTTGTGAGATGTCCACACTCACAATTTAGTCTTCGAGCACCTCGGTCACTAGACTGGGAGCGGTCCCATTTGTGTTGAACAGCAGGGTTAATGACCATATTCAAATAATGCTCATACTCAGGTACATCCTTAAACAACAACAAGAAGTCGATAAGGTATCCGGGAATGCAGCCAAAAGTTTGGCTCCTTGGATAAAGTTCCAAAAGGACGTTTTCAACTTGCCCCAAGCACTTTGAGGTAATGCAGTAGGCTACATCCAAAAACTTTCCAGGCCCAATTTAAATCACCAAGTTTTAATATATACAAGCGAGGGAATCTTCTCAACATGGTGATCTACTATAACGTGGATACAGTCTCTATAAGTTCCTAACTCTTCACTGGTCAAGAACCTTATCCAATATTGGATAGGTCTCAACATAGCAATTTCAGAAATTGATCTTAGGTTTAAGTCAAGTCTTATTGGCAGCATTGGCACACTGGTAAGGAGTCTCAAGAGTGTCTTTCTGAAGACATGTTCAGCTTTTTTAAGGGAACTAAGGTTACAGTGCCCCAATATGTCTGCCCCATACATGGCTCACTCACATGCTTGAATTTTTTATATATCCAGGGGGGGGGGATAGCAAAAGTGGGCCATCTATTGACAAATCTTATGATAGACCCTGCTCTTTGTTTTAGAGCCATAACGCTTTTCCCTACCTGCGCTTCCCATCTATGGGAATCTTCCAATCTTACGTCCAAATAGTCAAACTCATGTACTCTATTCAATGCCTCCCCCATAAGAATACCTTACTGTTGGTTGCTTTCCTCCAGGCACCAAAGACCACACACTTAGATCTGTTAAAGTTAATTTCCATGTCGTGCTCTGAACAAAAGTATTACATTTGTCTAAGAGGATAGATAGACTGTGGTGAGTCTTCAATAAGAAGAGAAATTCATCTGCAAAAAGAAGAAATGGTATTTTATAATCCTTCATCTTTGAGGAGTCATTTTCGCAATTTAAAAGATAGGGGATGCAGCCATTTACATACAAAAGAAAAGTGTAGTGGCCAAAACGCACCCATGTCTTACTCCTCTCCTGATTGGAATGCCTTCCCGTCAGTTCCCCCGTAGGGCCCCATGTAACCCTCACAATGTGTTCCATATATAAAGTCTGTATTAGGAACATTAGTCCCCACGGGACCCCAATCTCATGCAAAACCACCCAATGTTACTTAGATCTCTCATTACAGACTGTATTGCAAGTAATAAATAAATCATGATGCTTATGAAAACCGATTGGGCTGATGGCTTTGTATAGGAAAAGGTATTTTGTCTGCCTAAATGAGAAGACATAGAATAAGAAATGCTTCTGTGGCTCCAATCAGCCGGAATGACATGTTCCTAAGGGAAAACGTCACTGTTAATAGACTTCGAGCCAACATTATTACGCTAAACCAATAATATAACCCAGAAATAGATATGAATCTGTTAATAAATAGAGAATTTGCATTTGTTCTTCAAAGATATTTAAGGAGTAAAGCAGATGAGATACATTTTAATGAAGGCGCTCAGAACATCTCTAACACGAAGTCATTTTAAACGTAATATATTCAGTATTACAAAAATGCCCGATAGTGTGGCCAGGCCCAGAACTGAGGACATGTATTTAATAAAGTGGAGAGGCCCGTTACTTAAAATACAAGACCGCAAAAAGAAATTGCACCGCCTAAAGCATGCTTGTATGCTTAACGGAAACAATTAATTAGCACCCTTAATAATAAAATGTTCCTCTGAATTAGACAAGAGAAAAAGTATTTGAATCCGTTATCCATTAGAGCACATTTAAGAACCACACAAAGTGTTCCATATATGTTTTTGCATTGAACACAATGTTGTCATCGAAGTGGGATGGTTTTTAATTTATTTTACTTAAGTTAGAAGACTTGCTTATCTAAAGTAGCATACTTGAAAGTACTAACGACTTCAGATAACAACTTTAGAATAAGCAGGGAACATCAAAGTATCGTACAAGAAGTTGAGTGAATGGGTCTATGAATACAATGTGGTTCGTGTGTGTCATTGTAATACATGGGGAACTGTAGCTGGATGAGGGAGTAGAGTGAAATTAAGTTGGGGGATGTTTTAGGCTAATTACTGTTCTAGGCTTTGGTAATGTTGTTGGATTTTACACTGTTGATTAAGCCTTCACTTTTCCTTTTCTTTACCACAGTTATTGGCCATGAAGCCAGGCTTAACAGCGGTTTCAAGGACTCCTTCGAGTTGACGGAATCCTGCCCACCGTATTCAGATGCATGTTGGCTGAACGCCACGGTCTTCTCTGTTGGCTAACAGTACATTGTGGTCAGGCCGGCGGTATTGCGCTGAGCCTATTTAGATGTTCCTGTTGTGCTGACGGTGTCCATGTGGTGGTTTGCTGAGGAAGTGAGTCCCTGGTGGAGTGGAGACTGGTAAGTACTACTTATTAGTGTGTCAATCCACATATGTGTCATCCTCCTACTAATGCTTGGAGCACAATATCGCTAACAGTGACGTACAGTCATAATCCAATTTGATGAAAAGGAAAACTTCTTCATTCATACTAGTGTTACAATATGTTTAGTCATAACAATGTTGTAATCCTGAAAACACAATGCACAGCAATTTTTTGGCAGCACACACACAATAAAGCAGTATGAGATGTATGTGAGACACGTTCCCAGTGTGGTTTTCATTTTCATCGAATTGGATTATGGCTGTACATTACTGTTAGCGATTTTGTGCTCCAGACATTTGTAGGAAATTGTAGAGGTCAATGCTTTGGCAGTGCACTTGTTTGCACCTATTGGCAGCAGGGTAGTGTTTGTGGTAGCACATTATATTATTGTTCGTATAACTAACCACACATGTGGGGGCTCTCTGTGCGGGTTGTATTTTCTCCACTGCTGCCGCTTTTATAATAGCTAACACACGTGTCATGTTTGCACCAAAAACATATGGAGGCAATGTGTTATGGCCCTTTGTGTTACATATTACATGCCACACACACAACATACACACACTATTGAATGCACACCCACATGCACCACAAGCACAAAACCCACAACCACCACAACAACAATTATTTTTGTAAGTATCAATACAGACCTGTTCAATTTACCTTGATAAGTGAGGAAATGAACACTACTGCATTACACCTAAGAAAAATATTGCATAAGAGCAATGCAAACATACATGAGGCTGCAGCAATTGTCAACACTCGATTAAAAATAAGATACTTGGACAAGTAGATTACCTTAGATCCCTGGGACAACGGAGTCATTTGGTGTTGTGGTGGAGTCAGAGCAGCAAAGGTGGGACCTGGACGATGGGGTACAAGACAGAAGTGGGAAGCAGTAAAAAAAGATACGTTTTACCTCATTTCTTTCGATTCCGCCAACTCAAAGTAGGTGATATTTCCGCCACAGTTGCCTCGACAGATAGGCACATCGTAATTAGCTCAACAGTACTCTTGACTGGAGTCCTGCCGACAGCCACTTCAGCCTATGATGCAGTCGACATGTGAGGAGATGGATGTATGTCAATACAACGCGATATTTTAGATCGCGGTACTTGACATCGCGGGCATTACAATGCAAGTCGTTACAACGACTTGCGTTGGAGGGCGCGGATTTTGGAATCTTATAATTTTATATTCCAACACCAGTCCACGTAACAGTAGGGAAGGTGTTGGAATATAAAATTACAACATTCCTTGTCAACAGCGCCATCCAGCGCAAGTCGTAGTAGCGACTTGATTGTAATGGCATTGTTGTAAAGGCACTGCAGTGTAAACACCGCGTTGTAAACTATGCTCCCCGAGGAGATTCCATGGACCCACCAACATCTAAATAACACAGGCAGACAGCCAAGTCAGCGGGCAGTGAATCAGTCAGAAAAGTGATGGCAGGACCTTTACTGCCGAGATCTACATCAGGCCATAAGTGAATTGTACTGTGGAAATGGCATCAGGGCATGCTCATTGCACATGGAGTTGATTGTTTGATTATGAAAACAATAAAGAAAAATCTTTATTTTAAAAGGTGTGTATTTTTAAAATCCTTAAAATACTGATAAGGTTTTAGCTTTGTTGCATACAAACATCCAATGATGTATTCCATGGATGTTGCGAAATATAATGGAGCCGATTCACAAAAGCTTTTATGAGTACAGTAAGCATTTCTATACTATTTACTCTTTTACGTCCTTTTCAAAGCCTTTGTGAATTGGCCTGCAATGCCCAACTTACTATTAGTAAACATGCAAAGACTGAACTGTTCTTTTCATATGTTCAAACTGAGTGTGGATATTCTGTGAATATTTCCATTTTAGATATTTTGTCGCCAATTTACAAAGGCATGAAAGAGTAGGTAAATGAGAACTACAGGAGTACTACTTTACATACTCCAAAATGCCTTAGTGAACACCCCAATATATTATCTGGTTCAACTACGTATCATTGTATTTTAAACATGTAGATGAATATTGTGATGGCTACAACCAAATTAAACATGTCTAAATCAATTGAATACATATTTATCATAGGTCCATAACATTTTAGATGTTTGTCATGTAATGCAAGACCCTGTTTGGGGGGCTACAGGTCAAGAAGGAGCGTCTGGTCCTTAACTGCAGGGATTGAGATCATTTGCCACTGATGTCCCAGGACTATCCTATTAAACCTCAGTAAATTGGACCATGTACAACCCCTTCCACACTTGAATATAAGGGTAGCGAGAGCAAACAGTCACATGCTTCTCATGGAGGAAGTGTAGCGGTGCTCAAGCTTAGTAGACAACAATCAACCAAGAGACACAATCACCTCAACAATGCACAGCCTAGAGCTTGACTTTTCAAAAAACAAAGGTCCATATTAACAATCCCCTGTACACCACATGAATGTCACTTTTAACAATGTTCCTGTGGCAATAGGGTCTTCGCCTTATTTACAAGGTGGCATTAAGCCACTTAACGTGGATCATGGCGCCTAATAAATAATGCACCCTTTCATGCTCTACTTAGCATTTACAAAGGTGGCGTAAATGTAAGCAGTGCCAAAATTAAGAACAGGGAAAACCTGGTCTTAACATGATGAAACAAAGAGGGATGTTTTATGTCTCCTAATTTTTGATGTTTCTATGTGTGCTGCATTGTGCAGGACACATAGAATCAGCAAAATGCCAAGAATGGTTGTTTATGTGCAGGAAAGTGTCTCTTCCTGCACATAACATAAGACCTTGACCTCGGTCACAGGCCTGCACTCTCCCCCGGCAGCTCCTTTGCTCCATCACCGCCGCTGAGCCCCCTGCCTGGGTGTTCTAGGCTGCTGCCTGCCACGATGCTGTAACTGCTGACCGCCGAGGATTTCTCATTTTCATCTTTGCGTTGTCTTGTAATTCCTCTGCTCCTCTGTTATTCACTGTTTTCTTTATTCCTCTATTTGCTGTAACTGTTATTGCTTTTGTTCATTTTCCCACTGTATTTACTGTAACTATTCATTGCCCCCTCGCTGTTCCCAGCTCCCGATTTCCCGCCGCTGCTGACCCGTGGCCCCTCCCCCTGCCTTCACCAGTTTCCCACCTCCCAGCTGAGTGTCCCTCCCCTCCCCTAAATAATGATGACCGCTGCACAGTCCCACAGCGGGCGCATCACCGGTGCACCGAAGGCACGCCAAAGGCAAGCCCATCCGTGACCCGCCCGCGACCAGCGCCAGAAACCCTGGCTCCCCAGGACCCACTGATATGACGCCACCACCCTCCACGCTCTCAACACCGAAAGACACCCGGACTTCCAGTGCTCCACACCGAACACCACCAATGGACCTTGATCCTGTAGACTCTGCCATCGTTCTTTCACCATCTACACTGCCCCAACGTCTACTGCAGGCTCACAGGACGCCCAGAACACCAAAGGCCTGACGAGCATCCTCCTCAACATGCGCTCCCTCCACAGACACACCGTAGAGATCTGAGACCTGTACACCACCCTCGTGCCACCTCCGGTCCCGACAAATTCAAAAACAACAGTTGATGGACAGAATGCAAAACAATGTCATACCTTCACCCCAGTACAGAGATCTGGGCTTAAATCCATTGGTCCCAACATCGCCATCGCCATCCCTGACGGCTGCAAGATCCAGAGGAAGCACTGTCCAGACCTCCCTGGAGAAGGACTCGCCATTGCACACAAGAACTCCCTCTGACTCTCCACCTCCACCACAAGTGACGCCCCACTCCAACACAGAACACCTTCACTTCCAGATCCAGACCTCCCCTAGGACCATGCTCCCTAGCACCCTCGCATACAGACCCCTGGGACCCCGCTCCCTGGCCACAACAGCAATCACCGACCTTGTCAAACCCCATGCCATCACCTCCACAGACTACATCCTACTCGGAGACCTGAATTTCCACCTCAACAACCATAGCGACCCCGGCTCCACCGCCCTCCTAGACAACCTCTCCGACCTTGGACTGAAGCAGCTTGTCAACACCTCAATTTACAGAGCAGGACACACCCTCGACCCCATCTTCGCAGGAGGGTCAAACGTCCACTTCAGCTACACGACACAGGCCCCCAGGACTGACCACCACTGCGTACATTTCACCTTCAAGACCATCACCGCACCCAAACCGGCCCCACTCCCGCCACGAAGGAACTGGAGCAAAATCAAAGAGGAGCACCTCAACTCCACCTTCCTCCTTGACCCCCCACCACAACCGACCCCAACTCCGCAGCCAAAGAACTCTATTGATAGATCTCCAGATATGCCAACAAGATCGCCCCCTCCACAACCCTGTCAAACATTGCCCCCTGAAGGCTGCCTGGTTCACCACGAGCTCCAAATCACCAGGCACACCCACCGACGCCCTGAGAAAATATGTCATAGCCATAAAACCAAAGAAGACCTAAACAACCATAGGAGCCCCCTGCAGGAATACCACCAGCTCATACAGGACACCAAACGGACCTTCATCAAGAACAAACTCAACATCAATGCAACAAACGCCAGAGAACTCTTCAACGTGATACAGCAATTCACCAAACCACCAGCGAGGCCACGGACATCACACCATCGCAGGAACTCTGCAACAAGCTCAGCACCTACTTCCATCAAAAGATCAAGACCCTCTACGACCACTTCAGCAACCAGACGCCGTTCATAACCCCTTCCCTTGCTGACCATCAGCCGACCATCACCACCTGGACCCCCGCCACGGTAGAACTCATCACCTCGACCATGATGAAAACCCGGTCTGGAGGCCCCACGGACTCCTGCCCACCTCACATCAATCAATCAATCAATCAATCAATCAATCAATCAATCAATCATATTATTTGTAAAGCGCACAACTCACCCGTGAGGTTTTCAAGGGGCTGGGATGGGGAATGCTGCTACTGCTTGAAAAGCCATGTCTTGAAGAGTTTTCTGAAGGTCAGCAGGTCTTGGAGCTGCCCTAGGTGGATGGGGAGGGTGTTCCAGGTCTTGGTGGCGAGGTGGGAGAACGATCTTCCACCGGAGGTCGCTCTGTTAAAGCATGGGACTTTGGCGAGGGTGAGGTCGGCGGAGCGGAGATGGCGGGTGGGGGTGTAGAAGCTGAGTCATCTGTTGAGGTACGTTGGTTCGGTGTCATTGAGTGCCTTGTGTGCTTGGGTGAGGAGCTTGAAGGTTATCCTCTTGTTGACCGGGAGCCAGTGCAGGTCTCTCAGGTGGGGTGTGATGTGGCTGCAGCGAGGGATATCGAGGTTCAGGCGTGTAGAGGCGTTCTGGATGCGTTGGAGCCATCTCAGGAGTTTGGCCGAGGGCCTGGGTGACCATTCTTCTTGCTTCAGTGTGGATCCACTTGTAGATCCTGTGGAGCATGCAGAGGGTGTTGAAGCAGGAGGAGGAGACGGCATTGACCTGTTTAGTCATGTAGAGGGTGGAGTTGAGGATGACCCCTAGGTTGCGTGCATGGTCGGTGGGTGTTGGGGCGGTTCCCAGTGCGGTCGGCCACCATGAGTCATCCCAGGCCGAAGGGGTGGATCCGAAGATGAGGACCTCCGTCTTGTCCGAGGTCAGCTTCAGTCAGCTGTTCCTCATCCATTCAGCAAAGGCCTTCATTTCTTCATGAAGGGTGGTATTGCAGTGTGGGGGTCCTTGGTGAGGAAAAGGATCAGCTGGGGGTCATCGGCGTAGGAGATGAGGTTGAGGTCATGCGAACGGGCGACGTGGGTGAGCGGTGCCATGTAGATGTTAAACAGAGTTGGGCTGAGGGATGAGGCCTGGGGTACGCCGCAGATGATCTCGGTGGCTTTGGAGCGGAAGGGGGGAAGGCGGACGCTCTGTGTTCTGCTGGAGAGGAAGGAGGTGGTTCAGTCCAGGGCCTTCTCTTGGATCCCAGCGTTGTGGAGGCATGTTCATAGTGTGTGGTGGCAGACCGTGTCGAAGGCGGCTGACAGGTTCAGGAGGATGAGGGCCGCCGTTGTCCAGCAGGGACTTGATGTCATCGGTGGCGGCGATGAGGGCAGTCTCGGTGCTGTGGTTGCTGCGGAACCCGGACTGGGAAGGGTCCAGGATGTTGTTCTCCTCGAGGTAGCGGGTCAGTTGTTTGTTTAGGGTCTTCTCGATGATCTTTGCCGGGAATGGGAGAAGGGAGATGGGCTGGAAGTTCTTGAGGTCCTAGGGGTCCGCCTTGGGTTTCTTGAGTAAGGCGTTGATCTCGGCGGGCTTCCAGCTCTCCGGGAAAGTTGCTGTTTTGTAGGAGGTGTTGGTGACTTTCCAGAGATGGGGTGCGATGGCTGTGCTGGCTTTGTTGAAGATGTGGTGTGGGTATGGGTCTGACGGAGATCAGGAGTGGATGGTGTTCATGATCTAGATGGTTTTGTTGTTGTCGTTGTGATCTACCAGAAGAATACCACCGCCATCGCCCCCGAACTAGGACGGACCATCATGCCTCCCTCAAACACTGCACCTTCCTGAATGACTGGAAGCTGGCTGTCAAGCCCCTTCGATCAAGCGGGTGGTAACCGACTGTTACTCCCTGACCTGCTGCACAGCTAATTTATTTAGACTGCTCTTCTAAATTAGTTTACACCTTTTACACAAATGTTTCAGTTATTTTAACTTGGTTTTATTCACCAGTCTTTTCTTTCAGTGAACATCAAATATTTTTCTTTACTTCTAGTTCATATCATATCACATGTTATTCATTTCATATACATTTTATCTTTGGTGTGATGCTAGTTACACATTAACACATCCCATAATAATAGTTAACGCCGATAGTGGATTCATTGGCCCGATGCATTTCGGGACCCAGTCCCTTCTTCGGGGGCCTCCTGTAAATGAAATTAAACTTATGAATATTCTGTTTGCTATTCCTTTTCCATTCAAGGACACTTAAAGTTTCAATTCAATCACCAACTGAACATTTTTCCTTCGTGAATTCGTGCTTAAAAATAGTGCCATTTTCTTGTTAAGCGTTTTTCTGTTATCTAAACAAAAGATTGAAATTCACATTTATCTACCTCGAGGGACTTGAATTATCAATATACTGGTAGTGTTTCAAAAAAACCGATTAAGAGCATCATGTGATGTAAAAATGATAGGGAATGCTGAAAAATCTTTTAGACTGGTTCAAAACTAAAGCAATATATCTGCTCTGTATCTCATCGAGTATGTTTACCTTGTCCTTCGACGATGTATTTCTGAACTGTGATTCAGGATGTAATAAACGAATTAACGGGAAACTGTGAAAACAAGAATGGATATCTTGTAATCTACCATGCCTGTCTGTCGCTACATATTATACCATTACTCATTAAAGCCGTTCCTACCTTGATAAGTGAAATCGCTTTCCTGTCTTTACTTGCAAGAGACGGGTTTATATTCTCCGGATCAGTTTGTTTGTTTTATGCTGAAAAAGTAACACGATCTTTAATACAATGTTACTTCTTAGTTCTAAGAATTGCCACAAACTACCTATTGATCTGAATGCGGGTGTGCTTACCGGCTGCTAATTCCGAATCTCCTGCGCTCGCTCATTCCTTCCGTTAACGGGATCTCATGTGGGAATCCCGTTCGGTAGGGTTTTTTTACTCTGTGGTTTTGGACGCCATATTAGAATGGTGTTGTCGTTCTAAGGTGACTATCGAAAAGCTATTCATGGATAGCGAAAATATTAGGAACTTATTTAAAACGGGAGTAAGTAATGAAAATAAAAAATAAAAAATAAAAAATATTATTCAAAAATGAGGGGTCACGATCTATTTTAAAACTATATATGCACTGCTAGCTATGTATCTCACGGTTTTGTGAGTGCCATATTGGAAGGGAGTGTATACCGGAACGGGATGAAGTGGGTTCAGTCTTACTTATTGCACTAGCTGAATACTCATAAGAGCTATAAAAAAAATAGATCAAAATTTAGGGGTTGATGATTTTAGAAATTACGGAAACTACTATATCATAATATTGGTGGGGAATGAGGTGGATGTTGAGTTTATACACAAAGAGTATTCACTCTCATGCTAAAAACTAATTATGTGCACTCTGCTGCTATTGCAGAAAAGTAAGCGGGGTGTGATAGATCATCTAAATGTGAACGAATCCAGGTTAAGTTAATCCTACATGGTGTGATAACGTAGTGTGATTACTTCCTACCTTGCTGTTAGAGCATACATAACCGTTTTGTAGGTGATACAGGTAGATGTACATCATATAGTCACAGTATTCAAATTTCTTATCATATGATTACACATCATTTACATCTGGTACACTTAAGAGAACAAAATTTACATCTTTGAATTGCCAAAAAATTTTCATGATTCTTTTACTCAATCATAGGAAGCATCCCATATCCAGTTTGTCATTCAACCCTAACGGTTCCATAGTTTGGAATTTCTTAATCAGCATTACTTCCCTTTGGGACAAAAATTTTTTGATTATCCCTTCCTGGTTTGATCTCAATTTTTTCAATTACTAGAAACTTTAACTGGGAGATATTATGATGTTTTTCTATCCAGTGAGTTGCTAGGTTGGAGTTTGTGTTCTTGGTTCTTATCATGCTTTTATGCTCTCCTATTCTGATTTTTACCTTTCTTTCTGTTTTGCCTATGTACATAAGTCCGCAAGGACACTTTATACTGTAAATGACAAAGTTAGAGTTGCAATCTGCAGTTAATTTGAGTGGTATTTGTTTTCCTGTTCTGGGGTGAAATACAAATGCTTGTTGCATAACATTGTTACAGTGGGTACAGTTGTTGCATTTCTTCATTCCTTTATATTCAGTTCTTTCTTTTTTGTTTTTGTTTTTCAATTCTTCCTTGAGATTTCTGCTTCTGGTGTATGCAAAAATTGTTTTTTCTTGAAAAATGTTCCGAAAATCCGCATCTTGTTGTAATAATTCCCACCGTCTCAATATAATTTTCTTGATGTTTCTGGATTTGGTGGAAAACTTAGAAACAAAAATGTTATTAGGTTTGATAGATGGTCTCTTAGAGGTACTTAATAAGCTTTCACAATTGAGTTTTTTTACTTTTTCTTCAGCTTTGTTTATGCAGGTAGTGGAGTATCCTCGTTGTTTAAATTTGGTTTTGATTCTGCATATATCTTCTTCCTGAGCTTCTGAAGAAGAACATATTCTTTTGCTCCTTAGCATTTGTGAAAAAGGAAGATTTTCAATCAACTGGGGCGTATGGAAACTTTTGAATAGTAATGTGTTGTTGCGGTCAGTTGGTTTAATGTACGTTTGTGTGTGTATTTGTCTGTCTTTTTTAGTGACTTTCACATCCAAAAATGTTATTTCTTGATCGTTCATCGTGTGGGTGAATGTAATTCTTGTTTTTTTTTATCTAATTCTGAAATGTTACTTGCAAGTTTCTCTCTTGATCCTTTCCAAATTAGAAAAATATCATCTATGAATCGACGATACATTACTAGTGAAGTGTTCCATTCTGTGTTTGTCAAAATGTGTTGCTCTTCAAATTGCGCCATAAAGATATTAGCGTATGTGGGCGCTCCTCCAAAACCCATACTCGTTCCATGGATCTGTAAAAATAATTTGTCTTCAAAATGGAAATAGCTGTGTTGCAAACAAAACAGCAGTTATTCAAGTAAAAAAACTTTATTTGCTCCAATGTCCTCTACTTGCAATAATGCCCATTCGATTGCCTCTATTCCTTCTTTCAGTGGTATCGATGTGTAGAGTGAATTAACATCAATTGTACAGAATGTGCATTGTTGGATGTCTTCTGGTGTTACCATTCCAAGTATGTTGAGAAATTCAGTGGTATGTTTGATATTAGTTTTCCACTTTATCACAAATATTTGTAGAAAAAAGTCTATGTATTTGCCTAGTGGCTCAAATATTGATCCTACGCCCAAGACAATAGGTCTGAACGGGGGGTCTTTCAAGTTTTTGTGCACTTTAGGGAGCATATACATATGAGGTCGTCTGAGTTCCGTTTCTGTAAGAAATTGTAACGTTTTAGCTGAAATCCATCCCATTGTAAGGGCGTTTTGGAGTATAATCTCTAGTGTTCTTTTGATTTCATTGGTGGGATCCATTTCCAATGGTAAATACGTGGTTTCATCCATTAGATGTTCCTCAACTTTTCTTCGATAGAATGAAGCGTCCATTATTATGAGTGCACCTCCTTTGTCTGCTCTTTGAAATTCTAGTGTATCCATTTCTGCCATTTGTTGTAGGATTTTCCTTTCTTGTTTGGAGAAATTGGTTTTGCTTTTGGTTTGGAAGTTCAATTTTTGCAAATCTTGTAACACTAACTTTTCAAACATGTCAATGGTCTTGTGGGATGTAGGTGCTGTAAAAGTACTCTTAGGTTTAAATTCCACATATTCTTTGGATGTTGCTGGTGTTGATTCCGGTAATACGTTGCTGAAAAAATGACGTAATCTGATTGTCCTCATGAATTTAAAAAAAGCTATTTCAGTCTCTGGTAAGTTTGAATTATATGTAGGTACAAATGATGTTCCTTTGTTTAACACTTCTAGTTGCTTTTTACTTAGTTGAGTGGAAGAAATGTTTATTACGATGTTTTCCTGCTCCTCAGATAAGGTACTTTTTTCTCTTTTTGTTTTTCCTCTCCTGGTTTTTGAACGTTTGTGCTTGTTTTTTGCATTGATTGATCCGGTGGTTGCGTTATTTCTTGGCCTTGTAACAAAAAAGGATCCGATGTAGTTGGTCCTTTTTGTTTGGGTTGTTCTTGTTCGGTTGAAGTCGTTGGTTCTTTATTCTGAACCGGTGCTCTGGATGCAGCAATATCACTATCAGACACCACGCTTTCGTTGGATGATGTGTACTGTTTCTTTTGTGGTCTTCTCTGGGCATACATTTCTGCCCATGTGTACACCTCATTTAGACGATAATCTATAGTGTCTCATTTAAATTTTCTTAGTTTCCTCTCTTGTAGATCTTTTTCATATTGCTCCATTCTTTTGTTAATATCTTCCAGGTTTTTGTCCCATTCTTCTTTTTCAAATCTCTTGGATACATCCCTTTGTAAATTAAAGATTTCTTCCTCTAGTTCTTTTATAGTTTTTGCTAACTCTTCCACTATTAAAAGGATTAAATCCAGGGAGCATTTATTCAGCACTGAATACCACTTTTCCATAAATGATTTGTTGTGTTGTAACCTGAACCGGAGTGGTTTAATCGCCAATCTTAGCCCTCTGGGAATTCGCTGGTGCTTGTGGTGTTGGATAAGCGTAGTTGCGTGTAGACGTTGATTTAGTTCTCTACGCATTATAAATTCCATGTGTTTTAGTTGTTGTATTGCTGAACCTTGGTGAGATTCGAAACTTTATAGATATATTGCTAGCATCACACCAAAGATAAAATGTATATGAAATGAATAACATGTGATATGATATGAACTAGAAGTAAAGAAAAATATTTGATGTTCACTGAAAGAAAAGACTGGTGAATAAAACCAAGTTAAAATAACTGAAAAATTTGTGTAAAAGGTGTAAACTAATTTAGAAGAGCAGTCTAAATAAATTAGCTGTGCAGCAGGTCAGGGAGTAACAGTCGGTTACCACCTGCTTGATCAAAGTATTCTAGACATAGGGGATAGGCAGCCCCATGACACCTGCTAGCACGCAATAGATGGAATAAAGAGTTCAAATTCCATTAAAACAAATATTAAGCATTAGGTGTGCCAAGTGCCTATCACTTCTGAAAAATATAGTCAAGCCCCTTCTCAAGATACCCATGGTTGACCCTATTTACCTGAAGAACTACCGGCCCATCTCTTTGCTCCCGTTCACCAACAAAATAGCCGAAAGAGTCATAAACACCCAACTGACCGCATTCATCAAAGAGCACTCCATCCTAGACGCCTCCCAGTGCGGATTCCGCAGCAACCACAGCACAGAAACCGCCCACCTCGCCACCATGGACGACATCCGCATGCTACTCGACCAGGGACACACTGCAGCCCTCATCCTATTACACCTCTCCGCTGCCTTTGACACCGTCTCACACCATATGCTCACAGCCAGACTGCACGCCGCTGGGATACAAGGAACCTCACTCAACTGGATCTGATCCTTTCTCTCCAGCAGAACCCAGAGGATCAGAGTCCCCCCTTTCACCTCAGAACCCACAGAGATCAACAGCGGAATACCACAGGGATCATAGCTCAGCCCCACGCTCTTCAACATCTACATGGCCCACCTCACCACCACCGTCAGACAGCATGGGCTTCACATAGTATCCTAGACCGACGACACCCAACTCATCCTCTCCCTCACGAAGGATCCACAGGATACCAGGCTCAGCCTCCAGGAAGGAATGAAGGACAGCTGCCTAAAGCTCAACACTGAGAAAACAGAGGTCCTCATCCTGGGCCCAGCGACCTCCCCTGGGATGACACATGGTAGCCCTTTGCCCTCGTAAGCCCTCCCACCCCGACAGACCACGTTCTGAACCTCTGCATCATCCTTGACTCCACTCTCACCATGACATGCCAGATCAACGCCGTTGCCTCCACCAGCTTCAACTGCTTCCGCATCCTCCGAAAGACTTTCAAATGGGCCCCCCCCCAACTCAGAAAAACCATCACTCATGTACTCATAACCAGCAGACTGGACTACAGACGAATGCATGACGTAACACCTTCGAGACCTACACTGGCTCCAGGTCAAGAAGAGAATATCCTACAAGCTTCTCACCCACACCTACAAATCCCTCCACAACATCGGACCTAAATACCTCAACGATAGAGTCTGTTTCCACGCACCCAAAAGAACTCTTCGATCCACTGACCTCGCCCTAGCTTGGATTCCCCGCATCCGTAGAAGCAGAGCAGGAGGAAGGGCTTTCTCCTGCATTACAGCCAAAACATGGAACAAACTCCTGGTCAGCATCAGATGCTCCCCTAACCTGCACATCTTCAGGAAGGGCCTCAAGACCTTGCTCTTTGACTGAGCCGGAGCTGCCTCACCCCCCACCCCCAGAGCGCCTTGAGACAATCACGGGTGAGTAGCGCGCTTTATAAACCCCCTGATTGATTGATTGATTGATAAACAATCATTACAAAAATGATGCTTAGCAACTTTCTATGTGTGCTTCACAATGTAAATTGCCATTTGTGATTGTGTATGTGCAGGAAGGGACACCTTCCTGCAGATAAACAATCATTGCCTCAACGCAAGCACCCTTGCACTATGTTGCAAGGGTACCTGCTTTGGCGCCAGGCAGCGTACTTTAGCACCAGCACTAGGGAAAACAGAGGGATGAGACTATCTTTGTAAATATGGCACATCCCAGCATTTTCGAAATGGTGGAGCATGGCGTTAGCATTTTGTGCTTAACGCCACGCTCTGCCACGCTCCGCCATTCCCTTGTACATATGCCCCAAATTACTTTAATCATACAACTGAATAAATACTACACAGATCTAATAATAAGGCAAGACACAGGGCCTGATTAGTAGTGGGACGGTTAATTCCAACCCACGCATAAACCCATGTGTACGCACAGATAGGAATTATGAGTTAAAAGGTATTTAATGTAAACAATAATGATTGTATGTGTTAAACACTTCAAGCTTTGTTAAATTGCAGCAGGTCAAAGCTGCCGAAATTTAACAGGGGAAATGCGTATGCTATTTATCGTACTGTATGGATTTTGGCGGGTTAAACACCAAAATCTGCAAGTTTGTAGTAGGTGCTATTTACCTCACCCGACAAATAACTATCCCCTTGGTGTTGTTTTTTATCAAGCACGCTAAATGGCACCTACACTCTTAACCGCATGCGCGCTAGCGGGTTTTCCCGCTGTGCGCTGAAATTTGAAAATCGCGGGTTACGTGACAAAGCCAGCTCGTCATGCGCGCAGCGCAGGTAACGTCCATGACGAGCTTGCTTTGTCACCAGCATCGAAGGGGTTAAATAGGGCCAGAGTCTCTGTGTGCATGTGCTACACCCTCCCCTCTCCATCTGCCACCTCATCCCAGATGGCCCACCTAGCTCTGAGTCATCCCCTCCCCTTTCATGAGTCTGGAGTTAGCGTGAATCAGGGTCAGGGGCAGTATTAGGCCCACAGTCAAATGTGAGCTCATTTGTTTTACTCTTACCGGCTTCTCACGATGGATAGTATGTTTAGAGTCTTCTATTCATCCTGTTATCAACAGTGGCATACCTGCTTATCCTGAGGGGGAGTGCAGCAAGCTCAAATGTCCACTGCAGTGCACTGGAGGCCAGGTGCAGGCTGCAGCAATCAGGCCTCCGTCTCTGCAGCCACAGTGCGGAGACGGTGCAGGTGTAGGTGCAAGTACAGGTGCATGTCTGACTGTGGCAGTCTTTTAACATTGCAGTGATGCAGCCCCACCAGAGTTGAGAATGAATGCGACCCGGGACAGCCTAAGAGTTGTCACAGCAGCCACAGTCCTGATCAGGCCAGAGGTAGATGCTGCCGCCCTCCTGCCTGTGACCAAAACACAGCTGCACACCTCGCCTGGCCCTACAGCAGTTAGGCAGTTGCAGCCCTTTTCTGGGCATCGGGCAATCGCACAATTGCAGTGCTTGTGCAGGCCCAGAGAGAACATGTACTTGTAGTCATCTTTGAGGATCACGGCAATTATGCAGTACTCGTCCCTATTAAGCCAATGAGAGCTGCGGTTCCCATTTGGAACTGGGATGAGACTGAGGGGGCATAAACAGATCCTCCTTAGTTTGCTGTTGTGCATCAGCTCTCACTTGATGTCCCACAGCCACCAGAGTTGCACTGGGCCTCTCTTCTCCTGCAGGAACCGGTGGACTTCTAGATGCTTAAGGGCAGACCCACAGCTTCTCCACTAGAAGGTGCAGATTTTGGGTTATATCTCCTGACCCCTGCGCAGGCTATCGGGTACACAACAGTCCTTCAAAAACTCTCTGGAGCACTCCTCTTCCTAGATTATAATGGGTTTGGCACTAAAACAAAGTGGGTGGTTTAGATTCCTCTTTTATAAACATAGGGTGCTATCTTTGGATATTTTTGCTATGTGCCCTTCATTGAATTTCATTTATTTGAGTGCACATTTTTCATTTATAAACATGTGCTGTATTTAGTGTTGTGTGCATATGTATAACAAATGACATTCCGTTTATGTCATTTGATAATGCATCAAGTATACATATATATATATATATATATATATATATATATACATATATATATATATATATATATATATTCACAGAAAAAACCATAGGTTATAGACCATATATAGTTAGGAATTTGCATTTACAAAACCTTGAAAATTCACTGAAAAAACCATAGGTTATAGACCATATATAGTTAGGGATTAGCATTTAAAAAACCTTATTTTATTTGCACAAAACCATTGAAATTCCATATATAGTTAGTTGCACTAACTATATATCGCGGACCCGCAATCCACTGCTAATGATGTCACATATTACATCATTCATGACATGGTCAGTGACATCACTGATGACATCACTGATGACATCTCAAATGACATCACTGATGACATCACTGATGACAACACCCAGTGATTGTATGTTTCTGTAAAGTTAAAATATGTCTTACATATTGAAGAATGAGTGGATGTATAAGTGTCTGGATGAAGGATTTAGTAGGTGCATGACTGACTGTATGAGAGAATGATTAAATGTGTCTCACTGAGTGCATGGGTTAGTGATTAAAGTGTCTTAATTTGGCAATCATTATTTATGTTCTTCTGTAAACTGCTGCATGTTTAAATCAGTAGCTATATCAGTAACTATATGGGTTATTGAATGGTTGCCCAAGTATTTGTATGGGAGACTGAGTATGTGTGTGGGTGGCTGGGAGGTGTATAACTCTGTGCATAGATGTCTGAGCAGTTGATTCCCTAGGTGTATGGCTTCAAAAGTGCATGTAGAAACAGCTGTATGGACAGTTGACTGTGTGCATGAGTATATTGGTTAGTGAATGGATATCTCAGTTCTACATGTCAAAGTAAGTACATATGTAAAACACACTCCATGTGAGAGTTGACATATATAAATAACTGAACATAAGACCCAGTGAATGTGAGAGTGGCTGTATGAATCATTGTGAACTTGTATCAAGGATTGTATAAGAGAGTAAATATGTGTTAGTATATGTTTGAATAAGTAAGGTGTGTATAACTGTATAGTTGAGGAAATGGAGGTGTGATTGATTCTTTGCATGACTGACTAGGTGTGTGAGTAACTCCATGGATGTGTGACAGTCTGTGAGTGCCTGTTTACACTGAGTGTATCTAAGGTTATATTAGAGTCTGAAGATGTATTATCACATAAATGATATCATCAGTGATGTAATCAGTAATGTCAAATGAGATGTCAGTGATGTCATCAGTGATGTCATTTGAGATGTCATCAGTGATGTCATCAGTGATGTCATTTGAGATGTCATCAGTGATGTCATCAGTGATGTCACTGACCATGTCATGAATGATGTAATATGTGACATCATTAGCAGTGGATTGCGGGTCCGCGATATATAGTTAGTGCAACTAACTATATATGGAATTTCAATGGTTTTGTGCAAATAAAATAAGGTTTTTTAAATGCTAATCCCTAACTATATATGGTCTATAACCTATGGTTTTTTCAGTGAATTTTCAAGGTTTTGTAAATGCAAATTCCTAACTATATATGGTCTATAACCTATGGTTTTTTCTGTGAATTTCATTGGTTTTTTAAAAGCTAATATCTATAGCTGTAAAATATATTATTTATTAAGTGACGTATCACGTAGCCCGTGAGACGCCTCATGATGCATCGCATAACCGTGACGTATCGTCTCTGCAGCGCAAACCAAACCCAAAACGTAAGCGCGCCAGAACACGCTTAAAGATATATATATATTTTTTTAACCTTAATTAGACAAAATCCACACGTGCACATATCACAAACGTTCAAAAAACACAATATGTCGGACTCCCGTTACGCTGCCGGTTAGCTGCCCGGTTAACGTACCAGGAAGCACCTTTACCGCGAAAAATCACATTTTTTTTTTCACCCCCCAGGGAACTTTAATAGCCCCCTCATCAATCCTAGGGGTTCAGGAGGGGTCTGCCTTACCCCTTTCATTCATTTACACCTTTTTTCCACCTCTTGTCTCTCGATCCCACAGAGAGACAAGATGGCGGCCGCTCCAGACTGTTTACAATGATAACAGCCAATCAGCTTCTCCTCAGACTCCCGTTACACTGCCGGTTAGCTGCCCGGTTCGCGTACCAAGACGCGTCTCTACGGCGAAAAAATCGGATTTTTTTTTTTGGGCCCAGCGTGGCTCTATAATATCCCCTCATCAATCCTAGGGGGTCAGAAGGGGTCTACCTTGCCCCTTTCCTTCATTTCCCCCTTTGTTTTGGCCTCCTCTTGTCTCTCGATCCTACCGAGAGACAAGATGGCGGCCGCTCCGAACTGTTTACAATGTTGACAGCCAATCAGCTACTCGTCAGACTCCCGTTACACTGCCGGTTAGCTTCCCGGTTAGCTGCCCGGTTCGCGTACCAAGACGCGTCTCTACGGCGAAAAAAACAGATTTTTTTTTTGGGCCCAGCGTGGCGAAATCCCACACTTTGTTTTGGCCTCCTCTTGTCTCTCGATCCCACAGAGAGACAAGATGGCGGCCGCTCCAGACTGTTTACAATGATAACAGCCAATCAGCTTCTCCTCAGACTCCCGTTACACTGCCGGTTAGCTGCCCGGTTCGCGTACCAAGACGCGTCTCTACGGCGAAAAAATCGGATTTTTTTTTTTGGGCCCAGCGTGGCTCTATAATATCCCCTCATCAATCCTAGGGGGTCAGAAGGGGTCTACCTTGCCCCCTTTCCTTCATTTCCCCCTTTGTTTTGGCCTCCTCTTGTCTCTCGATCCTACCAAGAGACAAGATGGCGGCCGCACCGGACTGTTTAGAATGTTGACAGACACCGGAGAGCCAATCAGTTCCGATAAGCGAAAAGTACGCGAACCGGATCGCTGCCCGGAGCGCTGTTACAGATATATATCTTGATTTAAACGTTAATTTCTCAAAATCCACTGAAGCACATATATTGAGACCTAGCAAAGGCACATCGGGCTAACAGTCCCTACAATTTTGCCAAGTTTCGTGCAAATCCATTCAGCCGTTCGAGCTAAAAGAGAGGCCAACCGCCCTATGGAAATTAACATGGGAAAAACGCGTTTTGGGACCCCCCTTTTTTCTCAGCCCCCCCTTGACGAAACCCCCCCAAATTTCTAGGAGCTGCTCAGAAACAAAATGTGCCATTTTCCTGAAAATTGCAGCCGATTCCGTCCACAAACGCCAAAGTTATTAGACATAGAATTTTCAGAAATCCCATAGAGAAAAAATCCTAACTATATATACCTACTGGCGACCGCCAGTAGGTAATATATATATAAAAATATATATATATATATCAGTACGATTTATAATTCTTTATAGAATTAGGTGAAGTTACAACATGATAAGTTAATTTTCACATTAGGCATCATACATTTCAATACCAGCCCTTTTCAAAATCATTAGAAAAAAGTATTCATGCTGAGTACAGACAAAGCAGAGAGAAGAATCTTCAGCTTCCTTGGAGACCTGGTCCGTGCAAGCAAAGCTGTAAACATTTGTTGTGAATCACACTGGCAGGCTTTGCAGAGCCAGCTTGGCCTTATCAGCTTGCTGTAACACCATAAATAAATGCAGAGACAGAGAGCGACAATCTTGAAGCAAAGAACAACAGATCTGTTGTTCAGTTCTAAGAATGTGGGAGAGAGACCACCTTAAGAAACCTAGACAAGCAATTTCCGTGCTAAAACAGCTTAAGCTAGGACTAAAAGGAGAAATGAATAAACAAAGATTGGTTACATCATTGCATGAAATGAATGTTTGAAATAACTGTCACAATGTTGAATTTTTTTCAAATCATTTTGTTGATTAGTTGCTGTATTTGATGGAATTATGTTTGTTTTTCTAATTACATCTATCCATAATATTAGCACTAGATTAGGAGACTGGTTTAAATAAAGCCTTACAGTATAGATTGTGGATTCTTGCATGTCCGTTCATGATGAAAGGCGTGTTGGAACCCCCTAGCAATTGAATATTAGGTATATCTCACAGGAATGATTGTTGGCCAGAATACATCAACAGCAGGTAACATTCATGTGGTTAGTGTGTTACAGTCTGTCAGGTTCCCTGCTTGCTGATGGTAAATTGACATATTAAAGCTGAGTCTTTCAAGTGTTCTCTTCAAGCTGTTCTCCAGATACAGCCTATGTGTAGAGTGGTGCTTCTCACAACAGGTAGCTTTCAGGTGTATACAACACAGAGCATCCAAAACATAGGCACAAATAAGTGTGAGGTTTCTGCAATTGCTGTGTATTTGTCCAACTGAAGGAGTTACCAGCAACAGACAAAGGAGCAGTACTCACCTAGAAACTCCGTCACCTCTCACAACAGAGGGCCTGATTCACAAAGGCCTCCGCCCTTGTGGTGGAGGCCACACTGTTGTGGGGGAGTCTCCGCACTCAGACAGAACCTCTGTAATGAGAATTTTAATTTTGGAACTTGCAGAGACTTCCCCATGGCTGCGGGGACTCCACAACAAGTGTGTAGGCCCTTTGTGAATCAGGACCAGAGTCTTCAGTACAACTTCTGATCCCTACCATCCACCGAATGGCAATGCTCAGAAAGACTAATCAGAATTTCCTTGCTAACTCAAGGCCTCATGGAATTTGCAACAATAGCCCTGTCTCCATCCTACCCACTTCACATCGAGGTAAGAGATCATTGGATCTCCTTCTTCCAGCTACAGGAATGCAGACAGAAATCAGGATATTGGTTGAGAGAATGGAAGCCACACTCGGCAACAACCACAGTCCTGGTCAGGGTGAACCACAAAAGTCACTAAATTAATCTGTGCTTAACCCCTGGTAGCTTGGCACAAAAGCGTCAGACTTAACTTAAGGGCAAAGTGTAAAGTATTTATGCAGCACAGTAACAGTAATAAAGTGACAACATAACACTAGACAAATCCCAACCCAATGGTCATCTGGTCATTCTAGACCAAGAGAAAGTCCCAAGTTCAAGTTGACAGAATGGAGTGCGGGTTGAATACAGAGACCAGGTTAGTCCAGCTGAAAAAGTTACCTTCTCAAAGTCTGGTGCGAAGAGTTCTGTACACGGTGGAGAAGGCCCAAGGATAGTGTCATGGATGGTCGTTGTTGTAGAGCGAAGAGCAAGTTGAGCAGCACAGATGGTTGTTGCTGGAACTTCACTTGGCGGTCACCATGAGCTGACGTAGTGCGAAGTGCAGATCTCCCACTGCAGGTGATTGATGGGGGTCACTGTAGAGAAAAGAATCAAGTTCACCAGAGCTTCTTGTTGTCAGTCTTCGGGAGTGGCAGAGTTATGGCACAAACTGGCCCGTTAATGGTCGCAAAGAGCCCAAAACATCTGAATTTCATCTTTCTTCACAGAAGGAGCTCACCTGATGCCAGCCAAGGGTCCAGATACCTGATATCATGTTAGTTTATTAAACAGTTTATTCCCTCTCATTCTTCTGAATAAGACCCTAATTGATGCATGTCTAGCACATTTGTATGATTGACCGAAACGTTCACAGAGCTTATGATTCTGCCTGTATCTGACTACCTAGTTGGGAAAAGAAGTTCTGCAAATCTTTATACCAACCGAACCTAAGAGCTGTTATAACCAATAAGTGACGAGGCTTATAAAGCATTCAAAGAATCAACTATCTGTTTTTACCCTTTGCTCACCTATATGCACTGCACAAGCATTTTTTGACATCCTATGCTTGTGAAATGATTACATTTTTCAGACTTGATTGGCTTAAAAATTATCTATATATGGAGCGTGGAGGTTTTTAAACAAATATTCAAACTTTAATTGGACGAAAGCTTGTGCCCACTGGTGCAGCGCCTAGAGACAATAAAAGCCAAGTTAACTAAAGTGGAGGAAGGGTGGGCACTGTCTAAGAATGTAATCTCTACCTCCTCTGTCGGATCATCTACAGGGGAAAGTTCTTTACCTGCTCAAATTGTAAAAAGGTTTAAAAGGCTGAATAAGATCACAGATGGCAGGTTGACTGGCCCAGTATCAAAGTTTATAGATTTACCTCGTGCCGCCTACCCTTATGTGATTGTGTTGGGAAAATGTTCCGCCCCAACTCAGTCCACTGAAGAATCTATAGCCCAGCTAAAAAAAGAAAGTCAGTCACTGACTTGGGAAGAAATTAAAGTATAGCCTAAGACATGCCAGGACATTTTGGTGGTGCATAAGTTCCCGTAGATGGTGTTAGGCCTTGCACTCCGCAGGATCCACGTGCAGCAACAATGCTCCACCTCCGGACCGACCAAACACCCTGAAGTATAAACACAGGGTGCTCAGACGATACGGCGAGGGAAAAAACCCCATAAAGGGGAAAAAACCCAGAAAGAAAAAAGAGGAGAAGGAAAGGGGCAGCAGGGATAAAGAAACTGAAAGACAAAAGTACACAGGTTAATACATGTCTACATCCTACTCTCATTAGTTCTTACTAACACCATACCAACATGTATTCACCTGAAAACGATTGACTCTAACCACCCTTTGCTGTAACTCCCGTCTTCCTTCCCCACTGTGAAAACATTTGGAGTGGTAAAAAGGATCCCAAAAGTATAGTGAAATGGCACTTCCCGTGCTTTAAACATTATTTGAAACTTTAACAATGTTATCTGATTCGAACAGAAACAGATTAAGTCTTTCTTTCCTTGCTGATGCCAAAAAATACCCAAACACGGCAGTGTGTAGTTCAATCACTACCACACTCCGCTTTGGTAATTGCTTTGCCACAAATCCCAAATGTTCATGAACCCTTTGCCTTGGGGTTCGTGACGGCAGTGTGGAGGTCCAACAATCCCCCCCTGCACTCCGCCACTCGAAGGTTGAATTCACACCAGTATGCTCGCTCCTCATGAGATAATACCAAAAGAGCGAACGCTAGAAATGCCCAAATGTTTTCTCGCAGCAGCGAGCTCAAAGCCAAATATTAAACAAAACAGTTCCTCGCAGCCGCGAGGCAAATCTCCAACCACAATAGTCTTTGTGAATTCGATATCGGAATTCACGTAAATGTCAACCTTGTTCCACACGCTAGCCAGCGCGCAATCAGAGAACCACTATACCGCTCTCACCAGTACCGGTCAGACTGGAACACACGGAGCCTCAGGAAAGGCGCCGTTCCGAGGAGCAGCCGCTGCCTAGGATCCGGAAAGAATTACTGACACCGGACTTCCTGGTCTACCGGCAGATATCCCGGAATCCCCACCGGGAACTCTGGGAAATGTAGTCCCGCGCCCAAGGACCGCCGGTGATTGTATTTCCTTGAGCAGGCGCGTTGGGCTAGATCCCGACAGTACGCCCTCCTCCCAAGCGCCTCCTAGGCCCAGGCTTTGCGGGGTATCTGTCGTGGAATGTTCGCACAGCTCGAGGAGCATGGACATTATGAACCGGTTCCCAGGAGTCCTCCTCCGCCCCATAGCCTTTCCATGAAACCAAGTACCATAGGACACCCCTGCGAAACTTGGAGTCTTTTATGGATCTCACCTCATACTCCAGATTCCCATCCTTCGCCAGCACCGGAGGTGCAGTTCTGCGTGAGGTAAGAGCTTTTTTCAGCAACTGAACATGAAAAACGGGGTGGATTCGTAATGTGTTAGGCAACTTCAATTTGTACGCCACAGGATTGATGCGGCGCACCACAGGATATGGCCCGATGAAGCGCGGATGAAACACGCTTCGGAGCTTGAAACAAATATATTTGGTCGAGAGCCAAACCTTATCTCCTACCTCGAACTGAGGACCAGGTATCCTATGTCTGTCCTCCCACCGTTTGTAAGTTCCTTTAGCAGATGTTTTTGCACTGTGCTGTGTTTCTTTCTTATCAATAGCACCCGCTCTTTTACCGAGGGTTGATCGTTTACCTCTTCCGGTATATGTATCGGCAGAGTACGTACATCATACCCATAATTTGCTTTGAATGGGGACATTCCTATGGAGCTATGCCAGGCGTTGTTGTAGGCCATCTCCGCCATCCACAACAACTCCACCCAAGACCCATGAGCCTCCTTAGAGTAACATCGCAAGTACTTCTTTAGAGTCTGATTCAGACGTTCTGTCTGTCCATCAGTTTGTGGATGGAAGCTAGTAGATAATGCTGTTTCTATGCCCAACACACGACACCATACTCTCCAAAATCGAGCAATGAATTGTGGCCCCCTATCAGACACAATGACTCTTGGAATGCCATGCAAACGAAAAACTTGTGATGCCATTATCTGTGCTGTTTAACTAGCTGTGGGGAGGTTCACACAAGGTACGAAATGGCCCATTTTCGTCAAATTGTCCACCACCACCAGGGCTGCGGTGTTCCCTTGATCTTTTGGGAGGCCTGTGATGAAATCCAAACTAATGTTTGACCATGGGCGATCAGGCGTGGGCATCGGCATTAACAACCCTTTCTTTTTTGATGTTTCCCCCTTGCTTCTAGCACAGACTTCACAGCTGCCCACCTATTGAGTGGTGTCCTTCACAAGAGTCTCCCACCAGAAATGCCTTCTAAGCAAATTCACAGTCTTTGTGATCCCTGGATGTCCCGCCGCAGGAGCTTCATGACACCAACTGAAAGCCTTCTTTCTAATCTCCATGTTAGGCAGAAACAAGCACTCTCCATAGAAGGGTAAGCCCTGCCTAATCTTCCTATCTGGTTTGGCAGAAGCCCAACGAACCCAATAGTCCGTGGATCTAGAGTCTTTTATGTCCTCCAGAAACTTCTCAGCTCTCACTACACAAACCACCTTCGTGGAAGGAATTATTGACTGTTCTTTGGCATTTTTTCCGGCGGGGATTCCCTGTCTAGAAAGGGCATCCGCTTTTCTGTTCTCCGAGCCAGGACGAAAGGTTACAACAAAGTTGTACTCGGAAAAGAATAACATCCACCGCATCTGTCTTTGCGTGAGGTGTCTAGCAGCGGACATATACTGGAGATTCCGGTGATCTGTGTACACCGTAACTGCATGACTTGCTCCCCACAGATACGGTCTCCACTCCTGGAAAGCCTTTTTTATTGCCAAGAGTTCTTTTTCTGCGATTGAATAGTTGACCTCAGCCGAACTCAGTTTTTTCGACAAGTAGGCAACAGGATGAAGCTGACCGGTATGTACGTCTCTCTGAGACAGGATCGCACCTATGGCTTCATCCGAAGCGTCAGCTTCCACGATAAATGGATGTTCCAGAACAGGATGCGCCAACACTGGAGCGGTAGTAAAGGCCTTTTTAAGCGCCTGAAAAGCTTGCTCAGCCTCCCCTGTCCACTCAAATAACCTCCCTTTCCTTAACAGCCTAGTGATAGGGACAGCGGTTTGGGAGAAGTGTACAATGAACCTGCGATAATAGTTGGCAAACCCCAAAAAGCTCTGTACCTCTTTCACATTCTTAGGGGCTGGCCAATCTCTCACCGCCTGTACCTTCCTTTCTGACATCTGTAATCCTTCAGGACTAAGATTCACACCCAAAAATTCCACCTCAGGCACCCCGAACTCACATTTACTCAGCTTTACATAGAGATGGTGTTCTCTCAATTTATCCAGGACCTTGCAGACATGGTTCGTGTGGCATGAAACATCTTGAGAATATATCAAGATGTCGTCTATATACATCACCACAAATTGATCTACGTATTATTTTAGCACATCGTTTATGAAAAACTGAAATGCGGCTGGGGCGTTACAAAGCCCAAAAGGCATCACTAGGTATTCATATAAACCAAACCGTGTTTTGAACGCCGTCTTCCACTCATCCCCTTCCCTTACTCTAACCAGGTGATATGCCCCACGTAAATCTAAACGGGTGTAAATCCTGGCCTCTCTCACCTGGTCGAGCAAGACTGAAATGAGTGGAAGAGGGTATCGATTACGAATGGTGTTCCTATTCAAAGCCCTGTAGTCCACACATGCTCTCAAGTCCCCATTGGCCTTCGATATAAAGAAAAGAGGGGAAGCTGCGGGAGAACGAGAGGGGCGTATAAATCCCAATCGAGTATAATGGTCAATATACTGCTTCAGATGGGAGGTTTCGGGCACAGACAAAGCATACACTCTACATGATGGTAACGATGCCCCCTCCACTAAATCAATTCGACAGTCGTATTCCCTATGAGGGGGCAGAGTTTCTGCCTTCACCTCACTAAACACATCACTGTAAGAAGCGTATACTATTGGTAGCTTGACGTCCTTTTCCGCAGCAGTGGCTGCCATAAATGGTGTAGCTAACACGGAGACATTAGCAGACATACAAGGAGTTAAATGGTCCTTACATGTCTCTGGGTCAAACTGTATAGATTTTGACTGCCAATTCACCACAGGGTTATGTTTATGCAGCCAAGGCATGCCCAAAATAATCTCGTACTGCGGAGTATCTATGATATTCAAAGTTAACACCTCAGAATGCACATACCCTTGCGTCACCATCGATAACCCCAAATCACCAGTCCTCTCCGTTATCTGACCTGAGGTTAAAGGCTGCCCATCCACTGCCAACACATCTTCAGGTGTCTCCCTAAGAACTCGAGGCAATTCTAGACGTCTTACCAGACCCTCGTCTACAAAATTACCTGTCGCCCCTGAGTCCACCATCACCATTACTGGACATCTTTCTAACTCATGTTCTAGCGTCATCACCACCACCAGGTGAGGCTCTGTTTCCTCATCACCCGATGAGGACAGGGAGGTAAGCTTCCATGCTTGTTCTCCGTCTACTCCCGCTGTGCGGTCCTCTTTCTGTTCGTTCTCTGGTACAGTTTTAGACACCGCGACTTTCTTAAACCTACTATAAGTCCCTGATGCTTTTGGTTTAGAAGGACATTCCCGGACGTAATGTCCCTTCTTACCACAGTACATGCACAAGCCCTGTACCCTTCTGGCTTCTCTCTCTTCTCTAGACAATGGTGCTCTAAGAGCCCCTATCTCCATTGGTTCAGACGTAGCGTCCGTACCCCCAGATGCTTTCCTAGGGTTTCTGTCAACAAAGTACGCTCCTTTTTCCCACCTTCTCCTATTGCTACCCCTGTCCGTTAGTCTACTGTCTAACCTTAACACCAGGTTTACCATGTCCTCAAAAGTAGTGGGCTGAGGATCCACCTGCGCTACTACATCCTTTAAATCATCATGTAACCCCTGATAAAACAAAGATAGTTTTTTCTCCTCTGGCCATGATGCTTCTACCACCAGCCTATTGAAGGCCGTTAGGTATGTTATCAACTCTCCTCTACCTTGTCTTAATGTCAATAGCTCACGATCAGCACAGAAAGTGGTGGCTCTTCGGTCAAAAACCCTCTCAAATTCCTTTTTGAACTCTGCCCAATTGGATAAAAGAGCATCATCACGTTTCACCAATGGTACCACCCAATCAGCTGCATCCCCAATTAAATAAGAAATCAAAAATGCCACCCTTGAATGATTTGTGGGGAACGAGGACGGTTTACAGGAAAAATGCATGAGCACCTGTGTCATAAACACATGCACCTTACGTGGATCCCCTGAAAACCGTTCAGGAGTAGCCAATGGAATGGGTGGGGGTACAGTAACCTGAACATTAGAAGACGATGCGGAAGCGTTGAACGGGTTACCACTCAAACGCTCCACCTTCTCATGCAAAGCTGCGGTCTCAGCCTTGGAAGAGGCCAGCTCCTGCTGTACCAAAATCAAGGCCTGTAACACATCCTCCATGGACGCCATTGCTGCTACACATGAATCAGGCGGAGTGTAATTCTTGGGTCAGTAATTCTGTTAGGCCTTGCACTCCGCAGGATCCACGTGCAGCAACAATGCTCCACCTCCGGACCGACCAAACATCCTGAAGTATAAACACAGGGTGCTCAGACGATACGGCGAGGGAAAAAACCCCATAAAGGGGAAAAAACCCAGAAAGAAAAAAGAGGAGAAGGAAAGGGGCAGCAGGGATAAAGAAACTGAAAGACAAAAGTACACAGGTTAATACATGTCTACATCCTACTCTCATTAGTTCTTACTAACACCATACCAACATGTATTCACCTGAAAACGATTGACTCTAACCACCCTTTGCTGTAACTCCCGTCTTCCTTCCCCACTGTGAAAACGTTTGGAGTGGTAAAAAGGATCCCAAAAGTATAGTGAAATGGCACTTCCCGTGCTTTAAACATTATTTGAAACTTTAACAATGTTATCTGATTCGAACAGAAACAGATTAAGTCTTTCTTTCCTTGCTGATGCCAAAAAATACCCAAACACGGCAGTGTGTAGTTCAATCACTACCACACTCCGCTTTGGTAATTGCTTTGCCACAAATCCCAAATGTTCATGAACCCTTTGCCTTGGGGTTCGTGACGGCAGTGTGGAGGTCCAACAATCCCCCCCTGCACTCCGCCACTCGAAGTTTGAATTCACACCAGTATGCTCGCTCCTCATGAGATAATACCAAAAGAGCGAACGCTAGAAATGCCCAAATGTTTTCTTGCAGCAGCGAGCTCAAAGCCAAATATTAAACAAAACAGTTCCTCGCAGCCGCGAGGCAAATCTCCAACCACAATAGTCTTTGTGAATTCGATATCGGAATTCACGTAAATGTCAACCTTGTTCCACACGCTAGCCAGCGCGCAATCAGAGAACCACTATACCGCTCTCACCAGTACCGGACAGACTGGAACACACGGAGCCTCAGGAAAGGCGCCGTTCCGAGGAGCAGCCGCTGCCTAGGATCCGGAAAGAATTACTGACACCGGACTTCCTGGTCTACCGGCAGATATCCCGGAATCCCCACCGGGAACTCTGGGAAATGTAGTCCCGCGCCCAAGGACCGCCGGTGATTGTATTTCCTTGAGCAGGCGCGTTGGGCTAGATCCCGACAGATGGGTCCCTTGCCTAAATTGTTTGAGGGGGACTATGTGATTGTAAATTTCAGATATCTTCACTTGCCTATTGTCATCATGTCAAATTATGTCACTCCCTCTTGGCTTTTTTACCAAGAAAATTAAATCCTATGGTGCATCTTCCGAGTGCATTCCTGAGCGCCAGTTTAAGCATAACCATCAAATTAAGCCCAGCAACTGTAATCATTTCGCTCCGATCACAGACTTAGACTCTAATGACTAACAGGAAAATTACATCCTTATCCCTTCTACCTCTTTAGTTACATTCTATATGCAGAAAGAGGAAACAGAAAATCTTAGTAATACAAATATTACGGTGACCAGAGGGAACATTGCAGGAATTTCCTCCAAATTCTGTGATGAGACCTGGTGGGGCTTTATACTCATTTTTGACATTTTGATGCTGCAGGAAACATGGGCCACGAATGACATCTGTTGTGACGGGTACACGTGTTACTCTAAATCTGCAATACCCTCCCCTTCAGAAAGGACAAAATCTGGGCTGTCTGATTGGTTTAGAACCACTCTACCCTGTCTAATAACTTTGATACCTGCGGTGTGTCCCTTTATTCAGGGTTTTCATATAAAGTGGCCTGGAAATCTTTGCCGAGCTTTAATTAATTGTTACAGTGGTGACGCCTTGAACAAAGGTATCTGTAATGTTTCTGCTCCATATGGATTGATAACTTGTCAAATCTTACCAATAAACTAGGAGGGGGCGTTAATTTATTATGTGCTAGTGGGAGGCCAAGATGGGCGGGGTAAATCTTTGTTCCCAACAGCTAACTCTTTACATTTGTGCTGATCAGTTTGAGACATCATTCGCCCATGGTACTCTAGGGGGTATTTTGTATACCATTTGAGGGGGTAAGATCTTTTGTAATGCTTTAAAATTTGTAAATCCAAGCATATCAGTTCCAACATTTGTAGGCCATGGAACAAATTCTATCATTGATTAAATCTTTGTTTCAAGAAACTTGTGTAACCTCATTTTAGAGGCAGATGTTACGGCTAGCATTTACAGTGATCACAATCCATTATCTATCACTCTAGCTACACCAATAGGTATAAAGATGGTAAATTTTAGGGAATGTGTTCAACTAAGAGCTAAAGAAAAAGGTGCACAGCTTGTTTGTAATACAACAAACATTGGAATACTGTTGTGTTAATTGGTCATAACTATTAGAGACCTTTATCATCATTGTTTGTCTGGAACTATTGCACCAGTGAGAGCCATGGTGGCTTTTGTGTTGTTGGGGCTAAAACAAAGGACTTGGGGGCATATTATCAACAAATAGCGATATTTCTCGCTAAGTAGGCTTAGCGGCAATTTTTTTTATCTCTGCGCATCACCTGATTTTATCGCTGAGATAACGTGCTATTAGCAACGTTTATCTCAAAAGCGATAAAATTCCCGACGATAGCGGCAAAATCCGTGAATATCGCTGAGAATACAGCGATATTCACGCATTATCGCTAACAGAGTCTTAGCCATTATATCCGCCTCCCATTGGGTATAATGGCTAAGAGTAGGAGTTAGTTGTTGGAGATATTCGCGCTTAGCGCAAATATTTCCATCTCTACGCCTGTGTTGGTAATAGGCGATAGCAATGATAGTGACTGCTTTCAGTCGCTAACAGGTTGAGTACGCCCACTTTGCATGTCATTAGCGATAAATATCGCTGACATGCAAAGCGGGCCCCAAATCACTCGCTATCGCCTACAAGCTGTCGCTGACTGCTGTTAGCGACAGCTTGTTAATAGGGCGATAGAATTATTAGATAATTAGATAATTTCCTATCGCCCTCCTTGATAATATGCCCCTCGATGTTAACACCAATAAAAAATCCCCAATGTGACCCAATTCTGACTCAAATAATGCATGTTCCTTTGGGAACAAAAGATTACAATAGGCTCTCAGAAAACTACCTTGAGACAGGGACTGATAATTGAGTATAAACAATCTCTTAGTAAAAGTAAAAAAGAGCTACAGGCTGAGGCCTGGGAAGACTTGGTGGTTTCTGTAAATCATGAGATCCTGGTGCTTTTTGGAAAGTGGTTAACTCTCCCACATATGTCAAAAAGAACTGATCATGTCTGACTGTAAACCATTTTACCAAAGTTCATAGTCTTCTGGGTACGGGGGATGATGTCCACAAGGGGGATATTTTAATGTATCCCCTATTGATTGCCTTTAATATAGTAGAGATTGATTGGCTATTCTGTGCCTCAATCTACATTTATTAATTGGCAAGTACACTATGGCCAATGAAGGCACATTGCACATGGCCTTTGTGGATTTATCCTCAGCCTTTGGCCTGGTTAACAGGTCTAGGCTGTGGAACATTCTGCTAGAAATGGGTATTGAGCCACGTTTAGTTTACTTCCTGGCTGACCTCCATCGGGACCTATACGCGTCAGTTAGAACTTCCCAGGACTGCAGTTGTACCAGATCTTTTAAATCGGATCGGGCGTTCGGCAAGGATGTATATTGGCACCTCTATTGTTCACTCTTTATATTAATGCCCTTGACAAATCTTTAAAGGAGGCTACTTTGGACATCCCGCGTGTAGGAGAATATTTAATACCTGTTCTCCTATACGCAGATGATGCCGTCCTTTTAGCACGTACTGCGTTGGGTCTCCAGAAACTCTTGGATCCTATATGCAGTCTTTAGACCTCATCGTGAACAATGGGAAGTTGCACAAGGAAAGGAAAGGAAAGGAAATTTAAGTCATCTTTTTGTAATGGAGTGGAAGTGTCCAGAGTTAACTCCTTTACCTACCTAGGAGTATTATTCGATGACAAGATGGGTCCCCCAAGATAAAGATAAGAGACTGGCTGTAAGTAGGTCGACGACAGCCCTATTAGGGTTTGCTCAATGCCTGGGGGCTAAGCCAGTTGAGGCAATCTTGAAAATATATAAATCGAAGTGCCTGGCTATTGCCGCATACGGTTCCTCTATTTGGGGTTTTAAACAACGGCCAGGGGTCCAGATAGTAAAAAATAGATTTCTTCGTAGCCTTTTGTCCGTCCCTTAATCAATACCCACCTATGCAATTCATCAGGAACTAGGGCAGGGCTACGTATCAGATACTATGAGTTTAGCTCTACTTTTGTGCTGGGTAAAAACTTTGCTTAATCCAGAATTGACATTTGAATCAGTGGATTCTGCAAGATAACATCAACTGGATAAAGTCAATGAAATTAAATGGCTGACATACGTTAAACATATGTTTTTTAAAATAGGGCGGCCAGAATTATTTGAATGCCCTGATAGGATTTGTAAGGAGGATTTGAAGTGGGTCAAAATACATTTTTATTTTATATTTTAATGTTGGAACGGGAAAAGCGGGAGCTACAGAAACCATCAGCTAGGGCACACTGTTTGACTAAAACCACCTTGTCAATTGAACCTTACCTGATAACGGTGACTAAACCTTTTCACCGCTGGTTCCTTACAAGATTCCATTTAATCTTGATCCACTTGGTGTTGGATGCTTTCCAGGGGTGGTGTAAGCCATAGGAGGTTGAACCCTGCCATTGTGATAATTTTTCTGTGCAGAACCCTCTACATTTTATGATGTTCTGTGATTATTACAATGTTATTAGGAGGAAGTTCATAATGCCATTATTGTGGGGTAAGGATTTTGTACAAGTGGGACCGGCCTTACTCTATCTCCAAATGCTGAGTAACCCCTGGAATACTTTTAATGTAGCTTGTTTTCTTGTTGCTGCTGTCCGTTTTAAGAAAAAAAGATGTCCTGGTCTAGACTGTGCATAAATTGCAATGGTAATGTTTTTAACTTGGGTATTCGCCTTTTTAGAATTATTGTAGAATTATTGTACTTTGAGATGACCCAAATGTTTTTAAATGATGTGTTGTTGTCTTTTTATTTGTCTTTTTGTACTTTTATGATTTTAACAAAAATTGAATTAAGTGGATTGATTGATTGATTGATTGATTGATTGATTGATTGGCTATTCTGAGAAGCCCAACACATAAAGCCCCATGGCTGCACTGGGTGCCAATGGTTCTATAGAAGAATTCAGTTGAGCAATAGGCCCCTCTACCTACTAAAAAAATCAAGTGCCTCAAAACTGGGGTGCTGTCCTCTTCAGCTATTGTTGTCCCTATAGTTTACCCCTTTTGATCTCATGACGGAATGGTTCCGTCATGAGCACAAGTGCAAGTGTGCTCATGAAGGAACCATTCCATCATGAGCACACTTGCAAAAAATCCCTCTGCTGTAAGCAGCAGAAGGATTTCCCATTTTTTTTTGCCTTGGGGGATGGAGAATAGCTTCCCCAACCTTCCAAGGCATGGTTTGGGTTTTCCTTGTGCCTGTGGGGCTATTTCAGCCACCTGAATACCAAAGCACATGGGAGAGGTATCGTTGGAAAGGGGAGAATCTCCCATTTTCAATGGTACCCTTCCCTAGTGGATCCGTGCTTGGAGATTGTCCCAGGAGGGTGATCCCCAAGCAGGGATCCACCCACTGGCCATCAGGGAGGGGATAGCCACACAATGGGCAAGGGTTTTACCCCCCCCCATTAATTTTTGCCACTGAAAGTCTTTCTGCCCTACCAAAGAAGGCAAAAGACTGTCTGCCCCCCCCCCCAGGAGTCAAATTAAGGCAATAGCCCCTGAGCTGCCCCTTCAGGGGGGGCAGAAAGCCAACTCGCCACCAGGGATTTTTTTTTAGATATACGCAGGTGTAGGGGCTGCCCAGAACGGTCTTTCTGCCCCCATGGGAGGTAGATAAGGCAATGGCCCCTTTTCTGGCCCCCGTGGGAGTAGAAAGCCCACTAGGGGCAAGGGATTTTTCTTGTTCTAAAGTTCAGGGTAGGGGCTACCCAGAATGCCCCACCCCCTAAAAAATGCCACAGTCTTTCAGGCCTCCCAGGAGGCAGTTGGGGCAGTAGTCCCTTATCTGCCCCCAGGGGCAGTAGTCCCTTATCTGCCCCCGGGGGCAGAAAGACCAATTGGCACCAGGGATTGTTTTTAGACGTAGGGGTGGGGGCTACCCCACCCCCTAAAAAATTGCCACAGTCTTTCTGCCTCCCCAGAAGGTAGACAGTGCAATTGTCCCTTATCTGCCCTCTCATGGGGACAGAAAGCCCACTACCCAACAGGAATTTTAAAAAAATCAAAATTCAGGGGTGGGAGCTGCCCAAAGTGGGTATGCCTATGCCCCCACACCATAAAAAAATGCCACAGCATTTCTGCCCCTCTCAGCAGGCAGATGGGGCAGTAGCCCCTGATCTGCCCCCAGGGGGGCAGAGCGCCTTTGCGCCTTCGCGCCAGCAATTATGCTGGCTTCTTAATACATAGGGGTGGGGGCTGCCTAAAAAAAATAGCTGCAGTCTTTCTGCCCCTCTTGGGGGCATGGTGAGGCATTGGCCCACGGCTCCCCGCTCCCCAGGGCGGCAGAAAACCCACTGGGACTGACTTTTTTTCGGAATGTGCGTACCTGTGGATTTTGGGATTTTGGGTCCTAGCGCAGCCAGCACTTAGGGAAACATAGCAAATCTGTATATTTGTGAAAAGTAGACACCCAGGGGAATCCAGGATGGGGTGACTTGTCTGGCTCCCACCAGGTTATGTTACCCAGAATTCCTTGCAAACCATAAACTTTGTAAAATAAACACAATTCCCTCACATTTCTGTGATGGAAAGTTTTGGAATCTACGCAGATCCACAAACTTCCACCCCCCAAGCATTCCCCATAGTCTCCCAATAAAAATGGTACCTCATTTGTTTGTGCAAGCCTACTACCCGCAACAGGAAACGGACAAAAACGCCACGCAGATAGACCCAATTTTTACAGTGTTCAAAATCTACAGCTAGCCACTTTGCAAACAAGCATTGGAAATGCAATAGGTCTCGCAGCATTAGAGTTAGTGCTTTTAGAATTGTTTATGGGTTTTTTTTGTAAATCTTTAGCATTTTTGTTTCCTGTAGCCAATGCTAAAGAATTACAAATAAAAAAAGCCATAAACAATTCTAAAAGCTCTAACTCAAATGCTCCGAGACCTATTGCACTGTGTGAGGGTGAGGGGTTGAGGGTGAGTGAGGGTGAGGGAGTGAGGGTGAGGGAGTGAGGGTGAGGGAGTGAGGGTGAGGGAGTGAGGGTGAGGGAGTGAGGGTGAGGGAGTGAGGGAGTGAGGGTGAGTGAGGGAGAGTGAGGGAGAGTGAGGGAGAGTGAGGGAGAGTGAGGGTGAGTGAGGGTGAGTGAGGGTGAGTGAGGGTGAGTGAGGGTGAGTGAGGGGTTGAGGGTGAGTGAGGGGTTGAGGGTGAGTGAGGGTGAGTGAGGGGTTGAGGGTGAGTGAGGGGTTGAGGGGGAGGGGTCGAGGGGGAGGGGTTGAGGGTGAGTGAGGGTGAGTGAGTGAGAGTGAGGGGTTGAGGGTGAGTGAGTGAGGGTGAGGGGTTGAGGGTGGGTGAGTGAGGGTGAGGGTGGTTGAGTGAGGATGAGTGAGAGTGAGGGTTAGTGAGGGGTTGAGGGTGAGGGGTTGAGGGTGAGTGAGTGAGGGTGAGGGGTTGAGGGTGAGTGAGGGTGAGGGGTTGAGGGGTTGAGGGTGAGGGGTTGAGGGTGAGTGAGTGAGGGTGAGGGGTTGAGGGTGAGTGAGGGTGAGGGGTTGAGGGGTTGAGGGTGAGGGGTTGAGGGTGAGTGAGGGGTTGAGGGTGAGTGAGGGGTTGAGGGGGAGGGGTCGAGGGGGAGGGGTTGAGGGTGAGTGAGGGGTTGAGGAATATGTCCTTTCTGCACACCCAAAAAAAACAACAACAAAAAAAACATACAAACGCAGGCACTCTTCTACCATGGTGGAAAGTTGTCTGCGTTGGCGCCAGGGAGCCAAAACAGCGCCAATGCAGAGGAAAAGGCAGGAATGCACTGTATTCTTTTAAAAATGGCACATTCCTGCAATTTCCCTGTCACACAGCCAGTCAAAGCAAAATTTGACCCTATCCTGCAGAATAATTCTGCCCCTCTCCATGAGGGAGCTTGCCTGACAAAATACAATAAGTGTAGAACTGAAACCAGCCATCACAAGCTCAATGAAAGATAGGTTTCGTGGCTCCTGCGTTATTATGTAGCACATATGTCCCACTCAATTAAGTTAGACTTTTTAGCTGTATAGGGCTTGAGTTTTGGGGAAAATCGTGAGCAAACTTAGACCGGTTTGAAGGATAGCACTTTGCAGTGACTTAGAAAGCCTCTATGTAGGAAAATGTGATAATATTTGAAATCAGACTTAACTTGCCTAATTACAACGTGTCTTTTTTTAAATCTGCTTTTCATAATTAAAACAACTGCCATAGGGTGTTGGTGGGCGCCAGTGCCATAGAGGCAGGCACGTGAAGGCTTCTACCAGAGATGTGAGAAACAGCACCATATGTGAAAGCCTTCTCTACACACACACACTTTATGATGTAATGTAGAGATCTGAAAATAGTCTGGACAAATAACCAGGTGAGCCAAAATCTTCCAAACGAAACATTAATTCTGATCCTTTACGCACCCCCGATTTTTAATTTAAAATGCAGGATACAACTGCCCATTTCCTTATAATCCCCTCAACTCCAATGGGTCTGTTTACGGTGAAAACTCAACACGTCTGCGGCGCGTGCAGAGAATGAATGGATGGACACGTCAGCCCCAAGACTGTGTGGGGGGGAGGGACTTCAAACCATAGGCACTCCTCAAACGTCAATATAGTGCAGACATCAGGCAATAAACGAAAACATTAAACAACCGTAATTTAGAGTATTTGTTGTCTCTCTCTTTGAAATTCCGTAGGCATTCATCATGACAAGTAGGCACAAGGCAACAACTGGTTCCAACAAAATAGCCCTCATTGTAACCCTTTTAAGTCCTGCAAAAACATGGTTCACCGTGGATTTAAATAAAATGGCCCTTCAAAATATCCCATTCCACTACCGGTAAAGCAAGAAAACAAGTCAAAATATAAGAAATCAACCCCAAACAAGCACCGCCATAACCGATAAATTCCCTTGGGATGCTTCCCAAAGAGAGCAATCAAGTTCTTGGTGTGACGCTTACTGAAAGAGAAAACCTATGTTGCCAGGAAAGGAGACTAATCTTTAAATGAAAGTTCTAATGGAAGTCGTTAGTCAGAACCTTCGCTACAAGACGAGATTACAAAACTCCACAAATCTCCAAAGGCATACACCTTCTCCCTACAGTGCGCAGAGCAGTCTACACTTACCTTTCACCACGGAGACAGGGAAGGCCAGGAGCAAAAGCAGGAGCATTTTGTGTAAGGTCCTCATGGCTGCAACGGACTACCAGGTTTGAGAAGCAACACCCAAAGGTACTTGTACTGCGCCCTCTCGCTCGAAAGGAGGGCAGCTGGCAACAAGTGGTAACAAGAAAGGGTGGAGGGGGCAGGGGAGGAGGGGTCCGGGGAGGAGGGAAGGGCCAGAGGGATTTGATGGGAGTGGTGGGGGGGAGGGGGAGGGTATAGAGAGGGAGAGGAGGAGAGACAGGACAGGGGGAAGCAGCAGAGACACGGCGGGTAAAATAAACAAACAAGCCTTTCACCGTAACACGGCGGGCAGGGGAGGGGGCGGAGAGGGGAGAGGTGCGACACGGCAGGCAGGCAGGGGAGGAGAGTAGGAGGAGGAGGGGGGAGGAGAGTAGGGGAGGCACGGCCTAGCGGCAGGCAGGCAGGGGAGGAGAGGAGGAGGGGGGAGGAGAGTAGGGGAGGCACGGCCTAGCGGCCGTGCAATCAAGTAGTGAGGGGGCGGAGCTGGGGGAGGCTGTGAGAGAGAGTAGGCAAGGCAGGCGGCTGGGGGCATGTGGCACGCGCATTTAAGCTCAATGCGCATGCGCATTGAGCTTAAATTTCTCGTGCACTGCAAGGAATCGCCACGATTCCTTGCAGTGTGGATAAAGAGCGGATAAGTGCCAATACTCTCGCCTTGCTCGATGCGCATGCGCATTGACAGGCGAGACCTAAAAAGGGGTCAATTCCCACTGTAAAAATGTGGTGTGTCCACGTTGCGTTTTGGGCCATTTCCTTTCACGGGCACTAGGCCTACCCATACAAAGGAGGGACCATTTTTCTCTGAAGACTTTGTAGAATGCGGGGTGGGTGGAATTGTGTTCATCCATAGACATTCCAGAACTTTACATCACAGAAATGTGAGGAAAATATGTTTATTTTACAAAGTTTATGGTTTGCAAGGGATTCTGGGTAACAGAACCTGGTGAGAGCCAGACAAGTCACCCCATCCTGGATTTCCCTGGGTGTCTAGTTGTAAAAAATTTATAGGTTTGCTAGGTTTCCCTAGGTGCAGACAGAGCTTGGGTTCAAAATCTACAGCTAGGCATTTTGCAAAAAAGGGTCAATTTTCACTGTAAAAATGTGGTGTGTCTATGTTGCGTTTTGGGCCGTTTCCTGTCACGGGCACCAGGCGTACCCACACAAATGAGGTACCAGTTTTCTCTGAAGACCTTGGATAATGTGGGGTGGGTGGAATTTTATAAACCCATGCAGATTCCAGAACTTTCCATCACAGAAATGTGAGAAAAATGTTTTTTTTTTTTTTTTACAAAGTTTGTGTTTTGCAAGGGATTCTGTGTAACAGAACCTGGTGAGAGCCAGACAAGTCACACCATCCTGGATTCCCCTGGGTATCCAGTTTTTAAAAATGTATAGGTTTACTAGGTTTTCCCAGGTGCCGGCAGAGCCAGGGTTCAAAAGCTACAGCGAGGCACTTTGCAAAAAAGGGGTCAATTTTCACTGTAAAAATGTGGTGTGTCCACTTTGCATTTTGGCCCGTTTACTGTCACAGGCACTTGGCCTTCCCACATAACTGAGGTACCATTTTTCTCGGAAGACTTTGGGGAATGCAGAGTGGGTGGAATTTTGTGGATCCAGGCAGATTCCGGAGCTTCCCATCACAGAAACGTGAGGAAAATGAGTTTTTTAAATAAAGTTTGAGGTTTGGAAGGGATTCTAGGTAGCAGAACCTGGTGAGAGCCCGGCAAGTCACCCCATCCTGAATTCCTCTGGATGTCTTTTTTTCAAAAATGTATAGATTTGCTAGGTTTCCCTAGTTGCTAGAGTTCAAAATCTACAGCTAGGCACTTTGCTAAAAAGAGGTCAGTTTTCACTGTAAAAATATGGCGTTTCCACATTAAGGTTTGGGCCGTTTCCTGTTGCGGGCAATAGGCCAACACACATAAGTGAGGTACCGTTTTTCTCTGAAGACTTTGGGGAATGCGGGGTGGGTGGAATGTTGGGGATCCTCGCAGATTCCAGAACTTTCCATCACAGAAATGTGAGGGAAATGTGATTTTATTTACAAAGCTGAGATTTGCAAGGGATTTGCAACAGAACCTGGTGAGACCCACTCAAGTCACCCCATCCTAGATTCCTCTGGGTGTCTAGTTTTTAAAGATATATAGGTTTGCTAGGTTTCACCTATGTACCGACTGAGCTATGGTTCAAAATCCACAGCTAGACACTTTGCAAAAACAGGGTATGTTTTCACTGTTAAAATGCGGAGTGTCCAAGTTGCTTTTTGGGCCGTTTCCTGTCGCATTCACTAGGCCTACCCACACAAGTGAAGTACCATTTTCATCGGGTGACCTAGGGTAACACAGAATTGTAGAGCAACTGTTATTACCTATTGACTTTTCATGCATTTCTGCTTCCCAAATGTAAGATAATGTATTAAAAAGACGTCACTTTCAAAAATGTCCTATAATTCACATGCTTGTATGGGTACCCACATTTCGGAGATGTGCAAATAGCTACTGTTTTTAAGCCCTATGTTTTGTTTCCATTTCAGAAATACATGGGTGTCTTTCATACCGATTTTTCACTGTTTATATTTCCCCAAATCAATTGCTATATAACCGGTACACAATAAAAAAACATTGCGCTCAGTTATTGGCTCCGGTCTCCTCAGGTTCTTGGTAAACCTACAAGTCCTATATATACACCCACAAACAGAAGGGTCCAGTGGATGTAATGGTATATTGCTTTAAAAAATCTGCCGGATAGGGGCGTGGCCAAGCTGGCGTCTGTGTAGGTCGTGCCTGCCTGTCGCTTTATGCAGTAGACTGTCAATCTTGCCACTAAATACACTGGAGGCGCACTGGAATCCAATGGGACCAGAGTGGAGGACATACCAATGCCCTAGATCAAGCGGAAGTAGAGGTTTGGGAAGGCGAGCCCACGCGAGGAGAGGAGCTGTGACTGGCAGGCTGGGCCTCTCTACGGAGCTTCAGCCGGCGATGTGGAGCAACGGCGGTGCGGCTTGATTAGACAGGCTACCACCCCCCATAAGACCATAAGACAATAACGATGGGAAGCAGAATTAGAGTTTACTTTCACTCAGCGTGACTGGGAGAACATATATCATTGAGCTAAACACTCTGCTCGTAACGTAGTCAGTGTTGAAACAGCTACCAAAATAGCACTGTATTGGTACTATATTCCAGCTCAGCACCACAAATGAAACCCACAAAAAGGCCCACTATTCTGGAGAGGGTGTGGATCACATGGCACACTGACTCATATTCTGTGGGGCTTCCCGCAGCTGCAACCGTACTGGAAGCAGGTGCTTCAAGACATAGATACCCATTAGGATACGGACCTACCCCGCTTTCCGGTGTATATTCTCCTGGGCCTGCCAAACGCCCTAATGTTTCCCCTTAGATCCCGCAAGGCCGGCAAATATCAATAGCACTAGGGGCTTCTCTTCAAAATATCCTCGCACACTGGGGCTCTACCCACCTATCTCTGCACCATCAATAGATGGGTTGGGCGAGGTTTGGATTCACCATCTGTATCCCACATGATGATATTCCGCCATAAGGGTGGGCTGATGGGAATTTCTCAGCCCTGTGTTATTTCATGTTGTTGCTACATGATCCCTTTTTGTCTTTAGTTTCAGAACAGCATACATTTTCACTGTGACCAGACATCTCTTGTCGTTTTCATTACATATGTGTTGGGGTATCGAGATGTCGGGGTCGGTAAATCAACCCCTGTAGACCCCCCTTATCTCCCTTTTTCCAGCTCTACCCACCTAACTACACACACAGGATGGTTACACCGTATGTGGTACATCTTTGGCATGGAGAGAATCTTCCTTTCCCTGACAAACAAAGGCAGTTCTTTTTATAAGATTTAGAAACACTTTTTGTTATTGTTATCCTCTGAATTCAACGAAATAACATGCCCTAAATATTTTAGACTGTTTCGCCTTACTGATTCAGAGCAAGAGGTCTCTTAGCTGTAACTGCCATAAATGGGCGGGGCTTGGGAGGAGGGCGGGAGCTGTGGTGGGTAAGCATGGGCGAATTTTGCGAATCTCGCGTTCGCGAATTTTGCGGATTTGCGAACTCGCAATCCGCAAAATCCGCGAATTCTCGCGAATTCGCAGGGTTTTTTTTTTGTGTGTTCGCGTGCGTTTCTGCCAGGTCGCGAGGGTTTTTGTACAATTTCGCAAACGCGAACTTACCTGTTGGGTCGCAAGTTTTGCGAACTTGTTGTTTCTACGTGTCCAGCCTGTTTGGGACACTCTTCTTCATCACTGCCACCCTCTGTCACCATAGCTACTCTCTGGTTGACCCATGCCACCCTCTGGCTCACCCATGCCACCCTCTGTTTCATCACAGCACCCTCTGGTTGTCCAGTGTACATTATTGTGGCAAAGCAAAGCACACCTTCCCTGCCTCAAGTGACCTGAATTAATTTGGGGCTGATTAATGTGTCACAGAATATTTTTTTAGCTGGCACCTGCTTCCTTAGTGCTTCCTGATCTTTTGCACTTGCTAAGTGCTTTCATTGTTGCAAAATTAGTTACAACACCTGCCCTGCCCCAACTGACAATAATGAATTAGGGGCTGATTAATGTGTCACTGGATTTGAACTTCCAGCCTGGCTACCGGCTTGTCTCCCTTAGCTGTAGTTCAGGACCTTTGTGGCATATGTGTAACTATTCTGAGGGTCAGAGCAGGGTCACATAATAGTTGCAAGTAGGCAACTGAACTCTGGAGGGGGCCCTCAGGAAGCACTACAGGAAATGGCTACTAATGATGAGCTTGAACTTTTGAACCTGGTAAGTAGTTTCAGTTTTGCTAAAATCGTATTTCTACAATTTAGCGCTTATTCGCGGGGCGCGAAGTTGAACTGGGAAGCCGCGAACTCACGCGAACAGTGCGAGCAAGCCATAAAATCCGCTGCTCGCGGATTTGCGGATTTTGCGGGAAATTCGCGAATCTCGCGGATTGCGAATTTAGCGAAAATCCGCAAAATCCGCGAGCGGAACGGATTTTCCGCCCATACTTAGTGGTGGGGTCTTGGTGGGGGGTTAGTTGTTGCTGTCATTATTTGTACTTTAAAGTGTTACCCACAATGTGGATTGTCATTGTGCAATGTATTACTATGATGTGTGTTTTGTTGACAAAATCAATAAAGAAACGTTAAACATAAAAAATCTGCCATAATTAGAAGTTACAGGTGAAAACGTTGGCACAAATGGCTATTTTTTCAACTCATTTTAAATTTTTCCTATTTTCAACTGTTAGTTTCTATTAAAAAAAAACCTTGAAGGATCTACACAAATGACCCATTGCTGAATTCAGAATTTTGTCAACTTTTCTGAAATGTATAGCTTTCCAGGCTCCATTATTGCTTTCATACCCATTTCTACCATTAACTGGAAAGAGGTTGAAAGCACACAAAAATAGCAAAAATAGGCTATGTCCCAGTAAAACTCCAAAACTATGTAAAAAATGCGATTTTCTGACAAAAGGCTGTCAGTCCCTGAAAGCTGTGAAGATGGTGATTTCAGCTCCACAAACCCTTTGTTGATACCATTTGTAAGGGAAAAAACAGACGCTTTCATCTACACCACTTTTTTCCCTTAAAAAAAAGCTATATCTGGCTAATTTCTGGGTCCCCTCCAGGGAAATCAACAAGCCCTGGGTACCTTTAAAATCCCTATGATGTTGGGAGAAAAGGACGCAAAATTGGCATGGATACCTTATGTGGACAAAACATTACAGGGGCCTAAGCAAACTACCCCAAATAGCCAAAAAATGGGGGTGGGGGAAGGCCTATGCAGCGGAGGGGTTCAAAAAGGCAAACAAGAAAACCCTAGATGTTACCAGCCCATCTCGTTGCTCAATGCAGTTTAAAGGTTATAGTGAGGGTTGTCTTGGACAGATTTTTGACCTGGATTTCAGGCAGTCAACATTTCTCCCCTGTTCAGTAGAGGTTCCAGCCAGGAATTGGGACACCTTTTTTTTTTAAATCTTTTTATAAACCAAGAAAAAAAATACATAAAAGAATTCTCAGGTGAATGCCATCGATCCCAATGCACAGGGTACAGTATCATACAGAATGAAATGTTCTACATTTAATATTTAGGGTCCATCGGATTCTTGAACTACCTCATCCAGGCCTGGCAGGGTCACAAATTCCTCCCCGATGACTATTCCATGCCCCGCAAATCTTACCCCACTTCCTCAGGCAACCCCGGGCCACAAAGACTGACTTTTCTCTAAGCATACACCAGTCAAGGTCCTCCGCCCACTTGGTTACCCGGACGGCTGGCTGGCACCCCAGAGTTGAGCAATATTATGCTTAGCCACCATGTACGTCAACGTAACCCACTGCTTCTGATACACACTTAGATCGGATGGCTCCCAAACATTCAACAGACATCTCCGAGCCTCTGGCCTCACCTCCACTCCCAATACCTCCCCCAACTCGGCATGTATCCCGGCCCAGTATGTCTGTATCATGTCACAGTGCCACAGGGTATGCATAAAGGTACCCTCCTCACCGCACTCCCGCCTACAAGCTCCACTCTCAACCCGCCCCATTCGCACCAGGCGCGGCCCCGTGATATATGACCTATGCAGGATCTTCAGCTGCACCAATCGGAGCCGCATCTGTATAGCGACAACTTTGGGGGAGGCCACCGCTTCTGTTTAGTCCTCATCATCCAACTCTAGCCCATCTGCGCTCCACTGAGCTCTAAATTTCAACAATGGGTTCTCTGAGTGATTAACCAGTTTTCGATAAAATAGCGATATTGTTTTATCCGGGATATGCCCATCCAGTACTCAGTCCTCCAGAGGGGACGCCTCCGGGAGATCCGTGCCCTTAGGGACATGTGCAGTAAGAGCATGCCTAACCTGCAGATTACGGAAATACTCCTTCTGATGTAGTTTACATTGCTCCACAAGGGACTCAAACGTGTGAACCGAGCCCTTCCCCCACACATCTTTTATCCTAGTGATTCCAATGAGGTCCCATCAATCGAAACCTTCCACATGCTGCCCAACTTCTCAGAATTGAACAGGGGGGTGGCCAGAGTAAGTCTACCCTCCCACCCGAGACTTTTATTGGCCGCATGCCACACCCGTATCGCATGAGCAGTCGGACCAGTCAGAGGAAATCTACCAGGTCTAGAATACAAGGCTCTATCAATCATCCCTCCTGGGGCCTGGCCGCGGTCCATGGTGTAGCCCGGGTCCCCAGGAATCCCATATACTATATGGTTCACTGCGGCCAACTGAGAGGCCAGTAGTACTTGCGCAAATCTGGAAGCCCGATCCCGCCGTCATACCAAGGGAGGGTCAACTTGCTAAAAGCTATACAGGCGTTGACACCCCAGAGAAACTGCCTCTGGAGTGCCTCAATCTCCCTAAAATAAGTGGGCGGCACCGGGTCCATCAAGTTCTGCAAAGCATATAAAAACCGAGGTAGCGCCACCATCTTAAACAAAGCCGCCCTCCCGATCAGAGAGAGAGGAAGGGACCTCCAGCATTCCACGTCTTTCCTACACCTGCTCATCGGAGCAGCCAAATTACCCCCATAACTCAGCTTCGGATCAAGTGTAATATATATGCCTAGATACCGAAAGCCCGTCGTCTCAATCCGCACAGGAAACGATTGCGGGATCGCCGGCGGGTCACCCACCACCACAAACAACACCGACTTGGCCCAGTTAATGACCAATCCAGAGTATCTGCTAAAGATAGCCAACACATCCAGGAAAGTCCGAAAGCACTCCCTGGGCCTAGTGAGGTAGAGCAACACATCGTCGGCATACATCTAAAACTTATCCTCCCATTCGGGAGTCCACCATAAACCCCTGATCGACCTATCCCATCTCCCCCATGCAGCCAGTGGCTCCATCGTGAGTGCGGAGAGCAGCGGGACAGAGGATAGCCCTGCCTGGTCCCCCTCTCTAACTGAAAATCACGGGACTTGCAGTCATTCACAATCACTCTAGCTAGAGGCTTTGTGTATAACAGGTGCACTCAGCTAATAAACTTGCTTCCAAAGCCCAACTTTTCCAACACAGCAAATAAATACCGCCACTCCACCCTATCGAATGCCATTGAAGCGTCCAAGGACACCAACACCGTCGGCTCATGTATTTTTGAGGCCCCCCCCGAGGACCCCCTGCATCCGGCGCAGATTCAACGCCGTATTCCGACGCGGCATAAAGCCAGATTGGTCCGGATGAATCAGAGACGTAATCACCTTGACCAGCCTGGTCGCTAAAAGTTTCACCAATATCTTGGGCTCCGCATTAAGGAGTGATATGGGCCTATAGGAGGAGCATTGTGTCGTGGGTTTACCCGCCTTAGGAAGGACCACTATGTTAGCGACACGTTGATCATAAGGAAGCTCACCGCACTCCCTACTCTCCATAAACATGGCACGCATATAGGGAGCCAATTTATTCGCGTTCAACATGTATAGTTTGATAGGGATCCCGTTCGGACCAGTCGCTTTACCCAATTTTATCTTCCTAATCACTTGGGCCACCTCGTCGTCTGTCAATGCGGAGTCAAGGTAACCGCTGTCCTCCTCCGTCAAACAAAGCATAACGATATCCCTAAGCATCTCACTGTTTTCTGCCACTGTGAAGGCACTCCCAGCCATATAAACTTCCGGTAATAGTCATCAAACTCATCTGCCACTGCCTGCGGATCTGTGAGTATCTGTGACCCCGAGCCCTCCAACTCCGGTACAAGCACGGAGGCCCGCTCCCCACGCTCAAGCCAAGCAATCAACTTTCTGGCCTTCTCCCCTTGTTCATAGATACGGCTCTGGGCCGCTGCGTGACTCGCCACTGCCCGATCCCTGACAAGCGCTCTATACTCCTCCTCTCGGAGACGCAACTGATGGAGATCCATCGGTGTATGCGTCGTGGCTATCTTCTCTTCCAAGCGCGTGACTTCTGCCTCCTTCCGAACCACTTCCGCCTGTGCTCTCTTTTTCTTCCCGGACACCAGGGACAATACTTCCCCCCTCGCTACAGTCTTATACGCCTCCCAAAGGGTTTGAGGGGAATCCACCGAGTCTGTGTTCTCCCGAAAGTAACGATCAGACATCTGGAGAATTTCTTTCTTAATGGCGGGGTCTTTCAACTGCTAAGCACTAAGGGGAGCGACCCTGCCAACCGCCGGCAGCTCTAGGTTGAGGTCTACCCACAACGGGGAGTGGTTAGATATTCCCCTCCCGAGATAACGCGCCTCACGGATCCTAGGCGCCATTGCCGCCGGAAGCAGCACGTAATCCAGCCTAAATAGGCTACCGTGAGCCGCTGAGACATGAGTATAATGCGTGGCAGTTGGGTTGCGCATGCGCCAACCGTCTATCAAACCCAGCGCTGCCAGAAAATCCGGCAACCATTTCTGCGATTGTCTAAGCGCAAGGGGGTGGGCTACCATCCATCTCGCCATCCAACACTGAATTAAAGTCACCTCCAAACACCAAATCCCCAAGAGGTAGAGATAGGAAGACATTACCCAAATCATGAAAGGTCTCCTTCTGCAGGTCAGGTGGCACGTACACCAACAATATAGTAACCTTCCTGCCCCCGACCTGCCCCGAGACACCTGCATATCTACCCCTCTGATCAATCCAAGTACCCTGTACCGACAACGGGAATGAGTTTTTGACCAGGATCCCAACACCCCTGGAACCAGTAGTGAACCCAGTGTGTGCCACTAACTTATACCCACCCTTATGAAGTGCCAAAAATCTATTGCCAATTAAGTGCGTCTCTTGCAGTAATACCACATCCGGAGAGAGTCGCCTAATAAGCTGACTCACCATCCCTCTCTTGATCTTATCCCCCAGGCGTTCATGTTCCAACTCAATACTTTCATCCCCGACCCTCTGATACTTCGTGTCTCCGTACCCATGCAAAACAATCCTCGCAACAATGTCATCACTTGAGATCAAAAAATAAAACAAATCACACATCCTCCACACATTCCACAACAACACCCCCCCCACCCCCCCACCCTGCACCCCTGCACTCAGCATTCGCCAAACCCCAACAAGCAGTGTGCCTGTCGCCCCATACTCTAACTAACGAACTATCTAAATATAGATCTGAGGAGGAGTACAGAGCCCCCATTTCCCAACCCGCCCCCGGGACAAACACCGGCTACAAATTTCAACTCGGGAAAGCGTGCGCGCAACAAAATTTCCTGCCACCGCCCCCCCAGACGATCAGCCCCACACCATAGTCCATGACTGTAAACGAAATCACTGTTCCTGTGGGCCTTCTTCATCTTCTCCACCGCGCCCCTGCGGCTCTGTCCAAGCAGGAAGGCCATCAACCCAGTCCGACGCCACCTTAGGATTATCGAAAAACCAGACCTTTCCCTGAGCCTCGACTCGGAGTTTAGCAGGGAACATCATAGCATATTTATATCCTTTGTCCCTGAGTCTCTGTTTAACTCCAAGAAAGCTTTGCCGCTGTCTCTGTACTTTCTGGGTAAAGTCCGGGTAGAAGTTGAGGGTTGAATTTTCGTACTTCAAAGGTCCCTCCGACCTGGAGGCCTGCAGGATAGCGTCCCTGTCCCTGAAACTGAGGACCCTTGCAATCATCGGTCGAGGAGGGGCGCGCGGGCGGGGCCGCCCGCCTGGTACTCTGTGCACTCTTTCAACAGTGAAGAGTGTACCCAGACCTTTAGGTTTCAAATGGTTAAGGATAACATCTTCAACAAACAGGTCGGGCCTGCCCCTCAGCCTTCTCCGGGACCCCTGTAATACGCACATTGTCCTTCCGGGCCCTCCCTTCAAACTCTTCCAGCTGGCGACTCGCCACCTCACCGGCAGCCTTCAGACTCCGCACCTCCTGCTGTAATTCCGCCACATCGTCTGTCAGGCTTGCCGTTTTAATATCTAGCGACTTCACCTTCTCGCTTTTTTTAGTGAGGTCTCCCCGAATCAAATTTATTTCTATAGACACCGTGTCCAGCTTGTGATCAAGCGACTCCATCTTTTGTCCGAGAGATGTTTTAACACCATAAATGTCCGCCATCACATCAAGTAGCATGAGTTCAGTGGCAGGACCCGAGGCATCCGCCCCACCATCATGCGTACGACCAGACCCTGTGGGTGAGCCTTTGGGCTGCGAATATCGATCCAACTTATTGGACTGCACATAACGGGACCCCCTGGTGGACTTGGTCTGGGGTTTCTCCGTTTCAGGCTTAGCCGCCATTGCGACTTCGGGAGCAGGATATCCCGTCCGCCAAGTCTCCGACTCTCCCCAAGCACCTCAGCCAGCTCCCAGAGCAATTCATCTCGTCGATCCCTTCCTGTGGTGAACTTAACACTCAGTCATATGGCCCACTTAGCCCTTGCCGCCTCCAGCACCGATCCCAACTCCCAGACACTGTCACCACAGCCAGGCCCATCACAGTCACATCTCCGGCTTCAAAGCCACCGAGCCCCTGGCCGTCCCTGGCCACGATGCTGAATCAGCATGCACAATGCCATAGTTTACTGGGCCTCGCCAAAGACTGTAAACAGATTAAAAAAAGCCTATTTTGCTGATGTGTAACGCATTACATTTCTAGTCTGCACTAACGTATCATAATCTTCCACTTCGGGATGCTTGTACTTCTGACAAAGATTCCCAATGTAGCATCAGGCAAAGCAGCCTGTTGGTTAATGTAAAACTTGTCTTTGCTCCCGAATTTGAAGGAAACGCTTCCTTCGGTGTGACTTAGTCTGAAATCTAGCCCATAGGACTCCCAGCTGCGACAGATGGCCTACATGCTCCGAAAGAAAGGGCTTATCTTGGAATACAAAATCTCGCCACCTGTAAGCAGTGTACAAAATGTTCTTAAATCATAGACAAAACTTTCCATTGTACACAACAAAACAGCAACCAGTATATCCACATAACCATACTACTCAGAAAATCAGTAAGTACATTTAAATTGAACGTTCAATAGTTATCAAACCTCGTGTCTTTTCTCGCTCATGAGCTCATGACTTTTAGTACAGTTCTTCTCTGCATATAAAAGAGAACTTCTTTTTAAAAGGCACACAACTGACCATGCAGTGTTTTGGTGCCTGCGTTATGTTTTTCAGAAGCACTTTCTCTACCGAGCACAGGCTACACGCGTGGTTGGTTACAAAAGAACCACCTTGTGAAATGTTGGATAGGATCAGCACAAACTCATGTTTTTTGCCGCCCTCCCCCTTTTGCCGCCCTAGGCGGCTGCCTAGTCCTGCCTAATGGTAGAAACGGCCCTGATGCTGATTGCGCAGGAGAGATTCATGTATAGGAAACAGGTTTAAGTTAAATATAAACAGAACTACGTGAGAAGACAACAAGAAATTCTAAACCCAAAGATGAGATCTGGGGTGGTGTCATGAAGGCGTGCGTTCCCGCAGGGCATTGATGTCTTCCAGTTTATGCGAGGCACTTTCTAAAGCGCATACAGTAAACTCTGGTTATTTTCAGGGTTAGAACATGTGCTGCAGAGAGCACCACTTGATAACAGCGGGAGGTGACTGCCTGTCATATTATGCTGCTTGCTGCACATCCTCAGAGAAATTCTGAGTTAAGTGTTTGTACTTTTTTTGCTTTGCACTTTATATACCGCAAACTCGACTGGAAGGTATCAGTGCACTTTACAGGAGAAACCGTTGCATTACAGAATTACAGACAGACACATTCATTTTTGTTCTTTTCTAGACACGGGGAGATTATGTAATTTCCCAGAATCACAGGATGATTGAGCGTCCTGCTAGACTCCAACCTGGTCCCCAGCTTAAAAGTCACAATAAATTCACCTAAAAACAAACACACATCTGTGCCCTGCATGAGCACGCACCCACGTCATGGGCCCCTGTATTTGTAGTTCAATGATTGCCCATTCAATAAAATAAAGTGCATTCCAGTTATTGTGGGTGAATTCGGTACACTATATCTGGGCTGCGTCACCTGCTTACCAGCATGCATAGAACCGGAGTGATGTTCCTTGGCACTCACGAGCCTCACCTGTCAATAAATTCTTCTAGCCTGGATCACAGGGGGAGAGAGTGATGGTAGTAAAAGGGAGGGGGCGGCATTTTTCAATTCTTGCCTAGGGTGGCAAAACACCTTGAAACAGCCCTGATCCAGGTAGGTCCAGGACCTGCTTCTCCTAGGAGTGCCCCCTTGTAGCCCCGACCTTGCTATTCATGATGAATTAGGCATTAGCTATGGTGAAGATCAAACGGGTCTAGACCTTTTGTTGTGATGGGGCTCCATCTGGGGTAATCAACACGGCAATTTGAATAAAGATATCATTCTTGACCACCTAGGGTGTGACCATGGTCAGGAGATTCCATAGATTATTTACATCAGGAATGCCCTAGAGAGCCTGGGCTGTTTACACCAGTTCACAAATCTGATGACTAAAAGGAGCAAGGATAATCTGTGGCCTAAAACAGCCCTTTATTGGTGATAGGGGAGGGAGAGACTGATGGGTGAACATAAAAAAATCGTCTGTCTCAGTTTATGCGGAAATTAGATCCTCTGTAGGCCTGGAAATGTATTTAGACCTGCCACTCAATCCCTGGGAGCGCTCTTTGCTTACTCGATTTAACCTGGCATTATCAGATGGGCCGAGAGCTTCCATCTGCAACAATTTCACTCCAAATTGATTTTTCTGTGTTATTTTGATGAGCGCTCACCCAAGGGTCTATTGCAATTTACGTTTTTCTTGCAAATAATAATCATGCCTATCCTACTCAGTTTTTAATTCCGACTTTAAAGCCTACTGGTATAACAGCATGCTTGCCTGAGCTAATATTTTTTCAGCTATTCGACTTCGTAAGCCTTTTAAGGTTTACTAATTTTTAACAGTACTCATTTTAGAACATGTACCAGATTTATTTTATTGATCGCTTTTTAAGTCTGTGTTTTTATGTGGAATGGATTTATAATGCATTTCGACCTTATAATTATAGTTTTAAGATTAATAATGAATATTTGATGAAATCGATTGATTGAGCCTCCGGGCAGCTAGCAGTCATCACAAACTGGCAAATATGATAAACTGTTCGGTTTGTTTCAAACGAGAAAAACGTAATAGGCAAATCCTAGTCAAAGATAACATGAAAAATGTATTTTCTGTGCAGTTTTAAAAACCTGACCAGTTAAACGAAAGCACGCCCCTTAAGTAGAACAAATCACTTTATCTCTCCTAGGATTAGAAAATCTATGGTACCACAAAGCATTTTAACAAGGGACAGTGTTTGACCTGGCCCTTTTCCACGTTTATCTCCAAACATTTCGCCTTATGCCTTTTTTTTCTGACCCTGTTTTTGTTGGCTTTTGGAACTCAGGCCACTTTACCAAAACTAATCAGTGTTAAAGTGCAAATGCTCTCTATATAAATTGTAATGCTGGCTGATTATCCATGATTGGCATACTTGATTTAATGGTAAGTCCCATGTTCAGTGCACTTGGTGTGCCTAGGGCCTGTAAATCGAATGCTACTAGTAGACCTGCAGAAACAAAAAACAATATCCCAACAGGTGTAAATTCAGAGACAGTTATGCATGTATGCAAAAAGCATTAAAGTAACAAGAAAAAAATGAGACTCAAATTGGATTTCATTTGGGGTGTTATTCGGCATATATTTCAAGTAATGATTCATCAGGGTATACAGTTAAAGCAGCACTGTATGAAAGAAATCATGTAACAACCCGAAGGCACTTGGTGCAAAAGTAATATATATAAGTGAGTAGAGGTGGCGACGCAAGTGGTTTCAGTGAACAGCGTGAAGGGCGCAAAGTGAACAATTGCGTCTATAATACACAGTGGATGGCTCAAAAAATACAATTATAACGACTGTTTTCGTACACTTTCAATTTCAGTAAGCCATTTGTAGGAGATGCGCCTAATATTGTGCTGTGGAGTCGACGGCGGTTCGATCCTCTCGAATTGGGATCGTCTTCAGGACGGGGTTGTCCAGTTCGTAAAGTGCTGCAGGATGAAAAGGAGAATTCAGAGGAGAATAGGGGGAGCTGGGAAGCAGGCGCAGGAATAGGGACTGGAAAATACGAGGGAGTGCCTTGAAGAGCCCTGGTCCGGCAGCTGGTGAAAGGATAAAGCTGGTCTGTGACGGCAGGGAGGATTTGTGGGGGATGCATGCTGGTGAATGGCAACGAATTACAGGGCCTGAGGTGGAGGACTTGCGGCGGTACTACAACAAGGTGATGAGAACAAGTGTGCTGGCAGTTGCGAGCAAAACTGGTCATGAGTGGCCATAGGAGTGGGCATTCAACGTGAGTGCAAGTCGACAGCAGCAGGCAACCCAAACATGGAAGAAGCGGTGTAAATGATCGTGTCGGCGGTGGAGCGGTGATCACGGTACAGACAGCCATCTGGTAACTTGGATCTGTCACTACGCATATGCTGACTGAAGATCGCGGGGCCACGAGGGCGGGCCATACCTGGGCGTGATGTGCCGCGAGTGGGGAGCGTCTAATCTAGAGTGTTAGGTGGATCGGTCAGAATTGGCTCGATGCGGTGAAGGGAAAGCATACCTGTGTGGCACCGCATTGAGGGCGGGTACCTGAGCCGGTGGAAGGAAGCAGCAGTGTCTTCCTGGTTACTGAAAAAGGAGAATAGGAGCGTAAGGCGATCGTGTCATCGTCCACGGGGGGATGAGTGCGGGGACAGGGTGGGAGGAAAAAACGGAGAGATACTAACTTAAGTGGGTGGAAACGTGGAGCACCGTCAGTGGACGTCCCCGGAAATCCGGGGGAGACGGACGATCCGTTCTGTTTGAGCAGTACCTAGCGGGGAGGAGAGAGGAGGATAAATCAGACGAGTCAGGCACAACCAACGATCCAGCGGAGCTGAAGTGGTGGCTGGGGGCTCTTGGAGGAGAGCGCATATCTGAAATAATCGTGGTAACCGTTGCGGACTGGATCCGGGGGCCAAGTGAAGCAGCAGTGGAGCTGTGACGGCTTGAGTTAGGTGCCGGAGAATGTTTGTATAAAGTAAGAGTGACGCGTTTGGTGGAGACGCTTAGCGTGATGCGTTGCGGTAGGCGGGGCCAGAAGTGGGAAGAAAAATTAAAGGGGAAGGCATCAATATGCCGGAGCAAACTTTATTAATGTTGTAGGGAGCGAACAGAGTCACGAAGGACGTGAATGATTGTACAGCGCATAGCGAAGCAGACAACATAAGGTAAATAGGATACAGTCTATTGATAGTAACATGTATGTGGTCCTGCATTGCAAAACATAAATAGGCGAATATACAGACAATCTCACTGAAGCGCGTGGTCACAATTGCAATTTAAACAACACAAGTTACATTAGCAAATCGGCGAGGAAAGTATACGGATACATAGTGTTTTTTCATGATGCTGTGTATTTGTGTGCTGAGGAAATCAGTGGAGATCGCACTGTTGGAAGCTGGAGAAGGGGTGCTGATTCATGGTGGGGGGACAACCATGACTCGGAAAAGAACAGGCTAATGGGATAGACAGGGCTAAACGCTAAGTAGTCACAGTACTATTCCACTAGTCGATGGTGTTCAAGCCATGATTGACAGAGTCACACAGAGTCATCCATTTACATTCAGCCTTATTCAATAGGCTTTTGACTTCGCCTTCTCTGATGGGCAACAACGGTTTCTCAATCACTTGCCACCTCATGTCTGTGTCCAAGTGTGTAACCACCTCACTCTTTCGACCTCCTTCGGCCTTCAATCCCCCCTCAAACATGATGCCACCAGAAATCCTGGCTTTCGAACGCTTAGTGATGCAAGATGTGATGAACCTCAAGACCCAACCTCGCTTCATCCCATACAACTTCCCCATGCCCGAAAAACAAGCCTTGAACTCCCTCAAAAACAACTCTGAAATCATCATCAAAGCCGCGGACAAAGGGGGCGGGATTGTTGTCATGGAAGTAAACAAATATGACTTGAAAATACAGCGCCAACTCTCCAATCCAAACCACTACCGCCCCCTTTCTAAAGACCCATTGAACGATATCAGATCCAAAATACATGAAGTGACTAACCAGGCGAAGGAGCTGAGTATCATTACCAGGAAGGAGTACGAATTCCTTAATAACCCCCATCCATGGACTCCCGTCCTGTATGTCCTGCCTAAGGTCCACAAAGACAGTGTCAACCCCCCGGGACGCCCATTCGTCTCCGGGTGTGGGTCGATCCTGGAACCACTGGGGAAATACATAGACGCTATCATCAAGGAATTTGTTCCTATCACGGACACTTTTATACGTGACACAATGGACCTAATCAACACCATTGAAGACAAGGCCTTTGACACCTCTACACAATTGATGGTTGGCATGGACATTGAGGCCTTATATACCAACATCCCCCACAGTGAAGGCCTACAAGTCATCAGAACACTTCTACTCTCCAGACCCCAACCTACACAGTAGATGTAAATGGCTGACTATGTGTGTCTCTGTCAATCATGGCTTGAACACCATCCACGAGTGCAATAGTACTGTGACTACTTGGCGTTTAGCCCTGTCTATCCCATTAGCCTGTTCTTTTCCCACTCATGGTTGTTCCCCCACCATGTATCAGTACCCCTTCTCCAGCTTCCAACAGTGCGATCTCCACTGATTTCCTCAGCACACAAATACACAGCATCATGAAAAAACACTATGTATCCATATACTTCCCTCACCGATTTGCCAATGTAACTAGTGTTGTTTAAATTGCAATTGTGACCTCGCGCTTCAGTGAGATTGTCTGTATATTCGCCTATTTATGTTTTGCAATGCGAGACTACATACATGTTACTATCAATAGACTTTATCCTATTTACCATATGTTGTCTGCTTCACTATGCGCTGTACAATCATTCAGGTCCTTCGTGACTCTGTTCGCTCCCTACAGCATTAATAAAGTTTGCTCCAGCATATTGATGCCTTCCCCTTTAATTTATCTTCCCACTTCTGGCCCGCCTACCGCAACGCTTCACGCTAGGCGTCTCCACCAAACGCGTCACTCTTACTTTATACAAACATTCTCCGGCACCTAGCTCAAGCTGTCACAGCTCCACTGCAGCCTCACTTGGCCCCCGGATCCAGTCCGCAACGGTTACCACGATTAATTCAGGTATGCGCTTTCCTCCACAAGCCCACGGCCACCACTTTAGCTCCGCTGGATAGTTGGTTGTGCCTGACTCATCTGATTAATCCTCCTCTCTCCTCCCCGCTAGGTAATGCTCAAACGGAACGGATCGTCCGTCTCCCCCGGATTCCTGGAGACGTCCACTGACGGTGCTTAACATTTCCACCCACTTAAGTTAGTATCTCGCCGTTTTTTACTCCCACCCTGCCACCGCACTCATCCCCCCGTGGACGACCACATGATCGCCTTACGCTCTTATTCTCCTTTTTCAGTAACCAAGAAGACACTGCTGCTTCCTTCCACCGGCTCAGGCACCGCTCTCAATGCGGTGCCACACATGTATGCTTGACCTTCACCGCATCGAGCCAATTCTGACTGATCCACCTAACACTCTAGATTAGACGCTCCCCACCCCCGGCACATCACGCCCAGGTATGGCCCGCCCTCGTGGCCCCGCGATCTTCAGTCAGCATACTTGTAGTGACAGATCCAAGTTACCAGCTGGCTGTCTGTACCATGATCACTGCGCCACCGCCAACACGGTCATTTATAACGTTCCTTCAATGTTTGTGTTGCCTGCTGCTGCCGACTCGCACTCACGTTGAATGCCCACTCCTATGGTCACTCATGACCAATTTTGCTCGCAACTGCCGGCAAACTTGTTCTCATCACCGCCGCGAGTCCTCCACCTCAGGCACTGTAATTTGTTGCCATTCACCAGCATGCATCCCCCACGAATCCTCCCCGCAGCCGCTGCCCAGCTTCATCCTTTCACCAGCTGCTGGACCAGGGCTCTTCAAGACACCCCCTCGTATTTTCCAGTCCCTATTCCTGCGACTGCTTCTCAGCTCCCCCTACTCTCCCCTGAATTATCCTTTTCATCCTGCAGCACTTTGCGAACTGGACAACCCCGTACTGAAGACGATCCCAATTCGAGAGGATCGAAACCCCGTCGACTCCACAGAGCAATATTAGGCGCATCTCCTACAAATGGCTCACTGAAATTGAAAGTGTATGAAAACAGTCGTTATAATTGTATTTGTTGAGCCATCCACTGTATGTTATTCACGCAATTGTTCACTTTGCGCCGTTCACGCTGTTCACTGAAACTACTTGCATCGCCACCTCTACTCACTTGTGGAGAAGTGTGGCTCAGGGGTTAGAGGCGGCAGACCCGGAAGCTGAGATCGGCCCTGGACCAGGGTTCAATTCCCCGCCTCGGCGGGTCTTGGGCTAAAAATTCCACGGTCTCGATAATTCTCGCTCCGGTGCCTTCTCGACTCACGGGTTCACGCTCTGCGACTCTGGGCAATAGCTTGCTTAATCTCCACAACGGCCCCTCGCGGCGGGATGCCTGGCTTTCACCTTGTGGATACCTTGCCGGGGCCTCTCACAGGGGAATACCAGGACGGGTTCCCTAGGCAAGCGCCAGGATGCCCTTTGTGGTGACAGGTCGCGCTATATAAGTATACCTACATTTACATTTACATTTATATATTGTTTTCGCACCAAGTGCCTTTGGGTTGTTACATGATTTCTTTCATACAGTGCTGATGCTTTTTGCATACATGCATAACTGTCTCTGAATTTACACCTGTTGGGATATTGTTTTTTGTTTCTACATTGCACCCAATCCCGACGTGGTCTATGGGTCCTACTCCTGTTATGTTTTAATATACTAGTAGACCTGCAGCACTGTTTGTGCCACCCACGAGTAGCCCTGTAAACTTGTCTCAGGTGAGCCATTGCAGTGTCTGTGAGTGCAGTTTTAAACTGCCATATCAACCTAGAAAATGCACCCAATTACTAGACCCTAACCTTCCCTTTTACTACATGTCAGACACCCCTCAGTTAGGCCCAAGTCACCCTCATGGTCAGGGTGCAGTGTATGTGAAAGGTAGGACATGTACTAGTGTGTTTTACATGTCCTAATAGTGAAATACTGCCAATTTTGTTTTTCACTATTGCATGGACTATCTCTCCCATAGCCTATCATCTCAGCTGTAGCAACTTACAAATGTAACTTTCAATAGGGTACAGTTAGTGATTTGGAGTTTGGGCTCTCTGAGCTCAGAATTTAAAAACACATCTTTTAGTAATGGTGTTTTTTAATTTGTGTGTTTGAAAATTACACTTTTAAAAGTGGGAATTTTTTGTTTAGCCACCCTGTGCCTCTGCATGCCTGTGGAATCAACATCTCTAGACAGGCACACAAAGGGAGTTTTGGTGTGTCCATCATATGCTGATGGCACATCACCAGGCTTATGGACCATTCTGGCCTAGAGTGGTGGGAGGAGGTGTCACCTGCATGTGAATAGAGCTGTGATTGTCCTCTCACAATTCTGTCTCCCCCCTCTGGAGTGTGTCTGGAGCCAAGGCCAGGCAAGGCAGTGACTTGTACAAAATCACAGCACCCACAGTTTACTATGGACAAAAATATTTAAACATTTAAAAAATCATACTTTGAGTTGTGTGTGTTGAATTTTTGTTGTTTTGGTCTTGTTTGATTTAGATAAAGATATGTTATTTTTCTAAACTGGTGTGCTGTCCATTTGTAGTGTTTTTACTGTGTTACTGTGTGTGTTATGTACAAATTCTTTACACATCACCTCTGAGAATGGCCTGACTGTTCATGCCAAGCTACGAAGGGGATGACCGGGCTTATCTTGGCTGTGTAATCGCCTTATCCTGACTAGAAGGAAGGGTCTGTACTTGGACAATGTGTATACACCACTGCCAACTAAAGACCCTCATTTCTAACAACTAATCATTGAAAAGTAAAGAAAACTTCACACATGTATATTTGCTTTATCGGGGAAAGAATTAAAAGATACACAAGTAGGTAATAAACAAGCAATCTGTCAAACATCGTTAGCAACAACCACAGGAAAAAGACAGTGCCTGTCTTCTGCATCAGCTGAAATGCAGACACTCATTGTGCCAAAAGATAACAACCACTAGCAAAGCCAAGAGGTCTCGCCTATACATGAGCTTTTGACTTTGGCAATATGTTTTTTGCCATGTTGTACACCAGTGTGGCTGCGGTTCAGCATTGCAAAAAGTTAGTGGCTTCGAGCGTACAAGAGTGGAGAGGGGAAGTAGAGTACCGCAGACTAGATTTGTTGGAGTAGAGTGCTGTAGAGTTGAGTCGGGGAGTAGTGTCATAGAGTTGAGTAGAGTTCAGTGGTTCAGTGGCAGAGTGTCTTAGGGTACAGTGTCATAGAGTGCAGTGCCATAGAGAGCAGTCTCATAGAGTGGAGTGGCATGAAGTGGAGTTGCGTAAAGTGGAGTGGCATAGAGTAGAGGGGCGTAGAGTGGAGTAGGGTGAAATAGAGTGGGGTGGACAGGATGGGGCAAATTGTATTGGAGTGGGGTAGATTGAAATGGGGTGAATTGGATTGGAGTAGGGTGGATTGGAGAAGGATGGATCGGAGTTGGGTGGATTAAATTTGTTTGCGGTGGGGTGAATTGGATTTGGATGGGGTAGATTGAATTGGAGTAGGGTGGTCTGGAGTGGGATGAATTAGAGTGGATTGGGGGATGGATGGGACTGGACTGGAGGGAGTGGATTGGATTGGATTCAGGTAGAGTCGAGTGGATTGGAGTAGAATCTGGTGGATTGAACTGCAGTGGAGTGGGGTGGATTGAAGTGGGCTGGATTGGAGTGGGTTGGATTGGAGTGGGGTGGACTGGATTAGATTGGGTTGGGGTGAATTGGATCGGTTTGGGGTGGATTGAAGTGAGGCTGATTGGAGTGGGTAGATTTATTGGGATTGGAATAGGGCATATTGGCGTGAGGCAGATTGGACTGGATTGGTGTGGGGCAGATTGGAGTGAGGCAGCTTGTTTTGGATTGGAGTGGGGTGTATTGTGGTGGAGTGGGTTGGATTGGGACAGTGTGGAGAGGATTGTAAAAGAGGTAGTGAGGTAGATTGGAATGAAGTGAGTAGATTGGAGTGGGTTGGATTGGATTAGTGTGGGGTGGATTCAATTGGAGTGGGGTGGGTTGGAGCGGAGTGAATAGGGATGGAGTGAGTGGATTGGGGTGAGTTGGTTTGAACTAAAGTGGGCTGAATTGGAGTGAGCCGATTTGGTGTGGGCTGAATTGGAATGGGCTGAATTGGAGTGGGGAATATTGATTTGGATAGAGTGGGATCATCCACTGCTTGGAGTCCTTGCATTGGAGTGCATGAGAAACTACTTTCTCTCCCTCTCTCTTTCTGCCCTCTCCTCTAATTTTCTGCCCATGCTTTCTTAACTCAAAAAACTTAAGTCCACAGTCACAATGCACTTAAAGTACTGTTGTATCATCTTAAAATTATTTTTAAACAATTCAGCAATTTTAAAATAATTTTTTGTTATGCTTTAAGATATATCATTCAGAGATAGTTGCCTCTCATGCATGCACATATGCAATGGCCACATTAGAATGTTTTTTTCTTTTCCTTCAAGAAAAATCATTCGAAGATGGGTGCTGCACAAGCGCATGCAGTCATGGTGGCCATCTTTAAGGTTATATTCTTTTCCTTTTAGGTACAGCATGTTAATTTGGCTTCCAAGTCAACTGTGAGGTTATTTTGATTCGTAATTTGCAGCTCTGCTGCCCTTTGTATTGCTTTAGAAATGTATGTTTTTGAGTTCTTTATACACTACTGCATAAAAGTGCCAAAACAACCAAATATGCTTCTTGTGGTATGATGCCATCTGTCACAGGTTTTCGAGATAATTTTGGGCATATGCACAAGGAGCTAACGCCGCCGTAACTGCACTTTTTTGATGGTACGGCGGCGATTTTTTAATCACCATATGTACAAGCTGTCGCTAAACTCAGTTAGCTACAGTTTTTTGGCAAAAACTTGCATTTTAAAGATCGCCACTTCTGTTAGTGATAGCTAACAAAAGTGAGATGCAAGGGAGGTGTTCCTGTGCAAAAACGTCTGTTAACCCCACTATTTACAAGGAAATCCTTGTATGGAGCAAGAGCAAAAAAATTGCTTCTAACTGCAGTTAGAGGCAGGTTTTTAAGACCAGACATTAGCTGGTCTTAAAAATGGAGCAAACACTTGGGGCCTCATTTCAGCAGGTTTTGGTGCTGTACAGCGCTGCAAGGAATGTTGCTGCGCTGCCCTGTGACAAAACTACAGGGCAGGACTGCTCACCATCACCATCGCATTACTGGCCCTCATTCATGAAAATTGTTGCAGCGCTGTGACAAGACAGCGTTCCAACACTTTTCACTACGCCCTTTTTGCGACACCATGGATGTGCTGTATTCCCTGGACAGCGCTCAATGTCGCAAGTAATGACAGATAGTCTGGATCCTGACGTATCTGTCAGCGCTAAAGTCACACATTGCTGCAGTTGTGTCACAAGCATGACGCAACTCCAGCAATGCATGGGGCCAGCCTATCCCTGTGGCACTGCGTCACCTTTATGCCTGCCATGAGGTAGGAGTAAGGTACCAACACAGTGGCGTCCTCACAATTGGTGCAGTGAAATCTCATGGATTTCACTGTGCCACTCTTATAAGGCTTTGTCGCATGGGAATGCACATCCTGCATACACCATACCTGATGCAGGTATAATGTGGCACAGGGCTTCGCAAGGCCACGCTTATACCTACATGGAGGTTGAAAGTGTTATCATCTGCAAGCATTGGCGTAGTGTGGTGCTGAGGGAGTTGACAAGAAGTTCTTCGGTAGTCTTCATCTAGATGCGAGGGGGGGTGATGATGGCAGTGGTGTACGGTGGGCATGGTGAAGACATGATGTGTACAATTATGGTTGGTCCAGGAGTGTCCTGTGGTGTGGCTGTAGGTGAAGTACCCGCTGGCAGAGGAGACGTGCTCGATCGTGTGTCCTACTATGTGGCTTGGTGTGGTGACTAGCTGCTTGAGTCTGATGTTGGCGACCTTCTCCAGGAAGGGGTGATGTTCTGGTCACAGGGGTTGACAAGGTAGAACTAGAGTTCTCCGAGTAGGATGTTGTTGGTGGATGGGAAAGCCTGGGCTGCATTGAGGTCTACAATAGAATCACTGAATGGGGGTCCATGGCCCGGGGTGCCTGCACATGAGGGTGCCGTGGAGGATGGTGCTGGGCTTGATCCGGATATGGAAGTTGAGGTGTTCCATGGTCACCTCTGGTCATTAGAGTGCATGGTCAGTCGGAGTGTGCTTTTGTAGGAGATGGCAATGCCTCCTCCAGGATGGTCGGGGTGGTCCTTGCAGGTGATTTAGTAGCTGTCAGTAATTGCGATGGCGATGTTCGGTCCAGAGCAGAGGTTGGCCTATGGCTTGCATTTGGCACGGGAGATGCCCATTACAATGCACAACGCAACTATAGCAACACAATTGCCTTTACATCGCATGCCATTCCAATGCATTGTGAGGTCAGTAATGGAGAATTTTTAGGTTTTAGGGTAAGTATGGGTTTTGGGGGTCAGAAATTAATTTCAGGGGGGGTTTTGGGGTCAGATATGAATTTTAGGGTTCAGGGTGTGTTTTGGGGTGCAAGTGTTATTTTTAGGGTTGCACTCACTAGAGTGGGAATAGTAATTTTTACTCCTCCGCTATCCAGCAATTTCCCTACTGTTGCAATATGTGTAGTATTAGTATGCATTGTAATGGAATGCGATGTAATGGTATGCGTTGTAACATCGTATATACCTTTGGCACACCAGTGGTACGCCCGCTGTGCATAGGCGCACATCGGCCACCATTGAGAAGTGCTGCGAAGGACTGATCAGCTGGGAGGTGGGAAATGCAGAAAGGTGACTGGAGGGGGGGGGATGCGGGAGTGTGTGTGTGAGCAGGATTTGTACTTATTTTAATAAAAGACATCTTACCTCGAGGCTGGGTCCCGCGTCTTCTGTGCTCCTGCTCTCCTGAGTATGCTTCCAGGAACAATAAGTAGGCAGCTAGGCTCCCAACCCTAAGCCAATCACAACACTACAATGCAGCATTGTGATTGTTCAGGAACCACGGGAGCAGGCGTTCAGCCAGGGGGAAGGGGTGGGAATGTTCTCCATGCAGGCTGTAATGCAGCCTGCATTGCGAACAGGGAAGTGCGTATGACTGCTTTGGGTGGCATGACTGGGCCAACCATACAGTCATTGCGCACTTGAGTGGGCATACCACTCCATCCCTGCCCTGCTCCCTCCGTAAGTGGAGCTGCCCTACCCACCCTCCCGCATTTGAGATGTCATCAGTGATGTCACTGACCATGTCATGAATGATGTGATATGTGACATCATCAGCAGTGGATTGCGGGCGCGCGAGTTATAGTTAGTACAACTAACTATAACAGAGGGATTTCAATGGTTTTGCACGAGTGAAATGTCCAGCTAACTATAACACCCCTAAAACCTATGTTTTTTTCAGTGAATTCAGTGAATTGTTTCAGTGAATTTCAGTGAATTGGAGTGGGGAATATTGATTTGGATAGAGTGGGATCATCCCACTGCTTGGAGTCCTTGCATTGGAGTGCATGAGAAACTACTTTCTCTCCCTTTCTCTTTCTGCCCTCTCCTCTAATTTTCTGTCCATGCTTTCTTTACTCAAAAAATTAAGTCCACAGTCACAATGCACTTAAAGTACTGTTGTATCATCTTAAAATTATTTTTAAACAATTCAGCAATTTTTGAATAATTTTTTGTTATGCTTTAAGATATATAATTCAGAGATAGTTGCCTCTCATGCATGCACATATGCAATGGCCACATTAGAATGTTTTTTTCTTTTCCTTCAAGAAAATCATTCGAAGATGGGTGCTGCACAAGCGCATGCAGTCATGGTGGCCATCTTTAAGGTTATATTCTTTTCCTTTTAGGTACAGGATGTTAATTTGGCTTCCAAGTCAACTGTGAGGTTATTTTGATTTGTAATTTGCAGCTCTGCTGCCCTTCGTATTGCTTTAGAAATGTATGTTTTTGAGTTCTTTACTACACTACTGCATAAAAGTGCCAAAACAACCAAATATGCTTCTTGTGGTATGATGCCATCTGTCACAGGTATTCGAGATAATTTTGGGCATATGCACAAGGAGTTAACGCCGCCGTAACTGCACTTTTTTGATGGTACGGCGGCGATTTTTTAATCACCATATGTACAAGCTGTCGCTAACCTCAGTTAGCGCAGGCTTTTTGGCAAAAACTTGCATTTTAACGATTGCCACTTCTGTTAGTGATAGCTAACAAAAGTGAGATGCAAGGGGGGTGTTCCTGTGCAAAAACGTCTGTTAACCCCACTATTTACAAGGAAATTCTTGTATGGAGCAAGAGCAAAAAAATTGCTTCTAACTGCAGTTAGAGGCAGGTTTTTAAGACCAGACATTAGCTGGTCTTAAAAATGGAGCAAACACTTGGGGCCTCCTTTCAGCAGGTTTTGGTGCTGTACAGCGCTGCAAGGAATGTTGCTGCGCTGCCCTGTGACAAAACTACAGGGCAGGACTGCTCACCATCACCATTGCACTACTGGCCCTCATTCATGAAAATTGTTGCAGCGCTGTGACAAGACAGCGTTCCAACACTTTTCACTACGCCCTTTTTGCGACACTATGGATGCGCTGTATTCCCTGGACAGCGCTCCATGTCGCAAGTAATGGCAGATAGTCTGGATGCTGACGTATCTGTCAGCGCTAAAGTCACACATTGCTGCAGTTGTGTCACCAGCATGACGCAACTCCAGCAATGCATGGGGCCAGCCTATCCCTGTGGCACTGCGTCACCTTTATGCCTGCCATGAGGTAGGAGTAAGGTACCGACACAGTGGCGTCCACACAATTGGCGCAGTGAAATCTCATGGATTTCACTGTGCCACTCCTATAAGGCTTTGTCGCATGGGAATGCACATCCTGCATACACCATACCTGATGCAGGTATAATGTGGCACAGGGCTTCGCAAGGCCACGCTTATACCTACATGGAGGTTGAAAGTGTTATCATCTGCAAGCATTGGCGTAGTGGTGGTGCTGAGGGAGTTGACAAGACGTTTTTCAGTAGTCTTAATCTAGATGCGAGGGGGGGTGATGATGGCAGTGGTGTACGGTGGGCATGGTGAAGACATGATGTGTACAATTATGGTTGGTCCAGGAGTGTCCTGTGGTGTGGCTGTAGGTGAAGTACCCGCTGGCAGAGGACACGTGCTCGATCGTGTGTCCTACTATGTGGATTGGTGTGGTGACTAGCTGCTTGAGTCTGATGTTGGCGACCTTCTCCAGGAAGGGGTGATGTTCTGGTCACAGGGGTTGACAAGGTAGAACTAGAGTTCTCCGAGTAGGATGTTGTTGGTGGATGGGAAAGCCTGGGCTGCATTGAGGTCTACAATAGAATCACTGAATGGGGGTCCATGGCCCGGGGTGCCTGCACATGAGGGTGCCGTGGAGGATGGTGCTAGGCTTGGTCCGGATCTGGAAGTTGAGGTGTTCCATGGTCACCTCTGGTCATTAGAGTGCATGGTCAGTCGGAGTGTGCTTTTGTAGGAGATGGCAATGCCTCCTCCTGGATGGTCGGGGTGGTCCTTGCAGGTGATTTAGTAGCTGTCAGTGATTGCGATGGCGATGTTCGGTCCAGAGCAGAGGTTGGCCTATGGCTTGCATTTGGCACGGGAGATGCCAATTACAATGCACAACGCAACTTTAGCAACACAATTGCCTTTACATCGCATGCCATTCCAATGCATTGTGAGGTAAATAATGGAGAATTTTTACGTTTTAGGGTGAGTATGGGTTTTGGGGGTCAGAAATTAATTTCAGGGGGGGGTTTGGGGTCAGATATGAATTTTAGGGTTCAGGGTGTGTTTTGGGGTGCAAGTGTTATTTTTAGGGTTGCACTCACCAGAGTGGGAATAGTAATTTTTACTCCTCCGCTATCCAGCAATTTCCCTACTGTTGCAATATGCGTAGTATTAGTATGCATTGTAATGGAATGCGATGTAATGGTATGCGTTGTAACATCGTATATACCTTTGGCACACCAGTGGTACGCCCGCTGTGCATAGGCGCACATCGGCCACCATTGAGAAGTGCTGCGAAGGACTGATCAGCTGGGAGGTGGGAAATGCAGAAAAGGTGACTGGAGAGGAGGGGGATGCGGGAGTGTGTGTGTGAGCAGGATTTGTACTTATTTTAATAAAAGACATCTTACCTCGAGGCTGGGTCCTGCGTCTTCTGTGCTCCTGCTCTCCTGAGTATGCTTCCAGGAACAATAAGTAGGCAGCTAGGCTCCCAACCCTAAGCCAATCACAACACTACAATGCAGCATTGTGATTGTTCAGGAACCACGGGAGCAGGTGTTCAGCCAGGGGGAAGGGGTGGGAATGTTCTCCATGCAGGCTGTAATGCAGCCTGCATTGCGAACAGGGAAGTGCGTATGACTGCTTTGGGTGGCCTGACTGGGCCAACCATACAGTCATTGCGCACTTGAGTGGGCATACCACTCCATCCCTGCCCTGCTCCCTCCGTAAGTGGAGCTGCCCTACCCACCCTCCCGCATTTGAGATGTCATCAGTGATGTCACTGACCATGTCATGAATGATGTGATATGTGACATCATCAGCAGTGGATTGCGGGCGCGCGAGTTATAGTTAGTTCAACTAACTATAACAGAGGAATTTCAATGGTTTTGCACGAGTGAAATGTCCAGCTAACTATAACACCCCTAAAACCTATGTATTTTTTCAGTGAATTCAGTGAATTTTTTCAGTGAATTTCAGTGAATTGGAGTGGGGAATATTGATTTGGATAGAGTGGGATCATCCCACTGCTTGGAGTCCTTGCATTGGAGTGCATGAGAAACTACTTTCTCTCCCTTTCTCTTTCTGGCCTCTCCTCTAATTTTCTGCCCATGCTTTCTTAACTCAAAAAATTAAGTCCACAGTCACAATGCACTTAAAGTACTGTTGTATCATCTTAAAATTATTTTTAAACAATTCAGCAATTTTAGAATAATTTTTTGTTATGCTTTAAGATATATCATTCAGAGATAGTTGCCTCTCATGCATGCACATATGCAATGGCCACATTAGAATGTTTTTTTCTTTTCCTTCAAGAAAATCATTCGAAGATGGGTGCTGCACAAGCGCATGCAGTCATGGTGGCCATCTTTAAGGTTATATTCTTTTCCTTTTAGGTACAGCATGTTAATTTGGCTTCCAAGTCAACTGTGAGGTTATTTTGATTCGTAATTTGCAGCTCTGCTGCCCTTCGTATTGCTTTAGAAATGTATGTTTTTGAGTTCTTTATACACTACTGCATAAAAGTGCCAAAACAACCAAATATGCTACTTGTGGTATGATGCCATCTGTCACAGGTATTCGAGATAATTTTGGGATATGCACAAGGAGTTAACGCCGCCGTAACTGCACTTTTTTGATGGTACGGCGGCGATTTTTTAATCACCATATGTACAAGCTGTCGCTAACCTCAGTTAGCTGCAGCTTTTTGTCAAAAACTTGCATTTTAAAGATTGCCACTTCTGTTAGTGATAGCTAACAAAAGTGAGATGCAAGGGAGGTGTTCATGTGCAAAAACGTCTGTTAACCCCACTACTTACAAGGAAATCCTTGTATGGAGCAAGAGCAAAAGAAATTGCTTCTAACTGCAGTTAGAGGCAGGTTTTTAAGACCAGACATTAGCTGGTCTTAAAAATGGAGCAACCACTTGGGGCCTCCTTTCAGCAGGTTTTGGTGCTGTACAGCACTGCAAGGAATATTGCTGCGCTGCCCTGTGACAAAACTACAGGGCAGGACTGCTCACCATCACCATCGCACTACTGGCCCTCATTCATGAAAATTGTTGCAGCGCTGTGACAAGACAGCGTTCCAACACTTTTCACTACGCCCTTTTTGCGACACCATGGATGTGCTGTATTCCCTGGACAGCGCTCCATGTCGCAAGTAATGACAGATAGTCTGGATCCTGACGTATCTGTCAGCGCTAAAGTCACACATTGCTGCAGTTGTGTCACCAGCATGACGCAACTCCAGCAATGCATGGGGCCAGCCTATCCCTGTGGCACTGCGTCACCTTTATGCCTGCCATGAGGTAGGAGTAAGGTACCGACACAGTGGCGTCCTCACAATTGGTGCAGTGATATCTCATGGATTTCACTGTGCCACTATTATAAGGCTTTGTCGCATGGGAATGCGCATCCTGCATACACCATACCTGATGCAGGTATAATGTGGCACAGGGCTTCGCAAGGCCACGCTTATACCTACATGGAGGTTGAAAGTGTTATCATCTGCAAGCATTGGCGTAGTGGTGGTGCTGAGGGAGTTGACAAGAAGTTCTTCGGTAGTCTTCATCTAGATGCGAGGGGGGGTGATGATGGCAGTGGTGTACGGTGGGCATGGTGAAGACATGATGTGTACAATTATGGTTGGTCCAGGAGTGTCCTGTGGTGTGGCTGTAGGTGAAGTACCCGCTGGCAGAGGAGACGTGCTCGATCGTGTGTCCTACTATGTGGCTTGGTGTGGTGACTAGCTGCTTGAGTCTGATGTTGGCGACCTTCTCCAGGAAGGGGTGATGTTCTGGTCACAGGGGTTGACAAGGTAGAACTAGAGTTCTCTGAGTCGGATGTTGTTGGTGGATGGGAAATCCTGGGCTGCATTGAGGTCTGCAATAGAATCACTGAATGGGGGTCCATGGCCCGGGGTGCCTGCAGATGAGGGTGCCGTGGAGGATGGTGCTGGGCTTGGTCCGGATCTGGAAGTTGAGGTGTTCCATGGTCACCTCTGGTCATTAGAGTGCATGGTCAGTCGGAGTGTGCTTTTGTAGGAGATGGCAATGCCTCCTCCTGGATGGTCGGGGTGGTCCTTGCAGATGATTTAATAGCTGTCAGTGATTGCGATGGCGATGTTCGGTCCAGAGCAGAGGTTGGCTTATGGCTTGCATTTGGCACGGGAGATGCCCATTACAATGCACAACGCAACTTTAGCAACACAATTGCCTTTACATCGCATGCCATTCCAATGCATTGTGAGGTAAATAATGGAGAATTTTTACGTTTTAGGGTGAGTATGGGTTTTGGGGGTCAGAAATTAATTTCAGGGGGGGTTTTGGGGTCAGATATGAATTTTAGGGTTCAGGGTGTGTTTTGGGGTGCAAGTGTTATTTTTAGGGTTGCACTCACTAGAGTGGGAATAGTAATTTGTACTCCTCCGCTATCCAGCAATTTCCCTACTGTTGCAATATGCGTAGTATTAGTATGCATTGTAATGGAATGCGATGTAATGGTATGCGTTGTAACATCATATATACCTTTGGCACACCAGTGGTACGCCCGCTGTGCATAGGCGCATATCGGCCACCATTGAGAAGTGCTGCGAAGGGAAATGCAGAAAAGGTGACTGGAGGGGGGGTGGGGATGCGGCAGTGTGTGTCTGAGCAGGATTTGTACTTATTTTAATAAAAGACATCTTACCTCGAGGCTGTGTCCTGCGTCTTCTGTGCTCCTGCTCTCCTGAGTATGCTTCCAGGAACAATAAGTAGGCAGCTAGGTTCCCAACCCTAAGCCAATCACAACACTACAATGCAGCATTGTGATTGTTCAGAAACCACGGGACAAGGTGTTCAGCCAGGGGGAAGGGGTGGGAATGTTCTCTATGCAGGCTGTAATGCAGCCTGCATTGCGAACTGGGAAGTGCGTATGACTGCTTTGGGTGGCCTGACTGGGCCAACCATACAGTCATTGCGCACTTGATTGGGCATACCACTCCATCCCTGCCCTGCTCCCTCCGTAAGTGGAGCTGCCCTACCCACCCTCCCGCATTTGAGATGTCATCAGTGATGTCACTGACCATGTCATGTATGATGTGATATGTGACATCATCAGCAGTGGATTGCGGGCGTGCGAGTTATAGTTAGTACAACTAACTATAACAGAGGAATTTTAATGGTTTTGCACGAGTGAAATGTCCAGCTAACTATAACACCCCTAAAACCTATGTGTTTTTTCCAATGAATTTCTAAGGTTTTTTAAATGCTAATTCCTAACAATAACATGTCTGAAACCTATGGTTTTATCTGTGAATTTCGAAGGTTTTTTAAATGCTAATCCCTAACTATAACATGTCTGAAACCTATGGTTTTTTCAGTGAATTTCAAAGGTTTTGTAAATGACAATTTTTAAATGTATTCATTGTTATATTTATTTTTTTATACTGATTTACTACATTTTTTAAACTTTTTACTTTTAGATATTTTATTTTTTAAATTACATTATAATTACATTATACATTACAAAATATACTTTCTCAGAATTAATTACTTTAGTTTAAATACTTTGCAAATAGGCAATAGACATTTAAGTACAGTAGTAACTGTTGTTGCAATGGGCAACACAATTTCAAACACTATGCAACATTGAGCTCAATGTGAATTTCTAGTTAAATGCCATTAGTTCTGCATCTAGATGGGAGGGAGGAGTTTCACCTGAACCTTGAATAGGGCTGTGCCTGCCTTCCAAAATGCTGGCTCCACCTCCTGGAGAACGGCTGATGTCTCAGCCCGGCACACTGAAAGAAGAGATGGAGTCCTGTAAACAAAGTGCTCCAGGACTGTACTTGCCTTCCACAATGCTGGTTCCACCTCCTGTGGGGCGTCTGATGTGCATGCCCTGCACTGTGAAAGGAAAGGAGAAGTCTGGTAAACAGAGTGCTTCAGAAACGGTTTGGACTGGGCAAAGGTCCCTCTCCCCTCAGAGAACAATGGATTTTGGGGTATAAATATTGGGACCCTGATCCCTTGAAATTAGATCACTTTGGACTACAAGAAGAAACCTTTACTGAGGAGAGGAACCTGAAGAAACTGAGGAGAGACTATTCCTGAGTTGAGGTGCTGCTTGAGGGATGGGCCTGCAGTGGTTGCCTTACTGCCAAAGGAAGGAGAAAGGATCTTTGTGTACTTTGCTTTCAACTTGTGAAGGATCTCCAAGGGATTGGAAAAGAGCTTGCCTCCTGCTGAAGTCTCAGGGACAACAGACATCAACCCCCAGCTCCCCAGAGTTCTTTTGGAAGTGCCTGCTGCTGTTTTGGGCCTACTGAGGAACTGCGTGTTACAAGGATCTGGAAGCACACCTCAATGAGAAGAAGCGTGTCGCCATCGCTGTGCCTGCCGTCGCGACTCCAAAGGAGGGTGTCACCGCTAGAACTGTCGAACTGCACCGCATCGGAGTAAGCATGCCGTCGCTGCTGCTGCCGTCTCAACTCTGAAGGAGGGTCTCGCCGCTGTAGTTGTCGCACTGCACCGCATCAGTAGAGGAATCTCGCAATGAGGTTGGAGCGTGTTGCCGTCGCTGTGCCTGCCGTCGCAACTCTGAAGGAGGGTGTCGCCGCTGGAACTGTCGCACTGCACCGCATCGACCAAGAGCACCTAGCATCCCCGAGAAGCGCGCCGCCGTCGGAGCTGCTGCCGTCGCATCTTGGATGTCGCTGCTGTAGTTGTCGCATCGAGCGGAAGCTTCACACATCGTGGAAGAAGAGCGTTGCCGCTGGAGCTGTTGTTGTCGCATCGTAAGGGTGTCGCCGCTACAGTTCACGCATCGAACCGAGGACTTCTCGCATCCCCGAGAAGAGTGCCGCATCTGGAAGATCTTCACGTCTTTATTTCTTTGTATCTGAACTTTGCCGCATTTACCATCGCTGCGACATTGCTTGTCGTGGAAGTGCAACGCAACTTAAGGTACATTGGCGCAGAGTGTCGCATCTAAGAACTGAACTGAACTAAGCTTAAATCTACCATCTTAAAGTAATCATAGTGTGTATTTTTGTTGTTTATGGTCTTGTGGTAACTTTAAATAAAGTCTACTTATTTTTTTATATAAAACCTGTGTGGTGTCCATTTGTAGTGTTGTCACTGGGTTACTGTATGTGGTCACAACTGCTTAACTTACAACACCTCTGAAGTAAAGCTCTTCTGCTGGTGCCAACCTACCAAGGGGGTGAGCAGGGGTTATTTGAGGAGTGTATCCCCTTATCCTGACTAGAGGAGAGGGTCCCTATTTGTCACCAGTACCTACCTGTGCCAACTAGAGACCCCCAAATCTAAAAAGAGGCCACACCCCTTTTTACAACATTCTGCAACGCAGCTCCGTGGCGCTCACTGGAGGTGCTTGGTGGGCTACTTGGCCCCCAGGGCCCCACAGGATTGAAGAAGAATCAATTCCTGAACTTAAAACGCGCCATAGGGCGTATTTGCACACATAGCACCTCAGGCCCCGCCCCCTCCCTTCACCACTGTGCAAACGCACCCCGTGGCACGTTTTAAGTTGTGGGATTACCTCCCCTTGTATCCTGAGAATCCCTGGTGTGCAACTAGCCCACCAGCTACCTCCATTGAGCGCCACAGAGCTGCGTTGCAGAGAGATGTAAAAAGGGGCGTGGCCTCAGAACACCTCTCTGCAACACAGCCCCCTGGCGAATACTGGACGCTCCTGGTGGGCTAGTTGGCCACCAGGGACCCCCAGTATTCAAGGTGAATTCGTTCCGCATCTGCAAACACGCCAGGGGTGCGTTTGCATAGTGCTGCAACCAGGGGGCGGGCCTCCGCGCGATGCCGGTTTTTTTTTCTCATTTGGCTCCCCTTCTTTTCCTATTTTGTTGGCCCTGGGGACCCCATCCCCCAGGGCCTGACCCCTTTTTTAGTTTAAAAAAATATATATTAATTTGGAAGGGGGCCGCGTGGCCCCCCTCTCAAGGCCTTAATCGGCCCCGGGGACCCCATTTCCCGAGGCATGGCCTTTATTATTTTTTTGTTATCTTTTGGAGGGGGCAGTATTGCCCCCTTCCTCAGGCCACTTATGCCACCGGGGACCCCATCCCCCGGGCCAGCCCTTTTTTAAATGTAAAAAATAAAATTACTTGCGGAGGGGGGCCGCGTGGCCCCCCTCCCTGGCCACTTATGGCCCCGGAGACCCCGTCCCCCGGGGCCTGGCCTCTCGTTGGAGATCGTGGGGGGGGGGCCCAATCCCCCCACGGTCCCAGCCGGACAGGGGCAGTGGAAGTGACATCACGGACCCTTTTACCGCAATCCACATGAAAGGCCTTGCACCTCGTTCCTTCCTTAGCCTCCCAAAAGCTGTTGAGGCATCAGTGAAAGGGCAGGGAGGTAAAACGGGAGAAAGCAGAATATCAGGACAAGAGAAAACTGAGGACATTTTTTATTGTAAATACTTGTTTTTCTTGCCACAGAAGATTAAATGTTGTGCCTGGAATCACACAGCTTGGTGCACCCACGCCAAGACTTGATCTTTGTTTTCTGCTGTAGGTCCAAAGACTGCCATTCTAGGGTGGTCTTTAGACTGTCTAGATAGAGCCCCAGCCTCGAGAGAGGGGCATTTGTGTTTTTGTTCTGGCGTAATGGTCAAAGCTGCCAAATTTATAGCAAGGGAACGAGGTTCGAGTCTTGGCTTTGTCTCCAACAAAAAAATGAATGTGTCATTGTGTAAGGTAACTGGTCCTCAATACCTTCGGGTCGAGCTCCTGCTATATAGAACTGCAAAAAATAAAAATCTAAAATCAGAAGAAACACCAATCAAGGTGCCGCATGTGGCAATTTGGTTCCCTGATGTATGGAAATGCTCATGCAAATGTATGCTAACCTTCATATGCAAGACACTGGGAATAGACAGCAAATTATCTTCACGTGGACGAAGGAAAGTGTGCATGCTTTATTAGGAGCGTCGTAAAAACGCTTTGTTATGATATAAAAAGGCCAAGTCCCTAACAACGTGTTGGACTTTTGACAGGTTGCTGCTCCAGAGCCATTTTTGCTTTATTGTGCTGAGCGAGGAGGTGTAGGGCAAAATAAGAGGCCCCTGAATCTCAAACATTCATATGCTTATGCTGAATGGAGGGCTCTGAAGGGTTTATTCCTCCCCTCACGCTGCCATACACATCCCCCACCCCTGCTCACCCCCACCACAAGTTTGGCGTGGGTCTCACTGGTGCTGAGCATCAGCAGTTTTTCAAAAGGGCCTCGAAACGGGTTTCTATCGGGCTCTGCTTTGTGCCGTCACAGGCGGTCCGTTTTTTTTCCCAGACTGTGTGGTGATGGGACTCTAGGCCCACATGCTAGAATAATCAGTGGCACAGACACCAGTTAGGGGATAGTAACTCTGGCCCAGAGCACGTGTGCTCGGCCACTTTTATTGAGGCAGCGTCACCTGACCGGTGACGTCTGTGGCTGGTGGGTGTACAGTGTAGGGCAATGCTACAACAACTAGACTGCATCCTTGCAGGACACATTCATCCCTCCCAAAGTTTAATGAAAAGAAAACAAAATGTCCAACCTGCAAGAAAACAGAATAACAATTTACAGCCCCAACAGATTTTCTTCAGACGATCGCTGGGAGAATGTTAAAAGTTCCTGGATTACAAAGTCAGTCAGATGAGCTTCACCTCAGCGGTGTACTTCAGATCATCTTTGTCTTGCTGCGCTTATGTACATTGTTCAACACTTGGGGTATCTGGAGCAGAATAGGATTGACCCCAGAGGGGTCTCACCGGTGTTTCGAGTCTGGTGAATGACAACGCGTGTTGGCTGTTGGAGACGACTGCGGCACGAGAGGTCTTTCTTTGGATTTGCTGATCTTGATGCTTTCACACCTCCTGCCGGCCAAGTAACTTCCGACTTGCCCTTCTTGCCTGACTCCTCTCTCACTGGAGCCTCGAAGACTGACCTCTCCTGCTTGGACTCTTCTCTCACTAGAGTCGCTGGGAGGACCCTCTTGTTGGACACGATGGGCCCAGGTGACCGTGCGGGGCTTCGCATGAGCCACGCAAAGGCGTCGCTGAGCAACTGCCAATGGACTCACCCCCAAGTCGCTCATGTTGCCCTCGGGGTGTTGATGTCATCTGCCAGGATGGTCTTGCCGTTAGGACATGGGTTCAGTGCCTTCTTCAGACCGTTTCTCGGTGCCAGGTGTTCACCTGAGCCATCGTGCTTCCTGTTGCCTGTCGTGGAGCTGCCGCTGCTGCACCTCTCCTATCCGGATTCCTCTCTCACAGAAATTCCTCTGAGGCCCTTGTTCCCTGGACTGCCACATGACCGTGTGGGCTGTGCGGGTCGCTGTGGAACTTCGGACAGGGCCACAATCGAGTCTTGTGTAGTCCACAAGGGTGGATTGTCTAGTGCTCGGGTATGCTCCGCTTCGGCAAGCTCCAGGTTCACGGGGCACGCATGCGGTTCTTCGGTGGTTAGCCTCCTCAAATGCAGGTTGTCAGGATTGCTGGGAATTGCAAACAAAACAGGTGATGGACCGAATGTGGATCAATGTCACACATTCAACCCAGTCAAAAGATCTGGGCCCAAATCCATCGTTTTTTTGCACTCCACACCACCCTGGGTTAGACAATGGCGATATGCAAATCAGCTCTGACCCTGTGCCCCATGGGAACAGTCCAGTCCGAACTACAAAAGCCATGTCCTTCCCAGAACGGAATCAAGCATCCGAGGACCGGACCGGTTTCGAGGTAACACCTCTCATCAGCCCGGCTAGCTTGACTCCAGTGGTGTGGAGTGCCTGGGACCCACGTCTGGGCATCCCCAGCACACTTATGGCGGCAATTGCAAACAAAACAGGTGATGGACCGAATGTGGATCAATGTCACACATTCAACCCAGTCAAAAGATCTGGGCCCAAATCCATCGTTTTTTTGCACTCCACACCACCCTGGGTTAGACAATGGCGATATGCAAATCAGCTCTGACCCTGTGCCCCATGGGAACAGTCCAGTCCGAACTACAAAAGCCATGTCCTTCCCAGAACGGAATCAAGCATCCGAGGACCGGACCGGTTTCGAGGTAACACCTCTCATCAGCCCGGCTAGCTTGACTCCAGTGGTGTGGAGTGCCTGGGACCCACGCCTGGGCATCCCCAGCACACTTATGGCGGCAATTGCAAACAAAACAGGTGATGGACCGAATGTGGATCAATGTCACACATTCAACCCAGTCAAAAGATCTGGGCCCAAATCCATCGTTTTTTTGCACTCCACACCTCCCTGGGTTAGACAATGGCGATATGCAAATCAGCTCTGACCCTGTGCCCCATGGGAACAGTCCAGTCCGAACTACAAAAGCCATGTCCTTCCCAGAACGGAATCAAGCATCCGAGGACCGGACCGGTTTCGAGGTAACACCTCTCATCAGCCCGGCTAGCTTGACTCCAGTGGTGTGGAGTGCCTGGGACCCACGTCTGGGCATCCCCAGCACACTTATGGCGGCAATTGCAAACAAAACAGGTGATGGACCGAATGTGGATCAATGTCACACATTCAACCCAGTCAAAAGATCTGGGCCCAAATCCATCGTTTTTTTGCACTCCACACCACCCTGGGTTAGACAATGGCGATATGCAAATCAGCTCTGACCCTGTGCCCCATGGGAACAGTCCAGTCCGAACTACAAAAGCCATGTCCTTCCCAGAACGGAATCAAGCATCCGAGGACCGGACCGGTTTCGAGGTAACACCTCTCATCAGCCCGGCTAGCTTGACTCCAGTGGTGTGGAGTGCCTGGGACCCACGTCTGGGCATCCCCAGCACACTTATGGCGGCAATTGCAAACAAAACAGGTGATGGACCGAATGTGGATCAATGTCACACATTCAACCCAGTCAAAAGATCTGGGCCCAAATCCATCGTTTTTTTTAACTCCACACCACCCTGGGTTAGACAATGGCGATATGCAAATCAGCTCTGACCCTGTGCCCCATGGGAACAGTCCAGTCCGAACTACAAAAGCCATGTCCTTCCCAGAACGGAATCAAGCATCCGAGGACCGGACCGGTTTCGAGGTAACACCTCTCATCAGCCCGGCTAGCTTGACTCCAGTGGTGTGGAGTGCCTGGGACCCACGTCTGGGCATCCCCAGCACACTTATGGCGGCAATTGCAAACAAAACAGGTGATGGACCGAATGTGGATCAATGTCACACATTCAACCCAGTCAAAAGATCTGGGCCCAAATCTATCGTTTTTTTGCACTCCACACCACCCTGGGTTAGACAATGGCGATATGCAAATCAGCTCTGACCCTGTGCCCCATGGGAACAGTCCAGTCCAAACTACAAAAGCCATGTCCTTCCCAGAACGGAATCAAGCATCCGAGGACCGGACCGGTTTCGAGGTAACACCTCTCATCAGCCCGGCTAGCTTGACTCCAGTGGTGTGGAGTGCCTGGGACCCACGTCTGGGCATCCCCAGCACACTTATGGCGGCAATTGCAAACAAAACAGGTGATGGACCGAATGTGGATCAATGTCACACATTCAACCCAGTCAAAAGATCTGGGCCCAAATCCATCGTTTTTTTGCACTCCACACCACCCTGGGTTAGACAATGGCGATATGCAAATCAGCTCTGACCCTGTGCCCCATGGGAACAGTCCAGTCCGAACTACAAAAGCCATGTCCTTCCCAGAACGGAATCAAGCATCCGAGGACCGGACCGGTTTCGAGGTAACACCTCTCATCAGCCCGGCTAGCTTGACTCCAGTGGTGTGGAGTGCCTGGGACCCACGTCTGGGCATCCCCAGCACACTTATGGCGGCAATTGCAAACAAGGATTGCTGGGGCCCACACGGATGGTGCGATGCTCCTTGGACAGTACCGATGTTCCTGTGTTCTGAGTGTGGTTCTCTATCTTCGTTTGTGGAGTGATGTTGTGTTACTCCGTTCTTCCTCTTTGTTCTCTTTCTCGACGCGGTCCAGTCTTCTCTCTTGTTTGCTCATTCTAACCAGGCTTCTCCATGTAGCGGGCCCTCTACATGTTTTTCCCCCTGGTCTTGTCCATGCGGTGGGACACTGTCTTCACTTGGCTTGGTGACTAGACCTGTCGTCGTATCTTCCTTTTAGTTGATCAGTTCTTTTGCTTTTGATCTGGAAACCCTTCCTTGGTCATTCCCATCATGACTCTCCTTCTTTGTCGGGTTTCTTTGGCTCTACGGTTCCTTCTTCAGTGGCTCTTCTGCAATTCTCTGGCAAATTGGCTTCTTGTCTTCTTCCCTTTCTTTGTGGCGTCGCGCCCTTCTTCTCCATGTTCCTTCTCGCAACGCGGTCTGGTCATCTTGCTGTCTTTGTCTTCCCGACCAGTCTTCTCCAGGCAGCGTGCACTCCACCTGTTTCTCTCTGGTCTGGTTGTGGCTCTCCGACACTGTGATCTTCTCTTCTGTAACTGGACCGGTCATCGCGATCTTCTCTGTTGCTTCTTTTTTTTCCTTTGGCAACCAGACTGGGTGGTCGGCTTTACCGCCTTCTTCGCGACCAGACTGGTGGTCGGCTCCATCTTTGACATGAGTCTTCATGCTTTGCTGTCTTCTGTGTGATCGCAATTCACCGTTGCGGTGTTTTTAGCGTTGGCGCGCTTCGTCTGCGCTGTGGAGGGTTGCATCACCACTCCTTGTACCTTCGCTTGGGCATGCTGTCATACGTGCTGATGATGGCGCTCTGGTTGTTGTGAGACGTTGCTGCCTCACTCTGGGACCTTTGTGCGCCATCCTGTGGCGTTGGCGTGTCGCTGTGCAGCGTCACTCTGGCGCTCCTGATTTCTGGCGCTCCTGGCACGTCCCGGCGCAGTGCTGCGCTGTCCTGGCGTGCGAGTGTGGAGTTCTTGCACTCCTGGTGCGTTCCTGTGCTTTGTGGTGCGTTTTTGTGCTTCTGGCGCGTTCCTGCCCTAACTCCTGATGTGCTCTTGGCGCTTCTGGCGTGTCCCAGTGCCGTCTCCTTGCGTGTTTCTGGAGTTTCTGGCGCGGTCCTGCGCGGTCTCCTGGAGTGTTTCTTGCGCTTTTGGTGCGTACTTGCGTACTTGCGCTTCTGGTATCGCTGTGCTGACCTTTGTTTCTTGCTTTGCTCTTTGAGCGCTTTGTGCACTCATGGTGCTCTCTTGCACTTGATCACTGTCACTGACGGTGTCGTTCCTTGACTCCACTATGAGCATTACTGTGTGTGGGCTGCAATCATCAGTTTGTGTTGCTGCAGGCTTTCTTAACCAGAATACTTAGGCTTGTTCCTATTCCTTGGGATCCTTTCTCTGCCTGCAATTGCTCCCTACGGCAACTAGATGGCAGTGCAGGGTAACTTGTGGAACCTCCATCCAGGGACCTTACTCGATGCTGGTCCCGGCTGCTCACGGAGCTCCAGTCCTCCCCAGCCTGCTCCGGTGAGTTTCTTTGTCTTTGTCGTTGGGGCTTCATGAGGAGGGAGGTGGAGGAAATGGTTCCCGCGGTCACAGTACCCCTGGATGGGCTCTGCTTCGTGCATCGGCGCCCGGCAGCTCCTTGGTTCCCATGCTGCCTTTGCATTGGGGGTGGTGTTAGCTTCACTCGGTACACACTGTGTGAGGAGCAGCCAGCGCGGCTCTTAGGGACTGTCGGCGATGCGGTGGATAGGGCTATTTTCGCCTTGCGGGTGTGTTCTGCTTGCACTCTCCCCGCCCGCAGCAGCTCCTCTGTACACACACTGCGCGGGGCGGGGGGCTCGGCTACACTTTGCTGTGTGTCACAGTAGCTGGCGTCAATGACCCCTCGTGCTGCCGGGGCAAAGTTCGCATATACAGAGGCGCTCACTGGCGGCACACAGGCCTCTCTTGCCACATGGGCTTCCTGGGCATTCGATCACCATGATTGTCTTTCTCCCCGCAGCAGGCCTTTCCACACCGCAGGCAGCGCAGGGGGGGTCAACGCCGCACTGCTTCGTTTACTTCATGCCCAGCAGCTCTCTACACGCTGTGGGCGCCTCTTTGAAGTACATTCACCCCGCCGCCGCACATTCACTTCACACATGCTGCGCGGCGGCGGACAGGCGTCGTTGTTGGCAGGCCGCGGGTGGGCTCTGCTGGCCCTGCTCACTTGTGGGCACTGTGTTCACTAATAGTGGGTGGGCTCCGCTTGATATGCAGTCATGAGGGGGGGTCGCTTCTGGCATGCGCGACCCCCCAGGCCATTCACAGCACCCGGGCTCACCTCCGGGCCTGTTCCTCAGCGCGGGTGGGCTCCGCATGGACTCTCAATGGCGGCTGACGCGGGTGTGCTCCGGTCGGTCCGCTTATCTTCAGGCTCACTTGCGGCCGGTACAGGTGGGCTCTGACTGGTCCGCTTTCTCGGTGGGGGTCCCTTCCCCACCGGGCAGTTCGCTGCTGGAACGCGAGGTGCGGGGTAGGCTCCCGGTCACCTCTTCATTGATCTTTAGGCCCGAGGCACAGCACTCGCCCCGCGGGCCTCTCGGCGGCCGCTGCCGCTTCCCCGAGGGGGTGCCCTTCGCATGGGCAGTTCCCTCCTTCTTTTCCGGGGTTTTTCAGCTGGGGCACACGTGGCTAGCGTCCGTCCTCGTCGCCAATGTGGTGATGGGGCCCTAGGCCCACATGCTAGAATAATCAGTGACACAGACACCAGTTAGGGACTCTGGCCGAGAGCACGTGTGCTCGGCCACTTTTATTGAGGCAGCGTCACCTGACCGGTGACGTCTGTGGTAGGTGGGTGTACAGTGTAGGGCAATGCTACAACAACTAGACTGCGTCCTGCAGGACACTACAGACTGCAGAGACAGCAGGCACATTGGTGTGCACGAGGTGAGCATTGTAGAGGAAGGGAAATCCTTTAAAGGGAGTCATTTTCTCTCTGGTTTTCCCTTCCCTTTTTGAAACTCAGGAGTAGCAGCATTCTCGTGGTGTCACCAGGGCTTTAAGTGGAAGCTTTTTCAATATTATATACAAGCCACATAGTTGCTGCTTATTTATCTTATGCAACTAGCAACCATTGACAAAACCAATACTTGTGACTTGTAGATATAATGTGACTTGTATCATATAGTTGGACACAATGACAGGAACAGCAAATTTTTTTAGTTCACAAATTTTTCAGACATAACCCTAATTACATTGAACAAGCCCCTTTGAGAGACCGCCAAGGTGTTTTCATCCCACTTAAAGCCCTGGGCCTGAGGATGCCTCTGGCAGTGTGCCCTGGGGCACTGGAGACAACCTTGCACTGAAATTCCTACTGTGAGCGTCTACATAAAACATTGAACCCCAGCGAATGTATTTCCAACGTTCTTTCGCTTTAATTTGTAACAGCCTGGGAAAAAACACATTTTCTGACCATGTTAGACCTCTCCTTGAAAGCTTTTCTAAATACTACGGGGCATGGTACAAGAAATTATTGCGATCCACTGCCAATGTGTAACAGATTCCACTATAGGCGCATATGGATTCAGTGTAGGAAAGCGCCTGGAGAGATAACTCTGGAAAATAAAGCACCCACACCATCGGATTGCGTGGCGATATACACCCCATATTTCCTTAGGTAGTTCAGTGGTAGTAGTTTTGTTTTATTATTTGCTAAGTCTTTTGTTAAACGTAGATCTGGCATTTCAGTTGGTGGACGCGGTACAAAGGCCTCGAAAACGACTTCTTTATATTATGTGGCGAATGGAATGCAGGTGTTCTAAGCCGTTGGGTACGAAAATGTGAAACTTCTTGAGTGTAGAAATTCACATTGAACCATATTAAATGAATGTTAACATTTGTGAGTACATCAAATGTTCATTTTTGTTCAACAAATTAAGTGAGTAATTCAAATATTAGGAGAAATCATCAAAAAAGCATACTCTTTTTGATAAACATTACATTAGAAATTTGCCAATTGATTATTGTCACATCTCTCATTGTTTTATGGGACAAAGATTGGAATATCTAAGTAAGAGCATCTCAGATCAGAATAAGAAAGATATGATTGACAGCTATGAATATGTGCATGGAAACATAGGCCCGGGAGGCTCAAGTGTGGACCCCCCCCACCAAATCAAACGAAACAATGACTTGCAAAAACATTTCGATTTGGGTACAGACATCATTTTGATTTATCCAAAACATAACATCAGAGGAAAGTAAAGCCTTAACATTAAGCATTCTACATGAGTAAGAGAAAGATTAACAGCTGTCTTTACATTATCATATTCAGAAATTATAGCACCTCTCAAAGGCAGTACCAGCTAACAGTTGCATCCTGCTAAAATTACCAGAGATATCTATATAATTACAATTTTTCACTGCAGTATAATTTACATAGCACTCAGGCCCACAATTTACAATTCTACTCGGTCCACCATCATCCCTGAGCGATGGTCATTGACCTCCATATACCGAACAGCTGTTGAGAAACCTGATCCTGCCCAGCACAAGATATAACTAGCATTTGCATTGCGATCGGTCTCACATTTGACAAACTTTGACCTATTGGTATTGTAAATGACTATGCCTTCTATTATTGCAGGTTTTTTTTTAAAGACATTGTCATTTACAGTGTCAATAGCTCGAAATCTCGCATTTGCGAGACCTATTGCATTGTAAATGCTTGTTATTATTAACGCAAAAACAACAGTTGGTGGACAGAATGTTGCACAATGGCAAAACATTCACCCCCAGTCACAGATCTGGGTTTAATCCATCGTTATTTTCCTCACCACCCCAGTTCAGACATGGACATATGCAAATCAGTCTTGACCCTGTGCCTCATGGGAACAGTCCAGCCCGAACTGCCAAGCCATGTCTTCCCTGGACCGGAATCAAGAATCCTAGGACCGGTTTCTGGCTTTCAGCTGGCTATCAGCCGTCATCAGCCAGGATAGCTTGATTCCAGTGGCATGGAGAGCACGGGACTCACCTCTGAGCATACCCATTCCACTCGGGGTGAGAAATGCAAAAACAACAGTTGATGGACGGAATGTTGCACAATGGCAAAACATTTACCCCCAGTCACAGATCTGGGTTTAATCCATTGTTATTTTGCTCACCACACCATCCCAGTTCAGACATGGCCATATGCAAATCAGTCTTGACCCTGTGCCTCATGGGAACAGTCCAGCCGAACTGCCAAGCCATGTCTTCCCTGGACCGGAATCAAGCTTCCTAGGACCGGTTTCTGGCTATCAGCCGTCATCAGCTAGGATAGCTTGATTCCTGTGGCATGGAGAGCACGTGACTCACGTATGAGCATACCCGTCCCACTCGAGGTGACAAATGCAAAAACAACAGTTGATGGACGGAATGTTGCCCAATGGCAAAACATTCAGCCCCAGTCACAGATCTGGGTTTAATCCATTGTTATTTTTCTCACCACACCACCCCAGTTCAGACATGGCCATATGCAAATGAGTCTTAACCCTGTGCCTCATGGGAACAGTCCAGCCCGAACTGCCAAGCCATGTCTTCCCTGGACCGGAATCAAGCCTCCTAGGACCGGTTTCTGGCTATCAGCCATCATCAGCCAGGATAGCTTGATTCCAGTGGCATGGAGAGCGCAGTACTCACATCTGAGCATACCCGTCCCACTCGGGGTGACAAATGCAAAAACAACAGTTGACGGATGGAATGTTGCACAATGGCAAAACATTAACCCCTAGTCACAGATCTGGGTTTAATCCATCGTTATTTTGCTCACCACCCCAGTTCAGACATGGCCATATGCAAGTCGATCTTGACCCTGTGCCTCATGGGAACAGTTCAGCCTGAACTGCCAAGCCATGTCTACCCTGGACCGGAATCAAGTATCCTAGGACCGGTTTCTGGCTATCAGCCGTCATCAGCCAGGGTAGCTTGATTCCAGTGGCATGGAGAGCACGGGACTCACGTCTGAGCATACCCGTCCCACTCAGGGTGACAAATGCAAAAACAACAGTTGATGAACGGCATGTTGCATAATGGCAAAACATTCACCCCCAGTCATAGATCTGGGTTTAATCCATTGTTATTTTTCTCACCACACCACCCCAGTTCAGACATGGCCATATGCAAATGAGTCTTAACCCTGTGCCTCATGGGAACAGTCCAGCCCGAACTGCCAAGCCATGTCTTCCCTGGACCGGAATCAAGCATCCTAGGACCGGTTTCTGGCTATCAGCCGTCATCAGCCAGTATAGCTTGATTCCAGTGACATGGAGAGCACGGGACTCACGTCGGAGCATACCTGTCCCACTCAGGGTGACAAATGCAAAAATATCAGTTGATGGACGAAATGTTGCACAATGGCAAACATTCACCCCCAGTCACAGATCTGGGTTTAATCCATTGTTATGTTGCTCACCACACCACCCCAGTTCAGACATGGCCATATGCAAATGAGTCTTGACCCTGTGCCTCATGGGAACAGTCCAGCCCGAACTGCCAAGCCATGTCTTCCCTGGACCGGAATCAAGTATCCTAGGACCGGTTTCTGGCTATCAGCCGTCATCAGCCAGGGTAGCTTGATTCCAGTGGCATGGAGAGCACGGGACTCACGTCTGAGCATACCCGTCCCACTCAGGGTGACAAATGCAAAAACAACAGTTGATGAACGGCATGTTGCATAATGGCAAAACATTCACCCCCAGTCACAGATCTGGGTTTAATCCATTGTTATTTTGCCCACCACACCACCCCAGTTCAGACATGGCCATATGCAAATCAGTCTTGACCCTGTACCTCATGGGAACAGTCCAGCCGGAACTGCCAAGCCATGTCTTCCCTGGACCGGAATCAAGCATCCTAGGAACGGTTTCTGGCCATCAGCTGTCATTAGCCAGGATAGCTTGCCTCCAGTGGTCCTAGGATGCTTGATTCCGGTCCAGGGAAGACATGGCTTGGCAGTTCTGGCTGGTAGGGTGGGAGATAGCGTGTCTACTCCTGAGGCATCCACGGCGCGTCCGGTGCATCAAAGAGGCAGGGGAAATGGTGAGTGGACTTAAGTACCCCTCGCCCTGCCTGGTGCACCGGACGTCACGTAGCGCCCCACGACCCCCGAAGAGACTACTCCTCTCGCCATCCCTCCCTTGGTGACAAGAAGGAGGGGGAGGGGAGGGGAGGGGGCGGGGGAAGCCCAATGGCACTAGAGGGTCGCCCTCTTAGGCAGCCCCCTACGGTGGCCTGGGGCAGCCACATAGTACTATCATGGCAACAGGCCCCCACCCCTCTTAGCATGCATCCTGCAAATAAATACACTTCACACAAGTGTTAAATTGGGAAAAACTGCTGCAGGTTTATTACATACAAAGTTATGTAATCATTGGGGATTAGCTTGCGGGCGATCCAAGGGCAGGCAGCATTCTTGCCACCTGCCCGCCTGATGAGCCAAGCAGCTCAGTGGTGAACCATCTATGTACTGTCCTTTCTGGTAAACCCTTCCAGGTTCACCTGACTATTGGTCCCTTGTACTCACGCCCCTTTCAGGGGAGAGCATAGCTAGGCAAGCCCCAGGTTGCTCAGGCCCACAACCACCCAAAGGACTAACAGGGCGCCGAAACAGGTTCCAGCAACCTCCCATGAGGCCCCTGGGGTTAGGCTCTGGCACCCCTATGTGCCACGCTGGGGTACCCTTCTGTACCCATATGCTTCCATATCGCCCTGTAACTCCGCGAAAGCCCTGGAGGCGGCCAGCGTCGCCGCCAGGGCCCCCCACAAAACAGCTCTAGTCTTTAAATGCAACCCTTCTGTGCTAAAGCTTCCAGTAAGTCTAACATGAACAAGTCCATCCCTACTTTTGATAGGTGTACCCCATCTGCTACAAAATATCCCTTGACCCTCTCTTTTATCATTTCATGTCTAATGGAGCCCAGGCCCCTCAAACTGCCCCATGCGCTTGCTGACCTCCCCCAGGTCTTGTTTCATCGTTTGCAATAGTAAAGTCCTCCAAGAGGTAGTGAGGTCGTTGCCCCCAAATGTAACCCCAAACAGTTGGGCGGTCCCCCAGCGCATGCTCCATCTCATTCCAGGGTAACACAACCACTCAAAATTTGTCTGTGAGAATTCACGCACCCACTTCCTGATCGGTGCCCGACGGGCTAACCTGGAGATGGCTGAGTGCCCAATGATCCCCAGTCTGGACCCTGTTAAAACAACAGACACGTTTCAACTCAGTATTTTTATTATTCAAAGCCATTGTGCCATAGCACTCAAACACTGCAAAATGCAGCAAACCATATAAGCACACCACACTGCAAAACTACTGTCTACAACACAGACTCCTTCAAGGGCGAAAATCACGTGAAGGCCAGCCCTGTACAAGCGCGCACTCCTAAAACATTCCATCTTCTACTCGGTTAGACTTGCCCTTCCTGGGTAACCCAGCCCTGCCCAGCCCAGCCCAGCCCAAGGCATCGGCCGCTTAGTTGAATAGGGCCAGCTGGGCCAGGTAGAATTTACCTAGTACCTGGTGCCAAGGATCGCCCCCCCCCCCGAGGTTTACAACTCTTGTTCGACTCCAAGATTCTCCAGAGGGAATGTGACCTTTCTGTCTGACAGGATCCCTGGCCAGAGGTGGAGTGCACTAATGACGGGGAACAGCTCCAGGACGGTAATGAATGCAGAGATGCCACACTTACGCCCGGCGTTTGGCCACTCCTGTGCACCCTGCTAGGACAGGTGGGGGGACTGGAGGTACTGGTAATCATGCAGCCTCAGCTATGTTGCCCGCCTTTACCGGCTGGCTGACTGCCCTACTTAGTATGGCATGAAATCGCAGGGTGAGGCTCACCACATGTTCCACATGCGTGCCGGAACTTGGACATCCTACCCTAGAAGCATGATCCATAATTGAAAAGACAGCATGTACCTGGGGGGACTTCCTGTAACCTGCTCTTTGTCTCCCCCCCGCGTGCGCCAAGAAAGTCCTGTTTACCCCTTCCACCTGCATGAAAGGATCCCCTGGGTAGAGCCTGTCCTGTCTGTGTATTTACCTGGGGCCCCTACTCTGCTGTGCCTGGGCCCCCATGTGGTCCCTCCATAGATGGACCTCTTTTTGGTCCCAACCCTTCCCCGGACACTGGGACATCATCCTCCTGAACTCCTATCATAGTTCAGCCAGCCATTTCCCCCCCACCTCCTAGCCTCATTGAGTATTGACATAGAATACTGCATTAGCCCATGGCCCTGTTCTGGAAATTTCTTCATTGTTACTGAAGCTAGGATGGAAAAAGCCTCAAGCCAGTTCGCAATGTTCTTAACTGGCCACTGTTGGTATTCTACTTCTCTATCATTCTCGTTCGCCCCTATCTTCCTGGCGTCCAGGCCCTCTTGGCCCAACATGAGCAGGCTAAAAATGTCTATGGAATCCCTCCTCTAAATCCCCTCTTTGGCTGCCTGGGGCACCTGCCAGGCCAGTGAGCGTCGCCCAGGCAGCAGCAGGCGGTGGTAACTAGTTGGACCAAAGGGGGTGGGGGGTCGGGTACAATGGCGGACATTACTGAAGTGACTCCCGCACTGCTGTTCATAGGGGGGCGGAACTTGCAGGGCTGATTGGGAGGGGAGCGGGATGGGTGCGGTCACAGTGATTTGCCCCCCGGAAGAAGTAGTTGCAGGAATACCCACAGACGCAGGAACCCCCATCTGTCCCTCTGGGTCACCTGCTGCCCCTACCGTTACTGCTGCTAACGTGGCCCCTTCCTTTCCCTGTATGCTGTTGCCCAAATGCGCTGGGCTGGGGCCAACAGTGCCCGCTTGTAACCGTGACATGAAATTGTTCATAGCGTCCAAGAGTTTGGCCAGATGGTCGCTAGTGGCGTGGTTGCCTTGGGCAGTGAGACCGTCCATCGGGGTGGGCTCCCCCTGGAACGCGGGAACAACAGACGGTGCCGTGACCTCCTTGGGGGTCAGAACTGTTCTGCTTTTAGGTGGCGGCAGCGGGTCATGCGGGAAGTCCCTGAAAGTGGGCTTGCGGACCCGCTTGGGTCTAGAGGGGCCCGCCTCTGCGCTGGGCTGCTGTTCTTGAGTGAATGAATTGCTGACGATCCCAGAGTCTTCCTGTTCAGGGGCGTTCATAATGCTGCCAGCCCAGGCCAGGCCTTCAACCTTGGCCATCACAAGAAAATTCATGCATTGCGCCCCTGGTGAAGTGCCTGGCATCGAGTCCTCCACCTAGGACATCCCTGGGAAAAGGGAGGGGGGGCACTGGCCATCCATGCTGACCTCTGCCGTCACACGGAACAACAATCTGAGGAGACAATGTTTGGATCAGCATAAGGATTCACTGAGTTGTTCACTTGTGGAGGACCTCTAAGTCTCCTGTTGTTGTAGAGGCTCTGCGACCCCCCTTCCCTTATACTTACTTAACGCGTGGTCGCGTAAGTGGACTTTGAGTGCAACGTGCGCGAACAATGGTGCGGTTCAATCAATCAATCAATCAATCATCGCATTTATATAGCGCATTACTCACCCAGAGGGTCTCAAGGCGCTGGGGGAGGGGGGTCCGCTACTGCTCGAACAGCCAGGTCTTGAGTTGCTTCCTGAAGGCGAGGTGGTCCTGGGTGGGGAGTGAGTTCCATGTCTTGGCGGCGAGGTGGGAGAAAGACCGTCCCCCTGTGGTGGCTCTTCGGATGCGGGGGACGGCGGCGAGGGTGTGGCCGGTCGATCGAAGCTGGCGTTTGGGAGCGTAGAAGTTGAGGCGGCTGTTGAGGTATCCTGGGCCTTGGTTGTGTAGGGCTTTGTGTGCGTGGGTGAGGAGACGGAAGGTGATTCTCTTGTTGACCGGGAGCCAGTGCAGGTCTCGCAGGTGTCCGGAGATGTGGCTGCGATGAGGGATGTCCAGGATGAGACGTGCTGAGGCGTTCTGGATCCGCTGGAGTCTCTTCTGGAGTTTGGCGGTGGTTCCGGCGTAGAGGGAGTTGCCGTAGTCCAGACGGCTGGTGACGAGGGCCTGGGTGACCTGGTCTCGGTGGGGATCCACCAGAAGATCTTACGTAGCATGCGCAGGATGTTGAAGCATGACGAGGAGACGGCGTTGATTTGTCTGGTCATGGAGAGGGAGGAGTCCAGGATGAAGCCCAGGTTGCGTGCGTGGTCTGTAGGTTTGGGTGCGCTGCCTAGGGTGGGGGGCCACAAGGAGTCGTCCCAAGCGGCGGGTGAGGATCCCAGGATGAGGACTTCCGTCTTGTCTGAGTTCAGTTTCAGGCGGCTGTTCTTCATCCATTCGGCTACCTCTTTCATCCCTTCGTGAAGGTTGGCTCTGGCGGTGGCGGGGTCGTTAGTGAGGGAGAGGATCCGTTGGGTGTCGTCGGCGTAGGAGATGATGTTGAGGTTGTGCTGGCGTGCGATGTCTGCTAGGGGGCTCATGTAGACGTTGAAGAGGGTTGGACTGAGCGAGGAGCCTTGAGGAACGCCGCAGATGACTTCGGTGGCTTCAGATCTGAACGGAGGGAGGCGGACTCTCTGTGTCCTTCCGGCGAGGAAGAAGGTGATCCACTCCAGTGCCTTCTCCTGGACTCCGACGTTGCTGAGGCGTTGTACTAGGGTACGGTGGCAGACAGTGTCGAAGGCCGTGGAGAGGTCGAGGTGGATGAGGGCCGCTGTTTCTCCGTTGTCGAGCAGCGCTCGGATGTCATCGGTGGCTGCGATCAGGGCGGTCTCGGTGCTGTGGTTGGCCCGGAAGCCAGACTGCGAGGGGTCGAGGGATCCGTTCGTCTCGAGTAAGGCGGCCAGCTGCTTGTTGACGGTCTTCTCGATGACTTTTGCAGGAAACGGGAGCAGCGAGATGGGGCGGTAGTTCTTGAGGTCGGTGGGGTCGGCCGATGGCTTCTTGAGTAGGGCGCTGAGTTCGGCGTGCTTCCAGCTCTCCGGGAAGGTAGCGGTGTCGAAGGAGGTGTTGATGATGTCCCGCAGGTGGGGTGCGATGACAGCGTCGGCCTTGTTGAACACGTGGTGAGGGCAGGGGTCGGTCGGAGATCCGGAGTGGATGGAGTTCATCGTGCGGACGGTGTCTTCGGTGCTGATCGGAGTCCAGGCGCGGAGGGTGGTGGTGGGGGGCGGTGGTTCGGTCGTGGCGTTCGTAGGTTGAGTGCTGAAGCTGTTGTGTATGTCCGCGATCTTGTTGTGGAAGTAGGAGGCGAGGGAGTTGCAGAGGTCTTGGGAAGGGGTGATGTCGTTGTTTCCGGCGTTGGGGTTGGAGAGCTCTTTGACGATGTTGAAGAGTTCCTTGCTGTTGTGTGCGTTGTTGTCCAGTCGATCCTTGAATGCAGTTTTCTTGGTGGCGTGGATGAGTTGGTGGTGTTTTCGGGTGGCGAGCTTGAGGGCAGTCATGTTGTCCGGTGTTGGGTCTCTGCGCCAGGTTCTCTCGAGGGCTCGGCTGTTCTTCTTGGAGCTTTTGAGTTCGTCCGTGAACCATGGGGCTTTCTTGCTACCGGGTCTGCTGGGCAGGGTCCTCAGGGGGGCGAGCTCGTCTGCGCAGTCGCTGATCCACTTCGTGAGGTTGGTGGCCGCCTGGCTTGGGTTCGTTATGCTGGTGGGAGAGTTCATGCTCAGGGAGGTCGCGAGTTGGTCGGCTGTGATCTTGTTCCAGCTCCTGCGTGCAACCTGTTGCTGGTGATGGTGGATCGTGGTCCTTCCGAAGCTGAAGTGGACGCAGCTGCGGTCCGTCCAGTGGAGTCCGGTGGCGTGGCTGAAGGCGATGTCCTTGCTGGATGATAAGACGGGGTCGAGTGTGTGTCCGGCGTAGTGGGTGGGGGTGGTCACCAGCTGCTTGAGTCCGAGGTTTGCGAGGTTGTCCAGCAGGGTGGTGGTGTTGCGGTCGTTGTTGTTCTCCAGGTGGAAGTTGAGGTCCCCGAGGAGGATGTAGTCAGCGGAGCAGAGGGCGTGTGGGCTGATTAGGTCGGCGATGTCTTCGCTGAATTGTGTGCGCTGTCCCGGGGGTCTGTAGATGAGGGTGCCTCTGAGGGTGGTCCTGGGGTTGATGTGGACCTGAAAGGGCAGGTGCTCAGCGGTTGCGAGGGTGTCGTCGGTGTTGGTTGTGATGCAGATGGTGTTCCTGTGGACGATGGCGATGCCTCCTCCAGTTTGGTTGATGCGGTCCCTTCGGATGATCTTGTAGCCGTCTGGGATGGCGATGGCGATGTATGGCGCTGAGGAGGCGTTCATCCAGGTTTCCGTGAAGAAGGCGACGTCTGGGGCTGTGGTGTCGAGCAGGTTCCAGATCTCGATGGCGTGCCTGTGGACGGAGCGGGTGTTGAGCAGGATGCATTTCAGGTGGCTGCTGCTGTTGCTCATCTTGGTCTTGGTTAGTGCCGGTCCGGATGCAGGTGAACTTGCAGGAGTTGCAGCAGAAGGGTCCGTTGGTGCGTCTCGGGGTGGCACGGTAGCATCCCGGGACTCGGCCGGCGTTGAGTGCATTGAGGGTGGCGGCGTCGTACATCCGGCGGGCGGGCTGGGGTCTGCGGGGGCCAGGGGTTAGTCCTCTATGCGCGAGGATGGCTAGGGGGCTAGGGTGAGAAAACAAATATTTAGCTGAAACCATGGTGTGTGGTTCGTGAACCATCAGTGTACTTCCACGTTATGCTTCTGTTACCCCGACTGCGGGCCAGATGCTATCCCCTTTGCTTCCCCCGCCTGCCAAAGTTGGACCCATACCTGCTACTAATCCCTTCTGTTCATTCCTTTCTTTACCTTTCCACCTGCGTCCTTGCCTCAATAGCGATTGGCTTTTCGTCCTGCAAATAGAAAGACAAAATCTTTAATGGGTTTCTGGCCGAGCCCTGCATTCCTGACACATTGACGACTGCTGCGTAGTAGTCTTTGGCCCCTAGTCACGTTCCAGTGCGTGCGTCGCCCAATCTTTAAAAGCGTGAATGCTATCACAAGACACACCCTGAAAGTAAGCCAATGTCACCGAGCACCTGCAATAATTCCGCAATCAGTCAATGGAGGATTTTATTCCTCTGACAGGCATTCCAAGAAATTGTTATTAATCACCCATGAGACTCTGCAAAATTCCCTAATATAATTAAACTCAGAATGGAGAGCAGCAGTGGGAACATATTTATATAGTGCAAACTTGACCCGAAGGAAACGGAGCGCCTCAACTGTGCACCGTATTTACAGCACACCATGAGGCACGAGGAGGATACATGTTTTTCCCAGAGTTACAGGATGTGGCACAACCCTGAGGCTCAAACCCTGGTTTCCAGCACCAACGTCAGCTTCTAGCTGATGGACCGTCTCCCCTCCCATCGACTTTGGGCTCAACCTCGGCGCACCTTCCCTTTCTCATGATATGCCTGAATCAGAAATACATGTGGCAGGCAATCCTTATATGGGTTTCGCATTACCGCGTCCACAAGTATAAACCCTCTAATACAATTACATGGAAATCCAGAAGTCCAGCCCCCCGGTTTTAAAACAACGACACTTTAGCTTCGACCTTATTTAGGTAATTCTAGTACTGACGTTGGAGCAGTGGGGATTACATATTAATTATACCGTTGTAACATGGATGTGAATGCAAAGGTAAGAAACCGTAGCATGAGCTCCAGTTTACCTTGCATATTCAGCGGAGTGTGCCGCCAGACCGCTTGGAGGTACTTAGTACAGCCAAACAATGCCTAAATATTCAGGCACTGACCAGGTTTTTACTCTTACAGTCATCCAACCCCCATAGCCCCCCAGTAAGGCGTACCCAGCTGACTGTAACAAGGAGACCCACCCCTGGTGTGCCATCCCAACTAGACACTCTGCCCCTTTTGCATGGACATCGCTGCCCTCCTGTGCGCGTGCGCTGTCTGGTGATGCCACCTTTGCGAACGACAAGACCGTACAAGCATACAACCTGACTAACCCAAACGCCTACAACAACCAGCATACCACCAGACTACCACTGAGCTGCCATCCACACTGTTGCCCCCGTTACCTGAGTGGGATACCTTTCCTTGGATCATACTTGGTACACTGTGAAATCCTTTACCTGCCATCGATGTCTCCCCATTACACACTCCATGCGGGTAGGCCTGATGTAGCACCAAATCCATACGTGTGGTGCCTTGCCTAGCCTAGAGAGATGTGCTGCTCCATTGAAATGGTAATACTGTTACCACAAGGATGATATAGGTCTTCTTGAAGGGGGCCAGGTTTGCTTTATTAAAAGTGGTCTTTGTTCTAAAAAACACACTGCAACACAAATCCCCAGCTCACATTTGGGCTGCTGCCCCCCATGCTGAACAGTCAGTCAGCCCAAAACGAGCCATCCCGGGCCTCCGAGGCACAGTACGCCTAACCCAGACCGGCAACGTAGCATTATCTTTCTGTGCCATACCCAGGAAGCCCCCAGCAATGGAGAAGCCACAAGCAGGCACGGGCCCACGACCTTCCCGTAGGCCGCTGAAGGGGCGAAATGATGACAACTCAGCCTCGTAGCGAACGTGTTGAAACAGGTTCAGGAGGTGGGACCGCAGGACCTCACTAGGCCGCCGGTGGCATGTCTTGCCCCAATGCCGTGCATAGGTAGAAGCAGGGGACCCGACAACAGGCAGCCTTGATGAATTAATTGTATTATATCGGCGTGGGCATGAATGTGTGTGAACTCAGGCGAAATGAATTTTCAGTGTTCCACGCGAGTAGTTTGTACAAACCGCCTTGCACCCGTGCATCACCGGCAACAGGGCAGTTCCAAGTACCGTGGCTATTATTTCACTCAGACAACGCGCAAGCCCTATAAACTGTGCCAACATGAGAGATGAGTCACAAGGGGGCAGGGGGGCGGTTGTAATCCAGGGCACAGCCCTAACTGTTCTGCTGGGACTGAACCAGCGACAACCTATTTGAGGCCGAGAGTTGCGGTGTTATATTCTCTATTATCTAACCCGCTAAGGAGCATTGCGCTGGATACATGCAGGTCAGTTCTGCAAACCCCCATTCCGAAGGCCTTTGAACCAGTCACCAACTGGTCCAGCACACCGCGCACCAGCGGAATCACACAACGTGACAAAGCCCCCAGGGCCAACATCGCACGGCGGGAAGCCTCCTCAACACCCCGAAAAGAACACAATTTGAAGACGCGAAAGCAAGCTTTGAAAACAACAACCAATAAGAAAAGAGAAGAAACAATAGCAACCCGAGCCATCGAAGTGACAAGCTTGTAACGTCTTACAATTGTAAAAGGGGGCCGTCAACAGTGTTGGAATGTTACTCCTCACAATGAAAAGAACAATATGATGATACATCCCCCTTGGGAGTGCTCACAATGAATATATACCACTTCATTACACAGTGTTTGTTACTAAAGCGCACAACCGTGACGTCCATTCTAGGAAGCAATTCAATAAATGATAACCCTTGTTGTAGCATGTAGATTTAGGGCAGCAAGCTACTATGCTTCGACAGAAATGCAACCAGGGAAGAGGGAGTGTTGGGGAGACAGGGACTAGTCTTGCAACAACCTGAGGATAACACCCTTCACACGGCTTCACACAGCAGTAAAACCGGTCACCTGTCTGTCGCAACCCCCGTGGAGAGTCAGTATATGCTAATTTACCCTGCCGAGAGGCGCCCGTGGTAACAGCTTGATTTTGCTCGGGGCTATGGCCTAGCGTAAGAAAACGAGAACTAAACAAGCATTGGAAATGCAATAGGTCTCGCAGTAGTAAAGTTTGAGCTATAGGTGTTATTTATTTTTTTGTTTTTTATTTATGTGTTGTTTTTTCTAAATAGCTAAATTAATAGCTTTCTTCTTTACAAAGCCAATAGTTATAATTTTTGTAAATGTGACACCTCTAGCATTTGTAAAGCAACATGTTTTGTATTAACGGGACTTATATGTGACTTATATGTATTGATATAAAAAAAATCAATGGCTTTTAAAAAAAATTAATAATTAATACGTAAATAAAATGGATTTTATTTTATATTGCCAATAGCTTAAAGTTTATTAAATATATTTAGTGAAGATGCTGTGGTTGCGCTGAGTGAGGGTGAGTGAGGGTGAGGGTGAGTGAGGGTGAGGGTGAGTGAGGGGTTGAGGGTGAGTGAGGGTGAGGGGTTGAGGGTGAGTGAGGGTGGGTGAGGCGTTGAGGGTGAGTGAGGGTGGGTGAGGGTGAGTGAGGGTGAGTAAGGGTGAGTGAGGGTGAGTGAGGGTGAGTGAGGGTGAGTGAGGGTGAGTGAGGGTGAGGGGTTGAGGGTGAGTGAGGGTGAGGGTGAGTGAGGGTGAGGGGTTGAGGGTGAGCGAGGGTGAGGGGTTGAGAGTGAGTGAGGGTGAGGGTGAGGGTGAGGGATTGAGGGTGAGGGGTTGAGGGTGAGTGAGGGTGGGTGAGGGGTTGAGGGTGAGTGAGGGTGGATGAGGTGATGAGGGTGGGTGAGGGTGAGGGTGGGTGAGGGTGAGTGAGGGTGAGTGAGGGTGAGTGAGGGTGAGGGTGAGTGAGGGTGAGGGTGAGTGAGGGTGAGGGTGAGTGAGGGTGAGGGTGAGTGAGGGTGAGGGGTTGAGGGTGAGACCTAAAAATGCCAACCATAAGACTATCAGTACATAAAGAAGTTAGTAGCTATTCCTATTTACGTCTGGAAAACGTAATAAGTTGTATGGTAGAATTACTTTATTAACTCTCGGGAGCTTAAAGAACATAGGGTGTTTCCTTTGAAAAGCAATTTCATGGCAGGAGTTACAAATGACGTCTAGTACATCTTTTATGTCTATAACAGGAAGTGACTATATACGGTCACACCCACTACCCGTTAACCCACCTTCTGTGAATTCCGGTACCAGAAGCTCTTGGCGACGGCTGTCCGCCTCTCTTACGTACTGCAGGACTAGGTCGTTTCGATCTGCCGAAGCTGTAACTTCGAGAAGAGCGGCTTCCAAATCAGCCTGGCGGTAAAGCAGCGAATGAGAAGTGACAGCGGCCGCCATTTTGGATCAGGAATGGAGACTAGGATTGCGCCTGTGCGCCTTACACCCCCTCCCCCCCCCCGACAGTCCTTCTCTTTATTCAGTACTGACCAGCCGTATGCACGGAGGAAGTAGGGTTCGCTGATGTTGCCCCTGAAGTGGAGTTTATAACGGACTTTAACTGTAACATTTATGGCAAAATACTCTATATTCAAAAAGTAAAACATTTTTGTCACAGCCTTTTGCTACGGTCTCGTTAATTTCCTCCCTAAAATTAATTTCCTGTATTTGAAAAAAACGAATGGCTGCTTTCCATCAATTTCTGAGCACCTGGGCAAAATTTAAACTGTATGAATTGTTAATGCAGCAAAATACTACACAGTTCGTAGACGTTGTTCGAAAAGAAAGAAAAAGTGCGCGATTTTACTAGGGCATCTGTACATTTGAGCTTGGGTTGTTTCTCCCGAGAAGAGTGGAATTTGTATAAAAGGTAAAGTACAGTGGTCTTTTCTCCGAGAAAAATACAATACCCTAAGGAGGGATGATAGAACATACTTGTGAATCAAGGAGACGTGGCAGAAAGAACACACAGATCGCAGTTACACTGAAAAAAAAAAATGCGACGCGGCAGGCAGGGGAGGGGGCTGAGCGGGGGTGTGGGAGGAGTGCGGGAACAGACGGCGAGGGGAGGAGAGTAGGAGGAGGAGAGTAGGGGAGGCACGGCCTAGCGGCCGTGCAATCAAGAAGTGAGGGGGGCGGGAGAGTAGGCAAGGCAGGCGGCTGGGGGCATGTGCACGCGCTTTTAAGCTCAATGCGCATGCGCATTGAGCTTAAAAGTCACGGGCACTGCAAGGAATCGCCACGATTCCTTGCAAGTTGGACAAAGAGTGGATAAGCCCCCATAGTCTTGCTTGCTCGATGCGCATGCGCATCGACAGGCGAGACCTAACCAGTGAGGTCGACTGACCCACACAACCCGTACCTTGGTACCCACCCGCTGCTGGCACTCTGCCGACTAACCCCCCCACAATGTGAGCCTTATGCGCGCTCTGCCGAGCTATAAGCCACACCAAGCCAGCTAAAGCGCCTCGCGGACAGGAGGGTTGGTGGTCAGGCGCCCTATATTGCCCCCTTCACTCAAGCGCCAACACTTGTAGTGTGCCTTTGCACCCCTAGGCCGTTGCGCTATCACCCCCACTCAGAGGCAGGATAAAGTATCTGGCATTCCTTGCCGTCTGAAAACCCGGTCCAGCTGGAGGGGAAAGCGAGGAGGAAAAACTCAGGGGCTGTCTGGCTCGAGTTTAGCGGGGTGGGACGGCCTTGCCTCATTAACAGGACGCTGAGGGTAGCCGATAGTAACGCGCTATCTGCTAACTGTGCAGACGACCCCTGCCTAATCCCCGCGAGGCGCACCATGTGTTTCTGCCTCAGGATGGCCAGCGCGAAAGAATTACCGGTTAAGGAGTGAAACCTGCCACAGCATCCTGCCACTCGACAAGGAATGCATTCCCGGATGATGCCGCCGTTACCCCTCTTCTCGCTAGCTGCCCGTGCCTATTGCCCATACGCTGTTGCGGGTGTGGGTGTCGGGAGTGCTTCGCCAGCCCTAGGCCTTGGCGGCACGGGTTCCGGATCCCGGCCTTCCCCCACCTCTAACCGCCAGCCCGCTCGGGCCACGTTGCCTGGGGCAGTAGCTCCCCCATGGAGGCACTCCGCCAACTGGGCCTCTGGGCGTGCCGGGCGACGACTGTCCCCCCCTAACAGGCAGCGTAAAATCATAGGAGGGGGAGGGGGTTAAAATGCCACGCAGAAAGACAGTCGACCCGCCTAAAAGCCCCGACCGCTTCTTGGCACAAAGAGTCATAGCCAGCATTGAGATTGTAACCCCACGCCCCCGGGGAGACTGGAGCCTAGCGCCGCGGCTTGGACCACCTCGCCACTTCATATGTCCATGCCAGACGACCCCGGCCTAATCCCCGCGAGGCACACCCTGAGGTCCCCTGTGAGCCAACTAGCCTACTAGGTACCTCCAGTATGCGCCAGGGGGCTGCATTGCAGAGAGGTGTAATGAGGCCATGCCCCTTTTTACACGTCTCGGCAAGCAGCCCCCTGGCGCATTTGCATAGGGGGAACTATTTCCCCTTGCATTCTGGGGGTCCCTGGGGGCCAACTAGCCCACCAGGAACCTCCAGTATGCGCTAGGGGGCTGTGTTGCAGAGAGGTGTAATGAGGCCCCACCCCTTTTTACACCTCTCTGCAAGGCAGCCCCCTGGTGCGTTTGCAGAGGGGGAACTAATTCCCCTTGCATACTGGGGGTCCCTGGGGGCCAACTAGCCCACCAGGAACCTCCAGTATGCGCCAGGGGGCTGCATTGTAGAGAGGTGTAATGAGGCCACTCCCCTTTTTACACGTCTCGGCAAGCAGCCCCCTGGCGCATTTGCATAGGGGGAACTATTTCCCCTTGCATTCTGGGGGTCCCTGGGGGCCAACTAGCCCACCAGGAACCTCCAGTATGCGCTAGGGGGCTGTGTTGCAGAGAGGTGTAATGAGGCCCCTCCCCTTTTTACACCATTCTGCAACCCAGCACCCTGGCGCGTTTGCAGGGGGGAATTCCCCTTGCATATTGGGGGTCCCTGGGGTCAACTAGCCCACCAGGAAGCTCCAGTATGCGTCCGGGAGAGATGTCTAATGAGGCCACACCCCTTTTCACAACACTCTGCGACGCAGCTCCGTGGCGCTTACTGGAGGTACCTGGTGGGCTAGTTGGGCCCCAGGGACCCCCAGTATTCAAGGGGAATTGCTTCCCCCTCTGCAAACGCGCCAGAGGTCGCGTTTGCAGAGTGGTGCAAGGAGGGGGCGGGGCATGAGGTGAGGATTGCACCACTCTGCCAATGCGCCCCCTGGCACGTTTGCAGAGGGGGAACTAATTCCCCTTGAATACTGGGGGTCCCCGGGGGCCAACCAGCCCACCAGGAACCTCCAGTATGTGCCAGGGGGCTTCGTTCCAGAGAGGTGTGAAAAGGGGCGTGGCCTCTTTACACGTCTCTGCAAGGCAGCCCCACGGCACATACTGGAGGTTACTGAGCCCCTAGGCCTGCTCAGGGGGTCCCACAAGGACCCCCAAGGCCCCCCCAAATTGTATTTTTTTAAAAGTCCCTGGATACGCGTAGGGTACACGTACCCTGCCGATCCCCCAAAAAAAAACATTAAGGCACCACTCTGCAAACGTGCCCCCTGGCGTGTTTGCAGAGGGGGAAATAATTCCCCTTGAATACTGGGGGTCCCTGGGGGTCAAGTAGCCCACCAAGAACATCCAGTATGCACCAGGGTGCTGCCTTGCAGAGACGTGTAAAGAGGCCACACCCCTTTTTACACCTCTGTGCAATGCAGCCCCCTGGCGCATACTGGAGTTTCCTGGTGGGCTAGTTGGCCCCCAGGGATCACCAGTATGCAAGGGGAATTGTTTCCCCCTCTGCAAACACCTTTGGGGGTCCTTGTGGGACCCCCTGAGCAGGCCTAGGGGGTCAGGGTGTTTCTACCCTGCCCCCTTAGCATATTTTTCATGTTTGTTTCACTGCTTTCCTAGGCCAAGATGGCTGCCAACACTTCCTGGTTTCGCGTGTTGACAGACAGTTGACAGCCAATCAGCATGCAGCTCGTGCTCGTAATTGTACGTTTTACAGTACGCTTACCATACACGTATGGTACTTCGTCTATAGATATATCTATGATTTTACTTTTGATTTACTCAGGAACTACTGAACGGATTTACACCATTTAACAAAAAGGGTAATCTGCGAATTGAACTCTACCTTTTTGTCAAATTTGATGTAATTCCCTTCAGCCGTTCGGGCTGTAGCCCTGGCTAAAGGTCCTATGGAAAATTGCATGGGTAAAACACATTTTGGGACCCCCCTTTTTTCTAAGCCCCCCGCTTCACGAATCACCCCGAAACTTTCAGAGAAGGAGCGTGGCAGGTCATCTACTTGGAGAATTTCGCGTATATTCCTCAACAGGCGCCAAAGTTATTCCAAATAGAATTTTGCGGATTTCCTATGGAAACTAGGTCCAAACTATAAGTACCTGCAAGCTCCTCCCCCGTGCTGGAACAGCTCACCTGTTGGCTGCCGCGGTAAATGCACGAACTCCAACTCCCAGAATGCAATATGTTGATGCATCTGGGTCGGCGGTGTGGGGGATGTGTGTCGAATTACACCAAACTTGTCAGGAATATGCCGGTGGGAGGTGAAGTGCTACCAAAGGTACTGCCAAAGTCCACAGGTACTGCCAAAGTCCACAGGGCCTTCCTTGGGCCCCACCAAGCTGCTGCTGCCCATCATTCCAGGTAAGCATTTCGACAGGGACAGCCATACAGCAGCACAGCGTCCTGATGGAGGTACAATACCTCACTCCGCCTGAGCCGTCCTGGAATAAGTGGCGGACACAGGGCCTCTCGGTACCCCGAGCCTCACAGTCGCTGAAGAGCAGCGATGATTTGCCAGTGATAGTCCGAGTCACTTGACGCAGCAGGGCCATCTGGACTGCACCCCTGGCTGGTGCAGAAAATATGGCGCAACATCCCTCCACAAAAGAAGAATCAGAGGCCAGAGGGGGAGTCCAAGGAAAACCAAGCTTCATTAGAACAGGTAATGCTGGCGGATGCATTTCGGCATGGAGCCTTCCTCAGCGCCCTGTATTGCGAAGTATTCTTCATCCTAATGTCCCAGTCCTGCATCTCTTTCTGTTTTAACCTGCAAGCTCCTCCCCCGTGCTGGAACAGCTCACCTGTTGTCTGCCGCGGTAAATGCATGAACTCCAACTCCCAGAATGCATTATGTTGATGCATCTGGGTCGGCAGTGTGGGGGATGTGTGTCGAATTACACCAAACTTGTCAGGAATATGCCGGTGGGAGGTGAAGTGATACCGAAGGTACTGCCAAAGTCCACAGGGCCTTCCTTGGGCCCCCTCAAGCTGCTGCTGCCCATCATTCCAGGTAAGCATTTCGGCGGGGAAAGCCATACGGCAGCACAGCGTCCTGATGGAGGTAAAATACCTCACTCCGCCTGAGCCGTCCTGGAATAAGTAGCGGACACCGGGCATCTCGGTACCCCGATCCTCACAGTTGGTGCAGAGCAACGATGATTTGCCAGTGATAGTCCGGGTCACTTGATGCAGCAGGGCCATCTGGCCTGCACCCCTGGCTGGTGCAGAACATATGGCGTGACATCCCTCCACGAAAGAAGAATCAGAGGCCAGAGGGGGAGTCCAAGGAAAACCAAGCTTTATTAGGCAGATAACAGGCAATGCTGGTGGATGCATTTCAGCATGGAGCCTTCCTCTGCACCCTGTATTGCGAAGTATTCTTCATCCTAACGTTCCAGTCCTGCATCTCTTTCTGTTTTAACCTCCAAGCTCCTCCCTCGTGCAGGAACAGCTCACCTGTTGGCTGCCGCGGTAAATGCATGAACTCCAACTCCCAGAATGCAATATGTTGATGCATCTGGGTCGGCGGTGTGGGGGATGTGAGTCGAATGACACCAAACTTGTCAGGAATATGCCAGTGGGAAGTGAAGTGATACCGAAGGTACTGCCAAAGTCCACAGGGCCTTCCTTGGGCCCCCCTCAAGCTGCTGCTGCCCATCATTCCATGTAAGCATTTCGGCAGGTACAGCCATACGGCAGCACAGCGTCCTGATGGAGGTAAAATACCTCACTCCGCCTCAGCCATCCTGGAATAAGTGGCGGACACCGGGCCTCTCTGTACCCCGAGCCTCACAGTCGCTGCACAGCAGCAATGATTTGCCAGTGATAGTCCGGGTTAATTGATGCAGCAGGGCCATCTGGACTGCATCCCTGGCTAGTGCAGACAATATGGCGCGACATCCCTCCACGAAAGAAGAATCAGAGGCCAGAGGGGGAGTCCAAGGAAAACCAAGCTTTATTAGGCAGAACAGGCAATGCTGGCAGATGCATTTCGGCATGGAGCCTTCCTCAGCGCCCTGTATTGCGAAGTATTCTTCATCCTAATGTCCCAGTCCTTCATCTCTTTCTGTTTTAACCTGCAAGCTCCTCCCCTGTGCTGGAACAGCTCACCTGTTGGCTGCCGCGGTAAATGCAGGAACTCCAACTCCCAGAATGCAATATGTTGATGCATCTGGGTCGGCGGTGTGGGGGATGTGTGTCGAATTACACCAAACTTGTCAGGAATATGCCAGTGGGAGCTGCCAAAGTCCACAGGCCCTTCCTTGGGCCCCCTCAAGCTGCTGCTGCCCATCATTCCAGGTAAGCATTTCGGCCGGGACAGCCGTGCAGCAGCACAGCGTCCTGATGGAGGTACCATACCTCACTCCGCCTGAGCCGTCCTGGAATAAGTGGCGGAAACCAGGCCTCTCGGTACCCCGAGCCTCACAGTCGCTGCACAGCAGCGATGATTTGCCAGTGATAGTCCGGGTCACTTATATATATATATATTACCTACTGGCGGTCGCCAGTAGGTAGTTATAGTTAGGACCTAGTTTCCATAGGAAATCCGCAACATTCAAATAGAAGGCTTGATTTCACAGGATGAATTTGTTTATAATGAATTTATGATTTCAAATGAAGTGAATGTAATCAATATTCTTTCACATAATTAGTGGAAAAAGTTGGACTCAGAATGAACTGTAAATATATATGTACATACTTCGTTTTGTTACAAATTGGAAACTATGCAGTCAAAGCTGATTTATGGCTCAATTATGTTTTATGTTCCTGCATTTGCGATCATATTGAAATACACTCTAAGATGGCCGCCATAGGAACTGATTATCGCTAGTGCATCGTTCATTTCAATGAATTATCTGAAATGTGATCATGTAATTGAAAGCTTTATTTAAATGTTTGCATTTGAATGTGTGCCACAACAGTAAGAAAAAGGTGCGAAGCCGAAACGCGTCCTGCTCGAATTGTAACGGTGGAGTGCGGTTGATTCTTTTGGTACCGCAGGAATTGTGAGCATTATATATATATAATGCTCAGGAATTGTGAGCATTATATATATATATATATATATATATATATATATATATATATATATATATATATATTCCTGAGCATATATGGTTGTGAGCAAGACGGTTGTATCCGTCGAAACGCGTCAATCTGAGCACCTAAGAAAAATCTGAGCACCTAAGAAAATAAACTTGTTTCTGAACAAGACCCCACGGAGTCAGCGCCTGTTTACTGATGTAAAAGGACAGGATTGGAGAATATATATATATATATATATATATATATATATATATATATATATATATATATATATATATATATATATATATATATAATGCTCACAATTCCTGCGGTATATAATGCATTATAATGCGGTATATATGCTCACAATTCCTGCGGTAATGAACAATGCACTAGCGATAATCAGTTCCGGCTTTGACTGCATAGTTTCCAATTTGTAAACAAACAAAGTATGTACATATATATTTACAGTTCATTCTGAGTCCAAATTTTTCTACTAATTATGTGAAAGGATATTGATTACATTCACTTCATTTGAAATCATAAATTCATTATCCACAAATTCATTGTGTGAAATCAAGCCTTCTATTTGAATGTTGCGGATTTCCTATGGAAATTAGGTCCTAACTATAACTACCTACTGGCGACCGCCAGTAGGTAGTTATAGTTATATATATATATATAATGCTCACAATTACAGCGGTACCAAAAGAATATATATATAGGAATCGCTGCTTGACGCAGATCGCCACTTAGACGAGGAGGCAGGTTTAACCCATCCTGTCTCACGATACTGTGGACACTTGCGCTCAGAGGTTGGACCGAAGAAAGAACTTTGTTTGAACCTAAACTCGGTATTACAACACCCCACATCTTCCAGATAACTTTTCTCCCACAATCAACATTTACCTGGGAATACTGAACTCTGGGAGCTGTAGTCGTGGCAGGACTGCAGCGAAGTTGGTATCAGGTGACCACAGGTCAACGGACTTCCGCCAATGAGGGAGATGCTGGACATTCAAAGTAGGGGGTGGATTTACACTTGGTATACGGCGGCATTTGAGAAAAGCCGTAAGGCCGAAATGCATCATGCTACGCTGTGCTGAATAAAGAAGCTTTCGACGTTTCTTTTTAGTGGCCTTCTCCTTTTTCCGACAGAATTTGGATGTGTTACATGTGTACGCGCTGGCCAGAATCGCGTTTAAAGGCACCGCTCCATCAAGTGGCTGGAGTTCTACTGGTCCCCCGCTGCTTGCAGCGTTTCTGCACATCAAGTTATTGATAAACTCCAGACCCGCCCCTGAATGCATTCCCAGCAAGGAATCCCTGCTTGACGCAGATCGCCACTTAGACGAGGAGGCAGGTTTAACCCATCCTGTCTCACGATCCTGTGGACACTCGCGCTCAGAGGTTGGAGCGTCAAAAGGGACTGAAGAAAGAACTTTGTTTGAACCAAAACTCGGTATTACAACACCCCGCACCTTCCAGATAACTTTTCTCCCACAACCAACATTTACCTGGGAATACTGAACTGTGGGAGCTGTAGTCGTGGCAGGACTGCAGCGAAGTTGGTATCAGGTGACCACAGGTCAACGGACTTCCGCCAATGAAGGAGATGCTGGACATTCAAAGGAGGGGGTGGAGTTACACTTGGTATACGGCGGCATTTGAGAAAGGCCGTAAGGCCAAAATGCATCATGCTACGCTGTGCTGAATAAAGAAGCTTTCAACGTTTCCCTTGAGTGGCCTTCTCCTTTTTCCGACAGAATTTGGATGTGTTACATATATATGCAAAGAAACTCCTTCTGAACAAAGAAGAACAGAGACCCAAGGGGTGACGTTTGGAGGCTTTAATGTAATCAATGGCGGATGCATTTCTGGCGGATGTTCGCCTTCGTCAGCGCCCAAAGCCTCCACGGGTGAATAGGCACTTTGCTCAAGATCCCGCCTCTATTTGAACTTGATGTAGCAAGTCCGCACCGCCCCCAGTACCTTGAAGTAGCACACCTGCGTAGCGTCCCGTGTGTCCTGGAAAAACTAGCTTGGGATAATATCAAGTCTTTAACTAATGGAAAGGATCAAGTGTTGCTCATGAGAAGATTGCCCACTTGGGCTAGATTTTACTAACTGTATATACGCCCACTGGGGCGAGATATGGATCGGATGAAGTTAACACCAAAAAAGCATGGACATACAAAAATTATGGACATAATCCTTACACAATAATGTTAACAGCTACAATAATGTATTGAATTATAGTACTTAGTGTGTATTTAACCACTCTAATATGTATGCCAAAGTCATTACGCTGACCGTGCGGGACAGTCCTGTTTCTATGCAAACTAATTTGTATGTAAATAGCACCAAGCATGAAATGAATTTTACCGTGACCAAGCCTTAGTGGCAAAATGCGTCAGTAGGCAGCTACCAGATTTTGTGCCTTAAATAAAATCACTTTTTTGCATTCAGAAGAAGCCTGCGTGTGTTCTTCAATTGGGAAGGAAGCACAGAGCGAATTTGGAAGGGTGTCCAGCACCTTCGCAGGCTCGCCGCAACGTCGAAACCAGGTATGGTGTTCGTAATATATATATATATATACGAGGCGGGATGCCGAAATGCATACGCCACAAGAACGTTGTGCCTGTTTACCTCTGCAAGAGCGGCTAAATAAAGTCTCCATATCTAATCCTCAAGTGGGTCTCGCTTCTTCCAGAGCGTTTGCTTGAAATATATATATATATACATATATATATATATATATTACCTACTGGCGGTCGCCAGTAGGTAGTTATAGTTAGGATTTTTTTCAATGTTAAATCTCAAAATTCTATTTGGAATAACTTTGGCGCCGGTTGACGAATCTGCCTGAAAATTTCCTCAAAATGGCCTCGCGGAGCTCCGGTCCTTCCCTGAAAGTTTGGGGGGGATGCGTCAAGCGGGGGCCGAGATAAAAGGGGGGTCCCAAAACGCGTTTTCCCCATGTTAATTTCCATAGGGCGGTCAATTTCACTTTTAGCCCGAACGGCTGAATGGATTTCCACCTAATTTGGCAAAATTGTAGGGACTGGTAGCCCGATGTGCCTTTGCTATGTCTCAGGATATGTGCTCCAGTGGATTTTGAGTAATTTAGGTTAAAAAAATATATATATATCTAGAGCCGCGCCCCGGTACGCGCACCGGGGAGCGCTCAAAGCGCGCCACGCGACTTGCGTACGGAAAGCTGATTGGCTCTCGGGTGTCTGTTAACATTCGAAACAGTCCGGAGCGGCCGCCATCTTATACCTCGGTAGGATTGAGGTGGTAAAAATCAAAGGGGGAAATGAGCAAAAGGGGCAGGGTACACCCCCCTGACCCCCTAGGTTTGATGTGGTGGTCATAAAAGGGCCGTACGGGGCAAAAAAAAATTTTTTTTTTTGATTTGCGCCAGGGGAGCGCCCGGTACGCGCACCGGGGAGCGTACAAAGGAGAAAAAGAATGACACTTTAAAAAAAAAATAGCATTTTTTTATAAATTGGAGGTAGTTCTGAAAAGAACTTTTTTTTGTTTTTGTTGTTTTATATTTTTTTATACTTTTTGAAACGATTTTATATTTTTTTGGATTTTTTACAGGGGAAAAACAGGGATTCAAAAAATGCTCAACAGGAGCAAAAAAATGAGAAAATTTAGGGACGGGGAGAGCATCGGTGTTCCTGTTTCTTTAATGCAATGAGTTCAACGCTCTGCTCTCCATAACAGAGTAGTTTGTCACAGTCCTTGCATAAAAATGTTATGCCTGCAAAAACCGGCAGGATGTTAGGGACTTATTCTTGCACGTGTTGAACCTGAAGGTGTTGCTCCACCAGTGGAGGTGCTGCTGCCATCTCTTCGTGCCTTCTCTGCCAGCTCCCTGACACTCTCCCTGGAATAATTTTTTGGGTGTCTTCTTTTGACATGCCTAAATAAATTGGCATTTCCAAAGCTGTATTTTTTTAGAGGATTGCCTCTGGATAAAATACTACCACATATTTTACAAGTTACTTTACTTGCATTAACTTTTTTTTGTCCTTCAGGGATGTCATAAAATTTCCAGATGAAGTGGTTCTTTGTTTTCTGGTGAGGAGGGTCCTCTTGCACAAATCCATCTGAATCACTGCTGGATGACTCCCTTGCAGCCATTGCTGTAGATCAGGAAAGTAATGAGTTGAAAATTCACAAAACACCTCTTGCTCTCTCCAAGTGAAAATCAATAGTGAGAGAAATGGGTGGGTTTCTCTAAATTTAGAAAAAAATAATTATTGAACCAATGAAAAGTGTTATTTACAGGTCACATGACCATGGGCTTCATCATTATGAAACTAAAACTGTTATGAACCAATGAAAAGTGTTATTTTCTGGTCACATGACCCGACGCGCTTACGCGACGCGCCGCGGGGCGCGGCCTGGGGTGCGCCGCGTAAGCGTGTCAGACGCCTACGTTGCGCGATCGTATTCGCTCGAGGGCTTCCGGGTGCGCTTACGCCGTGCGTATCACACAGATGCGGCTACGCGATACGTCACGATCATGTTTTCGTTCGCGATATTGGCGCTCTCGGGACGCTCCCCGAAGCGCGCCCCGGGACGCTTTATAGAAGTACGCTTTTCGGGGCGCTCCTCGAGGTGCGCACCCGGAGCGCTCCCAAAAAAAAAAAAAAAAAAAGGGAAAATTGTAGGGAAAGGTAGCCCTATTCTGAAGTGCTTTTTACGAAAATTAACTTTGGAAAAATATGTATTGTGCTACATTGGGCTTCATATATGTTAGAGCAAAAATGTAGCCCAAATGTAGCCCAATGTAGCCCAAAGATGGCCACCAGAGACAAAAAAAAAAATATAGCTCAAAAACAGCCCAACTGTAGCCCAATGACAGAATGTATCAGAGTGTTCTAAACAACTAGAGCGCTAACAGTCTTACTTATAAAGAGAGACTTATAGTTAGGAATTAGCATTAAAAAAACCTATGAAATTCACTGAAAAAACCATAGGTTTCAGACCAGTTATAGTTAGGAATTAGCATTTAAAAAACCTATTAAATTCACTAAAAAAACCATAGGTTTCACATCAGTTATAGTTAGCTGGAAATTTTACTGACATAAAACCATTGAAATTCCCACGTTATAGTTAGTTGGACTCACTATAACTTGCGCGTGTAATGCACTGCTGATGACGTCACATATTACATCACTCATGACATGGTCAGTGACATCACTCATGACATCACTGATGACATCATCCTTGTGACAGAGTGACAGACCTCCTTTCACTGTAATGTAACCCATGAAACACATATTGAAAAATATAAATTAATTTGTTTTTAAAAATGGAGATACCCATACCAGTTACAACAACCAATTCAATAATTCCACCATCTATATACACATTCACTCATTCACCAACAGTTCTATATAGTCACTCATACATATATACACTCATCATATGTAGTGATACACCTATACATCCTGTTACACACCGACAGTCATCCAAACGTTACTCACACACATACTCACACATGCAAATAAACTATTGAACATCCATTTATTTGCATATACAGCTAAACACACACTACCACCTTACTTCTAAGGAAACTTACATATACTTACTCTCTTAAACAATCACTTATAGAAACACATAATTATTTAAACATGAACTCTTTCAATCTCTCACAAATACTCACTTCTGTACATCAATACTCACATATACTAGATTAAAACATATGTCGTTACTGATAAAGACACTAGTGTGACAGTCATTCACTCACTAACACACACATATACACACTTATCCACCCATACAGTCCTGCACATATGCCGTCTTCAAAAAACATACAAACAGTGAGTCAGTCATTGATGCATCTATGTGCTAAGAAACACTCCCACCAAACCATACAGACACTCATACTGATACTAAAAAAACATCTAATAATCTATATACACACATATGTAGCTACTCACCAACCCATGCAGCCATTTATACACAAAGTGAAACACTGATACATATATTTAAATATTTAAACATTAATCGTTAATATATGTATTCACTAAGATACACTTAATAAGCCAGTAAATCAATCATTTTTTTTAAAAAAAACCATCCATTTACACACTTATTTAAACATCTATTGTTCCATCGACCTTTACATATACATATATAAAATATACTTATTTTTCAGAAAGCCACACATTCACTGGATGGTGTCATCAGTGATGTCATGAGTGATGTCACTGACCATGTCATGAGTGTATATGTGACGTCATCAGCAGTGCATTACACGCGCAAGTTATAGTGAGTCCAACTAACTATAACGTGGGAATTTCAATGGTTTTATGTCAGTAAAATTTCCAGCTAACTATAACTGATGTGAAACCTATGGTTTTTTTAGTGAATTTAATAGGTTTTTTAAATTCTAATTCCTAACTATAACGGTCTGAAACCTATGGTTTTTTCAGTGAATATATATATATACCGTGTTTTCCCCATGCAATTTTCCGTAGGGACCTTTAGCCAGGGCTACAGCTGAACGGTATTACACAAAATTTGGCAGAGAGGTAGAGTTCGGTTCGCAGATTGTGCATTTTATTAAATGGTGTAAATCCGTTCTGTAGTTTCTGAGAAAATTGCAAATAAATAATAGCGATATCTAGAGACGGAGTTCAGCATGCGTACGGAAATCCGTTCAATTACGAGCATGAGCTGCATGCTGATTGGCTGTGAACTGTCTGTCAACACTCGAAACCAGGAAGTGTTGGCGGCCATCGTGTGCCTCGGTTGAACCGAGTCACAAGAAAACAATAAAACGAAGTTGAGAAATAAGGGAAGGGGTTAGGTTAGAAACATTCTGAGCCTTTACGCTTGCTCAGGGGGTCGTACATGGATGTTTAGGCTCTATTTTCCTTTTTTTTTTTAAAGAAAAATCATGGTGTACGCATACGGAAATACGTACATTTACGATCAGGAGCTGCATGCTGATTGGCTGTGAACTGATGGTCAACACTCGAAACCAGGAAGTGTTGGCAGCCATCTTGTTCGTCGCTAGAACCGAGTCACAAGAAAACAGTAAACAAAGTTGAGAAGTAAGGAAAGGGGGCAGGGTAGAACCATCCTGACCTTGTGGGCTTCGTCAGGGGTTAGGTTTAGAATTTTTAGGCTATCTTTTTTTAATTATATTTTAAATAGAAAAATCGCGGAGTACACGTACGGAAATCCATACAATAATGAGCACAAGCTGCATGCTGATTGGTTGTCAACTGTGTGTCGACACTGCAAACCAGGAAGTGTTGGCACCTGTGTTGTTGGTCGCAAGAAACGAGTCCAAATTACAAGTAAAATCATAGCAATATCTAGAGACAGAGTTTAGCACGCGTACGGAAATCCGTACAATTACGAGCACGAGCTGCATGCTGATTAGTTGTCAACTGTCTGTCAACACTCCAAACCAGGAAGTGTTGGCAGCCATCTTGTTCATCGCTAGAACCAAGTTACAAGAAAACAATAACATTATATATTTTTTTAATTTAAAATGGAAAAATTGTGGCGTACGCGGACGGAAATCCGTACAATCACAAGTTGCATGTTGATTGGCTGTCAATGCTTCAAGCTAGGAAGTGTCAGCAGCCATGTTTTATTTTGAAGTGTGGCCAAGGGGGGCCTCATGGTCCTCGTACATGCCCCGGGGTCCGCCACCTTCCTGGGGCAGTAATATTTAAAATAGGGGGGCCTTGAGGGCACGGACCTCCTAGCTCCGATGGTTACCACTTTTCGGGGCTTTTTAATGTCAGAAGGGGGGTCGCGCTACCTCCGTCCTGGAGCTCTTGATTGTTCTGGGGAGCACCATTTGTACATGCCCCGGGGACTGCCACCTTCCTGGGGTAGTAATATTTAAAATAGGGGGGGTCTGTGACGGCACGGACCTCCCAGCCCCGGGGATTACCACTTTTCGGGGCTTTTTAATGTTGGGAGGGGGTCGCGCAGCCTCTGTCCTGGAGCTCTTGATTGTTCTGGGGAGCACCATTTGTACATGCCCCGGGGACTGCCACCTTCCTGGGGTAGTAATATTTAAAATAGGGGGGGTCTGTGACGGCACGGACCTCCCAGCCCCGGTGATTACCACTTTTCGGGGCTTTTTAATGTTGGGAGGGGGTCGCGCGGTCTCTGTCCTGGAGCTCTTGATTGTTCTGGGGACCACCATGTCTCAGGGTCGACTCCTGCAGTGTGCTGTTTGGTATGGTAGGGCGGGAGCATTGCGGCTCCCACTTTAGCACAGCAAACTGGTTTCCTATTTGAAAGAGAGAGCAAGTTAAGCTGCTGTGTCTTTCAAGTAGGAAAGCAGATTGCTTTTCGTTAGAGAGCAGCATATAAACTGCTCTCTCTGACGAAGCAATGCCTGCTCTCGAAGGATGCGGGCAGCCGGCTGGGACCGTGCGGGCATTGGTGTTCTCCACACGGTTCCTAATGATATTTTTTTAATCCCGGGGAATGGGTTCCTTTGCAGCTCCTTAAACATTCGTACATATAATTTTTGCAAAATCCTTTTTTGTGTTGGGGAATTACTCCAGTGACTTTGTCATCCATCTATGTTTTTTTCTTTTTCTTTACTTGTATTGCGTTTTATTTAAAGTATGTTTCTACCTCTCTTCAGAATGGGTTCCACAGCGTAGCGTCTGTGGCAGTGTTCTTAGCTTTTTTTGTTCTTTTGCCCACTTACCAGTTTGTTTTCAAAATTCGGTGTGCTATTTGTGTTGCTTTCCTTTGTGTATCTTTTGTGCAGCCTTCTTTTGTGTATGTTTTGAATCTGACTTTGTTTATTCAGTGCTTCATACAGTGTTCTGAATATAGCAGTACATCTGTAGACATGTACTTTACTTCTTTTCTTTGCCTCCCTCCACCCTAATTGACAACGTAATGGGGGCCCTGCTGTCGTCTCTGTTTTAAGTTTGCAACACAGTAGGTAGGATAAATAAAGCACTTGACACAATGTAGAGTGACACTATTTATTGTATTTAATTTTCCAATGTTTTTAAAATAGAATACACTCATGTACAAAATATTGTTTTATTTGAAAAATAAATATTTAATATACTTTTTTTGAATCACCACATAAACTGATATTATAGTAAAGATAAAAAGAAGTGTTTATGTATAAGGAGCTACAACAGAAGAAATTCAGTATGGATCAACAAAAGAATTTGGAAGACATTTTCGAAATTAGTAACAGTGTCATAGAAGAGCTGAACATACTTTTTAAGAGTAGCGAGAATGAAGAGGAAGATATAAATGCTGCAGATATTAGCTGTGATTTCATAGATTAAAGGTTAGATGTTGATTTTCTGGAAGCATTAGATGACATCGAGTATGATCATATGAGTTTTGAAATTGATAATGAGTTATTTGAAATATATGATGAAATTATTTTAGAAGGTCTATTAAGTTATGAAATGTTATAAGAATACATTTATTAAAATGGTTTGAGACATTCTTGTTTCAGAATTGTAATCATTCAGGTAGTACAGAAGTAGTCATGTTGCAAAGTTGACCTTAGGGCATGAACTGCTTCAAACCCCGATAGACTGCGTATGCACTCTTCCATGCATCGGCAAATTTGTCTTTTATACCTTTAATTGCCCAGTCTGTATCCTTAAAGTTCCAGGAAACACTAACACACTTTTAGAAAGGCAGCAATTGTGCAAATTTCTTACTGCCTTCGGCTGGTGTAGTTGTTACAACAAAAAGGCTTGATAAAGGGTCTGCACTTTGAATATGATTATGATATAGAATAGCTGATAACCATAGCCAAGAAAGGTAGCAAGTAGGTGTGTGTACGTGTAGATGGTGTGTTGATTGAGTGGAAGATAAATAATGTAAATAATAAGAAAGGCTGCAAGTGTGCAAATTACCCAGTGCCTTCAGCCGGGGAAGTAGTTACAACAAAAAGGCTCAATGAAGGGCCTTGACTTTCAATCAGAATGTGAAATTGAAGAATAATGGATAATACCACTCAAGAAAGGCAGAAAGTGTGCAATTTAAGCACTGCTTTCGGCTGAGGTAGTTGATACTAATTAGAAGATAATGTCAAAAAAGTAATGTTGAGCATAGTGATGCTCCTGATCCATGAATTTTATTAGGTCGATAGACTCTTCCCCGTAAGACAAAAGTTAATCACATGAATTGCATAGAATGTTAATTTCACCGAAATGAGGATTAATTTGTGGGTGTGGATTGCTTGCTGAATATGCTGCTGCAGCAATCGATGTGGTTGGTGCAGCAGCAGGTGCGTTTTCCTGTAACGTCCGTGTTGGATTTTGAGCAAAGTTATTGGGGTGCAAGTTCTTGATATGTCGCATCATAGTCGGTGTGCTAAAGGAGTATTTTTAGGATGGATGACTCCTTTAATGAGTTGTTTGGCAAATTTTAGAGGTTAAAGACGGAGCATTAATTTTTTTGTCTTTTAGTGGTAGTAAATAAGTTGCAAATTAGAGCTTTTTTCTAGTTCTTTGGAGGCTCATCTTCTAAATGTTCTACACCAATCGTTTCAGTTGTCTAAAAAAAATCTGCAGGCAAATATAGAACTCTTCCCTTTAATGGCGTTAGTAAATCAGAAGGAGGACATTTTCCTGTTTTAGCCTCTATACGAATAATAGCCTGAAATGGATGCACACATTTAATAAGAATAGACTCATAGGTATTTAAATCCATCAGTTCAGAAGGAATTATTATGAAGTCTAGATTATTATTCACAGCTCTAGCAGGCATTTTGTTCTTATCTAATTTGTTATAAAAAAAATTAGAAATATGCTGATTAGAATCCAAATCAAAACAATTCTCTAACAAATAAGTTGCGAAATGCTTCTAGTTGTTATTATTTTCCTTTTTCCTTTTTAAATACAGATATACAGGAGGAGGAGCTACGAGGGCGACCAAAATGGCCGCTTGAGTCCCGGGCTCCCGAGACCCCTGACGCATATCCTGTCAATAGTCCTGCCTTATGACCATCGAAATCGTTATCGGAGATTAAGCGGCGCCGGATGCAGCAAACCGCGTCTTTCTCGGCCCGCTAGAAACTGAGAAAAAGTGACTTTAAATATCGCGACCGGTAGGCTCAAAAGCCGGGGCCTCTGGTAGTGAGCATACCCAGGCTCAGTGCATCAACAACGGGGCCTACGCCCGATGTCCCCGGTCGGGCCCCGTGGAAGTTCCGGTTGCGCTACTGGCGATTGTCTGACTGCGTCCCCCCCCACATCCCCCCCTCGCTGGCCCCGCAGGGCTCCATGGCTGAACAGACAGAGGTGGACGACCACACACTTCGGGTGTTTTGGGGTTTTCGGATCGGCAGGGCCCGCAGCGGAGATCTAGAGGCAGCTGCTGCATGATCGTGGGTTCAATTGACTCGCCATGCCACGAGCGCTACAGTAGAGTTAAAGGCTATTACCCAGGACCTCCGGTGACAAACCTGCTGGCAACTAAGAGGGCCCCGCTGTGGAATAAGCGGACTGAATGCCTGAATTGAGACGCAACAGGCTGGGGCTCCACCATAGTTGTGACCAGTCTTGGGAAGGTGGAGAATATCCTACATCGAAGTCCACGTGTACTCAGTGCGAGGCCTCCATGAAGAGAGTGCACCCTGTGAAGTGATCATTGTCTTGAGCCTTACAGATCACGGCGGTGTACCTGAGCTAAATGGATGGTGAGACTGAGGTGATCACCGGCCCTCCCTCCCCCGGAGACTGGGTGTGAGCTGCAATTGAGAGATACATTTGAATAAACAGGATGAGTCATTAGGTGGTTGGTGTGGCTGAACACAGTGATTAGCGCATTGTCGTGGGAGCGCTGCTACTTCTTGTTTTCCCCCCTTATCCGCATAATGGCGACTAAAACTGAAACTGAAAAGATGCAGTCCAAGGCGACTAGGGGAGCTAGGTACACCCAAACTAACAAGTTGGATCGCTACACGCAACCCAGAGGGTCACCACCTGGGTTTGGGAAGTCGCATGATCGACATGTTGGAGACTCGGCCTCTGCAGCAGAGCCCACGCTGCAAGATGTGATGGCAGCGATAGACAGGGTGCCAACCTTCCTCGGCAGGTAGATGGAATCCCTAGATCATAAACTTGATACAGTAACTATAGAAGTTAATTTGTTTCGAGCGGACCTCACGAAGACCAGTGAAAAAGTTAAATCGCTAGACATCAAAACCTCCAGTCTCACAGATGATGTGATTCTTTTACAGCAGGAAATTCATGAGCTTAAAACTTCCAGTGAGGCTGTCAGTCGCAAGTTGGATGAATATGAAGGGAGGGCCCGTAGAAACAATGTGCATATTATTGGAGTGCCTGAAAAGGCGGAGGGACAGGCTGCTGACCTTTCCGTCAAAGACATCATTCTCAACCACTTGAAACCCAAGAGCCTGGGACATTTCTTCACGATTGAAAGAGCACATAGAATACCAGGGGGAAGACCGCGACCTGGTGCACCTCCCCGGCCGATGATTGCGAGGGTGCTCAATATTAGGGACAGAGACATTATCCTGCAAGCCTCCAGAACGGGAGGTCCTCTCGAGAATGAAAACTCCACCCTAAGTTTTTATCCGGACTTTACGCAGGCGGTGCAGAAACAAAGGCAGACCTTCATGAGCGTCAAGCGGAAACTTCGGGATAAAGGACTCAAATATGCTATGCTGTACCCCGCCAAGTTGAGAGTTGAGTATGCGGGCAGGGCAATGTTCTTTGACAAATCCCGAAATTGCCTTGGACTGGCTGGAGACCATCTCCTCTCAGAATGATCAGCGGCGAATGAGTGGAGACAAAGAGGATGGTGCGCAAGAGCAAGAATAAGAACTAACACTGTTGCTGATGATGTCTGGCTAAATGGAGAGATGGGACTGTATGAACAGATTACGCGGATAAATCAGTTGTACACACTTTGTGTCACGGTCTGATGGAAGGTATGGGGACGGGCGGGAAAATCGGGGTCGTACTCCTCCTCAGGGTTACTTTTCGGTAGTTTAGTAGTTAGAGTATGGGGCGACAGGCACACTGCAAGTTGGGGGCGTAAAAACACAGTAAGCAGGGGTGCGGGGAGGGGGGTGGTGTTGCACGGGGTTTGTTTGGGGGTGGTAATGTATGTAATTTTTTTGTATTGTTGTTTGTAGGCATCGTATTTCAAATCTCTTTTCAGAATTGTGACTTGTTTATGGTGCAGGAACTGGAGGGGAGACTGACTCACTACATGTTTTATGATGGGGGTAGGGGGCTAACGGTTTTAAGTTGGAATGTAAATGGGTTGGGGGACAAAATCAAACGCAGTGTGGTTCTTCAGTTCCTTAGACGTCAAGCCCCGGATGTTGTACTGCTACAGGAAACGCATTTAGTGGGGAACTCTTGTAGAGCAATGCACAGAATGGGATACCGTTTGGTGGCGCATGCGGGGTTCACATCAGGATCCAGGGGGGTGGGGATTCTGCTTAGGAAGCCCCTCCCTATGGTGATTGACTCTGTTATCGAAGATGATAGGGGCAGATATATAAGGGTGTCGGGTCGCTGGGAGGGGCATACCCTCTCCTTGCTGTCAGTGTACGTCCCCCCAGGTATGCAAGCAACCACATTCGTGGATTTGGGGAAACTCCTACTGGACCTCCCGAGAGGTCTTCTAATTATGGGAGGTGACTTTAATGCTGTGGTCTCTGGTACTATGGCTAGGCATCCCCCGAGAGATACGGGGCGGGCGCAAAGATGGCTTCCTGAGTTCATGGATGCTGTGGGTCTGATTGACTGTTGGAGATTGCTTAATCCAGATCAACGGCAGTTCACTTTTCATTCTGGTACGCATGGTAGTCTATCACATATTGATCACTGTTTGGTGCCTGCGGCCCAGGCATATTACATCACAGAAGCTACACACCTAGCGAGAGGTATATCAATCATTCGCTGCTGTGGATCAGGTTTGATGTGTCCTGTGGGTCAAGCGGTAGGATAGCCCCCATTAATCTCTGGAACATACGCAATCCTAAAATCCGTAAGGAGTTGCTGAAGGCGATGGACCACTATTTTCGGGAGGATGAGGGATCGGTGTCATCCTTACTTTCGCTATGGGAGGCTTTTAAGGTGGTCATAAGAGGCCAGGCCTTGTCACTGATTGCAGGGGCTAAGAGGGATCGGAACGCAGAAATTGTGACAATAGAATCTGATATAGCTCGTATTGAGGCGGACTTGGAGCGAGAGGTGACTCGTGCTAAACTGCATGTCCTGAATCTTAAGCAACTCGAATATAGAGCGCTAGTTACTGAAAGTGCCAAAGCGCTGAGTAGAGAGCAGCAGGGTCGGATATATGTTGTCGGGGATAAGGCCGGGAACCTTATTGCATGGTTAGATTAGAAAGCCAGGGCCGATCGGGTCGTTCCCGAATTAGAGGCAGCTGACGGAACTTAAATAACGGATCCCCAAGGCATTGTGGATAATTTTGCAGAATATTTTCGTATAGTGTATACCTCAGTCGCGGGGCAGCCAGAAGAGGACTCTCACTTATTGTTGTGAGATATCCGCCTTCCAGGCCTGACTAAGGAAGATCATGACTTTATGGATAGTGCTCTCACTGTATATGAAGTGGCCCTTGCAGTGCGCTCCTTGTACTCTGGTAAGGCGCTGGGTCCTAATGGGAATCCGATTGAGCTGTATAAACTTAGACCCGATAGGATTGCCCCTTATCTTCGAAGTATGTTTATCGAGGCACGGGAAAAGGGAGTGCTGTCATATGATCAGAGAGTGGCATCTATTGTAACTATTCATAAGGAGGGGAAATCGAAGATCAATTGTGCTTCTTATAGGCCTATTTCTTTACTGAATACGGAGCCTAAGATTCTTGCTAAACTCTTATCCAACAGGCTTGTCACGGTTATTAGCGGTCTGGTATATGCTGATCAATCGGGTTTCATCCCCCATAGAAATACTGCCTTAAATATTCGCAGATTGCACGGGGTGTTGGGCAGAGCTCATACCCTGAAGGTACAGGCTGTAATAGCATCACTTGATGCAACGTTGGCCTTCGACACGTTAGAATGACCATGTTTGTGGGTAGTTTTGACTAAGTTTGGATTTGGACCGGAGTTTATTGGTTGGGTGCATCTGGTGTATACTGACCCTCTTGCGCAGATGGCAGTGAATAACCGGGTCTCTGCAACGTTTTGTTTGGGGCGAGGCACCCGACAGGGGTGTCCGCTCTCTCTCCTTTTATTTTCATTGGCACTTGAACCGTTGGCGGCCTGGATCCTCTGGGAGCTGTCCATTCGAGGTATTCGATGGTCCACTCAGGTGGAGGACAGGATCTCTTGGTATGCGGATGACATTCTGCTTTATTTAACTTCACCTAGAAAATCTTTGAATGTTGTCTTTGATGTTCTGGCCTCATACGGTAGGAACCCGGGGCTCACTATAAATTGGGGGAAATCCTATTTGTTTCTGCTGAGCGGTGATGCCCCGATTCCTCCGGGAAACTGCCCGATTCAAATCGCCGCGGATGGGTTTACATATCTGGGAATCTTTATTTCATTGGATCTCGCAGTCCCGCAGCCCTCCCCAACAGTCCCTGTTGGGGAAGGCTGCCCTTTTTAAGATGATGTCCCTACCTCGCTTTCTATACGCCTTTCAGAATACATTAGACTTAGTCCCTGCCAGTTATTTCCGAGAGGTGGAGGGGATACTGCGTAGTTTATTGTGGGAAGGTAGGCCTCATATTGCTTTGGCCAAATTGACGTTACCGTGGTATGACGGTGGTATCGCCCTCCCTGACATCAGAAGGTATTATTGGGCGTCTCAATTGGCAGCTATAAACCAAGGTACTTATGGGCCAGGCTCGGACCCTGGATACGCTATGGACAGATGGCTACTCCCGGGTGGAAATTATTGTAGAGATTTATATGCCAAATCGGCAGGGAAAATTTTAACGGGACCAACGAAGGTGGCGGTGCTAATATGGCATGACGCCACTAGTTCTTTGGGGTGGAGAGGCCGCTTAACGCTGGCCACTCCACTATTTGACTCGGACAGACTCGGGAAGCTTTGGAACACGAAAGGCTTTGATAGATGGGACCTGATAGGGATTGCTACAATTGGTGATATTTGGGTTAAGGGCAGGACTAAGACGTTCTCTGAATTACAAACTGAGTTTGAGTTGAATGGAGCGGAGTATTTCTGCTATGCGCAAGTTCGGCATGCGCTGCAGGCGGCAGTACCGGCAGGGGAGGAACTGCCCGAGGCCTCACCATTAGAGGATAGTATATTGGATGGGCATTTGCCGGATAGAACTATCTCCCTCATCTATAAAAAAAAATGATCAATCACAGAGCGGATCTCCTTGTTGAGTTGAAGGGCAAATGGATGGGAGATGGTATTGAACTGGATGATGAAGACTGGCAAACAGCTGTGTCATCCCCGAAGGAGGTAGCGATTACGGCGTGATTGAGGCTAGTCCAGTTGAAGATATTACACAGAGTGTATGTAACAGGTCCACGCTTGGTCAAGATGGGGCTTTCAGACGACGATTTGTGCAGGCGAGGATGTGGGCAGGTGGGCACGTTCCTTCACATCATCTGGGAATGTCGTTATATGGTGGATTACTGGAGTGCGATACATGATGTTATGCGAGAGGTGTTGAGGGTGCCATTTTTACCGGAGGTGAGGAGATATATCCTTAATATCTGGGAACCCACAGTTTTAAACATAGCACAGACCAAGTGGGCCACTCTAGGGGCAATGATAGCGAAAAGGAGTATAGCACTGAAATGGGGTTCCGGAAGACCACCTACGCTTGAGGAATGGAAAGAGAGCATGGACTGGTGTATGTTTCGTGAGAAGACCGTATACCTGGCCAGAGGCCGACCCCGTAAGTTGGTGACTGTTTGGGGGCTGTGGAATCGAACACAGGGTTGAGATTTGTGTACCACCGGTTGACCCTCTTTTGGATATACTTGCATCCCCGTGACCATTGACTGTGACGGTATCTCGTGTCCCCTCCTCCTCCTTTCCCTTCACATCCCCCCAAGTATATATGATCTGTTGTAATGATATTTGGAAATGTCTGACCTCTGTTCTATGCACTTTTTTAATGCCTTGTATTAATAAAAAAAGAAATATAAAAAAATATATATATACAGATGAACAGTCCTGGTTTGATTTTTATAACGAGTTCGTTGGAAACAAATGGAAAAATTATTTGGTGTTTCTAGTGAAATCACCTTAAACTTTGTAATACGTTGCTTACAATTATCTACAGTACAACATTGTACATTCTGTTCCACCTTTTCTTCTATTAATATCTCAGTTTCTGCACGGTTTCCTGAGGACCAAAGTAACTATGCTGAATTTCTTCAGAGACATTTCTTGCATCTGATACAGATGCACGGAAAAGAGTACCGTTCAATTTTTTTTAATATTAGTGCTGGAATTTTTGCATAATACAATGTTCGGATTAATTTTCTGATTTGAGTATGATGAACTGGTAACATTCTGAATTGGTGAAAAACACTTTGGTATACTTTTTTAGAAACACAAGCCAGAGAATGACTTTGCAAGCCAGTATTTTCTCTCACTCTGCAAGTCTAGTCCTTTCCACATCTTAATCTTTTGTTTAACACTTTCCTTAATATAGTTATGAAAGAAATTGCATACAAAAATTAATAGATTCTTAACTTACAGTATAAATACTACTACAATTGCAAGTGTTCACTAGAGTTTTAGGACGTCTCCCTAAAAGTTCCTAAGCTAACACTTCTTTTGCATTTCTAGGAACTATTTTCTCTTTCAAAATAATCTCTCAGCAGACTCCTTGGGTGATATTTGGGCCGGATCTCATATGCTCTCCCTTCAAGAGTTACAGCAGAACTTTGCTCTTTCTAAGATGCAATTCTATCGATTTTTACAGCTGCATCACGCTTTAGAGGTTCATGTTCTCTCTGGTATAGTTCTCCCTCAATTTAGTCCCATTGAGGTCAAGTTGATGAGGAGAGCACTGGGAAACGGTGCTATCGTGAAGATCTGAATAGGACCCGTTACCCCGCACACTTTCACTCCGCGTGCCATTACCCCACAGTTTTTACACCGCAATATCTTTTACAATGCGGGGCTTCACAACTCAATCTATTACAACACATTCCCCATTATAATGTAATTTACTATTCTCCCTCCACTGTGGAGTTACTTTGGTGAATGCCTCATAATAGTTTACGGTGTAAAGCCCTGCATTGTAAAAGATTTTGCAGTGTAAAAAATGTGGGGTAATGGCACTGCGGAGTAACACATGCAGGGTAAAGGATGTTTCCTCTCAGATGTACCGTACCTTGATTATAAATGCCCCTGAGGTGCTACATGTTGAAAATGGTCCTTTTTGCAGGGTTAACTGCAAACTTTTTGCTTCTTCCTCCTATTTTACCTCACCAATTTTTACTGGCTGTAGCACTCTGGCCACTTTACCACTGCTAATCAGTGCGAATGCTCTCTGTGTTAATTGTTATTATGATTCGTTATCCATGATTGGCATATTTGATTTACTGGTTAGTCCCTAGTACAGTGCATTATGTGTGTCCAGGGCCTGTAAATCAATTGCTACTAGTGGGCGTGCAGCACTCATTGTGACTCCCACATGAGTAGCCCTGTAAAGTGTTTCAGAGCAACCACTGTAGTGTCTGCGCGCGCAGTTTGTAAAAGCCATGTTGCTGGCAAGTGCGCCCACTTGCCAGTCCCTAACCTTCCCTTTTCTTACATGTAAGACACCCCTCAGGTAGGACCAAGGTATCCATTGGCAGGGTGCAGTGTATGTAAAAGGTAGGAAATGTTCTGGTGTGTTTTACATGATAGTAAAATGCTGCCAATTTCGTTTTTTTTACTATTGAAAGGCTATATGTCCCATAGACTAACCTTGAAGTTGCTTTATAACATCTTACAAGCATAACTTTCCATTGGGACAAGATTGGTAAAGGAGTTTAGGCTCCCTGAACTCACACTTTAATAATAACACTTTAATAACACATCTTTTAGTAAAGATGGATTTTAAACTGTGTGCTTGAAAATGCCACTTTTAAAAAGTAGGCATTTTCTTGTCTAACCATTCTGTGTGCCTGTGCTGGTTTGTGTATTGACTGTCTGGTTTTGGACTGGAAGGAGCTAGAGATGTGCATCCACTGTAGACAGCCACTGGGGGGCGGGGGGGGGGGGGGTTTGAGGTGTGTCCTGCCTTTCCTGATTCCTCATAGCTGGGCTGAATAGACCTTGGCTGCATTAAGAGTGGTGGAAGGAGTTTCCCTTGCACATGAATAGGTTGAGTCTCCTTTGCACAATGCCATCTCAGCCCAGTGGCCCCTTGTCCAAAAGAGGACAGAACTGGTTTGGACAGGGCTCCGAGACACCTGCCACAAAGAGAACATAGACAAAATGGGGTATAAGTATTGGCCCTTAAACCCCAAAGGATTAGATCACTTCTGGGCTCAAGATGAACCTCTGCCAAAGAAAAGAGCTGGAGAGCTGTAAGGAGAAGTAGTGCCCGTTGCTGTCTGTCCTTTGCTGGGTAATCCTGCAGTTATTGCTTCTGCCAAGGAGAGCACAAAGACTGGAACTTTGCTGTGAACCTGCTTGAAGAAGAATCTCCAAGGGCTTATGTGGGCTGGCCTTCTTTTCTGAAGTCTCAGGGACACAAAGACTTCACCTGCAACTCACTGACCAGCACTTGGACTCCTCTGTAGATGTCCGTATATGAAAGGGTGCCAATTCCGCTTCCTGGGCCCTAAGAATTATGTGGTTGTTACTGCAAAGTGAGAAAAATAACTCTGATGCTATCAGTGATGCTGCAACTTGCACCGAGGCTAGGGGCACCAGTCATAAAGTGCACGACTGACCACCTGCCCCGCTGCTCCGATGTGTGCATGTATCTGCCTTCCTGATGCCACAGCTTGCACCAACGTCGTCACTGCCAGCATCTGCATCCCGTTATTGCGGAGCCAATAATGGACTAGGGTGATTTCACAAACTCTTTGACTTCCTCTGTCCTGCATTCAACACATTGCTTCCCTTCAGATACGACACCTTGCCTCCCCCATGGCACCCAGGTAACCTGCCTCGACCTCGGCACAGACACCTCCCATCCACGATGCCATGCATCATCATGTCAGGTGAGCTGTCGGGACTGCTGTCCCAAGCGTCCCACCAGTTCTGGTGTTGGGCAGTACCACTCCAGGTGGGAGGGTGCCTTTAGGGGGAGAAAGACCCCAGTGAGATGACTACTGGATCAGGGGTTGTCAGCTCTGAGGTCAGAGCACCTCAGGACTGACACTGGTGAGGCCACTTCTGGTCTGGGGGTCTTCATGCACTGTCAGGCAGACAGGAGGCTAAAGACCTATGATAGGCAGACTATTGCGCAACTTATATGGAGTGTGTTTCCCTGGGGGAGTACTCCCCATAAGTCCTAGCTTGCCAGGCACAGGTCCAGCCTAAGGGTATGGATCCTGGGATGGAGGGCCAGCTTCAGAATGTCCCCCTGACCTGGAGGAAGGGGTGACTGCTAACAGTGCTCCCACTGGTTTGTCTTCTGGGAGTAATGCTCCGGGTGGGTAGGGAGAAGGAAGCCTCACGCCTTACCCCTGTCCAGACTAAGGGTACAGACCCTAGGCTTGTACACCAGTTGCAGGATAGTACCCATGAACTTGTGGGAGAATTGTGCGGTACACCTGCCACAGGTGCCCTGACAATTCTGGAGTCTGGGGGTACCACTCCGGGGGAGGGTGCGGAGCCCCAGGGAGGTGGACCCGGTGGTGTGTCTCCCACACCATCTCCAGTCCAGCCTCAGGGTACAGAACCTGGGCTGGTGAGCCAATATCAGGATGCTTCAATCCAGTGGCACAGTGAGCCTGGGACCTACATCTGGACGTACCCGGCGCACTTAGGGCGAGAAAGCTAAAGACACACAATTGATGGATGGAACGCAGAACAAATCAAAACATTCACCCTCAGTCAAGAGATCTGGGTTAAATCCATCATTCTTTTGCTCACCATGCCACCCAAATTTAGACCTGGTCATTTGCAAATCAGTCTCGACCCTGTGCCTCATGGGAACAGTCTAGCCTGAACTGCCAATCCAGGTCCTCCCTAGACTGGAAACAAGCATCCATGGACCAGTTTCAGGGATTCACCCCTCAGCAGCCAGGATAGCTTGAATCCTGTGGCACATTGAGCCCGGGACCCACGTCTTGGCATACCTAGTGCACTTAGGGCAAGAAATCTAAAGACACACAATTGATGGACGGAACGCAGAATAAATCAAAACATTCACCCCCAGTCAAGAGATCTGGGTGAAATCCATCATTCTTTTACTCACCATGCCACCCCAGTTTGGACCTAGCCATATGCAAATCAGTCTTGATCCTGTGCCTCGCATTAACAGTCCAGCACAAACTGCCAAGCCAAGTCCTCCCAGGATGGAAACAAGAATGCTAGGACTTGTCTCAGGGTTTTACCCCTCATCAGCCAGGATAGCTGGAATCCAGTTTCACAGTGAGCCTGGGACCCACGTTTGGGCATACCCGGCACTCTTAGGGCGAGAAAGCTAAAGATACAAAATTGATGAACAGAACAAACATATTACCTACATTGCACCTATCTCACCCCCGAAAGGTTGTCCCGGGTGGGACTAAGAACCAGCTCAAGCTGTGGCCACTGCACTCATGCCCCACTGGATGTTTTTCATATGGTATGATCTCGCCCAAGTATAATGAAATACTGGGCAAGGTTAATAACTGAATTATCTGATGTTATTGGCCTGTCTTTGGGACTTTCTCCCCTCTGGGTTCTCTTGGGAGTAGAATATGTAATCCGAGGCACTCGAGCAGACAGAGCTTTCCTAGGCACTGCCCTGCTGGTAACTAAAAGAGACATTGCTTCACACTGGTAGGCAATTATCACGCCAAAGCTGTCGAAATGGAGATCAAGAGTAGACTGAACTGACAAATCAAACTGTAAAGGATTGGAGAGTAAATGGAGATCCTCTAAAGACATCCTCGATAAATATTATTACAAAGTAACGCAAGGAGCCTATCACGCTAGAATTGGAACAGCACACAGACTCTATACTTTTCAATATAATTGACCAAACAGGGAACTCCACCAAAGAACTATTCAAGGTCCTAAAGGAGCAGCCTAAACCCACGTGCATGCACCTCAACTATTGTTGCCTCTCAGATACTCTGTAACACCCTAGTTACCCACTGTGAAACTAAAATAGGGAATATCTATTGTAATTTCCACTACAACTCTACTGCTCCAATCTATATGTGTACTGCTAGCTCTTCTTGTAATAACCCTCATGCAATGTTGGAGAGGTTTGAGCCTACTGCGCAAGCACACCTGCTAGACCTACTAGCAAAAACAAAATCTGGCTCCCTTTCTGACCAGTGTCCCCCTCACATTATATCTATGCTTTCCACCCTTCCTGCATCCTCAGTTACATCTTTATGCAACCTATCCCTTTCCTTAGCTGCAGTTCCTCTGGAATGGAAAGCCGCCCATGCCATACCCATCCTAAAAAATAAATTGCGGATCCTATCGATCTGGAAAATTATCGTCCTAGCTCTCTCATTCCTTTGATAGGCAAGGTGTTTGAATCTTATGTTAACAAACAGCTTTCCTCCTACTTGGAGAGTCATCATCTGCTGGGCGCTTCCCAATCGGGTTTTTTCCCCTTCTACAGTACTGAAACCGCTCTCCTAGCGGTAGTAGATTCACTTAGCCTAACCCTGCACGCCGGCACGCCAGCGATGCTGGTTCTTCTTGATTTGTCAGTGGTGTTTGATACTGTGTCACAATCCATCTTGATTCAATGCCTCTATGAGATAGGGATCCAGGGCACTGCCCAAAATTGGCTCATAGACTTTCTTAAGGACAGGACTCAAAGCATCACAATTACCCTTTTCAATCTAAGACTTATTTCCTGGACAAGTGAGTTCCTCATGGCTCTGCTTTGAGCCCTACGCTTTTTAACATCTATATTGCCCCCCTCGCTCAGCTAGTCAAGTCCTGTGGTTATGAAACACTCTCCTATGCAGACGATACCCAATTGGTTATTTTTTTGGGCAGGACACTGAGAATGTTACACATTGTTTTATCGCTTGCATGAGGAAAATTGCCATGTGGATATCCCTGAACGGACTTAAGCTAAACAGGGACAAAGCAGACATTCTACTGTTTGGCAAAGCACAGCTTCACTGGACAGATGAATGGTGGCATGCCTAACTTAGTCATGTTCCCTCTCCCAGAAACACAGCAAGAAACTTGGGTTCTCTGTTAGATAACAAGTTATCTATAAAAGACCAGGTGGCATCCACTCATGGCATGTGCTTCGGGACAATGCGTCTTCTGAAGAGGATTTTTCAGTGGCTTCTGCAGACCTCTTGGAAGACACATGTCCAGGCTCTGATAATCAGCCACCTTGACTATGGAAATGCACAATAAATCTCTTCTATCTAAAATGCAGATGGTACAAAATACTGCATCTCAAAGCACTATATTGGCTCCCTATAAAGAAAAGAGCAATACTCCTTTGCCTGATGCATATCGCCCTGTCAGGCAAAGGACCCAAATACCTACAGGACAAACTGGTAAGTTATCTTACTAGAAGAAATCTCAGATCAAGGAGTCAACTTCCTCTTTGTCCCTGCTATATCCGTACATCTAAGTATGGTGGACGAGCCTTCTCGTTTCTTGCTCTGTCCCACAGGAACAAACTTCGCTTGTTCATTAGGGCGTGACCTCAGTTCTCAGGCTTTAAAAGCAGTTGCAAGACCTGGCTGTTCTAATGGCTGCTTCTTGACGTATATGTTGCTCAGCGACGAGATGCCCCTCCGTGGGTGTGTCGTTGCAATGTACCAACTATCCATTAACATAACTCGTGAGTCCAACCGAAAAAAAAACATGCATATGAAGCACTGGGTTGTCCAGCTAAACATGTTAAGGTCTGGGGCAGATGGCTTGGAGGGGATCGGGTGGTGATATTGAATTTCTGTGATTCGCTGTTCACGCACTGCTTGACATGAAATTATGTACCATGGTGTACGTATTACACTGATTTAAACCCTGAGTGTGGGGGATGCATTTGGGGTTGTTCTCAGAACTGATATCGTGACTTGTTCTTCCTTTTATAACAAAATCAATAAAGTTGTTTATCAAAAAAAAGGTTAGGATGAATAAAATCTCCAATGGACAATGGCTTTAGACAGGCCAAATCAATGATCAGGCTCGCTTTTCGTTAGTTACTAGGGAGACATTTTATTATAAAGCAAATGAGCAGGCTGGTAGGATGATGAGCAGGCATTGATTAGCTGGATAGTCAATAACTTATTTTACATTTCAGTTGACCAGCACAGATGTTACAGATGTTGTTGTGGTTCTTTAGATTGAACAAGGCGTTTTGCTTCCTGGTATCCAATTTAAACTAAACACATGCCACTAAAATGGCTTTCTTTCAGCATGAGATGCAATGCTGGCAGAGAGAAAGCCCACAAAGGGGATTGATCTTGGCAGAGCTTTATATGAGCAGCAAATGAATGTTTCTCAGAACAGTAATCAGTCTGAGCTTCTTAGCATATTTCAGTGTTTTGGGAAATACTTCATTTTCAAAGAATATTGGGCGCCTTGCATTCAGCATCATTGAGACACGGCTGTTTGGATACTCATCTGTGAATTGCAATACAAAGCAAGTTTTATTGGTTCCATTACTGTGGATGTATTAAATGTGTCTATATTTTGCTTTTTGAAGAGGATGCCAGGTTGAAAAACTTTTAATTGGCAAGGTAGACCTCATACGATGAGCTCAGAACAAATTCTATGAAAACCACCAACTGTCCTTTGTTGCTGTTTTCCCCCTTTTACAACAAAGAATTAAATATAAGTGTTCTCTTGCTTGCCATAACAGTGGAATTGTTTAATTGCTAAATCAGGAACTTGGGAAGTCTATTCCGGTTTCTTTTAATCCGAAAAAATGTACAGAACTGCACAACATATTTGGGTAAATGTAATTTGTCTGCAGTATCAAAACACATTACACTGTAATAAAGATACCGTCGAAAGACAATTTTAAAGCTCCTAACCATAAGAAAAGTCTTCCCAGAGTGCAAACAAAGGCTGTTCGATTAGAGGTGTAGAATTTCAATTGCCAGCAAAATGTTGCTGGAGCAGCAATCCCAAATGAATCCACAATGTTAGTTGAAACAGTCAAAGGCCTGTTCATAAAGGATCTTTAGGTAAAGCTATCATTGAAGATTGCAGTGGCTGCTCCTCCACAATGGCAGAGGATTCATCCCCACTGATTCAGAGCCAGCAGCTGAGAAATACATAATATTTTACTATTGTTTTATTTTTCAGGTGCTGGCTGGGCCAGCGTCTACAAGAACGGGCGGGGCTGGGCCATGGAAGAGGGAAGGAGGAGCAGTGGATGTGCACTTTAAAGCGTGCATGTAAGTTTGGCTTGTCATCTTAGGACTGCCAAACTGTCATGCATACTTAGGTGTCTCCAACCAGGCTGTATTGCACAGCTGGGTTAGAGAAACAGCACCAACTCCCTGTGCCTAAGCAAGGGTAAATCTAGCCCACTCAGGCCAATCCCCATCCTGCTCTTGTGCTTGAGAGCAGTGCAGTGATTTAGTGGGGAGTCCGTGATGTTGTCCCAGGGATTGCTGGGACCAGGAACTGGTAGCAGAGGAGTGCGAGGAGGCCGGCAGCACCAGGTAAGTGTTTTTTTTAAACTTTATTATTAACGCCCCCCCGCAGCGCACTTCCCACATTCCCCCTGTACCCCTAGACCTCCTAATCCTGCCCGCCTGTACCTGTTTTGCCCGTAACTGGAAGATTTTGGGGAAGACCCCTCTTGTCCTGAAAATGTCTGACAATGTATCCATTACTCTAGATTCTGTGGCACTAAGAAAACTTAATTTGCCTACCAGGTTCACTAATACTCCTGAAAATAAACTGTAGAAGTAACAACATTTTTAGATTTCACCTCCAAAGTCCTTACAAAATCCCTTGTTATAGAAAAAAATCTTTAAAAGGGTTTAGAGTCTAACCATTACTTACCGTTGTTTGGCTTTCTTACCACTCTAGTTTCCTTGCTTCTGATTCATCAGCACCTCTTGCTTCCTTTTCTGCCTTGAGTGTTTGGCCATTCGATGGAGCATGAACCAAGTACAGTTTCCTGTCCGCAACCAGTTTCTTGTCCACAGCCAGTGTCCTTCCACTGGCAGTGCACTTCCGCAAGTACTTTTTTAAAAACTTTCTTCTTAGCACTTCACTCAAGTGCATGTGTTTGTAATCAGTCTCCCCTCTTTGCATTGGCCCTGTCATCTTGCTGCCCCCACATCTTGTTTGCCCACTCCTGTGTCGCTTGTTTCCTCCTTCCCCTGCTTCATTTCGTGCCCCATCATGACCATCTAAGTTTTAACCCCTCCACCGTGGGGCTCATTCCCCTGCTGTGTTGAGGGGAGGAGGGGCGCACGCAGTGCAGCTGTGCTCATGACGAGCTGAACTCGTCACAACCACGCCCGTTCCAATGAAACGCCCAGCACAGCAGGGGAATTATCCCCGCATGGGCGAGGGGCAACGGTCATGATGAGCTCAGCTGGTCATGAGCACAGCACGACCGTGCCTCATGACGAGCTGAGCTCGTCATGAGCAACATCTTTAAAAAAAGATTGGAAATGCCAATAGGTCTTGCGTATGCGCAACCTATTGGCTTTGCCATTGCTTGTTAGAAGACCAAGCTGCAAGGCCAATCTTCATGTAATCAGTAGCATTTGTTCCAGTTGTGGATGCCTATTGTATGTGGGTCTCTCGTGGCAGATGATGAGTTTCCTTCAGCTTTCAATACTGTGGTCAAGCAGGCGGGCTTTGGTCTTCGGCAACAAAGTATTGTATTGTTATTTATATAGCGCGGTTGCTGCCCAATGGGCGTCCAAGCGCTGAAGTGTGACGACAGAACTGGGAGTGACGGAAGGTTTATGATTCGATGGATTTGGCAAACAGGTAGGTTTTCAATTGTTTGCGGAAGGAGAGTAGGTTTGGATTAGTTCGGAGATGCAAAGGAAGTGAGTTCCACATCTTAGAGGCGTTTAGGGAGAACATCCTTCCTCCGGACCTAGCTCTTTTCACTCTGGGTACCGTGGCCAGGAAGGCCTCCGTGGATCGAAGGTTTCTCTTTGGGTGGTATTGGGTGACTAGCTGTGCGATGATAGCTGGACCAGACTTCCAGAAGGCCCGGTGGGCAATACATAACGCCTTGAATGCCACTCTCTGTCGGACTGGAAGCCAGTGTAGGCTATGGACCAGACTTCCAGAAGGCCCGGTGGGCAATACATAACGCCTTGAATGCCACTCTCTGTCGGACTGGAAGCCAGTGTAGGCTATTCAGTGCAGGTTTCGCTGACTGAGTCCATGGAATTTGTAGCAGGGTGCGGGCTGCGCAGTTCTGCACCACCTGTAGCTTGCGTAGGGTAAACTCGGGGGCTCCAACATAAAGGGCATACAAAGGATCCCTGTATGTTGTAGATTCATTGCTGGTAGCTTATTTTATCCAGTAGACTAGATCACCATTTGTAGATAGGGACTTCTCTAGCGTTGTACAGATGTACGGGACTTTTAAGTTATCACAAGTCTGTTACATTTTTAGAAAGAGTTTTTTTATTCTCATGTTCTTCATCAGCGCCTCCACTCAGTAGCTGGGGTGGAGGGAATCCCATTTGCACTCACTCTTTCCTTCATGTTTCACCAGTCAAAAACTGTTTTGCTTTTCCCACCTGCAATGTAGGGTACTGTAGGGCTTACCATCAGAGCAATACTTCATAAGCATGCATGTTCAACTACTTCTCTTGCTTAATCACAATGAGGCGTTGTATTTTCAGTCACATAAAATTGTCCTATAGTGAATGGTCACTTGCCTCTAGGATGGTTAACTTTGGATGTATCATCGCTGGATCCAGGGAACAACGGACCCAATTACCCAGCCAGTAATAACTGTTGGGACTGGGTTGGAGTGCAACCCAGATTGGTTTCCTGCTCCCACGTAAACCTCAGCCATGACAGAACGAGATGCTTCCCCTTGCCAGTCTACAGCTCCCCCTGCACACCTTTACATTCCCTACTATCATCCCTTCTTCTCCTGCCCTCAGGAGCCATCCGTTCAGATGCATCACCTGTTCAGAGAAGGTGGTAAATGTGAGCCATAATTCCACGAAGAACAGGAATACAATGAGGCATTCAGTCTTGCAAAGCCAGGTCTGCATGGTTATGCCACATTCCAAGGAGATAAACTTGCAATTGCATGGTATTGGTAGATGTTACTGCACAGTATTGTTTTTATGGGTGTGATTTATGACCCTGCCAGCACCGTCAAACTCCTATTCAGTGCCAAAAGCAGAGGTCCTTTTTTTGGACAAGGACAGAATTGAAAAATCAAAGATCATATCACAGAAAGTGTCCATGCATGCAAAAGGCACTTGGTGCACTTTGATATTACACAAAAAAGGTAAACACCAGATGCACCCCCAAGAACAAACTGGACACTTTTGCTATATTAATTTATTATGGCCAGTGCCATACCGCAAAATGATGACCCCCTGTGCTTCATTTGAAGAGGGGCCCCGAGTCTCCCATATCTCACAGGTTGGCTTTAGACTGAATAGAAGCCCCTAAAACGTTGGACCCCATGAATGGTTAGGGGACCCTCTGCTCTGGAAGGGCTCTGAGTTACGCCTTTGAATATGTCCCCTTGGATCATAAGAGACTGCATCACTTATGCAGAAAGTCTGCTATATTGATTCGGAAGGTTAACAATTTTGGTATGGTCACGGGTGAGCATCTTTAATGAAAATTCAAATAAACTGCACTGCCAAGAATACCTCTTTCATCCCTGCATTCTTTGTAAAATCATACTAGACCTGATTATTAATCACAAAAACTGACTGAAAAATCTAGGTGGACCGAAACTGCTGATTGCAAGCCTTTGGAAAGTGGCCGACTTACAGACAAAAGCTAATTAAATTCACCAAATAAATATAGTCACTTTAAATGTTAGTGTCTAGTATATGAGTTGCGAAAACCTGTATCCTAGCTCTGTGGAAGACAAATCTAACAGCAATTGAGCTTTTAAGATAACCAACTCTTTGACACAAGGCTTCTTCTGACAGCCAATAGCTAGTCCCACATTTAGGAGTTTGGGTGCCGTTTTTGTCATCTTGGTCCAAATTTGGGGAATTTCCGCCTGAATATTTTTTGTGTTGAAGCTTCTGGTTCTCTAATATTCTCTTAGAAAAATTGCAGGCCATTTTAACTTCTGCTCCCAGCACTTGTATACAAACATTGCAATATACTAATGGCATAAATTAACAATGTGTCGCCATATATGAGTCATGTTGGGAGTCTACATACACAGCATGGGTCAGAGAACTTACTAATCACAAATGCAGGAGTAGGTGGGTTCAACCTTGCCGATGTCTTTATTCTCAAGTGAAAGTGTGCGATAGTTTTGGATTGTTTTATTGTTCAAATGGCAATTCTTTAAAATTGAGGGTTTTTGCAACAAAATTGCTCACAGTGCCCTATACGTTTATACCAATCAATTTGTGGGTGTTCTTGTCTTGCATAGTGAATAGGCTTTGTTAATTAAAGAAAAGTTCCCTGACTGACTAGAGTGAGAAAACACAGAGACAATTCTAGTGGATAAACCTCTGTTTGCCCTTAAAAAAACTTTTTTTTAAACGTGTTTGGCCGAGAAGAACATGACTATTGGGAATCTCCCTCTTTCTTTGCAAACACTAAGCAGGGAAGAAGTAATTAAATAGCATGTTTCATATTAAAATATACTTGAAACTTTGCCTTGGGATTGAGTACCGACTAAAAGTTAATCAACAGTCTGTGTAACTAAGTTTTCAAGTAGCCTCTCGTTTTACATTATATAAATTTGGAAACACTCTTTATTTGAACAGACACTATATAAAGCACAGAAGAGCATGTGATAAAGAAGTCCTACTTAACAATTATTCTCTGTTATTGCGTTCATTAACTTCATTAACTTCAGGTGTTTTTGCATTTAATACTTTTAAAGAAATCTTACTCAAAGTGGCTGTTTTCTCGAGTTGTAATATATTTACCTTAAGGCTAGAATTGGTCAAACAAGAGATCAATTTTTGGGAGAGATCGATATTTCCATTCGTTATTAGTTTCCAACGAACTACATCATTAGTACTAGTCTGCTACTATATAGGAAAATAAGCACCTTCTGAGGCTTTTCCAAATGTCAAGGTCATATATCCCCATTTCGAAAAACTGAGCAATAGTGTGCCCAAATATACTTGCAGTGCTAAGAACGTAGGCCCCAGGGGGTGGATGGATGGACACATGCTATAGCGTTTGTTAGAAACTGAAGACATCTAAAAGAGTGAATGAATAAACTATACAGATTAGTAGTTTTCGCTAACATCATATTGGACAGAAAAACAAAATAAAACTCCTCAAGGGAAAACAGAGCATGTTTGCACTTTGGGTTGGTGGCAAAATAACTGATCTGGCAGCTAGAGATTCAAAAGGCTATTGGGCACAAGAAGGAAGGGGTACAGCACTGTAAAGTACAATTGGGCACAGGAAGGAAGGGGTACAGGCACTGTAAAGTACAATGACAGATGCAACTATAGCCCCACGTTACTGGATGGTATACTTTTCAGATGTAGTAACCTCTGAGGATGCCAGTGAGCTAGCACGTAAACTCAATAGATAAGATTCACAGGCAATGTCTTGCAAGATTATTCAAGATGACGTAAAAGGTTACCACAAGGGTATGGAGTAATGCATGAGACTACAAGTTTTAGCTTTAATAAAGAGGCAGTTTATTGTCCTCACAACTTTAACCATGATTACAAGTTGGGCGGAGTAGTATCCCAGGGAGGTATATGTTACAAAGTAAATACCTCTCAGGAGTCCAGATAGTTATTCCATGAAGTATATTTATTCAGGTTGAGGTACAGAGGTGGTAGGTAGATAGTACAAGGTAGTTGGCAGTCCAAGATGAAGATGGTATGAGCTGTTTCCCTCCGCTCAGCCAGGAGTCAACTGTCCTACAGCAGTCACAGAACATTCTAAGACATCAGTGAAGATTCTAAGAGCTCCCAGGCTGAACAAGAAGGAAAGACAGGGTGGAAGAAAGCAAGAGGAGGAAAGACCTTATAACAGTATACTTTTCCATGTTATCACAAAAGACTTGGTTTTCCTGTACCCAGTGAGCTCACTAAAATAGATTGGTGGTTGAGGATGTGGGATGTGACCGTCATCAACATCACCATGAATGCATGACATGCTCCTGTCAACCAACCCAGTGTCTGTTGCACCATCAGAGGCCAGCTGCCCTGCGGCAATCTTACCCCCATACCCAACCCCACTGTAACCTACCTTCTCAAAGAAGGCAGTTATTAGCTGTAGAAATGGGCCTGTTCTTCAGCCTGCAACAGGGATTGGTATGCTGCTTCCAATTGGGAACAATTGTTAGTATGTTACAAATGGCGTTGGAAGTTTCCTCATGTATCAATGTGTCATGAGGCTAGAGCTGGGCCCAGTTTCAAATAAGGCCAGACCTGGAGTGCCCTTCACCCCGATTCTGTGTATGATAATTTGAGCAATACTGTAATTGCGATGTTGAAGTTTGGCTTGGACTACAAGTCTAAATGGCTGTAACACCGACTATTGGCTTTCCAGAAAGGATGAATCGATCTGTACACAATTGCTCAGGATTTGAAAGTAATGCCCTGCATTAAAAGAAGAATGAGGAAAATTACTGAATAGGTTTGCGTTTTTTTATTAGAGACCGAGTTAACAATACGTCTTAATGTGATCATTTTAAAAGACAGATGTTATATTATGGGGGCGGGGGGGTTGAGGGCTGATGACTGCAAAACTGTAGTGCCTCAGTCTGTGTGTATTCTCTGAAGGGCATGTGTAATTTGCAGAATATTTAGCTACCATAAATTTTATTGTGCTCCTAGAATTCTCTTGTTGAGGTCCAGCTTAAGGGGGACAGGAGAAAGGAGTAGGCTTTAAACCTTGGATTTAATTCTGTGAGGATATGAATCTAAATTGCATGGCAGAATAGAATGTTGCCATACTTTGGAAAGACAGTTATTTTTACAACAGAGCAGACCTAAACAGCAACTGACCAGTGGATCTGTATTGATAACTATATCAACTGCGGATGCAGCTATTTCTGCTCTGGGACATAAGTGAAGGTTCTCTGTAAGGGCTCGCAGCGTATGGGGCACTCAATGTGTGTTTGGACTTTGGTAGAGGAAACTTAGATTGTGCCATTAGGACCTGCTTCGGTAATCAGCACTGTTGGCAAGAATTAAACCAGGCCCTATGTGTGATGAGGTCATTACCTTTCTGAAAGGAAAAGTTCCTGTCAGAGACACTGATTGGCTGAAAATCAATAGATCTACTCAAGAGGCAAAGGAATCAGTGCATGCTTATTACAAGCGATTGCTACATGTGAAACCCGGAGAAAAGTGATATGGGGAATTTTGTGTCACAGTTCGTTCTTGGGTTACGATCAGAGATTAGTATGCACATACAGAAAAATTTGATTTGTTGACAGACAAATCCTTTGGACGACATCCTGAGGTATGAAAATAGTCTAGTGATGAGTAAGAGATGAAGCAGAAAAGACTTAAGGAGAATTTTATTCTCGCACAGACAAAATTAGCTCACAAAGGATTCCAGAATCAGTCATTTTTAAGAAACATTAGTGGAATGCAAAGTGCTGGTTTTCATGTTGGATGTCAGGTTGCTCATGGAGGAGTTGGTGTTTCCCAGGTTAGAGGTAGAGGTTGATCCAAATTCCAGTATAGACATTGAAACATTGAAGAAGTAAACTCCATGTACTTTTTAAACAAAATTGAGCATTGTAAGAGGGAATGTAGACAGAATCTGAATAGAGTGAGTGGTGATGGGCAAATATATGAAGCAAACCAAAAGCAGATACAGAATATTCCAGTTCAGATGCCTGCACAACAAATACAGATGCCAGTACAATCACAAGTTCCTACGGTGCAGGTTTCACGAGCTCCAATATTCCCAACAGAATATGGGAAATCCCAGGTAATTATGAATCAAGCAGAGAGCAAATCCAAACCCATTTCAAAATCAGAAACTATTCCGGCAGTTCCCCACGTTGGAAAACAAGAGTTTTGACTCTGACAATTCCCGATGAAGCTGCCTGAGAGGTGAGGAAGATTGCGTACCTGGTGCAGTCTTAGAGGTACACCAAAGTGGCCCATTTGCAGAAGGCAAAGTTAAATCCCACCATGTGCCATTTCTTATTGACACTGGAGCTACCCAATTGACTGTTAAAACAGTGGATGTTCCAGATCTCCCCCTCTCGGGAAAGAAATTCCAATTTATAGGTGTTATGAATAAACAAATAACTAATCCTGTTTCGGAGAAAGTGCCTGTAAAAAGTGATTCATTTGAAGAGAATTATCAATTTGAAGTATGTGAATCAAGTCCTGTAAATCTGTAAGGAAGGGATCTTTTGTGCGAGTTAAATCGTACAATTTACTTCACTCTGTATGGTGTTGAATTATTCCAAACACATGATGAAGATGCTGAATTCAAAATGGCCCGATAAGTAACAGCTGTAGGATTATATCCAGGGGGATAGTAGGGGATTTGCCTCTCAATTTAAAAGATACAGTAAACCCAAAGGTATGGGACTTTTCAGGAAGCTACATCGGCCTAATAAAAGGTGTAGAACCAGTCTGAATTACAGTAAAACTGAATTCAATTATCCCAAGAATGACACCTCATAATTTAATGTCAGAGACAGTAGCAGGAATTACACTAGTGATTGAGAACATTCTAAAACAGGGAATTTTAAAAGAAATTGTTAGAAGCCCTTGCAATACACCCATAATGGGTTTAAAGAAACCCAATGGGAAATACCGGATTGTACAGGACCTTCGAAAGCTTAACAACATAGTTGTTCCATGTTGTCCCAGGGTTCAGAATCTAACAACAATACTTTTACAGATTCCTTTTACTGCAGACAGCTTTACGATCATGTATCTCTGTCAGACTTTCTTTTCTATTCCATTGAATGAGGACAATCAATACTTATTCTCAATAGTATTTAACAATAGAGTTTTGGCGTGGTGCAGAGTTCCATAAGGGTATCCTGAGAGTACATCAATCTTTAAAAAGTTCTTGAAAAATAATTTTGAGACTGCAGATGCCATGAAATACAGTTCTCATGTAGTACACAAATGACCTACTTGTGGCATCAAATATACGAGAAGTGTGCAAAAAAGATACATGCTTTACTGAATCATTTGGCTGAGAATGGACATAAAGTGACTCAGAGCAAGCTACAATATTGTTAAAAAGAAGTCCAGTAATTGGGACATATAATTGAGAAGGTAATGAGAAAGATGTCATGGGAAAGAGTTGAAACTATCCTAACAATGAATCCACCAAGAACTCAGAGTATAGTTAGGATGTTTCTGGAAATGGTTGGGTACAGTAGACAGTGGATACCAAACTTTTCCCTAGTGGCCAAACAGTTACATAGGCTGATGCACAAAGATGTGCCTGACCCGCTGCCATAGTAAAACGATTGCTGGAAAGTGTTTTTAGAGCCGAGAGATAGTCACTGTTGTGCCCCAGCACTCGGAATGCCCGATTGCATTAAAATGTTCACGTTGTTTTTCAGTGCGCTGTCTCAGTGCTACTCAGATACATAAAGATTCATGAAGACCTGTGGTAAATTTTTGACTACTCTTGATTTGGCTGCCACAGGATTGCCCCAGTTGCCTTAAAGCAGTTGTGGCAGTTGGTGTCAGTATTAAGAGATGTGAGAGCATAGTGATGGGACATCTTCTTACAGTCATGGTTCCTTAGTATGTAGAAATATTGCTCACTCCAATGAAAACAAAGTATTTGACAAACAACAGACTTACAAAGTAGGAACAACAAATACTTGCTGCAGAAAATATGGTGTTGCGAAGATGTTGAATGCTGAATCCAGCTATCCTACTGCCATTGCCTAAAAATAAAATTGATGGGGAAGAGGTTGAAAATGATTGTCTAAATGTTACAAACCTCTTAAAAAGGCTAAGACCTGATATACGATATCAACCTCCCGATGAGCCCGATTATGTAATATTTGTGGATGGCTCATAATCTAAGAAACAATGTGGGAACTTTGAGAGCAGCTTATGCAGTCTGCACAATTCATGAAGTGGTGAAGCATCATGGCTCTGAGGTGTTACTTCTGCACAAGTAGCAGAATTGATTGCCCTTCTGAGTGTATGTTACCTTCCAGCACAAATGAGAGTGACTATACTTTAACCCGTTCCCTGCTCGCGTCGGCCAACAGCCGACGCGTGCACTACCTTGCGGGTGCTGCGCACAACCATTTGCCGACGCAGCCCCGCCCACTGTGTAGAGCGCCCACACCGCGGCGGACATTAACTGGTTAAGATATTCAGTATGGCTTTGGTGTGGTACATGACTTTGGACCATTATGGTCACACAGAGGGTTCATGACATCTTCAGGGTCCCCGATTATGTTTGATGTTTTGCAGTTTCACCAGGAAATATGAGTGGTAAAGTCTGGAGCAAATAGAACCAACAATGATTATGTCACAATTGGAATTTGTTATGGAGATTAAGTTACCCAGTTCTGTGCACTTGTGGCTTAAACATTTAACAGAGAATATGCAAATAAATCAGAGGAGGACACTGTTTTTCTATGTTGCCAGTATCTGATACTTGGGAAAGAGATTAAAAGATTGCAAGAAGAGGTTTCAGAAGCAGAACAACAAAGTTAGGTCAGAGCAGCTTGTGTTTAAAGTGAAAATGACATTTGGGTTTCAGTTGATGGAAGACCAATGTTTCCAAATAATGTGTTGTTTCCATGACACAACATTTCCATGGTTCTACCTACATCAGAAGTGATGTAATGGTTAGATTGTTTAGGTAAAATAGATTAAATTTGAGAATCAGAGTTCTAGCAGAAGATTTGTGACACAGATGTATAACATGTTAACATGTGAAATAGGAATAAGAACAACAGTAACCATAAGTCATGTAGGAAGATCAGGTGGACCATTTAATAGGATGCAGTTGGAATTTATAGAGATGCCTGTATTTAATGGGCTGAGAAACATCCTGGTTACACTGCATTTTGTCTCAATGGGTGGAGTCAGAACGAGGGACTCATTTTAACAATGAGGTCCTTAGGATGCTTTGTGTAGCTCTTCAAGTGGAACAGAGATTACACTGTAGCTATCATCCTGAGGCTTCTTGCATTGTGGAGCAAGTAAATGGAATCTGTTAGTCAAGATTGGCCAAGGTTTGTGCTTCCACTTCTCTGAAATGGCTAGATGCTTTACCATTGGTTTTGTTGAGTCTTTGAAGTACTCCTGACAGGAGAACAGGATTATCGCCTCCTGAAAGCCTCATGTGCCTTGCAATAAGACTGCCTGATGTACCTGCAAATACACTTGTGAACATCACAGATAATGTGATACTCGATTTCTGCAAATGACTGACTGGCGTTGTGTGTTTTGTTTCTCATCAGGTTGGAGGTATCACTGCTAATCCGCATTAGGAGCAGTGCCATAACCTTAGTCTCAGTGGCTGGGTTTTAGTGAAGAAGCATGTGCGGAAGGCCTGTTTAGAGCCAAGGTGGAAAGGTCCCTACCAAGTCAGTCTGATCACAAACACTGCTGTCCAATGTGCTGGGATACCAAACTGCGTGCATACATTGCATACTCAGACAGCAAGGTGTTCAAATGTAAAAAATAAAGTTTTTTAGCCAAGTCAGAGACCACCTGTGGCAGTACATCTAGAAGAGCAAGAGAGGGGTAAAGAATAGCAAGGTCTCACACTACTGCAAGTTCCTGAAATATTTCAAAGTGGTGTGGAAATACCCACTTAAGAGATTGGTGAAGTATTACAAGGGGAGTAATTGAAAGACCCAGATGAAGGAATGTGAGTGAAAGACATGTATGGAGATTTGAATAGTCAAGCGGTAAAAGGCAATTAAGGACAAGTGTGTAAATTGAACGTATACCGTCAACAATCATTGAACAAACAGACTCCAGCAGTCTAAGTGAAACAGAAGAAGATCAACAAACACATAGAAGATCCAAGAGAGCAAGAGTACCTTTTCGAAGGTATTCAGTACCTGGATGGACTTACTATGCGAGCGATGTGAAAATGGTTCAGATCAAAGTCCAGATGAGTTGAACTTCGAGTTGTTTGAACCTCCATGTCATGCCACACTGACAAACAGCATTGATTAAAAGAAAATATTTGGAAAAAAGTATTTCAATGGAGGACTTGAACATTATTATTTGAACTTGACTGAAAAAGCACCTTCAGCAACAAGTAATTAACTATGTTAAAGTCAAAAAGTAAGAGACTGAAATAATAAAAGAATTAATAAAGATAAATTAAAAGAATTTAGAGGCATTTCTTTGGGCCAAAGCTGCAATAGAATAGGGATTACACCTTTAGAAAAAGATGGAGTGGGGCTAGGGATGTATCACAGAGATTATTGTATATAAGCTGAATGAAATAACTGCAAATCAATTTTCAAAAAGATGTTGCTCTTTTGCACAAGTAGACGTTAAGGCAGAAAAATGAATGTGCTTGCTGCTATATTCTACTGAAGGGTTAACTGTAGACAAATGTGTTCATTACCAAAGCTTGATGTAGGATCATTGTAGGTGTCACTTTAAAAGATGTATTAATAGTAACCATAACACCCTTAGTTGGACTCAATTCTACAACAGAGATAGAGATGCCTTTATGTATACCTGCAACCGAAAAGTTAAAAACAATTGTTCCCTTTGGAAATTATCATTATAGTGTCTATACACTTATTCACCACAGGCCTTCACTCTCACACTAGGACTCATAAATACTCCACTCAGGATGCTAAAGCACTTATAAAGATGTTTTATTTAATTAATACTTCAATTCACAGTATTCCAATAATACATTAAAATTATGTGTAACTGAGCAATTAAAAGAGACATACATAACATAGCAAAAAAAACGATGTATCACATTTGAACAAATTCATTGCACTATTCACTCCTTGGAAAGGAAAAAATGAAACAGTTATATTTGTCTCGTCACTGTTAATTTCAGATAATAGGCAGTACTTTGCAGGATGATTACTTTTCCATCTTCGTGTTATTACTGTCTTTTAACAAATGTAACAAAGTTGTAGGCGTCTAAACGTTGTTACATTTATTAAAACACAGCAATAACAAGAAGACAGGAAAGTAATCATCCTGCACAGTGCTGTGTACATGTGGGAACTGTGCCTTTTGGTAAAAATCCATCTTTGTTTTCTGCAGTTCCACCTGTGTGCTGGGGAAGCGTATGTAGTGATGAATACTTTGCATCATGTCATCCAGGAAAGTGTTGAAAAAAAGGGACAGACAACTCTGTGACACACCATCTGCCACAGCTATCACCCCCTGGTAACTACCTGATGCAAGTAGGTGCAGGCTACAGAGCACCTGAACATGTGTTGGTATAGCATGCGCCCTTGAAATCTGATGCTCCAGCAGTGGGTGCAGGTCCCATATCAGGTCTAGGATGGTTTGGGAGTCTAGCCTGAACCTCTCATGGATTTCAGCCTCAGTCAGTTGGAACAGTGTAACGCGCAGTCGGTACACGCGCTCCCTCCGTCTCCACATCCTCAGTCCTACTGCTTGCATATGTAGCCGCCTTGCAATGACGTAGAGGGCCGCTATTGTGTTCATACTGTTGCATTTTGGGGCTGTTTAAATGCAGTGCACCTGATTACAACCTGCTTTGAATCAGTGGTAATTAGCGACTCCTGAATACCGAAAAATTGAAAATTTGGGTATTACCGATTTTTGGTACAACGATTTGCGAGTTTTTAAGGATTTCTTATTCAGCGATTAAGTATTTGGGGGTTTTGGTGTCTGCTAATCGCAAATTAAGGAATCAGTAACTGGTTTCCCTTATTTTTACATATTCCTTATTTGCGATGGCATTTTGTGTTACCTACATTGTACATGACTAAATACTGGTCGGTAACGCAGGAATTCTGGGAATTTCTGCTTTAGCGACCGGTATTTAGCCACCTACATCTGGCCCCTAGTGCTTTATTGGCTGTTAGTACAGAATTAGTGGCTATTAGATCAATGGTTTTACAAGATTGATTAGCTTTAGACATTTTGCTGGCAGAGAAAGTTGGAGTACGCAAGATGCTGAAGGATCAACATTGCTGTTCATAGATACTGGATGAGAGTAGAAAGAAGAGTTGACAAAGAACAATTTCTGACCTAAAACCTGAACTAGAACCATTAAAACTGTTACTGTATTAGAGAATTTTGGTGAAGGAGGTTCTGCTATTAGTAACTGGTTTGCAGTTTTAGGAGGAGGACTTTTTAGGTCATTCTAAAACATGTACTTATCATAGGTGTTTCTTTGATAGCTTCATGGAAAGGGGCGACCACTCGGTCCCCCCGAACGTATGGGTGGGGGCCCGGATCCTCCCGGGAAACCGTTTTGGGCGGGGGGCGTGTCACGGCTGGTATGCCCGAAGCGGCGTAGCCGGGGCGCGCCTTTTCCCACCCAAGAGGGGTTGTCCTAGACACCTACACCGATGGCCATGCCCAGTAGGCGTACCAGCGGAGGGTTCACGCCCTCCCGATGAGGAATAAAGAGAGCGGGAATCCGAAGAAGCATCCTCTTGTTCCTGTGCTTGGAAGCTGCACCCACTCGTTGCACGTGAGCCCTCGACGGAACAAGGAGCAATTTTGAGAACTTGTAATTCTTGTGTTTCTCTTTCAGCGACTTCGAGGCTAAGGATCCAGGACCGTGTTGATCGACTCGGAGCCAATATTGGAAAAACGATGTCTGGCAAGAAGGCAGGAAAAAGTTCAGAGACAGACCAGGTGCTTCGCATGTTGGTGAGCAGAATGGCGAAGATAGAACAAAGCGTTGGTCAAGTCCCAGCGCTTGGCCGTGATATGGCAAGCATGAAGAAGCAGCTGGCTGCGATGAACAAGCCGGGTAAACCGAAGAAGGTAATAGGCCCTGCATTGCCGGGAGTCGTCCCTGAGGGTAGGGGGAAACGGGTCAGGAATAGGGCGGCAACGGGGGAGGTTCCGGTCCCGGTGGTGCCCCTGGTGAGCCCTGCCATACCAGATGAGGCCCCGGTACCAATCCCAGACGCGGGTCAGCCGATCCCGGTTGTGATTACGCCCGCCAACGACGAGGACATGCCTCCTGAATTGGCCGCCCAGTTGGCCGCATGGCTCGGCAAAAAGACAGGGGGTGCTACGGCGCCCGGAGACACGGCCGAGGAGGCCAGGTTACTAATTCAGCAGTTGCGGCAGTCGCGAGATGCCGCAAAGGCGAATCTCCCTCTTGTCTCCCCACAGGTGACCCCAGAAGGACCGGCAGCTGGCATCGAGAAAACGGCGGGAACAACAACCGAACCGGGTAAGCTCGCTTTGCCAGTAGCGGGGGAGGGTTCATTGCCCTCAAGGCGGGAGAGAGTGGTTCAACATATCCCGTTGGCCACGAAAGAGTTGATATGGGCAGACAAGTATGTTAATATGTTTTCTTTGTTGACTGACCATCGCGAGATGGAGTATGCTAAGACGCAGAAAGATTTGTGGCATCCGAGTGTTTGGCGAGCCAAAATGGCGGGATTCAGGGTGGATGAGACGATAACAAATTGGGCCAAGGCCTTTGCCATGTTTACTGCGATTATTGGGGAACGTAAGCCCGAGGTTTTACCTGAATTGTCTTGCTATCAGGCACGGATAATGGATTTTTATGAAACATATGAGGGGAATGAATGGATGGGTTACGACATGAAATTCCGTAAGGCTAAGGAGTATGATTCATCTCTGACGTGGGATTGTCTCGACTCGATTTCTTGGCAGAAGCAGCTCCTGCCTGGCGCGACAAAGACGTCCTCGCCAGGTGGGAATGGGTCGGGGTTTTCCCGCCAACAGCCCGCGGTGCCCTTTCGAGCGGGCGCTGGTGGCGATCACCAACCAAGAACCGGTGGGAATGGGGGAAAGCGGGGAAAGCGGGGGGTCTGTTGGAACTTCAATAGAGGCAACTGCACCAGACCGCAAGGGGCATGTAAGTTCAGACATGCGTGTGCGGGTTGTAGGAATTCCTCGCACCCGGAGAGTTAATGCAGGTCAAAAATTAGCGGGTCGGGAGGTAGAGGAGGGTCCAAACAAGACTGAGGGGGACCTTTGTGTACCGTTACCTACCCCCGTTGATATCATGGCGATGATTCCCTGGCTAAACAAATACCCTGATCATGTCTCCGCTGGGGTGTTGAGGAATGGATTCTTATATGGCTTCCACATCCCAGCGGGGGACTTTCGTGGGGAATCACTTTGTAGAAACCAGCTTTCGGCTCAGCATAATCCAACTGTGGTGGAGAGAAAGATTGCAAAAGAGGTTACCCTGGGCCGGGTCGCGGGCCCATATCAGCACCCGCCAGTAGAGAATTTCATCTGTTCTCCATTAGGAGTGGTCCCCAAAAAAGACCCAGGGGAATTTAGGCTGATCCATAACTTGTCAGCTCCAAGGGGTTTCTCGGTGAATGATGCGATTGACCCAGGAGTTTGTTCGGTGCGGTACGCATCCTTCGATGATGCAGTCACCATGTTGAATCGCCTGGGGCCCGGAGCACTGATGGCGAAATCAGATATCGAGTCGGCGTTCTGGTTGCTCCAGGTACACCCACAGGATCAGCGTTTGCTAGGCTTTGTGTTCCAAGGACGTTACTACATTGATAGATGCATGCCAATGGGTTGCTCCATCTCTTGTGCTTATTTTGAAAAATTCAGCTGTTTTTTAGAATGGGCATTCACTGAGGCCACTGGGCATAGCCATGTTATGCATTACCTAGATGACTTTCTGTTCTTGGAGGCAGCCGGCGACACGAAATGTGCGCAGGCATTACAGGACTTTTGCATCCTCATGAGGGGATTCGGAGTGCCATTGGCACCAGGTAAGACGGTTGGACCATCTACTTCACTGGAATTTCTGGGAATTGAGCTCGATTCTGTGGAGGGATGTTTCCGTTTGCCAGTAGGGAAAGTAACGAAATTTAGGGCTTCCCTGGAACTGTGCCTTAGTAAGGAGAAAGTGACCCTGCATCAGTTACAACAAGCAGTGGGTCAGCTTAATTTTGCCCTGAGGGTGATACCAATGGCCCGCCCCTTTTCACGCTCTATTGCACAAGCTATGGTTGGTCTCAAGGAAGGACACCACCGCACGAGACTGTCTGCAGAGGTTCGCCAGGATATGCGCATCTGGTTGGCATTCCTGGCGGACTTCAACGATCGAGTAGTGTGGAACAAGCCGCCAGCGTCTTCGGACGAGCTGGGTTTGTGGACTGACTCGGTGGGGAGCGTGGGATTTGGCGGCATCTTTGGTAATCGACGGTCGGCGCAAACATGGCCGACGTGGTGGCACACCAGCGGTCTCACAGGTAACATTGGGTTCCTCGAGCTATTCCCTATTTTTGTGGCTCTGATGGCATGGCCGGACGAGTTCAGAGATCGCTCTGTGGTATTCTGGTCTGACAATATGACTGTTGTTGAATGTATTAACAATCAGGCAGCACGCTGCAAGTGGATCTTGAGATTGTTGAAGGAAATTGTGCTACTTTGCATGAGACTGAATGTACAGTTCAGGGCGAAACATGTGCCGGGTGTACTGAATCATGCGGCTGATGCACTCTCTCGTTCACATATGCAGGCGTTCAGGGGTTATCTACCTACAGCGGACCTAGCGGCGGCACCGTTCCCCGAAGCACTCTGGCTACTCGGTGCCCCGGATTACAAGACCTCGTGGCAGCAAGCTTAGCCCCCAGGACGAGGAAGGCATACGAAGGAGCGTTTCGTTCCTATTGTGCATTTTTGGGTCCGACAGGGGATCAGAAATGGGGTCAAGAGGATTGCTTCCTAAGGTTCCTGGTAGCACTGCACAGGGAAGGCCGATCAGCGGCAACGGCCAATAGACACAAGGCGGCCATTTCATTCATGGCGCAGGTGCATGGCATCAACGACCCAACAGCTTCCTTTGTGGCAAGAAAAGCCCTTCGTGGCTGGCAGTGCCTTGAGGGTCGTAGGCAAGACGAGAGGCGCCCGATTGGTTTAGAAAGGTTGTCCCTGCTTATGGCGAAACTACCCACGACATGCTCCTCCCAATTCGAAGCAGTTCTGTTCCGGGCCGCTTTCGCATTAGCATTCCATGGGGCTATGCGGGTGAGTGAACTGGTCGCAAAGAATAAGAAAGATGTGGAGGGAGGCTTGTGTCGGGATCACATCCTAATTAGGGGTGATTCAATGGTGGTCACGATAGCTAAGTCCAAGACTGACCAGAGAGCTATGGGAAACAGTGTTGTTGTCCGGCACATGCGAGGGTCCCCCACGTGCCCGATAAAGTGCATTGAGGAATATTTGGCGCTGAGGGCGGATACATGGGGTGGGAGTTTGCTGAGACACATCGATGCCACCCCACTGACGAGGTTTCAGTTTCAGAGGGTGCTAGCACTGGCAATCGCAGCGTCGGGCATGGACCCGTGCGATTTTGGGACCCACTCCTTCAGGATAGGGGCTGCTACTGAGGCTACAGCCAGGGGTCAGAGTGCTGAAGAGGTGAAACAGTTAGGACGATGGTCCTCGAATTGTTTTTAAAGGTATGTGCAATTGCACATGTTGTGAAGTCAAGTTACATGCACTCACGCTTCTTGTCTTCTGTTTGATTTACAGTTTCGTGAGCATGTCATGCGGGGCGGAATTTGAAGTCGACCCAGCACCTGGGGACCAGCGGTCAGAGATCACCTGCTGAGGAGAGAGTGGTGTGGGTCGTGGGCCACTCATACGTGAGGCGGGCCGGGGACGTATTCAAAGCAGGTGACGTGACTCACGCAGCTGGGGAATACGGGTGCAGAGTGACCTTCCACGGAAGGGGCGGGCTCTGTATTGATCAGTTTGAATCGTTTGTCGAGGGTCTCTTAGGGCGGCAGAGGTCACAGCCATCTGTAATCATAGTACACCTGGGGGGCAATGACATGGTGACACTTGGTAGGCGAGTATTACTCGAGCGAGTTTTGTCTACCGTTAGCTGGCTGGCAAAAAGAATTCCGGGGTGCACGATTGCCTGGTCCCACATGATTCCCAGGAAGGTATGGCGGGGGGGCCTCTCGGTGTCAGCACTGTACCATTCAGTGAAGAAGGTCAACAACAAAATTGGTAGGTTGTTTCGCTCGGAGCAGTTGCACAGTATTCCGCATGGGTGTATTCGGGGTGATCACATGTATCTCGATGATGGGGTTCACTTGTCCCGGGAGGGGAATGTCTTACTCATAGGAGACTTCATAGCATGGCTAAGGGGTTTAAGGAAGCATGACCTTTAGGAGGAGTTTGTGGGGGGCCGGATAGCCGGTCAACTATCCGGCCTGTGGTGGTAAGGTCATGATCGGTGAGCAGTAATTTCAAGGTCCCTAGAGGGGGGCGCCACCCACTATGAATGGGAGCACCCGGGGGGAGGCGGCCATTGGCCCCTCCCACGGGGAGGCGGCACCCACTAAGTATGGGTCGCCTAGGGGAAGACGGCCATAGGCCCCTTCCAGGGGAGGAGGCGGCTAGATGCCCCTCCTACGAATTTCCCGGGGCCCGGATATCCGCGACGGCGGATGTGATAGACAGTGTGGGGTGGGGGGGGGGAGTCCACGCTGCCTTCCTACAGACACCTCACACGGGTCCTCGGACGACCTTTAAGATGGCGTCGAGTTTGAAATGGGGGGCCCCCAACAAGACAAGGGAAATTGGAGTTGGCACAGAGGGTACAGTCCTCTGCGCGGCCGCCCCTCACACCGTGAGGGCGAGAGTTTTGGTAGTAGGGATCTGACACCGGTTGCGACCTTGCCGTTGGCCCGTAATGCTAGGATGTACAATTTTAATTTAGAAAGTATGCATTTGCAGGATGTTAGACTCGGCTAGGAAAACCTTTGTATTAGAGATTTGTTAAGGTTAGCCAATGAACATGTCTTCATCGAAATGTAATAAATGAAAATTGTACATAATATGAAACTTTTATTTAATGTTTTAATTTTGTTTCATATTTTAATAAATACGGCCGGGAGGGTAACTCCCTCCCGCCTTCCAAAAAGTTCAGAACTGCGTCCGTCTTCCCATCCTTTGGGGATTGTGTTGGGAGGGGGTGACAGGCATCCCGGCCATATATGCTTTAAATAAAATAGAGGCTGTCTAAACAGAAGAAAGAATTTAGGAGTGAGATAGAAAGGGAAGATAAAAGAAAAAAAAGAGAACACAAGAAAATGAAAGAATTTGGAAAAGACAAAATTAAGAAAAAAAGACTCAACAGAAAGGTACAGTATACTCTAAAGATCCATTTGTGAAGAAATTGTAATGATTTTTCAACCATTAAAGGGGGGGGAACAGCTGACACAAATTTAGTTTTTTGCAAAAATGCTATATTAAAAATAAAATGTGTAGAGTTTACATTTAAAAATGAAGTGTTTTGGGGGAGGAGCTTCACGGGCAACCAAGATGGCCGCGTGAGCTCGGAGCTCCGAAGACCCTCCGATCCTCCGCATTGATCCTGTTATCTATCCTGTCCCACGGTGGTGGGAATCAGTTGTGGTGCTGTTGCGGATGCGGGGCCTGTTCTCCGATTGAAGATCCGGGCTTCCTGTGCCGAGTTACACCGGCGTGAAGTTTGGTGACGACGACGCCATACTGGTCTGGCATTGTGAGGGAGACGGCGGTGCTTCTACACGGTGGCAGTTCGAGAGGATATGAGCTGCCCTGCTCAGTACCGGTGACCTGACTGGCCTGCCTGGAGTTCCGCTGGGACGGTGGAGGTGATTGTTGACTTCGACCGTCTGGTGGTGGTAGTGTTGGCTTGACCCCGTCTTGGGTCGCACGATCCCCGTCGCCATCATGGCGGGCAGAGGAGACCCGGACAATGGGAAGCCCCCGAGAGTCAGCAGGAAACCTTCCCTCTCGCAGCCCACCATTTCTGAGCGCTTCTCCCTTCCTAAGGGCTCGCCTAGTGCTTCGGGCCGCACCAAGGACTCACACCGAGATGTGTCTCCGGAAGATGCTGAACCCACCCTCCGGGACGTCATGGGAGCCATTGTGGGCGTAAAGGCTGAAATGCATAAGCAGCACGAAGTGTTGTCTCACAAGGTCGATACCCTCACGATTGAACTCAACCTAATCAGAGCCGACCTCGGGAAAACGAATGACAGGGTCAAGTCGCTCGACATCAAGACGTCGAGCTTGACTACGGACATGTCTGATGTGCAATCGGAGGTTCGGGACTTGAAGGCCGCCAATTCGATGCTTGCCTGCCGGCTCGATGATTTTGAGGGACGGGCACGGCGCCAGAACGTCCACATTATAGGTGTACCGGAGGGTGCAGCAGAGGACGCTGCCGATCTATTTGTTGAGGAGTTGGTGGTGAAGCACTTGGCTCCAGGTGGCCTGAGTAAGTTTTTCTCGGTGGAGCGAGCGCATAGACTGCCTGGAGGCCAGCCGAAATTGGGAGCGTCTCCGCGCCCCATCATTGCCAGACTTTTTAACTACAGAGACCGTGATGCAATCCTGCAGGCATCAAGGAGAGGAGGTCCGTTGAAATTTCAAAACGCTGATGCGAACTTCTTCCCTGATTTCACTCAAGCGGTACAGAAGCGTCGACAGAGCTTCATGGGTGTTAAACGGAGACTGAGAGAGATGGGGCTGAAGTACTCTATGCTTTACCCAGCGAAGCTTCGTATAGAACAAGGCGATCGAGCGGTGTTTTTTGACTTGCCAGAGGCAGCTGGGGACTGGCTGGACACTTTGCCTCAACGTCGGACTACCCCTGAGGATCAGTCGGAAGAGCCGTTGGGTGGACCTGGATCTCAGGAATGAACTGTGCTTCTCCGGATCTCTTTCGGTAGAGGACCCTGCGGATGCAAACAGTTACTGACTTTTGCTTTCTTTTCTCATTTCTACTGTTTTTCAACTTTGGAGGGTAACAGGGGGTGATAGGATGTCTCCTTTCTCCTCTGGGGGCTTTTCGTAGGTTAGTTTACTAGGGGCGACAGGCACACTGCTAGTTGGGGGGGCTTCTTAGTCTAATGCAGGGGTGCAGGGTGGGGGGTGGTTGGTTTGTGTGTTTTTTCTTTGCTTTTCCTTTTTCTCTCTTACTATGGCAAGGCTACTATTGTTCTGGTTGCATTGTTGCAGTGGCTGTTTTCTTGGGGTGGTGGGTGGGACGGTGCATCTTTGATGATGGGGGGTAGGACTTTAAATGTGTTGAGTTGGAACGTGAACGGGCTGGGGGATCGCATTAAACATGGGGTTGTGTTACAAATGTTTAAGCGTTGTGTACCCGATGTTATCCTCCTGCAGGAGACGCATCTCATTGGCAATACTTGTCACGCACTTAACAGAAAGGTGTTTAAAATGGTGGCTCATTCCGGGTTCTCTTCGGGGTCCCGAAGGGTTGGAATCATGGGGCGCATGTCTCTCCCCCTGGAGGTGGAGTCCACCGTGATTGATGATAGGGGCCGATATGTTGTTGTGGTGGGCAGGTGGGAGGGGCGCACCCTGGTTTTGGTTTCAGTTTACGCCCCCCGGGTTTGCAGACGACTACCTTTCAGGATCTCAGGGGCGCCATTTTGGGCCTCCCGGAGGGTTTGCTTATCCTTGGTGGGGATTTCAATTCCGTGGTTTCGGGGACCCTTGACCGTTTTCCGACCAGAGATCTTCGCAGTGCGCAATCATGGCTCCCGAATTTCATGAGTACTATGGGCCTTATTGACTGTTGGCGGCTTTTACACCCTGCCCAGCAGCAGTACACCTTTCACTCGGGCGCACACGGTAGCCTTTCCAGGATTGACTACATCTTGACTCCGGCGATCCAGGCATCGACCGTCTCTGGAGCCCGCCTTATGGCCAGAGGTATATTGGACCACTCCCCTGTCTGGGTGTCCTTTGACTTTGGTACTGCGGCGACGACCAGGGTGGCCCCGGTCAACCCATGGTACTTCCGCAACCCCAAGACTCGAGACCTCCTAGCTAAAGCCATCGACCTGTATTTCACTGAGAATACGGGTACGGTAACGTCGGCCTTATCCCTCTGGGAGGCCTTTAAGACTGTCCTGAGAGGAGAAGCATTCTCCCTGATAGCCGAGGTGCGCAGACGAAGGGATAAAGAAATGGTGCGGTTGGAGTCGGATATAGCGGGCCTGGATTCTCAGTTGGCATTAGACCCGACGCCCGAACTGCTGCACGCTCTCTCCCTAAAGCAGTCGGAATATCGAGCCACTGCCACTGACGCTGCCAAGGCGATGGGCAGGGAACAGCAAGGGAGGATCTACGATGCGGGGGACAAGGCGGGCAAGCTCCTTGCCTGGTTGGATAGGAGGGAGTTGGCTTTCCGTGTAGTGCCTGAGATTCTGGGCGAAGACGGGGTGATTGTTACTGACCCCAGTTCTATCGCCTCGGCCTTTGCGACTACTTCGAGACGGTTTACACCTCAGTCTCCACCTCGACTGAGTCGGACTCGGCCTCTTTCCTGGAAGGGGTTGAGCTTCCTTGCCTGTCGGACGCCGAGCGTGACGACATGGACCGGGGTATTACGGCAGATGAAGTGGTGCTTGCGATACGGTCCCTGCGATCTGGCAAGGCTCCCGGTCCTAATGGTCTTCCGGTGGAACTCTACAAGATTAAAGCAGATACCGTCGCAGTGCCCCTGCGGCGTATGTTCTTGGAGGCCCGGGAGGTTGGTGAGCTCCCACTGGATCAGCGCCTGGCTACCATTGTGGTCATTCATAAGGAGGGGAAGCCCAGAGACCTTTGTAGATCATATCGCCCGATCTCTCTGCTGAATGCCGAACCCAAGATCCTGGCTAAGTTGCTGGCTAATCGGCTCGTGGGTGTGATCGCGGACTTGGTCCATCCAGACCAGTCGGGCTTTATACCCCACCGCAATACCGCCCTTAACCTTCGGAGGCTTCACGCTGTCATGGCGCGGGTGCACAAACTCTGTGAGCCGACGGTCCTGGCTTCACTGGACGCAACGATGGCGTTTGATTCCCTCGAATGGAATTATCTCTGGGCGGTACTGTCCAAGTTTGGGTTCGGCCCCGACTTCATAAGTTGGGTCCGGCTTCTCTATGCCTCCCCGTTGGCCAATGTAACGGTCAACGGCCGGATGTCTGCTTCCTTTGCCTTGCGCAGGGGTACTAGACAGGGATTTTGCCCTGGCGCTTGAGCCGCTTGCTGCTTGGATCCGCACTCACCCTGACATCTGTGGGATCAAGTGGTCGCCTGGCTTTGAGGATCGAGTCTCACTTTATGCGGACGATATTCTGCTCTACCTTACCTCCCCCTGTCGGTCTTTGATTGTTATGTTTGACGTACTGTGCACCTTTGGTGGGTACTCGGGCCTGGTTATTAACTGGTCCAAATCTTACCTCTATGTGCTTAGCGGAGACACTCCACGTCTCCCCAGGGGCTGTGTGATACGGGTCTCGCAGCGCGGATTCAAGTACCTGGGTATCTACGTGTCAAAGGATGCCCGGGCGCGATACGCCAACAACTTGCTTCCCCCTCTTGCGCGCCTCAGGCGCGATGTGGAGGGCTGGAAAAGATTGCCGTTGTCCCTGTTGGGCCGCGCGGCATTATTCAAGATGATGTCCTTGCCGAGATTCTTATACGCGCTTCAAAATACGCAGGACCCCGTCCCTTCGAAGTATTTCAGGGAAATTGAAGGTCTACAGCGGGCCCTTTTGTGGGAGGGTAGGCCGCGTATAGCTGTAGTTAAGCTGACCATTCCGTGGTACGACGGCGGTATTGCCCTGCCTGATGTCCGCCGGTACTACTGGGCCTCCCAATTGGCTGCTCTTAATCATGGCTTTTATGGCCCGGCGGAAAGCCCGGGATACGCCATGGCTCATGAATGACGGGATGTATTACAGGGCGTTGTACTCTAGATCTCTGGACGGAAGATTGACTGGTCCCACCAAGACCGCTGTACAGATATGGAGGGCCATTACGAAGGCACTGGGGTGGAAGGGTAGGCTCACTATGGCCACTCCCCTCTATGACTCCGACTTGTTGGGTAGGTTGTGGCACTCGAAGGGGTTTGATCGATGGGACCTCATTGGTATTTCCAAGGTAACTGATGTGATGGCCAGAGGAGAAATTAAATCTTTTGAGACTCTGCAGACTGGATTCCAACTGGGTGCCACGGAATATTTTAGATATGCACAGCTGAGGCATGCCCTTACGTCTGCCCTGCCTGTTGGTGAGAAGGTCCCCGAGTCGTCCCCGCTGGAGGACAGGGTGCTGGACGGCCATATGCCAGATAGCGCCATTTCCTTGACTTATAAAAAGCTAATAAACGTTCGGACGGACCTGTTGCTGAAAGTGCGTGATCTGTGGGTGCGTGATGGGATTGAGTTGGATGATGAAGATTGGCAGTGTGCAGTGTCCTCCCCCAAGGAAGTAGTGATTTCGGCCAGGCTGCGCTTAGTTCAGCTTAAAATTCTCCACAGGGTTTACGTTACTGGCCCCAGGTTGATTCACATGGGGCTTTCCCAGGATGGCCTTTGTAGGCGAGGATGCGGTGCACTAGCCACCTTTATGCATACCATTTGGGAATGCCAGGCCATTGCCTCCTATTGGGAACAGGTGCATGCGGTTATGCGTGACGTGACTGGCGTTGATATGTCTGCGGAAGCTCGACGTTGTTTGTTGAATGTGTGGGGTCCGACTGACTACAATAATGCACAAACTCGTTGGGTCACGCTAGGGAACATGGTGGCCAAGCGAGATATTGCTCAAAAGTGGGGCGCCCCGACCCCCCCCTCTGTGAGTCTCTGGAAAACTAATATGGACTGGTGCATGCTCCGTGAGAAAACTGTGTACCTAGCTAGGGGCAAGCCCAAGATGTGGGGGATGGTCTGGGGGGCATGGAATGCTTACAGGGGCGATATTTGTGTGCCCCCTGATGTAGGTCCACTGGAGGCTCGTCTTTCACCCCAGCCATTCCCTCCACTCAATGTTCCATTTTAACGTAATCCTGTTCTTTCTTCCCCCCACATTTGTATGCTCTTCTCGATATGTTTCGTTCAAAATGCCGACTGGTCCCACTCGCCCCCTGGATTTGTGCTTCACTGCTCCTATGTTTTGCCTTGCCACCTTTTTGTTTTCCCCTCCCCCCTTTCTTATTCTCCTTTTCCTTTTAGGTTCCTATCTTGTTCCTTAGGTTCATATTTATATAATAAAATTAAACCTGATTGCTCCTCCAATTGTTTTGTGCACACTTTTCCTCCGCTTTTATAATGCTGCCTAGCCTCAGGGATGTAAGGCTGAATAGCTGTGTGCTTTGAATCATCAATAAAGGTTTTCCAAAAAAAAAAAAAAAAATGAAGTGTTTTAAATGCAAAGATTGTAGTAGGCAACCATACTTAAAAGCTATAGGCCTGTAACGTAGAAATGAAGCATGGATTCTTAATTTGCCATAACTGAATACACACCATAAATGAATAAGAATACATTCTAATTCTGAAAGGCTTGTTTTTCACATAAAACAATTGTTGTGCAAGATGTTGTTCTGCTCTTTGCTACAGATGTTGCGTTTTAAGAAGCTACTATTTATGTGCTAATGAATAGACACTTGTATTAGACAACTGATAGTAATGTTCTTACAGCAAAAGATGCAGAGGACAGGAAGGATGATTCATGGGAAGAAGTTCTTGGAAAACAAGAAAGGATGTGCCGTAACATTCCAAGGTACATGGTTGAAAGACAATTGTACACAGGAGCGTGCTGGATACCATTGGTCAACATGAAGAAGAAAATATATTAATGTTGCAACATAGAAATTGTGTGCTTATATCAGTGCATGTTCTTAGACTACTTAGGCAGATTGATTGAGACGTTTCACTAACCTTTTTCCTTAGACTGAAAGCAGAAGGTGTGTCCCTTGTCCCAGACTCTCTGAGAGGAGACTCTTTACTGAGTTTTCTTAGACATCTCTTCATGAGAAGTCTTTGCTTATTTCTTGAGCTGTTGTTATTTAAACTGAGAATACCTTCCTGCTTATTAGACTAAACTGCATGATAAGTTTGATTATCTTATCAAGACCACATATGGGTATCTGAATTGACACCTTTTCCTTATTTTCAAGTTATTTAGATTAGGGGGGTTTCTTAATGGAACACACTAGTTGCATTATTATTGTATAGATTGAATTGTTCATCAATATTTTGATTTACCTTATAATAAAATATCGAGTAATTCATTATATTAACCTTTAATGATGAGATTGAAATAAAAATACTTAATAAAAGAAATATTACCTAAAAGATTTGAAAATTAAACCCAGTTATTTATCTTAACTCTCTTTATTGACTTAACGAAATGAAAGGATAATTGAGAACGCTTTATATTGACTTGAGTTTCTTACATCTTTGTCAACATCAAAGATCCATCAACCTGTACGCGGGTTTTGGGATTGATAGAGTGACAGCGAAACTCTGTGCTCCAGCATTATTTATGTATAGACAGATTTCTGCATCTAAAGAAAAAAACGTAAAAGGCTTTTCCTTATGCTTTAGTTGGCAATGAATGCCATAAGTATACATATGATAAACATTTAAGTAGGCGTGCGTGGTATTAATGAGAAAGCCATATATGCATTCAATAACATTGGTACCCAAAATTAGCTTTGAGGTACTCCAAACATGATGTTGACAATGTCAAAGACTAATTCGCATCATTTTAATTTTATGCAGATTTTTTAATTGGAATCAGGTAAACCAAAACAGCATTTTTTTCATCATGCCTTACGATAAAACTAATACGCCAAGTAGTACCTGGTAGTCAAAGATCGAATAGAATCAAGGCGCAGGGTTTAACAGTCATGGATGCTGGTAATTCACCACTGATGTTTAATAGCACAGTCTCTGCTCCTCAATGGTGCCTAAAACCTCAATGAAAGTTGCATTATTGCCCAGTTGACTTTAGGTTGGAGGACAGTTGACAGGTTTCCAGTGCCTGGCCAACACATGGTATACCTGAGTTTAGAATGCAATTTTAAGCATTATCCAGAGGGCTCGAGAGTTTCTTTAGGATAGGAGAAATTAATTCCTGTTTGTGGGACCAGGGACCAGGGCTGTACTGGCTGTAGTGGGCAGTGGGTGTTTTCCCTGTGGGTCAAAAGGGTGGGGGCGTTTTTTGAGCAGTGGGGCTGTTTTTTTACTGGGGCCAGTTTTGCCTCAGTGCTGCAAAATAGGCGCCCTGCAACAAAGGTGGCAACAGTGCTAAAGTGGCAGAAGTGCTACTTCTTACTATATACCTGCCCTGCCCCCCCTTCCACCAGGGCCCAGTCAAGCAGAATTGCCAGGGCTAGTTTGTGACCCCAGTGTGGCCTGGTGAGGGACTGAGGAATAACCATGCATCAAGACAGAGGGCTTAATTGCCTGGTTCTGATCAAAGCTAGTACAGAGAGACCAAGGTAAATGACTTGCATTATGGAGGACCCATGATCAGGAGATTTTTATTTAAAGGAAGCCAATATGGTTCTGATATCCGATTTGAAAGTGGGATTAAACAGGCAGGCTTCTGAAATTTAAATTTTCTTGATGAAAAAAAGGAACATTTGATGCAGAGATTTTTTAAGGGTAGGGTGCGGCTTGAGGCTGTGCTAAGTGTACACCATCTCATTGAAGAGGCAGAACAGATATTTGGACAAATTCAATGACCCTAAAAAGCAGGTCTGTTAGTATTCTTTTATCTTACTCTGGCATGTCATGTCTGTAATGTACATGACAGGAAGCATGATAGGATGGTGGTTTAGATTGTTTCCTGTTAGCTTCGGTGTTTTCCAGTTGACCAAGATGGTTACTCAATGTGGCAAGGTACTCAACAGCAGTGGTGGGTACTTTCAATTGAAGATGTGCTAAGATGTTGGCAGGTGCCTTCATGTAGGGATCAGGTGTTTCAAAGATAAGCTGAGTTAAACTCTTAGGTCGTATTCTGCTCTCAGTTCTTCTTGAAGTGAGGAAATTAAAGTCAGGAGGGTCTGCTAGAGTATACGGTCTATAAACATAATGACTACAAATTGGTCAGTCCAAAGCAGATTGTTGAAACTACTGAGTTCAAGTTAGGTATGAGGAAGAACAACCTCAAGGCTACAGCCTTTAGAGCGTTTTTATTCATTTATTAATTGGGTGAAGTGGAGAGTATCTGTCATCAATGATGATGGGGCTATGCACATTGGGAGAGTGGTAGGCCCAGGTATTCACACTGCAAACACAAAGGCTTGTTTAGAGATTGTTAAAAAGGGGAGTCTCTAGTTGGCAGAGGTAGGTACCTTTGTTCAAGTAGGGACCCTTCTGCCTATCAGTATGAGGGACTTACATCCTGAAATAACCCTTGGTCACCCCCTTGGTAGCTTGGCATGAGCAGTCAGAGTTATTTCAGACCAGTGTGTAAAGCATTTGCACATAACCAACTTTGCAAGAGACCCTTAAGAAATATCTAAAAAACACAGTTTGTACAAGTCAGTAGATCCATCCGGGGCTACCTCGATGCTGAAAACAACAGAGTCTAACTATTCCAGCCGACGGCCTCAGTATGGGCTTGCGAAATCGTGGACAGACTCAGTAACAGTACCCTTCTCGTTGCAGCTGGCATGTTGGTGCGAGCCAGTCGTGGCAACCGTAGCGGTTGCATTGCAAAATGAAAGCGGTGCAGGGTGCGGTGTCCTCTCAATGCGGTGCAGGCAGTGGCTCAGTGACGATCGTTCAGACAGCGTCTGTGAGACCAAGGCTTATGGTGCAGGGCAAGGCGGTGCTCAATGCGGAGCTGGCAGGTTGCGGTGTAAGCGACAGAGCCAGTTAAAGGCAGCTGGCATTGGTCAGCCCAGACGGCTGTGTGGGACGAGGCAGTGTGTCGTGAAACTTATGAGCGGTGGCCCCAGCCACGATGCAGTCACGGGTGTCGAAGTCAGCAGCAGCAACGGCATCGGTGAGACCAAGTTGGCGAAGTGAAGCGAGGCGGTTTGGAGCGCGGTGCACACAGGTCTCCGTGCAAGCAGCGGCGTCAGTGAGACCAGGGTGGTGGTGCTAGATGCTGATGGTGCCTTCTGCAATGCTGTCAGGACTCAGAGCCAGTTACGGAGTCGGTGAACAGAGTTGGTTGCGTTTCCCTTCTCTGAGCCAATGGAAACAGTGGTTCCAGAAGCGGAACCCAGAGCTTGGTGAAGTATTTGCAGTCCTTAAGACTTCAGAACAGGAGGCAAGCTCTACTTCAAGCCTTTGGAAAGACTCCGCACAAGTAAAAAAAGGTCAGTTCAGGTAGAAGCAGCAACTGCAGGCCAACCCAACAAATCAACAGCACAGCAAAGGGGCAGTACTCCTCCTAGCAGCTCCTCCAGCTCCTCTTCTTGGCAGGTTCCTTGATTCCAGTGAGTTCTAAAATTCTGGAGTCTGGGCCCCAATATTTATACTCAAAATCCCTTTGTTCTCTCGGGCAGAGAGTGTCTGTGCTTAGTCCAAACCAGTTTGGTCCTCTCTGGTCCAGCTTCCTGGCAGAAGGTGGAGAAAGCATTGTCCTAGGCAGACCAGGCCTATTCAGGTGCAAGGAAATATCCCCCACTACTCTAAATGGTCTTCAGCTTTGTGGACCAATTTTTCATGATTTCTATTAGGAGGGCTCTAAACAACTACAACACTTTGGGGAGTATTATCATTTTAATTACATTGCATCTACCCACAAGTGGTAAAGGCAGGTTATTAATTCTCCTCAAATCTTGCCTTGCTTTGGCTATTAGTAGGGTAAGATTGATGTCAATAACTTTCTCCACTCTGGCTGTTGTTTTAAACCCTAGACAGGTTGCATTGTCTACTCTTCATTTGTCCCTCAAGTCCATATTAAAAGTGCATACTATTTAAGTTTTCCCCTTGTTCACATGGTAACCCACTATTTCTTCAAATAATCCAGCCTCCCTTTCCACTTCAACCAAAGCACCCATAAGATTTGGAGTGACAAGAGCTATGTCATCTGCATATGCATTATTTTAGTGCCAGTGATGTTTAAATTTACTGGCCTTATTCTGAGATTTCATTCCAACCAGTAATAAAGGGATCTATTTATAACGCAAAAAGATGCGGCTGACAGCGGTTTGCCAATGGGCCAGTTCCTCCTGCACACAGCTATAACAAGGGTTGTGACACAGGCGTGGGGAGACATGACAAGCGAGCCACTGACGTACCTGGTGATACAGTATATGCATGTTATGCGGGAGGGATCACATGTAATCCACTGGTTGGTACAGGCACTGCTCACACATGTATTGAAACTACTGACGAGTCTTCGTGAACGCTGGGCTGAGGACCGGGGTAGACCCTGGATGGATAACGAATGGGAACGCATATTAGCTAGCTCCACTCACATTCCACCCATCTCCAAATTCAAGCTGATGCAAACGTACATAGCACACAGAGCGCACCTCTCGCCGGATAAACTAAATAAATATTTCAACATTAATACTTCCATTTGCCCGCTGTGCCAGCTTAACAATGCCCCTTCCTACATATGTTGTGGTCTTGTTCCTCACTCCTTCCTTACTGGAATTTGGTCACAGCAACACTCACAAACTGCACCAACACTCAAGTACCCAATACCTGGGAGGTCTGTATCTTAGGGCTCTATACTCGCACCAAAGAGAACAGGGTGAACTCTAGGTTTCGCGATCTGGGCCTTATCACTGCAAAGAGATTAATCATGAAGCAATGGAAACACGCTGACCCCCCTGCGGTGACTAGCTGGGTGAAATCCTTAGAGATATGCAGGGCTTTAAGTGGGCCGGGTCTCAAGGGGTCTGAGCACCGGGAGTTTTTTAAAAGAGGCCTCGAAACGGGTCTCTATCGGGCTCTGTTTTGAGCCCTGGCACAGGCGGTCCGTTTTTTTCCAGACTGCAGAGACAGCAGTTTACTATCACTGCAGTCTGGAAAAAAGTGCCAGGGCACAAAACAGCCAGATAGAGACCCGTTTCGAGACAAGCACATGGATGTGCGCTGCCCACACTGCTAAATTCTCACTAATGGAGAAGTTACGGCATGATGTCATGCCAGGTGAGCTTTGTGGGAGAAGGGAAATCCTTTAGAGAGAGTCCTTTTCTCTCTGGATTTCCCTTCTCTTTCTGAAACGCAAGAGCAGCAACATTGGGCTAGGGTCAACAGGGCTTTAATTGGAAGCTTTTTCAATATTATATGTAACAAGATATAGTTGCAGCTTATTTATCTTATGTAACCAATAGCCGTTGACAAAGCCAATAGTCCTTACTTGTTGTAGGTATGATGTTACTTATTGTATCACATATCTGGATGCAATGACAGAAACAGCAAAATACAAGTTGGGCGGCACACTATACATTGCAGGGAGCCTGTCGGGTCATGACATTTAAGATGACAATATCCAATGCACCTGTTGGGAAATGATCTATACCCACAAGCTATGGAGACAACCTGCAACAATAGACTTAATAACATCCCACAATGTAGGCCAATAGGCCATGAACACAGCACACACTGACCTCACACAGCCAACGTTAATCAAAAGTGTAACTCGGGTGGCACCTCCAATAATGTTTCCATAAATAGGTATTACCATGATTATGTTTTCTCTTTTTTCAGTAGCTTTGATCATACGATCTTTACTTTTTTCTTCTCCCTCCTGATATATATATATATATATATATATATATATATATATATATATGACGAACCTTGTTACGATGTTCCAATATTCTGCAACAAAGAGCCGACCCAAAAGGTGCTGGTGAACAGTGTTTATTCTTTGATAGCCAGCGCTGCCGCCATGACGCGTTTCGCCTCCGAGGAGGCTTGATCACATGACAGACAGCGAGAGTCGAGCTAGATTTTTAAAGTGACAGTGCAAAAATTGTGTCATGAAAATGAAGAAAATACTTCAGAAACGTCATTGCTGCAAACATATACCATGGAAAAGTAGATTCGGCCCAAGTGGGCTATCTTGATTCTAAATTAAGCAAAACACATTATTTTAGCCAATTTGAGCACATAAATCAATATGTACAGGTTAAAAACATGTAGAAATGCAAAATTAGATCAATGAAAAACACACATTATTGCACACGAGCACATGATAAAAAGATTTTTCATCTATGTACATGCTAAGGTGTTTAAAAATCAAGTATTCCAAAGGTATAAAAGAGTATAGTATTTACAAATAGTGCAAATAAACCAAATCTGATAGCAGCAAAAACTGATGACACAAGAATATGCATTTAAAATTAAGCCCCAGTGGGCAAGTCACGATAATAGTCATAGGCAAGTAAAGTGCATAAAGTGAAGTGCAAAAAGTTAAGTAAAGTGCAAGTTGTTAATGATACATAATTCCAAAGATAAAATCAGAGACAGCAATGTACTGAAGTTAAAAAGGAAAAATTCATCATATGTACATTAAAGAACAGTATACAGGGAACACTAGAATGGGTATTAAAATATCCGGACAGGCATAAACAGGCAAAGGAATGGTGTTAGAGGCAGGTATAGAGGTCTTCCCTGTCATTGAGACCGTTTGGGTGTTTAGTATTTAACTCCAAAATGTAACGAGTCTCCAAAAGCCGAAGCTTGGCCTCACGGTCACCTCCTCTCCTAGATGCCTCGACACAGTCAATTAAAAAGAAGAGGAGTGAATCAGGGACACCTAGGTGTTTGTCCTCTTAGTGCCTGGCAACCGGGTAACTCTGATCATGTCCAGAGATAGCTCGTATGTGTTGGAGTATGCGCTTGTGGGCGGGCAGCTTGGTGCTGCCCACATATTGTAGCCCACAAGGGCACTCCAACACATAGACGGCGTATTCTGTTTTACATGTGAGCCATTTAGAAATGGCAGTCGGATGCTCAAAGAAAGGGCTTTTAAAGTGTGTCCTATTGTTGCCAAAACGGCAAGCCTTGCACTGTGGGCAAGTCTTAAAACCCTTCTTCAATGCAGACCAGGTGTTGGAGGTCTTGGGTTCCAGGGTGTTGCTGACCAGAGCTAAATAACATCCCACAATGTAGGCCAATAGGCCATGAACACAGCACACACTGACCTCACACAGCCAACGTTAATCAAAAGTGTAACTCGGGTGGCACCTCCAATAATGTTTCCATAAATAGGTATTACCATGATTATGTTTTCTCTTTTTTCAGTAGCTTTGATCATACGATCTTTACTTTTTTCTTCTCCCTCCTGATATATATATATATATATATATATATATTACCAACTGGCGGTTGCCAGTAGGTAGTCATAGTTAGGACCTAGTTTCCATAGGAAATCCACAACATTCTATTTGGAATAACTTTGGCGCTGGTGGACGAATCTTTGCGAATTTCTCCAAGAAAATGGCCTGCTCCGCTCCTTCCCTGAAAGTTTGGGGGTGATTTGTCAAGTGGGGGCCGAGAAAAAAGGGGGTCCCAAAAAGTTTTTTCCCCATGCTATTTTCCTTAGGGACCTTTAGCCAGGGCTACAGCCCGAATGGCTGAACGGAATTACACCAAATTTGGCAGAGAGGTAGAGTTCGGTTCGCAGATTGTGCTTTCTATTAAATGGTATAAATCCGTTCAGTAGTTCCTGAGAAAATCATAGCGATATCTAGAGACGAAGTTCAGCACGCGTACCGAAATCCGTACAATTACGAGCACGAGCTGCATGCTGATTGGATGTTAACTGTCTGTCAACACTCCAAACCAGAAAGTGTTGGCAGCCATCTAAGGAAAGGGGACAGGGTAGAAACATGTTGACCCTCAAGGCCTGCTCAGGGGGTCCCACATGGATCTTTAGGCGCAAAAATGTATTTATCATTATTTTTTTTAAATCGCGTTGTACACGTATTTTACTCGATGCGGTGGAAAAGGAAAAAAAACTCGAAGTTTGTTTTATTCTTAATTAGCTCCTGGGGGGCCAATTCCCGGGGGCAATTTTTTTCTATAATGGGGGCTTGGAAGTGTCCAACAGGAACAAAAGAATGAAAAAAAAAGTAATGTCGAGGACAGCGATTCTCCTGCTTCCTGCGTTTTTATCAGGTCAATAGACTGTTTCCCATAACACAAAAGTTTATTGCAATAAATGTATAGATTTTTAACTTGAGCAAAATCAGGATGAATTTGTGGGTGTGGACTGCTTGATGAAAATGCTGGTGCAGCAGTTGATGTGCTTGGTGCAGCAGCAGGTGGGTTGTCCTTCAACCTCTATGTTGCAGCTCGAGCAAAGTTGTTGGGGTTTAAGTTCTTCAAGTGTCGCTCCATATTTGCTGTGCCAAAGGAGTATTTTTGAGATGGATCACCCCTTGAAAGAGTTTGGAAAATTTTACAGGTTACTTTTGGAGCATTAACCTTTTTAGTACATCCGGAAAAGTAAAAAACTGCCAAATTAGAGCTTCTTTCCTCTTCTTTGGAGGTTCTTTAGGAATGAAATATTCCTCTGAAGAATGGCTGGAAGATGAGTCCATTGCTGTTATTATGGTAAACTTTGTTCTATTTGACAAGATTCTCAGAAGAGATACTTCTTCTTAGAAAGTCAAAGTAGAATTATTAAAATAGGACGGAAGTTTCTATGAACCAATCAAATCTCTTCTTTTAAAGTCACATGGCTTTGCGTACGCTTACGCTGTGATTACAGTGCTCTTACGATGCGAGTACGCATGATGTTTCACCGTTATTTGTGTAATTGCTTTTAAAAGTGATATAGGATTATTAAGAACTTTAAAAAAATGTTTTCATAATTATCCTAGATAATGTCTTCTGTTAGTATGTTCAATAAATACATAAATGTATGTTTTTAAACAATTAAAAACATTCACATCTTTGCGTACGGGGCTCCATACATTACGTCACACGGAAACTTTGATGCGACATGCAAAGTGAAAGCGTATTCGTAGCATATGCTGAGAATGATTAGCAGTACAAACTATGGTGCGATCACTCTCTCACTGTCAAATCAGAGCACAGGGCGCGCTATGAGAATGGTTAGAGGTGGTCACTCATTGGAGATCCGATTCAGCTGTGTGGTTTATCCATGGCATCATAACGTTACTTTTTACCCTGTTTAAGTTTGAGTTAGCATGAAGTACTATGCTATAGGCAGATATGGATCTTTAGGCAGCGCTTATCTGCATGAAGCTTGGTTATTATCATTTACATATAAGTGCCTGAGGGAGGGAAAAGAAGTCTATGTGAATGACGAGGTTTGCACAATAGCACCAGATCACTCCTTAACCCCTTCGCTGCAGGGGTTATTCCCCCGCTGTGCTGGGGGGAGGGGGGCGTGCACAGCACCCGCATGCTCATGACGAGCTCAGCTCGTCATGAGGCAGGGTGATCCTGTGCTCATGACGAGCTGAGCTCGTCACAGGTGCATTGGCTCCCGTGGAACGTTCAGCACAGCAGGGGAATTCTCCCCGCACCTGAGCGTTCCACGGGCCATGGCGAGCTGAGCTCGTCATGAGCACTGGAGCCGGTTAATTTGTAGACACATACAATTGCATGGCTCTTGTAATCAAGATGCGCCTAATTTGGCCTGAGTTTTGAAAGGCACTCTGACACCTGCTATCATACCAACGTTCAGTTTACTGGAAACGTGAGTTATTTAATTTGAAATAATGCAGATTGTTGTGCAATGTTAGCAGGCGTCGGTTACATGATTGCGGTAACTGAGTGTGTGGTTTGCTATAAAAAAGTTGTGTTTACTCCTCTGCATGGGAAGCTGGATGTTTCCATCTGGCCGTCGATTCCGACCTTGAAGAAGAGTCAACCAAATGAGCCGTATAAGAGCGCTATTGTCTCAAAAAGAGGTCGCTCTTACATTTGCTAGAGAAACATTTGTCCTTCATGTAGCAAACACCCGCACAGAAGTGTATGATTTATTAAATAGAGATGTGCCTCTGTATTTTGGGGAGTTAATTCGGAGTATCTTTAATGCGTCCTTGACTACGGGGTTACCTTACTTTTTTAAAGTTAGAAGCAGTGGCCCTGTGACTTCTTTTCAAAGTATATTTGGTGTCTTCTCTGCAATTTTCATTCAATGTTTTCCAGCATCTTTGGTGAATTCCGCTTAATACTCGCATTAGTTGTTGGTGTGCTTTTATTTGTTTACTTAAAAATGTATGCACATCCTGCAGCACACGACAATATGTCCTGGCTGTTGCTGCTCCGCAACCGAATGCTTAGTTATTACGGAGCGCTGCCTCTGGCTACATTGAGTGCAGTTTATGGATTATCGTTTCGATTCTCCTTTTTCACATGCGTTCAACCTGTCTTCGATTGCCTGAGCTGCGATTTCGACTGGGCCCTGGATTTGTGTCTCTGCAGTACGGTGTCTCCCAACGCAGATTATGACCAGCTGATGAGCCCCTTAGTGGTTCATGACTTGCTCTGTTCTGGTGGTGGGATTATGGCCTTAGCAGCAATACATGGAATAATGGGACGTTGGAATGTTTTCGCAGCGGCGCTTGATTTCTTGGCACGCAGTTACATTGAAGATGACCTGAGTTTTCCTCCGATGGTGATAGAGGCTCTGGTCGTTGAGGAATATGTATGTTCAGTCTCACTATTGAATTGGATGGCTGAAATGTTTTCAGATGAGAACAATGACTTCCTCATGGAGGCTGTTGCTACATACTGTGCTTATACGCTGTTGGATTAAAACTCTTTGATTTTTCTACCTATTCTTTATTATTTAGTTACTGTTTTCTATGAAATAGCGAATAATTTTTTATGCAAATTAACTTGACTCTGCTTTTCAGGCTTGGAACTCTGCGTTCCTAATTCGCCCACGTTTATATCACGTGCTTCGATCGACGGAGGGTGTCGTGGGCTGAGCCTTGCACTCACACCGTGTTAAGTTAGCATGGGTTTATCAGAAGGTTAAACGCCATTTTTACTTTCCTGCTCTGCTTTGCACACGACACGCACTTGAGATATTGTTTAGAGAAGGCTGCGTATTTTGTTTCACTTGAGAATAATTTGTTAAGCTACATTTCTAGACTGCCTCGCTAGTTTGGTGTGTATAGTGAGAGCATGGAACATCAAGGTTATCTTGGATACTGTGTCTGTTATTCAGAATGAGCCTCGCACGTTCGACCTATAACACATATGCAGCTGTGGCCACGTCTGATATTGGCGCGTTTCATAATGTATTGTGGGGGCATAATTACACACGGTTGGAGAACATTCGTATCCTGACAGTTTGTGCAGAACTCAATGTGATCCACTACTGCTGAGTACCAGAGGTATGGGGCCGTCCATGTAATCCTATGAGACCTTCTGAAGTTATAAACTAACCTGGTAGGTAGGGAGGGTGAAATGTAGGTATATTTTAAACCTGTTTCCCGTTAGCAATATAAGATGCTTTCTCCCTTTGTATTTTACGGAATAGCAACAATGCGGACAACCTGGTTTCTGATAATATGTTTGATTGTATTATCTAAGGTACTGCGCATGAGAATACGGCATTAGAAATAAACATTTCAAACTTGCATGTGTCTTATTTACTTCTTGTTTTGGAGTGTGTAAGACTATAACGAAAGAGTGCTCTTTTTATTCACCTTACTTGAGGTAATCTAAGTCGCATGTTCTGGGTTGACTAGTATATATATATATATATATATATTCACTGAAAAAACCATAGGTTTCACACATGTTATAGTTAGGAATTAGCATTTAAAAACCTTAGAAATTGACTGAAAAAACCATAGGTTTCACACATGTTATAGTTAGCTTGACATTTCACTCATACAAAACCATTGAAATTCCCCCGTTATAGTTAGTTCAGCTAACTATAACTTGCGCGCCCGCAATGCACTGCTGATGACATCACATAATACATCACTCATGACATGGTCAGTGACATCACTCATGACATCACTGATGACATCTCAAATGACATCACTGATGACATCATCCAGTGAATGTGTGTCTTTCTGAAAAATAAATATTTTTTATATATGTATATCTAAAGGTCGATGGAAGAATAAATGGGTAAATAAGTGTCTGAATGGATGTTTTTTTTTAATTGATTGTATAACTGACTTATTAAGTGTATCTTAATGAATACATGTCTTAGCGAGTAATGTTTAAATATGTAAATATCTGTATCAGTGTCTCACTTTGTCTATAAGTGGCTGCATGGGTTGGTGAGTAGCTACATGAGTGTCTATATGGGTTATTAGTTGTTTTTTTGAGTATCAGAATGAGTGTCTGCATTGTTTGTTTAGGGGTATTATTTAGCGCACAGATGCATGAATGACTGACTCACTGTTTGTAAGTGTTTTGAAGACAGCATGTGTGCAGGACTGTATGGGTGGATGAGTGTGTGTATGGGTGTGTTAGTGAGTGAATGACTGCCTCAATAGTATCTTCATGAGTAACTACATATGTTTTAAACTAGTATATGTGAGTATTGAGGTATATAAGTGAGTATATGTGAGAGTGAGAGGTCCTTTATAAATAAGTATGTGTTTCTATAAGTGATTGTTTAAGAGAGTAAGTATGTGTACATTTCTGTAGAAGTAAGTCTAGTGTTGTGTGTATAGCTGTATATGCAAGTAAATGAATGTTTTTTATTTATATATATATTTTTTTTATTTTTCTCTTTTTATTGAAAGATATACAAACAAGCAAGGCATGAAACCTGTTATACGAAGTGCCAGTTCAATTAAGGGAGGAAACATACACTGAACAGCATTCAATATGAAGAAAAGAGGATGGGGGGACAAGGGTCAAATGTAATAACAATACAATAAAATGGTCAAAATGCATGGGTCAGGGGGAAGGTGGAGCATCAATGTTATCGACTGCCGGTGGTATACATATATTCCCACGATAACTATTCCAAGGTCCCCACACTCTACACACTTCCGGGGAAGGGCCCTGGCTAGGTACACAGTCTTTTCCCTGAACATACACCAATCCATGTTTTCCTTCCATAAGTCCACAGTAGGAGGCCTCTGGGACCCCCACAACTGAGAAATATCTAGCTTAGTAATCATGGCCCCCAGGGATGCCCACTGAGTCTGAACTACATAATAATACGTGGGTTCCCAGACGTTCAACAAGCAGCGTCTGGCCTCCGGCAGGAGAGCAACACCAGTCACTTCCTTCATGACCTCATGGACCCCCCTCCGAAAAGCAGCAATCTCGCGACATCCCCAAATAATATGAAGGATGGTAGCAACCTGCCCACATCCTCGTTTGCATAATCCCTCTTCAGAAAAGCCCATCTGGACCAAACGGGGGCCCGTGACGTAAATTCTGGGGAGGATCTTAAGTTGTACCAGTCGGAGTCGAGCTGAAATTGCAACCTCCTTGAGAGAGGAGATCGCAGATTGCCAGTCCTCGTCATCCAATTCCAGGCCGTCACGGGTCCACAAATCCCGGAGATGTAGCAGGAGATCAGGCCTATTATTAATTAATTTATTGTAAACAAGGGAGATGGTGCTCTCGGGGACATGGAAATCCAACAGCCTATCGTCAAGTGGGGACGACTCCAGAATCACCCCACCCGAGGGGAAGACCGACGTTAAAGCATGGTGAACCTCGACGTAGCGAAAGTACTCTGTGTCACCCAATTCGAACTCCGTCTTTAACATCTCAAATGATTTGACCTGGCCCTTCTCCCAGGGGTCGCCCACCTTACTAATACCGATAAGGTCCCATCTATCGAACCCCTTGGTTTTCCATAACTTCCTAAGCCTGTCCGAACCGAAGCGCGGGGTCGCTAAGGTTAAACGATCTTTCCACCCCAGGGAAGTATTAGCGACCTGCCACGTACGCACCGCCGTCTTTGTAGGCCCCAATAGAGTCTTGACCACCGATTTTGAGTAGAGCGCCCTATAATAATTACCCCCGGGCAGCAGCCATCTGTCCATAGCGAAGGCAGGATTTAATGCAGGACCATACATACCATGGTTGATGGCACCCAATTGAGCAGCCCAGTAATAGCGTTTGATGTCAGGGAGAGCGATTCCCCCGTCATACCAGGGGAGCGTCAATTTGGCAAGAGCAGTACGAGGTCTACCGTCCCATATCAAATTCCTCTGAAGGTCTTCGACAGCACGAAAGTAGCTAGCGGGGACAATATCAAGGGTGTTCTGAAGAGCGTACAAAAAACGAGGCAAAGACATCATTTAAAATAGGGCCGCATGGCCAAGCGGCGAAAGCGGAAGTTTCCGCCAACCCGCGACGTCCTGTTTCAATCTAGCCAGAGGTGGGAGAAGGTTCTGTTCATAATGGGCCATCGGATCCAACGAGATAAAGATACCGAGGTACTTAAATCCCGTCAGAGTCACCTGAATAGGGCAGGTACGTGGGAGACGAGGGACATCACCGGAGAGAACGTATAAGTAGGATTTCACCCAATTGATAATCAAACCAGAATTCCTACCAAAGGAGGGCAAGACATTGCATAGTACCATCAATGACTTCCGGGGTGAGGTCAGATACAATAATATATCATCCGCATAGAGCGAGATGAGATCCTCGAATTCAGGAGACCATTGAATACCCTTCATCGAGGGTTCCCATCGGATCCACGCAGCAAGGGGTTCTAGGGCTAGGGCAAACAATAACGGAGACAAGGGACAGCCCTAACGAGTGCCTCTTCCAAGACTCAACTGAGTAGAAACACGACCATTCACTACGATTTGCGCAAGGGGGTCTTCATAGAGAAGCCGCACCCAGCCAATAAAACCAGGTCCAAACCCGAACTTAGCCAACACGGTCCATAAGTATGGCCATTTCACGGTATCAAAAGCCATCATGGCATCTAATGACGCCAAGACGGCCGGCTCACGCAACGTCGCAGCTCTTGCGAGAATGCCGTGTAGACGCCTGAGATTCAGAGCAGTATTCCTATGCGGAATGAAACCGGATTGATCCAGGTGTATCAATTCACTGATAACGGTGATCAAGCAGTTAGCCAGCAATTTTGCAAGGATCTTAGGTTCAGGGTTTAAAAGAGAAATCGGCCTGTACGATGTACACCTGTCTCTCGGTTTCCCTTCCTTATGGATCACCACAATGGTCGCGAGACGTTGATCGCTGGGTAGAGAACCGCACTCACGAGACTCCAAAAACATATCTCTTACATAGGGCGCTATCTTGTCAGGCCGCAATTTATAAAGTTCGATAGGCAGGCCGTTAGGACCCATAGCCTTTCCCGAACGCAAAGAGCGAATGGCAATAGCCACCTCGTCTGCAGTTATTGGAGCATCCATATGTTCCCTATCCAAATCAGAAAGATGTGGTAAAGCGATATCACGCAACAATAGGTGTGAATCTTCCTCCAGCCTATCTGACACAGAAGCATATACTGACTGAAAGTGATCGGCGAAACATTGAACGATCTCTTCAGGGTCAGTAACCCGACAACCTTTCGCCGCCTCGACCACGGGCACCACACGACTAGCCCTAACCTTCTTATCCAGCCACGCTATCAATTTGCCAGCTTTATCTCCTACGTCATAAAGCCGTCCCTGCTGTTCTCTACTCATTGCCTTAGCTGAGTCAGTAACCGGCGCCCTATACTCCAACTGCTTGAGCCGCAAAACATGTGTCCTAGCACGCGTAACTTCCCGCTCCAGGCCGAGATCAAGATCCGCTATCTCCGCCTCTTAACCCCCTCCTCGTCTCTCCGTTTCTTAACACCTGCGATTAACGACAGGGCCTGGCCCCTAAGAACAGTTTTGAAAGCCTCCCAAAGGGACACCGCCGACGAAACCGAACCCTCATTCTCAAGAAAATAGTGGTCGAGAGTTTTTACCAGATCCGCATGAGTTTTAGGGTTCTGGAGGTACCATGGGTTGATCAGGGCTACCCGACCCTCCGTCCCAGGACTGGACCCCATACAGAAACATAGTGGAGAGTGATCAGAGATCCCCGGAGCGAGATGCTTGACCTCCGTAACAGAAAGCGCCTGTGCAGCCGGGACCAAAACATAATCAATTCTAGAGAGGCTACCATGTGCGCCCGAGTGAAAGGTATACTGCCGCTGAACAGGATGCAACAACCTCCAACAATCTACCAAGCCCAGAGTATCAATGAAATCATGAAGCCAGTTTTGCGCACCCTTAAGATCTCTAGGTGGGTGCCGATCCGCCATACCGGAAGCAACAGCGTTAAAATCACCACCCAATAGCGATGACCCCTCGGGGAGAGCGAGGACCACCCGTCCCAAGTCCGCAAAAGTAATTGACTGTAGGCCAGGGGGGACATAAACGGAAACCAGGGAAAGAGTTCGACCCTCTCACCTACCCGTTAGAGCGACATAGTGCCCCCTGTCATCCAGGACCTTTGCATCGATCTCCAATGGGAGAGACGTCTTAATCAGAATACCAACCCCCCTTGAGCCTGAGGAAAACCCAGCATGGGCGACCAGACGATACCCCTTCCTATTCATGGCATGACAAGTATTACCTATCAAGTGAGTCTCCTGAAGAAGAACTACATCTGGGGAAAGACGTTTCAACAATTGCAGCACTACCCCACATTTGATCCTATCCCCCAACCCATTCACATTCCAACTCATCAATTTCAGCCCCCTACCCCCCATCTGAAAGTAAAAGTTCCAACACCAACGAGAATCCAGCACTTCGATCAGAAAGTCTGACAATACATTGCCTTGCAAAAATACATACACACACCCCAACAAGAGCACCCCACTCCCCCCACCAGCATCCCGTTACAAACCCCCCCACCCTGCACCCCTGCATAAGACTAAAAAGCCACCCCAACTTGCAGTGTGCCTGTCGCCCCCACATCAACTAAGCTACAAAAAAGTAAGACAGAGGAGGAAAGAGACCCACCAATAGCCCCGCAACCCCCCCCCGGATGTCACAACCATTCATATTACAGTAGTAGCGAGCCACATTTTGAGGTCAGCTGGGGGACCCCAGAAATCAGGTTAAGGTGCCTACTCCTGTTCCATCGGTCCGCCTTCTGCCCCTCCGGATTGTTCCTCTGGTGCAGGATAGTTTGGTAGAGTGTCAAGCCAGTCGGCCACTGCATCAGGCCGATCGAAAAAATAAGTGCGCTCAGCGTGTTCGATTCTCAACTTGGCCGGAAAGAGCATAGCGTACTTTAAGCCCATATCACGCAGTCTCCTCTTTGTCCCCAGGAAACCAAGTCTCTGCCTTTGAACAGATTGGGTAAAGTCCGGGTAGAAGTTGATAGTAGTATTCTCGAACTTAGTAGGTCCACTCACCCGCGAAGCCTGCAGGATAGCGTCTCTGTCGCGGAAGTTGAAAATCCTTGCAATCATAGGCTGCGGTGGGGCACCCACCTTTGGCTTACCACCCGGCACTCTATGGGCCCGCTCGATCATGAAAAATGTACTTAATCCCTTGGGATCAAGATAATTAACAACCAAGTTTTCGACGAAGAGGTCAGCTGCAGAGTCTTCCGCCTGCTCCGGGACACCGATATTGCGAACGTTGTTCCACCGTGCCCTCCCTTCAAAATCCTCCAGACAACGAACAAAGAGATCATTGGAGGCCCCCAAATTGCGGACCTCCGTCTGCAGATCAGCAACATTGCTCAACTGGAGGTCTTAATGTCCAACGACTTGACTTTCTCGTTAGTTTTTGTCAGGTCCGTACGGATCAGATTAACATCGATCGCCACAGTATCGAGTTTATGGGCGAGGGTCTCCATTTGTTGCCCAACGGAGGACTTGATCCCATCTTTGGCGGCCATAACATCCTGTAGGGTCGGTTCAGTTGCCGAAGTCGGAACATCTCTAGTGTCCTCCAGCGATCTGCCCGGTCCGCTAGGAGATCCCTTAGTTTGCGCATAACGGTCCATATTGTTAGTCTGGGTATAGCCACCCCGCCTGGTTGACTTGAGCTTCTGCTTTTCACCGCCATTGCGGAGCACAGACCGACGTGAGGCAGATAGACTAGGTAGGAAGATGGCGGTTCCAGGACCTCAGGGCCGTGGCCCAGCGTCACTCAGGAGGGCAGACACCAGGTATCAAAGCAAGAGTCGCAAAGCGGTGAGGAGGTACACTCAGATGTAGCAGAGAATAGCCGACCCCGGCTCTGAGGGGCCGCTTGCTGTCGAATCTCCCTCAGGGAAAGGCCAAATCGAAATTGAAAGTCAACCAGACCGGTCGACCCCACCACCTCAGGCCGATGTTGTTCAACTGCAGCTCGGGCACTGCGCCACCTCAACAGCCGGGCATCACGGAGGCGTAGGCCGCAATCTTCAGAGCACCACAACTCCGGTCTCCGGGGTCCGATTCGGAATCTGAAAGCAGATCTCGCCTCACCCGTGGTTCATCTTCACAGATATGTCAATGAAGGACAGGATAAATGACAGGATAGATGTGCAAGGCTACGAAGGTCTCGGGAGCCCTGTGCTCACGCGGCCATCTTGGTCGCGCGCAAAGCTCCTCCAAGAAAATGGATGTTTGATAGTTTATTTGCATGTGTGAGTATGTTTGTGAGTAACTCTATGGATGAGTATCAGTGTGTAACAGGATGTACAGGTGTATGTGTAGATATGACGAGTGAGTACATGTATGAGTGACTATATAGAAACTGTTGGTGAATGAGTGGATGTGTACGTAGATGTTGGAATTACTGAATAGGTTGTTGTAACTGGTATTGGTATCTCCATTTTTTTGAAAATTTTAGTTTCTATTTTTGAATGTGTCTATCAAAGGTTATATTAGGGTGAGAATAGGTCTGCCACTCTTTCACAAGAATGATGTCATCAGTAATGTCCAGCTAACTATAACATGTGTGAAACCTTTGGTTTTTTAAGTGAATATATATATATATATATATATATATATATATATATATATATATATATATATATATATATATATATATGCGCTCAAATCTTCCAAATGTAGAAGAAATTGCTGCTGTCATTTCTAGTTAGGAATTAGCATTTAAAAAACCTTACAAATTCACTGAAAAAACCATAGGTTTCAGGGGTGTTATAGTTAGCTGGACATTTCCCTCGTATAAAACCATTGAAATTCCCCCGTTATAGTTAGTTGTACTAACTATAACGCGCGCGCCCGCAATCCACTGCTGATGATGTCACATATTACATCATTCATTACATGGTCAGTGACATCACTGATGACATCACTGATATCTCAAATGACATCACTGATGACATCACTGATGACATCATCCAGTGAAAGTGGTTTGGTTCGTTATTTAAATATGTAACATATATTTATAGCAATCTGCCTTGAAGACTGAGTGGATGTATAAGTGTGTGAATGGAGGATTTAGTAGCAATGTGATTGACTGCCTAAGTGAGGAATTTAAAGTGTCTCACTAAATGTATGGGATAGTGATTAAACTGTATGAATATCTGTATCACTCTATCTTTTGTTGGGTAAACTACTACATAAGTTGGTTTCTAGCTATGTGAAAGTCTACATTAGTTATTAATTAGTTAAGTGAGTATTTGTATGGGATAGTGAATGAATGTGTGTGTGGTTGGGTGGGACGTGTGTGACTGTCGAAAGATGTGTAAATAGTTGATTTAGTAGGTATATGAGGTTAAGACTGTATGTGGAAACAGTTGTTTGGGTGAGTGAATCTCTTTATGGGTGTGGTGATGAGTACATATATTTCTCAATGATATATGTCCAACAAGCTAAAAGAATAAAAGGCAGTGAATGTGACAATTGTTGTATATAAATAAGTATACATAAGACTCAGTGAATGTATGTGTGAGATATGGATAACGGTATAGTTGTAATAGTGATTTTATAACACACTAAGTATGAGTTACTATCTATATGAATAAATAAAGTGGTGTTTGTGTTAAGTGTGTAGCTTAGTAAATATAAGTATGATCAATTATTTGCATAAGTGAGTAGGATGTCTGCATAAGTGAATAGGATATGTGCTGGTGTGTAATGTTGATGTAGATGTATAAGCATATTTGTTAGTGTTCTATTGATCGTTGTTAGCATGTATGAGTGAATCTATAGGTAAGTGTTTAGATGTGTGTGTAGATGTAGGAATCACTGAGTGGGTTTTTAGAAACTTGTACTGGTGTGTCAATGGTTTCAAATATGGTAATTCATATTTTATAATAAGTGTTGAAAGGTTATGCTACTTTCTTTTTAGATGTTTTTTAAATTACATTACACATTTTTTTAATTACATATATATTTTTTCATTATTATATATTCTTCATAATATACTTACATTATTTTTAATTATTTCTTTATTTTTTTTGGGAGTTGGGCACGGTACGAACACCCTGCTTGTGTACTGCGCAAAATGTGTCCGCCATTTTACGGTCGTTGTGTAGGATCAGAGTAGGGTGCGCGATGGGTACGACTTCTCCAACGTGGTTGCTATGCGACCTGTGTGCGACGCCTGGCGCATACTGAAGATGTACATATAACGTGACATGTAAATTTAAATGTAAATGTATGTGTCTTGTAAAGCGCACTGCTGCCCTGAGGCGTCATGGCGCTGTAGACCGCTGTGGAACCCGTCCTGGCTATCCCTGTGAGATGGTCCCTACTGGGTATCTCCAAGGTGAAACCTGGCATCCCCGGCAAATGTGGGGGGCCGTTGTAGAGATGAGGCAAGCTAACGCCCAGAGTTGCCGAGTGTGATCCCTGGTTAGAGTAGGCCCCGAGGCGAGAATTATCGAGTCCGCTGACCCTGGTCCACGACCCTGCCGCGTCGGGAATTGAACCCTGGTCCCGGGCCGTTCTCTGCTTCCGGGTCTGCCGCCTCTAACCAATGAGCCACACCACTCCACTAATGTGACATGATGGACGCGGGGTAGTGTGTGACATCATATCGGACGCGGTGGTTGTGCTGCTTCCGCAATTGCTTTAATGTTGGAAAACTTATTTCTATATATTTAATATCAATATTAAGAGAAGAGATTTGCTGAGGTTATTATAAAAATAATATTCTTTAACTTTCTTAAAAAGTACATAACTTTTTAAAGCAATTTCGCGAAGTCGCGCTGCACGCGAGCACGATGCAAGCAGGGTGCGTATTGAGTGTCCACATCCTACGCGCATCCTACGCGCACCCCATGTGACTTTAAAAACAGAGATTTGATTGGTTCATTACACTTCCTATTGAAACTATTATAGGACCCCATCCATTTCAATCACTCTGATTAAAACTTTTCTGAGGGAAAGACCTCCTGAGAAGATCTGCTGCTCTTTCTTTTTTGGAGAAGAGATTCATTTAAAGATACTATGGCTGCTAATCCACCATCATCCTCTGATTCAGAGAACTCATCACAGCAAGAATTTGTTTCTGAACCTCCACTAAAGCAAAAATATACCAGCATTGTCTGGAAATTTTTTACCTTTCCACCAGGCTTAAAAAAGGGGACTGCAACAAAAGTTACTTGCCGAATGTGCAATGAAGTGCTTTCAAGGGGAGACCCCAACAAAAAGTACTCATGCGGAACTGCAAGTATGCAGAAGAACTTGCAATCTAAGCATCCGGTCAGCTTTGCAAAGGAGGAGTTAAGGAGATTGAGAGAGGCTCCTCCTGCTTCATAAGTAGGCCCGAGAATAAGTAGACCAACACCATCAACCTCTACCGCACACCCTGATATTCATCCTCAATTTGGGAAACTTAGAATGAGCTGTGTAAAATGTGGACGGCTGATAGCATATGGAGAGCAGTCAGTGGATCTGGTGTGTCGAGCTGTTGACCACCACCATTGTTAGATTTCTTTTCTCCTCTCCTCCCAGTTTTTAGTACTCTTTTCCCAGTTCCCATGTTTTCCCCTGTTTTAAAAAAATCAAAAAAAATACAAAATCGTTCATAAAATCTCCCAAAAAAACAAAACAACAAAAAGAAAAATAAGTTATTTTTAGAACTAACTACTCTGGTTAAAGAAAGATCTAAACTAGTATGCTAGTGTGTGAAAGTTGAGATGAATGTATGTGTAGTGCATACTTGACTGTAAAAATAAATTTCTCATGCGTGGTGAATGTATAAGTGCACAATTATAAGGAAGTGCTGCAGCATGACACTATAACCTGTTTAACTACAGCGTGCTTTGGTACTTCCGAAGCCCAAGGATGTAACATATGTACATAAATATGTTGCAACTCTGTGCTTCTTTCTGCACAGCTGCAGAAACTGCAGGCATGTGGTGACACAGGCACCCTAGCACCATGGTGCAAGGATGTCCGTGTCATGTGGAGATTGTTTTTGTGCAAGAAGGGACACCTTCCTGCACAAAAACAATCAGTAAAGGCATTTTTCTCCTTCAATATATGCTGTGCATTCCAGCATACATTGAAAGTGAAAAAATGAGGAGAAGTTAAAAGAATTTTCCTTGTTGTGCTTTGCTATACCAATAGAAGGATGGTGTAGCATTCACAAACATGTCCAGATTTATGATTTATGATAAATCTGGAAATGTGTCTTGTTTTATGAGTTTTTGTGCAAACACGCACAACAAAACCTATAGAACAACTTTTCAACGCAAAGTACTGTGTATAATGACATTATATTTACAAGGAAAAGAAAAGGTATACCGAATGCCTTTTCCTCACCTTATAAATAAGAAAGAGAGTAATGGCTAGGCCAATTGTTATTATAGGAGTACATTTCGGTACTGATAACAGAGAACAAGATACATTTACAACTTCTTACTTTTTAGGGAAGTGATAGGACATGTTTAGATACTACTAAAGGGAAGGGATGCGACCTAATATGACATTTGCAAAAACACTGACTGATGTGGTTTAAATTAAACAGTTTCATTTATTTTAATTCTGAAATTATGAAGACCTGAAAAAGTCTATTCTGTATACCATATATCTTGCAGACAGGTGTTCTGAAGCTGTCCCCTATTTTATACCTTTTTGCATTGCAATTTTCTGACAGAAATCTAGTCCATCCGCGTTCCTTTCCTTCCACTGTGTGGAAACACAGTTCATTCTCCATTTTAAGACTTACTAAAACTTACCTCAACAGTAATACACGTAAAAAACAGTACACATTTTATTCACTTGCTTTTTTTAAATCTAAATGGTGGTAAATTTGCTATTTTAAAATTAAGATCTGTAAAAAAAAGAAAAAATAGTTATAACATTTACATATACATTTTTAACAGCACAGCATAATTTTAACATTTTACAAAGTGATTTTTTTGCCTTTTTTGCTGTTCTCAGAATATATTGAATTTCACTAGAAACAGTGATTTCAATTGTACTCATCACATAACAGCGGGCAAAAAAAACCTATCAATTAGATTGTTTAAAAAAAACAATACTACATCTATAGTAAAATACTAGATAATACAAATCACACATATATAAAATGATTACTGCTAAGAAAATGTTATAATTTAAATTGATAAACACTATAAATAATGCAACTTAAAATTATACACCGAGACAATGTGCAACAAAAAGTCCATAATTCAAAGAAATACATTTCCTTGAGGCCAAAGTGTATTTTTCTAGTAATTTTTATGTAAATTGTCCAATAGAATCCTATTAAATGATAACAATAAATTCCTCAGAGGCTGAATTATCTTCTCAAAACTTTGGCTTTAAAAATATTAGATAGGAATTTGGCAATTCGAAAGGCAAACGTTGTTTGAAAACCAACTCAGCATCATTACAAAGACTCCAGCCTTTCTCACTTTTGAGATATGCAGTGTAATGTCCTGATGTTATTGAAGGACCATTGTGGAAAATGATTGCTACTGCTAAAAAAGTCCTTCCAGATATTGATAGTTGTGTAGCAACAAAATGTTTTATTAAAGTGTCCAATTTTCTTCCATCAGCTGTACAACGTTGCATCATTAAAATGTTATATTTTCCATATCTTTGGATAAATAATGTTGATAACATTTCTGATTTGCATTGTCTACATGCCCTGTTTTGGTTTGCAGCTTTAACTAATTTACTGAAAGACACTGATTTAGAGTCTGGTAATGTCAAATATAAAAACCTTTTAGTGTTTACATTAGTGCTACATGTATACATTCAATTTTCACATTAATGTTCCCATGTATAACAATGGCCAAAAATATTCTCTATGTCTACACCTTCATTTTCCAATTCTGTAGGCATATACATTAGAAACTCCTAAGCATCCTGTTGGATATTTTGTGTAAATTGTGTAGAACCAGAACATACATCCAAAAGATTACGAACATCAGAAACGCTTTGTATTTTACTTTTATCTGTTCTCAATTTTTCATAAAGAGAATGTAACAAGGAACAAAATCTTTTTTCCAGATTCTCCATAATTTGCTGTTGCAAACCTTCAAGAAAAAAAAACATTGACCACTACATTAGCATAGCAGTTGACACCAGAACTGTTTTAAAACTGAAAACCAATAATCTCTCCAACAGTGTCCTTTTTCTTTTTGTTTGCAATCACAACAGTTTCTTGTTTTTTTCCCTTCTCTACACCTTCAGTACAGATATTCTCATATCTTCTTTTAAGGGCAACCACACGCTTTTCAAATACAGGATATTGACCTAAATTAGCAGCATATGTTCTTCTTAACCTATTGTATTCTTTGACACAGTTGGCATCTGCAGTAATCTTGGTATCATCAAAATCAATCAAAAACAAACCAGATAATATTCTGACTCTGGACAAAGCAACATATACCATACCTTCTTTAAACACAGAATTTCCAATGTTCACCAAAGCACTGTCAACACTTAAACCTTGAGATACATGAATAGTCACTGCATATGCCAGAGAAAATGGAAACTGTTTTCTACAAACATATAAATCTGTAACAAGCCAAAAAACGAACAGAACAACCAATTTGTTTCACTTCTTCAATCTGATCAAATGTATTCTTTAAGAATTCAATACCATCTTTATTTTGATAATTAACAAAATCCACAACTTTGCCCATTGCTCCATTAACTAAACCTTTTTCTACATCCAAATTACGCCTTAAAATTATCCGACAGTTCCTACATGCATAAAGATTCTTTTCTAAACCAGCAGTTTTAGATAAAGATTTTTCTAAAGAATCCAATTTTGTCTTAAATTTTTCGGTCAAAATAATAGTGATTCCTTCATGTTCTATTTTATTGATGGCTTCCATTTTTATTATTTCTTCATTTTCTAGTTTCAAAAGTTGTTAGTTGAATATAGAACACTCACGCTGTGTTGGCAATAAGCAATTACAGATTTCTTATCTGCAATTTCCATGTATATTTTCTCAAGAACTATATTATTATTTGGAAACAAATTGGAAAGTAATCGAGTCTGTAAATCTTGTTTGCCATATTCTGTCAATAGTCCAATTCTTATATCTTGGAGAATAGTTCCATAATCAACATCATTTGCCTGTCGCATATTTGTAATGAGTTCTTTGTATTCAAAATATGACCAAATGTTCACGTTTCCAACACTACCCAGAGACTTTCTGGTGTCTTCATGCGCAAGTGTTTTAAAAACTGGTTGTCCTTTTACAGGAGTCAGTTGCAGTAGATCTCCAAAAACTATGACATGTTTTCCTCCAAATAATACGTCATACTCTATTTTAAGAATTTGCTGCATTCTTAAATGCACAAAGGCAAGCATTGACCACTACATTAGCATAGCAGTTGACACCAGAACTGTTTTAAAACTGAAAACCAATAATCTCTCCAACAGTGTCCTTTTTCTTTTTGTTTGCAATCACAACAGTTTCTTGTTTTTTTCCCTTCTCTACACCTTCAGTACAGATATTCTCATATCTTCTTTTAAGGGCAACCACACGCTTTTCAAATACAGGATATTGACCTAAATTAGCAGCATATGTTCTTCTTAACCTATTGTATTCTTTGACACAGTTGGCATCTGCAGTAATCTTGGTATCATCAAAATCAATCAAAAACAAACCAGATAATATTCTGACTCTGGACAAAGCAACATATACCATACCTTCTTTAAACACAGAATTTCCAATGTTCACCAAAGCACTGTCAACACTTAAACCTTGAGATACATGAATAGTCACTGCATATGCCAGAGAAAATGGAAACTGTTTTCTACAAACATATAAATCTGTAACAAGCCAAAAAACGAACAGAACAACCAATTTGTTTCACTTCTTCAATCTGATCAAATGTATTCTTTAAGAATTCAATACCATCTTTATTTTGATAATTAACAAAATCCACAACTTTGCCCATTGCTCCATTAACTAAACCTTTTTCTACATCCAAATTACGCCTTAAAATTATCCGACAGTTCCTACATGCATAAAGATTCTTTTCTAAACCAGCAGTTTTAGATAAAGATTTTTCTAAAGAATCCAATTTTGTCTTAAATTTTTCGGTCAAAATAATAGTGATTCCTTCATGTTCTATTTTATTGATGGCTTCCATTTTTATTATTTCTTCATTTTCTAGTTTCAAAAGTTGTTAGTTGAATATAGAACACTCACGCTGTGTTGGCAATAAGCAATTACAGATTTCTTATCTGCAATTTCCATGTATATTTTCTCAAGAACTATATTATTATTTGGAAACAAATTGGAAAGTAATCGAGTCTGTAAATCTTGTTTGCCATATTCTGTCAATAGTCCAATTCTTATATCTTGGAGAATAGTTCCATAATCAACATCATTTGCCTGTCGCATATTTGTAATGAGTTCTTTGTATTCAAAATATGACCAAATGTTCACGTTTCCAACACTACCCAGAGACTTTCTGGTGTCTTCATGCGCAAGTGTTTTAAAAACTGGTTGTCCTTTTACAGGAGTCAGTTGCAGTAGATCTCCAAAAACTATGACATGTTTTCCTCCAAATAATACGTCATACTCTATTTTAAGAATTTGCTGCATTCTTAAATGCACAAAGGCAAGCATTAAGTTTGAGACCATGCTTACCTCATCAATAATGAGAAGTTTAATTTTCTTCAAGACTCTTGAAACTTCACAGCAATCTTCTCCAGATACCTTGTGGTATTCCAATTTGTTTTCATGCTCTACTGGTAGCATTAGTAAACGATGTAAAGTAATTCCTTTAATGTTGTGTGCTGCCAACCCAGTTGGAGCAGTGACAACACAAGACAAATGCGACTCAGTTGTTTTCTGTAGATAACTTGTAATTACTTTAATTAAAAAACTTTTTCCTAAACATGCCATCCTCTGAATGGAATAAATCCATTCACTCTCGATGGGAGGGCATGCTAATATATCCATTTAATACATAGTTCCCTACGGGCTAGGAGAATCAAGGTAAAAAGCAAAGCTTTATGATTCTTTGTTAATATTAAATCACCCACTCCACTAGGAGGTAACCCAAAAATTGCGGATTTAGAAGTTAGTTTAATTTGGACCAAGCAGGCAATTTTATAAAAAGGAGCAAATATTGGGAAATCTGGGATAATTGGGTAGAGACAGGGTAGCAACATATATACTGAGGGTTATGGTTTTTAAATATCTTGGTCTATGGTTTACGATCTTTGATTTTTTAAGTAGATGTATGTGTTTCTGGGTCCTATGATTAAAAATATGCTTCAGACATGGTCCTGGGGACTAGTCTGAGTGGGCCACTCACTGGTAAGTGAGATTACATGGGCCGTCTTCCTTTTCAAGATTGAGGTTTGAAACCCTAAAATAAAAAAAGAAGTAGATACATAGTATCTTTTATCCTCTGTGGGAGTGAAACAGACCGGTAATTAAATTTCATCCTTCAGACACTTGAAGGGGTCAGAAAAAAAACATCTCTCTTGATTGTTATGGAAGCATATTATCTTTAAATGAGAAAAAAAAAAACCTTTTCCTTATCCAGCTTGTCCACTCACGTACATTCGGATAGGTTGAAATGACGTACATGAGGACTCTTTCTTTTCATGAAGTAATCCATGGTCAATCTGTTGTCTCACTTGCTCATATATTTTTTTCTGCTCAACATATAGTTGTTCTTCCAAGTTTCCTGAGCTTGTTACATCTTCTTGAGCTTGATACATTGCTGTTTCCACCTCATTCATGGCGATTGCTGCTTCGTTTTCAACAATTGGTTGTCCTAGTGGATCTTGACTCAGCGCAGAAGAACTTTGACTGTCTTGATAACTGTCTCTAGCAATCTCAGCTGCAATTGTAGCTTCTTGATCAATTTCATCGTTCAACATTTTCACATAATTTGCAAAAGCACTGCATTGTATGCTATCTTTACAAGCATTAAAGGAATCTTCATAGCTCTGGAAATCTCCAAGTAATTCCAGTTCTGAACGCCATGGTTTGAATAGTTGTAAAAGAGCTAAATTGTAAAATTCCCTTTTATCAGCAGTGTCACAACTCAGCTTCCTGTGATTAATCAAATTTCCTTTAGTTTGTTTCACCAAACATCCTTCGGAACCAATGACTCCATTTTTTCCATTATTGATGTTCTCTGTAGTATTCCGTTTAAAAGTGTAGTTTTGCAGCACTTCATAGAGACACATGCTCTCAAGATGATGACTTCTGTTTGGGTAATATGTGTCCAACATATTCGTTTTCAAAATATCTGTACTTCCTGGATCTTTTTCTGATAAATATTCAATTTCTTGAACAGATTTCAGTACCCGATTATGCATTGCTGCAAGACCTAGACTCACATAAAGGATTCTTCTAGATTTGGAGTATAGACTTGCCGATGATAACCGATCTGAGCATTCATATGCTCTGATTTCTCGATGCTATAACATCTTCAAACTGAAACTGTATAATTTCTTACTTACAGTCTTCTCGTGAGAAATCCCTTCCCACATTTCTTTCAATTATGTCTTTTCTGATTTTGTAATATAAGATGTTGCATATCGAGCCACAGCAATGAAATTGTCCGCAACATACTGAATATCCATGTTAGCATTCCACATGGACAAAATGACTGGGTTGTAGTCATTTATGTATTTTGACTCTTCATTTCTTCTTAAGTTGTAGGTATTTTTTGGAGACTTTCTTGTGATAGCATGTCGCAAAAATGACATAAAACTATTCACTCTTCCTTTCGATATTACAGGACGTGGAAATCCAAAACGACATTTGGTGTAGAACTTCTCCTTAGATTTGTACTTTCGTTGACAGTATTTTCCACATCAGTGGCTTCGGAATCCTAACGCTTGTGCTCTTAAGTTCTTTTCTTCTGTGCTTTTGGGTACAGCACATGTTGCATATTGTTCAATAAAACTCAAAACAGTATCATCCGCAACTGTTCCAAATTTGGGAGCGTCCTTCATCGATAGCAGCATATGTATATGAGGAGCACCTCTTGCTTGATACTCCTTTCTCCAAAAGAAATCCACAACTCCTCCAAGAGGAGGATTTTTTTTATTGCAGATAAAAGACATCATAACCTCAAACTTATGATTGATATACCTGCATACATTAACAGGATCCAAAGAGCACAATTCTCCAGGTGTCTTGTATTCAATGTTTTTTATATTCGAATTTGCCTCTCGAAGAATTCTAGTAAATCATCCCAAACGTACTCAGCACAGCTCAGGGTAAGGAACCATGTTGGAGTTCCTAAGTTCCGTAGCATACATTTCAGTTCTTCATGACGACGGTACCAATATTCATTAGTCCCACGCTGACATGCCATCAAATTAATGAGCTGAGATTGTAGATGATCATCTCTCTGGTGCACTTTATCCATAAAATCTTTTGCAGATACATTTTGTAGATGTATTCCAGATTTTAGAATATGGTTGACTGCATATGAAAGTCCAGAAAAGTCACTTTCAAACAAGAGATGAAATATATAAGGGATACATTGTTGAAATCTTGGATCTTCTGCATATAATCTTGTTGTCCGATATTCAGATGCAGGAATCTGCACAGGACGTTCATCATATCGTCCTCCTTTTCCAGTTGGGAACAACTGTGGAAAACAACGAGCTTCCAAGCTCTCTTCCCATACACTCATGGGACTTCCTTTTGCCTTTTTCATTTGGAACAAATCAATTTTGTTTCCATTCACTTCTTTTGAATGAAGTGGATGCACACTTTAATGAGATTTCTTTGCATCTTAACATGTCCACTTTTTCAATTTGTCCACTTGACGTTTCAGTATCTTCTTCTAAAAGTATTTCTTCTTCTCCTATATAAACATTCTTATAGTATGTATTGTTTTTTATCAAATACAATGTTGCCTTTTGCACTTTCCTAACATCCACCAACTCCTGCCAGATTTTCTTATTCTTAGTTGGCACACCATTAACTAGAATAACTAGAGGTTCACTTTCTACACTGTCTACACCAATAGTTTGAATATTTTTCTTTAAATCTAACGGTAAATACACCACTCTTCCTTTTAATCCTCTTTGTAAATCACAAGGAGGCAATTTACCTGTTTTAGGCTCCATACGAACAATAGCCTGAAACGCGTGCACACACTGAATGAGAATAGACTCATAGGTATTGAGATCTGTCAGTTGTGGAGGAATAGCAACTAACTCTAAATTATTATGCACAGCTCTAGCAGGCATTCTATTCTCATCTAACTTGTTATAACAATATTTACAAATACGTTGATTAGAACCCAAATCAAAACAATTCTCTACCAACAAATAAGTAGCAAATTCCTTCCACTTATCATTATTTTCTTTTTCACTTTTTAAATACAGATCAACACTCCTAGTCTGATTTTTGTAGTGAGTTTGGCGACAACAAATACAACAAAAATGTGGCCTTTCACCTGAAATCACCTTAAACTTTGTAATTTCATTTTCAAATTGTTTGGTAGAACTATGTTCAACATTCTCTGCACCATTTTCATCTATTAATGTTTGAGTTTCTTCACTCTCTTCTTCAGTACCAAAGTAACAAAACTCATTATCATCACAAACCTTTTTCACATCTGATACTGACCCTCGCAAAAGAGCACTGTTCAACTCATTTAACTTTAGTGCTGGACTTTTTGCATAATACAATCTTCTCACTAACTTCCGCATTTGAGTATGATGTACTGCAAACGTCCTGAAATGGTGAAAAACACTTTGACATACTTTCCTTGAAAGACAAGCCAGAGAATGACCTTGCAAACCAGTATGTTTTCTCACTCTGCAAGGGTCTAGTCCTTGCAACAGCTTAATCTTATGTTTAACACTTTTTTTTACAATATGCTTGTAAGAAATTGCGTAATTTATCAATAGATTCTTGTCGTACACTACAAATACTACTACAATCCCAAGTGTACACTGGGGCTTTGGGACGTCTGCCTAGAACTTCATCAGCTATCACTTCTTCTGCATTTCTAGGAACTATTTGCTCTTTCTCAATTGGACAACTATCTCTAACCTCATAAGCTCGACCACTGGTGTCCACTGCATGCAACAAATTATTGCTCTGTAAATAACTCTTCATTAAAAAAAGCTCAGAACTTGAACTGTGTTTCCATTGTCCTAAAAAAAAAATCACAAAAATAAGTTTTGTTAATTACTCCTTTCCTCTTACTTTTAGACTTCAATAAATGTATTGGTTTATCTAATGATCAAATTCTCTTCAGTACTATATTTTTTGTGATTATAGAATGGGGTCCATATACCACAACAATCTGCGTTTCAATATGCATGACATCTATAGGAGAGATGGTGTTCATTTTACAGATAAGGGAAACAGAGTCTTCCTCATAAACTTTAAACTCTGCATTGGTACTTACTTGTAGGTACTAAAATCTCTCAATAAACACAAGGGCTCTTTTTAGAGCCACCCAAGATCTAACCATATAAGCTTTTTGTGCATCTCAAAAATACATGCTTCTTTTTTTTCAACGGCGAAATGTGCAGACCCCACGCGCATCCCGCAACTTTTTTTAGAAAAATACTATTTTACTTTTTTGGGCCCTACAGGTCCTTATGTGGCCCCCCCGAGCAGGCCTAGGGAGTCAGGGTGTGTCTACCCTTCCCCCTTTACACATTTTGCATGCATATTTCACTTACTTCCTCAGCCTCGCTTCTACCGAGGCACAAAATATGCGAAAGGCACAAGTCGGAACTGAGGACTACCTCTCCGCCAAATTTGGTGTAATTCTGCTCAGCCGTTCGAGTTGTAGCCATGGCTAAAGGTCCTATGGGAAATTGCATGGGGAAAACAACTTTTGGGACCCCCCTTTTTTCTCGGCCCCCGCTTCACAAATCGCCCCAAAACTTTCAAGGAAGGAGCGGAACTGAGCAGGCCAAAAGTTTGGAAAATTTCAAGAAGATTCAAATGAATTGACACCAAAGTTATTGGCAATAGAATGCTGCGGTTTTCCTATGGATAATAGGTCCTAACTATAACTACCTACTGGCAACCGCCACTAGGTTTTATATATATATATATATATGAAAAAATAGTTATGTTATTGAAGATTGCCCATTTGACGCAAAGTCTGGTTCCCATATCTATCCATAGGTGGGAGGAGCTGTATAATGCCAAGAGCAGTATATAATCACATGAGGAGTCACGGCATGTCATGTGATCAAGTCCGAGTTCACCGGACAAAACGCGGCATGTCTGCTTGATGGTAATAAATCACGAAACTTAAAACTACTTGCCGTGGTGGTCCGTGTCCTGATTTGCGCCGCTGTGGAGTCAGGGAATATATATATATATCTGCAAAACTCCTTCACAACAAAGAGCAGAGGCCACATCGGGGGAATATCTTGGAAGCAGCTTTAATAGCATTTAAATGGCGGATGCATTTCGGCGTGTATTGCCTTCTTCAGCACCCATGTTGTTCACACAGCTTCCAGGTTCGCAAAATGTTCAGTCCTGCCGCCCACTTTTGCAGAAGCAGGTCAGCTCCGCCCCCTATAACGATAGCACACCACCTGTTGCAGCTTACCAAGTTTTGCTGAACTACAACACCCAGAATGCAATGTCCGAATTCCAGGTAGGTAGTGGTAGGAGTAAATGTAGTACCCAGTGGAATGGGCGGAATGTTGGACTTGCGATGTTGAAAGTCCAAATGTGATCCCTTGAAATGCCGGTAAAGTACTCCCTCGAGACCCCACACCGCGTCAGTATATATATAGATATATATATCGGCTGAAATTTTCTGGAAAATGTCACATTTTGTTTCTGAGCAGCCCCTGAAAATTTGGGGGGGTTTCGTCAAGGGGGGGCCGAGAAAAAAGGGGGGTCCCAAAACGCGTTTTTAACATTGAGTTTTCCATAGGGCGTTTGGCCTCACGTTTAGCTCGAACGGCTGAATGGATTTGCACGAAACTTGGCAAAATTGTAGGGACTGTTAGCCTGATGTGCCTTTGCTGGGTCTCAATATATGTGCTCCAGTTGATTTTGAGAAATTAACGTTTTAAAAAACAGATATATCTGTGACAGCGTCCCGGGTAGCGCTCCGGTTCGCGAACTTTTCGCGTAACGGAACTTTGCGAAGCGAAGCTGATTGGCTCTCCGGTGTCTGTCAACATTCTAAACAGTCCGGAGCGGCCGCCATCTTGTCTCTCGGTAGGATCGAGAGACAAGAGGAGGAGAAAAACGAAGGGGGAATTTAATGATAGGGGGCAAGGTAGACCCTTCTTGACCCTCTAGGAATGATGTTGGGGTTATTAAAGGGTCCCGTGGGGCAAATAAAAAAAAATTGATTTTTTGCGGTAGAAGCGCTTTCCGGGACGCGAAACGGGAATTCGCCATTTTGTGTTTCGTTTTAATTAAATTACAAGATGGAGGAAAAACAATGTGAGAAATGGGTATAAGGGGGTACGGGAGACGTATCCTGACCCCCTATGTTTTCTGAGGGTGGCTGAGGATGCTCATATATGTTGATACTTGTTTTCCAGCGGCTGCGCGTGAGCGTTTTTTTTTGCTGCGTGACGTCTGTTAACGTTCGATTCGAAGGAAATCAGGAAGTGTTGACCGCCATTTTGACACTGCGAGTAAATATATTGTTAAAAATAATTGTTATAAATGAATCCGTATTGATAAACATTGTCTGCGCCATCTTGCTTTTTTTCCAATGCCACACTTTTGTCGTGCACGCAGCCATTTTAGATGCCTTGACCAGACCCACTCTCTGCACGCCGCCGATCGTGACGTCTGTTAACGTTCGATTCGAAGGAAATCAGGAAGTGTTGACCGCCATTTTGACACTGCGAGTAAATATATTGTTAAAAATAATTGTTATAAATTAATCCGTATTGATAACATTGTCTGCGCCATCTTGCTTTTTTTCCAATGCCACACTTTTGTCGTGCACGGCAGCCATGAGATGTCATCAGTGATGTCATCAGTGATGTCACTGACCATGTCATGAATGATGTAATATGTGACATCATCAGCAGTGGATTGCGGGTGCGCGATATATAGTTAGTGCAACTAACTATATATGCGAATTTCAATGGTTTTGTGCGAGTAAATTAAGGTTTTGTAAATGCTAATCCCTAACTATATATGGTCTATAACCTATGGTTTTTTCAGTGAATATATATATATATAGATATTTCTCATTTCTTTGCTATTTAGTCCACAATTCCAACATGATGGCAATAATATTTATTATTTGTGATGTTGTTTAAATGTAGCAATCCTATGTAAGCATCGGAGATGGAGATGATCGGATGTATGTTGTTTATGAGACAAATACCTGCTAGTTGAAAGGCGAACTGAAAGAATTGAATTGCTCAACAGACAAATGTATTCATACGATGCAAGCACAGGATGTCAACAGAGGTGGTGGTTCCCACGTATCAAAGACGACAGTTATATTTTGCATAGGTACTCAGACGCAATTGTTGTTACAGCATAGGCTGTCACAGTTTTATGCTGGGAAGAACCCACTTAAATATATGTATGTTTTGGTAAAAACGTTAACTGTCAGCTCTCAGCTCACGTGGAAAGCTCGGGCTTTTTACACCCGTCCCAATCAGGATTTAGAAATCATTTTTCTACAGAAACCACTTTGCTGGGGGTCACTGAGAAATTGCGCTCCTGCCTGGATCGGGGGGAGACTACGGCGCTCATTCTACTTGATTTGAGCGTCGCATTTGATACAGTGTCACATACCATCCTTTTAAAGTCTCTCCAGTCGGCAGGAATAGAAGGCCCCGCTCTATCTTGGTTGGCCTTCTTTCTCAGTGACGTACATTCCAGGTCTTCTCCTCCAAATCCTCATCTACTATCCGGTCATCTGCGTACGTACGGAGTTCCCCAGGGGTCCACTTTGAGCCCTGTGCTCTTTAACATCTATGTGATACCCCTGGCATCTATTGTGGAGGAGGCAGGTTTATCCCTTTACTCGTACGCCTATGACATGCAAATTCTTTTTTCTTTGTCCTCCACTAAGGAAGGTTCTACATCTTCCCTTCAGTATGGCTTACGGCGGAGGTCGGAGTGGATGTGTGCTAATCTGCTGAAACTAAACCGAAACAAAGCAAACACAAGCATCTCTGGGGTCCCCAACATTGGCACCAGGAAATGGGTCTTCTTCCTCAACCTGTTACCCAAGTTCGCAATCTTGGGTTTATTATTGATAACAATCTCTCAATGCGGCAACAGGAGGTTAGCGTTGCCGCCACCTGTTTTACCATTTTGAGATGCTTGCTGAAGATCATCTGGATGCTTCCAGACTCCACTAAAAGAATGGTAGTCCAGGCACTTGTCACCTCTCGCCTGGATTACGGTAACGTTCTTTATTTGGGTGGAACTAAGGCGGTGCTGAAGAAACTCCAGGTGGTCCAGAATTCCGCAGCTCGCCTCCTATGGCACAACCCAAGGAAATTATCCATCTCTCCCTTCCTTCGGAACCTACACTGGCTCCGCATCGACAGTCGCATTAAATTCAAGACCTTGTGGTTTGTCTTTAAAATCAAACAAGGGAACGCTCCGTCTTATCTTCAGGAGATTGTCCATCCATATGTCCCTTCCCGGTCTTTACGCTCAGCCATTCAAGGTAATTTTGTAACACCCAGTTGTAAGGCCGCTCCTTTTCATTTCTCGGTCCCAGACTAGGGAATTCTCTTCCCAGTTCCATGAAACAGGAATCTTTCTATCTTAAGTTTTGGCGAGATCTTAAGACCTGGCTTTTCCCTCAGTGACCAGCTTTCGATCACTCAGTCTGCAGCAGTGGACATGCCTGCTCCGGGAAACCCTGTCTAGGGTAGCTGTGGGCACTATAAATTTTATTATTATTAATAATAATAATAATAATATGTTTGTCGAAGTATCATCCTTCAGTGTATGAAGCATATGTAAACATATGTTTAACTGTATCAAACTCAATAATATTTATATATTTTTAAATTATAATTCTTGGAACCTGGGGCAAAGCCATACCATATGAAAGAAATTGGCAGTGGCATAATTGCAATGGGGGAAGCAGGCTCAGAGAGTAGGCCCGCCCGATGAAGCCTGGCCGGAGTGAGGTAGGCACAGTAAAGGTAATAGGTCTGAATCAGATGCGGCCTGGAGGAAATGGTCATAAGCCTAGGTACCATTAGTGCATCTCGCCAGTCGGCATCACCAAGGGGACCTTGCCAACCATCCCCATGGGTCCAAAGGTAGTCCAGTGGGTCTGGGCAGTTGATTATTACTGTGCGATATATTTGGGAAATACCACCCTTGCCTAACGCACCCATGGGCAGCTTAGCCTCCAGCTGGCTAAACTCGGCAAGAGGGGCATCCTGGAGTACATGGGTGTGGAGTGCATGCCAGAGGTATTTATGAAAGTGTGTGGATGTAAGAGGATAAGAAGTTTGAAGGTCTTGGAAGGACCATAAGTGGGTCCAGGACCACACGTCACCTAGCAACATTATACCTATAAGATCCCACCTCCAAAAGCAACCCAGTGCCACCACTTCTCACAACCAGGTGCCATGCCAGAGGGGAGTCTACTGGGTGAGTCTATTGTCCCAGTGAGTGGGGATGAGTGCAGCCCTTCAGGCTAGAAAGACCACCCTGCTCACTGCAGGAATGTCTTTGGGTTCAGAGTGTCGCGTTCTAATCTAGGACCCCGATCAATACTGTGACCTTATGCCCCTATACGGCTATAATCCATTTGTACCCCTATAATGGCATAAACAATCAAGAGTGATATTTCAGAAACTCGTCTCTGGCCTAACACGATCAGAGCCACATTTCAGAATCTCTTCCTCTGCAGCCACTATCTAAGATTCCTAGATTACACTCCGAGTTCTTCAACAAGATAAAACTCAGCAACCTGGGAAAACCCCGCTTGCTATGTTTGGATTAGTAATAGAACTCTAATGAGCACTGAGAGACGATCACTTCCTAGTGACATCTTTATTGATGTTTTATGTCCAAAAACTTACGTCAAACAAGGCACCTTTCAGGTATAAATATTACCAACGTTGCCTTAAGCAAACGCTGCTGCTGCTGCTGTCTCAACGACATTGATGAAAGCGATGGCCATGAAGGCCATCAGCTCATGGATGAACCGGAATTGCTTAAAGCTAAATTCCGACAAGACGGAGGTGATGGTTTTTGGCGAACTGACTCCGTCTTGGTCTCCGGTCTGGTGGCCCTCGGAATTGGGAGCTCCCCCATCACCTGTAACCAAGGTGAAAAACTTGGGCGTGCTTTTTGATAATAAGCTTACGTTTTTAAGCCATGCCAACGCGGTGGTGTCAGCCTCCTTCTTTACCCTGAGAATGGTGAAGAAACTGCTCCCTTTTCTTCCCCCAACCGCAGGCAAAACCTTAATGTCCTCCCTGGTGTTATCTAGGGTGGATTATTGCAATGGTCTATTGCTTAACGCTCAAGAGCAAGTTCTGAGCAAATTACAGCTTGTCCAGAACGCTGCTGCAAGAATTCTCATGGGTATACCTAAGCACGCTTCTATCTCTCCCACAATTCGTGAGCTCCATTGGTTACCAATAAGAAGCCGGATAAAGTTTAAGGCCATGTGTATCATTCATAAGGCCTTAAACAATAATGGACCTGATTTCTTCAAAAGAGCATTCAAACTGTACAAACCCAGCCGAACACTACGCTCTTCTTCGGCCCAACAGCTCCAAATCCCATGCACAAAAAAAGTATCTTGGGGAGATAGACGTTTTGTAGTGGCAGCATCAAAATTATGGAATCAGATCCCCTCCTCTGTCAAAAATCAATCATCACTACTCTCATTTCGCAAACACCTCAAGACCTGGCTCTTTAACCAGTAAGACGTCAGTGGAACCCCTGCAATCTGCAAACTCCAGCGCCGAGACACCGAAAGGTATTTGCGCGCTTTAGAAATTTAAAAAATAAATAAATAAATAAATACATAAATAAAAGATGGTGTGGTGAACATAGGAGCAGAACAGCTGTCCCCTGCAGAGCCCAGCAGATACAAGCTGCCCACGGACGCTGCCCCTCCTCCTCCTCGACGCGCTGAGAGAGACGCTGTCTTTTCTCCTGCCAAGAAAATCCAGCTAAGGCGTTTCCAGCCTACTCTTGCGAGTGACTGGGATATCGAGTCCTGGAAGGAGATACAAGACCTCCAACATTCTATCCCAGAGGTATGGTGTTGACTAAACCCTTAGAGAGAATTCTTGAAGCAAACCTTGGCAAAACCAACTTAACTTAAACTGCTACTTACTCCCTCCCAAGTATTAGGCTTAGGTCAGGTACACTGGGGTAGGCGTAGTTAGAAGCACCAGTTGAGTACGTTAGCCTAATGTATATATGAATGTATATATGTTTTATTCATTTTAAACCATTGTATGGCTAAGAAACCATATCAATGCTTTTACAGTAATATTTCGCAATCCTCATTTTACTGTACGCACTTTTTATAATAACTAGTCTTGCAATTGTGGCAATTCATTTCTCTTGTACGAGAAGAAAGACTGTTCAATAAATAATACCTTTTATTGAAAACGCCCGTCTCTCTATTCTCTGCATATTGGTGAAAGTAATCTGCACAAAACTGACTGAGTAAAATAACTGTCTATTGTTTCACACGACTCTAGAGATTGACTCTTATTCTAAGGAGCAAAGTTGTCATGTTTATGCGGTTGTTGGAAAACTGAATCCCTTCTTGTCTGTACCAGGGAAGCTGATCACTTCCTATTCAGTCAAGAAAGTTTCCAGTGACCTCTGAGCTAGTTGGTAACAAACCCAATTAAGTTTAGCATAGTCAGTGGAGACCTGGAAGATCCGCAATTCTACGTCTATACTACTGTTTATGTTATTCCAATGCGCAGGGCCTATTGGGAAAATAGGAACTACACTACATGGGCCCAATGTTTGGTAAGGCGATAAAACTAACGCAAGACGTTAGAGTAACTCAGTTGTGCATTTTTCAGACAGACCCCTTTCTACCGTAAATACTCCAATAGACGTCTGGAGTGGGTGAAAGGTTAAAATCCGCCCGACCTTAGTAGGAAGAGATTCCTATGTAAAGCTCTGGTTTATTCAACGTTGAAGGATACAGTGTTCCAAATTATTGTGCACCTAATCGTTGTCTCCTAGTAGACCTGCTCTGCAAATCTTGCATTTATACAATGCCAGGAGAGAACGGAACCGCTGCACCCGCAGTAAATGCGACTCAGCAGGGTCCCGATGAAATTAATGAACCGGGTGCGATAATCATCCCGGTCAACATAAGAAAATCTATAAAGTCAAAACTTATAGAAAATGGACTTACCACACAAGGTGGCACAGTCGTCTTCGTGATAGAGGCACACGAATATCGGCAGACAGAGGTATTCTATTCTTGGATAATATTTCCAGCGGCAAACACTGCAACACACGAGTTCCACTATTACAAAATAGGGGATCCACAGGAAGAGTATGCTCCTTTCGAGGAGATTGAAATCCCATTAAAATTCCAAGAGCATCTGCTCTGGTTTAAAGGTGCCCTAAAACATAATGATCATATTACCAGGCTCGGTCCACTAGGTAGACCAGGAGCAACGTGGCCGGTTCTAGCCAGCTACACTCCACATCCAGACATTAATAAAATGTCTAGAGAAGAACTTTTAGCACAGCTAAAAACATTAATCAAAATACATAGGCAATTGGTCCAATATGTAATGCGGACTGCAACAGTCCAAACAGCTGTTAATACACCACAGCTGACAACTCATCAGGGGAACACCAATAAAATTACACCACAGAACATACAATCATGTCTTGGTAAAATACCCATAAAACGGGAACAAATTCCTTTCTGGTTAGCGCAGAAAATTACTCAAATAGAGGCAGTATTTCCGAATACTACCCCTATTGAGAAACACAGAATTCTGACCATCTGCCTTCCTATGGGGGTCGCACCACACGTGGAGGACTGTGACACTTGGGGTACAGTCTTTGCTTCCATTTACACAAAAACACATGGTGTTCCATCTATGGCGGTAATACCAGATGTGCTAAAACAGATTCAAAATGAATACGGTCCAGAACCTGCTTTAACTCTTGGTATGAAATTACTGAAAGACTTCAAGCAGGTCTCGGCTATATTACTAGCCAATATAAAAGGAGAAGCAGCATCTGTGGCGATCCACCAGAAGTTGAAGGAAACAGATATAACAGATCAACCAATTGAGCTTGCCAGAATTATAGAAAAATGTTATGAAGAACTAGGTAGAGACAGCTTGGGTGGAAAATCAGTAAAGCCCCAACTGCTCGAAAATCCTGAAAAATTATTTATTAAAAATAATTCAAACACTCTTTAAAAGAGCTGGGATGGAAATAAACAATCCACTCCCAAGGAAAAAGTTTTCCAGTCCAGAGGAAGGTCTCCTCGACGGAGGGAAAGAACTCCGACTCGAGAACACCAGTCTCCCCAGAGGGAGCCCTCTGAAAAAAGATATAACCTTAGAAATAGGGATGATTTAAAAAGCCTGATAGATATCAAAGTATTGATACACGTCCCTCTCGATCTTTTTCGCAGAAATCGGAAAGAAGAGGACGGTCAGACCCAGGAGAGCACACCAAGTCCAAAGACAAGGAACCTGCTCAAAGTAAAAAATCTCAATTTCCAAGAAAGAAGGTAGCCAGTATTAGAGTAATCGAACATGCCGAGAATACTGAGGACACAGTTGAAAAACGGGGAGTGGGCACAGACAATGCTAGACAGTGCAGCAGAATTCACCATAGCTCGCAAGATCCTGATGAGTCATCTGGAGACAGTGGACACGAATGAATACATTCAAGTAGAAACTGCCGACACCAGAGTTAGCGAGACCCATAAGATATACGAAATAACATTGCGTATAGAGGGTGATAAGACTAGGAAAATAAGGGGTCTATTTTGGGATAAACTCTCAAAAGGCTATGATATTCTGTTAGCTGAAAAAGATTGGCCCCCAGAGTTTGTCAGGGAGTGCCCTCGTGGCGAAGAAATGATTATGCCTGCCTTCTCGAATCACATTCCGATTCACAAAAAATATACATATGCGAGGAAATGGGCAGTAGCCCAGGCACCAGCGTTATATAAAAATCATGTAGGATGGGATGAGGACTCTCCTCCTCACAAAATCCAGTTAAGAAGTCAACCAACTGCACAAAGGCAGTATCCCATTAAGCAAGAAGCTAAAATACAAGTCAGGGAGATTTTAGATCAACTTGAATACCAGGGGGTGATTGAAACATGCACCTCTCAAATGAACAATCCTTTGTTTCCTGTCTCCAAACCAGACAATTCATATCGTTTAGTTTTGGACTACAGACACCTTAACGCATGTTGCAAAACTTTTGCAGTACAAAATTCGTATAGTGCTGCACTAATGAATAACATAGTTAGGAAAAAATATAAAACGACATTAGACATATCTAATGGTTTCTTTTGTCAAAACATTGCACCAGAAAGCAGATACTTGACCGCTTTCTCAGTAATGGGGTCTCAGAAAAATTTCTGTAGGCTCCCACAGGGATTCAAGAACAGCCCAGGACTATTCTCAGCCAGAGTAACAGAGTTACTACAAATGTATGATGATGAGGCATTATCTTACGTAGATGATATCTATCTCACAGACGACGACTTGGAGACTCACTTGAAAAGAGTGAACACCATTATACTTGGGTTCGCAGCAGAGGGTTACAAATTCAACTTTAAAATGTCTCGAATTGCCCATCTGACAGTATTATTTTTAGGATATGAATTATCAAGTGAAGGAAAAAGCCTAGAGGACAACTTCTTAGAGAAGTGTGCTGTACTCCAAGCTCCAAAAACGCTGAAGAATTTACAATCGATTCTAGGTTTTCTGAATTTCGGAAGAACTTACATTCTAAATTATGCGTAGAGGGTTAAACCTCTCTACGAATTAATTAAAACTGATTTTAAACAAATCAACTGGACTCAAAAACACACAGAAATTTTGAGATCACTGCAAACAGACATGTTAGCAAAAACAAAATTAGATACACGTGACAACACACGCGATCATGTAATCAAAGTAATCCCAGGAAGATGCGGAAGATGCGGATTCACGTACCTGGCCTCTAATGAGGGAGAAAAGGTACCAAAAGCTTACAAATCACACTTGTACAAACAAGCAGAAAAAACATTCAGTCCAACAGAAAATACTGTGAAAGCAGTAGAAACTGCATTAGCGAATGAACGAGAACTAGCACATGGCAAAAGGATTAATATCCTCACAGCGGAATCCGCCTTCGAGGCGCTATTCAGCACAGTAAATCTGCCCACAGTGTCACTGGATCCGAAATGGATACAGTGTATAGATTCTCTTGGAGCGGAAGATGTGAAATACTATTTTGCCCCGCAACTCGAAAAACTGAATGATTTGACTTATGAAGAAGAATATCCTCTGCCAATCGAACTTCTGCCTCTCCCACAATACGCCTGTATAATCTATACAGATAGATTTGTACAGCATTTCAACGTAGAGAACAAATCCTACGATGCAGCCTGTGCGATTGTTAAAGGTCGTTGGCTGTGCGGTAAATTCAGACCGAAAATAACAGAAACTGAATCAGTTAGAAACTGTTCGGCTCAGAGAGCTGAACCAGATCTTTAAAGATGGCGCTTGAAAATGCAGAACTTGAATTCCCGACACTAATCGTGTGCGATTCTCATTTCTGCGTCAACTCTTACAATAATAAATTACAGAGCTGGGTTCAAAATGATTACAAAGATGACACAGGTGCCACAATAAAGCATAAAATGCTTTGGAAACAAATAGCTCTTTTACAGAAAGAACTACAAAAGACTCACGTGATACACACTCTGAGTCATCAACGTGATGGCGTTCACGTTGCAGGGAATTCATTGGCTAATACAGCCACAGCGGAAGCAACTAAACCGGCTTCCGTAGCCATAAAAAAACGTTCAGAAAAATACATAGACGGGGAAACCATGCTGGCAGTCAAAACGTCCGTAAAAGGCGACTGTGCAGCCCTACCCGTGAACTATCCACTCAATTATGCATACGTAATTGATGCAAACTCCGTTCCTTTTGCTCGAATCCCTGGAGTGGGGGATAGGGTCATTCCAAACATGAAACGGAGAGGTCTCCTCACACAGGAAGCACATATGGGGGAGGGTCTGAGACACCAAACAATCAGGGACTCTCTGAAAGAATTACAATCAGAGTACTGGTGGCCGGGAATGAGCGTAGATATTCATGATTTTGCAAAAAATTGTGTAGACTGCAACAGAGATCGCAGTGGAGAACCGGCCAGTGTAGTGTCAGGAACCCTAATAGAAAGCATAAGGAGATCTATCCGTGCAATCAAACAAGAGAAATGCGTCCCATTGTATATCATTAAGACAAAATCCACTTAAAAAAATGTGGCCCCAGCGCTCCGCTGACGCCAGAACGGTTATAAAAGATCTGCGAGTCTTTATCGGCACATACGCAATTGCCATGTTCCATTCTGACCAGGGTCCTGCTTTCAGCTCTCGAGCTTATAAGGAGGCCATGGCCAGCATGGGCGTTGGCTTGCAGTATTCTTGTCCGTCACACCCCGAAGGGAACAGTGTGGTAGAAAGAAAAAACCGGGACATTAAGCAATCTATAACAGCGAAGGTATTAGGTTCAGGTGCTGGGTGGGTCAAACATTTAATAAGTGTCCAGTTAAGTCTTAACAATTTGCCAAGAAATTCTCTAAAAGGTTTCAGCCCATACGAACTATTGTTCGGAACTAGAATGCGAATTCAGGACTTAGATAGTCAGGTATCAGTGGTAGAAGATAAGAAAACAGACTTTGACATCAAAGATCGTTTGGCTGTTTTAGAGGACTTGAATGAAACAAGAAAATCCTTAAGCAACATAAAGTTAAAGCAACAGCCAGCTACAACTGACGAGGCACCACCAGCCCCAGCAAGGCCTGTCTGGATTCCAAAGATTGGGGATCTAGTCAGAGAAAAAATAGCGGTGAAGAAGGAATTTGGGCCTTCTTACAGAAAAGCAGTACCTGTCTTAGCAATCAACGGAACAAGATCAGTAGTACTACCGCCCCTTGCTGGTAAAAAGGAGAACAGAGTTGTATCAATCGACCTGGTAAAACCACAAGCATGTGGCCTATAATCAACAGTAGGCCCAGTGGACTCCCGAGAAACAACAGAATACCCTAACTTGCAACAATTCAAGAGGTTCAAATTGAAAGACTAATCACATTCGATAAGCCTGCAGTGCACAGAGAGGGACTATGCAACAATGCCATGGAACTCGTGCCTCTTGAGACACAGATTGAAACAGTTCGTCAAGAAACACCAGTCTACAATGATGTGGCATCAGAATGTGCTACCGAAAGACAAATTGAAAGAACAATTCCAACAATTGACAGAACTGCCTCTGGCTACTTCATCAACTTCGATAACTTTTCTGAGGATCAAAGCAACCCCGAAGTGACGCCAGAAACAAAAAAGACTTTTAAAGAAAAAGCAACAGAACTCTTTCAACAAATCAAAGAAGTATATCTGGATGCACCATTGATTGAGCATTGGATTATTTCAGGGGTATTCATACTCCTACTATGCCTAATTTTAGTTTTAATTTTAGGAAGGTTTATTACAATACAATGGACACAGCAAGTCAGAACATCAACTTAGTCCTAAAACCACACAAATCATCCCACGTGACGAAAAGAGAACTATCAACAGTAAATGTCACAGCAATTCCAATACCCGGCGGGGTAGTATGGGACAAAACTGACTATGAAATATATGGTCCGGTCGAAATCCTGAAGTATCCTCATCAATTCAAGGTTTCATTAAGTGACTTTGTAAAACCCGAGTACATTTTCTGATGATTGGGATTTTGAAAGTATTAATAATATGATGTCTGATTTAGTGATGTCAGCTAAATTCACAGAACATGATTATTTACAAGGTTTGTCTAATTATGAAAATATGTATTGCTTCTCACATTATGGAGACCATTACTTACATAAATCTGCACAACCGAGAAATGTTTTTAAGTATAACCAATGGGAACATTGTGCTACACCACCTAAAAGCAGTTCTAAAACATTCTATGGGAAATTCAAGTACTTCTCAGGGTTTAACACCAGTGATGCAGAAACGTTTTATTATAAACTGTTAGATAAAACAGGATTGAAAACAATGCTGACAAATACTAAATTGATATATTCAGAAGCATTTTATGAAAAAATGATGACATTTGGTTTTGATTATTGGAAAAATAACATTGAAACAAAAACAATCTGGGGTACAAAAGATTGGCAGGTACAAGGCCTAGAAGCATTATTTCGAGCCTGCATGATCCCAGAACAAATAATGTTTTTAAATGACACAATTCACCAAACAACCTGTCTTGACCTAGCTAAGATTAAAGACCTTAACAAACCGTCTATTCCAAAGCCAATACCTGATAATGCAACAACAGATATTGAAATAGACGTACCAAAAATTTTACATCTAAACAGAACACATCCTGATTGGAAAAAGTGGTTAATCTGGCCTACTGACACGAATAACTGTCAAAATAGATTCCTGAATAAAACACAGGGGTTAACAATGACCAGACCAGACCCTAGATACTCCCAGAGACAACATCCAGGGATAGTAACAACATACAGTGTAGGGAAGCTGTGCCTTGAATGGCTAGAATCATCCACACTGGCTGAAATTAAGCAACACTTGTCTTTACTTAAAGATGGTGCTGATTTGCGCGATTTCATTCTGGGACCACGCAAACAGCGTCAAAAGCGTTTCATAGCGACCAGTATATATGCGGCTTACAACGAGGCTTAGAAAATAACACAAATTGAAACAGCTGAAAAAATACGAGAAATTGATCGTATTAATTTGGAAAAATCACTTTCTGTAGTGGACAATGGGTTAATGACTCTGTCCTCCAGAATATATTCACTGGACAGCATTGTATCATCTGCCTTTGATATAATAAGCAAAGACTTGCTAATGTTACAGCATGGCCAGTCACAATTGCGTTCTATTGTACAGTTAGGCTGGACGCTGCAAAATCTTCGTTCAGGCTATGTGCCTTGGCGTGTAATCAACACAACGTCATTGTTTTCCATCTTTAACCTTACTGATAAACAAATCAGCTTGGCACAGAAAGGAGCACACTATACAATCCTGAGCATCGAAAAACTTGAGAGATTACCTTTGACAATGTCAGAAAGTCCTATCATTGAATGGATAATACACAGGATTATCACGATTCCGATAACAACTTTCCGATTTAAAAATTGCCTTGAATACATATCTACTGGCCAATATGAACGATTGGGTAAAGGATACATTAAGTCAGCATGGAAATTACCATATACACACACGTTATAGTGACAGCAACAAAAATGTATTTCTTAGTGGAAAAAACTGTAAACATTCACTAAGCGGTATACTTTTGTGCCAAGGTATTAATTTACACGGAGCCTGTGAAGGTAATTCAAACAACCTTTCATGCCACCAGCATGTCACACCTGCAACGCAGATAGAGCCTTTCTTTAAGCAACTCTCGAACGGGAGTTACATTCTAATAACGGATCACAGCTGTTGTGGGCTTTTGCCAGGGAAAGCATATCTCGTACACATAACTTCCATGGTCACTTGTTGTATGCAAGCATTGTTTCCAAACAGTCCTGTAGACTCCGAGACTCCCTTATGGCCTCGTCTGAATTTCTCTTCTATACGAATTGATACTTTAAGATGAATGAAGTCTGTGCTTTTACAGACAACAGTGCCCATCACGTCATCAAAAGAGACGTATGAACTCCAAATTGCAAGGACAACATCAGAGATTCATGACCTTTTATCAACAAATTGCCCCGTGCATTTCACAGAAATGCTTAGCCAACTCCTTAACATGTCTAGTGCCACATGCATTCCAGGCATATTTAAGACGATTTTTTGGGACTGCTAACACCATTCAAAGCAATTCTAGGAATCATTCCTAATTTTGTCCATTCAGTCTTTGGCGGTATCCCCCTTATTTTGGGACTTGTAGCAGGGATTTTATTTTTGACCCTCCTGCTCCGATATGGCAAGCCAAAACTCAGACATGACTCCGGCAGGAATGGAAGAAACAATCCTAGCAGTGCGCTACCGGGACAGAATAACTAGAGTCCTTGGATTGGCCAGGCTGAGAGATCTAAACATGACCTGGTTCCTTTCAATCAGACCCATATGGCAATCCTGCATCTTACACCTGCGCTTCGATGTATGCTATGCGGAGATGAGTGCGTGTTGGACATCTGTCTTGCACTTCCATCAGCAGTACCAATGGATATTGATACTTTGCCAAGTCCTGTAACGGCTCACGCATTGTGTTGTCCCCAGCGGCTACCAATCCTGATGACAGCATTCGTTGAGACTCCTGTGCTACGAGTAGGTGGTAACAGTGGAGCGAGAAACAAAAGCAACATCACCCAGGTATGACCATCTGTGAGCATTGCTGATCCAGACTTTGATGATAGCAATCATTCTCACACCTGCCAAGTTACAGCACTATCGAACTTGGTCGAACAGTCACCTGATTTTGTAGACCAATTCTTTGAGAGCCTGTCTGATATGATGTTCTTCCCCGAACAGAAACAATAATTTTTGAAAAGCATTCCGACACGCTGCGTTCCCATGAACTCTGAATTCGGCCTTCAGTTTTGATCAACAAAAACTGCTGAAAAGCGTTGAAACTCTATTCCCCCGTTCAACAAGAATGTTTTTGAATTGAACACTTTTTAAAAAATATTTACTTTTTTCTGGCACAAAAATTCTTTGCTTAAAGTAGACCTATTCATAAAGAACAGAAGTTTCTATTTTTAGGTAAATCTAGAGACATAATAACTTTACATCAGCCTCTAGCACATTTTATAACGAATGCATTTATATGTGATGAAATTATCTCGCCCTTCTTTTCTGTATTAAGAGATATTTCATGTGTAATTTTTTCGCAAAATCGTTCATTTATTACATATGCTATAATTTTGAATGATTTCTATGATTAAAGACGTACAGTACCAAAATTACCACGTATTTCAGATACGCCATTTCAAATGCACATATGTATTTTGGGGTGGGTAATGTTACACATGCATCTTTTGCTATAGTTTTTAGTAAATTGATGGACATAAATTCGTGGAGTGGGTGTCGCATTCTAATCTAGGACCCCAATCAATACTGTGACCTTATGCCCCTATAAGGCTATAATCCATTTGTACCCCTATAATGGCATAAACGATCAAGAGTGATATTTCAGAAACTCGTCTCTGGCCTAACACGATCAGAGCCACATTTCAGAATCTCTTCCTCTGCAGCTTCCTCTGCAGCTCATTAGAGCAAATGACACAGCAGAAGCCACTATCTAAGATTCCTAGATTACACTCCGAGTTCTTCAACAAGATAAAACTCAGCAACCTGGGAAAACCCCGCTTGCTATGTTTGGATTAGTAATAAAACTCTAATGAGCACTGATAGACGATCACTTCCTAGTGACATCTTTATTGAAGTCTTATGTCCAAAAACGTACGTCAAACAAGGCACCTTTCAGGTATAAATATTACCAACGTTGCCTTAAGCAAACGCTGAAGCTGTCTCGCTGAAGTTGCTGCTGTTATGCTGATGATAGCATCGCTGCTATCACTACTGCTATCGCTGCTAACGAGCGAACGATGGTGTGGTGAACTTAGGAGCTGAACAGCCGTCCCTTGCAGAGCCCAGCATATACAAGCTGCCCACTGACGCTGCCCCTCCTCCTCCTCGACGCGCTGAGAGAGACGCTGTCTTTTCTCCTGCCAAGAAAATCCAGCTCCGGCGTTTCCAGCCTACTCTTGCGAGTGACTGGGATATCGAGTCCTGGAAGGAGATACAAGACCTCCAACATTCTATCCCAGAGGTATGGTGTTGACTAAACCCTTAGAGAGAATTCTTGAAGCAAACCTTGGCAAAACCAACTTAACTTAAACTGCTACTTACTCCCTCCCAAGTATTAGGCTTAGGTCAGGTACACTGGGGTAGGCGTAGTTAGAAGCACCAGTTGAGTACGTTAGCCTAATGTATATATGAATGTATATATGTTTTATTCATTTTAAACCATTGTATGGCTAAGAAACCATATCAATGCTTTTACAGTATTATTTCGCAATCCTCATTTTACTGTACGCACTTTTTATAATAACTAGTCTTGCAATTGTGGCAATTCATTTCTCTTGTACGAGAAGAAAGACTGTTCAATAAATAATACCTTTTATTGAAAACGCCCGTCTCTCTATTCTCTGCATATTGGTGAAAGTAATCTGCACAAAACGGAATGAGTAAAATAACTGTCTATTGTTTCACACGACTCTAGAGATTGACTCTTATTCTAAGGAGCAAAGTTGTCATGTTTATGCGGTTGTTGGAAAACTGAATCCCTTCTTGTCTGTACCAGGGAAGCTGATCACTTCCTATTCAGTCAAGAAAATTTCCAGTGACCTCTGAGCTAGTTGGTAACAAACCCAATTAAGTTTAGCATAGTCAGTGGAGACCTGGAAGATCCGCACTTCTACGCCTATACTACTGTTTATGTTATTCCAATGCGCAGGGCCTATTGGGAAAATAGGAACTACACTACAAGAGCACCATCAAGCAGCACCATAATTTGGGCAAACCCCAAGGCCGTCACCTCTAGGCTGCAAGTGAGATCTGACCCTCCCCTGTTAAACCAATCATTAGCCACCAACAGTTGGGAAGATACAAGTTGTTTATCCCCAGGCCTCCGTCATATGGGGCGTGTTGACCAGAGCAAAGAGTTTGCGACTATCTGGGGCATGGAACCAAGTCTGCTGTATGGGAATCAAGAGATTCTGAAACACGTACAGAAATCTCGGCAGAATCATCATTTTGTATAGGGTTCTGTGGCCCATCACGTTCAGTGGAAGAGACTGCATTTTATTGAGAGCCTCTTTGGCACTGTGTTGCCATTTATCGAGATCCTCTATGGCACTCTGTGTCAGGGGCCCAAGGTTGAGGGACCAAGTGAGCTCTGGGCGAAGTGACACCCAGATACCCAAATAGAAAATCTCAGACAGTGTAAGGGGATATTATTTTGCCAATCAAAGCGGTCTCACCGGAGAGCCTGATGCACCAACAAAGACTTAGTAGGGTTCACTAAGAGACTCGAAACTGTCCGACAAAGGTGGAGGATTTGAAGGTAGCACGGTCCGCTCACCTCTGGGTCTGCTAGGTAAAGGAGGACTTCATCTGCCTATAATGCTATGCGATCTTCATGCCCCGCCGTCCATCTCCACCCACACACTTGGGCGTCGTGAAGGAGAACTTGGGCATGATCTGATATACCAGAGATAAGGATCTGGATGTTTGATACTCTTCGGCAATATGGGGCAAGCATGAAGATAAGATCACTAACAGAATGGGTGTGGTGTGCTGCTGAAGTGTGAGTGATTTCAAGCTGTCAAGGGTTCCACACCCTCACAGAGACCAAGAGCAGTAGTCCAATCAGAGAGATGGTGCGCCCCCAGTGGTAGGTCCAGGAGGATGAGGGCCACTGCTTCTCTGCTGTCCAGGAAGTCCCTGATGTCATTGGTGGCTGCGATGCAGTACAGCAGCAGGCAAACAGTTCCCGGACCTGTTAAGAGCTCACAAACATGTTGAATCCCCCTCAGAAAAGGCTCACTCTAGCGAATGTATTCAGCATCCTAAGCAGGCATAGTCAGAGTAAATCAGGATGCAGCTTCCAGAGAGTCAACACTGTAATCATGCACTTCTGTATTTTCTACGCCATCAGAAGCCCAAGTGTATTTATATCAGGAGTATACTGGCAACAGCCCCCAGTAGCTGTTCAGTTGCTCTTGGCAGGGGAAGCGTGGCCAGTGAATGGCTACCCTACGCTTCGCCAGCAACAATAAGATAGCAATGAGCTTGCACAAGCCAGAGGGGGCATATTTTACATATCCAAAGAACGCTATCACTTGTGTCCGCTCAGGCAAATAATCCGCCATCAGCGTAATGGTGTAAAATACTTCAGACCAAAAGCACACAACTCTAGGACACTCCCATACCAAATGCAAGAAGTTAGTGATAGGCTTAGTGCATCGTAATTATCACATATCATCAACCAGGCTCATCGTGTATACATCCCTAAAGGACATTGGATGCAGCCGTCGCAAGTGAGTGCTCGCGTCTGCAACTACAGGGAGTCACCGCCGGGGCATATAAATGGTCCAGACTTGCCTGCTGATGCATCCTGTCCCACACCCTTACACAAGCTACAGCGTACATTTGAGTGTGAGGTCACCTGGGATGGAGGTACAAAGCAGACTGCAGAAAGCAGGAGGCTACATGATTGTGTACGGGTGCTGTGTGCGGTTGAAACTAAGCGAGGTGTTCCCAGTAATGGGCAAATTGTGCTTGTGCACAGTACAATTAAAAATCCATGTTGGATGCAGATCCCATCATGGTTCAAAGGGAGAGTCAGCAACTCCCACGCCACCTGCGGCTATCTGCCCATGCCAATATAAATAGGTGAGACCTAAGGTCTTTATGGAAATGAGCCATCAGAGGGATCGGAAGATGAATTAATAGGTACATGAATTTGGGGAGTACCACCATTTTGGCCATACAAAATGTACTCCTTGTAAGAGACAGGGCAGTCTCGTCCCCACTGACACTTGGCCCTCGAACCATGTCAACAGCCGTCCATAATTTGCCCACCATTATTCATCCTGGTTTCGAATGAGCCAGACTCCCAGGTACTTATCCGGGTCCTCTGCTCATGTCAAGGGAAATTCTGACTGGAAGACCTAGGTGGCTTCAGTAAGCAGGAATATGATGGATTTGGATCAGTTAATTGTGAAGCCAGAAAGGCCATCAAAATAAGTAAGTTCCTGAGTAATAGGATTCATGTTGATGTGGGTGTCTTGGACATACAAGGCGACATTTGCATATGCATAGATTTGCAAATTTTGCGGCTCAGAAATTGAAATTTTGCTGCATTATCGTGGCCCTTTATTTGACTTATAATCATTACTTTTTAGCTTTAAATCAATTGAAACTATTTTAGCAGAGTATATCTCTAGTATTGAGTGAGGGTTCCTGCGGGTGGGGGAATAGGAAGAAAGGGGTGGGTCACAATTAAAAATGAAACTCAAAAAATAAAGATTTTTTGTTCTTACATGGGGTGGGGAAGCATGTGGGAAAACAGAAAAAAAAGTCCTCATTTCTAAATAACAACCAAATATTCCAAATCGGCCCAGATAAGCTTGTCACTCCTTTAATTGTACGCAGCATATATATGTTTTTCTCTCTCAACATTTTCCTCTCCCATGATAGATTTAGGAAGGACAGAGAAATTAAAAAGCTTGAAAAATCTGTCATGGAATGTAAATGGTCTCAGGGTTCCCTCTAGAAGAAAGAAAATTCTAGAATATCTAAGACTCTCTGACAGCGATGTGTTTTGCATCCAAGAGTCACACTTGCTTATGGAGGAATGGATATCGATTTATAAAAAATCATAGAACACTGCATCTGCACAACTCAAACGTGCACAATAAAAGGGGTTGCTCTTATGTTTAAAAACACAATCTGAGCTATACTTGGGGATTGCATTGTTGATCCTCTAGGGAGGTGGGCAATCGCCAGGGCCAAAATCCACGCTCCTGGCTGACCTTTGTGGGTTATTATGGATCAAGTTTAGACGACTCGGCTTCACTGTACACTCTATTCCTTCAATTAACATAAATGACCCTATTATATTTGGCGGCAATTTTTATTTTGGTTTTGGACCCTAGTTTAGATTCAACCTCAAGTAGAGCAGTGGTAACAACACAAAATATGAGAGATGCCCTAAAACAGTTGATTTTAGATATGGGACTCTTAGATATTTGGAGAGAGATGGGACACAAGGCAGGGACAGCTGGGGGGAATTTCACCTTTCATAATAAAAAGTGCGGTCACCTTTCCAGGATCGATTTTTTTCTGGTCGATGCCTCCACTTGTAAGAACACCATTAAAGTTAGTCATGTCCCGGAGCATCTGTCTGACCATTGTGCTGTGGTCCTGGAAATTGCCATCGCGAAGAGACTGTCCCCTCGTAGGTGGACCCTAAATTGTTCACTAGTCTTGGAAACCAGAGTAATTGAAAAATTGAAAATAGTAACCAAAGAGTTCTATGTATTTAATCTTAATTCAGCACCCCTTCACGTGGTATGGGACTCGTATAAGGCATTCTAAAGAGGTAGTTTAATAACTCTTTCTATTGCCCAAACCAAGAGAGCGAAGGATGAAATCAGAGCTTTAGAAGCACCTATAAGGGTGCGTCAGAAAAAAATCCTGGTAATCTGAATATCCTACGAAATTTAACGGCAGCGAAACATAGGCTCGCGGACCACTTAGAAGTAATAATCAAAAGAAAATGGGAAGCCAGCAGGTTGTCTCATCACGAATACGGGGAGGGGTGTGGCAAACTCCTTGCGTGGAAAACAAAGACCGGTCTAGAAATTTGATAAAAGATCTTAGATGTTTAAACACCGGAAATATTATTACTGATGAATCTGGGATCGAAGATGCCTTTGTTCAATTTTTTCAAAGCCTTTATGCAGAGGATCCAACATCAAGCGAAGACTTTATGGAGGAATTCCTTTTATACCTAGATCTTCCCTCTCTCCAGATTGCCGAGAAAATCCATTTAAGTCGCACCATAACTCTGGAGGAAGTCGATCAAACCATTAGCACTTAAAAAAAGGCGAAAGCTGCCGGCCCTGATTCTATTCCAAGTTAGATTTATGTCATTTTAAAGGAAGAGCTTGCTCCATTTCTCCTTCAACTATTTAACTCTGCTTTCATATATGGTCAAGACCTCCACTTGTCATAGGATGAAGCCACCATAACTATTCTTTTAAAACCATTTAAGGATCCGAGATCCTGTGAATCTTACAGGCCTATTTCACTTAAATAGTGATCATAAATTATACACTCAGATCATACCTAAATGCCTGGATAAGGTAATAGGACTATTGATACACCCAGATCAGAAAGGTTTTATGAAAGGGAGGCATCATATTGAACTAAAGCATGACCTAATCGGGGCAATAGACATGGCACAAACATACGAGATCTCACTAGCAGTAACGACTTTTGACTATCCAAAAGAGTTCGATCGGGTCAGGTGGCCTTTCTAATATAATGATTGATACATAGTATTAATCTAGGGGAAGCCTTTTTAACAGCACTTAAAGTCATCTATAAAAACCCACCTGCCAAGGTCCTTGTTAATGGTAATCTTACAAGGTCACTAAAAATAGGTAGGGGGACTAGACAGGGTTGCCCCTTCTCCCCTCTCCTTTTCAATATATATATTGAACCCTTAGCATGCAAATTAAGCACTTGTTGGAACATCATCCCTTTTAGGTGTAATGGTTGGGAAAAGAAAATTGGGCTATACGCTGATGATCTTATGATCCTCAAATGTGACCTATAGCAATCACTTCCTGCAATTTGGGAGCAGATGGAGAGTTTCGAGAGGGCGTCCTGATATTTGATTAACCAACAAAAAACAGTTAATCAAATGGAATACCCACTATAGGAGTGACCTCACAAGAGAGAAATCAGATATCTGGGCATTCAAGTAGTCCATAGCATTGACAAGATAGCACAGGTTAATTTGGAAAAAGTAATGAAGATTGTCAAATCACAGCTGCAATCATGGGGCAGTGGTGTCACTAGGGTTGGTGTCACCAAGTGCGGGTAACTCATAGTGTCACCCCCTCACAACTTACCCCATAAATCCATGATGGACCTCCTCGAGGAGATGTATTCATCTGTGCAGCACCCACAGAGGGGGTCCTTCTTCTTTTGGGGCCTTTCCAAGCCCACTCCTCTACACTGGAGTCTAAAGCACTGCAGAAGTGTCACCCATCCTTTCATAACTCCTCCCCTTGCTCCTTGGAGGCCATGCGATCTACACAGAGTATTTCCATGCTTGTTTTCGGTCTTCCCTGCAGTGCTGCCACATTCCTGTCCAGCCCAGCTTGCTATCACTACCCTCCTCTGGCATGACACCAACTCTAGTGATGCCACTGCCGCTGTTGTCATAATTCCAGCCAGAGCAGATGATGTAAAATAGAGGGATCCCAAAGCCTAGTCATAGCACATAAGGTTGAGTTTCGAATTGTGCAGGCACTCAACATTCATGCTTGCTTGTACACATCAAACATGCACACATTAATCCTGAACACAAACCGGCAGGCATACATTTCACTAAATGCAGCAGATATAAAATCATCCATATGTGCAGGTCAACAAATATACATCTGAACAGAGACTAAAAGCTTTTCTTTACAATATGCAGCATGAGTCATAGTGATATGCGTGGAAGGGGACACAAGGTAATGTGAACAGGGACAGGGTGATGTACAGCAGAAATAGAAAGGACTACGACTTACCCTCAGATGAGCCCCGTTTCATGCACATTACATTGTGCTTCATGAAAGCATGGACTGCTGTGCTTCAAGGGTGCCCCCACTGTTGATGTTGAGCATGAGATCAGCGCTGCCCTGGCCGCTGCACCATACCTCTCCCACTGCACTGAGTGGTCTTTACATGAGGGGCTCAAGGCTGCATTCATCATGGAGGCCGATAGCGATACCGAGGAAGCAAGCATGGAAAATCTGTCCACAATCGATAACCCTGCACCCCGCATCCCCCTAATGAAGCCACTGAGTCTGTGACTCTCTGGTTATACATACAGACATCTGCAGCGATTGCATTCACCACTTGAGGTTTCTTAATATATAAGAGTGCATTTTCCACAGATTCATTTAATTTGTATTTATTTTTCACTGAAGGGGAGTGGTTATTTTATGTTCAGTTTCCTGAAAGTGAAAGACCAACTAAAGAAGCTACAGATTATTTTGCCCATTTTAGCTCTGTCTTTAACCCCGTTCCCACAATTACTAGCCATTCCCCATTGCACTTAGGGTCACCGTTCCAAAACTTCTATGCACTTCAACCGCTGATATACATCTATTTAAAGCGCCCAGATTGGTTTGATATACGAAAACACTAGACTTTTTCCATTATTAAAGTATGTTGGGAAAGCAGGAAGCGGACCCGGACTGATTGCTTTCCTGTGTGAGCGCATCATTAACTAAGGCCGACTGTTGTATTTCCCTTTAAGCAGGGCTTTAAGGCGCGTGATTGCTGTTATTATTGGAAATAGTATATTACGTTAAATTTAGTTGAAGAGTCAATTGCATCCTGGCTATTGCTGGCATTAGACGTGTTGGCCTTCAACGCATGTATTTCAATAAAAGGAATTACCTTCTCCTTACCTGCGTGTGGCAGTGGTAACTCAACACCGACCCACCAGATCCCGATGAATGGCTGTTCTAAAAGCAGTGGTAGAATAGGCGGGATCGGAAGGGCACGGCGTGCCCATACTTAAAAAAATTATTTCAGCCCGTTCCCCTATTTCTTTCTTTTAAAAAAATCATCCCGGGACGGCAAGAATAGACCTACTTAAAAACGATAACTTTTTCATTCTGCTTCCAGGGGCTGCTCGCACTTGTCTGTTGAACTCCAGCGGCTGCAGCAGCCCCTCCCTGAGCTCTCTCAGACTGAGGGCAGTCCCATTGTCATTCCGATTGAGGCCGATTATACCCTTTTGAATGACAATGCGCCCGCCCTTTCTGCCTTTAGCATATCGTGCCAGTGAGATAAGAGTTAATGATTACAGAGGAGCTTTTCCCAAACAGAATTCTGTGGGGAGCTTGTCCCTTGTGTAATTTGTCAATGTTGTACACAGAGTGAACAGGGCAGGAGCAGTGGCAGGACAGAAGAGGCGACCGGGAAGGAGAGGTAATGGGGCAGGAGAGGTGACGGGGCAGAAGAAGTAACAGGCAGGAGAAGTGACAGTGCAGGAGAAGTGACGGGGCAGGAGAAGTGACGGGGCAGGAGAAGTGACGGGGCAGGAGAAGTGACGGGGCAGGAGAAGTGACGGGGCAGGAGAAGTGACGGGGCAGGAGAAGTGACGGGGCAGGAGAAGTGACGGGGCAGGAGAAGTGACGGGGCAGGAGAAGTGACGGGGCAGGAGAAGTGACGGGGCAGGAGAAGTGACGGGGCAGGAGAGGTGACGGGGCAGGAGAGGTGACGGGGCAGGAGCAGTGAGGGCAGGAGCAGTGACGGGACAGGAGCAGTGCCGGGACAGGAGGAGTGATGGGGCAGGAGAGGTGACGGGGCAGGAGAGGTGACGGGGCAGGAGGAGTGATGGAACAGGAGAGGTGACGGGGCAGGAGAGGTGATTAGGCAGGAGAGGTAACCGGGCAGGAGAAGTGACAGGATAGGAGAAGTGAAGGGGCAGGAGAAGTGACGGGTCAGGAGAGGTGACGGGTCAGGAGAGGTGACGGGTCAGGAGAGGTGACAGGACAGGAGCAGTGACAGGACAGCAGCAGTGACGGACCGGAAAGGCGACAGGAAAGGCGAGGTGACGGGGCAGGAGGAGTGATGGGACAGGAGCGGTGATTAGGCAGGAGCAGTGAACGGATAGGGGCAGTGAACGGGGAGGGAGAAGTGATGGGACAGGAGCAGTGAACGGGGCAGGAGCAGTGAACGGGGCAGGAGCAGTGAACGGGGCATGAGCAGTGAACGGGGCAGGAAAAGTGAACGGGGCAGGAAAAGTGACGGGCAGGAGAGGCGACAGGGAAGGAGAGGCGACAGGGAAGGAGAGGCGACAGGGAAGGAGAGGCGACGGGGCAGGAGAGGTGACGGGGCAGGAGAGGTGACGGGGCAGGAGAGGTGACGGGGCAGGAGAGGCATGAGAGGCATCTGGGCAGGAGAGGCATCAGGGCAGGAGAGGCATCAGGGCAGGAGAGGCATCAGGGCAGGAGAGGCATCAGGGCAGGAGAGGCGACAGGGCAGGAGAGGCGATAGGGCAGGTGACGTGACGGGCAGGTGACGTGACGGGCAGGTGACGTGACGGGCAGGAGAGGTGATGGGCAGGAGAGGTGATGGGGCAGGAGAAGTGACGAAGCAGGAGAAGTGATGGGGCAGGAGCGGTGATTAGGCATGAGCAGGAGTGGTAACCGGACAGGAGCAGTGAACGAACAGGAGCAGTGAATGGGCCAGGAGAAATGACGGGACAGCAGAAAGGAGAGGGCAGGGGAATTGACAAGGCATGAGCGTTGGTCGTGCATGAGCAGGAGTACTGACTGGACAGGAGCAGTGAAAGGGCAGGAGCAGGGAAAAGTGCAGGAAAAGGAAAAGGGCAGGAAAAGTGACGGGGCAGGAAAAGTGACGGGGCAGGAAAAGTGACGGGGCAGGAAAAGTGACGGGGCAGGAAAAGTGATGGGGCAGGAAAAGTGACGGGCAGGAAAAGTGACAGGGCAGGGGAAGTGACGAGGCAGGAGAAGTGTTGGGGCAGGAGAAGTGATGGGGCAGGAGAAGTGATGGGGCAGGAGCAGGAGCGGTGAATGGGTAGGAGCAGATAACGGGTAGGAGCAGTGAACAGGCAGGAGCAGTGAACAGGCAGGAGCAGTGACGGAGCAGGAGCAGTGAACGGGAAGGAGCAGTTACAGGTCAGGGTAAATGACAGGGAAGGAGCAGTGATGGGGTAGGAGCAGTGACCGGGCAGGAGAAAGTGACAGGGCAGGAGAAGTGACGTGTACTTATGTTCCTTGCCTATTTATTTATATACTATTGCATGAGATCCACTGATGTGTCTGCAAAGCATACCTGTTGCCCTTAATTTTTGTCCTGAATTTTGACCTCCTGTCCTGAATTTTTGTTGTGAATTTTGACCCCTTGTCCTGAACATTTACACTTCACCATCATTAATTTGCGCCCATGCCAGTTGGCCACCCTACTCTGCAGTGCCCACAACCTCCTCCCCCTTCCCTTCTATCTAGGAGCCTGCAAAGCAACACTGGAAGGGCCATCAGACAACTGTAAATTAACTGGTGACACAACAGAGCAGAGCAGAGTGTTGACAATCCAATATCGGCCCTTTATTAGCAGTGGATTCCAGAACAAGGAGTGTAAAATCCTCTGTGTAGAGGATGCTGTGGTGCAGGGCACACAAACTGGTTTATTTTAACAAACTGACTACACTGAACGGGGTACCTGTGCACCCTAAACTGGAAACACAGTGATCCATGACATTTATATCTAATAGTGATAAGTTTTAACGGGGTATACCCTAAAACTACCTGACCTGGGTCAATAATTAGGTACATATGAAAAGGGGTCAGTGTCTATTTCTTTCAAAAACACCAAATGTCCAATATATACATTACGTATCTCAGATATTGATCAGTCCAATATTCAATGCACATTTTATTTGGCACAGAAGTAAGCGGAAACTTAGCATCCATCAATAAGTTCCATGTATTATTAATTTCATTAAACTTTCGGTGAGAAACATAAATGAGTTTTTAAACAGGGTCATATATAACTTTTATCAATCAAAGTTATAAAATAGTATTTACATGAATATCGGCGCACTCTCAGTGAAAAAAGAAAGGTAGTTAGGTGGGATGGGTGTGATGGGATAAGTGTGGAGACTGGGTAAAGGTGTTGTGACCATAACACAATCACAATAGAACTCAATAGGACCTTTACAGTCTAAATTAGATCAACAGTTCCATATATCTCTTTTCACATAGGATAGGCTTTACTCCATTTGTTTTCCTCCTATGTTTAGAGAGGTGGTGTACAACGGTCTACGTTTCGACCCCGCGTTGTGTAAGGGTTGGTTGAAACCTCATTCTGGGGTCTTCATCAGGACATTAACAAGACGAGAGCGCTTTGCATTTGGCCATACAGTGACCTTATTGGTAGGACCTCCTTAGGTTCCTATTGTGAGCGATTCATCTGGGGTGAGACTATCATCCAGTCAAATTTGGGATTCATGTCCGGTGCGTTTCAAAACGTTTGTTGCAGCTAAAAGGGTGTGCAGATCGTCACAGTGCCCCGGTGGTTCTATTCTTCACCTATCTGCGCTCCAACGTATGTGTGCCATTCGGCTCCGTGTCTCCGTATGAGCCACCTCCAGGTTTATATCGAATAAGCATATATATCTGCAGTATTGCATTGAAAAAGGTAACTATGCCGGACTGGCAGTTCCAGGCATCAGGCATTTCCCAGGGCGACTGGAAGGGTAGGGGGCCAGTTTAGTTTTGGGGGGGGGCAGTTTTGTACAAGTGCAGGAGTTTTAAAAACACTGCATAGTTCCTTTGTATATTCAGCAAGTTTTGGTCAACAATACAAGTGCCAAGATAACTTTGGTGATCAATGTACCTGCTGGAGAGAGATGGGTGCATGTTTTGTCTAGCGGCTGTTTTACTCACCTAAGGTAGCGCGGAGGGGTAATATGCCTGCTGGAAAGAACGTGTACCATGCATATCAAAGAGCAATATTTTATGTGCATAGTTCAGTGGGTACTGCTTTGTGTTCACTTCTCGAATGAAAGGACACTTGAATACATATGGCCTGGCAGTTCGGGCTGGACTGTTCCCATTGGGCACAGGATCAAAACTGATTTGCATATGGCTGGGTCCAAACTGGAATGGCATGGTGAGCATAAAATTATGGATTTAGGCCCAGATCTCTGGGGTGAATGTATGATATTGTTCTGCATTCTGTCCACCAGTTGTTCTTTTTTTTATATTAGGATTGAGCAGCTAGTTGGCTGACATGAATATGAAGGAGCCTTTGTGGGATTCCGGGAGTCTAGATTCTCCTGAAGAGTCCCTTTCTCTTCTGAGCCCTGCTTAACACATGTGTACAGGAAGAGCCCTGTATTCACCTCCTCAATGTTTGAGACAAAAAATACTCATGGATTTCTGAATAATGAGAGTAAAAGCATTAAGTTAACATGTTGTTCCTGCTTAAATTTCAGACGCTTTACATAAACCTGTATTCCCTAGGAGTGTTTTTTTTTCTGAATTAACCTCAAATAAACATGTTTATCCATTGTTTCAATTAAATAACGTTATAAGCTGTAACTGGTCATTGAAATGCTAAACGTACTAAAAATGGTATGTTTTGCTATTTCTATCCACACCCCTGACTGCCCACTGATCCAATATTTGGTTATTCCCGCCCCCTGATTCCCCACTTCGACCACTGACTAAAAGTAACATATCACTGAGCACACGCACTCGGAGGCTAAGCCCCTCACCAAAACGAAGTGGCAGCTATAATGCTGCAGAAGGAATCAGCTATTTGATGGCTGTATGACAACACTTAGTGACGTATATGCGTACAGCCAATAGGAATGCAAAATGTTTTAGTGGTCTGCTGGGAATACTTTCATGTGGCCAAAATAGTCAATATTACGGCCATCGGACTAGTCAGCTGATTTTGCAATTTTTTCGCAGATCGCGAAACTGGGTCTGCATTGAGAACAATATCATCCTTGGGGTGAACCCAAGCCATGGTGCAAATAATGTTGCCGCAGCTAAAGGCTCAATCCGGACAAGAAAAAGAATGGGTGACAGGGGGCAACCATGTCACGTCTCTCGTGAGATCGCGAAGAGGGGTAGGGTGGAGTAATCACTACGTTAACAGGCATTCGGGTGATGGGCTGGTGCAATTTAATCAGCTGCAGGAAAGTAGCACAGATTCCAAGTCTAGCCAGGAGGATAAAGAGGTAGGTCCACTCAAGCAAATCAAACACCTTAGAGGCATCCAGCAGTACCACGTAGTACTAAGTCAGGGGTAAAGTGGGGGTGTGGCTGGCAAGCTAAGATGGCGACCGCAATCTAGTGAGGCTCCGCATCTTGGTCCCATTATCCGTCACACCACAAGCGCTAGCAGTGCCATCTGCACCTACAAAGGGGTTCGAGGAGAGCCTCGAGTTGGCAGAGCACTGTGTTGCTGGAAATCAGGAGGAATCGGGAGCCTGAAACCCATGTTCTACCCGTGCTCTGCTCCTGCATGGTGTGCCAGCCGTAGGGCTGCCGTCTGTCACGGGGGAACTATTGCCACATGAAACACATGCCGGAACGCGGTAGAGGGAGCCAGTGCTGCCGTCCAGACCAGTAGCCACTCCGAGGAATCCTAATGAGTAGGTGGCTGATGATTGGTGGCACAGGCAGTCCCCTGGGCCTGCAGTGGAGTCCCGGAGTGGGAGGCACCATATGTCGCTGCGGCCTAGTGGTGGAAGAGGGCCGCGCTAAATCTGTGCCTGTGGGCTGCAGCGGGGGTCATTGAAGCATCTGAGGCTGCAGTCGCTTGATGGAGAGGCCTGATCAGTCCTGCAGAGACATGCTGCTGAGCAGTGAGGGAAAGTTGCCTGGCACCCCTTAGAACCGCCGCCACGGAAAACACTCCTGTGCGCTGCCGAAGGGAGGCCCATATTGTGTGCCTCGCAATACCTGTGTTCTGCGGTATGTGAAGGAGATTGTTGATGGTGTGCCACTACTCTCTGCATTGCAGGCCAAAGGAGGTGACACTATCAGGACGCTGTGGAAGGCGAGGCTCCTGAGCCACGCTGACTTGCGTAGGAGGAGCTGTGTGACATAGTTCCTAAAAGGGCCCTGCTGCTTCACCTGCATTGGCGGGTCCCCCAACGGACTCGGCGGGGACTGCTGCACCCAGGCCTGCGAAATATGGATTGGCTGTAGCTCCTGCTGGCTAAATCGCAGACTTGGAGAAGGCGCGGTGGATTGAGTCCTGGTGTTGATATCCAGGTGAGGAGAAGGTGGGCGAGGACTGGAGATTGTTTCAGGCCCAGGCCTAGCATCTGTGGGTGGCGCATACAATGCCTTGAGCAATCCCCTGCGCTGCAGAGGACCCACATCGCTGAGGACACAACACAGGACTAGTGAAGGGGCATCACTACTTAGGCCCAGTCACTAATAACAGCTGTTGGTGGCAGCGGACGCCAGGGCTCCGTTCGGGTTCAGGCCCTTAGATGCCCAGCTTGATTCACCATTGATTGCTGGAGCACTGGGGAAAGTGGAATCCGGTCGCTACTTCCGGCTCAGAGGAGGTGACCGAGCGACACTGCCTTTCCTTGCCCCCCTTCGAGTGCACTTTTGGGTGTCCGGTAGCTCCCCACCTGTGCCATCTGAACAGGGTCTCTCGGCTAGCGTCTACCTGACTATAGGCGAGGGGCCGGCTGGTCACACAGCACTGCGCCACTTGCCCTACATAGTGCCTGGCCATCCGGTGCAACAATGGGGCACCTGCGTATGGGAGCGGTGTCGATGCCTGCCTCAGTTTGTGTTGGTGGACCGAGCGCAGGGGGTCACAGGTCACCGGAGGGGATGACCGCGGACACCCTGGACTCCGAACTAGACTTTTTGCTTGCGGTTGTTAAGAAAATAGGTACTTCCTTCGAGCAGACACGCACTTCTTTTGGAAAAAAAAACAGTCGACTTCTCTCTACTGTGCACAGGCCATCGTAAGCGGACTGATAAGGTGCACGGCATTGAACAAGAACTGGCCATGGTCAACCCAGTTGCCCAGACTGCAGCAGGAGGTGCAGGAACCAATGGCGCATGTGAAGTCGCTAGTGGAGGATGTGGAGGATTGCTCCAGGTGGAACAACGTGCGAGTGGTGGGTCTGCCCAAGGGAGCAGAAGGAGATGATGCAGTGAAATACACTGAGGCATGGTTGCGTGACCTACTGTCAGCAGGCGCACTATCCCCATTCTTTGTTGTGGAACAGGCCCATTGAGTGCCAGCAAAGCGTCTGCCACTGGGGACAGGTCCTAGACCCTTTCTCTTCCACCTTCTTATCTACAGGGATCGCAACGTGGTCCTGCAAAGGTGTGCAAGCTGGGGGGAGGTGAAAGTGGACAATGGCACAGTGCTCATTTTCCCTGACTACGCAGAGGGGTGAAAAAGCAGAGGGTTGGTTCCTGGTGGTTAAGCAACGCCTCTCAGAGATGGACATCAAATACTCCCTCCTCTTCCTGGCAAGACTGTGTGTGGTCTCAGGTGGTAACATGCAGTTTTTTAAAGCTGCTGAAGAGGTTTGGACCTGGCTGCAATCTACTGGTCATCACCAGACATTGTGGACAGGGAGTGAAGGGTCTGCACAACAAGCTGTGCTCTGTGGGGCTCATCGCGGTGGGAGGCACAAGAGGAGCAAGCGTCCCCCACCACAACTACAAGCCACCCCCAATCTGGAGCAGGTTCTACAAGAGAGGCTGAAGATGCTGCAGGCGGTGGCAGTGATGCACAATCCCACTCAGAGAGAGGACTCTGACACACTCCCACAGCGATGATGGCTCCACTGCAACGTGGCTGTCCAGTGTGGAGTCTGGTCGGCCCCTGGATACAACTCCTCAGATGGCTGATGAACTAATTTAAGGTGTTGACTACCAAACGGAGCACGTGTCGTGGTGCTATGTGGTGCATTCAGCATGGGCCTCTGGTGTGCTGCTGGGAAGGCACCCCTGATGGAGAGAAGAGGGAATGTCTGCGAAACTTGACGTCTTCCATCGCAGCTGGACTGAAAGCTTCTACCATGACATGGAGCGCTCATTCCAGTGGACATGTGGGGCACTCGTATACTGGTATCTCAACCCTCTAGATCCTTAAGCTCTGTTCGGCTGGCGATACTTGCGGGCAGTTATTAAATGACGTCTAAGTCAGTTTGGGCAGATACATGTTGTCCCTCCGCTCTTTTCCTGTTCAAGGTTATAATATTCCTATTTTCCCCCACACTATTGTATAACATGCTCACATTTCAGGAAATATCGTCCTGGAGGGGGCGTGGCTTAGCCAGCTGCAAGACAACTCTGCCGACCAAGCTAATCATATGGCATAAGCCTGCAGACCTGCGGGGCTCTGGCAGCCCTCACACTGATCTGTGGTGCCTACACCCCAGGGAATACGCCGATCACTCCATTTGTGGGCCACTGCACCCTGGCAACGAAAACGCCCCCGTGCATGGCTGGGGTCTACTCAGCGGCTGATCGGCGGACCAGGTCGGGAAGCAGCATCCCTGCTGATTGCACCTGCTGGGCGAACGCTACCTCGACTCTACCTGTGATACGGACTGTGGCCGTGCGGAGGTGGCACCCCAACAGAACCATCAAGTAAGTGGGGCGGATGCAGGGTGGCAGCCGGTGGCAAAGTGGGGGTGCTGCACCGTGGGGCCCTGGGCAGTGCGAAACTGCTACTGGAGCTCTTACCACCCAGCGGCTGGCACGGTCTCCCTCCTAAGGGCTCTGGCTCACCATCGTTTGGCGGCTGACACCACTGCCTGGATCACGAGGCACGCTTCAGGGCCTCCAGGTGCTTGTGGGGGGGGGGGTGGGCAGGAGCAGAGCGGCTCAGCTACTGCAGCGTAGTATTGCACTAGATAAAATAAAATCGGGTGACCCAGGACGTGCATCGATCTTGAAAACAGGGTTCCCATGTTTTAATGAGCACTCTGTAGCCCTCCCACCCCCTGCCCCTCATCAAAGAACAGATATGCCTGCTCTGCAATTCCTTGGACTGGGACCCTTGTTGCGAATCTGCCTGACTCACACCAGATGTGTGCACATACTTGAGCGCGCAGAGCACAGGCGATCGGTACAAGAGACAGCTGTTTGCCCAGACTCCTGCTACTGACACACCAACACACGGGCTACCCACTGCTGTCTCCTGCAAGCCAAACACCATTTAGATTGGACGCCTGGTGCAGCATTGCTCTGGAAAGGCGACGAGCTGTGAACAGAGCGAGTCTGCTGCGAGCAGCTGGCACCGGCTTTACGGCTGGATTCCCCCATCTGAACTGCTGAAAGAAGCCCAGGCCCTGACTTTTGGTTTTTATTTTTATGCACCCCAGGCGTGATCCTGCCTGCCTCCAGGGACCTAGACGAATTGTCTGTGGGCCTCCATCCTCTGGCCTTTTGGGCAGCAGGGGCAAGGCGGACGCCAAGCAAACTAAACTGGCATTTGACACCCGTAGGCAGACTCTCCAGGAAGAGACTGCTCTGGAGGTGGGCGAGCCGGCAACCCAAACTGAATATGGTGCAACTCGGGACGACGACTTGAAGGCACTGCTGCTGGAAGTTAAGGCCAGCATTGGCAGAGTTGATGCCAAGCTTGAACAACTATCTGCCTGCCTAGATCGAGTGCATACTAGGGTGGATACGCATGTCATGCAAATCGCGCAGCTGGAGGCGAGGGTGTCTGATGTGGAATATACAATGACTGGAGACAATCAAAAGATGCTCCAAATAGACAAGGTACTAGAGCTGATTAAAGCTAAGAATGAATATTTGGAGGCGCGCTCACGAAGGCACAACTTCCGCATCACGGGCGTGCCTGAGTCTTCCAACATCACGAACATGTAAGAATTTGTCGAAACACTACTGCGCGACCTCTTCGTCGATGTGCTCTAGCTGGTCTTTATTGTCGGAAGGGCACACAGATCCTTAGGGTGGTGGCCCCACCCGGGAGCACCGGCCCGCCCGATAATCGCCAAGCTCCTGAACTATCACCACCGCGACGCAGTCCTATGCCCGCATGCGAAAAAGGTGAGATGGGATACCAGGGAAACACGCTGGCTTTTTACCTGGACTTTACGCTGTGGTGAAGGCTACCCGCCGCGAGTTCCTCTCAGCCATGAGACTGCTCCAAAAGCAAGATGTCCAATATGCTCTGGTCTACCCCGCCAATTTGAGGATAAAGATGGGAGCACAGACGCAGTTTTTCAGTGATCCTAAAGCCGCCCTGGTATTTGCCAAAAAACTGGAGAAACATCAGCAACATGCGCCAAATAACTCTGAGCGCACTGATGGAGTAGGAGCTAGTGACAATGACTAACTGGATAGCCTTGCACTGCTCGTGCCACTTCCAACCTGCGCAAAGATGCCTGAACTGCTCATGGACTTCGCTATGTGTAATGCCGGTGACTGTATGGCCCAGGGTTGGGGCGCGTCTACTAGTTCGCAACACTTGCTCACATTCTGTCCTCACCTCTAACAGGGCTTGGCCACCCTGTCTTATGATAGGGTGAATGCTATGTGGAGGCAGGCCCTCACGGGATAATTCCCTTGTTTGTTGAATGTCACCTGCTGGGACTAGGGAGAGTGGGTTTTTCTCAACCTGATGTGGGAGGGACGGTTGTGGGGAGAAGTTCCTTGTCCTGGTCACAGCGCGCTTTTGAACTGTGTGTTCATAATGTTGAGGAGATCATGAGGTTGCTTTTGGATTCCTGGGGGGGTGGGGGGGTGGGGAAGGGGGGGGACTTGCTACTCTGACAAGTTGGGGATTCGAGTGGGTGGGGGTTGGGTCTGCGTTTGTTATTTCAGGGTTTGCATTTGACTTCCTGTTTGTGAAATCTGCTGCTTTGGGGTTTTTGTATTCTTTATGGCATGCTTTCTCGCACACCCACCCCACGACTGCCCAGACTGTAGGACACTGGTTATCCATGGTACAACTGCTAGTAGCTGGCACTGCTTCATCATTTCACACACTGCTACTCCATGACTGACACCACCTTCAGAACTTGGAATATTAGGGGCCTCAACGACCATCTTAAGGCCAGTCTTATGCACACACATCTCAATAGACACAAGGTGGACACCTGCTTTCTACAGGAGATGCATCTCCTTCCTGCTACCTTTTCTAGACTCGTCACTAGGGGAATTCCTATAACGCCTTCTATTCTACCTACGCAAGAAGTGTCTCCATCCTCATTTGAAGAGGCCTCCCTTGGCATGGTACTCACTCCTACATATACACAGCGGGTCGTTATGTCATTCTCGCCAGTTTCCTATACAATAGGCCGCTGATACTTGCGGCACTTTACGGCCCTAACACTGATGACCAAGGCTTTCTAACCCAGGCTTGGCAAATCATATCCTCACCGGGGCCCCATTCCCTGATTTTTGGGGGGGGGGGGGGGTGATTTTAACATTGCTCCTTCACAGACACTGGACCGTTCTGGGGATTGCATGCAGGACCCACAGGCTACTGCTATCCTAAACACTAGCCTAGAGGACAATGCCCTGCTAGACGCCTAGCAGCACACGCACCCCGACGTGTGTAGGTACCTGTGTCTCTGGCTCGCGCAGCACATGGTCTTGTATCGACCTGTGGCTGACTTCCTGGGATGTCGCTTCCTGGACCACTTCTGTAGATCACCTGGCCCGCACACTGTCTGATCATACCCCGGTACGGCTGTGCCTGCGCTTCCCACTTACCCTACCTAGCATGTTTTCATGGCGCCTCCCTCTCAACTCGCTCCGCAACGTTGTGTTCTGGGAAGACATCCAAGGGCAACACAGACTCTGTTGAGTCCTCCTCAACGCTCTTGGAGGCCTTCGAGGCCGTACTGAGAGGGGAATGCATCGCAAAACAATCAGGGGTGTTGAAATCTATTAGAGGCACTCTCGAGCGCCTAGAAAGGGACCTCAAAACTCTGGTTCCCCAGCAGTCCCAGGCCCCTGACCCGCACACTTTGGCCTCCATTAGGGCCAAGCTCACAGAGTTTCACAAGGAAGCTGACAGGGAAGTGCGTTCCTTGGCAGAGAGGCCCAAGCTGGCCGTTACGGGGAGGGAGATCGACCCGGTAGGACCCTGGCAAATCTTCTTGGGCAGCCGCATGCATCCTCCTACATCATGGCACTCTGTGACGAGACCGATGGGCGAACTACATCCCCCTCAGATATACTTGAGATGATCGCTTCTTTCTACTCACACTTGTATACTGCGGGGGCTGCTTCTAGGGAATCCCTTGATCAATACTTTGACTCTACAGAGCTGTTATGGCTCAGCAACAGCCACCAGGATCATCTAGATAAACCATTCACACATGAAGACATTACAAAGGTTATATCAGGCCTCCCAGGCGACAAGGCCCCGGGCTCGAATGGGGTCACCCCATCATTCTACAAGGTGTAAGCTCCCCTCCTCGTCCCACACCTAGCCGAGATGTATAATGGATGCCTGGAGCTGGGCAGGTTCCCCCATCTCTCCATGAAGCCTTGATTACTCTCTTATTAAAGCCAGATAAATCCCACAAGAGCTGTGATTCCTATCGTCCATTATCTTTAATTAACACTGACAATAACATTTACACTAAACTCCTGGCCAATCGTCTCCTCCCTCTGATGCCTTTAATTGCCCGCCCTGATCAATCAGGGTTCATCCCAGGTCACGCTACCTCACATAATCTATACATTTCCAACGGCGCGCATCAGGGTCAATGGGCAGGTGACTGATTCTATAGTAATCACAAGGGACACTAGGTCCCCATGTTAATTGCCGTCGCAATGGAGCCCCTGGTGGCGCGCCTACGACAGCACCATACTCAGCCAGGCATTGGTTTCACGTCTAGTGCTCTGGTCACGTCCATGTATGCTAATGACGTCACGATTTACATCCGAGAGCCGCAAGAGAACCTGGCCCCCACAGCTAGGGAGGTTATCCGCTTCGGCTGCCTATCTGGGGTGCAGACCAACTGGGGCAAGTCCATCCTGTTCCCACTAACAGATGCCACACACCCGTTCCCCACTGAATATTCATTCATTTGGGCCGCTGGTCCCACTAGATACCCGGGCATTTGGCTGACCAGGGATTTGGATGAGTTGTAGAGATGTCACTTCGGGAGAGCAATGGAGTGGCTGGAGACCAGGATGCAAATGTAGCAAAACTTCCCCTTTTGCTGGCAGGGCACATTGCCACCGTAAAAATGGTTGTGCTTCCCAATGAACATCCCCATTCCACTCTCATCGTAATAAAAAAAAAAAAGATAATCCAACATTATCACCCTGGTCTGGGCGGCAGCCCCGTATCACTTATGATGTCTTAACACTGACTCTGGCAAGGGGAGGAATGGATGCCCTGATCTCCGGCTTTACGTGCTATGTGCCCAAGCCAGCTTCCTCCACTTCTGGATTCACCCAACACATTTCCAGCCACATGCTGTGGTCGAGTTGGATTTGGAATCCCCTTGGCCTCTGCAAAGAGCACTTTTTCTGCCACATAAAACTCCCCAGGATTAGATAGACACAATGGAGTGCATGCGTTGGGCCTGGGACGGCTTTCGCAAATACACTGGCTCGCAAATATTGTTCGCACCCTCAATGCAGCTTGTAGGCAATGCTGCATTCCTCCCGCTACTGACAACAGGCATGGCTCGCCGTGCAGCCAGCCTCAGTGTACGCACTTCTGCTGACATCTACCCAAGCAACACCTTTCTTACACTGTCAGAAGATGCTGCACCATTAGATAAACTGCTTTACTACCAGATTAGGGCCACCTGTAAAAATTACAACCCGGCCTTTCCACACGCCCCTCAGCCCAACACTGAGCATGAACACCCATTCTCCTCTGCGTCCCCATGCAAATGGTTACCAGGCTCTACGCGCTCTCACTGGCTGCATCCCATGTAGACACAGAGCGTGCACGTGATGCGTGGAACGAGGACCTAGCCGGCGATATCTCTCCTATACAGTGACATTACTGCTGCAACCAAACAAAATGCCTCTCTCCCAATACGGCCTTAGGCTCAATCATTTTAAATACATGCATCTGCTATACCGCACCGAGTCACACTGAATAGGGTGGACCTGGTGGTGGTTAACGACAATTATGTGCGATGCTCTGCTCCTGGTGCGGAACTTGCGCATCTGACTTGAGTTTCTTGAGGCTCGCGACAAGGGGATAATACCCCCGATCATGAGGGAGGGAGAGATAGGCTTGATTCTTAAGCCAAGGGAGGTATGACAGACTATGCTGCCTACTGGCCACTCACAATGTTAAACACAGATGTGAAAATCCTTTGCAAGATAATAGCCTTCTGCCTGTGTCCAATGGCTGGTGACCTGGTCCATGAGGATCAATGCAGGTTCATCCCAGGCCACACATGGAGATGAACTTGAGACAGCTCATGTATATACTGCATGAGGTAGAGGGTGAAAATGAGGAAGTGGTCCTGGTTGCTGCAGATATAAAAAAAAAAAGTGTTTGACACTGTGGATTGGGGCTACCTCTCAAAAGTTCTGGAGAGATTTGGACCGAACTTTCGTGCCTGGATCCAATTGTTATATAATGTCCGAGAGTGCGGATTAGGTTAGGCCCACAATGATATGAGGGCTGGCGGTTGGGATGGGGCACACGGCAGGGATTCCCACTGATGCCCTTGCTGTTTGACCTGACACTATAGTCTGTGGTGATAAAAATGTAGAGAGCTATGAAGAGGGGGGGCATACCTGTGTGTGGGGGGGAGGCAGAGTCACCTGGTGTTGCTATAAGCAGACGACATGCTGTTTTACCTTAGGGGCCTGCAGGACTCTCTTGGACCGCTGCTATGTATCCTCGATGATTTAGGAGCAGTCTCTGGTCCGCGACTGAAACCTATATTGTACCTTCCTGCAGGTTTCGTTGGGATCCTGGTGGAAAATCTCTTTGATCTGGCCCTTCTCTGGGAGCTCAACAGGTTCTGTTAACCTGGGGATTATGGTTGCCCACTCAAAAAAAGCTCACATGCAATACAACATGGGCAGAGTTTTGGACTTTATGAACGTATCTGTTGCTTTTTGGAACATTTTGCCACTCTCACTCATGGGCAGGAATGCTGTATAGAAAAAGTTGCTACTCTCCCCTGCCTCTATACTATGCAACACTCCCTCTGCCCCTTCCAAGCCTGGATATTTTAAAAGTTGGATACATTCCTAACGTCCTTGATATGAGCGGGCGCAGTAGGATGGCGAGGAGAACATTGATGTGGAACTATGAAGACGGCGGGTGAGAGGCCCGGCGATTAGAATTCTATCACTTTGCCACAAAGTAACAATATACAGCGCAATGGTTCGTTGAGGGAGACAATGGGGAGAAACGTTTAGTTGCGGGCTGCATGGACGCAGAGGACCTACCGATATTGGTACGGGAGGGTGCTGGAGTCTCCAGGAACGTCCGTATGTGGTCCAGCAGACGGCTAGATTATGGCACTGGGTCATGCATGTGGTGCTCCACAGGGCCCCCTTCCATAGGGAGTTATCAATGTGGATACTTGGCCCTCTACGCCGCATAGAGGGTAACATGATGTACCAGATGTGGAGGGACGGAGGTTGTGAAGCCTGGGTGACCTGTATCCCAACAAGCGCTTTATTTCCTTTGAGGGTGCCCAACAGAAGATTGGTGTGGGGTCTGCCCACTTCTTGCACTATGCAAGGCTGGCCGAGTTTGCCAGGGAGACTTGGAGGACCTTCCCGGCAGCCCTACCTCTATGTGGCGCGTTGGGGGTGTAGCTGACTTGTGGGACAGGGAGACACTTGAAGTCTCTCTTATGTAAATCCAAGGGGCAGATGTAGTACATGGGACGCTACTGGCGCGGGAAGCATGGGGTGCTGACCTGGGGGACCCACTGACAGACGAGGACTGGGCCAGGGTGTGTGCATGGACCTGCAAGTTTTTAAGTAATGCGCAGCTCAAGTTGGTTCATTTCAACTTCCTACTACGCACATATATGACTGCCATGAAACTGAGACAAATATATCCTCACTGCTCCCTCATCCTGTTCTGTAACATGGAAGAAGCAGATTTTTAGTATTTGGTCTGGGATTGCGGCAGGGCTTTAAGTGAGATGAAAAAAACTGGGGGGGTCTCTCAAAGGGGCGTGGCCAGTGAAATTTGGGGCGTGGCTTTAAACCACTTACGCTAAAAATCTGTGTTTAGCATATTGTGCAGCCCGCCTTGTATTTTGCTGTTTCTGTCATTGTATCCAGATATGTGATACAAGTAACATCATAGATACAACAAGTAAGGACTATTGGCTTTGTCAATGGTTATTAGTGTCCTAAGATAAATAAGCTACAACTATGGCTTGTTACATATAATATTGAAAAAAGCTTCCAATTTAAGCCCTGGTGACCCTACCACAATGTTGCTGCTCTTGCGTTTCAGAAAGAGAAGGAAAATCCAGAAAGAAAATGGCTTCTTTAAAGGATTTTCCTTACCCCACAACGCTCACCTGGCATGACGTCTTGCCGTAACTTCTCCACTAGTGAGAAGTGAGCAGTGTGAACAGCGCACATCGATGGGCCTGCTGTCTCGAAACGGGTCTAAATCGAGCTGTTTTGCGCCCCGGCACTTTTTTAGTAGTGACAGCAAACTGCTGTCACTGCAGTTCGGAAAAAAAAACGGACAGAGCCCGATAGAGACCCGTTGCGAGTCCCCTTTAAAAAACTGCTGGTGCGTAGACCCCTTGAGACCCGGCCCACTTAAAGCCCTGGATTGTGGTCTGATAGAACTCCGTTAGACACTCGTTCCCTCCAGGAGCCTTATTTGCATGACTTTGGACCCAGGTCGTTGATAGACTCACACATACCACGATGCTGTAGGGAGCCCTCATGCCGCAGTTTTTCATGCAGGGTAATATAGTGAGACCCAAGAGGAGAAAAAAGTCCTACAAATTCCTGCAATTGGCATTGGTCGTGGTTAGAAGGGAGGTAGCTATTACATGGATGGGACAAATGGCACCCCTGCTGGCTCATTGGGAGGGGTCTCTAGCCAAAAGATTTCATATGAAGACCAGAAGAACTGATGAGATGTTACAGGAGGATATAGAAGTGTGTGATTGTTTCCTAGCTCCTGAGAGTGTACCAAGTGACGATGAAGGAGACACAGATGGTTAACAATGCATATGATTGTACCTGACGAATGTAAATCTTTATCCACTCATGAATTGTTTATCCCTGTTAAACCAATGTCAAGTAATGTGATGTAACAACTGTTGATGATTCTTCCCAATATCAGGAATTGCCCTATGTGCTGTGTTTAGATTTGCCTAAACGACAACCATGTATAACTCTGTTTGCTGACTACTTTGTATACCTAAGTTTGTGTGTTTCAATTAAAACACGGTTTATCATTTTTCTATTTTAAACAGCAGTATTAGTGAGAAGACCTTTGAGTTTTGTGAAATATACAATTAGAAAGAGTAAATTTACTCGCAGTGATTGATAGCTGGCACTTAAACCCAACCAAATGCAACACATTTTGCAACTATAGCTTGAAGGACAAAACGTGAACCAGTGCTCAATTTGTAATAAAAAAAAAAGTGTCATGGCCCTCGTCAGGAGACAACTGCAACTAGCACCACACATTGCCCCTGCCAGCGCTCCCAATGGAAGTACAAACACAATTACTAATTATGACAAGTGTGACAATTCAGCCTCCTCTAGGCCCCCAAAGCTATAAGAATAGAATGGGCGTCAGCCAATAGTCCCTTTTAGCAGCACCACCATGTAGCAGACTGGTACAAGCCTTGGTGTTGACAATTAAGTGCCGGTGCTGAGCACAGGAATCCACCGGCTCAAATTAAGCACTGACTTGAACGTCTAAAAAGAGTGGCTATCTTCATTTTCTCGCACATAAATAAAAAATGTCATAGCAGTATGGGAATTATTTACAAACACTTCAGGCAAAGATAGAAGGAATAGTGACTAATAACACAACATCAACCGTCTCATAAAAATAAGGAGGCAGCAAATAAATAATAGGTCAGTGTGGTTTTATTGATTACATTATGATTGTTCCTATCAGATGAAAAAATAATTTTGCTTCAGTTTTTAGGAACATCTACAAAGTCTTTTCGGTATTGTTCAACTTTACACTGCTCCAGCTCCAATACATTTTCACACGGCGGAGGTGCTAATCAATCCATTGGCGAAATCTACAATTCCTTTAAGCAACATTTTCGAGCCAAAGTTCTGTCAGTGATCTTTTTGCAGGCCCCATCTGTTTAGCAAAAGAAAAAAAAAAAGGTATATTATATAAGAAAACATAGTGCAGGTAAACAGTAAACCACTTTTTTTTTATTTTAAGTTCTGCACAGGAGTCAACAAGAGGTATAAGGTATCTGGACACATTTTCTTGCTGGCGGGCAAAATGTGCATGGGATGGATGAAAAAAACATAAGCATGTCAATGGAAATCCATTATCATTCCGATTCTTGCTTATTGCTGCTATAAAAGAGGCAGCACAATTCTCATCAACAAACCTTGGGCGCAAAGGTAATGCAATAAAGCTGACCACAAGATCAGTAGCACAGAGTAAAGTCAATGTGCAGTAATTTACAGACTGCATCCTCACCCTACTAAAAAGCAGTGCTACCATGTTAAGGAATCTCCCTCAAAATCTGAGGGAAGGGGAAGATTTAATAAACGGGAATGTACTAGGGACTCAAGAAATGTCTTTAAGTAGCTTTTTTTATGACTATTAAATCAGGTGTTTATTGTATTTCGTTGAAGTACCACGTTCGGTATTGAAAGCTGTATCATGAGAAAATGAGTTTGATTCGTTCTGTAGCTCACGCTGAGAATAATGAAATAAATTAAACAAAATCTATTCCAATATCCATCCTCGATCAATAAAGCATTAGGCCAAACACCCTCTCTCCTGATGTAATAAATGTGTGCTTGCTGTTCTAAGCTAATTATGCTCAACTCCCTAGAAACAAAATTACACATAACTAACCAAACATTTAAGAATAGTTATGTTCCTGTCAAGAAATAGTGTAAATAATTCATGAAAACGAGAAGGCAGTCCAAGGAAATTAATGTTTACACAAAATTACTGGCGTAGGGATGTTTTACTGGCCACAAGAAACATTGTACAATACAAAATCATGGAAATGGTGCATGGATTTACATTTCAATGGGTTTGCAAGTCCACGTATTGCATGCATAATAGCCAGCAGACGTTTCGTTATGAATATAGTTTTTCCATCTATCATTTTCTGTCGAGCATTCTCTCTCAGCATTTGTAATCTGATTAATTACTTTCCTCACTAAAAAGGCTCGGTGAGTTAATTGTAAAACAAATGTGCTGGAATTTGATTTCAAAAGCCACATTTACAATTTCACTCTTGAAAGGATGCGGATGGCACACAGTCAAGTGCCAAAACCGATGGAATAGAATGCCAAGGAGTAGCAGAGAGGTATTTCAGTATGTAGACCCATAGAAGGTGTTGAGAAAAAAAAGAGCCACTCTGAAGAAAAAAAATCCGTGTATATTAGGGAGTACAGTTATTAAATAAAAGCAGCGTAAGCCATCAACAATATTTAATGCCCGTATTCCAAGCATTCTGATCGGCGGAGCCAATCGCATTGAATGAAATGCGATAATAAGTTGGAGTTTACGAACATCCCGGTGGAGACGGAGGTACCGTAAATGCGAAGGACGTGGCTCAATGAATGCAGATTGCCAGTACATAACCAGACCTTCCTAACCGGTCCCTAGCCAGGAACGACCTCCAAAAACTGTTTGCAATGCAGGAGCAAACAAGCTCTTATTGGCTAGTATTGGCACAGCCAATGGAACAGACCTTGGAAAATTTAATTTTATTGATATTGCAAGAAGATGGCAGAAATTTTGAAAGAAAAAAAAAGGAAATAGGCCACCGCCTAAGCATGGTCGCCATGTGCTTGCAATAATCATTTAAAAAATAAAATAATCATCTCATACAATTTTTTTTTAAAACACACATACATCGTAGCAAAGTGGTGTTCTTCAAACAGGTATAGAAAGATTTTAGTTTTAATGTACATCATGTACATCATAGAAAAATAGGATTCTTATTGGTGCAAAGAAAAGTACTCTTCTCTTCGATATGTTGTAACAAAAGGGATAAAGAATGGAAAGCAACGCCTATGACTCACAATAGGCTTGCACAGCTCTGCCAGTGGGCTAATACTCTTGGTCTGGCTGACCCATGGCCTATACAACACCCACTAAATATGCAGTAAATGTACTATTCTCCTCATCACTGCTCGTCTTCTCGAATACATTTTTACAGGGCATGGAGGGTACCCACATTCTATCTCATGGGGTGCCCAACTTTGCTTCCACTGAACTGAGCTTGGAGCTTCCGATTGTGGACTTACTGCCTGGTGGTTGTAGGATAATACTCTAGTGGAGCTTCTCTACACACACATAGTTGGCTACTTTGCCCTCAACGCCGACTCAGTACCCTTCGCAGCTACGCTCTGGGAGGCTTTTCAAAACGGTAATAAGGGAAGATGCAATGTCTTAGATGAAGGTCAATTTGCAGGATAGGCTTCAAAAGACATCAGATCCAGAGGACTGGTTAGTGGCTCCTGAAAAGATATTGGTAGTCAACCTGATGCATCTTCTGTCTGAAAGTAGGCCCAAGCTAGGGTGAAAAACAAAAACTGCTTGATTCCACTCACACGCAATGGATGGTCTCATGTGGCAGTCTGTATGAGATGGGCAATAAAGCAGTCAAGCTTTTGTACTAGCTCGCCAATAAGAATCACATAAATATAACAATCGCCTCTGTCTTTGCTAAGGATGATAGGCTGATTACTAGTTAAGAAGACATAGCTGAGCTGTTTGCCTCTTACTATACATTGATTGTGCTTCATTAAATATCCCTAGGCTGTAGAATGCGCCCATCCAACTGTACCTTACTGACCTGTGCCCAAGCGGTCTTGTGAGTTTTTTTTAAGTACTCTTCCTTACTGGCTCACCACCTTTGCAATGTGTTTGAGGGAGCATTTAAGACTGTCTCTGTCCAGATTACCCAGTGAGCGACTATTGCTGTGTGTGACAGCACCTCCTAGCGTCCCTTATCACTCATCAACATTGAATCCAAAATGCGAGCTAAAATATTAAAGACTCATCTTGATGGGGTGGTGTACTTTTTGGTTCACCCAGACCAGAATGCGATCGTTCCCGGTTGCAGCACTAGATACTGTCTGAGACTTCTCCATTTAGTCCTTGCACGGACACACAAGATACCAGTAGACTCTACACTGCTGATGGTAGACATGCAGAATGTGTTTGATTCATTCAGTCCATTGTCTTTTCCTACATCAGGTGCTAGAGAAAATTAATTTTGGGTGACGCTTTTGCAGGTTTGGCCCGCTTCTTTATATGGAACCATAGGCACAGGCTAGAGTGAACTGAACTAGGTTGGGGCCATTCTCAGTGGGAAGTGGCACGTAACAAGGTTGTCCTATTTCCCCTTTGTTTGCATTCGTGGCCGAGCCCCTCGCTGCATGGATTCCTATAGACACCCTGGTCGAGAAAGTCCAGTAGGAAGGTGGGGTGAGGATAGAATTGCTCAATATACTGATGATAGATTGTACGATCAAAGATCCGAGACCGCCATCCTATGCCTCATGGAAAAGCTTTGCATATATAGTGAGGCCTCTAGTCTTCAAGAAAACTGGGGTAAGTCCATATATGTGCCCACTGATGAAAGCCATAAGCCACTTTTCACTCCCAGCCTTGGCACCCATTCGGATTGTGGGGGACCACTTCAAGTACTTGGGTATGGAAATTACGGTGGGACAACAACGAGATTGGCAATTGAATAAAGTTCTTTGTTTAGATAAATGGAAGAGGGAGCTTGCCTAGTGGTTCTCTTTGCCCCTTACCTTAATGGGCCAGCTGGCGCAATTTAAAATAATCTTCTTGCAGTGCTTTCTTTACAGTATACAAAATTGTCCATTTCAACTCCCATTAATGTTTTTCACTGATTTATAATCTCAAACCAGTGTTTTCCCATGGGATGGGATGGCGTGAGGAGTCCCGCCGGTATCCTTTGAGAAGTGGAGGCAGGCCCCTTACAATAGAGAACTGGGGGCTGTGGATGTTTGGCTCTATTAATGGACTTCTCAGTTCATTCTCAATAATGATTGGCTATTCAGTGACAGGGAAGATACGCTGAACAGATAAGAATTCGACTTCCTAGACCAATTAGATCTCTTTCATATACTCTATGGCAAGGCAGTTCCCAGAATGTTGCCAGCGGTCACTAGAATACTAGAAAACTGCAAATATCAGAGGATCCGGGTGGAGCCTTGAACCCATCTAAGGCGGCATTGAGGAACAGCAGAGGTGAGTGAAGGGGGGAGGGATTATGGGCATACATACTGATCTCTTGTGGAATGGAACACTGACACAGCAGCAGCAAGAGGATGAGCACTCAACTGCAACATTTACTTGCCTACTCAGGGAAAAATAAAAATCTAAGAAAGGGCCTAATTGCGAAGCCGGCTAGCTTAGGTGCTCTATATAGCACTACAGATGAGAGGCAGAAGGGGGGCACCGGAACCAGAAAACAGCAGACTCTATAAGCGTGGGTGGAGGCAAGAGTATATAATCCAAGAACTCCTTGGATAGAGCATTTACCAACACCACGAGGCCTATGGGCAAACCAATAACATGTGAAAGTAAGGGAAAATCCTACCGAGGCATACTGTAGGGAGAACCTGTAACAGGTCCCTGTAAAATGGGATCACTCTCATTGGTGTAGTGAGCTGTAGGGGTTGCAGGGAATTGCCAACTTAATGAAGTATTCTCAGGTAACACAATCTCTGGGACAACAAAGAAGGGAAAAGGACTTGGAATGGGAATTTACTGAGGGGGAGGGAATTTTTACAAGGAACTTTTCCACTATGAAAAACTCAATGGCAAGTGCAGCCCGGATGAAACCTACTCTCTACTGGTACCACACTCAACTGAAGCTCCAGCATAGGTCAGAGTAGTGTTGGAGGGGCTGTGGAGGGAAGGGCACTCACACACATAAACAGGAATGCCAAGGTCTAGAGGCTTACCTTTTACTGACATAAAGTGAAGGTCTAGTCACATTACTGTTGTACAAAACACAGTTTATTGCCACACCTCTCTATGTGATACACTCAGGGCATGGATAAGTGCCAAATGTCCAACATGAGGGCAAGTGTTGTGCACCCCTTCAGGTGACCGAACGTGCTCTGGACTTCACATTAGCACGGACAAGACTAGCATAACGTGTATTTGTAAAGCGCATGTTCACCCGTAGGCCTCTTGGTGCTGAAGAACAGGTGTTTATACTCACTCATCTCAAGGGTACTCATTTTATTGACCTCAGAAGGATGAAAGGCTGAGTGGACCCGCTGGGATTTGAACCTGTGACAATGAGGTCGAACACAGCCCCCTAAAGTGGATGCATTAGTCCACTAAGCAACCAGACTCGGCTTTGGCCTGTGTAAACAGCAGATTACCATCATGCCAGGGACAAAATAAAAGTCAGGAAGCTAGTTTTACATGCAGTTAAGTACTCAGGGCAGTGGAATGTGTCAGTTTACCTTGCAAAGGATATTGCAACCCCAGCAAATCCTTTTCCCCAGTGGATGTAGGCGCAATATCTTGTACACTTGAAACTTTTAATTGAAAGGTGTAATCCATAAAACATTTTAGACAATACAGGCAGGGGCAAAATGAGGTAAAGTTTATGAAGACAAAACCATACTTATGCCACTACCACCTGAGCTAAAAAATAGTAAACAAGGGGACCCGAAAGGTAACTAAGGACCGCGGGTATCGATTAGTTTTACAAGGAACAATGGTCCTTAGTGTATAAGAAATGAGAAAAAAGTAATATAGACTTAAAAAAGTACTATATATCTTGCCCATGCCCAGCCGGACATGGAAATTTATTTTGGTTCAGTAGTAAAAATAAGGGCAAAAAATAGACAAACACGGAATTACAGTAAGGCACAGTTCTCTACCTAGTATGGGGAAAAGGTAGTGAGGGAGAGAAATAATGTGAGACAGACAATAGACAGGCAATAACTTGGAGCAAAAGGTGACTTGCACTCAATCGGTAAAGTAATACAACAAGTTCAAACCAACAAAAACCACAATCAATATACACAATGGTTAACTTGTGGTTTTGTTTAAGAAAAGTCGACGTTTCGATCCCTAGCTCCTAATAAAGGGGATCATCATCAGGATGCCACCGAGCACCGAACGTAGATAGCACATCGTTGCCACGACTCGTGAGACTTCCATAAGTTCACGTAGAACACAAACCGGCTACCCCTTGAGGTGAAGCTGGTTATACCGGAATGGTTCTGACGGACATTGCCACAGCAGCCGCGGAACGCGTCAGTCCTTCCTACTTAGGACACAGCAAGGCGGTTCAGGAAGCCTGACTCCCCGCCTGGAACCCCACAAATTACTTATTTGAACCAGTTTGTTGCCGTAATTGGCGGCAGCCATAAATACCAGGCAATTGTATTAGTAGTCCTGATGATGATCCCCTTTATTAGGAGCCAGGGATCGAACGTCAACTTTTCTTAAACAAAACCACAAGTTAACCATTGTGTTTATTGATTGTGGTTTTTGCTGGTTTGAACTTGTTGTATTACTTTACCAATTGAGTGCAAGTCACCTTTTGCTCCAAGTTATTGCCTGTCTATTGTCTGTCTCACATTATTTTTCTCCCTCACTACCTTTTCCCCATACTAGGTACAGGACTGTGCCTTACTATAATTCCGTGTTTGTCTATTTTTTGCCCTTATTTTTACTATTGAACCAAAATAAATTTCCATGTCTGGCTGGGCATGGGCAAGATATATAGTGCTTATTTAAGTCTATATTACTTTTTTCTCATTTCATATACACTAAGGACCATTGTTCCTTGTAAAACTACCACCTGAGCTGGTAATGAAAAGCATCTCGTGTGAACCCATTCACCTTAACCAACAACACTATAAAAGTGTTGTAATTTGAAAAATGACACCATAGGTTAGCAGAGACTGAAGAATAGCACGGACACAAATCCTGAAGGCAAACTGAATGCTGTTTCCAAGTATGTGAAAAAGATAACAGTTGGAAGAAACTCTGGTAAACCAACAGCTGTCCCAGTATTTGGAACATAACCATCTTTTAGACCCCTCTCAATCCGGTTTCCGTGCATCCCACAGCACGGAAGCTGCACTGCTGGAAGTGATAGACTCCATCAGAATGACACTTGATGGAGGGACTCCAGTGATCCTTGTCCTCCTCGATCTGTCAGCGGCTTTTGACACCATCTCCCATCGGATATTGCTGGACAGACTGAGTGGGATCGGGGTGAGGGGTAAAGCTCTTGACTGGATCCAGAGCTTTCTATCGGGTCGGACACAGAGTATCCAGATAGGGTCATTTGCATCCCAGACAGCAGGGGTAGACAGGGGTGTTCCGCAGGGCTCTGTTTTGAGCCTGACCCTCTTTAATGCCTATGTGACACCTTTTCCAGATATCATCAGAAGTTATGGGTTTAAAACCATCTCATACGCGGATGACACGCAGCTAATTGTTCCCATTGAGGAGGACATCATGGCAACCCAAGGGAAATTTAGAAGCTGAATGTCTAGTATTGCTGTCTGGATGAGGTGGAATTATTTGCAACTGAACTCCGCAAAAACTGAAATCCTGCTTTTTGGGAAAGCAGAGACAATCTGGTCCCCCGAGTGGTATCCACCCGAGTTAGGGGAGGCCCCTCCACCCAGGAGTTGAGCTAAGAATTTGGGTGTTAGGATAGATGCCCAATTATCCATGGTGGAACAGGATTAAGACAGGATCCGGCTTGTGCTTTGGCACTATTAGGATGCTAAGAAAAATCTTCCCCTAGATTCCTCTGTCAGCAAGTGTTAGAACTGGCATCATTGGCATGAGTTTCTCCTCCATTTTTTGTCTGTTTGCCTCCTCTGTTTACGATGTTTTGCTGGAATATTGCTTTGGGTACTGTGCCACTGCTGATCAGTGCCACAGTGCAAGTGCTCCCTATGTTAAATTGATACATTAATTGGATTCCATGTTTGGCTTATTTGGTTTACTGTCAGTCTCTAGTAGAGTGCACCAGGAGGGCCAGGGCTTGTAAATACAAATGCTGCTGGTAGGCTTGCAGTACTGGTTGTGGCACCCACAGAAGCATCCTAGTAAAATATGTATAAGGTCTGCCATTGCAGAACCTGCGTGCAGTCTGGTACTGCCATGCTGACTGCGCAAGTACACCTACTTGCCAGTCCCTAAAACCTTCCCTTAACTTCATGTTAGTCCCCCCTATGGTAGGCCCAAGGGCAGTGTGCATTGTAAGCATAAGGTAGGACAAGCCCTGATGTGCGTGGCATGTCCTAATAGTGAATTACAGCCATTTTCGTTTTTCACTATTGTAAGGCTACCTGCTCTCCTTAGGCGAGACTGGGCTGCTGGAATTATTACACTATATAATCCTAACAGACTCAGAGAGCTATGTGGAAAGTCAAGTTTAGTATCCCTGAACTCAGAATTTAATAACACATCCTTTAGGATGGATGGTTTTTAGATTCTGAGTTTGAAACTAGCACTTTTAGAAAGTGACTAGTTTCTTGTCTAACTATTTACCGGTCTCTGCTGGTTTGGTGTGTGTGTGTGTGACAGGGGCTGGGTGGCTCCAGAGGTCTGAATGAGTCAGTGTGGGGTGAATGAGGCATTTGCGTTTAGAGTGGGGGAAGAGTAGTCCTGATAGCCTGCCCTGCCTGACACAATACTGGCTCACCTCCTGCCGGGCGACTGATGGCCCTGCCCCTGCCAGTGACAATACTGGCTCCACCTCCTGCTGGGCGGCTGGGGACCCTGCCCTGCACAGTGAATAGGCCAGGTGCCTCGGCCTGGCAACACCCACAACAAACCTAGGATGGGGGGAATTCCCCTGCATGGACAAAGGGATCAAAGCAGAAAAGGGCTATAAGAGAAGGACCCCTGAACCAAGAATTGAGATCACTTCTGACAAGGAAACCTACACCAAGGACAAGAAGCCTGCTGATCCAAGGACTTGCCTACCCCTTCTGCCAGAGTGCTGTTTGCTGGGGGGAATCCGACAGTTGCTTCTTTATTTTTGCCAAGGAAAAAGGAGAGAGGAACTGACTGTGTACTCTCAAGCTTTGCCAAGAAAATCTCCAAGGACTGGAAGAGTGCCAGTCTCCTGCTGAAGTCACAGGGCTAAAGGACTTCGTCATCTACTTGAACTGGAGCGTGGTGTTTCCAGTATTCTAAAGAAATCAGCAATCTCGAGGTCGACGGACGCCGCCGAATCCAGCTCGACATCGTGAGTAACGGCTCCAGTGTCCCGCACCTTCGACGCCGGCCGCCGGGCCCGATCGACGCCAGTAGCGACGCCAGTGAGTAGCGAGTTCGGCTCCAGCTCCAAGCGACCCTGTGTCGACGCCGCCGCTGATCGCATCGAAGCCGCAGCCCTTCTCGACGCCGTGAGCGCTGCTCACTCTTGCAACGACGACATAGACGACGACGCCGTATCCCGCTTCGCCACTGTGAGTGCTGCTCCAGCCTGACACCTGTCGACGCCGCTGCAGATCGCTCCGACTCCGAGGCCCGATCGACACCGAAGACTCGACGCCAATACATCTCGACGCCGTGGATCATCGTTTCTTCATTCTGAAAGGTACTGTGTTTGTGGGGTCTGTTTCGACTCCGGGCTCGACGTAGAGCTCCTCGCGGTCGACGCCGAACCTTTGGGATAACTTTGCCGCGACGTCGTGTGACTCCTGTGGGGGTTACATTGTTGCCAAGAACTGTGCTTTAAAGAAGATTTACTTTTGTTGCTAAAGAACCGTTTACTAAGAAGAGACTTTACCTGAACTATTATTTTTCCTTCCAAAGAGTATTTATTAAGATTGTGGTATATTTTTGTCGTTATTTGGTCTTGTGCTAAGCCTTATATAAACATCCTTATTTTTATAATACCTTCTGTGTTGTGTCCATTTGTGGTGTATTCACTTCATTACTGTATGTGGTCATAAATGCTTAACACACTGCCTCTGAGATAAGCCTATCTGCTCTGCCAAGCTACCAAGGGGGTGAGCGGGGGTTATCTGAGTGTGTGATACCCTTGCCCTGACTAGAGGAGGTGGGTCCCTATTTGTCAGAAGTGTATACCTCTGCCAACTAGAGACCAGCCGATTCTAACAGTAAGGAAGACTCTTGTCCAGTCACTCGTGGTGAGTCGGCTGGATTGCGGCAACGCGCTGCTGGTGGGGGCCAGGGAGGACCTACTAATGCGCCTACAGGTGGTGCAGAACACCGCAGCCCGCCTGGCCTTAAATAAGCCAGCATGTACGCCGTCTGCTCCCTTACGGAAGCAGCTTCACTAGCTCCCGGTGAAGAAACGAGCCATTTTTAAGACGCTGGTTGTCGTCTTTAAATCATTACAGGGGAAAGAACCTGTTTATCTGAGGAATAAACTCAGGCGATATCTTCCGCCCCGACAACTGAGATCAAGTAACGCTAATCTTCTGTGTTCTCAGAGGATACAGAGGGCAAGACTGATCGGTAGAGCCTTTTGTCATCTAGCCCCTAGACATTGGAACAAATTACCTGCAAATATTAGGGCCTGTAATGAACTACCCAGGTTTAAAAAATTGTTGAAAGCATGGTTGTTCTAGCTGGCTGTGTTCCCTGCACCTCTTCACCGCGCCGAGAGACCCCTTCAGGGATGATTCGCTTGCGCTCTATAAGTACACAAAGTAAAGTAAAGCAAAGTAAAGTAAAGAACACTTACGTTTGTTCTGTATGAAGCAAACAGACTCAACTGTGAATTTGTGAGGTTACACATTTTGAGGGAAATGCCGATGGGAAAATACCGACATCTGAAGACAATTATTAACAGCTATGAGTCTTTATATTGTAGACAATTAACTACCAATGGTACTAACTAAGAATGGAAGAGAGCTGGGCCACCTTGACACACAGTGGCCCACTAATGACCAGTCTAATCTGTATGTTTCCATCTCCAGAAGCTAAATCATATGTTCCAGATGCTCCTCAAAATGGCTCTGGGCAGGATCATGCAATATGGCCTCACAAACAAGACTCACTAGTATTATTCCATTGTAAAAGTACTAAATATCTATGTACTCAAATGTAATTAGAACGATTTTAGATCTCTACAGACTGTAAAATGGACATCTGTGGTCATACTATGTGTTTTGTGATTTGACAACTGTTGAACAGAAACCTCAATACTGATATAAGTAATGAAAAGTGTATAGTACAATTCTAGAAGGAAAGAAGTTGGACATTGATAGCCTTGAACAATTAAAGATTATACACATGAGGTCTGGAGAGGGAGGAATAAAATATTTCTCTACAAGTTCAGTCCATAGTACAAGGCGAAGTAGTTTGTTCCTTATTGATTGTGAACATTTCATATCATGAGTGAATGACTTGAGAAGGATTGTCTTGTGATACTTTCTTTTTATACACCTCTTGATTTTGAATTAGGATACTGGGTGAAAATGTTATACAACAAAATCACATCAGAAATACATTCCTAATTTAATTTTTACTAGATAATGCATTAATGCCATGTGGATGTTGCTTTCTGAATGAAAATTATTACTAGTTGAATATGAGCTCGGTGGCCTGGGTATGCAAACCCGTAGAGCTTTCGAGATGCTTAAAAGACAAATAGTGTTTTGACTTTCTCTTCCATGTACATTCATGGGTGTGAGCATCATTTGAATAAGAGATTTTATAGTGTACATAAGAAGCAAATACATACAAATGTTCCAAGAGTCAGCAACACTGCTGTAGTGGCACAACCAGGTTTCCATGCATTGCCCGCTCAAGAGAAAGGATATCCGATTTGTTTGCTTGGTACTACGGTTAACAAATGGTTTTACTGTCCATTGGAAAGGATTTCAAAAGAATGCATTGTGATACCTCTGGACCAAGACGAACATACCGCAAAATCTAAGGCGTTCTTGGCTTCTGTTCCGCTTGTCCGTGTACAGATACTATGTTTGTGTGGGTTTTTACAGATAGTTAGAAGAGGGCCTTCGAGATTTTGAAAAACTAGAATTATATCCCTTTTTACTCATCCTGTTAGCCAAGTATTTTATTGAACGTAGCATACCCTCAATTCATGCTTCATGATAAAGTGTGGAGAGCTAAAGCTGCTCAGTCTAGTGTACGAGTTATCTTTAAAAGAGGCTAAGCTTGCAAGAGTATGACTCATTCTCTTCTATTGAAGAGCCTGAATCAGTGATTAGCTTCTGATTCACCAGCATCTAAAATATTTATGAAGAGCATCACTATGGTAGACTCACTGACCCTGCCATGAAATTGACTGATTACTTTGACAATATAACTGATATCAGAGTACAAAAACAGGTAGGATGCAATAATTTCCACCCACAGTTTAGTGAAATGACAGAAAGTAAATATCTATGAATGTTAATTAGGTAAAAAAGAGAAATAGGCAAGCTGTTCAACTGGATGATAATTTGGAATTTTGCATTAGCTTAATAATGTCCTCGGCTAAGAATTATATTGCGAAAATAGGTAATTTCTGAAAAACAGCATGGGAGAGGTTTGCTGGCAGGAGTCTGGAAAAAGGCAAAAGGAAAAGCTTTTTCTGGACAACTAACCAGGTAATACCTATATTACTGGACCTTAATGTAACCAGTGCTGGTCACTTAATCAGACCTACATATTTAATTGTATAACACTAAAAACTATAAATTATATCCCACTGCAACAAGAACACAGGCCCATCAACAGGGCCCAGTGGTACTATATGGATTATTGAAATGAGATTTAGTCCATGGTATAATATCTTTACCCAGTCAAGCATAGCAGATACCATACTCAAGCCCTTCACCAGGTCTGTGGATCTTACATTGGTAATATATTTATTACAGGCTATATCCTTGAGCTTTTTTTAATCAGTAGGTAGGGAGGAGGAATTGGTGTCTAGTCTGTTCCCCAGGGTAGTATTATTTATCATAAGTGGACTAAGACACTTGTAACTGCGTTACACACAGTAATATAGATAACCCTCATAAACGCTATGTTTTGAGGTGATGCGGTTTATCTTGATTCTCCGCCCCACATAGACGTTATGGCATTTATCATTGGGTCATCTATTGTGCTGTATGCCTGCCTCAAGCCTGAGGTAAACTCTGGAGTAGCGCAGTAGTGTCCAGAGAAAAGGTGACGCCACATAGGAGGGTTAATGTTAAAAGACACACCTACACCCAAAAATTCACTTTATTCTAGAGCGGATGTGGTCTGTTGTTAAAAGTAACATATGGGTATACAGTTGGATCAAGTTACTGGGTCCTTGTATATCACTTAAAAACAAACTGCCAACATGTTTCTGCTCCCCTTGGCCCAGCCGGGTCTATGGAGCATTCGTCAGGACAAATACAAATTAAAATTATACTCACACCCTTGTTGTGTGGTATGTCAGTTGACCTCAGGCTTGAGGCAGGCATACAGCACAATAGATGACCCAATGATAAATGCCATAACGTCAATGTGGGGCGGAGAATCAAGATAAACCGCATCACCTCAAAACATAGCGTTTATGAGGGTTTTCTATATTACTGTGTGTAACGCAGTTACAAGTGTCTTAGTCCACTTATGATAAATAATATATCCTTGAGCTGCCTGTAGTTTGTTGACTTGAGAAAGTCATGTTGGGTCATTGGTACTCGGGTAACAGTACTAACTTTACAGAAGTGTAAGTTCTGAAATAGGGACATCGAATTACACAGTTATAGGATGATGTTTTAAGGACCTTTGTCAGAATTAACAGATTAGTTATATGAAATACATAAATATTTTAAGGAAAGCAACTTGAGGTACACCACAACTAGAATTAATTTAACCGATAAGCATTAAATAAATACGGCAAGAAATGTACCTTTTCTCTCTCGCATCAGTTTCTCGCTCTTGGAGGTTGATAAAATGGTTGAGTCGGTCGTGTGGATCTTCTAGGCTGGCCATCACCACCTCTGCGGAAGTCTAAGCAGTCTCCATAGAACCCTTCTTCCTCCTGTGAGCCAATAGTATGTGCAAGAAATGAATGAACAGATGGAAATACATAAGTATAGCTTTGTAATACATCAAAGCCTACAATCATTGTATAATAAGCAGTCTTTTGTTATTATTGTTTATTTGGTACGTCACTATTCAACTGCGATAAGAAAATGGCACTGCTACTTTACTGTGATAAGTTATTATAGAAGAGGTATGAAGTCACAGTACCTGCTGCTAGAACTAGCACACAGTGTGACAGCAAGAACACTGAGTAAGCAAATAAAGGGAAAACAACCTTTTAGCTCTTCGGAATTATCTTTCGCTGAAAATGTAGCTCTTAGCAAGTAAGAAGACATCTATCACAGAACTGCACTACAAACAATCATTACTAGTAATTAGAAATCTATTTGGATGTTTACCACTAATTACGAACCACAGATGTTTTTAGAGTACCATAAAATATATCTAGGACTACCGGCTGCATGTTGGAGGTTTTTCTTTCCATAGCAGCCAAGGTTTCAGCTGCCTTGTGTGTGACATTTTTATAATTTCTGTGTAATTATGAGTGACACTTAATGACTATGAGTGACACTTTCTTGCTAGCAAGATCAAGCAATGATGAGGGAAACATATTCATATCAGACATTTCACACATTTGAGCAACGAGAAACTAAGAAAATCTTACAACTGCTGCAAAGCACTAGAAATGGAAGGGCACTGTAGGACTTGGCTGTACTAAAAAGGATGTGAGAGGGCCCAGAGCAGATGACCGGAGCTGCCTCCTAATTAATTATGATAATTGCTCAGTCAGGACATGTGACTCGCAGAGAGTGAGAGAGGCTGCACACACAAAAGAAAATTAAATTAGGAAGGCGAAAATACCAGTGACTCAGTGACACTTACTAGATTAAAACCAGCAAACATTTGCCTGTGGGCCTAGCAAAATGCGCTTTACAACCGAGTTCAAATGAACTTCACTGCGCCATGGATATGTTAAAGAATGTATATGACAGGCAAACGTATTCATCTGCAGCTACTTATGGGACAACATTTGGAAACTCAGAGGGCAGTGAATCAGCACAGCTGGCGCTCCGTTGAGTCACTCATGAGAAGGCTTAATGTCTATGTTTTCTGTTCTTAAAAATAAATACATAGGTTTTATTAACCATCTGCCATTATGCGCATGAAAAAACAGGGAATAGAAAAAATGTCAGCCTTAATCACAAGTAACCAAAATAAAAATACCTGCAGCTGAATTTGGAATTAAGGCACACACTTGGCTTATGACTTGTATATGAAACTCATTTAGATATCAGTAGTACCTCTACTCTCAGAGCCATGCCGGCCCATGACCGGGACAAAGTCCATACAAGGGGCTGGACGGCCACAACAAGGGGCTGGACAGCAGCATGTGTAGGCAGGAGGTCGAACACAAACCACTCCAGCGCCAAACGGCAGCAGCAACTCCTAGGGGTCCGGCCAACAAAGCAGGAAATTGAAATGAAACATCCTGCCATAGCCTGCACTGACCGGGACCTGACCTTCAGCCACCAACAAAAACAAACCAAACACAAGTCTACAGGTAGATACGTGCTGGTGCAAATGGAAGCCTCTGTTCAGGAGACCATAACCCATTGGATGGAATACCGGTCACTTGGTGCGGATGCTCCACTACTTGTTTCCTGTAATGCCTCCTGAACTCCTTCCCGTGAATCTCTGCCTTATATGTATGCGCATCAGTGCTGTTCATCATGTGTCAGGCAGCTTAAGTGACAATATTTTATATTAATTAAAATCAATGCAGACCTGGCTCGCGGGCCGTCACACTCACGCAGACTCTCTGCACAGCAGACAGGCTAAAACAGCAGAGCCCGAGTGGCAGACTGCAAGCACCGCAGGCCGGCTCCGGGGGCCGACACCTGGGCTCACAATGATCCTGTCATCGTCATCTCTTCAGAGCCACCCGCCTATGCAGCCCAGGAAGGGCTGTCCCTCACTCAGCACAGCACTCGGATGCTGCGCTGTTGTAATTAAATGCAGCATTGCAGTCATCCTGCTTCACTCCTCACAGCATGTACTTGATCAAGCAGCTAAAAATGCGGGATTAATGCATTTTAATGCAGTGATGCGGATCACCCCATTAAAATGCGTAAGTCTAATGCTTAATGCGTGGTACTTGGCAGGATAAACGGCACAGCTTGGATATCACATGTATTCTACATATTGACATCCATTAAATCGCTTTCATACGGAGCAAGAGATCAAGAATTTAAAAGATGGCTGAAAAAAAGATTAAGGTGCGACCATATATTATATGGAATAAAATACCCCATCATTGTACGCTGCAAGGGTACTGCAAGCCAATGCAGAGTTGTACACCACAGAAAGGGAATTCAGTCTTCTCCCGTGTTTCTGTATGTGGTCACGACACACATTGGTGAAATGTGACATCCTAATAATGAGCAGTAGGAGATATCTTATTCAATATATCAATTTCCAATATACCCTTTAGGATAGTTCAGTGAGTTAAGTACTTACTGCTGAGATCCAAAAGCAACAAGCAGATAGTACTGTTGAATCCCGGCCGTGCTGACTCACCCGTATAAACTTCAGTTGTCAATTAGATTATAGGTTATAGAGATCAATATATTTGCGTGACATTATGGGTGCAAAACTATATTTTGAGAAGAGCCCAAGTTATTTTCTATTTTACTATATGTTCAGTAATTCTGACAAGAAAATGATAAAGGAATTATTCCTGGATGTATTCACGGTCTAGCCAGTAATGATGTTCATTACTCCTGCACTTTATGGTTCACAGGCCTCATTTTACAGGCTTTAAACATTGATCAGACTTAATTCCCTCGTGTTCATACCCTATTATGAACTACGATTAATACACCTTCCCTCATGTTTCCCCTGAGTCTCCAGTGGCTTCCTCCCAGCCCTTACTACTTGCAGCCATTACCTGAGACTAGCAGCTGATGGCTCTTTCTGTGGCAGCAATTCTATGTCAGGACGGAGGCTTCGGATTATGCCATTCTTTCATCGCTTTATTCTCTACAGCAGCAAGAAAAAATATAACACAAACTACTTTTCCCATGAACATTCGGGGAAAAAACAAAGTCAAACATGAGTCCTATCACAGTGTCCATGCACAGGTGTCTCCCATCATGCTCCGCTGTACTTGTCTCCTCCTCTTTCTTCGCTGCTCGCAGCAAGTTAAGTTGTTTTTTTCCTTCTCTCCTGGGTTTTGGGTTCTGTGTAGTGCGCTTTGGCCTTCGGCCAGGTGTCGGTTTTCTGTTGTTTCTTCACAGATTCCCTTCTTTAGTCGCGGGACGCCTAGTGCGCTCCTTACGCGATTATTTGCCCAGTAGTGTGCGGTGTGGTGGCTCTGCCGCCAGGGGCCGGTGTCTCGTCTGCTGAAGGGCCGCACTCAGGTGCTTCTAGAGTGTTCTGGCGCGCTCCTGTCACCAGCGGGTCCCGTGCCTAGCCTCCCGGCTCTGACACCCTGCGGGGTCGCAATTAGGTTTCCCTGTTTCTCTGGACGCCCTTTGGGTTGTATATATTTTGTCGAACACCCTTCGGGGTCGTAATTGTGCCGTTTCGGCGCGGGAACGCTTTGCCGGGGGGCGCCCCAAGACTCTGAGGGCTGAAGCGTTTCCAGGGCCTAGCCCGTTAATCGTGTGCCTTGGGCCACCCATATCGCTGGGGCACTCCAGACCGTAGAGCGCCCTGTGGAGGGTCATTTGGTTTTCCTTCTGTTCCCACTGCTTGAGCCTAATTTACCTCGCGATGCAGGGGAACGCGGACCAGTACCCAGAGGAAGACCCTCTGAATTAAGTCCCCTTGGACGACGATTTCTACCAGGCGGTCGATGACTCGATCTACCGCGCGGTGGACCAGGCCATGGTCCCCCTTGAGCAGCGACTCTCGGCGCGCCTGGACGAAGCTTACGCTAAGTTTGCCGCCCTTCTTCCGGCGCCGGCTCCGGCCTCCGGACCGGACGCATCCCCCCCCTCCTCCCAAGAAGCCTTGCACTGAGGGGGTTGATTCGGCGGCATTCGCTCGGGTGAAGAGCGCCTTCAAGGCCTTAGAGGACGCGCAACCTCCTCAACCTCTTCCTTCGGAAGTTCCTTCGCTTTCACCCCCTGCTATGTCTCCGGACCCACAACAGGACGACGACTCTCAGGACTCGGAAGAGGAGGCCTGTTCCTCCCGGTCGTGGCTGCCTTCTCAGCCCTCCTCCTCCGCGGGTCCGTCCGACATGCTGGACCCGGACGACATCGTCCACCCCAGGTCCTCCGAGTGGGTCCCGTGTGACAAGGTGGCCCAATACGTCGCTAATCGACTGAGGAAGCCGGTGGACAAGGATGCTAGGAGCCGCCTGCGTGCGGAGTGTCCCCGGCCCTCGTTGGAAGGTAAGGTGGCCATGACACCGGACATCGACCCGAAGATGGCGACCTTCCTCCAGAAGTTCGTCAAGGACCCCCGGAAGGGGATCGACAGGTCCTGGCGCACTTGCCAGGACAAGCTTTTGGACGCTATTGGACCCATGACCAAGATCTTGGATATGGCGGAGGAAGCCAAAGTGTCAGGCGACACGATCTCCCCGGAAGTGCTTTCCAACTGGGCACAGAGGGCCATCATTTTCCTTGGCAACGCCAACTGCGCCCTCTCTACGGAGAGGAGGCGTTCTCTCCTTATTAAGGTGGACCCCAAGCTGGGCGATCTCACCTCGTCGGAGGCAGGTGCAGTGGCCCAGGGGGGCTTGTTCGGTGACCCATTCATTAAGGAGCTAGGGAAATTCGTGGCTACCTTTACTTCCCTAGATCATGCTCAGTCAAACATCAAGAAGGTCTTCGCGCCTCGTGTTTTTGACAAGGCCGGACGAGGCAGGGGCCGCTCGTTCGGCCGGGGCACCAGCTCGGATAGAGGTCAAGGCTCCAGATGCGGCCAGTATCAGGACAAGGCCAGGTTCAATAATTTCTACCCCACGAGAGGGCGTGGAGGTCAGCGAGGCCAACAGCAAGGCGGTGGTCGAGGTGAGTGTGCTGCCTTCCGCGAGCTTGCGAGTGGGGGGGGCGGCTGGCGCAGTTCTTTCCAGCATGGGCCGCCCTTACCAGCGATGCTTGGGTGCTGCAAACGGTGCAGGGCTTCCAAATGGAGTTCCATGGCCGTCCATGTCAGCTGCAACGTCCTCGCCCCATTAAATTTTCCCAGCGCGATGCAGCTTTGGTGAGCGAAGAGGTCGCGGCCCTCCTCCAAAAAGGGGCGATTTGTTGCGCTTGCGAGCACCCCTCAGGTTTCATCAGCAATCTCTTCTTGGTGGACAAGGTCGATGGGGGCAGTCGCCCCGTGATAAACTTGAGAGTTCAACGAGTGGCTGGTGTATCGTCATTTCAAAATGGAGGGGATACATCTCTTGCGGGATGTCTTACGTCCGTCCGATTGGATGGTCAGACTCGACTTGAAAGACGCCTACTTGACGGTTCCGATCTTCCCTCCACACCGGCGTTTCCTCCAGTTCAGGTGGGACGGTCAAGTCTACGAGTTCACCACTCTACCTTTCGGGCTCTCCTCGGCGCCATGGTGCTTCACAAAAGTGTTGCGGCCAGTGGTAGAGGCCTTGCGGGCCCAGGGTGCCAGAAAGATAGTGTACCTGGACGACATGCTGCTCATGGACCAGTGCCCCGAGAGGCTACGGTCTCAGTTGCAGTCAGCGGTCAACCTTTTGCAAGGCCTGGGGTTCGTGATCAACGAGAAAAAGTCTCTTTTGGTTCCCGCGCAGTGCGCTACGTTTCTCGGCTTCAGCATAGACTCGGTGGCATCCACCTTGAGTCTGCCGGCCAGGAAGATGGCGAGGATCAGACACGAGTTGCACCAAACTCTAGCGAAGAAGCTGATTTCCTGGGGCCACCTGGCGAGGTTAGTGGGCCTGTTGTCATCTTCAATTCAGGCTATTTTACCAGGCCCCCTCCATTATCGCGCCATGCAACGCTTGAAGGCGTACCATCTCCGGAGGGGACTGACGTACTCTCAGTTGATTCCTTTATCGGACGACGTGAGGGACGAAATGAGGTGGTGGCTCACGCACATGGAGGCCTGGAATGGCCGTGCGATTTTCGGCTCCGCTCCAGATATTGTGATAGAGTCGGACGCCAGCCGTTCCGGCTGGGGTGCCAGATGCAGAGATTTCTCCACGGGCGGCGCCTGGTCTGCTCTCGAACAGTCCTTGCATATCAACTGCTTGGAGTTGCTAGCGGGCTCCTTCGCAGTGCAATGTTGGACCAAGGACAGGGTGCAGTCTTGCGTCCTTCTCAGGATGGACAACGTGTCGGCGGTCCGTTACATCAACCATCTGGGTTGTACTAGGTCCAAGATGTTGGCAGACCTAGCCAGGGACTTCTGGCACTTTTGTCTGGACCACCAGGTATCGGTTATGGCGGAGTATTTACCGGGTCGCCAAAACGAGGTGGCCGATTGGCACTCGAGGAATATCATGGACGCCAGCGTCAGGAAGCTGGATCCTGCTCTGTTCGCCAGGCTCTCGGACCTTTGGGGTCCATTCTCAGTGGATCTCTTTGCGTCCCGCCTGGACCACCAACTCCCGCGGTATTTCAGCTGGCGCCCCGACCCTCTGGCAGAGGCGACCGATGCGTTCCTTCGCCGCCAGTTAGCGCAGGTGGTGATGATCACTCCGTGGTGGAGGTCGCAAGTTTGGTTTCCGGTTCTACTGTAACTTTCCTGGGATTCTCCGATCCTACTCCCCCAGTCTCCCCACATTCTGCTGAATCCAGAGGGAGCGCCCCACAGGTTAGTCCAGGAAGGCTCGTTGCGCCTGATGGCGTGGAGGCTCTCCGGCGACGCTGGACGCTGCCTGGCCTTTCGAGAACAGCAGAAGATTTGCTTTCCAAGGCTTGGGCTGACAGCACGACCAAACGCTATTGATCAGCATGGCTCCGGTGGAACCGTTAGTGTGTGCGACGGGGTTTTGATCCCGTGGGGGCGCCTGTAGTGCGTGTTCTAAATTTTCTGGCAGAACTGTCTCACCAGGTCCTGGCTTATCGATCGATCAATAATTTCAGGTCGGCGATCTCGGCGGGGCATGACCTGGTTCAGGGATCCCCGGTTGGCGAACACCCTTTTGTCTGCAGGCTCTTGAGAGGTATACGGCTTTCCTTACCGCCGGAACCTCGGTATTCCACCCTGTGGGATGTGAACAGGGTGCTGAATTTGTTCCTTTCCTGGTAGCCGAAAAGGTTCCGATCTCGTAAAGAGTTGACGGCTAAGTTGGCCATGTTGTTGTGCCTTGTGTCCTGCAGGCGAGTCTCGGACGTACGAGCGCTGGATATAACGGCCAGGGTTTTTTCTCCTGAGGGGGTTTCTTTTACCGTCAGCAGGCGGACCAAAACGCATACTAGGGTCATTTCGTACCCAGCCTTTCAGGACTCCCCTAAACTGTGGGTGGTGCAGTGCCTTCGTGCTTATGAGGATATGACTGAAGATACTCGCCCTCCGGGTGAGCGGCAGCTGCTTATTGCCTTGCGAAAACCGTATAAGGAAGTTACTTCGCCAACGATCGCCCGTTGGGTGCGTTGGGTAATGCAGGAGGCGGGGATTGATACCAAGCAATTTGGGGCTCACTCTGCGCGAGGAGCCATGGCATCTAAAGCTTTTGCACTTGGGGCTCGATTGGAGGACCTGATGAGAGCGGCTGATTGGTCCTCGGACTCCACGTTCAAGAGGTTCTATTTCAAGCCAGTTATTGATGTGGCCCGGTTGGTGGTCGATAAGCTTTGAACTGGCATAATCCGAAGCCTCCGGTCCTGACATAGAATGAGAATTTGCCTAGCCTTGGTGCTGGTAAGTTCCAATTCTATTAAGGACTCGGAGGCAAGGATTATCCCCCCCCAGTGACTTCATGGAAGTGGACCCTCCCCGTATGCATAGTAAGTAAAGCGTTTATGTTCCTTTTTATAGGACGTACGCCTATTGCTCTGCGATGTAATGCTCTTCCTTTTTACTGCTGACGTTCTCTTGGAACGGGATGGATCTGATGGTGTGTTCTATTGCAGGTGCGGATAATTCAAAACAAGATGCATGAGTGGACTAAGGTTGAAGCTTCGCGCGAAGAAAGAGTACAAGTACAGCGGAGCATGATGGGAGACACCGGTGCATGGACACTGTGATAGGACTCATGTTTGACTTTGTTTTTTCCCCCGAATGTTCATGGGAAAAATAGTTTGTGTTATATTTTTTCTTGCTGCTGTAGAGAATAAAGCGATGAAAGAATGGCATAATCCTCGCCTCCAAGTCCTTAATAGAATTGGAACTTACCAGCACCAAGGCTAGGCAAATTCTCATTCTGCAAGACTGATTAAGAAGGGCAGAAAGACCCTTAAAATACAGAAATTATGACTGTACACTGAATTATGTTTTTCACAACTATGTCTTCGATAATAATACAAAACAAGCATTTACAATGCAATGGTTTTGCCTTTGTTAAAGTTAGAGCATTGCTCTTGACATTATTTTTGTTTATGTTTTATTTAACATAAATAAATGGCATTGTCATTTACAATGCCACTAGCTTTATCTCTCGCAAATGACACACACAAACACACACAGAGCCCCCCCCCACACACACACCCACACAGAGCCCCCCACACACACAGCCACACAGAGCCCCCCAAACACACAGCCACACAAGGCTTCCCACACACAGAGCCACACAAAGCTTCCCACACACACAGCCACACAAAGCTTCCCACACACACACAGCCACACAAAGCTTCCCACACACACAGAGCCCTCCACACACATCCACACAGCACAAGCAGGCAACAGGGGCACACGGAGGCACAAGCAGGCAACAGGGGCACGAAAACGGAGGCACAAGCAGGCAACAGGGGCACACGGAGGCATAAGCAGGCAACAGGGGCACGAAAACGGAGGCACAAGCAGGCAACAGGGGCACACGGAGGCACAAGCAGGCAACAGGGGCACACAGAGGCACAAGCAGGCAACAGGGGCACACGGAGGTACAAGCAGGCAACAGGGGCACACTGAGGCACAAGCAGGCAACAGGGGCACACTGAGGCACAAGCAGGCAACAGGGGCACACGGAGGCACAAGCAGGCAACAGGGGCACACGGAGGTACAAGCAGGCAACAGGGGCACACGGAGGTACAAGCAGGCAACAGGGGCACATGGAGGCACAAGCAGGCAACAGGGGCACACGGAGGAACAAGCAGGCAACAGGGGCACACGGAGGAACAAGCAGGCAACAGGGGCACACGGAGGCACAAGCAGGCAACAGGGGCACACGAAAACTGAGGCACAAGCAGGCAACAGGGGCACACGAAAACAGAGGCACAAGCAGGCGACAGGGGCACGCGGAGGCACAATCAGGCAACAGGGGAACGAAAACAGGCACAAGCAGGCAACAGGGGCACACGAAAACTGAGGCACAAGCAGGCAACTGGGGCACGCGGAGGCACAAGCAGGCAACAGGGGCACACGGAGGCACAAGCAAGCAACAGGGTCATGAAAACAAGCACAAGCAGGCAAAAGGGTCACAAGCATGAATTGTAATTTAGACGGGGGTGAAGTGGAGAACGGTCAGTAGGGAAGTAGTGCGGCTGGTGCAGTGGTACCAGGCCGAAAGGTGAGAGGGGCTGTCTGCACCCCAGTTTGGACAGTTTCCACTACCTAACAGGGATTGGTGGGAGGGAGGCGTAGTTCTTGCTTGCTTTAGGGCTGTTACTTCAGGGACGCAGTGCACGCTGCTGCCTGGACACGACAACAGGCAGGGAGAGGACAGGCTAGGAGAGGGCAGGGAGGGGACAGGCTGGGAGAGGGCAGGGAGGGGACAGGCTGGGAGAGGGCAGGTTGGGAGAGGGCAGGTTGGGAGAGGGCAGGTTGGGAGAGGGCAGGTTGGGAGAGGGCAGGCTGGAAGTGGAAAGGCTGGGAGAGGACAGGCTGGGAAAGGGCAGGCTGGAAGTGGACAGGCTGGGAGAGAACAGGCTGGGAGAGGACAGGCCTTTGCAAAAAAATAATCAGACTATTGCTAATCCCTCCAGGTTTCCATGACCACAGAGATACGCGAGGGCACCGGCAGAAAGTAAGGGCCCGTGGCAACAACTCGGAGGATAAAAGCAAGAGGTGGCTCCGGTGGCGCTTGAATTATTATCTGCACACACTCTGATATGTGGCAAGGTGCAAAACCAACTGAGCAACTTCACCACTGATGCACATACATGGGACAGCAAGCCGCGCACCCGGGATTTGAACTCGGGGTACCGGGGCAGGCAGATAGACTTCCTGAACTCGACATTTTAAATGAATTAGGAATTAGGCTGAAAAGCAGTCCTGCGATTGTTCGAATACAGTCCTGAGCGGGCCGTAATCCGGGGCCGCCTTTAATTATCTTTCCTGCGGTCATTGTGTCCTCCTAATTGGCATGCTAATGAGCAGGGGACAGTTGGGAAGTGGTTCCCAGACCTTGCTTGTGGTAGGGACAGTGGGCAGCACAATGGGATCAAGAGAGATGTGGGCAGGGGGCAGGATGATCACATCAGAAACGGTGCAGGGTTTATCAACTGGCCCCCCGGGGGGCCGGGGCCCCTGATCTCACAACCTGGTCCGTGGCAGGGGGCTCCTCATTAAAAGGCGGAGGTTTACATCCGGCCTTCCTAACAAAACGTACAGCTCCTGTTCCGCCTCCACCAAAAGTACGAGCAGTTTTATTTTAACGTAGTGCTGCCAACCCGTGTTCAATGTTTCTAAGCACTCCTCGTTTTGCACATAAGGCACAGCTAACGCGCAGTCCGTGTCACCTGTGACACGTCTAACTAGTGTATGCACGTCAACCAACCGTGCATTGCATTCTGGAACTTGTAGTTTTCCTTTTAACATTGTAAGTATGGTCTAACAGTCCCAGCAGACACCGTGTTCTAGTTTGAAAAGCCAGGGCTCACTTTCAGGCATAGCCATGGTCAGCAGCTGCTGTGGTCTTCTAAAGATCACAGGGTTTGTCGGGGGGGGGGGGGAGGGGGGGGGGGGGGGCAGACCACATTCAATAGTTCTTCTAATCTCGCACAGACAAAGTAAAATGCCTTCCGATTGTCATGCATGCGATCAGACAGAAAATACACTTGTCTCATGCAAGCCAATGTAATTCCAAAATCAAAGCATCAAAGCCTAGGAGTTACCTGTAGCCTTTAAGAGTGTTTTGAAATGGCTGGCGGTAAAGCAGGAAAAGACTCCGGGAAGACCAAGACAAAGGCTGTTTCCCGCTCACAGAGGGCCGGTCTTCAGTTCCCGGTGGGCCGTATCCACAGACATCTTGAGTCCAGGACCACCAGCCACGGACGCGTGGGGGCTACAGCGGCCGTGTACAGCGCCGCCATCCTCGAGTACTTAACCCCCGAGGTTCTTGAGCTTGCTGGTAATGCATCAAAAGACTTGAAAGTAAAAAGAATCACCCCACGCCATCTGCAGCTTGCTATCAGAGGTGACGAAGAATTGGACTCCCTCATTAAAGCAACTATCGCTGGTGGTGGTGTAATTCCACACATCCACAAGTGTCTCATTGAAAAGAAAGAGCAGCAACACACAAATGCAGTTAACTTCAGTGATATATCTACACGTCAATGACTTGCCTTTTAGTTCATTAGTGGTATTTTTGTCAGGTGGGCAGAGGCATGAATTTTTCTACCTTCCCGTTTTAAAGCTGTCATTTTAAAAAATATTGCTGAATTCAGTGATATAATTTGATGTATTAATGTGAAACACATCTGCGTGGTGAAATACACAATTTTGAATTTTGAAGAGCCTTTATCATATTTTTACAGTTTTTGTTGCAAAATGTTTCTTTAAAAGGTATAGGTTCCTAAAGTTAAAAGGTGTAGGAAACCTTATTTGCTTCTTCCCTTTTACTCCAGTTAGTGTAAATAAATGCTGGCCTGTTCATTGCACATCTTCCTGAATGTTACTGCTTGATCAGGTGAGCAGCAGCCCAGTGCAGTGGTTCTGCTGGGGGTCGCAAGTAAAGGTCAGGAGGGGCGCATACGGCTCCCGGGCCCTGCTTTGCGTAGGACTGTGTGTGACCACTTGCTGCTCCGCTGACAGTTTGGAATTAAACAAGATCATTGCTGCTGAGATGTGCATTGATTTGCAGTGTCAAGTCCGCACGCTGATAAAGGCCACTGAGCAGTCTGTCCTCCCGCGGTCGGTACCCGGAGTACCATTAATTGGGCAATAGGATCACCTGTTAATTACAGCGCCTAGAAACGGCATAAGCGGATCATATAGTGCTACATATGAAAATGCATTATTAAACTGGCAACGTCCTATCATGAACTGGCAAAAATCCAGGACGTCAGTAAATCAAAAAGAGACTAGCTAGGGATGGGGTTAGTATGACATTAATATTATTATTGTCATAGCGACTCTGTATTGTTTTGCCAATTAGTGGTGGCACCTGTTGGGTGTCTTTAGAAAGCCCTCACCCACCAACCTAGTTGGTGGCATGCTTCATCATCGGGCCCACCCAGTGACACCTAGCGTGTCCCGGGTGTGCTTCGACGCCTGATTACAGCGGAGCAGGTATGTCACTGTGTGTGCGGTGAAGGGTGTTTGAGTAAGTGAGGTTAAAACGGCTTGGCGGAGGTCCCAGGGGTGAGAATACTTTATTAAATGGGCCTCCGTCAGCGGTTAAAAATAAGGCTGTGGGACGTTAGAGGCGGGTTACGACCTCCTACGTCCTTAGAGTGTCAACATGTTTCAGACAGTGCCTTATTACTAATCTGGCTTTCTTCAGGACAGTAAAATATGTGTAGTTAAAATAGGGGTTGTGTAGTGTAGTCTATGTGTCTACACGCCCTAAAGTGTATATAACTGTGAGAGGGGGGATTCCCTTCTCAAGATCACCTGTACATTTAACATGAAAAGACAGGGACAAAACAAACATGGGAGAAAAAGAGTCACTAGGAAGTATTAATCATCTGTTATGACAGCCGGCTAAATAGCGATTGAGTGCAGGCTATGAGCGGTTCAAGTGTAATGATACTGGTGGTACCATTATTGTGAGATCGCACTAGAACTTCGAGAGTGAAGTGATTAAAAAAGCGGTATAATATACTGCAATAGTGAAATGGTGAAGAGTTTAGGGCGCAAGGACCATGTCTTACGCTATATTTGCTTGCTTTAGCTCCAAGGTTATTGAAGTGGCAAGGGGTGGCCCTATTTGGGAGACAAAGGTAGGACCACTAGGGTTAGGAGACCTGTAGGAGAAAGTTAGGTAGCGCTTACCTATTGTAGAGATGGTCAGCATACTCACAGGATTTCTGGCCAGCACCGGCGTGGGACCTGTTGTGCCTCCTTCGCAGAACCGGTAGTGAATGGCTGCTGTTGCCGGTTTTTACACTGGTGGCAATTGCGTAAGTGAGGGCACCTGGAGAGAGGAGTAATGGTGGAAAGACTCGCATTTGCGGGTCGTTATCGCGCTCAGGTGTGTGCCCTTCGTTTCGCGCTAGTGCGCGATATAGTGTGCATCTCTAGCGCATGCGCAGCAGTAAGGAGAGGTCAGGCGCATGTGCGGCCGAACTGTTGTTCGCGCATGTGCAGAAGCGCTAGCGCTTGCATCTGACACATGCGCGCATGTGCAGTAGAGTCAGCGCCTGTATCTGACACACGCATGCTCGCGCTTGGGAAGCTTCTCTAATGCCTCTGATCCGGTAATGGATCCATAACGAGGCCGATTATGGGGCGTGGTTTTTGGGCGCATGGGGCACATGGTTGTTCTCTAGTGTTGAGTTGAGAAAGGCCCGCTAGCCCCTAGTTGTACCCTGCTGGGGCTGGGGGGTGCGCAATGAAACATTGATCATAGGGGCACTGTGGGGTGCACACTGAGTCATTAATCGTAGGGGCAATGTGAGTTATTAATGAGACAGGGGTGCTCATCTGTCCTAGGTTCAGGTTCAGTGGGCTCACAGGACCGGGCAATATAGTGGTCATCAAGGGGTCAGTGAATTCCAGGGAATGGCATCATTCAGACCATCTGTAGCTGTAGACAGACGGTATATCTATCTTTGTTCTTTGTTTAGTAATTTTTTGTCATTATTGATCGGGCTAACAGGGATTTGCTCAATGACTGTCCAGGTAAAGTCATTGGGAGTGTGGCAGTGGGTGATAAAGTGATTTGTCAATTTGCTTATGTTTTTCTTACAGCGCATCGTGCTGCGATGCTCCGTTATTCTAGTCCTCACTTTGCGTGTGGTCATGCCCACATATCTGAGGCCACATGTGCATGTTAGTAAATAAATCACATTCTGTGAATTGCAATTGGTGTGGCTCCTTTGGGACCAGATTTTGTTGGGTTCCAGGTTCAAGGTTTTGGTGTGTGATGTCAAGTGGCAGACACTACAGTCGTTGCAGGGGTAGTGTCCGGTTACCTTGGGCATTCCCCATGCGTTGAGGATGGTATTCTCGGATTTTGGTGGTGGTTTTGGTCTGGTACTGACGAGTTGGTCTTGTAGGTTGTGGCATCTTTTGTAGGCAAACCTGGGTCGTTCCCAATTCCTTTGCCCTGAATTGATGATTCTCCAGTGTTTCTTTATTATTTTTGCCACTTCATTGGAGGCGGTGTTGTAAGTGGTCACACATGTAGTGGGTTGTGTATCACTCTCTTTGGTGACGTCTTCAAGTAGTGCGTCACGATTCTGGTTTCTGGCCCTCTTCTGGGTTTTCTTGATGATCGCCTTTGGGTAACCGCGGTTTTTTAGTCTGGTGGCTAGGTCCGCTGATTGTGATTTGTAGTCATTTACATTCGAGCAGTTCCTTCTAATGCGGAGGAACTGGCCAAAGGGTAAGTTTTCTTTAAGAGGCCGGGGGTGGAAGCTGGTGTAGTGCAGCAATGAGTTTCTCGCTGTGGGTTTATAGTAGGTTGTGGTTGCTAGGGTTCCGCCTTTAGCTGTTATTTCCAGGTCTAGGAAAGGGAGTTGCTGATTGCTGGCTGTGCAGGTGAACTTGAGGTATGGGTCTCTGCTATTTAGCCAGTTCAGGAAGTTGTCCAGTTCAGGTCGTGAGCCTTCCCAGATGACTAGTATATCATCGATATACCTATGCCATTTCAGTATATGGTGTCTGAATGGGTTGGCTTCCACATTGATGTTGGTACTTTCGAAGTGGTGGACATATAGTCCAGCTACACTCGGCGCGAAAACACTGCCCATTGAGGTTCCATTGGTTTGTAGGTAGAAGGTGCCCTCGTACTCGAAATAGTTTTCTTTGAGGGCGAGGGCTGCGCAATCCATGACGAAGCTCCTTGGTGTCTGGTGTGGCCAGGGGGATTCTTCCAGGATGTCATGTAGTACCTGTAAGGTGGCATCTTGTGGAAGGCTGGTGTACAGGTTTTCCACATCCAGTCCTACCAGTAGTTGTGTCTCAGGATCAAAGGTGATGTTGGTGATTACTTGTAACAGGTGTTTAGTGTCCCTGATATAGGTGGGGGGTTTTTGTACCAGGGGGTTTAAAAAGAAGTCACAGTATCTAGAGAGTGGCTCTAGTACGGAATTGATGCCAGATACAATAGGTCTACCCGGGGGTGGGATTACCCCTTTGTGTACCTTTGGTACTGTGTAGAAGTATGGCGTTCTGGTGTTCTCAGGGCAGAGGTATTCAGCCTCCTGTTTGGAGATGTGCTCATCATCTGCTGCCCTTTTGACAAGGGTGTGTACAGTGGTGCGTAGTCGTTCTGTGGGGTCCTGCTCAAGTCTGCGGTAATTCCGGCTGTCGCTGAGTAGTCTCCGACACTCCGCATCGTAGTCCGTTTTATCCAGTAGCACGATGCCACCCCCTTTGTCTGCTGGTTTGATTACTAGAGTGGGGTTGTTTTGCAGGCGTTGTATAGTTTGTCTGTCCTCCCATGACATGTTATTGTAGTGATTAGTTGGGTTGAGTTTCTCAATGTCATGATAAACCGCCTGTTCAAAGGTTGTTATTTCTGCAGGGAATGTGTCAGATGCAAGCGCTAGCGCTTCTGCACATGCGCGAACAACAGTTCGGCCGCACATGCGCCTGACCTCTCCTTACTGCTGCGCATGCGCTAGAGATGCACACTATATCGCGCACTAGCGCGAAACGAAGGGCACACACCTGAGCGCGATAACGACCCGCAAATGCGAGTCTTTCCACCATTACTCCTCTCTCCAGGTGCCCTCACTTACGCAATTGCCACCAGTATAAAACCGGCAACAGCAGCCATTCACTACCGGTTCTGCGAAGGAGGCACAACAGGTCCCACGCCGGTGCTGGCCAGAAATCCTGTGAGTATGCTGACCATCTCTACAATAGGTAAGCGCTACCTAACTTTCTCCTACAGGTCTCCTAACCCTAGTGGTCCTACCTTTGTCTCCCAAATAGGGCCACCCCTTGCCACTTCAATAACCTTGGAGCTAAAGCAAGCCAATATAGCGTAAGACATGGTCCTTGCGCCCTAAACTCTTCACCATTTCACTATTGCAGTATATTATACCGCTTTTTTAATCACTTCACTCTCGAAGTTCTAGTGCGATCTCACAATAATGGTACCACCAGTATCATTACACTTGAACCGCTCATAGCCTGCACTCAATCGCTAATTAGACATATATATTTAGACATAACAGATGATTAATACTTCCTAGTGACTCTTTTTCTCCCATGTTTGTTTTGTCCCTGCCTTTTCATGTTAAATGTACAGGTGATCTTGAGAAGGGAATCCCCCCTCTCACAGTTATATACACTTTATGGCGTGTAGACACATAGACTACACTACACAACCCCTATTTTAACTACACATATTTTACTGTCCTGAAGAAAGCCAGATTAGTAATAAGGCACTGACTGAAACATGTTGACACTCTAAGGACGTAGGAGGTCGTAACCCGCCTCTAACGTCCCACAGCCTTATTTTTAACCGCTGACGGAGGCCCATTTAATAAAGTATTCTCACCCCTGGGACCTCCGCCAAGCCGTTTTAACCTCACTTACTCAAACACCCTTCACCGCACACACAGGGACATACCTGCTCCGCTGTAATCAGGCGTCGAAGCACACCCGGGACACGCTAGGTGTCACTGGGTGGGCCCGATGATGAAGCATGCCACCAACTAGGTTGGTGGGTGAGGGCTTTCTAAAGACACCCAACAGGTGCCACCACTAATTGGCAAAACAATACAGAGTCGCTATGACAATAATAATATTAACGTCATACTAACCCCATCCCTAGCTAGTCTCTTTTTGATTTACTGACATATAAACCGGGGATCTGGACTAGCTATCTGGTCCTCTCTCTCCCTCTTGATTCTCGCAAAAATCCAGGACGCCCAGGCACCCACTGGAGCTGATTTTCGGTATACAGCAGTGCATCACTAAATGAATACATTGAATCAATGTGTGTTCTCTGCGCTATGCGGTGTGGCTTGAAAAGCATGCAGTGCAGCCTGCAGCGTTTTGAGCACCAGGGGTGTGCTCCGTCTAATATATGTGCTTCCATCTGACGAACCGCGGCTGGCACCAAGCCTTGGAAGAAGATGTGAGACCACCGCCCGACCTCCCGACCTCAAGGGGTGATAAGAAAGGGCGGTGTACGGGGGCTCGACGGCCTGAAGGTAAAAGCCACACTTCAAAGAATAGTCGAGAAGAGCAGGAAAGGGAAGCCTTCCTTTCATGACGAGTTTTCGAAGCATTTGAAAAGCTTTCTTTCGTATGGATAAGTCAGTGTGAGCACGCTTAAGATAAATACAGAAAAGAAAAGTCATACACAAAGCTTATTTCAACAATTACATTAAATAAAAACATTTCAAACAAGCACTACCTCTATATTATCACTAGAAGACAAAGCTTTCTTTAAACATTGCGGGAAGCGTGTGTGCGCGCTTTCGAAACCGATTTTCAAGTGTGAACAAGCATTTACAATGCAACGGAGGGGGGGCGGAAAGGCACGGAGAGCGGGAGGGGGGCGGGAACGGCCACACACTGACAGAGGAGGGGGGGGCGCGAACAGACACACACGGACACACTGACAGCGGAGGGGGGGGGGGTGGGGTTGGGGGAGCGGGAACAGACACACTTGGCAAAAAAAAACAAAGCACTCACACAAGCAGGAAGGCGGGTGCCGGCTCAATGCCGGACCAGATTCGGGGCCTTCCCGGCTTTTGGCTGACGTAGCGTGACGTCGCCAAAAGCCAAAAATTCTCGGGAACGCCCCCGAATCTGGTCCGGCATTGACGGACAGGCCCGTCTCCCAATGGCTAGCCTCCATTTATGGAGCTAGCCAATGAGCGAGTGGGGACGGTCCAGTCCTCACACACACACACATCATTAAGTTTTTTCTAGCGAATGCTTACTTCGTAAGCATTGGCTAGTCAAAACCTAAAAAGCATTCCCAGTAACACACATTATTTACCCCTACTCGTGTTACCATGCTAAGAATTTAATGCACAGTGGATATTACAAGTGGTGTATGAACAACCAAATGAAATAACATAGAAGTGGTTTACATATGTGCGGTCACACTCTTCATTCGATCATAGTCACTACACAAAGGCAAAGAAGGCTTTTCTGGGTAGCTTTAACAGTAACAAGTAGGTGGGGAAGGGAGTTGGGAGGGCAACACGTTTGAAAAACTAACATTACTCAGGTATTACTCCCATTATTCTCGCATGACCTGTGGGAAACAGATTTGGCCAACTATCTACTAAAATATGCTTTACCAGGTATGGGTCCCCTGCTCAAGAAGGGCTTTGTTATCCGATTTCCAAGCTAGGTTTAGCAGAATGGCTCCAAACCACTGGTTTGCAGTACTTGCACCAGTTTGTTATGAATGTGTGTATTTTGTTTACAGACTTTACTGTTAACACAATTCAACACGCCTTGTGGAAACTTTGGCAGGTGGAGGGATTTCTAGGTCCCATTCAGTGGCTGTTTAGCCATAAAAATTGACTCCGCTACAAACTTGCTGGAGGATTTCCGGGTCTTGGGTTGCAGCATCATCTCCGTCATTCATGTCCCAATTACGCATGCTTTACTTCTGCATGCGACTAGGTCTGTTGCTTTCCACCAACATTGAACAAGTCTAGAATCCCACATTATAGGAGGCAATCCTTCATCCAAAGAAGCTTGTGGACCGAGCGTTTGAGGCACCTGGGTAAAACTGATGCATGCGCTTATGTATGAGAAAACGCAATTTAGTTAGTTAAGTTAAAATAATTTAAAATGGGAAATTACTTGAAATTTAACAAGGTAGCAATAAGCAGCCACCCACTCTAACTGTTGATGCCCAACTTACATCTGCCTCCTACTTCGACTTAAAACAATCCTTTTCCACCCGCATATTATCTTTAATTACCCAGCACAACAGTCACCAGCATTCAGCCCCCTCGCCCCCTTCCCCGAGGCAACTCCATGTGTAACACTATGGTTCGGTCGACTTACATTCCCATGTTAGAGGTGCTGCTTAAGTCAGTAAACCAGGAACAACCAGAAACGTGCCTTTTTCAAACTAATCTCCTTTGTGTGATACACATGCTCTGGGCCGGACTGTGCCTTAAATGTGATCAATAATTAAAATTCTATGTAGATCACTTTAAGTTTTATAAGAAAACTATAGCTCTTAGGAAATCTATTTTCTCAGTGCTATTGCTGAAATGTCACCTCATTTTTGATAGTTAATTTGTTTTTCCATCCTTAAAAACAAATGCCATCAAAATAACATTTAAAAAAAGTTTTGTTGTTTTAGGCAAATGCATCAACAGATGGCGTCCTTCCACCACCAAGACATTTGTCATGTATGTCCCTTAGCAATATCCCCACAGGTATGTACGCTATTAAGCTTTTACAATTGTGAACCCCTTGGATATGTCATTCCGTCCAATGACAACGCACCTTTATTTCATTCAAGTCATCATAATGTTAATGAGATCTTCCTAAATGTTCCACTTTGTAGAGTTTCATTAAAAGGAATTTTTCATCTAGTTCTAAATTTGTGAGGACAAAATAGTGCCAATACCTGCTATTTATAGCAATGTGAAATGGGAATACTGCAGAATTAAAGACTACTTTAAGAACATATTCATAATTATGTGTTCCAGTTTTTATTAAGGCAAGGCATATGCCTAATTCATATTAATATTGTAATTTAAGTACTGAAATAGCATAGATCTGAATAGAGGGGTGAAGAGGGCCCTTCATATATGTATTGCTAAACTGGAGAGGCAGTCCTGGTTATGATCTAGGAAGGACCATTGTACATTTTTGTCCATTTCAACTGAAACTTGGAAGCTGCATCTCTTCCTAATATGAAATGCTATTTGCACATGTATTAATATTTGGTGGTATGCTATGGTATATAATGGCTATAGGATACATGCCTTTTCTGCATGGTCACTAGATTTTTCACATTTTTCTGGATTCCATTATTTCAGTTATTAACACTCTATGCACTGTGGCACTGCTATTCAATGCAGGCCCGGACTGGCCGTTGCAGGCACCGGCCCTGATTCAATGATATTGTGCACGTGTTCTGCCCATAAAATAGTACTGTTAAAATAGGATTCATCCAATTGCCTCATTTAACTTTCCTGTAAGTCCATGATAGCGGACACAGAAAATGCATCAATGGCTTGGATGTTAAATGTTATATGTGGGCTGCAGTGTGTAGGTACACCTCGTAGTATATAAACATCAATATTGTTTGGCTGCAAAGAGCATTACTGTGCTATGCTGTAGTTTAAAAGTACTGTAGTGACACATAGAAGGGAATCATGCATTTGCTATAGATGAAATCCTAATAATATATCATACATAAGTCACCTTTAAAGTTTGACTTGCTAGCCTACAAGGCTGGGTGCTAACATTTTAAAAATGCAACATATCAGATATTGAAAATAGTGTGCCCTAGTTAGGCCTGGGCGGAGTGCCACTATGCGGAACTCAGCTGAGTGACCAAAAACCTCTGCCACGCTATGTAGAGTTCAAGAAGCGCCGGAGTGCGTTAGGTCACAATGTTTGCGCAGATTATTAGCACCAGATGTTTGTCTCGCACTGGAAAATCAATGCGAATTGAACCAGGCGCAGCGCAAGAGGGCTCTACTTCTTTTTGCCGCTTGAGTAGATTTGCTGCTCGAGCAACAGCTTCCTTAACGCAAAAGGAAAGTTTCTCAACGTGACCACCTGCATTGAGAAATCTGCCGGAAGGTGGTCTGGGATAAGATTTTCCTCGCTCGCCAACTTAACGTTGGCGAGCAAGGAAATAACTGTTAGCAGAATTTCACACCCAGGCCTATCCCTAGTATCGATATTAACCAAAAGCTATTTTCAGTGTGTATGTAGGACCAAATGTCCATGAACAAGCTGAAGTGTAAATAAAATGCTTATTTTACTGCTCCACTTGGGGAATCAGATTTTTGATGATTTGGGTGGAAAAGTAACTTTTAGAATGCGTTTGCGCTGCTTGAAAGAAAAATGGTTCAAGCCAGTTTACCAATTAGCCCCACTCCAGAGACTTAACACACATTCCTATCTGGCAATTAACAGCCTTGCTCTCAAAGGACAATGGCTTAGCCTAGCTTCAACAATAGAAGGAGGAAAAACCAGTTAAGGTTTTGACACTGACAAAGACCCTTCAGATGTAAGAAGGTGAGTCAACTTAGATTGAGGACCTTTCCAAATTTCTGTAGTAAACCAAAGAATAAGTGCTCTATAAAGTGGTTGGGAGCGGAAGTAAGAGATAGCTAAGACTGGTGGAATCACAACTGGTGGAAACGTAGTTCAGCAGGACGTCCACATTTGGTCTCTATTGTCAAATGGGCCCAAAGTTGTAAAGGAGTACCAAAACATTAATTTGAACACAAATTAAATAGAATTTCCTGCAGGGGACTCTTCTCGGTGCTTCACTCTGAAACCACCCAACCAATATTCAACAAACACTTAGAGTGCAGTAGCGATTCCATCAGTCGATGCTTTTTCTTGGTTTGGTTAAAATCTGTGGAGCCGTTTGGGAGGGATAAGCCAACATGTGGGTCCACGTGTCAAAGGATGCAAATTGTTGTAACTATCTGTGATCTCATACGGCATGGACAAAAGGTACACATGCAAAACCCTGTGTGCAAGCAAATTTGACACTAACCAGGATTCTCCCTTTAATGCTTGCAAACATTGGTATAAAAAAGGAAAGCAGCAGAGACGATGCAGAATTATTCATAAGTCGGTAGGAAAGCCAGCATCTTGTGTATCTCTTTCCCTGTGATGTTTGACAAGTCTGGGAGAGAGGAAAATAAACAAGCCCTTTCGCTCGCATTCCCCTGGAATTAGTCAGGACCAGGGTGGCTATGCACAGATGGGTGGCAGAGGTAACTAATTTCTTCCCTGGCCTTGTCTAGGGGATATTGAGGGGAGAATCTATACCGTCGAAAAACGGAAAGGCAACTTAAAGAGGCTGACATCTATCTTCATCTTGTCAAAGGAGGTTTACATAAGCCCCAGTCTTGTCCACAGGCAAAGGGAAAAAATGGCTCTTCAACCTACCGCGCGGGTGGGTGGGGGGGTTGCTTTTCACTTAACCAACCTTTTCTTTGTCATGGGCAAAGGGGGATAAAATTCGACCTTATGTCCTTGCCTTGCCCAAGGGAGAGTGGAACATTGACTTAACCCATCACAGTGGCCAATTGTGGGGACTGTCCAACGAACACCTCTTGAACTCACCCAAAAGCGAGGGGTTGGTTTAAAACATTTAACTAAAAGAAAATGCTCCACAGTAGCCAGTACAGCGGAAGGTCTCGATGGAGCGGGCAGCAAGCACCCCCCTGATCGCTGTGTCCGTTGACCCACAGCAGTGTAAAATACACATTTGTCATGCTTGGTACTACAGAAAAGAAAGACAAAGAGTTATAAATATAACTAAAATTAAGAAGAACGTAGAAATCAAGAACATGACCTACAAGATTTTCTTTATTATCTGTCTTTGCAGATAGAAAAAAAAACAATGATTTTCATTCATAAAGTGAAAAGTGTGATAGCACACATATATGCTGCAGATTCAGAACATGACTTGTGCACATGCATACAGGCCAAGCACAGAGTATGGCACATGTGCAGAACAATGCACATTCCTCTTTCACAGAGAGATGCGCAGTTACCCCCCCCCCCATACCTGTTAAGCTATACTTGTTAAGCTACCACTCCGTAAGCGAGTTCAGACCTGATGCAGAAGGTATGCAGAACAAGACGACAGGTAACATCTCCCTATGGGACTCTTGGGAGCAAACACAACGTAAACCATCTGGTCTACACCTGACCAGTCACTTCATTATTAAAGGAGCAGCAGGCTGGAACCGGCTGTGCAGCCCCCCTCTTTCACGCAAGTCTCCTAGGGCATTGCGACCTGACTGTAGATGTGCAATTACTATTTTTGAATCTGCCTCCAATTGCACAAAACACATACAAACAGTTGTAGCTCCACAAAAATAATCATGTATGTGAAAGCAAAATAAAGTAAGGCTAAACCTCAAACGCTCATTTATTGCCATCTGTGCAGTGCTGCAAACAGCTAAAACGGATTCCCATTGTTTTTCATCAGCTTGCAAACAAATTCATTTTAAGAACTTTTGACAATTAAAGGATATTAGAAAGAAAACTGTAGTGGTATCAAAAAGCTATGCAGAAAGACTGATGGCGTGTGGTGTGGTGACATAGTTTTGTGCAATGGCAGCTGGTAGGGAACGGGGCGGGGAGTAGAAAATAAAATAGAAAGAAAACATACTTGCTTGTCACGTTGAAAGCCACCTACCCCCTGCAGCCTCTCCTTCAACGCAGGACACACTCGGGCTTCCCTAAGCCAATCACAACGCAGCATTTAGTGTTGTGATTGGTTCCCCTAAGCCAATCACAATGTTGCAATGCAGTGTTGTGATTGGTCTGAGCGCCGTGGTTTGGCGCTCAGGCAGGGAGTGGGAGCCTGGACATGTTCCTCACCTGGCTGTGTAATACAGCCTTGTGAGGAATATGCAAAGTGCACACTACTGTTAGGCCAGGCCAAGACGACCCGCCAAACAGTCATGCGCACTTAAGAGTGTGCAGACCACTCCTCCCCCTGGCCCCTGCTCTGGTCAGCCCCACGCTTTCCCACAACTAGGAATTGAAAAATAAAATGATAACATACCGTTATTCTTATTTTATTTTTCCTCTGCACTGCTCTTAAAGTAGTGGGGTGACGCTCCGCCGCCTTAGCGGAAGAGCTGCCCCTGGCATTGTGGCCTGGCATAAGAGTACATCAAGGACGCATGCTGCACAGAAAAACTATTTTCAGACAGCCATGGAGCTTAAGAAGCACACAGCAATAGTACAATGCTATATAATGTAAGAAATCTATTATAAATATTTAAAACCCTCACGTGCTAGCATGAATCCCATACCAGGGCAGTGAAAAAAGACACTCCATGTCAATGTAATATAATAAAATTAGAGGAAATAGGACAACTCCCACACACTCAAAGGTGGCCATCCTACTCACAGCATCCTGATATAGGGAATAGTGAGCGTTGCTTCAATTGTCAAAGTGTGTTATTCTTTGCTTTGTTAAAGATGGCACACTGAAATCATGACTATGGATACCTGCAATCTTTTTGCACATTTACTTCTTTAGAAACACATAAAAGTATATTAATTTTAAATACACAAAGATAAGAGGTTTTGTGATGAAGTACACCAAATTCTGTGCATTTAGTAACAATCTTTCAGAAAAGAGGTATAATTGAATATCATCACTTGAAGGGTGAATGTTAACCGAAGCACAATAGCTGGATTTTTTTTTTGCGTGCGATGGAAATTCTGACTCTGCCAAACAACAGCACCAGTTGATGGATTATGTCCTGGGTGTTGTTTGATACAGCTTGAGACAACCAAACAGCCAACAGAATAATATTGAGACGCAAACACTTCTGTGGGATGATCCAAAATGTGATTGACAACGTCTCAAGTTAAGGGCTAATGGTTCAAAAGAAAAAGAAGCCAATGGCTAAAAGAAGCTGATCCAAATGCCCTTACAGGTAAGGATAGACTATAATATGATTGCCGTGAATAGCGCAAGTGCTGTACACTTCAAAGTAGAATAAATATATAAGCAGCTACTCTTTTATAGGGTTTAGTTAGCAATACAAAGACAAAAATATAATTTTTTTATTTGAGATAAGTCTAAAAATAGTATCCTGCCCCTTTAAAAACTACTCCTAGTTATTGAAATGGAAGACTTATAAAAACCTATCTGATCTTCAAAAACATAATTTTTAACAGAGAGGTTGGGCATTCTGAGGACACAGATGTGGAAAGGGGATGCTGGACGTACGTGAGGATTTCTCTTATTAACAATTTTATAGGGAGGGCGAACCCCATTAGAGATGATGGTTCTCTAAGCCAGCTCTGCTACACCCTACCTGAATTCAACAATAATTGGGCGCATCCACTTCCTTCCTAAGAGCAATCCCATCGCCTGACCTTAGCTGTGGAAATCCACAAAGCCTACTGAGGCCCTCACAGAGCCTGTGGTACCGCTGGTCTGGGCTGCTTGCAGACGGGCCTACGGCGCTGCTCTGAGTTGCGGCTGCTCCCTCTGCAGGTCAGCGATGACAGGGTGGGCTCCCAGGCGCTGGTACTGTGGTCAGTAAGCCTGCCTCCAGCAACCGCCTTCCCGCCTCTGTTGTGGGACTACCTCAGGGAAGTCTACCGGTCTTCCAGGTAGCCATCTTGGTTTGGAAAGCCGTCCCAGAGATTTGTTGGGTGCCAGCTGTTCCCCACTGTATAACTCCCCATAGCAAACTTCAATAGACCAAGGTTTCTGCTGTTGGGTCCTATCCTGGGCTCCTATATACTGACCCTCGAGTGCTTCCCTAGTTCCCAGGCCCACCAGCCACCACCTACACTGCTGTGTTTTATCTACTATACTGCTGCTCTCACTGCACCTGAAAGGACTATGTGAAAGCCCACCACAAATTTCCCCGCCAACTCAACTTAGAGGCAGTATTTAGCCAACATCCACCACCCATACATACTGCTCCTGCCACTATGGAGTCCACTGCACTTGACATGATCCTTGTGGAGCTTAGACAAACGAAGGCGGCATGACTGCTATGGAGCAGTCTACAGCGGTGGTGACTGCATAACTCAAAAGCAAATGCTTCGCCTTCATCTCCTTCCAGTCGAAATTGGCGCACACCAGTGTGAGGGTATCGGACTTGGAGGCAAGACTGGTCCGTGCCCCGGACCTGTGCTCAGAAATGTGAAATTTGCAACGTTGGGTAACGGGCCGGTGAGATAACATCCACCTCTTCAGGGTGCCTGAGAAGGAAGAAGGGCCCCACGCTAAATAAAGCTCTTCATATAGGCGACTGCCCGTTACACTGAGAGACCTGGTCAAGCAAAGCCATTCTCATGGTGGACCAAGTGCTACAGAATGGAGCCTTTAACTTATTTGTTTCCCTACAAGACGACTTCTGTCTAAACACCGGGCAGCAATGTAGATACCTACACCTATCTCTAAACAAATGGAGAGACAGTGGAAACTTCCTAATTACAGCACCTAACTCAAATTCCTCCAAAGTATTTTTATGAGAATAACAAGCCCTAGAAAGTTTGTGTGGGCCAGATGTGTGCACACTGGTTAACACCCACTGTCACAGTGTAGGTTCAGTTAAGAACTTGCTGAATTAATACAAAAGAGCAAAGGTGCACCACATAAATCCAAAGATCTGATATCAATAGTCACAGACGTAAGTTTCTTATAGTTGTGATTTTCTTTATTCCAAAAAACAGGACAGGTGCACAATCAAAACACGATTGCTTGCAGCCGACTCGTTTCGTCCTCACAGGACTTCTTCAGGGCAAGGTTCTTAGAGAATATGCATGTACGACAAAGGATTTTCTCAAAATAGATGCGTATCCAGACGGTCTTTAGATGCAATATATTAGTAAGCCAATGGGTCATCTATGTCTGCAGTATTGGAATCACTATATATATTCAAAGTATTTAGAATTCTGCAAGTGTTCCTTACTAAGTCAGGTGTGACTCTGGAAGTATTGGAGGAGGGTGAGCTGAAGGCGAAATATCCCATCAGGGTAGACTCTTAATAAAGTCTATCAGGTATAACATCCTCCTCCCTGATACCGCATCGCGTAGTGGTTCGACTTCCTTCCTGGACCCGGGGCGTGTAGAAAATCACAACTATAAGAAACTTACGTCTGTACCTACACCCATCTCATTTGGGTCCTACAAGGCTTTAGGATCACTACCAGACCCCCTCCACAGTGCCATGATCGATGACTATTTGAAACACCGGAGCTCCCACACAGGTGTGGTGTTGGGAAGTATAAAACGTTGCTCGAGGAACACCATTTGTGGTCACTCTGGTGATTTTTGCAAGAGAAATGGAGTAGCACGCAGGGCAAAGAGCACTTAGTTTTATGTTGAGGATTTCATCTCAATCATCATCTGAGTTTCTTCAAACTCTTATAGGGCTGGCATTGATACCCCTATGATCTGAACGGCTAACCTAGCCTATGACTCTGCTTGCTGGTGATGTGCACACCAACAGGGTAACATCAAGCACTTTGGATACTCCTGTGATTCACTTGAAGTGTTCTGGGACAGCGTCACTGCCACCATGAACACCTTGACTGATTTGAGTTTACGACAATCCCCGGAGGAGGTGATTTTGCTTCATGACACAATAGCCCAGCCCAAGATCACTCAACACACCAAATGTTGGATAGATACAGCACATTCGGTGGCCACAATTGCCATCCTGAGACGTTGGAACCAATGGTTGTCACCAACACACTGATTGGAAGTGTGATATAGCTGTTGCTGAATCCCATGAACGGATCATTTATTAACTACAAGACCAACTGGACATTTGAGGACACATGGTCTTCCTTCCTCCGCCGACCATCTTGCTCTCGGTTGCCTTCCTTTCTTCTACATCCCGCCTCTTTCTCCCGAAGCACTGATGTGTACCACAGGAGCAACACCCGGTGAGCACATTCTCATGATGGGACCATGGAAGAGAATCACCTCTTTGACTACGTCTCTTGGTGCTCTGATCCACTTTGCATGACAGATTGTTTCTGATTTCTCTTTTTCTAAAGTTTCATTTTGTATCTAATAATTATATGGCTAGCATGAACCCAGGACCTATCATGCTGGAATCTTGGTTTACTGTTGATCACTTGTTGTTTCTGGCTATCCTTGAACACCCTTTATTGTATCAAGCGTTTTATACGTTGCAGTCAGGTTTGGTATTAATATACCTATATAAAGCCTCACTTGTAATTCATATGTGGTATGAAAACGAAATAAAGAAAATAATGGGAACAATTTTAGTGTCTTAAAACTTGTGCCAACTATCACTAAAATCGCTTTGTTCTGTAATTTCTTTAACATTTGGTTACAACTCTGCATTCCAGTGCTAACTTACTTTGTTAAAAAATATAAATAAGTGCCAGGGCCCTGTCAGGAGGCCACTGCAGCTTACACCACCCACTCCTGCAGCCAATGACCATAACAACACAACTACTGACCACCACATACTTACAAGCGTGACAATAAAGATTGTTTGAGGTCCCCAAGGCTATATGAATAGCTTGACAGCATGTATTACTTGTTTTAATGAATAAACAACTGCTGTATTGTCGCCACTACATTACACAAACAGCGCCATCATATGGCAGCTGTCATAAGTGCAGGTGTTAACAATTAAGTGCTGGTGCTGACAATTAAGTGCCGGTGCCGAGCACTGGACAACCAGCTCAAATGAATCACTGGTATTAACAATAAATCTTATAGTCATACACTTCACTTCAAAGGAAGTACATTAAAATTAAAAGTTGGTATCCTAGCAACGAGGCATCCAGACAGGTCCCACACTTGCATGAAACAGAAGGTCAGTACTCTAGTTGTACTTTAGCACTCTGTCGGTGTGAATCGATGGTAGAATGCTGTAGAATCACCAGCAGGCTGCTCGTGAACATTTACGCTTCGTTAACATATCATGTCAGATGGTTTTCTCACATGGATGGGAATATTTCTGGGAAAGCCAACTAGGACAAGCGAACACCTCACACCAATCGCCCCGAGGGCCTTGGAGCGCTTTTACAGAAGCAAGTATTGCAGTACACAAGGTCATGTTATGGGTTTGTAATGCAAGGGTCGATTAAGGGCTTTTGCACAGAATCACGGGATGTTAAGCCGACGCCGAAAATTGAAGCGGTTTTCCCAGCACCAGCGTCACACCCTCGCTTTTCATTCTCATCTTTGGCCAATGGCAGAGTGTTGGACGCCGGACACGACGGCATCGCGAGCGCACCCTTCTGAAATGAATGGTTTTAAAACGAGACAACGGAAGGATGCCTGTCTGTACTCCTACAAACCTCCCTCTCTGTATAGGACCGTCATGGCTACGAGACTGTCCGTTATGTTGCAGCTCCTCCCCCGTACGCGATTTGGCTTTGTCAATGTTTATTTGTGCACAGCAACGCAGGATGTCGCAAACAAAAACAAAGCGCTGTAACATACTCCACTGAGGGCTGGTCTTAGCGCTTTATTTACTTTGTTTTAAGCTAGTATGCACAGCAGCGCGGGCTGCTGTGCAACATGCCTAAATAAACACCGACAAAGCCAATATATGTTGCATAGGCGAAACCTGTTGCCTTTGCCAATGCTTGTTTTATCAACACTGCTCCTTTTATTTCCTGTTGGGGAGAAAGGAGGGTGCTAGAGAAACACTCCCCGCCTCAATGCCTGGCTGTGTAGGTCACAACCGTGCATCCTCACTTTTAGCAATTTGTAATGGTAATGCGAAGATTGTCACCTCATGTTTTATCGCACTGAGCAGATGGACTTCTTCAGCACAGCCTACGTGACCAATCAGCACCGAAAATCAACTTGAGAGGTAAACTGTGTGAAATAAAGTGTTGGGACATTCTTTCCTTGCATTAGGCTCATGCATGGAAAAAAAAGCGCTGGGCTGGAGAAAATACAGCGTATCAGAGGTTCTAGGTGAATAGTCAGTTTTAATTAAATCAGTTAAATAAAACTGTGATGTGCCCATATGCTTCAATGCAAAGATAACACAGGAGAAAGATTACAATTTGATGAGCAAGCAGGCCTGCCAAATATTGTATAAAACGTAAGGACAACATAAACAATGGCAGCTTGTAATTAAAAGTTAGAAGCGCTTCATAAACCATTAAGTTATATTGGCTGTGGCAGATCTGTAAAATTAAAAAAAATATGTAAAGCAGGGTTAACTTGTACACTAGAACTTAGAGTGAACAATCTTCCCATGCGTTACAGAAAACACAATTACCACTTTCATATTACAGCAAATTTCTGGCAGAGCAATTAATGCAAAGCGACATCCAAAAATCCAAGCATAATAGCAGGGTTTAATGGCGCTCACTTAGCTCTCACAGATAATCGCTCGGTGCATTACACGTTGTGTTTTATGGTGTGCCGTGTAATAGGACAATAAGGATCAAGGCTCAGGGCGCGTCCCATGGAACACGGCGATGCTGTAATAGATTCGCCTTTAATTATGACCCTCAACTCAGCATTAACGACAGTGGACATTCTTAAACTTATATTCCTATTTGATAATATGCGCAGTAAGAACACCACCACTGCATTTTCAAACCTCAAATGCACCCTATAAGAACCCCAATGGGAAGCTATTAGGATTTTGATCCATCGCTGCCTTTAAACGCACAACTCTAAAAGACTACTTAGGAAAGTGGTGTGTCAGTCTAGACGCCATCATATTTTGAGGCGTTCCAGTTTAACAGACAGACCTCATCTGTCATCATTTAAACCCGCAAATAATATTTAGCATCCGTGCATGGCACTGCACATATAGCTAGCTATACGGTGACATTCTTGATCTGAAGTTAATTTGGGTTTTCCTTTCAAAGAGGTTATCAATGTTTTTTTTAATCAAGTTTTCGATGAACCTATTTCATAAGGGGCCAAGGGGAGGAAGATCACTTTCTCCATTGGCTGGGAATGTGACTGAGGTACATGAAGTATATATTTTTTTTACCGACCTAACCTCCCCTGCACTTTGATATTTTTAAACGTTTGAGATTTTTTTTTTTTTACTGTTTATGGCCCTTAATTTTCTTGCAGAACTTTGTGCTAGTCCCACCATACACAAACAGAACACTGAAAGAATGGAACCCCAAAACACCTCAGAGAAAGGGAGACAAACAGGACATGGAAACTGAAAAGAACACTGGCTGGTAACAAAGCAGGGACATGACAGGCAACCTTACCAAACGCCACAGACCACACACTGCAAGCGATTTCATGTTCAATATTGTACCTTTCCATTACATGGTTGGAGTCTCTATTTGAGGACCCCTAACCACATGCCATATTGTGGCCAATAGGCATAAAGTCACAGACTAGCTAATAATTATTCGGTTATTAAAATGGTAAGAATAGACACTCAATTACATAAGAGGATTACCCTTGCTTCAGATCCAAAATGAGCTTGGAGCCCACAAAGTGAAGGTTCAGGGAACCTTAATTTGTCTGATCAGTTAGAAGACTAGGAAAACCAAAGTTAAATGTTAAATTGAAAAAGAACACTTAGCTCACAGATAGGTTTTCATACATAAGAAAACACAAACTAAAAGAAGGTTCCCGTTAGTTATAAAACTACTGAAAGCCCAAACAGTGTACTTTAAAATTAGGAAAGAATGCTAATCGGTTTGGGGGCGCTAGAGGGTGCACACACAGTATGGCCGCACTCACGTGAGGCTCCTGCTGCCTGGACTAATACTCCTTCAATTATCCTGAGCAACTGGAACGTAGAGTGGCTGTAAGCTCGCCAAATCGAAGTACGGGGGGGAACCTCACTCTTGGTGTGAAAATTGGCCCTATCTGAAGCTGTATGCCCTAGCGCCGACCTGCAGAAGATCTGGCCGACGACTGCGCTTCAATGGAGTGGAAGCGTAGAGCGACGTGGCTCACAGGGCGAGACCGAGGCTCTAATAACGGTGACTGGGCCGCACCGCGAGACGCACAAAAGGACAGAGTCAGCAGGAGAGGGAAGACCTGCAGAGCCGCTGTGGAGGGCGACAGCCTAAGGCACAGAGGAAGGTGGCGGACGGAAACGGTGCTGTGAGTAGAACTGAGAGGCTGGCTCGGCAGTGGCGGGCGGAGGCCCCCGTAACAGCTGAGAGAGAGGAGGAGCGAATTGCCTGCTGGAGCGGCCTAAAGAATTGAAGGTGGGAGCAGGAATATCAGCGAGAATATTGCGAAGTGGAGCGTAGATTGTGGTGTGGCTGGACTTTGGGACCGGGGGGACCTGGACCATCCGGGAGCTGGGGAAGCCGGACGGAGCACAAAAGGCTTTGGTAAAGTGGCGGGACGGCGCCACCTCCTTCCCCATTTAGACTTTGAGCAATAAAGTAAGTGGCACATCGACAGGGGGATTGGGGCAGCCCATCTACGGCGGACAGAGCAGGCATTCTCAAAGGAGCGGTGGAGGCCGAAGTGGGTGCCCCCAGCAGTGGGGATGGCAATGAGAGCCCGGGAATTGGCACAGGATGAGGGTGGGAGCCGCAGGCAATTCGAGACAGCTGTAATTACATAAAGTGGTCTGGGGAGCCAAACGGTCGCCTCCGGCAGGCTTTGCCGGACATATAACGAGAGCTGCCGCATAAGCTGCGAGTCAAGGATCTGCCCCTACAATGGATTACCGTTGACCCTGAACGATTAGAGTGCGGATTGCTGAGCCCGTGGGTACTGCACACATAGCTGGTTGGGGGGCTGGAGACTGCACGCCTGGGACGCCCCCTCTCCCTGCGTTTGACTCAGCACTCGAAGTGGAAAGGCTGTGAGGCTGCTGAAGCGACATACACCGCAGAAGCGGGGCACCAGTGCATAATGGGTAAACCCGATACCAGGCTGCCAAAACTAAACTTTGAATCAGCCAAAAAAGCGACCAGACTCACGCAAGACGATCGAGATACTGAGGACGGGGAAAGGGTCCATGATGGTGCTACATCACATACTGCAGACATGCACAAAATCCTTCAAGAAATGAGGCAAGGATTTGCAACAGTGGTGGACAAAGTAGATCGCATGTCGTCTAGGATGGATGCCATAGCGCACAAATTTGATGCGCATGAGGAACGTATCAAAGAGACTGAAAGACCAATATCTGATAATGATGACACAACAGCCGGCCATACAGCACAGATTACGCGCATGGATGAACTTCTGAGAGTTATAATGGCTAAAAATGAAGATTTGGAAGCCCGAAGCAGACGAAATAACATCCGGGTGATAGGCATTCCAGAGTCAACCAACACTGGTAGGATCGAGGAATACGTTGAAAAAATGTTATTGGCAGCCATTGGGTTGGAGGAGTTTTCCTCACAATTCTATGTCAGGACCGGAGGCTTCAGATTATGCTATATCTTCCTTCGCTTTATTAACATAAAACTCCACAGCAGCTTAGGAAAATATTCAAACAGTGAACGAAAAATGCTTTAAGTCCCAAAGCATTTGAAGGAACGTTTTAACAGTCCAAAACCACAACTCCCAAGAGTCTCTTGTGTCTTGCTAGTCCATAGTCCTTCCATCATGTCTATCACAGCTAGAAAGCCAGTCCTCTCTTCCTCTTCCTCCTCTTTCTTCGCTGCTCCCGCAGCCAGATAAGTGCTTTTCATGTTTCCTTTTATGTGATATTTACTGGTTGTATTGTATATACGATTTGTTGGGGGCTCGTCACATGGTTTGCTTTTTCCATTGCAGAGTCCCCGGTCGCGGGAACGTTCTGTTCGTTCCTACGCGACGTTTTCTTTTCCCATTTGTGTGCGGTGACTGATAAAGCCGCCAGGGGGCGCCCACGCGTCTCGCCGGCTCTTCGGCGCGTCTCCTCAGTTACGGGGGCCGCACTGAGGAGTCTGCCTGCGCCGGAGCCTGCCCTCGCTTGCCCCTCTGACACCTGGTTTCCCGGGTCTGTAACCCTTGTTTCTGACGCCCCGCTGGGGTCTGTATTGCGGCGTGGACCGCGTGAAACGCCTTCGGGCACCTTTTGTGCACCTCAATTATTGTGTGTGGCATAGCGCGCTTGAGGGGTAGCAAGACTCGGTCCCAGTGAGGAGAGTCCGCGCGCTGGGGGGTCGGTGCAGCCCTACCTGCCACGCCTGTTGGCCCACAAAGTAATCGCAGTCAGTTTTGTCTGCCCAAATTCGAGTTGCCTCTCGATTAACACCCTCTTGGGTGCCTGTAGGGTTGTTTCTGTGAGTTCATGATGGAAGGGGAGTATGAAGAGGAGCCCTATTCATACCTACAGGACGATGAGTTCTACCAAGCGGTGGATAGCTCCATTTACCGCTGTGTGACGGAGGTGGTGGGGCCCATGGAGGACCGCCTCTCCGCACGCATTGTGGAGGAATGCGCGAAGTTAGCGTCCGCGCATTTGGGGGAGACTACTGACCCCCCGGGAACGTCGAGCGGGAAACCGCCCGCACCGAAGAAACCCTGCAGGGAAGGCCCGTCCTCGGAGGCACAGGGGGTGGACAGGGGCGCCTTTGAGCGTCTCCGTGATGCCTTTTTGGCAAAGGCAACAGCTGCGCCCCCTGCTCCCCTGACGAACCCTGACGCTACAGGGGACGTGGCCACGGCCCCCGCTTCACCAGTGTTTGATTCACCGGACACTGACGACGACGGGGAGTCGGTACGCTCTTGGCGCCCGTCGAGCTCAGCCACGGAGCTCCCTCGGGATGAATCGGGCATGTTGGACCCGGACGAGATTGTTCATCCGCGATCCGCAGCTTGGACAAAGGGTGAGACGGTGGCAAAGTTCGTTGCAGGACGTCTGCGCAAGCCACTGGAGAAGGAGGCCAGAGGTTGTCTGCGAGGGGAATGTCCGCGGCCGACTTTGGAAGGGAAGGTGGCTATGACCCCCGAGTTGGATGCGAAAATGGCCACCTTCTTGGCAAAATTCATGAAAGATCCCCGGAAGGGTATTGACCGATCCTGGCGGTCCTGTCAGGATAAGTTGATGGATGCCGTAGGGCCTGCCACGAAGATCCTCGACATGGCGGAGGAGGCGAAGGCGAATGGCACGGTCATTTCCCCAGAGGTGCTTTCGAATTGGGCACAACGTGTTATCGTGTTCCTGGGTAATGCCAATTGCGCCCTGTCCACCGAACGCAGGCGTTCATTGCTAATTAAATTGGACCCTAAGCTGGGGGATCTGGCCTCGTCGGAGGCGGGCGCGGTAGCCCAGGGAGGCCTCTTCGGCGAGCCCTTTATCAGAGAGCTGGGCAAGTTCGTGTCCACTTTTACATCGCTGGACAAGGCACAGTCCAGCATCAAACGCGTTTTTCACCAGCGTTTCTCTGGAGGGGCCGGTCGCGGTAGGGGCAGCGCGACCGGCCGTGGCCAACAGGCCAATAATAGAGGGCAAGGCTCAGGCAGAGGCCAGTACCAGACCTCTGCAAACTTCAATAATTTCTATCCCACCAGAGGGCAACGCTTCGGCGGCAGAGGATTCAGGAAGAATTCCGGACAAGGAAATACCTCCGGTGAGTGTACTTTGTTTAGATCAGGTTCCGATAGGAGGGAGGTTGGCAACCTTTTACGAGGAGTGGGAATTGCTCACTGCCGACGCTTGGGTCTTGCAAACCATACGTGGGTTCCACATAGAGTTCTACGACCAACCCACTCAAGCAGTGTTCCCACGTCCGATGGTGTTTTCGGAGTCCGACGCGCTTTTGATAGACGGAGAGGTCTAAGAGTTGCTTCGCAAAGGGGCCATCCGTCTATCAACGCGCCACCCCAACGGTTTTCTCAGCAATGTCTTCCTAGTGGACAAGACAGATGGGGGCAAGAGACCTGTGATCAATCTCAAAGAATTCAACGGGTGGTTGATCTATCGACACTTCAAGATGGAGGGTATCCACCTCCTTCGAGACGTGCTCCTCCCTCGAGATTGGATGGTGAGGCTGGATCTCAAGGATGCCTATCTGGTCGTTGCTATCCACCCGCCGCATCGTCGTTTCCTTCAGTTTTTGTGGAACGACAGGGTGTTCGAGTTCACGGCGCTGCCGTCCGGCCTTTCATCAGCCCCCTGGTGCTTCACAAAGGTACTTCATCCGGTGGTGGAGTTCCTCAGGGGTCAAGGGGTGCGGATGTTGATATACTTGGACGACATCCTCCTTATGGGACAGTGTCCAGTGATCTTGGCCGGGCAGCTGCAACAGGCCGTACAACTTCTTCAGAAACTGGGGTTCGTTATCAACGGCTCAAAATCGGTTTTGACCCCCACTCAGAAAATTACCTTCCTGGGTTTCGTGGTGGATTCGGTGGAGGCGGTTCTAAGCCTTCCGACCCGGAAGATCGCGAAGATCTGACATCTGCTTCGGCAGACGATCACCAAGGATCGAACGTCTTTACCTCATGTCGCCAAGGTGGTAGGACTTCTGTCGTCCTCCATCCAAGCGATTTTTCCGGGGCCCCTACATTACAGGGCGCTTCAACGCCTCAAAGCTCAGCACCTCCGGAGAGGGATAAGCTACGATCAGTGGGTTCCTCTCACGGAGGAGGTGAAGGAGGAAATGTCTTGGTGGCGGTCTCACATGGAGGCGTGGAATGGTCGGGCGATCTTCGGGTCGGCCCCAGATCTAGTCATAGAGTCCGATGCCAGCAGGTCGGGCTGGGGCGCTCGGTGCGGGGATTTCTCCACCGGCGGCGCCTGGTCTTCAGACGAACAACGGTTACATATCAACTGTTTGGAGCTCCTGGCGGGCTCCTTCGCAGTCCGTTGCTGGACCAAGGATTCGGTCAAAGCCTGTGTTTTACTGAGAATGGACAATGTTTCAGCGATTCGTTATGTGAACCATCTAGGGGGTCCTCGTTCCCGCGCTCTGGCGAATTTGGCGAAGGACTTCTGGGACTACTGCCTGTCGCGCCACATTGCTGTGACGGCAGAGTACCTGCCAGGTCAGGCCAATCAGGTAGCGGATTGGCACTCCAGGTATCTCAGGGATGCCAGTCAGTGGAAGCTGGATCCGGAAGTCTTCCGGTGGCTACAAAGCCTTTGGGGTCCCTTCTCGGTGGACCTGTTTGCGTCCCGTCTGGACCACCAACTGCCGCGTTTTTTCAGTTGGAGGTCGGACCCTCTTGCGGAGGCCACGGACGCCTTTCTGCAGGATTGGAGTCGGGAAAAACCGTTTGCGTTCCCCCCGTTCTCCATGGTGGTGCGGACAGCGGCCCAAGTACGCCGCCAAGGAGCGGAGCTGGTGTTGGTTACGCCGCTTTGGAGGTCTCAAGTATGGTTTCCGGTTCTTCTGGAACTTTCTTGGGATTTTCCAATCCTACTCCCCCTGTTTCCTCTGCTCCTGAGGAATCCGGATCAGGAACCGCATCCTCTCATCGTGCGGGGCTCGCTCCGCCTCATGGCGTGGAGGCTCTCAGGAGACGCTGGACGCTCCCAGGCCTTTCGGGGTCGGCTGAGCACCTTCTCTCCAAAGCATGGGCCGATAGTACGACGAAGCGCTACAGATCCGCTTGGCTTAAGTGGATGCGTTGGTGTCTACGAAGGGATTTGGATCCCTTGGTCGCGGGCCTCGTTCCCGTGCTAAATTTCCTGGCTGAACTAGCCGACAAGGGCCTTGCCTACAGAACAATTAATGCGATTCGGTCAGCGATTTCGGCAGGCCATGACAACATCGATGGCTCTCCGCTGGGTGAGTATCCTTTTGTTTGTCGGCTTCTGCGGGCTATTCGACTCGCATTGCCTCCAGAGCCCAGGTATTCCGTCCTTTGGGACGTCAATTTGGTCCTGAATTTGTTCCTTTCATGGCCGGCCAACTCCTATCTGTCTCTTAAGGAACTCTCAGCAAAGTTGGCCATGCTGTTATGTTTAGTCTCTAGTAGACGTGTGTCTGACGTGCGTGCCCTGGATATATCTGCACGCATCTTCTCCCCGGTTGGGGTTACTTTTACCGTGGGTCGACGCACTAAAACGTCGTCACGATCCATTTCCTATCCAGCTTTTCTAGACACTCCTAAGTTGTGTGTTGTGCAATGCCTCAAAGCATATGAGGATTTAACTTTAGAATTGCGCCCCCGGGCGAGCGTCAATTGGTAATTGCCTTGCGAAAGCCACACAAAGCTGTCTCGTCCCCCACTATTGCTAGGTGGGTGCGTTGGGTCATGCAAGAAGCAGGCATCAATACGAATCTTTTTGGAGCACACTCTGCCAGAGGGGCCATGGCCTCTAAGGCGTTCTCTGTGGGTGCTCGCTTGGAGGATCTAATGCGAGCTGCGGATTGGTCCTCTGATTCTACCTTTAAGAGGTTTTATTTTAAACCCGTGGTGGATTTAGCCCAGTTGGTGGTAAGTAAGCTTTGAACTAGCATAATCTGAAGCCTCCGGTCCTGACATAGAATCGAAATTTGCCTAGCTTATGTAACGGTAAGTTTCAATTCTATTAAGGACACAGAGGCGAGGATTATCCCACCCAGGATGCATAGTGGTTTCTCTACCCACCCGTATGGCAGTAAGTAAAGCGTTTTCCTTTATACAGTGCCTGTACTGTGACTAGTCTTTGAGTACTCCTTTGCCTTTTTATTGAATTCCTATGCCGCCTCGCTTACGCTGTCCTTTTTTCGGCAGGCAACGAGGGTGCTAAACAGGATCAATGAGGCGAATGCGTGATCTGCGCGAAGAAAGAGGAGGAAGAGGAAGAGAGGACTGGCTTTCTAGCTGTGATAGACATGATGGAAGGACTATGGACTAGCAAGACACAAGAGACTCTTGGGAGTTGTGGTTTTGGACTGTTAAAACGTTCCTTCAAATGCTTTGGGACTTAAAGCATTTTTCGTTCACTGTTTGAATATTTTCCTAAGCTGCTGTGGAGTTTTATGTTAATAAAGCGAAGGAAGATATAGCATAATCCTCGCCTCCGTGTCCTTAATAGAATTGAAACTTACCGTTACATAAGCTAGGCAAATTTCGATTCATAGTCGAACGGGCCCAAAGGTCCCTTGGGCCGCGACAGACGTCTGGTAACCCTCCGAGGCCCATCATTGCGCGCCTGCTAAATTATCTAGATAGGGACGTGGCCCTTCGAGCAGCAAGAAACAAGCAGTCTATGACCTACGATGGCAAAACGTTCTCGATCTACCCAGACTTTACACCCATTGTGCAGGAGCGGCATAAGTTTATCGACGTAAAGAAAAAGCTACGAGCGGCACAAATCCACTACGCACTACTTTATTCAGCGAGATTGCGGGTCACGCATCAAGAAAAGCAGCAATTTTTCACCAATCCCCAACAAGTGGAAGATTTCCTCACCACAGTGAAGCATGTGCACTGCAGCCGCGGTGGCCCTGGGTGTTCTCAGCAATCCTCTTCCACAGGAGCCGAAGAAGACCCGCAATGACAGTGGCACGGAGACGCTGCTAGTTTTTGAGGGACAACGGAATTGGACATGGCGAGTATGTATGAACGCAGAGGTGATACATAGGTGAGACACTAACAGTTGTACCAGTTGTTCGATAGCAATGCGTTCCGGCTCCCCTCCCCCATAACGGGGTCCAGGCGCAACAGTAAAGGAGGGCCTTAAGAAGGAGGAGTGACTGTGTTGCAACTGGAGATGACCCCCAAAGGGAGTACCCCTTTAATTGAACACAGCACACAATGTGCAGGGGAATTAGAGACTTCATTGACTCTGTTGGGGACGAAGGCGGGGGGAGGGCAACGGATATTGGCAAGATTGGGTTGCTTCAGTGGGAGGAGGGGGGGGGGTGGGTGGAGATTGGGTAGTTTGTTATTTGAGAAGGTTTGTATTAGTATTGGGCCCTTGGGGGCGCGAGAGGGTTCTGTTGAGGTATTATGTGCAGCATCACCAGTACGCTACAGCAAAGATACGTGGTGGGGAACTGGAGAGGGGACACACCGCTTGGCTAACACTCGAAACACAACCAGCACTAGGAGAGTATGGCTGAGGCGACCATAAGCACACTAAACGTCATCACGTGGAACGTGAGGGAACTGGGGGATCCCAGAAAGAAGAGGCAAGTCCGATCATATTTAGACTGGAATAATGTGCACATAGCGATGCTGAAAGAGACTCACTTTCCACGAAACACACGAACACTTTCGCCAGTAAATGGGCGGTAAATAGAATTTGTTGTTCTTATTCCACATACGCAAGGGGAACTGCGATCTTGAATAAGAAACAGGCACCATTTCAACTGTCAGGAGCACCTAAAAACCGGTGTGTTGGGCGCAAATTAGGAAAGGGTACCCAGTTAAGGTGAACACGCTGCCCTCAGGGAAGGTGCAAACTCATGCTGTCCTGAGGCAGCCCATTCAAGTAAAAAACAGAACGGCTGCTTCAAAGCTGCTCTTTCACAGTGCAGGTGGCATCCGCCTGCACTTTCAAGCGGGATTAGAGACCCCCTTGCAGGTGGGTGATTTGAGTGAGAGCACCCGCCTGCAAGGGCATGTTTGGGAGGGTCCATGGTACCCCCTTTAAACCATCCAGAGGGCTGACTTTAGGAGGAGAAAGGAAAGCATGCCAACTTTATAAGGCGCAATTTCCGTGCGCCTCCTAAAGGCATGTTTGCCTCTGCACCTGTGTCAAGAATAGAGCGCGAGCGCAGAGGCAAAGTGATTCCTACATTTGCATGTGACCACGCCCCCATGCAAATGAGAGAACACCCTTTGAGATGGAGCACCAGCACTAGCTGTATTACAGAAGGGGGTGCACAACCATCTGCGGCTCCTTCCGTAATGATAAAGTGTGCTGGAAATGCACAAAGCTGGCGCACAAGCCTGTTGCACCCTTGGAGCATTTTCTGTAATGCAGCCCCAGATGTGCTTTTACATGGATTCAACTCCACAGGTATCCATAGGGCAATAAGAAGTTAAAATAGGGCTGCGCTAATAGAAACACAATACTTGATGAGAGCAACCACTATCAGAAGAAACTACACCTAGGAAACTTACATTAGCAGACACCTTAAAGTTGCCATCCAGTGTAGAGGAAAAAAACAATTATATTTACCCATTCTTGCATCACTAACAATCACCAACAATAGGCATTCCGGAATGTTCCTTTGATTATGTTATGGTTGGTTTTGAGACCCACTGTGACATCATTTACTGGATGGACACTTAGAGTACAGGATGAAGACCATACACCAGATGCCTGAATTCAAAGAAACCCAAAGGCAACTCTCTGGTGAAGAACCCTTCTCAACCCTAGGTTTGAGGCTTGTGCCCAACACAGGATACTTCAGCCAGGGAGTTGAGTGAGTAATTCTGTTCCTAGACTCCAACCACAGCATGGTGACAGAAATCATATTGGGATCTGCCACAACTAATTGCAGATGGGGAATCCACGGACGTTTATGGATCCCTTATTTGGCTTACCACAAATAAACTATGGGACTAAGGGAAAGTTTACGGAGAGCAATCTCCAAGAAACAGTAAAATAAGGCCCTAAGAATGAAAACATTCCGCATGCCCATCACACAATATTAATACCATAGATGTTCTTCATAAAGAGTTATTAAACAAGCAGATTCCAGTTCCAGTACTGAAAAAAATTACAAATACTGTTCTAACAGATTTAACAGAAAATGCCCTACTACAAACTCTACTAAGAAAGTCAAGCAGTTACAATGGCTTAATGAGTAACAATCGCAAAGCTAAAACATCAGTTCTACAACTAGTCTGATTTGTGCGAAAACGTACCAACCTTACATTACTATGATTGCAAGTATAAAGACAGTTCTGAAGGTTTCCGGGCGCAGTGTTTTTTTACCGAGCCAGATTAATGTCATTGAGGTGTTTCACTACTTTACCAACTGCCCTAAAACTGAGTTCGAGCTCCCTCCTCCTTTCATCCATTTCTGCTCCATGCCTGTAAGCCCTAACTCTAACTGGCACTTTTATTTGCCCTCTGCCTTAATGATTTAAACTTCTCAGACATGTAGTAAGTGGGAAGTAAATAAGTGCATCTTGCAAATAAATCTGGAGAGTAAAATAAAGCTAATCAAAGAGATCAGAGTTGCAAGTGAGGGAGCGAAAGATCAGTGAAGAGTATGGTATTTAAAAAGAGAGGGGAGCAAAGGCCAGAATATTAATGAAAAAGAAAGGAGAGAGAGAAAAGAGAAGGCATTTGATGGACCAGGCGTTTGTAATATTGATTTATATTATATATATATTATATTATTATATTTATTCTTAATTGTTATCCTCTTGCTCGGTTTCTTTAAAAGAACTTTGGCGGAAACCACTGATGCCACTTCCTGTGCAGATGGATGATGGGAAATCCGGTGAGGTCACGTCCTGTGCAGATGGATGATGGGATATCCTGCTAAGTCACTGCCTATGCAGATGTGCAATGGGAAATGAAGTCCTCTTGCGTGGCTTCCGATCTAAAAAATTGTTTTGGCGGAAAGCTAGGGATGTCACTTTCTGTCCAGATAGAGGATGAGAAACCCACTGATGTCAAGTCTGCGCAGGTGGATGATCGAAATCCAGCGGGGTCGCTTCCTGTGCAGATGGGAAATGGCTGGGTGTAAACTGAGGTGTCATGGTGTGAAATACAACAAAGTATTGGGATACAGCCACAAGTTATTACCAGTGGCTAAAATTAATTCAAGTATTCTGTCCATCACTTTTTTGTATACTTCAGTGCGATGTCCTATGTGGGACGGGTATGCGCAAATGTATGTCCCGTGCACACTGTGGCAGTAGAACAAAGCTATACCCAACTGATGAGCCCTAATAATGGCAACACTAGTCTTGGTTTTCTTGAGTTCCGGTTTATGGAGGGCCTGGCCTGGCAGTTGGGCTGGACTGTTTCAAAAAGAGCAGGATCAAGACTGATTTACATATGGCTGAGTCCAAACTAAGTGGGCATGGCGGGAAAATAACGATGGACTGTGATGCAGCCTGAATAATTACGGGTGGCTGAGATTAATTCAAGCATTCCCCCGATTACTTTTTTGTATACTTTTGTTGTCGGAGTTTTGCATCAGGGGTTATTTCAGGAATTAGATGGGAGTTAATGAACTAACTCACACAGGAGATTCACTAATTAGTACAGAGAAAGGTAATTTACAAAATAACAGTGGTATTTAATGTCTAGAACAGAAAAATGAAAGACTTACGCTGATATAAAATCACCCCAAGGCACATCTGGAGAAGTGGTTCATAGAAGAATGAGAAAATGAACGTTTTTGGAAGAGGTTTACGTTTTTGATCTGGATGTTCATATGGTTGGTGTTCCATTACCACAATCCGTGTAATGCTAATAACTTACCTTCTAAATCAAAGTTTTTGATGGGGATCTGAAACTGTTTCAGAGTGGAGGGGCATATGAACCGCCAGGTGGGCTATTGTGCTATATTTGTTTGCTAATGTACTTTGGGATGGGACCGAGGAAGCATTTTTCAATGATGCAAAGCGCTTTGAAGGTGACCTGAAATTTGCTGAGAGCTGGAGGAGTGACTATATGGTTGGGTGATGCATTATAGGGGCTTTTTCAGTATAAACTGTTTGGCTGCTGGTGACACGTAGGGGTAGTTGGGTTTTCAGGCAGGCCAAGACAGAAGGGGAACACAGGCGAGTTAGAGTTTAACCACTACTGCATTAAGAGCTGGTGTACTGAGGAGTAACTAATTCTCTGCGTTATATATTCTGGACCGGTTTTGGAACAAAATTCACAAACGATGCTGAGAATGGAATTTTTACTGAAAGGGCCCACTGAGTACTAAGTGATGATGTGATTTATTAAGGAAAAGTAGATGTTAGGCTTTTCTTTATCAGAGAGATATTGCAATATCCCTTTGGAAAACGAATAAGCTAGCACACTGAGGGATAGTTCGTGAACAGAAAGTATAGGAAGCATTTCATATACTGACGCACTATTGGACCTTTCTTTTTATTTGAATCGTGAGGGTTATTTATGAACAGCAAAAGTCAATGCATGAAGTGGGTGGTATTTCATATACAGACCTACGGAGCTGCATGAGAATAAGGTGGAGCAAAAATCCTACAAATATGCAATATCAGGCTAACTTTTGCATTTCCTCCTAAGTAAGTTGCAATGTTGGTTTTCATTTTAAAGAAAAAAATAAATTCACCGAAGACCAAAGACGGTCACAATAGACCATAATGAATGTATTTATTAGGCTTCGATCTGAATATCCAGTGCACTTGAGAATAGGGACAAGAAAAGTCGCAGCAGAGCCCTACTCCTCCCCAAAGTGGGTTCTGTCCATGAATGCAACTGCTTCAGGGCGATCCCTGGGTCAATCCATGCTGCTATTGAGGGGGAGGGGGGGAGGGGAGGGGGGTGGTTGTGGGGTGGAGCGGGGGGCAGTCCACCCAGTTATGGTATGTAGAATCTTACTGCACACTATCATCTGGGAGGATATTGTAGCACAGAGCAAGTGTGACTCTAGCCAAACCTAAAGTTTAGAAGGACTACCCGAAAAGTCAGTTCTTCAGCTACTTGTGGAATTCAAGTGAAGAGAAGGCTCTTATGTGTAGCAGCATGTTGTTCCAAGCATTAGTAGTGATATAGGAAAAGGCTCAACCACCGGATCTGGTTTTCCTGTATGCGTGGGATTTGTGAAAGTAGAAGTTCGGACGAGTGAAAGTATCTGGAACCTTTGTGAAAGCAGATGCAATAGTTGAGGTATGCTGGACCAATGTTATGTAGTGCCTTCGAAGTGTGGGTGAGGAGTTTGAATTAAGCTCTTATGTGAACTGGGAGCTAGTGAAGTTTCTTCTGGTGTGGTGCAATGTGAGTGCGGCATGGGAGGTTCAGAGTGACTCTGACTGCCAGGTTTTGAATGATCTGCAGCCTTCTGGTGCGTTTTTTTTTTCTTTACCCCGGCACAGAGTTTGTTCCCGTAGCCTAGCTTGCTTGTGGCCAGGGCAAGCGTCACAGTTTTCCTGAGAGCTCATCTTGAAGCTCTTGAAATAGGTGGTGGGGGTGGAAGTCAGTCATGTCTCTATTGGTCACAAGGTGGAATCCCACAGTGATGTATTCTCGAAGATCATGATTTCGGTCTGGTCGATGTTCATTCCTCAAGGGATGACTTGCCCATGCACCTGTAACATGGTGAACATGCACAGACAACTGACTTTATTTGCAAGGGACCACATGTGGAGAGGCAGCAGAATGTAGCCCAGATCAGCTCTCTTAAAGGACTGGTTGGGAAGGAAGAAGTTCTGGTGGAGTTACGAAGTAGTTCAGAAACAGCCTTAGGGTTTTACTTCACAACAAAGAACCAGAAATAACACTGCAGATTCCTCTTTTTGAGGGGCATTATTTCAATGTCCTCTTTGATGCAATAGTTTATGTACTTTCAGCAGGTCTTGAAATAATTGATGGGAGTAGGTAGGGAGGAGAATCCACAAGCACTGAAGCCTGAACCTCCCATACCATGGGTTGACTGAGCTTGGTATATGGCTTATTTGACCAACAGGCAATGAGCGATACAGCAAGACCCATGATTCTCCTAGGCGGATTTGGGTATGCTTGTATAGCCTGTTAGAGAAAAATCAGTGGTGGAAGCTGTTTGAAACCTCCCCTAGCTCCACCAAGAGCAATTAAGTGAAGTGAGAAAAACCTTTAGAGGAGGGAAGATGTACTATGATAGACAATTGAAGGAGTGGTCCGTTACCTTTGAGGGAAAGGTTTGGGAAGAGACATCCCTTAGTGGCTTGAGGTGCCAACTTCTGTACTAGGGGACCAAGTTAGGATCCCAGCTTCTGCTCAACAACTTGTGATTTTGAGCAAATCACAATTTTCCTGTGCTTAAAAAACCCCAATGTGTAACATCTGTTTCTCATGTAAAGCACTCCAGTGTCCTCAGGTGATGTTCATGCTATAAAATAACTGCAAAACAAAAGTCAATTTCAGTCAGTGGTGCGATCTCATATCCATTCCTGGGCACAATACAGTAGAATAGCCGCTGTCATGACTTAAGTCAGAACTGCCTAAAATTACACAGGGTCAGACCTCTCCACATCTTTGCCTGCACTATGCCAGTCGCAACTTCATTCATCAGTATCATCAGTCTTATCAAGCACTGTAGATCAGTAAAGGAAATCAGTAAAAGTAACTCAGCATAGGAGACATTAGGGTGCTAGCTTGGCATTAGTTTGGCAGAAACGTGCACCTTACCAATCAGAAAAATGATTAAACAACAGGGGGTGGTGATGGACAGAGCTTCTGAATTAAGCAGAATACTCTCACCCAGTCAAGAGAGCAGGGCTTAATCCAACACCGTTTTTTAGCTCACTGCACCATCCCAGCTCAGAACCTGGCTATAAGCAAATTAGTCTGTCCCTGGCCCAGTGTATCATGGGAACAGGGCAAACCAAACTACCAAGCCAATTCTTTCACTGGGAAGGAAACAAGCTACCGGGGACCGGTTTCTGGCATTTCAGCCGTCTTCGGCCCGGCTTGCTTGAATCCTGATGGTGCAATGAGCTAGGGACTCACGTCTGAGTATACCCTTCCACGCTTATGGTGGACAAAATAATTAAACAACAGGGGGTGGTGATGGACAGAGTTTCTGAATTAAGCAGAATACTCTCACCCAGTCAAGAGATCAGGGCTTAATCCAACACCATTTTTTTAGCTCACTGCACCATCCCAGCTCAGAACCTGGCTATAAGCAAATTAGTCTGTCCCTGGCCCAGTGTATCATGGGAACAGGGCAAACCAAACTACCAAGCCAATTCTTTCACTGGGAAGGAAACAAGCTACCAGGGACCGGTTTCTGGCATTTCAGCCGTCTTCGGCCCGGCTTGCTTGAATCCTGATGGTGCAATGAGCTAGGGACTCACGTCTGAGTATACCCTTCCACGCTTATGGTGGACAAAATAATTAAACAACAGGGGGTGGTGATGGACAGAGTTTCTGAATTAAGCAGAATACTCTCACCCAGTCAAGAGATCAGGGCTTAATCCAACACCGTTTTTTAGCTCACTGCACCATCCCAGCTCAGAACCTGGCTATAAGCAAATTAGTCTGTCCCTGGCCCAGTGTATCATGGGAACAGGGCAAACCAAACTACCAAGCCATTTCTTTCACTGGGAAGGAAACAGGCTACCGGGGACCGGTTTCTGGCATTTCAGCCGTCTTCGGCCCGGCTTGCTTGAATCCTGATGGTGCAATGAGCTAGGGACTCACGTCTGAGTATACCCTTCCACGCTTATGGTGGACAAAATAATTAAACAACAGGGGGTGGTGATGGACAGAGTTTCTGAATTAAGCAGAATACTCTCATCCAGTCAAGAGATCAGGGCTTAATCCAACACCGTTTTTTAGCTCACTACACCATCCCAGCTCAGAACCTGGCTATAAGCAAATTAGTGTGTCCCTGGCCCAGTGTATCATGGGAACAGGGCAAACCAAACTACCAAGCCAATTCTTTCACTGGGAAGGAAACAAGCTACCAATCAGGCCAAGAAACTTAGCAACCTCATTGATAGAAACATTCATAGGCACAGAGCTTGATGGTGCATGACTGCTGCCCCGGCAGCAGAAACGTTACACGATTGTGCTGAAGGATGAGTGAAGGCTGAACGGACCTTAAGAGATCTCTTTATAGCTTATCAGCTGCACTTACACATAATTGGGTCTCACCTGAATAGGAACAAAAAAACGACGCTTATGGAACCTGGGATTCATGTACCAGCAGGATTCATTAAGAGCACTGGTTCACGACTGATCGGTATTGAGAGTCAAAGTGGGTACACAGACAACTACAGTGTTGGTAGATTAGGCACCATGAGGGAAAACAAGCCCTTTGTGAGAGTATCAGCATCTTGTGGAACAACATTTTGGGGGAGGCCAATAGACAGAATGCACTGCAGCTGGGCCACTACCACTGGCTTCAAACAGACTAGGTACTCTAATCTTCCTGAAAATGTACTCCTGCTTGTCCTATTCCAGTTGCCACAGCCCCTGTCTGGGGAGTACAGTGCGAAAAGTTGTGTTTGGGTTGGAGGAGACAGGAGGAGGAGTCTACCAGTGTGAAGAGCAGGACGAGAGACGCACATGAATGTTGCTGTACTGCAAAGATCCATTAATTGCAGCCGCTTTGCGTTAGCAGTCATTGCTGTCTATACTTACTGTAGCACGAAGTGCAGGGCTTGCGTTGCCATCCATTGCGATGGTTCCTGTTGGCACGAAGAGCTGGTCTGACTAGAGCTTTCTGTTGGCTTTCGTCAAGGTCAGACAGTTTTGTCGCAAACAGGCCAGTTCCCAGTCACAAGAAACCCAAACTACATGGTTTTCACCTTTTGCATCCTGGAGGAGCTTCTATTGATGTACTGATGCCAGCTAAGTGTCCAGCATCTGAGGGGCACTTCTTACACATCAGGACTCACTCATGCAGAGGCCAGCAACAGGGCCCAATTGTAGCAGGTCAGCTGGGCAGTTGCAAGGAGGCATCTAAAGCTTGTGTCCCTGTGGCTCACACAGGAGGTCAGCCAACAGATCCTTGGAGTCACTATGTAGCCTGGGAGCAAGGCAAGCAGGAAGGCCTAATCATCTTTCTTCAGACAGCACGGCAGTCCTTCTGAATCTTCCACAGGTCAAAGACTGTTCTGGTCAGTGGCTCTGGAGATTCAATATTTATACCTGGTGGCAGCATTTTTGCAGGGGATTCCCTGACCTACCCCCCTACAACGGTTCAGGAACATTATCCCCCTTTCTCTGGTCTTGGCTCCAAACTGCCCGTGGTGACAAAAGGCAGAGTAGGCCTGGTGTCAATTTCCTTTGAGTGTGCAGGAGGCAAACCTTTGTAGTGTAAGGGGGTTAGGAACAGCCCCTCCCCAGTCATTCTGCTAAGATGTCCAATCCTGTACACAGCTAAGCCTGTTTTGTCTCACTGTCACACAGTAAAACATAACCCCCTACAGCAGAGCCAGTCACAGTCATGTGACCCAGGACACTGGGAGAAGGCACAGTTGGTTGGGACAAGAAAAAGCCAGCTTTCTAAAGGCATTATCTTCATATTTGTAACTTAAAATCTAACTTTACCATGACAGAGGGTTTTAAATTACAATTCATGGAAGTGTAACCAGCATATTACTATCTGCTCCCAATCTGAAGTTAGCACATATTAAATGTATAATATGGGCACCCAGTGTTAGTCAATGGGAGAGATAGAGAACCAGGGGTCTTTAACAAGGGACAGGTCATACAGATCCTGCTCTAGTGACAACTGCCGCTAATTCAGTTGCAGGTATGAAATTACCATATTATTTCTAGACATCCAGGGTACATACTAGTGTCACTAAAAAGAGAGCACGAGTGATTGTAAGTGAGACTCACAGCAGAGATGCTAATGGATTCCCATCAAATGCCTTGCGATGATCTATATTCTCATTTGGTCATCCAAACAAACATGGGGTGGTTCGTCCCTTGATCATTGGGACCATGTACACACCCAGTTGGTAAAGAAGTCTCGGTGAGTCAAACCCACATACACTGTGCTGACCATGAGATATATCACAAAGTATGGGAAGAAGTGCAGTGCAAAGAATAATGGGTGGTGTGGTGAGATAAAATAGAGTGGTAAAACACAGCGATTGTGATTGCAAAATCCACTTCCACAATGCATCAAGTGGAAAAGCAACAATTAGCGAATTCGCAAAATTAAGAATCGCAAAACCCGTAGAAACCCCCACTGTGATTCCTTAAAGGCGAATCTCCACATATTCTGCGAATTAAATAGCGAATTCACATTCAAATTGTGAATTAGCAAACAAATCGCTATCCACATGCATCAACAATCGCAAATAGCGAAAACACCATAATTCGCAATTCAAGGAGAAGCTAAACCAGGTGGTAACCATGAAGTCAAAGTGAAAAAAAATAAATCTTTGGAAATAACAAACAGGTGTTGGCTAAATCAAACACACTTAATTAGACTCATTAGGAGCATGAGAAAAGTCACAATGGCAGGTCTATACATCGTGGCAAGGCGGCTGAGGCTCCAGGCTGCAGCCCAGAACAGACGCAGGATCCAGGAACGCATCTACCGGCTGCGGATTACACTACTGGGACAGACTGAAGATGAGATCTACTCCAAATACAGGCTCAATGGGGCAATGATCCTGCAGCTCATCACAGACCTTGAGCCCCTGATGCAGCACCTAACACGGAGGACCAATGCCGTGCTCACCCACGTCCAGGTCCTCTGCTGCCTGCACCTCCTGGCCTCCGGCAGCTTCCAGGGGATAGTCGCAGTTGCAGGGGGTGTATCCCAGAGTACACATTCACGCTGCCTACAGAGTTTCCTGAACGCCATGCTGAGACGGATTCATTACAACATCACCTTCCCAACAACCCAACAGGACTTAATGCAAACTAAACAAGACTTCTATCAAACTGCCCATTTCCCCCATGTAATTGGCTGCATCGACTGCACCCACATACAGATCTACAGATCTGTCCACCCGCAGAGACCGAATACATGAACCGGAACCGCAAGTCATATCACCCACTCAACATTCAGGTGGTCTGCAATGCGAAGACCATCATTACAGACATTGTGGCACAATACCCAAGGAGCAAGCATGATTCATTTATCTTCCGGCACAGCGGCATGCACACCCGCTTGGTCAGGGGTGAATTTGGCGAGGGACATCTCCTAGGTAAGTACACATGCCCACATACAGTATGTTAAGACCATGTTGTCGCGCATAACAGGCTCTGCTCCTCCCTTAAGGTGACAGCGCCTACGCCCTCCGTGATTACCTCCTCACCCCATACCTCAACCCAGCAACACCACAGGAATGGAAGTACATTGGTGCGCATATACACACCAGAAATGTGATTGAGCGAACATCTGGCATGTTAAAGAGTAGATTCTGCATCCTCCACCAGACTGGCGGGGCCCTCAAATACCGGCCCGAGATCTGCTGCCGCATCGTGGCCGTGTGCGCCATGCTGCACAACATTGTCACCAAGCGGAGGATACCTGTTGAGGTGTCTGGTAGTGAGTCAGAGGGGGACGACCTGCCACCTGCACATGTGCATCATGCACACGGGGAGAATCCTGCTGATGGTCACAGGCGCCGCACGCACATCACACAGAACTATTCCTAATGCATCCATACCCCTCACACAACACTGCACTCATGCAAGTCACATCAATGATTGACATGTGGATGATTTGTTGTCAAAATAAAGCTTTTGTTTATTTCACAAAGTCTCAATGTGCTTCCATCAGCAACAAATAAGGGTACAGCTTTTAAACATCCAAGGTCATGTAACCTGAGCTGGTGTGCATGCTTGCCTCACCATGGCACAGCCTGAAATGTCATGAAACTAGCGCCTCCTGCCGCACGCACCCTGTCGCCTCTCACCCTCCAAGTTAGGCTGGTTCTGTCGGAATGCAGTGTTGGGCCGGGCACTGCGCCTCCTGTCTCTTTGCACTGGCACAGACAGGCTGCTGAGGCTAGATGCCTCTTCGCTGGCATCACCCCCCCCTTGCATTGCTATGGTCTGCCGCCTGTTGGTGCTCCACAGCGTTGGTGACCTGCTCCAGGGCCCTTGCTACGTCAGCACAGCATTGGACCATCTGGATTTGCATGGCCAATGATCTTCGCGAGAGCTGGGATGTGGCGTTCCCGATCAGGTGATTGGAACGGGTGTAGGCTGACAGCCGTGTGAGCAGCTGCCTGTGGCGTCTAGTTGTAACGTCCTGCTGCGCTACCATCAGCTGGTTGCTCTCCTTCACCGCAGTGGTCAGTTCCTGCGCACTCTCTGTGAGGAGACTGATGTTGCGTGCTGTTTTGTATAGCTGTAGCTGCATTGCTGCCATGTGCTGCGCCTGTTTGCGGGGCACACACAGCATCTGAGCCTCAATATCAGGCCCACGTTGTGTGCGTGTTGCTCCATGGCTGCTTGGTGGGCACGGAGCGCTGCCTTGACCTGCTGCGGGCGTGGGCCTGCACACTTGCTGTGATTCGTGTCTGCCTCCTGGATGGGGGTCTGCTCCACTTCCATATGTGCCGAGACGTGATGTTGTGCTCTGCATTAGCTGCAGGGGTGGCCCTGGGTGTCGGTGCAGGTGCAGGCTGCCTCTCCCCCTCCGTCTCTTCAGGTGTCTCCGTGATGTGGAGGATGTCACCGTCGGACGTGTCAGTATCCGCAGCACTTGTGATGTGGAAGAGTGCATGATTACTGGTATGATTCAGGCACCTGGGATGTTGCAACATGCACCCAGGCTCGCTATTGGTTAATGTCAGCATTCCCTGGCTGGCTTTAGGGGTCTGTGAATCTTGACTATTCTGGCTGTGTGTGACTATAAAGGCACATTTACACACTACAGATTCCACAATGCATTTGGGTGTTTTGGAGGAGCAGGGACTGGAATACAGTGGTCACAAATATGGATTGCACTGGGGCATGGGCATTTTTAGGGTACGGGGTCGCAGTAGCATGCCTCTTACCTTGTGTTTGGTGTGTGGTGCAGGAGGTGTCCAGTTGAGTAATGCCCACGCAGGCTTCAGGGTGTATGGTTTCCTCCACTAGGTCCTCCATGGGGGTGCTTTCAGGGACTGTGGAGGGTTCCCCTCCCGCACTCCTTTTCTCCCCCAGTCTAGCAGCTATTCGCTCCTTGGCACGCCTCTGAGGTCGTACCACCTCTTTTTTGAATCATCGATGGACCAGTGGGTGACTCCCACTGCATTTACCTTTGCGCGCACCCAGATGCGCCTCTTGGATGCCTCGGGCACTTTCCGGTACAGCTTCCCGAACAGTTGATCGTGGTCCCTGCTCACTCCTTCAATCAGGTACTCAAGTTCTTTTTCACTGAACTTGAGTTTGCGCTTGCGGGGTTTTGCACTTGGTCCTGCAGCTTCCTGGGACATTGTGGTTTGATTTCAACTCCTGTATGGGCACTGCAGGGTGTGGCTCCTGGAGGTCAGTGCTCTGCCTCCTCCTGTGTCCAGCTCTGAGGTCTGAATGAAGCATGGAGCAGGTTACTTCCTGGTAGTGATGTCATCATTGGGCTACAAATGCGACTTTCCGTTGCGATTTCGATATTTGCGAAATCTGTAATTGCGGATTCGCAATTAGGGGGTTGGAAACAGCCGACTGCGATTTTGTAGGAGTTTTTGCAGAGTCGCATTTGGGGATTGCGGGCGGGTGCAATTCGCAGATATTTTGCGATTTGGATGATGCATCCCATTCTGTGATTTCTAAATAGCGATTTGTTATTTTTCGCTATTTAGGATTCGCAGAATGGATGCTTGATGCATCTATGCCTTTATTATCTATATCAACGATATTTGTCAATATTTCAAGGAACTCAGTAATGCTTGAGCATGCCATGTTCTAAGTCATTAAGCTACATTTTCACCCTTTGCACATTGTCCTGCCTATTTATTGGTGAACGCCGCTGTCTCATGGAATACGTCCAGGCTCTGCACTCGGAGGACAAGAGTATACTGGTTATTTTTTCAGCAGATTTACTTGGACACGATTTACCAGTAATAAGGACTCACGCTTTTTGGATTGAAATACCGATATATATGAACTTGGATCACTTTAAATGAATTCGAACTGATGCGGAATACATATAAGGAATTTGCTCTTCATTTTTCTACGCATAACTCCTTAGATATATATGCCCTGACGAAGTCTTTGGTCTCTACGACCGAGACGAAACACGTGTTGGCAGAGGTTGCATTCCTATCTGTTGATGAAGATTGTCAATAAATGAAGAATAATGAGAACATTTGAAATCTGGAACTCAACATTTGTCCTTTCATTTGGATATTGATGAACATTCTTAGCTCAGGATTTTCTGTCTATGTTTATAACTGTACAACTGTGTCTTTTTCTAAGTCACATTGTTTGATTCTGGTTGGGTGACCGGAGTCTAATCCTTGGAGCTTTTCAGATATTGTATGGACTACTGTTTTTTCTCTCAGCGCAAACTACCCTCACTCACCTGTTCTCTCTGTTTCATTATTTATTGGTTTACTTCTCAAATAAGTGCATAGAATTCTGATCATGTTGAACTAACCGATCAACAATTGCTGGTATCTTGACAAGGGATGACGTTTCACAGAAGAAATACACTTCTCCTTCGAGATGAATGAAACCATTGTGGCAGTAGTGGAGCAGAGCACAGGAAAGTAATTAAATAAAGCCTTCTTCTATTTTAAATTGGATAAAATAACAAAAGTAGGGGGCATCTCAAGACAAACTCGGAGAAAACCACCAACACAGATGCTTAAACGAGGATAAAATATCATAGTGATGGACCCAGGTGACTCTTCTAGTACCAGTGGCGTGAAGATACAGTGCAGACGTACAAGTACAGCTACTGTTCAAGAATACAAATAAGTCATTAACCACCAAACCAAAGCACGCTGAAATGCTGCTCAAAAGCAGCATGTTGCGGTCTATATAGAATCTCCCCTGTTACATCATCGCAGGGAGAACGCTTCCTTCAGCAATGCATGACTGGTCAGACGCCTAAATTAACGACATAGGTTGGCTGTGCTCTGTTGTATTTTGCCAGTAGGCCTGTAAAGTACAATATTTTATTGTTCACTACATAATTTAATATGAACTAGAGCTCTTGATGGTGTGAGAATTTGACGAGCTAAACTGTAGCTTCTAGTTCTAGCTTTGAGGGAATTGGTGGCTTCTACAGTTTTCATCTTTCAAAATCATATCAGCAAATTAATATTTTTATTTGCTTACCGAGCATGCTTAAAGCCACGTTCATACCAGATCAGCCTGCTGTCCACTTGTAATATACTTGATGTAGTGGAGAGTAGTCAGAACCATATTTCAAAAATTATCCAATTAATTTAAAGCTCTCTAAACTGGGGTTTACCTAACGATTTAGAGTCTGGAAAATTTCCGCAAGTGCCACAGTGGTTCTGTAACCGTTTACAGCAGTGCCAGGTGCTGCCCCACGAAATCGACCAGAGTCATGGACACCGTCACCTGAAGTAACGTGGTAACTGCTTAAATACATCTCATGCATCAGTCACCCCAGTCCTGAACACGTTTCTCTGTTTACTGGAAGACAGGAAAAAAGATGGAGCTACTAATATACAAATAGACTGTTACCGAGAACACTATGATACTCAGATGAAGGACAGCAGCATGACCATGGACAAGGGCAAAACCCATTGGCAGAGCCACCTGACACAAGTCGCTCCTCAGAGTGGTGTGTTTGCAAAAATCTGTTGAATGGCATCTTAAGCAGCTTTTTCAAGTGGCACTCTAAACACTGAAGTGGAGAATCTCAGCTCTGAAATAGTGCAGAGCCTTTTCTTACCAGAATCCATTTCATGGCACAACACTGCACATACATTTGATTCTGATGAAGATACTGCTCCTCCTGGATCAGAGACAGACTGCTTGAAGTGAAAGGGCACTCCACTGCGAGGAGCATGGTTTTGGACCACTATCCTGATGATGTGAGGTAAAGAAAAGTTTTCTTCTCTTGACTTCCAAACATATGATTCGTTTGAACACAGACCTGTGACGTGATTCAGGCCAAGACATAGGGGTTTTGCAGACCACGCAGGAACTGAATCCCAAAGTCATCTTTCCACGACAAATAAGTGTCAATTTGAAGTAAACAAAAGAAACAAAGATACCATCTTATTCTGGGAGCTCCGGGTCTCAGCATCTGGGAACCTGAAAAAAACACAACCGATGTCATGTGTGGGAGTGGCACTTTTATTGAGCTGCTTATGTCACTGGTGTTTACATCAGTGATTCTATAATCCGATCTTCCTGACCACTACATGACCCTGTTTAGGAGAGCTGCTGAAAAATATTACAGATCTAGTCTGCTGCCTGAGGAAAATCTCTCTGAGTAATCTGTGGGAAGACATTCTTTAGAAATGCAAACCTTTTCCCTTCATACTGTTACTGTTTTCTTGGGATGCTGTTTCCTTAGATACCAGCTCAACACGCTTGATCTCGACCTTTGAAAAAAGGCACTGTCCTAAGATAACAGGGTAAATATGAACCAGGATGTTCAGTCTGAGGGCACAAAAACTGTACTTACAGGGCCATAACACGGTACAATATCTGAAATCCCTCTATCGGTTTTTAAGTGGCTTCAGCCATTCTATAGGTCTTATATACTGGCAGTACGCAACCTAGGATCTCTTTTGATGAATGTACATGACACACCTATCTCTAGGAGGACTGGGTGCCACAAACCTTTTGCTTTACTAGTGGGTCGGAGTTATGAATTTCTAAAGAATATATAAAAATATAGTGCTAAGAGTCTTAAAGAACCAACCTGAGACATCTGGTTGAGCTAGACTGGGGTAAATCCAAAGCTCAGGCCGACCGCGATGGAGCAAAAGCAGGCTACAAGACTCACATAGGTCCCACTGAAAATGTACCTTGGATGAAGGAAGGGTCGACGTCGATGACCTGATGTGAGAAGCAGAAGATGCAAAGCGTTGTCATCCATCCTTTGGATGTAGATGATGCATCAGTTCTGAGCCGTGCAGTCAGCAAGACTTTGTCGAGTAACTCCTTTGCCGATAATGAGTTGTTGTCGAGCTGCGCAGCCTGTCATTGTCGAGCCGCGCAGTCCGTCGAAGCGATGTAGTGGGGCAGCAATTACGTCGAAGCAGATGTATTGGTCCCGATCGGAGCAAAGTCTTTGATGCATGGATTCTGCTGGGTCAGCACAGAAAAGACACTTCCAAGGGTCCAGGGCTGGTTGGCCCCACATAGCAAGGCAGGATTCACAGATGGCAGAATCCAGGTACTGTTGCAGGGTTACAGGATGTCTTTGATGGCCCTGAGACATCAAAACAAGGGGCAAGCCAGCAAGCCCCTGGAGTAACTCTGGGTTCAAGTGAGATGGGTCCAGTCCTTTCCTCAGCAGGGCAGAGGGTAGCAAGCAGAACACCACAGGAGAAAAGCAGTTCTTCAAGAGGAGTAGTCCAACAGAGTGGCAGTCCTCATAGCAGCGCAGCAGTTCTTCCTGGCAGAGTTCTTCATAGGTACAGTAGTGTACTGTCTTCGTAGGGTCAGAATCCAAGACCTATACCGAGTTGTGCCTATGAAGTGGGGGTGACTTCTAGAAGAGTGGGTGACAGAATTGTTCCAAATTGCTGAATGCGAGCAGCTGCTTTATAAAGTTAGCGATCAAGCTATTTTCAATTAAATTAGAGAACCATTGTTGAACGATTTATTGAATCTCTCACCACTGTGATAAACTGTATTTCGACCTTGGGAGTGGTCCTGTTGGCTAATGAAATTACTGTACAACTACGGTGAGAGAAAATTCATAGGGGCTGAGCTGTTGTGAGAGGATGTTTAGGTTCATGATCTTTGGGGTGGCTCTGACAGTGTCTTAAGGAGATGTTTAAGATACAAACTGTTTTGCTTTATTTTACAGAGGTGTTTATTATCCAACAGAGGATTCGGCTGGTGAGTAGTATATGCACGGAGCTACCGCCAACCTGGGTATTTTCTCACTTTTTGAGGACAGATTGGGAAAGACAAACAACTTTGGTCAGCGAAGGTTGCTTGGGCCAGTCACTCAAACCTGGTGCATATCAGTGAGCAGCGTTGGCCTAACGGCTAGGGCGGTCAACCTCAAATCTGGGCAACCAGGGTTCGAGTCTCGCCAAGGATGTGCAAAATCCTGTGATTCTGGGCAAATGCCAATCTCCCAGTGCCAAACAAAAATTAATGTGTCCTCATGTAACGCAACTCATGCTCGTGTAAAGCGCTTGGATACCAGATAACTTAAGGTCAAGCTTGCGTTGTATAAAACCACATTTAAAAAAACTAAATTATATATATATATATATATATATATATATATATATATATATCCATTTCACCATCCTTGTTTGTTTACCGGGACTCATGAAGCGTCGGTGCATAGAATCAGGGCACAAGGTTACCCTGCTTAAATAAACGCCACTTCGTAATTTTCAGTACCAATGCACTCTTACAATAATCTCCGCCACACGATGAGATGGTTTCGGAAGACTTTATTCCATATCCAGCCAAACAATAGGACAAACCCAACGCGTTTCGGCGACACACTCGAGAAGGACTGAGAAGGGCTGTTTACCCAGTATAGTGCACATTTGCCACTCAACGTTACCCTTGGGAAAACCATTGCGATTGAACATAAAAATTTCCACTGCATCATGTTGCATATTTTAAAGCCATTTCTTGTTGGACAACGGGAAAAAATGTAATCCCCAATGTAAGAGGACCCAAATTTGTTGCATGGTCGATACCCAGTGCATCATGCAGGATTGATAACAGTACAATCTATAGGATTGTCTGCTCTTTTCTTCATAAACCCTTTTGACCACTTTCCCTGGCAACCAGTTAAATAAGTGATTCACCCGACGAAGTTTTACTCTTAATTTTTTTGCAATAGACGGTTCCCTGATGAACGATTCAGAAAAGGGGGTGGTGATGAACAGAGTGTCTGAATTAAGCAGACCACGCTTACCCAGTCCAAAGATCAGGGCTTGATCCCTCACCGTTATTTAGCTCACTGCACCATCCCAGCTCAGAACCTGGCTATATGCAAATTAGTCTGTCCCTGGCCCAGTGCATCATGGGAACAGGCCAGACCAAACTACCAAGCCAATTCTTCACCGGAAAGGAGACAAGCTTCCGGGGACCGGTTTATGGCATTTCAGCCGTCGTCGGCCCAGCTTGCTTGAATCCTGATGGTGCAGTGAGCAAGGGACTCATGTCTGAGTATACCCTGCCACACCTATAGTGGCCAAAAACGATTCAGAAAAGGGGGTGGTGATGAACAGAGTGTCTGAATTAAGCAGACCACTCTTACCCAGTCCAAAGATCCTGATGAAGGCAGTATTGCCGAAACGCGCACATTTCCCATGGAACGCTTGCCCTCATCAAGTTGTCATCTTCTGCATGTCCGAGTGAATAAATTAAGGACTATTATATATTATCTCATGTTCTAATTGGACAATATCCATATGAATTCTTTTTTGTCATTATTGACTTTTTATGTAATTGTGTTGTTTTTAGAATAGTAATATTTAAAAACTCTTGATTATGTTTTGAACAAAAATAATTCTGATGAATGAACTAATCAAGCTTTATAAAAGTTGATGAAAATAAATTGAAAATATATTTTTCTAAAATGTTTTTCATATCTTTATGCACATTATAAAATGTGGTTACAGCTTTGCTGCACCCTGATTATGTTTGATTAAAATAGAAGCTTGCTATTGGTTTCTTTACATAAAGTTTAGGTGTCCCTACGTGTAGCAAGCATATTTGTTTGGTAAGGGTCCCCCTTTTTTCAAAGAAAATGGGGCACTTAAGTGTGCATGACAGTTTGCCCGGCCATCTTGGGCTGTCAAACACTCATGCGCACTTAACATGTTCACCACATGCACAGGGCCCCACTCCCTCTCTGAGTGCCGAAATACGGCGCTCAGACCAATCATAATGCTATTGTCATGCTGGTGACAGCAGCGTTGTGATTGGCTCAGGGAAGATGTGTATGCTTCCTGCTTCTGGTCCGGGAGAAACAGAAGAGTACAGAGGAGTGGTGGTGGCTGGCAGCCAGGTAAGTATCATTTTATATTTCTTTCCACATCACCTCCCATCTCCCTCACTCTGTGGCAGCCACCACAATGTATGAACCACCCTTGGGGGTTCACTTTTGTGCCCATCTTTTGCATAGCACCATGGTGGGGCTTCAGGGGCAGTTTAATGTTGAAACGGGGGTAGGAGAGTGCTTGAGATAAAATGCAGTGATACACAGATTCTAATTCGCTCATGGGTGCTGAATCAGGAGTGCTGGATTCAGACACTCTACCTGACTGTGGAATACCCAGCAGCATCAACCCTCAGTTTCCAAGGACAAGACTCCATGCTCAGGCTATTACAGAAAAAAAGTTAGAGATACAGGATGTCGTACCATCCTTAATACACCATTGGCAATATCTGTAAGCAAAAGGTGGCAAGCACGGACGTCAACCTGGAGATTCACACCATACAAATTAATGAATTAGGGACTCAAGTTAGGGAATCTGCAGTCTGAGGTTCACTTTCATGTGTTTAATGCACCTAAATCTGCACTCCAGTGCTAAAAGAGAGGGAAAGTGGAATTGTCTATTTAATGTCAATTACTGACAGACTTTATTGCTTAATTTCCATGGCGATTTAACTATTTGCTGTGTTCATCGCATTTCTTTTATACCACCACAGGAAGGGGCTAGGTCTCGTTCAATGCTTGTTTTAGCTTTTAGAATTAAAATAAAAACCGCTGTCAAAAACAAACTAAAATCGTAAAAAATATGAGTTTTGTGTTTCCGGGCATGAGCCAAGAGCTCTCAGTATACAGTGGTGTGGAACCCTATGATTTCCAATGAATCTCGTGAATGCTATAACATCTAGTATTCCTGATTCTCAGGGGAGATGGGTTAGGATTACTTGATCAGCAGCCCCATAATATAGTGAGTTACTATGATCAAATACAGAATGATCGCCCCTCTTCCGGATCTGTCCTGGCTGGCATCTTGTGATTAAAGCTGGAGAAGGCATCTGTCATCAATTTGGCTAGATGCTTCTAATCCTCGTTAAGGTCATTATTCATGCACACTGGGTATACTGATTATCTTTTGCACAATACTGTGGCTAGTATATGGAACCATGGTAACACTGGAGTTAAGAGTTATACATGCTTTTCGGGAAGCCATGTGCCAGTGTCACAAATAGACTGTTTTTGCTGTCAACTCGGTTGTAAGCGGTCTGTGTGCACCATGTACAGGTTAGCTTTTCCAACTCCAAAGTAGCTGTCCTAGAGGTCAGTTTTGCGGTTTTCCCTAATGAACATTAGTGATTGGCGGTATATCTCTCTTTGTATAGCAGAGGAACTAGCAATTTCCCTTGGGGTTAGTATTCACTTACTTTTCCAAAGAATTATGGCAGATTCAGTCTTTCCACAGCTGGGAAGGGTCAAGCTAGTTAATACATATTATTTCCTCTTGATTGATTCCCAAGCAGCATATTAGGCAACTTCAAGGTGAGGGAAAAAGATAACTTTCGGTTCGCTCATCCTATGAAAGCATGCCAAGAAGGCAGTAAAAGAGTTGTATGTTTTTTTTGCACAGAGGTAAATTCAAGTTTTTCAACCAGGTTTGAAAAGTGGGTATTAGAGTTGATATCAAAAGATGCAGAATTACCAATTTAGCCACCCCTAGGGCGTTGGAAAGCCATCTATTAACATGTTGGGGTCACTGAAGGACGGTCAGTAGTATCATGTAAGAGCACTAGCTGGGTTGACAAGGGCCTATCTGACTTGAGGCATTTTCTTAAATGGTCCCAAAATTGCGACCAGAAGGCCTTCAGTTGGCCACATTCCCATAAAATATGGATTATATCGCATTCTGGTAAGCCACATTGCCAACAATGTAAGTTCACACTTAGGCATTGTGTAACCTTGCTAGTGACCAGTGCCAGTGGTAGAGAAGGATCTTAAAAAAACGATAAACTATATATACTATAAGGCGCGCTTGCCATAGTCCTTTGTTATAATCTGCCATTAGAGAATCCCCATGATCATCATCCAGTAATTGTGTATTAGGAAGAGATTCCCACCAGGCTCGTAATGCTGCGGATGTCGGGGCGTGGAAAAATAGGGATCCAACAGTGTGGTATACAATCTCAAAAAAGTCCCCCCTGCAAAAATGTTTTCAAGTGTAACTATATTGAGTAATGGGAGGGTTAGGGAGGACAGTATGCATGTTCCCCAGGATATGTGAAAGGGCATGGGACAATTGATTGTATCTCCATGGTTGGGAGGGAGGAATCACTAATTCCCGTCTCAAGCTGGGGAATGATTTGATAAAACCATTAGAGACAAGGTCCTCAATGTGGTAAACACCATGATTAATCAAGCTGGACCAGTCAATTTCCTCCCTACAGACTGTAATGGCCGTATTGTGCCACAGTGGGGCTTTTGCAGTGAATGTGGCTCGAGACTTGCACCAGCCTATGGGCCTGATGCCCAGGAAGTATGCCTGATCAGATTCATGAGGGGAGTACTTTGAGGTCTCAAAGTGTAATAAACATATTTAAATATTAGGATGTTAAGTTTTAGAAATGCAAAAAGAAAACTGATGGACAGAATGCAGAACAATGTCATACATTCAGCCCAGTATAGAGATCTGGGCCTAAATCCATCGTTTTTTTGCTCCCCATGCCATTGCAGTTTGAACCCAGGCATGTGCAAATCAGCCTTGACTCTGTGCCTCATGGGAACAGTCCAGCCTGAACTGCCAGTCAAGGTCCTCCCTGGACTGGAAACAAGCATCCTAGGACCGGTTTCTGGGTTTCACACCTCATCAGCCAGCATGGCGAGCATGGGACCCACGTCTGGGCATACCCGTCCCACTCGGGGTGACAAATGTAAAAAGAACAACTGATGGACAGAATGCAGAACAATGGCATACATTCACCCCAGTACAGGGTCAAGACTGATTTGCATATAGCTGGATCTAAACTGGGGTGGCGTAGTGGGCAAAAGAACATTGGAATTGACCCAGATCTCTTGATTGGGGGAGAATGTTTGAATCATTCAGCATTCTGTCCATCATTTGTTGCAGCTACACTCTTTTCCCTAAGTGGGATGGATATGCCCAGACGTGGGTCCCTTGCTCACTGTGCCACTGGATGCAAGCTAGCCTGGCTGATAAAGGGTGACATACCCCGGAACCGGTCCCAGGATGCTTGTCTCCGGTCCAGGGAGGCCCTGGCTTTGCAGTTCAGTCTGGACTGTTCCCATGTGGCACAGGGTCAAGACTGATTTGCATATGGCTGAGTCCAAACTGGGGTGGCGTAGTGGGCAAAAGAACAGATCCCTTGACTGGGGGAGAATGTTTGAATCATTTACCATTCCGTCCATCATTTACATGTCCTGGTAGTGAAAAACTCTTAAATTTGATTTTTACTACTGCACGGCCTACCTTTCGCATAGGATGACAATGGAGTTAGCTTATTCCATTTTATAAGTGTAATTTCCAAATGGGAACATGTAACCTGTTTATGTTTAGTGTGTATGGAACCATAATTTAAAATCCTAACTATGGTTAAGTCGGATTTTAAATTACAATTCTGAAAATGCTACTTTTAGAAAGTTACCATTTTCTTGCCTTAGCCATCTGGTGCCTGCAGCTTGTCTCTGGATAATAAGGCTGGCATTTGGACTTTGTGTATTCCTCATAGACAAGCATACACAATGGGGAGCTTAGGTGTGATTTGATGGGCCATCACAGGCAGGATGGGAAGGAGAAGCGGGGCCCAGCCCCACTTACACTTGAATAAGCTGTGTCCTGTCTCCAGGCAAAGGGCTGCATGCCCCCTGTAGTTAGTCTGAAACAAGGGCCAGGCAGGCAGGGCATCTGTGTACTTCAAAAGCATGCCTCTAGATGCTTCTCCCCACTTCAAAAACACAAATGTGTATAAATACTGGACCTCAGACACCAACAGTTCAGTACAGGTCTGGTCCTGTGGATACTCTGTCAGGGAGAAGGAATGCTGTGCTGCTGAAAGGAATGCCACTCTGCTGGACTGCTGCTCTGAAGGAACTGCTGCCCTACTGTGCTGACCTGCTGCCCTCTTGCCTGGGGAAGAACTGGACATGCACCATCATCTTGAACCCAAACCCCAGAGTAACTCCATGGGCTACTTTGCTGGCCTCCTGATCTGAGCCTCAGCGACATAAAGGGCTTCCAAACATACTGTACCAATCCGTGGACCCAGCTGCCGTGAGTTCCTGGCCCCTAAATCATGCCTCTCGGGTTCTGCACCCTTGGTGTGGCTCCAGGGTGCTGAAATTGAGCTTTTAGGCTCTATTCGTGACTGAAAACTGGCTTGTTTAAACAGAGACCTTGTCGCTCGCACCTCAAATCAGCGAGAAGCTCCGTCAGCTCGACTCTTCACGTTGCTGCGGGGACCACTAAAGTGACACCTGCCCAGCATGCTGGATGGCTCTTCGCCCTTTGCAGACAGCCTGCTGGGACGCTCTCCCAGCTCCTTGCAGCCCTCTTCAACGTGAATGGGACTCTTGGTATGAACTCAAAAAGGTAAAAGTTAGTGGGCCTAACCTGGTGACTGTGTCCAACCTGCGATCCATAGCAGTGGGCCTGAAAGTGTGACTTTGATCCAGTCCAGGGTGACTGGATAGCCTGAGTTGGTGCTTTGTGGCACAATATTCATTAAATGAATACAAAATTCATACCTCCAGTTCTACTGATTGGATTTTTGTCGTTTTGGTCTTGTTTTTTTAATATTCAGTTCTTTTTTCTGACTTGGTGTGAGATCATTTTTGTGCGGTGTTTTCACTGTTTTACTGTTTGAAGTGTTGCACAAGTTCTTTACTCTAAGTTAAGCCTGACTGCTCTGGGCTAAGCTACCAGGGGCCTGAGCATAGGTTAATTTGGGGTTTGTTTGTGCCTTACCCCGACAAGGATTGTGGTTGCTGCTTGACCAAGGCTCACACCCCAGTCATCCAACAACCCAATTTCTCACACATATATACTGGAGATAATGGCTAAATTCACCAAGATCGAAATGTTTTAATGTTGGTCTTGGTTTTAACCACAAATTCTCCTTATTTTGAGGAAACTATTGACTCTTCTTTTATTTTCAAAATCCCTACTATAGTCATCAGGATGGAAGCTAAGGCGGCAATGGACCATGTGAGATGGGACTTTTCCAGTGCAAATCTTCAATGATTTAAATTCCTGACACAAGAGACAAAGTAGATAAGCTATCTCTATCAGTAGTCAAGAGCTAATATCTTTATTTTGCAAATGGTCTGCAACTGTTCTCACGTGAGCAAACCTGGAAGGAAGTGTGAGATCACAACACAAACTGGCAGCTGTAACATATTTGGTCCCTTGGCACAACCCCAGAATAAAATTCACACATCAATTTATAGACTTAGCCCGCTGCTAGCAAAATGCTAATATCGAAAAACTGATAGTCCACTCTTTCCCACAGGGTCTCCAACAGGCAAATGGGGTTGCTGAAGTGGGCAAAGGCTAAAAGTTATGTTAACAAGGTCAAACAGAGGCAAAGGGGTGGATGTGTAACCACTATATCCTGCGATTACATATTAGCTCTCACGTCTCAATCGTAAGGTAGATCTCCTTGAATTCACATCAAACACTTACGAAAGTACCGTTAACCTAGATGCAAGGGGGACTGATCTTGCAATTGGTGAAAATGCATTAGCCTCAACAGGGATTGGTTGTTGTTGAGAGACGCAAGTATTAAACCATGACTTTCGGAAACTCCTTGGATAGCCATATTATAGAGGTCTCCCCTTTCTCCTCCCCCAGCCATTGTTTGATGAGTGGATGATATGAGTTGTTGTTATCTTTAAAAATCAATAAAAATAAGTCTAAAATAAATATTATTAATCAAGAAGCTAAGGTGATCATGGTTACTTGAAGGACTCGCCAGAGGTATCTGATGTCTCCGGTAGTGTTTGCTTTGTTTAATGAACCTGTGCCAGTTTACAATCCAAATTCTATTGTTCAATCACTGGTTAAAGATAGCTTCATAATTAACTTCTTCACCGATAATGGGGCTCTATTTCTTAAACCCAAGTCTGACATGACCTCAGGCGAAAAAGCTATTTACTGAAATAATGATGGCATAAGGTAAAATAAAGAAAAGATATTTAGCTCTTTATTCAATGTACCTTTGGTGGGTTTGCTTCTAATCATCCGCTCTAATTTGTCTAATTGAGATAATTTGCTTAAAAGCTCTTTCGCGGTAAGGTATTCAGTAGGTAAATTGACACAGTACACTTGATTACACTTATATAAAGATGAGGCACGAATTTCAGGGATTACAATTACCACCTGTATTCATCATAGGAAGAGGAAAATTAATTAAAATGAATATTTTGCCTCATTTCTTCACATTAATTCCTTTATTTTTGGCTACCATCTTTTTTTTTAACGAGTAGATGGCATCTTCATTATTTTTATTTTGGGAAGGAGATGTTCGTGCATTAAGCTACAACAGTTGCTTTCCTCTTGGACATAGGTCCATGTAGGTTTACGGTGGGCTTTAAAGGCCATTATGGATGACGTTGCCAATGCAAATATCAAGCGTATATGGTACAAGTTTCAGAATGGGGTTCCTAAACTGTAATTAGTGCTTCGTGAAGCTCTACAATGATGGCCATTACAAAATAAATTCTCTTTTGCGCTTACAGACAATCAGATGTTAACTTCATAACAAGTTCACGAATCTTATCTGCTTTTGAGTTCCAAAACTGGGCTCACGAACACACTTAAACACTTCCACAAACTCATACATTTATTTTTGCAGAGACCCCTTTTTCGTAAGGACTCAAAATACTGAGCGAACACACCAATAGAAAAAAGGAATTTATTCTTATTCTAATAGAAGCGCCACCTTAAAGAGAAGTTTGCCACAAATTTGCTGAGGTTTCAGTTGGGTCAGACAGCAAGCAATTGTCAAGTACACATCCAAAAGGAGCACTGGCAAAGCTAGTTGGTCTCATCTGACATACCCATGATACACAGCTATTGTCTGCCCATCGGTGCATCAACATGCTTATGCATGCACATGTATGGGCAGACGTCTTGGAATGCCTTTTGTTTTTATTTATTTAAAATTAAAAAAAAAAATATGCCAGAATGGATACCACTGTGCAGGCATGCCATCACACAATCGACCATCTTGGAATTGTGTTTTTGTCTTGTTTTGGAAACAGAACAGAAAGACAGAGATGCTAAGGCACAGGTAGGAAGGCAATGTTCTTCAATGGAGTTGCTAAAGTGAAATGAAATGGGAACCCGGAAAATAAACAAAACAGCCCCTACCCCCACTTCAGCAACGGAAGGATACATCTCATGCAATCAGAAACAATGGCAAAGCAGAAATGCTCAAAAGTCGAAAACAAAAATAATAATGAAAAAAATATTCAGGTAGTAACCGGAAACAGAGACAAGAAAGCATCAAACCCTGGGAAATGGGTTAACACAAAGCGCACTATGTATATGTTAAAATACCAGCTACCCTGTTGTCTGCTGCAAGAACTCAAAAATATCTGGTACTTTACCATATACTTAGTGAGCTTGGTGACAATTTATTGATCTGGATTGGTTCTTTTTTTTCTCGGTTTCCTGTTCCTGAAACAAGGAATGTGGTGTGAAGGTGTGAATTATTTGTTGGCAATTTGTAAAACCTTCAAAAGTTAATAATTCAATGAGTTCATTTATTAATCATTTCGCTCACCTACTGCGGTCTCTAATACCATCACACAATCACAGGGTCAACAAAAACAAAGGAAGAAGGACGTAAACATGTATTTCAGGAAAACTACACTGCTGAAATACAGATGGCCAAATTCACAGTGCCCTTTAAGAAAAATAAAATGTCAGAAATGTATTGTTATAGGTTTTCGCCTATCTCGTCCACCAAAAATGTAATAATACACAGCTTAACACGTAACTGCACTCTAAAAGAGCCACACTATCTACCTATTTGTCTGTCTAGAACTGCACTAGGTCACAAATTTGCCAGAAAAAGGGTTTGAGTCAAGGGACGTTTAGCTGCCAAGATGACATCAATCACCTCTGGAGGAAGGTCGAAGTGTTCAGCAGTTGCCGCTCAATATCTAAGCATAACAAAAGGAGATTGTGAAAGACAAGGTGCAGAACCCTGCCCTGCAACAGCAGATCTTCTGGGAGGGCAGCCTGATCACAGGACCGATGCTCAAGCCCAGGAGTTCTGGCTAGCACTCCCCTTGCCTAATCAGAGTCACTAAGATAGCTTGCGCCCAATGAGTCCTGATCCTCTTGAGAATAATGGGCAGGAGTGGTATCGGCAGAAAGGCATACAGAAGCCTCAAGTTCCACTCGAGGCGGAACATGTTTCTGAGCAAGAGACTTCTTGCAATGATTCCAATGAGTTAAAGATCTAAAATGGGGCCGGGACCAAACGCCATCTTGACCCAGTCTCATCACAGAGTCCTCCAGAGCTTAGTGACGTTAAGTTTCGCCTCGAGGTCCCTTATGGTGTTCAGATTTATTGACACACACTCACTGCATGCCTTAGGATTCCTGGTTGGACCACAGGCAAATTTGGTGAGGAACTGTCACAGACATTTATTTGGGAAAGTCCTTACAGGGCTTAAAACCTGTCCTTTTTGGAGAGGACATGTCCAAGACCTGCATCTGGCAGCGAGGAAAGAAAAGAACAGGCGTTAGCGTGGGGGAGTGGCACCTAATAGGCTCTGCATGTCATTTCAGAAGTGGAACAGCATCGGTGCCGAGCTGCACGCCCCCACCAAATGGTACACAGAGGTACTGCTGAAAACTTTCCAGATGCAGTCTGACGCCTGGAGAACTTTCAAAAGGTGAGGAATAAATGAAAACTCCAACATTAGAGGAGCCTTGGGTTTAAAAAAATTATTCTTCCTCTCCAGAGTTTAGAAAAGACTGTTTCTTTTCAGATAAGAATGGCATGTTTTGAAAGGTCCCATGTACACTTCATGAACCATCCACACAAAAAGCTCGGGCTTATCACTGTATTAGAACAGGGAACGCCATTCATCACAATCTCGCTGATCGTCCTGAGGTAATTCTTTAGACATTCTACAACACACTACCTCACTACGTGGATAGCTATTTTCAGCAGGAGTCATAAAGCATGTCATTGCCAAGTTTAGACATCTGTAGAAAAACAATTTGTTCTAACCACATCTTTATCCACGAATCGTACAAAGCGGCCAGCCAACTGAATAGCGACAAGAAGCAATTAATTTTTTTCAGTGTATGCTCCACCGACTGTCCCTTCTGCTACATTTAACGGTAGGCTACTGTAAAATCAATGTGATAAATGAAAGGCAAGAAAATCTGCACTTAGTATCTTTTTTTCGGGCTATTAACAAAACGACTGCTTCACAATACTCCAAGGCATTTCGTTTCCTCCCTTTCCATTGCACTGCTTTCAGGGTTGAATAAATTAGGAATGGAAGTCAAATGGATATACATTCTGAATAAGGTGCTTATCAACATAGGATATTAAAGTGACACGCTAGAAAGAAATGGCCCTCCTGGGTTAATCACATAACCGAAAACACAAAGGGACATGGTCAGATAATTTGGATGCTATTTCAAGCACAATCTACTTAAAAACATTTCAATAGAACATGTCAACGTAAAATAAATTGTAAAAGTAATATTTGTATCGTCCTATATTTACCCTAAGGGCTCCTTATAAGTTTTCAAGTGGAAATATACCTAATTAAAGTTAAAAATATCAGTCTTCATGTCAGCATCTGTATGAAGGTAAACAATTAAACATGTATTTTAATTTAAAAACAGAGGCGTTTTCCTGATGTTTTGCAGTTCGAAATCCACACAAATTAAATAATGTATTTCTCACCTTACAAGTCCCTCTTGATGAGTCAGCATCAATTATAGAACTCCTTTTGTTGCATTTAAGTGCAGTAGTCACTGACCTGCATACGTCACCAGGACACTGTGGGCAGACTCCTGCACTTTGGATTCTCTATTTCTTTGTGTTAGGAGTATTTTAGGATGTATCACAGGCCAGTGTGCCACTTACCTTGATGACTATGTAAGCAATTAATTAACGTTTGCAATGTTTTTACAATCTGTGCATTCTCCTCTCTAATTGTTCGTCACCCCTTAAACAAATAATGAAAGGCACTTTGGTATTAAAAATGCTTGTGTGGTCCCTTCTGTAATACTGATAGCGCTGGCACACATGTAGCGCCAGCACTATCAGTAGAGGGTGTGCAAATGAAATCTCGGTGCCTCTGCTCCCGCGCTGTATTATGGAGGCGGAAGAACAGGCAAAGAAGCAGTCAGGAGGTGCAATGATAGTGCACCACAAAAAGGTAGCGTACTGTCAGTGCAGCCACTGAGGGCAGCCCTCTAAAGGGGACAAAGGGGGTCCCATGGTCCCCCAGAAATCAGGTGCAATCATTTACTGCACCCACCTTCAGGGGGATGTCTGTCCCCTCACTAAAGTGCATGCGGCTGCTGCCTGTACAGTGAAACACAGAGCAGTTGATTTAAGCAGCCGCTCCATATTTTACTGAATGTGCAGCCCATGTGGCAGTCTCGAGTTCGTGGCAGCCCACTCGTGGTCAGCATCTTCAATCTTTTTTTTTCTTCCCCGATCTTCTAGGGGAGGTCGGTGGGTAGCCTGTGAATCCAGAAAATTCTTCAAGCTGCAAAACTTCTCCAACAGGTAAAAAAACATTTAGCTTTGCAGCGTGAATATTTCTGGATTGACATGCTGCACATTGAATTTGAACCAGATTTTTTAATCTTATTGTAGTTGGGATGAAGATGACCTTACATTTGTAAATCAATGTTTTAATAATTTCCGTCCAACATGAGCTTCCTTATTCATTTGAATATCTATACAATAATGTTTGGTAAACATGTGGACTGATGACAACCCTTTGTCACTGGTTTACCCATGTTTTTGTCTGCAAACAACATAACTGCTTTGTTTTCCTACTGGTCTTTGAAGCCAATGGATTGTGAAAACTTTGGGTACAAATTGTGGATCTGTCCTCAAGACTATTCCCTCCTTGTGGATTTGAAGGTATGGTTCTTGAATTGTAAGTGTCTACAGTTCACTCACCCTGCAAAGCAATGTTATTGCCACTAGAAATGCTGTTGCAGTGGGGGCATTTTTAATGAAGCCCTGTGTAAAGGTTCATAGGGTTTATTCATTAGTTGTGTTAGTACCAGATTTAGGTTCTTTTTAGGGGCTGGGACCCGTGTGGGAGGCGCTATCATTTTTGCTCCCTCTAGGAATTTTTTATTACCGGTGTTCTGAAGAAAAGTCTACCTATATGACCTCTTGTGTAGGCCACATTTGCTGCTCTTTTAATGAAGCATATGTTTGTTTGCAGTTTAGTAGGTGCGTGAGATCTCTCAGGACTATTGTGTTCTTAGTATTGTCCTGTAATAGGCCCATCGTTTGGCACTACCTTGAATTTCTTTGGCATTTGGCCATGTAACACTTTCTTGTTGTTGACCTTTTTGATTCTCTTAGGTTGGCTATTGTGTTTCTGGTAAGCTTAGGTGTCCAAATTCTAAGTCTTCAGGAGCCATGCTGCCAAACTGAAACTCTCTGGTTCTGGAGAGAGAACTCTCCCGCCCTTTATTGACAGCAGGTCCTGTTGTTTTGGCAATTTCTGAAAGTTGCCTTGTGCCATTTCCACTAGTACCGTGTACCATGTTTGTCTGGCCCACTGAGGGTCAATCAGAATTAGCGTCATTTGGCCTGCTTGCGTTTGTGATTACTCTGTGTAAAAGTGGTATCAAGAGAAAGACATAAGAAATTATCCCTGTTCAATTTATCAACAGAGCATTCCCTAAGGATTGGTGATGTGTATGCCTGGATGCAAAGTATTGGCATTTTGCATTTGTTGGCGTTGCGGATAAATCTATTTCTGGTGTTACCCACTGATTGAATATCTGTTTGAGTACTTCTTGATTGGGTTACTATTTGTGGGAAGATGATGCTTGCCTGCAGAAGTTTGTCCCTTCCCACACTGTCCTTCCTTGGAATATGAATTGCTGTTCGGTCTATTTGTCTCCAACAGACCTACTTGCAGATTTCCTGAGCTAATCTTGATAGAACAAAGAATTGTGGTCCTCCTGTTTGTTGATATAAAACACTGTCGTAGTATTGTCTGCTTAAATTAACATTGAACTTCCCACAGCTCTTTCTGAAAGGCTTTTAAGGCTAAGAACACTGTTTTAGTTCAAGGACATTGATATGTTGGACCGCTTCTTGTTCCTTCTATATCAGTCTGATCTTGAGTGAACCCATATGAGCTCTCCAACCTATATGTCTGGCATCAGTAGTAATAGTTACTGTTGAAATTGTCTGTGTAAGTGGTCTTTCCAATATTAAATGCGATCAATTCCACCACATGATTTCCTCCTGCATTTTTTGCGTGATAACTAATAAATCTTCCCAATTCCCCGTAGCTTGTGACCTTTAGTTTTGTAGCCATTCCTGAATAGGGATGCATAAGGCTATCTTCCATAAAATGTTCCCCACAGTCCTCGCTGTCAGAGACTGCCCCTTCTGATAAAGGCGAGTTTCTTGAAGTATTGGCAATATCCTCTTCTCGCAAGATACGCCTTTGCTTTCAAGAAGTTGATTGTTGCTCCCAGAAATATCTTTTCTTGTTCTGGTTTTGGTTTTGGAGATGATTTATATGTATTGAGAATCCAAGGCTGAAAATAATTATTATCTTTTGTATGTCTGTTTGCTGTTACTTGTCAGCTGTCGAGGTAGGGATAAACATGTATCCCCTGCCTTTTCAAATGTGCCGCCACTGCTGCTAGGCACTTGGTGCATATTTTATCCCAAAGGCCAGCACTCTGAATTAATAGTGTCTCTTATCCAACACAAATAGCAAATATTTTATGTGTTTGTCATTCGTTGGGATGGGCAAGGTAATGTATTTTAGGTCTATAGTTGCAATGTCATCCCACTTTGATAACTATGGCATGACGTCTTGCAGTGTTGCCATCTTTATTTTTGGGGACTAGTTTTCCTGAATGATCTCTTTCCTGTCTATTGTCTTCTTTCCCAGCAACTCTTCTACTTCTTTGAGTAGACAGGATGTTTCCTCTTTTGAGTGGACCTTTTGCTTTGGTTACCTAACTGGCAGTGTTATAGGAAGTTCTATGCAATAACCAAAGTTTATGATGTTTAGAATCCAACTTTTCTGACAGCACCTTCTTCCAATCCTGAAGGAAGCCTTTTATTCTGCCTCGCACTGGTGTTGTATGAGAGGTCTTGATGGGGTGATAAGTCACTTAGTGATGGGGTTGGCAGGTGGCACCCCCTCCTCCCCGGTGAGGTTGTGCTCTTCCTCATGCACGTCCCAAAAAGGATTGGCGTCCTTGTTTTTGAAACTGCCAGTGTTGTGGAGGTGCCTGTGTTTGACTTGTATCCTGAAACCCTCGATGTGAGGTGGTACTTGGGGAAACTACTTCTTCCTCCCGGCCTTCAGACCGTTGCTGTTCCTCTGCACAGGTTTTCTCTGAATTGTAGTGCTCCCATAGATTTAGCAATTTCATTGTCTTTATTGAGCTGCTACAGTGTTTAATCTACTGTGCTGTCAAACAGTTATTCTCCATTAAACTGTGGAATTATGATGTTTGCTTGTACCTCTAGTCTGAAATCAGATTCTCTTAACCAAGCATGATGCCTTAGTGTTGTTCTGGCCATCATCTGGCGACCTACAGTGTCAGCTTCTTCTCAAGCAGACTTGAGATATGTATTGGCGATGTTTTTGCCCTCTCCTGCCACGTTTGCCGCTCTTTTCTTGTACTGATCTAACAAGTGCTTTATTAGCTCTGCCATCTCTTCCCAGTGTTGGTAAGCATATCTATTTAGGAGACTGTTAGAGTTGGCTATCTTCCATTGAGTTGCTGTGCTTCTCTCAAATTTTCTGCCCATCAAATCCATATTCTTGCTTTTCTCATCTGGAGGGGGTCCAGACGTTGTAGGAATATTTGCACTTTTTCTAGTTGTGGATGCAACTATGGAATCAGCTGAGCCTGTTCCCCTTATATATAGTGGGTTTTTAGCCAAATGTTTGTACTTCTTTTTTGCCCTTGGTGTCACAGCTCTGCAAGTTGCTGGCTCTTTGAACGCCTCCCTTCCTTGATCCAGGATACTGGTCAGCACTGAAAGGAACTGGTTCTTTCTTTGTGAAGGCATCAAAGTTTCTAGGGAGCAAGCAGAGCTGTGTTTTTTCCTCCTCCAGTTGTACTCCATATTTTTCAGCTGCTTCTTATATGATTGGGCCATGCATTGCAATATCATCTGGAGACTAATGCCTCAATGGATTAGTGTCAATCCACTCTTCAGGGGAAATCTGTATCCAAATTCTGCCACTGCATTTCGGCATACCCTGAATCCTCAGACTCCCAAAACACACCCATGGTTTCTAGTCACCCCTTTTGAAGATAAATTCATACTCTTCTTGTGGCTCTGGTGTCTCGGAAGGGTCCAATTATTTGACCTCCCTCTCAACTTGCTCTTCTGTTTTATTTGGGGGGATTCTGAATTCTTGGGGTGTGTCGAAATCTATTTGTGGCTTTGTGTCTTAATGCCAGACGTAAAGCCACACAAAGGTGACAAAGGGAGATGGTGCAACCGACTGGTAAGTAGTCGCTATTAAAGAGTTATCTGATCCAGTCTTGGACTTGGGAGACTTAGTTGGGTAGGAATGGGAAGGTAGATGTTCACCAGAAACAACCAAAATCCAGGGAGCCATCATGAAATTCTCAGCCAATGTTGAATTTAGGACTTAACCAGATGTTCTTCAAAGCAGCACACACAGTCCATCTAGACCTGTAGATTTCCTGTTTTTAACTCTACAGCAGTTCCTCCTATTTCATAATGAGTTATCTGATTAAACAGATACAAGTAGGGACCTTACTCTAATTCTCTTATGTATTTTGACTTCCGTAGTTGAAGCTTTGCTTGGCTTCAAGATGCAACTGAATTCAACATTTTGTTTCCAAATTTTCAGCTTGTAATTCTGAATAACTATACATGGCTCAATGCATTTAGTTACCTGTAGGTAGGCTCACTAAACACTGTTTTAAGACTGATTAATTCCATAATACATAGAATGCATTCTCCTTGCAGTTGTTTTTCACAATACGTTCTCCTAACTTCAAGATACCAGACCGTTTATGCACTGACTGTAATGCTTGCAGATAGAAAATAGATTTTACTTTATTTGAGAAGCACAGCTTCTTTTCAGTAATTTTTCTACTCATTTAATTGTTGAACAGTCACAGTTTTATTTTGTGCAGTTTGATCCAACTACTTAAAGTTTTCTTAACATTATCCTTATAAGCACATCAAAAGACCAAGGGGGTCATTATGATGGTGGAAGGCCCGCCAACGCCAGCCGTGAGGTGGCGGGCCTTTCGCCATCGGACTGTGATTCTCCCCCTGTCAAATTAGGATGGTGGGGAAAATCCGACAGCGACTGTGGTGGGTGCAAAGACCGCCTGCCATGGATAGGCCACAGGGAATCGGTCCGCAGCGGGCCCCCGAACCAATCCCGCCAGCCTGTGAATGGAGGTTCCACCGCCATACACCTGCTGGCAGGGATGCAGTGTTGTAATTTGGCAGACGGTGCTTGCTAGGTACCGTCCATAAAATGTTGGCGGTACCTAGCAAGCACCGTCCAACAAATTACAATGCTGCATCCCGCCAGCAGGTGTTTGGCGGTGGAACAGCCATTCACAAGCTTGCGGGGATTGGTTTCGGGGGCCGGTTGCGGCCCCCCTTGTGTTGGGGAGGTGTGGGTGCACTCATTTCACTGCACTAAGTGGCAGGCACCTTGTGGTGCCTGCCACTTAGTGTAGTGAAATGCGCAACCTGCATTTTTAGCATTGTGGCCGGTGCTGCAATCAGCAGCAGCCGCCGCAATGTTAAATTGCAAGATGCAACAGCCATGGTGGCAGTCGCATCCTAATTTAGAGTGCGGGACCGCCACATGCATGGCGGGCGATCGGTCCTAATCCCCGTCCGCCAGCCATCGTAATGACCCCCCAAATTATTAGGACCTCAGACAGGAATGTTTGTGGGTAACTTATGCATATACTACATCCAAATGAGAATAAGTACTTATTGAATGATAGTAGGTTTGGTGACATAAATTGGGCACCACTGACTGCCATATTTAATGTACTTTAAATGTTGATATAACAAGCATCTTTTTCTCTATATGTTTTTGAGTTAATCTCTACATGCGGTTGCATTTATTTGTGCCTGTAATGTTCACGTTTAATTTTTTATAGCTTTATTCGATTTTGAAATATAAAATCATAAAAGCACATTACATATATATACGCCATTACATTTCATTACACAATAAATAACATTATATTAATATAGCATTAAATCTTTGAAGGAAATCAGCTAATCATTAAGTTCATTACGAAGTATATCAAATCAGAGTCTGGAAATTGTCAGCCCTCACCCCGGGGCTGTTTCTGCCCATCGGTAAGTTACTCTCTTCACTGGTCTTGATTGGTGGTGGAGTGATGCTCTGGGGTAAAATTAGATAGTTCCCAGGTATGTATAGGTCCATCTCCTAATTGTGGCTGCCAGGTTTGAAGATATCGGACAACGTTATTATTTCTAAAGTTTATTAACACCAGGTCGCCGGGTATATCTTTCTGGAGCGGACATAGCCAGCCCACCATTCTAACACTTTGTATTCTTCCATCAATATCGGGAGGCAGGGGTCTATTTTTTGTTAGCCAAAACACCACCTTGTTTCTTAGGTCCTGTTGGCTTTCAGATTTTCCGTTTGTAAGTGCTGGCACTCCAGAGAGGACGCACAAAAACGGGGCAGCCTCCGGTGGTAATTGTATGTGATTAGGTTTTCGTGACATGTTCCCTAGATTAGAAAGTGACCCTTTATGGGGTATGAGTTCTTTATTCAACCCTGTTCTGGGGGAAGAGCTATGTGTTATTATGGGTTTTGCGGATACTTTCAGAGTGTTTGCAGGTAACATGTGTGAGGCTGCTAATTGATTTTGGTCAATCTTACTTTGTGGAGATGTTGAGGGCGCTACAGTAGCGGATAAAGACTGTATATGGTTGGAGCTTGCCATACTTTTTAAGAGTAGCGAGTTAGCCTTAGTCATTTCCTCTATACCCGCAATCCTATCCCCTAGATTATTTATTCTTTATATCAAGGGGGATATCATGGAGTTGATCATGGTTTCTATCTGGGCCAACAAAGTTGGTGGGGTAGAGGATACAGAAGTTAGTCGTTTCGTGGAATCCTTACGTGTTCTAGGGCTAAAGGTAATAGGCAATGTTGGGCTCAAGTTCAGTTGTTGCAGTTTTGCTTGGCTCCCTGTGTGTTTGTCCACATTTCGTTTTCTTTTACCCGAAGGCTCCTGGAGAGACATTATGGATTTCATGTTGCCTTTTGCAGGTAGACAAGGGGGAGTGGCCAGGAGTCTTTCCTTTGGCTGGGATAGTGCACTGGACTGGGGACTTATAATGACTGTATGACAGATAGAAGCACTAAGTTGCTCGGTCCTTGACTCGACAGCCGCATACTTAGAATTACATAAACTATTGAGTTCCTCCAGCAATGATAAGTTTTGTGCTACGGCGACTGTCTGTGGGGGAAATCGGTCACTGGAGATATAGTCTGTAGACAGTCGTCGTTCTGTTCTCTCTATTTGATAGACCATGGGTGTTGTTGTCTTGTTTAAGTAGTGGTCCAGCGTCCCCTTGGCCGTATCCCTCGTGAGAATTGGGTTTTTACACGCCCCCTTGCATGTCATGATGTGATTGGCACAGAAACAGCAATTAACCCCTAAAAGGATCTAAGAATGTCACATATCGCGATGGGGTTTTCCTTGGAGAGTACCGGAGTGTGCCTAAGAATATGAAACCAAGTTCTTTACCTCCTTTTGTAGCACGGCCAGGGGGGGTGGCCGGCCTGTCCTCTTCTGGCTTATGATGGCCTTAGATGGTCCCGCCCTTGTCCCGGGCTTCTCCCGCGCGCGACTCGAGAGGCGAGAGGCGTTCCGCTGATTTCAAGCGCCTCCGGGCATGTCTGCGGCGTCACTGGCTAGCCGGGGCAGCTGGGAGCTGTGGTTTTCCCGCTGCTGCCGGTGGGTCGTCGTGCCGTCTAAGCCGTTTCCCTCACGGCGGTCCTGGGGGCAAGGTGAAAGCCGTTGCCCTCACGGCGTGCTGGCAGGTGAGTCAATGTTTTTTATATTTTCTTTTATTATTTAAATCATTACAAATCGGATGAATTGGGAAGTACTATACATACTTCTGGCTATTTCACACTCTTATGACCTCCATTGAAAAAGGTAAATCATGCCAGCTAATAAGAGTTCATTTACTGCTTGGATTTTGGAAAGAATACCGAGTAAGTAGGAGGAGGAGGAGGGAGAAGAGTAATCAATATGGCTGACAAATAGCCCGCTCTCACTTTATAACCAGCCGCCCCACATTAAATTGATCTATTCTTTTATTACAACTGTAAAAGAGCTCCTCTGTTGTTGCTAATTTGGAAATATCTTTCCGCATTAAAAGCACCTCTGCTTTACGTTGCGACTTCCTATTGAACTGTTTTTCTACATTCATAAACTTCCGAATCCATAAATCCTAATCTCTGGTGATTTCCCTCTCCCACAACATTTTACGTGAAAATCATTAAACAATAGAATATTCTTGGCTGCTTGCAAGTTTGGTCGGTTAGCAATGTGTATCCTAAAAAAGTAATGTACCAAAACATACACTATTGATCACGTATAAAACAGCTGTGGAGGCGTTAATTTATGTAGCGAGTATCTCCTGCCTCAATTCGCATCCTTTAGTTGCCCTAAAAATATTTGTAATGCCTGCGTTTTGTTAAACATGCTTATACTTGTAATGTGGATCTTAATGTTTTATTTTAGAACATATTTCCGTCCAATTTCCGTACACGTTGCATATATTTAATGTTCTGAATTAATCAGATGCTATTAACAAATTCGGACTCAAGATTGCATCAGGTGATAATTGAGGAAAAATCAAGAGCCATAAAAGGGAGTCTAAAGGTAATCCGAAAAGGTAAATTTAATCTAAGAACACAGAGAATGTAAATTTAGTTCAAGCTATCGGTTCTGCCGAAAGATATAAAGTAATAGCCCATCACATAAGGAGGGATGTAAAACTTGAAAATCTAACAACATTAAATATGTTTGCCCCATGCTGAAATATAATTGCACTAATGTTTTATTATTGCGGTTTTGAATTGTTTAAAATCTTAGCAGCTGTCTAGGCTTAATTGGTATTTTCATTTCAGCAAGTTTGTGTGGAGAGGCACAGCTTTCACTTCTATCAATATTTTTCATTTAAACTGAAATTAGTACTGAAAAACATTGTTCTCCCACATGTTTTTTCAGTCACAGTAAAGGCGTTTATTTGAATGAACTAACTATAAAGCATTATTCAGTAGAAAGATTCGTTGCACGCTCAGGATGTAACCTAGCATTTGAAAAAATATATACAATACTTTCACAAATGAATGATTTTATTTATAGTGCATCTTAAAAATCACTGGTCCCCGTCTTTGTTTTAAATAATATATTTATTTACGAGTTGGTTGTAGACAAGATTGAATATCTGATTCTATATCGGGTTACATAGTGGTAGATAACAAATGTAGTAAAACATATCCAACAGGTCAAGCACTCCAAGGCTTTCACTGGGTGTGTAAATTGTCAATGTCTGTGTAAATACACAACTCAACATACCCTCCTGTAACCCCAGTAAATCAGGTCCATCCCCAAACGGATTTTTATCGAAAAACAAGTATTTATAACATGCAACAGTTCAAATCTAGAACAGTGAAATAATCAATAAAATCCCTTGCTGAGTCACGTCTAGCGCTTCAGGTGAGTTCACCCGAGTCCCTCCTGTCTAGAGGGTCGGACTTGTACAGAAAATAGGCCTGGACACACACAACATAAAAGTGGCCACCATTATTGAATTAGCTAGCTAAAAAAGTGGCCCAGTTTTGCAGTTTTGAACTTGTAAAGAAACACATTGTATAAGTATTTTTAAAGAGATGGAGCACGGCCTGACTTTGAGCTTGCTGCAGGCAAGGTTTATTTTAATATCGGGGTAATCAACAGTTACGAGCATTGACAATGCTAGTGGGTCTGGCTCTAAAGGATTTTGTATGGTAGGGTGTTGCATTACACGTAAATAGCATGGAAATGGATATGTATTTGTGCAGAAGCAAGGACCTGTAGAATAACATTGGTGTAGGTTAAAATGTCATGCGATAGTTGCACTGTCAAGGCAGACCTGCAAATCCATGTAGGTTAATGACTGCCCTCCCTCCAATCTGTGCTGTCAGCGAAAAAGCAACATGGCTGTATCCACACTGAGGTGAAATGGTGGCAAAAAACAATGAATTGGGATGCAGCCCAGGCAATTGCCAGTGGGTGAAATTGATTCAAGTATTCCATTTATCACCTTGGAGAGGATGTAATGCAGCGATCAGAGTTGCTGACTTGGGTGCTGGGGATTTGGGTTTTATTCTCAGCGTCGGCGCAACATACTGTGATTCTGGGCAAATCACTTAATCTCCCTGTGCCCATGGACAGTGCCTGGATACCCTAATGGGTGATAAGGAACGCTATATAAATCTGCCATCTCCCTTATTTCTTTTGCATCTGCCGCCCTAAGTGCCATAGGTATTCCCAGACTTGGGTCCTGGGCTCACTTTGACACTGGAACCAAGCTTTATCTCCCCGACGAGCCATAACTAGGGCAAAACCAGTCCTAGGTTGCTTGTGCTCTGGTTAAGGGAGGAGCTGGCCTGGCACTCGGGCTGACCTGTCCCCATGAGGGGCAAGGTCAAGACTGATTTTCATATGGCTGGGTCCAAACTAAGGAGGTATGGTGGGCAAAAAAAGATGGATGGGGATGTGGCCTGAGCGATTGCCAGTGGGTGAGAGTAATTCAAGCATTCCATCCATCACTGTGTTGTTTTTGCATTTGCCAGAAGAACATAAATTGTCATTATATCTGAGAAACTTTAATAGCATTTCAATTTCATGACTGGACCCTTGAAAGTTCAACTCTAGGCAGCAGGATAAATAAAAGTATTTTTTACGGAAGCACACAACTGCTGCCCAATTGAAACATATACTCTTGGGTCCCAATGTGAGCGGAGCAAAAGCCCCTTTCTAGTAATGCTCACACAAGTGTCTAGTGACAGCTACGCGGTCAAGCCAGACCATAACTATCTAGTGAGGCTCACATAATGGTTTGGTGACAACTACGTTGTTGAGCCAGAACATATCTAGGGATGCTCCATGCTTAGAGGAAGTGTTCTTGACAACCTGGGAAGCATCCTCCTGCCCAGCTGGGAGAACAGCAGACCTCATTACCTGTTACTGGTTACAGTAGCTCGTCGTGGTGATCTTGTCACAGCTCTGAACATCAGGTTCAGCTTGCACTTTAACACTAGTTCTCCAGACACATAATGTAGTTACTGGCTCTTTGAAAATTGTGTTGTGGGTGTTAGGCTTTTCTAAGTGCTTACTCCCCATCTAGACCAGAATAATTTAGCCAACTTCCGCCCCATTTCCTTGTTGCCATGGATGAGCAAACTGCTTGAGAAGCACATTAATAACATCTTAGTGGAACATCTTGAGTCTAACGAACTGCTCTGTGCTTCTCAAACGGGCTTCCGCCCCCAACATGGGACGGAGACAGCCCTATTAGCAGTTACCGAGGAGGCCAGAATCGTATTAGACCAGGGAGGAAAAGCGGCCATTATATTATTAGATCTTAGCGCCGCGTTCGACAAGGTTAACCATGCCACATTATTACATCGTCTTAGTGGCATGGGAGTGTCGGGCGCGGCTGGGAAGAACGCTTCTTCCAGGTTTTTGAAGGAGAAGTTGTTTCTTCCAAACAGCCACTCAGTTGTGGGGTGCCTCAGGGCTCTGCCCTGAGCCCCACACTTTTTAATGTCTATATGAGGCCCCTCGCACAGATTGTCCATCCATTTGGTGTCTGTATAATCACCTATGCAGACGACACTCAGCTTGTGGTATCATTGAACAATGCTGAGGGGTCGTCTAGCACTCCGAGTACCTGTCTTGAGGAGGTCGCCAGATGGATGGAGCTCTCCTGCCTTAGATTAAATGGGGAAAAGACGAGGTTATGCTGTTGGGGAACCCTTCACCTTCCATTCTGGTCCCTATTTGGCCCCCCTGTCTTGGTCCTTCCCCCAAACCCCAGATAAAGAGCCTAGGAGTCTGGTTAGACAGATCACTCGACTTCACTGTCCAGGCAACCAAGACATCTGCTACTTGCTTCGGACTTATGAAAATGCTCCGGAAAGTCCTCCCGTTATTGCCGTTCCAGGCGGGGAGAATCATGGTTCAGGCTCTGATCCTCTCCCGCCTGGATTACGGCAATGCACTTTATCTTGGAGCTCCTCTGGCCGCAATACATAAGCTCCAGGTTACCCAAAATTGTGCAGCCCGATTGCTCTTCCAGATCCCTCGATGGCAGTCGGCCAGACCTGCCTTAAGGAAGTTACACTGGCTTCCGGTAGCAGCCAGGTACAATTTAAATCTATGTGCCTGGCTCAGAAGGCCCTTCGCAAGACAGGCCCATCCATAATGTTTCCCTTGGCCATTCCCTATTCCCCTTCAAGAGCCCTACGATCCAGCGTTTTGCACCTGGCCACTACGACCAAAATAAATAAAGCCCGCTGGGGTGGTCGCTCATTCTCGCACAATGCCGCCAGAATGTGGAACTCCCTCCCGCTTGCCCTGAGAGAGAACAACAACCTGCTGACTTTCAGGAGACAACTAAAAACTCATCTGTTTGCAAAAGCTTAATAGCACCCTATCCTGTTGTCAGAACGGTCCTGGCTAAAGCGCTGCGAGGCCTCAGGGTAGTTACGCGCTATACAAGTTTAATTTTCATTTAATTTCATTCATTCACTAGGGTTCTGTTTGCCCTAGCTGTGGGGGCACCAGAGCTGAAGGACCCACAACCAAGGTTAAGGATGCAGCAAAGGATTAAACCTGGGTGTTAACCCTTCAGCAACATATGCCTCTCAAAGCTTCAAATGATTAAGTCTCCCATCTTTAATAATTTTGTGTTCCTGTAGTGTGTATCTTATCAGTCCCAATTTGTGCCATAAACACTGGGCTTCCTGCCCAGCAACCTTCCTGTATCATAATATGATTTTCATGCTCAAAGTGGGTGTTTTGCTCCTCTCCCAGTGTAGCTCTCCCCCAGCCCCAGGAATGTCATCAATCCCCATCCGTTTGGGTCTGCAGTCCACTTCTCCATCTTGCATTTTTCTAGGACATGGGCTTCCCTAAAATGGACTCTACACCATGTTAACTACTCTCACAGGCACACATACATGCAGTCTTTAGCACACACAAACATGTGCGCACTTCACAGCGCTACATTCCTCTCATGTAGGCCAAGTGTGTTGTGAATACAGAAAAGAACAGAGTCGGAGGGCTGAGTGATAATTTGCGCTGAGTGGTGACAAGGGAGTCCCTGTGTGCACAATCAAGCAAGCTCTAAGGATAAGGAGATGGCCATCCACTATCAACCAAACCGGTATTGAAAATCAATACCATGTATGAATCAAAATCACAATATATCCTGAGCTAAAATACAAGTGGTAGGTACAATCATTTGTGCGTCGAGAAGTCTTCGTTTCTTCTTTCATTCACAAAAATGTTTTCTTCCCAAACACAGTCTAGCCGCCAACACGTATTTCGTCTATCGTGGTTCTGGCCACAGACTTCTTCAGGGCTGTAGCTAGGCTACCATATTGTTATCGTCATGTGTGGAATTGGGGCTCCAATGGAAACCAGAAACCCCTGATCTCCACCTCTACTAGATGGCCTCCCCAGATCACAGATGATGCATCAGTCACTACTGTTAACTATTGGTGGGTTAAGCACAGAACCCTGCTGCAAGTCAGATTAATTTCTGCTTGCCACCAATGATGGTCCTGGGCTGCCTTCTCTGAGAAACAGATGGTGTCGGACAGACTGCCTGGTCCTGAGCCAACTGAAACCACATTTTTCACTGAAAGGATCATATGTGCCATGAAACAGGAGAATGCATAAGGCTAGGAGTCCAAGCAGCTTCAGAACCAAGATAAAACCCGAAACATCAGGCTATCCTAAATGTCCCATACTCAACACGCTGGTGGAGTGGCCTTGAGAACCACGGAGTCTAGGACAGGCCCTTTCAAGAAAAATGTCCATGCATACAGGTAATCTCTGGCTCAGTGATGTAGAACTCCAGGGATGACAAGAGGACAATCCTCATCCAGAGGTAGTCAGTGACTAACTGCGGTTAGCCCTTCTTGAGGAGCCAGTTATTGAGGTATGGGAATACATGTATCCCCGACCTTTGAAGATGAGCGGAGACGCTCCACCATCACAATTGTGAACACCCTAAGTGAGGCAGTCAGGTAGAATGGCAAACTGGAAGTTTTCTGAGCCCACAGTGAACCTCTGGTAGTATCTGTGGAACTGCAACATCGTCATATGACTATCATCAAAAGACATAACCCAGAAGGGCACAGGAAAGAAAGACCCTAAGCCAGTTTGAGCATTTTTAATTTGTCTTCTAAAAAAGGAATTCAGGGGTCTGACATGGGTCTGAAACCTCCATCATTCTTGAGGCATGAGTAAGTAGACGGAATAACGCCCCTTGCCAATCTCTGCCTCCAGAACCCTCTTTATGCCACCCTTAACCAGGTGAGGGTTGACTTCTTGCATAACAATATAAAAATTGTGGCATGTCCTGGTTAAGATTTGTTCTGTTACTAGCGGGTGTTGGGAGGGGGGGTTGTGAAAAAATGGTAGGGCACAGCCCTCTGAAAGATTTGTAACATCCATTGAGCTGACAAGATATATTTCCATCCAGGAAGGAGAAATTGGACACTGCTCCATACTGGCTGGCTGTTGCTATGGAAGGGTAAATCAAAGCAACTTTGTGGCTGCTGCAGCAGCAGGCGAGGAAGGAGAAGACTGCTGCTCTTGCTAATGTGAACTGCTTCGGTCGCTACAGCTCTGAGCTGCAAATGGTCTGGGCCAGCTGCTTAACTGGCTGAGATGGTTACTGCTGGCTGCAGTCTTGTTAATGAAATTGTTGAATCTGCAAGAACGACCCTTTGGAGCGGGCTGTGGCACAACTATCTTTCAAATGTTCCAATGCAGAGTTGACCTTTTGCCAAAAAATCCTGAGTCATCAAAACAACATGTTCATCAGGGGTACCCTGCTCTGTCAAGCACCAGAACATACCTTGAAAACACTGCTGCATGCATCCATGCATGTTGCCTAAGCATTGCACTAGTACCTATGGTACAACCCATAGTCTGTGGTATTAAGGTCAACTCGTAATGCTTACCGGAGTGAAACAGCTGGAAAGATTTCGCTGCCCATGCCCTAAAATGAGTGAGCATATCAACCCAGAAGACCCACAGTATTCAGAGAATTTAAAGCCAGACAGATTAGGAGAACATGTTTTTGAAGGCTTCAATACGCCTATATTCCCTGTTTGAAGGAGCAGAAGGAAAGGAATTTGGGCTGACCTTACTCACTAACATATGCACCATGGCTTTCTGAAATCAGGTGATGACTTAGAAATGCAGGGTCAACGGGGGACAGACTATGCTGCCTTGCCATAAGCTGACTGACCAGAGTGGCTGAGTTTGGTTTTGTCCTAGTGGCCATGAGAATATCCGTAAGTGCCTCATTGAAGGGCAATAAGGGTGCTGTTGAGGTTGGCCCTAGTGGAAGAATATAGTAGGTAGGTCAAGGTCTTATGCTGCCATGCACAGCACAGCTGCACTTCATCCATTGGTGGACAGGTGAGGATTTAAACTCTGGAGAACTTGTAGGTCCAGGTTCCTGCATCTGTTTAAATGGGAGGAGAAAGTTGTCCACCTCCTCACGATTGTAGTTGTAACAAGAAATGCGCTACAATTCTTGGACTGATTCCGAATCAGAGACAAACAAGGCCTCCAACCTTTGGTAGAACTGGAGTCACAGAAGAGGCTGCGAGTTAGGTTCAGTTATGCTTGTTTATGCTTTGCTTATTTCATAGCACAACGGACTTGGTACAGGCCAATATTTGCTCTGGATAGGAGACTGGTATCAGTACTGGATCCAGCAAAGGAACCGGCCATGGCACAGGCACTCAAGGGACCAGTGTGGTCCTTGTGAAAGTCTGGACAGGTGTAAGCATGGAGCCAGTTGCAAATCTTGCATACAGTCATCTGACACCAGAGAAGGGACTGCTGGCAGAAGTGTGACTAGTGGTCCTTGCAGCCCAGTGGAGCCTGAGAGTACTACAGTTTTTGTCAGAAGCATACTACACATTTGCCATAAGGCTTCTTCAAAGGCCTTTAACCGCTGTGGGGTCAACAGCACCCCATGGGAATTTGGGGTGGACCAGGACAAGCTGCAGAACTGGATGAGACAGGTTCTTGGAGTGCTGATTGCACAGTTTCATTCCTGATTTCGAGGGGCGAGAGGGTGTTGAATCCTTGCAACTCCGACATTCCATAGATTTCGAATTACCCGATGACGGCGAGCTGGGCTGGATTTTAGCACAGGAACGGCCCTGAAATCTGGAGCAGGACAGATGCTTCAAAAACAATCTCTTCTTGCATTCAGCTACAAACTTTGCAAACTGCTCTTTAAACACCTTTGGGAACATCGAGGTATGCTAATCGCACAATTTTGAATCGTGACAGGAGGCCAGGTACCAAAGAGACAAGTTTTAGAATCCGAGGCGGACATCTACTTCCTGCAATCATGGCACAGCTTGAACCCTGTGGTTTGAGGGGAGACATTTTCTTCCTGCTCCGCACCAAACAGCGTGGAAAGAAAAGAGCAGACGTCAGGACACAGGTAATGTAATGTAACAGAATAAGACTGCACCGCCTCGCAGCGTCCAGGAGTTACTGTTTGATACTTCATCGGATCCAGCTGACCCATGAATATACTAAATATGAAGAATCTGAGAATAGAAGTATTCAGCAAAATTCCCATTGCAATGTAGGGAGCACCATTTGAACGCAATATTAGAATCAACAACTTAAAAATAACAGGTTCTGAATGAGGCCTTGATGAAATCACAACAGAGTACTACACAATTGACTGGATTAGGAGTAATGGAAAGCACATAGCTTGAACAATTAGCCTAAAAAATATCTACTAAGTGGTGGGAACTAATTTCAAAGTTTGTCAAGCCTCCTGCATAACAACACTGACATTAAAGTGAGGCTGATTACAGTCTGTATTAGAATCTGTACCACCATCCATATCCATGTTAGCCTTCTTCGGCATGATGTCAAACAGAGGCACATGCTGCTCAACAGGCTGGGGAATCAGATCTAGTAAAGTAACTGTGCCAGAGTGGTGTGTAACGAGGCTGAAACAGGATTTGTTTCAAATTTGCATTGGTAATCTCATGAACGACGGAAGTACTTGGAAAAGGTGTATGCTTCACCACCCTGTATGCAACAGATGTCAGTAAAGGATGAGATAAATGAAACATCACGGTACAGGAGGAAGCACATTTGACTGAAAATATATAAGAAAGAATGGGTGAACGAGGTGTGAAAGAAACCTTCACCGAACCCAATACCCCAGTGAGAAAACAGCAGGATGAGTATGACATCACTCCTTGGTGTCTAAAATAAATCCTAGCTAGGAACACAAAAAAAGATGTGACATATCAAATTACGGCCTCAAATAAGAAGCCCCAATAGTTGCCCTAAAAAATGTAGTCACAGTCATTTGATAGTCTCGCCGCTTGCTACTGCGGGGGTCATTGCCACAACCAGTTCCAAAGTATCTTAACCCCTTCGATGCTTGTGACAAGGTCAACTCGTCATGGGCGCTACCTGCGCTGTGCGTGTGACGAGTTGACCTTGTCATGTAACGCGGGATATTTGAAATCCCAGCACCCAGCGGGAAAACCGCTAGCGCGCATGCGGATAATCACACTTTTTTGACTTTTTGTAATCCTTCTCACCTTCTGTGCCGCTTGTATTAGACGAAATCAATGGAACATGAAATCCTACAGAAGGCATTGGTATCAGTGACACTAAAGAAACAGTAATATCTTCTTCTCCCACCAAATGGTGCTAAATGATAGGTAAGAGGTTTAGGCTTTTTTAGGGTTTGCAAAGAATGTGCATTGAACCAGGTAACAATGGAACAGAAGCATCAGGATGCAGGAGGGAGCGAGCCTCGGCTTCTGATATTTGACATTGGGCCGCCTGTTAACTTTTCCAGGGATTGCACTCTACAATCATGAACTTTGCCTCTGCTGTTTGGTTATTTACTAAGAAAGAAGTACTCCTTAAAGATATGTAAATAGCCTTATTCAACTGAAGCCACTTCGTACAGCAGAAATTCTTTTTCTGTCACTATGGGCCTTATTTAGAAATATGAGGTGAGGCCAGCCATCTGCCAAGGGGCAATCTTCGCCACTATAGCAGACTAATGCCTGCCATATTGAGAGATTTTTTTAGGTTTTTTTAAACAAGTTCGCAAAGATGGAATTGGTTTTTGAAAAAGAAAACAAATATGAATGACCCCAATACCATGGGAGGTTTCTACCTAGCTGAAGGGGTCATTTTTAGGTCGAGCCTAAACAGTGCTTACACTGTCAGGCGTGCTGTTGTATGTGCTTTGTGGGGTCAGACTCCTCCTTTGCTTTGGCTTCTGTTTGTGTCATTAAAAAATGGTAGCCTGCACATGGGTACTAGTTGCTGCATGTCCCACCTTTTGTCTGAAGTTAACGCCCATGTAACATTGGCTCGTGGAAGAGCAGCAACGCACATGCTGCTTGTGTGCCTTGTTTTCTAATGTAACCCATTCATGGACATGGCCGGTCATCAGCACTGACATCAGGAGGGTCAGTGTGAACTTGCCCAATGAGACAACACTTTTGTGTCATACAGAGACTTACTGATAGGTGGGCCACTGCAGTGATCACATTTTAAACAGGTCAGCCAGTTCCCGCTGCTGCTCAGCACTTTGGTTCATTAATATGGGCACACAGCATGCCTGCCGAGTTCACGCGTCCATCCCTGCACAGGAACGAGATTGGCACCAGGTGAGCAATAATGTAGACTGGTCCCTGTTAAGCATGCGCCACACTGGGGAACACAGTCCCTCGCCTCTGTACGGGTCATGGCTGGGCACATTGATTTTAGGGTAATTTTGGTAATAAAAAGCAGCGTTGACCCTCTCTTCACTCCTGCGCCCCCTTCATTTCTAAGTCAGTACCTGTCTCTTGTCCTGTTTTTCAATGTAATGCTGTTCATCCGGTGTGGGAATCGGCTCTTTCATTGTATCTTGGCCTTCTTTTTCCTTCCACGCCCTTTCTACCTTACAGGTCTCTCTCCTAGCATTAGTGTACCTTGTTAGGCTTGTCACATTTCAGAGAGCCGGCTTCTTCCTACTCTCTGTCTCTAGCCTTATTTTTGGCCTTGCCTTTTTGGTTTGCTCCACCTAACAACCCTGTGCTTCTTTCTTTCTTTAGCTCCACACACCAACCCTTAAATTTCCTCTCTGTAATATTTCAAGTACTTAGAGCCTCTGCTGTGTGCGAATAGAAAATATGTCTCCTTAAAACACAGCTCTCCAGTCAGAGGGATGTGACAATACAATGTCCAGGGCAAGGAAGAGGGGGTGTGAGTTCAGGATACCTCCCGGCATGTGCCCTGCTGGGGCAGGTTGGGGGCCGGAAGAGCAGAAAGGCCTCCTGTGCAGCCCTGCTTGCAGTCCCTGCACTCTGCACTTCCCAGGCCTCCCTTACACACAGAGCCTGGCTTTGAATATGCACCAAATGGCTCATGTGTGAGAGTTTTGAACAGGCAAATATGGAAAGGAGGCAGAGCCTTCCAGCAGGATGCACACTCCTGTGGAACGATATGAAACCCTCCATCTCACAGCTCCCAAGCCCCCCACAACTGTCACTGAGGACCCGCCATTCTAAAGTTAAAAATACCAAAAGTTTGCAGGGCTAAGTTAGCTTCCTTTCCTTCTGTCGCCTCCTCTTTGCCTTGTTCCTCCCTGGTTCCCCAGCTCCTCATTCCCACCTGTACCACCTCCTCGGCTGGGGCAGCGCACTATCTGGTAACTGTGTGTATGAGTACAACCCGGAGGACTTCTTTTCCCGGTGTTGTATGCGCGTGGCTGCGATGGAGTTTGGCATTTACATCCGGACTGTGGAAGTGAACCTGTAAGTGGACGGGCATGCTGCAGGTTGTGGCTGCAGAAGAGCAAGTTACTTACCTTCGGTAACGCTTTTTCTGGTAGATACAGTATCTGCCTGTGGATTCCTCACCTTGTGAATATCCCCTTGCGTCAGCAACATTCGGAAATTCTTTTTGTAGCTTTGCGCCGACGTGGACTTGGACGTCATTGAGACACGGCATCGCTTGCGACTCCGCTGACATCACAGACACCTACAATAGACCCACGCCGGCTTGATGACATCAGTTCCGCCCTTTTTTCCGTGCCTTCGAGGCACACGAACGGACCAATGACAGTAGATATATACACAGTATACACAGTACACAATAGTCAAGGTAACACACACAGTGTGAAGCAGATGCAGTAAAACATTTGAAATAACACATTTTCTTGACCATGAAGTAAATACATTACAGTAACTCTGGTATAGAAGAGTGGACACCGGAGAGGCGGGTGGGTCAGTGAGGAATCCACAGGCAGATACTGTATCTACCAGAAAAAGCGTTACCGAAGGTAAGTAACTTGTTCTTCTGATAGATACATCTGCCAGTGGATTCCTCACCTTGTGAATAGAGTCCCACAGCAGTCCCCACTCCCGGAGGAGGGTGTCCACTCTTCTAAACCAGGAAGTCCTGGAGGACAGAACGCGCAAAGTGACCTTCCCTCCTCACTTCGGTATCCAAGCAGTAATGCTTCGCGAAAGTGTGGAGGGAGGTCCAAGTTGCGCTCCTGCAAATATCCTCTACAGACACACCTCTAGACAATGCTGAGGTTGACGACTTAGCCCTTGTAGAATGCGCCTGTATACCCTCTGGTGGTTCCGTACCAGCCAAAGAGTAGCAGATCTTAATGCAGAGGACGATCCATCTTGACAATGTTCTTTTATGGAACACTCTTCCTTTTTTACAACCAGCAAAACCAATGAAGAGCTGGTCATCCATACAAAAGTCTTTCGTTCTGTCCATGTAATAGCTTACCGCCTTCTTAGGGTCTAGACGATGCAATCTCTCCTCCTCCTTGGAAGGGTGAGGGGGAGGATAAAAGGTAGGGAGGGTAATGGATTGTCCAAGGTGGAAAGGAGTCACCACCTTAGGGAGAAAAGCAGCCCTGGTCCTAAGAACCATTCGATCAGCATGAATGGTCAAAAATGGGGGCTTGAAACTAAGAGCTTGAAGCTCACTTACCCTCCTTGCTGAGGTTATTGCAACGAGGAAGACTGTCTTTAGAGTCAAAAGCCTCATAGGACATTTGTGAAGGGGCTCAAAAGGAGCACCCATTAAAAAGGTCAAGACAAGATTTAAGTCCCACTGAGGCACAATAAAAGGAGTAGGAGGGAACTTATTTGTGAGGCCCTTCAGAAACCTTAAAACTACAGGAGACTTAAAAAGAGATGGCTGGTCTGGCAAGCAGAGAAAAGCCGACAGCACTGAAAGATAGCCTTTAACTGTGGCAACAGCAAGCCCTTGCTGCGCCAGAGAAAGAGCAAACTGAAGAACATCAGATAAATGTGCTTTCAAAGGGTCAATAGATTTCTCTCCACACCATGCAACAAATTTTGACCATCTGTATGAATAGAAGGACTTAGTGGAGTCACGCCTGGCTGATAAGACGACATCCACCACATCAGGCGGGAGAGAAAAGGAATTCAGGTTGCCCCGTTCAATCTCCAGGCATGAAGGTGTAATGTCTGGAGGTGGGGGTGTAGAACCTACCCCTCCATCTGAGAGAGGAGGTCTGCCCTGAAAGGGAGACGGAGCAGCGGGTGAGAGGAGAGGTGGAGAAGATCTGTACACCACACCCTTCTTGGCCAATCCGGGGCGATCAATATGGCTTGGGCCCGGTCTTGGCGAATCTTCCTCAGAACCCGAGGAATTAATGGTATGGGCGGAAACGTGTAAAGGAGTGAATTTCCCCAACTCAACTGAAACGCGTCCCACAAGGCTCCTTGCATCGGATACTGGAGACTGCAGAATGCCAGGCATTGAGCATTCTCGTGAGTGGCAAACAGGTCCACCCGAGGAGTTCCCCACATCTGAAAGATGTCGCAAACTACCTCTGGATGGAGCCTCCACTCGTGGTCGGCCGAGAACTGCAGGCTGAGATTGTCTGCACGAACGTTCAGAACCCCGGCCAGATGATTTGCCATCAGACAAATCTGATGGTCCTGAACCCAGGATCAGAGCCGCAGTGCCTCCCTGCTGAGACACTGCGACCCCACTCCTCCCCGTTTGTTGATGTACCACATTGCGGTCATGCTGTCCGTCAGGACTTGAACCGACTGACCGCGAAGGGAAGGGAGGAAGGCCTTAAGCGCCAAACGTATTGCCCGCAATTCCAGAAGGTTGGTGTGAAGCAACCTTTCCTCTGGAGACCAAAGACCCTTGACCTCCAGATCCCCCAGATGAGCACCCCACCCTAGAGTGGATGCATCCGCTATTACTGTGGCCACTGGATGAGGCAGATGAAAAGGCTTCCCTTGAGACAGGTTGCCTTCCACGCCCCACCAAGACACATCCGCTCCAGCTTCTCTGGAGATCCTCACTGACTCTCTGAGATCCCCGTTGTGTTGATACCACTGCCTGCGGAGACACCACTGGAGCGCCCTCATGTGCCAGCGTGCATGGTTGACCAACAGAATGCATGAAGCCATCAGACAGAGCAGGCGAAGGACCTTCAGGACTGGAACAACCGCTTCACTGTAATATAAAGGAATAATTTCCTGTATGTCGCAAATCCTTTGAGGAGGAGCGAATGCACGACACAGTTGTGTCCAGTACGGCACCTATGAACAGGTTGCGCTGGGAAGGCACCAGGTGAGACTTGGGTACATTTATTGAAAAACCCAACCTGTACAACAACTGGGTTGTCTCCTGCAGATGTTGGAGCACTTTCTCTGGAGACTCTGCTTTGATCAGCCAGTCGTCCCAATAAGGGAATACCGGGATCCCCGACCTTCTGAGATGTGCTGCCACCACTGCCATCACCTTGGTGAAGACTCGAGGCGCAGTAGTAATTCCAAAAGGAAGAACCGCAAACTGGTAGTGTTGCGACCCCACCGTAAAACAGAGATACTTCCTGTGCGACTTCAGGATTGGTATGTGAAAATACGCATCCTGCAAGTCGAGCGACACCATCCAGTCTTCTTCCAGCAGCACCTGAAGAACCTGTGCAAGGGTGAGCATCTTGAATTTCTCCTGTTTCAGATAGAGATTCAAGATCCTGAGATCCAGAATTGGACAAAGCCTGCCATCCTTCTTAGGGATCAGGAAATACCGGGAGTAGCATCCCTGACCCCTTTCCTGCTCTGGAACCACCTCTATCGCACCCTTTCTTAACAGAGTCTGTACTTCCTCCTGTAGAAGTAACAGATGTTCCTCTGTGCAATAACCTTGGCAAGGAGGGTAATTGGGAGGGAATTCCCGAAAGGGAAGGGCATACCCATTTTCTACGAGATTGAGAACCCAAAGATCAGATGTAATCGATTCCCAATCCCGTAGAAAGTAGGTAAGCCGACCCCCCACCGGACCCTCATGATCCTGAATGGCGGATCTAGGGCTGCTTTTCTGAGGCAGGGGGGTTGAAAGAGAGGGAGGTAGAAGCTTGACGTCCTCAAGAACGAGCCTTTTGTTTTCCCCTGTTTGACCTATACAAGGTATTTTGCTGCTGCTGCTGCTGCTGTTGTTGCTGCTGCTGACCTTGTCTATAGGTCCGAAATGAAGAGCGTCCAAATCCTCTGAACTTCCTGGTCGTTGAACCTCTTACTTGAAGACCCAGAGATTTAGCAGTTGCTCTGCTGTCTTTAAACCTCTCTAAGGCTGTATCTGCCTTCTTGCCAAAGAGTCCAACTCCATCAAATGGCAGATCCAACAGTGCTGCCTGTATGTCTGCAGAAAAATCAGAGGATCTTAGCCAAGCTGACCTTCTTGTGGCTACCGCAGTGCCCATGATCCGTGCCACAGAATCAGCAGTATCTAGACCTCTTTGGATAACTTGTCGTGCTGCTGCTTGAGTATCAGACAACACCTCCTCAAAGTCACCCCTGCAGTCATCCGGGATCTTAGGAACTAACGTGCACATTGAGTCCATAAGTGCGTGCACATACCTCCCCATGAGACAAGTGGCATTTGTTGACTTTAACGCTATACTTGTGGAGGAGAATGTCTTCTTGGCCACTTGATCTTGCTTCTTAGCCTCCTTGTCACCAGGCACTTGGGGAAAAACACCAACTGACTTCTTAGAACATGCAGCCTGAATCACCAGGCTTTCAGGAGAAGGGTGAGATGTTAAAAAGGCAGGGTCTTCTGGTGCCACCCTATATCTCCTCGCCACACTTTTTGATACAGCAGGTGCAGAAAGCGGCTTTTTCCACACCTCCATAATGGGTTCAGTTAAAGCCTCATTAAATGGGAGTAACGGCTCCACTGCTGAGCTCTGTGAATGTATTACTTCCGTCAGCAGATTTGACTTCAATTCAACAGTTGGTAATGTCAAATCTAAAAGACCTGCTGCTTTCCTCATCACCACATGATATGGCTGGACGTCCTTCGAAGGCGCATCTGGACCTGATGGTAATTCCCACTCTGGGAAAAAATCTAGGCCACTAGCATCAGCCAGCTGTTCGAAGCAATCCTCATCCAGCTCACCTTCCTCCATATCTGGATGAGACTCGATGTACCTTTGTTCCTCCATGAGTCATTTTGCTTCCCTCCTGTACCTCTCCTTTACGCGCCTCGCAGCCGGATCCACCATCGACTCCGACGGAGCCGGAGCCGACGTCGGTACCGAATCCGGTGGCCCAGTTGGAAGCTCCAGAGGTCTGCTTGGAGCAGGCGACGCCGGTACCGGAGTCGTCGACTTCGGCCGAACCGGTGATGACCACGGTGGAGCCGGATACTGCCACGGCGGCAAACGGGCTGGCATGAACGGAGCCGGAGCATAAGAGTGTGGAACACCCAAATTAAATCCCAGTGGACCCATGGGACCCGAAGGTGCACCAGAGGGGTACCATGCCCTTGAGAATACGCCCTACATAGCGTTCAGGAACGCTGATGGGTCTTGGCCTGGTGCAGGAAAAGGTGGATGAACACCCTCAGACATTTCTTGAGGTGGGATCGAATCCGGCTCTTCTACAGGCGCCGATTCTTCCTCCTCCACAGGGACTTCCTCCTCCTCTTCTCGAGCCGGTGAAGGCGTCGGAGACTGATTAAAAGCCGGAGCCGGAGATTAAACTTGCGACTCCGAAGGCGAGGCCTCCCCTTCCCGATCCGTATTCTCATGCGGCAGGATTACCTTCGATCGAACCTTTTTGGGCGACCTCGACTTCGAGCACGACTTCTGACCCGAATGACGTCGAGATTCATGCCTCCTTCTCTTGTGCTTCTTATGCGACCTCGAAGCATGGTCCGACGAGGACTTCGAAGCCGACGCCTCTCGAGATCTTGATCTTGACTTCGACCTCGTCCTCCTCGTGCGGGATCTTGAAGTCTTTCTACCCTTGTCGGCCATCAGCTTCGCCACAAGAAGCTTGGTTTCCTTCTCTCGCAAGGCCTTTGGATTGACTTTTCGGCAAGATGAACATCCATCCACGTCGTGGTCGGAGCTTAAACACCAGATACAGTCCTGGTGCGGATTCGTTATGGACATCATCTTCCCGCTCTCCCTGCAGAGCTTGAATCCGGTCTTCTTTGCCAACATTTTAGGGAGACAAAGAAGCAAGAAAACAAGAAAACAGGGAAAATAGTAACAGAGTTACCAAAAGCTACTGAGTATCCCGAAACCGTTAGCGTCGACAACGCGGAAAAAAGGGAACTGATGTCATCACGCCGGCGTGGGCCTATTGTAGGCGACGGTGACGTCAGCGGAGTCATGAGCGATGCCGTGTCTCTATGACGTCCAAGTCCACGTCGGCGCGAAGCTACAAAAAGAATGTCCGAATGTTGCTGACGCAAGGGGATATTCACATGGTGAGGAATCCACTGGCAGATGTATCTATCAGAAAGCAACAGATTGCATTCTAGGGAGGTAAGAAACAGCAAACAAGATCCAAACTTTATTGCAGGAGGGGAGCGAGCGTGGAGATGATGGTGGGGGCTGAGCTCATCCTTCAGCCCCGGGCATTACAGCGAGACAGTGAGTGAGAAAGAGAGAGGTCAGTAAGTATGGGAATTGTTGAGTACTTTCACAGATTCGTTTTTTAGGTCTCGCCTAGCGACGCAGCGCATGCGCTTCTCACCTTGGCGAAACGTATTGTTGTCAGTTTCTGTTTGGAAGTGGGACAGGAGCAGTGCACGCTCCCGGACAGGCGATGTGCACGTTCACGGCTTCGGCTGGCTCGGGGGCACTGCTCTCTTCCCCTCACGCTGCCTATGTTTGCTCACATTTTGTCCCCGTAATGTGAGTCCGATCCAGAGCTCCATGTGACGTGCACTGGGGTGGCGAGGGCCCTTTTATTTTTACTTTTAGTTTTCTGTTTGACTGCCGGGGTTAGTTCAGTTTTCTTTTTCCGATTATCAGTGCAAGAACAGAATGAAAAGAACCAACCAGGACAACACACATGCATACGGAGGTGTATACACTACACATTTCTGTACATGATGCATTTTACCCTAGTCAAGCTGTTAAGTAGTACTTGAAATAATAGCTGTTTGTTTCCCAAGTCGACCGGCTCGAACGCTGTGTTGGCTGTAAAGATTTGGAGATGCGACCTCCAAGTTGCACTCCGATTTCCACAGTAGGAAATTTAATCGACTAAGATTCACGGTTATCTGGTGGTTAAGTGTGCCAGCTAGGACGTTAAAGTGGTGAGGGGGCCAGATGCAGAAGTCAGTTATGCAACAGCCCACAGCTTCCAGCACTACTATAAAAGCTCAGGTGCTCAATGTGCCTGCTGCAGGGCACCACGTATTATTTCCAGGTCACAGATTCGAATCCTAGAACTTTGGCCTAAAGTTTCATTCATTTCATGTCACGTTCCAGATGGAAAGTACAGGTAATTGTTTCCAGTCCTGGTCAGATAGCCCAGAGGGTTATGCAGCCTCAACAAAGACCTGGGATTATTGTGCATGGAAACGTTTAAATGCAGACAGCGCTAACCCACGTTTTCATACTTTTCAGGGTAAGAAGCTAAGTGTTCTTGAATTAGGTAGTAAACAATGCTACAGTAATTAATGCTTACTATTAAACACAAAAAAGAAGTTGCATCCTCTGTACATGGGCAATATTAGTATAATTAATAACCCAGCGCTACAGTGTATTTATTATGTTATAGGGTGATAACTGACAGCCTTCAGGTCTGCGCTTGCACAGAGGACTTAAGGGCATCGGTTTATTGGCTATTTAATATCAGCTAAAATATCTAGACTCTGTACAGGCAGCTCCTATTGTACACCACCTACCGCCGAGTGCAAGTAAGTGCTTCACCCACCACTAATAAACAAGCGTTAAAAATGCAATTGGTCTCGCCTTTCATTAAGTTGAAGCCATTTGCTTTGCTATACAAACCCATTAGCAAAGCAAATGGCTTTAACTTAATCAAAGGTGAGACCTGTTGCATTTTCAATGCTTGTTTATTTACTTTTGTCACATCTTTCCAAAGGAGGGGACCTACAAATATGTCACAAACAGTACTTATTATTTCAGCTACTCTCAGCCCTTGCACTACCACCAACGTGAGTTTTCTGACTTACCTTTGACATGCCCATAATATGACTTTTTTCAACTTGCTATCTTGGCTTCGATTCACCATGCCATTTTGCCTAATGTCACGCTCAGCTCTGTACTTCTATGCCGTAAACACAGATTGCTGCCCTAATGAAACTGTGCTGTGCCCTGTGTCCCAGGGCCCACATGTCCGAAAAAGCAGCAGGATTCTGCCATCCCTGCAGCACTAAAAGTAACTTCTCGCTGCCCCGCCCCACAATGGATTTGTGACTACATTATTAACAACCCCGCTTTCTTCGGTTAGGCGTGGCTTTATCAATGTGGATTCCTGCCTTCACAAGTTGAAGCCAACGGGACTGGCATGGATAGTGGCAGGCAATATTATGTTGCTGGCTTTGCAATTGGTAAAGCAAGAGTGTACACAAATAAAGCTCGGTCTATGTACCATGACCTTCATATGGCCTCTTGCTACTTTAATCTGATGCTCGTTGGATCCAGGTTCTGTATTAATATTATATTAATGCACTTGCCTGTTCATAGTAACAAGACATGCATTTCAGAACTCTCATCTCTGGCTTTTGATTACAGAGATGTGTTGCTGGTAATCCATTAATAGCCATTAATATAAACAAATCCATACAATACATTGGTTTCTTCTGGTCTTGTGGCTTCTTTTGGCTCAGTTGATGACAAGTGATGAATCCAAGGAAAGCAGGACTGCATACAGTGCAGTTTAGCTGGAGTGATCTGGCACTGCGAAATGTTAGTTCCCAAGAGAAGAATGGACTGTGCAGCAAAGAAGACACTGACACTAAGTTCACTTGGGTATTCAGAGGCCAAGGATAGAATGAGAGTTGAGAGAGCACAATTGCCTACAGGTGACCATTCACTAGAGAGCAAGCTGTTGGAATTCTACTACTCACAATGCCACTCTGCTATACGCCATTCTACATTACTCCACTCAAAGCCACTTTATACCACTCCACTTTATCCAGTCTAATCTACGCCACTCTGCTCTGTGTCACTCCATTCCACTCTACACCACTCACCTTCATGCTGCTCTGCGCCACTTTTCTATAAGCCACTCTCCTCTATGCCACACAACTAACTTTTAGCAATGCCAAGCAGCAGACAACTTGCAACACAACATGGCTAAAAACATTGGGAATGCCAATAGCTATTGCATAGGGGAAAACCGATTGGCTTTGCCAATGCTTTTCTTTATTATCACGTATGAAAGCACTTCCAAATATGTGACTTCAAACTACCAGTTAGATGATTCACAGAACAATGCTATAACATGCCTAATAGCGTCAAAGCTTCCACGTTAAACCACTGTAAATGTTGTAGCACCCAGGATAATGTGCTGCATGGCTAAATACTTATAAGGTCCCAAAGGCGAGACCGATTGGTTATGCCAATGCTTGGTCTTTTTTTCCGCCAAGCTTTTCTCAACGGTCCAAAAAAAAGCAGTAGCTTAGTAAGGCAGTTCTTAACATGGAATGCTGTCTGAGATACCTACATTGCCGGTACTAAGTACATGGGTGCAAGGTTTCCACCAGCAGGTGTTCCTAATATGGCAGATTGTGGCAGAGTGCCCTGCCTGCCAAACTTTCAGTGAGCCCTAAAAGCTTTCTCATCAGGGGCACTTTCAGATACGTATTCTTGGAGAGTTTACCTTCTAAATTGCCAGCTGCGGGTTCAAAAATAAGGGTGGTGACCTCACACCCTTATTGATAGGCGCTGTAAAAATAGGTATTGTGTGAGATCCTAAATCCTTCTTACTTAAAAGTGCCAATGTCTTTTCACAATGTTAAAAGTATCCTGTGATACCAGACTTACCTGCAACAGAGACAGGACTCTGTCCTTAGAGAATTCAGCTCTATTTTCCCAAAAAGAAGACAGAAACATACCAGGTACAAATTTGCCAAGCACGTCCTGCAAGCCTGTGAAGACCAGCCACCAAGAAAAAACAACAACACTTTATACATTGTTTGAAGTTTGCCTTCGAAGGCAAACATGGAAGACGGAGACCATTTAAAAATTACACCAATAACCAAAGTCAAAAACCGAAAGAAAAAACATGTTTCAGAAAGGGGGGTAGGAGGAAAAAGCAATCAGTGTATTATGGCAGAGAGAAAAGAAACTGGGCAGGGATGATTAGTGATGTATGTCCAGTGGTTGGGACCATTGCAATAGTGTAGAAACACTCTCATTCGCTCTAGGAAAAAATGTAAACCTGACCCCTATCTTTCTGAGAAGCTGTCCCGAGTCAGTTGGGAAGTAGGGAAAGGCAGAACGTGTATTCTAAGCGCGAATACATGACTAATTTAAGGTAAATCTGCGAATTTTCAATAAGGTAAAAGCAACTGAGAAAGTAACTGAACCATAACTATAATTACTTTATATATACACACCACAACAGGAGTGTCAACGTAGTCCAAGTATCATATAATTAAAATAAAAAATAACCTGCTTTTCATTTGTGTGGCTTGGAAAGCTCACAGTTTCATGGTTTTTATTAAAATAATTGTAAATGTTCAGCAGTAGGCAAATTAGAAAACCGCAAGGCCAAAAGACAATTTTCACATTTTATAATTCGTGGAAACAAGGTATTCGCAAAAGTACAATTTATTTGAACATACAGTTAAAATAAGAACCATACAGTGTACAATCGGTTTGTTAATTCGGAGGATCAATATTCTTTTTTAATTCTTGAAGAGATCCAGCTTTCTTTCATCTTGGCACAGTTTTACAATCCAGAAACCTTCCTAAACTGAATTAAATGAATGTAGCATATCATTTTATTTTCTAAGACAATTTTGGACCACGTACCCATGCTTCTGCTTGAATGGGCTTGATGTTGGTAAGAAGCACCTCTTCATAGTTCCCATAGTCACTGAACTTCACAACTGCAGTTGTCCCAGAAGAGTGAAGTCCATCAATTACAGACTTATAAAACTTGGAAGAAATCAAAAGTAAGAAAGTCACTTAAATGTAAAACTACTCCATTAAGTTCTATTAACAACTTTGAATATTTAATTCTACATTATATGACAATCATTCTTTGAAAATGAATTCAAAATTCTCTTTCAAATCATGCTAGCAGTGGCTCAGGAGCAATCCTAATTACATCATCATAGTTATATATAACAATGTCACTATGTATATGTACAATATATGAATCATCGAATGGAAATCTGCACATATTAGTAAATATAAGAAAATAGATTATATTTGGTGTGGGTGGGCAGCCGCCCTCCTCAAGAAATAATAAAACTGACTTGTCTAGAGGAACGTAGGACAATGTGTAAAGTATGTATGCAATCCCAAAAGAGTAAAAAGATAAAACACCAAACAATAAAAATCTCAAATCGAATTAGAAAAATAACATAAAATCTCATCAAAATTGTGAAGTGGTGGCCCAATGCAATAACTGAACACATCTCAATTGTTAAGTAGTATTTATTAAACACCTCAGCTATCCTACTACAGAGCAACTGTCAAAACTGCTTACATTCTAATTCTTATAACCTTCGATGAGAAGTTCCAGAATGGAAATTAATGCAATGAAGAGTACACCACAGAGAGACACCACATTTCAACCTCCTTTAACATAAAATGAAAACAACCACAACAAGGGCAGAATTAAACTTCTAAGAAAACAATATTTAAAACATGAACAGAAGTTGAAATCTTACTCACTGACATATTCATCAAGATATACTGGTCTTTTAGGGACTCTTGTGCTTCTTCTATTTGAAATAACATCCCTAGTTTGAGAATCTGAGATATTAATAGTTGCATCATGAGTTCATTTGTGATTATCATCAAGCAACTGCTTCCTGCAAAAACCAGAGCTAAGAAGCACCACACAACATTTCTTCTGGATCCTGCCATAACATGTTTTGACAGCATTTTTTTAAAATAGTTTTTTAAAATTGATTTTAACTTCAAAGAATCACAAATCATTAGTATGCATCTCTTTCAAAAATGTTACATCATGTAGCTGTGGCGAAACATTGTACATTCAATTAGTCCAACAATCCGGATAGATGGCTAGTGCGCCTTGACATTTCCATTTCAACAGTTGGGGATATACATATGTCTCCTATGTGTGTATTCCACCCACCCCATTTTTTATCCCATTTCTTAGGGCACCCTCTAGATTTATACCCTTCCTTTTCGGCAATCCTGCATTTATCTATTTCAGCTGCCCACGTCCTAGTCGACGGTCATTCTGCTGCCCCCCATTCCATTGCTATCACTCTCTTACCTATGGTGTACCCCAGCGTGGCTAATTGCTGTTCCACTTCTGTGAGATCAGTAGCTTCCCAAATATTAGGAAGCCCCAGCAGTGGTGTGAGTGTTATCTGTTTCCCAGTAGCATCTTACAAATGCGTTGTTGCCCCTTCCCATATATGGCGCAGGAGTGGACAGTCCCATATAGTGTGATAAAAGATTGCCTCTTGATGACAGCCGGGCAGACATAGAGCACTCTGTCGGGTTCCCATTTTTGCTAAGGTCGCCCCAGTGAGATACCTTCTGTGAAGGATTTTTAATTGGATCAGTCAAAAGCGAAGAGCGATAGTTGCTTCCCTTGGAGACATCAGTGCTGCCTGCCAGTCCTCGTCCTCAATTTGCCCTAGATCTGCTTGCCACCTGTCTCACAGGGTCTGAACGGGATCTGGCAAATTGTTACAGAGTTTGCGATACGTCCGTGATATGGCTTAATCTGGAATGGGTTCAGAGAGCAGCCGGTCCTCTAAAGGGGATGATTTCGGTAGGGTATCCAGGACTGGAAGTGCTGTTGTGAGTGCGTGGCGGATCTGCAGATAACAAAATATCTCCCCCTGAGCCAATTCATATTTTTGTTGTAGTTCACTAAATGTAAGGAGTTTGCCCTTCACTAAATGGGCTATGGTGGATATTCCAATTGTGTCCCATTTATCAAAGCCTTGTTTTTAACACAGGAGCCCGAGTTCTTGAGTAGACCATAGGGGCGTGGCCTGGGTCAACACTGCGGTCCAACCCGGACGTTTAGTTACCTGATGCGAAATGACGACCACAGTAAGGCCCACATACCTCCCTTTCCGGACTTTTGTATATAGAGCTCCTAAGCACCTCTCTCTAACCATCTGGTACTTGTCCAGCATATATGCAGGGTCTATCGGAGAACAGTACAGCAAATGATTTATAGCCACTAATTGTGAGGCCCCGAAATAAAGTCTTATATCGGAAGAGCAATTCCCCCATCTTACCACCCTCTAGTCAATTTGTGCAACGCTATACAAGGTGCTCCCCCGTCCTATAACAGCAAGCAGACCTCACTTTAATTATTTCGAAAGTACGAGTCAGGAACCTTATATGAACAGAGTTTAAGGATATACAATAAACGCGGGAGTGCCAGCATTTGAAACAGTGAAACCAAAAAGGTTTGGGTCTGGTTAATGCCTGGCCTAGACCACTCTAACTTAATAAACAACAAATATGACCAGGTTAATTCATTCAATGTATTAACACCACACCTAGCCAATAATCCTAAGCGGGCAACGTTTGTTTTCATTATGAACATTTTTCACTTATTTACATATATTTTTTCAATTCAATATGTGCAAAAACAAGACACTTATCAAAAACATTATACACCATCAATACAAACACATATTACAAGCAAATGAAAAATAGAAAAATAGAAAACATTCATATAGACACCACAGACCACATAAACAAAAGGGGGGGGATGCCTCCAACTATTACATTCATGGGGCACCAGTCCTAATATTTTATATACAAAAGCAAGCGGTCAATCAATAGTTTTTAAGGGCCTTTCTGTTAACTACACTGGAAACTGTTTTTATCAGGGTATGATTGCAGGGACAATTAAACTGTATTCCTGCAACACCCATTATGATTCTTGTTCCAACGTAGAGTCAACGCATTTCGAACCCTTAGATTATTCAGGGGTTCTCCACAAGACATGGACTGGAGGTGGCCTACAACAATAAAAATTGGTGTAAGTGGGGATTTCTTTATTATACTCTTGGAAACTCAGACTCAGCATTTGAAACAGGGCAGCTCTGCCTAGCAGAAAAGTGGCAAAGATCTCCAGTATTTAACATCATTAGGCAGCCTGTCTAAAAGGACGGCTAGATTTTTGTCATAAAAGAGTTGGAGATCCGATGTAACATAGATCCCTAAGTATCGGAATTCATATGGGGCTATTTCAATCCCACATCTCCGAGGAAGCCTGGGGACCGGACCCCGAATGACAAACAACACTGACTTGGTCCAGTTGATGGCGTATCCTGAGTATTTGCTGATATTTATGAAAGATTTCAACAGTCTATGTATTGAAATATACGCAGACGCTAGATAAATCAGGATATCATCCACATATAGAGAAATCCTATCTTCGTGCCCTACCGCCCATTTCAGACCTCTGATTAAGACGTCTCCTCTCACCGAGAATGCCATTGGTTCAAGAATTAAGGAGGGGGGATAAAGGGCATCCCTGTTGGGTGCCTCTACCTAACGGGAATACTCTGGACATGCGGTTATTGACTTTCACCTGACCCTGCAAATTCGTGTAAAGAAGCCTAATCCACCCTAGAAACTTCAGGCCAAACCCCAGGCGTCCCAGCACCTCGAAAAGATAGGGCTATTCTATAGAGTCAAAGGCCATGGAAGCATCCAAAGAGAGCACTACTGCATCTTCCTCTATAAAAGTTTGGCGCCCCAACACATTGAGAATGCGGCAAATGTTTAGAGCCGTATTCTTCCCTGGTAGGAACCCGGATTGGTCCGCATAGACCAACAAAGGGATTATTGACACCAAGCGAGAAGCCAGGAGCTTTGCCAGCACCTTTGACTCAACATTAATTAGCGAAATCAGACGATAGGATCCGCAACTGTCAGTGGGCTTACCTGGCTTTCGAATGACAACAATAGAAGCTAGACGTTGGTCGACCGGTAGAACCCCTTTCTCAAGACTTTCATATTACATGTCTTTAAGGTGGGGTGCGACCCGTTGGGCCATGGACTTAAGAAACTCAATCGGGACACCATTGGGCCCAATTGCCTTCCCTGACTGGATGCTATTTATGGCTTTGCAGATTTCGTCATCAGTCAGATCTTACTCCATGACGTTCGTATCTTACTCTGGGTAGGTAGGCGTATGTCCGCCCACAGCTGTCGGGAGTCCTCAGCCATATATTTAGTTGAGGGGGTATAGACCTTTTCTAGATGATCAGCAAATGCTTCCGCGATGTCTTGCGGTTCTGAGATCTGTTCCGTCCTGTCGACGGTCAGTCGGGGTACCCAGCGTTCCCCCTTGTTTCCTTTTCTCTAGCCAGGCTAACATTTTCCCTGCCCTGTCTCCCATCTCATAGACCCTATGTTGCAATTGGAGTAATCTAGCCTGCGTCTTCTCCCCCGCCAGGGCTTTGTATTCTAGCTGTTTAACAGTTAATTGCCATATCCTCACTCAGTGAGGTGGCATTTAGTTCCTCCAATCTTAGGAATTCACTCTCCAACTGGGAAAGTTACTGATCCTGTTGCCTAACATATCCAATTTTAAGCGCCACGGCTCGCCCTTTTAGCATCGCCTGGTATGCTTCCCATATGATCTGTGCCGAATCCACAGATCCGACATTATCATTAAAGTAGTGGTCCGTCTGTGTGAGCAGAGCCTCTTATGTCTGGAATTTTAAGCAACCAGGGATTGAGGACAATTGTGTTACGATGCCTTGCATTGCGATAGGTAAGCTCAATCCACAGTGGAGAACGATCCAAAGTACCTCTTGGAAGACCACGTGGGTGTCTAAAATGTCCAATATCTGCTAAATGTGTTAAGAAGTAGTCGATGCAGAACATACTCTTGTGTGCGTTGGAGTAGTAGGTATAGGGAGTCAGGTCTGGCTGTAAGGCACGCCATATATCTGCCAGGCCCATGGTTCGCGCGAACCTCTCCATCTGCGTATGGGGCCGTATCGGGGATGCCTGTCTCTAAGGTTGTCCATAGTCCTGTTAAAATCCCCTCCAGGAATTAGAGTGCCTATGGGGAGAACGACCAAACTTTCCCTAAATCAGCAAGCGCCACCCTGCCCAATGTGGGGTGAAGATATACCAAGACCACAGTAAGCGGCCTCCCTTCCCAACTGGCCTCCAGAACTGCAAACCTTCCCTGAGGATCCGCTCAAGTGTGGTGGGAAAGAGTGCAAGGCTTTTTCAAACAAGAATACCAGTACCCCTCGAGCTCGAGGTAAACCCTGCATGGACCAGCAACTTGTACCCCCACAGTGTAAAGGACTTGCACTTATTACCCACTAGGTGCGTTTCTTGCATCAAGACCAGATCGGGTGCCTGTCTCTTAAACTATTACAACACAACCCCATGCTTTATTTTGTCCCCCATACCGTTTACATTCCACGTCAGAATGGACAATGACGTTTCTATCCGAGTCCCGTCACAGTTCACGTGTAAAGAACAGGCGAAAACCTGTGGGCACATTGTGAGGGGCGCCCATCACACTCAACATTTTCACAACCAAGTGGATAGACATGATTGGGCAGTCAAATACAATCCGGCTAGAGAACCACATGAATGCATACCTTGCAACTGAAATGAAAACAGAGATAATTAAATCTGACTTTCGGCGCTTTGTGATTAAAAAACAAACATAAAACATTATTACTTGACCCCCCTTCCCCAGCTTCCCCCCTCCCAGCGGATTTCAAACTACCCACTCCCCAACAAGGCAGAGTGCCTGTCGCCCCACCCCCATTGAAGAAGTGCTTGGATGCAGCCATACCCCCGCCGTGTTTTAAGGATGAGATCACATTACAATGAATAACAGGGATTGATCCCGGACCCTTTACCTGCCGTGATACTAAATCTTCTGACATTAAATTCTGCAAACCTTTACTTGTATAGCTACAGCACAATCATTTGCTATGGTCCGGGAGAGATGCCCCATTACGCTCCACTGGAAACAATGTCCTACCTTTTATACACTATATATAACAAATGTGTCCATATCCACACCACAAACACCGTTTTTTCAGCTGCATGTCATGGAGTCCATATCCCTCCAGACTGGATCACCTTGTTGTCCAGCATTTTGGTCACGTCTGGAAGATCTGGGCCCTCCGATGCGCTCTTTTAGTGGTTTCTTGACTCGACGCCAGCCATCCAGCCAGTCCCACGCGTCTTCAGGGAAAAAGAAGAACCATGCCTGGCCTTTTGATTCAATGCAGAGTTTCGCTGGGAAAAGCATGGCGTATTTTATCTGCTTGTCTCAGTGCTTGTTTGATCACCATGAAGCTGCGACGTTGGGCTTGAACCTTTGTGGTGAAGTCCGGAAAAAAGGAGACCACCCTGTCCTCCAGTTTAATTGGTGGGTTAGAGAGTGAAATTTTGAGTATGATGTTGCAATCTCGGAAATTGAAGACTTGTGCTATATTCAGCCTTGGAGGGGCCCCGGGCTTAGGCCTGCGCCCGTGGGCACGGTGCGCGTGGTTAATGTAAAAATAGTTTTAGAGTCGCTTTGGTTGCAGCGGTTTCAGAATGAGGTCTTCCATAAACAGGTCTGTCGCAGGACCTTTCGCCCGCTCCGGGACTCCCAGGATATGTATGTTGTTTCTTCGGGCCCTACCTTCGTATTCATCGAGTAGCCCCTCCATTTTAAGCTGCTGCTCTTGCAATTGGCTCACTTGTGTCTTAGCAGGGCAGTGTCTTTATTTAACACACTGGAGACATCCTCTACCGCCTTTACTCTGGAGTCCATTTTCCTACGGTCAGCTCTAATGAGAGATTCCTCAGAATTCACTGCGTCGAAGCGAGTCTCTAGGGAGGTCGGTACTCCTGTAATGTCCTGGAGCATCAATTCTTGCTGCAGTGGTGGGCATTGTTGGCTGTCCGCACTCTCCTGAGAAGCGGCATCTTTATTCTCACTCATATTAGACCAGGCAAATTTGGCAAGTTTGTTTTGCACAGGTGTGTCTTGGACCCCTTCCCGCTGGCCATTGTGTGGGTGCAACGTGCGTTATATGGCCAATTTATCAAAGGGCGGTCCCAGTACGCGCTGCCGCCTGTCCAGTGGAAAGAATTCTCTGTCAGCCTGTCGGGTTTCCTGGTCCACCAACCTTGCTGCTTTCTCGAGTCCAGATTGAGTGTGAGGTAGGAACAGGCCAAGGTTGCGCCTCCGGTGCACCAAGCAGTTTACTCAGCGACTGTCAATTCAAGTGAGCAGTAAAAAGTCCCTTATGTCCTCTATGCACACCACCTTCCAGAGTCCCAGATCCAAATTGGAGAGGGCACCACAGGACCTTGTCGCAAGTTCACACCTCTTGTCTGCACCCGAGCACTGATTGTGCTGGTGCCTAGGTCCCCAGGGACCCCCAATAACTTAAAAGTGGTGCTAGAGACTTTTCCCGGTGTACAGCAGTCTTATTAACTGCTGCACTTTAGATCTCCGAAGCATCCCCATGGGGCTCAGAAGGGCTTGCTTCGCCTCGAAAAGCCTCGTACAGCTTGTCTTTCAGGCCTGTAGCCCCAACACGCCTTGAACTGGGGCTTCCGGCCATCTTTGGCTGGTACCAGCTCTTCAGGGGTCCGACGGAGAGCAAGAACTTGTGTGACTCACCACTGTGGTGATGTTACTTCCGCTGTTATTTCAGGCCTCCGGTCTCTGTGTCTCTCAAGCCCTGTGAAGCCGGGGCCCCCGTTGCGATCAGGGCCGGTGCACATCTCTCGCGCCCTGCGACTCAGTCCCGCCTTTTCCGGGCTCGCGTGGGGTGATTTTGATGCTGCATTTTGGTGCGCTTACCAGTCAGCCGCTCATCTGCCTTGGATGCCGACGTTTGTGGCCCGCCCCCTGATAACAACACTCTTGAACCACATCATGAGGCGCGGATCGATGACGCGCCGCCATGTTGGGCCACGGAGCTCCGGCAGCGTCAGAGGTCTACCGATTGTTTTGTTGGCGTTCAACCTGATTTTTCGCCACACAATGCTCCCCACGGCTTTAGGGCCGGGACCACACTCCACCTCGGAGTAGGGCACAGGATTCTGGCCGGATTCGTTCAGGATAGGCGGTAAGGGCTTCGGAGAAGAGTTAGATTGCGGACATTACCGTCGGTTGCTAGCCACCCCCCCCTGAAAGCATTTTTAAATGTCTTTATCATTCTTTTTTCCATTTGTGAACTTAGACCACCAAGCACATCCAACCAGAGCCTTAATCTCGATCACATCTCCAACTCAAACCTATACATTACTATTTTTTCCTCAATTAGTCATAATACATTTTTCTCTAGTGTTGAAAATTGAACTAAACTCTCTCTCGTCTCAAACCATTGAACTTCACACCTTTGCCCAACTCCTCCACCCTGGACACAGAACAGTATAGGGTGCTTGTACTTTAAAATGCTCAAAATGGCTTTTTCCACTAGTGGAATGATCAGTCATATGGTAGGCAGTGATTCTTTGTTGTAATTTCTTTTTCCAATCTAGAGTATTAACTCTGGCTAGCTGGATACATTCCTTCAACGTTATATTAATTCTTTCAACCGATCCGTTGGTTTCTGGTAATAAATAGAACTTTTTTTGTGAAGAATACAACAGGATATAAAAAAACATTTCTACCTCATTGGAACAGAACTGGGGAAAACTGTGACAATAACACTATGGAAACTTTCCCTCTTAAACATTTCCACCAGAAATTGTATAGCTCCAGAAGAAGAAAAGTCTTGCATACAAGAAACCTCTATCCATCTTGAATACAAATCAATCAACACAATTCGATATGGTGTTTGATGTTCACCTGTTAATGTTCCAACTATATCTATTGTACAGAACAGGGGACCCTAGAAATTGAGGATCAAGTAAATAATAGACATATACTTAGTATTATATATGACCTCTGCCCAGCCGGACAGGTTTTTTTAATTATGCAATTTTTTGTGTTATTCCGTATAAATGACAATTATACAAAAAGTGGGCACAGCCTGTGACCCACAAGGGACAAGGACAAAACAAGTGACACAGACAGTTATGTAGAAACGCTCAAAAGCGGTCTGTACTCATTCCTTGGTAATACAGACTAGTTTACAATCATAGCAACCCATTGATGTTCAGAAATTATGAAGTCAAATCAACATATGGTGCATTTAGGTCGACGACGTTTCGATGCAATTACACAATACTTGCATCATCATCAGGACAGGAAATAATATGTCAAGTTTGTCTGGGAATTTGATTACAACCACAAAGCCTCGTGAATGATCAGAATGCGTCCATAGTAACGATTCCGCACAGCGATAGCCAAATGGTTACGCTTTCCGCGGGGATTAATTCGATAGTTCAATGCGTGTAGTCCTGGCGGCTATAACTTCAAATGAGGGATAGTCTGCAACAGCATGATGGCTGGACGAGGGGGTTCTCCGCCAGAACCCCCCTCGTCCAGCCATCATGCTGTTGCAGACTATCCCTCATTTGAAGTTATAGCCGCCAGGACTACACGCATTGAACTATCGAATTAATCCCCGCGGAAAGCGTAACCATTTGGCTATCGCTGTGCGGAATAGTTACTATGGACGCATTCTGATCATTCACGAGGCTTTGTGGTTGTAATCAAATTCCCAGACAAACTTGACATATTATTTCCTGTCCGGATGATGATGCAAGTATTGTGTAATTGCATCAAAACGTCGTCGACCTAAATGCACCATATGTTGATTTGACGTCATAATTTCTGAACAACAATGGGTTGCTATGATTGTAAACTAGTCTGTATTACCAAGGAATGAGTACAGACCGCTTTTGAGCGTTTCTGCATAACTGTCTGTGTCACTTGTTTTGTCCTTGTCCCTTGTGGGTCACAGGCTGTGCCCACTTTTTGTATAATTGTCATTTATACGGAATAACACAAAAAATTGCATAATTAAAAAAACCTGTCCGGCTGGGCAGAGGTCATATATAATACTAAGTATATGTCTATTATTTACTTGATCCTCAATTTCTAGGGTCCCCTGTTCTGTACAATAGTCTACTACCCAAGGACCCTAGTGTGATTCCTTTTGGGTTTCCCTTGTCTTGTCAAAACACCCAACTATATCTATGGCAACTCTTCCCATTGGTGATTGGAAAGTTCTCTACAATAATGGGCAACTGTTGTGGAGATAAAGTCTTATCACTGTTAGTAAATTATAAACATTCCCTGACAGACCTCTCTACTTCAGTGTCCATACCAGGCTACCAAAAATTAGCTCGTAATCTGTCCTTGGCCTTGACTATACCAAGCTACCAACTTGCCTCTTAAACCAACTGGAGTTAAAAGTCTGGTACCTCTTGATTATGTCCTTGTCAATTGATAGTTCATCCTAAAGTATAATTCATGGCTTGTCTAGCAAAATCATTCTCCTTGCTGAAAGGCTGTTATCACCACCAACAACAAAGGATCTTTTCCTAGCTCTGTGATCGGAACAGGACTTAAATGAAATGCCCCCAAACCAAGTTTTTGAATTTTCTGAATGCCCAAAACATGGCTAAAGCATCCCTTTCAATTACGGAGTAATTGATCTCAGAGCAATGCAAGCATCTAGAGGCACAGGCAATTAAACATTCTACTCTGTCTTTGCTGCAACAGGCCTGCTCCTAAACCCTTCAAACCGTAATCTGCGATAATCAGTTTCCTCACCTGGCACAAATGCTTATAAAAAGGTGTATTTTATAATTAAACTTTTCATTTTTCAGACTCTTCCTGGCAATTTCAATCCCATGAAAATTACACCTTCTTACCAGGAAGTGCCCTCAGACGGTTTGCAATCAGCATCATTATTGATAAATTATCCTGAATATTCTACCATGTTGAAAAATAAAATGAGTACTTCCTGGGCATGGCTCTTTCAAACTAAAAAGTGTCACTATCAAATCCTTCTTGGAAGCAACATTTGGCTCGTATGTATTGCGGCCCAAATAATTATTTTTCTCATACCAAACATACACTTGCCTTCCTTTAGGGTCTCAAACATGCTTCTATAAGTCTACTTAAGACTAAACGCACACGGTTACCATGTTCCTCCAAGGTATTAATATACATAAAAAATCATCTTGATAAGACCGCACACCTTTTATCCTTTTTAAATCCATGACTATGACCCACTGAAATACAGAGGTTGCAGACAAGTCCAAATGGCATTTTCTTAAACCTGTATGCCCACATGGGTGTAATAAAGGCAGTGAATTCCTGAGAGTATGAACCCAACTCCACCTGATGGAAGATGAACAGGGAATATAAATGTTTAAAGTTTTAAATGAAAACAGCAGCAAAAAGCACATAGGCCCCAATGACAGTCTATGATTGCATTAGATTGGGGTGTAGGCGTGATTTCAGGCCCACCGCGATGGAGCATGGGTCAGCTACACCAACCAGGCCTGAAATAGCCAATTATTTCACCTTCTGACTTAGTCTTTTGAGTCCTAACCGGTCACAACTTTTTAGAGCAGCTCTTCTGGGTCACTTCTAAGACTTCCAGGACCTCAGGGACAGCACTTAGAGGTCATGATTCACCAACAAGCTCCGATTCAAGTCCAGTTGGTACTGTTTAACTGGCCACTTCAGGGAAGAGGACTCTTGCAGCTTGTTGTGTGCCCGTAGCCATGCAGGAAGTCTGCCAACTGATCCTTGGAGTCCACATCGTTGTTCTTGGTACAGGAAGGAACAGTTCAAGTCCTTCAGGGTTCTCTGAGGTCACAGATAGCTAATCGCTCTTCTTCAGATCTTTTGCAGGCCCAGAAAAGGATTTGGAGGTGAGGGGTGGCTTGGGGTGCCAGATTTATGGTTAGCACTATCTAGTGGGTGGGTGATGACTCCTGGGCCCTCTCTAACCAATTGAGTAAACGTTCTCAGTGGCAACTTGCAGCAGTTCCTATTTGCCCTAATGCAAAAAATCCCACAAGGTACCTTACTCCTAACATTTAAAATAGAAAAACCCTTCCTCCCTTGTGCAAAGCCGGTGTGCCCTTACAGAGGTGTTGGCAGAAAATGTGCATTCTGCAGCACTGTGGTCACTTAAAACTGATCGTAGGGGAGCTCCCCTCCTGCTGGGTGTGATGTCAGCATGGCTGGAGGGAGATGGGGGGCGGGGGGTAGCCTATTTTATAACATAGTTTTTGAATCCACCCTAACTGGTCTTACAGCAAAGGGAAGGAAAACACCTCCAAAAACCCCAGGCCATTGTTCCTGCTCTATGAGCAGTTTTCACACCTCATTAAGGCCAAGCAATGGCTGGGAAACAGCTGGAGAGCTAATACAAATTATCATCCAAGAGTGTCAGGGAGGGAAAATGTAACTTTGTAACAGTCCTAAAAAATATATCTTCACCGATGAATTGGGCTATTAATAAATATGAAAAATGGGCTTTGAATGACTTATGGGACCCGTTTCTGTGAAGAGTAACATGTTAAAATATATGGAGGAACATGCTTATATAAAGTTTGCATGTGTTCCACTTTTAAATATCAGGGCCCCTACCTTGTGGGTGGCAAGGTGTACTTAGGGGTGACTTATTAATATTTAAAAGCAGGGTTTCCCACCTATCAATTTTGAAAGGTCTGTATAGAAGGTTTTAGGCTGCTGCAGTATGGCTACACAGGATAGGGCTGAAGTCATGTTTCATTTGTCACTGAAGTAGATGGCACAATCAGTGCTGCGGCCCACACATGCCATTGAACTTTCCATGCCACGTTTGTATTTCTGCACCATATACTATCAGGAAAGTTAATTATGCCAATGTTGACATCTTTAAAGGAGGAGCACAGGTACTTTACTCCTGGGTATAAATTGGGGAGAACCACACTAAACAGACGTAGCACATCCATCCCAGACAACAGTTAGGCATATATATTTTTCTAACCTCTACATCTTCCAAGTAGGTTATTTCTTAGTACTGAGTTTTGGTCACTAAATAGGTTCAGATAGAGTTGGAATTCTCATGTAGGTAGAACCTCTGGCATGGCTCAACCAAGTCTGTTTCATTATGGTGGCCTATTATTAGATTTCTTCTATAATTCTAAAAGGATTAAGTCCCATTTGGTGACCAGCTTGACATCCCTATTCCTCCTTTGTTAGTTTGCAATTGACGGGTTTTAAGCTTTGAACCCTTATGTACCTCTAGTACAGAATCTGATCACTTTGGAAGAGGGGTGGCGCAACGGCCAGGGCGACTGACGCCGGAACACGGGGGCTCACTGTTCGATCGCCGGCGCCAGGTCAGCCCAGCACCATGTGACTCTGGGCAATAGCTTGCTTAATCTTCCCGATAGCCCCCAGCGCCTTGGCGCCTTCAGGTAATTGTTCAAGTTTTACAAAGACTGGTTTTGGATTTTGACAATAAGGGAGATATCCAGAAAATTATTTTTTTTATCTGTAAGGCCAGGTACACAAATTGATAGGCCTAGGAGACTCAATGCACGTTTGTGTGTATTGGTTAGTCCTCTAACCCTTATTCTAGTCACCCGTCTTGCCAATATTCACAGTGTCACACAGTCCCAAATCATTTGAAAAAAAGCCAGGCATTTCCTGTCCCACATCTCTAGCATCTGTCACTCATGCCAGGAGTAGTTACTTAAATAGTAGCAGCTTAAATCGGATGTTCCTAGCCGCAATTGTTTAATAGTTTAAAGAGTTCACCCATTCTATTTTTGTGAATTCTCTACATGTCTTCCATACATTTAGCTTTAACACCTGCCAGGTAAGCATCGAACATTCCTTGTAGTGCTCAATTTAATAGTGATGCTGTTTTTCTCCCCTCTTCCTAAGTCAGTGTATAATATGAGGAGCAACATCCATGTTTAATTGGACGAAACACAAACCTGCATTATCCAGTCCTACTTTTCGTGACTTTTAGATGCATTGATGGAATCCAAGCAGTTGCCAAGGCCCAGCCTGTGTTGTGAGAAAGATAATATCGTGTGTCAGGCATTGTTAACTGTTTCATAGAAATTAATCTCCATCAGGTGCACTAGCACCTTCTGTCAAAGCTGAGACAGTGTTATTGTCATTGTTCATGCATGTACTTGCTAAGTAGGCTTCCCAGGAACATAATCTGCTGACACTGGGATGTTGAAGCTTCATTCTGGAATAACTCTCTATTTGTCCAGGAAGTTTTATGCAACCTGGAGCCAACCGCTAAATGTTGCCATCTATTTTTCCTGTTTTCATTCTCAATTGCTTTGAAGCCTTCCAATAAGTTTTTCAGAATGGTAAAAACCAAAGACATAAAAATGGGAATGTGAGGTGCCCTTTATGGTAAATCATACCCTTTATGGTGACTTGTGGTCTGTAGGCAAGAATTAACAGAGCTGGAAGCTTGAAACAGAGCAGTGTTTATAGAATAAACATTTTGCCTAGTTAACTGTTAGGGAAACAGCCTACCTTCCCTTAAGATAAGATCGATGTGACTCTTGTGTCGCTGATATCACTTAATGGTTGAATATTTACCATAGTAATCTTTCCCTTTCAGCATCACCAACCTGAGTTTAGTCACACCAGCTCAACTTTGGTCTCACCTTCACATCAGCCAGCCTGTATGGCGAAGCTGAAAAAACAATGCTTAGAATATTGAATTTTCCCACACCTCTCTGGTCCTTCAAAGTGTTAGAGATACCAGAATCTCTGAATCCCTGGAAGCCACCTGCGAAACTTTTACATTGCATGGTGCCACAGTGCTGGAAAGCCAAATGGTCGCACTCCTGTGAGGCTCTTGCAGTCTGTGGAGGTACTCCACCAGAATCTGCAGTTACGTACCACCTTTAGGCAGCAGAAATATTCTCAACGGCCCCTCACTGACCCCAGACATCTGCTGGAAAGCAACCTTTTGTATACATAGGGTGCTGGGAACATGGCTGCCTAGATACAAAAATCCCAGCTGTGGGCACATTTATACTGTGGGTGAAGATGGTGCCCCCCCCTTCTTAACTGATAGGCTGGTGCTGGCAGGCATCTGGATGTGAAGTCTGATGAAGGGGGCCCAGACCTGAATTAGAGGTGAGGAGAAGTGGAGGAGTGTGTGGTGGCTGTGTAACACTCTGGGATCAGTGGGCTCATGTGGCTGTAAGGTCTGCCAGGCCAGGGTGCTCTGGAGCTGCAGCGTGCTGTGAGAGAGACCGGACTCAGGATTATTTGAGGGGGCGATGCTGGGGCCCAGCTCCATTAATGACATTGTACCTTTGTAGCCTGGCCTATCTGGAGGCCTCTTTGACAATGAGGTCTTCTTGTGCCCCCCCCCCCCAGTTCCGTGATGCAGTAGTGTGGGGAGGAGGTGGGACAGGGGCTAGGACACATTTTGCAGGCTTTAGTACCTTTAAACACACTCCCTGCTTGTATTTTGCAGGCCCCCTGCCCCAGGCCAGCAAACTCATTGGACAGATGCTGGCAGAGTGTGGTCGCTAGGGAGTACTACATTAGCCCTCAATTGTGGACGATTTGACTGGGGGGGTCCAGGCCTATACTGCTGTGCCTTTGCAGGTGACAGCTGTCCTATGAGTGACTGCTGAGAGGAGCCCCCTCACCAACTGTGATACAGCCACTGTTGATGCTTTGGGACCGGTTCCCCGGTCCCAGGATTAGTGACCTCTGTAAAGGAACTACGCATATTGCACTCAACAAGGGTAAGGAGGACACCAAACAGACCAAACTACAATTTGGGCCTAAGCGTGGCTCAAGAATGGCCTGTGGTGATGCCTGCACTGGCGACCCATCTGTCTCCATCAAAGAGTAAGATGTGCACGATGACGACATGAAGTCCTTGCTGAGAGTTATGCAAGAGAGAATTGCTTTGATTGACACGAAGATTGGTACCCTCAACTCTGGAGCTGACTCTACTACAAACAAGTTGCAAATGCGCAACAGCAGGCTGGACGCTACAGAACAAAGGGTCGCAGACACATTAGACATCCCTACTACTAAGGGCAAAACACTACTAAATATGGAAAGGTTCTAAATATTATCAATGCAAAATAAAGAACCTTGAGGCAAGGTCAAAGAGCAACAAAATCGGCATCTTGGGCATCCCGGAGTCTGCCAACATTGGCAGACATGAGAACTATGTGAAAGGTTTGCTGCTGGCCATGTTTGGATCAAAGGCAGTCTTGCACTGTTTGGTAGTAGAGAGGGGCATTGGTCACTCCTCTCAAGATCTTCACCTAGCGCTACTGCCCATCCATTCATTGCAAAGCCACTTAGCGTCTGAGACAGGAGGACCCTGCTCTAATTCTGGCCTGCGAACAGGATACTCTAACTTTCGAGGACTACTCATCCTCCCTGCTGCCAGATTTCATCATAGCAATGCAGGAGATGAGAAGAAAATGTTTTCCGATCAAGATGCAGCTTCTGAAGGAAGGTAGAGGCCATGCTGTAACCAGCTTGGCTGAAGATCACCCAGCTCTAGTGTAGCTAAATCTCTCTGAGGTTTAATGTTTGACAAGTTGGAGGACGGGGGTAAAGCTGTGGAGTGCTGGAGCATACGTCCTGGTGGTATTGAGATGTCAGAGTGTGTGGAATGTGGAAGGGAGGGAGTTGGGTCTTACTTTCTTATTCTTGTACACCCAATATGACAACTTTTTGCTATTTGGAGTGGACTGGCAAGCAGGATATTGGACCTGTTGGATGAGACTCATTCTGTACAGCATATTTCTTTATATGGAATGGAAATGAATGGCACATCGCTGTTTTAACTGGCATGGAACGTCAGACAGGTAAACAACATTTATAAAATGTGCAAGGTGCTGGCATATTTCTATACATTTCAAATTATTATTGCTCTAGCACAAGTGACGGACCTCACACAAAAAAACTCTTTTGCAAGAAGATGGGTTGCCCACTGCATTGCTTGGCCATACTCCTCCTATGCTTGCGGTTGTTGATCCTTAATAAAATAGGAGTACAATTTGAGCTACTTGGTACTTAAATTGATGACCATGGTAGATATGTGTTCTAGACAAACAACTCCAGAGATCATCCAATTCGACTAGGGTCAGACTAGCAAATGGAAAGGTCTTGAGGGTATTTTTGTCAGAACACAAACTGGTGGACATATGGAGTCATGAATACCTGGCATCCTAAGAGGGTCCTTTTATCTCTGCAGCTATTAACATGTGGTCAAGACTGGATTTCTGGCTGGTTACTTACAGAGTCTGTTCTTCGGTCAAGGAGGTGAAACAGACATGGAGGTGAAAAACGTAGCACAGACACTCTTGGACCACTCCCTGGTGCTACTTAAATCGATTGGGCAGTGGTGGTTGGGGTCAGAGGCTCTGATAAGCAGGCTGTTCTATAACAAACTGAAAGGCGATAGATTATTTCCAGCTTAACTTTCGGCCGGTAAACTGTATGGGCACGGTGTCTGGGAGGCATTGAAGGAGGTTATCCGTGGCAAATGTGTGGCCAAGCAGAATGGGTATTAAAATTGCTGAAAGTGCACCTGCCATGCCTGAAAAGTTATATCAGGAATTTGGAGATAATGCTCAAAATTGGCAAAAACACTTCTACCTTAGGTCAGGTAAGAGATAAGCCATCTGAATATTTAGATGTTGCAGAGGCAAAAATGCGAGGGCATGCACACATGGGGAGGGAGGGCACCCTGGTAGATCACTAGAAGATATGGTGAGATGCCCGTGGACAGCTAATTAAAAACATCACAGTAATTGATGACCCATCAGATACTCCCCACTATGAGACATCTCAGATCATAGCCATATTCTCAAAATTCTTTTGCTGACCTATATTTTCCTGTAGGATTGTGCTCCTTCGCTTGGATTGCTGATTATTTGGAAAACACAGCATTAGCCTAGTTGATGGATGCACACATGCAATTTCCCAATCAGCCGGTCACAATTGACAAAATAAAAGATGTCACAGGTCGGCTTCAGTAAGGCAAGGCTCCTGGTTCAGATGGGCTTCCTGACAAATTCTAAAAAAGATTTCTCACACCTCACTTATTGGCCTTATTGAAGAAGCCAGAACACATGTCTTCCCTCCAATACTTTGTGTGGCTCTCATGACTGCCTCAGTAAAGCAAGGGAAGCCCACTAACAAATGTGAATCCCATAGACCACCATAAGTCCTAAGCTGGGACCCCAAAAACACTGGTTGCTAACTGCCAGTCTCTCCTCCTTCCCTACCTGGGACTCCCTTACCAAACCAGATTTATCCGAGGTATATGAAATGCACACAATGTGCATACTCTCTTTTCTCTTCTACAAGGTCTGCAGCAGGATTTGGATGTAGTGGTTGTCTTTCTGGGTGCCTTAAATGTGTTGAGTCCCTAGAATAGAAATTTCTATTTATCATTTTAAATAGACTTGATATGCCCTATAACTCCATAGAACAAATCAGATTAATATAACCATCTCATAACCCAAGTGCAGATTAAAAATCTCAACTTGTAACCAATCCCATTTCCAAAGGGACCCGACAAAAATACCCCTTAATTGTCAATCTTTTTTGCAATGACCCAGTAGCCGCTTGCAGCTAAGCTCCAACAATGTTATTCGAGCCCCGTCCGATATACCAGTCACATCTTGATCTTCCTTTATATTGATGATATGACCCTATATCTGAGAAACCGGGGTGAGTGCCATAATCCATTAATGTGGGAATTCATATAACTTGGAATGTTTTCCGGTGTTATCATTAATTGAAATAAATCATAGATTTTACCCTTTACAAAGAACACAGCTAAATTCACGCCAGACTTTCCATTCGTATGGTGTGAGGGATCAATGAAATATCTAGGGGTATGATTTAACCAGGATACCGATCTAATAATCAGAAAGAATATGGTATTACCACGGATAAACTGAGAGAACAGTTCATCCACTGGTTGGCACTTCCGCTGTCACTGACTGGGTTGATAGCTCTTTTGAAGACCATTATCTTCCTGAAATGGCTTAATCTCTTTGAGAATATTCCCATCCCTCTCAATCGACCATTTTTCAGATGTTTAAAACGCAACTGATTAGACTGGCATGCACAGGAAAACAACCCAGGATCAGGTGAGAAACGCCGATACTACTTGTTCACCATAGTGGTTTTGAGGCAGGCAACTTCGAGTTACACTACTTATGCGTACAAGCAAACTTTGACCACTACTGTTTCCACTTCTTCAGCCTACCTGCCCCAAATCGCTTCTGCACTAGATAGCGTGACCCCTCAGGCCACTACAATCATTATAAAGTACACAGCCGCCTTGAAGAGTCACGTCTTTAAACACTGCTGCATGTATAGTCAGAACCTGGGGCAGGTATAATTCCCCATGCTCTCTCTGACTCACCACCCAAGATCACATGTGACACGTGAAAAAAGGGAGATCGCCCAGCTGCACTCCCTTGGCCTTCTTAGATGGGGACATTTATTTTAAAAAAACGACACCTTTAGAATGCTTGCAGACATTAAAGGGGCTTGTCTTGTATCCCTTTAGATTTGTTTCTATACTATTGTATCTGAGTAGCATGTGGGAATGTGTTACCAACATTTTCATCAGCGCCTGACACTTTCAACATAGGTTATGCTTTTTTCCGCCATCTCTACAAAACATCTTCTATCTGCTCTGTACCGTTTGGTTAACTTGAAATTATGGCAGCATTGTGGCCCTTGAAACATGAATGCCTATACGTTACTGGTCAATGATAAAGCTAAGTCAACGTTAGACACATCTATACATGTATATGATCTGCTACAGTACCTACCTAGGTTTCGAGTATAGAATGAACAACCTCCAATCTATCATCATGACAATTCAAGCTTACAAATATGTAGCCAAAAATACAATAAACTGCTACTATAATGTAACCATGTCTTTAGAAAAGTCTCTTTCAAGGCATTGAAGAAACTCAAAACTGTTTAAATGAAGAAAATTAACATAAACATACCAACATGTTAACACTAAAATATCACTGTGTAAGTTAAAGGCTTTATCGCAAACCATTTTAACCAGCTAATACCATACCTTATTATCCTCCCAGTACAGTGCTAAACATTCATCTCCTGGCCGCCAGTTGATCCCAGACTCCATGGGGTAAGCAGTTTCTATTATTCGATCCGGCTTTATAGGCCCTGATCTACGCTTGGGGCCACTATTATAGGAAAACATCTTGTATCCATCATCAAGAGGTGCAGCTGTTTCAGGGCCCATTGGTTTAATCGGCCCCATCTTTCGTCCTTGGTGTTCAAGTTCTCCATTTATTAGATCACTCCCACCTGTCCTTGACTGATTCTGGTAGTCATGGTTTATGCTAAACTGTTTCTCAGTTTTTGAACTACCAAAATGTTCGCTGTTCATTGTTCGCGTTTTCCTGTCATAAAAATTGTCAGGATTGTTCCTTTGGTTTTCTCTGCGACCTCGTCTTTCGTTCACGGGATCCGCTGTATCCGGCAAACTAGTGTTCACTTTAACTTCCATAAACGCGGGTCCCTTCCCTGCCCTACCATGCATAGTGATCTCCCGTTTCTTAAATGGACCGTCGCTCTGCTGGCTGAGGTTGGAGTACGTGCTTTCCCTGGGTTTCTCATTTCTTGGAAAGGGCTTGTCGTTCATGTGTCTGTCTGGAGTCCACTGTTCTGACTCTGAGGAGTGCACCCGTTCTCGACCTCGATTTCTGGCTGGCCCGCTGCCTTCAAGCATCTGCCTAGGGGTCTGACTGTCCCTCTGGAACCGAGGGGGCTTCTCATTTCTTGGTTGCCGCGTGTCATTTCGGGGAAGATTTCTCTGATAGCTTTGATCTCTCAAGCCATTTTGCTCCATATTCAGGGGCCTGTGCGGCTGCCCATATTGATGAGCCTGAGCTTGAGATTTTTGTTCTGCAATAACATAAAAAAACGAATTATACATATATCAAATATATTAAGTTTCCACACCCTGCTCCCACAATGAAGACTATTAAACTAAAGTAATCACAATAAATCAGTCATTCAAGCAAAAGTGATTTCTAATACAATGCCATCAGCGGTAATATGCTGCGGTATTTCTCTAAAAACCCACTCATCTCAGTCTCAGTCCATACTGACTGAGGCGATCCCGCCTCTGACGAAGTTCAACCACGCCCCTGGACCGAAGGTCCATTGAAACATTTGTGTTCTATAAATACTCCTTCTATTAATACCTTCCCACACCACTTCCTATATTTTTTTCCTGTCCTTTGATGGATGAAGCAGATCACGTCATTTATTTATATGATAAATTGCTGGTTTTTACCTTTAAGGACAATCCGATGACACTGGTCAAAGAGATTTATCATGTGCACCAGTATTTGGCAATCTCCAGAGGTGGGGAGCGATTTTGTGTCGGGATTGGGCCGTTCAAATAACGTGCAGTAGTGATCTGACACAATACTATTGCACAATATTGTGTGTGTGTTCGGCTTTGGAAGGCAGCACTGATTTCCTAGTAGCGAGGTCTAGCCAGAGGCGAGATATCGTTACTAGGCAACTATAAAAGGACGAAGGATGCAGCTCCTAGCACATCTCTTTTCTGTTTTACTATTATAGAAGGCACAGTTGAATCAGCATCAGGTGGAGCTGCAACAGTGTGAAGAGAAGGAGGTGCTTCATAAACCTGAGCAGATCTTCAGTACACGATTAAAAAGGCGTAGATTCTGCAGTGGCAGAACCCGGAGCAAAGAGCTCTAAAGATCAAGATGATGATTTTGAAAAGGATCAAAAGGGAAAATATATACAAGGCTCTCAAATGTGAGATATATTGTTTCTCATCAGAGAAATCCTCGGTTTTAAAGGCAAAGACCAACAGGAAAAGGGGTTTTATTCACAATACAGGAGTCATGATGCAGGTGACCTGCTTCTCCATGATGTTATTGTTATGTAAAATGTATTTAAACAGTGGAAAGATCCAGATCAATCTGCCATTCTGAGATTCTTAAACAAGAGATATTAGGTCAGAGAGTTTAGAAATGATTTTCCTCAAACTCCAAAGGTTAAGACTATTTTGGCTTCAATGGCATCCACATCTAAGCTTTTATCAGAGGATTCCACCCTGCCTGATGTTGTGGCGTCTTCGCTTAATAGGTTTGAAGTCGCTTCTAATTTTTCAGTAAGAGCAAATACATATACAGCATATGCCACACCTAAGTGTTACTTAAACACTTTCAATCCCTATATGACTGCATACAGGAAAATGAACACCCCCCACTAATATAACAGCAAACATGGAACCACTATTCAAATTATTCTCTGATGTCAAGTTTGGTATCTTGTGGGCAGCCGCAGCATCAGTTGGGGCTTAAATAGATGGCCATAGACTGATTTGGATAAAGTCATACAAACTAGACTCTCAGAGAGGTATGTTTAAAAAATTACAGTTTAGAGGATCGAAACTGTTTGGTAATGAACTTGAGGACATGGTGTATAATGCAGTGGAAAAGTAAAAAACAATCTCAAACCTTTTAAGCTTGGGTCTAGAAATTAGTTCCTTATGTTCAAGCGTCCTCCTCAAAATCTTCAGGACAAGTGTCCTTTTCGAGGCCAGGCTGTGTTTGAAAACAAAACCCAACCTGTCATTAACAGTCCCAAAAATTACTATTTCGAAGTTGGGGCAAAGTTAAGGCTTTTCTATCATGATTGGAAGAACTGTAACATGGACCATTGAGTGCTCCTGATAATAAAGACCTGTTATTGAATTCCATGAGCCCAAAATCCTCCGCAACTTATTAGACATATACCGTGGCTAAAGGAAGAGTTGAGAATTCAGGTAAAGATGCTAGGCGTTCAAGCTCTTCTACAGAAGAAGGCACTCATACTTGTGCCTTTGCTTCAGAGAGGAAAAGGGTTCTATTCTGTCCTGTTTTTGGTTGCCAAATCCAACAGGGAATAAAGCCTGTTTTGAACCAGAGGATCATGAAAAATTACGTCTCAGTGGACATATTCGAGATGATTTTTCTCCAGGAAATCACCCCCTTACTGGTGATAAGATGATTTCTTGGTGACGTTTGAGCTTCAAGATGCATACTGTTGAATCTGTATTCATCCCTCCAATCCACAGTTTCTGTGGTTTGCTGTAAGGAACCAACATTTCCAATTTCAAGTTCTGCCTTTAGTCTGGCAATATCTCCCAGAATCTTCAGCAAGGTACTAGCTCCTGTTGTTTCTCATCTTCAATTGTATGGTGTCACAATATTCTCATATCTTGATGATTGGTTGATTTCTGCTCCATCTTTTTTGAAGCCTCAAGAAAATGTTGAAATGGTGACTAGAGTTCTGCATCAACTGGGTTTCATTATCAACAACCAGAAGTCTTGAGCCAAATCAAGAGAACATATTTATTGGGCCCAAATCAACACTTTCTTGGGCCTTGCCTTCCTGCCTTCCTGCACGTTATCATTTGAATTTTGTTGTAAACACATTCTAAGCTGGAGCTCCCTGGCCGTGCAGGATTACGAGGCTCTTATTCCTGTGACTCCTAACATATCTCAAAAGTTGGGTTGGTGCATGGTTGAGGGCAATTTGCCTTAAAGGGGTCCACTGCAATATTGTGCCCCTCTCCAAGTAACAGATTACATTCTATGGGGTTGAGGAGCAACAGTTGGCAATATGGAGATGAAGGGTTCCTGGTTACAGAAGTAACGTCTCCATGAATCCAAATGAAGGGAGTTATCGGCATTGTTGCTGGCATTGCAGGCCTTCTCTTCTCACTTAAAGCGCAGGAATGTCTTCAAGATCAGACAACCAGGTCACAAAGTGCTACCTCATTTGCCAGGGCAGCCTGAATAGCAGAGTTGAATCCGGTAGCAGATCAGATTTTTGCCTGGGCGGAAATCCACCTTCTGGCATTGGGAGCAGTTTACCTCCAGGGACGGATTGAACTTTTGATTAAACAGCCTGAGCTGTAATCTTCTACCCTCAGTGTTCTACCGTCTGTTAGCTCAGGAGTTCAATCGAACATGTACCCACTAGGGAACACCCTGGATGGATCTGTGTGTGTCACAACACAATGCTTCCAATCTTCAGCTCAAAGGACTGGTGCCCCTCAAAAGTGGGCAGTAGATGCCCTTTGATTCCCTGGCCTCTAAGCATTCTATATGCTTCCCACAGATTCTCCTCCCCAGAGGGTGCTTTGGAAGATTCGGGAGGAGAAGAATGTGGTAGTCCTTTCTGCCCATGAATCTCCCATGGAGAGCCTTTCTTCTCTCTTTTAGCGCGGGGACACGCCGGGATGGCGTAATCCATGCGCTCTATAAGTGTCTGTAAGTGTCTTTATTATTATCTGTGTTTTTCTTTTTTAATGAACATTTCCAGGGGGATATTTCTGCATCTCTCAATGCACCCGTTTCCTCTTCAGTTTCCTGTATGTAAACTCACTTGCCTCAGGCTGACGGCCTGGCTCTTGAGAGAGTAGGCCTAGAGGAAATGAGCTGTTCAGAATTAACTGCCCTAGATATTCAGCCATCTAGGAAACCATCAACCTTGCACTCTTATTTAAAAAAAAACCAGAACATTGGGAATCATTTCATCGGTGGTGAGTTTCTCAAAATGTGGATAAATTAGCGGTCGATACACATAAGATTCTACAATTCCTAACGTAAGGTTTTGAAAAGAGGCCGTTTGCTCAGGGGGCGGCTATTAATGCTCCTAAATTAAAAGCGGATTGTTCAAAGATCTCGATTAGTGGTTTAGACTTTTGAAAACATTTTGTTTGAAAAAGTAGCTGGTTCAAAACCGGTACCAATTTGGGATGACTGTTGTTCTAAGGAGTCTACCGGAACATCCTTTTGAGCCTTTACAACACGCAGAATGAGCTTGGCTTTCTGCTACAAGAAAGCTTTTTCGGGTGGCAATCACCTCAGCTAAAAATAAAAGGGAGCTAGCAGCCCTGGTAACTTCCTTTACACATTTAAAATTTTGTTCAGATTGTTTCATCCTAAGAGTTAACTCAAAATGTGTCCCTAATGTACAATCTCTTTTTCATTTGGCACAAGAAATTGTTCTTCCTGTGTTTTCTAACTTCTCTTCAGGTATTCCCTCTTCCCTATGTGTAGAGACAGCTCTGAGCATTGATCTACCTCATACAAAGGAATTTAGGTGTTCTACCTCACTTTTATCTCCTATGGGTCAGTCGGCAAGTGTACAAAGGCAACATCACAAACCATAAGTAGGTGGGTCAGGCAGGCCATTTCTCAATCCTACAAATCTGTAGGGAAGGTGGTTCCTTCTCAAATTCAAGGCAATTAAACAAGAGCAGTGTCAGCATCCTGGGCAGAACAAGATGGGCCTATCTCAAGGAAATATGTTGAGCAGCAACTTGGACTTCACACCTCTTGTTAGTAAAGCATTATAGACTTGACTTGTCTGGTTTACTGGATGGTAAGAAAACGAGTTACTTACCTGTAACTTCAGTTATCCAGTATTGGTATCTTTCATAGATTCACATGCTAAGAATCATCCCCGCCGACGAGGTGGGAGTCTCGCGGTACAATAAAACATATACATTACAGTCACAATAATTTCAAGCATCTTTGACATCCAAAGTATGTAACGACTTTTCCGCCGCGGAAGACGGATTAGGAAAGAATGTCTGCAATATCACAGGTTCGTTGAGATGAAATTAAGTAGGAACCTTGGGTATGAACGTGGGATTAGTTCTCAAAAGGACAATCATTGGTAAACTTCAAATATGGTTGTCTTATAGTGAACGCCTGTTTTTCACTCACTCGTCGGGAAGAGGTGAGTGCTAATAGGAGAGCTGTCTTCCATGAGAGATACTTTAAATCCGCTTTATGAATGGGTTCAAATGGATGTTTCATCAGTTTTTGAAGAACCAGATTCAGTCTCCATTCCGGAGGAGGAGCTCTTATAGGTGGGAAAGTTCTGAAAAGGCCTTTCAGGAACTGCTTAATGAGACGATTGGAACAGAGTGATGCCACCCCTGAGGATCGTCTGTACGTAGAAATTGCGGCCAGATGCAATTTAACAGAAGCGAACATGAGACCAGACTTAGATAATGACAATAAATAAGGCAGAACCTTATCAGGAGAACATTCCAGTGGATGTAAGTTGTTGTTGCTGCACCAGTAACAGAATCTCTCCCATTTTAAGGCTGAGGCCCGTAATGGAGAAGGTACTCTTGCTTTATTCAGAATGTAAGTCTATATCCTTGAAGTCTATGAATCCAGAAACCAAGCATGGAGTTGTAGTTGAGATGGGCGAGGATGAAGAATCTGGCCTTCGCTCATTGACAACAGATTCGGTATTATTGGAAGGCGGAATGGCTTGCACTTGGAGAGAAGGAGAAGTTCTGTGAACCAGTGCTGACGTGGCCATTTCGGTGCAATCAGAATCATGGAGCATGGTTCCTTTTTTATCTTGTGTAGAAGTCTCTGGATCAGAGGAAAAGGAGAGAACACGTAAGCAAAAATTCCCGTCCATCTCATCATGAAAGGTTTCCCCAGGAGCCCTTCTCTGGTTTCCAACTCGTGAAGAAAGGGCATTTCCGATTGCTTTTGGTGGCAAAGAGATCCAGATTTGGCTTGCCCCACTTCTTAAAGACATTTTCCAGAATCATTTGATTCAGTTCCCATTCGTGGCAAGATTTTGTTGTCCTGCTGAGAGTGTCTGCTAAGGTGTTCTGGACTCCTGGAAGATGTTCCACCTTGATTGCAATATTGTGCAAGGGAAGCCACTTCCAGATGTTTTGAGCTTCTTGGGACAGAATGTGAGATCTGGTACCCCCTTGCCTGTTTAAATAATACATGCAAGTGGTGTTGTCGGTTCTGATGAGAACTGTAGACCTTTGGAGTCAAGGTAGAAAAAACTGCAGGGCCAGGTAAATTGCTCGAAGCTCAAAAAAATTGAAGTGCATCTTTGCCATTGCTGTAGACCACCTTCCTCTTATGCTGAGGTCTTGAAGATGGGCACCCCAACCTTCCAGGGAAGCATCCGTAGTGAGGATGAAATCCGGAATTGCAGGTTGAAAACTGAGCCCTACGGAGACATTTTTGGAAAACCTCCACCAAGAAAGAGTTACTTTCATTACTGGAGTTACTTGAACTATGTCCTCGAATGAACCTGAGATTTGAAGCCACTTATTGTCCAGCTCCTCTTGAATTGGTCTCATTCTTAGCCGCGCGTGAGGCGCGCGTGAGGCACTAGCAGAATTGCCGATGACAAAATCTCCAGAAAAGATTTGACCAGTCTCACTGAAGAGAACTTTCTTTTTAGAAGATCTGATGGCAGTGAGAAGAGGCGAGATATTCTGTCTGCGGACAAGAATGCTTTGTCTTGAACAGTGTCTAGTTTTGCTCCCAGAAATTGAGTTACTTGGGAAGGATAGAGGCTCGACTTCCGGACGTTTAGGGAGAGGCCCAGAGAGTGAAAAACTTGCAGGCATTTTGCTGTTGTGAGAGAAGCCTGACGAAAGGATGGAGCTTTTATCAGCCAGTCGTATAGATATGGCCATAGTTGGATGCCTTGCAGCCTGAGATGAGCTGCTACCGGAGCTAGAAGTTTGGTGAAGACTCTTGGAGCCGAGCGCAGGCCAAATGGAAGGACTTTGAATTGGAAATGTGCACCTGCCACAGTGAATCTCAGGAACTTTCGGTGTTTGGGATGAATTGGGATGTGGAAATAAGCATCTTGAAGATCTAATGCGGTCATGAAATCCGCATGATCTAGAAGCTGAAGGATTTCCTGGAGTGTTACAATGCGGAAAGATTTTTTCTGAAGATATTTGTTTAGCATTCTCAAATCCAAGATTGGTCTCCAATCCCCAGATTTTTTCTTTATCAGAAAAAGCAAGAATAAAATCCCTTTCCTGTTTGAGAGCGAGGAACCTTTTCTTTCGCCCCTTTTGACAACATAGCCTTCACCTCTTTTCTGAGTAAAGGAAGATGCAGCGGGTTTTTCTTTAAAGGCGGATGAGGAGGGGAAAATTTGGTGAACTCCAGGGTGTGACCGAATTTTATTATATCTAATACCCACTTGTCTGTGGTTATTTTCTTCCAATTTTTGAGATGTTGGGAAATTCTTGGAATTTTGAATACTTGTGGCATATCTGGTGCAGGTGCAATGAGATTGTCACTGTTTTCTGGCAGAATCTCTGCCCTGAAGTTGACGTCTCCTGCCCTGTTTCCTGTAAGGGGCCGCTGGAGGACTTCTATAGGATTGCTGTTGATAATGATATCCTTAACGACCCTGGCGACGTTGTTGCTGGTACTTCTGGTAACCTCCGCGAAAGGTGTAAGAACCCCTGCCTCTTGCTCCTCGAAAAGGTGTTTTTCTATACTGCAAGGTACCCAATGATCTAGCAGTATCGGTGCCCTTTTTAATCTCTTGCAATGCGTCATCGATGTGTTTACCAAATAATAGATCGCCGTCAAAGGGCATGTCCAGAATTTTTGTTTGGATTGCAGGGCGAAAGTTAGTGGATTTCAGCCAGCCCTGATGTCTAAGGGTAGCTGCTCCGGCAAGTTGGCGAAATCCCAGAGAAGCTATATCCATAGAGATATTGATGACTTCAAAAGCAGCTCTTTCACCTTCCATGAGAATTTGTCATCAGGCAGATACTCTATATAAAGTGAAATGTCCGACCAGTAATTGTGAAGGCAACGCCACTTGGGGATCTGAGACTGGTGTTGCAGGGGTCGCAGGCTGCTTCTCTGAAGGTGCAGGAGCTCTTTCTGGAACTGTGACTGGAGGAAAACTGTTATTATAGTCCTTTAACATTGCTGTAAGGTCTTGAAGCAAAGCTGCAGGCATCTGAACCAAAGGTTCTTGGCGGAACGATTCCTAAGGTCCTCTTAAAGACTCACATGGTTCATAAAACTATATTTTATCTGGAGTTGAGAAGGGTCATGTGCTTGTCCTAAGGGGTCATAATCATCGGACTCCTCCAAATAATGGCTAGGAGGTAAAGGTGAAATGTGAGATACATCCTGGTAAAACTGCCTGGAGGATGTTAATTTGGAGCTCAAAACAGGCGTAATTTGCGAAGACGCTGGTCTTTTACGCTTTTTTACGCTTTCAGTCGAAATATACATGGATGGCGAATCAGACTCTGTGGAAATTGTTGTAATAGATGACACCGTCGACGTTGTAGTCATGGATGTCGTCGACGGAAAAGTCATCGTCGACGAGTCGAGAGTACAATCATCGCAGACGATAGTGTAGTCGACGGCGGGCTCGTGGACGAAAGGTGAATCGTCGTCGACGGCGGAGGCATCGTCGACGAGGAAGCAGGCATCGACGTGATGGGTATCGTCAATGGCAATGGAATAGTCGTTGACTGCGCCGCCGACGGGGTTTTCATAGATGATGGAATTTTCTTCGACACCGAAGATCCCCTCACCTTCTGAAGAGATTTTCTCGTCAACGAAGCTGTTTTAACGTCAACGGAGGCTAAGGAAGAGATTTTGAGGTAGTTTTCAATGAAACCTTCACCTTTTATCCAGATTTCACCTCAGAAGAGAATGAGGATTTCTCTTTTTTTGAGCAAGAGTAACCAATCTCAGAGTGAGATTTCTTCAGGGTCTTACTCTGCTTTTCAGGTGGCTCTCCAGATCTATCCCTCTTCTTGGATAGAGGAGTGGATGCTTGAGGACTTACACTGCCTTCTCCTTCAGATACCACCTCAGACATCACCTTTAACTTCTCCAGCCAAACCAAAAGATGTCCCTCTCAATCCTTCAAGGTCTTGGCAGGAAAGATTCTACAGATCCTGCAATCCTTTACCTCGTGAGTTGGTTAAAGGCAGTAGATACATTCATTATGTGGATCCTCAAAGTGTAATCTCTTCTTCCCACATGAAGAACAGGACAAAAGGCCAAAAACAAACTTTTCTTGGAAGAATCAGACATTTTTTCTCTCAAGAAGTAACGGTTTAAGGAAAAAAACTGAGCAGAGCTCAGGGAGACTCCCTAACACACGAGGTGCAGTAGAAAATCTGAGGGTTTGCCTCTCTGTGGGGAAGGTTCTAAGAGGGTGCTGCTGCCTGATTGGCTGGTTTCCAAGTTTGGTTCTTTTTGCAAAAGGACTAGGATAAGCTAGTGTAGTGACTTTGCTATCTACTATAGCCTATAGTGTGATGTTATTATGACTGTAATGTATATGTTTTATTGTACCGCAAGACTCCCACCTCGTCGGCGGGGATGATTCTGAGCATGTGAATCTATGAAAGATACCCCAATACTGAATAATTTTGGCTTTTCTGTCTTGAAGTCAGCAATAAAGCAATTGCTGATTTTAAGTATAGCAAAATATATTTTCGGTGCAATCTGTTATCTTGGTAAATCATCAACGAGTAAGGACTAGGAGGACTACAAATCGGGGTACTAAAGATTACTGGTAAGTACATGAATCGTTCATTGATATAGTCATAATCACAGCTCAGAAGGTTTATTATATAGAAAAACATTCCAGTTGTCAGCATAATGAATAGAACAAAACCACATAAAACAAATTACTCCTTGTGAATAAGACAGTATTCTTGTCCTATGACAACGGGACACAAATATGCATGTTTACAGTCTTTGTGGGAAGAGAAAAGCCATTGTAGCACTTTCTTCACGCTGAAGTGGTGTGACAGATATGATATAGACACTCAGTGATAATCTCCTTGTTCTTTGACCCCATTTTCAGGTGAATATAATGCCAAGAGTGTCCAGCATGAATTTTGGAACTGAAGTTTCCAACATGATTACCTGTGATCAGGTGCACATATAGACACTAAAAAGAGGGTGTTAGATAGTGAAATTATACAGTACTTTGCTTTGGGATGTTTCTTCTTGTGCTCACGATGAACCAAATGTAAAGTGTTTGCTGTGGTCATAAAGGTCCAATCCACTACAGGATGTTTCACATTGTTGTTTCCCGCAACTCCTTTTACCACTTCAATTTTGAGTTTGCCCATGTCCTACGCATTTGAGAGGTCCAAGCTAATAAGAGCTGTGCGCTTGTCTTCAGCAAGGGCAACAGAACAGTCTTTCCTTATACTGCGGTTAGAAGGCTCACCACAGATCTTATACATGATTGTGGCATTTAACAGACTTCTGGTCACTTAATTTACTGGTGTCTTGCTCAGGTACCGAAGATTCAATATTAACCCACAGTTGACCTTAAACTTTGGATCGCAAGGTGTTGTTTCAGCATGGCAGTGATATGCATGCTTTCTTGGTCATGGTTTTGTAACCCTAGTGATGGAAACATTCACAAGTTTTTTTAAGTAAAGAACCACATATGTTACTTGGTAACATTCCACCACCACCTCATCATATTAGCCAAGAGATCCTCCTTCAAAGACCGCCTGGATAACAACGCACACGACCGCAAAGAGCTTTTCAGCATCGTAAAGGAACTCTCCAACCCCAGCGCCAACGCCAACGACATACCGCCCTCACAAGAACTGTGCAAATCACTGGCCATCTTCTTCCACCGCAAGATCGCTGACTTCCAGGACAGCTTCAACACCATGACCGCCCGACTACACCAGACCCCACCTCCCCTATGAACACCACCAGCGCCAACCGCCTGACCTCCTGGTCCAACGTCAAAGACGACGAGACACGCAAGGTCATGAACTCCCATCCACTCAGGATCTCCGTCAGACCCGTGCCCACACTACGTATTCAACAAAGCAGACACTGCCATCGCACCCCAACTACGGAAGGTCATCAACATCTCCTTCGAAACAGCGACATTCCCGGGAAGCTGGAAACACGCCGAAATCAACGCCCCCCTCAAGAAGCCCAAGGCGGAGCCCAAGGACCTCAAGAACTTCCAGCCCATCTCCCTGCTCCCGTTCCCGGCGAAGGTCATCGAGAAAATCGGCAACATGCAACTGGCCCGCTACCTGGAAGACAACAACATCTTGGACCCGTCCCAGTCCGGGTCAGACGAAACCACAGCACCGAGACAGCCCTCATCGCCGCCACAGACGACATCAGGCGCCAACTAGACAACGGCGAAACATCAGCCCTCATCCTCCTGGACCAGTCAGCCGCCTTCGACACAGTCTGCCATCGCACTCTAAAGACACGCCTCCTAGAAGCCGGAATCCAACAGAAGGCCCTTGACTGGACCACGTCCTTCCTCACCGGCAGAACCCAGAGCGTCCGCCTCCCGCCCTTCCGATCCGAGGCTACCGACATCATCTGCGGCCTTCCCCAGGGCTCATACCTCAGCCCAACGCTGTTCAATGTCTACATGGCCCCCCTCATACAAGTGGCCTGCCAACACGACCTCAATATCATCTCCTACGCTGACGACACCCAGCTCATTCATCCTCTCCCTCACCAAGGACCCGCACACCGACAAAACCAACCTCCACTAGGGTTAGAAGGCCGTCGCGGACTAGATGAGGAACAGCTGTCTGAAGCTGAACTCGGACAAGACGGATGTACTCACCCCCTCAGTCAAAAAACAAAAAAACTGAGGTAGCATGTTCTTCTAGCACAGTCAGATTAAAGCATGTTGACTAAGTCACTCTTCAGGACACACTGTATATATTTTCTTGTGCAATATGACCGAATTGTTTTATGCTCAGACCTTGTAGGAGCATTTTTACTGATATTGTGATAATTGCTTTTATGTCATTGTATTTGTTGCTTATATGTGCATGTAATGTTTGTTTGTTATATGTGCATGTCATGTTTATGTTATTTTGCTAGCTGTTTGTATGGTTAGCTTGCTTATAAGCTCTTGGCTAATATGTTTTTAACAGCCCTGAATCAGTCCCCATGTTTTGGGATGAAAAGAGCTGGCTGTGTCATCGTCCCGCTTGAAAATAAAAAGATAAAGAAAAGAACACTAAGAAAAGGTGTGACTTGACATGCCTTGCTTTGGAACACATGATGAATTATAGTCTTGTGTGACTGTGCATTTTGTCTTTATTTCAGGCCAAGTAGGCAATGTATACTCAATTGATTCATTTTTAGTGCTCCTTCTGCCCATTTGTAACAATCCATGCATATGACGTCATATTTGTAGACAGTTTGCCCATTACAAGACTGAGCAGGTGCATGTGATTGGAAGGTTGCCCGACTGCCGCTTGCATAAATCTAGCACACTTTTGAACAAATATTTGGCGGCAAGGGGGAACAGTTTTAATTCCCATAAAAAGAGATATAAATTGCCTTTTATTGATATGGAGCCTTAAGGCTGATGGCGTAATTTCAATTTCACAGATTCACTAGCTTTGTGGCCTACGTGCAGGGGACTGGCGTTGGAGGACAACAGGACAAAACTGTATGATCGGGAGCACATGACCCCAAATAGCTTTTAAATCTCATTTTATAAATGGGTTTATTTGTTTGGATTAATCTGTACTGATCACGCATCTTCAATTTTGACTCTTGTTGGTATTTTGAAATATGCGAATTAACAGTTTGTCACTTCTCCTCAATACTTGTGTGAATAAAGGCTTTTTTTGCAGCTGTCTGGACGAATCATGCAAACACAAGTTCTATATCTGAAAGGAGAGCTACCTAAAGGAGATTGTTTCCAGCAATTCCACACTATATATAGTTTTAATACTAATAGGAAAAGAAATGTCAGGTCCATTTTTTTCCAAAGTTCTGTTCCTACGCAAATTAAAACATTTAACTCATATTTGCTACTGCTTCCAGAAAAAAAACGTGTCGTAGAGATTGAGAACAGCTTCTGGTTTGAAATTCCGTTGCACTACTATTAAGTGAACAATTTTCTCTTTGGCAGTGTTGCAATATTTACTACAGTTATAATGCCCTTTATTAAATGTAAATGAGCCACGATGCTCTAAAGTTCTGTTATTGCTCTCTTGCACTATTAGTGCAGGTATCCATAGAAATATTTATCTGTGTGATTAGTAGAGTACATGGCTACCTAAAAAAGGTTTCTCGGTGCTAGCCTCCTCACTAGACCAACCGGTATTACCAGTCAATGGTGACTATTAAAGGGGTGGTGGAAACATCCATGTTTTGAGATATTAGCGAATAGCAGTAAGTGATTTGCAGGCTCTCAGTAATTGTGGCAAGGTGTTCCATAATTTGTATCCCAGATATGCAAAAGCACGACCACCTTGGCAGATTTTCTTGATAATGATAACCACAGCCAGCTCCTGGTGACTAGATTGGAGCGAGTGTTTAGGTGTATACCAGGACACCAACTGTCTCAGGTTATGGGCCCTATATTGGAAAGACACTTATGCATGTAGCATACAGCTTTAAATTGAACCCAACATTCAACAGGCAGCCAGTTAAGACTGTGTAACAAACTGGCTGATGTGGTGAATCTAGGTGGATTTAGAAGGACCCGTGCTGCCGCATTTTGTACAGTTTGAAGCTGTTTAAGCAGACATTTTGCAGCACTGAAGTATAGGACATTGCTGGAGTCCAGACCAGAGCAGAGATCATCATTTTTTGAGCAGGGGCCGGAAGGCCCATCAAGATTTTCCTTAACCACTTAAGGATGCCAAAACAGGTAGCAGCTGCTTTGTTTATCTGGTGGCTCATAGAATGCTTGTCATTGAGCCGTTCCCCCAACTTGTTAACCACATGAATCGGTAAGGGAGTGATACCCATGATAGCTGGCCACAGATGAGGGCTCCAAAGGTGGGGCTGGTTGCCCACCAACAGAACCTCCATCTTTTCCCCATTCAATTTTAATGGATTCATATTCATCCAAGACGAAACTTGGGCAAATCGGTATTAAGCGATTCCGCATTGTGGTTATCCTCAGATAAGAATACCACAATTTGGGTATCATCTGCATGTGAAAACAATGTAATTCCTTGGGATTCTACAATCTCAGCTAATGCTCACACGTAGAGGTAGAACAGAAGAGGGCCTAAGGTAGAGCACCATGCCATCCAGAGACTAAATGGTGAGATTTATAACTGGGATGTAAAAAAGAGCTCAGCCAAGCCAAGGCTGAGCCCTGAATACCCATTTCTCCTAGCCTGGACAGCAGAGTGAAGTGGTTCATGGTCACATTTGGCACTAAGGTCGAGAAGGATCAGTGCCACCCCCGGCCCGCCAACTTTGTCTAACTGGGGGCACAGGTATTCTGTAAAACTGAGAAGGGCTCTTTCAGTGCTGTGACCAGACCTGAAGCCTGATTGCGAAGGGTGCAGGAGACCATTTAGTTTGATCTGGAATGACAGCTGCAGATTGACATGATTCTCCAACACCTTAGCCGATGTAGGCAGAAGTGATATGGGCATATAGTGTGACCATATAAGAGAAACCAATTTTTTTTTTAATAAAGGTGTAATCAGAGCAAGCTTCCACGCTAGAGGAACAACGCCTTCTGTCAAGGGAGAGTTTAATAATTGTGTAAATTGATCCAAAACTGGTAGCGCAAGCTTGCCCAATATCGAGGGGGATAGTGGTAAAGTGCAGAGCCTGATCTAGTAGCGCAAGCAATGAGCTAAATGATGTTGTATCTAAAAGATGGAAGTTTCTCAAGGCACACATTGTGTCAGAAGGAACTTCAGAGGAGCTAACCAAAGTAGTGCCTGCCAAGGAGGACTGAATATTTGCTACTTTCTTTAGGAAGAAGTCCGCAATTTCATCACATAGAACTTGTGTGAGAGGGTTAAATAGGGCAGTATTGGCCTGGTCCAAGAGCTTCCCGACTACCTTAAATAGAGTTTTAGGGCAGTTTTTGTTCGCCGTACGTTTATCCAAATAAAATTTAGCTTTAGCCATATTACATTCTTTCTGGTCGTTTTTCAGAGCCACTTTGCATCTTCATTTATCCTCATGACTAGGTTTTTCACCATCTGCTTTCCAAACCTTTACAAAAAAATGTACGTTGGTGCAATAAATCATTGTACAACGGAGGCAGAATGGAGAATTCAATTACGTTTTTTACTAGTAGTGGGAACTAACATCGAGTGAGAATCTGATCCAGTAGTCTAAAGTGTGAGCTTCTGATTCTACTCACTCACTAAATGTGGAGTAATTGGCTTCTAGTAGCGAATTAAGGCCTGGAACATTAAGCTTAGACCAGCTCCTGCCAAAAGACGTTTTTGGGATCTCTCTCATTCGGGTCGTGATTGAACAGACAAGAAAAACAGGACTTCAAAATGATCGGTCCATGTTAAAGGAATAGGCTGGTCAGTCTGTAAACTACCAAGGTTAGCAAATATAGGATCAAACATATGTCTAGCGGCATGAGTAGGGAAGTGCGAAATAAGTTAAAAATTAGGAGCTGTCAGCTCCTCTATAACAGATGACACCATGCAGCAATCTACTTTATCAAAATGGATGTTGAGATCACCCAATATAGTTAGAGAAATTAAGACTGGGCGATGCAAAAACTTTGAATATACTAGAGCTCCAACTGGTTGCCTTGCCCTTTGGGCGATAAAGTAAGGCTCCGGGCAGACTGAAATTCTTAGTTAGAAGCAATGAAAAAAGCAAAGCTTCACACTCCGAGATTGTGAGCTTATATATTTTGCATCTTTAAAAAGAATAGAAATACCTCCTCCTTTTTTATATTCGTGGTCCATTCTCAGAATCCTATATAAAGGGGGCAAAGCCGAGTTGACCTCTGGCCTTGAAACCTCATTGAGCCTGGTTTCTGTTAAAAAAAGACCACATCAGGGTCATGATCCGTCAGAAAGTTGAACATGTCCCTGTGATGTTTTACTCGCGAACGACAACTAAGATTGAAAGACTTAAAACCACAGTAATTCTGGGCAGAGCTAGCCATAAGGTGCTCCTATTGGTTCCCTGAAGAGGGCCCAGGTTTTAGGTGAACAGGAGTAGTTATAAACTTACAGTGTTGGCACTTTCTAACCGCTATAGAATACTCCAAATCAGAGAATGAGGGGGGGGGGGGGGGGGGGGATTTCCGTAACAATGGGGCGAAGGGCATATATAATCAGACAGGTGTTTCCACTAAAATCTAATTCCTTAAACAGCGCAGTATCTGTCTTCCATCCAGCATCTCTCGCCACTCTGTACCGGGATGAACGCAGAACAGTGTTCCAGGCCCTCAATCTTGGTGCTATCTCCAGCTTGCTTGCTCTTTCTGCCACCACAATTCCTTGGAATGCAGTCGACTCCACACGCACATAGCTCTCCACTCCTACTGTACCACATACTCAGTCCCAAACCCAAGTATCCGCAATATAGAGGAATGAAGATTTCTTTGGGTTGGTTACTCACTCGGTTTTGGCACAGCAATCAACCCCCTTGCACCAGCTTGACAAAACCTAAAAGAACTCTTGAGGAGAATTATGTTGCGGAGAACTGTCAGTTGTTCGCAAACATTCATGGATGTACAAGGGACTGGTGCGTGTGTACCTGATGCGTGGTTTTTGCGTACTAACTCAAAAATGGCTATGCGAAAATAAACCAAAGCAAGAAACACACCAAATGGCGCCACTGACTACATGCCTGAATAGTCTGCTGTACGTTCAATTATGCTTTTGGTACTTCATGGCATAAGTTTACAATGAGAATTTTATATTATTTGTGTTAAAGAAAAAAGAACAACCAGTAGATTATGAAACCCTCTCCGCTTTATAACTTTTGACCTCACTGACCAATTTGCCTCTAATTTGGCCCACTGACCGTTTGAATTTTCATGCCTTCTTCCTCGGATTTGGGGCTAAATTGCCAACGTTATTATGAGTGCAAGAAACAAACTGCATTTCCTATGAATTAATGTGGCATTCGTAAAGTCATCTTAAACGTAAAATCATACATATAGAATACATAACGCTTGTACAGTTCAATCCTGCTGTTGGGAGGGTTTTATAACATCATAAACAATGATTCCCTACCCATCTTTGCACCGCTGAGTCGGCTGCACAACTTGGTCTTTGGCTGTATCCTACATTCATCATACCATAGGCAGGCAACCACTGCTACACAGGTCATCTATCTGTGTACAGCGAGGATCTAACTGCAGGGCCTTTGGCCTTTAGAAAGGTATGATGCTCATCCCACCACAGAGGGCTACGCCCCACTGTATACGGCTTTCGGCTCTGTGCAGCAGAGGTTGGCTATCGGTTCAGGTCTTTGGCCAGAACCGGAGTCAAAGCCCCATAGGTTAACAACCCCTACTGTGTACATGTTGCGGCTATGACTAAGGCTGCAGGGCCTTTGACTAAATAGACACTATCTCTTTAGATTTTAATATGGATAATTCTCGAAAGAACACTGGGATTTTTTTTTTATTTTTACTTTTTTTAAACTAGACTGGCAACCAGTTATGGAACTCACAGCAATGTAGAATTAGGCCTGACATTTTTCGTGTTCTTCCATTATCTGATTCCCAATGACAGGGTTTTGTTTTTTCACACTATATACATTTTAACACGCCATTAAGTGTAGAGCAGATATTCTCAGATGACCATCATTTTGCACATAAATGTCCTTCAACACATGCATTGGAACTGTCTCAGAAAATCGTCTCTCCTGCACCTCCATTTTAGTACTGTACCTGCTCTTCTGTTTTCTTTTTATCCTGACTCTCGCATCTTGCAAGCTCTTCTTGCCGTGGCGCTTTGAGATGCCGGACTGCACCCTTGGCTCAAATGAAAGCCACAGTTTTTGCACATCACATTTCATTTTATTCACCAAGGGGAGTGTAAAATTCTTCTAAAAAGTGTAGACTACATCATCCTAGTTATCTTCTACTGCATATGAGAAGGTCAAGCTCTCTCCTCCACCTCTGCAGCCTCAGATGGTGGTAGGTCAGCCTCCATCTTTTTCTGATGGCTTCCTCCCTTCCTCACTATCAGCCATGATGCTCACATTCACCAATTCAAAAGTATGATCTGTATGCCACTGAGCACTCAGACCAAATGAATAACATGAACAGAGGAAGGTTCTTTTCTCCCTGACAGTAATTACTAATTTATTTCGAGGAAAGATACTCAAACTTTCACCAATGAGATCTGCAAACCCAAAACAGGAAGTTGCAGCACGTTCTGTCGGGCAGAACTTCCTAATTTGGATCTGCTTTCTTAAACCATGAGTCCCCGGACTACAGGCGTTGGGACTCTGAAGGGGGTACACAGCAAGTTCACAAGTCACAAATCCACAAAAAAGGAGCTTAAGGGCCAAAGTGCCGGATCGATGAGTTAAAAAAAAAAGGAGGTCCGAAACGGTTTACAGGGGGCCTGGACATAAAAAGGAGATCTGTGAATTTTAAAAACCAGTGTCTAGTTCCCTTTGTAGCTCCCTACCGCATAGAGTCTGCTAGAGGCACCTGCCTGTGACATTCCCTGAGAGGCTTAAACCCTGAAGTTTTTGGTGGAGACCTGTTCCCTTGCACACTGCGAAACAAAATGTGTGAACTAATTTGTCAAAGAGAGTAGAAAGTCTGGGAGTGAGCTGCAGATCGGCACCCAAAGGTTTGGAAAGAGAGGGACGAACATCAGCACACAGAAGAGGCGCTTATGTTCAGCTCTGATGTCTCTTCTGCTGTGAGATGATGCAGACGCGGAGTTATGCAATGCCTCCTATTGGAGCACAAGTGCAATGCCATAAAAATGTTTTTATCCAGTGTGGTGCCTGGGGGTATTCACAGAGAGAGGAGTCTGCAGTTTAACAGAACCTTCAAATAGATTAAAGCATCATCTTCATAAAGCAAAATTATGCAATTCATCTGAGCTATTCTTATACCCCAACTGAGCCATGTTTTCTAGAAGCCTACAGGTCAAGTGCAATTTCGCATAAGTGAATCACAGAAGTGAAAATGGGCAGCCTTGTAGCTTGTCTCACTCTAGTGTCCAACTGCCAGAGGCCAGTATCCTGTGCGTACCTTCGATGTGGGCTCAGCGTATAAGAATCTGACCCAGCATAGTAAAACGGGACCAAATACACTTCGTGCATTACTAGCGAGATATATTCTCAAAAGACTGTCAAATATACATTCTATGTTTAATGTTGCTAGGGCTAAGTCATCTTGATAATAGAATCACCCAGTGAATGGATAATATGTGCCAATCTTCTGATATCATGCATCGTCCTCCTGCCTGGGATAAAGCCAAACTGATCTTCACGCACAAGCACACCAAATACATTCAACATTTTGTCAGTTATTGCCTTGCTAAGCATCTGTACATCAATACTTAGCATCGATAGTGTCAATATGAAGATAGCAGGGTTGGGTCACTGTCCATCTTAGGGATCCGTGTCATCAATGTCTCCTATCAGGGATCCGGGGAGTCATTTCAATTCTTGTGCTTCCTTGAAAACTGCTGGTAGTTTATCTAGCAATATCGTGGCATTTGCCTAATACAAGTCAGATGATATGCTGTCTGCCCTTGGGATCTTATTCTTTTTCTTTTAGACATATATATTTTTTTGAATTTGCAGTAATCAAGAACATTCATCCCTATATCACAGTACAATACCCAGGTACCTCATGGGGAATACACTGAGCATGCCATTTGTTTTTGCAGTACACCACATCCCAGGCACACCACCACTTCTGAGCCCAAAAGAGCCATCAACCCAGAGAACTCAGGACACACCCTGATGTGTCGTCCATGGGAATCAAATCTTTTCCCATTTTTTTGGGCATCCTCTCAATTCATAAATCTATTTTTTGGCTAACAAACACAAATCCATGTTCACATTCCATGGCTCCAGATCGGCAGGGGAAGCTGCTGGACAATATTCCTCCAGGCCACTCAGCCCCACTTTGTGAATAATTTTTAGTTTAAAAAAAATGTTTTGGGGGATATTGTTGCAGAGTGATTTCTCCCTAGATGTCCAATACCATCAGTTTGGCTGGTGGCAGTCCCTGAAGGTACCTAAGATTGGGAAGACACTTTCCTAAACCCGTCCAGAAGTCCTTCAACCGTGGACATTCCCATAGTGTGCAAAGACCTTGTTGCCCACCCCTTAGAGGCAGCAATCAGTCATCCGACTTGAATTTTGGCAAGGAGTGTTCTGGTGAGATCTGCTCCAAGCCACACTTTTAGTCAATCGGAAACCAGTCTTTATAGAGACCTCTCTAGGAGCACATTCCCCTTCCAGAAAGGTCCCAAAATGTTCCTCCTATTTCCCTTTATGCCCTCTAACAGTCTGATGTATTATTATTTTCCTTTAAATTGGGGATATGGCTTTCTGTGGAATGACCCCCCCCCCCTTCCAAAGGACGCCTTCTAGTTGGCTGATAGTGAGACTGATTTTGTAAAGCCCAGTGTTAGATCTGGCACCTTTGGCATGGCTATCCACAAAACCTTTTGTTTTCCTTACTCTTGTTTTTCCTAAATTGTTTTTTTTTTGCCTTAGGATTCTGCACACTTTATTGCTGCCTTCAGTGCTACAGTGCTACAGTGCTAGTGCTCACTCCTCTAAACATGGTAAATTGGCTTTCACCCAACCGACACATTTAATTTACTTGCGAGTCCCTAGAAAAGTGGTACTACTTGTAGCCACGACCTGTAAATTGAATGCTTCTAGTGGGTATACAGCAATTAGGGTGCCACAACTTAAGTAGCCTTGTTAAACATGTCTCAGGCCTGGAATTGCAGCCTGTGAGCGGCTTTCAACTACCATTCAGCCTGACAAAATAAACCTTTTGCCAGGTCTAAACCTGGCTTTTTAGTACATATAAGTCACCCCTAAAGGAGGCCCTAAAACAGCGAATAGGGCAGTGTCGAACCTCTTTCTGCAGGGTCATACCCAAACATTTTACTTTTGTCCGCCACTTTTTACGCAATTTGCTTTTGTTGGCCTTAGGGGTCTCTAAATTAAATGCTACCAGGGGGCTTGACGCACTTATTGTGCCACCCACTTAAGTAGCCTTTTAAACATCTCAGGCCTGCCATTGCAGAACCTGTATGTGCAGTTTTAACCTGCCATGTCGACCAGGCAAAATAAAGCTTTTGCCAGGCCCAAACATTCCTTTTTAATGCATATAAGTCACCCATAAGGTAGGCCCTAGCAGCCCCAAGGGGAGTGTGCAGTTTATATAAAACGTTTGACATGTACTTTTAGGTTTTAAATGTCCTGGTGGTGGAACTTAAATGTGTTTTGCACTGCTGCAAGGCCAATCTCTCCCTTCGGATAACAATGCAGTTGCCTTATTACATTTTATAAGTGTAATTTATTTTTAAATGGGAAAAGATAACTGGTTCACGTTTGGTGTCTCTGGAACACCGATTTAAAATCCTAACTTGTGGTGAAGTCAGATTTTAAATTACAATTCTGAAAATACAATATTTTAGAATGTTGGCTTTTTCTGCCTTAGCCATTTAGTGTCTGTAGCTTTTCTCAGGTCACATGACTTGGTGTAGTTGGCAGTAAGGCTTTGTGTATTCCTCCTAGACCGCCACACACAATGGGAGCTTAGGTGTGACTGGATGACCATCACTTGCAGGATGGGAGCGTGGAGCTGGGCCCAGCCTCAATTACACCTGAATAGGCTGTGTCCTGTTACCACACAAAGGGCTGCATACCCCCTATAGTTAGTCTGGATTCGGGACAGGGTCGTCAGGGAATCTGTTCATTTTATAGGCATGCTTTTAGAAGCTTCTCTCCACTTCAGAGGCACAAATGTGTCTACAAGAAGGACCTCAGACACCACCACTTCAGTACACTTCTGGACCTGTGAATATTCTGGGATGAAGAAGGACTACTGTGCTGCTACAAGCGCTGTCTCTCTGTTGGACTGCTGATCTAAAGGAACTGCTTTCCTGCTGTGCTGACCTGCTGCTCTCTTGCCGGGAGAAGAAGAACTGCGCCTGCAACTTCATCTTGAACCCAGGACACCAGATTGATGCAAAGGGTTAGTCTGCTGGCCTTCTGATTTGAGCCTCAGGGATTTAAAGGCTGCCCAACAACTCTTGGACGAGTCTTCAGTGAGTTTCTGACCACCAAGTGGTGCCCCTCAGGTCCTGGATCCTTGGTGTGGGTCTTGGGCTCTTGAATTCAAGCTTTTTGGGTTCATCGCGATCAAGAACGGATCCGTTCACTGTGCCGCTCGCTCCAAAAATAAGTGCAACAGCCAGCTCATCTCTTCGACAAGCAGTGTTAGCCTTCAGGTGACCACAAACACGAAGCTCCAGGCCACCCATCTGGGACACCTAGCCTGCTCTTCTTTGCCATGGTGACCACCACCCACGATGCACTCCTTTGCCCACACGACCCTCTCCAACGTGACTCTTGCCACAAAACTTGGGAAGGTAAAACTTAAGTGGGACTAATCTGGGACTGTATCCGCCCCGCACTCCATCATGGTAGGCTTAGACTTGTTTTTGAACCGCTCCAGCGCGACCAGATAGTTGCAGTTGGCACTTTATGCTTTTAGGTGCTGTATTGCAGTTTATTCTTTAAAAAATGCATAACTCTACCTCTACGGATTGGATTTTTGTTGTTTTGGTGTTTTGCTATAATTTCTAACTTGATGTTGGATCTTTTTGTGTGGTCTTTTCCCAGTTTTACTGTTTGAAGCGTTGCACAAATACTTTATGTATTGCAATGTTAAGCCTGACTGCTCTGTGCCAAGCTACCAGTGGGTGAACACAGGTTTATTTGGGGTGTGGTTGTGCCTTGCCCCGACTAATATTGTGGTTGCTGCTTGACCAGGGGTCAACCAATAACCCAATTTCAAGCAGGCAGGGTGCACTGTATTAAAAAAATTTGGATATGCACTTTTACGGTTTAAATGTCCTGGTGGTGAAAAACGTTCACATTTATTTTTCACTACTGCAAGGCCTACCTCTCTAATCGGATAAAACTGGGATTCCTAATTGCATTCAAGAAGTGATAGCATTTGCTTGGGCACAGGTAGAAATGTCTGGTCTCTACAGAATGATAATTTAAAATCTTCTTTATTGGTAAAGTTGAATTTTAAGTCATAATTCAGAAAATGCAACTTTTAGAAAGCTGGTATTTTCATGTCCTGAACATTTGGTGCCAGAAGCCTGGGTCACATGAGTAGGTGCTGTTGGCAGTTAATCTTGGTGTATTCCTTCTAGAGAGTGATACAAAGGGGTGTTGTCAGTATGGGACAACTTGTTCGGATGGGAGTGGTGAAGCTGTCACCTACTGCCCTTGCACTTCAAAGGGGCTGCCTCAGCACACTGACAAAGGACTTTACACTAGTCTATTGTCACCCCAAACCTCTCTGAGCGAGGGGAAGGGATAATATTCTAGAACCAGACGTGGGAGAAAGTGTAGAAGTTTCTCCCCCTTCAACTGGGGCACCATGTATAAATATTTGAACCTCTGATCAACTTTTAGTACAATCCTCGATCTGTGGTTACTACAGAAGAAGGACTGCACTTCTGTCACAGGACTGCCCTGCTGTCTTAGAAGGAAGACTGGTCCTGCTCCCATCATCCGAGGCTACCTGAAGTGACAGCAAGGGTCAGCTGAATGATCTCCTGGTTCAGAACTATAGGGAGATGAGCTCCATAGACCTCCTGGCAACTTCCCAACTGAGCTGCTGCAACTGGCTCTGCCTAGACCTGGCTGGTCTTTTAATATTGAGTCTCTGATCAATAAAAGGCACCTCCCCTGGACCTGGGCCCTGTATCCGGCCTTCACTCCTCCGTGGCTAGCCTGAACTTGTGACATTCACCTGGCCTCACACAACCAGATAACCGTGAGTGGTGCTTTCTGCTTTTCTGTGGTATACTTACCTGAAATCTTTGAAATTGTATTTCACTGGTTCTACGGATTGTTTTTTGTTGTTTCTGTTTAATTCGTTTATTAGCCCACTTTCCAGGAACATATGCATTGCTCTGGCATGAAAAATTTGCAATGTTGGACATTATAGTTAAAGGATGCAAAACGGATATCTTAGCTGTAAAAGAGCATGTTTAGGCCACAAATCGGAGATCTGCAATCGGTTCAGTCTCTTTGCTTCAAGGACATGGCCAGCCATCATGGGATAAAGAGTCTCACGAGGACTCCAAGCTCTCTTCTTGTAAAGTATAGTCTGTCTGTATTGGGATTCGATGCATACATCTTTCCAGTGATTGCTGTCATTTACAGTCTTGGGCTCCAGGTCTTCTAGAGTTGTTCGGTCCACTTCTCCTGGCATTTCGCTCAGGCCAGCTCTCTCTTCTAAGGTAGCGTACGGTGAGTGAAGGAGGCTATTGGAGCCCCAGGAGGCTCCCCCAGAGGTGACCTGTGCATCAGTGCTCGATGGACCCTTTCCACCGACAAACCAATAGATCGAAGCATCTCGTGGATTCAATTCTCACGGATCTGCTCAAGAGAGGGTCCCTCTGTCTTCTCTGTACACCCGTGAAAGCGGCAGTTGCTCTAGTAGGAGTGACCCTCCACATCTTCGTTCTGGTCGTCAAGAAGTTTAGTTAACATAGCCATTGTCTGCATTTTGTCCTTTCTGGAGTTCAGTTGACCTCTCAGGCCCTAGATGTCATCTTCAGCAGATTATACTCAGTCGAAAACCTTTCTCAAATCAGGTCACAGAAAGTTGGCTTCAATCGTGACAGTCAATTTTGCTCTCCAAAGCATTTCTAGAAGGTTGAATTACTACTAGAATCTCCGATAATCATAGATCCTTCATTTCGTTCTTCCAGATTTGTTAAAAAAAGAGCTATTGATCGACTGACGAGTCTCTGCGTGTTTGTGTTTTTGGTGACAGCCTTCCTTCACTTGGGCATGGGTACTCTGTCTTTACCCCCTGCATGTGTGTCGTATTTTGTCAGAAAAGTAGTGTGAATCAGGGCGGAACTTAATAAAGGGATCTATGTCCATCCTAACCTACTCGAGTGACCACATTTTCAGCTCTGAACTCTTCCAGGCACAATGGTTAATGTCCAACTCAAGGGGGACCATTGGTCCTTTGGGGGCTCTTGCTTGTTTCCATTAGTGTAATACTTTCTTAGGCGCTCCACATTAAATCCAAAACTAACAGGGAAGATGTTATGTTAATCAATGTTCCAGGTGACTATCAAAGGAGACCACTAGTTCCCTTGTCAATGCCGCTCACAGCTATCAGGTGCCAGACACAATATTTCATGCAGATTAGAGCTAGGCCCTCGGTTGTTTTAGGGCTCCTTACCAGAATTAATTCCATGTGTGCCCCAACAGAGACAAGGAGAGCTCATAACAGTTCTGAACTGGATGACCATGTAGAGCAACAAGCCCTAGTGCTTATAGGCCCAGTCAGAGAGTCTAAACGCAGGAGAGTTTTAATCTCCTCTCTGTGCGATCTTAAAGCACAGGGGAGGCAGCATCCCCCTGTCGCAAGCAGGGGATCCCCCATGACTATCGCTCGCACGGTAATGGCCAGGATCCCACGCAGATATCCAGCATCAGTAAAGGACCATTCAGGTCCAGTTCTCCAGGTTCAATTGAGCTGGTCTGCCTGCAGTCCAGGCCTCACTTTGAGTGATATATAAAGATATGGCTTATCAGCAGAATCTTTACTATTTTTGTTGTTGTTTGCATGGAGCCCTGCTCCCAGAGAATTCACATGAGCAACATCACTGTTCTTTCCTGAGTTTCAAACACTCACTGTATTGCTTTATTAATTTCATTTCTGATGCTTTCTTAAATACTTTTATTTCCATATCAAGCAGACTACATCTTGGCACAAAAGTAACAACAAGTTCCTCTTCTGCAGTGGATATATTATAGCCCCATGGAAATAGACTAGCATTGACACTCATCCCGGGTACTGCACTCAAGCATCTCAGACCACCTCAAAGCAGTATCTAAATGCAGCAAAGGGGCGGGGTTGTGTAAGCGAGGGTCATTACAACTAAAGTAACTAGCAAAGTTAATTGTAATGGCCAATATTTTCAATACTTGCGTTCAGTGACATACACTATTGCAGGGGCGGCTTCTCCGTAATGGCAGTGGAGCGCCGCTCCCCGCTAAAAGGGGAAAAAGAAAATGTTAATAACAGAATTATATTATCATTTTATTTTTGCTCAACTGCTGACGATGGAGTCTTCAGCGGGGCGGGCCAGGCCAGGCAATCCTGTTGTAGAGGCATGGCAGGGGGAGGAGTGGTAAGCACTTTTAAGTGCGCATGTTTGTTTGGCCGGCCGTCCAAACACAAATGCACATATAAGTTACTCCAACATGGCAGTGTTGCACAGCCAGGTTGGAACCACCCTTCCCCCCCCCCCACACCCTCCCCCTCGAGCCTCCAATGCACTGTCTGAGTGGCAAAAGAAGCCGCTCAGGCCAATCACAGTGCTTCGCATTCCCAGCATAAGAGAAGGGGTGGAATTATGCATCTAAGAGCCTGTGCAGTGGAGTCCAGGATCGGAGGAAAGAAGGAAGGCGGTGGCCGTCGGATCGGCTGGTAAGTGGGATTTTAATTATTTTGTGTTTCGTTTTTGGTTGCAATCGTCCCTCCCCCGCCCACCACTAAGCAATAATAGAAGCCGCTACTACAATACTGTATATATGTGATCTCGAATCATAGGTGATGTTTTGTTGATTCAGTGTCTGCTAACAATTAGCCAACAGAAGGCCGTACTGAAAATGTATGCTCATCTACATAACTTGCTCCCAATTCAGTACTGCATCAACGTGTAGCACAGGTCTGCAGGAATTCAACAACGTGGCTCTATGAACATTATTAATAGGAGAAAAAATAAACAGAATGTTTTCGGAAATATAAAAGTTTTATTATTAATGTTCCTCTGTGATTTTCCTTTGTGACTGCAACTCACATGTGTGGATGGCACACGGCCCAAAATAATTCCTGGTTTATTTCTTAACATAGCAGCAAAAGACAACATATGAAACCTAGTAATCAAAGATAATGAGTTTTTCTTACCTTTCAAACGTGCACTACTACCGAGCAGAGGGTATACAACAACGAGGCCCATCAGCTCACAGACCACCATGCCAGATAATGCACTGTGCTAGGGTGTTCTGCTGCGTCCCTTGGCATTTCCACTTTACACTATATAATAGGAATTCTTAATGTAGTACAGCCTCTTCCCAGGGGGTTTATTAGAGGAGACGTCTATGGCGGTTGCTGCAGGCCACACAGCCTCTAGATAGGCACAGCCTCCTGGGGATCTACAATGAGCCACGTTAACAGGCTTGACCCAATTATAATATGTTTCACATCAGTCGTGTCCAGTCAATAACCCGTACCGCAAGTGACCATTCGCTCATTTTGTGCCTCCATCTTTGTTTGCAGCATTTATTCTGCCGTTCTTCTGGGAGATGTGACCGGAATGTAGAAGTCTGTGAGGCCTGCGGGGAGGGCACAGACACACTGCACGGATAACTGTATAATGGCTGTGTGGCAATAGTGTTATCAATTAACTCTAATAACTGGCAAGGGTCGAAACTAAGTACTTCGCACAATACCTTACTGTGCTTCATAGCTCCTTAACTTAAGGGAAAGTAATTAGCTTTTTGAGTCTTGAGACGATTTTCTGTAAACTGTATGTAAACGGATTCTAAACCACAATAACATGGCTGAATATAGGGCACCAAAAAGGACTATCTGGGTTGAATCACCTTCCAGTCTTCTCTTTTTATCAAATAACTCTAGGGTCCTATTGTTACACACATTTGCGGCCACGGCCTTTAATTGAGGATGCAACCCTCAATTTTGGTGAGCGAGCTAGTGACTACTTCTGTTTTCAACCAGCACTGTCTCTTGCATAACACCGAAGAAGAAGAGGTGCAAAGGGTGCTGTGTGTCGCATTTAGGGTCAAAAGTCACTTTAGTAATTAAAAAAATGCGTGTCCAATAATCCAACAAAGAAAAACCAGAGCGAGAGAGGGCCAAAGTAAGGAAGAAGAGACAGACAAAGAGCAGGGGGACGAGAGGCTGACTGAGACCACAGAGAAGAGGAGATAAAGAACATTGAGAGACACAAAAGCAGAGTCATAAAAGGGAAAGCAGATACCAGGGACAAAATAGGCAGATTGAAAGAAGTAGCATACAGAAGACAGAGGGAATTAAAGGACAAAAGTATAAAGCAGAACGAGATCAAATGTAGACGCAAGGAAGAGACACAAGGTCTGCAATGTGAGAGCACGTATAGAGAGCAAACAAACACGGGCAACACCCAAGCAGGGAGTAAAAGACCGACAGCCAAAGAGCAGAGGTAAGAGACACAAAAACCAAATAAGATGACAAAACACAGTCAGCGATCAGTAGGAAGAAACACAGAGATGGGGGAACGGAAACAAATATAGCAGGGAGGCATGAGAAGAATCACTTACAGAGCAATGGAAAAGATGTAGAAGGTAAGCAGGAAAATCAGAGATCGAAAAGATATACAGAGAGCCAAAGGAGCATCTAACTAAATACAGCTTATGATGATATTTCCTTGTAGGTAGATATCCTGCTCCCCAACTGGATTCAGACATAGGTTTTTTGATTGACTAGCGGAACACTAGTTCCAGGGTGGATATTCCTAAAGTGGATTTTTAAACAGCACATGTGGCATCCCTGAAATCAAGTAAATCTGCTTTCACCGATTTGGTTCTTGTTAGATGTGGGGGTCTCTAGTTGGCATAGGTATGTACCTGTGCAAATAGGGACCCTTGCGTCTCGTCAGGGTAAGGGGGTACGCTCCTAAAATAACCTCTGCTCATCCCCTTGGTAGCTTGGCACGAGCAGACAGGCTTATCTCAGAGGCATTTGTGAACACATAGAGTAATCCAGTGACAACACTACAGATGGACACCACACAGTTGTATATTAAAAATAAGGATTCTTTATTTAGATTTAACACAAGACCACAAATGACAAAAATCCACAATACTGTACTTAAAAGAGTAGAATTGGCTTAGTTCTCTTTGGATCTTAAAATGCAACATTTTGAGTCAATGTACCTTAAGAAGCGACACGCAGGGCAACGAAAGTGTTGCAGGAAAGGTGATGCGGTAGTCCCTGGCATGCAAGGATGGTGATGCGTTTAAGATTTGATGCTAAGAAACCAAGATGACGTCTTCTTCTTGATGCGGCGCGCTTCTCCGATGTTGCGAGATGTCTCGACTTGTTGCGTCAGCTGCAGCAGCGACACCCTTGTTTAGAAATGTGACGACAGCGGCACACTTCTCGGTGGGTTCGAATCGCTTCTGCAGTGCAATACGTCAGCTCCAGCAGCGACACCCTTGTTCAGAGATGTGATGGCAGTGACAGCGACACGCTTCTTCGATGTTGCGAGACGTTTCTTGTGGCGCGGTGCAATGCGTCAGCTACAGCGGCGACACCCTTGTTCAGAGATGCAACGGAAGAGACGGCGACACGCTTCTTCTTCGTGAGTCGCGCTTCCAGCTCCTTGTGACCTGCAGTCCATCAGAAGGCCCAAAACAGCAGCAGGCACTTCCAAAGAATTCTTGGGGAGCTGGTGGTTGAAATCTGTTGTCCCTGAGACTTCAGCAGGAGGCAAGCTCTTCTCTCAATCCCATGGAGATCCTTACAAGTTGATGAAATTACACAAAGTCCCTTTCTCCTTTCATTGGCAGTCAGGCACCCACTGCAGACCAATCCCTCAAGCAGCACTTCAGCTTAGGGATAGTCTCTCCTCAGTTTCCTCTGGTTCCTCTCCTCAGCAAAGGTTTCTTCTGGTTGTCTAAAAGTTGTCTAACTCTGGGGTTTGGGTCCCCTTGTTTATACACAGTTTCTCTTGGTTCTCTGAAGGCAGAGAGGCCTTTGCCTAGTCCAAACCAGTTCTGGTCAGTCCTGGAGCACTCTGTTGACATGACTCCTTCTTTCCTTTCACAGTGCAGGGCGGAGACATCAGACGCACCACAGGAGGTGGAGTCAGCATTGTGAAGGGAAGGCACAGCCCTATTCAGGTCCCAGGTGTAACTCCTCCCTCCCATCTAGATGCAGATCTCTCTATTCACCACTGGGCTGACTCACCCTGTCTCCTGGAATCCCCCAGCCCCTGTCACTCAAACTCCAGACAAGGAATACACAACCTAGCAAAGGCAGGCTTGGATAGTTAGACAAGAAATACCTACTTTCTAAAAGTGGTATTTTCAAAAACCGAATGTTAAAATCAACTTCACTAAAAGATGTATTTTATCATTCTGAGTTCAGGCATATTAAACTCGAATTTCTACCATGTTCCCTGAGTCAATTAGGATTATAATATGTAATAATATAACGGCCCATTCTGGCCTATGGGGAATAGGTGGCCTTGCAAAAGTGAAAAAATAAAAATGGCTGTAATTCACTATTAGGCCATGCCACACACATCAGGGCTTGCCGTATCTTATATTTACAATGAACCCTGCCCTTGGGCCTACCATAGGGGTGTTTGATATTAAGAAAAGGGAAGGTTCAGGGACTGGCAAGTGGATGCACGTGCTCAGTCAACATGGCAATACCAGACTGCACACAGGCTCTGCAATGGCAAGCCTTAGACACACTTTTACAGGCTGCTTCTGTGGATGGCACAACCAGTGCTGCAAGCCCATCAGCAGCATTTGGTTTACAAGCCCTGGGCACACTCAGTGCACTGTACTAGGGTCTGACAAGTAAACCAAACCAGCCAATCATGGAGTCACTAATCCATATATCAATTTACAATAGGGAGAGCATATGCACTTTAGCACTGATCAGCAGTGGTAAAGTGCCCAGAGCCATAAAACCAACAAAAGCAGGCCAGACAAAATACAGGAGGAAGGCAAAAGGGGTGATCCTGCAAAAGGGGCCAAGCCCAACAGTTCTTTTGGAGGAGTTACAAGTACACTACTTGCAGAAAGATATATCCCTTTTAAACAGCTGTTAAAAGGTAGCTTGCTGCTTATGTGTATTCTATTCTTTCTTCCTTCGAAAATTAGTATTGCTTGCTGCTGGCAGTATTCATCATGATAGGAAAGCTCTGCAAAACAGCCGTCTGCTTTCAAATTTGTGCCCAACTAAAATGGTCCCATTAAATATATTGGAGCTACCATGTGCCCCTCAGATCATGGGTACACAGTTAAAAACTACAAATAGTTCTGTCGGATGACAATTCTTAACCAAGAACTGTGAAAAATGTTGACCACCCAACATTGATTGCAAGGGTCCAGAAATGATCCCTTCCAGAAAGAATATTTATTTTATTTAGAGATAAATTAAACCAAAATTCAAAACAGAGGAAAATCACAAACACGACACAGAAAAGCAGTTTTCTAATTTAATATATTCATTTTCATACATCCAACATTTTTTCACTTTTTTGTTTTTTTGTAAATGATCAGCTGCCCATAACACAAAGAATACATAAAGTGAATCACACAAACATATCCAGGAGATTCTGGAAAGCTATGTGCTTCCTATTGATGCCAGAAGACAAAGCAGGAGAGGCAGAGGCACCCACGTAAGTAAACATTTTTTTATTCCCCCTCTCTGCTTCGTCTTGCCTCACCACCCATCACCCGTGCTCAGTAGCAGCCGCTACTGCCTCTTTGTGAAATGTCTCTATAACTTCGGGTGGTGAGGTCTTGGGATTTGAGGGACCATTGCTTAAAAGTACATTCGTTTTCAGAGCACAGAATAACTTGAACTAATCTGCACATTAAATAAAGGAGTCCTCTTGCATTGCGTGCACTGGTGCAGTCATAGTGCATTTTTTTTTATTTTACTTCCATTTATGATGCACACCAGCTCGCACTGTTGTGCACCATGTTAAAAATAAAATTGACAAAGCCATTAGGCATAAGCGGGACCTATTGGCTTTGCAAATGCTTGTTGCTTCTGCCTGCTGCTATACAACATGGCTAAAAGACATTGAAATTGACATAGCCAAAAACTCTCGCACTGCCGAGACCGACTGGCTTTGCCACTGCTTGTTTAGCAGATGTTGACAAGCAAGAAGCACTACTACTGGTTTGTTAGATGTACTAATCTACTCAAAGCAGATACTTCTGGTCTTTCCCATAAAGTCAGTCCTTCTAAGAAAGAATTTTAAATGGGGCAATACAAATAAAGACAAAAGCTTCCTGTTCTCCAATCATCATTCTTTGGTTTTGCTACAAGGCTTGTGCCTTATGTTGCACTCAGACAGGAAGTTAAGATGAGAAATTCACATATGCAATACCAACACTCATTTTTGCATTTTGCTAGAGCTGTAGCATCTACATTTCAACACAAACATTATAAAGAAAAATACTTGGTGCGTGGTCAGGTGTGGTGTCATCATTATCATCTGGCCTTTTCGAAAAGTCTCGGTGAGAGATTCAAACAACTATGCAATGGCACAAATGTCACTGACTAACCTCTAATATCTTGTAAACGTTGTATGTCCAGTTGTTATTAAATGTTAGTGTCCTGCTATTTCAAGTTTGACTACAGAAACAAGGGTTCAATAGACGGTAAAGTCACAAAATTTAAAATGCTGAACTTTCTATGAAGTGGAGCATCACGATGAGAAATTGGTTCGAATTTGCTGAAATTATAAAAGCTACGAAGTTAGAAACCTTTGAATTATGTTCTATAGAGGTCTATGTAGGTATACACTCTTTTGGGAATGTGGAGGTGGGATACCCACTTTTGAGTGTCACCAATTTCAAAACTACACCCATCTTTGTTCCAAAGCAAAATATGGGTGATAACTGTGGTTCATTTCATAATCTCATTACAGTACTGTGTACCCCAAGAAAGATACAATCTTCTCTGTCTTATCTGCAGTGCCCATGATCATCTTTACTTTGAGCCTTTGAAACTGTACTTTGATGCCAAATGATGACATCAATCGAGCTGCCTAAATGACCAATCTAAACGTCGTAACGAAAATTATTTTAGAGTAATTCGGACAGGAGGTTCTTGTTGTTCACATTATTTATCACTCAAGTCCTGAGGGAAGATTGGGTTACTCCATTTTGTTCCAGCAGTTTGCTGACACATAGGGTCCATTTCAAAGGGGTGGTTCTGTCGCCTATTCTCATTGATCATAAACATCCTTTTGTTTACCTCTCAGCTATTATTGTGGTGAAGTAGAGCATTCAATTTGCATTGAGCAAATACAACTGATATTGGCAGGGTTTCTGGTGACTACCATCAGCTCTCAGTGAGCAGACACTCATCAGAGAGGTCTGGCTCACAACAGTGTGGCCTGGTACAGGAGGGCTGTTATGACATCATTTAACTCTTACAATAAATTAAGACTGGCCACCAGCAATGTTATTTTCTTATTAAAAGCAGGATTAGACGTCAGAATACACTTAGAATAGTAAAAGAATTAACACTGGTTTACAAAAATATTACATTTCTGTCTCCATTAAAACCAGTTCGAGGTTAGTTATGGTGCAGGGACCACAAACGCGATAAAGGCTTGAAATTCACCAGATATGATATGCAACATACAGCAGACACCATAATTCAAGCCACCCTCCATGTTTTGCTCTTGATAGACAGCCTTTTTTTCCTCCTGTGCCACAGGCATATTGATGTATTCAGCTTGGTGGGTAGCCTCCGTTTTTGTATGTGCTGTACATTGCATAAAAAAACTATACAATTCGGGGCTTTAGTGTGTTTTCAGGGACTTGTAAGGGATTTTTTAATGTACTCCATTTCTAGTATGAATCAATTCTGCGCTTCACATGGCAGCTTTTTTTTTGTAAGAATGCAACTCACTTTAAGTATTGGCTGCATGCAATCCACTGTAAGGCCTGGGTGTTAAGAAAGTCAAGTTCTTATTTCTTTTGTGCAATTTTTGTGGTTCCCAAACTAATCTTTTTTGTTTAAAAAAAAAAAGTTTTGTGACAATGGCCACTTATAACCTTTTTTTCTTACTGATGGAATTAAGCGCAATGAATTCCATCATTTGATTCCCAAACCTTTTTGCATGCACCAGATGTTGGTTTTGCGCTCCATGCAGCAGATGAAATACACCAATCTGGTGCTCAAGTGGCGATTGATTTCTTCGGCTTCCAGCAAAGAAGTAGAGCCCTTTCTGTCCCCTGCCAAATTTAAGGTTACAAAGCTTGCATATTGGCTTCTTTTTACCTGGAGGATGAATGAACCCATCCTGTACATTATCCTTTTAGGTATTATTCTACAACTCTTCAGTCGTAGAAAGGCATGTAAATTCTTCTTCCTCCTGTGGATCAGTAGAGGATGTTACTGAAATCTCTTTCACCTCTCTCAGTCATGCCTTTCTGAAGCAGAGTCACCAGCAACAGTATGACCTGTTCAGGTCTCCTGCTCTTCACATAATCATGGATATGACTTCTGTTGCTAAGAAAAATGTATTTTTCATGTGGCAGGAGATTACCTCAAGTCTTAGCCAATGAAAAGCTCAGATTGCCCTTTAAAATGTTAAATACTCTGCAGACTTGACAGAAGGTCCTTCAGCCTACAATGGAAGACCACACCTTGTTGCTAGGCATGCCTAGACTCACAGTCTTGTGAGTCAAAATGCAGATGCTGCGCTCAAAACAAAGTTGAGTTCACAGTGCATAACCCCCGTAAAATACAATTTGATTCTGGGGCACTTGTAAGTGGCCAATTTAATGCGGGTAAAGTTGATTTAAGTAATTTTGTATACAGGCATAAATGTGTCAATAGTAGTTGAGGCTGCAGAGTTGGATGACACAAAATGGTGCCAACAGTCTGAGGCCTCTGTACCAGCACCGTGAACTATGAAAGGAAACCCAACCAATGTTACCATCTGCGGTCTTGGTGCCAAGGCCGTGGAATATGGGCTCCATTGTGTTTCTTCGAAGTCTGTTGCCTCCAAAAATAGTATGCCAACCTCTACACTTCAGATCACCCTCCTTTGTTACTAATACATTTCCATTCTATCAACTACAATGCTTCGTCAAATCGGCAAACCATATCTTGCTTGCCACCACCAGGACCAGAACGTCAATAATGGAGACTGTGCTTTGTCAAGAGAGAGTGAGAGAGAATGATATAGTGAGAGTGAGAGAGAGAGAGAGAGAGAGAGAGAGAGAGAGAGAGAGAGAGAGAGAGAGAGAGAGAGAGAGAGAGAGAGAGAGAGAGAGAGACTCACAAGGCCCTAACACAAAAATCCATCAATAAATGAACTAATTTGTAACAGGTATGATACAAGAGATGTGGCTAAGCCCTAAATATTTGGACATGTAAGTTCTTTCATAAAATAAAGAGTAAACCGGATCAAATGACTGAAATGATAAAAGTAAAAGTTGGAGATCAGAGGGCTATCCAAATAACAAAGAGCCCAAAGAACGACGTTCATATCTTGACACGATTCCTAACCACTGAAACTAAGAAGCCACACTTACACCATGGGACTGAAGAACAAATAACTTAAATATTAAACAGTCGACTTAACAAGGCTGATACCAATTCTTTACAATGAAATAAATAAAAAAATGTCTATCCTTACTAAATCGTGTTCTCTCTTTAAATGACTGGTACGAGCAGACAAAAGCAACAACATAGGCTGATCCCAACCAGATAAGTCTCCCAAATATTAAATCCTGCAATTGAAATATTTCAATAATTGTTCTGCAAAATGAGAAATGTGTTAAAGAAAAGCTATCTCATTAAGGGCTATGTTTGCACAAATCTATTGTTCTATTAAGCTGCTTTAAGGATGCACAGTACATCACTATCTACACTTTAAATACCATTCGCCAACAAGCATTACTAAGGCAAATGGTCTGATGTTGGCCGTAAACCTTTTGGCTGTGTCAATGCTTGCTTTGTAATGGTTTATGAAAAGATTTGTTTTTGGGAAAGCTGCTGGGGCTTAGTGAATGTAAAAAAAGTAAACAATTTTGTGTGTGGATAAGATTTCTTTGCTTTTGTTGTTGCTGGCATCAATGTGGTCTGCCAGAGAGGCGCATTTGGGTGCATAGATTTGTACTCCAGTTGTTTGCAGGCGATTCTAAGAATGATTATCTTAGTGTTAAAACGTAGACCATCCAAGTGATAGCAAAATAAAGCTATTTATACTGCTGGTGGTGGACTTCACATCCCAGGGAGCCTCTGACCCCACCGATTGCCAGCACCTGTGCCTGCCGCTGCAGGGACTAGAAAAACAGCTCACCGCTCCCACTCCGCGGGAGCCGCTTCGTGCCTACTGCTGGTGGACTTCACATCCCAGGGAGCCTCTGACCCCTGCACAGATTGGCCGCACCTGTGCCTGCCGTTGTGGGGACTAGAAAACAACTCGCCGCTCCCACTCTGCGGGAGCCGCTTCGTCCCTACTGCTGGTGGACTTCACATCCCAGGGAGCCTCTGACCCCTCACCGATTGCCTGCACCTGTGCCTGCCGCTGCAGGGACTAAAAAACAGCTCACTGCTCCCGCTCTGCGGGAGCCGCTTCGTCCCTACTGCTGGTGGACTTCACATCCCAGGGAGCCTCTGATCCCTTCATGGAACACGCACAGGCCCTTCTGGGCCCGTCGGAGACCGGACGAGGCAGGGCCGAGCCCCCCCTCTAAACCCGCTCACACCGCAAGGTTAGATTTGTTAAACATTGAATCCACACACTATTAATACCTGTTGACTGTTTGTGCTTTGATTCTAACACCAAGGATGAGCAAGCGAGAGGGGAAGAGGTTAGGTGCACTTCATGGCAGCAGCGTGGCGGGGACGCTAGATCAATTTATATTAAGTTCAAGCTCTGTCTTGCAAAAAGAGATAGATAACAGAGCACTGTTTATCCTTGGATCTGCAACTGTCTAAAAGATCGTCCTTGAGCTTAATTGCTACAGCTCATTCTCCAATCTATTCTGCTGTAAACTCTACAACGCACACGACTAACAATGAGGCTAGCGGCTTCGTGTCTACCTCAACACGTTCATTGAAGGGCACTGCAAAATCGCCAGTAGCCGCAATCAAAACTGCTGCCAGTATGCCTTTACGAACGTCAGCTAGATCTCGGTCAGCTAGATCTATGCCTAAAAATAGAAATAAAAATCAATCTGTTCCTGAACCTGCAGTAAAAAGGAAGAGGGAAGGTGGCCCACAGAGGCCTTCCACCGCAAAAGCTCCAAGGACCAATAAAAATGGAGGACGTGTCTCAGTAGACGAGCGCAACACACTAGATAATGCTGCTCCAGTCTCCTCTGATTTCAACTTTGTTTCTATGGGTGGTCCTAGGCCGAATTCTAATTAGGAAATGTGGAGAAGACTCGTATTTTTTTTTACCAACCTAACTAACTCCTATTACTTACAGACTGAGCCGGATTGAGGAACATCAAACTAACTCTGATCCCACGTTAAGACAGGGTTTTCTGTCCTCGAGGGTCTCCCTGTTCAACCTAAGCCCACTGCTGTGAATATATCCAGTATTCTGGGGAACATGGTGCCAGTCTCGGTTACAGTCAAACCCAAGCCCCCGAGTCTACAGACAATAAAACCAACTGCTCCCGGGTCGCCCACTGAAGCAGCCGCAGCAACACACAAAAAATCAGCCTCCTCTTATAGGAATGATGCTGACTTAGGGAATCTGTCAAGTGAATTTACTCAATCAAGCATGAGCACTCCGAGTGACGGCATAGTGGCCGCAGTAACAGTTTCAAACAGGAATAATAACTATAAAAATTGCCCATTAGCAAGACAAGCTAGTACATCTATTGGGCTACAAGGACCAAGAAGCTCGGGACATAATACTGCGCAAACTAATTCCTTGGCCCTTCACCTTCCTCCGACAGCTTCCCCTCTAGTAGTTGGTTTGATGAATGTTCCACCCTTGCGGGAAGCACAGACTGAAACCACCCAACAACTATTAATTAAAGTTCTGCATTGGTTTAATACTCGACTTAAGGACGTTGGGATTTGGGAGGAGGGTGTTGACAAGCATATGATTATGGCTAGACGAACATCGTGGATTGGCGCCTCGAGGAAGGAAGGGAATGGTGATGGTGTAGTTGTCAATTTTAATAATGTACATATAACAAGATTTCTGTTGGATAATTGGGGTGGGATGCCAAGAAGATTTATTGGACAAAGTGTACCATTAGGGTTTTTTTTTTTACAAACCAGGGCCCTATCCTTCTAATGTGTAGAAATGCCAAGGGACGGACAGGCAATCAAGGGTACCCTTTGGATTAGTACAAAGACCAATAGAGGTCTCTTTGTCCAATAGATTCACCCCATTATCCGACTTAGACTTATGCGATTGACTACAATCACTCACTTCGATCCTGAAGAGCATTCAGATTTTTGCCCTATCTTTCTTCTAAGCCCTAAAAAGGGACTGCTTTAAATGGAGGATAAGAGCCAGGCTTGCATGGAGTCTTTATCATTACCTGCAAATTCTGAGGGTATACACTCCTCTCCAATCTCCCTGCTATCCTGGAATATTGCCAGCTTACTTACCAAAACCCTGTCTTCTGACTGGTCATGCTTTACTGAGGGGCATGATTGTATTGCCTTTCAGCAGACTTGGTCGGCTAATATGATCTGCCGCCCAGGCTATCTGGCTTTTGGTAAAGTGGCAATTGCAAATCATAAGGGGAGACCTTGTGGGGGATTGATCACATGGGTCAAGCAACAGACATCGCTTCAAATAGAGGAATTATCAATAGATAGCACTGACATACTTGCCATCAAGGTTTTCTCAGAGGGAGAGCCAGATTTCATACTATTTAATGTGTACTCGCTAGGGATTACGGGTGGGAAAGCGTCACCAACTATTGCCCACCTGGACACATTTATAAATGATTTATATGGCTTAAATGTCCTGGTGATCGCAGGCGATCTAAACTGCACATTCGAGCCTCTAGGCTTAGATGACCATATCCTTAGTATGGAGGAAGATCAGAACTGGGGGATACCGTCTCTACTGCTGCATAAATGGACCGAGGCGGCGCTGAAATTAAAAAGCTCATCCCTTGGGAGGGGGCTAAGGGCTGCCAACGGGAGATCCCCTTCAGACATGGAATGGGACTAGAAGTAGCAGAATAGATTACATCCTCATTAGCTTACAGCTTTGGCCCAGATTTGTGGATATGCTGGTACACCACAGACGGGAGAGTGATCATGATCCATTACTACTAATCTTAGTTAGGAAGGGAATGGAGCCCCCAACCCCCCACCAAGGGCTCGTATGGAAACTGCAATAGGAGAAGTAATTATATCCCAAGATTGACGACGGTTGAAATGGGCAGTAGTCTCAGAAGATGAAGGTACCCTAAAGCAGATTAAGTCAACTGATGAAGAAACTCTATTACTGCTTGGCTCATCAGATACCCATGATAATTCTTTTTTAGATCTCACGAAGGTTCATGAAGATCTATTTGCAAAATTGAAGACCATGTTTACATAAAACAGGAGACCATATAGGCATACAATAAAAAAATCGGCCAAATGGTATAACAAAGCATGAGGAGCTGCATTTAAGCATCTTTCAAACGCAATCAAGATAGGAGTACCTCAAGTGGTTAAAATACCAAGGGCAAACTATAAAAAAGTACAAATGAAGGCGAAGAAGGATTTTGATGAAGATAGATGGGTAAGTCTAACTAATGCCAGTAATGGTAAGAACTGGACTAAATTCTGGCAACTAGTCAAATGGGGCAGCGGAGTGATTGGGTCTACACCAGTTAATAACGTACCTCTTGAACTCTGGGTGGAACATTACCAAACCCAATTTGCTTCCTCGTCAAGTACTGTAATTAACTATCCAGAGGTTAATACTGAGGATGTTTTAATATTTGATAAAGGGGAGATAGAAAGGGTCCTGGATGGGGTTCCAGAAGGGAGGGTTCCCGGTCCGGATTGTATCCTGGCTGACGTTTATAACCAAGATAGGAGGAACTGGACTGAATTTTTTATCATCATAAATGCCATTGCAATACCGAACACCTGGCGTGGGGCCGAAATAATTCCCATATACAAAAAGGGTGACCGTGCCAGTCCTAGCAACTATAGGCCAATAAGTCTAATCGACACTTTACAGAAAATAGTGGCTAGACTTGTGCTAGGTAGAGTCAACGAATGGATAGTAGATCAGAATGTACTATCTACCTATCAAGCGGGATTCCGACCCCACGTCAGCACCACTGATCAAGTGTTTAGATTTATGATGATTTATTGGAGTACAGTGATTCTAGCAGGGGGGACCCTCTATGCTGCATTTGTTGATTTAAAATCAGCATTTGATTTAGTTCCTCGCCATAAGTTATGGGACTCATGAAAGGAGGCTGGGATGCCCTTAGAAATTCTAGGTTCATTATTAAATTGCACGAGGCGAATTTCGCCCAGGTAACGTGGGGACAGCAGGGGAAATTAACTGATTGTTTCCCAGTTAACAAGGGAGTGCGGCAAGGGTGTGTTCTTGCCCCTACCCAATTCTCCTTGTTTACAAACAAGGTTATCATTTATTACACTAATTTTCCAACTGATGCTCCAAATCTTGCCGGCTCAAGGTTTCCACTTTTAATGTTTGCAGACGATACTTTAATTTTATCTAAAACTCAATCTGGTCTGCAACGCGCCCTTGACAGATTCACGGATTTTTGCAACAACCATGAACTTGTAGTAAACGTTGACAAAACCAAGTTCATGGTGTTGCACAAACATAAATTTATCAAAGGCAGAGTGGAAATGAGTAAAGCATCTTTGGAACAAACGGATACCTTTACATACTTAGGAGCGACTATGGGTAGGAAGATGAACTGGATACCCCAGTTAGATGTCCTAGTTCTCTGGCACAACCATTTAGCAGGAGCCCTACTAAAAAAACATTGACTCTCAAACAACAAACCGGTGGGGCCAGCTTTAACGATTTATAATGGGTGAAAATCAGAGCTTCCATAATATATGGTGCAGAACTCTGGGGGTTCGAAAACTTATCACCCCTAGTTCTTGCACAAAATAAGTTTCTGAGATCACTGACCGCCCTTCCCAAATCAACCCCCATCAACCCTCTGCTATTAGACCTGGGCTGCACCTCTTTTGATTAAGTTGCGGGATTTAGACCCCTAGCTTATTGGAGGAGGCTTTGGACTACTCCTGAATTGGCGTCTCAGGCCAATGCATTAATGCATATTAGAAATGCCAATTTGTCCTCAAAAATTAAATTGCTGCAGAAGATTAAAGGCAATTTGTCTGACATAGGGCTCAGCCACCTGTGGATGGACCCAATAGGGAATTTATTCCCCAATAAAAATGACTATAAAGCACTCTATTGGGATATGATTACTAAGAAGACACTGTCGATAGTGGGCAGCAGCTTGCTTACAGGTATCTTCCTGGAGAACAAGTTTGCAATGAAAGCAGAAGCCTACTGGAATCGGATTACGAAAACTGGTGATAGGAAATTATATCATCAATTTAGAGTGGGCACTCTTCAGCTAAGATCTTTCACTGCTAAATGGACTAAGGCTCCAGATACTAACTGTTCCTCGTGTCCATCTCAGGTAGAGTCGATAACCCATGTATTGTTCGTGTGCCCGGCTTAAAAGGGCCCCCGTCGCAGGTGGCTCAAGCCGTTGTGTTCTAACCTTGGTATCAGATCGTGTATGACAGCTTTGCGTATCTTGGTAACAAACACTCGTGCAGATATTGTTATTGCCACAGCGAAATTTCTCAGTTCCTCCTGGGCACTGAGAAGGAAAAATTTGGAGGCTGGGTTGGGAACCATACCCACTACTTGAGTACGCCTTAGGTAATCAGGCATCCCCTTGGTTAAACCGGTAGGAAAATTGTTTTATATGAATTTGATTTTATATTCACTTTATTTTAATAACTGTTAGGAACCTTCAATAATGTTTATATTAAATTTTGTAAAAACTGCATGATTTTAGGGTGATATCCTTTTTATGACACTTTTATGTCTGTATTGTGTCTTTTATGATTGAAAATTATCGAATAAAGACTAACTGAACTGAACTACTTGAAACATGATTAGAGAGGTTATTAATGAATTCTTGACACTATAACTTGAAATGCATAAGAAGCAAGGACAAAGCCAATATCTCTGGCTTAAATGTAGAAAACAACACAAATAGTATGTGTACATGTCTTTGTTGGCATATTAATGCTATGTCTGTAAGCTTTGCCAAAACTTGTTAATCAGGGTTTATAAAGTGCTTGGGAAGGTAAAATGGAGTATTCAATAAAGCACTGAGAAGAAATCCTGCTGCTGCAGTGCAAATACAAAGCAAAATGGTTTGCTTTCTGTATGTGATGCATGCATGTCAAATTATGTAATGTGTGGCGATTCTGTTTACTTTTGAAATGTGAAACAGTTCCTCTTACATTGCAGACCAGGACCACTCCATGAGTAGGATGATACAACAACAGTCAATATCATGAGGCGACTGAGAAATACTCCTCTGAGGAGAACAAACACCCACCATGTGTATTTTAAAATACTAATAACAAAAGATCACACACAGAAGCACAGTGACAGGAGCCCTTAATAAAGTCCCTTTTTAAGTCTCGGCTAGACAGCACATGCACTGTCTCGAAGAGACGTGATGTGTTCGATCTGTGGGCTTACAGGCCGCCCATCTCCTACCATTGGTAAAGTTCCGCATCACTCCAATTTTTTTTGATGCCATCAGTCATGGCATGCGGGATTCATGCCCTCTTCTTTTGTTTGGCCCTTCCATAGTGCATGGACAAAGTTAATGTCTTCTTACACTGCTCGCGGTTTGCTGAGCTATTTGTTTTCTTTGTTTTCAAGCACTCCATTGGAGTCCTTGTGTTTTCAAGCTGTCTCCCTTGTACACATACCACTAAAATGCAAGTAGTGTACATAAACATGTGCGTTTCTTCAAAAGTTGTTAAAATAGGCGCAGCACTTGTTGATGTTTTTGTGTGTGCATGATCTGTTGGTATCGGAGCACTTGTTCCATTGTCCGTCTTGCCATAGCATGAACACAAGCCGATGGTATTGGAGCGTTTTAAGTGCTAACCAGGTACATTACACAACACATTAATTATTCTCGTTGTTCCTGCTTCAATTACGTTTTTTTCCCTCGTTGTTGTTTACCCATCTCCCTATCCCCTCCTCCTTCCCTGCCTGACCTGTCCCCAACTACCTCCGTCATCACTACTGGATTTTCTTTTGCACAACCCAATAGTATTGGAGTATTTGTTATGTCTTCCTTCTTGCTACAGTCCTAACACCAGCCAATGGTATTGGAGTGCTTTCTGTGCTCACCTGTTGGGAGTACACAATGGCACATTCATTGTCGTAGGGAGGGGGAAGAGTAAGTGATGTGCCCAGAATCACAAATTGTTCAGCTGATCCCGCGATGCGAACCTGGTTCACCAGTTGCCCTGTCCGCAGCTTTGCTTGCGACGCCAAATCCTCACTTCACTTCAAATAGCCTCAACTGTTTATCACTATCACTTCCACATTTGTTCAGCAAGACCACATCAAAAGTGAACAAGCATTGGCAAAGCCAATAGATCTCGGCAATGCCTGAGTTAGTTAGTAGCCTTGTCAATGTGAATGTCTTTTAGCCAAGTTGTCTAGCAGCACATTTGCTGTCCAAGATGGCTGAAAGTCACTAAAAAAAGCACTATGATGAAGCCAGCACAGGCCACGTCAGAGTTGTTTGTGTTCGGAGGGGCAGGACAATAAACTCAACATGAGGGGCGAAGAGACTCGGAGTCTGCTCAAAAACCTGGGATTCTGGGTTTTAAGCCATGTTGAACAGCAGATGTGTTGATAGACAACATGGCTAAAAGACATTCACATTGCCAAAGCCAATTGCTCAGGTATTGCAGAGACCTATTGGCATTGCCAATGCTTGTTGATTATTGAATCAGTGTCCCAAGCTGTGCCCCTAATCAAAATGTAGGTACTGAATTTATGCATACCCATAGTCCTCAAAATAATTGAATGAATGAATGAAAGAATGAAAATGGATTTTTATAGCGCGAATTGCTGCCCTGAGGCGTCCAAGCGCTAAAGGAACCAAATGGAGGAGTAATGAGGATAGCAGACTGGGAGGAGGGGGTTGGGACTGAATTGTTTAAGGGGATTTGAACAGATGTGTTTTTAATTGTTTGCGGAAAGAGGCAAGGTCAGGATTCGATCTCAAATGAAAAGGAAGGGAGTTCCAGATCTTTGAGGCGTTGAAGGTGAACATTCTTCCGCCTGATCTAGTCCTTTTAATTCTGGGGACTGTTGCCATAAAAGCCTGGCTAGAGCGCAAGTCTCTGCCTGGATGATATTGGCTAACTAGGCTACGCGTGATTTGGGGCCCCGAGTCCCAGAAAGCCTGGTGGGCAATACACATTGCTTTGACAGTGACTCTCTTGCGTACCGGGAGCCAGTGAAGGCTGGTCAGTGCCTCCCTGACTGGGGTTCTGCGGGGGATTTGCAGTAAGGTACGGGCAGCACAGTTTTGTACCAGTTGTAGTCTATTCAATGTGTACTCTGGGGCTCCCAGATAGAGGGCGTTGTTCGAGTCCAGACGTGACTGTATTATGCCCTGTGTGACTGTTTTCTTTGCCTCCATTGGGAGCAGAGGAAGAACTTTCTTGAATGTCCTGAGTAGCCCAAAGCAGGTGGCGGAGAGCTTTGTGGCCTGAGTATTAAGAGAGAGATTCCTGTCCAGCCATACCCCTAGGCTTTTGATGTTTTCTTTCGGAGCCGGGGGGGGGGGCCTAGACAGGTGGGCCATAATGAATTGAAGAAGGTCGGGTCAGCCGGGCCCAGGAGCATGAGCTCCGTTTTGTCACCGTTGAGCTTTAGTGATGACAGGGTCATCCAGGACTTCACCTCCTCCAAGCATTTTGTTAGTCCACCTGAAAGTGGGTGTTGAGCTTCCTGCGCTAGAGAGACCACCAGCTGGGTGTCGTCCGCATAGGAGATGATCTTAACTCCATACGGACGAACTACCTCAACCAGTGGCCTCATGTAGATATTAAAAAGCGCAGGGCTTAGAGAGGAGCCCTGGGGGACTCCACACTTCAGGGGTATGCTGGAGGAGACTGTCTGTCCGTCAAACACCTGGAACGACCTGTTGCTTAGGAAGGATTTTAACCAGAGCCAGGCCTTGTCCACGATGTAGACGCTCGATAGGCATTTCAGTAAGGTGTTATGACTGACCGTATCAAACGCCGCACTGAGATCAAGGAGGATCACTGCCACTGATCCTCCTTGATCAAGAATTTTCCTGGACTCCTCGATGACCATAAGGAGGGCGGACTCTGTTCCGTGCTTAGGCCTGAACCCTGTCTGGGTAGGGTCCAACAGCTGGTTGTTTTCCAGAAAGCTAACCAGTTGGAGATTGATATACTTCTCCGCGATTTAGCTCACCCAGGGGAGTAGTGAGATCGGACGATAGTTGGCGAAATCCGATGGGTCTAGGTTTGGCTTTTTTATCAGTGCTCGGACCATTGCCTGTTTCCAGGCAGGGGGGACAATGCCAGAATCAATGGAGGCATTCAAAAGGTTCTTGATGATAGGTAGGACCGTCTGAGATGCGAGTAACATGGCCTCTGGAGGTGCCGGGTCGGTTGGAGAGCCGGATTTTACTTTCCGAGCCATAGATTCTACCACTTCCAGATCCATGCAGGGAAAATGGTCCAGTGTGGGTGAGGAGGCTAGTCCAAGGTCTGACCCCCTGGTGGTATCCTGAACTATCGGAGAAGTACTGCCGAGAGGGAAGGAAGTGTATATTTTATTTACTTTGGACGAAAAAAATTCCGCCAAGTCGTTGCATTGGGAGACAGATTTCTCCTCATATACATTAGGGGGGGATGGTTTAGTCAGTTTTTGCAAGGTTTGGAAGATTTCCCTGGATTTAGATTTTGAGGCTAGGATTTTGTCAGAGAAGTATGCTGTTTGGGCAGTTTTTATATCCTCTTTATATGCTTTTATTTCTTCCCGATATCGGATTTCTTCCTCCGTAGAATAGTTTGAGCGCCATTTTCTTTCTGCTTTCCGGCATTGGCGCTTTTTGTTCCTGAGGGCTTCCGAATACCATGGTGCTGTTTTGTGGGAGCGTTTTACCGTAGATTTCTTAAGAGGGAGGATAGTTTCGAGGGAGTGCAAAATCCAATTTTCGTACACCTGGTTTGCCAGACAAGGATCTTCGTTATTAGGGGGAAGTTCTTCCAATAGTTTGTTTGTCCATTCTTCCACTTGTATCTGTGCCCAGGATCTAACATATCTAGTCAAAGGTGTTACACCAGGATGGGTTTCTGGGTAAGCCAGGTGAAGGGCACCAAAAAATGGTCAGTCCAGGGGAGGGGGAGTGGGGACTCAATTACAAACTCCACACAGTTACTAAAGACTGGATCCAAGAGGTGTCCTTTCACATGGGTTGAAGTGTTTACTCGTTGAGTGAGTTGTAGTGTGGCCAGGTCGTCGGCAAAAGTAGTAGCCGTCGAAACCGACGGTGAATCAAAGTGTAAATTAAGGTCGCCTAACACAGTGAAGTTGGCGGCAGTGCAGATGCGTGACGCCACTATTGCTGGTAAGCAGTTATGAAATTGCTTGAGGGGGCCAGGTGGGCGGTATATCAAAGTGCCCGAGAAACAGTGGTTGGGGGAAAACTCCAGCGAGAAGGCTAAACTTTCACAGTCTGGGATGTTTTCCACGGAGAGTCTGCAGCAATATTGATCTTTGAATATGATTGCTAGTCCTCCCCCTCTGCCGTCTGGGCGGTCTTGACGAGTGATTTGATAACCAGAGGGGAGGGATGCTACCACATCAGGGTCAGAGTCAGACGTTAACCATGTTTCCGTAAGAAACAGTGCGTCCGGCTTGCGTTCCTCCAGTAGGAGGGATATTTCCACCTTATGTTTGGGAAGGGATCTACAGTTTAAAAGGAGCATGCAGTATTCATGCTTTGAGGGTTTGCTCTGCCATGTGGAGAGGGGGGCGTTACATTTTGGACAAGTGGCTGGAAGGGTCGTAGTATCAAGACAGTACCTCAAACAATCATGCTCCACGGGCCTCAAGCCGTGGAGAGCGTCTGTGCTGTAGGCTATGGACTGTTTAGCCTGGGTTGTAAGGGGTATGGCCCCAGGCCCGGACCCGGCGCGGACGAGCGCAGACGAGCTTGCCTTATGCGCGCCTTTGGCGCGCATTCGTCGCGCCCGCTGCGCTCGTCCGCTGCGCTTCCTGTATGAACACATATTTTATAGGAGGCAGATTGAATGAGGGGGGCGTGGCCTATCCGGTGGGCGTGGCCTGTGTCCTCGTAATGGCGGCGAGGTAAACAAACACTCTCCGGTGGCAGCGTATTGTTCAGCTGACCTCCGGGGGTTTGCGCAGTGCTGGGTGCTCAGAACGGTGAGTGCAGCGAGTTGGTTTTAAAAGACATACAACAAGTTACAATTTTAAAAATTAGCGTTTCCGCTCTACTCCCGGCTCAAGCCTCAGGAGGTTCCTTAGTTACAAGTGGGCAGCGCTAGGATTCAGCGCGCTTTTGTACCAAGTAGCGAGTGAGGGGGGCGTGGCCTATCTTGTGGCCGTGGCCGGTGTCCTCGTAATGGCGGCGAGGTAAACAAACACTCTCCGGTGGCAGCGTATTGTTCAGCTGACCTCCGGGGGTTTGCGCAGTGCTGGGTGCTCAGAACGGTGAGTGCAGCGAGTTGTTTTTAAAAGACATAAAACAAGTTACAATTTTAAAAATTAGCGTTTCCGTTCTACTCCCGGCTCAAGCCTCAGGAGGTTCCTTAGTTACAAGTGGGCAGCGCTAGGTCCCCGGTAGCTTGTCTCCTTTCTGGTAAAGAATTGGCTTGGTAGTTTAGTCTGCCCTGTTCCCATGATGCACTGGGCCAGGGACAGACTGATTTGCATATAGCCAGGTTCTGAGCTGGGATGGGGCAGTGAGATAAATAACGGTGATGGATCAAGCCCTGATCTTTGGACTGGGTAAGAGTGGTCTGCTCAATTCAGACACTCTGTTCATCACCACCCCCTTTTGTAAATCGATTTTGGCCACTATAGGTGTGGCAGGGTATACTCAGACATGAGTCCCTTTCTCACTGCTCCATCAGGATTCAAGCAAGCCGGGCCGAAGAGGCTGAAATGCCAGAAACCGGTCCCCGGTAGCTTGTCTCCTTTCTGGTAAAGAATTGGCTTGGTAGTTTAGTCTGCCCTGTTCCCATGATGCACTGGGCCAGGGACAGACTGATTTGCATATAGCCAGGTTCTGAGCTGGGATGGGGCAGTGAGATAAATAACGGTGATGGATCAAGCCCTGATCTTTGGACTGGGTAAGAGTGGTCTGCTCAATTCAGACACTCTATTCATCACCACCCCCTTTTGTAAATCGATTTTGGCCACTATAGGTGTGGCAGGGTATACTCAGACATGAGTCCCTTTCTCACTGCTCCATCAGGATTCAAGCAAGCCGGGCCGAAGAGGCTGAAATGCCAGAAACCGGTCCCCGGTAGCTTGTCTCCTTTCTGGTAAAGAATTGGCTTGGTAGTTTAGTCTGCCCTGTTCCCATGATGCACTGGGCCAGGGACAGACTGATTTGCATATAGCCAGGTTCTGAGCTGGGATGGGGCAGTGAGATAAATAACGGTGATGGATCAAGCCCTGATCTTTGGACTGGGTAAGAGTGGTCTGCTCAATTCAGACACTCTGTTCATCACCACCCCCTTTTGTAAATCGATTTTGGCCACTATAGGTGTGGCAGGGTATACTCAGACATGAGTCCCTTTCTCACTGCTCCATCAGGATTCAAGCAAGCCGGGCCGAAGAGGCTGAAATGCCAGAAACCGGTCCCCGGTAGCTTGTCTCCTTTCTGGTAAAGAATTGGCTTGGTAGTTTAGTCTGCCCTGTTCCCATGATGCACTGGGCCAGGGACAGACTGATTTGCATATAGCCAGGTTCTGAGCTGGGATGGGGCAGTGAGATAAATAACGGTGATGGATCAAGCCCTGATCTTTGGACTGGGTAAGAGTGGTCTGCTCAATTCAGACACTCTGTTCATCACCACCCCCTTTTGTAAATCGATTTTGGCCACTATAGGTGTGGCAGGGTATACTCAGACATGAGTCCCTTTCTCACTGCTCCATCAGGATTCAAGCAAGCCGGGCCGAAGAGGCTGAAATGCCAGAAACCGGTCCCCGGTAGCTTGTCTCCTTTCTGGTAAAGAATTGGCTTGGTAGTTTAGTCTGCCCTGTTCCCATGATGCACTGGGCCAGTGACAGACTGATTTGCATATAGCCAGGTTCTGAGCTGGGATGGGGCAGTGAGATAAATAACGGTGATGGATCAAGCCCTGATCTTTGGACTGGGTAAGAGTGGTCTGCTCAATTCAGACACTCTGTTCATCACCACCCCCTTTTGTAAATCGATTTTGGCCACTATAGGTGTGGCAGGGTATACTCAGACATGAGTCCCTTTCTCACTGCTCCATCAGGATTCAAGCAAGCCGGGCCGAAGAGGCTGAAATGCCAGAAACCGGTCCCCGGTAGCTTGTCTCCTTTCTGGTAAAGAATTGGCTTGGTAGTTTAGTCTGCCCTGTTCCCATGATGCACTGGGCCAGGGACAGACTGATTTGCATATAGCCAGGTTCTGAGCTGGGATGGGGCAGTGAGATAAATAACGGTGATGGATCAAGCCCTGATCTTTGGACTGGGTAAGAGTGGTCTGCTCAATTCAGACACTCTGTTCATCACCACCCCCTTTTGTAAATCGATTTTGGCCACTATAGGTGTGGCAGGGTATACTCAGACATGAGTCCCTTTCTCACTGCTCCATCAGGATTCAAGCAAGCCGGGCCGAAGAGGCTGAAATGCCAGAAACCGGTCCCCGGTAGCTTGTCTCCTTTCTGGTAAAGAATTGGCTTGGTAGTTTAGTCTGCCCTGTTCCCATGAAGCACTGGGCCAGGGACAGACTGATTTGCATATAGCCAGGTTCTGAGCTGGGATGGGGCAGTGAGATAAATAACGGTGATGGATCAAGCCCTGATCTTTGGACTGGGTAAGAGTGGTCTGCTCAATTCAGACACTCTGTTCATCACCACCCCCTTTTGTAAATCGATTTTGGCCACTATAGGTGTGGCAGGGTATACTCAGACATGAGTCCCTTTCTCACTGCTCCATTAGGATTCAAGCAAGCCGGGCCGAAGAGGCTGAAATGCCAGAAACCGGTCCCCGGTAGCTTGTCTCCTTTCTGGTAAAGAATTGGCTTGGTAGTTTAGTCTGCCCTGTTCCCATGATGCACTGGGCCAGGGACAGACTGATTTGCATATAGCCAGGTTCTGAGCTGGGATGGGGCAGTGAGATAAATAACGGTGATGGATCAAGCCCTGATCTTTGGACTGGGTAAGAGTGGTCTGCTCAATTCAGACACTCTGTTCATCACCACCCCCTTTTGTAAATCGATTTTGGCCACTATAGGTGTGGCAGGGTATACTCAGACATGAGTCCCTTTCTCACTGCTCCATCAGGATTCAAGCAAGCCGGGCCGAAGAGGCTGAAATGCCAGAAACCGGTCCCCGGTAGCTTGTCTCCTTTCTGGTAAAGAATTGGCTTGGTAGTTTAGTCTGCCCTGTTCCCATGATGCACTGGGCCAGGGACAGACTGATTTGCATATAGCCAGGTTCTGAGCTGGGATGGGGCAGTGAGATAAATAACGGTGATGGATCAAGCCCTGATCTTTGGACTGGGTAAGAGTGGTCTGCTCAATTCAGACACTCTGTTCATCACCACCCCCTTTTGTAAATCGATTTTGGCCACTATAGGTGTGGCAGGGTATACTCAGACATGAGTCCCTTTCTCACTGCTCCATCAGGATTCAAGCAAGCCGGGCCGAAGAGGCTGAAATGCCAGAAACCGGTCCCCGGTAGCTTGTCTCCTTTCTGGTAAAGAATTGGCTTGGTAGTTTAGTCTGCCCTGTTCCCATGATGCACTGGGCCAGGGACAGACTGATTTGCATATAGCCAGGTTCTGAGCTGGGATGGGGCAGTGAGATAAATAACGGTGATGGATCAAGCCCTGATCTTTGGACTGGGTAAGAGTGGTCTGCTCAATTCAGACACTCTGTTCATCACCACCCCCTTTTGTAAATCGATTTTGGCCACTATAGGTGTGGCAGGGTATACTCAGACATGAGTCCCTTTCTCACTGCTCCATCAGGATTCAAGCAAGCCGGGCCGAAGAGGCTGAAATGCCAGAAACCGGTCCCCGGTAGCTTGTCTCCTTTCTGGTAAAGAATTGGCTTGGTAGTTTAGTCTGCCCTGTTCCCATGATGCACTGGGCCAGGGACAGACTGATTTGCATATAGCCAGGTTCTGAGCTGGGATGGGGCAGTGAGATAAATAACGGTGATGGATCAAGCCCTGATCTTTGGACTGGGTAAGAGTGGTCTGCTCAATTCAGACACTCTGTTCATCACCACCCCCTTTTGTAAATCGATTTTGGCCACTATAGGTGTGGCAGGGTATACTCAGACATGAGTCCCTTTCTCACTGCTCCATCAGGATTCAAGCAAGCCGGGCCGAAGAGGCTGAAATGCCAGAAACCGGTCCCCGGTAGCTTGTCTCCTTTCTGGTAAAGAATTGGCTTGGTAGTTTAGTCTGCCCTGTTCCCATGATGCACTGGGCCAGGGACAGACTGATTTGCATATAGCCAGGTTCTGAGCTGGGATGGGGCAGTGAGATAAATAACGGTGATGGATCAAGCCCTGATCTTTGGACTGGGTAAGAGTGGTCTGCTCAATTCAGACACTCTGTTCATCACCACCCCCTTTTGTAAATCGCGCTAGGATTCAGCACGCTTTTGTACCAAGTAGCGAGTGAGGGGGGCGTGGCCTATCCGGTGGGCGTGGCCTGTGTCCTCGTAATGGCGGCGAGGTAAACAAACACTCTCCGGTGGCAGCGTATTCATTCTAATGATAACCCTAAACCACTCAATAGAACACTAACTCCAGGTGTAAGCCTGAATTTAACCTTATGTCTAAGTCCAAGCCTTAACCATAGACAAATCCTAAAACGGCTCATGTCACATAAAGGAACCTTAACCTCAAAACGCCAGAACTTAAGCAAGGTAGTTAAACATTCAATATACAAAAAAAAGCCTAATTTGGTAAAAATATTTTTACTATAAACACTAAAAAATCTAAATGTTGAATAAAAACATTCAACATTTCAACATAGGGTTTCAAAAAATATTTTATTATATTTCAACTTTACATTTGAGGTAGTTAGGATTTATTTTAATGCATTAGGACCACAGATCACTCTAATTAATCTAATGTTGTGATTAGGAGATGGTAAGTGAGGCCTACCGAGGTGTGTTACTTACAATGTAGTAGCCACACAACAACTCCGTATTAACTGTTGGCCATTTTATTAATCAGGAGGCTCTTATACCAATTAAAACAGAGCAACAAATGTAATGGAGGGCATGTTAAAACAGTACAATGTTATGTTACCTAAAATGTAAACTATTAACATTAAGGAATGGAGGGCTGTTTCCATTGCACCACAATCTACAACACAATCTGTAGACTAGTGATGTCAATTGTGCTATTGGAATGTACAGAAAGCTGTTCAGAGTTTGATGACTATTCACAGGATATCATATTTAGTCCCAGAATAAAGCATTTATTTTAACCACAGCTTTAAAAATCTGATAAAACTCGCTAAGAAGCTCTAGCATAGTCTATGGATTTAGACAGGAGGTTTTCAACAAGTACCAGGGACAGTACAAAAGGGCCGTGACATTTACCAATTCCATGGCTATTTCTCTCAACTTTAGAGTTCTACTTTACGTTAGGTGTCAAAAGTTCATTGTTATTCGTGCTTCTTCTTTCCAGATCGAGGAAATAATTAACTACAGACAGGGCATCCTGTTCGCTCTTCAAAGCAAAAGGCAACTGGTTACAGAGGATATAGATGAGCAATTATTAAAGGGCATGATGGGTCAAACGGGTTTAAAAGCCCGAGCTGCAAACACTTGAACAAGCACAACATTTTACAGGTTGCTTTGGAGAGCTATGGGTTATATATATAACCTTCAGTTAACAACTCTCCAAACCACCTCCAGCCTGGAAACGCCGACGAAGAAGGAGAACAGACCACTCGAATTCGGCAAGTTGTTCCGTTTATTTCTTTGTTGCCAAGTTTATAACCTTTTCCATGGAAACAAGAAACGAATAGCTTATTATGTATGTCACAATCATAGATACATCTTTTCTCATAGAAACTAAACAGATTAGTTATTAAAATGTGTTGAAAAACTATTTTGCCTTTTTATGCATCATTCATAATGAGAACTAGATTTTTTTAAATCGTTTAATCTTTAACATTTTTAAGTGAAAACAATGAACTTGTTCCATTTCTGATTATGTTAGCAAAGTAAAAACTGAACATTTTCAACTTATCCTATTGGTGACCATGGTGCAAAGGTCTATATGCATACAGCTACAGGCTTGAATTGCCCATTCTTCATTACATGAGCATGTAAATGTTGCAAAAAAGCACTGCTCGATGTTTGCACCAGTAAGATGTTTATGTAGCTTGAATCTGAAATCTCAAAATGGCCTATTCCTCTGCTCAATGGAACTCTAAGAAGCTTGCAGAAAATATTTCTTGACTAATTCTTTGCAAGCCTAACACCATTTCTGCCCCTATTTCTACGTATAAAAGTCCAAAACGGAACAGGTAACGAATGAAACAACTAAAAAATCTGCCAATCTAGAAGATTTTCAGAACCCTAAACCGTATTGAGTCCTTCACTGGCCACAAAGAGCAAATATTTGTCTTTTAGATCACATTGCCGGATAGAGAGCAAAGCCCTGCTATTTCATTTGTCGGTTGTTAAGCAGTCTCTAATCTTAAGGGACTCTTAAAATGCTAGGAGCAGCATGGACATGACACACAAGAGACTGTCAATTTCATAATATAAATTGGAGACACAATTTAAATTCTCTTTTAACCTGATGCCAAAGTCAGGTGCTGAAGTAATGAAATAGATCGTTTTTAAACCAGCTAATGACGTAATTTCACTCTTACAGCCTTTCAGGTGATGCTGCAAGTCCTGCATACCCCTCTGCTGCCCTTTGGCTAGGAGGTCTCTACACAAATAATGCATTATACATACATTCCGGTGTACATATACACATACATGCTGCTGGTTTTAAGGATGACATGGACCAAGAAGGGAAAGCACGATATGTCCTTTAGGATGGAAACTATGTGTCCTTAGATGAAACAAGCAGCTGTATGGGGCAATATGTTTTGGATGGCTACAAAAGAAGTGCTGTCATTATGAAAGTAGTAGACAAACGGGGCTAGCAAGGCGATTCTGAAATCAACTACAGGTAAAGATGGTGTTCATTTTCACAGTAGCTGCAGCAGGTACCATGCTGATGTGGTCTTTTTCATAATGTGAGCATTGAAGCAGAGGGCACTATTAGCGACAAAGCCAGTCAATTAGCATTTGGAGCCTGAATGCATTCTATTTCATGTCACTGAGCAAATACTAGATGTGTTTTTGTGTGTGTCTGTGTTAGCCTGTATTGAACATTAGAGTGGATTCAATTTTGGTCAAGTTGCGTGTAAGATTGGTGTTAGTCTCAAAGTACGAGCAACTACTTCAGAAAATTAATGCCCTTAATAGAGGATACTTTTGAGTATAGTTGAGACCAGATCGATACCATGACCATGAACTTTCACACGGGCTACTTGTAGAGTTTGAATATCACAGAGGGAGCTGGTCCCTGGGTTATTCCAGAAAACAGGGACATTATTGGGATACGGTGATGCCCTGGGTGGGCTTGAAGTGGTTAGCAACGCAAGTGGCCAACAGTTCCAACACGCTGCATGTTCAGGAATTTCTTTTGCTAGGGGTTGATTATCTACTGCATTGAAGGCGGCTGCAAACATCTGAAACAATAGAGATGGCAGCACTACCATTGTCTGTGATTTGTGGTGGTGCCATCTATGACTTGGATTGTTACTGTTTATGCTGAAATACAACATGAAACAAAATGTATAGTTGTGTAGGATGGAGTTTTCAAGGTGTTTTTGCAGTTGGTTGGCCACTGCTTCTCTATGGAAGTTGGAAGACATATGATTGTCCTTCATGTATAATTTTGGAACAGGGTTACTTATTTCTGAATGAAAATGTCAAGTATATTAATGCAGTAACATTTGACGGTATGTGGGAGGAGAAACGCATTGCAATGCCTCGGTGCTTTGAAATTGTAGATGGACCTGAAATCGATAAAAGGAGTGGTCTCATTTACTAATTTTTTCTTTTACCTATCTCACCTGTACAGGCAATGTACTTTACTGGTAAAAAGCAAGCATCCATTTCGGTTCGGGCAAGTCAGTCATTTTGTGTTTCAGTAAAACTATGAAACACCAGTTCAAATTGGACTGAAAAGGACAGTAGGCACAGGAAGCTGTTGTGACTGATGAAAGCTGAGCAGATGAAACCGAGTTTACCCAGTTTACGAGTTTTGTCAGAGGTGCAGCATCTATCCTCAAAGTCAACTATCAGCAGCTGGCCTATGTTCTCACGCAGCACTACCGTACAGGGCAACACCAACTTTGCATGTCTACATTAAAACTGCTCTCACTTATTCCAAGCAGTATGCTCCTCATCAACTACTGGTTCTTGTGAACCTGACATATGACTGGAAGCAATAGTGGGATGTTTCTCTCCACTGGGTGGCCACCTACTCTACATACTTCCTTACTTCTCTTCCTTTTGCCATACGCAACTAGTTTAGGATTTGAGGTACTCTCAACATTCTATCGACTCCTTTCAGAGGTTTTGGTATGTTTGTGACAATGTTTGTAGGATCGGTTTGTGTGATTTGTGATGGTCACGCCAGGGCATGTATGGTGCACTGAAGGGGTGGTTATGTTTCTATTTCTGCATCTAATTTGTGCTACATGTGCAGCCACTATTTATGTCATTCTCAACCATTGTCTCCTGAGACATTGGTGTGCACAATGAATAGGTTGCAGGACCTGCCATTTAGCAGCTTGTAAAACAGGGTGGGTGCCCAGGAGTTTTTCTGTCTCCTAGGATATAGAAAGGATGTAGAGAAAGCCTGCTTTCTCAACCAAGGGTTAGGTCTCCAAAGGCCCCAAGAAAATGATTTGGCTGTATAACGATAGGTTTTTACGCCTGTGCACGTCATGCATTTGTTTGTGGAGCATAAAACCAGGTAAGCGAATGGACATGTAGCTACCTTTGTATTGTGTATCCAGGGCTACACAACCACATATGCTGAAGAAAGGTTGGGTGGGTGCATACATAAGTTAATGAGCAGTTCTAAAAACAGTAAAAATAAAATAAATCATTGATGACAAACTGCTAATAACCCTAATAAGACCCAGAGACTCGCCTGCAAAACAGTAAGAAAGACCTTATAGTGTCCTCCTCTTGTAAAGACTCTATAATGTCAAAAATGTACAGATCACGAAGAAAGGTTGCATTACGCTCAGACAAGCCATTGGGGATGTACTCCATAGTAAAGAAATAAGCGAATGGTGATCACACACCTTTTGAAAAGTTGGTAAACTTGGCAGCCCCCTCAAAAGGCATTGTTTTCCATATCTATGATCTACTAACGGATGCAACTCCAGAAATACAGCCGCCTTTTATATAACTGAAATATGAATTAGTGCCCAGCTTCAGAAGTAAAGCAAAAGGGTGCAGGTAGACGCAAAACAAAGTGTCTGTAGAATGATCTTAAAATATTTTTCTCAAGATTTGCACAAATAAATAATGCCAATTCCAGGCGGGTGTTTTGAGTTTCCTCTGGACACTTCTAGCTTGCATCACGGATTAGTACCTCAAATGTGCTATGCAACTGCTGTCTAGTGTAAATTAGCAGATTATTTTTTTTACCACCTATGGATTTCTAACTAAACAGATCAAGCAGCTCCTCTTCTGGCCTATGAATTCAACACCCAACAATTGGCACAACATTAGGATTCTTGATTGATTCTCCCTGTTCAGGTAAGTAAAACACAACTTCCTGTTTTTACTATCTGAGAATACTAAAGAAATGTTTTCCCCCTCATAAAAAGTTGTTTGGATTGTAAATTATCTTTTCATTAAGGCTACTAACAACAACTGACTAGATAATACAATTCCAGAGTACGTTAAACATACTGCAGAAGATACACAATGCTACCTCTCATATGGCCATTGTTGTAATCATATAGGGTCCCTTTGTGACTGGCATTGGTGAGTTATTTGTTGCCTTTGACCAACTCAATTACATTTAGTTGTCTAAGCCATCTGAAAAAACAAACCTGCCTAGATTCTCACCGATTCTTCCTTTGCCACGAATTTTAGGAAATAATCTTATAAGTTTTGTATGAAATTGCAAAGGACCCACTGACAATGTTAAACAACGCCCCTAAGGCTGATGATGATTAGAGATCGTCAAGAAAATGTGCTTGAGGAAAACTTTATTGCTATCAACAACTAGATCTCCGAGGACAATCTTCACAGACAATTGGTTGGTGCTTACGTCCAACAGTTTGTTTTTAAGAAAGATCTCCACACTGATGATACTCTGGCCTGACCCAAAGACATTTGTTAGTTGGCAAATTAATTGCTAGATTGTTGGATATATTCACAAATGACGATTGCACCTCGTTGTAGTGTTTCCTCTCTTTGTTGTGGTCAGTGCTGGGCCTATTTCCTCACTCACTATAAGAATGAATGTATGAACAGGTATTTATAAAGCGCACGGCTACTCAGCAGAGTGTCCCATAGCGAATAGGCAGCTCTTCACTTTCCACAGCGCCCATTAGTAGCCAAATAGCCACGTTTTGAGTTGTTTCCTGAAAGCAGCCAGATCAGTTGTAGCTCTGAGGGTCCCCGGAAGATGGTTACAGGTTTGGGCTCCCAGAAACAAAGTATCTCCCTCCAAATCTAGCCTGGCGAATCCTGGCTATGGTAGCAGGGTATATATATCTTGTATGATTTTTGTTCCTCCACTTAGAGTGAATTATTTTCCAACAGAAGTGGTCATGAACTGTCTATCTAGCTTTTACTAGTCTATTACTCCAAAGTTGATGATCTATAACTTAATAAATGTTCGACACTGAAAATAATTTAGCGTAGAAATTGTAAAGCCTAGTATCAGAGTCAGGAATTTCTACATTTTATAGCTTAATGTTTAAGTTACACAGGTTTTTCCTAGAGCCATGGGACAAATGTAAAAAATATTTTAATAGCCCCCTCCCTTCTTACTCGCAGAACTGATTGTCTTTTAGGACTCAGGTTATTTAAAGTTTGAAACTTATTTTATTGACCGTGGTTTGAAAACTCGTATAAGAACTTTATTCACTTAGCCAGAATTAAAGTATCAATCGAACCTGAATATTAAACAATGTATCTTTAGTAAACAGTCGAATTAAGTCTCTGCCCCTCCTCCAGTATTTTAAGAACCACTAAGTAGTAAGAGCTTCTGCATGGACAGTCCACTCATGCACACCTGCCAACTCGCATGGTGCCACTGTGTAACACACGATATTGGCTCCATTCACACGGTCACCCCGTGAGAAGTTGATATCACATGGTGGCGGGGAAAACGAGCTGTAGAGCACAGTTAACAGTGAGTTTCCAGCATTCGCAACTCTGTTTTCTGCAGAAATAGGTTTGGAGGAGGGATGGGGTCAAACGTGCATCTTTGGTACTTCTCGGAACAAGGGTCCGCCCCCTCATCACATGGTAAACATTTTGTTTTAGAGGGCAGGTTTGCTGATGTTTGCATGAATGCCGAAAGGGACAGGCTATGGTTTATAAATATTACACTGTAAGCAAATCAGACTCTAAAAATACCAATATATTGGTACTAAACGTAAAAAAATATATCTATTTTGCTTAGCACCTCGTCACAATCACCACACTATGAATCACAGCATAGACAAAAACAAAGTCACACAATTTAAAAAAACATTCAACATGACTTGTGTAGTTCCCTTGTATTTCATCATCATATTGTAGTTCTACCTAGACAATGTTTTCAGTTCATGATTCAAAGACTTCACCTGGTACTAAAAGTGCTTGATCTTTTTTTTAAAAAAAAAAAACACTACATGGTTAAGTGGTATAGAGAGGGTAAAGTGAACATTCTTGCTGCAACAACTGTGTTCTATAACCCCAAGGCGGGGTCCCTCTATTCCTTTGTTTGCTGATGCACGAGGAACAAAGGTCATGCAATGCATTTTTATTAAGGGTATATTATGCTGCACAATATTGCCTTTCCTTGTCCCTTTCATTACCAGCTTAAATAATCATTTGAAGGTAAACGAGAGAGGAACATATAGGAAGAGGGTGAAAAGATGGAGGGAGTAAGAAAAATCAGGAGAGCACAAAGGCATGCTGGTGTCATGTTATTTACTGATCTTAGAAAAGTTAGAATGCAGTATGAAGGGCTATAAAAAACAACATGCTATTGCTAGTATTATTTAAGGAAGGGGTCTTCAAACTGGGTGGCAGGCCTCCCAGTTGGGTGGCGTCTGGTGACCCCATGGGGGCGGAGGTGGGTGAGGGGGGGGGGGGTGCCAGGCTCTGGCCAAAAGTAGCATTATGTTGATAACAGTTCTTTCTTTAAGCAAAAAATTAGCTGCAGTAAGCCGCTCTGTAATGGGCCATCACTAGCATCTTTTGTCATTTATATCCTGGCTGGGAGAAGGTGTCAAAAAGGAAGGGACTCCAAATATTTTTCAATTACCCTACCCCCATTTCTAATAATCATACTTTGGATACTATTATAACATAGTATGTCCCGCCTGGCACGAATCGTTTTTGGCAACCATGTTTTTGATTGCTTTTTTAAAACGGTAACAGAATTTACCATCAAAGTTTAATTTTAAAAAGTCTATGCACATTTAAACATTGCCAGTTTAAACCAATGATTGTTAAAATTTTCTGAATGGAGGGCCTGATGATTCTTTTTTTCACTGAAGGAAGCGTGGCATTAAACATTTGAAGACCACTGATCTAGGGGATGGGGAAAGAGGGAAGGAGGGGGAAAGAGGGAAGGAGGGGGAAAGAGGGAAGGAGGGGGAAAGAGGGAAGGAGGGGGGGGAAGAGGGAAGGAGGGGGAGGAAGAGATCGATTACGGTCGTCCTGCTATGATACGGATATTTTCGGAAGGACTCTTTGCTATAGTATTTGTTGTCAATTACTTTATTTCACTTAAATTAGAATCAAAATAACCAGCCAGGTAATCATGGCTAGGGCCTTCACATCTGACAGCAAATTGAAGAACTCCTGTAAAACCTTTCATCTTGCTAGGAACTTTGGTCACAATTGACTTAAGAACGCCCTTCAAATGCTACCACTTCAGCGATTTTTAGCATTTCTTAAACACTTTTCATGAAGGGTCACCAGTTTATTTCCCTTTTATCTTATTTTTTGCCTTAAGTGTGTGCTCAGGCCAGCACTTCCTGGCAATGCAAAATTCGATCTTTTCAGCCTTTAAGCCTTCTGTAAAATATGCACTTTACCATAATATTCTAGGGCTGGAGTTAGAATAATACATTTGTCTATTCACGACCACAAAACACTCTGCTGCCTTGATAGAGCAATAGAAGGCAAGACATTCAATCACCCTCCGGTTGGGATTTTTGCATTTTTAAGGCTAATCTGAATGTGCTCGAGAAGAAAAGCAGCATCACGTAGACTGAGATTTAAGTTTTGTTTACACCGCATGCTCGCCACAGTCTCCCTTAATTAAGCGGGATGTTGGCATTTGTTTTTTAAATAGCTTATATTTTAACTTTCTACAGCTTAACATTTCCCAATATTTTAATTAAAGTTAATGGGTGTTCCCTTTCACTGTTCGCAGTTAGGAATATGGATGCAACTCCTTGTTTTAGTACCTACTAGCACCTGCTCAGAAGGCAATAGTGTGGATTCATTACTGGCTTTTAAAAATAATGCACGCAGAATCTCCATGTATGCACACCATTCATTACCCAGAAAATAACACCAGTCTTAACTTCAAGGGGAACAGAACCTCGAGCCCTAACAACTCGTGAGTGGAACACATACTTTTTATCAGCGTCTTCTATTTGTTTCCAGCCAGCTTGTTCAGCTACAGATCAGCATTTCTTCATCTGGTAGGTCTGTGGTGCCAGATTTCGTGACCCCCCCCCCCCCCACCAATGTGTGTGTGGGGTGGGGGGGAACTAATCTACCCATCTTTCCCTACCCCTCCCCACTTAGACACTGAGTCCCATTCAACATAATTAGATGTTTACTTAACCTGCCTACTGGTCACATGCCAAAGCCAGCCCCTCCTCCAGTTTGGAGTAGGCATGTTACTGTACAAGCTACCTGCTCCAACTAACCTGTCCACATGCCCAGTCCGCACTGATAGACTTCGCAGACTTCTCCCCCCTCTTATGAGTCGGGCAGCCGCCAACCTTCGACAAGTGCAGTTGTCACCTTGGAACCGGCTCTCTGGAGCCAAGTTGACAGGGAAGTCACCACAGCTACATGCAGAAATGAAGGCACCATAGTCCATGTTGCTGTGACCCAGAAGACAATCATTTAAACTCATTACATCCAGTCTTCCGAAAGTCAGCCATGTAGCAGCCAATGCATAAAATAGGCTGCAAAGATCACCAAGTGGAACCTCGAGGTACAGCGGTCTCTCATCCACAACTTAGAGGCTCTTGTACAGTGCACAGTCTGCCCCTGCTATGACTTCACAGCACTGAAGGAGTCTGGGTGCTTGGCAAACTTGGTTTTGGCTAATCCATTGCAGACCGGCGTCTGAAAAAACTTGTGATGACGTGTCACCAGGAGTGCGTTTAGGGCAAATGTAGTTGTTTTTTTTATTTGCTTTATTCATTAAATAGTGGGTGCATGTTTTTGTGGAATCCATTAATGGTGGGTACTGTACTAGCCAACAAATGATATGGGTGGGTACTGCTGGAGGTACTTTAGGATTCTGGGCCAATGTGCTCTTACTGCACACCTGGATCTCCAACTGCACTGATGAGCTTACCCCCACTACCCAATCCTGACAAGCAAGGCCCCAGGAAAGCCACCGCCCTCCAGGACACCAGGCGCACCGGCAGACGCCTGGAGGAGGACTGGAGAAACACCAAGACAGCTGAAAACTACGACGCCTACTAGAAGTCTATGGCAGACTACCACAACCAAATCAGAACCACCAAAAGGAACTTCATCCACAACAAAATCCTCACCAACTCCACCAATTCCAAGGAACTCTTCAGCGTCATCCACAAATTCACCAACCAACGCAGCGAAGCCACATACATCACCCCCTCTAAAGACCTCTGCAATAAGCTCAGAATCTACTTCCACCACAAGATCAAAACCCTCTACGTCAACTTCACGGACCATCCTTAAGACACCAAGGCCTCCCCCCTCCCTCCTCGGACAACAACAAACCAACCATCTCCAGCTGGACACCCCTCATGACCAAGACACTGCCTCAGCCATGAAAGGCATCCACTCGGGGGCACCCACTGACCCCTGCCCTCCTCACATCTACCACAGAGCTGTGGCCGCCATCGCACCCGAACTGAAATGAACCATCAACACCACCTTTGAAACAGGCACCTTCTCGGACATCTGGAAACATGTAGAAATCAGGCACCCTACTCAAGAAGCCAACAGTGGACCCCTACTCAAGAAGCCAACAGCGGATCGGGAAACGCAGGAACCAGCGGGCGGCAGGAAGCAGGACACAAGGCAGCTGGCGGCCGCGTGGTGTTGTGGGTAGCGACCTTAGACCCTGCTCGCAGGCAGGTCGCTCCCCACACCACCACACGGCTGCCAGCTGCATCGTGTCCTGCTTCCTGCTGCCCGCTGGTTCCCACCGTTTCCCGATCCTTTCCCGCCGCTGCGTCCCTGCGGCCCGCCCCCATTGGCCACCCCGCTCCCGCCTCCCAGCTGCTCCTCCCTCCCTATTCCACACTTATGGAGGCCGCGCAGCAGCCGCGCCTAAGGAGTGCCAAAGGCAAGCCCGTCTGCGCCCGTCCGCGCCTGGACCGCGCCCAGCGCCAGAACCCCTGAACCCCGCAAACGCCACAACACCAGACTCCGCTACGATGCCAGCACCCTCCACGCACTCAACGCCGGCCGAAACCACACCTGCTTCCAAGCCTCCCCGAAACGGACTCACGGGCCTTTCTTCTCCCACACCTGCAGCTTCACCTGCGACAGAACCACTAAACCCCCAAGGACTGGACCCAACCACCTCCGCTGCATACCCCTCCACACCCGCTCCGCACACAAACACGCCGTCGAGTTCTGGGATCTGCTCGACACCTCCGCCACAGACGCGGCCTTCCTGACCGAGACCTGGTGGAACAACTCTTCCGCGCCCGACATCGCCATAGCCATAGCCATCCCGGACGGCTACAAGATCACCTGCAGGGATCGCGCCACTGGAATCGTAGGAGGAATAGCCATCGTCCACAAGTCCACCCTCAAGGTCGCCACCCACGCAGAAGACACCCTCAACACCACTGAATACCTGCACTTCCGGATCCACACCAACCCCAACACCACCCTCAGAGGAACACTCATCTACAGACCACCCGGACCCCGAGCTCAACTCAGCGACTCCATCGCCGGCCTCGCCAGCATCCACGCACTCGCCTCCACGAACTACATCCTCCTCGGGGACCTGAATTTCCACCTCGAGAACAACAACAACGCCAACTCCACCACCCTGATCGCCAACCTCGGCCTCAGACAACTCGTCATCGCACCCACCCACGCCACCGGACTCACACTGGACTCCATCTTCTCCACAGGCACCCACGTCGCATTCAACCACACCACCGAACTCCACTGGACCGACCACCACTGCATCCATTTCACCTTCAATAAACCAACCACCCACCACCGCACCCAACAGCTACTTCGCCGCTGCTGGAGCAAAGTCACCGAAGACCAGCTAATCACCACCCTCGCCCAAAACCCACCCACCGACCCTACCAACCCAGACATCGCAGCCCGCAACCTCAGACAGTGGATCGGCGACTGCATCAACACCCTCGCCCCACTCAAGAAACCCTCCAACAACCACGCCAGCAAGAGCGCCACCTGGTTCACCGACGAGTTGCAGGCCTCCAAACGCACATGCCGGAAACTGGCTCCACGAACGCACTCCGGACAACCACGCAGCCCACAAGGATGCCACCCTCAGACATCACCACCTCATCAGATTAGCCAAGAGATCCTCCTTCAAAGACCGCCTGGACAACAACGCACACGACAGCAAAGAGCTCTTCAGCATCGTAAAGGAACTCTCCAACCCCAGCGCCAACGAGATACCGCCCTCACAAGAACTGTGCGATTCACTAGCCATCTTCTTCCACTGCAAGATCGCTTACATCCATGACAGCTTCAACACCATGATCGTCCCGACTAAGTCAGACCCCACCTCCCCTGTGAACACCACCAGCACCAACCACCTGACCTCCTGGTCCAACGTCAACAACTAAGAGACATGCAAGGTCATGAACTCCATCCACTCAGGATATCCGTCAGACCCGTGCCCACACCACGTATTCAACAAAGCAGACGCTGCCATCGCACCCCAACTACGGAAGGTCATCAACATCTCCTTCGAAACAGCGACATTCCCGGAAAGCTGGAAACACGCCGAAATCAATGCCCTCCTCAAGAAGCCCAAGGCACACCCCAAGGACCTCAAGAACTTCCGGCCCATCTCCCTGCTCCCGTTCCCGGTGAAGGTCATCAAGAAAATCGTCAACATGCACTGGCCCGCCACCTGGAAGACAACAACATCTTAGACCCGTCCCAGTCCGGATTCAGACGCAACCACAGCACTGAGACAGCCCTCATTGCCGCCACAGACGACATCAGGTGCCAACTAGACCACGGGAAAACATCAGCCCTCATCCTCCTGGACCTGTCAGCCGCCTTCGACACGGTCTGCAGTCGCACTCTAAAGACACGCCTCCTAGAAGCCGGAATCCAAGAGAAGGCCCCTGACTGGACTAACTCCTTCCTCTCCGGCAGAACCCAGAGCGTCGGCCTCCCGCCCTTCCGATCCGAGGCCACCGAAATCATCTGCGGCGTCCCCCAGGGCTCATCCCTCAGCCCGACGCTGTTCAACGTCTACATGGCCCCCCTCGCACAAGTGGCCCGCCAACACGACCTCAACATCATCTCCTATGCCGACGACACCCAGCTCATCCTCTCCCTCACCAAGGACCTACACACCGCCAAAACCAACCTCCACGAGGGAATGAAGGCCGTCACCGACTGGATGAGGAACCGCCGTCTGAAGCTGAACTCAGACAAGACGGAGGTACTCATCCTCGGACACACCCCCTAAGATTGGGACGACTCCTGGTGGCAGACCACACTGGGAACAGCACCGACACCCACCGACCATGCATGCAACCTGGGATTCATCCTCGACTCCTCCCTCTCCATGTCTAAACAGGTCGGCGCCGTCTTCTCCTGCTACAACACCCTCCGCATGCTCTGCAGGATCTACAAGTGGATTCCGACCGAAACAAGAAGAACGGTGACACAGGCCCTCGTCAGCAGCAGACTGGACTACGGCAACGCACTCTACGCAGGAATCCCAGCTAAACATCTACGACGACTACAACAAATCTAAAACGCCTCTGCCCGACTGATCGTCAACGTCCCCCGCCGCAGCCACATCACCCCCCACCTGAGATACCTACACTGGCTACCCATCGACAAGAGGATCACCTTTAAGCTCCTCACCCACGCACAAAAAGCACTCAAAAACGCCGGACCAGCCTACATTAACAGCAGAGTCAGCTTCTACACCCCCACCCGCCAGCTCTGCTCTGCCTGCCTCGCCCTTGCCGCTGTCTCCCGCATCCAACAAACAACCTCCAGCAGCGGATCCTTTTCCTACCTCGCCGCCAAAACCTGGAACACCCTCCCTACTCACTTACGGCAGATGCAGGACCTGCTCGCCTTCGGAAGACTCCTCAAGACCTGGCTCTTCGAGCAGTAGTGGCACCCCCTCCCCTCAGCGCCTTGAGACCCTCACGGGTAAGTAGAGCACTTTACAAGTACTTTGTTTGATTGATTGATTGATCAACCTCAAAAACTACGACCCATCTCGCTCCTCCCTTTCGTAGCCAAAGTCGCAGAGAAACTGGTCAACAGAGAACTAACAGTTTATTGAACACAGCTCCATGCTGGACCTGTCCCAATCCGGATTCCGAAGCAACCACAGCACGGAGACCGACCTACTCGCAACCAGACGACATCTGCACCTTCCTGGATCAAGGACACTCAACAGCCCTTATCCTACTCGACCTATCAGCAGCGTTCAACACCGTCTCCCACTGCACACTAGTCACCAGAGTATACGACTCCGGCATACAAGGAACAGCCCTGGAATGGATACGATCGTTCCTCACCAGAAGAAGCCAGAGAATCAGGCTAACGCTCTTCCTCTCCGACCCCACGGAAACCACATGCGGGGTCCCACAAGGATCATCACTGAGCCTGACCCTCTTCAACATCTACATGGCTCCCCTAACAACCACTGTACGAAAACATGGCCTCAGCATCGTATCCTATTCCGATGACACCCATCTCATCCTCTCCATCACCCGAGACCCCACCACTGCCAAACTCAACTTCCACAAAGGAATGCAAGAAGTAGCTGACTGGATGACAAACAGCTGCCTGAAACTCAACGCTGAGAAGATGGAAGTTCTCGTCCTTGGAACCACCCCTTCAGCATGGGACAACACCTGGTGGCCAACCGTCCTCTGGAGCCCACCCACCCCTGCAGATCACGCCAAGAACCTGGTTATCATCCTCGACTCATCACTCACCCATGAACAGACAGGTCAACGCAGTCACATCCAGCTGCTTCACTACCCTCTACATACTTCTCAAGACCTTCAAATGGATCCCCCCGGAATCAAGGAAGACAATTCACCCACGCACTCATCACCAGCAGACTGGACTATGGAAACGCACTCGACACCAGCATCACCAAGTCCCTACTCCGCAAACTCCAGACCATACAGAACACCGCAGCCAGACTCATCCTTGGCACCCCCGACAAGAACACATCAGCCACTCCACTGGCTCCCCGCAGAGAAAAGAATCATCTTCAAAATCCTCACCCACGCCTACAAATGCCTACACAACAACAGACCCGAATTCCTCAACAAAAAGAGTCAACTTCAACATACCAAAAAGAAGCCTCCATTGCTCCAACCTCTCACTAGCCGAAACCCAGCCGCATCCACAGGGCCAGAGCAGGCGGAAGATCCTTCTCCCACATTGCAGCCAAGACATAGAACGAGCTACCAGCAGACCTCATACGCACCCCCTCTCTGAACACCTTCAAAAAGGCTCTCAAGACCTGTCTCTTTGGCTAAGCAAAAAACATCGGACCTTCTCCGCCATACCATACAATACAGGATACTTGAGATGTGCATGCAGTGATTTGTAGAATGCATTATGCTGGATGTTACAGGTGTGCTTTGGAGATCAGAGCTCTTTAAAGCCCCCCTTTTGGCATACCTTGTTTTTGTTGTGACATGTTAAATCTATGGCAATGTCGGGAGCCGCATGAATGCCAGTTCACTGCTGTATGAAGTGTCCTTCATAGTGTGTTCTGTTGGCTGTTAGGAATGTCCTGTGTGATGTAAGGTGCTGTGGTGCCTATTTGTCAATTTTCACCAAACTACTACCACAGAAAAAAAGCCTTATGCAGACTGACAAGGTCACAGTGGAGCATTGATTGAGAACAGAGGAGGATACAGAGAATGATGATAAAACTTTGTTGCATCAATGCAGAAGCACGCAGACACTTTGTTAGCCGTCTGAACCAGGTAGAGACAGGTTTGGACTGCTAGAGAACGGTCCTGTGCAGGAAGATTATCATAATGAACGAGTCTAGCTTCAATAAGCAGATAATTACTAGAGCATAAAACAAACACTGTAGCCACTGCAGACGCAAGCCAGATACTATTATACCAAGTATAGAAAAAATAAAAACGATTACTTTGACTTAACACTTACTATATTATTAAAGATGATTCTATTTGCATCGCAGTCTGATAGCAGGGCTGGCATCATGAGCTTTGTGCTTATTATCCTAGCGGACATAAGTAAGATGTCTGCTACTCAGTTCAGCGTGTAATCTAGAGTTCTAATCCTGGTTCACCACAGGATTTACACCTTTTGAACTACTTAAGGGAAAAGGACGGGTGCACTTCCTCGAATCCTGACTGTCTTTCCAGACCTCTGCATACTATTTCTTTGCATGAGGTGTACAGGGTAAAGAGGAAGAATGGTAAGCTTACACAGACCAACCTTAAATCCGCAATAACTTCCCAAAGAGCGAAAATTGAATACTGGGAATTTCATGAAAGTGTCCAATCCTAATTTTGTGAAAAACGAGAATGTAAATTTCCCAAGGTAATTCAAACTGTGAAGGTGGGTAAAACTCCTGCTCTTTTAAACAATGGGTCATGGCGGTGTATGTAGATACTTGCACAGTCTGGAGTAGATAGCCGTGCAAAATTTAAAGGAAACGCTCAAAATAAGGACTGTAGTGATCATGATGAAAATTCGTGAGTGGCTGATCCCTACTTCTAGAGCTGTGATTCTGCCTATTGTGGCAAATGTAAATAAATGTTATGCTAATGACGATCTTATTCACAATAGGTCTATGGAATCTATATCTGCTGCAGCAACGTCTGACCACCTTACCTTCTGCTCTCTTGGCCTTTTCATCGAACCACATGAAAAGTGACGCTATTTGCACCATTTAAAGATTTTGTAATAGGTGTTACAAGTTGTTCTTCTGCCAGTATTACTAAGGAGGGTTACTAATTTGTATGTTTTCATTTCATTTCACTTATCTGTCAGGGAGCTGTGTGGTACCTTCCTGCATCTGTCATCTTTCCTCTCCTACATCTGTCACCTTTCCTTTCTTGTCCTTCCTCTCTTAGCATAGAACTTCTTTGTGTAACAGTTCCATATCGCAGTGAGTTCACAGTTCTGTTTGAATGCTTGTTTAGATTTTAGCATTCTATACTCCTGTCAGCTCTTGCTGGTCTGATCCATTACCTACATTGTTGTATTTGGGCTTCAAATACAGGTCTGTTCTTACTTCTCCTGGTTTATTGTTTATTTTAAGGCTGGGGTCATCTGATCGCTTGTATTCCAGCATAAACTGAAGGCAGAATTTCTCAAGTTTTTGAACTAGCTTTTTCGAAGGCTCTGCTGAGTTTGTCTTCTAAACTTGAACTGAGAGTAGCTAAATGCAGTGGAAATCAAGGTCTCGCTGCTCGTGTCCAGGACTTCATCAGGTTCGAATTATTTAATGCTCTCATATCTTGTTTTTTTTTTTAAACTCTTTGATGTTGAGCGACCAATTTAAAAAAAAATAAAATCCAATCTTGTTCAGCCTCATTGAGCATGTTGCTACAGTTTAATAACTACTGTGGCTTTATTCAAGCATATTTTGAATGCTGCATCCTCAATGCTTCACTTGGTGAAGCCCTGACACCTAGGCGTTGCTCTGGTAGAACACTCTTAAACTGTGCCACGCATACATACATTGATGAAAAGTAGGAACCAAAGAGGCTGGAGTGCACTGTGGGAGCGGAAGGACAAGTGTGGAGATGGATTCAAGAGAGGAAAAGATCAGTGACCTCAAATTGCCAAGGACATGACTTCATTCAAGTGCTCTGCAATTTAACACTCATCCTCCTTACGCACAGAAGAGAAGGGTGCAAGCTACAACTGTATAAAGAACGAAAAGGTAATTTTGTACTGCCGTGTCTTCATGGAATCATCAGACTCACTAAATCAGGTGCACTAGAAAAGAAGCATTCTTCCTTTCATTTTGCAACAAAAAAATGGCTTTTAGGCATTTATTTTAGGAACTGCAGCTGCATGCCACTGTGAAAAGCTTTCTCCTGCATCTGCGAAAGTTATGCCTAATACCATATTACACAGCTTTGAGAAGGATTTCAATTCAGCTCTTGAAAACCTTCCCTAATCCGGGTTTATGCTGTCAATCAACTCTTTGGAACTCCAAATCTGCCTTCCCCCAGGTTCCGGCGAACTGTAATTTCAGTAAAAGTACAGAAATAAAACCACCAAATGATCATGTAAAAAGGCATCCTCTATTGATCTCAAATTGAAACGGTGCTCAAATACACACTTCAAGGCTTTCTATGTGAAAAGTTTAGGCAAGCTGGAGCAAAAGAAAATTGTGTCAATGCGTCCTTAGTAGCAGCTTTATCGAGTTGGAGTACGGTAATGTTATGCTGCTTTCATCACTTAGCATCTGCGTTCTCAGAAGAGTGCAGTAATTTATTTATCTCACATCTCCACAATTATCAGCGGGCTCTAAATTACCCACTCAATGTCTCCAAGAAGATCTGGGGCAAGCCTGGATTTCAAATTGTTACCCCACCCTTTGTTGCAACCATCAGCAGAGCTGTCATCAATTAATTATTCAAGGATAAGTACTCTGTCGCAGGTAGCTATCCATTCAGGATAATATGTAGAATATAGCTCCATGAATACTGACACTGAAAGGAAGGCACAATTTCATCAATGTTGAGGCTGTATGATTACCTTCTCGGTTTCGGGGCCAGAATCAAAAAGTCAAGCAAATGTTTTGAGATTCAGCAAAAAATGGAACGTTGCTACACTTTTCTTGGCAGGCTGTAAATGTTATCTGCAGAACTACAGAAAGACCCTCCGCCAAGGTGAGGCGCCATTGATGATACAGATTCTTCACACATTTTCCCACTACCCCTTTATCTCCCAATCTAACAAGTTACTTATCTTCAGTAATGCTCTTTCGGGTGGATACTCGACCTGCAGACGTCTGACCTTTAGAGCATATCCAAACACCAGACTAGAGCCTATGTTTTTTAGCAAGGCTACCTAGGAAGGAGGACCTGCATGATTCTGCAGTGGCTTGACACCACCTCAGAAGTGGCGAAACAGAGATGCAAATAAGTCACACCCCTGTGCCCAGATATCAGTTTCCTAATTTTCTCCTACCACTGTCTTAGGCACAGAACACTTTGAACAAATTGTAGATGATAAAGAGCCAAAATCTCACTTGGTAGGTTATGACATTCAGGAGTCCGTTCTACAGAAGGGGGCGTCTGAAGTGCAGTAAGTAATCAGCAGTTAGACAGAGTATCCACCAAAAAGAGTGTTACCAAAGAAAAGTAATTTGCTCTTCAGATGGATACTTGCACCTGCAGACTCCTAACATTTAGACGACATTCGACAGCAGTACATCTTAAAGTGAAGAGTCTGGGGAGTGGACTCAGGTTAGAAAGTCTTTCAGGATTGACGGGCAAAAAGGCACGTCAATCCTGAAAGATTGTAGAATGTCAATGTAGAAGTTCAAAGCACTCTTGGAGTCATGCCAATAGAGCCTCTACTCATCTTTCGAGGGGGGCGGCACAGTGAAAAATGTAATTCAAGTAACTGATTGGCCGATGTGGAAGGGTGATACTACCTTTTGCACGTAGGAAGCCCAAGCCCTTCAACCTGTTCATGGAGGAAAGTGGCGTGGGAAGGTTGCATAGTAAATACCTGTATTTCACTCATGTGGCATGCAGAATTATTTTTTGGTAAATCTTTTTATCAACAAATTGTCAAAGAGAAGAAAAAAAGACATCTGGTGAGTTAACAGTTACATCTTTGGTCAAAAATACAATGTCGTTTATACAGAATTATGAAGCAAATATGTGAGTAATGGATCACAGGGATTCTTGTGCTTCCACCTCGGCTCGTCGTGCCGGAGGCACACATATATCTCCGCAGTAACTATTCTAGGCCCCCAGACCTTCCCCATTTCTCAGGACAACCCCATGCCACATATACTGACTTCTCTCTGAACATACACCAATACAAGTCTTCCACCCATTTGGAAACCCGGGGTGGCTGACTGGCTGGCTCACCACAACTTCGCAATATTTCTCTTCGCTACCATACACGCCAGTGTCACCCATTGCCTCTCAAGTATGTGGGCTCCCACACATTCAGTATACACAGGAAAACTGTGCAAAGGGGTTTTTAGAAAATTAGGACCAAAGGGGCGCGCTGCCTGGGTTAAGACGTTACAAAGTGTGTGAGGAGCAGGAGTATCGTTGTGTAGTGCGTGAAGAGCAGACGGCAAAACACCCTTAACCGTCCAAACAAGTCAAAGACAAGGCAAATTAACAAAGAGAAGCTCTCGCAACTACATATGTGTTCATCTAAACAAGGTACAATGACCAAAAGTTAAAAAGAAGCGCAGAAGCAGGTTCTTTGGTGTAAATCTTCTTGTCACAGCAAGTTGTTTAATTTTCTCCAGACTTCAGAATAATACAATCGCCGACACGTGTTTCGTCGTGTGCGGTTGAGTCACACGACTCTTCAGGGCTGATGATACAAAATAATGTAGGCAATTTGTTATCTAAACATGTTTCACTTGATGCTGCATATGGTGACAATTGTGCAACCGACATGCAGTTGTGACGTGCGTACGTATCGCACATGGTTGGTGAGAATTGGTGAAGAAACTTGCATACTCGGGCAAGTGATTGGCCTTATAGTGCTAATGTGCACGTAGTGAGTGAGATGGATTAAGAAGACCAATGTGTGGTCATGTGTCAGTCGTACACAGTGGTCCTAAAAAATTAGAGGGTATCCGTAGTGATGGTGAATAAAACGTGAGATGTCAGATGTATTGAATCTACTTAGATGCGTGACGAGGTATTTGTGTGGCCTCATGGCGTGGTAGTGATATGAGTGTCTATATAGGTTAAAAGACCCTGAGAGCACAAATCATGCAAAATTATTGTTCAGTGGATAATTGGTATTACCTTCACTCCAATTCCAAAGTGTGGTTGGAGTAAGTCTGGGTCTCTAAAGGCTCACTTTCACGCTAAATAAGGTAAGGGTGAAAGAGAGAAGAAAAGAGAACTCATGAGGAGGCTTGTAAGGGAAGCAATGCTAGCAGGACTAAGATGAGTCTCGGGCAGCAAAGAAAACTTTCTCTTACCGATGGGTATTCTGTATTCATAAGAATTAGTCGAAGCTGTATGACAAATTGGTCAGTTGCAGTGTATGGATAGAGTTAATGTAACCCACTGGTAATTTCCATTAGAAAATATAGCGCTATATGACGAAATGAAAGAAGGGGGGAAAAACATGAGTTTCCGTTGCATAGCGCCATACAGTTAGTTTAAGCCAGTTTGCTAGTTGTAGAACTCTAGAAAAACGCTCGCCCAGTTGCTCTTAAAAGATAAGGTATTGGAATTGTAAAGGATTACCTGTATCTCGCTATTTTGTAAGGCGGGTAGCCGGGAGGGGATTCTATATAGCGCCAAGTTGAGGAAACGGGTCCGTGTCCTCTGCGGTGGTGTGCTGGCGAGTAAATATGAAAAATAGTCAAACAGATGTCCCGGGGACATGCGTTAGGAGAATCGTGACTCGCACGCTTGTTAACTAAGACGCGGGTCCGTGGTATGTCAGAAAACGGTGGAGAAACTGACACTTACCCGCTGCAGGCAATCCCTCCTCTGTAGTTTCCCGGCGGTCGTCTCTCGTGTAGGAGGGATTATAATGAGAATGGTAGACATAGAGGACGTCCTTGAAGTGAAGTTTATGTCAGCGCCATTATTGAGAGGGGAAATAATATATGAAACGAAGGAAGTCTGTCTGCTTTAATGGAAATATCCATCCGTGTCTATTGTTAAAAAAACATAATCGTGGTATAGGGAAAAGGAGTAAATGTAGTCTACTGGAATGTGTGAATCACACAATCCCGCTATTTGTCAATGCAACTCCTTACTCGTTGCTCATGTGTGGGAAATAGAATCATCCTTATGTCAGTTGTTCTGTTCTGTAGACATAAACTTATCAAAAACGAAGAAGCAAGGATGCTGTGACGTTAGGCATGCGGGGCCAAGCCTGGGTGTGGCTGGATAATTCAAATGTGATGTGCAAATTTGAAAGAAAGTGCAGATAAATTGTGACTAAGTGAAAAAGAGGGGGACACATCATACCCCTGTACATCTGAATATGTTAAAATATAAACCAAGTCTTAAAAAGCAATAACGGGACTCAGAATATGTACGTAAACAGCAAGGTTTGCGAATAGTAGACAATTGTCCATATTGTCAATCTCAATAATTATAACATTGACCTTGTAATGTGGTACAGTATACATAATTGTCTTAATACATTGAAACATAAAAGTAGAATACATTTGACTCCCAAAGAGAGGAAGTCTCTTCTGTTGTCATTTGTTATCAACACCCTAGAGTTCAGAGTATTTATACACAAAATTAGTCAGTTTGCACCAAGGATCCCCCCGGTAAGATTCTAGTCTCCAAGGAAATATTGGAGCTCAGAATCGTAGTTAAGTCCATGTTCTACGCTACGTAAGCGCATGATCCAAGTGGCCTCCCTACGTCTGAGCATTAGTTCACGATTGCCCCCTCTGATATTGAGGGGAATTAGATCGATCCCAAAAACACGTACTTTAATGTCGTCCTCATTGGGTTGGCACTCCGCTACATGAAGGGCTACCGGGTATCTGGGGTCCCTCCTCTGTATAGCTCTCATGTGTTCAGCTATCCTCTCTTTCAGAGTTCTAATGGTACTCCCTACATACATCTTGCCGCATTGGCACTCGATGATGTACACTACAAACTTGCTAAGGCAAGTGATGTTGTGTTTAATCTAATAGACCATTCCATCATGTCCTGCAAAGTTTTTTGTGCCGTGTTTGCCCCATATACACATAGAACAGAATCCACATTTGTGGAAACCAATGCCTCGTGTTGAGAGCCAGTTCTGTGCTGTGGTATTCGTGGGAACGGTAGGACTCAATTTATTTCTCAAAGTGAAACCTTTCTTGTAGGTGATGGAGGGTCTCTCTGGAATGAAATCCTTCAGTGCGGGGTCCTCTAGTAGAATTTTCCAATGTTTATTCATACTCTTTTTGGTGAGTTGGTTTAGGGCATTAAATTCAGTTATGAATCTGACGTGTTGGATAGGGGATTTCATTTCAGTACGTGTTTTCAGACAATCAGGTCTTGCAATGGCTCTTGTTTTCGACTCCGCTCTTTTGAGGGAAGTATTAGAATAACCTCTATTCTGAAACCTGTGTTTCATGTTGGTGATACAGTTATCAAGTTCACAGGCTTCACTACAGTTTCGTTTGGCCCTGAGAAATTCCCCGTAGGGGATTGAACGTATTTGATGTTCAGGGTGAAAACTAGGTCACGTGTTCGTACACGAGAGACGACCGCCGGGAAACTACAGAGGAGGGATTGCCTGCAGCGGGTAAGTGTCAGTTTCTCCACCGTTTTCTGACATACCACGGACCCGCGTCTTAGTTAACAAGCGTGCGAGTCACGATTCTCCTAACGCATGTCCCCGGGACATCTGTTTGACTATTTTTCATATTTACTCGCCAGCACACCACCGCAGAGGACACGGACCCGTTTCCTCAACTTGGCGCTATATAGAATCCCCTCCCGGCTACCCGCCTTACAAAATAGCGAGATACAGGTAATCCTTTACAATTCCAATACCTTATCTTTTAAGAGCAACTGGGCGAGCGTTTTTCTAGAGTTCTACAACTAGCAAACTGGCTTAAACTAACTGTATGGCGCTATGCAACGGAAACTCATGTTTTTCCCCCCTTCTTTCATTTCGTCATATAGCGCTATATTTTCTAATGGAAATTACCAGTGGGTTACATTAACTCTATCCATACACTGCAACTGACCAATTTGTCATACAGCTTCGACTAATTCTTATGAATACAGAATACCCATCGGTAAGAGAAAGTTTTCTTTGCTGCCCGAGACTCATCTTAGTCCTGCTAGCATTGCTTCCCTTACAAGCCTCCTCATGAGTTCTCTTTTCTTCTCTCTTTCACCCTTACCTTATTTAGCGTGAAAGTGAGCCTTTAGAGACCCAGACTTACTCCAACCACACTTTGGAATTGGAGTGAAGGTAATACCAATTATCCACTGAACAATAATTTTGCATGATTTGTGCTCTCAGGGTCTTTTAACCTATATAGACACTCATATCACTACCACACCATGAGGCCACACAAATACCTCGTCACGCATCTAAGTAGATTCAATATATCTGACATCTCACGTTTTATTCACCATCACTACGGATACCCTCTAATTTTTTAGGACCACTGTGTACGACTGACACATGACCACACATTGGTCTTCTTAATCCATCTCACTCACTACGTGCACATTAGCACTATAAGGCCAATCACTTGCCCGAGTATGCAAGTTTCTTCACCAATTCTCACCAACCATGTGCGATACGTACGCACGTCACAACTGCATGTCGGTTGCACAATTGTCACCATATGCAGCATCAAGTGAAACATGTTTAGATAACAAATTGCCTACATTATTTTGTATCATCAGCCCTGAAGAGTCGTGTGACTCAACCGCACACGACGAAACACGTGTCGGCGATTGTATTATTCTGAAGTCTGGAGAAAATTAAACAACTTGCTGTGACAAGAAGATTTACACCAAAGAACCTGCTTCTGCGCTTCTTTTTAACTTTTGGTCATTGTACCTTGTTTAGATGAACACATATGTAGTTGCGAGAGCTTCTCTTTGTTAATTTGCCTTGTCTGACTTGTTTGGACGGTTAAGGGTGTTTTGCCGTCTGCTCTTCACGCACTACACAACGATACTCCTGCTCCTCACACACTTTGTAACGTCTTAACCCAGGCAGCGCGCCCCTTTGGTCCTAATTTTCTAAAAACCCCTTTGCACAGTTTTCCTGTTTTGGCTTAGGACTGGGTGCCTCCACGTTACCACTCTTACTGCAGTGACTGTCACACAGTAGATCATTGTCCACTACAGAATGGACAGGGATAAAGCAGCAGCAGATCTCTTTGAAAACCTGGCCAAAGGCATGCCCACACACCAGGCATCGGCCGCAGCAGGTCCTGCACGAGTTGAGGGTCTTAGAGACAAATTTCTAAAACTAGAGAAACATAAAAAACAAGAAAATTCCAGATGGTGGGATGGGGCCACTCTTAAGCACTATTTAAGACTCAAGATAGTCCCTAGGGGTTTACTGTCCCACATCTTCCCCACCTATGATGATCTCGACCGAGATCTCATGGTCAAATGGGAGGATTCACTAAATCAGAATTCTACCACACTTATGGACATCCTTATAGAAAGTGCTGACCGAAAGACCGCTAAGTTACAGACAGAAATTTCCAATATTGAACAAGAGATTAAAGATCTCAACAAACCCGAGGCCACCGTAAAGAATTACACCCTACTGGATGAAATTCTGCTTAAACACCAGACAGAAATAAAGAATAGAAAGGCACGCCAAATCAAAAGGGACGAGGCAGATTACAAAAATGGGAGAGTCTACACCTTTGACCGCAAATACGATTCACTGATCCCCAGACCCAAAAACAGCTCCCAAACTGGGAGACCCAACACTTCTAATTCCGCTCACTCTAGCACTACGTCCCTGAGTTCCACTGGACTCAGTGACATTGAGAACGAAATCCTTGCTAACGCACAACCTAACAATTCTACCTTTTTTTTAGAAGTGGAACAGGTGAGGAAGGGCAACAGAACCCAGCCTCCACAGGCCGCAGTAGACCAAAACCCCATAGGGGCAAACGTGGGAAAAAGCGAGGAATATCGCAGAAAACTGAGGTCAGGGACACAGAGGAACTAGCTACACCACTTGATAATGTCCAAGTCATCAATCTTTCCTCAATATCACTGACACCTGACATGATTTCCCTACTCAGCAAAGGCCTTAACTTCAACCCCTATGCCACAGGTGACTTGTGTCAAACGAAAATAGACCTGTTCAAGTTTACACGTAACCTGAAACTTAAAAAACATTTTGTGGGATCACAACAGTCACAAAGACAACCTACCCTTGTTCCAACTGTATTTGACGATGTACCTTTGACTATTAAAGATTTACAAGCAACACACCTGCTTCTTTCTTTGACGGACAGAGAAGATAGTCCGTTGGAAATGGAACAGTTACTAGAAGAACTAGATATAGAAACTGACTATAACATAACGAGTGGTCTGAAGTGCAAATCCAAATGGATACCTACATTATCAGGTGGCAACACCATTGACAACTTTCACAAACGCGTTCTGGAAGACCTGGATAGAACTAATACAAGAAACCTAGACATCAAGTTCAAATACAAGGACAATCTAACCAGAGGTGAACGCTTGGCACTTTCTACTCTCAGTAAGAACCCCAATATCATCATTAGGGAGGCTGACAAGGGGGGTAATGTAGTAGTCATGGATCTAGTTGATTACAACAATGAGATCCTTGGCCAACTGAGCGATTGCTCATGTTACGAATCACTCAATTACAACCCTACAGGTCCACTAACTAAGCTAATCAATGAACAACTGTTACTTTGGAAACAATCAGGTCTTTTAGACGACAACGAATATCTATATCTCAAGGTCCACAAACCCACACATCCTTGGCTCTACACCCTACCCAAAGTCCACAAGGACAAACCATTCCCACCTGGCAGACCAATTGTGTCGGGGATAGGGGGTCCCACCGAAAGGATCGCAGAATACGTGGATCTCTTTTTGGGACCGTTAGTGAGAAACCTTCCCTCATACATACAAGATTCAAAACATATACTAAACATCATGGCAGATATTGAATGGCAGAAAGACACTATACTGGTCACCATGGACGTAGTGTCCCTTTACACCAGCATTAACCTAGATCTAGGAATTGAAGCTATCACTAAGATTCTTTCCAACAGACCGGCTTCACTATGGGCACACACTAACATGTTGATTCAGATGATGAAGATCATCTTGGAGAACAACTTCTTCATGTTTGATCGGAAATGGTACCGACAGAAGAAAGGAGTAGCGATGGGCTCCAAATTTTCACCCTCCTTTGCAAATCTCTTTATGGGAGCAATGGAGGCTGACCTTATCTGGGGCACCAAAGGAACACAATACACTGACTCCATAATCTTTTGGGGCCGATACATAGATGACTGCTTTCTCCTATGGTCCGGAACTGAGGAACTTCTTCATTCTTTTTTTGAATACCTTAACACCAACACTTGGGAAATCAGTTTCACTATGCAGCACAGCTTGACCAAAATTGAGTTCCTAGACCTGGAATTCTATGTTAAAGATGATAACTTACACTCAAAACTTTTTAGAAAACCCACCGCATGCAATTCCATTTTACATGCATCTAGTTTTCACCCTGAACATCAAATACGTTCAATCCCCTACGGGGAATTTCTCAGGGCCAAACGAAACTGTAGTGAAGCCTGTGAACTTGATAACTGTATCACCAACATGAAACACAGGTTTCAGAATAGAGGTTATTCTAATACTTCCCTCAAAAGAGCGGAGTCGAAAACAAGAGCCATTGCAAGACCTGATTGTCTGAAAACACGTACTGAAATGAAATCCCCTATCCAACACGTCAGATTCATAACTGAATTTAATGCCCTAAACCAACTCACCAAAAAGAGTATGAATAAACATTGGAAAATTCTACTAGAGGACCCCGCACTGAAGGATTTCATTCCAGAGAGACCCTCCATCACCTACAAGAAAGGTTTCACTTTGAGAAATAAATTGAGTCCTACCGTTCCCACGAATACCACAGCACAGAACTGTCTCTCAACACGAGGCATTGGTTTCCACAAATGTGGATTCTGTTCTATGTGTATATGGGGCAAACACGGCACAAAAAACTTTGCAGGACATGATGGAATGGTCTATCAGATTAAACACAACATCACTTGCCTTAGCAAGTTTGTAGTGTACATCATCGAGTGCCAATGCGGCAAGATGTATGTAGGGAGTACCATTAGAACTCTGAAAGAGAGGATAGCTGAACACATGAGAGCTATACAGAGGAGGGGCCCCAGATACCCGGTAGCCCTTCATGTAGCGGAGTGCCAACCCAATGAGGACGACATTAAAGTACGTGTTTTTGGGATCGATCTAATTCCCCTCAATATCAGAGGGGGCAATCGTGAACTAATGCTCAGACGTAGGGAGGCCACTTGGATCATGCGCTTACGTAGCGTAGAACATGGACTTAACTACGATTCTGAGCTCCAATATTTCCTTGGAGACTAGAATCTTACCGGGGGGATCCTTGGTGCAAACTGACTAATTTTGTGTATAAATACTCTGAACTCTAGGGTGTTGATAACAAATGACAACAGAAGAGACTTCCTCTCTTTGGGAGTCAAATGTATTCTACTTTTATGTTTCAATGTATTAAGACAATTATGTATACTGTACCACATTACAAGGTCAATGTTATAATTATTGAGATTGACAATATGGACAATTGTCTACTATTCGCAAACCTTGCTGTTTACGTACATATTCTGAGTCCCGTTATTGCTTTTTAAGACTTGGTTTATATTTTAACATATTCAGATGTACAGGGGTATGATGTGTCCCCCTCTTTTTCACTTAGTCACAATTTATCTGCACTTTCTTTCAAATTTGCACATCACATTTGAATTATCCAGCCACACCCAGGCTTGGCCCCGCATGCCTAACGTCACAGCATCCTTGCTTCTTCGTTTTTGATAAGTTTATGTCTACAGAACAGAACAACTGACATAAGGATGATTCTATTTCCCACACATGAGCAACGAGTAAGGAGTTGCATTGACAAATAGCGGGATTGTGTGATTCACACATTCCAGTAGACTACATTTACTCCTTTTCCCTATACCACGATTATGTTTTTTTAACAATAGACACGGATGGATATTTCCATTAAAGCAGACATAGACTTCCTTCGTTTCATATATTATTTCCCCTCTCAATAATGGCGCTGACAAACTTCACTTCAAGGACGTCCTCTATGTCTACCATTCTCATTATAATCCCTCCTCTCCCGGGGTCACGTGTTCGTACACGAGAGACGACCGCCGGGAAACTACAGAGGAGGGATTGCCTGCAGCGGGTAAGTGTCAGTTTCTCCACCGTTTTCTGACATACCACGGACCCGCGTCTTAGTTAACAAGCGTGCGAGTCACGATTCTCCTAACGCATGTCCCCGGGACATCTGTTTGACTATTTTTCATATTTACTCGCCAGCACACCACCGCAGAGGACACGGACCCGTTTCCTCAACTTGGCGCTATATAGAATCCCCTCCCGGCTACCCGCCTTACAAAATAGCGAGATACAGGTAATCCTTTACAATTCCAATACCTTATCTTTTAAGAGCAACTGGGCGAGCGTTTTTCTAGAGTTCTACAACTAGCAAACTGGCTTAAACTAACTGTATGGCGCTATGCAACGGAAACTCATGTTTTTCCCCCCTTCTTTCATTTCGTCATATAGCGCTATATTTTCTAATGGAAATTACCAGTGGGTTACATTAACTCTATCCATACACTGCAACTGACCAATTTGTCATACAGCTTCGACTAATTCTTATGAATACAGAATACCCATCGGTAAGAGAAAGTTTTCTTTGCTGCCCGAGACTCATCTTAGTCCTGCTAGCATTGCTTCCCTTACAAGCCTCCTCATGAGTTCTCTTTTCTTCTCTCTTTCACCCTTACCTTATTTAGCGTGAAAGTGAGCCTTTAGAGACCCAGACTTACTCCAACCACACTTTGGAATTGGAGTGAAGGTAATACCAATTATCCACTGAACAATAATTTTGCATGATTTGTGCTCTCAGGGTCTTTTAACCTATATAGACACTCATATCACTACCACGCCATGAGGCCACACAAATACCTCGTCACGCATCTAAGTAGATTCAATATATCTGACATCTCACGTTTTATTCACCATCACTACGGATACCCTCTAATTTTTTAGGACCACTGTGTACGACTGACACATGACCACACATTGGTCTTCTTAATCCATCTCACTCACTACGTGCACATTAGCACTATAAGGCCAATCACTTGCCCGAGTATGCAAGTTTCTTCACCAATTCTCACCAACCATGTGCGATACGTACGCACGTCACAACTGCATGTCGGTTGCACAATTGTCACCATATGCAGCATCAAGTGAAACATGTTTAGATAACAAATTGCCTACATTATTTTGTATCATCAGCCCTGAAGAGTCGTGTGACTCAACCGCACACGACGAAACACGTGTCGGCGATTGTATTATTCTGAAGTCTGGAGAAAATTAAACAACTTGCTGTGACAAGAAGATTTACACCAAAGAACCTGCTTCTGCGCTTCTTTTTAACTTTTGGTCATTGTACCTTGTTTAGATGAACACATATGTAGTTGCGAGAGCTTCTCTTTGTACATTCAGTATACACCTCCGGACCTCAGGTCGTATGTCAACCCCCTAAGCGACTCGTATCTTGTCATGAACCTTCTTCCAATATTCCTCTACTTCCGCGCAGTGCCACAGAATATGCATAAAGGGGCCAAGTTCTCCACACCCCCTACGGCACTCTCCACTCGACCCATTCGTACCACACGAGGCCCTGTAATGTACGACCTATGTAAAATCTTTAGCTGCACCAATCTAAGTCTCATCTGCATCGCAACTACCCTCGGGGAGGAGACTGCCTCTATCCAATCTTCATCATCTAGCTCCATCCCATCCGCACTCCACTGCGGGTCCTCAATATTATTAATGAGCTTTTTGTATATTAAAGAGATAGTCTTCTCGAGGAGGTGTCCGTCCAATCCTCGATCTTCCAGGGGAGAGGCCTCTGGAAGCGTAGTGTTTCCAGGTATGTGTGTGAGTGAGGAGAGCATGTCTAATCTGGAGGAAACGATAATACTCACTATCGTGTAGGCTGTAATGCTGTTTGAGAGAGTCGAATGTATGCATTGCATCCCCTCGCCACACGTCTTTGATCTGTGTGATCCCAATGAGATCCCACTTGTCAAATCCCTTAGATTTCCACAAGCTCCCAAGCCTCTCCGAATTCCATAGGGGGTAGCAAAAGTTAGCTTCCACTCCCAGGAAAGATATCTATTGGCCGCGTGCCACATGTGGATTGCATGCGCAGTGGGACCCACCAGGGAAAGCACCCGAGGCCAGGCATACAGCGCCCTGGTGAAATCCCCACCTGGTGCCTGGCCGTGATCCATGGCATACCCTGGATCCCCTGGGGGTCCGTATACAACATGGTTCACCGCTGCAAGTTGTGAAGCTCAATAGTATTTCCGCAGGTCTGGCTGTCCAATCGCCCCGCCGTACCAGGGGAGAGTAACTTTAGAGAATGCTATATGGGGTCTTCCGTCCCAAAGACGTTGCCTCTGGAGGGCCTCTATTTCTTTAAAGTAAGATGCCGGTACCAAGTCCATTGTATTCTGGAGTACATACAAAAACCGAGGAAGAGCCATCATCTTAAACAATAATGCCCTACCCAACAGGAAGAGCGGAAGGGCCTTCCAGCGCTCCGCATCCCTTTTAAATCGGTTCAAGGTGAGTCCCAGATTATTAGTGTACCGCAACTTCGTGTCAAGTGTAACATAAATACCTAGGTATTTAAACCCTATTGGCTCAATTTGTATAGGGCATGACTGCGGGATCACTGGTGGCTCGCCCCTGAGGACGAAGAGCACTGATTTCGACCAATTGATCGCAAAACCGGAATACCTCCCGTACATGGCCAGCACATCAAGAAATCCGAACAAGGATTCCCTCGGGTTGGTGAGATAAAGCAGAATATCATTGGCATACAGTGAAATGTTATCCTCCCACTCCGGCGTCCACCGCAGGCCTCTTATTGACCGGTCCCATCTGACCCATGCCGCTAGAGACTCTAGTGCAAGAGCGAAGAGAAGTGGGGACAAAGGGCACCCCTGCCTCGTGCCCCTACCGAGGGGAAAGTCTGTCGACCTGCAGTTGTTCACAACAACTCTGGCCAAGGGATCCACATACAGCAAACGTACCCAACCAACAAACTCCAGTCCAAAACCCATCTTCGTCAGTACCGCAAACAGGTAGGACCACTCAACCCCATCAAACGCCATAGTGGCATCCAAGGACACTAGTACTACCGGCTCATGAATCTTCGGGGAACCACCCAGAATTCCATGCAGCCTCCGCAGATTGTGAGCTGTATTTCGGCGTGGCATAAAGCCTGACTGATCCGGGTGCACCAAAGTAGTGATTACCTTAACCAATCTAGTAACGAGTAGGTAGCTTCGCCAGTATTTTAGGCTCGGCGTTAAGCAGTGAAATAGGTCTGTATGAGAAGCAATGCGTCTTAGGTTTACCTGCCTTATAGATAACTGCAATATTTGCCACCTTCTGATCGTATGGGAGTAGACCTTTTTCTCTACTTTTTGTGAACATGGATCGAACATACGGGGTGAGTTTATGTGCATTCAATTTATATAGTTCTATAGGGATTCCGTTTGGGCCGGTCGCCTTTCCGGATTGAACCCCTCTAATTGCCTGTGCCACCTCGTCGTCGGTAAAAGGGGAGTCTAAATATCTCTTATCATCCTCTGACAACTCAGGCATACGGATGTCCCTGATCATGTCGCTGTTCTCAGCCTCTGTATATTCCCCGACCGAGGTATATACTTCTCTGTAATAGTCGGAGAACACATCTGCCACTTCCTGTGGGTCTGTGACCAGGACAGTGTCCTTCCCTTGTAACTCCGGTACTAGCCGCGCTGCCCATTCCCCACGTTCGAGCCACGCAGTTTACCAGCCTTGTCACCATGTTCATAAATGCGACTTTGGGTGGCATTATTCTGAGCTATCGCCTTATCTCTGGCTAGGCCTTTGTATTCATCCTGTCGTATTTTTAAAAGGTGCAGGTATGCCGGAGCAGCCGTCCTAGCTACCCTCTCTCCCAACCGTATCACTTCTGCCCTCTCAACCTCTGCCTGAAGCTTCTTTTTCTTCCCCGCCACCAAGGACAAGACCTCTCCGCGTATCACCGTCTTATACGCTTCCCACAAGGTCTGCGCAGATTCAAAGGTACACATGTTCGCATGGAAGTAATGTTCCGAAATCGTCCCAACCTCTTTCTTAGTTGCGGGGTCCTTTAAGTGCAACCCACTGATTGGAGCCACTCTACCTACCGCAGGCTGCCCAAGCTCCACCAGCAACCACATGGGACAATGGTAGGAAATGCCCCTACCAAGGTATCGTGCCTCTCTGACCGTAGCTGCCTGTGCCGCCGGTATCAACACGTAATCTAGTCTGGACATACAATGTGCGCGACGGATACATGTGTGAAGTGTGTCTGGGTCGGATTATGTATCCGCCAGTTATCTACGAGCCCCACCGTTTCAAGGAAGTCGGAGAGCCACCTATGAGCCGGTCTGAGTACTCTCGCGGGGTGTCTGTAATTCTGCCCATCGAAGACAGCATTAAAGTCGCCTTCTAACACCAGGAGGCCCAGGGGCAAGGTGAGAAAGACAGTCCCAAGGTCACGAAAAGTATCGGATTAGAGGCCAGGCGGGACATATATCAACAAGTAGGTAACTGTCCTCCCCCTCTTACTGTCCAGAAACTCCGATATACACCCCTCTGGTCGGACCACGTAGCCTGGATTGTTAAAGGAAAGGAATTTTTCATCAAAATCCCAACCCCCCTGGACCCTGTGGTAAACCCGGCATGAGCTACCAATTTATATCCCCCTTTATGGAGAGCCATGCAGCGGTTGCCGACAAGATGCGTCTCTTGCAATACTACTACATCCGGAGAGTGCCGTCTCACCAATTGGTTAACCATTCCTCTCTTGATCCTGTCCCCCAGGCCATTCACATTCCAACTCAGCACCTTTATCCCCGATCCCTTGCTAACACATGACATTTGACCAATATGTGTATTGTCGAACTGCAACATTGCCAACCGATGCATAAAGGATTTTTTTTTTTTTTTAAACCCAACAATGCAAACATTACTGTGTACAATAGGATCTCCAATCCAAACCTCTTTGTCCACCCCGTGTACCGCCCCCCCCTCCCAGCACCCCTGCATATGGCTAATGCCCATCCCCAAGTCGCAGTGCCTGTCGCCCAATACCCCCCCCAATGGCTAACTAAAGGTAGTAATGAGGCCCAAAGGAACCTTTTGTGCCCTGAATCAGTTCGCAGCCTATCAGGATCAGGAGAAAACAGCAGCTGAGCCGCCCCCACATCTAAGTCTCTCCAGCAGTGCAAACAGTTCCATGGCTGCCGACAATCCTGTTCAAGTCGTTACTCCTTGCCACCGAGTTCGTGCTCTGCCGCCCCAGGGCCTGCTATCAATCCAATCTGATGCCACTTCCGGGTTGTTAAAAAAACAGGCCTTCCCCTCGATTTCCACTCGTAACAGAGCCGAATATATCATCGCATATCGCAGTCCCTTGTCCCTGAGTTTCTTCTTCACTGGGAGGAAACTTTGCCTTAGTTTCTGTACTGCCTGGGTGAAGTCAGGGAAGAAGGAAAGCGTTGTGTTCTCATACTGCAAGGGAGCCCCTGCCCACGCCGCCTGTAGGATGGCATCATGGTCTCGGAAATCAAGCACTCTGGCGATCATCGGGCGAGGGTGTGTCCCAGGTCTTGGTCTCCCTCCCAGGCACTCTGTGGGCCCTCTCAATTGTGAAGAAGTTACTAAGACCCTTCGGCTTGAGATGTTTAAGGACAATGTCTTCTACAAACAAATCCGGCGCCGGTCCTTGTGACCTCTCGGGCACTCCAAGTATACGTATGTTGTTGCGCCTGGCCCTCCCTTCATACTCATCAAGCTTCCGGTCTGTGGCACCCCGAGATGTTCTAAGGTCACGCACCTCCCATTGCAACTCCGCCACATTGTCTATCAAACTAGCTGTCTTGATGTCGAGCGACTTCACCTTCTCGCTGGCCTTCGTGAGATCTGCACGTATAAGGTTGACCTCGATCGTGACCGCGTCTAGTTTATTGTCAAGAGTATACCGACTTTGTGGAGGGACGCCTGGTTGCCAGAATGACATTACAGACTTCGGGAGGCATGTCAAATGGCCTCAACTGTCGCCGCTCAATCTCCAAGCTTGTAGGTGGAGACTGGATAGGTTCGGGTGGAGGACTGTCCCCTGTTGCTGCGACAGGAGGTCCTCCCGAAGAGGCAGACGAATCGGGGGATCGACTGACATGCTGAGTAGCTCTGGATACCAGTATCTTCGTGCCCAGTCCGGAGCCACAAGGATAACCTGGACCCTGTCGCGCCTGATCTTCTTCAGCACTCCGGGCAGAAGCGGTATAGGCGGAAAGGCGTACATTAGACCGCAATTCCACTCGCGACGAAAAGCGTCCCCGAGCGAGTGCCGCCTTGGAAACTCCAACGGGCAGAACTGATGACATTGCGCGTTCTCTTCTGTGGCGAATAGATCTAACCAAGCCTCTCCCCACTGCTGAAAGAGGCCTTGCGCCACGTCCGAGTTCAGACGTCATTCGTGATCTATCATGCACCGTCGGCTGAGTTTGTCCGCCCTGGCGTTCAGGGAACCTGCCAGGTGTTAAACCACCAGGGTCACGGCCTTATGTCCCAGCCACTGCCAGAGGTGCAGAGCATCCTGGCAGAGGGTCCACGACCCCACCCCGCCCTGTTTGTTGCAGTACCACATGGCGGTGGTGTTGTCCGTGAACACCTGCACTACACTCCCCCGGACAGAGGGGAGGAATGCCTTCAGTGCAAGACGAATCGCCCGCAGCTCCAAAAGGATGATATGGAGCCGGGACTCCGCCGGAGACCAGAGGCCTCTGATCTCTGCCTCTCCCATGTGGCCTCCCCAGCCCTGGAGGGACGCGTCCGTCACAACTACGTGCTCCGGGTGGGGTAGGGAGAGGGATCTGCCACTGACCCATACGCGGTCCGTGAACCACCACTGCAGCTGTTTTGCAGTGCCGTCCGAGATCAGGACATGGTTGGACAAGTTGCCCTGAGGCTGAGCCCACTGAAACTTCAGGTCCCACTGCAGAGCCCGGGCGAGATGCACAAGAAGGATGCAGGAGGCCATCAGCCCCACAAGCCGCAGCGTCAACCTGATCGAGACCCGGGATAAAGGCTGAAAGATCGGAATCAGAGCCTGAATATCCCGAACCCGCTGTTCGGGTGGATAAACCCGAAACTGCGCCGAGTCCAGTACTGCTCCGATGAAGAGGAGCTTCTGAGAGGGACACAGGTGTGACTTTGGCACGTTGATGGAGAACCCCAGCAGATGCAGGAGATCGGCCGTAGTCTGGAGGTGGCTGACGGCTGTCTGGGGCGAGCCCGCCTTCAACAACCAGTCGTCTAGGTAGGGGAAGACTGAAACCCCTAACCTGCGCAGATGGGCTGCGACCACCGCCATCACTTTGGTGAACACCCGTGGGGCGCTGGTAAGGCCGAAGGGGAGCACGGTAAATTGAAAGTGCTTGTGGCCTACCGTGAACCTGAGGTAACGCCGGTGGGCCGGCAGGACGGGGATGTGAAAATAGGCGTCCTGCAAGTCCAACGCCACCATCCAGTCTCCAGGGTCCAGGGCAGCTAAGACCTGAGCCAGAGTCAGCATCTTGAACTTCTCCTTCCGGAGGAAGCCGTTGACGTTCCGCAGGTCCAAGATAGGGCGTAGGCCCCCTTTGCCCTTCCTGGGTACCAGAAAGTAGTGGGAGTAACAACCACACCCTACTTCTGACCCAGGAACGTGCTTGATGGCCCCCTTAGCCAAGAGGGCCGTGACTTTCTCTTGCAGAAGTTGCAAGTGATCCCCCGACACGCGGTGGAATTGCGGTGGCATGGCTGGAGGGGTCGCCTCGAAGGGGAGGGAGTAGCCCCTTCGGATGATTTGCAGCACCCACCAGTCCGACGTGACAGTGCGCCAGTGGAAGAGGTGATGGCGAACCCTGCCCCCCACTGGTGTCACATGGGCCTGAAAGCACGGACTAGGAGGGTTTTGAGGCAGGTGCTGCGGGGGAAGGTGTGGACTGGCTGCGCCGTTGTCCCCGACCGCCACCACGGCGGTTTCTATGGCCGCCACCGCGCTGTTGGACATTCTGCGGCGCATGGCTGGCAGCACGTGTGGGGGCGTCCCTTCCTTGGCCACGAAAGGAGCGAAAGGCACCCGTTTGCTGGTGAGGGGCCGAGAGGCCCAAGGACTTGGCCGTAGCCCTGGAGTCCTTGAATCGCTCCAGCGCAAGGTCTGCCTTGTCGCCAAAGAGGCGACGGCCATCCAACGGCAAGTCCAGCAGAGTGGCCTGGACACCGGCCAAAAAGTTGGCGGACCTCAACCAGGCATGGCGTCGAACCGCCACTGTTGTTGCCTTCGCCCTGCCCAGTGAGTCCGTGGTATCCAGCGCACACCGGATGGAATACCATGCTGCATCTCGGCCCACCGCAAGGGTTTGGGCGAGTTTTGCCCGGACTTCCTCCGGACACTGTGGCAGCACGTCCGCGACCGCGTCCCACAGGGTGTGGGTATAGCGGCCCAAGAGGCAGGCGGTATTAACTGACCGCAGCCCCAAACTGAGGGACGAGAACACCTTCTTCCCGAACTGTTCGTACCTCTTGGATTCCCGATCGGGCGGAGCCATCGGGAATGCGGTCTGGGAAGTGGAGGCAAGGATGACCAGGCTCTCGGGGGTGGGGTGGGAGGACAAAAAGCAAGGGTCGCCCGGGGCCGGGCGGTAGCGTCTTGCCACGTTCCTATCCACAGGCGGACCTGTGGCGGGCTTGGACCAAGTGCCCACAAGAACGTCACACAAGGCCTCATTAAACGGCAGCAGAGGCTCACTGGAGCTTGCCTGCGGTTTAAGGACCTCTGTGAGGAGGTTAGTCCTCACGGCTGCGACAGGGAGTTCAAGGTTTAGGGCCTTGACTGCCCGTGTCAACACTACACTATAAGCTGCCCCCTCCTCCGTAGCCACGGTGCAAGGGGAGACAAATCCAGTGTCTGGCGAAGTGTTAATGCCACTGGCCTCCCCAAGCTCCTATGTCCAGTCCTGTGGTGACTGGCAATCCCGTGCCAGAGGGTCTCCAGACCCCTCCCAATCACCCTCGTCACCCATCTCCAATAGCACAGGTTCAATAGATGGGTCCTGTTCATGGAAATAGAAATCTCCAAAAGCCGGCGGTAGCGGCGCCCATCGGCACGGCTCCGGCGCCAGAACCAGACCGGGGGTAGGATTGGGGACGGCGCCCATAACAGGCACCGGGGGTGATACCCATAGGGCCGGCCGGCGATGACCCGGATCCGGAAGCGGATCCAGAGAGGGCCTGCGGCGCCGGGACCGAAGCACCCGACGGCGTCGGAGCTGAAGCGCCCGACCCGCTAGGCCCGAAGACGCCAAGGGACCCGGCTGAGGAGGGAGGGACCCCTTGGCCATGATGTACCGTTAGACCTCCTCAGGCCTCGCGTCTTGCCCAGGGACCCGAAGGTGTGGGGCAGACGGCGACGACAGCGACTCCGGCGGAGCCGCGCGGGTGGTGTCACCCGAACCCCCGGCCGCATCGTGCGAGCGTCGGGGTGGGTCTGAGGAACGATGAGGTCTCTCTGAACTCTTATGCCTCTTACCTGAGGATTTGGATCCCGACAACTGATGTCCACTCCCGGAGCTTCGAGGGCTCCGACCCTGCGACCTGTCCCTCAACCTCCCGTGGGACCGGGACCTGGAGCGGCGCGGGCCGACTGCCGGAGCTCCAGTCGCTTGCGAGACCGCTCTCGCCTAGCCTTCGACGTCAGGGCCCGGCAGTCGGAGCAGGTGCAGTCGTCGTGGTCGAGACCTAAACACTTGAGGCACCAGCGATGGGGGTCGGTAACCGACATCAGTCGGTCGCACCTGGAACAGGGTTTAAACCCGGGCATCCCTACCGGCACCGTAGGGGTCGAAGACTCGAGCAAAGAAATTCTCAAAAAGATCAAAAAGTTTAGTCAAAAAAGACTAAGGGGTAGAGCTTCTCTGGATCTGCGCTAGCTGGCATGGAAAAAAGAAGAACTGACGTCAGCGCGCATGGGCGGCGTCTAAGTACTCCGATGACGTCATTCCGGCGCTAACGTCGCGGACGACGGACATGGAGCCGCGGACGACGCCTGCCAGCGCGGAGGGGTATTGCTACGCAAAATTTTCCTGATACTGTCGGACTCCTGGGGATATTATAAGGTAAGGAATCTATCACTAACGTGTCTCTTTCAGATAACCACTACTCCGCAACTATCTCGAACATTATGGATGACCTAGCCCCACTGAAGCTAAAAGAACCAAAACTAAAGATAGGAACCCCTGGTTCAATGGACCACTCAACAATGAGAGGAGATGCCTCCGGCAATCAATCCGAAAGAATCTAGAGACAGGACCCCTCCGCCGCTCATCTAAAACTTCTCCGCCAGGTTAGAAATGCCTACAACAAGAACGTCCTGAAATCAAAGAATTTTTCAGATCCGAACTTGAGAACGCCAAGAACAGACCTTGTAAGCTCTTTGATCTGGTCAAACACCAATCCAACAAACTGGTCAAAGAAGCCCCCAAGGCTTTAATATCATCTGAGGAATTCTCCTCCTTCGCGGACGAAGTCGCAACCTTAGAAGATAAACTTAGTGCCGTCACATACTCCCTATCCCTGCCTGGCTTGTCTCCACCCCCTCCTATGATACCCTCACAATTTTTACCTAAAAATCAAGCACTCTGGACTGACTTCAATCTCTATGATGAAGACTCCGTTTCTAAAATCTTATCGTCCCTAAACCCGATTAACCATTTCAACGACCCGCTCCCCTCCAACTGCCTAGCGGCTGTCACCCAATCCATTATCCCTAGCTGGACCGCAATAATTAACGCCTCACTCCAGCAGGGTTCCATTCTTGACTCCCTGAAAGCTGGCCAAGTCCTCCCTATTTTTAAAAAACCATTGCTTGATCCAGCCATCCCCGAAAACTTCAGACCTATCTCCAACATCCCCCTCCTAGCCAAAGTGTTTGAGAAATGTGTACAACACCAACTAAGTCAGCACATCAACAACTTCCACCTTCTCGATAATTTCCAATCTGGTCCCCGACCTGGGCACAGCACTGAAACGATCATCCTCCAAGCCCTGGACCAAGGAGAAACATGCCTGTTAATCCTCCTAGATCTATCCTCGGCCTTCGACACGGTCAACCACGAAAAATTAATCGAATGCCTCAAACTGAGGATGGGTTTGGACGGCTCTGTCCTAGAATGGTTTAAATCCTTCCTCCAAAACAGATCACAGCGATTTCTAATTAACGGCAAACTATCTGCTCCTTCGCCGGTCAAGGTCGAAGTCCCTCAAGATCAACCCTATCCCCTACCCTCTTCAACCTTTATTTTGAACCACTCACCAAAGCTGTACGCACAGCAAATATCTCCAACCATATTTATGCTGATGACACTCCGCTCTACATCAAAGCCTCCTCTCTTGAGGACATTCTCTCCCTGAATGAGGCCCTGAAATCAACTGTCCACTGGATCAGCTCCAATCAACTTAAACTTAACGCAAGAAAACAGAATTCCTCCTAATCTCCCCTCCAAAAACTAATTCCGACATGCAATTATGGGTCAAGGCTATCACAGCCTGAGATTGCCCACCGACAATTGTGGGCTCAGCTAAATCTTTGGGAATAACTCTGGACTGTAATTTGAACATGCGAGACTACATCAACTCGAAGGCCAAATCAGCCAGATTCCGCCTGAGCCACCTCTGGAAACTGAAGCCCTTCCTTGACGCTACCGACCTAAAAAGCGCAGTCCAAGAGCTAGTAATCTCTAGACTGGAATACGGTTGTTCCACTCTCTCAGGCTTAGCCAAGATCTCCCTGGCACCCCTAAAAGCCTGCTTTAATGCCAGCACCAGACTTCTTACAAGCTCAATTTTTTTTAGCATATCTCTTCACACCTGAAAGCTTTGAACTGGCTCCCGCTCTAAGCCAGAATCCAACTCAAACTGGCTTGCATCACACACAAAGCTTTATACTCCAACTCCCCTGCCTACCTTGCACAGAAACTTGTGGTATCCGGTCGAAGCAGAAACTCTCGTTCCGCCAGAGATCTTTTACTCCAATCAAGAAAAAAAAACGTATAACCCGGCTTTCTCGGGATCCGCTCCAAAAATATGGAACTCTCTCCCGCCCGCCATCAGATGAATCCCTTCTCTGGCACGCTTCAAAAAGGAGGCAAAAACCTTCCGTAAGGGTAAATCCATCTCCTAAATGCTGCCTCCTGCCGATTCTCAGTCCTTGATCAATATACACAGACCTTGACCTCCTACAGACTAGCGTCTCCCTTCGGAATACCGTCCTACCCCTTCAGGAAATCGGGGGCCTTATTGGGAGTTAATTATATGTAAACTGTTTTCATACGTGTCCGCTTAACTATTGTGATTCCTTCCTATTGTACACTGCTATGTTTCCCTTGTAAAGCGCTCTGATACCCTAGGGTCAAGTTTGCGCTCTATAAAAAAAATAAAACAATCACACTTCAGAATTACAAAAAAAAATGCGTTCTTCGTTTTAGCTTGACACCCTACAGCCTTTCCTTTCAGTCTACCAGTACCTCAGCAAGATAGTCACATAATCCACTTTACTTTTCTTTCTCTGACTGCAGTGTGAGAGGAGTTTGTAAACACAAATCCCCGTGTTAAAAAATAGGAAGCAATTTGCCAGAAGAGATTGCCTGTGATTTGACCTTTGAGTTTGAAGCGCAGTAAATGTGACAAGATAAAACAAAATTTAAAAGCTTCTTTGTTTATTGCTTGGACTTTTGCGACCCACTGAAAATCAGCTGGCGACCCAGCTGTGGGTAACAAATAGACGATTTGGGAAGCACTACATTAGGCTTTTTTTCAGAAAACACATCACAACCGGTGATTTAAAAAGCAAGGGCAAGTCATGCAAACATGAAAGATCTAAAGAAACACTTAAATTGGCCCACCGCACAACTGTGCTTGGCTAATGATAAAACAAACAACAATACAGAGGTTTGGCTTCCAGAGAATCGAGATGAGGTAGCCCGTAACAGGCCACAAACATTTCCCAGTGGCCAGCATAGATGGACGTCGTGGACAGGTATCTGGCTGCAAGAATGGCATTTACCACTTGAGAAAGCAAGTCAATAGAATGTAACTGTTACTGCTCAATGTCCACACATGGAGGTGTAGATTGCAGAGCTCTGGGTGTAGCTCTCTCATCTGAAGTAGAGACAAGAGGTTCCAATGCTGGGATAGCCAAATGGGAGGATGAATGCTCATGCTCAGGAGCTCTGGAAATCATACTCTCCTGCCACAGTCCAAGGCTATTCAATTGACTTCAGATTGGTCTGCACTGACTTTTCTCAGAACTCAAGGCAGGAGAGATAGCAGTGAAAAAGTCGTACAGAAGCCTGTCCCCTTTCAAAGAATCAATACTGCTCCCAAATAACTTTTTGAAGGAAACTCCAGTATAAAGAAGTGTGTCATATTGACGCTGGGAAATATACCTAACCACGGCATGCCTCACTGATTGAATATGCCCCGAACTACCTCAGAATGAAGATGCCACATGTGGTCTGCCAGCTGATGCAGGATTATCTCGTTCAGTCTGGCATTAAGGGACACTGCCAGGTGGTAAGCTAAGAAAAAAGATCTCAGCCACCACCAAAAGAGTTGCACCTCCTGGCATAGGAAACAATCCCGCCATGCTTCTTGCAGAGATCCAATCCTTGTTTGGCCTGCAGGACAGACTTGAAAATAAAGACTCCATCATATACAACAGTTTTAACAAATCAGGAAATATGTGTACTGGTCAAGTCCTGGAGAAGTGGAAATGGGCAAAAGTAATTCCACTGCTGAAGAAACCCTCAGCAGACCAAACAATACTTTCTAACTACAGACCTATCTCCCTCCTCCCGTTTTTCACTAAAACATTGGAAAAATATGTACATTAGGCTGTCTCCAACTTTGTTGAAACAAATAATCTTCTTCAGTCTAGTCAATCAGACTTCCGTTCCCACTTTAGCACGGAGACGGCCCTACTTGAGGTCTCTAAGACCATAAGAGAGACCCTCGACAAGGGAGGAAAAACTGTCTTGACCCTTTAAGACCTTTCCGCTGCTTTCGACAACGTGCCCCATGATCACTTACTGCAGAGATTGCAGGAGTGTGGTTTTGGCGGCACGGTGTTGAAATGGTTTGCTTCCTTCTTGAAGAACAGAATATAAGAGGTCTGGCCTCCTCCCTTCACAGCTAGGATTCCTCCGTTGAATGTGGGGGTCCCTCAGGGCTCTATTTTGAGCCCGGTATTATTCAATCTTTATATATCCCCCCTAGCTAACTTAGCGGAGGCAGGCAGGGCGAAGATTATATCTTATGCGAACGACCGGCAGTTGTTGTTCACTTGAAGGAAGGGGGAAGATTTTAACGGACAGAGGATTAGAAACTGTATTACAGAAGTGTTCTCCTGGTTTCAACTTCACCAACTTAAATGCAATCCAGAGAAGTCAGAAATTATCTTTTTTGGTTCCCCTCCCCTGGACGTTTGGAAACAGTGGTGGCCTGACGAAATGTCCCCCCCCCCCCCCCCCCAAACGGTAGTTAACACAGTGAGAAACCTGGGAGTAAGAATGGATGACAGGCTATCCATGAAAACTCAAGTTCAGTCAGTAACCGGCACATGCTTCGGACTCCTGAAAATGATCAGGAAATTCCTCTACCTGCTACCAATGATGCATAGGAAGTTAGTGGTGCAGGCCCTCATTACCTTCAGATTGGACTATGTGAATGTCCTATATTTTGGTCTACCGGAGTGTTTACTGAACAGACTGCACATTGTTCAAAATTCAGCGGCCAGAGCAGTCCTGAAGTTAGGGGCCAGGGAACGGATGTCTCCCTATTTGAAGAAATTAAACTGGCTCCCGATCCGGTCCAGAATTCTTTTCAAAGCCCTGACGCTTGCCTTCAAAGCTCTCCATGGCCTGGGGGCACATTACATCAGGAAAATAATTTCCTTTTACACTCCCCGTAGACCGCTAAGATCAGTTCACCAATATTTGATCATGGCACCGAATTTCTGTAGAGCCCGTAGTGGAGGTTGGTCCTTCCATGTTCAAGTGGCTCGAGTTTGGAATAGCCTGCATCTATTGCTGAAACAGACCACGACCCTTCTGGAGTTTAGAAACCAGTTAAAAACCTGGATGTTTCAGCAATCACCTTAAACTATTGGTCCCTTTCGGTATCCGTAGCTTTTGTTCTCCCGTCTCTTCTGTCATAGTGCCGGGACACTCTGTTGAGTAGCTGTACGCTCTATAAATTTTGGATTAACATAACATAACATAACCGTACCACACAGAAGTCGTGTTGTCCATTAGGACCTGTACCAGGAGTCTGTTAATGATTAGAAAGAAAGCTTTCAGACCAAGACAGATCACCCAAAGCTCCAAGACTGATGTGAAGCTGACTAACCCCCAGAAACAAGACACTTTTGATAGTTCCCTTCCCAGACCACCCTCACCCAGGAAGTGATCAATACTTCATGACAGTGAAATCTGGGTATGAGAGGGAGAATGGCCTGCAGCAGGTGAGGTTGGTTCTCGTCTGCCACCACATTTGATTCTAAAACATCTCTTGTAGGATCAGGACAGATTTGGAAGGGCAGCCCTGGTGCTGGGTTCATTTAAACCTTACGTTCCATAGCAGGATCCACATGCGCTATCTGGCATAGGGGAAAGAGGAGGCTGCATGAGATCAGGAGTGCAAGATGCCTCACAACCATCCTTACCAGGACCCAGGACTGCACCTGAAATGTCAGGATCAGATCCTGAATGTCTCAGTCTTGCTTCTGCAGTGGGAAGTTTTAGAATATTCCCTTGTCTAAAACAGACGGAGGGGAAAGGCTCAGATAGCAGTTTAGCTCTTTGATGGAAAAGCCCAATGAAAAAAAAACTGGAAGTAAACTAGGTGCTCTACAGGGCACCTAGTTTACTGATTGTGGTGAGCCTTCCTTGAGCAGCAAGTCAGCAAGGTACAAGAATACATTTAACCTCGAGCTACAAAGATGAGCTGCGACCACCACCATCACTTTCATGAACACTCAGGGGTGGAGGTAAATCCAATGGGGAGCATGGTGAACTGGAAGTATTTTGACAATGATGTGAACTGCAGGTAACATCTGTGGGACTGCAGTACGAGCGTATGAAAATACACGTTCTACTTGTTCAGGGAAACCATCCAGTACTCTTGATCCAAAGCAGAGAGAATTTGAGCATTCTGAATGTGTCCTTCTATGGAAAAGCATTCAATAACTGGTGCTCCAGTGTAGCCTGAGGCCTTGGGCCTTCTACTGGATGAGAAATTAGCAAGACCAGAACCCCATGACCCCCCCCCACCAAGTCCGGCAGCCACAATAACCCTTAGAATGAAGATGGCTATGTTTCAAGTTCTCAATCACTGAGTCAGCCTTTTCTCCAACATTCTAGATCCATCTAAGGGCATGTTCATAAGGAAAGCTTGGACATCCCCTGAAAAACAGATTGACCACATCCAGGTGTTCCTTTTAAGCACTTCCCTGGTGTCAACAGCAGAGCCGCTGCAGGTGGTGGTGTTCAGGCCTGCATGCAACACAAACCTTGCTGTGTCCTGTCCGTCCTGGAATGTTTGGACCAATTAGGTCGTTTGGCCCAGTCGTTAAGACCTTGCTGGTCTTTCTCCACAAGGCATGGCTGCATCTGCACAGAGACCACACCTCATTCAGAGAATACAAAGCCAGGCTAGCTGAGATAAAAATGTTTTTACCAAAAGCATCAATATTTTTCGACTTCCTATCGGACAGGTTTGCCGAAAAAGTATTAGGATTGACTTTACTTGTGGATGCCTGCAGCAACAGTCTTTCAGGCATTGGGTGTTTGTTCAGATAATCAGGGTTGACAAAGGACAGTCTGTGGCACCTGGCCACAGATCAGCTGACTGGAAGGCCTGAGCATTGCGAAGACCATGTCCATAAGGGCCTTGTTAAATGGTAGTACTTGCTCTGATAAAGCCAGACCTGTGTGAAGAATTTCTGTCAATAGAAATTTGTGGCAATCTTGGTCCAAATGCGTGCCCAGCTCAGAATCAGAAGACATTGGTCCCTTTAAGTGGAGCTCTTGCTACTTCTTGACATATTCAGAGTGGCGGGATGAGTCCCACTTGGCTTTCTTCTGCTTATGGTATTTTTCAACTTATTGAAAGACTTCCATTGGGAATGGGGCTATCTACAAGATCAACGTCTTGACTGAGAATGGCCCTATGACTCAGAGTAAGAGCTGTTTTTCTGTTTTGAACACAACCTCTTTTTATGCTTGGCAATGTAAAATCTTTGCTTCCCACCTCTTTGGTGCATGACTGACTCGTGACTGTACCATAAGCACCATGGGCACATATCGCACGAGATCTCGACTGACATCTGTTTCCTGTGTTTGTGGCACAGCTTGAATCCTGTTGTTTTCAAGAGAGACATCTTCCCTGCCTGGGTAATTGGAGCAGTTGGAAAACTGAGAAAGGTGGGAGCAGAGCTCCCGATCCGCATCAAAGAGAGTAGAAAGATAGAAACTTGGTTATACAGTGTATAATTCCGCCTCCTATAGAGTGCGTGCACTATAATGCACGAGGGTTTATTTTCTTCTGAAAAGTACACTGAATCATGACATTACATTCCTCACGTTTGACAGCCAGAGCCCACTCACCTTTTGGGAAAAGCTATATTAAATCAGACACATTAAATACTTCCATCAAGTCAATCTTATCCCACATACAGGCTCAAACATTAGACAAGCAATGTTCTGACAGTAAGGCTAACTTTTACGAATTTCTACATATTTTGGCTACTAGAACTTTGAGATCAAGAAAGAAAGCAAGAGATAAAAAGAAAGAATACAGAATGAAAGAAAGAATATAGAAAATTATTCACAGCCACTGTACAACTTGCACACCAATGAAACATTTCTTAGCTATTTTGAAGGAAAGTTAAAAGTCGATTAAGGACGCAGAGGTGACTATGCTCCACTAAACAAAAGACCCTCTCTGGGGCGTTAACATTATGCAGACCCTGTACTGGCTTAACAGCAAGGCCAGTAGGCCTGGTTTGGGGGCAGGATCCCTCTGCCTGCGGAGATGGCCACAAATGGAAAGTACATCTGCCCACCAACAGGGTCGATTCTGAGGAACGTGGGTCGCTGTTTGTGAATAAAGGTTCCATACTCTAATGGACATAGGAGAACACAGCATGGTGCTTCAAGGGCTGCCAGCTAGCCTAGGTCACTTACAGCGTAGAAGCGAAGCACGTGTATTGTTGCGCAAACCCTGATAACTTGAAATTAAGAATCAGCAACCTCGTTAGACCGGCACCATGAGAAGATTTTTAGCTAAAGGCGTGCTGCATACAGTTGTGGGATGTCTTTACAACTCACAAAGCTAGATAGAATCCGCCCGCTAGGTAAATCCACACACAAAGTGCCTGTAAAACAAGTATCAGGCACTCATGCAGTCCATAACAAGGCGTGGGGAACACAAGCATTTACCCATTTGCTGAGCATTGAAGAAAGAGGAAGGGCTTAATCTCCCAACGGCTTTTAAACTGGACCTATAGTCGAATTGGTTAAAGCAGGTAATATTTACCTCGGATGCATATTAAAACTGATGTTGATATTCTTTTGCTGTGGATCTTTGCTGCTGTATTGTGAATAAAGTAGCAAGATGTATAATCTGAGGCTCCTTGTGCTGTCATAGAATCTTCCTACATCTCTGGCCAGTGTTTGAGCTGTTAAAATGTTGCAGTCTCTCAAAGATAAATTCAATGGTTTATAATGCAGAATAGGATTGCTTTTAAATCAGTGAAATGTATCAGTGTACGATCTAACAACTTTATTGATGCAAGTACTTTCTTTCCAACTATCCATTGCATGCACTTAACTCCTTTTTGCAAGCTCTAAGAAGATGTCAAAGGTTCACATAAGCTCTTTGTGGGTAAAGTGGACCAATGATTAACTTGTATTTATTCTACTAAATAACTATGGAACACGGATAGGGCACAATTAACATGGCTTACTTACCTCAGTACAGGCCCACTGGAATTATGTGGCAGGGTTGACTAAATTATGTAGCAAGAAAAGGCAAATTATTTGGTGTAATGCACCACAATTTCTGATAGCATTATTTAACAATTTTCTATGTCTATACTTGTTAGCAATGTCTAGGCTTCGTTTGCACCTCATTAGTACCCTGTTAACACCCAATATAGCTGTAAGCCACAGAATGGTGACCAGTCAACCTTTATAAAGGGCATTCTACTGCACGTCAACACGAGCAGCTTTGTTTTTAGCAACTTTTGAACCATATGAGCTAGAAAAGTTTTTTTCTTAGAAATCTGCAGACTATGCAGCAGATGACTGATTACATATGGCGAATCTACAATTATATGAGTAATGCTGCAGCCGCATAATTGCAGAATTCCAGTGGCCTTGCCTGTATCTTTGTTAAACCCGGAACTGACAAAATCTTTCACATCTGCTCCACAAAATACAAGCGCATCAGACCATTGGCGCTGTGAACAATCAAGTATCACAAACCATTTACCATATCATTTAGATGCAATGCCTGCAAAAGCAGCTGAGTACTTAATCTGAAAAAGTGTCCAAAGAAGTGATTATAGGTATCTTATCACTGTATATTTACTTAAATGTCATACCTTCTATCGAGAAAGTACCCATCTTGGACTCTAAAAAGTCAAATAAAGTACTTGGGGCAGAAGGTCTGGCACTTGATGATTCATCTTCCTCCTCAGGCCTTGGTCTGCCGCGACCTTTTCCTCTTCCTGCTCAAGCAAACAAACAAGCGCATTAAGATATGGAATCCATTTATGAACAACAAGCAAAGACAAGGCAGTTTCATAAATTTATAAAAATGCATCTTACAGTCAATAACAAAAATAGTTTGCTACTCCTGCAGCATAGAAAAACAAGCATTTGCAATGAAATAGGCCTCGCAATAGAGAGAGTTTAAACGATTGGCATTGTAAATAACAATGCCTTTTATTTATGTTTTAAAAAACAACACATACATAGAAGGCAATGCCTTTTACAATGCCAATAGCTTAAACTATGGCTATTGCGAGTCCTATTGCATTGCAAATGCTTCGCTTAACAGTGTGATTGACGACTTTGCAGCAGCGGGCTGTTACTGGACGGGAGTGGTGGGGGAGAGGAGGAGGTCGTGGGGAGAGAAATAGAATATGAGCAGGCAAATGTTGGAGGGAGAGAGGTGGTAAGGGCCAGCTCTGCTGAATTTGGTGTCCAGGTCTGTGCGGTGGCGTTCAAGTGAAGACATGTTTAGGTCTCGCGACCTATCAATGCGCGCAAGCGCATTGAGCAGAGCCAGAATTCCTGTCTTGAAAATCCTCGTCAAACCAAGGGCTTCGTTCCTGCGGTTTTCTTTAAGTTCATGTGAATCACGTGACCAAACAAGCACGCGCATTCACGGCCGCACAGCACATCAAACGGCTTCGCCCAGCGTGCGCTCTGCGGCTTCTCCTCCCCTAATTATTCATGGCCGGCCGCAGGCCGGCCGTACTTTCAGTTCCCAGCCTCTCCTCCCCTAATCCGGCCGTACTTTCAGTTTCCCCGTGTTGTTCTCTCCCTTGTTGACTTGGCAAACAATAGTAACCTTAACGCATCACAGCACACGTTATTGCACAATTTCGTAATATATGTGTCTAATTTCAATAGACAGTAACAGCTAAGTTTAGGCAGGGGGTTGTGGTTCTTATCCATTCCGCTTCCTAGCGCCTGCCCTGCGCAGCTTGAACACAGCACGTGGTCTGAGTGGAATGTTTACCGTTCTTGAACCTGCCTCCAGGGAGGACTTCCCCAGCCGACAACCTCTCAAGTCCGTAAGGACACAACGCAGATAAACAACAGCGGTTTGCATTTTAAATTGGTCTCACGTGCGCAGGGCTGTCTCGGGATATTTTTAGCGTCCTAGACATTTTAGCATCACCCCACCCTTTGGCCCCAGGCAGCTAGACCTCGGTTCAACGCCCACCTATACAGCACCCACCTCCAGACGCAGATAAACAACAGCGGTTTGCATTTTAAATTGGTCTCACGTGCGCAGGGCTGTCTCTGGATATTTTTAGCGTCATAGACATTTTAGCATCACCCCACCCTTTGGCCCCAGGCAGCTAGACCTCGGTTCAACGCCCGCCTATACAGCACCCACCTCCAGGGGGCGCTGTAGAGGGCTGCTTTGCAGAGAGATAACCTTGCAGGCTTGCACTGTGCACGTGCACACTTTGCAGCAATGCCACTTCATTCCAAACCCTTTTATTCATTCAATTATTTGGCCAAATCTTAAAGTTGAATATGTAATACTGCATTTCCATGATAGGTGATTTTAGTACGGTTGGGCAATACGATATTTTGGGGTGTGGCAAAAAAGTTGGAAATTGGCATATATTCAGCTTCTAAATATAACTTTTGACGCATTTCATGCATTTGGAAGGTACAGCCTGCTCTCGTCATGGAAAGATTGTTAAATACAGGTGTTGTAATGTGTCATTACCTTAATATTGAAATGCTTACTGTTTCAAGAGTTTTTTGATAGCTAGCACCGTCAACCTTCAACATTTTGCACAAGGGCAACACGAAGGCTTGGGTTTCAGAGCACCCATGGTCAAACTGGGAAAGAAATTAGTCCGGGAACCACAATAAAAGTGGTCCCCAATTGCAGATCAGGTAACTTAACAAGTGGCCCACATTTGCAAATCAGGGTCATTTTGAGCTTGCAAAGAAATTTGAATATGTGTTTGGCAACTGCATGCATTTGTGCTTTTTGCTGTCAATTTTTCTGCAATACCAGAGAAAACAAGCATTGGCAAAGCCACTAGGTCTTGCCTATGCGCGATCTATTGACTTTGCTAATGTTTTTTATCCATGTTGCAAATGGCTGAAAGTAAATAACAAGCACTTGCCAATAGGTCTCGCAGTACGAAAGTTGGAGCTATTGGTTTTGTAAATGACAAAGCCCTTTATGTTTTTAAACTGAAAACAAAAATAAAAGGCATTGTTATTTGCAATTGTAATAGCTCCAACTTTCCTACTGCGAGACCTATTGGCAACGCCAGTGCTTGTTTTATCTGCACTACAAATCACCCACATTCAGGACCAAGCAAGAGCGTGCCGCCTCGGATGACAACACTCAACAAGTCTCTGAACAATAGGGGGCAATAACCATCCTGTGCAGGAAGAGATTCTCAGGGCAGCCTGTCTGCACCCAAGCACTGCCAGTGCCGACATGTTATCTACGGCTGCTCCCAATGTGGTTCCAATCAGGGCTTGAATGAATCACACCAGGGTGGGACACAGCACCCAGGGGGCTGTTTCTTTTATTCACAGGAAAGGAGCAAGGCAAAAACACCCCGCTCACCAGATCCCCAGAGCAGGACCACCGGGCTGCAGGGGAGGGAGCCAAAAACAGCAGGAGGGAGCCCTCTTAAGTAAAGGGGGCACCCTTTGTGTTCAGTGAGGGCTGAAAAGCATTAGGAAGCCCCCCGGATCATAGCCCAGGGAGCGGTATCACTTTACAAAACAAGAAACAATCACTAAAATGTGTCCATTTGATTATCCTGTGGGTATATGCGTGGTTATGGTAACTACTATTATACACAAACACCAGTATGGGGGTGGGGGGAGACTTTCAGTGAACACATAAATAAACGTGATTGTATGCTGTCTAATAGGCTTATACATCATTGAGGCTCAAGTACAAAAAATTATTCCACAATGCTTTGCCCCTTCGTTTAAAAGTCTGTTGCTAGTACTAGGAGGCAACCGCGGCATCTAGCTCCACTATATATGACTTTAAACTAACCCAATAAACCTGACTAGTTCGTTTCAATTGCAGCATACGTTTAAATCTAGAGGTAAAGGAGACCATTACAAATCATGCACTTGGATGCGTTTTCAAGGGAATGAAGCGCTATATAAATGAAAGTGCAATGGAACATTTCTAGTATTTCACTCGATGAGTGTTGCAGCCAACTAAACAACACTGATGCCAATTCATCCAACAAAAATGCCGGCGTGGCTGTATGACAATTGACAGGAAAAATAACGAGCATTAGAAATGCAATAGGTCTCGGGTTTTTTTGAGTTAGAGATAATGGCATTGTAAATGCCAATGTATTTTAGCCATGTGTTTTGGAGTGCAAGCATGTGGCGTGTTTTGGAAATATGTGTGTTGGATTGGAATATTAGCAATGGTGGCATGCTGCGCTTTAACGCGTTATCTTTAAAAGGTGCAGCATAGTGCGATTTCTACAATATTTAATGGTGGATGCGTTAATTGATATGTGCATTGATGGGTGGTGGATGTGTGTGCCTGTAAGAATTGTGCAGTGATGGCTGGTGGTGTGTGTGCTTGGTGGAAGCGTGCATTGGCGGCTTGAGGTGTGTGTGCCTGGTGGTAGCGTGCAGTGACGGCTGGTAGTATGTGTGGCTGTCAAGCGTACAGAGATGGATGGTAATGCGTGCGCTTGGTGAAAGGGTGCACTGACAGCTGTTGACGAGTGTGCCTAGTGAAAGAGTGAACTTGGCTGGTGTGTGTGACTGATGAAAGTCTGCACTGACAGCTGTTGACGAGTGTGCCTAGTAAAAGAGTGAACTTGGCTGGTGTTGTGTGTGTGACTGATGAAAGTCTGCACTGACAGCTGTTGGTGTGTGTTGGTGTGTGTGTGTGTTTGGTGAAAGCATGCACTGACATTGTGTGTTGTGTGCGTGGTGGTTTTGCGGCACTGATGCATGCTCGTGTTTGTGTTTGGTGAAAGCGTACATTGATGGCTGGTGGTGTTTGTGCCTAGTAAAAGCATGCACTGATTGCTGGTCGTGTGTTGTTTTGTGTGTAGTAGTGAGTGTGTGGGGTTGAGTCTGTGGGGTTGAGTGTGTGGTGGTGAGTGGTGATGAGTGTGTAATGGTGAGAGGCTGGTGTGTTTGTGGTGTGTGTGAGTGTGGTATATGTGTGTGGTCTGTGGTTTTTGTGGTTTTATGTGTGGCACTCACTCTGCACTCACTCTGCATTCACTCTGTATTCTGCACTCATTCTTTTGCACTCACACTCACTCTGCACTCACTGTGCACCTGCACTCACTGCAATAGGTCTAAGATTTTTTTGAGTTAGAGCTAATGGAATTGTAAATGTTAATGTCTTTTAGCCATGTGATATTGAGTGTATGCATGTGGTGTGTAGTGGAATTATGTGGGTTTGATTGGAATTGTAGCAATAGTAGCATGCTGCGCTTTAGATGAATATGTTTGAAAGTAAAGTGCACAATACTGCAATTGCTACAATAGTTAATTGTGGATGCGTTAACAATTGATGTGTGCACTGATCGCTGGTGGTGTGTGTGCCTGGTGGAAGCATGCACTGTAGGCTGGAGGTGTGTGGGCCTGGTGGAAGCGTGCACTGACGGCTGGTGGTGGTGTACCTGGTGAAAGTGTGCACTGACGACTGGTGGTTTGTGAGCCTGGTGAAAGCGTGCACTGACGTCTGGTGATGTGTGCCTGGTGGAAGCCTGCACAGACGACTTATGGTGTCTGTGTCTGGTGAAAGTTTGCACTCACAGTCACTCTGCACTCACTCTGCACTCACACTCACTCTGCACTCACAGTCACTCTGGCACTCACAGTTACTCTCGCACTCACTGTCAATCTGCACTCACTCTGAAATCACTGTCACTCTGCATTCACTGTCACTCTGGCACTCACTGTCACTCACTGTCACTCTGCACTCACTCTGCATTCACTGTCACTCTGGCACTCACTGTCACTCACTGTCACTCTGGCACTCACTGTCACTCACTGTCACTCTGGCACTCACTCTGCACTCACTGTCACTCACTGTCACTCTGGCACTCACTCTGCACTCACTGTCACTCTTGCACTCACTCTGCACTCACTGTCACTCTGGCACTCACTGTCACTCTGGCACTCACTCTGCACTCACTCTACACTCACTGTCACTCTGCACTTACTGTCACTCTGGCACTCACTCTGCACTTACTGTCACTCTGCACTTACTGTCACTCTCACAATCACTCTGCACTTACTGTCACTCTCACAATCACTCTGCACTATCACTGTCACTCTGCACTATCACTGTCACTCTGCACTATCACTGTCACTCTGCACTATCACTGTCACTCTGCACTCACTGTCACTCTGCACTCACTGTCACTCTGCACTCACTGTCACTCTGCACTCACTGTCACTCTGCACTCACTGTCACTCTGCACTCACTGTCACTCTGCACTCACTGTCACTCTGCACTCACTGTCACTCTGCACTCACTGTCACTCTACACTCACTCTGCACTCACTGTCACTCTGCACTCACTGTCACTCTCGCACTCACTGTCACTCTCGCACTCACTCTGCACTCACTGTCACTCTCGCACTCACTCTGCACTCCCTGTCACTCTCGAATTCACTCTGTACTCACTGTCGCTCTCGCACTCGTCTCCCAGCTGTGTTAGAACACATGGTTTGTTTAACGAGCTTGTTTGACTGACAGATGAATACTGCATTAGAGGTATCAATGGTTCTTAATTAGAAGAAGAAAAAACACAGCAGCCACGTGAAAGTCATTCGTGATGGGAAACAGACCAGTGGCCTCAGGGTGGGCGGCCCGTGAGATGTCGAAACCACCAATGTATTTCGCTAAGAGAGAAACGTTGACTATCTATTCTATGCTGACAGATCAGGAGGATACACACAACATAATGTACATGTTAATATCAAACTCTTTTAGCTTGCCAGCTGGCATTCCACCATGTATTTGCCCTCCGATGCCATTACTGTTGAGGGGGGTGACAACTACACAAGCTGGTAAAGCTATTAGTATTCCTCTCGCTAAACAAGGGGTCTGCTTGCCAATAACGAATTTTACAGGGACCAGTTCCATAAACTGACCTGCACTTTATTCTTCAGTCCGTCTGCAAGAATGTGGTTTTAAATAGATCTACCTTTACTTTTAATCAGATTTTGTCAACTCAGTTGTTGAAGCAGAGAGGGTACTGAGCAGTTTTAACTGAAGTTGTCGACACGTTCCGTGGCACTCCACTTCATCAAGATAAGCAGCTTCTAAATTGTGTTTAGTATTGTTATTTTTATTTTTGCACTTTTATATAACACGAGTTCTGCCTAAGATCGTTGGATCGCATTAACAGATCGGCATTTACATTACACAAGGTCAGATTCATTTCTATGTGTGTTTTAGATTACAGGGAGATTAAGTAATTTGCAAAGAATCACGTGGTGTTCAGCCAAAGCTGGGATTCGAACCTGTTCCCAAGTGGCCAGCTCTGACTTTACAAGCATCAGGTGCGTGCAGGTGGTCAGAGTCCAGCTGCGGCTTGTGGTTTCTGTGCGGGCGCGGGGGAGGAGCGCGCTAGTCTTGATGCACTCTCTTTTCTGATGGGTTCACCTTTGTAGCACCTGCACTCGGCTCAGGTATGTTTGTAACCATTCACTAGTGCGCGTGCAGCAAGTTGTTGACAATTCCGGTGAACACACTGGAAACGTGCCAGGCGACAGTTAATGTAGGCCATTTTAAGTATTCAGCAATGATTATATTATTTGGGGATTTCCAAAGAAAATGTAAACAAAGCTGGACTTTTATCTGTTACTAAATCATTTACAATTGTGCATGTTGTGGCCGTTTGAAGGTTACACAGACACCACGAATTCAGCGCCCAATCAGCCAGGCCCACAAGAATGCCCATTTCTCAGTTAACTCTTGAGACCACAGACCCTACCTTGTAGCTTATTCTGTATGCGCTCACACACATCTGAAAAAAATAGTAAATGGAGAGTGGTGAATGCGCACACAGCGCGCCCAGCATCTGCCTTCAATTACCAGGCCCCTGACAGCTGGTAATTGAAGATTAATGGCATTCTCCTGCGCGTCTCCTAACGGAATATGCAGGAAGTCGAGAAACTGAAATGCATATGTCCTATTGCGTGCTGTCTTATAAAAACACAGCAGTGCGAGGACCAATTAGAATGCAGATGCCAGAATAAACTACGGAAAAATCTCGCGCACTGAGGAATTTTTACTTCACTACTCTGAGCCCCTTAACAAAACGGCTCGGAGCTCCGCCCCACTTCTGACGAAGTGGTGACGTAGGCCGAGCCCTAAAAAGTAAAAGCGTGCGCGGAGTGCTGAAATTTCAAACAGGAAGCGCTCGCCATTATTTCTCAAGGGCAGCCTCCAGCGAGTGGTGTGTGGACTGCTATTGTAAAACGGAAAGCACATGTCATACTGGGAAAAAAAAGGGGGGGTGGTGGTCGCCAATCTAAAGCCTGCTTTAAAGAGACAGTGATGAGTCATTAAAGAAAATAGTGCTCACAGACTCGATAAAGCAGACTGGGTAACAACACAAGTAAAAAAGTCCAGTTCTCATGGGAGGTTACAATGCAGACAAGGTGGTACAAAGGAGGGGCTACTAAGCCTAATCATGAATCAAAAGTAACCATTTAGAAAGGACAGTAACAGGAGACAACTGAAAAAGATGGGCGGAAAATGGACATAGTTTTAAGTCCATACCTGAATACAGCATGCTTTGCAAGGTAAAGCATTCGCTGCCCAGGCTTGATCTTAAAAACATATATCAGTTTTTCATATAGTTATAATAGTTAAGCAAATTGTCCCTTTCCAAATATTGCAAAAATGGAAGCAGCTATCTACGCACATATAATGTGTGTATGTGTATATATATTTGTATGTATATTCATATTTGTGTGTGTGTGTGTGTGTGTGTGTGTGTATGTATATATATATATATATATATATATATATATATATATATATATATATATATATATATATATGGTGAGATTATGTAGCCCTACGGCTGGAGCGGTCGACTTCGAAGATGGGTAACTGGGCTCGAGTCTCGGCAACGATGGTTAACATCCTGTGATTCTGGGCAAATCACTTAATCTCCCCGTGCCTAACAAAAAAACACGAAAAGTAGAATGTTTAACCAAAAGTTGTACGTTTAACCAAATGTACTAAGTGCCTTCTGTGAATACCAAAAGTAGTAAGTGCCTTCTATGAATACAAAAAGTAGTAAGTTTAGGATTTGATCTCAGATTAGTTCTGTGAGTCGGCCCCAGTATGACTAAATCAGAGCAGAAACTAAAACAAATGTGATCTTTTTCTATGGCAATAATGTTTATAAATTGTTTTTGCAAACTATTCATCGCAAAATTAAATTTCTTCAACAAGGTCTCAAAGTGGGCCGATTCGAAATTGAGCAGATTACAGCCGTCCAGTTCTGGGTGCTTTATATTTGTTAAATGGCTGTATTGTTTTAACATGTTATGTTTTGTTATATTTACTTGTGAAGTGCACCATTCACACACATTCTGGTGCTAATAAGATGGGGGATGCTCTGACCGTGCTCAGAGTCTAGGTAAAGATTCAGGTCTTCAGCTACTTTCAGAACTCAAAGGCTAAGGAGGTGGGACCTGATGTGTAGGGGGAGGTTATTCCAGGCTTTAGGAGCGAGACCTCCAGCTTTGGCTTCAGTATGCAAGGGAAGATGGTGAGCGGGAAGATGGTGAGCGAGAGGCCGGTCGAGCAGAAGAAGCAGAGTTCTGTTTGCAGATTGGTGATTTGTGCTATGGTTTTTCACAGAATTAACAATCAAATTTGTTGAGAGCTTCTATAAATCATGGGTTGATGCTGGTCTGTATTCGCATGAATGGAATAATGCTTACATATCTATGACTTAGGAGAAGGGAGCTGCGAGTGCCTCTGAGAGGAGGTGCATTCAAAGATGCCTCAAGTTATCTCAAGTAACTATAATTTGTGCCCTAAGAGAACTATAACCTACACCTCAGCCATGCACAGTTTTATCATCCATATGTCATTTTGCGTGTTGCAGTCATGTTATTAATGATGTCATAGATCTTGTCATGTCATAAGTGATGTAATATACGGTGTAATTAACAATGCATAGCAAGGGAGCAAAGTATAGTTACCTTAGGGCAAGAGCTATTGTCACTTGAGATAATAAACTGGTGAATTTCAGTGGTTTTGTTAATTTAAACGGTATGTTTTAACTAGTATTTTCACCTAATTATAACGTCCCATTAACCTTTGGTTACACGGTTGCTGCAATCAACCTCTCGTAAGCAGCCAACCTGCGCAAGAGGGGTTCATTAGGGAGCCTGGCCTGGCATACGTCCAACTTTCAGATGGCAGCCAACCCCATGCAGCACAGGTCTTTGCTAATGTACAGCATGGAGTTGGCCACATGCCACGCCCTGCGCCCAACCCCCCATTGCGCACAAACCATACGCAGCAGGGTGGATTGATATAGGGCGGTGCTCAAACTCGAGCTGGCGCACATGGCTGAATATAAGCGATTAGTGATGAGGGACTGCATAGCCCCTGAGTCAAATGCACAGCTCTGTGCCGCTGTTTAGCGTGCACTATATATACCAAATCCTTTCATCCTTAATCCTCATTAATCCAATATTTGACCATATTCTACTCCATTAATTTCAATTTCCATAATTCTCCAATGATTTCACGATCCAACATTCGGGATTTAATGCCAATTTTCAAGTTTCTAATATTCAAACAGGGCCCATCCGGTGCCTCTTAGAAAGAATACGAGTGATGCAAAAAGTCCATCGCAAGCAGTGTTTTTTAGTTCATAAAAAAGAACCCAATGCATTTCGGGCCATCGTGTGCCCTTCGTCGGGGGAATATAAGGGATGCCATTTTCAGTAAAGCAGAGCTACTAACTCAGACAAAGGATTAGAACATCAAAATATATATATTTTTTTAAGTGGGCCTATTGGCTTTATGAAGGGGTCAGAATATCAACATAACAAGCATGTGCATTGTCTGTCACAAAATGACCAATAATTATATTGAAATACACATTTATTTAATTCACAGTTCAATGCTTAAAAACAGTGATCATAAAAAAAAAGCTCTCTATGGATCATGGATTAATTTTGCTGGGGGTGTTAGGAGGGGGGCTGCTGCACTCCTTGCTGCCCCCACCACATTACAAAAATGTTTGGTGGTAGCTCTGCCTCTTCGACGAGCACCACAAGCACAAAATATATTGTGTTAAAATGCGCCAGGGCATTATGGGGCACTCCTTGTAAGGGGCATTGAACAATAATTATACATCTCATTTGGCTCATTTATTTAAAAAGAATATATATATTTTGGGTGCTCTCCTAGGCCGCATCCATTTTTATGGCGAGGTGCACCCAGACCCACTCCCCAAGCCTTTACAGGCCACGGGGACCCCATACCCCCTGGAGACATAGTCTTATTTAAGGGGAGGAGGCAAGTCGCCTTTCTCCCCAGCCGTCACAGGCCCTGCCGAGCCCATCCCCCCAAGGATGTCATTTTTTTTAAAGAGAGAGGCATGTAGCCCCCCACTACCCAAGCCTAAACAGGCACCCCTCCCCGAGTGGTTACAGGCCCCGGGGACCCCATCCGCCAGTGCCCTATGTGAGTGCCAACACAGGGCTCCGCCAACAATGTTGGGGGCCGCAAGAGAGCCCCAGCAACCCCTCCATGCATCCATCCTGGGTGCAGCACAAGCCAACATTGCTTTTTTCTCTGTTCCCACCAGGCGGGAACAATCTCTCTCCCTGCCAGCAAAAGAGTTTGAAGGGAAAAATAATGTGTACTCCCACATGGGAGGGGCATTTTTTTCAGCTCCCCGTGCTCTTGCGAGCAGGGAAACTGTGTCACAGGAGTGGGCTGCCCAGGACACAGCAATGTAGGTGGCGCTGGGGCTTTAAGAAGCTCTGGAAGTGGGGCTGCATCCTGACTCCTTTTTAGGTTTCGCCTCGCCGAAAGCTGCGCAGCAGACTTTCGCGCAGGGCGAAATCTTTTGAGTTACAGTATAGATGTTTGTCCCGCCTCTGTCTTCCATTGGCTAGCTCCACAAATGGAGGCTAGCCATTGGAAGAGAGAGGCGTCCATCATTGTGCGAGGCGATTCGTCAAATTTTTCTCATCCCGCCCCCTTGCAATCGTCATTGCGGCGGTGGGCGGTTGTTTTTTTTTGTCAAGGTTTGTTTTGGGCATTTCTTTGAAGATGGCGCCGGGGCCCGTCGACTTCTCGCATCTACTGGTACGGAAGAAGTCCAGGTGAGTGCTTTGTTTTATTTTTCTTGCCTTCTGCCTTTTGATTGTGCTTGTGCTCGTTCCCGCCCCCCCTCCCGCTGTCCGTGTGCCCGTTCAGTATCGCTGCCTTTATCTCTGCAACTGAATCTATTTGCCTGTTGCTCCGTCTGTCACTGCATCTATATTTCTCTTATTTGTATGTCTGTCTTGATTGGCTTCTGTGTCCCTTACTTCCGCTGTCACCTTGTATTCTTTCTCAATACAAGCACAGAGTTTGGCTCACAATATTATGCTGGGACTAGTGTTTTCTAGGCTCAGCCGCCTGACCTGTATCTGCTGGGCTGAAGTACGATCAGGCCCAGGGCACAATCTGATCTTGCATCTACGGGGATAGCAGTCTTGACCTTTTACTAAATCTTCAGTAGTCAGTGGGTTTGAGGCCTTTTGCGTGTTTTACAGATAAAAAAAAAAATCTTTAACACATGGGTAATTTAAATACATAATTGCCGACTTTCTGGGGAAAGTCCGGGGGTGGGGATGTTAGGCTTGCGCTGATATGATCTTCTCCTTTCGGACACCACTGCATTGCACCATTTGTGTTATTAAGCTTATACATTTACTTATTCAAATGAAACCTGCCGCATGTATTAGAACCAGAATGCGGTAGTGATGTCCACACAGTTTCATCTGTAAACGCCGCTCCGGTTGCACAGTGCTTATATCATCATTTACAATTAGCTGAAATATTTGTTTTAGATACTGTGGTTTTGCACAAAGAGTATCTTTTGCCCCCCAGTGGAGCTTTGTTTTTGCCAGAGCTTGTTGTACATTGGTGCAGTGGGTTTTTATTTCATATTGGCTAATTGCTTGAAGTTTTCTACCCACACAGGCAAGGGAACCGGTGGGCTACGTAAATACTTCGTTAATATACGTAATATTGTAAAGCTATCAAGGGGATTCTTATATATATATTTTTTTTATCCCAATGAATTAAAAAGAAGTCGCGGAGGACAAGTTGCTGTTTGCAAAACACTTTGTCAATTTGTAGTAAGGCAGAGTTAATCTTTGAATGCCTCTGCAATGGTCCAGACTAGCTTGGCCCTTTTATTTTCTCTGGTGTGACACTTATTTTTGCGGATCCGGTATGCTTCCTGTTGCATTTCACGCTACCTTGTGCTAAGCATGTTTGCGTTAGCTGTGGATGATGTTTTAGATTTGTTGGCATTACACATTTAATCATTAAAGAACGCAAAAGTAAAACTGTCTTGAAACTAAAATGACATTTAAACAGTCCTTAGTAGGATATAGGATCATACAATACATTATCTAATGGGATGTCTGCATTTGGACGACTATTGGAATCAATTAATGTGTTTTTCTTATTTGTGTATATTGTTAATCAAGGAGCATCTGAAGTAATAACTTGCTTCTTTGTGTGCAGGCTGTGTACAGCTGCATAGCATAAATGATTCTCCGCGTTCCGGTTGTCTTACCTGTTAACATTCAGGTCAAGCCTTTTCCATCCAGTTGTTGGGCTGTTATATATATCTATGTAGTGGCCCACAAAGTAAGTGCACAAAAAGTGACCCGTCGCAAAATGCGTTTCTTACCTCATTTTCATTTCTGGGTTTGAAACTTGATGCCTGTGTATTGGAGGCACTTCGGTCGTATTACACCTGTTATATTTCCTTTTGCACTCTCATTCGTCCTCCAACTCGTTTTTAAACTCCATACAAATCCCTGTTATCTATTGAACCTGTGTGGAGGTTGACCTGACTTGCATGACCTTCAGGTATTAACTCTTCTTTTGATCCACTTGTAGGGTTATTTTGTAATACACCCGCTGTTTCATATTTGAACAAGTTGCACCAAATTTATCTGCACAGTTGCACCAAATTTATCTGCACAGTTGCATGATGTTGCCAATCTTTTTCCAGGTACTGTTGGATGCCCTATCCACTATGCTAAATTTTCTGGTAAACACAAAACACTCCAACTTGAAGGTTTCTGCGACAGTTATCAAATTTGCGCAAAGCCTCTGTTGCATTTTATATGACAATATTCCCAGTACCTTTGCTGTGGAAGATTTGTGCAGTGCTCAGAGGGTGTTTGGTTGATTGATGCAGGATTTATGATGGTACAATGTTTCCAACCCATTGCTCATCTTTTACCAATCACTCATAAGTGAAGTTAAGACTACTACCATGTGTGGGATTGCATTCTGCCATGTGTGGGATTGCTTAATCAAAGTCATGGACTGGAAACATTTGGCCTTTGGTGACATTGAGATCACCCCCTAGTTAAGAGGTAGAATTAGAAGACACTAGGCAGTTGACTTTTCTTGCTCACAAGTATTCAGTTCACCAAGATGAGGCTTGGTGTAGGATACAGTTCTCTGCTGTCCGCTCTAGTTCTATATCTACATTTCCAACTGTAATTTTTCAGATTGACTGTAATGTTTGTGTTTGAACTGGATGATAACACATTTATTTGCAACTATCATTTCTGTGATTTATGTGTAATGCAAAACGAGCAATGTGACTGGTGTTGACATGGGGTGGATAACTTATTTTGGCACAACGTGTGTGTATTTCATGTCACCCCTTTCACTACTATAAAAGACTAGGTGCAATTAATTTGCAAAGCACTGTAACTTTTCAAAAATATTTAAGTAAATGGCTCAAAATATGAAATGTAATACTTCCACCCACAGCCTCAACCGCACACTGTATGCCTAATTTACTTGTCTTCCTTAAAAAGCTCAAAATCCACCCTTGTACAGGGAAATTTGAATACAAGTGACCAAATAAAGCTCTCTGGGAAGCTCAAATCATGTTTCTAAAATATCACCCCATGAATTTTAATGAAGTTCTGCTGCTGGAAACTGATCATTGTATGTGCAGATGCGTGCCTACGATCAGCTAAGGGTGAGCAGGCACCGCGATCCCAGTGAAACACTGCTGCTGATGGACCCAGTTAGATGTGGGCACACCACATGCCTTTTACTCACTAGATTTCTATAACAACATATATAAGAAATTTTGTCAAAAGCAATTAACAAAAGCTCAAACTTTTACAAAAGCGAAACCGTTGCATTGTAAATGCTTGTGAAATATGTGTCAGCCCCACGGAATGGGGCCCTCGAGACCTCGGAAAGACTTGGGGAGGAGGCAGCGCCTACTCTGCTTAAAAGAAAAACTGGTTTTGGGGGATGCGGCCACCTCCTATGGGAGGGAGGGGGCCGAAGGAGTAAAAAAAAACCTCAACCAAACAGAATGCCCTTTTTTTAAAAAAACGTTTTGTTCGCTGGACTCATGTGAGAGTCCCACAAACCCAACTGCCCAGAATACAAATATCTTTTAACCTTCATGTCTCAAAAACTACCTAACGGATTTAGACCAAATCACAAAAAAGCATCCTTCCTGAATCCATATCTAGCTTTTTGCTGAATTTCGTGTAATTCTTTTCAGCTGTTTTGGCTGAAGAGCTTTCCGCAAAACCCAATGGAAATTGCATGTGGATTTTGCGTTATGGGACCCCCTCCTTTTTCTTGGCCCCCACTTGACAGATCAACCCGAAACTTTCCAGGAAGAAGCTAAGCAAACTAGCAATTGCAAAGCCATGGTGAAAGCCAAAAGGTCTTGCCTATTTGACCAAATGGCTTGCCAATGTTTTTTGCCAATTATTATTAAAAAAGACTTTTAAAGTGCGCAGCTACCCAGAAAGGGTCTCCGGATGCTAAAGCAGGCAGCGTAACCGGGTAGTTCAGAGCTCAATCATGACAACTGAAGAGCAGAGTCTTCAGGTTGTTACGAAAAATAAGTAGAGTGTGGCAATTCCTGAAAGCAACAGGGAGAGATTTCCAGAGTTTTGGGCCCAAATAGGGGAAAAGAGCGACCCTTCATGCGGGCCAGAGGAAACTGGGCAGACGATGGTCTGTAGTAGCAAAAATAAAAAAATAACCTCAAAAAGGGTGTGATGATGAGGGCACCAAGTGCACAAAATGCTGTTTAAAACAGAGACCCAAACCAGCAAATAAGAGCTACCAGGCCATGCAAAAAAAGATAACTTTTTTAAGGACTGTGACAGGAGGAGTGGGGGGGGGGGGTACAGTGGAGCAAAGTGTCATAGGTTGAAGTGTCATAGAGCTGTGTTGTAGAGTGGTGTAGAGTAGAGTGTCATGGAGTAGAGTCGCAGAGTGGGTGGGGTAGAATGGAGTAGGGTCATGAAGAGGCACAGAGTGGAGTGGAGGGGCATGCAGCACCGTGTCACAGAGTGGAGTAGAGTGTCATAAAGTAGAGTTAAGTACAGTGTCAGAGTAGTGTGGTTTGGGGTGTAGGGGTGTAGGTTGGGGCGTAGGGGTGTAGGTTGGAGTGGAGGGGTGTAGGTTGGAGTGGAGGGGTGTAGGTTGGAGTGGAGTAAGTTGTCAAAGGGGAATGGCGGAGCATGGAGTGGCCAAGTGGATTAAAGTGTTGTGGAGTGTCATAGAGCGGAGCATCGTAGAGTGAAGCATCACAGAGAATGTGGTGGAGTGTTGTGTCAGAGTGGAGTGGCACAAAGGGGTGTATGTATGATGATGTAGTACACTGCCATTAAAGACAACACAGATGAAATGACCATAACATTTGCACATGTAATTTTACTCAAATCTATACGTTCTGATTTGTTTGATCGTATTAAAATATTTGTTTACACCACATTTCAGAATTACAAAATAAATGTGCTTCTTTTGTGCTTGCCCAATTCGGACATATTCTGAAATATTTGCAGTTAATTTACAGACATTTAAATGTTGTTGTGTGCTAGAAAAAAACCTTTTCTTTCCCAGTACCTAACAAGATTGTCACATAATCCGCTCACTTTGAAGTCAGAGAAAGAAATGTGAACACCAAGCTACCTGGAAGACAGACCCTGGCATTTGACGTCTGTCTTAGAACGCACAGTGAATATGACAAGATAAGAACAAAATTTAAAGGTCTTTTTACAGAAAGCGAGCATTTGTGGAAGAACACAAGGAGCAATGGAGAATAGGCTTTGCTCCAAAGGAGGGACAAAGAGATGCTGGACAACCGAAAGCAAATAAAGCCAGCAATCCGAAAGCCAGAAAATGCGAGTTAAAAACTACAAAGCTAATGGTAAGCGGTGGAATACATTCCCAGGGAAGCTTTCAGAATGCCCAGAAGAAGTCTTCTAACATCTAGACAGCTGTGCTGACTGGTAGGTTTTGACGTAAAAAGTGCACTTTTTGGGAAAGTTTTGGGAAAATTTGTCAAACAGCGCCAAAGTCATTAGCAAACCAAAAAAGCCATTTCCTATGGAAACAACATCCTAACTATAACTGACCTGAGATGACTGCCACTAGATAAAAACACATAAATTAACCCCTTGGGTGCTGATGACGGAACCGCTCCGTCATCAGCTGCGGTGGCGCTGTGCTGATGACGGAGCGGTTCCGTCATGGCCAGCCCACCGCTCATGCGTGGCGCGAATTCCGCGCCTGCGCTGAGCGTTCTATTGAGCGGGCGGGGCCATGACGGAACCGCTCCGTCATAAGCACAGCGCAACCGACGCTGGTGACTGAGCGGTTCCGTCACCAGCATGCGCCCGCCGCTCTTCCGCCCCGCCCCCTTAGCACTGCGGCGGAATAGCCGCCGAAGTGAAGGGGTTAATACAAATTATTAATATTATTTTGCCAGTAGGTAGTTCTCAACCATATAAGAATGAAGTCTGAACTTCTCAGTAAAACATGTACATCCAACAAGGGCTGAGACGGTCAGTTGATTTCCCTGTATTCGACTGCAAGAGTGTTCTAAAGAACAACTAGAGCACTAACAGTCTTACCTATGACAAAAGTATGGCACACCTGAAGCCATCTTGATTAAATCAAACTGGCAAAAACCAAAAACATTTAATTTAGAAAGGAACAAAACAAGGGGTTTCCTTTTTGCATAGAAATTATGGTTAGTGCTATAGAAAGAAAAATTAGGACATGTTTTAAGTGATTTCTCAAACATCCTCCTCTTCTATTTCATTAAAACATTCTGAAATAAAGACTGAAACATACACTTTCAACACCAACAGCAGACTGTCACTTAACTCCCTGGTGATCAGCAGCTTTACTACAGTGTTCTAATGAGCAACTAGAGTGCTAACATTCTGAATTTATGCCAAAAGCTTGATACACCTAAATGCCATCTTAATGAAATCAAAGTGGAAAACTGAAAGCATTTTCTACTAAGGATACTACAGTAAATGAGGAAATTAGGGAGCTTCATAACAAATAAGCCTCCCAAGATGGCCACGAAAGTAAAAAGAGTTGAGATTTAGCACTAGTAGCTTCCAAATGTAGCACACGTATACACAATGAAAGAAGTGTGCAAAACACTTAATTTTTTGTTTGTTTTACATAGCGCAGATTTGACCCGAAGGTATTGGAGAGCTTTACATGAGCATCAGTTACATTACACAAGGACACATTCATTTTGGTTTTAGGTATGGGGAGATTAAGTGATTTTCCCATAATCACAGGATGTTTAGATGATGCTGAAATTTGAACCTGGTTCACCAGTTGTAAAGTCTGCAGCACTGACCATAACGCCGCATAATATGTGTAACACAATCAAGTGATCAACTGGTTAAAAAAAACACAATGATAGCAAACATTTTTAAAGTGCTTTGTTGCTATTTGAGAATGCAGAAAAGATGCCCTCATTTTAGTTTTTTAGAGCACTAACCATAATTTCTATGGAATAAGACTTTCTATTTTTTATAATTTGTAAAAGAAATGCTTTATGCATTACAGTTTTATTTACATCAAGATTAAGTCAGGCGTGCCACACTTTTGTAATACTTATAGAATGTTAGCAATCTAGTAGGTCGTTGGAAAACTGTGGGGAAGCAGAGGTCAGGGGCACATACTCAGATTATTGAGGACAGGGACGAGGGTGCAGAGGCAACAAGCGGACAATGCTGGGTAGGTGGTAGGGGCAGTGCTAGCACAACAGACCATGGAGGGCAGAGGCAACAAACCAACCATGCAGGACAGGCAAGAGTGGTTGAGGCAATATAACAGAAAAGTGAGGGAGAAGGAAGAGGCAGTACAACCATACGTGTCAACAGACCCTATTCAGGCAAGAGACTTCTGATATTTTTAGGCTCAATGGGGCTTTATTTTAAATGTCTCCTGCCTAAAATCTCCTCTTTTTAATGTAAGTGAATGGGGTATATCAATTGCCCAGGTTTTCATTTCAAAATCTCCCTCTTATCAAGTTCAAAATGTTGGCATGTATGGTACATTGTATCACACAGGGAAGAGGAACGGGGTAGGGACATGGACATTACACTCACATGTAGAAGGGGGGCTTCACACTTGAAATCGCTGTAATCTACGGGTGGGAAAACACAACAGGGTGTTAAACCTGCCCTCACATACAGAAATCTGTGTCATGATTCATTATAGGGCTGCTAACACACCTCCGCACAGACCTCGAGAGCTTCCACCCCAAGTCATTGAGGGAGAACCTCCCAGTGGGACAGTTCTTACGCCTATGGAGGAACTGCTCCAGCACCGGTGACTTTAGATCAGATTCCAACACCCTCACGGATAAATTACTGCAGAGGAAATACCCCCATAGGACAGTGAAAAGGACTTGGAAAAGAGTCACCAATTGTAACTGAGAGGCACTTTTGGAATCTGTGTAAAGACCCACTACCGACAAGACTATATGTGTGACCAGTTTTAACACTACGTCAAATAACATCAAGATGATCGTTCTACTCAACTGGAGAATCCTTCATTCCAATGCCCTACACCTAGAAAAACCCTTGTTTTCCTTTAAAAGGAGCCAGGATATAAGGGATTTGTTGGTTCATACCAGACCCAGGAGCACATCAGCAAGACCTACAACGGTACCAGGCCTAGCAGAATGCATGGAGACTCCCACCAGTTACAGGGCACACGAGGTGTGGGTCAAGCAACATTTGTCACTTAACAGCAAAAAACAAAGACCGTGGACATTGGGCTCACCCACCCATGGGAGCTAAGGAGGCATACCAATTGCAACTCTAACCAATGTAATATACATGCTCAAATTCCCGTGCAGTCTTGTCTACATCGGGATGACCACGCGTATGGTGACAGTCAGGATAATTGAACACAGATCCACTATCAGATGCCAAAGGACGACTACCCGCCTCACAACTCACTACGAGTCACATAAGTCACACATGTGATGACATAGGCCGGGGCAAGGACGGATACCTCCGGCTCCAATCGCGTTGTTTCTTGTAACTGCATGGCGCCGGGAGGTACAAATTCCTCCGACACAGCTCACCTTGACTAAGTAAGTTTGGCACCTCAAATGTCTCTATGGAGGACGGAGAAGGCTCAGTGGGGCCTTTTACTAAAACGGACAGACCGAGCCCCAATACCAACTCAGGGACTTGCTCACAGCAGAGCTTGTTTCTCATGGCAAGCCCGAGTCGGGTCCATTTTTCTAATGATCACGTACCCGATCTATGTTATACTTCATGATTTATCATTTTATCTCCGTATCCCACAGTATGACACTATAGGGAGCTGTCCTCACTCCCCCACCAGTTCAAGCTTTGATTTTAATAAACTTGGTAAGATTTGCCGAGTGAATGGTCGTGTATCTCGCACTGATGCCTTTGTTACCTTGGGTCATTTTAATGTAAGAATAGAGTGCGGATTAAGCGCTCCAATGGGACGTCCATCCTCATTAAATGGGACACAAGGCCTTATGAATTATACTAACGGCTTGTGTCTGATTATGATGCCCATATAGAATCGCTGGTGTGATCGAGGTGGTGGAAACCACCTGTGTGTGTGTTTTATTCACAGAGGGCACTGCACTGTATATTTGATATTTGTTTTTGTTGGTTTTATTACAGGTTTCTCTTAGAGAGCAAGTTACTCTTACCATATTTTCTTTGAGCATTAACTCAGAAGTGTATCTACACTCTACCCTAGGAATAAGGAGGTGGGGTAGTACCCATGGGATCTTTCTTTTGCGAGTCCTAATGAAAGCCGGGGTATTTAAGGTAGCCGGCTGAAACATGCCGATGTTTTGCAGAGTGGAGGGGTAGGAGACTCATTATAGGCTACCATACCACCATCCACTGGTCTTTTACTGGCCTTTTTACTCTGGTCAGTGAATCCAATATTAAAGTTACATTTAGAATTCCCATGATCAGTTTTAATTGTTGTATCTGCACCATTTGTCACTTGGGATCCCATTCTGTTTCTCTTTGCGTGTTGCATTGTGTTCCCTTCCCCAATTGCTCCACCTCCAGCGTTGGTCTGCGCGGAGGTGTGGTAGCAGCCCTATGATGAAGCATGACACAGATTTTTCTGTGTGAGGGCAGTTTTAACATCCTGGTGTGTTTTCCCACCCCTAGATTACAGCGATTTCAAGTATGAAGCCCCCCTCTACATGTGTGTGTAAGTTGTTACAGGAGGTCGAAGTGGGGCAATATTTCCTCTTACCCCGTATCTTTTGTGTGTGGCTACATGGACTCAGATAACAGATGGCAGAAGGAATAAGAGCACCAAACTGACCATACAGGGCAGGCATCAGTGGTTGCATCAGCACAATACACCATATAGGGCAAACGGAACGACTGTGCGGCACAATGGACATGGAAAGAAATAGTGAGTGGACAGTGCCATGCACATAGAGAGCAGAGGTGAAAATGGCAAGGGCAGCAAGCTGACCACACCGAAAAGACAGGAGGGACAGTTACAGACTAACAGACCATGAAGGGCAGGAGGTAGGGGGCAGGGGCACGACAACGGTCCAAACAAGCCAGGAAGGAGTGAATAGGTGCTTGCACATGGAAAATGGGGGGTAGTTGCAGCAAGGTGACCACGGAGGGCAAGGCAGGATGGGGACTGGAAGTAAAATACACCATGGATAGCAACAGTAAGACTATAATGGCATACACACAGACAACAGTGGGAAGTGGTCAGGGGCAGCAAGCTGACCACACTGGGTAGGTAGGAGGTGCTGTTGCAGCACAGAAGACCATGCATGGCAAGCAGGAGGATTATTGGAAGCACAACATCCATTGTGGGCAAGAGGGAGGGGGCAGCAGCATGCCCAAAGGACCATGGAGGCAAAAGGGAGGGGTAGAAGCTGGACACTCACAAGAGAGGGAAGGGGCTTCACGGCAGACCGTGTAGAGCAGGCAGGAGGAGCAGTTGCAGCACAACAGAGCATGGAGGGCAGAAGGGAGTGGCAGCAAAATGGACCATGGAGGACAGGATTGAGGGGATAGGGGCATGGAACCTGGTAGGCAGGGTGGAGGTGGCAGGGACAAATAGCAGCTATCTGACCCTGCTAGGTAGGTGGGAGGGGCAGTGGCAGTTCAACATAACACTCAGTGTAGATAGGGGGGCAGTGGAAGGTCCATGGAACATGGTGGGCAAAAAAGAAAGGGCAGGGGCATGTACACAGACATTGTAAAGCAGGTAGAAGGAGGCTACAAGCTAAGCACAGAGGCTAGGCAGGAGGGCAATGATGGGTATAGAAGTATGCAACATAGGGCAGGAAGAGTGGGCAGGAATATCAAGCTAAATGGAGGGCAGTGGCAGCACACTGGATCATGTAGGAGCAAGGGGGCTGATGCACTAACTCATACAACAGCGGGTAGGATGGAGGTGGAAAGGACAGCAAGTTAACGGTTTAGGGCAGGCAGGAAGGGCTGTTTAGGGCAGATGGGAAGGGCAGTGGCAGTACAATGCCTACACAGTGCTTTAATGAGGGAGCAGGGGTATAGACTTGAACAATGGATGGCAAGGACAGGAGGCAGGAGCAGCAAGCTTGGGTGGAGGCAGCACAAAGCCAGGTCAGGCCCTGCATCTAACCCGCCCCTGCCATTGTGCATTGCAATAGGCATGAATGAATGAATGTGAGGATTTAATATAGCACATAGCTACTCAAACTAGAGTGGCCAGGCGCTGCAAGAGGACACATCCCTGCCACATGTGCTGATTTGAATTAACATCTGTGCACCTTGGATAAATAGTCATATGATGTATCCACTGTTTTTCTGGTGGATGAAAATAACTGAGTTTGAACCAGTAAACCGGTCCCCATATTTAACAGTCAAAATGTTTTTAAGAAAACAATACTTTTAGTTGGCGCCCTAACTTTCAGTTAGAAAAATCACTCTTCAAAAGAGAACGTTCTAAGCGCACTCCATCGTTTTTTACTAGAATTACACTTTTGCTTTATACTTCAAAGACTTGCCTGACGATATACTGATTTGGAATGAACACACATTCCCCCTCATTCGGAAAAAAGGATTCATTCAAATCTGCCGTCAGTTGTCAATAAAGTTTTTTTACTTTTCAACGAAATCGTGTTAAAATAGGACTCCAGAAGCAATGTTCCATCAATGACCCAGAAGTGATTCCACGGAGGAAGATGCTGCTACATAACGCACGCAGAGGACTTGCAGAAGAATATACAAGTAAGTTTAAAGCTTTTGGTCTTCTGCAACAACTAGGCTATGGATAGTGCTTACAAGCTTTGCCGCATATAGCAAGAATGTCGCTTTTTATTAGATCTCGGACAGGTTAATGAAATATAATGATGCTTTTTTAGCAAAATGACGGATTGCACATTCATTATAGATTTCGACTCGTAGGATGGACTAGGCTCGTTCCAAAAGAAACTGCAAACGACACACACAGATACCGATGCGAGTTCGGTTTCTAGCATGATACAGCTCACTAATAGCACACGAGAATGGGTTGCATTTTTTAGTGGCTTCCAAGGCGTATAAAGAATTGCTTCTTTTCAAACTATTGAAAGCTAGCACATTGACTTACAATATTTTCACCAACAGATAATTTTAGAAATTGCCTCCGGATACAAACAAAAAATGAATATGAGAAGGCGCAACAATTTCAAATCATAAAAGTAAGCAGTGTCATAACCAGATTTGGTTGACCAGCAACTTAGATTTCTAGATGTCCTGGATAGTAACATAATATTTGGACTTGGTTTTTTCGAAGGTGGCTTTTGATTACTTGGTTCACGGGCTGATGAACAAGGAGACTGGCGTTCGTTTGAAAGACAAGATTGAGGTTAAGGCAGTGGATTTAGTTTGAGCAAATAGAAGTAATAGAATTTGAATGTCTGAATGCTTCTGACACTAAGAATTCTATTTTTATTTTTTAGCTTGATGTTCTACGTCCTGAGGACAACCCGACATTCATGTCCAAAGGGCTCGAAACATGTCAACTGTTTATTTTTCTGACGAAATAGGTGCCCTAGGATGGGTAGACCACAGTATGCTCACTATTAACTATGTTTATATTTATCTGAAAATATGAAGTGAGCTTAGTTGGTCCACCATTTGGATTTTACCTCTGAATCAAAAAACAAAAATGAGATGTATATAATTTAAAAGTATCAGAGGTATTGATTAAAAAAAGTGCCTATGCTGTGGAATGCTTTGAATAGGATCACCATGGCTTTGAATTTGATCCTTTCTTTCATACGCAACCAGTTCAAGGACTTCAAGATTAGGGTCATATAGGATCTGGGTTTTGGTCTCAGGATTGCCTTTGCCGCAGCGTGTTGCACCACTGCAGGCACTGAATAAGGTTATCAGGCAGGCCTAGGTAGAGACTATTGGCGTAGTCCAATTTTGATGTCACCAAGGTTTGAACCAAAATCTTCCTACTGTCCAAAGACAGTAATGGCAGGAATTGTTTTACCATGCTTCAGGTACCAAAACAGAAGCCTATCAGCACTTGAACCTGTGGACCCATGGAAAGGGTGTTGTAAATGGTAACCTTCTCCTGGGTTGAAGGGGTAGGGGGACGTATCATCTGGCCACCATGTCCTCCAATTACACATTACAGGTTGGCCAAAAAATACAGCCTGTTTTATCCGGATTACATTTCCACTGATTTATTTTGAGCCAGTTAATAAATCCCTTTGTGAGACTGGATCGAATATTGTTTCTATTAAAGTTGGCTCCTTTTTCACATGTAAATGTCAGTTGTGTGTCATCAGCGAAGGAGATAATTTTAGCACCCTCTCTCTCAACTAGGGGTGCAAGAGGTGACATATATATATTAAAGAGTGTGGGGCTAAGAATATAGCCCTGGGGGACTCCTACATTCATCCGAGGCATGGAAGCTGTAAAAGGGGACATCCAAATTTCCTGTGATCTATTTTTCAGGAAAGAGGTCATCCAGGCCAGTGCGGTTCCACCCAAGTCCACATTCTGTAGCCTGTCAAGAAGTCTCTCATGAGGGACCGTGTCGAAGGCCGCCGGCAGTAATATTAGAGCTGACCTAACCTCCCTGGTCTAGTTTTTCCTTAATGTGCTCTGTCACTTCCAATAGAGCAGACTCTGTGCTATACTTTGTCCTAAAGCCAGATAGTGAGACATAGTTTTCGGTCTTCAATGTACTCTAAGAGTACACTGAAGCATCTTACTTAGTGTTAAAATAAAACCTAGAAACTCACTGAAAAAAACTAAGCTTACAGGGACATTATAGTCAGGAAATCTATTATTTTTAAACTTTGAAATTCACTACAAAAACAAGGTTACAGGATGTTATAGTTAGGTTCAGATTTTACACGCACAACATCATAGAAATTCAGCCATGCTCTGCTAATTACTACAGATATTACATCACTCATGACATCTTCTATAACATCATTAATAATTTCACTAACATACGCAGTAAAATTGGTGATGAGAAAACTGCGTGGCGAGGGCGGAAGTTATAGTTACTTTAGAGCACGAGTTCTAGTTACTTGAAATAACTAACTATAAACGCTGAATTTCTATGATTTTGTGCGTGTTAAAAATGAACCTAACTGTAACGTGCCTGTAACTGTTGGTTTTTTTGTGAAAATATATATTTGTATATTAACTGAAAACACCAAAGGTTACAGGGACTTTATAGTTAGGAAGTAGAATTTAAAAAATTTTGAAATTCACTGAAAAAACCAAAGGCTACAGAGACATTTTAGTAAGACATAAAAAAATGTAAAGTTTGAAATTTACTGAAAAAACTGACGTTACAAGGACCATATAGTTAGGAAATAGAATTGAAAAAACTTTAGAAATTCACAGAAAAAAACAAAGGTTATAGGGACAATATAGTGAGGCTCAAATTTCACTTAGACAAAACCATTGAAATTCAGCAGTTATAGTTACCTGAACTAACCATAACTTACTTCCCCGCAATGCACTGCTTATGACCTCACATATTACATCACTCATGACCTATGTTCCCACTTAGGTGCGCACTTGTACACCTGCACACATGCTGCCTTCCTGCTGCGCATATAGAGTCTGACAGCGCCCATTTGAAAGTCAAATGGGAAAGAAATTATTGCCCTGAAATGAGCCATTAATTCCATTAAACAAAGGGGCTCCGACAGTGCTTGGGCAGTTCTCTGCTGATTTAGGACTGACTCATACCCCTTTTCAGGCCTCACCAAAGATAAACAAATGTTTAAATAACATGCCTTTGCGATGCAGGTACTGACCCTGCTAGGCAACATTTCACTTTCCTGTAAGTGAGCCCAAATCCCCCTTTGTCTAGTACAGTAAGACCTGTGCAGGTTCTGTTACACATATTGCTCAAAAAGTCAAATTTTGTCTTCAGCAAAATAACTTTCATGGGCCTTATATGCATATATTGTTTCTCTCATCTCCCTCTATCATTGGACCTATGAACATGGTAAATTCAGGCACTATTTTTTAATGGAGACATTTTACATTTTGTAGATTTAAAAATGTTGATCAGTTTTCCATATATATATATATATATATATATATATATATATATATATATCCTACTGGCGATAGCCAGTAGGTATATATAGTTAGGATTTTTTTCCTATGGGATTTTTGAAAATTCTATGTCGAATAACTTTGGCGTTTGAGGACAGAATTGGCTGAAATTTTCAGGAAAATGGAACATTTTGTTTCTGAGCAGCCCCTGAAAATTTGGGGGGGTTTCGTCAAGGGGGGGCCGAGAAAAAAGGGGGGTCCCAAAACGTGTTTTTCCCATGCAATTTTCCATAGGGCGGTTGGCCTCACTTTTAGCCTGAACGGCTGAATGGATTTACACCAAACTTGGCAAAATTGTAGGGGCTGGTAGCCCGATGTGCCTTTGCTATGTCTCAAGATATAGGCTCCAGTGGTTTTTACGAAAATTAACTTTGAAAAATATATATTGGGCTACTTTGGGCTATATATATGTTGGAGCCCAAATGTAGCCCAATGTAGCCCAAAGATGGCCACCAGAGACAAAAAAAACAAATGTAGCCCAAATATCAGCCAGATGTAGCCCAACTATAGCCCAATGACAGAATGTCCCAGAGTGTTCTAAAGAACAACTAGAGTGCTAACAGTCCTACTTATTACAAAGGTATGGCACACCTGAAGCCATCTTGATTGGAATAAAGTGGTAACTCTTAAAACATTTAATTTAAAAAGGAACAAAATGAGGGGGTTCATTTTGCCATAGAAAGTATGATTAGCGAATATATGACGAAATCCCGCATACCATCAGTCTGCAAAAAAAATCCCGCATGTACTATTAGGCCGCAAATTAAAATAACGAAAACTTTTAGAACGAATATGCCTTTAGCATACACTAAACAACTAAACTACCCTAAACCCTAAAACACTACCCCCAGCATGACCCTACACTACACAAACAGTACAACACTACCCTAAACCCTAAAACACTACCCCCAGCATGACCCTACACTACGCAAACACTACAACACTACCCAAAACCCTAAAACACTACACCCCAGCATGAACCTACACTACGCAAACACTACAACACTACCCTAAACCCTAAAACACTACCCCCAGCATGACCCTACACTACACAAACACTACAACACAACCCTAAACCCTAAAACACTACCCCCAGCATGACCCTACACTACGCAAACACTACAACACTACCCTAAACCCTAAAACACTACCCCCAGCATGACCCTACACTACGCAAACACTACAACACTACCCTAAACCCTAAAACACTACCCCCAGCATGACCCTACACTACGCAAACACTCCAACACTACCCAAAACCCTAAAACACTACCCCCAGCATGACCCTACACTACGCAAACACTACAACACTACCCAAAACCCTAAAACACTACCCCCAGCATGACCCTACACTACGCAAACACTACAACACTACCCAAAACCCTAAAACACTACACCCCAGCATGAACCTACACTACGCAAACACTACAACACTACCCTAAACCCTAAAACACTACCCCCAGCATGACCCTACACTACGCAAACACTACAACACTACCCTAAACCCTAAAACACTACCCCCAGCATGACCCTACACTACGCAAACACTACAACACTACCCTAAACCCTAAAACACTACCCCCAGCATGACCCTACACTACGCAAACACTACAACACTACCCAAAACCCTAAAACACTACCCCCAGCATGACCCCACACTACGCAAACACTACAACACTACCCAAAACCCTAAAACACTACACCCCAGCATGACCCTACACTACGCAAACACTACAACACTACCCTAAACCCTAAAACACTACCCCCCAGCATGACCCTGCACTACGCAAACACTGCAACACTACCCTAAACCCTAAAACACTACCCCCAGCATGACCCTACACTACGCAAACACTACAACACTACCCTAAACCCTAAAACACTACCCCCAGCATGACCCTACACTACGCAAACACTACAACACTACCCTAAACCCTAAAACACTACCCCCAGCATGACCCTACACTACGAAAACACTACAACACTACCCAAAACCCTAAAACACTACCCCCAGCATGACCCTACACTACGCAAACACTACAACACTACCCAAAACCCTAAAACACTACCCCCCAGCATGACCCTACACTACGCAAACACTACAACACTACCCAAAACCCTAAAACACTACCCCAGCATGACCCTACACTACGCAAACACTACAACACTACCCAAAACCCTAAAACACTACCCCCAGCATGACCCTTCACTACGCAAACACTACAACACTACCCAAAACCCTAAAACACTACACCCCAACATGACCCTACACTACGCAAACACTACAACACAACCCTAAACCCTAAAACACTACCCCCAGCATGACCCTACACTACGCAAACACTACAACACTACCCTAAACCCTAAAACACTACCCTCAGCATGACCCTACACTACGCAAACACTACAACACAACCCTAAACCCTAAAACACTACCCCCAGCATGACCCTACACTAAACAACCACCACAACTCTACACTACACTAACACAACACTACACTACACAACACTACACTACACTACACAATCACTAACCCACGAAAAAATTAACACAAACCCACTTACCTCTCTCGTCATCGTGGTTTTCACAACGCAAATGCATTTACCATACATGCCTTTAAAACGTAATTCTTTGTAAAGGCATGCGCGATAAATGCACATGCGTTTTGAAAAAATGCGGGATAATGGTATGCGAGGTCAATGACCTTGCGGGATAATGGTATGCGGACTGAAAGTCTGCGGCATAAAAAATGCTGGAAAATGGCTGCAAACCATGATTAGCAGCAGACTTCCCTGGTGAGCACTAGCTTTACTACAGTGATCTAATGAGCAACTAGAGTGCTAACATTCAGAATTTATGGCAAATGTGTGAAACATCTGAATGCCTTCTTGATAGAACCAAAGTAAACAAGCATTGAAAATGCAATAGATCTCGCCCTCGTTTAAGTTAAAGCCATTCTGTTTGTAATGAGGTGGCTTTTTAGCTTTGCTTTTATTAGTGTTTTTAAAACTTTCATGTAAATAACATGCATATGTATGCATATATGTATATGTATGCATGCATTTATATTTATATAGATATGCAGATTATATATGTTTATATATGTATATTACCTACTGGCGATAGCCAGTGGGTATATATAGTTAGGATTTTTTCTCTATGGGATTTCTGAAAATTCTATGTCTAATAACTTTGGCGTTTGTGGACGGAATTGGCTGAGATTTTCAGGAAAATGGCACATTTCGTTTCTTAGCAGCCCCTTAAAATTTGGGGGGGTTTCGTCAAGGGGGGGTCGAGAAACAAGGGGGGTCCCAAAACACGTTTTTCCCATTCATTTTTCCATAGGGCGGTTGGACTCACTTTTAGCTCGAACGGCTGAATAGATTTACATGAAACTTGGCAAAATTGTAGATATGGTTTGCCCGACGGGCCTTTGCTATGTCTCAATATATGTGCTCCAGTGGATTTTGAGAAATTAACGTTTAAAAAAAAATATATATCTGTGACAGCGCTCCGGTTAGCGCCCCGGTTTGCGTACCTGACGCGTAACGGAACTTCGCGAAGCGAAGCTGATTGGCTCTCCGGTGTCTGTCAACATTCTAAACAGTCCGTAGCGGCCGCCATCTTATCTCTCGGTACGATCGAGAGACAAGATGTGGTGAAAAACGAAGGGGGAAATGAGTGAAAGGGGGCAAGGTAGACCCCTCCTGACCCCCTAGGATTGATGAGGGGGATATTAAAGTGCCCCGCGGGGCAAAAAAAATAAAAATAATTTTTTTGCGATTTTACGCCGTAGAGGCGCGTCCCGGTACGCGAACCGGGCAGCTCACCCGGCAGCTAACCGGGCAGCTAACCGGCAGCGCAGCTGTCAACATTGTAAACAGTCCGGAGCGGCCGCCATCTTGTCTCTCGGTAGGTTCGAGAGACAAGATGTGGTGAAAAAAGAAGGGGGAAATGAAGGAAAGGGGGCAAGGTAAACCCCTCCTGACCCCCTAGGATTGATGAGGGGGATATTAAAGTCCCCCGCGATTTTTCGCGGTAGAGGCGCTTCCCGGTACGCGAACCGGGCAGCTAACCGGCAGCGTAACGGGAGTCCGCCATCTTGTGTTTTTGGAGCGTCCGGTTCGTGTACCGGGTAGCGTCCCGGTAAGCGTAACAAGGGGAAAACCAAGAGAAACAGTGAAAAAAAAATTAAGGGAATAGATTTCCAACAAACTTGACAAAATTGTAGGGACTGTTTGTTTGATGTGCCTTTGCAAGGCCTCAAGATATGTGCACGTGTGGATTTTGTCTAATTAAGGTTAAAAAAAATATATATATCTGTAAGCGTGCTCCGGCACGCTTACGTTACGGGTTTTGTTTGCGCTGCAGAGCCGATACGTCACGGTTATGCGACGCGTCATGAGGCGTCTCACGTGGCTACGTGATACGTCACGTAATAAAGAATATATTTTACAGCTATAGATATTAGCTTTTAAAAAACCAATGAAATTCACTGAAAATACCATAGGTTATAGACCATATATAGTTAGGAATTTGCATTTACAAAACCTTGAAAATTCACTGAAAAAACCATAGGTTAGAGACCATATATAGTTAGCTGGACATTTTATTGACATAAAACCAATGAAATTCCATATATAGTTAGTTGCACTAACTATATATCGCGCACCCGCAATCCACTGCTGATGATGTCACATATTACATCATTCATGACATGGTCAGTGACATCACTGATGACATCACTGATGACATCTCAAATGACATCACTGATGACATCACTGATGACATCTCAAATGACATCACTGATGACATCATGACACACCAATACCAGTTACTACATACACACTCACTGATTCCTACGTCTACACACACATTCACTCATTCACCCATACAATCACTCATACATACAGTCACTCATTATTACAACACTATCATATGCACTCATACACCTATGCAGACACTCACACACTGCCACTCATCCATGGAGTTACTCACACATCTAGTCAGTCCTGTAAAGAATCAATCACACTTCCATTTCCTCATCTATACAGTTAAACACAGAACACCATACTTCAGTGACATCACTGATGACATCACTGATGACATCTCAAATGACATCACTGATGACATCTCAAATGACATCACTGATGACATCATGACACACTAATACCAGTTACTACATACGCACTCACTGATTCCTACGTCTACACACACATTCACTCATTCACCCATACAATCACTCATACATACAGTCACTCATTATTACAAGACTATCATATGCACTCATACACCTAGTTAGTCCTGTGAAGAATCAATCACACTTCGATTTCCTCATCTATACAGTTAAACACAGAACACCATACTTTTCACACATATACTAACACATACTTACTCTCTTATACAATCACTGATACAAGTACACATTGATATGCACAGAGTCACACACCTCCCAGCCAGCCACACACACACTCAGTCTTCCATACATCCACTCATTCTTCAATATGTAAAACATAATTAAACTTTACAAAAACACACAGACACTAGATGATGTTATCAGTGATGTCATTTGAGATGTCATCAGTGATGTCATCAGTGATGTCATTTGAGATGTCATCAGTGATGTCATCAGTGATGTCACTGACCATGTCATGAATGATGTAATATGTGACATCATCAGCAGTGGATTGCGGGTGCGCGATATATAGTTAGTGCAACTAACTATATATGGAATTTCATTGGTTTTATGTCAATAAAATGTCCAGCTAACTATATATGGTCTCTAACCTATGGTTTTTTCAGTGAATTTTCAAGGTTTTGTAAATGCAAATTCCTAACTATATATGGTCTATAACCTATGGTATTTTCAGTGAATATATATATATATATATATATATATATATATATATATATATATATATATATATATATATATGTGCAAAAACTGTCCCCTCTTGGTAAGGGACACGGCAGAGCTTTTCAGGAGCTGCTTACGTTGAAACACTTGGCATGACGCGTTTCGGCGGAAGCCTTCATCAAATGCCACGGGTGTTGCGAGTTCCCTGGTTTCACTGCTGTTGGTTTCCTGCTCCTAAAGTAAGGCAGGTCACACCTGAATCACATTCAATTGGAGTCCATTCAGCCATATTGTTAAGGTTAGAACTGCAATTCCCAGCATGCAGTTGGTGCAGAATTTGTTGCTGGGATTGTGCTCAATGTCTCTGTCAGCTTGGTAATTGTTTGCTTGAAGTAAGCAGCTGGCTTGAGGGGTGCAGGCTGAAATTCGTAGCGCTGTGCAGGGCAATAAACAGTTCCTGTGCCCTCACTCCCAACCACATAGTCTCGGCGATTTGCAGACTCCGGGATGGCGCTTCAGGTAATGACATCTCTCCATTAAGTATGGACTGCCAGTCGGCAGCAAAGCTTATGCATCGTCGGGAAGGGTGGCTGTTCCGGGTAGTACCAATGACCCGTGAACAATTCTGGAAGGGTCCCCACTGCGTGCCATTGGCTGCACGCCAAATATGCAAATATATATTTCACGCAAATTCAATTGCATGTGCTACAAAAATAAACAGTCGAAAAGAGACACCACCCGAATTAGCAGCCATTTGCTTGTACTACAAATTTTAAAACATTGAGCAAATTTCCATTGCATAAAATTTTAACTGAGCAGTAGCAATATTTCCTAGCAGGCATTTGTACATAGCACAGGTGTAGAGAGACCCTTTTCAGTCGTTATGTGGATAATGGGAAAATAGAATTCTTATTTGCACAAAGAATGGGACTAGTGGGTTTGAACTGCAGCAACCCAAATACCTATTTTAAACACACAAGGATTTAAAAAAACAAGATAATGAATGGAAAATAAAAAGTATTGGCGAAGGGAAATATATTGGTGCACAAGCCCGGTCTGTGAAACACCATTCTTTTGAAGAAGATGTGCACGTGATCAGGCGAAATGATGCCTGTCACGTTGCAAGAGAGATAGTGGTTGCAGTGGGCTGACCCATTACCTTTTGCTGAATGCTGTGGTGGATGAAAATAACACGAATGAGAGGACAACAGGCCAGCTGATGAAGATGTATGACTCAAAATCAATGTATGTTATGCTATGTAAAGGTTACTTATACAGCACCAGTACACCGAAGTTTCTAGGTGTTATAATAACCTAACCTAACCTTAGCGACTGTGGCAGAGCTTATTGAAGAATACGTATGTTTTAAAGCGTAATAAGTGAACATTTCTAATTAATGGATAAGAGTAGAGAAGTATTATTCCTACACTCTGCAACTGAGACCGCACGTTTGCTATGGGGACAGTTCTAGGGATTGTGAGAAGAAACTTATCATTCGACCTTAACTCAGGGGGTGTCTGTCCCAGCAGAATTTACCTGCAATAATATCTGGAAAGTGTTGAAAAACAGCTCTATGCACTTTGAACTTAATAACAATTATTTAATGGTCCGTAAGCCTAAGTAATTGTTTTAAGAAAGTTAAAATATTTCGGTATTTTGGAACCTTGCAAATCAAACGAGCAGCCACATTGTTTCATAGATTTGTCACCGTCTGATAAGAGTCGCCTTGCCATAATCGAGGCGAGACTGAACATATGCATTGATCAGAGGAGCATGAAATCTATTATGTGTGACTGGCAGAATATTTCATGTAGTTTTCAAATGGAAAAAGCAGATGCTTGAAATCTTGGAAGCATGCGGGTCAAATATAAGGTAGCATCAGGATAGGTTCACAAATAATAGATTGTTGTGCAGGAGGAGGGCAGGGGTCCATTACTGAAGGCCAGGTCAGAAAATCCAAGGCACCTGTGCCCTCAGGAATAATTGGCAGCTCAGTTTTTGCTGGATTTAATTTCAAGCAGTTCTGTGACATCCATGAGCATACCAGAAGAGACTGCACTAGGAAAGAATTATCAGGTTAGTCCTTCGCAACCCCAAAGATCAACTGTGTGTCTTCGGTGTACATATATAATTTCACACCTCCTTTCTTCAACAATTGGGCCAGAGGGTGCATGTAAATACTGAATAAAAGAGGGAAAAGTATCCTGCCATGAGGGACGCCTCAATTGAGAAATCTTTGTTTGTAGGCATTCAGAATAATTGCCACAAATTGATAACTATGAATTTGTATTTATAATTGTTTACATGAGGCTTGCGAGACAGCTAAACCTGGCCCTGGTCTCATTTTAGCACCTACATGCCTTATTAATTTTTTCAACCACTGTGTAGCGCCTTCCGGAGACCAATATTCTAACTGTTTGTGGTGTCTTTGGACATTATCTTTCTAGGAGTTATTGTGATGTTCTCTAGGTACCTGATTTGCCAATGTGCAGGGAGTCTTTCTTCTGATTTTGAAAGTGAAAACACAAATAAAATAACCTGGTGCAAACACCATGAGGTTCCCACTCTAACTTGATCAGAAGGGTCAGTTTTATACAGTAGTAGGATCAGGTTTACACAGTAATAAGTCACAACTTCTCTTCCAGAACTTAACCTTTGACATACCATGCGATTTCATTTGAATGTGGCTTTACAATAACTTGTTTTTGTTATAGTGTTAGATACCATCTAGCATCTGGGCAGGTTACTCCATCACAAATGTGACGGATATCCTGTCCACCAAATGACTAGTACGATAGTTTAAGATGCACTTGTAATACGCCAGAGAGGCTATCCGTCACGCTTGTGATTGTGTAACATCTGCTGAACTCTAATCAGGCCCTGAATCAGCCTAACTAGGCTTGAGTACTGCTGATCAGCATTAATGTCATTGGCAAGCATTTAACTCACTGAAACATCCTCCCAGTTATTAACCACAAGAGTACTTCTGCAGCAGTATTTATCAAATTGCAATTAAATGATGTTACTGTTGTTATTTGACAGTGTATAGCGTTCTTTTGCTTTTTGTGTGCCTTTGTACTGCTACAACTTTCATCACCAATAGTAGTACACTGCCTATGATCACTCCACATTGGCTCATCACAACTCTCAATTGTGCACATTGTGCACACAGTTAGGAAATTTGTGCACACAAACATGCTGTTACTACAAACTTCAAGAAAAATCATTAGAAGGAGCATTGCTCATGACGTGGTCAGTGATATCACTGATGAGATCACTGATGACATCTCAAATGACATCATGCAGTGAGTGTAAGTATTTTCTAAGAGTTTATGTTTGTTATACATATATAGTAAGCTACTACAAAAGTTAAATTAGTATACTAGGTGAAGTACTAATGATTAATACTACTTCTAGCATATATTGTGAGTGGCTGTGTGAATGAATATCCGTGTGTGAGAGGGTCTCTGAGCCGCTGTATTGGTGTCTGAATGGTTGTAGGAGTTGACTGTGCGGGAGAGTGCGTGGCTATGTGAGTGGCTGTATGGGTGAGTGGCTGGTTGTACGAGCAGTTGTGTGAGTACTTGTATGGGTCTGAGTATGTGAATGGGTGTATGAGAGGTTTTATGGGGTGTGTGAGTGGTTCTGTGGATGATGTCATCAGTGATGTCACGGACTATGTCATGACTGATGTAATATGTGAGTTCATAAGCGGTGCATTGCAGTAGCGTAAGTTATAGTTAGCTCAGGTAACTATACCTGCTGGATTTCTATAGGTTTGTACAAGTGAAATGAAATGTGAGCCTAACTATAACGCCCCGTAACCTTTAGTTTTAAAAAAAATATATATATAACCCCCTCAAGCGGCGGCGGTGGTGTGGAGAAAACTGCCAGCAATGGGACATCACATGATGGACTGAGAGGCCCCATTACTGAATGGGCTCGCACAGAGGACTCCAACACCCAGCATGCAGCAGCTTGGAGGGAGGAGCGCCAGGTGCTTAGCAGTCCCCAAAGCGGAGGAGGGGCAAGAAATCACCTGATGGGAAGTGGTCATAACGGACATCTTTAAATCAACTGACCCCCAAGATAATGAAAAGCCACAGAAACAGGCACTGATGAAGCTAAATTGAAAGCAGAAACGCGTCTGCCGAGCGTTTCTTTGGACTTTGCACACAGAGCGTTTTTAATTTTAATAAAGCCTTTTTCCAGTCTATCCCGGAGCTGTGTCGCACTCTTTTCTCACCTGAAGGGAGCCTAGTCTGCATATATATATATATATATTTATATACACATATACATATATATACTCCGTAACTCACTCCAAAAGAGAAAGCAGAGGCCTGAGGGGGAATCCTTTGGTAATGCTTTTATTCCTCAAATGCACCAATAGTCAGGGGCGGCAAATGCATTTCGGCGATCTTCGTGCCTTCATCAGCGCCCATCACTGCTTGGAGCCAGTCCATCTAATCCAATAGTCCTGCCTCTCTGTTTAGAATGTTTCTGAGGCCAATTCACTCCTCCCACTGGCCAATGCAGCTCACCCATCGGTAGTTTCGGGTAAATGCCGAATTCAAACTCCCAGCATGCAACATGGTAATGCATCTGGATCGGCGAAAAGGAGGATGATTTGACAATGCTATCTGTTGTATTGGTAAGATGCAGGTATGGTGAAAGGACCCCCAAACTGGCACCCGAGTTTCGAAACATCACCTCCGGTCCCCTCGTTCCGCCGCAGCCATCCGACAGGGTAAGTCCGTCCACGGCGGCAGCTGAGTAGCAACCCAACGCCCTGTTCGAGGCAAATGCCTCATACCGTTTAATACAGTTCCTCTCGTGATGGCGGGCCCCGGACCATTCGAACCATCGACCACAAAGAGCACTGCGAAGCAGTGCGGATGCCAGCTTTGTCTGGGTCACTTAATGCGGCAGGGCCTTCTGTGCAGCGCTTCTGGGTGGCGCTGGAAATATAAATATATATATACACCAACATGCACAAAAACACATTGTGCAGCCCAATGCTTGTCTTTTAGGAAAAAGAAAGAATTTTGACGATACAGCAAACCCAAATACGGCACACATCAATCGAAGTGCAAAGACACAGTTGTAACCTTAGTTCTGATTATCAGTAAGGAGCTACACTCCTTCCCCCACCCGACTTCTTTCATGCTCACTCCCACCCCCGACCCCCTCACCCCATTGAAGATCTTTCCATGACTACAATCCCCAACATGCTGTGGACAAAGACATTAATAAGGCACAGGTGCAGATTAATGCAGGTACCCCACTGATCAAATGCACAATTCAGTTCAAAGTATTTTAACCTTTGGTTTCATTTGGGCAACACAGTCGAGTCTACGTTGCAGACTGTTTTGTGCATTCTAGTCACTCCTTCTTGTTGCTTTTACCTTCTGCTGGGTGATGTAGTTCTAGAGCTCAACGTCTGCAGTTCCCCTAACTTACCTTGCAGCAGCATGTTTTTCTGGCACTGTGGTGATGTCTAAACATTAGAAGAATTATCACTGAATGAAGTTGGTGTGGAAGGCCTGTGCAGCACCCTTGTCTTTGGCAATGGTGGCCTGCACAACTGGGTGCAGAGAGGTACAATTTTTCTGTGATGATGTGTCTTCGGTCGTTTTGGTCCTCAGGATAATCGTCACTTTCCATTTCTGCAGCAACATGGCTCCTCTTCCCTACGTCGACAGCATCAATGTTTCAGGTTCACAGCACATTACTGGCCAACACTGTGGTACTTGGTCTTGCAGCAGTTCACATGGGAACATCTCAGAGAGACTGGGGGACTCCCACAGAGCATGGTAGGTTACTGACTTCACTGTCTGTAGTAGTCCACTTTATCAGTGTGCTGCTCACAATGGGAAAACACTGAACTCTCCTTCCGGACAGGCCTCTTCTTCTGCAAGAAGACAAGCTTCCTGACAATTTAGGTAGCTTGTCTCCTTTCTGGTGAAGAATTGGCTTGGTAGTTTAGTCTGCCCTGTTCCCATGATGCACTGGGCCAGGGACAGACTGATTTGCATATAGCCAGGTTCTGAACTGGGATGGTGCAGTGAGATAAATAACGGTGATGGATCAAGCCCTGATCTTTGGACTGGGTAAGAGTGGTCTGCTTAATTCAGACACTCTGTTCATCACCACCCCCTTTTCTGAATCGTTTTTGGCCACTATAGGTGTGGCAGGGTATACTCAGACATGAGTCCCTTTCTCACTGCACCATCAGGATTCAAGCAAGCCGGGCCGACGACGGCTGAAATGCCAGAAACCGGTCCCCGGTAGCTTGTCTCCTTTCTGGTGAAGAATTGGCTTGGTAGTTTAGTCTGCCCTGTTCCCATGATGCACTGGGCCAGGGACAGACTGATTTGCATATAGTCAGGTTCTGAACTGGGATGGTGCAGTGAGATAAATAACGGTGATGGATCAAGCCCTGATCTTTGGACTGGGTAAGAGTGGTCTGCTTAATTCAGACACTCTGTTCATCACCACCCCCTTTTCTGAATCGTTTTTGGCCACTATAGGTGTGGCAGGGTATACTCAGACATGAGTCCCTTTCTCACTGCACCATCAGGATTCAAGCAAGCCGGGCGGACGACGGCTGAAATGCCAGAAACCGGTCCCCGGTAGCTTGTCTCCTTTCTGGTGAAGAATTGGCTTGGTAGTTTAGTCTGCCCTGTTCCCATGATGCACTGGGCCAGGGACAGACTGATTTGCATATAGCCAGGTTCTGAACTGGGATGGTGCAGTGAGATAAATAACGGTGATGGATCAAGCCCTGATCTTTGGACTGGGTAAGAGTGGTCTGCTTAATTCAGACACTCTGTTCATCACCACCCCCTTTTCTGAATCGTTTTTGGCCACTATAGGTGTGGCAGGGTATACTCAGACATGAGTCCCTTTCTCACTGCACCATCAGATTCAAGCAAGCCGGGCCGAAGACGGCTGAAATGCCAGAAACCGGTCCCCGGTAGCTTGTCCCCTTTCTGGTGAAGAATTGGCTTGGTAGTTTAGTCTGCCCTGTTCCCATGATGCACTGGGCCAGGGACAAACTGATTTGCATATAGCCAGGTTCTGAACTGGGATGGTGCAGTGAGATAAATAACGGTGATGGATCAAGCCCTGATCTTTGGACTGGGTATGAGTGGTCTGCTTAATTCAGACACTGTTCATCACCACCCCCTTTTCTGAATCGTTTTTGGCCACTATAGGTGTGGCAGGGCATACTAAGACATGAGTCCCTTTCTCACTGCACCATCAGGATTCAAGCAAGCCGGGCCGACGACGGCTGAAATGCCAGAAACCGGTCCCCGGTAGCTTGTCTCCTTTCTGGTGAAGAATTGGCTTGGTAGTTTAGTCTGCCCTGTTCCCATGATGCACTGGGCCAGGGACAGACTGATTTGCATATAGCCAGGTTCTGAACTGGGATGGTGCAGTGAGATAAATAACAGTAATGGATCAAGCCCTGATCCTTGGACTGGGTAAGAGTGGTCTGCTTAATTCAGACACTCTGTTCATCACCACCCCCCCTTTTCTGAATCGTTCCTGACAATTTAGGCAGACCCTCAGCTCCTCTGGCAGAAAGTGAGAATGTAGGTGATATAAACTATATAAAGTCTCAAAAATGCACTCTGTTATCTCACAATTTCAATAGTGTTTTCACTGTGTGATTCACTACAGTGCTACCGTGGAGTGTGATCCGCCCATCCACACACGTCATGACAGTGATAGCTACTCCTGATGCTAAGAATAGTGCCACAGTGCACAGCTTGCTTTTTGCAATCTTAGTGGGCTTTATGAAAGTTTTCATTAGTATTTGTTTGAACAGGTATTGCTGTTAGTATTCATGATATCATTCTAAATGCACAACTGGATGCATATTCAAGTGTTTATAATATCATTCCACATGTCCACCACATTAACACAGCATGTGACTACAGCTTGATTGGGGAAGGGTGTCACATGATGTAAACGTCTCGTTAAAATTCTGTAAACTCTAATGGTGGGTAATTGTGGCAGGTAAGCTACGTGGATGAAGTAGTAGACTTCCTTTCACTGGTAAGTTTGTATCTGCTATCAGGGATTGCAATAAGGAACTGAGTCGGTCCACTTTTCACTGTCAAGTATGCATTTTGAACTTTTGGTCGTTCCATCACAGCGCTTTCCACTGGTTTTACAGAACATGGCACCATGTCCTAATATGGTTAAGAACGTGAACATAAGAGCATGACAAACGCGCTCAAAATAACATGCAACATTGATATATATTTTAAGCATGGTAATTTTAAACCACAGTCTTTCAATTGTGTATTTTTTTGGGCGCACTTGTGGTATACAGTGGGGGTGAGTTGCACAGTTCACCGTGCATAGATTGATGCAGTGAGTTATGGCGAGGAGTTGACACAACTTGGGCACTTTGCACCATTGTTCGAGCATTCTGCATTCTTTACGAATCAAAGACATTTATGTGTTCTAGGAGTCCCCCTGATCAAGTACAGTCAGTCCAATATACTTTGGGGCAATGAATGCAGTTCACCACATAATCTGATGACAAACATATACTCAGAGATGGACATGACATGCTGATTTTTTTTTTCAGACGTTGCAGATTTTGCATCAGAAAAGTTAACCATTCAATTTTGTTTCCTGCATAATTAATTTTGGTGAACTGAGCACTGAAAGAGCTAGAAAAATAAATGAATAAAATGAAAAGCGTGATGTCGAATTTGATATAGCCTGTGGTTATCCGGCATTTTAGAAATTAAATGTGCAACTTGGGACTAATCTTTTTATTAAAAACTCTTTTTATTAACTTCGCTCAAAAGACCATACAATACAAAAAAACACATGTGCATGTACATCTTTAACATTAGTCATCCTATTGTCTCTTCATGGGAAGCCAATAAAGGACTGAATCTGCACAACCCCGACTCTCCGGTCTTGGATGCAAGCGTACATAGGAACCCCTGCTCAGTTTCCATGTTGGTTGGAGTCAATGCATCTGTTCACGACCCCCATCGACATTCTGTATTTGCGCCAGGGTGCCCATGTCTGTTCACACTTCTTGACACATCCCCTGCTTTTGTATACTCTTTCCTAGGGTTGCTGACACCAATTAGGTCTTTTTCCCATTCCTTCAAAGTTGGAGGCTGTGGAGTCCCCCATTTCCGTGCAATGTTCCTTTTGGCAATCCCTGCAGCAAAGGCCAGCCAGAGACCGATATATCTGGGGCTGTTTATTTCTCCCTTAATCACCAGAAGGAACCATTTAGCGTCCATTGGAACATCCACCCCTGACACCTGGGACATCACCGGTGTGACCCTCTGCCAGAACTGAGCGATCTCCGGGCATTCCCATATCATGTGAAAGAAGGAGCCCTCGTCCTGGCACCCCCTAGCGCAGAGTGCTGTTTGTGCCCTATCCCATTTGTGTAAAAGTGTGCAGGGATAGTAGGAATGATGTAGTGTCTTTAGCTGAACTAACCTGAATCTTGTACGGATTGCAATTTCTCTAGGGCTCTGCAAAGCCATTCTTCATATTCGATGTTCCCTAGGTCGTCAACCCATGCAGCTCTTAGGGTCGTCAGGGGGTCTGGTATATTGATTATTAGTTTGCGGTATACTGTGAAAGTTGCCTTCTCCAGCATGGGATCAATTAACAATCTATCTTCTAGAGTGGAGTGATCAGGGATGAGTGTGCCCCGCTGGATGTGTCTCTGTAAGGCGTGTGTCAACCTCAAATAATTATACCTTTGAGCTGGGGAGAGTTATATTCCAGCTGAAGATCTTTGAAGGGTAGTGGGCCACATTTCTCCACACATCTCCTAGTCGTTCAATGGCTATAGTCTGCCAACCTCTGAAGCCCTTTAAAGAGGCCACCTCCCCCAGTAAGTCTGCTTACCACAAGGGTGTCCAACTGGCGAGCCTACCCTGCCATCCCAGACACCTATTTGCATACCGCTAACATGCCACCACTGTCGCGGTATGCACAGGCCACTCTGCGCATGCCTTGTGGGCGTATAGGAGTGGCCGCCCTGTCCACTCTGTAGCCCGGCTCACTGTGGTCAGCATAGACCCATTCATTTATAACTAGCATCTGAGAGGCCCAATAGTATAGCTTAATATCAGGCACCGCTAGTCTGCCCGCGTATTCTCCTCTCTGTAATTTGTTGAGTGCTAATCTGGGTGGGTCCCCCTGCTACACCTGCGTCCTGACCTCCTGGGCCACGCGCTTGAAGAATGTCAGAGGGACTGGGCAGGGGGTATTTGCAGGGCATACAGGAGACACGGCAGGGTCACCATTTTATACAAGGCTGCTCTGCCCATAAGGGGCAGTGGCAGGGTGCGCCAATGAAGTGCATCTTAGCTGAGCCTATCCATTGGGGGGAGGGGGAGATTTCTCTGCAGGAACACCTGGTGATCTCTGGACATATAAATTCCCAAATATTTAAACTCCTCCGTCACCACCGGCGCAGCACACTTAGCGGGCAGTCTTTACGGGGGCCCGGACAGCGGAAACACCACCGACATATACCAATTAATGGTATATCGGAGAAGCTCCCAAACAATTAAAATATGTGAAGTACCCTTGCCATGGAGTAGTACAGCCTTGCAAGATATAAGAGTAAGTCATCCGCATAAAGTGAAATTCGCTCCTCCCACCCCCGGTGCTTCTATGCCCCAGATCATAGGGTCAATTCTATCCAGTGCGCCAGGGGCTCCATCGCTAGGGCAAATAATAATGGCGACAGGGGGCAACCCTGCCTAGTGCCTCTACGCAACTGGAAGGGTCTCAGTGCCCCACTGACTCTTACCCTGGACCGAGGGTCCTGGAAGAGGTGACGCATCCAACGGCAAAAATTAGGACCAAAACCCAGTCTATTGAGCACCATGAATAAATAGGGCCACTATTTGCTATTGAAAGCCATTGACGCATCTAGTGACACCAATGCCGTCTGTTGGGCCGGAGGGTCTCTTGTCAAGTGGAGTAGTACGTATAATCTTCGTAGGTTATGGCAAGTGCTTCAGGAGGGCATAAAGCCGGACTGGTTTATATGGACAACCTCGGTATTGGCGGACACCAGTCTATTGGCAAAGGCCTTTGCCAGCACCTTTGCCTCAACGTTAAGTAAGAAGATCAGCCGATATGAACCGCATTGGTCCGGAGGCTTCCCAGTCTTAAGTATAACTACAATGGTGGCCTCACGCCTGTCGGCTGGTAGTGGCCCCGTCTCTCGCGCCTCTAATAGCATCTTTAATAAAGGTGTCATTATGGAAGACTGGCATGGATACAACATAACTGGAAGCCCATTCAGGCCCACTACCTTACCTGATTTGAGGGATCCCAGCGATTCTGCAGTGAGGTCAGCATCTAGGGCCTCACGCACCTCCTTAGTGTGGGCATCGCAAACTCTCTCAGTAATTCCTGTTGTTTTCAGATCTTGTACTCTTTGATGCATATATACCTTCATAGTAGGTAGCGAAAGTCTTGGCTATTTCAACACTGGATGTCTGGAATGTCCTGTCTTTATCTCTAACCCCTACCACCCATGATCATTCCCGGTCTTGCTTTTTTAGCCAGGCCAACAGCTTTGAGGCCTTATCACCCACATCATACAGTCAGTGTTGCTTTGCCAGTGCATACACTTTCGCTTCCCCTTGAGCCAAAGCACGCAGTGCTAATCCGTGCGCTGATCAGCGATGGCACCGCCTGCTACCTCGGCCTCCACTGAAGTATTTCCTGTTCTAATGACTTGATTTGTAGGGATTCCTCTTTCCTTTTGGCCCCAATTAGTGCCAGTACCTGCCCCCTCAATATCACCTTATATGCCTCCCAAATAGCCAGATGCGACTCCACCGACCCAACATTCTCTTTAAAGTAGAAGTCTGACCCTTCCCGTATTTTATCTCGGAGTTTGGGGTCCAGTAGCTGCCAGGTGTCAATCCTAGGGAATGGTGCTCTATTGAGGATGGATCACGAATGGTAACCCCCACTGGGGAGTGGTCTGAAATACCCCTGACCATATGTATTAGGGATGTAAATTCCCCTACTTTGTCATTTTGCATATGGAGAATCATTTCTAAAGAAGGAATCATGCTGCGCTGAATAAAATGTGTACTGCTGTGTCAAAGGGTTGTGTGTCCTTCAAAGGTCTGTTATGCCCATGGCTAACAAGAAATTCAACAAGTCTTGTTCTCTCTGCTGGCCCGCCTGTGCGCTGGCTCGGTCTAACTCCAGGTCTATTACTGTGTTTGCATCGCCTCCCGTCAAAATGGTGCCTGGGGGCAGTCCTATAAGGATCCCACTAATCTTTGGGTGGGTGATAGTGTGTAGCCTGGCGGGTATTTATAACGAGAACAGAGCTATTGACCGCCCTTCCCACCTGCCCGGCACCATAGCGGAGGAACTGGCATCGTCAGTCCATGTGCCAGTTATAGTCAGGGGTAGCGTATTGTATATTAGGATTCCCACCCCCCGAGCACCAGTCAAATACCCGGAGTGTGCCTAAAGCTTGTAACCAAATCTGTCCATTGCCCTTCAGCGGCTCCCCCAAGGTGAGATTCTTGTATCAGTACTATAACTGGGGAGTGTTGTTTAATTTATTGAAGGACAAGCGTCGGTTGGATTTTATTCCCCAGTCCATTCACATTCCAGGACCACACACGTGTATTAGCCGGTTGCCTCATACACCTGGTCAAAATAAATACACATTACAGAGCTACTACCCGCCCTGGATGATCCCATGTAGACAAATATGGCAATTCGGTTATAGTGGTCTTGAGTAACAATACAAACATACAATATACAATTAAACGCCATACCCAACTCCCCCTCCCTGCAGCCCTGCTAGGTGAGTAACAAAGCTACCACCTCCCCAACATGCAGAGTACCTGTCACCCTAACTGTGTGGTGGTAACCCTTGGTGAGGTGTGGTGAGCCAGCCTCCAGCAGAAGATACTTAACTCTGCTGTTGAATAATGCAAAACCCCATGTCATTTCCATCAGAGTCATCTTTTTGCAAATGCTACTTACCAGTATGCATCTGTTCTTGGCATGTAGGGCTGCTGACATTCATATCTGTGCATAGATCGCCGCCTAGTGTTGGGTCCGGATGATTGCACATTGTTGTCCTGGAAGAGTCTTCGAAGTATCACTAGATAGGTGGCTCCTCCCCTGGACTACAGTGCGCATGGGCATCGCCTCCATCCCCAGATTGTTTTTAGCCATTGGCAGAGATGGAGTGAAGTATGTGAATGATGCCCATGCTAAGAGCATATAAATATATGTAAATGAATGCTGCAGCTGCTACAGGCGCCGGGGAGGAGGGCGGGCGATATGAATGTCAGCAGCCCTACATGCCAAGAACAGATGCATACTGGTAAGTAGCATTTGCAGTTCGAGGCATGTGGGCTGCTGAATTCATATCTGTGCATAGAATACATAGCAGTCCCTCCATTAGCGGCGGCCGCCCGTGCCAGCTGCAGCCGTCTGAAAAAGCGTTTTGAGAACAGCCTGGCCAACAGCTGCCTGTTTAGAGTGCACATCTACACAGTAATGCTTTGTGAAAGTATGTGTGGTTGACCGTGTAGCTGCTCTACAAATATCTTCCAAGGGAATGTTACCTAGAAAAGCCATAGAGGCCCCCAACTTTCTAGTGGAGTGGGCTCTTGGTGGAATTGTGAGAGTGCGTTTAGCTTTAGCGTAACAGATCTGAATGCATTTCACTATCCACCTAGCGATCCCAGCTTTGGAGATAGCGTTTCCCTTGTGGTGTGTGGCAAAAGCAACGAAAAGCTGCTTTGTTTTGCGAAAATCCTTTGTCCTGTCTACATAGTACATCAAGGCTCTCTTAACGTCAAGGGTGTGGAGCATCCGCTCCGCCAGCGTCTCTGGGTTCCGGAAAAACACTGGCAACTCAATTGTCTGGTTTATATGGAATTGAGATACCACCTTGGGTAAGAATTTAGGGTTAGTGCGGAGCACAACCCTGTTAGCGTGTACCTGGAAGAAAGGTTCTTGGATGGTGAGCGCCTGCAGCTCGCTAACCCTCCGTAGCGATGTGATTGCTACTAAGAACGCAACCTTCCAAGTTAGGAACTGAAGCTCACAAGAGTGCAGTGGCTCGAAGGGAGGACCCATCAGTCTGGTAAGAACCACATTGAGGTTCCATTCTGGAGCTGGTGGTGTCCTTGGTGGAATGACCCTCTTGAGTCCTTCCAAAAAAGCCTTGATCGCAGGGACCTTAAAGAGCGACAGATGTTGCCTATTCTGGAGGTATGCTGCCATAGCAGACAGGTGAATGCGGATGGAAGAGTACGCCAAATTGCATTGATACAGGTGGAACAGGTAACAAATGATGTTTTGAATGGAAGCATCTAGCGGGTCAATATTGTGGTTAACACAGTAGATGACAAACCTCTTCCATTTAGCCGCATAGCAAGCTCTAGTAGTGGGCTTCCTTGCCTCTCGAATGATGTCCATGCAATCGGGAGGAAGATTGAGGTAGCCAAACTCTAGGACTTCAGGAGCTAGATCGCCAGGTTGAGCTGTTGCGGATCTGGGTGCTGAATGTCGCCATGGCTCTGCGTCAGAAGGCTGGGGGTGAGATGAAGCCTCTGATGCGGTACCACGGAGAGTTCCAGAAACGTGGTGTACCATGGTTGGCGAGCCCATGTTGGAGCAACCAGGATGAGAGTCATCGAGTGCTGCCTGAGTTTGCGTGCCACCAGCGGTATCAGAGGTGCTGGGGGAAAAGCGTACGCAAATCTGCCTGACCAGTTCATCCACATCGCATTGCCCTGTGATTGCGGGTGTGGGAACCTGGCGGCGAAGCTTTGGCATTTTGCGTTCTCTTTCGTGGCGAACAGGTCTATCTCTGGATGACCCCACTTTTGGAAGTACGGTTGGAGTACTGATGGATGTATCTCCCACTCGTGCATTTGATGGCTGTGCCTGCTGAGCAGATCCGCCATCTGATTGTCCTTGCCCGGGAGATGCTTTGCCATGAGGAAGATGTTCCTCTGAATGGCCCACTTCCACATGCTCTGAGCCAGATGAGACAGCTGTGGAGAATGTGTGCCTCCCTGCTTCTGGATGTAGTACATGGCCGTCATGTTGTCCGTCCGGATCAACACGACCTTGTTGCACAGATGTACTTTGAACGCCTTTAAGGCCATGAAGACTGCCATCAGTTCCAACACATTGATGTGCATCCTCCTTTGCTGTAGTGTCCATAGTCCCTGCACCGTGTACTGGAGTACATGCGCTCCCCATCCCTGGAGAGAGGCGTCCGTTGTCAGGACAATCTGTGGCACAGGCTCCTGGAATGGTCGGCCCTTGCAAAGGTTTTGTGGATTCCACCAATGCAGAGAGTTGTATGCCCGACCGCTCACCAACACTCGGTCTGTAAGTTGCCCATGAGCCTGAGTCCACTGACGTGCAAGGCACTCCTGAAGCAGACGCATATGTAGTCTCGCGTGCGGGACGATGGAGATGCAGGAGGCCATCATGCCTATCAACTGCATGAACACTTTCGCTGGAAGCGAGTGTTGAGGTCTGAATCGTTGGATCAGCGCCTGAATACTGGCGATTCTCACTGAATTTGGCTGCGCAGTGGCTGCCAGAGTGTCGATAGTCGCGCCCAGATACTGTCGCACGTGGGCGGGCTGGAGATGGGACTTGGGGTAGTTCAGAGAGAATCCCAGATCGTGCAGGAGATGAATGGTGCGTGACACATGGTCGACGCACTGTTGTTCTGTCTTTGCTTGAATGAGCCAGTCGTCCAGGTAGGGGTAGACATGGACGTTCTGGCGCCGGAGATGAAACGCCACGGTCGCCAGGCACTTTGTAAATACCCTCGGTGCCGTGGTGACCCCGAACGGCAGAACCCTGAACTGGTAATGCTGGTCTTGAATCGTGAACCTGAGATACTTCCTGTGGGAAGGATGCAGTGGGATATGAAAATATGCATCTTTCAGATCCAGCGTAGCCAGGAAGTCCCCTTGTTGAAGCAGAGGGAGTACTTGCTGTAACGTGAGCATATGGAAGTGCTCCGAGAGAATGTACCAGTTGAGGGGCCTGAGGTCCAGGATGGGCCTGAGGGATCCATCCTTTTTGGGGATTAGAAAATACAGGGAGTAAACCCCTGTTCCCCTTTCCTGCAATGGAACGGGCTCTATTGCCCCTTTTTGCAGCATGGCCAGGACTTGCTGCAACAAGGTCAAGTGCTCGCCGGACATAGGACGGCTTCTTGGGGGTATGTTTGGTGGAATGGAAGTAAGTTCCAGACAATAACCGTACTGGATAAGAGACTTGACCCACCTGTCCGTGGTGATGGATTTCCACGCGGGCAGGAACTGCTGGAGTCTCCCCCCGACCGGTGTTGTATGGTCGGGGGGCAGTGACAAGACGTCACTGTTTGTTGGCGGTGGTGGACCTGGAGCTGTTGTTTCCACGTCCCCTGCCCTTGATGTTATTGCCTCTGTAGCCACCTCTACCCTTGTTGTTGTATGAGGGTTGGGTGTTACTTTTGTAATACTGGGTGGACTGCGATGCCTGACCCCTTGAGGCGCCTCTGGAATTGGAGCGACGAAAGGAACCGCTCCGAAACTGCTGAGACTGGAGGGCCCCCATAGACTTGGCAGTGTCCGTATCTTTCTTCATCTTCCAGCGTCGCATCCACCTCAGGGCCAAATAGGTGGTCAGGATAACAGTTTGGTTCAGTATTGTCGTTTGAATATCGGGCTTGAACCCTGAAATTCTCAGCCAAGCATGCCGTCTAAGCAACACACTAGTGTTGATTGCCCTGGAGGCCGTATCAGCCACATCCAGCGCACATTTTATGGATGCATTTGTGATGAGCTTGCCTTCCTGAATAAGCATTTCTCCTGCCTCCTTGTACTGGTCGGGCAGGTGTTGCAGTAGTGTTTCTAAGGTATCATAATGAGCCCTATCATAGCGTGCAAGTAGGGCCTGTGTGTTTGAGATTCTCCAAATGTTTGCTGCCTGTGCAGCAATTCGTTTCCCAGAGGCCTCGAAGATCTTGGACTCTTTGTCTGGGGGAGGAGCGTCACCAGTGGTCTGCGAGTTCGCCCTCTTCCGAGCGTTGGATACAACCAACGAGTCCAGTGGCAAGTGTCCCTTGATGTATGTGGGATCCGAGGGCGCTGCCTTATATTTTCTGTCAATGCGAGGGTTGATGACACGCGCCCGGGTGGGCTCCCTGAAGACCTCCGTTGCGTGTTTTAGCACCCCCTTAAGCATCGGCAGTGTCTTGACTGACTTTTCGGCTACTGAGAAAGTGTCAAATAAAAAGTCCACATCCACCGGGTCCGAGTGCAGCTCGACGTCGTGGTTAGCCGCAGCTCTCTCGAGGAGAGCGTTGAAGGCCGCTGAGTCCTCCGTCGGTGAGGTCTTTGCCGCAAATAGCTGCGGTTCCTGACCCGATTGCGGGTCGTCTGGGTCGGCTCCGGCAGACCAAGGAGCAGGTTCCTCCTCCGGATCAGAGTACGCCGGATAGTTGTACTCGTCGTACTCCTCATCGTCACCTTCCCCTGCATTAGAATAAGTAGGAGAACGTTCTACATGTGTGGGAGACGAAGGCTCCATAGGGTCCGAAGCACCCGTCGAGTCCTTCTTGTTCTTAAGAGGAATCCGAAAATGCTCCAGCACCGGTTCCGCGGTGATTCTTCTCTTGAGGAGGGACAATTTCCCAGTATTGGCGTCGATGACGACCTCTCGGCGCTCTTCCTCTGCGAGTGGCTGGAGCCGAGGCTTCGACACCCCTAACGCCGCCTTGGACGTCGATGTCTCTTTCGAGGGCACGTCCGCCCCCTGCTTCGGAGCGAAGGCCTTCGGCGCCGATTTCGGCGGCAGGGTGTAGCGAATAGGCGTCTGCGCCTTCGCCAGCTTCGATGCGGGCTTCGGCTTCACTCCCTCCGGCTCGAGAACTTCAGCGCTTCGAATCCGTTGGAGGGATTCCACTACCTTCTTCGCCAATACCGGAGAGGGCTTGACTGTCTTGTGAGCTCTCCCGGAGTCGGGAGTCGAGTCAGCCGGGGGCAGTGTCTTCGGAGTCGACACCTTTCCATCCTTGGTTCCGACGGTCGGAGCCGGTACAGCCGGAGCCGTGGAATCGCTTTGGCGTTTCTTCTGAGCCTTTTTTGGGTCGTCGACCCCCAATGTCTTCGGCGCCGACGCAGCCGCGTCGGCCGCCTTTGGTTTCGGCGTCGACCCCGAGGCCTTGGGGTCGGCCATCTTGGCGTGGCTCTTCAAGTCGGCCATCTTGATTGCCTTAGGTGTTGACACCTCCCGAGCCTTCTGCACCATCAATGGAGCTTTCACTTTCGGTTTCGAAACCGACTGCGTGGATCCCGATGGCTTCACTTTCGCTTCCTTCAACGGGAGTGGCCCCTCCGAAATGTCCATGGCCGGGCCGAGAGGCGGGGCTGCTGGACTAGTAACGAGGTCTTGGGTAAGGCCCGAAGGCGATCCCTCGACCTGGGCCGTGTCTCGGGGATTAACCCCTGAGTCAGTTTGGGGATGCTCTTCCTCCGAGCTATCCCCCACGGTGGCAATGGCCTCATCGTCATCCCCTACCTCGTCGCCGGCTTCATAAAAGTCTGCATCTTCCGCGTCGCCGGTTTCCTCTTCCTCCGACGCAGGGTTAGAGTCCGAAACTTCAAAACCTTCGAAGATGTTGTCCGGCAGGCTCGCAGGGGGTTCCGCCAACTGGGCCTGGAGCCGAGCGGCGCGACGCTGCTTTAGGGTCTTCTTGCACCGGAACTTTGAACAGGCCATACACCTGGTCTCGTCATGTTTCGGTGATAAACACTTGTTGCACACAGGGTGCACGTCGAGGTGTGAATATTTGGAATTGCACACCGGGCACTTCTTGAACGGAGTACGTTCCATGATAGGAACTTCGAGCGTCGAGTAGGCCCGTCCGCGCCGAGAGCACGCGGAGGGGCAGAGAGTGTTCAGAGCTGAGAATAAGATAACCCAAACGAAACAGTACTGACGCCCAGCCTAAAGACCGTTAGGTCTCAAGTAGAAACAGAAAAGTACTATCGGTTCCGACAGCGGGACCGAAACACATCCGAACCCAATGGCGGAAAAAAACAATCTGGGGATGGAGGCGATGCCCATGCGCACTGTAGTCCAGGGGAGGAGCCACCTATCTCGTGATACTTCGAAGACTCTTCCAGGACAACAATGTGCAATCATCCGGACCCAACACTAGGCGGCGATCTATGCACAGATATGAATTCAGCAGCCCACATGCCTCGAACCTATCAGCTCCCGACAGAAGTCACGTGGGGGGCAGCAGGCATTTCATCGTGATAAGTGTCTGTTCGATACCAGTGTCAATTTAGGCCAGTTTTTTCACTCTTTCATCCCTGGGCCATTGCCCGCCCCTCCCGATCTATACAGTACGAAGGGGAACACCTCTGGCATTTGTAGGCACCCTCTTCTTGTTCACTTATCTGTTCTTTGTCTCCGAGTTGGGCTGCTGGGCTCGTGGCTCACATCTCGTCTGCCTGGGTTATGCTCTTTCAAGATTGGCGTTTGAGTTCTGTCTCCTTTCTGCGCCAGCCTTCTAGCCAGTCGTTTGCTTCAGCTGGCGAGTTGAAGAAGTACGATTTCCCATTGTCGATGATTTTCAGTTTTGCTGGAAACAGCATAATGTATTTTACATTTTGCTTGCAGAGGGCCCTTTTTACCACATCAAAGGCGCGTCTCTGCCACTGGAACTGAAGCATGAAATCATTTTTCAGGTCACCGTGCCTGTGTGCCACCTGTAGGATGGCATCCCTCTCTCTGAAATTAAGTATACGTACTATAATCGTGCAGGGGGGCGCCCCCGGCTGAGGTCGCGCTACCAGGGCCCGGTGTGGTCTCTCCAACGAGAAGAAGGCAGACAGGCGACCAGGCTTTAGTTTGTTTAGGGTCAAATCTTCCAGCAGGAGGTCCATCAAGGGCCCCTGAATTCCATGCAGGACTCCTATCATACGAATATTGTTCCTTCGGACCCTGCCCTCTAGATAGCCAAGCCTTGCTACTCCAACCGTTTTGTTTCGGATTGCAGGCCACAAAAGTCCACCTCCGTCGGTCATTTTTCTGACATCTTCGGAAGATCCGCCATGAGTAGAGTAACCTCTTCGGTAACCAAATATAGTTTGGGTTTCAGGGTTCCCCTAAAGCCTCTAACAGCCAGCATAATGTCTCTTAAGAAGAGGTCAGGGGCTGGATATCCAACTTGGCCGGCAATGTTCCATCCGCAGCCTCCTCCACACGGCCCATTGACACTGTGTATTTGTTGATGTGGAATGTGATACTGGAGGAACCAGGTATCTTCAGCTCCAGCAGGTGCGGTCGTCCTACAGGATCTCGCCCTCTGGCCAGCGCTGTATGGAGGCGCAGGTGTGCCACACCGCTGTGCGCGTTCTCAACAGCCGGGCCCCTCACTTACCCCCTCCAGGCGATTTCCGTCTGGCAGGACGCATTCATTGTGTCATCGCCGGGGCCGCCTTTGTGTGGTACAGAAGTCTGAGGCCGCAGGCGCCTTCGCTGTTGTTTGCTTGCACCCACCTTATGTTTAGACCGCCCAGGAGCCAGGCTTTGCCAAGCCAAGCAGGCTAGTGGGACCCCCAGCCATCAGACCGCTTGGTCCTATTCACGGAGGTCCCAGCAGTGTTCGTTGTTACTGGCGATTAGCACAGGGGTCATAGGACAGTCCGGGCCAAGCACTATTGCGCTGCTGTTTTAGAAGGAACTTTCGCACCACACCTGGGTTATCTGCAAGCGACAAACGCTCTGTTGCCTCATATGTACTCTGGAGCAGTGTTTCTGGGCTCGCTGCACGCCCCTCTTATAAGCGACATTTCTACACACTGTCACAACATGATGCGATCCCAAGGGGTGAAGCGAGTTGGCACAGCTTCTCTGTTGTTTCATCCGCTACCTCCTATTACACTTCAGTGCACTCCACTCCTTCCAGGCCCTGGCCTTCAGTGTCGATGCCGGCTGCAGTGGCCGACTCCGCTCAGCAGCATGGCCCTCCAGCTTACCGCTGCCGCCTCCTCTGGGCCTCTGTCGCACTCGGAGTTATCCAGATGCCGCCTTCTTGCCGCCCGGGTCTGCCTTGCTGCCCACCTTTACTTCGGCGGAGCACCTTTGCGGGGTTCTCCTTGTCAATTATGGAGGCGGCCACTACGTCCTCAGCTGCCTCCTTCTTGCTGATGCTTTCAGACAACGGATAATAGCGGATTTCTGGGGCTTAACACTGGCGACTAGCACAGCGCTATCAGATTGCTGCCACCATCTCTGGCTGCTACCACGCCCCCAACCGGGACTATTCTTAGCAGCAGGAGTAACTATCACTTCAGGTGATGTTCCCTTACCTATGGAAAACTGACTGTAAGATACACCAGTATGGGTATACAGCACCCCCTTTAAGTACTCTGCGGAGCACCCCCTTCCTTGAGCAAGAACTTCGAATTGGAACAAATCAGGATTTTTTTAAAGATCTTTTTTTTTATGTACAACAAGCAAAATTGAGGTGACTTCTGGCAGCATGTTACTCAATAAGAAAACAAAAATGGTGACTAAAGTCCCACCCAAACTCTGCAACCCCCACTCCCAACCTCCCCCTTAACAGCTCATAAGGCAGCGATAAAGTCCAGATGCCGTTTATTCCTGGCCTCCCCAGTGACATAAGCAATTGAAGTACACAGATCCCCTGGATATGCATTCCATTTCCCCTATATTCTAACCCATTTATTTGGACAAGCCCTGCCCACATAGACCACTCTCTCTATGCCTGCATACAGCAGTCCATGCCACTCTTCCAATCACTTAGGCATGGTGGTAACTCAGCCCCCCAATCATACAGCATTGCATTTAGCAACCAACAACCCCAGTGTAAGCAGAGACGGTCCATACAGGTGAGATCTGTTTGATGACAAATATTCAGGAGGCACCATTATGCTGACGATCCCATATCACTTTCACATACTCCATTGAGACATCTGATCACCTCGCCCTAATGGGAAACACCCTTTTGGAAGAAGCCGGAATCACGTTGTGCCAACTTAGCGCCCGCAAAAGAATGAATGCAGCATTAGCACGCATTCGTTCAGCACGCAATTCTTAACAACAACTTGCTTTTAGGGGAGCACATTGGAGGAATGGTGTTGGATGGATTTTAAGTCCAACACCATCCCTACTGTTGCGCAGACTGGAGTTGGAATAGTAAATTCAACTATTCCAACATCCAGCACCCCCATAAGGCAAGTTGTTAAAATGACTTGCATGCTCAACAAATCGGTCCTAAAGACACGTTGGTTCAAAAGATGGCGTTCAGAATACATGCCTCCTAAATGCATGCGGAATACGGTCACACATTCCGCTCTAATATCTTTGAAGCAATGGACAACTCCTAAACATAAAAATGTTTTCTATCCAGCCCATATTTCTTGGGACACAATGCTGTATCTGTTCTCCCGATATTTACCAATGTGGTATAAGTGTAATGAGAACTATGGAGGATTTTGAGCTGCACCAACCGGAATTGTGATCGAACGGCCACCTCCCAGGGGACACCAAAGCCTCAGGCCACTCATCATCCTCCAGCCTCCCTAAATCACACTCCCATTTCACTTGCAGGCGGATCAAAGGTTCAGCGGACTTTTTTAACAATTATTGTATGCATAAAAGTGGAGTGATTTTGATCTCAATTTTACACTATTTTTCCAGACGGGGGATGTTAATCCCCTGTCTAAGATTTTGGAAACAGTTTGTGTTAGTTCTCTTTCAAATATCATTTTAGACTGTTCCTCAGACACAGTCTTTGTTCAAATTGATGTCTCTTCGAGAAGGTAGTAATGGGGCTGCTCCAAGCAGGAGTATCCAAAACAGATTAATGAAGAGAGTAATTTCTGCACCTAGCAGCCATAAGCCACCCTGAAGCAGCAATCAGAAACAGACTAAAGGGTAGGCCTTACCTACAAACTACCCCACTCTAAACAACAGATACTGCAATTTCTTCCCTCACCCCCGCCTTCTATCAAATGTCAGTGCTCGGGAAGAACTAATCAACTGACTTTTGCTAACAAGGTCCTCACTGAATTTAGAAGGTAGCCTCTGTCTCCACCCTACCGTATTTCAGTGTCTGGGTCCCCCTTATCAATCATCGGAATGAAGTCAATACACTTCCACTGTCTAGAGAAGGTGTATCCAACGTTCATCTTGTGCCATTCAACTCAGACTCAAAGACTCTCACTATACACAAAGTCCTACTACCATATACATTCTACAAACTGACCGCACATACATGCACTCGACACATGAACAAGAAAGTCAGTGCAAGGTGTGGGGTTTACATCAGCAGGGTCAGTGTCCGTGCTCTCTACTGACAGAGAAAAAGGGCTTTTTTATTATGAAGAATAATAAAAACTGAGAATGCTATCACTACTGCTTTTTGAGACTACCTCAAAGCTAGGACAGTAGTCCTACATCAGCTATGAGGGCAAGCGTGATGCATGCTATGAGGGCACCGCTAAAGTTCACAGGACAGATCTACGCCTTGCCTTACCTTGGACAGGCCCAGTCCCTTGCCTTACCTTGGACAGGCATAGGCCTCTATGTACATGCTAGATTAGTGTGGTTACATGAGCAAACAATAAGGCAGGATATTGGTATCATGATCAGTCGACAATCAGGTACTGTACATGGGGCACTGCAGTTCAAACATAGTGGTCTCAATCTTATCCATTTATGCACAAGCAACAATGAACAAGTACAAACATGATAGATAATAATCGCTAAATCGTCACCACAGTGTTTATATGTTCCATCTCTACTCTTGTTAGCCGACCATGATTCTCTGAGCTCTAACAGGTTGAGGAACAAAAATCATATTTGTAAAAATGCAGACCTAAGTTTGCAGGCAAAGGGGTTTTCCAATAGATGGCGAAAGAATTTCAGGGTGCCTTGTTTGATATATACTTTGCTTTTTGCCAAGTGCTAACATTTTTCCAGTCTTTAGCTTTTGACGAGAACTTGACGTTTAGTGTAGAACTTAAAAACAATCACAGCGGATGAATAATGCCATGAGGAGTGTAAGTTGAAAATCTTTAAAGACCCCATTCAATATGGTGCTCATTTGTGGGAGGAAAGTGTCTAACTTGGGGGGGGGGGGGAGGGGGGAGGGTGGGTGGGGAGGTTTCACAATATGTTCCCCCTGATGACGGTGTAAAGATGAAATAACAAGGCTGCCATGCTCATAAAACTTTTCTTGGAAGGTGGGATTTTGTGCTAGCTTTATCCTCACCCATGGAAGAGTATAACGGTTGAATGGCTTTCAAAACTAATGAGGGGATCCCCTAGTTTGGAACTTTTTGCCATAGGATGTGCCTATAGATGCTGTAAACAGCAATGCAGTAATACAACATGCAAAGATGTTCATATTCCTTTGTCAAATTGTATAGTATACTATTAGGACAAGTTACTGTGTTCTGTTATCCAATTCTCAAGTTCAATTAACATAATACATAAAAACAACTTTGAATAGTAGTCTAAAGGTGCCATTATCCTATAATTTGATAACACCGTGGGTTCCCCACTTCTTTAGATTTGGGTGCAAGCTTGAGTATTTCTATTAAGTTTGAGATCATCAGGGAATCTCGACAAGGGCTAGCGAGGAAGATCAGTTTTGAGGGTCAACTAAAAAAAAAAAAAAAAATTATTAAATCGTTATATATCACTTGATCAGATTTCTAAGATTTTATCAACTGTTCCAACCCGTTCCAACTGTTCCAACCCGGTATTTGAGAAGACAATTTCAACTACCCACTTGGAACTTAAGTACTATAGGCCAGATGTACATAGCATTTTTCAGGCCACAAAGGGGAAACAAAGTTTTTTCAAATATACAAAAAGCGATTCTGTAACGTATTACCAAACTGCAATTTGCTTTTGCTATTTGGACTTTGGAAGGGGCATGTTTCGGGTGTTTGATACAAACACCGAATCGGCATGGTATGTATTACTATTTTGCGACTGAATTGCGGTGGCAAAACAGTAATGTGTTTAGGGTGGGTGTGGGATTTGGGTGGCAAGGGTAATTTTAGGGTTTAGGGTGGTATGGGTTTTTGGGTGACAAGGGTAATTTTAGGGCTAAGGGTGGGTGTGGGCTTTTGGGCGGCAAGGGTATTTTTAGGGTGGGTATGGGCTTTTGGGCAGCAAGGGCAATTTTACGGCTTAGGGTGGGTATGGGGTTTTGAGTGACAAGGGTACTTTACAGCTTAGTGTGGGATTTTGGGTGGCAAGGGTAATTTCAGCGTTTAGGGTGGGTATGGGGTTTTGGGTGGCAAGGTTTTTTAGGGTTTATATTTCTGGTAGGCAGGGGTAATTTTAGGATGGGTTTGGGTGGTAAGGTAGGGTTTAGGGCGTGTACTGGTTTCTGGATAGCAAGGGTAATTTTAGGTTGGGTATGAGTTTTTCGATGGCAAGGGGTTTTTAAGGTGGTTTGGGTTTTTCAGGGTTTGGGGTGAGTATGGGTGTTTGGTGGCAAGGAGATATATATATATATATATTCACTGAAAAAACCATAGGTTTTAGGCCTTATATAGTTAGGAATTAGCATTTAAAAAACCTTGAAAATTTACTGAAAAAAACATAGGTTTCAGGCCTTATATAGTTAGGAATTAACATATAAAAAACCCATTGAAATTGCTCCTATATAGTTAGTTGGACTAACTATATTTGGCGCACCCGCAATCCACTGCTGATGAGGTCACATATTACATCATTCATGACATGGTCAGTGACATCACTGATGACATCACTGATGACATCTCAAATGACATCACTGATGACATCTCATTTGATGGGTGTTTGAGTAGGTGTTTGGATAAATGAGTTGGTGTGTGAGTGGTGGCATTGGAGAGTGTCTGTGTGAATGCTTGTATGGGTGAGTACGCAGATGTGTAAGTGCTTGTATGGATGTGCGAATGGGTATGTAAGTGGTTGTGTGGGTGAGTGAGTGTGTGTGTGTGTGTAAGGGCTTGTATAGCTGTGTTGAGATGCTGACTGAGTGAGTAATTGTGTGTGTGAGTGACTTTCCAGGTAAATAAGTGGGTGTATGAGTAGCTCTATAGGTGAGTGTGTGGTTTTGTCACTGGTTGTATGTGTAAGTTATGTGGGGCCCCCATGGCTCCCCAGCAGACCTGGGGACCACCACCTTCCCCGGGGGCAAAAATAAAGTTCGTGCGGGGTCCGTGGGGCACAGTTTGCTATGGTTTGGAGCGAGTGGTAATGCTTCCACCAAGCCATAGCAAACAGCTATGTCCCAGGGTGGGAACCCCGGGACATAGCAGGAGCTGGCCCTGAGGGGTGGCGGTCCCTGGGGTCATTTATGGCTACAGGTGGAGGGCCGTGTGGCCCCTTCCACTAGACTACACAGCCCCGGGGAGGTATTGCTCCAAGGGGGTCGCGCACCCCCCCGGTCTTTGATTATAAAGAGTTGCCCCAAGGAAGTGGCTGTCCCCAGGGGTGCCCCACAGACCCCTGCAGTAACTTAATGTTTGCCCTGGGGAGGTGGCAGTACCCAGGACACGGGGTTGCCAAACAGGCATTTTTATTATTAATAAGCCCTGGGGAGGTAGTGGTCAATGGGGCATAATAAACCTGAGGAGGGGGTAGGCTCATGCGAACCCCCACCTTAACTTCCAGGACCTGGCCCATCCAAGGGAGCCATTATTAGCAACGCGCGGAAGCCAGTGCTTCGATTTTTTTGGGGGGATTTTCACTGGGATTCGACTTCTATTGCGACTCCCGCCGAAAATTTTAATAAATGTTTTTGGGGCTCTATAGTATCCCTGTGGGACACCCCACCAAGAGCCCTAGGGGGGGTAGGATTTTTCTCCGGTGCCCACTTTACTTTTTTCTTATGTTTTTTTCTTGTGACTCGGTTCAATTGGGTCACAAGATGGCTGCCAACACTTACTGGTTTGAAGTGTTGGCAGTCAATCAGACCTCAGCACGAGATCAAAGGGGTCACGGATCTGTTGTCCCTATATAAACAACTGGACATTTCTTTAAATAATTCAGCATCTACTAAACGGATTTAGACCTTTTAACAAAAAGGTCACTTTCTGGACCAACAACTATCTTTCTGACAAATTTGTTGTAACTCGGTTCAGCAGTTCAGGTGGTAGCCGTATCTGAAGGTCCTATAGAAATTAACACTGGGAAACGTGTTTTGGGACCCCCCTTTTCTCTGCCCCCACTTGACAGATCACCAAGAAATTTTCAAGACACCACCTAAGGTGAGTGTCAAATTAGTTCTGAAAATGTTGTGCAGATACGTCAAACAATGCCAAAGTTATTGGCAAATGAAAAACGCTCTTCCCAACAATAACTACCTACTGGCTATAGCCAGTAGGAGATATAGATAGATAGATAGATAGATAGATAGATAGATAGATAGATAGATAGATAGATAGATAGATAGATAGATAGATAGATTATACTTACCATTAGAAGTTTACCACGCATATGTCTTTACCAAGCTTGACATTTTCTTTGTAAAGGCATACACGTGTACAAGACGTGTGCATTGTAATGACAGTGTTACAAAAGCATGCGTTGCAATGGCATGCGTGATTCCGTTATACAAATCTGATTGGTGTCATACTCCAAGACTGTAAGACAATTTATGTAAAGAATAAATCTCAGTCTCAAGAGGTCTACAGAAGTATATGCAATGTAGAATGCTGAGGTTAATTAGTCCTCTTATGGGTCCAGTATACTGTCAGGAAGGTGGAGGTATGGACACACAGGTTTTTACCATACCATCCCAATGCTACTGCGATGAGGATGAAAAAAGGATTTGGAGCTCAATAATTCTGTAAATATGCAACCCAAGTGGACTCTGTAAGTGATTAATCTTTTGCCATGATATTCTGATGGTCATACAAAGAAATGCATTGCCGGAATTCTCGTGGACATGGAAAATGTGGACAGTACTGTGCTATCCAAAGGCAGACACGGAATGGCGATGGCGAACACGTGGGTGGAGAAACAGAGAAAGAAAGTTAAAGAAAGACAGCTAGAGAAAAAGAGCAAGAGAAAAAGGAGAGGTGAAAAAGGAGATGTGAGAAAGGAGATGTGAGAAAGGAGAGGTGAGAAAGGAGAGGCAAGAAAAGGTGCGGTGACTAAAGGGAGAGGCGTGAGAAAAGGGAGAGGCGTGACAAAAGGGAGAGGCGTGACAAAAGGGAGAGGCGTGAGAGAGGTGAGAAAAGGGAGAGGCGTGAGAAAAGGGAGAGGCGTGAGAAAAGGGAGAGGCGTGAGAAAAGGGAGAGGCGTGAGAAAAGGGAGAGGCGTGAGAAAAGGGAGAGGCGAGAAAAGGGAGAGGCGAGAAAAGGGAGAGGCGAGAAAAGGGAGAGGCATGAGAAAAGGGAGAGGTGAGGCGAGAAGAGGGATAGGAGAGAAAAGAGGTGAGAAAAGGGATGGGTGAGAAAAAGGAAAGGTGAGAAAAGAAGGGAGGTGTACATAAATTCATTTAACTGATTATTTACATTGTAGATAAACAAAGATACAAAGAGAGGTTTATCAGTATAATTTGCACCAGTGGTTTACATCTCCCGAGGCTGAGCTCGGAATCACAAAGCCACAGTTACGTGGCACACATACCTCGAGGTGGAGGGCCTGGGACGGGCTTGGGCTTGCTGCCGGTGAGGAGGAAATTTAAGGCTGCCTCCATGTTGTTGCCATAATCCATAAGTGCCTGTCTTGCTTCATCCTTGCTGAACCCCATTTCTGTTATGTGCTTCAGAGCCTTTTCATCAACCTGCAATTAAGGCAAAGCTGAATGCACTGACAATCTGAAGGCAGTGTGCACACTCATCGCAGAATACAGTGTCTTCTTTATCTTCAGCTGCCATTCACAGTCTTTCATGAATAACATTTAATTAAAACATTTATATTTAATGCTCACACAGTCCCATTTAATTTAACTTTGTAAAGCAAACGGGTTGTCGTTATTATGTGGCGAGCGGTAGCTGTGCTCAGAAAATGAAACCGGAATACGCAATTGCCAGCACACTTTAGTGTTTTCAATGACCCCGGCCTGCCCAAAATATCACAGCATATAAAGTGTTCTTATCTTTCACAGGAGTCTCGAATGATGCAGCAGATCGAAGGGCTCGCGCTCCTGTCCACAGAAGTGAGGCCTTTTGGCAAGAGAATAAAGATGAGCGCTTATCCTTGATTTCTTCGTAATTGGAAACCTAACCCCCTGGCTGCCTTTACCACTGTGATCCAGGACTGCGGTCAGAACTGTGGCTCGGGTTTCGGTAGCTTCACTAACGTTTTGCTCGAGTCACAAGCATACGTGCCAACCCTCCCGCTTCAGGCGGGAGACGACCGATGTCTGCATTCACACACCCGGTGCCTCGGCAGGCTGCAGCCGGGACTGATCTGGTCAGAGTGACTCGTAGTATTCACGGCCATTAACCTTCTACTGTGGCCCTCAGCAGCGTTGGATTGGTAACGAGGGCAATGCCCAAGGGGCCGGTGTCCAGTTCCAGCTGTGGGCTGCTTTTTTTAGCAGCCTGGGGGGCCGATTTGTGCTGTTTCTGTATTATTCAATGCCGCCAGCGGCCCAGTGGGTACCTGAGTGGCCTTTCTGAAGGTAAATGGGCGTCCATTACCTCCCTCTTATCAATGGCAGAGGTGTCCACTCCCTTTCTCTCGCTGGGCCGGCCAAATAATGTGTGCATATTGAGCTAGGTAGGGTGGCTGAGCTAAAGTGGCCTCACCTGTTTTCAGGTGTTTCACCACTGTAACCTAGTCCGTGCATTTTTTTAACCCCCCCAACCCCTTTTTAAAATAACATTTCGCTGAAGCAGTGTTTTGCAAGGCAATATGCAAATGTGGGCCGCTTTCTTTTAGCTTGCCCGGGCCGATTTTCAATCCCAATCCAACCCTGGCCCTCTGTCAACATTTTTGTCACCAAGATTCTGACGCGCTTTCTCCCTGCTCCTGGGTAAGGTGAGAAAAACTGCGTTTCCAGGGGCGGCTCCTCCACAGCATCGCCCTACTGCTTTATGATCAGTGCAGAGGAAAAAATAAAATGATAATAACGAAGCTGGTCAGAGCAGGGGCCTGGGGGAGGAGTGGTGAGCATACTCAAAGTGCGCATGAATATTCGACCGTCTGTCTTGGGCCAGGTAAACGTTGCGTTTTCCCCATAACCTGGTGGGGAACTGGCTCTCTGTCTCCGTCTGAGTGCCAAACCACGGCACTCGAGCCAATCATAACTCTGCGTTGAGATTAGCTTTGGGGAATTTAGGGTAACCAATGGCAATGCTGTATTGCAGCGCTGTCATTGGCTTAGGGAGCCTGGGGTCCCAGGTGTTTCCTGCACGGCGGAGAGGCTGCAGTGGGACCCGACCAGCAGTAAACTTTGCTTTTTTCTTTTGTATTTTTTTTTATTTTCTCAGGCTCCAGCCCCAGCCACCGTTCCCTACCAGCCGCCACTGTATGTTTCTGATATCTGATCCTACAGCAGCACACTAAGTCCCATACATATCAGTAGACCTAATTCAGGCCTCGATACAAGTCAATGGGAGAAAAACATTCTTCTGATTATTTGTTCGAAAAATCTCCCACTGAAACCTTTTAACCTGTTGGCATGGATATGCACAAATGTGTTGTGTCATAGGCACCAGGAAGGTGAGCAGAGAGATCCAAATGTGAGCAAGCTAAGGAGGTATCTATGGGAAAATGCTGGAGAATAACAGAGGTCAACAGGGGGTAAACCCTGATTAAACAGCACGTTTTAAATATAAGAGACTTAAGGGACTAGAGGATAGCAATGTTCTAAACGCTGCAAGGGTCAAAGAGGCAAATGCACTCAATATGCAGATATTTTAGTTTAGCTCACTTTTTCAGATTGGGACCAAAAAAACATTGTCCAAAGGCTACTGCACAATTCAGCAAAGCAGCACCCATTGCTGTCCTTCACCCTTTTGCTAACCAAACTGCAGATCTCTGGTCAGTTTTTGGAGGTGTGGGAAGTTCGATTTTGCATGCGGGTGTGGTGACGCTAAATACAGAGGGCTCTGTAGTTGGGGGAATCAGAATGCTAGCCCGATGTGTCGGCTTTGGGATGGGACAGGCAGGGCCCTGGTATAAGGGCCTAGGAATTTGATCTATTGTTTGGGGAGTGGCATGATGACGACATGAAATCAGTTTTGGAGGTGGGTGCACTGCCAGAGGACAAGGGTGAGTGCAAGGCAAGAAGCCAGGTATGAGGTTCAGGAAGTCAGAAACGGGGGTCTGTAATGGGATATCAGGGCACTACATTCGGGATTATATTACGGAGTGGCATGACACACTGTATGTGGTCTGTTTGGGGAGCTATGGCGGTCTTTGGAAATTGGGAGAGTAAATGCTAGGTATAGGCATCTGTTATCCGATTGACATGATGCCAGGTTCAGGAATGTATTTTGGAAATGATGGGGATTACAGGACGCAAAAGAACAGTTGATGGACAGAATGCAGAACAAGGTCATACATCACCCCAGTACAGAGATCTGGGCCTAAATCCATCGTTTTTTTGCTCACCACCCCACCCCAGTTCAGACATGGCCATATGCAAATCAGCCTTGACCCTGTGCCTCATGGGAACAGTTCAGCCCGAACTGCCAAGCCATGTTTTCCCTGGACCGGAATCAAGCATCCTAGGACCGGTTTCTGGCTATCAGCCGTCTTCAGCCAGGATAGCTTGACTCCAGTGGCGTGGAGAGCACAAGACTCACGTCTGAGCATACTCTTCCCACTCGGGGTGACAAATGTAAAACAACAGTTGATGGACAGAATGCAGAACAATGTCATACATTCACCCCAGTACAGAGATCTGGGCCTAAATCCATCGTTTTTTTGCTCACCACACCACACCACACCACCCCAGTTCAGACATGGCCATATGCAAATCAGCCTTGACCCTGTGCCTCATGGGAACAGTTCAGCCCGAACTGCCAAGCCATGTCTTCCCTGGACCGGCATCAAGCATCCTAGGACCGGTTTCTGCCTATCAGCCTTCTTCAGCCAGGATAGCTTGACTCCAGTGGCGTGGAGAGCACGGGACTCACGTCTGAGCATACCCGTCCTTACTCTATGAATGGAAGAGAAATTGACATTGGTCTTAAAACACCTTGGGAGAGAAGAAAACATATGTCATGTAACACGGAAAATGTAATTTACCTCCTGAAGTGCCCTAGTAATATGCTATATGTGGGCATGACCACAAGGAAAGTCAAGACCCGTATCCTGGAACATATGAGCACGATCAGGTGCGGAAAAACCAACACCAGAATGACGGCACATTATGGAGAAGGGCCATAATGAGAAGGACCTCCAATGGACGGTGCTAGACAAACCAAAAATACCAGCTGGCACGAGGAGTGTGGGCGAAGTTTTGATGTTAAGAGAACAACGTTGGGTGGAACGATTACGCAGTAGTACAATAGGTCTGAATGACCAAATACCATGGTTCCAATTATATGGTATGATAACAAGATGAAGTGAGCCAGGGGATTGCTGTGACGAATTATAACGATGTGCACATGGCCGATTGACTCACGGTATCCAGGAGTATGAAGATCCTGGAACCTATACTGAACATGGGATGGCAGCATGTATCGGAAGTAGCATGGATGGAGTGATAATATCCCTAACTTGCACATTCCAGATATACACATCAGTCACCCCATTGTACCAGATAAATAATATGACAGGTTACAAGGCCCATACTGACTCTGATGGATTAGTGGTTGCCAAGGAGTTTTTTAACACACATAGACCAGTGAGGATGCCATCAATCTATTATATTATCAGGGAAGACTAAGTATCAATGAGAATAAGATCTCTCCCGATCTATTGAGCAATAACACCACCTTTGCCATAGTTGTGCATTTTTTTCACTCTCCTTTTACTTGGCTTAAACAATCACAGCAGTATTAACCAGCAAGGGAGAATACTTCATTATTTTTTCACAACCAATGCATTTTTACAACCGATGCATTTTTACAATAAATAGCATGGAACACACCTTAATCTGGTTGATTGGTTGATATTCAGGGCGAAATAAAAGTATATATGTAACCCGTTTAAAAATTAGTGATAACTATGTAAATACGAGCCTACATTCATTCCGGTACTATGAATTACATAACCACCTATGTCGATATTTTAGCTGTGTCTGACTTCTTTGTACTTGACCTTAATGTCATGAAAAAATGAATAATTAGGCCATTGTGGTGCCAGTTACATGATATTTGTTGGAATCATGAGGCGGTATTACCTTAGTGTACTGTTGTATTTACCCTTCCAAGATGGCGCCCGCTAAATATGGAAAAACATAGCGAGTGTAGATAGTCCTTAAACTATGTTTAGTAGCGTGTCCCAGGAAGGAGGATGGTCACGTGGTATAGCGATGATGGAGTATTTAGAAACGGTGTCTTTTGCATACACTGCATCGGCGGTGGACTGCGAGAGTGGGAGCATAAGACCAGCTGTTCTCTTGTGACTAGTAAGTTGATATCCAGGAGCAATAGACCTCTGACAAACTTTATGTTAACTAACGAACCTACATAAATAATGACCTAAAGAAGATCTGGAGCTTGTTGTTTTAGATAATAATGTGCTCTTTAATATCTACAGTGTGATGGCGAGAGAACCTGCCCCACACAGTCCCGGGTTAAGAGCAGTTCTCTTAAACTCGTGTAAGTAAGAACCCATATGTAGTTTTTTTTAGGACATAATACATGGAAGAAATGTATTTGCGAGTTCTGTGGCATCATGTGTGTGTTTTATAAAATAACATATTTTTAATGTGTGCGAAAACCTTGGTGGATGGTACACAAAGGGTTTTTAATGGCTGCGTGGAAGTGATAAGATTACGTGAGACTCTTTGAAATACGAGTAGAGTGAGAAGCAAAGATATCTTGATGGCAAGATACACACTCATGGAGTATCTTATATGTGTTTACTTCCCTTAGGTATCTGTTTCCCCACAGAATTCCTGGCGAGGGGGACAAATAAGGTGGAAAAAATGTGTCCATTCGAAAAATACAATTAAGGTAATATTCACCCGATTTAGGGGAGGATTGGAAAACAGGGACCAATACCCTGATGAAAGCCTAAAGCCATCCAGTTGGAGGCACTCAAATGGGCAGAAACATAAAAGCAAAGGGGATTAAGGGATCATAATTTCCATATTTATACCCCCATTATTTCATTTTAATCCAGCCAGAGTTTTCCCTATAGAATAAAGGAGAAACTGGGAAACCTTTAGTCTGTTTTAATGTCACTTTACTGCTAAGTTTGGTCCTGTCTTTGTGGGAAAGAAGTAATCCCGCTATATATGTTTTGTATGTTTTCCTTTCCATGTATTATTGCAAGTGTCTTGTGTGTATTACCACTCTCACTTATTTGATTCCACTACCCTTACCACCTGTCTTCGTCAAAAAAATCTCACGCTCCACCTAGAGTGTTGGTCTGCGCCTAGGTGTCTGATGCGGCCCAATGATGAGGCATGACACCGCAAGGTATGTGAGGGCAGTTTTAAGACACTTGCGGACCTCCCTCTGGTGTTTCTAGTGAGTCTCTTGTGTTATTATTTATTGAATTTATTTTGGGAACTTAACTTGTTATTACTTTAGATACAGATGAGGTCCCTTATTGATGCAGTGTAGGTTTCTCTGTCACGTGGGCTTAATAAGTCACAACACACCCTAAATTATCCAGTGCTCACCCTCTGGTAGCTTGCCACAGAGTAGTCAGACTTAACTTTAGAGGAAATGTGTAAAGTATTTGTGCAACACTTCATACAACAACACAGTGAAAAACACCACAAAAAGACGCATAAGCTTAGTCAAATAGGTTATGGTTTTATAAATAAAACAGGACAAAAATCACAAAAATCCAATAAATAGATCCTGAGATATGCAAATATAAATATTTCGGTGAAAATAAAGCATAAAAGCGCAAAGCACCAATTGTGCTTACCTGGTCGCGCCGGACCAGGACAAAGTCACAAGTTCAGGTCGACCGCGATGGAGCACGGGCTGGCTACAGGGACCCGCTTAGGCCCGCTGAACACAGTACATTAAATCTTGGTGCGTGGTCTGCGAGGCAATGCTTTGTGAGGCTTCGTTTTATAAGGCTTTGGTGCAGAGAAGCTGTGCTTTGAGGCTTTGTGGGGCTTAGCATCGCTTTGAGTCGGTCCCGGGGAGTTCTGCGGTGAGGCTTTGCGGGACTTGGTGTCGCTTGCGTCGATCCCATGGAGCTCTGCGTTGATGTGTAATGTATTTTGTCCTTATGTGAAAATATATGATTTGATGTATTTTCCTGCAGCCCTGATGAAGTTCATGTGTAGTGAATGAAAAGCATTGGCTGTCTTTTGCTATCACCAATGAAAAATAAAGACGTTTTGAATTATATACATCTTGGAATTGGACTTGTATATGAATGCTCTTAAATTTTGCTGTGCACCACCATTTGTGCATTTTGGATCCTGTCTGACCCTCTGGTCACACCTTGGAAGCGACAGGTGCTTTGGTGCACAAAGTAAAATTACACCATTTGATAGATTAGGTCATGGGGAGGTGTGGTATCCTGGGTGGCTTGCTGCTCTATTGTGTGTGTGATTCTACTCTTCCTTTGTGTGTGACTCTCTAGAGGGAATGCAGAAAGCCAGCTGTCACCCACCCAAGACGCGTATTTCAGAGAAAGGCAGAAGGCACCAAATGGCTAAAATACGTAAATACCAACTTTCTAAAAGTGTCTGTTGCTGAACTGGAACTTAAAATCCAACTTTACCAAATGTTGTGATTTTAAATTGTGAGTTCAGTGATACTAAACTTAAAAAGTCTACCTCTTCAAAATTGGGAATTACACTTAAGAGAGATAATAAGATAATCCCAATGTAAATCTATGGGAGAGACAAGCCTTACAGGAGTGAAAAACGAAATTTAGAGTTTTTCACTACCAAGACAAGTAAAACTTAAAAGTAATGCCCAATTTTGTGAAAATACACTGCATTCTGGCCTCTGGGCTGTCCAGAGCCTACGCTAGGGGTGACTTATATGTACTAAAAAGGAAGGTTTTGGACTGGCAAGCAGTTTCACTTGCTAGGTCGACATGGCAGCTTAACACTGCACACATCAGCTCTGTAGTGGTAGACCTCAGACATGGTTAAATGGCTACTTATGTGGGTGGCACAATCAGTGCTGCATTTCCACTAGTAGCATTTACTTTGCAGGCCTTAGGCACACGTAGTCCGCTTTACTAGAAACGTATAAGTAAATGAAAGATACCAATTGGGCATGAGTCAATGTTACCATGTTTAGAGTAAAGAAGCCATGCACTTTAGCACTGGTTAGTAGTGGTAAAGTTCTCAGAGTCCTTAAACAAACAAAAACGAGGTCAGAAAAAGAGGAGAGGAAGGCAAAAAGTTTAAGGGTGACCCTTCATAGAGAGCCATTTTCCAACAGCAGTACATTCACAATATTATTTAAAAACATGCTTGTAATCTCTTTGTAAACCAGGCATCTCCAACAGATCAACTGTGAGCTACCAGTAGATCGAAGGCTGTCTCCTAGTAGCTTGCTACCTGTCAGCTGGATTCAAAGCTTTGTAAATTCTCGGTCTCCCTGTATACCCAGTTATTTAAGCACTGTAACCTGACAGTGCAAGAGCAGCAACAATCTTATGTGAAAAAAACCGCATTGTGCCTAATAAGAAGCTTTGGAAAAAATGAATTGGCTAAGAGTACACACTTTGAAAACTTTCATCATGAACAACATATTGCCTCCAAGAATTTTTGCATTGCAGGTTTTGCATTGGCAATGGAATTACATTTCTTTCTTTCATTCGTTTTCTTCTCTTCTCTCCTTTTTTGTTCTGCTCCTTCATTTCTCTTTCCCTTAGTGTCCTCTTTCTTGCTTTACGTTTATCTTTTTAATTTTCTCTCTTGTATCATCTTTATTCCTTATTTGTTTTCTTTCTTTCTGACTGTCCATTTTGCTTTCACTATCTCACTTTGGATTTTAATTTTGTTTTCCTTCTTTCTCACTTTCTATTTTCCTTTTTTTGCTTCGGTCATATTTGGTTTCTTACTTCTTTGCGTCTCTCATTTTGTATTGCTTTCTCCTTTTGTTTTTCATCATTTGCTTGTTTCTCACTCCCAGTCTTACTTTCGTTCTTTCTCCCTCCCTGCCTTTCTTTCTTTGTCATGCTATCTTTGCTTCTGACACCAAGTCTATCTCACTTTATTTCTCCCTCCGCCTTTCTGTCATTCTTTCTCCCACCCACTCTTGCTGTCTTTCTTGCTTCTTACCTTCATATTATGCTTTCCTCTTCCTTCCTCGTCTTGCTGTCTTTTTACCTCACAGTCATACAATCTTTCTTCTACTTCCCAGTAGTGCTATCTATCATTTTCCCCCATACTCTTGCTGTCTTTCTTTCCTCTATTGCTTTTTCTTCCTCTGTTACTTGCGTTCTTCTCTTCTCTCCTCTCCTTCCATTTACATTTTCCTGCCTCCCCTACCCTTCCACTGGATTCAAGCAAGCCGGGCTGAAAACGGCTGGAATGCCAGAAACCGGTCCTCGGAAGCTTGTTTCCGGTCCAGGGAAGACATGGCTTGGCAGTTCAGGCTGGACTGTTCCCATGAGGCACAGGGTCAGACTGATTTGCATATAGCCATGTCTGAACTAGGCTGCCAGAGTGGGCGAAAGAACGGTGATGGATTAAACCCAGATCTTTTGACTGGGTGTGAGTGTTTGATTGATTCAGATGCTCCGTTCATCACCACCCCCTTTTGTACCGCTTTTGGCCGCCATAAGTGTGGCAGGGTATGCTCAGGCGTGAGTCCCTTGCTAACTTTGCCACTGGATTCAAGCAAGCCGGGCTGAAGACGGCTGGAATGCCAGAAACCGGTCCTCAGAAGCTTGTTTCCGGACCAGGGAAGACATGGCTTGGCAGTTCGGGCTGGACTGTTCCCATGAGGCACAGGGTCAGACTGATTTGCATATAGCCATGTCTGAACTGGGGTGGCAGAGTGGGCTAAAGAACGGTGATGGATTAAACCCAGATCTTTTGACTGGGTGTGAGTGTTTGATTGATTCAGATGCTCCGTCCATCACCACCCCCTTTTGTTCCCCTACCCTTCCCTTCCCTTCCCTCTCACCCTCACTTTCTCATTTCCTCACAACCTCCCTCCCTTTCACTTTTCCTCCTTCCATTAATTTCTTCCTTTGTTCAAGAGTGTTTAGCTTTTTAAAACAAAATTCAGTGAAGTCAAAGGTATATCTCCTGTACAAATTAATGAATTCTGCATGTAGCTTGCGAAAAATATTATTGGTAATGATCCTTGTTAGGTGTGCAATGAATATATTAAAATCATAACGTTCTGATTTGGTTGCATGTTTGTGTGCATACTTAAAAAGAGAAGGTGGGATGTGGTGTACAGGAGTATTTTCAACTAGGGGAGCAAATATGCTAAGACCGTCCTTGTGATAGCCCTCAAACCATTTCTGCCATAAGGAATCGTTATTTTTAACCTTGAGGGATCAGACCAGGAGAATTGTTTGTACATCAACAAATGAGTTGTAGGGCAGAAGTCAAGTAATGGAAGTGGTTTGGGTGCTAGCTCTCAAAATGAGAGAGTTTCATCACTTGTATTGTATGGCAAAGAAAGAAGCCTCAATAAGGTAACGCACAGAGTTGATTCCTAAAAAAGACTAAAAAGACAGTAGTTGTCTGATACAGGTATTGTGCCATTAATGCTGTGAACTCAGTGCAAAAAGACTTGGGTACTCCATGAACAACAAATGCTTGGCCTGTTTGTAACATGATCTAATCCCAATATTACAAGTCTAATGGGACACTTCACTCATGAGTTTATCTCCATACGGCACGTATAAACTACAAGTAGGGGTGGAGGCTTGTAGCTATATCGCTCACAGGTGTGTGTCTTTTCTCGTTTAAAACGACGTGAGCGGGAGGGTAATACTTCTAGAATATCTGCCACGGAGGGAGTGAAATGAGGTTATGCTGCCGGGTGCGGCGTTGAAAAAGTAAATATAAGAGAAGGGTGGTTTAGAGTTTAGTGGGAATTGTATAGCAGGGTGTGAGTTATGCCGTATTGCACCGATTGTCAACTCGGGAGAGGGAGGGTTTTGAGCACGGAGGGAGAGTCATGGGATGTTAATCACTCGAAGGTTCGATTTGAGTTGGGGTGAGGGTAGATTTAAGGTACTAGTTTGAGTTACACACAATTTCGAGCAGCTAGCTTATCTGTTTCTTTTACTTCATTTTCAGTCAAACCCCTGACTTAGAATGTTATAATTCGAAATGCATTGGGAGAACGTTGACGTCATTTTAACAGTGTTGAAATATGTTTGTCCTCACATGCCCTCGTAGAAGCCTATGGCAACGTTCGGTATTTGAAAATGATGAATAAACAATTCAATGCAACAACATCATGTCTCCGCTGTGATGTAATTAAGCAAGAGATGGAGAACAAAAATTTTTGGATTAAAAAAGATAACTAGAAGAAATTGACTATTTAAGTAAAGTCACACACAGGAATGATTTCCTCAATGGCAGTGCGACAGACGGGCGCGGGAGTGAAGTGTCCCATTAGACTTGTTTCTAACTCAACCGTGAAGAGGCTTGACACGGTTTCTGTTCGCACGCAGCTCACCGTTTAAACTGGTACATAATCGTAAACGACCAAGGGAAGGAGTGCAATCGCTCAAACCTTAAAGAATTGCTAATCCCAATATTAGGCAGTACCTCAGGAAGGCTTTCCTTGATCAGAAGCAGCTCTCAATGAAGAAAAGGTTGGATAGCCTGGTGTAAACCATCTCCCCGTGAAGGCATTGTGTTACCTTTGTAATTCATTTTTAAGGTTAGTCTGGATTTTGCCATCATGTACTGATGTACATCTAAGAGATTTGGGGCCACATGTACGACATGTTGTAGCGGTCGCAAACAAAGAATCGAGCCGTTTGCGACCTCTAAATTGTAATTTGGCATGTACTAACACTATTCTGCGAGTCGGTAACTTAGTACCGACTCGCAAAATAGGATTTGCGAGTGGGTATTAAAAAGGGGGCGTTTCAAGGGCTTCCCCCCTTCCTAATAGCAAGTTGCTGAGGCATTTATTAATAGTTTGCGACCAGAATACAGTTGCAAAACATTCATATTTTACTGACTCCATGAAGGAGGTGGTAACCCATTCGCAAACGGTAAGGGGACCCCTTCCCCTTTGTGAATGTGGACACAAACATATTTTAAGTGCAGGCAATGTTCCCATGGACCACTGACTACTCTTAAAAAAGAAAAGTAGCTTTTCATTTTTATTTCGGAAATACATTCCGTTTTGGTTTAAGGAAAATGGGCTACATTTAAAAAAATTGCTTTATTTAAAAAGAAATCACAGACATGGTGGTCTGCTGACCCCAGCCGGCCACCGTCCCTGTGATTACAGACCTTTGCCAATAGGTAGAAAATGTCGACCTGCCTCATGAATATTGATAAGGCAGGTCACTTGCGAACCCACTGGGAATCTCAAACAGTGTCTGAGACTCTGTCGTACTTCGCATTTTGGGAGTTCCTAGTTGAAAGTCGTAATTAGGAACTCGCAAAATGTTTCAGTCGTACATGTGGCCCTTGGTATATCACTTTATTGCTACTACATTTCCTTTATGTTGGGTTTTCATGCCTGCACCTTTTACGGATTGACCTTCGTTTTCACTGTTAAAAATATCAATAGATTTTGTGATACGATTAAAAAGTAGCATTTTGTTTTAAACATGAAGTTCTGAATATAAATTCGTATCTTTACTGTCAGTGAAAACTGTGCTGTACTGTATCCTGTATCACACAGACGCCCTCCTTGGAGCTAAGCTTTAACTGTTAGACAATAGTTGCCCTGAGAGTCTAGGCAACTGGATACACTAACATTCGTTGTAGCTGGGTGTCAAGTACCCTCGTCAGCAGGGAACAGAAGCACCGCCAGGTTGTCTCTGCAACTTGGAATGTTAGAGTAGTGCAATAAAGTTCATATTTTAAAGCTTTCTAGAGAAAGAATGAACCAAGCAGTAGCAATGCTGCTATGCTGAAAGCCATGAATGCTGAGGTAATAAATCAGCAAGGCAAGGTTCGACAAATACAAATACAAGAGTTCAGGTCTATGCATATGATGCTCTTGTTAAGGGCCGATACTCAGCATATAGGAGAAAGCTCCCCTGACACAGACCCTGTTGAGAACACAGTGGTGTCCACGCAGCAACCCTTCCTGGTCCTGTCACCCTTTCTGTCCCCAGAGACCTTCAGCCATCAAATGATACAGAGATGAGGTAAGAGAAGACCAGGAGAGCAAAGAAAAAGGGGGGTCTGCAGAGAAATACGATGTGTATGAAGAGAGAAAAAAAGCATTGGTCACATACATACCCTCAAATTTGAGCACTTGAAGATGCAATACCTAAAGACCTGGAATTGGAACAACCATAATAAACATATCCACATCTCCAGAAATAAAGGATTAGGTCTTAATCATTACTTGACAACATATCTATTTTAGCAATGAGACTAACTCTGCATTTCCGGCTCCAGATATTCTGTGCTTCGTGCTCATTGTGCAAGATGTAAAAGAGTTGGCCTCTACCTCTAATAGAAGCTTTTAGCAGTTTTAAACTGAATAGGGTAAAATATAGATGAAATGCAAAGGCTCTGTAGCGGCATAGTTTTGAGGTCTTACCAGAGACAGCACACGCAGTCACTTGCGAGACACTTTGCTTACAGGGGACTTCGAGATCGCTGACTGCTTACCAATAGTCTGCTTCATTGTCACTCATTTCCTTGCTTCTCTTTGGCCCACGTGAGCCATCTACACTTTCTCTTCGTGTGTATGTCCCTCTACCTGTCTCCTTTCACTGCTTGTGGAGCTACTTTTTTTCGCTTAGTTGCAGCATTCCATAAAAGTGGATGTGTTTGCAGCCCGTCTCCCTCATGTGCTTCTCCCCCACTTCCATGCTGTTTTCTTACCCATGTGCTTTTGTCCCTCTTAGGGTGACCAACTGGCATAGGTGCAAATTCAGGACAGTGAGTGTAAAAATTCAGGATAAAGGGTCAAAATTCAGGACAACAATTCAGGACAAAAGGTCAAACTTCAGGACAAAACTTCGGGACAAAAGGTACGTTTTACAGATACGTCAGAGGTGGTCGCCCAATAGTATATATGTAAGTAAATAGACAACCATCAAAGTACAAGTCAAAATAGGTTTATATTAGGTTGAGACAATTGTGCACTTCACGGTTTTTCAGTATGGCTGCAGCTTGCTGCCTTAGACAATTCAAAATTCGCATCTCACTCCAGCAGGTACATTAATCACCAGACAATGGTGAACAACACCTGAATATAAGTGAAGCCGCTTTTATTGTTGATTGAAAACTACTAGATATATAAGGAACTTTGGAGTGCCAGCCCCCTGTAACAAAACCGCCCCCCCCCCCTCCCCCCTTTCCAGCCTCCCAGGGAAACACCCGATGCCCAGTCCGGCCAGTCCTGCCTTGCTATCACCCTTCAATGGTGCCCCTCATCTTCACTTAGACCGTCTCTCATGTGTATTTAATTTCTCTTATAGTGTTACTCATCCCAATTATATAGGGCAGGGTGTCGGAGTGCGTTGTATCACACACATTATATAGAGACAATGACTCATATTAACGTAAAAGTCAATGTATAGGAAATGCTACTTAAGATAATGGGTGCTACATGGTGTAATCATTCTTTTATCTATTATTCAGTCTTTCACCATTCATTCTGTCCTTTCATCTATGTGCCCATTTATATCCAAACATATTCAACCATTTGCAAACCTATCCACCATATATCCTTCCATTCATCATTACACTCATCCATCCCTCCATCCACCCTTTCAGTCATCCATCCATTATTCATCTACCCACCCTTTCACCCCATCCATCCGTACAGTCATCCATCCACTCTTTCACCCATCCATGTATTCCATCATCCATCCAGCCATTTACCCTTTCACCCATTCATTCATTCATTCACTTAGTCATCCATCCACCCAGTCGCTTATCCTTCCACCCATTCACCCTTTGTCATTCATCCTCGCTTTCTCTCTCCATCCCCCTTTCACTTATCCATCCATCCATCCATCATCCACCCATCCATCCATCCATCCATCTACTCATCCATTCATTTATTCCATCCATTGATCCTATTACTCATCCATCCTTTCACTCATCCATCCATCCGTTCTCTCATCCATCCACCCTTTCACTTCTTCACTCATCTATTCATCCTTTTGTCCATCTACCCCTTCACTCATCCATCCAAACATTCACCCTTTCACTTATCAATTCAATCCATCCATCCTTTCACTCATCTATCCACCCATTCACTCGCCCATCATCTAAGCTTTCACTCATCCATCCATCCTTTCATACACCCATCCACCCTTTTACCTATCCATCTACCCTTCCACCCATACATCCATCTATTTACCTTTTCCCTCATCCATACTTCCACTCATCCATCCATCCTTTCTTTTATCTATCCATTCACCTTTTCATTCATCCGTTTATCCTTACAGTCATCCATCCAGCCATTCACACATTCCTTCACTTATTTACTCACCCATCTTTTCATATTATGAGATGAGCCTTTGTCTACAGAGTTGCAGACAGAAGAGACCCGTCAAGAACTTCCCTTTGCTGTAGTTCCTAAAGCAAGGGGTGGGGTCGGGGAGAGTTCACTATGCCCCTGCACATCGGCAGTCTGAAAACGTAGAAGTCATGAGTCATGCATGATGCACAGTGCCAGGATGTGAGGTGACTGTGACATGGTGCTGTTTTCAGGGATTTAAGTGGTGTAAAAAAAACTGGGGGGGGGGGTCTCTTCAAAGGGGGTGTTCGATGTAATTAAGAGCGTAGTTTGAAACACCTAGGCTAAAAATCAGCGCTAGCGTAGTGTTCCTCCCGACTGGTATTATGTTGTTTATGTCTTTGCATCTGTTGGACCCGGTCCTTTCGGCAGGTTCACCCCGAGACTTTTTGCTTTTTCCTAGCCTGTTTCTGGAACCTGGTGGTGGTGATTTTAGGCCTCTGCGCACTTTTTCACTGTGGTACAGTGTAAAGTGCTTGAGCTCTGTATGTGTATGTGTGGTGAGTGACCTGCCCTCCCATAGGAATGAATGGGGAATATGTATGCCCATGGTAGTTCTTGATGTGTTGGGAGTGCAGGGGCGAGTTTGGTATGAGAGAACTCGTGAGATTGAATGATGCTTAATGGTATATGCGGCATGATTGTGTCTAGTCTAGAAGTGCCACTTTTAGAAGTTGTCATATTTGTGTAATTTGTGACTGGCTGGTGAGCCTGGTCCAGGAGTGCCTGGGCCTGCTTGTGGATTGACTGTCTGGTTTGAGGGTGACAGGGGCTGGAGAGCCCAGGAGGTTGTCTGAGTCAGCCCGTGGATGAAAGGCAGCATCTGCTGCCAGGGAAGTGGGAGGAGTTGGCACCTGATAGTGAAGGGACTTCCCTATAACCAGTTCTAGCTGGTTCTCACACTGCCTGCACAAAGACTTCAAAGACTTTTCACTGTATAAGAAGGGGCTGTGTCCCCTTCCAATTTGTTCTTGTTTCTAACTTGAATCTGCCAGGGGCGTGCTGCTGCTTGGGCTCAGGGGAATCCCTGGGCCCTGCCCAGCCCCTGGACACCTGATGGACTTTTCCTGCTGGGGGCTATGCTGCTCCCTCTCTTACTCCTGGACTGCTGAGGTCCTGGACTGCTGAAGGACTTTTTATTAGTTTTATTGTTGCCTTTAGCGCTGGGAGCGCTTTATCCCTGCACTAAGCGCCTGGAAGCGCTTTCATTTCCACTGGGACCTTGTTGGTCCTCTAGCGCTTGGTAGCGCTTTTATTTTTGTTTATTTAATTAATTTACGGGTGCCACCCCGTTTTTATTTAATTATTTGGAGCCGGAGCCCACCCGGCATTTGATTACCATTCACCGCCGCTGCCCGGGGCTTGAAATCGCCGAGAACCGAAGGAGCGGAGCCCTGATTGCTCAGAGCGTTGAGCCCCCCTCAGGAAATGCCACGCTGTGATTGGCGGGCCGCGGGAGGTTCTCCCTGAAGACCGCGCTGTGGTTGGTGCAGTGCGCACCGACTAGCTGCGCTGGTGTTGGCCAGCGCCCGGAGAGAGGAAGAAGATGGCGGCCGTTGCGGGGCTCCCATGACCGAGAGGGAGCCCGGAGAGAAGGAGGGTGGCCGGCTGCTGGGGCTCCAGTGTGCTGAGGGAGCCCCGAGTGAGGAGAGCCGCTGCTCGCCAGTAAACCGGTGAGTGGGGCAGAGGAAAGGGAGGGGCACCGGGACACATTGTCGGTGTCCGCCCCCCCCCGGTAGCGCGAGCTCGCGCTCATGATCAGTGGGAAGCCACGAGGGCTTCAAGGGCGGCCCCGGTTGGCAGTGGGTCGCCCCAACGTGTGTAGAGCCCCAAGAGGCTCCGGCCCGCATTTTCAGTGAAACCGAGCCCACGAGGCTCAGAGGGGGCATATCTGATTTACGAGCCCAGCGAGGCTCCGAGGGCCATTTTTTGTGTCTAGAGCCACGGAGGCTCTAGGGGGCATACATGATTTACGAGCCCAGGAAGGCTCGAGGGCCATATTAGATAGAGGGGGCGTTGGGGCACATTGCCGGTGCCCGCCCCCTCCTGCCTGCGAGGAATGTGTTTTAGAGCTTGTGTGGCTCCCACAGTGGGTGCAGTTTGCGCCCAAGGGTCAGTGAGGACCCTGTCGCAGTTTCTTTGATGATTCCCAGCTGCCCAGCAATTAGTGGGCAGCTGCACCGTTTAGGTCTTGGGATTTCACAGGTGCCCAGCAAGTAGTGGGCACCTGCTACGTTTAGGCTTGTGCTTGGACTGGCGCTGCATGGCAGCGTGCCCTGACATTTGGACACAGGGCGTCTTAGCCCCAACAAGGCCAGTTGGCCTAGAGACTGCCACAGGTGGTGGCTTATGTAAGTTTTGCGCAATTGTATGGTTATTGCACCTCTGAATGTGTTTTCTTGCATCATGTGTTATTCCTGCACCTCTGAATGTTTTTAGGCATCATGTGATTTTTGCGCTATTGTATTGTTCTGGCACCTCTGAATGTTTTTAGGCATCATGTGTCTTCTTGCGCTGCACCTCTGAATGTATTTTATTGCATCATGTGCTTGGTTCTTAACACCGCTGAATGTGTAGGTTTATGCATCATGTGTTTCTCTTTACTACTCCTCTGAATGTGTTTTGGCATCATGGGTAATGTGTTCTTGGTTATACCCCTAAATGCTGTGTGATACTTAGGTGGTTGTTCTTTTTAGTACAGGTGGTCCTAGTAAGGTCCTGGTTCCTGTTACCAGTGGATACTGGTTGTGATCTTTTGATTACCATTTTATGTTTATTATTCTTTATTCTAGAAGTGCTATATCTGATTCTGACAGGCGCCCACGTGGCCCTGTCCTGTGTAAATAATCCCATGTGAATATTGCCCGTGCCAGTTGGCACAATGTATATGTGTGATTTTATCTGATGTGTTTTTACAATACGAAAGTTATTTTTATATAACCTTGTGTGGAGTTCCTTTTGTGGTGTGCCTGGGATGTTGTTGCTGTGAGGGTGCGAAAATGATCCACACATCGCATCCGGGATAAGCCTGTCTGCTCGTGCCAAGCTACCAAGGGGGTGAGCAGAGGTTATCTTGGCATGTGACTTCCTTGCCCTGATTGGAATGGTGGTTTCTTCCTGGCTTTGGCGTCAGCCCTAGCCAGTTCTAACAGTGTATATATATATATATATATATATATATATATATATATATATATATATATATATATATATATATATATATATATATATATATATATATATATATATATATATATATATATATATATATATATTACAGCAAGTATCATTACACCAACAAAAACCAGGACTATAGGCTTTGTCAATGGTTGTTAGTTGCTTAAATTAAAAAAAAGCAGCAACCATGGCTTTGTTGGATATAATATTGAAAATACTTGAGTTAAAAAATGACGAGACAGTGAAAGAACAATAACCCGTTCTTTTTAACTTATTTTTCAGGCTTTTTTACATACACTGTTTTCTCACGTTGCTAAAGTTGCAGCATTAGCGTTTTGCCTTTTATTTTACAGAATGCCCTGCTGTACACGGAGGCAGGAGGAGGCCGCCACATGATTTACCAGCCCAGACTGCCCCATTGTCATTCTGTATGTGGCAAACAGCCCCATACAGAATGGTAATGGGCGGGTGAGGCTGCTCTTGTGCTCAAGGAGGAAGCGAGGTGCCCCATCAGGAAGGTGAGGCCTTTCACAGGGGAGCAGTGCTGCTCCCTGTGATGGCCAAAATTACGGACAAAAGGCGTCCGTAAAAGGTTTCCTCACGGACAACGGACGTGAGGCCCAAATTACGGACTGTCCGTGAAATTTACGGACGGTTGGTCACCCTAGTCCCTCTGTGTTGCTGCTTGCCCCTCCCAGCCACTGTATTGCTGCTTGCCCTTCCCTCATTGTGCTCTATGTGGATGTTTGCCCCCGCCCACCCACCCTCCGTTGTGCTCCATGTTGTTGCTTGCTCTTGTCCTGCTCAGGGTTGTTGCTTACCCTCCTGTCCCACATAGTTTGCTGCTTGCCTAGTCCAGTAAAGTTAGTTGCTTTCCCCTGTCCTGCGTTGTTTCTTGCTTGTTCCCCATCCCCTATTTTTTTTTACTTGCATTGTTGCTTGACCCAATCCCACTGTCCGATCGCGCACTGTGTTGTTACATTTGCCCCCCTGCTAGTCATTGTTGCTTTTATTCCCTCCCTAACACTTTCCTGTCCAGCTCCTCGAAGTTCCTTTGACCCTTCTCCTGCCAGCCATGCTGCTGTACAACATGGCTATAAGACATCAACAAAGCTAATTCCTCTCGAAGTAAAAACCTATTGGATTTGCTAACGCTGGTTAGCATTTCCACTGCTTCGTTCATCTACCTAGTATCACTACGAATATAAGCAAAGACACATCACGCAGACAAACATCTAGAGAAGAGGGGCTTTAGGCTTCCGCTTGCCTCTAAAATTGGGACTATTAAATGTTCAGCAAATTTCAAAAGTAGACAAGAGAACAGAAGAAAACCTGACAAGTTAGAATCAACCATCCGCAATCCATACTGGAGGCTATTACCGCCCTCCCTTGCAGCTCCCAGTGAGCAACTGACAGCAGTAAAATGCTGCGGAGCCGGAGGCTTGACAGCTGTTAAATTTGGCAAATATTCGGATCTCAAAAGTGCACCAAGCGATGATAAGAAAAGAGCACGGCTCCTCTACAAAGAGAAAATGCCATTTCAATTGCTCTTCCTTGTCAAAAATCTTGCGAAGAATATTTGCTGACAGAGTGGTAACAGCCACGCCAGAGTAATGTATATTGTCACAACCAAGAGTGCATAACGTGCACAGCCAGGCTCGTTGCAGTATTTCAGACATAAGCCTCAAAAGATAGCAAAGGCAGACCTCAGGGCTTTAAGTGTGCCAGGGCCTGCCAGTGCTCAGCACTGGCAAGTCTAAAAACAGTGCTGGGACGGGTTTCTATTGGGCTCTCCATTTTTGCCCTTAGGGTGAAAAAAAATATCTCAACTCTGCAGCAGAGCCAACATTCACTTCCTTTGAGGTAACTCAAAAGAGACTCGCTATAGTTTTTTCACAGTCTTATCATTTCAAAACTGAAGCATTTTCAATATTCCATACAGCGAAGCCACCGTTGTTGCTTATTTATCTTACACAACTAACAAGCATTAGCAAACCCAATAGTCCTGACTTCTTGTAGGAGTAATGTTACTTGTTGTATTAAGAAAAAAACCATGGGTGGCACATCCTTCTCTGTTCAAGCAGCCAAACTATGGAACTCTTTGCCCCCCAACATAAGATCCACGAACAGCCACCTTATCTTCAGAAAACTGCTCAAGAATTGTCTCTTCCCCACATAAGCACCATATGCAAACAGAAATTTACAGCATATCCCTCTGTATATAATCATTAATTTTTACTATAAATATGTACCTATCTTTGTGTATTGCTTTGTATAAACATGTAGAATAATTATATTCAAAATTTTCTTTTTTTAAATTAAAGTACAATAAAACGCGAAAACCGCAGTTTATCTGGTGCATCTTTGGTCTACATGTACTTCTTCCATTGTGCATCTATGTACCTTCTTAGTACTTGGATCTGTGTCTTTGTTACTTTCCTCCTGAAAAGCATATCGAATGCACTACCCTATTTCTCATCCTGTACCTTTATCAATATCTTTAATCTACATATACATACCCCCTTTATACATCTATATACTTTCAATGTACTTATGGATCTATATAATTATCACTTTTTTTCTAATTCAGCATATCCAATGCACTACCCTACTTCTAAACCTATACTTCGCTCAATATATCTTCTAACCCAACTTTCTGACTCATCTCAAACTTCTTTCTACTACTCTTTCCAATGCACTACCCTATTTCTCACCCTATACATATATCAATACATCCTCTACACCCACTCTCTTATTTATCCCAAACACCATACCACTACTATGATCCCCAAAATAACTCTTTCTACTCTCCCTTACTCTACCCCTTCTCGCATTATCGGACACCTCTTTTACTATACCGATCCCCAAAACAAACCTTTCTAAACTCTACCCTCTGACTCTTCCCCACCACAACCCCTTTTTACTCATCCAAAAGCCTCCTCCTACTGCTATGACCTAAACAAAATCCTTCACTCTCCTATCCCTCCACTATTCTTTTCAATCAAAATAACAGACTAACATGTTCACTTCTCAAATTTCATATTCCACTATACTAATTCACCACTAATCCTGTATGGGTCCCAGAGTAGCATGCTACTCACCCAAAAAAATGCTTCCACACCCCATCAGAGGTAAGCAAGCATTATATAAATGCAAACCTTTTTCCCTCCGATAACTTTCTCTATCCAACTGAATAACACATCCATTACTCAAACTACTTTCATATTTTACTATACTAATTTTCAACACTAATCATTTATGGGTTCTGGAGTAGCATGCTACTCGCCAAAACAACCCATCAGGGTTACAAGCGACATATAAATGCAAACCTTTTCCCTTTTCTACCACTCCCCAACCCTTCTCAATCCAAATAACTGACTAACATATCCACTGCTCAAATTACTTTCATATTACACTATACTAATTCAGCACTAATCCATATGGGTACCAGAGTAGCGTGCTACTCACCCCAAAAAAAAATGCTCCAAACCCCCTCAGGGGTAGCAAGCGCTATATGAATACAAACCTCTAACCATCTTCTATCCTGCCGCTACCGTTGTCTATCCAAATAACTGAATACCATATCCACCACTCAAATTACTTCATATTTCACTATACTCATTTTCAACACTAATCCTTTCATTGGTTCCGGAGGAGCGTGCTGCTCGCCAGAAAAGCGGTTCAACACTCCTTCAGGGGTAACAAGCGCCATATAAATGCAAACCTTTCTCACAGGCCTAAGATTTTCACAACTGGGTGGTGCCTTACCAGTTCTCGGTACACGCCTTCCGATTTTCCTTCTGTCCGTACTATCCGCTCTCTCTGAAAAACTTCCCTGGTCCGACTGCCTCCAGCAACGGCGTTGAGGTTGCTCCCAGCATGACCGCCGCCTCCAAATGTCCTGGCCTGCAAATGAAATGCAAAATATTTACCTCAAAAAGGCACAGAAGAAACGCCAATGACCAGCATGAGACTAAAGTGTTGCAATATACAAAGTAATACATCCCTGGTTGCACCATTAAGCAACTGAGCTTCCACATTATAGACAGTGCTTTCAATGGGCCGGTACTGTCCGGTACGGAGTACCAGCACTTTTTTTTTATTTTGAGAGGGAGAGTACTGGCACTTATCAAGATAAACGTAATACTTTTAATTGTAGAGTACCAGCACTTCTAAGAAACAAGCAGGTACTCTGATACGGAGAATCTGCACTTCTATTTTCCCATTTCAAGCACTGATTATAGATGCACAAAAAGGTGCATTCTATTAACCGTCCCAGGCATCTAATTACAGGGGCTCGCCCTCAGAGGATGCCAGCACTCAGGAAAAGGACATAATGATTCATGATGTGAATGGTTATGGTATTTATTAACTCAACACCAGAATGTAACTGAAGACAACGTTATTAGCCACCATAAACTGTGAGGAAATGTAGCACATTAAAAAAACATAGGACCACAGTACTTGTCAGGAAATTAAAATGAAAACGATACCCTCTTTACAGAGGTGCAGACCACTCGAACAGAATTCATGTGTGCTCTTAAACGGCCTCGAAGCACAAGACTCAATTTCAGGGGAATACAAGAGGCTAGCTAAGCTAATATCTTAAAAGACGGCAGGGCTGCGCTGCGATAAATCTCAGCTGACCCCGGGCGTGACTAAGTCGCTCTTACTAAATGGACTGTGTAAAGTTAAAGCATATCAAACGATCACATGCCAGAGTTGAAGAGACGAGTGTATATCAAGCAGTGCTTGGAGCTGCCAGGAGACAGAGCAAAAACAAACAACGCGGCAATGTTTTATAGAAAAAGAAAAACGAGCACTGCCTGCATGTATGTGCACGTGCTGAGGAACTGGACTCTTAGAAATGTCAAACTATCACACACAGACCCAAATGATCAGATCCTACCAGACCGGGATGAGATGAACATTAACAAACAGCACTTGAGCTATGTTAAGAACAACCAACAAATGACACAGTATACAAAAAAATGCTTAAAAAAAAGAAATTGTTTCAGCGAATATTCATTCCAACCTCCTTGCTCTTGGCTACTTCTGCGATGGCGGCAGTCCTCTGCTTTTCAAATTCATCGTTCTCTCCGACAGCCTTGGTTGCATTTGTAACTTGAAGGGTCTTCCTGCGATCCAGCTCTCTGCTGTCCACTTGCACGTTGGTGACACACTTCTGTCAAAATAAAGAGGAGGTGAGTACCTTTATTCTATCCACGCCACTCTTGCTTCAACTTCAGCCACCAGCTTTAGAAGTAATTCACATAATCACACTCATGGTATGTGCCAAGATACTGTCCTGTTTGGGTTGTAGTTAGGGAGAAACTTTCCCCGATTTGGTTTAACCATAGGAACTTGCCTGAAATCACGAGGGTGATGAATTTCCCCCAGGAAAGCAGTTAAAACTCATTTAGCTAAACCACCTATGTTCTTGCATATTAAAACAAAAATGTAAACCTAGTACTTTAAGGGCATTTATTAGGCAAAATGTATTAACTACTACAAACTGAAATGGACCAGCCTATGTAACAAGCATTTGCAATGCAATAGGTCTCGCATTAGGAAAGTGTGACCTATTGGTATTGTAAATGACACATTTTTTTCATGTGTTGGCTTTGAAAATATATAAATTAATAGCATAGTTATTCACAAACAATAGCTTACACTTTCCTAATGCGAGTACTATTGGCTATGGCAATGCTTGTTGGTAGCAAGCAAGGACAGTGCTGTTGTGGTGCAGAGTGATGTTGTGGTTGGGCTGAGTGATGTGGTGGTGCTCCTGAGTGATGCGGTGGTGCTCCCGAGTGATGCGGTGGTGCTCCCGAGTGATGCGGTGGTGCCCCCGAGTGATGCGGTGGTGCCCCGAGTGATGCGGTGGTGCCCCCGAGTGATGCGGTGGTGCCCCCGAGTGATGCGGTGGTGCTCCCGAGTGATGCGGTGGTGCTCCCGAGTGATGCGGTGGTGCCCCCGAGTGATGCGGTGGTGCCCCCGAGTGATGCGGTGGTGCCCCCGAGTGATGCGGTGGTGCCCCCGAGTGATGCGGTGGTGCCCCCGAGTGATGCGGTGGTGCCCCCGAGTGATGCGGTGGTGCCCCCGAGTGATGCGGTGGTGTCCCCGAGTGATGCCCCCGAGTGATGCGGTGGTGTCCCCGAGTGATGCGGTGGTGCCCCCGAGTGATGCGGTGGTGTCCCCGAGTGATGCCCCCGAGTGATGCGGTGGTGTCCCCGAGTGATGCGGTGGTGTCCCCGAGTGATGCGGTGGTGTCCCCGAGTGATGAGGTGGTGCCCCGAGTGATGAGGTGGTGCCCCGAGTGATGTGGTGGTGCCCCCGAGTGATGTGGTGGTGCCCCCGAGTGATGTGGTGGTGGTGCCCCCGAGTGATGTGGTGGTGGTGCCCCCGAGTGATGTGGTGGTGGTGCCCCCGAGTGATGTGGTGGTGGTGCCCCCGAGTGATGTGGTGGTGGTGCCCCCGAGTGATGTGGTGGTGGTGCCCCCGAGTGATGTGGCGGTGGTGCCCCCGAGTGATGCGGTGGTGCCCCCGAGTGATGCGGTGGTGTCCCCGAGTGATGCGGTGGTGTCCCCGAGTGATGCGGTGGTGCCCCCGAGTGATGCGGTGGTGTCCCCGAGTGGTGTCCCCGAGTGATGCGGTGGTGCCCCCGAGTGATGCCCCCCGAGTGATGCGGTGGTGTCCCTGAGTGATGCGGTGGTGCCCCCGAGTGATGCGGTGGTGCCCCCGAGTGATGCGGTGGTGCCCCCGAGTGATGCGGTGGTGCCCCCGAGTGATGCGGTGGTGCCCCCGAGTGATGCGGTGGTGCCCCAGAGTGATGTGGTGGTGCCCCAGAGTGATGTGGTGGTGCCCCCGAGTGATGTGGTGGTGCCCCCGAGTGATGTGGTGGTGCCCCCGAGTGATGTTGTGGTGCCCCGAGTGATGTTGTGGTGCCCCGAGTGATGTGGTGGTGCCCCCGAGTGATGTGGTGGTGCCCCCGAGTGATGTGGTGGTGGTGCCCCCGAGTGATGTGGTGGTGGTGCCCCCGAGTGATGTGGTGGTGGTGCCCCCGAGTGATGTGGTGGTGCCCCCGAGTGATGTGGTGGTGTCCCCGAGTGATGTGGTGGTGTCCCCGAGTGATGTGGTGGTGTCCCCGAGTGATGCGGTGGTGCCCCCGAGGGATGCGGTGGTGCCCCCGAGGGATGCGGTGGTGCCCCCGAGGGATGCGGTGGTGCCCCCGAGGGATGTGGTGGTGCCCCCGAGGGATGTGGTGGTGCCCCCGAGTGATGTGGTGGTGTCCCCGTGTGATGTGGTGGTGTCCCCGTGTGATGTGGTGGTGTTCCCGAGTGATGTGGTGGTGTCCCAGAGTGATGTGGTGGTGTCCCCGAGAGATGTGGTGGTGTCCCAGAGAGATGTGGTTGTGTCTCCGAGTGATGTGGTGGTGTCCCCGAGTGATGTGGTGGTGTCCCCGAGTGATGTGGTGGTGTCCCCGAGTGATGTGGTGGTGTCCCCTAGTGATGTGGTGGTGTCCCCTAGTGATGTGGTGGTGCCCCGAGTGATTTGGTGTACCCCTGAGTGATGTGGTGGTGTCCCCGAGTGATGTGGTTGTATCCCTGAGTGATGTGGTTGTATCCCCGAGTGATGTGGTGGTGTCCCCGAGTGATGTATGTGGTGGTGTCCCCGAGTGATGTGGTGGTGTTCCAGAGTGATGTGGTGGTGTTCCAGAGTGATGTGGTGGTGTTCCAGAGTGATGTGGTGGTGTCCCCGAGTGATGTGGTGGTGTCCCCGAGTGATGTGGTGGTGTCCCCGAGTGATGTGGTGGTGTCCCCGAGTGAAGTGGTGTGCCCCTGAGTGAAGTGGTGTGCCCCTGAGTGAAGTGGTGTGCCCCTGAGTGATTTGGTATGCCCCTGAGTGAAATTTGCCAAACGGAGCAGTTTACAGTGCAGCCAGCTGCTTTTAAGGTCAATTGATCTTCTTCCAGAAAATAATGTCCACTTCCTTCTATATATAGTGTCTTGCCCTTCCCATCTGAAACACCCCCATTCTCCCAGGTTCTTTAATGTCAGCCCAAGAAAGTGCTGGTAAACCTTTAAAGTAAGACACCGTGAACAGATCTTTATATAACATACAATGTTGACAAAACACTGTTATCACATCTGTTGGACTTGACCCATTTTGGTAGGTTCACCCCTAAACTTTTTGCCTTTTCTGTGACCTGGTATTGGTGGTTTTAGGCCTCTGGGCACTATAGCACTGGGGTCCAGTGTAAAGTGCGTGCGCTCTCTGTGCTACATTTGTAAGGTTAGTCTGCCCCTCCCATAGGAATGCATTGGGGATTCCAGGATCAGTGTGTGTCAGTGGTAATTCCTGTTATGGGAGGAGCAGTGTGGTTAAGTCTGGTATGTATGAAATTGTGTGAATAAGTGTTGCGCAATGGTGTGCATAGATTTATTGTGGTTATTTTAGAAATGCTACTTTTAGAAGTTATTCTACCAATCTTTAGCACCACCTAGCCAACAAACCCTAAGTGAGCGCTATTTGCTTTGCATCATTTTTACTTTTCAAAGTGTTGTTTTTCATAACATTTCATCATGTCCTAAATGCGACACAGGCGTAACACATTTATCACCTACAATACATACAAATCAAGATATCATAATACATAATACAAACAATAAGCAATGAACATCTATACAACACATAAACACCATGTAAAAAGTCAAAGGCCTCCAAACATCTTTAGAGGGCACCAGTCCTTGTGTGATACATAAACAAACAAGCGGACAGAAACTGATTCAACAAAGTCCTGCTTGTTTCCTGAGCTAAAGACTCCTCGATATACAGGGGTCCGTTCACCAGGGGGAAATACATCTCATTGATAGGTCCCCGAAGTGCCCCACTACTATTCTGGCTTCAGCTCAGAGTCAACACGTTACAAACTCGAGTTATTCTAGGGTTCTCCTCAGGACGAGGACTGGAAGTGGCATTGACTGTAGGTGTTTGATGCTCCAAAAACCTATGGACTTTTCATTAGAAGTCATTGGAACTCTCACGATGTTAAAATTGTTTCTCTGTGTTCACAATTTACTCACACTGATCAGTGAGCTGATCAGTGCGCTGGATTAAACTGAAACTCTCAAGGTTGTCTAATTAGTTCGAAGCGTTAGCTGAATCCTGCAAAGCCTTGTTCGCGCATCTCTCTCGACCGGAGCAATCTCGCTTGCCTCCGTTTCTTCAACTCCTTTCTTCGTCCGCCATCACGTCACAGGCACCATTAGTAGACTTTTAGTAATGTCCTTGCGTTGTTTCACATCTAGAATGGGTTTGTTTCTCATTGTTACTCCTTTACCTTTTTCAATTTCTTCTTCGGTGGTTTAACAGTGTCGTCATGGGCCTTTCGCTTTGCTGCCAGCTTATTGGCCTCTCAAACTTTCCGCTTCTTGCCAAACATTATCTTGTTTCTCTCTCTTCTTCATCATCATGATAAGGAGACGTTTCTCCTCATTCTTCTCTCAGTCAGCTATATGGGTTACGACTTTCTGTTTTCAGGACCCCTGCAGTTACCTTCACATTTAGCCGCTTGCCTTGTGATTTCTCACCCCATCTTCTACAGCTGCACATTGTTCTCTGAATCCTCCTCTTCGTTTTTACACTGCTCTTCGTCATCATCATCATCATCCTCCTCCTCCTCCTCCTCCTCCTCAGAAGCACTATCTTCTGAATGTTCACCCCTTTGCAAAGCTAGCAGATTCTGTTTCTCAGGGGGGAGTGTAGTCTTCTTCTTTCTCTTCCACAAAGGGTGAGAGATGTGGCGGCAGCATCACCTTGGAAGTAATCTGACACAGGAAGGCGGATCTTGGCATTGACACAGTCGAAAACCCATTGCGGCTGAACATAATATCTGTTGATAAGCTGCTTGTCCATAGTAGGCCGGTCCACAATATGATGAGTGATAGTCTGGTTGCATGCACTGTATATTGCTCCGATGTACACTGACTTGTCCCAGGAAACATCACCACCAAAACTCCTTATGACAAAAGCTAGAGGATCACGGGGAACTTATCGGTTCAAAAAGAACTTAAGGCCCTCAAAGAGCTTCTGCTGCTGCTCCAATTCCTGATGCTCCTTTTGGCGTTCCTCTTTTTGCTCAGGATTCTCCATATCAGCAGGAAACTCATCTACTGCCGCGTCATCTTCAGTACTTGGCACCATGACTTGGGACAGGCTGGTACTGAGTGCAGACAGTTTCTCCAGGTAAGCCTCTGAATCCAGGCGTAATTTCCTTCTACTGATTTGGGGTTGTCTTCAGATTGTCCTTCCAGCTTAGGAGGGTAATGAAGATTTAGCGTTTGATACAGACGAAAATTACAAATTCCAGCAGCGTTGTATAGAATTCAGTGAAGGTTGCCAAGACCCTGTAGTCTACATCAGTTGGATGATTGTGCGCAAAAGCATATGGTGTAATCCAAGTAACCAGCTGTCCCAGCACCTCAGCCTGGTAGTAGATGCCTTTAATGGACAGGAACACCTTGCGCAAGGAGCGTGATGTAATGATGTAGTTCAACAACTCAACGGTGAGGCGGCGGCACTGTTGGATAGTTTGAACATGGCATTTCGCAGTGCGAGGAAATGTGGAGAAGAGGTAAGCCATGGAAAGTGCATCATCCGGGTCTCGCAGTGCTTCAATGAAGGTCGGGTATCTCTCTTTGATATGATCCAATCTATAGCTAGGTTTATTTTCTTTAATCCGTTCTGCAGCAGTCCATTCGCCCTTAGCGCATGCCTTCCGAAGCTTCCTGACAAATACATTGTACTCCCGAAACTTGTTAACAAATGGCTCATGGAGAAGGAACTTTATATCTTTGATGAGATAGAAGGTTTGTGCTGCTGTAGAGCCTTTGTTCACCTTCTTCTTGTGCTTGGGTTCATGGGGGTAAATCCCCTTCAGGATGCAGAGACGTCTGAAGTCAAGCAGACTCAGCTGCAACTTCTTGCGGGCTTTGTTCCTGGTTATGTAGTTGGTGGCTGAGCCTCTTTCATACTTTTTCTTCTCCTAGCCCCCCCCCCCCATGTTTTCCTTAAGTAGGCTCTGCTTGTCTCTGGCCTAGGTCCGTCTCTTCTAAACACAAGATCATGTTCTACCCCTTCCAATCATAAAACATTTACTGTGGCTCCTTTTGTGACTACCATTCACTTATGTCCATTTTAATGTATATAAAGTTCAGGCAGTAACGTCTGAAAGCCAAGAACTAATGTACACAGTGGAAAATTGTGCTCCATGTGCCGAATAAGTCTCCAGGTGACACACAGCTGAAACATATTTATCATAAGATGGTCCCTGAGGGTAGACTTTGGGTATATGGTTTCAAGTCCATGTTACATCTGACCACAAGCTACATGTTTTTTTGTGCTGCATTGTATTGCCACCTGTTTTCAATCCACATCTAGGATGCTGTTTGTTCATGTCCACTGTCCTTCCAGCTGCTGCTTTCACTATTTAAAATGACATTCTGAGAAAACAAATGTGTGGTGGTCTCTACTCATGTTTGTGCATGCCTTAGCCCATATATAGTGTCTAGTGTTAAATTCACTGGTTCTAAAAATGTCTTTAAGTCTTGTCTTGGTCACATAACATATGATGAAAGATAACTCAATTCTATCCACCGAAACCGCACCCCAGTCAGTTGTTCCAGTGTGATATATTTGAGTCGGAGGAAAGAGCCTTTGTAAGATTTACGAAATCACGGACATCAAACTTTTATTATGTTATCACTAAAACTAGAGTGACTAACGTACATGTCTTTTGTCTCCGTCATTCCTTTAAAGCACTTATTTTCTTGCCTGTATTCACAGAATAGAGGCTACCTTTCTGTAGCAAACGTGACGCGCAGCAAAAACACAAAAGGAATGTCAAGCCTAAAAAAAAAAGAAACGCGAACAAATGCGAATTTAGGGTAAAGTAAACGAATGTCGGCCAAGGTACATTAAAGCTTTCCACTCAGTTCTGAAGAATTCCAAATGAGCTCCCACCAGCTTTGTTTTCCTGACAACAGAGCAGATGAGAAGAAAACAGCAGCACTCTGGGCTGTCATGTGAGACCTCGGAAAGAAAATGCGAAAAACATAACTTTTACATGTGACTTGATGTTATGACAGAAACAAAAGACAAGCACAACACATTCAGTCACTTTCTGTAGGTGGCTTTCGGTTTTTCTTTGAGTTGACTAAACACTGCTAAAATGGTTGCACTCACACAATTCACACATTCTGGAAACCAGTAACAACTGGCACCTGTCATTGTGCGAATCCTCAATAGTCCAAGTCATGCAACTAACCCTAGAGGAATAACATGCTTATAGACGACACATTCTAAACTAAACTGAGAAACACATATATTGCTGTGAAGATCAAAAACGAAACCTTCGCTCCTTACTAAAGAACGACAAACCTATTTTGTTGCAAGGCCAGAATTGAAGTTTAAAAAAGTGGAAATAAAACCAAATGCATAAAATGGCAGTCAACCTGTTTATTTAAAAATGTTACAAGCAATGATCAAATCTGGCAGGAAATGGAGTACTCTGAGCTCAAAGGACCTTAAGATGGGCAAACAGTGCCAAGGCAGCAAGTAATCCAACGATTTTCTTGAGCAATGATTCAGCATGAAGCGTGTCTGTAGGGCAACGTTCACAATGAAAAACCTCAAAAGGATTCGGGCAGTTTCCAAAAGAACAGCAGCAGTCATTAAGGGCAGTGAAGAATAAAGTAACAACTTTTTTTTATAATGAAAAACTACCAACGTTTATTTGCTGGTTGTAGATTTTGGTCCAAAACGAAGGCCTATGAACAGATATTTGCCCACCTAATGAAACTGACATCAACACAATAAAGGAGTTTACAAGAACTTAGGGACAGATAATATTTAATTTGCAAAAAAGGCCAGTAATTGTGCACCAACTTTTTTGCAAACGAGACTAGGTTTTCCAAATTGGCCTGTATTAATTGGTCGGTTCTCAACATTGGCATTCAAAGGGTTCATTGGGTGTGGGTGGGGGGGAGGGGGGTGGGGGGGGGGGGTTGTTGCAATCTAACCTACCTCATGAATATTGATGAAGGAGGTCCGATTGTGACTCACTCCATCTGGATACCATCACATATACTAATACCAGCAGGAGGGTGGTCTGTTGGAAGTCAGCAGACCGCTATGACTGTGATCGCATTTTAAATGAAGTGGACTTATTTACATTTTTTGTGTCTTTCCTAAAAATACTTTTTTTGTTGCATTTGCTTTCAATGTTTGTTTAACAGTTAGCAGTCAGAACACTCCCGAATGCAGACACAGAGGACATATGAGCCTGGTGTATTGGCTGGTTGTGGAGCTGCCACTATATACTTGCTCATCTTCCCTCCACCTCCTAACTCAAGGTCCAGGAGCAACAAAAACAACGCAAAATGCTCTGGTTAACGAGAGACGATACCATTCCAAAGTGAACAAGAGAGAACTATCCACAGTGCCTAGCAAAGAAACAATAAGAATTAAGGCCATTGTGCTAGAAAACAAGAATCAAGGACAATGCGCTGAAAGGCAAACAACAAAGAGAAAAGATGGAAAACCTAGAAAGCATGTTCAGTAAATCTAGTACAGCAGTTAGACCAGCTCTACATACAAAGGCTTGACTAAATAATCCACTTATTGCTTCTGCCCTGCCTCATGCGGGGACGGTGACAGTGAGAGGACATCTCCATGGATTCTGTATGGACCTCTGACTCTGGGAGTAGTACACCTACCAGGATCTGCGCTTGACTTGCTATGTACAATGTTATCATGCATTTAGGGAGATCGCAGAGTATCTTCTTTTAGCGCCAGGCGCCTACTATGCAGTGGGCCATTCCGATACAGGTCTGGGTGGACATTTTGGGCAAATGTAGGAAGAATAAAACAGGTAAATGAACACATTACAGATCGTGCCAGTGTGTACAAACATTTGCAAAGCCAACATGTTTCACCCATGAAACATACTGGCCATGCAAGTGCTCTTTCCTCCCTAGAAGGCTGCAGTGGATGTGGCGGCACCCATGACGGCTATCTTTGAATGCCTTACATTTTTCTTTAAAGCCCATCAACTCCTATTCCTTAAGAACACGTTATTTAGCATCATTATTATTCTCATCATTTATCGTCATCAAGAAAACTTTATTTGGCCGGAGTTCCTGCAATTAAAGCACAATTCATAAAATACAATAAAACTTTTTTTTAAAAAAAATCAAAATTCATTGTACAATGAATACAACACAAGATATCTCAGTGGGACCCTTCCCCAGATTCAGTATCCATTATACGTCAAAGGCTTGCCCATACCTCTTTCTCATAACTTGCACTCTTTTAATAAAAATGAATCACGGGATAACAAGCATGGGGGGTATCCAACTTTTGCAATATAGTTAAGGCTGTCCTGTGCTACCTGCAGTTCGCTGCACGGAGGACAGGTACCATGAAAGCGTTTCCTGTGCAAATAGTACAAACTACAAAACAACATAAAGCAACGCAACATGCTTCGTTTAGGTGACAGAATCATAGGGACAATTGGGGAGATTAATAAACCATGTGCCCTGGGAAGGATGTGCTATGAGAAAATGAATTAAATTAGAACGGAACATGGTGAAATAAAATCTGTGCCTCATTGTTAACAAGTGTGAGATAAAACTACAGGCCCAGTGAGGGTTTAATAGACACATAGTATAGAGCTATATGGGATTGATCAAAATCCATCTGGCGACCTTCTTCTCTCCATTTATGGAGCAGCTCTTTAACAAATAGTTTGGTACCCCTCGTAATAGTTTCTGGCTTTATTAAACACAATCCAATGCCCAAAATAAAAAAAAAAAGATTTTACTTATGTTAGCAAGGGTATGGATCCGGCATTATCCAAGTGGAGACAGTCTTGCATAATCTCCCTCGTAAAACTTAATTCCGGTGTCGACCAAATTGTCACACAAAGTAATAATAGGTTAATTGTAATTTTGTCCTCTATATAGTTAGCTCCAAGTTTTAAATGACAAGCACAGGTAGAAAGCGATTATGGTACTGCCAACAAATTACGCAGGAACTTTCTTTTCTATGTTCTGAAGGGAATCTTTTAAAAAAAAAAAATTATTATAACTCCATAGGTCGATATTGCAGCACATGTGGCATTCTAAATTGCAGTAAGTGCCTTCATCGGTTTATGCCCCAACTTTCTGGCAAATTTCAAAACGGAGTCAATTGATCTTTGGAAGTGAAGGGCGCGTGATCCAACTAAAAAATCCCAATTCATCTTGTAATCCAACTCAATTCCCAAATAGGTAAAGTTGCTTACTTTAGCTATCTCAGTACCACCTAGTTGAAACTTCATATTTTTTGTACTTTTAGGGCCCACCATCATGAGAAAAGATTTACCATACTTTGTTTTCAGGCCTAGAGTATCCATTAAATGTTTAAACCCATCTAAGAGGGTTTGCAGCCCCATCGCCGTTCGTGCAGTCAGCATGGCATGGTTTGCATATAGCAGTACTGGAATTGATAGTTTCTCGAATTTGAGTGCATCTTTCCCTACACAAAGCAGCGATTCCTCCAAACCATTTACATACAGTAAAAACAGCAGAGGGACGTTGTTGAATGATCATAAATGACACTCCAATACAAATTTATCAACATAATATCAAACAAATCTGGCAAAATCATTAGGAATAACTAGTAAAAGCAGGTAGATTTTAATTTATTATTTTAAGTTTAGACAAGTTGGTGCCAAAGAAGTTAGAAAGTCCACCTTTAGGTCTTCCCATACTGGAGGGAGTTGATAGGGTGTTTAGACACTGAAAAACATTCAGATAGGACTCATCTAGGGCCCACGTTTCCTGCAGGCAGATTATGTCATGCTCGATTAACAATATCCAATCAGGATTCACAAGCGTTTCACAGATCCCTGCTACATTCTAGAATACAATCTTAATGCCAGCACTCTTGATGTAACTAGCTACTTGTAAATCGGCCAGCCCTTTTATTGAGGTGGATAAAGTGCTGGGAACGTGTATGCACAACCTCGAGAGTCCACCTGTTGGATGTTATTTATAGTCCTATGTCCTGCTACAAAGCACGATCTGGGGAAGGAAGGACGGGCCCTCCTGAACAAGGTTCCGAAGTACACAAATTCCTCCATAGTTTATCCACGGAATCCATGGGCAGTCAGTCCTAGCCATCCAATGACGACCAAGCTGCAGAAGTGTTCTTAGTAGGAACATTAAAAAAATAGCTGGCTCGGATAAACAGAAGGCCCTGGCGCAAGGCCCACATTCCTAATTGGCTTACACAGTCTAGAGAAATACCCCAGTGGAAGAGCATTGATTTTGCTCTGTGATAGTGTACTCTGGGAGAGACGCTGGGGCAGCATATCAACAATTTGAGAGTTCTTAAAGTTAATAATCACACAGTCCCCTGGGGTGTCTTTGGGATAAATGCCCAGCCAAGTGGTCCCTTTCACAGTGAAGACTTACTTTGCTAAATCCTGCAGCCAGCCTGAGTTTGTTTTCAGCCAGAAGATAGATTTATTTTTCAGGGTCATATCATCCTCATCTCTATGTGGTGGTAACACTGGGACATCCTTTAGAATTATTAGATAAGGCATGTACTCTGGTGGTAATTAAGGGTAGACAGTACTGGGTCTTTCAGAAGTACAAGATCTGCTATTGCCAACAGGTATTTATTTACTCTTACTTGACATTTGAGCTGTTGTAAGTAATTGATCTGTCCATTCAGAGCTAGCCCAACATGCCCACAAGTGAGATCTTGCAACATATTTGGCAGTTGGGGATGCTGCAAACCAGGTGCCTGTGGTATCTCTCTAACTTACACGAGGATGCGAGCAAATAATAGCGTAGTTGAGCAGAGAGAACGTACATTTAAGCAGCGAAAGATCATGAAACTAGTCGAAATGCCATAAACACATTCGGCGTTTGTTAATGAAACATGGCAAATAGACTGGGCGTTTACTCATGCATAATGAAGTGAGTGCAAGCATACAGCGGCGCAGTTGAATAGCGTTAACACCTATCCATTAACGAACTAAAAAAGCTTAAAAAGCAAGGTGGAACGAAGCAGACACAATTGAGGTTTTCTTCACGAACAGAGGCATAAACATGGAGCTTTTAAGTCACCGAACCACAAGCAGATAATGGCGCAGTGACATAGAGATAGCATTTACCCTTGAATTTAGCGGATTGATAATGTAATACCGTTGGTAGCAACTATTGAACAGACTAAGAACCTGAGGGATATACTTAGACATCAGGAGTATTTTTTTCAAACAGAAAACGCAATGCGCGCAGGATTAAAACCTCACATAGGCAAGCGTGTAACATAGGTTAAAGGTATCATTGTCAAGAGCATAAGCAGTACATATGAAATGGTCAAGTTGAAATACTATGGGTGTTTATGATTGTTTATTAATTGCAGATTGTTCCCTGATGAAGGTGCAGAGTGCACCGAAATGTATTGGAATATGTATATATATATTTGGAACAGCAAGATGAAATCATGTGAATGAAACATGTTTATAATCAGAAAATCATGATTGACGAATAAACTGAACATTGATGAAACTAAGGCGAATAAGCGAATTGAATTGAAGTATGAATGAATTGCGGGCTGAATAAAGTTCAGCATCAACCCAGTGCCTAGGGTGACAGACTTACGAGCAGTAGGTCTGCAACTTACGGATCTCTCTAACATGACCAGTGAGATCAGCAATACTGGGTGGAACAGACCTTGATAATGCTATGAGTTAGGCTTCCAAAGAATCGAGGCAAGAGTATACGGGAGAGAAGAGCTCAGATTTTAACAGCTCCTAAACCTCTCTAAGCAGCCCTCCATATAACAGTCCAGGTTCTGTGTATTTGAGAATACAGTCCCCAACTCCCCAACAGGATGGGGACCGAGGTAGGAAGATCTCAACACTCCGCTCCTGTCAATAACAAAGGATTGACCTCCGCTGGTTAAGAATTGTTACCAGATTGCTTACTACGATTTCTCCTCTTTGCCTACCTGGCAAATGAAGGGTTGGAAGGACACACAGAGAAGAATGGAACATTTAAATAATACATACTATAGCTTAAAATGGGACCAGCCACACAAAAATCCCAAACGCTGGGCATTTTCAAAGCAAGGGGGCTAGGGAAACCTTAATGAGTGAAAGGCATGGAGAAAAATTAACAAATTTACAAAAGGAAAGTAATGGTCGAGTTCTAAGCCCCTTTTAAGATTTTCTTTTTTAAAATACAAGAGTTTCACAACACAAGCACTGTGCAGGTTAAACGTAAAAAGTGATGCTCTCACATCATCTTCCTTATTTCTGCCATTGATCAAGCTTCCCATGTAGAAACACAAAACTCGCCAGAGGATGTTTTGTATAAGGTACTCACTTTCTATGGTCCATCCATGCACGCTAAGTCAAGTAAAAAATATCCTCTGTCCAACCAGGAAGCATCCAGTTAAATCCTGCAAAGCCATTAAAATGGGTATCCGAATACCTGATTTGACAGGAAGCAGAGAACGGTATTCAACCTACATTGAATTCCCTAACACCCAGGGGATTATATTCCCCACCATCAATAAGTGCAATACTCCTATTTTACCAGTTAAAATAAACTGAAAAGGAATGTTACTGCTTTTTGCAAGCCTGTGAGCAGTTAATGAAGTTGTTGTTCCTGCTTTGCCAGTTGTCTCAACTCCTGCAACCATTCTTGGAGAAAAATTGAAGGTTGCTGAATACAACAAAAAATTGGTTGTTAGATCTTACTGTGATGGATTGATTTCCTTGAGCATACAACTGTATCCTATTTTTACAAGAAATGTACAAGATAGATTTTATATAAAAAGATTAAGGTTGAGGCTTCACTTCCAAGTAGCTTTCCCTGAGATCGTTAAGTGGAGCCCCAATTTACCCAGGTGCCCGCGTAATGGTAAAACCCCGCAGAGCACTTTGCATCTTATACTTTTCTGCGACTTTTACAGGGACATCAGAAAACAAATTGTACGACCACTTTTTAACACTAATAAGTTGTATTCTTATAAATCAGCTTTTTATCATGTTTGTAATCTGGAAAATGCATTGATATGTAATACAGCTATCCTTTTCATTCAGATTGCGATTACACAAAGAAAGGATCTTACATATCTGAAAATGCTGAACTATGAAATCGAATAGATTGCATTTTAATATATACATTTTAACATTACACATCGTTACAAAGTTTCTTAATGATAAGCTGCTATTTGAGATCCTTTTACTATTTTGTATGAATCAATGTACGACTCCCCTGTTGACCTTAGGGCATGCTGTAAAGACTTGCAAACATATAATGATACGCTTCATTTATGTTTGAGCTTTTGTGAAAATTTATGATACGAAAATGTATTTTTAAAATTTACAATGAAATGTTTTTATTGTAGAATGCTTTTATGTTTATATTTTTATAAACCGAATAAAGCTTATTTGATTTGATTTGACTGTGAGCAGTTATTGAAGCCGTCCTTCCTGCTCATGTCGGTTGTCTCAATTCTTGCCACCATTCTTTCATGCAGCACTCCTATAGAAACCTATTTAACAGTTGTGGTCTTGTACCCTAAATTTTTTCCATCTCCATCCATCCTGATAGCCAGTGTTGATTTTTCTGTTACTGCGAAACTTGTCATCTCCGCACAGATGTTAAAGACAATCAGTCACACAGTCACAAGTTGCTGTTACGTTGATGACTCATGTTTAAGGAATTACAATTGCTCACTCAACACAACACTGGGTATGCTGTGAGCCTGTCTCGCACAGGTGGTTGAGTATGTCACCCATACCAAAGCATGAACCCTTGCAGCAAACAAGAACATATAGAGAAATACTTATAGAAAGTTGGCATTTGTCTGCCTAAACAAAATGTCTTTGCCTGCCAATACCCAGGGTCACATAGTTGTGAATGTCTCTCCTGTTGTGTGTTGTGTATTTATTCCAGAAATGGAGACCAAAGAAGTCTGGGTATTGAGGGAGTGGGTGTTCCTGGCAATATTCTGGGGAGGAGTTGTACCCTGCCCTGATTACACTTCAATAGCCTGCCTGCAGCACACACAATGAAGCCTGACACTAAACCTGCCTTTGTCACCCTAGACCGCCTGGAGCCAAATTCAGGGGAAGAACTGACCAGAACAAGTTTGGGAGTAGGCCAGGGATTGCCTTACCCCTCACCCCACATACAAAGGCTGACACTAGGTTTAAATGTGGCACCTTCAGAGCCTTTCATCAGAACAATCCTGGACCAGCTGAGGATTCTGAAGGAGGACTGCTCTTCTGTCTGAAGAATGATGACTGGACCTACTCGGCTTGAACCCCGGATTCCCAGAAGTGACGTAATCAGTCAGTGTCTAACCTGCTGTTGCAGCTACAAGGACACAATAAGCTTCCAGAGGCCTCACTGCAATTGCCTAGATGACTAGCACCCCCTGGACATGCCTGAGCCCTGCTGCTGGCTTCTGATGGAGTTCTGATCCCTGAAAAGGTGCCCCAAGGCCCGGGACCCTTAGCTTGCATCAGAGTTTACTCTTACTGATTCAAATCTACAATATCTGCACTCCAGGTGAAAATCTAAAAGTTTAGGGCTCTACATGAGTGGGTTCCACATATCAGCAATGGTCACAGTCCCGCCTGCAAATGTAAAGTTCCACGGGTGACTTTCTCTTTGCTGCAACCAGCAACAGCCTGCGTATCCTGACAATGCAAAACTCATTACAACGTGCCCTTTGCACCAACAGCAATCTCCTTGTGGCCCCTCCAACGAGAAGCTTCAGTTGAGGCTTCTCGCATGGTCTTGGAGAAGGTAATTCCAGGCCCACGCTTATGGTTCACCATGACAAGGATTGTGTTTATTACTTGGGTGGGGCCTCTCATCTCCTCAACTAATAACTCAATTTCTTATAAGGTTCAATTTCTGCCAAGCTTTAATTAAGTGTAAAAAGTTTCCACTAACAGGTATCGCAGGCCTTGTAAAAAAGGGGGCCAGTGAACACTGTCTTCCACTACAGCGGAGACAGGCACATCTACAAGTGCACTTAAAAAAAGACCGCAATATAATGCAGATGGAAAGGACCATATCCGGTATTTCCACAGCAAACACTTCAGTGAAACACCAAGGTCTCCAGTCCTTGAAATATGCTTCAAATATTAAAAAACATAAATAAAAAAATAATCTGCTCCCTCAAACGACAGAACTGAGACCTACTGTGCAGGTATTGGAGACCTCTCCCCAGGCTAACTAATACCTGCATGGCAAAGAGGATTTGCTACTAGAGAAAAGTATGCCACTACAAAATGAAGAAAATATGCGGTTTCACGCGTAGCCCCTCTGACCAAGAAAGGCCAATACCTAATTTCGGGCAAAGCTGGGAGTGGGTAACAGTTCTGTTTTTAGGTCTTGCTAGCGACGCAGCGCATGCGCTGCTTACCTTTGTGAGATCTGTTGTTGTCGGTTTCTGTTCGGAAGGGAGACAGGAGATGTGCACGAGTACTGTTGATACGCCGAGTGCACATCACCTGTCATATGATGTGCACGTGGCGTATCAACACAGCCCGTGCCTGGCGCGCTTTCACTTTGCAGACGGCGTTTGAACATAGCGCGTGCATGGCACGCTTTTACTTTCCAGCGTGGAGGCATGCTAGGAGCATTTTGTTCGTGTTTTGGTACATGCTCTCGTTTTCATGATTTTTTCTTCTTATTTTCTCAGATTCAATCTCCATCTCCTTCAATTCTTGCTCTGTCTCCTGTGCTTTCCCCTGTACATGCACTTGTTAGGTCTCGAGTAGCGTTGCGCAGGGCTGTCCACAGTGAGATCTGTGACACACAGTCCTCGTGAAACAACAGAGGTGAACTGAATGCAAAACTACTGGTACGACTCGGGTCAAGCAACCGGAAGAGAGGGATTAGGAGCAAGATTTTGGTTTGGTTCGGTTTAATCCAGTGCGGGGAACCAGTAGTTACAAAAACAGAGAATACTTTTTTATTTACACATTTGCACAAACTCCTCAGAGTCCTATGGGGAATGGAGTGCTTTACAGGAGCATTCTAGTTCATTACATATTTGTTTTTCTTGCTACAAAACATTAAATGGTGTGCCTGGTATCACACAGCTTGGTGCACCCACGCCTAGACTTGATATTCGTTCTCTGCTGTAGGATGTGAGATCCGCAGACTGCCACCCTAGGGTGGTCTTTAGACTAGCTAGATAGGGCCCCAGACTCGAGAGAGGGGCATTTGTGGGTTTTATCTGGCGTAATAGTCAGAGCTGCCAACTTTAGAGCCAGGGACCAGGTATGAGTCTTGGAGTTGGCTCCAACAAAAAAAATAACGTGTCATTGTGTAACGTAACTGGTCCTCAATACCTTCGGGCCAAGCTTGTGCTATATAGAACTACAAAAACAAAAATCTAAAGTCAGAAGAAACACCCATCAAGGTGCCGGATGTGGCAGACTGGTCCCCTGATTTATGGAAATGCTCATGCAATTGTTAACATGGTATGCAAGACAATGGTAATAGACAGCGATTTATCTTCACATGGGCGGGAGGAAAGTGGGCATGCTTTATTAGGAGCGTCGTAAAAACGCTTTGTTGTGATATAAAAAGGCCAAGTCCCTAACAGCATGTTGGACTGTTGACAGGTTGCTGCTCCAGAGCCTTTTTTGCTGTATTGTGCTGAGCGCAGTGGCGTAGTGCAAAATAAGAGGCCCCTGAATCTCAAACATTCATTTGCTTATGCTGAATAGAGGGCTCTAAAAGGTTTCTTCCTCCCCTCGCACCGCCATACACCACCCCACCCCTGCTTCAGCCCACCGCACATTTGGCGTGGGCCTGACTATGCCTCTGGCAGTGTGCAGTGTTGCACTAGAGACAACCTTGCACTAAAATTCCAGCTGTGAGCTTTTACAAAAAACATTGATCCCCAGCGAATGTATTTCCGACGTTCTTACGCTGCAATTTATAACAGCCTCAGAAAAAAAAACATTTCCTGACCATTTTAGACCTCTCCTAGAAAGCTTTTCTCAATACTACGGGGGATGGTACGAGAAATGAGTGTAATCGACTGCCAATTTGTAACAGATTCCACTTTAGGCGCGTATGGATTCACAGTTTAGGAATGCGCTTGAAGACATATCTCTGGAAAATAAAGCACCCACACCATCGCATTGCGTGGCAATATACACCCCATATTTCCTTAGGTAGTTCAGTGGTAGTAGTTTTCTTTGATTATTTTGCTAAGTTTTTTGTTAAAAGTATATTAGGGCATTTCAGTTGGTGGACGTGGTACAAAGGCCTGTAAAACGACTCCTTTATATTATGTGGCAAATGGAATACGCGTGTTCTCAGCTGTATGGTGTGAAAATGTCTAACTTCCTGAGTGTAGAAATTCACATTGAACCGTATTAAATAAATGTTCAAATTTTTTTAAAATAAATTAAGTAAATGAGTAATTCAAAAAATAGGAGAAATCAAAAAATGAATCCCGGGTCATACTCTTTTTGATAGATATTACATTAGAAATATGCCAATTGATTATTGTCACATACGAGTGCGCATTAGGCACACTGTGTAAGAGAACACCATTTCTCTTATTGTTTTATGGGATAAAGATTGGAATATCTAAGTAAGAGCATCTAAGATCAGAATAAGAAAGATATGATTGACACCTATGACTATGTGCGTGAAAACATAGGCCCAGGAGGCTCAAGTGTGGACCCCACCCCCCACCAAATCAAACAAAACAATGGCTTGCCAAAACATTTAGATTTGGGTATAGATAAAACATTTATTTATCCAAAACATAGTATCAGAGAAAAGTATAGCCTTAACATTAAGCATTTTACATGAGCCAGAGAAAGATAAACAGCTGTCTTCACATTATCATATTCAGAAATTATAGCACATCTCAAAGATAGTACAAGCGAACAGTTGCAGCCTGCTAAAATTACCAGAGAATATACATCTAATTACAATTTCTCACTGCAGGATACTTTAAATAGCACTCAGGCCCACAATTTACAATTCTACTCGTACCACCATCATCCCTGAGCGATGGTCCTCGACCTCCATATTCCGAACAGCTGTCGAGAAACCTGATCCTGCCCAGCACCAGATATAATAAGCATTTGCAATGCGATAGGTCTCGCATTTTAGAAACGTTAAAATATTGGTATTGTTAATGACAATGCCTTCTAAAATTGCAGGTTTTTTTTAAACACAAATAAAAAGCATTGTCATTTACAATGCCAATAGCTCTATCTTGCAAATCGGAGACCTATTGCATTGCAAATGCTTGTTCACAATTGTGAGACTGGCCCGTCTGCTACTGTGGAAGAACTGTGTACTATTTTCCTTTGATCAGTCCCGTGGCCATATACAATTACTTTCACAGGAGCTGTGGACTGCTGAAAATGAAACTGATGTTGACAAAAACTATATTTTTCACCCTAAGGATGCTGGCAATATTGCACTTCGTGTTTTTGAGAAAATGAAAAATCCAAATTCTCTAGTGTTATGAAACAGATCGATAGACATACAAGAATGATGCTTTTGGATTACCTAGTTGAAAATGAATTGGGCTCCATATGCATGTTTTGTAAATAGTTCCGTACTTAATATACTTGTTATTTCTTTATACCCAGATACTTCCCTTCTGCATACAAAGTGACTCCTAGATTTAGCCTCAAGGTTTACATGAAGGAGGTTAACACTGTAGTATTCATATACTGTATCCAGACAAAGGATGCACCTGTGCGAGGCCTTGGACGGTGGGGTACATAAGATGCCCTAGTGACTAATTATATACCCCAGCTTTAGAACAGCAGATTGAAAGCTAGAGCTACACTTCCTCAGAAAAATTACCTATTTTTAGCCTCAGAATGATATGTATTTATCTGCCACCATGGTAGCAGTAAGACATGCAAACTTCCATATCACGTTGCACAAATCATCCAGTTAATACGTTGGATACAGGCCTGAGTGGAGGGGGAGTTGGAGACTATCAATACACATCAGACAAGATGAAGCATGCTGGGACATTTGGGTAAAGTGTTTGGTAGCACAAACTCCATTGTGAATACCACTGCTGTCAATGATGAAATGCATAGGTGTCAGGACAATCGGGATCTACAAGCTTGCAGAGATAGGCTACATGAAGGGGGCAAAATGACTAACAGGCAACTGAACATTAGGATCCATCATGAAACTGATCAACTGTAATCCATCTCTTAACTCCATGGCTGCTAAGGCAATTCCCCTCCTGTGCTGGGAAATTGCTATTTTCATTGTTTTATGACGAGCTGGGCTCGTCATCAGTGTATGAGGAGGCTACACCATGACGAGCCCAGCTCGTCATGAGTGTGGAAGGGGTTAAGTAGCAGACACCGACATTTTTGGCATGGGATGGACTGGGGAGTGTCATAGGGCCACTAACCAGACTGCATGAATAGAGGGCTACATCATGGCTTTAAATTTACTTTTCAACCTCATGCACCGCACGCTATGAGAATTTGCAAAATGCCAGTTACCAAATGATCTGGTTCTGAGGGATTCTTTCACCATACTTAAAAGGTCACAGCGGCTTCACATAGCTGAATGGCTTGTTACCGTACTCTCCCAACCTGTTACCCATTCAGGGGACTTTCCCATTTTGGAAGCCTTCAGTCAACTTGAAGGTACCAATTTTTGTTAGGAAGGTGCAGAAGAGCCACATCCCCACCATGTCAGTGCAGCAATTCCAGCTGGTGTCTCCCCTGCGCTTTGAGATGATCGCCATATCCGTTCCCCTTGTGCCTTAACAATGTCATCCATCTATTGTCTTATAGTATAAGCTGCGGAAATAAAAGGAGTGTTTGGAAGATATCCACCATGTATCTGTGGATATTTGGCAAGATTCCATAGTATGTACCATTTTCTGATAGAAGATTGTTGTTACTGAAGGGGGACTACAAGGTACCAGAGTACTTTGGCTTTGAGTCACAGATCTCATATGTGCTAGTACATTCATTTGTTCTTTCACAACAAGCTGCTACTCTGGCCATGTAGCAAATTCCTAACATTCCTTCTCTACACAATGAAAGTGGAATGGAAGAATTAGATAGAGTGTTACTGAATGTAAGTATCTTGTTCTTCTGAAAGATCCTTCTAACAGCAGGCTCCTCACCTTTAGTATATATACCAAAGAAGTACCCTCCCAAGGATGGGGAGTCGGAAGAGCAGACTTTGTAACAGAAACTCCTGCAGGACTGAGCCGCAAAATGTGGACCTGAGAGTCAATACAATAGTGTCTGGTGAAGCTGTGGATGCATGGCAGCGGAGCTGCCTAATAGATGTCTAGCTCAGGAACACCTGGTGGCTTTAGCTCTGGTGGAAAGAGCAGTTAGGCACCCTCAAGGAGGCTTCTAATCAGAGAGGGCGTAGCACATCTTTATACAAAAAAAGATGCATCTGGACACAGTTAGTATCTGGACCACCATTCCCTTCTTTGCAACTAAAAACACAAACAGTTGTACAGTCGATGCTCCTCTGTCCTATTTATATAGAAACTAAGGGCCTCTTAAGTTCCAGTTGGTGTCTCTCCTTAGAAGGATGAAGCAGGGAAAAGTAAACAAGGAATGTGATGGACTGTACCACAACAACGTCACCACCACCTTTACTAGAAAGGACCCCTAAATCGTAAGTACAAACATCTCTGTGAAGAAGATGGTGTATGGTAGTTGTAGAAACAGCACCCTGCAGTTCATTCACGATATGTGCAGAAGTGATTGCAAAATTGACGTTAATTCATCAATATCAAAGAACAACGGTGCAGGGTCTCAAAATGTGTGCACATCAAGAGTGTAAAAAACAAATTAAGGTCCCACATTGTGGCATAACAAAAAGGAGCAGGAGGGAACAAATATGAAGGCCTCTTCAAAAAACACATCACAACAGGTGACTTAACTATGCAGGGCTAATCGGGCAGCTGTAGAAAGTCTGAAAGGGCTGAGAAGTAAATGTTAACAGTGCCTATGGCAAAGCATAGTTGGGCAAAGAACAGAAATAAAAGCACATCAGAAAGCTTTGCATGAAGCTGATGGACCAGAAGTCCTTGCACCAGGCCACAAATGTTTACCAGTAGACAGAACAGATCTACTTGGTGGGTGGGTGGGAAGCAGCCATGGTGACATCCACCATGATTGCAGGTAGATTAAAACCAGCCCGTATTTCCGATCAATCCCCAAACATGGCAATGTTGGAGAATGCATGGAGATTGGGATGAAGAACCTGTCATGTTGCAGAGACATCAGGTCCTTCTAAAGAGGTAGACGTAGAAAAGGGCAAATGCTGAGGCTATCCCTTGAAGGTTCAGCCCAGCCACTATCAGAATCTCTACCCATGACCCCATATCAACCTGCTTGTTGCAGTACTATTTGGCAGTCTTGCTGCCCGAGTGAACGTCCTTGTTTCTGATGGATGGCAGCAATGCCTTTGAGGCCAACTGGATGGCACATAGTCCAGGCAATTGATGTGGTGCCGCTACAGCACTGGAGATCACAGGCCCACTGAGCTCCACGTTGCCCAAGTGCCCTCCCAAAACGCAGACACAATGAAACTGTCACAATGGTCCAAGTAGGTCAGTACCAAAAAACGGAGGTTGCCTTTTCCAAAACACCAACGCTATCCAAGACACATCCCCAGTACAAGACCCACAGGAAGCAGAAGTTAGATTGCAGAGCCCACACATGTCACCTGGCATGGGGCACCAGCTAGATGAATGAGGGAAAGAGACCAATAAGCCTCAGAAATAGCACACATGAACAAGCCTCAGAACTGTCAACACACAGGAACAACCCTGAAACATCGGGATCATAACATGACTGTCTTAGACATGTTGCAGAGATGGAATGGCTTTGAACACCATTGTATTCAGGACAGCCTTATAAAAGAAATACCCTGACCCAGGAAAAGGTGGACTTTTCACACCCTGATTGTCTTTCTGCTGTCCTCACTGGAAAATTATGTTGTCCACCAGTGTCCATTACTGACTGAGGCAAGTCTGTCCTTTACCACCTAGTCATTGAGGTTTGAGAATTGTGTACGCCTAAACTGCAAAGATGAGTGTGACCACTGCCATCGCCTTTGTTAATACCCAGGGCAAATGAGGTGAGAGGGAAAGGCATGATGGTGAACTGGATTTGTACCACAATGATGCAAATGAAACATCTGTAGAACGGCAATACAGGTACTTAAAAATATGCGTCTTACCAGTCTAAGGACATGATCCAATCCCCAGGATTTAGGCCTGAGAGGACCTGAGCCAGAGCCAACATCTTGCAATTGTCATTTCAAATGATGGTATTCAGGAAACTAAGTTGGCCTGAGCCAGCTGTCACTCTTGAGCCTCAAGAAGTCACAGGAGTAGTATCTCTTTCCCCCTCTTAGAGAATCACCTTACAGTCCCTTTGGCCAGCAACAACTGAACCTCTTGGTCATGGTGGGCATGATCTGCCAACGTCTAATCAAAACAGGAAGCAGGATGGGTGGGGGGGCAGGGGGTTTAGGGAATAGGCAGTAAAGGAATGGTGTCAAACAATTTGTAGGACTCACTGGTCTGAGTTAACAGCTGGCCAGTCAAGCACAGAATAATGTATCCTACCCCCCTACTGGCTGCGGTTGAGCCTCCAAGAAAAAATCAGAGCTGTTTGGGGGCATTCGTGGCAGGTAACGAGGAAGAGGAGGAGGACTGGCCTTGCTGGTGACCACGGCCTCTGCCATTGCAACTTCCTTATGAGCCGTAAAAAGGGTTGAACGAGTTGCTGATCCGGCGGAGATATGTGCCTCTGGCAGGAGGCAGAGGCCCCAGGCGTAACTTCTAAATCTTCATTATTGTTGTGAAGCTGGGGGCAGGAGACAGTAAGCCCAAGAAGAGGGACATGGCATGGTTATCTCTGGATCACTCCAATGTAGAATCTGCCTTCTCCTCAAACAACCTGGAGCCGTCAAACGGCATGTCATTAAGGTATACCAGTAGAACTCCAAAAAACCTTTGATCTGCATCCAGACAGGACACCACATTGGTGCCCATAGCACAGCCAACACAGTCTGTAGGGTCGAAAACAGGCTGCATCCTGTACTGTCTGAACATAGGCATTATAAACTTCTCAGTGAGGGTGAGCAAGATGTCACTCTCCACATACCGAAAGGCATGAGTATCTCCCCAACAAGCAACAACACTGAGAAGTCTCAATGCCAAACTAGCTCAAGAGAAAACCCTCTTACCAAACACGTCAATACGCTTTAATTTTCTATCAGCAGGGCAGCTGGAAAGGCATTCAGATTCACCTTGTTGGCCGAAGTTTGAACTACAAGGCTCTCCGGTGTGGGGTGTTGAAGGAAAGTCTAGATCCCCAGGAGCAGGTCCATGGAGATGAGCAGTGGAACAACTCATCTGCGTACTTAACATGATTTTCCCCCCGCCTCAGTAAAAGCCTCTGTGTCAGGGATTAATTTGAGGCTGCAGAGTCTCTCAAGTGTAATGTCTTGGCAAGACTTGTGTAAGTAAGTTAATCTTGGTTTCCACAGGTGGCCAACTTTAGTTCTAACCCTTGAGGCTCTGCGGAACCACCACCACAAAAGAAGCATTTACCTTAGTAGGGGGCCACAATGGAGAGTTCACTTCTATTTCAGGTGAAGTATCAAGGCCACTAGCATTGTGTAGGTAGTAATAAAATACCTGCATTAGTATACAGAGGTGGTAGCAAAATGTCTGCTATCTCTTCCTCCAAATCCTCTTCATGAAGAACTTTCTGAAGGCCTGGTATTGCCACCTGAATTCATCCCGAACATGGAACTAAGCTTCCAGAAATACTGCTGTCGCAGTAAAGGCAATGCCCAACAATCTTCCTATACCAAGGGCTGTCTCTTCGTGATCTCTTAACAAGACACACCATCCGAGAACTAGCTGAACTCTGCTCCAGATTTAAAAGTGGATTCATGGTTAGATCCAGGAACATCGCTTCTACAGCCGAAGACAGCACTGGCCTGGCAGTAAGCAGCATGGCCTTTGGCAAAGGAGTTCTGCTGGAAAGTCTAGCATGGCCTGACAAATCTGGCCCACATCAGCCACAGCTGGAGGATAGGATGGGAGTGGTTTCCAAAATCTTTGATTTACAACAAATATCATGTAAAAATAATTATGGTCAAGAATTTTGTGGGACAGAATATTGAAGGCAAGAATATAATTCTTTTCAAAGTACTTTATATCATTTTTTTTAAATATAGTTGTATATAATATTGTTTTCCCATTCTTTTGTTGTGTTTATTAGTTTTTTGTTATAAGTTCTTATTACTTTAAGGTATATCCCTAGCAACAAGCGCTCAGCTCCACTAAGCTATCATATGTCCATCCCATTTCCCCCACAACACACTCAAGTGAAACATACTGGAGCTGCATGTCAGGAATTTATAAAAGTCAAACACCTTCTTTATTTACCCAGGCAGCATAATTTCCCATGCATGCTCCATGCATCCACATGCCTATAATGACTGAATCGTATGTAAAGACTATCGTGACTGTCTCTGTACGAGTCAGACTACTAGATTTCAAAGGTTCTGCCCTTTTGGGAACTATCTTAGTCCTGCAAGCCTCTACTGGCCAGCTGATATAATCTAGAAACTAAGCTGGTGATTGTGGTAAATAATTGTATCCCTTTGCACTTTCCTTCTTGTATCCACCAAAACTGGAAGGGATTACAAATCAGCTGAAATGACAGTGTTAAGTACCATCTAAAACAAGCATTTGCAATGCAACAGGTCTTGCATTTACCTATTGCATTGCAAATGGTTGGCATCACGGAAAATGGGAGGGAGTGAGGCCGGGCGGGTGAGGAGGCATGAACAATGGTAGGGAGGGCGGGAGGTTAGGGGAGAATACGCAAACAACGGGACGGAGGGGGGCCGTTGGGAAGAAGGCATGGACAACAGGAGGGAGAGCGGGGGTAAACAAAGGCACCAAAGCATGTTGTGTTACAGTAGGAGAAACACATTAAAATAAATAGTGCTCACAGTCTAAATAACATGTAACAACCAAAGTAAAGGGGTCAGTCCTCATGGCAGCTGACAAATAAAGAGGAGGCGGTACTAAGGAGGGACTAACAAGCCTGTTTACGAATCAGATTCCAGCATTTAGGACAGACAAGGACACAAGCCAATAGCAAGTATGGGCGGAGCCTCTATTCGCTACTCCACCACAAGTCTTGCAGAGCAGCGCATGTGCGCTGGCTCTAGGCTCGACCTAAAAAGGAACATTTGTATTAAGACTTCACCAGTTACGCATTCATCTCCAACATCAAAAAATTTGCATTTTACTGTCCTTACACAAACTTCAAGAAAAAATTGAGAGAACAATATTTGTGTTAGTTCGGACCCCATGATTTTATATGAAATGTCTAGCCAACAAATGAATTACATTAGTGTTTCGACCCCAATTCAATTATTTAAGGACAGGGTCTTCATCTTATTGTCCTGATGAAAACCGGGCCCTTTAATAAACCTAAACTACCACTGCTGTAGGTGTTTCAAAAAGAAGTGTATGAAGAGCCAACATTTTCTCAGTTTTTCACTGTTCAGCTGTGAACTCCTACACTTATGTAACTTATCACCAACACTGTGCCCTCACATGGAGCCTTTACATGTTCTTTCTATATCTAGTGCGGAGAATAAAATTAGATTAACTTTGTTCGGAATTTGATCACATTAGCAATTTTGCTTTGTTAGGGTTTTACTGTAAAGATAGGCAACTTCCTAAATGTGGTGCTTCTTCCAAGATAAGTCAGGGAACGCCATTGCACAAATTTCAGGGAATTGTTTTGGGTGATCCCAAGACGTGTAGTTTAGGAACCGGACAGTTTACTTACCACCGTGATAGTGCCTGGTGCCTGACTGAGTCAATCTGAAGATCTTACAAAAAAGGTGGTTTGGAAGTTCTTAATATGGAATATTAATATCTGGTTTCTCAATTACAACACCTACAAGAATGGATTGCTGATTCAGCTAACAGGGAAAGTAATAAAGAAGTGAGCAGGCATACCTTTATGAAGATGAACTACCAATTTATGACTCTTTTGGAACAAGGACACAGAATTAAACTTTTGGTTAACTCAATTTCTCATATGTGACTGGACTGCTATGAAAGTGCTTAAAATGACACCGTTTCCTGCTAATGCACCATTATGGTGACTTAAGAGAGTTCTATAAAATATATTCAGAGGCTATGGTGACTGGGTGGATAGCTGAGGGACATATATTTCAATGGTCGTTTTATGAAAGTGATATTCTTCAGAATTTTGACAGGGCCAGACCACACATGGCAGTGTGAGGGGTGAATTATTGCTATGTACTATAGCGTCTGCTGAAACACATAAAATGTGGAAGGGGTTCCCATGCAGACCACCAGACAATAGATTGTTTCTGGAACATGATTCACTGACAGTGAGGTCAACTGCTCTTTTCTTTATTAAGCACTAAAGAGGGTCTGCCAGCCACGGCCTGTGGGATATATCAAAGAGGGAGAGAGAATGTGTGATGCTGATTATAGATGCTGATTGTAACAGGGCTCTGGAATATACTAAGAAAGCGAAAAGCATTCCAGAAGCCTGCCATTAATCACAAGATATACCCATAGCTGCCAGATACGTGGTATGGATGAGTCGAATACATTTTATTTGATATGTGCATGAACAGTGATGGTAGTGTTTTGAGAGATACATGAGCAAGCATGGTAGTGACAGATTTTTTTGAGTGAATAGTGGCTCAACTGACGAGAATGGTAGGAAATTGGATAGTTCTTGCTCAGAACCAATGGATCAAAGTCTTCCACCAAAGCCAACTAAAGGAAATATGTGTTTCAGACTAGAAGTACTTGGCAAAAAGACAAAGCAATCTACTGACTCCAAGACAAGGGTCCCTTGAATAATTTGTGGTGCTCTGACACAAATGAAGGACTGTTGAGGAAGAGGTGTATATATAAGGCCAAGTCTGGATGGAAGTATGCAAAATTGACAGACGTTTGATGAATAGAGAGAAATATGTTTCGTTTTAGACAACTGAGAGGAAAAGCACAGCAGTGGTGGAACTATAATGTGCAAAAAGGAAAACTTTATGTCTGGTGAAATGTCGTGAGAGGTGGCCTACCCAGTACTACTGTTTGGTATCTCATTGCCAAAACAAACAGTAGACAATATATATATTTTATTATTAGACGCCTTCAGACCATATACTACAATTGTTTTTGTTTTGAAAAAATACATATTGTTTCAAAAAAGATAAAGAAACTAGCTTGCTGGAACATGGAGGCTGGATCTCGGCAGCATGGCCCTTTCTTTCCCTTGCGTTACAGGGATCTCTGATGACATCAGATGTGCCTGCACGGAGCCAGAAAGATGGGAGGCAAGGCAGGGGGTGGAATTCCTAAGAGCCTTCCCAACCACTTACCTTTCTACTCTCATCCATTCCACATACATAAGACTTCTAACTGCAGGGGCCTGTGAGACTATGGGTTAGAAGCTGGGCTATCTTACCCACCCTCTCACAGACCAGCCACAAACCTATGCACTGAAAGACGGGTGACAACAGAGTGAGGAGATGGAATCTTACTCCTAGCTGATCCCTCACCATTTACTCTCCCACATCTTCAAGATACGCGGGGGTGTTATAAGTGAAGACCTGTTCACCTAAGGAAAGTTTCACGGTACCCAATCTTAGGTTAAAAAAAGAGATCAAGCAGTACAAAAATTCAATCCCACTAAAGATTATGATCCCTATGAAGGTTCCAAATCTTAGTTAAAAACAAAACTGTTGCATCACCTAGGATGCCCAAACAGAAATGTATTTTTCCCTAAGGCCAAAGAAACAATTTTTTCAATTCATCTAAACACTCTAAAAAGAAAGAAGCAAAACATTACAAACTCTGTTCTCGCCCACAGGAAATACATTAAAGATAATTACATCTTTGATTTAATTGTTAAAACCCCATCAACAAACAGACAAATCATAAAATCCTGTTTAATAAGGGGCATGTCAATGCAGCGATCATGTTAAAAATGCAGTCTGGCACAAGCATAACATCGAAAGACACACATGAAGCGGCTTGCCACGTAAAAACATTTGTCTTTAATTCACCATCTTCAGACGTTGGATATTATTTAGCATAATGGTTTACCAGTCTTACCTGTCCAAAAGGCACAAATGGGGGTGGCCCTCCTTCAGCCCCAATATTGCAACGGCTATGTTTTGAAAGGCTCTGGAATAAAATATAGAAAAAACATTTCTAGTTAGCAAATGACTAACAATGGAAAAAATGCACTGTATACATTGCTTAAATCTGAATTTCAGTTTGGTCAGTGGCAACTTAAAACCTTGACATTTTCAAAAAAAATTATCTACATCTATCTTAAAACAAGAGAGGAAACAGAAAGGTTTATCCCAACACTAAGAAACTGTCACTTCTAAATTTAACACAATGAGTTTCCCTGCACTGAGACAATCACCTAAGCTGTACTTGAAACTCAGATCTATAGCAAACACAAAAATGTCTTACCATCGACTGCAAGGAGCAGTCAGGAAATTAGTGATTTTAGTTTACAGTGATGGATCACTATCCTGGGATGAAATAGTCGATCCTGCCCCCCACAGGAAGGGTGAATGCCGCTACCAGCACACTTAATCGTTTTAGAGGCTGAGCCGCAAGGAAGGAGGTCTTGGAGGACAGGTGCCGCTGCTGGCTTGCCTGAAGCCTGCCAGACCCCCATCTCTGGCCTTGAGAGGACTGAGGTAACTGCTGCAATGCTTGGGGCGAATGACACTGTCTTCATGCCAGGCAATTGGCTTTGTGGGAACTGCTTAATGGGAGTCAGAAGTCTCAAGAAGTGTGTTGTGACTCCAATGTCCTTAAAACGCTCCAGGTAGAAACTGCTTTTTCGACAAACTGGCCTAAGCCATATAAGGGCATATAAATGAGTGAGGCTTGTATATCTCCAGAAAACTCAGTGAAATTTATCTACACAAGGAGGTGGACCACAACACTGGTGCCAATCGCCCTTCCCAAGCAGTCAGTGGTATTTAAGCAAGCAAGATTCACTTACTTGGTCGTGTCCTTACCATCATGAACAGTTTGGGCCAAAGAGGCCCTAAATTCTTCAAGTACCGCTGCCAAGATCTTGCTGACCATGGCCAGCAACCAGACTGCATTGACCAATCTCAGTGCCAGACAGGCCAAACAGAACATTCGTTTTCCAAATGCCTCAGTCCTTTTAGACTCCCTATCCAGGGGAGTTATGGGGACGGAATTGGGATTAACCTTACTGGTTGAAGCCTGCACCACAAGGTTCTCTGGAGTAGGATGTTTGGTGAGAAAATCAGGGTTGCCAGGTGGCGATCGGTAACGCCAGGTCACCTGTATATTCAGTAGCATACAGAAACCGGGCTTTGACCAAGTGCCCATCAGCGTTGAAGATCAGAAAGGGTTGAGATGCTGCATGCTCAGGCTGTTGAAATGCAGTGAGGACATTAGCCTTGGTCTCGAAAGAGGGCAGCTGCAAATCTAGAACTTCATCATTCTATTGAACCACCACCTTAAATAACGCACAATCTTCGGTCGGTGGCCCAAGTGGTGAGTCCAACCCTGTATCAAGGAAGATATCAAGCCCACTGGCAACTTGCACATGCATAAAAAACTTATCATCATAAAGAGGGGGAAGAGAACTAACCCCTACCCAGCTATCATCATCTCCTTCTGGCAGTGTGCCTTGTTCAGAGTCACAGCTGAAATTAGTGAATCCTCAGTTGGCGTGACCTCCCTGGTGGAGGCACTGGTGCGCAGTCAGGCTGTATAAAACAACTAGCTGCATTTTAATTATTTCGTAGTGTGATATCAGTCAAGATTGCGCTTAAGTAGGTTCAGGGTCAAACGTTGGATCTTCTTACGCTGCTTGTGACTTCGCACTGGTGTCGACAAGTGGCAGCCTGCCGCTGGTTCAGGCACCAGGGCAGGCATCTGTATTGGAGTCAGTTCAGGTCCTGGAACAGCTTCCAAAGGGTCAGTCGGTGCCAGGGAAGGTCTCACTGGTGGTAACCAGACTGGATGCCTTTTCGGGTTCTTGGGGCCAGAAGGCTTGCCAGAGGAAGCGATAAAAAAAGAGAAAAGCACTTAAGATCCACATAATAGCTTCTTTGGAGGCTTCAATTTGCTGCAGCATCGCCGAAGGCCAGGCAAACTCAAGGCAGATTGGGAATGGGATCAGTTGGAGAAATTCTAAAGTGAGGAACCTGTGGTTAGAAGCATCCGTCAGATGGAATGTGATACTTAGCAATAATCTAATTTCTCCAAAGTAACTTTCTTTCCCTATCTTTAATAACCTTTCCGATCTTTCTGTGGTCTCTTATTCTTTTGTTGAAGAGTGGCTTGTATTGTCCGCACACAGTAGGCTGGGTGGCAAAAGGTCTTTAACGACCTCCCCCGAGGAACGGAGTGACATGAGCTAACAAAAAAATTGGGGTGGGTATTCAGGTGACAGCATGTGTGGCTGCATCTCAATGATTGTATTAACTGTGAAGAGGAGCCTGACAATCAATCAAAGCATTATTCATCAGCAAAACTGGCAGTCGCTTTATCAGAACGCAGAATCTCAGTTTATTCTCTATTTAGTACAGCATAAACAGTGGCACAGAAAAAAAGCTTTAAGCCAGTTAAAAAAAAATTAAATTACATTTCCTGTCGACTATCTTAAAAGTAGCAGTAGAACAACTTTACGTCTTCAATAATTTTACAAAAATCGAAGAAACTATTTACTAGGTTACAGTTGTAGCCATTTAGCATCTAGTGCATTCGTGGCAACTCTTCACAGCTTGAAGAATAAAGGAAATGAGACAGCAGGCACTGCCAAGAAGAGCAAGGCGTCAGCCATCTGCATTTATTCGCACCTGGCAGCCATACTGCATTTGCCTTCCAGCACATTTTGGATGTCATTAAGGGGATTACAGCACTTCCCAGACAGTTTCATTATATGGAATGTGATTTAATTTTCTTTTAATTCCTGATGGCTCACATGCCTCTCTATTGGATGCTGCCCTCAAATTTTGATTCCATGCCACAGGATGGAATTACAATACCAGAGGCCCAAAATATCTGTGGTTTACAGATAGCGTTCCGAAGTGCTCAATTTCGAAACATTTAAGCCACGGGCGTATGGCCACAGGTATGTTTACTAAACATTGTGCTGCTCTTTTTCCTACAATTCGAATCCATAGAAATCAACTGGCAATGCGAAGATTGCACGCATTTGCTCACCGAAATAAATAATAAATTGTCTGCTTTTAAGACACACTTGGGTAGCATAGAGATTAATTGTTTTTGCAGCACTGGTGCCTTATCGACTGTGATCAAAAGACACATTGGGATCAACTCTAATCCATGGAGGTTATATGTGGTGAACAGAAAAAAGGAACATTTATTTTTGTTAAGTCCAGAAAACAACATCATATTATAATGAAAACAAGCAGATAAGAAAGTGAGACTGATATTTAAAAAAAAATGCTAATTATATAACAAAATATCTTTAAAAATATTAAATGAATACATTGTGCACAGATTCCAAAAGTAACAGATTGACGGTTAGTGTTCAGAAAAAAATATTATTTACCTCCGGTTTTCCAACATTGGCATCTTTCATAGATTCACATGTTCTCATCAGGACAGGGGTTCTTGATAGTCAATGTTAATATAGCTTTACTCAAATAACAGTGACAACAGCCACAGATTATATATAGTCCATTCACCTCATTGTCTGACCTAAACTCTGGCCAATCGGGTGAATGGTGCTCACAGCCCCAAATCCTTACAGTCAGCAAAGGAACACTCAAGGCTTTACTCTTCTCTTTTCTGAACAGGTTTTTCTGCGGATTCTGGAGTACTGTGAGTCTTCTCACTAACAACAGGAAGGTAAGCTGTTTTTTTCTGTCCTTTTTTAGCTGCCTCATCCCTTGGAATCATTATAATGGCAGACAACCCTTCAAAAGAAAGGCGGCCATTTAAACCATATCCAATCTGTGAGGCCAGAAAGATTTACCTCACAAGAAATGACTATGGTGCCTAAATCAAGTTGGCCATTTGGCTACAAGCTGCGAGATCCGCCAGAAGTTTAGCCACAAGATTCTCAAGGGCAGAAATCAGATGTGACGTCGCCTGGTGAAAGGTCAATGAAGAGTGCACCTGTAGATAAGGCATGTGAATCTATAAAAGATCCAATGTTGGAGGATTTAAAAAGTAATCAAACAAGAGTGAAAAACATAATAAGCAGAACATGAAAAAATAATAAATAAACTGGGAAGGAGAAGATGGCGGCTGACTGAAGAGTTAAGTCGAGAGCTCCTTGTCCAACGGAATGCACCACGGAGAGTTTCCACCAGGAAAATGGACATGGGAGAATGATCGCACTACAATCAGCATTTTCTATAGCACTTTCCACAATCACATCCTGCTACTGAAGCACTCTAATTTTCCGTCTGACCTTATCTGGCCGGAGGGTTGAGAATCAACAGCGGCGGCGGTGGTTTAGCATTGGCGGCGGCGGTGGTGGTGGCGGCGGTCGGCTGTGGGGAGGTCAGCTGAGCGCAGCCGAGGGGCTACTTAGTGGGTGCACTCAGGCTCGCACAAAGCGGTGTTGGTGAAGGTGAACACCCGCCGACTTGCGTTGACTTCAAGGGAGTAGTGGATGACAGTGAACCGACTCTGAGCCCCGATCAGCGCTCGATGTGATCTGGGCGTTTTGCGTGCTCTATGCTCTGTACGTGCCGCTTGTCAATGAGCGGCTGACTTCCAGCAAGCTAAGGAAACGGGCTCCGACTCAAAGACGGGAGTCCTGCGAACTGGGAGAAGAGCGGAAATATAAACGGGGCACGCAATAAGAGGCGCCGGCAGCATCTGGCATTTTGCGGTGCCCACCCGCGGTGAACTAATATCCAGACAATCACTGTCCAGGCAGAGCCGCGACTGCGGGGAGTTGGGCAGAGTAGAGCGAGGGGATTTCTATGTTGGCCTTACGGGCAGGATCAGGAACAAGCATTTACAATGCAATGGTTTTGCCTTTGTTAAAGTTAGAGCTATTGGCATTGCTCTTGACATTATTTTTATTTATGTTTTTTTTTAACATAAATAAATGGCATTGTCATTTACAATGCCACTAGCTTTATCTCTCGCAAATGACACACACAAACACACACAGAGCCCCCACACACACACACCAAGCCCCCCACACACACACAGCCCCCCACACACACAGCCACAAAGAGCCCCCCACACACACACAGCCACACAAAGCCCCCCACACACACAGCCACACAAAGCCCCCCACACACCCACACAGAGCCTTCCACACACACCCACACAGCACAAGCAGGCAACAGGGGCACACGGAGGCACAAGCAGGCAACAGGGGCACGAAAACGGAGGCACAAGCAGGCAACAGGGGCACACGGAGGCACAAGCAGGCAACAGGGGCACACGGAGGTACAAGCAGGCAACAGGGGCACACGGAGGTACAAGCAGGCAACAGGGGCACACGGAGGCACAAGCAGGCAACAGGGGCACACGGAGGCACAAGCAGGCAACAGGGGCACGAAAACTGAGGCACAAGCAGGCAACAGGGGCACGAAAACTGAGGCACAAGCAGGCAACAGGGGCACAACAACTGAGGCACAAGCAGGCAACAGGGGCACGATAACTGAGGCACAAGCAGGCAACAGGGGCACGAAAACTGAGGCACAAGCAGGCGACAGGGGCACGAAAACGGAGGCACAAGCAGGCAACAGGGGCACGAAAACGGAGGCACAAGCAGGCAACAGGGGCACACGGAGGCACAAGCAGGAAACAGGGGCACACGGAGGCACAAGCAGGCAACAGGGGCACACGGAGGCACAAGCAGGCAACAGGGTCACGAAAACAAGCACAAGCAGGCAAAAGGGTCACAAGCAGGAATTGTAATTTAGACGGGGCTGAAGTGGAGAACGGTCAGTAGGGAAGTAGTGCGGCTGGTGCAGTGGTACCAGGCCGAAAGGTGAGAGGGGCTGTCTGCACCCCAGTTTGGACAGTTTCCACTACCTAACAGGGATTGGTGGGAGGGGGGCGTACTTCTTGCTTGCTTTAGGGCTGTTACTTCGGGGACGCAGTGCACGCTCTTGCCTGCTGCCTGCTGCCACCGGGACACGACAACAGGCAGGGAGAGGACAGAGAAGCCAGAGGAACATGTGTAGCCTCAAAAAACAATGCACCAGGCTTATAAGACGGCAGAGCAGCATGTGCGGCATCAAAAAACAATGCAGCAGTCTTACAAGACAGCAGAGCAGCCAGAGGAACACGAGTAGCTTCTAAAACAATGCACCAGAGCAGCCACAGGAACATATGTGCCTCAAACACAAAGGGCTTATTGCCACTAATTACAAACATTTTAATGAAAGATTTTGGCAGTATGGATGCAACAAATAAATAAACAAAAACTTTGTTTTAGACAGACATCAGATCAAGCGGTGGGTCAAAGAATTTGCTTTACAAATTACTATTGTACAGTAGGATCCGCAGGTCTGCGCACATTCACTACAATTATCACGTAGTCCAAGTGGCCCTGACCCGGAGTCAACTGAATTTCTTGAAGTTAAAAAAATCTCAATACTTGAATCACCCACTATTGGACTGTACAAATAACTGTTTACTTTTGTGCAACAATATATTCAATGCAACTCAAAGATCACCATATTTGCAGCATCTATTGTATTTTTAACTCTTGACAATCACTTAAGCTAGTACATAATGTGTATTTGCAGCTCTTAAGCACTGGCAAAATCAATATGCCTCGGCTCTGTGACTGAGATCCATCAGCTTGGTCACTGGCTTTTTGTAATGCCGTACAGTGGGGTAATTTCCCCTCAATGCTGTGCAATATGGTTACAAAACAATAAGTGTGATGACACGACTGATATGTCATTCTGGTGATATGTGTATCACGACCCATGCAGGTACCTTGTCAAAGCATAGAGATTCGGCTTTAGGCAGACTCCTATTGTTGTGTTCTATGTCTGGAAGGATTAACAGAAAACGCACACAGGTACCTAAATACTGGTCAGGTCATGTCACATGATGGGTGAGGCCTACAATATTAGTTTACATGTTTTAAGCCACCCTTAATTACATAGGCCATGCCTCTTGGATAGGATTCCTTGCAGGTCACCCAAAGCACTGCTCCAAAGAGTGACCGAGGGCTTACCTGACCAGGCCTCCATGTTGCTGCATGTAGATGCTTTCCTTGCCTTCACCCGCACAGATCTCCGAAGCAGAGGTATCCACAGTGCTAAGAACCAGACGCAAGTCTGAGGAGGTTGATGGCACCGGATCCACACCATAAATGTACACACAACCTCTCCTGACGTCCTCCAGTAGCCAGTCTCCGGCCGACCTAATCAGCGGGAGGAGGGCGGGAACAAACACGGACAGCGGGAGGGGGGGCGGGAAAAAGACAGCGGGAAAGTATTTACCTACATTCCACATTAAAGCTCTGTCGGGCTGTTGTTTGTATGATTAAGGTAGACGGCGAACAGCATAATGTACACCTCTGCCAGCAATGGGAACGCGATGCCCTGCTCCTGAAAGTGGTTCTGCCCTAGCCTGAAAAAACCCTCAATCTTCATCCGTCAGCGAAAACGATCAACAACCTCCCTCACTCTACAGCCCGCTAATGCCCTCATTTCCGTGGGTACTGAAGGGGCCATGAAGCTGCCTTCTGTGCTTACCACCGCTTGGAAAAAAGTTTTAAAAAACTAACCACATATACACAACTTAGTCAGGTTGTAATGCAGGGCTGTCTTTGGACAGCGTGTGTTGTACAACTCGCACGTTTGTTTCTGTGCATTAATCCAACTAGGATTTCTTGTGTGACTAACTGCAAACGCAGTGATGGGGCCTGCAAGGGACCACATACCTGCCTGTGTAAACGCAGTGTGCCAGTACTGTAAAGGCAGTTAACACCTTGGAAAAATTACATGGGGGTAGCAATCAGCATCCATGGGATGGCTGCCTTCTCCCGGTCATGCCGAGAGAGCGTTCATTCAATGCCTCGCAACCAGCGAAGTGGTGGAAACCCACTGAGATAGCGGCCCCTCGCATGGGCACCGCTCCGAGGCAAGGGCCTTGGGTACTTCTCAGGAGGCGCCGAGGCGGTGAACCTACTCTCCTATAACCACAAATCAAGTTCTGACTGAGCAGCCCTCGGTGGCCGCGTGCAAGCGCTTGCAGGGAGCCGGCCCCGGCTCTCAGATGCAAATATAAGGCGGAGAGGAAGGAAGCCGTCGCACCTCTAACAGACTGAATGCACTTGCCGCATTACTCATTCCCACGGCTGCTGGGGCAGGTGAACAACCTGGACTTCAGCCTCAACCAGGTAACGCTATCACGCTTCGCCTCGCCTGCTCCTATTATGTGCGGCTTTAGCAGTGTTGCATAGACAACGCTGTCACTGTTACTTCACTCTGAACACCCACCTGCTGCAGCGCGCCGCTGTCCTCTGCAGTGACTGATGCAAGGCACACTCAGCCTTCCATCCCTCCAAGGACGGTAAAGTGAGAGACCACATTGCATTTACACTGCTTGCTGCACGGTCGAAACCCACCGGCGAGATGCAGCCTGAACAAGGGACCTTTTGCCACCTTTATCTGTTTTTACTTTCCCAACATGTCACATACATGTAAACAATAACCTCGTGCTTGCACCGCTGAAACTGTAAATTTGCTATTTTATCTTTTAGTTTGTGTTTTTACGTAAAATATTGTAGCAGGTTACGTCCGAGCTGCAAAACAATCTTATAAAAATATAAGATATGCTTACTGGTATACATTCATATATTTAAGCGCTCTAAGCGCTATATAAATGCAATTTCAATGACCAGTGGGCCGGGTAGAGAGGATACATTTTTTCTTACAGTGCCACGAAGGCAGCGGCCCCTACAGAAAGCACACGTTAATACCGATGTTTTTAAGGTATTCTCGCGTTAAGGGGGGTCCCTTTTCAAGCCCTGCCTTGAACACAAACCTCCAAAGCCAGGAATGAAATGCCTCGCCAGCCTGGAGATTGTAAAATAAATGTGTAACTCGAGGGGGTCGTCCACAGGCTCTGGTGCGCCCCCTCTCACACACACAAACAAATGCCTAGCAGTATGCTAATTCCACCCACAAAGCAGAGACGCAGAGGGCGGACAAAAGGCCCCACGCCTTCTCCACCATTATGCCATCCTTTCAGAATAAAATTAAATGGCGGGTTCTTTGAGGTGCTTCTCTCTGCCAGAGTGAATGGGGTGACAGTGGGGGGAGGCGAGGGGCTCTTTTCTTTTCTGATTTCTCAGCTGGTCTGGGGAACGAGGGGGCTCCCTTTGAGCTCGAGGGGTGCTTCCAGGAACACTTTTGGAGTTTTGTTTCAGGTCAAAGCTATAAAATGGTGCTTCTCTGTCTCTCTATTCAGTGCTTCATCACAGACCACTACCTTTTATTTAGCAGAAACGAGGGGCGGGGGCTTCCATCAGGCAGAGACTGCAACAGGTGGACAAAGCCCGCTGCTGAGCCCAGAGGGAGCTCCGCTGGTTTCACGAACAAAATAATAACAAATCACCCAGTAGAAGCCACAGAAAAAATAAAATAAGCATTCCATGGGTTTGACTGGCACATATGCCTTGCATGCATTTTACACAGTTATCAGCACGCCTAACTTATACATGAATGGGTGAGGCTTCCGTTATGGGGTTTGTAGAGCAGCGATCAACAGTTCCTTGACCCTTGGCGCTGTGTGTGTGGGGGGGGGGGGGGGGGGCGGAGGGGTGGGGAAGACCACGGCAGGGAAAGTAAACAACGGCCGACCTAATCAGCGGGAGGAGGGCGGGAACAAACACGGACAGTGGGAGGGGGGCGGGAAAAAGACCACTGCAGGGAAAGAAAACAACGACCGACCTAATCCTAACCGGATGACGTGGCGGAGGCTCGGCCGGCTGGGCCAATCCCAGCGCGGCCCTGGCTGGAGACACGGCTGCTTCATTGGGGCCGGATCTCGCATGGAGCTGGGGGGCCAGGGTCGAGTCTCGGCGGCAAACTGCACCAATCTAAATTACTGCCCATAAGGCCCCCTTGGATAGTCCTCAGCCAAGCCCCCTATTTACATTGCTGGAATCAAAGTGCGAGCGAAAGGGGGGACGGCGGGAGGAGGGACACGGAGAACTTTAAAACTCACCGACTGCTTAGGCTTTCATTACCAGGCTCCGGGAGGAAGACAAGACCACACGGAGAGCGGGAGGAGGGACACGGAGAACTTTAAAACTCGGGACTTCCGGCTTGCTTGCGGCCCGGCCGGACCAGATTGGGGGCGTTCCCGGCTTTTGGCTGACGTTGCGTGACGTCGGCAAAAGCCAAAGAATCTCGGGAACGCCCCCGAATCTGGTCCGGCATTGACGGACAGGCCCCTCGTCCAATGGCTAGCCTCCATTTATGGAGCTAGCCAATCGGAGGAGGGGGCGTATCCCGACCCACACACACAACTCAAGAGGTTTTTTGGCACATGCGCAAAGCGCATGGCCAGTCAAAACCTAAAAACGGAACCCGATACAGAGGTCCCCCACTCATTTGGAGTGTGGGCAGAAGCGGGCAAGGCACGCCGTAGCTATCGAAGAGCAGGGCGGAGTGTATCGTATCGAGGCAAGGAGGTGGCAGCAACAGCTGTTCAAGTAGGAGGAGGGCGCAGCTCAGTACCAGGAGACTGTGGCAGAGGCACTTAGACCCCAGGCTGGGAGGCTAAGAGAGAGACTATCACTGCTAATGAGGTGAGGAGGAAAGCAGCGCTGCAGCAACCACTAAACCCGGTAAGTCTGAGGAGGTTTGCCCCTGGCTCTTCTACCCTCCCAGGTTCCTCCGCTAGGGGAGAACTGGGGGCGAGTCGGATAGTTAAGGTCTGGGGGAGAACGTGCTAGAAGGCCTAGGAAGATAACAGATCAGCCCCCCTGCCACATTAGAAGCTATTACAATGGTGCCACAAAATCTGGAATCCTCCAAGGCCCCCCAAGAACCCAGTAGAGGCAAGGAAGGTGTAACTCATGAAAGAGAGGGATACTGCTTAAGAAGCAAAAGCTCTGAGGCAAGGGCCAACAAAACGACTAAGGAAAAAAGCCAGTCACCAGTCAGTGCATCTACTGGGTGGATAAAAGGAAAGAATAAAAAACACATTTCAGGGCAACAACAAGCCCCCCTATCCAGAGCCAGCAGGGTAAGCCTGAAGACAGCAGGGCGCAGCACTCTTAAGATCACCCCTTCGCTAAAGTCCTACTTTAGAGTTCAAGATAAAACCCTCAATCCAGAGAAAGCCAATGCGGAGGTTGCTTCACATCTAGCCCGACCTACACTAGGCCAGGCCTTAGAATCAAATAGGGAATAAATGGCAGAGAAACAGAATATGGGGGTGAAACTACCAGGAGGGAATTGGAGTACTACATTCACGGGCAAGTTCAAACACTTCCTGCAACTCCTACTCCCTCACCTCCTACTCCCCCTACAAGCGCTAGCAGTTCAGAGATCCCTAATAGCTCAAACGCTACGCAGATTCTTGAGGAGATGATTGAGGAGATGAGAGCTAAATTTGCAATCTCCGAAAAAAACAGTCCAAAATACAGGAGGGTTGCGAGGCACTCGACCAGAAAATAAAACCCCCATCGACAAAGTAACTCATGCAGAAGGTGAAATAGAAGTGCTTCACAAGAAAACAGAGGCAAACCACAAGGAAATAACCAGATTGAGAACCAGGGAAGCTGAGATTAGCGAGAGGATGGAATCCAGAGAGAATCATGCCAGGAGGAACATCATCAAAATCCTGAACATACCGGAGGGAATCGAAGGAGAAGACAAAGGGATTCGTAATCCAGCTACTAGAGGAAAAAATGCCTTGGTCCAAGTCAGTTAACCTCAGTGAAGACATCCAAAGGGTACACCGGGGCCCGTCAGGAAAGGAAAGCACAGGAAAAACCTGAGGAAAGTCCTGATAAACTTCATGACATATTCATTGAAAGAGTATTCTAAGCGAAGGCCTAAAGGCGGTATCTTTCACTAAGGATGACTGGTCCTGCAAAATTAGATCGGACATATCCAAAACGACCCAAGATAGACAATGGGAGTTGGGCCAACATAAGCCGCAGCTAAGGGCACTTGGAGCGAATGTTCAGATGCGCTTTCCTGCTTCACTAAAAATTATGTGAAATAATAAAATGCTCAATATAACAGATCCAAAGGAAGCAGAAAGACTAAGAGTAAATCAAAACACAACAGGAACATCACTCTCAAACTAAATAAAAGGCATATTCCACACGCCGGAACGTAGCCTTGAAACAGGTGGAATATAGGAAAATTTGAATGAAACAAAAGGGCAAGGAGTTCAAAAGGGCAGATCGATGCCCAGAAGAAAGAAGACAAGGGAGGCTTCTCCAGGGTGGGGGGAGATTCGAGAAACAAATATTCACCAAATAAATTTAAAAAAAAAGAAAAAATTAAAGCACACGGTGGGGAGCAAAATGGGGGGAAAAAAAGGAAAAAAAAGAAGTCCTAAAAGCAAAACAAGAGGAGTACAACGGCCCAGACGCAAGAGAGGGTTACCCGATTAGAGATGTTGGTTACGGGTAAAAGAACAGAAAAAGAAATAGAGCGCAACATTTTAACGTGGAACACAAATGGGCTGTGAATTAAAAAGCGAGATTGAAGATACTGGAATACATAAAAAACTGTGACAGTGATCTAATTATACTTCAGGAATCACATCTAACAAAAGAGGAATGGGAGCTGATATGTAAAACCCAAGGATGGATAGACCACTGTATTTGTACAAATCAAAACTGTAATGTAAAGGGAGTTGCGATAATCTTTAAAAAATCCCTGAAGGTGGTGAACGAGAAAACATAAATTGACAGAAAGGGGAGATGGGTCACTGTGAGTGCAAAAATCCATAATAACTCTTACACTGTGGTGGGATACTATGGCCCAAATATCGACAACCCTGAGCTGCTTCAAAGGTTATATTCTAACCTCCTAGCAACTAACACACCAATCATAATGGGCGGGGACTTCAACATCATCCTGAACCCCAAAGAAGATCGGTATCCAGCAAAAAAACTCCCCAATCTGCCTAAAATGAGAGAATGGGTTGGACTATGCATGAAGGACCTAGGAATTGTAGATGTGTGGAAGGAGAAAGGAAATCAGAACCACAGATTCACCTATATAAACAAAAGGTTAGGACATGCATCCAGAATAGAATTTTTTCCTTATTAGTAGGAGCCTAGTGAAACAAACAAAAAGAGTGGAACACATCCCAGCCCATATCTCTGACCACTCAGCGGTGCATCTTAGCCTGATGTTAAGAACCATGAACCCCCCCCCCCCAGAGGTGGACAGTGGACTAGAGTATCTTCTTAGACTAGACCTGCATTGAAAAATTGGCAGTTGAAACAAAACTGTTTTTCGACTTAAATAATGGGGGAACCACAAAACAAATAGCCTGGGACGCATATTAGGCTTTCATTAGAGGGAAAATTCTAATTATGGCAGCCCACAGGAATAAGGAGAAGAAGCGTTTCATTGAGCTGATTGAAATGGACCTGCTGACGCTGGAAATAGATCTTAAAAAGGCCAAATCCAGCGAGAATTTCAGAAATAGAGAGGAATATAGGAAACAAGAAAGCAGAGTTGAATGATTATTTGGAAAAGATAACTAGAGGAAAATAGGAAGCCAGTAGTCTTTCACAATACGAATACGGAGAAGGTTGCGGGAAGATTCTGGCTTGGAAAGCAAAAACCAAAAGAACCAGAAATAGGATTACAAAGATACAGAGAGAGGGCCGACAAGGATACTCATCTGAAAGTAGCGAAATCAGGCAAGAATTTAAACTGTTCTTTGATAATCTTTACAAGGAAGAGTCTGTTGGCTCTAGAGATCAAGTACAGAACTTTCTAGAAAAAATCACGACCCCTGCGGCTTCTCTGGAACAGAAGTTAGGTCTTCACAAAGAGATTTCTAAATAGGTAGTCAGAGATGCAATAAAAAGGTTAAAAAGAGGTAAAGCCGCAGGCCCAGACACCTTAACTAACAAAATTTATCTTCAGCTTCAGGAAATTATATTAGCACCTCTTACTGACCTACTAAACTGCATATTCTTAGAAAACCAAGCGCTCCCAAAGTCCTGGAATGACGCAATTGTGAGTATCATCCTAAAACCAGGAAAAGATCCAACCAAATGTGAGTCATACAGGCCCATTTCCCTCTTGAACTCAGATTACAAAATATACACGCAGATACTGGCAAAAATGTTAGGGGCAGTGGCAGGGTCCCTAATCCACCCAGACCAAAAGGGTTTCATTAAAGGTAGGCAAATCCATAAACTGTCACACGAGCTCATCACTACTATTGATATTGCAACCCATTACTCGTTACTCCTATCAGTAATAACCTTCGACACGGCAAAATCGTTCGACAGAGTTAGCTGGCCTTTTCTGAACGCCACCTTAGCTAAATTCAACCTGGGAGACAAACTACAAAATGCAATAATTAACATCTATAAAAAAACCTGTCGCAAAAATATTAGTGAACGACGCCCTTACAGACACCATACAAATAAAAAGAGGCACAAGGCAAGGGTGTCCCCTGTCCCCCTATTATTCAACTTTTATATAGAACCGTTAGCTTGCCTGCTGAGAGGGAAAGAGGGGATCGCGACTTTTAAGCATCAAGATTGGGAGAAAAATATTGCTCTATATGCGGACGACTTGATGTTATTCACTAGCAATCTAACCAGCTCATTTCCCAGAATAGAGGAAATTATAGGTCAGTTTGGAGCTGTTTCAGGCTATTTGGTGAACCAACCTAAATCGGAAATTTTCGAGTGGCATACCACCTCAGGAAACCCTCTACTTAAAGACAGGATAAAGTATCTAGGAATAGAGTATACAAAGGAATTGGATGAGGTAGCGAGCTTGAACTTCTCCAGGATCCACAAAGATACAAGGAAATTACTAATGGCTTGGTCAGGCTTACAACTATCCTTTTTAGGAAAATCAAACCTGATTAAAATGATTATAGTGCCAAAATGTACGTACCTATTTAACTTCATCCCGATGAGCTTCAAGACAGAGCAAATTAAAAAGCTGCAAGGGGAACTGTCGAGCTTCATTTGGGCCGCCAAAGGGGTCAGAATCGGATGGAAAAAGTTAAGAAGGAACAAAGCGCAGGGGGGGAATTGCCAGCCCAGAGCAACTGGAGTACTGCAGATCCTTCCAGTTTAAGAACACAAGGAAACTACTAGCAAAATGGGAAACCTGGCCTATACACCTGAAAGCCCTCATAGGCCCCGAAGGAGACCACTATCTCTACAAATTTGGTCACCCCAAATTCTTTAAAAAGATTAAATTAAAGGCAATAAAATCAGCCGCAAGAACCTGGTATGAAATAAGAAGAATCCTAAAAATACCGTATTACAGTAAACATGCGTCAATCTGGGAATAACCAGGCACCCCAGAATGCCTAAAAGACGCACTAGCGATTGCACTAAGAGAGTGTAACATAAATTGCCGGGGACAGCTAATAGAGAATAACCAGATCGTACAATGGGAAATCTTACACGAAGAGTCTCAAGGGTCACCACCAAGATTCAAGTACTATCAACTAAACAGCTGGATAAAAGCTTTAAAGGAAAACCTACAAGGAGATGAGGTTATCGAGCAAAACCTCCTGACCCAGAATTTTTTTAAAAGGACATTTCGTACTGGTACTGGGCTCTTATAAGAGCAGGAGAAATCAAGTACAAAGCCCTGCACGATATCTGGGAGAGAGGCATTTCCGGGCTAGACATATCACACTTTTGGCAATCCTCGAATGCAATCATGGGTCGAGTAGCAAAGGCCACCCCATTGAAGAAAAGCCATCTGTTCACGATCCACAGATCCTATTGGACCCCTAAAAGATTTTCAAAAATGACCAGCAGTGTAGTAAAAAAGTGTCTCAAATGTGGAGAAGAAAGAGCGGACGACCTACATATGTTCCGGAGCTGTATAATGTTAAAGGACTATTGGGGCCAGATTCTCTCTGACGTGTTAGAAGAACATATAGAGGTAAGCACTGAACTTGTTATTTTTGGGATTCCAGGTTACACACTATCTATGTCACTGTCTAAAGACCAAGAAAGCATTCTCTTTTTATTGATCTTGCTGGCTAGAAGGGAGATATGCATTATCTGGGTTAAACAATCACCACCAAAACACACTGATTGGCTAAACTCGATATTAAGGGTGTATAAATTAGAAATGCAAGCGAAGATCTCGAAGAGAAACAAGTACTGGAACATCTGGCAAAGATACAACCAGTTTAACATCAGGAGGTCCAATGATTAAGGCAAAGGAAACAACAGTGTAAAGTTGGTTCTTGATATGAGTAGTCATAATGACTAACTCCCCCACTCCCACAAATCATATACCTGAGGTTGAACAAAAGGGGGCCCCAAAGGACAAGATTAGACGGTATCCCATCCAGGGCAATTTTGGACTACCCACAGTAAAGCCCTGAATGGATATTGGGGCTTCCGACTCCTCCATACCCCTAGGAAATTTGCTTGATGAGGACCAAAAAATAAATAAATAATTAAATAAATAAACTGAGTAGAATTGTCAGACGCAAAGATACCAGCATACATTTCAGGTTCCATAACAATACCGTACATGTTGATCATGGTTGTCAGAAGATGTGTACAGTATCTAAAGTTGGAATGTTTATCTTATTATTAATCTGAGGCCTTGCTGTCGGTATGCTGCTTGCTAATCCTTGGACGGTTTATCAATCCCCCATTTTGGATGTCGAACATTATTATAAAATTCTAAGCTTCTGATTACCCATTGGTAGGCAGCAGCCTTGAAATTAACGGCAAAGAAAGCCAACATGTTTGCACCTTCTTCTCATATAGAGAAAGAAGTTGTAAGATTTTTGATTCATTACAACTTTAAAAATGGCTCCTATGATGGAAGGGGAGGAAATTACTCTAGTGCACAAACCAGAGGGATTCCACTTGTATTGTTTCAGCCTAGGCTGCTATGGAAGAGCTTTAACAGCAGCGTCAATCACTTTCTTGTTCTGAATGACTATCATGAAGCAGGGCATGCTGACCTCATTAGCTCTAAAGTGAAAGCAAAAAGAGCTATCTCTAATGAGGGTGATAGGGGGTTACTTCCAACACGCTCTACCTGTGGGTGTAGATAGTCCAATAGACACCAGAGATTAGGTTTGTAAAAAAAAAAAAAAAAGAATCGGATGGGGGTATCCCGCCATAGCATAAAACTGTGTTCTCACTCACCAACAGTCCACGGGGGCAGAAAGGTCACTAGACACCAGTGATTATGTTAAGAGGAAAAGGAGAATTTGGAGGAGCGGCTCACAATGGCTTCCCGCCACATCCTTCCCCTTCGAATCCTCCCACTGCCCAACCCCCCAGCAGCCACATCTGCCTTTCTGATCCCAAAACTAAATGGAGGGTTAACACTAGACCGTATTTTTCCTCCCAGGGGAAAAAGCAGAATGCGATCACTGCCAACCCATATGTCAAAACAATAACCAGAGAAATCCCAATTTCCTCTCACTTGCTATAGTGAATAGAACATTATGCAGGCTCCGATACAGCCAGCAACTAGGATACCCTATAAACCCTGGGCATTTCCAAAAGCCAGAGACGCAGGGGAATCCATAGTGGAATGGTTCCCATCATTTGTCTTATCCAACATTCCCTGTAAACATTAAAGTTTGAATCGATAAAAAAGGCTATTTTTCCAATATTTACGCAACAGAAAATTCACCCACTTCCAGCCAATCACCAAAGTCTTAGCACCTTGATTTCCTGCCTTTCTCCGGATCGAAATGCTGCCCTGCCATGTGTGGGTGGACTTAGCCTGCACCACTATAAAGGCCCAAAACTATAACCATGTGACTGCCTCACAGCATCCTCACCTCACATGATTTGTTATATAAATTTGTTATAAATGTTTTTATATCGCGCTCAGCTACTACAAAGTATCCTGGCGTGGTGAGTGAGGTTATCCAGAAAAGAATGCGCATAGAAAAAATGGTAATGTTAAACAAATGTGTTTTGAGCCCCTTCTTGAACATAGAGATTGTCGGAGACGCTCTTAGATGCAGCGGGAGAGCGTTCCAGGCCCTGGCAGTCTGGACAGAAATGGATTGATCCACGGTTTTACAGTTTCTATTCATGGGCAATAGGCCAACCCAAACAAGTAGAGTACCGTTTTTATCAGGAAAAGTGTGGGAAAATTGGGTGGTAAGAACTTTGTGGAGCCCAGCAGACTTCATAACTTTCCCTCACAGAAATGACAAAAAAATCTGTGATCTTAGCAGACATTTGACTTCTGCGGGATATTCTAGGTAATGCAAGTCATACCACCCTAGACTCACCTGGAGATCTAATTTATAGAAATTTCTGGCTTGGTAGGTTTCCCTAGGTGGCAGCCAAGCCTAGGACTAAACATCATAGCGATCCAAATTGTCAGAATGGGGCAATTTACAAGCAAACTCTTGATATTTCCTTGTTGCATTTTGGAGCCTTTCCTGTCATGGGCGACGAGCTAGCCACAAAATTGAAGTCCCCATTTTTATTCAGGAGAAGTGTGGAAGCACAGGGTAGTAGAATATTGGGTATGGTTAGTTTTTTTTCCAGTTTTGACTTTCAAATGTACATTATAAAAAATGCCCTTGTATGGGTAGCCCCACAATCAGATTTGTATAATTAACCACTTACTGCTAAGCTAGTTAGATTAGGCACATTAACAAAATAAATAGGTTTCCATCATACCCATTTGTAATTCATTAGATTTTACCATATGAATTAGTGAATGGTCTGTACAGAATGAAAAATCATTTTAAGCTGCAGCTCAGTTGTTGGCTCTGGGCATTGTGTGTTTTAATCATTTTAAGCTGCAGCTCAGTTGTTGGCTCTGGGCATTGTGTGTTTTTGGAGAACCAACACTATATATATCCCTGCAACTAGAATTGTCTGACAGACGTAATGGTGTGCTACATTTGTACATCAGCCAGTTTTGTGAACTATTCCAAATTTTTTCCTATTTTCTTTTATTCATTTTTTATTTCATCGTTTAGTTTCTTTTGGAAAACCATGAGTGAACGACACACGACCCCTTGCTGAATTCTGAATTTGGTCAAATTTTCAGAAATGTATAGTTTTACAGGTTCACCTGTTTCCACCGCAAACTGTAGTAGGTAGGTAGAAAACATAATAAATTGGAAAAATACAGATTACCACTTAGAAAAATCTATACATTGTTTGTTTGTTTTTTACAATTCTTATTGTTCCTAAACGCTGAGGAGGGTTATCTTAGCACTGTGCTTTTTAATTTGGTTTTTGGGGAAAACTTTTTTTCCTTGCAATACTGATTTCTTACAAAATCTTGCTGTATTTTGACTATTTTCTCAGTTCCCTCCAGAGAAATACACAAACCATGTCACCTTTCGAATCCTCAAAATGTCGAACAGAGAAAGAATGCAAATTTGGCCTGGATAGCTCATGTGGAAAAAATGTTATGACGGATTAAGTGCAAACTGTCCTAAACACCAGAAAAGGCTCAACATGATTGCATGGTGTCAGGTAGGTTGACTTGAAAAACACAACTAGGGGCCCTCTGAAATTAGGATAATACCCTGACAGGGAAATAACTTGCTGGGAAAAATTACACACCGGGAATAGTGTTAACTATACATCTGTAGTGCTCACACCATAGCTCTGATTTGTGAATACATAACACGAAACTAAGTGATTAAAAAATATATATTTTTTATTTCATAAATTATTGTTTTTTATATTATTTTATATGATAATTCTTTTCACATTTTTCTCTAATTTATTTTATATTGTTAAAAACACAAACAAACATGTATGCAATGATTTCATCATTACTGTTTTGATGCCTACTAACTTTCCCTATCTAGTTTTTGAAAGACCCCATATTTTTTGATGTTATATAGCAGTCTGAAAAATTGGCAAACTATTTCATTTGTAGTTGGATATAAAGTCAAAAAGTAGCTGTTGACATAGATGAGCAAAACTACAAGTTATTCATTTACATATCTTTTGACATTGCAATTATTAAACATAAGGCTATGATGCAGTTAAGCCAAAGAGACCGGTTACAGAATGTTGAATTGCACCAACGCGTTTCGGCGACAGCCTTCCTGAGGGTATTCACACCAGATTTTGCTTCGCTAGTTTACAGGTTTACGAAGATATGAAATCTTTTTTTGAGATGGCGATGTATCATTTGCATATATTTTTGAACTTTTAAAAAGAAGCATGATTATATTATATATATAATAGTAGTAGATCTTGAATCAAAGTGAAATTTTCAAATGATGTCCTAAGGATATCTCCTGGAGTTAATCTTTTGTATCACAAATTTGTTCTATTTACTTTTCCTCAGTGCATAATTACTGGTATTCAAAAAGAAAAGAGAGAGAGGGTCTTGTGTATCTTCTTTGGATTCTGATACTGATATTTATTCCTCTTAGGATATTTTGATGTCTACACATCTACATGAGGCCCCTCTTTCTGTACGTTTAATTGGATCTTTGTTGAGGACAGATGGACTGTGCCAGTTTATTTTCTGTTAAATGGACCTCCAGGCTAACGGCATGTTTGGAACCTGATACCAAAAAGGTAAAGGCTCAACATGATTGCATGGTGTCAGGTAGGATCAGCCTCAGAACTCTGGACTGTGGGAACACATCGAATTAGAATTACTTCAACATTGGGACCACCACGGACTAGAATAACACAGAGCAATTTAAATGGTTAATGCACCATAATGCAGAATTGTTTCCCGTGTTCAAGCACTTCTACCGCATTGCTCTGAAGTCCATCAGATTAGAACAAGGAGTCAGCCCAATCAGAGACTGTCCAGGGGTCCAAAAAACAAGGACCATCTCACGTGGGAAAGATATGCACAATGAATACTGCAGAAGGCTATGTCTGCCAAAGATAGTCCTCCAAACAGTTTCATGTCCACACAGGCAAATTCATCAGATGACTGAGCTATTCAGAAATTTGCTAACACAGATAGGAGAATTAATTTTCTGCACACCCAGAACCACCAATGCTAGTCTGCACCACAAGGAGCAGATTCCAAACTCTGGAACTCTGTACGGTTGGGTTCATAAGATGGGAACAACAAGGGAATCTAATCTTCAGGAGATGCTGTACTAATTGTTAGTGTAGGAAAGTGGGTAAAGTAGGTGGGGTATTCACCCCTCAGCTGAAAATAATGCCACAATCACTAATAGGTCCAAGTCAAGTTCCAGTAAGTTAAACATTGCTCAACCAATGGTAGCTCAGCAAATGAGCAGTCGGGCCTAACTTAGGAGGCAGAGATTGTGTTTAAATACAACCAAAACAGTATATAAGTAAAAGACATCACTTAAGAAATGCAACTCCGGCTTATAAAAACAGAGAATATTTTTACCTTCACAAAATAGCAAAATGGCACAAATCTAATGTAGGGAACCGCAGATATGAATTTGTAACGAGTAAATCAAACATTGTGCATCCTAGCACCAAAAAACTTAAAGCTCCACTCACCACACTCAACGTGCTGGACCCGGACATGGTCAAACGTTTAGGCTGACAGCAATGGACAGTGGGTTGGAGAAGCAGAGCGCTAGGTCATAGTCAAACGTTTTCCTTCAGACTTTGTGTTTTTGTTGGAGCTTTGTGCTCATTGACAGGTTAGTCAGTGAGTCCTTGGGTTTCTTGGATCTGAAAATACAGGCAATGACAGCAGTGTGCTGCAGCTCAGTGAAAATATGGGAGTTGAATCGTCTCCAAGTGGTTGTTGACTGCTTTCCCCTCAATGTTGAGTTGGGCTCTGCCTGGAGCTTTTCAGCAGGATGAACCAGCAAGGTCGAACCAGCAGAATGAACCAGCAAGGTCGATCTGATCTGAATGGCACGTTGACATCAGCAGTTTAACTCTCGACAACAAACCAATCTCCTCCTGGAGGTTTTCTGCAAAACTTTGCAGAAAGTTTCCAAACTTTTAAATCATGTCACTTTTAGGTTCCTCTGCGGTAAACAAGGACCCAGTAACTCCAGCCAAGGGTTTGAAGACTCTGGTTGCCTCTTGGGGGCTAGGACTTAATTTCCCACAATGTACCTGCTTTGTCCAGGAAAAATCAAGTTGCAACTGGTCAGATGGGGTGATCCTCTCTTTAGCTTTGCAGGTGACTTTTACCAGCTCTGTTGTACCTGTTGCTGAGGGCGTCCACTCCTTTTCCTTTACGTCAGGCACATCCCTTTCTTTGTGGAGCTTTGTGAGTGCAACAGGTGCAGTCTTCTTGAGTGCAAGCCTTCTGTGGTGCAGTTCAAGGGTCCGGCAGGGCAGTCCTTCTGTTGTTCCAGGCAGTGGGCTGGCAAGAGGGGGGGGGGGGCGGGAACACCAACTAATAGGGGTAAAGTTACCTCCCTCTGCTATGACCGCTTCCTGCGGAGTGTGGCATATCTTTGTCCCAGAATGCACTATTCTCAAAAAAATCAACATGGGGAAGTGTAAGTATGTGTGTATATATATATATATATATATATATATATATATATATATATATATATATATATATAATGTTTTGGCTTTGGAAATACTTTTCATTCCAAAGTCAAATTTGAGCATAGTTTTATTTTAAATCAGCATGCACAGCAGAGCTGCCTTTTAAATGACACCAGGCACCACAGCAGTGCACATTCAAGTGCATTAAGTCCACCGGTGTCACCAAAACTAAATGCCTTTCCATACTTAGGGACTTACAGCTAAGTTATCTTAGCTCATCATAATTATACTACTTATCATATACCTAGTATTGGCCATGGGCCTGCATATCAGCACCCCTGGCAATATCACTGTCAGTAATCACCAGCACTAATCAAAAACAAGCATTGGTAATGTAGCGGTTTCGCTTTTGTAATTAAGAAAGAGCTGATTACATCTATCATCGTCAGAGAAAGGAAAGAGCTCCCTGACTGATAAAACAGGAGTGGAGAGGATGTGGAGCAGCGGCCAGAGATACTGACTCGGAAGCTGAAGATCCCATTTCGAGTGTCGGCGGCGCCATGCAACATCCTGTGGTTCTATGCAAATCACAATCTCTGCGGGTGAAAAATATGCTGCAAGAGTAAAAGGCAAAGCTTATGAAACTATAGTTCCACCAAAGCGGATGGTAACAGTATTTTAGGGGCGGCAAACTGAAAAGGTAAGTGGCATGCACTGGTACCAATGAAAAGCCAGGAAAGAGAGGAAGCGGGCTGTAACTCCCTTTTAAGTTTATATTAATAACAATAGATTTCTTAAGCAAGATGTGGGTGGTCAGGGCAAAAAGGATGACATTCCTACAGTTATTAAAGAATTAATGTAATCTTTTATTGCAAACTGTGTGATCCAACTTTGTGAATTGTTTGAAAAACTAGTCCTAATCAAAATATTCCTTTTTTGTCCTTTTATGCACATTCAAAGGTGAAAAATGTAATCAAACAATAAGCAACATATATTAATCAACTTAAAGATTAAAAAACAATTCGTATAGAGAAATACCCTACTATGGCATAGATCCCTTTGTGGTGCAAAAGTATTTTTGGGAAAGTGCAATAAATTTTGCACAAACATTTATTCAGCATAACAACAGAACTCAATTGTGCTACATATCTCTAATTTACACCAATTGCAAACCCTCTATGAGGATCTGAGTAACACTATAATGTGAACCATGTTATTATGGGATGGGTAATCCAAAAAACCGACAAAACCTTTCTATGCACGTGTGTTTGAACACGCCTGTGGTAAATATTTTGTAAAACGTGTTAATGCAAGTTATTCACAACATAATTAGGCTATTTGCTTTGAAGAATGAACCACCATAAACATTTTTACTCAGCAAGAGCAGTGTTTTCCCCAGTGGCGATGATTATTTTGATTTAAACCATACCAGACTGAACATGATGCTGCATAACGTTATAAGGAGAAATATAAAAAATATTGTATAAATCGTCATAATTTGTTATGCTTCTTTAACAGAGTAGTTCCACACAGAGACCCAGAGCTATGTCGGCCTGAATTGCATGCAGCTTATAACAACTAGTATGGTAAAGGTTTTCATTGGAGCCTGTACTTACATGGAAACCTACGGACTTAACAATCTTTGTGTGAAGCTAACATTTGCTCCTTACATATTGTGATTAGGTTAACCACAGGATGGACAGGAAACCCTAAAACGACATATACTATACCGGCCTATCCGAAGGAATCGTGCATGCTCATCCTTCCAGACTTCTTTTGTTTCCCCATTCTTTAAATATTATTTGTTTTTGAATACGTAAAATGATTTTTCTTTTCTGCTCCCAAATCTTCCTGGAGTGTTCCACAAATAAATATTTGCATCATGATGCATAAAATGTGCACTTATTTACAGTGATTTTAAAAGTCTGAGTCTGGAAGAGTTTGAAGTAAATAGTTTCAAACTCAATTGTAGTAGGCCTAACTCCTACAGAGGTTTTAATTTCAAGGATACGTACATCTCTGGACTATGTGAGGTTACAGCTAGTTACTCAGCTAACAAAATCTCCCAGAATACGCGAGCAAACTTACGATTGGTTAAAGTTCCACAATGAAGGGAGGATAAACTACAAGCATTCCTGCCACAGGGTTGTTTTTCAAACGCTGTATTTATACAGTAACCACGCCACCTAGTTTTGGAATGCATAGAGCTAGGTCACTAGTAGATTCGAAATTCTCTTAAGTTTTTTGGGCGTTCAAGTTAAACACTTTTCCAGAAAATGTCTTTACTTCCTACCGGCTCCATCTGGAAACCGGAGTGTGGTGTCCTTTCACACCAGGATCATTCAGTGGTTAAACTGTGAAGGACTGGAGCTAAACTCTAGAACACTGTAACAAGGCAACAGCAAGGAATTGATTAGATGTAAAAAGCAGGAGCACTTTTACTCCAGTCACAACAATACTTAATTGTATTCTTTTATACTTGTCCCTGTGTTCTATCCCTTGTCTTAATACTAACCAGGTTCAGTGTGAAAACACTCTCTTGCATGGGTGGCACAGATATTTATATTAAAATCACTAGCCAATTCCAGGTCCCTAGAAAGGCAGTTAAATGATGAAGGCCTAAACCACTCTGGGCCTGCCAGTTAGTGCCGTTATAGTATCATAATATCTATACTGAAGGAATATTTACACTCGTTGAGGGTGCGACTGAGACTGCTCATTTGCACTTAAGTGGTATTTTGTAGAATGTGTTAGTCCCAATATTTATGTAATCAAATCCCAAAGAGTATAAAGTAGGATGATACAAATGATTCTTCAAATGAACGAAGTTGGAATGCCAAAATTGTATTACCTTTTTTTCTTTTACTTTTTAATCATTTTATTTGTTCATCAGAAGGAGAGCCAGCTGAACAGTTCCCAATATATCATGTGGTAAGACTTGATATTCCAGAATATATTCACTGTAAATTGATGTTTCATAATACAATCTTATGATAGGGATTGATGTTTAAGTTTAAAATCACCGCAAATAAATAAATTATAGTGCTGCCAACATGTGTTTCACCCACTGTTTGGCATGCAAGCCTGGGCTTTTTCGATAACAAGATTCTGTTCTTGTAGGTTGCCACTAAGTTCCGAACGTGTTATTTAAAACGTTTCCCTTGCACAAGTGTCACTCGCACACATGAATTTTTTTTTGAGCTAGGTACTATATTTGCAGAATAAAAAAGCTTAAAGAAAGAGTTACTTACCTTCGGTAACAATGTATCTGGTAGAGACACAGTCTAGCTGCAGATTTCCGAACTTAGAATATCCCCCCAGGCGTCAGAGTGGATCCGGAGAATTTTTTCTCTCAGCAGCACCTCTGCGCACAGGGGAACAGCGCCTCATGGCTTCGCCCGGACGTCGTCCACGGACATGACGGCAGTGGAGCCATACAAGTCCCTCCCGGCGCACTGACGTCAGTTTTCTTTGGTAAAACTTTTCCGCGCCTCAACGCGGAGCCACTACGAAAACTGTGAGAGCGTGGGAACAGTATGTAAAACAAAATTACAAATCATTGAAACAATGACAAAAGAATAGAATGATGAGAAACAGCCCCGAAAATGACAGTGAAAGAGCACTGTATATTGAAAGGAAGTGACGGGAAAGAGCGGAGAACCTGCTCCTACAAACAGTCTCGCAAAACTGTGCTCTCCCATGAGGCAAAACAGCGCTGGAAATTAATGTCATGGCTAACGACAAGAAGGCTACAACCATAGGATATAACCGTGAAGGGCAACAAGACTGAAGCAATATGACTCACGGGAATCCACCACAGATTAGCAACAACAGAGAATGTGCAACCATACACCCTACAAGAGATCCAGTGACTGAGTCAGTCAGTCAGTCAAAATACACTTTATTCGATTTGTTTTAAAATCATAAAAGCCATAAAACAACAATATATGCAATTTAAAACAACCAAATTTCATAATGTATAGTTCATAAAACAGTCACTATATACAAAGTGTGCAAAATAGGCAAAGCAAATAATTTTATCTGATCATACTACACATTGTTTCCTAAATTTGTGCTACAACAGTGGCAGGCAAAGTCCTTGTTTTAATTCTATATGCTGCCACTAAAAAACTGGCCACAGAATATGTAATACGAATACCAAGCCAAGGGACTGTAGGTACACCAAAGCTGGTCTTACTTGAGTAAACCCTGCTTCTTTTAAAATCGGTAACAAATATTTGATCCTCGGATCCCTATATAGAGTGCAAAATATCATAAAGTGCATAGTGTCCTGAGTGGAGAATTCATCGCATTTACATGGCGGTCCCCTTTCCGGTAAACTCCAAGACTGAAAACAACCCAGCACGTATGGAATTAAATTAAATCTGAGTTTAATTAGCAAATGTATATGGAAGGGTTTAGTTACAAAAGCGAGGTAAGGCTCCAGGGAAGGGGAGGATAACAGCATATAATGTAATCTAACTGTTGTTTTTGTTAATTCTAGTTCCTCCCGAGCCAATCTCATATTTACCAACAAGTGTTTTTTAACACAAGCAATGTGCTCCATTCTAATAGAGGATGGCAAATAGAATAAGTTTGGACGACCAAGCTGTTCAAAAGTCTGTCTCACGTACTCCAGCCAAGGAATTCTCTTCCTGTGGTCAAGAGACATGAGATCCTCCAGGATGGCGTGGTTAAGAGTTAATTAGTTGTTTAGCCATGTCTTCAACCAACATGTTAGGGGAGCCAATCTGAGCTTGTCTGTTACATAATCTATACCCAACTCCCCGTGAATCGAGTAGGTGGGGGTAGATTGGGGGACGGAAAGGAGTTGTCTTAAAAACTTGTTTTCTGCCCTTTGAAGAGTTTCATGCGACAAATACCCCCATAGAGGCGCACCATACATAGCTATGGATATGCACTTAGCATTGTATATCTTTAAAATAGCCTCCATAGGCCTCGCTCCCATCCTGCTAGCAAATCCCATAATGGCTGAAGCGGCTCTTGCCATGGCAAGCTTCTTTAACTTAATCTGGGGGTCCCAGGTGCCTTTCTCATCAAAAGTCACACCCAGATAGGGAAAGTGTGTGACTCTGGTCACTACCTCCCCCTTACAAAACAGAGAAATAGATTTATCCTTCCTTCTATTGTGGGTCACCACCATCGTATGGGACTTATTGGTGTTAATTTTCAGGTCCAACTGATCCATAAATACACCAAATGAATCTAACAGGCGTTGAAGGCCCACCCCCGTGCGTGCTATCAGGACTGCATCGTCCGCGTATAGGAGAGCAGGTATTCTTATCTCTCCTACACGCGGTACATCCCCCCCCCCCCCCCCCACACACACACAATCCAAGTGTTTTTCAAGGCCATTTATATAGATAGTAAAAAGGAGGGGGGCCAAGATGCAGCCCTGCCGCACTCCTCTCTCTGATTTGAAGTGGGTAGTGCACCTACCCTCTTTTGTAACTCTTACTTTAGCAAAGAGTTCCTGATGTAGTGACTGGGTCACAGTCAAGAGATCTTGATCCAATGGACTATAACAGAATCAAGTAATGGAGAGAAGACAGGGGAAGGGGAGGGAGAGAAGACAGGGGAAGGGGAGGGAGGGAAGAAGACCAGCAGTAAGCCGCACACTGGAAGAACACCAGGGTGTCGGAGTGTAGAAAGATATATGAACCTACCACCCAATAATGGGTGGAGAAATAATAGATAAACATAATGAGCCATCGTGACCCGCAGACGGGTGAAAGAGTCCACCCTGCAGGAAGACAAAAGCCACCTGGAAGGAGATAAGTGGTTAAAACCCACCTGCCAAGGTCCTCGCAGAGCGGGGAGGATGGGTGGGCGTTAAGGAATCTTCGGCTAGACTGTGTCTCTACCAGATACATTGTTACCAAAGGTAAGTAACTCATCATCTGATAAGAGACATCTAGTTGCAGATTCCTTAACTTAGAATAGATACCAAATCCATACCCCATTGGAGGAGGGTCTGCAACTGAAAACCCACCAAGTTCCCAAAATAACTGAGCAGTCAACAACATTGACTAAACACGATGGGGATAGCAATGCCAGCACAGCTGACAAAAGACCTATGAAACTCTGTAAAGGAGCAAGAACAAGGGGAGGCAAAGGCACCACAAGTCGTCAGAAGACAGTACGAGACCTCCCTCATCCAGACAGGAACGAAGGGAACACAGAACCAGAAAGGTTAGTACATAATGGGAGAAAGTATATAACTTCCACAAAAAGAAGTTAAACTGAGCACCAGATCCCATGGATCCGCAAGAAACACAGCTGCTGAAAAGGGACAAGATAGCAGGACAGCAACACAGCATACCAATGTAACATATACCGCAGTGGATGCCAAAAACGAAAGGTGAGTGGACAGACATCACCACACAGAGATATAAAGAATCATGACTACCGGGAGTTACAGCTATGTGGATAACAGGATACACACAAGGAAACAGTGTGTACCGTGAAAACCACACCACATCTATGCAAAAGCCCAAGGAAGCGGCGTATCAACAGCACACATGCGCAGCAAAAAGAGGGAGGTGCATCACCAGGTAGTCAACCAGCCAACCTTACCCGGAGGTACAAACAGCAAAGGGAAACTGGCAAAACCAGTGAGACACAGAGAGCTCGCTCCCATATGAGAGAGAGATAAAGAGAATCTGGGGCAAATACCCCTGATACTAGGCCAAGAAAAAACCTAGTATGCATGCTCTCTCGTTATGTGTATATCGCCTGACATATATACATGCAGATAAATATACATATATATATATATATATATATATATATATATAGATAGATAGATAGATAGATAGATAGATAGATAGATAGATAGATAGATAGATAGATAGATAGATAGATAGATAGATATGAACAAATTGTGAAAGAATGTCGAGAACACCCTAAAGGCAACAGCATCCCCCAGACGAGGAAGGAACCTTGGTCTCCCGCAAGAAAAGCGGGGACACTAACCACTACACTCACGAGGAAGGAGTGAGAAATACACAGACATAGCTCGGTCAGAAAACTATATATAGCCAAATACAGGCACTTTATAATGACAACTAATATCCTGAGGAAGAATACCACCTCCGTAAACATACAGAAAACAAAGCAAAAATGCCTTTAGTCATGAGGGAGACACACAACCAGTGAAACACCTGGAGGAGAACTCAGAACCTTTGGAATAAGAGTCATAGAGCTCAACCACAAGGCCACAAGGCCACAGTGAGTCATTAAACATCGGCAAAGGCTAGGAGTGGAAGTACCTAAACGCCTGCTCGGTGAGAAACTAAATGGGATCGTTGTCCAGGACAAGGAAGTGCATACGTAAATAGAAGACGTAAGCAATTACCCACACCAGGAAGTGAGAGACAAACCACCAGAATAGAACGCCGCCAAGACAGGGGCGCAAGGAATACTTCTGGTCCCCCATGAAAGCGAACATATCCTGTGTGCACTCACATGTTGAACCCACACAGAACACTGAAGAAAGTGTTCTGGACGGAGCAGAGCAACATGCCCCCCAAAGGACACGTGTCTACATCTAAGGCAGGCCACGTAGGCAGAAAAAGGGACCGTGAAAGCTGAAAGAACACGCCAGGGAGAGCCAGCGGTGGCAGAAAACCAACAACACTGTGGGGAAGCGTGCTTCCATAGAGGCAGGAGAGAGCTACGGATCGCCAGTAGATGACAACGCACACCCCCAGGACAAAAACCCAACCCAGTGGGGACTTCCTACAAACATAGGAAAAACGGGACGAAATGGAAGGCCCGTAGTACACCCTATAGAACGAATCCCTAGAGGGACAGAAGAGAGGAAACCTAAGGCTCCGCTGGAGCCTTTGAAACTTCCCATGCAAGGAAGAGCAGCAATACAATAGCCAATGAGTATCCCACATAAGGTATGGCACATCCCTATAGACGAAAGGGACACCTCTTGAGACAAGCTCGTAGGCAGAGGTATTTGAAAGGAAACGTAGAAACAGCTGGCCAGCTGTAGGAAAAGAAAGAGAAAGACAGCAAAATAGCCGTACAGTCCGTCCGGGAAATAACGTATTGAACCCATAGATAGACATCAGAAAAAAGCAGAGACAATACTGCAACTAAAAGACAAAGTCCGCATGAAGGATTAGAAAGCCACGGAATTAATGAAAAATCAGACATGAGATGCTGAACCGCTAAGTCAGCATATCTGTCAAACAGAGCCAACCCACCAAAGGGCAAATCCAGAAGACGCTCCTGAACATTTGCAGGGAAACAGCCATCGTGAAGCCAGGCATGGCGACGCAGAACAACTGACCTGGCCATAGCCCGACCCACAGAATCAGTGGTGTCTACGGCCGACAGAATGGAAAACTGGGCCAAGTCCCGGCCATCAAGTATCAACTGATCCAGGTCAGTCTGAGGGCCCTCTGTAAGAGAATGAAGGAGGCGGTCAACCGAGTCACACAGGGCCGAAGTAGCCTGTGCAAACAAGCAAGACGTGTTCAGGGATCTAAGGCCCGCACTGGTGGACACAAAGAAATGGCGGCCACACGACTCCAACCAGCGAGACTCCCAAGTGGGAGAGAGTAATGGAGGAAGGGCAGCAAGGCTGAGGCCGCCTGGACCACCAGCCCTAGAGCCTAAGGATAGAGAGACAAACAGGCAGGGTCATCTGGAGCCGGGCGATGTCGATGGACACAAGCATGATTCACCGGACCCCCGAAGAGGGACTCACACAAGTTCCAAGAAGAGTGTTGCATAACGACTCAACAAAAGGCAACAAGGGCTCCACAGCCACAGTGCCCTGGTGGAGTAGATCCATCAAGGGATCAGAGGGCAGAGAGACCGAGGGTGGCTGCATCTATAAAATATCTGAAGCCATGACAGCCACCGTGGCCATCCTAGGTGGTGACAACATGTCATCCGTAGGTGACGGAAGAAGGCTAACCAGTCCACCAAACCGTGGGGGTTCCATAGCTAGAGGACAACCAAGGCCCAGCCAGGGCATGGGTTCCAGCAAAAAAAAAACGGGGTTGGCGAACGCACAGGGGCATCCTCAAGGGCGGCCTCCTCATCTACCGCCAACGGAGGATCCGCCGAGGATGACATCGGGGTTGATCGATGTCAAGATTTCTCGTCTCGACATCGATGACCCCCGAAGGAGTCCCGTCCGCCCAGCGTCGACTCGAACTCCACCGAGATGGAAACCTGTGAAGAGGAACGGAGTTGACTCCGAGTCGAGAGCTGCACCGGCGTCGGTGCAGGGAGCTTCACAGGGCTGTGCGGAGACGGCAGAGCAGGCTTGGACTTGCGAATAGGATGCCCCTCCGGGCTGTGTCGCAGTGACAGCGGAGTCAGAGCACTCGACCGGCGCCGAGGTCGAACCCGCCGGCAAAGTCCCGATCTAAGTCCCTACGCCCTCTGTGGGGCCGAAGGTGCGCCAGGGAGAGGGGGTGACCCAAAGAATGCCAGTAAGGGCCGAGAATAGGCCTCCATCTGGGTCCTAGTTGCCCAAGCCCCAGGAAATGGAGGGTAGGCGGGTCGACTCCTGAGGGCCCGTGTCCGGCAGAGAACAGGAGCAGCAGGCCCCGATGTCACGTTTATGCGAGGTCGACGACCTCCATGACTTTTTCAGGTACTTACCTTCGTCGAGAGAGCGACGTCCGCAGGAAGGACTCCATGACCTGTCCCGACCCTACGTCCTAGCACGAGAGGGATCTGCAGCGTGAGGACTCTGAACGGGACATCTAGCCGGACAACTTCATACGACGTTCCCGCAAGGACTTTGGCTTCAGCCGAAAGGCATCGAGAAGGCCAGAGGTAACCACTAGTCCGGATCCACGTTGGGATATAGAAAAGAAAAAACTGACGTCAGCGCACCGGGAGGGAATTATAAGGCTCCACTGACGTCATGTCCGTGGACTAAGTCAGGGCGGAGCCATGCAGCGTCGTCCCCCATGGCGCAGAGGTGCTGCTGAGAAAAAAATTCTCTGGATCCAGTCTGATGCCTGGGGGATATTCTAAGTTAAGGAATCTGCGGCTAGATGTCTATATCAAATTCCCCTCTTATAGGAAAAGTTAGTGAGTAAACTGTCAATCCTATTTAAATACAAACGTTTAACTCGGCTTCTTTCAATGATCACAGCAGCTGGAGAAATTAAGCCATTGCAAATCGGAAACCTGCAGGTACAAACAGTATGCAGCATTGGCAGATAAAAAGTCATAGCTGACATTATATAATACAGTTTGCTTTTGCAAAGAACACAAGAGACCGGCATCACCCGTCAATATTTTAGGGCCAGATGTACTAGCGGTTTTTGTGGGCGAAAATGGGCTTTAGACCCATTTGCGACTTCAAAAAACGTGTGGCTCATGTACTTATCCTATTTTGCGAGACGCAAATCAATTTGTGACTAGCAAAATAGGGTTAGTGACTCGCTGTTAGAAAGGGGCGTTACAAGGGCATCCCTTCTAAAAGCGACTCCTGAAGCTATGTATGACTGTTTTGCAACCGCAATTGCGGTCGCACAACAGTCGCTGTTTACCACTCTTCGCAGAAGGGTGGTAAACCACTCGAAAACAGGAAGGGGACCCCTTCCCCTTTGTGAGTGGATTTCAAAATACTTTTTTAAGGGCAGGCAGTGGTCTAAATGCATCCCGTTTTCCTTTAAGTAAAAGAGGCTGTATTTTTTTTTTAAAGATTGCTTTATTTAAAAGCAGTCCAAGACATGGTGGTCTGCTGACCCCAGCAGGCCACCATCCCTGGGAGTGTCAGCCATTTCCAATGGGGTCACACATTGCGATAGCCTCATTATAATGCTTGAGACATGCAATTTGCGACCTCATTGGGACTCGCAAACTATGTCAGACACTGTTGTGTAACCCAATTTGCGAGACGCAAATGTGATGCAATTTACGACTCGCAAATTGGTGCGTCGTACATCCGGCCCGAAATATCTTCCATATTTGACCGGGAAATGAAAAGTGGGCTGGTTCAGTGTTTTGAAAATGATACATGTTTTATTGTTGTTTTCCGTTTTATGCAATATAACAATGTGAATGAAGCAAAAAGGACCTTTGTGAACAGCCCCGCTGTATAGGTCTTGACATTTTACAACCCCGAACAAAAAAAATGTTTGCTTAAGACGTATACCCAGGTCACGTCGATGACAAATGTTTTCAAGAGCTTTGAATGCCCCAATTCAACTAATTTATTTTCCAAGATCAATTTAGAAATGAAGCTGTGAAACTAACCAATTCTAGAGAAGTGGTGTGTGTGTGTTACCTCACCCTTTGCAACTCCCACTTTTCTACAAGGTGCTCCACTTCACCTCCAAGTACTACGGTGTTTGTGTCGTCCACGAGCAGGCATCCGTTTTTCACCTCAACAATTCCAATTAGCTTTATTTTTGTGCCTGGTGGGGTGTTCAAGCTAAAAATAATAAAAATAAAATATTATTAAAAGCATTTTATGAGAGCCAACAAAATACCTTTAAGTGTAGCGACAACACGCTCGTAGTGAATGTAGGCCTCACACAGGCAAATACATTTCATCAAATTGATAAATTATCGTTTGTATTTTTGAACCTACTTTTCTATCAGTGCTTGCTGGGCATCGGTTCCATGATAAGACAGAAAATCAGGAACTTTTGTATTCCTTGCATCCTACCATTGAAAAACAATGATGCGTCATTACTGAATGCGCTTTACATCACTCTTAGGAAAAAGTTGCCCCCCACCCAACTAATACATCCCAAACCCAAGGCAGGACATGACTTGGGTGAAAGGTACTTTACTCTATAATAACAATTCCCTTTGCTTGCGTTCATTCATTCATGGTATTGGTCCATAATCATGTTTAATTAAAGAAGCAGGCGCAGTTCAGAAAACTCCATATGAGGGGCTTAAGTTACATTATGTGTGTGCTGTTGATTGAAACATTTGCTAAGCGTTATCGCTAGACCTTATGGTTGTTTTGAGGAAAACAACTGTGATGGGTGAATTGCTTGAATTCATTCATCCCAGTCACAATAATTACTCTGGGCTGCAATACTTTTTTGGGCCACCATACCCTCTCAGGCAGGAAACAGACATAAGCAAATCAGCCTTAGCCATGCTCCAATTCAAACAGCCCAACCGGAACTGCCAAGGCAGGTCCCCACTGGTAACACAAGCCACCCCAGCCCAGATTCAGCCTGCTTGTGTTTCGTCAATAGGGTGCTGCTCAAGTCCTAAGGCACGGTGGTTGTGATTAATTTAAGCAGACACTGAAACCAGTACATCAGATATCCAAGGCAGACCTAGGTAAATAACGAGGACTAAGTCGTCTTCAAAGTACCGGATTTGTCTAGGAAAAAAATATATATTTAAGCCTTAAGGTGTAAAATAAACAGACTTTACAGTATGCACTATTGGTGGGGATAGAAAGAATGGGGAGACGAGCAAGACAATAAGGCACTTTTCCATCTCCACAGGACTAGACTAGACTGAGAAAGGATAGTTGGAAAACATGCACTGGGAAAGGGGTTAAGAATGGTATTAGCATCATGCGACTTAGAACAACTGATTGGATTAGAAAAAGTTGCTGTGAACAAAGGCCTCACGGATCCCAAGGGGATTTCAATCCCCTCAGGTTCCATGAGGCCTTTGTTTTAGAAATTAGAACATTCTGCTCTGTAGGGCGGAATATTCTAATAGCCTTAGAGCCCTCCATAGCGGGCTCTACTGACAATTAAAGGCATGCTCCCTTGTTAAAGGCCCTGGCCTTTGGCTCGGGCTTTAACACTGGAGTGGGCCTTTAATGACCCGTAGAGCTCACTATTGCAGGCTCTAGCCACTATTTGAATATTGTAATGTTGGGAGCTCCTTTTAAGATAATGAAGTGGCTGAGGGCTAATGATGACTGGTATAAGGTGTTTGTCCACAGAATTCCAATGTTTGTCTTTCTGTTTCTCCCTTTTTAATTGAAAACATTCTACCCTCAGTAGGTGGAATGTTCTAATAGGCTTATAGAAACACTCCCACAAGACTTATATTTCTTCTATATAGGCCTGTCAGGGCTTCATGGGCTGACCAATGCTGAAACCATCTAATCATGAACATATGCATGCTGTTGTTTGTCTTTTATTAGATTATAAAAATGTATTTATATTCCTTTGCATAGATCATTTCTTTTTTTCATTCAATGATACAAAATTACATTATAAAAACATATTATAAGACCACATATGCACCAATGGTGCAGTCATCCAATATTTTGACAATCATATGCAGATAAAACAGATTAGGGAAATCATGTATCTGTTATTACAAAAGAATCTACCTCCTGTCATAAACCACACCAAACCATTCTCACCTCATACAGAGCAACACTCTATCATACTCTCAGAACATACATAGACTTCTCAACTGATCTCATACACAGCTAGTTTCAACTGTGCCAATATATCCCAAGAATTTCCGTTGTAGTGTTGATGGTTCAATTGGAGTGAGGGTCCGTGGACATTTGCAGTCCACAAGACCCACGAGGTTTGAACAGAAAAGCACACTGTTTCAATGGTGAAAACGTTGATGTAGGCAAAAAATGTACAGAAGTAACCGCCTCTCTGGATCCTAATTGTAAGCGCGAAAAAAACAGAAGGAGAGAAGTAAGGGCGTCGAGTAGGGGCATATATTGACTCTGATGATGTCACATACATGGCCGACATTGGTACGGAGTCGCATGACGCCCTCTGCCCACGCATAGGGGTACTGCTGAGGGAGATTCTGGATCCAGTCTGGCACCTGGGGAGGATTCTAAGAGAAGGAATCTGCAGCTAGACGGCTATATAAGATAAAAAAACCTACTGCCAATGTGTTTCATTGTTCAGCTTGACGAATTAGTAGGGGTAATCCATAAACAAACATAAAATAGTCCCTTTTAACCTCATAGATGCTAGTAAACATCCCTCCCCAGTGCTGTGCTGTCCATTGGAACCAGTGCTGAATGGACATCCAATGGTCGTGCGCAGCACTGGGGAGGTAGTGCTGCCGTCGGCCAACGCACCGACGCAGCACTTAAGGGGTTAATGTTGGATTCACAGCATCCAAAACACAAAGCCATCTAGGGCACGGAGCAGTGCAATTTAGACTCCACTCTTAAACATCACAGAAATGCAATTAAATACGTGCCTTTGACACTATATTCATTGTGTGCCTAAACTCCATTAAAGTGTGTGTGAACTAAAATGTATTAATGAAATGTATTCACTGTAGAAACATAGATTTATACAAGTGTACACAAACGTTCAGTTTGAACATGAAAGCATGTATTCCTTATTCACATTTTGATACATACACTTCAAGTTATATTTACATACGTTTTCCTTTTCATTTCTGTATTAGACTTCTGTAGGCCTAGAGAGAAACTTGGCAGTGGACATGGAGAAACAATGGTCAAAATAAGCCTTCTGTTCATCATGTACCAAAATGGCAAGATGTTTACGGTTGAGAACGTAGGTATCCGCTCTATGCATTGGGAAATTGGAGCTATGCTGTAGATGCACTCATATTTACAACAAGGGGTGGTGAGGGACAGAGTCTCTGAATTAAGCAGAAAGCTCTCACCCAGTCAAGAGATCAGGGCTAGATCCAACACCGTTTTTTAGCTCACTGCACCATCCCAGTTTCAGAACCTGGCTGTATGCAAATTAGTCTGTTCCTGTCCCAGTGCATGATGGGAACAGGGCAAACCAAACTACAAAAGCCAATTCTTACACTGGGAAGGAAACAAGCTCCCGGGGACCGGTTTCTGGCATTACAGCCGTCTTCGGCCCGGTTTGCTTGAATCCTGATGGTGCAATGAGCAAGGGTCTCACATCTGAGAATACCCTTCCACGCTTAGGGTGGACAAAAATATTTACAACAAGGGGTGGTGAGGGACAGAGTCTCTGAATTAAGCAGAAAGCTCTCACCCAGTCAAGAGATCAGGGCTAGATCCAACACCGTTTTTTAGCTCACTGCACCATCCCAGTTTCAGAACCTGGCTGTATGCAAATTAGTCTGTTCCTGTCCCAGTGCATGATGGGAACAGGGCAAACCAAACTACAAAAGCCAATTCTTACACTGGGAAGGAAACAAGCTCCCGGGGACCGGTTTCTGGCATTACAGCCGTCTTCGGCCCGGTTTGCTTGAATCCTGATGGTGCAATGAGCAAGGGTCTCACATCTGAGAATACCCTTCCACGCTTAGGGTGGACAAAAATATTTACAACAAGGGGTGGTGAGGGACAGAGTCTCTGAATTAAGCAGAAAGCTCTCACCCAGTCAAGAGATCAGGGCTAGATCCAACACCGTTTTTTAGCTCACTGCACCATCCCAGTTTCAGAACCTGGCTGTATGCAAATTAGTCTGTTCCTGTCCCAGTGCATGATGGGAACAGGGCAAACCAAACTACAAAAGCCAATTCTTACACTGGGAAGGAAACAAGCTCCCGGGGATTCAAGCAAGCCGGGCCGAAGAGGCTGAAATGCCAGTAACCGGTCCCCGGTAGCTTGGCTCCTTTCTGGTAAAGAATTGGCTTGGTAGTTTAGTCTGCCCTGTTCCCATGATGCACTGGGCCAGGGACAGACTGATTTGCATATAGCCAGGTTCTGAGCTGGGATGGGGCAGTGAGATAAATAACGGTGATGGATCAAGCCCTGATCTTTGGACTGGGTAAGAGTGGTCTGCTCAATTCAGACACTCTGTTCATCACCACCCCCTTTTGTAAATCGATTTTGGCCACTATAGGTGTGGCAGGGTATACTCAGACATGAGTCCCTTTCTCACTGCTCCATCAGGATTCAAGCAAGCCGGGCCGAAGAGGCTGAAATGCCAGAAACCGGTCCCCGGTAGCTTGGCTCCTTTCTGGTAAAGAATTGGCTTGGTAGTTTAGTCTGCCCTGTTCCCATGATGCACTGGGCCAGGGACAGACTGATTTGCATATAGCCAGGTTCTGAGCTGGGATGGGGCAGTGAGATAAATAACGGTGATGGATCAAGCCCTGATCTTTGGACTGGGTAAGAGTGGTCTGCTCAATTCAGACACTCTGTTCATCACCACCCCCTTTTGTAGATGCACTCAAGTACTGGTTTGTTTGATCCCTGGTGGGGAGAAAGAGGATATTAATGTTTCTGAGTCACCTGTTACTTTTAAAGTGGCACTTTCACAATTGGAAAACAGCAGTTTCCCTTTAGACTTCAATTGGTACAGGCCTGTCTGCTTGCCTTATTTGTGCAAGTGTGAATCTTTGTGCTAAACACTTCTTTCTTTTTTCCAAGACTTCTAACTGAAGTCTGATCAAGCTGACACCTTCTATGCTCCCGAATTAGAGACACCTGATATATGACCCTAGACTGGACTTATGTTTAGAAGAGAGAAGGGAAGTTTCTTTATGAACACCAGTTTGCTTTAATTTGTTTCTGAACTGTGGTGGCTATCACAATTCTAAATCTCATTCTGTTGCACCTTAACCTGCTGAAATATTTCAGTTTACCTATTTTTTTGATATACTTATTGAACTTATTTCTGGGTTGCATTAATACTGGATCGATTGGTACTCCAAATGAAACCCTTTCACTATACTCAGCGGGCCGTGGCAAGTGGGCGATCATGGCGGTCGCCTGAATCCCGAGCTCCACAGAGAACTAAGCGAATCCATTCAGCATCCGGGATGCCAGCTGCTGCTGTCCCCAGGAAGCCGTCATATCTTTAGGGAGAAGGCACAGATCGACCCTGCAGCGCCCGGCGGCTCCAGTGTCCTGCTCGCAACACCGTTTCAGAGGGAGTGCTCGGACCTGCGGCACTGCGGGGGAGTCCCCAGAGGGCAGACAGGTCGCAAATCGCCACATCAGCCATACGCCAGAAGGGAGCGGAGCGGCGCTGGCTTCCCCCCAACAGGCCCGAACTGACCTGGAGGGGCTCGCCCTCCTCACATGCGGCCAAGTTGGAGCGGCGCCCATGGGGCCTGGTGGAGCAGACTGCTCGATTACTGCAGTGCTTCTCCAACCCTTGCTGAGGCCCCCTGCAGGGACCTGCATCGTAATTTCTTTTCTCCTGCGACCTGGGTGGGGGCTTCCAGATGTCCTGAGGGCCCGCGCCTCACTCTGCTACACAGATCGGTGTGGGGACGGCACCGGGGACCGCCCTGCACCGTTGGGGCCTGCCAGACGATAGCACATCATCCCTCATGCTGCCTCCTGTGCAACTAGTGCCTCTGGGCCGCGGCTGCTCTGCTGCACGCTGCCACAGGCAGGGACTTCCCTCTAGGCCTGAGGGTGTCCCTACCAACACCTCAGGGTCCCACGCCTGCCATGCTGCAAACATCAGAGCAGTGTCAGTGCAGAGACCCCCACAGCGCCCTAACGGAGCTCCCAGCTGGCAACTGCCACCTCCACCTCCACCACATCCTAATCGGCATCCTAAGGTCCCGCGCCTGACTTCGCTGCATCGATCGGTACAGGTGCCTGCGCAGCACGCTGGGGGGCCCGCTGGGCACTGACAACAGCTTCCCTCACCCTGTGACCCAGAACAGCCATATCCATTGACACGGACAAGGGTCCACCCCCTCCACTGTTGAGGGGCACTGGCTGCAGTATTGAACTCTCCTGTGTGGGACCCTACAGGCCTCAAGTACAAGAGCCGCGCATGGGGCTGTAGGCCTGTCCTAGACCGGGGTCCGTGGTAAAGGTTCCTAGCCCAGACTCTGTCCTCTACGACCATGCTGTACGGATCGGTGCAGTGTCAATGTCGCTGCCACAACCCCCTCCTGGAGCGATTAAGGCTGCACCGCCTTGCTGGGGGTCCCGACGCCGGAAGTGGTCCCGACGCCGGAAGTGGACCAGACGAGAGCCAGGCGAGTCCTCAGCCATGGGGAAGGACAAGGCCCTACGTGATGCATGCTCACAGATGCCAATAGATCACTACACCACCTGCTCTGGCAGTCCCGCCTCAGGCACCTTGGGCAGCGCAGACATGGGCAAGGCGGAGGCCCTGCCAAACGACCTCTCCGTTATCCTGCAAGCGATCCAATCCTCCCAAGTGGCGGTGGAAGCCAGAGTTGGAGGGGTGAAGATGGATGTGGCGCTGCTTCACCAAGACCTGCGTAATGCAATAAGCTGGATTCCTGAGACGGAGTCCCTAATCTCCACAGGTCAAACACAACATCTCAGCCCTCAAAACCCAAGTTTCCTCACTAGTGATAAGTACGGCGGAGCTGCACACTCGGGCGGAGGAAGCGGAAAACAGCTCAAGCCGAAAACACATCTGAATCATGGGAGTCCCGGAATCCTTTGGCGACATGCTCCATCACAAATGGCAGACCTCATGAAGAAATGGTTCAGATACTGGATGCCAGAGGGACATTTATCGTCAGGGTTTGTGATTGAACAGGCCCATCGTTCCCTGGCCCGGCGGCCCCCGCATGGAGCCCCCCGTGACGAAACATTGTCCGCATCTTAAACTTACGCGACCAAGATGGGGTCCTGAATGAGGCCCGAGCCAGGTCGGACCTCCAGCATGGCAGCAGCAAAGTCATGATCTTCCCTGACTACACAATGTAGGTCCAAATAAGCAGGGGATCCTACCAAAAGGTCAAATATAAGGTGCGGAACATGGAAATTCAATACCATCTCCTCTTCCCAACCCGGCTCCTAATAAGTTACCGGAACAAGTCCATCTTTTTTGACACTCCAGAGGAGGCGTGCCAGTGGCTAACTGAAGAAAGACCACTACACGACCGCCCCCCTCCACCACCGCCCAAAGCCCGCCCGCAGTCTAACCCACATGCTCCTAAAACATCCCAGCTGGACCCGCTATGCCTCCTCACTGGGCTCGCCCTCACCGCTGAGTCGCACCACGAGTGCCCCATCCAAAGACCGCGGGGAAAGGAAAATCCCAGATTCCGGAGATGTGGCATGCCCATAGGCCCCCTCCGTAAATCCAACTACACCCCCACCCCCAATCAGACTCGCAGCCCTGTACTCAGACGCAGACCATGCAACCTGAGACGGCGGTGAGGGGCCCCCCTCGACCTCTACCGAGACACAGCAGCCTGGTGAAATTTCTACTCCAACCGGAACTTGTATTCTTATCTTTGTACCAGCTATCACTCTAAATTATGCTTTCAACTTGGTTGTTTCAACCCTCCTGCTGCACAACTATCACTGCAAACCTATGTTAATTCAAATGTTCTCTTTCTCTTGGGCGAAAGCTGCTTCTGTGGTAGAAGTATGGGGTGGGGTGGGAGGTGGGGGGTGGAGTTTTTGTTCTGTATTAACTGTTCAAGATGTTTCCTTCCCTTTAAGCACCAGTGCACTTTCTACTCTTTCGGGTATCCATAGACCAGCAACTCAAATAATTTCCAGAGCCTCCCAGGCACCCGCCTCAAGACCATGCAGCCCATCCACGTGGCCCCCACCGGTCATGCAACCCATCCAGGGACAACCTCTGACCCCACCTATTGACGTTCAAAGTTTTGTCCTGGAACGTTAACAGTCTGCTGGACTGCATTAAGCGTTTAGCGGTCTTCATATTTATCCATAGCCACCTCCCAGAAGTCCTACTCCTGCAGGAAACCCACCTCCAGGGTAAGCGATGTCCCCTCCTCTCTTGCAGGGCTGTGACAGGGTCTTTCATGCAGAGTTTTCACAGAGCGTGGGGGGTCGACATTCTTCTCCACCGATCCTTCCCCCTGGTAGTTTCCTATGTCACTCGTGACCCCAGGGGTGCTTCATAGCCCTGGAGGGCACTCGAAGGGCAGGCAGTGGTGTGTCTATCTACGTCTCCCCGCCTGCTCTGAGTGTCGGCCTAGCTGACCTGACGGTGCTCTTCGCCCCCTCCCAATTGGCCTCGCCGTGCTGGATGGGGACTTTAACACTGTCCCCGCACCAGCCCTCAACTGCATCCGTCTCAACACGTCCTTGAACCAGACTTATTACAGACTGGATGTCTCTGACGCCTGGCGATCCTGGCACCCGACGCTCCAACACTACAAACCCATCTCCGCCTTACAGCACTCTCTCATGCATTGACCATGTTCTCCTACCTAGCCTGGACTGCCAAACGCTGACCCGCATCAACATACTACCCAGAGGGATCTCAGATCACTCCCCCATACTCCTTGACCTGGGGGGCAGCCACACGCTGCTAAGACCCATGTGGCCCATCAATGCATGGTATCTGCAGGATCAGACCTTTGTCCACACCCTAAGAGAAGAACTTCAATCCTACTTTCATACTAATTCTGGGACGGTGGCCCGAGTAGGTACACTCTGATCAGCCAGCAAGTCACCAGATGGGCCTTTGCGAGGGGCTTAGTTAGATAACAAGAGGGCACACGCCTTTCCCCCATCACTCCTCATCTATTTGGAACAACGCCTCCACTCAACCCAGGGGAAGCCACTGCCTGCCAACTACTCCTTCGCCAAGAAGACATACGACAACACTCCCTTGAAGCGGCCAAACCCCTTTGGCGCGCTTAACTTGGCTAATATTTATGGTTGGGGGCAATAAAATGGGAATATGTTGTACTGGCTGGCCTCCCACCACCAGGCCAATAGAGTAGTTCCCGAGATCAGGGACGAGGCTGGCAATGAACATAAGGCCTTGCCAGACAGTGCTCGAGCCTTTGCCCTCTATTATGAGCAACTATACTCTGTGCCACAAGACAAAGACAAAGCGGCCACCGATCACCTCCTACACGTGGCCGGCCTCCCTTCCCTCCTACAGGGGGACTACCAGTCGCTAAAGGACACAATCACGTTGGAGCAGATTGGGGATGGCCTCTCAGGGCAGGCACCCAGGAAGACACCAGGCCCATGGAATACCTGGTGAAAAACCGGGACCTACTTCTCCCTCACCGTCTTAAGATTTTTGAAGAGGCCTGTCAGCAAGGCTCATTCGCAAGGGACCTTCGCCACCATTGTGGCTATTCCCAAAACGGACTCCCCTCCAGCTCCTGTGTCCACTACCACCTCATCTCTCTGCTCAACAGCGAGATTAAAATCTTTGCCACAATCCTGGCAAATAGACTAAAAAGAGCACCAGCACTCGTTCATCCGGACCAAAGCGGTTTTATGCAGCAAAGAAGCACTTGACACTGCATCCGACGGTTGCAGGTGGCCCTAGCCCACCACCTCTTTACCCTCCAACCTGGCGTTGCTCTTAGTTGACTTTGAGAAGACGTTTGATACTGTGGACTGGGACTACATTCGCAAAATACAAGCTCCGATCAGCCTCGGCCCACGTTTTCGAGGCATAGTCGATGTGCTCTATTCTCACCCTCTGGCCTGAGTGTGAGTGAACGGGGATCTTTCCTACCCCTTCTCGATCTGACGTTGCACAAGACACAGTTGTCCCCATCCCCCTTGCTCTTCGTTTTAGCAATAGACCCCCCAGCTCAACTAATTTGCAGCAATCCGCTTTACAAGGTATGTGGGAGGGACACCAATCACTAGGACCGCATTGTCCTTTACACGGACGACATCCTCCTATATCTAGCAGATCCATCACGGACCAGCCCACGCTCCCTCCTCCTACTCGCGACCCGTGGGTGAGATTCGCGTCGCGAACCCAGCCAAATTGGTGCTGGTTCCCCTGGCCCCGTCAAGGGACTGCTTTGATTGGCAGTCATCTATCTCCCTCCGCAGGTTGAGTTTAAATACCTAGGAATATGGGTGCCACTCAACCCAGAACTCACCTGGGCCCTGAATCTGCAACCATTGATCCTGAATGCTAAAGCAGACTTGACCAAGTGGCAAAATCTCCCCTAAACGTGATGGGCTGCATAGCCCTGTATAAAATTATGAGCTTAACCCGCTTCCTTCACAATTTCCTCACCTTTCCCCTCCCAATCTGAAGGTCCTGGTTCCGGGCGCTGGAGGGCGACGCCACACCTTTCTGTGGCAAGGCAAGTGGCCACGGATATCACTCACCTATTGTCAACGAAGCTCTTATGATGGTGGCCTGGGCATGTCTAATCTCTACCTCTACCACCTAGCCATCCAACTTTTCATAGCTCACGACTGGTTCTACTGGGGTGGTCCCAGCTGGCCTACAAGCTAGAGCTCAATCGCCTGGGCTTCTCTACCCTGCAGGCACTACTATATGATGCCCCAATCCCCCCCCTAGATGCCCACGGTTACACAAGTGGTACTCTTAGCTTGGTGCGCCGCCCTACACCACACACAATGCAATGCTAGGCTTACACAACAAACCCCACTATGGCATGGCACCTGGGTGGGGGATGTGACTTCGCTCACCGGCTTCCGGACCTGGGACTCCAAAGGGATCTCTTAACTTGGGGATGTCTTAGCAGGGGCCCACATGTGCTCCTTCGATGACCTACAAAAATCCTTCGCCCTAGCTAAACTGACCCTGGCCCACAGTTCAACTTACTTGAAGCTAAGATACTTATGGGAAACCTGGAATGCGGTGGTGTCTCCCAAATCTTTGGTACCCTCATAATAAACTCCACTGACACACACTGTCTTTGATGGACCCAGTAGGAGGGCTGGGTGGGCGTGCTGGAGGATGTGCACTGGCACAACGCTCTGATGGCGCCACGCAAGCTTACTATCTCCTCGAGACTGATGCTTACACAGACCTACTACCTCAACGCAGCCTAACTTTCTCCCAGAGCTTGCACAGAGCCGGCCTCCGACCCGATGCCTCCTGCCCCAGATGAGCAGCCCCCGGTGTGGACTATTTCCACATGGTTTGGTCATGCACCCTAATACAATCATAATGGGTGACAGTGATGAATGAATTAAAAGAGGCCTGGGGGTGGGCAGCCCCGGTGTCCCCCACCTGACCCTCCTGGGGAAATTGAGAAAGCCTTCATGAATACGCACTCTTAGCTGCCAAGTGTGACATAGCCGCAAAATGGGTGGGCCCCATCTCTCCTACCATTGTAAAGTTGTGACGCGGAGTTGATTTGTGCGCTAAACAGGATAGGGTGGTGTTCGAGGCCAGAGGCTGTCCTCAAAAACATGGACAGGTATGGGGTAAATGGCTGCACTTGTAATCCGTATCACTCGCATTGTTGACTATATTGATCTCGACTAGCTTGGCTGTTTGTCTATGTACGTGTAACCTGAAAATTACCCTGTGCCTTAACCCTTTCCATGCACCCGTCGGCCAACGGCCATCGCGTGCACTACCTCCGTAGTGCTGCGCACGTCCGTTGGCCGACGCAGCCCCGCCCACTCAATGGAACATCCCGCACAGCAGCGGAATTTTCGCTGCGGTCAAGGCGTTAATCTTGTTGGCCACTGTGTAGTGTTTCAAAAAAACAAAGTTGTTTATCAAAACAAAAAAACATACTCAGTGATTGCTGCTTCTTATTGTGGAGTCATATGGGATTCACAAGTTAGAAATGTATTGTTGATGTCTCCTCCCTTTCAATGCTTCACATCAGCTAACGAAGGTCCATACAACCAATAGTGAAAAAACTTTAACGACCTGCCTGAGATTACGTTATAAGGGCCAGCGTTAACAAGCAAGCAAGGCAAACAGAGGGTGAGCTTTCCATCCAGCAGAAAATCTACACAGTCTGAACTCAGATAAACTAATATGAACGGCAGCAACATGCACTGAAAACAAAAGCCGTGCACCTGACAGCCCTTTCAGAAATGGGTTCATTTTCTAAAGCACAGCATTAAAAGGCAAAGTAGGTGGTGACTGAATACTTAAACCAGATCCGTTATGCTGTTCTAAATGCGGTCTGATGTCCAATCGTGTGCAGTTTCTTTCGTAAAATTGAGTGAGCAGCAGAACTATTATTCCACCTGCGGCTCGCTGGCAATCATAAAACATGGCATTATTCTCTGCGGCCTCAGGCGCAGGGAGACTTCGGATTTGATAAACAGCATTGAAAGGAATGGTACTTAAGCGGAGCGTAAAGCCGTACAAGAACAATTGCTAGTTTCATTTCCAAATCAAACAATAAAACCGATCACTGTAGACGCCATTTTAATAAACCACAATGTCAGAAACGTAAAAAAATAGAAGTGAAACTTTTTGCCGAAGCTTTGCAGTCATTTCTCAGCTGGACACACGGCTATGGGGCATTCTCTTGTTTCCATGTATGCTCACTGTGGCATTTAGACACCTGATCGGGCGTCTGGTCGTAGGCCATCCGACACTACAGCCAGCTACTTTTCGGAGTAGGAACATTTCTCCAAGAGAAAGCGCCTCGGCGCCTCTCCATGACATGTGTGAATGTCTTGTAGCTTGTCCGTGTATTCGCATGCAGTTTTTAAAAGCGCACTGCAAAAAACAGTTATCTCGCTAACAAGCTGGAAACGCGGCCCCTTAGGCCTTCATTAGTTACAGAGTAAAACCATTACTCGCCGCCCAGTGAAACGGCCGTCAGAAGATAGACACTTACGCCGAATGCGCTCTCGTTATTTCTGTCACAACCTATGCGTTATGTAGTCTCAAAGTTTACTATGTGGACATAAATGTCAACCCCAACGTGGCCCTGTCCCGCAGGGAACGTATCTAACTCGTTTGCTTATGCGGTACATGAGCACCTTAGAAGGGTAATGAAATCACGGACTCCAGTCTGCAGGCATTTTATAAACGGTGACCCGTAGTCACTGCAAAACAACTCTTGTCTAATAGCACTGCGGGACACCTAGAGCACCCCTATTTAGCCAAGTTTGTGCTCAATAAAACGGTGTTATAATTCTCCCACACGGGTTTTGGGAAGAATTGCTCTGCTCTGGATAACATCATGGTCTTAAATCTGTTAGCTGCGCCCAGCTAGGGGAAACCCCAATAATTGTTTAGAACTTATAATCTTGTGGAAATGACGAAACCCAATTGCCTTTGTGGTAAAATTATATTCAGACACTTGGGTACAGGCAAGGGTCTTTCCCTTAAAATTCTTACCACCAATGATCTGAACCAGGGGTGCAATTTGGCACTGCTGTTATTCGCTCTATACATTGTGGATTTGATTGCATTTTTGGACTAATGAGAAGGATCCTTTTTAAAAAGGGCCATTCAAGGATCAATAATGTAGCACACGCTGATGAGTTGATCATTGTATCAATGTCAAAGACAATGACACAGACCACAACTTCCCTCTGGGCCGGTCACACCACGCACCGCGCACACTCCCCGTGAGTGAGCCCAGGCTGCCCCGATCCCGCCGAGTGCCGCCGCTGCCCGCAGCTTTGCTCCTGACCACTGGTGTGCTCCTGACCACTGGTGTGGTATCCGCCTCTGTAGCGCAGCGCTGTTTTTTCCCCTGTTTACTGCTGTTTACTCCTCTGTTGCCCGTATCGTGCCCAGCCACTGTCACCTGTTATATTTAGTTTGTTACCCCGCTGACTGCTGTTTTCTCCTCTGTTGCCCGGATCGTGCCCAGTCACTGTCACCTGTTATATTTAGTTTGTTACCCCGCTGACTGCTGTTTTCTCCTCTGTTGCCCGGATCGTGCCCAGCCACTGTCACCTGTTATATTTAGTTTGTTACCCCGCTGACTGCTGTTTTCTCCTCTGTTGCCCGGATCGTGCCCAGCCACTGTCACCGGTTATATTTAGTTTGTTACCCCGCTGACTGCTGTTTTCTCCTCTGTTGCCCGGATCGTGCCCAGCCACTGTCACCTGCTATATTTAGTTTGTTTCCCTGTTGACTGTTGTTCTCTCCTCTGTTGCCCTTATCGTGCCCGCCACTGTCATCTGTTATATTTAGTTTGTTTCCCCGCTGACTGTTGTATCCTCCTCTGCTGCCCTTACTGTGCCCAGCCATTGTCCTCCGTTATATTTAGTTGTTTCGCTGCTTTCCCTCTTGCTGTGCCCCGCCGCGTGTCCCGCCACCTCCCCGCTCCCCGCCGCTGCTCCCCTGCGGCCTCGCCCCCTTCCCTCTGGGACCCTTCCCATTCGCCGCCCCGCTCCCGCCTCCCAGCTGCTCCTCCCTCGCTCCGCCCCCCCCCCCACTCTCCACATATGGCAGAGTGGCAAACGCGCAGGGTTGACGTGCAGCGGGCGCGTCGATTGTGCGCCAAAGGCGCGCCAAAGGCAATACCGTCTGCGCCCGTCCACGCCTGGCCCGCGCCCAAAGCCCGGACCCCTGGCCCCCGTAGACACCAGCCCACCCGCCGGACCTACGACGCCACCGAACTCAACGCACTCAACACCGGCCGGATCCCCGGATGCTATCGAGCCACCCCGAGACGTACCCACGGACCCTTCAGCTGCCATTCCTGCAACTTCTCCTGCATCCGGACCGGCACTGCACCCGCAACCGCCAAGCCGAGCACTAACAGCAACCACCTGAAGTGCATCCTTCTCAACACTCGCTCAGTCCACAGACACGCCGTCCAACTCTGGAACCTGATCGACACAACCTCACCAGACGTCGCCTTCCTCACGGAAACCTGGATGAACGCCTCCTCAGCACCCGACATCGCCATCGCCATCCCGGACGGATACAAGATCACCCGGAGGGACCGCGGCAATCAGACCGGAGGAGGCATCGCCATCGTTCACAAGAACACCATCCGCATCACGACCAACACCGAAGACACCCTAAAAGCAGCCGAACACCTGCACTTCCATATCCACACCGACCCCAAGACCACCCTCAGAGGCACCCTCATCTACAGACCACCAGGACCACGCACACAGTTCAGCGAAGACATCGCCGACTTCATCAGCCCGCACGCCCTCCCCTCCACTGACTACATCCTCCTCGGGGACCTTAATTTCCACCTGGAGAACAACAACGACCGCAACACCACCACCCTGCTGGGCAACCTCGGTCTCAAGCAGCTGGTGACCACTCCCACCCACTACGCCGGACACACGCTCGACCCCATCTTCTCCTCCAGCAAGGACATTGCCTTCAGCCACGCCACCGGTCACCACTGGACGGACCACAGCTGCATCCACTTCAGCTTCAGAAAGAACACGATCCACCACCACCAGCAACAGGTAGCACGCAGAAGCTGGAACAAGATCACAGCCGACCAACTCGCCGCATCCCTGAGCCAGGACCCCCCCGCCAGCTCAGCGAACCCTAGACAGGCCGCCAACAACCTCACGAAGTGGATCAGCAGCTGCGCTGACGACCTCGCCCCTCTGAGGACCCCGCCCATTGGGCCGGCAGTAAGAAAGCACCATGGTTCACCTACGAACTCAAGAGCTCCAAGAAAAACTGCAGAGCCCTCGAGAGAACCTGGCGCGGAGACCCAACACCAGACAACATGACCACCCTCAAGCTCGAAAACACCACCAACTGATTCACGCCACCAAGAAAACCGCATTCAAGGAATGACTGGACAATAACGCACACAACAGCAAGGAACTCTTCAACATCTTTAAAGAGCTCTCCAAACCCAACGCCGGAAACAACGACATCACCCCTTCACAAGACCTCTGCAACTCCCTCGCCGCCTACTTCCACAACAAGATCGCAGACATACACAACAGCTTCAGCACACAGCCAACGCACCCCACGACCGCACCGGCACCCCCCACCACCACCCTCCGCGCCTGGACCCCGATCAACACCGAAGAAACGCAACGCACGATGAACTCCATCCACTCCGGATCTCCAACCGACCCCTGCCCCCACCACGTCTTCAACAAGGCCGACGCAGTCATGGCACCCCACCTGCGGGACATCATCAACACCTCCTTTGATACCGCTACCTTCCTGGAGAGCTGGAAACACGCCAAACTCAGCGCTCTACTGAAGAAACCATCAGCAGACCCCACCGACCTCAAAAACTACCGCCCCATCTCGCTCCTCCCGTTTCCAGCCAAAGTCATTGAGAAGACCGTCAACAAGCAGCTGGCCGCCTTCCTCGAGACGAACGGATCCCTCGACCTCTTGCAGTCTGGCTTCCGGGCCAACCACAGCACCGAGACCGCCCTCATCGCAGCCACCGATGACATCCGAGCCCTGCTCGACAACGGGGAGACTGCGGCCCTCATCTTCCTGGACCTCTCCGCGGCATTCGACACTGTCTGCCATCACACCCTAGTGCAGCGCCTCAGCAACGTCGGAATCCAAGAGAAGGCGCTAGAATGGATCATCTCCTTCCTCGCCGGAAGGACACAGAGAGTCCGCCTCCCCCCCTTTCAGATCAGAAGCCACCGAAGTCATCTGCGGCGTTCCTCAAGGCTCCTCGTTCAGCCCCACCCTCTTCAATATCTACATGAGCCCCCTCGCGGCCATCGCACGCCAACACAACCTCAACATCATCTCTTACGCCGACGACACCCAGCTGATCCTCTCCCTCACCAACTACCCCACCACCGCCAGAGCCAACCTACACAAAGGGATGAAAGATGTAGCCGAGTGGATGATGAACAGCCGCCTGAAACTGAACTCAGATAAGACGGAAGTCCTCATCCTGGGATCATCACCCTCTGCCTGGGACGACTCCTGGTGGCCCCCTGCCCTGGGCAGCGCACCCAAACCAACGGACCACGCACGCAACCTGGGCTTCATCCTGGACTCCTCCCTCTCCATGACCAGACAAGTCAACGCCGTCTCCTCGTTGTGCTTCAACATCCTGCGCATGCTACGTAAGATCTTCCGGTGGATCCCCACGAGACCAGGAAGACGGACACCCAGGCCCTCGTCACCAGCCGACTGGACTACGGCAACTCTTCTACGCCGGAACCACTGCCAAACTCCAGAAGAGACTCCAGCGGATCCAGAACGCCTCAGCAAGACTCATCCTCGACATCCCCCGACACAGCCACATCTCCGGACACCTGAGAGACCTGCACTGGCTCCCGGTCAACAAGAGAATCACATTCCGACTCCTCACCCACACACACAAAGCCCTACACAACCAAGGCCCAAGATACCTCAACAACCGCCTCAGCTTCTACACTCCCACACGCCAGCTCCGTTCGACCAACCACGCCCTCGCCGCCGTCCCCCGCATCCGAAGAGCCACCACAGGAGGAAGGTCCCTCTCCTACCTGGCCGCCAAGACGTGAAACTCCCTCCCGACCCACCTCCGCCGGACTCAAGACCACCTCGCCTTCAGGAAGCAGCTCAAGACTAGGCTGTTCGAGCAGTAGCGGACCTCCCCCCCCCCAGCGCCTTGAGACCCTCCGGGTGAGTAGGGTGCTCTATAAATGCTTTGATTGATTGATTGATTGAAAGATTACAATTAGCTTAATAAGGATACCTTCAAGATACATATGTCCAATACTAAGATGATGTCCTCTGGCTGCTTCCAACCAGCTTTTACTTGGACAATGGAATCGCTTTCTTTTGGACATGTTACTAACACCATGGTTGGGGGTAAGTTCATAAACTGAACTGAATTATCATTTTGCGGAGCTAGCCTCTATCAGTAAGGACCTAATAAATGCAGTTAAGCATCACTCCAGTAAATGGTTTGTCTGTTAGATTCGTAATGTGTAAACTTGTTCCATATTGTATGCTTCTGCTATATTACATAAAAACAACATTCTGAGAACAGACACCATGTATAAGCAATTTGGTTTACAACTCCCCCCTATTGCATACGCCTTGGCATTGCGCCTTTCTTCTTTAGTATCTTTCGATGTTATTCAGTTCATTGGTTTTATATGCAGTTGCATTGGTGCTGATCTTAAATCTTTGGAAACTTTCCTTTATAAAGAAGCTTTCTTTGTCAATTTTCCTCTCAACTATATTAGTGGTACACAATACATGCTAGATGCTTTAAGAGTATGGACTTCCAAACTTAGATATTCTTTCTAAAATCTATGTACCTAAAGGAACTTACATCTTCAGGATCTACTACTCTTAACTCCAAATCCATGTATGAACTGCGTTTTAACAGTTCAATATAGCTGCGAGAGGAATGAGAAAACTTTATGTAAAATAAGTGACAGTGGTCATGCAGATAACATGGACCCAAATGTCAAAACTGAAACAAGCCACAGAAGTGACACTGAGTACATCAGAGCAAGGGAGGGGGAAAGGAGGAGGACAAGGAAATAGAAGGGGGAGAGGTTAGGAGGGGAAGCGGGTGAGGGAAAAGGGACTAGAATGACAAAATGAGGAGGGAGGAAGAGAATAACAAAGGATTAGGAGAGTGAAAGAAGGGGGAGGAGGAGGTGGGGGAGGAAGAGGTGGGCAAGGAAGTGGGTAGGGAAATAGGTTAAGGAGGTATTGCAGGAACAGGGGTAAAGAAGGCAGGCGTTTCAATGGGGGCAGTGCAGAAGACCAGATCGAGATGAAGCGAGGAGATGGATGGAACATGAAGAATGGAGTGGAGGGAAGTATTCATAGGTGAACAAGCATAAACCAATCTTTGCTCAGAAACCTCCAGACTATACAGAACACAGCCGCCAGACTCGTCCTCAGAATCCCTCGACACAAGCACATCAGCCAAACACCTATGGAACCTCCACTGGCTCCCCGTCGAGAAAAGAGTCACTTTCAAGATACTCACGCCTACAAATGCTTACCCAACACCAGACCCCACTAACTCAACAATAGAATCACCCTCCACTTACCCAAAAGAAATCTCCGCTCCGCCAACCTCGTCTTCGCCGAAACACCTTGCATCTGCAGAGCTAAAACAGGGGGAAAAGCCTTCTCCTACATCGCAGCCAAGTCCCGGAACGAGCTCCCCATCGACATAAGATGCACCCCCTCCCTGAACACCTTCAGGAAGGCTCTCAATATCTGGCTCTTCAACTGAACTGAACTGCTCACTCCGGAGCGCCTTGAGACCCTCAAGGGCGAGTCGCGCTTACAATTCCCTGATTGATTGATTGAAAAGGAAAGGGAAAAAAAACGGATGGAGCAAGGAGAGAGGTAGAGGCAGAGAGGGGTCAAGGGTAAAAAAGAAAGGGCAAAGCCCTATTTGAGACAGAACACAGAGAAGAATGGAGCACAAAGGGAGAGGAGAGAAGGAGTCAAAGGACAAAAAGGAAAGTGGAAAAAGTCTGGATAGAACAAAAAAGAAAGGGAGAGAAAGACAGAAGAGGAGAAGAGAAGGTAGATGCAGGGAGGAGTGAAGGGGGGAAAAGAAAAGTTAACAGGAAATGAAGGTGCAGGGCAAGAAGGAGTGGAGTCAAGCAATCCAACAGACTGATAGATCAAATTATGCTTAAGGAGTCAGACATAGTTTAAACAGATACACTTTTCATTTTTCGAGGAATGGCAGGAGAGTATTTTTGGTTCTCAGGTGCATAGGGTGAGAGTTACACAAAACAGAAAAAGCTCCTGGGGAGGCTAGACACTGATCCAAACTGATTTTGATACACAATGGCACTAGAAGATGGTTATTTTAGCTTCCCAGAACACAAGTGCCTCCCAACAATTTGTGTAAGCTGGAGAGGAAGGAAAAAGAGTTGAGTGAACAGCTTTGCAGGCCCGGCAGCAAAGACTGAAATTCATACTCACCTCAATAAGTAGACAATGAACATGGTGAGGATTGGTGAAACATGATCAAATATATTGGTTGATGATACAAGTCTGTCCGAACCACACAGGACAGTTTTCAGTGGTAGTATGGCAGTTTGAGGAAAGCTCTATGTACTCTGAAGATGGATATATCTTCAACATTTACTATTCTTAAATCACATCTAAGTACTTTGAAGATATGCAAGTCTTCAAGGAACATGGATGTGGAATTAAGAAGAGAAAATCTATACTTAATTACCAGCATGGTTCCAAAGCGATTCACCCTTACACTCGCGAGGCCTGTTTCACAAAAGTAAACGTACACTATTGTTTAAGTTAACTACTTTTAGCTTTTGAGAATCTACATGCCGAGTTATAGGTCTCTTCACTCTCTATACTTATGTATGTAGAGTACTCTGCAATTGGGGCTGTGAACTCTACATGTATCACTATAGGGAGTGCAGAGATGTGAAACTGTGGCCGTAGTTTGTGGATTGCGTTTTGTAGTACACTTTGTAGTACTACAAATCGCACTACAAAGTGCAGCTTGTGAATCAGGTCCACATTATTGTTCAGTTTACACCCATGTTATTCAGTGACATTTTAGAAGCCCTGCTAGCCAGGATGTGGTGTACTATAAATACGCCCAAGACATATTCCTACCCTTGGGTATAATTTTAACCCAAAGTTCGTAGTTTCATATTATCCTGCCTCAGTTAAAACTTGATGTCTGCTGTCAGCCACTATTTCTTTTGCCGCCAAGAGAGAAGTTAATTCTGAGCTACTCCACCCTCACAAGTCACTTAAGTTCACCTAAAAAAACAATCAGCAGCAATGACCCCAAAGCAAATATACCATGAGTCAAAAGTGCAAGTTCTGCTCAGAAAAGGCAATGCAACAGCAGAAAAGCATTTTTGTCTATGAATACGAAAGTGAACATGACACACAAACATTGTAAATCAATAAAACTGTTCTACTTCTGCACTGCAATACACTAAAAAGTATGTGTGTCAATTTATATGGAAATTAAAACGGAGGTAGCTAATTTCTACTAGGATTGCAGGCATGGCATATCCCATTACCAGCTCTGGCGTACAAGAGGCTGGCTCTGTATTTCTTGGCATTTTCCTAGTCGGGTGTGCTACATTGAAGGCAAGCATCGTCCTGATCAGAGAGTAGCATGTAACCCAGCACAGCAGTCTGAGGAGGTATGTGTTTAGCTCAGTGAAACTAAGTTCTGCAAAGCAGGACAGTGCGGGCTGAGATCACAGGAAGGCCTCAGTCGCTCTAGTGTAGCAAAGCACCATTGTTCTGTAAAATGTAAATCCGTATTTGTAAAGCGCAAACTACTCACCCTTATGGGTCTCAAGGCGCTGGGGGCTGTTGTGGAAATTAAGTGAGCTATTGCCCAGAGTCACATGGTGCTGAGCTGAGCCACCAGAGCCGGGGATCGAACCCTGAACCCTGTGCTCCGAAGTCAGCTGCTCCGGCCACTGCACCACACCTCTCCACTCACTCACCATTTTACACTCTTCTCATAACTTCAGTTCTGAAGCAACTTGTAAACAATTGCTTCATGAAAGAGGACTGACAATAACAAGACAGATCACTGCACCCTGTGTGCACATTCTTTACATTTATTTCAGCAGGTAGTTACATTCTGCAACCTGTCCTCTACACGTTTCCTCACCCCTTCCAGTACCCTTTACTCTTTCTCAAACATTCGCGCTCACTGCCCTGCTCCCCCACATCTAACATTATCAAAATTAACTTTTCCAGTTAGAATCCTTACATCAACTTTTTTTTCGATGTTTTGGTTTAACAGTCAGTTTTAAGGCACTTAAAATCGGCATTATGTCTCGATTGTATTTCAGCTCGATTGATACTTGGTTCCACTTTCGTTGTACGGAAGGGGGGGGGTGTGTGTTCGTTGTACGGAAGGGGGTGTGTGTATGGTGTGTGTGTGTGTGTGTGTGTGTGTGTGTGTGCGTGTGTGCGTGTGTGCGTGTCTGATCTTAAAGCATGCTCTTCACCATACAGAGTGTCGGGTGAGACGAACTAGTCTAATACACCAGAACATTCGTACTTTTAAGGCGGAGTCACGCTACATATATATATATATAAAAATGCACAACAAACTTCTGTCCTTATATATTTTTTTCACTTTCTTGCCCTCTTCCATCCTCCATTTTATTAACCACCCCCCCTACCCCTGTAACCCGTTCTCTACAATTCATCTAGAGTTCACGTTTTTTTTACTTTGTATTGATGCACGTGTTTATGGGCATAAAGTTTTAAACAAAAACCTACACAGGGTGTGCTTCAAAATCCATCAAAAGCCCAAGCTCAGCATGAGTTCCTGCAACCTGAATGCTGACTAGGAGCGATCATTATGAAGAAGTATGTCACCCAGTGTGAGTGAGGGGTCTGCATTCTTTTTTTTTTAAATTTCAAAGTATTTTATTGAAATAAAAACTTAGAGCCTCCTGTACAAAAGGGATTTAGGGTTCGCAAATTCTCTGATTTGGTAAATGTGAGTGAGGGTTTGCAACCGATATATTTTTTTTTTTAATTAACTCAACCCATTTAACGATTTAGCAAACTTTTTCCAAATCATTAAATGAGTGTAGGAATCCATTAGGAACCGTTATTTGGAAAGGGTGTTGCTTCCTAATACCGTTTCCTTACGGTGTGTATCCATGTTTTGCCAGTGAAATACGGTTGCAAAACATTAAAATGTTACCACTAACTCGAAGAGGGAGGTAAGCCATTCACAATCTGAATTTGTGAATACTGACAAAAAGTCTTTGAGAAGTAGGTAGTAGTCCCTCGGACTACTACCTACACCTAAAATGGTTTGTGCAACCTTTATTATTTTTTTTGTAACGCATCACCTTTTTCTTTACTGAAAATGGGCTGCATTAAAAAAAAAAAAAGATAAACCAGGCACCTTTATTAAAAAGCAATCACCGACATGGTCTATTGAACCCAACAGGCCACCTTTCCGGTGAGTGTGGCCAATCGTAGTGGGTCACAACTTGTGATGTATCTCATGAATAGTGATGAGGAAGGACACATTATGATCCACTATGACTCTGTAAAGCAACCTATTAGTATATAGGTCTTTCACAAAATACCAATGTATTCGGTAGAAGTTGGTGCACAAATCACAACCACTTTAACCAAATCCATTTTAGTACATTGCAAATAAGAAATTGAAATTTGTGAATTGTAATTGGCCACAGTGTATAGCTTCTAGTGGACGAGGCCGTTAGTTCTCTATACAGGCACTGGGTGTGAGATATTTCTATAATATTCCAGATTAGCACAGCCATTCGGCTGGCATTCGTGCTAAGGAGAAGTATTGTGCTAATCTTTAGGTGTACTCTCCCTCCCGATTTTGGCAGCGATATATATTGAATGGGAGTTTACCACAGCTTAGGTATAACACCCCTCTTTTTCTCACTACACACCATTGGTTTGGGATCATTATACCCACATTTGTTTCATTCTTTCTTCGGGGTCCGGTTATAGAGGGTGAAAGCAGGTTACCAGTGGGTGCCTAGCGACGAGGGCGGTGTGCCAATTTCGCCACCACCCCCTCCCGTGACCCATGATGTGAAATTTTCTCACCCTACAAGTGCAATTTTTTTGGTTCCTCTGAGATTGAGGGTACCTCAGAAGGAATTTTTCCTTCCTTTGCACTTTTAACACCAATTTTCACTTTCACGTCCCCAGGTTAGGGTGGGCCTTAGCGTGCCCATACCGCCGGGGTTTAGTTCACTTATGGTCCTGACGAATGCCTGGTAAATTTACACCATACATGGCAGAAACATGTTGACCTAGCTATAAGTAAAAGGAAGCAGCCAAACAATCTATTTGGCTCTCTTCCTACACATTGATTTTAATATGTCTAATTGATCAACCAATAAAAAAAATTCGATACAATTTAGACATTTTTAATCTTAAATCACCATCACTTACCACTTCACGAAAACTGCTCCGCAGTAAATTTGGCGTTGTAGCACACTGGGGAGGCATTCGGCCTCTCCCGGTGTGGCCCAATGATGAAGCATGTCACCAACCAGGTTGGTGAGTGAGGGCCTGCTATACAGACCTAGTTGGATTTGTATCCCTGTGTTCTTTTTCTCATGGTTGTTATTACAATTATAGCAATTACACTCTTTTTGTTTAAAACATTATTGCTGGGGACTAAGAGTGTATTAGTACATTTTCCCTACCTCTCCTTTTGATGACTACTGTCATCCTTTTACACATCACTCTAATTTCCTTATTTCCACTGCCCCTCTTTCAGCCCCTATAATCTAATGAACACAACCACCTGTCTTGCTATAATCTGACACTGGATTGTTCGGGACAGTCGTATGCTTATCTTAGCCAAACATGATATTATATGCTTCCCACTGCTCCTACATGCATTCTCTCGCTCTCTCCTCTCTCCAGCCATTATAATCCCATTATAAAAATTCAGGAATGGGGAATTCGCTTCAATAGTCACACAGCTACATCCTTGCCAACTTCTACCTGTTCGCTGTTTGAAAACCACTATTTATTATTAATTTCATGCAATTAATATGCCGATTACCACCATGCTCATGCATAAAATAAACAGAAGAGAAAGAATTCTCAACTGCTTGCTCCACTACCACGTGCTCACCAGGATAAAGTTCTCACGACTGTTACCCACACTGCTGTGCCGACAATGCTCGGTCCAGACCCCATCCTCCTCATCTCCAAACCACTCTTGACATCCTTTTATTCTACAAGGATACATCATAACTTCTTCACCATGACCTTCAAAGCTATCCATGGTATAAACATCCAAAGCCACCTATTTCTGATACTCTATTTTACTCTACACCAGAACTGTCTCCTCCACTAACACAGAAGTGCTATGCAACTTTGACACTGCCAATGCTGTTCAAGTCTGGTGTCTTCTCTCCTCCGATCAACACTGCGCTGTAATGTCCACATACGTAAGTTGAATTCATCTCTATCTTTCAAAACAGCACTTCCTTTGCTTCAAAATTCCATCTGCAAATTCCCACACACACAACAAACCCTTGTGAGTGATGCAAGAGCTGTGAATTGTTTCATCATCATCATCAAGGAATCTTTATTTCGGCATTTTGCCATAAAAGATGCAGGTTAAAAGTGTATACAATAATAATGATAAAATTGATTAAGAAAAACACGATAGATGTTAATAAGATCTATCGTGGAAAAATAACACGCTTTTCAGTATAGCAAACACATTAAAATTAGCACCATAATAAAAGATTTGTTCAATCATAGGAGAGCGGCACAATTCATTAAGGTAAGCACAGTATTGTAAAATCAGTAGTGGAAGAATGATACATGATTACAGTATGTCAGCTGCACCTTAACATCCATTAGCAGTCAAGCGTCTGCGCTTAGTCCACATAGCTAGCAGGAACCGTGAGACTGAAAATACGATGTGACTAGAAGTATCAGTTTTTAAAATTCTAAAAGCATATGTACACTGTGTGAACCCCACATTTTTGCATAAAGGAACTAGCCAGTACTTCCTGGGTTTGCTGTATGCTGAACAAAAGAAGAGTACATGGAGTTCCTCTTCTGAAGTACAGCTACACCCTGGGCATTTGTTTTTAGAGTAGAGGCTGACCATTTTCTCGTAAAAGCTCTTAGGGGTGAAGTGCCATATCTCCATTGTAAATAAAGTTTCCTCGATGCAATGGGATAGATAACATCCATAAAATCCTCGAAAAAGTAAAAATCTTTTAATATTAAAAAAGAAGTGGTCAGGGTGCCAGCATTGGGGGGTAGACAGAGCAGCAGAAAGTTTTTCATCGACAAAAATCCTGGTGAGCGACTTTCGTGAGACCTCATGGCAGGACCTTTCCGGATCATACCACAGAGCAGGCAATCCCAATCTTAAAAATTCCTGCTTTAGAGACATAAACCACAGTATTTTTGCTGCACTATGGTAATGTAGTATTTCCTTCGGTTCTAGCCTGTAATTCTGGAGCTCTGGTGTAGTCCAAAGCCTATGCCAGAACCTAAGGGGTTTAAGTGCTAATTTGACTTCGATTGATCTCAGCCCCAGGTCCAGCCTTAAGGGTAAAAGCAGGGTACTTTGTGGGAGAGCCAGGAGCTGTCTAATAAATTTATTTTCCATTTTGGCGATTTCAGGCCTACAAGAATGCCCCCACAGCTTCCCCCCATACAGGATTGCAGCCCTCGCCTTGGTCTTATAAATCTCCAGCTGTGGTTTAATGGGTTTGAATGTCGATGTGTTGGAGAGCCTGAGAATTCACCCCGCAAGCTGGGCCAGTTTAATTTGTGATTTTACTTGTTGGGGGCCCCATGACAGGTTTTCATGTAAGGTTACCCCCAAATACTCGAAGGTTGTTACCCTTTGTAAATGCACTCTACCCAGGCTGGGATTCGGGCGGGAAGATGCCGGTGGATTGAAGATCATACATTTCGTTTTGTCAACGTTTATCTCCAAACCACTGCATCTGCAGAAATCCTCAAAACTGTCCAGCACACGCTATATCCCCATGGGAGACTTTGAGAGCAGCAGGGTGTCGTCTGCGAGCATTATCGCCGGCACCCTGCCGCCTGCCAACCTCGGCGCATCATTATTAAGTACACCATCCAGATGAGCAATTACGCCGTTTACATAAAGGCAAAACAGGATAGGTGCTAGTACGCACCCCTGCCTCACCCCCCTACTTACAGGGAACCTGGATGATACTGCCCCTTCCCTCCCACATCGGATGCACGCAAAATTCCCCTCATGCAACCTTAACAACACATTCAAGAGTTTTTGTGGGACACCCATATTCCGGAGCACAGACCACAGTTTTCCGCGAGGAACTAAATCAAAGGCGGAGCGGAGGTCCACAAACACCATGTAGAGACTGACACCCTCTATCTTCGCCGTTTTCCATAATAGTAATATTAGGCGGAAGATTTGGTCCATGGTGGATGCGTTCCTCCAAAACCCCGCTTTGTACGGGCTGAGGACTGCGTGCTCCTCCAACCAGTCCTGAAGGCGGTCTAAAATCAGCCGAGCAAAAATTTTTTGCAGGACATCAATGAGGCTAATTGGCCTGTAGTTGACCGGGAGCAGAGAAGAGCCCTTCTTAAAAATTGGGACTATCTCTGCTCCCAGCCAAGTACAGGGAACCTCCATGCCCCTCAGTACTGCATTGAAGATAATACAAAGGTAGGGGCCCCAAATCCTAGGTTGACTTTTAAAGAGGTCTCCCTGAAGTTTATAAAGGCCCGGGGCTTTTCCTGCTGGGAGCTTAGCTATTGCAAGACATACTTCCTCTAGGGAAAATTCTAAATCGACATGCTGGTCAGGTGTAGGTGGGTGGAACAGAAAAACTTTGCGCGCCTAAATCTACTGAGTAAAGGGCCTTAAAAATTCCATCTCCAAGTTCCCACACACATCACAAACCCTTGTGAGTGATGCAAGAGCAGTGAATTGTTTAATCATTTTAACCGTAGAAGCATGTGGCGAAAGTATGACTATGCAGCAGGATAAATTGCATGAAGGGAAAGAAAAACAAAAACTGTTGTAATTTGAAATAGGAGAACCTTTAACACTAAATACTACTTCACTTGTGCTATGCTGTCAGTAAGTTTAGCACTATTGTTCAACCATAGAAAAGTGCAAGAAACAGGGAAAAGGCTAAGGAACAGGACCCCTGTATCAAAGTTACGTAACTAACACAGCTGAAAGGTGGGTAGAATATATTATTGTTTCTCATAACAAAAAGTTACCACGGTCACTGTGGCAGCTGCAGGGATGATAAATATGGCACACAACACAAATGAGAAGATATAGCGGGGGCCACCATTGCAGAGCAAGAATGAAAACTTGGGCAAAGGCTCCTTGGATCCTAAGATTCCATCCCATCAAATCAGTCCAAGAAACATCCTGCAAAAAAGACAAGGCAAAGGTGGGAGGGGAGAAGGGTTGGTTCTAAGATGTTGTGCTTTTCAGGAAGCCCGGAAAGCTGCCATTGTAAAATGGCACCCACATGATTACCAGACTAGCCCAACAAATATGGTCATCATTGTTGTGAATGAAGTCACGCTAGCGTCAGAATGGGCTTCATCTCAATCGCCTGAGATACAGCCCAGCTATGTAATTTCAGGGCAGTTGCAGTACATGTGTGTTGCCATATCTGGTAAGTATTACTCTGACTGATCTCAACATTAATAGTACTACTACATTTCTTGTAATACAAGTTTAGATTTTTCAAAGACATCTGACCCAACAATTGATAAGTTCCCTCGTTGTATCAGGTAGAAGCTCGAGACTTTAGAATTGCAGGTGAAACACACCAAAAAGATTGAACTCAGAGTGAGTACCTTTCGGTGTGCGCTTTAAGTAGTCTGCTACAACCTCTGTTCTTTTTTTGTTTTAACTCCTGGGTTACTGTACCTTCCAGGCATTCCACGTCCCCCAAAGGTGTATTTCTCCTCTTTGGATTGCTATGAATTCCCACCCAACCAGAAGGATATCCTGCTGCTTTCTGTCTCACCTTCACAGGAAAGACACTCTTGAGGGGTGAGGAGACCTCTCGCCCACATCTTCAAGAAAGTCATGCAGTGAGTAGGTAATTGGAACCCAGCATATTCCCCACAGCTTAATACTCCGGCTTAGCCATTAATGAGCTACCAACACACGTATCTGGCAGAGTTAACCTAATCACCGTCAGACAGTTTATGAAAAGCAGGTTCCTAAGGAAAAGACAAGCAAACGAAAGGCACAGACCTTAGTTTGGACAGGTAGTTAAATTCCACTGCTGTGCAGGTCGTGTGGCCGTCTGTCATCTGCAGCCGCAACATCCTGGGAGCGGCCTGAGATTCCTCGTTATCCTTTGGAGCGGAAACATTGCGGATTTTTTGAACTTGCAGAACGCACGGACCTTCAAGCTGCGGAGAAAAGTGGATACAAATTACTAATGGAAATGGCAAATTAGGCTCAGGGGGGAGACTGTCTTCCGAACACCCCTGTACATCAATTAGAGATAGTGCACAGAAAGGTCTCATGGCAACGAGGGGTGTATTCTGTATTTCCTGCGTGTTCAAGAAATGGCAAAAAAAAACTACCTGGATATAAAAAAGTAACTAAATAAAACAGAACATTTCTTCAATTTTAAATACATTTAGCTGCACTTTGGTGCATAGGAAAACCAATTATTATTTCACAGACCACCCACCACAGCTGCACGCACACACGAGCAACCTTCGCCGAGACTTGGAATGTAACAGCAATTTTATAAAAGTGGTTAATTTGGGATGGAAGAAAGTCATAATTCGATAGAAATTACCTTGGGGATGGAGGAAGGGAGTTCAAAGCATGCCTTTGACGAGCCAGCTGTATTGCTTATCCTCTGGTGAAACCTTTCATTAACACAGGTCTTAATTGTATGTTTGCAATTACGTAGTACTTAATTATTTTCTACAATACCCAAATGTGTTCGTTCATTATTTTATCTTCAACTATTGTCATTCGCTTGCATTGAAAAGCCCTGCTCTTCTAATCCCCTATCAAAGCAGAGAAAAGGCGTAATGGAAAAAAATCGAACTAAACTAAAGGTATGCTGGGATTGGGCGGGACACAAATGGATGTGAGGGAAGAAGAGTGTGGCAGGAAGTACAAGCCTCCTGTAAACCGGTGTACCACCCACACTGTATAACCAAAACGAAGTTCTTAAAGGAAAAGAGAGAAACACAGATAACGGAGGGTGAGGAAAAATATACGAGCTGAGCCAAAACCAACAGGGATTGGCTATTTTAGGTCAATGAGCTCGTTGCTGTAATGGCGGGGCGAAGGATGGGGCAAAGGCTGCTGTTTAATGCCACGTTGAATATAGAAGCCAACACCAAACCTTTCGCTGCTAAATGCGGAGAATAAACAAGCTGCAAAAAGCACAGCATGAGATGAGAGATGGAAAGGGCAACATCAAAACTAAATGGGTTATGATTGGACGGTCCAGTTATATTGCCTTAATTGGGTGACATGTAGCATATACAGAATACATTTACTAGGCTTACTCACATGAGGGTGAGTGAAATAGGTCCTATAAACAAACTTAAAAACCTTACACTGTCACCCTGGGTTAGAACCACCTAAGCAACTGAATAACTATGGGGATCCGCAACGCACAGGATTAACACAGCACGCGATCTGCAGGTGTTGCATTCATTGATGGCAGAGTGTTACTATTATGATCAAAGGTCTTCAAAAACTAAGAGAAAACAAACAATATTACCTGTAAGTCGGATCAAACATTCTTGCTGATGCTGCCTGACACTGCCTTTCATATTTGCGAACATCTCACGGTTCTGTGACATGGCGTCTGAGGACATGTTAGGCCACGTAAACTGTGAGGCCTGCTCCACAGATTCATGAAGTGTGGTTCTGATGTGTGAGCGAAGCGTGTCCTACTGCTGCAGTGTCTGTTAATGAAGCCGTCCATTGCAGTAGTCGCTGTGCAAGTTGTGTGTGCTAGCTTAGGGCTGTGGTGTAGCCAGTGTGTTATGGGCCCCAGTACCAGGAATACATTTGCTGTTTGAACTGTGAAGTACAGCAATAATCTGGCATATGGCCACGGTCCCACTGCACCAATGATGGCTTAGGTTAGCATACACTGCAAATACAAGTACATCAGCTGATGTGAGTAGGAAAGTTCTGCTGCACTTGTCCGTGCTCTACACATTGAGAAGTAGAAGCTTGTGCTACATAACGTGTATGAAGGAATCTTTCTCATGTGATACTTTCCCTCGTGATACGGACGCTGTAGATATTCTGTGTGAGTAAAACTGGCACTGCCGATGCTTGTACTGTGCCTATATGCTTGATCTCTATGTTAGGAAAGCTACAACTGTGGATGCCTGTACTGTTCTCGATCTGTGTAGGAAATAAGCGCACATTGCACGTGACTGTATAGTATCTTATCTGTGCGAGTGGCACTTTTCCTTCTGTACCTACTGATGTACCTAGTCTGTTTGTGCAAGAGAAACTATCATTGCTGCCCATGCTGTGCAAAATCTGTGAGCAGACCGAGGGATGCCAGGTCTGCATATTTTACATGCTCTGTGTGAAGTAAGCTTGGGACTGATGTCAACCGTGCTATACACTGTCCGAACTGGAAGCATGCCCTTATGACAAGCATTCACATCATTGAGAGAAAGAGCGTGTGAGAGAGCGAGCGTGCATGTGTGTGTGTGTGTGTGTGTGTGTGTGTGTGTGTGTGCCTGCGTGTGTGTGTGCGTGTGTGTGTGTGTGTGTGTGTGTGTGTGTGTGTGTGTGGGTGTGTGTGTGTGTGTGTGTGCGTGTGTGTGTGTTTCTATGAAGCTTGAACTGCAGTTGCATTTTCTGTACATTTTCGTGCATGAACGGAACTTCCAATGTGGATGCTTTTCCTCAGGACAAGTATCAATCTCTAGTATTAAACTATGTTAGTGACGCTTGCGCTGTGAATCCTTTTAGTTTAACTATTGTCCTTGAGAAGCTTGCTTGTGTACCTACTCAGTTAGTAACGCTATCCCTGTGTGCGCCTGTACAGTACATGCTCTAGGTGAGCTTGCACGAGAGCCTGCGTTTTCCTGTCTGGGCGTATCATAGATAGGGCCCACTTTCCCTCTGTGCGCCATGGTGCACCATAAAACCGGTGCACCAGGTGCAAGTAGGGAAAGTGTGCTCTATTACATTGAATACACTTCAACTAGGACAGCCACAAACTCGTGCTGTCCTGGGGGCAGCACGTTCAAGTGAAAAACAGATTGGCTTTGAAGCAGCAGCCCCACGTATCAGTGGGCCGGCGACAACACACCTGTTCTTTTAACAAAGGAGACAAATTCCCTTGCAACGGGTTCAGTAAGTGACTGCACCGCGCTGCATGGAGATGTTTGGGGAGTTCTTAGGACGCCCATTTCCCCCCTTCAGAGAGCTGCCATCAGGGGGCTTTTTGATAATGCACCTCCTAACAGCTTCTTTGCCTCTGCGCCCGCATCTATAATACGGCACAGGCACAGATGCAAAGGGATTCCCTCATTTGCATATGGCCACGCTGATGTGTGCCTATGCAATCTGTATTACAGAAGGGGGCGCACAAGCGACTGCAGCCCCTTCTGTAATATCAAATGGTCCCAGGATTGCACAAAACGGGCACTAACACCCATTGTGCGCCCCACTGGCTTTTCCATAATACAGGCCCTGGTGTGATTAAAGTCTGTCCTTCTATCGTCAGTGCTGTAGCCAGTCTATGTTTGCAAAGGGAACTTATACATCCACTGTTGCCGTGCATATTGTGTGTGTGAGCCACGGAAAGCTTCCAATTAAAAAGTTGATACTATACCTGCAGACGGGACCTTACATACCTACTGCTCAACAAATACTTCAACACGCACACACGCCGAGCTGTTCCCAAAGCTCACAACCAAACCGACCTAGACCCGTTGCGATGGTGGATTTATAGTTTCAGCTGTCTACTATGTCATTTACTCCATTAACTTATGCTGCTCGGATGTCCGCATATTGTAACTACCTTGACTGCCTAACGATTTTCTTTATCTGTATATATGTATGTACTTCAATCAAACGATCTTGCATTATATGTAAAGCACTCTGATACCTTCGGGTCTAGCTAGCACTATAATAAAACCTATAAATAAATTAGGCTGAGGGATGTTAGCATTGGTGTACAGTCCCAGAAGTGGCAGCTCACCCTGTGGCCTATGCTGCCTGTGTCAGAGGTTGTTTCTCTGTAGATATGTATCATCAGGACAGGCCTCCACAGTCTGTACTACTCTGTGACAGAAGCTTTTACTAGGTGTGTGAAAAGAACACCGTTGTGCTTACACCAAACACTTCTAATCTGTACTTAAAAAAAACCTTTTCTGTTAAGCTGCAGTAGCTAAGCATCGTCCTTTCTAAATGATCTGAAACTGATAGTTTGTATTTTTACTATAAAAATATATTTTCATACATGTAATGTTTGTTTTCCCAGGCCATTAGATATTGAAATATACTGGTTGCCCTTTTTATTTATCGTAATTACTAAATGTATTGGCCTTACAAAATGTGATAATTATAGTGCAGATCTCTTTGCTTTCATTATATAAAAATAAGAGTGTGGCATTAATCCATTAGGGAACCCCAAGAAACATAAATGATATTGTATTTTCGACAAAGGCAACGTGTGCCTTCAATTTTAATTTTTCGAATTTAGCGAGGTTTAAATCTGTTTTATGAAACTATAGCCCGATTATAATGGCACTATACTACTTTCTATCTCACACGAAAAAACATTTCTTCCTTGGGTAACTTTCTGAGAAGGGATTTTGATCATACTTCCATTTATAATATTGTGGAGTTCCAGCATGCAAGATTTTTACGCTATCGATGTTGGCTCGCCAACGAATCTCCCTTATTTTCTGTGATTGAATCCACTGCCCCCTAATAAATCATGCCCAATTCTCAGTCTGAAATGATGAGGCCAAAAGTCTTCCGAAGGGCATACCTTTGCAATGTTTATAACTTTGACCTAAGATGTCTTCTGGATGACACATGCCCGGACCCCATCTGGGAGAACTATGTTCTTAGTAGATTCCTCTAATGTAGAGGTCGCTAAAAAACAACCTTCTGGATGAATGCGCACACATGTTATATCGCCAAATTTCGGCAGTTACATTGAACACGTATGTGTGGGAATTTGCTCAGCACAAATCGAATGACAAAACAAGAGTGCTTTGTACAAGAGGCGAATTTGTTGTATGTTATTGCCAATTCTGGCTTAACACAATGATGGAAAGAGGGTTAGGAAAACGGAAAATAAGTAAGCACAGTAGTGGAGAAGGGAGCCTAAATACAGTAATGAGCCCGGACAACAGTGGGAAGGGCGAAAGGGCCGTCGGTGTTTATACAGGAATAGTCTGATAACCAGGTAGCTACAGTGTGGAGAGCTGATGTTTGTACAGCTGGTTCTTCAGCTCATTTCAAAGGTGTGAGAATGATGACGGTGCAGGCTCCATCCTGAAAAGACACCCAGAGCAGATTTTAATCTTAAACTCAACAATTTGAATTCAGAATGCTTAATTGTCGGCTGTAGTAGTTAGAGTTCCAAAGTAAAAGGATTTTTTTCTGGTACTTTGTTAGCACAATGCATGATCCTGAATTTCTTCTGGGCTTTTAATGAATGAATAAAATTAGTGTGAATTTGTTGGTAAGTGATCGGTCTGTGGCTGAGTGTTACTTCTTTTTTGAGGAAGTCCTGCACAATTAAGTTTGTAATCTGCTAAACAGGGGACTCTGAAGTATGCTCTGTCGGGTACTGCTTTGACAATATTATAAATAAAAAATTCGGACCAATGCGACAATATATCAACCTTAGCCTCCAAATGGACTCATAAATTATCACTACAAGTGGCTGCTGATGCTGTTAGTGAATCAATACAGTTGAGTAGTCGGTTCGTGAATGCATCTAGGCTAAAAATACATAATTTCAAGATTTTTAAGATACATATTACACTATGAACCGATTATTCAACTGGGGATGCCGGTCTACTTTGGAATGCTTTATATGTAGCAAGGTGGGAGCAGACATTGTGCATATTTTTATTAGTGTGGTGTATTGCAGCAATATTGGCACGTGGTCTGTGAGGAAATCGCTAGGGTTACTTTAAATCGCATTTACCCGTCCGCTCATCTGATTACCTTTGGTATATTGTACGAAGTACCATTGAAGTTGAAGTGTATTGTTTTCTTTATGATTCTGAGGTCTAGGATTCTGGTTTCACGTTTTAGACTCAAGCCTAATCCTCCACTGGCTATTATATTACCTGGTTTAAGCAGTTCTTGGATATTTACAGTTCAGAGATGTCCCTTGTCAGAGGTGACCATACAAGCTAATGTTTAAGCCAAATGGGGGCGGGGGGTTTAGATGCTTTGACCAATAGCGTTGGAAGTCCATAGATTATCCATAAATTGGGACAGTTTTTGATCTTTGCTCATTCATTAAGGTTGCTCACCTTGCTTATGTTATACTGCTATTTTCATATTGCTGCTTTGGTTCTCTAATTTGTGTGATATGGTGTCACCACTATGTTGCTTCAATGTTGTAAAAGTGAGGATAAATCAAAATCCTTTAAATAGAAAAAAGGAGAATGCTTATTTGTAATCATAATTCTGACATATTTATTTTGTTTGGGGACATGGAAGTAAGAATTCTTGAAGTCTATGGTCTTCACAAATTCCCCGTCTTGTAATGATTGCAATTTGATGTAATCATTAAAGATCTTAGCTTTCTAACACTGATTTGACAGCATTAGATCTGGTATTGATGACCAGGAACCGATACTGATAAATATATACCCACTGACCCTCTTAATTCCTTGATGAAAAGAACTTTCATGATTCTTTTCAGCAATTAGAAAAACTTACTTTGTATCCTAATTTTAGATATAGGGTGGTTATTACAGGGTTCTTAAACTGAACAAAAACACAAGTGTCTAGTATCCTTTTTTTTAAGGTTACTTGCTTCCATTGCCGAGGGAAGCACTGAACTCTATTGCCAAATCAATGTTATGTGGTCGGGAGGCGGAGGGGGGGCAAATGCCAGTTAGTTCTGTGATATAGTTCACTCTTTTGACGTATTTTCTTTATATTGACTTTAGACTTGATTTGGTCTTCACTGTGATACTGCTGTTTTTCTGAGAGCCACTGAGAGCGAGGCACTAACTAGCGACTGGAAGTATTAACATTTCTCAGAAAGTGAGGCCAAGTCTATTGTGCTTGTGATTTTAATTCAAGTGGGTCTATTTTCTCTGTACTTACCTAGTGACCATTGTGTTTATCTATATACCTAGTCATTTATTAGTCCACCTCGTGTGACGTTTTTTAAAATTTCTTTAATATTATAACAACGTTTCATACAATATTATTTCATAAAGCCCAGTGGCTTGAGTACTCACTGCTGAGATTTGATGGTGAACTATGCAACTAAAACAAATAAGAAAAAATGAGTTTTTAATAGTTGCTGTAAGAAATTGGGTTACTGGCTGAGGTGGGGTGAAAGCCTTCTCAAGCAGCAACCACAATTCATCTCGGGTGAAATCAAAAGCAAACCCTAAATTGACATGTGCTCAAAGCTCAGGCAGTTTGGCACAGAGCAGTCAGACGTAACTCAAAAGCAATGTGTGAAGTATTTGTGCAACACTTCAAACAGTAATGCAGTGAAAACACACCACAAAAAGAATCCCAAACTAGTTTAGAAAAATAGAGTAATATTTAATAAATAAAATAAGCTCGAAACAACAAAAATCCAAGTAGTAGAACCAGAGATATTTACTTTAAAGGATTTTAGTGAAAATAGTACAAAAAGGTTTAAAGAGTCGACTATGGATATCTGGTTTGCGTCAGACCGGGACAAAGTCACAAGTTCAGGATGACTGTGATGGAGAATGAGATGGCTTCAGGGACCCAATTACACCTGGTAAACATAGTACCTTAATCCTGGTTTGCGAAGCATTGTGAGGATCCGTGTCAAAGATACGTCACACAGATGAAGCGATTTATCGGTTTCGGGATGCTGAATGGCTGCGGCGACAAAGACCTGCGATGCGAAGTCGAAGATGCGCTGCGAAGTAGGGGCAATGTGTTGGTTCTGAAGAGCTGCGATGGGGAGTCCGGCGCTGTTCTCAAGGTTGCCATCGACAAGGGATGCAGAGGCCTGCGACGAGGTTGCATTGAGCAGCGCGGGTCTGATGCAGCGACTGACTGAGATGCAGGACATTTGTGTCAGTTCCGATCCACACAGTAGCGGCAATGTGACGGTCAGGGTTGCATCTCGCAACAGAGTAGATGCACTGGTTCCGTTGGGCCCACAGAAACTGGTAGAGCACCTTCGGCCAACTTCCAAGGGTCCAGGACTAGGGTGGCACCACTTGCCAGGGTAGACTCACGGATGGCAGAGTTCAGGTGCTGGGTTAATTTTGTTGGAGCCTTCTGTCCCTGAAGCTCAATCAAGAGGCCTTCCAACTCACCCTTGGAGTCGCTCTGGGTTCCAGAGATGCAGGTCTAGTCCATCTCACCCAGAAAAAAGGCAGCAGTTCAGCACAGCAAGGCAGCTGTCTGGCAGAGTGGAAGTCCTTCGACAGCTCAGCAGTCCTCCTTCCTGGCAGAGTATCCACAGGTCCAGAAGTGTACAGAAGAGTTGGTGTCCAAGGTCCAGTATATATACACACATCCAGTTGTGCCTTTGAAGTGGGGGAGAAGCTTCTGGAGCTATCCCTTTGAAGTCCCCAGGCATCCTGCTTTCCCCACCCTGGCTACAGACTACCTACAGAGGCATATGCAGCCATTTGTGTGGAGGCAGGAGACAGCATATTCAAGTGTAAGTAGGGCTGAGTCCATCCCTGTCCTCCTGTTCTGCCAGTGATGGCCCATCTAGTCACACCTGGGTGTGGCTGTCTAGGAGGAATACAAATAGCCCAATGATCAGCTACACCCAGTCATGTGACAAGAGACAGGCTACATGCACCAAATGGCTAAGTAGGAAATGAAAACGTGCTAAAAGTGGCGTTTTCAAAATTATTATTTAAAATCCAACTTCAACAAAAGTTAGAATTTTTTTATGTATTCTGAAGACACTAAACAAACTGGTGACCTGCTCTCATTTGGAAATTACAGATTATTAAATGTAATAAGTTAACATGCAGTAGTGAATTATTAATTTAGGAGTTTACACTATCAGTATATATAAAACTTAAAATTACATGTCCTACTTTTTGAATGCACTGCACCCTGCCCTCTGGGCTGTCCAATGCCTACCCTAGGGGTGACTAATATGAATTAAAAAGGAAGGTGTTGGCCTGGCAAAGGGTTTATTGTGCCAGGTCGAAATGGCAGTTAAAACTGTACACACATGCTGTAATGGCAGTCGAGAGACATGTTTAAAGAGCTACTTAAGTGGATGGCACAATCTGTGCTGGAGACCCACTAGTAGCATTTAATTTGCAGGCCCTGGGCACATGTAGTGCCATTCAAATAGGGACTTACAAGTACATTAAAAATGCCAATTGGGGATTGTTGCCATGGTTTAAGGAGTGAGCACATGCACTTTAGCACTGGTTAGCAATGGTAACGTGCACAGAATCAAAAGGCCAGCCAAAACAAGATTAGCGACAAAATGGATGAGGGAGGCAAATGTTTTGGGGGCATACCATCCTAAAGTTGACAGGTCTAACAGATGCAAATACAAATCTCCTGGTTTTCTGTCGAGATCACATGCCCTACTTTTTTACATGTCCGTCTTTTGCTTCCACACTCCACTGGTTCCCATTGAATATTGTCTAGTCTTTCTTCTACACAGCACCTGGTTGCATTTAGTGCAGGTAACCTCCTATAAAAGTTACACTTTTTTGGGTCAATTCATGTCTATGTGTCAGGATTTTGTCGAAGGCCATGATGGATTGTGATTCCATTTACTTCAAATTGCCTCTCTTAAACACCTATCTGATAACAGTGTTCATAAACACCTTTTAAGGCTGTGGGCTTATTTCTTGAGTAGTGTTCCCTGAGTGATCAATCGAATGGCTGTCTTAATTTTTGTGGCCCCTAGGTCTTGTTGTATTACCAGTATCATGGAGTGGCAATTTTATTTTAACTTTGAGCTTAGGCACAAATAACCAGGATCTCTTGAAATGTTAGTAACGTTTCTGCCTTTTTAGGTGTCGCAGTACTGCAGGACCTGAAAATGGCACCACGGTACAGGTGACTGAATAAAACTACATCTATTTGGCTGGTGTCATTGTATTGATGTATTTTGAAGGAGGTCCAGACCAATTACTGTTACTAGAGAATATACACATAACACACTTTAATGAGTTAAAGAGCAGACATCAACCAGATGAGTCATATAGATATTCTGCTATACTCCAAAATTTCCAGCCTGGTGTTTTTCTTCTTGCTGTAGTTATTTGCACCGAATCGCAGGAAAACAACCCTCTATATACAGATAGTGCCTTACACCGCATGAAATGTGAAAAGGTGATATCTGATACCTAGGTCAAATTAAGATTTGCTTTGGAAAACTGGTCAAAGCAATACAAAGAAAAGGCGCGCACTAATTTGTGTCAAGGATGCATCACATGGGTGGTACATTTGCATTTGTATGCAATCATGCATGGGTTTTGACACAAATACCCATCTACTAATTTTAGAAAAGATGGATTTGAGCCACAAACGTCTGCACCCTTCAAGCAGGCATAAATGTTGAGCAAGTTTTAAATCACTGCAGAATGTTTCCATTTTTATGTGTGTGGTGCAGATCTGTCAAATGGCGCCAAAGGAAACTCTAACCAAACTAGAACTACACACCACTGTGGAATATGGATTATGTATTTCACTGAAAAAAACAAGGGTTTTGTCAGGTGTTGGAATGAAATACAAGCTAAGGGTGAATCCAAAAACGCAGAAATGTGCCATTTATTATTTAATAAATTAACCATAATATACATCCTAATTCTGCGCTGGTTATGACCTCACATTACATCATGACACTAACTTTCTAGAGCACCAACCAAACTTTCTATGACATGCATAATCCCCTGATTTTGTTAATTTCTAAAGATAATGCTTCAAGTTTTACAGCTTTAAATCCATCAAGATGGCTTCAGGAGTGCTACACATTTGTCATAAATACATATTGTTAGCACTCAAGATGTTCTTTAGAACACTGTGGTGAAACTGCAAAACAATACTGGATATGCAACTGGCAGACTGCTGCTATTGGAAGTACACTTTACTCAGAATATCGCACTTTATCCTCACATGGCAGAGGAAGACAGTGTGAACTTATTTAAAAAATTGCCCACATTGTACCTGGTGTAGCACCTTTCAGTCTTTATTTAAAAAAAAATGACAGAAAACGGGCTTCTCTCAAACATGTCATCAAATTCCAGAAGGACACCAGCATTTTTCACTGTAAAATCACTGTAAAATCACCTGTGAACACACCAGAATTCCAAATAGCAAATGAATTATATTGTGACTAAAATCAGTTATCATACTTTATATGTGCCCCTTTTTTTGACGTCAAAACCTGGCATTCACTGAGGACCATTACTCTGAGTCCTGTAATGACTGCCATATCATGTTTTCCATTTTATGGCCAGCCAATCAAGGTGGGGCTCAAGACCCTCCTCCTTATTTCCACCTGATATATCCTTAGAGGTCAGGCTGTGCTAACCCTGTCCCCTAAACTGCTTTAAATTAATTTTTAGTATTCAGGGACCATGTCTCTGCGTCCTGTAATGGATGCCACAACATATCGTTCACGTTGAGGCCAGTAGATAAGGATGGACTAGTAGTTCCCTATAAAGTGGCTAATCAGAGTATATCTTGACACCAACATACCAGAGATACCAATTTTTAACCCTTTCATGGCCTCCCCAAGCACTTCCTTAAACACCATTTTTTTAAATGCCTCAACAGATTTATGCCAAATGACAAAAAGCATACTTTGAGTAAAGTTCCAAACTTTTGCCAAATGTGGGGTAATTCTGTTCAGCTATTTTCTCTGTATGTGCAACATAAGTTTCCTTTGGCAATTAACAAGGAAAATCAATAGTTTGTGACCACCCAGCTCTTGTTTGACCCCCACTTGACAGATTACCCTGAAACTTTTCCAGTAAGGAGCTCAGGTCTGTAAACTTTTTCTTGGCCAGTTTTGGTACAGATTCATCAAAGGGCACCAAAGTTATTAGCAAATCGATCAACGCTCTGCCTATGGAAACCCTGACCTAATTAAAACAACATAGTACAACCAGTCTATTTGTAGCATTAGGTCATCTAGTAGTTTTTTAGGGCTCGCCTGTTGTGCGCAGCACAGCTGGCAAGCTCTATAGGGGCTTATCCAGTCTTTAACCACACCACCACTGGCTGGCGATTCCTTGCAGTGCATGAAGCGCGTGCACAATGCCACCAGCCGCCTGCCTCGCATTCCCACATCAAAGGCAGCCCTCCCAGCGCATTTGTCACCCCCTAATTATTCACGGCCTGCCGGCCGTACTTTCAGTTTGGTCTCCTTTTAACTTGTTTTTTTTTTAAAGGTGGAGGGTAGGGGTGACTGTACGCCTCAGCAGGATGCTTCCAATGGGAGCGGACCTTTTCCGGAGCAAACAGCCCGGTACTCGGATATTATGAGTGCCAGAACTTCATTATTTCTATTTCAAACACGGGTTTTGAAAGGCAGCAATCTTAGCATGGCCTTCACTCTCTAGAGCAATTTGATGATGCTAGGGTCTCCACGGGCCACTCTGCAGATGCCCAGGGTACACCAAGTCAGCTGCGTTTTAGAGCCAACTTGCTTAAAATGAAAAAGATCAAACTTGAAGCCTTTTTATGCAAAGTGAATTAGTAATATATATATATTACGTCTGGATCAAAAAAACGAAAGCACATGGCATCAGCTGCTAAGTGACATGCAGATTTCCCCTCTTCGAAATCGCCTATGGGGAGGCAACTCCCGTTCTACCCTCTCTGTAACTCACCCCCAAACCCCGTACCTCACACAATTACAGGTCTTCCCGGGGTGGTGGTTGATACCCTCTAGCGCCCTTTTATGAAAATCACACAACAATGCTACCCTCAACGCCTTACCACCCCATCCCAATGTCCAGAAGCCGCAGATCCCTCTGTCTTATGTGCAGAGACACCACCAAATCAAAGCAACTAGACAGTATCAGCTAATCGGTCTGCGACTCATCCGAGACATATTTTGCAGCCCCCTAATGAGAGCACCATAATGTGATTCTAGTCTTTATTGCCCTTTGCCCATACAAGTTCCCAGTTGCTCACATTCTGAGGCAGACTCCTTCTGTGCCTGGCCATCCTTCGCCAAAGGTAACTTCAGCCTCTCCCTTGGGGTGATCTGCTCTCTCAAAATATAATTAAAGTTCATTGAACTTGACCAGGTCGACGCTTTCGCACCCACCACTGTCAACAAAATGCGTCTGTCTTCTATTTCTGCAAATCGCAATGCCGAGAGCATTTCCCAGCCGGCCGACTTACTGCTTCCTTCCTTTCCATTTCTTTTCACGGTTTCTTTCATTCGCCCATCTCTCACTTTTTAATTAGTGCTCTGTTTTCTTCATTATTTTTCTTTATTTTAATATTTCCCTTTAAATTACCTTTCTTCTCTCTGATCCTCATTGTAACCTCTATTCGCTCTGTGTGTCGTCCCTTTCGCAGGCATCCCACCCCCTCCCTCTCCAGCGCCTGCCTTCTCTCTGCCCACGCATCACTCTCTCACGTTCCATTATTATCCAGCTGCCTCAGTCTGCCTCGTCTTCCTCATCCTCCCTATGACAGTCCTTCTCTCACTTCAGGGCTTACTTCTTCTTTCCCTGTACTCCACAGTTTCCTTCTCTCAATGCGTAATTCTTTTTCTTCCTTCTTTTTTCCCTTTAAATTACCTTTCTTCTCTCCGATCCTCATTGTAACCTCTATTCGCTGTCGTCCCTTTCTCCTATCTTTTTCTCTCACTTTTTCTCATCTACCCACAGTTTTCTTTCTTTCCATCTTATGTCCTTCCCTCCCTTGTCACACACCCCGTCCTTCCTCAGCATCTTTCTTTCACTATTTAATTCATTCACTTTTTCCTCTCTTTTTAAAGTCATCAGACCCATCTTCCTATTCGATGTTCCTTTCTTGGCAATTTCATTCTATCGCTGTAAATCACAGAACTCACTACCCAGGGGGAGCACCGACTCTGAAACAACGCACAAGGAACAGTCGCACGGGCAATTGTTTAACTCACAATCACCACAAGAAGCCTTCCATCCGTTTCTAAAAAACACGAAAGACCCAAAACTGTAGCAAATGCAGACATACCGAATTTGTGTACTAAACTCACCAACAAACATTGACATGCGTATAAAACAATACAAGACAACACTGAAGGATTAAAGAAGAAAGTTAATCCACCCGAAAACTAACTGACAATCAGAAACATTATAACTAAACGTGCGACACTGGTTATAGCAGTGTATATTGAACTAAATGCAGAAAAACAGCCTACACTTTAAGTGTAATAATACTAAGAAAATAGAGACTAATTTATTTTATATGTGCACATAAACCCAGCTGCTCATTTTATCGACCGCAGAAACATGAGAGGCTGCGTCGGCCCTAAGGGTCTCCAGCGTGTTAACTGCATATCACAGGTAGATCGGTCGTCAGCGCTTTAACCCTCTGAGCTAGCTTTATTAATCCAGCTATCAGCAAACAACAAATTGCACATTCATGAACTGTACATATATTGTGGGAGTAACCCAACATCATTTCTTGGCCTTTCTTCATGTATAATTTACGTGTAATCTGGGGTCATTTGAGCACGAACACTAGTACAGATGAGTGGAAATAAATAACAAAAGCCCTCTGCTTGCATGCTACTTTCGCGGCTCCTTTGATGTGCGTCCATTTGCCACCAGCCACTTAGCCACTTAGCCAATTTGTGTGCAGGCGCCGCCTCTGCTGGCGCGCGCCGCCTCTGCTGCCAGGCTTCAGCACACCAGGCTGCACACCCCTCAACCCCCAGTCACTTCATCCGCGCCCACTTCACACGCGCTCTGCAGGTCATAAACAGGACCATCTGCTCCACTCCCAGCACTGCATGACCATCTTCAAAGCAAGCTTGTAACACGAGCTGCCCTCAGACGTTCCAAGACACACACTTTTAATGCTTCTGAGGTCGATAACATGAGCCCCGTTGCATTGACACACACTGCCCTCCCACACACAAGTTACTGTCACACACACAATGCTCTCAGACACACAGGCTGCTCACACACACAGGCACTGTTCACACACAAGCACTGTTCACACACAGGCACTGTTCACACACACACACAGACACAGACACTGCTCACACACACAGATGCAGCTCACACACACAGGCACTTCACACACACACACCGGCACTTCACACACACACCGGCACTGCGCACACAACAAACCGGCACTGCGCACACACACCGGCACTGCGCGCACACACACAGCCAAGGGTGCCAGGTAAAATGTATAAATAGGGATGGTTTTAAAAGAAATTTGCACTTGTTGTGCCTTTCTGCCCTCTACATCACTACATCATCACTCAGCGCCACCACATTCACTCAGCACCACCACATTATCACTCAGCACCACCACATTATCACTCAGCACCACCACATTATCACTCAGCACCACCACAGCACCACTCAGCACCACCACAGCACCACCACATTATCACTCAGCACCACCACATTATCACTCAGCACCACCACATTATCACTCAGCACCACCACATTATCACTCAGCACCACCACATTATCACTCAGCACCACCACATTATCACTCAGCACCACCACATTATCACTCAGCACAACCACAGCACCACTCAGCACCACCACATTATCACTCAGCACCACCACATTATCACTCAGCACCACTCAGCACCACCACATTATCACTCAGCACCACTCAGCACCACCACAGCACCACCACATTATCACTTAGCACCCCTACATTATCACTCAGCACCACCGCAGCACCACTCAGCACCACCACTCAGCACCACCACTCAGCACCACCACTCAGCACCACCACTCAGCACCACCACTCAGCACCACCACTCAGCACCACCACTCAGCACCACCACTCAGCACCACCACTCAGCACCACCACTCAGCACCACCACTCAGCACCACCACTCAGCACCACCACTCAGCACCACCACAGCACCACTCAGCACCACCACAGCACCACTCAGCACCACCACAGCACCACCCAGCACCACCACAGTACCACTCAGCACCACCACAGCACCACTCAGCACCACCACAGCACCACTCAGCACCACCACAGCACCCACCACAGCACCACCCAGCACCACCACAGCACCACTCAGCACCACCACAGCACCAACCAGCACCACCACATTATCACTTAGCACCACCACAGCACCACTCAGCACCACCACAACACCACTCAGCACCACCACAGCACCACTCAGCACCACCACTCAGCACCACCACAGCACCACCGCAGCACCACCACAGCACCACCGCAGCACCACTCAGCACCACCGCAGCATCACTCAGCACCACCGCAGCATCACTCAGCACCACCACAGCATCACTCAGCACCACCACAGCATCACTCAGCGCAACCCCAGGTTATAGGTGTGCCATTTGCGAAAGTTATAACTATTGGCATTGTAAAGGACAAAGCTATTAATTTACCTATTTTCAAAACCAACACATAAATAAAAAAATTGTCATTTACAAGACCAATAGCTCAAACTTTCCTAATGCGAGACCTATTGCATTGCAAATGCTTGTTTAACATTGCACATAGGACGTAGATGCTGCAACATGTTTACCTTTTAGAGTATGTGTTTATGGAATTCAGACATTGACTTTTCCTAAAGCAGTTATAAACGTGTGCTAAACTCATCACTGGCAAGGTTGACAATTTTCTTATTTAAATGGAGGACTAACATCGCCATCGCGTGGAAAATAGTAGTAATGCACGTGAACACGAGGAAGGAGAATAGAAATGTGTGATTGGTGTTTTGTGCAGTATCCGGAGTAAAACAACTTAACTAATGAGAGGAAGAGAGGAAGAAAGGAACCCGGTAAATGGATAAAAGCAAAGACAATCTTTCTTTGGAGTCACAATAATAAAACCGATGCCAAATACACCAGAAGCATGTCTATCATTTCAACAAGGAAATACGTTAAAAAATAGTTTAAAGCAAACCTTGATTTGGATCCCACCAGAGATACCGCACTTGCACCTGAATTCTGTGCAATCCAGATATATTTTGAGCTATTATACAAATAGTACACCAAGGTTAGCTGTCGATCTGTTAATATAGCAGTGGGTACTACTTCCGGTGCGCAAACAATGCAACAACAGTTACTCCACCACTATAGATTGCATTGCCACCCTCCCCCAAAAACAAAGTCAAATTATAAAAAATTAGACATACCCAATGATTTACATGATTTAACATACGTGCCACAGCGCCCGCTGCACCGCCTAAGACGTTTAGAGCACGTATACTGGACGCTACAAAGACGTTCATACCCCAGACACTACAAAGATATATACACAGATCTGGAGGTGGGCGAGCCAAGGAAGCACCGGATCTGATTCGAGCCAAACGTCTGGCTCAGGCCTGGCCTCTGTTCATGGCTCAAAAAGAAACCAGACATAATAAGCACGCCAGGACGGTCTCCACCCCAATGCACGTTATGAAACAAAAACTGTGAAATGCACTACAGCTGAATCACGTGTCTCTCATGATGACCCATACGCTGGAGCAAACTCTGTAGGGCTACCGAGTCGCTTTATCGTGCTAATGTATTTAACTGTCATCACTTAAGTCACTACTAAAATCAGTCTGTTTTCGTTGAGGAAGGGGAACCAAGTGATAGTTCCCTAAAAATAAATGTCCTTGTTCTCTTTTGCTTAATACGGTGTCTTTCCCTTGCAATGCCATCAATCTAGCTATTGAGAGAAAGAGTTTGTGTGTGTGTGTGTGTGTACACGTGTACAAAGGGTAAGCAGGAAAGCTGATCTCAATGGATTAGTTACTTACCTGTAATCCTAGTTCTCTTCCAGGGGTATCCTCATCAAAGTCATAAGCATTAGAATATTCCCGCCCATGCGCGGGACCCCGGAAACACTATATTATATGTGCCCCACATATACATACATATATATATATATATATATATATATATACATACATATATATATATATATATATATATATATATATATATATATATATATATATATATATATATATATATATATATATATATATATATATATATATATATATATATATATATATATATATATTTCCTCCAAAAACGCTCCTGCTGCTTGAAAGAGCACTCCGCACTCAGGTAAGTGACAAACACTTTATTGCCACGATGAAAATTACATTTTGCTCGTAATTCTGCTCCCCAGCCTACGCGTTTCAAAGCTGTCCGCGTCTTCTTCCTGGGCTCGTGATGCAGCGCAGACACGGCAGTTCTAGGTTTTTCCCACCATTCATAGCGCTTTGTAGCAGTTCCTTAAAGCTGTAGTAGCTTGTCAGTATAGTGGGACTTGTAGTTCTTATCTGCCATACTCTTACCTGCAGTGGGTTCTGCAATGCACCAACTTCTTACAGGGATTCAGAGGTTCTGTGCGATGCCCCTGCATCAAGGCACTTCAGTGCGCCCGAGTGAAATAAAATCTTCATTTAGTGGTTGGCCCCTGTTGCGCCGTTTAAAGCAGGACATTACCTGCTTTCACAGTCTCCACGAGTCCGGCATTCGCCTTATGTGGGTGGTGCTCAGACGTGTCGTGCCGTGTCTGCGCTGCATCACGAGCCCAGGAAGAAGAAGCGGACAGCTTTGAAACGCGTAGGCTGGGGAGCAGAATTACGAGCAAAATGTAATTTTCATCGTGGCAATAAAGTGTTTGTCACTTACCTGAGTGCGGAGTGCTCTTTCAAGCAGCAGGAGCGTTTTTGGAGGATATATATATATATATATATATAAAAACATGCAATAGCAGCCACATTTCCACCATACATGAATAATAAGCATTAGAAACATGAGAAACAACACCAAAGATTGTTTAGAAACTGTTTTAATGCTCAGAAAGCAGTAGAAATTCTCATAACTCACTGGAAGCATAGAAAGCTCCCAGGCTGCATTGCAAACACACAGTCTAAAAAGACTGAAAAGCTAACCTGTAGCTGCATAGCAATAAACTGACACCGTGCCTTTAAGGCACCCCTGACCCCCTGTATCCCATCATGCCTCAGGGGTGACAGTTAGGTCAGTTGTTCTTTTCGGAGACTGAAAACAAACCCAGTAACAAATAGGTTAACAATATCTCCTTATTAAAGAGTATCCTTTGCCCGGGGAGGCGGGAGGGTTGCTTATGACTTTGATGAGGATACCCCTGGAAGAGAACTAGGATTACAGGTAAGTAACTAATCCTTCTCTTCCAGGGGATCCTCATCAATAGTCATAAGCATTGGAATAGAATAGCAAGCCTCTCCTCTTCCCTGCGGGCAAAGGAATGATAGGACAGTAATCTCATCAACAAGTCTGAGCAGGCTATAGACTACCCAAACAGATTCCTCAAGGAGGCTTGCCCTACTTGAGTATCGGCCCTGGAATCAGATTCGAGACAGTAATGCCTCGTAAAGGTATGAACCGATTTCCAGGTTGCAGCCTTGTATGTTTCTGACATTGGAATGTCATGCAAGAAAGCTACTGTAGCGGCTTTCCCTCTAGTGGAATGCGCTTTGGGTGACCCCAACAAAGGCTTGCCTGCAAGCTGATAGGCCAATTTAATGCAAGAGACAATCCATCTGGAGATGGACCTCTTGGCCGCTGGAAAACCTGTCCGCATTGAACCATAGTTCACAAACAGTTGATTCGTTTTCCTAATCCCTTTAGTCCTTTCCAAATAGAACTTGAGCACTCTCTTAAGATCTAAGGAGTGAAGCGACCGCTCAGCTGGGGTCGTAGGATTCGGAAAAAACTAAGGGAGGGAAATGGACTGATTTATATCAAAATCAGAAATGACTTTAGGCAAGAAAGATGGATAAGCTCTTAGGACTACTCTATTGTGGTGGAAAACAGTATATGGTTCCTTCGCACAGAGCGCTTGTATCTCGCTTACTCTGCGTGCAGAGGTAATCGCCACCAAAAAGGCCGCCTTCCAAGAGAGATGTTGTAAGGAGGCCTTTTGGATGGGCTCGAAAGGAGGTGACATTAACCTGGATAGAACCAGGCTCAATTCCCATGGAGGAGAAGGGTTTCGCACAGGGGGATACACTTTTTTCAACCCCTGGAGGAAGTCCTTTACCACTGGAACCTGAAAGAAAGAAATCTGATCAGGTGATTTTCTGTATGCTACTATGGCTGACAAATGCACCCTAATAGAAGTGTACTTTAAACCAGCAGTTGCCAGGGAAAGGAGGTATGACTAGATGACCTCCTCCTGCCCTTTAGTCGGATCTAAGTGATGATCCCTACACTATAAGTAGAACCTTTTCCACTTGAACACATAGGAAGCTCTCGTGGAAGGCCGCTTAGCCTCCTTTAAAATGTTCATGCATTCAGGAGGCAAGTTCAAATGTCCATATTGCAGGACCTCAGGAGTCATGCTGTTAGGTTCAGTCTTGGGAGGTTGGGATGCATTATCCTCCCGTTCATCTTGCTCAACAGGTCCGGCCTGCAAGGAAGACGTCTGTGTGGACACACAGACAGATGTAGAAGGTCCGGGTACCACCACTGACGTGGCCAATCCTGAGCTATCAGGATCATTTCCATGTCCGACCTCAGGAGCTTAGATACTACCTTCGGAATCAGAGCCAGGGGAGGAAACGCGTAAACGAATGTTCCTGACCAATCCATCAGGAGAGCATTCCCCTGCGTTCCAGGCCGGTGGAACCTGGACGCGAAGGCGTGGCATTTGGCGTTTTCGTCGTCTGCAAACAAGTCTATGGTTGGACGACCCCACCAACGAAAAAGCTCTTCTACCACTTCGTCGTTTAGCACCCAGTCTGGCTGATCTTCGAAGTGCCTGCTGAGTGCATCTGCTTTTATGTTCAACTCGCCTGGAAGGTGCACTGCCACTACTGTGAGGCCTCGAGAGAGAAGCCAATGCCAGATTGTCTGAGCCTCTCGAGAGAGTGGGCGAGATCGTGTGCCTTCTTGTTTGTTCAGATAGAACATGGTGGTCGTATTGTCCGTCTGAACCAGGACTGAGTTGGACTCGATCGCTGGAAAGAAAGCTTGGAGAGCCAGGAATACCGCTCTGAGTTCCAGCATGTTGATGTGGTATGTCTGCTCCTGCGCAGACCACTGGTCTTGAATTTGGAGCGGACCCATGTGCGCTCCCCAGCCTTGCAGAGAGGCATCCGTCACTATAGACTGGGATGGAAGAGGTTGGAGAAACGGAACTCCCACCAGCACATTCCTTCTCCGAGTCCACCATTTGATGGCATCCTTCGTCGCTTGGGAAAGAGTGATACGATCTTCCCAACGTCCTGTCGCTTGGTCCCACTGGTCCTCTAGAGCCTGCTGCAGAAGACGCATTCTCAGCCTGGCGTTTGGGATGAGAAAAATGCAGGACGCCATGGAACCCAGCAGGGATGCTACTTGTCGGGCTGTTGCAAGCCGAGACTCTAGCAGAATCCCACATTTCTGACTCATGTAAAAAAGTCTCTCCTCCGAAGGAAACGCTTTTCCCAATCTTGTGTCCAGAACGGAACCTAGGTAGTGGATGGACTGTGTAGGCCGCTGGACTGACTTCTCCACCGAACACATCCAATCTCCGGCTTGAAGATGTGGGCATATTTGGTGAAGCGCTAACATGCGGAACTTTTCTTTGACGATGACTTTGTTCAATAGACGCAGATCGAGTATTGGTCTGAACTTGTCCTGATCTTTTTTGGGGACAAGAAAGTATCTGGAGTAGACTCCCTTTCCTCTTTGAGAGGGAGGAACTTCCTCTATAGCTCTTTTTTGTAGTAGAACTTCACCTCTCTTCGGAGCAAGCTTAGCTGGTGAGGGCAAGAGTTCTTTGGAGGAATGCTCTTCGGAGGCGCACGGAAACGTAGTCTGTATCCATTGCGCAGTATATTCAGCACCTAGTGATCCTTTGTGATGCTGACCCACTCTGCCAGGTGTTGTGAAGCACTTCCTCCCACTGGAGTGGGCAACGGTACCATAGGAAGCCATTGCTCAGGCCTTTCCTCCTCTTGTGGTGTTAGAGGACTGTTGGTGACCTCCTCTACCTCTGTTGGCTTTGCCTCGAAACTGGGATTTACCCTGGTACTTACTTTGGGACCACTGAGGGGTTTGAACCCTCTATTGAGCCCCTCTCCTCCTGTTGGTCTTGAAGCGGCGTTTGAATTCTTTTTTCTTTTCCAAACCCACCGCTTTCACTGTATCTAGTTCCGTCTTCATACGGGTCATCTCTTCGTCAGCATGTTCCCCGAAGAGAGAGGAACCCGAAAAGGGAAGATTAAGGATGCGATGCTGAGCATCCGGCTTCAGACCTGTAAGGCGCAACCAAGCCGACCTCGTGGCACAAACCCCATGTGAGTAGGAATGCGCCGCAAGCACTGCACCATCTGCAGCTGTGCTTATCATCTGATTCGCCACCAGACATCCTTCTGTCACAGTCTCTTCAAAATCCTGCTGTTCTTCCTTCGGCAGTTTGGATTTGAACCTTTCCATGGAGTCCCATAAGGCTCTGTCGTATCGACCCAGAAGTGCAGCCGCACTGGAAACCTTCAGAGTGGAGGCAGCTGAATTGCAAACCTTGCGACCACAGGAGTCCTGAGATTTGCTGTCCTTGTCTGGTGGGACTGAAGAGGAACCGGCAACTGCGTGCGTCTTCCTCGCCGCTGCCACTATTACAGAGTCTGCTGGAGGGTCAGATTTTACAAAAACCGGGTCAGAAGAGGCTGGTTTGTATTTCTTCTGAATGCGGGCTGGCACCGCTCTGATAGCCGCTGGAGTTAGGAAAACCTCTTTGCCAGGATCCATAATCCCCAGGACTAAAGGCAGCAGTGGACGAGAGATAGCTTTTTTGTGTAAAGTCTCAAAAATTACTGTCAGTGTAACCTGAGGGACAGGCATTTCAAAGCTCAGCTTCTGAGCTCCTCTTTGCAGGACATCCAGATAAGTTCCAATGTCATCCACTGGGGAGGATCTGGACGTAGGACTGTCCGTCAACGTAGGGGAGTAATCCTTCTTGGAAGACCTGGTAGAAGAGGTAGATGAAGTAGACGGAGTTCGTCGACGCCTACGGTGAGCACTGTGCCTCCTCTCCCGCGATCTTTTTGAACGCTCATCCCTTCTAGGAGAGCGAGATCTGACCCGATTTTCCGAACGAGGCCTGACCGGCTTTTCTCTTCAGGGAGATCGGGATCTTCTGGGAGATCTGGTTGGTGTTCTCACAGGTGATTTGCGCCTGGGAGGACTACGCATGTCCAGCTCCTCTACCAGACTCTGAAGAGGAGACCTGTGTTGTGGGCTGACATATTCTTGCATACGTTTGGCAGCCCCAGAATCTCGCCAATGGTCCAAAGACTTGTACCACCTAGGTGACAGTCTGACTTGCTCAGCCGAAGGATCTGGCTGACGCACAGAAGATCTGCGCACAGGACTTCTGGACCTTGAAGATGCAGTTGAGGAGCCAGACGACCGTGAAGTGGAATGACGAGAAGCTGACTCCGTTACCATGATCACAGAGTTTCTTTCTGAATGTCTCGACGTCAAGCGTTCTTCTCTTGCCGCCGAACGCCGTTTGGGGGGTCGGCGGGTCAAACAATCTCGACTTCGAATGCCTCGACGGCGATCGATGTGAGGATCTATGGTCTCTCGACGTCGAGCGGCGATGACCAGCCGTCGACGGAGTCCTCTGTCTCGACGCCGAACGGCGATGACCAGCCGTCGACGGAGTCCTCTGTCTCGACGTCGAACGGCGATGCCCGGCCGTCGACGGAGCCCTCTCTCTCGACGTCGAACGACGATGTCCAGTCGTCGACGGAGGCCTCTCTCTCGACGTCGAACGGCGATGACCGGCCGTCGACAGAGTTCTCTGCCTCAACGTCGAACGGCGATGACCAGCCGTCGACGGAGCCTTCTGCCTCGACGTCGAGTGCCTGTGCGACGACGGCGGAGGGGAATTGGACACCCTCAACGCCGAGCGTCAACGAGACACTGACGGAGACTGCGTCCTTGACGCCGATCGATGTCTTAATGTCGATGGCGGAGGTGTCTTGGTCCTCGACGCTGAACTCCGCTTATTGGACAACAGCGGAGGGGTCACACTTCTCGACTCCGGTCCTCGCCTGGATGACGACGGCGGAGGAGTGACCTCCCTCGACGCCGATCGTCGCCTTGATGACGACGGCAGAGGGGCCTTTGATCTCGACGCCGAACGGCGCCCGGTTGACGGCGGCGGAGTCACATCTCTCGATGCCGATCGTCGCCCGGTTGACGACGGCGGAGGGGATCTCGACGACGGAATTGGATCCTTAGACGTCGTCGACGTACCTGTTCTTCTTTTCGACGGCGAGCCCGCTGTCAACGGCATTTTTTAAGCCAAATGATCCACCGGTGGTTCTTTCCTCAGCGCCAAGCCTGACCCTGAAGCTGAAGGGATGGAAGACCTGTCTTTTGAAGATGTTTTAGTCTTCTTGGAACCCTTCTTCCCCGGAGATCTTCCTCTGGATGACCTATGAGCCAGGCCATAGATGCGAATTCTCTCCCTGTCTTTGAGAGTTCTTCCTGACAGGTGCTCGCAGTGAGGAAAGGTGCCTGGATCATGTTCTTCAGGCAGACACAGGATACAAACATCGTAGTTGTCTGATTTTGCTTTCTTGTTGCCACAAGAAGGACACTTATCAAAAAGTGAAGGCATTTTCAGCTGAAAATGCCCACTAAACGGACTTAAAAAGGCAGTTCCTTACTTGACTAGTTGAAAAATGTCAAAGTAAGTGAAAAAGTTGTAAAAGTGAAGTCATTTTCTTTCAGAAAACAGAACTTAGTGGAGCTGTGTAACCAGGATCCTTCCTGAAGGATCCGGAAAGAACAACTGACCTAACTGTCACCCCTGAGGCATGATGGGATACAGGGGGTCAGGGGTGCCTTAAAGGCACGATGTCAGTTTATTGCTATGCAGCTACAGGTTAGCTTTTCAGTCATTTTAGACTGTGTGTTTGCAATGCAGCCTGGGAGCTTTCTTTGCTTCCAGTGAGTTATGAGAATTTCTACTGCTTTCTGAGCATTAAAACAGTTTCTAAACAATCTTTGGTGTTGTTTCTAATGCTTATTATTCATGTATGGTGGAAATTCTTCACAGCATATTTCAGCTCTGATGTTATTTGGCTGCTATTATATATATATATATATATATATATATATATATATATATATATATATATATATATATATATATATATATATATATATATATATATATATATATATATATATATATATATATATATATATATATATATATATATATATACACATACATACATACATACATACATATATATATACATATACATACATATATATTTATATATATATATATATGTATATATATGTGGGGCACATATAATTTAGTGTTTCCGGGGTCCCGCGCATGGGCGGGAATATTCTAATGCTTATGACTATTGATGAGGATCCCCTGGAAGAGACAGAGGGCTTCCCCGACTGCCCAAACTGTGTGAGCTTAGGAAAGTCTATTTAACAATACCATGTTCTGCTTAAAAAACCAATGTGAGAGTGCCACTAAGTATTTCAGGTCAAGATGTGCGCTACACGAAATTTTAATTAGTGTATGGTTTCTAGGTAACAATATTCATAACTTTAGTAGTTTGTACTTAGCCATAACTGCTGTAGTACTGTGGAATGTTATGGTTGCTTAGTTACTGCTTGTGTTTAGACAGATTGAATGTTACTGTGAGAGAGAGAGCCTCTCAACTGCTGAGCCTGGTGGAGCATCCTGTGCGCTCCACGACCTTGTAATCTCAATAAATCTATGTCATCAGTCATTTGCCTCCGGTCAAGTTACTACAAAATTACTGGCGACGATTTTAATTACTTGGTCCTTTCTTCAAGAACCCAGTGTGTTCAAAAGCGACAGCGACAACAGTGGCCCTGCCATTTCCAGCTACAACAGCCACAGCAAGTTTCAACAGCTACAACGATTTTTCTACTGATCAAGCTGCTACCTTTGCTGACTTCTACATCCAGTGCTGTTGTTCCTTTCTACCATCATCGAAATAGGTTCAATTTTCTTCAAGCGTCCTGTTGATGCCTACTCTCAAGTATCTGGTAGGGCGTATTTGCGCTGTTTCCTTTTTTTTTACATATATAAATATTTTTCTTTCTGGCTCAGCAGCGTTTCACGTATATTTTTTTTTTGCTGCGCACTGAAAGGTGCTTACATTATTTACATTTGAACTTTGGTGAATCAACGGCTACTCACTGTCTCAAGCCTTGTCTCGCACTCTCTCGAGCAATGTCTCGCTCCTTGTTCAATCTCTGTGACGCTTCATGTTCTGCTATCAGCACTATCCTCGCATAGCTTGCGTTCCAGGGATTATCTTTTTCTGCTTGCGGAGTGTCATAATGCTGATTACGTCCAACTGAGTCAACGTAATCACGTCGGACTGGCGTCAGTGATTTTCTCCATTGTGTGCGTTCCAATCACCTGGCAACGGATTAATCAAGGCATATTTTGCGTTCCACTGAGGCTACATTTTTTTTACGCAGCATTCACATCATTTTACGGTGATACACACACTGTATTTTTAACGTTTTCACTCATGACTGCGCTCACTCATACGGTGATGCGCACTGTTGAACTCTACAACATTATTTTTTTTTACAGTTTGTTTCATCTGCGTGTCTACATTCACATTCTCGGTGATACGCACAGTGTTAATCCACTGTGAATTTTGTTCTGCTACATTTGTGTCACTTTACGAGGCTCATCACGCGGTTATGCGCACACCATAAAAGTTTGCATTTGTGTCTTTTTACGAGGCTCATCACGAGGTGATGCGCACACCATAAATGAAATTTTTTTGCAACGTTTTCAGCACACATTGCACAGTGATGTGCACACCATAGTTATTATACCACCATTTCTTGGAGTCATCTTCTGTCAACATTTTTTTCTCAAGGGGTTGTTCTTGATTGAATATTTATATTAACACCTTCCATGCGGCTGCGATTTTGCGGAAGTGTGGCACTTCCGCAAACCGGGCGGGGCCGCGTCGGCCATTGGCCGACAGCAGCACCAGCGAGGTAGAGCTGCCGTCGGCCAATGGCCGACGGCAGTATGGAAGGGGTTAATATCCATTAGTATTTTTTTTTTGCAGTACGTTTACAAGTTTTTCTGTCTCTTAGAGTCTCCAGGTGAACCACCTGTATTTTGGGAGAAATGGTTCGATGCCTTTGAGACATATCTTGGAGTGATAGGGGCTTCGAGGTATGCGGCTGAAAGAAACAAATATTTATTGCTTCACTCTTTAGGTTTTGAAGGTCGATCTGTTTTCAAACATCTACCTGACCTTATTCCTGAAGAAAGCAACGATCTTGATGAATTTAATAGTACTGTATTAAAACTCAAAAAAAGGTTTGATAAACAACCCAGTCTCATTGTTTTGGGACATACGTTCTTCAAAATAAAACAGAGCGAGGATGAAGATGTTGATACTTATGTTTCTGTTTTAAGGCGTTTAGCTACTGTATGTAAATTCGAAAATTTCACTGAGCAACTTATTAGGGACCAGTTTGTTTGCCAATGCAAGGATAAAAATATTAGGCAAAAACTTTATTCATTATCTGATCCCTCCCTTGATGAAACTTTAAGGATTGCCAAAAGCATTGAAACCTCAATGTTTTCTTTGAAAGAACTTGATGACAAATCTACTGAAAAGACCAATGATTCTATCAATGTTGCAAAAAAAGTTAAAGTCACATCTAAAGATAAAAACACTTTTCCAAAGGTTTCTCCTAAATTCAACAAACCTGATCCTAACCTCTGCATTAAGTGCGGGAATCATCCCCATGGTAAAAACGGAAAGTGTCCTGCTATTTCTTTCACTTGTAATTATTGCAAGAAGGTGGGACATTTTGCAAAGGTTTGTCTCAAGAAAAAGTATAGCAAAAAACCTGTTGCCTGCGTTGTAGAATCAGATGGTGAAAGCTACACAGAAGTTGTTTCTGTTATCAGGGAGGTGGGGGGACGAATGTGTTCAGATTGGCTCTACATTAGAAGTAGTTGAGGGAGATCCCTCTAAATGTAGAGATCCTATTGTAGATATTGGTATTGGAGATAAAACGGTTCCATTGTTGGTGGACTCTGGTGCTCGGATCACCATATACTCACCAAATATTTGTTTGAGGGATCGTGGGGTGATTCTATCTAGCTGCTCCCTCCTGATCGATCTCCTGTTTCTTACGAAGGACGCAGGAACGATCTTTCAGGATATTTTGAAGACAAAATGTATTTTAAAGGGAGGTGTATCAAGGGAAAAATTTACATTGCAGTGAAGGGTTTAAACATTTTGGGATGGTTTCGCAAGGGTTTATTCGGAATGATCCTCAGACCTGGAACTCTAGAACAAGTGCTTGTTGTTGATTGTTGCAATGATATCACACAAAAGTGGAAGGCTAAGAATCCCTCTGTCTTCAGCAATTCTCTTGGGATAGTTAAGGGTTTCAAACATAAAATTGTTGTCAGGAAAGATGCCACTCCAGTCAAACACAAGCTAAGGGGTGTTCCTTTTAGTGTTAGATCTGATTTGGAGAAGGAATTAAAGGAGTTATGTGCCAAAGGTATTATTGAACCTGCGGAATCATCTTTATGGTTATCCCCTTTGGTAGTTGCCCGCAAGAAGAATGGTCAACATAGTGTTTGTGTGGATTTGAGGTCCCTCAATAAGGAAATTTGGATTGATTCCCATCCTCTTCCAAAGATTTCTGACCTTTTTGCTGCCACCAAGGGTGCCAAATTTTTCTCCAAACTAGATTTGGCGAGCGCCTACCACAGGTTGAACTCCACCAAGACTCAAAGCATCTCACACCGTTTGTGTCCCCCTTAGGCACTTCTCAATATTGTAGGATGCCATTCGGACTGGCCTCAGCGGCGTCCGTTTTCTAAAGAATCATGAACAATATTCTCCGTGACTTAGATTCTGTATTAGTGTTTCAAGATGATGTCTTGGTATTTGGTAATGACAATTTTTCCCATGACGCAACTTTGGATAAAGTTTTATCTTTATTTAGGGATAATGGTATAGTTCTCAAACCCGAAAAGTGTGAGTTTTCTTGTGACAAGGTTGAATATCTAGGCCACATCATATCGCAAGAGGGGGTCAGTCCCAAACCAGGACTGTTGGAAGCAATTTATAGTGCTCCTGCTCCCACGGATAAATCATGAGTTAAATCCCTACTTGGGCTTTGTGAGTACTATTCTAAATTTGTCCCAGATTTTGCAAGTATTGATAGGCCCATTAGTGCTCTTCTAAAGAAAGGTGTACCTTTTGTATGGGGAAAGGACTGTGAGAGTGCTTTTGAACTTGTTAAGTTGTCTTTAGCTCGTTGTAAAGCTCTTAAGCCTTTTGATCCTGCCCATGATTGTTTTATAACTATTGATGCTAGTCAAGTAGGTTTAGGTGCCATGCTAACACAAAAAATAGATGCTGCTGAACACACCATCGCTTTTGCATCCAGGGTACTTAGAGGGGCTGAACATCAATATTCGGTTATTGAGAAGGAACTTCTGGGATGTTCTTGGGCTATAGAAAGATTTCGCTCATATGTTTGGGGCAAAAGGTTCACTCTTCTCACAAATCATAAGCCCCTTGTAAACATTCTTGGTGATGGTATGAGCAAATCTTCTACTCCCAGGATAGTTAGGATGGTTACCAAACTGTTGCAGTTTAATTTTGAAGTCAGGCGCATACCTGGCAGTCAGAACTTGAGAGCTGATTTTCTGTCTAGGTTCCCTACTAGCGACATTGATCAAGAGAATGTTAAATTTGACGCCCTTATTAATGAAGATTGCGAAGATTGTTTTGTTGCTGAAATTGACATTCCTTGTACAATGTTGGATCTGAAGAAGATTGGAGATCAGCCTTTTGTTCTGATTCTATTCTTCAAGATGTTTGTGATTTGGTTGCCAAAGGTTGGCCATGCGAGAAGGTCCTGTCACCTTTACTTCAGCCTTTTTGCAAAGTCAGTCAAGAGTTGACTATTGAAGAAGGGTAGTTATTGAGGGGCGAGAAACTTGTCCCTCCGTCTTCTCTCAGACCTGGTATTTTAAAACGCGTTCATAAAGGGCATTTAGGTTCTACCCTTACAAAAAATTGTGTTAGAGATGTCTTCTGGTGGCCTCCAATGGATGGCGAAGTTGAGAATATGGTGAGAGATTGTGTTGTTTGTTCTTCGTCGGATAAGTCATTAAAGGTTAATACGCCTCCTTTGAAACCCATTGATTGTCCTGATAAGCCGTGGGTCAAGGTTGGAATTGACGTACAAGGCCCGCATGATATCCTTAGTGGTCACTGCAAATACATTTTAGTTTTGGTTGATTACACATCAAAATGGCCAGAAATAAGATTGGTTAAGGAAGCCAATTCTAAAGCCATCATTGATTTTCTCAGTGATGGTTTTCTGAGAGAAGGATTTTCTGAATTTGTAATATCAGATAATGGAACACAGTTTATTAGTCATGAATTTCAAAGTTTTCTCAAATCTGTTTCTGTCAAACACATCAGGAGTTCACTTTATCATCCTCAAACCAACGGTCTTGTAGAAAGAATGAACCGGGTGGTTGGGGATTGTGTAAAGTGGGCCAAATTTGGTCATCATGATGTTAAACGAGCCCTTGAGGATATGATGTGGTTTTATAGAACTACACCTCATTCTATCACCAAGGTCTCGTCGTTTGTGCTCATGAGAGGAAGAAATGCCAACACTTTTTTTAGACCTGGATGGATGGGTAATTTGCTCAGGTCTACTACTAGTGTTGATGAATTGATGTGTAAAGTCAAAGAAAATGTTACCAACTCACAAGAGAAGTAGAAGGTTTGGTTTGATTAAAAAAAGGTGTCAAGATGTCTTTCCTCAATGTAGGAGATTTGGTTAGAGTCAAGTCTCCCAAGGAAAGGTGTGAGTAAGTTTGGTGCGCCACAACGTGTAATTAAAGTTTATGGAAATGCTGTACAGGTTGAAGGTGGGCACTGGTGGAATCTGGGGACAACTTTCCAAGGTTGTTCGCAGCTCTGTGTTTAATTCCTCTCAACAAAATGATTCCACCCAAAACTTTGACTCGTTGTATTCTGATCAACGTAGTGTTGATGGACCGGACACCGTACATTGTGGTCTTTATACTCTTTCTCCTTTAAGTTTTGAAAACCTAAGGAGAAGTTCAAGAAAATGTTTGTTGCCTATTCGCTTTAGATAAATAGTTCGAGAAAATGGTTGTTTCCTATCATTTTAGATACTGGGTTTTTTTTTGTTATTGTGTCTATTTTTGTCTAATTTTGTTGTTTCTTTTATTTGTTTTATTTGTTTTTTTAGGACAAGGGAAGGTATTTAGTAGTTTGTACTTAGTCATATCTGCTGTAGTACTGTGGAATGTTATGGTTGCTTAGTTACTGCTTGTGTTTAGACAGATGGAATGTTACTGTGAGAGAGAGAGCCTCTCAAACGCTGAGCCTGGTGGAGCATCCTGTGTGCTCCATGACCTTGTAATCTCAATAAATCTTCATAAACAGTCATTTGCCTCCGGTCAAGTTACTACAATAACATAGGGTGGCAATGTGCAGTTCTCATTTCACGCCGATATCTTTCTAGGCAGACTCATGCACACGTCATCAAGGCACAGGGGTGCTCTACAATCCTTCCAAGTTTAAATAAGGGACGCTTAGTTTGTCAATCAAACCACCGGTATAATCTAAAGAAAGTTTAAAGGAGGAATATTTTTAATTACCTTATTTTTACATTACATTTATTTTGTGAGTACACTTCTCCGCTTCTGCTGTGCCTGTCATGCAAGCCAGACCTTTGGCTCACCTCTCTATGATTTTATAGGCCTGCCCATCTAAACCAAAACAAAGTTTGTCTTACTTTTACATTAACCCACACAAACCACTTCAGAACTTAATATTAAAAAAAACTCTCTACTAACCTTACACAATGAAACACAAATAAACAACATCTACCATCGGAAGATGGTACTCCCAGAGCAGCACAAAAGGGCGTTCATATTAAGATCTTCCCACAATGCTCTAATATTTCTAGCCACCAACAAGTTCTGTGACCACAAAGACCTAAACGAAGGTGCCAAGGCCTCTAACCTAGATCCCTTGCTAATTAGGAGAATTGACTATTAAAATAAAGAATTAATAAAAGTATATTTTCCCCCAAAATTAGCAACTATAATGAATCAAACTATAATAACATTAGAACTGAAAAAGCATACATTTTAAACAAACGGGGGCTAGACCAATAACAACAAGCACTGGCGTTGCCAATAGGTCTCACAGTAGGAAAGTTTGAGCTATTGGTTTTCTAAATGACATTTTATTTTTTTGTTTTGTGATTTACAATGCCCATACTTTTAACTTTTCGCATTAGGAAAGTTTGAGCGATTGGTATTGTAAATGACACTTTTGGCACCCCTAATCCCATGCGTCTTCGAGGGTTTGAATTTCGGAATGTACAAGTGAGCCTATACCTGCAGCATGAATGCGCCCTTTCAGGCGTTTCATCAGAACTGAGCCTGGAGGCGCCGGGAGCTGGAGGTCCCCAACCGAGTAGAAAGGTCTGCAGCTCGTTATTTTAGACAAGGCAATAAACGCACCCTTGGAGAGGGCTGGGCTGGGCTGGGCTGGCACATGTGAAGTGATGCAGGTGGGGGAAGCGGATGCTTAAGTTTAAATTGGGCTCGTGCAGCTGCCGTAATGGGTTCCACATTTTGTCCTCCGGTTACAGGTACCATACGTGCGCGCTCCGAGTTCATATTAGTAATGTGAAACTAAAAATTTTTTTATAAGCCGGTGATACTCTTTTCCGTCTTTCTCCGCATTTACTAACTATGGCCAGAGTAAAAACTTTGTTTTTCATAATTTAAAAACAAGAGTGACCAAATGACGTAGTCAGCAATGACAAGGAACAGGCCAATTCATGTCACATCAACTTTGATTTTGATAAAAGTTTAATTTCCCGTGGATCGCGTTTCAGTTGCCATTGTGGCCTCCCGCAGTGTGAGATGCATTTTGCAAGTTAAAAAGCAATGAAAGATATGTGTGCACTTTGAATAACTACAGTGAGAGTTGATAGAAAACAGAAAGTGAATATGTCTGCAGAAAAGCAGTGGACAGGCCTTCCGAATCACCTACCAATATATCATCTGCGTCCCTGATTCGAGGCTTCGGCCTACCCTGTTAGCAACAGTACCCCAAGTCGAAGTAATCAACCTTTATTCAAGAACGTAAAAAAAATACACATGCCCAGTTAATCAAACTTTTTTCCTTGAAGAAAATTATTTTCCTAATGTTCCCGAATCAGCCGGATTTCCCTACTTTACAGGACTGTACATTATGAAAACATATACTTAGAGGAATAAAATAAACAAGCACAGGCCAAACCAACAGGCCTCACATTTCAGACCTGTCTTTAGAAGATGGTCTTACGCCATAATGGTAAAACAAAAACACAATAATAAAGTGCATGTGATGATAGAGCCACGTGCCAGCGTTATGATGCAGGCGCATTTGCTTTAATTTTGTATTTACGGATCCTAAATAGCAGACACAACTAAGATCAATAAATAAAAAATTAAGATTTTTAGCGCAAACACAAATTTAAACAAACATGGGACTGTGGTCCTTTGTTACTCTGCTAACAAAGGACCAAATTCGGGGGTGGGGGAAGAGATGGGGCAAGGACTGGTAAAGCATAGCAGAAGGGAAAATGTAACATAGGGGCGGGGAAGAAACACATCTGATAGAATGTGAAGAGCGCACGGAGCGAAGGAGAGAAGAACACAGAGCGCAGGAGCCAGAGAGGAGGACACGAGACATCGAGAACACAGAGAAGTGACAGCAACATAGGAAGTAGGGGAGACGTACACAAGGGCGAGAGCCCCACAGAGCGGGGGTGGGGGAGAAGTACACGAGAGAAACAAGTAGTATAAGGGGTGGCAATATGGAAGGGCACTTGAGCAGAGAAGGTGAAAGCTGGTAAACATATAGACTCATGAAATGCTTAACCAACAAGACGGTGGGAAGGCGGGGAGGGGGAGGAGAAATGCGACACGGCGGGCAGGGGAGGGGGCCGAGCGGGGAGAGCGGCGATGAGGGTGTGAAGCAGCAGGGGCCTTTGAAGTGAAGCTAAGCTTCACTTCAAAGGTGTGGGAGGAGTGCTGCTACGGCCTGGGGGAAGCTGGCTGGGGAGGGAAGAGGAGAAATCCAAGTAAGGCTGTGCGCGGGGAGAGAGAGGGGAGGTGCTAGAGCTGGGGAACAGATGGCCATGAAAGTTTATGGCCCAAAAGCGCGTGCCTGTGGTCACGTGAACTCGAAGAAAACCGCACGAAAAAACCCGTGGTTTCACGAGTATTTTGAGCACTTGAATTCTCGCTCCGCTCAATGCGCATGCGCATTGGTAGGTCGCGAGACCTAAAAATGAACAGCAATGCACAGGCTAAAGAGAGTACTGGCTGGTTGGTGCTAAGAGTGGTCTGCTCAATTCAGACACTCTGTTCATCACCACCCCCTTTTGTAAATCGATTTTGGCCACTATAGGTGTGGCAGGGTATACTCAGACATGAGTCCCTTTCTCACTGCTCCATCAGGATTCAAGCAAGCCGGGCCGAAGACGGCTGAAATGCCAGAAACCGGTCCCCGGTAGCTTGTCTCCTTTCTGGTAAAGAATTGGCTTGGTAGTTTAGTCTGCCCTGTTCCCATGATGCACTGGGCCAGGGACAGACTGATTTGCATATAGCCAGGTTCTGAGCTGGGATGGGGCAGTGAGATAAATAACGGTGATGGATCAAGCCCTGATCTTTGGACTGGGTAAGAGTGGTCTGCTCAATTCAGACACTCTGTTCATCACCACCCCCTTTTGTAAATCGATTTTGGCCACTATAGGTGTGGCAGGGTATACTCAGACATGAGTCCCTTTCTCACTGCTCCATCAGGATTCAAGCAAGCCGGGCCGAAGACGGCTGAAATGCCAGAAACCGGTCCCCGGTAGCTTGTCTCCTTTCTGGTAAAGAATTGGCTTGGTAGTTTAGTCTGCCCTGTTCCCATGATGCACTGGGCCAGGGACAGACTGATTTGCATATAGCCAGGTTCTGAGCTGGGATGGGGCAGTGAGATAAATAACGGTGATGGATCAAGCCCTGATCTTTGGACTGGGTAAGAGTGGTCTGCTCAATTCAGACACTCTGTTCATCACCACCCCCTTTTGTAAATCGATTTTGGCCACTATAGGTGTGGCAGGGTATACTCAGACATGAGTCCCTTTCTCACTGCTCCATCAGGATTCAAGCAAGCCGGGCCGAAGACGGCTGAAATGCCAGAAACCGGTCCCCGGTAGCTTGTCTCCTTTCTGGTAAAGAATTGGCTTGGTAGTTTAGTCTGCCCTGTTCCCATGATGCACTGGGCCAGGGACAGACCGATTTGCATATAGTCAGGTTCTGAGCTGGGATGGGGCAGTGAGATAAATAACGGTGATGGATCAAGCCCTGATCTTTGGACTGGGTAAGAGTGGTCTGCTCAATTCAGACACTCTGTTCATCACCACCCCCTTTTGTAAATCGATTTTGGCCACTATAGGTGTGGCAGGGTATACTCAGACATGAGTCCCTTTCTCACTGCTCCATCAGGATTCAAGCAAGCCGGGCCGAAGACGGCTGAAATGCCAGAAACCGGTCCCCGGTAGCTTGTCTCCTTTCTGGTAAAGAATTGGCTTGGTAGTTTAGTCTGCCCTGTTCCCATGATGCACTGGGCCAGGGACAGACTGATTTGCATATAGCCAGGTTCTGAGCTGGGATGGGGCAGTGAGATAAATAACGGTGATGGATCAAGCCCTGATCTTTGGACTGGGTAAGAGTGGTCTGCTCAATTCAGACACTCTGTTCATCACCACCCCCTTTTGTAAATCGATTTTGGCCACTATAGGTGTGGCAGGGTATACTCAGACATGAGTCCCTTTCTCACTGCTCCATCAGGATTCAAGCAAGCCGGGCCGAAGACGGCTGAAATGCCAGAAACCGGTCCCCGGTAGCTTGTCTCCTTTCTGGTAAAGAATTGGCTTGGTAGTTTAGTCTGCCCTGTTCCCATGATGCACTGGGCCAGGGACAGACTGATTTGCATATAGCCAGGTTCTGAGCTGGGATGGGGCAGTGAGATAAATAACGGTGATGGATCAAGCCCTGATCTTTGGACTGGGTAAGAGTGGTCTGCTCAATTCAGACACTCTGTTCATCACCACCCCCTTTTGTAAATCGATTTTGGCCACTATAGGTGTGGCAGGGTATACTCAGACATGAGTCCCTTTCTCACTGCTCCATCAGGATTCAAGCAAGCCGGGCCGAAGACGGCTGAAATGCCAGAAACCGGTCCCCGGTAGCTTGTCTCCTTTCTGGTAAAGAATTGGCTTGGTAGTTTAGTCTGCCCTGTTCCCATGATGCACTGGGCCAGGGACAGACTGATTTGCATATAGCCAGGTTCTGAGCTGGGATGGGGCAGTGAGATAAATAACGGTGATGGATCAAGCCTGATCTTTGGACTGGGTAAGAGTGGTCTGCTCAATTCAGACACTCTGTTCATCACCACCCCCTTTTGTAAATCGATTTTGGCCACTATAGGTGTGGCAGGGTATACTCAGACATGAGTCCCTTTCTCACTGCTCCATCAGGATTCAAGCAAGCCGGGCCGAAGACGGCTGAAATGCCAGAAACCGGTCCCCGGTAGCTTGTCTCCTTTCTGGTAAAGAATTGGCTTGGTAGTTTAGTCTGCCCTGTTCCCATGATGCACTGGGCCAGGGACAGACTGATTTGCATATAGCCAGGTTCTGAGCTGGGATGGGGCAGTGAGATAAATAACGGTGATGGATCAAGCCCTGATCTTTGGACTGGGTAAGAGTGGTCTGCTCAATTCAGACACTCTGTTCATCACCACCCCCTTTTGTAAATCGATTTTGGCCACTATAGGTGTGGCAGGGTATACTCAGACATGAGTCCCTTTCTCACTGCTCCATCAGGATTCAAGCAAGCCGGGCCGAAGACGGCTGAAATGCCAGAAACCGGTCCCCGGTAGCTTGTCTCCTTTCTGGTAAAGAATTGGCTTGGTAGTTTAGTCTGCCCTGTTCCCATGATGCACTGGGCCAGGGACAGACTGATTTGCATATAGCCAGGTTCTGAGCTGGGATGGGGCAGTGAGATAAATAACGGTGATGGATCAAGCCCTGATCTTTGGACTGGGTAAGAGTGGTCTGCTCAATTCAGACACTCTGTTCATCACCACCCCCTTTTGTAAATCGATTGGTTGGTGCTAACAGCATGGTTCTACATGTATTATTCTTGCCTCACATGATGCCACTTCTGCTCGAGTTCATAATGGAGATGTGGTCTGTTAACAGCCAATAATGTTCTCAGGCGATGCAATAATAAACTTCCATGATGACACGTGTCTTAACATTTGCTACTGGTCATCCACAAAGTCATGTTTCAGTTACACTTGGGTATTTTATCTATACTAAAAGGAATTCAGAAATGTGATATACTCATGACCCTTTACTCAGGGAAGGTGTTATTTCTAGGACCAGGGTAGTGCAGAAAGCTACCACTTTTTATCGGTATTCTTCCTATATTCCCTCGTACAACTGTACTTCAGCTGTCAATGACCACAAGCACTGACAGCTAACAACATTAAAATATGGTGGGGCCCAATGCCCGAACAACTCACCATATATGTTGCGCTTGCTGGCCCATATAATCGCAGCAAGATAACGGGAATCTTCACATTTTAATAGGTACAGCTCCTCGGTGGCGGGCAGTTGATCCTCACAGGGGTTTCTAAGGAGTGCAGCAGGAAAGGGAAGCCTGGCCTCAAACTATCTACGAGGAGGGCTCATCAATGCTAGATCACTATGTAAACATGCTCAAAACATCTATGATGTAATTTTAGATGATAATCTAGACTGCCTCTTTTTAACGGAAATGTGGCTTAAAGCGTGGTGTAACCCTGATATTGTCTTTGCTCTCACCCCAGGCTATCGAATTTATAGACAGGATAGACCAGAGCAACGGAGAGGAGGACTTGCAATTATTTATTGCAGCACATTGAAAAATGCTTAATATTTGAAATAGCGGACCTCAAAAGGTGCAGAGAGTATCGGATTCTGCTTTCAATTAGAGGACTAACTTTCCTTCTCAGGAGCCCTGTTATCCCGCCCACCAGGCCCTCATTTGATTTCAACAGAATTGGAGATATCATGGGTTTGTTAACTCTTAGATTCTTCAATTTCACTGTACTGGGGGACTTTAATCTCAAACTAGATGTGCAAAATGACCAGCATGCAACTAATTTCCTGGAAATCGTAGAAACACTAGGCACGAATCAGCGGATATCTACACCCACCCACAACGCAGGACACACCCTGGACAGCATCTGTTCAAATTTCACGACCCTCATAGTTAATTCCCCAGCTAACCTCACCTGGTCTGACCATAAGTTTATACCTTTTGAAATTAGGCGCCAGCACATGAATATCCCCATTGGCCACACCGCCGTTATTCAAAATACCAGACGTAGGTGGAATGATATGGTAGCCTCTCCAGATCTCAGTGTAGAAGCTTCGGCCTACAGACCCAGGCTGACAGGGGACCGATCATTGGATAATCAATGTTTTAATCTATGGTGTCCACTCTTAGCAATAGTCTTGCCCCTCCAATCCTACTGAAAAAAATTGCTCGCCCAATAAACCCTCCAACCCCTGATACACTCAAAACCTGAGGGAATTACATAGCCAAAGCAGGGCACTAAAACACAGATGGAGGCAAAGTTATAAACAGGAAGAAGGAGTAGTTTCTGTCCTGTAACTCCAGTTCTGTAGTAGGGGTATCTCTGTTATTGTCATAATCTAGTGAATAGTCCCGCCCATGTGCGTGGACCCCGGCAATCAAAAATAATCTCTTAAGTTGTCAAAATAATGCAGAAACTGCAAAGACACTTAAGAGAGAATTTACAGACAAATAATGCAGCCTATATCCACAGGCTACGCTGTCCAGTACTTCAACTAGAAATTCCACCAAAAAACATCACACACAACACAGCCTGCCAGTTTCTACCATAGAGAAACTTGCCTCCCCCAGTCAAAGACTCTGGAATGATAGAGAGGAAGGTAGGGGCAGACAAGCCCCATAGGCTGCCATTATGTGGCTTAAATAGGATACTGTGCCTTTAAGAGAACCTTCCAGAACTTCTCCCAGTATCCCAGAATGCATAGCAGGCCCCTCTACTTTCAGTTCTTTTTGAAGGCGAAGCACGCCAGACCTGTCGCATTCTTTACATGATGAAATATCTCCACCGGGGAGGAGGGCGGGCGCTTATGACTATAACAGAGATACCCCTACAACAGAACTGGAGTTACAGGACAGAAACTACTCCTTCTGTAGTAGGGGATCTCTGTGTATAGTCATAATCTAGTGAATAGAATGGCAAGCCCATCCCCACACCAAAGCGGCGGTGGAGAATAATACATAACGCCACTACTGTGCGAACAAATTCCACAGCGAAGCCTGCCCAACCTGAGCGTCTGCCCTGGCGTAAGTGTCCAGGCAGTAATGCTTAGCAAAGGTATGAACCGACTTCCAAGTGGCTGTCTTGCAGATTTCAGCAATCGGCACGTTACGGAGCAGAGCAGTCGTGGCAGCTTTGCCCCTGTTGGAATGAGCCTTAGGCTTGCCTTCTGATAACACAATTGTATGCAGGACACAATCCACCTAGAGATGGACTGCTTAGAGGTCGCAAGACCCGTCCTGACCGATCCATAATTGATAAACAACTGGTCAGAACTACGAATATCTTTGGTTTTATCCAGATAAAATTTCAACACCCTCCTAACATCCAGGGAATGGAGAGACCTCTCCGCTGGGGATGAAGGGTTCTGAAAAAACGTAGGCAAAGTTATAGTCTGGTTGACATGAAAATCAGAAATAACCTTGGGAAGAAATTTAGGGTAAGTACGCATAACAACCTTAGCAGCATGAAATGCAGTATAAGGTTCATTACAACACAACGCCTGAATTTCACTCACCCTGCGGGCCGATGTAATGGCCACGAGGAACGCCGCCTTCCAGGACAGGTGCTGCAACGAAGCCTTATGAATAGGTTCAAAAGGCTCCTTCATCAATCTGGACAGCACCACATTCAATTCCCATGAAGGCGGGGGAAGCCTGACAGGAGGGAATACTTTCTTCAATCCTTCCAGAAAATCTTTGATCACGGGGATCTGGAAAAAGGAAGTCTGTGAAGGGCATTTCCTGTAGGCAGTCAATGCAGCCAGATGAACCTTAATGGAATGCACATTAAGGCCCGACTGCGCCAAATGTAAAAGGTAAGGAAGGATGACATCTTCCTTACAGGTTGTAGGATCATGGTTCTTAGACTGGCACCAGATACAAAACCTCTTCCACTTGTAAGCATATGAAGTCCGAGTGGAAGGTCTCTTAGACTCCTTCAGTATGTCCAAGCAATCATCGGGCAGATTCAGATGGCCATATTGCACTATCTCAGGAGCCATGCCACCAAACTCAAAGACGAGAGGTTGGGGTGTAACATCCGTCCCCCGAACTTCGTGAGAAGGTCCGGCCTGCACGGCAACCGAATGTGAGGAAGGAGAGACCGGTGAAGTAGGTCCGTGAACCACCACTGCCTGGGCCACTCCGGGGCGATGAGTATCATCCGAGCTCTGGACCGGACCAGCTTGATGAGCACCGCCGGAATCAGGGGAATGGGAGGAAAGGCGTACAGAAAGCTGTTCGTCCAGTTGATCCATAACGCATTCCCCAGCGTCCCTTGCTGGAAGTACCTGGAGGTGAAGTCTCTGCACTTGCTGTTTTCGGCGGTTGCGAACAAATCTACGTCTGGAGTTCCCCACCTTGCGAAGACTTCTCCTAGTACTTCGTCGTTTATGACCCATTCGTGGTTTTCCTGAACCAGTCTGCTCAGTGCGTCTGCCTGAACATTCTGCACACCTGGTAGATGGGTAGCCGTTATCGTCCGTCCTCTGGCTAGGAGCCAGTGCCAGATAGTCTGCGCCTCCTGTGACAGAGTGCGCGATCTCGAGCCCCCCTGCTTGTTGAGGTAATACATCGTGGTGGTATTGTCCGTCTGTACAAGCAGAGAGTTGGTCTGGAAGGACGGAAGAAAGGCCTTCAGCGCCAAGTGAACAGCCCTGAGTTCCAGGAAATTGATGTGATACGTGGCCTCCATCGGCGACCACGTGCCTTGAATCTGTAGAGTCCCGGAGTGCGCTCCCCATCCCAGAAGAGACGCATCCGTCACGACAGTCTGCGTGGGAATGTCCTTGTGAAAGGGAACCCCTCTGAGGAGATTCTCCGCCGAACACCACCACTTCAGAGACTGAAGAGCATGCAGCGACAGTCGAATCTTGTCGTCCCAAGATCCTTTCCTCTGATCCCACTGGTCCTCCAAGCACTCCTGCAGCGGTCTCATGCGCAGCCGTGCGTGTGGCGTCAGGAAGATACAAGAGGCCATCGATCCCAGTAGAAAAGACACCATCCTCACTGTTGTAGATGGAGTCGTCATAAGAGCCTGAGCCTTCCGAAGGAGTGATAATTGTCGCTCTTCCGAAGGAGACACGCTTGCTGACAGCGTATTGATGGAGGCTCCCAAATACTGTATGCATTGGACCGGAGTCGGGACAGACTTGGCCATGTTGATGTGCAGCCCCAGCTTGTTCAAGAGAACGCACGTCTTCTGGAAGTGTGCTGGCGCTTCCGAGAAGGAGGATGCCTTAATCAACCAATCGTCCAAGTACGGGTAGACGAACACCTTGTTTTTCCTCAGGTGTGCTGCTACCACCGCCATGCACTTCGAGAACGTTCTCGGCGCAGACTTCAGTCCAAATGGGAGTACTGTGTATTGATAGTGATTGGTGCCGACTTGGAACCGCAGGAACTTCCTGTGTTTGTGTGCAATGGGCACATGGAAGTAAGCATCCTGTAGGTCTATAGCGCATAGCCAGTCTCCCTGTTGCAACTGAGGGTAAATCGGATGCAACGACAGCATGCAAAACTTTTCCCTGCGAATCCATTTGTTTGCCTGTCGCAAGTCCAGAATGGGCCTGAACTCGTTCTTGTCCTTCTTGCGAACCAGAAAGAACCGGGAGTACAGACCTCTTCCTCTCTGAGACAGAGGTACGTCTTCTATCGCCCTATTCCTCAACAGGATATCCGCTTCCGCCTGAAGCTCGCGCAGCTGAAACTGCGAGCTGACCGGGGGAATTGCTGGAGGAGGGCTGGTGAACCGAAGGCTGTATCCATTGCAAACAATATTCAGCACCCACTTGTCCTGAGTAATTTTTCTCCACTCTGCCAGAAAAAATTGAATGCTTCCCCCTACCGGAGTGGGTAACAGATCCGGGGGAAGTAGGCTCCTAGGGCCTAGACCCAGCCTTGCCCTTGGGCGCTGGGGCCGACTGCTGGCCTCCTCTGCCCTTCTGGCGCTTCTGGAACGGCTTACGGAACTGGTGTTGCTATTGTGATTGTCCCGAAGCCTGGCCCCTTCCTCGGCCTTGCCCGCCGAACCGCCGTTGGAAAGGGCGGTACTGCTTCTTGGTCTCTTTAGGCTTCTCCAGGTCCACAGCCGTCAGCGTCTCGGCCTCCGCCTTCATGCGGGCCATCTCATCGTCTGCATGCTTCCCGAAGAGGGTCTCACCGGAGAATGGTAGGTTGGCCACCCTCTGCTGTGCGTCCGGTTTCAGGGACGTAAGCCGGAGCCATGCGTGGCGTCGTTGGTTGACTCCGTGGCAAAATCCGTGAGCAGCCAACAGGGAAGAGTCTGCTGCCGCGCTGATAATCTGGTTAGCCACCAGCATCCCCTCACTCAGTACTTCCATGAAGTCCTCACGCTTCTCCCGAGGTAAATGCTCTGCAAATCGCTCGAGGGAGTCCCAGAGGGCGCGGTCGTATCGGCCCAACAGCGCTGTGGCACTCGCAGCTTTCATGGAGGTAGCGGAAGTTCCACAGACTTTCCTCCCCGCCGAATCCATCCACCTGGACTCCTTATCCGGGGGAACCGTGGAGGACGGAGTGGTGGCATGCTGCTTGCGGGCCGCCGTCACAATGACAGAGTCAGGAGGAGGTTCCGTTCTCAGAAAGGCCGGATCCGAATCGGGAGCCCGGTACTTCTTCAGTAACCTTGATGGAGCCGCCCTCGTCACCGCAGGGGTGAGAAACAGGGCCATAGCTGGTTCTTCCAGGCCCGGCACCAGAGGCAGGAGAGGACGAGACAGGTATTTTTGATGTAAAGTCTCAAAAATGACTGACGTTTTCGGAGTAGGCACTGTCAGGGATATGCCCAACTTCGCAGCGCCCCTTAGAAGGACGTCATGGAACGCCACCAGGTCATCTATCGGGGACACTCTCGTGTCCGGTGACCCCGATAGGGTAGGAGAATAGTCCCTGGTCCCAGAGGACCTCGTGTGTGAGCGAGATTCGCGCCTCCTATGGCGGCGTCTCGACCTCGTGGATGATCTGCGTCGCGACCTCTCCCTTCTCCCAGAGCGAGAGCGAGACCTGCCCGCCCGTGGCCGCTCCGTGGGTTTACGTGGAGGGGTCTTCCTTGGCTCCTCACGGGGTTTCGGTTTTGGGATCCCCTTAGGAGGAACAGGCAGAGACGGCAGGGAAGTGGACCTCGGAGGAGGAACCTTCGGCTGCGGGGTGGGCCCATGCGGAGGGACCGGAGGTGGTGGAGGGTCTCCTGAAGGGAGCGGAGGTTTGGGTGGAGGATCCTCCTTAGGAACAGGAGGAGGAGTCGGAGTCCTGGGCCGAGATGGTGTGTACACCTCTGAGTACACCGAGCCCGGTGACCCTTTAGGCGAAGGGTGCGGAGAGCCAGCCCCATCAGCGGTGGCCGCTTCCTCTTGCGTCCTCCACTAGAAGCAGTGTGACTTTTGGGACTAGAATCCCTCTTGCGCCGTTTTGGAGAGGCTGACCGACTCCTAGACGCTGACCGCTGTCTGCTGGATGCAGAGCGTCGCTTTTCTGGCGTCGAACGACGCTTCCTCGACTCCGGCGTCGATCGCCGTCTCCTCGGTGTCGACCCTCTTCTCCTCGGCGTCGAACGTCGACTCCTCGTCGTCGACCTCTTCTTCCGCGAGGCCGTACGCCGCTTCCTTGACGTCGAGCGTTCCGTCATCGACGACGAACGTCGCCGTCTTCTTGATGCTCTCGACGTCGAGGAGCCCCTCGACGTCGACCGGTGCCTCGACGCCGATCGACAGTGTCGCCTCGACGGCGATCGACTGTGTCGCCTCGACGGCGAGCGTCAATGCTTGTCACTGCGCCTTCGGCGTCGGTAGGAAGACCTCGACGTCGACGAAGACGATGACGTCGACGGTGGCTTCGACGGCGACTTCTCCATGATCTTCGACGTTGAGCCGTCACGCCGTCTCGACCCGGAGCCCCGGGAAGAAGGGGAGCACACCGCCGTCATCCCTCTCAACGTCGTTGTCGATGACGTCGACGGAGAACGGGACCGTTTGCTGGACTTCCTGCCTCTGGGGAGCCCCCCAGAGGCCTCAGCAGAGGCAGAGGGAACCTTCCCAGCCTGCCCAGACCCACCTGCAGCCTGCAGACGCCTCTCCTCAAGGCCAGAAAGCCTGATCTTCAGTCTGTCCCTCAGAGTCCGAGCAGAAAACTGCTGGCAGATGACACAATCCTCAGGGACATGATTTTCAGGGAGGCACACGATGCAGACATCATGGGGATCACTCTTGGCCTTCTTCCTCCCACATGCTGGGCACTTATCAAAAAGGCCAGGCATTTTGGAGCCCTAAAACGCCTAAAACAGCACAAAAAAGAGAGAGAGAACACCAAGAAGTAAACTGCAACACTTTTAGAACTCAAAAGTGCCAAAATATCCAATAAACCCTTGAAACAAGGGAGAGCTCAATGCCAGGGTCCTGTAAGCAGGAGCCGGAAAAAAGAACTGAAAGTAGAGGGACCTGCTATGCATTCTGGGATACTGGGAGAAGTTCTGGAAGGTTCTCTTAAAGGCACAGTATCCTATTTAAGCCACATAATGGCAGCCTATGGGGCTTGTCTGTCCCTACCTTCCTCTCTATCATTCCAGAGTCTTTGACTGGGGGAGGCAAGTTTCTCTATGGTAGAAACTGGCAGGCTGTGTTGTGTGTGGTGTTTTTTGGTGGAATTTCTAGTTGAAGTACAGGACAGTGTAGCCTGTGGATATAGGCTGCATTATTTGTCTTTAAATTCTCTCTTAAGTGTCTTTGCAGTTTCTGCATTATTTTGACAACTTAAGAGATTATTTTTGATTGCCGGGGTCCACGCACATGGGCGGGACTATTCACTAGATTATGACTATACACAGAGATCCCCTACTACAGAACTAACCTTATTTAAAGAAGTTCTTAAAAACTACCACCAGCAGATCAAAGCTAGAAAAAAATCTTACTTCACCAACCTACTCAAATTGGCCATTCCAGATCAAAAAACGACCTTTAAGATAGTACATTCCTTCACCAACCCTATAATCCTGCAACAAGAGATTCCCCCATCACAGTCTCTTTGCGATCTCATTGCAGACTTTTTTTTAACAGAAAGTCCAATCTCTACAAAAGGATTTCACAGCACACCTTGCTCCACCCATAGAGGTGCCCTCTAATTTAGGCGATGATAGATTGTCCCTTCAAGTCTTTCAAGCTATTAGCCTAGAACAATCCTACCAGGATTTCCTTGCATGTAAATCAGGATTTCCTTTTGACCCATGTCACCCCAGATTATGCATGCTATTATAGACATTATTAATCCAGTCATTAACATAATAAACGCCCTGTAGAAGTACCAAACGAATGGAAAATTGCAGCAGTCAACCCGCTCCAGAAAAAAACGCTTGCAGGTCACAATACTCTCACTTAATCTTTGTCCCATCTCCCTGCTTCCATGCCATAGTTAAATCACAGAAAAACGTGTCAATATCCAACTTATGACCTACTTAGAAGAGGTAAACATTCTACATCCCAATCAATCAGATTTCAGGCCTCTGCAATCAACAGAATCAGCACTTCTGTATACTGCTGAAGCCCTTAAATCTACTTTAGACCTGGGAAAAAATGATGTGCTGGTCTTATTAGACTTATCAGCCGCTTTTGACACGGTCTCATATGACATCTTACTGGACAAATCAAACAGCATTTCTCATCTTGCCTTGGCTAAAATCCTTTCTATAAAATCGTAGCCAAGTTGTTACTCTTGGCCAATATTAGTCAGCAGAAAACCCCTGCTCTTCGGGGTTCCACAGGGATACATTCTTAGCCCAGTGATTTTTAACACCCATAAGGCCCCCCTCATTAGTCTGATAGCATCTTTTAACAATGAGACAATCTCATACGCAGATGATACTCAGTTAATTCTGGTACTAGAAGAAAACACCACACATGCTGAAGAATATCTTCGATCGTGTCTTAAAGCGGTCTTTCACTGGATGAAAGTAAATCATTTAAAATGTAGCTCAGAAAAAACAGAATGCCACTAGGGAAATCTAATACCTTTTCCCCCAGCCTATGGTAACCCACATATATTCCCCTCCCCTCCAGACACAGTGAAGGTAGCAAAGAACCTGGCGGTGAAATTTTACTCAACACTTTCCTTTCACCAGTAATCCCTAGCAGTGGGTAGGTAATGCTTTCTTTTGCTAAAGTCGCTCAAAAAGCTTTTTGATGTTCTCCTCTACACGACTAGAAAGGTAATCACAGTGGCCCTAATCACATCCAGACTCCATTACTGCAACAGCCTCTATGCAGGAACCAATAAGTCGGTCTTAAACAAATTACAGATGGTGCAACATGAAGGCGCTGGACTGGTATTAAAATGGCCGAGAACAGTGGTTCCCAAACTTTTTGACCTGTGGTTCCCTTGACATAATTGCCAAGTGGCTGTGGCTCCCAATCATGTCACTTTTTGTTTTTTTACCGTGGGGGGGGGGGGGGGTTGGGGGAGGAATAAGCTCGACCTCAGGAGAGCGGTGCAGGCTTAGATGAGTGTTTTGGGAACTGCAGTGCCTGAGAAGTGCCGACCTGTGTAAGGGTTTGGGGTTCTGTAGCGCTAGAGAGGACCAAGATAAGGGATGATTAGGGCTGCTAAAGTAATATAGGAAGGTGCTGCATTGGGTGAAAGTTGAGGGTGCTGCAGTGCCAGGGAGGTGCTGCACAAGATGATTTTGAGGAGGCTGCAGTGCTAGAGAAGTGCTGGCCCGGTTGAGAGTTCAGGTCAGGATGTAGCAGTGCGAGAGGTGCCGGCCTGGGTGGGTGTTTATCGGGGCTGCTGCAGCACTACAGATGTTGAGGGTCGGTTTTAGGTCTGGTTACGTTGCTGCAGCAGTAGAGAGATGACGTCCGGGGTGAGAGTTAGGGGTGTCATAGCGTCAGTCAGACCAGTGCCACCCTGGGTCAAGGTCTCGGAGTGCTGCAGCACCAGAGGCCCAGACAGAAGCTGGGTGGGTGAGGGTATGAAGTGCTGCAACTCCAGAGAGGTGCTGGGTGGGTGAGGGCTCGGAGTGTTGCAGAGCTGGGGCTGCTGTGCCTGTCTTCATGTCAGTGCATGGAGGGGTAAAAGACGCTCTTGTTATTCTAAGCTGTGGTAATCAGGATTCAGCCAATACAAGTTACCGGCTGAATGGGGATTACAATTTCCAAAGAATAATCTCCTGTTGGTGTTTACCCATCCCCCAGCATTGTTACACGCTACAAATGGTGAAGTCTCTGGGTGAGAAATCGGATGAAAATGGAGAATTGCCACACAAATGTGTGAGCTGCGGTAATACCAATTCCTGAAGTAAATCCCCATTTTTCAAGGTCAATGCCAAAATAACTGTATTCCTAAAAATTACAAATAATGATTTGCAACAGTAATACTTTTATTTGGGAGCAGAAATACCGCATCAGCATCCTTGCCCTCCTCGTTTTTATATACATCTTTTGTATGGTAAACATTCAAACGAAATAGGGGCATGGTATCCTTGAACTTATGGGCCAGCTCGGGTTTTAGCAGAATTTATCATACCAGGACCTGGTAATACTGGTCGTGTTATGTTTACTTTTACCAGGTAAATCAGACAAAACTCTGCACTGCCTTTTTGCCCCAATAACTAGTACTTCGTAACAACAAATGTAGAGAGATATAAGTGTCGTATTATCTGCTCAACATAATGCATATTTTTGCAGTTAACCTATTTACCAGTCGCATTTTTATTTTAAATTTCTCTCCTCTGGAAAGCGATAAATATGATTCCCTCTTTAAAAATACACGGGATTGGTGGTCACGAGTTTGTCTTTGCAATTATTCCAGCAAGCCCTTTGATGTAACTTATGAAGAGGGACCCCAGAGGGGCAGAAAAACACGGGCAGCAATAACACTTGACAGTCATCCTGCGTATGCGGAGGCTACGTCAACACGTATGAGCAGAAGGCGGCCGTGTGCTTTTGGGGCAAACCAGGATTATGGATTTTACAGGTGGCACTTGTAACTCCCGAGTATGTTGCACTGCAGCTGGGTGCATTTAAATGAGCTTCACTTGCTGAAAGACTGATGACAAAGACAAGGCTGCCGGTATAAATAACAAGCATTTACAATGCAACGGTTTCGCCTTTGACAAAGTTAGAGCTATTGGCATTGCAAATGACAAATTATGTATTTATGTGTTGGTTTTGAAAACAGATAAATAAATGGCATTGTCATTTACAATGTCAATAGCTTAATCTTTCGCAAATGCGAGACCTAACAAAAACAAGAGGGGGGGGCAACCAGACAGGACTTTATAGTGAGTACACATACACACAAATATCTTATATTACAAACGTTGCACAGAGGGCGTGTCATGCACAGATGACAAGCAGTCCTCGCTATGAAGAGGCCGTGTGTGTTGGTACATATCACAACGGAGGCACGTGTCATGCATAGAGTGGGATAAGTATCTTATGCTGAAGACACAGTTACACTGTGCAGGGAGAGAACGGTCATCTTGCAGTGCGAACATACATCTATCAGAGTGCTGACTGAAAGAAAGATGCTTATACTGAGGATATATATTTATATATACACACACACACCTCACAGTAAACGCACACACACACACCTCATAGTGAGTACACGAACATGCCCCAATGAAGGCGGGTGTACAGTGAGAGCACGTGCGTCTGACAAAGTATCCAAAGTAAAGTGTCCGGGTACATGAACATCTCACACTGATGGCTCATGGACACCTTTTCGTGATAGCACACATTCATCTGACAAAGGGCACATGTATATGGAGATCTCACAGTAGTGACACGCATACAGCTTTTAGTGAGAGCATCTACATCTGACCTAATGTGTAATGTACCGTGCACCTCTCACCGTGATAGCAGCTATGCACCGTATAGTGACAGCACAAGTACACCCGAGTGGAGAGCAGTGGGTCAGTGTTGAGCGGTTTGAAGGTTGATGGACGGCCGTGGATCAGTGTTGGGCAGTTTGAAGGGTAGATGGGCGTGGGTCAGTGTGGGATGGGTTGGCAGTTGGATGGGCGAGGCTCAGTGTTGCACGGGTTGAAGAGTGGCTATCAGTGGGTCCGTGTTGGACGGTTTGAAGGGTGAAGGATGGATGGGCATGGGTCAGTGTTGTCTGGGTTAAATCATGCAACAGGCCACGCTTAGTGCTGGGTGTAGTCGAGAAGGCCACGGGCGTCAGGCTTGGGCGGGTTCAATGCTGGTCATGCATGACTGTCCGGGGCGCTGACCTGGGCTCAGTGATGAATCGGCATGGCTTGATGTCGAAGGTTTTTGGGGTATGGTTTGTTTTGCTTGAAATCGGCAAGACTGGCGAGAGCAGGTGCTGTTTGATAGGCAGGGTTCAGTATTAGGTACAGGACACAGCGATCTGACGGCTCTGAGCAGCAGGCGACACCCCGCCATATGAACATAACACACCCCCTTCTAAGCCCAGCAACTCTCCAACCGCAGAACAGGCGGCGACGTGAGGTAATAGCGGCTTCCCACGGGTATTGTTTAATAGGCAGACAGACTGAGCCCCCTCCTATGCCCCTCCACCTATCCTTCAGCAGCCACCAAAGGCTCGCAGAGGCAAACCGAGCCCACGCCTCCTCGGGCTCGTAAATACTTCAAGAGTGCTCAGTAGGTGCGTGTGCATACTGCGGACACCAGTCAGTGGAAATCCAGGCACGGTAGCTTAGCGGTCGATCAGTCTTCTACAGAGCGTGGATAAGGAGGGAAGGGTGACCTGATCCCACGCTTCCGGGGCACATCTTGTTCGCACATGCCTATCATGCCTTACCGCTCACCCTGAACCACTAAAGTCCCCACCCAGGCCATACCGTGCTTCCCATAGTAATTTTCGTCTTCGGTGCCCCCCATGCTGGCTGAAGGCCGCACCCTGGATCCCAGCCTGCTTTCACTCGGCAATCCTGCAAACTCTGCCGTGAGCTCCCTTCCCACTCCTGGCCAGTCGGTCTGAAGCCCTCCAATCCACCCGCAGGCCTTCCTCCCTGAATCCACCCTCCTTTCTGGTCAGGTGGGGCCGAGTCCTCCAATGAACGTAGACGGGAACTCCCACAGTGATCTAACCTGAAAGAACAAGCACCTACGGGCACACGGACAGCGGGAGGGGGGGCGGACACGGACAGCAGGAGGGGGGCGGACACGGACAGCGGGAGGGGGGGCGGACACGGACAGCGGGAGGGGGGGCGGACACGGACAGCGGGAGGGGGCGGGAACGGGCACTCACCTGGACTTCTTCCGGCGGCCGTCGTCGGCATAATGACAAAAACAAACACCAAAAAAAAAAAAAAATCCGCCCACCGCCCGATGACGATGCAAAAAAGGTGGAGAGGGAAAAAAATGCAGGAACGCCCACGAATCTGGTCCGGCCATGACAGACAGATCTCTGTTCCAATGGCTAGCCTCCATTTATGGAGCTAGCCAATGGAACAGAGGGCGGGACTAAGCAGTACACTGTAGGGACAATAGATTACTCCTGGGCGGAGCTAGGAGCTTCGGCCCCAGGCGAAACCTAAAAACAAAATGCAATTATCTTCGATTCATTGTGAGCTCAGCAGAAACGGACAAAAAGGGGAGACCGATGCATGAGTCTGATCATACTAGAACACTGGGCCATACCACGATTTCTCACGCCGGCTGATAGGTAGGGCATCAAAAGACACATCATAATTAAATTGCTCACAACATGATTTGCACATTCCAAAGACGTGCGCGGTGTCCCAGGCTGCTCCTAACGGCATACTGGGGTGCCGCGGCGCACAGTTTGGAAACCCCGGGCCTAGAAGCTCATCAGCATCAACTGCCCTTAAAGCATTTCATTCGCTGCCAATCCATAAAAGAGTCCTCTTCAAGATCTTGATCATTACTTTCAGATCTTTCAATTCCTTAGGCCCCCACTATCTCTGGGCCTGGTTTGCTCGCTATGTGGCACACCGCACACTCAGATCGTCCAATGCAAATCTCTTGAAGCCCCCTGATTTCAGGTGTATCACAAAGGGCGGGAAATCTATTGCGGTACTTTCGACCAAAGCCTGGAACTTGCTCCCTAACCATCTATGTTTCATTCAAATTGAGACCCTCTTTAGAAAAGATCCGAAAACCTGGATCTTACTGCCCCCAACGCTCTATGTAGATCACTTATCTGACTCTTGGAGTGAAAGCTGCGCTCTACAAGTACTCTATAACATAACAAAGCTTTCCTCCTTCTGCAGCACGAATCCAACCAATCCTGGAGCTGCAAAGTCAGAGACTTACCAATGCAGACACTGACACAGCCAGCCAAATACTAACGCATCAAATAACACACAGAGGCACACACAGAGGAACACAGAGATTTACCAAGGCAGACACTGGCACACCCAGGCATACAGAAATGCAGACACTGACGCAGCCATCTAAACACCAATGCGTCCAATAACACACCGAGGCACAAACAGACAAACAAACTGATACACCCGACACTTAACAATGCAGACACTTAAATACCCAGGAATAGAGGAATACTGACACAGCCATCCAAAAACTAGTGCATTTAATACCACACTAAGGCACACACTGATGCACCTAGAGACCTACTAATGCAGATACTGACTCACCCAACCATACAGGAATGCAGACACTGATAGACACAGCTAGCCAAATACTAATGCATTGAAATAACACACCCAGCCACACACTGACACACCCAGGGACATTTCAGTACTGACACACCCAGGTATACAGCAATGCAGATCCCGAGACACCCAAAGAGTAATGTATCCAATAAAATACTCAGGCAAACACTGATGCATATGCTAACTCACCCAGACACATACCAATGCATACACTAAAACACCCAGGCATTGGCTAATACATACGTGTACACACTTAAGCATACACTCATGCACATACTGGCACACCCACTCTCACACCGTTACAGTTACTGACACAATAAAAACACAGAGTTAGCTCTTTTGTTTCAGTGGATAGTTGTTCTAACCAGAACAGTTTTTTTCTAGAAGGGCTTTAACTGTTCTTTCTTTTTTTAACAAAAAGTGAACAAGGTAGTAAAAAGGGTAAGGATATGGAAACCCAACGAGGCAACTGGCTTCACTCTTCAACAAACCTTATGTAGACTTTGGTTGCAAAAACAAAAGTTAACAGAGATGCTTCTTCACTGTATCCAAGAATGCACCCACAGAAGACATTTTTACAGTGACAAGCATGTGGCATTTCGATCAGTGAATAACCATGTCAATTCCTCACAGGCAGCTGGTACTGTAATGAATGCAATTGAAGATGTTTCTCCCACGGCTGCTGTAGAGGTTGACTGTCCTGTTGCACCTGCTTTCTCTTGCATCATCTGGTTGTAGACCCTCATGAATTGTTTACAGGTGCTTCCACATAGAACTTGTCCCATGTGACTACTTCTTTGCAGTGCCTCTGGTTACCTGCTTGCCACAAATTGTGCACTTTACATATTTTGCTAATACCTTCTTTTCCCCAGAAGGTGTAGTAAAGTCCTTCCACACATCACTTTATTTTCTTTAATGTGGTGTGTCTTCTTCATCCTCAAGATGTTGTAGCTCCTCATCTTGGAAAGATGAAGTAGCTTCAGTCATTGTCTAAAAGAACAGCACTGCTGGTTCTCAATCCTCCTTCTATAGACTTCCCTGGAGAAGTAACTGCTTTTGGGTTGGTTTTCCATGTGGAAAGGTGGGGTCTTAATGTATCCAATCAGAAGGCAAGGTTTGGGTGTGTTTGAGTGACTTTGCGAATCCTGCTCGTAAATTTGCAGATTTGTCAAATTGGTAAATTTTTTGAAAAACAGATACAAGGTGGATTATATATTCTTGTAAATATGTTGACACTGGTATTAATGAAAATGGAGGGGTGTACATATGCGCAGTAATTTTTAAAATGTTCACCAAACCCGCAGATTCGGACTCGCAGAGTTGATCCAATCACATGATCGTGAGTATAAACAATAGAATAGTAGCCGGTCTATATTTTCTGACCGGCAAAGGTACAGCTGTACCTCAAAAATATTTTCTTTTAAAATAAAATTTGTTTAATTATATTAAAAAACGTAATTTACTTAACATTAAGAATATAATGGATTTTTACATTTTAAAGCATATACAAAGTTTATTTGTAAAAGATATATACACTATAAAAAACATAATAAAAGACATTAAAAAATAATTTGTAGTACACTTAGTATTAAAAATAAACCCTGCAGGGGGGGCGTGGTCTTACCAGCAATGGAGTGAGACGTGACTTCGGGGAGCTCCGGCTGACCGCTACCAACATAAGACATTAACGCGCAGCTGGGGAGCAACAGCGGTCGCCACTGGGATGAACATAGCCGGCTGAAGTTGCCTGTTGAGGGGCTGCGTTTTGTCCGGCAGCGGTCCAGGGCACGGAGGGCGAGAGGGACTCAGAGGCACGGTGGAGCTGACCGCCGTCTTGCAGGGTCCCTGACGACATCCTCCCTGTGCTCTGGTGACTTTTGGGGTCCCTGTGAATCCGGGGCCAGATAGAGTGGTGGTGGTGAGAACCAGCGGAGCAGCTGCTCCGGATCGGAGAGTGGCAGCTGGAGTGGACGGGCAGGTGCCGCTGTGAGGGCTGGCCCAGCAGTTAGCAGAAGCGGGAGGAGTCTGTGTGGCCTGATGAGGCCTGCCCTGTGATGTGCGCCTGAAGCGGTGGCTGTAACTCCTCGGGTGGACGCTGAATACTGGGGATGAGGGGCCCAGTCGAGGAGCTGCACACTGCCCGGCAGAGGTCCGCGGCGAGAGGGGCAGCCAGGAATCGGGGGACCGACGGAGCTGACCGCCATTTTGAGAAGTTGCTAATAGGGACCCCCCCCCGGAGACGGGGCCCCTGCAAGTCAGGGATCAATCACAGAGGCGGCAGGGAACTAAACACGGTGTCTGCACCTGATCGGCTGGTGTTGGCTGGAGTGGGTGTGCCGGCACTTTCCTAAAGGTCGCATCGGCGGAACCCACAACGGATAGAGACATCTATCAGGCCAAACGGGACCTACCCTGCGGCACACACCTGGATGTCGCCAACGGTGTAGATCCTGTTTCCAGTGCTATCGGGGGGCAAAGCAGGTACGGTGCCGCAGAGACTGGGATTCAGAAAAGGGGGTGGTGATGAACAGAGTGTCTGAATTAAGCAGACTACTCTTACCCAGTCCAAAGATCAGGGCTTGATCCATCACCGTTATTTAGCCCACTGCACCATCCCAGCTCAGAACCTGGCTATATGCAAATTAGTCTGTCCCTGGCCCAGTGCATCATGGGAACAGGGCAGACCAAACTACCAAGCCAATTCTTCACCAGAAAGGAGACAAGCTACCGGGGACCGGTTTCTGGCATTTCAGCCGTCGTCGGCCCGGCTTGCTTGAATCCTGATGGTGCAGTGAGCAAGGGACTCATGTCTGAGTATACCCTGCCACACCTATAGTGGCCAAAAACGATTCAGAAAAGGGGTGGTGATGAACAGAGGGTCTGAATTAGGCAGACCACTCTTACCCAGTCCAAAGATCAGGGCTTGATCCATCACCGTTATTTAGCTCACTGCACCATCCCAGCTCAGAACCTGGCTATATGCAAATTAGTCTGTCCCTGGCCCAGTGCATCATGGGAACAGGGCAGAACAAACTACCAAGCCAATTCTTCACCAGAAAGGAGACAAGCTTCCGGGGACCGGTTTCTGGCATTTCAGCCGTCGTCGGCCTGGCTTGCTTGAATCCTGATGGTGCAGTGAGCAAGGGACTCATGTCTGAGTATACCCTGCCACACCTATAGTGGCCAAAAACGATTCAGAAAAGGGGGTGGTGATGAACAGAGTGTCTGAATTAAGCAGACCACTCTTACCCAGTCCAAAGATCAGGGCTTGATCCATCACCGTTATTTAGCTCACTGCACCATCCCAGCTCAGAACCTGGCTATATGCAAATTAGTTTGTCCCTGGCCCAGTGCATCATGGGAACAGGGCAGACCAAACTACCAAGCCAATTCTTCACCAGAAAGGAGACAAGCTTCCGGGGCCGGCACTTTCCTGAAGGTCGCATCGGCGGAACCCACAACGGGGCTGGAGGAGGCGAGAGACATCTATCAGGCCAAACGGGACCTACCCTGCGGCACACACCTGGATTTCGCCAACGGTGTAGATCCTGTTTCCGGTGCTATCGGGGGGCCCAGCAGGTACGGTGCCGCAGAGACTGGGGGCGGCTGGCGAGGGAGTCAGCAAGGCGCAGGCCTCTCCTGCCATTTCGGGACTCCATCGGGCAGCCTTTGAACTTTAGGCTGCGCATCACTGCACCCGTGAGGGCTGTAACCCACGCGACGCCGGCTGGAGGGGGTAAAGAAGACGGCCGAAACCTGGCAGCAGATCCTGACTTCTAGAGCTACCTGAGAGCACAGCAGGAACAGCGCCACAGAGACTGGGGGCTGCAGGCAAGGGAATCAGCGCAGCGTGAGCCTCCCAGCCATTTTGTGACTCCTACATCGGGCGGCCTCTGGACATTAGGCTGCGCATCACGGCACCCGAGAGGCCTGCATCCCACACGACGCCGGTTGGAGGGGTAAAGAAGGCGGCCTAACCCTAGCGGCTGATTGACAAGGGGGGACGCCTGGCCCTGAGTGGGCGTTCCCCCATTTTGAGGCCCAGGAGTCGCAACGCGCTGGTTAGTAGCGCGCAGATGGAACTGGGACACTTGCACCACAGCACATAGGAGACTGGGAGGCTCGGCAGGGAGGCCCAGCGGGCAGTGAAGACTCTGCCACCCTGTTCCATCGGTGTGGGGCGGACTGGAGGCACTGGATCGCCTGACATTGGGCCCGAGACCCCTTCACTCTGCCCTGGGCTGGTTGGGGGAGAGAAGGGGACAAGGTACCTGAAGTAGACAACGCACCGGTGACCCGGAGTGTTTAGGGGAGGTCTACGATGGGGGTTGGGGTGCTGTACCCTGCATGTCGACGACACTTTCCCCATTGTATACGTGAATTGCCTGGTGCCAGGGGAGGTGCGATGGTCTTGGGAAAGGGCGATGGCTACACTCCATTCTGCCCAGACTGAGTAACTGGTCCCGGAGGGCTCGGCATCGACCTGCTCTGGTAGGAATGGGCAGTGTATGTGGACTTCCCTAGGATAGCGGAGGCTTTGGAAGAGGTCGTGCGAAACCCCGGCCTGGAGTGGCGGCCATCTTAGCGTCCGGAGTGACCTACCTGCAAAATCTGTTGTAGGGAGGGCTGAGAGGCGGTAGACTTCGGTGAGATATGAACTGTGCCTTGGGGGACTAGAGGCAGCGTTGGGGAGCCAGTGCAATGGAATCGCGGCCTGCACCAACACTGTAGAGCCCTGGGACCCATATCGTACTGGTTAGGAAGGCGAGGGGGAGGCCGGGACACTTGAGTTGCAGCAAGCAAGAGGTCGGGCGCGACTGAGAGGCACAGTGCAGCGTGACCAGCTTGGCCCCTGGTGTCACCAGAGAGGGGCGGCTTGGATGAACCGGGTCGCCCACTCTTGGACCTGGAGTACACGGGATTTGCCCTGGGCCGGCTGGGGGATAGCAAGAAGCCCGGTGAAATGGAACAACGCGCTGGGGGTCAAGAGTTCCGCGAGGTGGTCTGCAGTGGAGGTGGGGGTGCCAACCTCACCACGACCATGAAATGACTGGTACCAAAAGCGGTGCACTGGTCACAGAGAGGGGCGATCGATCTCTCCCAGCTGGTCAGAGTGTGATACTAGCCCCAAAGGACTTCAAGCCTGCTTGCTACAAGAGGGGAGCGGTGTGTGTGTGTGTGTGGACTATCCTGGAATAGAGGGGACCCCTGGAGCAGATACTCTTACTCCCCGGCCCGGTGTTGAGGGCTCTCCAGCGCCTGAGGCGACCTGTCGGCAGGTACTGTTGTAAGGGGGACGGAGAGGGGGTGGGTCTAAGCACGATACAACCCACGTCTTGGTGGAGCAGGATCAGGGTGGAGGGCCTTGCGCATTGGATCCCCCCTGCTGCAGTTTCGGACATTGCAAGATAGGGCCTATAGCGGCTCTCTTCGGGGGGTGGAATTCTCAGTATACTCCATAGCGACAACACACGGACCACGCTACCTGGTTGCCAACGGGACGCTTAGGGTCTGGCTGCGGCCCCCAGGGACAACTCCGTGGTGGCAATGTGGGGCAAGGCAGGAACATCAGCTCCCACTGAGGTGGCATCGCAGGCCACGGGGGACTCGACGCCGGTAACCCAGGCTTTTATGACCTCCTTTATGTCGGAACTCAAGATGGAAATTGGGTCCCTGCGCACAGAGGTTGACTCGTGTGTGCGAGAGCTTAGGAAAGAGGTACCGAACTCGGCGACAGGGTGGATGGGTTGGAAAAGACAGTTGATGCCCGCACGGAGGACCAGGAACAATTGTGGCAACGTCTGGCTGCACTAGAGGAGTGTATCAAGTAAGAGAGAGAGGACTAGAAAGCTAGTCCGTATCCCCAGGGATTTATATGTAATCAAAAAGTACTAACTATATGTGAGGGTATTATAGGACTCAGAACTGTATTGTCAGCAGAAACCAATTAGGTTTTGTCATGAAGCCCTCACACCCACCAACCTGGTTCATGGCATGCTTCATCATCGGGCCCACCCAGTGACACCGAATGTGTCCCGGGTGTGCTTCGACGCCTGATTACAGCGGAGCAGTGCAGTGTGGTGGTGTGGAAAGTGAAGTTAAAATGGTTTACAGTGGTCCCAGTACCCGAGGGTAACTTAAATTTTAATGACTGGGCCTCTGTTAGCGGTTAAAAACAAGGCGAGTGGATGTTGTGGTGGTAAAATGAAGACCTCCTACATCCGGTGGTCTACATGTTTCACCCAGTGCCTTGGGTTTTGTCAAGGCCTGCGGGGTACCTGTAGAGCAGTCATCACGTTCCGGAGGTTGATGACGGCACTACAGGTACCCCGCAGGCCTTGACCGACAATACCGGTCATACCCCCCTGCCGAATCACTCCAGGGAGCATTCGCAGCAAAACGCTGGCGTATGCTTGGTGAGGGAATCCCCCTCGCACACGTATAGCACCTTAGTGAGAGCAACACATAGTCCCAACACACTCACTTAATTGTTTTTAATTTGCACCCACACTAATTACCGGTCCTGAGGAAAGCCAGCATAACCCAAAGCACTGGCTGAAACATGTAGACCACCGGATGTAGGAGGTCTTAATTTTACCACCACAACATCCACTCGCCTTGTTTTTAACCACTAACAGAGGCACAGTCTTTAAAATTTAGGTTACCCTCAGGTACTGGGATCACTGTGTAGCATTTTAACTTCACTTTCCACACCACCACACTGCACTCTCAGTAATAAACCTGCTCCTCTGTAATCAGGCGTCGAAGCACACCCGGGACACATTCGGTGTCACTGGGTGGGCCCGATGATGAAGCATGCCACCAACCAGGTTGGTGGGTGAGGGCTTCATGACAAAACTTAATGGGTTTCTGCTGACAATACAGTACTGAGTCCTATAATACGGTCACATATAGTTAGTCCTTGTTGATTACATATGCACTAGAGGAGCAACACAGAGCTGCAAGTCAAGCAGGAGGATTTGGAAAACCGGAGTCGCCAGAATAACCTCTGCATCCGGGGGGTTCCACTTGACGCAGAGGGGAAGGACATTATGACCTATGTGGCGCAACTCCTTCACGAGGTCTGGGGGGATGAGGACGCTTCTACGCCGGCTTTGGATCGAGCCCACCGGGTGTCCGGGCCTGCAGGGAGGCCAAGTCTCCTCCCGGACATCCTAACCAGGGTCCACTTTTTTACGGAGAAAGAGGCTATCCTCCGGGCAGCTAGTGCCAAACCAGATCTCAGCTATGATGGGCACAGGATCCAGATCTTCCAAGACTTGGCACTCAACAACCTGCGAAGACGCTGTGCTTTTAAGCCAGTGACCGAGAAGATGCGGAGCATGAACATCTCACACCAATGGGAGTATCCATTTACCCGTATCCAAGCGCAGAGTGTTACGATCCTATACCGAGGCAGCACAATTGCTCAGACTGCCGTCATCGCCACCAGCCAGCCCTTCCTGCCCCCAGCACTGGGAGTGGGTGCCTGCCAAACCATCTTGGACTACTGTTCCCAGTCTTCGACTGTCCCCACCCATGGATGAGCAATCTACCTCGCAGGCCAAGCAGGATATCATCGTGCATATACGATCCCCTGAAGGGGATAAGGAAGAATCCGCCTCGCGCCCATCGACTCCTCCATGATGGACTAAGCGTAAGCCCGCGCTGGGCTATGAAGCATGCTCTTGTTGAAGCACGCCCCTCTTACTAGGTTTGTTGATTACTGCATCATCTTGAATTGCACCCCAGTTCATTGTCTATAGGGTGGCGGACGCTGGGGCTTTCTCGGTGGACGAACTTGAGGATAACTGCAAGCCTACCCCCAATTGTTCCTGAGGGAGTGACATCTCTGGGTCCTTCCAAACCCTAGGGTGTAGGATGCCCTGCGAAGGGAACAGAATAGTATGGCCCTGTTAGGAATTGTTGGTTTCTTATTCTTCATGGTTGTGCTTTCCTTCTTTCCTCCTTCTCTCCTTCTTCTTTCTTTATTCTCCTGAGTGTGGCAGGCAGGTACCCTTGTGGCGTTGGCGTATGTCCCCTGGCGTGCCGGAAATGTCCCTGCGCGCCCCTCCCCTTGAACTACACTGCTCCCTTCGGTGGCTTAAAGGACTAGCTTGCAATAAGAACCGAATATGGCTCTTCCCTGCCCCTTAAAGGTGCTTTCCCTTAATGTTAGGGGGCTTAATTCTTCAAACAACAGGCAGCAGGTGTGGCGCTACCTTCTCCAGCACGACCCAGACATCATACTCCAAGAAACTCACCTTTTAAAGGAAGATGTTCAGCGCATGGCGCATCCTAAATATCCCCTCCAATTCTGGGCCACGGCAACCACTAAAACGGCTGGGGTGGCAATTCTGTGCAGGTGGGGTGTCAGGGAGGGGGAGACCAAACTTTCCGAAGTCTTCATGGGCTCTTCGTTAAGGTGGGTGTTGGAATTAGGAGGCGCATATTTACACTGTGTAATGTATACGCACCAAACCAGATGCAGGACTCTTACCTCTGTGCACTTTTGAGGGACTACGTCCCACAGGGTGAGCCCTGGCTGATCCTAGGGGGTGACTTTAACCTAGTATGGGACCCTGGGGCGTACTGCAGGGGAACATCTTAGACCGGGGAGGGGGCAATGTCTTCTACGCTTCTGGCACAAATAGCGGACCTGGGCTCGACGGACGCATGGCGATACCACTCACCAGAGACACAGGATTTCTTGTTCTACTCGCATGCACATCGTTCGTATTCGCTAATTGATAATATATTTATCTCTCATGCCATGGTACGAGACATGCTGGCGGCATCTATGTCTACCATATCACTCTCTGATCATGCCCATGTCGAACTTCTCCTGCAGGACCCGGCCGCTTGCCCCCACCTCATGCACTGCTGTGGCGCTTGCTGCAGAGTATCCTGCGGGACCCGGCTGACGTGGAAAGCATACGGGTTGCCATTGAAGCTTACTTCGCGAGCAATGATATCCCTGAGACACCCTTCCCCGTGGTGTGGGATGCCTTTAAGGCCACGATTCGGGGTCACATCCCCTCGCTCTCGATTGCGTGGATGCGCAAGACCCGGCTTTTGGAGGACAGCCTCTCTGCAGACTTCAAGGCAGCGGAAAAACAAGATCAGATCCGTACTTCGCTTGCATCTCGGAGGCAGCTTGGGAACCTCCGGGGGCAACTGCGAGTTTTATGCACTAATAAAGCGGAAAGATCCCTTTTAGCCTTTGTAGTGTAGTTCCCTAGTTTCCCACTAGGCCCTGCGCATTGGAATAACATAAACAGTAGTATCGACGTAGAAGTGCGGATCTTCCAGGCCTCTACTGACTATGCTAAACTTAATTGGGTTTGTTACCAACTAGCTCAGAGGTCACTGGAAACTTTCTTGACTGAATAGGAAGTGATCAGCTTCCCTGGCACAGACAAGAAGGGATTCAGTTTTCCAACAACCGTGCAACATGACAACTTTGCTCCTCAGATCAAGAGTCAATCTCTAGGGTCATGTGAAACAATAGACAGTTATTTTACTCAGTCAGGTTAGTGCAGATTACTTTCACAATATGTAGAGAACAGAGAGACGGGCGTTTGTCAATAAAGGGTTAACATTTATTGAACAGTCTTTCTTCTCGTACAAGAGAAATGTATTGCCACAATTGCAAGACTTGTTATGATAAAAAGTACGTACAGTAAGATAAGTATTGCAAAATAATACTGTAAAAGCATTGATATGGTTTCTTAGCCATACAATGGTTTAAAAGTAATAAAACATATATACATTCATATATACATTAGGCTAAAATACTCAACTGGTGCTTCTAACTACGCCTACCCCAGTGTACCTGACCTAAGCCTAATACTTGGGAGGGGAGTAAGTAAGTAGCTTCCGTTTAAGTTGGTTTTGCCACGGTTTGCTTCAAGAATTCTCACTAAGGGTTTAGTCAACACCATACCTCTGAATAGAATGATGGAGGTCTGGTATCTCCTTCAGGGGGAACTCGGTATCCCAGTCACCCGCGAGGGTAGACCAGAAACGCTGGAGCTGGATTTCTCTGCAGGAGAAAGACAGCGTCTCTCTTCAGCGCGTCGAGGAGGAGAAGGAGGGGGGACAGCGTCCACGGGCAGCTGGCATCTGCCGGGCTCTTCGCAGAGGGACGGCTGTTCAGCTCCAAGTTTCACCACACCATCGTTTGCGCTTTAGCAGCGATAATGGTATCAGCGGCTTCAGGCAGCAGCTTCATCAAGCGACGGGCAACAGGCTGCAGCAACAGGCAATTGCTTAAGGCAACGTTGGTAATATTTATACCTGACAGGTGCCTGGTTTGACGTAAGTTTGCTGGACATAAGACGTCAATTAAAGATGTCACTAGGAAGTGATCGCTATCAGTTGCTCATTAGAGTTCCATTACTAATCAAAACACAGCAAGCGGGGATTTCCAGGTTTGCTGAGTTTTTATCTTGTTGAAGAACTCGGAGTGTTAATCTAGGAATCTCAGATAGTGACTTCTGCTCTGTCATTGCACTAATTGGTTGCAAAGGAAGTGGCAGAGAAAACTATTATGGAATGTGGCTCTGTTCGTGTGAGGCCAGAGATGACTTTCTGAATATCGCACTTGAACGGTTATGCCAATATAGGGAATAAATGGATTTATAGCCGAATAGGGGCATAAGGTCACAGTATCGATCAGGATCCTAGATAAGCACGCAACACCTTGAAGCAGCAGTACTACAATGGGGGGGGGGGGGACAAGGTGGGCAAGCAATTAGCGAGGCGTCTGAGGGCATTGGCAGCAAAAGCTCACATAGATAATATTAAACTATCGGTCAGCCCCCGGGTCACCTCAGAGCAGGCCAAATGCGAGGCCTTTCGGGCTTATTATGCTGCACTCTACACGGCGGAACCACTGTCCCCAGATCTCATTGAGGATGCCCTAAACCAGTGTGCCTGGAACCCGTTGCATACCCACCACGCCCAGGCTCTGGAGGGACCATTAACTGCGGAGGAGTTGGCGGCGGCAATAAAGGATCTCCCTCTTGGAAGGACTCCGGGTCCGGACAGCCTACCGCTGGCCTTCTACAGCATGTTTCAGGTGTAGCTCGTACCTCACCTCTTGCGATTGTACAACTCTTTCTCGGACACTGACTGGCCGTCACCCTCCATGGGCATAGCGGAAATAGCTCTCATACCCAAACCTGGAAAGGATCTCGCCCTATGCGCCTCCTACCGCCCCATAGAGCTCCTCAACACTGACCTTAAAATTTACACCAAAATTGTTGCCAAACGTCTGGACCCCTTCATGCCTGGTTTGGTGGAACCGGACCAAGTCGGCTTCATCCGCAAACGTCAAGGGGCGGACAATGTACGTAGGCTCGCGCACTCTGCGGGGAAGGCACGCGCCTGGAACATAGCTGCTTGTCTCCTATCGCTCGACGTGGAAAAGGCGTTTGATCGGGTAGATTGGGCCTTCCTTCGGGCGGTACTGCGGAGAGTCGGACTAGGCCAGAATATGATCTCTCGATCATGGCACCGTATATATGTCCCCACAGGCCAGGGTCAGGGTTAATGGACAGCTCACTGAGCCTTTCCGCATTTACAGGGGTACCCAGCAGGGGTGTCTTCTGTCGCCCCTGCTTTTTGCCCTTGTGGTGGAGCCCCTAGCGGAGATGATCAGGCAGAGGGCAGACATCCATGGCATCTCCATGGGGGGTTGGCAGAACAAGGTGGAGCTCACTACGAGTGAGTGTGGTGTGTGTTGTGGTCCTGAGGCGGAAGCCGGGACAGCGTTGTAACATTGCCAAATTAATTTGACGCTTGAGTAAAAAGCATTATTCTGTTTTAAACGCGCACTTAGGAAAAGCCTATATTTTAAATTGCACCTTCGGTAAAATTGCACTTTGACTGAAATACTCATGATTCAGGCCGCCGCTGAATGAGAGCGAACCCTGACCCCCCCTGCCTCGAGAAATTGACAGAGCCTTCGGCTCTCCAGCCGCATCTCGAACTTCCAGGCCCACCATCTTAGGTGAGGAACCCGATCACGTGTGCTCGGCCCCTCCCACCCCGAGGCCCAGCCACTACAAAATTATTCCCCCTCCCAGGAGGCGCAGCGGACGGGCGCAGTAGCGGCGCCGGCGGGGCGCCAAAGGCAAGCCCGTCTGCGCCCGTCCGCGACCGACTGGGACCAGGGGCCACTACCGCTGGTCAAACCTCTCCCATACGGTACTCCTCCAAAACCCTCCTGGAACTACGAGGCCACACTAATGATCCTTGTCCCACTTCCTGGGACTCCACCTCCCATCACTTCAACTGTCCACATTGTATGTTTCAAAGTCACTCTCCCACACACACCCCCTCGTTCCGCATGTTTTTGCTTAACTGCAGATCCCTCCCCAAACATGCTATTGAAATATCCCTGCTGATCTTGGACAAAGACCCCGATGCCATATTCCTTACGGAAACTTGGCTCAAAACTGACTCCGACCCCGATGTTATCCAAGCTCTCCCTGCTGGATATCAAATACTCCGAGCTGACCACTCCCTAGGAAAGGGAGGCGGCATTGCCATCATTTACAAAAGTCGTTACACCTGCCGCTCCTCCCCAATTAACCTATCAAGCTGCGAACATCTCACCTTCTCGCTGGACTTCTCCCCCACCTGCACATTTTCGGGGACTCTGATTTATCGACCACCTGGCACTCCGACCAACTTCATAAACCAGCTTGCCCCAGAGGTAGCCAGTGGCATCTGCTCCTCGCCTAATTATACCTTACTAGGTGACCTAAATGTGCACCTGGACGACCCTTCGGATTTAGCAGCTACTGAACTCTGCAATAACCTACTAGCACTAGATCTCTCCCAGCTAGTACTGCACCCCACCCATGAAAAGGTCACCTTTTGGATCCTATCTTCAGTAACAGCACTCATCTTACAGTTGATCCACCCATCATCCTTCCATGGACGGACCATTTTCTGATCCCATTTTTATGGGCACCATTAGGCTATCGGCCCTCTCCTACCTGTGCCCCCAGCAGAGACCGTAAATGGTCACAACTCAACACCAACTTATGGACATCCACACTGGAATCCTCTGTCCCTCAGAACAACCCTGACCCGATTGTCAGTAATGACAACTTTAATACCTGGATCACCACCTCTTTAGACCTTATCATCCCATTCAGGGACATCCAATCCAAACACAGACCAAAAAACGCCCCTTGGTACTCCCAAAACCTGCGTACTCTCAAGAGAGAATGCAAGAGACTGGAACGGAAACGGCGCCTTGACTATTCCAACACCAGCAAAACTGAATACCGGGCGTCTATAAAATCCTATAAAACTGAGATATAAAGAGCTCAAGCCAGCTTCTTCGAAAATAAGATAATCGAAGCAGCATCAAAACCCAAGGAGATTTATCAGATCGCCAAAAAATTGCTCAAACTCCCCGGCAAACCACCAGATCCCCAGACAGCTCAAACCCGTTACAATGAACAGGCTGACTATTTTCATAATAAAATAGCCACGATTTACTCCTCCTTTCCCCCTCCTTCTCAGTCCTATCCAGAACAGCAGTACATCAGACCCTCCCCTTCCACCTTTCTGGATATCTTTCCACCGCTGGAGCCTTCTAAATTAGATTCCATAATTCTTCAGGTAAAATCAGGATCTCCTAGCGACCCCACCCCAGCTCGCTTTCTAAAAACTGTAACGCCCACCATTCTCCCCACCATCCAGAACCTGATCAATAACTCTCTCTCAGCAGGGCTGGTCCCCCCAATGTGGAAACAAGCTACAGTCAAAGCCCTTCTGAAGAAACCAAATCTAGATCAGATGAACCCGGGAAACTACCGCCCGATCTATCTACTACCGTGGATAACTAAAGTCGCAGAAAAGTACGTGAATCAGTGCCTCGTCGAATTTCTAGAAACAAACAACTCCCTGGACACCTCACAGACGGGGTTCCGCCCCATGCATGGAACTGAAACTGCCTTACTAGCAGTAACAGAGGGAGCTAGAAAGATCGTAGATGAGGGTGGCACTGCGGCTATTGTCTTGCTGGACCTCAGTGCCGCCTTCGACACTGTGAATCATGACATCTTACGTCACAGAATGTCAGAACTAGAGATAACCTCCACTGCGGCAGCATGGCTCCACTCCTTTCTTTCTGATCGCTCCTTCCGAGTCTGTGAGGGCAACATCACCTCGCCCAGCAAACCTCTCGGTTGTGGGGTTCCCCAAGGTTCGTCCTTGAGCCCCACGCTGTTTAACATATACATGCTCCCCCTCGCAGAAATAATACGTCCTTTCGGCGTTCAAGTCGTGTCCTACGCCGACGACATGCAACTGGTGGTCACCCTGACTCACCCCTCCTCTTACTCTAGCGATCTCAGAGGTTGTATGGAAGCAGTATGCACCTGGATGAGCCAGTCCTACCTAAAGCTCAACGGCGATAAAACTGAGCTAATGGTGCTGGGCAACTCCCCCCAAAAAAACATTGACTCTCTGTGGCCCCCAGCACTAGGCCCTGCCCCCCCAGCCAGGGATACCATCAAGAGTCTGGGCATCTGGCTGGACAGTGCATTAACATTCGGCCACCAGGCAACTAAACTAGCAGCCACCTGCATGAGTATTATCAGACTGATACGGAAGATCCTGCCGCTCCTCCCTTTTAAGGCCAGACAGATCTTGGTCCAATGCCTAATCCTCTCCCGGCTTGACTTCGGAAATGCCCTTTACTTAGGAGCCCCCGAATCGACCCTGAAAAAACTTTAGGTTATCCAAAACTGCGCCGCTCGTACTCTCCTGCGCATTCCTCGCCGGCAATCAGTGAAAACTGAACTAAGAGCCCTCCACTGGCTGCCAGTAAAAGATAGAGTCAACTTCAAAAGTATGTGCATCGCCCACAGTGCCTACTGGAGGAAAGGAGCAATCCTTAATCACATCCTGATCACCCCCTACCACCCTAACAGGCAGCTAAGGTCGACCCTCGCCTACCAAGTCATCATTCCCAGGTTTAAAAGAGAAAGAATTGGAGGTAGAATATTTTCAACAAACATGGCAAGGCTCTGGAACTCCCTTCCTTTATCCATCCGCTCAGAACCAAACATCCTGCTTTTTAGAAAAAAAATTAAAAACCTTTTTTTTCAGCAGATAACTTGACACTCCCCACCCATCTGTACTCGGATATAGCGCTGGGACGCCTGCGGGTAACTGTCGCGCTTTATCAAAAAAAACATTCATTCATTCATTAATTCGCGGACGACCTCATCCTTACACTCTCACAGCCGCATATATCTCTTCCGGCTCTACACTCTTCTACAGACTTTTGAGAGGGCCTCTGGACTTAAAATTATTCATGGCAATTCTGGGCATTGAACCTCACAATTCCTAAGGTGGAGATACCCATCTTGGAGGGACTCGTGCTGTATCAGTGGGCAACGACCATATCCAATACCTAGGTCTTAAGCTCACTCCCTCCTTAGATACATGGACCCAAATTAACTGACTAGAATTTAGAAGGGCAGTGCTGGAGGACTTACGATGATGGAAACCTCTCCCGAGGTCTTGGCTGGGCAGGCTCCACGCCATCGAAATGTCGGTCCTCCTTAAAATATTGTACTTATTCCAATGCCTACCCACCCGATCCCACATCATCAGATACAGGGCCTACAGCGTGATCTTACCACATTCATTTGGGGTGGGCATAGACCGAGATTTTCACAAAAGATCCTTATTCTGCCCCGCGATAGGGGAGGTTTGGCCTGTCCCAACCTCTTAGACTATTACTGGGCTTCTCATCTCTGCTTTGTGTTGGAGTGGACAACCACTGAAAGTGAAAAGATCTGGTTCCATATGGACAGGATGGTCACTGGGCGCACCATTTGGGACCTTACGTGGCTCCACCGAACAGCGCAATCTAGAAGCACCTACATGGCGGTACCCACTAAAACGGTATTAGACACTTGGGATACTGTGGCGTGTTCAGGGGTCTTACAACCTTTCCCTCTCCCCACACGCCCATAGCGGGCAAACCCCCCCCCCGGCATACCGCTCCCAGGCTTTTGCTAGACGGGTGCAGGGACGATGCAGACTGATTTGTGACTTCTACGAGGGGGGAGTACTCAAATCTTTTGCGCAGTGCAGAGAGCACTTTAACCTCCCACTGGGAACTGACCTACAGTATGCACAGTTACGACATTGGGTCACCTCGGTGGAGATGCAGGAGGCAGCTACCCGTCCATTCACCCCCTTTGAGCGGCTTACAACACCCCCCCTTGATACCTACCCACCCATACCAGCGCAAATGACAGCTGACATCTGACACAGAAATCTCGCCCGCACAGAGGGATCGTTTATGGCGTGACATACCCAGGGTTTTCCGCAGTATCCCACAGAGGGAAAATGCTTATAAAATCATGACGCAATGGTATTACACACCGGATCGTTTGCACAAAATGTTCCCTGCCTACTCCCCCAAGTGCTGGAGGTGTTCGAATGCATCTGGCGATTTCATACACATCTGGTGGGCTTGCCCGCTCCTGACCTTGTTCTGGAAGGAAGTCCTTAGTCATATCAAACGGGTACTTAGTTTCACCCTGCCTGAGTCTATCAACACAATCCTGCTGGGCATCAAACCAACCACTTTAAAGTCTGTCACCCGGAGCGATTGGACTATAGCATTGCATATGCTTGGAGCGGCCAAGCAACTTATAGTGCAATATTGGAAGAAGCCGGAGGCGCCCCCTATCGCCGCTTGGTACACATGCCTATGGCATGTTATAACCATGGAGCTCCTTACAGCGTGACTACAAGCATGTGATACACACTTCACCGCAGTTTGGCAGCCCCTAATTCACTATCTTTGTAAGCGAGAACATGCACGTTATCTTCCCGCCAAGCTTAGAGCACTGCGCCTTTTCGAAGATGCTATCCTTCCACCGGATCCCAGCAAGCTGCTCCCGCAACCCGCTCAGCCTTGCACGTGACCTCCTTGTATAGATCATAGGCTCCCCACTGGCTTAGATTAGGGGCCCGCCTTACTTCCTCCCCCCTCCCGCCCACACACATGATCTTTCTCTCTACTATTTTCTCAACGCTATCAGTCACTGGGTTCCTTCTTTCTGCTCCTCTCGCTTCCTTCTCTTCTTCGTGCCCCTTTTATAGTCTTGACGTTTTTCTTAACCCCTTCCATGCTGATGACGGAATCGCTCCGTCATCAGCTACAGTTGAGCTGTGCTGATGACGGAGCGGTTCCGTCATGGCCCGGCCGCCGCGCCTGCGCGGCGCTGATTTCGCGCCTGCGCGGGCGTTCTAAAGAGCGGGGCGGGTCATGACGGAACCGCTCCGTCACCAGCACAGCTCAACTGTAGCTGGTGACGGAGCGGTTCTGTCACCAGCATGCGGCGGCCGCGCGGCCGCCCCGCCCCTTTAGCGCTGCGGCGGAATAGCCGCCGCAGCGAAGGGGTTAAAGGGCTCTAGGAAGCATCACAACAAATCAACATTGCCTTTTAATGTTTACTACGCGGCCGGCCCGACACAGGTTGTAGGAGACATGCTGTGTATACACTACCGCACTATTGCTCCTTTTTAACTACCTACTATGCGGCCGGCCCTGAATAGGGTTGTGGGCATAACGCTGTGTGTATCTGGCCTGGTGCCTTTTTCTTATCCAGTAAAATAAAACATATTTGAAAGAAAAAAATAAACCCTGCAAATAACTGAAAAACCAAACATTGAGATGTCATCAGTGAGGTCGCCGACCATGTCATCAGTGATGTAATATGTACGGTCATAAGCAGTGTATTGTAGGGGCATAAGTTATAGTTTGCACAGGTAACTGTAACTGCTGAATTCCACTGGTATAAGTGAAATCGGAGTCTAACTATAACGTCCCTGTAACCTTTGGTTTATTTAGTGAGATATATATATTTCTGGCTTCGTCTCCACAACATCCAGATTTTAACCCAGAAAAAGACGAACACGGACCCAAGGTTTCTGGTGTATAGGTGAGTTTATTTGTTGCCCCACACCGCAGCCATTACGCATTTCGGAAAATATATATATCACACCTACTAAGGTCCATCTCTCTTTCTGATCAGGGCCAGACAGTTGGCTTTATGGGCATTACTGGCCCCTTTGAAATCTTGATTCTCAAATAACTAAAGGCCTCTGTGCCTACGCCAACCCCACCATCTCCTCCACTTCTGCCTTTTCTTCTACTGACATATTTATGTCTAGCAGTAGCAATTTAGAAGCGCTACTTTTAAATCCAGACAGTCTTCTAAATGTTTTTCTGCGTTTACTACAACATCATAGATAGTTCTGCTTTGCTCAGTCTCAGCAAGATGTAGTCAGTGAAAATATTTATTTTGTACTCCTCACCCCTCATGATTACACAGACAATTTTGTTAATTCCCCTTTTCTTGGCTGCCATGGTTTCTACAGGTCCGGCAAAGAAAAAAGGAAAGAGCAGACACCTCTGTCCCATTCCACACTTCATCGGAAATGGGGTTGCAAGACTGTGATTTAGAACAATCCCAGCAACTAGTCTTACGTAATTGGGCATGATCCATGTATACTTATATCCAACCACAGACTAACATTTGTAACCACTTTAAAGAGTTGCATCTAGTCTATGTGGTCAAATCTGTTTTCCGAAACCTGGGAGGCTAGCGCTGCTGATACACCCGAACGTTTCACTTGATACACTAGAGTGACTATATCCCTAGTATTATCACTTATTTGACTTTCCCTCATGGAACCTACTTGATCTGGTTCCATAAAGTATAGAAGAATCCTATCCAATTAAGACGCAAAGATTTCCGTACATAAAACTGGAATCAAAATAAAGGTTAGAAAATAAAGGCTTTGGGAGTATAGGAGGAAAAATATTTCAGTTCCTTCTAAGGACTAGGGATTGGGTAGAATCATAATCATTGCCTTTGTCATATTAGGGGTGATAGTCCAGGAACGAGCTGAAAAATATTTTTTTTAGGAGGCTTACAAGCGTCTCTGCCATAGTTTTATAAACTTACATCGGTAGTCTATTCAAACTGGGGTCATTGTTGATGGCTTTGTTCACTACACTCAATCTCCTATTATTTTATATCTGCTGCATCCGCTTCCTATATTTTTTGATACAATTAGTGGAATATTGTGTTTTGCTCCTTACCCAAGTTTTGTGGTTTCCTTTTCTGATCTCTCGTGTTTTTAAGGCTCTTTGCATTCAACCTATCAGCAACCTATCGCTCTTCACACAGGAAAACCGACATACCTGGCTTCCAAACTCAAAAAGGAAGAACAAACAAGGAACCTCAGGAGCACCAACACCCTTCTTCTCATTCCAACGAAAGCTCGCAAATAAAAAACCCGGTCTCGTTCCTTCTCAGGAAATGCGCCCAAAATCTGGAACTCCATACCAGTCCACATCAGGACTAATTCCTCCTTTGTAAACTTCAAAAGCCAGCTCAAAGTCCTCTTCCTCAACTGATCTCATCCGAAGGGAGAGATGCCTCGTAATGTGACAGAGCCCCTCTACCAAAAGAATCCTGCCAAGCACAGAACCTAGACAATACAATAATAAGGCCTTCCATCTCCTGCTCTTTCTTGTTTGACACGTCCACAAGACAGCTGGAACAAGATTTGACACAAGACAATGCTGTTTATTATAATACTGTATAACTGATTGCATCACGATATATGTTGTAAAGAGCTCCAATATCTCCGGATCTGGCTAGCGCTATATAAAACCCTTAAATAATACAAAATAAATAGCTTATCAGTTTTATTACTTTCAACACAAAAGATCTGCTGTGCATTCAAGACTGTTCTCTCTTCTTTGTTGGTTAACACTAAATGTAATTGTGAGCTTACGCCTATGCACATATCTGCCAATAAGCTTGTTGATTTATGCCATTTGTCTAGCGCCTTCTACAGGTTATACTGAGATTTGCAACTTCCCAGTGACCTCTGCCATCCCTGTTATCAACCTCTCACATCCCCCTAGGTCAACCTCTCCCATCACTGGACATGGTCAGAGATTGAGAGGTCGCCCATTTCAGCCCGTATCATATCATTCATAATGTCTGCTGACACCAGATTTTGCAGGATCTGATTTCAACAGGTGTATAACTTATCGGTATAGGGAAAAAAAAGAGTATTCCTTCATCATTGGGTCTACTGTTCTTCAATTGTTCGAAAGCTCTTCCAGTTTCTGCTTAGCTTTCCGGGAAATTCCCATCTTCCGATTGGTAACGCTGGCACTGGGGCAATGACCGAGGGGCCGGTACCTAAATTCAAGCTGTGGGCTGCTTTTTTGAGCAGCCTGGGGGCTGATTTGGGCGGTTTCTACGTTGTTCGATACCACCAGCGGCCCAGTGGGTGCCCGAGTGGCCTTTCTGGAGGTAAATGGGCGTCCATTACCTCCCTCTCAATATATGCATAACGAGAGGGAGCAGGGGGCCTGAGCAAAAGTGGCCTAACTTATTTTCAGGTATATTTCACCAGTGTGAACTAATCCGTGCATTTTTTTTTAAACCCCCCCCCCCTTTTTTTAATATATTTTGCCGAAGCAGTGTTTTGCAGTAAGGCAAAATGTAAATGTGGGCCACTTTATTTTTAGCGCGCCCGTAATGATTTTTAATCCCAATTCAACCCTGGAAATCACTGTATGTGTCCCTTTTCTGGATCTATCAAAATTCCTGGACATCAACATGCTACGGTTGTCACCAATTAAAAGTATGCCTTCTATTACTCTTGCTAACCATTAAGGAATCTGACCAAAGATTTTGATTTGTCTTATGTCTGTGCAAATCTGAGGGCATGGTAAGTAGGCAACTTTGCCTTTTCCCCTTTTGAACGAACACTTTTGTCTTTTTAACTGTCTTTCCATTGAAAGGGAAAACTTTTCCTGTCTTCCTCTGCCTTTTTCTCATTTCCCTGGCCCTTGCCACCCCTTTCATGTCCTTTGGTTCGTTCATCCTGACTGGAGTAGCATGTTATGGCATGTGACCATTGGGGGTGTGGTGGCTTTCATGTGGAGCACTACTAAGAGGTGCTTGTGAGGTACTTCGGGAGTGGAATAAAGAAGAATTGTTGCAACTATACTTTGGAGTCATGTACATATAATTGCAACAAGGATGAGCATCCAAGCTTTCAAGGGGGAGCTCCTCACTTTTACACAGTACAGAGATCCTGTCTCATTTACTCTGCGAAGTGCCTTTATAATTTGGAGACCCTTAAGGAGCTGTGAGTGCTCATTTTGATGAGAGTACTGTTCGCCAGGTCTGGTGCCTTAGTGGACTAATGCGTGAACTGTGGGATGCTTGTGTTTGACCTTGCGGTCATAGGTTCAAATCTTGGATGGTCCATTCAGCCTTTCATCCTTCTGAGTTAGATAAAATGAGTGCCATTGAGTTGGTAACAATAAACAGCTGTTATTCAGCGCCAAGATACCCTTGGGTGAATGAGCACTTTACAAATACACGGTATATTATGTAGACTCTTCTCATGGGTAATGCCTCATTAGGGGAAGAAAGTGAGCATACCATAATGTGAAGCATCCTCTGAACTTTGTGTCATTAAAGTCCTGTAGTGCTGTTCATGTCTGCATGAGACCACATACTGCCTTTCACCCGGAGAGGGGCGGCCTCTATTTCAACATTTTACATCGAGCACAGCTCTCGATTTCCCACACTTCTATGTCCGATAGCTACCTACGAGCAGGAGTCCCATGCACAGCACTTTTTTAAACCAGCAGTCTATTCACGAGCGCTGCTACAGTACTGCCACTTACATTTATACTGTGTTCGTTGAGTTCACTTTAACTCTCTATTCCACTGCGTCCTTGTGAGTAGAGGACAGCTCTGTAGTGCAGTTTCAAGGCACAGTGGATTCTATCCTCGGAGCCTGAGAAGCCTTAGCAACCCTCATAGAAAGACATTTTCCTTTAGTCATTGTATGTTGGGTGTCATTACTTACATCTTGTGGCCCTTCACAATTGTTGCACTTTGATTTTTTTCCTTCATTTCCTTCCAGTCTTTACTGCAGAGTATGTAAGGGTGCCGAGGGTTATGCACTGCAATGTAGTCAGTTATTTCTTCACAGGGCCGGAAGAGGGAGGAGTCCCTCTATGTTTAAAAACCACTGCACATTAAACTTTAATATGCAGTGTTTTGTAAAAAGAGAGGGACTGCTCCCTCTTCCAGGCCTGTTTAGAAACCAACCACTGCAAATTAACCCCTTTCGTGCTCGCGTTGGCCAACGGCCGTCACAAGCACGACCTCGCTAGTGCTGCGCACGTCCGTTGGCCGACGTAGCCCCGCCACTCATTAGAACTCCTGCACCGCAGCGGAATTTGAAGCACGATTAAGGAGTTCATTTCGCATGGGGAGTGGAGGAATGTATCAGTAATTCACCAAATTCCTTCGATTCTGCTGGAGGCACTAAAAAATACACCCAAACCTATATCAGATGTGGCAATCCTGAGCAATTGGCAAATAGCAATTCTCGTTATGCCAAAACCACTTCATGCAAGAAATACTGGACACTTTGTCCATCTGTAAACAAGTTAATGTAGACCAGTCAAACTCGAAGTTGGAGAACCGGGTTCGAGTTTCGACAAGGACGCTCAACGTCCTGATGTTCTGTGCAAATCACTTAATCTCCCTGTGCCCAACGAAATGAATGCTGGTGCTCATGTAAAGAGCTCAGATACCTTGGGGTCGAGTTTGGCTATATAACCCTCCCCCACAAAAAAAGAATGTTTTAGATACTTTAGGTGGAGAGATTAACAAGCTTGTTTTCCCGGTTTTGAAGTGTGGAATCAGTCAAGAGTAAGATTTTGTTGATGATCATGATGTAGAAGTATCTGCTGGATCTTTTTGACCTTTTACTTTCATTGACAAGAGTGTATGGAAAGGTTCTTCAACAAAGAGGACTATACTTTGGAGACTTCTAAATAAGAACATCATTTCCCAAGCTGGATTGTTAGTAACGTGTATTAACTTCAAAGACTCATCCACAATGGGAAAGGTATATGCCAAGGAACTAAGGCCCAATTTACTTTGGTGGAGACACCTTTGCGATCAAGTTAGCTACCAATGCAGATAAACGGTCTTCCTGGTAGGAAAAAAAAGTTAGCTAATGAAGCGAGGAGCCCAGTGTATTTTAGATTGGTTTCATTTGTTTAAAAAAAGATTTCAGCAGAAGAAATCGAACTAAACAGCAATACCATCCCAATCCCCCTGCTTATGATGAAACTCCTGAAAGATTATTTGAACAGATAGGGTGAGGGTGTCCTTGAGGCAACTGTGTCTTTAGAATCGTTTCCCCCTATAGTAAATGCGGGTAGCAGGGGGGAGCAAAGGAATTAGATTGTGTGTCAATCTAAAGAAACTCAATTCCAAGATCAGCAGATGGCAATCTTTTACCCAGAATTGATTTGCTCAGCTTTGTCAACAATGTCTAGTTTTAGCTTATTTGACTTCTCATAAATCTATCACCACATAGAGCTCCATCTAGTTTTGTGACCTATTACCTCGTTTACATGCTTTTATGTTCAGACTTCCAAATTTCAGGGACTGGTGCTGCATGTCTTAAAAGACATTAAAAAGTATACTTTCAAAATTATATTTTAATTTTAGAGGAAGATGTAGCTCAGGATAACAAAACATTGGGGTCTATTCTAGAAAGATAAGGTGTAGCTGGTCTAACTGTCAAAATAGACAAATGTGAAGAAAGAACCTCTTACCAATGACAAGAGTCCTTAACATCTTTACTTTAAATTGCCAATGTTGATTTTCCTCTACAATATCTCCTCAAAAATGTTGTTTTCTCTAGGTCAAATAAATGTTAGAAGGTGTTCAACGAAATCAAAGATGGTTTTTGTTTTTGGGTTGGTTAGTGATTGCCAGGAAGACCACCAATGCGGTCTTAAAAGGTCTTGGAGCTACACTGTTTTAAATTGTGGAGGAAGAACATGTAATCGTTTTCATCTCTAGGTCCTTAAAAGGTACTGTATGCACCTATTCATTTGCTCAAGAGAGGCTTTGGGATGTTTCTGGGTCATTAAATAATTTGGGGCTTCCAATGGGATGCACTTTCAGAGAATGTATTGACGACATCCCTTAATCTCTACTTTACCCATCAATTTGTTAACAACTTCGATGAACATGCACGTGTTCAATATTTAGATTGCAATAGCTTTCAACAAAAAGTAAATTATGGAACAAACTCGTCAAAAGTAGGTTATGAAAAATATGACAAGAATAAATTGCGTTTTATAAGTGAACTTACACATTGAGTATCATTTTGCTTTGAGAGGGCAGAACCTTATAGCACTTGCAAGGCATATAGGTAGTAATACAGGTCATGTGGGACTGTGCATTTTTCCTGTTCACACCTCCGCCCAGAGCAGACTTTGTTTCTGATCTCTGAGAGCTAAGGGTGTCACCACAGGGGGGCGGAAACCTGTCTAGGGTGGCTGACTGGCCGGGGACAGTCAGCGAATACACTAGTAGTCAGTAGTTTTTTAGTAGACACCTCTAAGGTGCCCTTTGGGTGCATTTCTTAATAAATCCAACACTGGCATCAATGTGGGTATATTAAGAAGAGATGTTTAGTAAAAAAAACATCTAGGGGTACAGTGAAGCCATCTGTAGCTATGGCACTCATAATCATGGGTGTCTAGCCCATGTACTCGATGTGGCTTCTCTGTGCACTTGTGGTATCGAAGAATGAACTTAGATATCACAGGGACACATCCACTGATTCAGATATGCCCACACATGGCTATAGTGCACCCTGCCTTAGGGCTGTTAGGCCCGACATAGGGGTGACTTACCAAGACAACATGCAGTTGGTCGTCAGACATAGTATACAGGGATGTGTGCCATGTCCTCTTTTCATTTTTCTTTGTATTAAGACACACAGAATGAAATTACAACTTGCATGAGCTTGGTCAGGGGTCCGTTAGGTGGCATAATTTGTTCTGCAGTCCTTCGAAAACCTTAGATCCAATGCCCTTTGTACCAGGGGTACCACTGAATAGGGATTTACATGGAGCCGAAAGTAGTGCCAGTTGTGGAACAATGGTACAGTTTAGGGAAAAAAACACTGGTACTGGGTACATGGTTAGCAGGAACCCAATACACTTCCAGTCAAAGTTGCATCAGATACCTGGCAAAAAGTGGGGTTAACCATGTAAAACAAACATTTGCAATGCAATAGGTCTCGCATTAGGAAAGCGTGAGCTATTGGTATTGTAAATGACAATTTTTTTAAATATGTGTTGGCTTTGAAAATATATAAATTAATAGCATTGTTATTCACAAAGCCAATAGCTTACACTTTCCAAATGCAAGTCCTATTGGCTATGGCAATGCTTATTGGTAGCAAGCAAGGACAGTGCTGTTGTGGTGCTGAGTGATTATGTGGTTGGGCTGAGGGATGTGGTGGTGTATTAGAGCGATGTGGTGGTGTATTAGATTAGTGGTGGTGTATTAGATTAGTGGTGGTGTATTAGATTAGTGGTGGTGTATTAGATTAGTGGTGGTGCCCCTGAATGATGTGGTGGAGCCCCTGAGTGATGTGGTGGTGCCCCTGAGTGATGTGGTGGTGCCCCTGAGTGATGTGGTGGTGCCCCTGAGTGATGTGGTGGTGTTCCTGAGTGATGTGGAGGTGTTCCTGAGTGATGTGGAGGTGTCCCTGAGTGAATTGGTGATGCCCCTGAGTGATGCGGTGGTGCACCTGAGTGGTGTCCCCGAGTGATGTGGTGGTGTCCCCGAGTGATGTGGTGGTGTCCCCGAGTGATGTGGTGGTGTCCCCGAGTGGTGTCCCCGAGTGATGTGGTGGTGTCCCCGAGTGATGTGGTGGTGTCCCCGAGTGATGTGGTGGTGTCCCCGAGTGATGTGGTGGTGTCCCCGAGTGATGTGGTGGTGTCCCCGAGTGATGTGGTGGTGTCCCCGAGTGATGTGGTGGTGTCCCCGAATGATGTGGTGGTGTCCCCGAATGATGTGGTGGTGCCCCCGAGTGATGTGGTGGTGCTCCCGAGTGATGTGGTGGTGCTCCCGAGTGATGTGGTGGTGCCCCCGAGTGATGTGGTGGTGCTCCCGAGTGATGTGGTGGTGCCCCCGACTGATGTGGTGGTGCCCCCGACTGATGTGGTGGTGCCCCCGAGTGATGTGGTGGTGCCCCCGAGTGATGTGGTGGTGCCCCCGAGTGATGTGGTGGTGCCCCCGAGTGATGTGGTGGTGCCCCCGAGTGATGTGGTGGTGCCCCCGAGTGATGTGGTGGTGCCCCCGAGTGATGTGGTGGTGTCCCTGCATGATGTGGTGGTGTCCCTGAGTGATGTGGTGGTGTCCTTGAGTGATGTGGTGGTGTCCCCGAGTGATGTGGTGGTGTCCCCGAGTGCTGTGGTGGTTCCCCTGAGTGATGTGGTGGTGTCCCCGAGTCATGTGGTGGTGTCCCCAAGTCATGTGGTGGTGTCCCTGAGTCATGTGGTGGTGCCCGTGAGTGGTGCCCCTGAGTGATGTGGTGGTGCCCCTGAGTGATGTGGTGGTGCCCCTGAGTGATGTGGTGGTGCCCCTGAGGGATGTGGTGGTGCCCCTGAGGGATGTGGTGGTGCCCCTGAGTGATGTGGTGGTGTCTCTGAGTGATGTGGTGGTGCCCCAGAGTGATGTGGTGGTGCCCCAGAGTGATGTGGTGGTGCCCCAGAGTGATGTGGTGGTGCCCCAGAGTGATGTGGTGGTGCCCCAGAGTGATGTGGTGGTGCCCCTGAGTGATGTGGTGGTGCCCCTGAGTGATGTGGTGGTGCCGCTGAGTGATGTGGTGGTGCCCCTGAGTGATGTGGTGGTGCCCCTGAGTGATCTGGTGGTGCCCCTGAGTGATGTGGTGGTGCCCCTGAGTGATGTGGTGGTGCCCCTGAGTGATGTGGTGGTGCCCCTGAGTGATGTGGTGGTGCCCCTGAGTGATGTGGTGGTGCCCCTGAGTGATGTGGTGGTGCCCCTGAGTTATGTGGTGGTGCCCCTGAGTTATGTGGTGGTGCCCCTGAGTTATGTGGTGGTGCCCCTGAGTTATGTGGCGGTGTTCCTGAGTGATGTGGCGGTGTCCCCGAGTCATGTGGTGGTGTCCCCGAGTCATGTGGTGGTGTCCCTGAGTCATGTGGTGGTGCCCGTAAGAAGTGCCCCTGAGTGATGTGGTGGTGTCCTTGAGTGATGTGGTGGTGTCCCTGAGTGATGTGGTGCAGCAGCACAGAGACAGAAGTTAAGAACACGCAGGGTTGAGTGCTACAAAGCGCGTTCAGTTTATCAAAGCACAGAATGATGGAGCAGGGAACAAGCAAGGGGAAACAGGAAAACACAGGAAGAGTGTCTAATGATAGAGGCAGCGAGGGCTGGGGCTTGGACAGCAATCAAGTACGGGGTCGAGAAGGCACTGAATGGGAGAACAAGGAAAACACCCAGGGCCAAGGAAGGAAGATGCAAGCACACGGAAGAGCAGGCGGATGGGGCTTGGACAGCAATCAAGTACGGGGTCGAGAAGGCACTGAATGGGTGAACACAGAAAACACCCAGGGCCAAGGAAGGAAGATGCAAGCACACGGGAGAGCAGGCGGAGACAAGCTCTCTGCATTGCTGTGTTAGGTGGCGGGGGAGCGGGAGCGCATTCCTTTGAAGTCTGATGCGGGGGCAGGGGGAGCGGCAGCCTTTGAAGTCTGATGTGAGGCACAGACTAATGATGGTGTGTGACGTGGCTGGCGTTGTGCACACGCATTGATCACATGAACTGTGTCTAATCCGCCGTTTTGGCAGACTGTTTCAGTTCATAAGGCTTTATTTCGAAACATAAAAACAATGTCCATAAAATCACAGCAAATACAAGCAGGGAACATTCATCAGTAAAAGAGCATAATAAAAAGTCCATATGAATAGTTAAAAAAATCATACTTTTCCTGGCCCTAATCACTTCCAAAAGAAAAGTAGCAGTAAAAAAGCAGATATCAACATGATTTAAATTAAAAAGCAATTTCAAGGCATCATGAACTGTCCTAACACCAAACTTAAAGACAGGTTTTAAGAAGGCGATACGAAAATTTTCATATAACTTACATATCAGAACAAAGTGCAGAGTGCTTTGTGCGGAGCTATTGGAAAGGGGCGACCACTCGGTCCCCCCGAACGTATGGTGGAGTACCCCGATCCCCCCGGGAAGCCATTTTGGGCGGGAGGCGCGTCTCGGCTGGTATGCCCAAAGCGGCGTAGCCGGGGCGCGCTTTTTCCCGCCCAAGAGTGGGCTGTCCTAGACACTGAAGCCGTCAGCCACGCCCCCGGAGGCGGGAGGAGGCGGGTTTACGCCCGCCCAAAGAAGAATAAAAGGAGCGGTAATACAAGGAAGCATCCTCTTGTTCCTGTGCTCTGAAGCTGCACCTCCTCGCTGCACGTGAGCTCGAGACGGAACGAAGAGCCAATTTTGAAATTTGTAATTTCTCTCTTTTCTCTTCTAGCACTGCAAATCTAGTCCAGGACCTTCCACCTACGTGGGGAAAATGCCGGGCAAAAGAGTCGCAAAGAAGGTCAGCACCGACCAAATGCTCCGGATGTTGGTGAAAGACATGGCAGAGATGAAGAGGGAAATGGCGGCCAGGGACGGTGCGGGAAGGCCAAAAAGATCCAGCCCGGTGGAGGTCCCGGCCGGGAGAAGGAAGAGGGCCAGGAATGGGGCAGATGAGGACGAGGTCCCAGTTCCGGAGGCTCCCCCGGCGAGCCCTCCTAGACCAGCGGAGACTCCCGCGCCGGCTCCCCTTGAAGGCCAACCGATCCCCGTGGTGGTTACCCCAGTGAACGAGGGGGACATGCCCCCGGAGTTGGCCGCCCAGCTGGCGGCATGGTTGGGTAATAGCAGCGGGGGTTCCGTGGCTCCGGGGGACACGGCAGAGGAGGCCAAGCAATTAATGAGGCAGTTGCGGCAGTCACGGGAGGCCGCAAAACCACCTTGTCCTTTTGTTTCCCCTCAGGCTCCAGTAGGTCAACCCGCAGCGGGCACGAGTTCGGCAGCAACTGCGGTTACAGCTTCTAGCTCAGGTAAGCAGCTAATGCCGATTGCGGGGAAGGGGTCTGTACCCTCGAGAAGGGAGAAATTGGCTCAGCATATCCCGATGGAAATCAAAGAACGGATATGGGCTGAGAAATATGTAAACATGTTTTCCTTGCTAACTGATCATTACGAGATTGAGCATGTGAAAGTTCAGAAAGAGCTTATGCATCCGAGTGTTTGGCGCGCCAAAATGGCCGCTTTTAGAGTCGATGAGACGATAGGTAATTGGGGCAGAGCATTTGGCATATTCACTTCAATTATGGGGGAACGGAGACCTGAACTGTTGGCCGAGTTTCCCGTGTACCAGACACGTATTATGGAGTTTTCTCAGACATATGCGGGCAATGAGTGGTTTTTGCTATGATAATATTTTTCGCAAGGCTAAGGAGTTCGACACGTGCCTGACGTGGGATTGTTACGACTCCATTTCTTGGCAAAAAATGGAGAACTCAGGCATGTTAAAGGCGCCATTGTTGGGGGGGAACGGGGGTGAGTTTTCCCGCCATTCATCTGGGGCGCCCTTTCGGGCGGGGGCAAGTAATGAGCATCACCCAAGGGCGAATGGCAATACAGGTAAGAAAGGGGTATGCTGGAATTTTAACAGGGGAAAGTGTACGAGGCCCCAGGGGTCATGCAAGTTTAGGCACGACTGTGGGGGGTGTGGACAGTCCTCGCATCCCGAGACCATGTGCAGAGCCAAAACGGGTGATAACGGAAGTAGGGGAAGCGCCAAACAGGTCTGACATAGTCCGAGGGGCGCCTTTACCTACACCAGTTGATACCATGGCAATGATTCCTTGGCTCAGTGAATACCCGGATCATGTCTCCGCTGGGGTGTTGCGAGACGGTTTTTCCTATGGTTTCCGCATCCCGGTGGGGATTTTTCAGGGTAAAGCGCATTGTAGGAACCAACTATCGGTCCTGCAGAATACGGCGGTGGTGCAAGCGAAGATTGGGAAAGAGGTGACCCGGGGTCGGGTTGGGGGACCATTCGACGTGCCACCAGTTCCTAATTTTGTTTGTTCACCCTTGGGAGTGGTCCCCAAGAGGGACCCGGGTGAGTTTAGACTGATACATAATTTGTCAGCTCCGAGAGGTCTGTCGGTTAATGATGCGATAGACCCGGAGGTTTGTTCGGTGCGGTACGCATCCTTCGATGATGCCGTCGCCATGTTGAATCGCCTGGGGCCCGGAGCGCTGATGGCCAAGTCAGACATCGAGTCAGCGTTCCGGTTGCTCCCGGTACACCCAGACGATCAGTGTCTCCTGGGCTTTATGTTTCAGGGGCACTATTACATGGATAAATGTATGCCAATGGGCTGTTCCATATCTTGTGCTTATTTTGAGAAATTCAGTTGTTTCCTGCAATGGGCATTAACAAGAATGACGGGGTTTCAGCATGTTATGCATTATCTTGACGATTTTCTGTTCCTGGGGGCTGCCGGGGATACAGAATGTGCACAGGCTTTAAAAGAATTTTGTGGTCTGATGAGTCAGTTTGGTGTGCCATTGGCGCCAGGTAAGACTGTGGGGCCATCAACTTCGCTCGAGTTTCTTGGAGTAGAGCTCGATTCCGAAGAAGGTTGCTCCTGGTTGCCCGAAGAAAAGGTGCGGAAATTCAGGGCCTCGCTTGAGGCATGCATTAGGGAGACTAAGGTGAACTTGCATCAATTGCAACAGACTGTGGGTCAGTTGAATTTTGCCCTTAGAATAATGCCAATGGCCCGCCCTTTTTCCCGCTCGATTGCACAAGCCATGGTCGGTCTTAAAGAGGGGCACCACCGCACGAGGCTCTCGGCAGAGATTCGCCAGGACATGCGCATTTGGTTGGCATTCCTGGCGGATTTCAATGGTCGGGTTGTCTGGACCAAGCCGGCGGTGTCCTCCGAGGAGTTGGGGCTGTGGACAGATTCGGCGGGGAGTATAGGCTTTGGCGCCATATTTGGCAATCACTGGTCGGCTCAAACGTGGCCGTCATGGTGGCACGAGTGTGGGCTTACAAGTAACATTGCTTTTCTCGAACTGTTCCCTATTCTGGTGGCTTTGAAAACATGGCCTGAGGGGTTTAGGGATCACTCTGTGGTGTTCTGGTCTGATAACATGACCGTGGTTGAGTGTATCAATAGTCAGGCAGCACGATGCAAATGGATTCTGAGGTTGCTCAAAGAAATTGTTTTACTATGTATGCAATTGAACGTGCTCTTTAGAGCGAGGCATGTGCCAGGGGTGCTGAATCAGGCTGCTGATGCGCTTTCTCGTTTCCGTATGCAGGCCTTCTGGGGTTTTCTGCCCACAGCGGACCCGGTGGCGGCACTATTTCCCGAAGCTCTCTGGTCTCTCGGTGCCCCGAACTACAAAACCTCGTGGGAGAGAGTTTAGCACCCAGGACAAGGAAGGCATATGAAGGGGCGTTCCGTTCCTATGGGTCCTTTTTGGGTTCTGCTAGGGGGGAGCTTTGGGGCCAGGAAGAATGTGTCATAAAGTTTTTACTGTCATTACGCAGGGCAGGCAAATCGGTGGCCACGGCCCAGAGGCATCGGGCCGCCATTTCCTTCATGGCGCGGGCCCATGGTATCCAGGACCCTACAGCGTCTTTCGTAGTACAGAAAGCGCTGCGTGGGTGGCAACGCCTTGAGGGTCGCAGAGTAGATGAAAGGCACCCGATAGGTCTGGATAGGTTGGCCCTGTTACTTTCCGTACTCCCTGCGACATGTTCATCCCAGTCGGAAACAGTGTTATTCCGGGCCGCTTTTGCATTAGCATTCCATGGGGCTATGCGGGTAAGCGAACTGGTGGCAAAAAACAAGCAGGATACGGGGGGTGGACTGTGCCGAGAGCACATTCAAGTAAAGGGGGAGACGATGATTGTCTCGTTTGTCAGGTCCAAGACCGATCAGGGGGCGATCGGGGACAGTGTAGTAGTCCAGCGGATTCCCGGTTCTCCCATGTGCCCGGTTGCATGCGTTGAGGAGTATTTGGCGCAGAGGGCGGCATCATGGGGGGGGACCTTGCTGAGGCATGCAGATGCCACCCCACTGACGAGGTTTCAGTTCCAGCGGGTGCTTGCAATGGCAATTTCGGCCGCGGGCTTGAACCCGGGCGAGTTTGGGACCCATTCCTTCCAGATAGGGGCTGCTACAGAGGCTACAGCCAGGGGTCTGAGTGTGGAAAAGGTGAAACAGTTGGGGCGTTGGTCCTCGAATTGTTACAAAAGGTATGTGCGGTTGCACATGTTGTGAAGCTGATATCATGTACTCACGCTTCTTGTCTTTGTTTGGTTACAGTTTCGCAAACCTACGAGGCGGGGCGGACTGTGCAGTCGACCCGACACCTGGGAACCAGCGGTCAGAGATCACCGGCTGAGGAAAGAGTGGTGTGGGTCGTGGGCCACTCATACGTGAGGCGTGCCGCGGACGTATTCAAGGCAGGTGACATGATTCACACGGCTGGGGAATACGGGTACAGGGTGACCTTCTACGGAAGGGGCGGGCTCTGTATTGACCAGTTTCAACCTTTTCTTGAGGGTTTGTTAGGGCGGACAAGGTCACCGCCATCTATAATCATAGTACATCTTGGGGGCAATGATTTGGTGACCACTGGTAGACGACTACTTCTCGAGGCGATACTATCCACAGTAAGTTGGTTGGCGAGAAGGGTTCCAGGGTGCACGATTGCATGGTCCCATATGATTCCACAAAAGGTGTGGCGGGGGGCTAATTCAGTGTCTGCTATAAATCATTCTGTGAAAAAGGTGAATAACAAGCTTGGTAGACTGTTCCGTACCAGTACATTGCATTCGATTCCTCATGGTTGTATCAGGGGGGACAATATGTTTCTAGAGGATGGGGTCCATTTGTCCCGGGTGGGGAATTCTTTACTCATAGGAGACCTCGTAGCCTGGTTAAGGAGTTTACAGCATGACCTTTAGGTAGGAGTTTTGTGGGGGGTCCGGATAGCCGGTCAACTATCCGGCCTGTGGCGGTAAGGTCATGATCGGTGAGCAGTCATTGGAAGATCCCTAGGGGGGGGCGTCACCCATTACGGATGGGAGCGCCCGGGGGGAGGTGGCCATTGGCCCCTCAACGGGGAGGCGGTCCCTTCTAAAGGACGGGACGCCTAAAGGAAAGGGAAGGCGGTCAAGGCCCCTCCCTGGATAGGAGGGGCTACGGGCCCCTCCTGGGAATTTCCCGGGGCCAGGACATCTGCGACGGCAGATGTGGTAAGTTGTGTGGGGTGGGGAGGGGGGTCTACGCTACCTTCTAGACACCTCACACGAGTCCTCGGACGACCACGTAGATGGCGTCGAGTTAACAGGGGCCCCCGTCAAGACAAGGGAAATTGGTATGGCACATGAGGTGCAGACCTCTGTGCGGCCGCCCCTCACAAGTGAGGGGGGAGTTCCGGTTTAGGGATCTGACACCGGTTACGACCTTGCCGTTGGCCCTTAACGTTAGGATGTACAATTTCAATTTGAAATGCATTTGTAAGGATGTTAGTATCGGCTAGGAGAACCTTTGTATTAGAAATGTGTTAAGGTTAGCCAAAACATCGTAATGTGGATATGAAATTGTACATGATATGAAACTGTTATTTTAATGTTTTAATTTTGTTTCATATTTTAATAAATACGGCCGGGAGGGTAACTCCCTCCCTCCTTCCAAAAGTTCAGAACTGTTTCCGGTTTCCCAATTCTTGGGGATTGTGTTGAGAGGGGGTGGCGGGTATCTCAGCCATATGGAAAGGGGCGACCACTCGGTCCCCCCGAACGTATGATGGAGTACCTCGATCCCCCCGGGAAGCCATTTTGGGCGGGAGGCGCGTCTCGGCTGGTATGCCCAAAGCGGCGTAGCCGGGGCACGCTTTTTCCCGCCCAAGAGTGGGCTGTCCTAGACACTGAAGCCGTCAGCCACGCCCCCGGAGGCGGGAGGAGGCGGGTTTACGCCCGCCCAAAGAAGAATAAAAGGAGCGGTAATACAAGGAAGCATCCTCTTGTTCCTGTGCTCTGAAGCTGCACCTCCTCGCTGCACGTGCGCTCGAGACGGAACGAAGAGCCAATTTTGACCCACCCACCAGCCCCTGAAGACAGCAAGTTGTTTTGGAATAAAGTCAATTGACGTAGTAGTTGTTTTCTTACAGGTTGTTCTGAATAAAGTTTGTGATTCTGTTTGCAATAAAGTGGATAATCCTTCGCAGTATGCTTTATTAAAGACTTGCATCAGAGTGATCAGTAATGTTTTTAGAGAGTTATACTTGAACTGCTTGAGGTATAAATGTCTTTTTTTTCTCTTTAGTAATTAATCTTGTCGTATTTATTGTTTGGTCGGGCGGTAAGGTCATGATCGGTGAGCAGTCATTGGAAGATCCCTAGGGGGGGGCGTCACCCATTACGGATAGGAGCGCCCGGGGGGAGGTGGCCATTGGCCCCCCAACGGGGAGGCGGTCCCTTCTAAAGGACGGGACGCCTAAAGGAAAGGGAAGGCGGTCAAGGCCCCTCCCTGGATAGGAGGGGCTACGGGTCCCTCCTGGGAATTTCCCGGGGCCAGGACATCTGCGACGGCAGATGTGGTAAGTTGTGTGGGGTGGGGAGGGGGGTCTACGCTACCTTCTAGACACCTCACACGAGTCCTCGGACGACCACGTAGATGGCGTCGAGTTAACAGGGGCCCCCGTCAAGACAAGGGAAATTGGTATGGCACATGAGGTGCAGACCTCTGTGCGGCCGCCCCTCACAAGTGAGGGGGGAGTTCCGGTTTAGGGATCTGACACCGGTTACGACCTTGCCGTTGGCCCTTAACGTTAGGATGTACAATTTCAATTTGAAATGCATTTGTAAGGATGTTAGTATCGGCTAGGAGAACCTTTGTATTAGAAATGTGTTAAGGTTAGCCAAAACATCGTAATGTGGATATGAAATTGTACATGATATGAAACTGTTATTTTAATGTTTTAATTTTGTTTCATATTTTAATAAATACGGCCGGGAGGGTAACTCCCTCCCGCCTTCCAAAAGTTCAGAACTGTTTCCGGTTTCCCAATTCTTGGGGATTGTGTTGAGAGGGGGTGGCGGGTATCTCAGCCATATGTCACATGGGCACGCGCCCTCTGGGTGTTTGTTCAGGAAGGGAAAGCCACCAAATGGTGCACAATCCCCAACCTCATCCGAGTCAAAACAAATCAGTGGGACGCTCTATTAACATGCCTTAGATAAGGTTGAAAACCCGCACTTTCGTTATATTTGGCATAGAAGGAACAAGTGGATAAATTAGCTCCATTACATCGCCCCTGCTCAGACTTATACATTAAAAAAGCATTCTTCAGTCCAGCTTTAGAAAAGTCGGAGGCTGCTAGGCTGTCCCCCTTAACATCAATTCCAATGATCTCCTTAAAGGTGTTAATTACATATTTAGCCCCTTCGATGTTCATGACGAGCTCAGCTTGTCATGAGGCACAGTAGAGCTGTGCTGATGACGAGCTGAGCTCGTCATGAACAATGGGCTTTCAAAGTCTCTCAGCACAGGAGGGGAAAACCATTAGCAGCCAAGGTGTTAATCCAGGGGATCTTTAGATAATTGTCAAGGGAAAGACAGTCCCCTATAATAGCTCTGTTTAAGGACGTTTCTTCCTTCGCCCACACAGCACGCCATAACGTTAGAGGTCCTAAAGCAATTAAATCATACAGATGGGGCATTCCTAGTTCCTTGTGGACTAAATCATTAGAAGGTGATTTAGGTAAGCAAAAAAGTATTTTAAGGAAACAGTTTTCCTCCACCTGGAGACCACTTACAGATGCGAAACCCCATATCCCAGCTCCATAAATTGCAATCGATCGGGATCTCGCCTCATAAATCTTAAGCATGTCTTCAATACACCTATCTCCCAATTTAGTGGCAAATTTGCATACCCCATGTGCGCTCTTCGCCATTTTGGCCCTAACGTTATTGAGCTCACAACCCCAGCCTTTATTTTTAGAAAACGTAATGCCCAGGTAGCAAAAATTGTGCACAAGTTGGACCTTCTGGCCATCAATAAAATATGGGTGATGTTTCCCCCTACCTTTACCACATTCCATAACATAAGTTTTGGATTTGTTAATGACCAGTTTACGTTCACCAATAAAAAGAGAAAACCTATCCATAAGTTGTTGCAAACCCAGGGGAGTCCTTGACAGCAGCACTGCGTCATCCGAGTATAATAATACCGGGACGTCGATATTATTAACTTTAGGGGCGTCTGCCACAATAGTTTTAAGAACTTTATCAACTTCATTGATAAAAAAAGAGTAAAAAGAAGGGGGGCGATAACGCACCCCTGCCCAATGCCCCGCCCTATCCTAAATTTGGGTGTATATTCCCCACTTGGGCCATAACGGACACTCGTACATAGGTTGGCATAGACACGTGCTAGGAAATAGACAATGCCCTCAGGCGCTCCCAGTTCTAACAGTTTGGCCCAGAGAATGCCATGGTCCATCAGGTCGAAGGCGCTACTCAAATCCGCAAAGCAGAGGTAGAGAGAGCCTGACTTTGCCTGGGTATACTTCCCTATCAAGAGTTCAAGATTGAGGCATTGTTCGATGGTTCCCCTCCCCTGCCTGAAACCATATTGGCAGTCTGCAAGAATATTATTTGAGGTGGCCCACTCTTCCAATCTTGTAAGTAAAACCCGGCTCATAATTTTTACAGAAGAGTCCAATAGCGAGTTGGGGCGATAATTCTTCACCTCCCCCCTGTCACCTTTCTTGTAAATTGGGACAATGATGGATTCCTCCCACAAGGGAGGAACCCCATAACAGACTGCAGCATTAAAAACTTTGGTTAACAAAGTACCCCAGAGCTCAAGGATAAATTTATATACGTCAATAGGTACCCCGTCAGGGCCCTGGGCTTTGCCCCCTTTACTGGCACTGATGCTATCATCAACTTCCGTTAGAGTAATATTTAGTGGAACAACAGGCCACGTGCCATCACGAACCCTAGCCCAACCCTCCGAGTCAAAAATACCTGAAAAGTGAGTGACCCAGGAGTCAGAATCAACATTTGAAGTCAATTCGGGGACTTTGTCGTCCCGTAAGAACGAACCATTCACTGTGGTCCAGAATAGCGTATTATTGGAAGTTTCTGCTGCCAGAGCCAAGTTATCCCAGGCTTCCAGCTGTAGTTCCTTCTTTCTACGCTTAACTTCCTCCTGGTAGATAAATCTAAGTTGTGTTACCACACTCGTTACTCTCGGTTTTACAGTGAGTGCCTCCTTCAACTTTTTCAGTGCGAGGGTGCAGGCATGGTCAAACCACCCCCTCTGTCGGTCAGTTTTCCCCTTGCCATTTTTGGTCATCACTCTCTCAGTAAGAGCATTAATAGTAATAAAATGAGCTACAGTCTTACTATTGTCCACATCACTGTCCAGGATGGCAATAATATCTGAAAAACAGTTCCGGACGATGACAGTAGACATTGTTTCTGCTTTGTCCCCCTTCCATCTGATTCTAAATCCATTAGTTCTGTGGGGTTCAATGTTAACAATAACACCATTATTAAGGGGTGAATTTAACTTTCAAAAGGTCACCTCAATAGCTACACAATTATGATCGCTATGCAGGGAGGAATCCACAACCCTAGGCGCCCTACACCAGGAAATGAGGTGGGAGGACATGCAGATATAGTCAATTATGGAACTTGAATTCCGTCCTGTATAGGTAGGGATGTTGGCACCAGAGGTATCTTTAACAGAGGGCAAAATTTCCATATCATAGGCAGCTAAGAAGTTGTTCAGTGCATCCCCATATTGATTATGTGGGAAATGGACATCGGCATCCCCATTCAAGTCAACAATCCACCATACCCTTCGATCAGAAAGGGGGCAAACCACCAAATTAAAGTCGCCTACCCATATCATTTCAAAAGCAGCATTAGAACCCATAGTAATATCTTAAAGGGCACTCTCTAGGGCAGCTACCACCAGATGCCGTGAACAGTCAAAGACGTTGTTATAAAAATTAATTAAGAGAAAGTTTCTGCCATTATCCTGTTTCAGCCATAGAATCTGTGAATGGGCGCCTACTAGCACACGTTTTTTCACCATGATAGGGAGTTTAACAGAAATCAAGACCAAAAGCCCTCCCTTCGCTCTTCCTGATGGAGATGCCAGAGCGGGTAGAGAGTAAGAGACATATCCATTAAGGTTAATGGGTTCTTTGGACCAAGTTTCCTGGAAACATAATATATCGAAACTATTTACAAACTCTATCCAAGTATGATACTCCAGTTTGGATGCAATACCCGCTATGTTCCAACTGCCGATTAGACAGGCCGGTTGCCTGGAACCATTATCCAGAACGGTTAATGGCCTGACGCTACTAATATTGGGCAATTCACTTTCCTTTCTTATGATCAAATCAGGGAGTGACTGGTTTCCGCTACAATCCATAGGCTTACTAAGGATGGATACGGATAAGGCGGACTGTAGGGCCTCTTTGTGATCTGCGCGTAAATCCACAGCCTCTAATTCACTAAACCGATTATAGCAGGGGGTGGTAAAAGGGACATATTGTGGGCCCATCCATTCTGCGTATTGCTGTCGGTCAGTATAATGTATTCTCCCCGCCCTTCAGTGTATTGAAGTCCAGCCATCATTTACCGCCTCTCCCCAAGTACTTTGGGTTGGGTCCCCAAACATTTCATGCCCCCACCCTCCCCTGGGATAATTTGAGCTCCTCATCCAGCTCCATCCATTGTCCGCTGGCTGTGCTGGCATATAGAAAAAAAAAAGAGTGGTCTTGCCACAATTGGTACTCCATTATTTCTCTTTGCCCCCAGACAAATATGGTCCACTGTTCTTGGATCTTCAAAGGTTACCACCACACAGTCTCCTTGAATACTCTTTCGAGTTTTTCCCACCCAGGGAACCCTCTGTACCATCAAGATGTTGCTAGTTACTGTTGTTGGAAGGGGGTGGTTAGAATTTAGCCAGTGAAGCACCTTATTTTTAAGAGCCCAACATGGTTCTGTGGCTTGGGGAACCAATTCAGGGACCCCAGTTAGTATTACCACGTATGGGCATGCTTCAGGTGGTAGATTGATCCCTCTGCGTTTTTCAGCCCTATCTTGGTGGACTTTATCAGGACTGTGGGTGGGGATAATTAAGGTGACTGGTTTATTCGTGATAGCCTCAGTGTTCGAAGTGGATTTAACACATTTTTTACTTGTTACAGGCGGGCAAGGGTTTGGCAATGATGTTTTATGAGGTGCTTCAGTTGATGGCTTGTCTATTGTTCGTGGTTTATTGACAGGTAGAGTTGAATGACCTACTTTTTTAACCTGGGTCATACGCAAGGCTTCTATATCCTTGTGTAGCACATTAAGTTGGGATTCTATTGCCAGAAGCTTATTTTCCAGGGGAGACAATAAGGATTTAATGAGGGTCTTTAGTGTAGATATAAAAAGATCTTCCCTATCTACACTGATGCCTGTACTATTGGGTGTAGTGCTGTTAGAAAAAATATCAGCCAAAGTGTCATCTAGAGTGGAATCATCAATGGTCAAATGCAATATTCTAGAGCCAACCTCTTCTTTCCCTGAATCCGCCCTAGAAGTTTCCCTCACTAGTTCTTTACTATTTTGGGCTCCCGTTTTTTTCACAGTTACCAATTTTGTCTTCTTAGAGGTGGTGTTGTTTTTGGTATGTCTATTTTTGGGAATTGCTTCCTCCCTTTTCCCTCGCAACTCATTATTGGTACTTTCCACCTGGGAATCTATTAGTGTGGTAATCAGGATATTTCCTGATGGTGCCAGGTCCTGGGAATCACCGGGGATAGAATCCCGAAGTGCAGGCTGGGTACAAGTATTGTTGTGGACTTCTACGTGTGTCTGCAAAGGGATAGGATTACTTATCACATTAACCGGGCTGCGAACCTCAGCAATGTGGCCCATAGAAGACCTCTTTGCAAACGCTAGATCCTGGGAGACCCTTCTCTCCATGAGCACAATTCCCTGGTCTATCAGTGTATTTGTGCGTACTATAAAGTCATCAAGGGTTCCTGTCAGCTTTGCCCCTCTAGCTGCAGCCTTGCTTCTAGTTTCACGCGTCATTATTCAAAACGAAGGGGATTAGTTTAGGTGGACTAGTTATAAGTTTTTTCAGCAGTGACAATTTAATAGTCAGTCACAAATGGCCACAATGGTAGAAATATGCAAGACAGTATAAGATGTGAGTGTTTGCAGTTCCAGGAAGCATCCGCTGAGAATTGTGCAGGGTTTCCGGCCTAGCCCGGCCTCCTCTGGCCTCTGAGGGCCACAGAGGGCCCGCCCTTAGCCCGGGCTTCGCCCCATGCTCCGTCCCGTCCACGTCCCGCGTGCACGTGGCTCAGAACAACTAAAAGGGGGAGGAGGTGGGGCGGGAAGAGGACCAGCTGCGGCAGATTGAGCAACGCACTACCCGCTGGTCCTCGCAGTCCCGCAGGTGTCCGGTAGCAAGTCTCTCCCGCCTCCTTTTCGGTCAGGACCAAAGTCACCCACCTGTGGAGCGGGGGCCGCGAGATGCAGGTGAAATCCCGGCAGCAGGAACAGCAGCAGAACACGCCTGTTAGACAAGGGCAGCAGCACTCCTCAGCAGAAACGGCAAATCCAAGAAGGTAAAGTCCCACAGCAGTTTTAGAGAGCCGGGAGGTGGGGCGGGAAGAGGACCAGCTGCGGCAGATTGAGCAACGCACTGCCCGCTGGTCCTCGCAGGTGTCCGGTAGCAAGTCTCTCCCGCCTCCATTTCGGTCAGAACCAAAGTCACCCACTCACGAGCGGAACCCGCGGAGCGGGGGCCGCAAGATGCAGGTGAAATCCTGGCAGCAGGAACAGCAGCAGAACACGCCCGTTAGACAAGGGCAGCAACACCCCTCAGAAGAAACGGCAAATCGCCAGACTGTTCTTTTCCCCTTACTATAATCTTGCTGGAGCAATGCGCAAGCGCATTGGCTCAGGCGAGACCTAAAAAGGGGCTCTTTCCTACATAGCCCCCCTCGCAAATGAAAGAGGATGAGACTAACCTTTCCCTAGAGTGTCTTCATCGTCTAAGTGGAAGAACTTGGAAAGGCCATCTGTATTGGCCTGGTCAGTCACAGTCACAACTACAATAATGACCTAGGTCTAGGGCATACAATTTCAATAGAGCTGGGGTATTACATGTCGCAATCCATTACAAACAACCTCCCAATCCTTATGAGTGGAGGGTAGGGTAGGGTAGGGTATACGCCAGTCAGTAGCCCACCTTTAAAAAGCCCGTCCCTTTGTCTAGACAGAGGAGAAACCCACACCCATATGTGGTTAGAAAAAAATTTGCAAAAGCAAGATAGCACCTCACGGGCGCACCACCATTGGGACCCCTGGTAGGTACTCACCTGGACGGCCCTGTTTTCATCATTGGTGCCATCGAGCTTAAAGAAAAGTGTCCAAGTGAAAACAACTGTGTTATCAGTGATACAATACAAGTAACATATAAAGTGATGTCATACAACATATAACATACAACATAAACCAACGCATACAGCACGAACAGATAACTTTATTCTTGTTCTTTTATGCTGATTGCGTATATTAAAAAAGTGAATATGGCCACTACCTATAGAGCCATGTTCTACTTGCCAACATGTTTCATTGCCATGGTACTGGTCAGGCAATTTCTTCAGGGCATATACTTTTTACGCTACTGCATTGGACAACAGGGTTTCAGACACCTCTATCGGCAGATATCTCTCATACCGGCCGAGAGGTCGTAAAAGCAGGTTTAGATTAACTCCTTATGTGAGTCACGTAACACCTCCTTCCGTTATCTTTAACGATATTAGGAGTGTTGCCGGCCTTCTCTCGTCCCTCGAACCAGTCACAGGTCCGTGCTCCACTGTAAAGTCTATTCTCTGCAAGACGTTGGACCACCTAAAAAGTTTTGGGTTTTCATTTTTCATCTACATGAGACGACATTTGAGAAGTCTGTGGTCAGTTTGGACAAGGAAGAGGGTACCAAACAGGTATGATCTCTGCTTCTTCAGGGACTAAACAACAGCAAAGGTTTCTCCCTCAATGACACTACAATGCTGCTCCCTGGGGAGTAACCGCCTGCCAATGAAAGCAACAGGCTGGTCATGGACATCACCACTGGTTTGGGTAAAACCGCTCCAACCCCTTGATTAGAGGCATCAGTCTGCACAATGGACTGTCTAGAGCAGTCTGGAGCTTTGAGAATGGGTTCTGAGCACATTGGATCTTTCAAGGTGTCAAAAGCATTTTGACAACTAACTTTCCAGTTGATCTTTTTGGGCATCTTCTTTGAGGTAAGTTTAAAAGTAACAAACCACCTATAATACTCAGTCAAGACAAGAAATGCCCTGACTCTGGTTTGGGTGTTTGGAGCTTCCCAACCCAGAACTGTCTGGATTTTGGTCTGTAAAGTTTGAACTTGGCCTCTACCCACAAGGTGGCTTAAGTATACAACTGTGCCCTGCCCTGTCTGGCACTTGGATGTCTTGATAGTGAGGCCTGCAGTCTGCAGAGCCTGCAAAAGCTTGCCAAGGCTGGCAGGTGATCATGCCAGGTGGAGCTATAGACAGCTGTAAATGGCAATATCATCTAGATATGTCACACTAAAAGCTTTCAATCCAGTCAGGACTTGGTTCACCAACCTTTGGAAGGTGGCTGGGGCATTCTTTAATCCAAAGGAAATGACAGTGAACTGATAATGCCCCTCTGGGGTCGAGAATGCTGTTTTTTCGTTGGCTCCTTGGGCCATGCTAATCTGCCAGTACTCTAATTTGAAGTCAAAGGTACTGAGAAATTTAGCTTCCCCCAATTTGTTTATCAGCTCTGGGTATGGTGTGTATCTGTCTTTGGGACAGCATTGAGACCTCTATAGTCCACACAAACCCTCATTGCTGCTTTTCTTCCCTTGTGAGGTTTGACCATGGCTGTCAAAGCGTTCCATAACCCCTATGCCACTCTATGCCACTTAAATCTAAGTCACTCTACTCTGCAACACTGCTATCTACGCCACTATACTCTACGCCAATCCACACTAAACAACTCTAATCTACTCTGCACCACTGCACTCTACGACACTTCACTCTACTCTGAAACAATCTACTCTATGCCACTGCAGCCTATGTCACTCTATTCCCCTTTGCACCACGCCCTTCTAAGCCACTCCACACTATGCCACTCTATTTGACATGACTCCACTCTACATGACCTCTCTATGTCAATGCTCTCTACACGGCTTGACTCAAAACCAATACACTCTATACCACTGCACTGCATGCCACTATACTCTACGTCACACCATTACACTTTGTCACTTTACTCAACACCAATGCACTCTTTGCCACTCTACACCACTGCATTATATGAAACACTACTCTGCAACACTTCACTGTCATTGAACCCAATGCCACTCTACTCTGTACTGCTTTACTCTATGCCACTGCACTCTACTCTTCACTACCCCATGCCACTCTACTGCACTCTAAGTAAATGCACTCTAACGCTGTACTCTTTGCCTCTCTACTCTACACCACTCTATGCCACGTCACTCTAAGTCACATTACTCTGCAACACTGCTTTCTACACCACTATAATCTACACCACTCCACTCAAATCTACTCTGCACCAATGCGCTCTATGACACTTCACTCTACTCTATGCCACTGCAGACTATGCCAATCTATTCCACTCTGCACCACCCCTCATCACTTTATTCTACACCACTGCAATCTACGCCTATGCTCTCTACACCACTTGACTCAAAACCAAAACACTCCATGCCAATACACTCTGCAGCACTGCACTGTACACACCTATACTGTACACCATTGCACTTTGTCACTTTACTCTACGCCACTGCATTCTACGTCAAGTTACACCAATACACTCTAAACTTCACTGCAGCACTGCACTCTCTGCCACTGAACCCTATGCCACTCTACTCTGTACCACTTTACTCTATCCCACTGAACTTTACTCTGCACCAATTAATGCCACTAGTCTGCACACTAAGTCAATACACTCTGATGACACTATACTGTATACCACATTACGCCTCTCTACTCTACAACACTCTACCCAACTCTGCTATGCATCACTGCACTCTACTACACTCTAGGCTGCTCCACTCTGCACCATTCCACTCTGCAACACAGCACTCTACACCATACTCTTTACCACTTCCCTCTGCCCTGCACTACTCCACTCTACGCCACTTCCCTCTACTCTGAAACAATCTGCTCTATGCAAATGCACTCTATGCCACTGCATTTTACGCCACTCTGTGCCACTCCACACTATGCCACGGCATTTTGCACTGTGACTCTCCACACCACTCTACTCTACTGTTCTCTATGCCACTACTCTATGTCACTGCATTCTACCTTGCACCACTATACTCTACCCTGCACCACTCCACTACACTCTAATCTACTTTGAAACAATCTACTCTAAGCCACTGCACTCTACGCCTCTGTAGTCTACGCTATGCCACTGCACTCTACACCACTGAACTCAAAACCAATGTACCCTATGCCAATTACTTTTCACCACCACACTTTACGCCACTATACTCTAAAACATTCTACTCAATGCCACTAAACTCAACACCGCTCCACACTACATCACTCTACACCATTACACTTTGTCATTTCACGCTGTGCCACTCTATTGTACTCTGTACCACTGTATTCTACATCACTGCTCTCTACACAACTCTACTTTGCACCACCCTACATTGCATCAGTCTATGCCCCTACACTAAACACCCCTACATGGCACTACACTACTACTCTACACGCCACTACACTGTACACCTCTGCACTACTCCACTTTACAATGCACCACTCCACTCCATGCCACTTTATTTCACTCAGAGCCACTCTACTCCGCACCACTGTAATCTACTCTGCGCCACTCTACTCTATGCCACTGCACTCTTCATCACTTTACTCAAAACCAATGCATCCTTCGGCAATCTACTTTGCATCACTGTACTTTACGCCACTTCACTCCACATTGCTCTACTCCATTAAACTATGTTCCATTGACACTCTACTCCACTTTATGCCACTCCGCTCTACAGCACACAACTTCACTCTCTGCCATACCATGACATTTCACGACGCTCTACGCAACTCTCTCCATGCCATTCCAAACCATTTTACTCCACTCTCTGAAACTCTTTGCCACTGAACTCTACAACTCTATACTCCACTCTATGCCATTCCACGACAATCTATTCCGTTCTACGCAACACCCTCTATGCCACTCCAATTTGTTCTACACCACTACACAACACGCTATGGCACTCCACAAAACTCTACTCAACTCTGATACTGCACTCCACTCTACACCTCTCTACTCTAAGCCCTTCCACTCTACTACACAACACTATAAGCTACTCCGTGACACTCCACGCCACTCAACTCTTCTGCATGCCACGCCACTCCATAACACTGCACTTTATGACACTCCGTTCCATGTCACTCTCTTTTACCCCACTAAAATTTAGTCATGCTAAACAGCAACCACTCTGGTGTACAACATTGCTAAAACATATTGGCAAAGTCAGTTTCCTGCCGCTGGCGCCTTTTTATCCTCACACCAATCTCCATGATCTGATCTCGATCTATTCCTAATGTCTATCTCTACCTATTTTGCCTCCTTTTCTCGGAGTAAACTCGTTATTAACTGTTTAATTAGAAACACTTCAATATTGCTGTTCAGACTGTGCCAGAGTAAAACATGTATGGGATTAGTCAACCAAAACACCTACATTGTACTGTCCATTCACAGGTTTTAGTCACACAGGCATGCATTCATCGACACTCAAAGAAGCTTCTAACAATGGAGTTATATAGTGAATCCACTTGACGACTTCAAAGGTGGCAACCATGCAAACATAAATGTAATTCATGATTGACATGAGTGACTCTTATGATGGGCTCCAATGCTTCAGACACAGGCGCGCATGCACATTTTATATTTACAGAATACTCTTGTAGAAAGGATGCATCACAAACATAAGAGGATGCACTGAAAGACAATTTAACAACGCATTTCAGTCACATCCTCGCACCACACAGATTGTGCAAACATAAATAAACTCATTACATGAGCATATCTACACAATATGAATAAAACTTTACTGTGAATATTTTCACTACAAATGAAACACGACTCCGGTATTTATAATTCAAATCTAAAAAGTTGATCGGTCCTCATTCAAACACCAGTGAATTTGTTTATAATATGCTCAAAGAATAGTGTGTATTGGCACACATCAAACAGAATATATGGCACACCAGGAAAGTTACCCAGATTACTCTGAATGGCCTTAATAAAAAAGAAAGAACTCCAACATTCACCTTTCAAAAGAAAAATAAATCAATCAATAAAATAAACCAGCATATTGCAGCAAACCTGTAGTAAAATCAAGTAAACTAAACTATGGGTCCGGATACAGGACAACTTAAAGTTACTTTAAAAGACTAATGACTAAATACAAATAAAACACATCTTTATTAGAGTAATGTAAAACTTTGTTAGTTACACACGTCAGTAAAAAACCTGCATTTGCAAAGCAGGATGTACACTCAAGTTTTAAAGTAAAAAATTGTTAATCCTGACCGACAGCGGATTGCCCATGGCTACCATGGCTGACAGTGGCTTACCAATGGTCGACCTTGGCTGACAGCGGACTACCAATGGACGACCTTGGCTGACAGTGGATTACCAATGGACAACCTTGGCTGACAGCTGATTACCAACGGGTAACCTTGGTTGACAGAGGATTACCGATGGGTAGCCTTGGTTGACAGAGGATTACTGATGGGTGACCTTGGCTGACAACAGATGACCGATGCGTGACCTAGGCTGACTGTGGATGACCGATGGGTGACCTGGGCTGACAGCAGATGGCCGATGGGTGACCTTGACTGACAGCAGATGACCTTTGGCTGACGAGGATTCTAAGGGGTAGAGACGAACTGAGGGCAGAGTTGAGCGTACCGGCCACAATATATATGTTGAAGGATGAGAGAATATATGCCTCTCTGCATTGAATGCTTTGGCCTCCCCACAGCCATCCAGGGCTGGCATTTTCAAAAATCGTAAAGAAACATAACTTTGGTTTAATGCTGATTGTACAGAAGTATCTTACCAGCTAAACCTGTAAAAAACGCTGTTCAATTCCGTAACGATTTAACTAGCAACCTAGCTATGATTTAGAAGCAAGCAAGCTTATAAAAGGGCCGTTGAGATTGCTAAGAGTTTCTTTTTTGACACATTAATAGGCATTTGATGTGGGATACCATCAAAATGTAAAGGTTACAATTTTTTCGTAGCCTTGCAGAAAATCTAAGACCATTTAAGAGATTCAATCCAATCCCCTATGTTCAGTCATGGCTTGCAAAAGGACGAAGAGCAGACACTAGGAGTACAGCAAGGAAAGAGGAGGACTTGGAATGCACAAGCGATTAGACTGTTTGTGGGCTTTTCAAGAAAAATAGATGCTAGCCCAATCGATCTGACAAAACAGGTCATTGCAATGTTTTAAAAAAGTTAGGCTTCACTGTTTTTGTGATATTTAATTATTGTTGTGTACTTTATATAGGTTATTTATTTGCATTTATTTGTTGACAGTCAATTTATTTAATATTTTGTTATAGTTGTCTCTTTGTTTGGATGTTACATTTATTCTATTTTATATAATTTATTTAGTTTTAATAAGACAACTTGCTTTTTTGTTTTCAATTTAGAACATATTTATTTGTATTTATATATTTTATTTTAAATTATTTTGTCTTTATATGTTTATATTTTGTATGGCACTGTGGCCATTTTGCACTAATAGGTATGGCTTTCTTGAAATACTGTCAAATTCAAACTGCCTCGCCATTACCTATTCCTTTGACCTAGGTAGCTCTAGGACTTTTTGGTGGAGATTACATTTTTCTGAGCTCTATGGTAAGATGTATTTATTTATTTTTATTTACAGATCTTTAATTAAAAAGTCATATTTGGAATATATGCCTCTTTTCTAATCTGTCTTGTTCGTGTGATACAGAACTGCATAGTTCCATGTTTTATTTAACTGTTCTGAATGTCTAATAAATGCACATATAGCTCCAGGGGACTAAGTTATAGAAACAAGCCGAGTTGGGAATCCTCTTTTTTCAATTTTTTCTCTAACAGAATACTCTACTATACTGAATAACCGAATACCCCTTCGGCCACAGGAAGTGCCATGACTGACTCATTCAAGTATATTGCATGATGTTATTCAGTTTCTCTGTTTTAGAGTGTTTTCACAACATTTTGGTTTACACATAAGCTATGTAAAAGTTGGCTCCCTTGCTGAAATTCGGATCAGGTATTACATCTGACTTTTAGCAGTGCCAATTGAAGATATTGGTGGAGCTAATATAGTAAGTGGGTGGAGCCAGTGGAGGAAGTGGGTGAAGCCAGAGAAAAGTAGGTGTGGCCTCCGACAAACATTTGAGCACCTGCACTTCACACATTAAGCACTGGTGTAAAGACAGTAGTAACTGGTGCCTGCTCTCAGGTTGAGCTAAACACAGAAAGAGGCATGACGCATGAATGCCATGGATAAATAGGGAGAAAGATGATGACAGCGACAATGGAGCCAGCAAATTTGAAGCCTATGGGCAGGCTGAAGCTCACAAACTGTATATACAACATGTCTTTTTCAAGACAGGGCATGCGCTGTCTAGAGTGGAAACCTAAAAAACCAAAAAAGACATGGAATGCTTAGTTGGTAAAAAAGGCAACTGGAGACCGTGGGGGTGATGAAGTGTAGGCAGGGAAGCATTCAGATGCACAGGATTAAGAGACCCTTGGTGCGCTGGCCAACAGCAGGGAGGGTGGGAGCAAACTGGATTTTAATGATTGTGAGTAGGCTGCTGATCAAAATATTGCAACCCAAAGGACTCAGAATAGGACACACAAACACTTTAATGGAGAAAGCAAGGAGGAAACTACAGATAACTCATAACGGTTTTATATAAACAATTTCAATGTGAAAGGCTATTTTTGAACATTAAACTGTAGGTAAAATACTATCCGACCCCATTTCTATGCTTTTCCAATGCCATATATCTAGTGCGAAATGTATACAAAACAATAACGGATAGAAGCTGAGTGACCCAATATAGCAATAAATATTCTTAGCAAAATGTCAACTGTTGCATGTGGACAATGTTCTTAATGGTCCAGTGAATGCACCATCAAGAGGAAAGCAGTTTAAAATGAAGATCGGGAAGCATCTAGATGCCTCTGAAAAGGCAACACTAGAATTAATGTAACAGAGAACACCTGCCAGGGTGAAGAAATGTAACTGAGAAAATCATACACCCCAAACCATACTGAGAATTAAAATGTAGCCGGTGCTTTAAAAAAAAGTGCGAAATCATTGAGTGCACAATAATCGCAGGAAGGCACTCTTACCGCTGACCGGGAGGCACGGCCAACTCAAGCGGGAGGGGGGCTAACCCCTCCATGGACAGCAGACAAAGGACACGGCGGCAATAGGGCGCTCTCTTGCGCCAATGTAAAGGCCTGTGCGTGACCAGGAAGTTTAGGTTTAAAGGACCCAATCAAGAAGGAGGGCGAGGTCACAGACACCGCCTAAAAGGCAGCTGGGACAAGCAGTCCCCAGCTTTGTCGCGGGAAGAAATTGATCCCACCCACCCACACCAGAGAAGGTGGATGTCGCAGCCGCAGTGTGACAAAGGGTTGGGGAGTCACGAGGTTTAACAAGAAATAATCTTCACATAAGGACGTAAAAGGACAATTGCCTGAATAAGGTGCTTGGGATGCCTTACAGCTGAGATTCTTTAGACCAGTGCAACTGCCCAAACAAGGTCCCTAGGATGCCATACGGCAGGGACTCTTGAGATAAGTGCCCGGACTAAGTACTTGGGTTGCCTTACGGAGGGAAACTTCAGGGCAGACAAAAGGGTAAGAAATGGTCCGCGCCCCATGAGAGCATAACGATTTCATATAAACAATTTCAATGTGAAAGGCTATTTTTGAACATTAAACTGTAGGTAAAATACTATCCGATCCCATTTCTATGCTTTTCCATTGCCATATATCTAGTGCGAAATGTATACAAAACAATAACGGATGAAAGCTGAGTGACCCAATATAGCAATAAATATTCTTAGCAAAATGTCAACTGTTGCAAACATACAAAAGTGGGCTCACCGCAACAACTTGGAATTATGCCCATTATGTTAGCTACATTATCTTGCTATTATTTGCACATGAGCGTTATGTACATGAAACCTAGCTGAAAGCATTGATTCCAAGCTAATCTGCGAGCTCCCACATGCATACAAAATGTGTCCGGTCTTCGCCTCGCCGTGGCCACCTCTGGCGCCTATCTCTGCCATTCTGAGCAGAGTTTTGGTGGAGCTAGGCAGAGTTTTGGTGGGGGTAGAACCAGAACCAGAATATGAAAGGGGGGGAGAAGGAGCAATTTTCGGGGAGGGCGGGGGGGAGTGGCGGTTAGGGTTTGGCCTTTTACAGATGGCCCGCAGGTTTCTCCGCTCACCTCTAACCTGCGCACTCTCAGCCACTCGTAGGCACAGCCTCTGCCGCAGTCTGAGCCGCGGCCACACACCGCTCCTCTCCTCTCCGTCTCTGCTCCATTCGCCCTGCTTCTCGTCGATCCAAACTTCGCTGCCTCCGCTGCTCCAACGCTCTTGGTGGAAGCAGCGGTATCAGCAGTATCCGTGGTACCCACGGTCCTGCTGCTCTGCTCTCCGCACTTAGCACTCCCCGGTCTCTCATGACAGGTGACTTCCAACTTCAGGGACTTTGGTCAAATGTCCTTTTCGCAATGCAGCTTCTCTGAGGCTGGCTGGCTGGCAATTGCTCACAGTGCACAGTTTGTAGCAAGAGCTCTGTCCTGCTTTGGCTCCTGTCTTGGCTCCTATCTGCCATGGATGACCACGAATGGAGTACTTCTAAGGGCCCCTTTTGCGGATGAAGGTGAGGGCCGCTGTCGTTGTTGAGAAAATCTCAGACCGATGCGGGGCTCAAATGAGTGCTTCAGGGGAGACCGGGGTCCGGACGGGCTCAGCGGCGGCTCCCCTCAGCAGCACTCCACTTCTCCCAGCCTGTGGCCAATCTGAGCCGAACCGAATCACGATCCGTTGCCCCCCCCCACACACAAAAAGGGAGCCCGGTGCTGGGCCCGGTGTTGAAGCTGAAGCTGAAGCCATCAGGCCTCCTTTTGTTTGAATATCCTGACTGGAGGAGGCCTGGAACCCCACCCTTAAACGTAAATGCCACGGAGAGGAAACAAAGGCACATGGCTTATTTATTTACAAGTACTTGAGAGGCATGCTTTTGCCTTTGTTCAGTCCCTGTATTGAATAAATGAATGCACTGTAAGAATGTCAGATGTGTTTGTCTGTCCCAGTATTTACACAAATAATTTCAATAGCACTATTTTATTTCTTTTATAGCGCTACACAACCCAATGCAGTGTGTCAGAGCTCTTTACATAACATACATATTATACATGGACAGTAAATCATGTACGTGTGTAGATCAATGTACATGATGAGTTAAATGAGACTGGGTTACAAGGAGTAGGAGTCACATGTCCCCTTAGCTTACTGTGCTATATTACTAGGATTACAATTTATGAACAGTAGGAAACAAAAAGATTTGTGTTTAAAGCAGTAACCCACTTTACTATCTACATAAAATAAAAATCTGTCATCTGTATGTTATGTGATGTGCTTTGCAGGAGATACATTAACCTTATACTACTTTGATTCAAATGTGGGACTTCACAAAAGACAGATCTTCCCAACAAATGCGTTAAACTCCAGAGTTATCTCACCCTTATTACTACTCCCGGAGATTTACTGGACAACCTCTACAGCAGATACCTTAACCCAATAAAATATTTTAAAATCTAGACTTTGCACCGAATTGAGCATAGTAGATCTACTGCCATGCTTCTCCTTGTTGTCAATTTCTGTGTGGCAAGGCTTAAAAAATGTATTAGTTGAGGCCCAGATTTTGCATAGGGACTGCTCCACTTTTTTTGCACAACCCCAAAAACAAATCTCATTTGTTAAATCTCATAATGCGCTTAAATGTACACATGATATACCTGATAATTATATGTCATTGGTCTTAACATCTGATGTCACTTCTTGTGATGTCACTTCCAGTGAAGTCACTTCCTGTGATATAACCTGCAATGTCACGCATCGTGACATCATAAGCTGTGATGGCACATGTCATGATTTCACTTGCATACTGCCTAACCTGGTTAGTCCCCTCATTTCTGTTTTTTAGGACTTGTGCCCTTGCTCGACAGCCTACAAGCAACTTAAAGAATTACGCTGCATTACATGAAAGGCTTTTCATTGTAAGTTCCCACCTGCAGCTGTACTTCCCCGTTTTCCTCGCTCTCCTTTGAAAGAAATTAAGGAGCATGAGATGAAAATTCACGAGGAAATGGTTCAGTACCACCATGTATAGTATATAAGATAAGTCAGGCATTTCCACAGTCTTTACAGGTGTGCAAAAACGCTGCCACAGCAAAAAGTAGAATGGAATAAACACTGAAATTCCCTATTGAAAGTAGCCTTCGACTGTGACGCGAGTACGCTACATTCAAACCCCCCAACTCGATACACATTGCGCAAGTACACGCTCTGCAAGCGCCGTAAACGTTACGGCCCAGTTCAATAATTAACCGGCACCCGAGTCAGTAGGCCATGTTAACGTACACCGACGGGGTAGGCACAATTAAATAAGGGGATTCGAAGTGAAACTTTTACAAATGCTAATTGCAACGACATAAAATACAGCTGAAAAACATTCTTTGAAAGAATCAAACCTGCATTTTTGCAATCAGCCACTGAGTGTCGCCCTTACTCCAGCAAAAAAAATCAAATAATCTGATCTAAAATTGCATGTGGATTGTCAAAGGTGAAGTTATGAACTCATACGCAATTTTCATACTTGTTAGGTACTGACCAACAAGACAAGATTTTATTTTCTATATTTTGCCACACGAGTTCACTACATTAAATACGCTAATCTCTCAATCAAAGGGGTAAAAAGAATGTGTATGTTGTGCAAAGAAACAGCCAATCCACATATATGTGCAATGGAAAGAAAGATCGTTAGTTGATCCCTTTGCTTGCAATAATCCCTTTTATACGCTGCAGACCCGTGTTTACCAGTGAACAAGCAGCACATATTTGAGCACAGGAGCAAACCCAGAAGCATTTACCACTTAACCACCATGGCACACATGCAAAGACTAGTTTAGGAACTACACAATGTATGTGGCCGAGGAAACTGAGAATAAAAATCAACTGGGTTCAAACTACTTCACTTGGGGACACATCTAGGTAAATTCAATTTTGCGAGTCCTTCATAGCGATTTTTACCGAATCGCTATGAAGGACTCGCAAAATTGAATGTAGGTAGGAATCCCAAAAATATTTGCGATTCCTTATTTTTTCTTGATTGCGAATCGCAAATTGAGATTCGCAATCAAGGAATACCATCCCATTTATTCCTATGGGCCTGAATAGGATTTGCGCCCGCAATTTGTGAGTAACCAAGAGGCACTCCCAAATTGCAGGCGCAATTTCAAGGGTTCCAAAAGGACACCCTGTTGCACCCCTGAAATGTGTATGTGTTCACATTCGGGGCATGTATGTGTGCCACATGGCACTTTGTAAATTGCCAAAAAGTGCTTTTTGAAATGAAATCGCAAGATACCACCAACTTGAAGTTGGTTGTAATTTCGATTCCTTAAGGCAAAATCGCAATTTGAGATGCCTACCAGAAAAGCCTTAAGGGAATCGCAAATTGCGATTCTCTAAATGCTTGCGCAAAAAAAGGAATTGCAATTTTTGCGATTCCTTATTTTGCGTGCGCGTATTTGCCTACATACATTGCTCACAGCCAAATTGTGATCCCAAACGCTGGAATTATGCGAATTTCAGCATTTGTGATCGCAACTTGGTTTTCCTACATCTGACCCTTAGTTCTTTATCGAACTCGGGGACACATTTGGCGCCAAATAAAACAAATCTATTCCTACTGTACGGATTTATAGTTTGTAAATAGTTTAAAAACACATTTGCTACGGTTGGATGACAGCTAGGCAGGAGGACATGGCGATAGTGCATTATCATATATATGGGCCTATGCAATTCCAGCCTCTAATGGATAGATAGGAGATCTTGTTCCCAGGAGGAAAAGAGACTGAGATTATCCACAGCGTCGAAGCAAGTATTTTACGAGCGGTGGGGGGACATGGGGCTTAGGGGTATTTTTCATCATTGAAAACACCCTCAAACTTCCCACAAAGAACAGGTACCAGAAAATCAAAGGAGAGCAGTCAGTTGTAAAATAAAAAACCGTCAACAATTTTAACGCTATAGGCAATTCTAAATTTACATTTTGTGCACCGTTCGGTATCTAGTGAACGGTCTTGGAAAATCATGTTTATATTGGTTTAATGGGCACAGGCCATATGTGACGCCTACATGATTTACAACAGCTTCGACTTCGACAGCATTCATTTTCATGAGCCCTCTGATTTCTTGGAGCCCATCTTGGTTTCTAGGTGTGCTTGATTAGCCGAGCAGCAAAGATTAGTAAGTGAATGTAAAACCACGTAGGTACCTCGTGTGTACCCATGCGCTAGATATCTACAATGAATGAAATGCACACCAATAGGGTTGTACATTCCATCTACCTACTGTTCCATCACATGCATAGAAGCTAAATAATAATGAAGTCGACGTGCCTGCATTGTGAGTGTTGCCTTTTCTAGTAAGACTTGAGAGTCCATCTAATACGTAGAGCTTTTTTTCTGTAGCAATTGTAGATTTGGAAAAAAACAAAACAAAAGGCAACTAAAATCCTTGACTGGCCCCGAAAGGTAAGCTTACGTTTCGAATGCCTGTTGGATGATTGGGCACTAATCAATTCTGGATGACTGCACTCCACCACCTTTCTGTGATGGGGTATGCTTGGGTAAGGGATAGTTTTATGGCCAAAGCCTGGCTCTCGCTTGCCTTGCGAAGGGAGGCAATAGCTGCTAAAAATGCCACCTTTAAGAAAAAATCTTCCACTTAAAGCTCTATTTATTTGCATTGCTGGTGGAAGAGTGCAGACAGCTTGACAAAGGCTGGCAAAAGAATGACAGGAAAGTGAAAGAATTGTGTGTTGCAGACCCTTCACGTACGCGAAACCACAGTAAATGAATGCAATGGATCCAGAACGCAAGAGAGCGCGTTTTAAATGCAGAAAATGTTATTAAACATTTGAAACAGAAGGGAGGAAAACCAACATCTGGTGTTGATGAAAGCATGTTGCAAACGTTTGCCATTTAGCGACTTAGCATCCGTGCTGCAGCCTGTAAGCCCTCGCTGAAATGCGTGTGCCTTTTCGCAGGATCTTTCAGTAACCAATTGCTAATTTCAGGAGCCAGGCAGAGGCAGTTAAATTCATTGACTTGGGGTCAGAGACGTGTGAAGGCACGGGCCAGGTGGGCTCTGGCCATTCAGGGACCCCGAGAGAGACAGCTCTGTTCTGCAGAGTCTTGCCCTGATCACCTTGAATAATTCGTTAACAGGTGGTTTTAAATACAGTATTGCTTTGATTTATTTTTAAAGTGGGCGATGTGTGAGACTCTATTACAGACATTTTGCAGAAAAATGTGTTTGTTTCATTCAACGTCCATAAAAAAAGTTACTTTTAGATCAAAACAGGACCTCACATATGAGAGAAATGGAAGGGTGTCACAGAGATTATTTGCAGTAATATTAGTGACCTGCTGCTGTGTAACAATATTGAAAACATATGACACTATCCCTGAATATTAGATGTACACATTAAGAATTTGGACAAGTGTGAATGTGCATGGTCAGTGGCATGAAACAGCTGAAACAGGATCATAAATTCAAAGCTGTTCCAAACAGGGGCCCCCAAAATCCTCAAGAGGTCCCTGCTTGGGGTCGTATATGCTTAGCTTGATCTTGCTGTAATGCTATTTTCTTCTGAGCTGTGAACCTGTGCATCAGGTCCAAGAAGCATTAGTGATGCGCCCATCTTGGAGGCGATGAACATCAGCGATTTCCTGGACTGCTGTAACTTGTAGACTACTCTTGGTATCGGGTAAAAATAATGCAAAGGTTGGTGACTAAATGTGCTATAGCTAAATAGAAAAGCAAGAACTACCCTGCCAGGGTTAATTTAATGGTCCCAGCAAGGGATCCTGATGATGAGGGGAGAGGTGACACAATTCTACGTGTCAGAGCAAGCGATACATCACACAAATTTAATACGCCTTTTTATGAAAATAGAAATAATTTATTGGTTAAATTATAGTTCATATAATGAATCCATGTAAAGACTTTAGGACACATATACAGACATAGAGATAACATTAGGTTTGATGTGAGCTAAAAATAATGCAAAGGTTGGTGATTAATTGTGTTATAGTCTACATTGCTTTGGGTGTGGGTAGTTGGGAGCACCATCTGAGCATTGCTATTTGTATCGGTCAGAAATTCATTTTTAGTAGCTATCCTCAGTAAGCAAATGTCTCAGGCAAGATTGGTAACTGTAATATCCACTTCTGGGTGACTCTTACCAGTCTGCTTGAGAAGTTACCAGCAGATGGTAAACAATTATCACCACATGATATTGTTTTGCCAAATGCTTTTGCAATAGTCTTGGTAGTAGACCCGACTTTGCCCATCCCCATTTGAATAGATTAGGCACTGCAGTGGAGACGTTCGTTAATATATCAACAACTCTCTCGACATACAATTAGAAGAATTTTCCAACAAAATGTACAGTCTTGTGTGACAGAATATGGATATGCTCCTGGAACTACAATCGAGAGTAGCGACCCCTGATAATTAGTTCCCCCAATTGAGCAACCCAACATGCTTTGTCATAACTGGGAGTGAACCTGCATACTGCCCGCTCAAAAACATTTTGTTTGGGCTCCCATTGGAAACACTTCCCAACACTGATTCAACCACTAGATGACAACAGTCTCCTAGACTAAGAGACCATTGACCTAAGAGTCATTCTTGGGAGTCCTCATGAGCAGTCGTTCATGTGGTATTAGAAGAATGCGGGATGCCAACGAGCCCAGCAATTCCAATGGCTGTTCTCGCTGTCTGAGATAGAGCGGTCTGGAAATAAGCAACTGTTTTTTTCTACATGGACGTCTCTGTGTTGGAGTAGCTACTATTCTCATGGTGTAGATACCCAACCTAAGCAATGCCTTCTGCATTGTGATGATCAGATATGACTTCTGAAGGTGGCCAGTGAAGCCCAAATGACGTAATAGCATTCCTCGAGGTGGACATAATAGTGTCTCATCAAGAACTACTATTCTTAGAATGCATTTGGACAATAGGTTGTGCACATATGTGCCAAGTATGGATATTTTGGTTATCAGAATTTCCAATGTTAATATTCTCACTTTGTTGAAATGATGCATCAGGTTGAGGTTAGCCTGCAGATGTAATCTGTGCTGATTCTCCCGGGTGCAAATGCTCAGAGGGTTCAGAAGATTAACTGGAAATGAAAGGATTTTTTTTTTTACCTAAGTCAGCACAAAGGGAGCAAATGAGGAAGCATTCCCTAGAGAAGCGGTCAGAGAAAGAGGCACTAGATAGGGGTGCCCATTGTCCCCAATGCTCTTTGCGTTGATACTGAAGCCATTGGCATTCCTCATCAGATCGCACCCGAGGGTGACGGGATTCACAGCAAGCTGGGGGAAGAACGCATCTCACTCTATGTGGATGATGTCCTTTTGTACATCACCAATCCCTCACCTACCATACCAGCCCTTTTCCAGGTGCTTGGGACATACAGAGAATATGCAGGTTACAGGAGTAACTGGGACAAATCAATTCTTTACCCAGTGGGAGGGTCCGTAGAGGTATGAGAACTCCCCAGAGACCTACAAGTAACCACTGAAGGGTTTAAATACTTGGGGATGTACATATCCATAGATACTCCCCGCAGTGTCACCCGTAACATCTGAAGGGTAGTGGCAGATTTTCATGCGGACGTGGAAAGATGGAGACGGCTGCCCCTAAAATTACTGGGTAAAGCGGCAATGTACAAGATGATTAGACTCCCCAAACTTTTATACATCTTGCAAAATACACACTACAAGATCCCGGAGGACATCTTCGGGACACTAGATAGATACGGGCGCATGCTCCTGTGGGGTGGAGGGCATCCAAGGATAGCACACTACACAGAAATCAGTACAACGGGGGGGATTGCCCACCCGGACATAAGGACCTACTACCGAGCAGCACACCTGATAGCAATTAACAAATGGGGACACTTGCCGGGAACACACCCAGCAAATGCACTGGAGCGACGCCAATTTGAGAGACACACAAACTACATATACGGGGGAGGGGCACTAAAACCTGCTACCGGCCACCCAGAGGACAATGGAGGCATGGAAGGGTGCAGAGAAACAAATGGGCTGGGATAAGAAGGTAACGAGGGAGACCCCGCTATTGGAAGGTACGTGCCTTCCATATATAGGGAAATTGATGGGGTTCAAAGACTGGGACGTGATCAGAATCTCCAAAGTAGGAGACTTGATAAAGGAAGGCACTCTGATCACGTTTGAAGCTCTGCAGCGAGAGTTCCAGCTAAGGGACAGGTAGAGATATAAATACATGTAACTACAACACGCATGGACTGCAGAGGGAACAGATATTGCAAACACGCCTAGTTCGCACCACTGGAGGGCAGACTCCAGCAAGTGGAGATAACAGAGAAGGCCATTTCCTGGACCTACAAGACCCTAACAAATATTGTCCCAGACAACTTCAGAGCCCTGAGGAGACGCTGCAAGATGACCCTGGGCGACCTAGAGGATATAGATTAGTAGGCTGCCCCAATGTACCCAAGGGAGGTGGCAATCAAATCAAAGCTAAGTTTAATTCAGTTCAAAATCCTCCACAGGGCGTATATGACAAGGTACCAACTCCGTAAAATGGGACGGGCGGAATTCCCTAGCTGCCTTCGCTGTACAATAGATAGTGGCACATTCATACATACCCTATGGGAATGCACGCACATACAAAGATACCGGGCCAAAATAACGAGAGAGCTAAGGGAGATAGTGGGACTTTAGTTACTGAGGGATGCCAAGTATGCATTGTTGGGCATACCTTCAGAAATATACCTGCCCAGATGAAACCACATCCTTTGTAATTTGGGGATGGTACTGGCCAAGAGAAACATAGCCAATCATTGGGGAGTGCCGCAGGCCCAAACTCTGCGGGAGTGGAAAGCTGGGATGGACAAATATGTGCGCGGAGCAAGTGACATATAAAATGAGAGGGTGCCCCCCCCAAACATTTTCAAGATTTGGCTTCCCTGGCCTAGGTACTGTTAGATCTGGGGGTCTCTAGTTGGCAGAGGTAGGTACCAATGTCCAAATAGGAACCCTTGCTTCTAGTCAGGGAAGGGGGATACACTCTTTAGATAACCCCTGCTCACCCCCTTGGTAGCTTGGCACTAGCAGACAGTCTTATCAAAGGCAATGTGTAAAGTATTTGTACCAACACTCACAGTAACACAGTGAAAACACCAAAAATGGACTCCACACCAGTTTAGAAAAATAAAGTATATTAATCTAAAATACACAAGACCAAAAACAACAAAAATCCAACATACACAATTCAAGATTATGGTTTTTAAAAGAGTTCTAGGGTTTGCGTCAAAATAATCCACAGTTGCGCCAATTTCAGCCCAAAGTACCTGCAGATGCGACAAACGTTCCCAGCGGCAACTGCAGCGTCGAAAAACAAGCGATGCGTCACACCTGAGACCCTGGAGAGGCGATGCGACAACCACGCTGCATGCAGCAGGCGTGTTGCGATGAATCCGGTCTGTATACGGGGTGATGGGATACCTTGTCTGGATTCCGATTTGCAGGTTCTTCGTTAGAAAGCGAATCGCACAGGCACGATGCAACAATCTTCGGGGCAGCGACGATCCTCGGTGCAGCGGCGATCCGTGGCGCACTGTCGATCTTTTGTCGCGGCCCCTAGATGCGTTGGCGCTGGACTCAGCGAATATGTTTGCAGCAACGGGATTCTTCTCGCAGGCAAGCGGGCCGCCGGGCCTCACAGCGATGACAGGCTCTCCGACGATATTCGCAGCAACAGGAATCTTCTCGCACCGGGGCGATGCGCTCCGCAACTGAGCAAGCGATGCGTCGGGTCTTGCAGCAGCAACCGGCGCTGCGACGATCTTCGTGGCAACAGGAATCTTCTCACACTGTCGACGATGCGCTCCGCAAGTGAGCATTTGCGTGCAAAATTGTAGATCTTCTTTTCCAGCTCCCCAAACAGCAGTAAACAACTTCCAGAGGCCCCACAACTGGATCAAGCACTCTAGATAGGTCACCACTCACAGCAGAGTTCAGGGGGGGAAGCTGGGGGTGGAGTCCTTTTGTTCCCGAGACTTCTTAACAGGAGGCCAGCTCTCCTCAGGCCCTTGGAGATCTCTTCAAGCAGGGGACACAGCAACAGCAAAATCCTTCCCCTCTCCTTGGCAGAATAGCAAATGCAGGTCAGCCCACAAACACACAGTCCTTCCTCTTCAGTCTTCCAACTTTTCTCCTTGGCAGAGGTTCCTTCTTGATTCCAGGATGATCTAAGGTTCTGGGGTCTGGGTATCCCTTTTTATACCAATATTTTCTTTGCCTAGTCCAAACAAGTTCTGGTCAGTCCTGGAGCCCTCTATTTACATGACTCCTTTCTTTTGAGAGAGAGGGGCAGGGTCTTGAGTCGCCCAGCAGGAGGAGGAGCCAGCATTGTGGAAGGCAGGCACAGCCCTATTCAGGCCCAAGTGCTATCCCCTCCCACCACTCAAGATGCAGATGGAGCTTTTCAGCCTTGTGATGACTTACCCAGCCCCCTGGAGATACCCTAGCCCCTGTCACTCACAAACCAGACAGTCAATTCACAAACAGGCAGAGGCACACAGAAAGGTAATACAAGAAAACAGCCACTTTCTAAAAATGCTGTTTTTAAAAACAGGATTTAAAAAACATCCTTCCTAAAAGATGGGTTATTAAATTCTGAGTTCAGGGATACCAGACTTAAATTGTCCATCTTGCTCCTATGGGAAGATATGCAGGTAAACATACACAGCATTCCCCATTCTAGCCTATGGGCAAGATAGCATTTCAATAGTGAAAAAACTAAATTGGCAGTATTTCACTATCAGAGCATGCCACCCACACTAGTACATGCTCTACCTTTCACATACACTGCACCCTGCCCACGGGGGTACCTTGGGCCTTCCAGAGGGTTGTCCAATTGTACAGAAAGGGAAGTGTTAGGCCTGGCCAGTGGGGACACTGGTCAGGTCAGCATGGCAGTTAGCAACTGAACACAGGGACTGCGGTGGCAGGCCTAAGACACCATTTTAGGGCTACTCATGCGGGTGGCACAATCTGAGCTGCAGGCCTACTAGTAGCATTTGATTCACCAGCCCTGGCACGCTCAGTGCACTTTACTAGGGACCTACTGATGAAACAAATCTGCCAATCATGGATAACCAATCATAATAACAATTTACACAGAGAGCATATGCACTTTAGCACTGATCAGCAGTGGTAAAGTGCACAGAGTCCTATTGCCAACAACCAGAGGTCAGGAAAAATAAAGGAGGAAGAAGCAAAAAGTTTGGGGATAACTCTGCAAAAAGGGCCTTTTCCAACAGGTACTATGGGCTAAAACTTAATGGTACACAGGCGGGGGGAGAGGGATGATGGGAAATCGCAGACTCTAACCACAACCCGGGAAGAGGCTGACACGAGTATACATACACCTGAGGGGAGGCGGAAGTCCAATAAGAGTCAATTGCTATGAACCTAGACAGATGTATGTTGATATTGCCGAAAACGCAGTATTTCTGTAACCAGATAAGAGACATCTATTGCCTTGTGCTCCTTTATGTGCCAAAAGTAAATTTGATATGCATTGATAATATAGAATGTACTAATAAAATATATATATTTTTTTATAATTCACTGTCCAGCCAGTGCTTTTTCATGTACAAGAACAAAAATTACTTTATTACGCATGCTACTAAATAATAAGAAAATATTAAAAAACATTCTGAATTGTAGTTGGAATTTACCATCCTGACATCATTTAAGGGCCCACACAACCAACAAGGGTTGCACTCTAGATAAAGATCCCACAAGTCAGTTAACCAACTGCACTGGAGGCACCTCACAAGGTGCCCTGGGCCCTTAAAACACAGTGCTATCCCTTAAGTCTAAAACAACATGAGGGGTGCATTTCCTGATGGAACCACCTTTTTTTATACTGAATTTTATATAGCACAAACTTGACCCGGTATTGGGTATCAGAGCGCTTTACATAGCACAAGTTGCGGTATATGAGGTCACATTCATCATTTTTGTTAGGCACGGGGAGATTACGTGATGTAATGATGTTCACCAATATATGCAGAGTGTAGGAAACTGTTTCTGTACATGGTATATCAAAACAGAGGAATACCCTGCAGAGTCTCCAGGGATTCCCTTAATATTAGACACAGGCTTGATCTAGCAAGCCCAAGGTGCTCTTCTAGAGGGTAATGTGGGCAAGCAGCCTTAGGCTTATCAGAGACTAGTATTACACATCCGCTGCATACACACAACCAATACATGATTCACACAACTCAATAAGGAGCTCCACACCAATTTATAAAAGTAATACTTATTTTTATATAACTTTCGGCACCAAGATCATCAAAATCAGGTAAGTACCTTATAAAACAGCAGATTTAAAGAAAACAGGTTTTTGATACTTTAAATCGAAATTAAAGCACTTTGCAGAAATGTAATGTGGGAAGAAAACATATACTGCATACAGTCACTTAATGACTTACGGGACCCTTCCCCGGGTCTCATGATAAGTATGCGGCAAGGTTCAACAGATCACCTCAGGAGGCACTGGGGCATCCAGGTGCAGAGGTGCCTTACAGCGTTGGGTGCTCCACTCAAGTCTACAGAGATCGGTCCGTCATAAAGGAAGCTGTAGGCTTAAACTTGGAGACCAGTCAGGCTGAACCAACAGGGGGGAATCAATTCATGGGATGCTCGAGGATGTGGAGACACCTTTGGTCCTCTTCTCCAGAGGCCACTGGTGCAGAGGTGTCTTTAGGCATTGGATTTTCATCACCGGGAGCACTCATGGTAGAGAGTGCTGCAAACAGAGGCTGCATGCAGCATTGGGAAGTCCATAGTGGGCTTTGTCTCTGGAGGGCCAGGGGACAACACTGGCACGATTGGCCCACTTCAGCTCAGGCTAGAATGCACATGTGCAGCGGTGCTTTGCGGGGTCGGGTTTTTCAGTTCCAGAGTCTCACAGTCTTCTTTGGGGAGCCTGCAGGATGCAGAGTAGCAGCTCCACTGTTCCATGGGAGTCCTTGAGATTTTAATGAAGGCAGATAGTCTTCCCATGCTTTGGAGGCACAACAGCTGCAGGACGAGACGTCTTTGGCGCAGTTTTGATGGGCAACAGCAGACAGGTCGGCAGGGCTGGGGCCAAGTCAGTTGCTCTTCTTCAACCTGCTGCTCTTCAGTGTATCCTTCTCGTCATCAAGATCTCAGGACCACATTGGCACCATCGGCCCACTTCAGCTCGGGATAGGCGGATCGGGTGCAGTGGTGCTTTCCGGAGGTGGGTTTTCATTAGCTTGGAGCCTTACAGCTCAGTCTTTGGTACCTGCAAGATGCAGGGGAACAACTCTGCTGTTCCATAGGAGTTCTTGAGCCTTTGGAGAAGTGCTAGTAGTCCTCCCAGGCACTGGAGGATCAGCAGCTTGCAGAACGAGACGACTTTGGTGCAATTGTCGAGATTAGGCGAACAGGCCGGCAGGGCTGGTGCCAAGTTTGTTGCTTCTTCGACAGTTCTTGCTTTCGCGGCTCTTCTGCTCTTTTCCTTCTTTTGGTTTGCAGGATCTGATTTCCTGGTCTCAGGGCTCCCCTAAATACTAAATTCAGGAGTATTAGGGGAACGTAGGGTAGTAGACAATGGGCTACTTACCTCTGAGGTCACTATGCCCCCTATGTGACAATTTCTTGGGGGAAATGAGCAGAACCCTGTCCCAGAGATCATAGATTTGCCATTACCAAGATGGTCGCTTCTGAAAAGTCAGCCCTGTTCAGATTTGGTGATCACCTGAGAGTGGACACACCTGTCTTGCCTAGCTAATTTTCCTGCCTGTCCAGGTGCCAAAGGGCTCTGGACAAAGGGGGTCGGTTCCCTCTCCTGTGAGAGAAGTCAGATTTGCATACCAAAGGCAGTGGGCTTCTTCTGAAGCTCCCCGGCCCTGGAATGCTAATCTGCAGGTCATACTGTAGGCCGAGGTGCAAGGCACCCCCTGCTCGAGCAGGCTTGGTTTATGACTCTCGGAGAGCAAAGGCCCTCATGCCCTTGGGGGTCATAAACTCGTCTCTGGTGGCAGCACTGGTTAGAACCAGTCAGTCAGCGAACCAGTGACTGGTACATTTTCAGGGGGTGCCTCTAAGGGGCCCTCTGTGTGCATGTATTACTCAATCCAACACTGGCATCAGCGCAGGTTTATTAATACAAGATGTTTGATATCAAACATACCTTTTTTTCAGTGAAGACCTCGTGTATCTGGGGAACTCGTTTCTACCAGTGTCCAGCACATGCTTGTAGAATGACTTCCTAGTTGAATGGAATTGGCCAACATAGGGGCATACCTGCTTGTATGGTGATGCCCTCACATGTAGTATAGTGCACCCTACCTTAGGCCGTTTAAGGCCTGCTTTAGGGGTGACTTGCATGCAGTGCTGGTATGAATGGCAGACAGGCTGTGTGCCATGTTGTGTTTTCACTTTTGTCTGCACCACGACACGCAGCCTGCAGCAGCAGTTTGCATGAGCTCGGTGCTGGGGCTCTTTGAGTGGCACAATTCATGCCGCTGTCCTTAGGGACCCTCTTTAGTATCTAAGGCCCTAGGTACCAGGGGTACCATTTACTAGAGACTCTTAGAGGGTATTAAAGGTATTGCTAAATAGAGGAAACAATTTTATGGTTTGGGGAAAAAGGTCTGGCACTGGGGGCATGGTTAACAGGAACCCCGTGCACTTCCCGCCGACATCAAATACCAGGCAAAAAGCGGGGGTGTCCATGTCGAAAAGGGCACTTTCCTACACTGCTAAACCTCTTGTTTTTACTTTGGAGGAAGTTATGTCAAGATTAATGCTGGCGGCAGTAAGAAAGCCCCAGGGCCTGACAGGATCCCTGTAGATTTATTCAATGATCACCTGGAGTTGTGGGCTCCTCTTAACTAATGTCTAGCATCATGGTCCCTTTCTTTAATTAATCACATATTTAAAAGAAGGGAATCGAGCAAAGCCTTACTGCTCCAGTCCAATACCCCTTTTGGGCTCCCTTCCTAAAATATGGGGAAGGATACAGCTCTCACAGCATGAGACTTGAATGGAAGAGCACAAGGTGCTCTTGGCCATTTAACATGCACTTGTGAGCAGTACCCAAACCTCAGTCTCATAAATGATAAATATACTAAGGCCACAAATGGGTGCTTTGTACATGAGGTTTATGGACCTCTCTGGTGCATTTGACTGCTTTAGGCATAGTAAATTGTGAATCACGAGAGATACTGGCGTTGATCAGGCCATTATCAACCTGTTGAAAGAAATATATTCGGATATCTAGGTAACTCTTCAGTATAGATGAAATGGGTAATGTTCAAAGGCTTTTGAAGACCGAAGTGGGGAGAGGCAGGGGTGCATTTTGAAACCTTTCCTCTTTACGATTTATAGCAACGGATTAGTGAGGTAACTTGTAGGGACAAACAGATCAACAAATGACAGGCCAGCACCCTGTGACTGCGCTCCTCCGCTTTGCGGATGATGTAGTACTGTGGCCCAGACCCCCCTCGCCTTAACCACATGGGTGCTAGTGGAATTCTGCACCCATGCTGATATTTTGTAAAACCCATTGTTCATGACGAGCTGGGCTCGTCATCAGTGTTTGAGGAGGCTACACCATGACGAGCCCAGCTCGTCATGAGCCTGGAAGGGGTTAAAGACGATTCTAAACAGATTTAACAATCTTATGGTTAATTTAGATCTGCAGGTCAGCTATGCAAACTCCTATATTATGTATAGGCCCCCTTTCCCTCCCAAGACAGGATCCTGCACTATGTAACCTAACTCCCACCCTTTGGGCAAGGATCTCTACTTTGTGTACCTTGGTGTCAAATTTGAAGTTTAAGGGTCCTGGAAAAATTGTTTATTTCAGAACACTCCAACTTGAAAAGTCTATGGCATGCGTTTTTAGTTTTGCAAACAAACTAGAGAACAGCTAATTGATAAGTTTGTAATTTTCACAGCTAAATGTGTTAGTGCAGATACGTATGGTGCAGGCGTGTGAGACTATACAAATAAAGCCCCCTTCAAACGTGGAGAACATGTTTTTACGGAAATTGCTTGCAGTCCCCCTATTCACCCTAGCATATTTGTTACACTACAAACTGGGTATGGGTTTTATCAAATACATGATCCACCGTGGCCCGCTGCTCTTATGGCATAAGGTTTGGGCCTATGAAGAAGCGTTTTTTTAATAGAGCGGACATTCAGGATTGCCTGGCTCTTGATCTGGCTTTCTGTAACACATGGCTATACCATTTTAAACATTATGTTCAAAACTAGGTAGACCTGACCTATTCGATGCTCCTCAGAACCTTTAAGATTTGAGTAGAAATACATTAAAATTCCTGGGTAAAAGACATTTTGAGGCTGCAAGACTATGTGTTGAACTGTAGAAACCTATGATTACTGCATACTTGGGGCTCGAGCAGAGCTCATGGCAGGAATAATATTTTGCTCAAGACCATGAAAATGATGACAGATTTTTATTGACCCAGTTCAAATTTATTATTTTTAAACTGGCAATGTTACCCCGAATGAAATGCTGGTCATATGTGAATTTGCCAGGTACCTCTTAAGAAAACGTTGTGCAGAGCACATTGAATTTTTTTTTGTTATGCAGTTTTTAAAACAGGCCTAGGAAATATTTTTTAAAACGGCAATTGCTCAAAACAATCACAGGAATTTTTGGCCCCCACTTGCTTTCTTATCAAAGGTTGATTCGGTGGAAATGTGTAACTGTTATTGCTAATACTAGGGAGGCATGACGTATATGCAAGTGCCTTGAAGGGACAGACCCTGCCCGAGCAAGCACTTACTGATTAGACCTTGTTTCCATGCATTAACCCAGTCCCTTTTCTGGCCTGCTGCAGAGAGGTTTGGACGTTTATTTGACCTATCGCCCTTGGGTGCACATTGATGTGTTTGGGAGAAGCTCCTTCTTGTACGATCTGTTTGAGTGGTAGGTTATCTATGAAACGTATATATTTTATTGTCTTTTTAAATAGTCGTTGATGAATTTGCTTTTATGATCAGGTACGTTCATGGATTCTTCTCTGAATTCCAAATAAAGTTTCATTGAGTGATTGATTGAGCCCAACACAACTAGGGGTAGCTCTTCAAAGGTAGCAGAAACCACCACAGGTTTTTTTCATTCGAGGGAAATGGGACCACAAACATTAAAAAAAATCTAATACTGAACCAGGAGTTCTCAAAACCCTATACCAACAACTATGCAAAGTAAGTTTAAATCACCCAAGAGTACTGGATGAAGACAAAGAGGTGAACTATAAGGCACCACCAATAAGAGAGTCTCTGTAGATTGTGTTTGTAAAGTTCATTTCCTCTCGATTTTTCTCTTGGGACTTAATAAAAAAAACTCCATCTTCATTAAAAGTATCTGCATTTCTTTGAAAATTATTTGACGTTGGTCTGAGCAACCATACTGAAGACATTTGCCCTAGGTAGACAAAATCACAACAGGAAGGTAGCTCAATGCATTAGTTATAAGCTACCAATATCCTCGTCACCAATGAACCGACAATCCTATTTACACTTCATTTGGACAGATTAAATCAATATTTGTTGTGCATCATTTCAGAGTGCCAACTGTATATTTACACAAGGCAAAGTGCAGGACTGCATCAATGACCACTTAATCCCTGCATGGAGGACATGACACCAGAGGGAGGAAACACGCAGAAGAGACAAACTTCCACATTGGCCCTAAGTTGCCTCAAGCGGTTATGTTGAAGATGCCCAGTAATAGGCCGCTTAAAAGGCTGGATGTGAACTGAAGGCTATCGCTTTTGCACTTGCTCCTGGGCACCTGTAGGAAACTGGTCTTTGTTGAGTCAAAAGTGAGTTCAGGAGGACAGGGAAGGTATTGTTGGGTTGATCATGAGGTATACGGACGCAGTCTTCCCCAGGTTCTTAAAGAAGAGGCAAAGTATTTTGAAGTTCAATAGTGTAGTTTGCACTATGCAGGGAGCAGAATTAAGATTATGAGATAAAAAGACAGACTGGTATTTTGTACATCACAGATTAGACATCCCGCAGGGTTTGGGACTTTGTTTTACCTTTTCATACAGACCCTTTGCATAGTTAAATTGACAGTTTACCATGGTATTAACTATCGTGAGTCACGTATAGTGGGATGAACAGCACAATATTCTTTCGGAGCTTCATTAGAAGAAAGAGAACTTTGCTCCAGCCAATAACTGGGAATTCAGCCTTAGGTCAGAGTCCTACCGAAGTTCTTAGCTTTCCATTTTTGACAGATGGGGATGAGAAAATAGGTTTCCGTTTAGGTGTGCTTGGCTCCAGACAAGGTCTTCCTATTTGGATGTGTTTCATTTGAACCCGCTTTGCCCCATCCACCTTTAGATAGCCCAATGCCAAAGGAAAGAGTAGTTGATTGGTCTATGACATGCAGGTATATTTGTGTGTAGTGGGGAAGTGCAAGTGGTGAGAGCAGAGTAGGTTCTTTAGGTGTTTGATGAACTGGTTTAAGGTGGGTTGAGAGAATACAGCTTTTTTAGGGCTCAGCAGAAGAATATGTCAGAACAATGGAGAAATCTCCCACATTTAGACTATGAGTGTGTTTGGACAGAAAGAATTCATCAGTTGATAATTTGAGCTGAGATTTCGCTTTTATCATGAAAAAGTGGGATCAGGTACAGGATGGACTCTTTCTTGGCTGTGGAAATCGCTTTGTGGTACGAATGTTTGAGGGACACCGTCGCCTGTCGTGCCCAGTATTTACAAGCCATTTCTAACATGTGGCGACCTAGTTTGCGGTAACTTGAGAAGTCCCTTCTATCTTTGCTCTCTTCGGTGGTGTGCATTGGACTCGCATTGATAGTACATTGATAGTACACCGCCTGCAGTGAGCAGTCACTGCTATACATCTGTACAGCACCTGCCTGTTTTGTTTTTGGTGTACCAAGAGCCCCTGACTGCAATTCAGGCCAGAGTTAGCTTAACAAGGCCTGAACGGAGGCTGGTGTGGATTCCAGAGGCGCAGGCTTAGTTCCTTGGGAGGCTACAGGATTTTTGAGGTCCTTCGAATTTGTAAATTGCATTTTGTGAAATTCCAGGGACCAGCAATTAAACCATGATACCAAAGTCTGTCAGGGTTCGCAGTACCAGTGAGAGGACTCTGTGGCCTGACGCTCCGGGGTACGAAGTCACTAGACGAGTGCATAAGAAAGAAATACTAGCCCCCTCCACCTCACCCCGAGGTTAATTAGGTCTGGTTGACAACCATTACCAGAAGAAGCCTGGGGCTAATCAGCCTCGAGGAATAGTGCTGAATTCATCAGGCATCATTACAATTCCCCAAAAACTTTCCTTTTGCAAAACACCCTACAATTCGCACCATTCTAGAAATAAAAAAAGTGTACACGTTATAGTTCTGTTTGTCCCTATCCTCGTGTTTTTATTTTGCTGTCTGCTGCTTCAAGCTGGGATTGCATTTGTCATGATTTGAGGCAGACAGGACACCGCCTGACGATGAACAAATCAAAACAGCTGGCAAGTTCTGAAAGCTTTCCTGCAAGTCGGCTCCGATTTACTTCAACAACTAAATCCTGAACAAGTCCTAATAAAAGCGGCCGGTGCGGCGTTGCCATCAGCCAGGCAGGCGGCCAGGGCTAGAAGCAGAATGCAATCAACTGGACCGAAAGCTACTTTGCGTCTAGCAGAGCATTTCAAATGCTACCGTGTGCTAACTTCCCACGCCACCCATTTCTTTACCATCACGGGAAGCAACACACATATCGGACAATTTTCGAGAGCATTGGGAAACCACAAATAAACAGCCACAGGCATGCGCATGAGGGACTGTTGACGGCGTGAGGCTGTTGTCCCACTGTTAGAACACTATTTGAACTCTAAAATGAAGAAAACGTAAAGAAAGTTACCTTCTCCACCTTTCCGCCATTGATGTCAACCGGTAGGAACTTCCTGCCAATGTTTCTTAGATCTGTCTGAAATTAAAATATTACACAATTATGGTCTAAGATTTCAAATTAAGAATGTAAGTGTATGAATGAAAAAAAAACATATTTACTGTAACAAGCGTATCCAAGTTATTTAAACTTATACCTAAAAAAATAACAGTGGCCATGGCCCCTGGAATTAAGGAGCAGGGGAGGAAAAGATTATGCAGCACGAAAAGGCAAATTATGCAGGGTAATGAGGTACGTTTTGTGACGGTATTATTTTTAGGTGGAGACTGGGCATGCACTGCTATTCAAGGCATGCTGTATTGGATTATGCACTTGAAGCCCCGCCCACTCTCCGCCCATATTGGTCATTGGCTTTTGTCATTGTCCTTTGTAAATGCCGGCTTCTGATTAGTAAATAGGCTTGTTAGTCCAACCTTAGCACCACCTTGTCTTAATTTGTAACCTGCCATGAAGACACCCCCTTTTACATGTGCTGTTGCTCGATAGGCTTTAATTACAGCCTCCAAGCACTATTTTGTTGAATGGTTTTCGCATGCCTGCTGTTGCAGGCAGGTAACACTCTCTTGCAACAGCTTTATTATTTTTGTTACATAGCACAGCATTCTATGCTGTTCAGGGCCGGACTGGGAACCAAAACCGTTCCTGGCAAAGTGCTCGGCCAGGCCCCGGGGGATGGGGAGGTTGGGGGTGCGACCAAGCTCTTTGCCGGGCCGGATACCCCCAAATACACCAGGCACAATATAATGGGGGTAAGTATCAAAACACAGGATTATTGGCTTTATTAGGGTGTCAACACGTTAAATAAAAGCAGACCCATGTCATAATACACCAGATGAAAACCATCCAAATCACCAGGGATGGTACTATCTTTCAAAGGCAATAATTAGTGTATGTAATGACTCACTGTTAACATTGTGATCATCAAGAAATCATTTTAAACCATTTCAATGACATTGATTTAAACACAAAATGATTCCATGTTAACTTGGTCAATGTCCAGAAAGCACTTACATCACTTTCATGGAGACGTGTTTAATCAAGGATGTTTCAATGCAGCCTTAGAATCCACCAACAGGAATCAATTAAATCCAAAGAATATGGGCAAAAACCCCCAAGCTCCAACACTACTTGCAAATAAAAGAACCTTCTCCCGGGGTCATCAATGTAAACCCCTGGAAGAATTATGGCAACAATCGGGAAAACTTAAGCACAAGATCTAGATTATTTGATGAGTACAGAACATCAGGCCTAAATCTATACAAAAGAGTGCATGTGATATCAACATGTACATATGACTGGAAACAATTCTTTATATATATATATATATATATATATATATATATATATATATATATATATATATATATATATATATATATATATATATATATATATATATATATATATATATATATATATATTTATTTTTGTCTATTATATTTTTCTTTTATTCCTTTTTCTTTTTATATTTTGATATGTTAAATGATTGTTATTTCATACTGATAGTGCAATGTTTACATTACATAGACACAAATGTACAAAAACACAATTTCTTCCCAAAAACAATACATTACAGTGCTATACAACAAAATCAATTTTTAAAAATAGGAGAAGGCGTTGGTATATTGACAAATAATTAAAAGGCTGGTGGTCGATGAGACCATGACGTGCGTTTCGGCGTATAAGCCTTGTTGCTGTTCACTCAGAGGACTACTATTCGTGCTGGTTTTTCATCATTAACTGCTATAAGATCCATCGAAGGGGAATACAAATTATTGGCCCAACACAAAAACTTTTACTGACAGCGCTTCCACCCCTAATAAACATCAATATCCTACGTCAGTCGCCCTTTCTGTTGAGAATATTATTCAAATTTTATCAAGTATTAAAAACGGATGAATACCACAATTTATATCCATTATTGAAAAGCCTTTATGATGCTTAAATCATTTCAATATCCAATTTGGACATTTAGTAGCCCCCTGAAATAAGGGGAAACAGAATTCGCGTGACTTCTTCACACCGAAAGATTAACAATTTTTGCTGGTTTAAATCGGAGATCAGTTTCCTGGCCGATGAATATAGAGAAAGTTGAGACGGTTCTCCTGACTAAGGCTTATATGTCGAAACTCGTGTCGTGTCCTCATCGACCGCCAGCCTTTGAATCATTTACAACATACCAACTCCTTCTCCTATTTAAAAAAAAATATTTTGTTGTATAGCACTGGAATTTATTGTTTTTTTTTGTACATATGTTTGTGTCTATGTAATGTAAACATTACACTATCTGTGAGTAATAACTATCATTGAAAATATCAAAACATAAAAAGAAAAAGGAATAAAAGAAAAATATAATAGAAAAATAAAAAAATCTATTTTGAAATAAAATTAATTGTTTCCATACATATGTACATGTTTATCTCACATGCACTCTTTTTGTATAGATTTAGGCCTGATGTTCTGTAGTAATTAAATAATATATATCTTGTGCTTAGCTTTCTTCTTACCCCTTATGGTGCCTTTCCCTGCAGCTAGCAAGATTTATGGTTTTCAGTAGTGGTCCCTTTCTTACCAAATAACAATTGGGGAAACTTTGCTTAACATTGGTGGTGCCACTGTCCTCTCACAGAAGACGAACAAGAAAATTATTGAGCACGCCGAAAGCTTCTGGGGTTCTCCTTTCCTCCAGTTGATCAGTGACCTGGATGTCATCCACAGTGATGTGTGTATAAAAAACAAATCTGTTTGGGGGGTTCCTCTACCTATTCGTGTTCTTCCAGTTTGCCCTGTGTCTCCCACAATGGAACCGCAAGACTTTCATGTATTGTACCATTCACAGACACATACACACATCACACACATGCAACCGCACATGTGGTGTCCATCACTGCATACTAATTTGATGTAGGCCAAGGGTGAGTTAAACACACAGCAGTGGCACTTGACATGAGTGAGCTGAAGGCCTCACTCCTGTAGCAGAGGTAAAAGGGACTATTCACTCCTACTGATCACTACACACTATGCTGCCACCACTACGCGCTTGCTACTTAAATCATGGTAAAGGCAGAAGCCTTTTATCACTAAATGGTTAGAGATCTGGGCACCCTTCCCGGTCCAACAAGACTGCAATTCCGAGAGACAGACGTATGTTTAGGTGCACACACAAGATATGTGTTAGCCTGGTATAACAACAAACATTGGTAAAGCCAATAGGTCTTGCCTATGAGAGAGTTACTGGTTTTGCTAATGCTTTTTAGATATGTTGCAAAGGGGCTGAAAATAATGTAAAAAAGCTGTATGACACAGCCAGTGTTGTCCAAGTTATAGCACTTTTTTAATTTTCAGTTATGCTGCACTGAAGCTAGTGCTGCTGTACAATATGACCAAAAAACATTGACATAACTAACAGCTCTTGCAATCCTTGGTACGGAATGCCATATGATAAGTTATAAGTATTTATATAGTGTTTACAAGGGCTGAAGTGCTAATGCTATAGAACAACCGTACCAATGTGTTAGTGTATCCAGATTCAAAAGCATGTTAAGACGATACAAACAATGTGGAAATGTGCCACATAAATGCGCTGAATGTAACAGAAGTTGTAGGAAGACAGAAAAGTCTAATAGGTTATAGATTCTATTAAAGTGGAGCTTTAGACTATGTATTACTTTAGGAGCGGCGACTACAAACGAACCAACAAGCATTTGCAATGCAATCGGTCTCGCCTTTGGGATGTTATATGTATTTAGCTATGCAGCACATTAGCCTGGGTGATGAAACATCTACTGTTCTTTAACATGGAGGGAACATAAGCACCGAACTGCGTGAAACACCAGGTATGGGAACACATGTAGAGAAATATTGCCGTTCAGTGGGAAACGGTATAGTCCAAAGCTCTGTTTTTAATATAAAATCAGGGCCTTTGGTGGTCATATCACTGAAAATACAAGATTTGAAAAAAATATTATTGTCTACAGGTGCTCGTGGAAGACCATTTCTGTAGACTGGAATCTAGAGAATGCTAAAGCAATTCTGGTATTTTACTGACCTCTGCTGGTCATTTTCTATCAAGAAAGATAAATAGAGGCAGTTAAATAGAAAAAGAGTCCCTACGTAGAGCAGACAATTCCTAGGGCTGATCTCCGGATCCTACAAAGTATATATACACATAAATATACAGGGCTTTAAGTGGGGAAAAAAAAACCTTGGGTGCTCTAAAAAGGGCTTGGCAAACCTCTTAAAGGGGTGTGGCCTATCCAAGTAGGGGCGCGGTCTAAAGCAAGAGGCTCCTTTCAATTTCCATGAGCCTTTAACAAGATACCAGCCCCACTGTGTGTGAAGGCTTTGCTTAGATGATGACCATCAGGTGTGTATCAACCTCCCTGGGAAACGGGTGGCAAGCCCAGAACCCTTAGTTAGAATTTGTGGAGGGGTTCTGGTTCAAGTAGTGCTGTCCTCTATGACCGCCAAGTCTCCTGGTCCCACCCACTAAGACACCCCTCAATTGCTGCTAAGTCAGTGACTGGCTCAAAGCATTTCCTCCTTTAAGGCCTAGCCTCCTCTCACACTATGAAAATATTTTAGCAGGTAGAGTAAATCAAGAATAGAAGCAATGCTTTTGTGGCCATGTATCCTTTGCTTGGATCTGGGGGAGATGGGAGGGGGAGAGAGGAGAGGGGAGACAGGAGAAAGGAGAGAGGAGAGAGGAGGAGGGGAGGAGGAGAGGGGAGAGGGGAGAGGGGAGGAGGGAGGAGGAGAGAGGAGAAGGGAGGAGGAGGAGGAGAGAGAGTGAGAGAGAGAGAGTGAGAGAGAGAGAGAGAGAGAGAGAGAGAGAGAGAGAGAGAGAGAGAGAGAGAGTGAGAGAGACAATAATGTTCTTTTAAACCTGGTGGTAAAGTAAGTGCTTCTCAGAGATCCTGTCTCCTTCACAGCTCCCTCTTTGTGCTAGAAGAAGACTGTCAATAAAGCTATTACTTTTAGTAAATTATATAAAAGTTAATTTATTTTGGATGAGTTAGTTTGCTTTCTTAGCTGACCTCCCTTTCCTACGCTTTTACGTAGAATTGTACCCTTCTTTAAAAATGATGCGCTTGCTTTGACCCTTCTGCTCAGGAAGATCAGCATCACCCCCTCTTCCGACCCTCCTCCACACCCAGGGTCCAGTGAATTTGCAAAGGTCCGATACAAGACCGCATTCCAAAGGGCATTGTGGCAAATCATTATGTTTTTTTTCTAACACTGAACCTCTTCATTTGCCAAGTTTATATTTGGCATTTTACTCCACCTCATCAGTTTTTTTCTTAGGCGAACAATAAAAACGAAGCAGATGAAGAGCACAAAAAAATAGAAAATCTGGTGAACGAGGAAAAACTAGAGTGAACTTAGTTATTTGACTGATTACCATATCGATCAGCTTTTAATTAAGGCGTCAGCCTCTGCCTCTCAAGGCTCCTGGTTACGCTATATGCGAGACCTAAAAGTTGACTTCAAATTATACTGATTGCAGGTGGAGAGAAAGTGATAAACTGTTAAGGTGCAACCGTCCCCTACATCAAAGATGAATCTCCAGAATACCTTGCCCCTAAAACAGGTCTTTCTCCTGCATCGTTCGTGGTCCTCAAACAACAAATCTAGAGGTAGCATAGAATGTGGTGTAAAAGTGGAAAAAAAAATTGTTGTAAATACTCAGACTGAAATGAATACAACACAAATAGAAAAAAGCCTCTTAGTGACACGTTGTTGATGTTCCACCACGATTTAATCAGACATTGGAATCGGGCCCTGACTGAATAAAAGAATTGTGGAAACACATATGAGGGTGCAGCAGCCAGGGACATGTACTCATGCTAAATTTTTAATCTCTTCTGACCTGACTGCGATATTGGGAATTTCACAGTGTTTCACAGTGCTACCATAAACTATGATTAAGACCTTCTGTATCTTGCCAGTGATTAATTGAAGGTGAAGGTGCTCTGTAACCATTTCTAGTCACATGGCCTTCAGGTGAAAGGTCAGTTCGGCACATGTATTCATAAATATGATTCAGAGGTTTGTGTCCTGCATGTACCAGGTTGTGCAGTGCAAATATAACGAAATGCCCTTATAAATATACCCTTTAGTGCTGCAGCCTTATTCAAAACCACTGGCACCCTTTCTGGCTGTTTGAACCACAAACACGGGTTTTGCGTCTCAGTCCTAGTTTTTCACTGAAACTTGATCGTACATCAACACTGCGCCTGTGTGTGTCAATGTTGGCCAGCTTGCACCAGTGCAAGGCGTTGACAAATGTATTTGGTCCAAAATGAGGTAGACATAGCCTTGGTGAACGAATCCTTTTTGATCTGTAGTACACATTTTTAGGGGCTTACTTCTAGATTGCAAATGTCTATGACAGTCTGTGGGAACGAATCTTGAAGAGTTTGCCTCCCTCTCATTCAGTATTAAGTTATTGTTAAACATGCGTGTGCCTGGGGTGGCGCCCCGATTGCTTGTTCCTGTGTGCTTCGCTGTACATGTTCTGTGCTGTTTGGTGTATACCTGGAAGATGAATTGAGGGAGTGGAGGAAGTGATGCTGTGGAACTTAATGCTCTTGAATAGATTACACATCAAGGGACCACCTCCTCGGAAGGCCAAAGAGAACTGTCAAGCAAGTGGACATCCCGCCCTTCTGCTTCGCACCGCGAGAAATGGCAGACACAATCAAGGGATTGACAAAGGCATGCATGTGCACTTTCAATCAATCGATCAAACAACCAATCAATCGTAGATTTGTAGAGAGCTCTAAGCGCCCCTAGGGGTATCCAGGAGCTAGCCTGAGGAGGATCGATTCGAAAAGCCAATTCGAGTCAGTTTCACAAGTGATGCTGTAGAAATAATGACAACTACTAAACAGATATATACATCGTGAAAGGCTGTAGATGTGGGGATTTCTTATTCATCAGACATAAAGCTCAGGAACTTGGAAGTGTAGCCACACTTTACAGATAACTGCAAAGAGGGCAGTAATGCACTGGTCTGTCACAGTGCACACAACAAAAAGTATTAATTTGCTTGACAACGCCGCAATCTTTCTAAAACTAAGCTGGTCCTGTCCTTAAAAAGGAATCAAATAAGTGAATCTTTATTGTAGTCACACTCTATTTCCTCAGCAACACAATGTTTCACGTCAGAGCCAAGTACTTTCATTGTTGCTGTAATAAGAAAAGGTAATGTACACCACGCCTGTGTAATACCTTTCAGAAGTATTAATTATGAACGCTTTATTTATTTTTCTTTTAGCAAACGCAATTTCCACATAAAAAACAATGCTACCGCTTGCTTGTCCATTTAAAGGGCTCACCCGGACCTCCCCGTTCTTAGGCCCCTCTCGACCCGGGGGCAGGATTTATACAGGTCGAAAGGGCCTGTTACTATGGGGCCCGCACTCTTAAACCACTGTACGCAAAGAATTCCCAGAATACAAACTGAGGAGCTCAAGAGAAATGTGGATAGAAACACATTACAGCCTCAGAGACATCCCCATCTGTCGTCCACTTTGAGAGGCTGAAAGTCAAGTTAGACAAGGGAGGTCGGCCAAGCTGGCGCACATTGCACGTGCGCGAGCATGGCGGCGTGCTTTCACTTTAAACTGCGTTTAAAGTGAAAGCACTCACAAGATAGCGACAGACTGTCCACTGTCCTTACACACATGCTGTTAGGTTTGGACAAATGGCGAGAGCAGCCATCTTTTTCCATCCCTATGCTTGCATGTAAGGCTTTTGGAGAATCGATTGGAAAAGGTCCTCTCTGGCGAGACCAGCGCATGCGCTGCTTTCACCAGTCGAGACCTAAAAAAGAACTCCTGACTGCTTGTTCAGTAGTAACATATAGCAATAATCAATCGGTGTTTAGGGGGTTTCCTAGAGCTTCTGGCCCCTGTGCCACTGCACCTGCTGCACCATTCAATTAAAGACCCTAGTGCCTACAAGGTAACTGGACTTGTGACTGCTTGCTTAGTAGTAACATAGCAATAATCAGTGATCAGTGGGTTTCCTAGAACTTTTCGCTCCTGTGTCACTGCACTATTCAAGCCATGGCCCTATCACTTGCAAGGTTGTGACTGCCTGCTTAGTAGTAACATAGCAATATTAGGTGTTCAGTGGCTTATTGGATCTTTTGGCCCCTGTGCCACTGCACAATTCAAAGAACAGCCCTAGTGCATTCTATTTCACTTGACTTGTGACCGCTTGCTTAGGGACGCGCTACAGCCTTACTCCTTTTGCACCCAGCCCTGCTCTTTCATGCCTGTGGGGAACGCTGCTCCTCTCCTGCGGGGCCCGCTGCTATTTTCTGGCGCCCGATAACCTCCATTGACAGTGCCTACATCGCCGCGCTAGGGGGGAACCACGTTACCCAGAACCCCTGGCGGCGGAACGTGTCAGGGACTTGCGCCAGACAAGGCTACACGCAGCGCGGGACGTGCTACAGACTTACTCCTTTTGCCGCCAGCCCTGTACTTTCTTGCCTGTGGGGAACGCTGCTCCTCTCCTGCGGGGCCCGCTGCTGTTTTATGGCACCCGATAACCTCCATTGACAGTGCCTACATCGCCGCGCTAGGGGGGGAACCACGTTACCCAGAACCCCTGGCGGCGGAACGTGTCAGGGACTTGCGCCAGACAAGGCTCCACGCAGCGCGGGACGTGCTACAGACTTACTCCTTTTGCCGCCAGCCCTGTACTTTCTTGCCTGTGGGGAACGCTGCTCCTCTCCTGCGGGGCCCGCTGCTGTTTTATGGCACCCGATAACCTCCATTGACAGTGTCTACATGGCTGCGCTAGGGGAGGGGAGGTTGTTACCCAGAACCCCCGGTGGCGGAACGTGTCACGGACTTGCGCCAGGAGGCGGGCCCGTCCCGCGCCCGTCATCGACCGGAAGAGGCTGGGCTGGGCCACCCCCCTTAATGTTACTACAGGACTCCAAGTAAGACTTTGAGCAGGATTGTCCATGTTATTGGTCACTGTGTATTGAGCACTAATCAGAGGCTAAATTTGGTATAGATATGAACAAGAATACACGTAAAGGGGGGGCAGGAGTAGTTGGGACCCTAGATGCCTTTCTTACCCGTGCAGAAAGTGTGCTTATGCATGAAATTGAGATCACTGAAAGAAGGCTTTTATTAGATCCTTTAAGCCTACCACCTGACAAATTATCATCGAAGTCCAAACTCCTGGTCCAAGTATGCGTTCCCAATCATCATCTGTGTCTAGTGGTAGATCCAAGTTAGACTCCCCCAACAGGCCAATGATGTTAGATCTCTTAGTACTACAGCAGCTATCGGTAGTAAGGCACGATCTAGACAAAAGAAAGCAGTAATAGTTCCAGGAAGTGCCGTTCAAACAAGGAAAAGGAAGGCACGTGATGCCCCGAGAACAAGTACTCAGGTTGAGAAAGTAGCTAAAAATAGCAGCACAGGTCCTGTGAGGGAAGGGTCCACTGTGTTACCTGTTGAGATAGTCCACATTGGGGGCGATGTAGTAGGTATGGATCGACCACACCATGGGCAGCAACATTTAGATCCCAATGAGTTTAATGAAGCCTCCATTAAGCAGCTTAAAGATCTATTCACAGTTCTATTGGATCCGTTCATGTGTAGATTAAACGCGATAGATCAAAGACTAGTTAAAATAGAAGACCATCTATTTAAAGCATCAGCTAACCTTAAAGGGAGTGGTCTTAGTGAAGCACTAGGGCCTATACAGGCAGGAAATTTTGCGAATCTTCAAGTCCAAACACCGGCCCATGCAGATCTCCAAAACCTTATTCCTCCTCCGGTGTGCTCCGATAATCCTCCTACGCCGGTGACATTAATATTGAATGCCTTACACCCATGTAACCTACTGTCCAATGGCCCTGTGCCGAGGCCTCGGGTGGAAGGTAGTGGCGAAAAAGATTCAAGGGGTATTTTTAGATCTACCCCCTGAGGCAACACCGCACACTATAGTGCTGGAAAATGTTTCACTTCTGGGTTCATGTGAAGAGAAACATTGGTCCTCACTAAAAAATAAGGCCCTTCACTTTTTGGATGTAAAAACAGAGCTTGGGAATCATCTATACGAGGAATTCCTGATGGTCAGAAGGGTGGCTTGGGTGGATAAATCTGTAAAAGGTATGGCCGGGGACAGTATAGTTATTAGTTTTAGATCTCCTAAGCTAGTTAGGTGTATACTGGAAAGGGCATCATCTCCCTTTATTAGGGAAGACGTTATTAACGTTCTTCCCCTTGGTTTTTTCTATTGTGTTAACTCATCCAATAGAGGGGGCACCCATAGTCATCAGGGTCAAGTGTTAGGACCTATTAATTGTGTCGTCCCAATTCGTAATAGATATGAGGTTCTAGTTCCTTGGAAGAAAATGATTGACTGGGTTACCCACCTATCGGCTGCAACTGTGTGCACCCGGTTATCAAGGACCCAGGAGAGACAGGTCTTATTAAAATTAGTCATCCACAGAGGGGTTTTCAGTCGGAAATACTTACTCCTTTAGTTGGCCCATCTCACACTGAAAGTACTAGAGAGGCAGGTGAAAGTCCCCCAGAAATATGTAGTTAGCCCCCAAATAGTTAGGGCCAGGGCTCGAAAAATCAAAAAAATGGTACTAGTCCTGCAGGACTAGTACCTTAAAAAAGTGTCCTCGACCTAACTGCAACCTACTTGACATCCGTCTCTGAAAGCGGAGCAAATGTGACAAGATAACAAGATTAAAAGGTATCTTTATTGCTCATTATCTTTGTGAGCAAGAAAAAGCCCTTTAAATCTTGTTATCTTGTAAATGTAAATGTGTGTGTCTTGTAAAGCGCACTGCTACCCGGAGGCGTCCTGGCGCTATAGACCACTGGGGAACCCGTCCTGGCTTTCCCTGTGAGATGTTCCCTCCTGGGTATCTCCAAGGTGAAACCAGGCATCCCTGGCGTTTGTGGGGGGCCGTTGTGGAGATGAGGCAAGCTAATGCCCAGAGTTGCAGAGTGTGATCCCTGGTTAGAGTAGGCACCAAGGCGAGAATTATCTAGTCCGCTAACCCTGAATCACGACCCTGCTGCATAGGGAATTGAACCCTGGTCCCGGGCCGTCCTCCGCTTCCGGGTCTGCCGCCTCTAATCAGTGAGCCACACCACTCCACACATTTGTTCCGTTTTCACAGAGGACAAAAGTTGGTTTGTTTTCCTACTCGCCAGAAAGGGCGAGTAGGACCTAAAAACCGCTGTAGGGCTGATGTATGTGTTGAGGAAGGATCTAGTGTGGAACCAAATGGCGGTGATTTTCGAATTGAGGCATGTAATTTTGGCCTTATCTCATGGAATATTGCTGGGCTGAAAAACAAATTACAGTCGACAGAATGGCGGTCCTTTATTAATGGTAATGATATTGTGGCTTTACAGGAGACATGGCTAGTGGACCCGGTATTTAGTTCTGGTTATATTAATTTTTTTAAACCTGCCATTGCTACTCATAGGGGGAGACCAATGGGGGGGCTTATCACCTGGGTAGGGCAGAGCGATAGGTACTCAGTCCAGCAGCTGGATACGGATAGCAATGATATACTGGTAATTAAGATATGTAGAAATGGTGCCAAGGACCTTATAATTATTAATGTATATGCAAGAGGGCTATCCGGAGGGAAAAGTCAGGTACAATCGCCCGGCTAGATTCATATCTTAATCTGTTTAAAGGAGTGAATGACATTGTGGTTGCTGGTGATTTTAATTGCAGTTTCGAGCCACTAGATTCAAATGATATAGATTTAGGACATGACGAAGATCTGTAATGGGAAATTCCCCAACTATCTCTGGCCCGATCAAGAAATGGTCGGATGCGGCCATACAACTTAAAGTAGTATGCTTGGAGCATGGACTTCGAGCGGCCAATGGGAGGACTACATCTGATAAGAATGGTTCCCCCACTTATAGTTGCAGGTCAAGAAGTAGCCGTATCAACTACGTACTTGTTAATAAGGAATTTTGGCCAAATGTAATTGACATGATCATTGAAGAGAGGGTGGAGAGTGACCACAACCCCTTGGTGCTGACAGTGGTATGTGCAGGTAAAAACTCAGATGATGTCCCCCAGTCGGAGTAGAAACTCATCTAAGTAATGACACCAGAAGAGTAAAATGGTCAAAAATAATTCTTAAAGAAGACCAGATGGAGGCTATAAATACCTTGGTGTCCAAAGCAACGGTAGATCTCCTAAACTGTCAAGACGAACCAGGAAACGAGTCCAAAGTTACTCTGGTACATAATGAATTTTTAAATAAGCTTAAAGGCTATTTTATTTCTAAAATAACAAATAAGAAAGACTCCGCAAAGGTACCCCTAGACTCATGGTATGGGAATACCTGTAGGGTGGCTTACAAAGCATTAGCTTTGGCAATCAGATCAAAGAACTGGGATAGGTCCACCAAGCTCGGGAGGAGTTTAAGCTGGCACAATACAAAGCTAAGAAAGAATGGGACGAAGATTACTGGCAAGTGCTGTATTGTGCCAGCCTAAACAGGAATATGGCTGGATTTTGGCACCTGCTGAAGTGGGGTAAGGGTAGAACTAGCCAACCACCTACCAACCATGTAGCGCCCGAGAAATGGGTTTCGAACTTTAAAAAACAATTCGCCATTGAATATGGAGACTGCGAATTACCACAGGGGCCCCTGGATATCCAAGTTGATATTCCTATATTGTATTTTTCTAAACAGGAAATAGAAGCCGCCCTAAATAGTGCAAGAAGTGGCAGAGCACCAGGGCTTGATTGTGTTCCTGCAGATCTGTTTTTGTGTAATAAGGCACTTTGGGTACCATATATCCAGACTCTGGTTAACGCTATTGCAAAGGGCTCCCCAATCCCCGAGTCATGGAAATGGGTGGAGATTTTACCCATTTAGATAGATAGATCAGATCCAGGTAACTACAGGCCCATCAGTCTAATTGACTGCTTACAAAAGGTGAGAGACAGGCTGGTGCTAAGTCCTATTCAAGTTTGGATCGAAGAGTTTAATATTCTCTCCCCCTTACAGTCGGGCTTCCGCTCACATCAGAGTACAATAGACCAGGTTTTTAGATTTGTTTTAATTTATTGGCGAGTCGCGATCCTTAATGGCGGCAGATTATATGCCGCTTTCGTATACTTAAAGTCGGCTTTCGACTTAGTCCCTAGAGCCAGGTTGTGGGATGTTTTAACCGAACAGGGTATGCCCTTGGACTTGTTGGCATTTCTGATTAAACTTCATGAAGCAAATTTTGCCCAAATCCATTGGGGCCAGCATGGCCAAGTGACCGATAGATTCCAGGTTGCACGAGGGGTTCGGCAGGGGTGTGTACTGGCACCGACTTTATTTTCACTTTACATTAATAAGGTGATGAAGTATTTTGATAATCACCCTACTGATGCTCCGATTTTACATGGAAGTAAAATACCTTTGTTAATGTTTGCCTACGACACCCTGCTACTATCAAAAATCCAGCAAACTCTGCAGATGGCTATAGCAAGGTTTGAGTTATTTTGTAAGGACCATGGTCTCATAATAAATGTAGATAAGACCAAGTTCATGGTCCTTCGTAAACAGAAAATAGTAAAAGGGTCAGTTACCATGAACAATGCTATACTTGAGCAGACAAATGTTTTTACATACCTTGGTATTACACTAAGTACAAAACTTAATTGGAACCCACATTTGGACATGCTGTTGCTTAGACATGCTCAACTATCTGGTGCACTGTTAAAATAACACTGGCTATCCCACACCAAGCCGATTGCCCCATCATAAAAATTTACAATGCAAAAATTACAGCTTCAGTATTGTATGGGGCAGAATTATGGGGTTTTAGTAATCTATCTGCACTCTCGACCTCGCAAAACAAGTTTATGAGGGTTATTAAGGGCTTACCGCAATCCACTCCTCTACTGCCGCTTTATTATGATCTGGGGAACCAGTACCTAGAGGATGTGGCTTGTTTTAGACCCTGGCCTACTGGAGGAGGCTCTGGGTTACCCCGGAGCTTACCGAGTATGCCTATGCTCTCCTGGAGGTCAGGGAAGCAGCCGGTGTGGGTAAAATGTTATGGCTAAAGCAGGTCAAGACAACACTGTGTGATTTGGGGCTTAATATGTTGTGGCAAAACCCAACTAATGTTACATTTCCGTCCTGCAAAGAACCACAGGGGCTGTACTGGAATATGGTTATGACGAAACGCTTTTCGTCTTTGACAAATTCTTCCCTCTCAAGGGATTTTCTAGAGATTAAACATGTACCCGCCTATGAAAAATACTGGGACCTTATAACGGTTCGCAGTGATAGGAAATGGTACCACCAATTTAGGATAGGCACCCTTCCTATCAAATCATTTACAGGTAAATGGGAACAGGTTCCAGTATGGAATGCCCGTTTTTCCCAACACAATTAGAATCTATTGCCCATGTTTTCTTTATTTGCCCAGTTTATAAGAACTTGAGGCATAAATGGTTAAAGCCCATCTGTTAGTCAATGGGGATTAATACCGGTTGAAGCCTTAATGATTTTAAAAAAGGATGGGAATGAACTAAGCATAATCGCGACCGCCAAATTCTTACATTGCATGTGGATAGTCTGTGCCCACAGTTTGAGTAATTAATGAATGAGGGAGATGTGACTGTATTAATTGGTTTTACTTTGAACCTGGTATATAGATGGTGGCTGTTTTACTGATATTATTGCTTTTTATAATGAATATTATACTATTTTATGGTATTTTTGAATGTCCGGAACAAGTAACTATGGATAATTTTTATGGGAATCTTGTATTTTATAAGGAATGAAATCTAATGTTTTCATGGTTATTGTTTTAAAATGTAAATGTCTTTTATGATTATGTAATCGAATAAAGACTATTTGAATTGAAATTGACCGCTTGCTTAGTAGTAACATACAGCAATAATCAGTGCTCAGTGGGTTTACTAGACCTTTGCCACATGCACCATTGGAATCATGATCCTAGTGCCTGCAAGGACAAATGAGGAAATTGTTTATATCCAGTAATATCTGCTCCAAAAAAAGACCTTTTTGCATTGAAATTTCGGAGGCAGTGGAAATCTTCTAATTATAAACGATCATTGTCCAACCATTTATCAACAATGTATGATATTCTTTTTCCATTTGCTTTGTAGGTTTTTTTGTCAAATTTTGATAATGCATGGTATTTCCAAATTGTTGATATGCCTCAACTAGATACATTGTCTTATCAATTACAATAATGTTATGCCCTTTGTCAGACGGTTTAATATTTAGTGATTAGTTAATTTTAAGTAACAAACAATGGGGTGATCCAATTTATAAGCCTGAAGTACATGGATAATGTATGATACAAAACAAAATGGTCAGATCGGGGTAACAATTAGAACAGGAAAGTGATACTTCTACTTTCTCCAAAATACTTTATGCATTAGGTACATATGAACAATAAATAAAATATATCCTGAATAAATCCTGACACACACACACAGGAAAACCACAAACAATTGTTGGTTTCAATTTTTTGTTTTAATTCAATCATTCATAAGTAGTTATGTAAATAAAATATAAAAATCAAGGACAAAAACATTGGCGCTTCAAGGCTACCATGGCATTACAGTAGTGTGAAAAGATGCTCAGAAAAGGTGTTCGTGAGAATATGGCGATAGAGAAAGAACAAGTTTGTTATCCTATACTGGGCCTGATTAATTATCTAGAAGCATGGGGAGAGGATGTGGCCTAATGAGCCTAATGGGCTAGGGCGGTCAATCTCAAATCTGGGGAACCGGGTTCGAATCTCAGCAATGACTCTTAACATGCTGTGATTCTGGTCAAATCACTATCTTCCTGTGCCTGTCAAAAATGAATGTGTCCTTGTGTAACGTAACTGGTGCTCATGTAAAGCGCTCGGATACCCGAAACCTTCGGGTCAAGTTTGCGCAATATAAAACTCCTAATTTTTTTAAAAAAAGAAGCCTACTTAACAGTATAAATTGTGTTGGATTCATCTTATGTGGACATAAATGATCAGTAACATTGTTCACCGGTAGATTCGACTACTCATCCAAGCTTATTCCAAAAAGACGTCGACGTTTCGGCCTGTACACAGGAGGGGGCCACTGACTGCCTCAAAATCGTGTCTTAATCAGGACAGAGAAGGTAATAGAGCAGCCTGAAAGAAGGACACGTGTGTGACTCATTCATTCAAAACATCACTCTGTTTGTGTGTCTAGAGGAAAAAGGGCTAATGCTCTCTTGATTTGGGGCTAGCACAGTTGATAAGATGAATTACCAGGGGTTTTTCCTGGATATTTATCACTTTCCAAACCAGATCTTCTCATTTTGCCCTTTCCTCTTCCTCCTCCTTTTGCCCCAACTTGTTCTGCTGTGTCTTTGTTGTGGTTTACCTCTTCCACCTTGCCACGTTGTCATGTGCAAGAGGCGCAGTTCCTGGAAAACATCCACTCCTTCGGAGAGCCCTTTTGGAGGGCCCCTCAACAGCACTTGATCCAGCTTTAGAATTATTCTCAGTTTCATTATCCACAATTATTTTTGCTTTTTTTTCTCTTATTCTTTCAAACCTCTTTGCAATAGTGTAAATTCTCCTTTATAAATAATCCAATCTATACATGGTAAACTTTCTAGATTAACTGATCTTACTTTTGTAAGGTCTTTTGCATTTTGTATAGTATATTCTTGACCACCTCATTGTCCTTATTCTTTTCCAATTCCTTCATCAAGGTTTCCATTTTCACATTTTGTACTTCCATTTTGCATTTAGTATATATACATCTCCTTGCTGCACTGTTTCAAGTCCATGATTGTACTCAGTGGTCGAAGTGGGGGAAAAAAAGTAGGGGCACTGTGGGCGGAGACTCCGAGGGCGGGGATAACCCAAGGATTGGATCAGTGGGTGGAATCAGAGGTGTTGCCAGAATGTTCCAAACTTCCCACTTTTCAGTATTTGGTTGGCATTTCACCAACCAGTTACAGCTTATTGTGTTATTTATTTCAACCAATGGATACACTTGATTATTTAAGGTTTGAAAGGAGTAATTGGTACTTAAATACATTCATAAAGTAGAATATATTTCCTATCACACAATTTCCCAAATACGCTTAAAAGTGGAATCACAACCCATTTGTCTCCAAGCCATGCAGTTTCTATCATTAGCACTTCTCCTCCCTTCTTCCACAAGAGCTGTTCAAACATGAAAGGCAAAATATCCTAGTTTGCTAATGTTTTCTATATAATTATGGATCTGCCATATTTGTCACATAATACATCATCCACTGCATAACCTTACAGTTTTAACTAATCGTTTTTGTAGCTCAAACGGATAAAAAGTTACTAAAAAACGTGACTTGAGGTGCTGCAAAGTGTCCAGCCCTTTGCAAAGGTTGACTGATCTCCTTTCTCGCTGCTGCATTTGTGTTATACTGATACTAATGATGCAGATTCTTTGCAGAGACTTAACATGTGAAAAAATGTCTAAATAATAAAGTATAAGAAAATATATTGCATTACGCTGCAGCCTTTTTTTGTTGCATAATTTAGTCAACACTGCGGCATCATTTTGTCCCTCATTGCTGCATAATTCCAGTGGCTCCAGAGCATGTTAAAAGTGCTTGTGCATGAAGCAGAGAGTGTGAAGTTTGCAAACTTAGTTTGGTGTGTGTGCAAATCCTGCATTGCCAATCCTTGGTGAGTTGCAGCTACCACTGCTGAAACAAGGCCAATGGAGGTACCAATGGGTGAGGCAAACTGGCCTCAATGGCAGGGCAGGCTTTAGTGCTGGTGGCGCCCTGTGCAACAATGTTTACTGGTGCCCCCAAAGATCACCTACGCCTTGGACACTACACAGAGACAATCATTTATACGTGTGTAAATCACTGTATAGGAAATGTTACATAAGACAAAGAACTACAAGGTGTAGAAGCCACATGAACACAATACTGGTAGGCAGTATAGTTTAATAGCTCTCTGTTCTATGTTAGGATTTTAACTTATAAACTGCAAGTAACAAAAGGATCTCTTGAACACAAGCAGTAACCTACTAACCTAGTTAACATTATGTACACTTTGTGATCTGCATGGTACATGTATTTTGCAGCAGGTACATTAACCCTATCTGCTACCTTTCCAGGAGTCAACCCTTCCACTAGACAAAACTCCTATCTCTCTCTAGGAAGAACATTATTCACCGAAGTTATCATGACATTCTTATTGCTGCGGAAAGTTGCTGGAGGCCAGGAAGGAGGCAGCAAGTTTTGTTAAGACCATAATATACTTGCAAACACTACGCACCCACACGAAATATGTACCCAGTGGGGTCACACTGTTCGCACCGCCCTAACCTGCTCAAGGTTCACGTGACCTCAGTGACAGAGTCACAGTGCTGGATTACTGTTGCTCTAGGGTGTGCTGCTGCGTAGGCCTGCCCGCAAGGCTGGAGGTGAACTTCAGTATGGATTGTGGTGGACAGGCCTTCAAGGTTAACCCACACTTGCACTGCAAAGGTCCACCTGCTGGTGCTAAGGCACCTGGGCTTCTAAGGTCTAATGGGGCTTTCTTTTGTCTGGCATGGGAATGTGCTCCCTCAGGAGAGTGGTCTGGGGGACTGGTCATGAAGACTGAACCCAGCTCACCGGTTCCAAATTCGACAGCTCTTGCCATAGTGCCACATCCTCTCCCCCACTGAATACCATACTGCCCCACTGAGAGAAACTCACACTGCCTTCAGCTACAACCCAATTGCGCCCTGCTATAAACACCAGGATGCTACTTAATTCAAATTATGCATTTGATAAGAGTAATATGCGCCTGAAAAAAAGAAAGTAAAAGCAGACACTCATTGGGAGTGCAAGATTAAGTAAAGCATGTGAAATGTAAGCAGAAACAACATGGTTACCTTAACAATCTCTCACTCACTATTCAGAAATCAGCGAGTGGTTTTACCTGAAAAGTTAAGGACATGACTACAGGGCCCTGAAGGGAACCGTTTTAATGTCCATTGCTTATATCCTTAATAAACCTAAACAGTATGGTTTAAAAAGACCACATGCATAAACATAGAGGTACACATTTTGTTTTCCAATCCACCCATCAACCAGGTATTGCAATACATCCAGGAATGGTGCACTTCCCCACCTGGGGACAACAATGCTGTTAAAAGAAAGATGAGAAAAGAAAAGCAGCGCTTCACTGCAAAGTCTGTAAAGTGAGGTTGATGTGTTTGGATGTGAATAAAACCAATCTGGCCACTTTGCAACCACTCTGTCTTGCTTTATTTAGTTATGTATTTATTTTTCATATTTAAAACCTTTTATTTCTCTGCCTCCCGAGGCTGCACTTTGGAATAGAAAAATGTCAGAAAAAGAGCATATCCTGCAAGAGTGTTTTTCTTTTTTGGATCCATTTCACAGGGAAGCAACTAAATGAAAGAAGTAAAGAGAGGTTGTGAAGCGTTTCTTCAAGTCAAGGTTTTCAGTAAGTGAGCAGCAAGACAGAAAGAGAGGGAATAATAGGAAGAGGGGATGGCAGCTGCCAGCACAGAAAAGAAGAGGACATTTTCTGTGTCTTGTCTGGGCAGTAAGGAAGAGATGGAGTCCTTTCCCTTCTCTGCCCGTCCCCGATGGTCCACAAAAGCAACCACGCTCACACATGTTGCCCTCTGTCCCCCTCAGAAGTATTCTCGAGCCTCATTGCCTAACAGCCTTAAGAAAAGAGGAAGAAGGAGAGGCATAGCGAGCATTGGAGAGGCGGAGCAAGGCGTGCGCGCTTGTGTGCGTAATCACAAGCTCTAGGCCGCCACAAGCAAAAGCATCTGGTAGCATTTTCTGGAGCCACACACTAAATGTTTCTCAGAGCAGAGCACGAGCTGGCTCAGCGAGACCTAAAAAGGGAGGAAGCATGTGGCCTCCCCTCCCTGAACCAATACTGGGCACTGGGCCCAATCACGAAGAGCAAATTCTAAAATAAAGGGCAGGGGTCATGCAGCCCCCCGCCCCAAATCCCCAAGTCACTTTTGAGACCCGGGGACCTCATCTCTTGGGGCTGACTAAATGTTGGGAAGGAGGGTGTTGGGCCCCCCTATCCGAGGAGTATACAGACTCCTATGACCCCCCATCCCTCAAAGTCTGGTGCAGCAGTGTCCCGTGAACTTCATCCCACGGGACACTGTAGTTCCCTGTCCGGGAGAGTGTGGACATACAGTGCTGGGCAGGGAACATAACTGTGCTCCTGCCTGGGCATGAGCAGTGAAAAATGCTATTCCTGTCTGGGTGGTAGCACAGGAATGGTACGGTTTATGGTGGTAGCTGGGGAGTCAGCTGGGGCTTTGTGACACAGAAAAGGTAAACACTGGCCCACACCCGCGAGGCGAGCCGGCATGGGGGCCCTGGGGCTTCCCCAGCATGAAAAATGGTGTGGGTTTCCCCTGGGGCACCCCAATTAATTAAAAAATAAAATGAAAAAGTTAAACACGCTGCTGGCTCCTGCTTCTTGCATGCATCCGGTAGGACACGGGTGCTCCCCTAAACAAAAGATTTAGATATTGGTGTCCTGAGGGGGCACCACGACGCCCACACATCATTTTTTTTTTTTTAAATTCAAAATAAATGAATAATTAATGAGAGTCAAGTGCCACTTATTTATTATTTACCTCGACAGCATGGAGCGCCCCACAATGCCCTAAGAAGGCTTTTAATTTATATTTGTATTTATCTTGATTGTTCCCTTAGAAGAGGCAGGGGAACAACCAGGCATTTTTTTTATGTTATGGGAGTTGCAGGAAGCGTTGCCGCCCTTTATCAACATTTGGGGTAAAAAACTGTAAGCTTCCTCAGTCATTAAATCCATGACCCCAGGGGAGGTTACCATAGTTTTAAAGCACTCCCAGCTGGAACTCTAGGTTCCTCAGTTGAAGGGCAGGGCCCTATTGTGGTTATCTTTATGACTGCATTTTGAAGGTTGAAAAATGTTTCAATAAATATTTTTTTAATTTTAACTAAACCTTTAATAAACAATGTTTAAGACAGTCACTTTTATTAAACATTGCATTGAATGGAATAATGAAATATTCATTTGATTATAGTTATTGGTGATATTTTGACAAAAATGATAGGTCTGCTTTATATATGTGGATATGCAGATCCCTTTATAAAGCTAATAAGCCCACTTTTTAGATTTTGGTGAGGTGACCCTTTGACAAACTCAAAATAACACCCTTTGTATTGTAACATCACATAGTTTGCCTGCAGGTGTTGGGGGCTTAGCACAGGGCTTACCCAATGCACTGACTTACCCGTTACACTTCTCGAGGTTGACTGCTAGCACCCTGTCCCTATACGCTTCCAAGCAGGTACTCCTTTCAAGATGGGGCACTGACCTGGTCTCAATGGACACAGACTGGCTACATAAGCTCTGGGACCTCTTGAGTATGGAGAAGTTGGCAGCTTCTGTATACCACACTCTCCCTTGTTTCAAAAATACCTGGAGCCCTTATTTAAAGCTTTTAGCACAAAGCTTTAGGTAACTCACCTGCCTAACATACTTACGGGTGCATTGCCTCACGGTGGATGTCTCCAGAACTCCTTATCTCTACATAAGTGGTGAGGCTCATATTTATAGACTGGACATCGAGTCACTAATTTGAGGGAGCATCTATTGTTTCTCTTTCTTTTCCTCCTCCCCCTTCTTTGCCTCTGAAAGTGAGACTCCCCCCTACCCTGCTCTTGCTACGCCCCCTCCTCTTGTTTTACTGTCCCATTTCCCCGCCGGCCTCTGGATGCAGGCAAGTAGTTATGTTAAGTGTCATTATTTTCTTGAAAAATCAATAAAATCGATTTAATCCTAAAATGTGTTTTAGTTTGCAAAATAAAAAATGTGCTATTAGCTGCTTTAACTAATGATGTGCAATGCGCATATTTAAGTAAAACATATGCTAAATGCAAAATGTGTAGTCAGTAATCATACTTAAATGCTGTAGGCCTGCAATAAATAAAAGTTCTGTTAGTCTAACTGTTAATGTCATGTTTACTGAAATAGAATGCATTAACACTGAAAGTACTGTGTTTGCAAACTGAATATTTGTTTGCGCATGTTTTTCTCTTAGTGTTAAATGTAGTACTTCTCCAGAAGCCTTCTGTCATCTACTAAACAGGTGTTTGTTATGTACAAGACAACTGATAGTGAGTTCTCACTGAGACAAGAGGTGGTGACCTGAAGCATGATTCATGGGAAGAACTGTCTAGCCTGCATAACAACACTGATGTAACTTTACAAGGTTTACTGTCTGAAAGCCTATTATGGACCTCTTGGAAAATGGAGAATTTTGTTACACAAGGGCACATTCATTTTTGTTAGGCCCGGGGAGATGAAGTTCCCCAGCTTCGACGTCAACCGCTCTAGCCGTAAGGCTACATCCTCTCCCCTTACCCATTAAGCATCTGTTCTTGGCATGTAGGGCTGTAGATACCCATGCTTTGCATACTCTTGCCATCTAGTGTTGGGTCCAGATGTTTGCAAGTTGTTTTTCTTCGAAGAAGGCTTTCTAGTCACAAGGTAAGGTGACTCCCCCTTTCGCTGATAGTGAGCATGGGAATCGACTCCATTATTAGTTTGTTTTTCCGCTATAGGGTGAGAATGGAGTACGTAAGTGTAGAATAGAGATGTCCATGCGTATGTATGTAAATAGGAAGAACTGCAACAACCACAGGTATCCGGGGAGGCGGGTGAGAGCATTTCAATCTACAGCTCTACATGCCAAGAACAGATGCTTACTGGGTAAGTAACATTATCAGTTCGAGGCATGTGTGCTGTAGATAAACATGCTTTGCATAGACTATAAAGCAGTATGCTTCCCAAGCGGTGGCTAACCAGTAGTTGTTGCAGTTGTCTGAAATAGTGTCTTAAGCACGGATTGGCCTACATTCGCCTGTTGTCATGCTAAAACATCCACACAATAGGGTTTTGTAAATGTGTGTGGTGTAGCCCATGTAGCTGCTTTACAAATGTAAGCTAAAGGAATGTTGCGTAAGAAGGCCATAGTAGCCCATATTTTGAGTGTAGAAGGCACCCTAGGAGGTATGGATAACATTCTTTGCTTTTGCATAGCATGTTTGAATGTATTTAACAATCCATCTATAAATGCCTGATTTATAGAAAGGATTGCCTTAGTGAGGTGGAGCAAATGCAACTAACAATTGGTTTGTTTTGCAAAAATCCTTGGTCCTTTCTATGTAATACAATAAGGCTCTTCTACTGTCCAGCGTGTGGAGTGCTCATTCTGGTACTGAATCAGGTTGAGGAAGGAACACAGGTAACTCAAATGATTGGTTAATACGTAAAGCAGAAATCACTTTGGGAAGGAATTTTGGATTGGTGCGTAGGATAACTATCTTTGGTGGAGTTTAAATAATGGTTCTCCTAAGGTTAGTGCCTGTAACTCCAACATCTCCTCAATGAAATGATGGCAATGAGGAAAGCAACTTTCCATGAAAGAAACTGTAGAGGACAATTATGTAAGGATTTAAAAGATGGACCCATAATTCTTTTAAGGACAATGTTAAGATTTCAAACTGGTGAAGGTGCAACTCGTGGTGGAATTACACTTTTCAAGCCTTCCATGAATGCTTTGATTACAGGGATTTTGAATAGAGATAAATGTTGTCTGTTTTGTAAGTATGCAGCTATTGCTGCAAGGTGTAAAGAATAGATGTGTATGCCAACCCAGTTTGCTGTAAGTGCAACAGATAACAAATAATGTTTTGTACAGAAGTGTCTAGAGGATTGAACTTGTTGTTATTACAATAGACAACACATCTTTTCCACCTCGCTTCATAGCAAGCACTGGTAGTAGTCTGTGTTGCTTCTTTCAAAATAGTCATACATTGTAGTGGTAGGTTTAAATAACCAAACTCTAACTTCAGGATTCAAATCACTAGATTGAGCTCCTTGGGATTTGGGTGTCTGATTTCTCCATGGATCTGAGTGAGGAGACTGGAGGTGAGATGTAGTTTTTGATGTGGAGCCACTGACAGTTCCAACAGGGTGGTTACCAAGGTTGACAAGCCCTTGTGGGTGCTACTAGAATCAGTGTGAGGAATGTTAGCCTGAGCTAGTAATGGAAGTAGTGGGAGAGGTGGATAAGCGTAGGCAAATATCCCTGACCAGTTCATCCATAGGGCATTGCCTTTCGATAAAAGGTGTGAGAACCTGGATGTGAAGTTTGGGCATTTTGCCTTGTCTATTGTGGCAAACAGGTCTATTTGTGGAAAGGCCCATTGTTGGAAGTATGGATGGAGAACTTGGGGATGAAGTTCCCACCCGTGAATTTGCTGCCTCTGCTGAGGAGGTCGGCAATCTGATTGCTTACCCCTAGAAGGTGTTCTGCCAGGAGATAGATTCTTTGTTGTATTGCCAGGTACCAAATATTTTGAGAGAGGCGTGACGGTTGGAGAGTGTGTGTCCCTCCCAGTTTTTGTACACAGTACATTGCTGTCATGTTTTCTTCGCGGACCAGGACAGCTTTGCCTATGCGGTGAGTTTGAAAAACTTTTGAGTGCTAGGAACACCGCCAGAAGTTCTAGGTAGTTGATGTGGAGACAATTGTGATTTTGCTCCACAAACCCTGGATTGTGTAATCTTGGAGATGGGTACCCCAACCAGTGGGAGGTGCGTCTGTTAGCACAATCTGTGCAAAAGGGTCTATGAAGGCTCGCCCTGTTGATAAAGTTTGTGGGTTCCACCACTGCAGATAGCAATGGGTGCACCGTCTACCAACACTAGATCGGTTAATTGACCCTGCGACTGATTCCACTGACGTGCTAAGCATTCTTATATGAGCCGCATGTGAAGACTGGTATAGGGTACAATTGCAATACAAGACACCATCATGCTCAGCAGTCACCTGAAAGCTCTGGCTGGTAATGTCTGGTTGGGTTGAAACTGTAATATCATAGACGGAGTGTAGTAAATTCTGGGTGCATTAGGAGAGGCTAGAGTGTTGATAGAGGCTCCTAGGTAAGACTGCATTTGTGAAGGACGCATGTGAGATTTCTGTGCATTGACGGTGAAGCCCAATTGATGAAGTAGGTCTATTGTGGTCTGAGTATGTTGCAGACAGTTTTGATAAGTACTGGCTTTGATGAGCCAGTCGTCTAGGTAGGGAAAGACGTGAATATGTTGTCTTATGAGATAAGCTCCTACTACTGCCAGACATTTGGTAAATACTATGGGAGCAGTGGTTACTTCGAACTGAATTACTCTGAACTGGTAATGTTTTTCTGCCATCACAAATCTGAGGTGTTTGCGATTAGCTGGATGTATTGGAATGTGAAAATATGTGTCTTAAGTCTAGAGTAGACATAAAATCGCCCTGCTGTAGAAGTGAAAGTACCTGTTGCAGGGTCACCATGTGAAAGTGCTTTGACAGTATGTATTGGTTCAACTGTCTGAGATCTAGAATAGGTCTTAATGAGCCATCCTTTTTTGGGATCAGAAAGTAGAGAGAGTAAACCCCTGAACCTTGGTACTGAAGTGGAACTGGTTCTATGGCTCCTTTCAGTAAGAGAGTTTGCACTTCTTGTTCGATCAACAGCAAGTTGTCTGGTGACAATTTTTGAGAGCGAAGTGGAATGTTTGGAGGATTGGTGGAAAGCTCCAGGCAATAACCATGTTGGATAATTCCAAGCACTCATTTGTCGGTTGTTCTAGATTGCCAAATGGGGAGAAATTGTTGAAGTTTTCCCCCCGACAGGTGTGGAATAGTCAGGGGGACGAGTGGATAAGTCACTGTTTATTAGGGGAAGGGGAGTTACGGGGTGTGGTGCCCTTACCCCTGCACTTACAGTTGTTTACTTTATACCCGCCACTAAAAAAAGCCTCTTGAGGAAGAGGATTGGTTGTTATCCTTGTACGAGGAAGTGTTTTGGTCTGAGGGTGTTGACTTTGACCATCCCCTGTAAAAGGAGCGTCAAAAGGATCCCCTGTTTGAAGAAGACTGAAGCACTCCCATGGATTTTGCTACCTCAGTGCCAAAAAGATTTTCTTTGTCAAAAGGTGTATTTAAATAAAAATAAATTGTTGGACTTCTGGCTTAAAACCGGAGATCCTTAACCTAGCATGCCTTCTGAGTAGGAGACTAGTGTTGACCTCTCTAGCTGCAGTGTCAGCATCATCTAGAGCAAACCCTATGGTAGAGTTGGAAAATTAATTTTCCTTCTTGGACCAAGTCTTTGGCTTTTGATTTATGCTCATCTGGGAGATATTGTAGCAATTGCTCACTTTAATCCCAGTGCACCCTGTCATACCGGTCTAAAAGGGCCTACATGTTGGCAATATGCCAATGATTGGCAGCTTGAGCAGCTATGCGTTTGCCAGAAGCGTTGGTGAGTTTTGACTCCTTATCTGGGGGAGGAGCGTCTCCAAAGGTTTGGAAATTAGCGAGCATTGAATACAACCAAGGAGTGAAGTGGTGCCTATCCGGGAGGAGGAGCATCAGAAACTTCGTCCGACCTTGGCCAGAAGGCAGAGGTGGCGCCGAAGCCTTAGATTTTTGGGGAGTGGGTGGATGGGGCAAGGGATCTTCTGTACTCACGGCACCCTGTCCCAGCAGCACATCGTCGATCTCGAAATCTGAATCGAAGTCCGACACAGAGAAGGCCTCTTCTTCCTGAGCCTTTGAGGGTTGGCGGTCCTCTTGCTCGGAGTCTTCACAGAAGATATCCGGCGTGTCATCAATGTGTTGGCGCTGCATCTCCCGGCATCGAGCCCAATGATCGCGGAGAGTTTTCTTCAACCAAAACAATTTGCACGTGTCGCAGACTTCTACTCTGCTCTGGAGACAAGCACAAATTATACACCTGGTGTGAGTCGGTGCGCAGGTATTGGGCGTTGGTTTCTTCCTCCCCATTTTTGCAGGGACTAAGTCAGACGACAATTGTCCTGAGGAGACCCCGAAACTCAACAGGGGTCGAAACGTCGAAATTTGTTTCACTTGGTTGCTTTGACTATTGATTAGTTGACTTTCTGCAATGCGATGCCCGCATTTCTTTATCATCCGTACATAGAACCAGCAAACTTTACATGTTTTGTCTTTTGTGTATATATTGTATATGTTCTTCACACTAGAGCACTGCGTCGCCTGCACTTATGTTATTAATTATACTGTGACCTGCATATGAAAAGAAATATGTTCTGACAAATAATACAGAACACAGAAACCATTCTCATCATATATATTTTTTTAAACAAATTTGTTTCATTCCCTTTTACATTGAAAAACTTAGTGTGTAGATGCCACTTGGAATTTAAGAGTGAATACATTGAGTGCGAGCTTCCACAAACTAAGGAAGATGGCAGCTCATGGTTTTGAAAAGAGTCCCCCGGCAGACGTTGTTTGAATGTAAGCGGGTATTTGGGGTGGCACAGAGGACAGAATTTGAACGGAGTCCGTTCCATCGACGAAGAGCTGGACTGACGCAGTTAGGCCCGAAGGCCGGCCAAGAAACTTTATAATCGAAATTGGAGATTTCGTTCACCGAATCGATACGCAGAGAAGTGCGAAACACGTACCAAACAATACCGTCGAGGGTAGAGTGGATTGCGTACCAAGGGGAACCCGAAAAACGGTTTTGAACTGGAGCGCAGCAATACATGTGCGAACCCGATGGCGGTAAAAACATTCTAACAGTGGAGTTGATGCCCGTGCGCACTTTCATCGAAAGGAGTTGCCGCCTTATCTTGTGACTAGAAAGACAACTTCAAAGAAAAACAACTTGCAAACATGCAGACCCAACACTAGAGGGAAGGGGTATACAAAGAATGTGTATCTACAGCACACATGCCGCGAGCATAGTGTAACAGATTTTGATGTGTTTATGTTAGTGCGTGTTCCTAGAGTTGCAGTAAGATTGCTAGATTCCAGACTTAATTTTCTGACTCTCTGACTGGAGACTCATCTTTGAGGTTTTGATGTCTTTTCTTCATGAAAGGCTGTCTTACTTAGTTTTTACTAAACTGTCTGCAATTAACTTGAGCTGAGAATACTTCTCAGCTTTATGTAAAGGCTTTATGCTTGCGCACTGATTCTCTCATCAGTACTCTTTATGGATATCTGAACTGACATTTTTCTCTCATTATTTCAGCTTATTGAGGATAGTGAATTTTCCTTTATGGAACACGCTTGCTGTATTTTTTACTATATTAAATGTGATTCTAATGAATATTTAGCATTTTATAATCAAATATCAATTGATGGATTACATTAACTTGCTGAAATCTAAAGAACAATGCCTAGTGAATAAACAGATGAAATACTACTAAAATATTTGAAAATAAAACCTTTTACTCACACTAATTCTCATTATTGACTGAACTGAATGTATTGCTAGGTAAATGATCGCTCCTTACTTCTCCTTGTAGATAGCAAAGGCCCATACGACCAGTGACAGGGTTTATTTAATAATTGTATCCAAAGATTGAGAAACCGAAAACCCAGCTGTGGTCCCTCAGCCTAAATGATTCAAAATATATTCAAATCAAAATTGCAAAAAGGATCCTTGCCAAAAAATACAGTTTCAATAGTTTTGGTCCCACTCAAGCACGCCATTCCTTCACGTAATTTTGTTTATATTTGGCTTTGCCAAACAATTGCTAGTCAAAATCTTGCAGAATAATAAAACGGTCTGACACTACTTTTATAATGAAATGTGCAAGACCCCCAAGGGGTTTCTTGGACTTCAGTGTCACTCTAGGTGTAACCAGAAGAGACTTCAACTTGCAGAAAAGTGCACGGAGATGGCCGTGTCTCGCGCTATGTTGCAAGATTTAGTCTTTAATGCATCACGCACACTCTCTAACTAAAGCCCAGATGAATAATTCAAGTCAAGTCAAAAAGGCTTTATTTCGACATATAACAATATCTTAAAAAGCGTACATACAATTAAAATTCGTTTCAGTACATTTTTAAAAAAACCGTAAGTTTTTACTATAAATGAATCTATAAATTCCTAACAAAAAGCATATAGTTTAAAACAATCCATGGTATAAAATGTAATTAAACAATTAGCCTAAGTCTTTTTGACCGGATTCGCCATGCCCACCCAAGGTACTTCGAGGTGGCACATGCGTAAAAAGTACGAGTGTCCGAAAGAAGAATCCTTAAGGCCACGTTACACTGCCTAGTACCCAGTGTGCGACACATGGGTTTTAGCCATTTTGACCGTGGGATTTTATATGCAGGACACTCGAATAAAAAGTGAGGGACGGATTCTTGGCGTTGTGGGCAAAAGGGACACCACGGAGCAGTCTGGTATGGAATTTTCCAATGGCTAGTAAGATCCATTACGGGGAGAAGACCAATTCTGAATTTGAAGTACAGGGACCTTTCCCAAGGGGCTGAGATAATGTCCAGATACAGTTCTCTAAAGGGGGTATCTTTGGACTCCATGAACTTTCTGGTCGACTTGCATATCGAGGAGGAGGAATTCCTTCTATTTGACACCCAGTTCCAATAAAGCTGTTTTATTGTTATTTTGGGCGGGGCTGACTGTTGGTACCATGCTTCTTCTAGCCCCAGATTGGTAAGTAAAGCTTTGATATCCGTTAGCCACTTTATTTTCGCCCACCCTGTCGATCTTAATATCTCCCGTAGACCATCCGCATAACTTGAGAGTTCGGGGACTCTCCAGATGCGGGCCCACAGAAGCAAAGGGCGTAACTTCGCTAGATCTTCAATAGCCCGGCGGCCCATGTCCAATTGCAAAGGCAGGATGGGGACAGAAGGGCCAAGGGACATCAGGCTTCTCAAGAAGGTGTTCTCAGCTCGAGTAAGATCTTTCAAGTTCGACATTCCCCATAGTTCCGCCCCGTACAATGCGGCGCTTACTCCTCTAGCCGCATAGATGTCCAAAACTGCGGCTATGGGTTTAGTTGAGGCTGCTCTCTGCTCTTTTAGCAGGGTCCCAGTTACTCTTTTTAGGTTCAACAACATTTTGAACAAATGCTGGTCCCATTTCATGGAATCCACCAACCTGATGCCCAGATAATCGAAGGTTTTAGTCCTGTCCAATGCCACAGAGCCCAATGTTGGCGGTGGGCCAAGTTTTTGCGGAGGGTTCAAAATAAGGTACTTTGTTTTATCTGTATTTATGCAGAGTCCTCTTTTTTTACAAAAATCGTCAAAGCCTGAAAGAAGCTGTTGCAGGCCCATTGGCGATTTTGACAGAAGCAAAGTATCGTCCGCAAAAAGCAGGGTGGGAATAGAACGACCTGCCAGGCGAGGGGCATCCGCTGGAATCCTTGACAAGTGGTCCACCACCCCATTAACGTAGAGCGAAAAGAGTGTTGGGGCAAGAACACACCCTTGCCGCACTCCTCTGTTCACTTCTATTCTTCGGGTCTTTTGGCCATTGGGACCCCAGCGGATTTGGGCATAGTTGTTTTCATGAAGCTTCATGACCAAGTGGAGCAGGTAAGGTGGCAGGCCAAGATCACTGAGGACCTTCCATAAGTTATTTCTGGGGACCAAATCGAAGGCCGTCCGGAGGTCGATAAAAGCAAGATATAATGTGCCCTTCCCAATAGTAACGACCTTCCAGTAAATCATAAGAAGCCTTAGCGATTGTTCAATTGTTCCGGTGCCAGCACGGAACCCTGCCTGGAGATCCGAAAGGATCCTGTTCTCATCTGCCCATTGCTGTATTCTAAATAGGAGAACCTTGCCTGCTACTTTTTGCGAACAGTCTATCAGACTGATCGGCCTGTAATTCCCTGGATCTTCTCTCGAGCCTTTTTTGTGAAGGGGGACCACTTCGGCGGCCATCCAGGAGGCAGGCAGAGGTGCACCCGCCATGGCAGCGTTCAAAACAGATGAAATCATCGTACTCCAATCATCTAGGTCAACACGGAGCAGGTCACCCGGAAGACCATCGGGGCCAGCCGCCTTGCGCGGGACAAGAGATTTTATTGCACCTTCCGCTTCTTTCTTAGTAAACAGATTTTCCTCGGGACTCTCCACCTCTCGAGGGGGTTGCGGTAACACGGAATCCAACGCTTCAACTGCGGTTGCCGTATACAATTTCGAGAAATGTGTAAACCATAGGTCCTCGGTTATGTTGCAGGTGATGACTGTATCGAGGGGTCTGTTTTTCTTGTGTACCAAGTCCCAAAAACCTTTTGCGTTTTTTTCAACGCTAGCAGTTCGGAGATCCTGCCAGAACTTGTCTTCCCAGTCTCTTTTTGCTGTTTTGAGCTCCGTTTTATAATCCTTCCGTTTGGTGGCTATTAGGGTGGCATCTCCACTTTTCACAGCCAGTATCAGGGCTCTCTTCATGGCACGACACTCCTTCGAGTACCATCCTGGCTTGCCCTGCCGATTGTCACGATTTGGGTTTCCTTTTTTAATTTTGGCCTTAAAAAGGTCTCCAATTGACAGCGAGACCTCGCAGAACAATGCTGTAATCTGATTTGGGCAGATAGATTGGCTTTTTAAAATGGCACAGGCTGAAGAGGTAACAGCTCTGATACATGCCATTTTCTCCTCATCTATTGCCACTTTGTCCCATTTCAGACGTCTTAAGCAGTTTGATGGAACCACCCCTCCCAATGGCCCTGTCACTAATGCATCATGATTTCCGCTTCCTGGTATTATCTCTTTCCACCAGATTGATAGGGTCAAGGAAAGAGCATTATGGTCACTTTCCAGGGAGGGTAGAACAATCATATCCTTCATGTGTCCCCACAAAGAAAAGTTTAGAAGGATGTAATCAATCCGGGAAGAGTGACCGACCCTATTATATGTATGAGCCCCCGCTAAATCTGATGGTGTCCTCCCATTGGCTGCCCTTAGGCCGTGCTCTAGAGTGAGGGAATTTAGCTGGATGATTCTGGGGGTCCAACTATTTATGATGGGAAAATCAAGTGACGGGACACCTCTCCTAGAATCTTCATCATATAAATCCAGGGATTCATCGGGCAGCAAAGGCTCGAATGTACAATTGAAGTCCCCCATAACCAAAATTAGGGAATTGCTACTACACTCACCTAGGGCTGCCTCCAGGTCCAAGAGCGTTGGTGACAAGGCTCTCCCGGAGGCCCCTCTTGTATAGATGTTGATAATCTCCAGTTTTTCCGCACTCCTGGGACAAGTTACAGTGAGGTGCATCAAATCTGGAGATTTTTGGGGGTGTTGGTGAACCCTCCATCCCAGAGTGATGTTTACCCAAACCAAGAGACCTCCGTAGGGACGACCTCTTCCCGAGGCTGGGATTTCAGCCGGGACAAAAAAGGTGGCATAACCTACTCGGTGCCTTGGTTCTACGCACCACGTCTCTTGGAATGCACAAACTGAGTGGGGTTCAACGAGCGCCACCCAGTCTGGGACATCTTGCTTACTGCTTAAGCCTGCCACATTCCAACTGATGATTTTCAGAGGTACATGGTGCTGGGGCTCATTACAACCGCTATTCCCACCCTGTGGACCCGGAGTTTGAAGTCCAGCCACGAGTTCAAGATTATTTGACCCGTCACCTAAAATAATAGGTAGAATTGGGGTAGGCGCGGGATGGTGCACAACATTATTGGTCAAGGGTACCTCCCCTACTATACAAATTGTATTAACCCTAGGGGGGGAGACATTGTTTACCACTGAGTTATTAAGTCACCAGCCCCAACCCTGTGGAGTGGCTGGTTGGGTAGGAGTCCGTACCCTTGCTCTGGGGTCCAAGATTGGATAATGGGGGAACCATACTCCTCTACCCCCATCTTGGCAAGGTTTATTAAGCCCCATTAATGGGGGGGGGGGGCGATAGAAATACCCCAAATCCCTAGTTTGTATGTCGCAGAAGTTGTAATGCGACTGTTGGCTACAAATCATGCCTGCTGCTCTGGGGTCATTGAAATTAATCAAAACGCAGTCCCCGGTAATAGCCTTGCGTCTGTTACCAATCCAACTTATGCGTCGGACGAAGGCTATTCTACCATCTATGTGCCCTGGGAGGGGTCTATTAGCTTTTAGCCAGGAGAGAGTCTTGTGTCTGAGTTCAGAATAGGACTCACAAGAACCCTCTTCAAGCTCGGGTACCCCTGTTAGAATAACCACATATGGCTTACAGCCAGGGGGAAGGCTAGCATTTGGCGTGCGCCGTTTTAACCTATCTTTGACCGGAGATTTTACTGTGATTTTTGCTGGAGATTTGGTCACAGCTTGTATAACAGGAGTGAGAGGAGATGGGGTTGTAACACCCTTACTTGCAGTTACTGTATCTCCAGTTACCTTAGTGTTAGGGGCAATAGGCTTGGGATTTGCGGCAAATTTGACCTTAAGTGCCTTGGGTGCCTGGGTGCTAGATTTGTTCATCGGGCGGGCCAAACTAGACTCAAGAGTAGTAGTAGATGGGGGGGGGTATGGTTCCAGTGTTGGGTTGTTGAGATTGGGGAGCCTTAGCCAAGGCGGGCGTTTTTTGACAAGATGAAGGCTCAGGGAGGGCTGTAGAAATAGATAGAACTAATGGAGCAGCACCACTCCTTAGCCCACCGTTTTCTTCAACCTGGGATTTAGCGTGAAATTTAACTAACGATTTCACTGCATAAAAGTTGTCCAGCATTGACTGCTCAAGTGAGGCTAGTTTGCGTGTGAGGCCATCAATCTTATCTACGAGAGGCATCACACAGACTTAATAATGCTCTCGACTTGAGGGAAAATGCTAGCATCTATAGGAGCCATTTGACCAGGAATACCCTCAGAGGCAGAATCTCCAGTATGGGCCACTTGGGGTTTTAAGTGAGGAACCTGATTCGGGGTAATACCCCCTTTTGATGTAATGTTCCTACTAACTTTACTGTGGGGTTTTAGAGAGCCTCCCCTACGGGGACTGGCGGGACGCTTTCTCTTCTTTTGGGGGACTAAACCTGGGGCTGGATTCCCTACAGGTGCAGTTTGAGGGGCTACTACTCTAGGAGTATTAATATCGGAATGACCTGCAGTGGATAGAGGATTCACAGCTTCACTAACAAGCACTGGGGGGCTCGAGGCGTCAAGGATATCGTAGTTACAATCTGGGATCTGACCCCCTGGTGATGGAATACTAGGAAGGGAAGAAATTGAGTGTGTCGGGTCAAGCACAATACTTGGAGCTGTGGTGGTTACCCTTTCTAAGCTAGCCCTAATCCTACTCACTCTCTCGTCAATAGTAGGAGAATCAACTATTAACAAAGGAGTTAAAGGAATATGGCCAGGGCTATCAGCTAGGGCAATGGCGCCCAGAGAAGAGCGCTTATTAGACATACTCAAGGAATCCCGTGATAACCTTCGCTCAGCCAAGATTATCTCCTTCTCAACTATGGAAACTGCACGGGTGATAAACTGGTCCATAGTACCTAAAACAACGTCTCCTGCAGATTTCTTTGTCTTACAGGATCGCGTTCCTGAAGCCATTGTCCTGGAGGCTGGATATCCGCTTTACGGAGCCAAGGGATGTGGCCCAGCCCGGCCTCCTTCGGCCCCGGACGGCCACAGACGGTCCCGCCCTTGTCCCGGGCTTCTCCCGGCGCTACCGCGCGCTACCGCGCTGCTGTAAAGGCAGTGTCAATTTATATACAACTGGAGAGGAGGGGAGGAGCAGACAGGGAGAGCGGCCCAGGTGCTCTCAATTTGGGCAGGCAAGCGCTCCTGGGAGCTGTAGTCCGGCTCCTGCGCCTGCCTTCGCTCGCAGCCCCGCCTGTCTCTCTCCTACTCCGGACACCGGCTTGAAAATAATGTTCCAAAATCCACCCCGAGCGAAGCGGGACTCGCGGAGCGGGTACCGCAAGAGGTAGGCTGATGTTGCAAGTATTTCCAGGCACTCCGTCCTCACGTTAGCTGCCAAGCACAGAAAATGCGTCCCAATGCAGGACCAGAGCACTAGAGTTTTAAATCCCAGGGGAGGGGAGGAGCAGACAGGGAGAGCGGCCCAGGTGCTCTCAATTTGGGCAGGCAAGCGCTCCTGGGAGCTGTAGTCCGGCTCCTGCGCCTGCCTTCGCTCGCAGCCCCGCCTGTCTCTCTCCTACTCCGGACACCGGCTTGAAAATAATGTTCCAAAATCCACCCCGAGCGAAGCGCGACCCGCGGAGCGGGTACCGCAAGAGGTAGGCTGATGTTGCAAGTATTTCCAGGCACTCCGTCCTCACGTTAGCTGCCAAGCACAGAAAATGCGTCCCAATGCAGGACCAGAGCACTAGAGTTTTAAATCCCAGGGGAGGGGAGGAGCAGACAGGGAGAGCGGCCCAGGTGCTCTCAATTTGGGCAGGCAAGCGCTCCTGGGAGCTGTAGTCCGGCTCCTGCGCCTGCGCCTGCCTTCGCTCGCAGCCCCGCCTGTCTCTCTCCTACTCCGGACACCGGCTTGAAAATAATGTTCCAAAATCCACCCCGAGCGAAGCGGGACCCGCGGAGCGGGTACCGCAAGAGGTAGGCTGATGTTGCAAGTATTTCCAGGCACTCCGTCCTCACGTTAGCTGCCAAGCACAGAAAATGCGTCCCAATGCAGGACCAGAGCACTAGAGTTTTAAATCCCGGGGGAGGGGAGGAGCAGACAGGGAGAGCGGCCCAGGTGCTCTCAATTTGGGCAGGCAAGCGCTCCTGGGAGCTGTAGTCCGGCTCCTGCGCCTGCCTTCGCTCGCAGCCCCGCCTGTCTCTCTCCTACTCCGGACACCGGCTTGAAAATAATGTTCCAAAATCCACCCCGAGCGAAGCGGGACCCGCGGAGCGGGTACCGCAAGAGGTAGGCTGATGTTGCAAGTATTTCCAGGCACTCCGTCCTCACGTTAGCTGCCAAGCACAGAAAATGCGTCCCCATGAAAGAGATACATTTTCCTACTGCTAAATGTATTCTTCAAAAAATCAATCTGTAGTAAAGCTGGCAGCTCTAAAATGCAAACTGCATTTAGCAAATTAAACAAACATTACAGCTTTTCGATTTAAATACGAAACGTGCTAGGCTGTACATTACTGTCAACAGGCAATCATATCTGCGATATTGGATTGCGGAAGAAATAGGATTTTCAGACTGAGTAATCGGTTTGGAAATAAATGCAGCTTTACAAAACAAAATTCACAATTATCACCTACATTGAGAGCAATCAGGATAATGTCATGCGTATTGACTTTTCCAGACGAGTTTGTACAAGCTTCAATTCCTTCATCTGAAAGGTACCTGTTAAGAGAGAATGAATTTCGTTAGGGTGGAGAGCAGCCGTTCAAGAGGCGCCACAAACATATACATTTAAAATGAGATATACATTTTTCACAGTTATTGTGAGAGCTCAGCCACATTTGTTATCATGTATGTGATCCTTCAATTTGTTGCCACTTGTTTTATCCCATCATTTGACTCATCAATAAAAGTACGTTCAGAGAACAAATAACCGGATGGAGAAATCAGGAATGCGTAAGTATGACTCTTTACGCCCTGTTGACGTCAGAAAACAGACCTAGGCATAAGCAAGTTAACCACCAGCACAGAACATGAACGCCATATGCACCAGCTCTGCAAAATGCATACACCCGGGTACAGTACAGATAGCAGTAATTCAAGTTTCGATCAGTAACAGTATTAACAAGCATTTCCAATGCAATGGGTCTTGTATTATGAAAGTTTGAGCTATTGGTCTTGTAAATGAAAATTATTTTATTTATGTGTTGGTTTTGAAAATAGCTAAATTAATAGCTTTGTCATTTACAATGCCAATAGTTATAAATTTCGCAAATGTGACACCTATAGCATTTGTAATGCAACATTTTTTGTATTTACTTGACTTAGTATACCTTGACTTGTGTATGTTCGATTTTTATTGTTTTGTTCTTGTTTTACTGAGATAAATATTGGCTATTTTTCTAAACAGATGTGCCCTTTTAGTTTAGTTTAACCTGACCTGACTGCTCTGTGCCAAGTGATATTAGAAATAACATGGCTTTTAATTTTTTTAAATAATACTTAAATAAAAGTGATTGTAATTTATAATGGCAATAGCTTAAACTTTTGTAAATAACTTTTGTGAAGACTATGTTCAGTGTATTTTATTGTGTTGATAATCCAAGAACAGAAGTGAAATATGAACATCTTTTTGTGACATTTGTAAAAAAACTTTAAACATTGAGAGAACATATTTGAACCAGTTGTTGAATGGTTGCACATATTGATGCTGTGATGGCGCGGAGTGATGCTGTGGCGTTCAGTGATGCTGTTGTGTTCAGTGATGCCGTGGTAGCGCATAGTGATGTTGTGGTGCCCCTGAGCCAATCAATCATAAAACTTGTAAAGCGCGCGACTCACCAGTGAGGGTCTCAAGGCGCTGAGGAGGGGGCGGGGATGCTACTGCTCGAACAGCCAGGTCTTGAGTTGTTTCCTGAAGGCGAGGTGGTCCTGGGTCAGCCGGAGGTGGGTGGGGAGGGAGTTCCTGAGTGATGCTGTGGTGCCCCTGAGAGATGCTGTGGTGCCCCTGAGTGATGCTGTGGAGGCCCGGAGTGATGCTGTGGAGGCCCGGAGTGATGCTGTGGAGGCCCGGAGTGATGCTGTGGAGGCCCGGAGTGATGCTGTGGAGGCCCGGAGTGATGCTGTGGAGGCCCGGAGTGATGCTGTGGAGGCCCGGAGTGATGCTGTGGAGGCCCGGAGTGATGCTGTGGAGGCCCGGAGTGATGCTGTGGAGGCCCGGAGTGATGCTGTGGAGGCCCGGAGTGATGCTGTGGAGGCCCGGAGTGATGCTGAGGAGGCCCGGAGTGATGCTGTGGAGGCCCGGAGTGATGCTGTGGAGGCCCGGAGTGATGCTGTGGAGGCCCAGAGTGATGCTGTGGAGGCCCGGAGTGATGCTGTGGAGGCCCGGAGTGATGGTGTGGAGGCCCGGAGTGATGGTGTGGAGGCCCGGAGTGATGGTGTGGAGGCCCGGAGTGATGCTGTGGTGGCGCATAATGATGCTGTGGTAGCACAAAGTGATGCTGTGGTAGCACAAAGTGATGCTGTGGTGCTTCAGAGTGATGCTGTGGTGGTGCAGAGTGATGCTGTGGTGGTGCAGAGTGGTGCTGTGGTGGTGCTGTGGTGGTGCTGAGTGGTGCTGCTGAGTGGTGCTGTGGTGGTGCTGAGTGGTGTTGTGGTGGTGCTGAGTGATAATGTGGTGGTGCTGAGTGATAATGTGGTGGTGCTGAGTGATAATGTGGTGGTGCTGAGTGATAATGTGGTAGTGCTGAGTGATGCTGAGTGGTGCTGTGGTGTTGCTGAGTGATAATGTGATGGTGCTGAGTGATAATGTGGTGCTGCTGAGTGGTGCTGTGGTGCTGCTGAGTGGTGCTGTGGTGGTGCTGAGTGATAATGTGGTGGTGCTGAGTGATAATGTGGTGGTGCTGAGTGATAATGTGGTGGTGCTGAGTGATAATGTGGTGGTGCTGAGTGATAATGTGGTGGTGCTGAGTGATAATGTGGTGGTGCTGAGTGATAATGTGGTGGTGCTGAGTGATAATGTGGTGGTGCTGAGTGATAATGTGGTGGTGCTGAGTGGTGTTGTGGTGATGCCGAGTGATGCAGTGGTGGTGCCGAGTGATGCAGTGGTGGTGCCGAGTGATGCAGTGGTGGTGCTGAGTGATGCAGTGGTGGTGCTGAGTGATGCAGTGGTGGTGCTGAGTGATGCAGTGGTGGTGCTGAGTGATAATGTGTTGGTGCTGAGTGGTGCTCTGGTGGTGCCGTGGTGGCGCTGAGTGGTGCTGTGGTGCTGCTGTGGTGGTGCTGTGGTGGCGCTGTGGTGGCGCTGAGTGGTGCTGTGGGGGTGCTGAGTGATGCTGGGGTTGCGCTGAGTGGTGCTGTGGTGTTGCTGAGGTGGTGCTGAGGTGGTGCTGAGTGATGCTGTGGTGGTGCTGAGTGTTACCTTCACATCCTTCCTTCACATCAGAAAGATCTGGGACTGTTCCTATTGTGATTATCTAGCAGATCGTAATGCAGTTAAATTCAGTGGGGTACACCCAATAATCATGAATATCCATGTCTCCATGAACATTATAGAATTTACATAAATTATATGGGTTAGGGGATAGACAGGGTATCATCGATATCAACGGACTTATAGAACATTCGCAACCTGCAATCTCTAGGGGTAAGTGTTCATCCAGGAACTAAAAGATTTTTCCTTGAAGTCTGTCCGACACACAGAAAACAAAAGTAGCCACTGATATTAAGTCACAGGATCCTCCACACCCAACACATCGGTTGCCCTGACAGCTACGTGAAAATGGATACCAAAAGCACACAACTAAAAAAATCGCTCTGCATAACAAACTGTTTGCTTTTAGAGAATATCACAACTTCACAGAATATAAGAAATCCACTTCAAAGATTTACAAATAAACCTGTTCGCCAGCTCAGCTGGCTCAAGTCGGTAAAACGCATTAAAAACAAGCCAGATAAAGAAATATGGGCAAAGTGAACAAGGACAAAGAGGCAAAAGAGAAACACGGCAACAGTGGCAGTGGTCCGAAGTAGATAAAATAGTGGCAAAATAGAAAAACTGTGGCACAGAAAACAGGGCAGAAATTCATATCTGGCGTTTGCATAACAAACTAAATCTCAGCATAATTGTTATGGAAACTTCTACCAAAACAAATATTTTGCTGGCAGGTTAATAAAACCCACAATAAGTATTGGTGTTTTGATAGAGAACAGTGTGGAAAATCAGGGGCTGACCCCCTATATGCCTTGGCGCTTTCACTGGAGGGACTTCCCATGGTTGGGGGGGAGGAAACCTTACTGTCCAGCAGCTGGCCGTAGCTTTGCAGACCTGATGAGCAGGGAGGGTGTGCGAGGGGTGGGCGAGAGGGAAACTCAGGCTGGCAGCGGAAGTCTGGGGAGGAAAGAAAAGAGGCCAAAGATAAATAAATAAATACACTCGGACGGCCGCGAGCGTCGTCTTCAATGCAGCGCTCAGGATACTTTACAGCTCAGCAGCTGGTCAAATGGACGTTGGTATACTCCCCATAGGGTACTGCTACATGAATAACACACGGTGTAGCTTTGCAGACCTGATGAGCGAGGAAGGGGTGCGAGGGATGAGTGAGGAGGGGGTGCGAGGGATGAGTGAGGAGGGGTAGCAGGAGCAGGCAGCGGATGTCTGGAGAGGAAAGAAAAGAAAACAACAAAACAAAAAAACAAGCAAAAAACTACTGTGCGACTATGAAAAACAAAAGCTAATTCAGCTCTTGACAAGATACAAACTATGACACGATTTAATGTGTTACCACATTTACTGCTCAGTTCCCCCACACATAAATAGAAGTATAATCTGGCATCAATGGCCAAGCAGCACTGTATTAAAAAAAATGCAAACATTATTAGGCATACTTCTTATGAAGCATGCCTCGATGATGGAGTGGGGTCACCTCAGTGAGAAAGTTAATTTTGTGGCCTGTACGCGTGCATCATCGGTAATAGCAATAATGTTAGCAGCGGATGCTTGCGAGTCGGCCTTCTAAAGCCTTAATTTAGCGCTCTGACGTGATGTGATAGCGCTACGTGAAACAATGAATGACGCTGTAGGAGCTTACACAGCACATACAGTCGAAGACTTGGAGTCAACAGTTTCCACAATCTTTCTAGTCCTAGTCAGGGGAGAAGTATTAAACCATCTGCAGTCTCCCGTGCCCCTCCCCTTGCACAATATAGCGAAGATCAACGATATACTATGGCTGCTGCAAGAAATAGGTACGTTTATGCTTTACAAGTTAGCAGGCAGTAAGCAGCGCTGCTTCGCACGTTCTAGCCCGTGCACTGTTGGAGGGCATATAACATGAGCAGCTATGAAGCGAAAGCCTGCATTTTTTTAGAGGAATTTGACCTCACTCATCCAACCCATGAGGGTGCAGAATGGACAGCCAGAACTGTCACACACATACCTTCGACATGGAACACTTGCACACAGCATGATAAATACGAGGCACTGTGATATTGCACCATCCCCGATTTCACTGGGAATGGTGGAGGGGGTATAAATGTTTGTCTACCTGTAACACTCGCCATACGATTTTCCTTGACAACTTAAATTGCATGCCACACGAAAATGCATAGCTAACAACTCATCACGACACAAACGTTGCCACGTGGTTATGTTTAGTAAAAAAAAACAAAAGTATTAAAGACGTGATTAGAGCATATAAGTGCGAATAAAACCATGGTTATCATGCAGGCCGTAGAGACAGTGGTGCTGTCTTTGCACAGTAACATTCCAGTGGCAAACGGCATTTGTGAGGCTTGCACAAATGTGACACATTTCAAGAGGCATCTGCGCCCGTGTGCTCAATGTCATGCAGGCTGTTCCCCAGTACCTGAAATGATGTACAGTGTTCTTAACTACAGTGTGGCTAGGAATTCTGGCCACTACAGTGTGGTTTGTGTGTGACTGCAAAATACAAGCTCTTCGCATTGCTGTGGGGAGGGGGAAGGAGAAATGAAAGTCACGGCCGCCAGGCCGTGAAGTGTGAAGCAGTGGGCGGGGAAGCAGATCCCTTTGAAGCTCTCGGAGGCAGGAGCAAATGGAAAGAGGAGGAGAAATGCTGCTGGTGGCAATCCTCTACAAAAGCACGAAACACTGAGGGAATATGTAGGTGGAAGGCCAGCAGGAGGGCCCGGGTAAAAAAAAAAAAACAAAAGAAAAACGGCAATGAAATGTAAATAAATCCTCCAAAGCAAACATCTGAAGTGCACGGTTAATTCAAATGCCTCACAGGGCTTCAATTTGTTTAAAAGGAAGCAACGTGATATTAACAATCACACAATCCAACTTAACCTGAATCTTCCTTAATGTCACTGAATTTAAATGTTTTTCCAGGGCTGCTCTCACGGGCAGTAAAAAAAACGTTTTGTGTCACCATAGCTCCGAGTCCTTTTCTGACGACTGACTGGGCGCAGTGGGAGGTGGACGAGCCTCAGTTCGCAGCCATTTGACTGCATAGATGGCGTCATGCATTACAGTTTTGAGTTTAGAAACCAGTCTGTTGGGTTGTCCTTAAATGAAGTATGTTGTAGCCGCTTCCTTGTGCCATGACAGGCAGCTGCCGTCCGTCCTCAGATACTACATCACAGCACAGTAACATTATGCAAGCAGGTTGGTGTACGTGCAAATATGGCACTTGAAAAGGGCTAAGAAAGTTTACAAATCTGGCCAGGTCATCTTGGAGGAGAGTGGCACTTTATAGTGCAAAGAAAGCCCTGCTGCCATGAAACGAAAATTACACAACATTAGACGCACATGACATCAATTGTGCCCATCTGAAAACATTGTTCGATTGCGTCAACCAAACAGCTGTGTTGTAACAAATAACTACGCAGAACATGGTTTTTTAGTAAAATTAAAACATATATTGTGCCATTCGAACAGGTTTAAACAGAGAGCAGAGAAAGGTCGGGAAAACGATGAGTGAGAGAAGGAAGAAAGGCATGGACACAGATCAAGAAGGCTGCGAGTGGGAGAGAGAAAGGTGGGGGTGAAAGGCTCAGAGTGGATGGTGGGGGGGACAGTGGGTGTGAGAAAGAGTCTAAGGCGGAGTGCGAGCGGTTTGCAAGGCCACGAAAGATAGTGTTTTTGAGAAAGTGAGATTGAAAATGAGTAAGAAAGAGAGTGAAAGAGAAAGGTTAAAAGCATGTGAAAGATTAAGTGGAAATGAAGAAAGCAAGTAAGATACAGGGAGAGGAAAAGCGAGGGTGAAGGGGAGGTGTGTGTGTGTAAAATAAAGATAGTGGCAGTCTAACAGTGGGAAAGCATGAAATACAGCTCTAAACTAACGCAAATGGACTAACAGTTGTAAATAAGAGGTTGGGCTGGGCAGAAATGCGAGTCACGGCCTGGCGGCTGTGAAGTGTGAAGCAGTGGGCGGGGAGGCAGGAGCAAATGGTAAGGGGAGCCTTTGAAGAGCAAGGCAGGGGGATAGAAGCGCGTTCACGAGCACGTGCACTTCTACAAATCCGCATAGTGAACTCAGCTTTCTGGTTTGACTGCAATAGGTCTCTCTGCGTGACCTAAAAAGACAGATGCAAGCAGCACACACCTGGTGCAAACAGCAAGCGCAACCACACCCCTGCAGTGCATTAGAGGGAGCAGCAGTTCACAAGTGTCACAAAAGCATTTTTTCCTTTTCTTCGAGCATCTTGAAGTATTAACGTGGCTGGTGTAGGGAAATAAATTATCAAGTGCAGAGAAAAATGTAGGTATCAGAAATGTTAGGTTGCATTACCAATGAAGAGTACCATCCTCTCTGGTAAGGCATTAGAAGGAGTTTTATGTTCAACTCCAGAAGTGTCAAGCATTCTGCCAGTTCCAGATCCCACCTCTGGCACACTTTGACCTGTTCTGGGGCCCCAGTGAAGTGTTTCAAAATATGTAAAGGTTTCACGCCAGCAAAGATATTTTTAATTAAATTGCTTTAACAAAATATACAAACAATAATCTATTCAAACAGAACCACACCATATGAAACAACAATCTGACCGAAATATTAAAGTACAAAGAATACTGTAATAGAATACAACATTAAAAGTTTCCAGACTAAAACAACGTTTCTTTTTTTCTAATGGTGTTTGAGGCAGCCCCTTACAGTCATTTGCCTTCATTTGTTTTTTATGGTTTGCCATTGCTTGAAAGGGCTGTCCATTAATCACCATAACTTTACGTGAATGGATGCACTGCCCCATTTGTGTTTTGGTGATCAGGTTAAATTAGCCCTTTTGTTAGACTTTCGCTTGACCATTTTTTACTTACTTGTTTATGGCTTTCATTCTTTAACACGTGCGTGCTATTTGGATGCTTTAGCCTTCCAGAAAAAAATAGTTTTCTTCACTAAATGTCCTTTATTTATGTGTTTTATTTGGCTGTCATGATAACATATCTATGAATTTATTGCTGTTTTGTTTACCAAGTACAGACCTGCACTCAAACCGCCTTTCTTAAAAGTGTCAAGTATCTAGCAAGAAATATTTTGCTGTGTATGTCTTTTAGGTTCCCCACTTACACCCCAAACCTCACCATCTGGCTCCTGATCATAAAACTGTTCGTTAAGAGTGCAGCATAACTCTGCAAATACAGTCTGTTCTGTAAAGAAACCAAACTTCTAGATTCCATATTGGTGTAGCTCACAATTCTGATTTATTAAATCTGTCCTCCAGCCTACAACCACCTCCTTGCAACTTAGCCTTAAAATGCTCGACCACCACTACCTGTTGCATTAAGGCGGTTTGCGAGTAGTATTTTCTATTTATTTACATTTTAAGAGTTCTATATTAGGAGTATTTAGGAGTTCTATATAGAGCTGGCAAGAGCACTTTACAGCAACGTTATGACAACTCTCAGTCAATCACACTGCAATAAGAATAACATGTTGAGAAGTCTAGACACTTATCACACATTGCACTCAAATATATAGTTTGAGAGCTTTTTACAAACCCTTCTCTTTACATTTACACATCCATTTTGAGGACTTTACCCCTGAGTGTCTGCTTAAGTGGGCAGATGGCCCACTAAAATACCCTGAGATATAGCTCAGCTGGGATAATAATTATCTCTGGCGTGATAACTACGGGCAGGTAATGACATGGTTAGACGATCGAGTGGAGTGCTGGGGTAGACTCCCACTGTCAATAACTGGGAGGCTAGCTATCGCTAAGATGGTGGTCCTACCCAAATTTCTTTCTTTTGTTCTTAAATCTGCAGCTACCTTTGATGATAAATTTCCGATGCCAATTGCAAACACATCTAAAATCATTGTTATTAGCTGGGGGGGTGGCTGCGGATAGCCTGGGAGATGATGACATTGTCTTTCGAAAAGGGCAGACTAGGAGCCACGGACATGGATCTTATTATTGCTCCCAGGCATATTTCACACTCTACTGGCTTTTCCCCGTGCATTTCCTTGCCAACACAGCCCCTGAACACGATTTGTTGGCGCCCTGCCCTCAAGAGATGCTGCTGTTTGGGACTACCAGGCGAGCACGAGCATGGATAGACATGGTGGCTTGCACAGTGTGGCTTAGAGGGAGCTCAGACTGAGAGCAAAGCTGGAACATCTACTTGGCCCATGGGTGTCACTTATCTGGCACCCCCTGCTCCTCTTCACCATGGATAGGGGCACCCTAACTAGATTACGCGGAATGCAGGTGACCAACATGGGGTCTTTGTACCCAGATGATCAATTTGTGACACCACAGTCTGCACCTTGAGGGACGCAGACCCTTGCTTTGGATGCCCTCATGTATCACTAACTAAGGTTTGCAATGCATGCGAATCATAATTACTTCCCAGATGCCCCACCCATTTTTCAAGTTCTTGAGATGATGCTCATATCCCCATCACCTCGTAAGCTGATTACACAATTTTACACTGGCATGTAGTTGAGTGTGCTGGTGACGTGGGACGCTGATGTGACATCTGCCCTCACTGATGATCAGTGGAGAGATATTGCTGCACTAAACACGCGCTCTACCCTAACTATTGCATGCGCATTGTACGTTTCAATTATCTACATAGGCTATTTCACTCGCCAGATAAATTACATCAAGTGGAATTGTTAGCAGAAGCCTTAATATGTGAAACAAAACAAATAGATACTGCAAATCATTGATGAAAAGAAGGCAAGGAGTTATTACTCAGTGTATTTTTAGGAGCCTATTATTATAAAGAAATTATTTGCAGTAAATCACAGCACAGAGTGATTATCTCTTGGCTATTCAAAATTAATTACCTTTGTCAGAAAAGCAGCTATTAATTTGGGAGGTAGGTACCCAATCCAAATTAACAAATATACGGTCATAACACAGTTCTAATAGAATATCTATCTAAGTGTTGGCAGCTATGGCACAAACAGCAAGCAATTACCCAGTGACGTGTGTTAGGTTCAAGCAGTATGAGGCAACATTTAAAGATGCAACAAAATAGCATTCCTACGCCAATTTACAAAATTCTAGAACTTTTAATAAGTATAAAAGACACAAAATGCATTCATCTTCTGAGAGTAAGCAGAGATAAGGATTTTAAAAATATGGCAAATTTATCAAAATGCCCATTGAAACAATAGATTTGTAAAAGGAACCGTCAACCTGTGTGCATTATCCACACATTGCCACCTGAGGCCCTTGTGCATCAGACATGAAAACAAGGAAAAATGATCAGCAAAAAAAAGTTCTGACTCACCGAAGCCAGTAGCTCAGTGGCAGAGATGGTAACCTTGCAAATGATGCACCCCAATGTTTGCCATTATCTGGCTAGTCTTCTGGGGGCTCTAGTAACAGTACCAAAGGTGAGGCAGGCCTCTCTGCTCCTTCATATTACAATATTTACAACAAGGGGTGGTGAAGGACAGAGTCTCTGATTTAAGCAGAAAACTCTCACCCAGTCAAGAGATCAGGGCTAGATCCAACACCGTTTTTTAGCTCACTGCACCATTCCAGTTTCAGAACCTGGCTGTATGCAAATTAGTCTGTTCCTGTCCCAGTGCATGATGGGAACAGGGCAAACCAAACTACAAAAGCCAATTCTTACACTGGAAAGGAAACAAGCTCCCGGGGACCGGTTTCTGGCACTACAGCCGTCTTCGGCCCGGTTTGCTTGAATCCTGATGGTGCAATGAGCAAGGGACTCACATCTGAGTATACCCTTCCACGCTTAGGGTGGACAAAAATATTTACAACAAGGGGTGGTGAAGGACAGAGTCTCCGATTTAAGCAGAAAACTCTCACCCAGTCAAGAGATCAGGGCTAGATCCAACACCATTTTTTAGCTCACTGCACCATTCCAGTTTCAGAACCTGGCTGTATGCAAATTAGTCTGTTCCTGTCCCAGTGCATGATGGGAACAGGGCAAACCAAACTACAAAAGCCAATTCTTACACTGGAAAGGAAACAAGCTCCCGGGGACCGGTTTCTGGCATTACAGCCGTCTTCGGCCCGGTTTGCTTGAATCCTGATGGTGCAATGAGCAAGGGACTCACATCTGAGTATACCCTTCCACGCTTAGGGTGGACAAAAATATTTACAACAAGGAGTGGTGAAGGACAGAGTCTCTGATTTAAGCAGAAAACTCTCACCCAGTCAAGAGATCAGGGCTAGATCCAACACCGTTTTTTAGCTCACTGCACCATTCCAGTTTCAGAACCTGGCTGTATGCAAATTAGTCTGTTCCTGTCCCAGTGCATGATGGGAACAGGGCAAACCAAACTACAAAAGCCAATTCTTACACTGGAAAGGAAACAAGCTCCCGGGGACCGGTTTCTGGCATTACAGCCGTCTTCGGCCCGACCCCCTTTTCTAAATCGTTTTTGGCCACTATAGGTGTGGCAGGGTATACTCAGACATGAGTCCCTTTCTCACTGCTCCATCAGGATTCAAGCAAGCCGGGCCGAAGAAGGCTGAAATGCCAGAAACCGGTCCCCGGTAGCTTGTCTCCTTTCTGGTGAAGAATTGGCTTGGTAGTTTAGTCTGCCCTGTTCCCATGATGCACTGGGCCAGGGACAGACTGATTTGCATATAGCCAGGTTCTGAGCTGGGATGGGGCAGTGAGATAAATAACGGTGATGGATCAAGCCCTGATCTTTGGACTGGGTAAGAGTGGTCTGTTTAACTCAGACACTCTGTTCATCACCACCCCCTTTTCTAAATCGTTTTTGGCCACTATAGGTGTGGCAGGGTATACTCAGACATGAGTCCCTTTCTCACTGCTCCATCAGGATTCAAGCAAGCCGGGCCGAAGAAGGCTGAAATGCCAGAAACCGGTCCCCGGTAGCTTGTCTCCTTTCTGGTGAAGAATTGGCTTGATAGTTTAGTCTGCCCTGTTCCCATGATGCACTGGGCCAGGGACAGACTGATTTGCATATAGCCAGGTTCTGAGCTGGGATGGGCAGTGAGATAAATAACGGTGATGGATCAAGCCCTGATCTTTGGACTGGGTAAGAGTGGTCTGTTTAACTCAGACACTCTGTTCATCACCACCCCCTTTTCCAAATCGTTTTTGGCCACTATAGGTGTGGCAGGGTATACTCAGACATGAGTCCCTTTCTCACTGCTCCATCAGGATTCAAGCAAGCCGGGCCGAAGAAGGCTGAAATGCCAGAAACCGGTCCCCGGTAGCTTGTCTCCTTTCTGGTGAAGAATTGGCTTGGTAGTTTAGTCTGCCCTGTTCCCATGATGCACTGGGCCAGGGACAGACTGATTTGCATATAGCCAGGTTCTGAGCTGGGATGGGGCAGTGAGATAAATAACGGTGATGGATCAAGCCCTGATCTTTGGACTGGGTAAGAGTGGTCTGTTTAACTCAGACACTCTGTTCATCACCACCCCCTTTTCTAAATCCTTCATATTACAAGGCAGGCCTCTCTGCTCCTTCATATTACAACCAGGAGTGCCCAAAGGTCAGTTGTTTGGTCTCCTACAGCTCTAAGGCCCTCATAGCAAGCTTGTCCTCTCCCCAGCCAAGGCTTGCTCATAGTCGAGTCCCAAGTGGTCAGCTTTGTCGGCTTCAGAGCATGAACAACCTTCGATCTTTCGAGTTCTTAAAGCATAAAGAGAAGGCAAACTGCTTGACCCTTGGAGGGCAGTTCTAGGACTTGCGTACCAGCAAGAGTCTCACAGTCTTCAATATTCTTTACACAGGGGCTATTTAGAACATTCTTTTCTTGCAGACGTTTCTTTCCAGACCCTGGAATCTTCTAAGGATGTGGTGATGATTGTCATCTTAGCCTGGGCACTAGACACTTACTGGATAACATCTACACCCAAGCCTAGAAACATTACAGCCAAAACTCAATTTCTTCTTTAAGCGCTAATTTAACTGTTAACTGCAAATCTTCCCAGGGACCCTCATCCAAGATAGCCCTAAACTTTTTATATCTATAGGAGTCCTGTTCTCCCTACTAGACCCTTCCACCTGGCGATCAGGTATCCTAACACTGATGAATCTGGTTTCCCTTCTGCTGGGAGCACACAGACTAAGGTAGCTCTGGGCATGAATGGTTCCAGAGTCTCCCATTTGGGTAGGTTGTTAAGGCTGCATTGCGTTGCTAACTTTTCCAATCCATCACGCAGACGGCTAATCCCTGATTTTGTTTCTTTTTTTACTCCACTTCAGCCTTCCTGCTGCCAGAGGAAGGTAAACACAAGTGGGAAAAAAAGTTTCATTGACTTTCAAGTGACCAGCACTTCCCCCACTCTTCTCCTGGTACCTGGCTGTGAATGCTACTGTCCCTTTTGTCTTCACACACAACCCAAGGTGCTCTCAATGAACTGTTGTCTGCTCAACATGCACACAAACAAGCACATATCTATGTGGTACACGCATGTGCAGCAGAGTTAGTGATGATGAGAGCAAGGAAGTGTAGGGGAGCAACAGAAATGGAGATTATAAAAAAAAACAAAGGGTAGGGTTGGAGGACTCAACTGAAGAGCTGGGGGAGAAAGAGCAACAAGGCGAGTGCCGGGGAGTGAGAGCAAGGAAACACATGCTTTACCCAAGGAGTGCTAAAAGCAAAAGCAACAGTTGATCCCTGAATACACCACACTGACTTTTGCCCTGTGGAGGAAGGAAGGAGTTGACATCGTCGAGGGAAGGACTGACCAGCAGCTTGCGGAACCCGTTGCGCGGGTCCCGCTGCGTCTAGGCTGCACATCCGTTTGTTGGCCCCTGCTGGGTGAGAGAGTGAGTGACAGGGCTGCGAGCGCTGGGTCCGGGACTCGCTTTCCCAGTAGTCCCGGCTTCCCAGAGGCCAAGTCACCTGGCCCGCTCTCCCTGACCGCCCCGCCCAGCAGAACAGCTGAAAAGGATTCTGCCCGTTTAGGAACCCGGGAACACCACACTGACTTTTGCCCTGTGGAGGAAGGAAGGAGTTGACATCGTCGAGGGAAGGACTGACCAGCAGCTTGCGGAACCCGCTGCGCGGGTCCCGCTGCGTCTAGGCTGCACATCCGTTTGTTGGCCCCTGCTGGGTGAGAGAGTGAGTGACAGGGCTGCGAGCGCTGGGTCCGGGACTCGCTTTCCCAGGAGTCCCGGCTTCCCAGAGGCCAAGTCACCTGGCCCGCTCTCCCTGACCGCCCCGCCCAGCAGAACAGCTGAAAAGGATTCTGCCCGTTTAGGAACCCGGGAACACCACACTGACTTTTGCCCTGTGGAGGAAGGAAGGAGTTGACATCGTCGAGGGAAGGACTGACCAGCAGCTTGCGGAACCCGCTGCGCGGGTCCCGCTGCGTCTAGGCTGCACATCCGTTTGTTGGCCCCTGCTGGGTGAGAGAGTGAGTGACAGGGCTGCGAGCGCTGGGTCCGGGACTCGCTTTCCCAGGAGTCCCGGCTTCCCAGAGGCCAAGTCACCTGGCCCGCTCTCCCTGACCGACCCGCCCTAATTACTGACGCCTACAAGAACCTATCTTGATGATAGAGAGAGCTCCATGGGTAGGACATAATAGGAAAAATCTTCCTGGGGATTGTGTAGTGATTACCTTCGAGAATATTGAGGTCGTAGAATTTATTTGTAGCAGAAGGGCCCCTAGATACCAGGCGAGCACAGTAACTGCTAGACCTCTCTCCTATTTTTATCTCCCACACAATCAAGCCGACAATCGATGGAGTTGGCTTAAGGGTCCTCACGATCGTAAACCCAGACAGAGATCTAATCTTCCCTGGATGCCACAAACCCCTGGATGGGAGGAGGAATGGGGTGGGGGTTGGAACCTTGTCGGGAATAGAGGAGGCAGACCACCTCAAGGCGGCCCTTTCTTTGGTCCGCATTCTTCTCAATTACATCATTACCCCCAACAGCGAAATGGACCTCCCAATGCTCTGTACTTCCCAATGGCGAATCGTTTTGAATGCCTCTCAAATACAGACTGGGTGGATTGACATATGCGAGGTTCTCCAAAGGGAAGGGGACCTCAGACCAGTTTAATTCCCCCTCATAAGGAAGTGGCAACATCGGTCTTGATTACGGACAAACCTTCTTTTATTCCCTCTGATAGTTCGTTGGAGGCGCAGAACCGGAGCACACCATCTTTTCTCCCAGCCGCACCTCCCCCACTTTGTAAATTCCTTACTTGGAATGTGGCAGGTCTAAATGCAAAGGCGTTGGACCCCATATGGCAAGAGTTTGTAAAACAATACGACATAGTGGGTTTGCAAGAAACCTGGGACACCACAACAAATTTTGCACTAGATGGCTTTCGTAGTTTTTTTACCCCTGCAGCCTCTAGTGCAAGAGGCAGGGCAAAAGGTGGCCTCCTTACACTGTGTTCCTTGGAGTTGGTAGGGGCATTCAAACAATTGGAATCTGCACCTGCAAACACGCTAGTCGTGGAGTGGACCTTACCTGGCTTCCAACCTTTCTTAGTGGTTAATTTTTATAATTCCAGGGAGTCTTTATTTGTGAATGAACATTTGACTTCCTTACTACAATTTTTGTCAGCCTATAGAAGCGACTGCACCTCTTCCCTAGAGATGATTATTTTGGGTGATTTTAATATTCATCCCTGTGAGGGTGATTGCCTTAATGATAGTTATGGGGGCTCACCGACGGAAGCCATCCCCCATTTTGTGCATACAATTGAGGGTGAGTGTCTTGAGTCTTTCCTGGCGACTTTAAATCTATTTGAATTTGCCCAAAGTAGGAACGATCCCAGAGCCCCAACCTTCGTGGGGAAAGACGCTAATACGATTATAGACTTCATTTTTGTTTCATCTGGGGTACTAGCTAAGGCACGCGAGTACAAGGTGGTCACTGCCAGTTTCAGTGATCACAATCCTGTCCTCCTGATGCTGGACCTAGACTGTTTCCGGACCCATAATCCAACAGATGTGGCAGCCCCAAGGGACTTGATAACTAAAGACCAGGGAAGGCGCCTTAAATGGGAACAAATAGTCCCTGAACACTTCTTCCATTCACTTGCCCAAGAGTCAGAGGCAGATATGGCAGTATGTCTGGACCCAACTGCTCGAGGCCCGGATGTAGTAATCGCATACGAGGAGATTTGCGGAAGGATTGCTAAGAATTTGGAGCTAAGGTCTACCGGGCAAAGGATTAAGAAACCCCAGAAATGGTTCAATAAAGAATGTTCCCAGAAACATAGTGCTCTGATGAAAGCTCTAAAACAAAAACCTAGGGACAGGACGTTGGTGGCCAATTTAAGGAAGGATTACAAAACTGCAGTTCTTAAACGCAAATCCGGAATCAAGGAAGAAGCTTGGGAGAGCCTTTTATCTACGGATGTATTGAGAGACAGCAAAAAGTTTTGGGCCATTGTGAACCAGCCCTTCTTCTCCAATGAAGGGAAGACCGACATGGACTGTGTGATAGAAGATGATAGATGGGTAGCCCACTTCAAAAAGATCTACGAATCCACAGCACCTGGTCTAACCGATAATGTCCATAAATCCCCTAACTTAGTTATGGAATTTAGTAGTTTGGAGGTTGAAAGGGCGATTAGAGACACAAGTAAACACAAAGCCCAGGGCCCTGACGGGGTTCCTGCAGATCTCTACATCCAATACCCCCAATTCTGGTCGAAGATATTAATGAATGTTTTTAACGCAATACCCTCAGCTGGTTTTCCTTCCTCTTGGTCCACCTCTATTATTGTGCCCATATTCAAGAAAGGGAACAGGGGGGACCCGGCTTGCTACAGGCCAATCTCCCTGCTGGACTCTGCCGTTAAGATCTTGGGCAGGGTCATTCTGCAGAGGCTTGAGGACTGGCTTGGAGAGAGCAGGATCCTCTCGGAGTTACAGTATGGTTTCAGAGCACACAGAGGGACCATGGACCAATGTCTCAACCTCCACCTAATTATCAGCAAGTATACAGTGGTGAAGGGGGGACTTCTTTATTTGGGTTTTATGGACTTATCATCCGCTTTTGATTTGGTCAATCGTTCAAAACTGTGGACTATTTTGGGCAATATGGGTTTGGACACAACCTTGGTTAATTTTCTGCACGACCTTCATTTAAATTTATTTGCATCTGTTAGGGTGAACAGGGATGGAAGGTGCACAGCAAAGTTTAAGTCTGGAAGAGGTGTCAGACAAGGCTGCATTCTGGCACCTCTCCTTTTCACACTGTACATCAACTCCCTGGGTAATTCATTGAACTCAGTCACCCCAGACATTCCGCGTATGGGGGGGGTACCTATTCCGGTCCTCCTATACGCGGACGACGCCGTCCTCTTAGCTCGGACTGGCACAGGCCTTCAAAAACTCTTAGATCACTTTGGCCTCTTTATGGAAGCTCTCGATCTTAAAATTAACTCGACCAAATCCCATGTTATGGTTACAGGTTCACGGAAAAAAAACACGAAGATCAGATCTTTTAGCTGTAATAGTTCATCAATTTCCAGGGTCCCTTTCTTCTGTTATCTGGGCGTCACCTTCGATGAGAAAGGAACATGGGGTGCACAAATGAGATTAAAACAGAATGGAGTTACTAGATCCACTACAGCCCTTCTGCACTTCTCTAAAAAACTGGGATCAAAACCTATGGAAGCTATGACCCGTATCTATAAAGCTAAATGTTTGGCAATTGCCTCTTATGGGGCTGCCATATGGGGCTATGTCTCATGCCCAGGCATTCAGATTGCAGAAAATAATTTTTTACAAGCCTTATTATCACTACCTAAATCTTCCCCTATACACACAATTCATAATGAATTAGGCTTGGGTCACGTTACTGACCTCTTAAAAATGGCCCCAGTGGTATATTGGGTTAAAACGTGGACAAACGAGGAAATCAGTTTAAATCATTGTATCCTCAAAGATTGTTTGTCTCTGGATAAAGCCAATAACATCCCGTGGCTGGCGTATGTTAGAGCGGCATGCGCGAGACTAGGGCGTCCAGAAATGTACTCTTTACCACACAACTTAAAAAAAGAGGATGTAAAGTGGGTCAAGCTGCATTTCCAAAACTTGTTGGAGTCTGAAAGGGAAACGGTCGAATTAAGTAAACCAATGGTACGTTCTCTTTTTCAACTCTCCTCAACCTTAGCCATGGAACCTTATTTGAAATATGTAACTAAGCCTTACCATCGCTTTCTACTCATAAGGTTCAGGTTTAATTTAATACACCTTGTGCTTGGCTCACAATCAAAGTGGGGTTTACCAGAGAATTTACCCCCCTGTACCTGCGACTGTTTTTCCACTCAGGATACCCTCCACTTAGTTATGCTTTGTGAACATTATTTGGTGGCTCGCAAAAAATTCCTGGTACCTATTCTGAAAAAATTGAACTTTGTCCAGGTACGACCAGCATTATTATATCTCCAGATGCTGAACTCGGTACAGACAACATATGGGGTAGCCTGTTTTCTGGCAGCAGCTGCCAGACAAAATAAACTAAGAATGGCTGCTATTTCTAACAACCAAATTTGACACTTGTATAACTTTTGCTGGACACCAGGTAAACTTGCTCTTACAGTCACCTATTTTTAACAAAATTCGGTTTTTTGTGCTTTTTATGAAGGTGTAGTAATGTCTTTTCATATATGTTTAATTGAATTTTAAACTTGTTTTGTATACTATGTCTTGCTTTTATGGTTTTAAATAACCGAATAAAGTTTCTTTGACTGACTGACTGACTGAATACAGGTAGTGGAAAGCAACAACTTATCCAATCAAAAGGATGGCAAAGAAGCAATACTTAAGGGTAGGGATAAATACAAAAGAAAAGAAAGCCTTCAAATGTGAACAAAACAAAAGAGTGACAAGTAAGCAATGATCTGGCCCAAAGACCACCTTTAGTATTGGTAATGTCTACAATAGGCCTTTTGACAACAAAAAGCCGACCTGTAAACAACACCTCTAAAAAGATGGCTCTTGTAGATTACTACACCTTTCCTTGCCTTGTTTCACTGCAGTAATTTTAAAACTGCTGCCTAGCAGGAGCACAATATAACTCCTTGGAGCCATACATAGGCTGTATGTGCTAGTGATATAAATACACACTGCACCCTCATAAGACACTTAACTTCCACTCCAATGGTATATTTCAGGTGCCAAGTTTCCAATTCCTTCATGGAAAAGTTAAATAAATCAACTGGGAGTAGCCAATATAAATGTACAGCTTTAGGGACAGAGTACCTACGAAAGTGGGAAAGAAATACATATATACGAATTCTAATTTCAATGCATAAACACACTAGTAATGGGCTACAAAATCATTACAAAAAGTGATTCACATAAAACCTATAAAAACAATAAAGAAAAATATGAATAACAAAACCCTAGGGGCAAATGAAGAGGGTGGAAAAGGTGCAAAGCCAACTCAATTCAGAAAAAGTACAAAAACAGGGATGGCGATGCCCCAATACTGAAACAGAAGGAAAAGTGCATGCAGATAATCTTGTAAAATGTTATATTTTCATATGGCAACTTTAGGGACGCTGGGGTCAATGGCAATCTGTACACTGTTAATTAACCACATGTAATATTAATGGAACAGACATAAAGCTGTCCCTAGGCACATCTGCTGAAAGAGGAAAGGTGAGCGCAGCTGAGCACTCAAGTATGAAACAGCTTCCATAAAAACAGCCTTGCCTGATCTTGGAATCTTTATCCTACACATTGGAGAGTCAAAGTGTTCTGCTAAGGTATGTAATGAGCTCCGAAAAGCTGCTTTGCAAATCCCCGGCGGGTGAACTGATCTAAAGCTGCCTTCACTTTCTGCAGTGGCTCCACTTGATTGAGCTCTAATTAGACCGGCGAGCCACAATCCTGCCAATAAGTAACAATGAGAGGTTCACGGCCACTGCCAGGCTCACACAGCTCATCCCCACAAAGGCTGCTCCATGCTAAAAGAAACCGCGAGCTGCAAACACATCAGGTTTTGTCCTCCCTGAAAATGAAAACTTCCAAGCTTCGAAGGACCATCCTTTGGGAAGGACCACGATAATAGGTGGGAGAGTAAAGCCGGAAAAGGTTGACAGGTGGCTATGGGGTACGTCAGCCATATCACTAAAGAAGCAGTAAATGAGAAAAGTATTTCTATAGCTGAGTTACCATCACTATTTCTTACTCTTAAGCTTCCATTGAAATGAAAAGCCTATTCTCGCAAATCACTAAATATTGAATGATCTGCAAGACCTCTGCTCACTAAGTGAAGCATCACTTGACAAGCAGCCCGGGTGCCTATTTATTGCCTATGCACAGAAGGGGATTTCTTCAGAGATCAGTTAATTTACTCGTTGCATATGGCTGCCACTGAAAGCCTCTACTTTGAGCAACCAGATCCAAATCCGGTTATTTACTTCTGTGTCATGATAACAGTGTGTAATCAAAATGGTTACCCACTAATGCAACGTCACCATGTTATGCAGGGAGGTAACTGGCAATCTCACCCACTTCCTCCTGCCTCTCTCGCTCTCCACAGACCCGAGGGTAGCGAGTGAATGAAGGCAGTACTGGTCCTGCACCAGCCCTATTCTCTCCTGTGAGCGCGGATCTCAAAAGACGTGGTGGCAGGAAAAAACCTCCTGTGCTGGCAAGATGGTTTCACAGTGCGACACACAGCGTGGTATCCTCTTTCAGATCTCAATGTGACCAGGAGAGTCAGAATGGAGTAGGGGGCGGTAGGGTTGAGTGCCAGCAAGCCGGATATTTATACCCAATAATCGTATCTGAGCCTTGTGGGGCAATTACTACGGGGTGGAGGAGGCCAGGTATTTATTTCTCGGTTTGGGGGATGAAGAGTCTATGTCTTGAGTGGTGTGGGTGAGTGGTGAGAGGCCAGGGTATTTCCCCCAACATTTATCGGCCAACCATATTATATATGGCTTCCCAATGACTCCTCAGCCTCTATACGTATATGATGGAAGCAGGAGAAGATGTTGTGGGGTGGAGGAGCATAAACAACATTAAAATATAGATGCTAAACTGTGAATGACCGGATCTTTTTCACCTCAGGGTTCTGAGAGACATGGAAGACGGATCAAACTTTGCTCGTTGTCTATTTGTGGGCACTTAGAAGCCAATGAAAACTATCCCTGTCATTCACAGTTACCCAGCTATAATTCTATAAACTAAAGGTACCTGTAACATGAGGATATACGAAATTGCATAGATACAGTTTAACAGAAAAATAACAACTAGTACAGTAAAAAAATTGCTAGCACCTTTATACGAGTCAAATGATCAAATATTTTCCTATTGAGCCTTGAGAAGGATAGAGCAATTTGCAACAGGGGCTTCAACAGCCGGTTTCATTCTTATCCATCAAAAGGTAGGCAATCCGTAGTCAGGGAAAACTGGTCAGTAAGATAGCTGATGACGTAAAGTGTGCTTGTGTCCGATTAAGGCCCAAAAGAACAGCAATAGGCCACTTAACCATCAAACAAGACTGATCTAAGAAATCGTCTCATCAAGATAAGGAAGCATACACTGGCCCATCTTCCCAACTCCCAAATAAGATTCCTTTTTTAGAAAAGAAGGATATTTTAGGAAAATAAGCATGACAAAACTAGAAGTGTGTAAGCACTGGTGCTGGCAAGCTGTGGTTACGGGGCACATCATGGTTTGGGGTCTGTCCCCACGTACATTGTCTGAATACCTTTAGCTATTTTATCTACTGAATCACCCAATGAAATGTTATTGTACAGATGATCATACAATGCATAGAGCATCAATATTTAATAACATCTAATCAAGCAAATCTTTAGTAGACCGCATCAAAATTCTTTAAAAATGCCATCAGTGCTTGAAATTAGAACCTTATGTAATAACCCAAAACTAACACACAGAGTAAGTTAGGCACCAAAACTAACTTTATAGGCAGTTGGAAATTAAGCAATACAAATTTCTGAGTGTAATAAGTCTCATAGTTTGTGACTATATTGAATAAAAACACAAGAAAGTCAGGGGAGGGATGGCACGTGAAAATGTTAAAGTAGCTTTAATTCATTTATATCATACTGACCAGAAGTACGTGTCCGTTAGGGGATGGAGGATCGCTCTACCCAGTGTGCAAGGCCCAAACAGAGTGATACAAAAGGTGTGCGGGATGACAGGGCTTCCAGGTGAATGTCATACAACAGTGGCAGGTGAACACCTCCACCACCGCCCCTGTGTCCTTGAGCTATTTATTTTGCGGGGGGAACGCAAGGTTGAGTCCAGTGTATTCCTATTTGACATATTCCCAGTAGTGCAAATCTGTAATGCAGTTTCTCTTTTTCGAGTATGGGACCGAAAACCTCATTCTAACCACATCTTGGGCAGGTGCAGATCTTCCAGTGTATATTATTTTTAGCTTCTGCGATGTTGGGTATGTATAGTGTAAGAAACTGAAATGTAATTACTTAAACTCTTACTTAAAATTTGCATTACTGGATACTGTTATCACATGGAAGCATGATGTCTTACATTCACTATCTGGAAGTGGTTCTTTGATTTCGTTCTCTCTCTTTTGTCTAACTTTTATGAGTGCTTGTTTCCTATCCAATTTCAAGGTTATATAAATTAGGGAAATACATCTATTTACTTGTCTTCTACCCAGTAATGCAACGAGTGTCTGATGCCATGGGTGAATTAGGGAACTCTGCTTAAATTTCTCTGATCATCATTGCTAATTTACGTACTGGTGTCACCCCAAATGCTTCTTGTGCTGCTTCAGAGTTGATAGAGATACCATTTGGATACAAGTGACCCAAACGTTGGCAACCCACTTCTCACCATCTTGCTACTGACAGTTTCAGCCCTATATGCCTGAAGGGACCACAACTCCAAATCCTGATACAAGAGAGGTCGAAAAAAGACTCTTATCACCACTATCATGTGCAACTAGTGCGTCATATGATATATCTCGGTAGTGCTTGGTGTATTTCCTTTATTGACGAGTAGCGCCACCAGGCCTTCCTCTTGTGCAGATTCTTTTTTTCCCAGTTGTCTCCATCAGGACACCACCTACCTTTATGTTGAAGTTGTATGGCTAAATAATTTAGCTCCAAATTGGTTAAACCAAGACCTCCTTCCTCCCAATCCATCTTTAATGCTTTCAGCTTAACTCTACTCCTCTTCGTGACCCAGACCAAGTTATGCAATTGTCCATCCAATTCTCTAAATATGTCTTGTGTGGTAGGGCTCATGGTGTTCTATAATAAATATAAGCAATGATGGAGGGGAAAAAAAAGCTTTCTATGGCAGCTCTTGCCATAATGGACAGTGGAACTGCGTTCCAGAATCGGACTGATGTGCTCCATTACCGAACCACTCTACTCATAATATACAGAGACAGCATTTCTGCCATGTGCCCCACTTCTAGACCAAGCTATCTAAACATACCCATCTCCCTGCGTCATTCTAGGTCTGGGGATTGATCCGGAGCCTCTGCAGTTAAACTATCTAGAGCAATGGTTCCCAAACGTTTTAGAACCTCAACCCACTTTTTAGAACAACAAACTTTAGCAACCCATCTAGCTTTCATGTACATGAGGCGGGTGATTTTTTATTGTAACTAAAGTATCGTGTGGTAGCGCACTTTCATTAGCAGATCGCACATTTTCCATTGAAATAGCCACTAAATTTCCAAAGACATAGGTTTGCTGCTAACACTATATTGCACACAAAAGATAATGTGTGGAAATCGGCTTTCAATAAATATTTATCATTTATGCACCACCAAGTAAAGTGTCTCGATTCGTTTTAATTCTATTAAAACCTTTGTTTAGAGCACACTTCAAAACTACAAAAAAATGCACTTCATTTTTGCTTTGCTAACTGCTTAATGTGTACAGTTCATTTAGAAGTATTGACATAATGTGAGTTACAAAACACATCCTACAGTTTTTCCTTTCCCACACCTGTAATCCAGTAGGATTGCCACATAATTCACTTTACTTTTCTTTCTTTGACTGCATAGTGAAAGGAGTTTGTAAAGACCAGTCCCCTTGTAAAAAAAAAAGGAAGCAATTTGTCAGAAGACATAGCCTGACATTCGGACTCTGCCTGGATTATGAGGGGTGACACCACGAAAACGGTCCTACGATGCCTGTTTTCTGGTCCAGGGTAGACCTGGCTTGGCAGTTTGGGCTGAACTGTTCCCCTGGGGAGCAGAGTCAAGGCTGATTTGCATATGGCTGGGACCAAACTGGAATACCATCGCGAGAAAAATAACGATTGAATGAAAAACACAAATTTGTGACTGGGGTGAATGTTCGACACAGCAGTGAAAGCGGATGGCTACATAATTTAGGGGGGCACTAAAAGCCCGATTAGCTAAAGAAGAGTACGGAAGAGGCTGAAAAATTGATGCCTGACGATAAGAGGACTTTTTTAGTAATGTACTTATACGCTTTTGTTACAAGGAGAGTAAGAAGAGGAATGGAAGTCCGTGCTTGAGAGCAATTGTGCTGTAGATGTGCGTAACAAGCAGTGGATCTACATAAGGAGCTTGTGAGATTTTAACCCGTTAACCGCGTTGGTAATTCCGCCGCGGTGCGGGCGTTTTCGTGCGCGGTGGAATGCCGTCGGCAGCACTGGGTAGGTAGTGCTGCCGTCGGCTATTGGCCGACGGCAGCAGGGAAAGTGTTAATAATACATAACGAATACCCAAAGTCCGCTGTTTTCTTGAAAACCAGGTATTTCATATTATTACACGTTGCACTGAAGAAGTCCCATGTGAAAAGGGACAAAACCCATAGCCTATTTCCGTCTTGGATTTGTCTTTTTTGTTTTATTACAAAACTGGATTAATAAAGAGGTTGAAAAACAATCCAATCGTGAATGCAACTTTTGTGCAATATGACTGGTGAAAGTCTTTTACTGTCTTTTTGACCTCAATAGGTGTAATGTATAGACTTTGAAAACCATAAGTTTTCTCCTAGAACTTTGCCAAAAATAATTGTTTTGTGCTCCTCAAAATTGTGAAATTGTATGAATGTTTGACAATGTTCAGCATTCCATCATCTTTTTGTGTTGAAGATTTAGATAGCACCATCAGGGCCTAATGGGTCATTCTCAGGTTTAAGCATCATTAGTATGATGGCCTCTCCCATCAATTTCAGTACACTGCCCGTTTACTTGGCCTCAATTCTAATATATGGCTTTAGATAGCTATTTAGGTAGTATATTGCATGATCATGGTAACTGTGACTGCTTTAGAACTCAGCAGGTACTCTGATTTGGGGGAAATGCAGTGAAAAATAAGGTAAACTATACACCACAACCCTATTTTTGGGTGTGGATATAATATACTGCTACATCCTGTATGTAGATGCTTATAAATGTTGATTTTCTAATAGGCTTTGCGATACATAGAACTACCGAACAAACATCCACAATCACTTTCAAATGTTGCATGTTGAACCAAATATAGGTTTAGTGTGTGGGGCCAGTCAAGTCAATGTCAGAAACACAGTACTGAGCGATCTATTGACTGGGTATAGAGCCATCAGCCTGAAAAATCAATCACAGTGCCTAGAATCTGTCTGCTTCACAAAGATACTGTAAACACATCTGTACAGAAAATACTTTCAAAAGATAACCAGTACTCTACTTTATCTAAGAAAATCAATGGATCACCCATCAGCCTCCATCTAGCTACCTATACCACCACTCTAGCGTGCGGAATTCAGATGCAAGTCATCCGTCAAACCAGTTACTGAGAACTAGTTTTCTAATTATGCAATGTTCTATTTCCCTTTGGACCCATATCATGCTCAGTAAACCATATAAATTAAAATAAGCATTGGCAGTCTATTCAGGTAGCGACTTTCTAAAGCTTTACTAAGAACAATAACGACATAAGTATCAGCAGTGCAAGATTATGTCCCTTGAAAATCTGAACAGCACAACAGCCGCTGTGCAAGCTTTCCTCCTCAGAGCACAAGCAAAGCATGTCTGCAGTAGCACTGTAAATACTCTCCACCCCATAGAACTGGTACACCAGTACAGACTAGAAACTGAAAGCTCACAACGAAAATGCACCCATAGTGGATAAATCGAGGTACGCTACTTCAACATTGTTCATGATGATCCCCCAACAGGATGTCAGAGATTGAAGTCTAAGCTTTGAGGCATCGTTAAGACTAAGAGGCTTCAGGGTCCTGTTGCCTATTGTGCAGCACTTTACTCTTGTATGCCTTTGCCTAAGAATGAGGTCAGCTTTGGTCATTGTATTAATGGTAAAATAAAACCCTATTTTCAAACACTCACACCAAGCCATAAACCCAGTGGAGAATTTAACCAGCTATGGCTTTTACAGGTTATTAATTAGCGCTGAATGTTTCATCAAGGTTTACTTATATATACATATTTATGAGCCATGAAGAAGTCCAGTTCAGTTGACAAGCAAGCTACCTAGATGGAGAATTTGATCTTTTGTTTGTATTCGGACAATTCAATGGCAGACAATTCTTCATTCAGACTTACGCTTCTACCTTAGTGAACATAAATACTCGCTCTGGTGCTGCCATGTCTGATGACTTCAGGAATATCCTCTTTGATTACCAAGAGCATAATTCACAGAGAGTTAAAACTAAACCACTGCAGTATATATTATTCAGTAACTTAAAATAAACCACAGAGGGTTTGGATTAAGTAGGATTAAACAACAACTTTATCCATGTTCTGTTAAAATGTGTAATTTAACAGTCCTTTTCCCTGCACCTTTAATTACCTTGATTGGAATAAGTCTTCATAGAGACTGCTCTCTCTTCTTGCCTCCCACTCATACTGCAAGCGATTAGGAGGAGGAACTGGGAGAGGACATTATGTGAACAAGCAAAGACGAGAGGCCGTCCTCCTCTGCAATACCGTTCAACAGCAAATGTGTCATAAATGGCAAGACACATAATAAATGTGGCGAGGTCAAATTGGGCAAGGCTTCAACTGCAGCAATGTGCTTTGCAAACCACCCCACTTTCAGAAAATCAACCAGGCAGAAAGGGAGTGATGCTTTTTTATTTATTTATTATAAAATAGCTTGTAACTAAGGTATTTTTAACCGGACTGAAAAAACCAGACAACTCATTTTGTACTAATTCTATTACACAGCATGTCTCTGTTAACTTGTATCTGGGTGGTCGTGGATTGTGCTCGCTGTTTTACTTTAGGTAGTTCACTTAAAGACTTCTATAAATAAGCAAGTAATAAGCTTTTACGCAAAATGTTTATTCTTTGTTGAAGATTTAAAATCCTTGAGATATAACCCATAGCGTGCATCATTTTAGAACCAGTGGCATTTTGGTTCAGCATGAAGTGAGAACCTGTCTGTGGTTCGCAGCACAAGGAGGGCATCATAAGACTGCATTTGAGAAACATTCTTTGTTTTTTTCCCTCAGTTATCATGCATTATCATTTAGAACACACCAGTGCAGAAACTAAATTATTGATGAAGATATGGCCCTGATCGAATTGAAGGTGAGCTTATCTTACATCAAACATGAACAACCAGGTTCAACATGTAGAGTATAGAAATTAGAATTTAGATTCAGCTCTTCAGGCAAGGTCGTGAAATTTTCCTGATATACCCAAAGGGTTTACATTTTATTCTGAACGTGCGTTTGTTTGGAGGAATTGCATTTAACTTATGGTATAAAATTTAAATATCCTTCGATTAACTATCTCGGGCATGTGAGATAATTGCTCCCATATGTTTGGCAGCTACTCAAGATCATTTTTTACAGGTCCATAATAAGGAACCACATTAATGCATATTGGAACTATAACCCTCCAGCCTTAAGTGGCAGCAACAGGTGGTACGTGGTGAGTCTATACATTTTTTAAGTGTTTAAATTGATGCTAATGCCCTCACCTCAATACAAAGCTGTGGCCGATGAAAAAAACATTCTGCTACCGAGGAACATTTGAGTTTGCCATCAGTGCCATGATCAAAATGAGTCTGGTGGACCAAACTGGCTGAATGGTTTACCTGTTTGGCCAGTTTTTAAAGCCACTCAGCTAATTATCCATATTAAATTAACCATTAGGACTTAAAGACCAGTTCTTATAAAAAAAAAAATAATAATGTGTTGCCTTAACTACTGATCTATTTTTACAAACACCTCTTGTTAGAACTACGAGTCTCAATTAGCAGAGGTAGGTACCTTTGTCCAAATAGAGACCCTTACTTCTAGTCAGGGTAAGGGGGATACACACTTTAGATAACCCCTGCTCACCCCCTTGGTAGCTTGGCACGAGCAGACAGGCTTATCCCAAAGGCAATGTGTAAAGTATTAGTACCAACACTCACAGTAACACAGTGATGGCACCACAAATGGACACCACACTGGTTTAAAAAAATAAAGTATCTTTATCTAAACTAAACAAGACCAAAACCACAAATATCCAACATACAGGTATTAAGAAAAATGACTTTCAAAAGGTTTTAGCAACTGAGTCCATAGAAAACTATAGATGCGTGATTTCTTGCAAAGTACCTGTAGTTGCGACCAAATTCACCAAGCCAAACAGCCACAGTGATGGAAAGCGTCCAAAAACATAGATGCGTCGATTCCTGAGACCTTCGTGGAACAGTTCTGCTGGACACAGGGGAGAGTTGCGTCAGGTCTGGTCTGTAGGGGGAAGCGATGCGTCGATTCAGAGACCATTCAGATCCGCAGGTGATGCGTCAGGGAAAACTTGCTGCACAGGGACGATGCATGGAAATCCGGGATGCATTGGCGAATGATGCAGCGGCGTCGAGCGGCGCTGCGTCAATTTCTTCAGCCGCGATCCCTCGATGTGTCGATTCTTGCAGCGGCGACAAGCACTGTGTCTGTTTCAGCAGCGGCGCAGCTGTGCGGGGAGATTCATCTTGCACCACCGTGTTGTGTCGGAAAAATTGTCTCAAGAAGAACAATGCTTCTATTTTCTTGTTGTTGCGTTGCTTTCCAGCTCCCAGCAGCAGAAACAACCTCCAGAGGACCCACACAGTCACAGGCACATCTGGCAGGTCAGAACCCCCAGCAAGGAAATTCAGGGGAGCTGGGGGTAAAGTATTTGTGTTCCTGAGACTTCAAAACAGTAGGCAAGCTCTACTCAAGCCCTTGGAGACTTTCCTCAAGCAGGAGACACAGCACACAGCAAAGTCCTTCTCCTTTCCTTGGGAGAAAACAGCAACTGCAGGCCAACCCCAGACACACAGCAAGGGCAGTACTTCTCCTCAGTTTCTCCAGCTCTTCTCCTTGGCAAAGGTTCCTCTTGATTCCAGAAGTGGTCTTAAGTTCAGGGGTTTTAGGTATAATACTTATACCCCAAAGTGTCTTTGTTCTTTTTGTGCAAGGGTCTCTGAGCCCAGTTCAAACCAGTTCTGGGGGGCAGTGCACAACATCCATTGTCGCTGTGAGACTTGGCTCCAGACACACCACTGGGGGCGGAGCCAGCATTGTGGAAGGCACGCACAGCCCTATTCAGGTACAGGTGCTACTCCTCCCACCACTCCAAATTCAGATAAGGCCTATTCAACCTAGTGCTGACTTATTCAGGAAAGGCGAGACACACATCAACAATTCAAATCAAGACACAGTCCAATAGCGTGCAAATGTAACCGCGACAACCAGGGTTTTTTTTTTTAAATCCTACTCCCCACTACACTCTTATACACATTATAAGGAGGTAATGCACTGTGCTCCGCTCACATTAAAAAACCTGTTCTCTCTGGCAACACCACAGAACACCCACTCGCAGTCAGCCCAGAATTGGTCACACAAGTCCACCACAAACATTAGACAATCCTCTTAATAGAGGAAAAAATGTGCGAGAAGCAAATGACCCCTCACGGAAACACCACCATCGGGGTAACTGGTATGCAATTTCCAGACAGGCCCCTGTCTCATCATCCGTGGTCACTTGCTTCTCAAAGAAAAGTGAGAGGAAAGAAAAGACGTGTCCAAAACAAACAACATTTAAAGTGACAAATAGTGAAGTGCAGAAAAATCTGCTTGTGACAAACAAACACAAATATAACTGAGTGCTTAAAAACACACACAGCACACCAGTCCCTTAACCAATTTTATTCGTAGGGCGGTGATCGTGTGCTGTTAAATACTAAAAAGGCTGGTAGCTAATCATGCATACTATTACCTACTGCCAGTGCCGACATGTTTCACTGCTATGTTTCGTTAAGCAGTTTCATCAGGGCTGCACTCAAATGCTGCCACTTCACTTTTTTGGACACTAGTTCTGTAAAATGCAGGAGACAGCCAAGATACTCATACCGGCTGCTCAGGTATCAACAAGGTCACCGGGTACTTCTAACCTGAGGATATCCCTTGATCCTTGGAAGACTTAATAATCGTCACGGGCTTGGAAGACTCCTTTCTGCAGCCATCAAAGAGACACACATCAACCCCTACCCCAGTGGCTGTCTGAGAGAATGCACCTCCCCAGCCCATGTCACTCCAAAAACAGACAGTCAATACACAAAGAGGCAGAGGCACACACAATGGTTAAACAAGAACATGCCTACTTTCTCAAAGTGGCATTTTCAAACACACAATTTAAAAAACCATCTTTGGTAAAAGATGTGTTATTAAATTCTGAGTTCAGAGAGCCTAAACTTTATTTTTCTATCTTATCCCTATGGGAAGATATGCTTGTAAAATGTTACAAACCATTCCCCATTCTGTCCAACGGGGCAAGATAGCCTTTCAATAGTGAAAAACGAAATTGGCTGTATTTCACTATCAGGACATGTCACACACACCAGTACATGTCCTAATCTTTCACAAACACTGCACCCTGCCCACAGGGGTACCTTGGGCATATCTTAGGGGTGACTGATATGTAAGAAAAGGGAAGGTTAGGGCCTGGCAAGTGGGTGCACTTGCCAAGTCAACATAGCAGCTAACTGCACACAGACACTGCAGCGGTAGGTCTGAGTTACTGTTTCAGAACTACTCATGGGGGTGGCACAATCAGTGCTGCAGGCCCACTAGTAGTATTTGATTTACCATCCCCCGCACACTCAGTGCCCTTTACTAGGGACTAACCAGTAAATCAAATATGCCAATCAGGGAGAATCAATCATAATACCAATTTACACAGAGAGCCTCTGCACTTTAGCACTGATTAGCACTGGCAAAGTGCCCAGCGTCCAAAAAACCAACAACAGGTCAGGAAAAATTAGGAGGAAGAAGCAAACAATTAGGGGATAACCCTGCAAAAAGGGCCAAGTCCAACACCTCTATTTACATTTACACATCAGTTTTGATTTTTTCCCACCTTTTAAACCTCCTAGCCTTCACCCAACCATCTTCCAAATTTCCCACTGCCTTGTTCAATCCCAATTCCTCATATAATGACAATTCCTGGTGATGTTCTAAGCCAAATCACTACCTTCTTGCTAAGGACACTTTGTTCTTCTGCTTTTGGTTCCATTCTAGAGGACCATTATTCCTCATAGTGATAATTAACCATTATTTATCAGAACTGTGAATACCAGCACAATTCATTAACAACACAAAAATAAAACAAATAAGGAGCCGCCTGCATGATTCTGTATGGGACTTCCTAAAGCATACCTGTCAACATATTTGTCTCTAATTTACATTTAGATAATCACAACTTTTGAAAATCTTGGGAGACCCGGACATGTTTCCTGCTGCCCCGGTCAAGTTCAGAAAAGGGGGTTCAGAAAAAGTTCAGGCAGTAGCAATTTCTGACCATACAAGAACATCTCCCCACCCCATTCCCACACACACTGCACTTTTAGTTTTGCATCATCCGGGGCTAGGTGCCTGTTGGGATGTTTCAGCTTTTTGTTTGAACTCCGAACTACATTGAGAGAGGTAGCACCACAGATATCAATAAGTTGCACTGGTTTTACACTTTCACTGATTTCAATTAACCAAAATTGCTGCGTCCCTGTGTCGACCTCACTTGGGCAAAACTGCACCTAATGGGTCTGACTGCAACAGGGGATTGCTTGAGATGTGGGGACCCACAGTGAGACCTACCCCATACTTTTTGGAGGTGCTCTGCTCTAATCACTACCTGAGGGGGGTGTTGGGTAGATTAGAGGGGTTGCTAGGCTGGTCCATCCCTAGAGATACCAAACGTATCCTTTTACATATTACTGACGACTTGCGGGGCAATAGGTACCAGAAAACTATGGCTGAGCCTGGTTGTGGTGAAGCGGGACTTTGCAAGAGCATGGAGGGACGCAATGGCTCCCCCTGTGGAAACATGGGCCACGGATATGGACAACTGTATGGGACTGGAGCGTCCTATCTACATGGCGAGGGGATGTCCTCAGGAATATTACAAAATTTGGATAGACTAGGCCGGTTTGAAGGGCATACAAATAGATCCATGCACTGATGAGCAATGGTCTAGTGTTTGAGATACACATGCTCACGGTCATGACACGGGGGTATGCATATGGATTGAGTGGCCTGTACATTATTATACATGTGTGCATGGTTATGCCAATTTCTATGAGCTATGACTTTAGTATTTGACTGTCATACTACACATGATGGTGGACCATGTGCTGGGTCACAGGAAAGCTGCCAGTGTTTTTTTGGTTTTTAAAATATTAATTAAATGGTTTAAAAAAATTAACCAAAATGTTATGTGGCTTGACACACTCTTTAGAAGATGACAGTGGGACACAGTGAGCTCAACTAATGGTAAAGTCAGCAGGTGTAGCTGTATAAATATGATCTGTGGTCAGCTTACTCTCAAAATCAATTATACCCAACCCCAGTTTCTCTTTTTCCAGTGTTCCTATGGATCTTAAATTTGAGCAACCCTTTGCGCTTTATGTTCCGGTTAAAAGTGTTTTTTTCGTTGTTGTTTTATGAAAATGGCTAATGTTAACTTTGTCTATATTCGAATGTCCTCAGCAGCAGAGTGTCACTTTCCCAGCTCGTCAAGAAGTGTATTTAACACATTCAACTTCGGGCTGATACTTTCAAACAAGGCTTGAATCCTCGACTTTTAGAAGCCACACAGGCTTTTGATTCCCTTGAGTGGGATTAATTAGCCAGTGTACTGAAAAGTATGGGTTTCCCTTCACTGTTTCTTTCTTGGGTACAATTGCTTTACACTAAACCGCGGACTAAAGTGATAATCAACGGGATGTGCTCCCCCAGTTTTCCAATTACAAGGGGAACACGGTAGGGATGGCAGCTGTATCCTCTTCTTTTTGCGCTGGCCATGGATCCACTGGCAGCTAAGCTCCGACAGCATCACAGAGAATATGCGCTCTGATTGCCAGACAGACAGATTTTAATCTCGCTGTATGCTGATGATCTGACGTTATACCTACGTGACCCCAAAGTCAGCCTAAATCCGATATTACGTGAGTTTAAACAATTTGGCATGTACTCACGGGTCAATATAAACTCAGATCTTCCCCTTAACTCACTCGGTCCAGAGATACGACCCAGAATAGCCATTGACCTGGTGCGACAATGAAATTAAATATTTGAGGGTGGTGATCACCAGAGACGGGGAGGAACTTATCAAAACCAACTATCGAAGGGCGCTGGAGACATTGACTACTTCTATTATCAGATGGATTGCCCTGCCGATCTCACTGGTGGGAACAGGGTCACTTATTAAAATGGTGGTTCTTCCTAAATTTCTGTACTTATTTATTAATATTCCCTATGCACTCAGCAAAAACTTTTTCAAAGCCCTAAAATTTCAATTGATTTGTTTCACATGGGGCGGGAACCAGACCAGATTAAAATGGGAGGTGACGACTCAATTTGCGAAAGGGGGGTTTGAGGTGCCAGATATGGAGCTGTACTTTACTGTGTGCTCAGGCGTACTTTGCTGCATACTGGATAAGGCCACCACCATACACGCAGCACTTGGCCGTAGAGCGAGGATATATGGCATTGGTGCCCTACTCTGCCTATCTGAGCTTGCCCGTTAACTTCAGGAACAGAGACCCGACAACTGTTGAATGTACAAACGGAGCATGGCGGGATATTTCTAAACGCTTGCAAATAGCTACGATATAACCACCTTATCTGATGCTGCAGGGCCGCCTAGACCTCCCGGTCACACAGGAAATGAGCTGTGGGCAACTGCTTCGTAAAATGGACATGTTGACCTGGGGGGACCTATATAAAGACGAGACCTTTACCAATCGTGAAACATTCTTTAGTTATCAACAGCCTACTCCAATGAAGGTTTTTTTGTATGTCAGGCTGCGCCAAGACGTTAGTGCTGCTACTCCTGACTTCCCCGCCGAACCCTCAACCTTGGCCCCTCTGCATGCCGTACTTCAAAGAGACCCACCTATGCATGTGGTCTCTCTGCTATACCACACCACGCAGACAGAAAGTCCAGAGGTAAATCATACATCACGCATTTATTGGGAGGGGGAGCTAGGTAGCACCCTCAGAGACGAGAAATGGACATACTGATGCCAGCAGACTGGACACATTTTTGCTAGTAGCAGACTCCACATCATACATTTGACATATTTTACAACGTCTATATTACACTGCATCCAAACTACATCGCTTTAAGTTAAAACAAAATGATACATGTGACAGATGCGAAGAGACAGGAGCTGGGTTCTTACATCTGGCGTGGGAATACAGCCCTATTTAGGAGTATTGGCGGATGGTGCTTGAGGCTCTGAAACAAAATGGATCCACCCTAGAATAGATATATCACTGTGTTCTCCCAAATAAGGTGAGTCTTGTACAATGGTGGAAAGACACACAGCTTTGTTTAAATTTCCCTAACACACCAAAAGGGCCCTTGGTGTCATGCTTCTTCTTAGGGGTCTTCCCGTCCGCTGCGGGATGGGGTGTGCTGCGACCTACAGCTACACGGGAGCACTCGTTTTTGAACAAGACTATGTGTAGTGTAGATATGGGAGTGGAAGGATCACGAGTGAGTGAAGGCGTGAATATATGTTAAAGAATACCTGGCTCTATGGAATGAAAATGTTTATATTCCGTTGAGCTGGTATTATTAAAAGTGGGGAAGACCCCAATGATGAAGCATGACACCAAGGGCCTTTTTGGTGTGTGTGGGGTATTTAAACAAAGCTGTGTGTCTTTCCACCATTGTAGAAGACACACCTTATTTGGGAGAACATGGTGATATATTTATTCTAGGGTGGATCCATTTTGTTTCTTATATATTGACTAGGGGAGGAAGTATCCACCTCTTTGCTCTTTGAGCATTACCTCTTCACTCCCCATTTTGATTATTTGCTTGAGGCTCTGAGTCACATGATTGGATCCCCGATCCCACACGCTCCACTCACAGTGATATTAGGATACATGAAAGAGCTTGGTCCTTCAATCAGAAAATACGCCTTCATAGGCCTGCTAAGGGACAAACGTAGGGTGGCCTGTAGGTGGGGAAGTGGGTGGGCTCCTAAATACAAGTAATGGATTAATGATCTTACATTCTGCTGGCCCCATACGCAGAGCTAATGCTGCCCGCTTCCCGGCCAAAAGATGTGTGGGAGCCCCTGCGCATATATTTACTCCAACATTCTGCTATAGAAGGGGAAGGGGGAGAAGATGGTCAGGGTTCTGTGCGAGCACAGGAAGCAGAGCCTAGAGTTAATGCATAGAAGCTGGGGACAGAGAAGAGTCTGCTATAAGAGGTTCAGGGTTCTTGCACTGGAACATGAAGGACGAGGTTCAGACCTATGTAATAATGCTTCTATACATTTTGAGTCACACTTCGAATGCACCAAATAATATGTGCCCTGACTACTTTAATACTTCAATGCTATACTATGTTGTAAGGCTTGTTAGAAGCCCTTGCCTTTTTTATTGTAAAACTCAATAAAAAGATTTTTTTTTTAAATGGCTTGAATCCTGGACGCTATAGTTGCTTGAGTATATTTTACTTCATGAACATCCTGCACCAGTTGGTGCAACAAAGCCTTCAATGAAAACACTGCCTTTTTATCCCTGCATACATTTCACACACGTTTGCAGGAGAAGTGCTAGTTTCAATCATGGGCTCATTCCTGCCAGTCAATTCCATCTACGCTGTGGTTTGCTTGGATATTAATCTAAATGACTGCTGACAAGAATTATTATTTGGTAAAATGCTCAGCAAAGTTTTTGCAGACTTGTTGCCTGGATTTTTCAAAGTCCGAAGCGTATATCCAATAACATAGGATTGTCCTAAATTTGCTACTTCTGAAATGCATGCACATGTTTCTTACGCAGGCGCAGTACTTGCAAATTTTATTTCCTTTGGGCTTGCTCTTACGTTTGTCCCTGGCAGCAGACCATGGTGGCCAACTTCGCGTAACAGATATTAAGAAATTAGTGATATCCTTATAGGGTGATTTTGACTATAAACAGACTCTTTGCTGATGTCCTTATTTTTAAGATGTCCACTTGAGTCAACCCCTTTTGATCCGCCTTAGGAACTTGATTTTAGTTCCTAGCAAAAATAGATAAGGCAGTTTCAGCAATGATGCCTTTATCCCAAATACATTTAGTTTGTAGCATACATTAAGCTCTTTAAGGGCTCTTTTCTTAGCAGGGGCACTTCCATTACTCCAAGTGAAATACTAATGGATGTTTGCAGTGATATGGGGAGTATGAGGGCTTTAGCAGAAACTTTAAGATTTTCCTTTTGTTATTGACAAGTGGTGACTTCATTCCACCCCATGGTGGCAAGAGCTAAGAGGGGGCAAGCCGCAGGATGCCCACACCAAACTCTCTAGTATGTTGAATCTGCGGTGCTGTATATTATGTGACATACAGCTTCATACAGAATTATACCTATTTTTTCAATTTTAGCAGAGGTGGCGGTGCCTTGTAATTCAGCTCAAGAGTTGGTCCATAGCTTTCGCTTGGTGAAAGTATGGCTTAGGTCAAGCCACAACCAGTGGCGCCTTTTGAAAATACACTTCAACACATCTGACTTCACCCCGCACTTCACTCCAAACCCCCTTCCTCCCTACGAGCCCACTCATCCAATTGTCCACTCAGCTCCCTCAGTGATCCCTGGCGTGATTTTTTAATTGAATAGGATGCGGGTGAGGCACGTGGGAGGGGCATATCTGTACCCTCCACAGGGCATGGACCCTGTGCATTCTACGGAAGTGGCCCATTGCGGGTCATTTCCGTGGAATACACTCTGAGCCCATAGTCAAGATGCGAGTTGAGGAACATGAACTTCAGCGCTACAGTGGGTTTGGTATGATGGACTACGGTTTTCAGCTCAGCCAGTTAACTTCCGCTCCGGAGGCTGCAATGTCTGAAACATTAACGTGAGAGGAATAAATAAGCATGTAATGTATCTATTTGTTATCGTGGGGAGGAACTCAGCGGCTCACTGTGGCAAAAGCGTCTCTCTGGGACAATATGCTCATACACAACTCCTCACAGAAAATACCAGCATCCCCTCTTTCCATAGGATCATGAAATAATCCAAAACATTACGGTCTGTAATTACTGACAGTATCATTCATCCTCTATAATAAAAAAAAGTATTGGGATAATTAACTTGATAATCCAGCATACTACATGTTTGTGTTAGGTGTAGGAATTTATGATAACCTATAACTAATAGCGCACTACTAATTAAGATTAAAAAAATTCTGCGATTACCTTTGAAATTGACGAGAAAAATAATCACATATTTATAGGAAAACAATTCTGACTTTAATCACTGCAAAGGCAATTCCCTGAGATTCTCGAAGTAATGACTGACCACGAAACTAACACAATGAGCCCACGTATTCACAGGATAATATGTCAGCGGAGCAGAGGTGTGATGTGCAGCAAGGACCACAAAATTAAGTGCAGCAGAGGAACACAATAGGATGTGCACCAGACACATCAAATAATACATGTCAGGAGAGCACTAGTTTAACATGCCTCGGGAGCAGGGAGCATTGTGCATGATCTGAGCACTGGGAATTGTGCATGTAGAGAGCGATGGGTGGTGTATGACTCAGGGGGAATAGTGTTTTGTGCTTTATGGAAATGCAAAAAGATGTTGTTGCCCAGCAGGGAACATGCTGTGCTGCACACTGAGTGCACGTGGTGAAATACAGCAGGACGATGGGTGATGTGCCGCATATTAGGAGATGCATCTTTAGCCCCTGCTGGGTTTTTTGTACCATAGCATTTTGCATTCTACTACTTTTTTAGCGTGTACATTACATTTTAAAAATACATAACTATAGTCCCATAGCATTCATTTTTATTAGATGAAACTGTCTCGAAGTTCCACACTTGACATTGGCTTCAGAGCCGCTATGAATAAAAAGACATTTATTCCTTTCAAAACTTTTTAATATTACTCTGCCTTAAATTTCAATCAATAAAGCACGCTCATCACCTGAAAGGGTATCAAGGTGCATGCAGGTCCCGAAGGCTTAATCGAACAGCCAGGTCTTGAGGGCCATTTAAAATTCAAGAAGTGAGGTGATGGTCCGGAGATGTGTGGAGAGGCTGTTTCAGGCCTGTGCTCTGATGAGAGAAGGAGCGTCCTCCATTTGTACTTCGGTAGATGTAGGGAGTATAGGCAAGCGAAAGGGAGGCGGAGCGTAGTCTTTGACGGTCGGAGGAGGTTATTAATGGAGGAGGGTCCTTGGTTGTGTAGTGCCTTGTGTGCATGAGTCAGCTGCTTGAATAGGCATCTCCTCTGTATGGGGTGCCAGTGGAGTTGCCGGAGGGGGGTGTTATGTGGGTTTGTCCGGGAAGGCTGAGGACAAGTCTGGCTGCAGCGCTCTCTGTGGTCTGAAGTCTCTGTAAGAGGTGTGCAGCGATTCCTACGTAGAGGGTGTTGCCGTAGTCCAGTCGGCTGGTGAGGAGGTCTTGTGTCACAGTGCGTCTGGTGTGTAGGGGTAGCCACTTGAAGATCTTTCGTAGCATGCGCAGAGTGAGTAGGTAGGCGAAGGAGATGGTGTTGATCAGTGATTTCATGGTGAGCTTGTTGTCAATGATGATTCTGAGGTTTCTGGCATGGTTAAATATATTTTTCCAGTACCCAACAGTGTTAAGAAAAAAGTGTTATCTTAACACCATTTTTATAATATTTAAATTTAGTGCTCTTCTTTGAAGCGATTTGTGCTCCAAACACAAAGGGCCAAAAGCATAAATCAACATAACCACACAAGTGTAAAAAGAGGCTTCTTGGATGAACCTTGGTGTCAATCAAAGAGCTGCCCGACTCAAAAGATTTAAACACAAAATAAATGAGTAAAGCCAGTGATGTAAAATCATTACAGTGAAGAAGCAATATCCCAAAATTATAAAGGCATTAATACATCAACAAAGTATGTTGAAAGTTACAGAATTCCCACAGAAAAGTATTCATCAGCAACCCACATAATCGATCTGGATGTTTACTAAATGCTAAATGGATGAACGCATTCTAATACAAAGAAAAGACAAAGTATTCAACTTTAAATATGCCATTCAAGTGCCTTATCCAATATATATTTTTAAAGAAGGGTGTCGGTGTCAATATATCCTATCCAAGCCTCCTCGGGGCCAATGCTAGCAAGGACCCTTTAAACCAGGTGCAAAGGTAGTATATTCCACCTTATATTTCAGCTTCTTGCCAAAGAGTTGCACTTCCATAAGAAATCTCTATGCAAACATGGTGATTTTGTTTTTCCATGTTGTGTCTTATTGATGGACAAATGATAAACGTCTGTTATTGAAAGAACAGCCTTTGCCTGTATTTACAAAGCCTAGCAACACGTGGTATGTCTTCAATGGCATGGGTCCAATCTTCACTCAATTTAAACTTCAAAGATACAGTCGGCCCTACTGAATCACTCCCCTGTTAGCCGTCCCATCCGAAAAGAAGGTGCTTCCTTCTTCATATGAAGAGCATGATCCAAGACAATCTAAAACTCAGAAAGCCACAAAGAGCTAGCTGCTCCGAAACACACAAGGGATCGCACCAAGCAAGAACCAGAACAAAGGCTACAACAGAGATGGGGCATGAAGAATATGTTTCAGGGACTTACCCATTGAGATCTCTTCACAAGGATGGTGAGAATGATCATATAAACAGTTTTCCCTAATAAATTCAAAGCAGACCTGCAGCTACACGACTGCAGTGACACAATCGCAGTGCCAGTAGAAGAGCAAGCCCTGCTCAACACACAAAACATGCTCAACATACAACACAAATCACACTTTTCACGAATGCTGCACTCATAACTCACACTCTTCCAATCAGTCCCAATAACAAAGCTTAAGCTTCCTATTGCTTACTCATTTTCAGTTCAACAGATAAGATAAGAAGACCACCGTGGTCAGCATGCATTGCACTAAAATTATTTGTGTACAGACCATACCAGAAACCCACATCATTACAAACAAGCACAACTTATTGAGAATTGTGCTACCCATCATCCAAAGTGCTTTGATGCCTCTTAAGGAGTATGAAGCTGTATAAATGCAGCTTAAATACAACATTGCATGCTTACGAAGATATAGTGAATCCCTTGAAGTAATCTCTGAAACCAACCATGAAATGCTATAAGTTATGGAATAAGGCGGTAACAGAATCAAAGTGTCAATGTTTGCATGCTCATGGGAGACTACGCATCACATCCATTCCTCTCGTATGTAAGAGTTGTAGGAGAAACTTTGCAGAGTGCTTTTAGCAATCGATGCCTAATGGTGAAGAGAAAAACTGCGGCGCTCTCTGGTGCTGTGAAAAAGATGTTGCTTCTTTTCAAGATGTCTAACCTACCACCCCACCCACCTGCTAAGCTTCTCATAACCTAGATTCCAAACGAGACCATATCTGTGGGGCTTCCAGGATAGAACAAGGGGCATTGCCTGAACTGCTGACCCCCTGAGAGATGCCTGCACTTCAGATGTTCCCTTTCTCATCTTTAGTGTACTCTCTGCATAGCTGCTTAAGAAAGAACATCTGAACTCGGCCCATGATGAAAGAGGCTGAGCTCCAAGTTCGAGTCGCCGCACACAGACTACTAACCTTTGTATTTTAGCATTTCAAAGCCAGTCAAGCCGCAAGGCACGGCATTTTGACAAGGGATTCGAAAGAAGTCAGTCTTTTGACAGCAAAGAAGCAAGATTTGCTCAATAACGGCCAAGAGGGTGGATGTCAACTTTGGAGTTAGCAATACAATCCAACGCCAAGACTGAACGTTCAGGCAGCCCGCAAAACAAATAATCCACAAAATCAACACATCCCACAGTAGAAACAATACACAATATACATCGTGTAGCTTTTTCACGGCACACAGTAGACCAGCAAGCAAGGCGCCCACTGCGAAGACTTTTAAAACAGAAAATAGAAGAAAAAAGTGCCGCAGAAGGACAATTAAATATCTGTCTAATTTGAAAGGCGGAACACTTCTATAGCTAAGCTGCATAACAGGGCTACACATTCCATGTGTTTGACTAGAAGACAATGTGAGCAAAAAAGAAATTACCATGTTAACATAAAAGAGGAAACACTTGAACAATGCAGGTGTATAAATGACCCACAACAGGGACGAAAATAGGCAGTAAAGAAACGTTTACCTTACACAAACGATCCAAATAACAAATGGCAATAGTCCACCCTCCTTGTCTATCACATGGTGGATGTTGTTCTTTTACAGGGTCTGAAACCAACTCATCTAATCGTTGCCTCGTAATTAATGGCTATAGGGCCATTTTAATTTGAAAAGTAGCAATTGTTCTCCTAACTCTCAAAATTGCATCAGGTTGGTGCCCCTGTACCCGAATCTGAGTGATGTACTCCCCATGAATGCCAACTATGTATTGAACATTTGAGTAACTGAAAACGTATTCTCCAGAGCACCTCGCCCATATACTGTGAAATTAGCAACAGGTGCCGCTTCCACCCATCCTGTGCGCCTTAATTATAGCATCTGCTTGCTTTTTTCAATGTTCACCTTAGCATGCCCCACACCCATCAATCTGATTAACATACTACGGCCGGGTGGCTTGGGCTGAGGCCAGGAGGTGAACCAGGTTTATTGTAGTTTGTTGCAAATCATACATACTATGCCCTTATGCACCAGGATTCGTGTCACAAATAAGAAATGTGTTGAATAGTACCAAAGTAGTGGAAGAAAGTATTTTTGATCACCAGATTAGTGTACAACTAGAACTACTAGATTACCATTATTTCCTAGTGTTTGAAAATTCGAGGATTCGTGTCACCAAAAAAATCTACGTTTGTAAACTAATCTACTTTTATCCCGGGTTTACTTTGTTATTTTTTTTATTACTAATACACACAATTCATAGGTTTATAACTTTTTGATTTTAGTAGTTTTCCTCGTGCAACTCTAAGTTCCTAACTAGTGATCACATGTATTTTAAAATTACTGGCATATTGCTCGCAGCTCTCCCAAAACGGCTGCCCTTCCTTTATTATACTCCTGCACGCGTGAAGATTTGACGCTACTTGTTTAAACCTATCTTAAATTCCCTTTCTTTTGTATATTGATAAGTACTATTAAACACCTTGTTGAAGCGGGCTGTTTATTGTGCTAAAAATAGTTTAATTTATTCTAGGTGTACTTTTGAAAGTCTTGGGTGCCAATTCACAAAGGCATTCAGGAGTACATGAAGTAGTACTCATGCAGTAGTGCTATGCATACTCATAAATGACTGAATCGGACCCCAGGTTTTCCATCCTACTCCAAATAAAAACCTAGCTCTTTGTTGGATACACCAATCAGTGTCTTGTCCTAGTATCACTGAAACTGCTAAGTCATCAGATAGGAACTATACAAAATATTGGAATCCTTCGTAAAACCCACAGCCTGTATTAGCGCAGATGATTTTTCATTACCACTGTGTAACGAGATCTCTCTGTTCTTTGAGAGCAAAATCAATACGATTTACGATAAAATCCTGAAAACAACCAACACCAACTGTGGAAACCATGTCCCCCTGACACCGCAACCCAAAAAATCATCATCCTTACTCTCCTTTCCCCCAGTGTCCAATACCGACCTCTCTCCCCTAATTAACCACATAAAATCTGGCTCCCCTAATGATCTCTTACCAGCGAAAATGATGGCCCCTTTAAACTCCATCCTAGGCCCATCCATACAAGCTATCATAAATCATTCCCTGAGCAAAGGACAGGTACCTACTGAATGGAAACAAGCTGTAGTCAATCCAATTCGGAAAAACACCACTTTACCCTGGTCGGACCTTTCAAACCTCAGACCCATCTCCCTCCTACCCTACCTCAGTAAACTTACAGAGAAGCATGTTAACACACACCTGTCGAAATATATCGAAGCAGCGGAAGGCCTGGACTCATCCCAATCTGGTTTCAGGCCTAATCACAGCACTGAATCAGCCCTCCTCTCCGTGACCGACAACATCAGGATGTCACTGGACAGGGGGGAATCCGTGATTCTAGTGCTGTTAGATTTATCCGCTGCTTTCGACACGGTATCACATGAACTTCTCCTTGAAAGACTGAGTGATGTGGGAGTAGGAGGCACGGCTCTCTCATGGCTGCAAAGCTTTCTTTCCGACCGCACCCAAGGAGTCAGACTAGGCTCTCACTCTTCTCCACCAAGAGTGCTTACTAAGGGTGTGCCACAGGGCTCATGCCTTAGCCCCACGCTTTTTAACATTTATGTGGCCCCCTTAGCAAATATGATAAGATCCTTTGGATTCACTCCGGTGTCATACGCTGATGACACCCAACTTCTGTTTCCCTTCTCAACTCTCACGCCGGCAATTCTATCATCATTTGCTAATGGGATGAGAACGGTAGCACACTGGATGGCAAAAAATTTTCTTCAATGCAACGTGACCAAAACAGAGGTCATGCTGTTTGGAGGGGCAACTCTTCTCTGGTCCCCAGAATGGTGGCCTCTGGAGCTAGGCCCAGTCCCCAACCCCAAACCCATAGCAAAAAACCTTGGTGTTAAGCTGGACCAAGCACTCCTGCTCAAAGAACACACCACTCAGGTGGCAGGTGCCTGCATTCACGTGGTGGGGCTTTTAAGACGAGTCTTTCCCTTTCTGCCAGACAACCACAGAAAGACCCTCATCCAAACTCTAATCATAGGCAGAATGGACTACTGCAACGGACTATACCTATCGGCGAATGAAGAACAAATAGACAAACTTCAGGTTGTCCAAAATACAGCAGCTAGATTGGCCCTCAATGCCCCTCCCAGAACGCCTTCCCGCCCCTTACTTCACCAACTCCACTGGCTTCCTGTGAAGCAGCGCATCAAATTTAAAATCTGTAACATTATACACAGATGCTTGTATGGTACCAGTCCCAAATATCTACGAGAAAAATTTGTACCATACATCCCTAGACGCGCACTTCGCTCTAGTAACCATCTGCTGCTACAGGTTCCAAAGATAAGAAGAGCTAGACAGGGAGGCCGAGCCCTGTCTTACAAAGGACCCATACTTTGGAACTCCCTGCCCACCGAACTGAAACAGATTAGGAATTTAGTATTGTTCAGAAAAAAACTGAAAACCTACCTTTTCACCAGGCCATAGTTCTCATCCCCCCCTTCAGCTCCCACTCTCGGAGTAATCTGCCCTAAACTGCTAGCAACAGCGCAGAGATATCCCTTCGGGAATTGACTCAGGCGCTTTACAAGCAAATAAATAAATAAATAAATAAATAAATAGATGAGCTACCTAGTTTTTCCTTCTGGTTACAGTGAATGAAAGTGGTCTTTGTAACATTATACAACGGATATAGAAATGTTTTTCAAAAGTGAGGTAAAGAGGATATTACTGTAATTCCCCATATGGTACTGGCGTCCGTAGGCATGAACTAGGGAAATTCACCAGTGGGGAGAGCAGACTAACGAAACACATTTCTCATCTGTTACATTCTTATATTGATGCTTGAATACATACTTATTTATTTACCTCCACCCCATCACGCACAACACCACTTTCACACTGTCTTTTTGGACTTATCTCCAACCCATGAAGATGTTACTGTAAGTCTTGTGTGGCTTTGGTTCAAGTGCCTGCGGCCTCTGATGGATTAGTGTGTGTATATCACTGTTCAGAGGTATATGCTAGAGTAAAGAGAAAGGTCCTTATGGTCTGCCTGAGCACATTGTCTTGATCCAGTTCAGGTTAGTTCTCTTGCTATTGAGAATTAGTAATTAGTGGCATAGGGAGATAGTATTACTATTGAAAGGGATTTTACAATTTTGGAGATTAAATATCTGGTAGATGATGTGGTTGGAGTATTGGGCGAGAAGGCTATAATCTAAATAGTGGTCAGTAAGTGAGCACTGGCAGGGGAGAGTAATGAGTGGGTATTTTCGAATGGTGTGCATGTCTCTGCGGCCCAGGTTGGTTGTCCCCATCTCACTGGCCCTTATCATGTGGCCGAGTCTTCCTGAACCGCTGCAGATTGTGCAGTCTGCCTTACCCAATGAGGGATTTCCCTGTACCAGTCTTGAGATCCTGTCTTCACTTCAGTATGTATCAGTATTTGCGTCTCAATGTGCTTGTCCACGTCTTCTCTGTCCCAGATGTAGATATGTCCTTTACTCCCTACTATATATCTGCCCTTCAACCCTGGTGATTAAACGGATTAAATGGTCTTTCCTGCAACGATGGTGCAACTTGGATCTCAGAGATTGTTCATTTGTGTTCTCTTCCCTGCTACCTTCATTCAATGCTTGCTCTCAGCCATCACATTTTACACACCCATGCTCATTCTCCTTTATCTCCCACTCTAAGTTATTTCACTCATTATAAATTAAATTTGGAGTGACAGCTTCTGGGTTTCTAGTGCTAAATTGTCAATGGGCGCATTCATAACACTTTTCTTCTTGTTATCTTTAACAGAAAAATTGTGTGGGTTCAACTTCTCACTGAAACAGACTAATTTATGACTCGTTTACGAAGGCAAGATTTGTTTAGCAATACTTTCAGCCGCTTCACTGTCCTTAAGACCAAACTGCGGCATAAGACAATAACTTTGCTAGCATAAAACAAGGGGGGTGTTTTCTGGGAGGGAGAAGATGCATGTTCATGTATGAGCAGCATTAGCAGACATACCGTGTTTGGCACGGGGCCCATCAAAGTGCATTGCACCACTGTTCAGGACTGGAGTTGGTTGAAGGACTGGGAATATGCTGCTAAGAGTCTAGTCCACATGAAGTAAAACCTGACATGTATAGTGCTGTCAAGTAACACTTCTATCCACCTCTAGTGCTTTTCCATGGAAGACTTTGGCTGCAGCAGTCTTTTTAATTTGCTAAGACCTGCTTATATGTCTGGTAGCTAAAGAATAATTTTTTGAAAATCTGTGCATAATGCACGCTACAAACTGACCAGCCTCATGGCACTACAAAATGTGGTATACAAGGGAAAGGATGATGAACAAACATACACTGGTTTGCCATGTTAACGGAGATAAGAGAATAGGGAAATCGTGAAACAAACCTAGGTGTCTTAGCTCTGCAGCATTTATTTCGAAATAAGTCACTCTTCTAACAGCAAAGAAACATTGGCTCGATAAGGAGGGTGGTGGCTGTCATCCTTCGACTTGAAAATACAAGCAAAGAGCTAGCAAGAAGTTCAGGCCAGACAGCTAGAGAAGCCTCAAAACAAAATACTCCAGAAAATCAACACAGTGACAAAGCATCTCAGGGTAAGTAACTCTCCATAGTCATCACCAATTATTACTCCTGGGATTCACACAGAGCAAGGGCTTCAACCCGATATCTTTCTATTGGTATGCGTTTCACTTTTATATTCACACTCCGTAAAGCACGCAGTAATTCCTAAATGGCACATTTTCCATAGTTCTCTAAAGCTGTTTCCATGTTTTGGCAGGAGTAGTTAGCTTAAAATTGGTGTTTTTTTGCGTTTTGCCTTTTATGTTAATATTTGTAGCTCAAACACCGAAGAGTGTGTGTAGTTAGGGTTTTTATGTCTTAGTTTTACTTCACGTGCTATTAGCAGAGCAAAGCACTTCATTGTCTGGTGATTATCACGTCCCATCAAAAAAGACTTTTATTCTACGATTCCCACCTTCTTACTTCACGAAAATCTAACTGACTTTACTTAAAAGGTGCATTCTAGAGAGCAGAATAAAAACACTTAACTAAATGGTTATTTAAATGGCAGGATTTGAATGCTCAGCTTTTTTGCTTCACATTTGTAAAGAATTGAAAGTATTAAGCTGCACTCAAGACCCACCACGAGGCACTCACATGGGAGGTGAGGTCTCTTGTACGGAAATCTATGGTGTATAAACTTCACTTACATACACGACCGTGAGCACCTATTCCCCTCACATGATGACCCCAAAGACAGGAAAATGGCTTATGCAATGTGCAGGCAGCACAATAGTTCAGGGGTCTACATTGCTGCAGAAGCTATATACTGGATGGATAAGGTAGGGGAGATATGGGCAAATAAATGATAGCTCGCAAAACAAGAGGCTGGCTAGAGTAGAGAGGGGAAATGGATGGCGAGTTCTTTATCAACAAACACCATGTTTTCAGTTCCATTCTATTTTTAACACATCCGTGCAGTCTTCGAGTTGTAGTTAATGTTTGTTTAAACTGAATCAAGTTGACTGGTATGACTGGTAAGATCAGCCATTAGCAAAACAAATAGGTTTGGCACTTGTATGCGATAGGGACACAACATACAAAAGTCAAACCTATAGGCTTTGCCATTGCTCATGTGTGTGCTGGTGAGTGATCACTGACGAAAACCGGTAGGATGGATGCTACGAAAAATAAAGCAACTATATTTAGGTCGAACTTGGGCAGTGCATGCCCTGCGAGGCATGCTGTATTAGAGTATGGACTTGAAGCTCCGCCCACATTTTTCATTGGCTTGTGTCTTTGTCCTTTGAAAATGCTGGCTTTTAATTTGTTAATAGGCTTGTTAGTCCCTCCTTAGTATCGCCTAGTTTTCATTTTTAATCTCCCATGAGGACTGGCCCTTTTACTTCTATTGTTACACTGTATGTCTTATTTAGTCTGTCAGCACTATTTTCTTTAATGAGTTTCTCCTACTGCTGGCACGACATGCTTTCCTGCAACATTCAGAGCGCCATGCGTGCTTTCACTTTCCAAGCAGCCCTGAACAATGGCGGCTGCCTCTTTGAAATGGAATAGGTCCGCATTTATAAGAGTTTGAGCTATTGGCATTGTAAATGACAATGCCTTTTATTTATGTGTTAATTATCAAAACAGATAAATAAAAGGCCTTGCCATTTACAATGCCAATAGCTTAAACTGTTGCAAATTCAAGACCTATTGCATTGGAAATGCTTGTTTTTCTGTGGCATCCATTTTTCAAGCTTTTGGCAGAGCTTGATATGCAGTGCTAAAAGGGCACTCGACAACTACTTTTTGATGTAAAATAGTCCCACATTCATTCCGAGGGGTGGAGGGGACACCTAAACAGCCAATAGAAAAACAGTGAAACTAAAACACTCAGGTGAGTTATTCAGAGATGAGGCTGACAATGTCACAAGTCAAAGGCTGAAGGATCTGCAGCAAAGGGGGCTTACAGCTGAAGGAAGGGGCCCCAACTCCGTTAGTATACAACGTAATTTGCTGTGCATGGCACAAGTGCTATAAAGGTCACACTAAAATATAAATAAAATACTAATGTGTACACATTGAGTGATCTGGAAAACCTATTCCAAGATTCTTAGGCCAATTGGTTTCTGAAACCAAACCGGTTAATGCCTTTTGGGGGACTCTGCTGTCAAGTGTCACTTGTTTCTAGTGGCACAATGAATCGGCTACCACGGATTCCAAGCCCTTGATAAAAATGTAGGTTGATGTATGTAAGTCAAGCGAAAAATGGTGCTCCCAGTAATTTGGTGATGTGCCCACGGTATCCTCCTCAGTTCACAAGGTCAACTCAGGTGCAATCCTCAATGCTTTTTTGTGACTTATGGGTCAGACGACTTCATAGTTCTGGGGCGGCACCCCGATCCTACACTGCAATCTTTTTTATATATTATCACTTTGCCTCTGTAGAAGGGGAGGGCAATTAGTTTATCCTGTCTTACAAAATGACAGCTCCTTTTATGATTTATGGATTACTATGCTGACCATATTTGTGTTAGGCTTCTTTTTACTTATTGTGGCACGTATACTGCATACTAGAGCATGATAGTTCAAATAAATATTTTAAACGTTTGTCGTGTCTCTGTCAGATCTTATTGTGAAAAAGTACGAGTGTGAGAGCGAAAGGGTGTATTCTGTTATCGCGATTCCCGAGAGGCTCGGGAGTGTTGTGTTCTGGGGTGTCTAATCACTTGTTCCTCTGTGAGTGAGTAGGAGGATAAGAAAGACACTATAGCTAGTCGGTCCCGGGCTCATGGGTACCTAGGCGGTAGGATAACTCAGTCCCTGCCTATTAAGGTTCTATGGTCCCAAGCATAGTTCTGTGATTCAGCAAAATCCCTGGAACATGAAGCCCCTTCTGGCATATGGGGTCACCGCAACAAGACCGTCCAAGCTTTTCCTCTCCCGGTAGAGCAGTCATCTCATGGCAATCTAAACAGCAGCCCTCCCCTGGCACACGGTGGTCACCAACTTTAATCTGCACACAGGCAATGACCAGATCAGTGCAGCAGCCATCTCCTCACACCAGGAGTCTACTAGACAGGTCTTCCCCACTGTACCTCACTCCTTCCAACTCAATCTTCCTTACAGGGTACACTGGTCTTGGCAAGCAGGCAGGCGCTGGTTTTCCAGGCTTCAAAGCAGGTGTACTTGGTTTCCATGGGTGACATACCCTCACTCAACAGGTAGGCCCAAGTACTTGTCACAGGCAGAAGTCTTGCAGAGCTTCCTTCCTCACACAGCCCAACTGGCTGCTTGGCTTATGATCATTTTTGGGGTCTCAACTTCCCCTTCATATAGTCTATTTCCAGAGACAAAACACATTTTAGGGTTTGGGTCTTTGAAGTTTTAGGTTCGTGTTCTGCTTCTTTTGAAGTACATCATCTCTCCCTCTTCCACTTAAAAAGCTGTCTTACACAGCAGGAGAGACTCAGAAGCTGATATCCCCACAACACAGGCCACGGGATTGACCAGACGTAACATCTGGATACGAGTCGCACTGATATCTGCATCAAATGTTTAATCCTGCCAGGATGTTCAAAAGAGGGAAAGGAGAAAAGATGGAATTAGTAGGTAAAGAGAGGGAAAAAATGCAAAAACCAAAGGAGAATAAAGTAAAGTCCCCGGTGGAACAGGAAGAACATTGGAAAAGTTTAGGAAGACCAAAGTTTAATAAAAGTGGTCTGGTACCTACCATTAGGGTGATGGAGAAAAGTATAAAAAGGAAGCCATCAGGAGCTCAACGAAATCCTAGGTGCAGCAAGGCCCTGATGGAAGACGATAAGGGAGATCAATTGTCAATGAGAAGGGAAGCCAGTTTAAAGGGGGCTAACTATGGGTCCATGCAAGCATGTACTAAAGAGCTATGGGTTTTCCTAAAACCCGATAATGATGGTAAAGGTGGGGAAAAAAGCTAGAAAACTAAACCCATTAAATCGATCTCAACTCTTATACACTATGGCAAAATGTGCAAGCCTTAGGAGTATTGGCACAAAGGACCTTAAAGAAGTAGGGTTTGTTACAAGTAGCACAGGGGGTGATGCGACTACGGTCCTCTTTCATTCTGCTTGGGTGAAAGATGCGGTGGAAAAAGCTAAAATTTAGTAAGAAAAGGAGGGGATTAGACTGATAAGAAAGGAGGAAATACAGGGACAGTATTTCCTGACGAACCATGCTGGTCTAGGGTTAAGGCAGATAAGGTTAATCAACTTGAATTGGAATAATAAGGAGGATATTGCAATTACTGTAACTGACTGAATTTGCAGGGTATGAAGATGATGTATCTGCCAGAAATAGGTACGAAGCCCTAGAACCCCCAGAATTTAGGGAGTATGATGAGGAGGGATTTATCAGTGAAATCGATTAGGAGAATTGGTCGTCACACAGCCTATCAATCCTATCATGGAATATAAATGGTTACAAGAAAATATCGGAACAGATTGAGTTTGATAAAATTATAAAGAGTAACAATATTGTGTGCCTACAGGAGACATGGCTGTGTGACGATACCCTAAAATCCTTAGTTACAGAAGGATTTGCCCAACACTCCAAAGCAGCAAAGAAAAATAATCTGGGGAGGCCATCAGGGGGGTAACTAACGCTGATCTCCTCACAGATAGTTAGGAAGACTGAAAGGTTAAAATTACTTAATGAGTGGGCACTAGGTTGCAGAATTTCACTGCAGAAGGTAAATCCCGCTATGAGGGAATATGCATCATAAATGTATATATACAGAAGAGAAAGGACCACGAATACAAGGAGAACTTGGTTAAACTGAAAGAAGACTTAGAGTCCATTAGTGTTAAGCAACCGAAGGACTTAGTATTGGTGGTAGGTGATTTTAACCATAGATTAGATCCCAGAAGGGTGGATAGTTGGTATAAAGAACTGTTAGAATCCCATAATATTGAAGTAGCAATCTTTCCAAGGGGGGAGCTCTCACAGCAGGACAAGGTATTCATTCAGCTAATGGGGTCTCTGGGAATGGTATGTGCAAATGGGAGATTTCAGACAGACAGGCCAGCGGGAAGGACTTTTGTGAGAGGCCAGCAATTTTGTCCAATAGACTACGTGTTTTGCCAGGCCTGGTGTTTTGATCTAATTAAAAGTTTTGAGGTGATGAAAATGACAGGTAGTGACCACTTCCCTCTGAAGGTAGAATTATACATACCAAGATGCAAAAACAGAGAGAGGGCTCTACAGGTCCATGTGGACTATCCCAAACGATTAACAACCTGTATATCGGATGAACATATAGAAAAGTTAAAGCTAATCCAGCAGTCGACCCCAACTGAAGAAATCCGATCTAAAGCAGGAATTCCTTGGTTCGAATCAACTATAGGTAAGCTGGCAGATTCCCTTAAGAAGGAATTTAAGACAAAAAAGTCAGGACTGGGCAGTCATGCTGTTAATAAAAACAGGAAACCCTGGTTCGACGAAGAGTGCAGGGTAGCCAAGGCCCAGATAAGACAGAAGGAGAGAAGACTAAGGGCCATGTTTAAGGTGGACCTACACCAGGCACTTCAGCAACTAAGGTTAATGTATAAAACATTAATTCGGAATAAAAAAAAGAATGTATGAAGATAAATGTTGGGCAAACATGTTAAAGGTAATTGAAACCAAAGATGTGAGAGGGTTCTGGAAATGAGTCCAAGAAAGTGTGGGTAGGAAAACAGGTTCCTTTAGTCTGTATGGTACCCGAAGATGACTGGGTAGGATATCGTGTAGAAATCTATGGAAGATGGCCGACACAAGCAATGCCAAGTACACAAGATTGGCCACAGATGAGGGACAATACAAAGGAATATTTTACCTCAAGATATATAATTGAAATTATAGTGAGTTTGAACCTTACCCGTGCCGCAGTGATAATTAAAACGAGTCCAGAATGGTGGGCGGAGTTTTTGGCAAAGATGTTCCTAGTAATTCTGGATACGGGAATTGTACCAGAAAGTTGGAAGGGCGCAATTATAAGGCCAATACATAAAAAGGGTAGCCACAAAATACCGAAAAACTATAGGTTGATAAACCTTTTGGACATAGGGGAAAAAGTATTCGCAAAAGCCATATTGAATGTATTAAAAGATTGGGCAGAGGAAAACCAGATCATCCCCCCGGAACAGGGCAGGTTTAAAGCTGGCCATTCCACAACTGATCATTGTTTTGCGCTTTGGGCTATAGCACGGAAGGCAATGGAAACACGGGGCAGGCTATTTTGTTGTTTTGTAGACTTCCGTGCAGCCTTTGATCTAGTGGACCGTGAGCTGCTGTGGGAGGCCCTAATTAGATATGGAATTCCGAATGATATACTGCGGCTGCTAAAAATGCTCCACACTAAAAACTGGGCTCAGATAATTTTAGACATAGATGGTAGCTTATGTGGGAAAATAGAAATTGGAAATGGGCAGCGACATGGATGTGTGTTAGCTCCCCTGCTGTTTTCCTTGTTCTTAGCAGACCTGCCATTAATTTTGGGGAATGCAATTGGGGCAAGTCCGAAATTAAACTGCAAGCGGATCGCATGTTTACTTTATGCAGACGATCTGGTGATTATGAACCAGACTGAGGTTGGCTTGCAAAGAAAATTGAATGCATTTAACGACTACTGCTCAAGGAAAAAACTTGTGATAAATATGGATAAGACCAAAACCTTGAGCTTTGGCCGGAGGAAGACTGAGTTCTCATGGTGGATAGGGTCAGAAAAAGTGGAATCGGTTACAGAGTATAGATACTTGGGGCTATGGTTCGAGAAAAGTTTTAAATGGAATACCCACTTAGCGGCATCTAAATTAAGAACCTCTGCATCGATTAGAGGATTGAAATTGTTTAATAAAGCCTATGGTGCAATGACTGATAGGCCAGTGCTAACAGGATATTCCGCTCTTGTACCCTCGCAATTTTGGTACGGCGCAGAATTGTTATCTTTAAGTGGCAAGGAAAACTGGGATGTTGAAGAAGGTAAAAACCTAAAAAAAAAGGTATTCACTCTCCCCCAGGCAGCAATGGTTCAGGCCATAAGACTGGAATTAGGACTGACTTCAAGGGGTATTCAAGTTGGTATGGCCCTATTACGCTTCTGGCAACTCCTAGAAGTAGGCGTAATCACCAAAATATCTCAATGGTGTAAAAATGAAATACAGAATAGCGAACCAAAATGGGCAAGAGAGATTAGGGGGACTATAACAAAGCTATGCAATAAGATGGGTGTTAATGTGTGCCCTACTGTCTCTGTGGCTAATATTGATAAAAAAGATACTGAGGTTGATGGGGACGGAAATATCCCATGCACAGGACAAAAACTATCTTGTAAATAAAACTTTGATTCGTTTTATGGCTGATGCATGGAATAATGATCAATGCTTCCCCTACATTGATAAGGTACCGACCGCCAATTACGAAATTAGGTTTTGAGGGTAAGAATTGGGGTAAACCCTTGTTATATGAACAATCCGGTAAAGCGTGCTATGATCAACAAGACGGGAAGCTGCAATTGCTCTCTAGGGACCAAATGTAATATGCTGCATATTTTATTGGATTGTCGGAAGCTCTTGGACTTACGTATTATGTTTTCAAAACCAATATTTATGAAATATGAGATTAAAACAAGGATCCAGGCTGTGACACTGATGACTGAAATGGCCCATTTGGATATTGCCGTGGCTATGGGGAAATATATGCAAAAAGTGAAGGCATTTCTATATCTTTTTAGAGAGTTTTAATAAATAGCTCTCCGCAATTTAGGCAATAGTGGGTTTTTAGATGAAACATGTTTTTAGGGGGTATTTATGTGTGCTAATGAAATGTTTTTTAGATGAATTTTTATTGACATGTATTGTTTGTGGACCAATGGTCCATATAAACGTGAATTAAACTGTAAAATGTTTAATCCTGGGCTCCCAGCACCACCCCCCTTAGGATTCCCTTATCAGCCCATCTCCTTCCTGAGATGTGTTCAGACCTCTTCCTTGGGAGCTCTCACTGAACTGAAAAGCACCTTTTAAAGTGTACAGGGGGAGTGCCTCTCTCCCTTCTCCAGTGTTTCCCACCCAGCTCACAGGAATGTAGTAATTAAAAAATGTGTCTGGGGTTATTCCTCTACCTCCGAGTGTTGACCAGGCAGGCCAAAAATAAACCCCACAGTTCTCTATGTAATGTATCATTAAAGGCTCACTTGAACTCAGTATATGCACACAGCAGTCCCACTGTCCAGTACTTCCATGTATTCTTCAACCCCATGCAAACATACATTGAGCACACACATTCACACTATGGGCACAGCTCAAGAGAGTAGCCTTTCTTTACTGTACCGTGGTGGGCTCCTTTCAGGCACACACACACTGCCATCACACACATTCCTGATGTGAGCGCTGCACTACACTACACCCTTAATGTATTGTATATATACACCCAGTGCACACAACATTCATATTTTGTCCCTGTACTGTACCCTTACCAGGCACACATACAACCAGTGCAGTCAAGACTCCTGCAGTGTAGAGCAGTGTACATCGAATTGATGTAGGCCAAAGGGTAAGTGAAGCACCAAGCAGTTGCACTTGGGCGAGTTAACCTGTAGGCCTCACTCCAGTGAGACAAGTTAACAAGCATCTGCAATGCCATAGGTCTCGCATTTACGCAAGTTTGAGACATTGGCATTGCAAAAGACAATGTCTTTTATTTATGTTTTTTTTTTAAATAAATAAAAAGCATTGTCATTTAAAATGCCATTAGCTTAAACTCTTGCAAATGTGAGACCTATTGCATTCCAAATGCTTGAAGGCATCGCCCTCTTCTGTCTCCCATGGCCCTTGAAGACCTTCCTGTTTGCTAGGAGTTAAATAAACAAGCCAGTGGTCACAACTGCGCACAAGTGACCATCCTGCAGTAAGAGAAGCTCATTAAAGAAAATAAGGTTTACAGACTAAAGAAGATGTACCGTGTAACAACCGAAGTAGAAGGGCCAGTCCTCATGGACGGTTACAAATGAAGACAAGGCGGTACACTAAGGAGGGACTAACAAGTCTATTAACGAATCAGAAGCCAGCATTTACGAAGGACAATGACGCAATCGAATGACAAATATGGGCAGAGTGGGCGGAGCTTCAAGTGCATACCCAATACAGCAGGGCTTGCAGAGCATCGCATGCACTGCCCAGGCTTGACCTAAAAAGGACTTATTCACTCCTATTGATCACTACACAGTATGCTGTCACCACCAAATCCATAAAACAGGCCTAGGTCATGGAGCACAAGCATAATCAGCGTTTGCCTATGACAACAAACATCAGGATTAGGGATCCAGACAATAGTACAGTTGGGCATTCAGGGCAGGGGTGCATGTGCTAAAGACCACTATTTGTGACATTCTGTTGGATTATACAGTTCTCCAGTGCTTGGCTTCCAGTGACGCATGTTTCAAGTCATTTTCTCCCATGATACTGCTTTGATGCCATTCAATATTTAGGTCGGTGTGGTATGCTTGCTTTAACATCTACAAGACTGTTGATACATATATTGCTGAAAGAATTTAAATGGACCAGTCAGTCTAACACGAATTGATGTAGTGTAGAAGTGGCAAAAGCTTAGTCATCAATGTAGCTTCGATCAAATCACAGAGCCAGAAAAAGCAGAAGCCTCTGCCCCAAAATTCCATAAGGGCCAGAATAATGGCAGAATTTCCGGCAATGTATTTGCTACTTCAAGGAGCTCTTGGGTGTCCACCAATTATTCAAAAGTGGATCAGTGAGAGGAGAAAATTTCAGAATGAAAATTGTATTTTTAAAGTCAGAAAAATGACTGCGAGAAAGCAAGTTTAATGAAACCTACTATTGACAGGGGCAACCAGAAAAATACACTGGCATTACTGACAATACACCTGGGAGCCCCTCCTGTGGTATTCAGAAACCTGCTTCTGCCAAGGCTGTCTGTACTGGTAGCCTTGAAGCCTCTGTCTGGACAGTTTGTTGGAGCAGTTGTTTTTTTGTTTACCATTGCTGAAGTCCGTGCCCTAGTTAGGTACTGTATTACTGTTATATTGTCAAATCTATTCTATTCGGACAGTCTTGTAGAGCGCATGGCTATCAGAAGTCCTCCCAGTGCTGGAACAGTCATCATGTAAATGTAGTCAACAGAGAGCTAATTGCCAAAAGGCCAGGTTTTTAATGACCTGCGGAAAGAAAGCTCGCCTGATAGCTGGGGAGGATCAAAGGGAAGAGAATTCCACAGCCTGGGAGCCTAGTGTGAAAAGGAGCAGCTGCCCCAACGAGATAGCCGTCATTTGGAGACCAGCAGCAAATGAGTTGAGGACGCTCTCAAGGACCTGCAAAGGATATAAGGAGTGGCTAATTATCTCAAGCGAGAAGGGCCTTTCTTGTGAGGAGACCTATGCAAAAAGCATAAGGCTTTAAATTGGGCCTGCTGCTCCACTGAGAGCCAATGGAGGACTCTCGAGCTGCAGCATTCTGGATCGAAGTCCAGTTAGAGCATTTGCCACAGAAGACCTCAACTAGTGGGTGATCATGGCTTTCATTCCCCTTGAACCTGTGCTCATCAGATCAAAAAGCCTCCTGCATAGCTCAGAGTGAACATACAACTCTTTCATCAACCATAAGGAAAGTTTCAACTCAATTTCCCTACAAATTCAAATATTGTATCCAACCGAAGAATGTTATATCTTCATATGAATGCAGATCAGTTAGCTCAGCTGCTGGTTTAATACACCTTCGATCTGATGTGCAATATAATACAGCTTTGCCCTGCCACCATTCATTTACCAAGCTCAGTGTGATGGCCTCTTGATACTTGGTTACCTCACAGAAGGAGGCTGTAGGTGATTGGCAAAAAACAGACTACTGCAGTAGACCATGAGATAAGAGTCATAACAGCAGTCAAACTCTTGGAAAAAACATGTTTGGGAAAATAGGCTTTATTGTTTTCAGCTGGAAACAGCAGGGCTTGGTGACATCATGTGAGACAAGAGTTTACTCAAACAAAAGTACAATTTTTATTTAAAAAATGCTGGATGCGACCAAGATGCCATGGGCCCAAGGCCAGCCGTCATTAGTGGAGTTTACGGGCCTTTGACAAGCCTTTTTGCTGTGGTTTTCCAGTAACAAATGCACATCCAATAGAAAATATCATGCAGGCAAGAATCAAATTTAACACCTGCGTTGTGATACACTTGCCTTAGCTTCAGCATAATCTAGGCATCATATAGATGGCTGCACAAAGCATGCACATATGAACGTCTGATACTAGTGAAGAGGTGGCATAGATGTTAAAAAAAATTGTAATTACAACGATGACCTGTGAGAGCCGCCTCAAAAGAAAAGATGAGAATTGGGAGTGAGGAGAAAGACCCTGTCCTGTGGCTACAAGGAGATGTCATCAACTCAAGGATGGCATCATCTAAACTGGTAGGATTTCAGTGGTCCAACCAGCAGAGAGAACTGAAGGCAATAATTCAGAAACGGAATCCAACTAGGAACCAAAGTTCTGCAGATATCTCATTCTGAAACGTGGCGATTTTTATTAAAATAAAAAGATTAATATTAACACAAATCTCCGGAGTGTGCGCTCACAGACACACAATGCAAGGTTTTACATACTAACACAAAATTAAATTATGGTTTCAGCTGACTCGGAGTATAAACAAATTGGTAATTGTAAAGAACAGACAGTTCTGGTTTCTTAATTAAGCATCTGTATTATTTTTTGTTCAATGAACATTGAGGACAACGGATCAAATGCTGCTCTTCACAGCTTTTCCAAACTTTAACCTAATGTTTATTTTTAATGAATGAGAATACTAAAGGAGGGCAATTTTGCTAGAACACAAAGATTTTCTTTGTATAAGGTGAAAGTGGAAATGTTAAGTTGCTTCAGAATACAACGAAAACAAAGAATTCACACCACCCTATGTAGAGGCTTTTGTGCATTCATTAATTGTACATTATTAACAACAAGCAGAATATGAATCTAGTTTTGAATTTACATGTGTACACTAATATGATAGTAATGCCTTTCAAACAATGTTGCTATGACCTTTTAAAGTACCTTTTCTTGGCTTATGCTAACTAGGCCTCAGGGAGGCCTCAACACCATCTTGTTCAAAATGGATGACTCACCCAGCACATTCACGGTTCATTATTTCTGCTGCACGCAGTCAAGCAAAGTCTTATTGGTCAATTTCCAATTGACGCTGGTCTCGAAAAAGACCATCTAACATGGGCTCAGTAATGTAACTTTCCTTCAAGGTTTCTTCTGCTTGTTTAACCTAAACATTCATTCAAATTAGTTCATGCTGTTAGTTTGTACTGGCATCTCCTCTGGCTGAATCAATATTCATGTAGTGGGATACTGCTTAGGTGGTAAGGCTGAATGACGTTTAATAATTCTATGCTCTGATTTGAGAAATTGTATTCTTTTTTATCATACCATGGTGTATTTTCAACTTTCATAATATCCTATAAAAAGATTTGCTATTTAAACCCTCAAATTTGTGGGTGAATCAGGTGGCTTCCAGATGCTAATAGGGATGCTCTCCGATTACTTCCTGATTTTGCTGCTCAATGGAACATAGAATATTCTTGATTTTGCTTATAATTCTGTATTGCCCTATTATTAAGGGCCTTTATAGCAATGACTTTATGCATCTACACTTCAAATGTCTGTACTGCACATTTAAATGTTTGTAATACATCTACCTAAATTTTCTGATTCTATCCTAGAACTCACTTTTTGAATTGCCCTTCCTTAACTGAAACTGTATATTTAATATGCTGTTTTAGATTACATTGAGACACACTGCCTCACGAAACTGAGCTTTGACACCATACCCGATCCACCCACCCATGGGCGTAATATTGAGGGGATTTTTGGGGTTTTAGATTTTAGGGTTTTCGCACACTCAAAACTATTATAGTGGCAACCACTTTCTTTAAAATGAAGGTAGCGAATACTTGGAGATTGTGGACGGGTGTTATAAAATGTTAGTCAGACCAAAGGAATTTGGGATAGCGGCACATTTACAGTCCACATATTTAGAATATAACATCATGATGTCAAAAAGTTGCATGTGACATCTGCACCAGTCTATTGTGTTGATTCATGTAAAAACGGACACTCTCCTGCAGCAACTCATAAAATGACATTATTCTGGTTTGTGTTGGACCAGAACAGGTTGAGCATAAAGAGGACAACAAAAGCGCCATGACGAATAAAGGTGTTATCTAAAAACTATTTGAACATAAAGTACTAAAAATAACACATCCAGGTTTGTTATTTACAGTCTAGTTTACTGAAACACTCAGTTTTAATTTCCATATAGGGGTTTTGCGCTTTAAACTACTGTCCATGAAGAACATGTTTTCTTCCTACAGTACAAGAGCAGCACCGGGAACTGTCATTACAGTTGGAACTGAGGCAAAAAGCGCGGGAAGTTAGAGAAGCCCGGTGCATGATCCCTCAGCACGCATTCACTGACAAGCAGCAAGCAGGGATGCGAAAATAACAACAACTAATGCTTTCTAATCAATCCCCTCAAGTCGTGCGAGTTCACAGAGAGCCCAGGAGTAAGGCTACAAGAAGAAAATTCACCCTGGAGACCGCTTGTTTACTTAAACAAGCAGCCAGAGCATAGGTTTTTCATTACTCCCTAATGAAAGTTTTAAGCCTGCTCCATTCCAAATCCAATTATTTCTGCTCTCGCCTAAAAATATATCTCTCCCTATAACATTTACTTCAGAAAAACAGTCGCCCGGAGCACCTATGGGCCAGTGCAGCACAATTTCCGAGTATTAAGTGGCTCAGCAAACAATACATTGTGGACCATCTTCCAGTAATTTTGATTCAGGAAATGTTGGTGAAGGCCTACGACGTTCCATATTTCTAAAAAAAAAAAAAACACGCTGCGTCTGCAGCTTTCGAATCTTAACCTGAGAGACGCAGTAGTCCTCCTGGATGCTCATTTTTCATCAATTCGCGCTAATCCATGTTTTCCAAATTTCACTATCGGCATACTTAGTCTAAAAACCGAAATCAATCCCTCTGCCACAAATCTTCCCCAAATCGTTTTTAGCACTGCTTCCACCAGCCTGCAAAGAAGCTGCAGCAAGCAAAAGATCATACAGGCACTTGACTAATTGATCGATATCTGAATCAAGGCCACAAATCACACTCTGGGAGGTTAATGTACACCCCAATCAGTTTCAAGTCTTCAACCAGTCAAGGGTTCTCCAGAGGCTCGTCTCAGGTGCAGACCTCGCATTCAGCCGTGCTTTCGGGTTCACATTGCCACCTCCTGGGTGGAATCTCATAATATTATTTCTGGATGTGCTCACATTTCCCCGTCGCACTCACTCCATGGCGCGCGCATCTGAGCCAGCAATCCGAGCGGCGCGCGCAGCAAGTGCCTGATGAATTAACGTCTGGCAAGAAGAGCACGTGTTACTTCAAAGACTCGAAAAGAGAACCAGCGAATACAAATTATTCATCATTTAAAAGTCCCAAGTTGTGAGAGTACTTAATGCTCAACTGAATCAATCACGTAAACGGCTATTAAAACCAGATTTATTTCATTCCGGAATAAGCCATTTAAAAAATGCATTAGGGCTATCTGCTTCCTTCCGGGTAGCATGGGTGCATACAAATTACAACTATCTGTGCTATCCCACGTCGCTGTCTGAGAAAATCCATTTTAATGATCTCCTACGTTAATCTGCCCCGTTTACATACTCTGCATGTCTACGCTTAGAACAGCAGAACACGAAGGAAGGGGGCTAAATCTTTTGTTTGGGCGGGGTTGCCGAGAACTCTTCGCTGTCTAGATCTCAGTTTTGTTGTCAACAGAGCCGGCTTTAGGGCAGTGCGACTGGTGCAGCCGCACTGGGCGCTGACAAGGGGGGAACTTCTGGGCCGGGGCTGTGTTTAGCAATAACTTACGATTTCAAAACTCCTTCTGCAGAACTCATTGTGCATCCACCTTTCAGGCAGCAATACAAACATAGATAACTTGCGATTAATGTTCCTGTGAGAGAGATTGGAGTTTTGTCTCAGTGGCATAAAGTAGCGCAGAGGGTTAATATGCCTGCTGCAAAAAACATGTGCAGATCACAAAACTGTATTTTGTATGGAGAGCTGGATGGATTACTGCTTTTGTCACACATAACCTTGTGTTAACGCAGTTCATAAGATACACCCCTAATATAGAACAGTGACTGTTACAAACTGTCATACAAGAAGAAAGGTACCCCCCACCCCCCATTTACTTTAGGTCCAAGAGGAGGGGGAATCAACAACAAGTAAGAGAAAACCTCTAATCTGACAGCGTCGGATAGGTAACTTGGGCAATCTGGCAATGAGTGTCGGTGTCCGAGTTCCTGCTGTGGGCTGCTTTTTTGAGCAGTCTGGAGGGCCGATTTGGGCGCTGTCTCTATTGTTCGAATACAGAAAGTGGCCCCGTGGATGTTTGTCTGAGTGGCCTGTCTGGAGGCAGATAGGCACTCATTACCTCCAGTTTAGCAACAGGTGGTAATGAGTAACAGTATCACTCCCTTTGTCTTACTAGCCGGCCCATTAATGTGTACACATACTGAGCGGGGGCAGGGGGCCTGAGTAGAAGTGGCCTCCCTTGTTTCCAGGTGTGTTTCAGCAGTGTAAACTAATGCTGGCATTTTTTTAAACCCCGCTCCTTTTTTTCTTTTAATAAGATTACGCCGAAGCAGTGATTTGAGGAGAGGCATTATGCAAATGTGGGGCGATTTTTTTTTTTTGCGTGCCCGGGCCTATTTTCAATCCCAATCCAACCCTGTAATCTGACCTATCTAATTTCGACATTGTCAAGAAGCTCGAACCTAAGACATCACCCCATAAACACAGTCTTTTCACATGTAATTTCTGTATAGAGTATTTTATTTTATATCATATATATTTTTTCATTTTTATATATATATAGCGCCTTGAGACCCTCTGGGTGAGTAGTGCGCTATATAAATGCGTTGATTGATTGATTGATATATATATATATTCTCTTCCTTTTGTGCTCATAAAATCGTAGAATTCAATTATTTATAAATTCATATACGTTTAGTCAATATACACATTTAAGAACCAAATCTCAAAATTGTGAATAACCCCACAAACAAACCATCATACCTGCATTCTCACCTGTCAACCTGTTCACTCATACTAACAAACATACTACCAACACAAAAAGTGACAAAGTCCAAAACAGATGTGGGCAAAATCTTGAATTATGACAGACATTCAAGAGTAAGATTAATCTTCTCAACCAATTCTCCTCTTGCCTGTGTCTAGTAGGATTCCCAAGTGTCTGGAAATGGTCTACGCACGTTTCGGTGAGAAATTATTTATATCACCTTAATCAGGACCAATTACAGATTCAAATTATTTATATCAATGAGAGTGGGTAGGGGGTTATCTGCATTGTTCTATTAGCACTGAAGATGCCTCTGGCTGGGGTATATCTGCTTTTCCATCAAATGGGAGCCATGATATAGATGTACCTTGAAGGGCCGATTTGTTCCCAGGCAATTTATTCTTATCAGGAGAGATTTATACCTCATTCATAGCAGGATCAGTATATGTCTTAGATTGCATCCAAATAGTAGGATTTTTCTTCTACGGTCAAAATTTTATAATGTGTATCTCTTTGCTCCATCTAGATGGACGCAACAGTGCAGACTAACTTGGATTCATATTAGCCCAGTGGGCCGGAATGGGCATGTTCTCTTTGTAATCCTGATTGTTTTCAGAGAGTGATTCGGTTATCTTGCTCTCATCGCGCATACGTCCAGCCGTGTAGTCCCGTAGATATAAATACATTGAATCTGTATTTGGTACTGATGAATGTGATATGAATAATTTCTCACTTTTTGTGTTGGTAGTATGTTTGTTAGTGTGAGTGAACAGGTTGACAGGTGAGAATGCAGGTATGGTGGTTTGTTTGTGGGGTTATTCTCAATTTTGAAAATTGGTTCTTAAATGTGTACATTGACTTAACTTATATGAATTTGTAAATAATTGTATTGTTCTATGATCCATTGAGCACAAAAGAAAGAGAATATATATATTAAAAAATATATTTGTTTGATATCAAATAAAACAATAATCTATACAGAAATTACATGTGACAAGACTGTGTTTATGGGGTGATGTCTTAGGTTCGAGATTCTTGCCAATGTCGAAATTCAATAGGTCAGATTAGAGGTTTTCTCTTACTTGTTACAGACCGTCAACAAAAAGCTGCATGCAAACTGCATAAAATGGTTAGGACGGTATGTTTTTTCCCCCACTTTTTTTATTATCTATTCCCAATGATGCTAAAAAGAGTTCGCTGGTTAGATATATATTCTTATTAGCAAAGCAAGCCTTTACCAGTCCTTTAAAACATATGAAGTGTGTTTGAGCGAGGAGCTATAGAGAGATAAGGGGTACTTTTGCCCAGTGGTAGCTAGGGAATGTGAGGAAGTGGTCATGGGGGTACCAACACTGATTGCGCACCGGGCACCAACAGCGCTAAAGCCTGCCCTGGTAGTCAAAACATGCATCCCCATTTTACAAACATGCATCGCTATTTTACGTAACACAGAGATTCAAAAAACCGACTGAGACGAAACCCAACAGTGACTGGTACACCAAAAGATTATGCTTCCATATAGCTGACAGGACAAATCTAAAGTAAATAGTTTAGTATTCAGGATTGCTTAAGCAAAGGAAAGCTGATCACTGTCACTAAGTGATCATTATTTAACACCATGCACGCTAGCGGAATTCCGCTCGCACGCTGGCATTTTTAAAAACGCACTTTGCGTGACGAGCTGGGCTCGTCATCAGCGTGCGAGGAGGCTACGCCATGACGAGCCCAGCTCGTCATGAGCGTCGAAGGGGTTAAGGAGGGACCAGTTTGTCATCTAAAAGTACAACCTCGTTAAAGTAAAAGGCACAGGCGACCAACTTTGATTATACCCCCCTAGTGCAGGCCCATACTATGCACACAACCATAAGGCTGCAGAGCCAGATGGGAGCCGTCAGATCACTGGTTGTAACACTGCCTGCAGCTGGCACCCCACCTCCCTCAATCAGCAGCATCACTCTGGTTTACATCTGTGCAATATTGATCTATTAAATTGTACTCCTCGGGACAGCCAGCCCTCATGTCCTGTAGAGTAGAACTTGATGGAAGCCTGTTCAGTGGTTGATGCTTTCAGCTGTGCAAGAGTGAGATCAACACCCCACAGTGAGTAATGGAGGGATTGGTACAAGCAGCTATGCGTCAATGAACAATGATTTCCCAGTTCAGTGCCTGGCACCAACCCTCAGAACCCTGGTGCCAGGACTAGTAGCATCATGATGCTTAGCATTTGAAAGGGCTGATACGATTCACTGCCACAACCTCAGACCCAGCTACATCAACATAATTAGTTATTTTATTGTAGCAATGCAACACTTATTGCTGCCACTTCTAAGTGCAGCAGCACACTTCACACAGAACATGGCACACATATCCAATCCTGCTCAGATGCACCATACAGCTGGGTATCACGGAGCTTAAAACGTCACTGTCTACCACAACATACAGAGTACATAAGCCTGCAAAACAATACCTTGAGACAGAATTTGAACACAAACGCAGAAGATACCCACATGCAACTCCCTCTCTAGCAAGGCTCCCAGGAACACTCTTTCAATCAGTTTGCAACAACACACGTGTATGTTGGACAATGGGTAGGCACAACAACTGAGAGGTGTCTTAAGAATTGGCACAGCCCAATTGCCTGACTCAAACTCTCAATGCTCCAGTGTTGACACGATCGCTAACAGAGAAACCTTATCATGCGGGCTACTGACCACACACCTCCACAAACCACTGTCTTGGAAACCTGCTATGACACCCTAAAGTCTGAAACGTGTTGCAAAGCCATATTATTACCAGCTTGCGTTCTGTGACCAGGGCTTTAAGTGGGCCGGGTCCAGCCGCTGCTCAGCACCGGCAGGTGCTGACACGGGTCCCTTTTGGACTCCATTTTTACCCTCAGGATACAAAAAAAATTGCTCTGTAATAGTAAAACCAATCACTTCCTTTCCTTTGATGTAACTTCAAAGAGACTCGTGTTTCAGTGTTATACAGCACACACTTGGAGGGCTTTACCTGAGCACCAGTTATATTGCACAAGGGGACATTCATTTTTTGAATCACAGGCTAGAACCTGTTTTCTTAGCTCGAAGGTCGGCAGCTCTAGCCTTAGCCACAACTTTGCCCACAAGAGCGAGTAGCATTTTCAATATTATATACAACAAAGTTGTAGTTGTGCCTTATTTATCTTATACAACTAACAACCATTGACAAAGCCAAGAGTCCTGGCTTGTTGTAGGTGTAATGATACTTGTTGTGTTATATATCTGGATGAATGGACAGAAGCAGCAAATTAGCAGTGGGGCAGCAAACTATGCTAAGCACAGATTTTTACTTAAGTTTTTTAAGCCACGCCCTTAATTACAATCAATTAATCAAGGTTTAGTAACTACTTACCCGAAAGAGTCTCCAGGCGCTGAGGGGTTGCAGCTTCCGAATGTTCACATTGATTCGTCGAAGAGCCAGGTGTTGAGGTTCTTCATGAACTTGGAGAGTGTAGTAATCTGTTGGAGGTGGAGAGGGAAGGTGTTCAATGTCATGGCTGTGAGGAAGGAGCAGGAATGACCATCTGTTCTAGATTTCAGCACCGTAACAAGTGAGAGCTGGGCTGAGCGGATGAATCTTTCGGGTGCGTGGAACAAGAGGCAATGGTTCAGGTAGGCAGGTCCGGTGTTGAGGAGGGCTTTGTGTGCATGAGCGAGAAGCTTGAAGGTGATTCTCTTCTTGACGGGAAGCCAATGTAGTGTTCACAGGTGTTGGGTGATGTGGCAGTGGCGCGGTAGGTGGAGGTCAAGTCTGGCAGAGGCGATCTAGAGTTTGCGGGTGAGGTTCTTATTGATCTCGGCGTAGAGTGAGTTGCCGTAGTTCAGTCTGCTGCTGATGAGGGCATGGGTGATGGTTTTTCTGTGTTCGAGTGGGATCCAGTTGAAGGTCTTTTGTAGGAGCCAACGGGTGTGGAAAAAGAAGGAAGAGATAGCGTTGATTTGCCGACGTTTTTGAGTTCGGAGTCCAGGATAATTCTCAGGTTGCGTGCAAGGTCTGTAGGGGAGGGTGGGTCCCGAGGGCAGGGGGCCACCAGGTACCGATCCAGGAGTCTGGGCGTGGACCCATTATGAGTACTTTGTTTTGTCTATGTTTAGGTGTGGCCACTTTATTACAGTGGCTGCGCCCCTATGAGAGACCCCTCAGTTTTTTCATCCCACTTAAAGCCCTGGCAGTGACAGTAGTAAAAATTAAATGGAGGAGTTTATGGTACTGTCTTCCAAATCGCTGAGATAACTTCTAATAAAACAGCAGTGAGCTAGTTACATATTCGCCTAAAAGTCTTCACACAGGGAATTCACAACAAAATAACACTGGTGTCTTGGAACGTAGCAAAGCTTAATCGTACTTTAGAATATGTATATGTTACAGAGACCTTAATTTCCCCAAACATAATTAGTGTTCAAGAAGATGGATAGCTGACTAAGTGATTCTGCCAGGTTTGATTCATGGGAGGGTCCAACCAGAACGATACATTCCAAGTGTCATGCTTCATGGAGGACTGCCAATCTTTTTTAGCTGTAGATAAAAGACGTTGGTAATGTCCACTAAAGAAATAGCAAATTATATCGCACTACATATACAGCAAAGAAAACACATGTCAAAACGGATGGTTCCGATTAATGGCTCCTTTCCGTCAAAAGAACAAAACTACCCCCGCGTTTAAGGATGATTAAAGGCCTACTTACTGTAGCAGTCAAATAAAGAAGTGATAACAACAAGGGTCTTCAATAAAATCTATAACTCGGACAAATTTTAGTCGACTGATTTAGGCACATTAAATGTGGGTTGAAATGCGTACATTTGGGTTGGACCATACTTAATGTTTATAGAATTATATGCACTCTCTCTTACATCTTTAAATGGGCATTTCGCCCTAGATTTCCCTCCTCACACGGGGCTGCCTCTGTACACTAGTGAGTCCGTCCCTGGTCCGCCACTTTGGCTTTCAACCCAGTAAATCTATGGACCCTAATAAAATGTGTGTATTCCAAGGTTTAACAGCAGTTAAACCAATAAGGCCGTAAAGTACAACAGGTCAGGCATGCTTCAATTGAAAAGTTGAATGGGTAAAAACTTTTTTACACTCCACTGAACTGACCAACATCATTTCAGTTGTGTTAAGGAGTAACTGAGATACACATACATCAAATCTATTGGCTATAAAGGGGGAAGTATAACTTTTTTTTAAAAGAAAGACACCCAAGTAAATTCTAGACTTAGTTAACTTACTAATGAGGTTACAATTATGAAGTGACTGTTTGGGATAAGAAATGGGGACTATGGAATGTTTATAGAGGGGAACTGTGTACTTCCCCCTCAGCAGACATGAGATTGACTAGATCCAATCCCCCCCTTGTACTCGTGATTATGGTGTACTGCTGTACTGTACTTGTTCTTGGCAAAATTGTAACTCATGATTGTTTGCTACCATATTCTCTGCTTTTGTTCAATAAAATATTTTAAACAAAAAAAATTATGAAGTGATTTCTTGTTAATAAACTGGAACAAATAAAGCATATAGACCGAGAGGTGTAGTATGAAGCCAAGGCAATGAAAGAGGCATTATAATAAGACAGCTGTGTATTTTATGGGAAAAGAGTGCAATTAATTAAGAGAAATGGCAGGGAATAAGCACTAAAAAGATTGTAGGATGTTGTGAATACTTTAGACAGAATTGAAAGCATCAAGTCCAAACTTGAAACGGAGTATAACATCCTAATAGCCTTAGGTCAGTCACATGGTAGAAGCATTCCTATTAACTGATGTCACACTCTTAATTACCCTTAATTCCCAATAACACATCTGTTTAATTAGTCAGGCCAAGGATTCAGGTACCTAATGACCAAATGGGGTCGTTAAGACATCATGAAAAAAAGATCAGATCCTTTGGATACAGTAATTAGCCTTAGTATTTACAAAATGTCTAGAGGTTACATCCATCGCTGAGACATGGCATGGCTCTATGTTCTACCCCCTTGTCAAAAAAGATAATGCAGCAAGACATTTGAGGTTAAATGAACTCTTGGTTGCGAGTTCAAGTTATGACAAAACATTGCTAGAAGAGTTTGAAGACTGGCACGAGAGGGCGAATCATCGACTAGTTTATCAAAATGATTTCTGTCCAAGGCAAGAGAACCTGAAAAACACCTTTGCTTTGAAGATGTTGAGCTAGCGAGCAGTTGGACGCAAAGAAATAGCTTCAGTCGCCTGTTTTCTTGGCTATTTATCCCCAGTTAAGAAGTTAACATAGATCTCCTCTGGCAGAAATTAGAATTATTAAAGAAATTAGGAGATTCCCTAACGACTTCTGAGAGCAATACAAAAATTGCATTGGAATGCATGGATTCAAATAAAAGACGGGAATAGTTCTAGATTGACTAGAAAAATTGTGGTCATTCAGTTCCTGAAGCAGGTTTGCCTGCTGACTCCACAACTAATTAGTCTATAAATGGTGGACATGGGAGCCTGATGTCAGTCCTCTTATTCTTTGCTACCAAGCTTGGGGGATTGCAAGTTGCTCTGCATCAGCCAAAGTCATCGAGAAAGCCATCAACAACCAGCTCGCAGCCTTCATCAAATCCAACAAATCCCTCGACCCTTCACAGGCCAGCTTCCGAGCCAAACATAGCACCGAGACAGCCCTCATCGCAGCAACTGACGGCATTCGAACACTACTGGACAACGGAGAAACAGCTGCCCTCATCCTACTTGACCTCTCCGCCGCCTTCGACACAGTCTGTCATAGCACCCTCATACAACGCCTCAGCAACGTCGGGATACAAGGAAAAGCTTTGGACTGGATCATCTCGTTCCTCGCCGGAAGAACCCAGCGAGTCTGCCTCCCCCCATTCAAATCAGAGGCCACCGAAGTCTTCTGCGGCATACCACAAGGATCATCACTCAGTCCCACCCTCTTCAACGTTTACATGAGTCCCCTCGCATCCATCGCGCGACAAGACAACCCCAACATCATCTCCTACGCAGACGACACCCAACTGATCCTTTCCCTCACCAAAGACCCAAACACCGCCAAAACCAATCTACACGAAGGAATGAAAGAAGTAGCCGAATGGATGAAGAACAGCCACTTAAAACTAAACTCAGACAAAACGGAAGTCCTCATCTTAGGATCATCCCCCTCTGCCTGGGACGACTCATGGTGGCCACCGGCCCTGGGTACAGCACCCATACCCACAGATCACGCACGTAACCTGGGCTTCATCCTAGACTCCTCCCTCTCGATGACCAGACAAGTCAACGCCGTCTCATCCTCATGCTTCAACATCCTTCGCATGCTCAAAAAAATCTTCCGTTGGATCCCCACCGAAACAAGAAAGACAGTCACACACGCATTGGTCACTAGCCGACTGGATTACGGAAATAGCGAAACTACAGAAAAAACTCCAACGCAACCAAAACGCCTCAGCCAGACTCATACTGGACATCCCCCGTCAAGCTCACATTTCCGGCCACCTGAAAGACCTCCACTGGCTCCCCGTCAACAAGAGAATAACGTTCCGTCTCCTCACCCACGCACACAAGGCCCTCTACGACATTGGACCCGAATGCCTCAACACACGACTGTCCTACACACCCACCCACCAACTACGTTCATCCAATCAAGCCCTCGCCGCAATTCCGCACATCAATAGATCCACCATGGGAGGAAGATCCTTCTCCTACTTAGCGGCCAAAACCTGGAATTCTCTCCCCACTCACCTCCGCCTCACACAGAACCACCTCTCCTTCAGAAAACAGCTAAAATCCTGGCTATTCGATAAGTAATGCACCCACCCTCCCTCAAGCGCCTTGAAACCCTCTGGGTGAGTAGTGCGCTATACAAATTTCTGAACTTGAATTTAGGAGCATATTTATTATGGATTGAAATGCCTTCGGTCTACAAGACACAATGACCCTCATTGAAACATGTAACAGGAAGAACAAATCAATACCAAAAAAGCAAGCAGACACGAAGGTGCCAGTATGCAGGGAGATACTGATGAAACTTAAGATAGGGAAGAAGGGCACAGGTTAAGGATTTGAACATTCATAATATCTTCAATTTAGGATTTAGGGATAAAATGAAGTTAGATAGGTTGTCTGGAGTAAGAGAGCAGAATGACCGCTGTAGATTTCAAAGTGGGAGGTGCTTAATTGTCAAATGTTGAGAAATTGAGACACTTGTGACTACAGATTGCTTCAATTTCAGGAGTGACTAATTAATTTATGCTGGCTGCTTTCTCGCTCAGTGCGAAATTATAGTGAAGGTTAAGGAGGGACTGGATCGGTACACTGTTTGGCCACTTTAAAGAAGACTATGCTTTTTTAAGTTTAGGGTAGCATTCTCATCTGGCGTGAGGAAGCCAAGTCTACGTGCTTAGTGCAAAGATTTGATTGCAACTAGGTCATCGTACAATTTAGATGCTTTCATTTTCTGATGCTATATTTGAAAGTGTCCAAACCACGGGAACACTCTGCAGCATCGGATTTCAGTTTCACTTTTCTGGACCACTGCGGTGAATGCAATTCGGTGAAAGACTGGAGACATAAGATGAGTATTTCAGGGAGATTGCCCAGGAATGCTTGAGGGATTCAAAGTAGATGTTGGAAAAGGACAAGAATGAGTTGCGGTGGTCTTAGGTTGTCCTTTTTGTGAGTTAGGAAGATTGGAGCAAAAATTATATAGAACGGTGGTCAGTCAAGCTATATGAGTAGGAAACAATAGTATGTTTGATAATATGAGCTCAAGGTTATTGCCCTGCAAGCGGTTGGAGGATGGACGTGTATTTGGCGGTTATACTAAATAGGGTGTTTCGACGACTTGGTGTTGTGTGAATCTAGGAAAGCAAAGTTACCTAGGCGTTATAAGTGTTGAAGATGGATGCTCAGGAAATACAATGAGAGAGATCATCTAAGAACTGGTGATTGTTTCAGACAGCCGATAAATAAGGTGGAAAGTGTTATGAAAGACTGAGGAGTCTGCAGACAGGCAATTGAAACTGAGGGATGTGAAAGCAAGGGGGTTGTAGACTGGAGTTTGTGGACGATGGCAAGACAACAGCCTATAATGACAGAGTTAATTAAAAATAAAAGATGAAGTTGAGGTAAGTCAGTTCTCCCTGATAAGTTGTTGAGGCTTTGACTAATACAAGATGAACAATATCAGGTGAATGTTTGGGAGCAGAGTGCGAGTTAATGAGCAGAGGGATGAAAGGTGGGAAATTCTGCAAATGGGCAGGTATTCGTGTCTGGAACTGTGGGGCTTGTGTAGAACAAGGATTGAGGTGAAGGAAAGACTCTTGACTAAGGGACTGGGTTTGGTGAGTGATTAGCGCCGAGAGACTTCCCTCAAAGCAGAGCATTCAGGCAGGTGGATGTAGCAACCTTTACATTATTTCACCGGGTACAGGCGGCAGAATTGTAGCATGAAACAAATTACAGGAAGCATGTGACTTGCAAAAAGTACACACGAGTAACACACATGCAGGCAGTTGGAGGGGAGAGGGATAATTCAGAAATGCAGCTAACAATGAAACTGAAAGCTTTATCAAATGAAATAAAATAGCTATTAGAGAACAGTGAAACCAGCCGTATTTCGCTTCAGGTATTACTTAGCAGGCGCGCTTAGTCATTGACATCTACCATGATTCAAGTGAATAGAGGCATAATGGGTTCAACCTCTATTAGCACATGAAAGCACAAACTGCTAGAATTTGCTACAGAGTTTGTAAAGGAGACCCATTTTTTCATGTGGAGTTGTCAGCTTTCCAACTGCGGGTTCTCCCACTAATGGGCACCACTCACTGACTACCACTCAGACCACACAACCCTAAAATATGGCATGTACATGGTGCACGATCAGAACAGATGCTGTGTAACACTGTATGGCTTAGCACGTGTTCAGAGTGTACCAATGACCCATAACAATGTATTTTTTAGAAGCAGTCGATACAGATCAGACCCAAAATTAACAGGGGCATTACATTTAATGGTATTATGCTCGATGAGAGGGAACATAAGTATTAATGTTTCAAAAGACTTTTAATGTGGCCACTCCTGTTGTGCGCCTTGCCTTTTTCTGACATAAAGGCAAGGCGCACAAGACTCCCAGCAGTAAAGGTACCACAATCACGTCTGTTTCTTCTTAGAAAATGCATTTTCTTCTTGAATATGAAACATTCCTAATAGAAACAATTCCAAGAACTTATTTTGCTGCCAGTTTTTTATACTGCGTGTGTACCTGTGTGAGAAGGACTAAAAGGAATGCTTTAAATACCATATAATCCCTTTTAAAAGCAAGCACTTCCTCCACGAAAAATACAGAAGCATATGGCGTTTAAAGGGAGGAAGGGGAGCTCACATCAAGCTACGAACGCAGTAAAAAGGGATCAACAAAGCCACTTAGCAATAAGTGGATTTGCTTCACCCTTTGTATAGGACGATGGCTCTTAATAGACATTAGATAAAGTCCGTCAGCGCTGCTACATAAAAAAAAACAATCATTATACTCTGATTCAAAATAGGGGGTTGTGAAATTCGCATAATTTGCTTTTGCACAATTTTGTGAAATTTCAGGCAATTGCTTATAATTATGTTCAATTTCGCAAAATTCAAATCGGTCCTTTCGCGCTATATTTTAACATGAAATGCGTCCTTGTTAATTTTTGATGCAAGGATGTATTTCACAATAAAAAAATGAAAACTTCAGTTACAGAGAACAGCCGCCGCTGACTTTTCTTGTTATTGCCACGCTATAATTTTGCCACAAAAGGAAGCATCATCAGAGGCATAATTTCAGGGAATTCGTATAATAATCATAATGAGAAATTCAGCCAGAGTAATTTAAATTTCAACCATGCCTGGTTTAAAACCGTGATTTTAAGTAAGAAACAAACAGTAAATGTACACAAATCTGTCTTATATTCTTGAAACATAGCATAACACCGCACTTGCCTGCACCGACCGCCCCTGCCCTCGATCCTAACAGGAATGACAAAGTGATGGTGTTGGGTGACCCTGTGACCACCATTGAAGGGGAACTCATAAAAAGGGTTCCAAATGTATTTTCAGGAAAAGTAGGGAAGTTGAATGGGTTTTTCCACAAAAATGTGGTAAAGGAGGGGGAGGTGCCAATTAGTCAGAAGGCCAGGAACACCCTGGCTGTACGCAATAGAGTCATGGAACATTTCAAAGATTTGGAAAACAAGGGTATAATTGAGCCTATGGAGTGTGCAGAGGGGTTGGCTCAGATTGTAGTGGCCCGCAAAGCTAATGGTACCATTAGAATACTCCCTGACCTTCGGGACTTAAACTGCAAAATAGTAGTGGATAGTTTTTCCCTTCCCCGAACTGAGGAACTTCTATCTCAATCAAAAAGCTGTAATTGGTTTTCCAGCATTGACCTCAACTGGCCCTATCACCAAATTATGTTGCATCCTGCCAGTAGAACTTAAACTTCATTCATCGTTCCTTTCGGTTGCTATAGATTTGTTCGGTTTAGCGTAGGCGGCTAGCGTTATTCCAACATCTTATGCATAAACTGTTCAAGGGCATCAAAGGAGTGACATATTTTCAGGATGGCATATTGGTGATGGGCCGCAACAAGCGTAGACTTGACTCCAGATTGAAACTTGTATTGAGGTAATTGGCAGACAACGGATTAAGTGCAGAGTTGAATAAATGCAAGCTTTCGTTGAAGTCAGTATCCTATTAAGGGCACGAAGTACGTAATTAGAATATCTCTCTGAAAAAAGAAAATGGAGGCCATTAGTAGTGTCCATGTTCCTACATCTGAAGACGAGGTCAGGACCTTCTTGGCCTCGCGGAATTTTATTCAAAGTTTGTGGAGAACTTTGCCTTGAAAACCCATGGGTTACAACAATTGTTGAAGTCCAGACAGGAATTTAGGTGGAGTGGTGAGTTGCAGACAGACTTTGGGAACATTAAGCATTACTTATGTACTACTGTTCCTTTGCAAAGATTGCAAAGATCTGAGATTGGTGCCGTTGGTATTGTGACAAAAGACACCAGTGGGAAGGGGATAGGGGCAGTCTTGACCCAAGTATCAGAGACGACAAAAGAAAATACTGTAGTGTATGACTCGTTCTCTGTCCCCAGCAGAGGAAACATTCTCCGTAATTGAAAAAGAAATGTTAGTGGCAGTGTGGGCCTTAGAGACATTCAGGCAATATCTATGAGGAACTAGATTCAAGTTACATACAGACCACAAACCCCTAGTGAAAGTTCTCACATCTGAGGGAGTGGTTAGACCTACACATTGCAGGGATGTCACTCAGATTGTTCTATTTTGTTTATGTTGTTGAATACTTACCACGTAAGAGGAATAAAGTAGCTGATTAGTTGAGCTACTCTCCTTTACAGTTACAGGGGCAAATTGAGAATATTTGAGATGACTATAGTGTAGCCCTGATTGGTGAAGGGAATCAACAGGATATCAGAAGATGAATGGCAGACTGGTTACTTGGAAGATAAGGAATCGGGTGAAGTTAAGCGTTGCATTACTAATGGCTGGTCAGGAAAAAACTTGATGAGGAAGGAGTTTAAAAACTATGGGAGATCAAGAATGAATTATCTATCAGTGACACTGGGCATATCCTCAGGGGTGACATATTATTGCCTCCAAAGAGTTTAAGACAAAAAATTCTAGACATCATGAAGAACGGCATAAGCTGTGCCAATTCAGATAAAGCACAATCTAGCTTCCATCGTCACTTGGAGACAGGAGATGTTCAGATAACCCTTGGGACGACCTCAGTATAGACATACTGGGACCAATCCTTAATGGTTGTGGAGTACCTAAATATGTGGTTGTTGTCAGTGACCTATACTCCAAGTGGTCAGAATGTGAAATATCGGAAACCACTGATGCAAGCACTGTACTCTCCTTCTTAGAGACCGTGCTTTTGAACGTGAGGACATACCCAAATCGATTTTACGGTCTTACCCACCAAGTTCAACGATTTTGTGGTGGAGTGAACTGTCTAGGTCTTCTTGTATATATTTGTATAAGGGGCAGGGGTATGATGCGGAATGTATTTTGTTTGATATGGGATTTATTCTGTTTACTTGGTTGTTTCATTCTGTTGTGTTCTCTGACATGTATTCTAATTTTTGAGATACTGAATGTAAGTTATTATCTAAAGAAGGGAGATGTGGTATCTAGGATACCTAATCCGTAGCTATGGAGATTCTAAAAAGGTAGATGCACCGGCCATGTGGGCAATTTGGAGTGCGTCTTCTTAAGTGTAGACGCTGTTACCTGCTCCCCAATAAACCATACAACTTGCCTCTATGGCGTGTGTCCCCTTTCTACAAGAAGGCCTTAAAGGCAATATGTTTTTGGCACTGCAAGAGGTAATTACAGGAAAGAAGACATCTGCATGCTAGCGCACATTCAAAACTGCAGCATTATTTCAGGGTGCCTTTCCTTAAACTGTTTGTGAAATATTTTCACAAAACATTACTAGCTGCTTATTGGTGGGTACAGCTCCCCAAAGTGTTCTACGTATTAGCAGCAACTGCATTCTCTCTGCCACACGAAATAGCAAGATACCAAGCATTTATGATTTTTGGTAAAGGGTGATGATGGGGATATGTATTAGAATAATTAAAATGCCATCTGGGCAAGTTAAAATGATGTTCAAAGTCACGTCTTAGTTCCGTTGAAAAGGAACTAAACCTCGTTCCTCTGTAACTCGCAACAACCTGTTGATTCCGTACATCGAAGGATACTTTATACGATAAACAATAAAGGCGAACATGTTCGGTGTATTTCCGTAGTGAAGCTAAGAAATATATCAGATGGTGTGGAAGAAGTCCTGCAGTGGGCCGCTAGGTGTCGCCCTTGCTCCAGCATACCTAAATTTCCTGACACCTATTGTACGTTGGAACAGGCTTCGAGGCAAACGAAATTCTCTACGGCTGGTGATGAACTCTGAACATTTGTGTCATGGGGGCTGTTGCGCTGTTAACAAGAGTAAACGCGCAACCTGCTCTTCTAAACTAGATCTGCGAAACTAAAACTGACACGGATAAAGACTGTATTCGAAATAATTACGTATAATATTCAGTACTTGCAAGAATGTAATATTTGTTAATTGAGTATTGCTAACTCGTTGGAAATAAAAACTGTTCTTCAAAGAGCCCGGAAGAGAGCCCTACATTATAAGGTCAGTGCTTTCTTTCACTTGTTGAAAGCATCAACATGTTACGGACATGATTCAGGTTCAAGCTCACTGAACAATAAGTAGTCTGCTTGCATGTGTCAGGTATGATTGGCGCTTCTGGTGAGGCACAAGCAGATCATAAACTACAGGCAGTTTTCACAAGGCCTGCAAATCCATCAATTAAACAACGAAAAAGATTACAGTGATATTGAGATGTACATTGCGCAATTATTTACGAAAGCGCTGCAGCAGAAAACCGAAACTGGCAGGTTTACAAAGAACACACAGTGCCGAGCATAAATCTGTCTAACGTGCAGGCTTTATGAATTCAAGGAGATTTTTAGAGCATTCTTTCAACCTGAAAGAGTTGTCCTTCATAAATTCGGATTTCATATAACTGCAAGGCTGCGCAGTTATAAATACATTAAAACTTTTAGAAATGCTGCTTTGGAACGTAGGTTGTTGTGCATTTCGAGTACGTTGACTAGATCATGGCAATAGAACTTTTATAGATAGAGCTCGTGTCTGTGATTTTCCATGAGAGCTGGTGTCACTGTGGCGCAGCAGTTTAGCTGATTATGCACATGGTTGCATGCTAGTTGTAGGATTCGTACCACAGGGTGGAGTTGTCGTTCACAGTGCCGTTCAACGGTAATTATTGATCTAAAAGGGTGTGCGTCACTTGTGGGTGTGTTATGGTTCTGATCGGAGGCATGCGCGCAACACCCACTGGGCTGAGAGGGATTTAGCCCCAACCCTTCAGTGGGCTGACCCGAAGACCGGGATGTCAAGTACCATGCTCATTTACAGCACATCAAGCCTTCGTTGTCTTCCCCTTCCCCCTGCTGCTCATGGCCTTTCTGCCTAATTGTTAAAAAATAATTACAGAAAAAATTAAGTCAGGTGTTACCGACGGGCCCCGTTCAACAGCCGGAGCGGCTGACTTTGGATCTGCATAGTCGGCTGGACATCCTAAGATTCTGGAAAAACCAGGATATCTCTCTATGCCGAAAAAAAACCACGAATGCGCCTTTGTGTATTGTAGAAAACCTTAGAGTCGAGTTCACTCATAAAACTGCACAAAAAAACCTTTACTCTAAAATCCAATAATACCTATTCCATTCTAGCCCATCTGTTTATCTCCTCATTAACCTGTTAATGCCATAAAGCCCCTACCGTCAATAATTCCTTTAAATTACTGCCAAGGAAGCAGAAGGAAATGCATGACATTTCTATCTTGAAAGCACAAGATTAATCCTAATAACCAATAATGTACTCGACTAACCACCAACCTTGGTTTTCAGTAGTACGGCGCAATTCAGCTAAATGCATTATCAGGGGTAGCAAGCGCTATATAAATGCAATTGCTATACAATACATTCGTTTCCTTAAAAAAATAGGTGTTAATGAAAGCTAGTGGTGCAATGGCTACAGAATACAATTTTGGGTCAAAAAAGTTTAAAAAGAACGAAATATGTTAAAGTGCTTTTTATTTTAAGACAGAGAGCTATGCGAATCATTACTTTTCCTAAGTAATTCACGATGTCATGTTATTTGTTGTGAGTATACAACTATACTGTGTTTATTCAAATACGCCTTAAGTGGTGTACTACTGTCTTACTGCACTATCAGGAATAGGGATCAGACAGTCCCATATTGCAAGAGGAAGCTGCAAATATACCCCTCTTGAGGAGCCTACAGCCACAAAACAGGTTTACCTTTGGCTAAAAAAAAACTTGCACTAAGCCTTTCTCTTAATAGAAACTTTGTATTAAGTGAATGACTGACAATGATGAATGAGTAAAGCGGAGTAGAACATAGCATGCAGATGTTTAGTCTTAAAAACACCCTACATTTTATCTCCTAGCTTGGGAAAATCTGATGAGTAACTGAGTGAGGTCATTGAGGCACTGAGTCATTATCTAAATCGGTGGCAGGGTTACACAGATATATTAATTTCAACTTTAAACCTCTGCCTCCAGCTCTGCTTTCAATGAGGACTGTGCACATCTCCCAGTACTCTGGGCAATCCTCCACCACTGTGAAAATGCAACTGTGACTCGTGGCTTCAAAGACGCAGACCTGCAAATGTGGCACACACACTAATGTACACACATATGCTGCTGAAGGTGGGATGCAAAGGAGCACAATGATTACCCTCAGCGAAGACTTACTTGAGCATATATATTTGTTTTTTACAGAGTTTTATATAGAGCAAACTTGACCCAAGGCCAAGGGTATTGGGTATCAGAGCATTTTACACGAGCACCAGTTGCATTACAGGACACATTCATTTTTGTTAGGCAGGGGAACATTTAAGTGATTTGCCCAGAATCGCAGGATGTTGTGCGTCCTTGCCGAGACTCGAACCCCGTTCCCCAGTATTGAGGTCGACCGCCCTAGTTGTTAGGCCATCTCCTCTGTGCCATATTATGCTAGTATGTGGGTGGGCTTTGACAACTTAACTCATTTATGGCCATAAGAAACAGAAAATGAACAACTGCAGAGAATGAGCTTTTGTGCAGGATGCCATTCCAAAAGGGTGTCCTGGTAAGACTGCCAGAACAGACGTTTAAAAGTGTTTTTTTGGGAAATGCACTTTGAACATGACGGATTTCTGTTAATCAAAATTCATGCTTGGATGCAAAGCAATGACAATTATGCTAGAGAAACGGAAGAGAGATCGGCGATGCTCTGGAAAATTCATTCACCTACAGTGAGCAGAATGCAGGTCTGCTTTTTGAACACTTAAGATAATGAAAATGCAGCTTCAGCTGCATTCTCACCAGATCACGAGAGAGCAACTGCACTAAACGTACACATCTGAAAAGGGAACAGTGCTGATTGTTCCTTAAAAGGCGAAGCGATAAAATTATACAGGAAACCTTGAATAACTTTACTTACTAAACCAAGCCAATGTGGAACTGAGACCCAACCTCCGGATCAATACTGGACTGTTCAGAGAAGCTCAAATGAGTGATGTGTAAATCAAAAGCACAAGGATGTCTTCTATGTGCACCTTTACATATGTGAGGGACTTCCAACTTGAACCTTCAAACTCTGAATATCACCACAACAGTCACCGACCATACGTTGCAAGGCCAGATGTCAGGGGTTTAAAGCTTTCTGTAATTGGTAATATTTCATAACATCCAGTTTGTACCATCTTCTAAATGGTCTGTATCTGTTGAAGGCATGCTGCATGTCATAGAAGTCATGCATAACGAAAGCCTCCGAATAGTCAAAGAAAGGGTGGAAATTTACAGATAAGATATAGATAAGTACAGGAGGAAAAAGAGCTAGGGACATAGCAAGATAAGAAGGCGAAAAATAGAAAAAAATATGAAGAGATGGAAAGAGAATATACATAGAAAAGGGGATCAGCAACTGAAAAGAACAGAAGAGAGAATGAGCAGAGAAAGGGAGGCGAGAATAAATTAGTAAAAGATAATTAGTTACACGAAGGGATGATAATGAAAAAGATTACCATGGGTTCAACCAACACAAATGGTACTTCTTGAAATGGGAAATGCCAAGAGCAGTTATTTGTTATCTTGCAGTACTTGTTTCATGCTCAGAAGAGCCAGTTCTATACCTTTTGAAATTCAAATGAGTTTGGCATTAGGATCGCTGTTTGTTAGTAGCCAGTTTAATGAATGTATCATTCTTCTTTCTGTTAGCCTAGTACTGAGTCTTATGCCATGACTACTACACCTCATAAAATAAAATGTGAATAAAAGATATTTGTTGTTACCCACTTTACTGGTATTCATTTTATTGACCTCAGAAGAATAGAAGGCAGGTCGGGCCAGTTGGAATCTGAACTTTTTACCATAGGTAAAATGCAGTGAATGCACGAGTCCACCTAACTTCACACAATAATTCCACTGAAGTACTCTTATTAAGCCATTTCTAAAATTTCCACGGACAAACTGAAGCATAGTACAATCAATGTTACTGAATAGTTTTTATAAAGTGTATTACTTTTTAATAATTTACAGATACCAAGATATTTGGGTATATTACATGTTTTGACATTGATTGTGTTGTGGTGGCACCCTTGGGCAATCATACTTCATGCTCAGTTCCTGTGTTTCCTGAGTGCCTGCAGAGTCAACATCTTTTTAAATGTGGGCTTCATTTCAGCCCTTGGAACTGCCTAAGCATATATAAAAAAAAATGTAATTGGTGGCAGCTAAAAATTAGGGATACTATTTAGAATGATGGAAATTCAACATTCTGTGCTTAACAAACCCAGGACAAGGTGTGTTCTTCCTCTTGACAGTAAGAAAGTTGATTCATGTACTAAGGGCCTGTTTAGAGTTCGGCAGCAGGGTAGTTTGTCGCAAACCTAACGGAGTACCCTTCCCGCCAAACCTATGGGCCGAACGCCTTACTTCGAGACAGACAGCCCTTAGGTATTCTGTCAGCAGAGCCCATTGGCTCAATTGATGGAATACTTCCTCCGATGGCTAAGTGCAGTAGCTCCCAACATTCCACAACTTATATGGGCTATTGGCTGAATGTGTCACACAACAATATTAATCCTGCTAAAATCCCTTAAGGGAGAACCCTGACTCTACTGTAAATATTATTAAGTCTTCTTATGCGGAAACCAACAATACTTGCCAGGGAACTTAAAGCCACAGCATTCAAAAATTGAGAAAACACCATTATATTTTAGCGAACAGGACAATGGGAAACCTACGACTTCCTCTTCATAAATCTCAATACATTTTCACCGTTCACATTTACACAGTTTGCTCGAAACCTCTCGACATGTGCCCGGTTAAATGGAAAAATCCTTCTTTTAAGCAAAGAGGCAAGGCGTGTGATCAGAGATGCCATACTTTCCCTCACAAATACTAAAGGAACACCAACATACCCAACAAAGCAAACGGGTACAAAAGCAATCCTAATCAATTTTTATAGCTACCCCAAAATATGAGACAGAGCAAACTAGCACGCATACTAATACAGTGAATACTGAAGTTTACCATGTATGACAGAACATATGGGCACAAAGTCACTAACAGGGAATAAAGGTCCCACAATATTAGCATGGACCCAAGACAGCACAACACTCAAATCTAAGAGGAGGATTAATAAAACGTTTGCCCAGCAAGGTTCCACTAAAAATCACTGACAACCATATGTTCTTGCCCAAGTCAACCCTCATCGTGATACATCAAGTTCCGTATTAGTTGTCTCATCCTCCGAGGCATAAACACAAATAAATGATAAGATCCTTTTCCACCAGCCTGTATAGCTTTAACTCAAACTTGAAAATGTCAAACCCGAAACTAAAAGGAACAAACATAAAAACTCCTTCTATAATAAGCTTCTTACAGACTCATCAAATTACCGGCAACATCAAAGACCTGTGCAGCCTCATAGAAGCCCAAACCAAAGTATATGAAAGCTCTAGCCAACAAATTCGAAACCTTTAGCCATGCCCTTTAGATTCTCAATTCCCATACCCTAACTAAGGTCTCAACTCCTGAATATGGGTGCATAAACAGCAAAAGTCATATCCAAACTATTTCTACAAGCCCAGTAGAAGTTTGCAAACCGGCACACTTATATGATGATAATGCCATTAAATCCTTATCTCTGGCAGAGCACAATACACTTCCACAGAAAATATATTTTGTTAAATCTAATAACTTAAAACATGTCCCAACTAGAAGAGAGAACCATTGCACAAAAAAAATCAGCATGCTTCAGAAACCTCATTCCATTCCATTCCATTCCAATCCAATCCGGCCCTGAATTTCAACTAGTTTCCCACATACAAAACATGGACCTTTTCTGCATACTACTTACCAGTAGACTGACTTTGCAAAAGGCTAGCAACAATTCAGTTGTCATATCAGACCAACAATTTGCCATTCGCTTTCTGACAGAGCAGGAAACTGGCTCCTTATACCTTTTTTTGGTATAGTATGTGGTGTGCAGAAAGTCCAGTGGATTCCCAGAGGCTTCACAGAGGCTAAAGTTGTTAATACTAATGCTCCCTTTTGTGGTAGTTTGGGTAAGCAGTTAGGCTTATCAGAGGGCACTGATAAGCACTTGTGCACACAATGGCATTAAATGAGGCACACACTCCATGAATTAACCCATGACCAATTTATAAAAATAATACTTGGGGAGAGGTGTGGTGCAGCGGCCAGGGCAGCTGACTCCGGAACACAGGGGTTCACTGTTCGATCCCTGGCGCCGGCAGCAGGTTAGCCCAGCACCATGTGACTCTGGGCAATAGCTCATTTAATCTTCCCAACGGCCCCCAGAGCCTTGACACTCTCAGGTAATTGTTTGCGCTTTACAACTACTGGTATTATTTATTATTATATTTATTTTGTAGAACCACGTAAATAGGTAAATATGTTTTGCAATAGAAATACTTGTCAATATCAAAAGTGGACAGTGCAATTCTCAGACTTTGCAATGTTAACCTATGGCAGGAATAAAATGTTCAGCATATAGATAGGTAACATCGACATACAAAATCTGTCTACGGGAGTAAAGATCAGTTTTGGGCATGGTTCAGTTCAACACCAACAGTACACCACCAGCGGCTCAGGAGCAGCCGGGTGCAAGGTGCAAATACAGTGTCGGCACCTAATACAACTCAATTAAGAATGGGGCAATGGCTGCATACAGGTAAGTAGCAGCTGCTTGGGGGACCAGTCCCCGGGCATGGCACACAGATTTGTGTGTCATGTCGACTCTTAAGTTTTGTCTGCACCAAGACACGCAGGTTGCAGTGGGAGTGTGCATGTGTTCAGTGAGGGGTCCCTTAGGGTGGCACAATTCGTGGTGCAGCCCTTGCAGACTCTCTTTAGCCACAAGGCCCTTGGTACCTTTTACTAGGGACTTCTATGTGTGCTAAAAATGGTGCCTACTGTGGAAGCAGAGGTACAGTTTAGAGAATAAGCTCGGATGCAGGGGTACTGGTGGGGGTGGGGGGGTACAGTTCCAGTCGAAATTACTTCATTTTCCAGGCAAAAAGTGGGGGCTAACCATGTCCAAAAGAGGCTCTTTACTACAGACAGACAGGTTGTTTTAAAACCATTTCACCATCTAAACTGGCACCGTCAGGCCCACTGGCTAGAACATCTTCACTTGTGACATGGAAAACAAGGAGCATCAGGGTGTTGGAATTATTCAGAAAGACTCCATCAATTGCAAGACGATTCACACAATACAATCCAGGGCTCGAAAAATGTACTCGACCGCTCGCAAATGTGAGTACATTTCTTGAAGGGCAAGCTAGTTTTCAGGTCTACTTGACCGGCCTGGCGAGTGCTATCTACCACTGGAGTAGCAGGTGAAGGCTCTAGGGGGACAGCATGGTACGACGGCAATCAAGTACACGCACCAACTAGCATAGTGGTCATGCGGTGTGCGGTGAAGGCTCTAGGGGGCAGCATGGTACGACGGGAAAATGCGGAAAAGCAGGCAATCAAGTGCATGCACCACCTAACATAGTGGTGGTGGTGTGGTGCGCTGCCTATCGTTTTTGTGGGTCCAAGGGCCGTCAATCTTGTAGCGCGCGAAAGCGCTACCAATTTTGGCCTGCCCCCGCACTGTGCTGCTTAAAGTGCAGCAGTGACGCAGCACGCCACCACACGCTCTCTTCAGAGGAGTCGGGAGTGCAGGGCGATTTGGCTTGCAGTCTACACAGGAGAGGCGAGTCGCAGTTTTTTCCATTATATAGTTTTGTTGCCCCAAGAACCAGACATGTTTGTACTTTTCCATCTCCCAGCAGCCCTCACTTGTGGCAGACGCGGCCGGGAAGTTCTTGTTTGATGCTGGGACATGCTCCGCTGGCTCAGACTAAGCTGACAGACAGTGGAATCCGTCCGTAAACTATAAAGTTGTGGACAATATTTTGAGGCACCAGAGTTGGAACCAATAATTGTGCAGGCTAGGCTTACATTAAATATTCATCTCCCTCGACCCGATAAGAACTTAAAAATAGACAAAGAACCCCCCTCTGTTTAACCCCCATTCGGAACATCCTTCTCTAAACGTGCTAAAGGGCTGCATTTTGACCGACTTTTTAATCATTATTTGTTCTTCTTGAAAGCGTCCGGCCCTTTTTTTGTGTTTTCTCAGTACTGCATTTGGCCTGTGCGTTTTTAGTATTTCCTAATCTCTCACGATGCTTGGGCTGCACAGTCATTATGACAAAGCGATTTCTCCAGCAGCAGGGGCTTGCAATTGTTTCCAGTGAATGCGCCCACATAGAAACTGTTTAGAAAAAGTTTGTGACGCTTTTCCCGGATTAAGCGTCAGCATGCAAGGAGAGTCTGATTTTGGCCGTTTGTGTTTATGCGGCCTAGAGTTCCATGTATACTTGCACTTAAACGTCTGTACTTCTGTCAGTGCAAGAGCCTTCACAAAGTTGAGGACTGTAAATAAGGTTTGCCATAAGTAATGAAAGGTTGCGTGAATGTGTCCTTTCTGTGCCACCATAACACAGAATACATTCATTCTGCGCCTATACCCTCCGTCGTGCAATTTAGAAGCGTCCTAATTACTGGAGTTGTACTTTTTGGCAACTTCAAGCGACAGCAAAGTATAATTCATTAAGTACTAGCACTCACTGGCCGTACCTAATTCTGGGACCTTAAAGAGAGCCCCTTTCAAGGTGTTTAGGGCTTCAAACAATCCATGGTCAACGTGTTTAACAATCTCACTCATTGAACTGAAAGTAGACCTTGAAACATTAGCAACAATGCATTCATATAATGCTATTAAACATGCTATTTCGAAGCCAACTTTGAAAAGGATTTAGAACATCCCATACGCACACTATATTATAAATTCTTATGTGGCATTAAAGAAAAACCTTATCTAAAGCAGGCCTTAACCAGAAACTGTAGACATCTAATACAACTAGCCAATTAACCCTGGTCCAAGGTTAATTGGCAAGTTGTATTAGATGGCTACAGTTTCCAGCCACAGCGCTCTTGCAGTAACTTTAACATTTCTTTGCACCTTGTGTCTCGCTGTCAGCCTAATGGAAAATATTGCAGCCAGATGCCACAAGGCACAGAGAAAGATGGCCTGCAAATTTCTCACACGTTGAAATAAATGTTGAAACAATGTGCAGTGCACTAAGCCACCTGCAGTCGAGTGTGTGTGTCGATTAAATTCCTTGACAGCGTGTGATCAGGCAGCTGCCTGCAGTCAGTGAGTACCATCCATACTAAAACAGTTACACTAAGGTGACACTGTTTCCCGTTGATCAAGGGGGTGTAATTTGTGAATATTTGTATGTTTCCCTCACCTTCTTTGCTTGATTTTGCTCACAAGAAAGTGTCACTCATAAGTGTTGAAATGTCACTCATAATTACACCGAAATTATGGATATGTCACACATATCAATCCGAAAACTTGGCAGCTATGTGTTGGTTACATTTCCACTAATAGGAGGATCGAAATTTATTAGTGTCTTAGACTTGAAATGGAAAGTCTTGTAAGGCATCAAGACTTTGTACAATGCAGACAGTGAGATTTTCTTTAACGTGATCAGGTAGCCCCCGCCTTGCAGATTGCTTTGCTTTGCAATCTGCTTTGACCTCCAAGGTAGGTTTCTTTAACGGGTCTTGTTTTTTTAAGCGCAGATGTCAAACCTGGGCTTGACAACTATTCTTAAATGTCAGTTCTAAATATGTGGTGCCTGAGCCATGTCCGTGTCATGACAAGAGGTTTTTATTGTCGTGTTGGTGTAGCGGTTGTGTGATGGGGCGCTAGAATTCTTTAGTGGGTGTAAGAAGCGCCTATAGGTGAGGGTTTCTCTGCAGAAGGATTGGAGGCGGATTGGAGACTGTCCCTAGAACTGAACGGCGGAATGGTTGAAATGATCGGATATGTCCTCCCAATAGAGGTTTACATCTGAGGCCCTGACAAAATGTGAACCAGGGATCCCGTTTCAAGGATTGTATTTGAGGGGCACATTTTGTTTGCAGTTAAAACAGGAGGGCCAAAAGCCAGTGTGCTCAACGTAAAGTGTGTGAATTTGTGTGCAAAGTACGTTCATTTACCTCAAAGGTGCGAGTTGTGCAGATTGTGTCACCGCTAATTACCACACCCCCAGTTTCCCTTCAAAAAGTAAGTTTAGACCCAGAGTTAGGCTTTGGGAGGGGGGAGTGAGCTTCACTAGTGACATCGTAGATGTTGTTTCCGTAAAAAGATGGCACAATGCAGGGAACAACCTCAGCTACGCTGCTAGAATCCACAGGGCAGACCCCAATGTCACATTAAAACTAGACTATTGGTTTTGTCAGTGCCTATTTCTGAATGACAGGAGTACTTTTTGGAATGATTTGATGATTGTGTCCATCAGATCAGAGAGACCTTGGTAGCTTTTATTTTTGATGTGTGCTGGTTATTAGGGAGTAGGATTTTCTAATATATGTGACAGTAAGTGTGCCTGATGGTCGGAGACGTTTTAACTGCTATTAGCGTGCCTGCCTGGCTTAAGCAGTGTTGCAGCTGGCCCGCTGGTGATCCCATGTGTCTGTGGTGGGTATGTTGACCCTGCCTCCTTTTCTTTTTTTAGTCTTGTTGGTGCATTGCTGTGATGCAAGTCCACCTTCATAGTAAGTTTATTTGTGTAGCGGAAATCATGTCTTGGGGATTCGGAACAACTGGTGTGTCCTAGTCCAGTGCCAAAATGAAAGCTGTCCCATATGAGAACAAACTGTTAAAATGGCACACGTGCAGAGGGGCGTGGCCAACTGCCGAGCATGGCGGCAGCTTAAATCGGGAGCTCCACAAGGCTGACCGGCCCGCGCAATTATCCTTAAGTCCATCCGCACATTAACCCGCCCGAAGGAGTGAAGTCGGCTCGGGGAAGCAAGCGGCGCACACTGATCCGCCCCTGGCAAGAATCCGACAACGAGAAGTGCTCCGTTCGGCGACGGCGTAGTGGGGCCTCCACCTGCCCAGCAGCACCGGCCTGGAGTGCTGGACGTACCCGACCGGAAGTCCACCTTGCCCGGCTAGGGGGCATCGACTCTGACCGGCGCCCACGTCCCACCGCCAAAAGAAAGGTACCAGCGCGAATTATAATCAGCGCGGCAGCCAGCGGACTCGAAAACGGCTGCTGCGCCTGGGTCTGGGAGACAGTGCCTCCTACACACGGAGTGGGCGCCCTCGAGGGCTAAGGCGTCCCTGCCCAGTGGCGGCGCCATCTTGGGACTACGCAGCCGGTCAGGCGTCCCACACGCACAACAGGGCAAGGCGAAATGCGCCTAAGACCACGCAGCCCGCCTGCAGCCCGGTAAATAGGACTCTGGACTGAGGCTGAGTGGGGAGAAGACGGTACTTGCAGCCTGGCAGCACCTGCGACTAAAGCGCCCATAATGTACTAGAGAGCAGCAGTGCGTGAGAGGGAGAGTCGGGCCTGGCGGCTCGGTCGCACCGATACTACAACCCAATCGGAGGGGGAACCACCAAACTCAAAGACTACCTGCGAGGTGCTCATAGCCCAGACACCACCAGCGGCGCATTGCAGCCCCACACCGAGGCATACTGTAGCGGCTACGGAGGGAGGGCCACGCACGTGGTGGGGCACAGTGACTGACCCCCAAGCGAACAGAGACCCAGGCTGGACATCGAGGGGCTACAGTGCACTGCGGTCCGAGCTCCTGCGATCTACGACGCCAGCGCCTACCCGGGGGATAGTGAGAGCAGTGGGAGGCTGGACCTGGAACCACTGGAAAGACCGGACAATACAGAGCCAAACACAGCACTATGGCAGGCAAAAACACGAGGAGTACAACAACGCAAGTGAGGCTTGATAAATTTGCGTATACCCAGGGTGGCCACTCACAAGGGCCTGGGCGTCACTCCACTGGTGCGTCCACAGACACGAACGGGGCCGGGAAAGTTACACTGGAAGACATCATGAAAACCCTCACTGAGGTCCAGGCGACAGTGGGCACCATTTCCTCTGAAGTAAACCTGCTGAGAGCAGACTTTAAGAAGATGTCAGAGAGGGTATCCCAAGTGGAGGTGGTCACTAAGTCACTCATCGAGGACACCTCGGATCTACAGGTAGCGATGGAACGACTGGAAAAGACCACCAGACAACTGCAGGAAAAGCTGGATGACCAGGAGGGGCGCTCTCGAAGAAACAATGTCCGCATCCTAGGCCTTCCGGAATCGGAGGGGAAGGGCGCCATGGACCTATACATCGAAGACCTTATCAAAACCAAACTACAGCCTAAAGGCCTGTCCAACTTCTTCTCTGTCAAGAGGGCACACCGGGTCCCTGGGGGTGCGGCCAAACCGGGAGCCACGCCGCGGCCGGTGCTGGCTAGACTCTTCAACTTTAGGGACAGGGACGCCATTCTACAGGCGGCAAGGGTGGCACCACCTGTGAAAGTTCAAAACTCTACTCTGGCCTTCTTCCCAGACTATACGGCTGAGGTGGCCAGACGCAGGAAGTCCTTCACTGAAGTGAAAAAGACGCTATGTGACAGGGGCCTGCCCTATTCGATGCTCTTCCCCGCCAAATTGCGGATTGTGGCTGAGGGGAAGACGTGGTTTTTCGACACGCCTGAGGTGGCACGAGAGTGGCTGGATGGTTGGAGGCCGGTGGGCAAACCCCAGCGCCCGCACAGAGACCGCCAAGACCGACGCAACGAGAAGACAACGGACCACCGGACAGCCAGCCCAACAACTGAACAGGGCGCCGCCGCGGGATTGGACTCTGACCTTGAGAGGGACCCGTTTGACTCCGGTCAGCCTAGCAGGGGTTGACTGCCTGAGCTATACGCGAGATGACACGAACACAGCCCTTGGGACTTCGGGCCGATGGAACTGAGTAGGGCGGGCACTGGCCGGTGCCTGTAGGGGACTCACCAACCCCACGAGCAAGTAAGAATAGATAGGGAGGGGACTAAGCACTCTGCCAAGTTGGGGATGCGGGCGGGACTTCGTCCGTGGAGCAGGGGAGCAGGGAGGGGGTGGGGGGGGAAAGTTGTAATGTTAAAGTTATGGTTATTAGTCATCACTACGTTTGCACGAGGCACAGTTACATTGCTAGCCGTTAGCGCCAGGTACCCCGGCGCACAGCTCATCACACTGGCTTCACCACATTACTGCATATTGGCAACATGGTTCATAAACCCAAATGGCACAAAAAGCGCAAGCAGCACCCACTGAGGGCGCCCCTGTAGTGACAATGGTGCCTCCACTGAAACTGCTTACATGGAACGTCAGGGGGCTGGGGGATAAAATTAAGCGCGGTTTGGTACTGCAAACCATCAAACGCCATAGATCTGACCTGGTACTGCTTCAGGAAACACATTTGGCGGGGACCACCTGCAAAGCACTGAACAGGCGTGGCTACACCATGGCAGTACACGCTAAATTCACCACAGGCTCCAGAGGCACTGGGATACTCCTCAAGAAAAACTCATCCTTTTTGGTCACTAGCCACAAGACGGACGATCAGGGGCGTTTTGCGGCACTCTCTGGCCAGTGGGAGGGGAGGACCCTCAATGTGGTATCTGTGTACATCCCCCCGGCGCTTCATTCTACAGCACTGCCAGCTCTTGGGCAGTTTCTCATCGACCTCCCGGAGGGTGATATGATCATTGGGGGGGACTTCAATGCTATAACTAACCCCTTACTAGACACCTTTCCCATACGAGATCGCCAGAGGGGGACTGCCACGCTTCCTGGATTCCTGACTGCCCTGGGACTCACGGATGTGTGGCGTCATCTGAACCCCACGGCAAAGCAATACACACACTACTCCGCCCCCCACGATAGCCTTTCGCGCATTGACTTCTTCTTTCTAGGGGTGGGACTGGGTTCCATAGACAGGCTGGAAATTCTACCGAGTGGCATTTCTGACCATTCCCCGATATCCCTTCACCTTACTACCAAAGAACAGAAGCGCGCTAGAGTGTACCCGATATATCCCAATTATCTGCAGATTCCTGGTGTCAGGAAAAAACTTAAATTAACTACAACACACTACTTTAACGAAAACATGGGCTCGGTCACCTCACCTTCGGTGCTCTGGGAGGCGTACAAAACGGTCCTACGCGGGGCATCCATATCGGCAATCACTGGGCAAAAAAGGGAATCCAGAGCTGAACTTGCAAATTTAGAATTGGCACTGCACACAGCACACACTGCCCACATGACAGACCCCACCCCTGACACCGCGCATGAGTTACAGCTCCGACAGCAGCAGCACCAAGCGCACCTCACCACGGTCACTAAGGGGCACCTAGCAAACACCGCACACCGCATATATGATGTGGGAGATAAGGCAGGGAAAATGCTGGCGTGGTTGGACAAGCGGGGCGGCAGTAACAAGGGGATACAACGCCTATATGATGCTGAGGGCCAGCTGCAGACTCACCCGGAACGAATAGTACACACCCTAGCGCGCCACTTCCAGGGGATATACACACTGATACGATCGGTCACGGAACAGGAGGCCATGGCGTCGCTCGGAAACATTCCTATCCCTGTGCTCGCTCCTGAAGCACAGCAGGAACTAGATACAGACCTGACAGAGGGAGAGATCCAATTAGCGATACAGGCATTGCAGTCGGGCAAGGCTCTGGGTCCCAACGGAATACCTGTGGAATGGTATAAGGCAATGGCCTCGGTGCTGGCCAAGCCTCTCTAGGACATGTACAATGAAAGCGTGGAGAAGGCGCTGCTTCCACTCGACCAGCGCACGGCCACAATCATAGCAATTCCCAAACCAGCCAAGCCGCCGACAGAATGCGCCTCGTACCGGCCCATTTCTTTGCTCAATACTGAAGCGAAGATATTGGGGAAACTCCTGGCCAGTCGTCTGACCCAGCATCTGAGTACCCTGATACACCCTGATCAATCGGGCTTCATGCCTCACAGGAGCACAGCGCTGAACCTACGGAGGGTGCATGCGGTGCTGGCGCGGGCGCATCTTCTTGCAGACCAAGCTGTGATACTTTCCCTAGACGCCAAAATGGCGTTTGACCTGGTGGAGTGGGAGTACCTGTTTGCTGTCCTGACCTGAATGGGATTCGGCCCAAAGTATCTTGCATGGGTGCGACTGCTCTACACCTTGCCAGTTGCGCAGGTGGTTGCGAATGGTCACCTATCGTCAGCCTTTCCACTGGGACGGGGAACTAGACAAGGATGCCCGCTATCGCCCCTTCTTTTTGCATTAGTGCTGGAACCGCTGGCCATCTTGCTCAGAGCGACGCCACTATTCCGAGGCATCACTTGGGAGGAAGGGTGGGAGGACAAAGTCTCCCTATATGCGGACGACATGCTGATCTACATGATCAACCCCAATGAGGGGGTCCCTGCCCTGTTGGCTCTCTGCGATGAACACGGCAGGGCTTCGGGCTACACCCTGAACTGGTCCAAGTCCGTACTTTATGTACTCAAGGGCCAGGGTCCAGTGCTGCCAGCCGAATGTCCCCTAAAGATAACAACCACCTCATTTAAGTACCTGGGTATTTTTGTGACTGCCGATGCTGCGGAGTTCTATACCGAGAACTTGCGGCCGCCTCTGACACGCTTGCGCGCAGACGTCAAATACTGGGCTACACTACCGCTGACCCTCCTAGGGCGAGCGGCACTCTATAAAATGATGGCTCTCCCAAGGTTTCTATATGTGCTTGAAAACTCCCCTTATGTGGTGAGCCCGCGATACTTCCGACAGGTCGCGGCATTGGTTTCCAGTTTGTTATGGAGCAATGGCCCAGCGCGAATAGCGCAGAATAAATTGGTTAAGAGCTGGTACGAGGGGGGGATAGCACTGCCCAATCTCCAACTATATTACTGGGCGTCCCAGCTTAAGATTATTAATCACTGGATCCACGTCACACGGGAGGACCCCGCGTATAAGGCGGACTGGTCACAACTGGGGACTGAAGGCATGCTTTCAGTGCTATACAACTACACGCAAGTAAAGACCCTGCTTGGCCCAACGCTTCACACGGCGACGCTATGGCATGCAGCACAATCACGTCTGGGGTGGAAGGGTAAAATCACCAGGTTAACTCCATTGTGGGACACTAAAACACTAGGAAACCTGCGGACATGTAAGGGGTTATCACGATGGGATACAATAGGGATCTCGGTGGTTGGGGACCTCTGGGACAAGGGCACGGTTATTCCTTTCCCGCAGCTCCAACAGCTATACGGCCTGGGCCCCTCTGAAACATACCGGTATGTGCAAATCCGACACGCTCTGTTGCAGGCAATCCCGCCTGACACCACACTCCCAGAATCGTCGCCACTGGAAGACAGGTTACTGACCGAATTTATGGAGCAAAAGGCGACCTCACTCACGTACAAAAAACTGATTAACAACCTGCCAGACCCCACACAGAATCTTAAAGAGAAATGGGTGGGAGAACTGGGTGACATGGATGACACGGAGTGGAACGAGGCGCTTGCCTCACCGCGAGAGGTAGGCATTTCGGCCAGATTCCGCCTAGTGCAGCTTAAAATTTTACATCGCACCTACTACACCCGCACACTACTTCACAGAATACAAAGGGCACCACACCCGTACTGCCTCAGGGGATGCTGGGAAGAGGGAACTCTGCTCCACACGCTATGGGAATGTCCTCGGATCCGGGAACTCTGGAGGCAGATTATGCGCACAGTCTCACAGGCCGTCAAAGTATCTGTCCTGCCGGAACCCCGTAAGTGCCTGCTGAACATTTGGGACCCTACAGACCTAGACAGGTATGGACAACTATGGGTCACACTGGCGGTGACAGTAGCCAAACGAGACATTGCACAGAGGTGGGGTGCCCCGGAGTTGCCAACGGTAGCAGGGTGGATAAGGAATATGGACCTCTTAATGGTAAAGGAAAGAGCAGTTTATGTGTTACGGGCATGCCCTCGCAAGTGGAATAAAGTGTGGACACCATGGAACAAATATAGGGGAGAACCATGTGAGCCCCTGCCGGAGGGTGAGGACTCGGACTCAGAGGAAGACGAGGACTAGCCGAAAAGGGTATGCTAGTACAATGATGGGGGCAGCCGGGAGAATGCGGAACGCAACACTACCTTAGGCGCAATGTTGAACAACTGTACCTGCAGAAGACTGTCTGTGGATGGACACACTAAACTGCTCAATGATGACCATAGTTGGGTTTTACTGTTTTTGTTTTTTCTAAAACTTCACATTGTTAGTCTTAGATGAATATATCAGAAATGTACTGTCAGGGAATGCCATATGGACAAGAAGCGGAATTGTGCCACGATCTGAATATGCTTGTTACTCCTAACTGCTCTAATACCTGACCATGGCACACATTGATAGTTAAGGACACACGATATGTTTTGTTCATTTCTCCTGCTTACACATACTAATGATATGTAAATGCACCTAACGAATGAAAGTATGACTATCTCTGTTGAACTCCTGACAAAGAATTAAAAAAAAAAATGGCACACGTGCACCTACATCACTGAGGAGCAAATGCAGTATATTTGTGCAAGTAAATTCTGAGGGCAGTCTGAGAGTGAGTTTTGTTGTGAGTGCTGGGAAATTTCCATAACACTCAGTAACTGAGATGAGTGAGCTTGCACAAAGCAACTCTATTAGGAGAAGCAGATGTTCAGAAATTAGTTTTTGATCGTTTCGCTGACAAAGGGCTGCAAATGCACAATTTGGCCCCATTATTTTACTGTTTTTCTTGCAGAGACCCCCGGGTGGTTTGAGCTTGCTCACTTGCATTGCCCACTGGCCAACAAATATACTGTAATCTGCCCCCCTAAACCATAGTCTCACCTTTGGGACCTTATAAATATTTATGCAGCACAATATCCTTGGTGCAACAACATCAACTGTTGCATTGGCTAAACACTTATAAGGTCCCAAAGGCAAGACCTATTGGCAATGCCAATGCTTAGACCATCTTAAAATTGTACTGAGAGAACTTTTGCCTTTGCTTAGGGTTTGCACCACCGCTTTGCAACCATTTGTCAAGAAGGGTAGCAATATGCCTTCGAAAAAATGTCAAGCGTCACTCCTGTCTCGGGGATCCTGACTGTAAGTTACTCATTCTCAGTGGGTAAGGGGTCCAGTACTGGTGTGTTTTCTGATGACACTACTGAGTTAATAGAGAATGCTCTTTCTTTTATAAGTGACCGCTTTCTGAAGCACATTTCAGGCAAGCCACATTCTTTGTTTAACTTTTTTGATTTTACTTTGTGGCCAGACTCTGATGAAAAGATTAGAGGTTTTGGGGATCAAGAATTTGAGGGCCTGGTTACGTACTACAAAAAGGTACTTACTGATGAAGAAATTTAGTCTTCCCCTGGAGAGTGGCTAGATTTTAAACCATACGCCTTTCATCGGATGACGTCGCATAAGCCTGTATCCCTCTTCACTCAGCCATTGAAAAAACGCCCAGAAGAAGTTAAACATGTCCTTCCAATTTTAGAAATCATGCTTTCCATCAGTCCAACAACAGAAATATGTGAACAGGGTTTAGCAGCATGAACCGAATAAAAAAAAAATGAGCTCCGTGCGTCCCTCAAAAGTGACGCCATGTCTGCTTTAATGCGAATCCAAGAAGATGGGCCGGATTTAGACACTTTTGATCCAAAGTCAGCAGTTTTGCATTGGCTTTCAGCAAATCCAGGAACAAGACATATTATGGGCCACGAACATCCTTGTCAAAACAAGACTGTTACTGAGTCAGAAGATAGCGACTGAGTTTACTGCTACTCTCTATGTTCAAATCAGCACAATTTTCCTTAACAAGTGTGCATTGTGTTGTTTTACCATTCACTGTTTGGTGTCTGTCAATTATACTTCTGACAATTTGCCATGGTGGAGCAGCTGTTTGTCTACTTTGGAGACACTCACCCCCTGTCACAGACCTGGGTTGAACCTATCATCGTTGTTTAGCTCACTGTTCGCCACCCCAGTTCAGGACTGGCTATATGGAAATCAGTCTTGGCCACTGTGCCTCATGGGAACAGTTCAGCCCGAACTGCCAAGCCAATGGACTCCTGACAAGGGCCCTGGCACTTTTTTAATACAAATTAAGCACTGCCACAGCCACAGCATTATAAACGAAACTTTGAGGACTTGGCAGCACAAACTGATCACAAAATGAGCTACATTCTGCCTCAAAGCAGACAGAGCGCTAATGCAAATACAAGTGGACAGCTCGAAAGTTGACACTTTTATCCAACCCGAACAGTAGTGCTTTCGCTGAGAGGAAACACAGAACAATGACAATCATGACACATTGACACAGCCTTCCAGGTCCATGAAGCAGCAAAACTGTCCCTATTTTGAAAGAACAAGCACTTGATCTCTGGATATAAATACCGATGCCTCAGTCTGTTTCAACCTGGATTGATACACGTACATTGGTCCTGTTGCACAAAGTTATTTCAAGACAGAATAGCAAGGACAGAAGACAGCGCTGCATCTGAAGAACGCAACCCTTAGTTCAGAGCATTAGCTTCTTCACTAACAAGTAAGTGCCAGCCTGATATGGTGCCATGGATGTGATTTCAGTGACATGTTAAAGTTTATGGGGTATTTTTTTGCCATGTATGTTCGCAGAAACGTTCACCATTGCACTTTGATATACACATCTTAGGGAGGTACTGCGTGATAAATTAATAAAATGTGCTGTTAATTTGGTTGGCCAACGTTTTCTTGGGTTGTTGGCGCTGCAAATGTTTTGAAAAAAAATTCATATGCAATCAATTTGTGGGTCCAGTGTATTGATGTTGGGTCGAGTAGAAAAGTCTACTCGCTCGACTTGCAGGTCAAGTAAGATTTTTTAGATTTGTCGAGCCCTGGGATGCTCGGAATCCAAAGGGGTGAGGCAGCGGAGGAAGAGATACACAAAAAGGGAAAACAGACAAAAAAGGAAATAAAAAGTATGAAACATTACTTCCCTGCAGCGGCAGCCACCGCTTTGCTCCTCTCCAGATCCTCGAATCCAGCTGGTGTACACTGCGCTTGCTCCCAGATGCCAATCCAGACACTGCTCACATGCTGGAAAAATTACCCAGCATGAGAGAAGCACAGTCTGAGCAGCCTGATTTGGCACTCAGACAGGGCCTGGGAGCCTGCACCTTTTCTCCACTCGGCTGTGCAACACAGCTCGGGTTGGAGAAATGCTAAGTGCGCATGTCAGTTTGGCCATCCTTTGAAGCCAGCCAAACCGACAAGCAGTGCCCATTACTCCCCCTGCCTACTGTTGTTCTCAGATTGCATGTCCTTGGCTCACCATATGACTAGGCTCGCTGGCAGCCTGGTCATATAAAATATAAAATGATAACATTGTTTTATCATCATTATATTTTTCATGTGTTTAAATCTGCTGCCACTCAACAGTGGGGCGATGCTCTTCCGCTATAACTAAGGAAACGCCACCGTTTTTCTACCTGAATTACTGTCCCAGGGTTTTTTGGGTCAACAGTTGACCTTTGTTGTTTTGTTTCCTTTTGCTTTTGTTTACTGGCCTTTCCCTGTTCCTCACTTTTTGTGCTCTGGGGGGCCACGGCGGCAGTCGAGCCTACCTTTCGGGCTATGTAGCTGTTATTCAGAGTCCTCTTTTTTGATGTGTTTTTGCCTGCACCTAGATGTTGAATGGGTTTGCATCGAAGACACAGCAAGACATTCAGCTGCAGCAATTATGCTGCTGTTACTATCGTCCAATGCCAATGCATTGTAGAGGAAGCAGGTTAGTTTCAAAAGGATCTTATTTTGCTAAATCACTAGCAGGAGGCCATACATATTAAAGTACATCCCCTTATAGCTCCATCAGGCCAGTGTAGGCAAGCAAACCAGACTGTCTACACTTCCTAGGGGGTCTTTAGTGCTGGCTATCCTTCTAGCACCTTCTCTCTAGTCTACAGAAGCTTGAGGAAAATTAGAATACCGACTTCCAGCAGGTGGTTGGGGAAGGAGTTTTTACTGGTGTGCCAACACAACACTGTACAATCGCTTTAGGTTACACATCGTTGTTACATTTCAGCCAGGTATAAACAATCACAATCAATTCATTAATTAAAGGTGAGATGAAAGCTTTGCTATCTCCTACTGGGAGGACAACATACGATACGACACTACTTGGTAAATGCCAGTTATGGAGTTAACCATATTGTATCACTCTCTGCTTTACTATGCAAATTGCATATTTGTTGCTAGCGTAAGAATGTAGGAGCAGAGAAGGTCTCACAGGAGTTATGAAACCGGACTGGGAGCTGCGGCTGGTTTCTCACACCCTTTTTGTAGGTTAGGCGCCACTGTATTTATGACTTTCATTCACACACCTAGGCTTTAAGTGGGCTGGGTCTCATCGGTGCTGAGCACCGGCAGTTTTTTGAAGGGGGGGCTCGAAACGGGTCACTATCAGGCTCTGTTTTGTACCCTGGCACAGGCGGTCCGTTTTTTTCCGGACTGCAGTGCACACAGGCGTATTGATGTGAGCGTGCTCACGCTGCTCACTTCTCACTAGTGGAGAATTTATAGCATGACGTCATGCCAGGTGAGAGTTGTAGGGGAAGGAAAATCCTTTAAAAAAAATTACATTTTCTCTCTGGAAACACACACACACACACCATACATAATAAGTGCAAAAACATACATTTCACATGGCAATTACAAGTACTGTTTTTGAAGAGAAAAAAATGTCCTCTACTTGACACTACTACTCGGACTTGCAGCACTGATCTGAGGAGTGGAGTACTGTTTCATGACTCAGTTCATCAGTGGAGCCAAAATCAAAATAAACATATTTAATATAAATAAGGCATAATGAGACAGAAATGCGTACAGAAAGAAGTAGGACACTTTATGTTGCTTTACAAACAGAACTTAACTCCATTGCACTATTGATTGCCAAAACAAGGCTCGAGTGGTACAGGGCGAAAAAATACCCCAAGAAGAATGCAATGCAGCATTGACAAACAATGAACTGCGTGGAAGTGGGGGGGTATTGGTCGTGGAGAAGCCACAGACCCTCCGCAATCTTTGTATTTATTGTATCAAAATGTGAATTGATAAATGTATCGAGCATAAAAAACATGTCCGGTTTAGAAATGGTATATTGCATCACTTTGTCCTCTTTTTTGCGATAGTTTAACGGAACGCCGCCAGGGTTTATGGTTTAAAGTAGAACAGACAATCATAAAACGCTGCGGACTGAATTGTTACGATGCATAAAGGGTGCATTCTGGGTGCACAGATTTTATGTACTATGAAAAGTTAGTAGTAGGATTAAAAAGACAGAAGGCCATGAACCCGAAGAAGTTGGTAAGCTGAAAAGTAATTTACTTCTTAGAAACGCAGCAACTTATTTCGTTAGTAAGTGGAACTGCCTGGGGAAAAGGACGTTTATTATGTCTTGCTCGGTATGGGTAGCCAGTGCCTTGGACAGAGTCAAGTGGAGTTCAAATAGCTCAATTTCTAAAAGCCTATAAACTTTATGCGCACTATCCCTTTCTGTCTTTTTCATCCTTTTATTAGCGCTAGCAAAAAAGAAAACGTTCAGAGCCATATAAGAGACACAAAAGTAAACCAACGTTCAGAATTCACAATGGCCGTGCAGCGCCAAGAGCATTAAACTGACTGAGTTTGGAATGATTTACTGAATCAACGTACTGCCACTTATTTCCAGAAACACTGGCTGTAAACTGAGATACGTGCATGCGTGGCGGAGTGCGTGTAACCTTAAGGCCGTGCAGGTGCCCGCTTATGTCCAGCTGACTGCGCAGTTAGGTGTAGCAATGCAACCATAACTTCATCTCCAAATGAACTGTCCTGGTGGTCTCCCACGCACAGGGGGGCTCAGCACCACCAGTCATTACTGAATGGTACTGGAGTGCCTTAGCTACCCTCAGTGACGTGTCTGCAGGTGAGTGTTTGGGGTGTTACACCCTCCGCCCCTTTACATTTTTATTTTCAGATGAATAGTTGAGTATAATTGCTTTCGGTCGGGTATGAGGTGTCTGTCGGATTTCACCTGTGACATTTGAATACACACACTGACAAATACACACACACAATCACTGTCTAATCTGTTTTGAAGGCCCTAAAATTATGATTTTACAAAATATTGTGTTCCTCACATTTAGTACTCATATGAATCCATATTCATCTCCCTTTCATCTCGCCTCTTAAGCCCCTCTCATTCGCCCTGCTTGTCATATAATGTACTTTAACATTATAATGTAAATTAACATTATATGCGAGCGTAAGTGTCTGGAAACCTGATGCTTCGAAGCCCCCCCCCCCAAAAATTTTACTGACCAAGCTACGCCCTTGGATTTGCGCTATATAAATTCCTGTACATTTACATTTGCATACCCTCGCATTACATGTATCTATGAGAAAGATTGAGGGCACGTGCACTCACGAAAAATTGCGCTTTCAGTACACCGAAGAACATGGAAGTCTGATTGTAAGGGATTAAGAAGACTGTGTGTGGTCGGAAGAAGGTGAAGCAGTTGAACGCAAGGCATTTAAGTATGTTTGCAAAGAAGGGGATTTGGAAGTTCTGGGGTAATTGGAAGGGTAAAGAGACAAGCACATTTTTAGGTCGAGCCTAGCGCAGCGCGTATGAGATGCTCTAGGAGATTTTCTTTAGAAATCGGTCAGCTCCTTTCCAGCACTCGTGCTTGTGGTGGCATCCACCTTGCGGAAGCGAGCAGCAGCCCGCAGGGGGCCATCTGTTTGTAATCAGCGTGTCCGCGCTGGTTTACATTTGCCTAAGATTTTCCTGCATCTTAAATTACAGTCTCCCGCGAGCAGCGGCGCTCACGGCCATCTGTTTGTAATTAATGGGGGCGTGCTTGTTTACAGTTGCCTTGCCTACAAAGTTTTCCTGCACCTTAAGTTACAGGCTCCAGCGAGCAGTGGTGCGCAGTGGCCATCTGTTTGTTTTAAAGCCATCTTTATTAGCATTTTCAGCACACACTTTAGTGGCTTTGCCAGCTCATGTCAGGGACCCTTGTTGAAATACTGCAACTGAGTGTCACGCATGGGTGGCACGCAATGGCACAACTACAATGCAACTATAATGACCCACACGGTGAGACAAGCTATCATGGAGAGAAGGTCAAGTTGCTTCAAGTCCAGCTAGCGTCTCAAGCACAGATGCGGAGTCACGCTATCAATACTCGTATTACGTATGTTACAAGGGGTATGTCACTATGTAAGAGTGGATCGTGGAAACAGAGTGAGACACTCTCTGCAGTGCATTGGCCTCACACTAGATGTGTGATACTTGGCATGGCTGCACATGCAATGGTTGAGCCTGCACAAGTGTCACATGTTGGAATGGTCCCTATACACGTTGCACCAGTATTGGGGAGGCGTGTGTAAATGGTTCACGATTTGCACAAGCCAATATTATTGGTTCTTCAGATGTTTCCTTGGACAGGCTGCTGACGTGAAACCTCAAACAGGCACAAAGCATGGGCAGCATGTTTGTATGTGATAATAATCTACAAGTACCTGGGCTACCGTGGAGCAAAGCGCGCACACACCGCCCCATGTGACCCTGCAGTTATACCACATGCGGACAGTGAACCCAGCTCTATGGAGAGAAGAGTCTCAGGAAGCAGCAAACTATGTGTGCGTTGGGTTGTAAATATCTTTTTAGAATTCATTAGAATTATTAAAAAATGATACAAATTAAAAGAACTTAAGTACCATGACAAAACAGAAGGATGGGTGAGCAAACAGAAGTAAACAGAACTAGAATAAACAAAAAACAATTTGCGTGACAACATTGAGAATGTAGAAATATTTGCCAAATAGGTGTTGCATAATCGTGGTTACAGATGAGCCATCAATAATTCTTCTCACTTCCTCTGAAGCATCTTCCGCCCTTCACGTACGTCAGTGACGTCTCCCCCATCACCACGCGCAGCAGAAGCCCAGGGCCTGGGGCCAGCCTCGGATGTCCATGGAAAGGGCCACACCTGGTAACATTCATTGCTAATCCCACCCCGAACTGAGGCCAGCGCTGATTAGCCAAATGGGTCGCTGCCGCTCCCAGCCTCAGCCAATGGCCGCCGGGCCTGCCTCTGGGTGGACGGAGATGTAAGGCTTCCGGTGTCAAGGAGGCTTTGGAGGCTGTCACCAGCCACAGGATATTGAAATCATTTTTAATGGGTCCAACAGCTTGGGTCATCTGATCTCGGGAGTTAGGGGGGGCCTGTCTCCTTGTTCTTTACCTCCCAGGCCCTAGTACAGATTTAAGCAGGAAGGGCTCTGCAGTGAAGCAGGCCTGGAGCCTGTTGAAGAACTACCAACAGGGGCAGAAGACATGGGGCTTTAACAAATCCTGGAGGGTCAAGGCACACCTCTTAATCTGAAAGGCAGGAACTACCATGGACATAAAGCCGTCAATGTGCAGCGCGGCAAGTGTGAAAATCCCCCATTGAGCAAGACAGCACGCACAGAAAACCACAGAGTGAGAGCGAAAGGCGGCTTTATTAGAGCAAAAAGGAACAAAACACTGGAGAACCTCTCAAACAAGCATTGGCATAGCCAACAGGTCTCGCCTTTGGGACCTTATAAGTGTTTAGCAATGCAAAAGTTGATATTGTTGCACCAAGGATATTGTGCTGGATAACCAAACACTTAACCGAAACTCCAAAGGTCAGTGGAGCCATTACACCTATACAGGCTCGAGCCTTGGTTAAATGCGATAATAAACAAGACATGGAGGTGCATGCCAAAGATTTAATAAATGTGGCATCTGATGGCCATATGTTAAATCGGAGGCTTTATTTTGTATCTATACATATAAATATTAATAATATAAACACACTATTAACCACAAAATAGAGAAGGTAGTCCCCTTTTCAACCTGTGATTACCAAACATTGCAGCAGTGCTTTTCAGAGCATATTGGGAGATATTACCAGCAGCAGACCCAAATACTCTGTAGTCATTGTTGCTGTTGTTTTGTAAAATATGTCTACAATCTGCCTTAAAATAGGATGAAACAACATTCACAGGGCTTACACGTCTCAAAATAGTGGGTGTCTGGATGTTTAAGGGCTGTAAACTATACATTGCATATTGCCACATTCTAAAATGTATGAGGCGAGAGCAGAGAAAATGTTCCATTAACATGGTGATAAGATAGCAGCGTTAGAAATTTGTGATTCTACAATTTATAATAAAACGTCTACTACATAAAATAATGTCAAGGATAAAAGAAACAGTATGACCACCTGGCATTGAGGCAAATGCTGGCCAGGACTGCAAAAATGTATGGCAAATGGTCAAATTCGGGACAAAAGGTCAGTTTTAAGGACACATTCAAACAAAGGCCATACACAACTACTTTATCAGTGCATTTATTCACACTATTTTAGATTGCAATATTTATTAACTATGCTCTGTATGTGATTGCATCTAGCTAAGCTACATTCAGGTGGTACAATATGTTCTTGTTCAATAGTAAACTGATGCCCTTGAGCACAGTGTCAAGGGCATTACCCATACCCAAATCTACCCAATCTTTCTTGAAGAGAAATCAACTGCAACATTTTGATTATGTTTCTAATCATTTTAAACCTGTGGCAAACAGTTGTGGAAACATTAATAAGTGTTTTTTCTCCATCTTTTGCTAGTCTAAACAAGTTAAACAAAAACATCTGGCTCACCTCAATCTCAAGTGGACGGTAAACCGGAACAAATTTAATGAAGCAGAACAGATGCTATAGGAGACAGTCTCACACCTACATTCAGGATGCAAGGTTACCCACAACTTGCTGTAGCCTCACAACACCAAGAAAGCTTGTCTTCTGCATTGGAGTCTGAGTCCAAGACTCTACATTTATCTCATAACTGGAAGCCAAGACTACCAAAGAGATTAAAAAAGCATTGGGAAGTTAATGTGAGAGGGGAGACCCCCCCCCCACCCCCCACTGCAACTGATGCAAAGGGCTGTTGACAAGATACAGACAAATGAGGAAGAAAAGAACAACATGGGACAATTCCTAAAATAAGACCAGATGGGCCTGGCATAAGTATTGAAAAGTATGGCATACCTGGAGAGGCACAAAGAGAATAGGCACTGTCAAGTGGTTGAACAAGCAGCACTTACACACCCTGGAAACCTATGCTAGTGCAATGGTCCGCTGGTTGTGCATGTGGAGTGCGAGTAGGGGCCAAATCCCTTTGAACGTTGTGTCCTGGGAAATTGTCCAAGTCTTAAAATGGCTTTACAGTCGAGCCTAGGACAAACAGTCAGCTAGCTCATCCCCAAGTACCAAACAACATGTAGAATCATCTAAATATTTTGGGATGCAAATTACACAACAAACAAAATGTAAGAAAATGACAAAGATTGTGAAATGCAGGAAGTGTTTCTTTAACATATAGAAATATTTCAATTCAGTACATAGCAATCAGAACATAGCAATGCCATTTATTTGAAATTAATAAACATGAACTTTACCACATTTATTAACCCTCCTTCCTGACAACACCATGAGTGAACAAAGTAAACAAGCGTCTGGTGTACCTTACATCAGATCTAATATTTTGGGTTGTGGATTATTATTGTTATGGATGGTGGAACATTACAAGCCATTAAAGCATATACAAGTGAGGTTTTAACTTAATTACTTGAAAATGCTATCAAATATCATTATCAAGCAAATTTGACCCATGAAGCAAATTGTTTTTACTTGGGTCACTCAATTTAGTCATGCAGAGAATTCAGGATTTGAATCCAGGCTTCCCAGTCACATGTAGTGCTATTAAGCCACGTGCTATTTTTTTCTCAGTCGTCTTTAACACCAGAACACAGTGTTTTTGTACAATTCTGCCAAATGAATAGTACACTCTGTTAAATAAATATAGATCAGATGTTAATCTGACACAATATAAAAAAGGTACATTCTGAAGGGAAGGCAAGACACCATATGTTAATATAATTGGCTTTTTCAGACTTCACAGAGCTATTCAATGCAGCTAGCAGTCGCAGTGTATTAAAAAAGTATGGATACTGGGATGCTAGTGCAATGGGGATGGGGTCGGTGAGCACAGAGTAGGAATCAAGGGCACAGCGAAAAAGAACTAAATATTCTCCACTTTGTTGATCTTTCAGCAACAGGTAAACTCACAAAATAGCAAAAACATTAAATGAACAATAAATAACACACATAAATAATAGAAAAGAACTTATCAGTGGGAAATGCACTATGTTACGCTGCAAAACCTATATTTCTTAATGCGATCACTGCAGATGTCTGTGCGCACAACCAAAGGTCCACATACTTTAATCCTTTCTAGTGCAGCAGGGAAAAATGACTTGTGTACTTTTAGTGTTAGGAGGTCCCTGAATGTTTCAGAAAGCATTGTGAATGTACAAGTCATTATTTTAAACTTGCATTGCAAACAGTTTAATATAAGTTGCCACAAAATGCGCACATACAATTCGGTAAAGATTTACAAATAAAAAAGGGGGGGGCGTGGCTTGCTACCAAGCAAGATGGCCGCAAGCTAACGGGACTCCGGGGGTGAGATCAACATCCCAGCCATCCGCGCATTAATCCGCAGATAAAAGTGTACCCAGAGTTCGCCTGAATGCAGCGGGGAGCCAGCGGCGCCGATTGAAGTAATGCCTGTGTCTCCCCGCCGCCTACAGCCCTGAAGAGACCGCGGTACAGGGAAGGGCCTGCAGAACCGGCGGCCGCAGGGGAGTAAAATATCAAGGAACGGCCCGAACGCGGCAGGGAAGCCGGCGGCCGCATCGGAGGTGAACCAACGGCCAGCTAGCACAGAAGTGTGCGTCATCCAGCGACGGCAGCGGTACGCCAGCGCCACAGTGCCGATTGCCTCCGGCGTCTCCCTGCCACCTCCAGCGTCGTGAAAACAAAGACGCCGGGGGGACCCGCAGCGACGGCCCAGCCGGGGCCTGATTAGAGGCAGCGTGGCCTGGCCACTACGTGAGAGCCTAGAGCAGTCTTGGGAATTGAGCGGCACCTCGGCAGCCAGTGGACGAAAATACCAGTGAGCCTGAGAGCGGGCCCCTGAATCAGGGCAAATAATAGGCAGGTGAGCGCCAAGCAGGGGAGGACATATTAGAAGCCCGAGAGTAGACACACTAGCAGGATTAAGACTCCCGGGGGCTGGGCCCTGTATTATGGGATGTGCTGGTGACAAGGGATTTTCTTCTGCAACAGAGCGGTTGCTTGGAAAAAGATACCAATTCCTATGCTGGGGGCCGGTTTGAACCTCGGTAAAAGGTGCCAGGAGAGGCTAAGCAGCACATAAGTGCGGGGCCCCGTAACCCTGAGCCAGAAGGCACGCTGCAGAGACGAGAGGCTACCATATTAGTTGTGGGGGCTAGGACTCCTGCTGTGAGCGTCTGTGAAGGAAGATACCCCACGAGCCGATAGACTGATACAGTGTCGGCTGCTGACAGGCGGCGGGGGGACTTAATTGTGTTAGGTGGGCCATCCCCCGCACCGGACACTAACCGGAGGCTTGGAAGCTACGGACATATGAGATCAGACTGCGAATTATCCGCGAAAACCACCGGTCAAGCACATTGCCTGCAGTATAGAATAGTGGCCTGAGAAACCACGTGGTTGGGCAAGAATGAGCGGCAGAGGAAACCGCGCGTTCCAGCAGGGGAAACTGTACAAATTTGTATATGGTAAAGACTTTCCGCCAATGCCGGAACGTACTGGGCGCATAGATAAAACTCCAGAAGAGGTGGGGGCGCCTAAGGAGACGCTGGAGGACATAATGGCTGCCCTAAATAATGTACAGACAACAGTAGGATCAATCTCCGCGGATGTGACGTTTTTTAGAGCGGATTTCCAGAAGATGTCGGCAAGTGGAGGTGGAGCAGAAGACTGCATCCGTCGCAAAAGACACTACCAAGTTACTCCAAAGAGTGTCACAGCTGGAGGCCGAAAACAAACATATCACGACGAAGTTGGATGATCAAGAAGGACGGTCTCGTCGCAATAATGTCCGAATTACGGGATTTCCCGAAAGTGAGGGGAGCTCTGCCATGGACCTTTATGTGGAGGAACTGATCAAAACTAGGCTCCAACCTAGAGGACTTTCAACTTTTTTTTCAGTCGAGAGCGCACACAGGAGGCCGGGAATCAGGCCTAAACCCGGGGCACCCCCTCTACTAGTACTGGCTTGCTTTTTCAATTTCCGCGACCGAGATGTCATTCTACAGACGGCCCGCGTGGCGCCTCCACTGCCAGTACAGAATTTGACGATAGCTTTCTTCCTGGACTACACGGCAGCAGTGTCGGCACGTCGCAGAAGTTTCTTAGAAGTAAAGAAAAAACGGAGAGCCCGTGAACTGCCTTACTCAATGCTATTTCCAGCAAAGCTCCTTGTAGTAGCGGACGGGAAGACATGTTTTTTTGAGACGCCAGAGGAGGCTCATTACTGGCTCGAAGGTTGGAGACAGGTGAAGGGCCATGGCCGCATCGACGGGCGACGTCGACATCAAGGATCGGAGGATGACCGGAAGGAGCCTGAGCGACGGACGGAGGAGGGCGAGCAGTTGCAAGTAGAGGCCGGCGAGTGAAATGAGGCGGGATATCCCGGCGATGCACTTTAATAACGAACATTGGCGCCTGCTCTGGCTCGCCTCGACTGAGCACTGACAATGGACTTCTTAGTAACTATGAACTCTGGGGCAGGGGATGTAAACGGACTTCCCGCTCTCACACACGCAAGTAATGCTTAAGGATTGGGGAACTGAGCGCTCTGCTGAGTTGGGGTGGCGGGCAGTTTAGAGTCCGCATGGCAGGGAGGCGGTAGGTGGGGGGTTGGGACAGTTTACATGTTTTTCTTTTCTAGGTCTGAAGTTAAGTTTGGAGATGGTCAATGGTTGCACAGTGCATGCACACACGAGGGGGTGTATAACTCACAGTAGCAAATTCTTAATACTCTTCAGAAACTCCGCCAGACATGGCATTAAGGGATATAGGCGAAGGGGCACCTGATACAGATTCGGTGACACTGGTACCGCCCCTCTCATTGCTTACATGGAACGTGCATGGTCTTGGGGACAGAATAAAACGGGGTTTGGTTCTGCGTTACATCAAAAGGTGCGCCCCAGCGATAGTACTGCTGCAAGAGACAAACCTAATAAGTACTGCGAGCAAGGCATTGGATAGATGGGGATATAAGATGGTGGTACACTCTGAGTCTTTTTCCGGGTTCAGAGGAGTAGGGATATTGGTGCAGAAGCAATTCCCAATAATAATAAAAGACACCAAAACTGATGGAGCAGGGCGATTCGCGGCAATGACTACACAATGGGAGGTGAGGCCTCTTAACATAGTCTTGGTCTATTTTCCTCCTGCACTAAACACAGTGGCGATCCCAGACCTTAATGAGTTTTTGTTAGGACTACCGGAGGGAGAGCTACTCCTGGGCAGGGACTTTAACACTGTTATGGATGGGACACTTGATAGATATCCTCCACGGCTGGGCTGGGCGGTGCGTCGTGTCTCGTCTAGGGAGCTTTCTAGACGCGCTAGGGCTCGTGGATATAAGGGGGCGGTATCACCCAACAGAGCAGCAATACATGTTTCACTCGGGGGTACACAACAGTTTAACAAGAATTGATTACTTCCTGGGTTCAATGGGTAGTCTTAAAAGCGTCGACAATATAGAGATAAGGCCCAGAGGGATTTCGGACCACTCCCCTATCTTTCTGCGCTACATTCACTACCAACGTACGAGACGCCGTATGTACACAATACGCCCTAGATAATTGCAAATCCCCAAGGTTCGAAAGGCAATCGCAAAAAGCAACAAACCTATATTTCCAAGAAAACGCTGCATCTGTAGACTCCCCGACTATCCTATGGGAGGCATATAAAACTGTTCTTCGGGGTCTGGCCATTGCCTCCATTGCGGCGCATAAGCATGAGAAACAGCTTGAGTTGAACTCGCTAGACCGAGAGCTACAGGCAGCAGAAACCCAACACTCCACGGACCCCACCACTGACACATCAAATACCCTACAACTAGCGCAGAGACGGCATAAAGCGTACCTAACAGAGCTGACCACACAGCAGATAGAATCCACGCGACATAAGATCTATGATGTAGGGAACAAAGCTGGTATATTGCTGTCCTGGCTGGACAAGAGGGATAAAGGGGACAAATGGGTGGCACAACTATGTACTGATGAAGGACGAGTGATAACTGATCCACGAGAGATAGTGCAGGCACTGGAAAGTCATTTTCAAACAGTTTATACATCACCCAGTACCATGACAATGGAGGAGGCACTGACTTATGTGCAAGTTCTGGATATGCCCAGGCTGGCCCCAGATGCAGTAAACTAACTTGAGGCAGATCTTACAGTAGAGGAGCTACAGGCAGCAATCGGGGCGCTGCAGTCCGGTAAAGCTGTAGGGCCAAACGGTATACCTGTAGAGCTTTATAAGAAAACGGTTGGCACCATCGCCCCGCATTTGCTTAACATGTTCACAGACAGTTTAGAAGTGGGCGAACTTCCATTGGACCAACGTGTAGCTACTATAGTGGCTATCCCAAAACCGGGGAAACCAGCTGATTAATGCACTTCCTACCGCCCTATATCATTACTAAAAGCGGAGGCTAAGATCATAGCAAAACGGTTAGTGACTAGACTAACGCCCCACTTATTGACAATTATACATCAAGACCAGTCTGGTTTCATGCCGGGCAGGAATACAGCTCTTAATCTGAGACGACCACACTGTGTCCTAGCCTGCGCAGTTTATTTACAAGAACCAGCAGTAGCGCGGTCATTGGACGCACAGATGGCATTTGGCATGGTTGAATGGCCTTTTTTGTTCGCAGTGTTGCGCCACCTAGGCTTTGGGCCAAAGTTTTGTGAGTGGATAGGGCTCCTATACTCTAAACCCATGGCTCATGTTACTGCTAATGGCCACATGTCTGAGGACTTTCCCCTGTCGCGAGGCACGCGCCAGTGTTGTCCCCTGTCGCCGCTGCTCTTCGCACTAGCACTGGAGCCGCTGGCAGCACGGATATGGTGATAAAGGGACTCAAGTGGACTCACAACTGGGAAGACCGCATCTCCCTATACGCGGATGATGTGTTGCTCTATCTATCCTCTCCAAGGCGCTCCATTCTTACCCTTCATAACATCTCTGAAATCTTTGGGAGGGCATCAGGATACACCATTAACTTGTCCAAATCTGTACTCTACGTATTGCATGGTCCTCTACCGCAACTCCCGATGGACTGCCCACTTATGATAACGGAGGATACATTTAAATATCTGGGCATATTTGTAACTTCTGACTCGGCGCAATTCCTTAAACTAAACATGCAGCCATTTCTAGATCGCCTTAAAAGAGATGTGTGCCATTGGGGTACCCTGCCGCTAACTCTGCTGGAGAAAGTAGCACTTTTCAAAATGATGTCCCTACTCGCTTTTTATACGTGTTGGAAAACACACCGTTTCAGGTGCCACCCTCCTTCTTCCGCACCATCACGGCGCAGGTCTCCAGCTTTCTATGGGGCAATAAGACTGCACGTATAGCACAGTCAAAGCTGACAAGAGGCTGGTATGATGGAGGGATAGCACTCCCCAATATTCAGCTTTACTATTGGCCTGCGCAGTTGAAAGTAATTAACCAGTGGCTTCTTGCCCCAAAGTCGGACCCGGCATTTAAGGTGGACAGGGAATAGCTAGGCATGAGAGGAATGCTCTACCCCCTCTATGATAAAAAGTTGGCCGGTGCACTTATTGGATCGTTAAAACACACCATGAACATATGGCACGCTGCCCAGGCCAAATTAGGTTGGCACGGGACACTGACCCAGCTAACACCGCTATGGGATATAAAGCGCCTGGGTAGACTCAGGAATAGGAAGGGCTTCGACAGATGGGACGACATCGGTATATCTATGGTGGGGGACATATGGCACAAGGGTGACATAATCCCATTTACACATCTTCAGCAGCAATGCTCACTGGCTCCCACGGAGCTCTTCAGATACACGCAGATCAGACACGCATTAATGTCAGCGCTTCCACCTGGCACAGAAGTCCCTAAGGCATCCCCTATGGAGGACAGGTTATTGACAGAACATATGCCAAAAATAGCCACATCACTAACATATCGCAAGTTGGTTAACAATTTGCCAGACCCGATGGGAACCCTACGGGGCAAATGGTCTCATGAGCTATGCAAATTCCAGGATTCGGAATGGCAAGAGACGCTAGCCTCCCCAAGAGAGGTGGGTATACCCTCACGGCTCCGACTGGAGCAGCTTCATATTCTGCACAGATCATATTACACTAGGCACACATTGCACAAGATAGGCAGGGCGACACACCCCTTCTGCCTGCGTGGATGCGAGGATATAGGTACCTTTCTACATACACTATGCGAATGCCCCAAAATCAAGGAATACTGGACTCTAGTGATGAGAACTATGTCCCAGTCGGCGGGGGTATCACTGATGCCAGAACCCAAAGGATGTTTGCTTAATGTGTGAGAACCGAATGACCCGACACGACAGGCGCAGGACTGGGCCACATTGGGCTCAAAAGTGGGGGGCTGTAGAGGTGCCAACGCTTGCCGCGTGGGGAAGAGACATGGACGCGGCTATGTTTGCTGAACGAATGGTATTTATTAGTAGGGGGTGCACTCAAAAGTGGAGTACAATCTGGGGGGCATGGAATACCTTCAGAGGGGACATATGCGAACCACCACCAGTGCAGGACGATGAGAATTTGGTTTGGAAGAATAATAATCTACTTGCGGGCTGCAGGGGGGGCTATGGTCACAACAATGTATGATGGCTGGACATGAGTCTCTCTGACTGTGCTACTATGTACTGTGATCATATATATTGCTGGAACGTTAAATGTACAATTTACCATTGCATTGTTCTTGAAAACAATAAAAATTAAAAAAAATAAAAAAGTGTTTCCAAAGTATAGGTTTTGGGAATACGCAGATTACAGTGCAAACATTTTGTTATAACTATCCATTAAAAGCACTCACTCCACAGCTCAGCCTGGAATGTCCTTATGATATATCTCAAAAAGAAAAAATATTTGTCATCAGAAATCTTACAAGTGACTCCATTAATTAACAACTATACAGGCATCCAAGCAGCCTTTACATTGGCAGATTAACCAATTGTACACATGTACATTTCCTTCAGGAACCCTGGCAAGAAGGCTGTTTCTAGGCTAGTCATATACCCCACAGGAGTCTCACTTCCTTCCACTTCTGCGGAGCAATCTCAGACTTAATCTTTGCCTTTTAGGTGAAAGGTTAAATTTATGGACAAATGGACATTGGGGCCTTCTTTACAGACAGTACATGAAAATTACGGACGGGTGGTCACCCTAAGTGTGATAGGTCAGTTAACTATGTTGTTACTGCCGGCAGATGTCACACTGCTAGATGCCCCCTCACATAAGTAATGGTTGGAAACCAGCTCATCAGTTAAGCTTGAGCTTTGTTTCCAGACCATACTTAGGCTTCTCCAACAGAAATTGCCCCACACGAATCCAGCCCTTATACCGCACCTTCATAACCAAGAAGGCAGTAGAGATGAGCCTCTCAATGTTCCTTCTTCATACTTGCATTCCCTATCTCTTAAACACTTCCTGCTGTAAAGATATATACAATAATAATAAGCACTGTATTGTCCCAATGCCTTCTCTAAAACCCTAAATAATCAGTCTGTAAAGAGAACATTTCCTACAAGAAGTATCTTAACAGGAACATATGCAAGGTCCGTTATTTGCTTTCTAAACAAAATATATCCAAAATACTGACACTTTGGGGAAAGTTGTTATAGCATATTATATTTTGTTTTAGGACAACTCTAAAAAACACTTCTTGATAGAGCACTTGATAAATGCTCACAATTGTGACAAACAACTGAACTGAGGCACAGTGATGTAAAGAGATTTGCCTAAGAATGCAAAGTGTGGTCAAGTGGAAAGGTCAGACCGCAAGCAGTCTCCTGGTGCTTTCAACCTGCTTGCAGGTTTTTTGGGGGGGTAGGGCCGGTGTGAAATCCATGGGTGATCCCGGAAAGTTGATAATTTCCAGAGAGAAGCCAGGATTCTGAATTAATCACGGGATCATTTGTATAGATCCCTGAATATTTTACCAGAAAAAGGAATTTCTAAAATACAAAAATCAGCTTTGATCTACCTTCTGCTAACGGGAGAGCACCCCTTCCTGACGTTTACAGCTGATAAATAAGTGCAGACACTCAGTCTTCCAGCTTGGGTCTGATGAGAGCAGTGAGCAACCAGACTTCCACTGTTCAGGTTATCTTTCCAGGAGCCCTCCACCATCATTTGTTTCACAATAGAAAAGTCTTCATTTCTGCAGGGGCCTGACACTCTTCGACCTAGCGGACTTTTTCTCCAAATATCAGATCTGGCTACATTTAGCTTGAAAAGGTAAAGCCTTGTAATGGCAAGATAGATGGTACCCGAAAAAGCTTTGGACCAGATTATAGTGTCTTATGCCACCATTGTCCTAAATGGCTACTGAACATTGGCTGATTTGTACAATTTTCATAAAAGATAAAACAAAATGTAAATGTGTTATTCATCAAATGATGTCAAATGTTTTTACTGTGAAGCATCCAGGGCCAGGGGAATGGTCTAACATCTAATGGTCAAGTGGCATCCTTGAGTCAAAGACATATCTGAATCACTACCTCTCTGAAATTTCAGTTGGAGGCACGAGCTTGAAGCCAGGGTAAAGCATGCTTTTTTTCACATATGGAGTCTCAGAATCAGTTACAACTTCCAGTTACTTGTGAGGATTCTCAAGTTGATCACAGAAGAAACAAGCATTTGCAATGCAATCGGTCTCACCTTTGGGACCTTATATGTATTTAGCTATGCAGCACATTGGCCTGGGTGCTGGAACATCTACTGTTCTTTGACATGGAGGGAAAGTAAGCACCAAACTGCGTGACACGGCAGGCAGGTATGGGAACACATGGAGACAAATATTGCCTTTCAGCAGGAAATGGTATAGTCCAAAGCGGTTTTTAATATAAAATCAGGGCTTTTGGTGGTCATATCACTGAAAATACAAGATTTGGAAAAAATCTTATTGTCTACGGGTGCTTGTGGAAGACAATTTCTATGGACTGGAATCTAGAGAATGATAAAGTGATTCTGGTATTTTAATGACCTCTGCTGGTCGTTTTCTATTAAGACAGTTAAACAGAGGCAGTTGAACAGAAAACAATGTCTCTCAGCGGAAGCAGACAAGTCCTAGGGCTGATCTCCAGAGCCCACAAAGTGCATACACATACAAGCATTTGCAATGCAATATGTCCTGGCTTATGAGGGGTGAAACCGGTCCTAGGATGCTTGTTTCTGATCCAGGGAGGACCTGGCTTGGTAGTTCAGGCTGGACTGTTCCTGTGAGGCACAGGGTCAAGACTGATTTGCATATGGCCAGCTCTAAACTGGGGTGGCATGGTGAGCAAAAGAATGATGGATTTAACGCAGATTTCTTGACTGGGGGTGAATGTTTTGATTTGCTCTGCATTCCGTCCATTTTCGTCTTAAGTGTGCCGGGTATGCTCAGATGTGGACCCAGGGCTCACTATGCCACTGGATTTAAACTATCCTGGCTGATGAGGGGTGAAACCCCGAAACCGGTACTAGGGTGCTTGTTTCTGGTCCATGGAGGACCTAGCTTGGTAGTTCGGGCTGGACTGTTCCGATGAGGCACAGGGTCAAGACTGATTTGTATATGGCCTGGTCTAAACTGGGGTTAACCCAGATCTCTTGACTGGGGTGAATGTTTTGATTTTTTTCTGCATCTTTGCTAATTCACCTAGTGTGCATGAATGATTTAGTTGGGAGAACCTGGTAACTAACTTGAAGCCTAAAGCATGTGTTCCTCATCGCCCATCCCAACCTTGCTCGGTATTCGTGATACACTGCTACTGTAGCCAGACTCCATACTGGAAGCCTGTTATCTGTCCTTCACGGAACTAGATTAATAACAGCTTGGCCCCGGAGACGTGTCTAGCAGGGAATAGACTTACAGTTGTTTTTACAATTAGGATTAGGGATTATGATCTTTATATCACAAGAGTTATCTATTAGGATCACGAATTTCAGCACATGTTGTTTTCACCAAAAGTCATCCTCAAGATTAGGACTCTATTGCATTGTTTACTTCACTGTACAAACCTCTCTATGTTATTAACTGTGTCCAAACGTCAGTGGCAGTACTTCATGGAAATATATCAGCACATAAGTATTGTTTATGGCACACTGCCATCAGGGAAAGTGAATACATGTCTGACCTGGGGAAGGAGCTTAAGTGCAGTACCAACGGATGCTTTTCATGCTACCATTATCCCCTTAGCACCTTGAACACAAACCAAGATTGAAAAGTTATTTTCTAATAATAAAGGTATTACTTGTTAGCAAAAACTATTGGCAATCCTCAGTGTTATTCAGTTACTTCATCGACTCTTCATTGTATTTCAGTATATATATATATATATATATATATATATATATATATATATATATATATATATATATATATATATATATATATATATATATATATATATATTTTCCATTGCCGGTTCCCTTTGCCACTCAAACAGCGCTCAAAACGGGTGCGGCGCCCTGCAGCTGAACCACGCTGCTAATCCATTTTCCACAGCTCCCTCACGTACGAAACAAATGGGTCGCACTCCGCGGGTATTTTGCAATTTTTTTTATTTTCTCATTACATTCCACAGGCAGATGTTACGATCTACGCGTTTCGGTATTTCAAATACCTTGCTCATGATCAACCGTTCACTTGACTCCCCCTCCATGATATACTTGCATTACATTGTATTCATTACATCACTTCCTGTTAGGGGTTTGTCAGTGCCTCTTAGCTTTATGGGACATGTAGTTTTTTACCAAAATGTTAACCTTACTCCATATTTGCCCAATTTTTGCAATTTTCCATCACATTGATTATGATTTGAGATATTCTGACACGTTAGTGATGCTAGGATCCCTCTAGTGGGATTGATTAATTAGTTTTTCATTTCATGTTTAATTTGATGACCAGTTTACCTCCGTTAGTACATAAGCAGTTACAATATTTACTACTGATATTTTCCCTCTAGTGGGATGACATTACGTGTTTGATTTGATAGTCTTAATTCAGAACCAGTGACTTAGGTATCTTTGATTGCTAAAATTTAAACTCTTATTGCCCCTTAATGGGACTACCTTCTAGTCACCAATGTTTCACCATATTGCTTTTTTCTAGGTTCATATCATAGTGTTAGAGTCCCGCTTATGAAATTCAGACATTAGTAACATTTCCATTCTCATCATTATACATTTTGCGTGTCATACCCAGTCATGATACTGTGAGTATATATTGGGCAACCAACAATTTATCAAAGCGAAACTCTCACAAATGTGTGTATAACTCTTCAGACTGGTTCAACCCATAGGGCGTTCAGGTTCGTAGGTTTAGGATATGGCGGGATTCCTTTTGTCTCAAGAGCCTTTCTCTGTCTCCCCCTCTTTCTTTCTTGGGGACACTTTCCAGACCAAAGAATTTTAATTGGCTCCAGTCACTTCGATGATACAGTTCCATGTGTTTAGCTATTGCATTAGCCTTGTCTTTATGAATGGTCGCACGAACGTGCTCAAGGATGCGTTTTTTCAGTTCGCACACTGTGCTGCCCACATACCTCATGGGGCATTCTCTCTATCCATCTCTCTCTCTATCTCTCCTCCCTCTCTCTCACTCACTCTCTCCTTTCTCTCCTTTCTCTCTCATCTGTTGATCGTACTCCCCCACACACAACCGCCTAAACACATCCCCACACACACAACCCCCCACACAAACCCCCCACACACACCCCCCCATGCACAACCCCCCACACACACACCCCCATGCACAACCCCCACACACACACAACCCCCAACACACACACAACCCCCCAACACACACACAACCCCCCCACACACACACACACAACCCCCCACACACAGAACCATCTATCGATCTATCTATGGCCTCACTCTATCTATCTATCGCCCTCACTCTATCTATCGCCCTCACTCTATCTATCGCCCTCACTCTATCGTATCGCCCTTGCTCTATCGCCCTCACTCTATCCATCTATCGCCCTCTCTCTATATGTCCATCTATCTATCGCCCTCACTATCTGTCTATCTATCGCACTCACTCGATCGATCGCCTTCCCTCTATCTATTGCCCTCCCTCTATCTATCGCCATCCGTCGATCTATCTATCTATTGCATCCTCACAGCATCACTCGGCACCAACACAGAATCACTCAGGGCACCACAACATCACTCAGGGGCACCACATCACTCAGGGGCACCACAACATCACTCAGGGGCACCACAACCTCACTCAGGGGCATCACAACATCACTATGCGCTACCACAGCATCATTGAACGCCACAGCATCACTCGTCGCCACCACCACACTCAGTGCCACCACAGCATCAATCTGTGCAACCATTCAACAACAACTGGTTCAAATATGTTCTCTCAATGTTTCAAGCTTTATTACAAATGTCACAAAAATATGTTAATATTTCACTTCTGTTCTTGGATTTTAGTTACAATAAAATACACTGAACATAATCTTCACAAAACATCTAAGTCACGTAAATACAACACATATTGCATTACAAATGCTATAGGTGTCACATTTGCGAAAGTTAAAACTATTGGTATTGTAAATGACAAAGCTATTCATTTCGCTATTTTCAAAACCAACACAAATAAAATATTTGTCATTTACAATGCCAATAGCTCAAACTTTCCTAATGCGAGACCTATTGCATTGCAAATGCTTGTTAAAACTGTGTTTACAAGTTCCCTATACAAGTGCATGTGGCTCTCGTCCCACCCTCTCTTTCTCCTTCCCTGCTCCCACCATTGTTGCTCTTGCTACCCTCCACCCACATGCTCTCCATTACATCGGTGTTCCCGCCCTACTTCCAGAAACCTCCATTGTGTGGCTTACCCCCATACATTCCCCGCTTTCCAATATGTTGCTGCTCCATCCCTTCTCCCCCACAGCTCCTTCATGTTGCTCACACACCACCACCCCTCTATAGTGTTGCTGTTCTCCAACTCCTCCCCCACACCTCATTTTTGTTGCTTGCCCTCCTCACCATGTCCATTGTGTTGCTAACCCTATCTCCCCATGGTTCCCCCTTTGCCCTCTTCATCCCTCCCATCCCTCACAAAAAAAACATTAAACACAGCCAAATAGCTCTTACCGATGCAAGTGCTATTTGGCTTTGTTTAATGTTTTAGACGCCCTGCACAGCAACATAGCTGATGTAGTATGGCTTAAAGAAACAAAAGGGCACTAAGACGAGGTCAATGTTGGCTGTGTCATAGTGCTGTTTTTTCTTCTTAATGTTAAGCCATGTTGTACAGCAGCTTGTACTGCTAAGCAAAAGGTTTAAAAAAAAACATTGACAAAGTCCATAGATCGTGCATAGGTGAAACCTGTTAGCTTTGCCAGTGCTTGCTTGACTTTCTCTTTTTTGCATTGGACCAAAGACAAACATAAGACTCGGTACCCAGAAACAAGAGCAAATGGCCGCCACGTGCAGCCTCCAGCATACATTAAGTACTGAGCAGGAGTTGATTGGGAGACAGAGATAAGACAGTGTGAATATTGACATTAAAGTAATCACACACTTAAAGACGCATCCAGCTACAGCACAGGCATGTTGCCTAGCATCGGTTTTCTTCCCTTTATTCTCTTCCATCTCATGTTGGTAGAATACAAAAAGTGAAAGTTTGGCAGAGAAAGAGTGTATTAGCTGCCATGTAGACCCACAAAGATGGTACTCCCAGAACGCCTCTGGATTTGGTAGAATACAAAAAGTGAAAGTTTGGCAGAGAAAGAGTGTATTAGCTGCCATGTAGACCCACAAAGATGGTACTCCCAGAACGCCTCTGGATTTTGGAATTTTGATGCGTGTGACCGAGGAGCTGGCACACACATGGAGGAACACTATGTTCTTGGAAGTATGCATTGGCCACTCAAGTGGAGTGGAACAAGTAATGCAGGAACAATTCCTGCTGGGAAGGCGCAAACAGGCATCTGGCTGGCAACTGCATTGCGCATCAAGGGAGGGCTTCACATACCAAGGTGGCAGCCTGAAAGAATGTACTGTGCCATCACCGACAAAGAGAAGATTCCGTCCGATCTATAAGACCTCTAGCAGAAGAGGACAGAAACATTTATGTCCCATTTAAAAGCAGTGAAATCAGAAATGACTCCATTGATCACAAACCTAGCCAAAGATTGCAGTCTATAGGAAATCGAGCAGCAGCAAAAAAGAGACAATCTCATCTCTTGAACAAGCACCAGAACACACTCATGAGACATCAACCATCTAGGAGGAGGAAATGAGAACAAGAGAGAAATGTAATGATTTAGAAAACAGATCCAAGAAGGATAATATTAGCCTACAGAATGTGAAAGGTAAAACAGAGGGTGCAGATAGTGAAAGTTTTTGCAATTACCTCTTCAGAACAAACTCCATGGAGGGATAATAATTTGCAGTGATCATTGCAAGAGCTCATACAGGATCGACTGGAGAATGACCTAAAGACATGTTGGTGAATCTGAGCTCATCATCACTGAAAAGTAGGATTCTCAGACAAGGGAATTAGAAGTGTACTCTATCAAGAGTTCTTTCAGTGTATAAAGATAGCCCTGCTACGGATCACAAGAGAACAGAGGAACCGCAAAATACGATATAGGTGGAGCTTCCACTTGCATTTTGGTTTCAAGCAAATTCAAACACATGGGAGAGGGACAAGTGGGCTAGAGATGAGAAAGAACGCTTAACCACAAGTCAGAAAAAGACAGCTTCACTGCATAAACTCAGGGGTCGGTGGGTGTTTTTTACTCTTTATGCACTACTGACAGTGGTTCCAGTATACAAATGTGTACACACGTTTGCAAAGTTTAACAATATGAGGCTACGGATAAAGCTTCCAGGATGCTCTCTGGTTGGATGCAAATATATGCAAAAGCTTGAAAGCAAGATTGAGGATTCTTTGCTTAAAAAAAAATGCAACCAGAAACAAACCTTTTTTATAAAATTCTGTGAAATTTTAGGCACCATTTCTTTGAAACATCATTTGATAAAATATGTTGATGCATGCTAGTATTTCCAAAAATATTAATAATGGAAAATCAGCGTAACCAGTTTCGACACAATTATATGAAACATGACAATAAACAAGCATTGCCAAAGCCAATAGGTATGACACTGATGGACAAACATTTGGTATTGTTAATGCGGCTCTTGTTTTTACATGATTTTTGTACAACTTTATTGTTTTGGGAGTTGCTGGTCCCTCATCATTATAACAAACATTGGCAAAAAACTAAATATGTTTTGTGTTAAAAAACACACATTGCCACAGTAGTATCTGGCACTGAACAAAACTACTTTGTGTGCCAAAATGCTCCTTGTGAAAGAGCAGAATGCGGTCACTCACAGTGAAGCCCGCCAGTAGATGGAGAGAGACATAATTTTATAAAAACAAAAAGCCCTTGTTCACGCCAGACCTAAATAGGCACCCAATCCTTGAAGAACGTCACAAAAGTATAGTCATGATATATAACCTTGCTTCAGTGAAGATTTACGGTAGGTCAGGAAATTGTACTCATAGAAAATAGTAGTGAACTGCATTTTAGCCTGAGCCAATATGCATATGTAGATTTGCTCATGCGAAAATCTGTTGAGCAGTAATAAGTTCACTTTCCCACCAACCACTTTTTCCCCCCAACCCTGGAATTTTCAGCCTCTCTCTGTATGGTAAAATACTAGAGACCGGCTGATCAGAAGGGCATTCCAACCATTGGGAACTATTGCTTACCACTACCTTCGGCCCCAGTATGTAGATCGGCGGAATGGAGGCAGAATAAGTGAATTGCTAGTATTCAAACCTACTAAGGTATGAGCTCTGGTATAATTAGAGAGGCTATTATCAGTGCTCTTATATAACGAAATTGATGTCAAAATGTGCCGCCGTACTATATGGCACCAAAGGTACAAGTGTATTTTGTTACAGCTCAAGAAGATTTATGAAGCAACCTGTCCCATGGACTGATAGATATTTTATTAAATTCCACAACCCCGAAGGACAAAGATTATAATTGCCAAGTGGCCAACAAAAACATCTAAATAATATCACCATAAGTTATGCTACAGAATTGAAATAGAATTGATACTTTGTACAAGTAACATATTCCTGCAATGTATGGCTTTAGGTCGACAGTTCTCAAGAAACCGATCATCAAGACCGGCAAATGCTGCAATGATCGCAATTGCCCCCTGAGAAACATGCAGCTTAACTTCAATTATGTAAACTGCCAAGTGGCAAATGCAATATGCACAGGGCACAAAGCCCAAGTCTTATGGCTAAAACATCAAAATCTAATGACATAACCCAAGCATAACTTACGAATGTGCAGTAGCATAGAGTGGAGCAGAGTATATTGTTTCAGAGTAGAGTGAAGTGGTGTGAAGCAGGGTAGAGTCGAGCTGTGCAGGGTGCAGTAGAGTGGTGTAGAGTGCAGTGGTATAGAGTGCAGTAGAGTGGTGTAGAGTGCATTAGTGTGGCGTAGAGTGCAGTAGAGTGGCAGAGTACAGTTGTGCGGGGCAGAGTGCAGTAGAGTGGCAGAGTACAGTTGTGCGGGGCAGAGTGCAGTAGAGTGGCAGAGTACAGTTGTGCGGGGCAGAGTGCAGTAGAGTAGCAGAGTACAGTTGTGCGGGGCAGAGTGCAGTAGAGTGGCAGAGTACAGTTGTGCGGGGAAGAGTGCAGTAGAGTGGCAGAGTACAGTTGTGCGGGGCAGAGTGCAGTAGAGTGGCAGAGTACAGTTGTGCGGGGCAGAGTGCAGCGGGGCAGAGTGCAGCGGGGCAGAGTGCAGCGGGGCAGAGTGCAGCGGGGCAGAGTGCAGCGGGGCAGAGTGCAGCGGGGCAGAGTGCAGCGGGGCAGAGTGCAGCGGGGCAGAGTGCAGCGGGGCAGAGTAGAGTGGCATGGAGTTCAGTGGCAGAGAGTGCAGTGTTGCATAGTAGAGGGTCACAGAGCGCAGTGGTGTTGAGTAGAGTGGGATAGGGTGCAGAGTAGAGTGGCACTGAGAGCAGTGGTGCAGGGTAAAGTGGTGTAAACTGGTGTGGTGCAGGGTAGATTGGAGTAACGCAGGGTGGAGAGGAATAGAGTAGAGTGGCAGAGTGCAGTGGTGTAAAGTGTTGTGGCATAGAGTAGAGTGAAGCAGAGTAGAGTGGCATAGAGTACAGTGGCATAGAACCCAGAGTTGCAGAGTTGAATGGCATAAAGTTTATTGGCATGGAGTTCAGTGGCGGAGAGTGAAGTGTGGCAGAATAGAGTGTCAGAGGGCCTTGGTATATAGTGCGTTGGCTTATACAGCAGTGGCACAGAGCAGATTGGCATACAGTGGTGGACAGTGCATTGGCTTTGAGTAAAGTGGTGTAGAGTAAAGTGGTGCAGAGTAAAGTAGAGTTGGTAGAGTGGTGCAGTGTAGATTGCTGTAGCATACAGTAAAGTGGCATAGAGTGCAGTGGCGCAAAGTAGATTGTTTCAGAGTAGAGTGACGTGGCGAAGAGTGGAGTGGAGCAGGGTATGGTGCAGTGACAGAGTAGAGTGGCCTACAGTACAGTGGTACAGAGTAGATTAGAGTGGCTTTCAGTGGACTGGGGTAGAGTGCACTGGCATACAGTGGAGTGGTAACGAGTAGAGTGCAATGGCGCAGAGTGGAGATGCTCAGAGTGGAGTGGTCTAAGTAGGAGTGACGCAGAATGGAGTGCAGTGGCATGGAGTGATGCAGAGTAGAGTGGCGTAAAGTGGAGTATGCATGGTGTGGTAGCGCACTGCCTTTATGAACGCACATCTTTAATTGAAATGACCACTCCATTGGCACAGACATACAGTTTTATTGATAAAAGTATACAACACACAAACAATAATTTGTGGAAATGTCATCACCTAGTATATTGATTGGTTTTGATCATATTAAAATATGTTTCCACCATCCTTCAGAATTACCAAAAAATGTGTTTCATTTGTGCTTTCCTAATTCGAATATATTCTTAAATATCTGCATTGTTCATTTACAGACATTTACATTTTGTTATGTGCTAGAAAAAAAATAACATTCTACAGCCTTCCTCCAGTACACCCCAGTAGCCAGCATGATTGTCACATAAATCCTCTTACTTTGAAGTTGGAGAAAGAAAAGAAAACACAAAGCTCCCTTGGAAGACAGAGCATAGCATTTGACTTTAGTCTTTGAATGCACAGTAATGTGACAATATGAGAAAAATATTTAAAGGAATGTTTACAGATATAGAATACTGGTGGAAGGATACAATAAACTAGGAATGCTTTATGGAAGGGAGCCAAGGATAACCAATATGCGGAATGCATTCCAAGGGAAGCTTCAATGAATAAGGGAAAACCTTCTGAGATTACTATGCTAATCATTATGAGGAGAGAAATAGATAAGATCCAACTTTTGGCATTTATGGTCCCGCTATTTGCACCTAGAATGAAAAACTCTAGTGTTCAAGGCAAACCGCTTCAACGATATCCACTTATTTTACTTTCCATCCCCTCATCATAATAGATGAAATAAAACTCATGACCAAAATAAAACTATTTATCTGTGCCCTCAGCAACCTAGTATGTTCCCACATGACACTGACCACCATTCATAGGCAATTACATGCTGTGAATAGATTTAACTTTTTACGCAAAGACAATCAAACTTACCTGCAAATACTTTAAAGACGGCATCCATGGTCATAGTGTTTAACCAAACCAAAATTAGTCCTGGACCTGGACTAAGAGGTACGTCCCAATACTAACACTCACTAGGAGGAGTACCTCTTTTCATCCATTAAAGTGGAGCAGGAAAAACAATCCACCTTTCTGTACTTAAAACAAGGCATTGGGCATGTTCCATAAACACCAAGGTACTTAAATTAATATTGAATTCCCTTTATTACAGCAACATTTTGCTCTCTGTATAGAAGCCTTTTCTTCACATAGTTGACATTCCAGGTCCATATAGAGAATATACTTTGGCTCACAAGATTATAAAATTGCACTTTATACAGGTGAAATCCTCCTAACCCTTGGGGACCATGATACTTCACTACCCAAACTCATAAGGCAAATAAAGGCATTTCAAATGGTTGTTTGAAAGAAGATTCACATAGAACTTTCAAAGGTATTGAAACATCTATCCTCCATTACACAGGGTGCAGAAACTCTGGAATAAGTTCACGTTTCAGGAGGCCAGTTCATATTTTAAATACGTGGAAATTCAAGTAACACATGTATATCGCATTTATACTAAATCAATTTCCCTCCCCTACTTGAAGATATAAAGATTTGAGTAGGTCAACTATAACATTTCTGAATAGGCGAAATAAAAGGCAACTAAAATGAATATCTTGTCAAGATCCTTTTTTGGCCAGATACAAAAAATGTGTGTCTACATTTGTCTTGGAAGGCACTAGATATAGAGTCCTGCTACAACTTTGACAACACACAAAACTGAGGGGGGGAGGGGCAAGCCTTGACAAATTTCCATATGTACTGTGCAGCGGAATTACTACGGGTCAAATCTGTACGGTGCAAAATGGAAAAAGACTAGATTTTGCTTTTTAGGGACCTTGAAGCGGTGGCCAGACAATTAATGGTCCTAATTTGGTTATACAAACATGAGACAGCCCAAACTGATATTTGAGCCTGTTGGCTAATACAACGCTAGGGTTATGAGACACAGTAGCTGAGAAAATAGGCCTAACTAAATTTTTTTCCTGAGTATAGACTTACATGACTTTAATGATAGCTTTACAAATCCGCTACACCATGGGCCAATACATAAGTGAAAGATGCAGGATGATTTTGAATCAAAATGCAACAATAAAATTCTTTATGCAATATTTTTTTTAAAAGAATTCAGCCTAAGGTGAAACTGAGAGACTCTACTATGTGCAGTTGCGCCACTGGATGCTCAATAACCATATAAAGGATGCAGCCAGAAGAAAAAAAAGAGTATCTGATAAATCGGTAAGGGAGCGGATAAAGTCCAAGAGGATGATATTCAAGTTGCATACATTACTCATGGATGTCCTTCCTACAGACTCGTGGGTGCACAAATATTTGGGAAAAGTACATACACAAACAATGTAAACGCTTCCTCACCAATGTTTAATTTGTATAAGAATAAGTGCAGGTTGCCTAAGTTTTGTTCAAAACCCACGGCTGGCTCTATCAAAGGTTAGTACCAAGGCAGCAAGCATAGTCTTTATTCCCCCTCATAATTCTTTACTATCAGGCAAGCCTTGCTCTTTATCTCGCTCTTGTGGGTTCTGTTTCATTCTTCCCTTTTTCCTGTTTTCAGTCTCTCTCTTCCTCTGTTTTCCCCTTTAGTGTGTTTCTCTTGCTTGCTCTGAATCAATGTCCGTTAAGGAAAAATGAGTGTGGTACTAAAAAATGAGTGGCAGTGGGCCCCACTTGCAACTAGCTCAAATTAAGCACTGCCACCCCGCCAAGACTTGGAAAGCTAGAGGAGAGCTATCTACAAGAGTGCTACTTGTATCAGAAATTATGAGATACTTTATATGTCTATTTATGAGCAGCATTATGCTTCTAAAACCCATTGCATGTATTCCAACACTATTCATTACTGCTGGAGAAGACTAAAGTAGCTAGGCGATACACTGAATGCTTGTTGGAGCTGCTCTCGCTCTGGTAGGAGTCCAAAACATTACCAAAAAAATGAGGTTATTCATGCCCTAACCCCCTGGTCTATTCCTACTGATCCTTAGACTCACGGGCTACAGGGGACTTTTGAAGGCAGACTGGTTCCTGAGGTTGCAACGTCTGTGAGTAGCAAAACTGGCAATTGCCTTCAATGGAAAAAGAGGGAGCCCACACACCATGACCCAGTGATTCTATAGAAGTTTGCCATTTTTGTCTTGGAACATCAGTTTTGCAATAGCGAGACCCACCTCCATTTTGATAATATATGGAGATCACTGTTGGACTTCCTCTTCATGGGCATCCCTTACACTGGCACACCCTCCTAGAAGGAGCCCCCTAGTGATTTTTTTTCTCACAACCCGCCAAACTGGGAGGCAGGGGAGTCCTGGGGTTGTTCTTCTGGGAGACAACTGTTCTGTGTGTTGGCCGACTGACTCTATTGGTGGGCAAATTGGTATGGTAATTGGAGTCTCAAAGCAGTGGGAAGATTGTGGAGAGGGGTAGGATTGTTTTTCTTTTTCTCTTGTGGTATTTTGGTGGGTTTTTAAAAGGTGGACTCTATGAGATTTCTGTAAAGCTGAAGCCTAGTGTTCCTCTTTATAATAAAAATAAGAATAGTTCTGAAAAAATGAAGGTCCATATTAACCACACCAAAGACAGTAAACTGTAGAACATCAATCTTTATGACAAATGAAGGTGCCTTAAGGAGGAAGTGACAACGTTTCAACCACTTACCCCCATTAAGCATCCTAGCTTAGGGAACCACAGAGAAGAAAAACAGAACACTGAATAACAGGAGGTTTTCAACATGATGTTCCGAATGACATCAAATAGAGAATGAGAGCAAAGCTCGAGTTATCTATAATGGCTCCTAAAACCTCAAGTTGAAAAACATTCTCATTATCCAAAATGTACCCACTTATAATTTGATGTTCTAAATGTCCCCTCCAAAATCATCTGCCCCAGTTTCCACCACATACGCAGGGGAGGAAGAGTAATGGCAGAGCCATATATAACATCAAATAAAAAAAAAACTGGCCTCCTGTTACCTTTACCCCCCTCAACATATATACTCCTTTGCCCCAAATTGAAAAATAAATACCTGGCCTCCTGTCAGCCACCCCCTCCACCCTTTGTGCCAAATGGTCCCTTCCTTGCCCAAAGTCATGCCCTCCACTCTCACGCAGAGCTGGCATTACGCCTACAACTGATACCTGAGAATGTTAATGTTATTAGTACTTCTATTACACAAAAATACCCCTGGTCTCTTGGCGCTTTCCTGAAGGTTGTACTAACATGCAAATGCCAGGCCTGTGTGAATAAGACATTTTTCAGGCATTTCCGAAAGCGAAGGAGGGCGGTTTCTTTAATCAAGCCTTCCGGTTATCCGTTCCCGTCTGGGATATCAAAACTGAAAAAGACTTGCCGCCTACAGTTGCCTTATTGAAACACATGCATGTCAGCAAGATCGCTTCAGAACGTAAACAGCAACATTCCCCAATATAAACTGGCACAGTACCATGCAGTGTCTTGTGGGCATTGCACAAGCCCTTAAACATAACCCTCTTTTTCACTGGCAACCAGTGGAGTTGTTGCAACAGCAGGGTGGCTTAAACCCATCTTGGTAAATTAAACAACATTCTTGCTGCATCATTCATTGTCACCTGGAGCTTGCCCAGCAGCTTATTGGGAAGGCCAATATACAGGGCATTTCCAGAATACAGTTGTGACAAAATCATTGCCGTCACCACAGTACACATGTTTGAGAATGACGGAATTGGAACCAGTTTCCAGAGTGGTCTCAGGAGACCTGAGCAGCTTCCACACACTGCTGGCACCTGCTTGGACATGGACAGATTGTTGTCCAGCTTGATACTCAGAGTTTTTACTGTTGGTATTGTACCGGGAGGGGGGGGGGGACTAACTCCAGGGGCCAGAAGCTATCTATCCATGGATTCCCCTTTATAGTAATTTACAGCACTTCGGTCTTGTCTGGATTGAGCTTGAAAGAGTTAGCTGTCATCAAGTTCACAGTGAACCACAAGATATTCTGCATGTTCAACTGTGACTGTTTAGAACACTCGATCCGTAAGACCAACTGAGTGCCATCTGCATAGTTGAACAGATGGCAGCCCAGCTGTGCTAGTGCTGTAATCAACAGCTGGATACAGATGTTGAACAGCAGTGGAGATAATGTGGATCCCTAAGGGACCCCGCAGGTTAACACCTGGAGACATGGTCACCCATCTACACATTCCGTGAATGGTTGTATAAGAACAAAGAGATCCACTGAAGAGTAGACCCTGGATCCTGCAAGCCACTAACCAGAGTATGAGCAATTGATGGTCCATTGTATCAAATGCTTCTGTAAGGTCCAGCAAAAGCGACAATGAGGCTCTGTTCCTATCTCCGCCAACCTACGTTCGTCCAGTACAAAGAGCATCACCAGCTCTGTACTATGATGGACCTGAAAGCCTGATTGGAAAAGATAAAGCAGTTGTGGGTCATTCACACATTTTGTGAAGATCTTAGTCATACGCCCCTGCAGGTTAACCATGGCCCTCTTAAAACTCGAAAGGAGCTTTACCAGACGTCAGAGATGTGTTTAGGAGAGGCAAGAGCTCTCACCCCATAACTGGGAAGGCTGCTCAGAACACCTCCGTCGAGCCAGAGTCGCTTTTCAGCGCAGATTGTTTTGTCATGTCAGTGCAGGTCCTTAGAGACGAGGAAGAGCAGATGAAGGCGGACGAGAGTGTCAACGGCCGTTTTGCCACTGGACTCCAGCCTCCCGAGATTCAGACGAGACAACAAATGGGAAGAAAGCGCTTCCCCTTCTGACATCACAACAGAAGATAACTACTTTGGTTACCCAATATTTTGATATCACTGCAGTGTTACCATATTTTGATCCAGTTATTCACAACAGAGACTTTCTACGGAAGCAATGTATAATATAAGTCTTGCTCAATTTAGATTCTGCTAATAAGTCCTCTACCACGGGCCTACCCCGGTTCTGATTTTTTTTTTTTAACACACAACTTCTCCAGACCTAAAAAATAGACTATTCAGAGCTAAATGATTCCAGCATTCAGGAAAACCACTGACAACAACCAGTGCTGAAGAAAAGCGTGATATGAAATACCAACCCCACAAGCCTAAAACCCATTTCCAATATCCCTTTAAACAGTTACATTTCAAGTGGTTTATATTAAGCTTTTATCCTAAATTCAGTTATTCATCCTCTTGCCAGTTTTACTTGTACTGGGTCGTTTTCGGGCTCACGGGGACAGAAGAAGGGTAGAGGGAAGCTCGAGACTACAAAGGCAGCTGAGTCTAGCAGCACTCTGTGCTCAAGAACCGCACAACATTCCAGTTATAGTGTAGTTTGTACGGTGAGTTCAGGAGTGGAGACGGTTTGCCAGGAGGTGTACAGATCATTTATGTTCAAAAGATCTGTAGCCTATGCATTTGATGTAACAAGGAGTGGGATATTGTTGCGATGGTGTAATGGAACACAGTGTCACCTATTTGTGATGAATGACAGACATCTTAATTGAAAATAGAAGGACTCAACCTAATCTATGATTGAGGGAGGTAAGAGTTCTAAGTGAATTCCTGTTTCAACTTTACCTCGGTCGCATTGGCAGCTCCTTGTCAGTATCACCAAGCACCCAATTGTACCCGATGAGCTTGAGACTCACGAATGTGTCACAAAATTAGGTGAGCAAAGAATAATCCAGGATCTTTTTTTTTAAAGAATGTATTTATTGGTTTTCATATAAAACAATCAAGAGAACAGCAAGAGAGAAACAAGAGGGCATATCATAAAGATATACACTGAGGTTATGTTAAGAGGTGGGAAGCAACAACATAAATGAACAAAATCAGGCATATCGCAAATTAGCATGGTCAATGTGCATACTTAAAACATAAAAAGAAGTAAAAAGAGATATGGTGTAAAAAGTGGGCAAACATTGTGATGTGGTGTAGAAGAGCCTAGGGGTAGGGCGAGACGAGACGCTGAATTCAATTTATGGAATCATGTTCAAGGGTTTGCAAGTAATCTCCTAGGGGTTGCCAAAACTCTATGGGGCAAGATGTGAGGTGTTGCATGAGTGCATAGCCCTCACTAACGCTATCACAGTATGACATTCTTTTAAGCCAAGCTGGAGGGGGTGGGTCCTCTGATGCTGCCCCAGTGGCCTGAAATCTCACGCTCTGCTAACAGTAATACCATTTAAGCCAATTGATGCATAGACCTGGGTATATCCCTAGTGTGCCCTAGGAGAGTTGCGAGAATCTTGTGTGACCAGTGCGCCAGTTATAGCAGAAACATGGGTAAGAGTTAGTCCAAAGGCTTACATTCTTGTATGAGAAGTCACAATCACACATAATTCATTAAATGTGAAATGGTCAAGCAGTGCTTGTTTTGCTGTGTTTTGTCACAGTATGTTCACGTGTACTGTATACACCCAACCACATAATGAGTATTTTGTGTAGATAATCTTGCCACAGCATGTCCTCACTTGTTTTGTTTTTTATGTGCTGCCTTGAATTATATTTTGCAGAACGATAATCACGCATGTTCCATTTTATGAAACTCTGCATGATCTGTTCAGTTCACCTTCAATGAATTATCATGTACACTTGTGACTTTGCATAACAGAATGAAAGTCTTAACCCAACCTGAGGCCTAACTCTTTCCTCTTTTTCATAGGAATATGGACAAAACGTTGTAATTAATGGACAAGCAGACCAAAATGTGCATGCTTTTGTGTTACAGGTTGTTTGTTTTTTCTATTTTAGATAGGTTGACAAACCACCTCAACTAACATTCAACAGGGATCCCAGGGCACCTTTTGCAGTCCAGACGAAAGTCCTGGACCCAAGGGGCCTTGTACAATAGGGATGAAACATGTTAACTAATTAAGAGGGTGTAGGGCTATTTTATCCGATAACCAATTCCCCACATTTGTTTTTATCTATATCTGAACAACCAGTATTAAAGGGATACCTGGGTTGTTCAAGGAATTTTTATCTCTTGAAGACCCCAGCTGAGATAGCATTCGGAGTGTTCCCCGGAATATGGTCGAGGCCATCCTGGGTTTTAGGGACCAGGATGAGACCAGATGATGAAGCATACCACTAATAGAGTGGGTGAGGGCCTACCAAACAAACCTTAAAATTTCCTAAAGCAGGGTTTACATCCTTTTCTACTCCTGGGTAGTGAATAACCTTTGTGTCACACTTTTGTATTCCTCCAAACGAAGGGGTGCAAGTTGAAAGAAGGGGTGCAAGATGAAATACGGGGTGCAAGATGAAATAAAGGCTGCCCTCAGCTCTAAAGTCATCTACATATAAATGATGGGCTGTATAGGAAGCAATGAATCATAACTAGGTCAGCATGGACTACATGTTAGCTCTAGGTTTGCATGTGGGAGCTGCACCATTGTATCCACCTAATACCAGGACAACCTGGAGCCGAGCGAAACAGGCACGAGAAACGCTATTGGATCTAATACAGACAGGAAGAGAAGAAATTATGGTGTGTACCTATAATAGTGATTTGCATGCATCCCCCCTATCAAACATTGTGGGAACTTGATATTTTAAGTACAACACCCCGTAATTAATTTTCCATTAGCTGTTATTTTCTATCCGTTTGGAAAAACTGATAAAAATCAATAAAACATTTTTTTGTTCTTAAGGTGTAAAGGGGCTTACTATTTGAAGCAGCACCACCAGCAAACACTGCTAAAATGGAGAATCGTTTTATTGTATGCTATCCTTGGCCTCTCAAGAATAGGCCATTTTAAAAAAGCATCTTCCTTTTGAACGCTTTATTGCAACTCGCACCTTTTCTTCCCTTTCTGCAGAGAAACATACTGCTCGCTCCCATCTAAAGAAAACAATAAAAAACAACCTTTGTGTCTCCCTAGACTGATCAGATGAATGGCTTGGTTAGAAACTGACCTTTCAGGATAGATAATAGCTCTCCCTTTGGTACTTCAGTCATCAGCGAAAACTTGAGAGATGAGAGTTCCCTACACAGAACAAGAAAACACTTCCAGGATTGCTTCTTGTAAGCTTAATGCTGGATTCAGAAATAAATGCCGCACGGAAATCCTGATGCATTAATGCCAATAAAATGAAATAAGAAATAAAATAGCAGTACATTAAGGAACAGAACATACTTCTCCCACAAGATTATAGAAAATGACACAAAAGCACTAGATAGTGCAGACAAAACTGTAAAATAAAGCATTATTTAAAGTATGTCATATCTTGCGCACTCATACAGTATATGCATAGACATGACATGCATTTTTAATTTAGGACTATCAACGGAGATTAAACTGGCCAAAACATTATATTCCCAGATATCCCAAACAGATTAGCAGTATCAGAATCTGTGTAAATCGTTAGTCTTGAAGGATTCAGTGGTAATCTATTGTATACACGTTTCCTTGCAGCACGTGAGTGCGATCACACCTAGAAGTTTAAAGTCAGTGTGACCTGCGAAAAAAGTCGAAGTAAGAAAACAAGATTTTTGAAAGGTACCTGCAACCAGTGGCGATTACGTTGACAAAAGGTGAGAACAGAGGATGATATATTAGGGGGAAAGAAAGTAGAGAATTATAGGGCATTAGCTGGTATCACGCCTTTTCTCTAATCAAAGGAATTATTAAATTTGGGAGATCTGGTAACAGAAATAAGGTTCTATTAATAGGGAAGAAAAAGCAGCATGTGCCATGTTAAAAGGTCTAGAGCATCTATAAAAAGAAGTCAAAGTAATCAAAGAAGACTACAAAGGTGGGAACTAAACAGCTTATCTGTTCTGCGGGCTACTGTTAATGCTTATGAACAGATATATAAAACAAGCGTTAGCAAAGTTAATAGGTATGGCTCATAACTAAAAGCGCCTTTCATTGACTCTCGAGCTTGTGCTGTACAGTGGACAGGTGTGATGGTGGGTTTTAAGTGGTATGAAAAAAGTAGGGGGGGATCTATTAAAAAAAAGGCATGGCCTGTGTAATTAAGGGTGTGGTTTAAACATGTAAACTAAATTTATGTGACACAAACTGTATGCCACCAGGCTGGTATTTGTGTGCCCGTCCAAGCTTTCATTTATTGCATCCAGATAAATAACACAAGAGACGTACCTCTAAATCTGCCGGGACTATTGGCTCTGTCAATCTTTGTTAGCTGTTTAAGGTACACGAGTAATAACAATGATTTTGTTGTAGATAATATTAATGTTTCAATTCTGAAACTGCAACTGACAACCAATACCACTTCCACAGTCATCAGTACTGTTCAAGCCAGAGTGTCTCGATTACTTCCAGTAGGTCAAGTCAGACATCGGCTATTTTTCTCTCCACATCTCCTTCAACACACCCAAACACAATAACACACCTTTAAAGACTGCATTTTCTTTCTTTTTTGGCCTTGTCAATAATTAATTAGACAACTGTGCTCCGCCATCACACACGTTTGCACAGAATAACAGTTGAAGCGGGAATAGGTGACTATTGTTTTCTATGATTTGCAGAGAGGCCAAGGATTGGATGACCAGGTATTTATCTGAACACCTTTTTGACCTCCTTCAGTCTCAGTGGTTGCCAGTTGAAAGTATGGACTATATAAGAATAATAAGCCTCAAGAAAAAAAATGCAGAAACACATCATAAAAATAGTTTACTTATTCTTGAATTCCTTTAGTGTTAAACATGTGCAATATAACCAGGAACCAATTTACTGACCTAGACTACCTGATTTTTTTATTTACAAAGTATTTTTGGGATATAGATCAGTGTTTTGCAAGACAAGTTAAGGGCACGAACTTGGGGCCCAATAAAGATCCTTTTGAATGTTCATTTATAATTACTGCTGGGTCTGAGACCACGCGGTACAAAAGGGGGTGGTGATGGACGGAGCATCTGAATCAATCAAACACTCACACCCAGTCAAAAGATCTGGGTTTAATCCATCACCGTTCTTTAGCCCACTCTGCTACCCCAGTTCAGACATGGCTATATGCAAATCAGTCTGACCCTGTGCCTCATGGGAACAGTCCAGCCCGAACTGCCAAGCCAGGTCTTCCCTGGACCGGAAACAAGCTTCAGAGGACCGGTTTCTGGCATTCCAGCCGTCATCAGCCCGGCTTGCTTGAATCCAGTGGGAAAGTGAGCAAGGGACTCACGTCTGAGCAAACCATGCCACACTTATGGCGGCCAAAAGCGGTACAAAAGGGGGTGGTGATGGACGGAGCATCTGAATCAATCAAACACTCACACCCAGTCAAAAGATCTGGGTTTAATCCATCACCGTTCTGTAGCCCACTCTGCCACCCCAGTTCAGACATGGCTATATGCAAATCAGTCTGACCCTGTGCCTCATGGGAATAGTCCAGCCCGAACTGCCAAGCCATGTCTTCCCTGGACCGGAAACAAGCTTCCGAGGACCGGTTTCTGGCATTCCAGCCATCTTCAGCCCGGCTTGCTTGAATCCAGTGGCAAAGTGAGCAAGGGACTCACGTCTGAGCAAACCCTGCCACACTTATGGCGGCCAAAAGAGGTACAAAAGGGGGTGGTGATGGACGGAGCATCTGAATCAATCAAACATCACACCCAGTCAAAAGATCTGGGTTTAATCCATCACCGTTCTTTAGCCCACTCTGCCACCCCAGTCTGAGCCCAGGCAGGATTTGGGGAGTGGCACTTATTCTTCCTCATCAGAAATTTCCGACAGCAAGAGAGGGAAAACACACACAAACAGGAAAGACAGAAGAACCAACAGAAAAACCGACAGATGTGATCTTAAATTGCTACCGTTTTTAATTAATTCGGGAGAATGGTACATGTCCTGACAATCTGCTAAACTTGCTGTTCGAAGCATGCCATAACAGCATGCTCTGCACATTACTTTGTAGGCAGCCCTAAACTTAACTCAGACAACCAAATGGGAGAATACTTGCTGTGTGTTTGTTTGTTTTGTCAGTTTAGGCCACCAAACCCTGGGGACGTAGATGTTGCTGACCTGCAGAGCTATTCTTCACAAAGGTCAGAAAAGGGATCCATATTCTAAAAACAACTGAGTATCCCTCATAGTTACTGTCAGGCTCTCCATAGCATAAATGTCCCAGATATTTGCCCACCATAATTGCATAATAGGTAATTCTGGGCCCTTCCAGCAAAAGGCACTCTGGCAAGTGTGCCGCCACAAACTATGAGTAATCAGTTTACCTGAAGGAAGGATCAAGAGGATAAAGACCTTCATTATCCGGGGCCCCTTGGGGGCTTGAAGGGGATCGGGGCGAGTGTGATCTGTAGGATTTCGGAAATTTGATAAAACAACCGTTTCTAAAATTCGAGAATTACTGGACATGCCGACCACATGTGAAAATATGTGTCAGGCGACTCGCATCCTCACCAACAGCTATCGCTCGTTCCCATCATGTGGGACAGTCGAGCCAGGGTGAGATGCCAGCGCAGAAGGAATTTGTGAGCACTCTACCTGCATGGAGGATTTAGCCAGTCTGCAAAATTGCGCCCCAGCCCCCCTCATTGATCTCAATGCCAAGGTTTGTTGCCCATTGTTAAAATTTAGCCTGTCTCGGCCACATCTAGAGGGTGTTCCAACGCTCTGTAGAAAGGTGAAATCGCCCTTTTTTTGTCCCCACCTCTCAGAATATCCTCCAACAAATGTGTCTCCGGGGTACCTCCCTGGGGGGTGGCAGGCTGGCAAACCCAATTAAGCAACTGTGTAACCCACTGTTTAAGACCTACTGGCATTACCAAATGCTTATCGCAATAAATTCACTAGGGGTACTGCCTTTGTCATAAACTTCATAAGAAGCAGATCAGACTTAACCTCAACCAGTGCACCAATCAGGCCTTTTGTTGTCATCATACCCAAGTTAGGCCTACTGATTTAAGCATAAGCTTTCCGAAAAAGCACTTGTTGAACCCACAATCATAAAATTTCAAACGTTTTCAAGATTACAATTGGTTACGCAAAAATACTACCTTCCCCTCAGAGGGCCTAACAAGGTCTCACATAAAGAAAATCTTCTATGTCAAAGGTTTATGTTTGTCAGAGAGGGTAGGGTGATCACCACCACAACCCTTGCATACTACAATAATCAGTGAGATTGCATAACTAAATCCTTCACTGCAGGCTTTCATTTAGATTAATAACAATCCACCAGTAGAGGAACTGTTTGAACAAGCTTTTCACAATACCCAAGTCCAGCCTACTGCATTACTATAACATTTCAAAATAAGCAGATCAGGCCTACAGCCATGTTCAGTAGGTTGCCACCATAAATGACTCAGTCCTGCTGGACTAAGTATATAAAAGCTATGCCACAAGCCAACACGTGCAATACAGCATTCTGTTCAGTGAAAGTACAGCACTTTGGAGCATTCAAATCTTGTATTCAGGACTACGAATTGATTGATGACACGTTCTGGCAAAAGCAGCCCTATGAAGCCCGACCTAAAAAGGGGAGAAGGCAGGTTCACTCCTGTGGCTTGCCACAAATTGTGGAACCTTGTCTAACAAAGAAATTGCAAGCATGACATGCTGGGCTTGTCCTGTCAGAAAGATTACATTATACCATTTAGTCCCTCTAGTGAAACTAATACATGAGTCAACTATTTTCATCTGTACATGATACTTCACCGTATCTAAGGTAGCCACTCACACAAGCCACTCACACCTCCTCTACTTGTAAAAGCAGTCGCTCACGAAAATCCAAAACAGCTGTCTTTGGCACATGGTCGAAAAGCAAAACCGGACTAGCATTCTTTGAAGGTATGTACCCTGAGTAACTGAGCAGTAACTATTTCTTCTATGCCCTGAAAGGCAGCTTTGAATTAGCGCTGTAGTGTTACATAAATTAAGGTCATTTTGACCATCTCAGAACTAAATACTCACTTTAAAAAGGAAAACTGGCCTTTGATAGGGTTCACTGGCCCTATCTTGAACAGGTCTTGCACCTCTTTGGTCTGAGGGATGTTCTTTGTACCGGTATCCTGAATTGCTACAAGATGCCTAATGATGTGGTATGTGTCAATGGGCATACATTCCCTCGCTTCCCGATTGGCAGAGGGACCAGACAGGGGTGTCCCCTTTCCCCTATCTTATTTGAGATATATATGGAGCCGCTAGCACAAAGGATTTAGCAACACACTCAACGCGGGAATCAAATTTGGTGGGGACGGACACAAGATTAGCCTTACGCAGATGATATTTTACTTTCCCTCACCAACCCCTTCCAATCTCTCCGAGCTCTCTTCATTGAACTGCACAATTTCGCACTAGCGTCTGGGTTCAAGATTAACACAGGTAAGTCCATTGCCCTCAATATCTCCCTATCGGCCGAGACGTTAGCCGCAGTTCAAGAGGAACACTCTATGCAGTGGTCCAACACCTGGGTGTCCTGCTAGGCCCCACCATCCCAGCTACCATCGAAGCTAACTATACTAGACTCCGCACACAACTCAGTGGAGAGCTTCGGAGACGGAAGCGCCACTTCCTGTCCTGGCTGGGGAGGATAGCAGCCACCAAAATGAATAGACAGACAGACAGACAGACAGACAGATATATATATATATATGAGAAAGGGCTCCCAAACAGAGTTTCTTCCTCCCAGGAACCACACAAACAACTCGCACACCAGGGTCAGTGTTCAAAATTGCGTTTATTGGCGACGCGTTTCGACCAAACGGTCTTCTTCGAAAGCCAACCACACAAAAACAATCACCATTTTATACACATAATAGTGCTCGAAGAGGTAAAGGAAACTGAGGTAGGACTACATTTTGAGTCAAGACTACATTTCATGTAAACTACAAATGAGGTAGAAGACAGACTATGTAGAAAAACGAACTCAGACAAATTAAATAACTGTAGTCAGATTTGTAAATTTAAACACAAAAAATGGTTTCACATTAAATTAAATTAGAAAGAATGCACTGACATATTTCATACAATTGTTCAAATTGTCACATTAATGCATGCACAGTCCCTGTAAGTCTCTGGTTCAACCAGATAAAGGAATTCAGTTATGCATAAAGGCCAAGTGGCCTATACTCTCTCAAAATGTCTAGAGACCAATTGTTACTGTCACAATTGTCTGTCCTGTCTGAGCCGGCCCCGAATTAGATTGGATGGGGCTGGGATGGGAAATGGGTCATATCTATATCAGACACTTCCCTTGCGTCCTCCAGCTGGCTGGATTCAGCAGACGCAGTCCGAACTGGAGCGTTTCATATGGCAGGGCCACAGTCCGCTTTTTAAGCAAGCCATTGCGGTTCTTCCGCCTGAGTACGGGGGCGTGGGGGTACCCGGTCTGCAACTCTAGTTCTATGCGACACAGCTCCGTAGCCTAGTGGAATGGCACCAGTTGGAGTCTGGCAAAAATTGGCTCTTCCAAGACCAGGCATTGGCGGGCATGCCCCTACAGGGGATTCCCTTTCTCCCAAAGCACTACCGACCGCCTAATTTATATGTATCCCATATCACCGGCACGGTCATGGAGGCGTGGGATCCGGTCGCCACCAAACACGAGTTAACGTCCTTCCCTTCCCCCGTGACACCACTATTCACCAACCCCGACTTCACCCCCGGGCACGACCCCAAGGCGTTCGCGGCGTGGCAGCCCTCCCCTTGCAGGTCTCTAGGGCACCTTTTTAATCTGGACGGTATCCTCTCATTCCAGCAAATGAGAGAGGAGTATGGCATCCTAGAGAGAGGTAGGCAGCCCTATATGCAGGTTCCCCATTGGGCGCTTCATCCACAGGTTAAGCCAGGAGCGCAACGTCATCTCACTCCGTACGAGAAGTGGCTAATCACGCGCAAATCGGATAAAAAAGTTGATCTCGACCTGTACCAACAACCCCTTGTTACAAACTATTACACATACAATGCTGGCAGGTGTTGATGGGAAAGGGAACTAGGGAGAGCTCTCACACAGAAAGAATGGCACAGCATTTACCACAGAGCTAGACACTCTGCATATCATGCAGGCCTTACTGAAACTCTGACAAAAGTGGCCACTTATTGGTAACATACACCTGAGCGCCTTCACCGATTTGACCCCTGCATTAGCGACCGCTGTTGGAGGGGATGTGGGGAACTAGGCACATTAGAACATTTGCTGTGGAGCTGTGACCGACTGCAGGAATACTGGAGCACAATTCTGGATGACATAGACTCACACTTAGACAACCAACTGCCCCGATTCCCAGCATACATCCTTCTAGGGCTGCCCAACGCTTTGATGTATCCCTTGAAATCACGGAGAGGCCACCTCATCACCATTGCATTAGGGTCAGCTACACAAAACATCTTAGCACACTGGAGGACCCCGCAGGCCCCCCCACACTCAGGTTGGCTGCATAGGTTGTGGATGGTGCTCGGCATGGAGAAACTGTTGCTTGCGCTGGCAGGTAGAGGGGAGGAATTCCCGAAACTGTGGCGGCCCTTTCTAACACTACTTACAGAGGAGTTCCGAGAACTGAGCTGCCCACGATACCTGCGCATTCTGCATTTGGCTGATACCCCAATCCGAGAACTGAGGGAACGTGCACGCCCGCGCAAGGCCACGACTGGCTGATCCTTATTTCTTCTCCTTTTTCCTCCTTGTGGGGTCCTCCTTTTGATTGTGGACAGAGGGGGGATGGTGGGGGGAGGGCATGTTGATTTGTTTTGGGGTATTTTACAGGACCTGCACAGCTGACCAGCTCCTAGCACGCACTGAGTAAGAATGTCTTCACTAAATTGGAGTCTGTATAGGGAAGCCGGAAGAAAGATTGAGGTCTTGTTGTCTTGTTTTCTCTGAAATTTCAATAAAGAGATTTAAAACATAAAAAGGACGACTGTACACCTTTAAATGTTATGTTTATGTAAGCTATATATTCTAAACACTGAGTTTTTTCCAAGTTCGGTGATTTGACCAAGCAGGGGTCTACGAGATGACAGCAAATGTGCCATGGACCCAGAGATTAAGGAAAACTGCGGTTGTCGTAGAGACAATGCATTTGCTGTGATATGAATAAATATTATCAACTTTTGATGCAACGTTCTATCCTCTGTTAAGAATAAAAGATTGACTATTGATGCATAAATCTTGCAGAGCAGCTGTTAGACCCGTCATGTACCTTTGGGTTTGTAATATGCCGGACTATATTTAACAGAGCTTCATCTTCATTGCTGTTATTAACAATTGGATTGCTGCAGTCAGAACGTTTGCATTTAAAGATGCCCTAGTTTCTGGTATTCCCCACATGCCAGTTTAGTTGGGACCGTGAGCTAATGCTTTAATTTTCTACATGCTCGTGTAAGAACAATGTCTCGACAAATCACAAAAATGTATGTTACTAGACCTGCAGTTAATAATCTACTCAGCCTAACTGTAATGCACTAGACACATAAACGTGTCCAAATTGTGTAATCCTAGGCAAATACTTTATTTCATTGAGTAATTACTTTTCATAATTAAATTCACGATCACCCTCAAATATGCAGTGCAGCATGTCTGCTGCACAAAACATCTTATATTTGATTTAATAGACTAAACATTTGCACAGTGTATAATAAAAATATAGCCCACATAAAAGGTAAACATGGCCCCACACTTGCCTCTTATTTCATTGGCATGCAGTTTTAATGATAAAATATAACTATAAACAATAATGGGGAATTGGGTTGTAACAAATATTTTTTTTTTCACAACACATTTTATTCGATTTTGATGGTACAAATAAGTCTAGGACCGATGTAGGCCATACATTTAACAATCGATGTAAATGGTACCACATTGTAGATAAGCAGAACAATTCAGCCAGTCGAACATCTGGCCTGTAAACTAAACGATTTCACCTGGTCCCACTAAGTAACCACCACCGCATGTAGATTGATATTTGTGTGGCAATATTTGCAATTGTCAATCTTTAACCTACCAAGGAATCATGTAATGTGTTAGGGGATCTATGGGGGTTCGAGGTGCAATATTGGGGGTAGTTCTATTCCTCTGTATGTCGCCCAGCTGGACCAAATCTTTCTGTGTTTGTGTGGGCACCCTCGTGCCTGAAAGACTGATTTCGGTACCCATACACTTATCAATGGCTTTTTTTCAGATTCCGATGGTCGGCGGAGTATTCACCTTCCACCTCTGGGCAATGCCTCTTTTGGCCAGAGTTAGGCCAAGGAACAGCAAATGTTTATGGTGGTTCCCACCTATTTCTTTCGTACTGTGGAATAATAATTAACTTGGGGTCATGTGGGATGGTCCAGGCCAAAACCTCGCCCAGGCAGGACGCAATCCTCCGCCAGAATGGCTGCAGCACTTCACAACTCCACACTGTATGTAGGAAGGTGCCCTCAGTGTCTCTGCAGTGGAGGCAATGAGGGGACTGAATGACCCCCATTTTTCGCAGGCGATGTCGGGTATAGTATGCTCTGTGAAGGTATTTAAACTGAATGAGACAGTATCGTCTGGAGACCGCCGCATTTCGGGAGCTTGCTAGGGCCTCGGCCCAGTCGTCGTCAGTTATTGTGGGAATGCCTGTCTACCAGGCCGCTCTGGTCTTAAGCAGCAGATTTCGTGCGTGTGGTCAGTGTTTGATTAATTTGTCGGATCTTGTGTGCTCCCAGATCTCCCATTAACAAGCGGCCCTCTAGGAGATGGAACTCTAGTAGTTCTTCTAGTGAACGAATAGGGGGGTGAGGGCATGTCGCAGTTGGAGATATTTGTGGAACTGTGATTAATGCAGCTGGGACTCTGATTGCATTTCCTGAAAGGATTTTAATGTGGATTCTTGCATGATGTCATCTAATCTAGAAATCCCAAGAAGGTCCTTTTTGTGAAAGCCCTTAAGTGAAGCCACAGTAGCCATGTATGTGCCTTGCCACAAAGGGGCCATCTGTGTCAGGCGTCCCTTCCACCCCATGTCTTTAACCCTAGACCACCATAATTGTATGACTATTTTGGTGGCTGGGGGAAGGGTATCTAGATTGGATTGGCTGTATATCAGCTTTTGCAAGGGAGTGACTTCCATTGCTAGCCGTTCAACAGCGTAGGCCGGGTCCACTTGTGAACTGTACCACCACTCATTGACAACTAAGATGTGGCGCAGCATAGTATGCATGTATATCTGCAGTGGCAATACCGCTGCAAATGTTGACTGTATGCATGTAGGTAATGCAACTCGGATTGCACCGTCGGACCATAGAAACTTTTTAAGGATAGCGTTTATTTGGGTGAACCAATATCGGGGAATAATATGGGTGAAATTCTGCAGCCGATACATATTTGAGGCACAGAAACCATATTGAAAATGGCTGATCGGCCATAGGTTGACAAGGGGAGTTGTGACCAAATGGTGATTTCTTCACAGACAGTAGGAAGAAGAGGGGTAATGTTGTGCAACCACAAAATCATGGGGCTTGATGTTATGAAGATCCCTAGATATTGAACCTCGGTGACGTGGGAGAGCTGCTTGGCCCTGTCACGCGGCCCTGATCACTGCACACCAAGTAGAGTTTCAGATTTAGAGGGGTTGGCTCCCAGACCGGATCTCTCCCCAAACAACCGAAGGATGCGAGGACGAGAGAACCAAGGGTCTGTCATAAAGAACAGGACGTCATCTGCATATAGTGCGATTCTGTCTGAATACTCCTGTGACAATTCAAACCCATGAATCAGCGGGTCCTGTCTCACTCAAACAGCCAGGGTTGCTAGGGCAAACAAAATGGGGGCCCTCCCATGTACCCCTATGGATGGGAAAGGGGGAGGATCTGTGTCCCGCCACCAGTAGAGAGGCCGAGAGGTCAGTGTATGATAGTTGAACATACACAAAAAAAAAACAGGACCAAAATTAATGGCACGTAGGAGTTTAAAAAGATATGTCCAACTTAAGGAGTCAAACGCTTTATCTATATCGGCTAATAAACAACCGCCGGTCGGTCCAGCTCCCGGACCATAGCAAAGGCATTGTGAACCCGTCTAATGTTATGTTGGGTAGATCGCTGTGGCGTCAGCCAGGACCTTGCCCAAGATTTTAGGCTCAAAGTTGAGCAAAGAAATAGGGCGATACGAGGATGGATCACCAGGGGGGCGGCCCGGTTTAAGGAACACCCCGATTTTGGCATATATCCATTGACAGTATATGTTGCTCGAGGGCCTCAAGTAGTGCCGCTAGCAAGTGTGGGCCTAAAGTGGTCATGTGTGGTCGTAAAAAGTCACTAGTTAATCCATTAGGTCCCAATGACTTACCAGTGTGGGTGTTCGTCAACACCGCCCTGATCTCCTTCAGGGTTATAGGGGCATCTAATAGGTCCCGTACCTGATCTGAGATTCTGCGAGGGGGAATACCTACTAGGAATTAGTCAATAAGGGTGCCTGCAATATATTCTCTCTGTTGATAGAGTGACACACAGTATGCAGCGAAGGCTTGGGCAACCATTTCTGGGGACGTACACAGTGTTCCCTCCGCATCACGCATTGCAGGTACTGGGACAGGGGCTGTCTTGGCCTGACATAGTCGGATGAGCATTTTTCTAGATTTGTCTCCCCACTGGTAAATTCCGTGTTGTCAATAGCCACATTTCTTGGGCCTCATTTGTAAGGAGCTGGTGTATTTGTTGCTGTACCTGAAGCAGGTTATGCTGTTTTTTGGGGGCCGTCCCTGTTGCTACTAATATTTCAAGAGATCGTTGCTGATCTTCTAAATCCAAAATTTGGGCCAGGCGTTTGCGCTTTTCACCAGTCGAGAAGCGGATGTCGATCCCTCGAATCGTGGGCTTAAGGGCCTGCCATAAAATAATTCGACAGGTCCGTATCAATGTTAATCGCCATATATTCAGTGATGGCTTGTCGGAGGACTTCTTGGTAAGCAGGGTCTTTAAGATGCCAGGGAAACATTCGCCAACGTTGTAGGGGTCGTTGGGATTTCAGACCTAACCTAAGCTGCACTGGAGACTGGTTAGACCGTCTTCTAGTCAAAATGGAACAATGAATGATACTGTGTAGGTTGCTTAGGGGGAAAAAATATAATCAAGACGGATCATAAGCTGCAAAAGTGTATGTAAAGCCCTTTCCAGAAGGGTGGTGAGCGCACCACGCTTCCGACCACCCCAATGTGGAGGCTAAGACATTGAGTTTGGATTTACCTGACCGAGGTTCCTGTCCGGACCCCGCCAACTATCTAAAAGGTGTCATGACATCATTCCAATCCCCACCCAATATAGATAGCCCCTTCTGAAGATCTCTCCATATCTCTATAATTTTATCATTGAATGATTGTCCCAACAGAGGTGGAGCATAGATGCTGCCTATGGACAGGTGTTCTCCGGCCAGTGTACCAGTGATAATGGTGTTTCGACCCCCGTATCAAGCCAATGTTTGGAAATGGTGTAGGGAACACAGCAATGAATCAAGACCGCTGTGCCGAGAGAGCCCAGAGTGAATCCTGAATGGTATATTGTGGTGAAGCCGAACCTACTAAGGCAAGGGGTTTTATTCCCCAAAAGGTGGGTCTCCTGTAGAAGGAGGATGTCAGCCTCCCAGCGTTTAGCCAGTCGCCGGACCGCACCCCTTTTTATTTTGTTAGGTAACCCCCTGACATTCTATGAGATTATGTTCTGTTCCCCCGGTTGAGGGCTATGGGTATGTAGTGCCATCAGTCACTGGTGCGATCATCATTGCGGTTGCTACTACTACAGTGGAGCGTGGCCTCGGTGTGTGATCAGTGTGCATAACAAAACTAACAAAACATAATAAAACATCCCCACTCTCCCTCCCCACCCCAATACTTCCAAAAACAAGGAGTACCTGTCGCGGCTAAGCAGCCTCCGAGAACTCAACAAAGCGCCCCCAGAAAGCTCAACCCATCATACCCAACATTCCCACAACTTGTGAACATTGTAATTTGGGGGCGTAGTAGTTCTGGTGGAGGCCCTAGCCAGATCAAGTGACCCAGCGGCTGTGAATTTGGGGCCGGAGAGGTCCACATCAGGTCAGATTAAGGGCCTTAGCGGTCGTATTCAATGATTAACACTTAAGTCACTTCATCACGATTTTGCGACCTCCAATTAGACCTAGATCTACATCTCCTTTTCGAGTTGCTTCTTTTATGTCTGTTATGCAGCGATCCTTGTGAGGAGTCTGATCCCGCCGGCAGCAGGGTGTGCGGCTTAAGATGCATTGTTTCATCAGACAAGGTGAATACAGCTTCCGGGGTGTAAAAAAAATATATGTTCTTCGCGTTGTACAACACTCACATCCGGGCTGGATAGAGCAGCATACAGGAGATGTTAAATTCACGAAGCCTATGCTTAGCTGCTACAAAGGACTGCCGATGCTGCTGTGCCAGTCTGGTGTAGTCTGGGTAAATCATTATTGGCTGTGTCATACAGTACTCGGTCTTTATGAAGTCTTCCGAACTGAAGTACGGCGTCCCGATCAGTGCAGTTTAATAACTTGGCAATCGCCAGGCGTGGGTGTTCTCCGGGCAGAGGTTTCTTTCTTAGCGCCCGATTAGCTCTCTCTACCACAAAGCAAGGGGACAAAGAATCTCCTGGTAGAAGGGATTTTAGCCAACCTGATAGAGGAGCTCTGGCAGCACTCCGGGAAGTCAATTAAGCGTAAATTGTTTCTTTGAGAACGGCCCTCAGCATCTTCAACACGGTATGCAAGCTCCTGCGCCACAACGGTTAGTTTGTTCACTTCCTTTTGGAGGGAGGACACTGTATCCTCTACAGTAGAGACACAAGCTTCAGCCTCAGTGATGCGATCTACTGCCTTACCGAGGTCTTGGCGCAGGAAGGATACCTCGGAGCCCACAGCGCCAATCTTCGCTTCTAGGGTGTCACTCGACTGAGTAATTGCCTCTAATAGTATCACGTTATCCGGGACTGGACCGGTGGCCGATGATTCTCCAGCGCCTTCTGGGGGGGTAGTGTAGTGATCTAACCTGCTCTGTTGGGGCCAGCTCCTGCAGATTTATCTTTGCCCATGGTGGATGGCAGGGCACAGGGAAATGGGGAGACAAGCAGCAGAGGATCCCTCTGTTGTAGCAAGGGGGCCCCACTTTTGATATCACCGCATGAGTTGAGAATTGTTTTGATTCCATTAAAATATTTGTTTCTATCACACATTATTTTGAAAAAATGCTTTCTCAACTACTAAAATATATGTATAGTTCATTTACAAAGTATTTAAATGTGATTTTAGAAAAAAAAACTGACATGTTCTAGCTTTTCATTGTACACAGTATGAACGTCAGACAGTTCACTTTACTTTCTCTGACTGCTAAGTTAGATGAATTTGTAAACACTGTTCTCCAGGGTAAAATAAGGAACAATTTGTAATAAGACATACATTGACATCTGGCCTCTGTCTCTGAATGCACAGCAAACATAACAAGATTTAAAGGCATCCCTATTGTTTTTTCACTTTTCTTAATTATAAAGAACACCTGTTCTTTGTCAGCAGTAGTCCTTCACCAGACTGAGCCAGTAGTCCCTAAAAATAGCTCGCCCTGGTAACATCCGATTCCCTATAGCTACTTGAGGCCTGAAGAATGATGTTTGTGCATCACTTTCCTTAATTGTGATCTTACAATAAAGGTAATTGAGTAACAGACTGCAATCAGATTAGAAGTAAAACTGCTAAATGCAGACACTCCAGAAAACCTTGCAGAAAGAGTGAATACATTTAAGACTTATGTTTTTTAAGAGAAAAATATCCACAACAGATTTTTCTTTAACCAGGGAACAATAGCAATAACAAAGTATAGTCATAAAAATCAGTTTTCTGACCTCTAGTTTGTAAGTCTAGTATTTAGCGCAGACCTTTGATTTTGATAAGTAAATATATACAACACTTAATTGTAGGGGCTTTCAGCCATCCCTATTCATCTATTGGTCTGTGGTAGGGTCATTCAGATTTCTCTTCTGCCCATTGCAGCGTACAGTATGGGACAGTTGGTCAGCCCACTTCAGCCAATGGCTAACTACATTGCCAGTGATAGCATTCTGCTCTTTCACTAAGAGCACATACACATTAAAGTAGTCACTTTCAGTGCCAGGGACAACCACATCAATGTGTACCTTTTGAGACTAAAACATTTGTTTTACTTAAAAAAAAATAATTCTTAGATTGGCGAGGGTTTAATAGCTCATCCCGGCAAAAACATTTTTACAAAAGCCAAAACACAAAATAAAGCACTGAACCAGCTAAATGGCTCGCAACCCATTCCCAGATGTTTTGGCTTGGCCAATGCTAGTTTAAGAAACATTTAAATCAAAAGCTACAACCTACATTTTTTTACTTTCAACCACTGTCTAATCAAGAAGGATAGCTACAAGGCAGATTGTGTCAGTCTGAGAAAGTTTAGGACCTATGTTTGATTTCAAATAATCAGGCTACAGAAAGCAGGTCAGAGAGAAATGATTAGTTGATCTGTCACCAATACGTAAGCAATAACTAATGGAAGCTAGTTATCACCAACCAATCATGACCCTAGAGTAAAAGTACCAGCAAGAGCTTTATTTTCCCCTCTGCACCGGCAAGGGGATGCACCACTTCTAGTGCGTAGCCCCAATTTATTATTTATGCCTCTGCTCATACCCTAAAGCAATCTTTAGAATTCGAAAAAGCCCTCGATTCTAGAATCGGATGCATGGGTCACCATCTTCTAATATAATGAAAAAAAAAAATAAGCAGCGGCATCTCACACCCTTTCTTGCAACTAAGATGGCACAACCCATCAAAGGACGCCTATGCCTATTTGGGTTCACTTTAATTGTATTGGAAAATGGCCCATTCTGCAGGGTCACCCCCAAACCTTTTGCCTTTCTCCTCCACTTTTTCTGACCTCGTTTGTGTTGATTTTAGGACAATGAGCAATTTAACACAGTTAACCAGTGGTAAAGTGCATTTACTCTCATCTAAATATGATAACATTGGCTCATATCCAATTTGCATAATTAATTTACTTATAGGTCCCTAGTTAAGTGCACTAAATATGGCCATGGTCTGTAAATTAAATGCTACTAGTTGACCTGCAGCACTGATTGTGCCACCCAATGAAGTAGCTCATTAACCATGTCTCAGGCCTGGCACTACACAGTCTGTGTTTGCATTTTTAAACTGCCATGTTGACCTGGCAAGTTAAAACTCTTATTCAAACATCAAGAATCTGGCTAGACCGGGTAATAGCCATTTACTTTAGTAGGACTGGTGTAGGGCGGTATCCACCTCAACCCAACAACTGTTTCATCAATTACACAGTCAAATCCAGTACTCTTTACCCATTATTTTCAAAGAAACCCTCAACAATTAAGTGTATGTGTACCAAAAAGAAAATGTGTGTAGAAATGAGAAAGTGCCTCACGTGTGCAACACCAGAGGCGCTACTGGCAGGTTCTCACCAGCTTGCCCACGTTTTTATCATCATCATCAGTAACTTTCTCATGTAGATTGAAAAATAGTGTCCAGTAAAGAAAGTGTGAAAAGGTGTAAATGGTGATAAATATATCACTAAGAAGAGAAAGAAAAGACCCCATGAAATACAAGAGACGGAATGTCTAAAAAAGACAGTAAAATTAAGCTGAGACTCACATATGTGGTTTGACCTTTTTTAATCCAAACAGTGAGCTCGCTCAATATTAAAAACACAGCATGTTCTAAACTGATACAAAGCAGGCCAACATGTTTCTTTGGTTGTATTTCTTTACGGCAAATTTGTCAGGGCTTCGAGGTCAGGAATCACCTCACTGGACATCTGCCTGTAAATATCGAGTGACAAGAAGAAGCCTAGGGCCCACGTACCAGGCCCTACAACGTCAAAGGGTGTGTATCTCTTACACTCTGACCTTTAGACAGCATCTTCGTTGCTTAAAGATTTATCACTTCCACATGTCCGTTGCACGTTCTCTCACCCACGCCACGAATGGCCACATTCTGTCAAGAAAAACTACTATCATGCCAGGGCCACCATTATGCTAGAAGCAAGTACCATCAGTTCATGAGTGTCCACAACATGTAAGGTCTATATTACGACATGAATGGCCACCAAGGCCATAGATATCCACATTATGCATGAAATGTGGGCTTCATTTGGGCTCATATACTGCTTACATGGCACATGCATGGAAATACTGAGGTGTACACATGAAAAACATGTACCCAGCAAAACCACAATAAAAATAATAGCGAGCACATGCACATTGATTGCCAATACTGCCCCTTCTAAAATAACCATCAAAGGCGGCAAACAAATTGTACTTACTTACAACACAGAGGCCAAAATGTATTAACTTGTTAAAGCTGTGCAAAAAACCCAAACTAAAGCACCAATACACTGTACTGTTATTGTGGTTGTGTCGTGTGTGGCCCTGTTGGTGTGTTGTGTAGTTACAGTGCTATGTGTGCTTTCAAGCTTTGTTGTATTGCACTGTTATGCTGAACGTGTATTGTGTTGTTTCCTTGTTTGTTTTATTTTATTGTTGCTGGTGTGCTATTCAATAGTGATGTCCTGTGTTACAGTAGCTGTTTTTTGCTGCAAGTGGTTGATTTATTATGGCTGTTGTCCTGGTAAGTGTTGTGGTGCAGCACTGAGTTGTGTTATTCTGCTGAATGACTATGGTATTGCAATATGTTGGTGGCATTGTGTTTTGCCTTTTCCTGTACCTTATCTGCAGACGGTTTGAAGTCTTTGATGTTTGAGTGTGGTTTTAGGGCAGGTAGGGCTCATTTCAGCTATAATTTGGCAATGCAGCAGTAATTGGTGGGAAAGTGGTGGGTGCTGTTTGTTGATGAGAGTTGATAATGTTGGGTTTGGAAACCCTGCCATGGCTGGTCCCAAGCACAGCTGTGAAAGAAGGAGGTTAGGCATGTTGCTAGCTACCACACCATGTAAAAAAAAAAAAAAGGCTACAGAACGTCAAACAAAAGACATCTCTGCCGTGGCGAGAGTGGAATCTCCTTCAAGGCGAGCTATGGCGCTTTATGGTGATAGCCAAAGATCCCTGCAAACAATAAAGCTGATCCACCTGCTTTCGACCATGACCATCACCATCAGGACAAGGAATGTAAGGCCCATGTATGAGATAGGCAAGACAGCCCTAGTGGCAGCAGAGATGAAAAAATACAACCTACCCAGGCTTGGCATCAGCAAGACCAGATGGACACAGTCCAGACAGAAAAGACTGGCTCCAGGAGGAATGCCGCTGTATTCTGGACACAAGGAAGAGACCGCCCCACATACTCGAGTAGTAGCACTGATGCGAACACCAGCAGGCAGCTGAGTTCTCATTGGATGGATAGTTCATAGTCCCAGACGCACAAAGAAAAAGAGGAGCAGCATGCATGTTATCCAGTGCTATGCACCACACATGACAGCAAAGAAGAGGAAAAAGAACAGTTTTACAACAGACTTCAGTTCATTCTGGAGAACCGCTTAGAGAGAGACATCACCATACTGATGGGGGACCTCCATGCCACGATTGGAAGCAACAACACTGGGTATTAAGAAGTCATGAGCAACCATGGCCTCAGCTACATTAGCGAGAATGGTGAAAGGCTTGCCTATCTCTGTGCCCTGAATGGTCTGGTGATAGGCGGCAGTGTATTCTCACACAAAAAAATACACAAGGCAAAGTGAATATCATCAGACCATTCGAGAAAGAATTAGATCGACCATGTCTGCATTGTCAAAAAGTTCCAGAACTCCTTGCATGATGTGTGAGTGATGAGAGGAGGAGACATGGCGCCAGACCATCACCATGTCGTAGCCAGGATAAAGCAAGCATGAATTGAACAGACAAACCAACACCAGTGATAGAACACCAGTCTCATCAAAGATGCACACAAATGGAGTGAATAATAAGTCACCCTCAGTAACAAGTTTCAAGTTCTGCAAGAACTAGAGAATGATGGAGACCCAGAAGAAAGTCAGTGGGAGAAGATCAAAAAGATCGTGACATCAACCTGCCAAATGGCACTAGCTCCCAAGAAAAACCAGCATCAAGGACACATCTCCACCTGGACTCTCCACAAAAACCAACAAAGAAAGGAAAGGAAAGCTGCAGTCAACACCAGCCGAACAAGAGCAGCAAAAGTGCAAGGGGAATACACCAAAACCAACAAAGAAGCAAACAGAAGCTTAAGAACAGACAGAAGATTCATTGATGGTTTTACCACAGACATCCAGGAAGCAGCAGCCATGGAAACAATGAAGAACTCTATGACATAACAAGGAAACTCTCCAGGAGATGCACCAAGCCAAAAAGACCAGTTAAAGACAAAGCTGGGAAGACAAGCATGGGTAACGAAGGCCAACAATGAAGATGAGTGGAGCACTTTGAAGAACTGCTGAACTAGCTTGTGTCGCAGTTCCCACCAGACACACAGCCAGCTGACAAGGACTTGCCAATCAACTGCAGCAGATCAACCAAGGAAGAAAGACAGCAAGCCATCAAACGACCTGGCCCTACTCTACTATACCCATCTGCAGTTGCAAGAGAAGACAAGCAATGTGGCAGCCACATCAGCACAACTTGGCTTCAACATCCACAGGGAAAAAACCAAACTCCTCAAGGCTAACGTGGCCAGCACAACTGCCGTCTCTCTAGCAGGCAATGTGCTGTTTAAGACCTTCACCTACCTGGGCAGTGTCAGTCAAGCAGGGCGGCACAGACACCGACGTCAAAGCAAGAATCGGCAAAGCGAGGGCTACGTGCATTCACCTAGAGAAGATCTGGAGCTCCAAAGAACTAATGCTGCAAACCAAGATCAGGCTTTTTAACACCAACTTAAAATCGATCCTTGAGGAGCAGAAACTTGGAGGACAACAGTTAAACACCAACAACAAAGTCCAGACCAGCATTAATATCTGTCTGAGGAAAATACTCCAAATCCGCTGGCAAAAACACATTAGCAATGACGATCTATGACAGCAGACTTTCCAACTCCCTGCTCATGAAAAAATCATGAAAAGAAGCTGGGGCTGAATATGTTACACCATTCACAAGCACAACACAGCCAGGTAAGCCTTGACCTGGAAACCTCAAGGGAAAAGGAAAAGAGGAAGGCCAAAAAACACCTGGCCCGAGGCCTTGACTGTCCTAGGCTTTTTTTCCATCTGGCTCCATGTGCAACCCATCTCCTTGCAGAGGTGGCTGCAGAGCCCTGGTTGATCGCCTATACCCCAGGAGGGGTAGTAGGCATACGTAAGTTAGAGTTGGTAGTGTGCTACTGTGGGTTGGTTCAGTTTAGCTGAGAATGGAGTGGTGACTGGGAGTGTGGTTTTGATGTGATGTTATATAGCGGTGGTACTGACATCATGAGTTTGATAGTATAGTTGTGTGCAATGATAGTTCAGTGGCCTGCGGTGGTACTGTAGCGCTCTATGGGTACAGTGGTAGTAGGATAGAGTTTTGATTATTTGAGTTGGTACTTTATTTCATGGAGTGTGGTACTGTGATGGGTGAAAGTATGGTACTTTCAGAATGCTGGTCAATTGTGTACTGCTGAGAGGCATCTTTTGGTGATGGGAGATTGTAGTACAGTCGTGGGGTGGTAGAGTGATGTTGTCGGGGGATAGAGTGAGAGTAGGCCAGTGGTAGGCTAATAACGCAGTAGTGCTAAGGTGGTAGTTTGGTGTTGATAGGCTGTTATTGTGGTAGGAAGGGATATCAATGTAATGAAAATAAATGTAAAATAGCCCCGCTCACATTAGAAAGCCAGCACTTCCTAGGCTGTGGAATTATACACCAAAGAGTTAATAGCATGAGTTGAGATAGGTTTACTCCTCTGAAGACTACTACACATTGTTTTTAGGAGTAATGGCAGAAGATTCTCAGTCAAGCCAGAACTAAAAACACTTAATAAAATCTGTAATCATGAGAATTTTTTTTAATACAATATTGAAGTCAAAATAGCTGCACACCATATTAAAAATTGCTATTTGTATACTAGGTTAATTGTCTCAAACATAATTATTTTTAACAATGTTAACTACTTCTTAAATCCGGAGAACAGATGATACATGTGAAGCAGTAGTGCAAGCATTTCTCAGACAGCACAGAGTACAGTGAGCGGCTGCGAAAGCTTACTTCACACACAAATAGAAGGTATACAGCGTGGGCAGCAGCAGTGCAATAATTCTTACAAGTACAGAGTAGGGAGAGCACATAATGTAAAAGAGCAAGTGTACTACCACCCACACAAATGCTGCAGCAAGGGAATAACTGTTTATCTTGTCACGTATACATACATGGAATTGTTTTAATTCCTTTTAACCCCTTCCATGCTCATGACGGAACAGTTCCGTCATGAGCATCGGTCGAGCTGTGCTTATGATGGAACCGTTCCGTCATGACCACGCCCGGTTCTATTAGAGCTCAGCACCGGGGGGGAATCGGCGCTGCACAGAAGGGGTTAACAAGAGACCTGGCCTGGCAGTTCGGGTTGGACTGGTCCTATTGGAGCAGAACCAAGATTGATTAGAGTAGGTCCAGCTCCTGTCTGAGGTAGCACAGTGGGCAACCAGCCTGCAATGGAATACAGTCCTAAATAATTAAAAGTGGCTAAGATGAATTCAAACATTCCACCATCACTTATTTTTTCCTCAAACAGCAAGTATAGCACAGGCATAAGCAATGCATATTTCATTAACAAACGGGGAGCAGGCAAAATCTGTTTTAGCATTTTTAGACTTGGCGTTTTCAGCAGGTTTATCCCCAGACGTTTTGCTTTTTGGCCTCCAGTTTTTAACCTATTTTTTGTTCGATTTAGGACTCTGGGCACTTTACCACGGCTATTCAGTGCTAAAATGCATATACTCTCCAAGTAAATTGTGCTATGACTGGGCTTCCACAATTGGCTTATTTGATTTACTACTAAGTTCCTAGTACTGTGCACTGCGTGCGCTCAGGGCCTGTAAAACAAATGCTGCTAGTGGGCCTGTAGCATTGATTGTGCCACACGCACAAGTAGCCTTTTAAAGGTTTCTCAGACCTGCCACGGAAGAATCTGTCTGCAGTTTTTTTTTTTCACAACCAATTTTATTGAGCAAAGTAGACAATAAAATCGTGGCACCCCACAGAGCGGAGATCACCACCAACAGTGAAGACACAATGTATCAGACGTATAGCAAATGTTCAATCGGGCACCGAAAATAGGCTCAATAGGAATAAACCCCTAACCCACCCTACCCCGCCAACTCCCCAAACTCCCCAGTTCCCAGAACCACCCCCTCCCTCACGCACGTGTATATGAAGCAGCAAACAAAGGTTGTAGGTGTAGTGTGACGGGCGTGTCGCAGAATCAGGCCAACAATGTCCGTACAATCAAATGTCCTCTTCCCGTTCCGCTGGGGGATCCAGCGTTAGTCCTCTGTAGTAGGCCCACCGCTTCCAGATTTTATAGTGCTTGCGCGGGCAGCCCCTCGCCTCAAAGATCGGTTTCTCAAGTCCCATGTAATAGTCCAATCCAGCTTTCCACGCAGACAAGGGGGGGCCCTCACTCCCTTCCACGCCCGGGCCAGATCCCGTTTGGCAACAACAAGCCCCAAAAGCAGCAGATGGCGTTTATAGATGTTCCCACCAATGCCCTCCATAATATGCAGCAACCCCAGTCGGTGAGTGCGGGGAAGATCCCAACCCAGGACTTCGGATAAACAGCTCTACACACCTCTCCAAAAGCCAGACAATCGACCACACAGTATGCAACAGGGATCCAGGCACAGCTCCACAGCGCAGGCATTCCGGGGAGTCAATCAACCCAGCTTTCCACAATCGTTCGCGGGTGTAATAGGCCCTGTGCAGGTATTTGAATTGGATAAGCCGGAGTCTTACAGCGATAGCGGTCCCACGCGGGGATTCTAGGGCCTCCCTCCAATCGTCCTCATCCAGGGGGCCTACATCCACTTCCAATGCCGCCCGAAGAGGGAGTAGGGTAGAGGAACAGTGAGTGACCAGTGTCTGATAAATACGGGATACCTTTCTATCCCCCAAATCCCCCATAAAGACTTTCGCCTCAACCGGGCTAAACTCAGGAAGAGCGTCCAATTGGGCAATGCTCGGGGTGAGGGCGTGGCGCAGCTGTAAATAGTGGAAGAACTGGGACTGAGGTATTTGGAACTCCGTGCGAAGTTCCTGAAAAGATTTAAGGGTAGTGCCGGACATGACCTGGCCCAGCAGCGAGATACCAATTGCCTCCCAACCCTCAAACCCGGCCAGAGCCAAAAGCTCCGGGAGCAGGCCATTATGCCATAGCGGCGTCTCCGCCGTCAGTTTGCCTCACCAACCCATGCGGCGTAGGGCCTGTCTCCATACCGCAAAGACCACTCTTGTGACCGACGGCAGGGCACGTCGCAAGCGGGCTGAGTATAAAATGGTGTGGAGCGTGTTATCGCCCATAAGCGATCGCTCCAATGCATAGGCCGGGTCTCCCCTGTCGCTATACCACCACTCGTTAAGGACAAGTAGTTGAGAAGCCTGGTAGTAAGATAAGAGATCAGAGGTGGCCAGGCCCCCGCAATAAGTAGACAGGAAGCATGTCTTCAACGCCACTCAGGCCGCACCACCAGCCCACAGAAAACGGCCTAGCGCCGAATTAACCTGGCGAAACCACTGCGGGCCTATAGGGTAGGGGAAGTTTTGTAGCTGGTACAACAGGCGTGGGAGCGCCACCATTTTAAAGATGGCCGACCTCCCAAAGATAGTGAGAGGCATCCTGGACCATGTTTTAATATCGGCCTGGACCCGTTCCCACACTGGCAGAATACTGCGGTCCCAAGCGACGGCGCGCGACTCCGAGAGAAAGACGCCGAGGTATTTCAGCCCATCCGTTGCCACGCACAGTCCTGCCGCCCAGGGGTCCGCCACAACCCCGCCGCCTAGCACCCACAGGGTCGACTTGTGGAGATTGAGCCGAAGGCCGGAGACCTCGCCAAATACGCGCATGACCTCTAAAACCCGGGGTCCTGAGCGCTGCAGGTCCGTGAGGAAAAAGAGAATATCGTCCGCATATAGTGCAATCCTATCCACCAGTTCCCCACTCCACACAAACCCGCGTATCTGTGCATCAGCACGCACCCGAGATGCCAGGGGCTCCATCGCCAGAGCAAACAGGTACGGGGACAGTGGGCAACCTTGTCGGGTCCCCCGACCAATCCGAAAGCGCCCGGACGTGGCGCCAGCCACCCGGACCAAGGCCGTGACATTGGTGTATAGCAACTTCAGGTACGAAAGGAACACCGGGCCCAGGTTAAGGCAGGGCAAGAGTGCGAACAGGTATGCCCAGCTTACAGAGTCAAAGGCCCTGTCCATATCCGCCAGTAGGAGTGCTGCCTGTTCGTCCCGGGCCCCCATGGCATCCACCGCCGCCTGTGCCCGCCGGATGTTATGGCGAGTGGCTCTACAGGGCATGAACCCGGCCTGGTCGGGGTGGACCAAGTCCGTAATATAGGGAAGAAGGCGGTTCGCCAGGGCCTTCGCCAAGATTTTGGCCTCTATGTTCAACAGCGAAATGGGCCGGTACGAGTCGTGTCTGTCAGGGGCCCTGCCCGGCTTCAGAAACACCACGATTTCGGCGTGGCGCCAATCAGGCGGTAGCTCCCCCCGAACCCGCGCTGCCTCAAGCGCACGTCTGTACTGAGACCCCAGCTGGAGGTGGAACTTCTTGTAAAACTCGCATGGGTAACCGCTCGGTCCCGGCGCCTTCCCGGTATTGAGCTGCCCCAGCGCCTCTCCGAGTTCCTCAGCAGAGAGCGGAGCGTCCAGTGCAGTTCTGGTGTCATCTGAGACGGCCTGTGGCGACAGATCATCTAGGAATGCGGATACCTCCTCCGCCTCCCGGGAATCTCGAGGGGCATATTGTGTCTCAAAATAGTGGGCAAAGCTAGCCGCGAGGCGGGCCGGGTCTGTCACCACCGAGCCATCCTCCACCGTGAGGCCCGGTAACGTGAGCGGCTGGAAAGTAGCCTGACACAGCCTGTGGAGCATCGTACAGGACTTGTCGCCCCATTGATAAATCCTGCTGCGTGTGGCAAGCCACGCTTGCCTGGCCTCATCATGTAGGACTGAGGCATAGGATTGCTGCGCCTGCAGGAGCAGCCGTATCACAGCCTCATCTCCCCCCTCTCGGCCACGCTGGTCCAAGGTCTCCACCCGAGCGGCCGCGGCGGTAATAGCCTCACGGTGCTTCCGGCAGGCGGCTGCACACCAAGCGATGTCTATACCCCGTATTGTGGGCTTCAGCGCCTCCCATACCACTACCGCGTCAGTGTCACCCACGAGGTTATCGCGCCAATAATTATCAATCGCCTCGCGCAAGTGATGAACATAGTCGGGTTGCTGTAAATGCCATGAGGACATCCGCCAACGGAACGGCTGCCGTTTCGTGGGAAGGTCTATGGTAGCCACAACAGGGGGAGGTCGGACAGACCCCTGGGCAGGATAGCAGCGTCACTCACACGACTCAAACAGGCACCAGGCATAAAGATATAATAGAGTCTCGAAAAGGAGCCATGCACAGCCGACACATACGTGAACTCGCGCGCAACCGGATGGAGATGGCGCCACACATCCACCCAGCCCAAACTGTCTACTGTCGCACGCAGCTTAGTATGCGGGGCAGGGGGAGAAGGATCCACAGCCACTGGCAATCGCCTCTGGCGGTCCGAGCCCACATCCATAACCTCATTCCAATCACCCCCAACCACCGTCAACACATCCGGGATTTCATCCCATATCGCGAATAGTCTCTCCGATAGGGCCCACTGCAAAGGGGGGGGGGGGGGCATAAACACTACCAAAAACCACAGGCTCAGCACCCATCCTTCCCTTGATAAAGACAAAGCGACCCTGAGGGTCCACCCACTGCTTTTCATGAACATAGGCCACCCTGCGATGAGCCAAGATGGCCGCCCCTCTCGATCCTCTCGCAAAGCCGGCATGGTAGACCTGCTGAAAGCCAAACCTCTGAAGGCTAAGGACCTTGGAGCCCAACATATGCGTTTCTTGGAGTAACAGCACATCCACCGCTTCCCTCTTCCCCCAGCGCAACACTGCTCCACGTTTGATTTTATCTAGCATCCCCCTCACATTCCATGTGGCAACACGTATGGACTGATTGGGAAGCATAGCAGTTCGATCAACCATTATCCAGGTAGTCTCCCCCACCAGGCCCCCTGCGCCACCCCAACACACCCCACCACTCACTCAATCCAGCAGCAATATATACGTGCGGTTTCACCCACCCATCCCCAGGCCCCCCCATCTCATCCCAGTCCTGACCCCCCCCCAACAACAAACCAACGCTTCCCACATCCCCATCCCAACTCCCCCCACCCCTATACCTCATAGAACGCTGAAGTACCTGTCGCGGCATGGATAGACCCGGATCCAGAACCGAGGACCCAGGGCCAGCCATACCAAAGGATCCCAACATCCCGTCCTCAACACACACACACACACACCCCCCCCCGATAACTCCCACAACTCGTGAGGGTCAAAGGCCCTTTGGAAGTCGCCTCCCGAGCCCCAACAGCGTCACCACATATAGCCACAAAGAGTCTCAAAAGTAGGCAGTCTGGCATCAACGGTTCCCCCACACAAACAGACCCACAAAATGATCCATTACAAAGTAGGGCAACACATTACCAGGAAAGACCAGGGCCCAAGCCCCGACAGGGTTCAACTGCCAGTATCTGAGTGTTCAGAGTCCATTGTTCCACTGGTCTGTGTCGCACTGGCAGAGGCTGATCTTTTGCGTGATCTGGACCTCCGATGTCGTCCTTTTCGGGTTTGGCGGTTCGTCCGCTCCTGCGATGATCCCCTCGACTCGAAGCGAAGGTTGTTCCTGCGTGCGCGCCCTTCTGCATCTTCCACTCGGGATGCGAGAGTCTTTTGGACACGCTCCATCTCCGCCATTTTCTGCTTCAGCGTGCCAATGTCCGTCTCCGCCACCGAGATTCTGGATTCCGTCTCCGTAATCCGCTCCACTGCATTGCGAAGGTCCTGGCGCAGTAGTGTAACGTCTGCACCCACAGCCCCAATTTTAGCGTTGAGCATGTCCCGGGACTGGGTAATGGCCACTAAGAGTGCTGCGTTGTCCGGCCCTGCTCCGCCGCCACCGCTGGGCGCTCCAGATCCACCACTAGGCCCTGTAAATTTGTCGATAGGACCCTGCTTAGGCGGGCCCCCGCCACCACCTCTGGTCATGGCCGCTTGCAGTCCCAGCCGCACCACTCCTTGGGCGGCTGTCTCTGGTACCGTCGCCGGAGTCCTCCACCCGGCCTCGAGATCAGGGCGAACACCGTCTGCAGCGGCCCCCAGGGAATCCCCAAGAGCAGACCCACAGCGTCGGGCACCGGAGGCTCCGAGCCCTGGGCTAGGGCACAGCCGATAGTGTCTCTGGAAGAAGAGCCTCAACCAATGCGCCCAGGTCTAGGCCGGTCTCAAGGTCGCGAAACTCGAGGCCCCGGTCTCACAAGGGCGGGACAGGCCTCCACCACGCCATGCCGTCCAGGAAGGTTCTCCAATGCACAGCGCCAGATCGTAGGGCACCTCTGTTGTTCGTCGGCTCTCGGGACTGCAACTGACGGACGGGAACCCACCCAGCTGATGCGATCTCCAGCAGTCCGCCACCGACCACCACCCGGCCTCCTGAAAATCGAGGTCCCGGCTTCACCGCCAACCACCAGGCCGCACTCAGTCGCCAGCGCCTCCGGTCCCCGGAAAAGTTGGAACTGCGGGGTCAGCACACCGGAAAGGTCAAGGCACCTCTAGGAACAGATGCCACTCACGTGGTATCGTCAGCGGGCTCGGGGGCCAGGATAAATAAGCAAATTGTGTCCGGGCCGGCGGGAGCTCTACAAGGCTGCGACCGCCATCTTCGCCGGACAAGCCACGCCCCCCTGTCTGCAGTTTTTAACTTATCTGTGTGAATGGAGGCGCACTCCAGATATCCTAGTTACTCCACGAAAATAATTTTTAAACCAAGGGTGCTCCACTACTATTGTGTGTTGACGACACATACTAATAAAACTAAAGACCTTACAGGGTAGACCCGGATTATGGTGAGCACTGTTCCTGCTGAACAAACGTTCTCTAATGATAAACTTACTTTTTTTCAATATAGAAAGATACTCAATCAATATTCTGTTTGTTAAAAAAAGTATTAATAAACAATAAATCATGAAGCAATTGCTTAACAAATATTATGTGTGATTATATATGTCATAATTGTAAATTTGTACATGGAATTATTTTCATCTTACTATTTTGTCAGTGTCTGTTGTTAATGTTAAATAGAAAAATTGGGAGGAACATTTTTTGACTTTCATTAATTGAATAACCTTTTCACCAAAAGGGGGGTTAAATATTAGTCAATCATTTTCGTCCTTTTGAGCTTAAGCTGTAGTAGAACCATTGTTAGAGCAGGAAATGGACTGGACTGTTCTTCACTTCTTTTTTAAAGAAAGCCTGCAAGAGTGCTTTATTGTTGTCTTCCTCCCAAAGTGCGCGCAGAGTACTTTGCTTGTCATTCCAAGCGGAGGAAGTGCTAAAAAAAAAAAAAGAGAAAAAAGCACAAGTAAGCGCTTGGGGAACACAGTGTTGTTCTGCTTCTTTTTCAAACTAGTGCAGGGTAAGCAGACTAACTACGGTTACCCGAGTCCGAGGTGTGGGTTCACTGTACAATAAAAAGAACTCACACGGGCTACTCATTAGAACACTGCACCACAAAATCCCCCTCCAGCGCGGCCCCTTGCTTTGCAGAATGAATTTGCGCCATACAGCAACAGGCTGAGGCCTCGTTCCTCTGGATTTATGTGCCACCGGATCAGCGCCTCCCGGCCGAGGACAAAGGGGAGCTGTTAGCAGCGAAGCACCCCTCCCGGTTGCCATGGCAACCCTGGTGCGCTGAGAGTGCACAACCCAGAAGCTATGGGCCCTAACAGCTGCATGTCTCGCCAGCCTTTGAAAAGCGAGCATCAGCTGCTTCCCCGACAACGCAGGCCTGCCCGGAGTGCAGTGCTCCAAAGCCGGGCTGCCGAGGGACACCTAAACGTTGATCAGCACAAGGGCACGGAGTTGGATTTCCATGCGGCTGCCTCAGGGACGTCGTCCCCATCATGCTAACTAGCGTGAGAACACCGTGACAGTGTGCTCGTGAACAGCTGCTCCGCACACTTGTAGGCTGCCGCCCCAGGAAGACTTGCGGAGAGGGGGGTTATAGTGTGCAAAGCCCTGCCTTAATCGTCACACTACCTAGAATAGGCGAACTGGGCTGGGGAGCCCAGTCGGCCTGGGTTTATTACCGTAGCAAGTGTAATCGAAGACGGGTACCTCATAATCTTGTGCTTGGGTATCATATTACACATACATGGAGCACAGGAGTTCGTGTGCCTTGTCGTTTACAGTGATTGATGCAGGAACTAACTGCTGCGGTTCATTCCTGGCAATAATACCAAGATAAATACTGTGATTTTCAGAAACTGCATAGTACAAAGGAGTATGATGGGCCAATGTTGCGGGTTATGGCAGTTACACCTGGCCATGATAGGGGGTGAGTACCCCTCTAGGAAACTGCACCATATGAAAATTGAGGGTGTATTAAATGTGGGGTTATATATTTTCAAAATATTTTAGGACATGTGCAACTTATAGTTATTTACTTCAGTGCCCTACATGTGATTTCATTACGATTGCCTACTTGGCAAAGTGATTTATGGTTCATGCTTTATTATGACAATTGCCTAGTGGCAAACTAATTTACGTCGTTCATGATCTTTGCATTATTATGACAATGGCCTAGTGCAAAGTGGTTTACGTAATGGTGGTCAATGTGATTTATATAGAACACAAGTGATATTTTTATATACCACTTTGTCTCCTTTGTGGTGTGCCTAGTGTTTCACTGCTGTGTGTGTGTGTTGCACACACGCTTTACACATTGCCTCTAGGATAACCCTGACTGCTCTGCCAAGCTACCACTGGGGTGAGCAGGGGATATCTTGAGTGTGTAACTCACTACCCTTACTGGAGTGGTGGGTATGCCTGCCTGAGGTCATACCCTAGCCAACCAGAAACCCCATTTCTAACAAGCATGATTCAAACAGAACAAATATAGCACAAAGAGTAACACTACAAGAGTCCCTTACACCAATAGAGCAGGAAATGAACACCTAGTAGCAGTGCAAGCTTTCCTTACATACAACTACACTGAAGGCTGGAATACTGTAACTTCCCTCAAACATAGTACAAGGACAAGACTATTGCATGATTCCCTAACAAACAGAATAGGTACAACTATCAAACAGAAGTGAAAGCTTCCCAGAAATAAAATAATGTACAATATAGCCGGGAGCAGTGTACGCAGATCATATACTGCACAGACTTGCAAGCAAGCAAGCAAACTTCTCCCACATCGAACAGATACAACACAAGTTACATTGTTACCTTACACACCAGATGGCTTCAGGGAGGCATCTGTAATGCAAGCTTATTTTACCATAAGAATGGATACAGAACAGGAGGCAGAAGCAGTGGAATTTTCTTAACAAATATAATGAGAAAAAGATAGAGTGCAAAAGTACAAGCTTCTCTCTCACAATAAATGGACACAAGAAACAGCCGTGCAAGTTTCCTCACAAATAGAAAAATGCAACTGGACCAATGCAATCTTTCTCTTGATAGAGCATGAATGTTCTCTTTTCCCTATCTCTATGAATTCACCCTGGAAAACGGAATTGTGACATTTATTTACGAACATGACAAAATGTGTGTTAGGTTAACACATTTAAGAAAACTCACACATGAAGCTTGATTTAGATACTGCATCGTAAAAGCAAGCAAAATGTTATATGTAGGATTGTGATGACATTCAACCAGTGTTCAACTTTTTATCAGGGGTACTTTATAATTACAATGAGGTAGATGCGAGCAATTAATTTGCCTGATTGAAGAACGAATGCATGTTTCAAATAACGTGAAATTCATACTTTAGCATAATTCAATCGTGCCTAAACTGTTTCATGAAGGCCTCAAAACCTGCTTTTCTTTCCTAGTATGAACTTATGAACTGAATGGACTGAAGCCTATGTGAACCTTTCTTAAAGTTTTTATGTGTGCTCAGACACTCAATGATACCTTTCATGTTTGAACCTCACTCGACTGGAACTGCAAAAACATTTTTAGTTCCTAGAACACATGCTTGGGAAAGGCCTGACAAGGGATGAGAACATGGACTTGCCTACTTCCTAAAGGGTCACAACCAATTGTATGACTAAAGAACAGTGGTCTTAAGGAAAACGTAAAGTAATGGATTACTTAATTCTTCCGGATTTGTATACTTTTTACCTAGTACATCATCTCATCCTACTGAAACTGACCAATGGGACAGAGTGGTCTATCAAATTTGTGATGTAAAGGGGTGTAAACCAGGAATTGATTGAGTATAACTGTCCAAAGTTTCGACTGGGGTGGCCAATATCTGGCCCACCTTCTCAACCAACATTGTGGTGCAGAGAGTGGCGATTTGGATTTTCACAAACAACGTGAACTAGGATGAAATACTGTGTTTGCTGCCGGCTGGTATGCTTGTGTAGTGGAATCTGTTGTACTTTGTATAGGAAGACACTGGTAGCCAGGTCGGTGGCACTGACGCTGCAGTACGGATAGGCAAATAAGGTCAATGGGGTAACCCTGTGCCCCTAGAAACCTGGGTATTGTTGATATAGTCTAAAAAATGTTCAGTTGGGTGAAGTCAATTATTTCTTAAATCATAACCATCTGAATGTAAAAACATTCCTTTTTCTTTCTAGTCTACACATAGTACTTGACACACCACAAAGATACTAAGGGGTATATATACCCTGTCTTTATATAATTCATTTAGTGAAAGAGGCTGTCATAGAAAGCACAACACAGGACAGCATGAACAAAGCAATCAGTTAAGAAGTGATTGTCCAATTATAGAGTTCAACAGTAAACTGCAATGTCAACTGATTATAGTTACAGTGGCTCAGGACATGTGTAGGTTATATGTCGACCTTTTAACCCTGGTGCCTGTATTATTATAAGGGCATCACATAGGGTCTTCTTCAGTACGGAAAGGGGCAGATAAACCTATTTATGAACAGAAACTTGTCATTTTGTGATTACTGAACTTTCATTTGTAGGATTTGTATGGGGAGTAATGGTTTTAAAAAGACTTTCTTCTTATGATACAGTATCCCTCGCCTGAGGAAGATACTCCCTTTTCTTCAAATTTCACAGTTGTTTACCCTTATTAAATCTTTTCAAAATATAGATTAGATTGGTATGCAAATTACTTTAACTTTGATAAAGATAACATTTTGAAGACAAATTAATCTGCTGATTCTGTTTCATTATTGTTCTGCAATCAAAAAAGGGGGAGAAAGAGGTACTGGTTAGGTTCCCCTCCAACGTACATGTAGTTCACAAACAATCTGTAAATGTCAGATTCAAAAAACCTAACAAAGCCAAGCTTGCAGCCTACGCAAATGACCTGCTCATAATCACGGAAAACCCTACTCAATCCATACCTGCACTCATGCACACTATCAAAACGTACGCCTAACACTCAGGATACAAGCTCAATAGAGACAAATCTGTATGCATGCCCCTCAACATGCACACAACCAAAGAGATAATAGGAAACTCAGGGCTGGCCTGGCAACCCGGGTCTGTCAAATATCTAGGCATCCTATTAGGAAAAAGCCTGAGAATCACCCTAGAACAGAATGAGAAAGCCACACTGGATAAGATCAAAGGACTACTAGAATCTTAGTCACCCAAGTTCATCACCTGGTGGGGCAGGATAGACACAGTGAAGATGATGATTACGCCCATTGTAAACTATCTGGCAGGAATGCTACCTATGGCACTCACGGAGGTATTCCACAGAAAGATAGACCAAATGCTAAACAAATTTATATGGAGAGATAAGAAACCTAGAATAGGCCTAAAAAACAGACTGGAGAAGAAACTAGGGGGGCGCAACATGGCAGACCTAAAAACCTGTCAGACAGCCTTTATAGCCAGACAAGGTATGCACTGGGTACTCCCTAACCAACCATACACACCAACATGGCTCTCCATTGAGAGAGAGCCATACTAAACAACACTGATCCCCTAACTCTCCTCACAGCTAACAAGCAGGCACAACTGAACAACCCGATCTTTAAGATCACAAGACGAGCGCTGCTCAAAGTAGACCAGAAGCTAGAGCACAGCATCAAAAACTCACACTGGGAAGCACACTGTGCAAACTCCAAGATTAAATATAGGGGGAAGCCCCTGGACATAAAGTCATGGAGACAGCTAGGCTTCTCTTACCCAGCACAGCTAGAGGCAGAAGGGTCTCCCCACACTTTCAACCAACTGAAAGCTCAACACGCACTCCCAGACAGGGAACTATACAATTTCATGGCTACCAAAACTGCCCTAACAAAATCAAAGCTAAACAAGCACAAACCCTCAATCTTTCAATACATGGAAACAATAAAGGCGACTGACCACCAGGTCTCACACCTGTACAAGCTGCTCCGCCCCACATCTACCAGACTCAAAGCCAAAAATTCCAACTACTGGGAATCACAGCTCGGTACCAAACTAACGGAACAAGAACTACAAATCATTTGGGCAGCCCCATCGAAAAACATGATATCACCGGTAGTAGCACAAATGAAATTCTGGCTATTACACCAAGCATACTGGACGCCAGCGCGCCTAGCATCAATAGGACTGAGAGAGAACGACAGATGCTGGAATTGCGAAACAGAAAAGGGCAACCTCGCACACCTCATATATCACTGCAGTAAGGTCAGCAAATTCTGGGGGGAGGTAGTCAGCTTCATCAACAAAACCATAGGCTGAACTCTTGACCGAGCATTCGCCACAACTACCACTGCCCATATCACAACAGACGTACCCACCCAACAGGACAGACTCCTCCTAGACTTCCACTTGACGACAGCAGTCAAATCAGTCCTGGACAAATGGAAAGATACTTCCAAAGTCACATTCGAAGGGTGGCTGAACTGGGTAACTTTTCTCAGAGGGGCGGACAACACTGCACTCAGACACACACCATGGAAGAACCCCAACAGAGGATTGTGGGCGAAACTAGTCATATTCCTAAACCCTTACAAACCGCCATGAAAAACAAAAATCCAGAACCAAACCAGACGAACACGAATCCAAGGCGACCTGTCGACCTAACACTAAACAACCGCATGTCAATTTAATGTCTATGTCACGTTTTATTGTATGTTCCAACTAAACTGCAACCACCCGCACCAACCTATATGTTCACTGTTATATGGGCGCAAGAACGAGGAGCAGACTCGAGAAGACTTTACAACCAATCTCCGAACTAGATGTAAGCACAACCACCTTTTATAGCAGCAAAGGTGCACCACAAATTATAATAAACAGTATATATTCTGCAAAGAGTCGCGTACAATGGTATTCCTTGGATTTCAAATCTTTATTTCAAGCGTGTAAATGAAGCACCATACAGCCGACGCGTTTCGTCCCACGCAGGGGACTTCTTCAGGGCTTAAGTTATATATAATGACTTCAGTTGTTGGTGACTGCTTAGCAGAACTCAAAAAGCATGAAACTTCAAGTATCGAGTTGTTTAAACGCTGGTCTCCCTCTTATCAAAGCTCAACCAAGTCCGTAGTTCTTCAATCTTTTGAGTAGCTAAAAACGATGTACAAGACCAACAACGAGGTGGATTTCAATATGCATGAACATCCATCTAAAGTTCAAGAAGCCCAATGGCTCAAATTCTGTCCAGAATCAGGATATATACAGATGGACAGGATGAATACCAGGTCAGTCTTAATAGTACAGTCCTGTGAAGTATCAAAAATTGGGACCCCCAATGCAGACCACGATGCGTCCTCCGGTAGCACAACTACCATTGAAACCCAGAGGGCCCTATGTAAATGCCCGACAAACTGGCTATTTGTGGTATGTCCCTTTGTACTCTGTAACATGTAAATAACAATAAAAATATTTTTTTTAAAAATAAAAATACCTAGCTAGTGAGCTAACATTTTATTCTCGCTCCTAGTTGGTAAGGATAAAAAGGGGTTAAATAGCAGTGAAAAGATATAACTTATGTGTATACAGTCCCTAATATTCAGTCAACATGTTTCGAGGTATCCGCTAAACCTCTTCAGGACCACACGGGGACCAGCCCCATGCATGCCACTCCTTGTAAAAACCTATAATAAAGTGAGGAGGCACACCTAATGTGTGAGCACCCAATTCAAAATCCATACGGTTTAGTCTTTGACTCGTAGTACTTATGCTTTGGCAATACTATGCCTCATGGTCTGCCGGGGTAGAGGGGCTTGTAGTCATACCTTTGTCAAAGCGCAACTCCGTCTAATAATACCTACTGGCCTTTGTAAATCGTTACAGCATACTGGCTTAGGAAACTGTTATGCCTATACCTCCATGAAGATTTGCATATGCATGCTTTATGAACAAATACTCATACGTTAGCATAGTGTGCATCATCCAATTCTTTGAGCTATCTTGCACAGCTTACATACAGAAAACATCAAAAGCACTCTACGCTTTCAGAAGGCTAATACATCAACTTTCAGACTACATGCAGCACACAGTGAATGGAAAGACCAAAGGAATGTCTGCGTTAACAAGTCTAGCTTTGGGGCGTGGCCACGGAGGCGACCAAGTTGGTTGGCCGCCTTCGCTTGAAGCTCCGCCGGTCGGGCTTTGCAAACTCCGAATTTTCCAGATGTCGCGGCATCCTAGCTACAGCGGACACCATCCATCCGCCCCTGTATACCGATAAAGCAACCTGGGGCCAAAACGGGGCGGCAAAGACGGCACGCTAACCTGGACCTTGCGGCCTTCTCCCGCGAAGATCCAACAGCCTGTTACCGCGGTGAGTGCGGCCATGGTGGGGGTCCGGCGTTACCCTGCGCTCAATCCCCGCTGCTCCTTTGTGCCCTCCCACCTGTCCCTACCGCTGCGGCTCCCGGCTTGGTCCTGGCTCTTGCGGGGCACTCTCGGGTCCTTCCTGGCCTGGTGTGCGTCTCCGCGCCAGGCCTCGATTGGGGGTTGCGAGGCGGGCTAGTGTGAGGGCCTCTACACATTGTTCTGAGGCAGCGGTGGCGCTGGGCCCTACCGGGCTTGGCTCACCCCCCCCCCCTCCGAGGGCCCCCTGCCATGTAAGGCTGCTGCCTGCCCTAGAGCTGGAGTCCACGCGGGAGCATGTAGAACAGCGGCGATTCAGATCCAACTTGGTGATTTGCTTTCTGTGCCGCCTGCTGCCCTGGGATACTACCATCTACCCCATTACCTGGAATACGCTGAAGGCATCCCTGTGCACGCGGGTGGGATCCGCCAACACTTCTGCGTTATTGGGGAATTCACAGAGGCATATCACACCAGCTCTTCCTTCCTCCTCCAGCTCGCTTACTTTGAAGTGGGTTGTAGACGCATTACAGGATCGCCGTCTTGCATTCTCCGCTACACTCTGTCTGGGCCCTGCCATTAAACAAGTTGCTCCATGTCGTCAATAACACCGATGTTCAGGCCTGCCTCTCCTTGGCCACCAGGCATAGCTGCAGCCGCCCCTTTGCCTCCACCCACCGAGTGTTCATCCTGCGGATTCACACCTTGGCCGAGTCGATCACCCACACGCACCTTGCACCACGCCATCCTCTGGTTTCCCCTTGCCTGCGGCCTTGTCTGTTCCGCGGCCAGCCTCCTTCCTCTATAGGCGGTATGGGGAACAAGCATTTTCAATGCAATGGTTTCGCCTTTGGAAAAGTTTGAGCTATTGGCATTGTTAATGACAACATTTTTATTTATGTGTTGGTTTTGAAAACAGATAAATAAATGGCATTGTCACTTACATTGTTATTAGCTTAATCTCTGGAGTCTCTAGAACTCCATAGCACTCCCTAGCACTGTGCACTTCCTAGCTTCCCTAGTCCCTCCGCACCTCTTAGCATTGTGCACTCCCTAGCTTCCCTAGTCCCTCCGCACCTCTTAGCATTGTGCACTCCCTAGCTTCCCTAGTCCCTCCGCGCCTCTTAGCATTGTGCACTCCCTAGCACTCTCTAGTCATTTCCTAGCACTCCTTAGTCACTCCCTAGTCACTCTGCACTCCCTAGTCACTCTGCACTCCCTAGTCACTCTGCACTCCCTAGTCACACATGCACACTTAGAGCCACACCCCCCCAAAGCCACACACTCCTCCCAGAGCTACACACACCTCCCCCCAGAGCCACACACACACCACCCCAGAGCCACACACACACCACCCCAGAGCCACACACACACCACCCCAGAGCCACACACACATACACACTTTGAGCTACACATATATAGCCAGAGCCACACACATACACACTGATTACAAACACACCCAGAGCCACACCCAGATGCACACACAGAGCTACACATACATACCCAGAGTCACACACATATAGAGTTATACATACACCCAGAGATACACACACATATACACACACATACAGAGCCATACACACCTAGAGCCACATACACACACCCAGAGCCACACAAAGACATACACACACAGAGCCACACACACACACACACACATCCTGAGCCACACACACTCAGATCCACACACACAGAGCTCCACACACACACACCTAGAGACACACATACACCTAGAGCTACACGCTGCTTGCAAGCTGTCTAGGCTCGACCTAAAAATCAGAGTGGAGAAAATAAGAGTGGCAAAGTGTTTCGTTTCTAATAGATAGATTACTGTTGTGTGGCAAAGTTCGTAAACAAACTGGGGAATTTTCATCTGGGATTTGTATACACTAGGGTACTGCAATCTACAAGTCAATATGCTAAGCGTAATTACTGGCAAATGTAAAACATTGGCTTTATCAGTCATGTGACAGTACCAAAACTTATCCTAGTAGAAACCACCTTTCACAGAATGCAGAGTTAAAATGATTCATTTTGTACAAAACTGGTAGCGACAGAAGTACGATGTTGAGATTCAGCACCGTGTTGGTTGCAGCTACTGGGCACATGCATTAGTCGTAAAGCTAACATTAATTTAGAGGCTTTATACCTGCCAACAATTATGCCGACATCGCCGCAAAAAGCCGCAAAACAATGTCACTGAAGCCAAGCATGCATGCTTAGATAGCTGCAGTACCTTTTTTAGTACAGTAAATTGATCAAACATCCTGGCCATTTACAATTAAGAGTGGAAGTACGGATAGATAGATATTTTTTTTTTTTTTTTAAACAACGAGATAGAAACAATTACTTTCATATGTAAACCTAAGGAGGCATGCAAGACTTCTTCCCCGTGACCTACGGTTATACTAACGCCCTGTATATACAGTCTAAGAAAGGCTACGAAATCAGAGAAGCTGTCTGAAGAAGAGAACATTTTTTAAAGAAGCAATAACGCTAAGGATAGAAACATGGGTAAAGCAGAAACCTGATAAATGTTGACTCCATGGCAGGCATGTGGTATTGAAAATCGGTAGGGCAAAGTGTAAAATAATTTGACATGGCAAACATTATCTGCCCTAAAATTAACATACGTAATAAAATGTAACTCATTAAATACCTGAAGGAAAAACTAGACCAGTGTAAAAAAAATATTTAGATAACAGAAAGCAAGGTTCCAAGTGAACAATCAGTAAATGGGTGAACCTATGTGGCACAAATTATAAATAAAATTGTTTCTGTATTAATGTTGGTTATGTGCAAATGCTTTACACGCTGCTTCTGAGATAAGCCCGACTGCTAGTGCCCAGCAACCAAGGGGGTGAGCAGGGGTTATTTTAGAGGTATAACTCCCTTATCCTGACGAGGAAGAAGGTACCTACCTTTGCCAACTAGAGACCCCCATTTCTAACAGTGACAGTACCAATATAATGTATAATGATACTAAACAAACACTTTCAAAGAAAGAACCAAATGACAACACCATAGCTGCCAGGGTTTCAGATTGCTAAGAGTGACATTTTCATAACTTCAGTGTTAATATCGGTGACATTTCAAAGACTATGAGTTATACTTTCGGCTGAGCAAAATCAAGCGATACAGACGAGGGAAACATGTCAATATTAGCAATTACACCCATTTGAGCAATGAGAAACTCTAAGAGTCGCCGTATCATAGGCCACAGGGTGTATTATTTCAAAAGGAAATATGCCCATCAAAAGAAATCAATAGCTGACTGAGCAGTTTTCCCTGGTCCAGCGTGCTGCACACTACCTGCCGAACCCTGCTTGCAGCAGTCACCATCACATCAGCTGCAGCCTGTCACTACAGGCTGTGCTGACTTGGTGACACTCGGCACGCTGAGAAGTTGAAAGGCACCACAGTGGCTCTAACAGTCACCCGACCCTGAAAGTCTTAGTGGAAGGGACTGCTAACACAGTTTAATAGTGTCAGTAAACAGAGTTCCCAGCTATAACAGGGCAGGCGGCAGCTCAAACGGTGATTAAGACTGTCGCCGTACATGCCGGCAGAGCAAATTTTTATTAGCAGGATGGGTAACACCGCACCGTCATGTTAGGAAGCGAACGCCGCGCTTTACAGTGAAAATGTAATAAAACTTTAAACACAAGTAACCGGTGTAGTCCATCAGAATATACAGAGGCGCTGGTGACCACGGCAGATGTGTGAAAGACAACATCCACAAACATGAAGGCCATGTGGGGGCTGGGGGCCCGACACATTATATAGAATAATATCAAACATATAAAGTGATCACTGCTGACGGGGTCTGCTCTAACGCCTTCTTTACCTCGGTTTACAAGCCTTAAATGCAGGATTAGCAATTTAGACCTAAGAGATTACCTCACAGTGGTGAGCCCGAGCCGATGGCAATTGGCGGGCCGTGGCCGCAACGATTCGTGCACTTCCGCAGCAATGCCAGGCAGCATTCTGGCTCAGCTGTACATGCTGCCTCTAGGCTGTTGAGGTACCGGTCGGGTTCGGGCGCGGAACCACATTACTGCAGTGCGAGCACAGAAGCTCTGTGCAGCTGCCATGATTGTGTAGTATAAAAGAACTCACTGGAAATTCAAATCAGCCACCTGCGATGGTGGGCTCTAATCTCATCACCATTTACGCGGCAGCGAAAATGAACAGATTCCAATTCCGCCGATGAGGACTCGTGCTGCAGGCGGCAGATTCTCATTGGGCACTAATTCCTGACGCAATTCCGCACTGTCAACCACTTCCGGGTCGCTGCGGGCAGCGCAGCGGCCCTTCTCCTTAGGCAGGCAGGGACGGCCCTGGCATTGGCTGGACTGTTAGAGGCTGGGACGGGGACAGGAGGGGGGAGAGGGAAGCCTTAAATTACGGACCGTTGCCGACCGTCAGGGTGACATGGGCATAATGCAATGCAACTGTGGGAGGCAGGGGACAGATTCACTGACTTTCAGTATCCTTGCTAGAGTGGCAACAAATACGAGTAACTTAGACCACGGCGAGCGAATAGGCGCACGGGCACCACGGCACTGTAGGCCCGTAGCGGCCGCCTCAAAAATGGTGCCGCCTGGGGCGGACCGCCCCCCCCCCTAGCTACGCGGCTGGGCCGAAGACTCACCCTCGCAGGCACGGCCCCCGTCGCAGCTCCCACTGGCCTCCGCTGACGTCGAGGGTTCCCCCGGAGTCAGCCACTCACAGCGCGGCTCCCGGGGCAGATCCTGATGACGCGGCGAGGCTCCAACCAACGGCGGCGCAGCTCACGGGGACAGGCCCACTGCAGCGGCCAATCAGAGCGCGCCTCTGCCGACGAGCCTCCGAAAAGCCACCAATGCGGTCGCAGCCCCTTCGTGCCTCGGCCAAGGTGCCGAGCAGCTGCCGGTTGACCCCCGGGTGGATAAAAAAAAATGGCGGCAGCACCTACGAGGACACGGGGGGGCGGGAGAAGAACGGACGGCGGGAGGGGGCGGGAGAGGACACAGGGGGCGTGAGGCACGAAAATTGGCACAAGTGCGGCGTGGGCAGCCGCGGATTAAAAAAAAAAAATAAAAAAATGGCGGCAGCACCTACGAGGACAGGGGGGGGGCGGGAGAGGAACGGACGGCGGGAGGGGGCGGGAGAGGACACAGGGGGCGGGAGGGGGGCGGGAGAGAACACGAACGGCGGGAGGGAGGCGGGAAACGTGCCGGGGAAAAACACTCACGATGCCCAGGACAGCAGCAAGCACGGCCCGGCCGGAGGAGACTCGGGGGCGTTCCCGGCGTCGCGTGACGTCGGCAAAAGCCAAAGAATCTCGGGAACGCCCCCGTGTCTGGTCCGGCATTGATGGACAGGCCCCTCGTCCAATGGCTAGGCTCCATTTATGGAGCTAGCCAATGGGACGGGGGGCGTGTTCCTGAGTGCCTTACTGTACTCAATAGATTTCTCTGGAGGAGGAGCCTAACGGCTCCGTCCCCCAGCAAAACCTAAAAAGGACCCCAACCAACGCAAGCTGCAATTCGACAAGGTTCCTGGCACCACCTCGGACGCCCCCCTGGTTCATCTAACGGGGCCAAGGGCTCAAACGACCCTGAGAACACTGCCTCACTCATGACTGCCATGCTTAACGAAATGAGGGCCGGTTTCAAATCTCTCGATAGCCGATTTGATGACCTTGAAAAGAAATTGGCTGAGATGGGATCTAAGGTTCAGGCACACGATCGGAGGCTGGATGTGGTTGAGGCAAGAGTATCGGACATTGAAGATGGGGCATCGGCCTCGCTGAAACGGCTGGACAGGATGGAGAAGATCCTCAAGGACATCGCCATCAATAATGAGGACTTAGAGGCTCGCAGCTTTCGAAACAATATTCATTTATTTCTTATTCACATGATGCCATGTTATTGCTATATGCCCGACCGGATGGCGTTGCCGCGCCCTATGGTGAATACCAAAGGTTCTTTGATTGGTCTGATCTTTATGCGTAGTGCTCATTCGTTGTCCATCGTAATGGTACTGTTCACACGGCACATGTATTTGTTCAAGGTAACTGGGGTTTGCCTCTGTGGGGGTCAACAAGAGGCTGGTTGGTGGGGCGTTTGTTCCATTTCATTGCTTTCTTTAGAATAATTGCTCAACCTGTTCGTTTGTGGCTGCAGATTAGCATGCATCATGACTCAGTTCTGATTAGGTTTTTCCAATGGTTTAGCTAGGGCATCAGCCCGGTCCATCCGGGCTCTCCCTGATGTCATGGAACGTTAGAGGTTTAAATAACAAAAGAAACGGAGACAAGTCCTCAATTATATTGTCCGACATAACATTGATATTATATTTATGCAGGAGACCCATCTGTCCAATACTGACCTCTCTCCCATCGCCAAAAGCTGGGGTTCTCACCGATTTTTTTCAAATTACGGTAGGTATGAGAGGGGGGTCTCCATATTCATACATAAACGGGTCCCCTTTGTATTGCATAAGACCTTGACGGATGTTGAGGGTCGCACTTTGATTGTTACAGGTACCCTTTTGGGGCACAAGATTACATTTGTCGGTGTTTATGATCCGAACATTGACTCCCCATCTTTTTTCGCAACCTGCAGGGGCAACTCCTTACACTTAACACTTGACTATTGATAATGGGTGGCGATTTTAATTTGTTGTTAGATACGGCCAGAGACAGCATTTCCACTTCTCCTGATATTAAGCCCCGTTCGAGGCAAGTCCTTTTCGACCTATGCACACACTTTTCCTTGATAGACATTGAAAACAAATTACATCCACATCTCCTGGACTTCACCCACTATTCAGGGTTCCAGAACACATGGACCAGAATAGATTATTAGTTAGTCTCTCCGGGAATTGCAGGATGGGTGAGTGGGTTGATTACTCTCCCCCGCACACTTTCGGACCACTCTCCAGTCGTTCTCAAACTCAATATTCCCAGACCGGGTGGCTATGAAAGACAATGGCGCTTTCCTGGAAAGGCATCATTAGATCCGGTTTTTACTGAGGAAGTCCGACAATCCATTGAGGACTATTTTGAAGTCAATACTGGGTCGGTGGACACCTGGACAGTTCTCTGGGAAGGGTTCAGGCCTATATCAGAGGCGTATGTATTGCAAAAAATGGAAGAGTGTTACGAGATTTACGCTCCACTTTGGCACGCATTGAAACTTACATCACCGCTTTAGGATCGAGAGTTAGTGGTCACCGCATCCAGTACAGGAGAGGCTAGACGCCTGGCACTGATGCTTGAATTTAGAGAAGCAGCGGACCGTGAGTTGTTATTCCTGACTAAACAAACTGCTGCGTGCCGTTATGGTGAAGGCAAACGGCCTGGTAGATTATTAGCTCAGACTCTACGCCCCCCACGAGACGCATCTTACATCACGGAAATCATTGGCCCACATGATACTTTGCTACATTCTACCCCTGACATTTGCGATTCCTTTCTTTCATATTATAAGGCGCTCTATACATCCAAGATCTCTGGGGATTTACGGGAACAAGAGGACTACCTGGCAGAGATTGCTATGGTCTACTTAGAAAGATACATGCAGGATTTTTGGGCTATTCCCCTTTTAATATTGCTTAATGCGGATGACACAATTTTATATGTCAGGATGCCCCAACATAATCTTGAACCTCTCATATTAGAAATAATTTGCTTCGATAAATTTTCCGGTATCTACATCAACTGGCATAAGTCAGTTATCTTTCCACTTACACCCAGCACAACTACCTAGATTTGTTCATTTCCTCTTGAATGGTGTCAGAATGCGGTCATATATCTTGGTGTGCATGTCCATCTTGATACCACCACCATAATTAGACTGAACTATGGTAGGGCGATTAGTTTGCTCGAGACTCAGATAGTGAGGTGGCTGCGTCTTCTGTTGTCTATGGCTGGGAGAGTTGTCATAATTAAAATGGTAGTCCTCCCGCGGTTTTTGTACCTTTTTAATAACATCGCCATTGCACTCACCAAAACCTTCTTCTCGCAATTGCGTTCTTTATTATTGCGCCTTGTCTGGGGGATAAGACTCGTCGGGTTGGCTGGCGGATTCTGACACTACCTGCTATTTAAATTCCTTGAGCTCTCTCCCAATGACTACTACAATTGCAAAACTGTAAAAGTAACATGATGATGTACTTAAATGTAAGCAATGATTAATGTAACATTTACATTTGTTCCCAGTAAGGAGCTCCAACATAATCTTGGATGATGTCCGTGTAATAGAAATACGAAGATTATACAATCCTTCATCATCGAAACTTGGGGTTCCTTTTTAATTCTGATCTGTCTTTCTCGTTGCAAGTCGTTTCAGTCACAGAAAGTAAATTCCAACACACAGGACTTCTGCAGGGGTCACTCCACTGATTGACCTGTCCTCACAAGATGGATTTGGTTTTAGCAATGGCATTGTTGTACATGGACTTAAACAACATGTCTACTGTTCTACCAGTGTTGTGTTGTATTTTTTCTTCCCCTCTTATTGTCTCCTTTAGGCTCCCGTCCCCCTCCACGTGTGCCCCTACGCGTGCATTGTTGTGACATCAGCTGGCATTCTAGAATGCCATCTGACAGTTGCTTCTTTGACAGTTGAGGCATTCAGACCCAGCCAGCAACTTGTACGGTACGCTCCTGTCGTGCTAGTGTGTTGTAACCTATATATATTAATAAAACTTCTATTCTACCCAAAGCTTTGGCTACGATAATTCTTAACATTTATGGCGACGAGCTGAACTCTACAACACATCGGGGAGCCCAGGCGGAATCACTGAATTTGCAATAAGCACAGCAAGAAAGACAGTTACCTGATCTTGAGCTACAGCACTCCGACGTATTCTGAAGCGGAAAGATTTGAATGAACTACAAACAGCACGAAGGTAGTTTCTGCTTTAAAGAAAAATCTCGAGAAGGAATTCTGTGCTGTGACTGCCTTTGAAATAAGAAAGGAATACATGGACAATGTTGAAACGTGATTATATGAAGACGACAGGAGGTGGTGAGAAAGATAAATGAGTGGCGATGCTTTTAAGTACTCTGGCATGAAAATACAGTGAGGAGTGAACTTGGCATCTAAGTGAAATAGGAAATCTCCTCAGAACTGAAGTGCGCAGAGAGGCCAGGCATCGTGCTTACGTAGCACGCTATAAGGTGCCATCTTGGAAGGAAACATTTAAGCAGTCAAGACTTTCAAATGACGCACAACAAACATGCGTGCCGCCATCTTTAATACATTATAACAAGCAAAGTAAGAAGGAGGCAGTCTAGATTTTCTCCTGACGCACAGGAAACGTGCCTGCCACCATATTGAATATAATTCAAAAAGTGAAACATCTGCAGAATCTCCGGTAAAAGTAATCTCTACAAGAGCACAACAGGCTGCACCGGAGCGGAGAACAAAAGACAACGGTGTACACTTATCAAGTGAGAATGAAAGAAATTTGGAAATAAAAAAATGATACTGTGGGTTAGCCATACTCTTGGGGACTGTTAGTTTTTTTTACACAAGAGTATATGAGCTGCACAAAGCTTTTGGTGCATCAATAATTAGACTGCAGATTTGTTCATGGTTCGTCTATTCTAGCGGACTGATACTTATCTTGAGTTGGTATATTATTCAACATGGCATCGGGGGAGCAAATATAACTTACAGCCTCCACAATCGTTTTTAGCTGGATCAGGGGAACCTCCAGTAAAGTGGAAAGAATGGCAGGAGTACTTTAACAACTATGTCTCCACCTTTGATAAAGCAGATGAACCTCTTTCACAGCTGATGAGAAAAAGAAAATCCTGCTACATTGCTTGGGTGCTGGTGGTCTGAGAGTGTATAACAGCATAAACAAGAAGGTGCGAGTAGGAGAACAGGGAGATGTTTTTGCCAATGCCATAGATGACTTGGATAGTTATTATAAGCCCACTGTCTGTGTAGCGGTAAACTGATATACATTTTACCGACTGAAGCAAGGGAAGGAGGAGAGTATTGAGGACTACGTCTCTATACTTGATAATTTGGCACTCACAGGTAAATTTGAAAACATGCATGATGATTTTATAAGAGATCAGATAGTAAGGTGTGCAGCAAATCCCAGCATACAGGATGCACTGTGGGCCAAAGGTGAGAAACCCCTCCAAGAAGTGATTGAGATAGTTAAAAAAGCAGAAATGACTGGAAGATGGACAAAGGCTGTACTAAATGAGGGTAAAGGCAAACAGGATGAACCCAGTATAGTAGCGAAAATAAGTGGCAGCAAGAAAAAGCACACTGTTAATAAAAGCAGAGTAACTGAAGAGACTGAATATAAAGGGGGGACGAAAAATGTTGTGCAACTTAAATGCTATCGCTGTGGTAGCAATTACCATTTAGCGAATTACTGGAAATGTCCTGCACGGAATAATAAATGTACACAATGTGGGCCAGTGGGGCATTTTCAAAAAGCGTGTCAAAGGAAAGTAATAGCAAAAGTAAAATTGGTAGAGGATAATGATGAAAATGAACAGGATTTGTCTGATGAATCAGAGTACAACTTGTGTGTGCTCAATGTAACTGAAGAATCTGAAAATGACACTCAAGAGAAAGGTAATAAGAAAAAACATTTGTGCATGGTTACCATTGGAGGAGTGAGCATTGAGATAGTAACGGATTCAAGGTCACCTTGCACAATTGTCAACAGAAATGTATGGAAGGAGAGATTCCAACATAAACTAAGAAAGGTCTTGGAATCAGCAGATATCACCCTAAGAACATTCACGGGGGAACCCATTCAGCTGGTGGGTTGTAGAGAGCTTGATTTTGCTTTCAAGGACAGAACCACCACCAGTAAATTATAAGTCTCTGCCACTAGTCCCTCTGTACTAGGATGGAAGGACCAAGTAAAATTTGGAATCACTCAATCCCAACAGTTCGGAACCTGTACTTGTTATGCAACAGGACAAAGTATGCGAGTCCACCATTCTGGCTAGGTTTCCCAAAGTATTCAACGGCACCATAGGGAAGTTAAAATAAAGCTAAAGTAAAACGCTGTCCCGAGCATTTACAAGGTAAGACACATTCCGTTCTCACTCAAGGAGGAGGTGAGGACGCAAATTAGTAATTTACAAGATGCAGGCATCTTAGAACCCACGGAATCATCAGAGTGGGTCGCACCATTGGTCGTTGCCCGCAAGCCTAACGGCAAATTGAGGTTGTGCATAGACTTGCGCGACCTCAACAGAAGTATCCTGGTTGACCAGTACCCCCTCCTTAAATAAATGAAATGCTCTCCCTGACAAAAGGTATGAAGATTTTCTCTACTATAGACCTTGCTGCGGCGTACCATCAGGTCCCTCTGCACGCTGAAAGCAGGCACCTCACCACCTTCATTTAACCTTTCGGGTGTTACAGGTTCAAGAGGGTACACTTTGGGTTAGCTTCAGCTGCAGCATTATTCCAGAGGCTCATACATGAACTCTTTAAAGGAATAAAAAAAAGTACTAATTTTTCAAGACAACATTCTTGTAATGGGCAAAGACCAGGAGGACCATGACCAAAAGTTAGTAGGTGTGCTAAATATATTGGAAAGGTGTGGGATGACTGCCGAGCAAAGAAAGTGCAAGTTTGCAGAAAAACCAGTCAAGTATCTGGGGCATGAAATTACACCTGAGGGAATAAAGCCCAAGAAAGATTTACTCAATGCCATCACTGATGCACCAGTTACAAAGAACAGAGAGGAACTCAGCACATTTTGGGGGCTGGTGGAATTTAATTCTATGTTTGTGAGAAACTTTTCCACTAAAACATATAGCATTAGACAACTTTTTAAATCAAGAAACAAGTTCGAATGGTCTCAAGGTTGCAATGAGAGTTTCAAAGCCCTCAAGCAGAAAATATGTCCGGTACCGGCCCTTTCGCAGAGCATTACATTTGAGAGAGTTATTCTAATTTTCACATTGAAACAAGCGTTTCATACAGAGTCCTTAGGACACACAGTATGTTTTCTCTTTCTCACTCTCTTACTCTGCAGACGCGATTCGAAGGCACTACTCTCGCGGAGCCCCGCCAGCCGAATGGCGACGCTACTCATGAAGAAGCCACGCCTGCCTAAATGAGCACCACCTGCAGCCACGATTAGCTATTTAAACACGCTGGCTCCAAGCATTCATTTCCAACGGAGCTCGCGACTGGATCGTAGGTGTTCCAGTGAGGTGAACTCGCCAAGTAAGTGTGGAGGTTGGGTCCCGCTCGCGGTACAGCCACCAGTTATGCTGCCTCTGGCCATAACAGAGTGTGCACACTTTTACCGCTAGTAGCGCAGTCCATGCCTCACCTGCTCAAATGCTTTTTTACCTTTCTCTCCCTAATCCTAGAGTGCACAAGAGTCCCGGACCCCCGGAAGAGACCCTTGGAGTTTATCCTTTGTAGTTAGGAGTAAGCACCAACATTGTATATATTGCACACACTTCTCGCCGCATTTTCACAGCAACTAGCTGCCGCCCATAGATACTAGCACCTGTATCGCATAAACATTATGCAACGGCTAATGCCACAAATCGCCACCTCCGCCTAATCACTGTCGGTTTATTCGCTCACACATTTAGGCACCAGGCGCTGCCTCACAGACTATGCTTCTAATCCCACGTGTATTTAAACCATATGTGTCTTTTTTTGTCCTGTCTTGTCCGTCCTTTTCTCCACAGGTACAAATGGAGAGGAAATACCTCTCACAGGTATAGCACCTTAGTGTGTGCTACATATACAGGGGACTGACAACACATAACCCCCTGTAACACCCCCACACACAATAGGTCCTGATGAAAGCCAGTTTAGTAAGAAGGCCTGGCTGAAACTAGTAGACCACACTGGACATGGGAAACCATAAGTCTACCCCCACATGTCCTAAGCCCTTGTTTTTGAATACTGCCGGGGGCCCACAAATAAAGTAAATTTTTGGGACCCCTAGGACAGTATTTTAACCTCACTCAACACACCAGCACAGCACACTCACACTCCAAAACCCGCTCCGAAGTAATCTGGCAATGCAACACACCTGATCGGTGGGGCCCAATGATGAAGCATGCCACCAACTAGGTTGGTGGGTGAGGGACTTCATATAAAACCAATTAGTTTCTCCATACAGACACATAGTACGCGTACACTATCCCAGTAGCTAGTTCTTTTTGTTCATTCATAAATCCCTAGGGAGAACAAACTAGCTATTCTAGTTCCTCTCTCTCTTCCTTGATTAAAAGGCTTCAACACTAGCCATAGCAGCATTGTCACCACAGATGCTAGTGGAAGAGTGATAGGTGCAGTCCTCACACAGGCAGGAAGCACAGGAAAGGAAGTGACCATTGCGGTTGCATCCCGCTCACTAACCCCAACGGAGGAAAGATACTTAGTAATTGAGTGGGAAGTGTAAACTTGCGTGTGGGGACTGGAACACTTTTGGCAGTACATCTGGGGAAAAAGGGTCACCTTATGATGCGACCACAAACCACTCACAAAGGTGCTTACCGTAAAAGGACTATACAATGCATCACCTAGACTGGCACGTTTGTCTGTGAGACTGTTAGATTACAATTATGACGTGCAGTACCTGCCTGGTGCCAACAATGTAGTTGCCAACTTCCTAAGTAGACTACACCTACCAGACCATGGGGATCCAGTGGAAAGGGAGGACGAATTTTGTGTGGCAAGCATCAATGAGGAGTTCCCCGGCATACAAAAAGATGACTGGACTAAAGCGTACCTAAAGAATGAAACACTACAGGAAGTGCACAGGCTCATTGTTGGGGGCTGGCCCAGTAAGGAGAGTATAAGAAAAGAGCTGAGGCCATTCTGGGAAATCAGAAATGAATTGTCCAAGGAAGGCGAACTCATTTTGAGACAGGGCAAGGTGATACCACCTGTCACACTAAGGAACAGAATACTGGACATGTGCCATGAAGGACAGCTAGGCATAAACAAAACAGGATTAAGAGCTGGTATTGGTGGCCAGGCTGCGACTTAGAAATTGAACGCACAGTGAGGAACTGTATACAGTGTGAAGGTTCGGACAAATCTCAGGTCACGATAAAACCCACTCTGCAACCATTATACTGTCCTGGCATGCCATGGGAGAGAGTGGGCATAGACATTATGGGACCCATATAGTACAAAGAGGATCAGGTCTACATAGTGGTCATGGTGGACCATTTTTCAAGGTGGCCTGAGATAAAGGTATGCCACAAGGTTGAGACACAGGACGTTGTCACGTTCCTTGACGGAGTTTTCACAAGGAAAGGCATACCAAAAACAATTGTTAGCGACAATGGCAGCCAATTCACATCTGGGTGCTTCAAGAAGTTCATGGAAAGGTATGGAATAAAACACAAAACCACTTCTGTGTACCACCCCGCTGTGAACGGTGCTGTGGAATGTTTCAATAAAGTAATAAAAGGCACTATACAACTAGCAAACAACAATGGGCTATGTTGGAAGAAGGAAGTGCACAAAATTATTTTGGCATACAGGATAGCACCAGGGAAGAGTACACACTTCAGCCCTTTCGAATTTATGAGAGGCAGGACACCCTTATCAAAGGACAATGTTGGATGGCTCAAAACAGCTAGGAGAGCAAAGTGGTCTAGTGAATTAGTAAGGGAGAGCATCCAAGAGGCACAAGTTGCATGTAAGGAAAGATATGATGCCAAACATAAGAGCAAATAAATCAACATCAAAGAAGGAGAAAGGGTGAGAGAGAAAAGAAGTGGCTTTGTTGAAAAGGGACAAAATAGATTTACCACGCTGTTAGGTCAAGAGAAAGTATTTTGTAATTGCGCCCTTCTCAGCGATGCGAAGGTATGGCATGTGTTAGAACTGGCTATTTCTGGTTGGCTAAGGCTGACGCCAAAGCTAGGCAGAAAACACCCTTCTAGTCAGGGCAAGGGAGTCACACGCCAAGATAACCCCTGCTCACCCCCTTGGTAGCTTGGCACGAGCAGACAGGCTTATCCAGGAGGCAATGTGTAAAGTATTTGAGCCAGCACACAACAGCAACAACATCCTAGGCACACCACAAAAGGAACTCCACACAAGGTTATATAAAAATAACTTCTGTATTGTCAAAACACATCAGATAGAATCACACATGTACATTGGGCCAACTGGCACGGGCAATATTCACAAGGGATTATTTACAGGACAGGGCCACATGGGCCACTGTCAGAATCAACACTGTTAGAGTAACACTTCTAGAACTTAGAATAAGTATAGCACAAAATAACAGTTATAGGTCACATCCAGTAACTACTGGGAACAGGTAAGTACCACCTACGCAACCCTAAACACCTTAGGAGAAATGTCACGCAGGGAACCAGGACCTCACTAGGACCACCTGTACTAGAAAGAACAACCACCTAAGAATAAAATACATTTAGGGGTATAGGTAAGAACACATTACACATGATGCAAAACCAACATTCAGAGGTGTAGAGAAGGAAAAACACATGATGCATAAAACATACATTCAGCGATGTAATAACAAGGCACATGATGCATCAAAACACATTCAGAGGTGCCGGAGAAAACACATGATGCCTAAAACATTCAGAGGTGTACGGAAGGAAAAACACATGATGCATGAAAACATTCAGAGGTGCCAGAACCTAACTCAATAGCGCAAAAACACATGATGCCTAAAAACATTCAGAGGTGTAAGATCAAGGTGCGTAATCATATTAAATGCATTACATTTCCTAGCACCACCTCACATTGCGCAAAACTCACATTAGGCAATTACCATCACATAGATAATCACATTGCGCCTAAATAAAATCACATACCAGCCCCCATCTAATAAAGGGACTAAAGAGCCCTGTGTCCAGAATGTCAGGGCGCGCTGCCAAGCAGCGCCAGTCAGGGGTGCGCCAGTGGCGCAAACCTAAACGTTGCAGGTGCCCACTACTTGCTGGGCACCTGGGAACATCCCAAGACCTAAACGGTGCAGCTGCCCAATAATTGCTGGGCAGCTGGGAACAAAACTTCGACAGGGGCTGTCACTAGCCCCTAGAATAAATCTGCGCCCTCTGTTGGAGCCCCACGGGCTCTGAACTGCACATGTTGGAGCCACACAGGCTCTGGACATCACATATGGCCAAATGCTGGAGCCACACAGGCTCTTGGGACAATAATGTCCCCGTGGTCGTAGGAGCCTCGAGGCTCTAAACACAAATGCCCCCAGGGAGCCTCGTGGGCTCTAAACAACGTTGGGGCGACCCACTGCCAACCGGGGGCGCCCTTAATGCACCACACTAAAATATGCCCCCTAGAGCCCTCGTGGCTCTAAACAACTGTGTAAACCAAGAGCCTCTCTGAGCTCAAAAACACCGCGAGGCCCCCGGAGCCTCTCAGGGCTCCTCAACAGATATGCCCCCTACAGCCTCTCTGGGCTCTCAGTTCACGCAATGCCCCCGCACTGGAGGGAAGGGACGGGCACAGGCAATGTGCCCCGACGCCCCCTCCTATCACGCACTCACCGGGTCTCCTCTCCTGATGCGGGGCTTCCCTTGCAGCACGGAGGCCTGGCGGCTTGGGCGGCCGGACTTCTCTCTCTCCCCGGGGCTCTCCCTTTACTCAGGAGCCCCGGGACGGACACGGCAGGCGGCCTCCTTCTTCCGGTGGCGGTGCGGGGCTCTCCCAGTCTCACGGGAGCCCCGCGCCATCTCCCACCTTACTTCTTCTCTCTCCCCGGACTGCGGGGGCGGGGTTTCCGGCCGGGCCGCGCTGCAATTGGCCGGCGGGCCAACCACTTCAGGGTCGTCGCAGGCAGAGCGGCAGCCCGTTTCAGGCACTAATTAAAAATATAAAAATAGCGGCCAGGCCCCTGGCGGGGTGAGCACCTGCCAGGGGACAAAATCATGAGAAATAAGCGGAGGTGGGCACTCGCCACGGCACCCCCAGAAGGGTGGGCACCTGCACAGCTAGCAAAGCGCTCCCAAGCGCTTAGGGGCAGAATAAAGCGCTCTCAGGCGCCAAAGGTCAAGATGCAGCGCTTCCAGGCCCTGGAAGCACAAAAAGTCCAGCAACAAAGTCCCTCTTGACCTGCAGCAGTCCATCAGGTATCCAGGGGCTGGGCAGGGCTCAGGGAGGCAAGCCTTCCCCTGAGCCCAAGCAGCAGCACGCCCCTGGCAAGATTCAAGTCAGAAACAAGAAAATTTTTAGAGTGTCACAGCACCCTTTTTATACCCAAAATCCTTTGTCTAAAGGGTGCAGGCAGTGTGAGAACCAGCTAGAACTGGTTATAGGGAATTCCTTTCACTGACCAGGCTAGGGACATCAGACGCACCCCAGGGGGTGGAGCCAGCATTGTGTGAGGAAACCCCAGTCTCATTCAGGACCCTCAACCAGCCGGTCAATCCACAAGCAGGCCCAGGCTCACTCCTCCCCTCACATCAGCATGCTAAACACTCCATTCACCACCGGGGCAGACCCTCCCAGACTCTTGGAGCCAGGCTCACCAGCCAGCCTCCGCCAATCAAACGCCAGACACAAATTAAACAAATATGCCAACTTCTAAAAGTGGCACTTCTACACTAGACACATTCATGCCGCATATATCATTACGCAGCATTCAATCTCACAAGTTCGCACATACCAAACTCGACCCTGCACTCCCCACACATCAGGAACTACCATGTGCATACATATTCCCCATTCATTCCTTTGGGAGGGCAGGTCACTCACCACACATACACAGAGAGCTCAAGCACTTTACACTGTACCACAGTGAAAAAGTGCGCAGAGGCCTAAAATCACCAACACCAGGTCACAGAAACAGGCTAGGAAAAAGCAAAAAGTCTCGGGGTGAACCTGCCAAAAGGGCCAGGTCCAACAGCATGCCTCTGCGCTTTCTGCTTGTGCCCAAACTGATGGAGACAAAGGCGCAGTTGCAAACAATCAGTGCGCTGCCAGACCACCACAATATGAGGCTCATGAGTACGCTAACAAGAAGGACAACTGGTTGCTCAATGAAAGATCAGGGTTGGATGGAGAAGAGAACGGCACACCCGTGCTATCTCAATCCAATGACACTGAGGTTGGCACCAACCAAGAGCACATTGAGACGATTGGAGAATACAGAGACGTTGACACAAGTAGCTCGGGTGAGTCACACAGTGTGGAGAGTGTTTGCCAGTCAGAGGAAGAACAGGATTCTGAGGATGTGATTGCTGAAGAGGGTGACCCTATCAATAGCGATGCAGAGGGTCTACTTGGTGCTGAGAGCATCATCGAGTCAGAGGAAGATCGCAATCCAGAAGGGGATACAGCGAAGGAAGCAGGATGTATCAGTAGACATGGCCAAAGTGTTGTGAAACAAAGCAAGTACAAAGATTTTGTTTGTGAATAACAAACCCTGTCCGCGGTGCTCTTCTTTCTCCTTGCAACGGACCCCACCTTTGCTTCCCTCTAGAAGGAGATGGGTTGCGTTGTACTTTCCTTCCACTCTTATTGTCCCCTGTAGGCTCCCGTCCCCCTCCATGCGCACCCCTGCCCTCGCGCATGCATTGATGTGACATCGGCTGGCATTCTAGAATACCAGTTGACAGTTGCTTCTTTGACAGTTGACAGTTGAGGCATTTAGACCCAGCTAGCAACGTGTACGATACGCTCCTGTCGTGCTGGTGTGTTGTAACTTATAAATATTAAGAAAAACTTATATTCTACGCAGAGCTTTGGCTACGATCATTCTTAACAACCAGCCACACATAAAAAATTACCCTGACACCTTAGTTTTTGTTCTGTAAATTTAGAGTCCATGTCAGCCCAGCTATAAAACCATGTTCCAAAATTACAAACAATGCAGTTTAAAACACACAGCATTGTTCACAAAGCTCTGGAACACTGAAAATCACTCCATACACAAAGTTAGTCAAAGTCAAAGTCGAAGATAGCTTTATTCGATTCCGTTATGAGGATCATATAAGCACAGTATAGAAACTTACAAATTTAAAAATTCAGTAATTTGATACAAAGTAGGTTACATATATAGAAAAAATACAAATAAATATTATAAGTAAAATACTAACGAGAAACGGTACTGACAAGAGCTTTCTCTAACCAAATTTAGTCAGTCTGAAGTATGCACACATCTGGCTCAACGTAAAAAAAGTTACCTTTTCAGCATTCGCCTATGGCTCCCCTAGCAGATAAATTTAACAACAAGCGACAGACTGAATCAGGTCTCTACTACCACCCCTTCCCTCTTACCATCCAAGTTCAGAAGCACTCTAAAGTAGCTGCAATGCACTTATTGGGGGTGACTTCAATATGACAATGAACGATGCCCAAGATCGACACCCCCAGCGTACATCGCATAGACAGGGCTCTGATCTACTACATTTCACACAGGCGATGGGGTTTGAAGATTTATGGCGTTCGTCTCACCCGACCACTTCTTACTTCACACACTATTCAAATGCCCACAATAGTAGCTCTCGCATAGACTATCTGTTCTCCCCTACAACTGATATAGAGCTTTTCCGCCACCCTAGGGGGCTCCCTAGGGGAATCTCAAATCACTCCCCACTCATTGTAGAATTTACACACCACCGCCAGAGATCCCGCGGCCCCATAATTATAAACCCTTAGTTCCTAAAAATCCCTGACATAAAAAGACAGCTAACTAGAACACACGGTATATTACTTCGCGGAAAATGTAGGATCCGTGAAATCGGCTATAACTATCTGGGAGGCCTATAAGGCAGTACTCAAAGGGAAGGCATTAGCTCTCAAAACTGGCTATATACACAAACAGAGTGAACACCTAATCCAGACCGAGTTGGACCTAATCCACCTGGAATCAACACACAAAGCGAACCCCTCAGACGAGACGGCAACTCGCCTCCGCGTGAAGCAACTAGAATATAAAGCACTAGCCTTGGAGAAAGCACAGGCCAAACTCTTGAAGACTCGCCACTGAGTGTATGAACTGGGGGACAGAGCAGGTAAACTGCTGGCTTGGCTCGAAAAACACGAGCAAGGCTCTCGTTGGATCCCAGCATTGGCCGGGCCAGACCATTCTCTTATCACAGACCCTGGGGAAATAGCTGGTCTTCGCTGCCCACCTAGAGGGAGTATATACAGCCAGAGCACACTATAGTGCTGAGGAGTCTAAATTGCTCCTGGCTGAGATGAGACTACCCACTCTCTCCGAGGCTGATGCGCAGGAATTTGAGGCAGACCTCACAACAGAAGAAATTGGCAATGCCTTGTTCGCCATACAGTCAGGAAAAGCTATGGGCCCGAACGGTGTCCCTATCGAATTCCTGAAGGGCATGGCGGGTGAGATCCTCCCGCACCTCAAAGCAATGTTCGAGGAGAGCTGGGCTACCGGGTGCCTGCCACTGGACCAACGGTTGGCATCAATAGTTGTCATTCATAAACCAAATAAACCAGCTAGTGATTGCGGCTCCTATAGGCCGATTTCCCTCATTAACTCTGAGGTGAAAATCTTGGCAAAACTCCTCGCTACCAGACTCATGACAGTCCTCCCCACCTTGATCCATGAGGATCAGTCGGGATTCCTACCGGGCCACAGCACAGCGCTTAACCTCCGAAGGGTCCACAACGTTATGAGTAGAATACCATATCTCCGAGAGGATGCAGCTATCCTCTCCCTTGACGCTACACTTGCCTTTGATTCTATAGAATGGTCGTACCTTTTCGAGGTCCTACTCCGCTATGGTTTTGGTCCCAAATTCATTCAGTGGATCCGACTGCTCTATACTGATCTCTGGGGTCAGGTTTATGTCAATGGACATACATCCAGACGATTTCCCCTACACAGTGGTACTAGACAGGGGTGTCCTTTGTCCCCATTATTCTTCGCACTCACCCTAGAACCTCTGGCCCATTGGGTTAGAACTGACAATTCTATCCGTGGCCTCCGGTGGACTGACGACACACGATTGACAAGATCTCACTTTACGCGGACGACATTCTCGTCTACGTCTCTTCCCCTAAATCCTCTCTCAACAGTCTACTACACGTCATCACTAATTTTGGCAAATATTCGGGCTTCTCCATCAATTGGTCTAATTCGGTACTATACGGACTACATGGCCCACTCCCGAGGGGATACTCGATTGAGGTGGCCCTAGACCGATTCAAATACCTCGGCATCTTTGTCACCCCAGACCCAAATATATTCTATGACCGTAACCTAAAGGGCCCATTTCAAAGACTCCATAACGACATATCTCACTGGAGATCACTTCCTCTGTCTCTCCCGGGCAGAGCAGTCCTCTTTAAAATGCTTGCACTCCCTCGTTTTTTGTATGCCTTGCAGAATTGCCCATTGCCGACTCCCATTTTAACACGCTTGAAGGAGACCTCCGCCTCCTTTGGGACGGCGGCTCTCCCCGCATTGCTCTTCCCTCGCTTACACAGGGATGGTACAATGGTGGTATTGCCTTGCCCAATATTCAACTCTATTATTGGGCTTCTCAACTGACCGACACTAACTCTTGGTTGTATGGTTCTCCAACAAACCCTGCTTTCCACCTTGAGAGATATCAGACGGGCCGCGGGGCTACCTTTAGGCTTTATACGGTAAACATTCCCGCACCCGCTATATAGGCCCGATGTCCCACACACTAACAATCTGGCATCATGCGAACAAGCGACTCGGCTGGGCTGACACTCACTTTATCCACTCCACTCTGGACCTCGCATAAGTTGGGCTCCCTTTGCCATTATCAGGGCTTTGACAAATGGGACACGATTGGCATCTCTGCCCTGGGAGACATGATTCACAAGGGCAAACTATTGACATTCAAAGAGCTCCAGAAGACACACGATTTAGCCCAATCTGAAGCCTTCCGGTACCTCCAAATCAAACATGCCATACTCGCCAGCGTCCCTGATCTCTCTTCTCTTCCACAATCCTCACCTCTTGAGGACAGATCAGAACCCCTTCAGGCCAAGGCGATATCCTATACCTACTGTAAACTATGCAATAACATGCCCAACACCTTCCAACTTCTGAGAGACAAATGGGAGGGAGACATTGGTCGAACAAATCCTTTAAGGTCCGTTGGAGCACTCTGTTTAACGTTGTAGATATCTAATTAATTCTGTGTGATTTTTGTGCAACTCCCTCGCAGTGTTTTGTCTGAGAACACTGTACGTATATGAGCTCTAGGAAAAATGGGGATTCCACTTTTGGCGGTGGTGTGCACACATATACTTGGACCTTGTGGTCTTCTTCAGTTCATTTAGTTAAATGATTCATTCAAACGAAAATTTCTTTATCCAAGAAAATTCAAATATTTTATTTCATATTATTTTCAGTGTAACTGGTTATATAATTATGCAAACTGTAAACATGTCGAAAACGCTACACAATGATCATATATAACCAGTTACACTGAGAAAAGTGATTAACAGAATGTGCTCAGGATATTGGTTGATATGTTTATGAGGCTGGCTCAAAATATCCTTGTTTTTTCTATATACAGACCCCTGAGGAAGGGTCACATATGACCCGAAACCCATTGGGTATATGTGGAATTCAAAAGTGATATGGATCTGCAAAGAATAAATTTGTATAAATTAAGATTGAAAATAATATGAAATAAAATATTTGAATTTTCTTGGATACAAATTTTTTCGTCTGAATTCATCATTTAACTAAATGAATTGAATAAGACCACAAGGTCCAAGTATATGTGTGCACACCACCGCCAAAAGTGGAATCCCCATTTTTCCTAGAGCTCAGGGAGACATTGGTGCCATGCAAGATGACGAATGGCAGGCGGCATTGATGTCCCCGCGTGAGTCAGCTATCAACCACAGATTTAGGCTTATACAATTGAAGATATTGCACAGAACATACATGTCTGCTCCCCTCCTGGCCAAAATTGGTAGGCGAGCATCCGACCTCTGTCTCCGTAACTGCGGACAGATTGGTACCTTCTACCACATTATCTGGGAATGCCCGGTGATTCAAGACCTGTGGGAGCGTGCTGTTCGCAAGATGTCTGATGCACTAGGAAAACCCGTCCCTTTGACTCCCAAAAACGAACTCCTCAATGTGTGGGACCCCACAGATCTCACTGCAATGGAACGACAGTGGGCGGCTCTGGGCTTCCTCTTACTAAAGTGAGAGGTAGCAATGCAATGGGGTTCACCAACTAAACCGCTCTTGATCAAGTGGGTCGCTGCAATGGATGTATGTATGTTGTCTGAAAAAACGGTCTACAAGGCCAGGGCGTGTCCTGGAGCTTGGGATAGGAAATGGGGACATTGGAATGTTTGTAGAGGTGAACTATGTACTTTCCCTACAACTGAAACGGCGATGACCAGAACTGGTCCTCCCCGAGCTTGTACTTGTGATGCACCGCTGTGATGTATGCATTCTGTCAATTCTGCAATTCCTGATTGTCAACTGATTAATTCTCTGCTTTTGTTCAATAAAATATTTTAAACAAAAAAAAGTAGCTGCAATGCAATGAAAGCATTAAAATCGCCAAACAAAATTCTGTAGAGCAATAGCACCAAAATGATCTGTACTGTATACTCCAAAAGACAGACGCATAACAGGGATGAACTTCAACAAGTGTCCATTTTAATATTACAGCCTAAGATCGGAGCATATGAATGCACATGATTAAAACTTCAGAGCTGTGAAACTGGCCAGGAAGTACTGCGTTATAAAGCCAAAACATGTTAATGACTTCTTTTTTAGTGTAAAATAGGATAATCAGCATGCTGTGAACGTCCAAAACAATCATCTGGTCCAGACATCTCCAATAAGTAGCTCGTGAGTTACCGGTAGCTCTCCAGCTACCTGTGAGAAGCTTTCATGTGTGCAGCCCAGACTACTAAATTCGAAGCTTTTGCTTGGTTGAATTAATTGTATACCAAAATTAAAAAGCATGTATCCGAGATGAAAAAGTTATTATAATTTCAGAAATCATAAGAAGATTGGAGAAAAATGATTAATTTTGAAAAATAATTTAAAATATATTTAAGTTAGAGAGATTTCTTACTTATATTATGATTTAGGTGCTGTGGAAGTTATAGTATTAATGTTTTGTATTACCCATTTTAGATGCATTCAAAATGGATAGTGCTATTTTACTTTATGGCAGGCAACCATGCCTAATGCACTGATGTGATCACTGCTGATAGTGAGCACCCCATTCAAGACTATCATCATATCACTAACAACAGAAGCTCAGTATGATTTTCGTTGAATATAAATAGCTCTTATAACAGGAAAAAGTTTGAGACAACTAATCTAGTCCAATGTACTTCAATGTAAATTTCAAGTTGAGCCCTAACTCAGCGGCTGAGCTGACTGCACTTAAACTTAAAGGTTGAAATTGAACACTGTACTTAAGACGGCCCAATCACAAGAGCACTCAAAACTACCAAGCCCCTATGCCACGGGCGAGACCTGAAGCCTGCCCAACATTTCTATCCCAACAGGTATTTCCACGCGTTGTTTTAGGACTATATTTAAGGCAAAATACAAACCCTCAATGCAACTGTAGCCTACACGACACGTTAGGGACTGCGGCAAATGGCAAGCTATTATGGAATTCACTTCCCGGTTATGGGAAAGCGATTATATAGTACTGGGGGGTGGGGGGGGACAGCAGCTGATCTTCGATTCATTGGTATATTCGTTCCTGGCTGTTCATATGATTATAAATAGAGCACGTTTCAAAATAAATCCTTGAATGTAGGCACTTCCAGGTCAAAGCTGGAACATGCACCGTACTTTGTTCATGTGTTTACTTCCTGTAGTAACTATAAAATGAATGCTATTCAGGTATCATACAAAATCATTGATTCACCAGGCACGCTTATACAAGCACCTCAAAGCAAAATCATAACCTGCTCACTTATTACAAAACCCACCGACCAGACTGAGACGCAGTTTATTGTACCCGTGAGCACACGCTTGTTCACTACACACAACTGAGCACAAGCACACATAGGATCTTTTATAAAAAACACACAAGAAGCTTGAGAGAAACAACTCACAAGCTCAACACTAACAAGCAATAGGTCAAGTTCCTCATTTATCGTATTTATTTGCTTTAGTTAGTACAGGTAACAGAAATAGCCGGTTCGTGTTTTGTCTCCCACTGGGACAAAGCATATGCATACAGACAGGCACACTTCTCCAAAGGGTACAGCATTGTTGTATGTGTTAATCTTCAGACTCCTGGATCTGTCACAATGTATTTACATCCCTGAATGTGGGTAACATGTTTGCAGCACAGGAATCGTTGTGCACATACTGCAGTGTAGGGAAAGCTCTTAAAGGGTCTCAGAACTTACCAGCCCTCCTTGCAGAGGGGCGCGCTGCTAGGCTCTGCCATGGCTCCTCTGAGCCGGGCTGCAGCGGCAGCTAGACGCCGCCAGGCCCCCGCTTCGCCCAGCGAAACAACTCCACAAACTCCCAGTAAACTATACCAGGGGCCTCAGACAAAGCCTGGGCCGCCGGTGTGCGTGTCAATGCGCGTCGGGCGCACACACAGCTGTCATTTGAGGTCAGCGGAAGCTAACGCCGCCATCATGGGTACTGGCAAAAGCCAGGTTTCCATCCCGAGTTAAACTGTCACTGGTAGTCAATGGCTTAAGTGCCCCTCGGGCCACAACAGGAGCCCCAAGGCTACCAATACATGGACTAGGCAAATATGATTTTTAATGACCGATTCGCATGGTCTTCGCCGCGCCTCTCATTTCGTCAAATCAATAAGTGACCAACACCCCTTGCCGTCTCGGCGCCTCTCTTCTCTAACAATGAAAAGCTAGAACGCTGACTTCTCAAACCAGAATCTATTTGTCCTGGGCGCCATATTGCTAAGCGTTAAAACGTTATTTTCGTTTTAACTGCTCTGATGGACTGATGGATGAAGTCGTGGTGTAAGCTCCCTCTCACACTTCTCCTTCTTTCTTCTGGGACAATGAATAGGGGGAACACCCAAACTTACGCAAACCAGTATGTTTTCGAGACCTACACGGTCAGTTTGGGCTAATACCCAGCAAAAAAAATGCGAGGAACTATATATGTTATATGTTGTAAAAAAAAATTCCAATAAAAATATACTTAAAAAATAATAATAAATACAAATCTAGCTAGATTTCAGTCCGCAAAACAATTTTCAGTTGTGGATTTTATTAGCATAATCCTTATATTTAGTTAACTTGGCAAGTTTTCTCATCTTTGTAAGGTCACGGGTTTGGTTAGAACATTCTCACTGGAAACATGAAGCAGGTTTAAGAAAGGGATTGTAATTTCCTTCTGCTTGTCTGAACGTTGTAGTGCAGCAGGACTGCGAAGTGGCAGCAAGTACATGTGACTTCTGTACAGTATGATCAGTGATAGAAGTGGGCGGGAACGGAAGGGCACGGCGTGACCCTACTTCTAAAAAATATTTCAGTCCGTTCCCCTACTTCTTACTTTCATAAAAAGCATCCAGAGACGGCAAGAATAGTCCTACTAAAAAAAACGATAACTTTTTTCATTCAGATTCCAGGGGCTGCTCGCACTTCTCTGTGAACTCCAGAGGCTGCAGCAGCCCCTCCCTGAGCTCACACAGACCGAGGGCAGGCCCATTGTCATTCTGATTGAGGCTGATTATCCCCTTTGGAATGACAATGCGCCACCCTCTGCCTTTAGCACATCAAGTGAGCGAGATCGGAGTTGGTGATTACGAGGGCCTGACTGGGTACAGAAACCGGCCCTGGCAAACTGCACGGCTGGCCTCCCCTGGGGTGAGGGGGAGTGCAGCCCAGCAGCTTGAGCAGGGCCGGACTGAGAACAGAAAACAGCCCTGGCAAACTGCTCAGCTGCCCCCCCCGCGCCCCCACCCCCGGGGTGAGGGGGAGTGCAGCTGAGCAGTTTGCAAAGGCCCGTTTCAGCCGATTTTGTTACAGGGGGCCGATATTTCTGGCCCCGGTAACAAAAACGGCACCCAGGGGCCCAAAACCGGCCCCAACCCTAGCGGCCTACCGGGGAAACACCCGGTGCCCGCTATGGCCAGTCCGGCCCTGAGCTTGAGCATATGTGCTTTCTGTTTTGGGCAATAAATCTGCCTTTTACCAAATGAACTCACAAATAAGAATTAGTGGTCGTATTTCAGAGACCAGTTTCACCCAGACCTATAACAAAACGCTTCATTGCACTAATGTCGTAATGCTTTGTACCTTCCTGTACTTTACTACAGACTTCTTGCTACCACCCATTGCCACTTGTGTTCAGCGGTCCTTAATGTCGGGAGTTGAGAGACATTTCTTGATATTCTCATCATCAGTCATTTGCAAATCAATAGGATTACCTCTCTTTTGATATTAGTCCTTATCACTGTCAACCCTATCCCTGTGTTAGATTTGTTTATTGATTTACTATGCATTTATTTTTATAGTTTTATATAGTGCAAAATTAACATAATAGGTATAAGAGCACTTTACATTAAAACAGTTTCATACATACATTTTTCATTTCTTTTCGGCGAAATTCACAAAGTATCAGTATTAGGCCACAGATAATATTTCCAGTTCCATTTCAGTTGTGGCCGATTTTGTTACAGGGGGCCAATATTGCCGACCCCCAGTAACAAAATCAGCCTCCCAAGGGCCCAAAACCGGCCCCCACCCTAGCAGCCTACCGGGGAAATGCCTGGTGTCCGCTATGGCCATTCCGGGCCTGGTGATTACAGAGGCGGTACAAAAGGGGGGGGGGGGGTGATGGACGGAGCATCTGAATCAATCAAACACTCACACCCAGTCAAAAGATCTGGGTTTAATCCATCCCCGTTCTTTAGCCCACTCTGCCACCCCAGTTCAGACATGGCTATATGCAAATCAGTCTGACCCTGTGCCTCATGGGAACAGTCCAGCCCGAACTGCCAAGCCATGTCTTCCCTGGACCGGAAACAAGCTTCTGAGGACCGGTTTCTGGCATTCAAGCAAGCCGGGCTGAAGACGGCTGGAATGCCAGAAACCGGTCCTCGGAAGCTTGTTTCCGGTCCAGGGAAGACATGGCTTGGCAGTTCGGGCTGGACTGTTCCCATGAGGCACAGGGTCAGACTGATTTGCATATAGCCATGTCTGAACTGGGGTGGCAGAGTGGGCTAAAGAACGGTGATGGATTAAACCCAGATCTTTTGACTGGGTGTGAGTGTTTGATTGATTCAGATGCTCCGTCCATCACCACCACCTTTTGTACCGCTGGTGATTACAGAGGAGCTTTCTCCAGACAGAGTACTGTGGGGAACTTGACACCTTGTGTAATTTGTCAATGTTGTACACGATTGAACTGGACAGGAGCAGTGAACGGACAGAAGAGGTGACAGGAAAGGAGAGGTACTAGGGCAGGAGAGGTGACTGGGCAGGAGAAGTGACAGGTAGGAGGAGTGACAGGCAGGAGAAGTAACGGATAGGAGAAGCGACAGGGCAGGAGAGTTGACGTGTCAGGAGCAGTAGCGGGATAGGAGAGGTGACAGGAAAGGAGAGGTGACTGGGCAGGAGAAGTGACGGGGCAGGAGTGGTGGTGAGCAAAAAACAATGGATTTTTAAGCCCAGATTTCTGAACTGGGGTGAATGTATGACATTGTTCTGCATTATGTCCATCAATTGTTCTTTCTGCATTTATCACCCCGAGTGGGACGGGTATGCCCAGACGTGGGTTCCGTGCTCTCCATGCCACTGGAAGCAAGCTATCCTGGCTGATGAGGGCTGAAAACCCGAAACCGGTCCTAGGATGCTTGTTTCCAGTCCAGGGAGACCCTGGCTTGGCAGTTCAGGCTGGGCTGTTCCCATGAGGCTCAGGGTCAAGACTGATTTGCATATGGCTGGGTCCAAACTGGAATGGCATGGTGAGCAAAGAAACAATGGATTTAGGCCCAGATCTCTGTACTGGGGTAAATGTATGATATTGTTCTGCATTCTGTCCACCAATTGTTCTTTTTGCTATATTATGATTGAGCAGCTAGCTGGCTGACATGAATATGAAGGAGCCTTTGTGGGTTTCCGTGAGTCTAGATTCTCCTGAAGAGTCCCTTTCTCTTCTGAGCCCTGCTTAGCACATGTGTACAGGAGGAGCCCTGTATTCATGACCTCAATGTTTGAGACAAAACATAATCATGGATTTATGAACAACGCATTAAGGTAACATGTTGTTCCTGCTTATATTTCACACGCTTTACATAAACCTGTATTCCCTATGAGTGTTTGCTTATTCCTGAATTAAACCTCAAATAAACATGTTTATCAATTGTTTTAATTAAATAACGTTATAAGCTGTAACTGGTCAGTGAAATGCTAAACGTACAAGAAATTGGTATGTTTTGCAATTTCTAGCCACACCCCTGACTCCGAGCGTAAGCAAAACCTCTTAGAAGACCTATATTACTTTTGACAAGGCAATAAATCCAACAGATATTTTCATATACAGGGATGCTATAGATAGACAAGACTTTAAGGTATTACAAAAACATTATTTTATTTTCTTTTTCTTTAGTCTTTTTTTTTATATCATTTTACTTTTTAAAGGTTTATACAAATATGCATTATATCATACAACATCACATATAAAAAGTCATAAATAATCCTAATACATTGAATAGATTGCTAATAATGCAGTTAGATAAAGTGCAGTATAAAGAAGATTTTTTGAAGAGGAAATTTGCCCCTGTTGCTAGTACATCTTGATAACATGCAAACTTTCACACATACCAGTCCTACAACCACATTCATAATTGTTTAAAACAAACAGAAAAAAAGAAGCATACAAACACACTAAATAGAATGGAATAACAACCCAAAGGTGCAGATGGTGATACACTTTCCACAGATGATATAAAAATGAGGATTCCACCGGTTTTAAACGAAGATCTGTGTGGTATTGATCATTCTTTGATACATTATCCAGATCTTGTTAGGATGTACGGCCTACGTACGTTTCGGTGAAACAATCACCTTCCTCAGGGCCAAGATGGTGAAACAAACAAAACTAATACAGGCGATCAGTGAACAGAGTTTAAAAATAAGGGGCAATAAGTTTTTTCTTTTCTATTGCAGTTCACATAGGTGTGCAGTAGAAGGGATATGGGTCATCACATGAGGCTAATAAAGAGTGGGATCTGCTGTGGCTATTGGGATGGATAATAGTATTATTCCATGATGTTCTAGATAGTATCAGTGCATGATAGGGTAGCCGGTACTGGTAAAATTTAAATCCTCTTAGGGTGCTGGTCTTGTATTTAGAGTTTGCTGTTGACCAGAAAGTAGTAATGTTTCATTCTACTTATAAATGTAAAAGTGATGGCCGTAGCAGGGGGTCCCAGACGAGTTCGCGCAGTTTTTTCACACACATGCTGCAGAGGATTTAAATTTTACCAGTACCGGCTTCCCTATCATGCACTGATACTATCTAGAACATCATGGAATAATACTATTATCCATCCCAATAGCCACAGCAGATCCCACTCTTTATTAGCCTCATGTGATGACCCATATCCCTTCTACTGCACACCTATGTGAACTGCAATAGAAAAGAAAAAACTTATTGCCCCTTATTTTTAAACTCTGTTCACTGATCGCCTGTATTAGTTTTGTTTGTTTCACCATCTTGGCCCTGAGGAAGGTGATTCTTTCACCGAAACGTACGTAGGCCGTACATCCTAACAAGATCTGGATAATGTATCAAAGAATGATCAATACCACACAGATCATCGTTTAAAACCGGTGGAATCCTCATTTTTATATCATCTGTGGAAAGTGTATCACCATCTGCACCTTTGGGTTGTTATTCCATTCTATTTAGTGTGTTTGTATGCTTCTTTTTTTCTGTTTGTTTTAAACAATTATGAATGTGGTTGTATGACTGGTATGTGTGAAAGTTTGCATGTTATCAAGATGTACTAGCAATAGGGGCAAATTTCCTCTTCAAAAAATCTTCTTTATACTGCACTTTATCTAACTGCATTATTAGCAATCTATTCAATGTATTAGGATTATTTATGACTTTTTATATGTGATGTTGTATGATATAATGCATATTTGTATAAACCTTTAAAAAGTAAAATGATATAAAAAAAAGACTAAAGAAAAAGAAAAGAAAATAATGTTTTTGTAATACCTTAAAGTCTTGTCTATCTATAGCATCCCTGTATATGAAAATATCTGTTGGATTTATTGCCTTGTCAAAAGTAATATAGGTCTTCTAAGAGGTTTTGCTTACGCTTTGTGTACTTTTATCTCCCTCCTCTTGGCCTACAACTAACTGGGAGAGCTCTTTTCTCATAACTTGTTGCACACCCCTGACTCCGTCCACTGATTCAATCTTCGGTTATTCCCGCCCCCTGATTCTCCACCCACAGTTCCCCTACTTTTTTCCCCCCACTTCGACCACTGAGTATGATAGGTATGCAGGCAATCAGATAACAACTGTTACATAAAACTGTAATTATAATTGAATTTGAATAGTGTTTCATACCCTGCTGCGATTCGCCCAGCGCGTTATAGGCCAGGTAGCCAGTTCCACCGCGGAAGAATGCTTTTTGGATGGGTCAGTCAAATTATTTTTTATTTCGGTTAACAAAGTCACCATAAAAGTACACCAACTAACAATACTTTTTTTTAAATATAACTCAAGACAATCCATATGCAAAACATAAACACATTGGCAGGTGCAACACACTAATTTATACTTGACAAAGAAAACGAGCATTTGCAATGCAATAGGTCTCGCATTTACATTATTTTAAGCTATTGACATTTTAAATGACAATGTTTTTTTTGTTTTTTGTTTTAAAACAAATAAAAGGCATTGTCATTTACAATGCCAATGGCTTAAACCTTTGTAAATGCCAGACCTATTGCATTGCATTTAGACGAGTTTGCGCTATTGGTATTGTTTTGGTTTGGTAAGTATTGTGATCCTGCACAGATGATTTGCTCTTTTTGGAGTGCCCCAGACTGGGTGTTTGGCCAGGAGGGAGGCACGGAGGATTGGGAGGAGGGTATCAATGTGAAGTTGGGTTGAAGGGTGGACAAGGACACACGAGTGGGAGCAGCAGGGTGGGGGGCTGCTGAGGGAGCCTTGGCTTGGGAGGTCGGTGTTGGTGGTTGGACGCAGGAGCAAAGGGTTTTTGGGTGGGAAAATAGCTGTGGATTGCGAGGTATGAGGGGGAGCAAGGGAGTCCTGGGCTCAGAGGTGGCGATCTTGGAGCGGGGAATGAGTTAGCATGGCTGACATGCTTGGCTGGCTGTGAGGGATTGACGGATAGATATCCTAAAAAAATAATAATATTGTGGGAAAATAATGGGTGGTCCGCTCGTGGGCACACACAGGCTGTGGAGTGTGCACATATTTAGCTGAGGGACAGTACAGCAGCGAAAAGTTGGATTGAAAGGATGACTCCTGGTACTTGGCTGTACACCGCGCACACCTCCTACAGGGTTAGAATACATGGTCTTTACTGCACCATGCACACCTCCTGCAGGGAGAGAGTGCGGGCACTGCTATACTGTACCATGCAGACCTTGTGCAGGGATAGGATACGTGTTCCTTCCTGCTTTACCGTACTAAGCACACCTCCTTGCTGGACCATGCATAGTTCCTACACAATGGTCTATTATCCTTAAACTGAAACTGGACGCAACCTGGATCCCCAAATAAGAGGCGCTTGCTGTATAACATGCCCAACAGAGAGCCCAGCATTTCGATATACCATAAAACTACAGAACTGTTAGCAAAACGTCAGAATACGAAGCACAACATTACATTTGCCACTGAGTGAGCATACATGCTCAAGTAAACCGCACCAGGCACACCCCCTGGCCCCTGTTCTTAGGGATCCACGGCCACCCCCTCCCCGGAGACAGACATGTGAGTTGGAGCCACAGTCCAGGGATCTGGAGGGCGCTGGGAAGGCACATACCTCCCCACCCCCTCCGTGTGCAGCCAAGCCAGCCTTGAGGCATCGGCCAACTGACCTAGGATGAGGGATGGACTGAGCCCCTCTGGAAGCGCAGTTGGAGGGGGGAGAGCAGGATACCTCGAAAACAAGAAGGGAGAGCAGAAAGGAGCAGGGGAAGTGGGTGCAGAGGGCACTGTTGCAGGAACCACTGGGCACTGTATGCAGGGAGCAAGGAACTAGCAGAACACTTTGTAAATGGGGAGTGAGAAGTGGAAAAAAGAAGGGCGGGGGTCGGGTGGTAGAGGAAGCAAGAGATGTTGGTGCAGAGCAGAGGGCAGGCATTGAATGCTGCAGTAATGAGGGAGCACCTTATACAGGGACCAAGAGAGGATAAGAACAGGGGGCGTGATGTCCACACCTGATGAGACTAGTTTAATGTAATTTCACCCGACCCAGGAGTCACTTTACGTACGAGATGTGTATTCTTTTTACATATTTTGAAACGCATCAGGTTATTAATAAATTTTCTAAACTGGTTTATCTCACAAATCTACTTTCTTTGCGATAATCCTGCCTGGGGAAGTGGCCTTCATAGCTCTAAGAATTCATGTGGAACCCAGAGTACACAGTATCACCATGTGAGGAGTAAAATATAAGAATATGTAATGATTTAATGTTGACTGCGCTCAACGCGCATCATTTTCACTGCTCCTGTACATCAACTGTTGCAAAATGATGTATTATGGATCGAAACCTGGGTATAATTTGTTCTCATTTGGTAGACCAGTTTTCCTGCAAGAATTAAATCTCGTTTTTCAACAAATCTTGCAGACAGCCCATGTGAAATATTCTCGGAACAGAGACTTGAAAACAATTTTTACACTTCCCGCAATATTTATATTTTGTATTTTTTGGTTTCTATTGTTTACTATGTTTTAATACATGTTTCTTACGCTACCCTCTAATATGAAACGCCACGAGAAAACTCTGCCCATCCAGTACCAAAGAATTGAAATAATAAAAGTGGCCGTTATTTGAATAATGTTTGTTTGCTATCACTCTTCACGCGTAGACCTGTCTTCTCCATTACAACAGCTCCTAGAAAGCGGCATCTGCATGGAACTTAAAAACCCTTATTATCGATATATATGTTAATCATGTCACTATCTTCTTTTGTTGTCTACCTTTTTATTACCCGACCTTTGTTGTTCCAAAGTGCCATGATTTCTTCTCTAGTATTTAAAGCCAAGAGGCTATGAAACTCCGGTGTTTAAATAGAAGGAAAGCCGGTCGAACACTTCAGCCCAGAGTCGGGCGGGAGCCTGGCAAATGAACACCTTGGCAGGCTGACTGTTCCACTTTGTATACCAGTAAGAGGCTAACACAAAGTACTCTTTTAACCCCATCGATGCTGATGACGAGCTCAGCTCGTCATCAGCCACGGTGGTCGTGTGCGGATGACGAGCTGAGCTCGTCATCTAGCGCGGCTTTTAGAAAAAAGCAGCGTAGCGGAAAAATAACCGCCGCAGCGATGCGGTTAATAAACCCGCTGTCCTTAACCTTAATCTGCCTGAGACTAGCTGCCAGAACCTCTTAGCCCCGCAGAGACAAAGATGTCCGGGTCAAGCAGTGCCGCTCATGCTCAACACATTCCCAACCCCTGCGTGCCGCTCAATTCCGTAGTTAACACATGTGCTTTAAATTGAAAAAGGTAGCAATTTAAGCATCTCAAGTTCATCCTTGGTAATGTCCTTAGCTCCATTGCGCAAATATAAACCAAGTTTAACAAGGCTACGAGGGAGAGGAGGGGTGGCACGCCTCCAACCACAACCAGTGCTTACATTTGTCGGCAGGGTCTGACACGTCCGTCAGGGAGGGGTAAAAACAGATGGCACACTGCACGCAATTAAGTGAGAGCGAGGCGGACGAAAACTGTAGTTAGGCGCTGCTGCTTCGGGACTACACGGAAGTTACCATAGGATCAACAGCCAACGGAAACCAAGAAAACAACAGCAATGCCAGATCTAAACCAATTGCAAGGGGCCGGAGAAATTACACGGAGTCAAAGCCAATATACAAATTACTTTAAGTCTCGCTGACACAGCGCATGCAGCTCATGTGCTGCCAAGGCGAGACCTAGAAAGGCTCAAAAAGGTAAAACACATTGGTGCATTATGAAACCACATGTAAAGCTACCTTCTCCCCAGCATTGTAAAACCAAATAAAGTGCAGGTGCAAGTTATCAATAAATTACACAATTTAGCATATTGATTACCATGAAACATACAAAAGCACATAAATAAAATGCGTTGCAGTGTTACATTTAAAAGAACATTAGTTTCCTTCTATTAATACCACATTTTAAAAATGAACAGATATTTATGCAGTTGGGGAATCAATCTTTTGCAAATAGACCACGACAGCCCGGGACATCTAATGGCTGTGGCTCTAATTATTGGAATTAAAAATCTTTTAGTAAGATCAAGATAAAATTGGCAGAAAAAAGTAAAGTGCAATAATATCTGGGGCAAAGTTTCATAACAGGGTCATAATAATATTTTAGATGGGCCAAACTGACCAAGAGGAAAACCTGGGTGTCACAAAACCCAGTCTAAAACGAGTAACAGTCTGTCCAACATATTATCAATCCATTCTAGATACAGCTCCAAGGCTGTAATGCTACAGAGTACAACAGGGTTTGATAATTCCATAGTTCTAAAGCAGCATTTCTTCAGTTTAAATTTGGATTTCACCCAAGTCATATCAGTTTTGGTCATGGTATCAGGCTCAGAGAAGAGGTGCAGCCTTCCCAAAGTCAGCAACTCCGTCTTTATATAATTGAGCCAAGGGATAGACAAGCTTTCTCAAATGAGAGGAAATCTTTGACAACCTCCCTTTTAAAAGAGGTAGGTGGATTAATCCAAATCGAGCATCACAGAAGTAGGGGGGCCTGCTTAATGGTGTCTTCCACATAGTCTACCCCCAGTTCCTGGTGCAGGATGAAGGTAGAGCATGCAGGCCGAACACTCAATAGTCTCCAAAGCACCATGTTAGGTTCATCCTGAAAAGGGGTTGTCTTGGTGTATCCCCAAGTGCCTGACCCATACATCATGATTAGTAAACACTTTCTTCTATAGACCTTGAGCAGAGGGGCCACCGTTTTTTTGCCAATGCAATTGGCAAGACTGAAAACATACCCTGCTGAGATGACAAATTTCAGGAGGGCTTTGGCAGTACATGAGCCCCAGTTACCCCTTCCATCGAAGACAACACTCGGGTATGAAAAATCCAGAGTGAAGGCAACAGGGTCACCCTGTGGCAAAATACCCTGCATCTTGCTTTGCCTAAGATTGCAGGCCATAATAAAAGTTTTAGATTGATTTATAGCAAGTCCTAGTGACCCCATAAAGATGGCTAACTCTTGTTCAAGGACATTAAGGCCTTTCGGGGTTCTTGAAAGTAGGTCTGGAACCTCAGCATACAAAAAAACAGGGACCTTTTCCCTGCCAATAGGGGGCGTCTAAAACTTTATGAGACAGGGCAGTGCCTAAACCATTAATATTCAGTAAAAATAAATATGCAGCAAGGACACACCCCTGACACACCCCACTCCCCAACCTAAAGCAATCTGTCCACTCGCCTAAAGGGCCAAACATGACTGAGGCAGATAAATCATAATGCAAGGCTCTCAGGAACTGGACCAATTCACCATCCACTTCCTAAGCTGATCAGAACCTCCCATAACTTGGACCATACCATGCTGTTGAAGGCGCAGGAAATCCACAACCAGGATCCCGACGAAACCCACAACCGCACCTACCCGGGCTTATGATTCATCACTGAGACTTTTTGTCACATGGATTGCACACTTCGGACGTACCCGTCTTTAGTCTTCCCGTTTACCGGCACACACCGCCCAGCGGGGAATCTTCTCTATTTCACGGACTTGGTCCGCCTCACCACGCGACGCAGCCGGGTTGGAAGTATCCCCGGACTTGAGTGTCAGCACTCTACTATAGAATTTCGACAGCCCTGAAGAGTCATATCATTCACACGGTGTGACGAAACACGTGCCGGCTAGTTGTATTTTCATATGTACTGATCAAGATTGAACTATAAATTTACGCTTTATGCATCGCTGGATCTCGACCTCATTTACTTGAACTTTGTCTGACTTATCTGGTTCTGACAGAGGAACCTAACATTTTGAAACATGTGCACGGGACTTGTACTTATTTGTTTGGTATGGGACGTGTCCCTTGCCTATATAGGGGCTGTTTTTGTCTGGGTTTGTACCCCTGACCTGTCTGCACCATTGTACTTTAACAATTACAAATCTAACTTAGAATCGTACCTGCTAGAGCACCATTTCTTCCTGTCCTTTACCCAAACCCAATAGTTTCTCACTTCTCAGGAAATGTCCATGAAGGCCAGGCAGATGAAGCCCTGCTTAGCAACAGTGTATTTGCTGATCAATTGCTCCATTCTGCCGTGCCCCTCACGGAACTCATACTGCGCCTCCAACAGAATATCAGAATAGAAGGCATTCCAGGACAACGCACCCCTCAAGCTTAACAACCGAATCTAACAGAGATATCCGACTGTAGCACCAGCGGATTCGGAACTGTTCCTTTGACAAATGTGCACAATGACAGCAGATCGCCATGATTGAGGGATGCCCATCTTACTAATGGCATTAAAACAATTGCACAGCAAGGGAGCCCATAGATACAGGGCTGATTTGTACAATCCATAGGTACCTATCTGGCCCTGCAGCCTTATTTAAGGGGCTTTTGGTGATCACTTCCCTAACCTCATCAAAGGTAAATTCTAGGGCTGAAGAGGGGACCACCTCCTTCTCAGCAAGCTGTGCTAAAGTCTCAGACATATAAATAACAAGCTTTATTGGTTTAAAAAAGAAATCATAAAAGCACATGGTGCAAATGTTCTTCATAAGAAAATACTTTAAAACATAGACAAATAAAATGGCAAAATTCATCACCGTGAAAAGGTAAAAAAGTGGCAGTGTCCCTGTTGGACTTGCTCCTTTTGGCAGATTCACCCCGAAACTTGTTGCGTTCTCCTGGCCTTTTTAGGTCTCGCCTGTCGATGCGCATGCGCATCGAGCTTGCGAGACTATGGGGGCTTAAACAGTCTTTAACCAACTTGCAAGGAATCGTGGCGATTCCTTGCAGTGCCCGTGAAATTCAAGCTCAATGCGCATGCGCATTGAGCTTAAAAGCGCGTGCACATGCCCCCAGCCGCCTGCCTTGCATGTATTTTCCCTCAGGCGCACTCCTCCCACACCCCCGCTCCGCCCCCTCCCCTGCCTGCCGTGTCGCATTTCTTAAGTTCCCTCAGCCGCACTCCAGGCCCCTGCTGCTTTCACACCCTCTCCCCGCTCCGCCCCCTCCCCTGCCCGCCGTGTCGCATTTCTCCTCCCCCCTCCCCTTCTCTCTCTTCCCTTTTAAACTTGTTTGATGAAGTTGGCAGGTCTTCTTTTACACTTCTTGCACTTCTGCACGGTCAGCTCAGCTCTGCTCTTTTAGTAGCCACAGTCCACGACAGTTCATGCTCACCACAAGTGGGCTGCTCCTCCTATCGGCTACCACCCGCCCACTTGCTCGCCTGCCTGCCTCCTGGCAACAGCTCTAGCGCCTCTGCTTTGACTCTGTTTTGAGATCGGGGATCACACCAAGAGCTAACGGATTGGGCTTCTTAGGCGCTTTCTTTGCCGTTCTCGGCAGTCCTCTTGACGAGGCACAGCGCGGATCAACTAATCTCAAGGAGCAGGTCGCTTGCCTATCCGTTGCTTCTACCTCCAATCCCAGCGTACTCGCAATATGTCACTTTTACAATTCGACATGAATGTTTCTTGATTACATGAAAAACAAAGGATGCACGATTGGAGACGGTTTTCAAAATAAAATGTACCCAAACAAAATGTGTACCTTGAAAAAAAGAAGTAAGAAAATTACAGGATGTTTTCTCGTAATTATTGCGCAATTCTTAAAGTATAATTTTAATAACCATTTCTCTAAGAACATTCCATCCGTCTTTTTTTTTTTTTACCCGCTCCGCCCCCTCCCCTGCCCGCCGTGTCGCATTTCTCCTCCCCCCTCCCCTTCTCTCTCTTCCCTTTTAAACTTGTTTGATGAAGTTGGTAGGTCTTCTTTTACACTTCTTGCACTTCTGCACGGTCAGCTCAGCTCTGCTCTTTTAGTAGCCACAGTCCACGACAGTTCATGCTCACCACAAGTGGGCTGCTCCTCCTATCGGCTACCACCCGCCCACTTGCTCGCCTGCCTGCCTCCCGGCAACAGCTCTAGCGCCTCTGCTTTGACTCTGTTTTGAGATCGGGGATCACACCAAGAGCTAACGGATTGGGCTTCTTAGGCGCTTTCTTTGCCGTTCTCGGCGGTCCTCTTGACGAGGCACAGCGCGGATCAACTAATCTCAAGGAGCAGGTCGCTTGCCTATCCGTTGCTTCTACCTCCAATCCCAGCGTACTCGCAATATGTCACTTTTGGTGCCCAAAGTCTTTAGTAGGAACTAAGGACCTACTCTTAGGCAAGAAGTACAGTAAAAACAGTTCGCTTTACGTACAGTGGTTCCAATATAAACACGTCTACATGTTTACAAAATGTAACCATTGTGACCATTTACAATTCGACAAGAATGTTTCTTGATTATATGAAAAACAAAGGATGCATGATTGGAGACGGTTTTCAAAATAAAATGTACCCAAACAAAATGTGTAGCTTGAAAAAAAGAAGTAAGAAAATTACAGGATGTTTTCTCGTAATTATTGCGCAATTCTTAAAGTATAATTTTAATAACCATTTCTCTAAGGCATCAGTTATTAAAAATATGTTCAATACATGCCATTAATTTAAAAAAAAATGATAACTAAAATTCAGTGTTAAACTATTATTGGCCACATGCAGATATAGATATGGGCAATATTCTTAAAGATATATGTACGAAAAAGATGCCTTCCCACAGGACGGAAGCATTTTTCCTGTATATTACATCTGAATCCACTGTGTGTAAATGGAAATATCACACTCGACATTTAATGTTTTTTTTTAAATATGTTCCAATAATTTATACACAGATAGGTCAGAGCACACTAAGTTAAAGAACATTGTTGACATGTTTGCCATGAGTTGTGCAAAAAATGTGACCCTAAACTAAGTGCAAAGCTAATCCATCAGGTAAGCCCATGAGCCCTTAAGTTAGTAATAGTGCATGATAATTCACAGATGCAAGAATTCCAATCCTCACCGTCACACACCCCAAAAATCTCACACACCCTCAATCACCCTCACACAACATCACCCTCACACACCATCACAACCTCATACCCCCTCACTCACACTCACACATCACACGCCCTCAGCCTCAAACACCCTCACTCACCCTCACACACACTCACAAACAATCACCCTCACCCTCACACACCCTTGCTCCCCTCTCACACCCGTCACAACGCTCTCACACTCACTACACCTCACACCCTCACCCTCACACACACTCACCCCCCTCAACCTCACAATCTCTCACCATCAACAGCCCTCACCCTCAGACACCCTTAACCTCAAAGCCTCACCCTAACACACCTTCAGTCACCCTCACACCCTCACCCACCCTAAATCTCACCCTCACACTCACACACCCACAAACTCCCTCAATCACACTCACACACCCTCACACTCACACACCGTCACACACGCTCACACCCCCACACTCACCCTCACTCACAATCACTCACCCTCAGTCAATCTCACTCACCCTCACCCTCACACACCTTCAGCCTAAAACGCCCTCACTCAACTTCACTCACCCTCACACACCGGCACACATCCTCACCCTCACACACCCTCACTCACCCCCACTCTCACACACACTCACACCCCCTCACCCTCACACACCCTCAGCCTCACACACCCTAGCTCCCCTCACACCCCTCATAACAATCTCACACTCACTACACCTCACACACTGACCCCCCTCACCCTCACACCCTCTCAACATCAACACCCCTCAGCCTCACACCCTTACCCTCATAACCTCACCCTCACACACCCTCAGTCACCCTCACCCTCACACACCCTAACTCTAACACTCACCCACTCACACACCCTCACTCACCCTCACACACCCTCACACAACGTAACACACTCACACCCCCTCACACCCACTCACTCACTCACACTCACTCACACTCACTCACACTCACTCACACTCACTCACCGTCACACAAGCTCTGCCTAACAACTCCTCTATCATCCTCACTCACCCTCACACACCCTCACCCTCACACACCGTCACACACCCTATGCCTCACACCCACTCACTCACCCTCAGCCTCACACACCCAGCCCCTCAACATCACAGCCCATCACCCTCGCACACCCTGGCTCCCCTCACAACACTCTCACACTCACTACACCTCACACACTCTCAGCCGCACACCCCCTCACTCACCCTCACACACACCACACCCCCTCACCCTCACACCCCCTCACACTCACACACCCTCACTCCCCTCACACCCTCACAACACTCTAACACTCACTACAACTCATACCCTCACCCACACACACACACTCAGCCACCCTCAGCCTCGCAACTTCTCACCATCAACACCCCTCACCCTCACACACCCTTAACCTCATCCCCTCACACTCATTCACCCTCACTCATCCTCACACCCCCTAACTCTCAGACTCACCCACTCACACACCCTCACATTCCTTAACTCACCCTCACACATCCTCACCCTCACACCGTCACACACCCACACACTCACACTCCCTCACTCAACATCAAACACCCTCACTCACCCTCACACACCCTCACCATCACACACCGTCACACACACTCAACATCACACCCCCTCACTCAACCTCACCATCACACACACTCACACCCCCTCACCCTCACACCACCTCACACTCACACCCCCTCACCCTCACATCCCTCAACCTCACATCCCTCACCCTCACACCCCTCACCCTCACACCCCTCACCCTCACACCCCTCACCCTCACACCCCTCACCCTCACACCACTCAAGCCACAGATGGGTGTGCGATGGGAGGACGCTCAGCTTGCAGGGCTGTGCTTCTTCCCCTGCTGCACTCTCCTGCTCTCTAGAGATGTGGCATAACAACAAAAGCTGCCATCAAAGTCACATAAATACAAATCATGTTGCATTCCAAATGCTATAGGTGTCACATTCACAAAAGTTAAAACTATTGGCGTTGTGAATGACAAAGCTATCAATTTAGCTATTTCACAAATAAACACAAATACAAAAAAAAACATTAACAAGACCAATAGCTCCTACTTTTCTAATGCGAGACCTATTGCATTTCCAATGCTTGTTCTGTAACCTGGTGTAGGTGATTTTAGGCCTCTGCGCACTTTAGCACTGTGGCCCAGTGTAAAGTGTGTCCGCTCTCTGTGTATGTGTGGTGAGGCTGGCCTGCCCTCCCTTAGGAATGCATGGGGGATATCTGTGTCCCTGGTAGTTCCTGGTATGAGAGGTGTGCAGAGGCGAGTTTAGTATGTGCGAACCCGTGAGAATAAATGCTGCTCAAAGGTGTGCGCAGATTTATTGTGACTAGTGGAGAAGTGCCACCTTTAGAAGCTGGCATTTCTGTGTGCAGTGTGCCTGCCTGACTGATGTGAATTGCATGTCTGGCTTGTGATTGACAGGGGCTGGCTGGTGTGGTTGGCTCCAGGAGCCAGGATGGGTCTGCCCGGTGGTGAATAGAGAAATCTGCATGTAGATGGGAGGGTGGAGTTGCACCTTGGACCTGAATAGGGCTGTGCCTTCCCTCCACAATGCTGGCTCCACCCCCTGTGGTGCGTCTGATGTCCCTGGCCTGTCTTGTGAATAGGAGAGAGGAGCTGAGCAAAACAAAGTGCTCAGGAGCTCCCCTGAACCAGTTGTATCTGGTTCCCCCAGACCCTGCACCTTTTAGACAAAGGGAGATGTTGTATAAAGGAAGGGGCTGTGACCCCATGAAAATGTTTAGCTGTTCTATGATATGGCCATATCATATACTCTTAAGTGCATTTTAATCCTCGCGGTTAATGCTAACTTTGGTTTGGCTTTATCAAAACATGTCGTGTAAGCTGTCAAACACTTTGGAATACTACCCCCCTGCCAGTTCTGGCAGCGGAGTAGCAATCCACCCTTCTAGAGGGAGAAGACATGTAGTTACTGGTAAACCAGGTTAAAGTTAAACAAAGCCCCAGCATCACAAAATGGATGCTGCTGCCACAGACACGAGTCTGCCCTCCTGCTGCTGGACAAACTCTGGCAGGGGAGGCCTGGACAATAGGTCTCCTGTCCAGGGAGGTGCTGGCACCTCCACAGACAGGCTTTAGTGTAGTGGGGCAGGGTGGGTTGCATTCAGTGAATGCTTTTCAGACACTGCCTGGGGCACACAAGGTGCTCCATGCATTTCCCAGTTCAAACCGGTTGCTGGGGCGCTCAGCCCCAGCTCTGGCGTGAAACTGGACAAAGGGGAAGGGGTGTAACCACCCCCTCCCCAGGTCCACCAATAGGAGGGAGCTTAGAGTTAGTCCAACCCCTAAACTTACTGTAAGTATAGAACCCCAGTCCCTAGGACTTTAGATTACCCTGGACGAAACTCTGCAATATATATCTTGGACCTTCGACATTCCATTTCGTGGTCAAGGAGTGACCACCCTGTTCAAACAGGCACCAACTACATCTTTGCTGGTCTGCATTTTTGAGGCTCCCACCGGATCCCGAAGAATCTGCAACACAGGACATGGACTTCCAGACATCTCTGATGCTGGCCTGTGCTCCCAGCAAAGCTGATACTTGTAGCAGACACGAGAAACGTGGGACCGGAACTCCTGGACATCCTGCATCTTTGCAACTGCACCTACTTCCCGAGGTATCCCGAAGATGTGCATTAGGGTATTTGAAGCCCCTGCCCTGAGCATCTTTTGCACCGAAGCTCAGAGGCCTACACTCCACGAGTGTCCAGTGGGCCCGCTTTGTGCATTTCTGCTCGAGGCCCCTTCACGGTTCCTAGACCATTGGCTAGCTAGCCCCCACAAAGGGCCATCTTTGATTTAGTGAGCTTTCCTGGTTGCTCCAGACGTCTTCCCACTCCTCTCCAAAGAAGGAGTCCCTCAGACATTGCTGATCTGCACCGAAGCCAATCTTGTCATCTTGCGTGGATTACTGTTGCCAAGGCTTGTTGGGTCCAATCCGGATTCCGACACCGCAGTCAACTAGATCCTTTGTGGGACAGATTGAATCCAGCTCCTGGTTGTCGTCGACACCTCCTGGTCCTCATGGCTGAAGAGTCAAGCTTCACCTTTTTCACCTGAAATCACCCAACATCGGCTGGCATCCTCTCTTCGCCATCCTGGTCACTGGCTAGTGACCCAGACTCTGTCTCCTCTGCTTTCAGGTTCTTCACATCTCCGATCCACCCGGACATTTTTCCTCTGTTCGCCTGCAGCATTTCTTCGCAGCTCTCCATAGGAATCGACGACGAAACCCGACACCAAAAGACACCTATGCACCCGGCTTCCCTGGGTGAGGTAACACGAGTACTCTGGTGCTCCTATGGGTCTTGACTCTCGAAGTGTCTTAATCTAAAAGTGTTCCATCGTAGTTCACCTAGAAGTGCCCTTAATCTTTAAAATTGTAACATGTTCGTTCTCCATAGAAAGTCAATGGTGATTCGCGTCTGTGTTTAGACACTGCACGCGTCCCCCGTGGGCCTCCTGCATTTTAACCGTAGGTGGTTATAGGTAGCCTCAGCGGCTCTACAGGCCCTAGGCCTGCTTTCTAACTTTCACGTGGTTCTTTTACCACTATTTTAGTATATGGTTTTTAAGGCCACTAGGGCATAACGTATACTGTGCAACTTATCGTATGCTAAATCAGTTGCTTGTATTGTACTTTGACCTCTGACCTCATAAAGAGTCCAGAGGGGTTGTGTTTAGAATAAATACATTTATATTTGATATATACCTTGTGTGGTGTGCTTTCATTCGATCATTCAAGAGATTATAATTTGTAAAACAACTAGCTTAACTCGCCTCTAAGTCTTAGCCTGAAGGCTGCTCTCCACAGCTACCACTAGGATAGTTTTCTATAAGGTTGACTTTACAACCTACCATCAATAAGGGTCATTTGGACGGGTGCAAGGTGCCCACTAGAATAGTGGACATCATTTACCAGGCCAACTTCTCACACTCCTGGCCGCAGCAGCCAACTAGCAAGTCAGGCACAGTGTTAAGGGACACAGCGGCGGGGCCCCGGGAGCCTCACTTCCGCCTTCCCCCCCAGCCGGGAGAAGGCGTCCCGAAAGCAAGAGAGCAACCAACATGGCGGCGTCGGGTGCAACAGGGCTCCCGTGTGCTGGGGAGAGCCCTGCTGGTGCGCAGTAAAGTCCCGGGTCTCAGGAGGGGCCCTGGTGAAGGAGCAGTGTGGCCAAAATGAGTCCAGAGCAGGATTCCCAGCGGGGCTACCGTGACGAAGAAGGAGCCCTCAATGCTGCTGGTGAGAGCCCCGTCGGATGTGCAGGAAAGCCCCGGGTCCCAGGAGGGGGCCCGGGTGAAGAGGAGACCGTAGGGGAAGGGCCCGTGTCCGCCCCAGTCCCCGAGGAGAGAGCCGGTGAGTGGAGACGGCGGGGGGGGATGGAGACCAGATGGAGGCACCCGAAGGAGCCCAGTGACTCCCCCAGACCCAAATAGTGCCAGTGACTTGTGGGGGGCATGTTTTGTTTCTGAGCTCCAACGATGGGCATCATTATTTTCTAGAGGGCCCAGAGGGGCCCAGGCTTTTCCCCGGTGGTGTGGCACGATGATGCCCACGTTTCTGCAGTATTAAGAATCCCTGAGAGGGACAGAAGCGGCACAGTGGTGCTAGGCCCCAATTGGAGATTCACAGCTGCCCAGCAAGTAGTGGGCAGCTGTAATGTTTAGGCCATTGGTTTCTTTGGGGGACATGGATTGTGAGTTAGGAGTGAGTTGCACTCCTTTACCCCTGACACAGCTGCGCAGCACTTAATGCCAGCTGTACCGTTTAGGTTTGCGCAGTGGCGCAATTGGATTTAGCGACATTCTGGACACAGGGCATTTGAGCCCCCTTTTTGGATGGCCAGGGGAACTGGTAGATTTATAGGGCGCCAGGCCCTAATGTGATTTATGTGCTGATGTGATGTGGTGCTAGGAAATGTAATGCATTTAGTATGTTTTAGGCACCCTATTTGATACCTCTAAATATGGTTTATGATTATGAGGTTGTTTTGCATATCATGGTTTATGCTAAGTGAGATTATGTTTCACTGTGTGATGTACGCCCCTAATGAGAGTTATTCTTAGGAGGTTAGGGTCTAATGTGTTTAGACTTGTGAGATGATTGCATAATGTGTTTATGCTGGTGAGGTTGGCGCAGAATGTACTTCGCGCCTGAGGTGATACTGTGCATATTGTAGTTTATGTCACAGGCTGATGCTAAGTACAGTGGTTACCAGTGGTTACTGGTTGTACGTTTATGATCTGTTTTACTTTTACTAAGTTTGCTTAGTTATGGTTCTGACAGTGGTCCAGTGGGCCCAGTCATGTATAAATAATTCCCTTGTAGATATGACCCAGTGCCAGTTGGCACAGTGTATATTATGTGTTTACTATTCTAATGTGTTATGATAATACAAAGGCTATTTTTATATAACCTTGTGCGGAGTTCCTTTTGTGATGTGCCTGGGATGTTGTTGCTGTGTGCATGCGCAAATGCTTTACATATGGCCTCCGGGATAAGCCTGACTGCTTGTGCCAAGCTCCCAAGGAGGTGAGCAGGGGTTTTCTTTGGCATGTAACTCCCTAGCCTTGACTAGAGTGGTGGTCTCAGCCTGGCTTTGGCGCAAGCCTTAACCAACCAGAGATCCCATTTCTAACAATCCTTATTAAAGCAATACAACAGTCTAAGCAGTCTAATGGCACCCACGATTTCTGCCTTTGTAAGCCTTTAGTTGGATAGAACAAACAATGGGGTACCTCAACAAGACTACATTGAATTAGAGGCTTGGGGGACCTTGAATTGACGATGAGCCAAGTGGATGAAAATCGTGAAGGTAATGTTTAAAGCTGTGTTCTCTGGTTTCAGGGCAGCTTTAATGCCATGCCTACAGGTCTGGACTCCCCATCTGTTCCACTCGAGGCTCAACATTTGTCTGCACAGGGACAACGTTGTAGGGCAGATACATGCAACGTGCTCCAGAGATTCAACTGATTTGACACAGCCTCTGCACGCAAGATCATCTGAGGTCTGCTGCCATAAAGGTGTTTCAAGAAAAGCCATTCGCCCATCCTAAGGGCCAAGGATCTTTGTTTTAGATGTAAGGAATAAGAACAAGGCAAGTGTGGCAGGGGAAGGGCCAGCAGGTACAATTTGATTACTGCCTATGTGTGCTTCCTTTTGGCTAGGATCTCTCTGTCTAACAGTCTGAAGCATAGTTGGATGCGCATTTTGATGCTTTATTTAAAAGATTTTTTCTCAGGATTAAGAGACCAGAGATCATCTGCTGATGGTTGTGAACTTCATCTGCGGAAATATCAACTGTGAGGCCTGCCACAGTTAATAACGCTTATTCCAACCATAAGAGGGACTCAAGGGTGCCGGCTCTTGCCTGTCTCAGCTTGTGACAAAGGTTAAGAAAGGACCCCATGCTTTGCAATTTAAATTTTGGGAGGCCCAGCTCCAATCAAATCTGGGAAGCAGACAAACTTTTTGGTAGCCGAAGTACCCTTCTGTAGATTTTAATTGTATATTGATTAAGGATGGCACTGAACTTGCCAAGAGGGATCTCAAAACCGTACTACAGGGTGGGGCCTATCTTGGCTCACATTACTTCGAACATTGCAGCTACATTGGGGCCAGTCAGTTTTTTGGAGTAGAGAGGTCAACATGGAGAGCCATGGCTTTCAGGACAATTTCAGGGCGATGTTTAGTTAGTGTGCCCCTTAAGTTGATATGGAGTCCTAGGTACCTGTAAGTTTTGCCAACGGGAATTCGAACATTGTCGTATGACCAGCCACCACCTCTGTACTGCTTCCTGCCCAGTAAAGCCACTTGGGTCTTCTTAAGATTTACCGCCAATTTGTTCTTGGTTGCGTACACGTGTAGGGAGTTTAACATTTGTTGCAATCCTACTCTTGTACAACTAAAAAGAGCGAGATCATCAGCATATAAGAGATTCCTGATATGTGCGCCCCCAATCCTTGTGAGATGGCTATTTATTGAGTCCAGGTCTGCAGAGAGATTGGCTTAAAAAAAGAAAATTAAGAAGCAGTGGGACTAGCACACATCCCTGTTTCACGGCCCTTGTCATCAAGATGTTTCCAGAAAGGTGCCATCCAGTGCAGATCTTAACTTGGATCCAGGTGTTGGTACGAAGCTGCATGATTGGCTTCAATAATTTAGCCGGTATTTCCCAACTGGATAGCTTAGCCCAAAGAGACTCCCGTGGAGCGGCTTTAAAGTCCACATAGCACCAAAACATTGTTGAGGCAGATGTAATAGCTTTCTTGATAAAAATGGATAAAGCTAGGAGGTTGGTCAGTGTGCCTGAGTTTGCCACAAACCCTGTTTGGTTCTTAGATAACAGTTCTTTTGAGTCGACCTAGGTCTTCAGGTCTTCCAGCAGCATCAGGCAAACATTTTTGCCTCATTGTCCAAAAGTGCTATCAGCCTATAATTACTTGGGGACGATTTTGAGCCGGATTTGGGGATAATGATTGCGCCGCGCCAAGAATCTGGTATGACTGAGGTCCCTAGTGATTAATCAAACAGGCTGGATAACTGCTTGGACCAGAAGGGTATGTTCTTTTTGAACAGGGCCTGTGCCAGGCCATATGGGCCCGGGGCTCAGTCCGATCTGGCTTCCGATAGAGTTTTTGCCAGCTTTGTGGGGGATAAGGAGACCTCTTCCATTGAATTTTCCTGCGCGCCTTGCAGGATGTCTTGCCATTCCCGGGGAAGGTATTGTCGCTGGTAAGGCCTTCCCCTCTTTCACCAGGAAGTGACCGGCAAGAAAGGTTACCAAGTCGTTCTCAGCGAGGTTTGCACTTCCCAGGCTCCGGTTTCCATTGGATTGGTTGTTTACTAATGCCCAGAATTTTCGGGGTTCTGGCTCTTGCTTGCGCAATGGAAATAGCACCAGAGTTGTTGAAGGTATTGTTGTTTATTGATTCAACATGCCCATCTATAATTGTTTTGGGCAGATTTATGGCTCTTCCAAAAGGATTCCGATTCTGAATGTCTCCTGGCTGCCCTGAGGGAGACTTTTCTGATGTTCTTTAGTGCACTTATCTGAGGTGAGAGGAGTACCAGCTTATGGCTTGACCCGACAACATGTTGTAGTGTCAAGTTGAATTGCTTTAAGAAATTATCACAGAAAATGGACCTGTCATTTACTGGGGAGACTGACCACTGGTTCAGCTATGTTATTAATTGCTTACATTCTCCCATGATCGTTGTGCTCATGGTATCGACCATCTTAGACGTTTTAGGTTCTCGGAGTATATTACTGTGTTAGTGAGTTTGGCAAGATCGTGGTGCTCTAACCTCAATGTAATGGTAGTGACCTGAGGTCGATGGTCGCTTTCTGAGCGTGTTATGATATTGTAATTTTCTGTGTGGAAGTAGCTCTGAGTTACAGATAGAATAATCGAGATAGGTGTACTTGTGGCCATTTGTCCATGTCCATTTGGGGGGATTGTCCATTCAGGGCAATATGTAGACCATTTTAAAGTGATTAACCCAGGCTTCTTGGCTTATGGTGGTAATAACAGTATTAGATTTTACACCAACTGTTTTAATATTTGCCGCCACTGCCCAAAAGGCCCTAGTGTCCTTCAACCTAAAAGCCACAACCAACTTTCCCCAGGACTCCTTCTGGAGCTCTTTGCGCCTATAGTATTGGGCAGCCTTATAATCTGATCTACGTTTTTGGATTTTGTCTATGTCCCTGAGTATGTCCCTCAGAGCCTCATGTAAACTTACAGAAGCCTTTCTACAGGCTTGATCAAACCATTTGGCTTATGAGCCCCAGATCTATTGGGGTTTAAAAGCAAGGTGCTAACTATTGAATCAGCTTGTCAAATTGCTCAGACACAGCTCAATAGTCACCATTAAGCACCTTTGGCTACTCTAGTCAGCATTTCTTCAATGTAGACGTAGGCCCTGGTTGTTGCCTACTAGAGGTTGTGAGGCTTGTGGCCGCCCCCTCCCTCCTGGGGATGCTTAAACCAAGACTCAAGGGATTGAGGTCACTATGAGATCTTTCAATAATAGCATCTCTAGAAACTCTGGCTAACAGGTCACGAGTAACAAAATATAGTCAATAACAGAGGAGCAGTCTCCTCTTTTAAAAGTAGCTTCCATTGGGCAAAGTGGACCACAGAATTCGTTGACATTGAGAAGATAAAGCATTTAGATAGTTTGACGAAGAGCATGACCTCTCCTTATCCCTAGGTTGCCTATCACTTTCTATGCTGAGGCAATTAAACATATGGCATTTGTTTTCCAGCTAGGTTGACCCTAATTTAACATTAAAATCTTCACCTACGATAATTTGATACCCTCTATGTACCGAGGCAAGATGGGCCAAGATCAAATCAGACAACACATTAAGATTGGCATTATGGTAACATTATTAATACCCATTATAAAAACGTAATTAAAATAATGCTCGAACTAGCAGGCCACGTAGATTAAAAAAAAGCTTGAAATAAATTACTACTGGAGGGGATCGGGGTGATACTAAGTTCCACAGTACCTTTAAAGCAGGTCAGTAGAGCAGCCTTGGCCTTGTCAGTAAGGACAGAACTGTGGGAAATATGTGTATAATAACCAGTCAGTCAACAAATGCTTTATTTGACTAATTAAAGCCATAAAAACAGCATAAAACCATAGAAACAAAATGATAAAACGTACACATAATCATAAAACATCAGGTGAGAACCCTCAATAAAATATTCAGCACAGTATTGACAATACAAGATAAGCATATAATACGTTTTGGCCATAATTCCATAAGGTTCGCATATCATTTTTCCTGAATCTTTGTGCTCAAGCTAAAAAACTTTCCACTCCGAGACATACCAGTGGGCTATCGAGCATTTGCAAAGATATTAAGGCAGGTTTTAGCTTGGACAAATTGTTTCCCTTTTACCAAGGAGGCTATATGCTGTTGTCTTTTTTAAAAATGTTTTTATTGATATTTACAGGTTACACATAACATATACTGACAGATGTTTTGATTATAGTTCGCCGCTGTTTATACAAAAGAGACATACAAACATGAAACATAAACCATAAAGTGGAGGCGGTTTGTTTTACAGGAATTGGGCCAGTTCTGGTTGAGGGTTGGGGTTTTGTTTGACCACGTCGCTTTTACCTGGTCTGTGGGTTTTATGTTTTTGGAGCCCTCCTGATATGTTGTTGTTCTCCTGGGGTCAGTGGGCGTGAAGGCGTATCCTGTGTTGGAGGTAGAGGTGTGGCTATGGTGGTTTGAAGGTGTCCATGTGTTTATCTAGTTTGGTCCACATCGCTCCATCTTGATGTCTACCTGGCATGTTTCTAAGGGTGGCAGTGTCCGCTCCTCTTAGAAAGATCACCCAGTTGAGCCAGCTTTTGAAGGTGGTCTTGGATGTGTCTTTCCAGTTTGTAAGTATTATTTTTGTTGCTGAGGAGAGGAGAAAGTCAAGGAGGTTTTTGTCTTCATGCGTCTTGACTTCTTGTGTGATCTGTGCTGTGGCTAAGGTGGCAAATGTCAGTTTGATGGTGCAACCTAGTGTGTCGTTGGTGAAAGCTAAAACCTGTTTCCAGAAGTTTTTGACTTTAATGCAGTTGAGGATAGTATGTTCTAGGTCTCCTTTTACTAGACCGCAGTTCCAGCAGATATCATTGTCTTTTAGTCAAATTGATGCTAGGCGTGCTGGTGTCTAATAGGCCTGGTGGAGTAGCCAGAATTTTGTTTGCGCGAGTACTGGGGATATCATGCACTTAGATGGGGAGGCCCACAGGGTGTGTAGCTCTTGTTTCGACAGTTTGACCTTAGTTTGGGTTTCCCAGTAGGCCGTTTTTTTATCATTGAGCTTGGGCATGGATGGTTGGAGCAATTTGTACAGAAGCGAGACCTGGTGGCCTGTCTTGTTTATGTTCTCCATTAGTTGGAAGATAGAAGGGGTTTGTTTGTATAGTTTCGTTTTCGTTAGGGAGGTTTTAATGGCTAGGAAGTTATAGATTTCTATGTCTGGTAGGTTGTGTTGTCTTAAAGTGCTATAGTGTCCACAGAAAAAACGAAATGTAAACTGTCCTGTGGGTAAAAATTGTCTCATGTCCATGGGCCCATCTTCTCTACTCTGGAATGACCATGTGACACAGCTAAAAGACGATGTATAAGGTTGAGCTGAACCTTGTGAATAAAAACCGGTGATGCTGATTAGAGACCTGTATTATTAAACAAAGGTGACCCCATTACTTTAGAGAACCTGGGAAATGAAAGTCTTTAAAGGGAACAATAGTTTAATGATGAATATTTTTTTCAAGAAATTCTTCGACCATATGAAGACAAACAAGAGAAAAGATCTCTTTACCAAGTACGTAAGACAAAAGGCCAAAATAGTGAAAAAGTATTTTGAAATTAAATGTATTTATTGAATCATATACAATTTGTATTTCTAATCAAAACAGGGAGATCTGGTGTTCATGCTGTGAATAAGAAGAGGTGCAGTGTGAAGAGCTAGACAAAACAGAAACCTGTGCATCATTGCTAAAAAGACATAGGACTCCTATATATACCAATATTCTGCCGTCAAGGGGTCTATATATAAGTCTGGAGTCAACGATGTTTCGACCTCTAAGACTATGAGGTCATCATCAGAATGGGAGCTATTGCACCCAGTATCAAGTCTAGGGGTTCATCAGTAAATTGGAACCACATTCAGGGCTGACAGTATTACATGTGGAAACCGTGGATTGCACAGTAGTTTCCACTACTTGGAACACGGAACGAATTATGATGAGTACTGCGTGGCCAGACGGTCAGCAGATAAGGACTGTAGAAGCCCCTAGCAAATCCTCAAATGCGTGATGAATCTGAGCCATGTGGTTTGAATCGCAATGTGGTTCAGCGAGATTGGGACCACATCAGCAGGGTCAAACATGGAGCTGGGATCCGGCAACCACCCCGGTTTCCACAATAGTCAATATACCCAGCATGGGAAGTCAAAAGCCGGCAGGGAAAAGTAATTGCATGTCCCTCGCTGGTCCGTGGTTGTCAATTTCAACAGCCATGACATTTGTTCCAGTAAACTCGCTATGTGTACACAATATAAACATACAAGTGAGCATTAGGAGAGGACTATTCCAGTTTGTGTACTTAGGGCTAAGCCTACGTTCCCAAACGGTGCAGTAGCTACAGGCGACAGCACGGTACAGTCTAGACAAATCCAATCCAAGCCAAACAAGCATTGGCATAGCCAATAGGTCTCGCCTTTGGGACCTTATAAGTGTTTAGTTAGCCAGCACATTTTCCTTGGTGCAACAACATCAACTGTTGCATGGCTAAACACTTATAAAGTCCCAAAGGTAAGACCTATTGGCTAAGCCAATGCTTGTTTTTTCTCCTGTGTGTCTGATACCCACAAGTCAAGCTAGCGCTATATGAAAACGTGTAAAATAGAAAAAATAGAAATAAATAAAAATTTACTGAATGAGACAAGCTAAATAGAGCAACAACTGACAATTGGGCAGCACAGAAAGATAGGACTAGAAACCACACCATAGAACACTGGTAGGATTAAACATGAGAGGAAAAGCAAAAGGAAACTAAGTCTCACAATAAACTGACCAGAAAAAAAGCTGAAAAAGAGAAACTGGACAGCGACACAAGTGTGAGGCAAAAGCAGGGGTTAAGGATGAGCTACACCAGAAGTATACATCAAGAGAAATCAATCAATTTATGACCAAACACAAACGTAAGGATAGCACGTGACTAAACCAATGGTGCAAAGAAGGGACCAGAACCAAGAGAGGAGCACAGACGGGACCTGACGAGAGCCACAAGTGACCAACTGCACAGAAAAGATGGGCAAGGATAGTAATTACAAGTAAACAGAATAAGGCTGAAGAGCTAAACCGCATCTCTCCGTAGGGGTCGGATGCAGTGGTTCCCGGGTCAGGGCACAATAAAAACAATCTGATTTTAATTCCAGCCTGCTTTAAGCTTCGGGACACTTTGCAGTTTGTCGAGGCCAGGAGGCTGCGTAGGTCCTGCAGCAGTGATCACAACAAGATGTGCGGACCCCTGGCTGGTGCCTGCCGCAAGCCCTGGCAGCACCTCCAGGAAGCCGAAAAAATGCAAAATATTCCACTCACCGAATACAGAAGTGCACATTGCACAATTCCCTGTGCGGGCCTGGGAGAGGGGAACAATAGAGGATGATCTGATGACATATCCCAGCACACATACAATCAATATTTACAAAAGAGTCAAATGATTTGAAGCAAGACAAACAATTTAAGACATGTATATTGTAGATTTAATCTTCTTGAAGCGCCAGTCAACACATGTTCGTCGATTGGGAGTAGAACCCGCGACTTCCTCAGGGCTTTATATGTTCTGGAAGAGATGTTGTGCCTTCATGCCGGTTATAATTCCTTTCCGGCCCTATTATGGCTCGGAAAGTATACAAAGTCACCACTTCTGTCTCGTACGATGTCCAGACACTCACTAATAAGTGTTGTGTCCGAAGTGGAGTTTATAGTTGGCGGGCCTGTGTTTAGTCAGCCCGCAAGCACTGTTTGCTGCTGGGACATTTTAGGGTCCGACTGCGGCACCTCTGTCATCCATCACAGCCATACCGAGTCATGAAGGCACAACATCTCTTCCAGAACATATAACGCCCTGAGGAAGTCGCGGGTTCTACTCCCAATCGACGAAACACGTGTTGGCTGGAGTTTCAAGAAGATTACATCTACAATATACATGTCTTAAATTGTTTGTCTTGCCACAAATCATTTGACTCTTTTGTAAATATTGATTGTACTTGTGCTGGGATTTTTCATTAATTAGTACAGATTTTCGGAACTGAATTGTGTGGTGTAGGGTGATCACCCCCTCCCTGAGCACCATACACCTAAAGACCTATAGCATCTTAGAGACCAATATTAGAGAGCGCCACTACCACATAGGGCACTATCATCCTAACTAGTACTTCAATAGAGGCTGGTCTTACCTCTCAAAGAGTTGGAGACTGGGAAGAGGGACTGCTGCAGGACCGTGGGGGAGTAGGGGGCAGCATGAGTGAAGAGAAAAGATGGTGAAGATAGAAGAAATTAATGAGGAAGTTACTATGAGACTCGCAGAGAGGGGCGGGGGAGGGTAGTGAGAGAGTGAGCACAGCATTATGGGCGAGAGGGGGAACGCTCACAGGTGAGTTACATGAGATTGAGGGAATAGGAGTGGAGGTAGAAAGACGTGGCAGGAGGGAGACAAGGAAGAAAGAAGGAAAGGAGACCTTAGAATACAGAAGGAGACATCTGGGGAAGATGAAAGGTGCAGAAGGGGGATAGCGTGGGGAAAGAAGGGTCAGGAGGACTTCAGGGCAATAACAGGAGCGGAAAAGTGGAGCCTGGAGGAGGCAAAAGGCATGACTTGTTGGAGGAGGGAAGCATAGGGATGTTAGAGGGCAGCCTAGCTCGAGAGAAGTTCGTAGAAGCAGAAGAAAGAGTGGGATAGCTTGTGGTAGAGCAAGAAAGGGGCGACCGGGCGAGCCAAATGGGGCATAACATGAAGGGAGGGTGGAAGAAGTGAGCAACATAAACGGCAAAAAATAGAACAAATGAGGGCAAGAACAAGAGAGAATTGCATAGGGACACTGAATACAGAAGACAAGAAAGGGTGACATGCAAAAGAGGAACGAAAAGAGATAAAAAAGCATTTGAGAGCAAGCAAACTCCAGCTGCTGACACTGAGCTGAAGCAAAGCAAGCGCTCGCATCTTGATTGAAAGCAGAAAAACAAGCGTGAGGGAGCGTGGCACGGCCCCACGGCCGCGAAAGAGCAGGCAAATGCACTCGTCCTTGTGCTGGCGTCAGCCTTGCAGGAGCGAGCAGCTACTGCGTGAGGGCCGTATGTTTTCAATTACCACAGGCGCCGCTGCTTGCTCCCACAAGGTGGATTCCAGCACAAGCATGAGTGTGGGGAAAAGGAGCAGACCGATGGCTAAAGGCCCTCCTAGAGCAGCGCATGCGCGCTGCCTAGGCGAGACCTAAAAAGGTTTGTCACGACCAGTTTCTTCCTTCGCAGGAGCTGAGAAGCGTGAGGTGAAACTGCGTTTTGTGAGCAAGGTTATATTTAGAGCCACCCACCCCAATAGCTGGACCGGATTAGGTAAGCACACTAGGTCTACTACTAACCCCCACCCAGGTGCTGTATGATGGAACTAGTGCGTCTTAATGTAGATGATCATAAACTCAGCGGCACCAACTTGAACAAAAGACAGCCTTGATAGAACTCAAGGGTAGAATTAAATCGGGCGTATAGTTTGTATCACTAATTTAATACAAACAAGCCCTTATGACCAAGTTCGGTGAAATACTAGTTACAATTTGGTATCCAGGGTCAAGGAAAAAAGCAGTGGGAGTAGACCAACTCTCAGTTTTTGTCGCAGTGATCACGGTAGTCCACAGCCAAGGGAGGTGGCCCTGCCCTACCTCTTCTGGGCAATGACAGGCAAGAACGGGCCAGCCTTGGCCCGGGCTTTGTTCCGGAGCGTCCTACACTGCGGAAAGATTATGGCGCTTTTCAGCGCTTCGGGTGGCCCCTCCTCCTGTAGTCGCAAAGCAGGGCTTCCTGGATATTGGAGCCCCCCCCCTACCGGGGCACACAATCGCGTCCCACGCTGCTGGAAGAAGCTGGAGCTTTTTAGCGCGTAGAGCAGCCCCTCCCCCTGCAGTCGCAAAGTAAAGCTTCCTAGATGTTGGAGTCCCCTACTACCGGTGCACACAATTGCGTCCCTCGCTGCAGGAAGAAGCTGGTGCTTTTCAGCGTGTCGGGCGGCCCCTCCTCCTGGATTCGCAAAGCAAGGCTTCCTAGATGTTGGAGTCCCCTTCTCTCGATGCACACAATTGCATCCTGCGCTGCGGGAAGAAGCTGGTGCTTTTCAGCGTGTCGGGCCGCCCCTCCTCCTGAAGTCGCAAAGCAGGGATTCCTGGATGTTGGAGTCCCCCACTACCAGTGCACACAATCACCTCCCTACTCTTCCTTGTAATAATCATATTTGTTCAGGCGTTTGTAAACTGGTACTTCTGAGAGCACTACATCATAATTTGAGAAGTAGTACTCATAATGGCCCTTTCCATAAAACATGCTAAGAAGAAGACTACAACTAATGACATAAGTCAAGGGTAAATAATGGTATGTAATCCCTTCCTTGACCGAGGCGGGCAATTGCATGCACACATAACAATCTCTTACATCTACAGTGTTCATGTATTCATAAAGCCACTTAGCATGTGCATTCAGCGTGTAATCACCCTTAGACAAATCTACGTGCACCAAGTGACTAGTTTGCTCTATTAAGCCTTGATCAGATCCTAATGTACACTCTTTTGAGGCAACAGTGGTAAGAGTGGATGCCCCAGGTACCCCCAATTAAGCCTGGGCGGATCTGGCATAGTGCCACTACGCGAAGTTCACCCGATTCCACAGAAACAGGGCCTGGGCTCTGGCGGACCCAGAGGTGCAAGAGCCCAAGTCCTGCGGCCAGCCGAGGGTCTGTGTGCCTGGGACAGGGGTCCCTTGCGCCTGGGCAGGCTCCCAGATTCCCCGGCCTTGCTGGGTTGAGAAGCAGGGACTGGGCCTGGGGCCTGGCGTCGGGCAGGGCCTGGGGTGTGGGAGCCCCCGTCCTGCGGCCTGCCGAGGGTCCGTCTGCCCGGGACTGGGTCCCTGGTGCCCGGGGAGGCTCCCCCCTCCCCGGCCTGGCTGGATTCAGAAGCGGGGACCGGTGCCGGTGCCTGGCTCCGGCGGGCCCTGGGGTGTGAGATCCCATGTCCTGCTACCAGCCGAGGGTCCGGGTGCCCATCACAAGTGTCCATCGGGCCAGAGCGGGCCTCCCCCCCCTTCACCCTTCGCCTGCATTTCAAGGTGCCTGCGAGCCCCAGGGTCAGAGTTCTGTTGGGGGCCCCCCTAGCAGCCGCGGTCCCGAGACCCAGCTAGGGGGCATAATGAGCCCCCGGGGTGCATAGCCCAGAGGCCTCCTAAGGGCAAATGGGAGCCCTCCCGCGAATGCTCCGGGTGGGCAGATTGGCGTCCTTCGGGCTCGGCCATCTGGTTGCGCCTTTCCCCTTGGCCATCTGGTTGCACGCAATGCTTTCCAATGGGGTGACCAGATGGCCGGACTGCCCTGGAAGTCCCGAAGAGGGCTTGTTTGCCTCCCCAATCCCAGCCAGGGCTCCAGGAGGTTGGACGCGTCTGCGCCTTGGGATCCCTCAGTCTTGCGGTGCGCAGGCTCTACTAGAAAGGGTGGTACCCTTCCTCCAGATTACTAGGGACAGGGTACTCCGTAACCCCTCTTGGCCTAGCAGTCCGCAGCCGAATGGGCCACGAAGCCCCCCAGCCTGGGGCTCCGTCCCCTGGCCCAGCGGTGGCTTGGTGCCAGGGATGGGGTCCACAGGCCTCACATGTGCCTGGGAGCCCCGATGGGGCCCATGGGCCCTAGGCTTGATCTCCTGGCCTGCTGTTCTGCCAGGGGCCCGAGACGGGGTTCTGCCAGGCCTGGGGAGCCTGCCCCTGCTTGGCTGGGTACAAGAGCTCTGAAGGGGCCCCTCCCTGAGGGCCCTGGGGAGGGTGGCCTCCCCACCCCAGGCTTTGCCCTCGGGCCTGCCGCGTGGCAGGGTGCCTGGGACGGGGTCCTGCGGGCCCAGGGAGGCCCCACCCTGCACTTTTGGGCATGGGAGCCCCGATGGGACCCTGGGGCCTGGTCAAGCCCGGGGATGGTGCTCCCACCCTGGGCTCCGTCTTCCGGTCTGCCGCTCTGCCAGGGGCCTAGGATGGGGTTCCATAGTGCCAGGGGAGCCTCCCCCTGCTTGGCTGGGTTCAGGAGCTCCAGCCGGGGCCCTGAGTAGGGCGGCCTCCCCACCCTGGGCTCTGTCCTCGGGCATGCTGCTTGGCACAGTGCCTGGGACAGAGTCCCACGGGCACGGGGAGGCTTCCCCTGTGCCTCTGGGCCTGGAAGCCCTAGCTAGGTCCAGGGGCCCGCCGGGCCCCGGGTCAGGTGCTCCAGCCCTGGGCCCATTCACCGGCCTGCCGCTATGCCAAAGGCCTGATACAGGGTTCCTTCATGCCCGGGAAGCCCCCCCACTTGGCTTGGTTCAGGAGCTCTGTCCGGGGCCCCTGAGGGCCCCGAGGAGGGCAGCCTCCCCACCCCTGTCTCCGTCCTCTGGCTTGCCATGTGTCAGGCTGGCGGGGTGGGGTGCCGCAGGCCCGGGGAGGCTTCCGCTACGCCTCTGGGCCCTCGAGGCCCGATGGGGTCCAGGGGCCCCACCGGGCCCTGGGTCGGGCACTCCCACCCTTGGCTCCGTACTCCGGGCTGCCGTTCCGCCAAGGGACCGGGACGGGGTCCGTCAGTCATGTGCAGACCTCTCCTGCTTTGCCTGCTTGTCTAGGTGTCCGTGGGCCCCGGGTCGGAGGGTCTGTCGGCTCCCCCTCGGAGGTTCATGGCTGAGGCCCAGCTGGGGCTCCAGGCCTCTGACCTCTCATGCTCCGGCGCGCCTTTTTTTTAGGGCACAGAGCGACCAAATGGCCGCCCTTCGAGCCTGGCCATCTGGTCACACATTTGCCCTCAGCCATCTGGTCGCACCGATCCCCTCGGCCACCTGGAAACGCGCAATGCTTTCCAATGGGGCGACCAGATGGCCAAGCTTTCCTGGAAGTCCCGATGAGGGATCATTTGCCTCCCCAATCCCAGTGAAGGCTCCAGGAGCTCGGGCACGTTCGCACCTTGGGTCCCCTCCGTCGCCCAGTGCTCACGGATTACAAGAAATGGGGGTATTTTTCCTCTAGATTACTAGGGAGAGGGTCAGTAGGACCTCCTTGAGGTCCGGCAATTCCGAGACAGGGGAAGACAGGACCAAGCCGTGCCCGGCGAGGCCCCCAGGGGCCAGGTTCTGTGCCTGCCTCCCAGCCCTTCCTGATGGGCCTTTCCTCCGAGCCTGCTCGCTCCGGGAGCGGACAGGGACGCGAAGCCGGCATTCCCCACGCAGGGCGGCCTGCCGAGGGAGGCCCCAGCCGGCGCCGCTCACTCCGGATGATTGGGCACGCTATGTCCGTTTAGGGATGGTCTGCTTGGCCAGCCTTGGCTGTTGTTTCAAGCAAAGATCTTCTACCCCGCATAGACCGTCCGACTCGAGGGCCCTGCTGCTTGGCAGAGGCCTTTCCCCAAACCCAGCAGAGGAGCGCTGTCTCCCGAGTTTGAACTCTCCACCCTGATTGGTGAGACTGTGCAGTCATAAATATAGTACTCAAAAACTTAAGAACGTAGTTATAGCAAAAAAGTAAACTTGTACAAAAGTGTAGGTTTACCTTTGTGAATCATGTCCCACGTCTCTAACCGTTCTTTGAATATAATCACTTGATCCATTATCAATTCTTGCTCTGGTCACTATGGAACCCTTGATTACTGATAGAGCACTGCTACTTGTGGACAAATTGTAGTTGTATTTGGGTCACTGAAACTTGTAGCAAAATCGAGTATAATAGTGAGCGGGAACCTACTGATGAGCTGGGACCACAGACACGGAATGAGAGTAGGACGTTAGGTGCTGGTGGTGAATAGAGCATCTTGCACTAAGAGACTGATGAGTGTGTGTAATCAACTAATCATGAAGGGTTGCATTTTCAGTGCTTGTTTTCAATGTTCCTCCTCTGTGCTTATCTGGAAGACCAACCTGCTATGTTCGATTCACTGCTCTGTGTTGGGTTTAGAGGTATCCCTAATTCAACTCTGCACATACTTGCAGTGAATTTGCTTTTCTGTTTGTATTTCATTAGTTTAAAGCTATAATTTAACAGTCATATTTGTCAAGGGGACACAACACAACCACACTGCATAATGCTATGAAGATCATTGTGTGTACGCTAGCACAGTTTTAAACCAACACTTTCCAATGAGTTTTAAATTGATTTTCAAATTAGTTTATTGCATTCTAAAAATAGAAAAATGATTTCCACCTGGTGTGTTAACTCTATGAATTATTGATTAATATAAAAAATTATCTAAGCCCTGGCGCAGTACATATATTATTCAAAATCGTTTCAGCAGTAATATAGAACAATTAGGCAATTTGATAAACAGAAGAGATATCACAACCATCTATTGCCGTTTTGGCTGGCACTCATTAACAAATATTGCTCTTTCTAATCAGTGACAAGTAAAATTGAGAGCAAGATTTGTGTATTGTTTGATAATACTAGGAAATACAATAATTCCTCGGCTTCTAGAGTTAGAGCGAGTAAACTGAAAGCAATGAATTATTGGTCAATATAGGCACAGTAAGAACGAACAAACAACAAATAAAATAAAATTCTGTGCTTTCATCTGTAGCGCTAAGAAGGTCGTTTCGAAGTCATCTGTAATATGTTGGTGCCCGGTGCTCACAGGGTTGTAGGCAGCACACCATTTACTGTTTGGCTTTATTAATTAGCAGCAGCGTGTACCATCGTTTTTGGCACTCCTTTGCATTCGTAGGGGCAGATTTACAAGTCCCTTGCGCCACTTTTGCGTCACTTTTAACATGGAAAAGGTGACGCAAAAGTGGCGTAAGGGGCTTGTAAATCTGCCCCGTAGTGTTTTGCTTGCGTTTATTTGTATTTACTTGTATTTTCTTCCCCTTCATCTTGTGCTCTGCTTCTGAAGCTTTAATCCTCCAGTTTCATCGGTCATAGGGAGCATTTATTTATTCATGTAATCTTATTTTGGCATAACTCTTTAAAATACCCTATCCATGGCAAGAAAGCACAGTACAAAGTAATCTGGTAAAGGATGCACGACAGAGTACACTTTGAACCAATGAACAACAGACAAATGCTTGGAAAATCGAGTTTGAGGCAAAAAAAACCTCGCTGTAAAAAACAGTAACCAATCCTCAGCAAGAATAAAAGATAGTTCATGGGAAGTGCAGATAGGAATGAACATTATCTAACTCCAAACGAGGGGTAGTGGTGGTGTAGGAAAAGGGAGACAGGAAATGTGCGAGGAAGAAAGCCAGCACCACCTTGCGAAGGGCAAAGGGAGTGGGGAAGAGCAGGACTGATTAATCATACAAAAAAAGAGAAACTAGAATTTTGTTAAGAAGGGATTTTATGTCACGTTAACAGAGATTCTATGGCACTCTAATGGCATTCGTATTGACTCACAGTGATTTTGAGTTTGGGTGCCATAAAAGATCGGAGTCTGCTTTCGGTTCATTGGTAGTGAGGGTGTGGTCAATATTTTTTGTGTATATTGTGAGGTAATGTGATTTTGAGTGTATGTAGCAAAGCTATTTACCAATTTGAGTTTCTACTATCATGAGATTGTTATGTGCATTGTCCTGCTGTCAGTTGCATTGTGGGATAGGGTAGACTTCAATGCAATTGTATTTTGAGGAGACTAAAAATCCATATAGGAGGAGGGGGGAATTGGGAAAGACACACATCACTGCTTCACCCTCTGTTGGACCTAGTGTGGATTTGCCTCAAGTCCTGAAGAAATGAAACAAACAACATTTACCATATAGTCTTCTCAACTGAGCTATCTCATATTGTCTAAATACTGTGGGCCTCATTTATGAAAAGTGTTGCATCGCTTTGAGACAACAGAGATGTAACACTTTTCAGTGCGCCCTCTTTGCGACACCATGGATGCGCCGTATTCACTGTACGGCGCTCCATGTCTCAAGGATTTACAGATACATCAGTATTCCTGACGTATCTGTAGGTGAAAAAGTGGTGCATTGCTGGGGTGTGTCTGAAAATAGACGCAACTCCAGCAATGTGTAACTTCACATGGGGCAAGCCCCATATGAAAAGGCGTTCGTCACTCCTTACCCGTGATGTGAAGCAGGCGCAAGGATTTGACACAGTGGTGTCCTAGAAGTGGCGTAGTGATATCTCATCGATTTCACTGCGCTACTACTACAAACCCTATTTTGCGGGGGAACGCCAACCCTGAACACATTATACCTGACACAGGTATAACGTAGCGCAGGGGTTTACAAAGTGATGCATCTGCCTGGATGCATCACTTTTAAATATGGCGCAAATTTTATGTTGCTGTATCGTCACAAAGAGTGAAGCAACGGCGGTGTAAGGGTGTACTTAGTCAGATAATACAGAATACCACACGGTGGCTCAAACACTACGAAGCAATACATATAACACAACACCACCTAGAAAGGGGTTTCACTTTATAAAATGGAGCACATCAAAGACTGGTTTTCAGAATAAGGCTTGGGGTTCTATTTATGCAATGCTCTCTAACAGTAAAGGCTTCCAGTTGTCAAATGAATAACATTCAAATGTATACATATATATATATATATTCAATGAAAAAACCATAGGTTTCAGGCCTTATATAGTTAGGAATTAGCATTTAAAAAGCCTTTGAAATTCACTCAATAAACTATAAGTTTTAGGGGTGTTATAGTTAGCTGGACATTTCACTCATACAAAACCAATGAAATTGCTCCATATATAGTTAGTTGGACTAACTATATTTCGCGCACCCGCAATCCACTGCTGATGATGTCACATATTACATCATTCATGACATGTTCAGTGTCATCACTGATGACATCTCAAATGACATCACCAATGACATCACTGATGACATCATCCACGTGACAATCACATACACCTTTTCATACACTAGTAAAATTGTTCATCACTCTTTGTAAAATATAGAGTATCATATACGAAAAAATGGACAATGATTCAATGAAGCATGAACTCCCATTTTATGATAAAATTCTACCAACCATAGAATTTGTACCTAAGGTGTCTATTCTTACAGACAAAATAGTAGATACACTTCCAGTTCTTAATTAATTAATTAATTAATTGTGTGCTTATATAGCGCAGGACTCACTCCCGAAGGGGTACCTCCGCGCTTCGACCGCTGCGAAACCCTTCCTGGCTTCCCTGAGAGATGGTCCCTTAATGGGTATCTCCAGGGTGAGACCAGGCATCCCCGGCGGTCTGGTGGGGCCGTTAGTGAAGATGAGGCAAGCTAGTGCCCAGAGTTGCCGAGTGTGATCGCTGATCAGAGTGGGCACCGAGGCGAGAGAATTATCGAGCCCGCTGACCCTGGTCCGGAAACCTGCCGCGTTGGGAATCGAACCCTGGTCCCGGCCGGTCCTCTGCTCTCGGGTCTGCCGCCTCTAACCAGTGAGCCACACTAATTTACTTGTTAAGACTTGTAAGTCATCAGATTGTGGATGGTATGCAGAAGAAGGTCACATTTCTGACCTTCAGTTTTCCAAAATTGTGAGAGACACTGAAATCCTTGATCTGAAATTATTACTGAGGGTATTCCTTGATGGTGCCTGTCAGACCTGTCAGCAATAGGGTGTTCTTACCCCGTTTTCTCCCCTTTTTGCCTCATTTTTGCCACCATCTTTGTGTTGGACCTAGGCCCCTGGGCGCCTTACCACTGCCAAACAGTGCTGGTAATGAGCGCTATGCCACAAGACCCCTGCTATTGTCCATGAGCGCTGTGTTTCAAGAATCCTGCAACTGTCCCCCAGCGCTGTGCTAGTGAAGCGCTGTGTAGCCTCTCAACCTGCCAGAGCTCCCCAGCGCTGAATAAGCAAAACACTGTGTGCTCAAAATCACCGCCGTGGCCCCCTGCACTGTTGAAGAGGAAGCACCCCGCGGGGGAGACTCGCTGCCGCTGGCCAGGTGTCGGGGTTAAGCTGGATTCTACGGGAGCAAAGATGATGGCTCCTCACACTTTCTGCAAACAACACCTGGAAGACAGCAGCACATGCTCACAGATAGTTGCTTTCTAAAAGTGTGGGGAATAAACCAAAGAGTGACCACAACTCTTCCCCATATGGTGTAGCTGGAGTTTCTGCAGTGAGGAGGACCAGAGACGACATGTGCTGTAATTAAAAAGGTCAACTATAATCTGGATTTACTAATACAATTATACTAAACCGACATTACTGTATCTATAGCTTAGCACTCCACTCACCACAATATGATTTCAGAATGCCTGGAACATCAGCAGCAATCAGCTTCTCGTGAAAACATCCCTTTGATGAAGAACATCAAGAGAAATTCTTCTAATAGCTGGGGGTTCCAATAGAAAAGGCTTGAATTTAGGGACACTCTCATTCCACACTCACTCAGAAAACTGTTCTGGGGATCAGAGGGCAGTGAGCATCAGGGAAGGGGGATACAGAAATAATAAAGTCCGTCTACCAAGGACCGGAAAAGGACACCCTGTAATATGAATGCGTCAGGGCACAAACCGGATCCTCCGGACCAAATATTGTGAGACTGGGATAAACTCAATGTCAAACAGGGCAGAACAGCCACGCTCTTAAAAATACAGGCAAAGGATACCGTCCGGCAGGCAGGGGGTTATAAGCGGGCGGGACAACTATACACTTGCTAAATACAAAACTTGGCGTGCCGTCCGACTCCGAGAGATTGAGAAGCGGAACGGTCATGCACAAGCGCGAAAAACAAGGTGGGTCGTCCGGCTGCGTAAGGGGAAATGTGGAGTGGAACAACAACACACTTGCGACGCAAAATAAAAACACCCAGGCTTGTAGTCCCGCTCGAGAAGAGGAAAGTTAAGCAGAACCACAGAGCGCCAGGAAATCAGGAAGGTAAGTCTTGTCGGCCGGCTCCAAAGGAATGAGCTGGAGCAGAACGAGCAAGCACTTACCGGAGCCAGAGAACCGGCGTTGAGAGTCCCCCGAGATAGGCTAATCTAGACGAAGGAACCTTAAGAGCTGCAACAGGACACTAGTTACTAGAATAGGAAATAATAATAAGAGGGGTGTGGTCACAACGAATCAGGAAGTAAGCTAAGCAAGGAGTATCTGGAGGAGACGGCTTTTATTTGAGTTAGGGGCTGTCTCCTACTCTTCGTGATAGAGACACCTCGCCACACACACACAGCAATGTCCGTTCAGTGCCCTGATAACATTTGGTTCCTAACACCAGGTACCTGCATACGAGCGCTGTGCCCCTGAGATGCCTGTGGCCGAAAATCGCCCCCGCAGCCCAGGCACTACCAAGGAAGAAGTCTGCGCGCACCAGAATACTGCTGCAGCCACCGAAGCTGAGGGAGGGCCACCGCGGTTATTGCATGGGCCGTGCTAGGCCTGAAGCGAGCAAAGGGAGCGTCGCTAGGTAACTGGGAACGCCTGCCGCGACACCGGCCAAGCCCCCAGGAAGCCGCAAGTTAATTGGTTCTCGGGCCCGATGGATGGATTGGTGGAGGGAGTTGTCCTCTCCCCATCCTTGACCCCTGAGCAGCAGAGGGACTGCCGCCAGGTATTGGAGCAGTACTCCTCGTTGTTCTCCCTCACTCCTGGGATCAATCACCTGTGTACCCATTATGTGGACACAGGGGATAGCCCACCCGTAAAAACCAAGTCTTACCGGCTGTCGGACAAAGTCAAAACCAGTATCCAGAGTGAGGTTGCCAAGATGTTGGAGTTGGGGGTGATTGAGCCTTCCAGGAGCCCCTGGGCCAGTCCGGTGGTGTTGGTGCCGAAAGAGGGCCCACCGGGCACCACACCAGAACTTCGGTTCTGTGTGGACTACGGTAGTGTGCACTCCGTGACCAAGACGGATGCTCACCCGATCCCTCGGGCGGATGAGCTCATTGACTGACTGGGAGCAGCTCGGTACTTGAGTACAATTGACCTGTCGTCAGGATATTGGCAGATTGCCATGGCGGAGGGAGCGAAGGAGAAGACTGCATTCTCCACCCCCGAGGGCCACTTCCAATTTCGAGTGATGCCCCTTTGGCTGAAAAATGCTCCGGCCACTTTCCAGCGGTTGGTCAACCAGGTACTTTCTGGCCTAGAGGCCTTCTGGGCTGCCTACCTGGATGACATAGCTGTCTTCAGCAGCGGCTGGGGACCAATCTGGAGCATCTTCAGGAGGTGCTGCAGGCTCTACAGCGGGCTGGCCTTACCATCAAGGCCAGCAAGTGCCATATTGGCCAGGGATCTGTTGTCTACCTGGGACACCTGGTGGGCCGGGGTAAGGTGCAACCCCACCAGGCCAAAATCGAGACCATCTTGGCCTGGGAGCCCCCCAAAACCCAAACGGAGATTCAGGCTTTCCTCGGTCTCACGGCTTACTACCACCTGTTTGCCAGGGGCTATGGAACCATCATGGCCCCCTGACTCAACTGACATCAAAGAAGCAACCACGCAAAGTCATTTGGACAACTGCCTATCAAGAAGCTTTTGACACTCTGAAGCACGCGTTGTGCACTGCTCCGGTGCTTAGGACTCCGGACTTTGACAAATAATTCATCGTGCAGACAGACTCCTCTGAGCATGGCATTGGAGCTGTGCTCTCTCAACTTAATGAGGAAGACCAAGACCAGCCAGTGGCCTTTATTTCTCGAAGGCTACTCCCCCGGGAACAGTGGTGGAGTGCTATTGAACGCGAAGCCTTCGCCGTAGTTTGGGCCCTGAAGAAGCTGAGGCCATACCTCTTTGTCTCTCTCTTTCTTATTCAGACCGACCACCGACCTCTTCCCTGGCTCATGCAGATGAGAGGCAAAATCCCCAAATTGTTGAGGTGGTCCTTTTCCCTCCAGGGTATGGACTTTAGGGTGGAACATTGACCCGAAGTAGACCACGCCAACGCTGATGGTCTCTCTCGGTTCTTCCGCCTTAGTGATGAGAACTCCCTAGAGTTTGGGTAGCTCTCCCCACTTTCAGCTGGGGGGGACGCGTGTTAGACCTGTCAGCCCTAGGGCGGTCTTACCCCGTTTTTTTCCCTTTTCACCTCATTTTTGCCACCATCTTTTTGTTGGACCTAGGCCTCTGGGCACCTTGCCACTGCCAAACAGTGCTGAGGTGCAGGTGCTCTCTCCTAGTAACATGGCTGCCACAGGCCCCTGCTACTGCGGAGTGGCCATTGTACATGCACGCAATAGTAGTTAGGAGCAGGCTGGGACATGCTGCTACTGTATTCTTGCCGTCCCGCCTTTTTGTCCCATAGACAGACATGGTAGAAGCCCCTGGAACCTTTCAGCCCAGGGAGGAGTTAGGCTTTGCCACCTTTCAGGAGGGTCACCTGACCTAGGGGTATAAGAGGAAAGGAGGGAAACCTAACTAGTCAGTTGGGGCACCACTGGCCCTGGGGGAACCTCTGCCAGAGTATAGGCGGTTGGGCCTAGGGGGGATCCTTCACTACTGAGACTGACTGAGCTTAGGCCCTGCTGTACCCAAGATAGCTCAGGGACTCTGCCAGCCTGCTGACCTTGCCCAGTGAGGGGGAAACCCAGGAGACCAAGTCCAGTGTGCTACAGGGAACTATCCTGCCTCTTGTGCCTGCCAACTCAACCCCCTACTCCTCCCCCCAAGAAACTGCAACTGAAGAGCTGCTATCAACCAGCGCTGGGACTGGGAAGCGCTGTGGACCTAACACCTGAACCACCCCACCCCGCGTTGTGATTCCTGAGTGCTGGGGAAACTTCGAGCACTGCTGCTTCTGGGGTCCACAAGGTGATGAGGGCTATGCCACAAGACTCCTGCTATTGTCCAAGAGCGCTGTGTTTCAAGAGTCCTGCAACTGTCCCCCAGCGCTGTGCCAGTAAAGCGCTGTGTAGCCTCTCAACCTGCCAGAGCTCCCCAGCGCTGAATCAGCAATATGCTGTGTGCCCAAAATCACCGCCGTGGCCCCCTGCGCTGTTGAAGATGAAGCACCCCGCGGGGGAGACTCGCTGCCGCTGGCCAGGTACCTGCATGCGAGCGCTGTGCCCCTGAGAATTGCTGTGGCCGAACATCGCTGCCACAGCCGAGGCACTACCAAGGAAGAAGTCTGCGTGTATCAGAATACCGCTGCAACCCCCGAAGCGGAGGGAGGGCCGCCGCGATTACTACATGGGCCGCGCTAGGCCTGAAGCGAGCGAAGGGAGCGACGCTAGGTAACTGGGAGCACCTACCGCGTCACCGGCGTGCCCCCAGGAAGCTGCAAGTCAATTGGTTCTCGGGCCCCGAGAGGAGAAGGGAGCTCGGGGGCCCCCAACGGAATTGAGGAGGAAGGCCCAGGAGTCCCACCGGACCTCTTACTGTAGGTGTAGGAGTGAACTGCCCCCCCCCCCACCCCCCCCCCAGCCAAGCCCAGAGGGAGAGAGAAGCGGCGGGCTGACTGGGGGTAGGGGCATCCCGCGCCTGCAAGGACCGGTGTGGAGGCAGCCTTTGAGACTCCCCACCCCCCGGACTCCGTGGTGAGTGAAAGAGATCTCTGGCCTACGTTCAAGCGGGGCCCCCCCCCACTGGCAGCTGAGAAAGCCTAAGGGGATCCAGGGGCCTGTAACATCTCGCACCCGACTCTCAGGCACACGTCATTGCGGTCTGGGAACTGCTTCCCCCCTGCTGCCGTACCCCCTTCTGAAACTACCAGGGGCCCTGGCCTAAGAAGTGTCAGCTGCCTATAACAGATGAAGACATAACACCTGATGCCTGTATTGAATAGAGGCCTACGGAATGTGTTAAGTAGTGAATCTCTGCCAAAGTAATACTGCATGTGTAGATTTGTCTAGGGGTTGCTACCTGTAACAGAAGTACATCTGCATTGGTATAGCTACCAGAAGGTTACCCTTGAATGCGAAGTGTTCCCTGTCTTACCTATCTGATTGGACCTAATTAACTACACCGAAGGGAGGCTCGAGTATGTTCACTAATGTTGCCTGTGGTTTAAGAGTTTTTAATCTAGAGTGAATATTTGCATACAAATTGTTACCTGCATTGACATGATGTTTTGGGAACCATTTATCCTGTACACTGTGAGAGCTTTGCATTTCTAATCCTGAGAAGAAATAGATGAAGACACTTGTTTTTGGTAAATGCAACTACAGTGGAAGAGATGTGGCGCCGCGGCTAGGGCGACGGACTCCGGAAACTGACGGACTCCGGAATCTGGGGATCACGGTTCGATCCCTGGCACCGGCGGCAGGTTAGCCCAGCACCATGTGACTCTGGGCAATAGCTTGCTTAAACTTCCCGACGGCTCGAATCACCTAGAGACCCTTGCGGGTGATTGTGTGCTTTACAAATGTGAATTTATTTATTGCGTATGCTTCACTGTGTCTGTGTGAGTGTGTTCTGCACCACTGCTTAACACATTGCCTTCGGGCGCCTTCCTGCCTCGCGCCAAGCTACCGTGGCGGAACCGGTGAACCTGGTTCTTACAGCGCCCAATATTTTGTAGAAACTACTCACAAGGTTCTGCTGTTGCAGGATTGCCTTTGACTATTATAACATTTGGCATCTTTGTAAAAAGGCCAACCACCACCAAAATAGAAGGAAATCCATTATAGTAGGTAGTTAAACTATGAAGTATGCTGTGAATCTGGTGGATTAGGAATCGGGTGTAAATAACCCATAGACTTTATTCTTGGTTCTGATATAGGTATACCAAGTACATACATATTGTTGTATGTCCTTTCTTAGCCCTTCCTACCAGAAATATTTTTAATTATTCTAAGTGATTCCCAAATGGTCAGCAAAAAGGAATTGTGGGTTTCACAAAAAAACGTGTTGATGTATATTGTCAGACTCTTAACTCAACAGTAGGTACATAAATACTCCCTTTCAACCACAGTAATCCATCTTTGAAATTTCATTTTCCATTTTTGCCACCCATCAGGAAATTATGTCAGAAATCAATGTATCTTTTATTAATTCTATAACGCTTAGATTGTGATCTTTAAAATTTGCACCAATTATTCTTGCATGTTTAATTATTAGCATAGAATAGTCTACCTTTACAGATAAGATCAGGAGTTTTGTTTCTTGACAAATCTGCTTTTCCATTTCAACATCCTGGTTTAAAAGGGATGACAAAATCATACGTCTAAAGATCTTCTTCAAGCATGTGAGTCTTCCAACCAAATTAAATTTTGGGAGATAGTCAGGCGGGGCAGGGGCTCAGATTCATTATCCCCTGAAAACCATGTCTCTGCAGCAGATTGGGTGAAATTTTTTTCTGCCCAATTTATTAATCAGAATGCACCCCAGTCGGCTGAAGGGCCTTTAACAGGGACCAAATTAGCTCCGCATGGGGACAGACTTACTTTCAGTATTTCAGACACTGAACATGCACTAGGTTCTATTCAGTCTGGGAAAGCTCCAGGTATTGATGCTGTACCAGCTGACCTTTTTAAATTGAACCCAGATCTGTGGGTCCCTTATATCACAATCTTAGCAAATTCCATCGCAGCCGGGGAAAGGATACCGCAGTCCTGGAAAGGGGCTGAGATAATCCCGGTCTTTAAGAAAGGGGATCGATCCTTACCGAAAAACTATCGCCCTATTAGCCTGATCGATACCATCCAGAAAGTGGTATCACGAATGGCCCTAGCTAGAATACGGGGGTGGATTGAGCAAAACAACATTCTCTCCCCCATGCAGGCAGGGTTTAGATCAGGCACCAGCACCCTTGACCAGGTGTTTCGTCTTACCATGATGTACTGGAAGGTGGTTCTTTTGGGCGGTGGTGTCATCTACGCCGCTTTTGTCGACCTTAGGTCGGCATTTGACCTGGTTCCCAGGGCAAAACTCTGGGATGCCCTGAGAAGCATGGAATTTCTTCCAGAACTGTTAGACCTGGTTAGGCGCCTTCATGAGGATAACTTTGCACGCGTAAGATGGGGTAAACAGGGTCAGGTGACCGCTAGCTTCCCTGTCGAACGTGGCGTCCGGCAGGGCTGTGTGCTGGCCCCTACCTTGTTCCTCCTGTTTATCAACCGGGTGGTCGCATTTTTCAACGACACTCATACTGATGCACCTACCCTGGGGGGTTCAAAGTATCCCATGTTAATATTCGCCAACGACACCCTGCTCCTCTCAAGGACTCGTAGCGGCCTACAGGCTGCCTTAAATCGATTTGCTGAGTTTTGTTCAATAAATGACCTCCAAATCAATGCTGACAAAACCAAATTTATGATTTTTAATAAAAACAAGCCTATCACCAGTTCATTTTCATTAGAGGGTGTTCCAATAGAACAGGCTAAAGTCATGTCTTACCTGGGTGTGACTTTGGACCATCAACTTACATGGAAACCCCAGCTGGAGGTCTTAACCCTTAAGTTTGTTCGCCTTACAGGTTGTCTGATAAAGGAACAGAAAAAAACCATGACAAAACGCATTACACCTGCGTTAAAAATATACGAGGCCAAGGTGAATGCGGCTACCCTGTATGGTGCGGATATCTGGGGATACAAAGGTTTGTCGGCCCTTACTAGTGCTCAGAACAGGTTTCTCCGGAACCTAGTGGGACTTCCCCAATCTTCCCCCATTACACCTCTGCTTTTAGATCTAGGTTGTAGACCGCTGGATGAGATGGCACAGTACCGTCTTGTTGCTCTTTGGCGTCGCCTTTGGACGACTCAAGAACTTAGCTTATTTGCCCAGGAACTAGGTGAGGTCAGAGCATTGTGGGGTGCCCAGAAAATTCCATGGCTACGGGAGGTTAAGCAAATACTGTATTCTATTGGCCTCCAAGAGCTATGGTTACATCCCGAATGTTCAAGCTTCCCATCGAAAGCGGAATTCAAAGAGCTTTATTGGGCTGTTAAAAAATCTGTACTGGTCTCCCTCTCCTCTGTTAATAACCTAACGGGACAGTTCCTAATGCACAAGATAACCCCATTTCTCGAACCTTATTGGGACTTGATATGCAAATCACTTGATCGCAAGCTGTACCATCAGTTTCGGGTGGGAACCCTACCGATCAAGTCTTTTACTGCAAAGTGGGCAATAAACTCAAGTGACAAATGCCCCTTTTGTCCTGATCAGGTAGAAAGTCTGGGCCACGTATTTTTTGCATGTCCTGCTTATCGATCGCCCAGACTAAAATGGTTGAAACCAATCTGTAAAACACTTAACTGTGGGGGTAGCCATGCAGCCCTGCTTAAATTGAGATATTTACGCACTGCTAAATCAGTGATTTGTGTTGCAAAATTTTTGGGTTGGCTGTGGCTTATCCGTGTAAAGAAACTGTAAATCGCCTTTTTATTAGTTTTAATGTTTACGTATTGCTGTACACTATCTTTTATGTACTGGGGGATCCAATGTACAATGCTGTATACTGGAAATGTTTTTTTAAAGATATTTGTTGTCTTTTATGAATTTTTTTATTCGAAATAAAGACTAATTGAACTGAACATACGTCTAAAGAATAAATACTATCTCAGTTGTCATGCTGTTAACGCTTTAGCAGATCTGAGGAAAGTAAGATTTTATGATAGGTATACACTGTGACTGGAGATGAGGCCCCTATATATAATGTCTCTATTCATCAAAGGCTGCTTTAGTAGCTAAAAGTTCTTTATTTGAAATTGTATCATTTACTTCTATTTGTGGTAGTTTTCTTGAATAATAGGTCGCAGGGTGTAACTGACCTATCTCTGGATGACTTTGGGACGGAATTGCTCCAAGAGTGACATATGAAGCGTCCACTTTCCCAAAGTATGGTTGTTGGGCATCTGAATGTCGCAGTAATGGTGCTGTGGGGAAGAATGTGCTAAGGATTTGAAAGGCTTCATTTGCTTCTGCAAGACATTGGAACGGATTTCCTTTTTAGCAGTCTGGTGAAAAGCGTGATTACCATCGAAAATAGATATACATCAACAGTAAAAATGAGTAAATCCTGAATAGCACTGAATATCTCTATATATGGCCAATTCAGAAATAACAGTATCTTTCTTGTTGTCCATTTAAGCCTTTTGTAGAAATAATAAAGTCTACTAACTCCACATTGGTGCAATGGAAACACTTTTCTGCCTTTACATACAATTGATTCTATCTCAATCTTTGGAATCCCATTTGTACATGATGGAAGCAATATCATTAAAAAAAGATTAGAATGTCCTCAATATAGACGAGTACAAAAACATCATTGTACTTATGGAGGATCTTGTTAGTGAAATATTACAACCTGACAGGCACTACCTAATATTCTAGGAGGCCAAATTTTGTATGGAAAGCTTTCTTACCTTCATCATCTTCTCTTACATGAATCTGATGGTATGCACCTCTCAGATCAATTTTGGTGAGAATCTGTGCTTTCTTTCTTTGATCAAGCAAGACCACAACACTATTCAGTCTTCAAACTGTGTGAGACGAAAGCAGGTGAAACCGCTGTAGGGAAGCATGGTTTTTCAGGGGTAAGCGCCTTGATATGCCTGAGTTAATAGTTGACCACCACATCCTAATTCTTGTTTGCTCTCATTTAGACTCTCACTGTGAGGGCAATATTTTGGTTTGGGAAAAATACACAGAAAACTCACCATTTCAACTGTCTTCTGTTGCTCTAAGTAAATGAAAGAAACCATAAATATACTTCATGCTTATGAATATCCACCCTGATTAGTCCCCCAATTCAAAACCTCTTCTTCGCTGACTACAAGTGATGTTCTTAACATCCGGCTTAAGGTATGTGTAGGAGCTAACTGAGACTATAGTGACTTCTTAAAGTCCGAAATAGCCCTTTAAAACAGTCTAGCTGCATGGTGTTGGTGTAAAATTGTATGTGCCTTTTGTGGTCCAATTTGCGCATTTGCAAAGAGAGAGTGCATCTGATGTGAGTAGTAGTACAATCCAAATCTTCTAGCATTCCCAGAGATTATCTGAGGGTTAATAGCTTCCTGAAACATCGAGTATCTTAATCGATAGCTAACGCTTTAGTGAGAGATAGGAGCATGATTTTGTATGAGAACTCCACGTGTCTCAATTTTATCACAGTTTCTAATGACAGTCTAATGAAATCTCTCCCTTACCATGTGCAGTTTAGGTATGCATGTTCCAAACTCTTTGCTATTGTTTTGTATTGATTTGTTTTGTGGATTGTTTAGAGCATGAACAAAGCTTCTAGTGGCAGCTGAGCACTTTAATGAGAATTTTTGTATTAGTAGAATCATGTCAAATGTGAAGTACTGTACATACAACAATATGGCATGTGTTTTCCTTCTTTTTAAAAAGAAACTTTTTACAAATCTTTTTATTGAAGTTTTGCATCATATAGCATGTACAGGTAATAAATGCATTCCCAATGTAATGCAAATAGACGTTTGATTCGAATACAATGATTCATGTAACACTCAAAGACATATTTCTCAATAGTACCACAGTAGACCCCATCTAGCCCCCTTAAATGTGTTTTTGTTAATAGCCCCTAAACTCCCTCCAAGCCCCCCAGATCTTCTCCCACTTCTTGGGGCAGCCCCATCCTAGGTAAATCACCTGTTCTGCCCTTTGACACCAATCTAAGTCTAGCTCCAATTCCTCCACTGCTGGGACTCTGGATTCTCCATGCTCTAGCTACATTGCACTTGGCAACACCAGCTGCTAGCATCACTCATATTGCCTGGTATCTGGGTCTTAGTTCCTCTGCCGATATGTTAAGTAGGAGTTCTTTGTAATTTAAGGCAACCTCCATACTTTTGACCCTGGACATAACCCCCACTATTGTTCCCAGAACATTTGAATTATTCGCTGGCAAGCCCACAACATTTGGAAAAGATCTGCTTCCTGACCACAGCCCCCCAAACACATTTGTGAAACCACCCCACCAGTCTTAAAGAGGACAGATCGAGATTAGTACGATCTATATAGGATCCTCAACTGTATGAGGCGAAAGCGGGCACTGACAGCAATTTCCCTTGGGCTCTGATAGACCTCAGTCCATTCCTCATCCTCAAAGTATCCCAGAAGTTCTGACCATTGCTCAATTATCCTCACCATCAATTCTGAGGAATTGTTAAGTAGTTTTGTATATATTAGCCAGATACCCTTTGTGGGCATGGGATCCGCCAAGAGATGGTCCTCTAGCCCAGACGACTCCAGCAGGCTCCCCCCTCTTGTAGATGTCTCTAGAGAGCATGACCCACCCGTAAGTATCCAGATCATTCAGCTCCCACCAGATCATATTCCTGGTTAAGGTAGGAGAAGGGTATCAGAGCCAGCCCTCTCCAAATATTCCCCAGGTGCTCTTTCCCTATAAGTTGCCAGGAGGTCTCTGTGCCACAATTGTGTATGTGTCATTAGTTGACCTCTCCATCCAAGATATGGTGTTACTTCGATCCACACCCTGACCATAGGCTGTGTATGGAGTGGTTAATCTCACCCCTGCCACTTATAAAGAATCAGCTCATACTTCCCTTCCCCATTACAGATCTGTCCACTCGGTATGTGGGTTTCTGTTGGTCTGAAAAGAACACCTCCTTCGAATTGGGCATTTTCACCGACAAATGGAAGTGGGCAGAGGTCAAAACCCTCCTCAAGAAACCCTCGGCTGACCAGACGGACTTGAAAAACTACCGGCCCATCTCTCTCCTTCCTTACGCAGCCAAAGTCACCGAGTGATTTGTCAATTCCCAGCTGACCACCTTCATCGAAGAGAACGTCATCCTCGACTCCTCCCAGTCTGGATTCCGCAGCAACCACATCACCGAGACAGCCCTCCTTGCCGCCACCGATGACATCCGCATGCTACTCGACCAAGGCCACACAGCGGCCCTCATCCTACTAGACCTCTCCACAGCCTTCGACACCGTCTCATACCACACGCTCGCCACCAGACTCCATGATGCCGGCATACTGGGAACCACCCTCGACTGGATCCGTTCCTTTCTCACGGGCAGAACCCAAAGGATCAGACTCCCACCCTTCCTCTCTGAACCCTCAGGGATCAACTGCGGAGTACTCCAACCATCCTCGCTCAGCCCCCTGCTCTTCAACATCAATATGCCCCCCCTTGCCGCCATTGTTAGACAGCATGGGCTCAGCATAGTATCCTACGTAGACGACACCCAGCCCGTCTCCCTCACGAAGAACCCTTAAGACACCAGACTCAGCTTCCAGGAAGCAAGACGTCTCAGCCTGGACGAACAACAGCTGCCTTAAACTCCACTGGGAGAATACAGAGGTCCTCGTCCTTGGACCCTGCTCCACCACCTGGGACAACACCTGGTGGCCTTCTGCCCAAGGAAACCCACCCACTCCATCAGACCACGCCTGAAACCTCTGCATCATTCTAAACTTCTCCCTCACCATGACCTGCCAGATCAACGCCGTTGCCCCCACCTGCTTCAAGTCCCTCTGCATCCTCCGCAAGACCTTCAAGTGGACCCCCCCCCCGAATGCAGAAAGACTGTCACCCACGCACTCATAACCAGCAGACTGGACTACGGTAATGCCCTCTACACCAGAATCAACAAAACCCTGCTACACAAGCTCCAAACCATCCAGAACACCGCAGCCAGACTCGTCCTTGGAACGCCACGACATGAGCACATGACCCAGCACCTACAAGACCTCCACTGGCCCTCCATTGAGAAGAGAATAACCTTCAAGCTACTCACCCACGCCTACAAATCCCTCCACAACATCTGACCCAAATCTCAACAAAAGAGTCTCCTTCCACACACCCAAAAGGAACCTCCGCTTCTCCGACCTCGCCCTGGCAGAGTCCCCACGCATCCGCAGAACCATAGCAGGTGGAGGAGCCTTCTCCTACGTCGCTGCAAAAACCTGGAACGAGCTCCTAGTCAACATCAGACGCTCTGCACACCTTCAGGAAGAGCCTCAAGACCTCGCTCTTCGACTGATCCGGAGCTGCACCCCCCCAGCGCTTTGAGACCCTCATGGGTGAGTAGCCCACTTAAAAAAACCCTTGATTGATTGATAGATTTATTACTATTAATTGCGTCGCCCAGTAGTAGAGCTTGATGTCAAGAACCCCCAGTCCACCCTCATAAAATCTCCCCTGCAGTTTCTGCAATGCAATCCTGGGGCTGATCACTGCCTGTGCACCACCCACACCTCATGCTAAATTTGTTTAAATATCGTATTCGGAAAAAAGGATGGGGAGTGTTTTACCAAATATATACCAACCAGAGGAGGATCATCATCTTGTAGAGCAAATCCCTCCCCATCAGCGAGAAAGCAGACTCTGCCAGTGCGCCAGTTCTCCTCTGAGTCTGTCCACCTGAGGGGCTATGTTGAGGCGTATACATTCTTTAGGGTCCTGGGTGACAATTATGCCCAGATACTTGAACCCCTCTGTTACAAATGGGGCCTTACAATCTGATGGAAACACAACAGATTGAGACCAATTGATACAGTAGCCAGAATACTCACCAAAGCTATCTGTAATAGACGGCTCACAGAGCGATAGGGGTGATTCACATACAAAAGACTATCATCCGCATAAAGCTAAATGCGTTCTTCCCAGTTTCCACCCAGCGATAGCCCTCTGATCAGGTGGCTTTGTTATACCTATGCCGCCAGTAGCTCAACAGGCAGTGCAAAATCATGGGCAACAGGGGACAGCCTTGATGCATCTCTTTGTGAAGAGGGAACTCACAGGAATCCACTCCATTTCACCCTGATGCGGACCAGAGGTGCTTGGTATAGTAACCTGACCCATTTGCAGAATTTGGGTCCGAACCCCATTCTGGTTAGGACCGCAAAGATGAGATCTCAGGAGACGCTGTGGAAGGCCACTTTTGTGTCTTGGGCTAGCACAACTGCTCATTCTGAGTATGGTGGTGCAGTCTAATTCAGAACCCCAGAAAGGCGATGGAAATTAAGGCAGGTGCTGCAATGGGGCATAAAGCCTGATTGGTCAGGATTTATCAGGGATGTGATTACCCTACTGCAGTCTACTAGCCAGCTTCTTTGCCAATACCTTGACCTCAACGTTAAGGAGCGATTTAGGCCCATAGGAGCTACAGTATGATGGTGGCTTGCCCGATTTATGGACTATGACTATTGTGGCGGCTTGCTAGTTCATCTGTGACTGACCCGCATCACTAGCCACATGAAAAATTTCTAGCATCAGCTTGACCACTCCTGTTGCATAGATTTTGTACAGTTCCGCAGGGATACCGTTTGGATCCCCAGCCTTTCCAAGACTGTACTATCTCCTCTCAGTCAGATCTGCCTCTAGGTCGTTTCTATATTCTTGTGATAACAATTGAATTTCAATGGTGTGTAAAAAGGCGAGTTGATCCGGGTCAGCCCTGGATGTCATGGGGGAGTACAGGGCTTCGTAGTAGGGACCAATTTATCTGCTGTATCTCCTCTGTACCACCCCTCTGAGTACTGGACTGCAATCACCTAGTTCTGACCTCGGTCTCTCTGGTCTAACTAGGCCAGTAGCTTGCCGGCCTTACCGCCTATATCGTAGAGGCGTCTCTGTGATGCCATGGTGTAGCTACGGGCCCTGTTTTCAGTCAATGCATGGAGGGAGTCCTGTTTCAGCCTGAGGTGGTGGCATTACCCCTCTGAGCGGTCCAGCACCACCCTTTCCTCAAGTGCCAATATTTCTCTTTCCAATGATTCACACTCATGCATTAGTTCTCCCCCCCCCCCCAATGGGGGCCACAACCTCATCCCTAAGTACTATTTTGTATGCCTCCCAAAGGGTACAGGCAGAGGTCAATGAACCCTGGTTCGCCTGAAAATAAAGAGATGCATTTTGTTTGATTTTAGTCTTCATAGTTATGTCCTGAAGATACTAGGTGCCAATTCTAGTGAACAGCAGGGGGAGGCCCTGCAGGCACACTCCCAAGGGAGAGTGATCAGATATCCCTTGTGCATTGTTTTTTCCTTTTTGAACCATATTATGGATACTATTATGCAATGAATAGGGGAAGCTGCACTTTGTGCAGTACTAGTCAGCACCCTGTACAGATTTGTCTTTACATTACACTTCATTAAACAATTGACATATTCATATTACATTACACAATCTGAGGTGTAGGTGCAAGGCACAGAACCTAATCTCCACTTAATTGCCTTACCATTACATCAGGGGGATTTACATCATTAAAGGCAGGCGATACTAAAATATCTGTGTATGGTTTATTTAATAGAGTAATTTGATTAAATGCATTAAAACATTTTTTAGAGAGGGGCAGACCCACCTCACCCGTAAGAAGATGTAATGCTTTATGATGTGGTGGAATCGGAATAGTGGTCAGTCAATGCAGCGGCACTCAACACAATTATATCAAACAATAATTTGCCAGAGCTAAATGATTTTGGTCAAGTGTGGAAGTCAATATTTGAACCCAAATTTCCAGGTTCCAAATTTCCTGAGTTGTTTTCTATTTCAAAATATATCGTGACATCCTTATTGCCCTGCTTAGACAAATATGCTGGTACACACCTTGTAAACATGAATACCCTACCTAACAGTATGGTGTCTATCTGAGAGGCAATGTGGGGAAAAATAAGTCTCTATCAACAATTCAATTTCTTTTACTGAGGTTGTGATCCCAAACCAAATCATGTAGGTTCAACAAGGAAGTCAAGGGCTCATTCTAAATTGAGCTTTAGAATAGCTTGGATTCTTTTTTCCTTCAATATGTAGATCAAAACCACTCTTCTGCATGGCTTTACTTGTCCGTGATTTAGTAAACCATGTAGCCTCTGGCTCTCAAAGGTGGCTTTGCCTCTAAATTTTGAGTTGCCTGAATTTGGTGTTGGCCTTTTCTTCCTGAAACATTTCCTGCCTTCATGGTGGGAGACACTACAGCAGAAAAAGATGGTGGTGGCACAAATTTGCCATACAGTTGCAACGTGGCAGAAATATGAGTAACTACGCAAGACCTCCAAAGTGGCCTTACCTCTCCAGGACTAACATAAAATATCCTCCCATATTTGGTGTTTTCTCTAAGCCTGGGCAGAGTTCGTGTAGCCGTGCTATGCAGAATTCCGCAAAGTTGCAAAAAAAACCGCTGCGAGCTAAGTGTCTTTCCGCAAGCGTGCGGAGTTGCTTGTTCTGCCCGTTTGCGATGAGTTTTTTACCGATCGTGAATGCGTATTGCGTGTTTGGGGACACTCATTGTGTGCTCAGGGGGAAATATTGTGCAAACTTCACCACGCGGCTGCCAATGGGTGCGGCCATCTTGTTTTTCGCTTTTTGCTTTGGTTCAGGGCCTGTTTTTCTATCCTCTGTACACCTTTTCAATCCTTTTTTTCTAGGAACTTTTGTCTGATCTGTTTTATTTATTATCTATCCCTCTTTATTCCTGATTGTATATATATATATTTTTTTCTTTTTGTGGGTTTCATAGTGCGTTTTTCACTCTTTTTCTATTACTTGCTTTTTAAATATCTTTTACTTACTTTCTTGCATTCTAAATTTTCTTTTCTGCCCCCCACCTACCCATAACCAATAGCGAAGAGCCTTAAAAAAATTAAGGGCCAGGGGAAGAGTTGAGGAGTGAGAGTCACGACCCAGGCCTTATTCAGTAAGGCAGAGGTAACCCACTGTGGTTTTTAACCCAGCGCCAGGTACGGGCTGCGGGTGTGTCACCGGCGGTGGGTGAGGGTGCGCTGGACAGTGTTTCGCTGCTCTGGGGTCCGGCACACCCATAACCAATTGATGCACTGGTGGTCCGACATCCTGTACCGGGAGCAGGACCTACTGGACCTGCTAGGTGTTGAGGTCCCGGGGCTTAGTGAGTAGCTAATTATATTTCTATTGTGTTCTTCTGTTCTGTGTTATTGCGAATATTATTATTTTCACAAATAGCTAACATGCTGCTGCTGCTTACATGCAGATAACTTATGTTTAAGTTATCTGCATGCAGAGGAATTCATCCTACCGGGAGGAATCCCCCAGGGATCGGCTTTATCGCCAACGTTATTTAATATATATGTTGCCCCTCTGGCCAGGATGGTAAAGAGCCATGGCTTTAAGTTGGTATCTTATGCTGACGATACGCAGATAATAGTATCGCTAGCTAAGGGTGCAGACTCACGAGCCATAGACTTCTGTAATTGCATTTCTTCCTTGATGAACTGGACGAATGTGAATTTTTTAAAGCTAAATGCAACTAAAACAGAAGTCCTGGAATTTGGCTCAAAAGATCAAATCTGGAACCAGGTACGGTGGCCTAGCACTGCTGGACTACCTCCGAAACCAGTCTCAAAAGCCAGGAACCTGGGAGTAATGGTTGATAAAAATCTGACCTGGGCCCCACAGATCAACCAGGTCACTTCAGCCTGCTTTTCACTCTAAAAGGACTGAGAAAGATCCTCCCAAATATTCCCTTTGCCTTAAGGACAACGGTTGTTGTCTCAACCATACTGTCCAGAATTGATTATTGCAACGCCCTCTACCTTGGAACGGGTGTTGCTCAACTAAACAAACTTCAGACTATTCAAAATGCTGCAGCCAGAGTGCTGCTTGGGTTGACCACACGCCACCCAACTTCAACAGCCATAAGAAACCTTCACTGGCTCCCAGTATGCAGACAAATAGAATTTAAGTCACTCTGTCTAGTTCATAAGGCTTTGTTTGGAGAGGGTGCTAAAGATGTGCAAGCTCTCTTCTCGCATTATGTCCCTACTCGGACTTTAAGATCTTCTTCCCTTGGTCTTGTGCAAATCCCAAGGATAAAAAGAGCACGTTGTGGAGGAAAGCGTTTTTCATTTCTGGCGTCCAAACTCTGGAATACACTTCCACTACATATTAGAAGTTTATCCAACAGATGTGCATTTAGGAAAGAAATCAAAACCTGGCTCTTCCCTCAACATCAGTAGAATGCATACCTGTCTGAGTTTCCTACTCTAACACAGCGCCAAAACACCTCTGCATTAGTGCGCTTTATAAGCACAATCAGTCAGTCAGTTTAAAAATCTTATATTATTTGATTGTTACTTGTAGACAGGTGCTCGTGCTTGGCGCTAATAACTAATTGTTCTTGTTTGCTACTTTGTGATCTCTTGGGCTGGTTCTGTATGAGAATTTAAATTAGGTAATGCAGATAGGAAAGACTCCAGTCTTTTTCTTTGACCTGTCAGGCTGTCCTGTCTCCTGTCACTAAGATAGTGGTAGTAGTTAGTAAGTTAGTATTATTTGGTAACGGCCTGTTTGACGTGTCTTCTCACATGACTTCAGTCATAGTAGAACCTTTTGTAGTTCACATAGAGAGTGAATAGCAACCAACCAATTTGGTGTATCCAATATGCATGTGTCCATTTATGCATTAAGAAGAATAAATGCAGATTTAGTAATTGGCCGTTCAAGGGGGTTGAAGTTAAGACTAAGAGATGAATGAGAATGAGATTGGAATTTAAAAGCAAATATAATTTTTTTTCAATTCATTCCAAAGTCTGGAATAAGCGGGCTAGGTATGTTTAGGATTTAGGAATCAGAATTGAACTGTGGAATAATAATGATTGTATGGTACTCGACTGCGATACATACTAGTCGACTACTACTAGTCAAATAAGTCGATCTGATTTAGGATAGATCAATGTTATTGCAATTGCCGTTTCCAGTCTAAAAATATTTTAAGAGTAATTATATTTATTTTATTTAACACAAATTATTTTTTGTCTCTTTAATTATGTCTTACATGATCAGCATCCAGGGGCAAGAAGAAGACTGGGTCTGCTGGCAGTGCTGAGGCGGGTGCAGGAGCTGGAGGGACCTCCCACGAGCATCAGGAAGCGGCCTCAGGCACAGATGGGTCTGCTGCCGGCCCCAGTAAGTCCTCCTGGTGTTGTTATATATTAATATTTCCATGCCTTTTACCACGTTATTATTTCCATTTCCTAATTACATTTTTTCCAAAATCCTCTTCAATCTATCTGTTTCTAAATTCTTGTTTTTGCTCCATTACCTACTGCTAAGTACTACTAACATTGCTTCTAGTGTCTGGGTTTTGTTTTTACATCAAATCAAACTGCATCTGACTAACCTTTGCTCTGACTCTGTATTAGTCTGTCTAGCTTAATTTCTTCTGGTTCTCTTCCCACTCAGCTTCTCTCTCCCCATATGTGGATTGCCTAGCAGTAGCACAGTAAGACTCGGAGAACCCATTGGACCTAGGCTACTACTAGTACTAGTAGCAGTAAGGACTCCTTACTACCACTAGTACTAGTAGCACTAATCTGCTGTGCAGATTGCATGCCCAAGTAAGGTATTTTATGCAGGTTTGTGAGATAAGAAGGCTTTAGTTTCTTTTACTGTCTCATCATGCTCAATCAGTAAATGGTGGTCACTCATGTTCTACAAAAGGGGGTGGTGATGGACGGAGCATTTGAATCAATCAAACACTCACACCCAGTCAAAAGATCTGGGTTTAATCCATCACCGTTCTTTAGCCCACTCCGGCACCCCAGTTCAGACATGGCTATATGCAAATCAGTCTGACCCTGTGCCTCATGGGAACAGTCCAGCCCGAACTGCCAAGCCATGTCTTCCCTGGACCGGAAACAAGCTTCCGAGGACCGGTTTCTGGCATTCCAGCCGTCTTCAGCCCGGCTTGCTTGAATCCAGTGGCAAAGTGAGCAAGGGACTCACGTTTGAGCATACACTGCCACACTTATGGTGGCCAAAAGCGGTACAAAAGGGGGTGGTGATGAACGGAGCATCTGAATCAATCAAACACTCACACCCAGTCAAAAGATCTGGGTTTAATCCATCACCGTTCTTTAGCCCACTCCGCCACCCCAGTTCAGACATGGCTATATGCAAATCAGTCTGACCCTGTGCCTCATGGGAACAGTCCAGCCCAAACTGCCAAGCCATGTCTTCCCTGGACCGGAAACAAGTTTCCGAGGACAGGTTTCTGGCATTCCAGCCGTCTTCAGCCCGGCTTGCTTGAATCCAGTGGCAAAGTGAGTAAGGGACTCACGTCTGAGCATACCCTGCCACACTTATGGCGGCCAAAAGCGGTACAAAAGGGGGTGGTGATGGACGGAGCATCTGAATCAATCAAACACTCACACCCAGTCAAAAGATCTGGGTTTAAACCATCACCGTTCTTTAGCCCACTCCGCCACCCCAGTTCAGATATGGCTATATGCAAATCAGTCTGACCCTGTGCCTCATGGGAAGAGTTCAGCCCGAACTGCCAAGCCATGTCTTCCCTGGACCGGAAACAAGTTTCCGAGGACCGGTTTCTGGCATTTCAGTCGTTTTCAGCCCGGCTTGCTTGAATCCAGTGGCAAAGTCAGCAAGGGACTTACGTCTGAGCATACCCTGCCACACTTATGGCGGCCAAAGGTGGTACAAAAGGGGGTCACTCATGTTTGACACCCCAAAGTGGTGTATTTTACTTTTTCTAATCCAGGCCTAGTACTTTTTATATTTCCTGCAGTTGATGGTGAACACTGAACCACTGATTACCGTGCACCATGCCTGGAAGGAAGTAATGAGGAGTAGGAGGACGGCACCATTATTTTCCAACTAAGAGAGACCTCATGTCCGCCAAGTTGGCCACTCTTTCTTCTTTTCAAAAAATGAGATGCACAATAGCTCTAGCCACTGAGTCCAGTCCTTTGGGTTGTCCTCTTCGTGAGAGGCTTTTCAAAAGTTGCAACTAACAAAATGACCAACAGGATATTATTTTATTATTTTTGATAGGACAATACTGTCTACTATACTCTAGTATCCGAATAGTAGATAGTGATGTGTGTGGTGTATGTATTATTAATTATGTATTTTCAATCTTGCTAATTAAAATAATTAATAGGGGAGGCGTATAAAGCATCTAAAAAATTTGAAATGTTTTTCCAGGTGTACCAACCGCCAGTGCTGGCCAACGGTGAGGGCCATGATACTCCGGAGGGAGCAGATATGGCAGCTGCAGGGAGGTGAGCCAGTAGCAGTGGCGGGCAGTGGTAAGCTATATTCCTTACTTATTGAGAATAATGAATACACTCGCTACAAGGGTGTACACTGTACTTCTGCTGAGACTAAGTTGTTGTGAATACTGAACAGTTGAAGAAGACAACCTTTACTTAACATTAGCATTAGCGGCGGGGTTTGAGTAACTAATGCCCTATTCTATTCTATCTTCAACTCAGCAGAGAAAGTTTTATGACGCAGACAAAGAGTCAGACGACATGTAATATATGACTGGCAGAGAAGGATGTGTGGGTGAAGGAAGGGGCCCCGGGATGCATAGAGGTGGCTGATGAAGATGATAGGATGCATGGGTAGTTGAAGGATAGGTGAAAGGTGAAAGAAAGCAGAAAGGATGCCTGCCTGGGTGGGTGAAGCTATATGGTTGAAAGGAATCCTCCAGGGGGTTTAAGGGGTCAAACTCAAAGGCAAGCAAGGACGCATGGGTGGTGGTTGGTTATATCTATGACAAATGTATGTTCGGTGAAAGGTTTATGATAGCCATGTTTGGATGGCTGGATGCCTGGATGGTATCATAGGTAGTAGGTGAAGACAGAGTCAGACTGGATGAAGAGAATGTAAAAGAAAATTAAACTGTGCCAAAGTACCAAAGCCAAGGGTGAAGAATACAATAATAATGCTAGAAGAGCATTGCAATGATAAATGAAAAAAGCCCTGGGAAGAACAAGGACTGTTTTTTGCAAGGTTTTTGATTCAAAGGTTTTAGTTTGTATTTCAGAATGAAATACTCCCTTAACTCTCAGTAGTTTGCAAGCACAACATATATATTGTGCATGACTAGTATGTACCGTACCCACCCATCATCAATCGTCTCCCTCCGACTCCGAGGCCCACTTCCGCTCCAGTCCCTACCCATGTCATTTTTGACTGTGCCAGCCAAGGGTGGCCTATCTGCTGCATGGTAACTAGTTCTTTTAAATCAGTATGTCATCATCATCACTTGAGTGACATGATGTTCTGCCACCGTATATCATCATTCATAAGCATGCCATCATCATCATCATGTGCCTTATTGCAGTAGTCAGGGTGAAAGTGTAATTGTCTGAGCATTTGCCATTGATTTACTAGAGTATGAGCGTAATGGAAAAACATATAATTGTGTAGTACAGCTGCCCCACATGCAGACAGTAATAAAGTAACATTAGTTTGAAAACACAAGTATGTCTGTCTAAGGCACAACACAAGCTGACTGAGCTGGCATACCTACAAGATTAATTGCGCTAAACAAGAGAGAGAAGAATACTTCTACTCTACTCCATAGTGCCAAGTGCCTGAAAGTCTAATCATCATCACATCCAAATCTTAGTGGTAGAGGAAGTGAATGGATACCACAACTGCTAGTGCTACTGTGCCACAATAATTTTTATGTTTGTAATTTTATATTACTGTTTTGCTAAGGGTATTGGTTACAATTTAATTTTTTCTTTCTTGATATAGCTACTTCTTCCCAACCCAACAGGCAGGAGTTAGCAGCCAGGGCAGACATAGGAAGCTGGAGGCCATCCTGGACGAATATCGCTGTCTGGTTGTCCAGGCAGAGGAGGAGGAGGAGGCGGCAGATGCAGCTTCTTCCTCCAATGCCCCAGTCCCCAGCCAGTCCCCCCATGCCTCCGGTGGTACGGTACTGTGTTCTGGCAGCTGCCTGCTGCCCATCATGTTCATCAACTTCATCCACTGCTCCCTCCCCATTTGTTCCTGCAGGAACTTTCGGCACCAAATGCTCCTCTGGATGGCGCGACTAGAGTCCAGGCTGGAGGAGGTCCTGGAGCGAACTAGCCAGCACCCCCGCTGCTAGACCTCAGTCTTCAACCCTTGTCCATTTTTGTAATTTTTTTTTGGGTGGGTGGGATGTTGGGAGTTGGGGAAACTTGAGGTTTACTTTTCTTGAACTTCGACGTGAACATTAACAATCATGGATGGACATTTATTAAATATACTGGACATGGGTTGGGGTTAGGGAAATGGGTGGGTCAGGTGTTTTGGGTTTTTCTTCTTCTAGTTTCTATTTCTTAGGGTAACAAATTATTTATAGTTTTACAATACATATGATGCAAACCTCTCCTGGGGGGTTACTCTTTTACGTCACCTGGTTTGTTTCCTCCTTTTGCTGCAGGGCTGCAGCCAGTTTTAAAAATCTGCCAATAGTGTAACACACCAACAGATAGATGCAGTACCCTCACATGTCCTACTACTGTCAGTCTCCCCTCCTAGTCTATGCTTTCTGCAACTAAAACCCCTTTGTAGTATATACTCAGAAGGATGTGGGTGTGTGAATTTATTAATTTCCAGTGTATATACATTATTGACTCCCCCACACTTCTTTTCTTACCTGTGATTGATGTTTAGGCAAAGCGTTGGGTGGATGGTGTTGGTTTGGTTTCCAAAGGTGCCATGGTGGGTGGTGGTAGCAGTGGTAGAGAGTTGCATTTGCAAAAAAAGAAAATGAGACAGTCAGTCACCTAAGGGAAACTAGGGATTGAGTAGTATAAGTACAGTAAGTACACAAGGAGAAGACTGTCAAACAAGAAACCAGATGATGAATGATAAGCAATGCTAAAGTAAAATAAATGGTGGCAGGGCTAGCCTAGTACAAGTGACAACAAACTGAAGTTGATTTAACCTATGAAGTGGACAAGCATAACCTTTAGTGCTGGAAGGATGGTAAACCACTGCTGGAAATTAATAATTCATAATGAGGGTAATTCTGTTCCCCTGGAACAAAAATAGAATAGCGAATACTACTGAGCATGGGTGGGCAGTCTAATCTGTTTCCAGTGTGGCATATATATATATATATATATATGTGTATATTTTTATTTTAACGGCGGAACTAAGTACTGGCAAAGTTCTTATGTACTAGTTATTTCGAACCTGTATGTATAGGTACGATGTGCCTGTGACAAAGAGTCTTTCCTTTATATTCATGTTTAAGATTAGACCAATCACGAAACAGCACTGTGCACTTTAAAAACCCACGTAAAATGTGGTTACGCTGTCATGTGATCAAGGCTTTGTGCCGAAACGTTATGGCGACAGCTGGATAAAATCTAACCAGCATCTGAAATTCTGGTCCGTGTCTGTGTCCACAGCGTGATCGTAGTGAGAGCGATTGCGGGAGGAGACGGAGGTAGTTCGATATATTTAGCCGTTACAGATATCACACGGCTTTACACAGACTCCTTCCAAAATCAGCTTGAGAGGGAAGAGCTGATAGGTCGACGCCAAAGTGGTATCCGGTCCGGGTTTTCCTGGAGCAAGTTTGGAACTTCCGTGAGGGAGAACAGCGTCGGACCCCCCCGAGTACGGAGAGCGATTTCGGAAAATCCAACAACCCCCGAGGAACCTGCACCGAATAGAGGGCGCGGCATTTCCGGGATAAGGAGTGAGGATTCCGAAAGCGACAAACAAGGTACAGGAGGGAGGAAGGTTTTTAACGGATGCGCGGCGTTACCTGTGATTGAAAAATAATAATACGCAGTGTAACAGGACAACCGCAACTAAATTAACAGCTAATTGAAATGTCAGCCGACAGCGTAAAGAAATGAGAGGCTAGGGCGAGCACGATGTTTTCGGATAGTCAGCCAACAACAACAACGACTTCCCGCAACAAATCGGAAGCTGCCAGTGGCCCCAAAAATTACTCTCTGCACGATAAAATCTAAATCTTAGAAAAGAAATCCCGCCAGGAACAAAGCAAATGGTGGGAGTCGAAGTCCCTACAGAGGTACATTGACGTTAATAGAATACCTCGAGGACTCCGAATACTCACAGCACCCAGCTATGAAAACCCCAATCCTGACCTAATGAGGGAATGGGCTGATATAAACCTTGAGGCATCGAGGCAGCAGGTTCTCATCCTCATTAAATATGCAGACATAGATCTTGCACGAATTCTAGAGGAAATATCTGCTATAAATGAGGAACTAGAAGCAATGGGCCCAAAGGATGAAAAAGAGAAACTGTTAAAAGAAATGAAAATCAGGCTAAAAAAAGAAGAAGAAAAGATCATTGACCGCAAGACATACAAGTTCCAGAGGGACCGTAAAGATGATGAACTGGGGCAAATCTTTACATTCTCAAAGCGATATGATTCCATGCGTACCACGTTGTCAGGCAAGACACAAGCAGCGAGACGTAAAAAAGTGCCTCAAACTAGAATGCCTAAAGACCAAACTGACTCCACAATATCAGACTTCAGCTCGAAGGGAGGTAGTGGCTCGGAGTCAGAACAAAGGGAGGTGGTGGCGGATACACTAAGAAAAAGACCCTCCCCGGGAGAAGAAATCAGTTTTTTATGCCAAGACAGACTGCAGTCACTAAGACCTGGGACGCGGAAAAACTACAACGAAGGAGGAAGAATTACATCACAAGGAAGAGGCAACGGACGAGGCGGCGGAGGAAACGGAAGTCAGTCCACGTGGAGAGGTTGGGGGAAATGGACCAAGAAACAATAATTTCCTCGAACAAAATGATAATTAATCTCATCCCCATGGCACTAACGGACAAGAAGGAAAACATTCTGAAATTGGGGTTATCCTTTGCACCAAAATCGAATCTCAACTATGTGGCAGCACAGACTGATATTTATAAGGCAACAAGGAAGTTAAAACTAAGAAAATATCATAAATACTAACAAACGTCCTGCTGACAGCAACATGAGCCAAGGAGAACAACCCGGAACGCTCTCTCAAGAGTTGCCGGGTTATGGGAAACAGAGGGAGCAGAGCCGGTGCCTCAATTGGTAAGCACTCCTAGCACACAAAGTGAGAAAGAGGGTGAGACGGGTCTCACACCTTTTAAACCACCGTCTATGTTTTGTCCCATTATGCCACGCGATGGAATTGACATTTTTCACGAGAATGTAACAAATGACCTCAATGAGTTACACAGACGAGTATGTAAAGGGCACTACAAAAATAATCAGCAAACAATGGACTATGAGCAATTGGTATTGAAACTAAACAAGGACAAGAACATCATAGTACGACCAAGTGATAAGGGAGGTAATGTGGTCTTACTAACAAAGGAAATGTATGAGAAAGAGGCATATGCGCAGCTGAGTGACCGCAACCACTATGAGAGGGTGAATGCGATATCAGTAAAGGGAATGCAAACTGAATATCACTCCTGGTTAACAAAATGGAAGGGCAAAAAGTTAATATCTGACTCTGAATTTCAATATCTAAAAGTGGACCATCCAGTCATGCTCTGCATATATTTCATTCCCAAAGTGCATAAGGACCTCGAAAACCCCCCTTTGTAGAACTATCATCATTGCAATAGGGGGACTACTGGAGAACACGTTGATATACATTGACTATTTTCTTCAGACTTATGTGCAATCCCTTGACTCATATGTCTGTGATTCAGGGGACTTTCTATGTAAATTGAACAATATTGAATGGCAACCGGGTGATTGGATGGTAGCCCTGGATGTAAGTACCCTTTATACAAGTATTCGACATTTGGACTGTATTGAAGCTGTCAAGTATTACCTGACAAGAAGAACTGGAGAGTTCAAAGAGCATAATGTCATATTGATAAGGATGCTAACATACTGTTTGGAACACAATGTGTTCATATTTAACAATCTCTTATATAGACAACGTCAAGGAGTGGCAATGGGGGCCAGTTTTTCACCAAGCGTCGCATGTTTACACATGGGGGCTTGGGAGGAACTGGTCCTCAGAACCACCTTTGAAAAAGAGATGAGGGAGAATGTAATAGCGTGGTACCGCTTTATTGATGATTTGTTTGTTGTGTGGAGGGGTACACGTGTAGAAGCAGAAAAATTCATTGAAAATATTAACAAAAATGACCTAAACATCAACTTTACGGTCTCAATGAGTCAGACACAGGTGCCCTTTCTTGACATCGAGGTATACACACATAACAATAAGTTGGAGAGTAGGCTATACCAGAAATCCACCGCGGGAAACACAATACTACATGCGAGCAGCACTCACCCAGCCCATCTGATACGGAGTATTCCGTATGGTGAGATGCTTAGGCTCAGGAGACTATGTAGTGAACCTGAGGAACTGAAGAAGGCTCAGGAAGCTAGTACACGTAGATTTTTGGAACGTGGGTACCATGCGAACACCATAAAACAGGCAATCCAGAAATCAATGACTAAAGACAGAAAGGAGTTGCTTGGTTGCAAAGATGTCTCGGCTGAGACACCTAGCATCCCAATGACAATAAGCAGCGTAGAGGTGACAATAACTGAACCTTTTAGGATAATAATGGGATATTGCAATCAACACAGGGATGTGCGCAAAATTATAGACAAAAACTGGCCTATAGTTAGTAAAGACCCTATCATTGGCCAGAACCTCTCCAAGAAGGCATCCATAACGTTCAGCAAAGCTCCAAATATGAAAGAGAGGGTAGTAGTGACATGTCCAGAGATAATTGACAGCACATCATGGTACAAAAACAATCAAGGGTTCTTCAAATGTAAGACCTGTAAGGCCTGCGTACATGCTGTCAACAAGCGGGTATACAGCGATGGCTTTAGTGAACGCGAACACCGAATCACTAAAGTACTTACGTGTAAGACGGAATACGCTGTATATATCCTGGAATGCTCTTGCAAACTAAAATATGTGGGGAGCACTAAGCTCCCCGTCCATACAAGAATTTTGCAACATCTGAGGGCAATAACTACACAAGACAACACCTACCCGGTGGCGCGCCACTTCAAAACACACCACCAGAGCAATAACAAAGAACTGACATACTTTGTAGTGGATGCCATCACAGCTAGCAGGAGAGGAGGCAATAGGGAGACCAAATTGCGCAAAATGGAGACCAACTATATATTAAAGTTCAATAGTAAACAGCCAGGGGGTTTGAACCTCACTGAAGACCTTTATACATGTCTGCATTAAAATGGTATATAGCCTAGTTAGTGATCGGGTAACAAAATACTGAGGAAAACACATGAGATTTTATATATTGTATATAAATGAATTTAAAATGCTTTTTGTAGTGTCATATAATGAAAAATGTATTTTGGTATATTTTGGTATATTTATGGTTTTAAGATCTGTAAACTGTTTATAAAAGTATATTTCACAGTATTATAGCCCGAGCTGATAACCAAAGTAGACTGTATGCAATAATAATGGTCTGTAAAAATCAATAACTTTTGAACGTGACATGAAGGTCATAACCATATCCCTGTGTAATGAATTGAAATACTAAGGCTCAGAACACTCCATCTTAAATGATAAAACCTTGATCAAATCAAGCCCATTAGTAAATAATAGCAAGGGAAGCTCAAAGATAAAATAATGAAATGTATTGTATAATAAGAGAGGAAGGGGACAATGTGAGCAGTAACAGAACTGAAGAAATGAAAGGATTTGGAATAAGAAGCTCAGTCCTACTCTGACAAACTATAAATTTATTTAATATTTATTAGCACACAAAAGCACTTTACACGTATTGGGGAATGGGGTTAATTCACAGGGGAAGACCATTAATTTAACATTTGTGCAATACTTACAACTAAGGGATTTATCCCACAATTTTGAAAATGTGTAAATGAGTTGTAAATATGATCAGGGATTTAACCCAAGATTGTTTATCACAAATGTGTATATTTTTATTTTAAAGGCGGAACTAAGTACTGGCAAAGTTCTTATGTACTAGTTATTTCGAACCTGTATGTATAGGTACGATGTGCCTGTGACAAAGAGTCTTTCCTTTATATTCATGTTTAAGATTAGACCAATCACGAAACAGCACTGTGCACTTTAAAAACTCACGTAAAATGTGATTACGCTGTCATGTGATCAAGGCTTTGTGCCGAAAAGTTATGGCGACAGCTGAATAAAATCTAACCAGCATCTGTAATTCTGGTCCATGTCTGTGTCCACAGCGTGATCGTAGTGAGAGCGATTGCGGGAGGAGACGGAGGTAGTTCGATATATATATATATATACCCTCACGTGATCTCCAACAGGTGAGCTAAACACACAAGGGGAGGAGTCTAGTGTCAACCGCATCATATAGCGAAGCAGCATTGATGGAGCCATTACGAGACTTTCTGTTGGTGCATGGGCACTGAGGAAGGCATTTGACATGCCGAAATGCATTTGCCGCTACCAACGCTTGCATCTGAGAAATAAAGATCCTCCAAAGATTTCCCCTCTGACCTCCGCGCTTTTCTGTTCAGGGAAGTGGTTCTTCATATATTCGCGCCAAGCCAGGAGCGCGTTCCGGAAGGTCCTGCTGACAAGATACCCAAAACAGACTGGCATTTACACTGCGTGCAGTGTTGCTTGTACTCGAGGGATCGAGAAGTTTGGTGTACGCCGGAGCAGACGGGAGGAGCGGTGCGGAGTGTGGTAATTACCCCCGTTAGGACATTGTGTGGCCACACGGCCGTCCCCGCACAGGGTCATTCCTGCCTACCTGGCCCAGCAGCCCGAGGGGAGCCGAGGAGGAAATTTGTGACGCAGGTGCATCCAAGAAGTCACACCATCTACGCTGCAAAAGACACAGAAGCAGAGTTTTTCCAATTTTTCTGCCATCCCACACCGCCGGCCCAGCAGCATGAACATGTTGCATGCTGGGAGTTGGAGTTCCCATACCCTCACGTGATCTCCAACAGGTGAGCTAAACACACAAGGGGAGGAGTCTAGTGTCAACCGCATCATATAGCGAAGCAGCATTGATGGAGCCATTACGAGACTTTCTGTTGGTGCATGGGCACTGAGGAAGGCATTTGACATGCCGAAATGCATTTGCCGCTACCAACGCTTGCATCTGAGAAATAAAGATCCTCCAAAGATTTCCCCTCTGACCTCCGCGCTTTTCTGTTCAGGGAAGTGGTTCTTCATATATATATATATATATATATATATTACCTACTGGCGGTCGCCAGTAGGTAGTTATAGTTAGGATTTTTTTCAATGTTAAATCTGAAAATTCTATTTGGAATAACTTTGGCGCCGGTTGACGAATCTGCCTGAAAATTTCCTCAAAATGGCCTCGCGGCGTTCCGGTCCTTCCCTGAAAGTTTGGGGGGGATTCGTCAAGCGGGGGCCGAGATAAAAGGGGGGTCCCAAAACGCGTTTTCCCCATGTTAATTTCCATAGGGCGGTCGATTTCACTTTTAGCCCGAACGGCTGAATGGATTTCCACCAAACTTGGCAAAATTGTAGGGACTGGTAGCCCGATGTGCCTTTGCTATGTCTCAAGATATGTGCTCCAGTGGATTTTGAGTAATTAAGGTTCAAAAAAATATATATATCTATAGCCGCGCTCCGGTACGCGCACCGGTACGCGCACCGGGCGCTTACCGCGACTTGCGCACAGAAAGCTGATTGGCTCTGGGGTGTCTGTAAACATTCTAAACAGTCCGGAGCGGCCGCCATCTTGTGTCTCGGTAGGATCGAGACACGAGAGGTGGCCAAAACAAAGAGGGAAATGACCATAAGGGGGCAGAGTAGACCCCCCTTGACCCCCTAGGTTTGATGTGGGGGCCATAAAAGGGCCCCGCGGAGCAAAAAAAAATATAAAATTTGTTTTTGATTTTCGCGGGGTGAGCGCCCGGTACGCGCACCGGTACGCGCACCGGTAAGCGTACCGGGGAGCGTACCATGGGGAAAAAGAATGACAGTTTTAAAAGTAGCTGTTTAAAAAAAAAAATGTTTTGTTGTTTTTTTTATACATACACATACATATATATATAAATGCATATGCATATATATATATGCATATATGTGTATATGTGTGCGTGTAGAGAGAGGTAGAGAGGTAGAGGTGTAGAGGTAGAGAGGTAGAGAGTAGAGAGTGAGTAATAGAGAGTAGAGAGTGAGTAGTAGAGAGTAGTAGAGAGCAGTAGAGAGAGTAGCAGAGAGTGAGTAGTAGAGAGTAGTAGAGTGAATAGTAGAGTGAGTAGTAGAGAGTAGTAGAGAGTGAGTAGTAGAGAGTGAGTAGTAGACAGTAGTAGAGAGTAAGTAGTAGAGTGAGTAGTAGAGAGCAGTAGAAAGTGAGTAGTAGAGAGTAGTAAAGAGTGAGTAGTAGAGAGTGAGTAGTAGAGAGTGAGTAGTAGAGAGTAGTAGAGAATGAGTAGCAGAGAGAATAGTAGTGAGTAGTAGAGAGTGAGTAGTAGAGTGAGTAGTAGAGACTAGTAGAGAGAGAGTAGTAGAGAGTGAGTAGTAGACAGTAGTAGAGAGTGAGAAGTAGAGAGTGAGTAGTAGAGAGTAGTAGTGAGTAGTAAAGAGTGAGTAGTAGAGAGAGAGTAGTAGAGAGTGAGTAGTAGAGAGTAGTAGATAGTGAGTAGTAGGGAGTAGTGAGTAGCGAGTAGTAGGGAGTGAGTAGTAGAGAGAGAGTAGTAGAGAGTAGTAGAGTAGTAGAGAATGAGTAGTAGACAGTGAGTATTTGAGAGTAGTGGAGTAGGAGAGAGTAAGTAGTAGAGAGTAGTGGAGAATATTCCAAAGTTTGGCACAGCACCACTTTCACAATGAGTCCAATCAAATCATATCACTTAGAGTCCTTATTGAAGCGCTGAATCTTGGTGTATATTCAAATGCTTTTATTTTCCTTAAGTTTATGTACCACAGCCAGCCGAAAGGTTTCGTTCTGTACAACAGAACTTCTTCAGGGCGTTCTTATTTCCTTCAAGTTATGTCGGTATCCAGTTGTCATATAACTAGATATTTCTTCCAAATGTTAGACGAGACATAAGTATATTCTTATTCAAAGTGACTAGGTATCAATTTTACCCACACAATTCGGGCAGACTTGAGTAATTTATAGCATCCTCAAAGTCAGTCTTTCAAAAATTCCAAAGTATAGGACATGATAATCCAAATCCAAATGTTTCTCAAGAAAAGTAATTTACAATCGTTCGGAATATCGGTGTTTGGGCAGATATGATCCAGGGACCCCCAGTATGCAAGGGGAATTAGTCCCCCCTCTACAAACGCGCCAGTGGCCTGCATTGCAGAGAGGTGTAACAAGGGTGTGGCCTCATTACACCTCTCTGCAATGCAGCTCCCTCGCGCATACTGGAGGCTCCTGGTGGACCAGTTGACCCCAGGGACCCCCAGTATGCAAGGGGAATTAGTTCCCCCTCTGCAAACGCGGCAGTGGGCTGCGTTGCAGAGAGGTGTAACAAGGGGCATAGTCTCATTACACCTCTGCAATGCAGCCCCTGGCGCATACTGGAGGTTCCAGGTGGGCTAATTGGCCCCCAGGGGCCCCCAGTATGCAAGGGGAATTAGTTCCCCCTCTTCGAACATGCACGGGGGCTGCATTGCAGAGAGGTGTAAAAAGGGTTGTGGCTTCATTACACCTCTCTGCAATGCAGTCCCCTGGCGCATACTGGAGATTCCTGGTGGGCTTTCAGGTCTTATATAGTTAGGAATTAGCATTAAAAAAACCTTTGAAATTCACTGAAAAAACCATAGGTTTCACACCAATTATAATTAGGAATTAGCATTTAAAAAACCTTTGAAATTCACTGAAAAAACCATAGGTTTCACACCAGTTATAGTTAGGAATTAGCATTTAAAAAACCTATTAAATTCACTGACAAAACCATAGATTTCACACCATTTATAGTTAGCTGGAAATTTTACTGACATAAAACCATTGAAATTCCCACGTTATAGTTAGTTGGACTCACTATAACTTGCGCGCCTGTAATGCACTGCTGATGACGTCACATATTACATCACTCATGACATGGTCAGTGACATCACTCATGACATCACTGATGACACCATCCTTGTGACAGAGTGACAGACCTAATTTCAGTGTAATGTAACGCTTGAAACACATATTCAAAAATAGAAACAAACATTTTCAAAAAAATGGAGATACCCAAACCAGTAACAACAACCAATTCAGTAATTCCACCATCTATATACACATCCACTCATTCACCAACAGTTCTATATAGTCACTCATATATATATACTCACTCATCATATGTAGTGATACACCTATACATCCTGTTACACATCAGCAGTCATCCAAAAGTTACTCACACACATACTCACACATGCAAATAAACTATTGAACATCCATTTATTTGCATATACATTTATACACACACTACCACCTTACTTCTAAGGAAACTTACCCATACTTACTCTCTTAAACAATCACTTATAGAAACACATACTTATTTAAACAGGAACTCCTACAATCTCTCACTATATATACTATACTCACTTATATACATCAATACTCACATATACTAGATTAAAACATATGTCGTTACTAATGAAGACACTAGTGAGACAGTCATTCACTCACTAACACACACATATACACACTCATCCACCCATACAGTCCTGCACATATGCTGTCTTCAAAACACATACAAACAGTGAGTCAGTCACCAACCCCTGCAGCCACTTATACACAAAGAGAAACACTGATACAAACATTTAAATATTTAAACAATACTCGCTAATATATGTATTCACTAAGATACACGTAATAAGCCAGTTACCCAACCAATTTTTTTAAAAAAAAACATCCATTTACACACTTATTTAAACATTTATTCTTCCATCGACCTTTACAAATACATATATAAAACACATTTATTTTTCAGAAAGACACACATTCACTGGATGGTGTCATCAGTGATGTCATGAGTGATGTCACTGACCATGTCATGAGTGATGTAATATGTGACGTCATCAGCAGTGCATTACAGGCGCGCAAGTTATAGTGAGTCCAACTAACTATAACGTGGGAATTTCAATGGTTTTATGTCAGTAAAATTTCCAGCTAACTATAAATGGTGTGAAATCTATGGTTTTGTCAGTGAATTTAATAGGTTTTTTAAATGCTAATTCCTAACTATAACTGGTGTGAAACCTATGGTTTTTTCAGTGAATATATATATATATATATATATATATATATATATATATATATATATATATATATATATATATATATATATATATATATATATAAATATCCAACAAATGCAGGTAGCCCCAGTAGAGAAACCGCAGACAGGTTGAAGGTGATTTCACAAGAGTTATTCTACAGCTGGCAAACAGGCTCAGGACCAAGCTGGAAAACAGCCATTCACGCACTAACACCAGACACGTTTCAGGATACATCATCCCGTCCTCAGTGGCTGTGCTGCAATGCTTCACAAGGCGGTGAATTGTTCGTCCTTTTGTTTTCAAAGTGTCCCTACCCCAGTGGGCGTGGCCACAGACATGGCCTTCTGGTACACGTAGTTTCAACCCCAGTGGGTTCACTCGGTGAAGTCATTAGTAATGCAAATTAAAACCCCAGTGGGTCGTTTCTTCAGTTCAGTGCCGAGGTCTGTCCCGCTTTATAGCCGCAGAATCGGAACTATGACAGCTTTCCACCTGCGTTGGCGCTGTCATCCTGTCTCCCTCGTGCCACTTCGTTGATCAGGAAATGGCAGGACCGCTATCAAGCAGTGGGCTTCTCTGCGACCGGCAAAGCCGCAAACTATCCAACAAATGCAGGTAGCCCCAGTAGAGAAACCGCAGACAGGTTGAAGGTGATTTCACAAGATTTATTCTACAGCTTGTGTGGAAAAAGGTAGGGCTAGGACCTTTCTCAAGATTTGCCCGGCGCTAACCGCCCTTGTACCATTCAAGTTTACCAAGCAATGAGGCAGGCGCCGGAGACCAGAAGGCAGGAAACAGAAGTTTATTCCGACGGAGCAGAACACATCAGAACAGACAACAAGGTATCATGTCGAGGTGCTCTAACAGCCACTCGGAGGCCTGGCCTCTTATACACTGGTTTATGGCATGTGACCTTCCTTTAATACAATCACAACTTTGTAGAGCATGGGAAAGACATCCCCGTAATCCTCGTGTTAATCCCACCCCCATATACATTCACAATAGAGGTCCTCAACCTGCTGATAAGAGAGAGAGTCATCTCGCAGCTGAGTGTGTTGTTGAGTCTTAGGATGTGTGCGCCTGATCATGTCACAGGGGGTGGGGAGGCCTGGATCAAATAGAGGGACCTTTGAAGGAGAGCGACCTCATACAATAAAGAGCAGTAAATGATATCTTCCGGCTTAGGCAATGGCCTCGGACCTGTGTGGACAGTCGGACACGGGGTGAGGGGCCATCAATGGAGAGGTATTCATGCTGTGTGGACAATCCAGTGCAGGAGGGAGGTTTAGCAACAGAGGGGCATTCATGGGAGGGGAGGAGGTGCTGGTCAGGCGCTGGCGTGACTCTCAAGGACAGGGTCATGCAGAAGGGTCGTGCTCAGAAGGAGGAGGGAGGGGGAGCCGGGGTGCGCAGAGGATGCTTGCTGGGTCAGAGGGACGTGCTGGCGATCGATCGTGGACAGGGAGACCATGATACCTAAAATGGCTGCCATGCACGTAATACATAGGTGACTTAGAATAGCTGCCGTGCATGTAGTACATAGGTGACAAGCTGGCGCAGATGATGTTTAGATCGCAAGTCAAAATTCCACAGTCCTCCCTTTTAACATATCTCGCCAACTTGTCAGTTTGAATTTATCCCCATAAGGCCACGTATTTCTACTTCATAGAGGGGGCTCATGTGCTCATTTCGGAAGTCCAAAGTCTTTGGGCACATACAGTTAGAAACAAGGCCGCACAAGGGTGGCAGACATTGGATACCTAAACAACACCCACATAAGATCACAACAGGTATCAACACAAAGGAAAACAACCTCCAACCCCAGTTCTTCAAAGTGTCCCAAAACCAGCTCCCAAGCGACCATCCTTCCTGTTCTTGGTGAACCTCCGAGGAAAGTCTGTGGAGGTGTTCAATAGCCTTGTAGACTGAAGGCGAGTTGTCAGGCACGTAGGTGCAGCAGCTGGATCCGATGATGCGGCATGCTCCTCCTCGGTCGGCCAGGACCACGTCTAAGACAAGACGATTTTGGAGGGTCACGAGGCGGACCGCCTGAAGCTCCGCAGTGTTGTTGGCGAGGATACCAGCCGTGATATTGATCGTTGTTTCTACTGCCTGGGTCAGATGTCGGATAGCACGGCTGTTTGCCATTGGGCCCCACAGAGGAACAAGTCCCTTTGCTGCATCCAGGAACTGTGCTCCAGTGGAGTCGGCTTGTCCAAGGTCGTCTGCACGTCTCTGCCGGTGATGGTTGGCTGGGGCTACATATGTGGGTGGAAGAACGAAGGCAATGTAACAGATACCCTTCCAACCCTTCGGGAGCCAGGTGTAAGCCTTGGTGCCACACACAAAGTACATGTTCGGAGAAGCAACGAAGGAAGGGGGGTCAGCTGAGTCCAATGTTCTGGTGATTCGGCAGGCGCTGTAACCCACCAGTTGCGTTCCCTGGCCTTCTAGGCACACAAGGCCGGTGATGTTGATAACAGACAGGGCCACAGTCAGAGTGGCGGTAGTTTGTTTTTGCAGATGAGTGAAGGTGGTTCTGGCTGGATTGTGGAGCACCTGTACTTCGACTCGTTCTTTGGCAGGAATGTCTTTGATGAAGGTGGCGCCCGCGAGCGCAGGACACAGGGCAGCTGGGGTCTTTCCTGTTTTGCTCAGCCAGAACCCAGAGTAGAAGTGTGACACTGTCTGGCTGGAGGTGGCGTTGTCCCTGTGGCTCTCTTGCATGAGGATCAACCAGGCGAGGCAAGAGCCGTGAACTGAGAAGGGTGAAGGGATGAAGGGAATGGAGTGTCCAGTGGCATGCGGGAGCAACCCGCAGATCCAACAGTTTGTAGCATTTGCAGCAAGGTTGTGTTGGTGCAACAGTTGCACGAAGGAATTGTTCCAGAATTCCCTGCGCCTTTCTCGGAGCTGAGGCGACAGAGATATTAGGTGATGCTCTTTCAGGGGTGTTGGCTGTGCAGTAGGTAGCAATGTCTCATGAGCCGGTGTGCTTTCCTCCAGAATCCAGAAGGAGGTCATGAGGAGGAGGCAGAAGAGGAAGACAATGAAGAGTGCGATTGTCTTTGATTTGTGCAAGTTGTCAGTCTTTGGATTTCTATACTGGGTATTTCCTGTTGCTTCCATCATCTTCTTATCTGGCGCTTCCATCATCTTCTTATCTGGCGCTTCCATCACCTTCAAGGGGGCTCGGTAGCGGGCAGAACCACAGACTTCGTTTAGCTTCTCTCCCGGCAACCCTTGATTGTGTTTAGGTCACCGTTCTGAGATTTTAACTTAGTCCGTGGCCTACTTAGCCGAAACTCCCTCCTTTCGACGCAGGAAATACCCTTCTCTGGATGGCACGGTGGGATCAGAGAATTTTGCAAGTTCGAGTGCCTCAGTATCGGGATAACAGTCCAATATCGGTCGGTCTTTGCTCAGGAGCTCTTCTTGGGTGCTGACGTTTTCTGTCGTGGCCAGGTTCGCAGAGACCTTCCGGCAATGATGCGCGTGCAGCCAGTGCTTCTTCCCCTCCACTCGGAGTGCTGTTCGGGTGGTGATCAGCACTTGCCAGGGGCCCGTCCACCGAGGTTCCAGACTCTTGGTTCGCTGGAAATTTCGTATTAATACGAAATCTCCCGGTTGGATGTCGTGGCCGGGGCCCCTGGAAGCATCGGGGATGGCCTGCTGCACCTGTTGATGAATGACAGACAACGTTTTAGTTAACTTGCACAAATAATCAGATAGTAGGACGTCCGGGACGTCATGAATGGAGGTCGGTTTGGGAGCAGTCCAGAGATTCATCGGACGCCCAAACACGACCTCGTAGGGGGTCAAATGGTGCTTGGTGGGGGTGGAACGCATCGATAACAAGGCCAGTGGGAGGGCATCCGGCCAGTTGAGTCCAGTGGTGGCCACTATTTTTGCCAGTTTCAGCTTCAGCGTGGCATTATGGCGTTCCACTAGACCAGCGGATTGGGGGTGGAAGACCGCATGAAATCGTTGCTTCACCCCTAACCCCTTTAGGATTAATTGGATAACCTCAGCTATGAAGTGGGGGCCATTGTCGCTCCATAAAATTCGACAAAGGCCATAGCGAGGGAAGAATTCCTTCAGTAGTACTTTGGCAGTAGTCATGGCAGTGTTGTCACGGGTTGGATAGGCTTCTACCCATTTGCTGAAGGCACACACGATGACTAGTACGTACTTCAGGCTTTGGCATCTCTCTAATTGGATGTAGTCCATCTGAAGGACCTCAAAGGGATGATTGGGGGTCCCGAACCCACCCCGGGGTACTACAGTTCCTTTCCCGGGGTTGTGTTGCAGACAAATAAGGCACTGCTGAACCAGGCGTCTGGCTGAGTCGGGGATTTTATCGTTATGCCAGACTTTGGAAATGAGTTCGATCATGGGTGCAGATCCTATGTGTGCGGGGGAGTGAGCCATTGTCAGAATGGGAATCAGATATGAGTCGGGCAGCAACCATTTGCTTGCATCCTTCGTTCGCCAACAGCCCTCCTCATCCTTCAAACCCACCCTTGCCCATTTAGTCAATTCGTGAGGGGTGCTGGCCGACTGTATGTCTCTGATCATTTCCCTTGTGTCACTCCATTTTTCTGCTTGTGACCTAGTCACATATATGCGTGTCACTGTCCTATTCTCAGCTGTGGTTCGTGCAGTGATGTCGGCTAATGCATTCCCTTGTCCGACTAAGTCTGTCACTCTTTTGTGTGCCTGACATTTGATCACCGCTAATCGTTTGGGGAGGAGAACTGCCTCAATCAGAGCGGACACTAAATCTCCGTGGAGAATTGGGGTGCCGTGGGACGTCAGGAATCCCCTCTCCCTCCACAGGAGCCCAAAATGGTGGACCACCCCGAAGGCATACTGGCTGTCCGTATATACGTTCGCGGTGGTCCCTGCGGCTATGATGCATGCTCGGGTGAGGGCTATCAGCTCCGCTGCCTGGGCAGATCGTTGTGTGATGCAGGCTGTCTCAACTACTGTTTGGGCTGTCGTCACTGCATAGGCAGCTGAAGTGGTGCCATCTGGGAGTTTGATGCATGAGCCGTCTACCCATAGCTCTCCATCGGGGTCAGGAAAAGCAGTGTCTCGGAGGTCAACCCTACTCCTAGTCTGTTCGTCTGTGAGGGTCACACAGTCGTGTATGGGAGGAACGTCGGGGTCGTTTTCAGGCAGGGGTAACAATGTGGCAGGATTCAAAGTCGTGCATCTCTTAAGTGTGATGTGGGGTGCAAGCAGAGTCAACTCGTACCCTGTCAGTCGTGCGCTAGTCAGGTGTTGGGTCTTTGTCTGGTTCAAAAGGGTGTCAACTGCATGGGGCACTAATACAGTGAGGGAGTTGGAAAGTACGATTCCCTCGCTCTGACGGATGGAGACAGCAGCGGCAGCTACTGCTCGAAGGCAGGCAGGTAAGGCTCTGGCTACAGGATCAAGAGTGGCGGAGAAGTAGGCACAAGGGCGCTGCTTAGGGCCAATCGATTGAGTCAGGACAGACAATGCGCATCCCTCCCTTTCGTGGGTGAAGAGGGAGAAGGGTTTGGAGTAATCCGGCGTTCCGAGGACGGGTGCTGAGCAGAGTGCATCCCGTAATTCCTTAAAGGAGGCTTGACACTCAGCGGTCCAAGGGAACGGGGAGGGGGCATCCTTGGTCAGTAGGGCAAGTAATGGTTTCACAATGAGGCTGTAATTAGGCAACCACTGTCTACAAAAAGAGGTTAGGCCAACCAAAGAGCGGACCTGCTTTTGCGTTTTTGGGATGGGGGTGTCTAGGATAGTTTGGATTCGGTCAGGGGTAAGTTTCCTCCCTTCCTTGGACAGAAGATGGCCTAGGTAAGTTACTTGTGGCTGGCAGAACTGTAGTTTCTTTTTGGAGACTTTATGGCCATTTTCTGCAAGGAAGTGTAGGAGTTGGACGGTGGCTGTCGTTGCCAGCGGGGTGGTGTCGGCCGCCAAAAGGATATCATCGACATATTGGATCAACACCACTCCCTCTGGTAGCTGGAAAGCATCCAGCTGTCTTTTGAGGGCCTGGCTGTAAATGCTGGGACTTTCAGTGTACCCCTGGGGAGCTCTACAGAATCGGTATGAGCGAGATTTTAAAGTGAAGCCGAAAAGATAACGGCTGTCTGGATGGATGGGGATAGAGAAAAATGCGTTTTTAAGGTCGATAACAGAGAAGGTGGTGGCAGTGGACGGGATGAGGGTCAGAATGGTGGTGATATCAGAGACCACAGGATATTGGGGTACAACTACTTTGTCAATCTCTCGTAAGTCGATGATGAAGCGGTACGCTTTCTCATCTCCTTCACCTTGCTTCTTAACAATGGGTAGGATTGGGCTGTTGCAGACGTTGCTAACCACCTCTTCAACCACTCCTGCATCTACCAGAGACTGAATAATCGCTACCAGTGCTTTCTCACCCTCGGGGGATATCCGATACTGTGGAAGCTTCGGGAGTATGGCGTCCTGTCGTACAGTTATGTGAATAGGATCAATCATCATTCGCCCCACATCAGAGTCATTTTTGGCCCACAGGTACGGAGGCAGGGTGTCAAGCAAGGACATGTCAGCGTCAGTTATGCAGCACATGTGTCGTGGGGGACGGGATCTGGGCATGTCTGGGTTGTCGTACAGGATGACTCGTATTCCATCTGGGGAACACCTAATGGTAGCTCGAAAATACTTCAGTAAGTCAATGCCCATAATGGCGTCAGGGGAGTTGGAGGAGAGTAGAAATGTCGCGTCAGCAGTGTTGCTTTCTAGGTCAAAGGTAATAGGTACGGACAGGGGGTTAGTGGAGGGCGTCCCATCGAAACCTATCGACGTTATGTGTGAGCCAGACAAGGGTGCCCTTGGAATCAGTCGTTTTGATAACACACTACGTGTCGCCCCAGTGTCTACCAAGAATGGAGACTCTGTACCCAAGACCTTAGCGGTGACATAAGGACCTTGCTGGTCAACACAGAGCTCGACTGGATCCCTCCCTTGCCCCTGGCAGTCCTATGCAAAATCGGGGGCATTTTCACCTTCGGATAGCTGATATTGATTCTGTCGGGACGGTCAAATGTATTCAGTCTTCCTGATCTGTCATTGTTAGTGTCGTTGGAGTTCCCTCGGCCCTGTACTCTATTCCTCGGACCACCTGCCACATCCCTGGAATCCCTATTTCTATTCATCTCTAGCAAAACCGGACACTGGAATTTCCAATGGCCGAGCCCTTTGCAGAAAGCGCATTGGTCATTGCTAACGTCTCTCCGTCCAGGGTGAGATGTCGGGGTGTGATCCTTAGGAGGTAGATCTCTGGGGGTGTTTGATTGGTAGTTCCCCCTTTGATGTTCCCGTCCTAGCGCTATACCCTGTATCTGGGCTATCATTACCCTTTCCTTTAAATCTTTCTTCTTTTTCTCGGATGCCCTATCATTCTCATTCTTTTGGTGCTCGTAATACTGAGCCATCTGAAGGATAGCTGCGGGTTTGGAGGCCCCCCAACTACTCTCACTCGTCTGCAGTTTTTGGGAGACCTCTTGTGTTAGACCCTTTACGTAATTTTGTACGAACAGGTGCTGTCCGGTTGCAGTGGTCATGTCCTGGCCACTGTAGTCGGAGAACACTGTCTCGAATCGGGAGAAGTATTCTGACACATCTTCCTGGGGTTTCTGTCGACAGGCCGTGACTATCGACCAGTCTACTTTTCTTTCCGGGACCAGTGTTTTTAATTTCTGGACTATTTTATCTGGGAGTTCCAGTATGTCTTTCACTGGTTTGCTCCCCGGTTCTCGCTGTCTATCTAGTTTACCGAGTTGGTCCCAGGTATGTCCAAACAGATCCGTGTGGTCAGCCTTCCGGATTTGCTTCCACACGTCAGCCGGCAGACATAGCCCAAAGAACAAGTCAATATCTGCTAAGGTCATTATTGTCGAACCCAAGGCTGTGCCTAATTCGGTGTAAAACGCTGTCGGGTTCTTTCTTAAGTCGGGCAGGGTTTGCTTGAAGGTTAGGATATCTTGTCGGTCCCATGGTTGGTAAACCCAATTGTACACAACCCTCCCTTTTGCATTTTCATTATTAATATCATCGCTCGTTCCCTGGCCCCGTGGCGGGATCCAGTAAGGAGCCGCTTCTCTGATAGGCATCATAGTATTGACTACTTCTACTGAGGTCGTTTCAGGGACTGTAACCTTGGTTTCTGGTTTTTGTTCTGTAAGGTGGCGGAAGACCTCGAGCATCTGCATGAAGAGTTCCGTCGCCTCACGTTCAGTCCCATCTCCAACATCAATTTTCCTATACAGCGTTGTTAATTTAGCGGGACCCTTGCTCTGATACCTATCTTCATACGCGTTCAGGGTGTGGTAGCTGAATCGCAAAATAAAATGCCGTCTGTGGCTTTCGGCATGTGAATTATATATGTTCATTGTGTACTCTTCGCTCTCCCTTCGTTCTACCAAGGTCTTTGCTATTTTGTCGATCCCGTCCCGCTCATCTTTGCTTAATCTATTTAATCTGGCCGATGATTGTTTGCTAGACTCGGGGTCGTCTGATGAGGTTGTTAATGTGGCTGGTGCAAAGGCCGTGAGGGCTGGTGCACTAGCGCTGAGATCGCTTTCGCTCACACTCGGAGCGTGGAAGCTTTGTCGGCAGGGGGCATATGGAGGGGGCATGTAGATGGTTGGGGGACCTAGTAGTAGCTCGTCGTTCGCTCGTTGTTTGGAGGGCAATTCAGGGTAGAGCGCAGAGGGGGTCCTAACAGGACATTGGCCTGTCGACCCTGATTCTTGATTTTGCATAGTTTCCTTCCTTTCTTTTATTTCTTCTTCTAGTTGCTTTGCGGCTAGGTGGGCTGCCTTTCGTAATTCTTTCCCTATTTTTGCTTCTTCTCTTTTCTTTCGCTGTTCCGTTTCTTTGCGCCACATGCCGATACTGTCGAGCATAGTGGGCGTGGTCTTATTCTTCTGGAGCGCTATTTCTAATGTTTTTATTTTATTTTCGTCAAAGGAACCTATCAGTGGTCACTGACTTTCAAGGTTCTTTTTCGTATATTTATGCCATAGTTTAGTGTAAGCTATAGCGACTAGTCCATACTTAGTGAACATGTCCTTATTAGGGGTGCCCTCCAGTGGAGCTGGATGGTTCATCTCTAATAAGCGGTCCGGGCTAAACAGGCTACCAACCAGTGGGGAGAAGACAGGCATGACGGATTACAACGGGGACAAAAGTCTGCACTACCTATCTTATCACGGCGGACAAAGACTAGACAGAATATTTCTATTCTACGTTGTTTGGAGGCCGTGAATACCTCAAAAGAACCAATACCGAATAATCGGCCAATCAAACAATCCAGTGGGGAGAATAAGTGGGCACGAAAAATTATCGCTACCCACTCTTTCTCTACCTGCAAAGAGAGGCCTTGTTCTTCCCTGTTTGCAGACAAAGAATCTCCAGACAATAATCCACGAACGATAGTTCGGGAAACAGTGGGGGAGGAAGATAGGTACGACGGATTACAATGGGGACAAAAGTCTGCGTTACCTATCCTTCACTGCTTGCAAAGAGAGAGCCTGTTTGCTTTTCCCCGTTTGCAGACAGTGAATCTCCAGAGGGTTTCAACAAAGCGTAATACTAGTATTATCCAAACAAAAACAATTTTCCTCAATTCGTCGTGTTTACACGACCTTACCCGGACCGCATGGACGGTTTCCTGTCCTCTGGATCCAGCGCCCGATCGTCCTCTCTCCTTCGTGATGTTCGCGGCACTCCTGATGGTTCCCAGTCAGGACCGTAGATCACTCGAGAGAGGTCTGTTCAGAACTAGTGAAGGTCGGATGATCGGCTGTCAGACGAGGGTCTATCGGACACGAGCTCTTCCCGATCGTTGCAGTCGTTCACTCTGTCATCGGGACCTCTCCCACTGGATCCACGTGTCACTGATGGGCCCCACGCTTTGGGACGCCAATTGTGGAAAAAGGTAGGGCTAGGACCTTTCTCAAGATTTGCCCGGCGCTAACCGCCCTTGTACCATTCAAGTTTACCAAGCAATGAGGCAGGCGCCGGAGACCAGAAGGCAGGAAACAGAAGTTTATTCCGACGGAGCAGAACACATCAGAACAGACAACAAGGTATCATGTCGAGGTGCTCTAACAGCCACTCGGAGGCCTGGCCTCTTATACACTGGTTTATGGCATGTGACCTTCCTTTAATACAATCACAACTTTGTAGAGCATGGGAAAGACATCCCCGTAATCCTCGTGTTAATCCCACCCCCATATACATTCACAATAGAGGTCCTCAACCTGCTGATAAGAGAGAGAGTCATCTCGCAGCTGAGTGTGTTGTTGAGTCTTAGGATGTGTGCGCCTGATCATGTCACAGGGGGTGGGGAGGCCTGGATCAAATAGAGGGACCTTTGAAGGAGAGCGACCTCATACAATAAAGAGCAGTAAATGATATCTTCCGGCTTAGGCAATGGCCTCGGACCTGTGTGGACAGTCGGACACGGGGTGAGGGGCCATCAATGGAGAGGTATTCATGCTGTGTGGACAATCCAGTGCAGGAGGGAGGTTTAGCAACAGAGGGGCATTCATGGGAGGGGAGGAGGTGCTGGTCAGGCGCTGGCGTGACTCTCAAGGACAGGGTCATGCAGAAGGGTCGTGCTCAGAAGGAGGAGGGAGGGGGAGCCGGGGTGCGCAGAGGATGCTTGCTGGGTCAGAGGGACGTGCTGGCGATCGATCGTGGACAGGGAGACCATGATACCTAAAATGGCTGCCATGCACGTAATACATAGGTGACTTAGAATAGCTGCCGTGCATGTAGTACATAGGTGACAAGCTGGCGCAGATGATGTTTAGATCGCAAGTCAAAATTCCACACTTGCAAACAGGCTCAGGACCGAGCTGGAAAACGGCCATTCACGCACTAACACCAGACGCGTTTCAGGATACAACATCCCTTCCTCAGTGGCTGTGCTGCAATGCTTCACAAGGCAGTGAATTGTTCGTCCTTTTGTTTTCAAAGTGTCCCTGCCCCAGTGGGCGTGGCCACAGACATAGCCTTCTGGTATACGTAGTTTCAACCCCAGTGGGTTCACTCGGTGGAGTCATTAGTAATGCAAATTAAAACCCCAGTGGGTCATTTCTTCAGTTCAATGCCGAGGTCTGTACCGCTTTATAGCCGCAGAATCGGAACTATGACAGCTTTCCACCTGTGTTGGCGCTGTCATCCTGTCTCCCTCGTGCCACTTCGTTGATCAGGAAATGGCAGGACCGCTATCAAGCGGTGGGCTTCTCTGCGACCGGCAAAGCCGCAAACTATCCAACAAATGCAGGTAGCCACAGTAGAGAAACCGCAGACAGGTTGAAGGTGATTTCACAAGATTTATTCTACAGCTTGCAAACAGGCTCAGGACCGAGCTGGAAAACGGCCATTCACGCACTAACACCAGACGCGTTTCAGGATACAACATCCCTTCCTCAGTGGCTGTGCTGCAATGCTTCACAAGGCGGTGAATTGTTCGTCCTTTTATTTTCAAAGTGTCCCTGCCCCAGTGGGCGTGGCCACAGACATGGCCTTCTGGTACACGTAGTTTCAACCCCAGTGGGTTCACTCGGTGAAGTCATTAGTAATGCATAGTATAGTATAAATATATGTATATATACATACACGTAGAGCAGAAGAAGATCCTTGACATGCCTTGAGTTAGTGTTGCTTTCCCCACATCCACCCCAGCAAGTGTGTGATCAATTATTGGTGTAAATTTAATTTAGTCACAGCTTAATATAAATCAGGAAGAGGGTTAGAGTTTAATGAATGGTTGGGAAGGGGTATTTGAGGGAAAGGTTTGACAAAGACAAACACTGCACATGGACAACACACAATCTTGGCAGACGACCATCATAAATCTGTTATGGAAGAAAAAGGAAATGCATGCATAATGATGACTTGATGTTTCAGTACTAGACTAGTAGTACATGGCAGCCGTATATTGATAATTATTATTATCATTATGCAATTGCCTTGCCTGCCAGAGACCCAAATTACATACACTTTCCGTTCTGTTGTACCAGGCTCCCTTTTAAAGCTATCAAAGGAAATAAGAAAATAGCTTAAGGGTCAAATATATAATCAAACATAATAAACAAGAACACACACAGTCTTAATGATTGAAGAGAAAAAATGAATCAAATTAAAAGATGATGATACTATTACTTAATATGTTATGGTCAAATTAGGAGTTGTATCTCTGCATTTATCTTGGTCCTTCTTCCCTTCTATGGACGCTCTGTCCGTCAATCTTGGGTGCCACTGCCTGCCTGGTGGATGCAGATGCAGATGCAGATGCAGATTGGTAAGGTAAGTGTCAGTTGTTTTTCCCAATATAGCACAGGGTAAAGGCCGGCCTGTAAGTGTAGGTGGAAAAATCAAGGAGAAAAGTAAAGTTAAAAATGCATAAATTAAGGAGGAGGGCAACAAGAACACTTTCAGAGGTGGGATGGCTAAATCATGTCTACTCTGTTTCCATTATTAACTGACAACAACAATAGGACAGAGCAGGCCCGTGACGCCCACCCAAACTTTACTTTGCTTAGATTTTGAGCCAGACAGCACTTAGCACACATATACAGCAACATAGGATTTACCAAATTAAGTAACTAAATCAAGCACCGCTGTCAGTCATACCACTACACTCGCCTCCACCACTACACAGATATGTAGGTCTGGTGTGCTTATTGTTGATTTGTTTACCTTTTAGGCCACTTAATGAAACGCCCTGAGTTATTCCATCAATCTTCTCTGATCCTACTGACTGACTGCGAGTATAGTATAGTCATCATGATGTTCAACTCTGTAGTGTACCGAGTGAGTCCAGATTCCAGAATCAAAAACGCAATGGATCGGCCTGCAGTAGTACAATTTTGTTTTTAAACAAAAAGAAGGGAAATATTGACTTGAGTCATTTGTTTGTGTGTAGATTATACTAGTAGCCTTAATGCACAAAAATAACACAAACACTAATCACTCAGATTTAGCGTCCAATGCATGTCATCATTTACCTGTTCTTAAGGGGCAGTCCCTTTTGGCTTGGAAAGGAGGATAGCTATAGTCAGGTTCTTTGATGGGACTCGATGAGGCAGTCACACATTTCTTGTACTACTCTCCATCCAATGTCTGGATTGAGGGAAATGGATAAGGGCGAGTCAGGAGTGGACTGGAGCCGTACTCGGAGGAGTGGACTTACTTCTTCACTGACTGCACACAGGTGCAACACCAATCCGACAACAAAAAAGTAAGACGGCGATGATGGACTTGTTGTGATTTGAACCAGAAAGACAGAGACACACACAAGTAATAAAAGTAAATAAGTCAGAAAGAAAGTACCAAGTCGAAAGCCTAGTTATCAGGGAAGACGAGCTCGCCCTCAGACTCTAGTGGTTCACCCAGAAGTATGCCATCTAACAAACTACTTCCATGACCTAAGTCACCATCATCATCTTCCTGCTGTGCTACCTCAGGTAGGTGTAATCCGCTGGTATAAAGTGCTGATTCATTTTGATAATTGTTAACCTGTCCACGTTTTGGGGTGAGAGACTGGTCCTTCTCACTGAAGAACAGCACCAGCAGCACTGAAAACACACTCAGCAGAGACACTTAAGGCAGGGCAAGCCAGATAGTTTATCGCCAGCCTACTGAGCGCTGGCCATTGGCGCCTTTTCCAATACCATTACACCAATGGTTTTTGCTTAATGTAGACCTCTGTTGGGTCAACCAGATAGGCCTGGACCATCCGCTCAATGCTCAGGGGTGCTCAGCTTTGCTTGGCTTCTTTTGCCTTTGTCTAACCACTGGACCTAACAAGCCCTTGCTGCAGAAACCATTCCTGTGCCGATTTTGGTGGGGCTGATGCTTCTGTTCTTGTTGATATTGTTCTTGGTGTTGTTGGTAGTTTTGACTGCTGTGAGCCAACCACACTTCCCTCAGGCTCTGAAGTTGAACTTCCGCAAGAACCACAGTACTTGTTGTGGCCTGGAGTAGCAGGACTCTAATTTCCCGCCGTTCTTGTTCTAAGCGACTGGCTTCCGCAGCTATCCAAGTTTTGTACTTTGCAACATCCCCTTCTAAAAAAGGAATCAATGTGTTCAGCACTTGTTTGTACTGTGGATCCAGAATTGCTGCAGAAATGTAATAGTTGGATGACGCAATGCCTGTTTGAATCCTTGTATTTTCAGATAAGCAAAGCATTAAGCTTTCCACTAACTGGCATGCTTCTTTTTTTCCTCCACACCTGCGTACATTACAGACACACCCTTCAGCTGCTCCTATAGCATATGCAACAATGGGATAGCTTGGCCCATAGTACGGTCCTCCTTGCTGACTTCACACGTGAAGAGCTCGAAAGGAAGTAGCATCTCTGTCAGGCATTTAACCAGGCCCCATTGGTTCATATCAATGATCATGCCTTTCAAAGTAGCATCCCCTCTTTGCATGAAATATTCATTGATTGGTCTGTACTGCTCAAACAGACGTTCAAGTATGTAATAAGTTGAGTTCCAACGTGTTGGCACCTCCTGGATGAGTGCTTTAACTGGCATTCTATGCTCACAGTGAATGATCCTCAGCTGCTTCTGGGATTTAAAAGAATGGCTGAAATGTGTGCTGATTCTTCTGCAGGTGGTCAGTAAGCTTCTGACTCAGTCTTCGTTTTTCAGAAAGTCTTGAACAATTATATTAGTGCAGTGTGCCAAACACAGGACCCTGAAATAGCCACCATCGTACATGACCTTAACTATATTACTGCCATTGTCCATGGCAACAAAACCAATGTTAAGCCCTCTTGGACGCAGCCATTCAAAGACCTTGCTGTCAAAGTCTTCCAAAATGTTTGCAGCAGTATGAGATTTCTCATGGCGAACATGACTACACTTACATGTTTCCTAGTGGCATTAAAAATCTCGGCACTGTCAACAGCACCTGCTGCAGACATCTTTTCTGTGACTCCCAAAAGGAGAGCCAGTGTGCAGGGATGCACATGTAATCAGTGGCTTGGCAACTGTTCCACATGTCTGTTGTCAGGTGGATAGTTTGAACAGCACTCTTCTGCAAAGCCTATCCAAGCAATTCCAGCATGTCATGATGTAGTGCTGGAACAGCAACTCTGGTGAAATAGGACCGGCTGGGAACCTTCCATTTTGGGCAGATGGCTGTCACAAATTCAAGAAAACCAACCCCTTCTACAAAAGAAAACGGGAGGAGGTCCACGATAACATTTTAGCCAGCTTCGCTTTGTACAAACGTGCCATTGGGTGGCTGTGTTTGTACTGCCCCTCTGACCTAAAACATGCTGAGAATTGTAGGCTGGATTTTTTTCTTTTCTGGTGCCACTGATGCATTAGTCTTCTTGACGCCAGATGTTGTTAGGCTCAACACAAAGAAAAACCAAAGGAAATGATGGACAGAAAGTTGACAATACAAGTACTCACGCCCAGTCAACTGATCTGGGTTAAATCCATCACCGACCTTTAGCCCACTCTGCCACCCCAGTTCAGACATGGCCATATGCCGCACTTTTTTTCGTTGCGGTACTCTCTAGCCTGGTACCCCTTGGTGTCTCAGCTTGACTCTTACTCTTGTGCCACTGAGATGTTGCTGGTGAGGATGTGGGCTGTACCACTGCACTGCAGTGGACAGTACTACTTTGTGTACCAGAGAAAATCTCTTCTTCTTGTTCACCTTCCACCGCGATCGTATCTTCCATTTCTCCATCCCCACCAAGAGTAATGGGTGCAGTTTCTTGGCCGCTAAGGTGCGCCTCCCACTGGACCAAGTGGTGTTTTTTCAGATCGGTTGTTTGGCCTTCGGTACCATAATTTGTACCAAGCCTACCCCGACTAACACTGTGTCCACAAATGGAGCATAAAGCAATGTTCACCTCTTTCTTGCTAACTGAAAAGAAGTCCCAAACTGGGGACGTCACCTTCCTGGCACTGCTGCTAGTGCCACTTGCAATGCCGGATGAACTGGTAGGTGGGATTGAAGTTTGACTCTCTGCAGTACCTACTTCTATAGTGGTGGATGTACGTGGCTGCCAGCAAAATATGGAAGCTGAAGGTGGTGTTGGGGGTGTGATCTGTGTTGGTGGTATCCGTGCCACATCCCTCACAGCAATTTGGATGGGGTAATGTCGGTCTCCACTGGGGCGGGACTAATGTCCATGATGACTGGCTCGTCATCATTCCTCCTCTTCTACATCTACCTCCATAACGCTAAGGCTTTCTGGGTACCTTCCTTTTCCCTAGCCTTGTCTCGTGGCGTTTCTCACTCACAGACTGAGGTGGCTTCCAAGTGGCATCTAGATCATCAGAAGGGGGCTTGCAGAAGAAGTTGATGGACTAACCCTCCTTTTCCTTGCTGGGGATCTGGAAGACAATAGATCTTCTGAAAGAGTGGTTTGCTCTTCTTCTTCCTCTGCAGGAAACTCGATCTCCTGAACTTCCCCTACTTCGGAGGACCAACTACTATTGGGGGTGGTTGCGGCTGTTGTTACCCACTTATCTGAGTTTCCTGCATTGATTGGGTAGTGCTTTGTGATAATGATAAGTCGATTTCAACATCACTGCTCATCAGCGTTGGACTCATGATTAGACTGGCTGCATTTGTGACAGACATGGGCTTGGGCCTAACTTGTTGGAGTGGGTCCACTGATGTGGGGGTGCTGCTCCAAGATTGCTCTCCGGACACCGCTGCTGCAGGCACAATTTTTGGTTTCCCAAAAAAGGTTGTGGGCATCATACCGGTCTTGGTAAGTGGCAGTGCCTTCTTCTCACTGGCAACTTTTTGGGTACTGGATGTGGTACCTTTCTTTGGGGCCATCTTGAAGATGTCAGCAGCAGGCAGTGGTACAATTTGAAGAGATGCCTGTGGTTACATGTCACGTGACGCTGTGCGCAGAAGGACTTCTGTCTGGCAGTACAATGGATGATGTTGCCTCCTCCTCTTTTGTGCACCTAGAAGCAAAGAAGCTAGAAGAACATCAGTGAAACGTGGCATTCATTGTTGTGGTTCAATTACTACTAGTAGAAACAAACAAATATAATATATAACTTAGCATGTGGTTACATTTGTTAGTGTTATTAATATTAATAAATGTATTACCTCAGTTATGAACATATCAATACAGTGTAGCCATTTCTGAGACTTTGACAACAACAAGGGCTTTCCTGGTTGGTGTACTGTAGTGTACAGTACACTCAGGAAGGCTAGGATAGTAGAAGAACAAAAATACAAATGTTTCGGCCCGGTTTGGCACTGTGCATCGTGTGGGATGCAACATTAAGGGAGCTGCAGCTGACAATGGATGGAAGCAATAAGCCAAGAGGAACAAAAGAAAGAAGACATGCAGGTCTATGGCAAAAGCACTAAGACCACCACCACAAAATGGCCACCAGCCACATGGTCACTCATAACAACAACAAACAGGAGTCCTGGAAAACAATGAACTCAAGCAGGCCTATATGGACACAGACTTTACAAAATGGTCCCTTGCCACATAGGGAGGCTCAGCCAAGGCAATTGCTACCCCACCTTTACAAACACACTCTCACACTGGTCAGACAAAGGAAGGAGGCCTGCTAAACAACACAGCTTTAATGCAACAATGCCAAAAACAATAATCCATAGGACAAAAAAGGTTTGCAAGTTACAACCACACACATCCAACAAAGGCATTTATTTAACACACATAAACAAAATGAAATCCCAAAAAAAACATTTTGCATTTCAATTCAATGCCATCCATGCCCTAAATGCTTTTTAAATTCAACAAAAACCACAGAAATAGTTGTTTCATGCACCCATGAATAGCTCTGGGCCTACTGGCTAAACGGCCTATTGGCAGACTACTGAGCTAGTGAATTAAATAAATATTGCAAATTGATTTCAAAAGTTGGAGAAAATGTAGTGAACTTTGCAACATGTTTCCTCTATAAAAGAAAACTAGTAGAAAAATCATACACAAAGAAACAACTAGGCCCCTACTGAAACTACAGGCCACCCACCACAATACATTTTTAAAAAAACGATGAAAAGTACAAAAAAATGTAGGTGCAAAGTCTCAATCAAACAAGCAACACCAATTTTCCAACTTACTTGTGAAATCTCAAACCCAAACGCCCTCAAATCCAATGATATATGATGCAGCAGACCCAAAGAGGGATCCTTCCAGCTCCAAATCCAAATGAAAAGTGAACAGGAGATGGACAAAGCACTGGGAGGAGCCAGCTGGAAAAGAACAGGACGTTGGAGATTGGGGCTCTTCCTTTCTCTTCAAAACATTTTTTTTAAAAGAAAAAGGATTCCTCGTACAAAAAAAATAGCCAAATGTCAAACTGAGGAGTTTTTTAAAATCCAAATCATTATTTCGAGAAGGTTTTGATGCTGCTCGAGAGAGATTCTTCTCCAGATTACAAATTCTGTTTGTTCGAGATCGCAATCTTCACAAAACTTCCCACAGAAGTGCAATGGCGCGCCCAAATGATGTGTTCTTGATTGCACACTCTTACGAGACCGTGCGGCCGGCTGCCAAATCTCTTGGCGCTCGCAAATGGATGGGAAATCTCATTGCCGAACTCAGGCATCCTGGTAAGTCGCTCCCGCGTGCAGGAAAACGTATTTTGAGCATGCAACCACAAAAAAGCTCCGCTCCGTTGCAGAGCGCAGAGTTTTTCAGTAACTCCGTGTTCTACGTGGAACGTGGAGGTGCCAAAAATCCACAAACAGAGCGGATCTTATGCCCAGGGTTAGTTTTTCACAGCATTTGGCCCAGCCAAGCATCACACATCTAAGTGTAGACTAACACATCTTGGTACAAACTCTGCATCACCACTACTACCGGGGATTGTCACATGATAAGCTGACCATGTAAGCTGAGTGCATGAGATGTTTCTATATAATATGGCCTTGCTGGAAGGAACCATTTCCTCTCAGCTTGAAGACAGTGACAGTCAATGGCAAAGAGGCATGGGTACAATTCACATCCTCATTAGACAAGTATACTGTTGTACCAAAGGCTGGACTGGCTTCCTTTGAAAAATGATTGCTTCTCTCACTGCTTTACTCAGCAGCACCCCCACCATCATGGGTTGAATTTAAAGTGTGGTGGGCCTATGTCACTGTTACATTAGAAAATTTAGGACAGAGCCACCTTGTATTAAGACGTTGCAGACGATAGGAGAACAGTATTTGCAGGTCCAGCAGAGACAGACCAGCTGCTGTGTGGAGCCCAGAGTAAGAACACAAGTTTCTCATAGTAGTTTAAGATCTTTGAGTCTGGACTGCAGCAGCGCTAGCAGTTGTTCCATCGATCTATTGTACTGTATAGAACCTTTTAAGTTCCCTCAACCCTGCCTTCTCCTCTAAATGGCTGCTCACTCTCCTGGGAAGAGCTGTGACAGGCCTAAGTGGCAATGCCCTTAATGCAGCACAGTCACATAATGTTCTGCCACTGTAATATTTATTTTCTGACCCTGTCTTTTGGGAAACAGCACTCAACCACTCTCTCCTTACTCCATCAGCCCCTGCCCCTGTCTTTCCTCTCAAGAGGAGGCAGGATCTTGTGTTGGGTGAAGCCCCCAAATCCAAAATGCTGCCTACTACCGGATACAGTTTCCCTCATCTGTCTTGCCTTCCTGCAGGCACTATTATGCAGTAATGCTATTGATTTAACCTGCCAAAATTAACCGAGGGGAAACACCGGAATGTGTGGTGCGCACACTCCTACAATTACTATGCCCATTAAGCATTACATACTTGTAATTGCAGTATCTGTTTAGGGATCATCTATCACAGAACCTCTTGTAATCTAGGCCTAATATTTTACCCTGACTCCTTTTTGTAGCATCCTGCCATTCCCTTATGTCTGATCTTGTGTCGGGAATGCTGAGAGTGAATACTGTTATAGATTGTTGGTGTGTGATGTGAAGTGGAAGACATGATAAAGGGCAGTTGGTGGGAGGATGGAGTCCTGGCATGAACCAACTGCTATTGCTCTAGACTAAAGGTCTATCATGTACTAAAAACCATATCTCATACCTGAAGGCACCAGGCTCTTGTGTGAAGACCCTGCCCCCTAACTTTAATATTTTGATGATAAGAATGAGATGGGCCTATTCTGAAAAGGAAGATGGCCCTGTGACACTGGAAGACTAATCCAGGGTGGTCCATCCTACAAATTTAGCAGCAATTGGTATCAGCTCAGGCTGCTGGACAGAAACCCACTGAGTGGTGGCAAGATCTGGCTAGAACAAGGAACCAGTTGAGGAAACTGTCCCAGTGTATTGTCCGAATCTTAAGGATAGTGCTATGGAGACAGTGTTATATGGGCAGCACTGAAGAGACAATGCTATGGAGACAGTGGTAAGAGGCAGCACATCTTCTGTAAAATAAGCATACCTCTGTAATGATCCATGGAACATCAGGCATTAATATATTCTTCGCTGGTGATGTAATAAGGAACAGATTTGATGAGTGAGCAGTACAATTTCTTATGGTTATGTAAGAGCAGAGAGGCGCACACAATGAAGTCAATAGTATACGGGAGTCCAAAAAGAATTGTAGATCTTCGGTTCTTATTTGTAAAAGTTTTCTTTATTTTCATGTACAGTGGCACAGCCAACGCGTTTCATTCCCATTCGTGCCTTGGGAATTTCATCAGGGCTGCAAAAATACATTGACATGTATAAGTATTTATCAAATATTAAAAAAACGTTTGCCCAGAAGGGGCACCAGTCCAAGTCAAATTGCATCAACGTGCGCACCCATAGATCCAGATACATTAGCCAAGTTATACAATTACTAGGTGTCAATTTCAAATTTTAAAAATTACCTCGTGAAAGCATATACCCCCTCACCGGTACTATGCATTCACAAGGCCAGTCCAAGTTTCTTCACACTGGGAACAAGGATATCTGAATCACAACTTGTCTTTTTTTCTCTCTTCTCAAAGGGTCCGTATGACCCGAATACTTGCACATCTCGGGTGCCTAATTCTCCAACAGGCATGGTATGGTGTTTTTAATCAGGACCAAGCACTTTTTGGCTGTGCCGCTGTACATGGAAATAAAGAAAACTTTTACAAATAAGAACCGAAGATCTACAATTCTTTTTGGACTCCCGTATACTATTGACTTCATTGTGTGCGCCTCTCTGCTCTTACATAACCATTGGTCTGATATACATCCTCGGCAGCGGATGGTGAGAGTAGCCGCACCGCCTAATAATTTTGAAACAGACAAAGTGGATGTGCGAAACCTTAGTCAGCTGCTGGTTGCTTCTGTTTATTGTTTAGTACAATTTCTTAATTAAGGTGACTGTGGCGCAGGCTGGTCCATGCTGTAGCGTCCTACCAGCCCCGGTACTCATCAATAACCAAGCCACTCATGCAGAGCAGTTGTACATGTCTTTTTTGTGCTGCTTGTAAGCTAGTACTCAACATTCTAAGCCTGTCTTTAACTAATCTCTCCAATGCTTATGTCACAGTCCTATGGTGCACAGTGGGAACCAAAAGAGTTCCAGGCTTTCTTTATGTACAAGACAATACATGTCTTTGAAGGACTCTCTGCTCCTGGTTAGATTTTAGTGTACTGTGACAGTTGCACACCGTTTAGTTTGAATTCAAATATCACATGGACTGGGCTCATACATCATTCTTGAGACAGTCACTCCTCTGTTCAAAGGTATCATCTCAGCCTGCATAGCTAGAAGTTCATATGCTGCATGAAAAGCAGGAACCCTGTGACTGCGGGTCCTGACCAAGTTTGAGGAGGATATCTTGAAGTATCTGAGTAACCAGAGGAGATGGTGCAGCTCCTGCTAGCACTGTGGACAAGGTGATGGACAGACATCTTGTGACAATGCACAACACTTTGGAACAAGGCTCACCTGAAGTGGCCACGGAAACGAGAGGCAAGAGTCTGAAAAGTAAATCCCTACTTCCCACTATCACCTAGCCCGCCCATCAAAGTCAGAGCAAGACCAGTGTATAGGGGGAAGAGGGGAAACAAGGGAAGGAGAAAAATTAAGAAGGTCCCTCTGTGTGACTCTGGCAGAAAAGATTTGTCCCTAGAAATGTATGAGGTCCTGTAATCAAAGAACTAGAGTAAGACACTGCACAGGGTAGAGTAAAACAAGTGTGTAAACAGCAACTAAACATATATCAATCTTCTCTACATATTCCTTTCCCTCTTCCAATAGAATCCAAAAGAATTGTCTCAGGAGTCAAAATTAAGTCTGCATTGAAGAGATGAATAGCAAAACAGAGATAATCACAATGTGTACACTGTTCCTTTTATGCAATTTAAATGCACTAGGTAATGTGCTCACCATTGATAATGAACATAGAAAAAAGAAATGTAGCCCACAAATTAGTGCCTAATCACCAAACCCAATGAAAGGTATGAGTAAGCAACAATATAGAAAAATGCCAAAAATATGCAGGCTAAAGTATTTCTTGTCTCCTTAATCAGGAACCTTAATCATTGACTGCTATACATACATCAGCGCAGCCAAGAACATTGTAACAAAAAGAATACAGATGCCCATTTCAGCCATGGAGACCCAGTCAGAAAAGTAATACTCAGTATAAATATTAAACTTCTTATAAATGTGGCTGGAGTGCAAGCGCGTTGCCTCCACTAGTATGATGCTTTGCATAATTCTTCCTTTATTCATTGCAGGAGGCATTCCAGCTGAAGACACCGAATGGAGCATAGAGCCGTTAACCACAAAACCGGCGTGAGGCGGCAGGAGCCGACAGGACAAGTGCCACAGTGACCCAGAAGCAGGTCAGTGCACCCGGACGTGAAGGAAACACTCTCTCGAACTAGAATGCGAAGCGCTTTTTCCGTCCATACTGGTGCTTTTCTGCTTGCGCGGCTCAGCCCCTGCTGCATCTTGCAGCAGGGACGGAGCATTCCTAATACTATGTACATGAGAACTCTCCTCTCCGACAGGAGGGTGTAGTATTTGGGCACATAGCAGTTTAACTGGCTTGTGAGAAAGCCTCACCAATGTTTTGGATTGCAGACATGGTGGCAGAGTGATAGCTCTGGCCATGTAGGCATTGACATTGCGAATTAAGGTTGTAAGCTGATGTTTGATTGTGACAGGTCTGGAGACTTTGAAGAAAGACTACCATAGGTCTCCTTGTTAACTTAGAAATAGGGGTAGGACTATCTCCAAGGACTTAAAAGGTAGAAATGAAACTGTATTTCACTTTCTCTTCAAATGGTTTAGCATTTACTCCTTTCGGTATTGGTTAGGCAACCAATCTGGGTTTTATTTGTCTTTCATCTGCCCTTTCAGTTGCATGTTGGGAGATTGATTTTTACATGGATTTAATCAAAGGCCGGTTTCTTAGCAATCTAACAGTCACAGTGGTATATCTTGGAATAGTGGACATTTCCCTTTTCCCCACCTTTTGTCTTTCCTCTCGTTCTATAGCCATATATCCATGGACCAGTTGGTCACAAGTTTTACAATTACCATCACACACTTCTAGCAGATGTATTTTACGGTATGAGGTTATCTGTAATTCCTGTAAAACATGGATTCTTTGTAAAATATGTAATTATTGTATTTTTGTTTATAGATACTCCTGATGAAGGGTCTTTGTATGACCCGAAATGTATTGGGTTGAATTGAATTGCCAGCTATAAGAGAAAATTGTGATTATTTTTCATGAAAGATTCTTGGAAAAGAAATTCAGCTTTTGAACAAAATCGACTAGATTAAAGAAACGTGATTCATCCAATTAACTTTCTACTACATTGTTTGTTTATTTCAATTGAATTTATTGTTTTTTCATTCTAATTAAGAATATTCATGTAAATGTTTGCAGCCCTTCTTGGGACATTGTATTGCGTACTGTGTCTAGAAAATAGGTTCTACTCATTTTGACAATACATACACACAGGGCTAGGGTTGAGCCCTCTCACAGGGTGCACACAAAGATATCAAAACTCTACAAACTGTTTTAAGTTTGAATTGAGATTCGAGTGAAACCCAACCATTTCAGTCTCTATCAATCTATGCAGATTAAGCACTTTCTATGACCAGGCATGTCACCAGCAATTGGGATGGGGTTGTGGGACATTTTGGAGTGCTGGACTCGATTTTGTGTATGAGAGTGTAGTTCAGTGTGTTGTCCTTTTGGGGGTTTGTGTGTTGCTTCTGGAAGATAAAGAAAGTGTGAGGGTTTGTTGTATTGGTGTCACCTGTGTAGTTTAGTAATGTGATGTGAATGTCTGGGAAATGTTTGCATGAATGTGACGACAAATTTTGTGTTGGCTTTTGGACAAGAAAGTTTGAGTTAAGGTAATGTATGGTTAAATTTTCAATTTTTGTTTTATGTGCCTTAAATGTGTAGACGTAAGGATGAATGAGAAACACTTTCTTGAAGGAAACCTATGGATTCAGTGCCCTATCATGTGACTGTGTGACCATTACTATTTGTCTCTGATGCATACATGTTGTACTGATATTATTGTGAGTGTGGCAACCCTGCTAGGTACAACTTATTGCATGTTAGACTAACACACTTACAGTAATGTTTCCTCATTACAGCAATGTCCGAGATTGTCACGCAGTGAATGGTTACAGGTAGGCCCAACCTACGGGAGAAATTGAGGCGGGTCAATATTAGACAAACAAGCAATTCAGTCACAGCAATACAAAAGATCAGGAGTAGTGCTTGATGCTCACAAAAGAGTCACAAGTTTTGTTATCTATGCATGGATACATCTAAATCACCTAAAATAGCTCCAGATAAAAGTTATGGTTCCATACTGTAAAGAATCTAAAAACTCAGGGAGTTTCATAATGAAAATTAGAACAAGGCAAGGGAAAGTCAAGTAGGAAGGTGTCAGCATTTCAGAAGCTCAGTCAAGAGTCTTCGATGGGTCAGAGAATAAGTGTTAGCCTAAGCCACACTTAAGACATAATCAAAGGTAAGAATTGAGGTCTATACAGCTCAAAGTCTTTCAAGCATTCAGGGGAAAGTCTGTGAAGGGATGTCAGAAAGGCTCTGAACTTCAATGGTGTGAACACTAAGTTATAGCACACAAGAATCTTCTAGGTAACACCCTTTTGTAGGCATCATCGGGGTTTCATTATTCTTGTCCATTTCTCATGATGCAGACTGAAACATCAGAGAAAAATCTCACACTGGACATGGGAATGACATCTCCTTCTCATACACAGGTAAATTGCAACATTGATGAATAGGCTTTTCAGTTGATGCTCTGCCTCCTCATGTTCTTTTTGTAAAAAGACTTCTTCTGAGGCTCTCTCATTTAACGCTAGTACAGTAATGTATCTATTCTCAAACTAACAATGCATGTGAATACCTGCAAGAAATGTCACTTTAGCAGACAATGAAAAAAAGTATTTGCGCAGCATGGTGAATTACAGGTCTAGTCAGGACAAGTTAAAGTAGTAATTCAATGGTGCACATTTAATATGAGTGTGCACATTTAAACACAAATGTATATACATTTTAGTGCATAATATTCCCATTACATGTAACACATAGTACATCTTTAATATAATCATATGTAGGCATGGCTAGAAACTACATTTATATCAAGTATATGAAATATTAATGCACACATTACCTACTTTCTTTATCTTTTTTAGTGAAATCACATTCTGCATATATGGTGATGGTTTCTTTCCAGTCATCAAAACAGCAAATGCCAATTAATGAATTAAGGCACATATTATGTAACTCAAACTCGTTTTATAGTGAGTACCTATATACTAAGGTGGATTTTTTGTTAATTCCTCATTTGATTCAGTTAAAACATATAGTATAAGTAAGTTCACTCATCCTACAATAAATGAACTCTAAAATATTGATGTGAATTGCAACACTTACATTAATTGTTAAACCACACAAGAAACCTGTGCTAGGTGCACATTCATTTCATATGTCTATCAAGTATTTGTGACGTTTAAAGGGTGGGAAATGTTGCATACACCAATTCCCCCTCTGATGGAGACTCAAGCATTCACATCAGTGTCTTATCAGAAGGACAAATCGCATTCTGGTTGTTTTCATCAGCTTTCTTCTAGAGTCCTCCAGAAATGTCATGTCATCATAGTATTTGCTCTGTCTATCTTCCAGTTCCTCCGGCTTTCTTTCTCTCTACTCCCTTCTTCACTTGCACATATTTGTATCCCTCATAGATTACAAACAGGAGCAATGCCAAAAGATCAATTATTACTAAGAGTTTCAAAATGCTTCAAACAATTCCACTACCTAAGTTTCCAAACCATCTGCCTATAGCAGATAATACATTCCCTATAGCTTCCCCAGCACCTGTTGCTGGTGTCCCTTTCAAATCTTTGTTTAAGTCAGTAATGTTGCTAATGTATTTTTTCAAGTCCTTACGTCCGTATGAAATGTGGGTACAACATTGTTGAACCTTTAACATCCGACAGACTCCACCCTCATTTGTGAGAAGCATGTTTAATGCAATTCGATATTGCAAAACCTGGGAAATGATTGCAACCATTTCTGAGTCTATAACTAAACCTCCTCCAGCTGTACTGCTGGATAACTTATCTACAGTAGAAAGCTTTCTAATCTAGTGTGAGTTGAGTATCACTCCTAAAGATGGTATGAGAGCACCAAAAATGTCACCTACAATTTCACTAGCACCTCTTTTTGTTCTCACATGTTGCTCCCTTGTTGAATCATCAAGTTGTCTGTTGGAGGGAGCATTTTTTAGGGGGCACGGGGGCACTTAGGATCTTCACCGAATGATCGAGGGAGGGATTTAGGGGCAAAAGGGGCACCTTAATTTGAGGCTGGCTGCACGGGAACGCTCAATCTAAAATGAAGAAAACAGATGTGTGGTCATGAAAACCAAGCCAAAAGGTTCAAGAGATTTATTTAGAAGGTGCAACTTCAAGAATAAGGCATTTAAAATATAAAATATAAAATATAATGACCTCGCATTCCCAGAGATCAGACTCAGACTCAGATCAGAAGGCACTTTTAAATGGAAGCATTGAAGCCATTGTAGAAAGAGACGTTTCAGCTAACACATCTATAAATGCAACATAAGTAACATGATTTAAACCTAGGAAAATGTTCTCAGAATGCAAAACACATTTGAACTAAAATGCCGGGAATACTCACGCTTGAACCTAAAAAAAATCAGCCTTGCACGTGAAATATAGGCATTAAATTCTCATTAGGAAAACACCAATTTGGAGACAAAATAGCATACATAGCATATACTGCAAATATATTGGCAAGTTAAATTGTATCTTAAAATAAAAAAACAAGAGCTCTTGGGAACCACCCACACCCGCCTGCCATCTACTAACAGACAGGTGGGGTAGTCCGACGAGAACTGTGTGGGCTCCCCTTTTATACTCTCTAAGGCTATGAGAAGCGCCTACAGTAACGTCATCTCACACCACCTCTACCTACGTCACTTATTGCATGGTTTGCACATTTATTAGACATGGTTGTGCTTTTTCCACTAAATGTGGCACGTAGACAAGGTGAAAGGTTATATTCACAGGCCAAGCGCTTGTCATAAATTGCATAGGGCAAGCAGAAATATATACATATATGGATATATGTCCTGGTTATTCATCACCCTAGCTTGACGTGGCTGCGGTGGCAACTTCTCTATTTTCATGTACAGACCCAGGATGTGACGAGCCATATGTCAACACAAAAGTGAGACATTGAACTCTGTGCCAGTGAACTTCGCGCACAGGTGTTGTGGGGGCTCTGTAGGCTGGAGCAGGAGGCCTCGCTGAGAGAGGCTGGCTGTGATTCTTGATCAGACAAGCTCAGAGCATGCTGTTCAGTAAAGATGGGTGCAGAAGTTTGGTCAACTTAACAACAGGCCTACAAAGTAGGCTGGCATGGCCTACGTAGGGGCTCATACTTCAGGTGTGGGCAGAACGGGCCTGGGGTACCCCATGATAAAAAATAGACCCTCTGTCATTCCCTCCTCTTGTTTATTTATTGAACAAAATTCTTAAAGCATACCTTTCAGGTCTTTGAGGTATTACGGAATGGCAGCAGACTCCATTTAGCGTAGCCCTATTGTTGTTATCTCTACAACTTCTATAAGTGCTATGTTATGCACTATCCCTGTTCTATCTTTGCTCTCCCTTTGCAAATTATGCTTTTCTCAGGAGGTGCAACCGCTACGGACCTGATGTGCTGACTGAAGAGCATGCCATACATTAGGACAGACAGGTATGACATTGTAACGCATGCTGCTTTCTGTGTGGGAGACCGGTTGGTGCAAACATAACATCCTGCCCTAACAACTGTCCCTCTGTCTCATCTTTATCAATGGCTATTGATTCAATTTGGTACACTATCTCAATTTCATTTAAGCAGTGTCTCAGGTGATGGAGCAAGTATTCGCACATAACGCGACTTGCTTGATTTCAGTGCTCTCGACATAACGTTAATATACTAATCAACATGTGTTGTCCTATTAATATTGCATTACATGACATCTAAGTGAAGCTTGCATATGTGCTTTTACTAATGATAATCCGCTTGCATTAATATAGCTTCTGCTACGCTGGATTTCTTACTGCGCATGTGACATGACATACTCTCTGCTTTTGGAGGGAATCTTTTGCTTCTGCGCACTAGAACTAAGATGGCTGCTCCATGTCCTCACATGCAAGAAGCTTGCACTGCTGCTTTTGCTAAGCTGTTCGTTCTGCTTAACTCTAACGCAATAGTTATATATAAAATAATGGGAATAGAGTAGAGATAAGTGGTATACAGTGCATTCATTTAGTCTTGTTCTAAAACTGTTTCTTTTCTATTCTTTCATGTAATCACGCTTCTGAGCCTGAAATGTACCCGATACTCCATTTTTAAAACCCACTGCACTCCATATTGAAACCTTTGAGCCTGCGCACCAGAGTCTGAAAACCAGCAAGTCATGGCATTGAATGAGTGCCAGGGACAGTCTTGACAAAGATGCACCTGGGAACTTCACCTCCTGAACTCTACAGAGGAAACAGAATTGTTAAATGGACTACTTTGTAACCGACATTGATACATTCACTGCTGGGTGGAATAAAACATACATGGGAAAATAAATTGATGGGCGGGAACGCAAACATTAATATTCATTCTAAAAAGTTTCATTTTCGTATGGTGTGATGAACTCTCCTCATTCTTTGTCCAATCAAAATTGGGGATCCTTACACTTGCAAAATTGGGGGGTGGTACACTGACCTGGAAAATAGTATAACTATGGTAGGCTTAGATAGATAATTTGTCCGACTTGTCCGAATAGCTGACCTGTCACTGACCCAATGCACTCAATAGGTGATCGGGAGCAGAGGTAATGGCGGAACCCTCTGTCAGAAGGTTCGAAACCCAGATCGGGGTTTGAGAGCTGAAGTGCTGGCGAAGCACTTTGTCAGGGAAATCGATAACTCATTACCGGGTTCTGGCTGTTAGCTGCAGAGAGGGAGTAACGCAGGCTTTTCATCTTTAACTGCGGGTGCTGGTCTTAGCCCTTGGTGGTCCTGTCCTGATCCAATTTGACTTTACCTGTCCTGATTCTGATCCACACCGGCTTGCCTTTATGGTGCCTGCACTTTTGGGGTTCTGTCCTTTAAACTGACCCGTGGCCAGGGTTAGTTCTTCACACCATTTTGGGTAAATCTTCAATGTGGGTATGTCGTCGTATTGTTTCCTTCTCTCTTCCCACCCTAATGTCAAATGCGTAAAGACTGCTTTTTAAAAACTCTGCATATTTTCATTCTAATCGTTATTTTCCTAATTGAGAATTTTCTATTGTTCAATGCTTGGATTAAGACTTTCAAGAAATTTAGATAAAGAGTTTTAAACCTTTCCCGAGTTGTGGTAATTATATGAGTGCAAATTGTCAGGGTTTAGCCCTTGCGTCTGCCTAAAACTACAGTTCCCAGGTAAAACGGGCCTGAACTACAATTCCCATGAGCCTCTACCGCCGACTGGATTTAGCGCGGTCGGGACGATTGTGCAGCGCTCGTGATTTGTTGTTTGTCAGCGGGAGCTGCCGCTCTTGTTTTCCGGAGTTCCGTGTAGCGATATTCAGAGGAGCGTCTGCTGAATTAAGGTGTTCGTCAATTGGGTATCGTTACAAACAATTCTTGACCTTGCACATTTGGTTTGTTTAGATCGAGCGCTATCCGCTCGTTACCTTGTTCGTGTGAGCCAGTCATTGCTCTCATTGGGGTTCTTTTTGCTTTCCTTCGTCTTTCCTGGCTAGGGGGGAACTGGTTGTTTACATTTAGGACCTGGTTTCAAAGGGCTATTGGATTCAAGTGGCGGAGTGCTGGGGGAGTCCTCTGCATTGCCGTCATGAAGACATGACGCTCGTTTCTATAACGGTTGTGGAATACAAATGCCAAAGCGGACGGCAGTGGTAAAGACACTACGCCCTACCGTATTTGGTTTCGAATTGAACCTTGAAGGATTGTTTAATGCATTCATCGGTGTAGATGACGCAATCTGTACCGGTTGCATTGAAACAGGATCCAGCACTCTCCTTACTGTTCGTTACTTTATTTTCTTGTGATGTGCTGATAAGCTGGATATTGTTCAAGACTCGATTGACTGTATTGGTACTTATACTTTGAGTGAACACACTTCTTGGGGTACGTTACTTATATGAGTAGCACATACATTGGGCAGTGTGGCGATGGATGCAGTGTGTGCTAACTGAGCTCCTTGTGCTATTTAGGGAAAAGAAGGCAAGGAGAGTACCGTCGCTTGGATGTTAGGAGTCATAGACAGCACAGGTGACACCTTACTTTTAGCGAGACATTATTGAGAGTAGGATAAGAAAGTGTACTAATCTGTTTGTTTTGTTTTACAGCTTCCTTTCCCTGCTGTCCCTTCCTTTCCCTCCCTGGGTTTTCCCCTTTGGGGTTTTTCCCTCACCGTATCGCTCAAATACCCTGTGTTTCTATGTTCAGGGTGTTTGGGAGGTCCGGAGGTGGAGCTTATTACTGCGAGCGAATCCTGCAGAGTGCCAACCTGACACAAATGTTATTGTCCTACCGATTATTCGAACTCCTTTGATCCCTTAGGACTTTAGGTACCGATGACGAGGATTGGTAAGTCAATGGTATAGGTCCTACATGAAATTTTTAAATCACTGATTAGAGTAAGTGCACAGGTTACCTGATTAAATCTCATCATATGTTTATGGGCCCAGGTGAGTATGGTAATTTGAGTCGGGTGACCTGCGCACTCTATCACAGGTATAACACTGTGATCACAATACACCATAAGGAACTTAGGGCTAGATGTAGGTAAACGTGAAATACCGATTCCTTAATACCGAATTTTACCGATTTGGTAATAAGGAATTGGTTTTCCGATGTACGGAAAGATTCGGTAAAAATTACCGAATTGGTATTAATCGGTAAAAAATAGCGATTCTGAAGGTTTCGGTAAAAAAAAAAATCCGAAACCCCAATACCGATTCGTAAATACCGAATCCAATACTGAATCAGTAAATACTGATTCAGTAATTTAAATATTCAGAATTTATTGAATCAGCCAATCCTGTGCATCCCAATTACCTCCCAAACAGGAAGTGGCCACACCCAGGCAGCTGCACTGAACCTGGAGCTGACTGTGAGGCAGGTAGCTGATCAGAGGAACCAAGAGGAACACAGCCTCTCTTTGCAAAAAAAAGAAAGACTAGCAAAATGCAAACCAGGAGAGAGAGAAGGAGGAAGCAGAAAGAAAACGAAAACAGAAGTTTAGCGAAAAGGAGCTGGAGGTCCTCATTAAAGAAGTCACCAAAGACCATGAGAAGCTGTTTGGGCGATTCAGAGCAAGATTAATGCCATCGGGGTCACCCAGCGCTCCATTGAGGACATAAAGAAAAGGTGGTATGGCCTGAGGAAGACTGTGAAGTCGAGGATGGCGGAGAGGCAGAGGCAGGCCAGCAAAACTGGTGGAGGGAGGAGCAGAGCACCTGCACCAACAGCCCTGGAGCTCATGGTTAAGTCCACCCTCCACCCGGAGAGTGTGAGTGGGATTGGTGACGCAGACAGCTCTGCCAGAGCTGCCAACAAACAAGGTAAGATGCATGCACAGCATTCTGTGCACCCCCCTCTCCAACCCCAATCCCCTGAGAGGCATAGGTACTCCCACTCCAGTCCATGTTTCACTCATAACCTGCAATGCATTATGGGAGATGTAGTCATAAGTAACACATGTTCAGAACAGTCAGTCTAGCAAACCCAAAGGCATGTGACAGCAATTAGCAAGCAGAGGACAGTCAGTGTGATTGGCAGGAATAATGTTTAATGCAATGCAAATGCCCCCAGATAAGTGAGTATATCTACATTCTGTCTTTACAGGTGAGACACCTCGCAGTGCAGCAGAGGGGAGCAGAGGGAAGGCACCCAGGCCAGAGGGGAGACAACAGGAGGAGGAGTAGTCGCCTGCAGAGCACACAACCCCACCACCACCACCACCACCAACAACGTCTCAGGCCCCACAATCACCACAGCTCCAGACAACGCCGCCATCACCATCAACACCATCACCACTGCCACAATCAACACCACCACCACAGTCAGGCAGGAGGCATGCCGGGGCCACCCTCCAGCAGATGGAGGTGTCGGAGGAGGAGAGCACAGGGGGCCAACAGTCAACATTGGCTGAGGGCGGCAACATGAAAGATCAGAGTCCCCATCAGAGCACGCCCACACATCCTCCAGACGCCGCAGGGCAAGGGCAGCCAGTCCTCCAATCCTGGGCCAAGGTGACAGTGTGTTCGCTGGGCTGGAAGGCAACATGATGAAGGTCCAGCGCCTGCAATGGAGAGCGATGCGAACAGTTCAGTGGGAGATGTCACACATGAATGCGCACATGCATTGCATCGAAAAGGGCATCAGTGCAATTAACAACACCATGTCTGAGGGCATGAGTGACGTGGCGTTGGCTGTGATGCAGCTCTGTAGCAAGTTTGAGGAGGAACGCCTGTCTAGCCGAAGGAAGAGGCAGAGGCTGGATGCATACACCAAGGCGGTGTACCGCCTGTCCACTGCTACCTCCTTCATGTGCAGACGCTCAATAGCCATGCAGGAGGAGATGGCACACTGTAGTTGGGATGTGGCTAGGGGGATGGTCACAATGACCTCAGCACTTGAAGTACTGCAAACAGAGAAGGTGCCACTACAGGAGATGGGGGGACAGTGAGGAGGCTACTAGCCGTAATAGCATTAAACCCTCTCCCACCAAGACCAGGAGGCGCAGCAAATGACATAGCGCTGCCAAGGAATATACAGGCAGTGCAGACAGTGGGGCCAAGGAACGTGGCAGTGCAGCGCGTGGGCGCAAGAAATAGAGCCAGCTATGGTTGTACATCAATGGGTGATGTAACCCATGGGTGTAGGGAGACTGTTCCAGATCTTGGTGGTGTGCACTGGTCATTAAACACCATCATTCAAAAGTAGTAACTGGCTATGTCTCCTTACTCACTCAGAAATAGTTACGTGTTATCTCAGCCTGTCTGTGTCTCCCATCCGGTGCTGCTGCCACACCAGCTGCGCGGACCTCTGGCAGTGAATTGGCCTCACCCTCGTCCTCAGAGTCAGTTACTTCCACTGCTGTTCCTTTCTTTGTGGCAATGTTATGCAGCATTGCACATGTTGCTATTATTTTTCAGCAGATGATGGGGCGGTACTGACGTGCACCTCCACTTTTGTGGAGGCAATGAAACCTGCTTTTTAGCAGTCCAAAGGTGCGCTCCACAACGTTGCGCGTGCTTTTATGTGCCACATTGTATCTCCTCTCCCTTGGGGTGGATGGGTTGAGGTATGGAGTTAGTATGAATGACCGGAGGGCATATGCGCTGTCACCTAAATGGGAAAGAAAGTGCCATTAATTTGGGTCACCAATATGTTAAACCAAGGTATACATCAGGGTGTGTCACATTGATTTACCTAGTAGATATCCTTCTCCGAATTCACCAGCAGCCAGATATGTATAGATCCCACTGTTCCTGAATATGTAGGAGTTGTGGGTACTCCCTGGGAATTTGGCCACAATTTCAGTAATGTTGAAGTTTGCATCACATATCACCTGCACGTTGATGGAGTGAGTGGATTTGCGGTTGCGGTATATGTATTCTGTAGCTGCAGGTGGGCAGATTGGTATGTGGGTCCCATTGATGCAGCCTATTACATGTGGGAACTGTGCCTTTTGGTAGAAATACAGCTTGGTCTGCCGCAGCTCCACCTGTGTGCTGGGGAAGCGTATGTAGTGATGCATTCTCTGCATCATGGCTTCCAGAAAGGAGTTAAAGAAACTGGACAGGCAGCTCTGTGACCCACCACCTGCTGCGGCTATCACACTCTGGTAACTTCCTGATGCCAGGAGGTGCAGACAACAGAGTACCTGTACATGGGTGGGTATTGCGTGCGCCCTTGGTGTCTGATGCTCCAGGTATGGTTGCAGGTCCCATGTCAGGTCAAGGATGGTGTGTGGGTGAAGCCTGTACCTGTCATGGATTTCTGGCTCAGTCATTTTGAACAGTGTGACACGCAGTCTGTACACACGCTCTTCCCGTCTCCAAACCCTATGTCCTTTTGCTCGCAAACGTAGCCGCTTTGCTATGACGTAGAGGGCCGCCATTGTGTTCACACTGTTGCATTTTGGGGCTGTTTTTATGCACTACACCTGATTACCGCCTGCTCTGGGTCAGTGGTAATTACCGATTCTTTAATAATGAATTTTGTCAAATTCGGTAATACCGAATTTTGCTACATCCCATTACCGAATTTTTACAGATTCCTTATTTACCAATGGCATTCGGTAATACCTACATCGCACAGGGCTAAATACCGTTCGGTAACGCAGAAATTGACTGAATTTCGGCTTTATCGACCGGTATTTAGCCACCTACATCTAGCCCATAGTCATTACAATAGTAGCAATGGGGGTCAATGCTGCTAGTACCTACCATGAACATTTTCTCTAATTGTTTTGAAAGTCTTGAGCAAATCTTGAGGCATTGTTCCAATCGTTGGTAGGTTTGGCTTGTGTGGCTAGTTGGAACAATGTCTTATCTTCTGCTGCACTTGTACTCTTTAAAAAAAAAGTCTGCTGAGTAATTATGTAGAGCCTCAGAGATGCTACCTGTAAACAGAAAAAGTAACCGTTGGTGCCTGTCTTCAAGTAATTTGAGAGGTTTGCAAGCACTTCTATTACTTAGGCACATTCAATATGAAGAGAACAAAGTGATGAAGAGGTAAAGATGTCTCGTTGTCGCAACTTGTAGACTGAGGGGTTTGGGACATTGATGTTTCCAGACTTTCTTTAGGTGATGTATCCTTGGGGCCCACCTACACACTCTTCCTTTCACTGACGTGTAGTTGTAGCACGTACAACCCTTCAGGATCAGCTTGGGATACCATTCCCACTTGGTAGTTTCCATGGAACACATGTAGTTTCTGTGTGACTCCTTGCCCCTTGCACAACCCCTCAATCACATGTGAGATGAATGCCGGTCCAATGTCAAAATGCAAAATCAAAGGGACTTAAAAGCGCAGTATGAACTCTTTCAGAAGGCATTTGGCAACAGTTTGTGCATTGCTGTTCGTGGATTGGTATACCTCAGTCCATTTGCTGAATATGCACACAATAACCAACACATACTGGTAGTTGGAGTAGGGGGGTATGTTGATGAAGTCCATTTAATATAGGGAAATGAAGTGGCCGGGCAGGGGAAGTCAGACCATGGGAGCAAGCATTTTCGTTGGTAAGCATATCTTTCTATTTGGGCCTATCTGTAGTCCCTCTTCTGTTTGCCTCCATCCTCCCCTGTTCCCTTCTTCCTTTTCTTCCACCCCTTTCAATATTATACTTAGGGTCATAGTGCATAGCATATCATCATCCTTCACCTTTATACCATTATATCAAGTGGAGTAGAAGCAATTTGAACAATTGTGTACTCATAATCAGGTAATGCTATACCTTTTTGTACATCTGCATCAATAAATTCTTTACCAATTCATACATAGTCCTTGGAGGAGGTGTGTGTAGCACATTCTACAATTGAAACTTTGGTAGCAACAAGCCCTAAAATAGTTGATCCATAAAATCGTGCACACTGCATTTGGTGGCCAGCTGAGGTAAGGAGGGAACTCCAAATGAAGGAAAGAACCTAAGAATTATACTGGCATCCTTGTATAAGACTTTACAAAGAAATTCATTATCTCTAAAAGCAAAGGAAGAATTAAAACATGGTATTATAGTTTGGCCCAACAGCAAACACAGGTGGAAATCTCTGTCACAGTAAACTTGTAGGAATCAAAACACTCCCAGTTGTCAAACTGTGCCCAGGGCAAAAATTGTTCATGCAAATAATTGCAGAAGGTTGGAAGCAAGACTGATAATTCTTTGCTTTTAAAATAGAATGTTCCCAAAACAAAAATGCAAAAACATTTTGCTAAACTACTGGAATAAAGTAGAAAGGTACCATTTCTTTGCAAAAAATAAACAAGCATTGGTAAAGCCAATGAAATTGTTGGTCAGCCTTTTGGCTTTGCCAATGCACAAAAGTGCACCCATGTCCTTGTATTATGTGCAGATATACAACTTTTGTGAATTCACAAGGCTACAGAAGTAAGCCAAGAAATAGTACTCCTAGAAAATATTTGTGAAATTTAGTTAAGCATGAGTAAATATGCAGGTGTAGATTTGCTCAACCGACAATCTGAGTTATTACAAGTTTCTAATACTCCTAACCTTTGTAGTCCCTGGCGAATGCACTGCATAATGCATTTTAGCACATTCTACCTTACACTCTATATTGTTACAACAATATTCTCCTCAACTCTGAAGAACCTAGGAATAAAAAACATTAACATACATACTCATTATTTCATTACATATAAAACAGCACTTCTCCTTGCGCCATTAAAATAGTCAAACCCTTTAAGAACGCAATACACCTAGTGCTATGTATATATATACATCTGCTTGTGAAGATGGCAGTGTTCCTGTTGTGGCTGATCACCTGTCCTCTTCCTCTTTGGACTAAGGAATGACTGGGCCCTTCTCCTTCTGCCCGAACACCTGAGTAGAAAGAAACTTCACAGCGCGCGTTATCTTATTTACATGTCTTATTTCATAACTTCATTGCCACTGTGTGGTCTAGTTGATGTGACCTATACATATATTAATTGTTCAGGGAGAAGCATGTGGGGCGGTAAGTTGTTGTAAGAACATTTTAATATTTGTGAGTGAAAACAGGTGATCCATGAGCAATGAACTATTTTTGCTTTCTTTAAATTATTTATTTATTTATTTCCCCCCCTCAATTGTGGCGCTTGTTTTGCGCTTATTTACTTCTAAGCAGTTCTGTTCTGGCATTGCTGAAAGTTGTTGCTGCTTTAATATCATGATGGACACGTTGTCTAGCTGTCATCCAAACGTGTGGGAAAATGTAGTAGGCCTGAGCCTGTGGCATTATAAATATTTCCTATTTGTATTTTATTTCTAACCAGACAAGATGTGATGAAAGCAATGGCATTGAGCCTATGTAAGCAAACATCCCAAAGACAGGAAATCCAATACACTTCATGGAGACGCAGAGAAGACCCCAATAACAATAATTTTGCAAAACCTCTAATCATTTATTAACTAAGAAAGCGAAAGAAGAACCCAAACATTGTACTCTAATAGTTCCCACGTGATAGAAACTTTTAAGGGAGATAAAAAACTTGCAGTGGTTGACCTGCAAAATATTTGCTATCATCTGCAACTGTAGTTTTAAAAGGCCTCTTTAAATCCACACATTTTTATTCTGACAATATTGTAATACTGAGCATTGCTTACTCCATGCATACGTCCTTTAAAATTGAAATCTACTTTATATCTGCACATATTATGTATTCTTTTGTATTTTCCTAGCACTGGGGCCTGTGTGCCTATGTAATATTGGCGTGGTGTCTACCTGTAGTAATCTATTCCTACAAATCTCTGGTTGTCTCATATTTTGAAGGCTGCACACAGCTGTGCATATCCGAAAACGTATTCCTTACCTCCTCTCACCCATCTGCACATAAACAAATACATATTCCTTCACTAACTGCACAACGTGAAACCTGAAACACTGTATTCAATATCGGCTTCCCCCGTTACCAAATTGTGTGATCCTAGGCAACTCATTTCTCTTGTTCACTTCCACAGACCAACGTATTTTTACACGTACATATTTTCTTTCTTCTCAATATCATTGTTCGCTGACAACCACATGAAGTCTGTTTCCTGTCTGGCTCTACGCCCAGAATCTGTTGTCGGCCTGAAATGCTACTTCTGAAGGCAGTCCAAGAAGATATCTATTGACTTTTCAGCACCACTTAATATCTAACAACATGTCTTCTCTAATTGTAATATGCAAAGTATATATAGCTTATTTTAAAATAACATGGCTTCCTTGTAAAGCGCACCTTCACTCAGAATGGTATTTTGACGATAAACAGCAACTCAATGGTACACATTTCATCCACCTCAGAAGGATGAAATGCTCAATAGACCTAGTAGCATATGAACCTGTGACTAGTAAGTCAACCAAAGGCTCCCACAAACTCAACCCACGTTAATTATGTGTCATGCACATTGTGTAAACGCCATATATTCTAGTCTTTTGCTCTTAAGGGCCTACATTGATGTATTGGACCTACATTTATCCAAATCGAATTGGGATGTAACTAGTATGCATTCCATTCCATTGTTTTATCAATGTGCCTGCCTCGGCTGCTGCTGATTTTGAGAGGTAGGAGTACATTATTCTGTATTTAATTGCTCAGTACTTCAATATTTGGTTAATCTACAGTGTGAATTATAATTGGCCATCCAAATAGAGAGCTATTCATATGTATTTGAAACTGACAGTATCTTCTTTTATGCAAGGAAACTATGGGGCAGATGTATCATCCGTTTTTTTTGTCGCAAACGCTGCGATTCGGAAAATAGCAGCGTTTGCGACAAAAAAACGGGATTTGGAATGTATCATTCAAAAAGCCTCGCAATATTAAGGAATCGCTAATTTAGCGATTCCTTAACATTGCGAGGCTTTTAAGAAATGGCAAATTGCGATTTAATATTTGAAATGTATCAAGCATTTCAGTGTTGTGATTTTTGACTAAGAATTCGCAAATTACCATCAACTTGTAGTTGGTGGTAACTTGCGAATTCTTTTCAAAAAGCACTTTTTTTAAATTCTAAAGGTGCCATATGACGCTCATACATGCCCTTAGGGCATGTATGTGCGCCATATGCGCACACATATCAAATTCAGGGGTGCAGCAGGGTGTCCTTAAGACACCCTTGCACCCTTGAAATTATTCTCAATTTGCGATTAGCTAATTGCTAATCGCAAATTGAGTATAATTTTACATTCATTCCTATGGGCCTCCTGGCCCATAGAAATGAATATGAAATTATTCCTTAATTGCGATTAGCAATTTGCTAATCGCAATTAAGGAATTCTAAGGAATCGCTAATAAATAGCGAAATTCTACATACATACCATTTTGCACTTCTCAAATAGCGATTCCTTAACAATCGCTATTTGAGAAGTGCAAAATGGTATCTTGATACACCTGCCCCTATATTACTTATCTTGATGGCATTTTCTGTCTTTTAACATTGTGGGCCACAGAAAATTGTATGTACTACGTTAAGCCTATGATCCAAAAATATCAAAGGAAATAGCTCCATTTGACCTGGTATTACATCTTCTATTATTGTGCTCTGGGCGGTAAGGGATGGCAGTCCTTGACCTCACCTTATTTTGTAATTTTTTCCTTTATGTGGCTGGTCTATAATTTGATGCTGGGCCAAGTCTAGGTTGTAATAGCAACCAGAAAACGTAAAAATGTGGCTGTGTGTTATGGCGAGAAATGCATGCGAAAGCATTGCAAATAGAGAGAAGGTGACAGACATTATATCTATTAAAGTACTCCGCATGTAGCTAAAAGAGGCGGAGAACAAAGGACACTTTTTACCATGAAGAGAAAGAGGTTGAAAGGCGTTGCCTGCTGCCAGGCCCGAGAGAGGAACCCACAAGGCGATGTGATACAGGAAAAAAATATCCCCTTTTGAAAGCACGCAGTTGAAAAAAACACACTGTGAATCTCAATGCGATAAGATGCCTCCCATTCCTTGCAGAAATAAACGTTTAAACAATACAATTTACACCAAATAGTTAATTCAGAACAAATGTGAGCTGCCAGACGCAGTCCCATAAACACATATTTGTGGCACAAAGAGGGAGACGCCAGAAGCAACCTCCTGTCGCCAAGTGCATACTTCAAAATATAAATGTGAAGAACTAATTCAACAAATCAGTGTTAGTTGTTGTGCATTACGTGGTCAGTTATCTGAAAGTGACTTGTACTACTTAAATGTGGTGCTGCGCCACATGGGTCAAACAGGGGCTAGGCGGGGGCAGGGGGTAACTATATAAGACTATTTATTCATTAAAAGGCAACAGCTTTCCTATACAGTTATAATTCTAGTTATTATTATTGGTCTCACTAAATATATGAAAGGTCGGTGCACCAGGCACAGGCGCTTAAAAAGACAACCACAATGCATGCTAAAAACTAAAAGGCCACAATAAAAAGATATTTGACCATGAAATATTAGCACTTCAATTATACAAAATGTGAGGCATATTATGTACAGTTATATATATATATGTATATATATATATATATATATATATATATATATATATATATATATATATATATATATATATATATATATATACTAGCAGCCCCTCCCGACCTTGTCCGGGAGCAATCAGGCTTCCCCGAGCCCCGCCTGCCCCGACATTGTCCAGCATTTCAGGCTCCCGCCCGCCCCGTCCCCCGCCTGCCCCGACCCCCGCCTGCCCCCACATTGTCCCCCGGAGGCTTAAAAAGGCGACATATGATAGTCACAGCAGTGCACTATAATGTAAAACCGTCTCACTGTATTGCACCTTCGCCTGGAAATTACCATTTCCATGTGTTTAGAGTGAGGATAAACTGAACCAGATTTCCTAGCTTTCCTTCGGGATGCTTGCTTTCCCCGTCCCCGCCCGCCCCGTCCCCCGCCTGCCCCGACCCCCGCCTGCACCGACATTGTCCCCCGGAGCCTTAAAAAGACGACATATGATAGTCACAGCAGTGCGCTTCGGGCTGTTTGCCGTCCCCATCCACATGAAAAGTACCAAGAAAAGAGGGCACATTTTAACACGGCTCCAAGGTTGACGGATCACTTTCGCCTGTGGGGTCTCTTTGAGCGGGGTTTACCCTTGACGGAGCTCGGCGTGCCGAGATTCCAGCATGGTAACATAATGCCCGCGTGTCAACCTAAACCCTTAAAGCTGAAACGCTGAAACGCTGGCGCTCTGCAGTTCAACTTCCTGAGCTGTGTTTGAGGTAAAACTAATGAGTGTGATCGTGGTAGTTTGGAGCCTTACATCACCCCGTCCCCCCTCCTGCCCCGACCCCCGCTGTCTTAACTCAGCCGCTGCACCTCAGTCCACCGCTCCTCGCCACTTGTCACCGCTCCTCCCACATGCCATGTCCGCCGCTCCTGGATGCCGCTCCTCCCCATGCTCATGATGTCAGCACGCAGGTCGCGGCCGGCGCTACTTCGAGGGGACTACTTTTTTTATAATGTAAATTTTTTAAATATAACATATTTTTTAACTTTATGTAGCCTATGTCTATCTGCACACCCTGAGGATTCCAACGATGTATCGGGTGTGTGGATTGGCGCTGTGGTTCCCGAGTTTACCCGCCTCAAAGCCTCAAAGTTCTTCCTTTATAATAGTAGTATAGATATATATAAGCCCAGAGAACTATTTGTGCATTCTCCTCTGTGGCCTAAATGCGCACAGAAGGATGTCTGAAAATAACATAGAAAAAAATTAATTTCTTTAAGTTTCATTTTAACACAGGAAGAGAACAGAAAACCACATTGGAAAGCCTTTTGTTCACAAACCATAATCACGCAATACTTATGTTGACTGTCCTTGGAAATTAAAATATATACTGACAGTCCCTTGCAAAAGCCAAGGAAGTCTGATAACTGTTTATCATAAATCCTCATGTGCCAGTCACAAGATGTAGAGTGGCACATTTTATCTGGGACTCGGAACCGCTCCTGAGCCCGCAATTAGCTGATATTTGCCTCAAGCAAAATCCTTGCCTTCCTGCACAGGCGTAAACTCTTAAACACAAGAGGAAATCGTTAACCTGTTGTTCAGACAGATACAGTTTACCTACTTCATTCTCAGGACTACTGACTGAGAGATATCCCTTCCCTATCAAACCTTATAAGTAGACAGAGGTATACCTTAAATATATTTTATAACCAACCCAAAATTGAACACTAAAAGATGCCAGATGCAATCTTCCCTTCCCTGTCACTCCTTATAAGTAGACAGAGGCCCCATCTCTGACTCTCAGAGAGGCACTGAAAAAACACAGTTATCTATACTACTATTATAAAGCAAGAACTTTGAACCTTTGAGGCGGGTAAACTCGGGTACCACAGCACCAATCCACACACCGATACATCATTGTAATCGTCAGGGTGTGCAGATGGACATAGGCTATATAAACTATAAAAATATGTGTTATATAAAATATGTACCTTAAAAAAAAAGCAGTCCCTTCGAAGTAGCGCCGGCCTTGAGCTGCGTGCTGACGTCAGGAGCGCGGGGAGGAGCAGCATCCAGGAGCACGAGGAGGAGCGGCGGACATGGCGCGGGGGAGGAGCGTTGACCAGCGGAGGACAGGTGGTGAGGACCGGCGGACAGGCGGGAGGAGCGGTGACGAGCGGCAAGGACCGGTGGAGCGGAGAACTGAGGAGCGCGGGGGAGGAGCGGCGGCTGAGGTAAGGCTCCGGGGGACGCACGGACAATGTCGGGGCAGGCGGGGGTCGAGGCAGGCGGGGGTCGGGGCAGGCGGGGGATGGGGCAGACGGGGGCCGGGCTGCTGGACAATGTCGGGGGCGGGCGGGGTCCCGGGCTGCTGAACAATGTCGGGCGGGCGGGGGTCGGGAAAGCCTGATTACTCCCGGACAAGGTCGGGACGGCCTGCTAGTAACAATAATAAAAGAAAATGATCACTGAAAGACGCCAAACGCAATCTTTCCTCTGACTCTACGAGAAGCACAGTAATAACGTATGTCTATTATAAAAAGATAAACACATAATTTAAACAACTTCCTAACGTCACTTTTTGGCTTAGAGTTCCACTTCGCACACGTTTCCTCAGCTTGGGAATGCTCTTTTTAATAAGCGAGACTAACTAGACAGGAAACTGAAACAACAAACACAGATGTCCCCCGGCCAATCCCCTAAGACTGTTCCCAAGAGACACAGCACATCAGGCAGCAATGACTTACCCGAGCGCTGTTCTGCGTGGTCCAGCCAGACAAGAGGCACGGAGGGTAGTCTGCGTCCGGCGTCCCAGTGGGGTCTCCTGTCATCAGCCAGTACTGCTTATCACGTTGGGGTCACCACATGTTGGAGGGATCGTTTTTTAGGGGGCACAGGGGTACTTGGGATCTTCACCGAATGATCGAAGGAGAAATTTAGGGGCAAAAGGGGCACCTTAATTTGAGGCTGGGTGCACGGGGATGCTCATTCTAAAATGAAGAAAACAGATGTGTGAGTCATGGAAACCAAGCCAAAAGGTTCAAGAGATTTATTTAGAAGGTGCAACTTCAAGAATACGGCATTAAAAATACAAAATATTAAATATAATGACCTCACATTCCCAGAGATCAGACTCAGACTCAGATCAGAAGGCACTTTTAAATGGAAGCATTGAAGCCACTGAAGAAAGAGACGCTTCAGCGAATGCAATGTAATATAACATGTACAGATTAAAAACCTCAAGGACACATCTATAAATGCAACATAAGTAATATGATTTAAACCTAGGAAAATGTTCTCAGAATGCAAAACACATTTGAACTAAAATGCTGAGAATACTCACGTTTGAACCTAAAAGAAATCAGCCTTGCAAATGAAATATAGGCATAAAATTCTCAATAAGGAAACACCAATTTGGAGACAAAATAGCATACGTAGCATATACAGCAAATATATTTGCAAATTAAATTGTATCTTAAAATTAAAAAACAAGAGCTCTTGGGAAACACCCACACCCGCCTGCCATCTACTAACAGACGGGTGGGGTAGTCCGACGAGAACTGTGTGGGCTCCCCTTTTATACTCTCTAAGGCTTTGAGAAGCGCCTACAGTAACGTAATCTCACGCCACCTCTACCTACGTCACTTATTGCATGGTTTGCACATTTATTAGACATGGTTGTTCTTTTTCCACTGAATGCGGCACGTAGACTAGGTGAAAAGTTATTATCACAGGCCAAGCGCTTGTCGTAAATTGCACAGGGCAAGCAGAAATATATACATATATGGATATATGTCCTGGTTATTCATCACCCCAGCTTGACGTGGCTGAGGTGGCAACTTTCTATTTTCATGTACAGACCCAGGATGTGACGAGCCATATTTCAACACAAAAGTGAGACATTGAACTCTGCGCCAGTGAACTTCGCGCACAGGTGTGGTGGGGGCTCTTTAGGCTGGAGCAGGAGCCCTCGCTGAGAGAGGCTGGCTGTGGTTCTTGATCAGACAAGCTCAGAGCCTGCTGTTCAGTAAAGATGGGAGCAGAAGTTTGGTCAACTTAACAAAAGGCCTACAAATTAGGCTGGCAGGGCCTACGTAGGTGCTCATACTTCAGGTGTCGGCAGAACGGGGCTGGGGTACCCCATGATAAAAAATAGACGCTTGTCATGTCCCACATGATAAATGTTCGGAATAACTACCCCCAAATAACATGTTCCATGCCATCTCTATGGTAAGCTGTAAAATTAATTTTCCCACAAATGTAATAGACTTCAGGAATAACAGGATCTGCTTCATCAAAGTATAGTTCCCAATTCCCACTAACTTCAAAAGTATGATCACATTCACTATTACCTATGACATAGGTGTCAGTTGTGGATTTTGTAATGAATATGCATATTCCTCTTCATGTTGCCAACCTAAGGCGAATGCTGCCATGTTTCCCACTAACCTATGCTCACTTTCACCTTTAGCCCATTGTGGCACTTTTGTGTGATTTGTTGCTCTAGCGAATACTTCTCTTCATTTGCCTTCAACTAAATCTAAGAATTTCTTTTCTACACTGCTAGAAGAACGAGTTAAGTTATGTCTATGTGCAGAGGCTGTATTTAAAGTCATGTGGGCCTAAAGAAATGTCCCACCATCTCAGAGCTTTTAGCATCAGGTTGTCGATTCAAGTGCTTCAGTACAGGAACTTCAGAAAAGGCCAAAGTAATGATTCTAATAATAGTATTGGAACTTATCCATTCGATACAATACACACAACAATAAGCTACAGGTAACTCCATATGTCAAGGGGAGATGGTGTTATGTATCCCCTCAGCAACTGATGCAGGTAATTGCATGCAAACATAGCAATCCCTAGCATCCATAGTGTCCACATATCCATAAAGCAATTTTGAATAAACATTCAATGAATAATCTCCTTTAGAGATTCTACATTTAAGTCTTTCTCGTCTATTGCAGGTAAACTGTTGTCAGTAGGAAATGGTGTTTGAGGGACATTTGTAGATCTAAGCTCTTCTACTTGTGAAGGATGGGGTAAACTCAAAATCACAAGCAAAGCAATTAGCACTAAGGTCACAACAACAAATACTCCTACACATATCTGTCTACGTCAATTAGTGGTTGCGTTAGGCTCCATAAGTTCCTTGGTGCCAGACCTTTTAACTAAAAGATTGTAGCACAGTCCTTGCAGTTAGTTTTCCACTTGCACAAACAGCAAATCAAAGTTAAAATGTATTTTCCTGTACGATATGTACAATGATCTTCATGAGACTTCCTTAGCCATATGTGTTCTTCTAAGAGACAACCTTACGCTCCTTTACCAACTCAGGACTTTGTACTCTTCTTTGTAGTTTGGGCAAATCTGTTAAGTTGTGTCTAATAAATGCATAGTTCACACTCACTAATAATCACTTCCAGGATAAATTGACCTAGTCTGTTTAGTGACAATGCAAGTTCAAAACTCAGTTCAGCCACAAAGTTCAGCTCAAGGAGGCTCAATTGGATGCAAATTGTTATAGCAAAAGGTGAAAAATGCTTTCTTCTGATCATTGACTGCTAAGTAAGTCCATTCAGGTGAAGAGTTCCTCTGACAGGGTACTCTAGCTCTCTCTTTTTTTTAATAAATCTTTTTTATTACATACATCAGCTTTGTAGCTTAAATACCGAGGAAGTAGTAAGATCTGGCATCATGGAGACAATAAGTGAGAACAATATTGGCAATATATCACATGGAAAATCTATGGGGAGGGGGATCATCACAGTTGACATTACAAGGCGGTTGGCATATATCCCCACGTTAGGAATTCCACAAACCCCATATGCGGGTCCACTTTTTAGGACAGCCCGAGTCACATACACTATCTTTTGTCTGTGCAATGACCAGTCAAGGTTTTTTTCCCAGGCCTCTACTGTGGGTGGATGAGACGCTCCCCGTAGCTGTGCAATATTTATTTTGGCTAGCATTAGGCCCAGGGTGACCCATTGCGTCAGAGAAACAGTCAAGTCTGTGGGCTCCCAAACATTCAAGAGGCATCTGCGGGCTTCAGGGTGGAGGTTTGTGGTCACACTGTATTAATGGTGTCATGTATCTTCCGCCAGTAGGGACGAATAAGGTCACACTCCCAAATGATGTGCATAATGCATATGGCCACTCCCAGCCGAGTATAGACGTTGTGGAGTTGGTCCCAGGTTCAGACAAGCGGCGGCATTATTGGGTGTGTGTCCAATCCCCCGCGCTCTAGTCGCGCATAAAAGGGGACGGTCATGCATCCGCGCAGCGGACGTGGGCAGCGGACGCGCCGGACCTGTGCCGGAGTCGTGCCAGAGTCCTGCCCGTCTGCGCCTGTCCGCGCTAAGAAGGCGCTGGAGGCCACTTCCCCTTGTGTTTATTCCTCTCATGCACTTAGGGATCTGGATTGTGTATCTGTCGCACTACCCCCGGGGACATTAGATACTATCTCGGCCCTCGGTATTGCACGGTATGTACCTCCTCCCCTCCCTTGCACTAAACAGTTATCTGACCCCAGTGTGACTGAAACACGTATCCGAGCCCTATACTTAAATACACGCTCACTGGTCAAGCATCAGATTGATCTCCTCCTCCTCCTCACCGATGAAAGACCTGATATTCTCATACTTACCGAGACCTGGCTGAATGATGACTCTCTCCCTGACATCTTAGCTGCTCTGCTCCCCGACTACTACCTGCTCAATACAAACCGACCTTCTGGCCGCACCGGCGGTGGGGTGGCAGCTGTCATTCGTAAGGAGCTTAAATTTACCTCCACTTCCTCTTTTACTCTCACTGACGTGGATAATCTCATCATTAAGCTAGAGACCGGAGAGGGTGCTCTTACCATCATCATTCTTTATCGTCCTCCCTACCCTATGCCTTCGTTCCCTGCTGCCCTCAGTGAACAGATAGCCAATCTACTTATTTCATCTGCCCGAGTCGCCATCTTTGGCGACTTCAACTATTGGTATAATGACAAGGAAGCTGGCCCTCATGCGGCTGAGCTATTTGAAGTCCTCACCAGCTTCAACATGAACCAACACGTCACTTCCCCCACTCACACTGGGGGTCATATTTTAGACCACATCTGAACTCATAATCTCACTCTCTCCTATCCTGTGATCACCCCTTGTAACTGGTCTGACCATTACTTGATCGATACAGTGATCACAGTCAGAGGTTGCTTTAAGGTCCCTCCCACGGCCGGTGGGACTGCCCGTAAATGGAGCACTCTTGACTCTCAGGCATTCCTCTCATTCTTGGCTGAGACTCGTCCTTCGTTATCTAAAACTGCAACTGTCCACACTCTGGAGGAAGATCTTACTGGCTGGACCATCAAAGCCAGTGATCGCTTTGCCCCTATCTCCAGCTTCCCCCGTTCCCGGCACAGTAAGTCCCACAAGTGGTTCAACTCCACCCTGAAAGCTCAGCAACTTGAACTGCGCCAGACGGAGCGTAGGTGGAGACGTAATTATCTGCCCATCGACAGAGAGCTATATATCGCTGCGAGAAAAAAATATAAAGATGCTATTATTGCAGCTAAAGCTCTTCACATCTCGGAAAGGATTCTCACTGCTCCTAACAAATCTCAGGAGATCTTTTCAATCATGAGGGAGCTTACGTCTGATGCAAGGACTCTTCCTTCTCAGACCCCGACGCAAGAATCTTGTAATGCCTTAAATAATTTCTTTATTGAAAAAATTGCCAAGATCAAGAATACGATTCCTTCAGTCCTCCCTGATGATATGCCAGCTTCCCCCCCTGAAAACCCGCTCTCCTTGCTTTCTTTCCCTGCCCTCGACCCCAGCACTCTGGCAAAACTTGCTGCTCGAGTCAAATCTGGCTCACCTAATGATTGCTGTCCCCCCTCTGTCTTTCGTGACATCTGCCTGTCCATACCGGACTGCATCTTGCCTTTATTAAACGCCTCATTGGAGGCAGGAGTAGTACCTAATTCCTTCAAGGAGGCTGTCCTTGTGCCCTTACTGAAGAAGCCTGAAGCTGACCCGGACGATCTCGCCAACTATCGGCCTATCTCCCTCTTGCCCTACCTATCCAAACTCCTGGAGGCACATGTTACTGGCTGCCTATCTGAATTCATCGAGCGTTCCAACTTTCTCGAGCCTAATCAGGCTGGGTTCAGACCAGCCCATTCCACTGAGGCTGTGATCTTGGCAGTTATGGATACGCTTAGGGCTAATGCCGATAAAAGGACATCACAGGTGCTTGTTTTACTGGATCTGTCGGCTGCATTCGACACGGTGGACCACAACATCCTTATCCACCGTGCCGAGCAATCCGGCATCCGAGGCCTGGCCTCTGCCTGGCTCAAATCCTTCTTGTCGGGCAGAATGCAGGCGGTCCGGCTTGGTCCCTTCACAGCGGCACAGGTCCCATCCATCTGCGGAGTGCCTCAGGGATCGTCCCTGTCCCCTCTGCTTTTTAATCTCTATCTTCAGCCGCTCATTTTTTCCTTGAAGAGGTGGAATATCACCGTATTCAACTATGCAGACGATCTGCAAATCATTTTCCCGCTTAACACCCCCAATGCAGCCCTCGCTTGTCAAGCAGTGATGCTACACATCCAACATTGGATGAACTCCCACCAGCTTAAATTGAACCCGGGGAAGACTGAGTTAATCCTTCCAGGAAACAGTCTCACGCACTGGGGCCCACAGTTCTGGCCAACTGAGCTCGGCTCCCCGCCCGTCCCGGCTAAGTCAGCAAAGAGCCTCGGGGTCATAATTGACTCGGAGCTCTCTCTTAAGCCTCAGGTTGGCGCGGTTGTGTCATCATGTATGTTCCAGCTCAGAAAAATTAGGAAAGTTTCCCATCTCCTGACACCAGAGGCCCTGATACAAGTTCTGATTGCCCTGGTGCTCTCCCGCCTGGATTTTTCAAACTCCCTGTACTATGGCCTACCTAAATTCCTCCTTAATAGGCTCCAGATTGTACTGAACCAAGCGGCAAGGCTGGCCTATAAAACCCCGAAGTGGCAATCCGCGAGACCACTGCTTCACAGACTCCACTGGTTGCCGGTGGAGCAGAGGACTGCATTTAAGATCGGCTGCCTGACCTTCAAAGCTGTATTCGGGACCTCCCCCGCCTTTCTCAAATCACTGGTCATTCCTTACCGTCCGGTACGCAATCTTCGTTCCTCCCATCGCCTTTTGCTAGCTGTCCCTGCTACCAAACTAAAAAAAAACGGCGGTCGAGAATTGCCTACCTTGCCCCCGCCTTCTGGAACCAGTTACCTCTCCCTCTTAAATCTGCCAATTCCCTTGTGGCTTTCAGAAAACTCCTAAAAACTCACCTCTTCACACAGACTGGCTAGACCCTCGTCTCTTCATCTCATTGGCACTCAGCCAGCGCCAGGAAACCTTCCGGTGTCAGTGCGCTATACAAGAATCCCCTAAGATAAGATAAGATAAGATAAATATCCCCACTTGGCCGCATCCCCTTCTGCACTCCCCCCATCAGCTCTCCCCATCTGCACTAGCCGGGGTCCTTTCATATATACCATATGAAGGATTTTGAGTTGTACCAGTCTGAGTCGCGCTGGAATAGCAACGACTCTCGGTGAGGACACTGCCTCCTGCCATTCTTCGTCATCCATCTCAATACCATCTTCCGTCCATCTTGCCCGCAACGCTTGGAGAGGATTGGTCATATTGTTTATTCGTTTTTTATATATCAGGGAGAAGGAGCCACCTGTCAATGGCATAGCCAGGGTCGCCTGGCCAGGTGTAGGTGCCATGATTGATAGCTGCTAGATAGGCCGCCCAATAATATTTTTTGATGTCTGGGAGGCTGATGCCTCCATCATACCAGTTCAGGGTAAGCTTGGTTAGGGCAATACGCAGCCTTCCATCCCACAACAGGTTGAAGGCCCTCTACCTCTTTGAAGTAAGACAGCGGAAAGGGATCCAAGGAATTCTGCAGGGCGTACAAAAAACGGGACAAAGACATCATTTTAAAAAGGGTCGCTTTACCCAGTTGGGAAAGAGGGAGGGATTTACAGTTATTAAATCCTTCCTCAGTCTGGCCAAGGGCGGGAGTAAATTCTGAGCATACGGAAGTGATGGGTCTAGGGAGAGGAAAACCCAGAGATACTTGAAGCCCTCTGTGTTAATTTATATAGGGCAGTTCTGCGGTGGAACTGGTGGCTCTCCTGCCAGAACGAACAACAGGGACTTACTCCAGTCAACAGAGTATCTTTAGTATTTACCGGGAATCACCAGGATGTCTAAGACCGCTATCAGGGACTTTCTCGGGGAGTCCAGATACAGTAAGATGTCATCCGCATATAGTGAGATGCGGTCTTCCCACTCCGGAGACCAGCGCAGTCCCCTAACAACCGGGTCCCTATGTACCCAAGCCGCCAGTGGTTCCAGTGCCAAGGCAAACAAAAGAAGGGACAACGGACACCCCTGGAATGTCCCACGGCTAAGTAAAAAAATGGCTGACTTTTTATTATTGACTACCACCTGCGCTAAAGGATTAGCGTATAAGAGCTGCACAAACTGGATATATTTCGGGCCAAACCCCATTTTCTACAATACTGCCCAAAGATAGGGCCATTCTATGGCGTCAAAGACCATGGTAACATCCAGGGAGACTATTATGGCTGGTTCTTGAACTGTGGCAACTCTCCCCAGTACCCCATGGACTCTACGCAAATTAAGAGCCGTATTACGGTGTGGGATAAAACCAGATTGGTCTGGGTGGACCAGGTTTCCAATTACTTTGATCAGGCAGTTGGCAAAGAGCTTAGCCAGAATCTTAGGGTCAGCATTCAAGAGGTAGATCGGTCAATATGACGCACAGTCAGTTTTGGGTTTCCCTTCCTTATGAATAGTGACTATGGTGGCCGTCCTCTGTCTCTGGATTCTTCAAACATGGACCGCAGATGTGGGGCCAGTTTATCTGGTTGAAGTTTATATAGCTTGATAGGAAGACCATTGGAGCCAGAGACCTTCCCTGAATTTAAGGATCTGATCGCTTTCGCTATCTCGTCATTCGATATTGCTCTCTATAGGAAGTCGCAGTCCTCCACTGAAAGCTTCTGAAGTACAATGTCTGTTAACAGTTCACGGGAGTCATCTACAGTATAGAGATCAACGGCAGTGTAGACAGTACTGAAATGGTCAGCAAACTTGTCCACAATGTCTTGTGGATCCGTGAGAGGATTGTCTCCCTCATCATGGAGTTCAGGCACCAGCCTGCTCGCCCGTTCTTGTTGTCGAGCCAGGCTAATATTTTATCTGCCTTATCCTCTAGGTCATATATACTTCCCTATTTATTTCTCCCAAAGGTTTTAGCCTTTTTGGTCACTAATGCTCTATATTCCTGATGTCAGAGCTTCAGATAGTGGAGTTTGTCCAGTGTGACTCCCAATTCTAGGTCAGTCTCTAGGCGAATAATCTCAGTCTCGATGTTAGTGATCTCTTTTTTCTCAGCTCTGGAGATCAGAGACAAGGCTTGACCCTGGATCACTGTCTTAAAGGCCTCCCATAACGTCTGAGAGGAGGTCACTGATCTGTCATTATCTATGAAATAGTTGTCTATGGCTTTGATGAGTTCCCAGCGAATTTTAGGGTCCTGAAGATACCATGAGTTAATAGGGACCACTCTTCCCATCTGTTTATAGTTAAGGACTAATGGAATCCAAACCGGAGATGGCTATGGAATCCAAACCGGAGATGGCTAGGTGTTTAATCTCATGTATGTGAGTAGCCTGAGATGCAGGAACGAAAAAATAGTCTATGCGAGAGAGGCTACCATGCGCCCCCAAATGAAAGGTGTGCTGCACTTTACCTGGGTGATAGGCCCGCCACAAATCCACCAACCCCATGGTCTCAAGGAATGCAGGAAGCCTGCATGCCGTTGATCCCACCTCCTGGGGGTATATTGGTCTAGGTAACCCGAGACCACTGAATTAAAGTCACCCCCAGTTATTAATAGGCCATCTGGAATAGTGCGAAGGATGGTTCCAAGATCTTTGAAGGTGGTGGCTTTTGAGCCTGTTGGCACACAGATCAACATAAGTGTGATGGGTTGTCCCTCCCACGTACCTGAAACCCCAATGTATATACCCTTATCGTCCGTCCAGTTGACATGTACTGCAAGAGGGAAGGATTTTGTCATCATGATACCAACTTCCCGTGAGCTGGAAGTGAACCCTGCATGTACTAACATGGTGTATCCCCATCTGTGCATGGCCTTACATGCATTACTGATCAGGTGAGTTTCTTGAAGCAGGACAATATCAGGGATCTGTCATTTAATGTACTGGAAGACTACACTGAGTTTGATTTTATCCCCTAGCCCGTTGACATTCTAGCTCAGCATCTATACTCCCTTGTCCCACTGTGTAGCCATGATGGATTAGGAAAAGTCATTAAGTCCTCTGTTAGCAATATCATACATGCTGCCAATGTAAAAAGAAAAAGAAAAAAAAAGTCCTCCTTCCCAATAACACCCAGCCTGCTGCCCTTCACTTTGGGCGTGGAACTGCCCATCGAAAAACTTGCCGATTGCCTGTCGCCCTCGTGAAAAACTAAAAGTAGAAGAACAGTGGGGGTGGAGCACTCCATTCCTCTACCCCCAGCTGGCTTAAATATACATCCCCAACTGAGATACATGGATTTTTTTATTTATCTCGAGGGGAGTAGGAGTGCTCCTGAACTGTTCCCTTCCTCTCTTGTTGATTTCAGGAGTCACAGAATGCATCACAATAATTAGTCCTTTGAAGTAATCAAGAATCATGTCATCTGTGATGTTCACGCACACACTACAAGTACAGCGGCAGTCACATGGTCCTTCACACTATGATTTTATGGGACGTAAATTCTGCTTTTCTATTTGGAATGCTGCATGGAATCATCAGTACAAGGGGCAATGCACCCAGCCATTTCAAAGATGTGGAAGCACACACTTTAGCCAGTCTGGATTTCAAAGTGCCATTGACTTAATCAACAATTCCAGTAGCCTCTGGTCGATAACTGCAGTGGAGTCTCTGTTCCACTTGTAATGCTGCACATAACATCTTCAGACCTCATGATTAAAATTAATTCCTCAGTCTGACTCCATAGAACTCAGGAAACCGAAAACGCAGTATTAATTCCCTTAACAACAACTTTTCTCTTAGTCAGGTGAGCTTCAAACCACTGTGAAAATATGGTCACAGTCCCTAAGACATATCTCAACCCATGCTAAGAAGCAAAAAGCATCAATCTGGTCGCAGTAGACCGGGTACAAATCACAAGTTCAGGCCAACCGCAATGGAGCGCGGGCCATATAGAAAACTGAGTTCAGTCCATTTAATGTACCTTTTAGCGTGGGCGTTGAGATGCAAAGTCCTTGCGTTGAGCTGTGTGGGTCGGTGTCCATGGCCATCAACAAAGAGATTCATAGCAAAGTCCTGCGTCATCGTTGAGGAACCCATTGGGGATTGTGGTGAATTGCGCTACGATCTGTCGACCCAGGCGATGAGATGGATCGCGCTGGGCCCATATCAGTGTCAGACTGCGTCAGAGGCAAAGAAGCCACCAGGGCTTGCAAGGACTTCCGCTGAGATGTGTTGAGGACGAGCTTTGTCACATTGGGCTGCAGTCGAAGGCGGCTGTGTCGAGATGCATGGAGATTCAGCAACATTGAAGATGCCTGTTAAGTTCCTGTGGCTTGAACAGGCGTGACTGACCCTTGGAGATTCCTTGGTATCCTGTGTCGACACAGGCAGACCGAATGTAGCAGGGCACCTTACAGCAGTAGATAAGTCCTGGTGCAGCAAAAGCAGGCCTTGGACAGCAGAGCAGTCTTTGGTCAGCAAGCAGGTCAGCTGGGCAGATTTCCCAGGTCAGCTGGGAGAGTCCACAGGTCCATAAGTGATCTGAAAAGTTGTGTCTTATGGTCCAGTATTTATACCTGGTGCCCACTTTGAAGTTGGAGAAGCTTCTAGAGCCCTCCCTCACAGAGGTATCTAGAATTTTCTGCCTCCTTGCCCTCGCCTCAGCTTGTCTAGGGCTGAAAAGACTAGTATGAAAGCATTTTTGATGTGCAAGCGTTGTAGGTGATAACTCCTACCCCTCACCCTGACAGAGACCTGCCGTCCTGCAAACACATATTCCCTCTTTGTCTCACTGTCTGGGAGCAATACACAAAAACGAACTGCTGGCTATAGGTAGTTATGTGAATTAGGATGCAGGCTGCAGACCCCAAATGGATGAGACAAGAAAATGGCAACTTTCTAAAAGTAGCATTTGCAGAATTGTGACTTAAAATCCAACTTTACCCTAAAAGAGGGTTTTAAATGACAATTATTTAGAGACCAAACTCAGCATTCCTATTGGCTGCCAATTGAAAGTTATCACATACTAAATGTAATAAGGTAATCCAATGTTATCCTATGGGAGAGGCAGGCCTTGCTGTAGTCAAAAACAAATGTAAGATTTTTTCACTACCAAGTCATATAAAAGTCAAAAGTACATGTCCAACTTTTTAGATACACTGCACCCTATCCTGTAGGCAGTTTAGGGCCTACCATAGTGGTAACTTATCAGTGGCGGTTTCTCCGTGGGGGCGTTTGGGCGCCGCCCCCCCTGCTTTCTTGCCGTGCGAGAAGGCAGAACAAATGCTAGTTATTATATTATATAACTACCATTGTTTCTGTTTCTGCCTTCTCGCAAGGCAGGAAAAGAGAACTTCCGTGTTTACAGTACTCGAGGGCAGGGGGAGTGGCTTGGGGGAGTGGCTTGCCCACTGTTGCTAATACTGACTGTTTGGGCAGCCCGAGGCCGCCCAAACAGACAGTATTTACAACAGTGGGAAAGCCACTCCCCCAAGCCATTCCCCCTGCCCTCGAGTAACTCTCCCTTTTCTCTCTGTATGCTGCAGCAGCAGCATACAGAGAGAAAATGACGTAGGTGGGGCAGCCGGCCGCACCAATTAAAAACGAGGCAGTGGAGAGGGAGGCTGCCTGCTGCGCCGCCTTCCTGATGACGTGCTTCAGGACAGGACTTGAAAGTGAGGACGGCGGGAATCGGGACGGCCGACGGAGTCTCTGGACAGTAAGTAAGTTTATACTATTCTGTTCCCAAATTAACTTTTTTTGCCACTTTGAATGTAATTGAATAGCGTTTTTTTCCCCATTTCCTGCCTTATTTTCTATCGCTTGGCGTTGCTGAAATGAAAAAAAAGCGCGTGATACTGTGTAAAAACCCATTCTTTATTTATTTGCTGCCTTTCCTAATTGAAGTGGAACACTGCGGGCCTCTCGTCTCAGTCGCTTCTTGTTGGCCCGTGGGAAAACTAGTTGATGCCTCGTACAAAAGTGTAGCCTGCTCCTTTTATTACACACATGTTGAACAGAGAATTTGAGACATTTCCCAAGGAACCATTGGATTTACCTATCCTGTCAAAGAGAGAGAACACTTACTGATCAGTTTTGGGGTGCTGGATCCCTAATTTTTGGCTGAGTTTGAGTTCGTTATTAATCAGTCACAGTAGAAGCGAGTGCAGCATTTGACCCTTTCAAGACCTGTATTGTGTGGCATTGTCATTCATTCTACTGAATGCGTAGCATTAATGCTTTGATGCAGCTTGGACGAAACGAAAGGGAAAGACGAAGAACAGGTGAGAGACGGAGTAGGAGGCAGGGTGAGGGAGAGAGAAAGAAAGCCGATGTGAGAGAAATAGGGGGCAAGAGAGCATGATAGGAGTAGATAGAAACATGGTGAGACTGTGCATGAACGAGATGGAAATAGTATAAGGCATTGCACATGTGAGTTATTAATGCTGAGCCGACCTAGCAGATGATGGAAGCAGTGACAGGAGACAGGCTGTTTTAAAAAGATAGTGACAGGCACACAAACTCTAGAAATGGAAAGCCTGTAAATGGCTAAAGAGCAAAACTATTATTACATTCAAAGAACGCATGTGTTAGTGTGGGCGTGCAAAAACATTCTACTGACAGAAACTGGACATATTGAGTCTTTTCCTGGCACATAACTGGGCATACAGAGTATATGGTCTGTCAGTCAATCAGTATGCACGCAGTATGACCTGAAAAGTGATAGGACTGCAACATACATTTGCAGGCTTAAAGTTAAGATCACTAATATTTAAGGAAACACACTGTGACCAATCATTTGACACCTCTATGGTCATAATTACTCATAACTGCCACCGATTAAGTTGGGGAACTTTTTACATCTTGGAAACATGCACTAAGGACTTCTACTAAAGAGAATATCCCTCATTCTAGTTTAGCGTTAATATGTGCTGGCCCCTAATCCATGTACTGTTGTAGAACCTATTGCGCCTTTTAGCTTTTTCGTGATAACTGTACAGGAAAATGCATGATTTTGCCTTATTTTTTCTAAAGAAGAAAATTTACTGAGGGATAACTGCCGTCACACCACTCTGGAGTATGTCAATGAAATTCGGTCCAGGTATTACGCCCCCACCTTTTTCAAATATCACCAGCCGCCACTGTAACTTATAGGTATTTAAAAGGAAGGTTTCAGCCCAGGAAATGGTTTATCTTTCCAGGCTGAAATGGAATTTTAAAACTGCTTATACAGGCTGCAGTGGTATGCCTGAGACATGTTTGAAAAGGGCTACTTAAGTGGGTGGCACGATCAGTGCTGCAGGATCACTGGTAGAATTTGATTTGCAGGCCCTGGGCACAGGTCCTACCACTTTGCTAGGAACTTGCAAGTAAATTAAAGACGTCAATTGGGTGGAAGCCAGTGTTACCATGTTCAAAGAAGAGAGCACAAGAACTTTAGTACTGGTTAGCAATGGTAAAGTGTGCAGAGTTCTAAGGCTGGCAAAAACTAAGTCATCAAAAACCTAGGGGAATTCACGCAAAGGATTCCACTTTCCCAACTTTTGCTTTAAATTGTAATTGGAATAGTAAATGTAATCTTTTTCGAAATACAACACTTCCCCTACTGTTTAAATCGGAGTGGGAATAGTAAATCTACCCTCTCCAAAGTCCAATACTTTCTCTGCTTTTGCTTTAGATGGAGTGGAAATAGTAAATCTTACTGCTTCAAAGTCGCAAAAACACTTCCTCTACTATCGCTCATATTGGAGTGGAACCAGTAAATCTAACCCCTCCAAAGTCCAACACTTTCCCTACTGTTTGTTAGATGGGATTTGGAATAGTACATCAGGAGCCAGATGTATGACCCTATTTTACATGTGCAAACGGGTTTGCGACCCCTCTGCGCATGCAAAACACAAAAGGGCCATGAACTAAACCTATTTAGCGACTCACAATTTATTTGCTAAATAGGATTAGCGACTCGCTATTAGGAAGGGGCGTTCCGAGGGCATCCCTTCCTAATAGTGAGTCTGAGCACTATGTATGACTTTTAATTGCTGTTGCAAAACAGGCCCAGTTTACCACCCTTTTCAGAAGGGTGGTAACGCCCTAGCATAAGGGAAGGGGTCCCCAGGGGCCCCCTTCCCCTTTGTGAATGAAGGGGAAAATATTTCTTAGGGGCAGGTAATGGTCCCAGGGACCACTACCTGCCCTTTAAAAATGAAACAAAAACGTTTGATTTTTATTTTTTTAAATGCATCCCGTTGTACACTGTTGTACATAGCAATTTACGAGTCGCCAAATGCTATGGTTGTACATCTAGCCCCTTACCCCTATGAACTCCAGCATTTTTCCTAATGTTCTTTATATTGCAGTGGGAATAGTATAGCTAACCTCTCCAACAACTAACCTCTCCAAAGTCCAACACTTTCCTTGCTTTTGTTTATGCTGGAGTGAGAATTGTAAATTTGGCCCCTTGAAAGTCAAACACATTCCCAGATTTTCTTGGGAATAGAAAATCTGACTAATTTAAAGTCCAACAGTATTCCTACAATTGTTTAGTTAGGATTGTTAATATTTATTTTATCTATTACCTTTGTTTTCAATATTTTTTCATTGTTTACAAAATGTCAATGTTTTTGTAGTTTCTATACGAATTAAGTAAACTCGATATTTTGATTCCTGATATTTGTGTCTTAATATTTGTGTATTGCGATATTTTTGTTCTCAATTTTTTATCCTACATGATGTGGTTACAAATGGTCAACATTAAATTCTTAAAATGATAAAACCCATAAAACAGGGTCAACAATGGCACACGTGACTAGCTCAAAGAGTATTTATAGTCCTTACCTGGACTGACTGCACCACAAATGAGACTAGAACAAAGGGGGGAAGATTCAACAGGAAACAGGAGATCATGTAGTCCAAGTGCACTGTACAGGATAGGGTTACATTTAATAATTTGTCTGGCAACTGTCAAAAGCAAAACAAACTTAATTAGAAGGAAATTTAAGAGGGTCTCAAAGACTAGCAGAGCTGTTAAATCAAGTTAGTCTTTCTTGTGATTATTTAGGGATGATAATAGACATCTGGTCTATTCAGTCACTTTAACCTCCCAAGTCTTTGGTCTCTCTCAGTTTTCCACTCGGTGTCTGACAGCTGTTGACATATTTATGTTCTACAATCTTTTATAACATGCACATATAATTGTTAAGATATCTCACTCAAAAACAGCATTCAGCTACTCTTGGCAGCCCTTAAATCATAAAGTGCTAATTCTAAATGTGCATTCACCCTTCATGCTCTTTCCCAGGGCTCCGTTGTGTCCTGAGAGGTTATTGTAAATATTGTGGTTGTCATTTCAACCCTTTTCACAGCTTGCTGTTCTCTGATCAAGGTTGCTTACATCAGTTTCAGCTGCTACGAGTCTAAACTTTCAATGTTTAAGAGTGGGGCTCTCTGAAACTTGCTGTTGATTCTGTTGATGCTGTTATTGTTGGAGTTGGGGTGAAAGAGCTCTATTATGAACTCAAGGGTTCTTTTGGAAACTATGATGGTGTGGTGTGGGACTTGGATACAATAGCTTTATACCTGTTATGAGCTTTTCTTGTGTTTAAGATACATTTTAATGTGAATAATTATAGCGAGAGGGACTTCTTGGGAGATGCTTATCGTTTCAGCTGCCATCTCAGCCTAAGTCATTCACAGATGTGAGGTCTTTCTAGCATTTATAAGAGTTATCTTTGCCTTGCAGGGCCATGTGTCACGAATTGAGGAAAGATCATTACTGAGCTTTCTGCATATCTCCAGCTGTTACTTATTGCTATTCCTGTTTCACAGAGATACATGACTTTCCTTACATATCTTTATTTCAGTAATACTCCCTCTGAGGTGTTTGGGTTGGGGCTGCTGAGATGACATGTATGGTAGCATGTTTCTTTCATTACCTTCCTCTGAGGAGAGTGTTCTGACATTTTTCTTTCCTATGTTTTGAAGTGTGTCTTTGAGAGCACATGCCTGCTTTCTAATATTTTCATGTTGAAACTTATAGTAGAAAAGTATGTTTCTATTCGTGGGCTTAATATATAGGCTGTATTTATAGACCTTTCCACGGCTTTCTATAAAGTGGAGGAAGTGGTCAACATTATGGGAAAATTGATTAATTTAGGAATGCCCAAAAGACTTTTCACTTTAGTTATCGCTCTTCATTCTTGCACATGGTGTCAGGTGTTACTGGGTGGGGATCAAGACCTGTCCTCCATAAATTTTGACCAAAAAAGGTTTGAAACAGAGTTGTTTGTTGGCTCCATTACTCTTCTCTCTTTTTGTCTAAGCCCTCGCTGACAGCTTAGCAAACAGCAAAGGAGATGCCCCTGTCATTAGTGGCCGTCCTTTTCAATGCTTGATGTATGCAAACGATATTGTAATGTTAGACCTGAAGCCGAAGGACTTGAGCAACAGGTTGGCCTCTGTGCAGCAGAATGTTACCCTTCATTTTTCGAAAATGAATGTATCAAAAAGTAAGGTACTAATTTTGAAAGGGAGCAAAGAGGGGAAGACCTGTAACTATGTCTGGGTCTTAGGTTCTGAGAAATGTGGGATAATAAAATCACGTTCCTAATTGTGAAACATTATGACAGGGAGTATGAGTGAAAAAGATGATATCAACTACCGTTCCTCCACAGCTTCATCGTATGCAAGTCTGGCGAGTCATGGAGAGGGAGGAGTCGAGAATGATGCTGAGGTTTCGTGCGTTGTCAGTAGGGGTGGGTGGATTCCCGAGGGCGGAGGCCACCAGTTGTTGTCCCAGCTGAAGTGCAGGGTCCTAGGATGAGGACCTCGGTCTTCTCTGAGTTGAACTTCAAACAGCTGTCTTTTATCCAGACTGCCACGTTCTTCATCCCTTCCTGGAAACAGAGTCTGGTGTCTTCGGGATTCTTCGTGATTGAGAGGATGAGATGGGTGTCATCGGCGTAGGATACAATGCTGAGCCCATAATGTCTGATGATGGCGGCGAGTGGGGCCATGTAGATGTTGAAGAGCGTAGGGCTGAGCAATGATCCTTGGGGTACAATGCAGTTGTTGTCAGTGGGTTTGGAGAGGAAGGGCGGGAGTCGAGATCCTCTGGGTTCTGCCTGATAGAAAGGATTGGATCCAGTCGAGGGCGGCTCCTTGTATTCCTGCGTCGAGAAGTCTGGCTGTGAGTGTGTGGTGTGAAACTGTGTCGAAGGATGCAGAGAGGTTATTCAATGAAGTTTTCAACTTAAGAAGAGTTAAAAGTTTCATTGAGGGGCTATCTGAGCTTAACAGTGTTCATTTTCCAGGGACCTAGATCATACATTAAACAAATTTGAATAAAGCAATATTTGGAATCTCAAGCATGGTCTTCATCACTTTTAGACATTATTACATATTAATTTGATTCCTGTAAATGTGTTAACAGCGGAACAGGGCTAACTCCAAAGAGAAAGTGGGCAATTTTTGCAATATGGCTATTCAAGATCTTAATCATGTATTGTTTGTCTGCCCTGCATTGTCCTATCGTGCCTTTCATCCTAAGGCCAATGTTTTCACAGAATATTATTAAGTTAGTGGCAGCAGCACAAAACAAAGTAACCTATATAAAGGTTTTTGCATTTTTTAAATACTTATTAAATGTATATTAATGTGATTAATGTATTTTTATGTGAACCTCTTTTGAGTTTCAGAATATGAATAAAATCGAATTGAGTTGAAAGCACATGCCTGTATCTTTGACCTTAGCAGTGTTTGTCATCCATTGGGATAGTTTGCATGCATGGCCTTTTTGTGTTGTTGTCTTGATTGTTGTCTGCATCCATACTGAGTCTCTGTTGGTGACCTACATATTGCATCTTTTCACGTAGAATGGTGTGTAAAGATATTACAGGGACACTTCAAGCTATATTATATGATGACTTTAGGTAGCATATTGTTAATTTTTGGTACACACCTATTAAACAAAATGTGGGCTGTCCCTATGGATTCAATTTTGGCAAGATAATTTCATGGTCCAGTGACGGATACCACAACATGATCATAGCTAAACATTTTATATCATTTGAAAGTTTTCTACTTAAACTGTTTTATTTGTTGATATCATAATTTTGTCACATGCGACATATGAGAGTGAAATATATTTAACACTAGATGATTTTTCTGGTAGATTTCAATATAGGTCCCTGTATCTTGATACTATACAAAAAATATTTTTTATTGGTGATGGTGCCTCAACTCTTTGGCACAACATGGTTATTTCATGTATTATGGTTTAATGAACAAGTTCATGTTATACACATCCTTCTAGGCTTTGGGAAGTCGTGGGAATTAGTGCTTGCTAAACGAAACACAAGTTCCCAGGATTAAGAAGACTATCAGCCTGATTCATCATTCTCCCATTTTGCGAGCCCCTAATAGCGATTCATAGCGAATCGCTATTAAGGACTCGCAAAACGGGATTCATGTAGAAATTGCATAAAGAAATGCGATTCCTACATATTCCTTATTTGCGATTAGCAAATTGCTAATCGCAAATAAGGAATAACTCGCCATTCATTCCTATGGGCCAAAAGGCCCATAGGAATGAATGGGGAGTATTCCTTATTTGCGATTAGCAATTTGCTAATCGCAAATAAGATAGCGATTTGAAGGGTGCCAGGGGTGTCCAAAGGACACCCTGTAGCACCCCTCAAATGAAATTTTACACAGGTGTTGCACACACACATGTCCAAAGGACATGTGTGTGTGTAACATGCAACTCAGAAAAATGCATATAAAAGCATTTTTCTGAGTTTTCGCAATTTACCACGAGGTAAATTGCGGCCAGAAATTGCGAATTCGCAAAATAAAATTGGATGATGAATTGCATTTAAGGAATCTCAAATAGAGATTCCTTAAATGTAATTCCTCGCAAAATTGCGAGATCGCAATTAGCGATTTTTGCATTTGGGATGCTGAATCCCAAATGCAAAAATCGCACTCGCAAAGAGCCAGATTCTCAGAATCTGGCCCTTTGCGAGCCGATTTCGGCTTCATGAATAAGGCTGTATGACCTTTGAGAAGATTCTGGAAGCATTATTGGATAAATGATTGGCAATAGACCTTTATGATGGGATTGCATTACCTATTTTTCCTAATTTATTGTATTAATAATAAACTAGTTAGTATGTTCTGGTATGCTTGCATTTGTATGCACTTTAAAAAATGAGTTACATAGATGCACAGTGTTGCAAGGTGGAAATATTAAGTGATATCGTTTGTGGGCCTTATCATATAATACTAACATAATACAGAAAAGTGGACCTCAGTTTCACTCACAGCAATCTTTACCTCAACCCTGGTAGAGTGGCAGAGCGTAGTCAGGCTTACTTAAAGGAACACATGTGCAGCATTCCATGCACTAACATTGATAATAAGTAACTGTCGGTACTCAAAGGACATCCACACCAATTTATAAAAATAGGTTGTATTTTTATATAAATATTGACACTAAAATGAACTTGATGCACTGCATTTAAACTGAGCTATAGATTTTCAAAGTATTGAATAATAAATGCGATGAAAGCTGCCAAACGTTGAACGTTGACGTCAATTGGAGAAAACACAGTTAGCACTAGGCTACTTGCAGGGTGAGTTCAAATGAACCCTCTTGTGGTTAAGGCTTTGCGGGTACCTAGTCCAAGACTCAACAGTCGTAACTTTGTTACCTTGCCCATAGAGGCTGGGTGCAGAGATAACTTGGTTGTCCTTGGTGCTGACAGGATCCATGGGAGCTGTAAAAAATGCAGCACTTGACAAAACCACACTTGGGGATGGAGTTACACTCTACCTTCGGACAGTAGAAACCTTTGAGGTCCCAGGATCCGGGTGCAATAACTGGAATTGTTCTACCTTGCTCGGCGGCTCTTGGTGCAGAGGTAGCTGGCAGCTGTCAATCACTGGGCCAGGTCGCGCCAAAGATGCTTTGCCACACATTCGATTACTCCACCTTCAGGATGCAGGAACACAGCAGAGGCATTGTTGCCAACATTGGTTGCTGTTGCGATGAGTTGCCCTCGGGATAAAGATGCAACTCAAGGGGTCGATTACCCGACGGGTGATCAACAAGCCTTGGCTGCGGCAAATTTAGTCCTTACTTACTTCGGCGGCTGGAGGTCGACAGGAGCAGACTAGTGGATTGAAACTTGGTGTGAGCTTAACTACCACTCCAGGCTTACGGGACACCCCTTCTCTTTGGGCTCACTCTTACCAGGCCCAGCGGGTCGCAATTCTTGTGACACAGCATGTCGATTCTTCTGCAGGTTGCAGGTGACTGCTTCCACCAGTCAGGGGGGTCTGTTTTGGGTTCTGGTGTCCACTGGACTCCCTCTTGCTGGGAGCCACAAGCTTTCACTATAGACACACATCAACACTTGGTGTTTGATACCAAACACAACATAATTTGTTTGTTTCATATTGGAGCTGGCTATCTCGAGTTTACCCGGTAGCCAGCCCATGTTACTCTATGGACCGTAGGTTACTTACAGTAAAACCTTGCTTTACAGGTTTACTGTAGGAATATATATGCATGTACACATACATCCACACCTTTAATTTAATGCACTCTAGCTCCTGGGCTTGGGAGGACAACCTTAAGAGTGACTTACTTACATTAGGGCAGTGGTGTGGCTCTGCAGAGCTCTTCTTGAGCAGACAGGTTGCTCGAGCAGGGCTGCAATTGCAGTCCTGCGGTCGTACTTTTACTTGGGTCAGACAGGGTGGCACAATGAAGTGCTGAAGTTCTGGTAACCCCTCTTATCACCCGTACCCTGAGTACCACTGGTACCATATACTAGGGACTTACAAGGAGTGAAAAGTGCTTGCCAATTGGGTGTACCACTTCAACAGTTGCAGTTTAAGGGAAAAAGCACTGACACTGGAGCCTGGTTAGCAGGTCCCCGTGCACTTCCAGATTTATAAAGACAGCATCTAGAGCTAAAGGGGGATAGTGACCATGACAAAACGGGCACTTTCTAACACACAGCCATGCCTGCGCAAATACCGCTACATGTCAATTAATTTTATGCTCACACACTTATAGGCAATTGTTAAAAAAGGAGCAAGTTATCTATTTTAAGCTTTTTTCTCCCTTTATTGAAATTAAAGTGTCATTGTTTTACAAGACATGTTTTCTCAACAACCTGTCCTGATGCTTTTTCTTACAGTTCTGTCTGTTCCTTTCTTACAGTGTCTTTGGAATCAGTTTTATTTCACATTCCCTTCATATTTGAATTCACAGCTTTTTACAAATTCAGCTCCCATGGGCTTCATTAAACTAATTTCCCATTTTTCGATCCAAGGTTTCATTTGCCTGCTGCTTTAACTGCACATCAAACACACTTTTGCTGTCACAGTTCCTACTAAGACAGCTGGCTCCTAATCTTGTTCATTTTACTAGGCTGCGAATGGAAAATCACGGTGGCTGGGGTTTAGACTTGGGAGATTGCTGCCCTCTTTACTGGCCCACAGAGAAAACTTAAAGCCTCTTTGCGGAAACCCCTCCACACTGATCAAACAAATGTCCAATAGAGAGAAAACATAATTAGAAAGGACAGAATATATAGTACATCAAATAAATATTAATTGGTCATACAGTGCATTATTTATGAATTAGTTTAACACAGGACTAAATAAACATTTACGATGCATTTTCATCTTGAAACAAAAATCCTGAATTTATTTTGCAGTTTTTTCTTTTTTACAATGTGTAGCTAACATAAAGTTATTAGTGGAGCACACTGTGAAAAAGTAAAGCAACTAATGTCATGCCTACATAGGACATGGATGCGTGGTTATCCTGGGGGCGGGATTTGAAGTGTCCATCATAGTCCTCGGAGGGCCACTTCTAGTACACATTTTCAGGCTATCCACACGATACCCTTGATCAAATGGAATTCATTAATGTAGTCAGTAGTTATCGTGGAAATGTGAAATGGATGTGGACCAACAGGCTTACGCTGGACAGTCCTGAGTTAAGGTTTATTGGGGACTTTTGGTCCAGAAACAGAACAGTTTCCATGCTTAAGTTAATCAACGAAACATTGTTTGGCTCAAACTCTGCTTTATTTTCAGGGCAAAGGCAGACTGTTATGAACTGAGTGAAGGTAGTACACAGTACATTTTTTTATCACTATTGACTCCCAACACACATCACCTTCCACTCTCCCGAGGAGGGGGTGTTGTGTACAGCAATTGGATCATAGCTTGCTCAGAAACAACTTAAGTGTGGTATGGACTCCCTTGCATTGATTAGAGTGTCAGAAAACAGTCTGAATTAATCCAGAATGTTCTTGTACCCACCCCAACCAAAATACTCAGCTGTTCTTTTCTCTCGAGCCTGATGCAACAAAGTTATCTTCTTCCCTAGTGGGTGTTGATGGAAATCTGACAGACCTTCTTTGGGAATGACCATGGCCTGAACAAGGGAGCAGAGGCCACACCATCAAGGGAAGAGCTGAGTGTAAGCGAACTCATTGCACTGCCAGTAGTAATCCATCAGTGCGGAGGTGCCCCATTGCATGATCAGAAAGTGCAGCATCGTACCACAGGAAGTGGTCACAGATATGGGGAAAGTGGAATGACTACAGGGGAGTATCTGTGAGCCTTCGCGTCTGGAGAAGCGTTAAGACATTTCGCACCATGAGTAATATTGGCCATACAGGTTGTTAATAGATAAAATGTATGAGCTTTGGTTTGTGACCAAGTGTTCCGATGTAGATGTACTCCATGATGCTTATATCTATAATATGATTGTAAAGTTTAAAGCTGTCATCAATAAAAAGAAATAAAAAAAAAAGAAAGTTTGAGGCAAAAAGAAAGTTCATGGTAACGTTTGTAGGTCTTAATTCGCACACTGTAGATCTTGCTGGGGTGCTGAAGTCGCCGCTTAAACGGTGGTGCACTTAGACGTTCAATCGTCAACCTGAGCTATGTTTGTGTGGTTAGTTAAAAACAGTACATCATTGCATTATCCTTAGTTTTCCTTCATTGTTCCTGTGCTTTTCTTTTGAGAGGTATGCTTTTCCCCATTCTTTTGTGCCATTTTAGGGCGTCACAGGAAGGTGGTTCCAGTCGGGACATCTTATTTTGCAAAGCGCATTATGGTACAGGGGACACATTGATTATTAGGGATTGTTGGGCATTACATTTTCATTGAATGTCAGGCCTCCCCCTCTCTGTAAGGCAGCAATGTCCTTGATAAGAGGCTGACAGGCATAAAGGCATAATGGCGTGTCTTTCCATCGCCGATGTAAAGACGCGCCATTATGCCTGTCAGCCTCTTATCAATGAACTGCTGACCTGTACCTGTACGGATATTGCCTTTTCTACCTTGAGGGACCCAACCCCTTTGACATTGCTGCCTTTTGTTGGGTATTTGGTAAGGAGACCACACTTTTTGTGGTGGTACAAGAATATACCTTTCCTTACATCTACTTCATCTGGGATTTCTGGAAAGCGGCTCCATATAGCATTTACTTGAAATTCTTGGAGGCATCGGGTTCCCTTCATTCTCTCTGGTACAGAATTTCTCCTTTCCAGCAGGATTACCATTGCCTTATACATGTGATACTTATTGGGCTTCCACGTTTTGATACACACTCCACTTCGGTCCAGTTGTTGGTAACCCTGCCCAGCTTTCATCTAATTACATGAGCCCTGACAAAATTCCCGTGGCACAGGGTAACGAAACGCATTGGCTGTGTGCCGTTGTTGTTTTCCAAAGACACTGAATAAAAAGAAGAAACTTCAAAGAACTTACTTCTTATTGATGTTTGAGTTCTGTGTTTGCATGAAGGCATTGCTTCCCCAGACAGTTGCCTCTCCCTGCCATGGTTGTGGCCCCGGTCCCTGTTGGGTAGGGTTCCCTGTCTGTGGCTCCTGTTGCCACTTGCTTACCCAATTACCTGATACCTTTTGTGATGCAGTAGCTGGCTGAATACCATGAGGCTGTGTGTATGGTTTGTTAGGGTCTCCCTGCGTTTGGTTTTGTGGATTAGGGTTTTACGGGTACTTGCCTAGGTCTGTTAACCTCTGTGCGTGATATGTGACAATAGCAACATTCTCGAAGATCTGGCTGCTGTCAACCTCCCTCCCTCCTGCAATTGTAGTTAGGTTGAAACACTCTGGACTTTTGAGATGGGGCCGCCTTCAAGACTGGTGCCATCTGTACTCTTGTGATCAACACCTCCCCCTCAACGGCGGTCTCCATCAACTTGTGTTGGGCCAACTTAGTGGTATCTTTCTGGGCTTGCTCCTGTTTCTCTCTAGCCTTCTGTTTCTTTTTGTAGTAGTGCAATATGTGGACCTGTATTTCCCACCAGGGTTTGGTGTCCAATCCTACTACACTATCGAAACCACTCTGTATTTCAGTGGGTAGCCCCTTTTTGAGGATGTTACAAAAGAACACTACTTGCGTGCCCATATTAGTCCACGGCTGTGCTGTCTGTTGTCCCAAAAATTCCCTCATTCTGTCCCGAATTTCAGTTATGATCTCCACAGGTTTCCTAGTTTCCGCCATTAACCCTCCTACATTAGGGCAGTCAGGAAACATTTCCCTCAGTGGCTTCCAGACCTGGTGCCACTACGAATTGAATGCGGCTCCATCATGCTCAGTCATGTTTGTCAGTGTGATTGCTTGGATGCGAGATCGGGCAAACACTGTGTTAGACTGTTCTCCGATAAGGCTACTTAGCAGACTTAACATCGCCTATCACTAGATTTACTCCAACTGTGTTCTTTCTCAAAGTATGAGGTCCATTTCCTTTCTACATCCAGCTAAGGCGGCAATCTGATTCTTAGCCCTTATCCATCTGAGCTCAGGGCACACAGATGTACCCTTCTGCAGCAGTGGGTATATGTTTGCATGAGGGAGCTCCACTGGTTTTTCCTAACATAGCGTTCTAATCTTCTTAGGCATTCCTGCATGTAGGGAAAGGTGAGTTCCACTCGGGATCTCCCTCTGCATGCTGGATGCAGTCTTTTGTAACAGCCATGTCTGGGTCGAAGGTTCCCTCCTCTGGCCAGGGCTTACACACTGATCCTTCCCCTTGGTCCAGCGGGCTTACAGGTGGTAAAATGGCCATGTGAAGATCTCGCCTTCCTCTTGGGCCACTATCTACCTTAGGGTTAGTCTAGCTATCCTGCGCATCCGGGAAGAGCAGCGGATGTCTTCGTCGCTGCTCCCCTCATGTGCACACAAAAGTGCAATCTTACTTCTTCTATGTAGCAATTGAGTTGTACCAGGCTACCATGATCCCTGATTTTGTGGTTGGCACCTCTCCTATGTTGATGATCTGGTGAGACCCAAGTCCCAGCTGAAACCCTCTCCTCTAGCTCTGCCTCAAATTCTACTATGTATGGTACACTGTGCGTAGCCCGCTCTAATCAGCAGGAAAGGCACAAGCTCTCTCTCTCTCTCTCCTTAGTTCACGCTTCTCCTCAGCCTCCTACATAGAGTGTCACTGTTCCAAACTACTTTTAGGTCAGAGCTTGCCTTCTAACATAGTACCAGTTGTTTCTTCAGATACCTGGCCAAACCGTTGGATCCCAGAGGACTGGGGCCCCGTTCCTCACCCCGCTAGTCGTAACGTTATCCAGAACAGCTATGAATCTCCCAGTTGTGTTCATAGGATCTGCTTTTATGGTTACCCCCACCTTTTGCTGGTGCCAGTCTGTACTAGTCTGACTGGGATCCTGCTAATCAGGACCCCAGTCACTGTGCTTCCTCCATAAATTGACCATGGTAGGTTCTGTTATACATCTGCAATTGGCTACTTGTGTACCCTTGTCAGTCCATAGTATATGGTACTAAGGTATCCAGGGCATAGATACCCCAGGGGTCTCCCATGGGCTGCATCATGCATTGTGCCACCAATGGGAGACCACTCAAATTGTGACTACAGACCTGCCATTGAAGCCTGTGTAAGTTGATGTTAGCGCCCCTCACAACAGATATAAATTTTCTTATATCTAAGGTTACCGCACTTAAAAACAATAAGACACTCATATGGCAGGCCTTTAAGTCCTGAAGGCAGTGTGCTTGTTTATAAGTGTGAAGGTGTCCCTGCATGATCAGGACACCCCTACAAACCCCAGAGTCGATTCCCCCGGCTTTGTAAGTGTGGTCAGCTATTTTAAATACATATATAGCCTGCACCGAACCTGGTCATGTGTGGTATCAAACATTTTGGAATCATACCTAAACACAGATACCAGTGTTGGAAATATGATCCCATGTACTGGGGGCTCCCTTGGGGTACCCCTCTGTAATCCCGGCTACAGACTTTCAGGGTCTGACAGCAAGTAAGTGCTGCTGCTGACCACAGACACAATTTTGCTTTCCTGCTGCTTGAGCCAAGCTTGAGCAGGGGAAGGTAGAACAATAGGTTTCCTGTCACAAGAAGGTGTGACCACCTCCCAGACAGGACTTCGAGTATAGGACTGGGGTAGGTGCGCTTGGCCATGCCACCAGACTGCTTTGAAGGGCACATTTGATGCCCTCCTTGCATACTCCATTTGAAACAAATCTGGGAGCCCTTGGCTCCCGCTCTGGTTCAAACTGGACAAAGCATATGGGAGTATCCTCCCCCCTTTCCAGCCCCTCCTCTGGGAGGGACCCCTGATTCATTCCAACCCTTTCCGTAGGGTACTTAAAGGCTTACCTGCGGGTGGCTCTTCAGATTTGTCATGGGACAAGACTCAAGCATGAATCACTCTTTGACTGTCTGGACACTTGTACTTTGCCTGGAACTGAGACTGCATCAGGGAAGACTCCTACTGCTCCTGACCTTGCTGTTTTCCAAGTCTTAGTCTTTATCTGTGTCTGTTCTTCTTCCTGGATCTTCACCAGACTTGTGGGCTTCACGGACACTCAAAGTAATCTTCTTTGGAGTGAAGGAGTCACTCCCCTGAATCTGCCGGCACCGCAACAAAGCTGACCAGTCTGCTCCTCCTGACATCCCATGGACTTCAAAAGGCCGTTGCCAAGGCGTGTTGGCTCTGCACTCCAGAGTTCTTCAGGCTCAAGCCTCCAGCATCTCTTCTTGCAAAGTACAGTGTCCTCACCACATCCTCTGCACCACCAGCCTTTCTTCTTGGTGAGCTGCACAGGGCCTCTTGCGACTCGTGTGCCTTTGGCCTGTGGGTCCTCCTGAGGGTCTTCTTCTGCTTCAGTGAACTCCCCTCCTTCGGGGCCTGCTCTGACTCCCCTGCTTGTGGTGAGTTCCTTGGACCTTGCTCGCCCCAACGTTGCTCCTTCGCTTACCACACCTGTTGCAGCTGCCAAGGCTTGTTGGTGCTCCAGCTGGACACCAACCCCTTAGTTCTCGACTTCCAATGTGGGGCAGCATGTGCACAGCTCCTGGTATTCCTCAGTGTCGCCTGGTTCTCACAGCTGCAGCGATAAGGTCACCCTCAACTCTTCTGAACTGTCTGTCATCGCTGGGCCTTGATATTCCGTGCCTCCTGGTCACCCCTGAGTGGCAGTGACACTGTCCCATCTGCTTACAGGTTCTTAACTTCAAGAGTTCACCCTTGGATTCCACTGGACTCTTGCAGTCTTCTCCAGCGGCATCTTTCCTGAAGTCCTCCATTGTGGTCTACAATGGTTTCCGACGTCAATTCACACCTATGCACCTGCTTCCCTGTTGTAGGAATCCTGTTTCCTGGGGTATCAAGGGTGGAATGACTCTACAAACTTTTGTCTTCCACAGGGTTTCTTCTTGGGTCCACTGGGCAGAATCCTTCTTCTTCTAAACTGCTACCGTGGCTTCCCAGTTGACTTCTATTGGATACGTGACTGTGTTTCCACTTTGCCTCCGTGGGTGTTCTGGGTACTAACCGGGTGGTTAATTGTGTTTCCAGATCATTCGAGTCTCCTGGTTCAAGTCCCAACTTCGGTCACAGTTTGCATTTCCTTTTTTTAGTATTTGGTTTGGTCTCCCCTGGAGACCACTGTGTTTTGGGCTATTTACCTTATTGCAACTAAAGTATTATTGTGTATTGTGTTGATTCCGGGTAGGAGATATAGCAATGTGTTAGTGAGTGTTGTGTAATAAATAGACATATTTTTATATATACACTGTGTGGTTCTTTTTCTTTTAACCTTCACTACATGTTTAAACTGGTAAAACAAGCTGCTTAACACTCCTTTGAAAAAGCCTGATGGCTGCTCCCCACAGCTACCACTTTGAGAGCTTTCAAAGGTCATCAAAGACCACTAAAATCCCCATTAGTATTGCCTTGATTAGTGCAAGAGGCTTCACTTAGATAAGTGTGCACCACTTATTAAGCCAGCCTCCTACAGTTCACGTGAGCCAGTGGGAGTGCATGGTCTTTGCGCTGCTTGGGCTTAATGGGCTGAATGCGATGGACAGGATGTTGAGCTTTGGGGAGCCCTAGCACTGGATTGGGGGGTACCAGGGCCTTCCAACCTGTTAGCTTCTCTTGTCTAGACCTAACAGCTCACTGCTTGGTAGGGGACCCTACAGTTCCCTCAACTGGCAGGTTGGTATATCCTAATGTGGGATAGCTGGCATTGGGCGGGCACCTCCATACCTACATATGGTGGGGAAGGTGCTGCCAATTTCCTTATCAATTGTGAGATAAGATTATTGGTCTGGGCCTCCTCAAAGATGGCCCAGAGCTCTAATAGTGCCTCTCTCCTGTCCTTCTTCTGTCCTGTGAATTTAGTCTGAATGTGTGTCCTCATGTGTTTTTTATTATCTTAGTGTTAAAGGTTCCCTTTTCTGGCTAAAGAAACTTGTACTTTAGTGTGTGCATGCCATACTTGTGAAGTGTTTTGCCTTTGTTGGGTATCTGGTTTCCCTGTATTTTAGTGGCAACTCCCATGATGAATTGGGTACTTTTTCAGGGACAAATACACCCTAATTTAGCAGATTTTTAGGGGACTTTTCCAACTATACTTTGGGCACGGGGAACTTTTATATACAGGGATTGTTAGTCTTAACTATTATACTAGCTAGGGATGCATAAATATGTACAGTTCACAAACACAAACAGAAATGCATATGAAGAGTCACAACCTGGAAGAAAGTGCAATTGTCAAAACATCATCACATTGAACAAAAAATAGCTGACTTTTCTAGCAGACATTTCTATGATATAAAAGAGCGATTTTGAAAAAATGTCAATATGGCACATCAAGACCTAGAAAAAACACAATACTCAGACGAAATACAGTTGTATTAATTACTTACATCAAAACATTAATGACACCACAGCAACAAATACCTTGCATACATTTCAATACTAAAACAATAATAAAAAAATGACAGAGAAAAAATGATAATCTTTGTCAAAAATACCTTAGTCCACTCCTAGCGCATGCTATCTTGTGACCAGGGAAAGCCCTAGGTGGTATATGAGACTAAGTAAGCCCAATCATTTTTCAATATTGGCTCCTGGACAAAGAAAAATGAAAAACGTTCACAGTGAAAAAGAATAACTCAAAGAACCACAGGCCCCTCTTAGCCAAACACAAGCCACACCTAATCTCTCAGATCCAAATCCTTCCCTAACATCTGAATTGCACCCTGTTTCACACCCAGGGGCTTGGCGTACTATCTGTACCACGCCCAGCGGTCCAAGCGATCAACACCTATCACTTCTTTCAGACACCATCATTGTTTAAGAGGCCAGTAGTACTGAGAAAATCCCTTTGGATTAAAAAATAAGATTGAGGTGCCAGCACTATATAACACCCAGAGCCCATGCTTACTAACGGTATCATGCCCAGCAGTCCAAGTGAATGGTCCAAGTGACTACCAACTTCATCCTTCCTAGCCTATTGACTATCACAGAAAGGTGATGTCCACAGAATCGCCTCTAAAGTCGCCTTGCGACTATTAAGTTCGGGCACCGAAAGGGTGTGTAATTTGCCAGATTTCTGTCAGTGACAGGGCATTCAGGTTAGAATATTGCACTTTTTCCTACTTTGCCATACGTCAAATGCTAGAGAATAAGGATCAGACGTGGTCCCTTACCCTTCTGATAGCGGTAGCAGCTTCAGGATGGACCTCAGCCTCGCAAATTCAGCAGAACTTCCAATCAATTGCAGTGTCTGCTCACCTTCCTTGCTGTGCAGATGTGAATCCGTCTACGCTGGGTCCTTCAGTTGCAATTGGGCTTGGGGTACTAATCTCTTCTATCGGTTTGCCAAAATGTTGCTCCAGTATGAATTTACATTGTAAAAACAAAGAAAAGAGGCAGTTGGCAAAACAAGAACTGTAGGTTTAATTAGACACTTCAGCCAGGAGTTCAACCCACAGAAACAGGTCTGACGACTGTGTCAAGGTATAATCAATTTGTGCAGGCTTATATACAGTTTTGGGGACAATAAAAGTTCATCTGGTGATCCTTGTTTGGTAGAGAAACGTTAGCTTTGTCTGTGGAGTCATAAGTAATGGGTCTTTGATAACAAATTCAGGGGATCGTTTTTTACCTCCTATTTGGGATACCCTGCTGTTGCCCTCTCGTTTGATCTCCAAGACACTCGCTGCTGGTTGCCACAGGACGGGGCGCTGACCCCAAGGGGAACCGCTGCTGGGCTCGCCATTTCCACCCACCACGAAGGGGTTTGCAGCGTGGGGACTACATCCCCCAAAAGCCTTAGTGGCGCAGATTGCTGCGTCACTTATCAGCGCCAGGAGGCGCTCAAATACACCTGAGCCCTCCTGCAGCGCAGGATCGTTTTTTACCTCCTGTTTGGGATACCCTGCTGTTGCCCTCTCGTTTGCTCTCCAAGACACTCGTTGCTGGTTGCCACAGGATGGGCCGCTGACCCCCAGGGGAACCGCTGCTGAGCTCGCCATTTCCGCCCACCACAAAGGGGTTTGCAGCATGGGGACTACATCCCCCACAAGCCTTAGTGGCGCAGATTGCTGTGTCACTCATCAGCGCCAGGAGGTGCTCAAATACACCTAAGCAATCCCGCAGCGCAGGACGCGCGCGGGTGTGCCCGGGCCAAGGGCGGGCCCGTCCGCGCCGTCGTAGCCAGGAGAAGGCTGGACTGGGCCGCAGCTCTAACACCTGCACCCGGACTATAAGTAAGCAGGACTTTTCCTTGTGACTTTGAACTAATTGTGGGCCAAGAGGATAAGTGTCCCATTTTTGTGGCAGGGTCGAGATCATCATATAAGAGAGGGTTTTATGGCTACAAAACGGAAGTTGGTGGGCCAGAAAGTTGGGGGTGGGGTGGTAGGTACACTGGATGCCTTTTTGAATAGGGCTGAATCGGTACTCCAGCATGAGATACAGCTCACTGAAAAAAAGCTTTCATTGGGAGCCTATGTAGCACAAAAAAGATCGTACCTGGGGGCAATAAGCGAGGCTAAGTCACCCATGGTTGCTGCAACTACTATTAGCCAACCAAACATAGTTACACCTGAATATAGCCAGGGGGGCATGGCTGAGACGCACCAGAGTATATCTCAGGAGCGTCTGGATTTGGTCCCCGAGTGTATTCCGTTGGATATGTCCACACATGATTCTGCTCACGGACCTATGATGTCCCCCACTACCCCATATATTCCTGACGCCCCCTCAAGTTCTACTTACACCCCATACTGTGAACACCTCCCATACTGATAAAGGGGAAGCCCAAGACTATCGAGTCACTAGGCCAAAGAGACCATCTAGAGAAAGTATTGGGGCTGTAGGTGGTGTGGGAGAACCCTTAGCAAAACGAACAAAGGGCAGTTTAGCAGTGCGAGCCCAAAAAAAGATAGAGGGAGAGGCAAGCACCAGAAAGATAAACTACCACAGCTAACCAAATCTGGAATGGCCCATCCTGAAAACTTGATGGACTATCAGGGCGTAGGGGCCAATCAGGCATACTGGGAACGAATGGAAACGCTAATGCTAACAATTCTTGCACCTTTCTGGACCAAACTAGGGGAAATTGAGGAGAAAGTTGCCCGTTTGGTTAAATCTGTAGAAGGGAAGAAAGATACAAATGTGGTAAAAGTCATCGGGGGAGGTAGTCTTTTAACCACTCAACCCAGGGGCCTAGAATCAGGCAAGACACAGGCGAAACATTTAACCCATACTGTTTTAGACAGCATAAATGGCACAAATTATGCACTAACTCCTTCGACTCAAGTAGGGAGGGATGCACAGGTGGGGCAGAGCAGGTCAGCTGGTATTTCTCAGCAGCGGCATGGGAGGCAGTCACAACCCCTTAATACAATTTTCACTGACTCACAAATATTGAATAATCATGCGGGCCATTGAATGATCCACCTTTGGGGCCTGGGGGAGGCCAGATCCCAATATATAATCCAGCAGGAAATGTACTGCTAAAACATTCACAAGATCTCGACCTGATTATTTGAGCAGGGCTCTTGGACCTGCTCTGCCTATTTCTTATTTTTACTCCTAGACCGCCTGCTTTGCAAGCCCCAAGACTTTAACACTGGTGAGCGAGATCACTCCGGTCACCTAATTGGGCAGGGAAACCGATCGGACTAATGCACTAACTTCGGAGTTTCAACTTCTCACAGCCAAGGGACTTCAGAGGCCCTAATTGACAGCGCCTCCACCAGTACCCGCAGCAGACCTCTCACCTACAACCCTCTCCTGGCTTGTCTCTCCAAGGGACACCTGTCCCCCTCCTCACTCAACACCTCGCCCGACTTTCGATGCCAGAGCCCGCCCCGTAACACGCTGACCACCGTTCTTGCCAGAACAGACTGCATCTGACTCCCAATGTCTGCAGGACCCCGGCCATTATTCCCCTAGCGCATACCTGCTACCTCCACACTGATTCTACCTCTACAGTGATTCTTTAAACCCTCCACCCCTCCGTCCTACTCTCCCCCCTTACCTGCCCCGGTGGTCTCGCCTCCCCCTCAGCCCAGCTAAGATGCCCCCGACCGCACAATTGGACACGCATCTTTGCCCCTCCTCTAACCACCTATCTCCCCAAGGGCAGAACACCTTACCCATAACATTCCCACGCAGCCTCTCCTTCAAAGCAAAAAAACGCTTCAAACAGAATATAATTAGGCTACACCCCGAAACGCTAGTTGTTGACACCTACCACTGCACAACTAGAGGTCAGAGGAAAATGGACTTCATTTTCCACACCCACAGACCTGACGTTTGGACAACGATCTTTTACTCATCCCTCCACGTCTCCAAAACCACCTTCACAGAACATAATCGTAAACTAACTATCGCCCCTCTGACCCAACAGTCTCTGACTCGAGACATCTCCATCACCATCTATGAGAATGGCACCATTCTAATTCAGGCGAAAGACGAGAACCTAGAGTTCTTTGACTCTCTCTTCCCCACACTTAAGAGGGCTACTATCCATTACCCCCACGAAACGAACCCTTCCACACCTATTAGCTCTTTACAAATTCCCAGCCCTCAGCTGTCCCTGACCCCCAACGTCCCCTCTCTACTCTACTTAGTCACCCCGCCAATCAGACAACACCTTCAGCCCTAGCTCCCCCTATTACTCAACTCCGTCCTCCACCCCCCACCCCCAACCTCCCACTACTCAGCCACCCTCTCATCCCCAGAGGACCTCCAACTCCTCTCTCCCCACCTCCAGAAGCACCCCTAGCTACCTATCCTCCGCCATTAGAGATCCACCCCAATATCCCCACCCTTCCTTGCTCTTCCACCCTGTTAATCCGACGTCCTCTCCCGCCCCAGCTCCCCCTCTCCCTCCACCTCCGTCCTCAAAGGATCCCCACCCCCCACTCCCAAACTCCCAGTAAGCAGCCCCCCACCCATCCCCAAAGGACCCCCCACCCCCCCTTTCTCCAGTCCCCGATGCACCACTAGCTCTCAACCTCCCCCCTGAGAGATCATCCCCCCACAGAGATCCTCCCCTCCTCTCCCCCTCACCCGAGCTGTCACATCGCCTCAAACTTATTGATGCTCAGATCGTGACCCTGATCATTGGCCTGAAGGAAACCCTATCCGCTCTAGGGAATCTCCAGTTGCCCTTCCCTCCATTGTGGTAAATATAAATTACCTATACTTAATTTATGCGGTAAAGTTCAATAAGAATAACTCAGTCAAAAAATAAGAGGCAGAATCCGTGGTATTTGAGGTTTTAAAAGGGGTTTTATTCCTTAAAAAGGAATTAGTTATATGGTTCGAACCAGGCAAATCGCATTCCGTCACCACGAAGGTTCGGGAAGGGATAGACAATACTTTATTGACAGGTTATCATATATATAGTCAATGCATTACAGTAAAGGCAGATGCAGGAGGCGTAACAGCTGAGAGGAGAGATAAGAATACACATACGTAATGAAAGAGGCGTTACAATAGGCGTGCATGAGGGCATGTACTAGAAACGTCATTATGAGATGTCACAGGTGGGTGGATCCATAAGAGAATCCTGCAGTGTCAGCAGAAATATATGGCAGAGATGCGTGCGCAGCAGCATGACGTGTAATTGACGTGTAACTGGAGGGTGAAGGGGACTTGACATTTAGCCTTACATGAAGAGACAGAAGTCTGGGATGTCAGAACAACCTAATCCCAAATCGTATCTAATATCTTGTGTTTAAGGAACTGTATTATCTGGAAGGAAAGGTCTCTCGGGCAAAAGGCTATTCTATACTGACTGCTAGTGCGTGCATATGCGTCTACGTGTCTACATGAGATGCGAGGGGGCATGGGCCTACCATGGTAACAGGAGCTATGAAGTATTTGCATGGAGACAGTGAGGCCGGGCCCTTTGCTCTGCAGCTGGAAGGATGTTTTCCTAAACTACTAGACAGGAATGTATTTTCGAGGAGCGGAGCAGATAACTTGAAGGCAAAATACAGTCTTGGCAGGCAACAGGCCGAGCCAGGCACCGTTAGCCGCGCAGGGAGTAAGACAAAGGTCATGGATACAGATGCTCATCCAGGCTGGAGCATTCAGAGGCAGAAAGCAGGAAAGGACTCGATGACAGAAATCAGGGCCTAACTCGCCTGAGCCAGGGAAAAAAAGTGCACCATGAAAAGACGTTGGCAAGGCACACTTAGGAATGGAATATCCGACCCATTCATGGTGAATCTGAAAGAGGACATATTAACGTTGGACGCAAATGTATTTGCGTCTTCATAGCTGGCACAGAAGGGAAGTTACATGCACTTTAAGCTCGTACATGGAGACGGTGGGGTACACGTTAGGGAACATTTCTGACCATAAAAATCTATATTTCCTCATTCCCTCCTTGTTCCCTACAGACCCTTCATGATATATCGATACTCATAAATCTATCAATCTGTTCACGTAGTATCATTTGCTCTTCTTTCTTCTTATGTCGTTTTGAATGAGAACTTGAATGAGGAATACATGATGTGGCGCACAAGCCGCAAATCGCTGGCCCACATTGTAGACATAAGCAACAACTGAATACTATGAGAAGGGCAATACCTAGGAAGGATAGGACCTTCCATCCCCAGGCTGACAACGTGGTCCAGAACCAACCGGACCAAGTCCAGGTGCCTGGATTCTGGTGTATCAAACTTGCAATTTTGTGAAGACGAGTAATGGCTCTATATACTGATGGCGCGTTTTCTGGAATGAAAACACAGCAACTCGATCCGATGACTCTACAGGCTCCGCCCCTATCGGCCAGGATGACGTCAAGGACGAGACGATTTTGAAGAACAACAATCCGCATCACAGACTGCTCCTCTGTTAAGTTGCCTAGGGCAGAAGTAGTCTCATTCACTACTGCTTCGAGGGTTCTGGTTAACTTGCGTATCAGTTTACTATTAAAGATAGCACCTAAGTAGGGAAAGAAACCTTTATTGAAATCTGTGTATTGCTCCCATGCCGTTTCAGTATAGTCGACAATCGGGAGATCTCTCTGGGGTCTAGTGTGTACTAGATGGGTATTCCTATGGTAATCAGGAGGAGCTAGGAAAACAGGTGGCAGAAGGAATGCAATGTAACAGGTACCATCCCAATCTAGAGGTAAACGTATATATACGGTATGACCACAAATGAAGTAGGAATGTCGTGAAGCTTTAAACGCAGACTTGCCCTTATCACTGAATTCGATCACAGTAATACATTTACTATGACCCAGGTGTACTGAACCATTCTTTCTAACACATAATTCACCTTTGACCGGTAATACTGACATAGCAGGCAAGACTGGCTCGGATTCGGATTCAACATTCAGAATCATGAGATTAAGTGTAAAGTTACCTAATCCATATACTTCATTTTCTAGATCAGTCCCTGTCCTTTTGGGAAGTCCCTCCTTGTCAGGGAAACATACTTTATGCAGAACAGTGTTCAGGTTTCCCCATACCCAGTTGCCCTGGTAAACTACGGTATTTGAATCTAAAGAATTAATCAAACTAAACCATGCGCCACAGGAACCATTATGTGTAAACGGGTACGGAAAGAGGGGCAGAACTCCCTTGTATTTCTGGTAGGGAGGGAGTCGGCCACATATCCAACAATTTGTAGCGTTGCTGGTCTGATGAGAGTGATGTAACATACTAATGAAGGTGTTGTTGCGCAGCGCTAGTCTGTAAGATAATTCATGCGGGGGTAATTCACTAAAAGAATGTTTGGCAGTGACGTTGAAAGCAGAATGTGCACGCTTGAAAATAGGGTAGTATATGTGTAACAGTATACTTGCAGCAATAATCAAAAGACTTAGAAAAAACATAATCAATAGTGTCACTATACAGTGACTACGAAGTGATTTACAATATTCATGTTTCTTGAGCTGTTTCTGTCTATCTCTCTCTCTATTTCGGTCTAGGGGATACATGTCAGAGACTAATTTAACCGATTCACCTAGGGGAGGACTTAAACAATTAAACTGTCTGACTTGCTAGACCTTAGTTTTAGCTTATATTCCTGGGAAGTGGTTTTCTCATTGAGGGGAAGTTTTGAGTCAGTCTGTGGAGGAGGGCAGGGCTGAGAATTCAAATCAAAAGGCAGTCCGTGAAATTTCTTGATGTGGCTCGAGTGCAGCCACCCCTTGCGGCCCTCAATCTTCACTGCTGTCCTCGTCGTCAAAAGTACCAATTTCGGCGTTTGCCAGCGGGGCTCCAGCAGGCTCCTCCTGTCGAAATTTCTTACAAACACATAATCCCCAGGAACCACTTCATGGGGCTTCACCTCGGTGTTGTCGGGAAAGGCTGCAGCTACCTGTGAACGACAAGATTGTAGTGCAGACATCAAGGAGGCAAGGTAATCTGTCAGCATATTACAATCAACATCAGTTATTTTACGAGGTATAGGCGTCCCCCACATATTTGGTGGCCTACCGAAGACCACCTCATACGGGGATAGCCCTGTTCGAGAATGCGCTATCATTCTCATGTAGAAGAGCGCAACTGGCAAAGCTACTATCCAGTCAACGCCTTTCTCTCTGCAGATTTTAGCAAGTCGAATTTTCAGAGTCTGATTATGACGCTCCACGAGACCTGCTGCCTCGGGATGTCGGACACAGTGGAATTTCCACTGATAGCCTAACAGGAGTGTAACTTGTTTTACAAGCTCGGATGAGAATGGCTGACCGTTATCTGAGTATACGATACGGGGCAAACCATACCGTGGGAAGAATTCACGAACCAGCTGCTTGGCAGTGGTCGGAGCAGTGTAATCTGGGACTGGATATGCTTCTGTCCATCGGGAGAGTGCACATACAACTACGAGGACATATTTGAATCCTCGACAACGTTCCATCTGGATATAATCCATCTGGAGGACTTCAAAAGGGTGATCGGGAGGATGAAATCCACCTTGCTCTACAGGAATGCTTTTACCTGGGTTGAACTGACAACAAATCATGCAAGTACGCACTTTCTGTTTGGCTGCTGCTCGTAAGTGTTTGTTGAACCAGATGTTTTGAATACTGTCTAGCATAGCTTTTTCTCCTAGATGTGCAGGACTGTGTACTGTGTTAATGATGACTTGAACCATAGAGTCGGGGAGGAACCATGTAGATTTTCCCTTCGTCATCCATCCCTGATCTGTTTGGATCCCTCCTAGTTCAGTCCATTTCTTGATTTCGTCTGGTGTAGCATGTGTCTGTATGTCAATTACATCATGGGCGGAATCCCTAACTGTCATGCAGTGTGTCGGTGTCGGAACTATTGTCTTTGTCAAGTCAGTTGCGTGAACCTGAGCTGTGTGCTTGGCTGTTCGGTCTGCCAGGTCGTTACCCTGGGAAACGATATCAGTGACTTTTGTATGTGCCTTACACTTCATGATGGATATAGCAGTAGGCAGATGTATTGCATCTAACAGAGCTTGAATGAGGGGACCGTGTTGAATGTTGGCACCGTGAGAAGTTAAGTAACCTCTCTCTCGCCATAATACACCGAAGTCGTGCACAACTCCGAATGCATAACGGGAATCTGTGTATATGTTAACTCTCTTGTTCTTGGCTTGAATACAGGCTTGTGTCAGAGCGATGAGCTCTGCTGCTTGAGCTGACAGGGTGTCAATACAATTTGTTTCCATGACTTCAGTGTCTGTCGTGACTGCGTAGGCGGCCACTAACTCTCCTGTACTTGTTCTCATACATGAACCATCCACATAAAGTGTCAGGTCTGGATCTGGTAATGGAGTGTCTGTCAAGTCTTGTCTAGGCTTCGTCGTAATAGTAATGACTTCAATACAATCATGTGCCAATGGGTCTGTTCCACTTAATGGCAAAAGTGTGGCGGGATTTAATGTACTACAGCGTCTGATCTCTATGTGTGCCTGAAACAATGTCAATTCATAACCTGTCAGTCGTGCTATAGTCAAGTGCTGGGTCTGTGTTCGGTTTAAAAGAACTTCCACGGAGTGTGGAACTTGTACTGTCAACTGATGTCCTAACACTATAGAATCACTTTGTCTGATTGCTAGGGCTGTCGCTGCAACTGATTTCAAGCACGCAGGCAGAGCCTGGGCTACTGGATCTAATGTGCTAGAAAAGTAAGCACAAGGTTTATGTGAACCTGCTTGTTCCTGAGTGAGTACTGACAAAGCAGTACCTTCGCGTTCTGTGACAAAAAGTGTAAAAGGCTTACTGTAACATGGTGTTGCTAAAACAGGTGCTTGACATAAGGCTTTCTTTAAGTCTTCAAAAGCTTGTGTATGTTCCTGAGTCCAAGGAAGGACAGTCGAAGACGCTGCCTCCTGGGTTGTCAACTGAATGAGTGGCTTTGCTAGAAATGCATACTGAGGAATCCATTGTCTGCAGTAAGAAGTGAGGCCTATGAAGGCCCGTACCTCCTTTTGTGTCTTGGGTCACGACATATTTACAATTAACTGGATGCGATCAGGTGTGAGCTGTCTCCCCCCTTTGGACAGCAAGTGCCCAAGGTAAACAACTTGCTGAACACAGAATTGCAGCTTCGAAGGGGACACCTTGTGTCCCTTGTCGGCCAGAAAATGTAAAACCGTCAGTGATGCTTTTTCACATTCAGGTTCGCTTCGGGCGGTGATCAGCAGATCATCGACATACTGAAGCAGAGCAGTGTTATCAGGCATGTGAATACTGTCAAGTTGTCTTTTCAATGCTTGGCTATAGATGCTGGGGCTTTCTGTGAATCCTTGAGGTGCGCGTGCAAATTTGAAGCTTCGTCCATTTAAACAGAATCCGAACAAGTATTGGCTTTCCGGGTCAATTGGAACACTAAAGAAAGCGTTCTTCAGATCAATTACAGTAAAGAACGCTGCTTCTGGATCAATGGCTGTCAACAATGAAGAGATATCTGGGACCACGGGGTTCTGTGGTACAATACATTTATTCAATTCGCGCAAATCAATAACTAATCGATAAACTGGAGGTGCATTGGGATCGGTGCGTTTAAGAATTGGAATGATAGGGGAATTACATACATTGGAGTCGGTTTCCACAACCACTCCTTGTGCAATGAGCTCGTCAATGATTTGCAGTAAAGCCACTACAGCATCTGGGGGTAACTTGTATTGTCGCATTCGTGGTAATACCACTCCTTGCTTCAGTGTAACTCGGTATGGTGTGATGTGCATACAACCTACATCAGTGGGGCCTTGCGCCCATAAATGTGCAGGGACATTCTGTAATCTGGGATCAATATCTCTCAATACATAGTGACCCTTGAAGTCGCGCAAAAATAGTCGTACTCCTTCCGGAGAACAACATATTACAGCTCCTAGAGCTTTCAGTGTTTTTATACCTAGCAAGTTTTCTGGACATGATTTTGTAAGTAGCAAATCTGTAGTACGTGTCAAAGGACCAACTGCAAGGGGAAGTGGTTGCGATACTTCGTTAATGATAGGCTTTCCTGAAAATCCAAGGGAAACATTCTGTGAGCCTGAGAGGGGTGCCCCTGGAACCTCGTTGTGACTGATAGTTGTCCTGCTTGCCCCTGTATCAATTAAAAACTTTCTGTCTTTCCCTAATACTTGACTATGTACATAAGGACCCTCTTGATCTACAGGAACCTCAATAAGAGGCAAGCCAACTTCCCTCTCTAGGCTGTTTCATGTGTATCGCTGATAGTCGGGGTAATCATTTTGCGCATACTGATACATCTGTTGTGTCGTGTTTTGTGTTGCGGTGATGGGCTGTGACTGTGGCACCGCTACGGTCTGTACTGTCTGTTGTGAGGCTTGCATAGGCTGGATATTCTGTGGTACTTGTTGTTGGACCTGGACTTGTCTGGGTGGACGTGGTCTCTCTTTGGTTTTACCCGTAGAGATATTATGTTTCAAAACTGCACAATCGTTTATATAGTGACCTGGCTGCTTACAATAGTTACATGTCCCTTTAACAGGACCTGCGGAATTATTGGACTGTGTTGTACCCTTTTTCTGACCGTCAGCTGGAACTGACTGAGCAACTAGCATTTTCATTTTCGTGTCTTTCATACGTCTTTGTTCGTGTTCATGTTCTTCTCTAATTCTATTCTGGTGGTACTGTAACATTTGTAACATTTGTGAAGGGGTATTAGCTTGCCAGGTGCTTTCGACTTTCAATACTCGGTTCTTAACCTGTGGCAGGGAATTCTCGACCAATTTGGATACAAAAAGATGTGGATATGACTCGCTACTTGCTTTCAGGCCACTATTAATACCAAAACATTTCTCGAATCGGGAATAAAAATCACTAGTGTCTTCATCGGGTTTTTGTTTGCAGGCTGAGATTGCATCCCAGTCTTCCTTTTTCGTTGCTAATAAACGTGGCAATACTTGTACTAACAATCCTGGTAATGCTTTAGCTTTTTCCCCAAGGCCTACCCCTGGAGTACGACCATTTTCTTCGTCCTCTATCTCGGTCCAATTAATCTTTTTATCTCCCACCTCCCATTCTTTCTCTTTGAGTTTCTCGTAAATGCCGGCTGGAAACAGTACTTTTAACATTTTCATAATATCTGAATATGTGTAGACACCCATGAGTAGCATATCTTTAATTTCTCGGTGAAAACCTGCAGGGTCTTTATCGTGACAGGGTACTAGTTTCTTCATCTCTAGCAATTCTATTTTTGTGAGGGGTGTATATACATACACACGTTCTAGTGTGTCATCTTCTTTTCTTACTGGATGTACTTCTCGTAAGGGATTCTGTCTGTCTATGTAATACGTTTTTCTTTCCATGGAGGGAGCCGGATCAAGCCGTGGACACAAGAAGGCACTGTATCTGTGCCGATGTTCTAGAATTACTTTAATTAAATCAGTACCTAGACCTCTCCATTTCCTCATGAGTAGTTCTATCAATATATCGGGTAGGGGACCTGGATCAGAGTGTTGGCTTTTATACAATATAAGGAGATGTTGTATCATGTACATACCAGCTAAACGCTGTTCGTCTGGTGAAAGATTCAAAAACGTGTGTGCTAGCGCATCATCACTATATTTATCAGAACTGTCAGCCCATTGTACTGCTGACCTGGCTAATTCTTGTTCATCCATAGAATCGAGTACATGGTACCCCATTCGTTCTCGAAGTATTTTATCAGTAGCCTGAAATAAGTGTTCAGGCGTCTTTGGATTTGACATGGCAGCTTGAAAAAGTCTCTTACTTTCTGGACGTACCGGACGCATTGAATTATTACAGGGTCTTCCCTTACCTACATAAGCTATCATTTCTCTAGCTGGTAATTGTAATTGTCCTGTTGTCGTGCCTGGTTGTTCGTCCTCCTCCGAGGATTCAGTCTTATCTGCATCATTCTCTCTTTCAAGCGGTTCTCTTTCATGTATCTGTTCTACTGCTTTTCGGATCCTTCGGTACATATTTTCTATACAACTCTGTTTATCATGTTTTCCGTCTGCTATATTCTGACCCCATTTGTTAAGTGCCTTCATTTCTTCCTGGTCTACACCAGGCCTATCTCTGTTTCTTATCAAGCAGTTTATGAAGAAACGTAACAACAGTTTTTGAGTGTCAACTTTCTGGTATGCCATGGCCTCGCCAATGCTTTCAGGACCTTGCCCTGTTTGGACAAAGTGATATATTTTATCTAGATGATCAATCATTCCTGGTAGTATCATTAAATAGTTTGTAACTCGTCGTAGACGTACTGATGATAGCATCATTCTGTCGTCACCTTTACCGGGCACTGGATCATATCTACAGTCTGTAAGAGGCTCATTAAGTATGTCATAATTCGCTGTTTGAGGTGTACGTTGGTGTGCTAAATCCCTAAAAGTCAGTCTATGCGCTTGTGGTGGGGTCTGAAAACCTCCTGTGGCACCTCCTGAGGTGCCAGGTCCAAAAGGATTTGTTGAGTGTAAGGCAGGGAGAATAGGTGCAGGAAGGAGTGGTGGAACGGGCGGAAGGTGTGGAACGGGAGGAGGAGTATGTTGCTGCAGAAGTGGGGGCGGATTATCTCGGGCGGAGTGCCATCAGCGGGTGGCGCCTGGACACGTGGATCTGTATATGCAGGAGCTACATCGTCTAAGTAGGATGAAAGGAAAATGTCCTTTGCGGTCTTGTGGTGTAATTTAGTCGGAAGCAATGGAGGTGGCAGATCTTTTGGTACTTCCGGGGTGGCCTTAGGTAAACCCTCGGCCATAAGAGGATACATACCATTCATAAGAGTGTTTCGTTGTCTGTCTTCTTGTTCTGCTTTTACTCGTATACCTTCCTCAACTAATACGTTTTCTCTGGCTTTGTCAGACTCCTCCCTACTTTTCTCTTCTTTTCTGAGCTCTTTCTCTGTGCGTCTATGCGATTCCTTACGCCATAATTCAATGGCATCCTTCTGTGACTGTCTGGCTTTCTTTTTCCATAATGCTTCTTCTACTCTCATGATGCAATCAGCATCCCATGTCCCAGCAGCGGGCCATCTCTGATTCTCTGTTAAATCTTTGGTGTAATCCACCCACAAATCGAGATATAATACGGCATCTAGGCCATGTTTATGGTACATAAAGTACCCTGGAGTGTCCCTAGGTGGAATAGGAACAGCTTCCTCGAGTATCCCTTTTCTGGTTTTTATCTGTCTTAATTTGGAGAACAGTGGCATCTTGAACCCTGCTACTTGATACTTACGCGAACTTGAACACAGTTAATACAATGAACACAGTAATGAAGATCGAACAATCACTCATACCACGACATTTAAAACCACATTAAAACATTTTTAATGCGAACAACAATAATTAGAATAAAACTAGCTAACTGCATGATACTGGATGTACTGCTAAACAGTACAGATACACCGCTAAAAACAGTGCATACCGGGTCTGTGTACCCAAACCCGTCTTGACCGGCACAAATTAATGCGCACGTCTAGATGCGTCCCCAGCAACGGTACTCACCGGGAAGCACTGAACAGAAGGCCTCGGAAACTCGACACTGGACTGGACTGGACTCGACTCGTGACGTAGATACTTCGGAACTTCGGAACCTGGTGGGCCTCCGTATACCTCGGATCTTGCTCTCTCAGCTAGGCTCTGGTCGGGATCCTCCGCACTCCTCACCGCCTCGTCTGGGTGTTGATCGCAGCCTCAGTCACCTCCGTTGGCCTGAGGGAGATACAGGAAATCCTGCGGGTACGCGTAGTTGTCCGTCCGGCTGTGGCAGGGGACCGGGCCTGCAACGCACCGCCGGCGCGTAAGGTGGGGGAGGGGTTCCTATTCGGGCGCCAATTATGTGGTAAATATAAATTACCTATACTTAATTTATGTGGTAAAGTTCAATAAGAATAACTCAGTCAAAAAATAAGAGGCAGAATCCGTGGTATTTGAGGTTTTAAAAGGGGTTTTATTCCTTAAAAAGGAATTGGTTATATGGTTCGAACCAGGCAAATCGCATTCCGTCACCACGAAGGTTCGGGAAGGGATAGACAATACTTTATTGACAGGTTATCATATATATAGTCAATGCATTACAGTAAAGGCAGATGCAGGAGGCGTAACAGCTGAGAGGAGAGATAAGAATACACATACGTAATGAAAGAGGCGTTACAATAGGCGTGCATGAGGGCATGTACTAGAAACGTCATTATGAGATGTCACAGGTGGGTGGATCCATAAGAGAATCCTGCAGTGTCAGCAGAAATATATGGTAGAGATGCGCGCGCAGCAGCATGACGTGTAATTGACGTGTAACTGGAGGGTGAAGGGGACTTGACATTTAGCCTTACATGAAGAGACAGAAGTCTGGGATGTCAGAACAACCTAATCCCAAATCGTATCTAATATCTTGTGTTTAAGGAACTGTATTATCTGGAAGGAAAGGTCTCTCGGGCAAAAGGCTATTCTATACTGACTGCTAGTGCGTGCATATGCGTCTACGTGTCTACATGAGATGCGAGGGGGCATGGGCCTACCATGGTAACAGGAGTTATGAAGTATTTGCATGGAGACAGTGAGGCCGGGCCCTTTGCTCTGCAGCTGGAAGGATGTTTTCCTAAACTACTAGACAGGAATGTATTTTCGAGGAGCGGAGCAGATAACTTGAAGGCAAAATACAGTCTTGGCAGGCAACAGGCCGAGCCAGGCACCGTTAGCCGCGCAGGGAGTAAGACAAAGGTCATGGATACAGATGCTCATCCAGGCTGGAGCATTCAGAGGCAGAAAGCAGGAAAGGACTCGATGACAGAAATCTGGGCCTAACTCGCCTGAGCCAGGGAAAAAAAGTGCACCATGAAAAGACGTTGGCAAGGCACACTTAGGAATGGAATATCCGACCCATTCATGGTGGATCTGAAAGAGGACATATTAACGTTGGACGCAAATGTATTTGCGTCTTCATAGCTGGCACAGAAGGGAAGTTACATGCACTTTAAGCTCGTACATGGAGACGGTGGGGTACACGTTAGGGAACATTTCTGACCATAAAAATCTATATTTCCTCACCATCCCCACCACCCCACATCCCTCCCCCTCCCTCTAGGAATGACTATCCCACTACCAACCGAGCTGATCCGCACCCAGGCTCCCTGCCGCCATGCACTAAAGGCCAGACGGAACCGCAAACAGTCAATCCCAAAAGAACTATAACCTCCCTCTCCCTCCAGGAAGTGAGCGGTCCCGCCGCCTCGCACGAACCCCCCCGAACCAGTCAGCCCAAGATCCGCTCACGAGCTTGAATCTCACCTCTTCGATACAAGTCATCACCGGAGTGGGTAGAGACCTCCCCCCCCGTAGAGCCACTAGACCTCCTCTGTTTCTTTCCTCCATACCCAGAGCCAAGCCAGACAAGTTAAAAGCGAAAGAAGACCCCCCCATGAACTGCATGCTAATCAACAGCCGGTCCGCAGTCAAACATACTACGGAAATAGCAGAAGCCATCCTCTCCCATGACCTGGATGTAGCCTTCATCACGGGAACATGGCTAAACACCCTATCCCTCCCCATTCTGGACATGCTGGTGCCACCCGGCATCTCAATTATCCGCAAAGACAGGCCCTTACACAAAGGTGGGGGCATAGCAATTATTCACAAAAATGACCTCTCCATCTCCGAACCTCCCTCCTGCCTATACAGTTCCTTTGAATGCCTGTCGGTCAACATCAAATCTTACTGTCAGAGCTCACGGCAATGCCATCTCCTTTACCATCCCCCAGGCAATTCCAACGAATTTAGAGCTCAGCTCTCGGACCTCATCACCCAATCAGCACTTAACAGCGACAGCAGTTTAATTCTAGGCGACCTCAACCTAAGATGGAATGAACCCAATAACCCACTGATTTAATCTCTCAACACCCTTCAACAAGACAATGATTTGATCTAACACTGCTCAGAGGAAACGCATTACAGAGGAGCGACCCTGGATGCCATCATTGCGAACAAAAATGCAATCTCGATTGATCACATCATCCCGGTGGACTGGTCAGACCACCACATCATTCTATTTTATATCCTTCAGCCGGTCCTATCCCTCCCACCCACCCAAGCCCCCCCTTAGTGGGTTAGGAACACTTCCAGAATCCCCCGAGACAAGCTAGAAGAAGGTCTCAGCATATGCCTCCCGAACATGATGGAGTCCCTCTCAACCTCGGATCTCACCTTGCTCTACCATTCCAACCTGGAGCACGCCCTGGATCAGCTGGCACCTCTGAAACTAAAAAAATCCAGAATCATCCCCTCTAGGTCTTGGTTCTCTACTGACATCAATGAGGAAAGAAGACATCTAAGAACCGTGGAAAGAACCTGGAGGACCAACCCCACCGCCCTCCATCGAGACCAACTCAAGACAGCACGCAAAAACTATTATACCCACATCAAGAGCAAAAAGTCATCCTTCTTCTGCTCCACCCTAGACAATGCCAAAAACCGCCCCAAAGAACTCTTCAACATCATTAGGAACCAAACTTCCATCCCTAAGGCAGCCAACGTAGTAGCATCCAAGACCCAATGCGAAAACTTTTTCAATGAAAAAATCGCCAAAATTGATCGCTCATTCAGCACAAGCCCTGCACCCAACCTCAACCCCCCAGTAACCCCGTCTATCCTCTGGGCATCCTTCCAGCCGATTAAGGAGGAAATTAAAAGCAATCTTATCGCCGCCGCTAAACCCTCATCTCACTCCCTCGATCAACTTCCCTCAAGACTGACAAAGGATTTGAAGAGCACTCTAGCCCCTATCTGGGCCAAGATCATCAACAGCTCCTTGAACGAGGGCTTCATCCCCGACTGCCTTAAACTAGGTCAAGTCACACCACTTCTGAAAAAACCTGGCCTTGATCTCATGGACTTGAACAACTTTAGACCGGTCTCGAACCTTCCGTTCCTAGCCAAAATTCTTGAGAGATGCGTGCTTTCACAATTAACCCAACATCTTGAGGATTCTAATCTATTGGACCCACACCAGTCGGGGTTCAGGAAAGGCTGCAGTACTGAAACCGCAATCCTAAATGTCCTAGATGATCTGCACATGTCACTCGACTCCAACCAATGTAGCCTTCTCATCCTCCTTGACCTCTCGGCTGCGTTCGAAACAGTGGATCATACCCTCCTGCTCAACGCCCTCCGAGAGAAAGCGGGCATCGAAAAGACAGTCTTAAAATGGTTCTCCTCCTTTCTTAACAACCGCACTCAAAAAATAAAGATCAACAGCTTCGAATCTGACCCCCTCCCCATCAGTAGAGGAGTCCCGCAAGGATCAGTACTCTCTCCACAACTCTTCAACATCTACATGGAACCCCTCACCTCACTTCTAAGGAACTCCAACATCCCCTTCCACCTTTACGCGGATGACACACAACTCTATTTGAAAACCACTTCTATCGCTGACATTCACAGACTTAATGCGACACTCATAGAGGTCCAACAGTGGCTCGCAGCCAATCACCTTAAACTGAATGAAGAAAAAACAGAAGTTCTCCTAATTTCGAACAAAGATGAAAACCCACAAATAGTGGAATGGCTCAAAGCCTTAAATGCCCTCAACGTCTCTCTAACGCCAACGGATACCGCGAAATCCCTAGGAATCACTCTTGATCCCAAATTGGACATGAACAAACACATCTCTAAAACCGCCAAAAGCGCGTTCCTGAACCTGAAACTTCTATACAAAATCAAACCCTTCCTCCCCCTCAAAGACCTGAAACAGGCCACGCAGGCCCTTGTGCTCTCCAGAATTGACTATGGCATCGCAATGCTGACTGGAACTGCCAAGGCGCACCTAGGACCTCTCACCTCCATCCTCAACGCAGCAGCAAGAATGGTCACAGGAACTAAGAAATTTGACCACATCTCTCCAGCACTCAAAGAACTGAAATGGCTCCCGATTGACCAACGAGCCAACTTCCGCACAGCTTGCCTCACACATAAAGCCCTGCATACAGGCAAACCGGAATACCTGACCTCCAAACTCAAAAGGGCGAGTCAGTCCAGGAACCTCAGAAGCTCCAACACACTACTACTCATCCCTCTGAAATCACAGAAACGCAAAACCTCAAATAAATCCTTTGCGGTGAATGCCCCCAGGATCTGGAACTCCACTGTCCCCCCCCCACATCAGAATGACCGCCTCCTTCCCGCAATTCAAATCGCTACTCGAAGCCCTCTTCCTTGAACACTCTGGTGCCTAAGGAGAACCCCACGCCTGACGGTCGAAGTCCGTAAATTACTGTCGCACAAACTTTATTTCCTGCTTGTTTTACTTGATTCCTGTTTTGCTTATTCTCATTTGCTGCATATCTGTATGTGCTGTGAAGTGCTCTGATACCCTCGGGTCCAGCTAGCGCTATACAAAACTTCAATAAATAAATAAATAAAATGTTATAGATTTACCACCACCTTCATTGTAGTCTTGGCAAATGTCCCTCCTCTAAGATCGGACCAACAGGAATCATGGATGCAGTTAAAAAATAAAACTGTGGATTGGCTGGCCAAACATAAAGAGTTTAGGCCTTCATTAGCTAATAACATCCTGATGGTGCGCAGAGTTGCATGGCTTGGAAGATCCCAGAAAAAGAAAGGGGGGATTATGTCATTGTAAATTTTAGAAGCCTTAGAGTGGCACAACTGATTCTTGAAGCACAAGACCACTTTTCCCCCGTTACGTCCATTGTTGCTTTACCATTAGGGTATTTTTATCGTCCCCCATCGAGATCATATGGGGAGATTGCCCAGCATATTCAAGTATCGAATAGATTCGAGGCCCTGTCCAATCTAGATGACCAGGGTTGACTACAAAGGGGGGATACAAATTGGGAGTCACTACTCCGAACGCACCACATTATTGCACTCCAGGAAACCTGGGATTCACATGATTTATACCTTATGGACGTTGAGGTTCCGTGAATTCTGAACCTGTTTCGTAAAGGACATGGTATCGTTACGAATGTGATAGTAACGAACCGTAAATAGCGAGTGCGGCAAGTACGAGTGTTTTCGTCATGTTCGATCGATGGATTCACTACGTATTTAGGGATTTCGTTCTGAACCCTCGGGTTCCATTTTAGTGTACGGCAGCCATTTTGTGGTTGCCCTCACTTAGGCCGATCACTACGGCCGAACGAGTCTTTGGTACACGTACACTTTAGCTGACTCCTAGGTGACCCGAGCGAGCTGACCTCGTTGCCTGAAGCTAATCTTGCTAAGCCAGTTCCTTGTCCGGTAGCTGATCGAGATAGAGATCAAAGAGCAGGACATTGTTGAGTTTATTGTACACGCACACACCCCTTTATCTTGCTTCACATCTGTTTCTGTTCCTTCTTTTATGACCTGTTTATGGTTTGGGTTGTGGTCTTTTATTATGGGTTTGTCCGGCCTGTCCGAGCAAGAATGGTGGGCTTTCCCGTGCACTTGATGGTGGGCTGGACAACTGAAAAGTGGGTTTGTCGTCATGTGATACCTTTTGCAATGTTACCTATGATTGGACAATTCGTAAATAAAATGGGTGTTTGACAGGAATGTGATTTTTAGCATAAAAGACGATGTCTCGCAATACGAAAATTGAGCAGTCTCTAGCGAACCTACTTGTGTCGTATTCATACTTCTGTTCCTGGTTGCAGCCAATAAATTTGATCTTTGACGTCACCGAAAAGTATACTGTGTCTCTGTATTCTAAGACAGGTGAACCCGAAGACATTGGGCGTGCCCCTGGCGCCGCTGGGTTCTAAAACCCGGTTCTTCAGTTGGCGCCCAACATGGGGCGACTTCAGTGGTACCGGTCCAAGTCTGAAGATCGTGAGGAGCTTCGTGAGGAAATTTTGGAGGAGGGCCCCCACTTCATCGACCCCGGCATGTTGAACGTGGACTGAAGGTTTTTGCTGCGAGGCTTCCCGCTTTCCGACGGCTACGAAGGACTGCTGCCCTGACTGTCGACCTGTCTTGGACCCTTTGAGACGATTTGTAGAGCGAGACGATAGACGGGTCTTCTGGTGACGTGATCGATACTTCAGTTAAGTATAAGTGGAGCGTCTCCCAGTCCTTAGTTTTTGGTTTCCTTCGGGGTCTTTGATTTGGAACTTGCAAGTGCCAAAGCCGAGGGACTCGTATATTTGCGAGACTATCGAGTTTGGTACCCTTGAAGTTTGAAGCTAGATTAGTGAGCGAAGATGCCTGGTCTTAGCAAACTTGGAAAGATATTTTGTTGTAGTTGTAACAGGGATTCCCGATTGGAGGACTCGTGTCCGATACCTCCGGTTGGAACTCCAACTTATGAGCTCTATTCTAAACATGGTGTGGGCCCTATTATGTATAATGAAGTATGGGTCCGATACACAAGGAAAGAAGGTGTCCTAAAATGGCCCCAATATGGTAGCTACGACACAGAGATTTTAGATGATCTGGAAGTTAAACTATTTAAGAAGGAAGCTCGGCCGGCGATGTTTGACTCCTTCCGCCTCTGGCGAAAGGAAGCCAAACAGAAAGAAATTAAACTAGCGAAAAGAAATAAAAGAGAGAAGGGTATATCGATAATGCAGGCTGCTATACAGTTTAAAGATAATGAAGAAGAACAAGCGAGTGAGCAGTTGCATAGGCAACGTAAAATGGCCATCCATAAATGTTATCCAGCTTTGTCACCTCTTCAACAGGGTGTAACGAAGGACCCGGAAAAGGATCCTTTGAGTTCGCCACCCCCTTATGTGCAGAGTGCTACAGCACCTCTGCAACCTTTAGTTCAGCAACCTCCGGTTGTTGTGCCTCCTGTTGTTGTTCATCCGCCAGCTCCTCTTCAGCTGGTTCCTACTCCTTTGGCGCAGCCTTCTCAAGGGCCACCGACTTTGCTATCAGTTACGCCTCCAATTCCTACGACTTTTTCTCCTGTATTTCCTACTTCTTCTGTTACTCCTTCTGCTACTACTTCTACGTATGCTTTGTCTCAACCTGCTTTGCCTCCTGTCCTTATGGCAGCTTCCCCTTCTGTTCGACAGAGAATGACTGATACTGTTACTGGTCTTTTGTCTCCTTTCTTTGGGTCATTGAGTATGACCCCTGTTTCGGCGCATAAACAGTTGCGTAGCCAGTTGCCTGGTCCCGAAGAGCGGGCAGTGTTGGATCATTTGGCATGCAAATGGGTTACTAATTCTTCGAGATATGATTTAGAGTCGGTTATGGATGTCTTCCGCCAATGGGAAGCACCAAAGCAGAGGTATGTCTTCGATATGATGTGTACTTTCCTCCGTGAGGAATGGGAATATGGTGAGTTGGGACACACTCCATCAGAGTTGTTCCGTGTACAGTCCGAGTTTGCGAAAGGAACGATAGTGGGTCTGGAAGTTGAAAAAGCAGTTGCGACGTTGCTTTCGTTTAGGAGTGTGCGTCCTTCTCAGTCGTTGTTTGAGCCTGATTCCTCTGTTAGGAGAATAGCGCAACAGTATCCAATGAGAGAGGTTCCTCCAGTATGGAAAGAAGCAGTTCAGGCCAATGCTAATGCTGGTATTGTGGCTGTAGAAGCTCATTTTCAGCGTGTTTGGGTACATGTTCCGTGGAAGCGAGCTGAAGTTTTGGCCCTTAAGTAGACTCTACCTGATCCCGAAAGAATCCTGCAGGGTATTATAAGGAGTTGTCACAAACAGCTGACACATGCATTATGGACCTAGCCGATATAGATATGTTGTTTGGGAATGTGGTTCCTCAACCCTTATGGAGAATGATTCGTCATGTGGATCATGCGCAAGAGCTAGGTGATACATGGGCTAACATTACTGCTGCAGATGGTCTTCAAGGTGGAGGAGCTAAACCTGAAGCTTTAGTTGCAGAACTCCCTGGTAGGATCATTAATTATATGAAGACTTTGATGCCTGCTATGCGAGTGAATTGGCATAAGTTGTCTGCATGCAAGCAGAAGAAAGATGAAAGTGTGTCTGATTTCTTCACTAGGTTTGAAGAGACGTTTATCGACCATAGTGGTCAAGACATGAGTACGGAAGGTGGCCAACGGTTGTTTGTAGACAAGTTTGTGCATAACTTGCTTCCCGAGTTGTGTACTAAGTTGAAGGATTCAAAGAGTTCATGGGCTGTTTCTTCGTCGGCGCAGATATTGGCTGCTGCACAATATTACGAGAATAGGGATAAGGACGAGAAAGAGAAAGCAGACAGAAAGACTAAAGATTTAAAGACGAAGGTTCTTTTGCAACAGGCGTATCCGCCTCGTAATAATCAGCGTGAATATCAGCAACCTCAGCAGTTTCAGAGAGGTTCGCAAAGGTTCGAGCCTTCTCAACAGCGTTTTCTTGTAGGCCCTAATCAGTGTGAGTATTGTAAAGAAGAGGGCCACTTCAAGAGTAGTTGTCCGGTTCTGTTGCAGCGTACGAATTGTGCTTCTGGTGTGAGGAATGTCTGACATAATATCGACAGACAGAATATCGATATGCAAAAATATCGGAGCAAAAATATCGACAGCAAAAATATCGGAATCCTATCTTCATTAAGGTAAGTACAAAATTATCGAAAAAATAATATCGAAGTACAAAAATATCGGAATCAAAAATATCGTTTTTTTAAATGTATTAATAATAATGTAAAAATAAATTTAAAATACATATAATTTTACAACTATTAAATAAAAATATTAAAACAAAATTAAAACTAATACATATACATTTAAAATAAATAAAACACTTAATAATTTAAAGTAATTTTAATTTTTTTCATGTAATTTATTTGATTTAATGTAATTTTTTGTTTGTTTTTACCCTGTACGCATGTACCCCAAAAACCCAAAACTGACCCTGAACCCTAAAAATATCCCTGTACCCCAAAAACCCAAAACTGACCCTGAAACCTAAAAATACCCCTTTACCCAAAAACTGAAAACGGACCCTTATCCCTAAAAATACCCCTTTACCCAAAAACTGAAAACTGACCCTGAACCCTAAAAATACCCCTTCACCCAAAAACTGAAAACTGACCCTAAGCCCTAAAAATACCCCTTTACCCAAAAACTGAAAACTGACCCTGAACCCTAAAAATACCCCTTTACCCATGAACTGAAAACTGACCCAGAACCCTAAAAATACCCCTTTACCCAAAAACTGAAAACTGACCCAGAACCCTAAAAATACCCCTTTACCCAAAAACTGAAAACTGACCCTGAACCCTAAAAATACCCCTTTACCCAAAAACTGAAAACTGACCCTGAACCCTAAAAATACCCCTTTACCCATAAACTGAAAACTGGCCCTGAACCCTAAAAATACCCCTTTACCCAAAAACTGAAAACTGACCCAGAACCCTAAAAATACCCCTTTACCCAAAAACTGAAAACTGACCCTGAACCCTAAAAATACTCCTTTACCCAAAATTAATTAATATTATTTAATTACCAATTAATTATTAATGAACAATAACAATAAAGTAAATATATTAGCACATTTGCTGTAATTAATTTAATTCAATAATTAATATTATTTATCCCAATTAATTAATTAAGAATAACAATAAATTATATATAAAAAAACATTACTATAATTAATGTAATTAAATAATTAATATTAATTAATTACCAACTAATTAATAATTATAAATATGTCAACAAATATATTAATTAATTAACTAATTAATAGAAATTAATTACCAATTAATTATTAATTAAAATATGTATAAACATATATCAATTAATTAATTATTATTAAATTACTTCCCACCCTATTCCCCTATAAACCCATAACCCACTACAGAACATATTTATCAATTAATCAATTAATTAAAAATAATTAAAAATTATTTCTCAATTAATTAATTAATAATTCCTACTAATTAATAATTAATTTAACATAATTAAATTACTTCCCACCCTATTCCCCTATAAACCCACAACCCGCTACAGTAGTAAAAGACAATATTTAATTAAATTACATTAAAAATAAATAATAAAACATAATAAATACAATATAATATACACTAAATTTATTTAAAAATTGATATTAGTAACATCAAAGTTATTAATTTCGATATTATTGACATCGATATTTACAACTTCGATATTACTGATATCATACCAATATCGATATTAAGACTGTCAATATCACTTACCTTCGATATTTTGTCCCATCGATATTTAAACTTCGATATTTTTGTATATCGATATTTAAAAATCGATATTTTGTCTGTGTACCGGTGTGAGAGGTCGAGGTGTTCAGCAAGCTCCTAGAGGTAGAGGACGTGGTGTGTTCCCCCAGAATGCACGATCCTTTCCTCCACAGAATTCTATGAATTGCTTTGATCAACAGAATGTTGTGTCTGGTAGGTCGACTCAGTACTATACTGACGACTACTATGTTGAGGGTGAGAATGTTGACGGTAATGATTGCTAGGACAGCCATAGACAAAGAGAGGGAGCTGTGTCAGTTCCAGTAGATCAGAGTGGACCTTATGTTGAAGTGATTACATCAGGTGTGTCAGAGCCTTTTCTGTTGGATACTGGTGCAGCGAAGAGTTCTATCATGCACTCTAAACTCCCTGACGCACCTTTGTCTGGCTTGACGAATGTTTCGGTAGGTTTTTCTGGCGCCCCAGTTTGTAATCCGGTTTCTAGTCCTTTGTCTCTTTTTGTTGGACCTTGTCAAATGGAAGCACCCCTCATTCTAACGACAGGTTGTGGTGAGAATTTGTTGGGATTGTATTTGTTGAAAAGATTGTTTGCGACACTACATTGTTCTCCTTCAGGAGTACAGCTTACATTGGGTAAGAGAGTGATCTCTCCGATGTATTTGTCTAAAGATCGACTTCTATTGGAATTGTGGTCTCTCCCTGATACTCTTTGGGCTACTGGTCCTAATGATGTGGGTCTTTTGGAGATTCCACCATATGTTGTGACGCTGAAAGCGAATGCTAGATTGCCACGTATTCCCCAATATCGGATTTCTAGTGATGGTGAAAGAGCACTTTTAGCGATCATTTATGATCTGATTGAGAAAGGTGTGATAGAAGAGACGAGAGGTAATGTGTGCAATAGTCCGGTTTTGCCTGTTTTGAAACGTACTGATTCTTCTCAACCGCCTGTGTATAGGTTTGTGATCGATCTTCGAGAAGTGAACAAAATTGTCGTGCCACAATTTCCTGTTGTTCCGGATATTACTGCTTTGCTGACTATGATTCCTGCTTCAGCTACCTGGTTTTCGGTGATTGATCTGAAGAATGCTTTCTTCAGCATCCCGATTGCCGAGGAGAGTAGAGATATTTTTGGCTTCTCTTTAGGAGGCCGAAGTTTCCGGTTTAAGCGCGCTCCTCAAGGCTATTGTCAAAGTCCATGCATCTATAGTCAGGCTTTGAAAACACAGCTTGATACGATTGTCTTACCTGATGGTGCTGCTCTTATTCAGTATGTCGACGATTTGTTAGTCGCTGCTGATAATGAGGAGATTTGTAAAGAAGCTACTCTTTCTTTGTTGCGACATTTGTCTGACCTCCATCATAAAGTGTCACTTTCGAAGTTGCAGTATTGTCGACAAGAAGTGACCTACTTAGGTCATCTCTTATCGAAGGAGGGAAGAAGATTGACCCCAGAACGAATTCAAGCGATTGCGAAAATGAATGTGCCAACTACACAGAGAGAAGTGCGTGCTTTCTTGGGTATTACTTCGTACTGTAGACAATGGATTCCGAATTTTTCGCTTCTTGCGAAACCTTTGTTAGCACTTACTGTTAAGGATACTCCGAATCCTCTTCCTTGGACTGACGAATGCCAGAAGAGTTTTTCTGTATTGCGTGATGCGTTGGGTTCGGCTCCTGTGTTGGGTACTCCCGACTACAGCAAGCCTTTTACACTCTATGTTCACGAGAGAGAGGGATGTGCATTGTCAATCCTGACACAGCAGTTCGGCGATAAACAACGTTCATGTGCGTATTTCTCGTCGACTTTGGATCCGGTAGCTAGAGCGTTGCCGAGTTGTTTGAGAGCTACAGCGGCAGCAGCTGTTTCTATTCGACAGTCTACTGGTTTGGTGATGGATAATATGTTGATTGTGATGGTTCCACATGCAGTGGATACTTTATTGAACAGGACCAAGACACAGCACTTGACTAGTGCTCGATTGTCAGGTTACGAGTTGACACTTTTGGCGAGTCATGTGCATATAAAGAGATGCAACACGTTGAATCCAGCTACGTTGTTGCCGATTTCTATGGAGACAGATGTTCAGGAACAGCATGATTGCTTTCTTAGGACAGAGGAAGAAACAAAGGGTAGAATCAATCTAAAAGACACTCCTCTTGCAAAGTGTGATGGTACCTTATGGGTAGATGGTTCATGCTTTAAACTTCCGAATGGTGATACGACTGCAGCATATGCGGTTACGACTTTGCATACGATTGTTGAAGCTGCACGTATCCCACACAATTCAGCTCAAGCAGCAGAGTTGATTGCACTGACAAGAGCGTGTGTGTTGTCAAAAGGAAAGAGAGTGACTGTGTATACCGATAGCCAGTATGCGTTTGGTGTGGCTCATAGTTTTGGTCACTTGTGGAAGGAACGTGGGTTCCTCACGTCTCATGGTACGAGAATTCAGCATGGTCAGTTGGTTAATGAACTTCTTGAGTCACTTACTTTGCCGGTGCAAGTTGCGATCGTGAAATGCAGTGCACATAAGAAGGTTACCGATGACGTTGGTCGTGGTAATGCGTTTGCGGATGAAGTTGCGAAAGAGACGGCGAAAGATGTGATGAGTCGAATGTATGTTTCGGGTCCAGCAAGATGGGTTCCGGATAGAGGAATGTGTGAAGATACGATAGAGAGTGTGAAGTAAATTCAAGCTGAAGCTACGGAGAAAGAATTGGGTGTATGGAGAGAAAGTATGGGAAAATTGGATTTGACTGGTTGTTGGATTTAGTTGTCAGAGCATCAGCGATGGTTGTTACCTGATGCGTATGTGCTTGCAGTGGTTACAATGGCGCATGGAATGGCTCACATTAGTGCGAAAGGGATTTGTAAGTTGTTGGCTCCAGTATGGCAGAATGCTGGAATTCCTAAGTGTGCGGAGAATTTGGTAAGAATTGTATGGTTTGTCTGATGTATAATCCTGGCAAGGGAACTCCAACTCCAGCTGATCACTTTGCGCCTCCGACGTATCCGTTTGAGGTGTTGCAATTAGACTTTATCCATATGGAGAGATGTAATAACCTGAAATATGTCCTTGTGGTTGTTTGTGCCTTTTCGAGATGGGTAGAAGCATACCCCCTAAAAGAAAATACTGCCTTGTCCACAGCTAAAGCCCTACTTAAGGAATTTTTCCCCAGGTATGGTTTGCCAAGGATGGTGTGGAGTGATAATGGGAGTGAATTTGTGGGTCAAGTCATGAAGAGAGTATATGAAGGTTTAGGCATCAGACAGAAATTCCACGCTGCAAATCACCCCCAATCAGCTGGTTTAGTTGAATGCTACAATGGCACCTTAAAGCTGAAACTAGCCAAGAATCAGGCGAGCTCTGGTCTCCAATGGCCCGATGCTTTGCCATTGGCACTTTTGTCAACCAGAACAACAGTACATTCTCAAGTGGGACTTAGTCCTTACGAGATTGTTTTTGGTCGCCCGGCAAACATATGGGGAGTGCCGAGGCCGACAAAGATTAGCGAGATTGAACATCCTATGCTGACTGATTATTTGTATGATTTGACGGCTAAATTGTGTGTCTTACACCAACAGGTTCGCGATACATTGCCACAAGCATCTGAAGATCCAGGACACACCATTGATCCTGGTTCCTGGCTTTTGATTCGGAACTTTCAGCGGACAAAGAACGATCAGCCCCGCTGGACTGGACCATTTCAGGTCCTGTTGGTGACGCGTACCGCAGTGAGAGTGCACGGCAAAAAGAACTGGATCCACAGCGTACATTGTAAGAGGGTTTCTTTGCCTCTGCCATACGACCAGTGGGTCCAGGAGGGTGTTGGTGATTCAGAGACCGAGACTGTGCCACTTTTCATTCCGTTCAGTGATGCACGTTTGATTGGGACAAGCTCTGAGCGCGAGAACGACAACATTTTGCAAGAAGCTGTGCCTCCATCTGTCCGACTGAACACTACTGAGCCTGAGTTGTTGTTTCGTGATCAGACATTGCCTGGTAGAGGCCGTTATAACTTACGATCGAGAGTCAATGGACTAATAAAGTAATTTCTTTTGTTTGCTTTTGAAACTACGCTCTATCATCTGAGAAACTGTTTTGATCTATTTTTGTTTTTCAAACCGCCATCCGGGTTCAGCTGTAGGGTCGCGGTATAAAGACTTAGAGTGGACAGCTGGTAGACACAAGGTCGACAGTTCTGGTTTGTTCTAGGGCGTTCCCTGGGACATTCAGAGGTACCTCTATACAAAGGTTGTCGTACCGTTCCTAATGAAAGAAAGAAATTAATACAGTCTGTGATGCAAGTGGATTAGAACAGGGTAGCCTGAGGGTGACCCTGGGAATCCATTTTGTTGGATTTAATGTCCTCACACACCCTTTCAGGTGTCATGCTTCATCATTTGGGCCTGCTCCTCGTTGGGTCGGCGGTGCAATACCCAACGGGCAACACCTCATAGAGGGGCTCTTTAGCGGAGATCTTTTTCCAACTGCCGTATGGATGAAGTGCGGGTATGGGGCCAGAACTAAGGGTAGACGTGATTTAGTGGGTTAAAATAAAGCTAGTGGTACCGGGAATGCTTTATTCAGAAGGGCCACTGCTTTAGTTAAAAACGATTTCCCAGTGGAGAGTAGTGGAAAATGATGTTTCCAGCTCTCATCTGGAATTTATTGTAGTCCGGTCAACATGTTTCTCGCTACTGTGAAGTTTGTTTAGCGATTCTTCTGGACCAAGGTGACTATTTAGCAAGTATCTAAGAATGCAAGCAACTGTCTACACTGTTACCCTGGAGTATGGTGTATGTATGCTCGTATGGCTACCACACTAGTGGGCGAAGGGAAGAACAATATTATATTACCCTTCTTCAAGTTGTGATTGTCAGTACCTGTTAAAGGAAAAGGGAGAGCATATCACAAACAGATTGAAGAACGGTGCATCAGTGACTGTAATACTTGTGCGTTTTGCATGCCATGTGGGAGTCAGGCGTGTCACAACACCATTGCACAAGTGTATCAGGCACTCTCAGATGTGGAAGTTCAGTGAGAGTGACATGTGAAGATATAAAAACATTATGCTAAAATCCGAATACCCAATTGGTATTCGTCACTCGCAGCTGTTCAAAACTCACCTAAAGTTAAAAACAATCAGACAACGACAGTATCCAGCGGGTAAAGCTTCAGGGAGATCTTCCACCACAATGCTATATAAAGGGAGACATCTTAATGACCTGTATAGATACACTTAGACTGATGGCGATTACAAACTAGTGTCAGTGTTGTATTTAGCCAAGGTGTTATACATATGAGCCCTAGTGAACACGTCTAGTCATCTTTTACTGAAGGTTAGGGTTGGATAGTATATGTTGACCTCACTTAATGTTCCCCTTAATATAAGTTGTGCCATCGTGTGAGATTATGGTAGTAAGGTGCTAGAGCAGCTGGTATGCTTAAGTATCAGAGGACTATAGGGTTGCCGGGTGACTAGCTCCCACTCTGTGGCCTCTATGTCGGGGTATGTTTGTCTATCAAACGTGGGTCTTGTATGGCCCTGTGCGCTGAAATAGTGGTGGTGTCTTGAGATTTATACACATTTGTTCGTGACATATTTGTGGGATAAGGTATGCTAAGCAACATGATTATATCGTATTGGTGGCTTGAAGGCCGTAGCTGACAAGGCTAGTCTCGAACCTACGTAGAGCGATTAAGTTATTCTCGCTTCCTGGTTCAAGAGCGCTCAGCTGCCGACTTATCAATCGTGTGCTGTCAGTCTTATTGGTGAACGTTACGCAGCGCCCAGTAGTCCAGGTTACATAGGCGCTGCTAGCATACGGTTGTTGGGGCACGGTAAACCATTGTATATACGATGCGCAGTGCGGTTAATGTATTGCTCTGCCGTGCTTAACATTAAAGTCCCGTGGGTTCTTAGCTCAATTGGACAATGTCAGTCTTATTGGTGAACGTTACGCAGAGCCCGGTAGTTAAGGTTACATAGGCGCTGCTAGCATAAGGTTTTAGGGGCACGGTAAACCATCGTATATACGATGCGCAGTGCGGTTAATGCATTGCTCGGCCATGCTTAACATTGAAGTCCCGTGGGTTCTTAACTCAATTGGACATTGTGGTTTGGGCTCAGCGCTTCGTTAAAAAATGCAACGCCGATGGGGCTGCTACATCAGAGCGTGCTCAGTCAAAACCCCATATCGAATGACAGTCATATGCACATGATTAACTGCATTTCACTTACTTGGTGATTCCTGAGCTGCGATGTATGCACCTACCCTTCGCCGCTGGAACCGGGTGAAGGAAGTGGGGGGTGTAAGTTCCGTTTTTAAGGATCAGATACCACGGACCTGATTGGTTCACTACAATGGCGGCCATCTTGTAGTGTCTAGATTGGTAGACAATACGTAATGGAGTACTCCAGATATTAAATAACCACCCGTGTCTTATTCGTGGAGGTGTAATGAAAACAGGGGCTAGAAATTGGATATTTTAATTAAAAACAAACTCGGGAGTTGGTTCTCCGTATTTATGTCCCCGAATATTAAGCCAACCAAACAAGTTGGGAAATTGCAATTATGTCAGTCAATGTCGGGCGCCCGCATTTCAATGTATTAATTCGAAAATTGGAAAGCTTATTTACTCCTAAGCTATTAAGGGAGATACTGACATACAGAAGTTAGTCTGTGTCCACTGTTGTGTGTTATCGACGGAAAAGCGTCGGCCATCTTAGAATGGTAGGTTGGATACTATGTCAATCTGGTTACTCTAGGTGTCCTCTTAACGAGGTTATGGCTCACACAAATATTGGGGAAATGTTAGGTTGCACATTCTAGACGATATCGATTCTGTGGATATATAGGGTAGTGGTGGTTACTCAGTAGGTCCCTTTAAAGTGGTGCTAGCTTCTATGGATATTTGTCAGTGTGCACATTTAAGTTGGTATCGATTCAGTAAATATGTTAGAGGCTAGTCCAAGGTATATCTTTGTTAAGACCATTACTGTCGGAGGATAATCTGTGGATCCAACGCTGTTCTTTATAGAACAGCCCTTCTTTGGATGTCTGTTGGCTTGCTTCTAGGATGAGCCATTGAAGGGAATCTGGGGTATGATGCATTTCTAAGAAATGCCTGCATATCTTTGTGTTGCTTTTTTTACACCTGAACTTGCTACGGTGTTCAGATATTCTGGTTTTTATGTTGCGTGTCGTCATGCCTATGTAGTATAGGTTGCACGGGCATATGATCAAGTAAATGCAATTCATGCTGTTGCAGTTTGTGTGGCCTCTCATTTCCCACTTGAATGAATCAGATAGGGTGATACTTTTATATTTCTTGGTGAATGGGCATGCCGCACAACCACCGCATGGGTAATGTCCAGTAACTGGTGGAAGGTTCCATAGTGTCACTTGTCGGTTTGGCTCATTTCTGGTCTTGGGTCTGGTATGAATCAAGATATCTTTTATATTTTTTGACCATAATCCATTAGGAGTTCGAAACACGTAGACCACCAGTTTATACGCCAATAGATCTCAATTACTTTACAATTTTTGTTGAAAGCACAACATTTCAAATAAGTATTGTTTATGGCGTTTTTGTATGCTTTATGTAAATATGTAATTTTCTCTCATGCTTTTGTAGAATGACTGAGTAAATGTGGAGTGCATGGATTGACTAAGATATAATGGATGTGTTATAAATGCTTTGGAATATGTATATTTGTATTTATGGTTCATTGTATATAATGTGTTTTTGAGTAGAGGGATCAAAAAATTGTTCAAATTGTATTAACAAATTTACAGATGTGTTCAAAGTGAAAATGATAAAAAATTATGATTTATTCAGACTGAATTACTAGTCTAAGAACCCACATTAGGTTTGATTCCAATGTGCTGTGAGAAATAACAGGCATTTAGTATAACAGTATTGGCGTTTGTTCTGTTTAAGTTTAGGTCAGTGGCTTGGCCTTACTGTTGGGAGCCCATACCCAGTAGTGTTTTTTTGATAAAATATAATGGAACATTTCAAATATGTCTCAGTTGTGACACACGATAAGATACACAAGTGTGTGTGTCACTGTAGTCCGTAGAATGTTACTTTGGAGTTTTATGAGTGTGCGTGTTACTGTAGCATGCAGGATTAATAATCAGAGTGTGCGTGTCACTTTTGCACCCGGAATGTCTACCTTTAGTGTGCGTGTCACTGTTGCACGCAAAGGCAATGATAAAAATTAAGTGAGCGTGTCACTGTTGAAACATGCAAATTAATGTAAAAATGCAGTGTGTGTATCACTGATACGATACACTAATCGTGGAGATATATGTACCTGAGGATGACATATCCGGAAATCAAAGTCCGCTTTGGGAAGCTTAGCGTGAACAACGCTACACAAATCTTGAGACAACTCAGTTCCGATGCTGAAAGATGTTCCTAAGTAATATCCAAAATGACCGCTACAAAAGTGTCAAATACGTGATGACATCAGTGTTACAGGTCTAGTTGTTTCTCTACCCCTCTCACCCTGTGTCCCCATTCGTCAGTATAATGACGTACATTGGAATGCTCATTGTATACTTATAGGAAAGCCACGCCCCTGCGAGGTCGTCGGCTACTTGCTTCACAGCTGTTCCCTCACCTTTCGTGAGCTCGTTATATTTAATAAAGTTACTTATCTTTTATCGTACTGGTTTCTTATTTCATGAGAACCATTACACAACATATTTGGCGACGAGGACGGGAGATGAACTTTTGCGAAACGAGCTTGCGCAAGGAGTTTCTTCGGAGCGTCATAACTGAAATCTCAAGGCAAGTTCATTTATTTCGTTTGTCTGGAGGTGATGACACTCGTATAATTCTCAATTTTCTATTATATTTTGGTATTACCATAATTGCTGATCGGGTATATCACGTCAAGGCAAGCACAGAAGAAGACGGTGTGACTGAGAGCTGGCAGACGACGGGTTACTGAAATTGAAGAGGCAAGTTACGATGTATTGTTATTCAATATAACGTTTCTACAAGTAAAGTTGGCGTGTTTTCTACTGCAGAGTGCAAGTTTTGAGGCGATCGTTAAGTCGAGTGAGCTGACAGTTCAACTGTCATTTCCATCGCGCAAACTGTCATTCTGATCCACTCAGCTGAGAGGAAACGTCAGCTGTTTACTGTGCGACGTCATCAACGTGATCAACGCGGCGCCATTTTGTCTCTTGTCAGAGAGTCAGAGCGTCGGCTGAATAAGGTAAATTAAACGGATGGTCATTTCACGCGTACTTTTACGCGACTGTTAAAAACAAAACAAGGCAGTTTGTTCTTCATTTATCTTGAGTCTTCAGACAAGAAACGTACATATTTACAAAGAACTGTATATTAACCAGCAAATATTGCTCTGTTTATTAAGAAAGAGACTGCAGATCCGGATAGCATGGCAAATGAATCGAACTTCAATGCTCCTGCATTATTTCTAAATGAACCAGGCAAACCAGTTATGACATGGCGCAATTGGTACAGGGCCTTTGAAAACTATTTGATTGCCATAAATGGTAAGAAATTTGAGGCAGAAAGAAAAACTGCAATTTTGGTAGGTTTACTAGGTGTAGCAGGGCAAGAAATTTTTTATAGTCTTCCTGAATATGAGCCACCATCAGGTCAATTTATTCCGTTTGACGAATTCCAGGAGGCAGTTAAAAGATTGGAAAGACAGTTTGACGAGGAGGAAAATATAATGGTGGGCAGACACCGTTTCACAATGAGGAAACAAACTGAAAATGAAAATGTGGAAGAGTACATAGCGGCATTGAGAGTGTTAGCAACAAAATGTGATTATAAAGATAGAGTGGATGAATACATACGCGACCAATTAGTCTTCCATTGTTATGAAAGGAAGATTCAAGAGAGACTGTTGGCATGTAAGAGACCCACTTTATCTGAAGCTATTGACATTGCCAAGGGTATTGAAAGATCATTGGAAGGGTCAAGAGAAATAACTGGAGCTACGAGCAAAAATGCAAATGTATATTTAGTTAATGAAAAAAAAAGAAAAGAGAATATGTTCAGCAACAAAAGTAAGCCTCATACTAATACTAACATGTTGCAATTTGTATGTTATAGATGTGGTTCTCACAACCACAAAGCTGATTCCTCAAATTGCCCGGCTTTGGGAAAGAAGTGCACGAGATGTTCAAAGGTAGGGCATTTTGCGGGCGTATGTGGCACATTTGGCCAAAAGCGTTTTACACCTACAAAAGTAAATTGTATAGAAGATTTTGATGAGAACATGTGTTCTAACATTGTACTTACAATAGAAGAAGATTATAAAAAAATTAAAGGACCGTTAGGTGTAGCCACGGTGGGAGAAGTACAACTGAACATTATGGCAGATTCAGGGTCGCCTATTACAATAGTTTCAGACAAAAAATTCCTGCAGTATTGGTCTCAGATAGATTTGGTTGAGTCAGATGTTAATCCTAAAGCCTTCGGCGAATCAGACATTAATATATTTGGGTATTTTGAAGACATCTTGAACATCAAGGGGAGATGTATCAATACCAAAATATATGTGGCAGAGCGGGGCAGGGACATCGTAGGGTGGAGAGACCTAGCAAAGTTGAAAATAATTTTGAAACCGGGAGCAGAGGACCCCATTATATTGGATGAAGGTTTCATTTCTAACATAAATGTTTCTTCTATAACTTGCAAGAATGATAATGTAAGTAACATTCTCAATAAGTATGAATCTCTATTTGAAGACAGAATAGGCTGTGTGAAAGGTTTCGTACACAAGATAGTTCTTAAGAAGGATGCGATGCCTGTAAGACATAAAGTGAGGTCACTCCCACTATCCGTTAAGAATGATTTAAAAAATGTTCTTGAAAAATTGGTGAACGAAGAAATCATTGAACCAGCAGACTCAGCTGAATGGGTTTCGGGAATAGTTATGATTAAAAAAAAAAATGGGGAATTCCGCCTGTGTGCGGATTTAAGGTCACTCAATAAAAACATCCTAGTAGATTGTTTTCCCCTCCCTAGAATTCAAGAAATCCTTGCAGCCACAGCAGGTTCGAAATATTTTTCCTTAATTGATCTCAGATCAGCGTACCACCAGGTCAGGCTGGACGAAGAATCCAAAGAATTGACAACGTTTATAACACCCCTAGGAGCGTACAGATTTGTACGGTTACCATTTGGGTTAGCTTCCTCAGCTAGCGTATTCCAAAAGCTGATGGAAAATATGTTTGGGCAAATGTCAGGAGTACAGAAATTCCAGGATGACATACTTATCCATGCTGAAACAATAGGAGAGCATAATGTCATCCTGGAAAAGGTTCTTGGTAAGTTACAAGAGAGGGGCATGACAGTTTCTAAGAAAAAATGTGAATTCTTAAAAACAGAAATAGAATATTTGGGTCATGTGATAAGCCAAGAAGGTATCAAACCTAAGATGAATTTAATCAAAGCAATTGCAGATGCCCCCAAACCTGAAGATAGGGATGCGCTAAGATCTTTTTTAGGACTTAGTGAGTATTACTCCAGGTTCATGGAAAACTATGCAGAATTGGTGGAACCCCTGAGAGCTCTATTACGCAAAGGCGAGCAATTTAAGTGGAGCGTGCAGCATGATGTATCCTTTTCAGAGATTAAAAAGTGTATAGTAGAGGCTCCCACGTTGAAACCATTCGACTCCAAGGGTACCAACATAATTACTGTGGACGCCAGTTCTGTAGGTATAGGCGCAGTATTCACTCAGAAGGTTAACAAACAGATGCATTCAGTAGCGTTTATTTCACGCAGACTAACAGAAGCTGAAAAAAATTACAGTACTATAGAGCGTGAAGCTCTAGCGTGTGTATGGGCTGTGGACAAATTGAAAATGTATATATGGGGAAGAGAATTTGAATTGATAACTGACCACAAGCCACTCACATACATGTTCGATGGATACGGAAGAGGTAACGGTAAGGCCTCGTCCAGGTTGGTTAGACTCCTAGCTAAATTACAGGAATATAATTTTTCAATAAAACATATCTCAGGAAAAGACAATATTCGAGCAGATTTCCTTTCAAGGTTACCTACTGATAACAGAGAAGGTCAGATTGAAGATGACACTGAATGTGTAGTCTCGGCAATTTTCAGCTGCCGAGCAACAGGTAATGCGTTGTCAGAAAATGAATGGGTTGAAGCCATGAAATGTGACCCTGTGTTATTGAAGGTCAAACAGTACATTTCTCACAAGTGGCCCCCCGTAAGAAATTTACCACATGAATTCAAAACGTATTTTCAGGTTTCAGAAGAATTGAGTTGTGTTGACGGGTATATTTTGAGGGGTGATTTGGTGGTTCCCCCAGGTAAATTGAGAAGAAAGCTAATGGAAATAGCTCATAGTACACACTTAGGCGCCACCATGACAAAAAAGAGACTAAAAGAACAATATTGGTGGCCCCAAATGGACTCGGACGTTAATTTGTTTGTTGGAAAATGTATTGAGTGCATCAGATCCGACAAGCACTGGAAACCCAGAATCCAGGAGATGCAGTTGGTGTCCATCCCGAATTCTTCGTGGTACAAAGTTGCCATCGACATGGCCGGACCTTTCCAATTGTTGAACCAAGGATCCAGATTTCTCATCGTAATGAGTGACTATTACAGTAAATGGATTTACCATAGATTTGTAAAAACCATAGACTCGGACTCAGTCATAGACTTTTTGGATAATTGCTTCTCTGTGGAAGGTAGCCCACGCATACTAGTATCGGATAATGGGAAGCAGCTCACATCCAGTAAAATGACTGAATTCTTGAGATTCCATGGTATTAGGCAAGAGAAAACTCCTTTTTACTCCCCAAAATCAAATGGACAGATAGAAAGAGTTAACCGATTCATAAAAGATGGAATCCAATTAGCTTTATCTTCTAACATTCCGGTGGAACGATTCATACAAGACAGAGTGTTTGCGTACAATACAACACCGAACAGTGTAACTGGGTTTTCCCCATTCTTTTTAATGAGGGGGAGGAGATGTGATAACGAGATGGTGCCTAAAATTGTAGAGTTTGAAGTAGGTTTGCCAGAGCCAGTTGCCTTAAATGAGGAACAAATGCAAGTCAAGCAAAAGATTTGTGATAGCCAAACCAAAGCCAAAAAGTATCATGACACAGTGCACAAAGCAGTTTACAAAGAGTTTAGTAAAGGAGATTGGGCGCTCATTAAGAGACATGACAACCAGGTCAAAGGAGAGTCCAAGTACTATGACCCTGAGGAGGTTGTAGAAGTCACAGATAGTGCCATTTGTTTGAGATACCTAGGTTGGCGGAACAAGAGTGATGCAATATGTTTAAATAGAGAGCAAGTAGAATTGTGGTTCAAAGGAAAAGGAAACAAAGAAGTAAATGATAAAGAATTGTCATGGTTTATGTATTCTGGTAATGAGAATCAACAAGTGGCCATGCCACAAACAGATTATGATCGATGTCATGATGTTCACAACAATGGGGAGAGTGTAGAGGAGGAGGGTGGCACAGAAGTGGTAGACACTGGTACAAAAATGTATGATCAGAATCCCAGTACTTCAAGTACTTCCAGCGATGTAAAAAGTGAATGTTTTGGAGGGTGGGAAGGTACTTGTACCAGGTATGGAAGAATATCCAAAATACCTGCTGGACTCAAAGATTACGAGTTAATGTAAAAAATGTTTGTTCTGCATATAAAAGGGAGATGTTACAGGTCTAGTTGTTTCTCTACCCCTCTCACCCCGTGTCCCCATTCGTCAGTATAATGACGTACATTGGAATGCTCATTGTATACTTATAGGAAAGCCACGCCCCTGCGAGGTCGTGGGCTACTTGCTTCACAGCTGTTCCCTCACCTTTCGTGAGCTCGTTATATTTAATAAAGTTACTTATCTTTTATCGTACTGGTTTCTTATTTCATGAGAACCATTACACAACAATCAGACGCCAGCAAATCCCATCATCCATCAGAGGAACGCTGTGACTTCTGGAGCATGAAGAAGGGAGACACAGGATGACGTGCAAAACTATCCAGCCTCAGAAGAATGTTGCTCGAGTACATGAAATGCGAGTTCTAAGGTAGGCAGACATCGTTGGTAAATTTAAATAATGCTTTGTGTGAGCGACTCCAAGAAAACCATAACTTTGCCCAAGAAAGGTTTCTCACAACACTTGCAAAGGCCTTCATTCACCGGCAAAATAAAGCAGAGTCACAATAATGAAGCACTCATCAGATTAACTTCTCTGATTAAACTGTACACACATGAAGTTGTTGTAAATGACAAAAACAGTCCCAAGTAGTCAAAGCAGGACAATGAATTCTTCTCCATGCAAAAAGATCGTGCAGTCCAAAGTATTTAATGCAAAGATGGAGTTATAAATTCAAACACATTGGCTTAAGTCAATGCAGTATACTTAAATTGTAAAATTCTAAATCTGATAAATTTGAAAGTTCCTAGACAGCTTCTTTCCCATTAGGTAAGAAGAAGATCCAACTGATAAATAGTAGAGAAATACAGTACCTCCTTCTTGATGAAAGTAGAAAAATATTTTCCTTTTAAATTCATTCAGAAGTAGTGTTGGGATCCTTCCAATAAACGTAAAGCCATCCTCCGTCACCAGATCTAAGAATCAGGTGAGTCAGCTTTGATGAAGGAAACAAGTTTATTCCATAAGAAAGATCCCATCCACAAGAGGTATTTCCAGGATGCAAGCCAGGCTTCAACTGCCTCACAGCATGCTCACATCATAACATTCCTTAGCATAACATTCTTAAGCACCTGGCAACAGGTATAGAACCTTAGGATGCCACAAATGGCCTCGAGCCTCTGCCCTGGAATCACTTATTTTAAATGTATTTGCACTTTATGCACTCTTATTTGCCTCTGATACACGAAGCCTTGAGGGTAGAGGTATCACATCAGTAAATGTATGAAGATTTCCACTCATCACATTTTGCAAATGACTGACACCCTCATGCACTAAGGCTGAGTCACAAACAGAGGTGGGTGCACCAGCAAGTTAATAGGGCGAGCTGAGTCAGAGTTGAACCAAGGTTTTGGCTTGGCTTTAAAATCCCATGAAAAGTTTGGCCTGCATATTGTGCAACAAACATAATGTACAAATATGATACAGTCTCTTCAGAGTTATAAAGAAGGAATTTCTTTAACATGTGGAAGCATTTCACCTTAGTACATCAGATTATATCACTGCGCAGACAGGCATCTATTAAAAGTAAAGTTTTTAAACACTAACGTAGAAATGGTCATGGCTTGGCTTCCCCAGCAACAATGCCATTAGAGAATTAAGAGGCAAGTAACAGTCATGTAAACATTAAACATGACCTAGATCAGAGGTCTTCAATCTGTGGGGCGCGACCCCCAGGGGGGTCGTGGAGTCCTGGGAAGGGGGCCGCTGATTCTGTCAGAGTGCAGTTCCTGGCGTCGGGCTGATTGTGGGTGCTCACGGCGGAGGCCTTATTCACACCAAGATGTGAAAAACATTAAAGCCTCATTAACAAGTAAAGGTCTTTTGAAGACCTGTGAAGTACTCTGGTGTGCCTTTGTATATGTCCCTGAGGCTGTTTCAGCAGGGGTCACATACACGAGCTGGGGGGGCTGGGGGAGGAGGCTGTAGCCCTTTGAGTTCAATGGACTTCGCTGTGGAGTTTATTTTAATTTGTAACGTTTTATATAGCGCTAGTTTAACCTGTAGGTATCTTAGTGTGCCAGTGGAATGGTGGCTGCTGGTCTCGCCTGCTTTCTGCCACCTCTCCTGGGTCCCACCCCCCCTCGCACTCCGTTGTCTGTGCATTTTCGCACACCCCTGCCCGCATTCTGCTGTCCTTGGATGGATTTCGCACCACCCTCCCCCTGCCAGCACTCTGCTGTCCGTGATTTTTTGCCCCCCCCCGCCCGCATGATAATTGGGATTTCTGTGTGAGAATGACAACACTCGTTTGAAACAAATAGACATGGAGAAAACCTTTCAATCATCCTTTGGATTGTCTGTTGCATGACATTACCTGCAAAAGGGGTGAGTGAAACATGTGTGGTCCTTTTGCAGGCCTCTCAGCATTATAACTGGGGGTGTTCAAAGTCTGCTTAACTTCCTTTGCACAATTATGCGAAATTTCAGCAATTGTGTTCGGAATTCAAAACTGGCATTTGATGATGTTTGTAGCTTTAGACAGGAAGATGCATTTTGTGCATAAAAAAGTGTTAAATAAACATGCACATTAGCTGCCCGCACTCTGTCATTCGGGTTGTTCACATGCATACATTTGTGTGTGTGTGTACATGTGTGTGTGTGTGTATGTATGTATGTATGTATGTATGTATATATATATATATATATATATATATATATATGGAGATATATATATATATATATATATATATATATATATGGATAGATGTGTGAAAAGGTGGGTGGGTGGAGGATGAATGGATGGATGAAAGGGTGGATGGATAAAGGATGGATGGATAAAAGGTTGCATGGATGGATGTGTGAAAAGGTGGGGGATGAATGGTGGGTGGATGGATGGATGAAAGGGTGGATGGATGAAGGATGAATGTATGTAAGGATTGAAGGATGAAAGGGTGGGTGGATGGATGTATGGATTGGGTGAAGGATGGGTGGAAGGATGAAAGGATGGATGGATGTGTGAAAAGGTGGGTGGATGAATGATGAGTGGATGGATGTAAAGATGAAAGGGTGGATGGATGAAGGATGGATGGATGTGTGAAAAGGTGGATTGAGGATGGATGGATGGATGAAAGGGTGGATGGATGAAAGGGTGGATGGATGGAAGGGTGAAAGGGTAGATGGATGTATGGATGGAAGCAAGGAAGGATGAAGAAAGGATGGATGGATGTAAGGATGAAAGGATGGATGTGTGAAAAGGTGGGTGGATGAATGATGAGTGGATGGATGTAAAGATGAGTGGATGGATGTAAAGATGAGTGGATGGATGTAAAGATGAAAGGGTGGATGAATGGATGAAGGATGGATGGATGTGTGAAAAGGTGGATGGAGGATGGATGGATGAAAGGGTGGATGGATGAAGGATGGGTGTATGGATGAAAGGGTGGATGGATGTATGGATGAAATAATGAAAGGATGGATGAATGATGTATGGATGGAAGGATGAAAGGGTGGATGGATGAAGGATGGATAAAAAGGTGGATGGATGAAGGATGGATAAAAGGTTGCATGGATGAATGATGGATGGATGTGTGAAAAGGTGGGTGGATGGATGGACGGGTGGATAGGTAAAGGATGGATGCATGGATGGAAGGATGAAAGGACTGATGGATGTATGGATGGAAGGAAGGATGAAAGGGTGGATGGGTGAAGGATGGATGGATGTGTGGAAGTGTGGGTGGATGAATGATGGATGAATGATGGATGGATGGATGGATGTGATGAGGTCTAACAGGCGCATTTATGGTTGTAGATAGTTGTTGATGGTGAGGAGTACCAGTTTCTAAAATCTTTTGTCGGAAGGGGGTCCTTACGCCTAAAAAGGTTTTACAAGGGGGTCCTGGCATCAAAAAGTTTGAAGACCTCTGACCTAGATTCTTACACTAGAGGGAGCAACATTACAGTCTATTAAGCCAAACATAAAAGATACTTGTACCACCACCACCCTGAACTCATGCATTGCTCTCATATATGATATTAAAGAAAAAGGATACTCTGTGAAATAAAACATTTGCCTAGGATCACAACATTTGGAACAACAGGGAAGCTGATATTGATTTTGGGTTATCTCGTTTCAAGTTTTTAATTCATACACCAGATGGATATCTCTGTCTCTGCTCTTTCTCTTGATTTATATCAAAGGTCACTAGTTGACTTTCATTCTTGGTGAAGACAAAAAATGGACCCATGCAAAGCAGACCAGACTTAGGCCTCCCAGATACAACAAAAAAGCCAAGAATGCATTTATATGGGGTGTGTCGCACTCCAAACACTCCCCGTCCAAAGCTACACCCCTGTTTTTGTGATGTCTATGTTGAGTCAAAAGTGCAACGGTTCAATACAGCAGAGTGGTACTAGACTAGATGTGCCTGTTGCAGCAGTGCAAGCATTTAGCAAAAACTTTTGCAAACTGTCCCTGTTGCACTAGCAGCACAAAGATGCAGTAGCACAAACCATTACTACTTGGCCCTGTGGCTCTATTGAATCAGCTGCACTTTAATAGCTGGCCCAATTGACTTTGATCTTCTTCTCCTATAAAGCCCAACAGAGAAAAAGAAAAAAAGTTTTTATAATTAAATAATGTATTTGTGATTTATGAAACGTTTAATAGTATTACGTACTGGAAAGGTTTTCAGCTTTTAAATTCTTACTGTTTTTTTGGAAGAGCACGGTACATACAAACTCTCCAAATACTGAAAGGAAAGGCTGCCTTGAGAGGCGAAACCATATAATATGGTTTTAGTGAAACAAGTGTTCTTTGCTAACATCGAGTATAGCATACAAATGCTCTAAAGTCTTTACATATACTTTCTCGTCTGTCGTTTCCTTGGTCTTTGTGGTCAGGGTAGTAATGTGAGGAACAGCAGGAGATGTTTTTCAGAAGGTAATCCTCGGATTCTTGATCCATCGTACCTCTCTCATAGTTCCAATGGTTGTGTGTGGCAAGGCTGTGAAATTTAGGAAGGTTGAGTCAAGGGTAACAACTGTACCTTTGAGCTTGCTGTGACAGGGGTTAGATTTCAGGTTTGTCTAGCACCAGGCTGATGCCCAGTAACTCAAGTGTAAAACAAGAACACTCTACCGCAACAGTTCTTAATCCGTGGTCTGAGGTCACTCTGGGGTCCACGAGATTTGCTCAGAAAGTCAGAATCTGTGTCACAAGTTAATTATTATTAAAATAATACATCAAAATAAATAAAATATATACAAATAAAGTAGGGAAATTGTGAACGCTTTCCCTATATCTAATTGTTAATTAAACAAAACATATTTTCTCCCATTTGAGCATTTGTTTAGTGTATACATGTTTTTGTATTTCTTTTTATTGTTTTGAAGTTCAAATAATAGATATTGCTTAATCCAGAGGTCCCCATCTTCCAATAATGACTTACTGGGGTGCCAGGAGTCCAGTAATGCTTCAGTGGGGGTCCACAGAAGTCAAATGGTTAGGAATCGCAGCTCTACCGAAAGCTAGCCAGCGCTGCAAGTACCAGAATCAGGAAAAGCTCTTTGATGTAGTGCCGATATCCTGGCTGGATAAGGCACCTCTCAAGGCGGAGGTCAGCTACAATGAGCCCTCAGAGCATCCATGGTGTGGTGCTTGGCCATGTGGTACACAGAGTACGAAGCCTGGAGCTAAATAGTCAGCCCATACTTGAGAGGCCAATTTGCACTAAAATGTGTGCAGCTTGGAGACATGAGTTGAGACAGAAAAGCACAAAACATCCAAGGCAGTGGTGAGTTGAAAGGAGAAAGTCACCCTAGGGCGAGGAACTCAAAGTAACTGATCAAACACTCACCAAAGATATCAGAAACCAATATTTGCTTCCTTTAACTACAGCAGCACCAGGATCTACAAAGAAATGCCACAATGGCCGCTGCAGGTGTGCCAGAACATGTGGCTGCTCCAGTACATAATAAACCTGCCAATAAAAGTCAGATTTGCTTTTAAGATGAATCAGATTACAAACAGAGGGGCAAACTCAATGAATAATGACTGATGTTTAGTAAAATAATTTTTGGTGCAAGTAAGAGATTTAAAGCGCGTGGCAGAGTTCAATTTGAAAGGAATTTATGATTTCACCTTCGCTATAGTTAAAAAAAGATGATGTTCCAAAAATAAAAAGTAAAAGTGCTGTTAAGAGACAACTGTCTATTTGTACATAGTGTGTGGTGTAAGCATTCATGAGCAAGATGTATTTCTCAACATAGAATGTCGATGAGAAGAATACCCTATGCACACACATGAACATCAATTAGCTCGTATATGAGTGAATATACAAAAGAGAAAGCAACAAAGCAACAAAGCAACAGAAATCCTGTGTGTGCATAGGGTATTCTTCTCATTTTAGTTGGTTAATCAGCTTGGCTGACTAACTTTTGAGTGGTTACAAGGGTTTTTCCACTCACCCAGTTGCCCCACCTACATACAGCGCGCTATATCTCCTATGCGTCTACTCACGGCTGAGCACCCTTTGCCTATCTGACACTAAAAACCTTTCAGTGCTAGTTTCAACATAGAATGTCAACACTTTTCTACTGGCCTGGATAAAGGACTTATGGATTAGCTGGAGCAGCCAACCATCTACAGGATGTGCCAAAAAATTGGCCACACCAAAGAAAGAGTTAATTCTTGGCCCAGCTGTGAGAATTCTTCACGTAGGTAGGGCACATAAAAGTCAGATATTTGGAGCTGTAATCTTTGTGGACAACAGGGAAAACTGTACCGTACACATCCAGAGAGACAATGAAGCTATGTGATGGCAACATTGGAAAGAGCAGGTAGGCTGACAGAGTGGATCCCACTGACAATGTGGATTACCAACTCCCCTCCCGCATCAGCTGGTCCTGCAAACATTTCTAGCACAATATTTACATGTACCAAAACCAGTACACCTAGATGCAGTAGCTAACCAGAGCAAAACTAGAAAGGGGGACAGAAGCAGACGAAGTTGGATATGATGTCCTCACGGACCTCCCAGATTACATGAGCAGGTTCAGAAAATTTAGTTTGAACAAGTACAAGAATCAGCAACAGTGAGAGGTGTGGGACATAGGCAACACAAACTATCTGCTTGAACGTGAACAAAATTGGCAATGCCAATAAGAGCAAAGTCAAGGTGAAGAAGCAGTAGATCCTAAACAGCATCAAGTTACAACACCAGTCGAAATTAAAGAGCAATAGTGCACACCCAAGAAGTACAACTGACAACCACTGAAATAAAGAAAGATTTCAAATATTGAAACAACGCAATCAAAAAAGAGTAAAGCAGAGCCAAATATGACGAAAAAACAACGAAAGAGAGAGCAGGCTTCCTTCAAGCCCATCAAAATCCCCAAATAGAAGAGTAAACAATAAAAACTATGAATACATGAACACTGATGTAGAATCAGGAGCATCAACGCATATGCACCATATCAATAGATTGCAAAGAATTGGAAAAAATTGTGTCCAAATACGAAGCACACACCCAAAATAAGATAAGAAAAATTAAAGAGCACATAGCAAGGCAACCACCCACAAAGAGGAAGCTTCAAAAAAGGTAGAGAAAAAGTGTTAAACATGAAAGGCTGGTAGAAATTATTTGGAGAAGAAATAAGATGTTCTCTTTCGTCTCTCAGGCATAAAAACCCTATATCTGAAAATCATCTCCTTGTATAATTGGCATTGAAGAACTAAATCTAATGCTGAAGGTGTGTTACAGGGTTCATATAAACGAACAGCCAGTAGCATTTCATTGATTGGTTATTAATAGGCCTATTGAAACAGATACTCTAGAGAGTTAGCACAGTCTATCGAAAGAGTGGCTATGTTTAAATGTTGTGAAACAGTGAGAGCACACTTCAGTAATTATAAATACACTCTACCACATTCACAGAATTCTGAATCATATGTCAGATCATCCACTCGGTCAAGGGGGTTGGGCAACAAGAATGCAGCAGTAGTAATTCTGTGCAAAAAAGGATACAATTAAATTGTTACTATCGGACCCGAAGCTGAGATATGACAATAATCTGGAGCCCCCACTGGCTCGGCTCTGCCGAGATGTGGAAAGATGGAGGGAGTTGCCGCTCTCCCTACTGGGACGTGCCACTCTGTTCAAAATGATGGCCCTTCCCCGGTTCCTGTACGCGCTCCAGAATAATATGGATGCGGTGCCTCCCTCTTATTTCAAGGAAATAGAGTCGCTCCAGAGGCGTCTCCTCTGGGAGGGAAGACCACGTATCACATTTTCCAAACTCACATTGCCCTGGTATGACGGGGGAATTGGTTTGCCTGATCTCCGTAAATACTACTGGGCCTCCGAACTGGCGTCAATTAATCATGCCATTTATGGATCGCCCCTTGACCCTGGCTATGCAATGGACCGGGGCCAGATGCCTGGACACGACTATATGAGAGCCTTCTATACCAAACCGGGTAAAATTTCCCTCATTGGACCGACTGCACACTCGGTTCGGGTGTGGCACGTGGCTAACAGACATCTCAAGAGGGATAGGAAGATCACACAGGCCACTCCTTTGTGGAGCTCTGAAGACTTAGGTTACTTGTGGAGAACAAAAGGTTTTGACCGGTGGGACCTCATCAGGATTTCACGGGTCAAAGATGTGTGGGGGAGAGATGGGATCCTTACATTTGAGGCCCTGCAAAACAGTTATCAGCTAAGTGAGAGCGAGAGATTTAGATACCTCCAGTTGAGACATGCCCTATTGGCAAACATTCCCCAGGGCACTACGCCTCCTGTGACGGGCCCAGATTGGTACGAATGGGTTTGGCTGAAGGTGGGAGGTGTAGGAGAGGATGTGGAGAGACTGGAACGTTTATGCATGTACTGTGGCACTGTTCGGTGATACAGCAATATTGGGTCAAGATCCATGAGAAGTTCCGGGAGGTGTTGGGTGTGGAGGTGCAAATGGAGACTAGACGTTGTATTTTGAATATTTGGGAGCCCACAACACACAGGAAACAATGGGTGACACTGGCATGTATGATTGCCAAAAGCAACATTGCACAACTATGGGGTACTGTTCAGACGCCTCAAATTGGGAAATGGATGGAAGACCTTGACTGGAATATGTTTAGGGAGAGGTCGGTGTATGTGGCTAGGGTTCACCCTAAGAAGGGGGGGGAATCTGGGCTACCTGGAATAGTTACAGAGGTGATATTTGTGTCCCTCCTATTGTGCAAACTGAAGCTGTTGTGCTAGAATCTCCATGATCGTTTAGAAAATCCGAAATACATATTGTGATGGTTGGTAATGTATACGTTATGACTGTAATGGATATGTATGGTCACCTGATGCTTGTCTCTTAAGCTTTATTTAACAATAAAAAGATATATTTTTTTAAATTGTTAATATCATGATAATTTCTCCACTGTGGGTTTTTATTAACCACTTAACTTAGATATCAGGTTTTCAAAGTAAGCAATATATAAAGTTTACCTTTCCTACCCATTTCAGACAGAATTAGATTCAAAATCTGTTGCCTTGTCCACATGTTCTCTATGATAACATCTCACCCTAAAATGCAGATTTGCTTAGGACTTCTGGCAGCCAAAAAGGTCTAAGATGTCACAATTATCTCCTCCTTGTAATCCCCAAGTTGAAAAAACCTACAGTCTTTCACCAAAATATCCCCTTCAACAGCCTTTAGAAAATTAACACCACACACTACCATCAGAAAACATCTAATGGCCCATTTTTTAAACAATGCTTACTATGATGTATTGTAACGAACTAACAAATTCTCTCTCATGCTGGTCTCCATTGTTATTTTTTAATGTTCTCCATCCCCATAATTGTTCATCACCCTAATACCATTATGGTCCAAGTGAGCTGTATAATTGTCAAAAAATAAAATAAATATATGCTTAACAGATAAAAAGGAGGGGTACTTCTGTGCGCTAACCTACATTTTTTCTAACAGATGCAATGAAAGCTTTTATTGCTGAAGATATCAACCACATTTCATTTTCAAATGAAATAAAAGGAAAACGGGGCAAAAATACTCTAGATTATTCCCTGAAATTGCTGTTACAATTAACAGATTACTTACAAATCGGAATATCCTTTGGTACCTACAACTCAGAAGGGACGGGGTTCGTATGGTTTTCTGCAGCCAGAGAGAATGGTACAAACTATGCTTTCCTTTCATCTTGTGTAAAACAAAGGTAACCCATAGGTCACGAGAAGAAAACTGTTATATTTGCCTTTGCTTTATGTCATGATTCATGTCGCGCGCTGCACTCGCGCTGCTCCACTTTGTGACATGTCCTGTGTTCTATACAATGGTTGGCAGTTGCCCGTTTCATCTTGTACACGATGGTTGGGTTTTCTGCTTCGCATCTTAAATAAATTATCCTGTACTACACGACGCTGGTGTGCCGCATCAACTTTGTTTACAACATTTTTGGTGACTGCTGAGGGCGGAGGATAACGTGTGGAAGATATCTGCTAGGAAAGACGAAGCGAGGAAAAGAAAACCCGACCGGAAGAGTTACCTTCGAAGAATAAGCGGTTGAAAGTAAGCCTCGACGGAAGGTATGTCGTAAATCACTCACCGTGAAGGGAAGCGAGCCCAAGACTTTATTTTCCCAAGCGCGACGGAGCGTTAACTGTTGCTCCTTGGCCCGTCGACGCAGACAACAGCGCCCCTTGCTGCAAGTGGTCTTAAAAGGGAAATTATTCTTGAAGGCTATACCAGTGAGCCCCACTGCTCAGAGGGCGGAGTATATTAAAAGGGAAACGCACAGCCAAAGGGAAAGCGTTTTTAAATAAAATACCACCGCTATTCTTTCTACAGTGACACACTCACTTCCATGCAAGTTCGCTTGTGTGTGTCACGTTGATTTTAAAACGTTTGCAATTAAAGACCACCGTCGTTGGTCAAGAGCAAATTCACAGTGACACACTCACTTTTAAATCGATCTCTACAGTGTGCCACTCAAACTTCAGTGACACACACACTTTAAGTAAAGACATTGCGAACATTGCTGTCTGTGTAAAATTTTGCCTGTTTAAGTTATTTATATCGTAGATTGTGTACTACTGCAGAGTATTCACTATGAATGTGAGCAATGCTATTCAAGCGCCCATTCCTTTCCTGAGTGCCCCTGGTGAACCCTCAATGGAGTGGGATGACTGGTGTGAGGCGTTTGAGAATTACATAATTGCTTTAGATGGTACAAAGTTCTCTGCCATCAGGAAGAAAGCTTTACTGCTGGGTGCTCTAGGCAAAGAGGGTCAAAGGGTATTTAAATACTTACCAAGTCCGCCTCTTGACATTGATGATGTTTACAAAGATGCTCTGTTTAGACTTTATACTAGGTTTGCTAAACAAGAAAATGTTGTAATGCGCAGGCACAAATTTTACACTGCCCCTCAGAGAGAAAGTGAAACTATTGATGAATTTGTTTCTAGGCTGAGGGAACTCTCTGTGAAGTGTCAATTTGGGAATATCCAAGATGAGATGATTCGGGACCAATTAATTGTGCAATGTTTTAGCAAGAAAACACAGGAAAAGTTGTGGGCAGCTAAAAACCCCACCCTTTCTGAGGCAATTACCATTGCTAAAGTCGCTGAAGAAAGCGATAGGTGTATGAAGGAGCTTAAAAGAATACAACTGGGACACACTAGTTGTCAGGAAGTTGCAAGCCTACAGGCAGATGCTTCAGAAAGCATAGCTTTAATACAAGGGAGGCAAACAAATAAGGGGGGGAAACCCACAACCTCATTTAATAAAAGCGTGACAAGCAAGTTTAAACCAGCCACACGTTCTTGTAATAGGTGTGGAAGCCCGTTTCACTTAGCTGACTCAAAGAATTGTACAGCTTTGTCCAGGGATTGTTTAAAATGTGGGAAGAAAGGGCATTATGCACAAATGTGTAGATCAATTGGCTCAAAAAAGGTTGCTATGGTTGAGGCTGAAGTTACTGATGATGAAGCAGAGGTTATGATGATTACGTCTGCTGGCAACCTGGAGTCAATGGAGAATGTTGTCTTATCTCGGCCTAAAGCGGATTTTGAATTGAATGGTGTAATTGTTAATTTAATGGTGGATACGGGATCACTGTACACAATCATCCCAAAGATATTATACAATTCTTCTTGCTCTGGTTCAATTTTAGTGAAGTCTGATATCACATTAAGGGGTTACCAGGGTGTGAGCATTGGTGTCCTTGGATACTTTGAGGCAAGTATCAAGTTTAAAGGGAGGGTCACTCAGGGGAAGGTTTACGTGTCCCCACATGGCCCTGCAATTTTGGGGTGGTTACACCAATATGAACTTAACATAAGGGTGAACCCAAGAGCTGATCCACCTGTAATGTGTATTGACGTTGAAACTGCATGTAATACAGTCCATGATAACTTAGAAATTATTCTTAAAAAAACATGAGTGTATATTTAATGAGAAGTTGGGGGAGGCCATTGGCTATCAGCACATCATCAAAACCAGAAGAGATATAGCACCTGTGAAACACACTGCAAGGAAAATACCCCTTTCTGCTAGAGATGAGGTCAGGAAAATCATCAAGCAGTTATTAGAGGATAATATAATTGAGCCTGTGGAGGCCACACAGTGGTTGAGTCCAGTGGTGATCACACAGAAACCGGACAAATCTTTGCGCTTCTGTGTGGACCTGCGGAGCCTTAACAAAGCGGTGATAATGGATAGCTTTCCGCTTCCGTACATAAATGAGATTGTCCTGAGTTTGGGTGGAGGAAAGGTATTTTCAAAGTTAGACCTTCGCAGTGCATACCATCAGGTAAAGCTCCATCCGGACTCAAAGCAGTTTACGTCGTTCATCACACCGGAGGGTACTTACCAATTTAAAAGACTCCCTTTTGGGCTCTGTTCTGCAGCCAGTGCTTTCCAAAGGATCATTACGGATGTATTAAAAGACATTGAAAGCGTAGTATTTTTCCAGGACGACATCCTGATTCATGGTTTGGATGTGGGTGACCATGATGTTGTTCTGGACAAGGTTCTTTCTGCTCTTTCAAGGGCTGGTCTAACATTACGCAGGGAAAAGTGTGTGTTTGCTGTTAAAGAAGTGGACTATTTAGGCTACCACGTATCTGGCCTTGGCATACAACCCAAGAAAGACCTTGTAAGTGCAATATGTAATGTGTCTGAACCTGATGACAAAGACAAATTAAGGTCTTTTATGGGCATGGTTGAGTACTATGCAAAATTTGTAAAGAACTTTGCTGAAAAAGTCGAACCTTTACGTATTATCATGCGGAAAGGGAAAGGTTTCACTTGGGGTGCAGATCAGAGGAATGCCTTCCTATTGATCAAACAGAACATATTAGATGCTAACATTCTGTCAAGTTTTGTGCAGTCTTATCACACCTACCTAACTGTTGATGCTAGTTCCTTTGGGATTGGTGCGGTCTTAACACAGAAAGGGGGTGGCAAAGAGAACACCATTGCATTTGCGTCGCGTTCTCTGACTGAGACCGAAAGGAACTACTCGGTCATAGAGCGTGAAGCTCTTGCAGCTGCATGGGCAACTCGCTATTTCAGGGTGTATTTATGGGGAATCACCTTCACACTCAGGACTGACCATAAGCCTCTATTGAAGGTTTTGGCCCCTGGCGGGATTAGGAACTGCTCTGGGAGGTTAGCGAGACTTGCTGTTTGTGTACAAGAGTTTACTTGTAGGGTAGAATATTTACCCGGTTGGTGCAACAGTGTGGCGGACTGTCTTTCTAGATTACCTGACACCAAAGAACCGCCCAAGGAGTTAGTGACTGAGAATGTAGTCGCGTTCTTAGATGACTTGGAAAGTGATTTACCTAGCTCCATATCTAGCAGGGAATGGATTGAGGAAATGGCGAAAGATCCCATTATGGCTGGCCTAATCAAGATGTGCAAAGAAGGGGTGTCAAGGCAGAGCACTGTCTCATCTGCTCTTAGGCCTTATGTTCAGTTACAGGACGAGATTTCTTTACAGGGTGAGCACATCCTTGTGCGGGGAGAGAAGTATGTACCTCCGACATCCCTTAGACCCCGCATCATTGCGCTGGCGCATGAGGGTCATCTTGGCCAAACCCTTACTGGCAAACGTGTCAAAGCGGATTTTTGGTGGCCAGGTGTAGATGCACAGGTGAAGGGTTGGGTTGAGCAGTGCCAGGCATGCAGGGAGTCTGAAAAGAGGTTACAAGTTTGTGCTAGTAAAGATGGCATGGGGAGGATCATTGCAGACGATGGTGTATGGCAGAAGGTCTGCATTGATTTCATAGGTCCTTTTCATGATCTGACTGATGCTGAGAAATTCACCTTTGTTTTGGTTGACTCAACTTCCAGGTGGGTTGAGGTCGCTTTCATGAAAAGCATTACTGCAGAGTCCACTATCAAGGTCCTTGATGAAATATTTCGACGTGAGGGCATTCCCTCAATGGTGTTAACGGATAATGGCACGCAGCTTACCTCTGCCGTTATGGAGGAATATTTTGCTTTCCTTGGTTTGAAGCACTTGCGTACATCGCTCTACAACCCACAAGGGAATGGACTTTGTGAGCGAATAAACAGGCTTGTTAAGGGTACTATGCAGCTCGCTTTAGCGTCAGGTCGCTCTGTGCAGAAGGAGATCAAGGAAATGCTGTGGGCATACCGCACTACTGTTCATAGCAACATGTCTGTAACACCTTTTGAACTCATGAGGGGGAGGGTGCCAGGCACTAAACTCATTCCTACTTGGCTACATGAGAAAAGAAAGGGTGTGGGGGGTGACTTCATGGGGAAAGCTGTCTCTTCCAAAATAGCTGAAGGGGACCTGGTAAAAGTAAAACCTGGGGGCAATCAAAGGATGTTCAACAAATTTAGGGGACCCTACCAGGTAAGGTCCGTGGTTGGCAACTATGTTAAGCTACAAAATGGTCAGACGTGGAATCTCCGCAGGGTAGCACTTTACCAAAGAAAGCCTAAGTCTGTTCCTTCTGTTCAAATTTCTAAGGATGTGATTACTGATAGAGTTTGCAGACCTCTTCGCTGCAAGGTGGCTCCTGCCTATTTGAAAGACTACGTGTAACTTCGTCTGTTTAAGGGAGAATGTGGGGTTGAATGGCTTGTTTTATTTGGTTCTGCATTTCCCAAGACCAAGTGATGTGTTCAATGATGCTTTGTTTTTCTTGTGTTTCACCTTTTCTTTGTAAAGGGTTACTATGAGCTTTTTGATTTACTTATGCTGTTGTATCCTTTTTCCTTCTCTGTTTAAGGAAAGGAGATGTGTTATATTTGCCTTTGCTTTATGTCATGATTCATGTCGCGCGCTGCACTCGCGCTGCTCCACTTTGTGACATGTCCTGTGTTCTATACAACGGTTGGCAGTTGCCCGTTTCATCTTGTACACGATGGTTGGGTTTTCTGCTTCGCATCTTAAATAAATTATCCTGTACTACACGACGCTGGTGTGCCGCATCAACTTTGTTTACAACAAAAACCTTCTGTCAGACCCAAAAAACTGGCAATACACCGTTTATTAGACCCCAAAACAAAGAAGTATTGGCAAAGATAATTGATTGTACCTTTAGAAGCAAGGCAAGTTCAAACCTACTGACTTTTCCAAGCATTGTTTTCATTGGCTTTCCGAATGCATTATTTTTTAAATCTACAGTTCCAACATTTCCATTGACCATTTTGGGAACTATATAATGAAACAAGCTGTAGTGGCTACCAGCGCATCACGAGGCAAGCATTGGGAAGTGATGGTGGGCATTTTATTTTTCTAGTTCATACAGTTCAGTATGACAGACGGCCATGTTAGAAGAGTAAACTATAAATACAATATTATGCAAATGATTCTGTAGCATTTTGCAGCTACTAGGGATTTAAACAAAATAATAAAAAACAAATAAAAATAATGCTGAGTGGGATTGGAATTGGCGGAGGAGAACCAATATTTCAAATGGGTGGAAGTTGGAGGGGTTATGGATTGAATAAATACATTTATTGAAAGATAAGTTTGGACTACTTTTTTAAATATTTCACACCCAGGAAATGCAGTGAGTTGAGAATAACTCTATCAGCCAATTCCTAAAACCAACTGAGACACATTAGCCAATGGCTGAAAGAAGCTTCTCAAAAACCCCTCTTTGTATCTGTATGTGTATGTTGTGTGTTGTGAACAGTATGTTGCCGAAACCGTAAAAGCGTCCTAGTTCATGAAAATGAAATGTTAATATAATACAAGATAAGAAAGTATGTAAACTATTAAGGAGGAGTTCCGTAAATGTCAAAATGCAAAAAAATAACTCCCATCGCAAGCAAAGTGGTGAAAGTTTGTGAAGAAATTATGCAAAACCTTTTAAGCAATGCTTGCAAATGCAAAGTGTTGAAAAAGAGTCCCAGGTTCAGACCTGCAAACCAATTACAAATGCTAGATAAATATCAAGGACTTGAAGTAGGAATAGATGTCGAAGAAGAGCAGAAAGAATTAAGAGAAAAACAGAATACATATTTTATTAAAGGGCGAAGAGGCTTATTTTCACTAAACGGTCAGAACCTTTGAGAAAAAGGATAACTGTTCAAAGTTTTGCTTTAAAAAAGCAAAAGCAATGCACAAACAGGATTGATAGTGTACCCGACTAAAATGATAACCTTATAAAAGGGCCAGAATATGGTCCAAACATTGTTTAATGATGTAATAAAGGGCTGTATGACCAAAAAAAATCAACCATGAAATTTGTGACGAATTTATTGAAAGTCTAGTTAACATATTTTCTGTAGAAGGTAATGATTTTATAAAAGACAATTTGGGGAGAAGACTTTATTGATGATGCTCATCAAGGTGAAAGTTTCTCATCACCAGGCATTGACAGCTGGCCAATGACATTTTACAAAACAATTTGGAGCTTGCTGGGTTAAGATTTTATGGAAATGTTGGCTAACAACATTACATTGGGTAACCTACTACTTTCCATCTTAGTGAGTACACATTTTTGCATAATAAGGGAAATTAAAAGATCTTAAAAATCGACACAAATATACCTACTAAATGTTGATGCAGAAATGTTTTTCAACGCGCTCACCAATTGAATGAAAAACTGTGGCTAATTGTACTATAAGAGTATCAAGCGTGCCTTCAGGGGAGAAAAGTGTGAAACAATTGGCATAAGATGAGGTGTAGAAAATGTGCAGACAGCAAGAGTGCTGTCACCGAATTTCCAAATGGCATCTGACAAAGTGTCTCATTAAGCAATAGTCAAAATGGAGTTAAACAGAATGATTTACTTGATGCATGAAAGAGTGACAGGTTAGCTTCTAATGAACTGTTTTCAGTACAGAAGAATTCACTATTAAAATCAGGATGAAACAAGAAGGTCCTCTGTCTCACGTACTCTTTGTTTGTGCACTTGAAACTTTTTAGGCAAAATGATTAAAAGACACACACAGGCCGTCTTTTGGAGTGTTTGGTAAGGAGTGACTCCCTTTACTCCTTTGACGAATATGTGGCATGGTTAAATGCGAGTGATCAAAATCTAAAATTTACTGCCAGGAGTAGCCCCCAATGTGTAGAATTTCTTAATATCCTTAACTCAGGACGCAACTCTGTCCTGGAAGTCAGCTTATTTCGCAAGCCCACTGCAAAAAATACAATTCTGCAATACCAGAGTTACCATCCTGCCATTCAAAAAGATTCTATCCCCTTTGGGGAATTCCTTCGTATTAGGAGGTACTGTACCGATATGAGTGAATTCCACAAACACGGAGATGCATTAAAAGAGAGACTGCTGGTAAGAGGCTATCCAAGAAGGCTAGTTCGCCATGCTTACAAAAGGGCAAAATATCATAATTGTGATGCTTTACTAGAAGGAAGAGTACACACTCCAAAAGAACAGGTGGTTTGTGTTGTCAATCACTCACCATTCAACTTTAAAATAAAAAACATGATACTGAAAAACTGGAAAATTTTGAATACTGTTGAGGATGAAACCAAGCTAGAACAACCGCTGGTTGCCTTCCGAAGAAACCAAAACTTGCGTGATATAATTGTTCACATGCGTCCCAATTAGCAGGACAAGATCCGACAAACAACCTTTACAGGCCTACCATTAGTGATATTACAAAAGGGGGTGGTGATGAACAGAGTGTCTGAATTGAGCAGACCACTCTTACCCAGTCCAAAGATCAGGGCTTGATCCATCACCGTTATTTATCTCACTGCCCCATCCCAGCTCAGAACCTGGCTATATGCAAATCAGTCTGTCCCTGGCCCAGTGCATCATGGGAACAGGGCAGACTAAACTACCAAGCCAATTCTTTACCAGAAAGGAGCCAAGCTACCGGGGACCGGTTTCTGGCATTTCAGCCTCTTCGGCCCGGCTTGCTTGAATCCTGATGGAGCAGTGAGAAAGGGACTCATGTCTGAGTATACCCTGCCACACCTATAGTGGCCAAAATCGATTTACAAAAGGGGGTGGTGATGAACAGAGTGTCTGAATTGAGCAGACCACTCTTACCCAGTCCAAAGATCAGGGCTTGATCCATCACCGTTATTTATCTCACTGCCCCATCCCAGCTCAGAACCTGGCTATATGCAAATCAGTCTGTCCCTGGCCCAGTGCATCATGGGAACAGGGCAGACTAAACTACCAAGCCAATTCTTTACCAGAAAGGAGCCAAGCTACCGGGGACCGGTTTCTGGCATTTCAGCCTCTTCGGCCCGGCTTGCTTGAATCCTGATGGAGCAGTGAGAAAGGGACTCATGTCTGAGTATACCCTGCCACACCTATAGTGGCCAAAATCGATTTACAAAAGGGGGTGGTGATGAACAGAGTGTCTGAATTGAGCAGACCACTCTTACCCAGTCCAAAGATCAGGGCTTGATCCATCACCGTTATTTATCTCACTGCCCCATCCCAGCTCAGAACCTGGCTATATGCAAATCAGTCTGTCCCTGGCCCAGTGCATCATGGGAACAGGGCAGACTAAACTACCAAGCCAATTCTTTACCAGAAAGGAGCCAAGCTACCGGGGACCGGTTTCTGGCATTTCAGCCTCTTCGGCCCGGCTTGCTTGAATCCTGATGGAGCAGTGAGAAAGGGACTCATGTCTGAGTATACCCTGCCACACCTATAGTGGCCAAAATCGATTTACAAAAGGGGGTGGTGATGAACAGAGTGTCTGAATTGAGCAGACCACTCTTACCCAGTCCAAAGATCAGGGCTTGATCCATCACCGTTATTTATCTCACTGCCCCATCCCAGCTCAGAACCTGGCTATATGCAAATCAGTCTGTCCCTGGCCCAGTGCATCATGGGAACAGGGCAGACTAAACTACCAAGCCAATTCTTTACCAGAAAGGAGCCAAGCTACCGGGGACCGGTTTCTGGCATTTCAGCCTCTTCGGCCCGGCTTGCTTGAATCCTGATGGAGCAGTGAGAAAGGGACTCATGTCTGAGTATAACCTGCCACACCTATAGTGGCCAAAATCGATTTACAAAAGGGGGTGGTGATGAACAGAGTGTCTGAATTGAGCAGACCACTCTTACCCAGTCCAAAGATCAGGGCTTGATCCATCACCGTTATTTATCTCACTGCCCCATCCCAGCTCAGAACCTGGCTATATGCAAATCAGTCTGTCCCTGGCCCAGTGCATCATGGGAACAGGGCAGACTAAACTACCAAGCCAATTCTTTACCAGAAAGGAGCCAAGCTACCGGGGACCGGTTTCTGGCATTTCAGCCTCTTCGGCCCGGCTTGCTTGAATCCTGATGGAGCAGTGAGAAAGGGACTCATGTCTGAGTATACCCTGCCACACCTATAGTGGCCAAAATCGATTTACAAAAGGGGGTGGTGATGAACAGAGTGTCTGAATTTAGCAGACCACTCTTACCCAGTCCAAAGATCAGGGCTTGATCCATCACCGTTATTTATCTCACTGCCCCATCCCAGCTCAGAACCTGGCTATATGCAAATCAGTCTGTCCCTGGCCCAGTGCATCATGGGAACAGGGCAGACTAAACTACCAAGCCAATTCTTTACCAGAAAGGAGCCAAGCTACCGGGGACCGGTTTCTGGCATTTCAGCCTCTTCGGCCCGGCTTGCTTGAATCCTGATGGAGCAGTGAGAAAGGGACTCATGTCTGAGTATACCCTGCCACACCTATAGTGGCCAAAATCGATTTACAAAAGGGGGTGGTGATGAACAGAGTGTCTGAATTGAGCAGACCACTCTTACCCAGTCCAAAGATCAGGGCTTGATCCATCACCGTTATTTATCTCACTGCCCCATCCCAGCTCAGAACCTGGCTATGAGGCTGAAATGCCAGAAACCGGTCCCCGGTAGCTTGTTTCCTTCCCAGTGTAAGAATTGGCTTCTGTAGTTTGGTTTGCCCTGTTCCCATCATGCACTGGGACAGGAACAGACTAATTTGCATACAGCCAGGTTCTGAAACTGGGATGGTGCAGTGAGCTAAAAAACGGTGTTGGATCTAGCCCTGATCTCTTGACTGGGTGAGAGTATTCTGTTTAATTCAGAGACTCTGTCCCTCACCACCCCTTGTTGTAAATATTTTTGTCCACCCTAAGCGTGGAAGGGTATGCTCAGATGTGAGTCCCTTGCTCATTGCACCATCAGGATTCAAGCAAGCCGGGCCGAAGAGGCTGAAATGCCAGAAACCGGTCCCCGGTAGCTTGTTTCCTTCCCAGTGTAAGAATTGGCTTCTGTAGTTTGGTTTGCCCTGTTCCCATCATGCACTGGGACAGGAACAGACTAATTTGCATACAGCCAGGTTCTGAAACTGGGATGGTGCAGTGAGCTAAAAAACGGTGTTGGATCTAGCCCTGATCTCTTGACTGGGTGAGAGTATTCTGTTTAATTCAGAAACTCTGTCCCTCACCACCCCTTGTTGTAAATATTTTTGTCCACCCTAAGCGTGGAAGGGTATGCTCAGATGTGAGTCCCTTGCTCATTGCACCATCAGGATTCAAGCAAGCCGGGCCGAAGAGGCTGAAATGCCAGAAACCGGTCCCCGGTAGCTTGTTTCCTTCCCAGTGTAAGAATTGGCTTCTGTAGTTTGGTTTGCCCTGTTCCCATCATGCACTGGGACAGGAACAGACTAATTTGCATACAGCCAGGTTCTGAAACTGGGATGGTGCAGTGAGCTAAAAAACGGTGTTGGATCTAGCCCTGATCTCTTGACTGGGTGAGAGTATTCTGTTTAATTCAGAGACTCTGTCCCTCACCACCCCTTGTTGTAAATACCATTAGTGATAGGCAACCACAGATGTGGCTCCTGACACGCCTGTGATACAGCCATGGTAACAAATTGTGTAGAGTATCACGGAAAGAAATTCCAGTTAAGAGACTTAACAAATTGCAGGAGCCAAAATGTTGTTTACAGTATAACCTGCCCGTGTGATCTATCCTATATTGGAGAAACATCACGTGAATTTAGGGTACGGTACAGTGAACATAAATCGGCAGTACGCAGAAGCAGAGGCGATGCCCCCTTAGTACAACATTGTCTAGCCAAACAACATGATTTTAAATGGTGTATTTTGGAAAAGGTAAAAGGACAACCAGGGACGCCAATGGATATTGTGCGGAAAAGAAGACAATGTTTTTGGATTTTCACTATGGACACGGTTAAAAAACGGCCTAAATGAGGAAATCAGATGGAATATCACCAAGCCCTGGTAAAAATAAAGTGACATCTGTGTAATTAATCAGTTATTGGGGAAGTTGGATTTCTGAATATAGACGTGGCATTTGGTACTTATTCTTTCGATTGATAAAAGGGCTATTCCCCTTCTCTCTCCCCCTTTTCGCGTTTGACAATGGATTGGCACTGTGAATAGGAATATTTTCCTTTAGTATGATCTATAGCAACAAATTTAATATGCCCCCCCCCTTTTTTCTTCTCACTGTGCTCCCTAGAGGTAATCTCTAATAACTCCATGTGTAAGTATGCAATTGGAATGGGGTAATAAATGCCCACAAGAGGTAGGACAGATATCTGGTGTCATAATATCACCATCCAAAGATGGCGCCAGTACATTTGTAAATGTTTGGTTCGGGTGAATGGCCCTTTCACGCTGTAAAACTGATGGATCGTTTCGCACTGGAACAATATTTCTATGATTTAAATATGGCGCACAGAACACACTAACGAAAGAGACACGCCGAATATATTGGGTCTTTCGTATAGACGACGAGTCCGTAGCTCATTGTGAAATACATTCCCACCATTTAAAGATGGCGCTCAGGGTTAACATCTAATGAGACACGCTGAGTGTACTGGAACCTTTGCACAAGCAACGAGTCCTTTGTCTATCTTGACTACTATTGTCAGGTGTGTTTATTTGTTCGAATTGGCGGCAGGAAATACATGGCAGAGGACGTATAAATAGATCGCTTACGAACCATTGGAATCTGATGCTGACAACCCGTAATGTAGGACGGAGATGATGCGTGAAACGGCATGAAACTGGTGAGTGGACGTAAGCGCTTTCAGAGCTTTGAGTAACGAGCGTAGCAAACACCACTAAACTCCCCGTGAGGGGGGTAATAATTAGCATTGAGTTATGTTAGAGCTCGGGGAATCAGCACGGTAAATAACGCTAAGATCTCCCCGATGGTGTTGAAGTTAGTGTCGAGCTACGCGTGTCCATAATGAGTGTTGCTCTAATAGACAAGCTTTTTTAAAATCGTTATTTCGTGAATTTCGATCTAAAAGTTAGTTAGCACGTCGGATTCATAATTCCATTTTCAAGAGAGAGAGGCCCTAATATGTAGGCTTTTCGTGATATGAGTGGAATAGTAAAGTGATTTGTGTTCCCATACTTTTGCAGTTATTATCCGCCTGGTGAAAATATGTGCGTCCGTAGGAGTGAAGCCTGAATGAAATACAATCATTGCATGTCCGAAGGTACACTCTTTTTAAACAATACAATAATGTATTTTCGTCCATGAGTTTTTAGAGAGAAAAACATGCAGCCAATTGAGGTATTATTATTACCTTTTTGCTCATAGGTGATGTCTGTTTCCAAAGGGGATTGGGGTTACTAGTGACAGTAAACGCAGACACCGATTATAGGACCTAATGGTGGATGTGCTTTTCTATTCTTGGTACAATATATGAAAAGGTAAAAACTTTGTGCGTTAGAAAGTGATATAGACTTTTTATATGACCAACAAACGATAGAACTATGTCTTGCCCTTTCTTCTTTTTTACAGAAGTCTCCTATGAATACCTAGAGCTTGCTGTTGTAATATAAAAAAAAAGAGAGTGGATGTCCTTCAGTCTCGCTTATAAAAAACTACAGGTAAAATGGGAGAAGAACTCTATTCTATTTGTCCCCTAGGGAACGCATATAAGGTCTGCTGGCACCTGGAACAGATGTACTTCCAATAAGATCGTATTCAAGAAATAGAATAACAAAAAGAGATCAGAGTCTTGAGTAAGTTGAGATACCAATAAATATCTGTAAATAGTATGCAAATGATATGGATTCAAGGTGTAGGTTGACCACATTTGGTGGCCACATGTCGGATAGGTTTGAAATTGATCTTTGCCTTGAGTAGGTGAAGGCAAATTAGAGCCCATAGATACAAAGATATAGAGTGCAAGCTGTTTAATAGTGGGTAAATCACTTCTGTTCTGGGGTATAAGGTAACACCGAAGGGTGAGGTGTTTGTTAGAGGTGATGTATGTAGATGTGCGGTCCAAACAATGTTCTTCTTTTTAACTTTAGAAAAACTATGGGCATTAAGATAATTAAGGTTTTTTCTTTTCAGATCCTAACCAGGGTAGAGAGAACATAGACTGGTAAATCTGGCGGGTCCTGATGAAGATGGTTTCTAACGCTGTTACCTTCCACGAAACGCGTTGACCAAAGTCCTTTCAAAATCCCACTGATTAGAATGGATAAATATTGGACAATAGAGAGAACAACTAACAGCAATGTTATTGTGTCCAGATGTATGAAGCTATGACCGTGTGTGATTGAGAGTAAATGTGGAGTGTGTGTTTTTGTTTTCTACCTGGTTATAGGTGCAGTTTTCCTTTTCTTTTTTGTGTATTAATAATGAAAAATGTTCTTTGAATCATGATGTCTTTCTGATTATAATGGACGATGTAAAAAAATGAATTGTTTTTAATATTTGAAAAAAAATGTATGAAAATAACCATTTTATACTTTATAAAAAAAGAGAAGAAAGAGAAAAAAATAATAATTTCAATAAAAAAAGAAATGAAAAAGCAAGAATGATGTATGATTATTGATTGATAATGCCCATGTAATTTAATGCAAATCTTGTGAAAATAATAAGAGGCCGTGGGGGAGTTGTTTCCTGTATGTTAGATTGTTATTCCCCTCTGCTCCCTGGCCCCAAATTGATTGCTCTAGAGGAGGTCCCTATAAATCTACTTGGGAAAATGTACAGGGTACATTAGTGACTTAACGGATTTTTGTGGAAAATCTAATCTCAGTGATAGGAATATTATCACATTTAACTCCATTTTCAGAAAAATCATATCAACATCAGATCAGAAAGTCGGCGTAAGACCTCCGACCCTTGATCTAGGTCCACTCTCTTCCCCCAGCTCCACTGTGCCATCTCTTGCCTCCAGACCCCGACCTCCTCCTTGGGCGGTTCGAGGCTGCTGCCTGCTCCTGCCACTGCTGCCCGCTCCAACTGGGTCCAGACTGCCTGCAACTACCGTAACCTTTCTCAGCCGTTTTTTTCTTCTTAACTTTTCACTTTTGTGCCACTGTTATTGTGCCCATCTGTGTCTAATTCCACCACTGTTTTTATTTTCTCGTGCCTGCCTGTTCCTTTTGCCTTTTGCCGCTGCTGCCCCTTTCCCCCGCTCCCACCTCCCAGCCTCCCCTCCCTCCCATCTCCCCTACTTAATGGTGACCGCTGCGCGGTCACGCGCAGAGGAAGCTCCGCCGTCGCGCCAAAGGCAGGCCCATCTGCGCCTGTCCGTGACCCGACCATGGCCAGCTGCAGAAACCTCTGAACCTCACACTACTCATCGTTATGACACCACCACCCTCCTCGCACTCAACCCTGGCAGACTTCGAGAATGTCAACAGGCCTCGCCGAACACGACCCATGCCCAGTTCTCCTGCCTCCACTACCGCCATCCGGCCTCCAACACCGCCGACACCAGCACCGGTGACACCCTATAATGCATCCTCCTCAACGTACGTTCCGTACACAAACAAGCCATGGAAATCTGGAACCTACTAGACTCTCTCTCGCCCAACAACGCCCTCTTCTCACAGCCCTAGACCAATGCATCCTCCACCCTTGATATCAGCACCACCATCCCAGATGGCTACAAGTTCCAGAGGAAAGACTGCCCAAACCAACCAGGAATGGGCCTCCCCATCGCCCACAAGAGCACCCTCCTCATCACCACCTCCAGTGAAACCTTCCCCTCCGCTGAACACCTGTACTTCCAGATACAGACCACCCCCAAAGCCACACTCCGAGGAACCCTCATCTACAAACCTGCCAGCCCCCGAACACCCTTCACCACCACCATCACCGACTTCATCGCAACCCACGCTACTGCTTAAACAAACTACATGAGACCTGAACTTCCACCTCGACCACCCCAGTGACCCCAACTCCACTATCCTTCATGACAACCTCACCAGCATTGGACTTACACAACTCGTCAACACACCAACCCACAGGGCCGGGCACACCCTCGAACCCGTCTTCGCAGAAGAAAACAGCGTCCAATTCAGTAACTTCCCCATCAACAAACCCAAAGCACCCAAACCAGCCCCACGTAGGAACTGGAGCAAGGTTACCGACAAGCAATTTAACTCCACCCTCTCCCGAGACAACCACACCTGGGTACCAACGCAAACGACGCAGTCAGAGAACTCCACGACCTGGATTTCCAACTGCACAGATGAGCTCGCCCGCTACTCAACCCCGACAGACAACGCCCCAGGAAAGCTGCCTGGTTCACCACAGCTCTCCAAGAAGCAAAACACACCTGCAGATGCCTGACGAAGAACTGGAGAAACACCAAGGCAACCGAAAACCACACCACCTACAAGGATGCCATGACGGACTACCACACCCAGATCAGAGCCACCATGAGTAAATTCATCCACAACAAAACCCTGGCCAACTCCACCAACTCCAAGTACCGTTTCAGTGTCATTTAGAATTCAGCAACCCATGCAGCGAAGACACAGACATCACCCCATCCATCCCGGGACCTCTGCGACAAGCTTGGAACCTATTTCGCCCTCAAGATCAAAAACCTCTACGACAACTTAATCGACCATCCACCAAGCGCCACAGACGGCCCCCTGCCCCCCAGAAACACCAGCCAGCCCACCATCTCCAACTGGACACTGCTCAAAGCCGAAGACAATGCCTCGACCATGAAAAGCATCCACTCTGGGGCCCCCAATGACCCTTGTCCCCCTCACATCTTCCACAGAGCCGCGGCCACCATCACACCCAAATTATAAGGCACCATCAACACCACCTTCAAAACAGGCACCTTCCCAGACGACTGGAAGTGCGCAGAAGTCAGACCCCTGCTGAAGAAGCCCACAGATAACCCCACCGACCTCAAGAACTATTGACCCATCTCGCTACTCTGCTTCGCAGAGAAAACATTCAACAGGAAGCTGACACGATTCATTGAAAAGAACGCCATACTCGACCTGTCCAAATCCAGATTCCGAAGCAACCACAGCATAGAGACTGCCCTTCTCACCACCACAGACGACATCTGCACACTCCTGGACCAAGGCCACTCTGCTGCCCTCATCCTACTTAACCTAACAGCGGCCTTCGACACCGTCTCCCACCGCACACTGGTCGCAAGACTACATGACGCAGGCATACAAGGAACAGACCTGGACTGGATCCGATCATTCCTCACCTTAAGAAGCCAAATAATCAGAATCCCACCCTTCCTCTCCGACCCCACGAAAATCACCTGCGGAGTCCCACAGGGTTCATCACTGAGCCCCACCCTCTACAACATCTACATGGCTCCCCTCGCAGCCATCGTCCGACAACATGGCCTCAACATCATATCCTACGCCAAAGACAACCAGCTCATCCTCTCCCTCACCAAAGACCACATCACTGCCAAATTCAGCTTCCAGAAAGGAATGCAAGACGTCACAGTCTGGATGACCCAACAGCTCAATGCCAAGAAGACAGAATTCTCGTCCTCGGTACCACCCCTTCTGCATAGGACAGCCGACCGCCCTCGGAAGCCCACCTACCCCCTCAGATCACACCAAGAACCTCGGCATCATACTCGACTCATCACTCACCATAAACCGACAGGTCAACGGCGTCACCTCCAGCTGCTTCAACACCCTTCGCATCCTCTGCAAGACCTTCAAGTGGATCCCCTGAGTCAAGGAAGACAGTTACCCATGCACTCATCACCAGCAGACTGGACTATGGAAATGCACTCTTTGCCGGCATCAACAAGTCCCTACTCTGAAACCCCTGACAATACAGAACACCGCCGCCAGGCTCGTCCTCGGCATCCCCCAACACGAACACATCAGCCAACACCTACGAAGTCTCCACTGGCTCCCTGTGGAGAAAAGAGTCACTTTCAAAATCCTCACTCACGCCTACAAATGTCTACACAACAACGGACTCAAATACCTCAATGACAGAATCAACTTCGACGTATCCAAAAGAAACCTCTGATCTTCCAAGCTCGCACTGACCGAAACCCCGCGCATCCACAGAGCCAGAGCAGGTGGAAGATCCTTCTCGCACATTGCAGCCAAGACCTGGAACGAGCTACCAGCAAATATCAGATGCGCCCCCTCCCTAAACACCTTCAGGAAGAATCTCAAGACCTGGCTCTTTGGCTAAACAGATCTGTGGACCCCCCTCAGCGCCTTGAGACCCTCACCGGTGAGTAGCGCGCTTACAATTCCCTGATTGATTTATTGATTGAACAAGAATAAGAGTGTATGTCTCACTTTGAGAGTTCTGGATTATCTAGTAAATTTACATGGAAAAAACCAGCAGCAGATCCTATCAAGACCCTAGGCATTCATTTTCAGCTGTTGTTACTGGACAGGAAAAAAAGAATAAATGCAAAAGAATGATGAAAGAAGGTAGAATTATGGAAAATGAGAAGGTTGATAGATGAATGAAAGAGGACTTGATGCATCCTGTCCAGAGGGAAATGAAAATGTGCAACTTTGTGGAGCAAAAACAGAGCAAAATAGAGCGTTTGAGCCATGAGGAAATTGGAAGTTTTCGAACATAACCCTATCCCTCCACAAGACTGTATAAGATTATGCATGGCTAAAAAGCAAACATTTTTATGGCTGTGGTAAAAGAAGGCAGAAAATGGGTAAGTGAGAGTTAGAGATAATCAAAACAGTTGCAGAGAGTGACTTAATTTAAGCCACACCACTGTGGGCCTGGTACTTGCTAGATCACAACTACAATTGCATGGTACTCAGATGTAAATCGCAAGTTTAATAGAGCTGTGACTTTAGACATGAGTGAAAGCTAATAAGTATGCCATCGCCATGGAATGATTCTTCTGTAAATATGCCAAATATTTAAGAAAAGGTGTTAATAGCTAATAACATGAGGAGAGGGATCTAAATTCCTCTTCTCTCAATCAACATGTTACGTCTTAAAGTACTGACTAAAGGGAGGTCAGGCACAAATAAGGACCCAAACCTAAACCTTTCCAACAAAGGCAGACACAGGACTACTTCAAATCACCGACTGTCTGGCCCTGATCACTTTGTCTATCTCAGGTCTCTGCTTCACACTGACCTTAGAATAAATGCAACCACAGAAGAAATAATGGTGAAAAATGTAATATTGTTTTTTACTTTTGAGTGTTCTGCTTTATGTGTAGCCCACAGATCGAAGACCTGTAGATTCTGTGGATGTCTGGTTAATTTCTTAGAAAGTTATTTACAGCTGTCTAAGGTTTATAAATGAGAGTAAAATGTTTAGAGTGATACTGATAAGCAGTACAGCTGGAGCACTTAATAATACCGTTGAAGGGGAAAATGCCCAACCCATTATTATGCCTTTAAAATGCAGATATGGATCATGCAGTATAAAGAGAATACATTCATGGATGGATTGTGCAATTAAAGTTGGTCAGATTAATGTTATTTTAGATTCTGTATTGAGGAGCTGAACTACTTTACATTGTAATGACATTGTAATGACACTGATTATTTTTGCGTAGCACTTCATGCATTCTAATCAATGCACGGGGTCCATACCCTTCTTCACAGTACAGATGAAAGTCAATGCTTGCTGGATAATGATAACCAGGTGGAAGCTTCTCAAGATGATGAACAGTACTGAGCTCAGCCTTATTGCAATCAAGGAAGAACGAGAGTCATCCACCTCATGGTGATGCAACATTGATATGTGTTAGACCTATGACCGTAATGGAGGGAGGGGTGTGTGCCAAGATCGGTGCGTCCTGTTGCACGTTTATCCCAGGTAATACCCTGATAACGGAACTCTGACTCTCGCCATCAAAGTACTGCACTGCTTACTAAGAGACATGCATAAGGAGGGAGGTGCCCCTGAGCTTGATTTCTGAATTGGTTTGCCTGACTCACCCGGTGGCTGACTGAACTGCTCATATCACCTTTACCCATTTTCATCATATTATTGCTCTTGTGTGGTTACATACAATTGGGGGTTTCCTGCTGTAAAAACGCACTCCTCAAACTAGGTAGAATGCAAATAAATAGGAACGTAGTAGTAGTCAAGACTGAAGAACAATATGTCCCAAATAGTGTGTTACCTAATGGTTTAAAACTAACTTTTTCAATTAAACCCACCCAGTACTTGTGGGCCAGCACATGGTCAGGCATTCTGCCACCCCGAGAATTACCAATAAAGGTGGAAATGCTAGCTCCAAGGAGGGGGAACATTTGGCCTGTTGTGAGTTGGACCTGGAGGTTCCACTAAAATATCACCAATTACCGGGAGAATCGGATTTCCTGGGTCTGAATCCATCAGCAAATACTCATTTTGGCCAAGGCTTTCACCAGGGGAAACTATACCGAGCTGTGGTATTTTTGCAGATCTCATAATTCTTATGGGGCATTTGTAACTGCTACTTACAGTCCAATTCAAATTAAGTGGCAACAAGTAATGAGGTCACAATGGTGGCACAGTTGACTTCTCCCTTTCACAACACAGTGTACCATACCATGAAGTGAGTGTCAGCATTTATGGAAGCCTTGTCATGACTACCTATTTCAGTTCGGAGACTGAAAAAAGGCCTGTATTATTTTTAATTTTAATTAAAACTTTGATTCGTTCTCTGAATATGGAAACTATGTTTGTGCAGGCGTCCATGAAGAAGCAGCCTTCATTAACAATGAACCATAATCTGTAATTTAACAGCAAATGTTTGCATAAACAATAATCACGCAACTAATATCTGTCAGTGTCAAGAATCAAGCAAAGTGCACACAGTACATTTTGTATTTCAGGAAGGGAGAAATTCACAAAAAAGAATAGAAAGTTATTTTTACCAAGATTAATTACTACTAAGAGGCAGATCTGGCTTAACAGAGGAAGAAAAAGGTAAAAACAGTTTCAGACTTTCGTTTTTTTTTATTAGAAGAGGGATTAGCTACGAAAAAAAAAAAACTGAAGTTCCATGTAGAAATGTCAGAGAGTTTGTAGAATTATTTTAAGGAGGTCCAGATCCCCAGAACTTTACTGATTTTGTTAATTGTTTCATTCATCTTTATAGTCCGTACTTACCTAATGGGTGCATTTTTATCTAGTCAGCAGTGGTGCAGTGACAATTTTCAGAGTGAGAATACTGGTATCAATATTACATCACTTAAGTCATAGGGATTGTGAAAAATCCAAGTATTGCACAAAGACAAATTGTAGCAAATGAGCCATGACTATTCAGCAAGAGTGGTAACAGTGTATTATGTGGCTGATGATGCATTTTTGAGCAGATGGTTGAAAACATATTTCTTAACTATGGTGTGGTAGATTACTGTCATTTACAGACAGCGTATATCCCATGGCCATGGTGTTAGACTTGGCCCTTTTTACAGGGTCATCCCCGAACTTTTTGCCTTCCTCCTAGCCTTTTTTCTGACATGGTGTTGGTGGGTCTAGGACCCTGGACACTTTAGCACTGCTGTCCAGTGTGAAGTGCTTGAGCTCTCTGTGGTAAAAATGGTAGGGTTGGTCTACACCTGTTTGGATTATTTAATTTACTTGTAAGTCCCTTGTAAAGTGGTATCTCATATACCTAGGGCTGGTAAATTAAATGCTACTGGTAGGCCTGCAGCGCTGATTGCGCCACCCACCAAAGTAGCCTTTCAAACCTGTCTCAGGCCTGTGTGCGCAGTGTTACTGCCACTGTGACGTGACACCTAAAGTGTGTGCCATGTCTGTGACCCCCCTTTTTACTGCATGTCAGTCACCCCTAAGCTAGGTCCTAGCTAGCCCGATGGACATGGTGCAATGTAGTTAAAAGGTAGGACATGTACCTTAATTGTGTGACATGTCCTGGAAGTGACAAACAAACATTTTGGTTTCTCACTGCTGTGAGGCTGCCCTCCCATAGGAATGCATTGGGGTTTCCCTGATAAGTGTTTCAGTGGTAATTCCTGATATGAGAGGAGCAGCGTGTTCAAGTTTGGTATGGTTGGAATAGTAATAATAAATGCTACGCAATGGTATGCGCAGATTTATTATCACTATTTTAGAAATGCCACTTTTAGAAGTTGGCATTTCTGTGTCCGATGTGCCTGCCTGATGTGGATTGCTTGTTTGGTTTTGGAAGGACAGGGGCTGGTGAGGTTTGTGTGGCTCCAGGGAGGGCAGGGTGAGTCAGCGCTAGGTTGAATAGGGGATCTGCATTTGGAGTAGTGGGAGGAGTAATCCCCGGACCCTGAACAGGTCTGTGTCTGCTAGGTGAATGCTGGTTCTGCATCCCTGTGGTGTGTCTAAGGACCGAGCCCCTATCTGACAAAGGAGGATGTGAGCACTGTACACAGAGTAGTCTGACACCCCCAGAACCAGTTCAGACTGGTTACCCCAAGCCCTGTGTCAGGGCAGACAAAGCAAAAGTGGTGTATAAATATTGGGGCTGTGACCCATGGTTTTGTGCTTCCTTGGGCTGTTTGGGGGTCTTGCTGCTGCTGGGCCCCAGGAGGAACCGCCACAAGGGACTGCCTCCCTGCCGGATGTCCTTGTGAGCTGGCCTGCCTGGGCCCAGTCTTTTGCCCCTGAAACTCTGAATATAGCGCCTTGTGAGCACTGCACCTGTTTCTGGCTGCCCCAGGATAGGAGGAGGGCTGGAGTCCTGTGGTGATGGGACGCGAAGTGCCTGAGAGGGAACCCCGGCCTGGGGATCCCCCCTGACTGCAGGAGTAAAGCAGGAGCCCACCCCGCTGTTGAATGCCCAGCGTGTTGCACTGCGCCGAGGGAATCCCGGTGTAGAAACTCCCCTGCACTGCTTGGAGAAAGTGAGAGCCCACCCAGCACTTGAGCAGAATGAGTGAGGGAGGCCCACCCCGCATCTGTACACTGCCTGTGGAGCGGGAGCCCACCCCGCAATTTTGTGTTTATTTTTCATCGGGAGCCCACACCGCATTTTCCCCGGAGAAAGGAGCAGCCAAAAGGCACCACCGTGGCCTGGAAGTCAGGCAGTGCCTGGTTGGGGGTGTGGCCGGCCAGCATAGAGGATCTCAGGCCAAGGAATGCGGCCCCCGTGTGCCGGTGGGAGCCCCGCGTGTTACATCAGAGTTTGCATCCCGGCGGACGCCCACCCCGCCTTTGGGGGTTTTGTAGAGAGAGAGCTGGTAGCGTTGCTGGAGCGGAAGACAGGCAACACTGCGTCTGATTTGAGGCGGGGCTCCTGTGTGATGAGGAGAGCCCCGCGTGCAGCCGAGATCATGCCAGAGCCTTGTAGGCTCACTAAACAATGACGAGCAGAGTCCCCGAAGGAGCACTGGTGAGTGGGGCTCTTTGATGTATTGTGGGTGCCTATTTGCATCTTTAGATGGGGCTCCCAAAGCACCGGGAGTACTGATGGCTTTTTGTTGAGCATTGCGGTGGGGAAAGGAGGCACAAGGAGGAGCCCAGTGAAATGGGGCTCCCAGGCACGGCGACTGCCAGTGCTCGTTGATCCAGCTGCACCGCCTGTTGGAGGGCAGCTGCAATGTTGGGGGCAATTTTGTAAGCAGAGTCCCCAAGTGGGGCTCCCCCCAGGCACAGTGGTGCAAGCGCCAATTTCCCCAGTTGCACCGCAAGAGTGCGGGCAGCTGTAATGTGGGGGACAGTTCTTTTTGGTGAGAATGAAGGGGTGAGATGCACTCCTCGGCCCCCAGTGCCTGACATACATCTTTTCCTCTGCATTGGCAGCCGGAGGGCCATTGGGAAGGTCCTATCATTTAGAGCCCTGGCACTTTGGACAGAGGGCATTTGAGCCCCACAGAAAGGCCGGTAGGCCAGGGGGTCAGTTGTATGTTGGTAGGGCGCAAGGCCCTAAATGTGATTTATACACCATAAATATTGCATAATGTGTTTATGCTAATGTGATGCAGACAAGATGCATTTATGTTGCTAATGCAAAGGTATTTATGTTTAGAGTGCTCATGCATAATGCGTTTTTGTATGCTAATGTGATGCAGACATAATGCGTTTATGTTGCAATTGATATTGCGAAGTACAGTATTTTACTAGTAGTCACTTGTTGTGTTTTATATGTGCTACTAGTGCTTTCTACAGCTTCTGACAGTGGCCTGATTGGTCCTGTCCTGTATATAATCGCCTGTGAATATTGCCTAGTGCCAGTTGGCACAGTGTATATGTGTGATTATGATTCTAATGTGTTTTGGATAATACAAAGGCTATTTTGTTTATAACCTTGTGTGGAGTTTCTTTTGTGGTGGGTCTAGTGTGTTGCTGCTGTGTGTGTGTGTGGCTCAAACGAATGTCTGACAAAATATCGATAACACAAATATCGATATACAAAAATATCGGAACAAAAATATCGAAGTCCCTAACAAGGTAAGTACAAATATATCGAAAATAAAATATAGAATGACAAAAATATCGTTTTTTGTAAAATATCGTTTTTTTTAATATAATAAAAATGTAATACAAACAAAATAATACTTATAAATTTAATAAACATATTTAAAAATGTACAATAATATTTAAAATTAATACATAATGTAATACAAATTAATATTAATAAATATATAATACATAATATATTTTTCATTAATAATAACTATAAATAAATTTTTGTCATAACTTAAAAACAAATAAAAATGTAATAAATTACTAATACATTTATTTACATAAAATATTCACATAAATAACAATTAATAACAACATAATACTAATAAAAAAGCAAAATAGATTTTAGATAGCGTATGAGTAAAAATTACTATTCCCACTCAAGAGTGCGACAGTAGGGAAAGTGTTGGATAGCGTAGCGGTAACAATTACTATTCCCACTCCAGAGAGTGCAACAGTAGGGAAAGTGTTGGATAGCGTAGGGTAAAAATTACTATTCCAACTCCAGAGAGTGCAACAGTAGGGAAAGTTTTGGATAGCGTAGGGGTAAAACTTACTATTCCCACTCCAGGGAGTGCAAAAGTAGGGAAAGTGTTGGATAGCGTAGGGGTAACAATTACTATTCCAACTCCAGAGAGTGCAACAGTAGGGAAAGTGTTGGATAGCGTAGGATTAAAAATTACTATTCCAACTCCAGAGAGTGCAACAGTAGGGAAAGTGTTGGATAGCGTAGGGGTAACAATTACTATTCCCACTCCAGAGAGTGCAACAGTAGGGAAAGTGTTGGATAGCGTAGGGTTAAAAATTACTATTCCAACTCCAGAGAGTGCGACAGTAGGGAAAGTGTTGGATAGCGTAGCGGTAACAATTACTATTCCCACTCCAGAGAGTGCAACAGTAGGGAAAGTGTTGGATAGCGTAGGGTAAAAATTACTATTCCAACTCCAGAGAGTGCAACAGTAGGGAAAGTTTTGGATAGCGTAGGGGTAAAACTTACTATTCCCACTCCAGGGAGTGCAAAAGTAGGGAAAGTGTTGGATAGCGTAGGGGTAACAATTACTATTCCAACTCCAGAGAGTGCAACAGTAGGGAAAGTGTTGGATAGCGTAGGATTAAAAATTACTATTCCAACTCCAGAGAGTGCAACAGTAGGGAAAGTGTTGGATAGCGTAGGGGTAACAATTACTATTCCCACTCCAGAGAGTGCAACAGTAGGGAAAGTGTTGGATAGCGTAGGGTTAAAAATTACTATTCCAACTCCAGAGAGTGCGAGAGTAGGGAAAGTGTTGGATAGCGTAGGGGTAACAATTACTATTTCAACTCCAGAGAGTGCAACAGTAGGGAAAGTGTTGGATAGCGTAGGGGTAAAAATTACTATTCCCACTCCAGAGAGTGCAACAGTAGGGAAAGTGTTGGATAGCGTAGGGGTAACAATTACTATTCCAACTCCAGAGAGTGCAACAGTAGGGAAAGTGTTGGATAGCGTAGGATTAAAAATTACTATTCCAACTCCAGAGAGTGCAACAGTAGGGAAAGTGTTGGATAGCGTAGGGGTAACAATTACTATTCCAACTCCAGAGAGTGCAACAGTAGGGAAAGTGTTGGATAGCGTAGGGGTAAAAATTACTATTCACACTACAGAGAGTGCAACAGTAGGGAAAGTGTTGGACAGTGTAGGGGTAAAAATTACTATTCCAACTCCAGAGAGTGCAACAGTAGGGAAAGTGTTGGATAGCGTAGGGGTAAAAATTACTATTCCCACTCCAGAGAATGCAACAGTAAGAAAGTGTTGGATAGCGTAGGGGTAACAATTACTATTCCAACTCCAGAGAGTGCAACAGTAGGGAAAGTGTTGGATAGCATATGGGTAAAAATTACTATTCCCACTCCAGAGAGTGCAACAGTAGGGAAAGTGTTGGATATCGTGCGGTAACAATTACTATTCCAACTCCAGAGAGTGCAACAGTAGGGAAAGTGTTGGATAGCGTAGGATTAAAAATTAAAATTACTATTCCAACTCCAGAGAGTGCAACAGTAGGGAAAGTGTTGGATAGCGTAGGGGTAACAATTACTATTCCAACTCCAGAGAGTGCAACAGTAGGGAAAGTGTTGGATAGCGTAGGGGTTTAAATTACATACTTATAAATTACATCTATCAATTAATGAATTATGTAAAATTAATTACCAATTAATTAAATTTATTTACCAATTAATAAAAATAAATGTTTGCTTCCTACTAATTAATAATTAATTCTACATAATGAAATTACTTCCCACCCTATTCCCCTATAAACCCATAACCCGCTACAGAACATATTTATCAATTAATTAAAAATAATTACCAAAATAATTAAATATAATTACCAATTATTTTTAATTAATGTATGATTCCTACTAATTAATAATTATTTAAACATTATTACATTACTTCCCACCCTATTCCCCTATAAACCCATAACCCGCTACAGAACATATTTATCAATTAATCAATTAATTAAAATTATTTACAAATAATTCTCAATTAATTAATTAATAATTCCTACTAATTAATAATTAATTTAACATAATTAATTTACTTCCCACCCTATTCCCCTATAAACCCATAACCCACTACAGAACATATTTATTAATTAATCAATTAATCAAAATTAATTAAAAATGAATTCTCAAGTAATTAATTAATAATTCCTACTAATTAATAATGAATTTAACATAATTAAATTACTTCCCACCCTATTCCCCTATAAACCCACAACCCGCTACAGTACTAAAAGACAATATTTAATTAAATTACATTAAAAATAAATAATAAAACATAATAAATACAATATAATATACACAAAATTTATTTAAAAATCGATATTAGTAACATCGAAATTATTTACTTCGATATTATTGACATCGATATTTAAAACTTCGATATTACTAATATCGATATTAAGACTGTCAATATTACTTACCTTCTATATTATGTCCCATCGATATTTAAACTTCGATATAATTGTATATCGAAATTTAAAACTCGATATTTTGTCTGTGTACCGCTCAAACGCTTAACACATTGTCTCTGGGATAAGCCTGACTGCTCGTGCCAAGCTACCAAGGGGGTGAGCAGGGGTTATCTTCAGCGTGTAACTCCTTTCCCCTGACCAGAGAGGGGGTTTCTGCTTGGCTTAGGCGCAAGCCCAAGCCAACCAGAAATCCCATTGTACTCAAAAATACAGTTTTACTGACTAAATTATTAGGGTGCACAAACAAGAATGTGTAGAAAATAGGTTTCATCAACTGTTGGGATGGAAAAGTCCCTTGCATGGTAATGGATCCTTGTTAACCATTTCCTGGGCATGGACGAACACAAACCCCTGCATGTGCACCATGACATAGACCTGTCTCACTGATTGCTGTCTTGGTATGACCTGGATGGGTGTCTAAAGTGATATCCCTGGGTGATAGAAGGCTACTTCCGTCAACTGAAATTTAGTAGCACAATCACAGTGGTGGAAGCATCCAATGTTTTCAGTAATAGTGATCAGTAGAGTGGGTGGGCCTTTTTACCCATGTCAATGGGGTAGTGCTTTCTGACCCACTTATGTAAAGTTCTGCTGCCATCTGCTTAACTTACCCTTGGCCTGCATTGGGTTATATCCAGTGTCGAACAGGGCTCATGGTTGGCATGCTGGAGGTGATGTGTGCCAGTAAGAGGACACAGTACATTAGAGTCAGCATATGTGGTTGCAAGAGTGTGCCTGGCCTGTGAAAGGGCATAGTACATGAGAGTCAGCATGCATGGTAGCATCTGTGCGCAGGGGTGCATTTGAGTCTGTAAAAGGCACAATATATGGTGGTCTCTGAGTTCCATTTTGGGAGACCCATGACTGCTTGAGGAGCCTGTGTAAGTAGAGGAGCCCCTGGATAGATTTGTGGATTGCTGTATTTGTGAGAGCCGGAGACAGAAATACAGGAGGAAGGAAGTGCCAGGCATTTAGATGCACTTCAAAAGAGGCAATTTGGGTCTAAAGAGAGGTCACTGGTCAAAGAGGCTTGGCACATCTCAGGAAGGAGATGGGGCTGATAAGGGAATCTGAAAGAGTAGAACTGGGGACCTTTGTAACAGTTTGATATGGATCTAGTCACTGCCATGGCTTGTGTTTGGGGGTGTCAGATTTGGGGATACTCCTGCTGTGATAGACTTCTCTGTGGAGGAAGTGCAAGACAAATGAATGGGCACTTCAAAGTGGACAACCCCCAGAGCATGAACTAACAAGACAGACACACTAAATCATATATATGTATGGAAAAGATTTATAAAAAGGGAATTCTCAAATTGCCAAACTGTAGTTGTATAACAGCGTGGAGAAGCTCAGCACAACTTCTGCCTGCTGTGGCAGGAACTGGGGACTAAGGGTCTTCCAGTCTTCCATGCTGGGTGTAATGACATCATGCAGGAGAATCAAGAACACTTGAAAGATTTATAAAAAGGGAATGCTCAAATTGCCAAACTATAGTTGTATAACAGCGTGGAGAAGCTCAGCACAACTTCTGCCTGCTGTGGCAGGAACTGGGGACTAAGGGTCTTCCAGTCTTCCATGCTGGGTGTAAGTACATCACGCAGGAGAATCAAGAACACTGGCCGTGGAGTCTGGAGCACCAGCTTCTGCCTGTCCCTAGACCAGTAAGCCCGGTCAGGTGACCTTGATTCAAGTAGCACCCAAGGTCTGTCATTGGCAATCACAGATACTTACTGCAACAACGAAGGAGGGCAGAGGAGGTCCAGACCCTGTGCTGGTCACACCATAAACTACTACTGTGTGCCAGCATCAGTCACAGTTCACCTTGACCCAGAACCCTATAACATTCCAGGGCCTTCTGTCTTGTCTCCAGCGAAAGCCGATAAGAATGAACATCGAGTCGCAGAGACCTTAGGAGGAATCCACTCTGACTGAAATCCCGGAGGCACTAGGACATTTGAACTTTGAATAGCCATAATGCGCCTTCTAAGACTCATATTCTCCAGCGGGGACAAACCTGGATGTTGTCTCACATAAATGGAAAATAACTCCAGTCCGCAGCTAGAAGAGTGTGCCCGCGCGGACAGTGCTAGAATAGAGATTTTATGAAGAGTGTGTTATTATTAAGTTTGTATCGTATTTCGATTTGTGTGTGTGTGTGTATAAAAGCACATTTTTATAAAAGCAAATATTTTGCTGAATATTCATTTATTGTGGTTGCCGAATATATTTTGACATATTTTTACGGTTCATTTAGAGATATTTAAAGGTTGTTGTGTGTTAGGAAATAAATGACAGCATTTCCTTTTACTCTCCCTGTAAACCAGCAAGATTGTCACATACTGCACCTTACAAAAACTCTCACTTTGTAGTCAGGGAATGAAAGCACCAATCTCCATGATAAATGAAGAAGCAACAATGTGTCTAAAGACATAGCCTTAAATTTAATTTCTGTCTTTGAGTGCACAGTAAAGTAACAACATTTAAAAACATTTTTATTGCTCATTCACCTTCTGAACACCAATGGGTATTTTGGGGTTGGTGCGCCTATGCGCCTTAGTTTTGAGTAATTAATGACAAATCTATTAGTTATTCAAAAACATTAAATTATTAATATCAGTTGGAAAAATAATTTTATAGGCTCTCCCCAGCAGGTAGTGGTGGTAGCTTATGTCTTACTATAAGTCCCATATTTTGAAAAAGACAGCTTAGAAGCTATAGATCAGTAGGCATTCCCAAATCGTTTAGATCCTTGTGGTAATATTGTATGGTACAAATATTGCTCTATTCAGGTGACATTTTATTTAGTTGCTCACAAGTATAGTATAATTGATATTGACCATTGAATTGATCAAATATTTGAATAAATGGGCACATGATGCATAGCCTGATATAAGTAGTCCCATTCTGCCTCAGGTAGCTCAATATACAGCTCTAATTGGCAAGTTGTTTTCAATGTGTCATGGGGCGGATTTCAATGTTGTTAGGAAACTGTCCTGAACAAATCATTTCCGGACTCGTTTCCTACAAAATCGTGTCCTGCTATTCCAGACAACCGATTACAATGCTTCCCAACATCGTTTGGTCAGACTCGCATTGATTCTAATGGGAGCCTGTGTTCTGACTGAGAACACAGGCTCACATTGGAAAAAGGGTTGGTTGGAGAAAACCTTGCACCCTGTGATGGGTACCACATGGTGCCTGCCACATTATGCATGGTTGGGAAGAGGGGTCCCTTGGGTACCCCCACGGGCCACATCCAGATGCCTCCGGGTGAAAGGGGGCCAGCAACTGGCCCCCAAAGACCGATTCCGAAAGCTGCTTTGTCTCGGGCAAACCGAGTCAGAACGTCTGTCCGAATCCATCATTGTCATTGCACGGCCGGAAAACGTGTCCATTGAGCTGAACGATTTGGCTCCGAAAGACTCGGACTGACCCGAAGACTTCCGAAACAGATTCGGGCTGCTCATACAGTTTCCGGACATCATAATTGGTCATTGGGAAAACGGTAAGATTCAGTAGGAAAAAAGAGTTCCGAATCGGTTTCTGCAATACCGAATCCCATTCGGAGCCCTTCCTAACAACATCGTAATTGACCCCATAGTTCGAATGGGGTTGACACTGAGTAGATTACTATATACTTGGCAAAAAAATCCTTATGGGGACTGGGGAGGTCATTGGTATATAGTATTAAACAAATATGATCAATTATTCTTCCTAGAAGCTGTAAAATAACTACTGAATTGTAAATACTCTAAAAGGATAACATGAAAATTGGTTTTATATACCTCCTTAAGTTTCTCAAAGTCTAGGAACTCCTTTATAGGCAACATTTCATCCAGCTCTCATAATCCCTTTTTCCTCCTCAGGTATTTCTTGAGAAATCACGGGTGGTAAGGATGGGTTTTTCAAGCGCAGCACACAACCTAATTCACCTACTTTTGTTTTACATTTAGCTGGCACAAAGGGCCTGCAGAAGTTTTTGAAGTATTTGGGATATTGAGATTTGAATTTGTTACCTCATGTTCCAGTATCAGTTTTTTACAAGTTGCCAGAAAACAATGTGCTTCCATTTCAGAGAAAAAGCAAGCACTGAAGTAGAAGCAGAAGCTGTTAGAAAGTAAGGTTCCATTTTAGTATGGTACGGTCTAAGGGCTATTATCTAAAAGAGCACACAACTTCCTTCTTGCTAATTGTGGAGACTTTCTTTCTCATCTAAAAATGACATTAATCTGTTTATTCTACTGAAAAAGAAGTGCTTCAAGACACAAGGTAGACATTCAAATAAAAATGGGTACTATGGAAGGAAGACCTTTCTAACAAGACTGATTCTTCCAACTATAGAGAGGGAGATGTGGCGCCATTTTGTGAAATCATCCTGTATTTTCCTAGATGAAAGAACTTAATTAAGTTGACACACAGGTCATGTCTTGCCACACACTTATATCCATAGGTATTGTAACGAATTATCTATCACCAAGGACTGTATTTTGGGTTTATTGGTAATCTCTGTTTGGGCAAGGCTTATGGTTGAATGATAGTGCAAATGTTTTGTAATTGCTCAAACAGAGATTGCCAGTGATCCATCTGACACCAATATTTAAAAAAAAAAGACTTAGGGCCTGATCACGATGGCGGTGGGACGGCCCCCGTCAGGCCATCGGTGGTGGTCCCACTTCCATTTGCCCCTACAGGTTCGCCTGCCGCATTACGATGGGGGGCAGATGCTGGGCGAGTGGAGAGACCGTACGCCACGCATCATGTCAGACCATCGAAGGGACTGCAATCCCTACAATGGTGGGTGGTAGTGCCAGCTCAGACACTGCTGTAGGGAATCCAATGTCCCTTTACACACAGCCATTTCATAATGGTTAACCTGCCATGAAAAGTCAGGCAGAAAGTGACTTTGGGGGCCCCTAGTGGGCCCCCCTTCCTCCTGGCCCTCCTCTATGGGCCCTGGTCCCCTAAACATCCCTGCAACAGTTGGCAGGCACCACATCATGCCTCCCACATAGTGCAGGGATGCTTACAAACATGCCTCTTCGTAGTGAGACTTGTGCTGCAGCCCTTTTTTGGGCCACAGCACAGCTTCAATGCGACAAGGCATGTTTCCAACCACCTCCACGGTGGTCGGATCATAATTTGCATGGCGGGACTGTCGATTCGCTGTTGGCTGTCCCCGTTCCCGACAGGATGTCGCTCGGACGCCCCTCCGACCGCCATCATAATCAGGCCCTTAGTGAGGTAGAGAAATGTTTTTAAAAAATCAGGACTAAGCAAAATGCCTAAACATGCAGAAAATGTTTCAACATATATAGAAAAAAGATGATAAAATCGGACTATACCTTGTTTGAAAAATTATTGCCATCTCTAACTATATTAAAAAGAAAAAAGATCCTATCACTGGACAGATTGAGGAAGTCTTTGAAAAGAGAGCTAACGCCTTTCTTAGATTCTACCTTAAATTCTCTTCTGTTTTCTGCTTACCTTGGGCTTTATCATTCAACACATCTCAAATAAATGCTTTAAAACTGTCCCAAACGACTCTCTACCTAGCAAACATAAGTACTCTTTAATTAACATCTAACACTCTTGTCAAAATTTTGAATCAGCGGCTAATGTTAGGTCAGCTCTCCAAAACCTATTATAGATGGTATTCGAGGTACCAGAGCCATACACCCACATTCTGTGTATGCATGAGCAAGGTCTGAAAATATGGGGGATGATGCTTGAAGATCTACATTAAGGGCCTCATTACCATGTCAGGCGGAAATTTTCCACCCAACACCGGCTCAAATTCGGGAAGCAACCGACTCGCGGTCGGCGATTTGGACCAACCTTTTACGATGCGAAGATGTGTTTGGTCGGAGTCCCATTGTTCCCTAAGGGAGCCCGTGTTCTGCCCGACAACACCGACTCCTATAGGGAAATGGTGTGTGTGTGTGTGTAAAACCATGCACCCTGTCGCAGGCAACCCACGGTGCCTGCCACACATTGCAGGGATTTACGGGGGTACCATAGGTACTCCCTCGGATCCCAACCGGAGGCCGCAGGATGAAGGGGGCCCTGCAAGAGACTCCCAAAGTAACTCTCTGACAGCCTATTTGTTTTGGGCAAGCCAACTTGGAAAGGCTGTTGGAAATCAACATCATAGTCAATCGGTCAGAAACGCTGTTCGTAGAGGTGCATGATGTGGTTCTGACCGACACGGATACCCCAAGGGCCAGTCGGAACCAATTCAGAATAACCACACAGTTAAACGCTTGGAAATGGCTCTAGTCATAAGGTACCGAAGAGAGTCAGCTTGCTATTTGCTTTGGCAATATACTTACTGTGCCCCTACAAAAAGGGCACAGCATATACATAAACCATAGTCCCAATAAATAAAGTGAAAGCACTTTGGTATTGAAGAACAATGAGATTCCAGAGTGAATGAGTTGAAGTGAGTCGCTTATCTTACTATATCTTAGCCGAAAACAATATTCAAAACTACCTCAGTGCAATAGCATAGTGCTAAATTAATTACAGTTCAGATCAGCTAAATACAAATTTAATATAATTAGTGATTGTTGGAAATGGCCTTTTTTGCAGGGTTATCCCCACATTTTTTGCTTCTTCCTCCTACTTTTTCCTGACCTGCTGTTGTTGGTTTTAGGACTCTGGGCACTTTACCACAGCTGATTAGTGCATATGCTCTCCGTGTGAACTTGTGTTATGGATTGGTGTTTCCATGATTGGAATATTTGATTTACTTGTGAGTCTCTAGTAGAGTACACTGAGCGTGCCAGGGCCTGTAAATCAAATTCTACTAGTGGGCCTGTAGCACTGATTGTACGACCCACATGAGTAGCCTGAAAAGGTAACTTAGATCTGCCACTGAAGAGTCTGCACGCAGTTTGTAACTGCCATGTCGACTTGGCAAGTGTACCCACTTGCCAGGCCCTAACCTTCCCTTTTCTTACATATCTGTCACCCCTGAGGTAGGCCCAAGGTACCCCTGTGAGCAGGGTGCAGTGTATATTAAAGGTTGGAAGTGTACTGGTGTGTGTGACATGTCCTGGTAGTGAATTACAGTGCATTTTGTTTTTTTACTATGGAAAGGCTATCTGTCCAATAGGAAAGTACAGGAGTTAATTTATAACACCATATAAATATATCTTCCCATTGGGACCAGATAGGAAAATAAAGTTTAGTATGCCTGAACTCAGAATCCAAAGATTTATCTTTTAATTAAATGTGATTTTTACATTCTGTGTTTGAAAATACCACTTTTAGAAAGTAGGTGTCCCTCTGCCAGGATGTGTATTGACTGTCTGGCTTCCGAGGGACAGGAGTTGGGGAGGTGCATTCTCTTAGACGGCCCGGGGGCGGGAGTTGATGTATGTCCCTCCTTTCCTGAATGCGTCAGGGCTGCGCTGAATAGCCCTGGGCTGCAGTCAGGGTGGTGGAAGGAGTTGTCACTAGCACCTGAGTAGGCCCAGTTTGCATTTAGAGTGGTGGGAGGCCCTGTCTGCCTTTGACTGTCTCCACCTCCTGCCAGGAAGCTGCACCAGAGAGGACAGAACTGGTTTGGTCTGGGTACAGACACTCTCTGCCATCAGAGAACAAAGGATTTGGTGGCATAAATATTGGTGCCCAGACCCCAGAACTTCAGAACTCTTTTGGACCAAGAAGACTGCCAAGAAGAAGAGCTGGAGAAGCTGTTAGGAGAAACTACCACTTTGCTGAGTGATTTTCTGTGTTGGCCTGCAGTGGCTGCTTCTGTCTTTGTCAGTGAAAGGACTGGACTGAACTTTCTGCAATCTATTTTTGTGAGTTTCTCCAAGGGTTTGAGGTGGAGCTTGCCACCTGTTCAAGAAGTCTCAGGAACAGCAAAGACTTCAAGTTCTTCTGCCCTCAGCACTGGGGACTGTGTGTTTTGTGAAGCAACAGAAGAAAAAGCAACATGCCGCTCAGTGTCCTGAAAGCACCCCAGAGGGCACTGCCGCACCATGACCCTGGTCTCACCGACGCTGCCTGCTGACGCCGACACCAAGCAGCTGCTCGCACTGCGACATGTGGGCACCACACTCGCATCGTCTCGCTTCACGACGACGCTTTGGTATCCCCGATGACGACGCTTAATGCCGAAATCAACACCACTGCTTGCACCATGTTTTGAGGGCACCGCTCCGAAAGCTACACGACGCACCGCCCTCATCCCGCACCGCAGCCTTGGCCTACCGACACAGGTGCCATCGACTCCAGTTCGTCAGCCGACGACAGCGCTTCAGCAACGACGACGCTGCTGCCTGCACGTTACCTGCCAGCACTGTGACGAGCACTGCATCACTTCGCACCGTGACCCCGGACTCACAGACAACGCCATCTGCCACTGCCACCGAGGAGCTACTCACACCACGCCCTGAGGGCATTGCACGTCGCACCCCTGCACTTCGCACCGCAACACCCGACGCCCTCCGACGCCAGCGCTTCTGACTTTAACTGCGAGGAGTTTGATCTGAAACGTGTGTGACTTTGAGGGGCCGATGACGCCTAGACCGACCTCTGGAACCGACGCCTGCTGACGCCGTGCTTTTGGAAGCTCAACGAGAGGTCGCCGATGCCCTGCATTTCTAAAAGGTACTATTTTGCAGGTTTTACTGACTCCATAGCTGGCCTGCCACACCGGGCTCAGACAGGAATGTTGGATTTGTTTGTTCACGACCCCGTGATAGCCCCAGAGGCAGCTATCGACTTCAAGGAACTGTTTTTCAAGGTTATTTTGATAACTGAAGATTTCTAAGTACTGTATTGTGGATTTTTATCTTTTTTGGTTTCGTCTTGAGTATATAAAAATATTGGATATTTTTCTAAACTGGTGTGGTGTCCTTTTGTAGTGCTTACACATTATTACTGTTGGTTATGTGCAAATGCTTTACACACTGCCTCTAAAATAAGCCTGACTATGCGTGCCATGCTACCAAGCGGGAGATCAGGGATTATTTAGGGGTGTAACTCCCTAATCCTGACTAGGAAGAAGGGTCCCTATTTGAACAAAGGTACCTACCTCTGCCAACTAGAGACCCCAATTTCTAACAGTGATTATTAACATAGTCAGTCTCTCTGTTGTTAAAAATGTGTTCTTGAACTCTAGCTCTTCATTGCCTTCAACTTGGGTGACAGGCTTCTTTTTTATTTCCCATGTTGTTCTATTTTGGGGGACATATCTAAGAGCAATTGAAAAGAAAACATTGGTGGGGTTTTAATGGATCTGGCAGGACTGTCCCACTCTAGAATGTCCTTGTTAGCCCTAAAATCTTGAAAATAGGGAAAAAGAATATAAGCAGGACCATCCTTTTTTAATTCTTTGTAACCCAGCCTACTCAGGTAACTGTATCATTATTTTTTCCCTTAGGGTGGGGATGTCTCTTTTTCTGCCCCGCGTGCTCGTGTGGAAATCATTTTCACTTTTGGAGCTACAGTGAAATTGCGGATTGATCATAAAAGGCACTGTTTTTTTGTAACACAATCTGGATTTTTTAGTAGCTGCTCATAAAACAGCTGCTCAAAGCCAGTCCTCCCCTGCAATAGTTGAGATCCTTACTTCAACGATATGAGGGGAGACTCCGCCAGAGAGGCATTAATGGAAAGCTTCTCCTGTATTTGTCCTAGAGTAAATCTTTACCTACTTATTCCTGTATTTTGACATATAATTACGATCTCCAGGAGTCTAGATATAGGAGCAATGCTACTGCTAAGTTCCACATATTCATTGTTTTCTCCTGGCTTACTAGGAGTAGAGGAAATAAACAGTAGGGGGCCCATTATGATGTCGGGCGGATTGCCCCCGCCAGGCTGGCGGTAGCCACCACCAGCCTGGCGGGGGCAATCCGCCCGACATCATCTCCAGAATTCCCCTCGCCATATTAAAATGGCGGGGGGGGGGGGACCAAGGCGGACGGAAAGACCGTCCGTCGCGTTTCCGCCCCGGTTGCCTTGCGGCCGGTGCGGATAATATGTTTAATATGGTGGCGGTGTCTATAAGACACCGCCAGCCATATTAGGATGCCCTCCCTGGCATGCCTTTCTGCTGCGGCAATGCTGCCACGGAAAGGCATGCGGAGACTCCCTGCGGGGGCCCGTTCTGGGCCCCCTGGGAGTCCGGGGGATGGGGGGTGCATATGGGGGGTACCAATGTGCAACATGGCAGGCACCTCGCGATGCCTGTCATGTTGTGCTTTGAAATGCACAACGTGCATTTTTACCAGTGCGGCGGGTGGTGCTTTCTGCACCGCCCGCCGCAATGGTAAAAATACAGGATGCGCCCGCCTGTGTGGCGGGTGCATCCTGATGCTCAAGGCGGGACTGCCGCTCCTATGGCGGGCGGTCCCGTTTTGCGCGAGAACGGCTGGCAGACAAAGTCCGCCCGCCATCCTAATGGGGGCCTAGGTCTTGATGATCTTGAGTGTAGTTATGCTCTACAAAACATGGGCTGCTGGAGGAAAACATTTCTGGGAAGGTCCTTTTTCGAAAAAGTGAGTAGGCAAGATCTGGCTTAGCACACTCTTTTGTGTCATTATATATTAGCTCTACTAGATTTTCAGAGGACTTGTTAGGTTGAGTTATATTTTAAGGGTTCCTCAAAGGGACGTGACTTCAAGGCATTCTTCTCTGGGTCTCACTGGTTCAGTGACTTATCTCATTAATGCTGGTTTTCTTGGTGTAGGAGTTACATGTTCAGGATTTGTTAAAGAACGCACAATTACGATGGTCTGTCAAGTAGAAACCTGAGTAGGCTGGGTTTTTACCTCCCTAGTTTTATTAAAGTGGGATAATATAGAACTAAGGTCAGTCGTTAATGACTCAGTTATTATTCAGCATTACTTTTGGCCCTGCTCTTCATGACATAGGTGTATTGAGTAAAAAATATCGACCTGCATTAATATCGAGTAAAAAATATTGTGCAATTGAAATATTGAGTGCAAGAATATAGTTGTCAAGAATATCGAGTTTAAGGTAAGTAATTTCGATTTTATTTTTTGTTATATATATTTTATATGTATATGATGTAGTTTTTTTGTTTAAATATTTTTTATGTTTTTTAATTCATATTTGTAGAAATTTTAGTAGTTATTACATTTTATTTAAGTAATTTTTTATTATTTTTGGTACAGTAATGGGTTGTGGGTTAATAGGGGTACAAGTTGGGAAGTAATTTAATTATAATAAAGTAACGCTTATTTTTTTAAGTAAATATTATTTATTTAATTAATAAATAATAATGAATGATGTTAGTTGTGCCATTGTTTTTTAATTGTAATTGTTAATTAATATTAATTATTTAAATGAGTTCTGGGGGTTATAGGGCTAGAGGGTGGGAAGTAGTTTTATTTCATTTTAATATATTAATAATTGTTAATTAATGTTAATTATTTTATTGATCATTAATGATGTAAGTTTTTTTAACACATTTTATGAGTGGGCTGTGGACTTTATGGGTGTAAAGGGTTGAAAGTTATTTAATTGTAATTAATTGTTAATTCATATGAACTATTTAATTGATAATTAGTTAAGTTGATTGTGTTTGTATTTTTTTTAATTGCAGTAGTGGTTTGTGGGGTTTATAGGGTTACATGTTGGGAGGAAATTAAAACGAAACTTTATGAATTACATTTATTAATAACTAGTGTTTAACATAATTTTTTCATATGTAAAATATTATTGCATATCATTTTTAACATTGTTTGTAATATGTGTATATGTTTTTATTTTTCGTTAAAATGAATATTTTCCCCAAAATTATCATCCAATAGTTTGGGCGATGAGTGATCTGAAGGGGGTTCCCAATTCAAATCTTAGGACGTGATAAATCCGTAGTTTTTAAGGTAAATTTTACATGAGTAGGTAATCTTTAAGGACAGGCTGCTAGGGACCGTCATCATAAGCGGTTCTCTATCTCGCTATGCTCTCGTAATCACTTTGCTCAATGTGGCATTTTAATGGTACATAGTTTTGCACACCTGCACCTTTACCAGGGGAAAACCATGGCCCATCTAGCACTGTACATATACCCGCCTCAGTTCTGTACAGAAGCACTTTGATAATCTATAGAATATTACTTATGTGAACTCCAGTCGCTCATATGTCAATTCTGCACTTTATACATTAGGGAAATGACCAGTCCCTGATCAGCCATTTTTGTCCATTTATTATCTTTATTTGACATCTCTACTTACATACTTAGGAAGCAGATCTAAAGAAATTGAAGGACTAGTGACAAGATGCTCAGTGGCTGAAATAGATGTATGACAAATCTTTTTTAGTTTTTCTTGTATGCATTTTTAAATCTTATGAATTGTATGATCTTGTTTATGGTTTTAATTGACTAATAAACTATTATATTACTCTTCTTTCAAAATGTAATATATATTCAAATTTAAATATTTATTTTTTATATTTTAATTTTGAAATTATTATTTGCATTTGTAGTTTTGTATTTGTAGACATTTTTGTTTGTTATTTAGTACTGACTGTAGTGGGAATACAATCTCTTTTAAATTTTAAAATCCAACACTTTTCCTACAGTTGCACTGACTGGAGTGGGAATAGTAAATGTTACTGCTCCGCAATCCCACACTTTCCCTACTTTTGCACTGATTGGAGTGAGAATATACATTTTTACCCTTCTGCAATCCAACTCTTTCTCTACTGTTGCACTGACTGGAGAGGGGTTAGTAAATGTTACCCTTCAGCAATCCAACACTTAACCTATTCTTGCACTGACTGGCGTGGGAATAATAAATGTTTACCCTCATATGTTTTGTTTGAAAATTATTTTTGATTACATTGTCAAAAAAATTGTTGTTTAATTTTTATTTTAAATTAAATTGGTCTCCTTTTTTAATATTATGGGGCCTATTTCGATGTTAGTTGGAATTGCTTCTACCCAACACTCAGTCCTGGGACCGACCGACCTCTGCTCAGTGGTCCAGACCGCCTGATTAGGAGCGTTTCTTTATTTCCCAATGGAAGCATGCATTATGGCCATAAACCGGTTGTAGTACATGGTCCCTTAGGGAAATGGGAGGTATGGTTCATCCCTGTACCCCATGGCAGGCACCTCAAGGAGCCTGCCACAGGGTGCATGGATCAACAGAGCCTCCAACCGGAGGCCACGCCCCCCAAGGGGGGCCTGCTGTAGACACCCAAACCCACTTTCTGACATGGTTTCTATGTCAGACAGCCGGCATGGAAACCATGTCGGAAAGCATGCATCATAATCCCAAGGCCGGACAGGCCCGCACTTTGTGATTACAGGCTGGCTCCTACTTGCCGACAGGCTCCATGAGCCTGTTGTAAGCCAGCCAGAATGACTTGCCGGTATACTTTTCGACCGGCAGCATCATAAAACGGCGGACGGAAAATAAACTGAGCAGCCCATTACGAGGCAGCCTGAAATGCTCCGACCTTTCGTCCCTTTATGTTTTGGTATATTTAAATATATGTATACATATATTTTTGATAACATTATACTATTTAAATTTTTTTTCATTCTTTTTTTTGAATATTACTTTCTTTATATTTAATATATATGTATGTTTATATATATATTCACTGTAAAAACCATAGGTTTCTGTATTTGTCAATCCAGTGATCAAGACGAACTGTCGAAACGCGTTGGGAAGATGAAGGGAGTGCTGTTGCTGCAATGGTTAAAGGATACAGTTTCAGCCTGGGTGTGCCACTTACTGCTTTCCGGGGTCTTAGTGGGAGCAATTGTAAAGACATTTCGCGGCACAGCCCAGTGCCGGTAGAAGTGGGCGTCACCTCCAAAACGATGTCATATCGCCCGCAGATTCTCAGACGGGTGGTGTGAGTCACCGCGGAATGCCGCGTTTGAGGGTCTACCTGGACCATCATGATTGTGGGCCCGTGGTGGAACAAGCTGAACCCTCGAAAATTTGACTGCAGCATATTGACCCCTATGATTGTGACATTTGAAACTACCTTGCCCAGGATGCATTGCAGCGATGATGCACATTTTCTTTGAATTCTTCCAGATCACCTGTGGGAGTGAGGAGTTCCTGTATTTGTCAATCCCGTGATCAAGACGAACTGTCGAAACGCGTTGGGAAGATGAAGGGAGTGCTGTTGCTGCAATGATTAAAGGATACAGTTTCAGCTTGGGTGTGCCACTTACTGCTTTCCGGGGTCTTCGTGGGAGCAATTGTAAAGACATTTAAATATATGTATACATATATTTTTGATAACATTATACTGTTTACATTTTTTTTATTCTTTTTTTAAATATTACTTTCTATATATTTAATATATATGTATGTTTATATATATATTCACTGTAAAAACCATAGGCTTCACACATGTTATAGTTATCTGGACATTTCACTCATACAAAACCATTGAAATTCCCCCGTTATAGTTAGATAGTTCAGCTAACTATAACTCGCGCGCCCGCAATGCACTGCTGATGACGTCACATATTACATCACTCATGACATGGTCAGTGACATCACTGATGACATCACTGATGACATCTCAAATGACATCACTGATGACGTCACTGATGACATCATCCTTAAATGTGTGTCTTTATGAAAAATAAATATTTTTTATATATGTATATCTAAAGGTCAACTGAAGAATAAATGGGTAAATAAGTGTCTAAATAGATGGCTTTTTTTGTAAAATTGATTGTATAACTGACTTATTAATTGTATCTTAGTGAACACATGTATTAACAAGTAATGTTTAAATATTTAAATATCTGCATCAGTGTCTCGCTTTGTGTATAAGTGGCTGCATGGGTTGGTGAGTAGCTACATGAGTGTGTATATGGGTTGTTAGTTTGTTTTTTGAGTATCAATGTGAGTGTCTGTATGGTTCGGTGGGGGATATTACTTAGTGTGTAAATGCATGAATGAGTGACTCACTGTTTGTATGTTTTTTGAAGACAGCATGTGTGCACGACTGTATGGCTGGATGAGTGTTTGTATGGGTGTGTTAATGAGTGAATGACTGTCTCAATAGTGCCTTTATTAATAAGTACATATGTTTTAAACTAGTATATGTGAGTATTGATGTATATAAGTGAGTATATGTGAGAGTGAGAGATTGGAAGAGTTCCTGTATAAATAAGTATGTGTTTCTATAAGTGATTGTTTAAGAGAGTAAGTATGTGTACGTTTCGGTAGAAGTAAGTGTAGTGGTATGTGTATAGCTGTATATGCAAGTAAATGGATGTTTGATAGTTTATTTACATTTGTGAGTATGTGTGTGAGTAACTCTATGGATGAGTATCGGTGTGTAACAGGATGTATAGGTGTATGAGTACATATGATTAGTGAGTACATGTATGAGTGACTATATAGAACTGTTGGTGAATTTGTGGATGTGTATGTAGATTTTGTAATTACTGAATAGGTTGTTGTATCTGGTATTAGTATCTCCATTGTTTTGACATTTTTAGTTTCTATTTTTGAATGTGTGTATCAAAAGTTATATTACGCTGAGAGGAGGTCTGCCACTCTTTCACAAGGATGATGTCATCAGTGATATCATCAGTGATGTCATTTGAGATGTCATCAGTGATGTCATGAGTGATATCACTGACCATGTCATGAGTGATGTAATATGTGATGTCATCAGCAGTGCATTGTGGGCGCGCAAGTTATAGTTAGCTGAACTAACTATAATAGGGGAATTTCAATGGTTTTGTAAGAGTGAAATGTCCAGCTAACTATAACATGTGTAAAACCTATGATTTTCTCAGGGAATTTCTAAGGCTTTTTTAAATGCTAATTCCTAACTATAACGTGGCTGAAACCTATGGTTTTTTCAGTGAATTTCTAAGGTTTTTTAAAGGCTAATTCCTAATTATAACATGGCTGAAACCTATGTTTTTTCAGTGAATTTCAAAGGTTTTGTAAATGATAATTTTTAAATGTATTAATTGTTATGTTTTTTATACTAATTTACTACATTGTTTTAATGTATTTATTTTTAGATATTTTATTTTTTAAATTACATTACATATTTTAATATAAAAAAAAAATTAAATATTGAAATTGTAATATATATTTATTTTATTTTATATTTATTTAATTTATTTATTTTTTATATAGCAGGCAATGATATCCTATGGAAAGAAATTCAAGTTACTGGTAAGGTCAGTTAAATTGACTTTTCAGGAATAGTAGTGAGCTGAAAGATGCAGCATTGAGGTCCCTCCAGATAACAGGTGAGTAAATCGGAATTCGTAGTTCGGCTGATTTTTGAGGAATTTTTTAAGTTCCAAAACTCCACACTTAGAAAAATTTCCAAGTGAAACCAGTCAATGTTATTGACTTATTAATCCAGCGAGGTTCGGGGGCATTGCTGTCGGAAGAGGAGAAAATTAGGGAAGAAGCAAGGAGGTTCATGAGGGGGTTTATATCAAGAGAATAGATGTTGTGGAGTTGAGATGGAGGCTTGGTAAGGACTGAGGGACTTGCCACAATTGAGTGAAGCAGACAAGATTGGGTTGGCTAGTGAGATTTCAGAGGGAGAGATACGGGTGCAGGTGAGGAAGATGAGCTTACCAACAGAGGTGTATGCGGACAACCTGGAGGAAATTCTGCCTGGCCTTTTGATACGCTTCAATAAAATCTTTCTAGAGGGAGGTGAAGTTCCCCCTACATGGCTGGAGGCTACGATCGCCCTAATTATAAAACCTAATAAGGATCCCAAAAAATAGAGTCGTACAGACCTATCTCTCCTTTAAATGACGACTTGAAGATATTTTCGGGAATTTTAACGACTAGACTAGCTAAGGTAATTAAGGGGCATATTACCAACAACTAGCGATAATTATCGCTATGTTGGTTTAGAGGTGATATTTTTATCGCCGAGCTGCAGTGATTTTTATCGCTTAGGAAACCTAGCTATTATCAAGGTTTATCTCCTAAGCGATAAAAAACGGCTGAAATGCATGAATATCGCTGAAAAGTCAGTGATATTCATGCATTACCAAGCTAATGCTCTTAGCCATGTTATCCACCTCCCATTGGATAACATGGCTAAGAACTGCTCAGGGGCAGGTGTTAGCTTTTGGAAATATTAGCGCTTAGCGCGAATATCTCCAAAAGTTGGTAACAGGAGATAGCGATGTTAGCAACTGTTTCCAGTCGCTAACATCTTGGCACGCCCACTTTGCATGTCATTAGTGATAAATATCACTGACATGCAAAGCGGGCCCAAGATGGTCGCTATCTCCTACTAGCTGTCGCTAACTGGTGTTAGCGACAGCTAGGTAATAGGGAGATAATTTTATCTCCGCTTTCCTGGCTTTTAAAGCCAAAAAAGCAGAGATAAACCCCCTTGATAATATGCCCCTCAGTCTATTATTCACCCTGACCAGAGAGGATTTATATCAGGCAGGCAGCTCAACGAGCTTACGTTCCAAGTGAATGGGGCAATTGATTTTGCTCAGGATAAAGGTCTACCACTCACAATTGTCGCAATAGATGCTGCTAAAGCATTTGACCAAGTAAACTGGGGTTTTTATGGGAGACTATGGCTCGCTTTGGGTTCCCCTCCACCTTTATAGAGGGAGTTAAAGCCCTGTACAGGAGTCCTCGGGCCAAGGTATTGGTCAATGGGGGTCTCACAGACTTGTTTAACATCTCCAGAGGAACTAGGCAGGGTTGTCCCCTGTCCCCCCTCCTGTTCGATGTATATATTGAGCCTTTCAGCTGCTTCCTGAGATCGGATTCTGTCATCTTACCTTTTAGAATGGGGGATATGGAACTTAAAACAGCTTTGTACGCAGACAATCTCCTCCTTTATACTGCCAACCCTATAGAGGCTATTCCCAGGTTGTTTCAATTAGCTGAAGATTTTGGCAGGGTATCCGGATATATAATCAATAAAGAAAAAACGGACACAATGAGTTGGAATATCACAGATCCGGTACAGGGGGCCAAAACTAAAATTAGATATATAGGTATATATCTCACACATAAACTAGAGGATATATCTAAAACTAGTTGGAACACAGTGGTGAAGGAGGTAGCTAAATTACTAACTAGGAGGGGGGGGGGGTGCCCCTGAATATATATGGAAGAGTGAACTTGGTCAAAATGACTATCCTCTCTAAAATAACTTTTTTGTTTAATTGTATACCTTTAATATTTAACCCTAAAGATATTGCTGATCTCCAAGGGAAGATTGGGTCATTCATCTGGGCCACAAAATCCCCAAGGATAGCTTGGAGGAAATTAAGAAGGGGGTTGAAACTGGGGGGCCTGGCTTTACCCGATTTGCTTTTTTATTGTTATGCCTTCCAGTTTAAGAATTTCAGAATGCTGGCTAATAAGTTGGACTCTTCCTCACACGGCCGACTTTTTCAGGCAATGCTATCGGACCAGCCCCAAGGTCCCAAATTTTTTCTATATAAATTTGGGAACCAAAAATTCTTTAAAAAGGTACGCTTGAAGATTTTACTGGCGGCACTCAAAATTCGGGTGCATATGTGGAAGATTCTGGGGTTCCCTTACTATAACACACATGCCCCGATCTGGGATTCCCCGGGTACTCCGGATTTTCTGTTAGACAGACTGGCACAACCATTGAGGGAAGCAGGCCTGAGAAAGTTAACACTCAACTTTTGTATTGGGAATCTTTATCTAACCTAACAGGTCAGTCCCTCACAAGATTCAAATATTACCAATTGTCATCATGGTGGGGAAGTCAGTGTTGGGGGGAGGTTGAGGAGACCCGGTTTCTAGACTCTATGAGCAGAGGGGGAGGCTGGAAACGGGAGGTTGCCTTCTGGTATAATACTCTGGTGTCTGCAAAAGATTGTTTGGATTCTGAAATAACAAATCTTTGGGGTAATTCCATAATAGAGAACAGTGAGGAGATACAGAAAGTCTGGGCTGATTCATTTACTATTTCACAAAAGATAATAAAACCAGCTAATCTTAGAAGGAACCACCTATTTACCGCTTATAGGGTTTATTGGACCCCTGCCAAACTGAGTAGGATATCTGCTGAAAATTATCTCTGCCTGAGGTGTAATTCTACGACAGCAGATGATCTGCACATGTTAATGGAGTGCCGGGAAATTAGCAGTTATTGGGGACATGTTTGTGACTTTCTGGAGGAGGTTTTACTAATACCAATTACCTGTTCCTCCAGACTGATTTTCTTTGGCCTCCTGCAGAAATATTTAATGAACAGCCCAGTCACACAGTTCATATTCTATGCTGTATTCATTGCCAGAAGGGAATTCTGTAGAGAATGGAAGTCGAAGGCCCCCCCAAGATATGCTGATTGTTTGAAAAATATTATGATGACTGCTCAGTCAGATAGGTTGTGCGGTGGAGAGAGTGCCAATAAGATCTGGTCCACACTAAAAGATTGGTCGGAAAAGTAACCAATAGTCCAATGATTATGCCAGAGGTTTTGTGGTCCGGTCCTCCCTGGTAACACGGTAATATGGTAATAGGGAGTTGCACAAGGAGACAGCCTACCTCTGGGCGATTTTCGGCAAGCCGCGCACATAATCCAGGGGCGGAATCTAAGTGAACATGTGCGAAAGGCTCTGAAAGATCCCATCTAGAGCATACATTTTCTGGTGGCATTTATGAGGACAAAAAAATATTTTTTTTTAAAAAAAAGAAAGATGCAGCACTGAGGTCTCTCCTGATAACAGGTGAGTAAATCGGAATTCGTAGTTCGGCTGATTTTTAAGAATTTTTTTAACTTCCAAAACTCCACACTTAGAAGAATTTCCAAGTGAAACCAGTGTGTGTTAGCCTATGGAAGGAAATTCAAGTTACTGTAAGTATGGTTAGAATTACTTTTCAAGATCAGTAGTGGGCTGAAAGATGGAGCACTAAGGTCTCTCCTGATAACAGGTGAGTAAATCGGAATTCGTAGTTCAGCTGGTTTTAGGGGAATTTTTTAAAGTTCCAAAACTCTAATTACTTTTCAGGATCAGTAGTGGGCTGAAAGATGCAGCACTGAAGTCCCTCCTGATAACAGGTGAGTAAATCGGAATTCGTGGTTTGGCTGATTTTGTGAGGAATTTTTTAAAGTTCCAAAACTCCACACACAGAAAAATTTCCAAGTGAAACCAGTCAGTTAGCCTATGGAAGGAATTTCAAGTTACTGTAAGTATGGTTAGAATTACTTTTCAGGATCAGTAGTGGGCTGAAAGATGCAGCACTGAGGTCTCTCCTGTTAAAAGGTGAGTAATTCGGAATTCGTAGTTCGGCTGATTTTTGAGGAATTATTTAAAGTTCCAAAACTCCACCCTTAGAAACATTTCCAAGTGAAACTAGTCAATGTTAGCCTAAGGAAGGAAATTCAAGTTACTGTAAGTATGGTTAGAATTACTTTTCAGGATCAGTAGTGGGCTGAACGATGCAGCACTGAGGTCATTCCTGATAACAGGTGAGTAAATCAGAATTCGTCGTTCAGCTGATTTTAGAGGAATGTTTCTCTCAAAAGTGAAGGAAGGGGGCGGGGCCTGAGGTGACGTGTGCAAACACGCCCTGTGGCGCGTTTTAGTGTGGGGAATTAATTCCTCTTCAATCCTGAGGTCCCCTATTAGACAACTTGCCCACCAGGTACCTTCAGTATGCGCCAGGGAGCTGCGTTGCAGAGAGGTGTTCAAAGGGCACATCCCCTTTTTACAACACTCTGCAACGCAGCTCTGTGGTGCTTACTGGAGGTACCTGTTGAACTAGTTGGCCCCTAGGGGACCTCTAGATTGAAGAGGAATTAATTCCTCAACTTAAAACGCGCCACAGGCCATGTTTGCACACATATCACCTCAAGCCCTGCCCTCTACCTTCACCACTGTGCAAACACGCCCGTAGCGCATTCTAAATTGTGGGATTAAGTCCCCTTGCATACTGGGGGTCCATGGGGCCAACTAGCCCACCAGGAACCTCTAGTATGCGCCAGGGGGCTGCGTTGCAGAGAGGTGTAAAAAGGGGCGTGGCCTCATTACACCTCTCTGCAATGCAGCCCCCTGGCGCATTTGCAGAGGGGGAACTAATTCCCCCTGCATACTGGGGGTCCCTGGGGGCCAACTAGCCCACCAGGAACCTCCAGTATGCACCAGGGGGCTACATTGCAGAAAGGTGTAATGAGGCCACGCCCCTTTTTACACCTCTCTGCAATGCAGCCCCCTGGCACATTTGCAGAGGAGGAACTAACTCCCCTTGCATACTGGTGGTCCCTGGGGGCCAACTAGCCCACCAGGAACCTCCAGTATGCATTCAGGAAGGTACAGAGTACAGTACAGAGTACAGTACAGGGTACCATACAGAGGACTGTACTTCGTAACCCGCGATTTAAAAACAAAAATTTTTTGGGTCTTGGAGGTCCTTGTGGGACCCCCTGAACAGGCCTAGGGGGTCAGGGTGTTTTCACCCTGCCCCCTTTGTGTGTTTTGCACGAGATGGCTGCCAACACTTCCTGGTTTGGAGTGTTGACAGCCAATTAGCATGAAGCTAATGCTCGGGAAGGTACAGAGTACGGTACTTCATCTATAGATATATCTATGATTTTACTTTTGATTTTCTCAGGAACTACTGAACAGATTTACACCGTTTAAAAAAAGGGGTAATTTGCAAACCCAACTCTACCTTTTTGCAAAATTTGGTGTAATTCCGTTCAGCCGTTCGGGCTGTAGCCCTGGCTAAAGGTCTCTATGGAAAATTGCATGGGAAAACACGTTGTGGGACCCCCCTTTTTTCTCAACCCCCGCTTCACAAATCACCCCCAAACTTTCAGGGAAGAAGCGAAGCAGAGCTGGCCATTTTCTGGGAGAATTTTGCGTGTATTTGTCTACCGGTGCCAAAGTTATTCCAAATAGAATGTTGCGGATTTCCTATGGAAACTAGGTCCTTACTATAACCACCTACTGGCGACCGCCAGTAGGTAATATATATATATATACATATATATATATATATATATATATATATATATATATATATATATATATATATATATATATATATATATATATATATATATATATGTATGTATGTATGTGTTTACATTTTTAAAAGTAAGTTTATTTATTATAGGTTTTAAAATATACATTTAAATATATTTTAATTTTTATAAATGAATGTTAGTTTCTAACATATGTTAATTTTAATCTTATATATATATATATATATATATATATATATATATATATATATATATATATATATATATATATAAGAATCGATATTTAATACAACTATATTATTGTAAACAATTTTTTGTCTTGATATTTTTGTACTTACCTTTTTAAGTATAGGCGTTTGATATTTCTGTATGCTGTATTTTTGCCTCATTATTTTTTCCTCTATATTTTTGTGGTTGATAGTCTGTCAGTGAACCCATGTCATAAACACTAGGTCCATTCGTTTGCTTTCCACTCTCCTTGAAACGTACCTGCATTCGCCACTTGTACAACTGCACTAGTCCAATTTGTCCGTAATGCTCAAAAGCAGGTTTCATTATTTTGCAGCCGCTCGAAATTATATCATAATTCAAAAATAAAATTACAAATTGCAAGTTTAGCTGTTTCACTGTTTTTACTTACTCCTTGCAACTATATGATTCTCTTACTATGCAGATATCTGTTCTAAGACTAATTAAATGATTCATGTTTGTGCCACATTTTTATCTTCATAATCCTGATACAGATTTTCACCCCTATTTAAAAGCAGAATTAGGACACTTTTCTTCCATAAAAAGGCCCAAATTATTAGCCCAATTTGCAGTTAAAAGTAATATGTTTGCAATGGGATATGCCAATGGTGACCACTGCTGCATCATTGCCTTTGCATAAATGCAGAGCCACTAATGCAACACCAATCTTACGATGAAAAGGTTGATGAAGTAGTGATGCTTGAAGTCTGCCGAAGATGAAATATGGACATTGTTAATAGGAATGTAGCTGTCCTAATTTGAAAAGATTTCTGAAACATGCTGAAGACCTATTTTTCTAATTTGTAGAGCATCCTTGAAATATTGGAATGTATGCATTCTTAAGCTGGAATCAGATAACACTATAGTTCCTCCAAGTGCAATACTTACTGGCTCCTTCCAGGAGACCATTGGCAGGGTGGCAGGAATTTTGACTGCACTTTCTACTGCTCTAGAGGTCACGTAGAGGACAAATCAAAACACTGATTGATAAGGCTAATAAGGGCTTTAAGTGGGCTGAAAAAACTGGTGAGTCTCTCAACGGGGCCTGGGAGAATAACAAAATGGGTTATTGGTCTACAAGAATACAGTTCACTAAATTCCGGGGGTTGACAATGGAGTAGCGGATGTTCTCTCACGTTTAGTCTCTAATGAAGATTTAGAAGAGGAATATTCTGAGTTAGATGAAGAGTTGGTATGTGCTGTTGAATATAATTTTCTATCTGAAAATAAGTGGTCTGAAGAATTGGGAAATGATGATACATTGCGAGAAGTTATGTCTTTGATGAGAAATGGTTGGATCGAAAGCAAAGAAGGTTCTGCTTTAACTAAGCCTGTTTGGGCGGTACGCAGTGAATTATCTGTTGATAATGAGTTGGTGTTTCGTGGGACGAGGTTGATTCCTCCATCAAGTCTCAGGAAAGAATTAATAGATTTAGTTCCTGTCGCTCATTCAGGTTTATCTAAAAGTAAGGAGAGGCTTCGCATGTCATATTGGTGGCCAGGTATGGATAAAATGGTTGAAAGGGTAATAAGAGATTGTAATAATTGCAACGTTAGTGACAAGTCTATGATTTTAAGAAGAAGACCTAATGGTCCTTAGCAAGACATAGCTCTGGATTTAGTGGGTCCGATACAACATAGAGATTTTCAGGTGTTTGTATTAGTGGTCATTGATATGTATTCAAGATGGCCAGAGGTGTTTTTTTTTGTCAGGAATTGATTCTAGCAAAATTATTCAATGTTTGAATGAGTTATTTTCTAAAGAAGGTTTTCCTAGGAACATCTTTTAGGACCTTTTCCATTACTCGCTGAAACACTGAGGAAGCAGATACTAAGCCAAATGGCATCCTCTTGAATCTATACGTGCCAAAAGGTGTGATAAGGGACGTATAATCTCTGCAAGACTCCTCCAATTCAATCTGGTGATACGGAGAGGTAAGATCTATCGTACTAAAAACCTTTGCATTTTCCAGCAATATCAACAACTCTGCAATATTTGGAAGAGGATACCTGTCGACAATTACACATTTATTAAGTTGCCTCAGGTCAATGCATAAGCGCAGAACGCCATTCGGATTTCGTGCTGCGTTGACCGGAGCCATCCATTCACAACCTTCTATTTCTTCAATTATCTTATTTTCAATGAGCTTTTGAATTCTTTTTTCATATCTTCTTTTACCGCTAGTGGTACACCACAGACTTTACAACTCACGGGAATAGAATCATTCTTTAACCGTATTTTATGTTTGGTTTTGCTTTTCTCCTCACAAAGACTTGAGTTGGGATCTTTACATGAAATTCATCCTCATGTTCATTCCAAAAGTTTCCAATGCCGACTACGCCAGTGAAGTATCTTCATTAATAAATCCAAAATACAGTGTGGTTCCAGAAATGAAGTTTAATCCAGGAATATAAGATCCCATCCACATACAATGCTAACAGACATCAACTGACTGACATTAGAACTTTCCTATGTCAACCTAATGCCTGACATAGCTAATGACATCTTTATTATTCTATTAAAGTTACAGTGTTAAATATCACACATGGCATTTGTAATTAAGTGTATGGCTTAAAAACACATAAGCCAAAAGCCTGTACTTAGCATAATGTGCCACCCGACTGGTATTTTGCTGCTTCTGTCATTGCATCACGATAAATAATACAGCAAGCAACATTATATCTACAACAAGCCAGGACTATTGGCTTTGTCAATGGTTGTTAGTTGCATAAGCTAAATAAGCAACAACTATGGCTTCATTGTATATAATATTGAAATGTTTCTGTTCTGAAATGATGAGACTATGAATGACCTACAGCAAGTCTCCTCGAAGTTACTTCAATTGAGTGAAGAGTGGTATTACTGCAGAGGTAAGATTTTTTTTCACCCTGAGGGTGAGGGCAAAAATGGAGAACCCAATAAGGATCCGTTTCAGCACCTGCTTTTTAGAATTGCTGGTGCTGAGCACTGGGAGGACCTGGTGCACTAAAAGCCCTGAGGCTATTTATACTATTGCCTAAAGTATAAAGCTGCCAAGGCTACACTTTACTCTATAGCCTCACACTTGCCAACATGCTGTGACTACGAAGATGTACAGTTTGTGAGGTTTCAAAACCACCAACTAGCATAATAATGACATCATCAGACTTTAGGACCTATCATGACATCCTAGGAATATATTTGATATTGGACCGATCCAGACCAGAACAGTTTAAGTGACTTTGCCAAAAATGATACCCTTACTAATGGCATATTATGCACTATGCACTATGCAAGTGCCAAATAAAAACAACTAAAAGAAGCTTTAAGATAAGCCATAGTTGCCATGCTTGATTAACCATACTGTGCCTGGCACCAATGTAAGCATCTCCAACTTATAGGTTTACCAGTGGACAGTACGGTACGTTTTCACTGGCTTGACAAACGTCACAGCTAACAGTAATTTGCAGATTAATGACATTGCATTCTCCACATAAACAGTTTGCGGACAAATTCCATAGTCATTTAGCAAATGTGAGGCAGCAGTCTTCAGCATCAAGACAAAAATGATAAAATTCTTTGACAGGGATGATTGTGGGTGTTAAGGGATACATTTGGCGTAACACCACTCTCTAGTATTTTCATGTAAATAAACCCCCCCTAGTACTGGCAATTCAGGTCCTGGAAGCAGGGGTGTTTGCCTTTTGTTATTTATGGTATTCTCATTTGTCTAATGGTCCTATGAGTGCTTTCTGTACAGACTTCCATAGACACTTTAAGGCATTAGCAAAGTTGGTACTTGGCCAGCCCCTCAGCCCCGCATTACAAGGGCCCACCTGGAAACGCGATCAGGGTAGTCGAAGGACTCTCAACCTATATTCCACTGTGCCCACATCTACCTCTGACTTTGTTTCTCTTTACCTACTTCATCCAGCTGTTACACTATGAACTCTCTCTTCTTTGATCATCCCATCATGTCTTTCTCTCTCCTTCTCCATTTCTTTGGCTACTAGAGAGGGCTGACTATTTTGAAGAGTAATTGGGTGGGCACAGATCCGCACTCATTTCCCCCATCTTCACTCCTTTCCATTAACAAGCACACACTCCTGTGCATACTTACATACAAAGCAGGCATGAAAATATAAATACAATCATACATCAATACACACACCCAAAAATTCAATAAAACAGTTACCTGATCACAGCGGGAGAAAAAAGGGCCTGCAGGTGGGGAAATGGAGAAGCAGAATGGTGCAGGAAGGAGCTGGAGGCTTCTGAAAGGAAGGAGGAAACTGAGGGTACTGCAGGCTTCTCTCATGGCAATCTATGTCAATGGTCAGCCAGTGAGAGGAGGACCTTCCCATATTCATTACAGAATGGGATGGGGTGGGGTGAGTAAGACTTCCTGATCCCACTACAGTCTGTGACGAGTTGAGAACTCTGTTGTGAAGCATCACTTACAGACAGTCAACCCTGGTCTAAACAGGATTTAAAACTAAAGTGCCCAGGGCTGACTCTATCAGTGACACTCTCCCTCGTCATGAGGGGAAGGTTCCTCACAGGGCTTTGCAGGGCTGATGATGTTACTGCCCTCAGCGCTCTGAAATCTTCAGCCTGGCAAACCGTAGTTCAAGCTACCAGCTGCCTGATCCTGATATGTGAAGTATCAGGATGATCTTTGCTTAGCCTGACAGACACTCATCATGCTTTGAAAAAGAGTAGGGTGGAGCTCCGATGCCCATATTTATGAGCTACTACTGCTTTCTACCTCCTTCTAATTACCCTTTCCCCCTCTGTTTAGCTTGCCTCTCATTACCTCGCCCCTCTCTGTCTTTCTCACCTTTCTCTATTTCATCTTTCTTTCTTTCTCTTTCTGTATCTCCTCTCACTCTGCCTTGCCAATCACTAAATCTCCACCATTCACTCTATCTCAGTTCTCTATCTATCCCACTGTGACTACCTCTGTCTCCTCTTCTACCCACTTTCTGTCTAATTTCTCCTTACTACACCTCACCTACTCTTACTCATCCCATTAAATACCTCTCTCTATGTTAATCTCCATGTACCCACTCCATCTCTCTTTTTCTACTCTATACCGCAACTCTGTTTACTTCATCTCTTTCAATTTCATTACAAGACTGGAGGCTACCATTATGCAAATACTTTTACTTGCTGCCCAACATGCAGCCCTTTAAAGAGTGTTAATAAATCACAATACATAGAACATTAATAATATCATAAGAAGACAGTGCACACTCCCATCTTCCTTTTGTTCGCTGCTTCTGACACAGATAAGTACACTTTTTCATTCATGGCATTATTGCCTTTTAATTGTTTCTAATATTATTGATTATGTTTTTGTATTCCTATTACTATGATGAGCTTTTATTTAGGTTTACTTAATTAGTGGCTTTTTTGCCTACCTTGCTTCGTTAATATCTGTATTAACCTTCTTCCCTTTTAGTTTGCCATGCTTCGCTGTCCAATTTATGGCGGGACTGGCTTGTACTTCAGGTATGCTTTTTCTTACGTTTTCACCCATATACCACTCAGCGGACTACCATCACAACGTGTGATTTCGTCGTCTGTTTTTTAAACTCTAATCCCATTTTTGGGGTTCATAACTGCTTAGTTGTTTTTTTTTGTCCGTTACCCTCATTCTAAATAAAAATTTAAAAATTAAAAAAATTAGACACAAGAGCCACGCTTGGGTCTTTTGACTCCCCCATTTCTCCTATCAACCTGAGAGAGCCAATGTTCCCTCACACGCACCCTTGGTGACGCAGGGCTCCCCTCCGGCTCGGCGGCACGTTATCTTGGTTACTGCTACTTTGCACAAGCACGTAACAGTGCCTGATGAAGCCGGAGTCTCTCTTTTTGTCTGATTTCCTGATTTCATCAATTTTAAGCGCAGAATCGCCACCAGGTAGCCTTTTAAGTGCACTACGGCTTGGCCCATAAACTATCATTCCTACAAGTAAGAAACCTGATAAATTCAAGGCGGTGTGCTGATTTAAAGGCTTGAAATCTGCACAAACTGTAAGTAAGCTTTATATAACGGCTATATATATATATATATATTCTCGCTCCAAGGTTGTCCACCATTGAGTAGCACGCGAGCAGCAGCTTTATTTATGTGTAGGTGAGGACGGGGATCCGCTTGTAGACGCCGCTCCGTAATGGATCTGCCCGACGCGTTTCGAAGCTCCATCTGCTTCTCTTCAGGGGCTTTAACGGAAGCGGTGTGCGCACCCGCTACACTTCTCCAAATACGTATAACTCACCCACCGATGGGAGGCTCCAATGAGACTTCTGGGAAGTGTAGTGCGGAAAGCACACAATCAAGTCCTGGATGGACTTCACAAGTGGGCCCGTCCTCGATCCCATGTACGGCTGCTACTTCACTGCCGTGACCCCCACGTTAACGGGGTGGTGCATACTCTGCGGCTGGACTGCCGCATATAGATTCTCGCTCCAAGGTTGTCCACCATTGAGTAGCACGCGAGCAGCAGCTTTATTTATGTGTAGGTGAGGACGGGGATCCGCTTGTAGACGCCGCTCCGTAATGGATCTGCCTGACGCGTTTCGAAGCTCCATCTGCTTCTCTTCAGGGGCTTTAACGGAAGCGGTGTGCGCACCCGCTACACTTCTCCAAATACGTATAACTCACCCACCGATGGGAGGCTCCAATGAGACTTCTGGGAAGTGTAGTGCGGAAAGCACACAATCAAGTCCTGGATGGACTTCACAAGTGGGCCCGTCCTCGATCCCATGTACGGCTGCTACTTCACTGCCGTGACCCCCACGTTAACGGGGTGGTGCATACTCTGCGGCTGGACTGCCGCATATAGATTCTCGCTCCAAGGTTGTCCACCATTGAGTAGCACGCGAGCAGCAGCTTTATTTATGTGTAGGTGAGGACGGGGATCCGCTTGTAGACGCCGCTCCGTAATGGATCTGCCCGACGCGTTTCGAAGCTCCATCTGCTTCTCTTCAGGGGCTTTAACGGAAGCGGTGTGCGCACCCGCTACACTTCTCCAAATACGTATAACTCACCCACCGATGGGAGGCTCCAATGAGACTTCTGGGAAGTGTAGTGCGGAAAGCACACAATCAAGTCCTGGATGGACTTCACAAGTGGGCCCGTCCTCGATCCCATGTACGGCTGCTACTTCACTGCCGTGACCCCCACGTTAACGGGGTGGTGCATACTCTGCGGCTGGACTGCCGCATATAGATTCTCGCTCCAAGGTTGTCCACCATTGAGTGATTGTGTGCTTTCCGCACTACACTTCCCAGAAGTCTCATTGGAGCCTCCCATCGGCGGGTGAGTTATACGTATTTGGAGAAGTGTAGCGGGTGCGCACACCGCTTCCGTTAAAGCCCCTGAAGAGAAGCAGATGGAGCTTCGAAACGCGTCGGGCAGATCCATTACGGAGCGGCGTCTACAAGCGGATCCCCGTCCTCACCTACACATAAATAAAGCTGCTGCTCGCGTGCTACTCAATGGTGGACAACCTTGGAGCGAGAATATATATATATATATATATATATTTCAAGACAACCTATTGAAAAGAGATGGATACTAACGCTAATAACCCTCAACAGCCTCCTAAGGAGCTTTTGGGTGATAGCTTGAAGAGGTTTATTGGGGAAGAACTCAAATCTTCCTTTAAGGAAGCAGTTGACGCCGCTTTAACTAAAAGGAAGAGGATGTCCCCTGTTGAGGAGATATACTATTCTCTCTCTTACTGAGACACTCCTTCTACTTCAGGACCTCAAAAAAGGGTAAAGGTTTCCTAAAAAAGGAAACACTTGAAGGAAGCATTTACCCATGCAAATGATTTTGGTAGCCCTCGCGCAACAATAGATGTTGGCGCTCATAGCAGCAAAAAAGAGAAATCCCAATACCTTGGGAGAGATAGAAGATAGAAGGAGGTAACCTGTACGGTACAAATGATTTTGATGATTCCTTAAATACACATTGGGAATCCGTGGATTATGAGGATTTGGAGATGGATGAGTTTATTTTTGATCCTCAGGATACATTGGAGGATCTTGATGAAGATCTTGATAAGCCTTCCACCTCTTCTTCTATTGGTAAGGACCCCCTCAGTGGGGAGATGTTTAACCCTACTTCTATTCCTCACCCCCGCAGTTCCGAATGGTGACCAATGGACCACGTTGGAAAATATCTATCACAGTGTGTGAAAAAGCCTTTAGACAGAGAAACTCGCAACCTTCAACGTAACAAGTGTCCTCGTCCCTCCTCTGAGGACAAGGTTTGCAACACCCCCAATCTTGACCCCAAATTGATCACCTTCCTCTTCAAATCTGGGAAGAACCCCAGAAAGGGAATCGAGAAGTGTTTGAAGCAGTGCCAAGACAAACTGCTTGATGTACTTGGACCCTTGTCCAAGATCCTTGATATGAACGAAGAGGTAAAGAATAATCATATCCCGGTCAACATCGACCTTTTAAGGGCTGATCACTGTTAAACCTTCACTCACCTGAAATCCAGGTTGTTCAACTTGAGATATGAGACGTTATTTCTCTGCTGCCCCTAAAAACCTATACCCGCCCGACTGAATTCACTACGCAGTCTGACAAGAATAGATCTCCAGGGGAAGGGGGAAAATGGGACAAAATAATAAACAAAAAGTAACACTCCACTGGTTTCAACTTCACTTGACGCCACTCTTTTCTTTTGTTCAGAGTTTCAAGTACTCCTGCGTCTGTGAGCTGACATCTATTTAAAAACACAAATGAAACATATTAACTTATATTCATAGACTATTCTTATTCTGTCTATCTATTAAAAATTATCATTAGGGAAAATACATTTCAGTGCTTGTGGTTATTTTCACCGGAACAGTGTTTGTTAAAGAATGCAGCCTAAACTATATTTCTGACTAGATCTGCAGAGAAATAAAAGAATAATATTCACTACATGCACCAAATCTTTGCTCATAGTATAATGTGCTTCTTGTCCCTAACTTACTAATAACAATCTTCAATAACAATATATAGTGTCTCTTAAAACATATGAATGAGTATAGAAATGTTTTTAAATATTGTCCTCCTCTCTTGATCTTATTTCTTTGTAGGCACAGCTCCTGCCCTTCATTGCACCAAAGTGTTGGGAAAAGTTCCAGAATTCCAAGGTGAGTATTCGTAAAAGTATATTTATTCTCAAAGATCCTTCTTTTTTTATGGGTGCTAAAACGATGACAGCGTCTTGCCTTTAAAACCCTTGAATCGCTTTTGGTTGACAAAGTGCATTGAATCCTAACTAAAGTAACTATAAAATCAAGTTAGCAAAATCCTTAATCCCTTTGAAAGCGCTTCCGATCATGCACGCGATAAACTTATTTGAACTTCTCTTTTGTTTTATGTTTCAGGTCGGAGCAGAAAGGAATCGGGACCGGAAAGAGGAATCACCGCGTTGGCGTAGCCATGGAGACCCAAACAGGAATGGAAGCACCAAAGAAGAGATCCTCTCGCTGCAGGAAGGACGCGGAGAAGAGACTGGAATCCAGGTGAGGAAGAGGGCTAACAAGCGCAAGCACTAGTGATTGGGTTTCAAGGGCTTTTATAGAGTTCTTGAAGGGTGGGGTTCTTCAGTTGGTGAGGGAAGATAAACGTGGCTCACATATTTTAACTGCTTAACCAGACAGGTGCAGTTTATGAAAATTAGTTCTTGGCTTGACAACGTGACCTTTAAACAAATGCACCCTGAATTCTCATATTAGAAACAAGCACAGGCAAGTTCAATGTTTGTAACCAGACTTTAGTGCAGATGACTTGGGCAACAAAAGACAAGCATAAGTAAATACAATGATCGTCTAAGCTTTTAGTACAAACAATGGAGCCTTACTGATATTCTGCATATTAATAATTAAACAAAGGCGATTGTAACAACTATTCAACAAAGTACACAAACATAGCATGACTATAAGATGATCTTATGACACAGTGTGAGGCTGAGCTATGTTCCTTGTACAAACCCTAACAATCACAACGAGCAATTTGCTTAGTTGGTAACACTAATGCCAATCTCATTACAGAGCACAGGAAAGCGGTTTTGCTAAGAATGAACCTAAAGCTTGCCGACCTGTCCACTAAGGACGACATGTGTGACACCAAGGGACTCCTATTTGGAGACAATTTTGTTAAATTCCTGGGCAAATATGTGTCCACCTTTAATGCATTCAGCAAGGCTCACACAAGCATGCGCAGAGTCTTTAGGGGTTGCCCACTTTTTGAAAGGGCTGACAGAAGGGGACAGCCTGTCAGCCGCAACACCTACAGGTCCCAATTTTACCCCTAAGACGAAAGAGGCTCCTCTCGCTTCAATAGAGGCTACCGATCCAACTCCAATTTCTATCCCCAAAGAGGGAGGAGCTCAAGATCCCGTGGTGGCAGACCTAGATCCTCCAATCAGTCTTACTAAAGTAAGTCAGAACTCTTCTTTCCCTTCAAGGGTGGCAGGAAGACTGAAACACTTTGCACACAATTGGTTAAAGATTACTCAAGACTCCTGGGTTCGAGAAACTATAATGGGGTTCAAGATAGATTTTTGGGAACAACCATTCCAAAGAAAGATTCCAAGGGAAATGATTCTAGATGTGGAAAAATTCAAAGCTAATAGAATTGGAGATTTCCCAAATGTTGGGAAAGGGAGCCATTATAAAGATCCCTGTATCAGATATTTCAAAGGGTTTTATAAGTACTATCTTTTCAGTAAAAAAGGACAAGTGTTGGTGTCCGGTCATTAACCTAAAATATCTGAACACGTTTCTAACTTACAGACATTTCAAGATGGAGGATATCCATATTTTGAGAGACATTTTGCAGGCCAAGGATTGGATGGTAGAATTTGATCTCAAAGATGCCTAATTTATGATACCCATGGACGAGGACTGTCAAAAGTACCTTCGTTTTACTTGAAAAGGAACTGTTTATCAGTTCCAATGTCTCCCTTCTGGCCTGTCCTCAGCACCTTGGTGTTTCACCAAAGACCTTCGCCCAATAGTGAGCTATCTCAGGGAGAAAGGGGTTTGTCTAAATATTTATCTAGACGATATTCTCATTATGTCACAAGACAAATTGAAATTTCGGAAACACTTACAAATGACTGTAGACCTACTTCAGAATGTAGGATTAATCGTAAATATAGAGAAATCTATCATGGTCCCGACACAGGAGTTGGAATTACTCGGTTTCCAGTTGAATACTGTTCTCTCCAATCTAATTCTGGCTCACAAGAAGGTTACCAAGATAAAAAAACATGTCTCTCTTATCATATGGAAATAAATAATTAGTCTAAAAGACCTAGCCAGGGTTCTGGGTCTCATGTCATCCTCTATCCAGGCTAATTCTCCCGGCTCTCTTTATTACAGGGGTCTACAAAGACTAAAAGCTATAGGCCTGAGAAAAGGTTTGTGGTACGAAGACTCAGTTCCCTTATGGGAAGATGCTCAAGAGGATGTCCACTGGTGGTTGAAAAACCTTCAAGCATGGACGGGAAAGCTATTTTCAGAAATATTTCAGATTTTACTCTAGAATCAGATGCGAGCAACCGCGGCTTGGGAGCCCGTCTAAACAATCTAGAAACCGGGGGAGGTTGTCTTTGGAGGAACAATCCCTATACTTTAACTCATTGGAGATGCTCTAAATGCCCTTATGAGCTTCAATGAGTATCTAAAGAACTCCAATACCTTAATCCGCTTGGACAATTTCTCTACTGTCTCATATATAAACCGCCCCGGGGGTGCGAGATCCAAGAATCTTTCAGATATTGCCAAACGAATCTGGTATTTTTGTTGGGATCAAAAGATTACTTTCAGAACGGAATTCATTCTGGGAATTCAAAACCTAAGGGCGGACTTGAATTCACGTTTCCTCCACGATTCCAGCGATTGGAAGTTGAATCCTGAGACCGTTTCCCTAATGCAGAAGTTATGGGGCCCAGTTCAAATAGACCTGTTCGGCCACAGACTAACTCACCAGGTTCAGAAATATTTCAGCTGGAGACCGGATCCCAATGCGTATTGGGAATCTTGGGAGGGGATCAAAGGTTATGCCTTTCCTCCCTTCTTAAGGATTCAGAGACTGTTATTGAAAGTGAGACTGGAGTCATGTTCCATCATTCTTGTAACTCCCTTTTGGAAATCCCAGGTTTGGTTTCCCAGGGTAATGGAACTAGCAGTGGACTTCCCGCGGCTAGTCCTGTCATCCTTAGGCCTACTCCAGGGTCCGGATTGAGAAGAATATCCTTTGGTTTTAGAAGGGAAGATGAACCTTCTTGTCAGGAGGATTTCAAGGGTTCTGGCAGATATTCTGACCTTTTGGGAGAGGCTAAGAGCCGTTTGGAAGATTCATGGGCACCGGGAACCAGGAAAAGGTACTGGGGCATTTGGAGAAAGTGGTCTTGTTGGTGCATGGAAAGGTATATGGATCCCGTTCATAGCTCTCTACAACATGTACCCAATTATCTAGCCTTTCTCTTTGAGTCAGGTCTTTCCTATAGAACTATCAATTGTTACAGATCGGCAGTTTCCTCAGGTCATGCCTTGATTAATAATCTTGCTATTGGTAGCAACCCTTTAATCAAGAAGGTTATGTAAGGTGTTAGACTAAGGAGACCTCAACTTTAGACTTAGTCCCGGTCCAGGGCGACCAGATATCCCACTTAAGGGCTTATTGCTTTCAAGCGTCATTTTTTCAGTTCATTCTTTAAAAATTCATATCTCGACTTTTACTTCTTGGAGTTTTGTTGTTTTGGTCTTGTTTTGTTTACTAAATTATCCTCTGTTTTCCTAACCTAGTGTGGAGTCTTTTTATGGTGTTTTCACTGTGTTGCACAAGCACTTTACACATTGCTTCTTTGGTTAAGCCTGAATGATCTGTGCCAAGCTACCAGAGGGTTAGCACAGGATAATTTAGAGTGTGTTATGACTTACCCTGACTAGGATTTGTGTTCCTGCTTGGACAACATGCATACCTCTGCAATCCTTTCAGCAGCACATCAGTTCTTCTTCCTAGAAGATTGGTCACTAGTCCAGAAGTGTTAGATGTCTGGTACTTGTACCCAGTTGTGCCTTTGAAGTGGGGGAGACTTCAAAGAAGGTCAGGAAGTGCACAGAGGTCATCCCGTCCTGCCCTGGCTCCTGATTTCCTACAGGGGGTATGCAGCACCTTTGTGTGTGGACAGAACACAGCCTGTTCAGGTGTAAGTGTGAGGCTGTGCCCAGCTCCTCCCGCCCATCCTCCCAGGAACACTGATCAAGTCACATCTGAGCTGACTTTGTGTGTGGCTATCAAGAGGGAATACACAAAGCCCAGCTGTCACCCAGCCCAGATTGAACAGAGACAGGCACCAAATTAAGATCTAAAATAGGAAAATGCCAGCATTCCAAAAGTGGCATTTTCAGAATTGCATTTTAAAATCTGACTTCTCCATCAGTTGTAATTTTGAATTGTGATTTATGAAATGAAATGAAATGAATTGTGATTCCAGAGAAACCAGACTTGGGGATCTCATCTCTTCCCAATTGGAATTTACATTTATATAATGTAATAAGGTAATTCCAATCTTAACTTATGGGAGAGATAGGACTTGAAAAAGTGAAAAAACTGTAAAAAGAAATGTAAAACTTAAAAGCACATGTCCTACCTTTTAAATACATGGCACCCTGCCCTGTGGGTAATACAGGGCCTGCCTTAGAGCTGACTTGTATGTATAAAAAGGGAATGTTTGGGCCTGGCAAGAGGGTAGCACAGTGGCAGTTCTGAGACTTGTCTAAAGGGGCAACGTAAGTGGGTGGCACAATCAGTGCTACAGGCATTTAATTTACAGGCCTAGGGTACAAGGGGTACCACTTTACTAGGGACTTATAACTTTATTAAATATGCCAGTTGGAGATGGACCAATATTACCATTTTAGGGGAAAGAGAACAAGCACTTCAGCACTGGTTAGTAGTGGTAAAGTGCACAGAGTCCTAAAGCCAACAAAAGCAAGGTCAGAAAAGTGGAGGATGTAGGCAAAAGGTTTGGGGGAAGACCACTTTAAGGTTGTCAGGTCTTATACAATGCATCATGTTTCCTGTTATGTGGTATTTGATGACATTTTGTTTCCTATTATTTTACTATTTATTTAAAGATTTCTGGATGTTTAAAAGTTAGAGGGTGCATCGCATCAAAGCAGCATTTCTTTGCTTGTTTCCTCACTCCCGCTCCTGACTCCTCATTCTTGGGACTTCCTCGCTTGAATCCCTGACTTCTGGATTTCTCCAACTCTTCATCACCAAGAAGTATTTGGTCACTTTTAGCTTTTTCCTCCTGAGAAGGTAGCAGTTTCCTGACGGTTCTTGTTCCATATTCCAGTGTCTGTTGATATTGTGTCTCCCAGAAACAGTTGTGATCACCGTAGAGAGCGGAAGACCCGGATCTGGATTACGGGTAAACGTTCAGCCCTGAGTAGGGGCTTGTCATGGTGTAACTCCATAACCAATACAGTTGAAATAGGTAATTTTTACAAACGGCAGTGCAAACAATATCAGCATACAAATCTTGATGCCCCTCGAGGTTAGAGAGACTGCACCCCACTGCCTAAGGTGTTAGGACACAAAAACCCAGTTGTACCCAGTGAAAGCATTTAACAGAAATCAACCTCGGCACTCCTATTCAAGTGTATATCAATTCATAAAGTTATTCAAGCAAATCAATTTGAATACCAGCAGGACATCAAAGTCGTTCTTGCCGTATCAGTTTAATGTGAATATATGCCTAAATTACAAGATTGAAAAACATTAGCAATATAATCAAGAGGAACAACTTGGTGTGGCAATCCTCCTTCCAAGCGTTGAACCGGCAGCCAACACGTGTTTCGTTTCATAGAAACTTTTTCAAGGCTGCAAGTGATGCCATAAGAAAAAGATTTTACATTATTTCTATCCAAACAGAAATTTAACAAGCTAACAACGGAAACAGGAAGCACATATTTTAATTTAAGAAAGGAAACATGGAGATCAAGGCCTCTACCATGTTGATGTATTTCAAGAGTGTAGCTAAAGCAAGAAAGAAAAGTGCAGATAGACCAGAAGTAACCCGTCGTGAGAGATATATAAATATATTAACAAACGTGCAGTGCTCATAGCCCAAGTCAAAGCTGTTATGTTTTACAGAAGATTATGTGAAAGAACCCAAACACAGTGTTGTGGGTTTAGTTAGAATGGGTACCTTCAGTCAGTGTTTAGCACGAAAGACCAAACAGTAGTAGGTGTACGTCCAAGTCTTGTCATGGGCACTCGTCTGTCCATATTGAATTTTTCAGGAAACATATAAAGAAAGAACAGAAAGTCTAAGATCATTCTAGCAAAGGGTCTAGTATATGGAAATTCTATACCTATTGATAAGTGAAGCGCTATTAAAGAGTAGTTGACATTGCTGTACATTGATAACCCAATACCCAATTCCGACTTGGTTGCATACTTTTACAGTTAAAAAAACCTTGCTTGTTTTATCCTGAAACAGGATAGAAGCAGTATGTATTTTAAAAGTCCTCTTATGTTGAAAGAAGCCTATAGTAAATCAAGAAAAACGACAAAAGTGAAATCAAGAGAGACTTACATTTTATGTAGTCACAGAATCATGGGCTATGATATGCCGCTAGAAAAGAAGGGAACGGAAGAGTGTTAATAAAACACTTGCATCAACCAATAATAAGACATCCTATTTATTTAATTAAAACATACCTAAACCCATTCCACTCTAAACATTTCATTTGTATTGTTCTAAAAAAAGGAGGTGTTCTATCTATGTGAAGTGACTTTTTTTCCCAGGCTCATATGGGAATAGCAAAGAGTCCGGATAGTGCTCCTCCTTATAGATTGTGATTTGTCATGATAAAAAATACTTGTAATAGTAATCGGGATTGTGAAGACCCCAAAGTACAGTGCAGTTTCCTCATTATTAATGGGACAAAGATCAAAAAGTACTCGAGCTGCAATATAGCATTTAGATATCAGTATCTTATTGTTTTTAAAAAGAGGGAGCCACCTTATAAACGCAATACCCCGTGATTGAGCTTGATAGTGTAAAAAAAGAGGGGAAGGAGTAAAGAAAACCACTCTTAACAAACTCATAAAGAGCCTTGATGTTACTGTATTTTTCTAGTGAGGCCGTTTCCACATACATAGCACCAGTAAGCTCGCATTCAAACTGACCTTATGCTCTCGAGTCTCTCTCGCGGCGCAGTCGTTCCCAAAATAGATCTGCAGCACCGGCATTGTTTGCCAATGCTTGTTTTAAAGCAACCGTGCAGGCGCCACGTCTTCCATCCGGTCACGTGTCATCCTAGTCATTCTCTAATGGTTGTCATAGAAAAGCGCCCCCTTTAAATTTGCCCCGGCTACCACAATAACTCCCATGGTGGCCATTGTTGTGTGGTGTAGGTCCAAAAGGGGATTAGTCAGTGCATGCTCATAGTAGTAATCTCATGTGAAGCAGTATAAAAAAGTGAAGTGATTTCATTCAAGTTATGGAACCAAACATTTTACACAATATTGTAAACAGAAAATGTTTTTCAATATTCTTAGTCCAGGTCAATGTTAGCATATTAAGAGTGATTTAGAGTTACATAATAACCATTACATTGTCATTCAATGTTTAACAGTTGCAGCGTAACCATATGCTTATTGTACATGTGTTACCATATTTTACAATCTTTTGATTCATTTAAAATTGTCCATCCTTGACGTCGCACAACATTTTAAGAAAAGATATATGTCAAGATAATATGCACCTTGAATACACATCGTTATGTCTGTTACAGTACCCAAATCAATTTGAATTGAAGCATGTCAGACATTAAAATCATGAATTTCGTTATCTGCTTTCCTTATATTTGTGGATAACATTCTCATCCTCTCTTTGCATGTGTATTACCCAAATTTACACTTGGCAAATCGTTCTTGGACATGTCAATTATTAATATTAGCATATCTAGTTCAATGCCCCACCTATAGTAGTTACACATCATTCCCAAGTGGAAACAACACATTTGATCATTGATGGGTCTCTTATAGTTACAAGTGCGTGAAGCATCAGGATACTGAATCTACCTGTTTTCAGACGTCTTAGCATATGCCTAATCAATAATACTAGCATCCTAGTAGTGCATGTTACAATTTCTTACGATGCTTCAATTATGAAGTCAATATCCAGGCAGTCTCCCATGGTTACGGAGCAGTCGATTTGCTATCTTAACAATAGATACCCATCTATTATTTGAGGAAGACAAACAGCTCCTTGTCAATATTGATGCCTCTCTCCACCGCAAGGAGGCGCAGGATCCATTGTGCTTCAGTCTTTCTCAGAATTAGCGTCCTATCCCCACCCCTTGCATCTGTCTTAATCTCTGTAATACCATGGAAACCTAAACCAGTCAAGGAACTGTTAGGATGTTCAGTATTGAAGTGAACAGCCAAGGGATAGCTGCAATCATTGTTCCTAATGGCCCTTACATGTTCTTGAATGCTCTCTTTTAGCGGTCGAATAGTACTGCCTATGTATATTAGGCCACAAATGCATCGTAGACAGTAGACAAAGTATTTCGTATAACAGTTCATAAACTGACGAATCTGATAAGTTGTGTTGGTATTGTATTGGAAGTTGTTCCATTTATGGCATGCAAAATGGCACATATTACAATGTGCACATTTGTAGAAACCATCTGGCTTTGTGGATAGCCATGTTTTGTTACCTTGTTTAGGGGGTACGTAAGTCTAACACAATGAATCCCTCAGTGTTTTGCCCCTTCTGTATACGATGCTGGGGTTCTGTGTGACTAGTTTGCTATCTAGATTCAATTGATGCCAATGTTTCTTAAAGATTCTATAAATCTGATGGCTATTGGTGTTGTAGTTAGTAATCAGACTAATTTTATCCCTTCTTTTTCTTTTTTGCCTTTGTGTAGCATTAGATCTGTGTAGTACAAAGTGTCTGCTCTTCTCCAGAATTCTCTTTTTGGACTTACCTAGAATGTCTGAAGAATAGCCTTGACTTCGGAAATGCATTTCAAGGTTCGTCAGTTCTTGACTAAATACATTTTCCTCCCTGCGGTTCCTCTTAAGTCTAGTCATTTCCGTAAAGGAGGGTGGCCACTAGAAGCATGTAAAAGAGAGTTACAGGCTTTGGGCTTTCTGTATAGATGGGACATGATCTTATTATCCTTAGCATAGATCTTAATGTCTAAGAACTCTATTTCTGATCTGTCAAATTTCGAGGTGAAGCTCAGGTTATAGGCATTGTTGGTAAGATACTTCGTCAGGTCTTCAAATTGAGTCTTGTTACCATCCCAAATGAGAAAGATATCATCTATGTATCTTGTCCAATATACAATGAGTCCTGTCAGTTCAGAAGGTCCAAGAAGCCATAGATGTTGTGCCTCGAATCTCCCCGTATGTAGATTAGCATATGATGGGGAGAATTTTGATCCCATAGCCACGCCCCTGGATTGTTTATACCAAGAGCCTTGGTGTAGGAAAACATTGTTGTTCAGGACTAATTCTGTGAACTCTAAAATCATCTCTGTGTGTTCAAACAGAGTTGTATCTCTCAGATACAATGTCTCTTTGAGTGCTTTCAGTCCCAATTCTTGAGGGATGCTGGTATAGAGTGAACACACATCAAGAGTGGTGAATGATAATTCATCCGTCCACTCCATGTCTTCCAACTTATTCAGCAAATCACCTGTATCTTTAAGGTATGATTGCAAATTTTGAACCATCGGTTGTAAATTCTTGTCCATGTATTCAGACATTCGTTCCGTGGGGGACCCAATGCTGAAGACAATGGGTCTCCCTGGAGGAAAGGGACCAGGCTTGTGAATTTTGGGAAGTATATAGATACAAAGTCACGAGGCGTGGAAACAAAAAGATACTTGTATTCCATATCTGAAATTATTCCCTGTTGTTTCCAATATGTCAGCCTGGAGCTAATATGATCTGTAATGTCTGTTAAGGGGTTTTGGTTGAGTCTACTGTGGGTCATGTTGTCACCAACTTGTCTCTCTTTTTCATTTATATAGTCATCATGTTGCATGATCACTATATTGCGCCTCTTGTCTGCCTCTTTGATTATAATTTCTTGGTTGTTAGCTAAACTCTTCAGTGCTTGTGATTCCACTCTGGTCAAATTATACACTTTTTTGAAAGGCTTGATAGTCAGTTTGTCCTCTAAGGCGTATAAGTCCTGACTAACCGCCTTATAGAATGATTCAATAAGATTATCAGCAGGTAGAGCTGGTATAAACCTGGACTTCGGTCTAAGTCCACTGTCTAGGAGTGTATTGGAGGGGATATTTAATTCTGCAAGAGTGTCAGTGACAGTGTGCACAGAGTCATCCAAAGACATTAACAAATTAGCATCCTGTATTTCTCTTATTGATTTATGACACAGTGGTATAGGTACAGTATGAACAGTCACAGGTACAGGGTCCTCCTCAAAAAAACTTTTTTAATTTGATTTGATGAACAAATTTGGATACATCAATATGCAATTTGACAAAGTCAGGCTGTGATGTGGGACAAAAGTTTAAACCCCTTGTGAGAACATTTTTATCATGAACAGATAGTTGCACAGAGAACAGATTTACAATACTGACAGCATCACAAGAATTTAGTTCCAACATTTCATTTGCATATGGTGCGGTGTTTCTGGAGGCACACAATTTCTTGCACCCCTGGGGAAGTTAACCTGGTGTTGGTTGCCCCCGACCTCTGGTTTTCTATGACGTCTCCCCCGCCTTGTTTCTTTATGTTGGCCTTGTTGTAATTTTCTCTGCTTCCCTCTTGGAATCAAGTAATTTCCTCTAAAAAAGATGAGGAGCTGTGGCTAGGTAGGAGGGAAGTTGATGGTATGTTTGTGTCTCCTTCCGTGCTCATACCACTATGGAGACTGGACAAGTCAGATTCACTGTTAGAGACCGTACCAGCCAGTGAGGCAGTAGTACCCACCTTCACTGGCTGAATGAATTTAGTTTCATCAAACCTTTTAGCAAACGTGAACACCCTCCATGATTTATAATCGTTCTTGTCTCTCTTGAGTTTTCTACTTTTTTTGTCCTTTATGTAAAGTTGGTGGTTGGCTAAAATCTCCTTTAATATTTTGTAGTTTTTTTTCTGTTACTTCTGGTAAATTGAGCATCTTAATCTCATTTTCCAATTTATCAATTTCAGCCAGTAGTTTATTTTGTTTTCTCTTCGCATGGAGGATGCAAATGTCTATCATCCCATAGGATGAGTTCACAATCAGTTCCTCCCATTCCTTTATCAGATCAGGATCAAAGTCCTCAAATGAGGGAAAAATGATGACACGTAGTCCCCGATCTCCATATTTCCTTTCTTAAATTAAAATGCGTGCTTCCTGTTTCCGCTGTTAGCTTGTTAAATTTCTGTTTGGATAGAAATAATGTAAAATCTTTTTCTTATGGCATCACTTGCAGCCTTGAAAGAGTTTCTATGAAGCGAAACATGTGTCAGCTGCTGGTTCAACGCTTGGAAGGAGGATTGCCACACCAAGCTGTTCAGCTTGATTATATTGCTAATGTTTTTCAATCTTGTAATTTTGGCATATATTCACATTAAACTGATACGGCAAGAACGACTTTGATGTCCTGCTGGTACTTCAAATTGACTTGCTTGAATAACTTTATGAATTGATATACACTTGAATGGGAGTGCCGAGCTTGATTTCTGTTATATGCTTTCACAGTTGAAATAGGTTTCATCTATTATAAAATCTCTCATAGTAATAGTTTTTCTATTAAACTGCTTGCCAAAAATCGTAGGAAGTGGCTTCACATTGTGAAATCTCTAGCAAATACAATAGAAAGGGGTTTTACATTATGATCTCCTTGCCAAATATCATAAGCAAGGGCTTTACATTGTGAACGCTATAGCAAATGCAAAGAGGAGAGGTTTTCTATTGTGAAATCTGACAGATGCAATAATAAGGGTGTTAGACCTGTCTGGCTTTTTGGCGAAGTCCCTCCTAATTTTTATTTATTTTGTCCCCTTTTTGCCCCTCATACCCTTATTAATTTTTGTGTCTACTGACTTTTTGTAGGTGTTGGCCAGGGGGATAGGTGTTCTTTCTCCCCCTCATAATCTTTTACCTCAGGCCCAGAGGCCTGTTCTGACAGGAAAGTTGGCACCACCTAAAATGGTGGCCACCAACTGCCCCAACTGTCACAAACAGAACTTGGCCATAGCCTAACATAGGGCATTCCAGAACCTTCTGGTCCATTCTGGACCACTGAAGGGCAGCCTATATGAGGCGGAATGCGGGGCAGCCATTTTGTCTACCTGTGGAAGTCAGCTGGAGGACAGGCTGTAGCTGAGGGTGGGAAGAGGTTGGATTTAGGATTGACCTCCTGGACTGGGAAGCTACCTTATTGGTCCAACCAACTATTCCCCTGTTGGTTACCTGTCTTGGCCCCGCTGTGGGAAGTTACTGGAGACCCTGGGTGCCTAGCTTGCCCCTTGTCTGAATTATATAGGGGAAGTTCTCAGGAGAAGGAGACTGCAGCGCTGTTGAGCGCAGTCCTCTGCCCAGAAAAGGAACTTTAGGGAAGTGATTCCCAGAATACTTTTACAGAGGCTGAAAGGGTGAAGAACTGGTGAGGGGTTTATTGCCTTGAATCACAAGCATTTCCCCCCCTTGTTCCCTGTACCTGGCTGTCCTGACTCAAGTGAGCTCCCTGTGACTGCAGCGGGGGCTGGGAGCGTGCTCCACTCGAAGTGCCTCAGGGAACACTAGTTGAGTAATCGGGCCGCCTTTGTGCCTGTGACCCGTAGTGGCGGCGGACGCTGTGGTGGTAGGGTGATTTCTCTGCGCTGTGTCCTGCTAGCGCTGAACTGACCCGAGTAGCGAGGAAGCCAGTGTTGTGGGCGGGGTCGGAGGAAACCGAACCAAGCAGCCTCCAGCCGAAGCCACTGCTCACTCGCACATGCCCGGTCGCACCGCTGCCCTTCAGGAAGGCGGAGGCGGGACCAGGCGGGGAGGCGCCGAGCGCCGAGCGCCGAGCAGAGGCTGTGGCGTGTGTCATCGTCTTCCCCGCTCGAGCGCCTCACGAAGGGGCCGGCGCGAGCGGGAAGGAGGGGTTGTGTACCCCGTTTTGCCTCTACATCAGCCCCAAACCGTGCAGCGGACCGGAGGAAGATCGGCTGGGTAAACACGACCTGTGAGGAGCCACCGGTCAACAGAGACGCGTGGTGACTGATAAAGCGTCTCAGCTGTACAGTAAGGAGAAGGGGTCCTTGTGGGCTCGGTGTGGAAGGGGGAAGAGCGAAACCGGACAGACACTAACAGTTAACTTGCTCCTCTCCCTTCAGCTGCAAACAGGAAGTGGGGATCAGTGGGAGAGTACAAGGTTGAGTCCAATATTGCTGGTACCTGTTCACCTGAAGGAGCCATTAGATCCCCATAGGAAGTGTGGGTGCTGTCACACAGGTCTGAGATCCTAAACCCCCCCCCCTTTAAGGCTGCCCACTTGTTGTGGGGAAAATTACCTACAGTGGGAGGAGGGTTAGAGCACCACATTGTTTCTACACTTAATTAAATATGAGGATCTGAGGTAAAGGTACTAGAGTTGTGAAGCTGATAATTTTAGTTAGCCTTCCTGCCAGATCTGTAGCAACTGCTTAACTATATTGAATTGAATTTTCACCTCCTAAAAGGAGACTGTAACAGTAAAGTTTAACCAAGCATAGAGCTTAATGAGACGTTCTGCTAATTCTGTAAATGTGATGATTTGATACTTTTGAAAGTGCCTTTAATGATTCATTGACAAGTGTATTGTATTATTGAACAAAGTGATAATCTGCTAGTAATTTTAAAAGTTTAACTGCTGATTCTAAAAGTGGCCTGAAATGTTCTGAGCTATTTATATCTGACCACAAAGAGAATATTATTTTTATATAAAGCAGTACGTATTTTCTCACATTTTTGGTGTAGTGTTTTCTTTTTGAGTGATATTACGTGGAATTACTTTTGGGTGGTCTGCAACCTTTACACTGAGCCTCTGTTATGCTAGTCTTGCCCTAGGCCAGGCTACCTAATTCCAACATATTGGTGCCTAGCGGTGGGATACTGACTTGGTTGCAGCTACTTACTAGTAATTTGACGTAAATACAGCCAACCTACACCAGGAGTTTTCTCCTTGCGGCCCTCCCAATTAGTCTTTTTGTTTTTTCTAAATTTATTCCTGGTGGTGGGTGGAGTTGGCTTTAGGTTGCCCTTGCCACTCTGAAATTTCTGGTGTGTATCCAGGTTTGCCTGACTCACAATGGAGTTCGCTGTGGAAAACCTGGAAGTCTATTCCGTGTCACAATTGAAAATGTTCTGCCAACAGATGGGGGTCTTTTTCAAACATGGTGCCAGGAAGGGGGAGCTCCAGACCAGTCTTAGGGCTTGGGTGGAGGCACACCAAGGAAAGAAGGAGGAGGATGAAGAGGCCGACCAGGACACGGTGGGGGAGGTAGAAGAGTTATTCCGCCATGAGGGGGAAAACTTACTCACCGGACCAGTGTCCTACTCCAGAAGGGGCAGTAGCATCTCTGGGGGAAGCCTAACGGAAGCCGAGCTCACCGATAGGAGGGAGAAAAGACAGTTAAGGTGGGAGTTGGCTAAGTTGGAGCAGGAGAACAAGGAGAGGAGGAGGGTCCACGAGTTTAGACTGAAGGAACTGGAGCTCCAAAGTCTGCGACGGGGGTCCTCTCCTGGTAGGAATGGTGGCAGCGAACCAAAGGAGTCAGCCAGGGAGACCAAACCCTATATACCAAAGGACCTGATAGCGAGCTTCAGTCAGGGGGACGATGTAGCTAAGTGGCTGGCCGCTTATGAGGTTTCTCTGAGGGTTCATGGAGTGCAGGAGAAGCACTGGGGGGTAGTTTGTACAAGTACATGCCTCCTGCTGGTCGGGACACCTTGCTGGCCCTGGATCCAGAGGAACAGACAAACTACCCCACCATGAAGCTGGCGTTGTTAAGGAAGTTCGGGCTCACCCCAGAAAAGTACCGACAGAAGTTCAGGGGGAGCCACAAGCTGAGCACCCAGAACTGGGTGGACTTCCTTGACTACGCCAGAAAGGCCTTAGAGGGTTGGGTCAAGGGCAGTGAGGTAAAAGATTATGAGGGGCTGTACGATCTATTTTTGAGAGAACACCATCTCGAGAAATGTTTTCCTGAGCTGCGCCAACACCTGGTGGACAGCAAGCTGACCAATCCCCGGAAGCTTGCAGAGGAGGCGGACATCTGGGCAAGTACCCGGGTGTCCTCCAAGGGGACTGGAGGGGAATCTCAAAAAGCCGGACAGGGCGCCCCCCAGAAGAAGGAGGGGGGGAGAAAAAGAAAGAGTTCTCTAAAGGTCCCCAAAATAACTTCCAAGGGAAGGGAGCAGGATTCACCCCTAGGGCAAACCCGCCCCGAAACCCTAATCCTGGCCAAAGCCAGCAGCCCAGGGTTCTCCACTGTTTTGAATGCGGTGGCGTTGGACATTATAAGGGAGATGTCAGATGCCCAAAGAGACCACCCCCTCCCACCGGAGGAAAGTCACCGGGAGTAGCTAGTGTAGCGCTCGGGGAGGAGTTGCCCTTAAATAAGGTGGGTGAGTGGGCGGGTGTCACCTTAGTGTCCCTGGGAGAGCGGGAGATGGTGCCAAAGATCCAGGTGCCCCCAAATACTACAAAGTATGGGCAATGGGTTACCATCAATGGCCAGAGAGGGGAGGCTCTGAGAGATACAGGAGCCAGCATGACTATGGTGAGAAGTCAGCTGGTGTCTCCAGAGCAGGTTGTTCCTAATGTACTCCACCCCGCCGTGATGGCTGACGGCAGAATGGGCCACTATCCAGTGGCTGAGGTTCCCTTTGAGTGGGAGGGGGTTGCAGGTTCACTTCGAGTTGCCGTAAGCCCTGCCGTGCCAGTCGATTGTCTTTTGGGGAATGACATGGAACCCAATACTTGGAGAGAGGTGGAATACCGCACGCATTCTGCGATGCTGGGTACACCTGACTGGGCCTGTGTCAGCACACGGTCTGCGACTGCCCGGAGAGGGAGTTCGCCTGGGTTGGAGCCTGGAACAATGGCCCAACCCGCTGCTAAGAAGGGACAGACCCGGAGACAGAGAAAGCTTGCTCCGGCTTCCACACCCCATGAGACAGATCGGCCACCTGCGGTGATGGACCAGGAGTCCGTGGAGGGGGAAGTAGACTCTCTGGAGGATTAACCCATCCCTGCGGAGTGGCATGTGGAGGGAGGTCCTACCAGAGAGGAATTCTGTAAGGGGCAGAGGGAGTGCCCCACCCTTGAGGGACTGAGGCGACAGGCTGAAGCCCAAGCAGCAGGTGATGTTACGGGACATTACCATATTTACTGGGAGGATGGACTCCTCTACAGTGAACCCAAGGTACCCTCGCCTGGTTCATCGAGGGCCTTGGTAGTCCCGCAACAGTACCGAGCCTTTCTTTTGGAATTGGCTCATGCCATACCCCTGGCAGGACACTTAGGCCAGGACAAGACCTTTGCACGGCTTGTCCTCCACTTTTACTGGCCTCAGATGAAAGTGGCGTCCAACACATACTGTAGGACATGTGTAACCTGCCAGGCCAGTGGGAAAACAGGGGTGAAGCTAAAAGCTCCCCTGGAACCACTTCCAGTCGTTAGCACCCCCTTTGAGAGGGTGGGCATCGACATTGTAGGGCCTTTGGATCCACCAACAACAGCTGGTCACAGGTTTATCCTGGTACTGGTGGATCATGCCACACGATACCCAGAGGCAATACCTCTGAGGACAGTCACTGCACCTGTAGTGGCAAGAGCCCTAATGGGAATCTTTACCCGAGTGGGATTTCCCAAGGAAGTTGTGTCTGACAGGGGGACCAACTTCCTGTCAGCTTACATGCGGGCAATGTGGAAGGAGTGTGGAGTGACCTACCGGTTCACCACTCCTTATCACCCCCAGTCGAATGGACTGGTGGAGAGGTTTAATAAGACCTTGAAGGGCATGATCAGAAGTCTGCCCGAGAGCCTGCGGAGGAAATGGGATGTCCTCCTACCCTGTTTACTCTTTTCCTACAGGGAAGTGCCCCAGAAGGGAGTGGGCTTCAGCCCCTTTGAACTTCTGTATGGGCACCCTGTACGCGGTCCTCTCAGCCTGGTGAAGGATGGTTGGGAGAAGTCTCCCAGGAAACCCCCCCAGGATGTGGTGAGCTACATGCTGGCCTTCAGGAGCCAAATGGCGAAGTTGTGGAAGCAAGCTTCTGACAACTTGGAGGCCAGCCAGGCAGTCATGAAGGAGTGGTATGACCACAACGCTCACCAGGTGGAATTGGAGCCTGGACAGAAAGTGTGGGTGATGGAGCCTGGAGAGCTTAGCGCCCTCCAGGATCGCTGGACAGGCCCCTTTGAGGTGTTGGAGAAGAAGGGTAAGGCCACATACCTGGTGGACCTTAAGACCCCTCGACAGCCCCTACGGGTGCTGCATGCCAACCGACTCAAGCCCCACCATGAGAGGCCCGAAGTCATGTTGATGTTGGTGACTGACGGGGAAGAGGAAGCGGAAAGCGAACCTCTCCCAGATCTCTTTTCGTCCCAAGAGAAGGATGGGTCAGTGGAGGGAGTGATTCTCTCTCCTACTCTAACTCCTGAGCAACGGGAGGACTGCCGCCAGATCCTGGAGCAGTACTCTGCGTTGTTCTCCCTTGTCCCGGGAAGGACCCACCTGTGTACCCATGACGTGGACACAGGAGACAGCCCACCAGTGAAGTCCAAGACCTACCGGCTGTCTGACAAGGTGAAGGCTAGCATCCATGGAGAAGTTGCCAAGATGCTAGAGCTGGGAGTAATTGAACCTTCCAACAGCCCTTGGTCCAGTCCGGTGGTGCTCGTGCCAAAAGCCGCACCACCAGGCACCACACCTGAACTGAGGTTCTGTGTGGATTACCGAGGACTGAATTCAGTGACAAGGACTGATGCTCATCCGATCCCTAGGGCGGATGAATTGATTGACCGGCTAGGAGCTGCCCAATATCTGAGTACCTTTGACCTCACTTCAGGGTACTGGCAGATCTCCTTGACAGATGGAGCAAGGGAAAGGTCAGCCTTCTCCACGCCTGAGGGACACTACCAGTTCTGTGTGATGCCCTTTGGGCTCAAGAACGCCCCTGCCACATTTCAGCGGCTGGTGAACCAGGTCCTCTCTGGAATGGAGAGTTTCTCTGCTGCTTACTTGGATGACATTGCTGTCTTCAGTAGCAGTTGGGAGGACCATCTGCAGCATTTGCAGGCCGTTCTCCAGGCCCTGAGACAAGCTGGATTGACCATCAAAGCCAGCAAATGCCAGATTGGGCAGGGGTCGGTTGTGTACCTTGGACACTTGGTGGGTAGGGGGACTGTGCAGCCCCTGCAGGCGAAGATTGAGGCAATCATGGCCTGGGAACCCCCCAAGACACAGACTGAGGTCCGAGCTTTCCTGGGCCTCACAGGCTACTACCGTCGCTTTGTGAAGGGGTATGGCACTATTGTAGCGCCCCTCACAGAGCTCACCTCCAAGAAACAACCTCGACGGGTAGTTTGGACAAAGGTTTGTCAGCAAGCCTTTGAAAAGTTGAAACAGGCAATGTGTGCGGCACCGGTCCTGAGGGCCCCAGACTTCTCCAAGGAGTTCATTGTCCAAACAGATGCATCAGAACATGGCATTGGGGCAGTGTTATCGCAACTGAATGAAGAGGGCCTGGATCCACCCGTAGTCTTCTTATCCAGGAGACTGCTTCCCCGGGAACAGAAGTGGAGTGCCATTGAGAGGGAAGCTTTTGCGGTGGTGTGGGCTCTGAAGAAGCTGCGGCCATACCTCTTTGGCTCGCACTTCCTGGTTCAGACTGACCACCGACCCCTTCGTTGGCTGATGCAGATGAAGGGGGAAAATCCCAAGTTGTTGAGGTGGTCCATCTCCCTACAGGGAATGGACTTCCGGGTGGAACATTGGCCTGGAGTGGACCACGCCAATGCAGACGGTCTCTCCAGGTATTTCCGCCTTAGTGATGAGGACTCCCAAGGGGTTGGGTAGTTCTCCCCACTTTCAGCTGGGGGGGACGCGTGTTAGACCTGTCTGGCTTTTTGGCGAAGTCCCTCCTAATTTTTATTTATTTTGTCCCCTTTTTGCCCCTCATACCCTTATTAATTTTTGTGTCTACTGACTTTTTGTAGGTGTTGGCCAAGGGGATAGGTGTTCTTTCTCCCCCTCATAATCTTTTACCTCAGGCCCAGAGGCCTGTTCTGACAGGAAAGTTGGCACCACCTAAAATGGTGGCCACCAACTGCCCCAACTGTCACAAACAGAACTTGGCCATAGCCTAACATAGGGCATTCCAGAACCTTCTGGTCCATTCTGGACCACTGAAGGGCAGCCTATATAAGGCGGAATGCGGGGCAGCCATTTTGTCTACCTGTGGAAGTCAGCTGGAGGACAGGCTGTAGCTGAGGGTGGGAAGAGGTTGGATTTAGGATTGACCTCCTGGACTGGGAAGCTACCTTATTGGTCCAACCCACTATTCCCCTGTTGGTTACCTGTCTTGGCCCCGCTGTGGGAAGTTACTGGAGACCCTGGGCGCCTAGCTTGCCCCTTGTCTGAATTATATAGGGGAAGTTCTCAGGAGAAGGAGACTGCAGCGCTGTTGAGCGCAGTCCTCTGCCCAGAAAAGGAACTTTAGGGAAGTGATTCCCAGAATACTTTTACAGAGGCTGAAAGGGTGAAGAACTGGTGAGGGGTTTATTGCCTTGAATCACAAGCATTTCCCCCCCTTGTTCCCTGTACCTGGCTGTCCTGACTCAAGTGAGCTCCCTGTGACTGCAGCGGGGGCTGGGAGCGTGCTCCACTCGAAGTGCCTCAGGGAACACTAGTTGTGTAATCGGGCCGCCTTTGTGCCTGTGACCCGTAGTGGCGGCGGACGCTGTGGTGGTAGGGTGATTTCTCTGCGCTGTGTCCTGCTAGCGCTGAACTGACCCGAGTAGCGAGGAAGCCAGTGTTGTGGGCGGGGTCGGAGGAAACCGAACCAAGCAGCCTCCAGCCGAAGCCACTGCTCACTCGCACATGCCCGGTCGCACCGCTTCCCTTCAGGAAGGCGGAGGCGGGACCAGGCGGGGAGGCGCCGAGCGCCGAGCGCCGAGCAGAGGCTGTGGCGTGTGTCATCGTCTTCCCCGCTCGAGCGCCTCACGAAGGGGCCGGCGCGAGCGGGAAGGAGGGGTTGTGTACCCCGTTTTGCCTCTACATCAGCCCCAAACCGTGCAGCGGACCGGAGGAAGATCGGCTGGGTAAACACGACCTGTGAGGAGCCACCGGTCAACAGAGACGCGTGGTGACTGATAAAGCGTCTCAGCTGTACAGTAAGGAGAAGGGGTCCTTGTGGGCTCGGTGTGGAAGGGGGAAGAGCGAAACCGGCCAGACACTAACAGTTAACTTGCTCCTCTCCCTTCAGCTGCAAACAGGAAGTGGGGATCAGTGGGAGAGTACAAGGTTGAGTCCAATATTGCTGGTACCTGTTCACCTGAAGGAGCCATTAGATCCCCATAGGAAGTGTGGGTGCTGTCACACAGGTCTGAGATCCTAAACCCCCCCCCTTTAAGGCTGCCCACTTGTTGTGGGGAAAATTACCTACAGTGGGAGGAGGGTTAGAGCACCACATTGTTTCTACACTTAATTAAATATGAGGATCTGAGGTAAAGGTACTAGAGTTGTGAAGCTGATATTTTTAGTTAGCCTTCCTGCCAGATCTGTAGCAACTGCTTAACTATATTGAATTGAATTTTCACCTCCTAAAAGGAGACTGTAACAGTAAAGTTTAACCAAGCATAGAGCTTAATGAGACGTTCTGCTAATTCTGTAAATGTGATGATTTGATACTTTTGAAAGTGCCTTTAATGATTCATTGACAAGTGTATTGTATTATTGAACAAAGTGATAATCTGCTAGTAATTTTAAAAGTTTAACTGCTGATTCTAAAAGTGGCCTGAAATGTTCTGAGCTATTTATATCTGACCACAAAGAGAATATTATTTTTATATAAAGCAGTACGTATTTTCTCACATTTTTGGAGTAGTGTTTTCTTTTTGAGTGATATTGCGTGGAATTACTTTTGGGTGGTCGGCAACCTTTACACTGAGCCTCTGTTATGCTAGTCTTGCCCTAGGCCAGGCTACCTAATTCCAACAAAGGGGTTTTATGTTATGAACTCGCTGACAAAGGCAATAGGAAGAGAATTTACATTGAGAACTCCATGACTAACACCACAGGAAGAGGATTTACATATTCAACTATTTGACATATGCAGTAGGGATGGGTTTTATATTGTGAACACTCTGTCAAATCTTAATACCAAGGTGTTTAGTTCAGATGTCCGTTTTAAAATCAGGACAAAGTAAATGTTGGTACTGTGAGCAAACAACATAATGTTCATTTCAAAATATATCTTGGGCCAAATATTTGATGGGCCTCTGTAGGCTGGGACCACATGTGTATGATCACATTGAAGTCAATATGTATACTTTATTCCTTTTTTAAATGTGATGACAAAGGTGGTAAACCTCTCATTTTATATTTAGAATGACCTAATAAAATCTTTAGACTTAACCTTGTTTATTATGAAAATCCTCATGTTTTCCAATTGGCTCATATAAAGCCATTGGTGGGGTTTAGGATTAGAGCCTGCTAGTGGTCAAATCGTCATTAGGCCCAGAAGGAGTTTGTTTAGTCACTTGCCGCGCCCATTCACATGATGTTTTATGTCAGCACCCACATAAACCTAGGGCAGACAATGCTGCGCTTTAGAAATACTGCTTGACTGATTGATGTGCAACGCAATGTCTGTTCTCATGCCGAAAATCGCATGTGATTAGAAACAATAACGTTCAGATTTTGGGGCGGATGTTCCTGTTCCAGTTTTGCTACTGGTGTTGTTATTGTTGGTTTTAGTTGTTGTGAGCCAACAGCACTGCCCTGAGGCTCTTTGGAAGTTGAAGGCTGCAACCCAGAACTTCTTCCCAGCTGTTTTTTTTCTATGTCTCTAGCTTGCTCAGCAATCCACGTCTTGTAGATTGAAACATTCCTGTCTGAAAAAGGTATGAAAATGTTCAGTAATTGTTTTTTATTTTTTTTTATTTTTATTGAGCAGAGCATTTGGTACATGGAATACATAATATACTTAAAATCATTATTAAAACCAGTTATACAAAACCGAAACGACAGCTTCTTAATACAAATTTGTTTTTTTAACCAAGCTATGGCTGTAGCAGCTAACCATATACTCATTCGAAAATTACCAATGTGCAAATTTGTCTAGAAAAAAGCAGCAATGAAAAAAGTTGCTATTGCATCTAAAGTGAAATACCAATAAAGTGCTAGTGCCTTATTATCGCCTAAAGCCATCATAACTGCAACATCATAGAAAGATATGGCGGTAGCGGCTGATAACATCGTTGACCAATAATAGAGAACACGTCATCCTATGAAGTACAACATCAAGAAAAGAGCTACTGCTTCTAAAGGGCCACATGAAAGAAAGTGCTAGTGCCTTATAATGAGAGCTGCTACATCCATTAAACAAAAGCGAGTGTTAAGGTCTCTCTTTTAAATGTTCAGTAATTGTTTATACCGTGGATCAAGAATTGTGGCACAGATGTAATCTTTTGATGCTGCCTTGTATTAACAGATAAGTGAAGAATTAAGCTCTCCAACAACTCATGCACATCTATTTTATTCATCCACACATACGTACATTTCAGACACCTCCTTTAGCTGTTCCTGTAGCAAATGGGATAGCTTAGTCCATGGTACTGTCCTCCTTGCTGACTTCCCATGTGAAAACCTCAAAAGGAAGCAACATCTCTGTCAGGCATTTGACTATGCCCCATTGGTCCATCTCAATGATGATGCCTTTGCATCCCCTCTTTGCGTGACACATTCGTTGATCGGTCTGCACTGCTCAAACAGACATTGCAACTTGTAATAAGTAGCATTCCAATGTGTTGGCACCTCTTGTATGAGTGATTTAACTGGCATTCTATTATAACACTGAATGATCCTCAACTGCTTCTGGGCTTTAAAAGAATGGCTGAAATTAGTGCAGATTCTTATGAAAGTGGACAGTACGTTGCTGACTCGTTTTTATTTTTTAGAAAGTCCTGTGCAATGATGTTTGAGGCAGTGCACCAAACACAGGACCCTGAGATAGCCACCATCTGACATGGCTTAAACTATATTACTGCCATTGTCCTGGCAACAAATCCAATGTTAAGCCCTCTGGGTCGAAGCCATTCAAAGACTTTTTTTTTTTTCAATCATATTTTATTGATTTTTCAAGATAGTAGCATTGGTTACATACATTGATCCTACTATTGTCATTGCATGTTATAACATATTCATATACTTCAATATGCATGCTTTAACAACCCTTTCAACAAAACAGGTCCCCCTCCCGCCTTGAGTTGTGCTTAAGTGAATGTATGCTGAGCTCTAGGTTCTGTTGGGTTAATGCAATATGTAGCTGTTATACAGCGTATGTGATGGCACCTATTATTGTTGCTCTAACTGTTCATTCTCCTCTCCCTCCCTCTCTGGCGTCGCCGGTTGTGGGGATCCCGCCTCGCTGTCATCTCATTCACCGGTTGTCAGTTCAGTCAGTAGGTTTTCCCATGCCCTGGCTCTATCTATGTGGCCAATACCTCTGCTGCTTCCCTGACGTAGGCAAGAAACTGTCATAATCCTCTTTGCCAACAACGCAACATATCTGCATCCTGCTAGTGCTCGCGGCTCCGCCCCTCCCACTCCCCAATGTTGCCTGATCCTTCTAGTGAGGACACCATGCAGCAGGAAATCGCCTGCTGGTAGGGCGTACGTTGCCATGAGCACTTTAAAAGGGAGGATTGTAGCGCCTTGATATAAATCCCCCAACACTTTCAGCCCTGCCTCTGCCCAGTCCTCTATTGTTAAAGTCACCCAAGATGTTTGCAGATGTATGGGATTTCTCCATGGCGAACATGTCTACTCTTGCATGCTTCCAAGTGCCATTAAATATTTCAGCAGTGTCAACACTTGCAGATATAATTTCTCTGACCCCCACAAAAAAGATCAAGTGTGCATTAATGCACATGCAATCAGAGGCTTTGTCTGTCACCAGGCGGATAGTGTGAACAGCACTCTGCTGCAAAACATGTTCAACTAATTCCAGCATAACGTGATGTACCACTGGAACAGCAACTCTGGCAAAATAGGTCTGGCTGGGAACCTTCCACTAAAGAAAAAGAGAGGTGGTCCAGCGCTAACATTTTAGGCAGCTTCCCGGTGTACAAATGGGCCCTTGGGGGGTTGCTTTCATACTGCCCCTCCTGCCTAAACATGCCAGGAATAGCAGCCTAGATTTTATTTCTTTTCTGGTGCCACTGATGGAGACGACTTCTTGAAAGCAGAAGGTGGTAGGCTCTATGTGCGTCTCAGCGGGGCAGTCACTGTATGCTCTTGCTTGACCTGACTCTGAGTATTGTGTCATTGCGATGTTGCTGATGTGAGTGATACTACTGCACTGTTGGGGACAGGACTGATTTGGGTAACGAAAATGTTACCCTCTACTTCACCTTCACCTTCCACCATGATCAAATTAGATTCCCTGTTCTCACCACCTACACGAACACCACTTGCAGTTATTTGGCTACGGTACGCTTCACAGCGTATTGAGTGGTGTGTTTGCAAATGGATTGTTTGGCCTCTGGTACCATAGTTTGTACCAAGCTTACCCTGACTAACAAAGTTTGCAAATGGAGCATATGGCAATGTTCCCAAACTGGGGAGATCAACGTTCTGACACTGGTGCCACTGCCAATGTCAGAAGAAGTGGCAGTAGGTAGGGGTTTTGATGTTTTCCTCTCTGCAGTGCCTACTCTAATGAGGTGGTTGTGGATGTAGCACAGCCGGGACCTTGCAAATATGGAAGCTGGCTGTGGTGGTGGTGGTATCTGTGCCACATCTCTCGGAGCAGATTGGGGTGGTGTAACGTCGGTCTCCACTGGGGCTGGGCTAACATCCATAATGACTGAGTCATCGTCATCCTCCTTTTCTTCATCCATAACTCAAAGGCTTTCGGGAACATTCCTTTTCACTCGCCTCTCCTGGCATATCTCAGACTGAGGCTGCATCCAAGTGGAGTCTTGATCATCAGAAAGGGAGCTTGGAGAAGAAGATGGTGAATTACCCTTCCTTTCTCTTTTTTTGTTTTTTTTTTCTTCTTTTTTTTTGTCCTCATTTGCCTTGCCCTCCTCTTAATTAGCCGCCAACCGCCATGCATGTCTTGCTTCGAGATACGAAGTGTTTTCTGTTACCTACTCGGTGACACAATTTCTGAGAATTGGCAGAATATGACCTTAAGACGTACAGGGAATAAGCAGGATCAGACCTGCACTGACTCCATCTTGGTATTAATAACCTGTAGGACCAACCATGGCACAGAGGAGGGGGCCTGGTCCTTGGAGTGATATGGCATAATCATTGGACTGGGGGGGGGGGGGCGGGAAACCCCGGCTGCTATTTCCACTGAACTAAAAAGGTCCCAAAAAGCCACGTTACGTATACTGCAAGATCTAGTCATATCCATCTTAGATGTTTCATGCATGGATGACATCCAGTTTGCGTGTGATGGTGCTGTATTTTCTATCCAGACTTTACATATCTGTCTCCTAGCCAGCAAAACTGCATAAAACAAGAAAGACCTTGCATGGCCGGTTATACTATCATCCCATCCAAAGATAATAAGTGGTAGTGTGATGGACACAGATATGTTTAGGATAGAATCTAGGGTTGCTTTCACTTCATCCCAGAACTGGGCTATGTAAGGGCAGTCCTTAAACATAAGGACATCCGAGGCCTCGATGTAATTACACTTATTGCATTTCTTGCCTGGGATAAATTTAGACAGTTTCAAAGGTGAGAGGTAGGCTCGATGTATCGTGAAAAAATGATTACGTCTCAGCCATGCAGGTTTAACGGTATTATATAGCAGGGTACAAGATCTTTTCCAAATTTCTATACTTTGGGCACCCAATTCTTCTCCCCACAATTCCTCCGGGAGAGTGAACTCTCCATCAGCCTCCTCTAGCAAATTCTAGTACCACTGCGTCACCTCTTTACCCCCCCTTGTCGTTCCACCAACTGTTGTTCTATGGTACTATACTTCCCAACTGTTACCCCTGACCTACCGAGAGCTTTGACCCAACTATCTAATTGTATAAACTTAAATCTAGAAAACTCAGGGCCCAGCTGTTCCCGTAGCTCCTCCCAAGACCTCAAGGACTTTCTTTCCAGCAATTCTCCCCATCTTGTTATTCCTCCATCCCTCACCGGAATTGCTAGTCTGTCTTTCAGACATACCGGCAAGGCCGGGGAGTCCCAGATAGGTGCATAGTTTGAAAAATACGGCAAACCTAGTCTTTTCCTTATCTGTAGCCAGGCTTTTGCCTGGGACATAAGGATTTTTAACTTGACTTTTTTTAAAGTATTTTTGGTCCCCAAATTTAAACAAAAATCAGTCGGTTGGTAATGTAGCACCGACCAGCATGGCTTTAAACATTGCCCCAGCAGATGTATTAGATGGTGATTTTAAAAGCATTCTGGAATGGGACAACTGAAAAACCCATGCATAATACTGCAAATCGGGCAAGGACAGCCGCCCCTTTTCCCTCCTCCTCCTCAACTTCTTCCATGCCACTCTCGCCGATTAATACTTCCGAATGAAGGAATGTATCTCTCTCTGGCACTTATCCAAGGTTTTACCATCAAAGGCCAGGGGAATGGTGTTAAAAATGAATGTAAATTTAGGAAGGATAGACATCTTTATCAGACTCACTCTGCCTAATATAGTTAATGGAAGATTGGACCAAGATTTTAACAGTTTTCTACACTCATTGTACACTCTCTCTAAGTTGACTTGAGCGATGCCTCCAACATCTTGAACCACCCGGATACCCAGATATCTCATTGAGTTGGTCACATCCAGCTGTAAGTTGGGGATGTTCCATGCCATGATGTCAGTTTTACTAGCATTTATCTTGTACCCCGAGATACGACCAAACTCTTCAGCCCTCTTAATAACCGCCGGGAATGATGTCTCCGGGTCAGATGTTAAAATAAGAATGTCGTCTGCATAGAGTGCGACCCGCCTCTCCCACTCCCCAAATCTGAATGATGGAATATTTTCATCTCCCCTTAAAATTTCTGCGAACGGTTTGATGTACAAATTGAAGAGGAGGGGAGAGAGCAGGCAGCCCTGTCTTGTACCCCTCAAAATTTTAAAGGAGTCTGACAATGCACCATTAATTAGCAACCTTGCTGTTGGAGCATTGTACATAAGGGATACAGTCCGACAAAAATTCTCACCAAAGTTAAACTTCTTCAGAACTGCAACTAGATAGGGTCAGTTGACCCTATCAAAAACTTTTGTCACATCCAGGGTGAGTGTAGCCAATGGAAGTGAAAAGGTCAAAGCAATATCTATTGCCCCCACCAAATCGTACGTCAGGTCAGATAGCTGGCGCCCTTTGATAAATCCCTTCTGATCCTGATGTACGATTTCCCCTATTACTGAACCCAATCTAGATAACATAATGGAAGCAAAGATCTTATAATCACTGTTCAGTAATGATATTGGGCGATAGGACCCGCATAAGGTTGGGTCCTTTCCTGGTTTGGGGATCAGTACTATGGTCGCCTCGCCCCAAGATCTTGGGGGATCTTGCCCCTTCCTTAAGATTCCATTGAAGAGGGCAGTCAGAGTAGGGGCAATAACATCTCCCAAGGCGCCATATATTTCACCTGGTATCCCGTCAGGACCTGCCGCCTTTCCATGCTTAAGTAGCCTAATAGCTTTCCTAACTTCGGCCTCAGATATTTCCATCTCCATACCTTCGCTCTGTATTGATGAGAGAGACGGTAGAGAGATCTGGTCCAACCATGTATCCCTTGCCAACTGATCATCCGGGGTATCTTCCCTATATATCCCCTCAAAGAATTCCCTAAATGCAGTACCTATCTCCTGATTAGAAACCCTGGCTGTGCTCTCACCTTCAACCTTGATTTCTCTGATGTAATTTTGGGCTTGATCTGCCTTAACCTTCCACGCCAATATCTTGCCCGCTGCCTCTCCGAATTCAAAATAGGAGATCTTGCTCGCCTCTCATCTCTTCGAGACTCTTTCTTGTAGTTTGCTCTCTAATTGATTTTTCAGTTCACCCAGGTTTTTTTGGTCTTCGGGTGATCCAATTGATGCCCCAAGCCTCTGCTCAATCTTCTCCATTTCCTGCTCAAGATTTTTAATCTTCCTTCGATACATACTATGCCGGTAGGAGGCTCTGCTTGTTATGCATCCTCTCAGAAATGCTTTCAGAGTCTCCCATACCGTATCAAGTGTTGTTGAATCTAAATTTACATCCAGAAACGAAGTTGTTTCACTCACCAGATATCTAACTTCCTCTTGTTCTAATAGGATAGTATGATCGAATGACCAAGATGGATGTTTAGTTTGAGCTATAAGTTTGAGAGCAAACGAAAGAGCTGAATGGTCCGATAGGTTAGAGGGAAGATAGTTTATCCCAGAAAGGGAATTTTTAAGACAATAACTAAATAGCGCGAAGTCGATTCTTGACCTATGTTTATTGCCCGCCTTTTCTCTCCATAAGTCTGCCAGACCCAGCTGTGCCATTATTCCTTTAAGGGACTGTCTGGATTTGGAAGGCATGTGGGCTCTAGAGTTAGTAGATTTGTCCAATTTTGGGTTTAGTACAATGGTAAAATCCCCGGCTCAAATGATTGGAACTTGGGAGGTCATCAGATCGTTCCTTATTATCTCTAAGTAAGACGGATCATCAATATTAGGTTCATCGTACCCGACTAGGTTACACACCCAACCGTCAATGGACATATTCACCAAAAGCCATCTTCCGCTCTGATCTTCCTTGTACTCTAGGCACTGAGCCTTTGCTGATTTTTTGCATATAAGGAGTATTCCTCTTATGTTGGCATTATGATCAGTACTGATAAATTTGTCTATCCATCTCTGCTTTTTTAAAATTATTTTGGCCTCAGCTTTTAATAGATGTGCTTCCTGGATGACAATGATCTGTGTGGGGGAGTCTCGTAAGTATTGTAGAATACGCTCTCTTCTACCCCGCACACGCAGACCATTGACATTCCATGACAAGAATTGAACAGAGGTCATCGTCTGGTGTCTATCTTCATTCCCATTCCCTACCACCTCAAAATGATTTTATTTTCCCAAAGTTGGCAGTATACCCTACTAGGGCACAAAACAAATCTTGGAAGGCCTGACTCCTGAGGATTTTTTGAACTTTTTAATCTTTTCCCCTCCCCCCTACCCCCTCCTCCCCACCCTTGAAGAACCCTCCCATACTTACTCCGACCAGCTGTGAGGCCGGATTTGGTGGAAATGGTGTTGTAAGACGAAAATCCTACCCTTCCTTTCTCTTGATGGAGATCTGGAAGACAATAGTTCTTCTGAAAGAGCGGCTTCTTCTAATTCCTCAGCATGAAGCTTAATATCTTGAAGTACTCCTACTATTGCTGGCTGAGGCTGTTGTTGTCCACTTAGCTGAGTTTTTAGCAGTGATTAGGTACTACTTTGCAAAAGAGATAACTCCAATTTAACATCCCTGCTTGAAAGTGTAGCTGTGATTACAGTGGCTGCCTTCTTGTCAGACATGGACTTGGGCCTAGGTTGGATGTGGGCCCGCTGATGCAGGAGTGCTGCTCCCAGCTTGCTCCCTGGGGGAAGGTGCGGCAGGCACGCATTTTTGACCAAAAAAATGCCTGGGGCGATATACCAGTGATGGTAAGCTCTTTCTTATCACTGGCCACTTTCTTGGTAGCACCTTTCTTTGGGGCCATTTTGAAGCTGTCAGTTGGCAGTAGCACTGAGCTTCAGAATCTGATGAGATGTTTGTGCTGTGTGGTAACACGTCATATCATGCACAGGCCTTTGGTCTGGCAGTGCTGTGGGCGATGTCTCTTCTCTTTTGCACATAAAAAAACAAACAAGAAGAACATCAGTGAAATGTGGCATAGTTACAATCAAATTAGTAGTACATACAATAGAATTTAGTGTGGTTACTGAAGTTATTAATAAGTAACAATACAGTGTATCCATTCATAAAACCACACCAACATAAACTTTCATGTAAACTCAGAAAGGCTAAGAAAGATCAACAACATAGAGAAGTAACTGTTTGCTTTATGTGCATCAAGTTGGGATGTAGTACCCAGGGAGGTGCAGGTGACAATGGAATAATCCTTTGAAAATGATTGCTGTTGTGCAGCTATGTGCCTAGGGCAGAAATGGGGTTGATGGATGTTAGGAAAATGTGAAAAATAAAATAAAAAAATGAAAACAAAAATGTTTTTAAATATAATTGCAGATGTACTAGGGGACTACCATGAAAAAACCATTGGGATTTGGGAGGCAAGGAGTGGTGCAGGTGAGAAATGCAAATAAAGTATGTAATAATATAAAACATTTTTCATACAGTAGATTTAGTCTGAGCATTGAGCTACAAGGCCTCAACCATATTAATTTATTAAACTTATATCAGAGAAAAGTAAATAAAAATGAGCACAAACAATAAAGGCTTTGAAAGCTGATGGTTGCACAAAATGGCCACATGGTCAAACAACAAGCAAAGAGGCATGGGCACAACAAAGAACACATTCAGACCTATGGCAAAAGCACACTGGCATACTACACAAATGGCCCCCAGCCACAAGGTCAAACAACCACATCAAATAGCAAGGAGGCATAGCTACAACAAAGAACAAATGCAGTCCTATGGCAAAAGCACACTGGATGGCTACACAAAATGGCTGCCAGCAAAATAGTCAAACAACAATAACAACTAGCAAGGAGGCATGGCTACAACAAAGAACATATGCAGGCATATGGTGAAAGCACACTGGCAGGCTACACAAAATGGCCACCAGCCACATGGCCAAACAACAACAACCAGCAAGGAGGCATTGCCCCCCCAAAGAACACATGCAACCACATGGTCAAACAACAAGCAGAAGGTATGGAAAACAAAGAACACATGCAGACCTATGGCAAAAGCACATTGGCTGCCTACGCGAAATGGCCAGACACATGTTCAAACAACAACAAACAAGAGGCATGGCCACACAAAGAACACATGTATGCTGTTGCAAAGTCATCCTGTGCCCTGGGCACCCCCCGACTTTTTGCTGACTGGAACTGACTGACTCTGACTGACCCTGGGCTATGTTTAACCAGGCCCAGGGCCAGTGCCAAGCTGAAAGGAACACATTAGAATACAGTTAAGACACCCAACATACACTAGGGTACACCATGGTATGGTGGGGTACTCCTGTAATTGGCATGACCTACCCCATAAGCCCCTAGTATGTAATAGGGCAGGGGATTGAAACTCCCTAGAAGTCTCCAGTATCCTGGGGCATGGCAGTTTAGAAGCCAGCAGATTCTCTGCACCAGCGTCTGTGCAGTGCTGAAGCCTGAGGTCAGTTTAAAAGCAGCCCAACATACACTAGGGTACGCTATGGTATGGTGGGTTACTCCTGTAATTGGCATGACCTACCCCATAAGACCCTAGTGTGTAATAGGGCAGGGGATTGAAACTACCTAGAAGTCTCCAGTATCCTGGGGCATGGCAGTTTAGAGGCCAGCAGATTCTCTGCACCAACATGTGTGCAGTGCTGAAGCCTGGGGCCACTTTAAAAGCAAGAACTGCTGGCCAGGGCAGCTTTTAAACCTTAAATTGTGCCCAAACTCGACTTTGGGGGTAGGGGCCCTTAAAAATGAAAAATCTACCATGTTGTTATATATTAGGGACCCCAGGGTCACCCCTAGGTAACCCAGGGGTGGGGGTCAGTTATCTATAAGGAGCGCCCTTATAAAATTAGTTTTTATATGCCTAGGTAAAGTGAAATTTTACATTTCACTCCCCACATTGTAAGAAAGAGCTGCTCAAATTCGACTTTGATGCTAGAAGAATCGGGTAAGGATGATCTGCAATATTTCTGCAGATTCAGAACCCCTGAAGACTCCCTTAGTCGCACAGGGGGTGCGGGTCCCGTAGAAATTAGGGAAATACTTATTAAATATGGTTTATAAGCCCTGGTTCTTGAAAAGTGGCCAACGTCATTTTCCCCATTGCATACCCCATGGCCCATAGGTTAACATGGTAGGAAGTTATTGATTAATAAATATTGATAGGAGAGGACTAGCCGGACCATTCAAAGACTTCCCAGAATGGTGGTAGTAAATCCACCAATATTATATTGTTGAATTTCTCCTAAAGTGTACATACAAGAAGTTATGAGACTTTCTTGTTTGTAAGTCCAAATTCAGGCTTTCAGTGGTCTGCCCTGATTGGCCAGAGTTAAGTGGATTAGCCAGTTTTCTGGGAGGGCAGTGTGCTGGTCTATAGGAATGCCAGGCCAGGAGGTGGTGTTGTAAACTATGCTCTTCAAAGGCAGAGGAGAGGCCTGGGCTTCAGCTCCACTCTGACAATATTGACCCAGAGTCAGTGCTAGGCTTAAGGAAGGTATGTGTAGATGGTAGGGGGAGAGTCCATGGAAATAAGCCATCCCAGGGGGTGTGTTCAACCAGCTCTTACCTCCTTGCTGGAAAATCAGCCATTATGGATTTGGAAGAATGATGCACTCTGAAACAAACTAATGCCACACTCTACAGGATGTGGTCATAACTATGAGGAGTTGCCCTGCTCTTATTGGTCAGCAGTGAACTGGTGCTTGACCCAGAGAATTTTGAATAAGTATCTGAGAGGGGCAGAGCCCTCCAGATCTTCTGCTTGAAACTTACTGAAGCAACAAGTGCCCTGCTGAAAAGATGTTGCTGTGCAAGGAACTCTAAGGCCTTACCTCTGAAGACTGCACCAAGTAAAACTGTGGATTACCTTGCTGCCAAAGGACTCAAGAGTTGAACTCCCTGCAAGCTACAGGTTAACAGAGCTCACCTGGACAGCCCCACAAAGAATTCAAAGCCTGGAGTACCAGTGGATTTGTAAGGGTTTTGTTCAAGTGGATTGCGGAATTGAAGTTTCACACTTTCAAGGACCCTCTTGGAGATTCCAGAACCTTGGATTGTGTGTTGGATACTTTAGGACCCGCAAGCAGACGCCAGAAATGTGTTCTAACTGGACCCCGCTTGAAGAAGGCGGCCCACTACAGTGGTGAGAAAATTCTTCAGAACAATTTATAAAGGTGTGTCCCTGACAGAGAAAAAGAAATGACTTAAAGGGGCACTGTTGGTTTCTAAGCACTAGAAAGTGACTAATCTTTAAAAATTCATATCTCTGGTTCCCTACAGTGGATTATTTTAGTTTTGGTTTCATTTGAAAGATAAACATATTACCTATTTTTATAAATTAGTGTTGGATTTATATTTTGTGTTGTGTCTTAATTATATACTGAAATGGTGTTTTAAAATGCTTCACATACCTGTCTTTGAAGTTAAGCCTGTCTGCTCGCAGCAACGTTACCAAGGGTTGAGCATAGGAATAATTTTCTAAGACCTATGCTCGGTCCTATTATGTGTTAGTGGCCTTATTGCCATGGCAGGCCTATATTTACCCCTACCGATAACCCACTTTCCAACATATGCCTATGGCAAAATCACACTAGCTGGCTACACAAAATGGACGCCAGCCACGTAGTCAAACAATAATAACAACCAGCAAGTAGGCATGGCCACAAAAAAGAACACATGCAGGCATATGGCAAAGGCACACTGGCTGACTACACAAAATGGCCGCCAGCCACATGGTCAAACAACAACAACAACCAGCAAGGAGGCATGGCCACAATAATTAACACATGCAGCCACATGGAAAAACAATAAGCAGGAGGCATGAAAAACAAATAACCCATGCAGGCCTATGTAAAAAGTGGACTGGCTGGCTACACAAAATGGCCGCCAGCCCCATGCTCAAACAACAACAATAACCAGCAAGATGGTATGGCCACAGCAAAGAACAAATGCAGGCCATTGGCAAAAGCACATTGGCTGCCTACGCAAAATGTCCACCAGCCATGTGGTCAAACAACAATAGCAGCAAAGAGGAGGCATGGCCACAACAAGGAGCACATGCAAGTCTATGTCAAAAGCACACTGACTGACTACGCAAAATGGCCACCAGCCAACTGGCCAAACAACAACACTAATCAGCTAAGAGGCGTGGCAACAACAAAGAACACATGCAGGCCTGTGGAAAAATTACACTGGCTGGCTATACAAAATGACCGCCAACCACATGGTCAAGGAACAACACCTACCAGAAAGGTGGCATGGCCACAACAAAGAACACATGCAGGCCTATGGCAAAAGCCACCGGCTGGCTATACACAAAATGGCCACCAGCTACTTGGTCAAATAACAAGCAGGAGGCATGGAAAACAAAGAACACATACAGGCCTACGGACACTGACTATACAAAATGTCCCCTGGCCACTTCACATGAGTAATAAAGACGAATGGTGGCCTACGGTAAATACACTCCCACTCTGGCCATACAAAGGAGGCATGGTAACACAGGAGAAAACAACATTAATTCAGCAATGCTAAAAATCTAAATTAACTGGGCTAAACAATTTTACAACCACACGCAACCTCCAAAGGCATCAAAAATATTACCCCACCTATAAATTGTTTGCAGAAACAAATGTGAAATTCCCCCCAAAAACACATTTTGTAATTGAATCCAATGCCATCCATGACCTAAATAATTTTTCGATTCAATGGACAACACAGAAACTGTTGTTTCATGCATTCATGACTAGTGCTGGTCCTACTGGCTGGAAGGCTACATTGGCAGACTAGACCACATAGAAGCTTAAATGAATATTGAAAATGTATTAAAGAAATGTACAGCACTGTGCAACATTTTTCCTTCATAAAAGAATAAAAATGACATGCAATGAAAAACTAGGCCCTACTGAAACTGCAGGCGATCCACCACAATACATTTTAAAAATCAAATAAAAGTACAAATCAATCCTGGTGCATGCCCTCTATCAAACAAACAGTTTTTGAACAAAAACAATGTCTTCAAATCCAATAGTATATATTTTCAGCAGACAAACGGAGTGATCCTTCCAGCTCCAAATCCAAATGATTAGTGACCAGGAGGTGGACAAAGCACTGGTAGGAGTCTGCTGGGCAGGAACAGAAAATTGGCGTCTGTGGGGCACTTCCTCCTTGTTGAAAAAAAGTACATTTAAAAAAGGGCCCGTCGCACAAAAAAACAAGGTGATTGGTCCATTTGAGAAAGTTTTTAACTCAAATTGTCTTTTTGATAAGATTTAGCTGCTCCTCATAGAGAGAATCTTCTTGAGGTTGCAGCAGCGGTCAATCGTGCTTAATCGCATTCGCCTATGACACAAAAGAAGAGCTGGAAGTCGCTGGTGCGGACTACAGTGACTTCTTGCGGGTAGCTAGAAAATCTCATGGGTATTTGCGAGTGCCTGGGACGTCTCACCGTGCTCCCCCCACACGCAAAATTACATTATGAGCGCACCAATGGAAAAAAACTCTGCTCTGTTGCAGAGTGCAGAGTTTATCGGAGAACGCAGAGTTGCTGAATTACGCAAACTCCACGAGTGGGGAAGAGTTTTACGCCCAGGCCTAATTGTCACACAGAATGTCAAAGATAATGGCAACAGGTTAAATTTCCAGGGTTAGTTGCAGCATGTGATATTTCTTTAGTGTAAATGATTTGCAACCTAGTTAATCTGCAAGTTGCCATTTGCCTTTCCTTCTGAAATCTTGTCAACATTTGCCATTTTGATTATAACTATTAGGTTTTTTTTAATTAAAGTATGTTTCCAGTTTAAATTAAAAGAACTGTCTCATTCCCTGATGTATTGAATGGTAATTTTGTGTTTCTGTGTTCTGAATGTCTAGTCCAAAGCACCTTCCTGATTCAGCTGTGGACTACTCTGACTAGTTACCCTTACAAGAAAGTACTATAAGTGGTTCTTGGTACCCATTTTGAGGATCTGGGAATGAAGGCCCTAGAACACCAGAAGAAAAAGATGACGATTCAAACAGTTAGAGCTAGTAACTGCAGATACCCTGGGACCTCCTAATCCAGATTTTTCAGAATCAATAGGAAGAGTTTTTACCTTGTGAATTCCCTGATGCATACAATAGCAAGGGGTTTTACACTTATAACACCCTGCCAAACATCATAGGAAGCGGCTTTAACATGTAAACTATCTGACAGAAGCAGTACCAAACTATTCTACTTTGTCGGCCTTCTGCCAAATACAATAGCAAGGGGGTTTATATTGTGAACGCCATAACAAAACCAATAAAGAGGGGCTTTACACAATGGTGGCCAATAGTTTTATCAGAGAGGGGGCAGGGACCACACATGCACAAATGCACACACACAAACATCCATGCATCCACACACACAGCCATTAACATCACTTACTCACACATACACCTACATTCATACTTACATGCATGCACGCACATATGAAACATAAATAAACACATAACACTTACCTTCACTGTAGAAAGGGAAGCCTCAAGCTCCAAGAGGGCTGGGACTGTTCCTTCCCTCATTGCCTATGGTCAGCCAATAAGTGTTAGGCAGCAGTCCCTTACTTGTCAGAGGGTGGAATGGGTCAGTGACACTGCTGACCCCATCCCACTCTGTGACAAGATGTCACAGACAGATTGATGCTCTGCCCAGGGCTATTCAGGGCTTAAAACTTAAGTGCTCAGGTCCGAGGCACCCCCTCATCACTAGGGGTGGGCCTTGAGGCACTAATGGCAGGCTGAGAAGTTCACTTCCACCAGGCTAGGAAATCCTCAGCCTGGCAAAGTTCAGCTCAGGCAGCCAGGAGCATGCATATTTAGCGCATGACTTGAACAAGAAGAGTGTCTGTCAGGCTGACCTTTGCGCAGCCTGACAGACACTCAGTCAGTGTTTATATTGTGAAACTTTTTGACAAAAATGCAAGGAATGAAGTTCATAGTTTGAACTCTTTGAGAAATGCAAGAAGAAAGGATTTTACATTTAGAGCTAGGTTACAACTACAATATGCAAACTTCCTGTGACAGATACCATCGGTAGGGCCTGCACATGATTAATAGACCTTCTGACACAGATTTCTAGTTCAGGTGCTGTTAGAGAGGTCTCTATTTCATTGTCTATACTTGTGATTTTTTTAGGTATTTAGTTGTGTGTCAAATAAAGTAACTTGTTTTATAAGTAAACACACTGGGTATTGATTAATTAAAATTTATTGTATTGTGGACTCCTTTAAATTCCTTAAATTTCATTCAACCCCTTTAGTTGATATAGGTGTTTCTTTTGGATTTACTAGTATTTTCTGCATATGCTGTTCATGCTCAGGTCCTGTTGCAACAAATGGGAGTAAGTCAAATACTGGCTTTAAACTTCAGAAATGCTTTAATTTAATCTTATTTTTGATTACCAGTAGGCTGTTGAATCTGAATGCTGATAAAATGATTGTGCCGGGAATCATTCTTAGACCTGGACCGCCTCTACTATAACCAAAAATTCGCTGAAATTCTGCTCCTCACAATTTTGAGAGCCAGCTTCTGCACCTGTAGCACCAGAAACTAGTTTCCTAGTAGGGCAAACCTGCCAGTAAAATCGCTTTAGGAAAGGGCTGCATTGGAGGTGAGACCCGTTTCCTAGCCCAACCCCCAGCCACTGCACAGAGCAGAATTAGCATGCAAGACTCCTCCTGCATCTTTCCCTTCACCACCCTCCCACCCACCTTCTGTGCCTAGTGCCTCACACACCCATGGAGAAGTGTGGCTCAATGGTTAGAGCGGCAGACCCTGATGCAGAGGTCTAGCCCGGTACCAGGGTTCAAATCCTGCCTCTGCGTGTCTTGGGCTCAATTTCCTCGGACCTGATAATTCTCGCCTCGGTGCCTATTCTAATCATGGGTCCAACTCTAGGCAATAGCTTGCTTAATCTCCACAACGGCCCCAACAACGCTAGGATGCCTGGCTTCACCTTGGGGGTGCCCAGGAGTGGGCACCTCACAGGGAAAAGCTACGAAGGGTTCCACAGCGGTATGCGTACAAGCGCCGAAATACCCTCAGGGTCGATTTGTGCGCTATACAAGTACTACTACATTTACATTTACATTCACCACATCCTCAGCTAAGCAGGTAAATGTGTGCATTAAACCATGTGAAACTGGGACTTATTTCTGGAATCCTGTCTGGTACAACTGTGTTCACATTCACAGAGTTATTCCCTATTTCCAGGAGTTTATCTCATAATAGGAGTAAATATATGTGGAGATATCAGTCAGAAATGGTAATTGCGACTACTTGGTAGTATGGAGGAAGGAGACATCGACCCTGGTGTGCCGTAAGATAATCCACTACCTCCTGCGTGACTATGCTGCACTGGATGGATCAGATGAGGACACTGACGACGACTGAGGACCCAAAGGGCACCCTTCTACCCTTACATGGGGGGGCCTGGAGTGGCCACTAACCTGTTTTGTCCTTTTTTTTCTTTGTACAGGAACCGGTTGGCAACAGGGGAGCAAAGAAGTTGTATGAAGACAGGTGGAATAAATGTAGTTATTTACTGTATGTATTTATCTAACATGACCTTTTCCCTTCACATCTAAAAGGTCAATGGGATAGCTTCTGCAATTGTTGCCAAGTATGTTACCAATGAGTGACAAATAGATAGGGTGTTGTGAAAGGTGACGATTGATCACTTTGAGAGAATCTATTCCACAAACTACCAGGTAGAGGAAGAAAAGATTCACGAATATTTTGCGAATTTAGAGATTCCTAAAATCTCGGAATACCGGAAGATACAAATAGATAGGGAATTAACTGTTTTAGAAATTCGTACAAGTATCAAGGCGACCTCTGGGGGAAAGGCTTGTGGTCAGGATGGGTACCCTATAGAGTTCTACAAAGTATTTCTTGCTGAATTAGAACAACCTCTATTAAAATTATTTAACCATATAAAATTAGGAGGTTCGGTTCCTGGGGCTTTCAAAGAATCGACAATTATATGCTTTTTAAAAAAAGATAAAAAAAAGGAGGATGTAAATTCATACAGGCCAATTAGCCTTTTGAACTCCGATTACAAAATACTTATGAAAATATGGGCAGAAAGATTTGTCCTGGCAGCTCAGGAAGTAATCCATCATGACCAGACCGGATTTATTGCAGGACGTTATATGGCCACAAATACGGAATACCTAATTCAGGCCTTGGACTATCTGAACACCAATTCGCTGCCAGCTTGTATTTTAATGGTTGATGCCGAAAAGGCATTCGACTTGGTAAATTGGGACGCCCTATTTTATTCCCTTGGACAATTTGGATTCCCGGTTCAGATAATTAAGATGTTACATAATATATATTCTGGAGCCTCTGCTCAGGTAATAATTAATGCACAACAGGCCGGCAGGATCAATGTAACCAGGGGCACTAGGCAAGGCTGCCCTTTATCTCCCCTGCTTTTTACTTTTTCCATTGAGCCCTTGGTGGCAAGGATTAGGGATAATGAAGCTATCACGCCCCCCATCCTCGGCATGTCTAAACTAAAACTTTTTGCTGACGACATTATTCTTTATCTTGCTCCTGAAAAGGGGGTGGTTGAGAACTTATTGAAAGAGTTTAAAGCTTATGAAAAGATTGGGGGATATAAGATAAATGCTAAAAAAACTGAAGTTCTTGCTTTAAATACAGATATAGGATTTCTCCCTAATTTCTTGCAAGCTCAAGCTGCAAAAAGAGACCCAATAAGATATCTGGGTATTTTTGTAACTGCAGAGTATGATATGCTTTTAGAACTAAATTACACGAGAATGAAAAATAAAATCAAGCATATGTTATATAAATGGCTCTTGTTACCCCTGACAGTGATTGGTAGGGTGTCAATGGTTAAAATGTCAGTTCTGCCTCTACTTATATTTTTGTTTACTAATGTACCGTTAAAAATTTATTTGTCTTTCTTTAAAGAATTAGAGACAATGTTAAGAGGATTTATTTGGGGTAATAAAACTCCTAGAGTTAAACTCCCGGTGGTGCAACTCACAATAGATCAAGGAGGGTTAGCGCTACCCCACTTAAAAACATACTACGAAGCTGCATTCTTCGATATAGTGGCAGGTCTTTTAAGGGTGTATCAGACAAGAGACAATTTCTTTTTGGAGAAGATGGTCCAAGAAGCAGGGTCTCAAATCCCTATTTCTTTAAAGACCGCAAAACTCCCCCAAAAATCGAGGTATAAGACGCTGAAAGAATATACTACGCGCTTATTGCTGCTTTTTAAAAAACATGGTTCTGATGGTTCCCAATATCTAAGTTTGTTTGAATGTAGTAAAATAGGACTTCCGTTAAGTTTCTCGAAGATTAAAAAATGGGAATTGTGTGGGTTTCGGGAATTGAGAGACTTGCTAGTCCAAAATAGGGTTATTAGTTGGCAAGAGGTGATAATTAGATCCAACATTTTAAGGCGACTGTCCTTTTTTGAATATCTTCAGATCACTCATTTTATTAAAAAGGAAGGAAGTGGCTTGTTGAATACCCCCAATAATTTACTAAATAATCTTTATGGTAGGAAGAGCAGCGGGATAGGGCAGTGGTATAAATTGCTCCATGGCTCTGGCCAATCCCCACTCATTGTTAAACATCTGAATAAAGTAAGTCTCTCGACCCAGTGCTTTTTTTCCTTCAAAGATTGGGAGGCTCTCTGTTTACTGGGAAACAAATCCTTGCGTGCTGCCAACTATAAGAGGATGGCCTTTCTGTCTTGTTGGCTAGCCTATTATACGCCAGAGGCTTTGGAAAAAATGTTTCCTGGAACAGAAAATAAGTGTTTTAGATGTTTAGCACATGGCCAGGGGGGATGGTATCATATTTTTTCGCCTGCCCGACGTTGGAGCCATTCTGGAAAGAGATATTCGCGCAAATTGAATTGGCCATTGGAAAACCATTTCCGCCAACGGTAGAAGTAGCCTTGTTTGGAATAAGCAAGGATAGAAGCAATATCAACAAATCGGAGGAGGTATTTATATTTATATCATGCGCGATTGCCCGCTCTTTAATACTACAAAACTGGAAATCAAGGGAAATTCCATCACTTATAAAATGGTTCAATAAGATGAGGAGAACCTGTCTTTTTGAAAAAGCATATGCGGGCAGAGTAGGTTCTATTAAGAGATTTGAAAGGAATTGGAAATATTTTGGGGATTTGGATCAACTGAAGGAGGGATGAGCAGCAAAGAAGAATAAAGATAAAGAAAGGGTTAGTTCAATTAAAAGCACTAGCACTTCTTTTGGTTATCGCTGTATCATAGTTCTTTGCACATGCAGTAGCACTTTATTGTAGGCTTTTGCACTTTTTTACAACAACACTTTATAAATTGCGGATTTTGCACAGTCCCTTCTAGATTAAATCATTATCTGTATTCCCTTTTTTTGCTGTGCTCGATGAATCTCTTCCCCTTTTCCTAATTCTCATGTCTGATATATATTTGTATATAGATGTCTTTCTTCTTTATTTATTTATTTAAAACTGTAAAGATGCATTGTACCACTGATTAACCATTGCTATGTTCAATAAAAAATTTATAAAAAAATAAATAAAAAATTGATGTATCTGAACCAGTAACGACGCCCTGACAAGAGGAAAAAGAAACAAAATTGCGACTACCTGGAATCTCTGTACATCTTCAATCCTGACTCGTAACCAAGGCCTTAGTTGTTTTTTCTCTTGCAAAGAAGACATATTTTTGCAGTCAACATTTGGAATTATATAAAATAAAATGGGACAATATGCGTATACTGGATTCAAACCGATCTCTATGACATGATGTCTGTAGCAGTTGTCATTTTGTGCCCATATGCATGATGAATGCATTTCCTCTTAGTGTGCAAGCAGGATCTCATATATTGCTGTAGACAATACATATATAGTTTAGCTACTCCACGAGATTTTATTATTAAACGCCATGGAATGAGTTACATTACATATTCATGCTATCTAATTTAAAACAGTTTGAGTTTCTGACATACACTACCTGTGACTAGAGTGCTCTTCCGAGGCACAGTGTTTTTTGTGTTTGTGCAGCAAATTAAGGTCACCTTGCTTTAGCCTTCCTGACAGCAAAGGCCTCCTAATGCATTGTTGGACAGAGGGAGGACTTCAGACGCAGAGTAATTGATTGCAACATGGGTGGAAGAGGAGGGAATTAAGCAGGTGTCCTTTATGTGTGAAAGCCTGTTCATTGTATATTAATGAGTTTCTGGGCCTCAGAGAAGCTTGGAACTGCTGTCAAATTCATAATTTACCAAAACATGTACTAGCCCAAACAACAACTCTCAAGTGCCAGTCTTATGAAGTAATTGCCATGCAAAAAGCATGCTACAGCTGACTGAATCTGATTGAATCGTAGCACAAAACATGTGGACGTCTTTCGAAAAATACAGAGGCTTATTTACAGAAACTATTACAGAAACTTTGTACCAATAGTCTAGACTTAGAGGATGATTATTGCCTTTCGAATAATGATCATCGGATGTGGCTATCACACGAATTTTTCTATCAAAATATACTTATTTAGTCAGTCGCTATTCCACGGGAAAGATTTATAAAAAGATAATGCACTGGACTTATACTTTACCTTTGTAGTATCAGTAGATATGTCTAATTATACCCAAAAAAGGTGAGAAACGCGCTATTTGTAAACAAAAGAAAAAACGAAAAAGTGGTAAATAGGTGTACCGTCTTCAAAGTTTGTCTCTAATTTATAGCAGAATGGCCGAAAACAAGCCCCTCAATATTTCCTTGGCAAGCCTTGTGTAGTATGTCACACACCCATTCAATGTATGTGAAATTTTACGCAGACCTATGGGTTTCAACTTTCACTGATTCTGTTTTAATTCCACAGAATCTCTTCTGAGCTGTCTTTGAAGTCCTACCACTCTCTTGGGTTGGCCACACAGATCCACTTCTGAGGAATCTGTGTTTTTCCATGGGCTGCCACTTCAGCACAGTGGTGGTCCGCATAGACCCTCGCCTGTGCTATCCGTCGATTTCGTTGGACTGCTCCTTTCACCACTTCGGCATTGACTTCATACACTCTCTACCAAGGTGTCTGTGATTGTTCTTGGCTTTTGCCTTCACCACTTCTAGGTGGTGTTTCACAGACCATCTGCTGAGGTATCTTTAGAAGTTGTTGGGCTGCACCAGGACTGCTTTTGGGAAGACCTCATAGATCCCAGCAAACTATTATTATTTGATCAGGTCCATAGAGTAATTTACGTTTATTGCCCGATTAATAAAAAGCATCACAAAATGCTACATTTTCAGTAAATATAATTCACAGAAACATCTACTAAGGAACAAATAATAATCCAAAACCTGCAATTAAAACCTATTCCATAATTTTCTTCAGCAACATAATTAGAAGCACATAATATATGCACTTTATGTTTGCTGTTGCTACATTGACTTAAAAAGCAACATTAAAATTCGGAAAAACCGATAAAACGTATCTCAATATTGCCTTCAGTAACATTATTCGTGCTACTTAATATAAAACTTTACATGATTACCGTTATTACTTAGACCATTACAAAAACAAACTACAATGAATTAAAAAAAACTGTATGCATGAGAATGATCAATTTCTTCAAATATTACATGAAAGAGGGTTTTCTGCCTACTCCATGTAAGGCAAACTGACTACGTCAAAGTGCCAAGTGCTTATGTTATAGATGTAACCGTTCCTTCCAAAAAAAGCAACTTCATCACAGTATAATGATCGAGTACCTAAGTACTAAAGGGTTGTATATATCATCATACGATTGGTGAGAGGGGTGATTTTCAACCTGCTCTGGCTGGGACAGAAGAATTATATGAAAGTGCAGAGTGCTTATAATAAGGATGTAAACATTCTTTCAGCGCTAGTCAAAAACTTTACAGACTGACAAATGAGTGTAATTGAGGCTCCTGATAAACATAGAGGTGTTTTTTTGCCTACTCCATGAAAGGCAGACAGATTATATCAAAGTGCCAAGTGCTTATATTATAGATGTAACCATTTCCAAACCGAGCAACTTCGTAAACTACCATAACGGTACATTCATCAAGTACTTAAGTACTAAGATATTATATATTTCATCAAACATTAGGTGAGAAAAGTGGTTTTCAACCTACTCAAACAATGAAAGGAGAATTCTATAAAAGGGCCAAGTACTTATGATAGGGATGTAAATATTCTGTCAGCAATAGTCAAAAGCTTCATAAAATGAAAAATCTATGAAATTGAGGCTCCTGATAAACATAGCATGAGGGCCTGTCGAACCTCACACCACCTTCTACAAACAGCAGCTTTAAAAAAGTGTGACATGCATCAAGAAGGTTTGAGAGAACACACACAATATGCAATAACTTTTCTTGCGAAAACCCACACAATCTATAACAGCTAGATGCCCATGGCTGGAGAATCGAGTAAATGCCCCATGAAACATGATCTATTCATCTCACCAACATCTATAAACATGTTAATGCATACCAATAGCATCAAATGCACTACCTCATGACCAAACCATTTTTTATTTATTTTGAAGGTTTTATATAGCGCAAACAAGACTCTTATGAGTAACAAAGCGCTTTACAAATCAAATGTAAGAGAGAAACAATCGTCGCAAAACAAGAAATAGGTGAAACAGCGATACATAGCTTATACATGTACAGTCAGCTTTCTTGAAGGATCAAATGACAGCTATTGAGCACAGAGACATAGATAGGTATAATATACAGAAGGATAGCAAAACGGCCAAAGTTCACTTGAATTGAGCCATGAGGATCGCTTTCACTTCTTTTTTGAAGGAGGCAGAGGACGGGTTTGTTCTTGTTTCAGTGGGCAAAGCGTTCCAAATCCTAGGAGCCATACCAGAGAATGAACGAATATAGTTTTTTTTCTTGGCAAATCGTTGTGGCTTTAGAAGAAGTGTCTTGGCAGTCCTGGAGGCTCTGCTGCCAGCAGAGAGCTCCAGTTTCTGAGCTAGGTAGTGCGGGCAATTGTGGTGAAGGGCCTTGTGAGTCACACAAGTGATTTTAAGATGAATTCTAACTTCAAATGGTAGCCAATTGAGGGCTCTGAGGTCAGGGGATATGTGAGAGTTTCTCTTTGAGCCTGTGATAAGTCTTGCAGCTGAGTTGATAGTGTCTTTTAGTGGAGCTGTCTATGCCCTTGGGAGGCCGCATAAGGTTACCGCACCATATTCCACTCTAGGTATTACTAGGGCTTGAACTGCTTGTTTTAAATCGAAGGCTGGCAGAAAGGGTTTCAGTTTTCGCAAGGTCTTCAGGTGGTAGTTGGTTCCTTTTGTGGAAGCGCTGATATGCTTCTGCATCTTTAAGTTGCTGTCAAGAATTATACCAAGCGATTTAGCTGAATCGATGATGAGCGGTTGACCTTTGAGAGCTGTTAAATGCTTCAACCAGTCTAGGATAGGGGGACCTTTGTTAAGGGGGGGGCGATTAGGAGGAATTCCGTTTTGAAGGAGTTTAGTTTCAAATGATTTTCGGCCAGCCAAGTTTGTTTTTTTGTAAAGTGGAGTTGAGTGATTTGATGTCATCAAGTGAGTGGATCTTGATGTAGATTTGGGTGTCGTCTGCATACATATGAAAGTGGATCTTGGTGAGGCTGAGAAGATCGGTAAGAGGTTCCATAAAAAGGTTGAAACGGGTCAGTGAGAGGGAGGAGCTTTGTGGAACTCCAAGGGTTACAGGCATAGGATTGGACAGGGATTGGTTGACCTTTAATCTTTGGGATCTGTTTTGAAGGAAGGAGGCGAACCAGTTAAATACAGTATCAGACAAACCCATTCTGTGTTTCAGGAGTTCAAGCAGGTTATCGTGTTTGACAGTGTCAAATGCTGTCATGACCTGGTGTACCTCACCCAACTCATCCCACAAACTGCATTAACACACCTCAATAAGCAAACATACATGTCAGAATGTAGTCCCTTCAACAGTGGCTACTGTGGTACTGTACAAATGCTAAATACAATAGCATGATTTGCCGCCTGGAATCTGGGTTATGTTGACTGTATGAAAATGCCACACACCTGAAGTACACAATCTAGGTACAAAGCAAATTGCTGCCAATCGGCACCGTGCCATAGGCAACATAGGTTTGTATTCTACTTATGGTATTTCCTTTGGCCACTGTACAGTAAGTATGGTCCTTCAAGTCTAAGCATACAAAGTGCTGCTGGCTTAATTGCCAAGAATAACTGGAGGTACCCCTTGGCAGCTACAGTATGGACTTAGGTGGCCATCTAAGAAACATTTAGCAGCACTTAAGTTTTTATTTTTTACAAGTTGAACATTGGTATGATAGCTAATTGAAAATTTCTGCCAATCATGAAATACCTCTCTCGGTTAAACACAGTGTGTCATGCAATGATTGGAGCATGCAAACATGAGTTAGTTTAAGACTTGCTACTGACATCTGGTGTAACCTGTTGACCACAAGTTCAAATCCCAGCAGGACCAAACCTATATGTTCACCCTTGGAGCTCCCTCTTTCATCTTCATCTATTTGCTTTGCTTTTTCTCACTCAAGTCAACACTTAAAACCATATACTTCATCAAAGAAATTAACATATTTAGGACCCGATGTACTCAGAGCAATTCACAAATGGTTTGCAAATGGGTAGACAATTTGTAATACAACATATATACTACTATGCCACATTGCAAAGTGCATATTTGTTGTGAGTTCGAAAAAGACTTCCCTAATGAATATTAATTGAACAGGTTGCAAATTGTGACCCATGGCGAATAGCTGCAGATGCAGGCATGGTGGCTGCAAAGGAGAACAGACGACTATCCTCGCATTGAATTTCTCGAACCAGAAACTTGGATTTTAATTTTCTTTAAACAGGCTTTAAAGCTTCCGTCACAAATTTGACAAAAGGTTTCTGGTTTGTGAATGCATCAGGAGGAACATGCAAATGTTACCCTGCACCACTGCCTGACCCTCTCCTGGCTGCCCAACGTAATTCTCGAAGGGAAATATATCCTCTGGTGACAGCTTACACTTTGGGAATTCATTGCCATCCATCAATGATGTCAGTAAGTTTTCAATGGTTTGCAATTGCAATTGTGGTTGCAAACTATAGATACATGTCACTGGGAAACACAATTAGGAGGGGACCTTCTTTTTAGTCCCCTCCTAATTGCAGTTTGTAATGATTTACAAAATGATTTTAGTTAATTGAAAGGCTTTTCTTTCTGATTTGCAAAATGGATTTTACATATGACCCACCTGCCATTTTCCAAGTTGCAGGGATTGCAAATTCAAAATTCTTTAGTACATTTGCGACTTAATGTGCCTCAGTTCTGGATTTGTGTCCGTGCACCAGCTGACATTTAAGCTTTACCGATGTATGGTTTCACAGTAGGTCATTAGTACATGCCTTACTGTTCATGATATAGCAGACCTTATTAAAATGTTTGTATGGTGATCCTACAGTCTTCTTTGCTAATTAAAAAAACTGTAACATAACTTGACACATGGACTTATCTTGCCCTTTCACACTTTTCGCCCCTGAAAAAATAGGACACTACTCACCGACATCCACTCAGGGCCACTGCTACAGAAATGCAATTTAAGTAGTTGCCAATTTCACCACAGCAAGTGGTTTTGTGGGGGGCATGGCTAACTGGCTAACATTGTAGCATTCTAATCTAGGACCCCGATCGATACTGTGACCTTATGCCCCTATTCGGCTATAAATCCATTTATTCCCTATATTGGCATAACCGATTAAATACAATATTCAGAAACTCGTCTCTGGCCTCATACGAACAGAGCCACATTTCAGAATCGCTTTCTCTGCCACTTCCTTTGCAACCAATTAGTGCAATGGCATAGCAGAAGTTACTATCTAAGATTCCTAGATTAACACTCCGAGTTCTTCAACAAGATAAAAAGTCAGCAACCTGGAAATCCCCGCTTGCTATGTTTTGATTAGTAATAGAACTCTAATGAGCACTGATAGACGATCACTTCCTAGTGACATCTTTATTGACGTCTTATGTCCAAAAACTTACGTCAAACAAGGCACCTTTCAGGTATAAATATTACCAACGTTGCCTTAAGCAAACGCTGTCTCGCTGCTGCTGAAGCTGCTGTTATGCTGATGATACCATAGCTGCTATCGCTACTGCTATCGCTGCTAACTAGCGAACGATGGTGTGGTGAACTTAGGAGCTGAACAGCCGTCCCCCTACAAGAGCCCAGCAAATGCAAGCTGCCTGCGGACGCTGCCCCTCCTCCTCCTCGACGCGCTGAGAGAGACGCTGTCTTTTCTCCTGCAGAGAAATCCGGCTCTGGCGTTTCTAGTCTACCCTTGCGGGTGACTGGGATATCGACCCCCTGAAGGAGATACCAGACCTCCATCATTCTATTCCAGAGGTATGGTGTTGACTAAACCCTTAGAGAGAATTCTTGAAGCAAACCTTGGCAAAACCAACTTAACTTAAAGCTACTTACTTACTCCCCTCCCAAGTATTAGGCTTAGGTCAGGTACACTGGGGTAGGCATAGTTAGAAGCACCATTTGAGTATTTTAGCCTAATGTATATATGAATGTATATATGTTTTATTCATTTTAAACCATTGTATGGCTAAGAAACCATATCAATGCTTTTACAGTATTATTTCGTATACTCATCTTACTGTACGTACTTTTTATAATAACAAGTCTTGCAATTGTGGCAATTCATTTCTCTTGTACGAGAAGAAAGACTGTTCAATAAATGTTACCCTTTATTGACAACGCCCGTCTCTCTATTCTCTACATATTGTGAAAGTAAACTGCACAACCACTGACTGAGTAAAATAACTGTCTATTGTTTCACACGACCCTAGAGATTGACTCTTGATCTGAGGAGCAAAGTTGTCACGTTGCACGGTTGTTGGAAAACTGAATCCCTTCTTGACTGTGCCAGGGAAGCTGATCACTTCCTATTCAGTCAAGAAAGTTTCCTGTGACCTCTGAGCTAGTTGGTAACAAACCCAATTAAGTTTAGCATAGTCAGTAGAGGCCTGGAAGATCCGCACTTCTACGTCGATACTACTGTTTATGTTATTCCAATGCGCAGGGCCTATTGGGAAAATAGGAACTACACTACATGGCGCCCAACGTTTGGTAAGGCGATAAACTAACGCAAGACGTTAGAGTAACTCAGTCGTGCATATTTCACACAGACCCCTTTCTCCCGTAAATACTCCAATAGACGTCTGGAGTGGGTGAAAGGTTAAAATCTGCCCGAACTCAGTAGGAAGAAATTTAAAATAATTCTCGACCAAAAACCCCAACTTTTTATATCATCAGAAGAATCCTGGTCATGGGTTGATCAACTGTCTGCTGCACCAGGGAGCCGAAGGAACTCCCAACACAGTCGCCAGCACGAGGAACAATGAGCATGGCCCAGTCATGTCAGAAGTAGGAGAGCTGGGACCCATAGTGTGACCCTGGCCCCACAATGACCAGATCTCAACGGTGGCCATGGCGGCAGTGATCTGGCACAGGCAATGACCACTGAATCCGCGGGGTCCAGTGGAGACCTGCCATGCTCTAACTTAAGTGACACGCCCAATTTCCTGCCAGACGTGACTCCAAAAATAGTGGAGAAATGTGTGTGAGACCCTTATATAATTCCCAAGCAGTGACAGGAAACTCTCTGTCTACACAGTGCCGACCGTCCACAAAAGAGCCTGTTTACTCAGCCCCACGTTTATTCACCCCCAGCCAGTGTTAGGCACTTAATCCATGTTACATAGCACAAAGCTTCTCTCCATAGAGTGGACAGTTTCTCAGTTACTGTTATGGTCTGGCACAGGTTCCTTGTCAGACCAGAAGTTGTTGTAGAAAGGGATTTTGTTTCCACATGGGTGAAGCGCTCTATTAGGGCCCTTGGAGTACACATCTGAGATGCCAAACTTGCAGGGGGCCCTCAAGTCATGGTGTGAGGAAATATAAATTTTATGGTCAAGATGTGTTCCCTAGCGCGTACCCCACCGTCTCCATGTACGAGTTAAAGTGCATGTAACTTCCCTCCTGTACCAGCTATGAAGACGCAAATACATTTGCGTCCACCGTTAACATGTCCTCTTTCAGACCCACCTTGAATGGGTTGAATGGTCCGTTCCTAAGTATGCTATGCCAACGTCTTTTTGTAGTATACTTCTACGTTTTTCAGCTCTAGCTGAGAAGGCCCCTGAATTTCTGTCACCGAGCCTCTTTTCTGGCTTCTGACTCCAAGGGCCTCTGCCCAGGCTGCCTCTGTACCCGTGAACTCTGACTTACTTTCAGCGCGGCCCCTCGCGCTCAGCTCAGCCTGCTGCCTGCCAAGATTGACTATAACCTTCGAGTTATCTGTTCCACTCCCCGAAAATACATTCCTGCCTACTAGTTTCAGTAAACATTACCCTCAGCTGCAGAGCCAAAGGGCCGACCTGTCTCAGTGCAAGTAATTCAAGTAATTCATAGCCCTTGTTGCCATGCTCCCATGGAAGGCCCATGCCCCCACGCTTCTCATACAGACACTCAGGCGCTAATACACGCACTCACAGCAAGTATAGAATAGCTTCTGCCCTAGAGACCTTTCCGCCCAGATAGCTTAGTTCCTAAACACCAGATATCCGATATGATAGAAGCACAAGTTGATCTGACATGCCAGACTTCTGTCTCTTTCCGTCAGTGTAAATGTCAAGTCCCCTGCACCCTCCAGCTTCACGTCAATCACACGTCATGCAGCTGCGCGCGCATCTAAGCTTCCGATTTCTGCTGACACTGCAACATTTCTGGTAGTGCCACCCCTTTTGTGACATCTACCTGTGACGTTTCTAGCACACACCTCTAGTTCACGCCTTCTGATTACGCACTTGTAACACGTGTATACTGTTATCTTGTCTTCTCTCAGCTGTTACGCCCATTACAACTGTTTCTTATGACATAGATTAAGTATATAAGCTATGTAATGTAATAAAGCATTGCTCTATCCCTTCTGACACCCCTGTGGTGGTCAGAACATGATATCCTGGTCAAGACCATTCCTTTTTAAGGAATAAAAACCCCTAAGAACTCTAACACCACGGACTCTGTTTTCTTTCTTTCCGATTGAGTTATTATTGATTAAGTACTTACCTGCATAGAAATTAAGAGAGTAAATTAATTATTTACGTCATTTGGCGCCCGAATTGGGACCCCTCCCCCACCTCACGCGCCGGTTGGTGCATTTGCAAGCTGTGTCCCCTGCCATCAGTTAGACGGAATCTACGCGTACCGGCAGGATTTCCTGCATCTCCCTCTGACCCACGGAGGTGACGAAGACTGCGATCAGTACCCAGCGAGGCGGTGAGGAGTGCGGAGGATCCCGACCAGAGCCTAGCCGAAAGAAGCAAGGTCCGAGGTGTCAAGAGGCCCACCAGGTTTTCGAAAATTTTCCGAAGTTTCCCGAAGTTTTCCGAAGTGTCGAGTCGAGTCCAGTCGAGTTTTCCGAGGCCTTCTGTTTCCGTGCTTCCCGGTGAGTACCATTGCTGGGACGTATCTAGACGGGTTTGGGTACACAAGTCCGGTCTGCACTGTTTTTAGGCAGTGTATCTGTACTGTTTAGCAGTATATCTAGTCTGAATTTCTGCACTGTTACACCAGTGTATCTGTACTGTTTAGCAGTACATCCGGTAGGGGGGGGGGGGTAGTCATCTATGTCTCAAATGTCTTTTCATGTGATTAATGTTGTGGTATGAATGTGACCGTTTTTATGTGCATTATTGTGTTTTCTTGTATAACTAGTTATATTCAGAATTAAGTATCAAGGATCGAGCATTCAGTATCAAGTAGGCAAAATGCCGTTTTTCAACAAGTTAAAGCAGATAGGAACTAGGAAAGGGATACTAGAGGAAGAAATTCCTATTCCCCCTAGGGACACTCCAGGTAACTTTATGTACCATAAACATGGCATAGACGCCATATTGTATCTAGACTTATGGACTGACTATACTAAACACCTAGACGAAAGACACCGATGGCCCGTTAACGGAACATGGGATGCCGAGTGCATCATGAAAGTCGAGGAAGCACTATGGAAAAAGAAAGCCAGACAATCTCAGAAAGACGCCATAGAATTTTGGCGTAAGGAATCACATAAACGTGCTGAAAGAGCACTCCGTAGAGAAGACAGGCTTAAAGAATCAGAGAAAGCACAGGAAAATGAACTAGTTACCGAGGGGATCCGAGTAAAAAGTGAACAGATAGACCGCGCACGACATAATCTTGTAAATGGTATGTATCTTGTGGCCGAGGGTACACCTGAGGCCCTATCAGAAATACCGAAAAACTTACCGCCACCATTAGTCCCAACTAAAGTAATGCATAAGACTACTAAAGATATATTCCTAAATTCTTATCTAGAGGATGTAGCACCAGCTTACACCTAACTGCCTGTTCGCACCTTGCCTACTGACGGGGACGGGGGCACCCCGCCCCCAGATCATGCTCCGCCAGTATCACGACAGACCTCCCCCGTTCCGCCAGCCCCGCCACTTCCCGCATCCAAAACAGACCTACCGAAACCACGTTTGCCTGATCTAACAAAACGACAAATTCAAGTACAAAAACAGACTCCACAGGGAGATAATGCACAAGCCTCCGCTTCAGGAGGTGCGACCTCGGGTCCTCGGACCCCGCCATTGACTCATAGATTAAATCTCAGGGATATCCAGAGTCCTCTCACGTTCAGGTCACCCCGCTTTGACGCATTCAAGGAAAACATTTCAGTTTGCAGATACGATCCAGTACCCGGAAAGGACGACCTAATGATATTGGCATCACTACGGTTAAGATATGCTACTGATATGTTGCTATGTTATGTAGGTATGAAGGATCGTCTAGATAGAATATATGAGTTTGTTCAGACAGGGAAAGACCCTGACAGCATTAAGGATGCCATGGAGAAACAGAAAGTTGACATTCAAGCACAGATACTACGATTTTTCATAAACTGTCTAATAAGAGAACGAGATAGGCCTGGAACAGATCAGAGTGAATTAGATGCACTGAACAAGTGGGGTCAAAATATAGCTGAAGGAAAACATGATAAAGGGACCTGCATAGCCACAATGTATAGAAAAATTAGGAAAGCAGTGCTAGAGGTACACCGAAAAGAGAAAGGAAAAGCTTCCTCCGAGGAGGAAGAGGAACTTGAAGAACCAGAAAGAGCTGCAGATACTATAGCATATGTAGGTAAGGGAAATTACCTTAGGAAAGGCATCCGTCCAGAAAGCAAGAGAGTTTTCTTCTCTGCCTTGACAAATCCGAATTCTGCTGAGCATCAGTTCCAGGAAACTGATAAAAGGCTTCGAGATCGAGTTGGGTACCACGTACTCAATTCTATGGATGAACAAGAACTAGCCCGATCAGCTGTATCATGGGCCGAGAATGCAGACATATATAATGATGACACAGTAGCGCAGACATTTCTGAACCTCTCCCCAGACGAGCAGAAATTAGCAGGTGTATACATGATTCAGCACCTCCTCATCAAATACAGAAAACATTATTCTGATCCAGGTCCCTTACACGAAACACTAGAAGCACTACTCATGGATAGATGGAGAGGCTTAAGTACCAAGTTAATACAAATAATTCTAGAACAACGCCGTAGATATGACACGTTCATCAGCTCTGAATATGTTCCCGCCCCGCCTCCGGAAAGGAAGACGTACCACATGCAATGCGGGGGTGGTATTGAAAGTCAGAACCCCTTACGAGAAGTACACCCTGTTATGGGTACCGATCACGTCTTGAAACGCGTATATGTACACACGCCTCTGACCAAGTTAGAACTATTAGAAATGAAGAAGCTAGTACAGTGTCACGATAAAGATCCCGCAGGTTTTCACAGAGAGCTTAAAGACATGTTACTGATGGGGGATTACACATATGATGACATCATGAAAATGTTAAAAGTACTGTTGCCCACGGGCATCTACGAGAAACTAAAGGAAAAGGAATGGGAGGTGGGAGACACAAAGATTGCATGGGCAGAAATAGAAGATGAAGAAAGTAAACGGGTCCCAGGGGTAGGCCTTGGGGACAAAACTAAAGCATTACCAGGTTTGATAGTACAGGTCCTGCCAAGATTATTGACAACTAGAAAGGAAGATTGGGACGCGATTTCGTCCTGTAAACAGAAACATGATGAAGATACTAGTGACTTCTATTCAAGATTCGAGAAATGTTTTATTATTAACAGTGGCCTCAAACCAAGTAGCGAGTCATATCCGCATCTTTTTGTATCAAAGCTAGTCGAGAATTCTCTACCATTAGTTAAAAACAGAGTGTACAAAGTTGAAAGTACTTGGCAGGCAAATACGCCATCCCAGATGTTACAAATGCTCCAATATCATCAGAACAGAATTAGGGAAGAACAAGATCAGGAACAAAAGCGCATGAAAGACACGAAGATGAAAATGTTAGTAGCTCAGACGGTCCCAGCCGATGGTCAAAGAAAGGGTGGGACCCAGACAAGTCACACTACAGCTCCCGTTAAAGGGACATGTAATTATTGTAAGCAGCCAGGACATTACGTACATGAATGCCCGGTCCTGAAACATAACATAGCGACAGGTAAAACTAAAGAAAGACCGCATCCGCCTAGACAAGACCATAACCAGCATCAGTCTTCACAGAATACACAGAATACACAGCCTATGCATGCTTCTTCAACTCCAGCACAGACAGTAGCGGTACCACAGCCACAGCCCATTGCCGCGTCTCAGCAAGTTTCACAGCAGATGTACCAGTATGCCCAGTCCGCATATCCAGATTATCCCCGATATACATGAAACAGCCTAGAGAGGGAAGGTGGCTTGCCTCTTATCGAGATTCCTGTAGATCAAGAAGGTCCTTATGTACACAGTCACGTATTGGGAAAAGACAGAAAGTTTTTAATTGACACAGGGGCAAGTCGCACTACGATCAGCCATGATGAAGTCCCAGGGGCACCCCTCTCAGGCTCACAGAATGTTTCCTTGGGTTTTTCAGGACAGCCTATTGTAAATGAGGTATCAGAACCAGTCCCCCTGGCTGTGGGCCCATTATCACGTGTTACAGACTTGTTACTTACAAAATCATGTCCAGAAAATCTGTTAGGAATTAAAACATTGAAGGCTCTAGGAGCTATAATATGCTGTTCCCCGGAGGGAGTTAGACTCTTTCTACGGGATTTCAAGGGTCATTATGTTTTGCGAGAATTCGATGTCAGATTGAAAAATGTGCCAGATTACTTGTGGGCAAACGGCCCAACTGATGTAGGTTGCATGCATATCACCCCATACCGCGTTACACTCAAGGCAGGTGTGGTTCTACCACGAATCAGACAATACAAGTTACCACCCGATGCTGTAGTGGCTTTACTGAAAATCATTGACGAGCTCATTGCCCAAGGAGTGGTCGTAGAGACCGACTCCAATGTCTGTAATTCACCCATTATTCCGATTCTTAAACGTACTGATCCCAATGCACCGCCAGTATATCGGCTGGTGATTGATCTTCGAGAACTAAATAAATGCATTATACCACAGTACCCTGTGGTCCCCGATATCTCATCCCTATTGACTGCTATTGATTCAGAAGCAACGTTCTTTACCGTAATTGATCTCAAGAACGCCTTCTTCAGCGTGCCTATTGATCCAGAGAGCCAATATCTCTTCGGATTCAGTTTAAATGGACGAAGCTTCAAATTTTCACGCGCACCTCAAGGATTCACAGAAAGCCCCAGCATCTACAGTCAAGCACTGAAAAGACAACTAGATTGTATTCAAATGCCAGTTAACACCGCTTTACTGCAATACGTCGATGATCTACTGATCACCGCACGAAGTGAGCCCGAATGTGAACAAGCATCACTGACAGTTTTACATTTCCTGGCCGACAAGGGACACAAGGTGTCTCCTTCGAAGCTACAATTCTGTGTTCAGCAAGTTGTGTACTTAGGTCACTTGCTGTCCAAAGTGGGGAGACAGCTCACTCCCGATCGCATTCAGTTAATTGTAAATATGCCACAACCCCAGACACAAAAGGAAGTGCGGGCCTTCATAGGCCTCACATCATACTGCAGACAATGGATTCCTCAATATGCATTTCTAGCTAAACCACTCATCCAGTTAACGACACAGGAGGCAGCGACTTCGACTGCCCTCCCTTGGACTCAGGAACACACACAAGCTTTTGAAGAATTAAAGAAAGCATTATGCCAAGTGTGAGGCCCTAGGGGCCGAGCTGGGCCTATGACGCTGCAGGGCACATGGAGCGCAATGAGGGGACACACACACGTTACTGTACTGGTGTGGACCGGAAGTGCCGAGCCACTTCGGTCCCTTTATTTAAAGCTTTCTGGCCACGCCTGGCCAGAAAGTGATACATTGTGCGGAGTGCTTCCGGGGCTCAACCTGAGACCCTCGGAGCACTAGAGCGCTACATCCCTTCCCAACTTGGATTTTTCAAAACAAATTATAACAGTCAGTTCAGCATGCAAAATCTGCCAGTCTGTGACTGGGTCGTGGATTGGATCTGAGGTTATACTGCCACTTGCCTCTCGGAGGGATCTGGTCCTGCGGAGGTCCCGGTGATGGCAGGGATGGATGTTCTGTAGTGTCTGGGGCTAGGCATGAGTTGTCGTCTGTGGCTGCATTCTCTCCTTCTTCCCTCGTTACAGGTGCGCCGCCACTGGGACTTGGTCCTTTCGGAGCGGGTATCGGCTTGAACCACGATACGTTGCGAGTCACTTCTTCTCCGTCTCGACTGACAGTGACTGCTGTTCCGTGGGTTTCCTTGATGACCCAGGGCTCCGGTTCGAAAGGGGTCTTGAACTTCCCTCCGGGTCTCCTTGTCCGGATGAGCACCGTCTCTCCTGGGCTCAGGGCTTTTGCTTGGGCTCTTCTTTTGCAACTGGCTTTCTCGTTTGTCCTTCTTCTCCTTTCTTGGGTGTTTGCCGGGGAGTATGGTGTGGGAGTCCAGCTGTCAGCCATAGGTAGCAGATCTCTTCGGGGGCCGGTCAGCATCAGCGCCCAAGGTGATTGCATGGTGGTGCTGTGCGGCGTGCTGCGATACTCCCTCAGGAACGCTTGCAGTGTTTCCTCCGGGTCACTTCCTTCGGCTGAGGAGATCCTCAGTATTTTGTTTATTGTCCTCATGAAACGTTCCACCTCACCGTTGGCCTGTGGCCATTGCGGGGTGATTCGGTGATGCTTTATGCCAAGGTTGGCTAGGAACTCCTTGAACTCACTCCCCTGGAATGGGGGCCCATTGTCTGTTTTGATGACCATTGGGATACCGAACAGGGCAAAAGTTTTGGTGAGGATGGGGCGAATGTTCGCGAAGCTGGTTGACGCTGCTGTTTCCACGATGGGGTATTTGGTGTAGTTGTCTACCAGCACTACTGTGACTCGTCCGTCTGGGAAGCTGCCAAAGTCCAGGCTTAGCCATGCCCACGGCGATGGGGCGTGTTCCTCTGTGATTATGGGTGCCGGTGCTTCGGGGCTACTTGTAATTTGGCATGCTCGACATTCCCGTACGCAGGCTTCGATGTTCTCGTCCATGTTTGGGAACCATATCTTCTCTCGCATCCTCGCCTTCATTCTGCGGGTGCCTTGATGGCCTTCGTGTGCCAGGGTGGTTGCCCTCTCTTGCAGTGTTTTGGGAATGACCACGCGAGTCCCTCGCAGTAGGAGGCCGTTGTCAGCGCAGCTGAGGTCGTCATGCACCTTCCAGTATTGTTGTAGGCGTGTTCTGTCTGCGTCGTTCCACCCGTTGGTGTCTTTTAGGAAGCTCGTCCATGTTCCGGATTGTATGGCCTCCTTCACCCTTCCGACCACTGTATCGTTGTCATAGTGAGAGATGATGATGTCGGCGGTCAGTGCACAGGGGCACGCGCCTGTGGCTAGCATGTTGATAAATTCCTCGGTCTGGACCTCAGGGTCTGTGTTGCTAGACTCATCTGCGGGGGGGTGGCGCGACAGGAAGTCCGCCGGGTTTTTCGCCCCTGGCCGGTATACTAGATCCATTTGGTATTGTTGAACCTGGATTGCCCAGCGTTCGATCCTTGGCGGGGGGTGTGGAGCAGTTCCACGGAACAACGGGATCAGCGGTTGGTGGTCTGTCACCATTCTAAAAGGGTGGCCGGAGATGTAGAGATGGAAATGGGCGCACGCCCACTTTACGGCCAGTGCCTCCCTCTCAATTTGCGAGTACCGGGACTCTGTTGCCGTCAGAGCTTTGCTTGCAAAAGCCAGTGGGGCCCACACCCCGGGTTCAGATTCTTGCGATAGGAGGGCTCCCAGGCCCACTGGGCTGGCGTCCACTAGTACTTCGGTGGGTCTTGCAGTGTCGAAGTACGCCATTGTTGTGCTATCTAACAGGGCTTCTTTGATCCGGTGGAACGCATTGTCCTCCGTTGCCGTCCACTTCCAGGGGCTGTCTTTCTTCGTTAGGCTTCTCAGAGGCTCTGCGATTGTGGCCAGATTGGGTATGAACCTGGCACAGTACTGCGCCATACCCAAGAAACTTCTTACTTCGGAAGCGGTTGATGGTGCTGGAGCATTCTTGATGGCTTGTGATTTGCGGGGATCTACCCTCACTCCGTCCGAGTCGAATACGTATCCGAAGAACTCTATTGATCTCTTGAAGAACTGGCATTTGTCCTTGTGTAGGGTGACACCGTACTGCGCGAGTCTTTGTAGAGTGGCCTTTAGTCTTCGGTGGTGTTCTTCACTGGTCTTGGCGTGGATCAAGATATCGTCGCTGACGTTCAGCACCCCATCAAGTCCGGTTAGGATCTCCTTTATTGTGTTTTGGAATATTTCGGCTGCGGAAGAGATGCCGAAATTTAGTCGCTTGTACCGCCTTAGCCCTAGATGTGTGGAAAAAGTTGTAATGTAGCGGCTCTCCTCCGCTAGCCTGAGCTGGTGGTATCCGGCATTAAGGTCCAGCTTAGAGAACCATTGGGCCCCATTCAGATCCGTGAGGATGTCATCTACCGTTGGAGTGAGGTGGCGTTCCCGTCTGATAGCTTTGTTGGGCATCCTCATGTCTATGCAGATGCGGATCTTGCCTGGCTGGCGCGGCTTCTCGGCTATCACCATCGGGGATACCCACGGTGTTGGCCCTGATACTTTCTCGATTACCCCTTGTTCTTCAAGTTGATTGAGTTCCTTTTCTACGGCTGCGCGCAGGTGGAAGGGTATTCTTCTGTGTCTTAGGGCTATTGGCTGGATGGCGGGGTCGATGTGTAGCTTGATTGGTGGTCGTTTGATTGTGCCAAGACCTTCGAATAGTGTGGGGAACATTTCCAGGATGTCCTCTGTTTGTAGCGCTTTGACCGCGTTTGCGAACGCAATGAGGCGGAGGTCTTCTGCCGTGTTGCTGCTTACAAGCAAGTCTGCTTCCTTGTCTATTACGTGGAACGTTGTCGTCACTTCGTTGTCTTCCGCTTTTACTTGGACCGTCATCTTTCCCCGCAGTGGGAGGGGTGTCTGGCTGCCGTACGTTAGTATGCGCGCCTTGGAAGGTACTAGTTTGGGTCTCGGGTTCAGTGCTTTATAGTGCTGGATTCCCATGACGTTTATGGTGGCTCCTGTGTCGATGACGCCACATGCTGGGGACCCGTCGATGTGTATCTGACACTTGGGCTGTGGCCTCCGTCGCTTCTTCAGTTCGCTTACGAACGACACGTAGTAGCATTCATCTTCGTCTTCTGAGGGGGAGTCATCAAACTGGGGTCGCCTCGGTGGTCTGTGTGGTTGAGACGATGTTGCGTCGTCTAGTGACAGCTGCTTTACTGCTCCTGTGATTGGTTTTCTTCCTGACGTCCCTCTTCCTCGGGAGCCACCCCTGCACACGCTTGCGAAATGGTTGGGTATTCCGCACTTTGAGCATGTCTTGCCACGTGCTGGGCAGCCATCTTGGTTGTGCTCATCTCGGCCACAGTATCCACACGATGTACGGCGTGGTGTCCTGGTCGGCCATCTTCCTCTGTTTCCTCGGCCGGCGTTGCGAACTGCATCCACTCTTTCAGTCTTTACCACGGTTCCTGCTTCTGCCCGTGGGTTCAAGGCTGCTTCCATTGCTGTTGCGCGTACATCCGATAGTTCGTGGGATCTGGCCAAGATTAATATTTCTTCAAGGGTGATTCGTGGCTGTCGTAGAATGAGTGTCCTTAGGTGTTTGTTGCGGCAGCCTTGAATGAGCTGCGCGGTTACTTCCTTCTTTTCGTCGTCGTCCGTGCACGTGCTTATGAGATCCCTCAGCCGTGCATGGAATGCGTCCATGGATTCTCCTTCCCTTTGCCGGGATTGGCGAAATTTGAACCGCTCATAGTGGGGGTTCAGCTGGGGGTCGAAATGTGCGTTCAGCGCATTGACCGCTGCGTCATAGTCTTTGGCATCTCCTGTGTCAGGGAGATGTTTAAATAGCTTATACAGTTCTGTGCCCCCAAAGTGTAACAGCAGGGACCTCTTTACCTCGTCATCTTTCTCCCTGGTAGCAGTGAAATAGTTGTTGAGTTGCCCTAGCCATACAGCCCATCTGGGGGCTGCTGTCCCGGGGTCTATCAGCTCACTGAACGGCGGTAGTGCCTGGATTTGTGAGTGGGCTGACGGCGTTGGTGGTTGAGTGCCGAGGTTTACTGCTGGTGGTGCCGCTTGCTGATTCTGGTTGGCTCCCCCAGCTGCCCCTCCAGGGTTGGTGGTCATTGTGGCGCTGGTCGGTGACTGGGCGTCTGTCTTTTGAATGTCGCTTAATTGTGAGTTGGTTTGCACTTGCTCGTGCTTGTTTGTGCCCGTGAGTCACTGATTGCCTGGTTATAGGTTGCACCTGCTTGTGCTTGTTGGCGCTTGTGTGGCCCAGTACGTACTTGGTGGCTGATTGGCTTTGCTCGTGCTTGTTGGCGGTCGCTGCGTCACCTCGTGGTGTGGTAGGTTCTGCCGGGTCTTGTTCGTGTCCACTAGGCCTCGCTCTCGATTAGTCTGAGGCGTCTCTTCGGCTTCGCGCTCTCCCCGGGTGCCTCCCTCCGGTGACGGCGCCTCGCGTTCTGCGCATGCGCGCACTGCTGGGCCTGCTGCCGGGCTGCTTCCTTCGGCGCGTGTCGTCGCTTTGGGCCTCTCTGCCGTCGCTGCCGCCGGTGCCACACGCAGCTCCTCGCTCACGCTGCTTACCGGTGTGTGTGGGGACGTAGCCTCTACTGTCGGTGGCGGTGGCCGTCGTCGCTGACGTTCCTCTCCGGTGCTGCGGCTGGGCGAACAGGTCGGCTGGTGAGCAGGCAGGTGAGGGTTGCTGGTGGGTGCTGCTTAACTTTGGATATCCCACCCTCGTCGCCAGTGTGAGGCCCTAGGGGCCGAGCTGGGCCTATGACGCTGCAGGGCACATGGAGCGCAATGAGGGGACACACACACGTTACTGTACTGGTGTGGACCGGAAGTGCCGAGCCACTTCGGTCCCTTTATTTAAAGCTTTCTGGCCACGCCTGGCCAGAAAGTGATACATTGTGCGGAGTGCTTCCGGGGCTCAACCTGAGACCCTCGGAGCACTAGAGCGCTACACCAAGCACCAGTTTTAGCGACACCATGTTACAGCAAACCGTTTACACTTTTCGTTACAGAACGTGATGGTACAGCTTTGTCTGTCCTCACTCAAGATCAAGCAGGTTCACATAAGCCTTGCGCTTATTTCTCAAGTACATTGGATTCAGTAGCCCAGGCACTCCCTGCGTGCTTGAAGTCAGTAGCAGCAACAGCGTTAGCCATCAGACAGAGCGACTCTATTGTTTTGGGCCATCAATTAACAGTACAAGTTCCACACTCTGTTGAGGTTCTGTTAAACAGAACCCAGACTCAGCACTTGACTATAGCACGACTGACAGGTTATGAATTAACGCTGTTCCAGCCACACATAGAAATCAGACGCTGCAGTATTCTGAACCCCGCAACACTGTTACCTACAATTATGACAGATCCAGCCCAGCATGATTGTATAGAAATCATTAATGCAGTAACAAAGCCACGACGAGACTTAACAGATGTCCCACTGACAAATCCAGACCTGACACTTTATGTGGACGGTTCATGCATGAGAACAAGTACAGGAGAATTAGTGGCCGCATATGCAGTGACCACTGAAACTGAAGTTAAAGAAACACATCGTATTGACACACTGTCTGCTCAAGCAGCAGAACTCATCGCTCTGACCCGAGCTTGTATACTAGCCAAGAACAGAAATGTTAACATATACACTGATTCCCGTTATGCGTTCGGAGTCGTACACGACTTCGGCATGCTATGGCAAGAACGAGGTTTCCTGACCTCTCACGGTGCCAAGATACAACACGGTCCCCTCATTCAAGCCCTGCTAGAAGCAATACATTTGCCCTCGGGCATATCAGTCATGAAGTGTAAAGCACATACTAAGGTCACAGATTCTGTTTCCCAGGGTAACGACCTGGCAGACCAGACAGCAAAACATACAGCACTGACTCACACCCAGACAACTGATGTGACAAAGACAATAGTACCGACAAAGTGTATGGCAGTCAAGGATCCCGCTCTAGATGTAATTGACATTCAGGCACATGCTACCCCAGATGAAATAAAGAAATGGATTGAACTAGGAAGGATCCAGACAGATCAAGGTTGGATGACGAAGGGAAAATCTACATGGTTTCTCCCTGACTCTATGGTTCAAGTCATGATTAATACAGCACATAGCCCAGCACATCTAGGAGAGAAAGCGATGTTAGACAGTTTACAAAATCTCTGGAGCAATAAACACTTACGAGCAGCAGCAAAACAGAAAGTGCGTACTTGCATGATCTGTTGTCAGTTCAATCCAGGTAAAAGCGTTCCTGTAGAGCAAGGTGGATTTCATCCTCCCGATCACCCTTTTGAAGTCCTCCAGATGGATTATATCCAGATGGACCGATGTCGAGGATTCAAGTATGTCCTTGTAGTTGTTTGTGCTCTGTCCCGTTGGACCGAAGCATACCCAGTCCCAGACTATACTGCCCCGACCACTGCCCGGCAGTTGGTTCGTGAATTCTTCCCACGATACGGTTTGCCTCGTGTCGTATACTCAGATAATGGACAACCCTTCTCGTCCGAGTTAATGAAGCAGGTTTCTTTACTGTTAGGTTACCAGTGGAAATTCCATTGTGTCCGACATCCTGAAGCCGCAGGCCTTGTAGAAAGGCATAACCAGACACTAAAAATCCGCCTTGCAAAGATATGTCAGGAGAAAGGGGTCGACTGGATAGTCGCCCTGCCCGTGGCACTATTCTACATGAGAATGGTTGCCCACTCGAGATCAGGGCTATCCCCGTACGAAGTGGTTTTTGGCAGACCACCGAATATGTGGGGGACGCCCATTCCGAAAAAGATCACTGATGTTGATTGTAACATGCTGACAGATTACCTTGCCTCCTTGATGTCTGCACTCCAATCATGTCGTTCACAGGTTGCTGCAGCCTTCCCTGACAACACTGATGTAAAGCCGCACGAGGTCCGTCCTGGGGACCTGGTACTGGTCCGAAATTTCGACAGGAAGAGTCCGCTGGAGCCCCGCTGGAAATCTCCGAAGACCGTCCTTCTCACCACGAGGACCGCCGTCAAGATTGAGGGGAGAAAGGGGTGGGTCCACACGAGTCATGTGAAATTTTTTTTCGAACTGAAACCTGATCGAGACTCGTCCACCCCCACCAAAGACTGTGTGGAGCCAAAAGACTTTATAGTACCCGAACGAGAAAAAACTCCCCAAGAAGAGTACAGGTCGAAACTCCGATCTAGCAAGTCAGACAGTTTAATTGTTTAAGTCCTCCCCTAGGTGAATCGGTTAAATAGTTTCTGACATGTACCCCCTAGATCGTGATAGAGAGAGAGAGAGACAAGTTAAAAAAGGTGCATATTGTAAATCACTCCGTAGTCACTGCATAGTGACACTATTAATCATGTTTATTCTAAGTATTTTAGTTATTGTTGCTAGCCTTCTGCTACCTATCTACTGGCCTATTTTCAAGCATGAACAATCTGTTTACAATGTCTCTGCTGAACATACTTTTAGTGAACTACCTGCACACGAACTCTCTTACAGACTTGCGCTGCGCAACAATACATTCATTAGTATGTTACATCACTCCCATCAGACGAACAATGCTACAGACTGCTGGATATGTGGCCGACTCCCTCCCTACCAGAACTACAAGGGAGCTCTGCCCCTCCTTCCGTACCCGTTCACTCACAATGGCTCCTGTGGGGCATGGTTTAAAATAATTAATTCCTTAGATCCTGATATTGCTGTTTTCGATGGGGGCTGGGTTTGGGGAAACTTGAACTTAGTCCTGCTCGACGTCTGTTACCCTGATAAGGAGGGACTCCCCACTCGAATAGGAACTGATCTAGAAAATGAAGTATATGGATTAGGTAACTACACAATTAGCCTCATGATCCTTACTGTTGAATCCGAAGCTGCACCAGTTCTGCCCCATATGCTAGTATTACCAGTTACTGGTGAATTTTGTGTCCGAAAGAAAGGTTCAGTACACTTAGGTCATAGTAAATGCACTACTGTGGTCGAATTCAGTGACCATGGTAAATCGTCCTTCAAAGCTATCAGCCACTCCTATTTTGTTTGTGGTCATACCGCATACATACGTTTGCCTCCAGATTGGGATGGTACCTGTTATATTGCATTCCTTCTGCCACCTGTTTTTCTAGCTCCCCCTGATTACCATAGAAATACAAATCTAGTAAAGAATAGACCCAGAAGAGATATCCCACTTGTCGACTACACAGAAACGGCATGGGAACAGTACACTGATTTTAATAAGGGATTCTTTTTCTTTTTAGGACCTGTCCAAAACAGTAAATTAATACGTAGATTAACTAGAACACTTGAAGCTGTAGTACATGAAACTGCCTCCGCCTTAGGTAACTTAACAGAGGAGCAATCTGCTATGCGGGTTGTTGTCCTTCAAAATCGTCTTGTTATTGACGTCATCTTGGCAGATAGAGGTGGAGCCTGTAAGGTCATCGGGTCAAGTTGCTGCGTTTTCATCCCACAAAACGCGCCATCTGTCTATCAAGCTATTACCCGTCTGCATAAAATTGCAAATCAGATACATCAGAATCCAGGCACCTGGACTTGGTCCGGTTGGTTCTGGACAACGTTAACTGCCTGGGGATGGAAGATCCTATCCTTCCTAGGTTTCGGCCTTGTCATAGTATTCAGCTGCTGCCTGTGCCTACAGTGTGGGCCGGCGATATGTGGACTGTGTGCCACATCGTGCATTGAACATTCCAGTTTCCTCTCAAACCGTCAAAGAAAGAAAGATGAGCAAATGATGTTGCAAGAACAAACTGATCAATTTATGATGATTAATATATCATGAAGGGTCCGTAGGGAACAAGGAGGGAATGAGGAAATATAAATTTTATGGTCAAGATGTGTTCCCTAGCGCGTACCCCACCGTCTCCATGTACGAGTTAAAGTGCATGTAACTTCCCTCCTGTACCAGCTATGAAGACGCAAATACATTTGCGTCCACCGTTAACATGTCCTCTTTCAGACCCACCTTGAATGGGTTGAATGGTCCGTTCCTAAGTATGCTATGCCAACGTCTTTTTGTAGTATACTTCTACGTTTTTCAGCTCTAGCTGAGTAGGCCCCTGAATTTCTGTCACCGAGCCTCTTTTCTGGCTTCTGACTCCAAGGGCCTCTGCCCAGGCTGCCTCTGTACCCGTGAACTCTGACTTACTTTCAGCGCGGCCCCTCGCGCTCAGCTCAGCCTGCTGCCTGCCAAGATTGACTATAACCTTCGAGTTATCTGTTCCACTCCCCGAAAATACATTCCTGCCTACTAGTTTCAGTAAACATTACCCTCAGCTGCAGAGCCAAAGGGCCGACCTGTCTCTGTGCAAGTAATTCAAGTAATTCATAGCCCTTGTTGCCATGCTCCCATGGAAGGCCCATGCCCCCACGCTTCTCATACAGACACTCAGGCGCTTATACACGCACTCACAGCAAGTATAGAATAGCTTCTGCCCTAGAGACCTTTCCGCCCAGATAGCTTAGTTCCTAAACACCAGATATCCGATATGATAGAAGCACAAGTTGATCTGACATGCCAGACTTCTGTCTCTTTCCGTCAGTGTAAATGTCAAGTCCCCTGCACCCTCCAGCTTCACGTCAATCACACGTCATGCAGCTGCGCGCGCATCTAAGCTTCCGATTTCTGCTGACACTGCAACATTTCTGGTAGTGCCACCCCTTTTGTGACATCTACCTGTGACGTTTCTAGCACACACCTCTAGTTCACGCCTTCTGATTACGCACTTGTAACACGTGTATACTGTTATCTTGTCTTCTCTCAGCTGTTACGCCCATTACAACTGTTTCTTATGACATAGATTAAGTATATAAGCTATGTAATGTAATAAAGCATTTCTCTATCCCTTCTGACACCCCTGTGGTGGTCAGAACATGATATCCTGGTCAAGACCATTCCTTTTTAAGGAATAAAAACCCCTAAGAACTCTAACACCACGGACTCTGTTTTCTTTCTTTCCGATTGAGTTATTATTTATTAAGTACTTACCTGCATAGAAATTAAGAGAGTAAATTAATTATTTACGTCAGGTGCATACCTCATCCTTCACCAAATCATGATGACCATCCCGGGTAAACACATGGCTCTCTCGTGGAATGTGAGATGCTCAAGTGCCACTGAGTGCAGGCACAGCTGAGAATACAAAGCACTCAAATTGTATTATTTTAGGAGACCCACTTTGACGAACAAAGAGGGCAGTAAACTGAAATGCAAATGGCACTGTCATTTGTAACACACCACATAGTCTGACTCTGCCACAGGAGCAGCGATGTGGATAAGGTCAACCGTGCCTTTACACACAGAGAAGGTATGAGTCGATTAACAGGGCCGACATGTGCTGTCCAACGACAGACTGCACAGCTCCCCATTGGTCCTGGGCTGTATTTATGCTCCCAACGGCGAACAACTGACCTTCATGATGGCACTGTCACAGTAAATGGTGGACTGTCAGGGCCTGCCTTGACTTCCGGTGGTGTCTTTAACTCAGTCCTGTACATAGCTCAAGACCCCTGACACCACCCACTGCGTGGCAACCTAGCTTCCCGCAATGCAAAAGCTCTGCAGAGCTGGATACATGGTTGGTCACTAGCAGACTTCTGGTGAATTTGGAACCCGGAATGAAGTGATAGTCATTCTTCTCACATCTATATGAGTTGCATGCTTGTCTAGACTATTTATTTGGCCGATCAATAGACCAGGGGAGAGTGCTGCATGCAACCGATCTTGGAAAAATGCTCTCTGACCATAACCTCCTTAAAGTACAATTTCACTGGGGACAAGTAACAACTCCCATCTCCTCCTGGAAACTTCAACCACTATGAATGGAAGACCAGTTCCTAAGAGACACCATGCACGATGCAGTGGTAAACTATTTACGTACCAACAAGAGCATGGTCTTGTGGCCTTTGGTGGAATGGGAGGCATTCAAAGTACTGATCGGGGGGATTATATACCCACCACAAAGGGCGCTCAAGGCACACTCAAAGTGGAACTGAAATCTTAGATGCAGCCCTCTTTTTTTTTTTTTTATCCTCATTTGCCGTCTTGCCGCCCATAACTTCTTTCTAATCCACCACTGGGTTGTTTTTTTTTGTCTCTTAGGCTGGATTAGAGTAATGGGGCATAGACAATACATATTCTTGAGTCTGGCCTTCCTCTAAACTATCCTTCTTGACCACCTGACCCAACATGTGTGTCTTCCACCATCTCTATTTATCGTCCTAGGATAGTCCATATACCAGCGAGACAGGCACGGGCTTAATCATCGGACTTTAACATAAATATAACTTAGCCAAAATTTAACAGGAAGGGTATCCAAAAACCTCTATTTCTTTTAGAGCGGTCTAACATATCAAGCTTAGCCATGTACCTCATGGCTAAAATCCAATCCATTAAGATGGGACTAAGTGGTGAGACCCATAATTTACATATCTCTCGACGTGCTAGCAACATAGCATAAAAAATAAGTCTAACATTATTATTCAAAAGTCTGTTTTGTAAATCATATCTCCCAGTAATAATTAATTCAGGGCTTACCTCAATGCATTGGTTCAAAGATTTGGAGAGAGAATTACTCACGTCAATCCAGAATTGCTTGATATTTGGGCAAGATACAAACATGTGTAAGTCATCAACATTTGGAGCTTTACATTTTGGACATCCGACAATCCCTCCATCCTTAAATTTAGAGAGTCTATACGGAGACCAGTATGCCCTGTGAATGGTAAATAAGAGGTTTCGCCTTAGGTTTGCAGGTTTAACAATTCTATATAGCATGCTCATAGTTACTTGCCATTGGTCTTCTGTCGCGATCCTTGGCAAGCTATCCTTCCACAGGGTCTCTGGTAGGTCAAATGATCCATCCTCCATTTCTAATATTTGCCAATACCAGAAAGCTACTTCCTTCTTGAAAGCCCCTGTCTCCAACTTTAACTCAAAGTCATTTTCCATTCCGATCTCTGATTCCAAATGGTTTGCCCAGCTTTGAATCTGTAAGTATTTGTATTTTGAAAAAACTGGGCCCCACATTTGCTGACAAAAACCCCAAGAAATTAAATTGCCGTCTTGAAACAAGTCTTTCCACCTTTGCAAAGCAGGTTCCTTTTTCAAATTTAATGCTAGCGCATCTCTTGTCCATATAGGGGCTCCAGGAGACTCCCATATTGGAGCCATATGGCTAAAATAGGGGAGCTTAGATATTTTTCTGATTTTGTACCATATCTCGGCCAAGTCTCTCAAAGTCTTGAGTCTCACCTTTTTAAAAAATTTGGGGTCTGCAAACTTATATAAAAAACCAAACTCGTGATATCCTGATCTCTTCAGCATTATCCCAAATAGTCCGCCGATCTGAGAACTAGAAAGGGTACCCAACAACATCCTGCAATTTTTTAAACAAAAAGCCCATGCATAAATTTGTATATCTGGAGCTGCCAACCCTCCTTTATTTACTCTCCTCCTTATTTTCTTCCATGAGATTCGAGAAGCCTTTGACGCCCAAATAAATGATGTTATCATACTCTGTAACTTCACCAGCCATTCCTTTTTAAAACCCCACGGAATAGTCTCAAACAAAAAGGTAATTTTAGGTACAATCACCATTTTTACAAGATTCGATCTTCCGTATATTGACAGGGGTAACTTCATCCAGCCTTTTAGCATGTCACCAACCTCCTTTTTCACTCTATTAAAATTAGTTTTTGCCAAATCTTCAATTTTCTGAGTAATCCTAACTCCAAGGTACCTCATTTCTGCTGTAGTTTTTACCCCTCCCGTATTAAGATTCCAAGTCATTGTTTCAGTTTTATCTTGATTTAACTGATATCCAGAGATCTTACCAAAACCCTTCGTTGTTTTCACTAAATTTTTCAAAGAACCAACTAAATTAGTAGAATAAACAATAATATCATCCGCATATAACCCAAGTTTCTTTGACCAGTCCATCACAACAAAGGGGGGTATCTCTTCTGAAGCTCTGATTTTGCATGCAAGAGGCTCTATATATATGTTAAAGAGCAAAGGTGATAAGGGGCATCCTTGTCGGGTGCCCCGCATTACTCTAATAGGAAGTGTAAGAGTTCCGTTTACAAGTACTCGCGATGTCGGTGCACAATACAAAGAAAAAATGGATTGCGTAAATTTGTCTCCTAGGTTGAGGTAGTGCAGGAGAGTTTTTAAGTATACAAAATTAACTCGGTCAAAGGCCTTGGCAGCGTCTAATGCGATCACTGCCAAGGGGTATTCATACTTGGAGGCTAGGTCTATCATGCCTATCAAAGAGTAAGTGAGTTCTTTTAGATACCTCATTTTAATAAAACCTCTTTGATCTTCATGGATCAATTTATGAATAATTTTACCAAGCCTGTCAGCTAGGATTTTAGAGAAGAATTTGTAGTCACAATTTAAAAGTGAGATCGGCCTGTACGCATCCATATTTTTTGGAGATTTCCCTGGTTTAAGTATTAGGACAATAGTTGCCTCATTCCATGAGCTTGGAATTGTTACTTCCCCTCTAAAAAATGTATTATACAGATGACATAAGGTGGGGACCATCGTGTTTCCTAGGGCTTTGTATACTTCTGCGGGTAGACCGTCTGGCCCAGGGGCTTTCCCTCTTTTACTTTCCTTAATCACTTTCACCACCTCTTCTTGAGTAATTTCCTTATTTAACTCCAACATATCCTCAGCTACAAGTGGTTTTATTAAAGGTAACCAGGTCTCAATCTCAGCCTTATCTGGACAAAGGTCCTCCGTATAGACATTCGCAAAATATTCCTGAAACGCTTCTATAATTTGTTTATTTTCTGTTATGATTTGACCTGTGCCCGGTTTCTTAATCTCCTTATTTGGTTCCGTATAACATCTTTCTTGGCTTTCCACGCTAATAACTTGCCACATCCCTCTCCATATGAAAAATGTGCCAACTGACTCGCTTCCCATCTTTCTTTGACTCTTTGAGTAAGTGTTGCAGTGAGTTGAACCTTTAAATCTAAAAGTTTTTTCTCCTATGGACCATCTGAAATGATAGCTCCCTGAGGGATTCGACTAATTTCACACTCTCGAATCTCTTTTTCTAAGTTTGAAACTTGACTGTAATACAGTCTTCGCTTTTTTGCACCTTGAGCTCCCATTCTACCTCTCATAAATGCTTTGCACGTTTCCCACACTATGTCCTCCTTAGCTGAACCCACATTTACCTCTAGAAAGACTTGTATCTCTTCTTTGAGAGTTTCTAAAACTTCTACATCAGCTAAAATTGTACGATCTAGTCTCCAAACAGAACTCATCTCTTCAAATTCCAAACTTAGATTTAAACTCACTGCAGAATGATCCGATAAATGTGCCCCTATGTGATCTATGCTTGTAACTCGCTCTTTCAACCTAGTGTCTATCAAAAAAAAATCTATCCGTGAATTATGTTTGTATTTTTTATTATAGAAAGTAAATCCTAGCTGCTGTGCTGCTTTAAGTCTCCAAATATCACAAAGTCCTAGCTGAACCATCACTGACTTTACCTTAGCAGTCATTTTACTGTTCATTATTGCCCTAACATTACCAGTTCTATCTAATTTGCCATCTAGTACTGTATTGGAAACTCCTGCCATGATGATTTTACCTGAAAAATCCAGTAACTCCAATTCAATTTTTTCTAAAATTGTGGGATCATCTACATTCGGGCCGTAATAACCGACTACTACCAACACTTCACCCGACAATCGTAACTTACAAATCACCCATCTTCCTCTACTGTCTACTGAACTGTTTTCGACTACTATGTCAGCTCCTCTTCTAATCAGAATAGCCACTCCCTTAGTAACCAAGTCTTGGGATGAAAAAATAGCATTTGCAATCCACTTTTGAGTACTAAATATCTCTTTACTTTCCTTTTGTGTTAAATGTGTTTCTTGCAAAATAATAACCTGAGCTGGTGAATCTTCTAAATATTTCAAAATTAGTAATCTCCTTGATTTAACCCGGAGCCCATTGACATTCCATGTAAGGAACCTTAGCTCCTTATTATTAACCCTGCTCATCATGCTTATCATGTACTGCCCAAATTTTCCTTCTAATTGTGACACAGCAAGACCGCTCATGAGGAATATATTTTTCTTTTTTCTCCCTTAACCCTTTCCCTCCCCTCCCCTCACACTCAATTCCCTCCCCGGAAAACCCAACCATTACTCCCATGGCCTAGGCCGGTGGATGTCTCAGTGGTGATGTCTCTTATTATTATTTTATATATACTTTGGTCAGTAATCTATTTCTATCCATCTTGAGTAACATCCAGAAAGGCATCTACCTCGTCAACTGTACGAAATGTATACATTTTATTATGCCACATTACTTTTAAAAAAGCGGGAAATTTTAGCTGGGTCGTGGCTCCTATTTCTCTTAAGGGTATCAATCGTTTTCCCATCTCCCATTGCCTATTTGCTGTAGCTGGAGACAGATCCAACCTAATGTCTACTGATACTCCGTCTATCATAATAGACTTTTTCTTAAGAGCAAGTGACAGAATTTTTTCCTTTAGCGAATATGTCGCAAAATTAATCAGAATTTTTCTTGGCTTCTCACGGTCTGGATTCAGCCTAAAAGGATCACGATGTACTCGTTGAATATCTCGGGCCAACATTTCCTCAGTTTCAACTAATGATAATTCTTTCTTCAACAACTGTACCACAAAAGTCTTTATGTCCGCCCCCTCTTTCCCTTCTGGAAGTTTTAGAATTTTTAGGTTGTTGCGCCTTTGCATGTTTTCCAATCTTTCTACCCTTTCATCCAATTCTCTGTCTTTAGAATATAATGTCTCTATCTCCTTGCGATTATCCAGAACTCTTCCCTGTACAACTTTCATCTCAGATTTCATCTCTCCTGCGCGTATAGTCAATTTATCAATCTTATCCTCTAACAATGTACATGTAGCGCTTATACGCTCTTGATTCCTTTTAGAGGCTTCAAAACCTAGATAGATATCTTGTTCCAATTTCCTTAACAGTTCCATAACAGACACATCTGTTAAGGCAAATCTCTCTTGCTGACTTGAGCCGAATTCTTCTGAGGGAATCAACATTTTTCCGTTAATCAGGGTTTCATCCTGCCTTTTAAATATGTCCTCTCCCGCATTCTCTTCCAGCTCGACAGAGACAACAGTTAAGCTTTCAACTAATGGGTCTGATGTAGTGGATTGGAATATCTGCTCAATCGACGCCTCTGCGTCAAGACTAATGACCTTATCTACCTTATCTACCTCCATCTCTATTTCCAAAACTTGAAAGGGGTTTGGTGTTAAGAGGGTTGACCAGTCCTGTTCGCGTTCCTCTTCAATAAAACTCAATGAATGATCAGCTTTCTCATCCAGCTCTCCCGCCTCACCAGCCCTGAGTTGAGATTGAGAGATAGAATCAGGTTTCAACACCAAAACTTTTGGGACTGGCTTAAAATATGAGTTAAGTGAAGGGGTTATTGGAGCCTTAAATCCAGCTTTTTCTTTTTTTTGCCTTTTTTTTCTTTCTTTCTTTGAAGGAGAGACCTTAGGTTTGTAGGAAGTGGGCTTAGAAAATACTTCTTCTTTTGTCACACCCTTTTTTGCATCCTTCCTGAACTCTACAGAATAAGAGATCAAGTCTCCTTGCGTTTTATCACAATTATTCACCCCCACCAAACTGCCCTGCCCCTCCAGTCTGTTACTCCTCAATTGGTATCTTGTATTACCACTCTCTTTCAGCCCCTTGCTTACTTGCTCCGTGCCGGTGTCCTTAACTTGCTGTTTAGCTTCCTCAGAGCCGGTACTGCTGCTCCTCTGCAGTATAGTGGGTGGAATGTTCGTGAGAGCTTCCACTCCTCGTCCTCTACCTCCGCTTGTTGGTGTTCCGATTTTCGCCAGCACTCGGCGTCCTCTGATAACTCCTTGCGCCGCTCTCTCCCAGCTCCAAGCCGGCGAATGACGAGACTCCCCCCCCTCACTCTCGGCGGTTTGCAAAGCCGAGTTCTCCACCATCCGCTGCAAGTCTCCCGAATTCAGCCGGCAAACGGCCTCCAAAATCGCTCGTTGTGGTGTCTCCACGGTCCCCCTCACATCAAGGTATGTGCGCCTCTCCAAATTACTGACAGCCGACCGCTGCTCTCACATCGACATCACCACTGCTCCGGACATCCGCGACCCGCTTCCTAGCCGGCCGCCATGTTTTCCCCCGATGCAGCCCTCTTGTCCCTTGAGCTTGCAGTCCTAGATGACCCCTCAGCTGAGATTTTAGGAATTGCACAAAAACCAGTCTGCTGTTTTAGAGTGGATCCATTGCCTAGTCTACAATTTACACATTGAGTGCTAACATGCTGAAGCTGACAGTTTGGGGTGCCTGCTGACGTGATTAATCAGATTGCAGCAGACTAGTTCACCCATAATGTCCATAACCAAGAGGGAAGATATTACACCAAATTCTCCCTATAACCCCTCAGAGAGGCATGGGAGGAATTATTAGAGAAAGCACTGTATGACAAGGAATGACAGAGGGCTTTGGAATACCCTCAGATGGTCTCCACACGCATGAGATTCCACTTCATTCAGTCAAATGTCCTGCATAGGGCCTATTTAACATCACAGAAAGTTGGCACCTGTTCTCAGGGGCATGTGCCAACTGCATCTGTTCCACTAGTCCCTCCCAGACTTCAAAAATGCCCTTTGGAATTGCCCATTGCTGAAATGCTACTGGGAGTCAGTGCAGAATACAATAGCGGCTGTTACGAGAAGACCAAAGTTAACATCAGTTGAGACCTGCCTACTGGGCATATCCCAGAGATCCCCCTAGCATGAAGTCACTACAAGGTTTCCATATCTCCTATAGCCAAACAATGTAGTACAATGCGTGGAAGCCCGCTCGCCGGCCCTGACTAGGGCATCCTGGCTGACAAATGCCATATTCTGGACCGAGGTGGAAAGGAGATAGGGGTCTGCAATGCCAACCTATTGCGCACCAATGGGATGCCTCAGTGCAAGATCTCACACATAATTGGGAGGAAGATGACAGTCCTCCCTAGAAGGGGATGGTGCTATTATCTGGAGCATGCCTGGGTCTGCAGGCGTGTGCTCTCACAGAAACCCCTAATACTTTGGGGAAGTGAGTGGCCCTCCCATAAGAGAGTCCCCACCTGCTAGGAGTAACCATAGACTCCAAGTAAGGTGGGCGCTTGTGAAGAGGAGGCCCACAAATAGAGAGCGAGACATCCGCTGTTCACGAGGGTACACACTACCCTTGCTATACAAAGCCAGTGAGATTGACGGACCCAGTACTCAATCAGGCTTGGATTTGAGTGGGTAGGAGGCAGTTGTAGTAACTAGAAATATTTGAATTGTATTGAGATTGTTGTGACTAGCTCAATGGGAGAAAGATATATGCCTTTATAATGTCATAAAGGGAACAGAGACCCTACCTAATACTAGCAGCAATAAAAACATGCATTCAGCTTATTTAATTGTACCGCTTGTAAACTCACCTGTTTCAAGTTGTATCTCTGCCAACTGCGGTGTTTTTCGAAAACCCAAAAAAGCTTGTTGAAAAAAAAAGTGATGTTGCTGTTAGTTGAAGAGGAGCACTCAAATGGCAAAATGCATTTTGACCGGGACATTGTGAATATTTGCCAAGGAGCTGCATCCACCCCTCCCGCTTACAAGCTACTATATTTAAAATAGCCATCTGCAAGCCCCCAATTCCAAGCGATAGCCTTCCTCACCTATCTGCTCCATCTTTAAAACCCTGGAAAGATTTGTAGTAAATCTTCTCCATCTTTAGCTCCCCATCAATAACCTCTAGCATCATCTACAGTTCGCCTTTCACATAAAATAATTCTTCGGAGGCAACTGTCATGCGTCTTTATCATCATATATCTACAGACCACAATCTTTTATCCTCAAACGTTTTGACTTCTTTGAGTGCACTGGATAAACATAACCTTTTCATGTCCTCAAAAAAGTTGTGCGAACGGGCATCACAGACACGTCTCCTGCATCTCCACTTTGGCTATTCTATCGATCCTGCACATAAGCAATCAATGGCATTTTGCTGTTTCTATGTGTGCTGCACAACGTAGCCCACATGAAAACAGAAAAAATGAGGCAAAATGAAACATTTCTCCTCGTTGCGCCAGTATAAGACCAGGTTTTCCCTGGTCTTAATTTTGGCGATACCCCATATTTACCCCACCCTTGTAAATATGGGGCAGCATCAAAATCAATGGGTGTTGCTGTGGAATGCCCACCGCAGCACCATTGCCTGCCTCTTTCACGCTAAGTATAGTGTAAAAGGGTGCCTTATGCAATGTCAGGCGGACTTGTGTTGTTGTGGGAAGCGACCGACTCTAGGTCGGCAGTTCCGAACACCCTATTACATTGTGATCGCACATGGTGTGGTCCCAAACTCCCATTTCCCTATGGGAGCTTGTGTGGCGGTCAGAAACCGGCAGCAGCACAAGCTCTTGTAGAGAAATTGGAGTGCATGTAAATCCCTGCACTGGAGGCCGCAGAGGCGGGGGGGGCCCTGCTACAGGCCCCCAAAGTCATTTTCTGACAGTCTTTTTTTGTCAGACAGCCCAACATGAAAAGCCGGTCAAAACAATAAATAATTCGAACGTAGGAAACGCCGTCCATAGGGGATTAGGTGTGGCCTCCGACTGGTCAGCAGTCGGTCCGACTGGCCGATTTAAACTCTGACCGCCTACATTGTAATTAGGGAATCAGACTTTAAACCAAGGATGTCGGTCAGAAAGCCTCCTATCTGTTTCCGAAGGCTTTCCGTCCGACATCCTAATGAGCCCCTATGTGGCCACATTGAGTATATTGTTACCATCTTTGAGTTGTCTGACTTTAGAGATCGTTTCCTTCAGGCTTTGCCCTCTCAACATTACCCTATCAAACACTTTCCTAAAATGTATAGAAGAAGACTAAAATCAATGTTAACTGAATTGTCTTGTGTTCGAGAATTGGTTCTGTGTTACGAATGGCCTTTCCGACTTCCCTAAGTGTGGTTTCCAGTTCCACCATGTTTTGGTTGGAGGGTCTTGTCCCATCAGGCATTGCATTGCGGTTTTTGTCCTGTTGATAAACATGTGAAAGTATTTGTTAGAAATGGAGGTCTCTATTCGGGACCCTTCTTCCTAGTCAGGATAAAGGTGTTACATTTCTGAAATAACCCCTGCTCACCCTCTTGGTAGCTTGGCACAAGCAGTCAGGCTTATCTCAGCATGTAAAGCATTTTCATATGAAAAACAGTCATACGGTGAAAACACTACAAAAGGACACCACACCAGTTTTTGAAAAATAGCCAATATTTATCCGTGTAAAACAAGACCAAAATTGTAAGAATCCAATATATAGTTTTCAGAATACTCATTAGGCAAACATAGACTTTAAAAACAGTTTCTTGAAGTTGAGAGCTCCCTCCTGGACTATCACGGCACAGTGAACAAACCAATCCAAATGTTCTGGCTAACCGTGGCGTCGCGGGCCAGCTACGGTGTTGGGAAAACCCGCAAACAATATCTTTAGAAATGTTGGACGTCGGGGACCTCGCGGTGAGCTCTGAAGACCCGGTGTTGGCGGGGGTCGGTTCAGGAGGTTGGTGCAGGAGTAATCAGGCCCTTGAGATCACACGAGTTGCAGATCAAACTTCACCCCTGAGATTTTAGGCTAAGTCCTACCTCGATTTTAGCACCAGAATAGATAACGCAGCTATGCAGGCTGGTGGTTTACTCGGATGAACGGCGTTTTGTAGAGAGGATTGAAGTTCACTTGCATGTAAGTTATTTTCCTTCCCATTACACGTAGGAGAGTTAGACCATTTTTAAATAATTGCCGTATATGCACCGAACGGATGATGGAGCATTTGTTCCACTGCAACTTTATCGAGAACACACAGGTTCCTTTTCCTCTATCTGGGCACACACTTGATTATCGATTTTGTGATCACAATTAGATATTCGTTTGCTTCTTACCACGACGATAGAATAGCATAGATCTGTTGAAATTTTACACACCCGAGCTCTTCACCTTTATTCTGGCACCATCTGACACACTTGGTTATTACTTTTGGTGATTGCAATGTGACGTATCTTTTGTTTTTGTTTTTTACTTGGAGAACTCAATTGAATTACCCGTGGTGACTTTATATCACCTGTGCTTTTCACTTTCATTCTGGCACTATCTGAACATTCGCATTTATTGGTTGTAGATATATAACTTTATACCAAGATTACTATTCTTTTTGCTTTAACCATTGAAATTATGTATTTTTCCTAAATACCCTCATGCATGATTTATCCATTTTGGTTGTAGAATCAATATCCCTGATGAAGGCTTCAACAGCCGAAATGCATTGGATATGAATATGTTCTTGGACACAAAGCTGGATGCATAGTAATTTACTTTGAAAATGCAAGATATTAATTTTGAAACCATGAAATAACATTGAACACGATTGAAAAATAAAGAAAATCTTGAATCATTGAGATTGAACTTTCTGTTTTTTGAACTTTACAATCCTATATTGTTTAAATTTTACCATGGCCCATATAGGAATAAGTTGTTTGGGTACTTCTTTACAAATGTAGTGAAGTGGAAGGAAAATCCAATTGATATCTGAGAGATTAACACATATATATTGACATCTTTAGTACGCCCATTGTGACTAATTCCCGACTGGAAGTGTATTGCAGTTGGAGCAGTCAGTCCTCAGGAGCCCCTTACAATTCATTTGTCTATAAATGGGCTTTAAATGCTGTAGGATGGCATTTAAATATCTGTTCTTAGCAGGTCCTTTTTAGGTGTGGCCTGCACAGTGTTTGCGTTGTGCTTGTGAAATCTATTATATTTCAAATAAATCTAAAAAGGGGCTTACATCTTGCCCTTGCTTTTCATTGGTTTGTGTGCTTGCCACTTCCCTTTCCTCCAATTCTATTGGTTTTAGCATACTCTTTCCTGTTGTTCCTTTAGTATTTCTCTTATAAGTATCCTGTGGTCCAAGTACTGTTTTCATCTGCTTTGGTAAAACCTCTTTTAAGCGTGTCAGCATCTCTGCGTGCGTTTTGGGAAGTCAAATGCTCCGATCGCAATGCACACTTACCAGTCCCTCCGGGCTGAAGCAGGGACCAACTCTAGTGCTCCCTTTGTTTGTAAACTGAGCAGCAGACTCACCAATCCCCTTGGGGCCAAAACATGGACCCACTCTAGTGCTCCCATTTGTTTGCAAACTGAGCAACTCAACCTATTTTAAGCATGCTTGTTTTTTATTTCTTACCAAATTGCTCTGTTTTTTAAGTCATCAATAGTGTTATGTTCCCACCTTGGGAAACACCGAGCAACAATTTTGGGTTTGCATTCCATGAATGGATGCCCTCTCTACCCCTCCCTGTTGCCTTGCTGGGAAAACCTTATTGCTGCTCTCCACCTCTTATTACAGAATAAACTGCTGCAGGTCAAGAAATAGAAAACTGTGCCATTAATGAAAAGGCGGTAAGAAAAATGTCACACTTTTATTGTTAATGCTTTTAAAGTATTCTGGTATTCTCCCACATTGTAACCAATACTTCTATCTTGTGCCTGTTGACTGGATTTTTTTGACTGAAATGATTATTCATACAATATAGCTTACGGATTTATGTCCTCTGGAAAGCTGCACCATATTTGCAAAAAGAACAATTGATTGACAGAATGCAGAACAATGTCATACATTCACCCCAGTACAGAGATCTGGGCCTGAATCCATCGTTTTTTGCTCACCATGCCATTCCAGTTTGAAGCTAACAATAAGCAAATCAGTCTTGACCCTGCGCCCAATGAGAATATTCCAGCCCGAACTGCCAGGCCAGGGCCTCCCTAGACTGGAAACAAGCATCCGAGGACTGGTTTCGGTATTTTGGGCTGTAGCATATTTCTCTCTTTAACACCTGCCATCCCATTTGCCACTTGTGCAGTTCAACAGGAAAACTGCCAATTTGTGATTTTCATGAGTTCCACTAAAACACGGCACTATTACCAAAACAATCTGTGTTAGAAACAAATATGTGATACTACTTCGCCCGAGAATTTTCTCACGATGACAGTCCGGCAAGCTCTCACCAGAAGCACTCTTACAGACACCAACAGTCACATGTGCTGCTTCCGTTTGGCTATGTCTGCGCAGTAAGTAGGACTGTGGTGTCTCATTACACTTCTGTAAGAAAAGTCAGCTGCAATAACGTGCTTTAAATTTCATTCTGTGAAAATGTCGAGAAGGTGGTAGCTATACCCGAAGAACCTGAAGGCTTGGAAAAATAAAAAGTGCAAAATTAGGTAGTGTCCAATAGAAATGAATGAAATATTCCCAACACCCTTTATACATCGCCCACCCATCTTTTGTGTGTTGTTTCCACCCCTAAATCGAGAGCCGAGCTGTAGGCATTGGTCTGCGATTGTTCACCGAGGACACCTGCATTCCCATTTCAGTGGTTGGAGGAGGTCACCCCAATGTCTGCACAATCTAAGACACCTCTACTTTAAACAAAATAGAAGCCGTCTTAAGCGAGGGGCGTAATTGCGTCGCAGTGTGACCCATTACCAGCCGAATGTTCCTTTTGTAAAAATGCTCTAATTGGGTAAAATGCACAGAAAAAGACTCCTCTCCCGCCTGTGGCTCCCAAATTCATTATTGAACATACATGGCTTCTTGTTCTTGCTATGAAAATAAAAAGTTCTTTTACATCCTTTTTTATTGAAGCTGCATCTTTATGAATGCCACAGCCTTGAGGGGATGGTTGGAGGGACGACTTTAGGTCTGCCCTACGGACAGTCTTAGCTGTGTCTTCAGCTTCAGTATTAAAATAAGATTAATTAAATGTATACACAGCAAAAGGCAGTGGCCGTTGCTTTTTGTGCACTATAAGCAACACCATGTTTACTCTGATCACAAATGCACGCCCACCTGAAAAGAAGTCCACTTCCATGCAGTTCTGGTGGGTCAAAATTTTAAATTGTCACTGTTGGACTTGGCCCTTTTTGCAGGGTCATCCCTGAACTTTTTGCCTTCCTCCTGTATTTTGTCTGACCTATTTTTGTTGATTTTTATGACTCTGGGCACTGTCCACTGCTGATCAGTGCTAAAGTGCATATGCTCTCCCTATGGTAAATTGATGTATGGATTAGTGACTCCATGATTGGCTGGTTTAGTTTACTTGTCAGACCCTCGTACAGTGCACTGAGTGTGCCCAGGGCTTATAAACCAAATGCTGCTGGTGGGCTTGCAGCACTGGTTGTGACACCCACAGAAGAAGCCTGTAAAAGTGTGTCTCAGGTCTGCCATTGCAGAGCCTGTGTGCAGTCTGGTACTGCCATGTTGACTGGGCAAGTGCACCCACTTGCCAGTCCCTAAACCTTCCCTTTTCTGCATATTAGTCACCCCTATGGTAGGCCCAAGGGCATGGTGCATTGTAGGTAAAAGGTAGGACATGCCGTGGCGTGTGTGGCATGTCCTAAATAGTGAATTACAGCCATTTTCGTTTTTCACTATTGCAAGGCAACCTGCCCCCCGTTGGCCAGAATGGGCAGTTTGATTATTACATCTTATAATCCTAACTGACTCAGGAATCCAGGTAGAAATTTGAGTTTAGTATGCCTGAACTCAGAATGATAAAATACATCTTTTGGTGAAGTTGGTTTTAACATTCTGTGTTTGAAAATACCACTTTTAGAAAGTAGGTATTTTTCGTGTCTAACCATCCAAGCCTGCCTCTGCTAGGTTGTGTATTCCTTGTCTGGAGTTTGAGTGACAGGGGCTGAGGGATTCCAGGAGACAGGGTGAGTCAGCACAGGGTTGAATAGAGAGATCTGCATGTAGATGGGTGGGAGGAGTGAGTTGCACCTCGGACCTGAATAGGGCTGTGCCTTCCCTCCACAATGCTGGCTCTACCTCCTGTAGTGCGTCTGATGTCCCTGCCCTGCACTGTGAAACGAAAGAAGGAGTAATGTAAACAGAGTGCTCCAGGACTGACCAGAACTGGTTTTGACTAGGCAAAGGCCTCTCTGCCTTCAGAGAACAAAGATAAACTGTGTATAAAAAGGGGGACCCAGACCCCAGAATTTTAGATCACTTTTGAGAAACATGAAGAAACCTTTGCTGAGGAAAGGAACCAGAGAGACTGAGGAGGAGACTCCCTAAACTGAGTGCTGTTTGGGGGATTGGCCTGCAGTGGTTGCATGACTGCCAAAGAAAGGAGAAAGGACTTTTTGTGCTACTTTCATTCAACTTGTGAAGGATCTGGATCTCCAAGGGCTTGAGATAGAGCTTGCCCCCTGCTGAAGTCTCAGGGACAACAGACTTCACCTACCAGCTCCCCAAGAGTTCTTTGGAAGTGCCTGCAGTTGTGTTGGGCTTTCTGAGGGACTGCGTGTCCCAAGGAGCTGGAAGCGCGACTCACGAAGAAGAAGGGTGTCGCCGCTGCCGCTTCTGCTCGCAGAAGCACCTCCATTGCTGGAGAAGAGTGTCGTTGTCGCATTAGATGCCGTCGCATCACCGGGAACCGTGTACCCGCTGCAGCTGCTGTCGTCGCATCGCTGAAGAAGGGTGTCGCCGCTGCAGCTGTCGCATTGCATCGCTGAAGCGTCTTGCATCACCGAAGAAGAGTGTCGCTGTCACATCAGATGCCGCCGCATCACTGGAGAAGAATGTCGCAGAGCCTGTCGCGGCTCAGAAGAATCGTTGAGTGGCTGCACGGCCGTCGGGCGTGCACACATTGTGTTGCATCAGGGAGAAGACGCCATTTTTGTTTCATTGCACAAGTTCTTCATCGCATCACAGCGCTGCTGTTCGCATCGCCCGGAAGCGCAGTAAGAAACCGACGCTTCACCTCCCCACGCTGAGTAGAACCAATGCATCCCCTACGCATCACAATTTTTGCGTGTAAGGAACCGACGCATCACCTGCCCTGCAACACTTTCGTTGTATAGCGTTATGCATCCAAAGGTACATTGAACTTAAAGTGTTGCATTTACCATCTAAAGAGAACTAAGCTAATTCTACCATTTTTAAAGTACAGAATTGTGGATTTTTGTCATTTGTGGTCTTGTGTTAAGTCTATATAAAAATACTTAATTTTATACTACAACTTGTGTGTTGGCCATCTGTAGTGTTGTCACTGGGTTATACTGTATGTGTTCAAAAATGCTTTACACAGTGCCTCTGAGATAAGCCTGTCTGCTCGTGCCAAGCTACCAAGAGGGTGAGCAGGGGTTATTTTAGGAGTGTAACCCCTTACCCTGACTAGACGCAAGGGTCCCTATTTGGTCAAAGGTACCTACCTCTGCCTACTAGAGGCCCCCCAAATCCAACAGTCACAGTTTTTTTAATTTACATTTTTATCCCTTTTTAAGTTTTTATCTGCATAGCGGATAGCACCTCTACATTGCCTAAGTTGATATTATAGAGCCTGTAAAACTTCACTCCTCATCAAGAATAACGCCGCATGCTTCCTGGTATACGTCGGATCTACGCAAAGAGAAAACCAAATGTAAAAAATTGGAAAACAATGGCAAACTACTCCCATACCAAACAATCGAGAAGCTTATGAAAAATCCTTAGCGCATTATCACAGCAATATTAGGAAAGCACAGAAAACTTTTATTGCTCAGCAACTTGAGAAAGCTGGAAATTCCTCCAAGGAAATCTTCAAAACCCTTAGTTTCTTTATCAATCCTCAGGCCTGTAATAACAACACTCCCCCTTCGCAAATACTTTGCGATCTGATTTCTGATCCCTTGGAGGACAAAGTAAATTTAATTTATAATAATCTCGCAAATTTGACACACCGTTTTAACCTGGAGCCCTTGCATGTCGGTAGTAAGCAAACTTGCCCTTGCACCTTCGAGAAGTTTGCTCCTTTCAGTGTAGAATCTCCTCAACTTGCCTTGAAAGCTGTTAAATCAGGTTCTCCTCAGAATCCTATTCCAGCAAAATGAGCAGCCATGCTGTCTCAGCAATTGGCTCCGCCCATCAACTCCTTTGTTGAATCTTTCCTTGAGCACAGGCGCAATTCCAGTAGAGTTGAAAGCTGCTCAGGTTATTCAGATGCCGAAAAAAAAAACCTTCCTGCAACACACGTTTCCAACTATTGTCTTATATCACTTCTTCCCTGGGCTAGCAAATATAGAAAGTAATATCAATGAACAACTGATGGACTATCTTGAGTGTAATAGAATCCTAGATTAATCTCAGTCAGGCTTCAGACCAATGCACCAGACTTGAAACTGCACTCTTGTCTGTCACAGACCATATCAGAAGCTGCCAAGACAAAAATCTTCCATCTATGCTTGGGCTGTTAGAAGTGGCTTTGGCCTTCGATACCATATCTCATCCCAGACTGATACTGAGACTGGAAGAGATAGGTATCCAGGGCCAACCCCCGAGTTCACTCATTTTCTTTTCTCTTTGATTTTTAACTTGTTCGCTGACCCTCCATTTCTTTTTTCTTAAATCCTCACTTATCTTCTTGATTTCTTCCCCAGTCCCTCCTCTTGTGCTTTCCTTTGTTGATTTTCTTCTTATTTTTTTTTCTTGCTCCTCGAAACATAGTACCTGGTATTAAGGTACCCATGCTCAAATATTCTTTTACCATATCACTTTCACACCTGCTCACCAAGCTAAAAATTCCAACAAAAAAATGATTGATAATTACATTGGCAAAACCTACTGCATTTACCAATGCTTGTTTTGATAATGAGACCAGGCACCGTCTTTTCCCTTTCAAAATCAGATTGCCGCTTAGTCAGTATAGAAAATTCAAACCTTTGTCTCTTAAATGGTATAAGGGGGATCAACTATGCCAGAAAGATAACCAAATTCTATAGGGATTACCCTGCATGGGGAGTACAGGTTGGGGCAGTGCTTAATTTGAGCCTGTTTTTGTTAGTGGGGCCCACTGGCACTCATTTTTGGGGACCAGCACTTATTTCTCCTCATCAGACACTGACAGCGAGAACAAGAGAGGGAAAAACAAACACCGGTGAAAGGAGGAAGAGGGTAAAACTGTGACAAAGGGAGAAAGCACAAAACTACAAGAGAGAGATAAACGAACAGGTTGTGTCTGGTAGTTGATAAAAGTGGCATGAGGTGGATTCAAGACTATGCATTTGGTGCACCAACATTGAATCACAACCATCATGGGCTTCTGAGCAGCAGAGGTTTAGGCACTGGCACTCATTCTTTTACACATTAAGGCCTGGGTGGGGGCTGTTGAACAGGAAGTATTCTTCTTGCCTTCTGTTCTGGTCCCCAGTTCCCATAAGTCCACCAGAATGGTTTTCACTTAGGGCGTGCAACACCTAGATTTTCAGGCTCTCATCTCCAATTCTGAGGATTCAGAGGCTCTTGTGATCCCACTCCAGTCAGTAAGGAGGGCAGGGAAGGGAGAGGGCCCCCTTAGCAAGGTCTATTATTAAAACCACGTTCTTCTGCAGGTGATCCGAACTTGGCGATGCGAACTTGCTCTCTGATGTAGATTAAACTTTAAATCTCATGGACTCGCAGTCTGTCATCCTCACACCTCCATGCCTGAGGTTCTTGTGGTATTTCTCTAGACAGTAAGGTACACAAAAGAATGAGGGATCTTCTTTCTAAGGCAGGGGCAGATTTATCATTGTTTCATGCAGTGCACTTCAGCAAGTCACCTTGCTGCACTGTGTAATAGTGCAGAAATGCACCATATTTACCATTATACGGTGCATTCCTGTCCTTTTCTAGTGCTGGGGCACTTTTGACTGCCTTGCGCCAATGTAGGGACCCTGCGTCATGGACTGAAGGTGTCAGTGTTGTGTGCAGGATTGTTTTTGAGCAGAAAGGGACACCTTTCCTACCCAAAAACCTTCCTGAGAGGCATTTTCCTCTTCCTTCGTGTGCTGCCGAATGCACCACATGAAACCACAGAAGAAAAACGAGGAGAAATAAAGATATTTCTTCTCGTCCTGGAGCATTAAAACACATTCCAAGGTCTACCACTAATAGAAAATCTGGGAATGCACCAAATACATGCGTTGTAGCCATGCTCTCTCCACGGAATCCCTCCCTGCCACAAAGTAACACTAGGCAGAAATGTGTGCTTCCTTGCATTATTGTGTATAGTTTGACAAATTCTCATGAAACTTTCAAAACTAGTTTACCACTCATTTCGGCTGCTGTCCTGAACGTTTTGGGGTGATCAGTCAAGCTGGGGCTGACAAAAAGGGAGGGTCCCCAAAATGCTTTTTCCAGAAAGCGCCCATTTTAGTGTAAACCCTTTCAGTAGTTGTTGAGAAACGTAAAGGTTTTTAATATATACAACTGGAGGCTCTGAGGATCCGCAACCCCACCCGAGATCTCATGCTGAAATCTGATTGGCTGCCAACACTACAAACCAGGAAGTGTTGACAGCCTGTAATGGAGGCAGACCGTATGTTCCCCTTCCTGGAGCCATAAATGGCCCTAGGGACGGCTACCTCCTATTGCCGGCTCCTGCTACCTCCCGAGGTGCCCACCCCCAGGAGATAGCTTTATCGCTCAAGCCAATCCAGAGCAAATAGCAAACTGAGCTCACTTTTAGCAAGCGAGAGCATTGAAATGCTCTCACTTGCTGAAAGCGAGAACAATTGCTTTGACGTAGAGGGAGCTGCATTTTAGCAGCTCCCTCTCTGTCAAAGCAATGCCAGCTCCCACAGGAGGGGGGGAGCTGGCAGGGACCATGGCAGCCTTGAGGCTCCCCGTGATCCCCAACTCTACAATGTGGGTGCCCTGAGTGGGATTAGGGCACCCACACTAGAGCCTAGGCCCCGGAGGAATGGGATCCCTGGGGTCAAAATCGGCCTGGGAAGGAGGACGCTCGGCACCCTCCTTCATTCAAAAAAGGCCTGACCCCAGGGAATGTGGCCCCCAAGGGTGAAATGGGCCCCCCTCTCCTAATGATTAATCATTAAAATAAATAAAAAGGGACCTACAAGATGCAGGAGGCCCCTCCCCCTTTTACCACCACTATGCAAACGCAACTCCTGCATGTCTGGTTGGGGGTGAAGTGCCCTTGGCTCCAAACGGTTCTTGGGGGCCAACAAGCCCTCTTGTTACCTCCAATAAATCCTACAGAGCATGTTTGCTGAGAGGTCTTTGGAGGTCACGCCCCCTTTCTCAACCTCTGTGCAAACACACCACCTAGCACACTCCTGGTTGGGAGATAAAATCCTCTTGGATGCTAAAGTTTCTTGGGGGCCCAGAACCCCTGCTATTACCTTCAGTAAGTCCGACATAGTAGTATTCCTGAGAGCTGGTCAGAGGCTCCACTCCCTATCTCCACCACTCTTCAAACGAGATTACTAGTTAAAAAAAACATTTGGACCTAACTATACCTACCTACTGGCTACCACCAGGAGGTAAAATATATACATTACCAATGTACATATGACAAACTGTCAGTCACCAGTAGGTAGTTATAGTTAGGACTATGTATTCATAAGAAAAGCGTTTTTTTTACTTGCCTATATCTTTGGCACTGTATGAAAAATCTTCAAGGACTTTGCTAAAAATAGTGCCCCGATGATGTTTTGGGGCGATCTGTCAAGCAGGAACCAAGAAAAAGGAGGTGGGTTTAAAAAAGTATTTTCCAGAGTTAATTCCCGTACAGATTTTAGTTGTAACTACAACCTGATCCGCTGGATAGAATTAGACCAAAGTTGGCAGAAAGGTCGCTCTTGGTCCAGAATAACCCTTTTTGTTATTTGGCATAAATTCTTTAAGTAGTTTTTGAGATATTAAAAAAATTGTATATATAGACCAGGGTCTCAAGATGGCTGCCAACACTTCCTGGTTGAAGTGTTGGCAGCCAATCAGACTTCAGCATGGAGACTGTCAAATCCTTAATCCCATGCATGCATAGGCTTAGTCACGGAAATCACCTGACCGCCATTAGCCACTCTTATAGTCACTCATCACGCAGGCATTTGTTTGGTGGGAGCTTAGCCAACTGCCAGTAAGTAAAAACAAATACCCCGCTTCCAGAGGGCAGGAGTTGTCAAAGTGCTCCCGCTTGCTGGAAGCAGAGGATTCATCTCTTTCCTTGCCCGCAGACATGTGGACAGGGAAAGAGATGAAAATATTGCTCTCATATGCAGAGAGCTGCATTTTCAGCAGCTGCTATAGAACCAGTAAGAGATTCATATGCTCACTCACACACCTACTTAGACACTTACATACACACTCACAGACCTACTCAGACTCATGCACCCACCCACAGATCCATTCAGAGATTCATGCATTCATGCACAGATCTACTCAGAGACTCATGTACTCACTCACAAACCTACTGAGGTACTCATGTGCCTACTCATAGACCCACTTTGACCCTCACGCACCTACTGACAGACCTACTCATACTCTTGTACCCACTCACAGGCCTACTCACATAACTACTCACAGACCCATTCAGAGACTTATGCACCTAGTAACAGACCCAATCAGAGTCACATACTCACTGAACTCATGCACTTAGAGATTCATGCACTGCACTCACTCACAGACCCACTCAGACTCACATGCCCACTCACAGACCCACTCAGACTCATGCACCCATTCACAAACCCATTCAGACACCCAAGCACCCTCTCACAAGCCCACTATGACACTCGTATATCCACTCACAAACCTATTCAGACTCATGCTCCCACTCAGAGATCTACTCAGACACTCATGTACCGACTCACAAACCTGCTCAGAGACTCAAGCATCCATTTGAAGACCCATTCAGATGTTCATATGCTCACTCACAGACCCACTTAGACACTCACAGACCCACTCATAGACTCGCACACCCATTCACAGACCTACTCAGACTCATGCACCCACTCACAGATCCATTCAGAGACTCATGCATTCATGCACAAACCCATTCAGAGACTCATGTACTCACTCACAAACCCACTGAGACACTCATGTACCTACTCATAGGCCCACTTAGACCCTCACGCACCTACTGACAGACCTACTCACACTCTTGTACCCACTCACAGACCTACTCACATAACTACTAACAGACTTATGCACCCACTTACATATTCATTTAGATACTCACATATCTACTCACAGACCTAATCAGAGTTCTGCATCAATTCTCAGACCCCTTCATAGACTCACCCACCCACTAACAGCCCCATCAGAGAATCACATGCTCACTCACAGACTGCTCAGAGACTCATGTACTCACAGACCTACTTAGAGACTTATACACTGACACACAGGCATAATCAGAGATTCACCCGCCTACTCACAGATCTATTCAGAATCATACACCCACTCACAGACCCACTCAGAGACTCATGCACTCACAGATCCACTCAGATACTCATACACTCATTCACAGACCCACTGAGGGTCTCAAGCACTCACTCACAAACCCACTCTGAGACTCATACACTCACTCACAGACATATTCAGACTCATGCACTCACACACCAATCAATCAATTCAGAGACCCATTCATTCACTCACAGACTCACTCAGAGACTCATGCATTCACTGACCCAATCAGACACTAACATACCCAAATAGTCACTTATGTATCTACTCATAGACCTACTCAGAGACTCCTGCACCTACTCACAGATCAATTCAGACACTCACACACCCACTCACTAACCCACTTAGACACTCATGCACCTACTCATAGACCCACTTAGAGACTCATGTAATCACTCACAGATCAATTCAGAGACTCATACATTGACTCACAGACCCACTCAGAGACTCATGTACTCACTCAAAGACCTACCCAGACACTCACACACCCACTCACAGACCCACTTAGGCACCCATGCACCTACTCATAAACCCAGTCGGAGACTCCTGCACCTACTCACAGACCCACTCAGACTCATGCACCACTAAAAGACCAACTCAGAGAATCACATACTTAGTCCCAGATTGCTCAGAGACTCAACTTATGTACTCATAGACTCATGCACTCACTCATAGACCAACTATGAAACTCATATACCCACTCACAAAACCATTCATAGACTCATGCACAGACTCACAGATATATTCAGACACTCACATGCCTACTCACACACCTACTCAGAGATTCGTATCCCAATTGCAGACCCACTCAGACATTCATATACTCACTCAAAGACCCACTTAGACACTTATCCATCCACTCAGAGACCCACTTAGAGACTCACACACACTGTCACAGACCTACTCAGACTCATGCACCCACTCACAGGCCCACTCAGAGACTCATGCATTTGCTCACAGACCCACTCAGACACTCATGCACCCACAATCCAACCCACTTTAAAACTCATGTACCTACTCACAGACTCACACACACACTAACAGGCTCACTCAGAGAATCACACATTCACTCATAGACTGCTCATAGACTCATGCACTCATAGACCTACCCAGATACTCACGTACTCACTCACAGACCCACTCAGATTCACGGTCCAATCACAGACCTACTCAGACTCACACACCCACTCACAGACCCACTCAGAGACTCATCTACTAATTCACAGCCCACTGAAGGACTCATACATTCACTCACAGACTCACTCAGACACTAATGCATCCACAAACAAACCCATTTATACACTCACACACCTACTCACAGACTCAAACACACACTACCAGGCCTGCTCAGAGAATCACACATTCACTCACAGACTGCTCAGATATTCATGAACTCAAAGACCTACCTAGAGACTCATGTACTCATTCACAGACACACTTAGAAACTCATGCCCTCTCTCACAGACCCACTCAGACATTCACACACTCATTCACAGACCCACTTAGACACTCATGCACCTACTCACTGACCCACTCAGACTTCTGCATGCACTCACATACCCATTAAGAGACTCATACACCCACTAATAGACCCACTCAGAGACTCATACACTTACTCACAGATTGCTCAGTGACTCAATTCCTACTCATAGACTCATTCACTCACTCACAGACCCACTCAGAGACTCACACACTCATTCACAGATTGTTCAGAGACTCAACTCCTGTAATCACAGGCTCATGCACTCACTCACAGACCTACTCAGAGACTCACATGCCTACTCAGAGACCCACTCAGATGCATGCACCCACTCATAGATACACTCAAAGACTTATGCACCAACTCACAGGCCCACTATGACACTCACGTATCCACTCACAAACCTGCTCAGAGACTCAAGCATCCATTTGCAGACCCAGTTAGACATTCATACACTCACTCACAGACCCACTTAGATACTCAGACACCCACTCGCAGACCTACTCAAAAACCCACATGCCTACTCACAGACCCACTCAGACTCATGCACCCACTCACAGACACACTCAAAAGATTTGGTAAAATTAGTTTCATCTTTGGCCCAAATGGACCTTCATCTCAGCAATGGTCGCAGAGCAACAAAGTCTGCTAGGTACTGTAATCCTACTTCCTGGTGTAATAATTCAGTAGACGCTGAGTAAGGTAAACTTAAAAGACGTTTTAAAAAGGAATTTTCTTCATGCTTCAATACCCGACTACAATTATAGCCCCACACCCCTGCGCCATATAGGGCAATGGCAACGGATATAGCCTTGTACATTGCTAGCAGTTCCTTAATTGGGTGCTTACCTAATTTTGACGCAAATCTAAAAATCCTGTATGCACTCTTGTTCATCTTGGATCGGACATTGGTTAATTCATGTGACTAATTTCCACTGAAAAAGTTACTCCCAGGTAGCAAAAAGTGTTAATAGTATCTAAAGGGGTTTTATCAATATAGAAAATTTTGCATTTCTTTAATTTAGGCCTGCATACCATAGTATATGTCTTTGCTGTGTTGATTATCAGTTTCCTCACATTGACCAAATCCCTAAAACTACCAATTAATATCTATCGGGGTCCTAGAAAGCAATACAGCATTGTCTGCATATAGTAGCACTGGTATAAGGCTACCAGAGATTTGTGGGGCATTGGCTTCAACCAGTTACAAAACTTTGTCCACCTCATTAATAAAAAGTGAAATGAGGAGTGGGGCGCGGACACAGCCCTGGCGAATGCCTCGTTTCACATCAAAATTTGGTGTGCATTCGCCCTGCTGCCCATATTGAACCTCATAAAGCCTCGCAAGGAAACAAATAATTGGTTTAGGTGCGCCAAGGCTAAGTAAAGTTGGCCAGAGGATTGAATGGCCAATGAGATCAAAAGTGCTGCTAAGGTCTCCGAAACGTAAGTACAATCTCCCTTCTTTGGCACACTTGTATTTGCCTATTAATAATTCACAATTAATACACTGCTCTATGGTCCCTACCCCTTTCCTAAAACCATATTGCGCTGGGAAGAGTAACACCTTTTCATTTGTCCACTGTTTCTAATCTCACTAAAAGGACTTTGCTCATCACATTAACTGATTAGTCTAGGAGCGATATGAGGCGGTAATTTTTTGCTTCTGACTTATTGACTTTCTTGAAAATGGGAATGATAACAGATTGGCCCCACGAAGGAGGGATGCGCTCTGTCACAGCTGTATTAAATACCCCGGTGAGAAGGGGCCCCCATAAATCTGTTGCAGCTTTATAGACATCTACTGGGACCCGATCTGGGGCTGGTGCTCCCCCCCCTTACTTGGCTTCAATCCCATTTGTACCTCTTCAGCTGTGATGTTTAATGGTAGGATAGGTCAAATACTCTGTGTTATACTCAATTTCATACATACTTCACTATACTTGAAAAATGTGATACCCATGTTTCACATGTAACTCAGGGAACGAATCACACTTTAAAAATGGGGAGTTCACTATTTCCCAAAACAGTTTGTAATTAGCAGTATCGCCTGCCATGGATAACTTATCTCATGCTGACTCCTGTAATTCCTTTTTCCTAGCCCAAAGGGCAGTTTTGTAATTAGACCTCAGATTTTTAATCAAAACAATGTTCCTGGGTTGACAGTCTAGGGCATGTTTCAATTGATTTTACGGCCTGTGTGCATGTATGATCAAACCACCCTCTATGTTGTCTGTTTTTTACCTGGTAGGTGGGGGTCAATATCCCATCAATTATAGTGTTAATTTTGATAAAATTAGTTATCAGCTGGGTGGGACTAATAACATCATTGAGACAATAAGAAATCTCTTCACCACATTTTATGAAGATTTCATGTAAATCGTTTGTGGGGTCCACTCCCTCCCATTAGGTCTAAAAGGGGCCATATTAGTTATAGTACTTGGGTGGTCTACAACTTTTCTACCTTAAAAGAAAACTGGCATTATGATACAGTTGTGATCGCTTAGTGCTATCTGGGCAACTCACGGAATAGAACACATATTGCGAGCACTAGAAGAAATTAACACACGATCAATGGTAGATGCAGCATTCCTACCTATGAAAGTTGGTATCTGGTCATCTTTAATGTCACAGGCCTACTGTAACAATTTTAAGTCACACTTAGCAATCGTTGAGTTTAGGGCTCCACCATAATCATTGTGTGGGAAATGTATGTAATCATCTCCCCTCTTCATTTTTTACCCCGCATGCCTGAGTATCCCACAGATGGCATGTTTGAATGTTAAAAACCCCAACCCAAATGAGTGCAATGCTTTTATTAATGGAACTTAATAGGGTATCTAGCCACTTATCCAGCTCCAGAACAATTTTACTACGAGTTGAATCAAACATGTCATTGTAATAATTGACTACAACCATATCCCTGCCTCCTTTAAAAAACAACCACATTATTTAAAAATGCACTCCAGGGGGCATGGCCTGAAGCCGATGTGAACAGACGCGAGCTGCAGAGCTCTGTCCACCGCGTATCCCTGTAAACAATAATCCTGAGCCCAGGCTGCAGACACAACATCATTCTGCGAACCAGAGCGCCCTGAGAGCCTGAGGCGACGGGAGGCGTGACTCATATTGCCCCCAGAGACGACCGAGACAGCGAAATTCAGAGTGGCCTGACGAGGCTACAGCGACACCAAGATGGCGCCTACCAATCGCTGAGCCGGCCGAGAGGGCTTCAGCTCCGGATCAGGGGAGCCCTTCACCTCCCGGGGAACCCAACCTGGCAACTGGAGGCCGGACGGCACCCGGAGATAACAGGGGTAATTGAGGTGAGCCTGAACCCCTGAGAGAGTAGACCCTGAGTTCAGGTATGGACTGATAGTGGCGCCTTAATCCTGGCAGCAAAATAGCGGCTGCACTACAGCGAGTGCAGAGAAGTCTGGCAGGGCAGTGACTGTCACCTGACAGAACGGGGAGATTTGCCTGCAATGAGGCCCCACTGGTGGGAAGCTAGACCCTGCAACAGGCACAGACAATTCGTCCAGTCCTGAACCCGGCACCATTCTACTGGGACAGAGCAGCAGGGAGGGGGAAAGATGGCGGCCTTCTCCTGATGAGCCACATCGTGCAGACCGAGATACCGAAGCGGTGCAGTCGGCAGTGAGCAGGTGAGCCTAGGGGCCGCCCAGTGTAGGGAGACTTACCAACCACAGTGCATGCTAGGACCCCAGGATAGTATTGCTACCTAAGAGGGAGTGAGAAACTCCCGCAGTTGGTGAGGACGCCTGCAAGAGGTACCCATACTGGCGCCTACCCCTGGGTGACAGCGAAGACCAAGGGCAGCCCCTCTGCAATTGTTTCTGGGGCCTCCAGTAGAGTGTGAGCTTGAAACAGCCGGGACAGACCCTCAGCGCTTTATTCAAAGGAGCAGCATGATTCGAGTTGTGGGTTAAAAGGCCTGGAGAGTGGGGCACAACAAATTCGTCCTTCTACACGGAACTGGCTATACCCCGAAGGAGGCAGAACGCACCTAAAATACTGTGGAAGCACTGAAGGATAAGAGCAGGGGCTGCACAAGAAGGCTAGCGAGGTAAAGTGCCCTACGACCAGCCAGACAACCCACTGATCACTGACAAGTGAGCCAGAACCACGTGCTGTGGGATTAAGCTGGACCCTGCCGGGGGCGAAGCTTCCTAACCAGTGACCAATATTTGGAAGCACAAAGGATAGTGCAATAGGCGGATGTATGACGTTACAACGCATGCTTTTACCACGCATGCCTTTCCAACGCGGTTTTTACATCGCAATCCATTACAACGCATAGCGCTTTGGGGTGCTGGATAGTGAAAAGTTTAATTTTCTATTCCAACTCCAGTCCCCGTGGACACTAGGGAAGGTGTTGGGTAGAAAATTAAACGTATTCCCTATCCTAGAGCGCCCCCCAGCGCAATGCGTTGTAATGGTTTGCGTTGTAATGCCTGCGTTGTAATGGTAGTGCGTTGTAAAAGTTTTGTTGTAAAGGTTGTTCACCCCCTAGGCGCATCCAGAGAAAAGCGCAATCGGTCCAGCAGAGCTCGAATTAGCAGCAGCTGAGTCAGACCCTCTGGGTTAATTCAAAGGAGCTGCATGTCCAGAGTGGTGGGACAAAGGCCTGGCGAGCGGAGCATAACAAACTCACTTGCCTACAGGGAAACAGCCGGACCATGAAAGAGGCTGTGCACACCTAGGGGTCTGTGGAGACACTGAGAAAAGGGGCACAGACAAAGCGAAGTGGCTTGCGAGGGAAGGTGTCCTACAGGTAGCCAGACAATCCACTCCTCAACGACATTTGAACCAGGACCACGGGCTTTGGGACTACGCAAGACCACTCTGATGTCTAAGCCGTCTTTCCAGAGACAAAGGACACAAAGCAGAGAGGCCTGAGCGCATCCAGAGAAAAGCGCAATCAGGAACAAAGAGAGGGATAGTATATGACGAAGCAACTGCGGACGCAGTGACAAGGGCATCTTTGGGACCGCTGGAGGCACGACAACGACAAGCACCCACTGAATTAGCATATGGTTGTCCACCTCTGGACAAAGAAGTTCCAAAATAAAGACGGGATGCCAGAACCTGCCCGAGGCGATGGGGAGAACATAAAAGAGAAGAGGATACACAGTCCTCAACGTGGAAGCCCCTGGCGTCCAGGCGGACGACGAGGAGGAGGTACTGGAAGCGGGAAGTGGGGCAAACTTCATGAAACCAAAGCTCACTGATATTATGCAGGTGATCACAGCCTCCAGAGAGGCCCTAGAGGAGAAAATAGGGGCAAAAGGCACAGACTTAACCCTGTTAAAAGATGACCACTAGAAGCTCAAAGATCATGTGCTAACAACGGAGAAGGAACTGGGAGGCCTCCCAGAGAAGATTACAGCAATGCAGAAGACACTAAGGGACCTGGAAACTAAAGTCAAAAGGTTGGAAGTGCGGGCTCAGGATAGCAATTAATTCATTTTTACATACTACACAGGGCATACCTTACCCCGGAGTAGATTAATTATTTTAATTCTCAAGAGGCGGCTTGTCCGCGATATAATAGAGAGGGAGCTGGGTTTATATGCTCTGGGATTGCCCACAGTTAGGTAGCTTCTGGGAGGAGGTAACTATGCTGCTGGCAGATATCACTGACAGGGAAGTAGAGGCATTGCAGGGATAGTGCATGTTACACTGGTTCCCACACACAGCGAAAAACAAAATAACAAGCAAATTCATAGATAAGGGATTAGTTCTAGCCAACATGGATATAACCATGCACTGGAAAGCAAAACAAGGGCAAAATTCAACCAGATGGAAGAAAGAACTCATTAAGTGGGCAGTGTGTGATGGGATAGTTAGGATGCAGATTGCACAATAAACAAAAAGCGAGAAGGAGCTGGAGGCGGCTAGAGTATGGGAATCCTTGGTGGCCTTACTTCGAGCCCCAGATGCTGCTAGTGATGAAAAATCAATTGAAAAATTAGGCTATTTACGCCCATGGCCATCAAATAGCCCCAGAGAATTGGTGAGCTACCATAGTGCACCGCCGTCCCTATAGAACAAGGGTTCCTAAAGTAGTGCCTCTGATATTCACAAAGCACAACCTGTACCAGAAGCTAATCATAAATGAGGAATATGTATATATATATAAGTGACATGCCTGAGGGGAGGGAAAGGAGGGGGGGAATTGGCGGGGGGAGTTAGAAGATGAGAATGTTGATGTAAAGAATGATCCAATGACTGACCACAAATGAGCATAGCTATTGTATAAATGCAGGAGGAGGGTGGTTTTGTGAGTACAGCAAGGGCCTGAGCCTCCTTAATGTTGTTGCACTATGGAGCTGTACGTATCAGAGTCCAGTAATTTTATATCCAAATGTAGGATAAATGTGATGCATTGATGGTCTCTGGAAGAGTCTGTAAACCCCAATAAAGTTTGTCCCCAAAAAAGAATTATTTGAATATGCACTCCAGTCGTGACAACTCTCTGTAAAGTTACTGGTAACTTAGTTGAAACAAGCATCAGAAGCCCCGCTTTTGCTCTTCCAGCAGGAGATGGTCCTGCATGTAACCAATGTGAAGAGAATCCTTGGAAATAAACGGGGGCAGTACTCCAGGTTTCTTGTAAACAAATCACAACAAGTTCATTGATAAAATCATACCATCCTAGGGAGTCCCATTTACTTATTAAACCAGCAATATTCCAAGTTGCAATTTTATATCCATTATTTATTTCAAACCCTAGGTTACCAGTAGAAAACTCACTTTCACGGTCCTTGGGTTGATTAATAGAAGCCAAAATGGTGCTCTCTGCATATGGTGGGTCAATAACCAGATCTTTATAGGGTAAGCCAGTGACTTCTAAATTCACTCCAACATGATCAACCGTCCCATCCTTAGGGGTTATGATCTTAGCCCTAGAGGAGTGGTCAAGTTCATGTCAATCATTTTCCTGCAGGGTCTCAGAGCTTGATACCTATTTGAAACAGACAATGCGTATTCTATATCTGGGATCATAGGTAGGCTACCAGTCCCACCTCCTTGTATTGAGTCGGCCTTAGATGCCTGTAAAAGAAGCCAAGGGGCTGTAATGACACATTCTGGTCTAACTGAATCAGTGGGGTAACCCTAACTAGGGTGTTTCTTCCCCAGCTAGGATTTCTAAAATGTATAATTATACAATCTCCTTTGAAGTTCTTCCGTAAAGGGCCGATCAAGCTCATGCTTCGTGTCAATAAAATCTGATCAGCTCGTGCCACCTGGTATCCACAGTTCATATGAAGCCAATGTGCCACTCTATTTTTTAGGGTGTCATAGGTTTCCTTTTGACCCGGGCACAAGGGGGGGACATTACCTAAAACTGCCACATAAGGGCAGCATTCTGGTGGCAGATTTATAGAGACACCAGCTCCTCCTCCTTGGGCAACATTATCTTTCTTTGAATATGCTTTAGGGAATATTGCTCCAAGCCAATTATATCCCTTTGTTCTGATTGGTCTGGGTTTCTAGGGGTCTGCTGTGTAAATGTACCGATGGTACCCAAAGTGGTATGTATAGTCTCCGGTCCCCTATGATTGTGCCCTACAATTATAGGATCATTAGTACCCCTGCACTGTTCTCTACTTATCACATTATTCATTGCCTCGTCTGAGGAAACTCTTACCTGTGGCAATATCTTGGGTGGGGGTGCCCCCCTTATTACATCCCTCCCTTCCCATTATTGCTACTGATGTTCCTATGTAAACCGTTAATCCTATCCATTTCACAAGTCAAATTGTCAAGTTTTTTGCGGATCAGGTTTCGCAAGTCACCTATTTTAGATACTATAGAGGCTACTATTTGGGCCAATTGCATATTCAAAGAGATGATTGACTTGGTTGGTTGTATTCTTACTGGTTGTTTCTATGGGCCGCTGGTTGGATCCTTTATGACCTTTTACGCCTCCAACTGTTACTTGGGTCTTCTTGCACCCTCTCTTCCTCATTGGTGTGGGGAGTCCATTAGGTGTAGGTGTAGGTGGGGAGTCAGATCATGTATTGGGCTCTAGTTCTGGTGCATTTTGAGGGACTCCAGGAACCCCAGGGTGATTTCCTCCCCCAATTGCACATTCCCTAATGATACTATTCCATTACCATCGCTAGCGGGCCCTCCTGCCAGCGCCTAGTCCTAGTGAAAGGCAATGTTCTGCCCTGTCTTTGATAACACTAACTGCTCGTACTAAGTATAAGTCAATAGTTGACTGTGGGGAATTGATTACTGAAGATTGGGCTGCCGCCTTACGCTTAACCAATATTGCCTCTCAGAAGTACTATATCCAAACTATATCAGCAAAAACAAATACCAGATGTAGTGTAAAATATTATGCTATCATAAAAAGTCAATAATAGTTGGGATACAAAATTACTAAAGCCAGGCGAGCCAGGGGAGCTGAGCCTAACTCTGCAGCCTAAAAAAAGTCTAGAAACAAGATGCAATACGCAGTCTTCTTAGGGCAGTCAATATGGAGTCAGTTAAGGTTCAAGTAAATGTCCTCCGGGAGTAGGGTGTTATACACGATACCTTTCAAATGTCTTTTCCTCAGATGATAATCCAGGAAAATATCCGGCACAACCATCTTCCTTCGTGAACACGAACTGTGAGAGTTGAAAGTGTCTTCAGGAGTTTCAGAAAAGCTCGTCCCCACTTTCCTACAATGTCCCAACGTGATTCAGCAAATATCAGACTGTAGATGGGCTGTAAATGGGCTGGTAGGCAGTAGCAATAGTAGCAAAAATATAGGGGTATATTATTCGAACCTCGTTAAAATTATCGCCGTTTTAGCGGCAGGAAACTGCAGCTAAAACGGCAATAATGGGCTTGCTAATATGCGTTATAGAATTCCAATAGAAGCCCAGGTTAGATGTGCAGGACATCTAACCTGGGCTTCTATTGTAATTCTATAACGCATATTAGCAAGCCAATTATCGTCATTTTAGCTGCAGTGTCCTGCCGCTAAAACTGCGATAATTTTAACGAGGTTCTTGCTAATATGCCCCATAATATTCAGGAATCAGTGGCCCAGATGCAAGAGGGGAGGCCCAGCCCAGCCTCTTCCGGACTATGATGGGCCAAGACGGGGGCCAGAGCCGGCTGAAATACGTGCCTCCACCAGGTGTGGCGTGATGCAGCGCAGGTAGCACTGGGGCTTGTGATTCCTGCCCCTCAAAAACGGGCTAAATAATGGGCTCCCGCACAGCGGGGTCCCGAGGCGGATGAAATAAGCACCTCAGGGTGCTCAGGTGTGGCGTGGTGCAGCGCAGGTAGCGCTGCGGCATGTGGTCCCTGCCCCTCGAAAACAGGCTCAATAATAGTATGCTCAGAGTCTCTTCAGGGTGTGCCCAGTTTCTCACTTCTGCCACCACTGCTGTTAATGAGATCTCCAGAATCTGCAATCCTGGGGGGGGGGTTGGGGATAGCTGAAGTGTTCTCTCCCCCGGTCAGTTGAAGTGAACCTCAGAGAAGGAGGGGGGCCGATAACACAACATCCTGCCCATTGCTTCCACATGAGATTGCTAAACACTTGTACATTTCGCACTCAGAGACTCATGTACTGACTCTCAGACCCACTCAGACATTCATGCACCCACTTACAGAGATAAAATATAATGTATGTCCCCAAAATACACTGTTTTTGACCTCACATATTACATCACTCATGACATGAGTGGGCCCAGGGACTCCTTCTCTAGGCCCCGGCGCCAACTGGAGCAGGGGTGCCACCCCAAAGAAACGTCCTGCCCATAGGAGCCGGCAGGTGAGAAGAGCTGCCAACTCCCACAGCAGCGAAGGAGATGCTGCTCACACAAAGAGAAGTCCGAGCCAGTTAGGGTTGGCTTCCCAGCTGCCACCAACAAGTGGAGAAATGCATGGTGCCCAGGTGGGACCAGGCACCCCAAAGAAAATAAAAACAAGAGAAGGCACCAGGTGCGAGGCCACATGCCAAAAATAAACAAAAAGGTAATACAGCACTTTCTGGCACAGCAAGAGATGTCATCATTGTGGTGGCTCTAAGACAACATGAGCACCATCAATGGACAGAGGAAAGTGAGGCTGCAGGAAGTGAAGTGCAGCAGAAAGCTTCCCAAAATACTGCCCCTTGGTTTGAGAGTAGTCACAGAATTTATGAACATTGCAGAGTTTTCGGCTAGATTTCGAGCACTTCCAAGGCTGGAGCTTTTCCCTATAGCTGGGAGTACAACACTAACTAGGGGCTGGTTTTATGATTGCATGGTTGCTTTTTATGTGGTGTAAAAGCAGAGACACAGCATATATATATATATGTATGTTCATATTTAATGCTGTAGTAAGTGTTTATGTTGTGGGTGATATCGAAATGCTTTATTAATAACAATTATTGCATTTACAAATTGTTATTATTGATTATTGCATTCATTTACACAATAAATAATGGTGTTTTAACATGCAGTTTGTTGGTCTTTTAACATGTTACACCTTTAACAAAAATAGGCATACCTCCTATGTTTTGCTAACCCCATATATTGTGATTTGCTGTCTGATATAAGTGGGGGGTACTGTGATTTTGGGGATCTTGAACCTTTAGGTGCCAAGTTTGCTATCATAATGCCACCGAATGTATTTTCAATTTGCTTATGTATATATTTGTAAATTAATAAGTCGTTCTGAGTAGTTGGAGTACAATCTTTGTGCTTTTTCTTTTCTAAAGAAAAAGCACTGACTATACAATCACGTATTGAGTGTCAGTGAATGATGATAATAGCCCACACCACTTCTCCTGAGTAGGCCTTGGACTGCTCTGCTTTGCTACCCTGAGAGAGTCAAGCCCTAAAATGTGGTGCTTGGTTTCCAGTAAGGTGAACTTTTGGACCTATTACATGCACAGGCCTCACATCCTGCACAAAAATAAACCAAGTTCCTACAATCTTCTTTTAATGTAGTATTATTATTTTTATACATTCGGCTTTATTCATTACTTCATTTTAAACCAAAGAAAACAACCAGCAAACGTCCCGAGTTCAAGTCTTGATATAAAATACAATGATGCTAGCAGTGGTGTATTTTATGGTGTCCGGTTTGAGTGATGTGTCAAATGACATACCTATCTAGTTTGAAAATAAAAACTGAATTAGGTCGTGTGTTGTTTGTAGATATTGTCATTGATTTAGCAACATTTCTAATCTCAAAAAGGATGCAATACAGTCATGTTTTGATGGTACACGCAACTTGAATTTTTACTCGAGAATTTGTGAATGCCAATGGAGAAAAGTTACGACGACTCAATAAAGGCTGTCAAACGAAAAATCTAGGTATATTCGAACAAGGCCTTCTAAACCTATTTTAATGTACTTCATTAGGAAAACATGAGGTATTAAAATACACAAATACTGCCATCACACTCTAAATGAACAAGACATATTTCAAAAACATTTCTCATTAAAGTAAGATGTTTATACTTTGCACTTCAAAGTGAGTGTTGTGATTCTGCACGAAACACTTCAGACCTGAAACTCTGTCTAGGGGTCAAATAGGAGGAAAGATGCTCAGCCCTTTCCACAGCAAGCCAGACCAAGCCCACCGATGCTTCCACTTCCTTCTGGCATGCATAAATGATTGAAACACAGCTGAAGGAGCTCACAGCAGAACTTCACCAAACTGCATGTAAAGAATGTGATGAAGGCCATTGGGACGTTTAAGCTTGGAAGAAGACAGCCGAATGTGCCAAATGTCCGTTTGATTATTGTTGCACCTCTGATCAGTGAATCCTCACCATCCAAACAGCGTCTGACTCCTTTTTGGAGTACAGAAAGATAATTATGTGCCCCGCAATGAGCCTGCCGCTTTTAGACTATTTTGTGGGCTACGAAAATATTTAAACAGCATCTGACTATTTTCCCCCACCACTGTCAAAAACAGGGCCGGACTGGGAACTGAAAGCAGCTGTGACAAATTCTGTCAGACCAGCCCCCGACAGCTACGTAAGGGGTTTGGGGGGGTTCTCCCCATAAGACATTTTTGGAAAAAGACAGACCAAAATGGTGAATTTTACAGCACATTTTTCATTACATATTCAATTGTATCAACTTTCAAAGCACAGTAAATAGTAGATGATGACCTTATAGAACATCAGGTTACCGACTCAGTCATATGTACCCATAGACATTCTTTCAGAGAGCACTAAAAATAGAAAAGTAGTAAATCAGAGAGAACAAAGTAAAAGTGAGACCAGCCCCCACATGGTGTGTAGCAAGCAAGAGCAGTGAGCAACCACTACTAGGGGAGTTGGGGGGGAGGGTTGTCCCCCCAAGAAAAGTTTGGAGACAGAAAGGCCAAAACAAAGCATTTTTCAACACATTTTCTCTCTTAAACCGCACTGATGACATCACCATGTCTGCAAAGAATGAGGCAATCCAATAATTGATCTCCTGGGCTGGGTGCTTGTGGTCACTGCAGGGGTGCAGTGCTGCCAGAAGACCACATGCCATGACAATAGGCGCTACTCTTGTTTCCCAGATATTACCTTGCATTCTGGGACATGAAGTTTTGTTTTTTCCAGTTATGGGCCTGGGTCTATATTTTCATGCAACGTGCTGAGGCTAAAAGGTCTCGATGGGGTGAAAGCATCACACGCTGGGCAGGAGTCATTTTACAGACTGTTTTTCTAAGCGAATCACAATTTCATCAACCAGTGGTGAGAAAAATGAAGACAATAAATATTTTTGACACAGTGTTTTGGCCTCCTCATTAGCTACCACTCACTACACCTAGTCTATGTATCTGTGCCCTCATACTTGGGTCTACAGGGTACTGCTGACATGATGCCAGTTACCAAGTGGCTTTTCCTGGTGCCACCAACTTTCTTTCCCATCCCCCTCCAGCAGCGGTGTGCCCCTGAACCAGCCGGCATCCCATGGTGGTACACACATCAGACTGACCTTGCATGTGTGAGCACCCCTTAACATGTGGGTACACCTCCCGCAGCACCCACTCCAAGCATCTTCGGTCACAAGGTTTGCTGGCCTGGCAGTGTGTATGCACACACCCAATGCCACCTTCTCTTCATTGTGGGGCATGAAGCATGCAGAGTGCCTAATATGTTAAACCACTGAGACGAACATAAACCCCCAGCACCTAATCTACACATACTACATATAAGTCAATCATGGCCAGCATCCTGTCCCTGCTAAACATATGAAGGAAAACAGCTTTTCACACACAGACATGGGAGGACACAATACAAGCGTCATCTGTGGTTTGAATTTTCATTATGAATGCTTCTCTTTAAAATACCATAACAGAACACCAACATAAAAATAAATACTGGACTGCAAGTACCAGAATGCACTCTGCCTTACAGAAGTCCTATATACAACAATGGGCACTGTACAAGCAGTTTTGATTTTCATTTTATAAACACTAGAATTCTTTAAAGCATTATCCGATGAGAAGGTATGATATAAAAAAAGCATGGAATTTTGAGTTTCATTCTGGTTCTGTAAGTACTAGAGTGAAATCTATCAATCACAGATATGCTACAAAATACAAACTGTACCTGTTGCTTTGATTTTCATTTTATAAATGCAGGAGTACAAGTACTAGAATGCAATATTCCTCCTATGTGTATTATATAGTACACACCGAGTACATGTTTTGCTGGTTTTCCTTTTACAAATGAAGGACTGTAAGTATCAAAATGCATCCTTTGTCAATTATAGCATAAAACACACTGTACATGTTTTTTTAATTTTACAAATGCAGGACTCCATGTACCAGAATGCAATATTCAATGTAAATGCATGAAAACAATGCACACTGTTATTTTGATTTTCTTTTTACAAAGGCAGGACTGCAGCTACCGGAATGTAATATCGAATAGACAAGAAGAACACAACCTGCTTGTGTAGTTTGGATTTTCCTCCTATGAACGCAGGCTACAAGTATCTTCACACAAACTGCGAAACAGGGCAAGATAAGTTGTTGTAAAAACAACTGAGGTGGTAAATCGTAAATCTCTAGTCACACACTGACCTGCTAAATAAGGAGGGATGCTATCTCACTCACTCAGCACTCCCTCATACCCCAGGACCTAAGCCCCTCACTAGCTAAGCACCTAGTAGGCACCACGGGGTTCTTGGTAGTGCTTTAGATACTCTTCACACACACCTAGCTGCAGATAGTGGTGTGACACACACCCCGTGCCCCCAGCAAAATGAGCTGAGGGCCCACTGAAACTCTCATACCTCAAACACATTCTCAGTATGGAGGTTGAACTGGGGACCCTTAAAGATGGAACGACATCACCGCAAGGGCCTGAGCTGGTCCCCTGGCTGCAGAGAGACATAAAGGAGTCATGCCAGCGCTATGCAAATCATTAAAACAAATGAAAACATATACAAAAGCTTTTTTTAATTCATTGATATGCGTGAAATTTTGCATACATTGAATATATTGATGTGACGCACAGCCATTTATAGCTGAACACCTCTTTGCCAAGCAGTCCTTTCATTATGTTCTGAAGGTAGGGCCATGCTGACCTGTTACAAAGCCATTGATTCAGAAAAGGGGGTGGTGATGGACAGAGTCTCTGAATTAAGCAGAGCACTCCTACCCAGTCAACAGATCAGGGCTTGATCCATCACCGTTTTTTAGCTCACTGCACCATCCCTGCTCAGAACCTGGCTACATGCAAATTAGTCTGTCCCTGGCCCAGTGCATCATGGGAACAGGGCAGACCAAACTACCAAGCCAATTCTTTTACTGGAAAGGAAACAAGCTTCCGGGGACCGGTTTCTGGCATTACAGCCGTCTTCGTGTGGTAAATAATAAATTACCCTATCGGAGTTTCTATACATTAACAAGGATCATGCATATAATGAGAGGCAGAGTCCGTGGTGTCCGATTCAGAAGGGCTTTATTCAATAGCTCGAGCTATCGGAGAATCGGGTTCCATCTCCACTAGGGATCAGGAAGGATCGTCATCTAAATCTTTATTCACAGAGTACAATATATATAGTTAAAACATACATTGAATTCAATAAAGAAGGCGGAGCACTCCAGATGGAGCACGTGAAAAAGAGAGATAAGAGCACATGGGCGTGAAAGAGGCGTGAAAGGAGGTGTACACATGGGTGTTCACTTGATGAGTCATAGGTGTGTCATAGGTGGGTGGATGCATAGAGGGGGTCTGCATGGTCAGCAGGAACCTTTACCCTACTTGTGCGCGCAAAACTGGTCATGACGTGGAATTGACGTGTAACTGAGGAGAGCTGGGGGGAGCTGACTTTTGTGCTAGTAGAAGAGTCTGGGATGTCAGAACGACCTGCACCTCTGGCATTATCTGGTATCTTGTGTTTGGAGGATGTCTTGTCTGAAGTAAAGGTCGCTCGAGCAAAGACTGCTCATCACTGAATGCTAGTGTGTGCATATATTTCTTCGTGCATTGCGTGGGGGCCATGGGCCCTCTATGGAAACGGGTTCAGTAAATCACTTGGATGGAGACAGAAAGGCTGGGCTCTATCTTCTGCTGGCGGAATATGTTTACCCCTTACGTTAGACAGGAATGTGTTTCTGAGGAGCTGAACAGATAACTGTAGGCAAAATACTGTCTTGGCAGGCCAGGCTGGCTGGGCACCTCTCGGCTGAGCAGGAAGTATGTGAGAGGTCAGGGGTACATAACTGAACTGCAGCTTTCAGAGTATCAAGAGGCTTGGAGCCTGAATTCGGGTCCTGGCTCTGCTGAGCCATGAAAACAACTTCATCTCGATATTTAAACGTGTACCATGTAAATGCATTGGCAACATAGGCCTCAGTGCAGAATTAACGTTTCATTCATGGAGGGCCTAATAACTGACATGCTAACATTGGACGGAAATGCAGAGGCATTATTATTACAGGCATGAGAAGGGAATTGCATGATGACAGGGACATACATGGGGCATAGGTACATATATAGGGTACGTGTAGGGGACACACTGGCCACGTAAAATTTCTATTTCCTCATTCCCTCCTTGTCCCCTACTGTGCCCTTCAGGACACATCTATATTCATGAGACCATCTATTTGTTAATACAGCATCATTTGTTCGTCTTTTTTCATTCGTGCACGTGAACGTGGACGGGGAATACAGGCAGTGGCACACAAGCCGCAAATCGCTGGGCCACATTGCAGACAGAGACAGCAACTGAATATAACTAGTAGTATTATTCCTAGGAAGGACAACACTGTCCAACCTCATCCCGCTATTACACTCCAGAGCCAACCGGACCAAGACCATGGGTCTTGATGCATTTCACGGGCTATCTTGTGGAGCCTTGTTATTGCTGCATACACGGATGGCGCGTTATTTGGAATAAACACGCAACAACTGGAGCTGATCACTCTACAAGGCGGTTCTGAAGAACAACAAGTCTCATAGCAGACTGCTCCTCTGTCAAGTTTCCTAAAGCAGAAGTAGTCTCATTCACTACTGCTTCCAAAGTTCTTGTTAACCTACGTATTAGTTTACTGTTTTGGACGGGACCTATGAAAGTAGACTTTCATTTATCATTAAACTCGATCACAGTATTACATTCACTGTGTCCTAAATGTACTGAGCCTTTCTTTCTAACGCATAATTCACCTTTTACTGGTAACACTGTTATGAACGGTGAACCTATATTTGTCTCGGATTGGACATTCAGAATCATGAAGTTAAGGGAAACATTTCCTAGTTCATACACTTCATTTTCTAGATCTGTTCCTTTCCTTTGGGGAAAACCATCTTTGTCTGGGAAACATGCCTTATTCATTACTATATTCAAATCTCCCCAGGTCCATTCACTCTGGGAATTCTCTGTGAACTTTCTGTCTTGTAATGATGACATTAAAGCAAACCATGCTCCGCACGAACCATTGTGCGAAAACGGATAAGGAAAGAGGGGCAGAACTCCCTTCGTTTTCTGATAAGGTGGGAGTCGGCCACATACCCAGCAATTCGTTACATTGCTGGTCTGGTGAGAATGGTGTAACATGCGAATAAAAGTATTGTTGCGCAGTGCTAGTCGATATGACAGTTCATGGGGTGGCAGATCACTGAATGTGTGCTCTACAGTATCATTGAAGGAAGAATGTATATGTGAACCAAGAGGAGGAAAGAAAACATGTAGCGTCAAGCTTATACATATAATCGATATACTTAAAAAAAACATTATGATCAGAGTTACTATGCATCTGCTGCGTAAGGATTTGCAATATTTTTCTTGTTTATCTCTCTGTCTATCTCTCTATCTATTTGGGTCTACGATCTTATACATGTCAGGAACCTGTCTAACCGCTTCACCCGAGGGGGACTTAAACAATTAAACGCTGTCTGACTTACTAGACCGTAGTTTCAATTTGTACTCCTGTTGCGGAGTCTTTTCTAGCAAAGGGAGTTTCGAGTCACTGGTTTCTGGGCAGTCCTTAATCTCGTTTATAGTTCCGTGTCCATGGAATCTTTTGACGTGCTGGGCATGAATCCAGCCCTTTCTTCCCTCGACCTTGACGGCGGTCCTCGTTGTTAGAAGTACCAGCTTCGGTGCTCTCCAGCGGGGCTCGAGAGGACTTGAACGATCAAAATTTCGAACTAAGACGGTGTCACCAGGAACGATAGAATGTTCCTTCACCTGAGTGTTGTCGGGGAAGGCAGCTGCAACCTGTGAACGACAAGAAAGGAGTGCAGACATCAAGGAAGCCAGGTAATCTGTCAGCATATTACTGTTGACATCGGTGATCTTTTTTGGCATAGGCGTACCCCACATATTCGGCGGTCTACCAAAAACCACCTCGTACGGGGACAGTCCTGTTCTGAAATGAGCTACCATACGCATGTAAAAGAGGGCAACCAGCAAGGCTACCATCCAATCCACGCCTTTTTCTGCACAGACTTTCGCTAACTTTGTTTTGAGTGTCTGATTGTGTCTCTCAACGAGGCCTGCTGCCTCTGGATGCCGTACACAATGGAACTTCCACTGGTACCCTAACAGAAGAGATACTTGTTTCATTAATTCAGACGAGAATGGCTGACCGTTATCTGAGTACACGACACGGGGCAAGCCATACCGTGGAAAGAATTCTCGAACCAACTGCCTGGCAGTGGTGACTGCAGTGTAATCTGGGACTGGGTAAGCTTCTGTCCATCTAGATAGTGCACATACAACTACTAGGACATACTTGTATCCTCTACATCTGTCCATCTGAATATAATCCATCTGGAGGACTTCCAAAGGGTGGTCAGGAGGATGAAATCCACCTTGTTCCACGGGAATGCCTTTACCTGGATTGAACTGGCAACAGATCATGCAGGTACGTACTTTCTGTTTGGCTGCTGCACGCAGGTGCTTGTTGAACCAGATATTCTGTAAACTGTCTAACATAGCCTTTTCTCCTAAGTGTGCTGGACTATGTGCTGTATTTATGATAACTTGAACCATGGAGTCAGGAAGAAACCATGTGCCTTTGCCTTTTGTCATCCACCCTTGGTCAGTCTGGACCCCTCCTTGTTCAGTCCATTTCTTTATCTCGTCTGGAGTGGCATGTGTCTGTATGTCAAGTACATCTTGCAAGGGATCCCTGACTGTCATGCAATTTGTCAGTGATGGTACTTCTGTCTTTGTCGTGTCTGTTAGAACGTTGGTTGGAGTCTGGGCTGTGTGTTTAGCTGTTCGATCTGCCATGTCGTTACCCTGGGAAATGGTGTCTGTGACTTTCGTATGTGCTTTGCATTTCATGATGGCTATGGCTGTCGGCAAGTGTATAGCTTCTAACAGAGCCTGAATAAGGGGACCATGCTGAATTCTGGCCCCATGAGAGGTCAGGAAACCTCTCTCCTGCCACAAAACTCCGAAGTCGTGAACGACTCCGAAGGCATACTGTGAATCTGTGTATATGTTTACTTTCATGTTCTTGGCTCGTATGCATGCTTGTGTCAGAGCAATGAGCTCTGCTGCTTGTGCGGACAGTGTGTCAATTCGTTGTGTCTCTATGACTTCAGTATCAGTGGTCACTGCATATGCGGCCACTAACTCTCCTGTGCTTGTTCTCATGCATGAACCGTCCACATAAAGTGTCAGGTCGGGGTCTGGTAATGCAACGTCTGTCAGGTCTTGTCTTGGTTTCGTCACAGTATTAATTACTTCCACACAGTCATGTGGTGCAGTGTCTGATGTGCTTGAGGGCAAGAGTGTCGCAGGGTTCAGTATATTGCATCGTCTGATCTCTATGTGTGGCTGGAATAATGTCAGTTCATATCCTGTCAGTTTCGCTATAGTCAGATGTTGTGTCTGTGTTCTGTTCAAGAGAACTTCCACTGAATGTGGAACCTGTACTGTCAGCGGATGCCCTAACACTATGGAATCACTCTGTCGTATTGCTAGAGCTGTTGCTGCAACTGATTTCAGGCACGCAGGCAGAGCCTGGGCCACTGGATCCAATGTACTAGAAAAATAAGCACAAGGCTTGTGTTTTCCTGCTTGATCTTGTGTGAGGACAGACAATGCAGTACCTTCTCGTTCAGTGACGAAAAGCGTAAAAGGCTTGCTGTAACAAGGAGTCGCTAGAACTGGTGCTTGACATAAAGCTTTTTTCAATTCTTCAAATGCAAGTGTATGTTCTTGTGTCCAAGGGAGGACAGTCGAAGACGCTGCCTCCTGTGTTGTTAACTGTATGAGTGGTTTTGCTAGATATGCATGCTGGGGAATCCATTGTCTGCAGTTAGAAGTGAGGCCAATGAAGGCCCGTACTTCCTTTTGTGTCTTGGGCTGTGAAAGATTGGCAATTAACTGAATGCGGTCTTGTGTCAGCTGTCTACCCCTCTTGGACAGCAAGTGTCCAAGGTATACCACTTGCTGTGCACAGAATTGTAACTTCGAAGGGGACACTTTGTGCCCCTTGTCTGCCAGAAAGTATAAGACTGTCAGTGATGCACGTTCGCAGTCTCGTTCTGTTCTTGCTGTGATCAGGATATCGTCCACGTACTGGAGCAATGCAGTGTCGGTAGGCATGTGAATACTGTCTAGTTGTCTTTTCAAGGCCTGACTATAAATACTAGGACTTTCTGTGAATCCTTGAGGAGCTCTCGTAAATTTGAAGCTGCGTCCATTTAAACAGAATCCGAAAAGATACTGGCTTTCCGGATGTATTGGGACACTAAAGAAGGCGTTCTTGAGATCAATTACAGTAAAGAACGTCGCTTCAGAATCAATTGCAGTCAGTAATGAAGAAATGTCTGGGACTACTGGGTACTGGGGTATTATGCATTTGTTCAGTTCTCGGAGGTCAATCACTAGTCTGTAGACTGGTGGTGCATTTGGGTCAGTTCGTTTAAGAATAGGGATGACAGGTGAATTACATACATTTGAATCAGTTTCTACAACCACTCCTTGTGCAATAAGTTCGTCAACAATTTTCAGTAATGCTACTACGGCTTCAGGTGGTAACTTGTATTGTCGGATTCGTGGCAGTACTACTCCTGGTTTGAGAGTGACTCTGTGTGGCGTAATGTGCATGTAACCTACATCAGTCGGACCTCGTGCCCATAAATACTGTGGTACATTCTGGAGTCTAGAATCAAAATCTTTCAACACATAATGTCCTTTAAAATCACGTAAAAACAATCGCACTCCTTCCGGAGAACAACAAATCACTGCTCCTAGCTCTTTCAATGTCTTTATACCAAGCAAATTTTCTGGACATGAATTAGTAAGTAATAAGTCTGTGGTACGGGACAATGGACCAACCCCTAGGGAAACTGGCTTTGACACTTCGTTCACAATAGGCTTTCCTGAAAATCCCATGGAAATATTCTGTGAGCCTGAGAGGGGTGCCCCTGGAACCTCGTCATGACTGATGGTAGTCCTGCTTGCCCCTGTGTCAATCAAAAATGTTCTGTCTTTTCCCAATACACGACTATGTACATAAGGACCTTCTTGATCTACAGGAACTTCAATAAGAGGCAAGCCAACCTCCCTCTCTAGGCTATTTCATGAGTACTGTTGATATTCTGGATAGTCTGACTGTGCGTACTGGTACATTTGTTGCGTGACATGTTGTGTGGCAGCTATTGGTTGCGGTACAGCTACTGTCTGTTGCGTGTTCTGTGGCGTTTGCGTGTCCTGCGGGGTGCTATTCTGTCTGGGAATACGCTGCCTTTCTTTTGTCTTGCCTGTAGCTATATTGTGTTTCACGACAGCACATTCATTTACATAGTGACCTGGTTGCTTGCAATAATTACAGTTCCCTTTAACAGGTACCGTGCCCCTTTTATGGCCACCAGCTGGTACTGATTGTGCAACTAGAACTTTCATTTTCGTATCTTTCATGCGTCTCTTTTCATGTTCCTGTTCCTCTCTAATTCTGTTCTGATGGTATTGTAACATTTGTAACATTTGGGAAGGGCTATTTGCTTGCCAGGTACTCTCAACCTTCAGTACTCTATTCTTGATCGGGGGTAAGGAATTCTCCACTAATTTGCTCACAAAAAGATGTGGGTATGATTCACTATTTGTCTTAAGGCCACTATTAATAGTAAAACATTTTTCGAATCTAGAATAAAAATCACTAGTGTCTTCATCTGGTTTCTGTTTACATGCTGAAATAGCATCCCAATCTTCCTTTTTAGTAACCAATAATCTCGGCAGAACCTGTCTCAATAGTTCAGGTAGTGCTTTAGCTTTGTCCCCAAGACCAACACCAGGGCCTCGTGTTCTATCCTGGTCTTCCAATTCTGTCCACTTTATCTTTTTCTCTCCCACCTCCCATTCCTTCTCTTTAAGGTTTTCATAAATGCCTGCTGGTAACAGTACCTTTAACAATTTAATGATGTCAGCGTATGTGTAATCTCCTATGCGGAGAATGTCTTTTAATTCACGGTGGAACCCCCCTGGGTCTCGTAGGGGGTTCTGTCTGTCTATGTGTAAACTCTTTCTGTCGTGGTGTGGGGCAGGAATCATGCGTGTGGTCAGAAAGGTCAAGTACTTATATCGTTGGTCTAGAATGACATTAATTAATTCGGTACCTAGGCCTCTCCATCTCTCTAGGAGTAAATCGTCCAGTAATTTATATAAGGGACCGGGATCAGAATGTTGACTCTCGTACAACGTGATCAGATGTTGAACCATGTAAATACCAGCTAAGCGCTGTTCTTCCGGAGGAAGACTTAAAAAGGTTTGCGCCACTACGTCATCATTATATATATTAGAATTGCACGCCCATTGAACGGCTGACCGGGCTAGTTCCTGTTCATGCATTGTATGAGGTCTATCGTATTCTACTCGTCCTTTCAGTGCTTTCTCCGTAGCTTGGAATAGGTGTTCGAGAGAATATCTCTCCGGTATGGGGGGTCCATGTTTACTGTAGTCGAGACCTTTGGGCCTGTCGAACTGTCTTGCTCTACCTACGTAATTCATTTTACTCACTTCCTCTGTTTCGGACTCAGGCTCATCTGACACTGAGTCGTCCTCTTTTTCGTCTGACTCTTTCCTGTGTATGTTTAGAATTTCTTTACGTATTTTCCTGTACATGCATTCTATTTTTGACATTTTATCATGTTTACAAGCAGCTATGTTATCGCTCCAATCCATCATACCTTTAGTCACTTCTTTATTTGGCTGGTCTTGTTCCCTGGTCAGACAATTAATTAAAAAACGTAAGAGTGCGCGTTGAATCTCCACTTTTCTTTGTGCCATGGCCTCATGTATACTCTCGGGTCCCTCACCCGTTCTAATAAAATGGTATATTCTGTCTAAATAGTCCTTCATGCCTGGTAATATGATCAAATAGTCTACAACGCGTCTTAATCGTAATGAGATCATGGCCATTGGGCCCACACCTGGTACGGGATCATATATACAATGTGAAAGCGTTACATTTTGTTTAAGAGGTGTGGCTGTCAGTTTTGGCGTTCGTTGTAATGCTAATTCATGCAATGCTCGTGATGGAGGTGGTGTTTGTGGTACGTCTATAATGGGCCCCCCTCCCATGGCCCCTTGACTTGAATCGTCTTTCACTGTCATTGTTACTACTGGTGTGGGTTGATACTGTGATGCGGGCGGAGGGAGAAAAGGATTATTACCAGGATTATTACCAGGAGTAGGAGGAAAACCTGCATTAGCATAATCTGGAGCGGCCTCTTCTAGATAGGAGGAGAGGAAAATGTCCGCTGCTGTCTGTTTATGACTACATACTTTAGTCGGGATCAGTGGTGGCGGCAAATTACTAGGTACTTCCGGGGTCACTCTAACTGGTCCTTCTGCGAGGACAGGATACATGCCTTTGATCAGGGCGGTTCTTTCTCTATCTGCTTGTTCTGCCTTGACCCGTTCACCTTCTTCCTTTAGCTCTTTTTCTCTAACTTTTTCTGCTGCTTCTTTACTTCTCTCTGCTTTGTGGAATTCTTTCTCTGTTCTCCTATGCGCTTCCTTACGCCATAACTCGATGGCATCTTTCTGGGACGGTCTAACTTTCCTCTTCCATAATGCTTCCTCTATGTAAATGTACATGTATTTATATAGCGCAAATCGCCCACATCTATGCGCTTGCTTAGGGAACCCGTCCTGGTATTCCCCTGCGAGATACCCCGGCAGGGTATCCACAAGGTGAAAGCCAGGCATCCCGCCGCGAGGGGCCGTTGTGGAGATTAAGCAAGCTATTGCCCAGAGTCGCAGAGTGTGAACCCGTGAGTCGAGTAGGCACCGGAGCGAGAATTATCGAGTCCGTGGAATTATTGAGCCCAACCCCCGTCGGGGCGGGGAATTGAACCCTGGTCCGGGGCCGATCTCAGCTTCCGGGTCTGCCGCCTCTAACCCCTGAGCCACACTTCTCTACTCTCATAATGCAGTCAACATCCCATGTTCCTGAGGCAGGCCATCTATATTTCTCTTCCAGATCCTTCGTGTAATCTACCCATAAGTCTAAAAACAGTATGGCGTCTAACCCGTGCTTTTGGTACATGAAATGGCCAGGAGTGTCTCTAGGCGGGACAGGGACTGCCTCTTCAAGTATCCCTTTCCTGGTCCCTATCTGACGTAACTTTGAAAACAGTGGCATGTTGGAGCTAACTTGAACGAACACACAATATACACAAGAATAGGCTGGAAACAACCATTCACACTACATTCTCACTACAACATTAAAACATTTAAAACAGATACATCCTAACTAGTAAGTGGCAAAAAAAAAAAACACGATCCTGAAAAACTGTTTACTTTATGCACTGCAAAACAGTACAACCATACCGGTCTCGTAAAGAGACACGTCTTTACCGCGTCCACCGAAATGGACACGTCTTTACCGGGTCTGTGTACCCAGACCCGTCTTTACCGGGCTCAAATAAATGAACCCGTCTCTATGCATTCCCAATAACGGTACTCACCGGGAAGCAGAACTGGAAGGCCTCGGAAACTCGATGCTGCGTGACTGCTATTGCTGCTGTGGCTGCTGCTGCGCATGCGCCTCGGAACAGGTGGGCCTCGTGATACCTCGGACCTTGCTCTCTCGACTTGGGCTCTGGTTGGGATGGTCCGCGATCCTCACCGCCTCGTGTGGATGCCTGGTCGCAGTCTCTGTCTCCTCCGTGGGCCTGAGGGAGTAGGCAGGAAGTCCCGCTGTCGTGTACACTTGAAGTCCGTCACGGCTGTAGAAGGGGGCAGGGGTCTGGACCTACATCGCCGGCGCGTGGGGAAGGGGGCTGGTCACTATTCGGGCACCAGATTAATGTGGTAAATAATAAATTACCCTATCGGAGTTTCTATACATTAACAAGGATCATGCATATAATGAGAGGCAGAGTCCGGGGTGTCCGATTCAGAAGGGCTTTATTCAATAGCTCGAGCTATCGGAGAATCGGGTTCCATCTCCACTAGGGATCAGGAAGGATCGTCATCTAAATCTTTATTCACAGAGTACAATATATATAGTTAAAACATACATTGAATTCAATAAAGAAGGCGGAGCACTCCAGATGGAGCACGTGAAAAAGAGAGATAAGAGCACATGGGCGTGAAAGAGGCGTGAAAGGAGGTGTACACATGGGTGTTCACTTGATGAGTCATAGGTGTGTCATAGGTGGGTGGATGCATAGAGGGGGTCTGCATGGTCAGAAGGAACCTTTACCCTTCTTGTGCGCGCAAAACTGGTCATGACTTGGAATTGACGTGTAACTGAGGAGAGCTGGGGGGAGCTGACTTTTGTGCTAGTAGAAGAGTCTGGGATGTCAGACCGACCTGCACCTCTGGCATTATCTGGTATCTTGTGTTTGGCGGATGTCTTGTCTGAAGTAAAGGTCGCTCGAGCAAAGGCTGCTCATCACTGAATGCTAGTGTGTGCATATATTTCTTCGTGCATTGCGTGGGGGCCATGGGCCCTTTATGGAAACGGGTTCAGTAAATCACTTGGATGGAGACAGAAAGGCTGGGCTCTATCTTCTGCTGGCGGAATATGTTTACCCCTTACGTTAGACAGGAATGTGTTTCTGAGGAGCTGAACAGATAACTGTAGGCAAAATACTGTCTTGGCAGGCCAGGCTGGCTGGGCACCTCTCGGCTGAGCAGGAAGTATGTGAGAGGTCAGGGGTACATAACTGAACTGCAGCTTTCAGAGTATCAAGAGGCTTGGAGCCTGAATTCGGGTCCTGGCGCTGCTGAGCCATGAAAACGACTTCATCTCGATATTTAAACGTGTACCATGTAAATGCATTGGCAACATAGGCCTCAGTGCAGAATTAACGTTTCATTCATAGAGGGCCTAATAACTTACATGCTAACATTGGACGGAAATGCAGAGGCATTATTATTACAGGCATGAGAAGGGAATTGCATGATGACAGGGACATACATGGGGCATAGGTATATATAGGGTACGTGTAGGGGACACACTGGCCACGTAAAATTTCTATTTCCTCATTCGGCCCGGCTTGCTTGAATCCTGATGGTGCAGTGAGCAAGGGACTCACATCTGAGCATACCCTTCCACGCTTATGGTGGACAAAATGATTCAGAATAGGGGGTGGTGATGGACAGAGTCTCTGAATTAAGCAGAGCACTCCTACCCAGTCAACCAACAGATCAGGGCTTGATCCATCACCGTTTTTTAGCTCACTGCACCATCCCAGCTCAGAACCTGGCTAAATGCAAATTAGTCTGTCCCTGGCCCAATGCATCATGGGAACAGGGCAGACCACACTACCAAGCCAATTCTTTTACTGGAAAGGAAACAAGCTTCCGGGGTGAAGGGTATGCTCAGACATGAGTCCCTTGCTTACTGCACCATCAGGATTCAAGCAAGCCAGGCCGAAGACGGCTGTAATGCCAGAAACCGGTCCCCGGAAGCTTGTTTCCTTTCCAGTAAAAGACGGGTACGAGCGTTCTGCTTAATTCAGATACTCTGTCCATCACCACCCCCTTTTCTGAATCTGTTACAAAGCCAGAATAACATAACACGGCAAGCCACAACAATGGCACTGTTTGTCTCAACCGGATGCCTGTGCCGGTCTCATCGCCACCAGCATAACTTGGGGCGGCATAAACGTTATACTGGTTTGCATTTGAATTGTACGCAAATTAAACGGCTGGTGTCCAGTCGTAATTAAATAGACTTACCTGCGGGCCTCTCTTTCCCAGTCCTGTCTCTGGCCTCTGAGATGCCTGCCTCAGAGTCATGTGCACTTTTTAATGCACAAGCCTAAATGCGCATGTCATAATGAACATCACCAGGCAGCAGAGACCCCACCCTAAGGTAAAACTAACTGTATAACCCTGGCACGCAGACGCGGAGACATCTGCACGCTGTGCACGTCTAAGACTATACGAACATCTCATGGTCTGGTCAGGTGGTTTTTAATCAGTGGTCGAAGTGGGGGGGAGTAGGGGAACTGTGGGCGGAGACTCTGAGGGCGAGGATAACCCAAGGATTGGATCAGTGGGCGGAGTCAGGTGTGTGGCCAGAATGTGCCAAACACCCCAATTTTTAGTATTTATTTGGCATTTCATCAACCAGTTACAGCTTATTGTGTTATTTAATTTAACCAATGGATACACTTGATTATTTAAAGTTTAATAGGAGTTATTGATATTTAAATACATTCACAAAGTGGGATATATTTCCAATCACACAATGTCCCAACTACACTTAGAAGTGGAATCACAAGTCATTTGTCTCCAAGCCATGCAGTTTCTCTCATTAGCACTTCTCCTCCCTTCTTCCACAAGAGCAGTTCAAACATGAATGGCAAAATATTCTAGTTTGCAATTGTTTTCTATATAATTATGGCTCTGCCATATTTGCCACATATCATCCACTGGCATAATCTTACAATTTTAACTAATCATTTTTGTAGCTCAAATGGATAAAAAGTTACTAAAAAATGTGACTTGAGTTGCTGCAAAGTGGACGGCCCTTTGCAAAGGTTGACTGATCACCTTTCTCGTTGCTGCATTTGTTTGTTATACTGATACTAATGAGGCAGAATCTTTGCAGAAACTTAACATGTGTAAAATGTGTAAATAATAAAGTATAAGAAAATATATTGAATTACGCTCCAGCCTTTTCTTTGTTGCATAATTTAGTCAACACTGCGGCATCATTTTGTCCCCCATTGCTGCATAATTCCTGTGGCTCCAGAGCAGGTAGCACAAGTTAAAAGTGCTTGTGCATGAAGCAGAGAGACTGTGAAGTTTGCAAACTTAGTTTGGTGTGCGTGCAAATCCTGCATTGCCGATCTTTGGTGAGTTGCAGCTACTACTGCTACAACAAGGCCAATGTAGGTACCAATCGGTGAGGCGGACTTGCATTGATGGCAGGGCCGGCTTTAGTGCTGGTGGCGCCCTGTGCAACAATGCTTGTTGGTGCTCCAATGATCGCCTATGCCTCGTACTACCACCTGTTAACAGTTGCCCGCAAGTCTCCATAACCACACTCTCTCAGATGCATTTAATTTGATTTACAGCGCCACTCATACCAGTGTATGGTGTCAGAGCACTTTACATCACACACACTACACAGAGTCAATCATATATATTTGTGTAAATCACTGTATAGGAAATGTTACATAAGACAAAGGACTACAAGGTGTATAAGCCACATGACAACCATACTAGTAGGCATTATAGTTTAATAGCTCACTGTTCTATGTTAGGATTTTAACTTATAAACTGAAAGTAACAAAAGAATCTCTATGACAAAAGCAGTAATCTACTAACATCATGTGCACTTTGTGATCTGCATGTTCTTTGTAGCAGGCACATTAACCCTCTGTGCTACCTTTCCAGGAGTCAACTCTTCCACTAGACAAAACTCCAATCTCTCTCTAGGAAGAACATTAATCACCGAAGTTATCATGAAATTTTTATTGTTGCTGAAAATTGCTGGAGGCAAGGAAGAAGGCAGCACGTTTTTTTAAACCATAATATATTTGCAAACACTACACACCCACTCGAAATAGGTACCCAGTGTGGTCACACCGTTCGTACCACCCTAACCTGCTCAAGGTTCATGTGACCTCAGTGACAGAGTCACAGTGACCTGATCACTGTTGCTCTAGGGTGTGCTGCTTCGTAGGCCTGCCCGCAAGACTGGAGATGAACTTCAGTATGGATTGTGGTGGACAGGCCTTCAAGGTTAACCCACAATTGACACCACTAGGGTACATCTGTTTGTGCTAAGACATCAGGCCTTCTAAGGTCTAGTGCAGCCTTCTAAGGTCTAGCATTGGAAAATGCTCCCTCAGTAGAGTGGTCTGGTGGACTGGTCCTGAAGGCTGAACCCGGTTCCCCAGTACCAAATTTACCAGCTCTGGCCACAGTGCCACATCCTCCCCCCCCACTGAACACCATACTGCCCCACTGAGAGAAATTTGCACTGCCTTCAGCTACAACCTAATTGTGCCGCGCTATAAACACTTGGATGTGGCTCAATTAAAAATATGCACTTAATAAGAGTAATATGCTGCCTAAAAAAAAAAAAAAAAGTTAACGCACACACTTATAGGGAATGAAAGATTAAGTAAAATGTGAAATGTAAGCAGAAACAAAATAGTTACCTTAACGATCTCTGACTCACTATACAGAAAACAGCGAGCGGTTTCACCTGAAAAGTTAAGGACATGACTACAGGGCCCTGAAGCGAACCGTTTCAAAGTCCATTGCTTATATTCTTACAAAATGTAAGCAGTCTGGTTTAAAAAGACCACATCCATAAACACAGAGCCATGGTACACATGTTGTTTTCCAATCCACCCATCAACCAGATATTGAAATACATCCAGGTATGGTGCACTTCCCCACCTGGGGACAACAGTGCTGTTCAAAGAAAGACGAGAAAACAAAAGTAGCGCGTCACTGTAAAGTCTGTAAAGTGAGGCTAATGTGTTTGGATGTGAATAAAACCAATCTGGCCACTTTGCAACCACTCTGTCTTGCTTTATTTAGGTATGTATTTATTTTTCATATTTAAAACCTTTCATTTCTCTCCATCCTGAGGCTGCACTTTGGAATAGAACAATGTCAGAAAAAAGGGCATTTTCCGCAAGTGTTTTTCTTTTTTGGATCCATTTCACAGGGAAGCAACTAAATGAAAGAAGGAAAGAGAGGTTGTGAACCGTTTCTTCAAGTCACAGTTTTCAGTAAGTGAAGAGCAAGACAGAAAGAGAGGGAATAATTGGAAGAGAGGGGGGAGGGGGCAACTGCCAGCATGAAAAACAGAATTGGTCCCCTGTCCCAAAACCGGCCCCCACCCCTTCCAGCCTACTGGGGGATTGCCCGGTGCCCGGACTTACCAGTCCGGACCTGGTCAAAAAGTAAGCTTTTAGAAATTGGGTTATAAATTGAGGTGTAAATATTTCTCAATCCGGTTAGATTATCGCACACTTCTAAGAGAATCTCTACTCATCCGTGGTAGCAATGGCACAAGCAGAAGGAAAGTCCCCAGAGGAAGGTGTGTAAAGTTCAAGCAGATCCAAACAACTTAAAGTCAAGAAAACAATGCACTAAAATTACAAAACAATTAAGAAATATCAAGAAAACATTACAAAGACTAAAGGCACCAAAGCTATGTAAATCGCATAAGGGGAACAAGAGGCAATTTTAATAAAAAAGTTGAGACAAAAGTGGCAAGAAACTACAACTGAAATCTGATTTGAGCTAGGTGTAATTTCTGGTTGACTGCAATAGAAACATATTGGAAATGAACAACTTTTGTGTGGTAGGGCAACAGATTTCTTCCTTTTAATTCTTTTGCAAAAATTGTTTTTGCTGACCCCTAGAGGTTACATACTTTACTCCTACTAACCAGCGCTGAAGTGTTATTTTTCTCTCTATACATGTTAGGTTTGGCAAACCCATAATTGGCACATTTAATTTGCTTGTAAGAACCTAGTATATGGTACAACATATACCCACGGCTCTTAAATTAAATGCAGCACTTACGCCATCCACTAAAGTATCACTGCAACACATGTCTCCAGGTCTGCCATTACAGCCTGTGTATTCATAAATAAACTAGAATTTCGTCCTGGCAAAACTAACCGTCTGCCAGGCCGAAACCTTCCTTTTTAATATTTATTAGTTCCCCCTAACGTAGGCCCTAAATGCCCATGGAGCAGAGTGCATGGTAGCCTCGCTCCTGCCCCCCACTGCCTGCGAGAGCGAGAAAGCGATAGAGCGGTACAGAGCCAAGGACGTCTGTGTGCTACTGGTGGTCTCATCATTGGCACTCTGGCGCTCTGGCTTGCTTCTTTGCGTGGGTAGTCCTGGTGCCCAAAAAGGCTTCTTTACCCACAGACACTTGAGGGGGGAGACCCCGCTATGCTGTGTTCCCGAGTTTGTGTGGTCACTCCACTCCTGCCACTCCTGCTCCACTGTGCCACCACTGCGAGAGCACGTCGGTGCACGTCTATGCGGAGAAGGCGGATCGTGGCAGGCAGACACTACCTGTAAGACGAGCAGACAGGAAAAGACAAAGATAAAGTCAGATAAAGTCAGATAACAGACAAGCAGAAAGAGCAAAAATTCTGCTATAATGTTTCTGGTGTGAGAGCACCTTATCTCTAAAAATATCCTGCTGAAATCAGCGCAGAGCCGCCGGATCTTCAAGAACCGCGGCAAGGTGGAGCCTTGCACACTGGTTTGGGTACAGGTACTGGGGTGGTGAATAACTCCTTTCCCTGTGTCCAGCCAGGCAGATTTCCATGTTAGCTCTTGAGCTTTGGTGCCTTGGAGGAGGTTCCTGCATAGGTGTGGGCAGAGAGGCAGAGAGTCAGAGAGACAGCCTCATTTTTCTCAGGTCTCAGCAGTGCCCCCACCCCTTCCAGCCCAGTACGGTCTTGTACAGCCCGAAAAAGTTGTCATTGGAGTCAGAATTGTCGTGACAGGGGAACTCTATATGTACCTTGTGATGAGGCAACAATGTCGAGATCAAACAGAAGTGAAGTGGTGGGGAGGAGAAGTGGAGAGGGCTGCATTTGTCCGGAAGATAATCCTTGTTGGAGGTTGCTGATGGTATTCAGAAAATAGAGGGTGCCTGTTGTATATGCCTGTTCAGATCTATGCCTATTGAAGACAAGACGAGAGTACTGCCTATACTGCCTTTATTGTCTATTGGAGTTAAGCGTGGTACCTTTTTACCAGTGTATCTGTTAAGTGGAGCTGTAGAGCAGAAATCCTGTGTCCGGTCCTTGGTGTTGCATGAGCGGCGCATCGTTGGTCTGGCGCATTGGAATTGTTCCTCTTTAGCTGGTCGTCCTAGCTAAGGGTCTACTACTACTAAAAGATCTAAGTTATGACTGAAAAAAAACTGCACTATGGTAGTCTGGTGTATACTAGGGCATGCAAAAAAACTAGAGCTAATCCTCTAAGGAACAATTAATTGCAAATAAATATTCTTAAAAGTTTTAAAATCGTTCCATCTTTCTTCCAAAAAAAAGAAATAAGTCTTAAATCAGCAGAGATGCAGGAACCTCCCCAACAAGATCATGTAGGACATGTAGATCATGTAGAGGCTAAAGACTTAATCGGAAAATCACTGCCAGTAGTTCCCTCTAATTCACTAGTTGAAAACAGGGGTCCACGATCTATAGATCTCTAACCCTCAGAATTTGGAGAGGCCGACTCCTTGCTGGCAAATTTAACTATACATTCACTAGCAAATGGAATCGCCGAATCCGAAGGGGTACTACTCTCAGTTCCAGATGTGGGTGAACATATTTTGGAAGATTTCACGTTACCTGATATTAAGCTCGATCAGTCCCCCAAGTTACCCCACGCCTCTAACCTGGAATCGTCCAGGATAATTAATCCTGCTATTTGACTTTCTGCTAAGAATTGCCCCATCAAAAGGCACCTGTTTAGCAGTACACCCAGCGGATTAGGCTCAATAGACTCACAGGGCTCCTTAACACTGATTTCTTACTGAACTTTCTTCCCTCAATTAACAACCCAGAGACTAAAATGCTGATGTCGGAATTGCTAGTTCGTTTGGAGAGAGTGCTGTCTTCTATCTTCTTGGAGAAATCAGTAGGTAACTCTGACTTCATCCTGGATTCTGTCTTGACCTTGACAAACTTTATAGCCTCTGAACAAAAATCTTTGTCAGGCAAAGCTTGTATACCTCCCTCCTGTATGGCTAATATAGGGAAGGGACCTTCTTCTCCATCTACTCCTCTATTATTGGAGGATAACTTAGACAAGTGTCCCAGTTTAGGGGGGGAAGGAAGGCTCGGGTCTAACTTCACAGGGGTAACCAAGGGGGAGGAGGTCAAGTGAGAGGCCGAATCCTTAATTAAAGTTTTCAATGAAGGCTTTATTTTAATGTAACAGCGTCGTTGCCGACTTGTGATTCGTTCTCGGGCAAACGCTGCTGGGTCAAAGGGCGGCAGCAGGGATGAATCCAGCTTGCTTCGGGAAGGACTCTTTGCGGGGGTTCGTCGCTTTTCCTCTCTGACTCCGGGTGTGTGGAAAGAGGGAGAGAGACCGTGTCAGATCAAAGCACGAGACCATACAGGTCGGTGGGGCCGGGGGTGAGGGAAACCGGTGAACAGTGAAGTATATACACTCAGTGAGGGAAGTGCTCGTGTAGGGAGGAGGTTTAGGGGTTAGAGCTTTACACGGGGCTATACAATCACTCAGGAGGCTGGACCCTCCATCCCACCCAGCCTGCCACTCGGCCCCGTACCTGCTGGAGCCCCGCCCCTCCCGTGGGAGCATGGCGGAGCAAAGCATGGAAATGTTGGCCTCCTGGCTTCGGGTCCGCTGGTCCTTCTCCGCTCTCCGTTAATTCTCTTGGTACTCCTTCTCCCGTCTTCTCTCTGCAATCAGCACTCCAATCTCCTTTCTCCACCTGGGAAATGCTGTCCGCTGCTTCCGGGGCTGGTCCCTCTTTTGACGTCCCGCCGTGGCTGTAGGTGAGAGGGGCCAGGTCATCTCTTGCCTCGTAGTTAAAGGGGCCACATCTCATTGTCTCACTCGGCCAGTTCGATTCCGGCTCCTCATTCCAGGAGGGGTCAGGCGGCTGTTGGAAAGTAAAGGAAGTGGGTAATAGAGGGGTGGTAGACCACCAGTCAGTGTTCTCTTACTCTCCTGGGCCACTCGCCCCGTCACAACAAGTTAAATTTATTTCCAATTGACTCTTCTCAAACGTTAAAAGGATCCAGCCGCTAACCTATACTTATCTTTTTTACAGCAGCTTTTTGATTACGAGCCATTAGATACATCAGCTGTATCCCTGTCAGGCCCACAGGTCAAGTCGGAAAAAGTGAATACAAGTACATTTCGAAAGGTTTTCCCCATTTTCCTCAAAACAGATAGAAAATCTTCTAAGCAATCTACAGTGGAAGTTCCGAAAGTCGGCTGTTTGTCTACTCAGGAAAAGGCCACTAAGAATACAAGTAATACTCTCTGTAAGAAAAAGAAAAAGGAAAAAAGAGAAAAACGCAAAAGGATTAACAAAAAAAGGTCAAAACAGTAACGCTTCGACCCCAATCCCACTCAAAAGATGCCTACAAGATTGGACTTAAATGTCTTAAAGAAGGGTGATGGTCAATTAGCAGGCACTTTATTGAGCCACTGTTCCTCTCTCTTCTGAATTGAAGGATTCCAAATGAACCTTTACAAGAAGCAGTGATAAAATCTCAAATGTTTCCCCTACTGTCCAGAATACTTTAAACCTCAATGCTTCCTTATTTGATTCTTCTTTAGGTAATAACGTTATTTATAACCCACATGAAAATTTTTCCGAGGTGACAAATTTTGTTGATATCTCACAACTTGCCCCAATACTCCGGATTTATCATTTATTTTTTACCTTGAACCGTATATGAATACAGCCTTCTTGTTGGGTTGCTTTGCCGAAATTACAGGCCTTCAATTGATTGAAAGCAATGACATTGCCTTGGTTGAGGTTCAAAAATATAATAACTTCAGGGGTGCAAGAGTAACATTCAGATCTAAAGCTATTTCACACTCGATTATGGTAAATAGTGATAAATTACTTTATTGTGGCATTGATGTTTTAATTCCAGATGTGGAGCAAGCATTAAAAAAGTAGCCCAAAATAAGATGTTTATTATCGATTTAGAAACCTCCACACAGATTAAACCTCTTTTGGAAAGACAAAGTACATTACAGGTCTTTCTTGGTAAAGAAGGGAGAAAAATATTCAGCATGTGGTCCCCGTAGAGGAGGAAGATAAGAAATGGAGTTGGCTTGCAAGTGCACTTAACAAAAATAGATCCCTAGGCTTCAATGGTAGAAAATCTTCCTAGCAAGGACATTAGCATGATATCCTGGAACGCTGCCGGTTTAAGCACTAATAAAAATAAACTCTTGGGGTCATATTATCAAGAAAGGGAGATACATTATCGCTGCTTTTATTGGCAGGAAACTGCCGCTATAGCTGTGATAATGGGCTTGATACTATGCCCTTGTGAATTCCCATAGAAGCCCAGGTTAACACCAGAACCTGAGCTTCTATGGGAATTCACAAGGGCATATTATTAAGCCCATTATCGCCGCTTTAGCGGCAGTTCCCTGCCGATAAAAGCAGCGATAATGTATCGCCATTTCTTGATAATATGGCCCTTGGTTTTAAAAGAGCAGAACGACGATATTATATGCCTTCAGGATCACAAAGACCTGGTCCACTGAAGATTATATAGTGGTAAGCCGGCCAGTGTTTCCAGTAAATAGAGGTCACGCTAAAGGAGGAATTGCTATTCTGTTAAGTACAAGCCTTGGTTGGTCATATAAAGATATCCTTTGCACCTCTAACTTAATTCATGCAATTAAGCTAAATCACAAGGATGACCAAGATAATGTGGATCCTCTATTGATCGTAAATGCATATTTTCCCCCTGATGTTTCTTATTCTTACCTATTGAATGGTGTATTTGGTTTTATCTCCTCTACTTTGGAAAGTGAAGACTGCAGGTGCTTAATACTAGTGGGAGATTAGAACTCTAAAGTCTCATTTTATAGTATAAAGGTATTCGCTAATTCTGAAAACAATGAGGCCCTAATTATCCCCAAGGCTCAATTTCTGAATAAAAGTAGGACAGATAAAAGAGGAACCCTATTACTTAAAGTTCTGACAAATTTAGACCTCATAATTGTTATTGAGAGGCTAGAAAAAGATATTCCAGCAAATTGTACTCATAAGGCGCCAACTGAGAGGCCTGTTATAGATTATCTAATGACTTCAGCAGACTTCTTCTGTAAACTTAGAAATATGGAGGTTATGGAAAATGTTTTTAGTGATCACATGTTGATTTGTTTTAAATTTGAATTTAGTTGTACTAAGGTAGATCCCTGGAACTTCAAAGGTAGTATTGTAGGTTTCAATGCGTCTAATGGTAGAATTCACTGGAACTCTCAAGCAACCACTAAATTAAAAGCATGCTTAATGGGTCTAATAAATGACCAGCAGCATTCAATGATGGGCGAGTGTGACTCTTCCCAATTGGATTTACTTGAAGCCTATTCCTACAATATAGGCTCCATGGCCAAATCTTGTAAAATTCCATACGTTCCAGTTAAAACGAAGATCATATTGTAATCCTTTGCTCTTGTTAAACAGGGAAATAAATAAACTCGTGAGGGCCCAGTTCTTGAATTTTTCTTACGAATGAAGTAATTTAATTAATTTACTAAAGAGGAAATGACAAAGAGAAAAATGCTCCTTAAGACGAATAAAGGAAGATGGAGCATGGGTGCAGCTAAAAGTGGCGGCATCTAAAAATAATTCCAAAAGGTATTGGGAAATTATCACCGATTGTTGCGGGACACGAGTGAATCCTCTCCCTATTCCTATTAAAGAAGAGGATTGGAAAGTTCATTTGCTAGAACTGCATTCTGCAAATTTTTATTCCATTAGTTCAATTCCTGTGACATCCAACATGTTTAAAACTCCTGATTTTAATTACGTACACTCAATTAATGACGTTGTTTGAGCAATTAAAAAATGAGATCTTCTGGAGCAATGGGTCCTGATGAAATTCCCATGACAGTAATTAAAAAGAAGCCACTTCTGCGGGCTACTTATTTAGCTCTTTCTGTTTAATCTGTGCTACTCACAGTGGAAGACTCCTCCTTCTTGGTCCGGAAGCATTCTAATCCCCTTATATAAAAAGGGTCCCAGAACACTTCCAGGCAATTACCTGCAAATAGCCCTATTGGAGGCTGCCGGATTTTTTTTGCCCGCAGTATACTTGATCATCTTACGGAATGGATGGTGGAGAGGAAAGTCCTTCCTCTAGAACAGGCAGGCTTTAGAAAATACGACCCCACCTTAGATAACATCTTCATGCTGAAATGAATAGAGGAGAAATACACAATTATTCGTAGTTCAAATGTATACATTGCATTTATAGATTTCTCAACGGCCTTTGATAAGATAGATCGACCTTTATTATGGAGGGAGTTGCAAAGAATGGGCTTGCCCTTTCCACTGCTATCTTTACTTATCGCACAACATTCACAGACCTGGTCCAAGATATTAATGGATGGAAATCAAGGCTTATCAGATGCTATCCCTACTGAAAACGGCCTGAAACAAGGTTGCTTGATAGCTCCGTTGCTGTTTTCATTATATATAGCTGATTTACCTGATTGTTTTGTTCAAGCTGAGTGAGACGCTCCAAAGATAAGTAGCTGGCCTTTTGCATGTCTCCTATATGCAGATAATATAGAAGTAATGGATCTAACTCCTATTGGGCTGAATAAAAAGTTGAAATTCTTGCAAAACTATTCAGTCAATCACTTCTTATTTATTTTCAAATTTTATAGAGAGCGAACCAAATCCTGGCGGATGTCAGAGCGCTATACAATCAGTAAATGTTACTTATACAGAAAATAAGAGCGAATCAAAACATAGGTACCAAACGTATTGTAAAAATCAACATAGTAAGATGCAACATAAAGTCTATCTTGTGGCGTGAGACAGATGGACGGTATAATGACGAGGTTGCATAAATGGGTCTTTATCAAACTCAAGTTGGGAGCCCTTGTGCATTTCGTCTCAAGGTTTCCATAGAACACACACATGTGAATTTGGCCATGAGGATGGATTTTACTTCCTTTTTAAAAGAAGCAGTGGAAGGGTTAAATCTGGTTTCTGTGGGTAAGGCATTCCAAATTCTAGGCGCCATCCCATAGAAGGTTCGGTGATAAGTTTTTTTCTTATTGAATTTTTGTGGTTTCAGTAGTAGTCAAGTCAAGTCAAAACAAGCTTTATTCGATTACATTTAAAATCATAAAAGCGGCAAAACAGCATATATTTACAAGTTAATTACAATTTGATAAGATTCATGAAAGTTACAAAGCAGATAATTTAATAAAATTCATGAGGGTTAAAAAAGCAAACAATCAGGGGTTCAAATCTGTCAAGGTGTTCTCTGTACATACAAAGAGGGTTCATGTCAATATAGATCATACACAGTACAAAAAGTTCAAAATGGTTAAAAGATCAATAGCAGGAAAACTGGGCGCTAAAATCACCCTTCCAATTGTCTCAGGGATAGCATCCTGGTCCTTGTACGCATGGCAGCGACCAGGAAGCTAGCAACCCCGAGAATTGTCCTCGTACTACCTAATAACTGGAGATAAAGTAAAGCAGGCCGTACCTGGACGAAACCTGCATCTCTTAAAATGGGTGCCAAGAACCTCGATCTACTCACTTTGTAGTGGCTACAAAACATAACAAAATGCATGAGGGTTTGCTCAGAAAAGTTATCACAGCTACAAGGGGTAGACTCATCAGGAAGTAGTTTTGCGGCATTTCTTTTTTTTATGTTTCTTTTTATTAAAATGTAAAACATAAACAGTAAAGAAACAAGGCAATACAATCATTGAAATGGTGAAGCGTCCTTTGAGGGAGGAAAGCATACAATTTTGATACAGTCAACAACAGTACGGGATGGGGGAAAGCAAGGGGAATTGCGGGTCAGGGGGCATTTTAGCTGAAATAGCAGTAGGAATGTCGGGTCAGGGGGAAGGTGGGACAGTCTTTACATGTGTGAAGGGAGGTGTACATATTTCACCTCGGTAGGAGTTCCACTGGCCCCAGACTTTCTCCCATTTACGAGGCTTGCCACGTGCTAAGTATAACGTCTTTTCTCTAAACATACACCAGTCGATATTTTCCTTCCATGCCAGAATAGTGGGCGGCCTCTGGGATCCCCTTAATTGTGCTATATCTCTCTTGGCAATCATATTCCAGAGGGTCGCCCACTGCGCCTGTGCCACATCATAGTCAGTCGGCTCCCAAACATTCAACAAGCATCTCCTAGCTTCAGGCAACAACGCAACACCCGTGACCTCTTCCATAACTTCATGCACTCTATTCCAGAAACGCACAACCACCGGGCATTCCCAAAGTATGTGGAGAAAAGTGCCCAAGAAGCCGCACCCACGCCTACACATCCCGTCCAAGCAATATCCCATGCTAACCAGGCGAGGACCAGTCACGTAGATCCGGTGAAGGATTTTGAGTTGCACGAACCGAAGACGAGCCGGAATTGCAACCTCCTTCGGTGAGGATACCGCCGACTGCCAGTCCTCGTCGTCCAACTCCAGGCCATCGCTGGTCCAGGCCTCACTGAGACGGTGTAGGAGGTCAACCCTATTATTGATTAGTTTTTTGTAAATTAGCGGATCGTACTGTCGGGGACGTACCCATCCAGTATCCGATCTTCAAGCGGGGATGCCTCCGGGAACGTAGTACCCGACGGAAATACCGATAGCAGTGCATGCTGAATCTGCGCATAACGGAAAAACTCCCTGTCACACAAATCATACTCCACCTTCAACTCCTCAAAAGTCTTTACCCTGTCCTTGATCCATACATCATTCACCCTGCATATACCAATCACGTCCCACCTGAGAAGCCTTTCGTCTTTCACAGGGAGCCCAGTCTCTCGGAGGCGTAAAGTGGAGTCGCGCGTGTCAGTCTATCCTTCCATCCCATTGCAGCATTTGCACGATACCATACTTGCACCGCTATCTTGGTTGGACCCGTGAGCATCTTCCCGGCTGATTTTGTATAGAGCACCCTGTTGTAGTCCCCACCAGGCAACAGCCACTTGTCCATTTCGAACGCAGGATTCGATGCAGGACCGTACGTACCATGATTAATCGCCCCCAGCTGGGAGGCCCAATAATAGCGCCTAATATCCGGGAGTGCGATTCCACCGTCGTACCACGGGAGTGTCAATTTGGCAAGGGCAATACGGGATCGACTGCCCCATATCAGTTGTCTCAGCAGACCTTCCACCTCTCGGAAGTAGCTTGCTGGGATAGTGTCAAATGTGTTCTGTAACGCATATAAGAACCGGGGTAGCGACATCATCTTGAATAATGCCGCTCGTCCGAGAGGGGACAACGGAAGCTTGCGCCATGCCTCAACATCGGACCTTAGGTGTTGAAGCGGGGGTAGCAAGTTGCCTTCATAGCGGACCTCAGGATCCAAGGCGATAAAGACTCCCAAGTATTTAAACCCCGCCTGCACCACCTGTATGGGGCACCCACGTGGCAAGGGAGGAGACTCACCCGAAAGAACATATACACAGGACTTGGACCAGTTAATTACGAGGCCGGAATTTTTCCCAAAAGAATTCAACACATCAAATAACACTATCAGCGAATTCCGAGGCGACGTAAGATACAGAAGGATATCATCCGCATAGAGTGACACTCGGTCCTCGAAGTCCGGGGTCCATCGTATACCTTTCATCGATGGCTCCCACCTCAGCCAGGCTGCCAAGGGTTCCAAAGCGAGGACAAAAAGAAGCAGAGACAACGGACATCCTTGGCGCGTGCCGAGGTTAAACGAGCCAGAAACCCGACCATTCACGACCACCTGGGCCAATGGTTCCTCATACAGTAATTTCACCCAGCCGATAAATCCAGGGCCAAAACCAAATTTAGCAAGGGCTGCCCAGAGGTACGGCCATTCTAGCGTATCGAACGCCATCGTGGTGTCCAAAGAGGCAAAATGGCCGGCTCGCGTAACGACGCCGCCCTCGCGAGGGCGCCGTGCAAGCGCCGGAGATTCAATGCAGTGTTACGGTGTGGAATGAAACCGGATTGATCTGGATGGATCAGGTCGCCAATGACGGTTATCAAGCGGTTCGCGAGCACTTTTGCGAGGATCTTGGGCTCAGCGTTTAAGAGCGAAATAGGTCTATACAATGCACAACGATCTTGCGGCTTCCCCTCCTTGTGAATCACGACAATCGATGCAAGTCATTGGTCAGAAGGGAGGGAGCCTGCGTCTAGCGACTCTAAAAACATCGATCGGAGATACGGTGCTATTTTATCTGGGCGCAACTTGTAGAGCTCAATGGGGAGTCCATTAGGGCCCATAGCCTTTCCTGACCGCACGGAGCGGACAGCAATAGCCACTTCCTCGACGGAGAGCGTTGCGTCCATCAGTTCCCTGTCTAATTCCGATCAGTGGGGCAGTGCAATGCCTCGTAGAAGCAAATGTGAGTCCTGCTCCGGCCTGTCTGACACAGGGGAATATGCTGTTCGGAAGTATTCCTAAAAACACTCCACGATCTCAGTAGGGTCAGGTACTCTCACCCCATCCACTCTCTCAATCAAAGGAACTACACGACTAGCCCTCTCCTTCTTGTCTAGCCAAGCTATCAACTTTCCCGCCTTATCACCCACATCATACAGGCGTCCTTGCTGTTCTCTGCTCATCACTTTGGCGGCATCCGTCACCAGCGCTCTATAGTCAAGTTGTTTAAGACTGAGGAGGTGGAGCTTGTCCTGGGCAACACCACTTTCCAATTCCCTTTCTAAGTTAGTTATTTCAGTCTCAAGTCGGACAACTGCCTCGTATTTACGTTTCTTAGCGCTATTGATTAATGACAGCGCCTGGCCACGGATAACAGTCTTGAAGGCTTCCCATAGTGAGAAAGAAGATGACACAGACCCCTCATTTTCCATGTAGTATTGATCCAATGATTTGACCAACTCTGCATGGATCTTAGGGTCGCGGAGATACCAAGGGTTGATCGGGGCTACCCGGCCCTCAGTTCCCAGCCTTGTTTCCATGACAAGCCATAAAGGAGAGTGATCTGAAATACCCTGTGCCAGGTGTCTAATCTCCCTGATAGAGGAGGCTTGTGTTGCGGCGCTTCAGTATGTAATCGAGTCTCGAGAGACTACCGTGGGCACCAGAATGAAAGGTGTATTGCAACTGCCTGGGGTGAAGCAGTCTCCAACAATCTATTAATCCCAAAGTATCCAGGAAGCCACCCAGCCAGGACCGAGACCTCACAAGTTCCCTGGGGGGGTAGCGGTCGCTATTTCCGGATACTACCGAATTAAAATCACCACCCACCACCAGGATGCCTTCCGGGAACCCCAGAATCACTCTCCCTAAGTCGGAAAAGGTTGTGGTCTGGAGGCCAGGCGGGACATAAACAGAAAGCAGGGTGATAACCTTTCCCTCCCATCTTCCAATAATGGCGGCGTACCGCCCCCTATCATCAAGGATGATGTCATCAACCTCCCTCTGACCAGGATACCCACCCCCCTAGAGCCCGTAGTGAATCCAGAGTGTGCCAGAAGACGGTAGCCCCGTCGATTCATAGCGTGGCATGTGTTTCCTATCAGGTGTGTCTCCTGCAGCAGCACAACATCAGGGGAGAGGCGTCTTAATAGTTGTAACACCACACCACGTTTTCTCCTGTCCCCCAACCCATTAACATTCCAACACAATAATTTCAATCCCCTACCCCCATCCCAGGAATGATTGCTGCATCCACCTCACAACGAACGCGACATCCAAGTCCAGAAGTCCATCAATACATTGCCTTGAAATGAACCAAACATCAACAACTTCCCCCCTCCACCCACCAACAAACTTCCAAAACCAGACCCACCACCCTGCACCCCTGTGTTAGACTCAAGAGCCACCCCAACTTGCAGTTTGCCTGTCGCCCTAACATATAACTAATCTACGATAAGAAACCCCGGAGGAGGAAGAGACTCACCCCCCCCCCGCCACCCCTGGGTAGCCACCTCTAACAAAGCAAGTTTAAGAATCATCAAACCACAGCTGGAAGGTCTATATGTAGTCCAGAGAACCAAGTCCGTTTCTCATTCCTGCTCCATCGGGCCACCTTCAGCTCCTCCAGAGTGTTCAGAGTGTTCCTGCTGACTGGGCAGCGTATCGAGCCAGTCAATTGCAGCCTCAGAATGATCAAAAAAGAACGTCCGATCTCCATATTCCACACGTAGCCGCGCTGGAAAGAGCATTGCGTATTTCATGTCCCTGTCTCTCAGTCATCTCTTTACCCACTGGAACCCATTTTTGTTTCTGCACAAGCTGGGTGAAGTCCGGGTAAAAGCTCACTGTGGTATTTTCGAATTTCGTGGGGCCACCCAAGCGCGACGCCTGCAGGATAGCGTCTCTATCGCGGAAATTGAAAATCCTGGCGATTATGGGCCGCGGGGCAGCACCCTGCTTAGGTTTACCTCCAGGCACCCTGTGTGCCTGTTCCACTGCAAAGAAGTTGTTCAGACCTTTAGGTGCAAGATGGTTTACGATGAGGTCCTCCACGAGGAGGTCAACAGTTGGGCTGTCTGTTTTTTCAGGGACACCCACAATACGAACGTTATTTCGTCTTGCACGTCCTCCAGTCGGCGAGAAAAGAAATTGTTTTATGACCGCAGATTGCGGACCTCCGTTTGTAGATCGGAAACATCAGTCATGAGGCTGGAGGTCTTCACGAGTAGGGATTTGACTTTTTCATTGGTCTTAGCTAAATCTGCCCTGATCAGATTGACGTCGATCTCAACAGTGTCGAGTTTTTGGGCCAGAGTCTCGTATTGTTGACCAATAGAGGTCTTCTTGCCAGCAATGGCGCCCATGACATCGCGTAGAGTCAAATCATCTCCCGCCGTCAAGTCATCTCCCGCATCTCCCAGAGGCCTACTCGCCCCACCGGGGGATCCCTTAGGATGAGTGTACCTGTCCATAACATTAGATTGTATGGTACCTCCACGGTGGCCAGGCTTGGTCTTTCGCCTCTCGATCTCCGGTTTGCCGGCCATCTTGAAAGCTGCGCCCCAGAGGGGACCTTGTGACCTGGTTAAAATGGCTACGTTCAACTCACCCAAAGGTGTTCGCTAGAGGAACAGGTTACCACTCGCCATACAATGAACAGTGACATTCAATCACGGCACTAGGGCAAAGTTGCGAAGTGGAGCAGACCCTGGGCGGCAGGAGTGAAACCGATGTTGGGGAGGGTACGAGACCAAAAGCAAAACCGAAAGTTAGGACCTGGGTAGAGCGTAGAATCAGGCTGGCCGATGTTGTTCAATTACTGCCCGGGCAGGCCATTGACTCGAGCCCGGGGCAGTTCCGTGGAGTAGGCCGCAAAAGTTCAGAGTTTCGTAAAATCGGTTCCCGGAGTCCAAATCAATTTTCGGAAACAGCTATTATATCAGCTGGGTTGCATCTTCAATGACCCGTCGTCATAAACCAGGATAATAGTCAGGATAAGTGCCGGAGGTGGTGAAGGACTGGGAGCCCTGCGCTCACGCGGCCTTCACGGTTGAGCGCGAAGCTCCTCCTCTTTTCGGCATTTCTTGAGGGTCTGATCCCACCCGAAATCGTGAGTTTCTGTGCCAAGTAGCTGGGTGCATTGTGATGCATGGCTTTGTGCGTCATGCATGCTATTTTCAGATAAATTCTAGCTTCCAGAGGTAACCAATTCAAGGATTGTAGGCCTGGGGAGATGTGGGAACTTCGTTTAGATCCAGTAATGAGTCTTGCTGCTGCATTGATTGAGGATCTTAATGGTACAGTTGATGCTTTGGGTAGGCCGCATAGAGAGACACATCCGTATTCCACTCTGGGTATAACTAGAGCTTGTACTGCTTGCTTGAAGTCACTGTGTGGTAGGAAGGGTTTCAGTTTCCTCAGTGTGTTTATCTGGAAGTTTACTCCTTTTGTAGCACTGCTGATTTTTTTTTGCATGTTGAGGTTACTGTCCAGAGTTATTCCTAGTGACTTTGCTGAGTCCACAATGGTAGGTTGAATTGAGTGCTGTAATATGTTTGATCCATTCTTGCATTTTGGGGATTTGGACTGGTGGAGCTATTAGAAGGAATTCAGTCTTTAGGGCATTCAGTTTGAGATGATTTTCTGACAGCCAGGTTTGGGTATTCCTAAGCGTTGTATTAAGCAATTTGATATCATCTGGGGTGTGGATCTTAAGGTATAGTTGTGTGGCGTCTGCATACATGTGATATTGCATGTTATAGGCTTGTAAAATTTCGGTGAGTGGTTCCATGAAAAGATTAAACAATGTCGGGGATAGTGAGGACCCTTGTGGGACCCCCAAAGTTACAGGGACGGGCTTGGACAGGGAGTTATTGACTTTGAATAGTTGTGTCCGATTTTGGAGAAATGAAGTAAACCAACTTAGCATTGCCCCTGACAGACCCATTCTGTGTTTCAGGAGGTCTAACAGGTTCTCATGCTTGACCGTATCAAAGGCTGAGGAGAGGTCTAGCAGGATGAGTAAACAAGATCCATTTTGATCAAGGATTTGCAGTGCTTCGTCAATCACGTGTATCATGGCTGATTCAGTGCTATGGCCTGCACTGAATCCTGACTGATGTTTTTTAAGGAGGTCAAAGTGATCAATATGCTTCGTTATGTGTAGATGCACACACATTTCCAGAAGCTTGGCCAAGGTAGGAATATTGGAGATAGGGCGATAGTTGTTTAGGTCCGTAGGGTCGGCCGTGGGCTTCATTAGAATGGGTGATACCTGACCTACTTTGAGGGTATCTGGGATGCAACCTTGTTGAAGTGAACTGTTTATGATCTTGGACCAGAGAGGTAGAAGTAGCGGAGTTAGGTCTTTGACTGCGTTTGCAGGAAGCGGGTCAGAGAAGTGATTGGCAGGGTTCAGGGAACTGAGTATTTTGCCTATGGTTTCTTCAGAGTAGGTGGTAAATGATGACCAGGCTGCATCATTTTTTAGGTTGGGCTTTGATGTGAGTTGGCAGGGCGCAGTTGGGACTGCTGGGGGATTTGTGTATGCTGTCTCGCTTGTAAGGTTAGATCATTTAAGAGGTCGTTCTTGATGGTATTGGAAGGTGGAGAATTCTTCACAGTTAGGCTGTGGGTACGCTATGTCTTGTGGACGTTGAGGTGCCTCCTTAGATTGGGTTTTGATTAGTTCAAAAACTTTTTGGGGACGATTTCTTGCCTGGTCAAGTTGTAGGCTGAAAAAGTCGCTATTGGTGCGCTTGATCTTTCGGTAATATGCATTTCTCTTTGTCCTGAGAATCTTGAGGTGATTGGCGTATGGCATTGATCTCAAAGCACGTTCAGAAGTTCTGAGCGAACGTCTGTCCTCATTGAGTATTCCGTTGTACCAAGTAACCGTTGTACAAAAGTAACATTTTAGTTATGAAATGTAAAAAGAAAAATAGAAAATCATGTAACTTTAATTGGCACATTGGTTCTGAAAAGCTAGATGTGGTAAACTTCATTTCTTTATTTAGGGAAACTAATAACGGATAGTACAAAAAACAAACGCCATATTGAACATAGCATCTGTAACGCAGTATCTTATGCCAATGGTTTGCGTATCTTTTATAATGCTATGGGTACAAGGCACTTTTTACATGTATTAATGGTGTTTAAAGTAAAAATTCTACCAACACTGCTCTATGCCATCGAGTCCATTCCTGGCAAGCATTGGAATTTTTGGGATAGAATCGAAGGACATATATAACGAAAACTGTGTAAATTTAATACGTCCGTGCCAACGGCTGCCCTTAGGCTGGATGTTTGGCTTAATAAGTTCTTATATTCAAGGCCTAACTAGGGTGTTACGTTCAGGATACCAGTTGAAAAATTGCGAGCAAGAGTCATTAGAAGCTTCATGTATCAAGAACTTTTTCGGGTTCAGGCAACTAATTACTCCTGCTATCATGATTTTTTATTTGCATTAAAAAACTTTTCTGTTAAAGAAGAATTTGTGACTACTCTCCTTCCATCAGAATTTAAATCTTTAAAAAAAAATCTCTAGTTGTAAGACTAGATTTGATAGAGATATTGCATTCTGTAATTCCAGAAAGAGACTAGCGCTAGTAGTCAGGATAAATACACCAGAAACTTTACAAAAATATGTATATTGGAATTTACAACATGGTACCCAACGCTTTTCACACTTTGTCGCATGAATCTTCATCATTCTTTAAACGATCTAACTGCAAACTCGTCCCCAAATTTGGGAAATGGAAAAATTTGCAACCTTTGCATTCTAAGTTCTCAGACCTTGGATAATGCCCTATTTGCGTGTCCAGCATTGGCTTCGAGTCGCCGGCGTTGGCTTCGGCCAATGTTCTTACTAAATAGTGTTAAAAATTTAGTTTCAGCCCGCGATTTTTTATTTTGTCCAAAAAATGAACCAGTGTGTATAAAACTTTTAAATTATTTTAAGCAGTTTATTTATATATTTTAATTGCTGTTTTTTGTTGCTGTTTGCACAAGAGGGAGATGCAATGTTCATTTCCTGCTTTTGTTTTGCTGTCAAGTTAAAAACTCACCCAAAGTGGGATTCTGGATTCCATTTTGGACAATGTACTGCTGCTATTGAATTGTTGTTTGCACATATTAGACCATACTTTATAATCCCTTTTCTTTCTGCTAAAGCTGATCATTTTGCTGAGGAAGAATTCTGGATTTTATCAAGTACCTGAACTAGCTGCTACCTATTGCTTCTCATTCATCTTAGTATGTCTTAGGATTTGCCCTGCCACTTTATTCTGTTTGTTGTTAACTCCAAACGTGGAATAGTAATTTGCAATATTGCAGATGAATGTGGTAGCTGCAGGATCTGAAAGATAAATAGGAAGAAAGAAGTCCCTAAGGTGTGGGCAGTAATTAGGTTGTTGGAAGGAAATATGTTTCAGCATTGTAAGATTTGAAACAGGTGTATGCAATTCTCCTATTGCATTTCATGGGGAGGTTTCCCTTTTTCATGCAGAGGTCTCTAGCCTGAAGCCAGAGGCCTCCACCAAGTGGACGGAACATAAAATATGGTTGAAAAGTTAACTTTATGGTCATAAATTATGTCTATGCATACTCCACCCACTAAACTGAGGTGTTGGAGCCAAGGAAGTCAACATCTATGAATAGCTTCACACTCAGGAATGGTGAGTAGTGAAAAGTAGTAAAGTTACTTCTAGTTGTCAAAAGTACATCTACATATCTAGCTGTGTAATGTATTTTGAGAACGAGAGAGCAAACAACCTCATATCATATTGGATAAACAACCTCCCTCTACATTATTGAGGATATTGCAAGTCAACTCATTCTGTAACAAATAAAGTCACTAAGTTTGCAGCCTTGTGCCCTTATATGATGATGGATCTACTTGGAGTCTTCAATAAATAAAGTAACTCAGCCTGCAGCCTTGTACCCTTTTATGACAATGGATCTCCTTGGTATCTTGTAATATCCTTATAAATGCAAAAGAGGATACTTTAGCTTGGTTGGTGTAGCCTACCAACATAATTCCAGTTTTATATAAATCATTTTATTTTCAAACTGCCGTTAATTTTCAAATACTAAGCGTGATTACATATAAGGCTTTACAGGCTGCAGCAACAAATATTAATTACTTATATGTTGATTGAAGTGCAGCATTTGACATGATTATTCATCATCAGCCCTGGAGAAAATTCTTAAATAGCAAATTTGTAATAACTGTCCTAAAAAATAGAATATTGATATATGGATTAAAATTTACTTAGCATTTACTTGCTACGAAGTTACTCAACCTTTATGTGGCAGATTTATTGTAATTCTAGTCAGATGAATGACATTTCAACGCATGACTTTACAATATTTTTTTTCAAGGAATGCCTTTTCCATGCATTTACATTCGAAAATATTAAAACTACCCTCACAATTCAAATGTTTGGTATGCATACTTTTACCATGCATGTCCATTTTTTTCAACTTTTAAAGAAAATAAGCACAAATTGCAGCTTTTATCAAATTTCAAGATGTAAACTTCAAATCAGGGTTTATATAATTTAACACAAAAGTAAAAATTACGAAACATTTAATTTGTTCTTTCCTCATGTAATGGCATGCATGGCAGTACAAAGGCTTACTTTTGCATTGTTGTTGCATTGCGCAACAAAACGCAACACAACACACATGTTTTAATTATAATTGCAAAGCCATGAGAGATAAAAAAATTGAAACTAAATTAGATAACCTGTCCATTTGCCCCAACCATGTTGGTGACCACCCAAACCAAAGAATGTCACATAATTTATATTAAATACATATTTTTACAAAAAATATACATTTAGTCACAAATTTAAATACACAAATACAACTTAGAATTATTTTGTAAATTAAGGTATACCCTTTATAATGTTATAGAAAAGAATGCCCACCATTTTCTGCTTAGTGTTAGATTGCTCTCTGGGATGCCAACACACACTACTGACAGGAGGAAGCACAAAGATAGCTAGTGCTGAACACAGAGCCACCCATGTTTCTTTGTAAGTATTACTTTAGTTAAATAGTCTATATTTGTAGTGGTACCTGTTAACAATAAAATAAAAAACAATTGTAAAGTAAAATGTTGAATTGTCAAAGCCACTATCAGTGAAAAAATTTGTAATTTACTCTGCAGACATACATGTATTTCATAGCAAGAAAAAATAATCTTGAGTGAGTAAGTACATTAAAATTACATCTAGTTCATCTATAAAGAAGCTCCAGTCACAACAAATGTGTGAGATGTGCTGATTATTGATGGGGCACATGTAATACTCTAAACTTCAGTCAGACCCAACTTGATGAAGATACCGAACACTGTAAAGGGACAACTTTAATATTCTAAATTCCAGTGAGAGCCAAGTCAGGAAAGGTGCTGGACACTGAAAGGGGGCTAAATTACTATTCTAAACTCCAGTCCAGTCGGGGCACTCGGTGAAGGTGCTGGATACTGAAGGGGGTTAGATTTATTATTCTAAAGGCAAGTCAAATCCTAATCAAGGAAGGTACTGAACAGAGAAGTGGGTTCAGTTTACATTATAAAATAAAAAGTTTTGAAAAATAAAAAAAGAATTTCTGAAATAAAAAAAATCAACCAAATAAAGAATTAAAGTATAGATTACGTTTTGTTTTTTGTTTTAGATCGAAACTCCCCATCCAGAAAAATAGAGAACATTTTGATCAACAAAGCAAATCAAACCATAAATATTTCTACTGTACCACTAATTTATACTTTACCCTCAGACAAACAATCATCAATGGATAGTACATTTAGCTATAAATTCTAAAACTATAAACAAAACTCCTAGGAAAATTATAATTGGTTTATATTTACAAATGTTAAATACTATTATCAAACGTTCTCAAACACCAAATTCAAGGATGTTTTTTTCATTTGTCCTAGTCATGTTGAAAAAAAAATTCCCAAAACATCCATAACTGAGGATTATTGGGCCGATTTGGATGTCAGTCGGAAAACCTCTGACTTTCTGTCCAACATCCGTAGTTTGAATTCCGACCGCTGTATTTTGAATACAGAAGTCAGAATTCAAACAGGCCAGTCATTCCAGCTGGATTCCTAGAGCCCGTCGGCCAGTCAGAGACCGTCCCGTAATCCCTATGGATGGCGTTTCCGCCATAGGGATTACTATGCCCGTTTCCAACAGGATTTTCATGTCGGGTTTCCCACTTCTGAATTATTTTGAGGAGACATGGTTTGGCCATCTAAACAGGTCCATTCATGGGAGAGAACCCAATTGAGTGGTAGAGAGAACGAGGTGCAAAAGCAAACAATACCTGCGAGGATCAGCATAACACTATTAATAATTCCATTGGTAAAAGTAATCCCAACTGTTATCATTTCCTGGAAATTTTGAAAAAGTAACAAAGATTTCAGGAAATGAGAGGAGTGCAATCAATCATTGACAGGTGGTCTTAATCCCCCAAAAAGCAAAGAAATGTTCAAGAGACTATTGGCCAAAATCCAACAGTTTTCAATGGGACCGATTACAATGGCATGTCGAAAGCTCCTGAACGGGTTTTGGATTTGGAGAATCCGTTTCGGAAGGTATGTTTACCGACTGAATCGCATGCATTTCTGAACGACCGATTACGATGCAAGGAAACTGTTCGGACTGTCCGAATCGGTTCCGATCATCTTTAGGACAGGCCGAGTTATTCAGAGTTGAATTGTACATCTCTATGGACACTGTTTTCAACCAAGCGATTTCAATGTTCGATTCTGACAGCTGTTCCAAATCGGTTTGTCCGACTCGAAATAACTGTCGGAATCTGACTTTGGGGGCCCGTAGCAGGCCCCCCTTTACCCCTAGGCCTCCGGTAAGAGGCCCGTGGGGATACCCATGGGACCCCTCTTTACAGCCATGCACACTGTGGCAGGCACCATGGGGTGCCCATCACAGGGTGCAAGCTTTTCCCTAACCACCCCTTTTTTCACTGGAGCCTGCATCCTCGTTCGGAACACAGGCTCTCATTGAAGTGAATGCGATTCCGACCGAACGATGTTCGGTGGCATCATTATCGGTCGTTCGGACTCGCAGGACTCGATTCAGTTGGAAGCGATTTCGAAACTGATTCGGTCCGATGAGTTTTTGAACGATATTGTAATTGGCCCCAGAGTTGGAGCTTCGGACTACCTGGTCAATATTGCTTACAAATTATATTACTAGCAACATTAATTTATAGGACAACACTCCTGTTTTCAAACATTTCCAAAATAAAATTGGCATCATGGCATGTTTAAAAATTAGTAAATTTTTTCTTACCTGATGATGTCTTCTTCCTTTGATGCTTGGTGATTACTAAAGTATCAACTCACCGAGAGTTTCTGGAAATCCAAAACCTCCAAGCGACTATTCCAGTCTTTCATAATCCACAATCGAAAAAAAGGTCTCCTCTATGTTCTTCATTCTATTCAACTTCTTCTATGCCCATACCATTCTTAAAATAAACCCATATAAAAACGCAGTCCAAAACCCACGATGCCGTCCTCTTTGTGACATGAGATATCACTATTGAAATAATACTAATGTCCTATCTTCTCAATTTTGTTTTTAAAAAGGTACTCCTTTAAAAATAGAAGTAATACAATGATAATGTCTTCTTCTTAAAAATTTGAGACCCGATAAAATACTTGATAGAAAATAATTACGTTTTCTTTTTTCAACTTTGTGGTGTAAAAACATGGTTTTTACATGTATTTAAACTGTGTTAAAAAAGACAAATGACCGGATGTGCACATACAAGCACAACCTGTATGAGGATATAAAACTGATTAAAACTATCAATTAACACATTACTTTTTATTTAACACCTAACTACCTCCCTCCATCTCTCCTTACAATAAAGTACCTACCCTGTAAGTAAATTAGATTTTTCTTACCTGACTGCAGCTTCTCCGTGCTTCTGATATTGACCACAATGCTCACTGACGGTAGAAGAAGACACACCGCTGTGAACGTCAGTCTGAAAAAGTATAATTAAAAAAGGACAATTTCTCTCATTCAAATTAACTAAACCAAGGGAAATCGTTAAAAAAAGTGTATTGAACTATGAAAATGTTTTCAAAAAAGATGTTAGTTTAAAAAAAATATATATTTATTAAATTTATTATGACACATTCTATTTAATACAATTTTTATTTAAAAAAAATTGACTGGTGTGTTATTTTTTATTACTGTTAATATTTGGATTGTTTGTTACATACTTTAGTAATTTATATTTAGGTTTTAAAATTAGTTATCTCTTTCTGCCATTTTTGCATAATACGTTTAACATAATTTTGTTTTTGAATATGTTAAAAATACCAATACCCGGGTATTTTAATTAATACCCAAGTGTTAATACACTTACCACCCATTACCCCTGGATCTGTTTTCTCCTGTTGATAAAAATATTGTTTCATATTGTAAGCAAACATACATTATAATTTTAATAATTATACATTTAATTTCAATTATTATACCCAGGTATTTTAATTGTAAACCGATTATTAAAAAACATCCCCACCCAATACCCATAGATATGTTCTATCCTGACCCTAAATACATATTTTGAATATTTAAAAAAATATGCAATTTCATTTAAATAAATATAAATGTAATTTAAATTGTAATATCCAGGTCTCTTAAATGTAACTCAAGTTGAAAAACACTTTCCCACCCTTTACTCCTGGATACCGTCCGTATTGTCCCCTAAAAATCATTTTACATATTTAAAGAAATATACATTTTAACAGTAATAATTATACATTTAATACCCAGATATTTCAATTAATATTAGAGTATTAATATACCCCCCACCCATTACTCTTAGATACCTAACATCCTGCTCCTTAAAAATAATTGTCATATTTTTCAACAAATATGCAAAATTAAAATGTAAATAAAAACATATAAAATACAAACAAATAATTAATTTACTTCAGAAAAATAACTAACAAAAACATTAACATGCGCTTACCTATACTTACCAATTTGCTTAGTAAAGACATGCATGGTAAAAGGATGTGTGGTAAAGCAATGCATGGTAAATGCCAATGGGTGGTAAAGGCTGCATTGTAAATGCACTTTGTGGTAAATACTGTGTGGTAAAGGCTGTTTACAGTTCTACTGAAAGTTATGTCCCTGCACCAAGAATAACCTTGGAATCAGTTACATTCTGAGAGTATGCTGTTGATTTTGTATAACCCCATCAAATCCCAAGAGAGCTTCAGACACTGTTCGGTGTTTTATAGATCAATTATAAAGAAATTATCGAATAGTTACTAAGGCAATAACCAGCATGCTCTTCTTCCAAATGGTCTTCTATATGGCACTATGGGAATGAGCTTATTGAATATACTAGAAGAGATATGAATGATTCAGAGAGCAGACAACCCCTACTGTGACTTGAGTTATCTATGATAAGACTGCAACCTTTAGAAACCTTTTCATCAGTGAAAAGTAAAACAAAATACCTGTCACTATGGTTGGTTATCTAAATGGCCAGTTCATTAGATCTACTGGGTTAAGATTATTGAGTTATTGTAGATGCAATACCTCAGAGATTAAAAGGTTTCTGTAATTTTAATCATATTTAATGCCAATAACTTCAGGTGTATACTTTCTTTACCTACAATAACGTTCCATGGCGCTATGAACCGTAGGACCTGGCCTTCTGCAAACACGCTTGTTAGCTATCACCTATTAAGATTTTGTATACTCTAGAACATACTGAACGCTGTTCTTATGCAGTCTGTATCAGATGATATCAAAGTAGATAAAATAAATACCAGAGTTAATGTGTGCATAAGTGCATTAAAAATTATTTTTTATTGACATTCCTGTACCTGAACTGATCTAAGCTTAACTGTACTTATTTGAAACAAGAAAATGTGACTGTATCTTTTGGGGTGGGAATCTTCACCGTGTGAGGAGCATGCACACCTTTTTTGAGTTCCCAAGTAAGATACTGTGCCTTTTCTACCATGTTTTCTGCTTCACCGCATATGGAAATAATTTATATATAATGAAGGCATTTGATATGGCGTAAAACCTGCAGTAGGGCTCTGTGGTGTAGGAGTGGTATACCAAAAGTAACGTTCTTAGTCAAGAATGACTATTATCCTCTTGTGTGACTGGGAAATATACTAGTGGCAACAGATAATTCTAGTAGTGGGTGCCAGCCTATCACCTGCATAGAAAGAGTGGCCTCCAATCCTAACATGTTAAAAAAAAGGGTTCACCCAAATCCTTTGCTCTGGCCATGTGTGGCACAGAGGGAGCATGCATGTTTGTGCTGTGTTGGGTGACAGATTGAGTGTCTATACTTGAGTGACTTGAGGAGCAGAGCAATGCGCTTTGGATCACTTGGGCAAGAATGTTTCACTAAATAAAGGATGGGCAGAGGTTGTCATGTGGGGAATGTAGATAGGAGGTAGTCCCTAAGTCCTGCTGTCATATTGCCATCTCACTCGAATTGAAAATGTAGAGGGAGGCTTGAAGGAAAGAACTATCACTAAAGGTAAAGGGACGCTGGAGTAGTCCCTACAGCTAGCAGGAAGCTACAAGAGCTATCTACAGTCCAGTTACCCAAAGAAGCCATGTGTTTGTAAAAGAAGAACAGAAGACAGAGCACAAGATGTTGAGGGAGGCATGGGGGAAGGAGTGGTATCACCTGACATTGTGGTGAGCTGAGCGTTTTTATACCACAATATGGTGCCAGAATATTGTCATACAAAATCTCATGTCCTAAACATCAACTACAAAAATATTGTGACAGTAAGTATATATAGGTAAGTATAATTTTACTATACTATGTTCCACTTTCATGTATCTTGACAGTAGGTACATCTTCAAGGTAGGTGATTGTGAAATTGAGAATAGTAAACCTATGCTACCTGCATATAGTAACCTGTGCAATATTTTCGTAGTCAGTATTTTGGATAACAATATTGTTCCCTTAATATTCTGACATACAGCCTATGTAAGTTATCGGTTGATGTGAGCCGCCAGACTGTCTCTTGGTAGACCTGATGCCTATCTCTGGGTGTGTTATGCCTAGAGGAAAGACCCCCCTCAGAACAAGCTCAAGGAGAGGCACTGCACACTCCTGTGGGCTGAGGTGTGCTGATCCTCATACCTGGTGGATCTGAACGTGAACAGCTAAATTTCTGCTGTGAAGTTGTGCTAAGATTAGAAAGTTGCCTTCATCATATCTGCTCAGGGACTCTGGTGTTTGGGCACCAGGCTCCACCTGTTGTCCCCCCTCATACTCTCATGGAGCCTAACCACCAGTAAACCGGGTTACAACCTACACTGTGCTGGCTCTCAGGTTTCCATGCTGACAGAGTGTTTGGCAATGGGCCTTGGTAGTCCCCTCACGGATTAACATTGATGGTGGCCCCACCCAATGTCTCTGCAATTCGTAACTAGCGTATATCTTCAGTGCCAGCAACAGTGCTATGGTTTCAGCTCTCCACTTGTCATCTGCCTGACAGCCAGATTACCAGAGTCTAACCTAGAATGAAGATCTTTCTCCCTGTCCTGGAGAGTCTGGAGGTAGCCCTACATGAGAAGAAGGGGAAGCAGTGTTCCAACCCTACAGTACATGCTACTAACCAGGGTGGGCAAAGGTAGCTCACTCAGTAGCTGAGGGTCTATCCGCTCAAATAGACTTGAGAGAGAGCAATCTGTGTTGCTCTCAAGTCCAGAGCTCAAGCTCTCTTGCCATATTGAGGTGCACCATGGCACTGCCCTGATGTGTGCCCGAGCCTACTATGCCTCTGTGAGCTTCAAGTAGACTCTACTGTGACACTGCCATGATGAGTGCCCATGTGGACTGTGCTTCTGTGAAATTGAACTTTGTGCTCGTGCAGACAGTGACACTTCAAGTCTTGAAGTTGTGACTGAATTGGACTGTGCTTCTGTAACGACTTCCTGGCCACAGTCCCATTCCATGAGCTATGTCAGACTTGCACCACCACCAAACAAGTGCCGGAAGCAGACTGTGCTCTCTGACGCATTGCCTTACTCACCGAAAGCCCAGAATTAGCTCTGTGACCAGCCGGAGACCATCAGTGATGCCACAATCTGCCAGTGGTGGCCTCTGGTGCTGCTTCTCAGGGCTGCATGCCCCCTCCTCTGCAAATTCCTTAAAGTAAAAGGGGCTACTTCAAAAAATATATATGTATATTTTATTAAGTTTCAGTGTGGGATGACAGTTGTCCCCATAACTACTGCCTACTCCCCCTGAAAGGTGTACCTCAATTCAGAAAGGGAAAGGGAGAAAGGTCCAAATGGGAATCTTTTCCTTTACCAAAAAAGTTACCACCTCAACTTGGTACCCTATCAGTGGTTTGCAATAGGAATTCCAGATACAACCCATTGAGACATCTAGTACTGATTTGGAATTTGGAAGGGACACCCAGAACACTATGTTTCCCAAATTGGTATCCAGTTGCAGATCCATTTTAGGAGTTGGTAAAACTTTACTACCTCTTAAAATGGGTTTGGTACATGGGCAAAAACCTTTTTTGCCATCACAATCTCTGAATCGGAGTGCTTGAAACCGCAAAAATGTCTCCTTCATCTGCCCCTGGGTCTCCCTCAAGTTAGGGATTTACAGTGTTCAGTCCACAGTGGCCAGCTTAGCCTTTTTGGAGTCAGGAATAGTTTTGCTCTTTTGAATCTGTAACAGGTAACAGGAGGACAACCACTTAGCCTTTGGAGAACACTTTGGTCTCTGGGTGCCTGTAGGCGTCAGTCGTCCTTGAGTCTTCCTGCTACTAGCTGCCAACCAGCATCTTCTTTCATCCAGATTTTTTTCCCCAGCTCAGGAATGTTCTGGGAAGCAGGCGTGGAGTTGTCAGTCTTTTCCTGTACACTAGCTAGTGACTGGAGAATTCCATAGACCCAAACCTGACTACTTTCTCACTGAACTCCCACTTCCGTTTTCAGCACTTCATTTCTTAGTTTACTGCAGTCCTTCCCGGAATTACTCAGCTAACATGACACTAACCTTCCAGTTGCAGGAGTATGTCATAGCCACTCCCCGCTGGAGATGGGGTATCTTTTCCTCTTCCAGCGTCATAAGTGGTTTGTCCTTGTATTGGGGATACAAACAGAAAGTTTAAAAGATGGCTCTGGGAATCAGTGGATGCAGTTCTTGATAGCCTTATTTGGGATTTGTAAGTCAAAAAAAGAGCTCTGAAAGCTACCCTTTGTGTTCCCAGTTGTCCCAACCACCCCTCCTGTATGGCTCATCCCTGTTGTGTGGTCACTGTTAATATGTCTCTTGCCTTCCTTTTGCCAGGGGCCAAACAATTTCCTGCTAGAAGGGAATTCATTAACAGTTAGACTGTAATGTGCATTAAGTGGCTAATTACGAGTTTTGCGATCCGCCCGCCTGACCCCCGCCTCCATGGTGCCCCCCGTTTGCATGTAACCCCAGTACCTGCACAGTATGGACTGCAGCAGTCCATGCCGTGCATTCGCTGACTATGATGTTCCCATTGCGATGTCGATTTCATAGGCACTGCCGTGGAAACACCAAAGAACCGCCCTAATCTGGCGGGCGGCTTGACCATGGGTTTGGAGGTCGGCAGTGGGACGGTCCCGCTTCCGCACCGCTAAACTCATAATAAGGCCCTAAGACAGAATGACTCCGTACATCAGGAGCATTTGCACAAGCTGTGGCTTCTTTCACCTACACAGAACAGAAGGGCATGTTATCCCTCTCTCTGCAATGGTAATAAATACGTTATTATGCTCAGTGTATCTGCATATATGAGTCATGCTTGCTGATTAGTCATGTGCAGTAGATACAAAATGAGCCCTAACCATAAAAGAGGGCTAAATATGTGCACTGAGATTTAAAAAAAAAACGTAATTAGACCTTTCGTGTATGGCTCCCATATTTTCTGATTCTAGAATGGAATCTGTGAATCGATAAGCATAGTTTTCTCAAGTCAGTTACGTTATAGCCTGTTGATAACACCTTTGCGCAATGAGTAAACGCTTAATAGTAGTCTTGTTCCAAAAATGTGTTGTGGACACATTTATTTTCACTGGCATGCCATAAAATTTGAATTAATAGGATTCTCCACCCTATTAATAACATTGTCATGGTTATGGATAATAGCTTGTCATTCTGTTATTAGTCCTGCATATGAATAATACATTGCCATGCCATTCACGCACCGTTTTCATACAGTTATTTCGGGAGAGATTGTTGTTATATACAGTAAAAAATAAATGGTGATATTTAGTCTGATGAGTGGAACATTCATAGCTGTAATAAAGGATTATGTTTCACTGCACAGGGAAAATGTGATTTAAATGCAACATTCGAGCATATTGGTAGTATAAGATTTTTTTGTAAAACCTCATATAGAGCTGGCATGCAGGATGGTGCAAGGTGTGAAGTATGCAGTTGTGATTGCACAAATTTTCCACATTTCGGCAGGAAATGTAATCGAACTGAAACAGTAGATGAACAAATAGTTCTTAATTTTTTATTTCTGCCTAAAGTTGCACGTTTAGAGTTATCAGAATCGATTATGCTACAGTTGGTGTTATCGTTGAGGACTGAGGTCTTGTCCGTCTTGTCTGCGTAATGCTAGAGTGCTGCTATTTGGACTAAGATGTGGGTGTTAGATTCTTTCCTTGTTACAAGTAAGTCTTTACTTTTCTTATCTTGATGGCTAGGTAGTGGTGTAATACTCATCTGGCGTCTCTAGTAAACTCTGATGTGAGAAAGCTAGGTCTTCATGGGAAACATCCTTTACAACGCAACTTTTACCACGCAGTGCCCTTACATCGCAACTTTTACAACGCAAAACATTACAACGCATTGCGCTGGGGGGCGCTCTAGGATAGGGAATAGATTTAATTTACTATCCAACACCTTCCCTACAATCCAGGCGGACTGGAGTTGGAATAGTAAATTAAACTATTCCCTATCCAGCACCCCTGAACACTATGCGTTGTAAAGGCATGCGTTGTAAAACTTGCGATGTAAAAGCATGCGTGGTAAAAGCATGCGTTGTAGTGTCATACATCCGGTCTTCATCATCCTGCTTAACCCTGGCGCTTATTTACGAGTCTGGTGGTCCGAAGACCGCTAGAAATGTGGTGGCGTGGGGGTGGCAGTCTCCTGACTGCCCTATCACAACTCAGACGGTGGGACCACCCTGGGACCGCAGCCAGGGAACCGCCATCCCTGGAGGTGGTGTGGCTGTCCTGGGGCCACAATATGCTTTTTGGTCCCACCAAGCATATTAGGAGTTTCCTTTCCTCCAGGGTTTTTATGGTTGTTCCACTGCCATGAAAACCCTGGCAGGAAGGAAGAAAAGGGGCACTACAGGGCCGCCTTGTGCCTCATGTCCTGTTTCCAGTTGTTTGCCTCTGTGGTTTGGCATGCTGGGTTCCTGGGTGCACCAGCTGCCTTACTTGGAGGGCGCATTTTGGCCAGTTTGGTTTGAGCGACTCGATCGGCGGCGCTGGTGATCCAGACATTGACGTTCTGTGCGTGATCCAAGTTGGTGGTGCCGTTGGGCTGTGTGGTGCTCAGGGCATCGGTCCATTGTTGCTGAGTGGCTTTGGATCAGCTACGGAAGGGGGGTGCAGGTTCGGAAAGGGTGAAGTGTAAGATGCAGCGGTCTGACCAGGTGAGCTTAAGCTCCGAGGTGGGGCTGTACTTGTTAAACACGCACACACTCAAGATTCCTTTAAGCACAGAACAGAGAAAGCATAACCAATAGGTGCAGTGGGTATTCACTTTTCCCTAACAGATTGACAGGTACAGCACAATCAACAGTACTCCAACACTCCTTACAAACCAAAATAACATGCCAGCACAGAAATTATCCATGTGCACAGATACACACACACAAAGACACACACACACACATAGCACAGCCACACATGCAGGCCATTCGCACTCACCCAGAACATTAAATGCTGTGCACAGTCACAAGGGGGAACACACAAATGTGGCTGGGCCCAATGGGAAGGAGGGTAGGCAGGGCCTCACAATATGAACATAGAAAAAATTGCCTATGCCCCCAAGTGAATTAAAGTACAAACTGACTTCCAGTACGAGTAAACCACAATTTGTTAGTTTACACAAAACATTTTATGTTTGTTAATTGAATGCTCAGTTTACAAGAAGAGAAAAAATCACAATAAGCAGAACTCAGATCACTATCAACCTCATGGTTGAGTCATATATACATTCACAAATAAATCAAAATCACAAGTGCAATACCCAACAAAATAGTGAACAATTTACAAAAACATTAGCATATTCACAAATGCCAACATCACCTTGAATACATGGACCGTAAAAACTTATTACATTTGAAAAAACTGGGTTCTTTGTAAGTGTCTAGGAACCCAGAGAGAAAGTGAGAAACATTTATTTGAACCAATTGTTATGCTCACAGAGCCTGAATGGGAGCTATTCAAATGAATTTCAGGAGAAAAAGAAATTTCCGCAATAAATGGCAATTTCCAAAATAAACGACTGCCGACGCGTTTCGAATCCTGATTAACAGCTTGCAGGATTCTCATCAGGGCGGATTCTATCTAGTCCATGGGCACTGTTTAAAATGAAAAACAAAAGCATATTTTTACTAACTGGCGCGACTTCTAACCATTAACCTCCAGGCAGTTAGGTAACACAAACAGTTTGTACCTTGTCTGATTCCTGCCCACAGTTAATCACGAATTGGAAGAAATGTCGTCTGTGCTCGGTGGCCCGCACTGCAACAAAGTAATGGAGTCAGTGAGTGTTGGCCAGATGCGCAGGGAGGGGAGGTTGGATAACCATATGTTACACAATTACCTGCATTTGTGTGGGAGCCAAACCACATCTATGTCGCTGATGGTGAAGTTCTTTTAATTTTCTGTAAAAAAAGGGAGGGCGGTGGAATGCGTCTTAGTGCACTGTGTATTCACAACTTAAATGCACGCATGGGCCCCTTGGTGTTCAGAAAAAAACTTACTTAGACGGTGGTCTGCAACAGCCCCAAGGTGGGTTCTGTTATGTAGTCCCTGTTCTACCATGCAGAGAGACAGTTGTACCTCTGTTGGGAAAAGCGGAAAGTGTCCTGTTACCGCTTTGCTATTTAAATTCTATTACCCGCACTAGTCGCGTTTAGATTGGAAAAATCAAACCACTTACTTGAGCCAAAATTCACTGTGCCCAATATGGGGGTTCTGTTACAAGTCCTTCACCACGCACTCGAATCAAGATCTGCGGGTGAATGGGAGGGGGATGCATTACCGCATTGTAATGTCAATGTTACATGAAAAGTTTTCAAAAACGGCTGCTTCCATGCTTACCACAGTGTCAGTTCCAAACAAATGAACTTGCTCCACAGCGTTGTCTCAGAGATGTGAATGTCTCAGGGCATCGCCGGTCAGGTGGCCGAACCAACACACTTGTGTTGGGCCAATCAGGCGGAAGGCTTAGTAATGGGGCATGCTGGGACCTGTAGTGTGAAACGTGAATTCAAGTTTTGGCTGACCATAAAAGTGCATTGTGGGACATGTATGCACAAAATGATTATGCTCTATTGATTTCACTGAGGCTATTGAGACCCCTATTTACACTGTCAAACTTTAGGATTAAGTATGCTTCTTTGCGCAACAACATTGTATCCATATCACGAAAGTGTTTAGGGTCAATCCATGCCAGTACAGTCCATTTGAAATCAGACTCAGAGTGGCCATTGCTGGTAAAATGTTCCACCATGGGGGCTGTAATGACTTTTTTCTTAAGCCGGGAGCGGTGCTGGGTAATCCGGGCATTAATCGGTTGGTTTGTTTTGCCAACATAGACTTTGTCACATGGGCAGACCACCGCATAGACGACATTTCTAGTCTTGCAATTTGTGAAGCTGTCATGCTTCCATCTGATGCCATTGTTTACAAAAACGTCACCTTCAATGGTGCTTGAACAGGAAACACAATTGCCACACTTATGATGTCCGCATATGGGTTTCAGATTCCACTGCGTGACTAGATCGCTTTTGGGTGCTGTGATATGACTGTCTGCTCTAATTAAATGTTGTCCTATGCTTCTGTTCTTACGCATAGCGAAGATGGGTTTTTGGAGAGGATACTCTAAAGACTCTAGAAGATGCCAGTTATTCCTAATTATGTTTTTAAATTGATTCGTGTGTTGACCGAATGTTGTCACACAAACCAATTTTTGCAAATCTTTCTTTTCTTTCTTTTCAAGCAATGTCTCCCTAGGGGTAAATTTGGCCCTGTTCTTAGAGTGTTTTAACAGCTTTCTGGGGTATCCCCGTTCTGCCATCTCTTTGCAGAATCGTGTCGCATGAGAGTCATAATCACAAAGATTAGTGCAATTTCGCCTGATCCTCAACAGTTGCCCATAAGGCAAGTTATTTTTTAACGATTGAGGATGCGAACTGGTATAATGCAAAATGGTGTTGCGGTCTGTTTCCTTTTTGTGCAAGGAGGTAATTAGCTTAGCCTCATGGGTGCTTACTGTGACGTCCAGGAAAGTCATTTCTTTTGGACTTTGGTTGAGTGTGAATTGGATGTCTGGGTGCCTGTCATTCAGCCACAAATGAAACTGCTCAACGTCCGCCTGGCTCCCCTGCCACACTCAACCAAAGTCCAAAAGAAATGACTTTCCTGGACGTCATTTTGCATTATACCAGTTCGCATCCTCAATCGTTAAAAAATAACTTGCCTTATGGGCAACTGTTGAGGATCAGGCGAAATTGCACTAATCTTTGTGATTATGACTCTCATGCGACACGATTCTGCAAAGAGATGGCAGAACGGGGATACCCCAGAAAGCTGTTAAAACACTCTAAGAACAGGGCCAAATTTACCCCTAGGGAGACATTGCTTGAAAAGAAAGAAAAGAAAGATTTGCAAAAATTGGTTTGTGTGACAACATTCGGTCAACACACGAATCAATTTAAAAACATAATTAGGAATAACTGGCATCTTCTAGAGTCTTTAGAGTATCCTCTCCAAAAACCCATCTTCGCTATGCGTAAGAACAGAAGCATAGGACAACATTTAATTAGAGCAGACAGTCATATCACAGCACCCAAAAGCGATCTAGTCACGCAGTGGAATCTGAAACCCATATGCGGACATCATAAGTGTGGCAATTGTGTTTCCTGTTCAAGCACCATTGAAGGTGACGTTTTTGTAAACAATGGCATCAGATGGAAGCATGACAGCTTCACAAATTGCAAGACTAGAAATGTCGTCTATGCGGTGGTCTGCCCATGTGACAAAGTCTATGTTGGCAAAACAAACCAACCGATTAATGCCCGGATTACCCAGCACCGCTCCCGGCTTAAGAAAAAAGTCATTACAGCCCCCATGGTGGAACATTTTACCAGCAATGGCCACTCTGAGTCTGATTTCAAATGGACTGTACTGGCATGGATTGACCCTAAACACTTTCGTGATGTGGATACAATGTTGTTGCGCAAAGAAGCGTACTTAATCCTAAAGTTTGACAGTGTAAATAGGGGTCTCAATAGCCTCAGTGAAATCAATAGAGCATAATCATTTTGTGCATACATGTCCCACAATGCACTTTTATGGTCAGCCAAAACTTGAATTCACGTTTCACACTACAGGTCCCAGCATGCCCCATTACTAAGCCTTCCGCCTGATTGGCCCAACACAAGTGTGTTGGTTCGGCCACCTGACCGGCGATGCCCTGAGACATTCACATCTCTGAGACAACGCTGTGGAGCAAGTTCATTTGTTTGGAACTGACACTGTGGTAAGCATGGAAGCAGCCGTTTTTGAAAACTTTTCATGTAACATTGACATTACAATGCGGTAATGCATCCCCCTCCCATTCACCCGCAGATCTTGATTCGAGTGCGTGGTGAAGGACTTGTAACAGAACCCCCATATTGGGCACAGTGAATTTTGGCTCAAGTAAGTGGTTTGATTTTTCCAATCTAAACGCGACTAGTGCGGGTAATAGAATTTAAATAGCAAAGCGGTAACAGGACACTTTCCGCTTTTCCCAACAGAGGTACAACTGTCTCTCTGCATGGTAGAACAGGGACTACATAACAGAACCCACCTTGAGGCTGTTGCAGACCACCGTCTAAGTAAGTTTTTTTCTGAACACCAAGGGGCCCATGCGTGCATTTAAGTTGTGAATACACAGTGCACTAAGACGCATTCCACCGCCCTCCCTTTTTTTACAGAAAATTAAAAGAACTTCACCATCAGCGACATAGATGTGGTTTGGCTCCCACACAAATGCAGGTAATTGTGTAACATATGGTTATCCAACCTCCCCTCCCTGCGCATCTGGCCAACACTCACTGACTCCATTACTTTGTTGCAGTGCGGGCCACCGAGCACAGACGACATTTCTTCCAATTCGTGATTAACTGTGGGCAGGAATCAGACAAGGTACAAACTGTTTGTGTTACCTAACTGCCTGGAGGTTAATGGTTAGAAGTCGCGCCAGTTAGTAAAAATATGCTTTTGTTTTTCATTTTAAACAGTGCCCATGGACTAGATAGAATCCGCCCTGATGAGAATCCTGCAAGCTGTTAATCAGGATTCGAAACGCGTCGGCAGTCGTTTATTTTGGAAATTGCCATTTATTGCGGAAATTTCTTTTTCTCCTGAAATTCATTTGAATAGCTCCCATTCAGGCTCTGTGAGCATAACAATTGGTTCAAATAAATGTTTCTCACTTTCTCTCTGGGTTCCTAGACACTTACAAAGAACCCAGTTTTTTCAAATGTAATAAGTTTTTACGGTCCATGTATTCAAGGTGATGTTGGCATTTGTGAATATGCTAATGTTTTTGTAAATTGTTCACTATTTTGTTGGGTATTGCACTTGTGATTTTGATTTATTTGTGAATGTATATATGACTCAACCATGAGGTTGATAGTGATCTGAGTTCTGCTTATTGTGATTTTTTCTCTTCTTGTAAACTGAGCATTCAATTAACAAACATAAAATGTTTTGTGTAAACTAACAAATTGTGGTTTACTCGTACTGGAAGTCAGTTTGTACTTTAATTCACTTGGGGGCATAGGCAATTTTTTCTATGTGCACAGTCACAAAGCGCATACACAATTCAAAGAGAAACATCACAATCACCTGCCAAATAAAATCTAATTATCTCTCTTCTAACAAGCATTTCTTTACTCTTCTTCCCAATCTCTCACCCGACACCCTCTGCCCCAAATAGACTGTTTATTTGGCATGAACGTACTTGCCTCTGAATTTTGCAGGGCTTGGTCTCTGGCAGGGAAGCCCCCCCCCCAACAGCACTGTGCAGGGGCTGAATCGGTGTATGGTAGATAAAGGAAGCAGAGTTCCCTACAGGTGATGATAAGGCATTACTGCCTGACCTTCAACGTTCTAGCTAACAGTGGATGCCTGCTTCCCCTCATGATGCACTTGCCAGTCAGCAAAATTAAACAGGGAGATAGTGCCAAGGAAAGTGCCACTCGCTGGCAAGCTAGTGGGGGTTAACCAGCAAATCCTCAGCATGGATCCAATGTTGGGCACGTTACAGCCAATCTTTCTGCACTTCCAATGGATTTTCAGTCTGGTCACCTCGGTTGACTGTCTTGAACATCAAAACATCTGCTTCCTTTAAGTTTTGGTGTGTCCTAGAGAAATGGAAGAGGTTTAATTAATATATGGTGCATCCTGGGTGTAATGTTGTATTTTGTCTTTGAAGTATTAACATGCCTTCCACAAGATGAACGTGTACATGAGTTAGTGGATTTTAAGATGATTCAGGACTTGTGGTGCCAGCATCGTGATTTGAGGTGAGTGATTAACAGTCGCATGGCTTCTTTCCAAGTACCAGTCATGTTGCAGTTTTCTAGATCACTTGAAGTCAGAGGGATTGCTACTAAGTATGTTTAGGAACAACAAGTTGTTAGGGTCTTTTGTCAAGTCAGGAATTTAATGTTGCCCTGGGGGTGAAAAGAGAAGGGGTTGAAAGGAAGGATGCACCCGAGTGGTGGAATTTGCTGACTGCAATGATTAAAGAGGTTTCCATAAATGTTAATAGTTAACCGTTCTATTCCATCATATGTTCTTTTGTTTGTTTTGCATGTTGTCATAACAAGAGAGGAGGTACCCTAATGTTAGATAGGGACAAGGTAAGCACAGTTCAAAAAACAAAATAGGTCCCTAATGAGAAACACAGCTTTTTGTGTAAATGTGTCACAAACCACCCTAGGAATTAACACATAAACAACATCAAAATGATACAATCAAATTATTACAAAGTACATCAGTGAAACACAGCGAATAAGTCAAAATAAAACTGAATACTATTGTTAAAATGTATTCTATTCATTAGTACAATCAAAAGTTAAAAACAGTTGTTACATATAAAAACATTTCATAATAACATTGAGAAAATAAAAGTCGACGCAGCGTTTCCATAGAATTCCCATAGAAGCCCAGGTTCTGGTGTGAACCTGGGCTTCTATGGGAATTCACAAGGGCCAATTATCAAGCCCATTATCGCTGCTTTAGAGGCAGTTTTCTGCCGCCAAAGCGGCGATAATTTTAACGCAGTTCTTGATAATATGCCGCATAGTTCTTACTACATCTGCTCGCACCCTCTCCTCTGAAATAAGAAGGTGCTTCATTTTGCATGACCATGGCTCCTGAGAACTTTACCATTAACTTGTACTAGTGAAAAATCTGATTTTAATCTGTCATAAACACAGTTTTCTATTAATAAAAAGTCAATAATCTATATTCCGTGAACCAGGCTTTGGAATTTCATAAGAAATTTTTTTGTACACCTTTTACCTTTAGGCGCTAAAACATTTGAGTGCAGGTAATGAAAAAGATGACATTCGAGCAAATATGCATCAGAGTGTTTTTTGTAAATGTTTCTGAAAGTATTTGGAGGCATATTACCAAGTCTGGCGATATTGGTTATCGCCTCTTTAGCGGCCGTTTTCGGCTGCTAAGACGGCGATAATTATATCGCCCAATTAGCAAGCTGTCGCTAACTGATGTTAGCGACAGCTTTGAGGCGATAGCGAGCGGTTTGGGGCCCACTTTGCATGTCAGCGATATTTATCGCTAATGACATGCAAAGTGGGCATACCCAACCTGTTAGCGACTAAAAACAGTTGCTAACATCGCTATTGCCTATTATCAACGCAGGCGTAGCGATGGAAATATTCGCGCTAAGCGCGAATATCTTCAAAAGCTAACGCCTGCTCAGACCAGTTCTTAGCCATTATATCCAATGGGAGGTGGATATTATGGCTAAGACCCTATTGGCGCTAATGCGTGAATATCGCTGTATTCTCAGTGATATTCACGCATTTCGCCGCTATCGGCGGATATTTTATCGCTTTAAAGATAAACGTTGATAATAACATGTTATCTCTGCGATAATATGCGGCGGTGCTTGGCGATTAAACAAAACTCGCTAAGCCCATTTAGCAATAAACATCGCTAGTTGTTAGTAATATGCCCCTTGGTTAGATGGCGTGAACGAAAGCTATGTAAATAGTGGTTCACATATTAAATTGCGTGTTCATCCTTTGGTGGACTTCAATGCCTGCTGCATTTAGTGCTGCTCTCTCACAATTCAAAGTACTTGCATAAAATACCCGACTTCCATGGGCCACATGCTGTGACAGAAAATATGGCTGAAAGTTCCCCGGTGCAATCACAACTTCTCTGTGTGTTCAGATGCATTAATATTTATTACACAGAGCAAACTATAAATTTACTAAAACGTGGGCTTAAACTTTATTCAAATTGAGCTGTCCAAGTGAAATTCTTGATTTTACAAATGGTAAATGCTAATTCTGGAGCGTGTTGAAAAGCTTTAAAAGAAGCCCTGGGGATGTGGAAAAGAGCTATTTGAAAAAGAGAGTATTACAGGCAAAATTACATTATCCAGGCAGAATCAGGCTACCACTGGAAAAATGAACATGAATACAATTTGAGGTTTGCAAACTTGTTTTATTCATCTCGAGTTCCCTATATTCAAATTGCAATATCCCGGTAAAGACATTCGCTCTATTATTCCCAAAGCTAAACTTGCTGGAGCAAGTCATACATTTCATGACAAGGCTGATGCTGTGACACTGACTGAGCAAGTGAAGCCGAGCGCTGCATGTGTAATGCACAACAGTCTGCCCTGTTTAAAAAAATATGCTTTCTAAGCACGACATAAGAACAATCAAGACATTTTATTCGCACATCAACTAAAGAAAACAAACGGGCATATTATCAAGGACCGGTGTTAAAATTATCGCAGTTTTATCGGCAGGAAACTGCTGATAAAACGGCGATAATGAACTTGATAATACACCCTTGTCAATTCCCATAAAAGCCCATGTTAACACCAGAACATGGGCTTCTATGGGAATTACCAAGGGCGTATTATCAACCCTATTATCGCCGTTTTATCAGCAGTTTCCTGCAGATAAAACGGCAATAATTTTAACACCGGTCCTTGATAATATACCCCACAATCTTTTCATAAAGAAAGCATGTTCCAAATGTACTCTCAATAGAAGGTAGAAATCTTGTGCCATTGCCTTGGCAGTGGTGGAAAATTTTAAATGAATGGAGGTCCTCTGTGTTTTTCAGTACTTGGCAAACTCCTCCACTCACCTCCAGCCAATATCTTTGGCGCCGTTTGACGAATCTTCGCGAAATTTTCAAAACTAATGGTTCGCTTAGGTCAGCTCCTGTCTCTAAGGTTTCGGGGTGATTTGTCAAGTGGGGCCCGAGAAAACAGGGAGGTCCCAAAACACGTTTTCCCCATGTTAATTTCCATAGGAACTTTAGACAAAGCTACAACCCGAACTGCTGAATGGAATTATACCAAATTTGGCAAAAAGGTAGGTCTTGGTTCAGAAAGCGTGTTTTTTTTTATGGTGTAAATCCGTACAGTAGTTCCTGAGAACTTTTAAAAATAAAAATATCGATATCTGATAGCCGAGGAGGATTCGCGAACCCTCCTGAGCACGAGCTTGATTCTGATTGGCTGTCAACAGTCCAAACCAGGAATTGTTGGCAGCCATCTTGTGACTCGGTTTTACAGAGTCACAAGAAAACAGTGAAAATAAGTACAAAAAACAAGAAAAGGGGGCAGGGTAGAAATACCCTGATCCCTTAGGCCTGCTCGGGGAGTCCCACAAGGACTCCCAGGGCCAAAAAAAGCAATACAAAAACTTAAATGTTAGAACTGGGGGTCTCTAGTTGGCAATGGTATACACTTTTGACCAAATAGGGACCCTTGCTTCAAAACCAGGGAAAGGAGATTACACTACTGAATAACTCCTGCTCACCCCCTTGGTAGCTTAGCACGAGCAGACAGGCTTATCTCGGAGGCAGTGTGTAAAGCATTTGTGAACACATACAGCAATATAGTGAAAACACTACAGATGGTCATCACAAAGGTTTTATAAAAATAAGTATTCTTTATAAAAACTTATCACAAGGTCATAAACGACAAAAATCCACAATGCTGTACTCAATAAGAATTCTTCAAGTTAGTAGAAATAGTTCAAAAATAGGTTATTCACTTAAAAGCAGTCTCTAGAAACAGATAACCCCAACTGGAGTAATCACAACGTCAAGGTCAAAGAATTCCCAAAGTAGGGCGCTGACCGTGAGGTGCGCGGCGTCGGGCCCGGAGTCAAAACAGACCCCCAGAGAACAGTACCTGGGAAACGTGAAAACAGAGACAGCTCACGGCGTCGAGGAGGTGCGGCGTCGTTGGCGCGTTGCGGCGTTGGTTCCTTACTTTGGGGAGATGATGCATCGGTATCCTGGATGCTTGCATAGGCAAGGGAGGCGTCAGTTCCTGACCGGAGAGGAGGTGACGTCACGATGGCACCGAAACCACGATTCTGTGTGATGTAATGATGTCGATGGATTCTTGACCATCCATGTCGACGATCGGCTCCGCGATGATGTTGGCTTCGGAGTCGATGCTGCACGTCGCCAGTCGGAGCAGCGCTCATGGCTATGGCAGGCTTACGATGTCGTTCGCTGGCATCGATGTGGGAAGGCGGCCGGCGTTGGGTCTAGGTTGCAAGTCGGAGCAGCACTCGCGGCTTCAATGCAGATGACGGTATCGCTTGCTGGCGTCGATATTGCAGAATTCCTTCTGTAGCAGCTAGAACAGCAAGTTCCAGATGCAGGCAAACAGAAGGGGTGAAGTCTGGTATCCCTGAGACTTCGGTCAGGAGGCAAGCTCAAATCAAACCCTTGGAGTAATATTCTGCAAGATGATGAAAGTCCTTTGAAAGTTCCTCCTCCTTTCTTTGGCACTGAAGACACCACTGTAGGCCAACCCAGCAACACAGCACACTGGCAGGGGGGCAGTACTACTCCTACAGCTTCCGTGGTTCTTCTACTTGGCAGAGGTTCGCCTTGTTGTTCCAGAAGCGATCTAAAGTCCTGGGGTCTGGGCCCCAATATTTACCCTACTACAATCCTTTGTCCTCTGAAGGCAGAGGGTCCTGTACCTAGTCCAAACCAGTTTTGTGCAGTCCTGGAGCACTTTGTTTGCAGGACTCTTTCTTTCCTATGTCAGCTTGGGGCCAGGGTCATCAGATGCACCACAGGAGGTGGAGCCAGCATTGTGGAAGGCAGGCACAGCCCTATTCAGGCCCTGGTGCTACTCTTCCCACCACTCTACATGCAGATAGGTTTATTCAACCCTGTGCTGACTCACCCTGTCTCCTGGAGCCTCGTCACTCCCTGTCACTCACAAACCAGACAGATAAGAAAATGGCCACTTTCTAAAAGTGGTATTTTCCAACACAGAATGTGAAAACCAACTTTACTAAAATATGTATTTTATCATCCTGAGTTCAGGCAAAGTAAATTCAAATTTCTACCATGTTCCCTGGGTCAGTTAGGATTATAGAATGATATAATCAAACTGCCCATTCTGGCCTATAGGTACTGGTAGCCTTGCAATTGGGAAAAACGAAAATGGCTGTAATTCCCTATTACGACATGCGACCAGGCCATGTCGTACCTTATACTTACAATGCACCCTACCCTTTGGACCTACCTTAGGGGTGTCTGATATGAAGAAAAGGGAAGGTTTAGGGACTGGCTAGTGGGTGCACTCACCAAGTCGACATGGTAGTACTAGACTGCACACAGGCTCTACAGTGGCAGGTCTGAGACACACTTTTACAAGCTGCTTCTGTGGGTGGCACAGCCAGTGCTGCAAGCCCACCAGCAGCATTTGATTTACAAGCCCTGGGCACACATGGTGCGCTGTACTAGGGTCTGACAAGTAAATCAAATAACCCAATCATGGAGTCACTAATCAATACATCAATTTAACATAGAGAGCATATGCACTTTAGCTCTGATCAGCAGTGTTAAAGGGCCTAGAGTCATAAAACAGCCAACAAAAGGTCAGAGAAAATACAGGAGGAAGGCTAAAAGTTCAGGGATGACCAACGGGCAAGTCCAACAATAAAAAAAAAAAATCAGCCGAGTTCGCACTGGGTGCACGAATTCGCCTGAATTGTTTAAAAATATGGAGCGTGGTCTCCAGCGCTTTATTTTCCTTAAGCCCCGGGTGGGTCAGGTCCCGGGGCAATGTCCAATTGATTAGTGGGGGCACGCAGGGGCCCCTGCAGTCCCGGGGACCACCACTTCCTGGTGCTTAGTTTATCATATGCGGGGGTCATGTGCCCCCCATGCTGCCCATGGACCGCCACCTCCCTGGGGCATTTAATTATCTTAGGGCGAGGGGCTTTGTGGGCCCCCCAAGCCCCGGGGATCGCCACCTCCACGGGGCTTTAAATTATTTGGGCAGGTGGCCTCAAGGGTGCCCCAAAGCTCCGGGGACCACCACAACCCCGGGCTACTTGATTTAAATGCGGGGGACCACATGGCCCCTGCAGCCTCAGGGACCACCACCTCCCTTGGGTTACTTCCAAAAACAAAGTGTGGGAGGGCTTGCACCCCCCACTCTGCTACAGGCACCACTACCTCCCCGGGCCTTTAATCAGTTGGGAGGGGGTCCCTGCAATGTCCCGGGCTGCCCACCCCCGGACATTGCCGTTTGCTATGGCAGGGCGGGAGCATGGCTCCCACCCTGCTATAGCCAACACTGCTTTGCTTCTTGGAAGCGAGAGCAGGAAACTTACTCTTGCTTTCAAGAGGCAAAGCTGAATTACTTTTGGGCAAAATGAGCTGCATGTTAGCAGCTCCCAATGCTGGCTCCCACAGGAGGCGGAGAGCTGTCTGGAACCACAGTGGCATTGGGGCTATCCCTGCAGTCCCCAACGTGAGGGACGGCCCCGGGGGATGGGGTCCCTGGGGACAGAAGTGACCTGGGAGGGGGCCACTCAGCCCTCTCCCTTTTGATGTGATTTTTTAAAATTAGGCTGGGCCCTGCAAGATGGGGTCCCCGGGGCCATAATTGACCTCAGGATGCTGCCCCCTCCCCAAAACAGGCTGGCCAGGCCCCAAGGTATAGTGTCCCCGGGGCCAGAAGTGGCCCAAGGGAGGGGGCCATGTGGCCCCCCTCCCGGGAAAATGAAAATAAACAAGGCCAGGCCCTGGGGATAGGGTCCTCAGGCCCAGAAGTGGTCCATGGAAGGGGGGCCATGTGGCCCTCCTCCCAGGATTTTTTGTTAAATAAAAACTAAGCCTGGCCCCAGGGGATGGGGTCCCAGGGGCTAATAGTGGCCCAGGAAAGGAGAGCCCTGCGGCCCCTTTCCCGTTTTTGTTTTTTAATAAAAAAAGAAAAAACGCTCAGGCCCTGGGGGAAGGGGTCCCCAGGGACCAAAAAATACTAAAAGAAGGGGGGCCGCACAGCCCCCCTTCTAAAAATATTTAAAAAAGGAAAGGCTGGCATTTCACCTGAGGCCCGCCCCGTCCCTGTACCACTATGCAAACGCGCCTCCTGGAGCATTCTGAATTGGGGGATTAAGTTCCCATTCAATCCTAAGGCTCCTTAGGGGCCAACTAGACCACTAGGTACATCCAGCAATCCCCACACGGGGGGTTGCTGAGAGGTGGTCCGAGGTCAAGGCCCTTTTTACACCACTCTGCAAATGTGCCTCTTGGCGCACTGCTGGTGGGACGATGAGGACCTCAGGACTGAAGTGGACTTAATCCCCGAGCAGCAGTGTGCCACGCGGCGCATTTGCAGAGTGGTGTAAAAAGGGGGTGTGGCCTCATGCCACTCTCAGCAAATCAGCTCTGTGGGGCTTACTGGAGGCACCTGGTGGGCTGGTTGGCCCCCAGGGACCATCAAGAGGCAAGGGGACATCATCCCCCAACCAATAGCACACCAGGAGGTGTGTTTGCAGAGTGGGGGACAAAGGGGGCATGGCCTGTGTCCACCTATCAGCAATCCCACTATCTGGGGCATACCGGAAGCATCAAGTAGGCTTGTTGCCCCTAAGGACCCCCAACAGCGAAGTGGACTTTAATCCCCATCCAAGAGCGTGCCAGGGAGTGTGTTTGCAGAGTGGTGGGGGGAGGGGGCATGGCCTGCTATGAGAACTTAGAAAATCTGCTGTGTAGGATTTACTGGAGGTAATAGGAGGTGTAGTTGGCCCCAAGGTTGTTCTGCAGCTCTCTTGCTTCATTTTGCACCCCCTTGCCTCTTTCTCGACCCATCCACCCTCTTTCTGCACCCCTGTTGCCTCTTTCCACACCTGTTTTTTTCTTTCTGTACTTCTTTTGTCTCTATCTGTACATCTCTTGGTTCTTTCTGCACCCCTTTGCCTCTTTCTCCACCCCTCTTTCCTCTTTCTTCACCCCTGTGCCTCTGTTCCTTTTTTCTGCACTTATCTTGCTTCATTCTGCACCCCTCGCGCCTCTTTCTGGACCCTTCTTCACTCTTTTTGTACCTCTCGCCTCTTTCTGCACCTCTGTTGCTTCTTTCTGCACTATCATTGCTTCTTTCTGTACCTCTCTTGCTTTTTTCTCCATCACTCGTGCTTCCTTCTATACCCCTCTTCCCTATTTCTGCACCCCTCTTGCCTCTTTCTGCACCCCTCTTGCCTCTTTCTTCACCTCTCTTGCTTCTTTCTGCACCCCTCTTGCCGCTTTTTCCTCTTCTGTTCCCCCGTTTTGCTTCTCTGTTGCTTCTGTCTGCACGTCTCGTGCCTCTTTTTCCATCCTTCAACCCTCTTTCTGCACCTGTTACATGTTTCTGCACTTCTCTTGCTTCTTTCTGCACCTCTGTCCATTCTTTCTGCAATCCTTGTGTCTCTTTATGCACCCCTTTTCCCTCTTTATGCACCCCTCTTGCGCTTCTTTTGTTTCTTTCTGAAACTCTCCTGCTTCTTTCTGCATGGCTCTTGCTTCTTTCTGCACCTCTTGTGCCTCTTTTAAAGCCTTCTGCCTTCTTTATGCATGCATCTTGCCTCTTTCTACACCTCTTTTCCTTCTTTCTGCACTTTATTTGTTTCTTTCTGCACCTCTCTTGTTTCTTTCTGTATCCCTCTTGCCTCTTTCTCCACCCCATTTCCCCCTTTCTGCATCTCTGTTGCCTCTTTATGCATTTCTCTTGCTTCTTTCTGCATCTCTCTTTCTTCTTTCTGTACCCCGTGTGCCTCTTTCCGCACCCCTCGTCCATCTTTCTGCACTCTTCTTGCTTCTGTCTGCACCTCTCTTCCCTCTTTCTGTACCCATCTTCCCTCTTTCTTCACCCTTACTGTCTCTTTCTGCACCTCTGTTCCTTCTTTCTGCACTTCTTTTGTTTCTTTCTGCACCTCTCTTGCTTCTTTCTGCACCCCTCTTGTCTCTTTCTTCACCACTCTTCCCCCTTTCTGCATCTTTGTTGCTTCTTTCTGCACTTCTGTTGTATCTTTCTCCAACCCTCTTCACTCTTTCTGCACCTCTGTTGCTCCTTTCTGCACCTCTCTTGCTTTTTTCTACACCCTCCTGCCTCTTTTACACCCGCACCCCTCTTGCCTCTTTCTGCACCTCAGATCCTTCCTTTTGCACTTTTTTTGTTTCTTTCTGCACCTTTCACTTCTTTCTGCTCCCTTTTTGCCTCTTTTGCACCATCTTGCCTCTTTCTGCACCCCTCTTGCATCTTTCTGCACGTCTGTTCATTCTTTCTGCACTTCTCCTGTTCCTTTCTGTAGCTCTCATGCTTCTTTCTGCACCCCTTGCCTCTTTCTCAACCCACCCACCCTCTTTATGCACCCCGCCTCTTTCTGCACCTCTGTTCTTTCTTTCTGTACTTCTTTTGTTTCTTTCTGCACATCTCTTTCTTCTTTCTGTACCCCACATGCCTTTTTCAGCACCCTCTTCCCTCTTTTTTGCATCCCTCTTGCCTCTTTCTGCACCTCTTTCTGCACTCCTCTTGGTTCTGTCTGCACTCATCGTGCCTCTTTCATACCCCAATTCCCTCTTCATGCACCCCTCTTGCCTCTTTCTATACCTCTGTTCCTTCTTTCTGTGTCTCTTGCTTTGTTCAGCACCGCTTTTGCCTCTTTCTGCACCCTTTTCTGCACTCCTCGTGCCTCTTTCATACCCCACTTCCCTCTTCATGCACCCCTCTTGCCTCTTTCTGCACCTCGGTTCCTTCTTTCTGTACTTCTTTTGTTTCTTTCTGCAGCTCTCATGCTTCTTTCTGCACCCTTTGCCTTTTTCACCACCCCTCTTCCCTCTTTCTTCACCCCTGTTGCCTCTTTCTGCAGCTGTTTCTTCTTTCTGTACTTCATTTGTTTCTTTCTGTACCTCTCTTGTTTCTTTCTGTATACCTCTTGCCTCTCTCCCCACCCCATTTCCCCCTTTCTGCATCTCTGTTGCTTCTTTCTGCATTTCTCTTGCTTCTTTCTGCATCTCTCTTTCTTCTTTCTGTACACGTTGTGCCTCTTTCTGCACCCCTCTTCCCTCTTTCTGTACCCAACTTCCCTCTTTCTGCACCCCTACTGTCTCTTTCTGCACCTCTGTTCCGTCTTTCTGCACTTCTTTTGTTTCTTTCTGCACCTCTCTTGCTTCTTTCTGCACCCCTCTTGTCTCTTTCTCCACCGCTCTTCCCCTTTTTGCATCTCTGTTGCTTCTTTCTGCACTTTTGTTGTCTCTTTCTCCACCCCTCCTCCCTTATCTGCATCCTCTGTTGCTTCTTTCTGTATCTTTCTTGCTTCTTTTTGCACCCCTCGTGCCTCTTTCACACCCCTCTCCCTCACCCTTCATGCCTCTTTCTGTACCTCTGTTCCTCATTTCTGCGCTTCTTTTTTTCTTTCTGGTCCTCTCACTTCTTTCTGCACCCCTTTGCATCTTTCAGCACCCCTCTTCCCTCTTTCTGAACCCCTCTTGCACCTTTCTGCACCTGTTTCTTCTTTCTGCACTTCTCCTGTTTCTTTCTGTAGCTCTCTTGCTTCTTTCTGCACCCCTTGCCTCATTCTCAGCCCATCCATCCTCTTTCTGCACCCTGTTGCCTCTTTCTGCACCTCTGTTCCTTCTTTCTGAACTTCTTTTATTTCTTGCTGCACATCTCTTCCTTCTTTCTGTACCCCTCTTGCCTCTTTATGCACTCCTCTACTCCCTTTTTGCTCCCCTCTTGCCTCTTTATGCACCTCTGTGGCTTCTTTCTGCACTACTCTTGGTTCTTTATATACCTCTCTTGCTTCTTTATGCACCAATCGTGTCTCTTTCTGTATCCCTCTTCCCTCTTTTTGCACCCCTGTTGCCTCTTTCTGCACCTCTGTTCTTTCTTTCTCGACTTCTTTTGTTTCTTCTGCACCTCTCTTGTTTCTTTCTGCATCCCACATGCCTCTTTCTGCACCATTCTTCCCCTCTTTTTGCATTTCTGTTGCTTCTTTATGCATTTCTCTTACTTCTTTCTGCATCTCTCTTGCTTCTTTCTGTACCCCTTTATGCCTCTTTCTGTACCCCTCATTCCTCTTTCTGCACTCCTCTTGCCTCTTTCTGTACCTCTCGCTTCTTTCTGTACCCCTTTTGCCTCTTTCTTCACCCCTCTTGACTCTTTCTGCACTTCTATTCTTTTTTCAGACTTGTTTTGCTTCTTTCTGCAGCACTTGCATCTTTCTGCACCCCTTGCCTCTTTCCCCATCCCTCTTCCCTCTTCATGCACCCCTCTTGCCTCTTTCTGCACCTCTGTTCCTTCTTTCTGCACTTCTTTTGTTTCTTTCTGCAGCTCTCATGCTTCTTTCTGCAGCCTTTGCCTTTTTCACCACCCTCTTCCCACTTTCTTCACCCCTGTTGCCTCTTTCTGCAGCTGTTCCTTCTTTCTGCACTTTATTTGTTTCTTTCTGTACCTCTCTTGTTTCTTTCTGTATGCCTCTTGTTTCTCTCTGTACCCATTGTATCTCTTTCACACCCCTCTTCCCTCTTCCTACACCCCTTGTGCCTCTTTCTGCACATCTTGTTTCCTTCTGCACTCCTCTTGCATCTTTCTGCACCTCTGTTGTTTCTTTCTATACTTCTTTTGTTTCTTTCTGCACCTCGCTTTCTGCTTTCTGCACTCCTCTTGCCTCTTACTCCACCCCTCTAACCCTTAGTTCTTCTCTGTTGCTTCTTTCTGCACTTTGCTTGCCTTTTTACCAACCCAACATCCGTCTTTCTGCACCGCTGTTGCTTCTTTCTACACTTCTCTTGCTTCTTTCTGCACATCTGGCCCTTCTTTCTATAACCTGTGTGCCTCTTTCTGCACCCCTCTTCCCTCTTTCTACACCCCTCTTGCCTCTTTCTGTATCTCTGTTCCCTCCTTCTGTACTTCTCTTACTTCTTTCTTCACCTCTATCCCTTCCTTCTATAACCATTTTGCCTCTTTCTGCATCCCTCTTCCCTTTTTCTGCACCCCTCTTGCCTATTTCTGCACCTCTGTTCCTTCTTTCAGCACTTCTTTTATTTCTTTCTGCACATCTCTTGCTTCTTTCTGCGCCCCATGGGCCTCTTTCTGCACCCCTTTTGCTTCTTTTTGCACCTCTGTTCCTTCTTTTTATAATTCTTTTGTTTCTTTCTAGACATCTCTTGCTTCTTTCTGTACCCCTCGTGCATCTTTCTGCACCCCTCTTGCCTCTTTCTGCACCTCTGTTCCTTCTTTCTGTACTGCTTTTGTTTCTTTCTGCACATCTCTTGCTTCTTTCTGTATCCCACATGCCTCTTTCTGCACCCCTCTTGCCTCTTTCTGCACCTCTGTTCCTTCTTTCTGCTCTTCTTTTGTTTCTTTCTGCAACTCTCTTGCTTCTGTCTACATGCCTCTTGCTTCTTTCTGTACCTATTGTGTCTCTTTCACACCCCTCTTCCCTCTTTCTGTACCACTTGTGCCTCTTTCTGCATCTCTGTTCCTTCTTTCTGGTCTTCTTTTGTTTCTTTCGGCAACTCTCTTGCTTCTTTCTTTATGCCTCTTGCTTGTCTCTGTACCCATCGTATCTCTTTCACACCACTCTTCCCTCTTTCTGCACCCCTTGTGCCACTTTCTGCACCTCTATTCCTTCTTTCTGCACATCTTGTTTCCTTCTGCACTCCTTTTGCCTCTTTCAGCACCTCTGTTGCTTCTTTCTATACTTCTTTTGTTTCTTTCTGCACCTCGCTTGCTCCTTTCTTCACCCTCTTGTCTCTTACTCCACCCCTCTTCCCCTAATTTCATCTCTGTTGCGTCTTTCTGCACTTTGCTTGTCTTTGAACCCACCCAACATCCGTCTTTCTGCACCTCTGTTGCTTCTTTCTACACTTCTCTTGCTTCTTTCTGCACATCTGTCCCTTCTTTCTACAACCTGTGTGCCTCTTTCTGCACCCCTCTTCCCTCTTTCTGCACCCCTCTTGCCCCTTTCTGTACCTCTGTTCCTTCCTTCTGTACTTCTCTTACATCATTCTGCACCTCGGTCCCTTCCTTCTATAACCGTTTTGCCTCTTTCTGCATCCCTCTTCCCTTCTTCTGCACCCCATTTGCCTCTTTCTGCACCTCTGTTCCTTCTTTCCGCACTTCTTTTCTTTCTTTACGCACATCTCTTGCTTCTTCCTGCACCCCATGGGCCTCTTTCTGCACCCCTTTTGCTTCTTTTTGCACCTCTGTTCCTTCTTTTTATATTTCTTTTGTTTCTTTCTACACATCTCTTGATTCTTTCTGTACCCCATATGCCTCTTTCTGCACCCCTCTTGCCTCTTTCTGCACCTCTGTTCCTTCTTTCAGCACTTCTTTTATTTCTTTCTGCACATCTCTTGCTTCTTTCTGCGCCCCATGGGCCTCTTTCTGCACCCCTTTTGCTTCTTTTTGCACCTCTGTTCCTTCTTTTTATAATTCTTGTGTTTCTTTCTACACATCTCTTGCTTCTTTCTGTACCCCTCGTGCATCTTTCTGCACCCCTCTTGCCTCTTTCTGCACCTCTGTTCCTTCTTTCTGTACTGCTTTTGTTTCTTTCTGCACATCTCTTGCTTCTTTCTGTATCCCGCATGCCTCTTTCTGCACCCCTCTTGCCTCTTTCTGCACCTCTGTTCCTTCTTTCTGCTCTTCTTTTGTTTATTTCTGCAACTCTCTTGCTTCTGTCTGCATGCCTCTTGCTTCTTTCTGTACCTATTGTGTCTCTTTCATACCCCTCTTACCTCTTTCTGTACCCCTTGTGCCTCTTTCTGCATCTCGGTTTCTTCTTTCTGCTCTTCTTTTGTTTCTTTCTGCAACTCTCTTGCTTCTTTCTGCATGCCTCTTGCTTCTCTCTGTACCCATCGTATCTCTTTCACACCACTCTTTCCTCTTTCTGCACCCCTTGTGCCTCTTTCTGTACCTCTATTCCTTCTTTCTGCACATCTTGTTTCCTTCTGCACTCCTTTTGCCTCTTTCTGCACCTCTGTTGCTTCTTTCCATACTTCTTTTGTTTCTTTCTGCCCTTCGCTTGCTCCTTTCGGAACCCCTATTGTCTCTTACTCCACCCCTCTTCCCCTTATTTCATCTCTGTTGTGTCTTTCTGCACTTTGCTTGCCTTTGTACCCACCCAACATCCGTCTTTCTGCACCTCTGTTGCTTCTTTCTACACTTCTCTTGCTTCTTTCTGCACATCTGTCCCTTCTTTCTACAACCTGTGTGCCTCTTTCTGCACCCCTCTTCCCTCTTTCTGCACCCCCTTGCCCCTTTCTGTACCTCTGTTCCTTCCTTCTGTACTTCTCTTACATCATTCTGCACCTCAGTCCCTTCCTTCTATAACCTTTTTGCCTCTTTCTGCATTCCTCTTCCCTTCTTCTGCACCCCATTTGCCTCTTTCTGCACCTCTGTTCCTTCTTTCCGCACTTCTTTTCTTTCTTTACGCACATCTCTTGCTTCTTCCTGCACCCCATGTGCCTCTTTCTGCACCCCTTTTGCTTGTTTTTGCACCTGTTCCTTCTTTTTATATTTCTTTTGTTTCTTTCTATACATCTCTTGATTCTGTCTGTACCCCACATGCCTCTTTCTGCACCCCTCTTGCCTCTTTCTGCACCTCTGTTCCTTCTTTCTGTTCTTTTGTTTCTGTCTGCAACTCTCTTGCTTCTGTCTGCATGCCTCTTGCTTCATTCTGTACCCATTGTGTCTCTTTCACACCCCTCTTCCCTCTTTTTGTACCCCTTGTGCCTCTTTCTGTACCTCTGTTCCTTCTTTGTACACTTCTTTTGTTTCTTTCTGCACTTCTTGTTTCTTTCTGTACTTCACTTGCTCTTTTCTGCACCCCTCTTGCCTCTTTCTCCACCGCTCTTCCTCTTATTTCATTTCTGTTGCTTCTTGCTGCACTTTGCTTGCCTTTTTCTCCACCCCTCATCAATCTTTCTGCATCTCTGTTGCTTCTTTTTGCACTTCTCTTGTTTCTTTTTGCACCTCTGTCCCTTCTTTCTGCACCCCTCATCCCTCTTTCCGCATCTCTGTTGCTTCTTTCTGCACTACTCTTGCTTCTTTCTGCACATATGTCCCTTCTTATTACAACCTGTTTGCCTCTTTCTGCACCCCTCTTCCTGCACCCCTCTTGCACCTCTCTGTACCTCTGTTCATTCCTTCTGCACTTCTCTTGCTTCTTTCTGCACCTCTGTTCCTTCCTTCTACAACCTTTTTACCTCTTTCTGCACCCCTCTTCTTCTTTCTGCACCCCTGCTGCCTCTTTCTGCAACTGTGTTCCTTCTTTCTGCACATCTCTTGCTTCTTTCTGCACCCCATGTGCCTCTTTCTGCACCCCTCTTGCCTCTTTTTGCACCACTGTTCTTTCTTTTTATACTTCTTTTGTTTTTTTCTACACATCTCTTGCTTCTTTCTGCACCCCACATGCATCTTTCTGCACCCCTCTTCCCTCTTTTTGCATCTCTGTTCCTTCTTTCTGCACTTTTTTGTTTCTCTCTGTATATGTCTTGCTTCTTTCTGCACCCCACATGCCTCTTTGTGCACCCTCTTGCCTCTTTCTGCACCTCTGTTCCTTCTTTCTGCTCTTTTTTGTTTCTTTCTGCAACTCTCTTGTTTCTTTCTGCATGCCTCTTGCTTCTTTCTGTACCCCTCGTGTCTCTTTCACACCCCTTTGTTGCTTCTCCGCCCCCTCCACCATCCATTTATGACCAATGCCCTAACGCGCAGCGTTCACGCGCAGCGACCGCGCCCCAGTCGCGCCGAAGGTGCGCCAAAGGTAAGCCCGTCTACGCCCGTCCGCGCCTGGATCGCGCCCAGCGCCAGACCCCCTGCCCCTCGCGCTGCCCAGCCCGCCCGCATTACCTACGATGCCTCCTCCCTCCTAGCCCTCAACCCCGGTCGAGCCCCCGACTGCGTCCAAGCCGCTCCTGGACACACCCATGGACCTTTCTCCTGCTACTCCTGCAAATTCATCGGCACCGTCGACAACTCCGCTACGATCACACCTCAGATTCCCGACCCCAACCACCTACAATGCATCCTGCTCAACACCCGTTCGGTCCACAGGCACGCCATTGACCTATGGAACCTACTAGACACCATCTCTCCAGACGTCGCCTTCCTAACAGAAACATGGATGAACGCCTCCTCCGCCCCAGACATCACCATCGCCATCCCTGAAGACTATAAGATCACACGCAAGGACCGTACCGGCCACACAGGAGGAGGAATCGCTATCGTCCATAAAAAATCAATCCGCATCTCTACCAGCTCTGACGCCAACCTCGCCAACTCCGAACACCTTCACTTCCAGATCCACATCGATCCCAAGACCACACTCAGAGGCACCCTCCTCTACAGACCTCCAGGACCCCGCGCAAAATTCAGTGAAGACATCACGGACTTCATCACTCCACACGCGCTCCCCTCCAAAGATTACATCCTTCTGGGAGACCTCAACTTTCACCTTGAAAAGTTCAACGACCGCAACACCACCACCCTCTTGGACAACCTCGCCAACCTCGGACTGAAACAACTGGTCTCTTCCCCCACCCACATCGCAGGTCACACACTCGACCCCATCTTCACCTCCAGCAATCATGTCTCCTTCAGCCACACTACGGATCTCCTTTGGACTGACCACAGCTGCGTTCACTTCACCTACAACAGGCCAAAACCCATCAACCACCTCCAACCAACTCTACAAAGAAACTGGAACAAAATCACCATCGACCAGATCTCCTCATCGCTCCTTCTAAACACCCCAGCCCACTCTTCTAACCCAGACCAAGCCGCCGCCAACTTCACCCTATGGTTATCCAACACCGCCGACACCTTAGCACCACTGAAAAAACGTCAAAGCAAACCTGGCAGCAAGAAGGCCTCATGGTTCAACGATGATCTTAAGAAGTCCAAGAAACTCTGCCGCTCCCTTGAAAAGGCCTGGAAAAAAGACCCAACCACTAGCACCAAGGACGCCTTCAAAAACTCACCCGCACACACCACCAACTAATTCGAAAGGCCAAGAAAACAGCTTTCAAGGATCGACTTGACAACAACGCCCACAACAGCAAGGAACTTTTCAACATCGTCAAGGAATTTACCAATCCCTCGGCCAACTCCAACGACATCACCCCCTCTCAAGCCCTCTGCGACTCCCTAGCCTCATTCTTCCACAACAAAATTGCAGACATCCACAACAGCTTCGACAACCAACCCGGTGACCAACCCACCCAACCATATGCTGAACATTCTCCCCCCCTGAACACTCTCAACGACTGGAACACAATCTCCACTGAAGACACCATTCGCCTGATGAACTCCATCCACTCAGGATCTCCCACAGACCCATGTCCTCACCACATCTTCAACAAAGCAGACTCCATCATAGCACCGCACCTCCGAGATGTCATCAACTGCTCCTTCAACTCCGCCACCTTCCCGGAAAGCTGGAAACACGCTGAACTCACCGCCCTTCTGAAAAAACCCACAGCGGACCCCACCGAACTCAAAAATTACCGCCCCATCTCGCTCCTTCCATTCCCGGCCAAAGTCATCGAAAAAGCTGTCAACAACCAGCTCGCCACTTTCCTCGAAGCCAACAAATCCCTCGACTCCTCACAATCTGGCTTCCGAGCAAAACACAGCACTGAGACCGCCCTCATCGCAGCAACAGACGACATTCGAACTCTACTGGACAATGGAGACACAGTCGCCCTCATCCTCCTCGACCTCTCTGCAGCCTTCGACACAGTCTGCCACAGCACCCTTTTACAACGCCTCAGAAACATCGGAATACAAGGAAAAGCGCTTGAATGGATCACCTCGTTCCTCACCGGAAGAACCCAGAGAGTCCGCCTTCCACCATTCAAGTCCGAGGCCACTGAAGTCATCTGTGGCGTACCACAAGGATCCTCACTCAGTCCCACCCTCTTCAACGTATACATGAGCCCCCTCGCGGCCATCGCCCGCCAACACAACCTCAACATCATCTCCTACGCGGATGACACTCAACTGATCCTTTCTCTCACCAATGACCCCAGCACCGCCAAAACTAACCTACACGAAGGAATGAAAGAAGTTGCCGAATGGATGAAACACAGCCGTCTGAAACTGAACTCAGATAAAACAGAAGTCCTCATCTTAGGTACATCCCCCTCTGCATGGGACGACTCTTGGTGGCCGGAAGCCCTTGGAAAAGCACCCATCCCGACAGACCACGCACGGAACCTAGGCGTTATCCTGGATTCTTCACTCTCAATGAACAGACAAGTCAACGCCGTATCCTCATCCTGCTTCAACATTCTCCGCATGCTCAAAAAAACATTTCGCTGGATCCCCACCGAAACCAGAAAAACAGTCACCCATGCTCTTGTCACGAGCCGACTGGACTACGGAAACACCCTCTACGCAGGTACTACCGCTAAACTCCAGAAGAAACTCCAACGAATCCAAAACGCCTCAGCCAGGATCATATTAGACATCCCGCGCAACGAACACATCTCTGGCCACCTGAAAGACCTCCACTGGCTACCCGTCAATAAGAGGATCACTTTCCGACTGCTAACCCACGCACACAAATCACTCTACGACATCGGGCCAGAATGCCTCAACTCACGACTGTCCTTCTACACCCCCTCCCGCCAACTATGTTCTTCCAGCCAAGCCTTCGCCACTGTACCTCGCATCAACAAGACCACCATGGGAGGCAGATCCTTCTCACACCTGGCGGCTAAAACATGGAACTCACTCCCCACTTACCTTCGCCTCACCCAGAACCACCTAGCATTCAGAAAGCAACTCAAAACGTGGATATTTGACAAGTAATCCTCCTCCCCTCCCTAAGCGCCTTGAGACCCTCTGGGTATGTAGTGCGCTATATAAATTCTTTGACTTGACTTGACTTGACTTCTTTCTGCACTTCTTTTGTTTGTTTCTGCACCTCTCTTGCTCCTTTCTGTACCCCTCTTGCCTATTTCTCCACCCCTATTTCCCCTTATTTCATCTCTGTTGCTTCTTTCTGCACTTCGCTTGCCTTTTTTCCATCCCTCATCCATCTTTCTGCATCTCTGTTGCTTCTTTCTGTACCTTTGTTGCTTCTATCTGCACTTCTTTTGTTTCTTTTTGCACCTCTCTTGCTTTTTTCTGCATCCCTTGTGCCTCTTTCTGTACCCCTCATTCCTCTTTCTGCACTTATCTTGCTTCTTTCTGCAACTTTGTTGATTTTATCTGTACTTCTTTTGTTTTTTCTGTTCGCTCTTGCTTCTTTCTATACCCCTCTTGCGTCTTTCTCCACCCTTTCCCCCTTTTTTATCTCTGTAGCTTCTCTATGCACTTCGTTTGCCTCTTTCTCCACCCCTCATCCATCTTTCTGCACCTCTGTTGCTTTTTTCTGCACTTCTCATGCGGATTTCTGCCCCTCTCTTGCTTCTTTTGGCACTCCTGTTCTCTCTTTCTACACCCCTGTTCCCTCTTTCTACACCCCTGTTCTCTCTTTCTGTACCTCCTCTGCCTGTTTCTGTACCTCTGCTGCCTCTTTCCGAACTTCTCTTGCCTCTTTCTGCACCTCTGTTGCTTCTTTATGCACTTCTCTTGCCTCTTTCTGCACCACTCTTCCCACTTACTGTACCTCTCTTGCCTCTTTCTGCACACACAGGGCTACTTGTAAACTGACCTCAGGCTCAGCAGTGCACACATTATGTTGTAATAAAGGTAGAGCAGTCCGTGTAGTTTCTTTATTCCAGTATGATGGTACAGATCAGAGCCCCACCAGGAGCAGCATTACTGCTTCTCAGCCCCTCATCCAACTGACACTCTCACACACAAACATTCCAATCACCAGCATTCTCACACACAGTCACCAGCAAACAATACTACACACCAATCACCACATCTCCCTTTCCTAAAAACCACACCAAAACAACACACTACCACGCATCTACACACACTCAATACCATACCACAAGAAGGCTGGCCAGGCCAAAAAGAGGTAAGGAGGAGACCATCAAAATTACATGGTAAGAAACTCAGCAAATCAAAAAGATAAAAAGGCTCGAGAAATATGCAGTACTCAAGAAAAGTGAAGGAAATTCCAACAGGAACAGGAAGACAGGAAAAGGAACTCCACCCAAACAGGGTTGTAACGTGTGGAGGGGATGCCACATGGAACCTGAAGACAGAAAAGGGAACTTCAACCAAACCAGGTTTGGGTTGTGACATGTGGGAGGAATGCCACACGGAACTTGTACACAGCAAATGGAACATGAAAGAACACAATCTCCACTGAAGACACCATTCGCCTGATGAACTCCATCCACTCAGGATCTCCCACAGACCCATGTCCTCACCACATCTTCAACAAAGCAGACTCCATCACAGCACCGCACCTCCGAGATGTCATCAACTGCTCCTTCAACTCCGCCACCTTCCCGGAAAGCTGGAAACACGCTGAACTCACCGCCCTTCTGAAAAAACCCACAGCGGACCCCACCAAACTCAAAAATTACCGCCCCATCTCGCTCCTTCCATTCCCGGCCAAAGTCATCGAAAAAGCTGTCAACAACCAGCTCGCCACTTTCCTCGAAGCCAACAAATCCCTCGACTCCTCACAATCTGGCTTCCGAGCAAAACACAGCACTGAGACCGCCCTCATCGCATCAACAGACGACATTCGAACTCTACTGGACAATGGAGACACAGTCGCCCTCATCCTCCTCGACCTCTCTGCAGCCTTCGACACAGTCTGCCACAGCACCCTTTTACAACGCCTCAGAAACATCGGAATACAAGGAAAAGCACTTGAATGGATCACCTCGTTCCTCACCGGAAGAACCCAGAGAGTCCGCCTTCCACCATTCAAGTCCGAGGCCACTGAAGTCATCTGTGGCGTACCACAAGGATCCTCACTCAGTCCCACCCTCTTCAACGTATACATGAGCCCCCTCGCGGCCATCGCCCGCCAACACAACCTCAACATCATCTCCTACGCGGATGACACTCAACTGATCCTTTCTCTCACTAATGACCCCAGCACCGCCAAAACTAACCTACACGAAGGAATGAAAGAAGTTGCCGAATGGATGAAACACAGCCGTCTGAAACTGAACTCAGATAAAACAGAAGTCCTCATCTTAGGTACATCCCCCTCTGCATGGGACGACTCTTGGTGGCCGGAAGCCCTTGGAAAAGCACCCATCCCGACAGACCACGCACGGAACCTAGGCGTTATCCTGGATTCTTCACTCTCAATGAACAGACAAGTCAACGCCGTATCCTCATCCTGCTTCAACATTCTCCGCATGCTCAAAAAAACATTTCGCTGGATCCCCACCGAAACCAGAAAAACAGTCACCCATGCTCTTGTCACGAGCCGACTGGACTACGGAAACACCCTCTACGCAGGTACTACCGCTAAACTCTAGAAGAAACTCCAACGAATCCAAAACGCCTCAGCCAGGATCATATTAGACATCCCGCGCAACGAACACATCTCTGGCCACCTGAAAGACCTCCACTGGCTACCCGTCAATAAGAGGATCACTTTCCGACTGCTAACCCACGCACACAAATCACTCTACGACATCGGGCCAGAATGCCTCAACTCACGACTGTCCTTCTACACCCCCTCCCGCCAACTACGTTCTTCCAGCCAAGCCTTCGCCACTGTACCTCGCATCAACAAGACCACCATGGGAGGCAGATCCTTCTCACACCTGGCGGCTAAAACATGGAACTCACTCCCCACTTACCTTCGCCTCACCCAGAACCACCTAGCATTCAGAAAGCAACTCAAAACGTGGATATTTGACAAGTAATCCTCCTCCCCTCCCTAAGCGCCTTGAGACCCTCTGGGTATGTAGTGCGCTATATAAATTCTTTGACTTGACTTGACTTGACTTCTTTCTGCACTTCTTTTGTTTGTTTCTGCACCTCTCTTGCTCCTTTCTGTACCCCTCTTGCCTATTTCTCCACCCCTATTTCCCCTTATTTCATCTCTGTTGCTTCTTTCTGCACTTCGCTTGCCTTTTTTCCATCCCTCATCCATCTTTCTGCATCTCTGTTGCTTCTTTCTGTACCTTTGTTGCTTCTATCTGCACTTCTTTTGTTTCTTTTTGCACCTCTCTTGCTTTTTTCTGCATCCCTTGTGCCTCTTTCTGTACCCCTCATCCCTCTTTCTGCACTTATCTTGCTTCTTTCTGCAACTTTGTTGATTTTATCTGTACTTCTTTTGTTTTTTCTGTTCGCTCTTGCTTCTTTCTATACCCCTCTTGCGTCTTTCTCCACCCTTTCCCCCTTTTTTATCTCTGTAGCTTCTCTATGCACTTCGTTTGCCTCTTTCTCCACCCCTCATCCATCTTTCTGCACCTCTGTTGCTTTTTTCTGCACTTCTCATGCGGATTTCTGCCCCTCTCTTGCTTCTTTTGGCACTCCTGTTCTCTCTTTCTACACCCCTGTTCCCTCTTTCTACACCCCTGTTCTCTCTTTCTGTACCTCCTCTGCCTGTTTCTGTACCTCTGCTGCCTCTTTCCGAACTTCTCTTGCCTCTTTCTGCACCTCTGTTGCTTCTTTCTGCACTTCTCTTGCCTCTTTCTGCACCACTCTTCCCACTTACTGTACCTCTCTTGCCTCTTTCTGCACACACAGGGCTACTTGTAAACTGACCTCAGGCTCAGCAGTGCACACATTATGTTGTAATAAAGGTAGAGCAGTCCGTGTAGTTTCTTTATTTCAGTATGATGGTACAGATCAGAGCCCCACCAGGAGCAGCATTACTGCTTCTCAGCCCCTCATCCAACTGACACTCTCACACACAAACATTCCAATCACCAGCATTCTCACACACAGTCACCAGCAAACAATACTACACACCAATCACCACATCTCCCTTTCCTAAAAACCACACCAAATCAACACACTACCACGCATCTACACACACTCAATACCATACCACAAGAAGGCTGGCCAGGCCAAAAAGAGGTAAGGAGGAGACCATCAAAATTACATGGTAAGAAACTCAGCAAATCAAAAAGATAAAAAGGCTCGAGAAATATGCAGTACTCAAGAAAAGTGAAGGAAATTTCAACAGGAACAGGAAGACAGGAAAAGGAACTCCACCCAAACAGGGTTGTAACGTGTGGAGGGGATGCCACATGGAACCTGAAGACAGAAAAGGGAACTTCAACCAAACCAGGTTTGGGTTGTGACATGTGGGAGGAATGCCACACGGAACTTGTACACAGCAAATGGAACATGAAAGAAAAAAAAAATAATGCACAATCTGTACTACAATGGGCGGTGGGAAAGAACCGACCCATAACCACATGCAAGTGGGAAAAAAGGTCTATAAGTAAACTCTGTAATACAATGGGTGGTGGGTAAGGACCAACCCTTAACCACTTATGAGTGGGAAACTGCAATGTATTCATGAACACCTCTTCACTTGAAAAACAATTCACTTTCGTAAATCTGTAGTACACCCATAACCACATACAAGTGGGAAACTGCAATGCAATCATAAACACTTTCACTTAAGGCACAACCACATAAAAGTGGAAAACCGCAATGCAAACAAAACAGCTCTTTACTTAAACCATAACCACATACCAGTGGGAAGCAAAACAGAGCATAAAGTAGACAAAGCCAATACCACACAAACCTGGTACTCAAGAAGACCAAAGGACACACTGCAAGCAATAACAACGTAATTGCCATGTGCTTGGAACAATTGCAAGTAACACCAAGATAACAGGAATCAAGATGTAAACACCTGCAAAAAAAACAAGCGAAAGGTACAAACATCGCATAAGAAAGCATATATGAAATAGAACCTTAAGAAATGACACATTTAAAGCATTTTAGAGCAAAACACTAGGAAATATGCACTGTTCCATGAAAAAAATAAGCTAAAATAAATAAACTAGTCACTGTGATCTGTAAAGCAAGCATGATGGGCTTGAAGAACATGTATAGAAAAGTAAATCGCAATGAAACAGTACCTTGCTGAAAAGTTTAGAAGAAGGTGTGCGCGTCACCGCGCAAAATGTGGAAAAAATGCGGAAAGTTAGTCCGATCGTGGCATTGCTAGGTTACTTGAAGACGAGCGCGTAAACAAGAATGCATGAGCAACGTACATGACAGGAGAAGAAACCAGGAAAAGAGAAGTTCTTGCTGCAAATTGATCTTGCTGCAGTTTCTCCACGTCGTACAGCAGATACTTCACTCACCCGAAGTCAAGGCAGAATAAGTGTCCGAGGCAACAAAAAACTCTGTAGGACCAAAAGGGGATCTTGCGGGAGCACCAGTAGTTTCCTGAAATTACATGATGATCGCGTTGGAAACACGTGGTTGGCAAAGCATGTATAAACTGGAGACTGCACATAAGTTCTGTGAACACGCCAAACACAAGTTGGTGTCACGTAGGGGGACGCAATGCTGGGTGGCTGCAGGCACGTGAGGAAATATAAAATTTTATGGTCAGAAATGTTCCCTAACGTGTACCCCACCGTCTCCATGTACGAGTTAAAGTGCATGTAACTTCCCTCCTGTGCCAGCTATGAAGACGCAAATACATTTGCGTCCAACGTTAATATGTCCTCTTTCAGATCCGCCATGAATGGATCGATAATTCAGTTCCTAAGTATACCTTGCCAACGTCTTTACATGATGCACTCTCACGTTTTTCCCTAGTCAGGGCTAGGCCCTGATTTCTGCCATCAAGCCTTTCTGTTCTCCGTCTCCTGAAATGCTGCAACGTGGGATGCTCCCTGACCTCTGTCCTACTCCCTGCGCGGCGAGCGGTGCCCAGCTCGGCCTGCTTGCCTGCCAAAGACAGTATTTTGCCTTCAAGTTATCAGTATAGCCGAGTTCAGCTCCTCGAAAACACATTCCAGTCTAGCAGAGTAGATAAACAATTCCCCGGCTTCAGAGCAAAGGGCCCGGCCTCTCTGTCTCCATGCAAGTAATTCATTGCTTCTGTTACCATGGTAGGCCCATGGCTCCTCTCATTACACGCAGACACGTAGGCACATATGCACTCAGTATAGAGTAGCCTCTACCCGAGAGACCTTATCCTTCTAGATAATATGGTTCCTTAAACATAAGATATCAGATATGATTTAGGAACGAGTTGATCTGACATGCCAGACTTCTGTCTCTCCCCTCTAGGGCTAAATGTCACGTCCCCTGCACCCTCCAGTCTCACGTCAGTCACACGTCATGCTGCTGCGCGCGCATCCTTGCCACAGATTTCTGCTGACACTGCAAGATTCCATTAAGTATCCACCCACTTGTGACACTTTCATGTGACGTTCCCTAGCACAGCCTCTGTGTACGCCCATGTGCACGCCTTCTGATTACGTATTGCTATGCACATGTGTCCTTATCTCGTTTTCTCTCAGCTGTTACGCCTTCTGTATTGGCCTCCATTCTGTACATTAACTATAAAAGTTATGTTCTGTCAATAAAGTATGCTCTATCCCTTCCTGATCCTCTATGGGGACAGGAACATGATATCCATGTTCGAACCATTCCATTTCATGGAATAAAACCCATTTTGAAACTCAGCTGCCACGGACTTTGTGTCTCTTTATTTCCAATTGAGTTATTAATATTGAACTTTACCGAATAGAAATTCAGACGGTAAATTACTATTTACCACATAATTTGGCGCCCGAATAGGGACCCCTCCCCCACCCCACGCGCCGGTAGGTGCGTTGCAGGCTTCGCCCCCTGCTCCAGCCAAGACGGACAATTACGCGTACCCGCAGGATTTCCTGTATCTCCCTCAGGCCTACGGAGGTGACGGAGACTGCGATCAGCACCCAGACGAGGCGGTGAGGAGTGCGGAGGATCCCACCAGAGCCCAGCCAAAGAGAACAAGGTCCGAGGTATCTAGAGGCCCACCAGTTCCGAAGTACCTACGTCACGAGTCGAGTCGAGTCGAGTCCGGTCCAGCCCAGTCGAGTTTCCGAGGCCTTCTGTTCCGTGCTTCCCGGTGAGTACCGTTGCTGGGGACGCATCTAGACGAGCGCATTAATTTGTGCCGGTCAAGACGGGTTTGGGTACACAGACCCGGTATGCACTGTTTTAGCGGTGTATCTGTACTGTTTAGCAGTATATCCAGTATGCAGTTAGCTAGTTTCATTCTAATCATTATTATTCATGTTTAAAAATGTTTCAGTGTGTTTTAAATGTCGTGGTATGAGTGATTGTTCGATCTTCATTACTGTGTTTATTGTAGTTACTGTGTTCAGGTTCAAGTAAGTATCAAGTATCAAATATCAAGATGCCGTTGTTCAATAAATTGAGACAGATAGGAACTAGGAAAGGGATATTAGAGGAAGCGATTCCTGTCCCCCCTAGGGACACTCCCGGAAATTTTATGTACCATAAACATGGCTTCGAGGCCATATTATACCTAGATTTATGGGCCGATTACACCAAACATCTGGAAGAGAAATATAGGTGGCCCGTTACAGGGACATGGGATGCAGATTGCATCATGAGAGTAGAGGAAGCACTGTGGAAAAAGAAAGCTAGACAATCACAGAAAGACGCCATAGAATTATGGCGTAAAGAATCTCATAAACGAACAGAAAAAGAATTCAGGAAAGCCGAGAAACATAGGGAGGATTCCGAAAAAGTCTGAGAAAATGAATTAGTTGAGGAAGGTATACGAGTCAAAGCAGAACAGGTAGACAGACAGCGAAATACTCTTGCGAATGGTATGTATCCTGTCTTGGCCGAGGGTTTACCTAAGGCCACCCCGGAAATACCGAAAGACCTGCCCCCTCCATTAGTTCCGACCAAAGTACGCCACAAGACTGCAAAGGACATATTCCTTACATCCTATTTAGACGATGTAGCTCCCGCATATACAAATCCACGTGTCCAGGCGCCACCCGCTGATGGCACTCCGCCCCGAAATGACCAACCACTTCCGCAACAACAAACTCCTCCTCCCGTTCTACATCCTGCGCCTATGCTCCCAGCTCCCGTTCTTCCTGCACCTATTATTCCTGGCACGAATCCACTGAATCCCTTTTTACCTGGCACCTCAGGAGGTGCGGCAGGAGGTTTCCAGACACCACCACAAGCACATAGACTGACTTATAGGGATTTAGCACACCAACGTACACCCCAGACAGTGAATTATGACATACTTAAGGAACCTCTCACAGACTGTAGATATGATCCAGTGCCCGGTAAAGACGACAGAATGATGCTAGCATCAGTACGTCTACGGCGAGTTGCCAACCACTTAATGTTACTACCAGGAATGATTGATCATCTAGACAGAATATATCATTTTGTCCAAACGGGGGTAGGTCCTGAAAGCATTGGCGAGGCCCTGGCATATCAGAAAGTTGACATCCAAGGTATGATATTACGTTTCTTCATAAACTGCTTGATAAGAGATCAAGACAGGCCCGGTGTAGACCAAGATGAGATGAATGCACTTAACAAATGGGGTCAGAATATAGCAGATGGGAAACATGATAAACAGAATTGTATAAATAGCATGTACAAAAAGATCCGAAAAGCAGTAGTACAAAACCACGAAAGAAGACAACGTGAAATAGGAATAGATTCAGACAAGAATGAATCCTCGGGGGAAGAGGAGCAACCCGAGACAGTGACACAAACATTGCAATTACCAGCTAAAGAAGTGATAGCTTATGTAGGTAAGGGAAGATACTTTAATAATAATATGCGTCCAGTACGTCCAGAAAGTAAGCCATGTCAAATCCAAGGACTCCTGAACATTTGTTTCAGGCTACCGATAAAATACTTCAAGATCGAATGGGGTACCATGTACTCAGTTCTATGGATGAACAAGAACTAGCTCGGTCCGCCGTACAATGGGCCGACAATTCTAGTACGTACAATGATGATGTAGTAGCTCAGACGTTCTTGAGCCTTTCCCCTGATGAACAAAAATTAGCTAGTGTATACATGATTCAGCATCTCATTAGTCTGTTTAAAAGCCAACATTCTGATCCAGGTCCCTTACCGGACATATTGGTAGAACTACTCTCCAATAAATGGAGAGGTCTAGGTACCGATTTAATTAAAGACATTTTAGAACAAAGACTCAAGTATAATACGTTCCTGAAACCACAGTTTATGTCAGCTCCATCGCCCCAAGAAAGAAAAATGTATTACTTCGACAGACAGAATCCGTTACGAGAAGTACATCCAGTAAGAAAAGAAGATGACACACTAGAACGTGTGTATGTATATACACCCCTCACAAAAATAGAATTGCTAGAGATGAAGAAACTAGTACCCTGTCACGATAAAGACCCTGCAGGTTTTCACCGAGAAATTAAAGATATGCTACTCATGGGTGACTACACATATTCAGATATTATGAAAATTTTAAAAGTACTGTTGCCAGCCGGCATTTACGAGAAACTCAAAGAGAAAGAATGGGAGGTGGGAGATAAAAAGATTAATTGGACCGAAATAGAGGACGAAGAAAATGGTCGTACTCCAGGGGTAGGCCTTGGGGAAAAAGCTAAAGCATTACCAGGATTAATTGTACAAGTTCTGCCAAGATTATTGACAACGAAAAAAGAAGACTGGGATGCAATCTCAGCCTGTAAACAGAAACACGATGAAGACACAAGTGATTATTATTCTAGATTCGAGAAATGTTTTATTATTAACAGTGGTCTGAAACCAAGTAGCGAGTCATACCCGCACCTTTTTGTAACCAAATTAGTCGAGAATTCCCTGCCCCAGGTTAAGAACCGTGTATATAAAGTCGAGAGTACATGGCAAGCAAATTCCCCATCCCAAATGTTACAAATGTTACAGTACCACCAGAACAGGATTAGAGAGGAACAAGATCATGAACAAAGACGTATGAAAGATACGAAAATGAAAATGTTAGTTGCCCAGTCAGTCCCAGCTGACGGTCAGAAAAGGGGAGTGACACAGTTTAGTAATGTGGCAGCTCCCGTTAAAGGGACGTGCAACTATTGCAAACAGCCAGGTCACTATGTAAATGAATGTGCCGTTCTGAAACACAACATATCCACAGGTAAAACTAAAGAGAGACCCTGTCAGCCTAGACAGGACCAGATCCAACATCAGGTCCAGCAACATGTTCCACAGAACACACAGCCGATTCATGCTCCCCAACAGACAGTACAGACAGTAGCAGTACCACAGCCTCAGCCTATTGCCGCTGCACAGCAAGTTTCACAACAGATGTACCAGTATGCCCAATCAGATTATCCCGATTATCAGCGATACACATGAAACAGCCTAGAGAGGGAAGTTGGCTTGCCTCTTATTGAAGTGCCTGTAGATCAAGATGGTCCTTATGTACATAGTCAAGTTTTAGGAAAGGATAGAAAGTTTCTGATGATACAGGGGCAAGTCGAACAACGATAAGTCACAATGAGGTTCCAGGGGCACCCCTCTCAGGCACACAGAATGTTTCCCTTGGTTTTTCAGGACAGCCTATTGTTAATGAAGTATCGAAACCCGTCCCCCTAGCAGTTGGTCCATTATCACGTACTACAGACTTATTACTCACGAAGTCATGTCCAGAAAACTTGTTAGGTATTAAGACACTGAAGGCTCTAGGAGCGGTCATATGTTGTTCTCCGGAAGGAGTTAGACTATTTCTGCGTGACTTTAAGGGTCACTATGTATTACGAGATTTTGATGACAGATTGAAAAATGTACCAAAGCATTTATGGGCAAAAGGGCCAACTGATGTAGGCTGTATGCACATTACACCATACCGTGTTACACTCAAGCCAGGTGTCGTTCTGCCCCGAATACGACAATACAAGTTACTACCCGATGCTGTAGTGGCTTTACTGGAAATCATTGAAGAGCTCATTGCACAGGGAGTGGTTGTCGAAACCGACTCCAATCTATGTAATTCTCCTATCATTCCGATTCTTAAACGTACTGACCCAAATGCACCACCTGTTTATCGGTTGGTGATTGATCTGCGAGAACTAAATAAATGCATTGTGCCGCAGTACCCTGTGGTCCCCGACATCTCATCCTTATTGACTGCTATTGATTCAGAGGCGACGTTCTTTACTGTAATTGACCTTAAGAACGCCTTCTTCAGTGTCCCCATTGATCCGGAAAGCCAATATCTCTTCGGATTCTGTTTAAATGGACGAAGCTTCAAATTTGCACGCGCACCTCAAGGATTCACAGAAAGCCCCAGCATCTACAGCCAAGCCTTAAAAAGACAACTTGACAGTATTCAAATGCCAGTTAACACTGCCTTGCTGCAGTACGTCGATGATCTGCTGATCACCGCTCGTAGCGAACCTGAATGTGAACATGCATCACTGACAGTCTTACACTTTCTAGCTGACAAGGGACACAAGGTTTCCCCTTCAAAGTTACAATTCTGTGTTCAGCAAGTGGTGTACCTTGGGCACTTGCTGTCCAAGAGGGGGAGACAGCTAACACCTGACCGCATCGAGTTAATTGCACACTTACCGCAACCCACGACACAAAAGGAAGTGCGGGCCTTCATTGGCCTCACCTCTTACTGCCGACAATGGATTCCCCAGTACGCATTCCTAGCCAAGCCACTTATACAGTTGACAACACAGGAGGCAGCGACTTCGACTGTCCTCCCTTGGACTCAGGAACATACACAGGCTTTTGAAGAATTAAAGAAAGCATTATGTCAGGCACCAGTTTTAGCAACACCATGTTACAGCAAACCTTTTACACTCTTTGTTACAGAACGTGATGGTACAGCATTGTCTGTCCTCACACAAGATCAAGCAGGTTCACATAAGCCTTGTGCTTATTTTTCAAGTACACTAGACCCAGTAGCCCAGGCTCTGCCTGCATGCTTAAAATCTGTTGCAGCAACAGCCTTAGCAATCCGACAAAGTGATTCCATAGTGTTAGGACATCCTCTGACAGTACAAGTTCCACACTCTGTGGAAGTTCTTTTAAACAGAACACAGACTCAACACTTGACTATAGCACGACTGACAGGTTATGAATTGACATTGTTCCAGCCACACATAGAAATCAGACGCTGTAACATACTCAATCCTGCCACACTGTTACCTTCAAACATTACAGATCCAGCTCCACATGATTGTATAGAGATCAGTAATGCAGTAACAAAGCCCCGAAGAGACTTAACAGATGTTGCACTGACTAACCCAGACCTGACACTTTACGTGGATGGTTCATGTATGAGAACAAGCACAGGAGAATTAGTGGCCGCATATGCAGTGACTACTGAAACTGAAGTCAAAGAAACACACTGTATTGATACACTGTCTGCTCAAGCTGCAGAGCTTATTGCTCTGACCCGAGCCTGTATAATAGCCAAAAATAGGAATGTTAACATATACACAGATTCACGTTATGCCTTTGGAGTCGTACACGACTTCGGTGTGCTCTGGCAGGAGAGAGGTTTCTTGACCTCTCACGGAGCAAAAATACAGCATGGTCCCCTCATTCAAGCACTTTTAGAAGCAATACATCTGCCTTCAGCCATAGCCATCATGAAATGTAAAGCACATACTAAAGTTACCGATACCATTTCCCAGGGTAATGACCTGGCAGATCAAACCGCGAAACACACAGCTCTGACTCATTCATCTGCAGCAGACATGACAAAGACAATAGTTCCGACATTGACACATTGCATGACAGTTAAGGATCCCGCACTAGATGTAATTGACATACAGACACATGCTACTCCAGACGAAATAAAGAAATGGACTGAACTAGGAGGGGTCCAGACAGATCAGGGGTGGATGACGAAGGGAAAAGCCACATGGTTTCTCCCCGACTCTATGGTTCAAGTTATGATCAATACTGCACATAGTCCAGCACATCTGGGAGAAAAAGCTATGTTAGACAGTTTACAGAATCTCTGGTACAACAAACATTTACGAGCAGCAGCGAAACAGAAAGTGCGTACTTGCATGATTTGTTGTCAGTTCAATCCAGGCAAAAGCATTCCCGTAGAGCAAGGTGGATTTCATCCTCCCGATTACCCTTTTGAAGTCCTCCAGATGGATTATATCCAGATGGAACGATGTCGAGGATTCAAATATGTCCTCGTAGTTGTTTGTGCACTTTCCCGTTGGACAGAAGCATATCCAGTCCCAGATTATACTGCTCCGACCACTGCCAAGCAGCTGGTTCGTGAATTTTTCCCACGGTACGGTTTGCCTCGTGTCGTGTATTCAGATAACGGCCAGCCATTCTCATCTGAATTAATGAAGCAGGTTTCCCTCTTGCTAGGATATCAGTGGAAATTCCACTGCGTCCGACATCCCGAGGCAGCAGGTCTCGTGGAACGCCACAATCAGACACTGAAAACTCGTCTTGCAAAAATATGTGCCGAAAAAGGGGTCGACTGGATAGTCGCCCTGCCAGTTGCATTATTTTACATGAGAATGGTTGCGCACTCGAGAACGGGGCTATCTCCGTATGAGGTGGTCTTTGGTAGGCCACCGAATATGTGGGGGACGCCTATACCAAGAAAATTAACTGATGTTGATAGTAATATGTTGACAGATTACCTTGCCTTCTTGATGTCTGCACTACAATCATGTCGTTCACAGGTAGCTGCAGCCTTTCCCGACAACACTGAGGTGAAGCCGCACGAGATTACACCAGGAACATTCGTTTGCGTGCGCAATTTTGACAGGAAAAGTCCGCTGGAGCCCCGCTGGCAGGAGCCGAAGCTCGTCTTATTGACAACGAGGACGGCAGTGAAGCTGGAGGGCCGCAAAGGATGGGTCCATATGAGTCACGTTAAAAAACTTTACGGAACACCGCCAGAGACTGACTCATCCTCCCCCTCTAAGGACTGCCCAGATTCTAGTGACTCTAAACTCCCCCTGGTAGAGAAAACTCCTCAACAAGAGTATCGGTTAAAGCTGAGGTCTAGCAAGTCAGACAGTTTAATTGTTTAAGTCCTCCCCTAGGTGAATCGGTTAGACAGTTTCTGACATGTATCCGTTAGACCCCATTAGAGAGAGAGATAGACAGAAACAGCTCAAGAAACGAGAATATTGTAAATCTCTTCGTAGTCACTGTATAGTGACATTGCTGATTATGTTTTTTCTGAGTCTTACGATTATTGCTGCAAGTATTCTATTGCATATGTATTTCCCTCTCTCCGTACATGCACATTTCTTTTCAAACAGCACTGTCGAGCATACTTTCAGTGAACTACCCCCTCATGAATTGTCTTACCGACTTGCACTGCGCAACAATACCTTCATCAGTATGTTACATCATTCTCATCAGACTAGCAATGCTACCAATTGTTGGATATGTGGCCGACTTCCTCCCTATCAGAAATACAATGGCGTCTTGCCTCTTTTCCTGTATCCATTCACACATAATGGTTCCTGTGGTGCATGGTTTAGTTTAATAAATTCCTTAGACTCTGAGTCCGTAGTATACAAAGGTAGTTGGATATGGGGAAATCTGAATACAGTTCTGCATAAAGCATGTTACCCTAACAAGGAGGGTCTTCCACAAAGGACAGGGACCGACCTAGAAAATGAAGTATATGGATTAGGTAATTATACACTCAACCTCATGATTCTAAATGTTCAGTCTGATACAGGACCAGACTTACCCTCTATGTCAGTACTACCCGTCAAAGGTGAATTATGTGTCGGAAAGAATGGTTCAGTACCTCTAGGTCATAGTAAATGTACTACTGTGATCGAATTCAGTGACAGAGGCCAGTCTACATTCAAGGCTACCCGTCACTCCTATTTCATTTGTGGTCATACAGCCTACATACGTTTGTCACTAGATTGGGATGGGACATGTTACATTGCATTCCTTCTGCCACCTGTTTTTCTAGCTCCACCTGATTATCATAGAAACTCCCGACTAGTATCTAACAGACCCAAGAGAGATCTCCCGCTTGTTGATTATACTGAAACGGCATGGGAACAATATACAGATTTCAATAAAGGTTTCTTTCCCTATTTAGGTGCCATTTTTAATAGTAAGTCTATACGTCACTTGACCAGAACCCTTGAAGCAGTAGTGAATGAAACTACTTCCGCCCTAGGTAACTTGACCGAGGAACAGTCTGCTATGAGACTTGTCGTTCTTCAAAATCGTCTCGTCCTTGACGTCATCCTGGCCGATAGGGGCGGGGCCTGTAAAGTTCTCGGATCGAGTTGCTGTGTTTTCATTCCTAATAATGCACCATCAGTATATAAAGCCATTACACGCCTCCATAAGATTGCAAGTCAGATACACCAGAATCCAGGTACTTGGACTTGGTCCGGTTGGTTCTGGAGCGTGTTGTCAGCCTGGGGATGGAAGGTCCTATCCTTCCTCGGAATAGCTCTTCTCATAGTATTCAGTTGTTGCCTATGTATACAATGTGGGCCGGCGATTTGCGGTCTGTGCGCCACATCCTGTTTTCCTCATCCAAGTCCGCGTTCTAAATCCCGTCTAAAAAAAGAAGAGCAAATGATGTTATATGAACAAATAGATGGATTAATGAGGATTGATGTATCATGAAGGGTCCGTAGGGAACAAGGAGGGAATGAGGAAATATAAAATTTTATGGTCAGAAATGTTCTCTAACGTGTACCCCACCGTCTCCATGTACGAGTTAAAGTGCATGTAACTTCCCTCCTGTGCCAGCTATGAAGACGCAAATACATTTGCGTCCAACGTTAACATGTCCTCTTTCAGATCCGCCATGAATGGATCGATAATTCAGTTCCTAAGTATACCTTGCCAACGTCTTTACATGATGCACTCTCACGTTTTTCCCTAGTCAGGGCTAGGCCCTGATTTCTGCCATCAAGCCTTTCTGTTCTCCGTCTCCTGAAACGCTGCAACGTGGGATGCTCCCTGACCTCTGTCCTACTCCCTGCGCGGCGAGCGGTGCCCAGCTCGGCCTGCTTGCCTGCCAAAGACAGTATTTGCCTTCAAGTTATCAGTATAGCCGAGTTCAGCTCCTCGAAAACACATTCCAGTCTAGCAGAGTAGATAAACAATTCCCCGGCTGCAGAGCAAAGGGCCCGGCCTCTCTGTCTCCATGCAAGTAATTCATTGCTTCTGTTACCATGGTAGGCCCATGGCTCCTCTCATTACACGCAGACACGTAGGCACATATGCACTCAGTATAGAGTAGCCTCTACCCGAGAGACCTTTTCCTTCTAGATAATATGGTTCCTTAAACATAAGATATCAGATATGATTTAGGAACGAGTTGATCTGACATGCCAGACTTCTGTCTCTCCCCTCTAGGGCTAAATGTCACGTCCCCTGCACCCTCCAGTCTCACGTCAGTCACACGTCATGCTGCTGCGCGCGCATCCTTGCCACAGATTTCTGCTGACACTGCAAGATTCCATTAAGTATCCACCCACTTCTGACACTTTCATGTGACGTTCCCTAGCACACGCCTCTGTGTACGCCCTAGTGCACGCCTTCTGATTACGTATTGCTATGCACATGTGTCCTTATCTCGTTTTCTCTCAGCTGTTACGCCTTCTGTATTGGCCTCCATTCTGTACATTAACTATAAAAGTTATGTTCTGTCAATAAAGTATGCTCTATCCCTTCCTGATCCTCTATGGGGACAGGAACATGATATCCATGTTCGAACCATTCCATTTCATGGAATAAAACCCATTTTGAAACTCAGCTGCCACGGACTTTGTGTCTCTTTATTTCCGATTGAGTTATTATTATTGAACTTTACCGCATAGAAATTCAGACGGTAAATTACTATTTACCACACACGTCTTGGCAGTACATCATGGACACAGCAGGGCGCGGCGCGAGGTGAGGGCAGAGCTTGCGCTGCCAACAACAGACGTTGTAAGAAACTGACGGTTATTATGTTTTTTAATAGCACAGTTGTAATGTGGACAGCAAAGTGTAGACAATCAAGCACAAGAAAACAGGAAATGGTCCCAGGCCACAGTAAAGAATGCACCAACGCCACACAGTAAAAACAACACTGAAGTAAAGTGCTCATGGGCAGAAATGAGGGTTAAGCTTGGCACCGGGTGTGACCAGATGCAGAAACAGCGGGGCACACTCTCAATATGGGAGATCAAGAACACCTCTTCAAAGGGAGCAGGTAGAAAGCAGGACAGCAGCAGAAGGCAGCAAGGTACACACTTCCAGGAAACTGCATGTTGGGAGGGAACAGCCCCAAAGTAGCAGGAGGGGTTGCTAACCCTACAAAGTAGAAGAGGACGCAAGGCAGCAGGTAAGCACAAACTAAGAAAAAACTGGCAGCTTTGGGTAGTTTCATCCTCAGTACGTAAGCAATAATGAAGGCAGGTAGGCAAGTACTTCAAGGAAACTGCATTATGGGTAGGAGCTGTCCAAACATCGCAGGAAATGGACGCTACTCCATGGTGCTGGGAAGGGAAGAAAGTAATGTAGAAAACTGGCACTTACTTGTAGGGCAACCGGTGGGGTGGTCACTGGTGGTGCTCTCAGTCCCAGTGAGCTTGATCTGCTTTTCAGAGGGTTTCCTTTATCCTGAAGGAGCTTTATTTTGAAGTACTTGAATTAGGTGGCAGTAGCATACACAGGTTCTTCCAATTGTCGCCAGTATATGCTGTAATAACAGTAGAGCAGTCCATGTAGTTTCTTGTAGGTAATTTATTTCCAGTATGATGGTACAGATCAGAGCCCCACCTGGAACAGCCTTACTGCTGCTCAGCCCCTCATCCAACTGACACTCACACATGAACATTCCAATCACCAGCATTCTCACACACAATCACCCAGACTGAGCAGTAGCAGTACAACACATGCAAATGCAGAAAAGGGCTGCTGGCCTCTAAACTGCCATGCTCTATTATATGCTAGAGACTTAAAGGTAGTTTTAATCCCCCTGCCCTATTATGTATTAGGGCCTTACAGGGGAGGTAATGCAAATCACAGGGATACCGGTCCCCAACCCATAGTGTACCTTAGTGTATGTAGGTATTTTCACTGTATTCTAAGTGTCTTTCAGCATAGCACTGGCTCTGGCCATGGTTAGGCAGAGCCCAGGGTCAGTCAGAGTCAGTTACCACCTGTACCGGTAAGCAAAAAGTTGGAGTTGGCCAGGGCATAGGATGACTTTGCAACAAGGCCTTTTTCTGCACCTCTGTTGGTTCTACATAGTCTTACTTCTTTCTGTACCTTTCTTCCTCTTTCTGGACGTCTGTTGCCTCTTTCTGCATTTTTGTTGCTTCTTTCTGCGCCTTTCTTCCTCTTTCTGCACATGTCCTACCTCTGTATGCATAGATAGAAATTAGCATTTAAAAAACCTTTGAAATTTACTGAAAAAACCATAGGTTTCAGGGACGTTATAGTTAGAAATTAGCATTTAAAAAACCTTATAAATTCACTGAAAAACCACAGGTTTCAGGGATGTTATAGTTAGTTGAGCATTTAATTTGTACAAAACCAGAGAAATTCAGCCGTTATAGTTAGTTGAGCTAACTATAACTTGCGCCCCCGCAATGCACTGCTGATCACATCACATATTACATCATTCATGACATGGTCAGTGACATCTCAAATGACATCACTGATAATGTCATCCACGTGATAATCTGATGCACCTCCTCACACCCTAATATAACCTTTGATACACCCACTCTAGAATACAGACTACCATTTTTGAAACCATAGACACACCAATACCAGTTACTACATTCTCACTCACTGATTCCTAAGTCTACATACACATCCACTCATTCACCCATAAAGTCACTCATGCATGCAGTCACTCATCAATACAGCACTATCATATGCACTCATACACCTATACAGACACTCACACACCACCACTCATCCATAGAGTTTTTCATACACCTAGTCAGTCATGCAAAGAATCAATTAAAAAGAAGTATTGATCTTCGGGAAGAACACCTCAGCATGGGACCACAGCTAGTGGCCTGTAGTACTCAGACCTACACCCACACCGACCAACCATGCACGCAGCCTCTGCATCATCCTCGACAGCCAACTGACCTTGAAATGACAAGTCAATGCAGTCACCCTGTCTTGCTTCCACACACATCGCAAGCTCTACAGAATCTTCAGATGGATCCCAACCAACACAGGAAAGACGTTACTCAGGCCCTCATCACCAGCCGCCTTGACTACAGCAATGCACTTTATACCAACATCTCAACCCTGCTCCTCAGAAGACTCCAGACCATGCAGAACACTGTAGCAAGGCTCATCCTGGACCTCCCCAAATGAACCCACATCACCGCCCATCCTAGAGACCTCCACTGGCTCCCCAACCAGAAGAGATGCCACTTCAAGATTCTCACGCATGCCTACCAAGCCCTCCACGTCTTAGGATCTGCCTACATCAACCATCGCCTGAACTTAAACCAACCCTCTAGACACCTGCACTGCTTTTCTTTCACCCTTGCACACCCCCCCGCATTGATCACAACCTCAGCGGTGGCTTCTCCTTGTCCTACATTGTTGCCAAGACCTCCCCCTCCAGCTCCTTACAGCTGGAAGACACTGGCAGACTTCAGAAAAGAGATTCAAGAGCTGGCTCTTTGACGGAGACACTGCAGCCAGATATCCATAGAGCGCTTTGCAAATGCTGTGTGATTGATTGATTTGGGAGCCCTCCTTAGCTATCTCAGCAGCAATAGTTTTCTCAGGTTTAATCTCCTCATTTCACATTTGCAAATAGTTTACGAAGACAGTACATTGAATGCTGTCTTTCACAGAGTTGAAAGAATTTTCTTAGTAGTCATAGTCTCCAGGTAATTCTGATTCAGCATGCCAAGGCTTGAAGAGTTGTAGAAGTGCCAAATAGAAAAACTCTCTTCTGTCTGGAGTTTGGCAGGTAAGGGGCATATTTACAATAATTTGGCAGAGGGCAGCACCGCAAGCCTTTTAGCTGTGCTGCCCTATGTAAAAGATGTAAAAGAAAAGGTCAGGAATGCACTGTATCCACAAGTTACGGTGTATTCCTGTCCTTTCTGCCAGTGCTGGTGCACAAAGTGCAGCCCAGCGGCAACACAAGCACCCTTTCAACCTTTTTCAAGGGAGTCTGTGCTAATGGCAAGATTGTTTTTGTGCAGGAAGGTATTTTTCTCATTCCATGTGTGCTTCAGAATGCAGCACATGAGGAAAGAGGAAAAGAACTAGGATAAATGTAAACTTTTCTCCTCATTATGACTGACTCAGAAAGGTGTTAGTTTTGGCATTGCCCCAGATTTATGCTATTCTGTAAATCTGGGCCAGTGTCAAAAACCATGGGTGTTGCGTGGGGCGATATATCCTATTTCGACGCATGATTTATGCCTCAGCATATGGCACTGATTTGCCCCTGTAAACATGATCCTTATTTCTATTTTCATTTGATGTTAACTTAACCGCTTCACTTTACTCTAATTTGCCCCCACCCACTAACTTTCACATCTTTATGTGTTCCTGATCTTCCCCCTCATTTCAGCCAGATTTTTCACATTTGCTTGCCTGAGCGACTAGGTCTGCATTCAACGTTCTATTGTTGATAGTTGTATACCGCTCCCAGAATGGGAATTCAATATGTTCTCCAAGCTTGCCATGATTTACATGCATTTCATCTGGCCTTTCTATATCAATTTTTTACTTGAAGTGATATCTCATAATATTGGGATAGTGACGCCTAGATAGGCCTTTCTAAGAAAGCTTGCACTGCTCTGTGCATGTTGAGTAATATTGGAAATTACCATCTTTTACTTGGAATTCCCCTAGACTTTTGCCTGAACTGTTTTGTATGGCTGTAGGACTGCACACACACTTTACTCCTTCTAACTGGTAGTAACGTGTTGTGCTCTCCCTTCTCCCTTCTGAAATTGGCATGCACCTGATTGGCACAGTTAATTTACTTATAAGTTCTTATTATATGGTCCTACTTGTACCCAAGGCCTGTAAATTAAATGCTATAGTGTGCCATTCACTAGAGTAGCCTGGTTGTGTAGTTTTTAAACTACCAATTTGACTTGTTAAAATCACCCTTTTGATAGGCCTTAACCTTCTTTTTTGAAATATTTATAAGCCACACCTAAGGTAGGCTGTATTACCCAATAATGCAGGGTGTGTGGTATTTAAAATAAGGACATGTAGAAATTAATGTTACACATATCTGAACAGATAAAAAAAGGCCCTAAAACTCCCTTGCACTGTGGCATTATTAGCTGCCCTGTAGGAAAATACTGGATTACATTATACAAACTTATACTGACAGTTTCGGGCTGGAAACAGCTAGACATATCATTCAAAGACTCATTCTAACAGATATTCAAAATTCAATTAAATGGAATACAATTTTGACTATGTCAGGGAGGCTAATTTTGGAAAGAATTACCTCTCCCTGCCTAAACATCTGGAGGCCTTTCTGCCAGTATTCAACTGCCACGTGACTGCTGATGTCTCCCCTGTGGTGACACATGGATTGCTCCCAGACAGAGGACAAAGGGCTTGGGTGTATGTTCGGGGGTGTTAGCCCTCCCTTATCAGGATGGCCTGAGGGTTTGTGCCCAAGGACTAGTTACACTTCAAAGAGGCCTACCTTGTCAGAGACAGTTTAACCTGACACCAGGCCGATCCCCTTACTGTAGTCAGCTTGGCTACAAACTCAGTGGAAGGGAGAGCGGCCCAAAAACTGGTTTGGAGACAACACAAGGAAGGGTTTGCTCATTATCATAGCCACAAATTTTGGTGTTCCCAGGGAGTTCTCACTAATGGAAGACGGATTCTACCATCTTGGATTTAGTTGAGGGGGTACTGGCGGACAGTTTACAGTAAAACACACAGCAAGTGCTGTAAAAGTAGGTAAGGTCAGTTCTGGGAACTTGTAATTCATTGGCTAGGGTGTGTCCAGTGGTTGCTCAGCCTCCCAAAGGCTGGCATTGGCCATATATATGTCGCTAGCATTGACCATAAATGTGGTATCTCCGGTATCCTCAAGAGAACACTCCTGTACCAAAGAAGGATTAGAAGAAAAACTGCCCTGCTGTCTGACTGTTAACTGGCTGAATTCCTGTTTGAGCTACAGGGCTACAATAAGCTTGCTGAGGCTTTTTTCCACTTTCCAGTTGACCAGTCCCAACTAGACCTTGCCTGGTCCCCCTTTGTTGGCCTCTGTGGGAGTGAGTCTTGACCTACAAGTATTGTTTCCAAGATCCTTGACCCTTGGTTGTTGCCTGAATGTAAACCTCACTGCCCAAATTAAAGATTTGCCAGACTAGATGCCAAGCTTTAATGCCCACAACGTTCATGGACTGACAAACCGGATTCAACACCAAGCATCACCTGATCTTTTCCTTCCCCCAACTCGACTCAGAGCGGCATCAGAACAAGAATGACAACCTTCATTGACAGCTTCACCGGGCCTGGCGCTGAGCACCCTCCGATCGAATTCAAGACCTCACACAGCAGCTCTCCAAAACCTATTTCTCAGATGCATTAGTTTGTACAAGCTCCTTGGATCCAGTTAACTGCCTGGTGGCGTGAAGATTTTCTATCACCACAAAAGTTTATATGTGAGAAGGTATCTTTGTGACTGAGATGAGCCTGCTCCTTTTATCCCACCCATGATCCATTGTGATCGGTCTTAAATCTTACCCTTGCCCCGGTGCAGCACAACCAGTTACCCACGTTTGATTAGTGCTTTTTGGTGCTATTTGTAAATACACACTTCTAAAATTCATCTTGCTGGTTCCACTAATTGTTTTTTTGTCATATTTGCGTCATACTGTTTATTAAAATATTCTCTATTTTTTAAATTTGTTTGGGATTTTTCTTAGATTGTACTTTCCCATTGTTACCGTTTAAGTCCTGCATACATATTTAAGCATTGCCTCTAGTTAAGGTTGGCTGCTCTGCGCCATAGCTACCAGGGGGTTGAGCACAGGTTTATTTAGTGACTTTTGTGACTCACCCTGGGAAGGATTATTATTATGGTGAGTTCCCTCCTGCTAATAATCACAATTCTCATCAGGGGGAATAACAAAAGGGCCAGATAATCTCTAAGGTGCATGTGGGAGGGTATGGGTGCTGCAGTTCCACACAATGTGAGAATATCTAGAACCTCAGAGTGCTGAGTGAAAGCCTCATTCAAACCTATATAACTAAGAAACACGCATATGAATCCCAAAGGAAAAGCTTCACCTTCTATTGGATTCAGCTATCCAGATGGCCATAGTTGGTCCCACTCACGTAAAGATGTTTATTTTCTCTGTAGCTAGCTATGCAATAACGACCAGAATATAGTTCATATCCAGTCATGTAATGTATTTATTCCTCATTTACATGCAATTAATGGACTCAAACAGTCAAGTGGAAGCACAGATATACAAATGTAACACACACTCAACCTATTCCACCAGCACCCTAAACTCTGGCATGTTTAGTCTGCTCCTCTAGTAAACACATCCATTGAAGTACTCATTCACTCTATTAGGCGTGAGTGGACAAATGAAAACAAGGGACTATCGTTAGAGAGAAACACAATTGAAGAACTGAAGAACATTAACTTAAACATGGAAATCTGGTCAGCTGGCATATATGTATTGGTATTTACATATAGCACACACCTAGCTAGGGAGCAATGGAGCAATGTACATTATGGTGGTGGGGGTGTCGGAAGATGAAACAACATTGCTTCCATCAGCGAGGATTTACATTTTTTAATTTCACAATTGCATTTCATATATTTCCATTCTAGGCAATGTGTATGATCAAGTTTGTATGTGTCCATGAGTATATTAGATTATGGTTGTAGGAGGCTACTGCATCGGGATGGCAGAGCTCATTGTCCCTTCCATCTCAAGGGATCTTGGCCTGTGATATTTAGAGTTGGACAGCAGCCCAACTTTAAACATTGGCTGAAACCACAATTGCTGCGGTTCCTGTTACTGTTGTAAAAATTAGGTATGTGGTTCCGTCAAACAGGATAACCACCCATCAAACGGTTGCAGTTTTTCATTTTTCAAAAACAAATTCCTATAGCAGGAGTTTGTTTTTGAAAAATGAAAAACTAATGATAATGACTGCCACACTATTAGAGTTTACTCCCATTGTGAGAGGGTCATTATTTATTTTTCACTGTCTCTCATTTTACCGCCAGGTTTTACCTGGTGGTGATGGACATAAAAAGAGCCATCCAATTGCCCATTCTAAATTGTGTGGGCATATTTCATCAGGAGACCATAAGAGTATGTCGGTGACAGACCCGGAGAAGGATTGCTGCCAGATGTGAGACCTTTTTTTGCGGTCACAAACTGGAAATTGCCCGCAAACCGCAAAAAAGGGTGGTGGTTTGCACAAACATTATTTTGCAATTCAGTAACTCTCAAAATAGTGTTTGGGAGCCACTATTAGGAAGGGGCGTGCCAAGAGTGTCTCTTCTTAATAGCGAGTCAGAATGGTATGTACCATTGTTTTGCAACTGAATTTTTGGTTGCAAAACATTTGCAGTTTAAGTAGGTGGTAAGCCACTCGCAAATGGGAAGGGGTCCCCAAGAAACCCCTTCCCTTTTGTGACTCGCTAAATGGAATGGTCGTACATCTGGCCCTTGGTCGTTGATATACTCTAGGTTGAACAACACTATGGAGGAATGTTACCCCACCCTTTCCACCAAACTTTAAATAAGCTCCTAGTTCATCGGTCCAGAGACACACGATTTGTAGTCACACTTCAGAGCCTGCATTCGAAATAGGTTTCAAGGTTTCAAAAACTGCACTCCAGAAGCAAAACCAATTCTCCTCTTCAGATAAACATGGCTGATTTATGGGCTGCAATAGAATTTCTTTGTCAGTAAACCTCGTCTAACCTGATTTAGTAAATTAGGCACATTACTGCTGCACAAAAACGTTTATGAATCAGGTCATAAATTATGAATATTGATGGAACTTAAAAAATATCAAATCATGCTCTCAAGGTATAATCAAGTGTTGCACCTTTTTTTAAATATCTAACATGGAAAATAACACGTCATACATTTTGCGAAGTGATTAAGAATATTAAATGAGTAGTGAAAAAATGGACAACAAATTGAAACAGGAGATCGTTTGTGATTTACCTTTCTAACAGGGGTATGGAATATAAATCCTTGCCATTGTAGATTAAATCAGAGGCAAACAAATAAAATGCTACTTTTTTTCTGCTGTTACCTCTTCTGTCAGTGCGCATGCACTGTTGTTCTGTACAGCAAGTTACCCATGATTGGAAGATAAGGCTGATGTAAGTTGCGCAGATAGATTAGTTGTCTCTACATAGCTGAGGATCATAAACTTCACACGCTGGGGGTCGCATTGTCCACCTCACAAATTTGTGGCAGCTCTCATGCATGCCTAATCTCAGGACCTAGATAGCCCTGATTTTAAATCATCTGCTGGGGCTGGGTACTTCTCCCCTGTTAATTTGGGTGCTAGGCGGTCTTAATGGATTTCACCCTAGAGAGGCACAGACAATAGACACTGGAACAATTTCCAATCTCTGAGACAGTGTAATGGAGCTGTCCTCCTCTAACCCAGATGGCCACACTAATAAATGAGGCAAATTCCAGCACCCTGCTTCCATACCTGGATATGTGTTAGGTATGAATAGGGTCCTGCCTCTGGTTTGATCCCATCTAGCCCTTTCATCCACCAGCTTATAATGCTAGAGGTGACTTGGCCTCCATCTCACAGCTTCTGGTCTGCAGGGATGCCAATGATCCCGGTTACATTCCACAGGCTTACAATTCTAGGCATCAATGGAGGAAAATATTTGGACCTGTGTAGCCTCCTAAGAATACCTGCCAGTATTTTAGGACACACCTTGTGCTTGCCTGTGTAACCTCTGGGTCCTGGAATACCTTGAACTGGGGTTATATGGCTAAACTATCATCTGTGGCAGAATTGCTGTAAATTATAATTATATTATTATTGTTGTTGTTTGTTGTAGTTATTGTTTTTATTATTATCATGAAGGCCTAACCCACATTTGTGACCCCTCATCAACACCCTTGGCATGGTTTTCCCCTGAACGTTTTACCTTCAGACCTTCTGTTTTTGCTGACTTCATTTTTGCAAGGCTTAGGACTCGGCACACATTGCTACTACTAACCAGTGCTAAAGTGCTTGTGCTCTCTCCTTAAAACATATTAGATTGGCTTATTCCCAATTGCCATGTTTAATTTACTTGTAAGTCCCATGTAAAGTGGCAGTACCTTTGCACAAGGCCTATAAATGAAATGCTACTAGTCGGTCTGCACCACTGATTATGCCACGCAATTAAGTAGCACTTTAAACATGTATCATGCCTTTCACTGCAGCCTGTGTGTGTGTGTGTGTGCAGTTTATACTGCCATTTTAACCTGGCAAAATACTTTTAAATATATATAAGTCACCTCTAGGGTAGGCCCTGGACAGCCCAGAGGGCAGGGTGCAATGTATTTAAAAAGTGGGACTTGTACTTTTAAGTTATAAATGTCCTAATAGGGAAACACTCTCAAATTCGCTTTTCAATACTACAAGGCCTACCTCTCCCATGGGATGACATTGGAGTTACCTTATTACATTTAATAAGCTGTAATGTTCAAATGGGAACAGGTAACTAGTTCATGTTTGGAGTCTTTGGAATTTTAATGAAAAGTCCTAAATTCTATTGAAGTCAGATTTTAAATTACAATTTTGAAAATGCCACTTTTAGAAAGTTGGTATTTTCCTTCCTTAGCTATTTAGTGCATGCAGCTTGTCTCTTGGACACATGACTGGGTGCAGTCGACAGGTGGGCTTTGTGTGTTTCTCCTGGACAGTCACACACAATGGGGAGCTTAGATGTGACTTGATGGGCCATCACTGGCAGGATGAGAGGGAGAAGCTGAGTCCAGCCACACTTACATTTTAATAGGCTGTGTTTTTTCTCTGCAGAAAGGTCTGCATACCCCCTCTAGTTAATCTAGAGCCAGTGTCAGTAAGGCAGGGCACCTTTGCACTTTAAATATATTCCTCCTAGAAGCTTCTCCCCACTTCAAAGGCACAACTTGGTATAAATTTTAGACCTCAGACACCAGCTTTTTTGGTACATTCTGGACCTGTGGATACTCTGCCAGGAATAAGGACTGCAGTGCTGCTGAAAGGACTGCCTCTCTGCAGGACTGCTGCTGCAAAGGACCGCTGCTCTGCTTTGCTGACCTGCTGCTTGCTGCTACCCTCTTGCCAGGGTGAGAAGGAATAGACCTGAACCTCTTGAACCCAGAATTACTCCAAGGGCTAGTTTGCTGGTATCACACCTCGCTCCACCTCTCGAACTCTCTGCACCATTTATGACACTCGCGCAGCTGACAATTAGGAAGAAGGCAGTCCTTCTTGTGAGCCCAAAATGTCAAAGAATGATGATAAAGAGGTTGACCCATGGCCCTTCCCTCCACTCACTCTGGTATTCAGTCCACTCCAGCACCATGATGGCATCCACTTGATTTTTTGGTTGAACATTTCTAGCACCAGGTGGATTGCATATGTTTCATATAATGGTTGTCCCATTTGACCCCTTAGGCATCCCTTATGATCTTTGGACTGCTCTGGATATGATTTTCCTCATTTGTCCACTGTTATCGAAATCTCATGAGATTTAGTAGTCTCGTTAGATTTGGTGGTCATATTGGATGTAGAAATATAAATGCCCTGCCCCTCAGGTGGAAGCATCAATTGTCTTCAAGACTGCAACCAGAAAGGTTGGGCTACTTACCTGAAAACTCATGAACTCCAGCACACACAAACTCAAGCATCCTGTCTCAACATGCTTCCTGCAGCTGGTCAACAGGACACACACTCTAAGAGATACTTGGCTTCCCCATCCACTCCAAATTGAAAGAAAGAAGAATTAAAAGAAAGTGATCACTTGAGGAACTTTGCTCCATGAGCTTGTGCTCATACAAGGTCAGTGCACTGCACCTATCAATGATCTGGTTTAAAAAGACTCTGTGATGTTACTTTGATGCAATCATTTGGATTTAACGCTCTTTAGGGGATACACTAAATAAGGATTAATATTCAGTTGAGGCATAAATAAGTTTAACAGCCATTTTAAGGCAAAGAGCCCTGGATGGTAGATTCCTGTGCAGTAATAGGAACCCTAGTCCTAGGTAGGACATGCAAACGATCTGAGCTGCGAATACTGTGTAGAAAGTATGAAATCCTTAATGTTTTGGATTATTCTAATACATGCTTACTTGTGTGCACTGTAGAGTATAGGCAGGAAGAGTCTCCCATCAGATACATAAATCCCCTACAATACAGTCTGGGGAGTTGAGTACCGTGAGACAAGAAAAACCCAGAGCTGCTGGCTGTCTCTCTCTCTCTCTCTTCTCTCATCCAACCCGTTCCTCCGGGGAATTAAATGCCAACACTCATGTCAGCCATGTGTTGAGGGTTGATTTCTGTGAGTTTGGGTGGACTCTTGTCACTACTACAAACCCCTGTCAATCCAGGGGAGCGAAGTCTAGTCTGGCCTCCTGATGTGAAGCTACAGGGACACAAAAAGGCTTGCAACAACCTTGGACATGCATCTGGACTCTGCCATCTGTGAGTCTGCTCTGCCAAGTGACGCCACCCCAGCCAGGACCCTTGGAATTGTGCTTAAGGTGCTCTGCCAGCCTCTGTGATGTAGCTGAACTGACATATCTCCTCTGCTGCACGGTGTGAAACTGAGCAGACCCGGTGCATTGCCACTGCTATGTGGATTGAGCCCATCGCATAGTCCTGCATCACATCGCTACCCTTTGTAACCACTGCTGCCTTCCAGGACCACCGCTGCACGACATATCCCCAATGTAGGCCCTCACATTCCTTGTTAATGACAGTGTCAACAATGATGCCGGACTCTGCATCGCAGCCTCACTGCATCTTTGAAATAATGAATGGCTTTGGATGCGTGCTGCAACTTCACTTCCACCTGCGTTCCCCTTGTGGGAACTGCGGGTGAATGACAGTAAAGACTCTTTGGCACTAGACCAGCATCTGGCTGGTCTAGTGCAGAAGAGTCTTCTCTGTCATCCATCGGCTTACCCGTCTGGAAGCTAGGATTGCGGCGCATATTACCTGCTGGACGCTGTACAGTGCAGGCATTAGGCCTTTTGCTGTTCCCACAATGGGTGCACAGGTGGAAGAGATTGAGGCCAGCTTCGGTGGATGTTTCCCAAGCTCCAGTAGCACTTCAACTACTCTATGGGAGTGTGGCACACTCTTGTAAGGACACACTTATCCTTGACTTTGACTTTTGTTTTCCTTATGCTTTGCATGCCATTTGTGCTTTCAAAGCTTGCAGGAACTCGCTCACAGGGAGAGCATAAACTCCTATTTAATTTCTTTCATCTTAGGTGTGCACGCTCTTCAAACTGGTATTTCAACTTCATGGAAACAATATGAAACAGCAATAGTCTAGAAAGAGGATATCTCTGGACTTACAGCCTGATTCATGAAGCTAAATTGCGCTCGCAATAGCTGCGAAAATGCTATCGCGGGCGCAATTTCCCTAATCGGTATTCACCACGAAAATAGCGAATTCGCTAACACAGAATTGCGAAATCGCTAAAAGATTTGCAGAATCCCGGCAGTAGACCAGTTGCGATTCGGAAATAGCGAGAAATCACAGATTCTGCGAAAAAAATAGCGAAATCGCAATTTCCTCGCAATCGGGATTCATGAAAAATCGCAATTAGCGAAAACCCCCAAAATCGCATTTTGCGAGGCGCAATTTAAGGACAACCCAAAGCAGGTGGTAACCATCAAACCCATAGTAAAAAAAAGTTTGAAAAACCGTTGGCCAATCAGCAACTGGAGCTGGCCTGACCAAACACACTTAAGGAGAAGCAGCATCAGCATAAGGAGGGTCACAATGCCAGGAATGTACATGGTGGTCAGGCCGCGAAGGCTACAGCGAGCAGCATGGAGGAGACGCAGAATCCAGGCCAGGATATTCCGCCAGCGGGTCACCCTGCTGTGCCAAACCAGAGAGCAAATATACGCAAAGTACCGCCTGAATGGGGCAATGATCATCAAGCTAATTCAGGACGTTGACCCCCTGATGCAGCACCCAACAAGGCGGACCAATGCCGTGCCAACACATGTTCAAGTATTGTGTAGCCTGCACCTCCTGGCCTCCGGGAGCTTCCAGGGGATAGTTGAGGCTGCTGGGGGGATATCCCAGCCCACCATGTCCCGCTGCCTAGGGAGTTTCCTTGACGCAATGCTGACCCAGCTACACCACCACATCAAATTTCCAACAAGCCAACAGGAATTGGATAAGACCAAGCTTCAATTCTACAATGTCGCCCATTTCCCACACGTGATAGGATGCATTGACTGTACCCACATCCACATCTGCCCACCAGCTGCAATGGAGTACATGTACCGCAATCGCAAGTCCTACCACTCCCTCAACATCTAGATGGTCTGCAATGCTAAGACATACATCACGGACATAGTGGCACAGTACCCGGGGAGTACACATGACTCATTCATATTCCGGCACAGCGGCCTCCACACACGACTGGCCAGGGGAGACTTCGGGGAAGGACACCTACTTGGTAAGTACACTTTGCCCACAATGTCACACTGCGATGAAGTAGCTGCGCTGCACAGGCACTCACCCTCTGCTCCTCTCATTCAGGTGACAGTGGCTACGCTTTGCGTGAATACCTCCTCACACCATACCTCAACCCTGCTACACCACAGCAACGGCGATACAACGTATCACGCATACGCACAAGGAATTGCATTGAGAGGACTTTTGGGATACTGAAGAGCAGATTCCGCATACTTCACAAGACAGGTGGGGCCATGTACTACAGTCCTGATGTGTGCTGCCGCATTGTGGCTGTGTATGCAATACTACACAACATTGCTACCAAGCGCCGGATACCTGTAGACATCTCTAGCAGTGAATCGGAAGGGGACGACCGGCCACCTGCACATGTGCGCCATGCACGCGGGGAGAACCCAGCTGAAGGCCACAGATGCCGCAACCACATCACAATGAACAGTTTCTAGTGCACCCTCTCCTCTCACCCAACAAATCACAATTGCATGCAAATTGAAATAATGACAGAACGCCAATGTGTGATGCTATAATAAATATTATTGTTTGATTCACAATAATAGTGCAAGTTGCCATCCTTCCTATGCAATCAGTATTGCCCCATACTGCTGCGTCCAATACACAGGGCAGGCTTATAGTGTTCAGCCTGTGCCTGTAAAAGTACATGTTAGTCAGGTGCGCCTCCGGCACAAAGCACCCAAGCGCCTCTCCGGCTCCTCCTCAGCCACCGCACGTGACCCTGCAGTGGGCCTGGTGCTACGTCTCAACACCCCTACCTGTGAGGCAGACTGGCTGCTCACACTTGAGGTGCCCTCGCTGGCATCGTCCCCCCTGACATTGCCAGGTGGAGCGGGATGAAGTGCCATAACGGCAGTGGTGAGGTGCTCTAATACCCTGGCCACATCATCGCAGCATTGAATTAGCTGCTGCTGCTGCGCCAGGGACCGGCGCGATAGCTGCGACGGGGCATTCCCGATCACGTAGTTCGATCGAGTGTAAGCCGACAGCCGCGTCAGTAGCTGCCGGTGGCGGCGGCGGGCCGTGTTGCGCTGGGATATCAGAGCAGCTGTGTTGGCCTCCATGGCTGCCGTCATGCGGTCCATCCTCTCCCCCACACCTGCCACATTGCGGACAATATTATACAGCTGCATCTGTATGGCCCCTTGCCGGCGTGCCTGCAGCTGGTGAATGCGTAGCATTCTACGCTCTATACTCATGCTCGGCAAGCGCACTTCCAACCCCCTCCTGGCGCTGGGTGCATTGTTCTGCAGGCGAGCCCTGCCACGCCTGCTCTGCTGGCTGGCCACAGTGGGTGGCCGCTGTGTCACCGCTGTCGCTGGACCAGATGTGGATGCTCCAGCTGCTGGTGGAGTTGAGCTAGGCGTAGATGGCGCACCAGACGGTGGAGGCACAGATGTTGTGGGCCTGGCTGCAGGGGTTGGTGCTGCGCCAGACAGTGGAGGCACAGATGTCGTGGGCCTGGCTGCTGGGGTTGGTGCTGCGCCAGATGGTGCAGGCACAGATGTTGTGGGCCTGGCTGCAGGGGTTGGTGCTGCGCCAGACGGTGGAGGCACAGATGTCGTGGGCCTGGCTGCAGGGGTTGGTGCTGCGCCAGACGGTGGAGGCACAGATGTCGTGGGCCTGGCTGCAGGGGTTGGTGCTGCGCCAGACGGTGGAGGCACAGATGTCGTGGGCCTGGCTGCAGGGGTTGGTGCTGCGCCTGTTGGTGCAGGCTGTGTTGGTAACGGCACCTGCTCGACATCCAGTGCTTGCTCATCGATGAGCAGCCTGTCACTGTCGCTGCTGTCTGCGCCACCTGTGAGGGGAAGTGGACGTTTATTAGTTGCATGTATCTTTCACACGTGCAGTTGCTACATGCATGCTGGATGGCATTCCCTGACTGGCTGTGGCATTGCGTACTTTGGAACCTGTCTGGCTGCATTGGGGTACTTGTACATTGTGGCCACACTACATGTCCCACAATGCTTTAGGGCATTACCTAATGTGCACCGATGGCATGATTTTGGAACATTATGGGAGGCTATAGGGTCATGGCCGTTCATAGGGGACAGGGTCGCAGTCGCATGCCACTTACCTTGGCTCTCTTGGGTGGGGCGGGATGAGTCCAATCTGGTGACTCCAATGCACGCCTCGGCCTCCAACGTGTCTTCGACGCGATCCTCCATGGGGGTGTTTGGAGGGACTGTAGGTCCTCCCCCTCCAGTGGCCAGGGACTCTCCCAGCCTCTCGGCAACCTTCTCCTTGGCACGACCTCGGAGGTCGTACCACCTCTTCTTTAGTTCTTCAAGTGACCTGTCGGCCACGCCCACGGAGTTCACTGTGGCCGCTATCCCGACCAAGATCCTGCGCTTCTCCTATTCGGGCACCCTCCTTGACTCTCTCCCAAACAGTTTGGAGTGGTTCTCCACCACCCCTTCGATGAGGTGCTCCAACTCCTGTTCGGAGAACTTCAGTTTTCTCTTGCGCCCGGTGTTGCTGGGCCCAGGTACTGCCTCCTCAGCCATTGCTGCAGTGGAATTGGAAGAGGTATTCCAAGTTTGCAGGTGTCCTTGCAGGAGCTGACTCTGTTGCTGCCTCGAGGTCTGCCTCACTGTGGTAAATGGGGGTGGGAACTGGCTGCTTCCTGGTTGTGATGTCATCACTGTGCTCGAAATGCGACTTCCCGTTTTCCCGATCTCACGATTTTGCGATCTCGCAATTAGCGATATCGCTATTTGCGATATCGCAAATCCTACACGGATGTTGCCGAAAATAGCGATTATTCTGCGATTTTTGATAATCGCAAACGCTTTTTGCGGCCGCGTGCGAATCGCATTTTTTTCTCGTAAAAATTCATGAATACCGATCTGCGATTTCTAAATTGCGATTCACAGTTAATCACAATTTGAGAATCGCAGATTCCGGTTTTCATGAATCAGGCTGTTGTTGACTATTTTGTTAGTATTGGGGATATTTGTATAGTGGCGTTCACCATTTCCCTGTGAAGTCCAGCCCTGCAAGTGAACCCCTTAGCACAGAGGTGTTTTGTACAGCCAGTGCTCTGATGATTAATGCAGGAGTGATGCATCCAACTTGTGAGGCCTATCTTAAACAGATCATACTGCAATTGCATGAGCGAGAATTTGGGGTGTGAGATTTAGGACAAGAGGGAAGTAGGTGCAAGAATGTGGTATGTGGTATAGGTGTTAATTACATCTTGTGTCCTCTTTCCTACCCTGCAGGTGTCACACCTGTAGAGTGACCATTGAAAAACGCTGATATCCAGCTCCACAGGTGAAGACACAGCGCCAAGGGCCGTCCTGTATTCACAGCTGTTCTTTATTATTTTATCTACTCCCCTTTCCCCTGTGTGTTCACTTTTGGGTAGCACAAGACAAACTAAACACTGCCATACACCCAGACACACAAAATAGTGAAAGAAGGGTATCCTCCTAAACAAGGAAGAAGAAAAACACACTACAATGACGGAAAGACTGTGGACAAAGGAAGACTAACAACCAAATATAGTCCAGATTCCAAGGATGGAAAGAAGATAAAACATAACAAGGTGAACTGAAAAGGTGAGAAAACAGAGAAGATGAGAAGAAAAATGCAGGAAGTATCACTCATCCTCCCACTTTTTTCAAAATGGAAATTAATACAATGGTAGCATAACAATGCAAGTAAAAGAACAGCAAAGTCTAGGTGTAGACTCAAAATAACCTATACCACAATGAGGGACTCCTTATGTAAAGGTTAGTGACATGAATAATGTAAATGGGAAGGACACCCATCAGGACAACCCTCATGAGGATAACCACTAGCAGAAATGTTACTGAAAACCAATAACACACAACCTGTGTAAGGGTAATAATGTACCACAAGTACGTGTAGATGGGAGTGACACCCATGACCTGCCCCTGACAGAAGGGTGGTTAGCTACTGTAAATGGGACTGAACCCATAATCTACCCCCACACATGTGGTAAATCGGAATGACACTCATAACCTACCCCGAGATGTAAGGGAGGTTAGCTAAAGTTAATAGTACTCAAACCCATGACCTACCCCATGACAAGAGGAGGGGAAGTAAAAGTTAATGGGACTAACACCCATAACCTACCCCCAGGACTAGGGGTGAGTAGCTAGAGAAGATGGGACCTGAACCCAAAACTAGGTACCCTAAGAAAGGGTTGACAACGTGAACCCAAATAAATGTAAAACAACACCCATTGAGGCAAATGTAATGTAAGCAAATAGGGCTAGACCCATTGCCGTCACTCCTGTAGGGAAGAGAAAAGTGTAAAGTATGAACATAGGAAATTATCACGAATACATGAGGCTGTGTACCTAATGTCGAAGACCGTAATGTGGTATGCCAACAAATTGCACCAAACAATCCTGTGCAGGATAAGTGGGGAGCAAAACAGTTCCTTCATGATAGGGAGAAAACCATACATAGAAACTAAACTGTAACGACAGCCTTGTACACAATAGGCTTATAAATCGAAGAACATTCACCAATTTAGAGCGTCAAAGTTAAAGGGATGCCCGTAACAGCAACACTGTGTGACACGCCAGAGTACAATAATCTGTCAAAATTGCCTCTTTCCGGTTGAGATGTGCGTGTCACCGCAAACAATAAGACAGACGAGTCAAGAACAAGAGATTAATTTTTGGGATAATGTCTATACTTTGAAGAAACCGCCGAATAGAAGTGAAAAGTACAAACCAATTTTTTATAGAAGTTGGTAAATCCTATGACACATCATAGCAGCATAAACTATCCTCTGTGCGTTCTCTCTTTTTACCGCATGGCATGCAGCAAAGACGTGACTGGGCCTTCCGTCGGCACCAATTATTTACACTAGACTTCAACAAATAATCCAAAAATGGCGGCACGTACCCTGCACTGTGCTGGATGGCTCCTGGCAGGTTCATGTAGAAATGCACCCTTGATAAGTTCGGGAAGCTGCATAGCAACATAAACGACGACTCCAAGACTTCACGCGACAAGGAACAAAGGTAATAATGCATGCCCTGAAACCGTTTGAAGCCTTGAATTACCAACCGCAAATCAGTGATTGAACGTCCCAACCGAAACCAGGTCCCAGATGAGGGAAACAAACATTGTCAAAATCTGACTCACCAGCAATGTCCCGCTCCAGTCGATACAAACACAAACGTCGGCATAAAATAAACACCACAAACTTTCTTGCTTTGTCAGGAAAAAGGTCAGTCACCACATTGCCCGCAGTGACATACACACTCCAAGGCAGCTTGTTGCCAACATGTTGAGCAAGACCTTATCTTGAGGAAACGCATAGGCGTCGGCGAAGCGTGTAGAATTTCACACTTGTGTAACTTCAACCATGTAGAAATTATTCATTCTCATTTGGAAGCAACAACTGTGAGAGTGAATGTTCAAAGAGCATGCATTTCCTTTCTTGTAGACTGGAATGGTAGCCAAAATTCCAAAAGCTTTTTGGATGTCCTCAGGGTCATGCAGTGTGTGGCTTGAAATATACGTTACCCAAAGAATTTACAGGCCGTAAGTTGATGGGCTTAATGACTCAAGCAGTACTGGTTACACCAAAGTCCAAAATAAGTAATGTAGATGACCACAGCACACCTGGGCTTGGGCTGTCAGATGGTGTTGACACTGGTGGGGCTGAGTGGCGTAGTGCTTCATCTTCACAGGTTTCTTGTGGACATCTTCTGTTGTATGTAAAGTACTCCTTGCTTTCTCTTTGACATCTTTACTGTTCTGTGAAGCACTCCTTTGTTTCTTGTGAGCGTTTTTTTGTTTCAGTGGATACCTCCTCTTGGTAATGTATGTTGTGTTGCCAGCATCTGTAGATTCTGTAGGTAACTTCATCTTCAGGTCCTCTTTTGGCTGCCTGATCCTTCAAGTCCAGTTTTAACACGTAAGTAGTCACCAACTCGTCGCCAAAATAATGAAGTAATGAGGTCCACGCAAGTAGGATGTAGTTTCAGTAGATTTATTAAGTTCAATTACAGGTTGTTCAGTTCTTGTGAAGCAGCCCCACCAGGAGCAGCCTGCCTGCTGCTCAGCCCATTGTCCAACTGTCACATTTCACCTTACAGGCACCCAAAATTCTAATACGCATCACCACTCCAACATTCCATGCAGCACACAACACATTCACACTGGCTGAGCAGGTAGTAATATAATGGCAGGACATTCACATGAACAGGACACTACAGAGTGGCCGGACTGTCACCTCTCCAATCGCTACTGCTGACAGTACACAGGTTAGTGATACATTTTGACAGATTTGACATACAAACGGAAATGATGATGAGATGGAAGGGCCTGGAGAAGATCTTCCTATGGTGAAAGCTGCAGTAAAGGTGGATGGCTTGATCCCTGAAGTGGAGCCCCATGCTAGGGCACAGAGCAGTATGTCTTCTTGCAACCCGTCCTCCGAGCAGTTAGTGGAAAGGAGGCATGAGAGAGAGTTGAAGCAGCAGATGGCCCAGTTGAGAATGGAGGAAAAGGAACTGGCCATGAAGGAAAAGAAAATCTTATTGGCTGAGCTGGACAACAAGGCTAGACAGGTGAGCTCCAGCAGTAATGGTGGCAGCATACCTGCAGTGCCCTCTGGAGAAAAGAGGGCTCATATTCCTTAAGGTCTGGTGCTTAACTTTGTTGTGGGGGATGACATTGACAAGTGGTTCAAAGTTTATGCGTTTGCTTTACAGATGCACAGGGTACCTGATTATAATTGGGGAGGGGGAATTTGTGGAAGCACATCCCCAGTGAAGGGAGGGACACCCTACTGGCCCTAGAGAAGGGGGACAGGATGAGGTATCTCACCATGAAGGAAGTCCTTGTTCGGAAGTATGACCTTACCCCAGAGAAGTAAAGCCAGTAATTTAGTGAAAGTCATAAACTGGCCCATCAGACCTGGGGGGCTTGTGTGGATTCCTGTGGCAAGGCACTGGATGGCTGGATTAAGGGCAGTGAAGTAAAGGATTATCATGGGCTGTACAATTTGATTGCAAAAGAGCACATGTTCAGTCTTTTCTTTGCAGATCTGCACTAACACCCGATTGATCGCTCACTGACCCCTGAGAGCTTGCTAAGGATGCAGACCTCTGGGTGAGCACCAGGGTCCACAAGAATGTATCTGGAGGGGATTATCACAAGGATGCACAGGGTTCCCATCAAAAGAAGGATGGGGAGACAAAATATAAAAGTAAGGAGTTCTCTAAAGGCAGCAAAACCGATTCCACAGGTCAGAACTCCCAACCCCCAATTGAAAGAAGAAGGAGTGGTTACCTAACAACAAGCCCTCAGGGAAGGCACCCCGAGATGCTATGACTACCAACAAGAAGAGCATGTCAATGGGAATGCCAGGTGTCCCAAGTGGTCACAGCCACCACTGGTGAGCAGTCACTGGAGCAGGCTGGTGTAGCACTTGGGGAGGAAACTGTCCCAGTTAGTGAGAGTGGGGGGGCAGTGTAGACATTACCATAGTTTTCCTGAGTGATGGCGAGATGGTGCAGAGGACTCACATGCCTAGTAATACTAGGAAGTAGAGGCAGTGGGTCACCATCAATGGGCAGAGGATGGAGGCTCTGAGAGGCACTAGAGTCATCATGACAACTGTCAGGTGCCATCTGGTGACCTCACAGCAGGTAGTCCCTATTGCATTCCACCAAGTTGTTGCAGCCGACAACCATGTGAGTCACTACCCAGTGGCTCTTGTTCTGTTTGAGGGGGGGCTCAGGATCCTGGAGGATAGCTGTGAGTCAGTCTATGCCTGTGGATTGTCTGCTTGGCAATGTCCTAGAGCACATCATCAGGAAGGAGGTGGAGCTCAGGTCCCAATTGGAGATGTTAGAGTTGCTTGAGTTGCCCTCGAGGGTAGTCAGGAGTACCTGGAGACTGGAAGAATGGCCTAGGTGACAGCCAAAAAGAGGAAGGGCATGGTGCACAGGAGCACATGAAACCTGCTCCTGATACTCCCATGGTCCAGGAAGAGGCTGAACCTGAGAAGAATGCCACAAACCCTAAGGCCGAGGATGTTGTCACCCTGGGGAACCTTCTTGAGCTGACCAACTGGGAGCAGGAAGGAGGTCCCCTCAGGGAGGAGTTTTGCAAGGCACAGATGGATTGCCCTACTCTTGAAGGCCTGTGTTGTCAGGACAAGGCCCAGGCCCAGGCAGCTGGTGACACCTCTGGTGTTCACCTGATCTACTAAGAGTATGAACTCCTAAATAGCTAGTCTAAGGTTGAGCCTTGTCCAACACATGGTGGTCCCCCAGTGCTACAGGTCTTCCACCTACCTGGTGCTGGCTCACACTGTACACCTGGCAGGTCATGTCGGCCAGGACAAGACATCCGACAGGCTTGTCATGGGTCTCAGATGATTTCTGCAGGTCTTGTCCTACATGCCAGGCCAGTGGCAACTCAGGAGGTAAGTGCAAGGCTCCCCTACAACCTTTTCTTGTCACTGGCACCCCTTTGAAGGGTGGGCATCACATTGGTGGGATTGTGGACTCCAGACATCCACGGGCAAGAGGTTCGTCCTGGTCTTGGTGGACAAAGCCACCCCATACCTAAAGGCCATCCCTCTCAGGACAGTGACAGAGCCATCAGTAGCCAGGGCATTGATAGGGATATTTATCCCTGTGGGATTGCCCAACGTGGTGGTGTTCATACTGGGGTGCCAACTTCATGTCCGCCTACATGAAGGCCATATGGAAGGAGTGTGGGGTAGCCTACAAGTTCTCCACCCTTTACCACCCACAGAATAATGGTCTTGTTGAGAGGTTCAACAAGTCCCTCAAAAGCATTATTAAGGGCCTGCCAAAGCTCTTGAGGGGGTAGTGGGACGTCCTCTTACCATGACTGTTGTTTGGTACTGGGAAGTTCCCCAGACGTAGATTGGCTGCAGCACCTTTGAGCTTCTGTATGGGTACCCGGTATGAGGACTTCTGAATATGGTGAAGGAGGAGTGGTCACAAACTCCTAGGAAGGCCCCAAGGATGTGGTCAGCTACATGCTGGCACTCCTTACCCAGATGTAGCACTTATGGAAGCAAGCTAAGGTGACTCTAGAATCCAGACAGGCGGTCATGAAACAGTGGTATGACTAGAAGGCCATTCTGGTTGAGTTCAGCCTGGCCAAAATGTTTGTGAGATGGAGCCCGTGAAGCACCAGGCCTGCAAGGCCATTGGTCTGGGCCTCAAGAAGTAAAAAAAAGCAATAGTGAGGTCACCTACCTTGTGGACCTCCAAAATTCAAAGAAACCTTTAAAGGTTTTGCACGGAAACCTAACTTTGAGAGGTCTGAGTGAACCATGCTCCTGGTCATGGGTGATGGGCTGGAAGACGAATAAGTCCCCAACCTCTTTTCTTCCAAGGAGCAGGATGGTTCAGTGAAGAGCTTCTGCCTCTCCCCTATTCAAACCCCAGAGAACCAGAGAGACTGCCACTAGTTGTTGGGGCATTTTGCCTCACTGTTATCACAAGGACTCACTACATGGTGTATCCATGATATTGACAATGGGAACAGCACACCTGTGAAGAGTAAAATTTACCAGTTGTCTGATAAGGTGAGAGCTAGCATTAAAGAGGAAGTCTCCAAGATGCTGGATTTAGGGTTTAGTGATCCCTCAACAGACCTTGGTCCATCCTAGTAGTGTTGGTATTTAAGGCTTTCCCTTAAGGTGCCACCCCCAGAATTTAGGTTCTGTGTGGATTACGGGAGGCTAAATGCAGTCACCAAGACTGACATGCACTCAATACCCTTAGCTGATGAACTCATCGAATGTTTGGGAGCCACCAAGTTTTTCAGCATGTTTGACCTAATGTCTGAGTACTGACAGATTGGCCTAACTGTGGGGGCTAAAGAGAGGTCTGTATTTTCTATCCCAGAAGGTCACTTCCAGTTTTGGAGGGATGCCCTTTGGATTGAAGAACGCCCGTGCCACCTTTCAGAACCCCAATTTCTTTATCTGTGGGCAAAGCATTGATGTTCAACCTCAAAATTCAAAACTATTTAATTTTTAATGGTGTCTAAATTTACCATCCTGAAGGCCCTAGGAATTATTTTGTCCTAGAATTGCAGTCTCTCCTAGAGTTATGTATGGCATTTCAAAATGTCACTGTGTTGGGAGACTTCACTTTACACCTATATCTAGTTTTTAACAGTGACACAGGAAATATAATGGACTGTTGCAGCAGTTATGACCTCAGACAATTAGTTAATGAAACCACCCACAGGGCCAAATATATACTCAATGGGATTTTTTCTAATCATGAAGGGTTAAAGTTCAATTGAACACTACCCCTGCTTGGCCCAATCATAAATCAGTCTTTTGTAAACCCCCAAAACTTAGGAAAGATCTGCAGCCCTATAACGTAGAAGCTTTCAAATCAATACGCTCTTGGCGTACTATAAATAAATCGGTGTTAGAGGTGGCATTGAGAAAGGAGAGCGCACTATTCGATTCCAATATTGATATTGCTACATTCAATTTTACACGTTGGATAGACACTACAGTGACTCAGCTGCTTGTTCCTGAGAAAAAGGTAAAGAGTAATAGAAAGTGCCCCTCAGCTCCTAGGTATACCCCTGAACTGAGAAAATTTCAACAGAAATGCAGAGAGCTGAATGAAAATGGAAGAAGGAATATGATACAATGGAGAAAGCCAAATATTTAGTGGCTTGTAGTGAATATAAATCCCAGATAACTGTTGCTAAAAGTCAATATTTCTCAGGAAAAATAATATTGCCCTTTGATCATTGACCACCATTTGTCTTGCACTTGGTCGGGCCTAATTGCAGGTCATTTATCTGAACTGCTAAGTAAGATATTGGTGGTAGGCCAATATCCAAAGGCTTGGAAGAAGGCTTCAATCCTCCCGATCATGAAAAAGCCATCATTGGATCCAACAGATGTCAATAATTATCGTCCCATTTCACGACTGCCTTTTCCTGCTAAAATCTTGGGAAAAGCAATGAATGAAGACAAAACAGGCTACTTGGATATGAATAACATCAAACCCGTCCCAACTTGGGTTTAGACCGAACCACTTCACTGAATCAGCCCTAGTAGTTGCTACAGAGGAGATCCGCAGACACAGTGGAGCATGCAGTGCTCATCATACGGCTTGAAGGGATTGGGATCAGAGGTGTGGCCCTAACCCTAATCAGCTCCTTCTTAGCCGACAGGGAACAAACAGACCAGATCTGGACATAGGCATGACAGAATGCTTTTGACATCCTGAAGGAGGCCAAGTGCACATAATTGTGCTCAAGGACCCCCCAAGGAGTTTATTATACATACCAGAGGCACTCACAAACATTTTCCCAAAGTTTGGTCTGTGATGTGACCGAGGGCCGCATTGATGCTAGCAGGGTGGCAATCCAGGGGGTAGTAAGGTGGGTGTAGGGGAAGCAAAGCATATACATCTAGTTGCTGAATTGCACAATGGGAGAACAGAAAACCTTGGATTAATCCCATATTCTACACTTTACCAAAATGTGTTTCATTTATTAAACTATAATGTTGTTCATTGTTAGACTGCCATGCTTGGCGTGTTTTCCCCCGGTCTTTTTGCATATGACCTTCTGTTTTTGAATGTGTGCTGCATTTCGTTTTTGTTGGTTTTAGGTCTCTGTGCACTTTACCACTGCTGACCACTGCTAAATTGCACATTCTCACTGTGTAAAATGTATCTGTAACTGGTTTATTCATAGTTGGCTTATTTGATTTACTAGTAAATCCCTAGTAAAGTGCACCCAGTGTACCCAGGGCCTGTAAATCAAATGCTATTAATGCAGCACTGATTGTGCAAATCACAGCAGTAGCCCTGCAAACATATCTCAGACCTGCCACTGCAGTGTCTTTGGGTGTAGGTTTAAACTGCCATGTCAACCTCGCAAGTACAGCCACTTGTCAGGCCCAACCCTTTCCTTTTACTACATGTAAGGCAACCCTAAGGTAGGCCAAAGGCAGTCCCATGGGCAGGGTGCAGTGTATTTAAAAGTTGGGACATGTACTGGTGTGCTTTACAGGTCCTGATAGTGAAATACTCCTAATTTCGTTTTTCACTATTGTAAGGGCCATCTCTTTCATAGGTTATCAAAGGAGCTGCCTTGTTACCTCTTACATGTGTAAGTTCTGGTTCAGAGGCAATAGAGATTTGGAGATTGGGGTCCCTGAACTCACAATTTAAAAATACATATTTTAGTGAAGTTGGTTTTTAAATTGTGTGTTTGAAAATGACACTTTCAGAAAGTGAGCATTTTTCTTGATTTACCTTTCTGTGCCACTGCCTGCTTGTGGAATCTACCTCCGAGGAGGGTGACAGACAGATGGGATGTTTGTGCATTCACTCTAGACAGCCACACAAAGGGAGCTGAGGTCTGCCTTATATATACTTATATTTACAACAAGGGGTGGTGAGGGACAGAGTCTCTGAATTAAGCAGAAAGCTCTCACCCAGTCAAGAGATCAGGGCTAGATCCAACGCCGTTTTTTAGCTCACTGCACCATCCCAGTTTCAGAACCTGGCTGTATGCAAATTAGTCTGTTCCTGTCCCAGTGCATGATGGGAACAGGGCAAACCAAACTACAAAAGCCAATTCTTACACTGGGAAGGAAACAAACTCCCGGGGACCGGTTTCTGGCATTACAGCCGTCTTCGGCCCGGTTTGCTTGAATCCTGATGGTGCAATGAGCAAGGGTCTCACATCTGAGAATACCCTTCCACGCTTAGGGTGGACAAAAATATTTACAACAAGGGGTGGTGAGGGACAGAGTCTCTGAATTAAGCAGAAAGCTCTCACCCAGTCAAGAGATCAGGGCTAGATCCAACACCGTTTTTTAGCTCACTGCACCATCCCAGTTTCAGAACCTGGCTGTATGCAAATTAGTCTGTTCCTGTCCCAGTGCATGATGGGAACAGGGCAAACCAAACTACAAAAGCCAATTCTTACACTGGGAAGGAAACAAACTCCCGGGGACCGGTTTCTGGCATTACAGCCGTCTTCGGCCCGGTTTGCTTGAATCCTGATGGTGCAATGAGCAAGGGTCTCACATCTGAGAATACCCTTCCACGCTTAGGGTGGACAAAAATATTTACAACAAGGGGTCGTGAGGGACAGAGTCTCTGAATTAAGCAGAAAGCTCTCACCCAGTCAAGAGATCAGGGCTAGATCCAACACCGTTTTTTAGCTCACTGCACCATCCCAGTTTCAGAACCTGGCTGTATGCAAATTAGTCTGTTCCTGTCCCAGTGCATGATGGGAACAGGGCAAACCAAACTACAAAAGCCAATTCTTACACTGGGAAGGAAACAAACTTCAGGGTATACTCAGACATGAGTCCCTTTCTCACTGCTCCATCAGGATTCAAGCAAGCCGGGCCGAAGAAGGCTGAAATGCCAGAAACCGGTCCCCGGTAGCTTGTCTCCTTTCTGGTGAAGAATTGGCTTGGCAGTTTAGTCTGCCCTGTTCCCATGATGCACTGGGCCAGGGACAGACTGATTTGCATATAGCCAGGTTCTGAGCTGGGATGGGGCAGTGAGATAAATAACGGTGATGGATCAAGCCCTGATCTTTGGACTGGGTAAGAGTGGTCTGTTTAACTCAGACACTCTGTTCATCACCACCCCCTTTTCTAAATCGTTTTTGGCCACTATAGGTGTGGCAGGGTATACTCAGACATGAGTCCCTTTCTCACTGCTCCATCAGGATTCAAGCAAGCCGGGCCGAAGAAGGCTGAAATGCCAGAAACCGGTCCCCGGTAGCTTGTCTCCTTTCTGGTGAAGAATTGGCTTGGCAGTTTAGTCTGCCCTGTTCCCATGATGCACTGGGCCAGGGACAGACTGATTTGCATATAGCCAGGTTCTGAGCTGGGATGGGGCAGTGAGATAAATAACGGTGATGGATCAAGCCCTGATCTTTGGACTGGGTAAGAGTGGTCTGTTTAACTCAGACACTCTGTTCATCACCACCCCCTTTTCTAAATCGTTATATATACTTATGGCACATCACCAGGCATGGGTCTTCCAGGAACCAGGGTGGTGGGAGGAGTTCTTACTGACACCTGAATAGTTCTGTGCCTGCCCTCGCATAAAGCTGTCTCCAACCCCATGTAGTGTGTCTGGAGACAGGTCTTGTGCCCTACAAAGACTTTCCTCTGACGTTTGCCTACTTCAAAAGCAGAAATTGTATAAGTATTGGAACTGTGACACCATAACATCAGAACACTTTTGGACTAAAGAACATTCTGCCAGGAAGAGGAGCTGGATGCTGTAGGAGGGACTGACACCCTGCCTATTGCTTTGTTGTGCTGGCCTGCTCCTTGCTGTTTCTGTTCTGGGAGTGAAAGGGCTGGACAATGCTTTCTACACCCTGCCCCAAGTTTCTCCAAGGGTTTGTGTGTGCTTGCCTCCTGTTCAGAAGTCTCAGGGCCATCAAAGACTTAACCTAACAGTGCCTGGGGTCTTTTGCAGATAGCCCTGGCTTGCCAAGTGATGTCAAATCCAGTTCCTAGGCCCTTGGAAGTATATTTGTGTGATCTAAGAAGAAACCTATGCATTAGCTCTCAATCACCCGTTTTTCTGATGCAGTACCATTGGGTGGCTGAAAAATCAACACATTGCTGTTGCAGCTAAAGAATCAATGCAGTACCTGCAGTGCGGCTGAAAGATCACCACAGCCCGAGTCCCAAGCACCCTGTCTCCAACGTCTGTGGCACCCACCCTGACACAGGCCCTGCTGTGCGGCTGAAAAATTAATGCATCACCTTCTTCGCATCTGTGAAAGTGATGCAGTGCCTGCTCCACAACCGCCGTATCGACACCGCACGTCTGGTTTTTAGACACATCGTCCCTGGGTGGTGGTTTCCTCATTAACATGGCACAGCAAAAGGAACAGAGGCTGCATATCCGGAGATCGACGCTTCACCTCCCATCACAATAAGGAACCAATGCATCACCTTCCCTGCCTTACAGTAAGTAACCAACGCATCAGCTCCCCTGCGCTGCAGTAAGGAACCAATACATCATCTCCCCTAGGAGTAAGTAACTAACGCATTGCTTTGCTTTTCCAGCACCCCACCTCCCCTGCGCCTATTTTCGTCTTTGATTTTGATGCATCCCTGGTGCTTTGTGCTAAAAGTGACGCTAAAAGTGATGCATTCATAGATGCATTCAGTGCCAAGACACCCCAGGGTATATGTAGCTCTCTACAAATATTCTAACATAACATACCATAACACATTCCTATAAACTAAACTGCTTTTAACATTTTTAAAGTGATATCTTTACTTGCAAATGTTGTATTTTTGTTGTTTTGGTTTTGTTTCATTCAGATAAATATTTGTTATTTTTTCTAATCTGGCGTGGATTCTGGCTTTGAAAATTAAGGTGTTCCTAGAGTTAAAGTGGTGCAGGACAACCTAGTACTACCTTTCTTTAACTTCAAGTAACTTTAAATAAAAGCTTGCCTGTATAGTTAACATATTTTGTAATGTTTTAATTTTAGTACTAAGGTGAAATGGTTCTGCATCTTAGTGAAATACACTGTTTGAATTTTGAAGCAACCTTATCATGTTTTTAGACTTTTGCTGCAAGATGGCTTGGAAGGTGTTCCTGGAGTTATTGTGGTGCAGGACAACCTAGTAACTTCCTTTCTTTAACTTCAAGTAACCTTTAAATAAAGGCTTTCCTGTATATCTAACATCTTGTGCTGAGTCGAGTTAACAGCAGCCTTGTGCTGCTGTTGATCATGGGGTGCATGTAAAGGTCAAGATGTCTGCATGAGGCCCCCGGGCCATACGTCTCAGAGTATGGTGTCGTGGCTGTGCTCTCACAGCTAAACAAAGATGTCCTGGATCAAGCTGTAGTCTTCATCAATAGGAGGTTACTTCCTTGAGAACACTCGGGGAGTACAGGAGTTAGGGAAACGTTTTCAGTGGTCTGGGCACCGAAGAAGGTGAGACCATACATGTTTTGTGTTCACCTCTTGGTTCAGACAGACCACACCCCCTCAGAAAGTCAATGCAGATGAGGGGTGGAAATCCCTAACTGTTGACGTGGTACAGCTCTCTACAGGGAATGAACTTTACGGTGGTGCACCATCCTGGAACAGACCACGCCAATGATTTTTTTTAAATTTGTTTATTAGATTTTAACAGTTTGAATACAGAGAAGCAGACCGCACCAATGATGATGGTGTCTCTTGGTTTTTCCACCTTAGTAAAGAGAACCCCCTCCTGGGGTTGGGTAGTTCTCCCCACTTCTAGCTGGGGGGACACATGTGAAACCTGGCATACTTGACATGGTTTTTCCCCAAACCTTTTGCCTTTAGATCTCCTGTTTTTGCTGACTGTGTTTTTGCTTGCCGTATGCCTCTGCACACTTTACTACTGCTAACCAGTGCTGAAGTGCTTGTCGTTTTTACTTAATACATGTTAGATTGGCTTATACGCAAATGGCATAGCTGATTTACTTTTAAGTCCTTAGTAAAGTTGCAGTACCTGTGCCCAGGGCCTGTAAATTATGAGAAACACAATCTACTAGTGGTTCTGCAGCACTGATTGTGCCACTTACTCAAGTAGTACTTTAAACATGTGTCAGGGCTGTCATTGTAGCCTGTGTCTCTGCAGTCTAAACTGCCATTTTGACCTGGTAAAATATTTTTTGACACATATAAGTCACTCATAAGGTGGGCCCGGGACAGCCCATTGGGCAGGATGCAATGTATTTAAAAAGTGATACTTTTAAAAGTTTTACACATGTCCTGGTAGTGAAAAACTCTCATATTCATTTTTCACTACTGCAAGGCCTACATCTCTCTATGCGGTAACTTTAGAATAACCTTATTACATTTAATCGGCAGTAATTTCCAAATGTCAACTGGTGACTAGTTCATGTTTGGTGTCTTTGGAATTGTAATGAAAAATCCTAACCACACTTGGTCCCTGTAGTTGACCTGCGCTCCATTGCGGTCAGGCTTAACTTGCAACTTTGACCAGGTCCTGCATGACCAGATTTCCACAGTTGACGCTTTGTGCTTTTTGGTGCTATTATCACTAAAATCGTTAAAATTGCATATCTCCAGTTTTACCGATTGGATTTTTGTTTTTTGGTCTTGTTTTAGCTATTAAATATTTTGGGCCTCATTTTTGAAAAGTGACGCATCGCTGCGAGAAAACAGCTATGCGTCACTTTTCGTTGCGCCCTCCTTGCAACACCAATGATGCATTATATTTACAGTATGACGCATCATGTCGCAAGGAGTTACAGATACGTCAGTATTTCAGTATTTCCGATGTATCTGTAGGCGCAAAAATGACACATTGCTGGAGTGTGTCACAAAAGTTACGTAACTTCAGCAATGGGTCATTTCACATGGGCAAGTCCCATGTGAAATGTGCCTGCGTCAGTCTTATGCCTGCCATGAGGCAGGCGTAAGATATTGATGCATTTGCGTCCTAGAAGTGGCGCAGTGAATTATACTGCATCACTTCTACGACCCTTTCTTGCGCTGGAACGCCCCCGCATACATTATACCTGGCGCAGGGGTTTACAAAGGGAGGCGAATTTTTTACGCCGCTGGTGCGTGACAAAAAGTGATGCACCGGTGGTGCAAAAGCGACGCAAGGGCTCATAAATGAGCCCCTGACTTTTTTTCTCACTTGGTGTGGAATCCTTTTATTCATTTATTTTTGAGTTTTATAGAGCACAAACTTGACCCGTTAGGGTATCAGAGTGCTTTACATAGTCAGGGAGTTGTACAGTGGGCAGGGAATCACAGAAGTACAAATGGATGCAAGGAACACAAGGTACAGTTAGCATTACAATAGCAGAGGACAATGGGAGGGAGGAAGGATACAAAATATGGTTAACATTATAGTTGTTGAAGGTAGACCCCGGGTTTCACGGTGGGGCGAAAGGTCGACGGAAGGAGGCAATAGTCTCTGTTGGCATTATGGGACAGGGTTTAGATGAGGAATTTACTCATGAGGAAGGATTTGGCCTCCTTTTTGAAATGTGCAACAGAGGGGATTCTTCTGATGGAGAGTGGGAGTGAGTTCCATATTCTTGGCGCAGTCCCAGTGAACGTCCGATTATATGTTTTTATAGCTCAGGTGGATTCTGGCAGATTTCACCATCGAGCTGATCTGGTCTCGCATGTTCAAGTTGCAGTCCAAGGTTATTCCCAGCGATTTGGCCGAGTTCACAATGGTCGGTGGACAGTTTAAGGCTGTGATGGCCTTAATCCAAGTCTGAGTTTCAGGGTCAGTTTTAGGAGGGGAAATGAGAAGAAATTCAGTTTTCTTTGCGTTGAGTTTGAGTTGATTGGAGGCGAGCCATTGGACGCTCTGCTCCAGGGCCTCATTCAAGGAGAGAACCTCCTCGAGAGATGAGATTTTGATGTAGACCTGAGTGTCATCAGCGTACATATGGTAGGAGATATTTGCGGTGCAAAGGACTTCGGCAAGTGGTTCTAGATAAGGGTTGAAGAGAGGGGGACAGCGTGAGCCTTGAGGGACTCCTACTGTGACTGAAGAGGGAGCGGACAGGATGCCGTTGATTAGGAATCTCTGAGATCCGTTTTGGATAAAGGAACTAAACCATTCAAGGACGGTACCATCTAGTCCCATCCGAAGTTTTAGACGTTCGAGAAGTTTCCCATGGTTGACTGTGTCGAAGGCAGAGGATAGGTCTAGGAGGATTAAGAGACAGGTTTTGCCTTGGTCAAGGGCTTGGAGGGCATCATCGAAGATGTGGATCATGGTGGTTTCAGTGCTGTGTCCCGGCCTGAATCTAGATTGGAAGTCATCGAGTAGGTGGAAGTTGTTGATATGACGACTAAGCTGCAGTTGCACACATTTCTCCAGCACTTTGGCTAAGAGAGGGATGGTGGAAATAGGTCTGAAATTGTCAGGTGAGGCTGGATCCAGAGACAGCTTTTTCAGAATGGGGAGGACTTGGCCCACTTTCAGGGAGTCAGGAATTGATCCCTGCCGGAGGGAGGCATTAATTATCGTAGTCCAGCTAGAAATAATGGATTGGGTGATGGTAGCTAGGCATTTAGAGGGGAGCGGGTCGTTGAAGTGGTTGTTCGGCTTTAGGGTAGATAGCATTTTTGAGACAGAGTCTTCGTCGTAGAGTTTGAAGTTGGTCCAGTGTGCTTGGGTCTTGGGTGAAGCCTGTTGGGGCGGCGTGGGTGGAGGAGGGATGTCTTACTTTATTACAGTTTGAAGTGTTGCACAAATCCCGTACACATTGCCTCTAAGTTAAGTCCGAGAGCTCTGTGACAAGCTACTTGAGGGTTAAGTACAGGTTAATTTAGTGTTGGCTTGTTCATCACTTTGACATGGATTGTGGTGTCTGCTTGACCAGGGCTCACACCCCATTCTACCAACAACCCAATTTCTTACACCCATGGTGCAGTAGCTGGGCTTTCGACCACCACTCAGGTTACTAGCTTCCCGACCCTTCAGCACCTTTCTCAGGCACTAACAGCATGACACAGAATAATTAACTAAATAAATACACATTTTTTCTAGAAGTGCGCACATCCACCTTGATACAGTTGCTCAGCCAAACAGGCGCCCACCCGTTCTGCCACGTGACCATTTGCGCATTGCCCACAGCAGCTCCTTGCTCCTGACTCTCCCATTCATTGCACAACAGGAGCCCCATTAAACTCTAACACAAATTCTGTGTTTTGTCTTCCCTGTATGGTACGAGTGATGTCAGTGTTTTATGTCACAGTGATCTCATACAGTTACATGGACCGATGAGCTCCTGCAATGACGGTGTGTTCAGCTGCTCCTTGGACTCCTTGGGGCATTTAGCAGCTACAGCACAAATGGAATAAAGAACCTACATTTTATGCCTTTTCCTACTCTGTGACAGTGTACACGGTAATGTAATGCTCCTTTCCATTGCTCCTTTGCTGAAAGTGGTTAATAGATGAGGCTTCATAATTAATGGTCATGCCTTCCACCCAGGGCCAGCTCTAGGGTGGTGCAACCGGTGCCACCGCATCGGGGGCTGACTTCGCATGTGACGCCTGTTTGGTGTTTGCTAGTTTATATTGTGCTTAAAAGCACCTGCTGCCATGGTCCTGGTCTCTAGCAATGTTCAGGCAGCACTTAAAATGTCAAGAAAACTCTGCTGATTAATTTTCTTCCAGGCGAGATCGGAGTTTTGTCCAATAGACGTTTTGGCTCGTAGAAGTTTTGATTCATGGTAAGGTAGCGCAGAGGGTTAATATGCTTGCAACAAAGAATATGTACCATGCATATAACAAAGTGAATGTAATGTAAACAGGTTAGAAGTTATTGCTTTTGTCGGAGACTTCCTTTTGTTAGTTGCAGGTTAAAGTGATCTATTAACTGTCATCAAAGGACTGCGTGCAGCCTTCAAGGTATAGATTAGAGTGTATGGACTTTCATTATTCTAATGTTGCGAAAAGGGTTCACTTGGGTACAAATCAGTTCTTGTTATTAAAGAGAGCATCAATCCATTGTGTTACATTTTAAAATCAGAGTTTGTGATTCTCCAGACCAAGTACTCTTCAACTAAACTGCTTACCAATATGGATTTAAAAACAAAATTATATCATTTATAGAGCGCATGAATCACCCCAGTCGGGGAATCTCCTCCCTGTAACAGTCATGGACAACCAAAATGGGAAAGATCATAACAGTGAGGTTTTTAGCACCTTTTTGAAGGATAGGTAGTTGGTGCAGAGAAATAGGTGGATGTGCAGTTGGTTCCAAAGTAATGGAGCCAAATAAGAAAAGGATTTACCCCCTAGTCTAGCCTGTTTTATGCGAGGGATGAGGAGGAGATCTTTAGACCCTGAGCGAAGGGGCCTAGTGGGAGTGTGTCTGACCAGCTTGTCCAACATATATCTAGGTCCCATATTGTTCAGGGCTTTAAACACCATGCAGCAAATCTTGAAATGTATTCTTTTGCAAATGGGTAACCAATGCAGTTTACAGAGTAGGGGGAGTAAAGCTGTTCTGGGGGGGGGCGTTGGTGACTAAACGGGCTGCCGTATTCTGGACTACCTGCAGTCTGTTTAAGGAAGATTCCTTGGCTGATAATAACAAAGCTTTTCAGTAGTCCAGATGGCTTAAGACCTGGGCTTGTATCAGGGTTTTTCATGTGGATTATGGGAGTAGGGGGAAGACTTTGCGAAGAAGGCTTAATATATGAAAGCCTTCCCTAGTGGTTGAGGTAGCATGCTGCTCCAGGATAAGCTTCTGGTGAATTTGGACCCCTAAGTTCTTTACTACTTGTTTTGGGGATCGGGCCGGGCCCAGTTCTCCTGGCCACCAGCTGGGCAACCACCTCGTTACTGCTTCTTTGAATAACATAACTTCTGTTTTCTCAGCGTTTAATTGAAGGAAGTTGTTGTTACTCATCCAATCAGTGATGGTGTTCATGCCCTCAGAGAAGGTAGCCTGAATATTTGTGTTATTCTTGTCAAAAGAGAGAAGCAGTTGTGTGTCGTAGGCATAGGAAATTGGTATGAACCCTTAAATTTCTCAATAGAGATGCAAGCGGTGTAACATAAATGTTAAATAAGGTAGGCTCAGACATGAGCCCTGGGGTACACCCTTAGAGATATTGTTGGTTTGTTACATGAAAGGACCAAGGTTGATGGTTTAGTGCGTTCCCCTGGATGCCTATAGCTCTGAGTCTCTCCAGCAAAATCTGATGGGAGATGGTATCAAAAGCTGCAGACAGGTCAAGCAGTATAAGAAGCACTGCCTGACCATTGTCTGCAAGCATTCGGATGTTATCTGTGACTGTCAGCAGTGCCGATTCCATGCTGTGTCTAGGTCGAAATCCTGACTGTGATTGGTCCAGGCAATTGGAGGATTCTATGTATGCAGACAGGTGTTTGTTAACGTGCTTCTCTAGTTGTTTGCTTTGCAGAAAAAGTAGTGAGATGGGGCGATAATTAGTGATAACATCAGGGGGCAGTTTGGCATTTTTCCTGGTAGCCAAGATCTGTGCTGCTTTCCACTCCTTGGGGAGCCTGCCTTCCTTTAAGGAGCTATTTAAAATGGAACAAATGGGGGCAGCAAGCTGATTGGCAAGCGAGCCGGAGATCTTGGCTGGAATCAGGTCTAAAGGGGAGACAGATTTGGTCATTTTTAATAAAGATTCAGTTTCCACTGGGGAGAGTATAGGCAATTCCTCAAGTTTATTGGTTCTAGTCGGGATAAAGGGTGGGTTCAGATATGTGCCTTAATTGGGAGCCATTGTTCGAATTTATCTTGTTATAGATATTATCTATTTTTAATGTGAGATATCCTGCAATGGTGTCACATAGAGTTTGAGATGGCGCCTCTTCTGAGTTCAGTGAATTTAGTCTTTATTGTTTAGTTAATTAAAACCATAACAAATTTCCTTTACAATACTCAGCCAATGTTAAAATGAAATCGCATAAAAAGAGAAGTAAAAAAAAGATTACGTTCCAATGAGGTAAAAAAATCCTAATGATCATTCTCCTGAAAACTAAAATTAGAATAAAAGAAAGAAGAAACAAGAAAATTGTCCATTATCATAATAAGACTTAAGGATTAAATTGCTTTCAGGCATTTTTCGAATGCCAGCAAGAACTTTATCATCTTACAGTTTGTTTGTGGAGCAGTTGAGTCCAGGCAGTCAATGACTGCAGTCCTGCAAGTGCGTAGTCTCTTAACCAGAAAACTGTTCTTTAAGAAGAGCGTTCACTCCCGGTTCAGCTTCTTACAGTGGCATATAATATGAATGAAATCTTCCTTTATGTTACCACAAAGGCGACAGGCAACAGATACAGAGTGTTTCCAGGCTGGCTCATCGGCCAAGGTTGGATATTTGCCAAGTCTCGAAACCATCAACCTTTTTTTAATAAAGACAGAATAGGTTGAATCCAAATAGGCCGCGGGAGTAAGTAATTTGTAACTATTGATCACAGCCCATGAATGAGAACGATGTGAAAAAATTTCTTTATGAATGGTCAATGAATGAAATTTGGCTGCTTTATGTATTGCCTGCTTAAATGAATTAAATGGCACATTTTTTTCCCAGAGATTTGCAGAGCATGTTAACTCCAACGCACTGGACAAGAATTTGTTTGCCTCAGATTTTTTTTGTATTTCCAATTCCTGCCATAGAAATTTATTGAGATTATTGTCAATGGCATTCTTCTTTATCCGGTACCACACCTTGATGCAAGTATAAAGTCTTCCCACTGATTCGTTCATAAGACCGAATTCTAGACGTGTTTGTGCTGGTGAAGCAGAGCTGGGAAGTTGAAATACCCTTTTGTAGATTTTAGTAATTAGGTTGTTTAAAAGAACAGAATCCTTACCATGCATTGCTACACTTGCATAAGCTAAGGTGGGAAGAGCTTTGCTAGCAATCACAGTTAGTAGTGGCTTTAGCGATGGACCTTCCAATTTTTTTGACAAAGTGCTACATGCAAAAATTGAGGGTCCTGCTCTTTGTGTCAGATAATTTTTCTGGTCTTTTAAGGCAAGCTTATCGTCAATGAAATATCCTAGATATTTATAATTTGATACCCTTTCCAACTTTTTTCCTTCTATGCAGTTGTTGTAATTTCTTGATCGTCGGTTGGTAATTAACATTGTTTTGGTTTTGGATAAATTAAGGGACAGCTTGTTTACGGACAGATAAACAGAAAGTTCTGTTAGCATACTGGACAAACCAACTTTTGTTAGACTCATAAGCACGATGTCATCGGAGTATGCCAGATGTGTGAGTTGTAAATTGTCTAATTTCAGAGGGTGTGCATTGCAGATATTTATTTTGCCAGAAAGGTCTGAAATAAATAGGTTGAATAGATGTGGAGCCAGGATGCAACCCTGTTTTAAACCGGTGGTTGTAAACACTTTTCTTGATAAGCGGGATCCATCCCCTAATTTTACTTGCGTCCAGGTGTCTGTATAGAATAGCAACAGGCCCCTTAATATACTCTCCGGTATGTCCCATGCTCTCAGTTTTGCCCATAATAGGTCCCGATCCACACTGTTGAAGGCTGCTTGTACATCTATAAAGCACCACTTCAAGTCCTGTTTGGTACACTGACATTTTTCGGCTATCATTGTAATGGATAAAATGTTCGAAATTGTTCCGATCCCTTCTCTAAACCCAGTTTGGTTAATTGGGATCAGCTCTCTCTCTCCTGACCAAATTACCAGATCTTTTAAAAGTAGCGATGCAAAATATTTCACTTCAACATCCTGCAACGCTATTAATCAGTAATTGAGTGGATTGGTTCTTTCACCGCCTTTGTATATGGGCATAATTATGGAGCCTTGCCAGCTTTCCGTAACTAGGTTATGCATTTGCACATCTGCGAAGAGTTCCTCAAGAAGTAAGCTCCAATATTCGGGTGCATTTTTGTAAGTAGCTTGCAGGATGCCATTAGGCCCCGGTGCCCCATTACTTTTGCCCTTTTTAATGATTTTTATTATCTCCTCTGCAGAGTAAGTGCCATTCGCAGCAACCGAGATTGATGTTTTACATTGGTTGGTTGTTAGTAGGTGGCTGCAACATTCTTCCTCAGTTATCATTTTATGATGATGTTTCAAAGTGAGTTGGTTCCCCTGGGATTTTTATTGAATTTTCTTTCAATTTTAACGATAGAAAAGTGGCCCATTCGCTTTCCTGCACATTCGATGTGAGAACATTCAGAGGTCTTGTTAATTGATTTATAATCTTCCAAAAAGTATTTGAATTCGGGATTTTGGAGCTAAAGAGCAATTTAATCCAAAAACTCTCATTTATCCTTTTTTTAAACTCACAGACCGTCTTTTTATATAAACTTCTTAGTGCAAGAAAAGAATCCAATTGACGAGCATCCTTGTCATTCGACTGCAACTTCTTACGAGATCTTCGCAGATCCCTTCTTCAATCTTGCAATTCCTTCGGCAATTTGCTATTTAGGCCGACTCTCTTGGCCTTTGTATCTGGTAATTTCATTTTTTTCTTTAGGTTCTCCAGAAAGAGGGTCCATGCTTGTATTTTGTTCATTGGGACATTGCCTAAGTTATTCATCGTGTCCTCTATTATCGAGAACCACTCGATTTTATTTGAGTTAGACCAACTTATGCGTTTTTGATTAATTGTACATAATTGACCTTCTAGTATATATGATGGTTGGAATCTTTCCATGCAGAAGTTGAATTTAGTATGATGCATCGCATGATCACTCAGGGGTGTATATTCAATATAGAAACTAGTTAATAAGGGGATTAACGAAAGACTTACAATTGTATAGTCCAATATTGATTGAGCACGCGGACCATAGAAGGTTTTTTTCGGCGGTCGGTCTTCGTCCGTTCTTCCATTCAGGACGCGAATGCCTAGATGCTCTAAATCTGTAACCAATTTAATGCCTAATGGATCCGTTCGAATCCTTACCCCGCCTTGTATCTGTTGTGGAAAACTCAAGTGCATATTTTCTGCTGTTAATATTTCATCTTCCTCTGGGGAATATATCAAGTTGGAATTAAAGTCACTGGTTATTATTATGTTCCACGATTGCTCAGTGCTACGAAGGCCCGTTATTTCATTGCATAATAAAGCATTTTTTATCTTTTTCACTCGAAATTTAGGTTGAGTGTAATAATTAATCAGGATTGTCGTCATGGTATTGGTTATGGTTTGTCCTGATAATTTAATTAATTGAATGCTTAGATCGGTAGATTTAAGCTGTTCTAAATAAATTTTTAATGCTGTTGACACATAGACTGAAAGGCCATCAATGGCTCGACCATAGTTTTTACATTTTTCAGCGGCTACCGTATAGTGGATGAATCCAGCCAACGCAATTTCTTCTTGCAACCATGTTTCTTGCAAGGCCATTATATCGCAGTTAGCCCAACCATCTAAGGCTAAACCATCCAGCAACCTATCCTTTAGCTCCGGCAATATTCCATGATAGTACGTGTATGCCATCCTTGGCTACATGATTCACCTTTTCTCTATTTGGTCAGTTCTTCCGCTTATCCTTTAGCACGCTGGGAAGCCATTTCCAGGGATCTTTTAATAACCGTGATTCCCCGCCTTTATCTACTTCCGTTCCTTCCTGGGTAAGAGCTCTGTCGCTTCTACCTTTGGCATTATATAAAATCTTGTAGACGGACTTTTGGGGAACAAATTCAACCAATTTCCTAGTGAATTGCAAACTACAAGGTTTCTTTAGAGGAAACGGATAACGTGGGGTAGTGGGCTGTGATAGTTGGATGCCCCATGATAGAAATAGGTCTGATCTCTCTAATATTGATTGCACTATCCCAGGGGTTTTCCAAGTGGTCAGTGTTTGTTCATTTGTTATATCCTTGACCCCTCTTAGAAATTGAACCTGTTCTAAATCTGTGGATTTAATATCTCTTAGTTCCGTGATTTCAGCCATTAGTTTCAGGATGTTGCTCCTATTCAATATATCATGACAACCCTGTGTTTTGTACTCTGGAGTCCAGATTATTTGATGACGATCGTCACCTGGCTTAGGAGAATCTATCCTTGCTCTTTACCATCTATCGATTTGGTTGCATGTGTTCCTTATTTGCTATGCAGAAGCTTAATTTGCCCTGAATCATTCTGCTATGAGTTTCTAGCGTTAATCTTCGATTATCAGTCATATCTTGGGCTCCCATTTCTAACGCTATTTGTGGTGAAGAAACTAGCATTATCTTTTTCCCTACTTCAATGACATGTTCCGTATGTAATTGACTGATGGTGCAGTCTGGTACCCCATGTTTACCAGCTATGTGATTTGCAACTTGCGGAATTTGAAATTTTGATATTGTTGTTATGCCTGTTGATTGTGTTTGCCCCTCCATGTTCTTATTTGCCAGAGGAGGAACGATGTCTTGAGGAGGCATGCTCTTCTGAGTAACTTTTGACTGCGTGATCACTTTAGAATAAGGATCACCATTTTTTCCCCAAATCGCAGTTTTGTTGGGTTTTGTGTCCGAGTTGCACACTTTAGGAATAATAAATGCTTAAAGGACCTGGAATAAAGCGTTGGGAGTGTTATCTGCCTGATCAAGTTGATTTGCAATATATATTTTGCTTGCGATTTTCAAGCTGCTGTGGTATTTGGTCTGGGCAGATTTAAATCGTTCTCTATCATGGGGATCATGTGTGCGTTGCCACTGTCTCTCTAATTTCTTGCACTGACTTTTTTCAGTTCCGAGATTGGGAGTGTATCAAGGGGTCCGAGGGCGTTTAGGGACCGCAGGGTAATTTTGAGGGGTACCAATGTGTCTATAGTGGTTTTCATGCTTGACCGAAAGGCTGTTAGACGTTTTTCTACCATGTCGGAGTCCAAATTCTGTGGTGGTACAAAGGTGTCTTTGAAGAGAGCGGGCGTCAATTTGTGCCACTGTCTGTAACTCCTAATATTTTCCATTTTAGGGGCTTTGTGCTCTATAGATCCCACAATACTGAATTGGATTTTTGAGTGGTCTGACCATATAAGGGGTCATGTTGTTCTGCAAACAATGTTGAAAGAGCTTGAAAGGACTAAATCTAGCGTGTGTCCTGCTACATGAGAAGGTTCATTATTGATTTTGGTCAACTCAAGTGCAGTTAGCTCTGTCAGAAGGGAGGTAGCGTACAGGATCCCTAAGGTTTTTGCTATGAACATTCAGATCACAGAGAAGCAGAAAATTGTTAGAGGAAATAACATAAGGGGAAATCAGGTCCATGAGTACGGTGACGGAATCAAGGAGTGGTCCTGGGGGTGATATAAATACCAGGGCTCCTTTCCAGCTAAGTTGAGTGTGTAGGTCTATTATAAACACAAGAATTTCAATTGTTTCATTGATTAATTGATCTAAAACTGTAACTTTTATGGGATATTTGTAGATGATAGCTACCCCTTCCCCCGCCCTATGTGGTCTATCCAGTTTTTTTGAATGTGATAGCCATCGGGTAATGCAAGTGCAATTGCTGGATTGGAAGATGGCCTAATCCAAGTTTCCGTCAGGAAAGCGATGTTGGGAAGAGAAGAGGAAAGCATGTCCTATATATTAATGACGTGCTTGGGGAGAGATCCAACATTTCATAAAAAACAGTCCCAGCTTGCAGTCTTATCAGCTGAACGTTGAAGACTTAATTGTTTGTTAGGGCCATATGAATCCATAATTCTCTAGTCAGCTCTTTTAATGTTAATCCTGGGTTGTGCGGGTAATATGCTATGATATCCACAGGTTCTCCATGTAAGAGGGCCTTTTACTTCTTTAGGGAAGGTGTTCATGCATGAGTTGGTGTCTTGCATTCTAGGCCAGTATTGGTTGTTTCTAATACTCAATAAATCTTGTCTGGTATAGCTGAGGAGGGCTGCCGGGCTGTTTACCTGATCCCTGCGAAAACCGGCAGGGTTTCTGGCTCCTGGCGATGTCCAGGCGCGGATGGGCGCAGACGTGCTTGCCTTAGGCGTGGCCGCTGCGCGCGTCCACTGCTCGTAGGTCCGGCCATCTGCTTTTGTAGTACCTGGCAGCTGAACTGCTGACCTGGGGTATTCACACGTCACTTCCAGGAGGTGTTAGCTCCCTCCACTCAAGTGGAACAATCCAAGGTGGAACGGGGAGGCACCCCACTGAGTGACTAATGAGCAATGAGGATGACATTGGAATTCACCCCTTGTTGTACTTTGTCTTATGTAACATTTCCTATACACTGTTTTACCCACCTATGAGTGATAGTCTCTGGGTAATGTGTGTGTTATGTACAGTGCTATGACACCCTTCAATTTTATGAGTGACACTATAAAATGTATTAAATGCATCTGAGAGAGAGTGCTTATGGTGAATGTCAAAGGGTGGTAGGGAGGGAATCTGTTGAGGAGGTGGGCATTGGGGGGGGCACGCATATAAATTGTCCCACTGGGTGCCACCAGTGCTAAAGCCATCCCTGCTTCCACCCCAGAGGAGGCTCCATGCAGGTTTGCACAGTCCAGTATACTGCTCTGCTTCTTAAATGGAAGGGTCTCACTTGTATTCTTAGCATATGCAACCAATCAATTGATGTTGTCACCACAGCAAAATCTACATTGCGTAATTTTGTGGGTACACACCATGTATGTCCCAAAAACGTTATGAGTACTTATTATGAGCAAGTAAGGGGTTGTCTTTAGCTATTAATAGGATGTGGTGGCAAAATACCAGGTACATTACCCCCTTTAGCTTTTCTACGCTCTTATACTATTGATTTTGTTCATTCTATCAAAGGCCTATTCATTCTCATTCTTTAACTAATATTCCACAATGAGTTCAAAGGAACATATGTAAGTAGGTGTGATGAACTATACATTAAAGGTAATGGTGGAATGAATTTTAGCACAAGTATACCTATGCTACTAATACTGTTACTACCCTGTATCTCAGTAAAGTGCCTCTGACACGGAGGCATATTGAACTCATTCTCTGCTAGCAAAGAAACCAGCGTTTGGTCCTTTCTTTCATTAGGAAAAGAAAGTTTGAATGTGACTTTTGGTCGATTCCAGCGATCAGGTTAACAACAGGAAATTGATTTTAGTGAACAGGAGCATGGACTGCAGATTGCAAGCACACTTCCCAGGGGTTCTATTAAAAAGCCCACCGAGCAGCAAAAATAGCACAACAAGAACTTGACATCACTTTTGCTTTTTTCAAACAGTTATTGATTAAGGGATGGCGTCAATCAATGTGTCCCCATTTCTGTAAATTAAGGATCCTATTGCAAACAGCATACAATGGCTTAAGCTTTATTTACCAGAAGTGGAGATATTTCCATTATTATTATTATATTAAGCTTCATTACCGAAAAGTGTCAATGGTATAATATTGTCGTCTAACTCAGCTCTCCCAACTTCGTGAGTGAAGACCAAAAACACCGAAAGGGTCTGCTATTCAATTTGTAACGCAGAAAACTTCAAGGTTGGTCTTGAGCAAATAATTGTTAAAGAATTTTCAACACTGTGTGCACACACTAGATATATGTACATTTGAAACCTTTAGCAGAAAAAATGTAATGTTTTATGTTTTAGAGAATCATACATGTAAACGTGCAAGTATTTAAATCACCGTCCCGGTATCTAAGCGCGTGCTTAGGGAACCCTCCTGGTATTCCCCTGTGAGATAACCCCGGCAGGGTATCCACAAGGTAAAAGCCAGGCATCCCGCCGCGAGGGGCCGTTGTGGAGATTAAGCAAGCTATTGCCCAGAGTTGCAGAGTGTAAACCCGTGAATCGAGTAGGCACCGGAGCGAGAATTGTCGAGTCCGTGGACATTTTAGGACTCAAGACCCGCCGAGCCGGGAATCGAATCCTGGTCCCGGGCTGACCTCTGCTTCCAGGTCTGCCTCCTCTAACCAGTGAACCACATAATACAGTTCGACATCTCTGCAATGTAAGCACAGCTATTGTTTGCCTTTTTCCCCACAAATGCAGTTTAGCCGTTTTTTAGCACCTGTATAATTAACCATGAATTGACTGCTCTTAGGGGGTAAATGTAAAAATGTACGCCCACTTAATGTTCCTACGCTCAACGTTGATGTCATGAGTCCTGTAAGGAGTCGTGATTCAGCTACCGTTTTCTCAGTTCTTTAAAGAAGTCCTGGTAAGCAGCAGCCCACATGACTATCATTCAATAGTCGTGTGTGCGTGAGAGGCACTTTAGGTCCTATTTCGATGTCGGCGGACTTGCTTCTGCCCAACGCCGTCTCTGAAACTGGATCAACCGACCTTTGCTTGGCGGTATCCGCCTCATTATGATTCTGACATTTCCCTATGGGAGCATGTGTTACGGCCGTATCTGTGTGCAGATCCTGGTGTAAGATGGGCTTATTTATAAACGAGTGACAAACTCAAATAGCCTTTACATGGGTGTACATGCATCTGAGGACAGTCCAAATACAATGAAGGTAGACAAAGCAAAAAGAAATACAAAATGCACACACATCAGCATTATGATACATATCCACCACTACAACCTGCTTACACATGTATGTGCATACAGACACAAACACAAGGATTGTTGGCTCATAGTAAACAAGAATGACTGAGCTCTCATAAATCTCACTCTCATAAAGCCCCAAAATTCTGAATATTAAAAAAAGCTCTATTTTTTGTGATGAATCTTTTGAAGCTTGGCTGAGTAAACAAGGCTTTCTTCAAGGAAATATTTGCACAGGTTGTAGATTGAACAACTAACCAAATTCGAAATATGCTTAAATAAAAAGAACTATGGCGCCCCTGTGCCCACAAGGAGCACGGCTCGTCGAGGGGAATCGCACATATTTCAAATGGCTTAGCACACAGATACCATTCAGTCAGAGTTGTATTCTTGGCCCGTGTGGGCCAATCTTGGGGTGAGCCAGAAGGGGAAGGGGGAGGTGGGAGGGTGGGCAGGGGTAGTTTAGCAGTTTCACTGTAATTGTTGTCTATCTACCTGACTATGATACATGGCACTACGTGTGTACTAGAATATAAAATGTCAAATTAGGTAATAGATTCTTTTGGTTTGTAAACTGTACGCATGGAGAAGCTCACTTATTTTACCCCCTGCCGGGTTAATTGTAAACCCTATGTATCAAAGAATTGTATGAGGTGCTATGCATTGAGAAAATCAATAAAGTATGTTTAAAAAAAATAAAAAACTAGAGGGCATATTTACAAAGAGGTGACAGAGCTCAGAGTTAGCCATCTTGGCTTAACACCACGCGCCTCCATTTTCGATACTTAGGGCTGCACTGATTTACAACAATACGCTTTGTGTAGCATACACAGAAGTTGCAAATCGTCATTTTTTACATTATTTTTTATGTGCAGGAAGGGACACCTTAATGCACACAAACAATCATGCATGGCGTTTTGCTTTTTCTATTTGTACTGCTCAATGCAGCCAACATAGAAACAGCAAAAACAAGGAGAAATAAAGCATTTGTCCTTTTTTTTGCCATGTTAAGACCAGGTTTTTTTTGTCTTAATTTTGGCACTGCCTCTTATTTACATCACAATTGTAAATATTGGGCGGCACCAAAATCAATGGGTGTTGCGGTGGAACGCCAACCGCAACACCCATTGCCCACCCCTTTCACGATAAGTTCTAACGTGAAAGGGGCACCTATTTACAAGGCGGGGTTAACCTATGTTAGGTAAAAAGTGAAACATAACGAGGAAAATGACACATAAGTGAAGAATTCTAATTGGGAAGAGCCAAAGTGATAGCAAAATCCGAAACTCTGCATTCAAACTCAATAGCAATGTAAAAAAGTATAGAAAAATCAGAAAAGCTTCCTGTAAACTCAAATTATTAAAAAGGAACAAGGTAGAGTTAGTCTTTTAAGATAGATCAGGAACGAGGCAACCTTAGCAGCTACCTCGTGATGACTATAGGAAGGTAAGTGATGTGCTTTGTTCCAGTTAAAAGATTTACTCTTGGTCTAAAACCTCTGTGGAGGTCAGAAATTCTTCAAATAGCCCGTATTGAAAGTATTGCTTGAACATCATAATGTTCAACCATAGGACTACCAGTTATGGCCCTAGCTTATGCCAATGATGTTTTAATTTCTATCCTTGATTCCAAACTAGCATTCTATGCAATTGAGGAGCTTGAAAACCAGTCTGGCAAAGTGTTGAGATATAAATTATGTAGGGACAAAGCTGGACTACTAAATATAGGATCAACTTAGGCATCTGAACTTTGCATAGTGCCTGGACTAAAATATCTAGGCATGCGGCCGACAAATGTTCTACTGAAGACGCAAACTATAAAGTGATCTTTAAAATAATTCCTCAAATGCTTAATTAGTAGGAAGGAGTACCCCATTTGCGATTCCCTAACTGCACACGCAAATAAGGAAATCACAATAAATTGTTATTTCCTTAATTGGGCTTGATGCATCGGAAATAGCATTTTAATGGTCGCAAACGGGCTGATTCTGCGAATCGACCTGTTGCAACCGGTAAAATGCTTGATGCATGTGAACCTAAGTTTATTATCATTTTTTTTTACTACCACGGGTTTTAGGGCAGGACCAAATGGGGGGCAGGCACGAGAGGAGTATTTTGCACTTTAATCAGTGCGCATGATGGTTTGGCCAGTCGTTCCAGGCCGGCCAAACCGGCATGCACACTGAAGCTCTCTCCAAACCAGCTGCTTACTTGGTTGGAGTGAGATAGCACAGGTTCCCATCCTCACTGGAAGTGCAAATCCTCTGCGCTAATGCCAGTCCTGACGCTGCTTTCATGCTGCCACCAGCAGCATGAGAGCAACATCAAGATTTACAAGTAGAGCCTAAGCCTGCGGAGAAGAGGAGCCTGGAAGAGTGCACTCTGGTGATGCAGCAGGTCAGTTGTCTTTTTTATTGTTTATTTGTGTCATTTCCCCATACCCCCACCTCCTGCCACATCCCCCCACCCGCCACTTCCAGCCGCCACTGTTGAATACAGATGCCGATGGTCCTATAATGACTAATAAAAAAATCTTCAGTGGTACATGACTGGAAGCTGTTGCGGAAAAGGGACCAAGAAGTCAACTTTATCTGTCCAGCATACCTGCTGTAACCCCAAACTTGGTGCTTAAAATCTTAAAAAGTGAAAAAAACTAAGATGAAGCTTCCAAAGCCTTTTTTCAAGTAGGATTGGCACTTTTCCTCAGTCCTACAGAGATATTTTTTTCCTATTTCAGAACTTAAACCAAAAATAAATAATGTCTACTTCTTTACTCCCAAATACCCAAGTCTCTGAGACTGGTTCCTAAATTGTCAGTATATGGATTAAATTGCAAGAGAGCATCCCACAATTCCGATATAGCGCCAGAGAAGAATGCCCAGTTCCTACTCATTGCTTTAATTTCTCTGCTGCAACACCAACTTCCTTTGTCCATAGGACCCACTGTCCTCCCCAGGTCCAGGGGTGAAATTTTACAGGAGCAGGCTGGAGAAATGTTTCATTATAACTGGTCAACAGGTTTTCTACCAGGCTGCCACAATTTCCTCTCTTGGAAGAACCTTCAGCAGTCTCAAGCCAGTGTCGAAATGTTATGCAGGGTCAAATAGGTTTCACTGTCTGGACGTGGATCACAGTATCCTTGGGGTCATCAAAGAGGTTACTGCCAACAGCTCTTGAGAGGCTACTTGGTCCCAGATATTCAAGACAGCGCTCAATACAAATATCATTATAGGCTTCTTTCAAAGCTTTAGGAAAGAGGAAAAGTCGTTGTTGAGAATATTACAAAGAGAAGGAGGGTGGGAGGCCTAATCTACTGAACAAATGTACCACCAGGGATCAAGATTTGACTTTTGTCATAACAATATTGACATGCAGCAGATCAAGGAATGGAAGCTGAACAAAGAAAGGAGAAGCAACAATGATTGAAAGGTAATAATAGCAGTGTTGTCTTTTTCAAAACATATAGCTAACAGATCACATAAAGTATATGATGGTGTGTGTTGGTGTCTCCATGGGGTTTTCAAATTCCAGAGCTGCCAGTTCTGTAACAACCCTAACGATATTTGTCAGGTTAGTAATAGCTGCAAATAGCTGCACATGTGTGGGCAGAGAATTAGGATTCACGTGCTGCTTTAAGCTCATTTTTATACTTGTAAAGGGTTAACCTAAACACGTAGCAGAGGCAGTGGCAAAGTCACAATGCCAAATGTGTTCAGCTACTTTGACATTCTTCTTACTAGTAGCTAACGACTGAAAAATCCAAAGTATTGACATGACTTTCTTTGCCATGTTCCTAGAGAGAACTGATATCAGCTTTTCCAGAGCCAAGTGTAAGAGTACATAGAGTATCATGCTCAGACAAGTCTGTAGCAGAGGCATCTATTTTGTTTGTAAGGCTCTGTGTAATGACATTTGCCCAGGCATAAGGAAGAACCTGCCCCTAATGGTTTTATCTATGTGAATTTGTACATATTTTAGGTGTGAATGTAATTCATTTTTACCAGATCACAGGGAGTAAAGGATTAAAACTTAAATTAAAAGAGTATGGCGCCCTGTATTAGGTTCAGAGTTTCTATATGGCAAAGAGGCTTGAGGACTGAATAGGTCAAACATTGATCCACACGTTAAAATCTCATTTGATTAGAGCCACCCTCCACTGAACTCACCCAGCAGGAGCTGAAACCTAATTCTTAAAAACTTACATTTTATTGATTTAGGTATAGAATCAAGCAACTAAGTTGGCGTTAACCCAATGTAGTGGTATTTATTATGAACCAGGCATGGTTTCGTGCAATAATCCTAAAATTATAATATTCCTTGGACTACTCTGAGTGGGCATGCACCATCTTCATGACAGCCTCTAAATGTGCTGAGCGAGAATTGGGTCTTGAGTGATCTAATTCGATTCCTGCCATAGAAATCTATTTGGTAAATCCTCTGGTGCCACCTATATTTTAGACCAAATGTATAAAAAAACTGACTTTATGCCCTTGCTCAGTAAGACTGAATTCTAATGTCAGTTGGGCTTCGACTATCGCTGTTGAAAGACCAAATTAAAGTCAATAGGTGAATCAGTGGGCAAGGACCGCCCAGCATTAAAACTTGCTCAGGTAGGCGACTAAACTAAGAGGTGCCATGAGCATAACTTTTAGACCAGAGAGTAAAGGCTGAGAGAATGTCCAGAAAGATCTCTATAGAAGCTATGAAATGCAAAATTAAGCACCGTCAGCTTTGTTTATAAGGTGACTGCTGAAAGTGATTCCCTTTCTGTCCAAGCTACACTTCAGATATTTGTAGAAGAGAGCACATTCAATCAATGTGTTCTGCAAAAGCCATCTAATTTACTTTCTTGCTGGTGAAAATAACAATCTCGGTCTTGTTGATATTCATGACAAACATTTTAGCAGTGCATTAGGTCCTCCGGGCCGTCATTGAGCACGGCGGACCACTGATTGCCTCAGTTCTAGACAACTCCATCATTTGCATACTGGCGATTGGACCACCTAGCTTCAGTGGAAACACTCTTGTTAATGTAAGTATAATAACATAGGTCCAGCAGGTAGTAGGTAAAAAACAATTCTTCCAGAAACAGGATCTAGGAGTGGCTTAACGTCCACACATATAGTTCATCTTCAACTCTTGTCTTCTTCCCTCATTCCAGGACCACCCTACTCCCACATTCTACATGTTAAACAAATATATGAGCTGTTAATGATGATGCTTGCATAACGGATAATAACACATCATTCACTTTTTTTAATTCTTTTGTTATATAACTCAAGAACAAAACTGGAAAACAAAAAAAACCAAGAATACCTAAAAGCACAACAAATAAATTAATATCTTACAAAATATTTAAATCTGGTAGGATGCCGCTTAACTCTTTCACTCTTTCACTGAATAGTCCCTTCTGAAAAAGCATTCTTCTGCCTTTTATCAGTACGCTTAGTCACAGAGTTCCCTGAGACACCCCGATTTCCATGCACAATATCATCAGTCATATCAACACCACCTAACTCATGAACTGTGGTGCTATAGTCCAGTAGATACCAAGGTGCCACTACCAACATCCAAAAATGCATTACCATCACTTCTGCTTTTTACACTCCTGTTGTCTACCGAACCTTTAAACACAAAAATCCTTCTTATGTTCTATATCTTCGCTCTATCCACCCTCACCTTACTGAAAACATCAATCACACTGACAGGGTCGGGCCACATGGCAGATCCTTTGCTTGATAACATAGGATGTTTTATCCTTACTAAATCTCCAACCCTTAGTTTAGAACTTGGGAACTTCCTGGCTGTTTCACCTTTGTGTTTCATTTCTTGTTGGTATTTCCTCACGCAATATATAACTTTAGTAAAATCAACATCATGTTCTTTCTCATTCCATCCTCTAAGCCCCCAATGAAGTAATTTGGATCTTGGTGTCCTTTCTCTCGACATTTTAAAAGGGGATAAACAGTAACTGAATTAGGAGCAGTTCTATATGTTAGAAGTGTGGCTTGTAGAGCTTTCTTCCAATGCAACCCACTTTTGATATCCATCAGGATAGACTCCTTGCGCACCCTGTTGAAACGCTCCACTTGGCCATTGGATTGTGGGTGATAAGTAGATACTCGTTTGTGAACCACCCCACATCTAGTTACAATTCCTTGCTGATAAACTGGGGACCATTATCCGATACCAGTTTTTAAGGTATCCCTTCTCTACAATAAATGTCTTCCAGAAATTCCACTATATCGTTTGTGCAAACCTTTTCCACCATTGTTAACTCAGACCATTTAGAGAAGTAATTTACCAACAAAACACCAAATGCCTCCTTTCTGGGTGTATCACTAAAAGGTCCTAGAATGTCAATCCCCAATTTTCTCTAAGCTTAATGAGCCGGAATGACATCCACCACACAAGCTTTAGCAGACTTGCCACTACTATCCTATGGTTTGCATTCCCTCACCCATTCTTCTACCATTTTATCAACACCAGGCCACCAAGAAGAGTCACAGATTCTCCTTTTAATATGTGGCATGCCCTAATGTCCATCATGAGCCAGCATGAAAGTTTTTCTTCTCAACTTTGTGTATGAACAGTTTTGACACCCCTGATCATAATACCCATAGACACCATTAGTTCACTTTTTATTTTGAAAAATGCAGCCGCAACTTGTGCTCCTCTGGCCATCTATTAATCAATAATCCTTTTGAACTGACATTATCCAAATTTCCTCTGAAATGTCTTCCACAGACTCTCCTTTCAAATTCAACCACAAACCAACTTCATTCATCTAAACGACATCACACTCAGAATCCTCCATCCATACCCCAACATTCTCTAGCAGGAAACGAGACATGCAACCCACATGTACATTTATGCGCCCAGGCACATATTCAACAGCACGCTGATACTCCTGAAGCTTAGCTGCTAAACAAGCCAAGCATGCCATTAGAGATCTTCCTACCCCAGCCGATAACATATTGACTAAGGGTTTATGGTCTGTTCTTAACCCAAATTTTGTTCCCCAAAGAAATTGTCCAAAGTGTGGAGTCACCCATGAGTAAGCTAGCAACTCTATTTCAATACCAGCATAGTTCCTCTCAGAATTCCTCAACAAATGATACAGCCCATTCTTCACCTTTATTTCTTTGCATGAATACTGCGCCTAATCCAACATTACTTGCATCCACTTCCACCACACACTCTTTTCCAACTACATAGGATTTTAAGAAAACTACTTGTACCATTTCCTTTTTCAAGGCATCAGAAGCATTTTGTTGTTTTGTTCACCAACCAAAATGTTGACCCAGTCTTTTAGTAGCTGTCTCAGGTGATCAACTTTGTTTGCATAGTCTTGGAAAAATATGGCATAAAATTCAGTCAATCCAAGGAATTTTCAACAGTTGATCCCTGGACACAAGAGCTTGAGCATCCAGCATTGGTAAACAATGTTTACAGCTAATTTTTCTCCCCGCAGGGTATTACAATGCGGTTGTTACAACGACCGCGTTGTGATTCCGCATACCATTACTCCGCAAGTCGGAACAACGACTTGCGGAGAGGGGGGAAGGTGTTGGATTTAAAATCCAACACCTTCCCTAGTGTCCGCACTGACTGGAGTTGGAATAGTAAATTATACTATTACAACATCCAGCGGACCACCTCCGCAAGTCGTTCTTCCGACTTGCAGAGTAATGATATGTGGAATCACAACGCGGTCGTTGTAACAACCGCGTTGTGATTCCCTGTGGGGAGAAATACCGCGGCATTACAACACACATTCTCCAGCATTACCTTAATATGATTTTGTTTAGGCTTTATTCCATCTTTAGAAATTTCACGTCCCAGATACTCAACTTTCTCACACCTAAAATTGCATTTAGAAAACCTTAATGTTAATCCTTTGGATTGCTACTCTTCCAACACTGTATGTAGAATGTTGTCATGTTCCTTATGGTTTTTTCCATAGACTAGAATTTCTTCTTGGAAAGCCACTGCACCAGCAATTGAAACTTCCATTCAGGAGTTACAAAGGCTGTCAGGTATCTGGGTCTCTTGAAAAGGCACCTGAGTTCTTGAGTATGTGCTAAGTTCCTGAGGCACATACTAATGCTTGACCTTAGAACGCACTGACCAAAAGAGTGCTCCTGCAGTTACCAGCCACAGTTGAAAGTGACCTGAGAATAAGGCAGCTGCCATGCTTATACCAATGGAGAAGGTGCTCCGCAGCTTTCAATTAAGCTACACTCACATAATTAATCCAGAAGCCGACATCAAAGATTTTGTAACGGCAACTCAGCAAATCTTTGCCCATAAGGTAAAGGGAACGCTACTCCTGTAGTCCACCACTTCGTCGACAAATTATTTAACGTACGTCCAGCAGGCAGTAGGTTAAAATATGTTTATTACAGGATCAGCTTAACATCCACAGAGTCCACTGTTTTAATCCCAGTTTTGTGAAGATTTTGTTAGCTATAACCACAAGGGCACATAATGAAACCCTAGCTCAAGTGTATGACTAGAGTGCTTGAATAGTGATCAAGGAATCTGTGAAAGCCACACACCAGACGACTTGCTCCATAAAAGCCCCTGTATACACCATTGAACACTGTTTTGAAAATCATAAAATAGGTATACAAAATAAAATAGACTATGCTGTAAACATTACATATATTTTAGGGCATACAGATGGCACAGCACAAGACTGAGGCTCAGATTCTGAAGTGAGTGTAATTTCTTTTAAACATGTGTTTAATAAGTTTTACTTGCCATTACATTTTAAAACAAGAGTATCACAGAGAGAAATCATTGAATTGTAATCACATGTTCAATATTTCAATACCCCCCCCTCTTATCCCCACTACCTAGATATTCACCGCTCTAAAATTCAGTAGGCTACCACCCATTAATATGCGCTTTTATGTTCCCCACTAAATTCTACTGGCATTCAGTGGCATGTAAAATCCTGTGACATCATACATAAAACGTACGTCTATTTTTCATAGAAGCCTGGCATCTGGCAGATCTCTAATCAGTATTTAACATTTCAGCCCAATCAATCTGATTGTCCTTAAATTTTTCATCATTATGTGTTGCTCTTCTGTGGTTGTCCACTCTATCCTATCTCTTCTCCACCGCTCTATTCTAGGCACTCTGTCCTTAATACAATGTATTGCAATTCTACATTTCGCAAGTACTGTTCCCAGCGCTATACAATTATATCCAACTTGATAACCTTTCTTTTCTGAAACAATACTGACTAGACATTGCTTAACACGCCTCTCGAATAATGTCTCCTCTTGAATAATCTGCCCATTGATCTAAGTCCTCATGAATCATGAATCCTGCTTCCATTTGTCTGCAACTTGCATGCAGGTGAACTCCTCAGATATATCGCAGCAAATTCTTGGGGTCAAAAGTAACTTCTGTGCAAATTAGTGGAGACTCTCACATGCTTTCTTCCATTCTCCTTTTATCAATTAAGTATGATTTGCAATTCTGACAGATATGGTGATTCTGACCAAAGCAGAAATGACATGAAATGCAAGATTCCTACAATAATCCTCCCTTTCTCGGGGACCCCTCAGGAGAAAACTTGAAATACTGTGGTATCCTTGCGCCCCAACTTAACCAAACCTATGGTATAGATCATTTCAGGTGTGGGAATAACACATCCGAATTCCCGGCTCACCTGTAACAGAGACCTCCTTGAGGAGTGAAAACGTTGAGGGAATATTGCCTGCATACACAACCCAGATAAAGTGTACAGTATGTTCTTGTGAATAACCTTAACATACTAAATATACTATGTACAACATCTCCCTTTCTTTAAATAAAATTAAAAGCTTAATAGAAAATCTCTTTGGCAGTTTGACACCGTGCCAAAAGACAAAGGTCTATCATCATTTTCATTTCGTGAAACCTCATAACCTTAACATACCTAATATTCTATATAAAACAGACCTCAAATCAGTCAAAGCCAATCAGAAACTTTTGCAATCTTGTTTGAGTTAGGAGTAGACAGGAAACATAGGGAAAAAATAGGCTTTCCAACACTGCTCCCTGTTTACCTTAAGCCATACCAATCTAAATGTGGTTCCATATCCATTTTCTGAGACAATGATACATGGAATACATCCAGTGTAGCTACCTTGTTATCCAGGTGCAACCAATTTAAACAAAAGGTCTAGTAGATATGAAGATGTTCTTGTATATTAGTGGCATGTCTCACAGGTGATAAGGAATAGTATTTCTTGATATTCTATGGAGACCAGTAAAACCTACATGTGGTGAAGAACTGTTTTCTTTTATGAGTAAAAATCACAGAAATGTATGTTGACAATCAGTAGATACTTGCCATTTGTAGTTCTTCTCCAAAGATTTGGTTCCTTAAATATTTCACCTTATTCAATTCCTACTCGACATTGGTGTCCCTAGTAAGACTCCCTTACAAGTCCATGTTTTTTACTCATGAGGCTATCTGATAGTACGTATCAACAAGAAGAGAGGTAGGGAGAAGGGAACACTCTTATTCCCCACTGATCATCATTAACAACAACAGAAGAGTGTTCAGAGCTCGTCAGAAAGGGACGGGTTTCAGAGCACAGAGAGAAGAAAGTGGAAACACCCTCTTGGTGTTTATAGAAAGCCCTCACTCACCGACCTGGTCGGTGACATGCTTCATCATCGGGCCCCACTGGGAGTGGCCGAGTGCCACCCCAGTGTGCTTCAACGCCAGATTTACTGCGGAGCGGGTAATGTGAAGTCGTGAGTGGCTAAGTGGTTGTGTAAGTGACTGAAGAAAGTGTTAGTGGTGAGATTAAAAATGCCTTAATTGTATCAAAAAATTCTTTATTGCCTGATCAAAAAGACATATTAAAAGTATGTGTGGGAAAACTCAGCCACATAAATTGCGTGGCCTGTTTCCTCTAGATTTAAGTGCTGGTCAACATGTTTCTGCCAATGTCGGTTTTAATTTACCTGGCATTCGTCAGGACCTATAGTGTAATAAACCCCGGCGGTATGGGCGTGCTAAGGCCCACCCTACCAAGGGACGTGAAAGTGAAAATTACTGACAAAAAGGAGTGCAACAAAATGGTAGGTTCTCACAGTTCGGAGACCACACAAAAATTAAAATGCACTTGACAGGTGTAAAATTATCACACCATGGACCTCGGGAGGGGGGTGGTGATGCAATTGGCACACCGCCCTCAGCATCTAGCACCCTCTTGGTACCTGCGTCTGCCCTCGGTAACCGCGTCCACGGGACCCGGTTACCGAGGGCAGACGCAGGTACCAAGCGGGTGCTAGATGCTGAGGGCGGTGTGCCAATTGTGTGCTTCACAAAAACAATCCTGAGAGTCGTTTTCCTCTTCCTATGTGAGCTGCAGAATGCGTAAGGTTTTGCTGCTGCCCCAGGTTTATGTAATTTTGTAAATCTGAGGCAGCATCAAAATCCATTAGTGTTGCATGGGAACCCCCACACAACGTCCATGGAACGCCTCCTTGACGCAGAGTAATGCAATGCAGTTACTTGCACTGGCTTGCCTTACTCCGTATCTATGAGGCCATGCATAGCCATGCAGGGTGACTTTGTGCCACCTCATAGGTGTGGTTGAGACAGTTACACTGCTGGAGTGTCAAAAAAGTGATGCTCTGGTGGCGCAGGCCTTGCATAAATAAGCCCCTAATATATTCTGAATGTTTTTTAGGTCTTTCAAAATCAGCTACCTACATATCAAATAATGTGCATCTTGAATACAAAATACATTTTTAACTCAGTGGGAAATGCACTGTAGTACATTATGAATCCCATATTAGTTCATGCTATGCAGAGGAATGTGTGTAACTAGAGAGACATAGAATTAAATCTTGGTTGGTGCAGTGGAGAATAGTGACTTGTGTATTTTTAGTGCTGTCATGTCACAGCCTGTGACAGAACGCACTGTGAATATGTACGTCATTATTTTATACTTGCATTACACACAGCGTAAGATAGACTGATACAAAATGTGCACATAGTTTTATGATTAAATGGTGCTTTAAAAATGTAGATTTTAGTAATACCGGAGCATATGTAATGCAATTTTATTTTACATAGCTGTCCCTTCAACACCTCCTTATGGGTACTAAGGGCTGTGTAAATACAGTTCTGATTAAAAGTAAGCACTTCACAGCCCAGTTTTTAGCTCTTTGCACTACCACTCAAAAACCCAAATCTTTGTCATCACAAACCTTGGAGTGATTCTATCAATTAAAACCAGAACCTGCTCTAAGCACCCTTTGCACTTGCAGATTAACTAATAGCACACATTTCCATTTCATTCAGGCAAGTAGGCACCCTGGCACAAAGGTCTTTGACAGCACAGGAAACTCAGTAAAGGAAATCTCAGCTGAAGCATTCTAATGATCGACATTAGCCATCCCAGGATGGCTGTCTTTTTCCAAAATGAAAGCAAACATTTTGAATTCCAGGCACAAGTGAGGCTGGGTAATGTACGACCCCCTTCCCAGGACTCCATGGCCCCTTGGAGATTGTGCTCCACAGATTGAACCCCTCAGGTCTAAAGTCTGTGGCCTCCACTACCCTAAATCAAGTTACCAACTGCTTTTATTACCAAAGTACAGAGTAATGAGATCAAAGAAAAAGATAAGGAAGAGGAACACACAATGCTTGATTTAATAACGCTGGCCTCCTCTCTTTACCCGATCCCTGTGTTTAACAGTCCGTCCTGATCCTCCTGCGCCTGTGACATGACCTGTGCAACAAAAACATTGCATCCTATTGTCAGAGGCATGGTGGGCCCTCTTTCTTTTACCTTACTGTCTAGTAAATGCAACTAAGAGAGATGGGGAACTTATACGGCAACATGAAGTAAAGCAGTTCTCTCTGTCCCCACCACTGCCCATGACAAGTTTGTTCACCTGACACTTTGGGGTGTTATTAAGAGACTGTGAAACAGAGAAGATTGATTGGGGCCATCTAGGGGAGTTAGGGTTCTTAAGGAAGCTTACAATGCCCCTGCCTTCCCCTCCTTCTCATAGAATGCAGACTCCGAATGCAGACGCCCTGTGGATTGAGACACGCAGAATAAAGACAGGAAGGTAGAACTGAGAGTCTGCACCTACAATCTAAGAGAGGAGACAGCCCATTAACGAAAAGTCTCTGCAAGTAATCCATTATTCAGATGTGTTTACATGTCGTGGTTTTGATTGTCTTACGTCGGGTGTACTAACAAGGCTTTTCTTCAGTGAAAGCTGTGAGGTCCTGATGAGAACTCCCTACCAATTAGGAGTTCGAAACTCGTAGACCGTTATTCATTACGCCATACGATCTCCAAATATACAATATTATTCCAAAACTCTAGTATTAGAAAAAGCATTATCTATGGCTTTGTTTATATGTATCATTGAATTCTTATTGTAAATAGACCATTGTTTTTGTGTGTGTGTGAGAGTGACCAGTTGAATGTGGGATGTGTTGATTGACTGTTAGTGGTGAATGATTTTGAACATGTACAATTTAATGTATTATTTATTGTAAAAATTGTTTTTGCATGTTGATTGTAGGGATCTATAATTGTTCAAGTGGTGTAAGTTAACCAACAAATGCACTTTAAGTGAAAAAATAAAAATAGTGATTGATTCAGATTGAATTATAAGTATTGGACCCACATTTGGTTTTATTCCAATGTGTTGCGGTGAATAATAAGGATCAAAGATAATAGTATTGGCGATTGTTCAGTTTTCTATTAGGTCAGTGGCTTGGCCTTACTGTTGGGAGCCCATACCCAGTGGTGTTTTCTATTCCCCTTCTTCTCTGCACTCCACAGTTCCCTACACCTTGTGCGCCACATCAGAGAAGGCCTGCGGACAGGTGACGAAGAGACGGCCTCTGAAACTATTGTGCATAGGCCACTCTTGGTCCAGAGAACCGCCCCCATAGTTCGCACAAAACAGGACAGGGCAGTGACATGAGCATCTTCAGCTCAGAGCAATGGATAGGAGTGGGAACCACCCCGTTTCACCGAAGGGACACTAGAGTACATGCTGGCAGTCCACTTCCATAGGTTTGCAAAATCCTGACTGCTTTGCAGGATATTAAAGCCTCCATCAAACCAAAGATTGATGCCCTGTATTTTGACATGATATTTATGAGGGAAGACACAAAAAGGTGAAAGAGTGTGTCAAGAATACAGAGCAAACTTTGGCCACCCTCAGACCATCCGTCACAGATGCTAGTGCACATATTACGGCCTTGCAAAATGAGGTTGACTATCTCAGAAAAAAATCTGATGATCATAAAGGTAGATCTAGGAGCAACAATGTGAGGATCATGTCCTTCCCGATCAAGCTGAGGGCCCCTGTATGGAACTGTACCTCGAGGAGTGGTTTGAAAATACGATCCTGCAAGCAAACTCTCAACCTTCTTCTTTGTGAAGCACGGTCACAGTGTCTCTGGCAGGCCACCTTCACCAGGGGCTTCTCGGGGCCAGTGGTCACCCACCTCTTCAACTACAGAGACAGGGACCATATCTTACAAGTAACTCAGGTGAGAGGCCCATGGACGGTTGGGAACTCCCAAGTCTGCATTTTTCCTGGCTACACCATGGAGGTGCAACGTCAAAGCATCATCCTTTCTGGCTGTGAAGAGGTGCCTACGAGACCACAATATCAATATATACTCTAAAGTTCCCTGCCACAAGCAGGACAATATATGGGGAAAGTACCACTTTCTGTGCAACTCCTGAGGAGGCCTGGGCATGGTTGTAGCAAAACATAATTGCCCGCATCCCTACAGAGACAATAGACCTCCCCACTGAGTGCAAGGTGAAATGGCGCCCAAGGCCGGCAACAGGAACCCTCAAAGTTACAGGCCACTAAGGAGAGGGCCCAGGTGGTCTCAGAGGTGGTGCAACGTGTGGCGACCCCGTTCCCCACTGGCTCAGTGGCAGGGAGAATTGATGCAAAGTCATTGGATTTGTACCTGACATTGGAAGACATGATGCTGGTGGAACGCTGTGGTCACCCCTCAAACCGCTGAAGATGTGATATGAATGCCTCCAGCATACTGAGTCAAATCTATCTGCCTATGCCCCCATGAGTACCATGCAGCATAAGTTGGGCATGGGGGCATACCACTGATCCAACGTTGATGGTTGCAAACAACTTTATACAGGGTTGCTGTCACCATCACACTACTACTACCCGCGTCTCGTTAGGGATACAGAAACTGACTGATATATAACTCTGTTTTTGTTTGCCTTGCAGTGCTATTGGACAGAAAACCATTGGTGTTCTAGCCTGGAAAGGGGTGTTCCCACTAATCCGTAGGATCTGCGTGTTTGTGGACAACATAAACTTTGGGTGAGGTGGCTAGACTGATTCCAAGCACCCCTGTAGTAGATTCTGCCTAGAGACTAGCTAGCTCAGAGTGCCACCATAAGCCCCCCTAACCAAACAAGGAGTGAATAGTTTCTGGCAGCCACTGAACATGAAAGCCCTGATCCCTCAGGGATCGTGGTAACACATCTAGAACCTTTTCTCCCAGTTACTCCTAATCTCTTGCTCTCAGAAAAATATGCAGAGACTACACAATGGGACGTTTTCAATTCATTCATTGAACCAACATTATTCTCGTGTAGAATACATGTGCTGTGATAATCAGTAGACAGAAGCAGATGAAAGTGATTAGAAGCACCAAGAGAGTAATTAGCAGATATAGTTCCACCATGTTGTTAAGATAGTGTATATGTGCAGGCATACAATACAGGGTAGTAATCAGGCATACTCCTACTATGAAGTTCCTACTCCCTGCATGTCTAGGGTATATTTAAGTGTTTAGGCAAGGAACTTGCCCCAGTGGATGATCCAACCAATTACCTGGCGGGATAGAATGTAGGACCCCGAATCGGTAACAAATTGGACACCCCTCTTGGAGAGGTCAGGCAGCTGCATGGTTAAGCCCCAGCATTCAGGACCTTTCAATGTGTGCGGAAGTGTCTCCTCTGCCAACCCTGGAAATGTTTCTTTATTTATAATAAAAAGCACCCTTGTTATGGATATGCAGCTGGCCCTTTCATACCGTGGATGAAGATAGACCGACATTTGTACAGCGTGTGTATAGGTCTTGGACTCAGTGTTCAAGGTATCATGATAATGTGCAAAGGTAGATCTATAAGCAAAGCAGTTTCAGAGAATCAAATCCAACATTGTCCTGCACGAGAATGTGTGAACAAGGGCACAGTAATAATGTTATTGTGCAGAAAAGAGAACAATGTAAGAAAATATGCAGTGGTGTTACATGGGCCTAACTTAGGCACTTAACAATGTTATTTGTTGTTTAATTTCCTAAGTTCACTTTTGCTCAATGTTTTTATAGGTGTACGATCTGATGGGGTGGTAGGTGACTGGGTCAGGGAGGGTGGACATCATGGGATTGAAATTGATGTATTTACTTCTTGCCTAATGTTTATTAGCAGCTAATAGTGAAATGGCTAAATCCCAATACCTGATTTTGACCTGGAATATTAGAGGTATTGACTGCATCAATAGTTGCATCACCGCAAAATCCAAGTGGCACTTCTCCAGGAGACGCATCTTGCCACCCTAGATCTAGAGGGTGTGCGCAGGTGCAGGCGAGGCACATTGGTAGGAACTACATACTCTCAATACGCTACAGGCATTTTCACATGGGTGGCCCCAGACATGCCACTGGAGGTGGTACATACTAGAGCTGACCCAGAGGGATGGTATGCAGTCCTGGAGGGGACATTGGATGGACTCCCTGTGTCATTCATTTTGCTGTATGCCCCTAACACCAACCAGACCCAATTCCTACATTTCCTTACCCTGTCACTGCCACAAGACACATTCGCCCCTTGCTATTGGGGCAGCAATTTTAATTGTGTCCCGACTTGGTCCAAGACAAATCTTGCCCACCAGTACCAGGAGCGCAATCCACTGCCTTCAGTCACCACCTAAGTTGCTGGGCCTCCCATAATCAGATGCTAGACACTTGGAGCAGCTTGCATGCCATGACTAGGGAGTGCTCCTTTTACTCTGGTTTACATGACCTCCACACTAGAATTGACTTATTTTATTACAGTTCGGAGGTGATCCTGAAAGTCTCACAGGATGAATGGTTTGGGCTTTCCACCTCAAACCATTGCCCTTTATAGCTCCAACTACACTGGGACCTAGGTCACCCATGCTTACTCACCTGGGGTCTCCCCATAGACACCCTACAGAGTACCGCATTTCACACCACTCTATCTGACTATCTTATCACCCTACATTTCAAAGACAATAAGGGCACGGCATCAAACACTTGCATAGAGTGGGGACGCGTTCAAAATCGTCCTTCGCGGGCATGCAATCAAGAAGGTGTATGGCATCAAACTAGCATTGCATAAGCAACTTCTTACACTAGAAACAGATATTCAGAGATATGAGCGGATGTTGACCACAGATCAGACGACTGCTGCACCACTAGCTTGAGTGAGACTCGAACACAGACAATACTAGAGGCATTAGGCGAAGTGGATTATAGAGAGCACCGGACAAGAAAACACATGTAAGGTGATAAAGCAGCCAGGCTTTTGGCCTGGCTGTTTCATTCTGCTTCCCCTAAGGCCCAATCACAGTCATTAAAGATGAGGAGCGCCTTCTGCTCAATACCCAAGATGCTATTAATAAAATTAATTCTCTGCTACCATACCAACCTGTATCGGCCCAGCATCCGCAGACTCGGTCTTGACTGTGTTGTTCCTAGACAATATATCCCTCCTGCGATTACAGGCTTCCCAGCAGATATATCTAGAGGCACCCCTATCCGAAGCTGAAAATTTTGAAGCAGTCAAACAGCTGGCACACAGTGAGATTCCTAGTGCGGACGTTTGGCATGTGCCCTGCACTTGTTGAAGGTCTTCAACTCGGCAAACACTGTGGGTATCCTCCCCCCTCTCTTCGGGAGGTGGTATTGGTAGTTGTGGCCATACCAGACAGGGACGCCTTACAAATGGGTTCATACCATCCACTCTCCTTATTAGACAAGGATTATAAGTTCCTCGAAAAGGTGCTAGGCAATCGACTGATACCCATAGCTCAACATGTAGTACACCCTGAACAAAATGGGTTTATACCTGGCAGGAACACCTTCCTAAACCTCTGTCGTTTGTTCATGTTGATGGATGGGCGCAGTTATCTGGCATGAGCCCCTGGATGGCATTGCTAGACATAGAGCATAAATAAATAAATGGATTTCTTTACTATACAACACACCACTCTGCCGGGTGAAAACTGGACATGTTATATCTAATCCACTTAATATAGAACATGGCACCTGCCAGGGCTGCACTCAATCCTCAATAATTGCTGTACTAGCTATGGAGGAGCTCCTTACATGTGCACTCCAGAAGCATGCCTCGGAGTGGGGAACCCGGGCCGATGACAAGTGGCAGGTAATCTTGCTGTATGCCGATGAAGCTTTAGTATACCTCAGGGATGACGCTACTGTACTCCCTCATTTTATGGAGCTCCCACATTAATTTGGTGAGGCTTCTGGATTGAGGGTGAATTGGTGCAGGTCTCATTTGTTCCCCCACCCCTCACAGCAATATCCGAAGCTCATCAGAGAGGGCTACAACGTACTACACTCCCTTGGTTTTAGGATTTCTTTAAATACTTGGGAATTTATGTTTACCAATCTGATAAAGACTTGGCAGATTGTAATGCTGGCAAAGCCCTGACTGGTGCGCGATCTTCCCTTCCATTCTGGACATCCTTACCGCTCTCCCCTGTGGGTCGGATTGCCATCTCTAAGATGCTGATATTGCCCAGGCTGCTATATTTGGTTCCGCCATCTCAGTCCTGTTACCTAATAGGCTATTTGCAGACCTACTCTCACTCTTGACCATAGTTATATGGAGCAAGGGCAGGAGGCGGGTGTCACTCACTAAATTATATACTCCCTTTGAAAGGTGTGGACTAGGTACCGCAAACTACGAATATTACTATGCCGCTGTCCAGCTACTATGGCCGACTTGCTGGCTGGTGGGGCAAAATATGTCTAAACTGGGACCATTGGTTTGACAGGACTACATCGTCCCTGGTGCTGCCAGACATGGACGGGGAGCTTACCACTCTATGGGTTGAGAGAAGAGCAGAGGATTCTGTTGGGAGGCCTTCCTCCAGTCTTCTGCACTCTGGTGGGCGCTTGGCACTTCTTGAATTCGATGGCCACACACCTGATGATGATGATTCTTTGGCGTGGCAGAAGCCAGGGGCTATCTTCGGCACATAGTGCCTCAAGGCAACAAAATTGATTCTTCGCAAGGTGCCCCCAGGTCACCTCTCGGGTCACTTAATTCTCAGATTGTGTCAAACCCAATGACACACTTGGTAGTGTCAAAATCACAGAGTCCAGTTTTGGGGCACCCCGGCCACTAGCAGGAGCCACACACTGATCATTTAAATGTTTTGGAAAACACTGAAAATACATGAGGGCACAAATATGGCTTTCCCTAATTTTCCTCTTAGAGATGACAACAGCCCTGTATTCCACAACCAGGATCAATAGCAACCTTAAATCATAACAGCTCATTCTGAAAAACCAATCCAGAAAATTTTGCGGATGGTATCAGTTGTTATCAACTCTAGAAAGTCGTTTCCATGTACCTTTTTCTCCAAATATTTATGGACCTTGGAAGCATGTTCAGCGATCCTCTTTCTTTTAAGTAGACTTTTCAATAGGATAATAAAGCACTATCCTTGTCATAACTGGGTCAACTCATATTCATCTCTAGCTCAGTATAATTTCCATTATTCAAAATATTTCTCCAAATCCTCTTTGTCACCTGCATAATTGAATCACATGGAATATCAGGTTTTCACTGATTTCCAATGTGGCCAAGTATGTGCATTATAAAACCTTATTAAAAATAAATAACTAAATACTTACAGGGGGATAACGATAGGCATTTGAACATGTAACATATTTTTAGCAATACCTTACAAATTGCCCAAGGAGAGGCATTAGGGAATTGACCAGGTAGTTTTAGATTACAATTAAGGCCTTAGTGGGAAAGCAAAGGGTGCAGGATCCTAACAGGGAAGCCTGGTGGAGCCTGATATCAAATGAATTTAATTAGGCATTATTATGTGAAAATCTCAACCTCATAACCAAGCAATCATAATCTCAAAGTGAAATATAACCACCATTGTATTACTGGACTGGAAAGGTGGATAGACGTGGCCTACATAGGCAGATAGGAGCAGGAAAGAAGGGTTGTGGTTGCTACCAAAATAAAAGTACTGTAATAACCAAAATAAATAATACCTTTTGGGGGCCTGAAAGAGGGGAACATTACCCCAGATCTTAAAATGGGCCCTACAGTGCCCATTCATAAACAGGGCACACTGCCTGAGGAGCCCCCTTCAAGTGGGTCTATCTTTTATATTAAATATTGAAGTTCCATTCCTAAGGAAGGTGTTGGCCAATTGCCTGAATACAGTTATAAATAAATTGAAACACTTAAACCAATCAAGATTCATGCTATATAGGTCTACATGACCCAATCTCAGGACATCCTTACTGAGGGCAAATGTGATACAAGAACCAGCAGTGAAACTGTGGCTATATGCTGAAAAGGTTTTTGACTCACTGGAACGGCCCTTCCTACTATCTATTTTTTTAACAAATGGCCTTTTGCCTAGAATTCTTGTCTTGGGTTTCTCTCCTTTTTCTAAGTCGACAGAGTCAATGGTTGCAACTCTGAGGTTTCCCCTCTCCTCTCTGCTGCTTACGCTGGCCTGTAAGCCGCTGGAGAATTGATTGAGAGGAGACACAAGTATTAGAGGGTTTATGTGGGATCCCAATAGGAAGGGTGTTGTCTCTTTATATGCCAATCATCTCCACCTATACCTGGCAGACTGCAATCATTTGATTCCCAGAATTCCAGCAATAATAAACAGGTTTTGTGAATACTTGGACCTTTGCGTTGGGAGACCTCAATTTTCACCTGGAAAAGAGCAACGGCAGCAACGCCACCACCTTTCTGGACAATCTCGCCAACCTCGGACTCAAACAACTTGTTAATACCCCCACTCACTACGCAGGTCACACACTCGACCCTATTTTCACCTCCAGCAAACATATCTCCTTCAGCCACACCACAGCTCTCCATTGGACGGACCACAGCTGCGTTCACTTTGTCTACAAAAAGACCACAACCCACAACCATCCTCAACCTACTCTGCGAAGAAACTGGAACAAAATCACCATCGACCAGATCTCCTCATCACTTCTTCAAAACCCCCCTGCCCACTCTTCGAACCCCAACCAAGCAGCCATTAACCTCACTCAATGGCTAACCAACAGCGCCGACAACCTAGCACCTTTGAAAAAACGTCAAATCAAACTAGGCAGCAAAAACGCCCCCTGGTTCAACGATGATCTTAAGAAATCCAAGAAACTCTGTCGCTCCCTTGAGAAGGCCTGGAAAAAAGACCCAAACACCAGCACCAGGGACGCCTTAAAAAACGCCACCCGCATACACCACCAACTGATCCGGACTGCCAAGAAAGCCGCATTCAAAGACCGACTAGACAACAACGCCCACAACAGCAAGGAATTATTCAACATCGTCAAAGAGTTTACTAACCCCACTGCCAACTCCAACGACATCACTCCCTCTCAAACCCTTTGCGACTCCCTAGCTTCATTCTTCCACGACAAAATCGCAGACATCCACAACAGCTTCGACAACCAACACGGAGACCAACCCACCCAACCTTCTGCCGCACCTACACCTCCCTTGAACATCCTTAATGACTGGAACCCAATCTCCACTGAGGACACCATCCGCCTGATGAACTCCATCCACTCAGGATCCCCCACAGACCCTTGACCTCACCACATCTTCAACAAAGCAGACTCCATCATAGCACCACACCTCCGAGACGTCATCAACTGCTCCCTCAACTCCGCCACCTTCCCGGAAAGCTGGAAACACGCCGAACTCAGCGCCCTTCTGAAAAAACCCACAGCTGACCCCACCGAACTCAAAAACTACCGCCCCATCTCGCTCCTTCCATTCCCGGCCAAAGTCATCGAGAAAGCTGTCAACAACCAGCTCGCCGCCTTCCTCGAAACCAACAAATCCCTCGACTCCTCACAGTCCGGCTTCCGAGCCAAACACAGCACTGAGACCGCACTCATCGCAGCAACAGACGACATTCGAACTCTACTGGACAATTGAGACACAGTCGCCCTCATCCTCCTCGACCTCTCCGCAGCCTTCGACACAGTCTGTCATAGCACCCTGTTACAACGCCTCAGAAACATCGGAATCCAAGGAAAAGCACTGGAATGGATCACCTCGTTCCTTGCCGGAAGAACTCAGAGAGTCCGCCTCCCACCATTCAAGTCAGAGGCCACTGAAGTCATTAGCGGCGTGCCACAAGGATCTTCATTCAGCCCCACCCTCTTCAACGTATACATGAGCCCCCTCGCGGCCATCGCACGCCAACACAACCTCAACATCATCTCCTACGCTGATGACACTCAACTGATCCTCTCACTCACCAAAGACCCTAACACCGCCGAAACCAACCTTCATGAAGGAATGAAAGAAGTAGCCGAGTGGATGAAGCACAGCCGTCTGAAACTGAACTCAGACAAAACAGAAGTCCTTATCTTAGGTACCTCCCCCTCCGCCTGGGACGACTCTTGGTGGCCAGAGGCCCTTGGAAAAGCACCCATCCCAACCGACCACGCACGGAACCTGGGCGTCATCCTGGACTCCTCACTCTCGATGACCAGACAAGTCAACGCCGTCTCATCATCTTGTTTCAACATTCTTCGCATGCTCAAAAAAACATTTCGCTGGATCCCCACCGAAACCAGAAAAACGGTCACCCACGCACTGGTTACAAGCCGCCTGGACTACGGAAACACCCTATATGCCGGCACCACCGCAAAACTTCAGAAAAAACTCCAACGCATCCAGAACGCATCAGCCAGACTCATACTAGACATCCCGCGTAAAGACCACATTTCTGGTCACCTGAAAAACCTCCACTGGCTCCCCGTTAATAAGAGGATAACATTCCACCTCCTAACCCACGCACACAAACCACTTTACGAACTTGGACCCGAATGCCTCAACACACGACTTTCCTTCTACACCCCCTCCCGCCAACTACGCTCTTCCAACCAAGCCCTTGCTGCTATACCTCGCATCAACAAAACCACCATGGGAGGAAGATCCTTCTCCTACCTGGCGGCTAAAACCTGGAACTCACTTGACACTCACCTTTGCCTCACTCAGAACCACCTAGCATTCAGAAAGCAACTTAAAACCTGGATATTCGACAAGTAATTCCCCACCCTTCTTCAAGCGCCTTGAGACCCTCTGGGTATGTAGCGCGCTATATAAATTAATTGACTTGACTGACTTGACTTGAAGTGTTATTTGCGAATTACAGCAGAGGGTTCAGATATCTAGGCATATACATTACCAAATAAAAGGAAGAATTCATACCGCAAAACATGACACTCTTGGCTGCATATAATACAGATGTGAGACACTGGAGAGGGTTCCCAATCTCCCTGTGGGGCAAAGCAGCGATATCAATTAAAATATAAATATATTTGTGGAAATGGTATCTTGCTGAATTCAATGATATGGGTTTCTTTCATTTCACATAGATCCATTTTAGAAGGAAAATGGAAGAGATGCATACAGCTGAAGTAGTAAGAACTGGTGGCCATGTGACTAATTAAATTAGGCATGTTCCCAATTTTACACAAATGCTTTTTAAGATGTAAATGTTTAGGGAATGTGTCTCTTGCATCAAGTTGGAGATCTCGCCCTGCTGTGAAGATACACTGGCTCCCAGGGAATGCCTAAAGGAGTTCAAGTGTATTACTCCAACCCTGATGGGACTACACTGACGCCTATTCCAAGCCCTCATCATCTTCAGGATGAGCTACATCAAATACAAGGCCACCAATAGGTGTCCCTCTGCCACGCCTGTCAGAAAAATTAACTACCACAGGTGGCCAGTGCCACACTAGAAGCCAGGAAATCCCCAGTTAAGAATTTTAAAAACTGCATGAAAGAGAAAGCAATACGACAAGCCTTGTCCCTGTATGATACCATATCTGGAAACACATCCCCACAAACATAAAATGTTTCCCACCCCTTCTGTAATTCAGAAAGGAGCAGAAAACCACCCAAGTCAGAGAGCACTGAGGGCTAGATTTACAAAGGTTTTGCAGTGGGTTTGCAATAATTTTACAATGCACACCGACGGAAAACTCCTTTTTAAGATTTACAATACAAACCACCGCTAATTGGTATTTGCCCTGCACTGCATTACTCTTCATCAGGGGTGCATTCCATGGGTGATACATTGGCATTCCCATTCAACCACCCATAGTTTTTGATGCAAAGCCCTATCTACTAACAATAGAAGATAGAGATTTGTTGCTTTAAAAAGAAAAAAAAATACTTTTATTTCTCCTAACTTTTTCCACTTTGCATATGTGCAGCACTGTACAACACACATCCAAAGTAGATACAACTCAAGAACAGTACCCCTCCAATACAAAACTTATGCTATAGTCACGCAGGCACCTTTGCACTATGCAAAAGTGTGTGCATAGCGCTCGCACCATGATTGTGTGCCGGCGCTAGGGCGATAGCAGGGTAGTACCATTGTTCTGTAGATATGGCGCTTTCCTGCTCTCTACTTGTCAAGCAGTGCAGCAACTTTTGGTGCTGCACTGCGTTCTGTGAGAGGTTTGTAACTCTGGGTCTGCAGGTCCATGCAATTGGATTCACCACTGTCAAAATACTTCTTCATCGTAAATGATTCTGAATTGTAACACGAAGATTCACCTACGTTCATGTCTCCCTAACCTCTAGCTTGGTACACCCCATAAATAACTAAACACGTGGACACTCAGAACCTGTTTCACAAAAGTAACACTTACACTTTTGTGTAAGTTTACTATTTTTTGGGTATTCACAAACAAGTTAATAGTAAGTTTACAACTGCCGTCCCTCTGCAGTCATGGCGGAGAACTTCGCACATAAAAAGATAGGACTGGTCTCTGTTTTTATGGGCAGTATTCTCCGCCCCGACTGTGGAGTCACCACAATCATAAAGTTAGTATTAAAGCAGAGTTTGTGAATATCAAAAAGACTTAAACAAAAGTGTAGGGTTACCTTTGTGAGTCAGGCTCGGTATGTGTATGCTTGCAGATGAAACCGAAAACAGACCTGTCAACTTGCAAAATGTTTTCACTGTGTGAGGAGGAGGTGGGGCCTGGAAGGGGGTGGGGTTAAGTGCAGAGCACTGTCCTCCAACAACACCCCTCCAGTCAACAATAAAAACAATGGGGCATATTACCAACAACTAGCGATAATTATCGCTATGTTGGCTTAGCGGCAATATTATTATCGCCGAGCTCCGCCGATTTTTATCGCAGATAAACCTTGCTATTATCAAGGTTTATCTCAAAAGCGATAAAAATCGGCCGAAATGCATGAATATCGCTGAAAAGTCCGCGATATTCTTGCATTACCGAGCTAATGCTCTTAGCCATGTTATCCACCTACCATTGGATAACATAGCTAAGAACTGCTCTGGGCAGGCGTTAGCTTTTGGAGATATTCGCGCTTAGCGCTTAGCGCGAATATTTCCAAAAGTAGGTAATAGGAGATAGCGATGTTCGCGACTGTTTCCAGTCGCTAACATCTTGGCATGCCCACTTTGCATGTCATTAGCGATAATTATCGCTGACATGCAAAGTGGGCCCCAAGATTAGCGACAGCTAGGTAATAGGGCGATAAAATTATCGCCGCTTTAGCGGGAAAAATTCCTGCTAAAGCGGCGATAAGGCCCTTGGTAATATGCCCCAATGTTTTTGAGCCTGCTGTTGATGTCCTGGGGGAGGTTCACATCTCGTAATGGACATTGGCTGAGCACAACCTCCCAAAGATTTACTGGAAACCTGCTCTCTGCAGGGGTTTTAGCTAATTGTGTGCGCACCATGTGATATCGGTTTTTACTGGGTGACTGTGTGATGGGAGCCGATATCGTGTGACACACGGTGCCACCATGTAAGTGGTGGCACCGTGTTATTAGCGTTACTGAAAGTACCTGATACACAGCATGCGGCCGGTGAACATGAATACATCCTGGTTTGACTTTTAAAGTTTGCTTCTAGGATACAGCAGATTTTGCAGTATATTTGAACGCAGCTGTGGTACAATAAAATTCTGCTGCACAGAGAGGTAAGATTCATGGCTGCTGTTTAACCAGAGGCTCACTTTTCCTTTTTTATCAGGAATAATTTAAACGGAGCATTTTGCATAACAGTTATTTATTCATCTGGTCAGAGCCGAATATGGTAGCAATTACAGTGTGAGCAGGGATAAAAAAAGAATAATGCAAAAGTTATAAATCTCCCTTTATGCCTGGGCTGTTTCGAGGACAGTTTGCCCGAAAGATTCATCCTGGGCTTGGAGTTTTTGCAGCCTGTGCTGCTTGTGAGTGACAAATCCCAGGTGCTTCTGAATTTATCTGTTAAACGGTTTGCTGGAAAGTACACACAATATTGCCATGCAGTTGATTGATTTGGTAAATTACATTCTTCAACCTGGCAGGACGCTTGAGATACCCACATAAATTAAAATGTGTTTATCTTCCGCCTGTCTGCAAAGGATGTGTAGCTGTAGGGTCTCGGGGTTGTTTTTTCAGCGGGGCTTTGTCATTCATTCTAAAATTCTATTTTAAACTTAGAACAGTTTTCTCTTAGCTTCCCATTGCAAAAGCCTCAGATTTCTTTGTAAAATATTGGATAATATAGAGGAAATCCCTGTGGCATTTTTTCTACGAATGGTGGCTAATGGGTTCCATATAGAGACATTGCCTCCTTGTTCTTATTCCTCATTTCAGCTGTTACTATATATGCGGCAGGTCCTTACTATAGAGACAGCCATCTGTAGTGTCATGTGAGATTGTAATGACGAATGCTTGTGGCTTCTGCTGGATTCCGTAGACCTGTGACGCAAGCGTTAGAGTGCATTGAAGTGAATGCATGTTTAGAATGTGGAGTTTGCGTTTACACACAAAAGAATAAAGACGTGTTATACTAAGCTCCATGTGTGGAGTAGTCGTTGCTGAGGATCTGGGCTGGGGAGGATACTACAACTGGTGACGAGATAGGGGATAAGTATTCCGAAGATCAACAATACTCTCCCAGAAAGTTTGCTGTGGTCCAGCAAACTGCTCATGTGTACCACTTGTGCCTCCGTCAAAGTGCAGAATCGATGTTTGGCATATGTGGAGTCAAAGCGAAGCCCGGTCTGTATAAAGCATTTGAAGAGAATGAAAGCTTCATCTAAAAGTCTACACATCGGTGGCTGAGCACCTGCAGGGAAGGCCACAAAAAAGGTACTGTGCTACCAAGTAACTCAAAGCTGTGCATCATACAGAGTGATAACGCTATAGGCAGATTTAGCCAGGTTTTTAAAGAGCAGTAAATAACGAAAGTAAATTGCAAGATAATATTGCAAACAGAGGCAGAGATCAACCAAGTGTCAGACAAAACAAAGAGACACCGAAAGGCAAAGTGATACAGATATCAGAAATGTCATATGCTTATCAGTACTGATTAAAGAGAGTCATCATGCTACAGCCCTGGAGGGAGAGATCCCAGAGGAAGCACCCAGTGTAGTGCTTTCAGAGCTATCCATACCCAAAACAGCACACTACCAAAGCTGCGGAGCGGAGCTCAGAACAATTCCAAAGATCTCCGAAGTTCAGAAAGCCGAGAGTAGCAATAAGAATCGTGAAAGTTTGCTTTTCGAATGGAGACTAAGAAAGAGGTTAAGGTTCCAGTCATTATCAAAGGTGACCCAAATTCCACCACTTTGCAAGGCCTCAGAGATAGTTTACATGAACAAGATCGCCAAGCAGCATCGGAAAGAACTCCACTTTCCACATCAGTTCCGCCAGTGGTTACAATACCGCCGTCAAACCACCGCCCTCATTCAATACTGCCAAAAAAGCTGAATATCGGAGACAGATGAACTGCCTGGATAGAGACCTTTGATGATTTCATAGATTTAATTGAAGAAGCAGATAACAAGAAGATTATCAAGTACCTTAAGAATCTTGCTGGCGAAGGTGTGAAAGAAGAGTTAAAGAAAATGTTGCAAGCTGACAAAAGTACATACAATCAAATCACAGCAGCACTGAATCTCAAGTTCAATATGAAGCAGAGTGTAGACTACGAAATGTATATCTTCAGTCAAGAATGACAGAAAGCTGGTGAAACCTTTGACATATTTGTTGATTCTGAATACACTCATCAAACACTGTAAGTTCAATGAATCTAACAATGAGGAATGTATAAGTCTCACAGTGATTGACAGAAGCGTGTCAGATTTGTTCCGATTGCAAATGCTGAGAGAAACTCTTAGTCTGGAGAGAGTTCTTATGGCTACCAGAGCTGAAGTGCATGCTGATCGACAAGCTGCAGAGATGGAAGACGGAGGTGCCCAGAGCCAGTCAGTCATGAACGTGAAAAGTAAACCAAAGCACAAGGCTGAGAGACACAGAGTCATTCCTCCACAGGAAAAGAAGTTGTGCTCCAGGTGTGGCTTTTCGTTTCCACATGAAGGTAAATGTCCTGCCATTGGGCAGATCTGTAAAGACTGTGGAAAGGAGAACCATTTTGTGATAGTCTGCCAGGTTACGGAAAAAGTAGGTGCGTCACGGCAAAACAACAAAATGGCTGCCTAAATGGTCCAGAAGTGACATTCGATGCATGCTAATTAGGCAAAGTGACCACATCAGCTGCGTCAAATCGACATCAAACAAAGTCAGTCAGCATCTAAATCAGTTCTTCAATATTAATGTCAAGTGAAAGTGAAGAAGCTGGGTGTGCCATGTCTATGTTTACGTCAGAGAAACGTGCGTATGTTGAACTGGATACCTGTGAGGAAAAAAAACAGTCCACTAAAAGGCAGCACGACAAAGTACCAAAGTCATTCAAACATTTTCTGAAAGTCACACTAAAAGTGAAGAGATGTTCAATACCTTTCATTATCGACAGTTGTAGGTCAATACATTTTATGCCTGAGGAGAAATATAATGAACTATCTCCATTGCCCCGACTTACGCCATCTAAAACTAAAGTGTAGATGCAAGCTGCATCAACACCACTAAACAGTCAAGGTCCATTTGTACCAACAATGAAACACAAGAAAACAAAAGAACAAGCACACATTCGTATACTTCAAGGTACGGCGTCAAGCGCCTGTTTGCTCAGCTTCAGCACAGTTGCTGATATGGGACTGATTGCAGTGAACTATAACATGAATGCTCATCACGAAATAGTAAGTCATCTTCATCATCATCATATATAACTTTACACGGTCATTTGTAGAAAAACCATCAAAGTATACAAAGTATAAAACATAAATATATCTACAATTAAAATAGTATTAAACCAATGCAATCACAAATACAAATGACATCTCGAATCAGTTTAAGAATGTGAATACAAATACCATCAATCTAATCATGCTTAAAAGGGGAGCGATACGACCACCAAACGTATGAGAAGTAAAGCATATAAATCAGACTAAAGATATAAAATACATATATCATGAGAAAAAAAAATTGTGTCATAACTAAAACAGAAAGTTTTTGCGAATCAACCAGAAGGATAACAGAAAATGACTGAAGGAAAAGACAATTGGCCCGGAAGTATCTGTTTTTAAGATTCTGAACGCAATCTGGTACTTCCTAACACCCATGTTAAGGCAAATAGGTCTAATCCATCTCCTACATAACTGCCTGTACTTGGGGCAAACGAACAATTTATGTTCTTCGGTTTCGTCAGCTTCGCAGCATGCCGGACAGGTGTCTATAACTAGGCCCCTCTCCTCTTTCCCAGGAAAATTTCAGTAACAGATTACAGGAGGCGGGATCAGGTCAAGGAATGGTTCAAATAGGGAACAGGATTTTATGATTAAAAAATTTGTTGTTAGCTGACCGCTTGTTTGTATTGATGTAGTGCTCCCCCACTACTTTCCAGTAGATAGCTTTAAGGGACAAAATGTCACATCTAGTGGCACTTTCTGGGTGCTCCCATAAGCCCATTAGGTTTAATTGCACCATTTCGCGATATGCTTGAACCAAGGAAGTTGTTTTGCCCCAGTCAGCGCCAGGACCTCCCGTAAAGAGTTACGACATTCAGTTAATTGGGAAGTAGTCCATAGACGCAACTAAAAGGTTAAGGGTTTCAAGGCACCTAGATCACCAATTCTTTTTAGCCCACAGTCACAAAAAAGTGGGGTGAATGGTGTTGTGACAGGTAGCGAGATACTTACAAAGTTATTCTCGCAAATCGTTCGTTGATTTACAGGAGTGAATCCCCAGATCTCCGCTCCATACAAAGCTCCATTTTGGGCTTTTGCACTGTAAATTTCAAGTGCCAGAGAGAGGGGTTGGGTATAGAATTAAAAAAAATATATTAATACTGATTTAGATCTTTGTCATAAAGTAAGAAAGCTCTTCCTCAGCTGATATTCGCAACTAAGCATCTCATTTAAGTCTATGCCCAAGCAGTTAAAACTGTTTACTCGTACCAATGGTTCATGTATGATCTTGACCTCTCGTACACCACCCCTTGTTTTGCCGAGCACCATAAATTTTGTTTTCGAGGTGTTCAGTTCCAATTTCCTCTCCTTACAAAAGCTCAGGAATTTGTTCAATAAAACTTGTAAGCCCATAGGGGAAGTGGATATTAGTAACGAATTGTCAGCAAAGAGCAAGATGGGTACTTTTACATTGTTCAACAAAGGGGCATAATTTTTACAACCCATTAAACAATTCACCACATCATTAATATACAGAGATAACAATGTGGGGGCGAGAACACACCCTTAGCGCACTCCACCTTCAATCGGAATCCTCTCTGTCAGGTCCCCATTTACCCCCCCACCTGACCTGGGCATAATTATACTGATGCAATCTGGCAATCACAGTCACCAAGTCTACCGGGGCACCTTGCTCAAGCATAGTCTTTCACAGCAGGTTACGCGGTACCAAATCAAATGCAGCTCGCAGGTCCACGAAAGCCATATAAAGCCGCTGTTTCCTGAGTAGCACGTACTTCCATGCTAGCAGGGAAAATCTAAACGCTTGGTCGCACGTGCTAATTTTTGCACGAAAGCCAGCCTGAGCTGGAGACAATACTATATTGTCATCAATACATTCTTTTTTTTTTTTTAAATTTTTGAAAACCTTTATTCGTGCATAGAAAAGAACAAATACGGGCCTACAACCTTCAGGCCGGCCACGATACGGTTAAGCACTGATACAAACATTACGGCCCCTTAGCATCAACGGTCAAAAATAGCAACGATTTATGAATATTACACTGGAGAGACCCATGACACCAGGGGATAGGAGAAATGAAGGTTAATTTTAAAGTTTTTTATATAGTTCCATCAGGGAAAAAGTCAGTGAAGAATAAGAACCAAGGAGATTCGAGTCCGCACGGTATCTTCACAACATGGGAGAGCGGCAACATTATTGAAACAACAATGGAAAGGAAAATCCCAGGCAGTGAGGCGGTGCAAAACAACAACAGGATAGTCACATCAGCAATTACGCACCCCTTCAGTGCCGCCCCCACACAGTCAACCCCACACCCGGACCCAGAATCGAAGCAAGCAAAGCGCAGAAACATAAAAGGAAAAAAGGCCCATAGAACTAATTAGGAATAGTAAATTACCCCCCCCACCCTACCCCAATGCGGAGGCTACGGCCTGCCCCCCCCCCCCCAGCATAGTGCCTGTCGCCCTTTAAAACCCGAAATATAGACAAGAAAGGAGAGCAAGAGTAGAATAAAAGGAAGATAGAAAAACGCCCAAAGATTGTAAAGAAAAGTTTCACACTTGAGACATAGGGAGTGAGAAAAGAACAAGCTAATCTACTTCTCCCAGGAAAATTGTGAGGAGGGCCAATTCTACACGCTCCCGGTCCCACCAGCCACCGATATACCTTCCTCCTTCAAAAGGTCAGTACATTAGCAAATGGCAATACTAATACAGTTGGAGAAAGTCATTACACGGTGTGCGCACGAAGCGTATACAGTACTGTTCCAACCCCGTCCCCGCCAGCCCGTGAGTCGATGGCAAACAAAAGCAGCCTAGCCCTGACCCGATCGTGGAGGCAACCCTGCGTACACTCCCCTGGGAAAACCCATCCCCTCAGACATAAAGAGACAATATGGCCGCATGGAAGAAGGAAGACTACCAGGATCGCAAAATGGCCGTCGATAGTCACCACAAAGTCCTTTGTCCACATGGCATAGGTCCGCCGGGGTATCTGGAGAAGATAGGTGCCACAGGGGAAGGAGCGAAGGCCACGGTGAAAAAGCCATTGAGGGGGCCAGAGGTTGCGTTGTCGGTTCCCGAGTCAATAGCGATGGCGAAGGCAACAATGAGTCAGGCTCCGGAGGAGGGGGAAACAAAGTAGCACAAGCGGGTCTGGCGGGCGGCCGGCCGCGGGCGCCGATAGAGTCAGCAGCAGGCACATAGTCACTGTAATCACGGGGAAACACTGTATCTCCGCAAGACGGCAGGGGCAAATCCAATCCTGTCTGGAAGCAGATATCGCGCTCCCGTCCCGGATGGGACACCATTTTGTCAAATTGTTCACCCAATACTTGGAGACTACTGCGCATTGCTAAGCGAAAGTCACACAGGGCGGCCAGAATGGACTCACATGACGGTGATGGCTGCAGCCCCTCTGTCTCCGCATCCCAATAAGGTGCATGCGAGCTGGTACACAGCGCAGGCAGGGTGTCACAGTCCGTGGGCAGTAATGGGTGACCTCCACTATGCCACGGGACTTCCAACAAAGCCATGGTTCCGATGATCCGGTACAGGAGACGGGGCAGATGTGGCACAAGCGAGCGCCAGTCAAGGTCTCCGATGCCACCAGGGTTGCATTCAATCGAATGCCCGTTGCCTAGAGCCGTCTCTTATCAGGCTGGACGCTGGGACAGGGAGGCAGGCAGCTTACATCGGATCCGACTGCTGAGCGACCCACGTAGCACACACTCGGCTTTGAGTAAAGGGTCCGCACCTCCGAAGCATCCCACCCCAGCGAGCACGTTCCAAGCTCAGCTTATGATAGATCGCGGCAGGCAGAACAATCAGGATCGCGTCTCGTGAAAACGGCACCGCTTCCAAGTCCTCGGCGCCACACGGGTAGACCGGCCGCCATTAACCCTCCGGGGTCCGGAGACGAGCGGCAGTGCAGACGAGGGTCGAGGGCCGCCAACAGCCCTGCAAATATCTCCGACCCCCGGGCAGGCTGAGAGCTCGGGGAAACACGGGAGGAATCAGCGCATCTTCCCAAACGGTCCGCCGCCAGAATCAGTCAGGATAGAAAACAGGATGATGGTGCGGGGCTCAAGGGCTGGTGGAGCCGGGAGCCTACACGTCTGCTCCGGTCGCCATCTTGGCTCCTCCCATCAATCCATTCTTGGAGTTTATCTACAACTTGCCTAGCAAAATCCTTCTGTAGGTTGTTTTTTAGACTGATGGGTCTATAATTAAAGGGGATAGCAGGATTGCCCTTTCTGAAGATGGTTATTACCTCTGCCCCCTCCATGTTTCCGGAATATCACCACCCGCTAATATACAGTGAGACAGAAGGTTTATACAAGGTGCCCATATCGCGGGTTCAGACTTGCACAAGTCCCCTGGAATCAAATCGGGTCAAGGGGCTTTACCTGTTTTTATTTTAATTTATGGATTGCTGACAGAGTATCCTCTAGGCTACAAACTAGCGAAGAGTTATGTATGGGCCCATCAGAAGCAGTCATATCTGAAAACGGAACAGCCTGTGTAGGGATCTCTGGTAACCCTATCAGCAGAATATAAACCAGAAAAATGGTCCACCCAAACCTCCGGCTGGATGTGATGGCAATTAGAAGTGGAATTCATCGAAGTACCCTTAGACACACTCAACCAGAACTTACGGCAATCTCTTGCTTTGGCTGCTAAAACTAGGTCATTCCAAATAGTGTCAGCGTATTCAGGTTTCGCTTTGCTAAGTGCAGTTCTATATGTATTGCGGGCATAAATTAGGTCTGATCTAGATCGCCCTCTAACTGCTATTTGTAGTGCCTTCTTGGCTCTCTTACAGTCATCATTAAACCAGTTGTGAGCCCTTACACTGACACTTTTTCCAACTCGACTAGGTTTTTAGAAGACTAGCTGCAAAACTTCAAAAATTTCTTTGTGAATGGCAGTGACATACAAAGCATTGGACAAAACAGTGCTATCCTTGTAGCTGGACATATTGGTTAGGGTGGCCGCTACAGACTTGTATATTTTTTTAGCATAGAGATCTTGATCAGCTTGAATTTTGGGCCATCTAACTCTCCTACGATTATTAGTTGGACTTGGCTCTATTAGTTTAGAAATATAACAATGATCACCCCTATACAGGTCCTTGCCCTTTAATTTTTTAAAGCAGAGAGTCATGATCACTATCAGTCCTTGGTTCAATTGACTTATCTTCCACTAAAGACCATATTCTAACATCAACGAAGATATAGTCTATAATACTTGTATAGACACCCCTCTTAAAGGTAGCCTTCCTTCCTAAATCTGAAGGGGTTCTCCCATTACATGCCCTCAAGCTCCTACCAGCAGTTAGGGAAGCAATCGGTAAAGAGACGTTAGGCTGACGCTGGCCAGGTTTACCGGCTACCAAATTGGGGATACCCCAAATCTCGTCCTCCTCTTCAAGGGAAGCACTTAATAAAGCGGAGAGTTCGAACGCGGCATTAAAATCCACTGTAACTATGATTTTAGAATTCACCTGATATCCTCCCACTAAATCATCTAATAGTGAAACTACTGCAGATTCGCTATTAAAAGGTTCTGACCTGGCGTACACATTTAGCATGTTCAGGATTAGACCAGACGAGAAAGTGAACTGAATACCCAATATATCAGGTGAGTTTATTTAGAGTTGCTTGTACCTACAAGCTATGGTGTTTTTAACCAATATTAGCAATCAGCTACTGGCCCTACCGGTCATTTTTGGAGGGGGAGCATCCACACAATATGAGGTATAGCCATTGATATACACCTTATCTACGGCCCAGGTTTTTTTTTTTTTCCAAAGACCTTTATTGCACATTTATGTATTAACACAGCATAGAGCCTACAACACTTAGGGCCGGCTGCATTATGTACAGTTACCCATTACCATTATCGGAGTAACACAGCCCTTCAGCCGACATCCCGGAGGTCCGGCGGCGTGGTAAAGGAGGGTGTACACAGATTAGCCAGACTCGTGTGTCGGATAGCTTATAGGCCTATGGTTTTTTCTTTTTTGTAAAACAAACGTTATTGTTCGAAGCAGAGGAAAGATTTATCAAAACAATCACAGTTATAATCTCATCATAGAGCGCGCACAGTACAGCATACGGTCCAGGTTTCTTGAAATGCACAGATATCAATGTTACCCATAGAAGTAAACCATTCGGGATCTTGGAGTTTAGACTGTATCCCTGCTAGGTTCCAGGATAAAATACTTAAGCTATTGTTTACCCTGAGTCTGCTGTCAGTGGCACTCCCAGGTACACCGGCTACTCCATCGGTTGTATTTATGATTATCTCTTCAGTAGCTATAATTGGGAAATCCCCAACGATTGGTTCAATGTAAAAATTGGCGTCCTGGGGCTCAAGAGTTGGGACACAGACAGCATTCAAAGTAGCCATGGGCAACATATTTGTGTGTAAGTTAGGAGTATGCCCATTCTCTTTATGGGGACTACCAATAGTAGATTTCACAACTGAGACCCTGTCCACCTCTCTCAAATCAAAAGTCCCCACATCTTCCGCACAGGTATAAGGATGAACTTTGGGTGAGCTACCCCTAGTCAGGGCTATATATTCAGAATTTCCTCTGCCCAGTAAATTCAATGAGGGCAGTCAATCTTTCTCATCTAAGGGGTTAAAAACATCAAACTGGTTATTAACTGGGATCACATGTCTGGCCTGCCTCTGCCCCTCCATTAAAAGCTCCCCAAATGGTACGGTGATGTTTATATAAGTGACCAAGAGGTAAAATACTAATCCCTGTACGTGCCATCGACCAATTTCCCATCCTTTTTAGGATTGCGTGAACTAGGTCGGGTGATCCGAAAGAGATTACTACACAGTCACCTTCTCTAGACTTATTCAAATTCCCTACCCAGCCAACCCGTCTCACCATTTTCAAATTTGAATGGAGCGGGTTGCCTATCCTTGTCCTCCTATTTAGCTCAAATAAGGATTTATTTTTCAAACTGGACCAATGTTCCAGCTCTCCTGGAGGCAGTTTAGAAACATTGGCCAGCACTATTGTGTAGGGTGTTGCCTATGGAGGCAACACCCTACACAATAGTCACTCCCTGTTTTATTATAAGGACCGTTAATCCTTTGGGACTGTGTTTCCTCAGTGTGTACGTGTTTAAACTTATTATAGGGGGTTGCTATTTGAGTATTAGGGCACAGTTCTTGTCCGTGGCTCTCGATAGGGTTGTCCTCGTGCAATTATTGTCTTGGTTATTAGTAGGAATGGGATTAAGGACTGGTAAAGAGCCCATACCAGAGTTAGTGGATTCACCATTACGACTACAGTTGGTCCCAGAATGCTAAGCCGATTTAGCACTGGAGGCTCTGACCGGGGGAGGCTAAGAGGAGTGAGCATTTTTAGGGCATAGCTGCTTCTGTGGGTCTAACGAAGCAGCACTTACAAGTTTATTGATGGCCTTTTCCAGCTTAAACCCCTTTTGCATCAGTGGATTCAATAGGACAGATACAGCGTTACCCAATTTAGACCAAAAATCTTTGCTATCAATAGGTGACAAAGAAGATAAAAGTGGTGGAGCCGAGGCAGTATTATCCATTATGTTACCAGATATGTCCTCAGCATCCTCGACAGCCTCTCTCACTACGCCTCTACGCCCTCTTTTAGATAATGGGTACGTTTGTTTGCCAGGACCCGGCCCTTTCCGTTTCTTGGGCTGAGGTAGGGAGCTGTCCCCTTGTGGATCTTTAGTTTTTTGGCTTCTAGTATGCACTTTAGATCTAACAGCTGTTTCGTTTAACACTTGGGCAGTACATAGCACAGGGCCCTGGTCAGGCGGAATGACAGTTGCCAAGGGTATAGGCGATCTAGCAGAGGAACCGGAATTAGGGTGGGCGTCCAGGTTAATACAACTGGAAGCATCAGCTTGTAAAGGGGGTGGGGTTTGGGGCTCAAGAGAAAGTCTACGTTCGGTAAGAGTGATTTCATGGATAAGGACTGACTTCGCCCTCTGTTGGAAGACATCTAAGGTCCCTACCACCTCCTGACCCACCAACGATTTCCTCTTAGCTAGTTCCTTCTGCGCCATAATCCCAAGGAAGATGCTTTGGCACACGATAATATAATAGTAAATTGTACAAATAGCCTGTACCTTATTTCCAAGTCCCTGTCTTTCAGTCCCAGGTCCAAGTCAAGGTACAGAATCCAGGAACAAGGGTCTGTGCAGCATAGGGAATGGCTTCTGCCAAAGTCAAATAACGTGGCCCAGCCCAACCTTCTTAGCCTCTGACGGCCTCAGACAGACCCGCTGTTGGTCCGGGCTTCGTCTGGGCTGCGTCCCGCACTGCGGGTGGAGAGGCAGCGCTTTATGCATGATCACCACGCCTCCCCCTAACTCGCGGCAGCTGTCTCAAGGGTGTTGCACCCTGGGGGCTGAAGTCCTCTCCCAGGGTGTTGGCGCCACGCTGCCAAACATTCTCGAGCAGGGGCACTCCAGCGATAGCAGCAGTGGGGGACCAGAACACCAGCACAGGCTAACCAGCAGTGACAGCAGCAGGATTATGACCCAAGGATAATTAGAAATAGTAAGTCAATTCCCTTCATTGTTTCATGGGTTCGGAAAACTCCAAACTTTGAAAGTCCAATTACACATTAATGAGGACGTCCGTCCTATTGCTCAAAGATACAGATGGATTGCCTTTCATTTACAAGAAGCTTTTGAAAAAGTACTTGAATTCTTACTCAAACATGATATCATTGAGCATTTCACTGGTCTAACACCATGGGTTTCTCCCATATTGGTACCTCCCAAAAAGGACTGTGAAGGAGCTGTGTGCTCTGCGTGGATATGCGTCAAGTGAACAAGGCAATTGAAAGAGAACGACATCCAGGTCTGCATATTGCCAACAATATAACACAATTAAATGGTGTGAAGGTATTCTCTTGCCTTCATCTAAATAGAGGATATTATCAGTTGAGACTGCGAGCTTTTTCAATATATCATTCGACGTATCATACAACCAGTCATGAATGCTATCAATTATACTTACAGCAAGTCTCTTAGCAGACATGATCATATATATACATAAATAAGAGCCATCCCATCATCCTTATAATCTTTAATCTCTTCATTATTTGAGAACGGATCTCAAATGAAGAAGAGATTGAAGATGATAAAGATGAAGGAATGTCTCTTTTATTTATATATATATACCATCACGTGTGCTAAGAGACTTGCTGTAAATCTACTTACCTCTGTGTTAGGGATGATGTGATGATATCCCTTCTCTTATAGCACTGCACTCATATATTATACTATAGAACGTGTGTATTGTGTCAGGAGCACCTAATAGCCTTACTTTCCAACCAGTTGATTAAGCTATTAATTATACTGATGACATTTGTTTTTCGGGGCTACACAGAAGGAGCATGATAAAGATCTCACACAAGTATGTCGTTTGCTCACTGAGGCAGGGTTAACTTTGAATGCTGACAAATGACAGTTGCACAAGACAAAGTGACAGTTATTTGGCCATATCGTTTCTGATGGAGGCATGACACGTGATCCAGCTAAAGTGCAACCATTGTCAACTGCCAGTCCTCCACAAGATATCTCCATGTTACATTCATTTCTTGACATGGCCAGCTATTTTTCAAGATTTACTTGAGACCTTGCCACTGTCAGTGAGCCATTAAGAGACTTACGAAAAGAATGTTCCTTCTCCTTGGTCACATGAGTGTAAGCAAAGCTTTCAGAAAATCAAACAAGCTATTGGGAATGCTATTGAAATGACCTCCTTCGATCCAAAGCTTCATGCTGAGGTTGTTGTTGACTCTAGCCCTGTTGAGTTGGGCGTCATCCTTGCACAGCACAGCAGATACCCAAATGCCGGAAGACGTACTGTGTTACAGCAAACAAATGATGGACGGAATGCTGACAATGCAAACATTCTCCCTCAGTCAAAAGATCTGGGTTAAATCCTTGTTCTTTTGCCCACTACGCCACTCCAATTTGGACCCAGCCATATGCAAATCAGTCTTGACCCTGTGCCTCATAGGAACAGTCCAGACCGAACTGCCAGGCTAGGTCCTCCCTGGACTGGAAACAAGCATCCTGGGACCGGTTTCAGGGTATGTCACCCTTCTTTAGACAGGCTAGCTTGAATTCAGTGGCACAGTGAGTAAGGGACCCACGTCAGGGCATACCCATCCCACTAAGGGCAAAAAATGTACAGCAAACAAATGATGGACAGAATGCTGACAATGCAAACATTCCCCCCCAGTCAAAAGATCTGGGTTAAATGCATCGTTATTTTGCCCACTACAGCACCCCAGTTTAGACCCAGCCATATGCAAATCAGTCTTGACCCTGTGCCTCATGTGAACAGTAAAGACCGAACTGCCATGCCAGGTCCTCCCTGGATCGGAAACAAGCATCCTGGGACCAGTTTCAGGGTATGTTACCCTTCTTCAGCCAGGCTAGCTTGAATCCAGTGGCACAGTGAGCAAGGGACCCACGTCTGGGCATACCCATCCTTAGGGCAAAAGTGTTAAAGCAAACAAATGATGAACGGAATGCTGACAATGCAAACATTCTCCCCAGTCAAAAGATCTGGGTTAATTCCATCGTTCTTTTGCCCACAAGCCACCCCAGTTTGGAACCAGCCATATGCAAATCGGTCTTGACCCTGTGCCCCATGGGGACAGTCCAGACCAAACTGCCAGGCCAGGTCCTCCCTGCGCCGGAACCAAGCATCCTGGGACCGGTTTCATGGTATGTCACCCTTCTTCAGCCAGGTTAGCTTGAATCCAGTGGCACAGTGAGCAAGGGCCCCACGTCTGGGCATACCCATCCCACTTAGGGTGAAAAGTGTTACAGCAAACAAATGATGGACGGAATGCTGACCATGCAAACATTCTCCCCAGTCAAAAGATCTGAGTTAAATCCACTGTTCTTTTGCCCACTATGCCACCCCAGATTGGACCAAGCCATATACAAATGCGAAGACGTATTGTGGCATATATAAGCCGAAGTTTGTACCAAACTTAACATGCTTATTCACAACCTGAGAAAGAAAGTTAAGCAGTGGTGCGGGCTTGCAAACATTTCCACATATTCTTGTATGAGAAACCCTTCCAGCTGGGGACAGAACTTCAAGCCTCGTTGACCGTCTTTGGAAATCCAAAAGCAAAAATGCCTCCCTGCATTGAATGTTGGGGTCTGTAATTGCGAAAATACAACTACACCGTTGTTCACTATCTAGGGAAAGATCAAACCCCTGCCGACTACTTCTCACGAGTGCCTAAATAGATAATAAATATAAATAGCCCTCGCAGGGCATAATGGGGCACACTTTGACAGAGCAGTAAATGATAAATGGATGGCTAGAGACGCTAATTTATTATTCACTTTTTGACTTTGGTTAAAGATTTTTTGGTGTCCCAGTCCCATCAGGACCCCCATGGTTTGTTTTAGCTAGAGGGCAACAGAGGGAGTCTCAGCACCCACAAGGGCCCCTGCAAGCGGCCCCATTTCTCATTTTCACGCAGGAGCCAGCGTTTTGTTTTCATTTAAGCGGTGCCCATCTGAGGCACCTCAGACCATTGTTATTGTTGTAGACTGCAGGTAGGGCCCCAGGTTCCCTGTGGTCCTGCCAGCTTCCTGCTGCTATAGGATATGCCCTCATCTGTTTTTTTTTTAAGTGGGGTGCCCGCGTTCCCACCTGTGGCATCCCACAGCTGTTCCTTCATTGGGAGCTGCGGGGGGAGGAGCAGGGCCTTCACAGCCCTGCCGACTCCTCTGCCTTCACTCATACCAGTACAGAGGGAGCTGGAATTGCTCCCATCCTGCTGGAGCCGATATTACTTTGCTCCTGAGGGATGGGAGCAATTCACTTTATTTTCCTGTCCCATAGAGGGGGCAGGAAAAACTTTTGTTCTCCTACCAAGTGGGAGCAGCTTTGTGCTCCTGCCCAGTGGGAAAGCATTTCACTTCCCCTGCCCGCACTGTCGGGCAGGGAAATTGACGGTGTACCAGGGGTTGAGCACCCCGGGACACTGTACCTGAGTCAATCCATGGGGCATGGGGTTCCCTCCCCATCTAGAAACCTACTGCCCCAGGGAATGGGTTCCTGGGGCCTTTTAAGGCTCAAGAAGGAGCCTCATGACCCTTCTCCCTTTTATTAAAAAGACGACCCTGAGAATTGGGGCCCTTTTGAGGCTTGCTCCCCTTTCTCTTAATATGTTATATGGTCCTGGCTGATGGGATTACCATGGATTTTTTAGGCTCAGTGAGGAGGACTGCATGCCCCGCCCCTCCAATAAGATTTTAGCCCCAGGGGATAGGGTCCCTGGGGTCTCTTGGAGGCCTGAGGAGGGGGGCAATGCGCCCCATCTCCCTAAACAACATTTGCACCACCAACCCAGTTCCTGGCCCATCCCAGGGGATATTTTTTTGACTGAGTCCCAAGTCCTAAGATGTCTGCTGCCACATTGATGTTGACAAGGGGGCGGTCAATGAGATCTTTCTGCCTAGGGGAAACCTTTCTGCCTGCCTGTTAGCTCTGCCCGTGGTGTTACCTGCCCGCATCTCCACTCACATGAGCCCCTGGTGGGACGAGGGTCAGAGGGGTGATTACCGCCACTTCACCACCATTTGACTGCTACCTGCACACTCTGGGGTGGACTCCATCCCTCAGAGTGCACCGCAGCAATCCGCAGCTGCAGCGAGTGAGGGAGAGTCAGGGCCACCGCGCTCATAGTGAAGCCTCTCCCCCCGCGGTGCAGGACGCACGCGGGTCATAGCTCAGACGAAGCCCAGACCAAGGGCGGGCCCGTTCGAGCCCAGATGAGACCGGGCCAGGCCCCCCCCTCTTAGTTGTCCAGCATTGTAAGGTGAGTCATTTCCTACTTACTGAGGTTTCGCTGGGTTTGATCTCCCACGAGTGCTTAGATTCTGTGACTTGCTAGTAAAATGAATTCCAGGGAGAGAAGGGGGAGGAACGCTCTCACAGGCAGAAGTGTGGCTGGGACTCTGGACCAATTTATAGTAAGAGGCAGTCTGTCGTAGCCCATGAAATTGCCCTGACTGAGCGGCGTTTATCTTTTGATCCCCTGCATAACAAACGCTCCTCTCTGGGTGGCTTGATGCTTACACATTACCCAGAATGTTGCCCGGCCACAGGTTTAGACTCTCCTAACTCTACAGGAGTTCTTAGCCAGACTTCATCCTTACAGCTGGACACTTAAAAAATAAATGAGCTACCAACTAGCCCTGCCCCACATGAACTGGTGCAAGAGGGATCATCAAGCTCCACATTGCAACAGGTTAATACAAGGTCCCTGTCCAACCCCAAATTTCAAGTATCGGAAAATTTACCTGAGCCCGCCTCAAAGAGGGAGCGGGAAAGGGGCCCCCAGAGAAAAAAAAATGCAAAAATCCCCAAAATGAACAAGACTGGTAGATTGGCATCTTCAACACTGCCAACGACACCTGAACCTCAGTCTACCATTCTTATATCTGGCACTCATAACACTGTTACAGCTGGTATCCCAACGCTCAAATCTGAAGAGACATTATGGGCTAAAATGGGGGCCCTTATATCGGCATCCTTTTCTCCAATTCTTGAGAGACTGACAGTAATTGAGGAGAAAATAACCAATCTCAAACTTCTTGCTGTGTCTAACCATGGCTCTGTTATGACTTTACTGGGGCAAAATAATTGCCACTTTGAAATTATATCTAATGTAATGTGTAAACCCAAAAAGTTTAATCCCCCATCTGCCACCCCTCTAACAACTAACCCACTACCTACCTCATCTAACAGGAATAGAGGGGTGGTCACTGCTTTTGATGTCGGTACTGTGGCTCAGGAAGGTGGCATGGGCGAGGTGGGGAATAGATCCAGTGAATTTGCCATGCTCATCCTGAGCACTCCCAGGGAGGAGAGGATAGACCTTGTGCTAGGTCAGCTAGCAATATAGTACAGAACAATCCTATGCCCGGCTTAGATAATCAATTAACTACAGCTCTTGGGGGTACCGGTCATGCTTTCCCAGCGATACACTCTGGGTTGGGTAACAGCTTGGCCAGACACGATCCAAGGGTAGTAAATCTTCCTCCTGCTGCCGCACCATTGGTTGTGGTCCTGAGGAATGTACCTACTCTTCAGGATGATCAGCTAGAATCTACCAAACAGTTAATGGCAAAAACAATGCAGTGGCTTAACGTACAATTGAAGGAAGCGGGGGTATGGGGCTGGGACATCTGCAACCAATTGATAATGGCTAGATGTTCATCTTGGGTTGGATACTCCACTAAGGACCGGGGGGCGACTGTGTAGTTGCCAACTTCAATAATGCATGTGTAGTTAGGCTCATATTGGAGTGTTTAGGGAGTTGGAATGAAGGGTATTGTCCAGGAAAAATATCTCTCCATCCCCTAGGGTTCTTCTACAGACCACATTACTCTTCGCAAATAAGAAGGAGGGCCTGTAATGATCATCGCAGTGCCAATCATAGGGTTATAGGGCATCCCTTGATTTAAACTTAGTTAACCGGTTTGTCTCATTGTCCGGCTTAGACGGCTGTGACTGACTGATAGCTGCAGATGCATCTGGGACAGAGAACACCGTTATTGATCCCGTTACTTCCCACTTGATGGATTCAAACCCCCAGTTAGTTACTGACAGTGGGACAGAGGGTAACGAGAACATGGCTCCGTTAGAAGAAAGTGAAGGTTCACCTCTCAGGACATTAAATATCTTATCCTGTAAAATTGCGGCGTTGTTAACGAAGACTAGATTTTCCGACTGGTCTAATTTCATCGAGTCTGTTGACATTATTGCTTTCCAGGAGACTTGGTTTGTGAGCACAATCTTTCGGCCAGGTGACCTGGCATTCGGCAAGCCAGCAATTCCTAGCACCAAAGGGCGTCGATCAGACGGCCTAATTATCTGGGTTAGACAAGAGGTGGGCCTCCAAGTAGAAGACTTAGTGATCGACAACCCAGATATTCAGGCAACTAAATTAACTTCTGTGCATGAACCTGAGTTTATTCCCTTTTAATGTCTATGCCAGAGGGCTGGTAGGCGGCAAGGCTTCACCGACCGTCTCCACTCTGGATACATTCATTAAATCACTAAACGGGTCTTGCAACTGGATTATTGCAGGGGATTTTAACTGCACATTTGAGCCACTTGGCTTAGAAGACGGGAATTTCTCCACTGACGAGGATGCTGTCTCGGGCGTTCCGTCCTTAATGCTTGCCCCATTTAAGAACTGGATTAAAGCCGCTCTCCAACTTAAAAGTCTAACATTAGAGAGGGGGCTTTGTGCAGCTAATGGAAGATCTAAATCAGACACCAATGGCAATCCCACTTTTATTAGTGGGCCCAGGAAAAGTAGGATCGATTATTTTCTTATTAACCTAGAATTTTGGCAAGGGGTGAGGGATATGGATGTCGCGAAAAGATCAGAGAGCAACCACGAACCCCTTTTATTGTTGCTAGATGTGACATGTTGTTTGTCTAGGAGTGGTATCCTGGATACTGCAACTCTAGATGTGATTATGTCCAATGACTGCTGCAGGTTAAAATGGGCACAGGTGTCTGAGGATGAGGGCATTTTGACTCAAATTAAGTTAATATTTGTAGACTCCCTTACTGCCCTCTCGCAAATTGATTTAAATGACGACACCCTTCCAGCCCTTACTGTACATCATGAGGCCCTGTTTGCCAAGTTGAGATCTTATATGGTAAAACCCAAAATAAGAAGTAATAGGCGAATAGTGTACAAGTCAGCAAAATGGTACGACAGGGCATATAGGACCGCCTACAGAGCTTTGTCTAATGCAATAAGGGCAGGTTCTACGTAGGAGATAAGGAAATTGAGATCTGACAACAAGGCCACCCAAATAGGGGCAAAGAAGGCCCATGATGAAAATAGATGGAGGGACCTGTTGGTTGCATGTAATGGGAAAAACTGTTGCCGATTCTGGCATTTAATTAAGTGGGGTGGAGACAACGTCGGTCCGGCACCTGTTAACAATGTCCCCCCTGAAGCCTGGGTTGCTCATTATCAGACCCAATTTTCCTTGCCGGCAAATGATCCTGGGCAATTGCAATGCATAGTATCGGAGTCAACTCTAACATTTACTTTAGCGGAGCTAGAACGTGCCTTTGATGGGGTAGCCGCAGTTAGAACCCTGGGTCTGGATTATATCCCGGCAGATATACTTAAATCTGACCGGGAGAACTGGCTAAAATATATTTTTATTTTTGCCAATGGTCTGGCTAGAGGAGCCCCTATTCCAGATTCCTGGCATGGGGCTGAGATTGTCCCCATATATAAAAAAAGGGGACTGAGCCTGCCCTTCCAATTATCGGCCTATAGACACTATGCAAAAGTTGGTGGCTGGATTAGTGCTAAGTAGGGTAAATAGGTGGATAGATGATAATGAAATATTATCCACCTATCAAGCAGGATTTCGCTCCCATGTTAGCACCATCTACCAAGTTTTTAGATTCATGATGTTATATTGGAACTCTGTGATCCTAGCTGGGCGCACCATCTATGCCGCATTTGTAGATCTTAAATCTGCATTTGATCTAGTGCCCCGTAACAAACTTTGGGCCACTCTTAAAGAAGCTGGGATGCACGCAGAGATCCTTTCATTCATCATAAAACGACTTGTTTCCACCTATGCCAAAGTTAGGTGGGGTCAGCAGGGGGAGACAACAGAACGTTTTCTGGTGGACAGGGGAGTGAGGCAGGGGTGTGTGCTGGCCCCTACCCTTTTCTCTTTGTTCATTAACAAAGTTGTCTCATACTACTCTGAATATCCCACGGATGCCCCTACTCTAGCTGGTTCGAGGGTTCCTTTATTAATGTTTGCAGACAACACCTTAATCTTGTCTAAAACACAAGTTGGTCTGCAAAGAGCCCTTGACAGATTTAGTCTTTTCTGTAATGACCATGATCTTGTAGTCAATGTTGACAAGAGAAAGTTCATGGTCTTGCATAAAAACAAAACAGTGAAAGCAGCGACGGCTCGTGGAGGGAGTTACGGTGGGGCAGGAGGGCGGGGAGGGGGAGGGGCAGGGCGGAGGTTGCTAAAAACCGGCATATGGATAATTGCAGGTAAGTAAACAATTTAATTAATAAAACGAATTTCGTAGCTCGCACTGCATTGCATTTTGCGATGCAAGGCGCACTACGAAATTTGTTTTATTAATTAAATTGTTTACTTACCTGCAATTATCCATATGCCGGTTTTTAGCAACCTCCGCCCTGCCCCTCCCCCTCCCCGCCCTCCTGCCCCACTGTAACTCCCTCCACGAGCCGTCGCTGAGTGAAAGCCAGAGTGGAAATTAATACTGCATCCCTTGAACAAACTGACACGTTTACCTACTTGGGTGTTACAATGGGCAAAATAATTAATTGGAAACCACAGATGGATTTGCTGGTCTTAAAGCATAATCAACTAGCAGGGGCTCTTCTAAAAGAACACAGTTTTTCAAAAAACAAGCCAGTAGCTCCGGTTTTGGCAATTTACCAAGGAAAGGTTAAACCCTCAATAATTTATGGAGCTGAACTCTGGGGCTTCGAAAACTTAGTTCCTTTAGTCCAAGCCCAGAACAGGTTTTTAAGGGCATTGACCAATTTTCCCCAGTCGACACCACTTAGATCCTTATTTTTAGATCTGGGGTGTATTTCCTTTGAGGAGGCAGCGGGTTACAGACCACTCACCTCTGTCTAAGTTCCCTCATATATGGCTGTTTCTTGATCCACATTCTCCATTGCCAACTCTCCTATTGCCCATAATCCTGATATTTCTCCAATAGTGAAGTTGGATTTTTGTGAAGTTCCTTTGGAGTAATTTGATTTAATCTCCCTCTAAATTTGCATGTTTCTATACTTAGATTAAAATAACCAGGCCTTGCAGTGGGGCAGAAATACTCAATCCGTATTTGAAAATCCTTTCCTGTGCTGGTGTCATTTTTACCTTCAATCTGTTAACCACAAGCTGCTTCCCATCAACGATATGGTTATTCATGGATTCTACTTTCTGTATTTTCTTGCTCTTGCCCCTCCTCGTCCAGCACTTCCACGCCCTTTTTCTCCTCGCTTGACTTTTTCCCTTTGGCACATGGTAATTGTTGTACGCTCATCTCCCTAAAAAAATCCAGTTGACCCAGGGTCGGAGCTCACTTCCATTTCACTTACATGTGGACGCAATCTGGTTTAGTTTTTCTTTTGCTCTCACTGGTTCAAACCTTTAAATTTGTGCACCTTCATTATTCAAGGGTCTTTCTCATTCTTCACAATCTTCTCTTCTATCTTAGATAGCAGTGCTTTCACATCTTCCTGATCTTTAATTCATTCTATTTATTAAAATATTCTTCATTCTTGGTAATTTGTATATCCATTCTACATTTCCCATGTTTTATCAGTGTTCCCGTCAATTTTCAGTGAGTAATTCTCTGTAAGTGCTCTCCATTCATTTAGTAGATTCAGATCCATGTCATCATTTGTGGTCAACAATAATATTTTTAATACCTGTGGCCACATTCTACATATTTTATCAAAAAAGGTAATCTCCCACCATTTTTTTGATTCAGAAATCCACGCCTTTTCTAGTTCTTTAATGATATATATGTATGCAGATTGACAGCAGAATTTTATTTACACAAGCACACTAGATGCCTACCGCCTTATTTAGATATAATTCAGGTTCAGAGGGACAGGATGTTGTACATTCATTTTAGGTTCGGCACACTTACTGTCTGCACGAGAACTGCAAAATGGAACACCTCCAAACAGACATCTAAGGATTGCCCATGCTGCAGGGCCCCGATGGAATGTGCTGCACACGTTATGTTTGCATGTTCGGCATATAATGCTCCGAAGTCTAAGTGGCTGAAACCAATATGCAGACAATTGAGCAGACAGGACCATCAAGCCGCCCGGCTCATTCTCAGGTCTGACCCCTCTTTGCGTGTGGTATGGCAAAATTCCTCAGCCACGCTTGGCTAATTAGACAAAAGGCCTTGTCAAGAGTGGCCTAACACTGCACCAACTGAAGCTGAGATGAAATTGCCGTCATGTTTGACGGCTGCCTAGCTATTCACTGAGATCCCAGCTTATGCACATGCACATCCGATTCTCCTTGTTGTCACTTTAATGAGGGCCTAATCAACTTTTTAAGGTGCGTCTGAGAGTTCCGCACTGCGCCTATCACACTCTAGGAGGGGGAAACATCCTTTACGATGCAACTTTTACATCGCAGTGCCTTTACAACGCGGTATTTACAACGAAAACCATTACAACGCATTGCGCTGGGGGGCGCTCTAGGATAGGGAATAAGTTTAATTTACTATCCAACACCTTCCCTAGTGTCCACGGGGACTGGAGTTGAAATAGTAAATTAAACTATTCACTATCCAGCACCCCAAAGCACTATGCGATGCAAAGGTATTCATTGTAAATACCGCGTTGTAAAGGCATGCGTGGTAAAAGTATGCGTTGTAACGTCATACATCCTCTAGGAGGAATTGTTATGCTGCTACTCTCCCATTATTTTTATTACAACCTATTTATTTTTTACTGGTGAACTGTATAATAGTTTTTATCATGTAGCTTTCAGCAACCACATCCCCCATTGGGGGGGCAACAGTGTATTTTTATGGATGCCTGTCTATACCACTTTTATCATGTTGCTGTACCCAGTCCTGGCTTGCAGAGAATCACCTCAAACTCAATGACCTGAAGACTGAATTCCTCCTGATCTCTCCTCCCGCAAAAATCTCCACGGCTCAATCATGGCTTAAGCAGTTAACAGCTTTAAATGTACAACCTACCGTTGTAGACTCAGCAAAATCCTTAGGCATAACACTTGATGCCAATCTCAACATGCAGCAGCACATCAGCAAGGCAACCAAAGGAGCGAACTTCCAAATCAATACCTTGAGGAAACTTAAAGCCTTCCTTCCAGCCAAAGACTTCCAAACTGCAGTACAATCTATAGTCATCCCGCACATAGAATACGGACGCACCGCCCTCTGCGGGCTCCCACTAACAACTACGGCACCCCTTAGAGCGTCCCTTAACGCTGCAGCGAGACTCATCACTGGCTCAAAAAAACACTCGCATATTTCCCCTGACTTTAAATCCCTGAACTGGCTGCCTTTTGAAGCCAGAATACATCTGAAAATCGCCTGCATGACTCACAGGGCTGTACACCATAACTCGCCCAGCTACCTCACTCAAAAGCTGACAATCTCGGGTGGCTCTAGAACTACTAGAAGCACAAACAATCTTCTGCTGAAACCTCGAAGATTCAGAAAGGAAAAAACCTATAAACGCTCCTTTTCAGGAATGGCGCCCAGGATCTGGAACTCACTTCCTCCTGAAACCAGGCTCATCTCCTCCAACAAACTGTTTAAGAAAGAAGTAAAAGCGATCCTCATGGCTAAATACACATGATCTATTAACCGGTATCTCTCATGAATCCGCTCCATAATACCGGCCTGACCCCTTGGTCTACTAGTACTATTTGTATTATGATTTACTTGAGTGTATATGTTCCCTCTCTGTACTACTTGTACCACTGGTATTATGACTTATTTGATTGTATTTGTTCCCTCTTTGTATTTTGATGTACTATTGACGCACCTGTCTGACTTGCACACTGTACCTACACCACCTCAACCATCCCTACTTTTGTACTACTGATGCACCTGTGTGACTTTACATCCTGCACGCACCTACCTCAACTATGCCCACCTTTATGTTATCTCCAAAAACACTTGCAGCACGTTTAAATAAGTATATGCATACTTTTGTACTTTTATATTATTGGCGCAACGGTTTGACTATGTACCGTGTACTGACACTACCTCACCTATGATCTACCTCCAGTTGTTCTTTGACCTTCCTATGTAATTATGCATATTGTACCTAACTACCTCAACTGCTACATGCTACATGCTATTACTGTAAAGCGCTCTGATATCTGCAAAGATCTTGTTCGCGCTATATAAAACCTTCAAATAAATAAATAAATAAATATGTTTAATCTGTATTCCATTTTATCATAATAATGTTCTCTTACAACTTTTATGACACTAGTTGTCGAAATAAAGCATATACAAACAAAACAAATATATATATATATATATGTGTGTATGTGAATGTTTATATATATTCACTGAAAAAAACATAGGTTTTACAGATGTTATAGTTAAGAATTAGCATTTAAAAAACCTTTGAAATTCACTCAAAAACCAAAGGTTTCAGGGACGTTATAGCTAGTTGGACATTTGACTCATATAAAACCAGAGAAATTTGCCCGTTATATAACTCGCACCCTGCCATGCACTGCTGATGACGTCACATATTACATCATTCATGACATGGTCAGTGACATCACTGATGACATCACAGATGACATCTCAAATAACATCTCTGGGTGTATAAGTGTCTGGTTGAAGGATTTAGTAGGTGTGTGACTGACTGTTTAAGTGAGTGATTACATGTGTCTTACTGAAAGCACGGGTTAGTGACTGATACAGACATTCACACAGTTTAGTTTGATAGTTGGTGTGTAAGCGGTTGCATGGGTTGGTGAGCAGCTAAATGAGAATATATATGGGTTATTGCTTGGTTGTCTGAGTATCTGTATGGGTGCCTGGGTGTGTGTGTGTGAGTGGGTGAGAGTTGTGTGAGTCTGTGCATAGATGTTTCAGTGGTTGATTCACTGTGTGTACAGGCTCCATCAGTACGCGAATCCTATCCGCCATATTGCTAAACTTGTAAATGATGCGCATTTCGTATCCGACGGGTTCGTGGCACTGTGTCCCGTGTAACATCATATACGTATGAGGTCGCGCCAGCTGCTACTTTGGTATGCGACGGGTATGCAGTACCATGCCACGCGTTATGTCATGTATGGATGTGTCAAGTACCCTCTCAAACTGTAGCTTCCACAGGAGCAGATGATAATTCCGCAATTCCCAACTTCCCTCACTGCGAGTTTCGAAGCTCACAGACAAGAAAGAGGGGGAAATGGGAGTTGAAATGAGAAAGAGAGACTGCACTGCTTCCAGTTCTTCTGTCAGCTGGTGCTGAACCCTGTAACAAATAATTATGCATATATATAATATATGTGTAACTGCTCTTCACATTGCCCACTAATCTCCCACTGCTACGAACCTTTACCTGACTATACACAGTGTGTTGCTGCTCTCTTGATTATGTAGATCGGTATTTCTTGATCTGGCTGAACTATTGGATTGGTGTCTAAATAGAATATTGACTCTGAAAACACAAACAATTATTATTTTATTTCTTCTTCCCTGTCACCATGTAATTTTCAACTCACTAGGTATCTGTGTTACCTTTTTACACCTAATCCTTGCGTTTAGCTTATCCGCTTGAAACTGTAATATATACTTCCTCAATGTTGCCGGAACGAGGATTGAGTTGATACTCTTATCTCTTGGTATTTACAGAATTGACTGACAAGACCTGTCGTTGGTAAGTATAATTATATATATATATATAATTGCTCATACGAAACATTTGTTTGCTTCTTATCTTGTCTTAGTCTTGTATTTTCCTGTCTCCAAAAATAAGGATTATGCTGACTTGTTGTTGAGGTAATTAGCGCTTGTCAACTGATTATATTTATCCTATCTCAAAGAATATTAAGCTCCTAGAGTTAACTCACTCAAGGTCTTTCTCTAATGGCTGGAGCATTTAACTGTAATGTCTCTATTGTCTCCTACACTCTACAACTGCTCAAAACTGAAAACAAAGTCTTTTCATTCTCAAGATTTAAAGTTCGAGGAATCACAATTCTCTTCAAGCACAAATATCGTTGGTACTTAGCTTTCCCTTGAATACACCTACTACTGCCAAAATGCTGAATCTTTGGGTGAAAAGGAAGCGCGGAACAGTAAGCTTCCAATCTCTTCAGAAACTTTGTTGAAGTGCGCAGTTTAACTCGCGAGCGATTCCTTGATAGCTGTGATCGCTCGCGAGTGATACACTAGACCGCAAACCTCCGTTTTACTGTGGTGACGGCCATCTTGGAATTCCGCGGCACCACACCAGAGAGAAACTTCAACAAAAGGCAAATTAGAGTCAAAGAAATGACTCTTCGCAGTCGGCAATAAAGAGTAAAGGTGTGCGATGATTTAGGTGAGTGTTTTTTCTGCCTAAGAGCTAATCTGCTCCCTACAATCCTGACAGTATGGGGTCGCGCCCGCTGCACGTTGTGCATTGACGAGTGCACGCTGCCAGGCCCTGTGTTACGTCATAGACGTATGGTGTCACGCCGGGTACGCCAATCCCTCATTTTTTTATGTCTCAAAACTATATCTAAATATCTTTAAAGTGTATATGAGAGCAAGCGATAATCTAAAATATGTTAAACATTTATATATTTCTAACTGTAATAAACTTCTATTATAGTAAATAACTTTTCTCAAAATCGCGTCGGGTGCTGTCTCCTTGATCGCTGGGTGCACGATTGCCATGTGACCTTAAAAAAAGCACTTTGATTAGTTCATAACATTTCCCATTGTAGCAGTTGGAGAACGCCACCCATTTTAGTCATTCTCTCTACAGCATTTGATGAGACACACCTCTTCTGGTTAGAGAGGTTTTTTGAACCTTTTGCTATGTACACATATCTTACACTACACACAACATGCAACCAATATCTTCATCAATATTCATGGTCTGTAAAGTAACCTTCCACCTGTGATCAGGGCCGGACTGGCCATAGCAGGCACTGGGCGATTCCCCAGTGAGCCGTCAGGGTGGGGGCCTATTTTGGGCCCCTGTGGGCCGTTTTTGTTACAGGGCAGTTTTTGCATGATAGCTGCAAAATCAGCCATCTAACAAAATTGGGTGAAACCGGCCCTGGCAAACAGCTCGGCCGCTCCCAGGGGGGCTGGCTGAGCTCTTTGCCAGGGCCAGTTTCGGGTTCCCAGTCCAGCCTGCCTGTGATAGCCATGCACCAAATAGTTAAATAGCCAAAGGTTACCCCACTGCCAGAGGTAACATGGTTGCATACGCTTTCCACTGCACAATATAATGTGGTATGGGCCAGGGGCAGTATCATGCATAGATAATGAACACACTGACACAGATAGATAGTGGAAGTGGGTACAGGTACGTGCGCTCAACTCCTTATTATTACCAGGGTCACATATCCAGTGACGTCTGCGCTGGATGCGTGTGGGGTGAGTGTAAACCAGCCCTCAGGGGATGGTTGCTGCTAGCATCAACTACAACAATAATCATTGATCACACACAGAGATTCAATAATAAAAGGGCCAATAGTTTGTGCCGCAGTAAGGTAGGGACAGTAAATGTGAAATAATACAGAAAAAATGCTATTGTAAAAGAACCATAACTTGTGGTATACTGAGACACAGGAAATAGATCTGAAATAATACACAAAAAGATTGTATCATAAAGGGTCCATCAGTTCTAGCCACATCAAAAGCTTTCAGTAAGCATGGGCGAATTTTGCGAATTCGCGATCTGCGAATTTGCGGATTTGCGAATTCATAATCCGCAAAATTTGCGAATTCGCGCGACTTTACGGATTTTTTATTTTTGTGTGTTCGCAGGGAACTTTGCGTATTCGTGGGGCGCTTTGCGTGTTCGCGGGTTTTTTTGCCTGGTTCATCACTGCCACCCTCTCGTTTTTTATGCCCTTCTGCCCTCTGTACCACTTGTTTTTGTGCCTTTCTGCCCCCTGCCCCACTCATGTTTGTGCCCTTTTGCCCTTTGCCCCACTGGTTTCTGTGCCCTTCTGCCCTATGCCTAACTCATGCCCTCTGTCCCACTTTGTTCCCTTCTGCCCTCAGCCATAAGTCAGCTTCAACAGGAAGCACTAATAGATAAAGTATAGCAGGTGCTTCAGTTGAAGGTCAAATTAAGTTACACAGTCATTAATCACCCCAAGTTTGGGGTGATTAATGATTGTGTAACTGAATTTGAGATTCAACTCTAGCACCTGCTTTACTTTATCTATTAGTGCTTCCTGTTGAAGCTGACTTTTTGTAACTATTTTAGAGGCTCTGGCAGCTTGCCGGCGCCATTCTAAAATAGTTACAAAAAGTCAGCTTGAACTTTTGACCCAATCCGTTCCGCTCGCGGATTTTGCGGTAAATTCGTGAATCTCGCGGATTACGAATTTACCGAAAATCTGTAAAATCCACGAGCGGAACGGATTTTCCGCCCATGCTTAGCTTTCAGCATGTGCACAGCCAGTGATGATGCGTGCTGCTGGCAGGCCGTACTAGGAGCAATGTCTGTTGCCTCAGGACTGCATCATCTACAATAGCGACTCGATCTGAATTGTGAACATTGCTGTCTGTAGTGCAGGCCATAGAGAGCGGTCAGCAAGGGCCCACAGCCACGTGGCGTGGACTTGAGTTGCCCAGTTTGTAATATACGAAGCAACAAAAAGCGTGTGCGGAGCCTGCAATGATGCGTATGCGTGGTGCGGACAGAGCGCACTGGAGCAATGTCTTTTGCCTACAGGACTGCGTCATCTACAATAGCGACTCGATCTGAATTGTGAACACTGCTGTCTGCAGTGTAAATTGAAGGCTGTAGTCACACATACATCCATGAATGCTTTTTCTCACTTCCTCTTCACAAAATACAACAACATAGATTATAGAAAACTGCAATAAATAAATCAAAACAATTCGAATTCCGATCTCTGCTGTCCACAGGGTAGACTGTTATTCAGTGTTCTTTTCCACTACCAAGAAGAATTTGGTCATTTTACTAAACCTATAACACATCTAAAACAAGTTCTTCAAGCAAGTATACTGAAAGGATATTGTGTATATTTCAATAGACATTGTAGTTACTTGACTACTGGATTCTGTAATAAAACAATCACCACTCGATCTGAATTGTGAGCCCTGCTGACCGCAGTGTATGCCAGAGGCAGTGGTCATGAACGCTTCACAGCCATGTGCCGTTGGATTCGGAAGCACCGAGTTGGTTGCACCTGATGGGAGGGAGTACACAGAATTCATCACAGGCTTTAACTTCTGACATCCTCAATCATAGATTCAAGACCCCATTTTACTGTTCGGACCTGCTGTACCCTGGCGTAGTCCAGCCACTGCAGTCGGCCAAGCCCAATAATCATGTGCAGCAGTTAGCTACGGAAGCACAGAGTGTGATGCACCTCAACAGAGGGAGTTCTATGAAAACCAAGCACAGGTAATATCGGATATCGTCCATTGTGGGATCAAGACACCGTTCCACTGTTGGGACCTAGAGTTGGCTGCACCTGTTTGAAGGGAATACCTTCATCTCCACTCTCAGATGCAGTTCTAGCATTGTCTATTGTGGGATCAAGACACCGTTCCACTGTTGGTACCTGTTCGACTACTGTGTTAGTAGTATACAGAGCACTCCACGGTGCTCGGCCTCAGGCTGGTTGCTGTGTGCATGTGTCGCGGTAGCTAGCATTGATCTCAGGAGCCGTCCAAGCTTGCAGACCTCGGCCCAGGAGCTTCGGCCAGCACGTGGTGGGCCCTCTTTCACATACGGCGGTGTCGAAAGGTGAACTGTGCGGCTGATATGCGTCGCAGCAGCCAAGACAGTTTCTAAGTACCAACAGGCTGAGAGCATCATACACGCAGGTTTCTTCGCTCACGGCGTCAACCTCGTGGTGGTGTAAGCTGCGCAGACCTGGCAGACACGTTCTCCATTCCAGAACAGAACCACACCCAGTGAAACATGCCTTTTATTCATACCCCTACACTAGCCTTGCGTATGCCGAGCCAGCCCACTACGCTAAAGATTTGGGGGTAAGGGGGCACATAGAGCTATGTTTTGCTAATCTTCGCTACTGACTGTACTATCATGGTTGCGTCCACTGTCCACTTCCCTCAATAGACCATCAGTGTATGTTGACATGTACATGTCTATGCTCTGCATACTCAAGTCTGTCCAGCACATCCCCTCAACACTTTGCATTGTATACTTTTATAATCGAGAATCACTTGCCACCTTCGCACATACTTTACTCCCATCTCTCCCCGCATTCTGCATTGTGTGGCACAGGTGCTATGCCATGTTTGGTTTGTGTACATGGCTAGCCACGGTTCCCACAGTACATAGTGTCATTGTGTCAGCTAGGTGTACATGTTGTTTGTCATGTTGTATGTGATTATATAAGGTAGCGCGTTTATTCACGAGAAGTGGTTTCTCCCATTTACATATCGCTATCTTAAAGAGGAGACAGAAGTTTTTTCTCACAGGTGAAAAGTGCGACCACAATGGCAGTCATTCATTACTATGCAAGAATGTCCAACTGCACAACGCTTCTATGCTTACAGACCTCAATGTTGCGTGATTTCTTAAAAGCATGCCAACTCCCACAATCGGACCAAAATTCACACAGCTTTCTAACAGCAGTTTTCTGCTTCTTAATAACATGCACTGCTACGGAATGTGAGCTGGCATACTGTATGTCCTTACTGTTTCAAACCGAGTAACTTCCTGTGGCAATGTCTATTCCCTCCCACACAAAGTAACTCCCAAACTTCAACTTGGCCTTCAATACCTACTTTGAAAACAGATTTCATTAAACTGAGCAAGCTGAAAGTGCTTTTGTTCCAAACAGAAGTCTCCCTCACTTCTGCAAAAGAAATGTATCGACTGCAGATAGCGCAAACTTCAAGTAAAATACAGTTAATTTTAAATTACACAATTTTCAACACATCAGACACTCAAGGTCTGGCACACTTTTTTAACACTGTCTCCTTGTCACAGGCTTTCAAACTGTTTTTGGTATAATACCAAACCTAATTCATTCGATCATCTCTGGAATAACAGGAACAGTACTTATAATTCTCGCTCTCTTTGCGGCCATCCTACTACTATTTTTGCTTGTAAAGAATGTCTGGGCTCCAGAGGTGCTATAGAGCGCGCACGCAGAATGGCCGCACCTAGGTGAGGCTCCTCCATCCCGGGACCCTTATCCGACAATTATCCTGGTAGAGACTTCGCAGTTGTCGCAGAAAGCAAGCATCTGGCTTTGGAAAGGCCCCCTTATCATCCGGTGTGATCACCGTGGTAATTGCTGTGACTGGGAGCGCTAAGAGAGTCCCGGAGCGTTTGGCCGCGAGCTTCCTGGTGTCAGTGTGGAGCGGAGTTCTGGCAGGAAGCCTCAGGAAACACCGGGGCTTCCCACGAGGGGTCTAGGCCGCTGGGCCTGAGTTGCTGGAAGCGCCGGAGCTGCGGGGCTCAGCCGCGACACGGCCAGACGAAACGAGGAGGCTGAGGTGAGGCGGTGCCTGGAGTACTCGCGGAGCCGCGGGCACTGTTGGGAGTGACACACGGCAGCGGAGGAGCTCGTGGTACACTTGGGGTCATGCTGATATTGGCTCCGCAGGATGGTATTGCTGGCCGGGGCCCAGGGGGCATTGGAGCCTGGAACTTTGGCCTTTTGTGCTTCTGGGGGTGCCTGACGCTCCCATCGCTATTGTGCCTCTGAGTGGAAGCTGCCTATTGATCCTTGCAGGATTGGCAACCTGCTGAAGTGTTGTGAAAGGGTTCCACCAGGGCTGGCACTGAGGGGTGTAGGCAACGCCTTTAAAGTTTGCGGAAGAGCAGAACACTTGCGCGGTCGCCGCTTGGTGCACGCTTGTCAAGTCACTGGATATGGTGGAGCAGCGCCGGATCCCTCCTCCCATCTATCAGTCAGTGGCCTAGTGGATCGTGTTGTGGAGGAGTGTGTGGGCCTCGTGTACCGGTTGGACTGTGCTGGGAGGTGACCGGTCCTTTGGAGTGTGGATTTTGGTGGATTGCCCCCAGTGCTCCTGCCCTCTCCCAGTCGGCGGGGTCGTAGCCGGGCATAATGGGCAGACCAGATGTGAAGCAGCCTAAATGAACTTTAATGCCGCCAAGAAGGGGCCTAAGCAGGTGCATGACGATCAAGATCCTGACTCCGCGGCCCATACCAGTAGTAGTGCCAATGTTCAAACTGCAGATATCAATAATATTCTGCAGGAGATCCGCCAGGGATTTGCGACGGTGGTGGACAAGGCGGACCGGATGTCGTCCAGGATGGACGCCATGGTACACAAACTGGATGGCCATGAAGAGCGCATCACTGAAGCTGAGCGGAGGATTTTGGAAGCAGATGATGTAACAGCCCGGCACGATGCGCAAATTACACGCATGGACAGAATCCTGTGCACCATCGCTGCCAAGAATGAGGATTTGGAGGCAGGCAGCCGGCGAAATAACATTTGTGTCATGGGTATTCCGGAATCTACAAACACTGGCTCCATGGCGGAATATATTGAGAAGTTACTGTCCTCCACTGAGGGCTGAGAGGCTTTTTCCTTGCAGTTTATCGTTAAAATGGTGATACTGCCGCAGATGCTCTATTTATTTCTTAATATTCCATTTTATCCAGATACTTATTTTTTCAAGCGGTTGCAGTCAGAACTAACTCGATTTGTGTGGTGGGGGAAAACTCAGAGACTCTGGTGGGAGACTCTCACTCAGCCTTATGCTAAAGGGGGCTTTGGGATCCCCGACTTTGAATTGTATTATTACTGTGCCCAGGCACATTATGCCTTTTTCTGGGTACACCAGCCTAGATATATGCCCCAGGTGGCGGCGGAGCACTGGCTTTCCTTCCTTCCCGATCCGTCTAGAAGGTGCGTTATATAGCCCGACACTTGGCAGAACAGGACACCTTCTACCGTGATGAGTACGGTTAATCCTTGGGTGCGTCTGGGAGGCATGTTGGCATCACCGATGCTGTACTCCCCGCTGTTGCCCCTGGTGTACAACCCGGACCTGCCTTTACTGCAGGACGTAGGGTTCCGCAAACTGGCAGATTGTGCACGCATCTCTACGTGGGGAGATCTGTATCACGAGAGGAAATTTCATACGCAGGAGCATATGTTTATGGGTGTGCGGCTATCTCCCCTTGACATTTTTTTTATATATTCGTCTCTGACAGGGGATTAGGTCTATCACGTCGGACTTTCCTAATGAGCCCCCGACACTGGTACCGTTACACCGTATTCTCCTGGGTGCTGTCGCCAAACGCCTGGTGTCGATCATATATATAACTGTTCATACGATGAGGGAGCTTCCTATAATGGTGGCAAAGGCGAAATGGGATCAGTTGCTGGGGGTGGAGCTGACGGATAGGCAATGGGAGTTTTGCTCACAGCAGACTGAAAGGCTCTCAGCAAGTAGTCGTTTTAGGATTATTCACTTTAAATTCCTACATAGATTATATTTTACGCCTGCCCGTATGCATAGATTCAAACTGCGTGATTCTGATTCTTGTGATAGGTGTCATGCCCCCCGGGGCTGATTTTCTGCACCTCGCATGGGTGTGCAATGGAGTGCAAGAGTACTGGGTGCAGGTTTTTGCTGTCGTATCTCGGATGATCAACGTCACATGTGCTGGCACTACTGGGGTGCAAGCGGTAACCGCAGATTTGTCGCACTGGCGTTACTCATGGCAAAGAGAAGGGTGGCGTGTCATTGGGGCAGGGGGAGAGTGCCCAAGTTCAAGGATTGGTTGAGGGACCTTATTTATTGTCAGGAGCAACTGGAGGCATATGCTGAACTATTGCCGGTGACCTCTAGACCCAGGGATATTTGTTATTGCATGCTGCCTCAGACACTCCTGTTGATGCTGTGGAATAGGACTAGAGACGAAACCACGTGGTGTGATGGTGTATGTACTGGGTAGCACTAAGGGAACACAATGCTGATGTTTGGGGGTGGCTTGCTGGGGGCCTGCGGATGGGTGGGGGCCTATAGTTGGGGTGCTGATTATTGTTCTGCTCTCTGCATTTTGCAGTCCAACCATTCCTATCCGTGTTGGATGCTATGCCTGATGTGATACTGGACTTGACCTTGTATAGCTGGTTTGGTTGTATATGATGTGATTGTACTGTTGTTAGACTACTCCCCTCACCATGCCTCTGTGAATACTGGGGGGTACAAAAGGGGGTGGTGATGGACGGAGCATATGAACCAATCAAACACTCACACCCAGTCAACAGATCTGGGTTTAATCCATCACCGTTCTTTAGCCCACTCTGCCACCCCAGTTCAGACATGGCCATATGCAAATCAGTCTGACCCTGTGCCTCATGGGAACAGTCCAACCCGAACCGCCAAGCCATGCCTTCCCTGGACCGGAAACAAGCTTCTGTGAATACTGGGCCTTACCAATGCTGATTTGTACTGTATACTGTATGGAATGTCCTTTGATATTTTTCACTTGATTTACGATTGTATGGAACCTATGTGTACCTTCTTGGGTTTTTTGTTCTCAGAAAATTGATAAATACGTATTTTTTTTAAAAATGTCTGCGCTCCCTGTGGTAACAAGCATGTCCGACAAAATACGCCTCTACGCGAAGCTACATCAATACCGTGAAAAAGTTGAACAACTTTTCAGCTGCCTGCCTCTATCTATTATCAGACCCAGCTACAACATGACATTTATTCACACATATGCAATCTGCGTGCAACCATCTTTTTATTGAAAACTGGCGAATGGATCCATGCTTTACCAACATGTCAACAATCGCTTCCGATATCCAGCAGGTAATGGAGTATCATGAAAACCATGAACTTAATTGTTCGGGTAGTGGAGAAATGGCGGATGCAACGCAAAAAGGTATTGTTGCGGAATGAGATTTCTGCGCAGCCGCGATAGATCTCCTGTAATGTGCGACCTTTGACAACATCGCAGACTGCCTGCCAATTCAAATTGCCGCTCCAACATTCGAGGAACATTACTGTCCCTTCGAGAATATGAATTGGATCGCTTCTCTTTGCTCACACAATGGCAACAATTACCTCTTGGAACATTACGCATCTCAAGCCGCTGAAGAACTTTCGGACTGCAATCTCCAAGAAATTCATGTTATTCTTGGATTGATTTTTTCCAACTTTTTAGACTTTTTCCCAAATTTTTTAATACACTTCAATTGAACTATTTTCATATATTAATGTTTTAAGTATGCTCAGGCATTTGAACTCTGTTTTCATTATTGCTCCTTACGTCTCCAGCCTAACCAGGAATGGGTGATGTGAGGCCTATGCAAATACTCTATTTACTTGTTAAATTAGCCTAAATCTAACATCCATTTTGAAGCCATGTCTATTCTTTGTGCGCACGTCTCTCTGCCTGCCAGTTTCCACGAAGCCCTTTCATACAAATTAACTCATCCTCAGCCTCTGCTCACGAGCTGGCGATCAAGATAAAAAAACACGACATTGTTTAGGAACTGGTTGGCACAGTGTGGTAATCGTATCCTACCTTTCTTTTCATTATAGAATTTAGTCATTCATTTCTAATAGCTATTGTTTATGTCACATGGAACTGTAACATGTAATGTGGAATTCACTGATGCTGGAGCTTAGGTTTGAATATAACAGAAGAGGTTGGAGTTTGCCTCAGCTCGATGCCTTAGCTCTTTGCACTAGAATTTTTTTTTAAAGGGTTGAAGACAATAATGTATGGTTTGACAAGAAGGGTACCGAATGTGCTTCCAAGAAGCGCGCAATGTTTGTGTTACTCCTCAAAGTTCCGATGTGGGTAGAACTATTACCAATTCTGACACGCACCAGATTGAATCTACTGTAGAAGAGATTGCTGACTATTTTACTGTTGATAATTTTGTGTTACAAAAAAGGAGTACCAGGGTACCTAAGAAGTTTGATGATTACATTTTGCAATTTTTTTTGTTTGTTTTCTTAAAGGATACATGTGTAATCGTATCCTACCTTTATTTTCATTATAGAATTTAGAGCCATTCATGTCTAATAGATATTGTTTATGTCACATGGAACTGTAATATGTAATGTGGAATTCACTGATGCAGGAGCTTACGTTTGAATACAGCAGAAGTGGTTGGAGCTTGCCTCAGCTGGATGCCTTAGCTCTTACACCAGTTGGTCCATTTATAGCACTTAAATAAAGACACTTTTTATATAACTTGCAGACTTCATCGCTTTATTACACACAGCCACTTTCTTAGGCACACCTGATTTCACCATTTCTCTTCTGTGGCATTGCAACTTTCTGCATTATATTCTTCATGATTATTTCTTTATTCCTGCTTGCTAAAACACTGCATTCGAGTCTTCAGACCGGTAGGGGTGAGTAGTTCGCTTCCCACTCCCTGTATAGTATAAACGCATACTAACACTACTTACACAGGTATGCTACAGTGGCCAGTATCCTGCAGCGCCCACAACACATCACTTTACAGCAATCAGCTCAAGGCTTATGTTAACAATTTCATCCCCGAGTCTTCAGACCAGTATGAGTGAATAGTTTGCTTCCCATTCCTGCTATAGTCTAAACGCATACTAACACCAACTGCACAGCTATGCTACAGCGGCCAGTATGCTACAGCGCCCGGAGCACATCAGTTTACAGCACTCAGCTCACGGTTTAGGCGCACGCTTTCATCCCGAGTGTACCGGCACCTCACCTCAGCACCATCTTCACTGTGGGCAAAACAGCACTTTCACACCGGTAGGGGTAAATACTTCACTCCACCATCCCTGTATAGCACACCCTAACCACCCCACAAAGCTCCCAGCACGCCTGCCCTCCTCTTTCCTACTTTTTTCGCCCTTTTTCCCCTTACTCGCTTCAACAGAATCACAAAATGGCTGCCAACACTTCCTAGTTGCAACCGTTCGCAGCCAATAACCAGCAAGCTCGTACTCGTGGCACCTCAGCCAATCAGATGGCAGAATTCCCAAATATCGATATCTGTAAATGTCGATATTTCTCCAATACTACTGAACGTATTTACACCAAATAAACAAAATGAACCTCTGACCTTGCTTGCAGGCAGGTCGCTCCCCTCACCACCACGCGGCCGCCTGCTGCCTCGTGCCTACTCCCTGACTGCCCGCCTGTTTCCTGCCATTGCCCGCTCCTTCCCGCCGCCGCGTCCCTGTGGCCCCGCCCCCCTGCTCCTCCCTCCCTATCCCCCTCTTATGGAGGCCACGCCCGTCTGCGCCCGTCCGTGCCTGGACTGCGCCCAGCGCCAGAATCCCTGGACCCCGTGAACAGCACAACACCAGACTCCGCTACGACGCCAGCACCCTCTACGCACTCAAAGCCGGCCGAAACCACACCTGCTTCCAAGCCGCCCCAAATGGACTCATGGACCTTTCTCCTGCCACACCTGCAGCTTCACCTGTTACAGAACCATCAAACCTCTAATGACTGGACCCAACCACCTCCGCTGCACACTCGTTCAGCACGCAAACACGCCGTCAAGCTCTGGGATCTGCTCGACACCTCCGCCCTAGACGTGGCCTTCCTGACCGAGACCTGGTGGACCGACTCCTCGGCCCCCGGCATGGCCATAGCCATCCTGGACGGTTACAAGATCACCCACAGGGATTGCGCCAACGGAAGTGGAGGAGGAATAGCCATCGTCCACAAGTCCACCCTCAAGATTGCCACCCACGCAGACGGCACCCTCAACACCGCCGAACACCTGCACTTCTGAATCCACACCGACCCCAACACCACCCTCAGAGGCACACTCATCTACAGACCCCCCAGACCCCAAGTTTATTTCAGCGACTCCATCGCCGACTTCTCCAGCACCCACGCACGTGACTCCACAGACTACATCCTTCTCGGGGACCTGAATTTCCACCTCAAGAAAAACAACGACGCCAACTCCGCCACCCTGATAGCCAACCTCGCCAACCTCGGCCTCAGACAACTCGTCACAGCACCCACCCACGACACCGGCCACACGCTGGACCCCATCTTCTCCACAGACACCCACGTCCCCTTCCACCACACCACCGAACTCCACTCGACCGACCACCGCTGCATCCATTTCACCTTCAATAAACCAACCACGCACCACCGCACCCAACAGCTACCTCACCGCTGCTGGAGCAAAGTCACCAAAGACCAGCTGATCGCCACTCTTGCCCAAAATCCACCCACCAACCCCCCAACTCAGACACCGCAACCCGCAACCTCAGGCAGTGGATCGACGAGTGCGCCAACACCCTCGCCCCACTCAAGAAACCCTCCAACAACCACGCCAGCAAGAGAGCCACCTGGTTCACCGACGAGCTGCAGACCTCCAAACACACATGCCGGAAACTGGAGAAGATATGGCTCCACGAACGCACTCCAGACAACCACGCAGCCCACAAGGACGCCACCCACAAACATTACCACCTCATCAGATTAGCCAAGAGATCCTCCTTCAAAGACCGCCTGGATAACAACGCACACGACAGCAAAGAGCTCTTTAGCATCGTAAAGGAACTCTCAGACCCCAGCGCCAACGCCAATGGCATACTTCCCTCACAAGAACTGTGCGACTCACTAGCCATCTTCTTCCCCTGCAAGATCGCTGACATCCATGACAGCTTCAAAACCATGACTGCCCCAACTACGCCAGACCCCACCTCCCCTGTGAACACTACCAGCGCCAACCGCCTGACCTCCTGGTCCAACGTCAATGACGACGAGACACGCAAGGTCATGAACTCCCTCCACTCGGGATCTCCGTCAGACCCATGCCCACACCAGGTATTCAACAAAGCAGACGCTACCATCGCACCCCAACTACGGAAGGTCATCAATATCTCCTTCGAAACAGCGACATTCCCGGAAAGCTGGAAACACGCCGAAATCAACGCACTCCTCAAGAATCCCAAGGCAGACCTCAAGGACCTCAAGAACTTCCGGCCCATCTCCCTGCTCCCGTTCCCACCAAAGGTCATCGAGAAAATCGTCAACATGCAACTGGCCCGCCACATGGAAGACAACAACATCTTGGACCCGTCCCAGTCCGGGTTCAGACAAAACCACAGCACCGTGACAGCCCTCATCACCGCCACAGACGACATCAGGCGCCAACTAGACAATGGCGAAACATCAGCCCTCATCCTCCTGGACCTGTCAGCCGCCTTCAACACGGTCTGCCATCGCACTCTAAAGACACGCCTCCTAGAAGCCGGAATCCAAAAGAAGGTCCTTGACTGGACCAAGTTCTTCCTCTCTGCCAGAACCCAGAGCGTCAGCCTCCCACCCTTCCGATCTGAGGCCATTGACATCATCTGCGGCGTCCCCCAGGGCTCATCCCTCAGCCCGATGCTATTCAACGTTTAGCGCCAAGATGCTCCCTCCGGAGCGAACGTAGCGCCAAGGTGCTCCCTCCGGAGCGAACGTTGCGCTCTAGAAATACCCTCACAAATATCACAAATATCACAAAATATCACATGGCCCCCCTCGCACAAGTGGCCCGCCAACACGACCTCAACATCATCTCCTACGCCGATGACACCCAGCTCATCCTCTCCCTCACCAAGGACCCGCACACAACCAAAACCAACCTCAACGAGGGAATGAAGGCCATCGCCGACTGGATGAGGAACAGCCGTCTGAAGCTGAACTCGGACAAGATGGAGGTACTAATCCTCGGACCCACCCCCTCAGCCTGGGATGACTCCTGGTGGCCGACCACACTGGGAACAGCACCAACACCCTCCGACCATGCACGCAACCTAGGATTCATCCTCGACTCCTTCCTCTCCATGTCTAAACAGGTCAACGCCGTCTCCTCCTCCTGCTACAACACCCTCCGCATACTCCACAGGATCTACAAGTGGATCCCGACCAAAACAAGAAGAACGGTGACACAGGCCCTTGTCAGCAGCAGACTGGACTATGGCAACGCAGTCTACCCAGGAATCCCAACCAAAAACCTACGACGACTACAACGCATCCAAAACACCTCCGCCCAACTGATCGTCAATGTCCCCCGCCACAGCCACATCACTCCCCAAGTCAGAGAGACCTACACTGGCTCCCCGTCGACAAGAGGATCACCTTCAAGATCCTCACCCATGCACACGAAGCACTCCACAACGCCGGCCCAGCCTACCTGAACAGCAGACTCAGCTTCTACACCCCCACCCGCCAGCTCCGCTCTGCCAGCCTCACCCTCGCCGCTGTCCCCCGCATCCAACGAACAGCCTCCGGTGGCAGATCCTTCTCCTACCTCGCTGCCAAGACCTGGAACACCGTCCCTACCCACCTACGGCAGACCCAAGACCTACTCGCCTTCAGAAGACTCCTCAAGAGCTAGCTCTTCGAGCAGTAGCGGCACCCCTTCCCCTCAGCGACTTGAGACCCTCCCTGGTAAGTAGCGTGCTTTACAAGTACACTGATTGATTGATTGATTGATTGATTGAAAGCGTGCTTTCTAGACCAAGATTATTCTCCCTGCCAAATTTGGGGTAATTCCGTTCACCTGTTCGACCTGTAGCCTTGTCTAAAGTTTCTTATGGAAATTGCATGGAGACCCCCCTTTTTTCTTGGCCCCCACCTTGACGAATAACCTCCAAACTTTCGACATAGGAGCTGATATGAACAAAGAATTAGTCTGGAAACTTTTATGAAGATTCATCAAACAACGCCAAAGTTATAAGCAAAAAAAAAAAAAAACTTCCTATGGAAACTTGGTCCTAACTATAACTTTTTCTCAAAAAAAGGGGAAGAAAGAGGGAAGTAGGAACCAGGCTCATCCTCCTACTTTGGTGGGCCTTGATGTAGAGAGTCTCTACACAAGTTTGCCTCATAAAGAGATGCTTGAAATCTTGGAAGAAGTCTTGTTCCATGATGTATGGCAATACCACACCCCAGACATGTGGTATTATAACGTTGTCGCCTTGCATTAACATAGAACTTTTTTCAATTCAAAAACAATCTGTACCGCCAGAAGCATGGCACGAGCATGGGGAGTACTTTCGCGCCGAGCGTGGCAGGATTGTATGTCCACCATTTGGAGAAACAAAAAATCTTACACCACAACAACCCCCATCTGACTCACGTCCAACTATGGAAACACTACATAGACGATGTGCTCATGATCTGGGAAGGGGATGAAAGGGAAGTAGGGCTTTTCTTGCAATTTCTCAACCAACAAGACCCTTTTCTAAAATTCAAATCATCAATGAGTAGATCCAAACTTGTATTTCTGGATCTAAATATGCAGGCACAGGAAGGAAAACTCACCACAACCACACTTTTTAAACCCACGGCCAGGAAATGCCTGCTTATATTCGACAGTTTCCACCCCAGACAACTAAGGGAGAATCTACCCTGGTCAGTTCTTACGTTTAAGACATAATTGCTCTGAAAAAAGAGACTTCAAGGCCCAGGCGAAAGACTTGAGCGAAAAACTCCTTCTAAGAAACTACCCTAAACAAATTGTGACACAGGCAAAGAAAAGGGCTTCAAACAATAATCATGACGTCCTTCTAGAACCTAAAATTATTCAGGAAAACACCAAGATACGGCCTATCTGCATAACTACTTACTATGTAGCTTCTGACCAAGTAGTTAAGATAGTTAAAAAACATTGGAAGACACTAAACAGCGGGGGTTTGAATTTGGAAAAACCCAAGTTTAGCCACCGGAAGGGCAAAAATCTATGTAATTTTGTGGTCCACACACAACCAAGAGAACTACATGGCTCAGTGGGCGCAGAACGCCTTCTCCACGCCCTCCCTGCAGGACATTATCCATGCACAAACTGCAGCGTTTGCCACCTGACCACGGCAACAAAATAAATCCACTTTAACAATGGGCTTACATGGGAACTGAGGTCTTTTTCAAACTGTAACACGGCGGGAGTGGTCTACATGATCACCTGCACATGTGGCTTACACCACGTGGGCATGACCACTAGAAAGGTCAGCACACGCATAGGTGAGCACCGGAGTAGATTCTGGTGCAAACGTTCAAATATCAAAATGACTACACATTTCCTTGAAAAAGTGCACACTCGCAATGACTTGAAGTGGGTAGTTCTGGAAACTGTACATAACCAAAAACAAATAGTGAAAAAACTGTTTGACAAAGAACAGCACTGGGCGTTCTGACACCCAATGCCTGAATGATGACATACCTTGGGGGCAACTTACACAATGATAAATGTCTGAAAAGGTTCCTATTGCCTTTCAGGGTCAATGTAATAACATAGGTTTTAATAATGCACTCTGAGGAAATTCCATCTGTCCTTTCTGTGTGGACAACCTAGTGAACCACATAATACTGTCACCCCCCCCGCCATCAGCAACATGTTTCACTTCCATGCTTATCATTAGGTAAAGCAACAACTGACTTTAAAATCCTGAACTGTACGAAAAGATACAAAACGACTTTATATGGGCTGAGTAGTTGAGGAATGGGCCCCCTCCAACATGGCCACCAATACTCTTGCCCAAAAAACGAGACTCTCGCAGCCCACACCGTCCCCGGTGCCCGGGCGCCTTTTTTCGATAAACTCTGTAAATTCATTTTTTGGTTGTTTAATATGATCGAGATCCTGACAAAATATTAATTTGTAATTTGCGAGCCTTTGGGACAATGTTTTGAAACCTTAAAGATTTAGACAATACTCCCAAGATGGCCGCCAATGCTTTCCAATCAAAAACAAAGTGCCTCACGGTCCATGCAGACCGCAATGACAATGCGGAAAGATCTGCTTTTAAACAGCCTCCGGACACACACTCGTCAAGATGCGGTCCGGAGGTTGCAGCATAGGTGATTGTGCCACGATATCCTGAAATTCAAGTAAGTGCTGACTGAAACCCCGCAGGGCCTCAGCGGACCTATGGCCCCTCCGTAATTTTACCACTTCTCTTGTTCCTTTTGGCAGCGAAAACCAGCCACTTACATTATTTCACGCCTGCTACATCAAGGTGCCGATTACTAACACGGCACCCGTTTCTCCTCATTCATTTCCCTAGATTTGACAGGATACGAGCAACTCTCCGCATTCCATGGGGCTCAGTTAGGTCCCTATAAATGTATGTAACAGTCTGTCTTTTTAATGTGGTATGTGTGTGTGTTTTATCCCTGTATGTATTTATGAATACTGAGTGATACACTGTTTTAATTTCACACCACTTGTTTTTTTTTTTATATTTCAAGCATGGACAAAGACGCAGTCAATCATGGATCTGAATCTGGTTTATGGTAAAGACTCTAATACTCTGTGGGGGCATACCCCGTTAACCATAGAATTTTTTTCTTCTTTTTCTTACAGGTACTACGTGACCATTATTTCTACGTATGTACTAATGCATGCCTTAGCATTTATTTTAATTTGTTCTTTATAAATACCTCACTTGAGCACGTTTTGGGAGTGGCGAACACAGGGCTGGTCCCTGTGTAGTCCTGAGGAAGAGCTTGGGGAAGCTCGAAACATGTTGACAATAGTGACTAGGCATACCTGACTCATTGACAGTAGGATCCCCAGTTCTCTACCCCGTTTTTAATATATACCCCCCTAGGAGCAAGAATAAATCATTTGTAGCTCACTAGGAAGGTATTTTTAACTCACTTAGATCATACCACTCCACTTCACAACACCACTTGCACCACACATAGTCCATCACTTAAAAGTGCTCCTACGTAGTTCGCAAGTCGCAGCACGCCTCAGTCCGTAGAGGGCTGGGATGGCCCCAATGATGAAGCGTGTCACCGTGGGGAAACCCTGGTGAGTGAGGGGACTCAAGAAAGAAAAATCTTTTTCTTTCTTCTACAAAACACATTGATTCCAACTCCAGTGAGTGTTGGGAATACTAGTCACTGACAATCCAGGCTTTTGACCTTTGTTTACAAAGGTTTAATGTTTACTCCTAACTATAACTACCTACTGGCGGCCGCCAGTAGGTAATATAAATTTACATATATCATTAAAGAAAAGGCGATATAAATATATATTACCACTGTCTCTTTCTGAATCAAAAGTAAGAGTTTGCCTCCTTTTAAAAAAAATATTATTTGCCACTTTCACACACAGACGTGTTTCGGTAATTAATTGCCTTTTTCAATCTGGATTGATGTCATGATTGGTTAATAAATGCAAATTCTCTCTCCATAAACACGGAGGAAATAAACTCTGTTTATTTGTAGCAAGCTTGCTTGTCATATTAAACGTAATAAGTGCAAATGTCCCAGTTTGCACGGTGAGTCTTTAAAATGTTATTTTAAAATTGCAACGTACAGCAGTCAAAACATGAGGGTGTGGCTTGGCGCCCACGGAGTATGGAGGCACCTAGGTGAGCGCTCCGTCGGCAGCTTTGAGGACCCGCGGTTCGCACTAATGCCGAACTTCACTGGAGACAGATTTCGCTGTCGGAGGATGGCGGGCACACACAGCAGCTGATTTTGGCGCCCGTAGCGGATGATTTCTTCCTATTTTTAGACGCAGTGAGTTCTCCTAGGCTGAATGCCGGCCTCAGCCGCCATTTTGATTTTTATCGCGCGATGCGCGCGAGGCGGCTTTTAATTCCTAATCTCCTCATACTCTACACTGTTCTTCCACCATGCCTCATATAGCGGATTTCTCCCCCTTTTGCCACATTTAATACCACAATTGGGCATTTTTTCTTTTTTTTTCTTTTCATGCAGCTTTCCATTGCTGCTACAGGAGGTGCAACTTCTCTACATTTGCGGCAGCCATTTTGTGACTTTCTCCAGACTGCCTTGTTTGTTTCTACAAAGTGCTGCTCTTTTATGCTGATGTTGAAGGCCGGCGGTGACGCTTTCCTTATTTTTGGAATATCACATTATGCGTTTGCCTGCAATTTACCTCCTGATTCGCTAGCTGGTATTTGGCTCCCCGCTGCTTACGCCGGGTATCCTCCAATGCTGTACTGAACACAACGATCCTGTCGCCTGTTTTTTTCCACGACGCAGCTCTTTCTTCTCCTTCACTCCTCACGTCTTCGCATTGGTTCTCATTTTCATTGGCGCCTGTGTTTTTGAGACTGTATCTCCGATCTTGTCTGCATTCAGAGACTTTCTTCGCTGTTTGTCTCCTATGGGCAGAACTAGAGGTCACACAGTCTCTCACAATTTGAAGCATAATTGTGTCAAGAACTCTAAGTTATTCTCCGCTTTAGCCCAACTTGAGACGTCACATTTGTCTCTTTCTCAGGACTCACAGCTCATGATGGAATTGTTGACGTCAGCTCCAGGGAAAGCCACCACCAAACGGCTAAAAAAAGATCCTCCCTCTCCACCTAAGACTTTATCGTCAAGCTCTATGGAGCTCTTATTGGAGGAAATAAGGGCTCTCCGCCCCTTCATGGAGGAAACGAATGCCAAGCTGCAAGTTTTAACATACAATTGGTCGCAAATGGACGTCAGAGTCACGTCAGTGGAACAAAGTGTCACATCTTTTCAAGAAACAACGACCAAGGTCTCTCACTTGCACTCTCAGGTTTCTTCCCTTCAGCGACAGGTGGAAGAGCTTGAAAATCGCAACAGACGCAATAATTTACGCATCTACTGCCTGGTGGAAAGATGCGAAGGGAACGACACGATTGCCTTCTCAAATCTTTTTTAACTAAACTCCTACACTTACCGGAAGGTACACTGCTTAACATCCAACGGGCTCACAGGCTTGGGCAGATTCCTTCTTCAGTTTCCACGACGTCAAGACCAAGAGGAGTCATCCTGTATTTCGTGGAATACGCAGATCTCTTGAAAGTTTTGTCAGCGGCTAGAGCTTCTCCCCGGCTTACTTTGTCGGGATCCTCCTTGTTCTTCGCGCACGATTATGCTAAGGCCACAGCTAATCGGCGCAAAGCTTTTCTGGATATGAGAGTTGAGCTTCAATCCATCGGTGCCCGTTACGGACTTTTCCACCCTTATCTCTTCAAGGTCACCTATAACAACAGAACAACAACGTACGACGACCCTGTACGCCTTCAAAGTTTCCTGAATTCCTGCAAGACGGCCGACGTGGACTCGACTGGTCCTTCTTCCTCTTCTTTTCCTCCTTGAGTTTCTTGTTTTTTATGTGACTTTTTTCACCACTATTCCTTTTTTGCATGTTCTTTAACTTCTATTACCATTCTTTTGTTTACCATGTTGGTGAATATTTATGGATTGACTAGGTTACAACTGTACTTCTCCTAGTTCACCTTTTGCGTTTTCAGCAATTTTGAAATTGTTGGTTTTCATATTTTTTTTTGTATCCTCTTTCATTGTTGTTCTCCTGTCTTTGTAGATTCTGAACCTCGTTCCGTGGTGTTCCTCGGGCTGTACGCTTCACTGACCCTACAGGTTCCGCCTACTCCATGTGGTTCCACCCTCCCTCCTTTTTCCTGTTCCCGAGTTCGTTCCTGGTTGTTCGTTCTCACCTTACCCTTTTGTGTAGGTATGTTTTTCCTCCAATGTTTCACATTTTTGACTTTTCATGTGTTCCTCTCTCTTCCTCTTTTTTCTTCATTTCCTTTTCTTAATGGGTGTCATCTCTTCTTCTATTATTCTTTCTCCTCTACTATTTACTTATTTTTATCACCTTGCCTACTCATCAGCGATATGGCTCCTTTTTTCCTTTACTCTTCGATTTTTAGTTGATCTCTTTCGCTCTTTTTCCTTGCCTTCTTTTTTCTTTTCTACTCTGCTTTCAATTTTGTCAAATTTCTCTTATTCCATTTTTCTCTTCTCTTATTTTCCAACTTTCCTGACTTTGGGCTCTTCTTCTCTCATGGGTTTTTATTGTATTTCTATCCAATTTGTCTATCACATTTTGTATTTTTTGAATGTCGTTAAGAATTGTTTCTTGGAACGTTAAGGGTCTTCATTCTTCCATTAAGGGGCAAAGAATTCTCTCCCATTTGGCCAAATTGAATGTTGACTTCGTACTTTTGCAAGAAACTCACCTTTCTGATGTTGAATCTGCTAAACTTAAGAGAAGTTGGGTGGATGAGGTATTTTATTCTCCTGGTGATGGTAAACGTAATGGTGTAGCAATTTTATGTCGTAAATCCTATTCATTGATATCTCAAGATTCTGATACTGATGATAGGTGTCTTTATGTCAAGTTGTCCTTAAGGGGTGTTCCAATTTCTTTTCTTAATGTTTATGCTCCTACAGGAGGAGACCCCAGATTTTGGCATTCGATGGCTACACACATCACCAAATTCACGGATGATGACTTCATCTTGGCAGGAGATTGTAATCAACCTCTTGATCCCTTTCTTGACAGGCATTCTAAAGCCTCTTTTATTCCAAATAAACCCCATAAACGTTTTGCTCAGGCTATCGCACAACATAAACTTATTGATGCCTGGCGCCTCTGTAATCTGACCACTAAAGAGTTTACTTTTTACTCGCCCTCCCACCATTCCCAGTCTAGAATCGATTATATTTTTGTATCCCATAACTAGGGCTCCCGGTTTTATGGTATTAATTTTTTTACCATTTCCGTCTGTATTTATCCATATTTATTTTTATGTTGTTTTATCTGTATATATCTGTATTTATTTTTGTCGCAAGCAAAAAAGACGTTGCAGCTAGTATTTTTCCACATTTATTTAAATAGACAGTGCAAATGGTTGTCACGGGTTTAGCTATCTGTTTTAATTTAATTTTTAAATTAAAACAGTGTGTTTTAAATGGATTTTTTTAAATAAAGCACTGCTCTTGCTTTAGATGCCTTGAATAATGCCATGCACAGCATCTTTAACCCCTCCCCTGCTGATGACGGAACCGCTCCGTCATCAGCTATGGTTGGGCTGTGCTGATGACGGAGCGGTTCCGTCATGGCCCGGCTGCCACGCCTGCGCGGCGCTGATTTCGCGCCTGCGCTGCAGTTTTAATGAGCGGGGCGGGTCATGACGGAACTGCTCCGTCACCAGCACAGCTCAACCGCGGCTGGTGACGGAGCGGTTCTGTCACCAGCATGCGGCCGCCCCGCCCACTTAGCGCTGCGGCGGAATATCCGCCGCAGCGAAAGGGTTAAAAAAAAAAAAAGTTCCTCCTGACAACAATCCTGATGCCTGTCTAGTTGTGCCTAAGGTGGCAAGCGCTGCATCTTCTGTGGTGCGGAATGTAGAGTCAATTGTACATTCAAGACTGTGGCTCCAGATGCCAAATCACACAGGATCATAGTTATAGCTGCTAAGGTCCTGGTTTGTTTATGGGTGATAATTACAGGTTTTCTGTGGACATTCCAAAGTATTACGTCTGACACTTTGAGTGACACTTTGTGACCACGATAACAAAGTTTGAATGTCAGAAATTACCAATTTTTCCAAAAATATTAGTGGTCTTTTAAATTCTGGGGAGAATTGAAAGTCAAACAATTACAAAAAAGGTTTGCGCTTTCAAACTCGAGATTATCTGGATTATTCTGCCCACTTCAACTCTCTTACTCTTCACGGACACATGTGGTGTCCTATTGTCCTGTAAAGCGATATGAGCCTGTTGTTTGGGGCAGTCTTGTGGAGCGTGTTCTCTGCCTCTAATCAGCGATTTCTTCATTCAGGAGTATCAAAGTCACTGCGGGGGAAGGCAACATAGAGTTTGCACAGCACACGAAGTTGCCAACAAATGAATTTAGTGCAAGCAAAGGGGAGCCGCTGGCCCAGTGCCCTCCAGGGGTCAGAGAGCCTGTCGGATTCATCCAAGGAGTATAAAAAAAAGACCTCAGCCTGCCACTTGCATGAGGCAGGAGAAGAAAGGGCTTTACCGTTTTATTAGCTGTTTAGCCCTGCCAAGTTGACAATGTACAGTCTTTCACTAATATGCATTAGTTAGAGACTAAGTACTTTACTACCACACAGTGTAGCTGCGCCCACAGTTCTTCCTCGCACAGTGAAAAAAAGAACAATTTAACTTGAAGTAAAAGGGCTGTCTCTGTCTCAGGAATGTTTTGTTTCTTCCTGCCGCACCAAGTCACGGAGGAAAATTTCAATTTAAGGCCTGAATGTATATGAAAATGAATGCAGCCTAATTTCCCTAATGTGTTTATACAGCCGGTCTGTCTGACCTTTTTGGGTCACACATTTCTGCCGGTCCTGTTACTGCCAATTACTTGTGCTATTAACCATTTCCCACCTCCTCAAATTTGTAGAGCTGTAGTGGTGCAAATAGCGAAATACAAGTCCACCCCCACCCTTTCACTTACCTGTGACCTAAAACTGCATGGGGTGCTGGCTCAGTGCTCACTAGATAGCCGGCGCTACAGAGATGTCAAAGAAACAACTGATTGCTGGGCAGGGGGCAAGTTCGAGGGGGGGAAGAAAGTGACATCAATCGTCCGGCAAATGTATATCCTCAAGCAGGGGGTCGTAGTGAAGGCAAAAAGGTGAAAGTAAGGGGATGAGGCCCAGAATTTCCCGCGCCTACGAGAGATTAATTGCCCAGCAGGTGTTAATGTGACCAGGCAAACACCGCAATCAGGAAGAGGGGCCTGGCTAGGCAAGCCTGGGCTGGAGCACGGATTGCCCGACAACTCTTGAAATCAGAGAATCCAATTTGCAGAAATTGAAACTATATTACTGTCAAATCATGCCCCTGTCTCCATCTTTGTTGATATTTAGCCTAAAATTGAAGGACACTCTTCTATTGGATTCTAAATTTAACTCATCTTTTACTAATTTCTTTACTGAATATTTTGAGCTTCATGATACTTATTCTCTACCCAAACATACTATTTGGGATGCCTTCAAAGCTGCTGCAAGAGACTTTATAATTAATTTTGTTGCCAAAAAACTGAAGATGGCTCGGAAATCCACTGGGGATCTACTCCAGAAAATCAAGGAATTGGAACACTCCTATTATACTTCTTGCTCTCAGGACAGCTTGACAAGTCTTATTGACGCTAAGATACAATTCAATAAGAAATCTACGGAGGATGCTTCTCTTTTCCTGTTGAAATCTAGTGCAAAATTTTATGGGGGTAAAAATAAGGCTGGGAAAATTTTGGCTAACTACTTGAAAATTAAACACAACTAGTTGAATATTGAATCCATCTATGATGATAATTTAGATCTTAAGCATAAGGATGCTAATATTCTGACAGAATTTTCTAATTTTTATAACACTCTCTACTCCTCAGACACCCAACCCTCCCTCCAATCACTTTCGCACTTCTTCTCCAGCATACATGCACCTCGTCCTTTCCCTCTAGACTTATCCTCTTTGGAATTTGACATTTCCCAGCAGGAACTACTTACTGCACTCCAACACCTTAAGAAGGACAAAGCCCCTGGACCAGACGGTTTCACGGTTGAATTTTACATCCACTTTTCCAAATTATTGATACCGAAATTAATAGATTTCTTTGTCACATTGGGTAATTCCTCACGCTCCTTTTCTGATGCTCACATTTGCCTAATACCTAAAGAAGGAAAAGATCCCAAATATTGAAACAATTACAGACCCATCTCCTTAGTTAACATTGGTTACAAACTATTTGCCAAATCACTTGCTGCGCAATTAGATCCCTAACTCCCCGATCTTTTAGAGACAGAACAATCTGGTTTTGTTAAAGGGTGCTTTATTACTGACAACACTAGACTCTTGTTTAATGTCCTTGCCAAATCTTCCCGCTTGCAACACCCTCTTGCAGTGATTGCCTTGGATGCCGAAAAGGCATAAGATAGGGTGGAATGGACATACCTATTCCATGCCCTTAAATGGTTTAGTTTTGGCCCTAAATTTATTTCTATAATTTCCCTCCTCTACCCTAATCCACGTGCAGCAGTTTGTGCCAATGGTTTAGTTTCTTCTTTTTTTTTTTGGATCAAATTTGTTTTTATTAAGTTCAGCCAAGCAACACAATACAGCATTTGGACCAACATAACTTTGCACATGGTTTCCCATTTCGCATGCCGCACATACCTCATATTTTTGAGCTTTGGGGAAGGATGTCATGTGTCCATGTAAGTTCGTAGGGTGGAAACCTGAACAGACATTCCAAGCTAGAACCCCTGTACCCGTACCTCCCCTGTGGCCCTCCCTAACCCCAACTGCTTCCCCTCCCCTGTTCCTATCCTCCCCCCTCCCCCCTCCCCCCGGTGTGTTCCAACGAGTCTTTGGCAAGTGCCTAAGGGGACCCGTTCTAGGCCGTGCGTTTCTCCACCTCTGTCTTATTATGGAATTCATCTGATAGTCTGAGGACCCTTAGGTATTTAGGGCATGTGAGCTCATTAAATTCTGTTAACAGGGGAATGATAGGCTGCCATATGTCCTTGAAAGTATTGGATGTTTGTATGAGCGAAGCCTGAATTCTCTTCATCCCCATTATATACCATAGTCGATGTAGCCACCCTGTGTGTGTAGGTTTCCTCGACGTGCCCCATAGGGAGAGGATGTGTTGTGTTGCAACTCCTAACGCCAGTCCCTTCTGTTTCCCTCGAATGGATTTGAGTGGGTACATGAGTTTATTGGGGAGACCGAGGATCGCTTACGCTGGGAAGCGGGGGAGCTCCGTCTCAAAGTACGTATCAATGTCCCTGAGTACCCCCTCCCAGTATTCCTGCACCTCCACGCATTCCCAAAGTATGTGTATCATGGTCCCTGTATGCCCGCATCCCCTCCAACACGTGGGGTCTCTCCGTGGGGTACCTTGATGTAGGCGTTCCAGTGTCAGGTGCTAGTAGTAGGCCACTTTCACAGCTGATTCTTTGCTGGCTGTGTTTCTAGCGGTGTGGTGTGCTGGATAATAGACGTCTTGCCATTCCTTGTCTGAAAGTGTGCGTCCTAGTTCTTTCTCCCATCGTTTCTGGCCCGCTGATCTCGTCGTGGGTGTTGTGGAAGTCAGCAGTTTGTATAACACTGTAATGGCCCTCGAGTCCTTGGATTTAGTGAGAAGCCATTTCTCATATGGAGTGAGGGGGCGGCCGACTAGGGGTTCAACGTCTTTGTGTGTAAGCCAGTGCCTCAGCTGAAAGTACTGAAAGCGATGTGGTTTGTCAATCTCATATGCATCTTTTATCGCGTCTAGCGTCATGAAGCCCTGCAGGTCGACTAAATGTCCCGCGGAGCAGCACTCGATCTGCCGCCATTGGGGAAAGGAGCCCGATGTGCCCCAGGCGGGAACGCCGGGTTATCCAGTAGGGGCGTCATCGGTGATGGAAAGGATGTCAGACCCCTTGGGACCGCCACCGCGTCCCATACGTGGAGAAGCGTCCTGGTGATGGGCGACTTCCTGAGGTAGGCCGGTCTGTCCCATCTTGCAAGAAAGGGGACTCTCCAGAGCGGCGTACCTGCCATTGCTCTGTTTTGAAAAAGCCAGCGCTTTTCGGAAAGAGGGTGGGACCATTCCAAGAGATATCGCATCTGTGCCGCCTGAAAATAGTACCTCAAGTCAGGCACCCCTAGCCCGCCCTCAGCCGTCATTCGGGTGACCAGGTCACGCCGAAGCCGGGGGCGTTTATTGGCTCAGACGTATTGTAGCATGGTTTCCTGGAGTTTCTTAAGCATGCCCAAGGGAGGGGTGACCGGGATGGTCTGGAAAAGGTAAAGCACTTTCGGCAACAGGGACATCTTGACAGCAGCCACCCGGCCCAACCACGAGAGCGGTTGTTGTCGCCATCTTGAGATATCCCCTTGTATGCGTGTCAGGAGTTTGGAGTAATTTAGTTCGACCGTCTGGGCTGTTGAGGGCGTCAGTTCAATACCCAGGTATGGCAGTGCAGTTTGTACGGCCCGCCCCCCTATTCGGAGTGTCCCCCTGTTGGCTTGACGAGTGTTGCTGCCCAGGGGAAGAACAATAGACTTCCCTATGTTCATTTTGAATCCCAAGATCGCCCCGAACCGCTCCATCTCCGTCAGGAAAGCCGGTATCGACACTCTGGGGTTGTCCACAGCGATTAGGATGTCGTCCGCATAGAGACTGACAGTCTGCTCCTCCCCTCCGAATTTGATGCCCGTGATGACTCTGTTGTCTCGAACGTGCTGGGTGAAGGGTTCTATATAGAGGGCGAACAACACCGGGGAGAGCGGGCAGCCCTGACGTGTGCCACGCCGAATATCGAACGGCCTGGAGCTTATCCCGTTTACCTTGATCGTCGCCTGGGGGGACGCATAGCAGCTAGCTACCCAGGCTCAGAACCTGTCCCCCAAGCCAAATCTCGCCAGAGTGTTATCCAGATATTTCCAGTCAACCCTGTTGAACGCTTTTTCGGCGTCGACCGACAGCAGGGCCGCGTCTGAGGCATTGAAGTGTGCTTTATCAATTACATGCATCAGGCGTTTGGTATTGTCCGCACTCTGCGGGTGTGCACAAAGCCCGCCTGGTCTGGCTCTATAACTCCCGGCAAACAGGGGCCTAGTCGCGCAGCCAAGATCCCCGTAAATAACTTCAAGTCCAAATTGAGGAGTGATATCGGCCTGTACGCCGCACACAGAGTCGGGTCCTTGCCTGGCTTCCGCAGGACGATAACGTCTGCCTCCAACATCTCGTGTGGTATCGAACCCAGGCCTTGGAAGGAATTAAATAGCTTCGTTAGTACCGGCGCCAGGAGGGGGCAGAACGTTTTATAGAAGCCAGCGGAGAATCCGTTTGGCCCTGGCGCTTTTAGAGGTTTAAGTCTTGCGATCGCCGAAATTACCTCTTCCAGGCATATCGGGGCATCTAGTGCCAGGGCGCTCGCCTCGTTGACAGCTGTGACGTCTACGGTCTCTAGGTACGTTGTCCCTGTCTCATGATCCAGAGCTGGGTCAGCCGCGTAAAGCTTGGCATAAAAGGCTCTAAAGGTGTCCGCGATACGATCGTCCTCCTGAACATCTTCTCCACCTTCCGCTCGGATGACGGGAATCTTGGAGCGGACAGCCTTTGCTTTTAGCTTGCTGGCCAGCAGGCGGCCAGTCTTGTCCCCCCCCCCACATAGTACGTGTGGCGGAGGCGGAGTGCTGCGTATTCCGCCCAGTCCAAATCCAGGCTTGCGAGCTGCGCCCTGGCCGCCTTCAGCTTGCGCCATATTCTAGGAGCCCCTGTCCGGCAGTGAACCCTCTCCAGTTCTAACACCTGCTCCGCCAGTTCCCGACGTCTTTCTTTCCGCTCTCTGTTGTCCGCTGCTGCGATCGCCATTATTTCCCCACGGAGAACCGCCTTTAGCGCCCCCCAAACCGTCGACTGGGCTACCTCCCCTGTGTCGTTTCGACTTAAGTAATCAGAAATACTTTGGGATAATTGCTGTGTAACCTCCTTGCGGGTAAGTAGGTTTTCTCTAAGTCACCATCTGCCCCTGTGTGGCTGTGTGCGTGGGACCGTCAATTGAAGGACCACCGCGTCATGGTCTGACAATGCTGCCGGGGTGACCTCTACATCCCGTACCATGGGGGTCAGTTCTGTGGAACCGAGAAAGTGGTCTATCCTGACATACGTGCGGTGCACATGGGAATAGAAAATGTACCCTAGGGCGGTGTGATGTATCTCTCGCCATTCGTCTACCAACCCCCTGTCGGCCAGCCATTGCTTCCCCGCCGTGGATAGAGCCCCAGAATCACCAAATCTCCGCCCTGATCTATCTACCACATTGTCCATGACCAGGTTCATGTCCCCCCCTATCAGGATGTGTCTCGTGTCCCCAGCCAGTACATCTGAGAGCGCTCCCTTAAGAAAGGCCTCCTGTTTGGAGTTGGGTACATAGATCGACCCCACTGTGAGTGTCATATTACCAATCAAAATAGTGTGGGCCAGGAGTCTGCCTTTGATTTCTGCCACCTTGCCTCCCACCCGCCCTTTGAAGTGTTTAGCTACTAAAAGGGCCACCCCTGCCTTCTTCTCGGTGGTGGAAGAGTAATATTGATCCAGGAAGGCCCTGGATTTCATGCGGTGCCAGTCCTTAGCTAATAAGTGTGTCTCCTGGAGAAGACATATATCCGCCCCTGAGTGTTCCAGGAAGGAGATGATCGCCCTTCTCTTGATTGGGTTGTTGAGCCCTTTTACGTTAAGAGTAAGAATCTGGACGGGCGTGTCAGCCATAAGGTGGTGTGTGCCCTGCCCGCTTATGCATTGGCCTAGCGCCGCCTCTTTTTCTCCTGCTCACCGCCTGATCAAACCGAACACACCGAGTCCCCTGTCCCCCACCCTCCTACCCCTCCCCCCTCTCCGGAACCCCAGCTTTGAAACCCCAACTGGTGAACATTGTCCAAGGCCTATCCAACGACAGTCCAGGCCTGTGGTATAGTGTCTGGTGAAGGGAAAGCGTGTCCATGGCAAGCCCGAAGCCCCCCGTCCCGCCCCCCCACGGCAATGCTGCGGCAAAGCGAGCAAGCACCCCCGCTCAAGTTCTCTCATGATCCAGCATTCGTGTCCTTGGAGACCTCCTGTATTGCCGCTTCATGCTCGTGCGCCATGGTTTCGGGATCTGGTTTGAACCCTTTCTTGGGTGGGTGTCTACGTCTCACCTTCTGCCAACCGTCGCTTGTCTGCTGCGGAGACTTTGACTGGGAGGGCCGCTGTCCGGGGTCGCAGTCAGGTGTGTCCCCCTCTTGGGGGATGCCTAGAACAGTGCATGTGTCTCTCAGGGATCTAAGCTGGTGGAGGGCTCCTTTCCATTTGAAAATCAATCTGAAGGGATGTCCCCAGGAGTACGGGATCCCATTATCCGGTAGGAAAGTGGTTGCCACTTTGAACGCCCGTCTCTTCTGTAAAGTGATCGTGGACAAGTCCTGGAAGAGCTCGAGCGTGGGATTACGAAAGCTAAGGGGTTGTTTTTGGCGCGCCGCCTTCAGGATGCGCTCCTTGAGGAGATAGTCAGGCAAAAAGGCCAGGATGTCCGGAGGGGGGGCAGGCATCCGGCGCGCCAGGCCCACCCGGTGGGCCCTATCGATTCGGATCTCAAAGTCTTCGCTCTCCCCCAGTACCTCGCAGAACAGATCCTACAAGTATTACCGTGATGTCTCCCCCCTCCGCTTTGGATGGCACGTTGCGAACCCGTATATTGTTGCGTCTGGAGCGATTCTCCAAGTCCTCTGCGTGTGCTTGTAGGTCCGTTTGCTGGTCATGGAGCCTGATGATTTCTTGTTGCAGGAGTTCCACCTCTTCACTCCGGGCCTGCTCCGTGTTTTCCACTGCCGCCACTCGTTCCCCTATTTTGTCTATGTCGTGTCGCAACTCTTTATAGCCTCCCGCCATATCTTGCCTGAGGGTTTGAATATCCTCCCTGAGAGATGCGAATAGGGTCTCCATGAAGGATTTTGTCACAGGGGCTTCTCCCTCGTCCTTGTCCGTGACTTTCGGTTGGCTCAGTGGCGCTGGTTTGTCGGGGTACTCCTCCCTTTTGGGCCTTCCTTTGGCCAACATTTCGGGGATGGTGCGCCCCCCTCTACGATTCGTGGAGGACATGCTTGGCTTCCTTCCCGTCTGGTAGCCTCCCCTATGACTGCGATGTCCCCTCGTGGGTCTTTCAAATGTTGGCGGCCTGGGAATGGAGCAGTATGTGGAGGCGGTGTGGTGGGCCTGCGGTTTTGGGCCAGCCGTCTTTCCCTATAGGCCTGCTGGTAGGGCCCGGTCTCCGGGTGTCTGTCCCTCTCTGCGGGGGGCCACCGAGGGCTTGGCTGCCGCTCCTTTGATGTGTCTCCGTCCCTCTAGCGCCCAATTTGTGACCCCAGTGGGGGCGCACCTCCGTGTCTCGGGGCCTCCGGGCCGACCTGTGGCCCTGGCCGCTTGATACCGGCCGAACCTGGCGAGGCCTCTTTGGGCCGCTTCTAGGTGATTCTTTCCGAGGGCTCGATCTCGGGCCAAAGCTCCTCTGCGCCCCTCTCTTTTGCTCCGCACCAACGCGCTGCGGCCGTATCCGCTCCCTCTGGCCCCACTCTACACCTCTTGGGCCACACTGTCATATCGTCGCTCGCCGGGGGCCCACTGCAGCTGGCCAGGCCGCTCAGGTCTGCAATTTCCTTGGCGCCCTGCCGCCGTTCCGTGGCCCGGCCCCTAGTGGTAAGGCCTCCTGCAGCGCGGTCCCGGCCACGGTGGGCCGGATCTACGCCAGGGGCTCGATTGCCCGCCCCCCGAGTCTCAACCCCAGCGCGCTCCAACTGCCCGCTCCTCACCTCAAAATGTTGGGTTGGCAGCCGGCCGCGGCCGCCGCCGCTGCCACCTCCGCGGAGGTCCAAGCCTGGGCCTTGGGTAATGCTTCCCGCCATCCGGTGCCACTTGCTAACCGTCTTTACGGAGACCGTGGGGGATTGGGACGAGGAGCCTCTACCGGTTGCATCCTCTCAGGCCGCCATCTTGGCCACGCCCCCGTTTCTTCTTTTTTTAACTTAGGTAGAGGCATTCGTCAAGGATGCCCCCTATCTCGGTTTCTTTTTAATTTGGCCTTAGAGCCGTTCCTTTCCAGGCTTCGTCAAAACCCTAACATGCATGGCTTTCAAACGATGCATTCTCATATCAAGCTTGTCGCATATGCCGACGACATTTTACTTTTTATATCTAACCAGCATATGTCTATTCCTGCCTTCCTAGAAGAAGTACGCGAATACTCTACGATCTCTGGTTAAAAACTGAACAACGACAAATGTGAGATCCTACCTCTAACGAAATTTACTTTTAAACCCGATTTTAGTGCTTCCAATTTCACTTGGAACTCATCTCATATCAAATATTTAGGTCTACATGTTACCCCCTCAATTTTGGACACGGTCTCACTCTGCTTAAACAAGTGCATTAAAAAGATAACCGACTTAACGACCAAATGGCATCCTCTTTACCTATCTTGGTCGGGCCGCCTCGATACTATTAAAATGATGTTATCCCCCATAATCCTTTACACGATTTCTAACATTCCAGTCCCTATTCCCACAGAATTTTTTAGGAAAATCAATTCAATTCTCTCTGCCTTTCTTTGGAATGGTAAGAAATAGTAAGAAAGCTCTAATACACCCCAAGTAGGAGGGTGGAGTTAATTTTCCGGACTTTCTGGCATATCAAAAGGCATTCCTTTTGTGGAAGGCATCCTTTTGTTTACAAGACCCTGACGTTATCTGTCCCTTGTGGGTGATGATTGAACGCCTTGCATTATCCCCTTTCTCCTTTGCTGAATATCTCCCTTTTTCTCGTAAACCACAGGCAATATCCACTCCCATACATACATTTACTACCAAATTACTTTTATCTTCCAACCCCACCCCTCCCACTACACTTGCTGACTTTCTCACTTCCACCATTTGGCATAACAAAAACCTACTAATTAAGAATAAACCCTTTTATTGGAAGTCCTGGAGGCAAAAAGGATTGTTATGATATCTCAATTATTCTCCTGCTCTACCTTCCTACCTTTCTCAACTCTTTTAACTTACCTGCCTCTTTTGCTCATAAATATTCTTCACTCAAGGAGGCGGTGATGCTGACTTACAATCGTCTTTTACATTCCCATACACTTCTTCTCCCTCTCACTCCTACCTCACAACTCCACTCTTTTTTACGTACCACGTCTAAAGCATCCTCTATTTACAAATTTCTCCACAATACAGACTTCACAAGATCAAAGTCGAAAGTAGAAGAGCAATGGGAGCATGATTTTGCCACATCCTGGCCAATATCTCTGTGGGATAAGTTGTGGATCAAAATACGCAAATCGTCCAGAGCTGCGACTAGAACATAAACTTTGTTTTTTATTTATAATAGACTTCTTTTCACAACACATGATTTAAATAAAAAAAATTCCCGCAACTCCTGACCTCTGTTGGACTTTCTCTTCCTAACAAGCCACTTTATTTCATATGTTATTCACCTGCACTGTTGTTCATGATTTTTGGAAACAAGTTTGGTCCCAAATTAATATGATTTTTCAAACTCAAATCCCTTTTTCCTTTGTTCATATGGCCGGGATGCCCGCCACCCCCTCCCAACACCAATTCCCAATGGGAGAAGACGGACACAGGTTTGAACTTTTGGAAGGCGGGGGGGAGTTACCCCACCGGCTGTATTTATTAAAATATGAAACAAAATTTAAAACATTAAATAAAAGTTTCATGAATTATGTACAATTTTACATTTATTACATTTCGATGAAGACATGTTCTTTGGCTAACCTTAACAGATCTCTAATACAAAGGTTTCCTAGCCGAGTCTAGCATCCTGAAAATGCATACATTCTAAATTAAAATTGTACATCCTAGCATTAAGGGCCAACGGCAAGGTCTTAACCGGTGTCAGATCCCTACTACCAAAATCCCGCCCTCGCGGTGTGAGTGGCGCATGTGCAGAGGACTCTACCCTCATTGCCAACTGTAACTTCCCTTGTCGTGGGGGCCCCCCTTTTCACTCGACGCCATCTTAAAGGTCGTCCGAGTTCCCGTGTGAGGTATCTGTAGGAAGGACAGCGTGGACTCCCCCCCATCCCCACACTCTCTATCCGCCGTCGCGGATATCCGGCCCCCGGGAAATTCGTAGGAGGGGCATCTAGCCACCTCCCCCCTGGGAGGGGCCTATGGCCGTCTCCCCCTAAGCGACCCATCCTTAGTGGGTGCCGCCTCCCCGTGGAAGGGGCCAATGGCCGCCTCCCCCCGGGCGCTCCCATCCATTCTGGGTGGCGCCCCCCTCTAGGGACCTTGAAATTACTGCTCACCGATCATGACCTTACCGCCCGACCAAAAAATAAATACGACAGTTGTTTACCTACTAAGGGAAGAAAAAATACTGACATAGCCTTGATGAGTCATCAACTGCACTTTCCTACAAAGGGAAACATTATCCTAAAGGCAGAAGTCACATCATTATATGAAACATTCCTTTACTTCTCTACAAAGGAAAAAAGGCCTATACATTTCTTTCTAATCAAACTTTATTTAAAGAAACATTGCCATAAGGGGCTGGTGGGTGGGTCAAAATTGCCGCTTGTTCCGTCGAGGGCTCACGAGCAACGAGTGGGTGCAGCCTTCAGAGCACAGGAACAAGAGGACGCTTCTTCGGATTCCTGCTCTCTTTATCCATCTGCGGGAGGGTGGGGACCCTCCTCTGGTCCGCCTACTGGGCATGGTCTTCCGTGCGGGTGTCTAGGACAACCCCTCCTGGGCGGGAAAGGGCGCGCCCCGGCTACGCCACTTCGGGCATACCAGCCGAGCCACGCCTCCCGCCCAAAATGGTTTCCCGGGGGGATCAGGGCACGCGACCATACGTTCGGGGGGACCGAGTGGTCGCCCCTTCCCATATGGCCGGGATGCCCGCCACCCCCTCCCAACACCAATTCCCAATGGGAGAAGACGGACACAGGTTTGAACTTTTGGAAGGCGGGGGGGAGTTACCCCCCCGGCCGTATTTATTAAAATATGAAACAAAATTTAAAACATTAAATAAAAGTTTCATGAATTATGTACAATTTTACATTTATTACATTTCGATGATGACATGTTCTTTGGCTAACCTTAACAGATCTCTAATACAAAGGTTTCCTAGCCGAGTCTAGCATCCTGAAAATGCATACATTCTAAATTAAAATTGTACATCCTAGCATTAAGGGCCAACGGCAAGGTCTTAACCGCTGTCAGATCCCTACTACCAAAATCCTGCCCTCGCTGTGTGAGTGGCGCATGTGCAGAGGACTCTACCCTCATTGCCAACTGTAACTTCCCTTGTCGTGGGGGCCCCCCTTTTCACTCGACGCCATCTTAAAGGTCGTCCGAGTTCCCATGTGAGGTATCTGTAGGAAGGACAGCGTGGACTACCCCCCCATCCCCACACTCTCTATCCGCCGTCGCGGATATCCGGCCCCCGGGAAATTCGTAGGAGGGGCCTATGGCCGTCTCCCCCTAGGCGACCCATCCTTAGTGGGTGCCGCCTCCCCGTGGAAGGGGCCAATGGCCGCCTCCCCCCGGGCGCTCCCATCCATTCTTGGTGGCGCCCCCCTCTAGGGACCTTGAAATTACTGCTCACCGATCATGACCTTACCGCCACAGGCCGGATAGTTGACCGACTATCCGGCCCCCCCTACTCCTCCTAAAGGTCATGCTTCCTCAAACCCCTTAGCCATGCTATGAAGTCTCCTATGAGTAAATCATTCCCCTCCCTGGACAGGTGAACCCCATCATTCAGATACATGTGATCACCCCGAATACACCCGTGAGGAATGCTATGCAACTGCGCGGAGCGAAACAATTTACCAATTTTATTGTTAACCCTTTTCACTGAGTGGTTCAGCGCTGACACTGAAAGGCCCCCCCGCCAGACCTTCCTGGGGATCATGTGGGACCAGGCAATCGTGCACCCCGGGACTTTTTTAGCCAACCAGCTAACAGCCAACAGGATGTGTTCTAATAACACTCGTCTACCCAGTGTCACCAAGTCATTGGCCCCAAGGTGTACTATGACTACAGATGGCGGTGACCTTTGCCGCCCTAAAAGACCCTCAAAAAACGATTGGAATTGGTCAAAACAGAGCCCGCCCTTCCCATGGAAGGTCATTCTGTACCCGTATTCCCCAGATGCGTGAGTCGCGTCACCTGCCTTGAATACGTCCCCGGCGCGCCTCACATATGAGTGGCCCACGACCCATACCACTCTCTCTCCAGTCGGTGATCCTTGACCGCTGGTCTCCTGATGCTGGGTCGACTTCAAATTCCGCCCCGCGTGACAGGCTCGCGAAACTGTAATTCAAACAAAAGACAAGAAGCGTGAGTGCATGTCAATTGATCTTTACAACATGTGCAATCGCACATACCTTTTGAAGCAATTCGAGGACCAACGGCCCAGCTGTTTTACTTCCTCCGCACTCTGACCCCTGGCTGTAGCCTCAGTAGCAGCCCCTATCCTAAAGGAGTGGGTCCCAAAATCGCACGGGTCCATGCCCGCGGCAGCGATTGACAGTGCTAGCACCCTCTGAAACTGAAATCTCGTCAGTGGGGTGCCATCCTTGTGCCTAAGCAAACTCCCCCCCCATGTAGCCGTCCTCAGTGCCAAATATTCCTCTAAACACTTTATCGGACACGTGGGGGACCCTCGCGCTCGCTGCACGATAACACTATTTCCCATAGCTCCCTGGTCAGTCTTGGACCTGGCTATCGAGATCACCATCGAATCACCCCTTATTTGGACGTGATCCCTGCCCAAGCCTCCCTCCATATCTTTCTTGTTCCTTGCGACGAGTTCGCTCACCCGCATAGCCCCATGGAATGCTAAGGCGAAAGCTGCCCGGAACAGAACTGCTTCGAAAGGGGAGGAGCACGTCTCATACAGCTTTGCTACAAGTAGAGACAATCTGTCTAAACCAATCGGGCGCCTCGCATCCTGCTTGCGACCCTGGAGGCGCTGCCAGCCGCGGAGCGCCTTCCTAACCAAAAAAGAACCCGTCGGGTCTCTTATGCCATGCACCTGTGCCATGAATGAAATGGCCGCCCTATGTCTATTGGCCGTTGCCGCTGATCGGCCTTCTCTGTGCAGCGCTACCAGGAACCTCAGGAAGGATTCCTCCTGACCCCAGCTCTGTCTCCCTGTTGGACCCAAAAATGTGCAGTAGGAACGAAACGCTCCTTCGTATGCCTTCCTTGTCCTGGGGGCTAAGCTGGCTGCCACGAGGTCTTGTAATCCGGGGCACCGATTAGCCATAGTGCTTCGGGGAACGGTGCCGCCACTCGGTCCGCTGTGGGTAGATGGCCCCTGAAAGCCTGCATATGTGAACGAGAGAGTGCATCAGCTGCATGATTCAGTACGCCTGGCACATGTTTAGCCCTGAACTGTACATTCAATCTCATGCAAAGTAATACAATTTCTTTCAACAATCTCAAGATCCACTTGCAGCGGGCTGCCTGCTGGTTAATGCACTCAACCACAGTCATATTATCAGACCAAAACACTACTGAGCGGTCCCTAAAACCGTCCGGCCATGCCATCAGAGCAACCCAAATGGGGAATAGCTCCAAGAACCCAATGTTACCTGTCAGACCGATGGAGTGCCGCCACGTCGGCCATACTTGCGCCGACCATCGGTTACCAAAGATGGCGCCAAATCCCACGCTCCCAGCTGAGTCAGTCCACAGACTTAGTTCATCTGAAGACGCTGGTGGCTTGTTCCACACAACTCGACCGTTGAAGTCCGCCAGAAATGCCAACCAAATGCGCTTATCCTGGCGAACCTCTGCCGACAGTCTCGTACGGTGGTGTCCCTCGTTGAGACCAACCATAGCTTGTGCAATAGAGCATAAGAAGGGGCGGGCCATTGGTATCACCCTCAAGGCAAAGTTAAGCTGACCCACTGTTTGCTGTAACTGGTGCAGGGTCACTTTCTCCTTGCCCAGGCATTGTGTCAAGGAAGCCCTAAACTTGGCCACCTTTTCCATCGGTAAACGGAAACATCCCTCCACAGAATCGAGCTCAATTCCCAGAAACTCCAGTGAAGTAGATGGTCCAACTGTCTTACCTGGTGCCAACGGGACTCCGAAATCCCGCATGAGGATGCAGAAGTCCTGCAGCGCCTGCGCACATTTCGTATCGCCGGCTGCTCCCAAGAACAGGAAGTCATCCAGATAGTGCATAACATGCCTATGCCCTGTGGCCTCGGTGAATGCCCACTCTAAAAAACAGCTGAACATTTCAAAATAGGCACAAGAAATGGAGCAACCCATAGGCATGCATTTATCCATGTAATAACTCCCCTGAAAAGCAAAACCTAGCAATCGCTGATCTCGCGGGTGTACCGGGAGCAACCGGAATGCCGATTCGATGTCTGATTTCGCCATCAGTGCTCCGGGGCCCAGGTGATTTAACATGGCCACGGCATCGTCAAACGATGCGTACCGCACCGAACAAATATCCGGGTCAATGACTTCGTTCACCGAAGAACCTTTTGGGGCAGACAAATTGTGAATGAGTCTAAACTCCCCCGGGTCTTTCTTTGGGACCACCCCTAGCGGAACACACGAAATCCGCCACCGGTGGGCGATAAAAAGGCCCCGCCACCCGCCCCAAGCTGACTTCTTTGGAAATTTTTCTTGCAGCTACACTTGGGTTATGTTGGACGTATAACTGATTTTTACAATAAGTGTCCCCCCGAAAATCCCCCGCCGGGATGTTGAAGCCATATAGGAATCCATTCCTCAACACCCCGGCGGATACATGATCAGGGTATTTGTTCAACCAAGGAGTCAGTGCCATGATATCGACAGGTGTAGGCAACCGGTTACAAAGTACCACCTCACTCTTGCTTAGACCCCCCTTTTCCTCCCGTTCCGCTGTTTTTTGATCTACAGCTACTCTCCGGGTGTGTGGAGTTCCCACAGCCCGCACACGCATGCCGGAACCTACATGTTCCCTGGGGCCTGCTACAGTTGCCTCTATTGAAGCCCCAACAAACCCCCCGCTTGCCGCCGTTCCCGCCGGTCTTGGGCTGATAGTCCCCACCGGCGCCTGCTCGAAAGGGCACCGCGGGCTTTTGGCGGACTGACCCTGACCCGCTCCCGCCCGGCGAGGATGTACCTGCTGCCCCAGGCAAGAGCTGCTTGTGCCATGACACCGAGTCGAGGCAATCCCAGGTCAAAGTTGCATCAAACTCTTTCGCTTTTCGGAATTTCATATTGTATCCTTTCCACTCGTCCCCCTCATACATGGTATAAAAATCCATAATCCTATTCTGATAACAGGTCAACTCGGTCATGACTTCTGGTTTTCGTTCCCCCATGACTGCCGTAAATATCGAAAAGGCCTTTACCCAATTTGCTACAGTCTCATCGACCCTAAATTCCGCCATCTTGGCCCGCCATACACTGGGGTGCCATAAATCCTTCTGGGATTTTGCATATTCCATCTCGCGATGGTCAGTCAACAATGAAAACATATTCACATATTTCTCCCCCCATATCAGTTCCTTTGTGGCCGCAGGGATGTGCTGGGCCACCCTTTCGCGCCTTGAAGGTAATGACCCCTCCCCTGCCATTGGCAATGTGTGCTTACCAGGTTCGACCGTCGTGTCTGCCGCCTTTTCCCGGCTAACCGCAGGTCCTCCCGGCGCCACCTGTGGAGGAACAAGAGGAACATTGCCGTTGCGGCCTCTCTCGACTGCCGTAACTGCTCGATTATTAGTCTAGCTTCCTCGGCCGGGTCTCCCGCGGCCACTGCCCCCCCCCGCTTTCTTCTTGAGCCAGGGCAGCACTGCCGCTAACTGGATGGCCAGTTCCGGGGGCATCTCTTCGTCATCAACAGGGGTAATTACAACCGGGATTGGTAAACCTATATCTGGGTTTGGTACCGGGCTGACCGCCGGTGTAATGGGGGCGACTGGGGGTACCACAGGAACCGGATCTTCCCCAGAAACCGCCCTCCTCTTAACACGCTTCCCCCTACCCCCAGGGACGACTCCCGGCAGGGCCGGGCCTATTACCTTCTTAGGGCGGCCTGAGCTGTTCTGGGCCGCTAACTGTTTCTTAACTTCGGCCAAACCCAGGCCGATCGAGTCAACTTTACCGAGCTTTCGGTCCATGCTCGCCATTCGGTTCGACAAGTGGCGCAATACCTTCTCCATCTAGGAGCTCTTTCCTGCTTTCTTGCGCCCATGGCTTCGAGTACTCTGCTCTAGTTGATCAACGAGGTCCTGGATCCTTCGTACTCCAAATAACTGAAAGAGAAACAACAAGATTACAAGTTCTCAAAATTGCCGCTGGTTCCGTCGAGGGCTCACGAGCAACGAGTGGGTGCAGCCTTCAGAGCACAGGAACAAGAGGACGCTTCTTCGGATTCCCGCTCTCTTTATCCATCTGCGGGAGGGCGGGGACCCTCCTCTGGTCCGCCTACTGGGCGTGGTCTTCCGTGCGGGTGTCTAGGACAACCCCTCCTGGGCGGGAAAGGGCGCGCCCCGGCTACGCCACTTCGGGCATACCAGCCGAGCCACGCCTCCCGCCCAAAATGGTTTCCCGGGGGGATCGGGGCACCCGACCATACGTTCGGGGGGACCGAGTGGTCGCCCCTTTCCATATTTTCTTGGGCAGCCTTTCTTTCTGCTGGGATATTACCACACATACCGGGTCATTAGGATCGCGGACGGACCTGCGTCCGTCCGCGACCCCAGAGCAGGAGGGAACCTCCGCATGGCATGCGGAGTTCCCTCCTGTGCAATTAGGATGTGACCGCCACCCTGGCGGTCACATCCTCTATTTTTAACATTGCGGCGGGTGCGGCTTCAAGCTGCACCCGCAGCAATGTTAAAAATGCATGCATTTCATTTGTATGTAGAAAGTGGCAGGCAATACGCGGTGCCTGCCGCTTACTGCATACAAATGCAGGGGGGTACCATAGGTACCCCCGATGTGCACCCCTCACCCCCCCTTCACCTAGGGTGCCCGCAACTGGGCCCCCGCAGTGAAGTTACACATGCTTTTCCACGGCCGAAAAGCAGCCGCGGAAAAGCATGTTTCCGAGCACATCCTAATCTGGCTGACGGTGTCTGAGAGACACCGTCACCATATTAGTGCTTTTTCGCCGCGGTTGTAAGCCAGCCGCGGCGGAAAAGCTGCGAACAGAAACCAGGACCCACCAGCCATCCTAATGTGGCGGTGGGTCTTTGGTGGGTCCGCAGAGGATTTTCCGCATCCTCCGGGCTGGCGGTGGCTTCCGCCGGCCCGGAGGATGCGGAAAATCCTCCATCCTAATGAGGCCCTTAATGTTTGAATTGTTGATTTATTGTTGGCAGTTGTCGTCCAACAGATTACAGCTAATTGGAAAACAAATTCGGACATTTCTTTTAGAGCATGTTTTTGTCTATCCTCTTCATATGGCAACAAAACGCAAGGATTTATGGTTTTCCATCACGTCATACCTTGATACATGTGCTAAACGCTCCTTTCAGTTACGACCTGACCAACAGGAAGTTTCGGAACCCCACTAATTAATTGCCTTGATGTTCCTTGCTTCTTTACTCTCTTATTGTCTCCCATCATAATTTGCATTACCCCATGTTTTTGATATATCACCTTATTTGTTTTGCATCGAAGCCCTTTTCATTTAATATTATTGATGTACTGCTATATTTGATTGTTTTGCTCTCTTCACTGTATCGTTTCTGTACCATATATTGACACCTTTCTTCTGAACAATAAAATTTTCTTTTAAACTTAAAAAAAGTTTAAAAACTTGAAATTAATGTTTCTCTCTGATTTGTTGCTTCTTGGCTTTTTCTTGCAGTCTTAGTCTGAATTGAATGTTAGAAGCAGTCAAAATATAAGAGTTTTTAAATTGCAGCATGATACTTGATACATGTTAGCAGCTCCCTCCCTGTAAAAGCAATGCCGGCTTCCGGAGGAGGCGGGGAGCCAGCAGGGACCATGGGAGCCTTGAGGCTACCCCTGCATTCCCCAAAATAAGTAAATAACAGCCAGATTCATCATTGTCCCATTTTGTGAGTCCTTAATAGCGATTATTAAGGAATCTCTATTAAGGATTGCAAAACGGGATTCATGTAGGAATCGCAAAATAAGTTGCGATTCCTACAGCTTCCTTATTTGCGATTAGCAAATTGCTAATCGCAAATAAGGAATAACTCGCCATTCATTCCTATGGGCGTAAAGGCTAATCGCAATAATCGCAAATAAGGATGCGATTTCAAGGGTGCAGGGGTGTCCAAAGGACACCCTGTAGCACCCCTGAAATGTGAATTTACACTGATGATGTGCACACACATGTCCTTTGGACATGTGTGTAACATGCAACTTAGAAAAATGCATTTAAATGCATTTTTCTAAGTTTTCGCTATTTACCGCGAGGTTTGACTTCGTGGTAAATAGCGGTCCTAAATTGCGAATTCGCAATTTTTAAATGTTTCATGAATAGCATTTAAGGAATCTCTAATAGAGATTCCTTAAATGCTAATCCTCGCAAATTTGCGAATTCTTTATTAGCGATTTTTGCATTTGGGATGATGAATCCCAAATGCAAAAATTGCACTCGCAAAGGGCCAGATTCTCAGAATCTGGCCCTTTTGCAAGCGCATTTCGCTTGATGAATCTAGCTGTAAGTGCCCTGGGTGGACCCAGGGCACCCAGAAGAGAGGCCAGGCCCCAGGGAAGGAGATCCCCTGTTTCAAAATTTGCTTGGGAGGGGGTCCATGTGGCCCCCCTCCCCTTAATCTTAAAAGAAAAATACAAAGGTCCGGCTTTGGGGGATGGGATCCCTGGGGCCTAAATCAAAACATGTGAGGGCCGTTCGGCTCCCATTTAATGTAATAAACATTTTGTTTTAAAAAGGCTGGGCCCGGGGAATGGGGTCCCTGGGGCCAAAATCGGCCCAAGGATTTGGGCTGCGTAACCCCCCCTCCTCCATTGAAAAAAGGCCTGGCCCCAGGGAATGGGATCCCTGGGGCCAAAAACAACCCAGGGAGTGGGGCCAGGTGACCCTCCTCCCCTGCGAAATGAGAAAAAAATGGCAAGTCACCAGAGGCCCTGCCCCCATTACTACCACTCTGCAAATGATCCTCCTGGTGCAGTACTAATATGGGGATGAAGTCCCCTTTCCATCAGAGGGTCCTTGGGGGCCAACTACCCTTGCTGTTACCTCCAGTAATTCTCACATTGCGGCAATTATGAGAGGATGTTTGACACCACACCTCTTTCTCCATCACTCTTCAAACAGATCTCCTGGTGCATTAGTAATTGGGGGATTTGGTCTACTGGGCGGTTGAGGGCCCTTGGGGCTAACTACCACTCCTGTTACCGCCAGTAAGTCTCACACAGCTAAGGGGTTTCTGAAGGCTATGCCCCCTTTCTCCACGACTCTGCAAACGCACCTCCTGGTGAAATGCAGGTTTGAGGGATGAAGTCCCCTTGTCTCTTGAGTGTCCTTGGGGGCCAAAAAGCTCTTCTGTTTACTTCAGTAAGTCACACAGAGCGCAATTGTTCAGCAGACTTCCGAGGCCATGCCCCCTTTCTCCACCACTGTGCAAATGTGCCTCCTGGTGAACTGCAGGTTGAGGGATGAAGTCCCCTTGGCTCTAGAATGTCCTTGGGGGGCTAACACGCCCTCCTATTAACTGCAGTAAGTCCCACACAGCATAATTGCTGAGAGATCTTCAGAGGCCACACTCACTTTCTCCACCACTCTGCAAACACGTCTCCTGGAACACTGCTGGTTGGGGTATGAATTCCTCTTGGATGCTGAAGGTTCTTGGGTGCCAGAAGCCCTCCTGTTATCTCCAGCTAGTCAGAATCAGCAGGAGTACTGAGAGCTGGTTGAATTGAATTGAAGAGGTTCTTATATAGCGCATGGCTACTCGGAAGCATCCCAGCGCTTGATGTTAAACAGAAGGGATAGAAAAGGGTCTGAGATATGAGAGCTAACTCATCTGGTTGAAGACCTGCCCCGTTTCTCCACCACTCTACAAACACAACTACTAGACAAAGTTTACAGTAACCTTGGGCGGGAAACTTCGCTCCCTCAACGGAGTTTGCAAATTTTTGCCTACTCCACGCTCCATTTAAAATGCAGAGTTTAGGCAAAACCTCCCCTCCATGGCAGAGTGGAGTTAGCCAGCCCCTCCACCCTCCCACATTAATACAAAAATTAAAAAGGCACTTACCTGCATGGCTGCCTTCTCCTTTGCCTGGCCGCTCCCCTTCCTATTCCTCGCCGTCCTTGCCGTCCTCCTTCTCCTATGACAAAATCCTACTTTGTGAGTCTTGTATTCCCAAAGAAATAACCATAACTGGCCTCTCTGAGATTCGGTGACAGCTACACCACCCTGCACACACAGAGGAAGGTGCCGCTCTTACCGGCACATTTTGCAGGCCCAGCTAAGATTTCAGCTAAGATTTCATAACTGCATGCACTCCACTGTAAACCCCGAAGTAGCATTGATCTCACCAATGAATGTAAATGGCAAACCCATAATCTTAAATGGACAAACACTGACACACATACTTTGGGGCATGCACTTCTCTCACCAGCACATCTAATTAATGGCCACTGGCTACACCACTGTCATGCAGACTCTGGAGGCACGACTTTTGAACAGAAAACTACCATGAGTTAGAAACCTATGTAACCGCTTTTTAAGTGCACACCATTGAATGCCGGCCACATCTCAGCACCCTAGCCTCGCTGCTCTATGCACAAAGCTTCTGTGTTAAAGAACAGAAGATGTTGTAGCACCTACTATAATGTGATGCATCGCTAAATACTTAAGGTCCCAAATGCGAGACCTATTGGCTATGCCAATGCTTGTTTTAAGGATGTGTTTAATCCGAAATAAATATAATTTGACTGACTGTATTTTAGTTAACAATATATTTTACAACAATACTAAAACAAACCTTCAATACTTATGTTCACAATATTTATCATGCTATTTCTCTAACAATATTTCTGTATGATGATTTTTTTAATATTCTGTCCAAACACCCTGTGCCTCTACCTCTTAAACATCCTTTGTTATCAGCCCCACAAGGGAGTCTGTATTTCTCATTTGCACTCAGATGGAACCTCCCCTTGGCCAGCGATGATTTAGGCTGAAGTGCATCAAAGCATCAACATTCTTCTTGTGGTCTTGCATCTCTCTCTGGGAGGTCTGTGACAAGGAGTCCAGTGTTCTAGCTCATGGTGCACACGAATGCTCAGTTCTCAGCTTCTTGTGTGGTTTGTGGGTAGTCTCATTTTCTCACATTTTCCACAATTTCATCACGTTTCTGCCACTGATCAAGTCCATCTCTTTACCATCTGAGATGTTTTGTTTAACCAGGTGTTAAACTCCTGATCCCCCTTAAAAAGCCAAAGCTTCTCGGTACCTAGTTCCCCTATCCTGAGATCTACTGTGTTGCAGATTACCTGACTGATGACTGTGATGACAGATCTGTATACTGAAGAATCAGCTCATCATATAATGCCGTTGCAGCCTGCACAGGCAAGAGTGGTGGGGAGGAGGGACGGGGGGGGGGGGGGACGGGGGGTCGGGAAAGCCGACATACAACAGGATCTTTCCCCGCCCGCACCACCACCCCACCGCTCTTACCTGTGCTGGCTGTCACTGATATAATGGTGGTTATGGGGCCTATGTTCCGGTCTTTCTGGATCACACAGACTCAAAGTTAACCACCATGTTTGGTTTTGAGGTTTTATGGACACAATAAAGTGAATCAAAATAAGTCATTACATCTACAGAGAGCTACATGCAGGCCTGAAAGTTAGAACGCAGGACAGGTAGGTAGAAATTCAGACGAATGATCCACAAAAGAGCCGCAATCACAAGACCCGCCAACTTAGCACAGCATATAACATCAGAGATAGTAATGAACGAAAATCCTGTGCCCACTAATACCTGTAGATAGAAAAATAGGTCAAAAGAAAACACTCATTTATGATAACTGCTTTAGGGTAGAAATACATATTAGGTAAACTATATACAAGATAAGTTGCTTATGTGTTAACATACAGAAACTGTATATATGTTAAATTACATACATTTGTGAAACTGGAGCCAATTGGTGATAAGCATAGTTCCTAGTAAATTGTCTCATGCTACCACAATCCAGAGTGCACTGTGAAATTGTACCCTGAATGAAAGGGCTAATCGGTGCACTTGTCGTCTCCGAGTGAATGGTGGTGAAGGTACTTACAATCTGCTGTAGAAACACTACAGACAAATCTAAAAAGTGTAGTCATTCAGGATGGAAAAACACTGGTCTGTTCCCTCCTACAGGGCCAGACAGGTGAGGCCATGTTGCAGCTGGAACTCGTGGTAATGTGGTGCCTGAAACACTTAACAGCATTGTCCAACTGTCTCTTGTGTGTAAGAAATGAGGCTCCCTTCTGCACAGGACCAGCTGGCTGACCAGATCTCAGACCTGAGAAGCACAGACTTCAGCAGCTGGTCCTCTTCTGAATAATGTCCCCTCTGAAGCCCTCTCAAAAGGTTCTTAATATGCCCTGGCATCCTTGAGGTCACTGAAAGTTACTACAGCTAATCCCTAAGGGAGAAAGAAACCTCTGTCCAATCAACAATGTGTTTTTGTCAGAGGGAGTTCATCAACTCCCTTGCCATTTTCTTTAATGTCAGTCATCATTCCTTACTTTGGGATTCAATGGAGGACAAGAGCCCACACACTTACTAAAAGAATGACAAGGCTGCTGTTACCAAACATGACATACACTTTCCTCAAGCCCGACTGAAGCCGTGGGCTTAGCTAGTGATGTCAGTTGACCCAGAAGATACCTATGATTGGCTGCAGCAGGTGAGGTGTTCTAACGGTACAAGAATGCCCTAGATCTAAATCTCTCTTCTGTCGCAGCCTAGATTGCACTGCGGAGCCACTGATATCAGAGACATGCCCAGTGCTATCATAGCCTGACCAGGACCTTGACAGTAAATCACTTTGCTCCTTGACCTGGTCCTGTAACTGGGGAGCAAGCAAACCACTTTCACCAGATCCCTCACTCTCCAAACATTTCAGATATAAACATGCACACCATAGACAACTTTGCTTGGGAACATTGCACTGCAAGGGCACTGATGGGTTTAAAGGGCCTAGATTTGTTTGGTGATTTTTAATGGCAAGTGTCCCACCAATCCTCCTGATTTGCCCTTATGAGTGCACTGGTGCTCAACTAAAACAGGGAATATGGAGGTGTGTGGTCTGTCTGGGGTACATCCCCAGTGGGGTCAGGTGACATGTGTACCACCCAGTGGCTGTCAGAACTGGGCTCCCATCATGCCCTGAGGTCAGGGACATATAAGGGGGAAGAGCCAGGCATAAGCAGCATCTGATCCCCCTGATCCTTTCAGCATCAATACAATATGCTTTTGAAGTGGTGCCCAGTGATGAATCTGCAAGCAGGCAAGCCCTTCACATGGGGATAGCCTTACACCAGGATCTCCAGGATCACTATTTACATATTTATATACTTTCAGAACACAAAAAGTGTTTGACCTTTTTTGATCAGTAGACTACACTGGTACAACTCAGTCAGTTTCTAAAGTCAGTGTCTACAACACCAATAACTTTTACAAAGGAACTATGCACTTTGTAGTGCAGTGCTGGTACAATGTATGACCATCAAGATAAAATTACAAATTGCAGATCCTCCATCGTGATGTTGATGGCATTTTGATCCTTCTTATGACAATCAGGCCAAATATGCTGGATTCCTAGGCATTATTCAATAGTGCCTTGCCGTAGCACTGCAGCTATTGGTCTGCTTATTGCAGTAGAATGGGTTAGGTAGTTAGAAACATATATGAGTGGCTATTCTGTGCTATTTCTTTGTTCAGGGCACAAAAGAGTCCGAGCATATGGTGTTGTAGTGGCACCAATTAATCATCAATGGAGCAATTATACATCCACTGCCATAGCAGGGCCTGGACGTCATGGGACATATTTCCACTGGAGTTGGGAAAGGTGATCAATGTTTAGACAATTCTGTATTTCCAGTGGGGCCATCTCCTCACCAAGTTGCTTATCCAAAACGTGTTATGCCATTGATACCCCTGCCTTCCATGACAATGTGGCTCGGGTGCCAATGTAACCCACCATTTGGGATTCCCTACCCTCTCTTTCTTTTTTCTTTAGTATATCACGGTGTGCTTGTCCTTACCATCTCCTTTTATCTTCATCACATATGCCAGCATGTGTATATAAGATGTGGCTTTGGGGGAACATTTAATTTAAGAGCTTGGTCCTAGAAGGAATTGTGCCACTTCTCCAAATGGAAATGGATTGAGGCACCAGCTATGCACTGCAAATATCTGTCCTGTGCTCCCCAAATCCACAGGTTTGTCATTATAGTCTGAAACAAAAGCTGTGCAGAAAACAGCCAAACGAACTGCAGCTGTCTGGCAATTAAAAAAATTGTGTAGGACTTGTTTATGGGGAAAGCAACTTCATCTCTCCTTGAACACAACCTGCTTTCTCGGTATGAAAAGGGGCCTGCAGGCATACTCAGCTAGGTACTTGCCTTACTTTTGAGCAATTATATACATCCTCTCATTTTAAAGAGATTATGCAGAGATTAAAGCTGTGATGAGTGGACCTGTTCATGTAAGGGGCTAATCTTTGTTCTTTGGTATTCAAGTCAGTATCTGTGCCTGACCCTTGTATGGGCCGGGGGGAGGCTTGTTGTTCTTTCTGAGACTGGAGTCTGTACAATGCATTTTTTCAATTCAAGTTCCTTCCCTAAGATTCAAAGAGTGAGATGGTGAATGTTATTTAGAAAGTGCCTTTTTAGGACAAAGTGTCCATGGTTTCTAATCATATACCTTCAACACCTGGTGAGTGGAGTTTAGATGGTCTTTGGGGATCCTGGATTCACCATCATGGCTTCATCATCTAGGCTGGTCTCTGTCAGATTTCCTGCATTTTCACCTAAAGATGCTGAAGTTTAAAGGTAATCCTCCAATATCATAATTTTTATGAGATGGGTGTTTGTATTCAGGAGCCATGTCATTTATTAATTTTGGTGGCACGTGGCAATTAATGTGTGTACTTTTCATCCGTGACTATGCCTAACATTGTCTGCCCATGGATTCTGTTAGCCATAGATACTTTTGTCAATCCTTTGAGTGGAGTTTAGTTTAGTCTTAGCTGTCTCTACTTTAAGGGGTCAATTAAAGATAATCAAAGGCCTTCGGAGTTCTTGGGAGCAGTTCAAGCTCATTGGTTCAGATGCTCTTCTGGCTCCTGTCTGGTGCGAAACTTTGCGCTATGTCATCCAGGAATTCATTCACCATTTATTTCCTGGGATAGCCAAATTGGTGTTAAATGTTCTTCATGAGTAAAACTATAGGTCCGTAATAACATTTATTTTTACTTTCCTGACACCAAAAGTTTTTTAATGGATGTAAATTTTGCTTGAAGTTTCAGACAAGATGCCAAAATGGTGGACCTTGAGCAGTATGTATACTCGGCTGATTCTTCCTTGAGGCCCTTCACTGTATTGGAAAAAAACCTGCTCCTAATCATCTAGAGAATGCTTTTGTATTCCCCTTTTAATGCTGGGCTTTAGTAAAATGCAAACTATGACCTTGAATTTGCAGCCTGCTCTGTTGGCCTATTAACAGCAGATAGATGCAGTCCAAAGGTCTCTGCAAACAAAGATGTAATTTGTTTACAGGAAGCCTGTGAATAAGGGGAGCCTTGGTCATGATACATATTTTAGGTGGAGTTCCTTTGCTGGGGCCATTTCAAGGTTGGTCAAGATACAGTATGCAGTCTCATGGGAAGAAACTAAACATTCAGTTTTTGTTCAGCATTGCAAACTTCCAGCACATGGGCCGCTTTCCAGTACCTGTAGGGCCAGCACACTGACAATTGTTCCTCTGAAAGTTGTTTCCTATTTCATGGGGTGTCAAAGGAGTCTAGTTTCTTTCACATGCTAAAAGGCCTGCTACTGCTTCTTATGTCCTTTAATGGTAAGTAACTTGATGTGGAAGAAGGACAAGTGGAAAAACAGCTTAACAAAGTAATGTATCCATTGCAGCGATGTGTGTGTAGCCTGAAGTGCATAAACTTGAATCTAGGCAGGACCTGTGGTTTGGTTGGTCATGTCATGATGCTTGGTATTTCATTCAGAATTTTTTTAGGCCCCCTGATTCTAAGTACCCAATATGAAGGCAGTGATGCACAGCACAAAAAAGGAAGAAACACATCTTTTATATGAAATTCCAAGGGTCCCTGTCTCCAGAGTGATGACTCATTTTTGCAAAGTAAGTACTGTTGTTGTATTTAGTGGGAAGAAGTACAAGGAAGCAGGGTGGTTTTTTAGATTAACTTCTTTACTCAAGCTTGAGGTACAGCAATGTCCTACCCACAGGGCCCCCCACAGCAACTGACTAAGTACCTAGCAACAGAGACCAAGTACGCTCTACATTCTAGATCTAGATGAAGGGTATTTTTCACATGGAATCAATGACTAGAAGACAGCAGCAGCACATGAGGCAATACCACAACTGTGTTGCTGAAGAAGATATTTCCTAGTGAAAAATAGTACAGCCAAGTAGTAAGAGCAATAATAAAAACGTAAACTATATATTTTCCCAAATTCTTCATGTTTCATCATTCACTGGTGACTCAGAAGAGCTCTAGTATAGCATTGTGTATCAATGTGTGTGTATGTTACATTCTATTTAATTTTTTTTAAAGTTTTTTTATTCACACTTTTTAACTTTTTCCGGTTACAAATCAAATTGCCATCTGTTTATAGATATCATCTTAAAACCTGTACATTCCGTTGTTTTTGTTGTGTCCTAGCAACATGTCCTGCATTCTCCCTGTGGTTACCAGCATCCTAGGATTCTGGAGCTGGACCAGAGAAGAGGAGACTGTTATTGCTGACAGGATGTATCGAGGGGTTGTTCCTCTTTTAAATACACTGTCTGCACCTCTTAAAAGTGGCGACGAGGATGGGATTGTATTCCCTGAGGGCAGACTGGTCAAGCAACGCTGCTGTGAATTTAACCCCTAGACAATTACTGTTTAAATTTCGGTTGGTGCCGCTGACATTGCATTACCGAGGCGTGCTACTGTACAAGGTTATCAAAAGACTGCAAGCATTTACATACAGGAGCAACCAGGAACTCTGTGTTGCACTACCAAACAGGAATTGTTGCTGGAGGACCTGTGACACTCTATGTGCATGCCGGGGAAATGCTGGTCCTTTTGAAGCTCTGGTAAGAACCGTATTCTTGTAACTAAGACCTATTTACTGATCCCTACTACGTGGACTACGGTGACTACATTCATTTTGTTAGTTTGGTTTTTCTCTTTCCATATTTTAGATAGCCTCAAAACCAAGACTAGTGACTATTAATTATTATTTCCACCAGGATATTGACAGTGTTTATACATAGCAAGTCGAAACAATTAGTTTGGAATACTATTTAGCAGTTTACATTCTGTGGTTAGGAAACACTCATCAGCATGGACATGTCATCCATTATAGCTCCGTCCACATGTTTACTAAGTCCTGGGGAACCCACTTTACCATGGGAAGATTGGTTAGAGTCCTTTGAGACATACTTAGAGGCTATAGGTGGTGAAGATTTTATAGCTTCCCTGAAGGTGGCATTACTCAAGCATAATTCAGGTATAGAGGGAAGAAAAGTACTAAAAGCACTACTTATTAATACTAGAAAAAGAGACACATTATTCTAGAATAGAAAGCAAGCGATAAGGGTGATGCACACTACAATAAGGTAGCTCCCATCAATGAATATGTTGAAGTAATCAAGGCGCTAGAAGAAAACTATGGCAAGAAGGTTAATATTGTAGTAGAAAGGCACAGGTTTTTCTCTCAATCGCAACTAGCTGGGGAAACCGTAGAGCAATACATTTTCGTATTGAGAACTCTTGCTGCCACCTGTAAATTCAATGACCTGCATGAGGAGATTATAAGGAATCAATTCATAAATGGGACGAGCAATGTTAAAATTCAAGAGAGATTGTTAGATATGAAAGATCCATCCCTACAAACATTGATAGAAGTAGCCAGACGGGTTGAGAACACATCCACATATTTTAAAGAGCATGGCGAAAGCTGACACAACTAAAGTGGGGGCTTTAGAGAAGAAGCCATTAAAAAAAGGGAGGTAATACTAAAATCATTATTCCCAAAAACAGCAAGGTGTGTTAGCAGATGTGGTAGTACGCAACACACTGCAGATTCCGACAAATATTTTGCAATTAAGGAAAAGTGCTTTAAATGTAAAGACATTGGTCACTTGGCACATATGTGTAAGGCTGGATCTTTACCCTCTCAAAAATTGAAGCGCCCTGTGAATGTTATAAGAGAAAACTCTGAGGATGACAATTCTGCTAACGAAGGGGAAGTTAAAGTCATGGTTAGTTGCGATCTGTGGGCTAAAATCCTTCATATGTGTTCTAGGCATCAATGGTACCAAAATAACGGTCTGGGCAGCTCTTGCTCCCCTACACCATCATAGATAAGAACACATGGGAGGAAGTCGGAGGTCACCAATTGAATTCTCCAGATGTTGAACCGGTGGGTTACTGTGGCGTTAAACTTCCATTGTTAGGTTTCTTCAAATGCACATTGTGTCACAAGGGTAAGGAAGCTACAAGCAAAGTATACGTTGTAGTAAAGTGAAGAGCATTACTGGAGTCATGCAAACAAAAAATGTTGGGCATCACATTGGACCCGAAACAGCAGCAGCAGGTTCCAGTCACTGAAGACGCAGAGAAAACCAGGTGGGGCACCAAATTTCCAAGATTATTTGGAGAATAGTTAGGATGTTTAGAAAGATTTGAACACCGTATTGTACTAAAGCCCAACAATTTTCCATGTGTGTATAAGGCAAGGAATGTACCTTTTGCCCTTAGAGAAAAGTTAAAATTAGAACTGCAAAGATAATGTGATACACAAGTCATCAAACCTATTGAGTCATCTGAATGGCTCAGTCCAGTCATTTTAGCATGCAAACCTAATGGCAATCTACGCATGTGTGTATTGATTTGAGAGATCCTAATCGAAACATCCTAGTTGACCGTTACCCCTTACCTCACATTAACGAAATGGTGTCCTCTGTAACTGACACTTCCTACTTTTCATTAATTGACCTGTCCAACGCGTACCACCAGATTAAATTGCATCCTACATCAAGGCATCTCACTTCCTTCATCACACCGGAGGAAGCATTCCAATTAAGCATGGGCGAATTTTGCGAATTCGCGATTCTCGAATTTGCGAATTCGCGATCCTCAAAATTCGCGAAGTTGTGCGAATCAGCGGATTTTTTTATTTTTGCGTGTTCGCGGGGCGCTGTGCGTGTTCGCGGGGCGCAGTGCGTCTTCGCAGGTTTTTTTTTTTCGTTTTTACTTTTTGTTCCCTTCTGCCCTCTGCCCTTCTGCCCTCTGCCCCACTCCTGTTTTATTTAAGGATGGCGCCGGCAAGCTGCCAGCGCCATCCTAAAACAGTTACTAAGTTATCAGGAAGCACTAATAGATCAAATAAAGCAGGTGCACATGCTTAATTTTATCTATTAGTGCTTCCTGATAACTTAGTAACTGTTTTAGGATGGCGCTGGCAGCTTGCCTGCGCCATCCTAAAATAAAACAGGAGTGGGGCAGAGGGCAGAAGGGCAGAGGGCAGAAGGTTAGCTTCAACAGGAAGCACTAATAGATAAAATGAAGCAGGTGCTCAAGCACCTGCTTTATTTTATCTATTAGTGCTTCCTGATGAAGCTAACTTAGTAACTGTTTTAGGATGGCGCTGGCAGCTTGCCAGCGCCATCCTCAAATAGTTACAAGCTTGAAGCTTGAACTTTTGCCCCCAGATCCGTTCGCTCGCGGATTTGCGGATTTTCGGAAAATTCGCGGGAGTTTGCAGATTGCGAATTTGCCGAAAATCCGCAAAATCCGCGAGCGGAACGGATTTTACGCTCACACTTAATTCCAATTTATTAAAATGCCATTCATTCTAGCATCCACCTCTGCTGTTTTGCAAAGAGTAATGTGCAAAATATTGGTCGGCTTACACAAAGTGTTGGTATTTCAAGGAGATATGCTAGTGTGGGGGTCGAATCGCTGTGAGCATGACAAGATACTGGCACAAACTTTAGACAGGTTACAAAATGCAGGTTTAACTCTGGAAGTCAAGAAATGCAAACAAATTGATTACCTAGGGCACACCTTTCGAAGGACAGAGTAAAACCAAAAAAGAAATTATTGGATGCCATTCCAAATGCACCATCACCATGTGACAAGGAGCAATTGCACTCATTCCTAGGGCTTGCAGAATTTTATTCCAAGTTTGTTCAGCATTTTGCTGACAAAGTTCATATCCTCAGCACACTAATGAAAAAAGGTATCAAGTTCGAATGGGCAGACGCATGCCAAAAAGTCTTCCTGTCCATTAAAGAACAGATTGTTAAAGCTGTTGCGTTGAAACCATTCAACCCATCACATCATAGCATAATTGTGGTGGATGCTAGTGCGTATGGTCTGGGTGCAGTACTCATGCAAAAACATTTGGGACATGAACAAGTAGTGGCCTTCGCATCTCGCACCCTCAAGGGAACAGAGGCTACATATTCCGTCATCGAAAAAGAGGCACTTGCATGCTGGTGGGGAGCAAACTACTTCAAAACTTACATCTGGGAGACACATTTTGAAATCAAATCTGACCACAAACCATTCATAGAGTTGTTCACTACCAAGGGAGCCGGAAAAGCAACCCAGAGGATTGCTAAATGGCTTTACAGGCTCAGAGGGTATGACTTTTCCTTACAGTATGTTCCGGGCATTTGAAACGTTAACACTGATTGCTTATCCCGTTTACCATTAGAGTGTGATGATGAGGATGACAGTGACTCCAATGAAGATTGTGTGGTAGCAAGTGTATCTGAATCTTGTGAGGGTGACATTTCTAATGACGAGAGGAAAGCTTCTATAATGACAGCCCCTCTCTAATGATTGAATTGTCTAAACCATCCGGTCCCAGTTTTGTCCTTAAGAAAAGATTTGGAGAGTTTTGGACAGTCCGGACAGAACTTTCGGTTGTGGATGGTGTGATGCGCAGAAGCGGTAGACTGGTGGTTCCGGCAAGTTTGCAGTCCAGACTATTAAAATTGCTGCATGAAAGACACAGTGGTATGTCCGGTATGAAGAGGAAAGCTAGAGAGACATTTTAATGGCCAGGCATGGACAGGAACATAGAAGAGGATGTACAAGGATGTGTAGAGTGCATGTGTAATGACAAAAAACATTGGGTAGAAGAATCCTCCATCACCTCCACTAATTTCCTGAGCAAACCATGGGAAAGAGTGACTATGGATATTTATGTGCCATGTTAGGCCAAGGGAATAACCAACAAATATGCCTTAGTGCTAATTGACTATTATTCAAAATGGCCAGAAGTTGCGTTCACTGGAGACATCAAAACTTCTAATGTCATCGAATTTTGTGACCAAATCTTTCGAAGGGAGGGCTGTCCAGACATGTTGGTCACCGACAATGGACTCCAATTTTTAGCGGAAGAATTCAAGGTATATCTTACCAAAATGGGCAATTCTCACCATACAACCGCTGTTTACAATCCCAGGGAAAATGGCCTTTTGAGAGATTAAACCGGGTCTTGATGGAGTGTGTCCAATTGTCTGAAGGTAGCGGTGGGGACTCCAAGGAAGCGGTTAGAGAAATGTTGTGGAGTTACCGCACCACACCACATTCCGTCACCAAGGAGTCCCCATTTAGACTCCTCAAGGGCAGGCAACCAGGGACAAGAATTTCTACCACATGGATGTTCAAAGTTTTTCCACGACATGTGTGAGGCAGAAGTTTAGAGTGTAGAGTTAATAAGCACCAAGAGAAGTATGTGTCCTGGCACAACGACAGATTAAAAAGTGTTAAACGTGTATTTTCTGTTGGAGATTGGGTGACACACAGTATGGGCGTTCAAAAAAGAGGTTTGTCAAAATGGTCATTACCCATGCGCATAACCAAGGTCATGGGTAACAGTGTTTGGCTGAGTGATGGCAAGAAGTGGAATATTTGAAGTGTCACCTTGTGCAATGTAGCGCAACTAAATGCTTGGTTGGAAAGGGTGGGTGGTAATAATGTGGGAAACTACAAACGTGTTAAAAAGACTCCAAAAAGGCCTAATGATTGTGATTTCTTTATGTCACTGGTGTTGTTCATTAACCATATTTTCTAATTATGTTATTCTATCTCATGTATGCTTGTATATTCCTGTGCACATTCATTCTATCAGTTTTGTTTTATTATTAAGAAGGACGATGTGTTGTATCCTAGCAACATGTTTTGCATTCTCCCCATGGTTACCAGCATCCCAGGGTTCTGGAGCTGGACCAGAGAAGGGAAGACTGTTATTGCTGACAGCACGTGTCTAGGGGTTGTTCCTCTCTACTTCAATAAAGCTCCTGCTTTAAATACACTGGCAATATTTACAAGGGGTGGTGAAGGACAGAGTCTCTGAATTAAGCAGAAAGCTCTCACCCAGTCAAAAGATCAGGGCTAGATCCAACACCGTTTTTTAGCTCACTGCACCATCCCAGTTTCAGAACCTGGCTGTATGCAAATTAGTCTGTTCCTGTCCCAGTGCATGATGGGAACAGGGCAAACCAAACTACAAAAGCCAATTCTTACACTGGGAAGGAAACAAGCTACCGGGGACCGGTTTCTGGCATTACAGCCGTCTTCGGCCCGGTTTGCTTGAATCCTGATGGTGCAATGAGCAAGGGTCTCACATCTGAGAATACCCTTCCACGCTTAGGGTGGACAAAAATATTTACAACAAGGGGTGGTGAAGGACAGAGTCTCTGAATTAAGCAGAAAGCTCTCACCCAGTCAAAAGATCAGGGCTAGATCCAACACCGTTTTTTAGCTCACTGCACCATCCCAGTTTCAGAACCTGGCTGTATGCAAATTAGTCTGTTCCTGTCCCAGTGCATGATGGGAACAGGGCAAACCAAACTACAAAAGCCAATTCTTACACTGGGAAGGAAACAAGCTACCGGGGACCGGTTTCTGGCATTACAGCCGTCTTCGGCCCGGTTTGCTTGAATCCTGATGGTGCAATGAGCAAGGGTCTCACATCTGAGAATACCCTTCCACGCTTAGGGTGGACAAAAATATTTACAACAAGGGGTGGTGAAGGACAGAGTCTCTGAATTAAGCAGAAAGCTCTCACCCAGTCAAAAGATCAGGGCTAGATCCAACACCGTTTATTAGCTCACTGCACCATCCCAGTTTCAGAACCTGGCTGTATGCAAATTAGTCTGTTCCTGTCCCAGTGCATGATGGGAACAGGGCAAACCAAACTACAAAAGCCAAATCTTACACTGGGAAGGAAACAAGCTCCCGGGGACCGGTTTCTGGCATTACAGCTGTCTTCGGCCCGGTTTGCTTGAATCCTGATGGTGCAATGAGCAAGGGTCTCACATCTGAGAATACCCTTCCACGCTTAGGGTGGACAAAAATATTTACAACAAGGGGTGGTGAAGGACAGAGTCTCTGAATTAAGCAGAAAGCTCTCACCCAGTCAAAAGATCAGGGCTAGATCCAACACCGTTTTTTAGCTCACTGCACCATCCCAGTTTCAGAACCTGGCTGTATGCAAATTAGTCTGTTCCTGTCCCAGTGCATGATGGGAACAGGGCAAACCAAACTACAAAAGCCAATTCTTACACTGGGAAGGAAACAAGCTCCCGGGGACCGGTTTTTGGCATTACAGCCGTCTTCGGCCCGGTTTGCTTGAATCCTGATGGTGCAATGAGCAAGGGTCTCACATCTGAGAATACCCTTCCACGCTTAGGGTGGACAAAAATATTTACAACAAGGGGTGGTGAAGGACAGAGTCTCTGAATGAAGCAGAAAGCTCTCACCCAGTCAAAAGATCAGGGCTAGATCCAACACCGTTTTTGGGCCAGGGACAGACTGATTTGCATATAGCCAGGTTCTGAGCTGGGATGGGGCAGTGAGATAAATAACGGTGATGGATCAAGCCCTGATCTTTGGACTGGGTAAGAGTGGTCTGCTTAATTCAGACACTCTGTTCATCACCACCCCCTTTTCTGAATCGTTTTTGGCCACTATAGGTGTGGCAGGGTATACTCAGACATGAGTCCCTTTCTCACTGCTCCATCAGGATTCAAGCAAGCCGGGCCGAAGACGGCTGAAATGCCAGAAACCGGTCCCCGGTAGCTTGTCTCCTTTCTGGTGAAGAATTGGCTTGGTAGTTTAGTCTGCCCTGTTCCCATGATGCACTGGGCCAGGGACAGACTGATTTGCATATAGCCAGGTTCTGAGCTGGGATGGGGCAGTGAGATAAATAACGGTGATGGATCAAGCCCTGATCTTTGGACTGGGTAAGAGTGGTCTGCTTAATTCAGACACTCTGTTCATCACCACCCCCTTTTCTGAATCGTTAAATACACTGGCTGCGCCTCTTAAAAGTTATTCTGGTACATTATTATGGCATTTATAATATGTTCAGTATAGAGTTGTGTATGGATGGGGGGCGTGGCTTGGATGCCGAGGAGGTAGGCAGCGTGAGCTCGGAGCTCCGCGCCCGATCCCGGAAAATATCCTGAATATCTGATCGAACCCCGATGAAATCGGTATAATCCGACACTGGAAGGTACCACGGAGGGTCCGGCGCCGACGGCGGACGACTCGGGGCCATTCCAAGCCCGGTATCTGACTCTAAAAGCTGAACTCAGGCGTGAAGTCCTCGACCTAAAATGGCGGCGGTGGCATGAGGCACAGGGACGACGGAGTCGCTGGCCCGGAGTCGCATTAAGGGCTGCTACTTCCACAGATAGGAGGTGTTAGCGGCTGCATCGCGCCCCTCTCGGAGTGTTGGAGTGGACCTCTAGCGCGCCACCGGCGGTGGTTGGGATCCGAACCCTTGGTAGTGGCGGCGACGACATGGCGGCGACCCAGTGACGATGGCCCCGGGCATCTGAGCACGACTGGCGCCAGCCGGATTAGCGGTCGATCGAACACCCTGCTCCCTAGAGGCAGCCTTGGATCCGGAGACTGGAACAGTGCCCCAGGCGCAGAGCGCGGCGGGCCTTCTCCGCTGCTGCTGCAGGGGGACCTTCCTGAGGGCGAAGCCCGGCGACGTGCGGAGCGGGGGCAGAGACAGCTTTGGAGGCCACCGCTCGCGCCGGCCCAGATGGGGAAGCCGAAAGGGAAGGGAGATGGTGCGACCGATACAGACGCCGCGGAAGGAGCGGATCGAGACCAGTCGGCGCTACAACGGATGCAGGACCGTATCCTGGAGGCCATCGCCACCACAAAGGACGCCTTGCAGCAGGACATAGCCCAGGTGGCGACGGGCTTGGGCCTCCTAAAAGCTGACCACGATAAGCTCAAGGACAGAGTGAAATCCGTGGAGATCACGGTTCAGGAATTGGCCCCGAGCCATGCAGCGATGAAGGCGCAGATGACGGAGGTGATGGATCGTTTGAAGGTGCTGGAACGGAGGGCCGAGGACGCGGAAAACCGGAATAGGCGCAACAACGTATGCCTTGTAGGCCTGCCGGAAAAAATCGAAGGTGACGATATGGTGGGCTATCTCGATAATTAGTTGCGAACGGAGGTGGCGCCGGAGGGACTGTCCCCCTTCTTCTCCCTTGAGCGAGCGCATAGGGTTCCGGCGCGCCCGCCGGCCCCGGGTCTCCCGCCTCGCCCAGTGGTGTTCAAGTTGCTCCATTACCGGGACAGAGACTGGCTTTTGCAAAGGGCGAGAGAGGCAGGGCCCTTTCAAGTGGACAACAACAGGGTCACTATGTTCCCGGACTATACGTTTGAGACGCAGAGGCTCAGGGCGAACTTCCTGTCCCTTAAGCGGGAGCTCCGTGATGAAGGCATCAAGTACTCCCTGTTATTCCCAGCGAAGCTGAGAGTGGTGGTAGATGAACAGGCACTCTTCTTCACGTCCTCGGCGGACGCTTGGGCCTGGTGGGACACTTATAAAGCGGGAACGGATGGTGCCAAGGCCAGGGAGGAGGAGGCTAAGGTGGCACAGCCGATCAGGAAATCTCAACGGATCAGGAACAACCGCAGGAGGACCGGCAGACCTTCGGTGTCACAGACGGAGACGGAGAGGCAGGCGGCCCTACAGGCAGTGGCGGACTTATCCAAGACTACCAGAAGTCAGTCCGGGAAGGGCACGGACTCGGAGGACCCGGGCACGGGCTCGGAGATGGGACTTTCGGAATTTGGTGGAGCCCGGGGCCCTATCGTGACGCCGCAGACTTCGGAGGAGATACTTGAGGCGTGTTAATCTGGACTAGTGGAGTGGACTCGCTGGTTGGACACCGGGGCGCTGGGCCCGTGGCAGTGGAACACTGTTACTTGAGGTTTCGGGGCGCTATGATGTGGGGATTGTGGGGTGGAGTGTGCGGGGTTGATTTGCTTTCACGAACCTTTCGCATCGTACCACGCCCTACTGGCCCTTAAGGTCATCGCAGTGGAGACTGCGACCATTACTGCCTTTCTTTGAGGGGTGGTTGGTAGTGTTGGTTTGGATGGGGGTACTTCCAGTTGCGGGGGGGCCTGTCCTGGGGGGGTGGGTGTTGAGAGCAGTTGGGGTTGCTCGGGGGGTAGTTGTTGTTGGGGGGGTTTGGCTTCCTGTTTGGAGAGGGAGGGTGGGTTGGTCCGTGGTCGCGGAGCGAGCGAGGTCAATGATCTTTATTTTACGATCTGGTTGTGTGAAGGGGAATGGCTAGTACCGGGGCATTGAAATGTGTGTCCTGGAATGTGAGGGGTATGCAGTCCATGACACGCAGGCATAAAGTTCAGGCATACCTCAAGCGTAGGGGGGTTCACATAGCGTTCCTGCAAGAAACACATCTTAATAAGCAAGAAGGGATTGCACTGCAGAGGCGTTGGAGGGGGCAGCTGTTTAATACGACGTTCTCAGCTTTTGCGAGGGGGGCACTGATTTGGATACGGGCGGGGTTCCCTTCCAGGTTACAAAAACATTGGTGGACCCTGAGGGCAGGTATGTGGCAGTGGAGGGGAGGCTGAAAGGCAGGGTGGTATCTCTCTGCAGTGTGTACCCTCCCAATGTGCCCGCATTTTTGTCTACACTCTCGGGTAAACTGGCGGGTTATTTGGCGGGGCCGGTACTCCTGGGGGGGGATTTCAACTCGGTCGAGGATGTGATATTGGATAGGTCCCATCCCCCACTGCGCGCGTCCCCAGTGCATAGAGTAGCCAAGCGCAGGTTGGAGTGGCAGGAGAGCTGGGCCCTCACGGATGCATGGAGGGCGTTACACCCCACTACTAGGGACTACTCCTTTCACTCGCACCTGCATGATCTACACGTCAGGCTGGACGCGTTTCTGTGTTCATCATGCGTACTTTCTGCGGTGGGAGGGGCGGAATATTTGGCCCGGACGATATCGGACCACAACCCTTTGTTGCTATCCCTGAACTGGATGGTGACTGCTAACTGCGTGCCAACATGGCGCCTGCAACCCGACACCATGGATGACTTGTTGTTCAGGGAGGCCCTGGGAGAACGCATTGAGTGCTACTTTGAGGAGAACAGCGGCTCGCCCTCCACGAGGGCGGTAGAGTGGGATGCGTTTAAGGTGGTGGTGCGAGGGCACTGTATTGGACACACGGCTGGGGCTCGCAAGACTTTGTTGGATGATTTGGATAAGGCTGAAACGCGGTTGAGAGAACTGGAGAAGGGTCGCCCAAATCACTCTGAGTTGCAGGAGGGGCTTAGTGGGGCCAGGGAGGGGCTGGCTGTGGAACTGGAACGGCTGCGCAGCTTTGATCACAAGGCGTACATAACGAGGGCGCACGCGGAAGGCGATAAGGCGGGGTCTATGTTGGCGTGGCTCGCTAACCCAGTCAGGAGGGGTATGCCGATCATGATGATCCAAGAGACAGGGGAGGAGCCCTGCCATACCCAACCCAGGATCCTGAATAAGTTTCGGACTTACTATGAGGGTCTCTATGAGAGTGGTGAAACAGGGGGGACAGATGAGCTAGGAGAGTTCTTGGACGGCTTACGACTGCCGAGGGTGGAAGATTCGGAGGCAGAGGAGCTGGGTCGGCCCATTACGCTAGGAGAGATAGGGTGTGCAGTAAAACAAATGGCTAGAAATAAGACCCCGGGACTCGACGGACTCCCGATAGAGTTTTATAGTAAATATCTGGAGTACCTTGCACCCCGGCTGCGAGAGGTCTACAATGAAGCGCAATCGAGGGGTCGGCTCCCGGGCTCCATGTGTGAAGCCCTCATGATCCCGCTTTTAAAACCGGGCAGAGAGGGAGTGGCTCTATCCTCGTACCGTCCGTTGTCCATGTTGACGACGGACTACAAGATCCTGAGTAAGATTCTTGCCAACAGACTGCTGGTGCACATGACTGGCCTTGTTCATAAGGACCAATGCGGTTTTATCCCGACGCGCAACACTACCCACAATATTCGCAGACTTACGAGACTGATGGGGGCGGACTGGCCGGGCGCCGTCTCTCCATTTGTCCTTTCTATTGACATAGAGAAGGCCTTCGACAGCCTTGAATGGGGGTACTTGTATGAGGTGATGCGACGCTTCGGGCTGGGGGACGGATACATAAACTGGACCAAGGTCCTGTACACTGATGCGGTAGCGAGAGTCCGAGTGGGTGCTCTGATCTCGAGGCAATACCCGGTCAGGCGTGGCAACAGACAGGGGTGTTCCCTATCTCCGCTCGTGTTTGCCCTGGCGATGGAACCCTTCGCTGTGGAGGCCAGGCTGGGCCACCACTACGCCGGTTTGTCATTTAGGGGCAGGCCGCATTTCATTTCTTTATACGCAGATGATCTGCTGATGTTTTTGGCTAACGCGGGCCCCGAGCTAGAGGGGGCACGGCGGTTACTAGGGCGGTTCGGCCGGCTATCAGGCCTGAGGGTCAACTGGCCTAAGTCCTGCTTATTCCCCCTGAGGTCAGGAGAACCGTGTCCACTCACCGCGCAAGAACTCCGGTGGGAACCGCGCTGTCTGCATTATCTGGGAGTCTATGTCTATCATACCCCGGCTGATTTGCTGGAAGGTAATATCACCCGTTGTATTAATGCCCTACGGGGGAACATGGACTTCTGGTCTACCCTGCCGCTATCCCTGGCTGGTAGGATCTCCCTGCTCAAAATGGTGGCCCTGCCCAGGCTATTGTATTATTTTAGGACGCTCCCGGTGTGGGTCCCGAGTTCTATTTTTAAGCGCCTGAGATCTCTGGTCATAGCGTTCTTATGGGGCACGGGAAGGAGGCGCATAGCGCTCGACACTCTGCTACGCCCCAAGGATGAAGGAGGATTGGCGGTGCCTGATTTTGAGGGATATTATCTGGCCGCGCAGCTGCAGATTTTTACTCAGGAGGTCGCGAGAGTGTATAGAGGCCCTGAGGACGCGAGAGTAGAAGGCACCCCGCGACATGTGCTGGCGTACATCACATTACACCAGAAACTCCGGGTAGGAGATTTGACGGTCAAGGAGCAGACATTCCGACTCTGCTGGGACCGGGCCCGTAAGCGGGCGGGAGTCCGCCTTATGTATGCCCCTGAAATCCCGTTGGGGATGGTTACGGCCCTCCCACATGGAGGAGACTGGTCGCGCTTGCTGGGTTGGGAGGAGGCGGGGATACAAATGTTGGGCGATCTATATGAGGATGGGGTACTGCTGCCGTTTCAGGAATTGCAGGAGCGGTTCGACCTACCGAGGGGCGACTACTTGTTGCACGCAGCGGTCACGGGCGCTATGCAGGCTCACTGGGGGGAAGGGCTGCAGGAGCCGGGCACTTCCATGGCATGTCAATACGCGATGATGGCTGCGGGGACCTTTAAGGCTGTCACCTGCTTGTACTCCAGGATACAGAGGGAGGCCTTACAGCCACTGATGGCTCTGAAGGCCAAGTGGGAGCTGGACCTCCAATTAGAGATCCCTGACACGACCTGGGGCCAGCTACTGAGGCGGGCACGGAAGAGCTCGAGAAATGCCAGGTTTCAGTTAATCCACTTCTACATCATTCACAGGGCATACCTCACACCGGGGAAAATACAACAATATTTTGGGATAGAAAACACTGCTTGCCCCAGATGCAATACGGTTGGGGCGGACCTAGGTCACATGTTATGGGATTGCCCCTCTCTGGGAGACTACTGGCAGGAAGTTGGGCGGGCCCTCAACAGTGCAACGGATAGGGACATCCAGTACACGAAAGCGGTGGGCATCCTCCATTGGTTCCCACACACGCCTAGAAACAAGACTACCAGCAAATTTATAGACTTGGGGCTCATTCTAGCTAAGCGGGAGATAACGAGGAATTGGAAATCGAGAGTGGGGCCCGCGTATAAAAGATGGTATGGGGAATGCCTGAGGTGGGCGGCGTGTGAGAGCACCTTGAGGTGCCAGATGGCCTGGAGGACGAATGACGAGAAGGCTCTGGAGAGGGCAACTGCGTGGGAAATGATGGTGCAGGCGCTCCGTGACATAGATGATGAGGAGCAGGAGGGCGAGGAGGAGCTGGATGTAGCAGACCCTGTCCCCATACCGGGGGGCACACCTTAGCGAATGCATGTACTTCCTGCATCACAACAGACTTTCTTACAACGGTGATTCAGCGCAGCGCGACCACGGGGGGGGGAGGGAAGAAGCTGGAATTGGCGGGCTGTTGGGGAACGAAATTATGGGGCGGGGGAGGGGTGAAAATCACAAAAGCAACCCAGCAATACTTTAGTACCACTAGTGTCGGACAATGTAAGGTGATACGAGAAATACTCATGGACAGAGGCTAACCGTGCCTGAGGAAGGGGCGGACCTCCCGGACAAGAACGCAATGAACAGTACCATTTCTTGTACACAGAGAAATTGTAATTTTGATTATCTTGTCTGTACAATTATATTGGTGATGCAATAAAAATTATGTTAAAAAAAAAAAAAAAAAGAGTTGTGTATGGATGGTTACTGTATAATTTCGGGTGTTTCAGTAACAATGTTATGAAAACTTGTAACAGAGGACAGTTCCATCCAGATGTTGTTTATTTTCTGTATTGTGTACACACTCCCCTCCCTCATCTTTGGTCAGGTTCTCATTGTTTGTGATGTGCCTCAGAGCCCTCATGGTTCTTCATTACGTATCATCCATGGCAGGGAATAATATTCTATTTACATTTTTAATGCACATTCACTCACTTGAACTGATTTTGTCAGACTGAATTCCTTCATTTTGAAAATTGGCCTAAAGGGCAAAAAGCATGATATTGGGTATGATAGAAACGATGGTGGGTGTGTATTTACAATGTTGGTTGTTTGGTCATAAGATAGGAGATAGGTTAAAGTATGATGGAAGATATGGACTTATAATAGTGCTGTATAATGGTGGATGTACTGGCTTAGGAAAGTGGTTATATGACTAAATGAGGTTGGTGATGTATGAAGTTAATTATGTGGATATATGATGGTGGGTGTGTTGCAGTTCTATGTTGGTAATTTGGATGCTCAATAGCTGATATGTTGGTATGTGGTGCTGGTTAGGTGAGCATGTGATAGTAAGTGTGTCCTGGAAATCCTGGTGTCTCTCTATGTGTTAATAAACTAAAGGAATCCACTCCTTCAGTAAAAGGTGTGTTCTCCAAAATTGGGGAAGACCCTTGTTGTGTTGGGTCCCCTCACACACCAACAGGCCCCTTGGTGTCATGCTTCATCATTGGGGTCCTCGTACCCCTCTACGTGTACGGCGTGCTGCGACCTACGAATACGCGGGACACACACAGAGAGGATGTAATGCACATTGTTTGCTTTATTAACCTCCCACACTCTCCCTCTTTTTTAATAGCACCAGCCCGGGGGCCCATTAAAAGTTTTTTTGTCACCCCACGAGCCAGGTACTTTTTAAACTTCACTCACTTAGATCTAAACTCCACCATACACTCACATTTAAATACCCGACCCACACCACACATAGTCATTCCAAGTGCTCCCGCGTATTCGTAGGTCGCCGCACTCCGTACCCCGTAGAGGGGTACGAGGACCCCAATGATGAAGCATGACACCAAGGGGCCTGTTGGTGTGTGAGGGGACCCAAAACAACAAGGGTGCCTCTTTGCAGCCCCGCTGTGTGCCCTCTAACATTGAGTGTCCTGCCCTGTTCCCCACCCTACTTTTGGGACCTTTCTGTGTGCCCCCTGCACTTATGCAACACCTCTGTGTGCCACGCTGCCTCACCCTTGCAGCCACCATGTTTGCCCTTACATCTGCCATCTCTTTTTCATCTCTGTTTTGAAGTTCTCAAAAATTTGCTAATTCTGCAAAATATTGTGTTTTAAATACCCTTAACAGTCTGAACTCCTCTCCCTCTCCCCCGCCTCTTAAACCCCTCTCAAGGCCTGATTCTCATATAATATATTTTTTAATGATATGCCAGCGTGATTGTTGGGAAATTTCATTCCCACACCTCCCAAACCTACTGACTAAGCTAAGCCTGTGACTAGAGCAACCGCGGGAAACAGAGGTACATGCGTGACCAGTGTTGTCAGCACAGTAAGTCATTGTTGAAAATAGCCCTTTCTGCAGGGTCACCCCCAAACTTGTTGCCTTCTGACCTCCTGTTTTTGACTGTTGTGCGGACTTTGCTTTGGCTGGCTTTAGGAATCTGGGCACTTTCCCACTGCTAATCGGTGCTAAAGTGTATTTGCTCTTTATTTAAAACATGATATCATGCGTTTAGCCACAATTGCCATATTTGATTTATTTGTAAGTCCCTAGTAAAATGCATTAAATGGGCCCAGGACCTGCAAATCAAATGATACCAGATCTCCTGCAGCACTGATTGTGCCACCCACTTAAGTAGCCCTTTAAACATGTCTCATGCCCACTGCAGAGTTTGTGTGTGCAATGTTAAACAGCCTTTTCGACCTGAGAAGTTAACCTACTGGCAAGGCCCAAACCTTCCTTTTTATTACATACAGGATACACTTAAGGTAGTCCCCAGCAGTGTATTTAAAACGTAGGACATGTACTTTTAGGTTTTACATGTCCTGGTAGTGAAATACTCTTACACGTGTTTTTTCACTACTGCAAGGCTAATCTCTCCCATAGGATAACCTTGGGATTGCCTTATTACATTTTATAAGTGTAATTTCCAATTGGCAAAAGATGGACCACCAAATTTGATGTCTCTGGAATCCTAATTAAACACACAATGTATGGTGAACTTGGTTTTTAAATTGAAGTTCTGAAAATTGATTGCACTTTTAGAAAGTTGCCATTTTCTTCCTGTAACCATTGGGTGCCTTCTGCCTGTCTCTGGAATATGTGTCTGGGGTAGGTGACAGCTGGCTTCCTGCACTCCATCTAGACAGCCACACACAAAGGAAGGGTAGATGTGATTGACTAGCCATCTGCTTGCTGATAGGTCATCTTGAGAAGGATGGGAGGGAGGAGCTAACACACCTGAAAGGGATGTGTCCTGTCCCCACACAAAGGGTTGCATAAACCCCTATAGTGAGTTTGGAGCAAATGCAGGAAAGGCAGGGTCGTGTGCACTTCAAATGCATCTCTTTGAATTCTCCCTACTTGAAAGGTTTAGGTACGGTACATCTAACTTCACCTAATCAGCACACTTCTAGAACTGAGGACATTCTAACACAAAGAAGGAATGCTGTGCTGCCAGGAGCCACTGCCACTTTGCTGAACTACTTTGCTGTGTTGGCCTGCTACCTGCTGCTTCTTGCCTGAGAGTGAGAAGGACTGGACCTGCATCTCTACCTCCCAGAACCAAAGTATTTCCAAGAGCTTGTTGGTTTGCCTCCTGTTTTCTAAAGTCTCAGAGATATCAAAGACGTATTTATTCAATCTGCAAATAGCACCAGGACTCTGTCTGCTGTGAGTTCTGCTCTGCCAAGTGATGCCAATCCAGTCCTGTGCCCTTGGCCAGTGAAGCGCTTGGCCTGCCAGTGAGTCTCTGCTCCTAGAAGAGGGAGGGTGGGCGGCCGGACAGGAAAGGCAGTTAGTTAACTTCTCAATTCCTTATTTTCTTTACTAGCATGTTACTATTTTGTTTAGAAGTAATTATGTTCCTACCCTGTGTGATAGCATTCTTTGTAATTTTCAACACATTTATTTTATGTGTACTTTCAGGCGGCTTTTTCCCGGGGGTGCACCAAGCTTTTCAGCCTTGCTTGTATTTCGCTGGGGCTGCCATACTCGAACGCAGCTTACTTAATGCGAGCTGTTCTTCTTCCGATCATAGACCTTCTCCAGCTGCAGGTGGTGCTTTCTTCACTCTATGCTCCATGTCCCAAGCAGTGATCAAAGAGCATTAGAACCAGTATGGGGATCAGGAGGACTCAGATTTTGCAGGCACTTTTGTAACAAGCATTTGCAATGCAATCGGTCTCACCTTTGGGACCTTATATGTATTTAGCTATGCAGCACATTAGCCTGGGTGCTGAAACATCTACTGTTCTTTTTTTTATAATTCTTTTTTATTAAAGAAAGCATCAGCAAAAAATACATTACAGAGGTTTCTTCAGAGTTGCATATTATGCGTCAGGGGTCATAGGATAATCACTACTTACAAATGAAAGGGAACTTCACAGGGAGGGGGGTCATCAAAAACAGCATTTCTAGTCGACATACAAATTTCTTCTCTATAACGATTCCATGGTCCCCATTCAAGTGACCACTTTCGAGGGTGTCCCCTCGTGAGATACATACTTTTCACCCTAAACATACACCAATCTAAGTTGTTTTCCCACACTTCTAGGGTGGGAGGTTGTTCCGCTCCCCACAGCTGGGCTATATTTCTTTTAGCTAACATGAAGCCGAGAGTAGACCATTGCGTCTGTGAGATATTTAAGTCGGTAGGCTTCCATATGTTTAGGAGGCATCTCCTTGCCTCTGGCATCAGAGAAACCCCCAGCACCTTATGCAGAGTTTCGTGTATCTTGTGTCAATATGTGGGGATGTGTTCACATTCCCAGATGATGTGTAGAAAGGTACCTGTAAAACCACATTGCCGTCTACATAATCCCATATCAGACAGTCCCATGCGCAACAGTCGGGGTCCCGTGACGTAGACCCTATGCAGTATCTTAAGCTGAACCAGAGACAAGCGAACTGGGATAGCGACCTCCCTCGGGGATGACACTGCTGTCTGCCAGTCTTCGTCATCTAGCTCTATCCCATCCTGCACCCATTTGTCCCTCAGTGCATCAAGGGGATCAGCTCTATGATTAATTTGTTTTTTGAATATCAAGGAGATCGTTTTTTCAAGAAGGTGGCCGTCCAGTATTCTATCCTCCAGAGGTGAAGCCTCCTGGGGTTCGGCATCCCCGGGCAGTGCCGAGAGAAGAAAATGCTGCACCTGTGCATAGGGGAAACATTCGGCATTTGTTAGTTCATATTCCACCTGCATTTCCTTGAACGATTTAATCCTTCCCTTCCCCCAGATGTCCTTAACAGTGGAGATCCCTATAAGGTCCCACTCATCAAAACCTTTTGTTCTCCAGAGCTTACCTAGCTTCTCGGAGTCCCAGAGCGGGGTGGCCATGGTCAGTTTATCTCTCCAACCCAGGGAACTTGTGGCGTCATGCCAAATCCGAACTGTGTGTTTGGTTGGCCGCATCAAAGCCAGTTTCTTTAGTCTGGAGTACAAGGCCCTGCTATATCTACCCCCAGGAAGAAGCCATTTATCCATGGCACATCCAGGGTCATCAACTGGACCATATGTGCCATGGTTAATCGCAGCCAGATGGGAGGCCCAATAGTATATTTTGATATCCGGGAGGGCGATACCTCCGTCGTACCAGGGAAGTGTTAGCTTATTCAGGGCAATGCGGGGCCTGCCCTCCCATAGTAGACTATGGTGCAGGCTCTCGATCTCACGGAAATAACCAGATGGCACAATATCCAAAGTATTCTGCAGGCCGTAGAGAAAACGAGGCAGAGCCATCATTTTAAAGAGGGCTGCCCTACCCAACAATGAAAGAGGAAGCTTCCTCCAAATGGCAATATCAATCTTGAGCCTCTGCAACGGGGGAAGGAGATTTCGGGCATATCTAACCGAGGGATCAAGAGAGATAAAAACTCCCAAATCCTTGAAACCTTCTGTATTAGCCTGTATGGGACAGTTTCGCGGAGGGACAGGGGGGTCTCCCCTCAATACAAACAGCAAGGATTTCCCCCAATTGATTGAAAGTCCCGAATTTCTCCCAAAAGAGGCCAGAACATCGAATATCACAATAAGAGGTCAGGTAGAGCAGAATATCATCTGCATATAAATATATGCGATCCTCCCATTTGGGGGACCACTGCCTGCCCCTAATCGATGGTTCCCAATGTATCCAGGCGGCAAGAGGCTCCAAGGCCAGTGAAAAAAGAAGGGGGGATAGCGAGCAGCCCTGACGGGTGCCCAGACCGAGCGAAAATGGTGCAGAGACTCTGTTATTTACTATTTGGGCGAGCGGTTTCATGTAAACCAGACGTACCCATCTGATGAATTTGGGCTGAATCCAAATTTGGCCAAGACTGCCCACAAATAGGGCCATTCAATCGTGTCACAGGCCATGGTTGCGTCAAGCGATGCAATTACAGCTGGCTCCCGTAGAGTGTGGACTCTGGCTATCACCCCGTGCAATCTGCGCAGATTTAGGGCCGTATTCCTATGGGGCATGAAGCCCGATTTGTCAGGGTAAACTAGACCACCAACGACTTTTACCAGTCTATTTGCCAGGAGCTTGGCTAGGATCTTCGGGTCAGCATTTAATAGAGAACTAGGCCTATATGAGGCACAGTTTGTTTTAATCTTGTCCTCCTTATGAATTACAACCACTGTAGCCATTCTCTGATCCCTAGGCAGAACCCCTTTATCTCTAGATTCAACAACCATGTCTTTCAAATAAGGTGCCAACTTATCCGGTTTGAGTTTATAGAGTTCAATCGGGAGCCCGTTGGGGCCCAGTGCCTTACCAGAGTTCAAGGAATGGATGGCTTGGGCGATCTCGTCCACTGTCAACACACTATCCATAAACTCCCAATCCTCAGGAGAAAGACATGGGAGCTGTATGTCTCAGAGAAGTAGCTGGTAGTCTGCCTCTGAATGAGGGGAGACCGAAGTGTAAACCGTCTGAAAGTGGTCCGCAAATCCATCCACTATGTCCTGTGGTTCCGTAAGCGATACCCCTTCCTCCGCTCTGGGACGAGAGCGCAAGCCCAATCTCTCTTGTCCAGCCATGCGATAAGCTTCTCTGCCTTATCCCCAGATCAAAGAGCCTGCGCTGCTGTTCCCTACCAAGAGCCTTGGCCCTATTAGTGACGAGTGCCTTGTAGTCGTGTTGTTTGAGGCTCAAAAGATGAAGTCTGGCCTGCGTCACTCCCAGTTCCAACTCTCCCTCTAGCTTAACAATTTCAGTCTCCAGGTCCACCACCTCCCTATTTTTCTTCTTTTTTTAGCCTGCTATCAATGACAGAGCCTGACCCCTAATGACATTTTTAAAGGCCTCCCACAGGGACCAGGAAGAGGACACCGACCCCACGTTATTAGTAAAGTATTCATCTAGCGTTGTAATGAGGTCTTTATGAGTTTTGGGATTGCGCAGATACCACTGATTGATGTGGCCACCCTTCCCGCCGTACCTTGAGTTACGACCACATGGACCCACAGCGGAGAATGGTCTGAAATGCCCCTAGCCAAGTGTGTGACTTCTGTTATGTAAGATGCTTGTGCAGCGGTGACTAGACAATAATCCAATCGCGAGAGACTATTGTCCGCCCCGAGTGGAATGTGTATTGCTTTTGATCAGGGTAGAGCAATCTCCAGCCATCAACCAGGCCCATTGCGTCCATGAAGTCAGGCAGCCACCGCATCGCCCGCCCCATTTCCCATGGGGGATGCCTGTCCACCATACCCGAGACGACTGCCTTAAAGACACCTCCCAAAATTAAAAGCCCTTCAGGGAGAGCAAGTAGGAGCGTCCCCAAGTCTGTGAATGTCGTGCCCTTTAGCCCCGGAGGAACATAAACAGATAAGAAGGTTATGTGGTGACCCTCCCACACACCCGTGACTCCAATGTATCTGCCACTCTGATCCTCCCACGTGGAAGCAATTGCCAACCGGAACGCCTTGCGAATCAAAATGCCCACTCCCATGGAGCCCGACATGAACCCCGAGTGTGCGACCAACTTGTACCCCATTCTGTGCAGAGTTTTGCATGAGTTCCCAACGAGATGCGTCTCCTGAAGCAGGACCACATCTGGCACTTGCCTTCTAAGATACTGCAGGACCACACTTCGTTTAATTTTGTCCCCCAGTCCATTAACTTTCCAACTAAAAATCTTCACTTTCCTACCCCCTATCATCTACGTGGTACAGTTGACAAACCTCTACATTTTGTCTATCGGTCAAATGTATTGTGCTGATGCAACCAACAAACCACCCAACGGGTGAACCAAACTTCTCTCCCCAAACCCCCCCCACCCCGCTGCCCTGCCCACTGGGCTCCAAACTGCCCACTGAAAAACGCAGAGTGCCTGTTGCCCTAAAAATTTAAAGAAAGAATAAAGAACTTAGGGGGTAACAGTTTATGAGCTCTGGTCCGTGTCCCCAGCCCATGTGACAGTTGGTCCTGATGAATGTCAATTTAGCAAATTATCAAACACCTTGCACCCCTATTGCCCTATCATAAGTGTCCCATCCCTCCCATCCCCCAACAACCAAAGTCCCCCTTTTAAACAGGTTGAATGTTCAACTGGCCTCAGCTTCAGGGTGGCTGACTATCCACTTTGCCATCATCTCCTCGGTCCACAGGGGCCTGAGCTCCCCGATATTCAAGCCACTCCATTACCGCCTCTGGCTGATCAAAGAACCACGCTCGGCCCTCCACTTCGACTCTGAGACGGGCCGGGAACAACATTGAGTATTTCATGTCCCTTTCCCTTAAATCTCGCTTCACCGACAGAAAGGATCTCCTTTGCTTTTGCACTCTTTGTGTGAAGTCTGGGAAAAGGGAGATGGTAGCATTTTCATACCTGAGTGGGGCGTTGGCCCTCGAGCTCTGGAGGATAACGTCTCTGTCTTGGTAGTTGAGGACTCGGGCCAGCATAGGCCGCGGGGGAGCGCCCGGTCTGGGACGGCCACCCGGTTCTCTGTGCGCCCACCTTATACCGAAAAACTTACTGAGGCCCTTCGGCTTCAGGTGCTTGAAGATGAGGTCTTCCACAAACAGGTGAGGGGCCTGCCCCTCTAATCATTCAGGCACACCTAAGATGCGGAGGTTGTTACGGCAAGGCGGCTCTCATAGTCATCCAGTTTGAGGTCGACTGAGCTGCGTTCTGTAACTCTCGGACCTCCTTTTGTATTTGGGAGACGTCCTCTACCAGGCTGGAAGCTGTTAGTTCAAATTGCTTCAACTTCTCATTGAGTTTCCCCATATCAGCCCTAATCAAATTAATGTCAATGGCCATGGAACCCATTTTGTGTTCCAGCGAGGTTTTTACCCCTGTGATAGCATCCATGACGTCTTTCAGGGAGAGCTCTGGTTCCTCCTCACTCCGATTCCCTTTTGCTGTCTCCTCAGAGAGCCTTCCTCATTGCGTCTCCTTAGTGATCTTGTAACGATCCAGTTTATTAGTCTGGACGTTTTCGAGCCTTTGGCCCCAGGGTCTTTCCCACAATCCTTTTCACAGGTGGAAGCAGGACTCAGCTGAGGGCAAGCAGCCAGGATCCGTACAATAGTCACAACTTGTGCAGCACACCGAGCCCAGGGCCAGCAGTCCGGTCTCGAACCCCGGAGGATCACAGAGGTCCAGCGTCAGCAAGTCCGCCCTTAATGTGCCATCTCGGTGCGAGATATCACGGTCTCAGCATTTCCTATCGTGTCACAATACTGGGAGGACCATTCTAAGCGTAGTGCCAGTGGACTCAGTCTCTTTTGCAATTAAGCTGGTTGTGTCGGGGTCTGCCGCCAATTCACCGCCCTTACGTCTCACCACACCGCAACTCTCCCAGCCGGGCAATCGTTGGGGCACCTAAAGTCACAACATCCACCTCCAGTAGCATAGACAACCAGACTCAAGGGCAAAGACGGTGGGAGGGCGGGGGGCTCCTCACCACACCAGTCAATCAGGCCAACCAAAGGATTCGACCCTATCGGGTTACACCGCTATGTTATCTTCAAGAACGCGCTGCAAGACACCACCGTTGGAGGGCCTATCACACCCTCTCACCACCAAGTCCTGAGCACCATTTCGCATGCCACCGGCATAGATGTAAGCGGTGGCCAAGTCCTCCACCAACTTGTGGAACTTCACTAAGGTCAAGGGGGGGGGATTTCAGGGTCTCAGATAAGGCACTTGCTTGTCTCCTCCAGATCCACGACCAGCATGTAGAAGGTCATGGCCGTAATGGCGGCGGCCACCGTTGCCCCGCTGCTGCCCTGCCACCGCCGCTGCCTCCTCGGCTTCCTCTCACAGTCTGCTCCTCCACCGCCACTGCGCAAAGCCCCGATCCGGGCTACTCCAGTGACGGCGGGCAGACAGCCGCAGCAGCCGCAGCCCCACCAGGCCGGCGCCGTCACTGTGGGCCCCGGCTTCAAGGCCCAGACAGGGCCCGCCTCCAACGACGGCCGCAGTTCCACGATCAAAGCCGCCACAAACACCGGAGCAGGCAGGTCAGGTTCCGCAACCTTTCCGGTGCAAGGGGGTACCAGAAGGACTGCTAAATGGTATGTCAGGATAGACGTTAGGGCTCACAGACGACTGGGCTCACATTTTACGCAGCCATCTCGGATCGCACGTGGCCACGCCCCAACATCTACTGTTCTTTAACATGTAGGGAAAGTAAGCACCCAACTGTTTGACACTATGTTTTTAATATAAAATCAGGGCCTTCGGTGGTCATAGCACTGAAAATACAAGATTTGTAAAAAAAATTATTGTCTACGGGTGCTCGCGGAAGAGAATTTCTATAGACTGGAAGCTAGAGAATGCTAAAGTGATTCTAATACTTTACTGACCTTTGCTGGTCGTTTTCTATCAAGTAAGTTGAATAGAGGCAGTTGCCAGTAATTTTTTAAAAAGAAAGTCCCTCAGCAGAACGCAATTCTGGTATATTACTGATCTCTGCTGGTCGTTTTCTATCAAGACAGTTAAATACAGGCAATTGAACAGAAAAAAAGCCCCTCATCGGAAGCAGACAAGTCCTAGGGCTGATCTCCAGAGCCCACAAAGCACATACAGATATAAGTATATAAAAATATATACTAAAGTATGTACAAGAGGTCTCGAATGCTCGACCTAAAAAGCTCTGCCTTTTTAGAAAAGTGCCGTTTTCACAATTGTTTTTTTGCCTATTACGAAACCGCAAAATCCTGGAGGGTCTGCCAGAAATAGGGGATTGCAGTAGTCAAGCCTACACAGATGGTTGACTGCCCCACCAGCGAGCAAAAAAACAAGGAGAAGTGGCAACATTTTTCACAGAGCACGCAACAGTGAAAAGCAAGTTGCAGAAATCTAGCATAGTTATGACAAGGATAATTTGTCATCCATGTAAAAGGTAACCCAAGGTAACGGCCAGAAATCAGTAGGTATGACCCATAAAGGGCTGTTGTTCGTACAGCGCAGGAACTCCGTTTTGTCCACACTGAATTTTAATGACTTTTACTTATAATGAATTATAGTTAAGTAAAAATTCAAATTAAGGTAAACAAGTGTCACCCAAAAGATCAAGGGTGAAGCAAAGGTGCTCATTAAAGAAGTTTTGGGTATATTCCGGCAGAAAAACATACCGAAAGAAAATGCATAAATTTGATATATGTAAAACAAATACAGAATCGAGGCTGCATTTACGGGGAAAAAATGAAACATTGGTATTACAGAATGACTGGTTCTTTTTGCTCTCATAATTTAAGGCCAACCTTAAAATCTGTTTTCTGAAAGGTAAATGGAATTATATTTAAATGATGCATTTTTCCTATTTTTATAGAGCAATTTTCTAAGCAAAACAGCAATACTAGTTTATCACCAGCAGAACTATTAGAGTCTATGTAGATCTTGTTTCATTTCAGACATTTCCTGCATAGTCAGTATTCAAGGTGTTTGGTGCTGCAGCGCAGACCTAATTTTCAGAGCCTCAAATTACTCATCGCTGGGGACAGAAGCAGACATAGCCTTTCAATATTTGCATTTTTTAGTATCACTCTGAATGTAACGAAATATGCTCATTCCACACAGATTTAATATTAAAAACGTGAGTTGAATATCTCAGTTATGTAGTTTAATGAAGTCTTCGTTTCAAGCAGGCCCTGTGACAGTAAATTCAAACGCATCACCTCGGTGCCGGATGGACCGGAAATGATCCTCCCTTGGGGCCTTATTTATGAAGGCCTTGCGCCACCGGTGCGTCACTTTTAAAATGGGAAAAAGTGACGCACCAGCGGCGCAAGGCCTTCATAAATCTGGCCCTTGGTATTTATGCTCCGTGACATCACGGCAGCCATATCAAATGAAGATGGCGATGCAATTAACAGCACCATTGAATGCCAAGGCCCCCCTTACCAGTTTACCTGTTCTGACGCTGCTGCGCTGTCCGACCCCTCTCATCCCGTGCATCCTGACGCCTCGTGCATAAGAACCATGGAAACGGGGTTTCGCGCGCCGGTTTCCCTCATTCCGGTTGCTTTTCCACATTAACGTTTCCCCCAGTTATTAGTCTGGGAATGGCGTAGTTTCTACTTGTCTCTTTGATCATATGCTCCGGTAAACTATGACAGTATGGAAAACATTTTCAAGCTTTTGTGGTACTGTTTTTAGATCTGGCCTTTGAGACTGTTGTTTTTCATAAAATGCATACACAATATGCATACATAGAGGGGTTTTTGGTCAGGGGTTTTATTAGTTGTCATTCACATTTGGCTTCCTCCCACCACAGCATACAGCTTGAGTCACTGTGTCAGTCCACTTTTCCCATTGACTCCCTTCTCTTTGAGGGACTGCACAAAGCCTGCACATTGCAGCCTTGTTCACATCATCCGTTACATAGCTCCTTTCTTTTCAAAGGCAAAGGTGACCCAACATGTGCTTTTTTTAATTATATTTTTTAGATTTATTTTACATACCAGCTATTTATTTTGCCTGCACTTCAGGTGCCCAATTGGATGGTGATTTATTTTCTGTCTTTTTGTTTTTTAAGTTGCTCTTCTAAGTATTTAACTGACATTGCAACATTGTAGCTGCCTGCATTAACATTGATTGTTTAGGCAGTGATTTCTTTGCTTCTTTTTTTTTTAAAGTTGCTGTTAGAAGGTGTTTAAGTGACAGAGTAACAATGTAGCTACCCGCGATTTGAGTGCTTGTTTAGGTGGTAAATTATTCTTGTCTCTTTCTCAAGTAATAACAGCATACATGGCAGCAGGGATAGACTTGTTATTTTAAAAACATTTCTAAAACTGTCACATCAGACACCGTGCTTATTAATGTCACATTTTTATTGAAAGAATATGGCAGCAATTTTTGGTGATGGCATGTTTTCTTTTTTTCTTGTATTTATTTTTGTGCTACATGGTTGAAAACATAAAAAAATATAACTATTGCATCAGTCTTCCAAGGCCAGACCTGTTGGCCTTATCAATGGTTGTTTACTCAAAGCCTTCTCAAGGCATTTCAAACGAGAGGATGACTTAGTGAGTTTAATGCTCACGCTGATATATGCAGTCCACTACAGATCATACTTTTCAATACCAGCAAGGCAAACTCAACTTTCCATCTTTCCAAGTTCAGTTAACTGGGTATCAATTGCAGGAAGCTGGCTCTGTATATACTATACCAACGTGAGGTATATTGTGCTCAGAGTCCAGTGGATCCCCAAAGGTAGGCAGAGGTAAAAATAGTTAATACCTCACTCTCTATTTGTGATAGTGTGGGCGAGCAGTAAGGCTTTATCAGAGATTAGTGTTAAGCAGGTGTCACACACTCAAAGACTGAATTCAGACACATTTGTTTGCATAAAAATATTATTTAGTTGTATTTTATTTCTAGAACGAAGCCTGGCCGGGTACAGGTAAGTGAAATAATACTTTGCAGGAATAATACAGTTGCATGCAGTTGTATGTAAGTGATTCAGCTGCAGTTGAAATTACTTTTAAGTTACTTTGCAGTTACTGTATGATTACTTTTTTGATTACTATTAAGTTACTTTTTCTACTCAGTGTGATATACCTATATATCACACTGACACCTTTCCTAGATCAAAGGTGAGTAAATCAGTTTTTGTAAATATGCAGTTTCTTATGTTTTCATACAATTACTCAACTCCACACTATAGAACATTTTTTCACAGAAAAGCATTCAATGCAATCCTATGGGAGGAAATCAAGTTATCGGATGGCAGGTAAGTTCCTGGTTTTGAGAGTTGGGCTCCTGGGATTAGAACAAAGGTTCCCCCAGGGTCAAGGATGCACTCTCAAAGCACACTCAGCTGCACTAGGGCGGCCGTGTGTAGAGTGCTGAGGCCCGATGTTATCCAATAGGGGATAGGGTACCTCAGGTTGGTGACTGCTCAAGAGCAGGCCACAAGGTTGTGGGAGCAAACCTCTTGGACTTAAGCTCAGGGCGAAAGGGGATCCGATTTAGCAGACAAGGTGCACCCAAAGCAGCACAGGATTGGGCGGGTGCAGGGTGCTGATTTGGGGTGGGGTTTCCTGTTGGTTTCAATGGGAGATGCCAGTTTGGGGATTTGGCTGCATGCTCTGTCCAGAAAGTCTTCCCGGAGGAACCAACAACTGGGCAGGTAAGTTGGAGGGCTCGGGACTTAGGGGCACCTCAGATCCTCTTCTCCAGGGCACAGGGTGGCTGGATGCAGGGGTGCCTTTTGAGGTCAGATTTCACCTTACCGGCCCACTCGCAGTTGGGGGAGCTCCATGCAGAGGCTGAAGGCAACGTTGGGGAGTCCTAGAGAGGTCAACCCACATTGGAGTCAGACTTGGGAGCGCTGGGGGACCTCACTGGGACCAGTGGGCCACTCGAACTCGGCCCGAAGGCGACGGGGGCAGTGGTGGTTCCAGGCATCCGGTTTCTTTGTCTTCAGCAGGCTCCGAGTCTTGCTTTGGAGATTCTTTTGAACAGAGCTGCTGTTCACAGGAGATCCAGTCTTTGTTGAAGGCCTTCAGTCCTCCCAAGGCACCTGGAGGTCGCTGGCTGCAGGACAAGGCAGCTTTTGTGCAGAATCTCTGGAAACTGCAGACGGCCCAGTAGGGCTGGGGTCAAGACAGTTCTGCTCTGCAGTCTCCTCTGCTGGGTGCCTTCTTTTGTCTTTTTTCTTTGAAGGTTGTGGGAATCTGCTTTCTGGGCTCAGGGCTGCCCCCTAAATACTGTATTTAGGGGACGTTTTAGGGGTCTTGAGTCAGTTGCCAATGAATTACTAAGCTTAGTGTGACTACCCCCTTGTTGTGCTTACCCCACGTGGGGGAGTGGGCACAATCCCTAACACTGATTTGAGAGAGCCTGCCATCTGGAGGATGGCGGGCACTGAAGAATGGGTTTCACCTCGCCTCCCTCACCTGAGAGGTGGGGTTGGCAGAGGTGGGCACACCTTCTGGACTGTTCTACCTTTTCCAGCGTGTCCTCCCACCAAAAAGGAAGTAAGATGGCAGGAGAGGCTGAGGGCCACGTTACAAAGGCAGCAAGGCCTTTGAAGCTACCCTTCCACAGAAGTCCCTCCCTGACCTGGGGGAGATGTGCACACCTCCGCCCGGGAAAGGCTTTGTTTCTGGGCCAAGGTAGCAAAGGCTACCATCCCAGGGGTCCAGAAACATGTCTGGTTGTGGTAGGCTGGTGTGTACCAGTCAGGGAACCCACCAGAGGCTAATCGTTTTTAGGGGGCATCTCTAAGATGCCCTCTGAGTGCATTGCATATTAAATCCAACACTGGCATCAGTGTGGATTTATTAAGCTGAGAAGTTTGATACCAAATTTCCCAGAATTCAGTGATGCTGTCGAGTTCGTAATGACAAACTCCCAGACCATATACTCTTTTATGGCTTTAGTGCACTTACAATTTCTAAGAATGAACTTATACACTGTAGGTACACTGCTCATGCTCATGCAACTGTACCCTCACCAGTGGTATAGTGCACCCAGCTAGAGGGGTGGATTACCTATACCATAGGAAGTGGGTTGCAGGCATGGCACACAGGTATGTGTGCCATGTTGACTCTTCCCTTTTTTCTGCACCAAAACACTCAGCTTGCAATTGCAGTGTGTGTGTGTGTATGTGTGTTAAGGTACAGGACCTCTAAGTGTGGCACAATATGTGATGCAGCCCTTAGAGGCCTTTCCTGGTCACAGGTCCCTTGGTACCCATGGTACCTTTTTACAAGGGACTTGCATGTGGCCAGAGAGGTGCCAATTGGGTGTTCAACAGTAAAGTTTTGGGAAAGAACACAGGCCGGGGGAACCTGATTGGCAGGGACCCAGGGCACAGAGTGCACCAGAAATCTGGCAAAAAGTGGAGGGGGGGTTACTGCAACAGAAACACTTTCCTATGCCAATTTTTTGCATAATAGAACAGCTTTTATTTATGGATCTTAAGGCCCTGTTCACTATTCTCAGATCACAAAACAGTCCCTTTTTTTAACAGCAATTGGTTTGTGGCCCAATAATATTTTTGCATGGTGACATATGTACTAATCTGTCACAGTGGCAAAAGCGCCATTCAGAAGGATTTGCACAATTCCTTCCTCATATTAATAAACCAATATTCATTTTGTCAATCCCACTGAACAGCTGTGAACATAAGGTTAAAGGCATACAAGGGACAGAAGACTTCTATTCCTGCGTTGACATTTGCATAATGCAAGAATTGTAATACCTCTCCCATAGTAGGCCAAGGAAATTAAAACACAACCCTGGCAGGATGGAAAGGATATTGTAAGAAATTACCCCTTTGGGTTGCACCCTACTTTTTGCCTGTTGCTGATGCTCTTTGACTAAGTGTGCCCTAGGTTCCTGCAAACCAGGTACCCAGTGCCTATGTTCTTTCCCTAAAACTGTACTGTTGCAACCCCAATTGGCAACTCTCTGGTCACATGTAAGTTCTTGGACTGTTCCCATGAGGCACAGGGTCAAGACTGATTTGCACATAGTTGGGTTCGAACTGAGATGGCGAAGTGAGCTAAAGAATGATGATGGATTTCATCCAGATCTGTGACTGGGGGTGAGTGTCTGAAAAGTTTCAGGGCTCCGTTTGCTGTGTTTTTAGGAACATCATTCCCTATCCAAGTGGATGCCAACCCCTTGCTAGTATTCAATTATTTGCTATAGCATTTGCAGTCACTCCCATCCATGCATCTCTGTGAATCACTAGGACAGGTGGTCCTAATCCACACACCCTTTTCCTACCAGTTTGAAAGGAATCACAGAGTGTCCAATGCAAGCCAGGTTTTCGTGGTTGTAAAGTCTACAATTTTGTGAATGGCAGGCTTTATGACCGTAAACATCTCTGATGCATGAGGTAGTTACATTCTACAGAAATGTGGTATAAATTTTTTTTCTGTGCTTTATTTTGACCTATTTTCCGGTTTGGTACTGTTTAGTGCTTTACGCACTTTTCCATATGTTAGGTTCTGTGCCATATCTACCAGAGGCAAGCCCAGGTTCATTTATTGAATTTATGTATTGGACCTGCCAAAAATGTTGGGCTCATTGCTTGGAAAGGGCTCACATGTGCGCTTGCGTCAGCACCCACTGAATGCCTGCCTCTAAATTGGCTATGCCATACTCAAGGTTATCATTCAGTGTTAGTTTACTCAACCACAGAAATCCCACTTACATGACTGATCCCCAGTAAAAAGTTGGGACAACCTCCAGCAAAATTGTCGAATAAGTATCATCTTGGGTTCTTTTTTTGCATGTTTTCTGAAACCCCCCAAAAACTCTTGCTGATATACCTCGATGATGAGTATCCAGTGGTAGCCAGAGCACAAACTATGCTACATCTTGGGGTAACAGTGGCACAGGAAAGTGTAACAAAAGAGAAACAGTAAAGTGTATTGCAGGCAGGGCCGGACTGCGAACCCAAATCAACCTTGGTAGTTTTCCCGGACCAGCCCCTGGGGGAGCACTGCCTAGCCCCTGGAGACTGGAAACGCTTACTTGCTGCTTTTCTCACTGGGGCCGATAATGCAGCCCCGCTGAAAAACTGGTCCCCAAAAACAAAAGTGGCCCACACTGCTGCATAACGAGCACCCACCCTTCCAGCCTCCTGGGGAAACGCCTGATGACAGTAAGGCCAGTCCGGCCCTGAATGCAGGCCAATGCTTATCATATTGGATAGTATGAGGAATTTGGGAATGTGAGCAATGTTTGCTTTGGAGAAGCAACTTTTAATTTGAGGAGATTAGTGGTAATGGAATGACCACAAGCAGGGCTCACCCAAAAAGCATGCTTTTACTTTGCATCACACTGGATGATTAACACTTCTCTCCCAAATGAACACAGGAAAAACATAGATAATGCAGGTCTGGTGGTCCTTGTGGTGCCAGCACCAAAGGGAATGCGTACTGGGAGGCAAAAGTAAAACACTTTGGTATTATCTTTCATGCAGATCTGAGTTCGGAACCTCAAATCACAGTATCTACAACTGCGTGTTTCAATGCTGGGTCTTCAAAACAGTTAACCCTCTACTATTTACTGCGCATTGGGCTCTAATACTAGCAAGGCCCAATGTTTTAATTAGAGCGTAATATAATTATGATGCTTTCTGCCTAACACCAACACATAGCGCAAAAGTTCTCTGAGCAATCATTTATATATAAACGCATTAATTCATGGGAATGATTCACTCACAGGCCATGATTTTCAGAGATCCAGTGCTGATAAGACCCTCCCTGATCAACACTGTCAGATGTCCACACACACTGACTAAAATGGGAGGGTATCAAAGCAACATACTTTCAGGTTTAGTTGTATCCGAGTAATTATTTCTAAATTTAGACAGCTTTGAAGCCCATGAACAAGGAAGATGATAACAAGGGATGCATTGATTGCAAATTGTGCTATTATGTACTGTGTGCACCTGGAGCTTTAAGGACATGGATCAGCATTCTGTAACTTTAGTTGATTTTATCAAAAGAAAATAAATAAATAAGGAGAACGTTTTTAGGGATAGTCACAATTGTACAGATGTCATTCCATATACTTCTTCTTTGTTCATATCACTTTTAAGCTGCAAAAATAAATTTGATACCTGATAAAAAGACTGTTTTGTATAAGCACTGGTGTTACAAGAAGCTGATTCAGAATTGTATTGTGAACAAGAAGATTCAGCTTATGGTGATTAGTTAAAGCTCAGCTACCTGACTAAAGGCTGCTTTGTAGTTTGACAGACAGGGATTGCCATGCCTGCCAAACTCTATGTATGCGCTCTGTCTGATCACCTCCTTTAGAGACGGGTGGGCCATAAGTATTCAGTTGGCATCAATGATAAAATGCTTCCCCTGAAGGCCCGACTGAGTAGGAAGTGTCAGTGGAAGGACATTACACCATTCACCTAATTTTGGGTAGATGGTGTAATGCCTATTTACCTTTCCGTCAACCCCTTGAAAAACCTGGAGGGAAGGTAAGGTATAAAAGCAATAAGGACCCCAACATCCTGGGTAAAACCATCCAGGGTGTGAGGGTCAATAGTTTTTTGCTTTAAAAAAACAATTCCAGCTTTGAGAGTGTGCTTTTGAAAAACTATATATTTTGGAAATGTATAACGCCATGAGATTTGTTAGAAGAAATAATAACTGAAGGACAACCTAATGTGTTCTCTTTTCCCTTCATTGCCTCCTTTCATGGGATAAACTGTGAGTATAATACCTGTGGACCCTTTTCCCTTTTATCCGGTGTGATTGGATGATACAGAATCGTGATCGGTGCGAGACAGTCTAAATGTAGTGATCGCCCTACAAAAGGGACTCCTGTCAATACTATGTACGAACAATATGGTACATGTACATACAAATACTTTAAATAGTCGGTGAGACTCATTAATAAGGATGGTAAAAAGTTGTTTCCAGATCATGGTATCTTTGACATAGAGAGATTAGCAAAGAAAGCTGAAAGACCCCAAAAATGGAAAAGATGCTGAACAGTGGCCGCTCTTCATCCGTGACATCAGGAGGCTCACAGACATGAATCCCACATCTAGAGTATGAAAGATATTCAGGAGAAGCTGAAATATCAAATTAGTCACCTCAAGGACAGAGTCAGGACATGTGCTCCAACTGCTCTGCCTCCTCCTTACCTACTCCACTAGATCACTGAAGCACAAGAGTAGAAAGAGGGTGACAATACGAGGGAGGAGGATTTGTTGGACATATTTCCCATACTGAGTCATATGGCCTGGGGGCATAGCTGGAGTTGCACCCGGAAACAGAGCAGCATCTGTGACGCTACCAGCAGCTGGAGCACAAGAAGTGTTGCACATGTGAGCACTGCGATGCAATTTGTTAGTGGTAATGTAACGAGATTCCACTACAACTATCTAGAGTATGCATGTGTTCGTCCCCAAGGGCATAAGGACTGGGGAGAGCAAAGTCCTACAATCACTCTCAAAAGCTTGAGAAAACATCTGGGCAGTTGTCTAAACAGCCTCTCTCCTTCCTCCATCCAAGTGAGGGTCATGATAAGAGTCTGTCCTCTTCTGCTCTACTTCTTTTGAGAGACTATCCAGCAGCCGGAGTTGGAAGTATGGTCCATGTTCCTTGGACTCTCTTTGATTTAATGAGTATAGATCAACAGTTACCCAACATCAGGGAAAATCCAACTAAGTTTTGAGAAAAATTACAGAGTATGTTTAAAGTATACAGACTCAATTGGGCAGATGTGAATCAATTGTTGCAAATGATAGTACCAAGTAAAGTGAGACAGAGATTGGTCGAGAAAGCACCATGGCCAAAAGTGGACCTTGGGAATGATGGAGAGGCCTACCTGTGGAATGTTCTGTTGAATTCGATTTAGGAGATATGCCCTATAAAAAGTGAGTGAACTAAAACTTCCAATTGTGAGCAAAAGAAGGCTGAAGGTCTGACCGATTGTTTGCACAGACTAACTGGTGTTGCAGCACCAATAAAACATTACAAAATCAAGTAAGCAGACCACTCAACCAAATGCCATTGTGCAGGAATTTAGCCGAATGCAGAAGATTTTAGCAACTAGAAATGGTTTTGGCACAGAATCAATCTACAGCTGTGCACAGCTGAAGGCTGGTCACAGCGTGTAGTTTGGGAGCCTGTGAGATTTGGATACACGTGTGGCTGGAGGCTAGACCCTGTGACTAATGCCCCTTTGGCCATGTGCAGAGATGAGTTTAGTATCTTCTGGGAGCTGGGTGCAGGACCAAGTCAAGCTTAGCACCCAACCTTGAATGTGCACAGCCAAAGGCGATTTGTAGCAGGGGGTTTAGGTGCAGTGGAGATGGACGCAGGAAGGCCACATGTGGTGAGGGTTGGATGCAGGGCTTTTTCAGCATCAAGACCCTGCATCCAACTCCCTAATGCACACAGCTGTAGGCCATGTGTATCAGGGGTTTTAGACACCTATGTTGGGATGGGCACAAGGCCTGACTAGAAGCTGGGTACCAGTGGGGAGGTTTGACGCTTGCAGGCTGTTGAGTGCAGGGCCGTACCCCCCCTGTGCAGAGACACCACAATGCATACCCAGGGGATTAGCAGCAAGTTGACCGAGGAGGCACGGTGTTTGGTCATCTTTGAATATGACAAGAAAAACACAGACATTCACTGAAAAAAAAAAGTTAAAGTTACGTTATAGTTAGACATGGTAATGCGATCTTAGACTGCATAAAAAAATCTAAGAAATTCACTGAAATAAGAGTTAAAGTAACATTAATGTTTGTGATGCCATGCACAACGGAGGTCAACTTACAGTTTGTTCACTAAACTATAATTGGTGAATTTCAGTGCTTTTTCAGTTTTTAAACCTTAGTTCTTATTTCATTTCAACACTTAATTATAGTATCACTTTAGCACTTTATTTAGTGAATTTCTTGGGGAGGTTAATGGCAACTAAGATCTTATTAGATCAAAGAGGACACTGTTCCGTTGCAATGGGTGCTTGTATGTCACCCAAGTAGGTCAGAGAGTGGAGTGAGGAAAGGTAAAAGAAAGTAGAGAGGACAGAGGAGGTAGAAAGAGGGGGTAGGGATGGAAGGAGAGGGAGGAAAGGGGAGAGAGAGAAGGAAAAAACAGAGAGAAAAGAGGCAGCTGTTTATCCCCGGTCTCAAGGATCCAATCCCGAAGGGGAAGATCAAGTCTTGCCTCTTATTCGCCCGCACACACCCCGAAGGATGTCATGCTTCATCATCGGGCTTTTAGTGCTCCTCGTCAGACCGGCGTTGCAATGTTTGACGGGCCCCCGAAGGGTCTCTTTAGCGGAGATCTTTTAAAGAGAATACGCCGTAAAGTGCGTGCAAGTGTGGGGGCGGGACAGGTCAAAGGATAGGATCCTCTGTGGAAATAGTGGTGTAGTGCGTGCAGGTGAAATGTAAAAATACCTAAGGACATCCCTCTTATTGATTGAGAACTAAGATCTTATTACCATGCCTAACTATATAGTCATGTTATCCTTTTTCCAGTGAATATATAGTATATATGCAGATGTACAGAGTGTAATGTGGTATTTATTACCATTTTTTGTGTGAGATGGAGACATGACTCACAAGAGGCAAAGCCTCCAACAGGTCATAATGCCTCTCCCCACACTCAACAATGGCAATACATTTAAGAAAGAAAGAGAGCCTGAGGAAATTTGATAGGGTATACGGAAGTTGGAGGACCCACTATAGGCTGAACTGGTAGACATAGTTAACTCCAGATACTGGGCACATGAAGTAGAGTCTGCTCAAGAGACAACTTGGTACGGGGGATGGTACATCCGACAGGGCCAAAGTTATAATCGGCAATTGGTGGAGGTATTGAGAGATGGAAGTAGATCATAAGTAATGCCATAAGTACCGAAAGACAATCCATTTACCAACTGTGCTGACTGTGATGGCCCATTGTGCAATGGATTTGGTATATTGTTTTGATGTTTTGAAAAAAGTATAAAAATAGTTTATGAAAAAAACAATGACAATAAATGGTATACTACATCCTGCATGTATAGTTTATGTCATGGAAAGTCGAAAGTAGAAATATTTTATTGTGAGGTTGATTACAATCTATACAATGCAATTAGACCACAATTATTATAAAAATACATTAAAATCTACAAAATAATTACATTTAGTTAAAACGGGAAAACAAGTTTTTTTTAAGACAGTGTATGTATGCATTTAGAGTTGATGCATCAAGAGATCTTAGTAAAGCCACATTATATCCTCAGTGAATTCTGGGCAGGTGCATAACAGATGGAATGATAGAGTGAAGATTCATGATGAAAGATACAGAATATGCCACTTTTATCTGGATCTTTTGACACCACGGATGACGACTATCTTTTAAAGGAAACAGACCGGGTCCATATCGTAGAAATTTCATTTTTACTCTGAGTGAAAAATGTTTCCGTAGGTATTCTTGGGGTTTGAGATGTTTGTAAGAGTTGATGACTGCCCACGAATGGAAGCGTTTGCAGAAAGCATTCTTGTCCTCGATAAATACATTTGTGGGATGTTGTGCTGGACCACAGATCCTGCAGGCCAAACAGTTTTAATGAGATTGTTAATCGCTGAAGCCCATGATTTTTCCAAGCCCTGGTATTGTTCAAGTTTTCCAGGCAAATATGAAATCTTTAGTTGTTATAAGAATTTTAAATTGCATGCAGAAGCTTGATAAATGTGAGTTGTCGGACAATAAGCTGATTTTTAAGTCCACTTTTCAACCTGATTTGACTTTGAGACAATTTTGGTGGGAGGCAAAACAAATTTCTGTATAGTTGTGCTATTTATGGAGTTCAAGGGGCAGGCAATGTCGTTTGTAGGTGCAACAGAGCTATAATTTAGTGCTGAATCTAGTTTGCTTTTGATAATTTTCAGCAACGGATCCTATGAAGGGCAATGTATTTTGGAGTGTAACTGTTTAAATGCCTTCATGAGTAGGATTGCTTTTGTTTTTTAGGAATGACTTGTCCTCCTGGAAAGTGCCTCAATTGACCGAAAATGATACCTGGGTATTTGTATGAGCTTGCAATTTTGATGTTCTGCTTATTGATTAAACCGGCTCCTTAATAAAAAATTCCTGAAATTCCTGGAACAGCTGGTCTTTTTTCCAGGTTTTATAGTTAGCCATGGCTGGCTGTTCTTTTAGCCTTAGAGTTAAAAAAAATAACATGCAATGAAGAGATATTATTAGGTTGGATGTTATATTTAGATTGAAGAAAGAGAAGGCAAGCCTTTTGGAAGGTGCTTTGTTTTGCTAATAAGGTAATAATTGAGTGCCATTTGGATGGTAACGGCTCAGAATTGTTTTGAGTTTTCCTTTCTGCAAGGAATTAGAAAGTCCTTCAAGAGTTTGTCTTGAGCCCATCTTTTTGCTGTTTAGACTGCTTGTTTGTAATCTATATGTTTTTGCCAATTTGAATGTGACTTCAGTCCCATGGATTTTTGCCCATGCATCATATTTTCCTGCGTTTTTTTTTTCTTTAGAAGTGCTTTATTAAACTGTCCATTTATTTGAGATCAGGATTTTTTGAGATGTGATGCTTTTGGTGGTTGTTTCTTTCTTACATACTTTGACAATTTCTATCACATATAAATCCAATATCTTTATGTGTTCAATATAAGTTTTTTCAGGTACCTGTTGGCTATCCACCAGATTCCATCAGATGTGTTCTGTTTTAGTAAATAAACAAAGCAGATTCCCTCTCTAGTTTAACCTCTTTGGGTTTTCCAGGGTTGTAAATTCTGTGATTGGACAAAATTTTCCCAGGAGGGGGTGGTTGTTTGATATTAGGATTACCTGTGGTTGGTGAGCCCTTTTGAAGCGTTTTTCTATTTAAAAATTCTGAACTGCTGAAACAAGTTGTAAACTGACCAGAGTGTAACCCAGAACAGTATTCTTGGATATTAAAAAATGAGTTGGCTTTGCCCGTGAGTCATATGAGTATCTCTCATTGAACACTTTTAACCCCAGAGAGTGGAACTCTTCGATCTTGCACTCCCCTTGCTTGTCCCGTCTATGTGAGGTATTGACTATAAGTGGAATTTGCTGCAGCAAATCTTGAATATTTGGTTCAACATCTTATTAGGGAGATACATCAGGTTATGATTAAAATGACCCATCAGCAGAAAACAATCTTCTAGTAATCTATGTGTTCGTAGGGTCGTTGTTTTTAGAACTTCCCTAAGATTTCCCTTTTAACGTTACCGGGCAGGATTGGTGTATACATATGAAATTATTATAGGGACATATCTGTTTCCTGGGTATCAGTTGTTAATGTGAATGGCTTGTAAGGATTCTTTTTGCATAGCAATATGTGCTATTATTATCACACCAAAAGAATTTATTTTGGGTTTCAATGAACCCATAAAATATGCAAGCCATGGATAATAACATCATACAACATTCAGAACATACATAGTACAATTGCAAAAAGTAGTACAACTACAGAACAGCCTATCCTAGCATATTGGAAATGGGAGACCTCTCGGTCACCCCGAAAGTATGGCTGGGTGCCCCGACCGCCCGGGAAACCTTTGCAGGTGCAGGGCGTGTCCCCGGCCGGTATGCCCAAAGCAGCGTGGTTGGAGCACGCCCCCGCCGCCCAAGAAGGAGGTCCTCACACCCGCCCGGAAGTCCGTGCACTTCCGGGCGGGAGGGGGATGCCGCCCCACCTCCCGCTGCAAGTTTAAAAGGCGCGGGGGTCCAGGCAGGCGTCCTCTTGTTCCCGCGCTCTGAAGGCTGCACCACTCGTCGCTCGTGAGCCCTCAAGGGAACAAGCAGCAGTTTTTTGAACGTGGTAATCGTTGTTTTTTCTGTTTCAGTCGTTGAGGCGTATCTGGGATCCGAGGAGCTGCTGGAAAACAGGCGGAGAAAAACAGAACGCCGGATATGTCTGGAAAAAAGAATGGGAAGAGCTCCGAGATGGAACGGATGCTGCGCACACTGGTAAACAAAGTGTTGGCAATGGACAAGAGGTTTGGTAAGATGGACCAAATGGGTCGCACCTTAGCGGAACTCCGGAAGAAAGTGGAAGCTCAGGCTGGGCCCTCAGGGAGACCTAAGAGGATTGTGGGGCCTGCTTTGCCAAACGTTACTCCAGGGGGGGACAAGGGGAAGAGGAAGAAAGAGAAAAGGGCTCCTAGCGAGGTCCCGGTCCCGGAGGAGATTCCGCTGGTCCCAGTAATCCCGGTGGCCAGTCCGGTGCCCGCTCCGGATGGGGGATTGCCAATCTCTGTGATTATCACACCACTGGATAAGGAACAGGTACCCCCCGAACTGGCGATGCATCTAGCGGCAGTTTTGCCTTGGTTGAAGAAGGGAGCTGGGGAGCCCGCGGCGGCGGAAGATCCAGCTGAGGAGGCCTGACGAATTATCGACCAGCTCAGGCAGGCAAGGGGCTCTGGGGCAGGGAAGGTACCTTCTACTCCTCTGCAGGTGTCGAGCACGGCCGCTTTCGAGAATCAGAATAAGGCGACGGACGCAACCGGAGGTGCGACGGAAAATGGTAAGAGGACGCTCCCAATAATGGGGGAGGGTTCCGATGTCCACGAAAGAGGTGGTGTGGGCAAACAAATATATTAATATGTTTTCATTGTTGACGGACAATCGCGAATTGAAGTATGCCAAAACCCAGAAGGAATGGATGCACCCCAGTGAATGGAGGGCAAAAATGGCAGAATTCAGGGTGAAGGAGTCTATGATGAATTGGATCAGGGCTTTTTCTGTGTTTGTTGCAATCATGGGCGAGCGAACACCAGAATTGTTGGGAGACCTGGCTTGCTACCAAAGCAGGATCACGGGCTTCCATGAGAAATATGGGGGGATGCATGGAAGGGGTACGATGTGTCGTTTAGAAAAGCGAAAGAGTTTAATGAATCGTTGACTTGGGATTGCTTAGACATTGTATCATGGCATGCGCAGTTCACGCCAGGCCCGGCGGGAGGAACAGGGTCAAGTGCGAATGGTTTCAGGTCTTTCCAGCAAAGACATCCACAGCCCTTTCGACCAGCCCACGGGGGACAACCTCAGACTAGATCGGGCAGGATTGGGAACAAACGAGGGGTATGTTGGGGTTTTAACAAGGGAACGTGTAGTAGGCCACAGGGAACATGTAGGTTCAGACATGCCTGCGCATGTTGTGGTAACGCCTCCCACCCCGAAACTAGCTGCCGAGCCAGAGACAATGGTACCGGGGGAAAAGGGGGTACCAAGCAGGATTGACACGGTGGCCCGAATGGCTAAGCAATCGCCCGTGGATATTTTGGCTATGACCCCCTGGCTGAGCAAATACCCTGATCATGTGTCCGCCGGGATGCTGCGGGGTGGCTTCTCGTATGGATTCAGGATCCCGGCGGGTGATTTTCGGGGGGCCCCCATATGCAGGAACCAACTATCCGTTACGCACAACCCGACTGTGGTCGCCACAAAAATTGCAAAGGAGATTCGCTTGGGGCGGGTTGCAGGACCGTTTGGTGAAATACCAGCTGCAAATTTTGTGTGTTCCCCATTAGGGGTAGTCCCCAAGAAGGAGCCGGGTGAATTCAGGCTCATACATAATCTATCTGCGCCAAGGGGGGCTTCCGTGAATGAGGCAATCGATGCAGGCATTTGCAGTGTGAGGTATGCATCGTTCGATGACGCAGTGGTCATGCTGAATCGCCTAGGCCCCGGGGCACTGTTAGCAAAATCGGATATTGAATCCGCATTTCGATTACTGCCGGTGCATCCCGAGGATCAGCACTTGTTGGGTTTCACATTCCAGGGGAAATACTACATGGATATGTGCATGCCGATGGGTTGTTCAATTTCTTGTGCTTACTTCGAAATGTTTAGCTCATTCCTGGAGTGGGCATTCTCGAGGGCCTCAGGGCACCAACATGTGATGCATTATCTCGATGATTTCCTGTTTCTCGGCCCGGCGGGCTCTCGGGACTGTGAACGGGCATTGCAGGAATTTTGCATGCTCATGCGGGGTTTCGGGGTTCCGTTGGCGCCAGGTAAGACAGTGGGGCCAACTACCTCCCTGGAGTTTCTGGGAATTGAACTAGACTCCGTGGAGGGTTGCTTCCGTCTGCCGGCGGAGAAGATCGCCAAATTCAGGGCTTCCTTGCAACAATGTCTTAGGAACGACAAGGTGACACTGCATCAACTGCAGCAAACAGTGGGTCAGCTGAATTTTGCACTGAGGGTTATACCGATGGCTCGCCCTTTCTCACGATCCATTGCCTAGGCCATGGTTGGCCTCAAGGAAGGGCACCATCGCATGAGACTGTCGGCAGAGGTTCGCCAGGACATGCTCATTTGGCTGGCATTCCTGGCGGATTTTAATGGCCAGGTAGTCTGGAGCAAAGCCCCGGCCTCATCAGCAGAGTTAGGTTTATGGACCGACTCTGCAGGCAGTGTGGGGTTTGGCGCGATCCTTGGCAACAGATGGTCGGCCCAGAGGTGGCCAGCATGGTGGGAGGCGAGTGGCTTGACGAGCAACATTGGTTTCCTAGAGTTATTCCCGATCTGGGTAGCGTTGTCAGCCTGGTCAGAAGAGTTCCGTAACCACTCAGTGATATTCTGGTCCGATAACATGCCTGTAGTGGAATGCATTAACCAGCAGGCAGCACGCTGCAAGTGGATATTGCGATTGTTGAAAGAAATTGTGTTGAAATGCTTGAGGCTAAATGTACAATTCAGGGCAAAACATGTGCCGGGAGTACTGAATAATGCAGCCGATGCGCTCTCTCGTTTAAAAATGCAGGCTTTCAGGGATTGTTTACCCTCAGCAGAGCTGGTGGCAGCGCCCTTTCCCGAAGCGCTATGGCAAATCGGCGCCCCGGACTACAAAACCTCGTGGCAGCCAGGTTAGTGCCCAGGACAAGGAAAGCTTATGAAGGGGCGTTCCACTCTTACTGTGCCTTTTTGGGCCCTGATTGGGAGCATATATGGGGTCAGGAGGGGTCCTTTACCCATTTTTTAGTGGCACTTCATGAGGAGGGCCGGTCGGCGGCAACCGCCAGTCGGTATAAGGCCGCCATATCGTTTATGGCTCAGCTCCAAGGGATCAGGGACCCGACAGACTCTTTTATAGTCAGAAAGGCGTTACGTGGCTGGCGGCGCTTAGAAGGGCGCAAAAGGGATAACAGGCCTCCAATAGGATTTGACAGGTTGACCGCCTTGCTGGCTTAACTGGGGGAGACGTGCTCCTCACCTAGTGAGGTTGTCCTATTCCGGGCAGCATTTGCACTGGCGTTCTATGGGGCCCTGCGGGTAGGCGAACTGGTGGCTGCCAATAAAAGGGATACCAAAGGGGGTCTGCGCAGGGACCACATGCAAGTGAGGAGGGATTCCCTGCTGATCACGATCGCCAGGTCCAAGACAGACCAGGAGGCCCAGGGGAGTAGCATAGTGTTGCAGCGCACTCCGGGTAGTCCCTGTTGTCCAGTGATGCACGTTGAGGCCTAAACTAAAGCAAAGGGTGACGACATGGGGGGGGCCTTGCTGCGGCATGCTGACGACACCCCTTTAACAAAGTTTCAGTTCAAAAGGGTGCTGGCGATCACGATCACAACTGCGGGCTTGAACCCGAGTGATTTTGGAACCCATTCGTTCAGAATAGGGGCCGCTACAGAAGCGACGGCCGGGGGTCTGCATGCAGACAATGTTAAACAGATGGGGAGATGGTCATCAGACTGTTTCAAACGTTATGTGCGGTTGCACATGTTGTAACTTATTTGAGGAGTGCACTCACGCTTGTTGTCTTTTGTTTGGATTACAGTTTCGCGAGCCTGTGACGCAGGGCGGAAATTGGGACCGGCACAGTATCAGCTAGCCACCACTTCAAGAGAAAGGAATGCAAGACGAGTGGTCTGGGTCGTGGGCCACTCATAAGTGAGACGGGCCGCGGACATATTCAGGGCAGGTGATGCGATCCACACATCTGACGAATATGGTTTCAGGGTGTCCTTCCATAAGAAGGGCGGTTTGTGTATTGACCAACTGCGAAATTTTGTGGAAGAATTGTTAGGGCGGCACAGGTCACCGCCATCAGTAGTCATAGTGCACATTGGGGGCAATGACTTGGTGAGGTTGGGCAGAGGGGCATTAATCGAACACATACTTTCAGCAGTTAGTTGGTTAGCAAAGACACTCCCGGGGTGATTCCGAGGAGGGTGTGGAGGGGTGGGTTGTCCACGACAGCGTTGAACCATTCGGCAAAGAGGGTCAACAATAAAATGGAGAAGTTGTTTCGATCTAACCACCTTCAAAGTATACCTCACGGGTGCATCTGGGGGGACCACTGTTATTCACATGATGGGGTACACCTGTCCAGGGAGGGGAATGACATATTGATAGGAGACATGATAGCTTGGCTAGTGGGATTGAGGAGACATGACCTATAGGAGTTGTGGGGGGGCCAGATAGTCAGTCAACTATCTGGCCTGTGGCGGTAAGGTCATGATCGGTGAGCAGTGATTTCAAGGTCCCAAGTGGTGGTGCCACCCATTATGGATGGGAGTGCCCAGGGGGAGGCGCCCATTGGCCCCTCCCACGGAGGGGTGGCACCCATTACGGATGGGATCGCCCAGGGGGAGACGGCCATAGGCCCCTCCCAGGGGGAGACGGCCATAGGCCCCTCCCACGAATTTCCCGGGGGCCGGATATCAGCTGCGGCGGAAGGTAGTGCAGGGAAAGGGGGGGGGGGAGTTCACGCTGTCCTTCTTACGGTTACCCCGCACGGGAACTCGGACGTCCTTAAGATGGAGCCGAGTGGAAGGGGGCCCCCATGACAAGGGAAATCAGAGTGAAAGCAGAATGCATTAAGGGGTAAAATCTCACATTTATCAACATTAAGTTTATAACCAGAGACCAGCGCAAATTGAGGGACTTCCGAAAGAAAAGCTGGAACAGATGACTGGGGATTAGAAATAAAAAGAAGAATATCATCCACATAAGCAAAAAGTTTCAATTGTGTATCCCCGTAGGGGAAACCCGAAATTTCATTATTCAATCTAATTCTCATTAGAAAAGGTTCCAAAGCCAAAACAAAAAGAAGAGGAGAAAGAGGACAACCCTGACGGTCACCTCTAAGAAGAGGAAAAGAAGAGGAGACAAGGCCATTGACTAATATGAAAGACCTAGGAAAAGAATATAATAATGAAACAGAGGAAAGAAATTTCGGGCCAAAGCCAAACCAAGCAAGAGTGGAAAGCATAAATTGCCAATTAACTCTATTGAACGCCTTATCAGCATCTAAGGCAACAGCCGCCAATTAATCTTTATACAAATGGGATTTGCTGAAAACATTGAAAAAGAGGCGCGTATTATCCGACAGATGACGACATTTAATAAAACCACACTGTTCTTTACCAATTAGTTGTGGTAAAATTTTATCTAAACGAAGCGCAAGAATTTTCGCAAATATTTTATAATCTAAGTTAATCAATGAGATACGTCTATAGTTCTTGCATAGTGTATGATCTTTATTTTCTTTGGGGATGAGACAAATCAAAGCCTCCTGGAAGGAGCCTTCAGATTTTTTTAGACGCAATAAAAAAGGAAAATAATTGATGGAGCCTAGGTACTAGTAGCTTAGAAAAATGCAAGTAAAACTCTATGGTAAAACCATCAGGTCCCGGGGCCTTCCCTTTCTTATGTACATTAATGGACTCTAAAATATCCTTAGGTAAAATATCATATTCCAAGGAAGCAAAATCTACTCCTGGTAATGAAGGAGAGGGAAGCGAAGACAAATAATGGTGAATATCAGTATCTAGAGGTGGGGATTCCGGGGTATAAAGCTCCTGATAAAAAATTAGTAAATTCATTTAAAATATCTTCATCCTGATGTAGGGAAATATTGGAAGAATTTAAAATAAAATTTATCTTTGTTCGTTCTTTTTTGACTTTAAGGTATTTAGCCAAAAGATTACCCGCTTTATTTTGTGCGCTATAATATTTAGCACTAGATTTAAGGAGGCACAAGATAGCAGATTCAGTAGAAGTTTTATTAAAATAAGTTTAGCTTGAATGAGTGTATTTAAATCAGCTTGATTAGTAGATGCGTAATAAGAATGTTCTAATTGTTTGATTTGTGTAGAGAGTGCCAGCATAGATTGAGTAGCCAAGCGTCGTTTTTTGGCAACAAAAGAAATAATGAAGTCCCTAGAAGCAGCTTTAAAGGTGTCCCATAATAACTGAGGAGTTATCTGGGGAGACTCATTGTCAGCAAAAAACAGGGAAGCAAATGTAAGGAAATCTGATGTGAATTTAGAATCTAGAAGAAGGGCATTATTAAATCGCCATCTTCTGGCACCTTTTATGGGAGGGAGTAAATCCAGGGTTAACGAAACAGGGGCATGATCAGAGATTAGGATCGATCCAATGTCAGAGTGTATAATGTGTTGAGTCAGGGCCTTGGATATAAAAATATAATCAATCTGGGATTGAGAAGAATGGACAGGAGAAAAATATGTGTATTCTTGCAATGAGGGATGGCAAAGCCTCCAAGAGTCAGCAGGAGCCCTTTGAGATAAGGTAGAGGTAAATTGAGTATGAATGGGAGTGGGAATGAAACGTGATTTAGACTTCCTATCTAAAAATGGGTCCATAATCATATTACAATCGCCACCTAAAATAAAGTAATCATCAGTATATTGCATTAATGAAGAGAGAATTTGAGGCCAAAACAATTTGTCTTGTACAGTGGGGGCATAGAGATTAAAAATAGTTAGAGGAATTGTATTAACCAACAGGGATATTACAACCCATCTGCCCTCCACGTCATTATCTTGACTTAGGAGTTGAACATCCAAACGCTTATGACAAAGAATAGCCACCCCATTACGTTTCCCTGAAACAGGGGAAGCAAAAACATGACCAACCCAATTCCGACGGAGTTTAGCAATTTCAACATCCTTAATATGTATTTCTTGTAATAACACAATATCCCTTTTTAAATTAGCTAAATGAGATAGAAAACGTTGTCGTTTAATAGGAGAACCGAAACCCTTAACATTCCAAGATACTATTTGTAAAGACATCTAAGCTTTAAAATTGCAAATAGACATCATAGAGAGAAGATAGATATATAAAAGTAGGAGTTGATGTAACTGCAGAAAAGAGTGCAATAAGGAGAAACATTGCAACGAGGAAAAAGAAATGCACTAAGGGGGAGAAAATGTATTGAAGAAGAAAGAGTGTATTGAGGAAGATAAAAGGTAGAGAAATAAAACCATGAAAGAGGAGAGACCAATAAACAGTAGAAGAACATGGCAAAAGTGAGACTAGACACAGAGACAGACAAGGAGGAAAGGAGGAGAAGAAAGGAAAAGAAAGAAAGGATAAGATTAAACAATAAAAATAGGGCAAAAACAGATCAAAACATGAAAAAACAAAACAGAAAAAATAAGCAATGATAAGATATTGCAACAAAAGACATACCACAGGAAAACGATAAAAACAGGGGTGGTGGGGCCACGTAAGGGAAATGGAACGCCGAACAGAAGACTCCAAACGATGATGCGTGGAGGAGAACAGCTCCCAGGATAGACAAAAGTAATAAAAGACTGTGAGGGACCAAAGACCAGATACCTAAGAAATGAGGAGGAAAGAAAAATTATGAAACAAATCTACCAACAGTAGACTGAAATTACAAAAGGTACAAAAGACGAAAATATATTAGTATCATTAAGGAATCACTGGATACAGAAGGAAAAAGACATAGCAACAATGAAACAAGCGGAGAGCAAACAATAGGACATTACAGAAACGAACAATGTCAAAACAGTGAAGAGGCAGTCCATTATGGTCTAGGAACTTCCATGGATTCCACTCTGCAACTGTTCAGGAACTGTTGAAGTAATTCAGGGTCTTCGTAAGTCGTCGTCTTGTTATTGAAGGTGACTTTGAAGAGGCATGAATGGAACAAACCATATCTAGCATTCAAACTGCGTAGTGCTGGCCTGAATTCCAAAAATCTTTTCCGATGGTCAGCAGTTATCTTAGCATAGTCTTGAGCAAAAAATAGGTTAGAACCATGCCAAGTGATCTTTCCACGTTGTTTAGCAGCTTGGAGAACTCTAAGTAAATCAGTGTATTTTAGAAAATACAAAATAACACCTCTAGGTTTTGAAGAAGATGAAGCAGAACGAGTGGGTGGCCCAAGACGATGTGCTCGTTGAATATTCAAAACTGGACTGTCAGGGAGCCCCAAAAGTTTTAATAAGAAAGTCTGAAAAATGATATCCGAGTTGGACCTTCAAGACCTTCAGCCAAGCCATAAATACACAAATTATTTCTCCTATTGCGATTTTCTAACTGTTCGATCTGCCGCTTGAGATGAGATATTTCACTTGACATAGTAGGGAGTTGGTTTTTGAGCTCTTATACCAAATCGACACAACTCTCTAATTCTCCAACTCTCTGCTCAGTGCTCGACCAGGTAGACTCTAAGTTTTGTAAACGTACATTCGTCTCTTCCATATGTGGCTTAAAAGCACAAATTTACTCCAGGAGAAGTTCCATAGAAAGTGATGAAGATGAGTTAGTGGGAGAAGGTGGGTTTACTTTTACCCGTTTACCAGAAGTAGATGCTGCTGCAGAAGGCAGTTTAGTGTTCTGTTTTGTCTCTGGGCGAGAAACAGCCCCTTTAGAGATATTAGCTCTTTAGTACTGTCCTCTACAGGCTCCTGAAGAACATTGAAAGGGTTAAAGTCTTCCATCTCCGTCTCAGAGGGTTGAAGGGATACACTACGATTTGTTCTAGGCATAGCAATAGGAGACTTAAGCTTAAAATTGATTTGCTGCGACGAAACCAAATGTACATTAGAAAAACAACCAACTGCCTCTGACAAAAGCATAAGTTATGTGAGGAAATGAGTAGTATGACAGAAATGGCCAAAAATCAAGAAAAAGCAAAAGCGGGACGTTGCTCTGACCATGGAAACAGTTTTTCTCATTAAAATAATCTCCTCATGTCGATGAAACGGAGTTTAGTGGTACTGCCCAAAAACAAAATGGCGGCCGCGACATTGCAATGAAACGCGGGAGAGAAAGAAGCAACATTTCAGCACTGGGCTCACCCTGCGAAGTATATCCCGACTCATGAGAGGCCGTCCGCACTCCGACGCTGTTTTTCAGAGGAATGTATGTCCAAAGTGGCAAAATACGTCCTGGAGCCTCTCCGAGCCATCACATCTCGGAGGAGCTCCCGATGTCCGCAGCCATTTCCAATGGCTCCGAAGCCACGCCTGTCGTTGCTCTAAGTATAACTGGGGAGGAGTTGAGTATTGATTGAATCTTCACAATGGCGCTCTGTATTGACCCAAATTAAAAAAATGCCAAATGGGGGAGCTTGATTGTCACCTGCAATACTGGCACTACGATTGAGATTAGAATGGTTGTTACAGTCACCACTTTGATGTTGGGTGGGTGCCTCCTTGGATCAGACTGTTGCATACAAGGGGCAAAGGGTACTTGATGGTTCATGGTAGAGTTTGAAATGGTGATAGACTCTTGCATAGACATTAGAGTAGTATTTAATCAGATGATTGACTCCTTAATATGAGAAAAACAATTTTTAAGATAGATAATTAGAGCTTGGAGATCCCCTGTTACCACAGATTCGATGCCCCCTTTTAATGCCAGACCAGTAGAAATATCACCACTATCCTCTGGGTGATTATTAGTGTTTAGATGATTAACTATGCTAAGTGGGGCTTGTAAATCAATAGGCTCAGCCAACTGGACACAAGAGGCCCTGCTCATGATTTTGACCGTTTCTGAACAATCAACAGTTTGACCGGGGACTTGGGTAGATTCAAGAAGTGCTTCATTAGAAATTGCAGTGATCGATTTAGGGCTCTTCCTTTGATCACACATTTTGCCACCTAAAGTAAGATCTTTCCCTACTGCTTTTGTTGTTAAAAGTGGTTGATTTTCTTTTCTTTACCATATTTTGGGAGGTTTAGCAGGCTGTTTATTGTCATGCCTGAGCATCAAATCCACTGCTACGATTACATTGTCCATCTCACTTAGGGTGCAGTTCTACGCAGAATGTCTTGAAGTTTTGACCATGTCCTATTGGACTCCGGTGCTTCCGCTGCTTTTCTCCTCCCATGATACACTCGTTAACGCAGGACTCTTCTTTTCTGCTTTTGGCCAATAGCCACTGATTGTGTGCAGTAAAATAATGTTTCTCCCACACTTTGCACAGCTTGAACAGTTAATTGGCAGGTATATAAAAATCAGCCTACCGGGCGGTATAGTTGAAACAAAAGGCGTGACCCGAGAATTTCGAATGCATGGTAAAGGAGAGTGGCCCTGCCCTGTCTCCTCCTGGCGTTGACAGGCTCAGGATGGTCTTGCCTTTGGCCTAGGCTTTGCCTAGGCACATCCCACACAGCAGGATCCATGGAAGTGCTATGTAGCACAGCAGGAATGCGGTAGGGGTGCTGGCGATTGCAGTGGCCGCCTCCATAGCCCTGAGAGAATTCTGGGACAGGTAGTCCCAATTTTTTCAACAGAGGGTGTTATCCCACGCAGCGGGCTTTGTGGAAGCTCTACATAGCCCAGCAGGAATGCGGTACAGGTGCTGGTGATTGCGGGCTGCCTCCTTAGCCTAGGAGAATTTTGAGACATGCAGTCCCGATACTTTAGCCCAATGATTTTGTCCCATGCAGTGGGCGCTGTGGAAGCGCTATATAGTGAAGCAGGAATGTGGTACAGGTGCTGGTGATTGTGGGGGCCACCTTCTTAGCCCCAAGAGCATTCTGGGACAGGTAGTCCTGATGCTGTTGCCCGATTATTTCATCCCATGAAACAGGCTCTGTGGAAGCCCTACATAGTGTGGCAGGAATTCAGTACAGGTGCTGGTGATTGTGGGGGCCATCTCCTTAACCCCAAGAAGATTCTGGGACTGTTAGTCTTGATGCTTTTGCCCAATGATTTCATCCCATGCAGCGGGCTCCATGTAAGTGCTACTCAGCGTGGCAAGAGTACAGTACAGGTGCTGGTGATTGTGGGGGCTGCCTCCTTAGCAGGGATGGCTCCTCCACAATGGAGGAGGAGCATTGCCCAACTGTCTCAGAGCCAGCACCTGAAAAATAAAATAATATACTTTCATTGTTTTATTTTTCAGTTGCTGGATGAGCCAGCATGCAGTGGGGAGGGCTTGTTCCAGTCCTGGGAGGGGGTAGGGGGAGTGCTATGTGCACTTCTGTGCTATGTGCACTTCTAAGTGCACATGTGTGTCTGGGTGGCCGTATTAGGCTGGCCAAATATACATGCGCACTTAGGTTTCTCTAACCTTGCTATATTGAACAGCCTGGCTGGAGAAACAGCACAGACTCCCAGAGCATCTTTTCAGCCAGCTCAGGTCAATCCCAGGGCTGCTCTCATAGCACCAGGAATGCACAAGAAGTCTGTGACTTAGTCCTAGTGTTTGCTGGGATAAGGAAGAATATTGAGGCACCACACAGGAGGTGGACGGCAGCTGCAGGTAAGTTTTCCCATTTTTTAAATTATTAGGGCTCCCGGTTTTATGGTATTTATTTTTTTGCCATTTCCGTCTGTATTTATCCATATTTATTTTTTGGGCATTTTTTCTGTATTTATCCACATTTATTTTTTTCACAAGCAAAAGACGACGCTACAGCTAGTATTTTTCCACATTTATTTAAATTGACAATGCACACATGTGCTCGGTTGTTATTGGTCAATTCGCCAGGCTAGATGACGATTTGCTTACTGCTCTGGCTGTAACTCAAGCAGTTTGCAGAGTGGGCGTGGACTGTAAACTGGCTGATTTTTTATATATCGCACCAGCCCTTTTTTTTTCAAAATTGCATTTATTGTTAAAAGAGCAGCAGGTTTTAACAGCAAGTCGCCTGGTCATTACTGCAGGTCGCAGCCAGTTGTGGTCCCAGTGCCAGCTCTCACCAGATGTGCAACTGGACTGCTGCAATGTTACCATTCTGAACAAAGCTGTCAGCGGTCAGCGCTGCTCACCGCTTGGGGCTGGCTCAGCTGCGCAATACTAGCCAACTCTGGATACATTCACCCGTAGTGTTCTGAATCACATGCGCAGGTCAGGAGAGTCAGTGCAGTGATTTTCCCAATGGCTGCACAACCGAGACTGGGTACTTAAAGGCGGGCCGAGTTGGCGGTAACTATGTGCTATTTGAGATAGCCGCAACTTAGCACTGCCGCTCTAGTGCTCAAACCATTTGTGTTGAATGTGCTGCAGTGCCAGTAAAATAAATAAGTCAATTGGTTATGCCGGCACCCGAGTGAGAGTACCTGCAGCTATACCTCTTGTGAATGCTGTGTGAATTCTTATCAGAGTAACCAGATGAACCGTGACCGCCGTGGCAGCATTCGTCATGGCTCAGTTCTGGCCCGTAGAGTAGTGGCCCTGGCTTTGTCAAGTAAAATTAGTGCGAAGGTATTTACCTCATTTGACACACTAATGATTGGAATCTCAATGTCCTGCCCGCCCAGCCCCCAAAAGTTAATTGCCCCTGTGCCGAGTTAAATAATTACAGGAGGAGGCCGGTGCTCGTCCTGTCACCTCCTGACCTGACACTTGCTGCCTTGCTGCTCAGCCCCTGTTGTGCGGGGTCCCCCATGATTCTTTCAGGTCAGCGTGAGTCTTAGAGCAGGTGCTGAATGTCTTTAAAATGCACTAGCACAGCTCTGAAGACCACGTGCCACTTTGCAGCTTATCTCACCCACTTTGCAGCTTATCTCACTGCTGTCGCCATGCAAAATGTATCCCGATTCTCAGCAGCTGTGTGCAGCCAAGGGGCGTGACTGGACAGACTCAAAGAGACTAGGAGGAACCATGGCCAGCAGTTTGTATCTCCCCAGCTGCAGCACTGTGACTCACAGACTTGGTAAGTAAAAAAATGAAAGCTGCTGACATAAATTATTTTCCTGCTAAGGTCCGAGTTGTAGTTTAAATCTCATGATTGAAGTTTTAATATCAGGGTTGGATACTTGTTTTACAATACGATAGTATCAGGTTACAAGGGCACTAGGTTAGTGCCCTTCCGTTTCGTGTGCTTTAAAGCAGTTTCAAAATTTTCTTAGAGTTTCTCGTTGTTCAAATGAGTAGAATTTCTGATATATATATGTTTCCCTTATTTCATTGTTTGATTTCGGGCGGCCGTGAGAAAGTGTCACTCATAGTTTTTTAAATGCCACTCATTATTACACAAACATTTTGGAGATGTCACACGTAGCAATCTGAAACCTTGACAGCTATGTCCAAGGCAACTGCCTTACTATTTCTCCCTCTGTATAATCCTATTTGCAAACCGAGCACTACATCACAGAATCTGCTCAATTAAAACCCAGTCTCTGAGAAAAAGACGGGTGCTGGGAGCAATTGGCATAGTGAAGAGGCCGGGGATGAGGTGTGAAAGAACTACAAAAGCCTCATTAATAATTAAACGGTCTTTCAAAGACCTGTGAAGTAATCGGGTGCGCCCGGGAGGCTGTCAGCCCGGGCTGACACCTCTTAACCCTCTAAGGAGGGGAGACACCAGATGGCTGGGAGTGTGATGTTAATAAGAAAATATACTAGTATTTTCCCATTTTTATATATAAATACAGATAAAGGAAAACTTGTTTTCCGTCTGTATTTATATGTAAAAATCCGTTTAAACGGAAAACCGGGAGCTAGGCTAGGCTGGGCGCTCAGCCTAAAGTGGACGCAAAAGTGTTTTGGTGAACTGTAGTGTGGTGGTGCAACTGGGTGAGTGGAAAAAACCTTGTAACGACTCCGAAGTCTGTCAGTGAGGACTGACAAGCCAACTAATCATAGTAGGAATACCCTATGCACATAATTGACAATCTATCCCGTCATGTACAAATTAATACACCAATGTAGAAAACAGAGCAAGCAGAATAAAAAGGGATCTACTGCACAGTGTTCATCAAATTCAGTTCTTTAATTTTCTCTCAGAAACAGCCAGCCGACGCGTGTTTCAACGCTTCAGCGAATCCTCAGGGCTGGGAATAACAAAAAACAACAATAGAACATCCAGCATGATGTCATTCGGAAAACAATATTTGTCTCGAGATGATTTTCGCATTAGATAGTGCATCCACTAATGTCTCAATTTTGAGTGCACCCAAACTCATGCGTGAATCGTGTGGGTTACGTCGCCTACATGTATGTGCCGTTGGTAGGGGTATTTATCGGGATTCCGCGTCATGCAATATACAAATATTAAAAAATGGTGTCGAAAAGAAACGGCATCCAAAATTATAAAGTAAGATACGAAATTATGACTAAAAGTGCTCGTCTTGTATCTAACAGTGTTCGAATAATAGTGGTCGGCTCATTCATACTCACAGTGTCCCGTACCCTAGATTGTGTCTATTCCTGTGCGACCACCAATTAGGTGCTACCCGACCAGAACATACCTGAGTATTTGGCCGTGTAAAAAATTGAGGTCTGGGAAGGAAAACGAAGAAAATGGAAAACAAGGAGGAAGCCAAGTTAGAAGATGGCTCTGAGAGCAATAAAAAAGAGCAACTGAGGAAAAATAACAGTCAAGAATATGAAAAGCACCTCACCGCTCTGCCGGTGATAATTCTGACCCGGCAGGGCCCGGGACCTGATCAGTCAATCCCGTAGGTTGTTAGCTGCAGAGTAACAAATAGGGACTGGAGCAGGGGTAGAAGAAAGAAAAGAAGATAAAGAATGAGGAGAGCATCAAAATGGTTGTGTAAAACCAAGAAAAACAGGGGGAAAGGGGGGGTGAAAGCACGATGTCCTATCAAAGTAAATATGCAATCATTGGTTCTCTTAGAAGCCTATGGACATTGCCCCACGATAACATACTTGTAAGTATTTCCCAGTATTAAATCTTGCCAATGTATGGAAACGTTAACACTCGGTATACTTGTCAGGAGGAATCTAAATTACAAGACGTGCGCTAAGGACGAGAAAGTGGGACTCCTATTAAGTGTGCATCCCCTCTTAGTAAAATTGCCACATGTTAAAAACAGACCCACGTAAGAAACTACAGCATCGTATAAATACACCAAAAAAAAAAGGAAAACAGCGTTATTTACCCCAAGACGATGTCGTCAGGGCTGTAAGGTGGAGAGCAAAATATGCAGTGGACGATATTGAGCGGATAACTCTTATGTCACTCATTAAATCTGAAAGGTGAAAAGAAAATGGGTTTATTATTCCCGTCTTTCGATAGTAGTCAAGTTGCCAGATATATAAAATTAGACCCAGGTGAGAAACTACAGTGTTGTATGCAAACACAATGAAGAAAACAGAATGTATTACCCCAAGACGATGTCGTCAGGGCTGTAATCCCGGGAGCAAAAAGAATCCAGTAGACGATATGGAGCGGATAACTCCAATGCCAATCATCTGAAAGGTGAAAAGAAAGCGGGTATATTAGTCATGTCTTCTAGAATCACAAGTCGACTCAGATGTGGTTAGATTGTATGCCATGAAAGTATATAAATCGTGAGTCTGCACTTACTTATCAGTGGCGGAAAAAGCCGAGCCGTTGTGTGTTCTCCCGGGTCACCGTGTTCCAAGCGTGGACACGTGACCCGGAAGTAGGAAAGGAATTTAAGCACTGGGCGACTTGGTAGAAGCCTGTATTTTGGAACACTGGAGCGCCACCCTGTGTCCGTGGTGTGCGAGTAGGCCATATTCTGAATGCCTCCTAATCTCTGAATTGAAAAAGAGGGGCCTCTGTGTAGAGTATACACGACCGATATCGTTCGGTTATAAATTAGTTAAACATCTGTTGATGTATATATAGAGGAGAAGTAAAAGAAAGCGTAATTGTCAAAGCAAGAAAATAGAAGAATCTTAGGGTGATTGCATGCACGGCTCAGAACGTGTGCATACGAGGCGAACATGCGTGCAAGCCGATTCATATGTGGCATGGATATATTGTTAACATTTGTTTACAGACATTGTTTACATTTTATAGATACCCCTTGACTGTAAGTATCTTTAAGCATAGATTTAACGGTAAAAGAAATGATTTGCAGTGCCAAAAGTCCCTACATGTATAGTCGTAATCGTATTGGCATTATTAAGGTAACAATCTGAGATGTAAATATCAAGTGACTACATTCATATTACAGAATTCGAAGGTTCGTATTGACATTGAATCGGAGCAGATAAAGAGACGAACTTTCAGCAAATATCAATAATAAATATATACAGGACGGTGACAGTGCCAAATGTCAAAGTACGTGTTGTCATTCTCGTATTGGTATTGTTATGCAACATTTCGAGACAGGTGATGAGATAAATACATTCACACTGTATAACTCGAACATGTATGGTAGCCTGAGTCGTAACAAGTTTGAAAAGCGTGTTAAGATAAGCTACCCTTCGATAAGAAAAATATACACCTATATGTTATGTAGTAACATAATCAGTACGATCTTTAAGACAGACAGCCACCCCAGGAGACCTACTTAGTGACCCGGGCAGTGTACATACATCCCCTCCACTGCACCAGTGCTTGTTTCACATGACATTCGTTAGAAGGAAACAAACCGGGCACCTTTACCCGTCTCCCAGGAAGTATTGTAGTTCCTGGTCATAATTGAGGCCGTGTTCGACCGTACATAAACGCATAATCCACATCGCTTCTGTGGGACATAATCTGAGTTCCCTATTGCCACCCTGATACTTGTGTGACTATATCAATGCCAAAGAAGCGCACCTTTCTGTCTATATCCTCTGTCTGGCATGCAGCCACATGGAGTGCCACGGGATATTTAGGGTCCTGTTTGTGTATGGCTCACATATGTTCTGCAATTCGATCCTTTAGTGGTCTTATGGTACTTCCCACATAGTATTTACCACTCAATCACATAAACTACGAACTTAGTAGTGCTCTTAATGTTTTGTTTAATGGTGAAGGTTTCACCTCTTGGGCTATTGCAGCATTTGGTGCCATGCTTGGCCCATCTACACTTGGAACAGAACCCACACTTGTAGAAACCAAGACTGTGTTGGGTCATCCAAGTGGTGGTGCTGGTCCCGTGTGGTATTGTTGGGCTTAACCTGTTTCTCAGTGTTCTCCCTTTTGTAAATGTGATTTGTGGTTTGTCGGGAATAAAGTCTTGAATTGCTTTGTCTGACCTCAAAATGCCACAATGTTTTTTTAAACTTTTGCGTAGAGCATGGTGCAAAGAATTGAAATCTGTGATCATACGTATGCAACTATTGGAGGGTTGTATCAATGCATTTGACTTGAGTGTGTCAGATCTTTTTATTTTCTTCAGTCTCTTTTCAGCTTCTTGAATGGTGGCCCTTGGGTAGCCTCTCTTAGAAAACCTGTCCCTCCTGTTGTGTAGGCATTTGTTAAATTCACTGTCCTCGCTGCAATTCCGTCTTGCCCTCAGAAATTCTCCATAGGGTATGGAGTGTATCAGGTGTGGTGGATGTGAACTAGAGGCATACAACACTGCATTACAGGCAGTGGATTTCCTGAAAAGCCTGCTGTGTAATGTGTCATTAGAAACATAGAACTCCACATCAAGGAATTCAATCTTTGTCCTGCTAAATTCCATGGTGAAATTGATCTCCTATGAATTGTTGTTAAGATGTTTAAAGAAACTGTGAAGGTGTTCTTCAGTACCTGACTACAGAAGTATACAGTTGTCAATATACCGACCCCAAAAGATAATTGAGTCGATAAATTGAGCCCCTTTATGTCCCCATATCAAATCTGCCTCCAGAGTGCCCATGAAGAGATTGGCAAATGAGGGGAGAAATTTCGACCCCATTGCCACTCCCCTCTTTTGTCGATACCAAATCTGGTCAAAGATGAAGAAATTGTTCCTCAAAATCAGTTCCATCATTGAGGACAATATGGTGGTGTGTTGCCACATGGATGCAGGTCGATTGTGCAAGAGTTTGTTGATGGCATGTATACCTAGGTCCGTGTTGATGCTAGTGTATAGAGACAATACGTCCATCGTAACTAGAATTGTGCCTGGTTGCCAGTGTATGTCTGCGAGTGTGCTTAAAATGTGCTTAGTATCCTGTATGTAGGATGGTAGGTTGCTCACAAGAGGGCCAAGGAAGAGATCTACGTATTCCGCGATTCTCCCAGTTGGTCCCCCCATGCCAGAGACTATGGGTCTCCCCGGAGGAAATGGCAAGTGTTTGTGAACCTTGGGTAGTGTTTAGAGCCATGGATGTGATGGCCTGAAGACCTTCAGATAAAGGTATTCGTCATCATTCAATAAACCTGACTGTTTCCAGGCCAGCAGTTTACTGTTGATCTCCAACGTGAGAGGACCTATGGGGTTCTGTGTTAGGCGCTCGTAGCAGGTGTGGCCTTTGAGTTGATTGGAAATCTCTTTGTGGCAGTCTATGAGATCCATCACCACCGCGTTGCCACCCTTATCTGCCTCTCTTATGATGATGTTTTGGTTCTCACTTAGTGTGGTGAGAGCTAACCGTTCACCCTGTGTCAAATTGTCTTTGTATTTCAACGTCCGGTTTTGGTGTTGGGTGTTTAAGGCATTGATGTCCTCTAGTACACGCTTATAAAAGTTATCTATAGCATTGCCGCCAGGTAAGGTAGGTATCCATTTCAATTTGGATTTAAGCCAGCTGGCAATGCTATAGTCCGACTCAATATTTAGTTCATCAACAACCTATCCATGTTATATGGTGTATCCTCCATGTCAGTAAGAGACAAGAGAAGATGTGTTGCTTGACTGTCCTTTATTGACAATGAATCAGTATTCACAAGTACAGGAATGTTTCTTGGTACTTTATTAGTCATACTCATACCAGAAAAATGTTTCTTAAGTTTCATATTCCTGATGAATTTAAAGAGGTCTATCTTCAGTTTACAGATATCCCCTGTTGCATAAGGGTTGCAGTTGAGACCCTTACTCGAAAGAGAGGTCATATCAGGGGTTAGAGGAAATGAGGAAAGATTGATAACCTGAACCTCACTCTCACTATTGTTGGTCAATTTTTAGAGGTCCATGATCTCAATTTCCTTTTGTAGTCTTCCAAGCTTGACCATCCTGCCCCTGCTGGTTTTGGATCTAGTTGGTCTCTTGGCGGTGTTGTGTTGCATGACAGTTTGATAAATCTGAGCCCTCATGTTTTTTTAATACAGGAATAACAGACCCAATTTTATAGGGCGGTAATTCAGCACAGTAAACTCCTATAAGGATTTGGCTGCAGCAGCGGCCAGGCCTCATTTCCCCATTATTTTCCCATCATGGGGAGAATCCCTTGCTCCCCTGCCAGACAACACCTTCAACTTCCCTCCCTCACACCAGACCCCACCCTAAGGACCTGCACACCTTTACCACCTGCAGGTGGAAAATGTATGTTTTAAACCCCAAATAATTGATACATTTCTTTGAGTATCTCACCCTCTACCTCTCTAGCTTCTAGCTTTAACTCATCTTTCTTACTAACCTTTCTCTCTCTAACTCAGCTCTCTGTGTACCCCCATCCCTCACTCCCCCCTCCCAACCACTCTCAGCCCACTTTTCCGACACATGCTTAATCAATCAATCATGGTTGGTAAAGCACAACTTCTCACCCATCAGAGTCTCAAGGGGCTTGGGCATAGTGGTGCGGCTCCGTTCAGAGCTGTGGTCATCCGAAGAGTCAGGTCTTGGCAAGCCATACTGAGCTGCCCCCTTCCTGTGAAAGGTGTACTAATCGCTTCAAATAGCGGGTCCATCCTTCACTAATGCATTGTTCTCAGTGCAGGCACATGTTCGCATTTTTTTTTTTACGTAGGTTTATATAGCGCAAACTTGACTCAAAGTTACCGGGTATCAGAGCGCTTTACATGAGCACCAGTTGCATTACATGAGGAAACATTCATTTTTTTCTGTTAGGCACAGGGAGATTAAATGATTTGCTCAGAATCACAGGATTTTGGTGTCCTTGTCGAGGCTTGAACCCGAATCCCCAGATTTGAGGTCGACCGCCCTAGCTTTCAGGCTAAAAAGTGCATTCACTATAATAAGGCACACTATACTGATCTGCACCAAGCACACCCAGCTAAGGGTGCGGGCAATGCAGGCCGAGGCTCTTAATGAGCTGTCCGATTGCTGACAATATATGGAAGCCAGAGAGGTCGTACCTAGCAACTCGACTAGCTACAGAATTACATGCTCTGTTAAGTAATTTACTTCCAAATTTTAAGTATTGAAGCACTTAGACGACCACAAAATGAAATGGCTTGAACATGTTTAGACTTGTGATTTTAAGACTTAAGTCAAACACTGTTGAAGCTACAAACTAGTGTCCGCTGCTCCCAGCTTGAGAGATGCTGCCCTACCCTTTTCCCAGCTACCTCAGGGATCCCATCCATCTCTCCAAGTTTAAGGCCTTCGATATAAAGTTGTCTTTCAAAAAGATCATAAACGTTTCGACAGCAAGAAATGGAAACACTGTTTCATTTTAGAAAGCCTTCTAGATCTCCCATAACAGCAAGTGAGCATTATTCCCGAAACGTACACGTGTCTGTCCCGGCATGCATCCCAGAGTATGATTGATACTACTAGAATCAGGTGCATCAGCATGCGTTTTGTGGCTGCTCTTTGATAGTCTGTGTAGCATGCCGCAAACAAAACTTAAAATGAAAAATACAATTCACTGCACTCAATTGAAATTGGTGTAATGAAACACAAAGCAGAAATATATGTCATTTGGCTGTGCCAGGAACTCATATATGGCAATGCACTTGCATACTTTGTTTTTTACGGAGTAGTAGGGTGACCAGATTCTCAAAACAAAAAACGGGGACAGGTCATAGACATAGAAGTAGGACTACGGTTTGCAGCAACCATCGACATAAAAGTAGGATTATTTGACAGCTGTCATAGACATAGAAAAGGGACAACAATGACAGCTCCCTCCACAGACCGAGATGAAGCATTACAGACAACAAATCTGAGGTCTTTTATTGGCTCCCCTCTCCTTTACACAGCAGCATTAGTACTTCTTATTACATTTACACTTTTAAGGACTACAGCATATATTTGCCAAAAATCAATTAAACATCACAGGCTAGCAAATGCCAGTGTAGCAGTTTAAAGGACGGTGCACCAGGAAACGAGTTTCTGAAGAAATAAAAAACAGAAAATGACTTCTTTGTACAGACTCAGATAAAGAATTAAAATCTGATGTATTGCTCTTGTACTTTGTTTAAAAAAAAAATCAGCTAAAGGGTCACAAGGGATAGGGAACAACGTTGCAATGAAAAACGAAGAGACACAGCCTAATCTAAAGCAGTTAGTTAGCAGAGACAAATCGGGCCTCTCATTGGCAAGAGTAGTGCAGTCCTGTGGTGGGTGGGGAGTGATGGACGACTGTCTGTGCTCCATTCACATTAGTAACCACAGCCTGTGCTGCTCCCAGTGGACCCCGCGGGATACAAAGGCAGGGGCTTTCACATTAATTTGTGTTAACCCCAGCCAATGATAAACAAGCTTTGATGTCTACAAAAAGGAGTGTTGACGCACTCCACTAATACTGAAACAAAATATTTCGCAGGCAGTTGCTTTTTTGGTGGAGTAAAAACATTACTCAACCCGGCACCAGGCTACTGAAGTTTTGGGGGCAAAGTGATGTCAAGCTGCCCAATTAGGGTTATGAAGTGCGGAAGGACCATCCATTAGGAAGTGAAGAGGGGATTCCGGGCCCCTCCGCGCGGCCGGCCGTGCTCCATCATACGGGTCATTAGCGCGTGTTGGATGGGGGTGAGACGCAGGTTCCTCTGCAGAGGGAAGTCGTATGTTAGCTGTCACCTCGGTGCCAGCGGCTTGCGCCTCGCAGGTCTTCGGGAGAATGCAAATCCCAGAGCTGGGAGCTATTAAGCAAAGGCTATTTGAGCGGATTTAGGTTACGGAGAATCGCAGGAGGCGCCACGCAGACGTGAACGAACCACAGCGGTGCAGGCGAAGAGTACAGTTTTTATTCAAGCTGTTTCTTTCACATTTCACAGATTTATGATAATGTGAGCCGAGCGGCCTGTTCTACATTTGCTCCAAAAAATCGTTTTGAAAACAGAGGCCTTAAGCATGTGTTCAGGGTGAATGGGTTGCTATAAGGCTGCACAACTTGCCCCAAGGGTGCAAGCTTAAGAGCAAATAAACAGTCAGAATCAATGTCTATCTTTTTTTTGGCAGTAATACGGCGACCTTCAACGAAAAGAGCAAGAAACGTTGAATTTCAAGATTTATTTAGGTTTCTGAAGGAACGTCTAAAATGTCCTCGAAGTGCCCTGTGGGTGAAGAGCATCAGTCTAATGAAGAAGAAAATTGCATGCGAGGTAGTAGTGTGTTCAGTGAGAGAGGTGCAGCCAAGGTTGCACATTTAGAGGACTGAGGCCAGGCCTCATTGCGTAAAATGCCCAGTTGGTGCAAAGATTTACAGCAGTGCTACTTAGCATCATATTATAGACTGAAAGTGTGTGCTTTTTTTCTGCATTTTTGGCATGGCCAATTTGGTTTTCAGGCTTCAAGGATCTATTAGGCCTCATCACGTAGTGAAATCTATGTGTGGAGGTCTTCACATGCTTAGATTTCAACCTATGCCTGGGCAGAAACATTTGCCTGCGCCTGGCTGGGCTTCACATTTTCAAGTCGAAATATCCCCCCAGTAGTAAGATTGCGAGTCTCCCCTCCAGGGGCAGTTGGCAAGTCTATGCTCCAGTGGGGCGGGCAACTAAGTGATGGGTACATGCATGCAGGCAGTGCGAGTGGCAAATAATAAAAAATAAAGTCACTTACCGTGCCTACTGCACATCGGACATCCTTCTCAGTCCCTTCTCTCTCAGCCTCCAGGAAATTCCACTTACCAATCCTGGCATTAGTCTCACCAGCATGAGAGCAGCGCCAGGATTGGATGACGCGTCCTGGGTGGATGCCACATCAGGCCCTTTAGGCCTGTGCTTGGTATCCACCCAACTGTTTAAGACAGCTGAGTGGAGAGCTGCAAAGTACGCATGTCACTTTGGCTGCTTCAGAAAAGCCGCCCAAACTAGTAACGTTAAGACTGCATTTCAGACATACACCTATAGGCACAGATATCCACACCTGAGGTAGAGATCTCTTCCTTTGCTATGGAAAACTCTGAATGGAAAAGTATAGAGAAACAGCATTCATCTTACCTAAATCCCACACTCCTGACAAACATTAGCTCTGCAAATTTATAAATGCAGCCCACCCTAGGCATTGTCCCCTTCACCTTGGTCTGTTTTACTTTGTGGACACCATAAAGCACCTCCAACATGCAAGATCAGCCCACCCTACTCAGGAAGGAGAGGGACTTCACTGAGGAGCCAGACGTTGTGGTGAACTTTGATGTGGATAACCATGTGAAACTACGTGGCCTGCCACCATGCAACCTAAGTAGAACTGGAAATGCCCCCCATGTGGCAGGAGGTGAAAGACTTTGTCAATAAATTGGGGATGAAAGAGCACACCACAAGGGATGTATGTTGGCTCCCCGGCGTTTCTCTTAGGAAAACTGCAGGTGGTACAAAATGCGGCGGTTAGGCTCCTTTTTGACATCCCTAGGAGACTAAGTGTCCGCAAACAACTATGCAAACTTCATTGGCTTCCGGTGACCCAAAGAGTATGTTATAAGGCCTTAGTCCTGACTCACAAAGCTCTCCATGGACCCTGTCCAGCCTACTTGAGAGCCAGGTTTAAATTCTACCAGCCACCGCGACAATTACGCTTGGCTGCACTTAGGAACCTGGTTGTCCCTAGGTTTCGCAAAACTCGCCTTGGGGGCCAATCCTTGGCTGTCAGAGCGGCCACTATGTGGAACAGCCTGCCAAACCAATTACAGCATACGACGGATCTAATCATTTTTTAAAAACTACTGAAAACACATCTGTTTAAACAAGCTTTCTAGACTACTGTTGTACGCTGCCATTGTTTCCTCTACGCCCCAGGACAGTCTCGACTAACAGTGCGCGATATAAATCAGCCTATAACATAACATAACCTATAAAAGTGTCAGGCTGAGAAGATGGCAGCGAAAGAGAAGATTTCCAGACTACAAAGGAGCAAAGCTCTATCTGATTGCAGACCTGGTCTACCTCTAATCCTCTTCGATGAATATCTCCTCTCTGGCAAGCACTTTTACCTACTACATGGTATGTCTGTTCCTGGGAATCTCATCATCAAGGGGGTAAACCCAGAGCACCTCTATCTTTTCAATACATTACACTCCCACCTCATGTCACATTGTTCTCTCCACTCATCAAGGTGCACAGCTCACATATGACACTTAAATACAACTTTACCACCCCTTTAGAGAGTAATTGGTTATACTAATTTTCAATAACCTGAACTTTCTTTCATTCAGTCCCCATATCAAGTGCAGTGGTAATAACACCTATAGTAGAAGTAGTTTGTTCCTGCTGTGTCAAGGTGACAACCAGGCCCAAGTCTAAATGCCACTCAGCTAACAATATCACAACCACACTTTTGCAACATGTATGTTTTTTGTTGTACCTCAACATTGTTGTTCAAGTGTGGATATTAAGATGTGTGAATTAACTCCTGTATGTGTTATTTCTCATTGTCTGTACAGTGTATTAAGGTGAGTGGAAAATACAATTGTGAGTGAATGATGGATGTATTTGAAAGCTGTTAATAAAAGAAGGAGAGATACATATCTATATGGATGCTGTTAGAAATTGGGTGTCATTTTGGCAGAGGTATGCACCCTGTCCACGTCAGAATCACAATCCTAGTCAGGACAAGTCAGAACACAACCTAAATTATCCTGTGCTCACCCCCTGGTACCTTGGCACAGAGCAGGCAGGCTTGACTTAGAAGACAATGTGTAAAGTATTTGTGCAATAACTCATTCAGTAGCACTGTGAAAACATGACAAATGACTCTGCAACAGTTTAGAAAAATAAAGCATGACATTATAAGTAAAACAAGGCCAACCAAACAAAATCCTATGTGTAGAAGCATAGATATTGAATTTTAAAGAAATAAATGCAGTTAAGCGCTTAGAAACAAGTAGCGCTAAAAAGGTCACTATTGGTCACACTGGACCAGGGCACAGTCAAAGTTTGGGCCAACTGCAATGGAGCACTGGCCAGCGACAAGACCTACGCAGGCCCCGTTGACCTAAGTACCTTTCCTGGTTGCAAGCAGCGAGATGTGTCAATCCTCTCCAGGCAGTGAAGGCGATGTGTCAGTTCCGAAGACGGGTGCCTGAGTCAAGAGGCATAAAGGCATAAAGCGATGTGCCGGAACCTGCCACACAGTCAAAGGGATGCGTCGCTCTCACCAGTTTGTATGCATCTGAGTGGCCCAATGCACTCAAGCAATAGCTGCGTTTTACTAATTGTGTTAGGCCCCATATAACCCTTGCTATGCCACTGGCACGGGAGTCACAAATTCTGTGTGTGAAATTTGGGAACAACTGGAACTAGAGCACAGAATGCCCACAGAATTATGAGCATACATTTTCAAGACAGAAAGTAAGGATGCTCAAGTAAAAACTGAGACAGAAGACATGAATTCAGGAAGACTCAATTGTACAGATACAGGAAACCCTGAATTGGAGTAACACAGACTCCGCCCTTGCTAAACCACAGCTATTTGCATTACTGTAAGAATTACCTGAAGTAGAGAGCCTGCAGTGCTATGAGGCCATAGCAATGGCAGAAGAGCACTGTATAAAAATATGGGGCCTGATTACCAAACACTTTGCGTCAAGTTTGCCTTACTCTAATGTTAACCCAATGCTAACACATTTGATATTGGAGTGTTTATAATCTTCCTCATGTTGACTTTGACTTGTATGAGTGTTGACCTTGACTATGGTACCTATGACTTATCCAGATTGTGCTCCCTCCTAGATAAGCTAACACGAGTAGCTGTTGGTTATTACTAGTCCACCCAAAGACTGAGTTTGAAGTCCTTCATAGCGAGGGTTTTTCCCTAACAATAAGACTGAAGCAGCTGCTTGTCACTTTTTCACTTTTAAATTAATGCGCTGTTTACACTCTTAACAACCTACCTCATCGCAATATTATGACTCTCTATTTTGACCTTTGCGCTTGTTACTCTTCTAGACGGAGTGTCCTTCACTAGTAGGCCAACCCGAGCAGCTGCAGGGGCTATTGAATCTTAGGTGCTGGGCGCGGTTACTACTGGCCTTCATCATTGTGTTTATCACATTGAATTTACTGACCTTTATCATTGTGTTTTTTATAATGTATGTTTCTATATCCAAGGTTTGACAATCTATAATTAGCCGGTGTAGCAGCAAGAGGTCAGTCTCCTTAAGTGCTACGTGCACCCTACCCGAACTACCTCATTTGATCTCCTGCATTGGAATATTATATTGCCTGCTGCTTGACAATCGGAACATTGGCACTTTGCACTTTCTGCTTTTTGTATTCATGTGATTTGTTAATCCTCGTTCTTTACCTCTTTTACATTATCTCCCCTCCCTTCTACATCTTGTTCTATCACTCTAACCCTATAACGGATGTTTTACTACCTCTTTCCCACCCTTCCCTTGATTCTTTCTTAGTTTATTCTCCCTTTTGCAGGTTTCCCCTGCTCTCCCCCACCCCCTACACCCTGACACCCCGCTCTATGTCTCTTCTTAGCACAGCTCAGGCTCTTACTTGTACTAACTCTTTCCACTTACGCACTGTCCCCCATCCTCTCCCCTGTACTCGCTCACCTCACTGCCCCATTACTCTCTCTCACACCCCCTATTTTCCCTCTCCCCATTTCCTTTTTAGTGGACCAACCATGCCTTCCCGCAATCATGCCCTCATCGTACTTGATTTTCCCATCACCAGACACAGCCCCAACTCCTGGACCATCACTTACCCCCAACTATTCTAAAAATGCTAAGAAAAACTTTAAACATAAGTTACTTATACAACACCAAGAAACCTTATTTGCTGATAATTACTATAGCCGCAACACCATTATAAAAACCAACTACATCTTCTACTCCAAACGACCCTCTAAATGGAAAAGTATTTTTCTACGCCACCTCCCTATTGCCAAATCTTGCAAAATCCCATACGGCTTGAAACTGCCTACCTTCCATTCCCCCACTTTTCCAGCCAAAATTGACATCTCGATCTTTAAATCAGGAAACATTCTCATACAAGCCCATGAAAACCACCTCACCATATTTGAGCTCCACTTTAGCACCCTTCCCTATCTACTATCTGCACATCCTCATAGCCCTTCTACAACCCAATCACCGGATGCCCCTTCATCTTCTCCCTCCCAGACTCCAACTCCCCCCCCTCCCAGTCACAGTAGCTACCAACGAAGTCCCCCAATTCCCGTCCCTATCACAGGATTCCCGTTTGCCCTCCCTTTCTCTGACGCTCACCTCCCCTCTCCCTGACGTTGGTACTTCCAACGCAGTTCCCCTATCTCCGATCCTTACACCCCTTACTACGCTAACATCTCCCCCTCCTCCTGTCATTCCATCTACACACACAGTCATGCCCATCCTTCACCTACTCCTGATGCCTCCCGCTTAACTCTATCCACCCCCTTCTACCTGCTCCTTCCTCCCAAGTCACTTATTCTGATCCCCCCACTGTTCCACCAGTCACTCTCTCTCTTAATGACCTTCTCCCCTTAATCAAGATGGTGCTACTTCTAACCCAGTTCTTCAATCCCTGATCCTTACACCCCTTACTATGCTAACATCTCCCCTCCTCCAGCCCTTCCTACTACACACACTGTCGTGCCCACTCTACCACTCCCGCTTGATGCCCCCTACTTATCACTATCCACCCCTTCTTACCCTCTCCTTCCTCCCAGCTCCATCATTCTGATCCCCCCTCCGCTCGACTAGTCCCTCCTCTCTTAACGACCTCCTCAAGAATAGCCCAGATGGTAGCCTCAGGCCCTACCCCCATGCCCCCTTACACACTCCCGACACCTATCCGGCCTTTAGTATAGCCCCTTCGTACCCGCCAACTTCCCCATGCCCACTCCTGTGAACACCTCTTATGTCCCTCTCCCTGGGATTCTATTCTGTCCACATTTTAGACCTTCCTCCCTGACCAACAAGGCCCATACTCCCCCCTGCAAACCTCCATCCTCCTTCTCTACATCCCTTATAACACAGTCGCTGTTCAACATAGAACACCACCTCTCAACCCTGTTATTCGAACTCTCATATCTCAGACAAGGCCTTAATTCCATCACCTCATCTAACCTCGACAATAGTACCAATCACCAGGGTCCAATACTATCAAATACAACAGACCCTCAACAAGGGACCTCCACCTTGCATTGTAATTGTTCAGATACATCATTCTACGCTTCATGCAATCTCCCCTCCTCTGACTCCCCAGTCCATAATAGCTCATACCCCCCTATCCCCTCAACTATAGACCAACCTTTCCATCTCGCAACTATCCCTGTGATTCTTGGGACTAGTACAATTCTTTCCCCCACAGCCACACCCAGTCTATCCCCTGACCTCAATAACTCCTACCCTGCTACCTCCTCAACCACATACCAATTTGTTCCACCTGCTACTATTCCTGTGATCCTTGGTACAAGTAGAATCCCCTCCGCCCCAGGCTCGTCCAGACCCCCACCCCAACTTACCACTATCCGCACCTGCCCACCCACTAAAAGTTGGCCAGAACCCCTCACTTGCATGCTGGTTAACTGCCGATCTGCTGTTCTTCATTTGACTGAAATAGCAGAAATCATCCTAAGTGAAGACATAAACATCGCCTTCCTTACGGAAACCTGGCTCAAGGCTCACTCCACATCTATGCTTGACCTGCTCTCTCCTCCGGGGTACTCCATCCTCAGAAAGGATCGACTTGGCAAAGTCGGGGGTGGTCTAGCCATAATACACAAAAATGAACTTCAACTGTCGCTCGTTCAGAGCTCAGATTTTTCCACTTTTGAACACCTTGAAACAGAACTTAGAGTTCAGGGTTCCCCCCTATACATCTACACAATATTTATCATACTCCTGGTGACCCTCTTACCTTTGCTGAGGTGTTTTCTGACCTACTTTCCCAATCTATGCTTTCCAACTCCAAATACCTCTTCCTCAAAGACTTTAACCTCCACTGGAACAAAACTGAAGATCCTTCAATCCGCCTCCTCAATGATTTACTCGGCATTAATTACTTGAAACAACTTTGCCATTCTCTTACACATATTTAATGGGCCACACTTGATGCCATCATCACTAGCAATTATCTGGCCTTCCTTTCCCGCATTGTCCCCATTGACTGGTCTGACCATCACCTTATCCTCTTCATGATCTCCGGATTACGACCTCTCCCTCCTCCTAAAGCCATCAAACACAGGAAATTGACTAGAAATCTCCATCTTATTCCCCCAGGGGAACTGGAGACCAAGATTAAAGCTCAACTCCTGCTTGCTCTTCCCTCACAAAATGCTTATGACCTCACTGAGCATTTCAACCAAACTATCATTAAGGTCCTTGACCAAATCCCCCCTGCTAAATTAAAACTACAAAAAAACAATCCCGCCTAATCTTAGCTTAACACTGATCTCAATAATGAAAGACACTCTCTTAGGTTATCTGAACGCACGTGGAAGCAACATCCGTCTACCACTAATCTTACAATGCTCAGAGCTGCCAGGGCTAATTATAAAAAACACATTCTCAATAAAAAATACCTCCTTTTTTTCACCCACAACTCAACCGGGCCAAACACAGAGCCAGGGAACTATTTAACTTTGTTAAAAACCAAACTGCCTTTGCCCCTCCTAAGTTGTCGGCCACTATAGAGAGATGCGAAGAAATTGCAAACTTCTTTTTCGAAAAAATCTCTAAAATTGATCAATCCTTTACCTCTATCCCCCCCTTTACCCATTCCCTCCCATGACCCACCAGCCAATGCATCAGCACTACCCTCCCCTGCCCTTAGCGATTTGCATCTTCCTCCTGTCGCCCACCCTCCTGACCCCTACTCCGTCATCCTCCAGCTAAAAAATAATGCCTCGTGGCATTTCTTTCGCCCAGTTACTGAATCTGAAGTCCTCAACATCATTCCCAAGCTTAAACCTTCCTCCCATTCCAGAGATCCTCTCCCTGCTAACTTAGTCCAAGATTTAAAATTCACCATTGCCACATATTGGACCTCGATCATCAACTCATCCTTCGCCTCTGGTTGTGTCCATGTCTCCCTTCAGCTTGGACAAATCACCACTAACCTCAAAAACCCCACAGCTGACCCCAACGACCTTAACAATCTTCGTCCTATCTCCAACCTTCCTCTGCTATCTAAAGCTCAAGAAAAATGTGCTCTACTCTAATTGGACAAATATATTGATACATTTAACCTCTTGGACTCATTTCAATGTGCTCTACTCCAATTGGACAAACATATTGATACATTTAACCTCTTGTACTCATGTCAGTCTGGCTTTAGAAAGGGTTGCAGTACAGAAACTGCTATGCTTAATTGATACTGCCAACCATTCTGCTTTGCTTAACACTTTGAAAGATCGGTTTCGCTTTAACAGTTTAATCTTCATATGGTTTTCCTCCTTTTTACAACACAGATCCCAACAAATTAAAATACTTGACTGCCTTTCTAAACCCTTGCTGGTCTCCTTAGGAGTCCCCAGGGCTCTATTCTCTCTCCTTCTCAATTCAGCCTCTTCATGGAACCCCTTGCCCTCATCCTTAAGCAAGGGGGAATCAATTACTACCTCTATGCTGATGACACCCAACTTTATCACAAGAGTAAATCCCGTGCAGACGTTCTCCACCTCAATGAGACCCTGTCCAAGATTCAATCTTGGTTTCATCACAACCACCTTAAACTCAACCCCAAAAAAACTGAAGCCTTTCTTTTCTCCCCTAAAAATAACCCACTCCCAATCCAACACTGGATCACTGACCTTAAAGCCCTCAACTGTTCTCTCACCATATTCAACACAGTCAAATGCCTTGGAATCAGTTTTGACCAGAACCTCAGTCTTACTTCCCACATCAAAAATTTGGCCAAAGGCGCACTTTACACTCTTCATCACCTTAAGAAAATCAAACCCTTCATGCCTACAGATGACTTTGAATTAGTGGTCCAATCTCTGGTCCTGCCCCGAATTGACTATGGTAACGCCACTCTCTCAGGAACACCGAAAGTCTACTTAGCCCCTATCAAACCTGTCCTTAACCTCGCTGCCAGATTGCAAGTGTACTGAACACATTTCCCCCGCTCTCAAAACCCTCAAATGGTTTCCCATTGAAGGAAGATCCATCTACAAGACTGCTTGCATCACTCACAAAGCTCTTCATCAAAACACCCCTCAGTACCTCTCCGATAAACTTCATAAAGCCGGCTGCTCTAGAGCATTAAGAAGCACGAAAGGTCTTGTCCTAGTCCCGCCTCTGGTACAAAAGAAATCTACTCAATCACGTTCCTTCTCCGGAAATGCACCTACCATCTGGAATTCCCTCCCTGTTGAAATACACTGTAACCCGTCTTACCCTAGATTTAAAAAGGACCTAAAATTACACCTTCTCAACAAATATTGGGGAAGTTAAAGTCTTTTATCTGGACCCGAATTCCCTATCATCCTCCCGACTGTATAGGTTTTCCCCTTTCGATGCTCTGACTCCCTCTCCCTCCCCACTGGACCTATTTTCCATTACTTCTGTCTCTCTCCTTTTGATTTCTATCATAGTTCTTGCCCTTGCACTTATACTATTTTCCTACTCATCATCCTCCACTGTTTTCACCCAACTCTTACTTCCCTCCTCCTCCCCATTCCCATTTACCTTGCCCACTTAATCCATTTAGGATTGGATGTTTTCCCATTGAATGCCTTTTTTACCTCCCCCTTTCTTTTCAGTATTATTTTTCATGTCCCCATTACTTGTATTTTTTCCTTAATGTCCAAATGTTCAATGCAATCTTGCCTGTCTAGAGCCTTGTAAAGTGCTCTGATACCCTCGGGTCCAGCCAGTGCTATATAAAACCTTTTAAATAAATAAATAAAATAAATAATGCAAATGTTTGGATTAACAATCCATTGTACATTGCAATTTGCACTGAATTGTAACCCAAAGTAGTGCAAAACAGTGCAATGTGTTGCCTTTTGTAATGTGTTATGTTACACTTTTCTTTTAGCACTAGATGAGCCTCTTCCAACGGGATTAGGTCAATCAACATACACTCACTCAGCGACAAAGGACGCTTTTTCCCAATTTGTTATGGTATTGAAACACGATTTATTCTTCAAAAAGTTCAAGAATTCCAATCAAATGTTGTACTTATTCCATATCATTGTACATCAACTTTTTCATTCCAAGTTTTTCTCATATCTACATTATTTAAATTTCTTCATCATAGGGTATTGGATGCCCCTATGCATTTCGGGACCTGCCCTTCGTCAGGAGGTCTACCCTACAATAAAAGTAAATGATATGTATTCAACTGAAGTCAGCAAACTGCTATAATGCGTGTTAATACGTTTAAAGAAAAAGTTACATTGCGCACTCGAGCTGTAGATGATTAACAATGGTTGGATGATACACCGTGAGTATTAGTACGCTGTAACCAGCCTCAAAAACAAAATCACACTCAAATTGGTAGCGAGTGCTACTCAAAAATAGTTTTAAAAATGCCCATTTTAGAATGCATCCTCAAAATGTATTGCATGTTGTCAGCAAACACTAGTAATGGTGGTGTTTTGGATTGTGCGGTTGCGATGTGAAATAAACGAAAGTACACTCAAAGTGTGCTTCTTAAAAAATTTGCCCCCTTGGGTGCTGCACATTGATGGTATAAGTGCTCCCCTTCACCGTTAGGTGCAGAGCTTCACTCTAACATACCTGTGAAGCTTTCGAAATGTACTCGTGATCCTTGGGTTTGCATTCGGCGTTCTCTGTCCGTTACGGGTTCACGGGTGTCGCATACAGCTGCCGAGTTAGCGTTTAAATGTGATGTATGTACCGGTATGCAATTGCCGAGATTGATTCAAATGAGTGCATTTGATGGAAATATATTATCAAAAACGAAACTTGTCGCAATCATGAGTGTATTGCATTGTGATAGCGTTTCCCATAATATGGGTAGTTATTTCACAAGAGGTTAGTTTTCGCAAGTTCGGATCTTCCATGGATATGGAAGAAATATTCAACTATGAAAGTATGGAAGAAATATTCAACATTGAAAGTACACCATCTCCTGGCTATGTGTATCATTAAAAAACAATTTTACAGCTTGTGCAACCTAAAATCAAAACCAATTAATTACAACTTACACAGCGAAGAAAATTCAAAAAAGAAAGTGTCAATAAAAATTGGTACAAATAAAATAAACCAATCTGTTGATTGTTCTGCTTAACTTAGTACAGGGTCAGGTTTCCTAGGTAACAACTAAAGTCCAATCTTTCATTAAGTCCCTTTGGGTGTATCGCATTCAGTTTATGAATCCAAAACAGTTCGCGTTGAAGTGGAAATTTGTTGTTGTCTCGTCCTTCTTTGATTTCTATTTGTTCAAGGATCATATACCTTAGTTGGCTGGGATTATGTGATTTTTCAGTGAAATGTGTCGCTACAGTTGATTTTATATTTGTGTTTCTAATGTTACTCTTGTGTTCAACAAGACGTGTTTTAATCTTTTGTTCGGTTTTTCCAACATATGATAAGCTGCATGGGCATTTGAGGAAGTATACTACAAAGTTTGTGTCGCACGTCGCATTCACCCTCAGTTTTATTGAAGAGCCTTGTGTTGGGTGCATGAGTGTGTTACCACGAATTATGCTGTTACAATTTCCACAATTATGGCATGGAGTAGTGCCTCTATAGATTTTGTCGGTGCTTGACGGGTTACTGGTTAACATTTGTTTTAAGTTTTTGGTGCGTTGGTATGCAAAGATAGGTTTTGGATGAAAAATACCTTTGAAGTCCTCCTCCATTTGTAATAGTGGCCAATTCTTCATGATTATTTGTTTAATTGCTAAACTCTGGGTGGAAAATTTGGAAACAAAAATAGTTCGTTCCATTGATGCTGTTGGAGCATGTTTGGATTTAAGAAGTTCGCTTCTTTCTTTAGTCATGACTCTATCTTGTGCTTCCTTAATGATGTGTTGCGGGTATGCCCATTGTAAAAATGGGTCTCTCATTTTTTCATTGTTAGCTTGAAAAATTTCATTTGATGAAGAGATCCGTTTCATTCTCAGTAGCTGTGAGTATGGCAGGTGTTTCTTGAGACTCATTTGGTGGAAACTTTGGAAATATAAATAATTGTTGCGGTCAGTTTTCTTTGTGTATTTTGAAGTGATTATCTTGTTCTGTGACAGTTGTATATACACGTCTAAAAATGCTATTTTGTCTTTGCTGGTTGTGTGAGTGAACTGAATTCTTTTGTTAACTGAATTTAATTGTTGAATATTTTCCAATAGTTCCTGTTCTTCTCCTTTTCAAATGAGGAAAATATCATCGATATATCTATAATATATAAGTAGATGATTTTGCCACGTCACCTTAGACAGGATGTAGTCAATTTCAAAGAGGTGCATAAACAAATTCGCGTATGCAGGAGCCGCACAGTTGCCCATGGCTACGCCGGAAAGTTGAGCAAAAAATCTGTTTTTCCACGAAAAGTAACTATGGTGCAATGTACATTGCATTAGTTCCATAAGGAATACCTGTAGCTTCACTTCTTTATCGGTGTTGAGTAAAAATGAGTCCATTGCTTGCAACCCAGGATCATGGAATATAGATTAAGCATGGGCGAATTTTGCGAATCTGGCATTCGCGAATTTTGCGAATTTGCGAACTCGCAATCCGCAAAATCCGCAAATTTTCGCGAATTTTTTTTTTTGTGTTCGCAAGGATTTCTGCCAGTTCGCGAGGGTTTTGTACCAGTTCGCTATTGCGAACTTACATGTCGGCTCGCAACGGTCGCGATTATGTTGTTTCTACGTCTGGTTCATCATCACAGGTTCCCAGCACCCTCTGTTTCACCCCTGCCACCCTCTGTTTCACCCATGCCACCCTCTGGTACATCAATGCCACCCTCTGGTTCATCATCACTGCAGATTATGGGGGGAAAAAGCAACTACACCTGCCCTGCTTCAACTGACATAAATTAATTTGGGGTTGATTTATTAATGTGTCACTGTTTTAAAATTCCAGTCTGGCACCTGCTTCCTTATATGTAATTTGCTTTCTGTTGCAGTGCAATTTTTTTTTCCAGGACCTTTGTGGCCTACTTGTAGCGAATCTATGATCCGGCTGTGAGGGTCAGAGCAGGGTCATACAATTGTTGCAACTAGCAACTGAACTCTGGAGGGGCCCCAGTCAGGAAGCACTACAGGGAATGGTTACTAATGATGAATTTGAACTTTTGCACCTGCTGCTGAGTGCTTTCAGTTTAGCAAAACTCGTTTTTCTGCAGAACAGCATTACAGCAACTGTAATGCCCCAAACAAGCTTACTTGTGAAAGTTGATTTCTAATCCAAAAGTGATCCAAAGAAAGTCAAAAGACCTCAAATCCATATAATTGCAGGCAAATGTCAACCTGAGGAGTTATTCTCATAAAAATCATCATTTTCAGAAGGTCTATGCTGCTTGCTCGTGGATTTCTTGTGCAGAATTGCAATTTTTGTAATTTCGCGAGTGCGAGATTGTTGCTGCCCGCCGCACCTACATGTTCGCAATTGCGAACTTACACTGCACGCCGCAAAATTGTATCACCAAGAAAAAAAAATCCGCTGCGTGCGAATTTGCGGATTTTTGGTAAATTCGCGAGTGTTCGCGGATTGCGAATTTACCGAAAATCCGCAAAATCCGCGAGCGGAACGGATTTTCCGCCCATGCTTAGTATAGATGTATATAGTGAATTTACATCCACTGTGCATAGGATCAGATTGTGTTGATCATTTATATTGATGTCTTCAAATTTACGTAGAAAATCGGTTGTATCCTGCAGGAAAGTTGTCATACTTTTAACACTTGCTTGTAAGTGACGATCAATATATCTTCCAATAGGTTCATGGATCGAGTTCCTAGTATTGACGATCGGCCTGAAAGGTAGTTTTTCCAAATTCTTGTGTATTTTCGGCACCATTTGTATGTTCGGTGTACTTGGATTCTCTTTAATGAGAAATGTTTTGTCGCGTTCACTGATGATACCGAATTCTAATGCACGTTCAATTATGTTTCTCAACACTTTACTGTATTCTTTCATGGGATTCGTGGTCAGTTCCATATATATAAGGTTTTATCATTGCCGTGTGTCTCCACACTTTCATCATAATATTGGGTGTCCAAAATGACTAGTGCCCCACCTTTATCCGCTTTACATACAGTGATATCTTTGTTATTCGCAATTTGAGAAATTATGTTCTTTTCCTGTATAGTGAGGTTACTTTTATGCTTTCTGGTTGTTGAATACAGGTTGTGGACTTCTTTATGAATCATTGTTTCAAAAGTATCCAAAATGTTGTGGCTCACGGGGCTACAAATATGCTTTTAGGTGTTAATCCCATTAGGGTATCTTTGTCCTCTCTAGATTGTGTTTCCACCAGACTTTTGAAGAAATGTTTTAAACTAAGAGATCTCATGAATTTGAATGTACTAATTTGGGTCTCCAATTTGTTAGATCCATACGTTGGAACAAATTATGTTCCTTTCTGTAATGTCTTTATTTGTAGAGGAGATAAATTAGTTCCAGATATATTAATTACTACGTTTTGTGGCTCCTCGTTGCCTTGGCTATGGGTGTAATTTCTTCTTGTCCTTTGTGACCTCCGGCTTCTATGGTAATGTCCTTGCTTTTCTCTAAAAAAGGACCCTTTGGGACTTTGTTTGTACTTGATGTGGATGGTCTAATATCCGCCATTTCTTGTGGGGGTCGTATCTTTTGGTAACCTTTGGACTGTGAGTCATCCGAGGAAGATGTGTCTCCTACTGTAAATCTATTCGTATATGCGCGTTGTTGTTGTCTTGCCGAATATATTTCTGCCCAGTTGTAGACCTCTCCCATTTTATAATCAACTGTATCACGTTTAAATTTCCGTAATTTCCTTTCATTGATCGCTTTTGTGTTTTTATCTAATTGTGCATTAATATCATCCAACATTTTTTGCCATTCGTCATCTGGTAGTTTGGTGCTCAGTTCTTGTTTTATTTGTGCAACTTCCTTCTCCAATTCTTCAAGAAGTTTAGATAATTCTTCTAGTATCAATAAAATAAGGTCTAATGAACATTTGTTAGTAATCCCATACCAGCTTTCGGTAAAATGTGTGTTGTTCTTACACAAGGTTGATTTTAGTGGAATTCTTAGACCCCTGGGGATCCGTTGCACTTTGTGGTATTTTATTAATGTACTTGCGTGCAAACGCAGGTTTATCTCTCTTTTTGCTGCAAAAAGTAGTTGTCTGAGATTAGATTGTACTGATCCTGTACTGGTGGACACGCATTCAGGTTCCTGAATCAATGAATATATATATACGGTTGGTATTCTCCACAGAAAAACCAAAAGTTTCTGCCTTGTTACCTGTAAGGTTGGCTATTTCTTCATACGACATTGTAGTGTTTTGGTGCAATCCAGTTTCGGCAGAAGTATAGATAATACAGTAATATAAAAATTCACTGTTGCACTTGTGGTATTTTCTTTCAAACTATATGTTTAACAAAACAACTTGTATTGGTAATTTAAAGGTTTGGGTCTGTGGATGCTTGCCTTCTGCCCTCCAAGCGAGTTAATAAATGCAACACTAGATGAGCCTCTTCCAACAGGATTAGGTCAATCCACAGACACTCGCTCAATGGGTGGAATTTGCGTGCTACCTTTAATCAATTCAGGCATATTGATATAGACTGAAATTTGCAATTTTTGCTTTATTGATTCATTTATTTTCTTGTTTAATTATTGTCTCTACTGTACACTGCTTGCGATATGGCATGAGATACCTAACATAATTCTTCACACCCGAGTTGAAATCCTCATATCACTCTGTTTAACCATTTCAAAATGGCGTTGACATTAACACACTGGAAATTGATAGTCCTATTTTGATCTCCAAACTATAACTGCGGAGTGAATGCCGGGTCGTCTTCGATTCCGACACGACCGCTTAGGATTGAGAACACATTCCAGCACATTTCACCACGGCAGGTAAGACGTTGCGACATCCACACAGGAGTTGGTTTACCGTTTCAAGCACGGATAGACATTTGATACACGGTGTTCTACCATTAAGCTCACTCGAAGATCACACGCTTCATTTATTCACAGAAACGTTTGAACTAGCAACACCAGTTCACGTCAGGATTTAATTCACTTTGAAGCACGTTTCTCTTTCAATCGCTACACTTGGGAACTACTCGTTTTACAATGTTTACGTATGTATAACATCAAGTCACACTTTTTTTCTCACTTCATTCTTTTTCTACTACTCTGCTCTTTTTATAATGATTAGCACGCTCTAAAATGATAAGAACGCTATTAATTTCACTCTTGAATATATTATCCCTATTGATCACACCGGATCATCAAGTCACCTTTAACAGGTTATGATATATTATATGTTATTAATTGACAGAATACCTACATTTTGTAGGACGTTATCCTCATACGAGTCCATTAACTTTTGTTTAGATATTCTACTGAAGAAGTGCACATCGTGCACGAAATGCATTGGGAACGCCTTTGAAAATGAAAGTTGAAATGTTTAACGATTATCATTGAAGATAAGAATTTCAAAGAAGTTAATGAATACAATTCACTTCTGAATAAAGTACTACATCTGAAAACAACACCTATTGGATGATTTATTGAAGAATTAAACGCTATTCAGCAGTTTCTTTTAGAGCACATGGCTACCCAGAGACAGGCTTCCTAAGGTAAAAAATGCGCTAACTATTCAAAAGATGTGAGTCTTCAGTTGATTTCTAAAGCCAAGCAAGTTGCAGTTGCTCCTGAGATGAATAAGGAGGGAGTTCCAAAGCTTTGCCATTAAATAGACACATAACTGCCCTCTGCCTCTCATCCTTTTGATTTTAGGAATAGCCAGGAGGAAGAGATTGTTTGATCTTAGCTCTTTTGCAATGTTAAAAAGGGGTAATGAGATGACTGAGAACATGTGGGCAGTGAGCATGTTTTACCTTATGTGCGATACAGAGAGCTTAGAATTCTATTATTTTCCTCACTGGCAGCCAGTAAAGGCTGGCCAGAGCCAATCGTGCAGATTGTGTTTTTGGGCGGCCCAGCAATACTCGAGCTGCAGCTTTTTTATTAACTTGCAGCTTCTTGATGATTTAGGCAAGACTGCTGAGGTAAAGAGAGTTGCCATGATCTAAACGTGAAAGTATAAGGCCTTGTACCACTGTTCTCTGGGCTTCCGCAATGAGCCATTTTAGCGTCTTTCTGAGGGCTCTTAGGAGACCGAAACATGTGCCTGCCACTTTCTTAGCCTGGGAGACCATGGTAACATCTTTCTTGGGAGGCCCAGCAATACTCAGGCTGCAGCATTTTTTATAACTTGCAGCATTTTAATGATTTAGGCAAGACTGCAGAGGTAAAGAGAGTTGCCATGATCTAAACGTGAACGAATGATGCCTTGTACCACTGTTCTACGGTCTTCCGCAATGAGCCATTTGGGCATCTTTCTGAGGGCTCTTAGGAGACTGAAACATGTGCCTGCCACTTTCTTAGCCTGGGAGACAACGGTAACATCTTTCTTCACGAAAACTCCCAGATTCTTCACTTTTGATTTAGGGGACGGGCAGCCACAAAGTAATGAAGGCCAGAGGAGATGGTCCCAGAGTGATGGGTTTTTTCCAACTACCTTGACCTCCATTTTGTTGCTATTTAGTTTGAGACCGATGGTTGCCATCCATTTGTTCACTTGAGACACCTTAGTATGGCCTGTTGAGCAGAAAATATTATGTAAAAGACGCATGTACACATTAAAAAGATTAGGGCTCAGGGATGAGCCCTGAGGCACTACACATTTAAGCTGATGGACCTCTGGCAAACAGGGTCCTTCCCTGACCTGGAAACTTCAATTGTCAAGGAATAAGGTCAGCCATTGAATGCCCTTCCAGCAATGCCTAGTGCATTCAGTCTATGTCGGAGGACAGAGTGGGAGACTGTATCAAAAGCTGCACTAAAATCGAGAAGTATGAGTGCAGCTGACCATCCTTGATCTAAAGTCTTCTTGAGGTCCTCCGAGGCCATTAAGAGAGCCGTCTCTGTACTGCATCGGGGTTAGAAAACTATGTGCGTATAGTGTAGGAGGTTGTACGTTTCCAAAACATTGGGTCAGATAACCATTTACCAGTTTTTCTAAGACCTTGCTGGCACCTGGGAGCACTGTTACTGGTCTATAATTCTCCACCTTGTCAGGATCTAGGGAGGGCTTTTTCAACAGAGTACTAATAATTGTGTGCTTCCAGGGGTTCAGGGACTTGTCCACTTTCGAGAGATGGACTATAGATGGTCGTCATGACCATTATAATGGTATCTCCTCCTTTCAACAGGTTATCTATAAGAGCAGGGTCCGAAGGGGAGCCAGACTTAACTGTATTCGCTGCTCCCATGATAATGGTACTGCTTAGTTGAGGGAAGACCGAAAAGTCTGAAATGGCCTTTTTGCCTGGTGAACCATCATTATCAGCAAAATGCAACTTTGGGTTTTAAGAAGTGATTTACAGTCTGATAAATCTCTTTGGATGCTTGTGAGGACTGGGAGATCCTATCAGCAAAGTCCTCTAACCTAGCTCTTCTGATTGCATGCTGGTATTTTTCCAAAGCTTTTATAGATGGCCTTCTTCCCTTTATCATATTGGGATTTCCATTTTTTTCCCTCTCTTACATTCCTACTTTAGCACCCTAATCTCTGGTGTGAACAATCTAGCACTGGTTCAGGACGACGTCTGTCGTTTTCTTAGGATGAGCGCCTCCAGTGCCGACTCTATCCATTCCTCAGAAGCCAAGTAAACGGTGGGCGGCATTCCCATCCTGACTCAGAACTGAGTTTTACTTTGCATCAAGGGGGCATTCCATGGGTGATGCATTGGCATTCCTATGCAGCCACCCAGGGGTTTTGACGCAAATCCCAATCTTGAAGGAATCGTAGAAAGAGATTTGTGCCAAAATCCCGCTCCTTCTCGAGGCAGGGGTAACAAGGAGAAATGTTTTAATTTCTCCTATTTTCTCACTTTGTGTGTGCTGAATTGTAAAGCACACATACAAAGTGAGAAAAGCCTGAAAGTATAGTTCCAGATGTGTTCCAGCACAAAAACGATGTTGTCCACATTGCAGACACCCTGGCACTATGGCGCAAGGAAGTGGGTGTCTGCGTTTGCTCGTGGCAGCCAGCGCAGAGAGAGAGGAGAACAGAGCCACAGCTCAGTAGATATGACCCTGGTCTGTTCTCTTTCTTTCACGCAACTCGCAGTAGTATGTAAACGTGGGTCAAAGCCCATAACATACCATTCCAATCCCCCAGGCACGCAGCGCTATATACGAAATGATAACGTCACTGCGAAAGAATTGAATGTATTAAATCACCTGGCATACAATGACCATTTTGTTTGGCTATCCAAACGACAATTACAGATTTTGTGTGTCATTCTCTTTAAAGCATCCTTCACCAAAGGCATTGATTTTCTGCTTCCAGCGTCTTACCTGTTCCTGCAGCCTCAGTTATAGAGTCCCCTGGCAGCCAGAAGTGTCAATCAGAGGCCGCCTGTATCGAGAGCGGCGCTCCCTCGAGGGCTGCAGACTCCAGTAACAACCACCCCTGCGGCTGGCAGCAGCTCTGCGGAGGGAACTCAATACAGCGAGGAACATCCAATCACCCCGCCCTGGCGATAAATGGCAGAGAAAGCTATCGTGTTCTCAGCTCTGTCTGACCTCAGATGGGTGAAGTCTTCTGAAATCGGCCCGACACACGCAGCGCGCGTCGCAGCCCCAGTGATGAAGCACAATTTAGTGAAGACAGAAGAAAGCAGGCTGCGGAACTAAAAGAGTAAACGAAGGAACAGACCGATTTCTGGGGAGGATCACACGTGCATGGTGAGATAATATCCGGAGGGTCAAAAAAGGTTGAAGTCATTATGGAAGGAAGAAAACGGAAGAAGAAAAAAACCTGCTCGTGTTTTGGAGGTGCAAATATTAGCACCAAATACGCACGCGTCGTTTCCACGCATGACAGAAATCCTGCGTTCATATATGACATTAATTTACTCCACGTGCGTTCTAGCTTTTCATGAATTTTATGAATTTCAGATCTTTTATTGACATAATTGGGTTTTAATTGTTCTCCTGTTTGATCTTTTTCATAATAATCGCATTCTGAGTTGCCAGTAATACATTTTATGAACTGTAATTCAAAAAATGAGCACAGTAGGGTTTGCACCGAAATGTGTACAAGTCGAGATAATGTCCGTTACGAGGTGGCGTTTGTCCATATTTGCCTTCTCCATTTTAGTGTTGTAGGTTCAAGAGCACAAGAATAAGACGCACATATTCATCCACCAGTCTTTGTGAATTGGGCCCTAAGGCATTGATTACCAACGTGTATGGGATATTGTATGGCATTCTGCTCTTCATCTCTGCTGCCCGGTGTTCCCACACCGCATGAACAATGGATCTGAACTTACTGGCTGGTAAGTTTGGCTGGTAAAATCACAAGAGGCTTTGCATTCTCGCCCCACCCCCCTGCCTTCACCCACGCCCCAAAGGGAAGCCGCTGCTCCCACCTACTCTTGCTCAAAGCAGGTGGTAAGCAGGCACATTAAATCCCTCGAAATAAGGGAGCACTGTGCAGAATTTTGCACAGGTCGTCACAGTTGTTCCCCATTCAATGGGGATTTAACTCAACAATAGTTAGACTTCCACGCAGAGATACCAGCCTTTAGCCCTAATTGCTGGGTCTAGTGGCTCATAGTACTGGAGGGCCATGCGTTCATCCTCAGTCACAGGTTCAAATCCTGGCGGGCCCATTCAGCCTTTCCTCCTTCTAAGGTCAATAATATGAGCACCATTGAGTTAGGTAACAATAAACATCTGTTATTCAGCACCAAGATACTCATCTGGGTGAGTGTGCGCTTTACAAATACGCATTTTAAGTTACTAATTCTGTTCACTGAGAATCTCCTGCTGCAATTCCTCCAACTCATAATCAAGGCCCTATTGTTTAAATGCAAAAAAAGTGGATTGATTTCTGGGGAATGAGGTAAATCAAGAGGAAAATCAACAAGTGGAATATCCTCTCCATCCTATTCTATACATCCATTGTGGTGGAAATTCCGCCAATGGATTTGTCTGGGGATATACTACTTTCTTCAGATGTCAGAGGATGCTCCACTGTAATCAAGCTATAAAATAGATCCATAGTAACTAAAATTGAACGAAGATAAGAGTCATGATGCATAACAATATTTTACATTAGCAAAACAAGTGCAGTTGACTTTGCAAATACAAAGTATTAGATTGCAATGCAGAAAAGTGCAAAGTAATTCACAATTGGCATTACATATTGCAGTGCACAGACTGTAAATGTTTGCAAGTCGCATGGGAAAAGGTGGTAGTCACAAAGAGTTCCTCCCTCTTTGGCTCACAGTGCAATGTAGAAATGCTGGGTCGCAAAGCATGCACAGTAGGTAGTAACCACACGCAAATTGCAATCTGGCGATTTCTGGTGGCATGTGAAGGTTACAGATATTGGGAGGAGGAGATAGTGAGAGGAGGAGCCAACATGCTCTCCCTTAGGGTTGATTCACACTGTCCAACTACCCAGAACATTGTAGCCTACTGGGACAGGAGTCTCAGTGTCAGAATGTGAATGATGGGTTGGAGGTCTGATGTCTCTTTCAGGCCTCCATTCCAACATATCTACTATTTCCAACGAGGCGTAGAACTAATTCCCACCCTATCAGTATTAATGTGGTGTGTGAGGTGTACCTCAATGCAAATAGTCCCATAGTGTTCGGGAGTATTTGAGAACCTTTCATACCACAAGAGGCGAGGGTGCTTGTATCACACGATGAAGTGTTGCTCTTCAAGCAGTCTCTTCGGCCATCAGTCCCAACAGCTATTGCATCATTGTCGAAGGGAGATCAGTGCTCGAATCCTAATCAAGTGGTAGGAAACAAGATCCCTGGTTGCAATCAGTGTCATTTCAAAGACGAGCCATAGAAATATACCCTTCTGTCCACAATAGTAATTTTGGGGCGATTCTCCGCATCAGCTTTTACAATCCTCCACAAAAGATAATGTGGGATCTACAATGCTAAGCTTTTTCAATTCTCATACAACTTGCTTTGAAGAGTTATCACTTGTGCTGGTCGTTCAGTGAACAATTGAGTACTTTTCCCCTGCTGCATCCTAAATGATTCTATCCCAACAAAGAAATTATGTGGAATTCGTTTTATTCTGAACAAGCAAAGGGCACTTCCAAGAATTCATTCACTACAGTAAAAGTATATGCTCAGATAGGTCCTGGCAGAGTGTCCATATGCTACCCTGCTCCTGATATTATCATTCTGGCAGACCTTGCATCTTTTCTTTTCATGGGAACCTATCTCATAGTTGCCCTGAATGGTGGAAAACAACATTTGGGTGTTGCTCCCTCGTCTCTGCAGGTGAAAGGGGTGCACTCCAAACATACATATGCCCTTAATAGTGCAGGCTTTTGCCCAGAAGGCTAAAACACTTCGGTAATGCGACATAAGGCAGCAGCCTTTGGCTACCACCATATAATGATGTCAAATTACTGAAAAGGCCCACAGACAGCCCATTTACAGAATACGAGGAGACCTGCAAGAAGAAGTGTTATATGTTGCATGGAGCACTGAAAATCCTATCCAGGCTATGATGCTGCTGGCATTTAATCGAACATGATTAACAGTGTGTGTGTGTGTACGTTTTTTTACGCACAAAATGCTCATAACTCGGGCACCTCACCCCCTCAGTGTGTTATATCATATTTGGATGCAGCTGGAAATAGGGGGCTCCTTCTTAAGCGTTGCCCATGTTTCTATCCCCAAGTCACAACTCTAGTGACTGCCCTGCATGACTCTTATTAATATGAATTTTAAGACACTACAGATATTATGGGATGCGTCATCACCATGAGATCACCATGAGATCAGACAACACACTGACATTAACTAAACCGCTGTTGGTTTTCTCAGAACCATGACTCCTGGAATTAGGATAGTTCTTGACACCAGCGTTTCAGTTTACCTTTCAATTCCTGGAAGCTCTGGGCATTTGAAAAGAGAAAGGAAAGTGCCGGAAGGAGAACACCACTTTGGTGGGCATTCCATTGTGTCAAGAATATCGTGGTTCACAAATATTGTGTCAAAAACATTGTGATGTCAAAAATATTGCGGGATAGAATATAGGCAGTAAGAATATTGTCTTTATAGTTATTAAATATATATTTTATTAAATATAACTGTATCTCATATTGTTTTATTTAATTAGTTGCAAAAAATATAAATTTTTAAGTTGTTTAATAAATATTGGTTATATTAGTATTATAAGTGTTCAGTACTATAAAAAAATTCTGTTTAAGTTGATTTTGCATAGTTTGTACGTTTTTAGATTAAATTGTTATTTTTTTAAATTTAATACAAATTGTTAATTTAGTAGCAAGTTGTTAAGTTTGTAGGAATTATGGTGGGACATTTTTTAAAGTGTAAATTATTGTTTTTAATTCATAATTACGTTTTTATGTAGTTTAGTTTTTAATTGTGTATTAATTATTTAAATTAGATCATTTATTAATCGGTATTCTAATTATGAGTAGAACTGTGTTAATTGGTTTATCAGCTTAATAAATAAATTGTGACAAATATTTTTACATTTACTGTTTTAATTATATGTATTTTCTTAAATCTTAAATATGATTACATAATATTAATTTTTTCCAATTTTTAGTTTTTATTTGTAATATAACATTTTTATTTTCATATTTAATTATATTTCTTTTGTATTTAATGAATACATTTATGTTTTTAAATATGTTTGCTCTTCTAAATTTTATCAATATGTAACTATTTTATAAAAAAAAAAAATAGGACTGTGAATACGAAATCTGACCCCTTGAGAAGTCTACGCTTTCTCTATTTTGAAATATTGGAGTTGGAATAGTAAATATAACCCCTCCAAAGTTCAACCCTTTCCCTACTGTTGCTTAGAGAGGGGTGGGGATAGTAAATCTAACCTCTCCAAAGTCCAGTACTTTCCCTTTTATTGCTATAATTGGAGTGGGTATAGTAAATCTGCTCCCCCCCCTCCAAAGTCCAACACTTTCTCTACTTTTGCTGATGTTAGAGTGGGAATAGTAAATCTACCCCATCTACGTTTGCTTATGATGGTGTGGCAACAGTAAATCTGACCCATCCAAAGTCGAACACTTTCCCAAATGTTGCTCAGGTTGGAGTGAGAGAAGTCAATCTTAGCACTCTGTGTATTTTTTTATTTAGATTTTTTAAAGTTGTTTAAATATATATTTTTTTGTTTAAATTCAACTATTAGTAACATTTATTTTGTAAACGGATTTATTTATATGTTGATTAATTTTTGTACTGTTATTGTGTGCATATTGTTTAATATTATAATTAATTTGTAGTAGTATTTGTTATTATTTATATTTGAATACATTTTAAGTAATTTTGTTATTTGTAGTTATTTTAAAGGTATATATTTTATTTTATGCTCATGCTATGCATTGTTTTGTATATTGTTATGTAATATAATTCTTTAAGTTAATATACGTGTATGGTTAATATAGTGTCCGTTTATAATAGTTACAATTCAATATACTTATCCATTTTATGGCAACATTGTGGCCTTCTATATTTTGTAGTCAATATTTTTGACTTTGCATACAAAGTATGTGTAGTTGCTCTTTGGTTTCTCAGTATCTTTTTTGGCAATATATTTTATTGTCGCTATTTTCCTCATGCCAGAGTAAGAAGTTTGCTATCGCTCTAAGTAAAGTAAAAGGATAAAGGCAGTCATGAATGTGTAGAACCGACTCAAACACACCCTAAAGAATCATTCGCTTCAAGGCTGCCATTATTACATTCGGTCCCTCTGAGAAGAGGTGGTGCTAACATCAAAGTGCTGCAGCTGCTGACTAACTTGACTGAGACAAATTGCACTTTCTTTGAGAATTGTTTCTCTCTCCCTCTCTCTCTCAGGAGCGAACTGACACCCCCTTCCCCCATGGTGTGGGGGGGCCAGTCCCAAGACATAAAGGGGGTCCACATCAGTCAGACATCAGTCAACCCCCACTTCAAAGGCACATCTGGGTATAACCACTGCAGGTCTGGCCCTACAAAATCAGTACACTACTGGACCTGGGAAGAACTATGCTGGAGTTAAGACTTCTGTGCTGTAAGGATTGCCTTTGCCTGGACTGACTGTTCTGAATAACTGCTTATCTGCTTTTCTGAGCTATCCTGCTGCCTGTTGATCTCTGCCCTGCTGAGGAGAAGGACTGGACCCTTCTCACTTGAACCCAGACTGACTCCAAGGGCTTGCTGGCTTGCCTCCTGTTTCTTAAGTCCCAGGGACAGAAAAGACTTCCTGCAATTCTGCTGGGGCTACTGGACTCTGCCGTCTGTTAGTCCTATCCTTGACAGATGTGCTTCCTCCAGTCCTGAGCCTCAGAAGTGGATTCTGCAGCTGGTTTTCAACAAAAACGATGCATTATCACCATTGCACCGGTTGGAGCGGACTCATCGCCCTTTGGTGTCGACACAGAGGCTGTTCGACAACAGCGGTTCTACAGCCTGCACGTCCTGATGATGATACTCTGCGTGCTGTGGCAACAAATGGTGGACGCAATACTGAATCAATCAAATATTCAAATCAATTCAATTCAATTACTTCATTTGGATAAAAAACATATCCATAAAAGAGCAAATGGCATTACAGCAAAAAACACACAAGTTCCTATTAGTCATAAAACCATTGTGTAAAACCAATACAATAAAATATTATTCATACAGTGCACATCGTACGGCCAGCGAAAAATGTAGTTTTCAAGAAAGCTCCTACACGAAATACCAAACCATCCTCTTCCAAGTTAAGGATAGTCCTATACGCAGCTTCAAGGTGAACAAATACATTTTTTTTAAAAGGTGTTAAAAATGATTTGGTATACTGTATACAGAACTTACAGAAGAATAAAATATGTAGTGTAGTTTGCCCAGTCTGACCGTCACACAGGAATGGAAAGGATTCTAGATTAGCATGAAAACCAAGAGGGAAAGTGAGTAAATATTTCACTGTGCCAGCCCTTAGACAGAAAAGGAGTCCCCGCTCACAACAGCCTATACGTTTTGTAAGATAGCTGACCAACTGATAATAAGTTTTCCTAATAGACATGAAAGTGACTACAGTTGGTTTTCTGGACTCCTTAACAAGTCTATCCTTAATATATTACATATAAATTGCCGATCAGAGATCTTTTTTACTTACTGTATCTATCTCATGTGGGCTTTCAAATCTGTGTCCATATTTAAGCCTGCTTAAACTCGATCTCATCTCAGCCAGCCAAGGAATGTTCATTCACTTTTCACACTTGAGGCAATCTCTTATAAAAAAAAAATTGTGAGGGTCACTGCTGCATTTTTCCAGATGGTTAGCCAAAACAGAGCAGGGCGAGCCTTTATATAGTCTTCAATATAGTGTAAGTTAAATTTGCTATGACAAGCGCATTGAGAGATAGGGGCCCCCAGGAGTTTCCGGCAGAACCTGTTTTCCTTGTACTGGATGTTACAACTCTTTGAGAAGCCCCACAGCTCTGCGCCATAGGTTGCAGTAGGTATACACTGAGATTTAAAGATTTTTAAAATAGCTAAAATGACCCCCTGCCTCCTAGTTTATGGGAGGCTAATAACCAAATTATTAGGTTTGAAAAACTTGTTACTGCAGAATATATTCTGCAGTATACCACATGATCAGACCATGAACTCTTGGCAGCAAAAACCAGCCCCAGGTAGGGATAAGTGATAGTGCATTGTAAACTTTGATTGCCCACACAAATGGAGTTTAAAGAGTGCTTCCTCGGCCCACAAGCCATAATAAAAGACTTTCTTTTAAATTGGTGCCTAGGTGTGTTTTGTAGGTCTAAAGAGGCCATAAAATCAACCAAACCCTGAAATAAAAGGCGTGGGGCATTATATGTGCGACCCATTGACCCATTAATACTTCATCATCGGCATATAACAGGGCTGGGAGTGTATTGCCATTGATTCTCGAGACATTATTAGTGAGCGCTATCAGGAATGGGTGTTAATTATTAATATATAAGATAAAAAGTAGTGGGGCCAGAGCACATCCCTGCCTGACCCCTCTACAGGCGGTCATTAGAAACCTCCCCACCAGTGTTGATCCTGATCGAGCATTCAAATTCCTATACTGATATGCTAAAAAGTGTACTAAAACCTCATCCAACCCATATGACCGATTAACATAATCAAAGGCTGAAGTCAAGTCGAATATATTGGTGACCGCTGCACAATAGCATATTTCCCCAATATTAGGTTGAGGTTTAAACATTGTTTGAGAGTTCTTACCTTACTCCTAAAACCTAGTTGAAATGGTTGTAGGATAAAATTATCTTCAGTCCATGTTTTAATCTTATTATATAAAACTCTCCCTAAGATTTTCAGAGTGGTGTCAATCAGGGAAATGGTTCTGTAACAACCAGATTGGGAGCGGTCACCCTTTTAAAAATGTGAACAATAATACTAGTTGACCAGGTACTTGGTAACGGAGCATTGGTTAGATTCTTAAAAACATTTAGCAAAAGCGGGACCCAACAATCTGGTTTGTGTTTAATGAGGTCAATAGGTAACCCATAAGGGCCTGAAGCTTTATTACCCAGGCTCAGGTGTATAGCTTCCTCAACTTCAGGTAGGGATATTGATATCCCTGTAGGTGATGGGAACTGTAGTACATAACTATCCACTCTAATCTTTTTAGAATACTACTAGTTCATTCACAGAATGCTTTTATCCTTATATTCCATGTTTGCCTGTAATTCTGGATTCTGTTCCACAGCAGTTACTGGTTATTTCCTTGGTGGAGAGTCCGCTCTTGTCTCTTCCTGTGATCTTAATAAAGGACTTCCTACTTACTCCATGGATGCAGTACGACTTATTTACAACAATCTTTAGCGACGATTTTGATAACCCACTGCGCAGCTGAGCACCGTCTATCAAGTGTAAACTTCAAGCGTATAAGAGCGGACAAGAGTATTCGTCAACTCCCTGCCAAGACTTAAGACTGACATACGGAGCACACATAAGGAGCAGATTAATATTCTAAACAGAGGTGAGCCGAGCTACGCTCCGATCTTGATGTGTGTTGTTTTAAGTAAAGTCTTTGCCTTCACAATAAGAAAGTTGCTGTAGTCAACACAACTTGTGTATTTGAGGCAGGCAGCGGGTAGTTTGCAACGTACAGCATTGGATAGCACAGTGTTGTGAGCTATACTTTCAAGCAACGCTAACTTTCAGGTTTGAAACGTTTGAGTTTGTCACCAGCATTCCTTACCACGCAAGACTCACCGTTAATGGCAGCCGCGATCTGCCCTTTCCAACTCTCACCATCCTTATGATGACATCACAGAATCTTCAGAGGAGTTGGTGAAGTGGCCATCGTGACACACTTCTAAAACCTTATTCTTCGGATTCTTCTAAGGAAACGTCAGCTCTACAAATCGAGCTCTTCCGACTTCATGTCGCTGACGTCTTCACGCAGGTCGTATACACTAGCGGCCATCTTGAGTCATTTCTACAGTTACCGTAGCAACACAACAACTCTGTATGCAGGCAAGAAGAGCTTCTCTTCAGGAAATCGTTTTGGCACATCTTTTCTGTCAATCTCCTCGGCGATACACACGCCCGTAGTGTATCAAATACGTGTGGTGTTTTTTTCTTTTCTTTTTTCTTCCAGCACTGCTTCAGCACATTTTGCCTTCCTTCTTCAGCGATGCACACGTCCATGGTGTATCAGATTCGGCTACTCCTGCATCCACAGGGTGTAAGGTACTTTGTTGAATTCTGCACATTATTCATAGTTCTACTAAAATATTTGGCTGTTATATTTTGTTATATTTAGATTAACTGTCCAAAAGAGATTTACATTTTTTTTTCTTCCCTATTTGTTGTTTCTTTGGGTAACAGCTTCACAAAATTGCTCTGTGGTCCTTCCTCCAAGTTTTCTGTCCCATCTCGGACAGCCAAGCATATCATGGAAAGATTGGTTCCCAATGTTTGAAAATTATCTTGATGCCCTAGATGCGCAAGAATATTCACATAAAAGGAAGAAAGCGTTACTTTTAAGTTCTTTAGGCAAAGAAGGCCAACGTTTTTTTTGCTTTCTTCCTCAAGCTCTCCAGGCAAATGGACAGGCACTTCCAGATGAGTACAAAGAAGTAATTTGTTGATTAGAGGTTAGATACTCCAAAGAGGAAAATCTTGTTATGAATAGATTCAAATATTATACTAAAAGTAAAAAAACTGGTGACTCAATCGATGGTTATGTTTCAAGACTAAGAGAAATGTCTGTTAAATTCAAGTTTGGAAACATGACGGAAGAACTAATCAGAGACCAACTGATAGTCCAGTGTAACAACAAAAAGATCCAAGAAAATCTTTGGGCAGCAAAGAACCCTAATCTGCAAACAGCGATAGAATTATCTAAAATAGTAGAACAGTCTGAAGGGAGCTAAAGAAAAGGTCATCTTCAAATGATGTTAATGAGGTCTGAATCGAAGAGTCATTGGACCTGGCTCAGAATGATGACGATCAGAGTGAGATTGCAGCAGTCAAGAATAAGAAGATGGTTAAGAAAACTTTTCCACCAAATCTATAAACACTTCAAATATTTACAAATGTTAAAATGTGCAATAGCTGCGGGAGTACTGTACACTCGTCTGATTCAAAGTTTTGTTTTGCAGCCAAACAGGAGTGTTCAAAATATGGTCATGTGGGACACTATGCCAGAGTCTGTAGAGGTAAACCTCATTCTAGCGTAGCTTATGTACAGAGTTCCACACAGGTTGTTGATGAAAATGATAAAATCTTAGTTTTTGAGTCAGCTTTATCATTTGAACAAGAGGAAGACAAACGCAGAAATAGACCCAAAGCCTTATTCACAGTTAATGGTCTAGACATATATCTAATGGTTGACATTGGCTCAAAGTACAATATAATTCCTAATTATTTGTTCCAAAAGCAGTGGGGCACCAGACCACTTCTTCCAAAGGACATCTCTCCGGGGGGTTACCAAGGGGAGACTATAGTCATATTAGGTTACTTTAAAGCGCACATCACATTCTCCCATAGACACCTTCAAGGCAAAATGTATGTGTCTGAATCTGGACAAGCCATTCTTGGTAGGGTCCATCAGTACGACCTTGGAATAATTGTCAATCCTCGTTCTACTCCACAAGTCATGATCATTGAAGATGGAGACTTAGACAAAATCCTCACTGAGGCTAGCAGTGTATTTAGAGAAGGTTTGGGTCAACTTAAAGGATATTATCATCATATTATATTAAAAAAAGGTTCAATTCCAGTGCAACACAAGGTTAGGCGTGTCCCTATTGTTGTCAAGGAAGAAGTCAAGGGGCTCATTCAGGACATGCTGGCTACCGGAGTTATAGAACCTGTAGAGGCTTCTCCATGGATTTCTCCCATTGCCGTCACCAAGAAGTCGGGCGGCAAGCTCTGGATCTGTGTGGACTTGAGGTCTTGAAATCAATGTGTAGTCGCAGACACTTTTCCTGTACCCAACATTTCAGAATTAGTTACCACTTTGAAAGGTGCAAAGGTGTTCTGGATCTTAGGAGTGCATACCACCAAATCAATTTACACAAGGATTCAAAGCACTTGACTGCTTTTATCACACCCTATGGTATATTCCAGTTCACAAGCCTTCTTTTTGGCCTTAATTCTGCAGCTAGTGTTATCCAGAGAATGGTGTCCAACATCTTTGAAGGGGTGGATAATACTGTCTAGTTTCAAGATGACATTTTGGTTTATGATCAGTCAGTTGAGCAACACAACACGACTCTCAAGATAGTATTAGACAGACTGTCTTTAGCGGATCTCACACTATGTAAGGAAAAATTTAAGTTCTTAGTCATTCAAATTGACTATTTAGGATACACCATTAGTGCTTTTGTTGTCAAACCGAAAACAGATTTATGTTGTGCCATTCATTCAGCACCTCAACCCAAAGACAATGACCAATTACGTTCTTTTATGGGTCTCATTGAGTATTACTCAAAATTTGGTAACATTTTTTCAGACAAAACATCATGCATGAGGTCATTACTTAAACAAGGGGTGAGTTTTTCACGGAGTGTTCAACACCAGGAATGGTTTGAAAATATCAAAAAAGGAATCTGTAATGCTATGGTCTTATCGCCTTTTGATGTTTACAATTAATCTATTTTACCAGTGGATGCAAGTGCTACTGGCCTTAGAGCTATGCTTTCTCAGCTCAAAGATGGGTCTGAATACACAGTTGCCTTTGCGTCTAGGACATTAACTGATGATGAGAAAACGTATTCAGTTATTGAAAGGAAAGCGCTAGCTGCTTTCTGGGGTGTAGAGTATTTCAGGACGTACTTGTGGGCATGAAGTTCCTTTTAAGAACAGACCATAAACCACTACTCAAAATTCTCTCTCCTGGGGGCACTGGTAAAGGGTCAGCTAGACTTGCTAAACTTGCCTCAAAACTTCAGCAGTTTCAATATTCCATTGAATACATCCAGGGGTGGGAGAATGTACAAGCTGACTGCCTTTCTACAATGTCTCTGGATTGGCATACTGTTCTCGATCCATGTGTTTCTGAATGTACTGATGATATTGCTGTGGCTTCTATTGAGGATGCTGTGTTTGTCGATGAGGGTGCTTTCGAGAGTGGTGACTGGGAACGTGAAATGAATGCTGATCACATTCTTCAAGAAGTCATCAAACTTCTTTGACTTGGTTCTAGGAGAGAGAGTTGTGTTCCAATCTCGGTCAGACCCTATGTCAATGTTCTTGATGATCTTTCTCTCATTAATAACAACATTTTAGTCAAAGAAGAGAAATTCATACCTCCTTTTGGTTTTAGGGATAAACTTTTAGCCTTAGCGCTTGAGAGCCATCTGGGCAAGACTTTTACACAACGTCGGCTCAAGAACCATTTCTGGTGGCCAGGCATGGATTCTCATGTAGTTGAGTGGGTGGAGAATTGTTCCATTTGTAGAGAGGGTGAAAAAAGGCTCAAAGTAGGACCTAAATCTGTTGATGCACATATACAGAATCCAGGTACATCCTGGCATAGCATCGGTCTGGATTTTATTTGCCCTGTGGGTGAACTACATGAAAAGGACAAATTTGCCATTGTCGTGGTTGACATTTAATCTAAATGGTTAGTTGTTGAATTCACTAACAATGTTACCACTGAGAGAACTATCAAGTTCTTAGGTAATCTGTTTACGGATGAGGGTATCCCTTAGGTCATTATTACAGACACCGGCACACAACTTACCTCCAAGGAGATGCAAACATTTCCAAAGAGTTGTGGTGTTTCCCGCCATCGCACTTCATTACACTACCCCCAAGGCAATGGAATATGTGAGAGAGCAAACAAAGTAGTCAAAGGTATTATACAAATGGCCTCTGCAAATGGATCTGTGGTGCGTAAAATGGTTAATGAAATGCTGTGGGCCTATCGCACAAGTCCCCTGGTTGATGGTCAGATTTCTTCTTTTCAACTTATGACAGGACGAGCTCCCGGCTTGAAACTTGTACCTGCTTGGATGAAACAATTGGTTACTATACAAACTAAATGTTCAGTCTTGCCTTCTTCTACAAAGGCACAAACTAAATGTTCAGCCTTGCCTTCTTCTACAAAGGTGTCATGTCCTTTCATTCTGGGTGACCTTGTCAAAGTTAAAAGTGGTGGAGTTGGGAAGGGGTTGTCCAAATTTAAGGGGCCCTTTACTGTCAAGAAAGTACTTGATCATTGTGTGATTCTTAATATTGGTGAATGTTGAAATTTCAGACGAGTGGCATTGTACAAAGGGGGTGTTACAACTTATGCTAAGAACAAGCCCTCTTCTGCTCTCTGTAGTGGTTATTTGTTAGTTCAAACACCTGTTGAGACCACGCCTCTAGTACCGACAAGTGAATTTCGTAACGGGGGAGTGATGATGCTCCTATGTCTGGAGATCACTCTATGTTGATGTCACATTTACCTTCTGATGGCATTGCTCTTAATCGTGCTCCAAGATATCGCAGACCACCAACCTGTTTACAAGATTTTGTCTGTTGAAACTGTATATTGTACAAGTTTTTATCTGTTAAGATTATTTACAAGATTTTAATGCTTGGCTTTCTTTTGATTATTTTCTTTTCGTTTTTTGCTATTATTGTGTAATTTTAGTTGCTTAACAATAGAAAGAAAGAAGATGTGTAGTACATAAGTATCCGCTCTAGTCTTTATAGAATACTACTACTTAATTCACAGAGTGCTTTTATCCTTATGTTCCATGTTTGCCTGTGATTCTGGGTTCTGTTCGTCGGCCGTTACTAGTTATATCCGTGGTGGAGAGTCCGCTCTGGTCTCTTTCTGTGACCTTAATAAAGGACTTCCATCTTACTCCATGGATGCAGTACAACTTATTTACAACAGGAACTCTAACAGATCTTCGTCATGTGTTGGAGCTGTATGTATCATAGAAAAGTGAGCTTCCCAAGGCTCACTGGTTATATTAGAGATAATCAGAGTTAGTGATTGTCCCATTGCTCTCATATCTTTAATGGGAACCCAAAATATTTTTTCCTTCTTTAAACTAGCTGCATCAGCAAGGGCATCTCATTGTTCATTTAGTAGTTCTTTCTTCCTCTGGGAAATAGCTAGCTTATATTTCTTTCCTAAAGACTGAATTGTAAGATGACACCTCGGATTAGTGGATAGGGCCTTGCGTAACTGACTATTTATCACTGAACAGTCGCTATTAAAACATCTATTTCCGTGAGGTGTGGCGACAGCAGGTTTCGATAATGCAGATTTTATAGCTTTGCAAAGTTTAGTGAATGCACTAATTACCTCGGGATTAGCTTCCTGCGATATCAGGCAGAAGTTGATCAATCTCAGATTATCCCTACCAACCATATGAAACAAATCAGCGCTATTAACCCCTCGCCACACTAATCTTAATTTATCTGTTGAGGGTACCAAATTCCTAGCACCACATTCTGTTTTATACATGGGCCTGGGGGACAGTCTCAACACCACTTTGATTGGATTATGGTCGCCGTGGTGTGGAGGAACAACCTCAGATTTCAGTAAAAGTCCACTAGACTGGGAGAGATTAAGATATAATCAATAGTAGTGGCACTTCTCCTTCCTCTGAATGTTGGTTCAGATAAATTTGTATTATTGGTAACTGCAGCAATATCCACAAAATTACTCAAATCATGAGTTCGCAGAAACTCCATCAGCTCCACACCCCTGTGGCAAATGTGACCTCTGCTGCTGGACCTTGGGATGGCAGCCTCCATTAGGGAGTTTAGCATTAAAATCGCCCCCAAAAAATGCAGCTATTTTGTCAAAACCATTCAAGTTCTTTAGGGTGGTGACAAAGTCAAACAAGTAAATGAAATTTGTGTTGGGGGAGCTATGAAAATCATTTGTATGAAAATTAAACAAATAGATAGATAACTCCCCTTTTGTATTGTAGAGCTTGAAATGTATCACTTTGTGTGTGTAAAATCTTAATTTATCTGTTGAGGGTACCAAATTCCTAACACCACATTCTGTTTTATACATGGGCCTGGGGACAGTCTCAACACCACTTTGATTGGATTATGGTCGCCGTGGTGTGGAGGAACAACCTCGGATTTCAGTAAAAGTCCACTCGACTGGGAGAGATTAAGATATAATCAATAGTAGTGGCACTTCTCCTTCCTCTGAATGTTGGTTCAGATAAATTTGTATTATTGGTAACTGCAGCAATATCCACAAAATTACTCAAATCATGAGTTCGCAGAAACTCCATCAGCTCCACACCCCTGTGGCAAATGTGACCTCTGCTGCTGGACCTTGGGATGGCAGCCTCCATTAGGGAGTTTAGCATTAAAATCGCCCCCAAAAAAATGCAGCTATTTTGTCAAAACCATTCAAGTTCTTTAGGGTGGTGACAAAGTCAAACAAATAAATGAAATTTGTGTTGGGGGAGCTATGAAAATCATTTGTATGAAAATTAAACAAATAGATAGATAACTCCCCTTTTGTATTGTAGAGCTTGAAATGTATCACTTTGTGTGTGTAAAACCTTGATACTACGCCCTGCAGCAATTTCAGCCAAATTGAAAGGCCACCAAAGGGACAACCATATTTGGGAGATGGAGCTAGAACATTAAAACATTCGAACCCTTCAAGATATATGTCTTTAGTGGCCCAGGTTTCCTGGAACATGATCATGTCCTGCTGCCTAACTAGCTCTAGCCAATCTACTAAGCCTATTTTGGATTGCAGGCCAGCAACATTCAAAGTAAGTATATTCAGATCTAAATTATCACAAGCCTTAGGGACGGATGTAGCATCTTGTTCACGCATCTTGATTTTATACGATGGACATATAAAGGTTTGATCTACCCCATTGGTCAAAGGGGGCAGCTGTAGTCAATCCTGAGTAGCTAAATCAGACAGTGATGTACATTTATTTTGAACAGCTAAAAAGACAGGCTTGTTTAAAGAACATCTGGGGGTTGGTTTATAAAAGTAGCCCAATGGGAGAGACAACATTTTTGATGGATTGGGGATGGGGTCTCCTGACTCCTCAACAGTGTCCTTACCATTAATGGTCTACAAAAATTAATGTAGACTTCTATATTCTTAGGTGAGTCACCTACCCACCCCTCCCTTTGTACCATTATTATCTCTTTTGCATCTAAAACATTAAACCTCTTATTGTTAGACAACCAGTCCACACATTTGTTCCTTAATTGATCCCAGGTTTCCCTCTGCTCCTTTTTGAGGGTAGGTACTCCTGCCAGCTCCCAAACATAGGGGCAGGCTGCCGGTGGCAGTCCCAGCACATCTGTATTAGGTCTAAGATGGATCCTGCTCAGTAGGTCAGATGTACTACTACTAAAAGTACCCATATTTGGTTGATAACCATTCGATCTATTAATAGGTTCGAGTATAAGAACAGGGGGAACAAATTAATCAACCCCAGCTGAAGTTAGAAGACCGTCGTTTGGAGGGAGAAGTTTTGGCGCTGTATTGACCATGGAAAGGAAGAACTCCCTTAATTGGGTGCATGTTTTACAGGAGGATACAACTAGAGGATCAACAGGTGGTGTGCACTTGGCGGTATAAGATGAACTGCCTTTAAACAAAACATTAGAAGAAGGGGTAGGCACCCCAACAGGCACAACATTTGATTGGACTGTCTCTTCCCGATGACTGAGTCTACTTGGTCCAATGTCCAAATGTTCCAAATTGTCCAAACGCTTCCATAGAGATGTAAGTTTCATGTCTATCAAGTCACTTATCCGAGAGCATATAATGTTAACAAAAGCTTCCCAAAGGTATGTAACAACGGGGATGACTCCATCTGAGTGCAAATAGAATGGCTAGTCTTTCCACTCAAAGTTGGTACCGAAGGACTAATGCTAGATGATGATTGTATCCTGGAGGACAAACTACTGTGGGATGTACTGTACATAGAGGGTGTTTCCTTTTGGTGCAAACAGACTTCCCTGTCTTCCTTTTGCGTTTGGTGGCCAAGGCAGGTACAGTTGCTGATGCACCATTAATTGGCTGTGTCTCAGGCCCTGCAGTACCAGGAGTACCCCCACTAGGAATCGATGCATTTTTAGAGCTAACCACCAGATGCAAGAGGTCACTGGGTGTGATGGTAGGTGCAGGGTCAACTGCTACCCGCCCAGGTGCAGAACCAGTCTGTACTTCTTCGCTTCCCAAGGGCAGTCTGGCCTCTGTTAAGTCAATCTCATTGGACACGATGTTAACCACCCTCTCCTGCATGCTGTCAAGAGTAACAGAGGATTGCGCAGGTGGTGAACCAGTAAGTTTCCCCATAGCAGATATTTGGCCAGATTGTTACTAATTCAATTATTGCAGATGAACACTCACTCAAGCCTCAAAGCCTCATAGCCTGGCACACCTATATCACTGGAAAGAGAGTAGGCCCAGCCCGGTCTCTGGTGGGTGCTGATAAGCGCAGACAGGTTACATTCTTGGCCTGGTCTTCGCCTGAGCACGCGCCCGGCCACTTCACACATGCATCCCGCTTAGCAGGGGCCCAGCTGAAAGGAGTACGCGCCTTCGGGCGCAAGGAGCAGATGTGCAGTGGTGGCAACAGCTGCTAGGTAGGCTGGGGCTTGTGGTCTCTGCCAGAACGGGCTCCCACGCAGCAGGGGCCCAGCTGGTAGAAGCACCTCCGGGAGCAAGGTGCGGACGTGCAGCCGCAGTAACAGCAGCTAAGTAGGCTGGGGCTTGTGGTCTCTGCAAGAATGGGCTCCTGAGCAGCAGGGACCAAGCTGTAGAAGTACACGCATCCGGGTGCAAGAAGCGGATGAGTGGCAACGGCAACATCCGCTAGGTAGGCTGGAGCTTAGGGTTTCTGCAAGAACAGGCTCCCGCTCAGCGGTGGCCCAGCTGGTAGAAGTACTCACCACCGGGCGCAAGGAGCTGACGTGCGACTGCAGCAGCAGCCACTAGGTAGGCTGGCGCTTGTGTTCTCTGCAAGAACATTCACCTCAGTCAAGGGATCTGGGTTGAATCCATTGTTCTTTTGCTCACTATGCCACTCCAATTTGGACTCAGCCATAAGCAAATCAGTCTTGACGCTGCTCCTCATGGTAACAGTCCAGCCCAAACTGCCAAGTCAGGTCCTCCCTGGACCAGAAACAAGCATCCAGGAATCAGTTTTAGGGTATTACCCCCTCCTCAGCTAGGCTAGCTTGAATCCAATGGCACAGCGAGCAAGGAAACCATGTCTCGGCATACCCATCCCAAGTAGGGTGAAAAGTGCTCTGGCAGCAAATCATGGACAACTCAAGGACAATGCATTGCCTGCATCTCAACGGAGCTCGACACCGACTCAGTGACATGACTGGATGCAGGAAATCAAAGCCCAAGGAGGAGCAGCAGATTCCTGAGGAGGAGTGTGACCTGGATCTGGAGTCTGAAATGGCTCCGGACTGCCTGTGGAAGCGCCCAACAACTTGAAAGGAGCAGTAGTGGTTACATGAGCAGGGACCAGTATCTCCTCAAATAGCCTGTCCCCAAAGAAGCTGGCAGACAGGAGGGAGGAGCAAAAACCTAAACTGTATCTTGCCAAGTTAGAGCAGGAGGAAAAGCTTACCAAACTAAAATTGAAGAAAGAACAAGCTCTAGGGTAAAGGAGGTTGGCTCTGAAGTAGAGGAAGATGTCCCATGAGCTAAACCCCATAGATATGGATATAAGAGCACTTAGAGAGGGATCCAGCAACATCAATGTTGGCAGCATAACTACAGTGTCCACTGGTGGGTCCAGAGTCAGGATCCCAAAAGATGGGGTACCCAATTATGTGGTGGGGGATGACAGAAACAAATGGCTTGCAGCCTATGAAGTGGCGTCAAGGGTGCACATGGTCCCAGAGGAGTTCTGGAGTGGTAGTTTGTAGAGGAATATGCCCACAGTGAGGAGAGACACACTCCTTACAATAGATGTAGAGGACCAGACATGCTACACTGCATTGAAGCCCATCCTAGTTAGTAAGTTTGGACTGACCCCTGAGAGGTATAGGCTTAGATTCAGGGGCAAACACAAAGAGATGATGGACAGGGCTGAAACTTTTCAGACACTCACCCCCAGTCATAGATCTGGGGTGAATCCATCATCGTTCTTTAGCTAACTTTGCCACCCCAGTTCAGACCCAGACATATACAAATCAATTTTGGCCCTGTTCCTCATGGGAAATGTTCAGCTCGACTGACAAACCAGGTCTTTCCTGGACCAGAAACAAGCATCCTGGGACTGGTTTCGGGGTAACACCCCTCATCAGCCAGGCTAGCTTGAATGCAGTGGAAAAGTGACCCACGTCTGGGCAAACCCTGTCAACTTCGGGTGAACAAAGCAAACACAAGGAGATGATGGACGGAGGGCTGAAACTTTTCAGACACTCACCACCACTGATCTATCTGGTTGAATCCAGCATCGTTCTTTAGCTCACTTTGCCACCCCAGTTCGATCCCAGCCATAGGCAAATCAATCCTGACCCTGTTCCTCATTGGAACAGTCCAGCCCAAACTGCCAAGCCGGGTCTTCCCAGGACTAGAAACAAGCATCTTGAGGGGGTTTTTGGGTAACAGTCCTCATCAGCCAGACTAGTTTGAATCCAGTGGTAAAGTGAGCAAAGTTCCCTCGTCTGGGCATACCCTGCCAACTTTGGGTCAACAACGCAAACACAAAGAGATGATGGATAGAGGGCTGAAATGTTTCAGATACTCATCCCCAGTCACAGATCTGGGGTGGATCCATCATCGCTCTTTTACTCACTTCGCCACCCCATTTCAGATCCAGCCATATGTAAATCAGTGTTGACTCTGTTCTTCATGGGAACAATCCAGCCCGAACTGCAAATCCAGGCCTTCAGGGGACCAAAACAAGCCTCCTGGGACCGGTTTCAGGGTAACACCGCTCATGAGCCAGGCTAGCTTAAATCAAATGGCAAAGTGAGCAAGGGACTGCTACCTGGGTATACCCTGCCAACTTAGTGCGAACAAAGCAAACACAAGGAGATGATGGATGGAGGGCTGAAACTTTTCAGGCACAGTTCTGGGTTGAATCCATCATCCTTCTTTAGCTCACTTCGCCAACCCAGTTCAGACCCAGCTCTAAGCAAATCAATCTCTGGGAGGGCAGGTTGGATATACAGACGCAGAGGCTGAATATATTGTCGAACAGGGGCTTCTTTATTGTCAGTTGGCACAGACTTAGGTTTTACTACAGGCTCTAGAGTTCCTTCCTCTACAGGGGTCTTCTCGGTTCTTGAAGGGTTGGCTAAGATGCTTAGTGTTGTTCTTCCCTCTTCAGTCGGAAGACAAAGATCTTGGTGCAATGTGGAATCCGTGGCGTTGGTTTCACCCGGAGGTTCAGCGAGAGGAAAGAAAAGGGAACCTGTAGTGTTTCTGCCCTGAAAATATTGCACCTTTACCTACACCCGGTAGTGCGTAGAAATATGGAAAGGATGGTGAGGGGGTCTTAGACAAGGGAGGAGAAAAGGGGGGTGTTTGGTAGTCTCAGAAAAGACTCAGAGAATGGAGGGCGGTCTAGTTACTGAAAGAACAGATAGCGTGGTTTACTAGTGCTCTATAAACAGCGATTATCACGTAGTGCCAAAATCATCCTTCCACGTGCTGAGGATTTCTCTTCGGTGTCACCACTTCCCTTCCCTTATTACACGATTCCTCCCTCCTCCTGTAATAGCACACAATTCCACCCTCCTCCCACAATAGCAAACGAATGGCAAACAGGTACGGTTTCACTCACCGGCCCCGCCGTAACTCTCCAGAGTCACAGCACGCTCTCCAGCTTCCTCCGGGGGACACCACCACTATTCTGTCCAGCGGTTGTTGGTCTCCCCCGCTTCCTTGATGTCAGGAACGCTGTCTTGACTCTCGAAGTTCAGCTCCGACTCCCGGCTCCGAGATTCGGCGTCCTCCTCCGCGTGGTCTGTTTCTTCCGTCCTTGAATCCGCCCTCAAGGTGATCCGAGACGCTTCTTCCTGGATGGTGTCTCTTTTTACTGGTGCCTCGTCTTCTGCTCCTCCCCCTGTTTCCCATCTTGGCTGTGAAGAGATAGAAGAGGTGGGTGTCTTTCTTCGTGCGTCCAGCTGGAAGCGATTACCTCGGCGTCCTAGGCGTGCGGGGATTTCTGGGCAAGGCAGTCCGGGAAAATGGTGGTTCCTGCCGGGTCCCCTCTCACACAGTCATTACCCTGTTCCTCATGGGAACAGTCCAGTCCAAACTGCCACAAACCAATAGGCTTGTTGAGCGATTCAACAAGACCTCGGAAGGAATAATTAGAGACCTGCCTGAGGAATAAGTGGGGCATCCTCTTAACATGCCTGTTGTTTCCCTACAGGAAGGTACCATAGAAGGAAGTGGGCTACAGCCCTTTTAAACATGTGTACTGACAACCTTTCAGGGGCTCTGAGTCTGGTGAAGGAAGAATGAAAGCAAGCTCACAAGAAGATTCCTCTGGATGTAGTGAGCTACATGCTGGCCTTCAGAAGCCAGATTGCTAAATTGCTGAAGCAAGCTTCTGACAACTTGGAAGCCAATCAGGCTGTGATGTAAGAGTGGTATGACCAACATTCTACTACTGTGGAATTATAGCTTGGGCAGAAAGTAAGGGTTATAGCACCTGTGGAGCCCGGGCCCTCCAGGTCTGGTGGGCTGCGCCTTATGAAGTGATTAAAAAGAGGGTTAGGCTACCTACCTGGTGGACATTAAAACCCCCAGGTACCCCACAGGGTGCTTCACATCAATAGGTTCAAACCCTACTTTGAGAGGTCCGAGATCACTATGCTGTTGGTGACAGGTGGAGAAGAGGGAGAGGAGAGTGAACCTCTCCCCGACCTCTTGTACTCCAAGGGGAAGGATGGGTCTGTGGAAGAAGTGATCCTTTCACCCATTATATCTCTTGAGCAGGAAAGGGATTGTCACTAAGTGTTGGGACAGTACGCCTCTCTGTTCTCCCTTATGCCTTGGACTATCCACCTGTGTACCTATGATATGGGCACAGGGGACACCGTCCCTGTTAAGAATAAATCTTACAGGTTATTGGATAAGGTGAGGGCAAGCATTAACCATTAAGTCTCTAAAACATTAGAATTGGCGATGATGGAACCATCCAGAAAGCCCCTGGTCCCGTATTGTGGTTATGGTACCAAAAGTTTCCCTATCGTGCACCCCACTTGAACTGAGGTGTTGTGAGGATTGTAGAGGGCTAAATTCTGTGACAAAGACTGATGTTCATCCCATCCCCAGGGTGGATGAGCTAATTGACTGGTTAGGAGCTGCCCTGTACTTAAATACTTTTGATCTTACATCAGGGTACAGGCAGATCTCCCTAACAGAAGGTGACAAGGAGGGGTCAACCATCTCCACTCCAGAGGGCAACTATCGGTTTGGAGTGATGCCCTTTAGACTCAAGAATTCCCCTGCCACCTTCCAGAGGTTGGTGAGCCAGGTACTCGTTGATATGGAGGCTTTCTCTGCTGCCCATCTGGATGACAAACCTGTCTTCAGTAGCAGTTGCAAGGACCACCTTTTTCAGCTCCAGGAAGCGTGTCAGGCTCTGCAACAGACAGGCCTGACTATCAAGGCCCGTATGTGCCAGATAGGGCAGGGGTCTGTAGTGTATTTGGGACACGTAGTGAGTAGAGGCCTGGGAGCCCAAAACAAAGACTGAGGTACATTCTTGGGCTTCATTGGGTGCGGCAAGTTGGGGCATGTGTAAGGCTGTATTAAATAATTACGTACAAAATAAAAATTTTAATTCACAGACGCAGAATGAGGTATTGAAAAAGAAGCAACAACAGGTAATACAAAATCATTTACCATTGGCGCCTATGCTAACCCCTGGGAGTCAGCCTACATACCGTGTAGATACCACAAGTTGGGAAGGAAGTGGTAAAAGGGACACAGTGACACCCCAATTTCTTTTGAGTGACTCATACTTTGATGAAGACAGTTTCTGACGGTGCCTGAGGGGGGAGGACGAGGAGTGCGTACTTGGGGCATCCTTGCAGGTAGATCAGGCAGGGCCATACACTGAAGGAAAGGTTGAAGTGAATGATGTTACCTTTCTGTTCGATAGTGGCGCTACCCGTTATTCTGTGAGAACAGCAGACGTTCCAAACCTACCCCTCTCAGGAGAAGCGATCCAAGTAGTGGGCGTTTCTAATTAAACAAATTAGTACCCCAGTAACAGAACCAATGGAAGTCAAAATAGGCAATTTTAAAGAAATGCACAAATTTGTTGTATGTGACTCCAGTCCAGTAAACCTGTTAGGTAGGGATTTGCTGTGCAAAATGAACTGTACTATCTTTTGTACACCAAATGGTGTTGAAATTCAAACCCCAGATGAAGATGGAATTTATAAAATTATGGTAGCTAAACAGGAAAATGAAAAACAAAAGTTTACCATAGAAGATTTGCCAAAAGAATTACAACATACGGTAGATCCTAAAGTGTGGGATTTCACAGGAAAAGCTGTAGGATTAATGGCAAATGTAGACCTGGTAAAAGTGACAGTAAAAGAAGGAGCAGTTTATCCAAATATTCGACAGTACAAAATGAGCCCAGAAATAAAAGCAGGAGTTGCACTAGAAATAAAACGTCTGGTGGAAGCAGGAATATTACAGGAGATAATAAGCAGTCCGTGTAATTCACCCATAATTGGCATCAAGAAACTCAGTGGAAAATACAGGGTCGTACAGGACCTCCACAAAATTAATAAAATTGACATCCCATGTTGTTCAGTTGTGCCAAATCCTGCTGTGATTCTGTATCAAATACCATGGGCAGCAGGCTGATTCACTATAATTGACCTTTGCCATGCATTTTTCTCTATACCATTACACCCAGATAGCAAGTATCTTTTCTTGTTTAAATTTGACGACCATATCTACGTTTGTAATTGCGTCCCTCAGGGGTACACGGAAAGTCCATCGATTTTTTATCAGATTTTGAAAAAGTGCCTTGAATCTTTGATATTGCCTGGACAATCAGTCTTGGTGCAGTATATAGATGACCTACTGGTGGCATCTAAGAATCGAAAAGACTGTGTTACTGATACATTTGCTTCACTGAATCATTTAAGTAAAGGAGGACACAAAGTATCACCTGCGAAATTACAATATTGTACCACATCAGTGAAATAGCTGGGGCACCAGATAGAGAGAGGTGTCAGAAGGGTTACCTCTGAAAGAATCAGAATAATTAAGAACATGCATCTACCTCAAACTCAGAAAGAAATCAGAATGTTTCTTTGAGTTGTAGGTTACTGCAGGCAATGGATTGTGGGATTTGCAGTCCTAGCAAAACCATTGATGCAAATGACACATAGAGATAAGCTTATGATGTGATCTGGGCACTGAAGAAGTTGAGGCCATACTGTTTGGTACCCACTTCCTAGACTGACCACAGGCCCCTCAAGTGGCTCATGCAAATGAGGGGTTAAAATTCTAAATTGTTGAGGTAGTCCCTTTCCCTAGAGGTTATGGCCTTCTGGGTGGAACACAGAACAGGAGTAGACCACACCAATGCTGATGGTCTATCCAGGTTGTTTTGCCTTAGCAATGAGAACTCCCTATAGGTTGGGTAGATCTCTCCACTTTCAGCTGGGGGGCACATATTTTAGACCTGTCAACTTTAGGGTGGTTTTCTCCCAATGTTGTGCCTGCTTGCCTCCATTTTTTGCTTATCTTTTTGCAGGCCTTAGGACGGCTAACCTGTTCTAAAGTACACATACTTCTCCCCTAAACATGGTGACATTTGAGGATCCCTGATTGTCATATTTAGTTTACCTGTAAGTCTCTTGTAAAGTGGTATACCATATACCTGTAATCTAAATGTTACCAGTAGGTCTGCAGCATTGATTGTGCCACCCACACCAGTAGCCTTTTAAACCTGTCATCGTCCTGCCATTGCAGGGCCTGTGTGTGCAGTTTACTGTCACTTCGACTTGGCATTTAAAACATCTTGCCAAGCCATAAACTCCCCTTGTATTACACATAGATCACACCTAAGGTAGGCCCTAGGCAGCGCTAAGGGCAGGGTGCTGCATAAGTAAAAGGTAGGACCTGTGCTTTTAAGTTTTACATGTCCTGGTAGTGACAAAGAGCTCAATTTGTTTTTCCCTGCTGTGAGGCCTACTCCTCCTTTAGTCTAGCACTGGGAATTCCTTAAGAAACTTTTAAGCTATAATTCTGGATTAGGAAGGGATAGCTAAATCACGTTTCATATCTTTGGAATGGTAATGATAAATCATCTTTAGTGGTAAAGTTGGATTTGACATTACTATTTTAGAAATTCCACTTATAGAAAGTGGATATATTCTGCTCTTAACTTCGCTCTGTGTGCCTATACGCATCTGGGCAGGGTGACAGCTACACATTGTTCAGTCCCTCTAGACAGCCACAAACACAGGTAGGGCGGCTGTAACAGAGGACTCATTTGCATTCATCTGCATTCTGATAACCTTCTTGGGTAGGAAGTCGGAGGTGGGACTCACACTTACATCGGAATAGGCGGAGTCCTTTCCCCACACAAATGAGTGATTACCCCTCACAGTTAGCCTGGCATACAGGACTGGGATAAAAGGGGACCTGTGCCCTTCAAGGAGCTTGCCCCAAATGGTCCCAGTCTATTGCCCAATGGTGAAGAATTTGGGTGCCTCTTCATGGAAAAGACTAATAACCTGATAGCTGACCTTCAGACTCCACCACAGAATATCCATCAAACACCAGACTCCAAAATCACCCCTACTGATACAGTTGATCTCACGCACCAGCTGGTGTGCATCCTCAAAAACAATACCTCTTGGAGTTGGTTCAAAGCAATTGAGCAAAACACAATTCTTAGCATGCTTCCAGACTTAAAGCTCTCAAATCACTTTAGTGATCCCCTTCTCTCCAGCTTCCTCAAAGATATCAAAATGTTGATTCTCCCACTTTGGACTAGGATTGCAAATGCCTCACTAAGTCAGGGTAAAATACCAGACTGCCTAAAAGACGGACAGGTCACCCCTATTTTTAAAAAAAACAATAGCCAATTTTAACAATTCTTGCCTCATTTCCAACATGCCAACACTGACCAAAGTTCTTAAAAAATGTGTTGATGTCCAACTTTGCAATCATATTGACCAATTCACCCACTTTGACCAGCATCAATCAGGTTTCTGTAATGGGCCACAGGACTGAATCGGCCTTGACACATATAGTGGATAATGCTCTAAAAATACAGGACTGAAATGAATCATGCTTACTAATACTCTTGCAAAAGATACACAGTTGATAGACGAATGCAGAACAAATTTAAACATTTACCCCCAGTCAAGAGATCTGGGTTAAATCCTTCATTCTTTTGCTCACCATGCCACCCCAGTTTAGACCTGGCCATATGTAAATTAGTCTTGACCCTGTGCCTCATGGGAACAGTCCAGCCCGAAATGCCAGGCCAGGTCCTCCCTGGACCGGAAACAAGCATCCTAGGACCAGTTTCGGGGCTTCAACCCTCATCAGCCAGGATAGCTTGAATCAAGTGGCACAGTGAGTCCAGGACCCATGTCTGGGCATACCCCGCCCACTTAGAGCGAGGAAGCAAAAGACACACAGTTGATGGACGGAATGCAGAACAAATCAAAACATTCACCCCCAGTCAAAAGAGCTGGGTTAAATACATCATTCTTTTTCTCATCATGCCACCCCAGTTTAGACCTGGCTATATGCAAATCAGTCTTGACCCTGTGCCTCATGGGAACAGTCCAGCCTGAACTGCCTAGCCAGGTCCTCTCTGGACCGGAAAAAAGCATTCTAGGACCAACTTCGGGGTTCCACCCCTCATCTGCCAGGATCGTTTGAAATCCAGTGGCTCAGTGAGCCCGGTACCCACATCTGGGCATACCCGGCGCACTTAGGGCAAGGAAGCAAGACACACAGTTGATGGACGGAATGCAGAACAAATCAAAACATTCAACCCCAGTCAAGAGATCTGGGTTAAATCCATCATTATTTTGCTCACCATTCCACCCCAGTTTAGACCTGGTCATATGCAAATAAGTCTTGACCCGGTGCCTTATGGGAACAGTCCAGCCTAAACTGCCAAGCCAGGTCCTTCCTGGACCGGAAACAAGTATCCTAGGACCGGTTTCATGGTTTCACTCCTCATCAGCCAGGATAGCTTGAATCCAGTGGCCCAGTGAGCCGTGGACCCACGTTTGGGCATACGCAGAGCACTTATGGCGAGGAAGCAAAAGACATGGATGGAATGCAGCTCTGTTTGGTAAAGAAGTTTGTTTTGTAAAAATGTTGTTGACTATGTGTGACATTAAAATATGCCTCTATACCTAAACACAAAAAGAACTCTGAGGGCAAATATTATTTTGCTATTCTCCTTTGAAGCAGTGTACATGTCTATTCACAAGTATATGTTTTTTTGTTGCATTGAGCTACGTGGGGATGGCTAATCCTTAGAGTCCCCCTCTCGGTGAGTTGCTGGTAGGAGTACACCTGGCAACCACCCAGTAACTATGTTACATTGAGAAGACACAAGCATGAGATGTGTCGCAAATTGTATCTGTTAACATATGCTAATGGTTTATAATATCTGTTCCTTTTGTCTCTGGCGCTATCATTCCTTCTTTTATTCTCATCAACCACTACAGGTCCATTGTACCATTGAGGTGGAGATGCGTCCCCGTGCCCTGATGAAATTGCCTAAAACCTTTAGGGCAATAAAACACTCCGGCCATTCAAGTTAAAATGTTGCAAAACATGCTGTTTCTTTTAACTGAGTGTGGACACTCTTAAATTAAAGAATGTGTGAGATAGCTGTTCACAACTCAATTTTAATTAGGAGATCGGTTCACTTCTTTAGATGGTAGATAGATGACACCATTGTTTACACTTTACTTTTCACCTCTTCACATTAGTCTAGGAGTTAGGTCACACTTTTGTTTCTGTCAAGAAAGTGCTGATGATGACAGAACGAGCAAACTGTTGTGTACCAACCAGTAGCTCCATGGATGGTGCTTACGTGAGGCACTTTCTGACTCATCTCACAATTTCTCTTTGACATTATTGGTTGATGGGTGTGTGACCGCTTGTGGGTTGTTGATGATTTTTTAACAATGAGGAACACTTAAGGTGGGCATGACTAGATAAATAATCAGAGCCTTAGCTAGGAGTAAATCATAATACCGGTATGATAGAATTGTTTCTAATATTGCAATGTGGTCTCTATAACCAGGTTTTGTATTTTGTGAACTATTTCAGCAGGACCTGCAGGAGTCTCCTAGCTGGCCTGTCCTCAATTGTGGTAGGCATGAACTTTGGATTTAAACTAGTCCCTCATGACCTCAAGTAACCTTTTAGCGCTATTGACTTCTATGCACTGTTTTTGCATTTATTCTTTTAAAATTCAGATCTCGACTTCTACTTTTTGGGTTTTTGCCATTTTGGTGTTGTTTTACTCAGATGAATACTCTCTCTATTTTTCTAAACCTATGTGGTGTACTCATTGTGCTACTGTTTGTGTGTGTGTGTGTATGCTTGTCTGTGTGTGTTTGTGTTGCACAAATACTTAATATATTGCCTCTTAAGTTAAGTCTACCTTTTCTGTGCCAAGCTGCCAGAGGGTAAGCACATGTTAATTTAAAGTGTGTATCTAGCTTACCCTGACTAAGGTTGTGGTCCCTACTTGGACAGGGTGCAAACCTTTGCCAACTAGAGACAGTGGCGTAACACAGGTTCCTAGCTGCAGGGGGTTCCCTCAGCACAGTACTCTCATCCGAGAGCTCCTAATAAAAACTGGAGTGCGGGGCCCTCCCTGCACCTTACAGAGGGGCCTTCTCATATTCCGTTACGCCACTCACTAGAGACCCGATTTCTAACAATAACCAGTTATTTAAGCTCTGTGAAAGAGCTCCTGGGTTAGGGATCACCGTAACCGGTCTAAATCCCAGGAATACCCCTAAGACGAGCTAACCCCCTTGCCAGGATCGAACATATGAGGAGCTGAAGAAGAAGAAAACGTGAACAGCGGAACGGGCACATTGGAAAAAGCAGCGCGGAAGACTGGTCAGCAGATTAAAGGACACCGGACATACACTGACCTGGAAGAGAGACAACCTCTGGAGACGGACTGCCCATCCGTGCTGCCCGGGAGAAGCGGGGTGATGCTGGCTGGGAAAGTTGCATCACGCGGACAGCAGACGGGAGACATATGGGATCCCCGACACGAAACTGACACGAAGAAGCCCGTAATCGGCGAGGGAGCGGAGACGACCCCATGGTAGGCGAGGAGGCTTGAGGACTTCGCGAGGGACATCTACCCATGGCAGAGGATCGCATAGTTAACCCGCTCCACAGTTAACCCGCTCCAACAGACGCGAGGCGGTAACTGAGACGCGACAGCGCGACCGGAGTTGAATCATCTCGCCCGAGTCAGCACCAGCAAACGGAAGTCGCGAGCAGAGCAGTAATCAAGACGGCATCCCGTGGGGCTTGAAGGGTTTCCCGCGCCGAGCGGTGAGTGAGGAGAGAAAGCGGGAGGGACTAATGATCAGAATCATTATAATCGTGAAGATTGATACAACCGGGAGCCAAATACAGCCTTGCCTGACCTTAAAATGGCGCCCAAATCGGACATGATACTTGTGGAATCAACAATATCCCTGATAAGTTGAACCAATCGTTCGTCTCACTCAAGTCCTGGTGTATAATCAGTAATCAATAAAAGTCATACCCTGACTGGTGCATATAGTACACTGGCACTGCCTGGGAACAACCATCAGTGAAATAGAACCAGTCGTCCAGGGAAGAGGGACTAACTTGGAGAAGTGGAAAGAGAGAAAGTCTTCTCTGCCCAAGGAAGAACCAGCATAACAGCAGCCATCTTACAATGACTGTTTACTAGAGTGCACAACCCAGAGCCACATCTACTAAGAGATATCCAGAGAACTAAGAGATTTCCAATTGCTACAATCAGGAATCACAACTACTAAAAGTTAGCTGAAGAATATTTAGGTGACAGAGAAATTACCACTACTCAGCAAATCTTTAGCTATACACGCCTAGATTTGGAAAGGTAGGACAGAACTTGAACAAAGCAACACCAGCAGCCCTTCTACCCTGAGTCAAGCAGAGAAAGGGGCACCTTAAGACATTCTACAGGGAGCTAATATGAGCAGACGATACCTAGAGACGGTAGGCTCGAAAGCCCAGAATATAAAATACCCACCTAATTTATCCAAAAATGCAGCTAAAAAGTTCAAACACGACACCCTGAGAAAAAACCAGGACATACTATTTACGGACCTATATTTCAATATAACTAAAGGCACGTCAATGAATGACCTCATATTCTACACAAATAAAACAGCTAAATGGCGCAATGCCTTCTCAAGGATGCTTGCCATAAAAGCGACGATAAACATCCCCCATGGCACAAAAATGATGACCTCACCATCAAAAAGATGCAGAGCAGAACTAAGTATCACCATATATAAATCTGGAATTGTGCTGATACAAGCAGCAAACCGAGAACTGGAGAAATTTGCCGAGATATTCCAAACAATAAAAGATTCATTAGAAGACCCAAGACACCAACTACATCAGTCCCCACCAGGTGACACTCCTGACTCCAATGATATCACCAGAGGCGCCATGAGAAACAGGGGACACCATGCTCAAAACTCTAAACCGGAAGATAGACTTGGTATAGCAATCTCAGAACCTGTGAACGCGACAGAAAGAACAGAGAGGTCTACCAATCAGGCAAACAAAGAACTAGTCCGGCCCCAAAGAGAAGAGGCGCTCTCGCCTACAAACGAAGAGACCTTCCTTGTAGAGCATACATCAGCTCCGAGAGTAATACTTTATGACATCCAGGAATTGGACGAGGGAGAAGATATCAACCCTCCTTTACCTCTCGCGAGTACAACTCCAACGTCATGTAGACTCTCTCCCACGAACGCTCTCGCAGCAACACAGAACTCAGCTAGCACTGACGACATCTCCAATACAAACGGAAGAGACAATCAAACATGGGTCACAAAGGAAAAGGATGCGGAAATAGGAACAGATCCAAAACGGAGAAGAGCAGGATACAAATGCCGGATAATCAGATCAGTCCTCCCTAAGAAATCACGTCAGAACAAGAAAGATATTAATGAGCTTCGGAAGCTAATGAGCGAGTTGGCACAAGTCGCTATAAATACCCTACAGGCGATTGAAAAAATCGAGGAGAAGACGACGAGCATTCACTCTAAGGTCACGCACATCCAAAACCTTGTGCACTCCTCAAAAAGAATGAGTAACGAGACGGACAGGCAGCTAAGAAATAGAGACAACCGACCGGATAGGACAAAACCATTATCAAAGGAGGAAACTCTGGCACTAATCCGAACATATGAAATACCAGACCGCGAGAGAGAGGAAAGAATCAAAACAGTACCACTCGACTCGAACAGAACATCGAGGAAGAATGATAGAACTTCCAACCCTTACAATTTACAACACGTACAACTTACAACAACAGAAGCCAAGAGCGGAAACGTTAGTAACAAAGAAAAGCCTCTGACGTGCCTACTACTCAACTGTCGGTCGGCTACCAAACATGCATCGGACATAGCGGACCTCATCATCAACAAGGACATTGATCTGGCAGTCCTTACTGAAACATGGCTTACGGAATCCTCATCGCCAACCATGGATCTCCTAGTACCACCCCAATATAACATTTTGAGACTTGATAGACTCAGAAAGTTAGGGGGAGGTATAGCCTGCATTCACAGATCAGGTATAGAGGTCAAACAAATCCAAGCCGACCCTCTAGAATCCTGCGAATACCTGGGTCTTAATATAAGAGCAACTAACAACCAAAGATGCAACCTGCATACTTTTTACCACCCACCAAGAGACAACGCAAAGTTTACAGAGGAGTTAATGGAGATCTTAACGGCCAACTCTAACAACGGCGTCAATAACATATTTCTTGGCGATTTCAACCTACACTGGGAGGACTGCAACGACAAACTGGTCAACTCGCTTAAAGATTTCCTCGATGAACTGAACCTCTCCCAGATGTGCACACAACCCACACACTCGAAAGGAGGGACGTTAGACTGGATTATTTCTCGAAACAAAGACAAAACAATCCCCTCCATAACGCCATGTGACTGGTCTGATCATCATGCCATAACATTCGCGATACCCTTAATGGAAAAAGGCAGGACCAGGCAACCCCTCAAGTCTAAAAAATGGATTCGAGACACAAGGGAAGCAAACTTGGAGCTATTGGTTGAAAGTTGTGAAAGAGACCTAAAACCTCCTAACAGCCTGCAGAATGTCAACGAGCTGACCGACCATTACATAACAACGGTCGAAAATATTGTTAATAACACCATGCCACTAAAACTGAAAAGAATCTCGGAGAAGACAAAAAACCCTTGGTTTACTGAAACATTAAATGAAGAAAGGCGCAAACTGAGAATGGCCGAAAGAAAATGGAGACAACACCCTTCATCCCCTGAGCTGAAAGCCCTCAGAAAAATCAGAAAGCAATATAACAAAAAGATCATCAATTCAAAAAAGAATTTATAAGATCAGAACTGGATAATGCCAAAAACAGACCTCGCAAACTCTTTGAAATCCTAAAGCATCAATCAAACAAACTAGCCAAGTCCGTTCATGAGAAATCAAAAACACCCCTAAATTGTGAAGAATTTTCCACATTCTTCACAGAGAAGGCGAAATCACTTGAAATAGAGCTCAAAAACGCCATGGCGAACCTTCCCACCGAACCAATGCCTACGAGCGACACCGTCGCTACAACGGAGAGTACCAAGGCAAAAAATGAGGCAAATTGGGATACGTTCGAACTATATGACCAGCACATTATCGCCAAAACTCTCTCTGAAATCAAACCAAACAACCACTACCAAGATCCCCTTCCCGCAAAATGTTTAAAAGAAATCAATCACGTCTTGGTTCCAATATGGACCGAAATTATAAATGCCTCACTTTCACAAGGGTCCCTCCCTGACTGCCTAAAAACAGGTCAAGTTGCTCCCATAATCAAAAAACCCTCAGCAGATACATCAGACCCAACATCCCGGTACTGGCCAAGCTAATTGAGAAATGCGTACAGAACCAACTGAGCCAACACATCACCAGGTTCTCATTGCTTGATGGAGGCCAATCAGGATTCAGAGCAGGGCATAGCACCGAAACAGCGATCCTCCATATAGTTGATGATGCACTACAGGCCCTTGACCAAAACCAAGCATGCTTACTGATTCTCCTTGACCTGTCTTCGGCTTTCGACACGGTAAATCACGAAGCATTACTGACTAGGCTGCGGGACAGAATGGGACTGTCAGGAACTGTGCTGAAATGGTTCGACTCTTTTCTACAGAACAGGACGCAGCGATTCCTGGTCAACCAGTCAATCTCACTTCCATCCCCTATTTCAATAGGTGTCCCTCAAGGATCGACGTTATCCCCAGATCTCTTTAACCTATACGTCGAACCGCTTACAGAAATTCTCCAAAAGTCACAGATATCCTATCACATGTACGCAGACGACACGCAAATATACTTAAAGATCACATCCCTAAAAGACATTGAACTAATGAACAAGTCATTAAAAACGGCTCTACAATGGTTAACTACCAATCAGCTGAAGCTAAATGCTCACAAAACAGAGTTCCTACTAATCGCACCAGCTAGGAGCCATACGGAAATAAAGGAATGGACGAAAGTCGTGACTGCGCTAAACTGCACCTCAACACTAATCAAGTCAGCGAAATCACTAGGAATCACACTGGACGAGAATCTGGACATGAAAGCCCACATTAACTCAATGGCAAAAAATGCACGATTCCACCTGAATTACTTAAGAAAACTGAAACCGTTCATCTCAGAGACGGATCTCAAATTGGCAATCCAATCTTTAGTCATTTCGAGGATTGAATATGGCTGCACCACTTTAGCTGGATTACCAAAAACGTCCACAGCGCCACTGAAAGCCTGCCTTAACGCTGCGGCAAGAATTATCACCGGATCTAGGAAATACGATCACATATCCCCACACTTGAAAGCTTTAAACTGGCTACCTTATGAAGCCAGAATCCAAATGAAGATAGCATGTATCACCCATAAAGCGCTACACCACAACACCCCAAGTTACCTAGCGAAGAAGATACAGCTGTCGGGGGGTAATAGACCAGCTAGGAGTGCTGAGGAGTTGCTGTTACGGCCAGCCTTTTTCCGTAAGAAGAAAACCTATGACAGAGCGTTCTCAGGAGCTGCCCCCAGAATCTGGAACTCACTCCCTCCTAACATTAGGAAGACCCAGAATGTGGCAACATTCAAACGAGAAGTGAAGAGCTTTCTGATGAAGAAATACTCTACTTAGAGTAGAACTTTCATGAACATATCACGACCTACCTCATACTTGTCCCCTTATATTACTTGGGATAGAAGTTTATTCCAACAGACTATTAACGCTAACTACTCGTGTGTTTTGAATATATATCATCTACCTCATTTATGTTATTCGTATAACCGTTTGATATATTTGTTTATCTTCTACGTCTTCTATGTAAAGCGCTCTGATACCCACGGGTCTTGTTCGCGCTATATGAAACTTTATAATAAATAAATAAATAAATAAATGAATAAATAAATAAATAAATACTGATATTCTAAAGCTTACATTATTTTCAAATAAACAGCAATCAGTGTTTCAGTGAGGGTCCTGGGCTCATATCTGGGGCCTATCCTTACCCAGAGTTTCCAGTGACTCTCTTCTCCCATTCTTCCCCTGGTTCCTATTTGAGGTATTGCTTTGCTATTTCATTTGAAACAGGTGACACAGAAGATGCTTCAGGGCCCCTTTTTGGTTGAATCTTTTTTCCCCCAAATCCGACAATATTCCAGGAAAAGCATCTACACCACAGTTGGAAATCTAACTGAGGAAGGCCATCGGATCCAATGTGAATGTGACAATGTTGCAGCAGTCTGGTGGATAAAAAGATTGGTGTAAGGAAAACTCTCTGATGGGCAGAAGAGAGAGAGTTTATGCTTACCGTCATGTTACAAGAGAGTCTTTCTCAGAAGTAGTTTTAATTAGGGTTTTCAGTCTCAAAACAGGCAAATAGGTAATAAGAATCCCCAACCCTCTTAAATATAAGTACATTTAAAACATCGACAGGAGACACACCAGATTTTTCTCTTTGTAAATGATACATACTAGTCTTCTTTCTGTTAAGTACCTATGCATTTATTTCTCATCTTTTTTGTTTAACCTTCATGATTCTCTTGTTGTTAATCATGTCTTCCCATGTGTGATAAAACGATAAATGTTCCAATCAAATCATGTTCCGTCAATAATTTTTTCCTGCTGTCAATCATGCTTTCTCATGTGTGATAAAACGATAAATGTTCTAATCAAATCATGTTCTGTTAATAGTGTTTCTATGAAGATAATAGAATAAACTGATGTATTGCGGAATATCAAGTTACTGTATCAAAACACTGGTTGTGTTGTTCGAGTTAATTACACTGACATTTGTGCACTGCCTAGCACAGAGAAACAGTTTTAAAATATATTGTCTATTTCACTTTCAGTAACAAGATGATAGTGTCCTGAGGAAGGCACTTTCGATGTGTCGAAACGCGTAGACGGAACCATTTCTTTATTGTATCACTCGACTATATAAACAAACAATATGTATTTGCCATATATTAACTGAAAGAACTATTTTATATTGTCTTTTTAATTAATATGTCAATGAATTTTTTCATGATATTTTTATACAATTTATTAAATTGAAATATCTGTGCTAATTTCAGTGCCTCATGACTCACTACTTATTATTATTAATTTGTTGTCTGATATTTTGCCAGTGTGTATGTGTTGCCTGGGTGCTTTATTTTTCATAATGTAATTGCCCTGACCCAGGAACTACATCCTTATCAGGGGGTCCTTGTTTTTCCCATATTTCTCAGAAGTACCTACAGACCTACTACATATGAATGTTACAGGTCCCCTGCCTGTCCCCAAATCTGCCCCTGATGCCAGCAACATTGTGCTATAGAGGTAAGAGACTCGATCTATTACAATGGAGCCTTACCTGCTCAGCGCTATATAAATGCAATTACAATACAATACAATACGTACCCCAAAATCCACCACCTGGTGTTATCTTTATGCTACTGAGCAACAGTGAGGGGGACAGGAGCTGGATTGTCAGTACTCTCTGTGGTAACTAGGACTTGCACCAATGTGTCAAAGAAAATGTCTGCTTGAACAAATCTTAAGCAGTTTGTGACATCCTGTACCTAACTAAAATTGAAACAATGTTAATTGGAAGTACATGTTTGGGACTAGGGTGATGGAAAGTTTTGAGTTCCTTGCTCTTAACAGAGGACATTTACATTGACATAAATATTGTGTTCTAAACATAATTTTCCAAAATATGATCCCATTGGGTGCAGATTGTCTTAACTCAGGGGTCTCCAACCGGTCGATCGCGAGCTACCGGTAGCTCACCGAGACCCTGTGAGTAGCTCGCCGAGTGCTGCTCAATTTAGTAGCCCATTAGTTTTATTTTGGGCAATTTAGGCTTATTTCCGTGTCTGTTGCCTGCCCTCACCCAACACAGCTGCTCCAATTGGCTTGTGCTTAGATGGGGTGGGGTGGGGCGGGCTGAAGAGCATGGCGTTCCTTTGCGGCAGTCTCGCGGTGGAATGGTGACGAGGGTCGGGTGCACCGAGGGATACTGAGTGGTGTGGCTGTTGGAAATATGCTTGGGAGAAACAATGGGCAGGGGAGGGTCAGTGCTGAGAGAGGGTCGATCAGCGGAGGTCATCGAGGAGGGTCAGCTGAAGCGGAGGAGGGGACTTTGCAGCTGGTGCAAGAGTTTTGCACCCCTTCCCTCCACCCCCCCACACACACCCTCCTCCCCCTTTGCACAGGCCGGGCTCGGGCACTATCAGCTCTGCGACCACAGCAATGGAAGGACAGAGCCAGAGAGGAGCGGGGGAACCAGAGCGAGGCTGGAGCAAAGTAGGTCTTTGCTCTCAGTTCTAGCCATATGGGTGGTTACCTGATAATCTCTGGTTTTGTGACTACGAGATTGAAGGAGGTGTTAAGAGAGGGGCTGGAAAGAAAGGGACAGAGGGGATGGGGAGAAAGAGAGAGGAGGGCTGGGGAGGAACAGAGGAGCCGGAGAGAGACAGAGAGGGGCCGCTGGAGAGACACGGTGAGGGGCATGACAGACAGGGGCAGGAGAAGACAGTGGTGCTAGTGAGAGAGTGAGGTGCAGGAAAGAGAGTGAGAGAGAGAGAGGGGTCGCTGTACTGAAAGAGACCGGGAGGAGCAAGAGAGAGAGGGGCTGGGCAGAGACAGTTGGGGTGGAGGGAGACAGTGAAGGGCAGACAAGAGAGGGGCTCAGTAGAGACAGTGGAGGCGCAGAGATACAGTGAGAGGCAGGATGGAGAGGGGGCCTGGCGGAGACAGTAGGGGTAGGAGGAGAGAGAGGGGCAGGGGAGAGACAGTGGGGATGGAGAGAGACAGAAGATTCGACAAGAAGATTGTCGAGATGTCACTGACAGACTTAGGGCGTAGACCGGGAGAGAGGGGGGGCAAGGAAAGAGTGAGGGAGAGCCAGAGACGGTGAACAGGGCTCAGGACAGGAGCAAGGGCAGGATAAGGGCAGTGTAGGGTTAGAGAAGGGGCAGGGAGCATGGGCAAGGTGCAGTTACAGAGAGCATGTCCGGGAGCCAGGACAGAGTGCAGGGGTAGGGACAGGGAGCAGTGGCAGAAAGGCAGACATGTTGGGCAGAACAAGGGACAGGGGGGAGTGCAGTGATAGAGGACAGTGGTGAGCAGGGCAGGGACAGGTGCAGGGACCTTAGCCATGGATTGTGGAGTGGTGTGGTTCACTGGTTAGAGGCGGCAGACCCGTAAGCAGAGAACGGCCCGGGACCAGGGTTCAATTCCCGACGCGGCAGGGTCGTGGACCAGGGTCAAAACAGACTCGATAATTCTCGCCTCGGTGCCTACTCTAACCAGGGAACACACTCGGCAACTATGGGCATTAAGCTTGCCTCATCTCTACAACGGCCCCCCACAGATGCCGGGGATGCCTGGTTTCACCTTGGAGATACCCAGAAAGGAACAATCTCACAGGGAAAACCAGGACGGGATCCCCAGTGGTCTTCAGCGCCAGGATAATCCATGGAGTCCCAGTGCGCTTTACAAGTACACCCACATTTACATTTACTTTACATATGCAGTGAGTAGGGAGTGGGACAGAGGCAGGGTCCTGTGGCACAGAACCGGACAGATAGGGGGTACCGGAAGCATGGAGTGAGAGCAGGGGAAGACAGAGAGCAGAAACAGGGGGCAGGGTGCAGGGGGCGATAGCATGGGCATGGAGCCGGGCAGGGAGAAGGCATCGGAAACACGTGGTGAGAGTGGGCAGGGAATATTATGCTAATCACCTCACCATTACGAGTAGTTAACATCGTAATGGTGGGTTTTATCCTGCAACAGACTGGGCATGGTCATAGTCATGGCCCTACGGAAGTATCACATAAACATTCGCACAAGACCACCCCCGGGAAGGAGCAGAGCACCAGCTGCGAGCTGCCTTCATTCATTTTGTGGGGGACCTGGTGCAAAGTGTTGGGGTACTGGTGGCTTCTTACGTCATCTACTTTGAGCCAGAGTATAAAATTGTTGATCCCATCTGTACGTTCATCGTCTTTTCCATCCTGGTCCTGGGGGTCACACTATACTAGCCATACTGAGGGATGTGCTGCACGTACTGATGGAAGGGACTCAAGGGGCGTAGAGTAGACTTCAGTGCTGTGAAGGAATCTCTGCTGCGCATCCTGAGACTGAAGGCGCTGCACAGCCACCACATCTGGGCACTAACTGTGTAGCAGCCAGTGCCATCGGTGCACATTGCAATCAATAAAGATGCTGATGCCAAGGTATTGCTCAAAGAAGACAGCACCCAGTTACAGAGCAAATTTAACTTCCACACCACGACAATCCAGATTCCACATTGAGAACTACTAGGAGGATATGAAAGACTGCTCTGAATGTTGAGACCCCTCTGACTGAAGACTCCCTGTTCGCCCTTAGCAAAGAGGCTTGATTGATGGACCTGTGCAACACAGCTGTGTGTGGGAACAAGTCAGAGGTGCAGGTGGTCTTTTGACAAAAAAAGGTTGCTGTTACACTGATGCTAGCTTTCTGACTCCTGCCTGCCTTCACCTCAATATAACATCCAATAGTTGTCACCAACCTCCCCTGCCATGCCCCATTTAAGCTTCTACCTCTCAAGCTGGTCCATTCTGAGCCTGTGCTGACTGAACCAGAGATGGGCTGGACCACAATGTGCCTTTTCACTGGCCTCTGTGTGATCTTCAGGGACACAGGCAGCTCTGGCTTCCCAGCTCTGGCCTCTCCACAGTGAGGCCTTGGCTGTTTCATGGTATCGTGTGGCCACTCAGGATGTTATGTATGGCTGTTTTGTGGTCTGTTTGTGTGACAATTTCATTGGTTGGTAGTCTGTGCCAATGCTTGTCTGTGGGTTTTTGGCTACATTTGTGTGCCAATTTTATTGGCTGATGGCTGCTTTTTATTGTAAATGTTTCTGATAGTACCAAACATTGCCTGCTGCAAGCACAAATAGCCAAGTAGTCTTCCATACCTTGAAAAACACCGTCCTATAACATGTCTAAGTTTTACTTATTTTGCAAATGTGGGCCACTTTTTTTTAGCTATTTCATTTGCCTGTCCTATATTTAATAGCATAACAGGTCTAGTTGCAAAGCGCACGATTACCCGAAGGTGTCCTGGGGCTGAACAACAGATGTTTATTGTTACCCAACTCAAGGCTATTCATTATATCGACCTCAAATGGATGAAAGGATGAGTGGACCTGCTGGGATTTAAACCTGTGACCATGAGGTCAAACACAGGCTCATGCAGTGGCTGTTTTAGTGCAGTGAGCCATCAGACCCGGCTTATGAGGCTGCTTTTAATTTGGTGCCAGAGCCTCTTTTCTGTCCCATTCCGACAAGCATCAGCCTCCGCTTGCACGGCTTGTGCTTTTGTTGTGTCACTGTTGTGGCTTGTGCTTTAGCTTTTTGTCTCACTGTGCTGCAGAAGGCAGTGCACATTTAAAAAGGGAAAAAAAGTTTTTTCTTTCAATGTTATTGTGTTGAAGCCACACTATGGTGCCCATGGCCTCTGAAGAAATAGGCTTAACGTCAATAAAACTGGGCGGGGGAGGTCGTTCGAAAAATGCGCGAGTTGCTTGGGGTTTAGTAGCTCACGGTGATTTTCAATGACCAGAAGTAGCTCACACTACACAAAAGGTTGGAGACCCCTGTCTTAACTCCAGTGGGAGGATTGTTTTGAAAATGGTGTTTAGAACACAATATAAAAGTTTTTTTTTTAAAAAAGAACACAATATATATGTCAGATTATATTCTGGGTAGGATATTCTGGTACCACTCCATTTGGAGCATGTACAGCTGTCTTGCAGAAGACAATTCCAATGGCTGTGTCCTCCTACATACATGTTCACTCTACCATGTGACAACTGAGTCAAACATCGGGAGATATAGGAGTGAGATTTCATCTACTGTGTCGATTGTCCCTTAAAAGAGCTGTGTAAAAGGATTCCCTTGCGTCCTATTTCTACAGTCACTTGTTGAACCTCTCTGTGCAGATTGGAAAGAAGGATTCAAGACACACTTAGAAACCATTGGGAGAAAATCCCTGTAACAAGCAGGAGATGTGCCTCACCCAGGATGAGGTATAGCTTTAGTGGTGGAAGGTTCTAAAGTGTTTAAACACCTACCAATATGTGCTAACTGTGAGGAAGACGAGGAGGAACAGTATGGTGAATACAAGGTTGTGTCAAAAAAGCATGTCAAAGGTATAATAACAATACATTCCAAACAGTTCTGAAGTCAGAAAATAATGGGAATGTCAAAAGACTGCAAATTACTGGAGAACCAAAATACATTTTAATATAATGAATTGAGATTACATAATAACACAAAAGATGTTGTTACCAGCATAAACGAGAAGACATAAACCCAGGCTTTGAGACAGTTGTTGGGATTCCCTGTTGTTTAAGATAGTTGAAAAGTTAGACTGATCCACACAATAAAACGCACTAACACCCAGGTGGTTCTTATAAGATGGAATGAGCAGGCTGGAAACTGCTGTGTATCTTTGAAAAACCACTGACTGGATTCCGTTAGCTGGCAAAAACCAGGGCTAAAACAAGGCCAGACACAGAATTAGTAGCCTGATGTGATCAGCAGTCCAAATGAAGCTAGTCTATGCAATAATTCAACAGCAAAGGTTTCGGCCGGCCCTTGGTTTTTTGGGGTTAGTAAGGGGATCAGGTGCAGACAGCATAGTGCCAGACCAAGGGAACGTTTCTTTACCTGGCACCTGAAAGGATTATTTAGGCCAGCACAAACTAGCTCTTCGGGCCCACAGCGCAGCCTCTCACACTGGAAAAATCCGTGGACAGGTCTGCAGTTTTGTGTGATCATGGCTCTGTACAACCTCCTTCAGCTAGGGAAGATGTTAGGTGTATCAGACAATCTACAGGGCCCGACTGCCACTCAATTTAATGGGTACTGAGCTCACCTCAATGAGAGCTCACACCCCAGTGCCCTTGAGACATCAACACAGTCTGCTGACTGAGGGAACCTATCAGGGCTGTGTTCACTGACCAATACTTTCCAACCTATTGAGTCGCAGGCAGAGTGAAGGCAGGTGTCTGTAGCAGGCGATCCCTTGGAAATGTAAGGGGAACATTTGCACTTCTTGATAGGAAGAAAAGTTTTACAAGCCAGGTGACATCTCCAAATGAGGGCGGGTTGAGAGGTATACATTCCCTACTTCACTTTCAAGATGTGGGCGGCGAGGTCTGTTCAGGTCTTAGTTTTTCATACCAGAATCTACATTAGGAATTATATGGGCCAATGTTAGAACTCTTCCTATATAGAAAGCAACAGGAGTTCAGCTTGAGCTTGTTCAACTTCCCTCTGGTGGATCCAGTGTTGTGGAGGTGCTCACCACGTTCATGGATTATCAAACGAGCCCCACTCATCTTAAGTCTTTGCCAAAGAAATCCACGGTTTATCACTGTGCCTGATTAATGCCCTGCTGAACTCCTAACTCTGACAGCTAGTTCCTAGCCATTTCTGGTGAAAGTATGTGCTCCCAAGATGTCGGAGCTTCTCGCACTCACTCCTAGCTTGAACCTTACTGCTCTGTGGGTTGGAGTAGAAAAGAAGTGGAGTGGCCCTCCTTCTGTCCACTGTGATTGTGCCCTTGAATATGGAAACCAGAGTTAGGCCTCTGAAACCAGTTGCTGACTACATTCCATCCACACACCTTGGGACGCAGGGCCGGCTATAGCGCTGGTGGCGCCCGGTGCGACAATCATTTTTGGCACCCAACACACCATGACTGCCTCCTATGATTCTCTCACTGCCACCAGGCAACAGTGCCCCTCATCTCTCCAATATTAAGCTATCCCCTCCCCCGGAGGTCAGCACCACATCTACAGGTCAGCGCCCAGTGTGGCTGCACCGGTCGCATTGCCCTAAAGCCGGCCCTGGTGGCATGTGTAGCTCTTGGCAGACAACAGCTACCTCATCTGCTTAATCCTGCTATTCCTGCCCAGGGGGAGGAGTCTGCTTGGGGACACAGTGCCAGAGAGCCCTGCTGCCCTGAGCTGTGGCACTTCTGAGTAGAATACAATGCATGGAGAAGTGCAGGAGCAGGAGGAATGGAGAAGGGGGTCTGGGCTCTCCTTCTGAAAGTACTGCACCCCTCCCTAGATATCTCTATGCTATGCATACATCCTTAAAGAGAAGTTATAGAGTAGAGAGTTTCAGCTTCAAACTTTTGACAGCTTACCTTTCTGCCCCTCCTTTTGTCAGAAAGGGACAATATGTATTGCTACAACAGCAGTAAGTAAATAATCCTGTCATATATCTGTTGGAAACATGCGTCAAAACAAAAAATGATGCGGAATCTCAGCTCTTTCGCGAATAAAATAATAACGTTCAGAGACAGCCTTTCAGGCTTACCTTCTCATCAGTTACTTCAAGGAACAAGTAAGCCGACATATTAGTTTCACAACAGAATAAATGCGGCATACCACGGCTGGCACGACATGTAATTTCCCCCTTGGGAATCCAATTCTCAAAAGTGATTTAATTTTCTTTAAAATATCACAGAAAGCTGCAAGTGAAAAGATTGAAATAAATCTCCCAATCCAAGAGGGATATTTATTTTGACAACATTTACCCAGCCACCGAGAGACAATCTAAGTACGGAATCTGCTCGTTGGAAAGAGCGACGAGTATTCGCTGACATCTTTAATGCATAGTGCAACTATAATTTAGAGCATATATCTCCCAAATCTCAGGGAAATTGACTCTCATTTTTTTAAAGAAATGCCTCTGGCTCACAACCTTCACATCTATGAAAGAACGTGGCCCTCTGGAACAAAAGAAAAGGTTCATCTGTGTGATCTTGTGGATTTGCGGCTTGGATCAGTTTACCTGCCTTGTGGAAACGGAAAAAGGGTAGGACAAAGATAAAATAATAGCAAAAAATGATAGTTTAGATTAACTAACAGATTTCCAGGCTGGCCCTCTTTGCTGTAAAAAAGACCTTACTCACAATCGGTCTAATTTGAGATTCTGAAATTAATCCAGGGGTGGTGAGTGAACTTTGAAGCTATTGGAGTGGAAATCTCGAATAAAAATTCTTCAGGAAGCAAAGCCCAAACTCCAAGAACGTTATTAAAACATTAGGCCAAATAGTGCATTTTTCAAGCACTATTGTCTAAAGGAATTGTTTACAAAGCCATAGGATTTACATGGGATTTACTTACTGTGATGAAAGGGCACTCATTAAATATTACAATACTCCTCAGACTGCTGAGTCAGTTCGACCGTACACATTTATTTTTAGAGGCACTCCCTCGAGCAATGCTTTTAAAATACAGACCAATCGCTTTCTTTGCACACACAAGGAAATTGTCTCAAAGACCAATTTCAAAGATTAAGGATGTTTGCAAAAAATAAAAAAGCGTGCCCTGTTCACCTACCTTCCCGCCATTTCCTATTCTTCCTCTTCTAAGTAGAGTCCTCGACATGCCAAATGACAGGCAACATACTAGAAAGAATTCACAATCTCTCCTTTTACACAATAGTTACTAGGGCCGGCCTTGGTGGCGCCCGGTGCAAGAATCATTTTTGGCGCCGCACACCCCATGACCGACTCCTTGATTCTTTCACTACCACCAGGCATAAGGACCCTTCATCTCTCCAATCATAAGTTATTGCTAAACAAACGCCCCCTCCAACGAGGTCGGCGCCCCCTCTACTGGTTAGCACCCAGTGCAGCCGTACCAGTCGCACTGCCCTAAAACCGGCCCTGGCAGTTACTACTTAGGTAAGACACATTGTCGAGGTTTAGACAACTGAGTTAAGCTGATTCAGAGAAGCCAATCCAAAATGCTGACTCACGCACACAAGGAATGCACACCCAAGGTCCCGCCGATATTAATCACAGCCGGGGATTCCATTGGTCGTCAAGAAATCTACGTTCCGCCTCCCTTACACTTGCCTGCACGCCTCCCATCCACCAAAGCAGAAGCGGAGGATACTCTTCCTCTTACATCACAGCAAAGACCTGGAACAGCCTCCATTTCCTATCTCCCCGACTTCCAAAGAGCTCTCAAGACCTGGCTGTTCGAATGAGCCCCTGAGATCCGCAAGCACCTGGATACCCTATCGGGTGATACGCTATGATATTAGGGATTCATTTAATACTGGTTCTGTAGATGGTGTTCTTGATGGTAATGGATGTTTTAATATTGCGATGAATTTCTCTGATAATAACAGTTTGTTTTGTTAATGAGATATAACGATATTGTAATTTTATGCTTATATATCATGATTTTGTAATTAGAAATATGCATATTTTCCAATAAGTTTTCGTTGTTGATAATAATCACTAGGATTAGTTAATGATTAGTTAACTGCTGCAAATGTCCGCACACGCCTCCCTACCTTACCTAAGGCTGCCTTCTGAATCGATTTGTAATCCTGGTATGGGCACAAGGAAAGTTTGTGCATAATTAACAGTTACAAGGTGTACATTACTGAGTTCTGTGGAGTGACAAAGAACCAAGATTTATCATTAATTTATGCAGCACAACGCAGCAAGACAAATTGCCGCTCTGGGTCAAATGAAGAGGGCAGGAATGTGCCATGCCTATCAAGATATGGTGCACTCCTGCTCTTTGCCTGCTCTTTGCCTGCACTATGTGCTGGCTAGACACGAAGAATGCACCCTCGTGAGGGGGTGAATGGTGCCTGCGTTGCAGGACGGGTTGTTTTTGTGCCGGAAGGGGCATCTTCCTGCACAAAAGACAATCTGTGGAGGTGTTTTCCTCTTTGTAAGTGTGCTGCAGAATGCAGTTCATCTAGAAAGAGGAAACAATGAGGAGAAATAAAGATATTTGGGGAAGGAATAGGATTTTGAATTATTCCCAGGTTTCCCAGTCTTGGGAAATCTGGGACTGTTCCAAAAATCTCCACCCATGTTTTGCCTTCCTGGTGCAGAGTAACTCAAAGCAGCACTTTGAGCTGCATTGCATTACTCCAAATTTACCAAGCAACGCAGGTCCACGCAGGGTGGCTTGGTAAATTTGACTTCAGGATTGTGTTGCCCTGGTATCACCTTTAGTGATGCCAGGGCAACGCAATCCTTTGAAAAATCTCTCCCTGTGTAATACAATCCCAGGCTGACTGAAAACACAGCTTTAATTTGTAAGTCAATGTTACAGTTTGCACAGTTGTCGAGGGGACTGTAGTGGTAAAGCCTGAAAGATCTGAAGTCGAGCCGAGACGCGGAGAGGCAGCAGCTGCTCCGTAGCACCTGTGTGCACTGGATTCACAGCATGGATCCTCACATTGGAGGATTCAAAAGGCAGTATGCAGATTATAAATCACCAGGACAGACAGGTATTTAATTCCACCGGGCATTTCCCTGATAGGATGAAGTCCATGAAGGCCAGTTTATAGGGCAGTGGCCACTCCTGCTGCAAATGTCACTTTCCCCAGCTCCCCAAGGTTAATTACGGCAGGCACTTTAGGCATCAGAGGGAGGGAGGGGGGAGGTAGAGAGAAAGTGATCAGAGAGGGAGAAGAGAGAGAGGAGAGAAGGAGAGAAAGAGAATAGATTAATAGAAAGAGAGAGATTGCCCAAGGAGACAAAGGAAGGGGGCTGGTTTGAGCATTTTTGCTAGGGCCAGTTTGGTCCTTTAGTCCAGCCCTGCCAATCACTGACTGCTGCGATTTGTGTACGCCCTTTGTGGCCCACCTGATTCTGCGTGGGCCTTGTTTATGCTTAGAGACCCGCAAAGAAGTTGAAAGTAAAAAGAGACATCACAAAGGGAGCTTAAACATAAGGAACTCAGGTATTGTTGACTGCACTTCAGTTAAGGAATTGGCTACTCTTATATCGAAAGAGAACATGAAAGCAGCACTTTTCTACACGAACAAATAAAGCAAGTGTAAGCGAGGAGGCAGCAACAGCCAAACCTATGCAGGTTCCATTTTTTTTTTTTTTTTTTTTTAGTTCAACAAGATTTTATTAAAAGAAATAAGGATCCAAATAATAGCAGTCAAAATACAAAGAGGTGATACATTCCAATATGAGTAGAACGTGAAAAAACAAACATGGATATCATTCGATCAGCAACTCAATTATATGTAAATAAAATTAGAAAGAGGGGAATCAATGCGGAGTTACCAATATAAGTCGATAATGGGTATATCGTGTAGAACATGGAACATATCAGCCACTGAGATGAGGGTAGGGGCAGGGGAAGAAACAAGAGCAAAAGGAGGAAGGAAGTAAAGAAAGGAAAAAATAGCCGTAGAAAGAAAGAAGCGGGACGAGAGGACAGGAAAGAGGGAGAAAGAGAGAAGGAATCCCACATGAATAGCCCAATGCAACGTAACTAGCAGACCAAACATTACGTAGACAAACCAACAGGAAAACGAGGGACTACACCTTGCGAGGAGAGTTCCATGTATTTATCCAGGGATTCCCAAACCCCACTCGAAATGGAGGGCGATAGGTGTGCTAGATCTACTGAGGTGTGAGCACTACGTAAGAAGGAAACCCATGCCCACCACGTATGGTAAGAGACTGACGAGAAAGATTTCCAATCCATAAGGAGAACCTTGACCGCAATAGATAAAAGAAGATCTAACAGCTGTAATTGCAACAAATCAAGGGGAAGGGGCGCAGGGGCAGCCCAGGGACCTAATAGAACTAGAGGGAAAGAGAGCTGGAGCTGAATGTCAAAAATAAGAGATAAATGTTGTTGAATAAGGGCCCAGAAAGGTTTAAGTAAGGAACAATTATAGAACATATGAGGGAAATCCCCCGCCTCCATGCCACAACTCCAACAGAGATCATCTTCTTTAAGGTTGAGAGAATGAAGACGTACAGGTGTCCAGTGGAGTAAGTTAATCGAGAAAAACTTGGACTGTATTAGGGAAGGAGCTATTTTGTTACGAAGCGCAAATTTGCTGATGGATTGCCAAGCTTCAGATGATAAATGATCCGTGATATTGTGATCGAAATGACGCATCCATTTTTGTTGTGCAACTGTCTGGTCAGGAAGCGAAGTAGAAGATAGAAACTTATATATGTGGGAGGCAACATGACCAGCTTTGAGCCAAATACAAAATAGCGAAATGGTAGGGGAGGAGGGGTGAAGACGAGTTTTTGAGATGGCAACCTTGATTTTAAGAAAGGTGTAGAAGTCTAGATTAGTTAGAGAGTGTTTGAGCGCTAGGGTAGAAAAAGGTAGGGGTTCCCCAGAGTCACTATACAGATGTTGTACAAGAGAGACACCTTTCGTAGCCCAATATGACATGAGGGTGGGAGTGATATTAATTTTGATTTTGGAATTACGCCAAATGGAAGACCATCTAGTTTTGTGCAGAGGAAATGCTAGCTTCCTGTCCACTTTCTTAATTGCGGTAATTGTATCAATAATTATAGAGCGGGAAAACAGAATGTGCAAAGTGGAAGTAGTACAGAGAGAGGCAAGTGGTAGAGGTGCAGCTAAGTCCTGTTCTATGAGTAGCCATAAAGGAATATGATGGGATGGGGGAGAAAACCATAAGGCCCCCTGAGAGGCCAAGAAAGCCGTCTGGTATTTTTCCCAGTCTGGGAAATTACAACCTCCCATATCACATGGTCTACGTAAATATTTATATGCTAATCGAGCGCGTTTGCCATTCCAAAGAAATTTGGCGGTGATACCATCGATTTCCCGAAAGAAAGAGTCGGATAATTTCATTGGAATCATAGATGAGACAAAATTAATAATCGGCGTGATCATCATTTTTAGGGTTTGTAGTCGACCCCACCACGAAATATGTTTCGGAGACCATGTATCCAGAAGACGACGAACCTTAGTAAGAGTTTGAGATTCATTGTAGGCAACCGTGGTATGTAGCGTGGAACAGAAATAGATGCCTAGATATTTGAGATGGGTAGATTGCTACTTAAAGCCAGCCGAACCCATATGAGCAGGAAAACAGTAGGCATTTAAAGGGAACATTTCTGTTTTATCTCTGTTTAGAGTGTATCCGGATACTTTAGAGAACAAAGAAATGGTGTCAGAGATAGCAGGGATGGCCAACGCTATATCGTCAGAGAAGATGAGAACATCGTCAGCGTAGGCAGCGGTTTTAAGACAATGAGTACCAAAAGAAAATCCTTTGATATCAGGATGCAAATCAATCAGCCGAAGGAGAGGATCAATAGATAACAAAAACAAGAGAGGGGATAAGGGACACCCTTGCCTCGTACCCTGGCAGAGATTAAAGGAAGAGGATGTAGCACCATTAACCCTAATATTAGCTTTAGGTTGGGAGTATAAAGACATTACCATGTTAATAAAAGAGTCTCCGAGGTTATGTGCACATAAGACAGCTCGAAGGAAAGGCCAAGAGACCTTATCGAAGGCCTTTTCCGCATCGAGGGCCAAGGCCGCGGCAGGTAGTTGGGATCGCTTAGCCGCTCCAATGATATGACAGAAAGTGCGGATATTGTCTCTTGCCAGTCTACCCTTAACAAATCCAGTTTGGGAGGGATGGACTAGATTAGGAATAAAAGATTCTAGACGTTTAGCCAAGATTTTAGCAAAAATCTTCGCTTCCATATTAAGAAGCGAAATAGGGCGGAAGTTCTTAGGATCTGAATGATCCTTACCTTCTTTCGGGATCACTACTATCGTGGCATCGGCAGCTGTACCAGAAACAGAACCATTCCGAACAAAGGTGTCAAAGACAGCTTGTAGCTTAGGAACAAGTAGCGGAAGAAAGGTTTTATAAAATAAGATCGGGTATCCGTCTGGACCAGGAGCTTTCCCTGAGCGGGTGGCCTTGATAGCAGCCGCTATTTCCTCCGGTGAGATAGGAGCATTCAGAGTAGATCGATCTCCTTCTGAGATTGAATGAATCGGAATTGATTTTAAAAAGTCTTGGCACTTGTCAAAAGAAGCCTGGTTAGAGGGGGTGTATAATTTGTTATAGAAATCGCGAAAGACTTCAAGAATTTCCTCAGTTTGGAATTTAGTAGAACCAGTGTGATCTTTGATAGAAGAGATCTGGGAGGACTTATAGGAAGAATCTTGGAATTTTAATGTGGCAGCCAAGAGTTTCCCAGCGCGATTCTTTAAAAGTAACTTCTTGGACTTTTGCGCCTGGAAACCAATATGAGCTCTTTTAGTGACGATAGTGTTATATTTGTATTTTAGGAGCTTAATTTGTTGTAGAATAGTCGGATCTTTGGTATGTCTAAAGGAGGCCTCCAGAGTTTTGATGGTAGAAGATAAGTCAGTAAGTTCCCCCTTAATCGCCAAGTTACGTTTGGACATGCACGCTATAACTTGGCCCCGAAAAGTACACTTAAAAGAGTCCCATAAAGTTATTGGAGAAGATACAGAGTCCTCATTTTCACGGAAAAAATTGTTTATTTCCGTGGAGAATTTATCCACCTGGGCAGAGTCATGTAACACTTCCGTATTAAGTCTCCAGGAACGACCACGCGGTTTCGGCGCAAAGGACGTAAGCGTAAAAGTGACCGCGGCATGATCAGAAATGACAATGGGATGAATCAGCAGGTTCCATTTTAATGAAAACTAATTTGCCAGCCTTGTAGGGCTATCGTTAGTCACATTTTGAAGAATAAATCACAGCCGGTGTGTGTTTCTCACTTTTTTTGCAACAATTAAAAGTTGTTATTCATAAAGAAGAAAAGTTCTTTTGTTAATGCGTCATGGGCACTCGTCCGCTCATCGAGAGCTCCTGATTGGCACCGCACACAATCACAGCTCTGGGCGGATTTCAGGGCCTGGCTCTCCCCTATGGTTTTAAGTGGTCCTTGAATAAATGTCGGCGAGAGCGCTCCTACTCTCAAGAAATTAAAATAAGTACCCAGCGAGAACATGCGCAGCTCTTCCCACATCACGCAGGAAGCAGTTCATTACAGATTCTGTCACTTCCATCCTCGCCTTCAGTGGGTACATCACATTCCTTGTCTCATTTTTATGCAGCGAACCTGAAGGGTCAATTTCAGATGACAAATCCTTGATTGCTGCAAATACTGTAAGGGAAATTAACAATTTCTCTCTGCCCGCCCCCCGCCTTCCCCCTCGGTGTGCTTGTCCGCAGTGGCGCGCAGCACAGTACGAATAATTTGTTATGTTTTTCAAGCACCGTACCGCAGTATCCCAAAAGCAATTTATATGAAGCGACGTATATTCAGAATAGGCTAAACTCCCCAGGCATAGGCCTCAAAGGTCAACTTGCGAGTTAAGCAGATGTTTTGTGCAAAAAATCGACTTGTTTTGGAGACAATGTTTCATTTTCAGGTCCTGGGTGAATTATGCTTTTGTGTGTTGGTTTATTGAATCCCTTTTCCCATTGTTGTAACGCTTTTGTTTTTAATTTTTAGTTTTTTTTGCAGCAAGACTCGGTGTTTTAAAGAGGTGCCTTACATGTTCACTGTGACCCGTTTGTCTGGTCCTCTGATTTTGTACCTCTTTACTTACTTGGTCATTTAGGGTCATATTTATGCAGCCGCGGTCAACAGTGGACGTTCCTGCAGGGCCGTGACGTGGGAGGGGCAGGTTGGGGGGTAGTAATGTATGGATTACGGAGTTTAACAGGTAAGCAAACATATAAATAAATAAAACGAATTTCGTTGCGCGCACTGCATCGCTTTTGGTGATGCAGTGCACGCAAAAAATTTTGTTTTATATATTTTTATGTTTACCTGTCAAACTCCGTAATCCATACATTACTACCCCCCATCCTAGCCCCCCTCCCCACGTCACCGCCCTGCAAGAACTCCCACTGCTGACCGCAGCTGTATTTATGACCTGGTTTACGTTGCTCTTGCATCACGCAACGTGGCGCATGAGCGACATATACCTTAAGTCCAATTTTTTGAGCCACGCAAAGCCACCTTGTGTGGCTCCAAAAATATGGAGTAACGCAAAACAGCGCAAATCGCTGCCCTGGGTAGGCGTTCCATGAGCGTTGGGTGGATGTTCCCAAGTGACCCCCATTGTTTTTGACGCATTTCCTGATTTACAAGACTTTGTAAATTTGGGAATGTGTTGAAAAGATATGCCTAGTGGAGGCGTAACAAGGAGAAATATGTTTATTTCTCTTCGATTATTTCTCTTTCTATGTGTGCTTCATTTTGCATCACACATCGAAAGAGGAGAAAGCCTCTCAGGATTGTTTTTGTGCAGAAAGATGCTCCTTCCTGCACAAAATCAATCCTGCTTACATCACAGGCACTCTTGCACCATGGTGCAGGGGTTTCTGCGTTGGCACTATGCTGCCAAAATGGCTCCAGTACACACTGTAACATGGTTCAGGTGCAAAAGTATTGCTTCTGTATTCCCTTTTGTAATTTCTGTTGTGCTGACAGATGAGGGTTACAAAAAGAAGGCACAGATGACTATTCCACCCCCCGTGCCACTATATATAATTCCGCCCCAGATTTTACCTGTTCTTACTTTCCTGTGAAGACCAAGCCATCAGTGGTAGTAAGGTGTACAAAATGGGTGCAGTTAATGTTTGCATGCATTAAATCCGATTTCTAATCTGTAAAACAAGCACAAAAGCCATTTGAACCAATGTTTATGCGCTCATATTTACTGTTTTAGTCTAAATTATCCCTTGCTGTTCTTCGATTCGTCTTTATCTCAGTGATCAAGTATCTAACCACAAAATGAATCTTACCCATACATCATTTCCTTTGTCTTGTCACAATACATTGTCAATGATTCAGTTGTTAAAGGCTAAGTTATAGATCACAAACTAAAACAAGCAAAGAAAAAGTCAATAGGTTTGGATTTTGCAAAGTGTATACGATCATCTTACAAGCACACTTTCACAGACAGGGCACCATAGTCATTTAGGATTCATCAGGGGTCACAGCTGGGAGTCCTGGCGTGACCCTCGTAACCTCTGATCCTAATTTTGTGACCCCCTGGCCTCTAAGGTAGCAAAATCAGTGCCAATAATATAGGAGTGGGGGGCTTGCTTTTATGGTCATTGGGGCTCCGATCTCCTTCTTTTTAGGCGATTTTTTAAAATTAAACTAATTGTGAATAATTATCTGTTATTAATTTTTGGTGTAATGAAAAATAGAGCACCAGGTACTGGAACAAGACTTTCGCAGGCAGCTGAATGAAATAGAAAAATGCATTTAAATGTATGGCGTGTGCATGCTTGTGCATGACTGCACAGGCCATTTATTCCACTGGGCAGTTCCCTGGTGGGCTGAAGCCCTTGGAGGCCGGTTTTGAAAGCCCAGGGCTGCTTGTCATGTCTCTGTCGCTTTCCCCAGCTCCCGGAGGTTACTTCGGTAGGGACAGGGAGGCTTCAAGATGGAGAGGTAAAGAGAGGGAGGGAGGAGGAGGGTAGAGAGAAAGCAACCAGAGAGGGAGAAGGGAGAAAGAGGGAGAAAGAGAGATTGCACAAAGGGAACTGGGCTTTTATGAGCATTTGTTCCAGGGCTGCTTTTGGTTCCACAGTACAGGCCTGTCCTTAGGTTTGAGAGTTTGTGTTAAAGAGACAGGTTGTGAATGTGCGAGCATGTGTCTATTTCTATGTTTGAGCAGGTGTGTGTGAGTGAAAGTGAGTCCGAGTAAATCAGTGACAGGTAGTGAATACAAATACACGAACGTGAGTGTCAATAAGTGAATATGAGTGAGTAAGAGGCAGTGAGAATAAATGAGTAAGAGTATTTGCCAGTGGCTAAGAGTGGATTAGTGAGAATGAATCAGTAAGAATCAGTGGAAGCTGGTGTGAGATGGTGTGACTGAGAATGAGTGACAGTGAGTGAGTGAGTGAAACTGAGTGAGAATGAGAGCCAAAGTGAGCGAGAACACGTGACAAAATGTATGCGTAAGACTGACTACAAGTGAGCATTAGTAAGTGAGAAATTATTAGTGAGTAAAGGTAAGAGTGAGTGTGAATGAATGAAGGAGAATGAGTGAGTGAGAGTGGGAATAAATGAGAGTGAGTGCGAATGAAGGAACGGGAGTATAAGTGAGTTCAAGTGAATGTGAGTGAGAAAGTATGAGGGAGTCAGAGTAAGAAGGAGCGAGAATGAGTGAGTGAGAGTACGAGTGAGTATGAATGAGGGCAAGTGAGTGCTAATGAATGAAAGTGAGTGTGCAAATGTACGTGAACATGAGAAAGAAAGTGGTCTTGTGCTTGTGAGTCTCCCATTGGCTTTGGTATACTGAAGGTCATTCTTGGCTTATAGGGCAACCATGGCAAAATACTGGCACTGGCCTATTGGGGGCAATTTGTAGCATGACAGATACCTGTGACAAAAAAATGGCACTGGCAGCCAGGAAGTCATTTTTGGCACTTATGGTAAAATACTGGCACTGGCAAACTACAGGTGATTCTTACAATATGGGGCAAGACTGGAAAAATGCAGGTGCTGGCACATTGGAGGTACTTCTTGTCATAATGGGGGTCATTTGTGACATGAGGAGGCACCCAGAGCACACGTAGAAGACAAATAATGGGTTACATTCTTGGGAAACATTAGAATTAATTGACGTCACACACCATGTAAGGAATTGGATATTTAATGAGTGCTCGTTCAGGGACCATAATGTTTTAGCACATTTTGTGAGCATTGTGCTTTAAAGTGCACTATCTTACCACATTTGTTAAACTATTCTAAGGGCTAGACCATTTTATGTGGTTCGTCCTGACAATGAAAGAGGATTCAAGGCTCAGCCAGAGCACGGGATTTGTGATAAGCCACTTTCAAGCCTTTTTTGACTCACTCTTTTCCAACATAGAAGGCACTTATGCAAACAGAAGAATAGACAAACAAGCATGAAGGGACACTCAAGCACCCACGAATGCACACAGAACACAGTGACATATAAACATATACTCAGGCAACATGAATGAAGGTACCAGGTACATATTATAGACAATATTCATGAGCTCCTATATAGTTAGACAGCATTGGTGGGTAGATGAATGTAAGAGTCTGTCAGTGGGTGCTCTGGTGCAGGCATGGGTGTTGATGCTATATGGATGCATAGGTGTATGGATGTTTAAGGTTCAATGGATGCGTACGGGTACAGAGCAAGTGCATGTATGGGTAATCGAATAAATAACTTGGTGACTGTTTACTAATGAAGTCATAAATGTGGGGGATGGATGAATGCATGGATTGAGGTAGATAAATGTTTGGCTGGATGCAAACTGGTTTCTTATCCTAAAATTTGCTCAGAGTCTTTAGAGCTGTGCACTGCACCCACACTGCTGGCTGGGGCATTAACACTGAAAGCAGAGATGTTCTGGTTTGCACTCCTTGGGAAAGACACCTGGAAGCTTTTCAGCAATGAGCAGTGAGCACAGGGATCACCTCACAACATGTCCTAGTCATTTCTGCGTACAAACTCAGAAGAGCCCCAAATGCTGCACAGGAGCACTGAGGCACAACATTCTTTAAGTGGCCGGGGTGGTATTTAAACTAGAGCACCCTTTGCAGTGCACACACAGATCACTAATTTCACTGCATTGTAAACACTGCTGCAAGTGCCTCGGATTACACATTACAGTCTTTATCCGGCCAAATCAGCAGCTGTACTGCACCATCTCTAGGTAACCCTTAAGGTTCATTGATGCAGGTTTTGCATTTAGTGGTTCTCGCTGTATCCGCAAATAAAGCATTCTACAACAGAAGTGGTTCCATAAGGTAAACACTGTGCACAGATGCATAGTTACGACAATATGTTTACACAGAGTATGCGATTTGCTACACTTCATATGGAATTTTCTTTGGACGGCATTCTCACTCCTCATTTCTACATCTTTTCATGTGCTTGACTTCTGACCTCTCTTCTCTTTTTTTTCTAGAGTTTATATAGCACAAACTTGACCCGAAGGTATCAGGTATCAGAGCGGTTTACATGAGCACCAGTTGCGTTACAGACGGACACACACTTTTTTGTTAGATACAGGGAGATTGAGGACCAGATGTACGACCATTTTTTTGTGGCAGCAAACTGGTGTTTGCAGCCGCAAAAAGGGTAATAGCATGTACAATTGCTATTTTGCGAGTCCCTAACTCACAAAATAGCATTTGTGACTCTCGCTATTAGGAAGGGGTGTCCCTACTAAAAGCAAGTCAACATGCTTTGTACCAGTGTTTTGCAACCGCAAAACACTTGTGAGATGTTGGGAAATATATTTTAAGAGCAGGCAGTGGTCCCAGAGACCACTGCCTACTCTTCAAAAAATGCAACTGAAAAGTTTCTTTTTTCTTTTTTAAGTGCATACCGTTTTCCTTTAAGGAAAGTAGATTGCATTAAAAAAAAGCTGCTTTAATAAAAAGCAGTCCCAGACATGGTGGTCTGCCGAGCCCAGCCGACCATCGACCCTGGGAGAGCTTTCACTCCCAATGGGCTCGCAAATTGCAAGAGGCTCAATCATATTACTGAGCCTCGCAATTTGCGACCCCATTGGGAATCGCAAACAGTGTGAAATACACTTGTACATCGGAAATTGCGCTGCGCTAATTGCGACTCGCAAAAGAGTTGCAATTTGTGATGCACAATTTTCATGGTCGTACATCTGGCCCCAAGTGACTTGCCCAGAATCAAAGGATGTTGAGCATCATTGCCGAGACTCGAACTTGGTTCCCCAGATTAAAGGTTAACAGTCCTAGCCATTAGGCCACAACCTCTCTCTTTTATATCACATCCTCCTCATTTTTTATCCCGGAGCACAGAATAACATTTATTTTACAGGTTGAGCACAGTGAATTCAAGTTAATTTGATGGTGGTTGTGGAGGTGGTGGAGTGCCTGTTCAGGTTGCCGGTGTGGATTTGTACCTTCGCTGTGGTGCTGTGCAGTTGGTGGTACAGGTGTGTGAATGTGCTGTCCTGCAGGCAGATATGATGGCTTCCCTACCTGCGTTGACCGTGAAGGGAGACTTTGGATCACTTTCAGCAGGACCTCCATCATCTTCATGGCCAAGGCATGATGTCTTGCACTCTCTTCCTTTGGATGGATATCAGGTCTCTCATATTCCTGGACATTTCCCGCCAAGTTCTATCCATCCTATCCAAAGCTTGGATCACCCTGTCCACCACCTGAGGGAATTGGACCATGTCCTGCAGGGACTCAGACATGTCTGACAGGGTAGCCCCAATGGCATGAATGTCCTGCCTCACATCTGCCTGCTGTTGGAAGAAGTACTGCTCCCACTGGCCACCATAGCCAGGTGCAGGCCCCCTCTGCAGGTGTCTGCCAAGGATGGGATGAGCAGGTTCAACACCAGGGGGGGTGGCAGGTGGAAGCCTGTGGGCAGGCGAATGGTGCCCAGGGGATACCTGCACCACAACAGGGCTGGTACTTTCCACAGATGGTAGAGAGGATGGCAGGGAGACACTGTAGGGAAGAGCGGGTAGGGGCACCACCATGTCGGTCCTGGACGTGAGGGCTGTGAGGGAGTGATATCTGTGTTGGGATGCGTGGGAGCAGTGGCTAGTTTGATCTATGCTGAGGACAGGGAATTGTTTGTTAGGGAGTAGGCTGACGAACATTGCTTTGCAGAGGATGTGATGCTGTGACTGATTTTTGCAATCTGGCAAGATAGCTCTCATTGGCATCACAATTGTCATCCATGGATTGGACGGACATGTAGTCATCATCATCCACAAAGTCAACATCCTCAGGATCTTCCTCCTCCTCTTGAACATGACTTGCTGCTGACATAACTGCCTGGAGGATAAGGGGATTCTCCCCTCTGATTCCCTGTCGGCCAGCACTAGTCGTAGGTCTGTCATCCTCTTCCTCAGCATCATCTGGAACACAGAGGTTGCAACTGTATTAGTGATTGACCTGGTATTACATGTGGTGCAACACCAGGGTTGTATTAACTGTACTTTGCATCAGCAGATGAGGATCATATGAACTGGTAAGGGTACCACCACAAATGACCGCTCACACCATAGCACTGAGGTGTTACATGGAGATGCACATCATACTAGCAAACTCACCAGCTCCAGCCACAACTTTCGGTCCCTTTGCGTTACCCCCTGGTGAAACCTACTGAACCTGACTCTTCATAGATGTTGCAGACATAGCTGTAGAGGGTAGAGATAACATTCTCAATGATCTGCATCACCAATTGACAGACAGGCACATGTGACACTCAATGTTCCCTCTATTTTTTTTCCTCTGTGTGTGGCAGTGGAGGGTCTCTGTGCGCTGCAACCATGGCTATGTGCGCCAGGAACCAAACCGCGCGTGTCTGTGGCGCCAAATGGCACTCCAAAATTTTTCTTTAAAAAGCGAAAAGATAGTGCATTTTCACACATACAACGCCACAATAAGGGTCTAAAGGGCAGTTTGCAATATTGGATAAGCATGCCATGACATGAACTGGTTACACTGGCAAGTACACTTCAAGTTTAGAAAAGCACAAGACTTCAATGGTGGTACCATCATTAGATTTTAATAAATATTCCTAACTGGAGCACAGTTCATTGGGTGGGGAAATGCTGCGAGCCTATACAATATCACATATACACAAGAAGGTAGAGGGCTGTTCAGACACGTCAAGTGGCATCACTAGATGGGTGACAGGGTTGCTTCTCACGGCGATCCTTGCCATTTTTCCAGTGCTGATAAACTTGGTCTAGGTCAACTTTCCCATTCAGGAGGTAGGCCTTTGTCCTCATCAGCATGTCCAAATGCTTCTGCTCTAGTCTATTCCTCAATTTGCTCTTGATAGTATTCATGAGGCTGAATCCTCGTTCACAGTCTGCACTAGATGCTTGAAATGTTGCGCAGACATCAACAAGCTGAGACACGACACTATACTGAGCAGCATTGCGTACAGTGAAAGTCACCATGTCTTGAAAGGTGGTAAATAACCCACCCTTAACATGTTCTGCCACCACATATTTATAGTCTCTGTACTGTCGAACAACATCTTCTGGTGTTTCACAATCACCCATGGCCAAGACATTTTTATACTTTTCAACAAGTCTTTCAATATTCTCAGTCCCAAAATCAAAATGAGATTGTGTGGCTATTGCCTGGATCTCAAAACTTGCCCATTCTTTTAGCTCACCTTCAGGGAACCTTTTTTGCATGTGCTCACAAAGAAGGGAAACAAAAGACAAAATAGGCCCACTGTCAAACTCTTGCCTATCCTTGTACAAAACCATCAGCTCTCTTACATTGCTGCTCCAAAAGACAGTGTCCCCCAAATACTGTTGCTTAATTTGGCCAATCTTTGCTCTTGCATACTGTACGGCTTCAACAGTAGTTAAAGAACTTTTTTGGAATAGTTTGCACAAAGATGCAAATTCACCCAGAATGTCATTAAGTACTGCAAGGGAAATATGGTAGTTGGAGTCCGATAGCTTTTTATAACAATATTTAGCAATTGGATCATTCTCCTCAAGTTTCTTATGCTCAAAGTACTTAAGAACAGTTTCGTAATTACGAATTAGTGCACCAACAGCAAAATGCCTTGAAAGCCACCGGACTTCATTCAGTGGTCGAAAAGAGACAACTTCACATTCAGTGACCGATGCAATTTCATCCAGCTTGGACTTCCTTGCAGGAGATCTGGAGAGCACAGTGTAGACAGTCCTCAATAATGTCTCCATCTCTTTAATCATTGGAACCCTCTTCCAGGCATCAACTCCCAAATCTTCTCGATGGGCGACACAATGCTGCTCAACTAGATGAGGAATGGATTGTTTAAGGCGAGTAGCAACACCATTGTTCTTCCCCAGCATCACAGATGCACCATCAGATGTTAACATGACCATTTTCATGAGGTCCAGTTCATTGGCAGTGTAGAATTCTTTCACAGCAGTAGTGATAGCCTCAGCATTACAGCTAGTCAGCTTCACTATGCCCCCAAACTGCGTTTTAAGCTCAGTTGATGTTACAGGTCGGAACTTGAAATACAGGATGAGCATTTTTGAAACAGAAATATCTGTGCTCTCATCAATTATCAAGGTGTGATACAAAGCTTGCCGAAGTGCTGTCATAGCTTCACAGTGTATCACGCTATTGATGGCCTCAAGGAACTCAAAGGCATAGTTATTGCTCCTCCAGCTGTCTGGTATCTTCACATACAAAGCTAAGTGGTCATGGATGTCTTGTACTGATAACTTTGAAGTGTTCATCCTGACTGCCAGCATCACGTTGTTGATGAGAATCTTTATCTCCTCAGGCATAGATCTTTGGCGTTCAACTACTTCCATTCTATTTGCTTTGTCTGTGGCAGTTTCTGTCAGCATTGCCCGTACTCCAAAACCAAACCTCGCAGCAGCACTTCTGTTTCTCAATATCACCATGGCAGACTTGTGTACTTTGCTAAGTAGATGGCGTTTCATGTAGTCCAGTTTCCAGCCATCACTCTATTTCTTCCCTGTGGAAAAGTCCCCAACAATCTTGGCTTCGGCACATGCTTTGCAAATCAAGCCCACATCCGGACAGTATTGAAATAGTTCCCCGAGTTGCATGCGGACCTTGCTTCGTGACTTCTGTGTCTCAGCCTCCACAATTTCCTTCATCCACTCTTCCTTGAATACAAGGCAACATTTCTTCCTTTGTGGTGAAGCACTGCACTCTCCCGAAATTACAGCTTTGCGCTTGAACATTTCCGTACACGCCGGTTTGAGCCTGCTGTCCCACAAAGCCTGCAAAATAAGGAAACATGGCTTACGTTGACGCCTAGCTCATGAATGCAAACTGTTATACTACAATGTTCAAGATGCACCACAGTTTAACTCAACCCAACAATTACCTCTTCTGCCTGCACTCACGTGTGCCTCTTTAAATGTATGGGGTTCTGGCTGTGAAACCTGCAACAGAAGAAAACATCGGTAAGTATATATGGTACTACAATGTTCAAGACGCACCACAGTTTAACTCAACCCAACAATTACCTCTTCTGCCTGCACTCACGTGCACCTCTTTAAATGTATGGGGTTCTGGCTGTGAAACCTACAACAGAAGTAAACATCGGTAAGTATATATGGTACTACAATGTTCAAGACGCACCACAGTTTAACTCAACCCAACAATTACCTCTTCTGCCTGCACTCACGTGCGCCTCTTTAAATGTATGGGGTTCTTGCTGTGAAACCTGCAACAGAAGAAAACATCGGTAAGTATATATGGTACTACAATGTTCAAGACGCACCACAGTTTAACTCAACCCAACAATTACCTCTTCTGCCTGCACTCACGTCTGCCTGTGCAATTGTCTTTGTAGTACGGTCTCACAAACCTGCAAAAGAAAAAAGGGTGCAGATTGTGAATCTATTTACCCAGCAACCCCCAACCCAATGAGGAACGTAAACAGAATTACCTTGTCTTTGTGGTGCTCGCACCTGACCACTGTAATCCAAATACCGTACAGACTGGAAACCTGCAAGTGAAGACAAGTAAGTCAGCAAACGCCAGAAGAATTACAAACTGTGCATGGGACCGGTCAAGAGGCCCAAGACAAAAAATGACCAAATAATTACCTGGGATTTCAGCCTAGGACAAACAGTGGTGTGCCCATGTGTTCCATTATTAGCATCCATTATCTTAAACTGGTCTATAAATGTGAATCCCAGGGGAAAGCGGCATTACAGAAGGTGTAGCACAAAATACAAACTGCAAATGGTTGAGGTGGGTGAACAAGGTAACCCACAGGATGGCTGAGAAGCACACAATCCATCAAAAGATCCCACCTGAAGCTGCTGCAGTGGCGCGCGAAAAATATGATTGACTACGTTCAAGCAATTTTCAGGCAACCATAAATATGTCAAGATAACTGAAGAATGATGGACCTGCTGCAGAGAGATCTCAGTTTTGCCTACTGGAAGTTGACTCAATAAGTAGCTGAGGAGGTTAAAATGCCTGATGAAAAGCTGGTGAACCATGCAGGATTGGAAGCAGAACTGGAGTACATCATGTTGGCTTGATGCCAACAAAGTCTTTCTTTGCGCATGGCTACTTGAAGGTTTTCGCTACATTTACTCTTTATATACGGGCTTCTTGGCTCACAAGGGTTATATGCTGTTCCGTGAGCCGAGACGCCATGATTGACTTTGCAGGTAAGCGTGTTAGCACAGTGGAAGTTTTGGTGCCACTACATCTCTTTGGAGTATGTTATCGTCCTGATTCAGCCCTTGTTCCCTGCTCGATCTCTGTGTTTTACTCTTAAAGCCAGAACCAGGGGTTTTCTTTTGAATAACTACGCCCTATCGATCACTTCACTCGCCGCATTTACCCGCATTTCTCACCCAGCGAAGGAGATGGCTTTGCCTTGATTGTAATGGGCATTATGCCTAGCTCCAGATACTTTGTCTCAAGGGTCAAGTAAAGTGATATGGGACTTTGGTTGCCCTAGTGCGTTCTTCATGCCCACTTGGCGTCATCGTGAGCCATGAGTTGTTTAGGTATTTTAAGCAACATGTCACCATTCTTGAAGTGGTTCCTTTTACAGTCCCTTACGGAGAGTTAACTTTGACCTATTCTACACTGCCTGGAATGTCAAGCCTATGCACATGGTGGTCATTCATTCACAGTTGTTTCTTTAAAATTATTTCCTCTGTGCGCATATACTGAAGGATAATTTTATTACCCCATAGCCAACAGGCAGGTTCAGAGTGTCTGGTTGACATGATCAAATCACCATCTGTCTCCCCAGCAGCACTCCTCCCACACCTTTGAAGTGAAGCTTAGCTTCACTTCAAAGGCCCCTGCTGCTTCACACTCCCCCATTGCCGCTCACCCTGCTCGGCCCCCCGCTGCGACCGTGTCACATTTCTCCCCCCCTCCCCAGAGCAATGCCCTCCATCTTGTTACTCTCCCCTCACCACTCTCCCCTATAACAACTATCTTCTCTCATCCCACCTCACCAGTATGCACTCTCACCACTCTCCCCTCTAACCATCACTCTCCCCTCCCTTCTCTTTTTCCCCTCACTCCTCACTCTCCCATCGCTTTCCCCTCCCCCTCTATCCCCACTCTACCCTCCCTCTCACCACTCTCCCCTCTCACAACTCTACTCTCCCCTGTCTCTTCTCTCTCCTCTCTCTCTCCCCCCCTCTCCTCACTCTCCCCTCCACCATCTCCCACCACACTCTTCCTTCTCTCTCCTCTACCCTCTCTCCTCTCTCACCACACTCTCCTCCCTTTCTCCCCTCTTTCCTCACTCTCCCTTCTTTCCCCTCCCCTCTCCCATCTCTCCTCAAGGTACACACGATTGTCAATGAGCACTAACACAGCATCATTTATACCATTTTGGCATTAGTCAACATCACTAGTTTTTCCCTGTTGCTCTCATCTTCATCTGCCCCATGGTTACTCCTTTCCCAGGTCTATCTCCATTGCTCTGCCTTTCACCTCCCATGCCTCTCTCCCAAACTCATCTTCTCCCTTTCTATGCTCAACTCTCTTCCTTTCTATAATGTCAGACTCCCTCTCCTGCTTCTCTCTCTTGCTTCGCTCTTGGGCTCCCTGTCCGTACTTTTCGCCCCTGATACACTCTGTCTCCCTCTCCATGCTTCTGTCCCCTGCTGCACTCTCAGGCTCCCTGTCCGTGCATCTCACCCTTGCTTCACTCTTGGGCTCCCTCTCCGTGCTTCCCTTCCTTGCTGCACTCTCTGTGCTTCTCTCCCCTGCTGCACTCTCGTGCTCTCTAGAGATGTGGCCTAAAGACCAGAGCTGCCATCTAAGTCACGTACATACAAAACATGTTGCACTCCAAATGCTATAGGTGTCACATTCGCGAAAGTTATAACTATTGGCATTGTAAATGACAAAGCTATCCATTTAGCTATTTTAAAAACCAACACATAAATAAAATATTTGTCATTTTCAAGACCAATAGCTCCAACTTTTCTAATGCGAGACCTATTGCATTTCCAATGCTTGTTGTGCCTTTCTGTCCTGTGTCCAACTCGTTTTTGGTGCTCTTCTGCCCCACTCGTTTTTTGTGCCTTTCTGTCCTGTGCCCCACTTGTTTTTTGTGCCCTTCTGTCCTGTGTGTCTCACTCGTTTTTTCTGCCCTTCTGTTCTGTGTCTCACTCGTTTTTTCTGCCCTTCTGTTCTGTGTCTCACTCGTTTTTTGTGCCTTTCTGACCTGTGCCTCACTCGTTTTTTGTGCCTTTCTGTCCTGAGCCTCACTCATTTTTTGTGCCTTCACTCGTTTTTTGTGCCTTTCTGTCCTGTGCCTCACTCGTTTTTTGTGCCTTCACTCGTTTTTTGTGCCTTTCTGACCTGTGCATCACTCGTTTTTTGTGCCTTTCTGTCCTGTGCCTCAGTCGTTTTTTGTGCCTTTCTGACCTGTGCATCACTCGTTTTTTGTGCCTTTCTGACCTGTGTGACACGCGTTTTTTGTGTCTGCTGTGGCGTTTTGTTTAAATATTGCTGACAATTAGAGCCCCCTCATGGGCTCCGATTAACAGCAATACCTAAACAGTGAGCCTATGGCATGACAGCTGCCCAAGCCCAAAGCATGGGTGGAAAGTGCGCTATAACAATCCACACAAACCAAGAAAGGAACAACAAAGTTCCACATCCATTCTCTTAGTAAACATATCAACATCAATCACTAGTGATAAACAAACGAAATCAAAGATGCTCTTCACCCAAGCCTAAAGCATAGGCGGAAAGTGTGGAAAACAAATCCACACGAACACAGAAAACAAGACCGATCACTAGCACAACGCTACATCCAAATAAGTAGTGAAAGTAAACAGCACACAAAAGCAAAAACGCACACTCTATGCAAAACTGGCTTTAGCACAGCCCTTCACCCAAACCTAAAGAAAGGGCGGTACCTGTGGAAATATTTCAGTAACGAGCGGGAGAGAAAGAGGAGACGATTCTTCCCGCCCACGTCTCCCGCCCAGGCTGTCTAGTAAGGCGCTGAAGGGGGAGAGCGTCAAGGCTATCTATCGGCCGTCTGGAGAATAGTCAAACCCTGGCACTATCCATTAATTGCCAAGCGACTTCTCCTGCTCCCACACTACCATAACCCCCACAATAACCACCGGTTCCTCCCGCCTCCCGCCTCCCGCTTCCCGCTTCCCGCCTCCCGCTCCTTACCTGCAACTTCTCACGCCCGCACCTCCGCCACCCGCCGCCACCACTGGAAAAGGGCTGCATGTCATGTTCGCGCCGCTCGCTTTTTAAAAGCGGCGGGCGGCGCGAATCTCTTGCGACGGCCTGTGTGCACGCTCCACGATAGGTGGTGCGCGCTGACGTCAGGGAAGGTGCGCGCGCGCGCGCACGCGCGGCCTAGAGGGAACAATGGTGACACTCCTGATTTGTATTTTACGTTGTAAACAACAACTGTTGATTCCATGCAGAAGGGGATCTCGATCTCTGTCATGGCTTAGTAATCTAAACTAGTGACACACCTCATGCCAGAATTACCTGAAGGACAGGTGCGCGATGGGTTTCACTGCTGCAGCCAGGATGTCATGCATCCCCCAGGATAGTGTCCATTGCAGTGGTATCATCATGTCAGCAGCTGTGATGAGTCATACATGTCCATATCTTAGTACATCAGATGGTAGTTCTGAGCCAACATGTCATTCTCAATAACCATTTGCGGAGAATCCAGGACAATGTGCAGCATGTTTACCTCATGGACTTTACATGTGGGCACCTGCTTACATGCAGCATTTGCCAGCTGTTACCTCCACACAGCACTGACATCAATAAGATGACACATCAACTGACAAACTTGTATGAGAAGTTTACTGATATTTCAAGGAAGGGGATAAAGGCAAGCAGAAAACAACATTTGGTTATGATCACACATTGCTGATAAGCTGAGGAGCTTTGAGGCTTCCCGTCTGCACTGGATTATTGTGTTGCTCTTCAGCCAAGTTATATTGCAGGTGTAACTGCATGAAGATTCACCTTAGCAGCCCCTAGACCCATCTCAAAGGTACACAACTGGTATCAGTGTGTGCCTCAGCAATACCAATTTCATTATGATTTAACCATGTATATTTTGCTAGGTACTACTTAGCTGACAATGGCTGGTGTCTTGTACAGCAGACATCCAATCCTCATATGTCAAACACTCACCTATACATGTGAATACGGTAGAAGAAGAGGCAAGCAGAAAACAATATTTGGTTATGATCACACATTGCGGATAAGCTGAGGAGCTTTGAGGTTTCCCGCCTGCACTGGATTAGCGTGTTGCTCTTCAGCCAAGTTATTTTGCAGGTGTAACTGCATGAAGATTCACCTTAGCAGCCCCTACACCCATCTCAAAGGTACACAACTGGCGTTGGTGTGTGCCTCAGCCATATCAATTTCATTATGATTTAACCAAGTATATTTTGCTAGGTATTTATCCTGTCATTGAATTGCAAGCCTGTTGTGTTTTGGTCAGTTCATATGACACATTGTTCTATTGTATGTGCATTCTGCACTCACTTGGCATACATTTTGTGTCATCCTCTCATTTGCCACCAGGGTCTGATCTGCCATGTGTTCAATTGCCATACGTGAGCATATTGTGATGCAGGACAACAGTGTTGTACAAAACATCCAACATACGGTGGAGGTGAAAGGCCCTATTAATGAGCATTCTGCCAGAATTATTCTATGGTTGACTTACCTTAGCCCAGCACTGGAACAGTGTGTGGTCCCTGAGCAGATGTCACATCCAACCTTGTAGCAGAAGTCAGTGTGTGTCTTTGATCCTGGGAGGACCGCATTGTACCTACAATGATAAGTGTGTTTTCCAACTTTACATTTCTGCAGCCACATGTGATGCACTGAATTTTGGCACAAAGGACAAGCACAAGTAATTGTGGGGACCACCATTGCAGAAGTGTGTTATACATAATGTCATGAGTGATCCCACATATGACTTAGAATGGGTCAACTACCTAGATGCAACCTATATCACAATGACATGCCTATGAATCCTGAGGTAAGGTCCACTATCCTCTTTTGTTGATGCCCAACAAATAATCCATCTAATGTAAGAAGTACATGACCAGCTGTGTGGACTGTGCAATTTAATGTATATTGGAAAGATTTGAAGTTGGACAGTGGATGCATTGTGAATACTACTGAGACTGGTATCTCACTGCTTGTTCATCATTACCATATTTGTGCAAATAGGATTTCTTGATTAGGTCTACAGACACTATTACAATATAGTGGGGACACCCTTTTGACTAGTTGTGGCACTCGATTACATGATTGGATTCCCAGGTCTGGACTGTTGGTGAAATACATGTTATGTTCCACAATTACAAAGGTATGATGAGCCAAGACATGTTATATTTTGTCTTTCGTTGTTCACAAATGTCCTATACTAAAGGCGAAAGTCAATTGACAACTCCAATTGTAATGAACCAAATTTTTCATCTCTGGTTGACTTTCATAGGTGGGCACTATATGTACCTCTATCGTCTCCTGACAATGCATGCATTTTGACCATCGCCTGGCCAGTTTGACTTACCAGTTAGTGAGGTTGTATTGTCTTTCTTAGTACGTTGTCGATTCCTCCCAGTATATGCAGGGACCTCTGCTACTGCAGTTGTCTGTGCTCTGGCTTAATTTGTAAATGGGTGAGAAGAGAGAAAAGTAACCAAATGGGAAATGTGCGTGTGGAACATTTCAGGGATTTCCCCATATCTTCTGCATGCTAACAGTGTTGTGAAGTACTGCCGCAGGTAGGAGCAGAGGTGTGTTGGGGTTGTGATGGCGTGGCAGAGTGGGTAATGAACAACAGAATATGTGTATGACATATTTTGGTCTGATGATTCTCTCACCTGCTTCGTGATTTAGGCTGGCACGGGGTGATTTACTTCTTGGATAATTTGTGGCAGGTTTACAAGCCCCTTGAAAAAGATTTATACTGCTTTTGCGTCACTTCTGTGACACAGCGGTGGTGTACAACAGACGACACATTTAAAATTTTAAGCAACATGACGCATCTATGGTGAAGCGTCACGTTGTGAAGCCCTGCGCAACATTGAATCTGCGTCAGCTTTGATGTAGGCAGGGTGGGCATTCCTTTGGGATATGCCTCGTAAAAGTGATGCAGTAAAATCTGCAAGATTTCACGGAGTCACTTTTCAGAGGCCACTGCGACGCAACCATACGCCTGTTTGAAGCAGACGTAAGGAGTGGCGCAGCACGTTAGGTATGGGTGGTTCATGGACATTGTTGGAGTTTCATCGCACTTGTGACATGACTCCAGCAAAGCACCCCCCTAATGCCATCAGATGCAACACACATCTGTCTATCCCTGTGCCACAGTGCACCGCAATGTAACTGTGATGCATCCGTGGTTGCGCAAGGGTTGATTTGCATGTCACATTGGTACTGGCGCATCCCTGCTAATATTTGCCAATTGCTACTTAGCAGGGTTGTGTATATACGGCAGCAGTACTGTGCCCATGTTTTCAAAAGGCGGGGGGAGGGATTTGCCATACTATATCTAATGCAAAGGATTCTGGGACTTGTGGTGCTACATACAGAGGGTGACACATGAGTCTCTGACTGACTATATTTTTATATACACTTTGGACAAGTTCCTTACTCTCAACAACAGTGCAACACAGACAATCTTTTCATTCACTTCTTCTTTTAATCCCATTTACCTGGTACCACGTAGCGGACGTCACTGACAGGTAGCCCATGGACCAAGTGGGGGTGTATTGTGGTAAGGACATCCTCCTCCATTGGAGTGAGACGGATGAGGAGTCCAGAACATGCAGCAGGAAGGATCCTGCTTAATTAGTTTCTGGAGTACTTCTCCTTCACCCTCTGCCTTTCATCCTGCCACTTCTTCTTGATCTCCTGTACTGTGCGCCTTTCTTCCCTCAATGCTGTGACAACAGTGGCTAATTGCTGCCATAGGGCTGCCTTCTGTGTCCCACTGGTGCTGTAGGGTGGGAGTCCATATAGGCATTTGGGGTGCTTTACTATAAACTCCACAAGCATGGTGGTCTCCTCTGCAGTGAAGTTCTTCTTTCTTCTCGTTAGTTCCATTTTTCTCTGGCAATGTTAGCGTTGTGAACACGAACTCTCTGTGGCCAAACCTGTTCCTTCAATGAGTGCTGCTTTTATGTGTTTTGTGGTGCTGGTCAATTAGTGTTAATTGGCTTCAGCTGGAGCGTGGTGGTGGATGGTAGGCATGAGGAAATATAAATTTTTGGTCAAGTTATGTTCCCTATCGTGTACCCCACCGTCTCCATGTACGAGTTAAAGTGCATGTAACTTCCCTCCTGTGCCAGCTATGAAGACGCAAATCCATTTGCGTCCAACGATAACATGTCCTCTTTCAGACCCACCCTGAATGGGTTGGATAGTCCGTTCCTAAGTATGCTATGCCAACGTCTTTTTGTAGTGTACTCTACATGTTTTTCAGCTCTGGCAAAATAGGCCCAGAATTTCTGCCATCGAGCCTTTTCCTTCCTTCTGACTCTGAAAGCCTCAGCCCAGGCTGCCCCCGTACCCGTGAACTCTGCCTTACTTCCAGCGCGGCCCACCACGCTCAGCTCAGCCTGCTGCCTGCCAAGACTGACTACAACCTTCGAGTTATCTGTTCCGCTCCTCGAAGATACATTCCTGCCTACTAGTTTCAGTAAACATTTCCCAGCTGCAGAGCCAAAGGGCCGGCCTGTCTCCGTGCAAGTAATTCATAGCCTCTGTTACCATGCTCCCATGGAAGGCCCATGCCCCCACGCTTCTCATGCAGACACTCAGGCGCTTATACACGCACTCACAGTCAGTATAGAATAGCTTCTGCCCCAGAGACCTTTCCGCCCAGATAGCTCAGTTCCTAAACATCAGATATCAGATACGATAGAAGCACAAGTTGATCTGACATGCTAGACTTCTGTCTCTTTTCCGTCAGTGCAAATGTCAAGCCCCCTGCACCCTCCAGTTTCACGCCAATCACACGTCATGCAGCTGCGCGCGCATCTAAGCTTCCAATTTCTGCTGAAATTTCAACATTTCTGTTTAGTGCCACCCACATGTGACACCTACCTGTGACGTTTCTAAAGCACACCTACAGTTACGCCTAGTCCACGCCTTCTGATTACGTACTAGTAACACGTGGATGCTGTTATCTTGTCTACTCTCAGCTGTTACGCCTACTACACTGCTTTCTATGATGTAAATTAAGTATATAAGCTATGTACTGTCAATAAAACATTGCTCTATCCCTTCCTGAACCCCGTGTGGTTGCAGGAACATGATATCCAATTCCGGAATGATTCCTTTTTAAGGAATAAAAACCCCTAAGAACTCTAACACCACGGACTCTGTTTTCTTTCTTTCCGATTGAGTTATTATTGATTAAGTACTTACCTGCATAGAAATTAAGATGGTAAATTAAATATTTACGACATTTTGGCGCCCGAATAGGGACCCCTCCCCCACCTCACGCGCCGGTTGGTGCGTTGCAAGCTCTGTCCCCTGCCATCAGTTAGAAGGAAACTACGCGTACCGGCAGGATTTCCTGTATCTCCCTCTGGCCCACGGAGGTGACGAAGATTGCGATCAGTACCCAGACGAGGCGGTGAGGAGTGCGGAGGATCCCGACCAGAGCCTAGCCGAAAGAAGCAAGGTCCGAGGTGTCAAGAGGCCCACCAGTTTTCCGAAGTATCCACGTGTCGAGTCGAGTCGAGTCCGGTCCAGTCCAGTCCAGTCGAGTTTTCCGAGGCCTTCTGTTTTCCGTGCTTCCCGGTGAGTACCATTGCTGGGACGTATCTAGACGGGTTTGGGTACACAAGTCCGGTCTGCACTGTTTTAGGCAGTGTATCTGTACTGTTTAGCAGTACATCCGATGATTCAAGTTCCTGCACTGTTTTCAGCAGTGTATCTGTACTGTTTAGCAGTACATCTGATATAGGGGGTAGTCGTATATGTCGCAAATGTCTTTTTATGTGATTAATGTCGTGGTATGAGTGTGACTGTTTTTATGTGCATTATTGTGTTCTTATATAACTAGCTGTATCTAGTATTAAGTAGCAAGGATTGAGCATTCAGTACTGAGTAAACAAGATGCCGTTTTTCAACAAGTTAAAGCAGATAGGAACTAGGAAAGGGATACTAGAGGAAGAGATTCCTATCCCCCCTAAGGATACTCCTGGAAACTTTATGTATCACAAGCATGGCATAGATGCCATAGTGTATCTAGATTTATGGGCCGAGTATACTAAACATCTAGACGAGAGACACAGATGGCCAGTTACTGGAACATGGGATGCTGAGTGCATCATGAAGGTAGAGGAAGCATTATGGAAAAAGAAAGCCAGACAATCTCAGAAAGACGCCATAGAGTTTTGGCGTAAGGAATCACGTAAGCGTGCTGAAAAAGAACTACGTAGAGAGGACAGACTTAAAGAATCAGAGAAAGCCCAAGAAAACGAATTAATTACTGAGGGGATCCGAGTAAAATCAGAACAGACAGACCGTGCACGAAATAACCTCGTAAACGGTATGTATCTCGCGGCCGAGGGTTCGTCTGAGGCCATTTCAGAAATACCGAAAAATCTACCGTCACCATTGGTTCCAACTAAAGTAACTCACAAGACTACTAAAGACATATTCCTGAATTCCTATCTAGAGGATGTAACACCCGCTTACACCAATATGCCTGTCCGCGCCCTGCCTAACGACAGGGACAGGGACGGGGGTGGTAACCCGCCCCAAGATCAGATTCCGCCTGTTCCACCCCCTCCACCGCTTCCCATACCTAAAGTTAATCTACCAAAGCCACGTTTACCTGACCCTACTAAAGGACAAATTCAAGTACAAATACAGACTCCACAGAGAGATAATGTCCAAGCTTCCGCCTCAGGAGGTGCGATGGGGGGTCTCCAGACCCCGCCATCAACACGCAGGTTACAGCTCGGGGACTTGCAGAGTCCCTACACGTACAAATCACCCCGTCTCGATATATTCAAAGGACAACTTACAGTTTGCAGATATGATCCACTACCCGGCAAAGACGATAGAATGATAATGGCATCAATACGATTACGATCTGCTACTGATTTCCTGCTGATGTTTCCAGGAATGAAAGAGCACCTAGATAGAATATATCAGTTTATTCAGACTGGGAAAGACCCCGACAGTATTAAGGATGCCATGGGGCATCAGAAAGTTGACGTTCAAGGACAGATACTACGCTTTTTTATAAATTGCCTAATAAGAGAACGAGACAGGCCTGAGACAGATCAGGGTGAATTAGATGCACTCAACAGGTGGGGTCAAAATATATCTGAAGGAAAACACGACAAGGGGACTTGCATAGCCAGTATGTACAAGAAAATAAGAAAAGCAGTGATAGACGTACACAAAGAAGAGAAAGAAAAGGCTTCCTCCGAGGGGGAAGAAGAACCTGAAGAACCAGAAAAGACTACAGACACTATAGCATATGTAGGTAAGGGAACTTATCTTAGGAAAGGCATCCGTCCAGAAAGCAAGAGAGTTCTTTTCTCTGCCTTAACAAACCCAAATTCGGCTGAACATCAGTTCCAGGAAACTGATAAAAGGCTTCGAGATCGAGTAGGGTACCATGTACTCAATTCTATGGATGAACAAGAACTAGCCCGGTCGGCCATATTATGGACTGACAATCCGGATATATACAATGATGACACCGTAGCACAGACATTCCTGAACCTTTCCCCAGACGAGCAGAAATTAGCAGGTGTATATATGATTCAGCACCTCCTCACGAAATACAGAAATAAACATTCTGATCCAGGTCCCTTACACGAAACACTAGAAGAACTACTCATGGACAGATGGAGAGGTTTAAGTACCAAATTAATTCAAATAATTCTAGAACAACGAGATAGATATGACACTTTCATAAGCTCCGAATATGTTCCCGTCCCGCCCCCAGAAAGAAAAATGTATCATATGGAACGTCGGCATGGCATTGAAAGTCAGAACCCCTTACGAGAAGTGCATCCAGTTATGGGTGACGATCATAACTTGAAACGAGTGTACGTACACACGCCTCTGACTAAGTTAGAACTGTTAGAAATGAAAAAACTAGTCCCGTGCCATGATAAAGACCCTGCAGGTTTTCATAGAGAGCTTAAAGACATGTTACTGATGGGGGATTATACGTACGAAGATATCACGAAAATGTTAAAGGTACTGCTGCCCACGGGCATCTACGAGAAACTAAAAGAAAAAGAATGGGAGGTGGGAGAGAAAAAGATTGTATGGACAGAAATAGAAGACGAAGAGAACAAACGTGTCCCAGGGGTAGGCCTTGGGGAGAAAACTAAAGCATTACCAGGTCTGATAGTACAGGTTCTGCCAAGATTATTGACAACTAGAAAGGAAGACTGGGATGCAATATCAGCCTGTAAACAGAAACCCGACGAAGATACTAGTGACTTCTATTCAAGATTCGAGAAATGTTTCATTATTAATAGTGGTCTTAAACCAAGTAGCGAGTCGTACCCGCATCTTTTTGTATCAAAGTTAGTCGAAAATTCCCTGTTAGCAGTTAAAAACCGTGTATACAAGGTCGAGAGTACATGGCAAGCCAATACGCCATCCCAGATGTTACAAATGTTACAATATCATCAGAACAGAATTAGAGAAGAGCAGGATCAGGAGCAGAAACGTATGAAAGACACGAAAATGAAAATGCTAGTAGCCCAGTCGGTCCCAACCGACGGCCACAGAAAGGGTACGACCCAGACAGGTCACACCGCAGCTCCCGTTAAAGGGACATGCAACTATTGCAAGCAGCCAGGTCACTATGTACACGAATGCCCGGTTCTGAAACATAACATAGCAACAGGTAAAACTAAAGAAAGACCGCATCCGTCTAGACAAGACCATAACCAGCATCAGTCTTCACAGAATATACAGCCCATGCAGAATACACAGCCTACGCATGCCTCATCATCTACAGCACAGACAGTAGCGGTATCACAGCCACAGCCCATTGCCGCGACCCAGCAAGTTTCACAACAGATGTACCAGTATGCCCAGTCCGCTTACCCCGATTATCCACGATATACATGAAACAGCCTAGAGAGGGAGGGTGGCTTGCCTCTTATTGAGATTCCTGTAGATCAAGAGGGTCCTTATGTACATAGTCAAGTATTGGGAAAAGACAGAAAGTTTTTAATTGACACAGGGGCAAGTCGCACCACTATCAGTCATGAGGAAGTTCCAGGGGCACCCCTCTCAGGCTCACAGAATGTTTCCCTTGGTTTTTCAGGAAAGCCCATTGTAAATGAGGTATCAGAACCAGTTCCCCTGGCTGTGGGTCCATTATCACGTGTTACTGACTTGTTACTTACGAAATCATGTCCAGAAAATCTGTTAGGAATTAAAACATTGAAGGCTCTAGGAGCCGTAATCTGCTGTTCCCCGGAGGGAGTCAGACTCTTTTTGCGGGATTTCAAGGGTCATTATATGTTACGTGAGTTTGATGTCAGATTGAAAAATGTACCAGATCACCTGTGGGCAAAAGGCCCAACTGATGTAGGTTGTATGCACATTACCCCATACCGTGTTACACTCAAACAAGGTGTAGTTTTACCAAGAATCAGACAATACAAGTTACCACCCGATGCTGTAGTGGCTTTACTGGAAATCATTGAAGAGCTCATTACCCAGGGAGTGGTCGTAGAGACCGACTCCAATATCTGTAATTCACCCATCATTCCGATTCTTAAATGTACTGATCCCAATGCACCGCCAGTATATCGGCTGGTGATAGATCTAAGAGAACTGAATAAATGCATTATTCCACAGTACCCTGTGGTTCCCGACATCTCATCCTTATTGACTGCTATTGATTCAGAAGCGACGTTCTTTACTGTAATTGACCTCAAGAACGCCTTCTTCAGCGTACCTATTGATCCAGAGAGCCAATATCTCTTCGGATTCAGTTTAAATGGACGCAGCTTCAAATTTTCACGCGCACCTCAAGGATTCACAGAAAGCCCCAGCATCTATAGCCAAGCACTGAAAAGACAACTTGATTGTATCACAATGCCAGTTAACACCGCTTTACTGCAATACGTCGATGATCTGCTGATCACCGCACGAAGTGAGCCCGAATGTGAACAAGCATCACTGACAGTTTTACATTTTCTGGCCGACAAGGGACACAAGGTGTCTCCTTCGAAGCTACAATTCTGTGTTCAGCAAGTTGTGTACTTGGGTCACTTGCTGTCCAAAGTGGGGAGACAGCTCACTCCCGATCGCATTCAGTTAATTGCAAATATGCCACAACCCCGGACACAAAAGGAAGTGCGGGCCTTCATAGGCCTCACCTCGTACTGTAGACAATGGATTCCTACGCATTTCTAGCCAAACCACTCATTCAGTTAACAACACAGGAGGCAGCGACTTCGACTGTCCTTCCCTGGACTCAGGAACATACACAAGCCTTTGAGGAATTAAAGAAAGCGTTATGCCAAGCACCAGTTCTAGCGACACCATGTTACAGCAAACCTTTTACACTTTTTGTTACAGAACGTGAGGGTACAGCACTGTCTGTCCTCACTCAAGACCAAGCAGGTTCACATAAGCCTTGCGCTTATTTTTCAAGTACATTGGATTCAGTAGCCCAGGCACTCCCTGCGTGCTTAAAGTCAGTAGCAGCAACAGCATTAGCAATCAGACAGAGCGATTCAATTGTTTTAGGACACCCATTAACAGTTCAAGTTCCACATTCTGTAGAGGTTCTTTTAAACAGAACCCAGACTCAACACTTAACCATAGCACGATTGACAGGTTATGAATTGACACTATTCCAGCCACACATAGAAATCAGACGCTGTAGCATCTTGAACCCCGCAACATTGTTGCCTGCAATTATGACCGATCCAACATCGCATGATTGCATAGAGATCATTGATACAGTAACAAAACCTCGACGAGACCTAACAGATGTTCCATTGACAAATCCAGACCTGACACTTTATGTGGACGGTTCATGCATGAGAACAAGTACAGGGGAATTAGTGGCCGCATATGCAGTGACCACTGAAACTGAAGTTAAAGAAACACACCGTATTGACACATTGTCTGCTCAAGCAGCGGAGCTCATCGCTCTGACCCGAGCTTGTAGTCTAGCCAAGAACAGAAATGTTAACATATACACTGATTCCCGCTATGCGTTCGGAGTCGTACACGACTTCGGCATGTTATGGCAAGAAAGAGGTTTTTTGACCTCTCATGGTGCCAAGATCCAACACGGTCCCCTCATTCAAGCACTATTAGAAGCAATACATTTGCCCTCAGGCATATCAGTCATGAAGTGTAAAGCACATACTAAAGTTACAGACTCTGTTTCCCAGGGTAACGACCTGGCAGACCAGACGGCAAAACATACAGCATTGACTCACACCCAGACTACTGATGTGACAAAGACAATAGTACCAACTCAGTGTATGTCAGTCAGGGATCCCACCCTAGACGTAATCGATATCCAGACACATGCCACTTCAGAAGAAATAAAGAAATGGACTGAACTAGGAGGGATCCAGACAGATCAAGGATGGGTCACAAAGGGAAAACCTACATGGTTCCTCCCCGACTCCATGGTTCAAATCATGATAAATACAGCACATAGTCCTGCACATCTAGGAGAAAAAGCTATGTTAGACAGTTTGCAGAATCTCTGGTACAACAAACACTTACGAGCGGCAGCAAAACAGAAAGTGCGTACTTGCATGATCTGTTGTCAGTTCAATCCAGGTAAAAGCGTCCCTGTAGAGCAAGGTGGATTTCATCCTCCCGATCACCCTTTTGAAGTCCTCCAGATGGATTATATCCAGATGGACCGTTGTCGAGGATTCAAATATGTCCTCGTAGTTGTTTGTGCACTTTCTCGTTGGACCGAAGCATACCCAGTCTCAGATTACACTGCCCCGACCACTGCCAAGCAGCTGGTTCGAGAATTCTTCCCACGATACGGCCTGCCTCGTGTCGTGTACTCAGATAACGGACAGCCGTTCTCATCCGAACTCATGAAGCATGTCTCCCTTTTGCTAGGATATCAGTGGAAATTCCACTGTGTCCGACATCCCGAAGCCGCAGGCCTTGTAGAGAGGCATAACCAGACACTTAAGATTCGTCTTGCCAAAATATGCCAGGAGAAAGGGGTCGACTGGATAGTCGCCCTGCCAGTTGCACTGTTCTATATGAGAATGGTTGCACATTCGAGATCAGGACTATCCCCGTACGAAGTGGTCTTTGGCAGACCACCGAATATGTGGGGGACGCCCATTCCTAAGAAAATTACCGATGTTGATTGTAACATGTTGACAGATTACCTTGCCTCCTTGATGTCTGCACTCCAATCATGTCGTTCACAGGTTGCCGCAGCCTTTCCTAACAACACTGATGTAAAGCCGCATGATGTCCGTCCTGGCGACATGGTCCTAGTGAGGAATTTTGACAGGAAAAGCCCGCTGGAGCCCCGCTGGAAAGCACCGAAGACCGTCCTTCTTACTACGAGGACCGCAGTGAAGTTGGAGGGCAGAAAGGGGTGGGTCCACACGAGTCATATTAAATTATGTAATGAACTGAAACCAGACCTTGACTCGCCCACCCCCACCAAAGACTGTATTAAACCTAGTGACTTTAAATTACCTGAACGAGAGAAAACTCCCCAAGAGGAGTATCGAATCAAGCTTCGATCTAGCAAGTCAGACAGTTTAATTGTTTAAGTCCTCCCCTAGGTGAATCGGTTAAATAGTTTCTGACATGTATCCCCTAGATCGAGATAGAGAGAGAGAGAGACAATTCAAGAAACGTACATACTGCAAATCACTGCGTAGTCACTGTATAGTGACATTATTAATTATGTTTTTTCTAAGTATTCTGATAATTGTTGCAAGTGTACTTCTTCCAATCTATTGCCCTATTTTCAAGCGTGAACAATCTGCTTACAATGTTTCTGCTGAACATTCTTTTAGCGAGTTACCTCCACATGAACTTTCTTACAGACTTGCGCTGCGCAACAACACATTCATTAGTATGTTACATCACTCCCATCAGACTAATAACGCTACAAACTGCTGGATATGTGGCCGACTCCCTCCCTACCAGAATTACAAGGGAGCTCTGCCCCTCTTTCCGTACCCGTTCACTCATAACGGCTCCTGTGGTGCATGGTTCAGAATAATTAATTCCCTAGATCCTGATATTGCTGTTCTTGACGGGAGCTGGGTTTGGGGAAACCTGAACTTAGTCCTGCTCAACGTCTGTTACCCTGATAAGGAGGGACTCCCCATTAGAATAGGAACTGATCTAGAAAATGAAGTATATGGATTAAGTAATTACACAATTAACCTTATGATTCTTACTGTTGAATCCGAAGCTGCACCAGCTCTACCCGCTATGTCAGTATTACCAGTCACAGGTGAATTATGTGTCAGAAAGAAAGGTTCAGTACACTTAGGTCATAGTAAATGTACTACTGTGGTCGAATTCAGTGATCATGGTAAATCATCCTTTAAAGCTACCCGTCATTCTTATTTTGTTTGTGGTCATACCGCATACATACGTCTGCCTCCAGATTGGGATGGTACCTGTTATATTGCATTCCTTCTGCCACCTGTTTTCCTAGCCCCTCCTGATTATCACAGAAACCCAAATCTAGTAAAGAATAGACTCCGAAGAGATCTCCCGCTTGTCGACTATACAGAAACGGCATGGGAACAGTACACCGATTTTAATAAAGGATTCTTTTTCTTTTTAGGCACCGTCCAAAACAGTAAATTAATACGTAGATTAACTAGAACCCTTGAAGCTGTAGTACATGAAACTGCCTCCGCCTTAGGTAACCTAACAGAGGAGCAATCTGCCATGCGGGTTGTTGTCCTTCAGAATCGTCTTGTTATTGACGTCATCTTGGCAGATAGAGGTGGAGCCTGTAAGGTCATCGGGTCAAGTTGCTGTGTTTTCATTCCAGAAAACGCGCCATCTGTATACAAAGCTATTACACGTCTTCACAAAATTGCAAGTTTAATACATCAGACTCCAGGCACCTGGACTTGGTCCGGTTGGTTCTGGACAACGTTGTCCGCTTGGGGATGGAAGATCCTATCCTTCCTAGGTTTTGGTCTTGTCATAGTATTCAGCTGCTGCCTGTGCCTACAGTGTGGGCCGGCGATATGTGGACTGTGTGCCACATCGTGCATTGAACATTCCAGTTTTCTCTCAAACAGACAACGGAAGAGAGACGAACAAATTATGTTACAAGAACAAACTGATCAATTTATGATGATCGATATATCATGAAGGGTCCGTAGGGAACAAGGAGGGAATGAGGAAATATAAATTTTTGGTCAAGTTATGTTCCCTATCGTGTACCCCACCGTCTCCATGTACGAGTTAAAGTGCATGTAACTTCCCTCCTGTGCCAGCTATGAAGACGCAAATACATTTGCGTCCAACGATAACATGTCCTCTTTCAGACCCACCCTGAATGGGTTGGATAGTCCGTTCCTAAGTATGCTATGCCAACGTCTTTTTGTAGTGTACTCTACATGTTTTTCAGCTCTGGCAAAATAGGCCCAGAATTTCTGCCATCGAGCCTTTTCCTTCCTTCTGACTCTGAAAGCCTCAGCCCAGGCTGCCCCCGTACCCGTGAACTCTGCCTTACTTCCAGCGCGGCCCACCACGCTCAGCTCAGCCTGCTGCCTGCCAAGACTGACTACAACCTTCGAGTTATCTGTTCCGCTCCTCGAAGATACATTCCTGCCTACTAGTTTCAGTAAACATTCCCCAGCTGCAGAGCCAAAGGGCCGGCCTGTCTCCGTGCAAGTAATTCATAGCCTCTGTTACCATGCTCCCATGGAAGGCCCATGCCCCCACGCTTCTCATGCAGACACTCAGGCGCTTATACACGCATTCACAGTCAGTATAGAATAGCTTCTGCCCCAGAGACCTTTCCGCCCAGATAGCTCAGTTCCTAAACATCAGATATCAGATACGATAGAAGCACAAGTTGATCTGACATGCTAGACTTCTGTCTCTTTTCCGTCAGTGCAAATGTCAAGCCCCCTGCACCCTCCAGTTTCACGCCAATCACACGTCATGCAGCTGCGCGCGCATCTAAGCTTCCGATTTCTGCTGACATTGCAACATTTCTGATTAGTGCCACCCACATGTGACACCTACCTGTGACGTTTCTAAAGCACACCTACAGTTACGCCTAGTCCACGCCTTCTGATTACGTACTAGTAACACGTGGATGCTGTTATCTTGTCTACTCTCAGCTGTTACGCCTACTACACTGCTTTCTATGATGTAAATTAAGTATATAAGCTATGTACTGTCAATAAAACATTGCTCTATCCCTTCCTGAACCCCGTGTGGTTGCAGGAACATGATATCCAATTCCGGAATGATTCCTTTTTAAGGAATAAAAACCCCTAAGAACTCTAACACCACGGACTCTGTTTTCTTTCTTTCCGATTGAGTTATTATTGATTAAGTACTTACCTGCATAGAAATTAAGATGGTAAATTAAATATTTACGACAGGCACTTGCAACATTCATCATGGTAAAATAGAGCTATTGGCTGCGATTTGCTGCATTGTGTCAACTGATCCATGGTGGGGGGTGGTAGGCACTTGGACAGGTGTTTACCCTTGGCTAAAATGATCAACAGCCACAGATCGTATCTCCCGGCCTTGTTGGGGTGGGGGAGGGGGTGCACATGGGGGGTAGCTATGGAACCCCCCGGCATTTGCATGCACAATGTGGCAGCCACTGCGCTGTGCCTGCCACTTTGTGCATGCAAATGAACAAATGCCTTTTTTACATTGCGGCGGGTGCTTCTGAAAGCACCGCCCCCGCAGTGTAAAAAATACGGGATGCGCCCGCCAGTGTGGCAGGGCATCCTAATTGAATTTGCCGGACTGCCGCACACATAGCGGGCGGTCCCATTTGCAGATACGATCCACCCGCCATCGTAATAGACCCCTATATTTGTAAAATAAATTGTAGTACAGGATATTTTTATCTTCATAACATATGTATATATTTTTTCAATTACCACAGTACTTCCAAGGAAGTACAGCGGTATTCCATAAATTTTGTTAAAAAAATGTATAAGCTTATAAACATTGTTCCTTACCTATTACCACTTTAATAAAGTGGTAATAAATAGAGAAACATATCAAACGTAATACTATATCTGAAGGTGTAACACAAAACACAGCTAAAGTGTACCTGAAAACAACATGTCTGCCTTTTGTTTTTGTGTGGAAGTCATTAGCCAATCACATAATGACTTGTCAGTCAATCAGTCATAAAGCTTTATTCAATTTTGTTTGATTTGTCATTGCTATGTAAGGTGGTACTTCTGCAAGATACAGCAAAAATACATCAGCAATAGATGTCATTGAATTACATTGCCTTATAAGTTAAAAAATACTTGCCTGTAGTACCCAAAAGGATCATCTACTTATCATACTGAGTAATCCTGCCAAATTTCATGCAAATACCTTCAGATGTATTTGCGCTATGTGAGATACAAATGTCTCCTCATGATGCATTGGTGGAAACGTGTTTTGGGAGGTAAACAACGTTTACCGCAAATCTTTCACCCCGCAGGGAATCACAATGCGGTCGTTACAATGATCGTGTTGTGATGCCGCATTCCATTACTGCAAGCCGGAAAAATGACTTGTGGAGGGGGAGAAGGTGTTGGATTTAAAATCCTACACCTTCCCTATTATCCGCATTGACTGGAGTTGGAATAGTAAATGATTCTATTCCAACATCCAGCTCCCCCCCCCCCCCCCCCCTCGGAAGTCATTGTTCTGACTTGCGGTGTAATGGTCTGCGGAATAACAACGCGGTCGTTGTAACGACCGCGTTGTGATTCCCTGCATGGAGAAATACAGTGGGATAGCATCACATATTCGTTTTGGGACACTCCATTCATCTTTTGACCCCTTTGACCAATCACTGCAAAACGTTCCATTCTCGCCAATGTAGGAAAAGTTATAGGTCTGGAAAGTTTTGTGGAGGTTTGTCACGTGGAGGTAAAGGTGATAGCAACTATAATTCAGAAGAATTCCTATACTTGGGAATTCGTAACTATAACTACAGAGTGGCTGCCACCACTCTGTACTATATATGTGTGTGTGTGTGTGTGTGTTTGTGTGTGTGTATTCACTGAAAAAAACAAAGGTTAAAGTGATGTTAAACTTACGTTCGGTAAAAAGATCTTAGTTTACATTAAAAACCAAAACTTCCCTGAAAAGAAACAAACTTAAAGAGACGTTATAGTCATTTTTTAAATGAGCTAAAAACTAACGTTTAAAAAACAAAAAAACAATGAAATTCAAAAGTTATGATTTACTTCTTTAAATATACAGGTTTCAATGCATTTGCACTTTCAGATTGAAGATGATTCCATCACATTTGCACTTTATGTAATGCAGAGTTGCACCTCGTTTAGAAATTATAAGGATAAGGATAAGATATGGAAATGAGTGGACTGAATTATATCAATGCATTTCACATTAACATGTTTACATACTGTACTGTATTAGATTCTAATGCACTTGCACTCCAAGATTAGAGTTTTTTTTATTGAATTTGTACTTTGTGTAATATAGAATTGCACCTCACTTCCACATGATAAATGGAAATGAGTGAGCTGCTGGATGAAACGTATTTGCACTTTAAGATCTGTTAATACTTGAAAGCATATGCACTTTCTATTATTTGGATTTGCACTTTAGTTCATCTAATGTGGACATGATTGTTAGGTCTGCCTGCACTTGAGGTCTACATGGTGTATGGTGACCTGGGATTTGGGTACACTCACTTTAATATACTTTGTATAAAAACACAGTGTGCGCAGTAGAACTTCCGCAAATCAGAATTGGTACATTATTAGTACTTTAACAGAACCGTTGTGAAATGCCTCAAAAGTTTTAAGATGGTACTTTATCAATATTTGTTATACTATGATGTACAAGTATAATTCCTCTTGTTAAGAGTCTTCCCTCGTATATGTTTTTGTTTTTGTGAAATTAATAACACGTATTACAAATAAGCAGACTCTTGAAAGAGAAAATGGTGACTAGTTTGTGCCACATTAAAATGTAAATGTGTGTGTCTTGTAAAGCGCACTGCTACCCGGAGGCGTCCTGGCGCTATAGACCGCTGGGGAACCCGTCCTGGCTTTCCCTGTGAGATGTTCCCTCCTGGATATCTCCAAGGTGAAACCAGGCATCTCCGGCGTTTGTGGGGGGCCGTTGTGGAGATGAGGCAAGCTAATGCCCAGAGTTGCCGAGTGTGATCCCTGGTTAGAGTAGGCACCGAGGCGAGAATTATTGAGTCCGCTGACCCTGGTTCACGACCCTGCCGCATCGGGAATTGAACCCTGGTCCTGGGCCGTCCTCTGCTTCCGGGTCTGCCGCCTCTAACCAGTGAGCCACAACACTCTCTTAAAAAGAGATATAAATGTGGTTAGCACTTCAGGTGCTGAGCTGTTTTGATTGGTGATGGGTAAAGGATTGTCCCTTTAAATTGACACTCTGTATTATGAAAGTCTATGACCCTTTTGAAGGCTATGGCTTAAACGCTTAGGTATATTGTTCTTGCACCTTTATGTAAATAAGTTAAAGATTGCATGTGATATATGGACCCATGCCGCCTACGTTCTTTTCCACTGGATAAGTGACTGGAGATGTCTCAATGGAAGTGAAAATTTAAAGAGTATTCATAGGAATATATATATACCTACGAAGGCTGCATTTAAACACACATTGTGAGCACCTGAGTGATCGACATTTGAGAAAGGCATTTCATCCGAAACACGTCATGCTGCAAGAAATAAAGGTGATCTCTGCAGACCCGCTCTGTGTTCCTTGTTTTTTCTTTGAAGAGAACAGATTTTCGTGTGATATTTGCGTGCAAGCCACAGACACGCCGAGGAACCCATCCCATGGTGTTCAGGGGCAAAGGTGGCACAAGCAGGTGTAATTCTGAGGTATTGGAATAACAACCTGGATCGCTGCAAACCAGAGTTATGCTGGACTTTGCTGACAATGTCCGGCCCGGACTTCATGGAAAGACACAGTCTAATGAGACCGCTTCATCATTTCTACAAGTCATTTGGAATTGTAAAGGATGAAGGTGCCTGCTGGGACAAGCCTTAATATTTCCTGGTATTGACTCCGGTGGTGAAAGAACCAGTGACAGTGTTTCTAATGAGGGGAACTGTGGGACCTGTAGTCGTATTGCAACACCATGAGGTGTCCTCCAATGGGAGCATAGTAGCAGGCTCATTTAAACGCACATTGTGAGCACCCGAGTGATCGCCATTTGAGAAAGGCAGTCCAGCCGAAACGCGTCATGCCGCAAGAAATAAAGGTGATCTCTGCAGACCCGCTGTGTTCCTCGTTTGTTCCTTGAAGAGAACAGATTTACGTGTGATATTTGCGTGCAAGCCACAGGCACGCTGGGGAACCCGTACCATGGTGTTCGGGGGCAACAGTGGCACAAACAGGTGTAATTCTGAGGTATTGGAAAGACCCCTAGATCGCTGCAAACCCAAGTAATGTTGGACTTTGCTGACGATGTCAGGCCATGACTTCATGGAAAGACATCATCTACTGAGACTGCATCTTCATTTCTACAGGTCATTGGGAAATGCGGAGGATGAAGGTGCCTGCTGGGAAAATCCTTAATATTTCCTGGTATTGACTCCGGTGGTGAAAGAACCAGTGACAGCGCTTCCAGTGAGAGGAACTCTGGGACATGTGGGCGCATTGCAACACCATGAGATGTCCTCCAATGGGACCATAGCAGCAGGCTCATTTAAACACACATTGTGAGCACCTGAGTAATCAGCATTTGAGAAAGCCTTTTCAGCTGAAACATGTTATGCTGCAAGAAATTAAGGTGATCTCTGAAGACCCGTTGTGTTCCTTGTTTGTTCTTTGAAGAGAATAGATTTTCATGTGATATTTGCATGCAAGCCACAGGCACGCCAGGGAACCCGTCCGATGGTGTTCAGAGGCAACAGTGGCACAAGCAGGTGTAATTCAGAGTTATTGGAATGACCCCCGGATAACCGCAAACCAGAGTAATGTTGGACTTTTCTGATGATGTCAGGCCATGACTTCATGGGAAGACACCGTCTACTGAGACTGCGTCTTCATTTCTACACGTCATTGGGAATTGCATAGGATGAAGGTGCCTGCGGAGACAAGCCTTAATATTTCCTGGTACTGACTCCGGTGGCGAAAGAACCAGTGACAGCGTTGCCAGTGAGGGGAACTCTGGGACATGTAGTCGCATTGCAACACCAAGAGGTGTCCTCCAATGGGAGCGTAGTAGCAGGCTCATTTAAACACACATTGTGAGCACCGAGTGATCGGCATTTGAGAAAGGCAGTTCAGCCGAAACGCATCAGGCCGTAAGAAATAAAGGTGATCTCTGCAGACCGCTGTCTTCCTCATTTGTTCTTTGAAGAAAACAGATTTACTTCAGGGGCAAGAGTGGCACACACAGGTATACTTAGAGGTACTGGAAAGACCCCAGGATCACAACAAACCCGAGTAATGTTGGACTTTGCTGACGATGTCAGGCCATGACTGCATGGAGAGACGACGTCTACTGAGGCCGCATCTTCATTTATACAGGTCATTGTATTGACTCCAGTGGTGAAAGAACCAGGCACAGCGTTTCCAGTGAGGTGAACTCTGGGACATGCAGTCGCATTGCAACACCATGAGGTGTCCTCCAATGGAAGTGTAGCAACAAGCTCATTTAAACACACATTGTGGGCACCTGAGTGAACGGCATTTGAGAAAGGCAGACCAGCCGAAACACGTCATGCTGTAAGAAATAAAGGTGATCTCTGCAGACCCTCTGTGTTCCTCGTTTGTATATTGAAGAGAACAGATTTTTGTGTGATAATTGTGTGCAAGCCACAGGCACGCCGGGGAACCCATCCCATGGTGTTCAGAGGCAACAGTGGCACAAGCAGGTGTAATTCCGACGTATTGGAATGACCCCCGGATCGCCACAAACCCGAGTAATGTTGGGTTGGTCTTTGCTGACGATGTCAGGCCATGACTTCATGGAAAAACGCCTTCTACTGAGATCGCGTCTTCACTTCTACAGGTCATTGGGAATTGCAGAGGATGAAGGTGCCTGCGAGGACAAGCCTTAATATTTCCTGGTATTGACTCCGATGGTGAAAGCCTACAGCTTGAACTGCTGGGTGGAATTGCACCAAATTTGACAGAAAGGAAGATTTTTTTCGAGAGATCGTGCTTTGAGATATTTGGTGTAAATCCGTAGTTTTGTAGATATTAAAGAATATCACAATTTGGATATCTCGAGACGTGGATCCTTCATAAATTGTTCTTGATTTTACCCGCCAGCAGCAGAGCTGTGATTGGCTGTTTGCAACCTGAGTAGAAAGTTGTCACCATTTCACACACTGGGGAACGGTCCCCAGCAGTGAACCAAACATCTAATGTAGTAGGAGGGGGCAGGGTAGAGATCGCCTGATCCCCTGGGAGATATATAGCGGTCCGTGAGGGACTTCTGGTGGGAATAACATGGTTGTTTATTATGTTCATGTGCCAATATTCGTGAATCTTTTGTGGCTTTTCATCGCAGCCCCCAGTGTAAGTTTGCAACATATTCACAAATGTTTATCTATAAATACATTTATAAAAGACAAAGACATTCACACAAGTACTTACCCATCCATTTACAGACCCTGTCTGACACTTACACATCCAGTTAGATCCTCACGTACCCACTGAGAGACCCACAGAGACACTCATGCACCCACTCATACACCTAGTCAGACCTTCACCTACCCACTCACAGATCCACTGAAAAACTCATGCACATACTCACAGACCCACTCAGATATTCATGTACTCACTCACAGACCCTCTGAAACACTCATGCAACCACTCTCAAATCCACTCAGATATTCACATTCTCACTTACAGACCTACTGAGATACACATCCACCCAATCGTAGACCCATTCAGAGACTCATGCCCCCCGCTCACAGACTCACTCAGACATTTACACACCCACTTAGAGACCTGCTCAGACACTCACGAACCCAATTCACAGATCCTCTCATACAGTCACATACCCACTCACAGACCTACTCACAGACTCACACATCCACTCAGAGGGCCAGAGAGTCATGCATCCACAAACAGAACCACACAGAGACTCATGCACTAACTCACAGACCCACATCGACACTCATGCACACACTTACAGACCTACTTAGAGACTCGTGTACCCACTCTGATGTTCATACACCCACTCAGACCCACAGTCAGATTCTCATGTACCCACTCACAGACCCATTGAAACATTCACGCACATACACATAGACCCACACAGATATTCATGTACCCACTCACAGATCCACTCAGATGTTTTTGCACCCACTTACAGACCTACTCAGAGACTGATGCACCCACATATGGACCCACTCAGAGACTCATGCACCTACTCACAAACCCCCTCAGGCACTTACTATCTGACTCACAGATCCACTCAGACAGTCCCATACTCACTCACAGACCTACTCACAGACTCACATATCCACTCAGAGGCCTACTCAAAGAGTCATGCACCCACTCACTGAACCACTCAGATATTCATGTACCCACTCAGATACTCATGCACTCACTAACAGACCCGCTGTGACACTCACACATCTACTCATACACCCAGTCAGACCCAATCATACCCACTAACAAACCCACTGAAATATTCAGATATTTACACCCCTACTCACTGATCCAGTCAGATATTCACACACTCACTCACAGACCTACTCAGAGACTCAAGCACCCACTCATATACCCACTCAGAGACTCATGCACCCACTCACAGACCCACTCAGACATCCACACACCCACTCAGAGACCCACTTAGACACTCATGCACCCACTCACAACCCCACACAGACACTCATGAATCCACTTACATGGTTGTTGAGAGATAGAGAGAGTCTATCAAATAGTTGTGAATACTAAATGGGTTCATCTGTATTAAATATATATTTTTGCTTTGTGGATTCAATACGAATTCCTAAACCACAAATGTGGTGTTGTGTATTTAATGTGTGTTTTTTTATTTTGGAATCAAGAAGGATTCTCAAATTAAAAAAACATAATTTTGAAACAGGTATTTTATTCGAAAATGAACAAGCGCTTGGAGAAAGCCTTTTTGTTTATGGTGTGTAGGTGATAACTACACATAAAAAGGGTGCAGTCTTTCAAATTATTAAGGAATATCCTGTTGCCATTCTCAGAGAAATGTGCTCCATCGCTTCTGTATTTATGATCTGTGTCAGAGTTCCAGTTGTTGTAGATGGAGCCTATGTTATAGTCTCTAAGGAATGCAGAAACAATTTTACAAATATGGTTCCTTGCTTTGTTTATTTGTGGACAGAATTAATCGAATCATTTACATTTCTGCCTTTGGCATATGTTGGGGAATACAAAGGCAATGCGAGATAAAAGTGCCAATTAATTGGCCAAAGGTATCCTTCACTGGAATTCGCAAATCCCCTATTGACACTACCAGATTGGGCTTCTTAGCAGAAGACTAAGAAAGACATTAAAAAAAACAGAACATTCACAAGTGGAATAACAAAAGAAAGCAGTTAAAGAAAGGTTACATTTGCAGTACATCATTATCATTCAAAAAAGAGTGGGAAATATTGCTATTTCTGGTTATTTTCTATTGATAGCAGTACCTATCATTTTTCCTCATTTGAAATTTCAAATAAAGCTGAGTTACAAATTGGAGAAACAGCAAAGCAATTACATAGGTATGTTAATAATGGTGGATATTGAAAACTTATATATAAATGTATAGTACATTATGACCAGTAGATGCATTCTACATCTAGTTGTACAACCCAGAGAGGTACAACTTCAAATAACTGTGAGGTGTGCTAGTCCAGAACCTCTGTCTTTAGTTTAGACTTGTATATAGAAATCAATTTTAAAAGTGTAGAGTAGTCCTAAGTATAACATTGTATCCATTTAAAAAAAACTTAAGTGACAGTCACATAAACATTAAGTCACACTCACACAACTCATATGTATCCAGCAGTAACAGAGGTGGTTGCACACACAGTTAAATACCCCAAAACTCACTAACACAGCCAGCATGTAATCCATTAAGCTCCTTACCTACAGATTGGGACTCCCATAGAGTAACTAAGATACCCAGACATATGCCAATATACTTATTTTCATATCCAATGACATACCCACATAGGCACTGAGACACTCATTGAGGTATGTACGAAAGAACTGACACTAACAAGTCAATCCATCCACAGAAGTCTGCCTTTAAACATGCCTTAGGCCTGCTATAGTGGAGTGTGTATATGCAGTTTTCCTGCTAGGGTGAGTTGACATTCAAAACATGTTAGTAAGCCGTAAACTCCTTTTCTACTACATACAAGTCACTCCTGAGATAGGCTGTAGGTAGGTCACAGGGCAGATAGCAATGTCCTTAAAGGAAAAGGCATGTTTTTTCAGGCTTGGCTGAGTTACATGCACACTTCCAGACTGTTATCCATCCAGACAAGAAGATGTTTCAACATCTCTCAGGCCTGCTACAGTAGAGTGTATATGTGCAGTTTTCCTGGTAGGCTGGTCTGACACTAAAAACATGTTGCTAAGCCTCAAACTCCTTTTCTACTACATATAAGTCACTTCTGAGATAGGCTGTAGGCAGGCCATAGGGAGGGAGCTTTGAACGTAAAATGTAAGACATGTTGTTTGAAGTTTGATTGAGTTATATGTGTGTACTTGTGGACTCACATGTCCAGTTATATATCCGGTCTTCTACCCATACTGGAACTCACATACCTATGTGTAAAAGGATAGAGCCACCAATACTACCAGTCAGACACTGACAGAAGCACTTAAACATTCAGTCACACACACATACAGGTCTTATGTATCCAGTGTAATGGAGGCAGTTGCTGACACAGTTAAACATACTAATACTCACTAAACCTGCCTGCAAACAATGAATGCAGCTCATTACATACAGATTGAGAGTCCCATAGAGTAACTAAGAAACCCAGACATATATCTGCATACTTACTTTCATATCGAATGATGATACTCTCAAATAGGCACTAAGACACTCATTCAGATATGTAGTAAAGATGACCCATCTAGTGACCATCTAGATAAGTAGGCCTTTAAGCATGTCTAAGGTTTGCTATTGTAGAGCCAGTGTATGCAGTATCAAATAAGCTTTATTCGGTTTTTGTTTAAAACCATAAAAGCAACAAAGAAATACAAAACATGTAAACATGACTCAACATATCATTTGCAGAGTAAAAAAGAAAAACCTACTATAATAAACAAGCTAAAATCAATGTGTCCCTTCAGGTGAATAGAAAGGTATTTACAAAAAAATCGGGAAAAAAGGGTGGTTGTTGGTAGCACAAGGTTCATGACATCCCCTTTTACCAAGAATTATGGTTCCATGTCGCTTGCCTTAGGGACGGGTAGGGTCGAGGGCCGGGATAAAAATCGTACAAGTCCCAAATGCGAATGGGACCATCTCCCTCTTTGGGTTGGGAGAATCGCAAAAAGGGGACGATGTTCATAGATTTGAATTTAATTAAAATAAGGTCGCCCGGAATGTCTTTGGGTGACGTACCAAGCCACCCCACCCTCCTGACCCTCAATATGCCGCCATCTAGAGCAGGTGGCAATGGTCTGTGTTGTTTTAGCCAGGAGATGGTTTTATTTAACAAGTCCTGATGAGATTCAAATTTGCCCTGGATAGGTGCAGGGACCCAAGAAAGAACAGTCACGAAGGGGGCAGCTTCTGGAGGGAGGTTGATCCAATTCCTGCTTTCATGTGCAAACCTGGGTAGTCTATGGGGTGAAATAATGTTCCGGCCTCTTGGAATTGGTGGAGAGATGAGGGGTTCAGGAATTTGAGCTTTCATAGGTGTCGTGGGTTTGAGGTTTTCTTTATTGCAGGGGAGAATAGGGTAAATGGATGCGGCAGTTATTTCAGTTGGGATAGGGTTCCTTGATAATTTATCTTCAATACTGGTCAACCTGTCTCCCAGCTCATTTATTTTAGTAATCAGGGGTGATAGTGCGGTTGTTAGCAGTTGTTCGATCTGTGCCAGCAGGGTCATTTGGAGTGGTGAAACTGGGTCAGTTGTTTTGTTCAAGGCCTCAGTTGGCAATATTATTGGTGGATTGGGAGGTTGTAGTGAGGGACTAGTGCACATTATATCGGTATTCTCAATGTCAATGTCATTTACCTCATCAGCATCTCTACCCACTATAGGGGGGGTAGGTACATTCAGGGCGTAGTTCGTTCCACACAGGGCATTCAGCTCCTCCCAGATGGACATGGTATAAAAACAGTGCAATGTCAGAATCAATATGAAAAAACAGTACCTCCAAGTTCATAACAGCCAAATGGGGTGTCCCGACCCGGCCTCCTCGTGCCTCTGAGGGCCACAGAGGGCCCGCCCTTTGCCCGGGCTTAGCCCGGCGCGGTCCTGCGGTGCGGGAACTCTAACGCTGTTTAAATGCGCCTCCTGGCGCCAAGACGAGTGGTGGGCGTGGTCGCCCGCAGGGTTCGCTGGGGGTTGTGGTCTCCTCTCTCGGCGGCCGTGCACCGGTGGAAACGTGCAGCGGCGGCGGAGGAGACCAGCAGGGTGTCCCAAGCAGCAGCAGCGTGTGTCCCCAGAAAGTAGGTGGGAAACAAAAGGAAAATGTTCCGTTTTACAAAGTGCGCCCGCTCCTCTGCAGCCCTAACGCTGTTTAAATGCGCCTCCTGGCGCCAAGACGAGTGGTGGGCGTGGTCGCCCGCAGGGATCGCTGGGGGTTGTGGTCTCCTCTCTCGGCGGCCGTGCACCGGTGGAAACGTGCAGCGGCGGCGGAGGAGACCAGCAGGGTGTCCCAAGCAGCAGCAGCGTGTGTCCCCAGAAAGTAGGTGGGAAACAAAGGGAAAATGTTCCGTTTTTACAAAGGGCACCAGTGTATGCAGTTTTCTTGCTAGGCTGACTTGCCATTCAAAACATGTTTATAAGCCTTAAACTCCTCTTATACTAAATATAAGTTACTTCTAAGATAGGCTGTATGTAGGCTTTAGGGCATGAGTTATATGCTTAAAACATAATGTGTGTGCTTTTAAGTATGAGAGAGCTATGTTCACACTTAGAGACCCATTTGAGTAGTTACATATCCACTCTCCCACCCATACTGTAAGTTAGTTATTTACAAAGGGTTTGTTTGAGCCTCTCTCATACACAGCCAGACAGTGTCAGAGCTGTTTACATATTTACTCACACACCCACACTGCACTTATGTATTCAGTAGTAACAGAGTTTGTTGCACACACAGTTAGATACGCCAGTACTCACTAACACAGCCAGTAAGAAATCCATAGACCCACTCACATACACATTTAGAGACCTATACAGTTACTAAGAGGAACAGTCATATAGCAGCATAATTACTTACATATCCAGGGACATATACACAGAGGGAGTGATACTCTCTCTCACATATGTACTTGTGTGCTAATGTTCTGACCCCCCCCTTTAGAAATTTTGCCCTTTCAACATGTGTTTCGCCTCCTGCTGCAGAGAGTGTGTGTTTGTGCAATTTTACTAGCTGGCAGACTTGGCATTTTATACATTTGACAAGCCTCAATCTGTGCTTCTACTACATGTAAGTCACCCCTAACGTAGATCGTAAGTAGAGATACACTAATACATACACTAACACATCAAGACCCACTCTAACCATACTGTAGCATATCTAGGCAGACACTGATCCATACACTACCATAGTGATGCTCACACTCATGCATCAACTAATACACCTATACCCACCCATACAGTGATTGCTACTCTAACACGGACAGAGACACACAGATGTAAACAAGAATAAATGGAGATAAAGTGGCTAGACTATTGTAATATAGCTGTTTACGTAGTTAGTCAAATGCTTCAAAAACGTAATTCAATAGTATGTAAAGAAAACATAGACGTGTTCATTTGTATTTTCTCTTTGCAGATATTTACTTCCACTCAAAACAACATAATTACAATGCCATCAGAAACTGGAAGAAGAAAGAAACAGGGGAAATGATACTATCTCTTAACAACTGAGAAACAAAAGGAGCAAAATGGAGAGAATGCAGTAAAAGAGAATAGAGCTGCTGGTAGGGAATCAAAATAGTTTCTAAAAATTGTATATGCAAAATTATAAAGTGAGTTAAAGCAAGTAAATAAAAAGTAAGCTTGCAACTCAGCTAAGAAAAGTAAAAAAATGCATGACATTAAGAGTTAAAAATCATATAAGATTGGATATAGTTTAACAACAAGACAGAGGCAGTTTAAAGAAATTAGAGTCAGAATGTTTTGTTGTAGAGTAATTTGCAATCGCATAAGACCTATGAAGCAGTATAAAAGGAGAAAAGAAGCAGTAAAACAAAAGGAACATGCTGAATATGTAGTTAATAGGGCCTTAGCTCTCAAGAGGAAGCTATTTACTTTAATTCTGAACAGAATGAGAATACTGGAAAAAATCTTGTTATATATGAGGAAAAGAAAAGACTTGTGAAAAAAAATAACTTTTGTACACATTTTTAGTGGTGAATGGAAGCATGCTTCCAGTACTCAACCTTTCTTTAATGAAGTACACTACTTGCAAGAGAACTCATTGAAACAACTAGATGATGTTATGAGATGAAGGATGGGATTCCCATTGCAAATGAGGAGATGGTACCTAGGAATGTTGAAGCTGTGATAGCTGAAGAGGTACGGGGAAACCATAGACAGGCCCCTTTTGGAAGTGTTAAGGCAGGAATTAATTGACATATTGAGAACTTTTCTTCATATGTTTACATGCAAAAGTCTGAAACTGAATGTAAGTATGTTGCAAAAATTAGATCCATGCAAAGTAAATACAGGGACATTCACTAGCATGTCTCTCGAACAAAATGTGCTAAAGCACCTTTCATCTTTTCAGAATGTTAGCTGCTCATCACTCTATAATGTGAAAGTTAGTTAGGAGACTTTACTATGTCAACATTCCAGCTCTATGTTTAGGAGAAATGAATAGAGCTCTTTTGCATAGTACAGTAGCAGAGATATAAAACCTTTGTGAAGATGTTTAGTTTTGTTTCTTTGGCCTTGAAGAGCAGTAAAGAGAAAATGAGGAGTTGGTATGTGGAGTTGTAGTGAAACACGACCCAAGTATTAGTGTAGATAACTTTACAGAAGAGATTGGGAAGTTTCGCTCAGTTTCTTCTGAGAAACCCAACTGTGCTTGTATTTATGGTTGACACACTCACTACAAAAGCCAAATTCACAATGTAGTTATATTCTCAAAAACTGAACAGATGATTAAAGATAAGTGGAAAGCATTTGCTGCATATTTATTTGTAGAGGAACATTTTGATTTGTCCATATGGCAATGTCTATGTAAGTACTACTATGATAAATTAGAGAATAAACAAATGGTTGCTAGAGCAGTACATAGTAAGTTAAAAGTAGTATCTATTCCACAAGAACTACGAGATTTAAATGTTTATAAATCAATCCTCGTACAATGTGTACAACCATTTCAGGCTATAGTTCATATGTAGCCTAAGACAGGGAAGCTGCCACCAACTGACAGTCAGAAAGGCTTTAAAGGATGACTTGTCTATTTAACTTAAAATGTTAAACAGAATATTGAAACTGTTGGTGTACACAAGGACGGTCATGAACCAGTTGTCATTCTAGTAAATGGTGTGCCTGTGAAGAATAAAAAATATCGCAAGAGTTAGTGGATATTAGTAAAGTAAAAAATGCAACATTTTTCCTTGTACAAATAATGTTTATAACAAAAATGTTGATGCTGATCAAGATGTAACATATGTAGAAGATGAAACATTACCATCAAGTTGAAAGATTAAAAAGTAATCAGTGATGCCATTGGTCTCTTTCAAAAGAAGCAAGCAAAAGTAGCTCCCATTTGTGTGCGGGAGAAAAGTTTAGAAAATCGCTGTTTTCCACAACTATTTCCGACTGGCAAAGGAGCGCACTTTGATGATCATCATGTACAGATTCCAGCAGCTGAATACCAGTCAGCAAGATTATACTCTGAGATTTTGGTAGTGCATTTCCCACATATTTCATCTTCTGTTTTAGAGTGACTTAGCTGGACTTTTATATGCTGTTATCCACATCCTGAAAAGAGGGGTTAATCTTCAAAATCGCTCTGCAAAGGAATTCATTGACACTGGGCCCGATTCACAGAATTAACTTACTACTTTTGGCATTCACAGAATTCACTTACTACTTTTGGTATTCACAGAATGAACGTACTCATTTCGGTATTCACAGAAGTTAGGACTACTAACTTTAGGACTCCTAAAAGCCTTCTGTGAATACCGAAAGTCTAAAAATTAGGATTTTTCTCAATTTAGTAGTAGTAAAGTTAGGACTCCTAACTTTAGGATGCCTAAATGCCTTCTGTGAATACCGAAAGTCTTAAAATTAGGATTTTTCTCTATTTAGTAGTAGTAAAGTTAGGACTACTAACTTTACTACTACTAAATTGAGAAAAATCGTAATTTTAAGACTTTCAGTATTCACAGAAGGCATTTAGGCATCCTAAAGTTAGTAGTCCTAACTTTACTACTACTAAATTGAGAAAAATCATAATTTTAGGACTTTCGGTATTCACAGAAGGCATTTAGGAGTCCTAAAGTTAGTAGTCCTAACTTCTGTGAATACCAAAATGAGTAAGTTCATTCTGTGAATACCAAAAGTAGTAAGTGCATTCTGTGAATGCTAAAAGTAGTAAGTTCATTTTGTGAATCGGGCCCTATGTTCATGAAAAGGACGACAACTTAAAATACAGTTTAAAAAATTTGATGGTGTGCCAACCTGGCACCAATGAGTATATTGAGAAATCTAGTTGCACCTACTTGGCTTCTGACACTCAGGAGTATGCCTGTGATGGCCTGCTTGAATTTTTGAGAGAAGCAAACTCTAACATTAAAGACATCACAGTGAAGACAGCCAGAGAACTTTGCTCCGTGCATCCCACTAGTGATAGCAGATATTTTAACCACAGGGTTTAAGCTGTGATGTTTTTCATCTGTAATAATAAATATCCTCCACTTGGCAAACTAATTTTTTTGGGCGAAAAGAGTACCAAGCAAGAGGTGCACCTCATATTCTCATGCTGTTATGCATAATTGATGCACTAAAATATGGAAGAGTCTGTCTTGTCTTTCATTGAACAGTAGGTGACGTGCCATTCCAAAAGTCTGGTTGAAAAGATCTTGAGACAAGAAGTTCTGTGCTTTGAAAGTCATTAATGTGGGAAGTACTGTCTATGACAATACAGACTCAAATGTACATTTTATCCAAGAGGTAATTTTGGATTCCCACAGCCTGTTATTTCACAAGGAAGAATAAACAGCTTTTTATTTGCAGTAAGACATACACTAACAAGAAAATCACCCAAAAACACATACAGCCTGAGAAGAACAGAGGCCTCGAAGTATAATAATGACTATAATCCAGTCAGTCTAAAAATGTGTAATGTGAACATGGACATACAGTTTGTTGCAGAGAACTCCATTGCTGTTGCTAGTTGCGTCACTTCATATATTAGAAAATCAGAGCAGAGATGAAGTAGATGTGGGAGGAGATTTCTGCAGAAAAGCGTCTTTCCCAGAAAGTGTATAGCTTCAGCTTGAAAATGCCTTCCCATATGGAAAGCTCGGATGAGTGATTAGTTGAGCTCGGGCATTGTGTTTTCTAAGTCAATTGAAATAGTTTGGGTGATTCTAGGTTTTGCAAGCACGCAAAATACAGAATTGAAGTATTTCCCAGAAACTGAGTATCTAGCAGAGTGTGATTCGGAAAGCAGAGATATCCTGAAGTCTAATATGTTGGAAACGTACTATCCCAAAAATAGTCAACACCTAGAGAAGATGTGCTTATATGAAGTACTTCAACACTGCAAATGTAAAAGTGATGTAACCGAAAACATAGAAAAAGGGAAATATGAAGTAGTTGAATGTGAAGGTTGTTTAGTCAGACATTGCTAAGGAAATCTAATTAACCACAGAAAACTGAGTTGCCAAACTGTGGACAGAAATTAGTTTTTCTATTTATCTCTTCTGTAACTGTTCAAGCCTTGGCGAGCTGGATCAGAACTACTTAGAGACTATGACTTCTATGAAGACTCTTTTAATGCCATAAAAGACAGCATTTATTGTCCAGTCTATTCAAACTACTTGCAAATGTTGAAAGATGAGATTGAACTGGAAGAAACCATTACTGTTGCGGTAGCTAAGGAGAGTTCACAAAGCAGCCAAAGTTCTGGACCACTGAGTCCAGATCCACTTAGACAACCAATTATTCAAAATGAAGCAGCCATAGCCATGATTAAGGAGGAGACTGCAATGCAACAAGCAAGAGAGGAAAGTGTTGATTTCGAACACTTAATGGCACAACTGAATGATGAACAGAAGTTATATAGAAAAAAAAGAAAAAAATAGAGCATGGATTTCTGTACAAGAAAAAGAATGTGAATGCTCTTCATTTAAGCCAATACTACTATACAGTGGTGGTCAATCTGGCACAGATTAGGAAAAGCCTTCTAATTAAAGTTCTTACTGCTTATCTACAGAGGACTACAGAATCAAATTTAGTAGAAGCACCAACTGGATGAGCTGCACACAATATTAAATGAATTACTTTACACCGGCTACTTATGGTTCCAGTCGAACATGATAATAAACTGGAATAGCAGAAGTTATCTGGTGAAGCTTGTAATGATTTGGCAAAAGTATTGAAGAAAATGAAGCTTTTAAACATTGATGAGGTGAGCATGGTTTCAAGCTTAATGTTTTCCTTCCTACACTTAAGAATACACCAGATTTTAGAAACAGAGTATGACATGCTGCTTGGAGGAAAGCATTCAATTGTCTTTGGTTACCTACTGCAACTCACCCTAGTGAAAGGACAGCCTGTTTTCAACACACCTCTCCATAATGAAACCAGAAATGATTTGTGAAGTATTAGAAATGTAAATATTTGCTTAAACTTCTAATACAAGGAACTAGTGAAGAATATGTATCAAGCATCTGATGTGGAATATGGAGATATCCTGAAGGGCATTAGACTAGGAGTTTTTTTACAAAAGAGTGGAAACGTGCTTTGAAGAGTTGACTTACTAAGAAACATTTTTCATCTAACAGCACAGCGGCACAACTAATGTACAATTTCATTGAATAAGACAAATCCACAGTCTGTTTACTGCCTACACCTCAAGAGTGCTCCAACTTCAACGAACAATTACTGAAACTGGAGAAAGAAGATATTTTACAAATTACAGCTATCAATAAAATGGAACACCTGGGAGCAACAATACTACTAACTCGGAAACTACAAACAAAACTGGATTCTTTGGAGATGTCTATGTCAAGGACTGCAGAAATAGAAAAGTGTTTATGCATGAGCAAAAAGTGTTCGGTAAATGTGTGGCATAATTTAATTCTGGAGGAAGGGTTATTAAATGGTGCAATGGGTAAAGTTATTGATTTATTTAATTTTCCAAATAGGGATGAGTTTGAGTACTTTGCCATAACATTTGATCTGATTGATGGCATGAAGCTGATTGGCCAATGTTTTGTACGATTTTTGCTTGTAAAGGACTTATATGTGTAACAGTTTTCAGCATCTCTAGCATAAACTGTAACCATCCACAATTCTCAAGCTTTATGTGTAGACGCAGCTTTTATCAATATTCGAAATATGGTATTTCAGGAAGGTATATTGTATGTAGCATTATCGTGAGTTAGAACACTGTCCGGTTTGTTCTTAGTTGAATTTGATGATAGGAAAGTTAGTCCTGATGCAAGCTGTGTAAGAGAGTGCAATCACTTAAGAAGTCTATACGCTCCTCGCTTAGGTCAGTACCTATTTATGAGAAACAAGTAATCTGTCCAAAATAGAAGCTTACAAAAGAGTCGACTGCTGTTCAGGAAGAGGAAGCAAATCAGCACAAGCTAGCAGACGTCCAGAAGAAAAAAATTGAAAAGGAAGGGGATATTGTAGGATACCAGTTGGCAAACAGCTCATGTGTCAACTGCTAAGCAAATGTTGTTATTATTATACTGTTTCCTTTACCACATCTTGTAATTCAAACTGAAGAAAAACCAGATAAGAGATTGTGTTCAGCACTGTATCATGTGCTCCACTGTTGAATTAGTGGCAGATCTGTAATACATTCTGCTTCAGGCGTTCAAGAGCTTTTAGATATATGTAGTGGAGCATTGATATTTATTGTCAACACTCAATAAGATGCACAAGAAGTAGCTGTATAAGTGACTGTGTTACTAATTCTTACCTCTTGTTTCTTCAACCAAATTTCTAGGGGGTATTTTGGGAAAATGTAATATACAATCAGGCACATGCATCAAAGCCTTTTGCGATCGCAAAAGGTGCGATTCGTAAAAATCTGCTGTTTACGATTGCAAAATTAGCTTTTGAGATGCATGGAACATCTTGCCACTCGCAATTTAAAAAATCGCAATATTTTACGATTTCTCAAATTGCGAATGCATTTAAGGAATCGCAAATTGCGATTCCTTAAATGCAATGCAAGATGCCTTTTAAAATAGCGATTTCGCTATTTTGGCCCGCTATTTACCGCAAAATCATACCAGATGGTAAAGAGCGAAAACTTTCAAAAATGTACTAAAGCGCATTTTTCAAAGTTGTAAGTTACACACACACATGCCCTTGGGACATGTGTGTGCGCAACATATGTGCACGGATCAATTTCAGGGGTGCAACAGTGTGTCCTTTCGACACCCTTGCACCCTTGAAATTGCATGCGCAATTTGCGAGTACCTATTGGTACTCGCAGATTGCGCATGCAATTTCCCATTCATTCTTATGGGACTGAAGGCCCATAGGATTGAATGGGAAGCCATTTCTTATTTGCGACTCGCAATTTGCGAGTCGCAAATAAGGAATATGGAGGAATCGCTATTTTTGATAATGATATGATATGATAAATAGAATTGATATAGGGCACGTTAACCAACGGTTTTTGGCGCTGAGTATGTGATGAGCGAAAGCAGAGTACGGGTGTGAATTAGTGATCATAGGCCTGGGAGAAGAACCATGTTTTAAGAGCTTTCCTAAACATAGGATATGATTCAAGTTGGCGTAGGGTGGGTGGCAGTGAGTTCCAGAACTGAGGTGCTAGGAACGCAAATCTGAGTCCCCATGTTTCTTACGCTGGAAGACATGGGGGGTCAGAAGATTGGCATTAGCAGAGCGAATGGTGCGGCGGGGGATGTAGCGCTGAATTCTGTTGGCTATGAAGAATGGCCCGTGAGATGCTAAAGCTCTGTGGGTCAGACAACCGATCTTAAAGAGGCAACGTTGGGCAATGGGGAGCCAATTCAGGCCCTTGAGGAGGGGTTTAGCCTGGTGTAATTTAGGTAGGCCATGAACAAGTCTGGCCACTTGGTTTTGAACCAACGGACGCCTCTGCAGTTGATAAGCAGGGATCCCGTCATACAAAGAATTGGAATAGTCAATTCGAGACATGACTAGTGCCAGGGTAACCTGAACCAAGGCCTCGAAAGAGAGGAATTTGCTAATTTTTCGAATCCTGCGTAAGTGAAAAAAACAGGAAGAAACTACAGAACTAATTTGAGTTTTTAGTGTCAAGTTGCTGCTAATTGAAACCCCCAGGCTCTTAACCATACCGACAGGGGAAGGTGGAGGGCCCAGGGCTAGTGGCCAAAAGCTAGGATGCCAGGGGTTAGAAGGGGGACTAGTAAGTACCAGCTCGGTCTTACTTGGATTTAATTTAAGCTGGCTTGAGTTTATCCATGTGCTAATGGATGTCATGGTGGACTGAAAGGCTTCAATTGCAGGGGCAGATGGATCAATGGTAAAGACGAGCTGGATGTAGTCAGCGTAGTTAAAAATAGCTACGTCCCTCCTCCGTAAGTCTGATATTAGTGGCCGGATGTAAAGGTTAAATAAGAGAGGGGAGAGGGAGGAGCCCTGAGGGACCCCACAGGTGAGTTCCTTTTTTTCTGACGTGAGGTCGGACAGGCGGACAGCTTGGTAGCGGTTGCTTAAGAACGAGGAGATCCATTTTAAAGGGATGCCTCGTATGCCGGCGCCTTCGACACGTTCGACCAAAAGCTTGTGGTCGACCGTGTCAAAGGCAGCCGACAAATCCAGCAGGACAAGAGCCTGCGAGATACTATGGTCGCGCCTCTTCTCAACTCATCATGTACTGCCAGTATGATAGATTCGGTGGAGTGCTCGGGTCTGAAACCTGCCTGGTGGGGGTCCAGGTAGTGCGAGCACTCCACGAATGTACTGAGGCAGCTTATGACATAGGCTTCCAGGATTGTCCCCAGAAACGGTAAAAGTGAGATGGGTCAAAAATTGCAGAGAACGGCAGGGTCTGCGCCTGTTTTTTTTCAAAATGTGTCGTACTTCAGCTATCTTAAAACAGTTTGGTACAATGCCAGTAGACAGGGAGTCGTTAAGAAGGGACAAAGGGATTTCAGGAAGCTGAAGGAAAATCTCGCGGGCAATGTGGGGAGGGCTGCTGTCAGTGGGGGACCCGGAACAAACTTTTTTTAGGAGGGAGAAAAATGTCTCTAGTGTGATGGCCGGGAAGAAGTCAAAAGGGAGCGGGTTTTGATATGCCTGAGGGGGGGCCGGGGGGAAGCAGTCTTGGGGATACTGGCTTTGATCGTAGATATTTTGTCAAAGAAGTAAGTGTTGAGGGAATCACAGAGCTGTTGGGAAGGGGCCAATTTAGTGGTGATCCGATCGGGTTTGGCGAGCTCATCCACAATGGAAAAGATTTCCTTCGCTTTGTTGTCAGATCTAAGAATTTTTTGGGAAAAATAATCTGCTTTTGTTTTTAGGATGGCAGCTTTATACTCCTGTAGCACCATTACGAAAGAGGATTTCTTTATAGGGCAATAATTTAATCTCCACTTGCGCTGTAATTGGCACAGGGACAGTTTCTTCTCTTTTAGATGGCTGGTAAACCATCGTCGTGTGTCGTGTGGTCTTTTACGGCAACCCTTCCTAAGTGGGGCCAAATTATCTCTGCCTGTAGCCAGCCAGGCGTTGATGTCGTCAGCCTGAGCGTGGACGGATGGTTGGGGGTTGTTGTATGGGGGACTAGGGGGTCTAGCGATGGCCAAGAGGGAACAAAGTTCAGTAATATTGACCCGACTCCAGTTCCTTACCTGGACAGTCCCTGGATGAGTAGTTTTGGCAAAGGAGGGGATGGGGAGGGAAAAAGAGATGAAGTAATGGTCTGACCAGGTACATGAGTAATCTGTATATCTGGGATCTCCAGATTCAAGGACCAGACCTGGTCAAGTATGTGCCCTTTTGTGTGGGTGGCTGCCTTAATATGTTGTATAAGGTTCATTCCCCTTAGTAGCTCTGTGAGGGCTACAGAGGTTGGGCACTAGCGTGTGTCGCCTGGCCAGAAGTTGAAATCGCCAGTAACTAAAAGTCTAGCATGATTTATGGCGAGTTCCGCAATAGCGTTTCCAAAGACTTGGGGGAAGGTGGGCATATAGCTAGGGGGTCTGTAGATCACCGCACAAACAAGTGGGGAGGCTGGTGAATGGAGTTTTAGAAAAAGACAGTCTACAAGGGGGATTTTGATGGAGGAAAGGGACGTAAATTTGTGGATTTTTAAGATTATGGCTGCCACCCCTCCCCCTGCTTTCGGCTCTGATCTTTTGGCCTGAAGAGCATAGTAGTCATTGGGAATGGCTGCCAACAAATCTGGGGATGATTCATCATTTAACCAAGTTTCGGTTAAAAACAAAATAACGGGCTTATAGGTATGTAGAAGAAAAAAGACCTCTAATTGATGTTTAACCATTGATCTGGTATTGAGATACCAAATGGAATGGACAGATTTTCATGGGTTTAAAAGGGGGACTGGGTAGAGTTTAGTGCATGAAAGGGGGTCTGGTGAGGGAGTATGGATATATCGAGCGTGGATTTAGGCGAGAAAAGACCATTAACCTTAAGGATCTTACTAGTGCCTGGGGGTATGGCATAGCATGCCCATAGCGGTAGTAGTTTGGTCCGTGAGTAATGGTAGGGGGGTTGGACAGAGTACATGGCCCTGGGCCCCGTCCGGGCGCGGACGGTCGCAGACGGGCCTGCCTTAGGCGCGCCTTTGGCGCGCCATCGGCATGTCCGCTGCGCGACAGGTAACACATAGGAAGATAAAGGCTCCGAGCCCGACCTAATCACGGAGCTCCGCCCCCAACTACAAAGGAAGAAATACTGCTGCCTGTGACAGCCTGCGGCAGGACACGGCAGAAAGTGAAACTGCAGGTAATGTGTAAATTAGCAAGGCATCAATTTCAAACACATTAAATACATTTAAAAAATGTAAATCCGAGTTCCAGCGTTTTTTAAAAAGGATTTCTGGCTGGGTAGAGGACAGACCCTAGGCTCACAATTTGTACCGCTCTGTTTTCACGCGACCAAATGCGTGGGAAGGTGATTCCTGCAGATAAAGGCACCAAGCCCGACCTAATCGCGATTCCTACATGCATAGGATTTTGCGAGTCCTTAATTGCTATTCCTCAATATTCGCAATTAAGGACTCGCAAAATCCTACCTTGATGCATGTGTCTGAAGGTTTCTTGTACGTGGATTGTCAATATTTGAAACATTATTCATCCTATCAGGAGTTAAGCCTTTAAAAACTACTCCAAAATTCAAGAATCCTTTTATCTTCCACAAAGGAGTCAATAAAACATCTGGGTACTACACTGTCTAATTAAAGAGTGAAACTGGATGGAGCTAATGCAATCACAGCAACCTTCAATTGAAACTAAAAATGTATTTCAAAATACAAAATTGGAAAGTTTTGTGCCTTCAACCAAAGTTCTGCATACTGTTTTTCGGGGGAAATTGCATTTGATTTCATCTACATGGTTCATCAGCGTTTTAGACCTCATTCAGCCTACTGGAGTTGATGTTTTCAAAATGATCCCCACAATTTAAGTGTGGTTTACATTTATTGTAATCATGTATCAGGTATAATAATAATGCAAAATGTTTTAAATACATTTGTTTACATTAGTGAAGTAAGTGTACATACAACAATTGATTAGAGAATTGCAGTGAGTGCAATGCAAAGTGTCACTTATTTAGAAAATGATTAGGAATTGTAGTGAGTTTAATGCATATTGTCACTTATTTATTGTGATATTCTGTGCAGTTTTTTTTCTACAATTTATATTTTTTTTTTCTCCACTGTTCAAGGATGAAGTTTCATGTAGTACGTCGTTTATCTTGAACAAGTATGAAAGCTGGGACAAGTAAAAAAAAAAAGGGAAAATAAAATGTTTGACTACATTGTGATATAACTGTTATGTTTATGGAATTTAAGAAAACAAACATTAGCTGACAAAGTCTCACCTTAGTATTTTTCAGCAGGAGCGAAAACTGAGAAGGCAATGCTAAATCCCCACCACCCTAGCGATCAGAAGGGCTCATGCAGGTCAAAGCCACGGTTGGACCAGTGGGGAAAACGAGAAGGGAGACAGAGAACAAAAGGTGCCCATGAAGAGGGAGTACCGCCAAGATACTTCAATCAAGGGATCATCTAAGTGCATTTCTCCCTGTAGTACAGACAAAATAACATTAGAGGTCCCTTCTCAGGTCATAATGTGGAGAAGCGTGGCTCAGTGGTTAGAGGCGGCAGACCCAGAAGCTGAGATCGGCCGTGGACCAGGGTTCGATTCCCCGCCTTGGTGGGTCTCGGGCTCAAAAATTCCACGGAGTCGGCAATTCTCGCTCTGGTGCCTACTCGACTCACGGGGTCACACTCTGCGACTCTGGGCAATAGCTTGCTTAATCTCCACTACGGCCCCTCGCGGTGGGATGCCTGGCTTTCACCTTGTGGATACCCAGCCGTGGTATCTCACAGGGGAATACCAGTACGGGTTCCCTAAGCAAGCGCCTTGAGGCCCCTGGGTTAAAGCGCGCTATATAAATCGAAACACATTTACATAATATAGGTACCTGAACAACCTGAGACCGTGGCCTGCAGTTTCCATGCCTGTTTGACAGAAATTATGAGCTGGATGAGCAGCAATTTCCTCAAAATAAATAGTGACAATACTGAAGTCCTGCAGTTTGGCAAAAGCCCCCCACCCTGGAACCAAACCTGGTGGCCGTCTAAGGCGGGTGAATGCCCTTGTCAATCTACCAAAGTTAGGAATCTTGGAGTGATCTTTGAATATGAGCTAAATTTTTCAGCCCGGGTCAACAATTTGACCTCCTCCTGCTTCTTTCTTCTGAAAAGTTTGCGGAACATTTTTCACTTTTTTTCTGCAAGAACTACAAATATCGTTTGTAGTAGCGCTTTTTCTTTCAAAACTAGATTATAGCAACTCACTCTTTATGGGTACTGATAAGTCATAGATGAGGAAATGACAATCTCTGCAAAATGCCACAGCCCGACTGCTGTTAAACATCCCGAAAGGCCATTCCCTCTCAGCAGGCATAAGGCTGCTACATTGGCTCCCTGTTCAGCAAAGAATTTAAGGCCCTCTGTCTGGTGCACAAAGCTCTATACGGAGGGGTGTCGGAGGAGATACAGAAGGTGTTCTCATGGTACTCCCCCATGAGAACCCTCAGATCTACAAACATGGGCCTCATCCATGCCCCAAAAATCTGCAGAACAAGGGGGGGGGTCGGTCACTCTCTCATTGTGCAGCCAAGCTATGGAATAAACTGCCAACCTCAATGCGGCTCCAATCTAACCGGTCAATTTATTAGGAAATCGCTAAACACCTGGCTGTTCTCTTCAATCTAAATTTCCGGAGTTAGGTGTCCCAGTCCCCACATCTTTCTACCCAGGGCCAAGACGCCACGGCATTCGAGAGCTTTATAAATAAATATCCTATCCTATCCTTCCCTTAACTCTTCCCTCTAATGGTGCATAGGAATGCTGCAATAAATACCCGTATTCTCACATTTCTCCTAAACGTATGGTGAATAGGTATTTGGCCTCGAAAGGTGAGGCTAATAAAGGTCAGATATATTAATAAGCGATTATTTAATACTTCTCTGACCTACATACCTATATATCTATTATTGCCTCCTTTGCATCCATGTACATTGACAGCGCTTTGCAAATTTAATGATGAAAAAGTAACACAAATAAATCTATAAATGCATTGTTCGCATGCACTAACAGAACAATTTTCCCTTTCCTTTAGGGAATACAAACAATAACATATTATATCTCTCAAATATAAGTAGTGGGCTTAGAACTCAATGTGTGTCTCTTTTGTTTTTCAGACCATGAGTACCAGAGATTTTTAAATCATAGAAAACTTGAAGTTTCCCAGGGTATCCTAGAGTCAGAAAAGTGTTTTACAGGAATATAAAATTTGCCGCTCAAAGCATGTTACCAGTTGTTGTTGTCCAAGATGCAATGATTATTGTTCTGCTCCTTTTGTGTTTTGTAGCGGAACTCCTCTATGCAGGTAAAAGTCTATCTGGACCTAGATGGCATTAAGGGCATTCGCTGTCAGAACGTGATGATCTGCCACGGACTCTCAACGGGGATGCCAAATGCCAAGGGAGAAGAACGCTAGGATAACAGATGAGTGCCGGGGCCGACAAAGGAAAAGTGACGTGTCGGCAGTAAGCTGACTCCGAATGACTAGAATGGCAAGCAGCTTCCTAAAGGATGGCCCACGTCTTATGGACAGCGTGTACTGCCCTTGTCACTGACGAGGAACCCAGCCATGTCCTCAGTGTGCACGCAGGCTGGAGTAACTCACCAGCAAGCCTGACACTAATGTATTTGTATTCATTTTCTTTTACAGCAGTGTTTGCATTGATATGCCTTTAGTTGTATAAACACAGTTACCAATACACCCACTGACACTGACACTAGCTCTCCAATACAGCTAGTTACATACCCACTCACTCACTGATACAGCTATTCACACATCCAGTCACTCACTAATACAGCCACTCACTCAACCATAGAGAAACTCACAGACCCACTCACACATACAGTCAATCACTCACTCCCTCTCCCATACAATACCTCATGCACCCTTTCACACACCAATGCAGCAACTCATACACCCAGTCACTCTGCCTTACAGCATCTCAAACAGTCACTCACTCACTGATACAACCACACACACAGTCACTGACTCACCCATATAGCCACTGACTCTCACTCACCCAAATAGCCACTTATACACTCACTCACTCATACAACCACTCACACAGCCTCTCAATCAGTCATACAGAAACTCAGACACACTTACCCATACAGCCACTGACACATCCTCTCGCTCACCCATATAACCACTCACACATACACTCACTTCCATATATATAGACACTCACAAAGCCATGCAGCCACTAATGCACCCAATCATCCATACGCACCTGCTCACTCACCCTACAGCCACTCCTACACACACTCACTCACCCATACAGCCACTTACACAGCCACTCACTTACCCATACTACAACTCACCCACTCATACACCCTCTCACACAGCCAGTCACTCAGCCATTCAGCCCCTTATGAACCCTCTCGCTCATCCATATACCATGACTCAAACACCCATTTAAACTAACATATATCTAGACTTATACTGACACATGTTTACAATAACATAGCAAAAAAAATGCATATAGTTCTCCATTATTGTATCTTTTATAGATTCACATGCTTGAATCTTCCCTGTCATCGCGGTGGGAGTCCTACGGTAACAGTAAAATAGCAGTATAAAACTCAACATTCAAATGTCCATAGGAATTCACTAGCGTTTAGCAACCTATTTACATTATTTTAAGACATCCAAGCAGAGCGTAGACCATAGAGTTGCCTTCCCCTGCAGGGCTACCATACCTCAGATTTCTTACCACACGTTGTGTGTTAGGTAGTCACCCTGTGCTCTGCTCAGTCACAGTCTTTTTACTGTTGCCTTTTTGGACTTCCAGCTCGCAGTTCATTTCTTCACTTTAATCTTCCTCTGTGGTACAGTCCAGGAGTGTGAATACCTATTTTTCCATCATTATGTCGGAGTCTAGAAAATGGTTGTTTAGGCCCTATAAGACTTGTGGAAAGTCCAGACTATATTCTGAGGACCCACCTAAAGAGTGTCTTTATAGCTTGTATCCAGACCAAAAGTCCAGAGAATGCAAGTACTTTCTCCACAAAAACTCTCAAAGACCATGAGGGCACGCTGTTTCTCTGGTTGCAAAGAAAGCGGCAAAAGGCTCTGACTCCGAGGCTGAGGCCCCATACCACCTCAGAAAAAGAAAGGAAGGAGGGTCTTCCTCTCCACTTAAAGATCCTAAAAAATCTAGGTCTCACAGTAAAGAGAGGTTTGGGGAAAAAAGAGCTAAACAAGACCAGCCTGCTTATAATATACTGCTTTTGTTATGCTATCTATCCCTGGTGACCTGTCTCCCTACTGCTCAGCCAGTATGTGTGTTGGCAGTGGAATGTTGGTGTGACTTTGATGCTTGGAATGCTTGGGTGCCTGTGCAGATGAGTGGTGCCAGTTGGGAGATGGGCTATGTAGCAGGCAGGCTGCTCCAGGTGGGGCTGGAGATTAAGAAACACCAGGCAGTTGGACTAATATACATATCTAATATCCTGCAACAAGAAGTTAATAAAGAAACTTACAAAACTCATCTCGGCTACGTCTGGTAGGATACAACACTGATCCATCTTCTTCTCAGCAGAGTTCTGGTACTGTTCCACCATCAATGCCTTATACTCCTTCTAGGTAATCCTCAGCTAAGAAAACCCACTTCTCTATAGTCTCCATCTCCACTGGATCTGGCACCCTGTCGCTGGTTATGTCTGCGACTACGCAGACAGTCAAAACGACGGCGGCAGCTTCGTTGACAACAGCAGCGGTGGTGTCACTGTCGTTGGCTTCAGTAAGACCGTCTCCATCGACGAGGGCTACACTGTCAGTGGTTCAGCAGGTTCATTCACCGTTGTGACACTTCAACCCCTGCAGTTAGTTATAACATTGACGATCCTGTCAACGACTCAGTCGACAAACGAAAAAGGTAGTCTGCTTCTAAAGCCAACTCCTCCTCTTCTTCAGGATTTTTCAAAAATCTCTCTGTTACCTCCTACTCATCTCCCCGATTTCCAGGAATCTGAAGATGTTGGCCCGGCATACAGTACCTCACATCTCAGGGTTAAGTGTCACGACTCAGAGGAAGATGAGGAAATTGATCCATCTACTTATTTGGAGGGGATTATTCTTTCTCTGATACAGGGCGTCCCAGTGCTCAATGTTTAGATGCATTTCATGAAAACTACCCTCACGAAGAACAGAAAGAACATGCTCAGGAGCCCTCCATTAATATCCCTGTTTCATTTGTCACTCATCTTAGCTTGATGCTAAATGATTATTACAAGAGGTTTCCTAAGGTGAACTCTGCTCCGTAGCCGCCTGCTGTTTCCTGAGTCACTGTCTGCGCCCCTGTTGCCAAAAAGCAAGACTGCTCCACCACCTGTGAAAATTCCTGCACAAATTGTGCAGGATGATGACCATCAACTAGAAAGAGTGGAATTGCAGTTGGACCCGGATGTCCATGATGAGTAGGATGACTATGTGGCTCCTACTCCACCTTATCTTACTCCGCCTCTAGCTGAAGGACTGGGTTCTGTAAGACCCAGCGGTGCCAGGGCACAACACCTGAAACCTTCGTGGGTAACCTGCTCCGGCGTACAAGTCACAGAGACACGGGACACTTCCTTCGGCGTCAAAGATTCAAGGTTTATTTGCTGCAGGGAACACAGAGATCACAACAAGTACACAGCGTGCAACTTGGGGAGACTGCTTCAAATTGGTTCTGTGAATCGCTCCTTTTATACAGTTTTTACCCATAGGATAACATGGTACACAAAAGTTTACAACCCGGTTCCCACAATTATCCCCCAGAGGCGTCGCTTTGGTCACTTTGAAACACATGAGGTCTGAAACATAAGTGCGGAAACATTTGGCGGTTCCCAACTGTAAAAACCATCTTCCCACCATTAGCAAATTCCAATCAGCAGTAAAACAGATTGAAATAGGAACAAAGACAGGTGCAAAGGAAGACGGAGACAGTGGGGAGATCGGAAAGGGTGTAAAAAGGGGAGGTATCGGGAAACACGAGATACAGGCATCAAAGGGACGTGCCTAATGAGATGCACGGCTGAGACAATAAGCCCGTGCGGCAAGATGAGCCTCGAGCGGCGCCATCTGCCTTATAGTAGCATCCCCCTCGTCATAAAGACACTTACAAAGAACATGTGTCTTCCACAAATATCTTGGGAGTCCCAGGGTCGCGAAGCGGACAGCGTCCGTTCGCTGGCTACTTGAGGGCAAGAGACAAAATGGATGCCGTATCTAAGATGGAACCCGTGGGTACAGATGAAAAACCCACGTAACAAATGAACGGTTTAAGCTAGCACAGCGAAACTGCGCACACTTGCTAAACTCGTCATTTGCGGTTCATAGATACCAGACTCGACCATATTCGTACGAGTCGAGAGCACCACTTATTATTGTCACGGAACCTCAGACGCTCCTTTTGCCCTCATGTAGGCAAGCACTAGTCGGAATCATACTCAATATTCATCAGACCATCGAGATGTTGCTGTAGCATAGCTCTGTCCAACCGAGTCCCTTTGGTAACAGATGGTTGTCTCATACACGTTGTAGCACAGAGGCCACATAAGGCAGGACCACACTGCACACAAAGGCAACACGTGAACAGGAACACTACCACAACTCCGATGATCATCAGAATCTTCCAACCCCAAGTCGACATCAGGCCCCAAAACCATCCTAGCAACGTCCAATCCCCTACATCCACGTGTATGGATTCGGAGATCTTATGCAACCTCGAGATGGCTTGATAGACAGTTGGAGCATTATCTGGAATAAAAATGCAGCAGCTCGAATGGATCACCTTACATACCCCACCTCGATCTGCTAAAATGACATCTAAAACCATTCGGTTTTGCAACGTCATAAGTCTCTCCGCCTGGAGTTCAGTGGTGATATTACCAAGGGCACTGGCAGTAATATTAGCTGTTGATTCTACCACTCGAGTCAACTGCCTCAGGTTCCTACTATTAACCATAGGTCCCCAAAACGGGAGGAAACCCTTGAAAAAGTCTCCTGCCTCTTGACCGGCGGTATCCTCTTCGCTAATTACGCCTCTCACAACTCTAGTCTTGTGATAATCGGCATCTACAGTGAACGTCGGAGGCAACAGATTTGCAATGAAGCATGAGCCCATGAAGTCTGCGGGCAACCATGCATATGCGCGATCGTAACAGATAAAGTATGTACCCTTGGCAGCCAGAAACACAGGGGACGAAGACATTGGCAGAATGTAATTTTCGGTGCAAGCACTTGCTCCAAGTCGGGCTTGCGATCTTCGGCCACGACCCATAAGACAAAAATTACCAGTGTGGGGTACGACCCATATTGGAGGCGAGCTTTTAAGCTGCTTTTCGCTAGTGAACACACTATATTCGCCTCTACTTAGGACCCTATAAGCTTGTACCTCTTCTTCAGGGATAAGCGAAGGATCATAGATATCGCTATCTAAATCCTCTATGGCTATCGACAAAGGCTTCTGATACGAGGTAGGACCAGAGTAGGGGGAACGTGGTTCTCGAATGGGGTGGAAACCCAGTGCGCTTCGAAACATTGTTTGGAATGCTCGAGCTGACCCTTGGGAACTATACGGTAACACCAGATATGGAATTCCCTTATCCGTAGTATGTGGCATCAACCCACACACCCAACAATTAGTAGTGTTAACCACTAACTGATGCTGATGGAGGAGCTGAATAAAGGAATTGTTGCGGAATTCTACACGTCTAGCCTGCTCGTGTTCCGGTAACATATGAAAGGAATGGGGAGAAGCAGTAGAAGTAAGATTAGGGTAAGGAGTAGGAGTAGGTGTAGCAGGTAAGAAGTAAGACATCGTATAGTACACCCCACCCGCCAATAATGCAGAAGCAGTCAAAAACAATACAAACAATTGAAATATAAAACATTTGGTACGACTGAGTTGCTGCAGCTTAAATCGATGAACCTGAGCTCCTTCCAAATCATTCAGCTTCGAGAATGCCATTCCCTACGACCGTCCGCAACGTTTCTTGACGCACTTCGTTCTGTGCAGCAATAGTCAATCCCCAGGAGTTCCTAGGAACCGACGGCCTTTAACCTAGCGTCAAGACCTACTATCCAGAAGGAAGTACGCGCGCGGCCCTACGGCCTTCAATACACAATATGTATGTACAAGCACAATGTCTCTCAGCTGTGGAAGTAAAAAGATACAAGGAGGAAGCTCAATATGTACAAAAATTTCAATGATACGAATATTCAAACTGATCACGGGAAATCGGGGATAATGCAGTTTTCAATTTCAGCAAAGCAAAAAGAATTTTATTTGTCCTTAGTGCGAGATCGCAGAGAATATCGGTGTTTCCCGGGACGTGTCTGCTCGTCGAACAAAGGATCCGTTGAAGAGACAGCGTCCTGCTGATCAGTCGATTGTTCTGGGCTTGAGTTTTCCTCTGACAATTGTTCAACAGTGTCTTTCCGCTGCGCTGAGGATTCTCCAACAAGCTGTGCGTCGCTAAAAGGCACAAACGCCGGCAATGTTTCTGTTTCTGTTGACGCAATGCCTTTCCTTACCCACGGGTCTGCCGGCAAAGGGATAGGGACTCGCTTGGTGTGCGTAGCATGCACCCAATTTTTACGGCCCTCAAGACGAACGGCAGTCCTCGTGGCCAGGAGCACCTGGTAAGGTCCGGTAAACCTGGGGTCCAGATTGTTCTTTCGTGAAAAGTTGCGTGTTACCACCCAGTCTCCGGGCTGGAGCTGGTGGCCTGGACCCTCCGCCTGCGTCGGCAATGCGTCGTAAACCTGTTGGTGAATTAACCTCAGTTTAGCAGTCAAGTCATGTAAATAGTCAATCAACATTGGATACTCAAGATCAGAAAATATTCCTGGCCTAGGAACCCCCCACACATTCGCAGGACGGCCGAACACTATCTCATAGGGACTAAGCCCTACTCGGGAGTGTACAGTCGCCCTAGTTGACAGTAATGCTAGAGATAAAGCGTCAGGCCACGAAAGACCAGTCGTAGCCTGAATCTTTGCTAACTTTAGCTTAAGGGTGCCATTGTACCCTTCAACTAATCCAGCTGACTGGGGATGATTGGCGCTGTGGAATTTTTGATTTATTCCAAGGCCCTTACACACACTCTTCATCACACTTCCAACAAACTCACTTCCGTTATCTGACCACACAACTCTAGGCATTCCATACCGAGGAAAATATTCCTTCAGTAGGATTTTCGCAGTAGACAAAGCAGTATTGTCTTTGAGGGGATAGGCCTCGATCCATCGGGAGAATGCGCAAACCACGACTAAAACGTATTTCAGGTTATTGCATCGCTCCATATGGATGAAGTCCAATTGAATCACCTCAAAGGGATACGAAGGAGGAGCAAAACTGCCAGGGGGAGTTGGGGTTCCTTTGCCAGGATTGTACATTAGACACACCATACAATTCTTCACCAAACGTTCAGCACATTTCGTAATGCCATCATTCTTCCACACAGGCGACAACAATTTACAAATACCTTTCGCGCTAATATGTGCTAACCCATGTGCCATTGTCACAACGGCCAGTACATATGCGTCAGGCAACAGCCATCTTTTCTGATCTGACAAATCAATCCAACAACCACTTGCATCCAACTTTCCCGTACTTTCTTTCCACTTCGCCTTTTCAGTCTCGGTGGCCTCATTCTGAATTGTTTTCACGCTGTCAATGGTGTCTTCACACATACTCGATTTCGTAGGCCACCTAACCGAACTCGTCACATACATTCGAGTGCTAAGGTTCCGGGCAGTCTCCTTAGCAATCTCATCTGCAAACGCGTTACCACGACCAACATCATCCGTGACTTTACGATGCGCACTACACTTAACAATCGCAACTTGCGTAGGCAAAGTCAATGCATCCAAAAGATCGTTCACAAGCTGGCCATGCTGTATCTTCGTACCGTGCGACGTCAGGAAACCTCTCTCTCGCCACAATCGTCCAAAACTATGCGCTACACCAAAAGCGTACTGGCTATCGGTGTACACATTCACACGTTTACCTTTTGCTAACACACATGCTCTAGTGAGAGCAATCAATTCCGCAGCTTGGGCAGAATTCTGATTCAATCTTGCAGTTTCAACAACGGTATTCAATGTTACGACAGCATAAGCAGTAGTCACATCGCCATTCGGCAACTTAAAACATGACCCATCCACATACAGAGTGCCATCCGGATCTTCCAATGGGGTGTTTTTAAGGTCCACTCGACCTTTCGTTTCTTCTTCAGTCCTCAAGTAGCAGTCATGTTCTGCTACTTCATCTGACTCTGTGCTAATTGGTAACAAAGTTGCCGGATTTAGGACATTACAACGTTTTATCTGAATATGGCTTGCCAAGAGCGTCAATTCATACCCAGACAACCTCGCACTCGTCAAGTGCTGAGTTTTCGTACGATTCAACAGAGTATCGACTGCATGCGGAACCATCACCGTAAGCATATTATCCATGACCAATCCTGCTGATTGTCGGATAGAGACCGCAGCTGCCGCTGTTGCTCGTAAACAACTCGGCAATGCTCTAGCTACTGGGTCCAAGGTCGAGGAAAAATATGCACATGGACGCTGCTTACCACCAAAAGGTTGCGTTAAGACACTCAAAGCACAACCTTCCTTCTCGTGAACATATAGCGTAAACGGCTTGCTATAGTCAGGGGTACCTAACACAGGAGCCGAACACAATGAATCACGCAGTTCAGAAAAACTTTTCTGACATTCTTCCGTCCATGGTAAAGGAGTTGAAACATCCTTGCACGTAAGAGCCACCAATGGTTTCGCTAGCAATGAAAAATTAGGAATCCACTGCCTGCAGTACGACGTGATACCTAAAAAGGCACGCACATCTCTTTGGGTGTTTGGCACAGCCATTCGCGCAATCGCTGCAATTCTCTCTGGGGTCAATCTCCTTCCCTCCTTTGACAATAAGTGACCTAGATAGGTTACTTCTTGACAACAATATTGGAGTTTAGAAGGTGACACCTTGTGATTTAACTCACAGAGATGTTGCAGCAACGACACTGTAGCAATCTTGCAAATGTCCTGAGTATCAGCGGCCACCAATAAGTCGTCGACGTATTGGATTAAAGCCGCACCAACCGGCAACCGAAATGCATCCAGTTGACCCTTCAAGGCTTGACTGTAAATCGATGGACTTTCACAGTAGCCCTGAGGAGCACGTTTGAACCGGAAGCTACGTCCACCGAGAGAGAAACCGAAAAGGTCCCTGCTCTCTTCGGCAATCGGGATGCTGAAAAACGCATTTTTCAAGTCAATCACCGAAAACCATGATGCAGTAGCTGGAATCAGAGTCAGTAGCGCCGTGATGTCAGGCACAACAGGAAATTGAGGAACCACAATTTTATTTACCTCCCGTAAATCGATAACAAAACGATAAACAGGTGGTTTTGTAGGATCGGTACGTTTAAGAATGGGCAGTACAGGGCTATTGCACACGTTTCCCCGAGTCTCTTCAATGACATCTTTCTCGATCAGATCATAAATGATCGCTAACAAAGCTCGTTCACCATCAAGGGAGATACGATACTGGGGAATACGTGGCAATCGCACATTAGATTTCAACTGAACAACATAGGGGGAGATATCAAGTAGGCCCACATCATTTGGACCCGTCGCCCACAAAGATGCAGGAAGAGAACTCAATTCCGGTGGAAGCTTATCGAGAGACAAATACATAGGAGAGACAACCCTCTCTCCTAACGTAAGCTTTACACCCGCAGGAGAACAATACAAAGTTGCATACAAACGTTTAAGCAAATCCAGGCCCAAAAGATTTTCACCACAACCAGTAGTCAAAATCAACGGAGCTTGAAGCTCACGTGGCCCAATTTGAAGGGGCAAAGGGCGCGAAACTGGATTGCTAACGGGGGCGCCAGAAAATCCAACGGAAACATTTGTTAAGCCAGACAAAGGTGCGCCAGGGAGTTTCGAATGCATAATAGAACTTTTCGCTGCACCAGTGTCCAACAGAAAAGGCTCAACGACGCCCGATGTAGCAACTGCGACGTAAGGCCCTCTCTGATCAACTGGAACTGATACCACTCCCTCTCCTCGTCTTTGGCTGTCCTAGTAATTACTGTCGTCAGTTCCCTGATCGACGTAATAATCGTCTACATTGTACTGCGCAGATCGCCCTTGCGACGATCCACGTTGATCAAAACAGTTATTAGAATTAGATGAGTTATCTGAACGATCGTTCTGAGCACCACGACCTCTACCACGTGATGCCTGCTGTGAACCACCACGGCCTCCTTTAGACGAATTACCACTAGTACGTTCATTTAGAACAGGGCAGTTAAATTTAATGTGTCCTTCCTGTCTACAATAAGCACATTGATTGTACCCTAACGATGATCTTTGGGAGGAGGAATCATTACGCGGCTGCGACCGATTCGATTGCGACTGCGATCTATTTTGTTGTGAATTATTCTGATTTGACCGCGGAGGATACGCTTGTTGCAGCAACACTTTAGTTTTAAGCTCTTTCGTCTTTTTGTCAGCACGGTCATTTTCTTCTTTCTCTCTATTCTCATAATATTGTGCCGTAGCCAATATCTGAGCTGAGGTAGAAACGGCCCATGCACTTTCCGAATTCTTTAATTTATTGCTCAAATCGGGCAATAAGTTCGATACAAATTTATCCACAAACAACCTTTGTCCACCCTCAGTACCCATATCCTGTCCACTATGATCAATGAATGCTTCCTCAAACCTCGTAAAGAAGTCGGAAACACTCTCGTCTTTCTTTTGTTTGCAAGCTGACAATTTATCCCAATTTACCCTCATAGCTGGCATAAGAGTCTTCATCAATGTTATTATACGCTGGGGAAGAGCAGTAATCAATTGGTCGGGTTTAGTAGCAGCCACTTGTCCAGCATCTGCCGCTGTAATGGCAGCCCAATCACCGCCTAATTCATTTGCGTGGTCTTGGTGACGAATCTTAGCCCATACCGGTTGCGGTACGACGTTGCCAAACAACATGTCGATATCGGCAAGATTCATCACCGTAGCATCCACGAGCTGCGATAATTCTTTATAATACCCTGTAGGATTTTTACGAGGATCGGGCAAAGATTGCTTCACCTGAAGCACTTCCGATCGTTTCCATGGGAGGTGTATCCACACTCTCTCAAAGTGCGCCACTACCGGAGGATTAGCATTAGCATCAGCTGGTATCCAAACCGGTGGAACTTCACGCATAGGATATTGGCCAGATTCATCTGGTTGATTTTCAATATCCTCAACAAACAACGCATGAGGTATGGGAGCAGGACGAAGAGACAATAACCGCTCAATAGCACGTCGAACATTGGTGTCTACTATTAGTCCAGTTGCGAACTGAAGCCGAAGCTCAGACAGGGCGGTCAGCACCTCGTCAGGTGCATTGGCCGCTATCTGATCATGTAGGAACTTGCACATTTCGTCAAACACATATCTCTGGGTTGGTATGTTGAATTGACAAAACGTTTCGAGAACAACACGAGGTGGATTTCTCTGCGGATTAACCATCCAACCCATCGCCATATTATACAGCGCAACACGTTCTCTGTTTCCAGGAAGCTGACTACGTCTCTGAGGACCATCGGAACCAGCGGACCCATGAACAGGTCCGAGCGACTGAAAGAAACTAGCCGCAAGGGGAGAATTGCGACTACGAGTAGAGGGAGAAGAATAGGACACAGGGCTAACAAGAGAAGGAGTAGAAACAGTAGCAGCAACAGGGGTTAACAAAACAGGAGCAGTAGCGGGAGCAGGAGTATGTGGAAGCGGAGGAGCAGTAGGGATAGAAGCAGGCAAAGGAGCAGGAACAGTCGGAAGAGCGGGTGCAGGTTGAGGGACAGGCGGAGGAACAATAGGTGGAAGAACAGGTACGGCAGGGACCACAGGAACTGCGGTACCCTGTACGTACGGAGGTGGCGACTTCATAAGATAGGACATTAAAGGATCCTCAACTGCCTCTTCCTTCTTATCCGACTCCGTAGGTAAAGCAGGATAACATTTATCTATGGTCATACGCTGTAGTCTCTCAAACACTTCCTTATCCTTATCCTCCTTATCACGCTGGAACTGCTCAGCTTTCTTCACTATGGTAGCAACATTATCTCGCTGACTACGTTTATTTTGTCTGATTTCTTTCTGTCGGGCTTCTTTGCGCCACAACCGAAAGGCATCAAACATGGCCGGCCTTGATTTACGTTCGAACAACTTCATTTCTAGATTATCTAAGATCGACGCCTCGAAGCTACCGTGAGGTGGCCAACGAAGGTCGCCGTCTTTCTTCGTATATTTAATCCAATAATCATTAAAGGTAATCGGGCCTAGCCCATGTTTGCTATATAGATCATAAGTAGGAGTTCCAACCGGAGGTATCGGACACGAGTCCTCCAGCAGGGAATCCGCACCACAAGGTCTGAAACAACTAAACAAAGTACTGCGACCAGGCATCTTGCACACTAGCCGAGTTTCACAAACTTCAAGGGTTACGGGATTTACCAAGTCCCAGCAAAGAACAAAACCCTCGGTCTTTGGCGGCTGCAGTCGTCAAACAACACAACAAAGTACGCCAGCAAAGTGTCACCGACAAAAACACTTACACAGCGTGTACAACAAAAACACTCGCTAAAGTGTCAACAACCAAGAGCTATGGGAGCGACCCACAAATACTTAACTCAAAAATCGATGGCGTCACCAGGAAGGCCCGTCAATCGTCTCGCTATACCAAGGTCTACGCCAGGCGCCAAAACAGGTCTACAGTCAGGGCAGCAGTCCGTCACAGCCGTCCGGAGGCGGGAATCTTCGCGGGAAAAGTCTTCGGGCCACTTATTTCGACAACAGGATCGATGAAGCGGAGTGCACCTTCCCTCGGAGATTTCACACGAAGTTCCTCACGATCGTCGGGCTTGGACCGGTACCACTGATGCAGCCCCACGTTGGGCGCCAACTGAAGGACTGGGTTCTGTAAGACCCAGCGGTGCCAGGGCACAACACCTGAAACCTTCGTGGGTAACCTGCTCCGGCGTACAAGTCACAGAGACACGGGACACTTCCTTCGGCGTCAAAGATTCAAGGTTTATTTGCTGCAGGGAACACAGAGATCACAACAAGTACACAGCGTGCAACTTGGGGAGACTGCTTCAAATTGGTTCTGTGAATCGCTCCTTTTATACAGTTTTTACCCATAGGATAACATGGTACACAAAAGTTTACAACCCGGTTCCCACAATTATCCCCCAGAGGCGTCGCTTTGGTCACTTTGAAACACATGAGGTCTGAAACATAAGTGCGGAAACATTTGGCGGTTCCCAACTGTAAAAACCATCTTCCCACCATTAGCAAATTCCAATCAGCAGTAAAACAGATTGAAATAGGAACAAAGACAGGTGCAAAGGAAGACGGAGACAGTGGGGAGATCGGAAAGGGTGTAAAAAGGGGAGGTATCGGGAAACACGAGATACAGGCATCAAAGGGACGTGCCTAATGAGATGCACGGCTGAGACAATAAGCCCGTGCGGCAAGATGAGCCTCGAGCGGCGCCATCTGCCTTATAGTAGCATCCCCCTCGTCATAAAGACACTTACAAAGAACATGTGTCTTCCACAAATATCTTGGGAGTCCCAGGGTCGCGAAGCGGACAGCGTCCGTTCGCTGGCTACTTGAGGGCAAGAGACAAAATGGATGCCGTATCTAAGATGGAACCCGTGGGTACAGATGAAAAACCCACGTAACAAATGAACGGTTTAAGCTAGCACAGCGAAACTGCGCACACTTGCTAAACTCGTCATTTGCGGTTCATAGATACCAGACTCGACCATATTCGTACGAGTCGAGAGCACCACTTATTATTGTCACGGAACCTCATAGCCGACTTTCCACTTACAGATATCGGCAGGTTCCACGATGTGCTAGAACACGTTTCTAGGCACTTTGACCTCCCAATGCCTGCCAAGCAGATGGAGTGTTTCTTAAATGACATTAAGCCTACAATGCAGCGCTCCACTCAATCAATTCCCATTGTTGACTTCTTTTGGCAAGGGCCTGAAGTTGATGAAGACATCAGCTTCTATACCTGCAGTGGTACCGAAACTGGACAAGAAGTACAGGGTGACCGAGGTCTCTCCTGCATTCCTGATTGGTCACTCTCGGCCTGATTTGGTTATTATTCAAGCTGCTCAGAGGAGATCTAAAAATCCTTGCTCTCCGTGTGTGGCTCCACCTGAAAAGGAGGGGCGCCTACTATACAACATCTGCAAATGGTTCTCCGCTTTGGCAACCACTGCCTTCAGGGCCTCCAACACCATGGCTTGTCCTCCTGGACCTCTTGGCCACCTTTGACACCGTCTGCGACCACACGCCATGCAGGGATCCGCGACACAAACCTAGACTGGATCACCTCCTTCCTCACCGGCAGAACCCGTAGAGAGTCCACCTCCCCCATTTATTTATTTATTTGTTAAGTCCGTAAGACGCACAGCTACCCAAAAAGGGTTTCCCGGCGCCAAGACGGAGCAAAACAGCAAAACAACAACCTGAACATAGATTTTATTGGTCAAATAGCCATGTCTTGACGTTTTTTCGGAAACGCACATAGTTGGTTTCTTTCCGTATGAAGGTGGGAAGTGTATTCCAAATGGAAGGACCTAAGTATGAAAAAGATCTCCCACCAACTCTAGAAAGTTTAAACCTCGGCACACAGAACTTAGCTGCATTTGGGATCTTAGATGACGTGTAGGTACATAAGGATGTACTAGTGCTTGGAGGTATTTGGGAGCGGTAACAACTTTTATCTTAAACATGTAGCTCAGGGCTTTGAATTTGATGCGATTCTCCACCCTGAGCCAGTGTAGGTCCCGTAGATGGCCAGAGATGTCGTAATTTGACGGTGATCGGGTTAGCGTTAAGCTTTGCTACACGTATTTTCCCTTATCTTGACTATGGTTATCGGAAGCCATTTTGTATGTATCGGCGGCCATTTTAGTTGAATGCGTTGCCTCGTCGTCAGCATGCCCTTTTGTCCTTCCTCTGTACCACTGACCACTCGAGTTTGCCCAGCAACAGGCTATTTTTAGTATTGGTCAAGCTCACACATGCGCAGTTTAGATTGAACAGTCATCACTGAGGAATGTTTCGCCAAACTGACCAGTGATGTTATAGCTCCTCCCATGAGTTGGCTGTGTTCCAAAAATGACCATATATGTAGCTAAAACTCTGTAATTGTATTCCGCCAACCTTTTTATTACTGTAAAACTGTATAAAAGAAGGATTTGCACCGATGTTCTGTGTGATACTTCTTGCATTACCGAAGGGTGCTGTAGGAATGTACCACCACCCCATGGGGTCTTAATAAACTTGTCTTTTGCATTTTCTAGTTTCCGTGCCAACATCTTTTATGGTGTAGAGGGTATTCTGTGGAGTATGTAGGCCTGGAGAACCCAATACCACAAATTGGCGACCACGAAGGGACTCATCGGCGACTCGGATGCCCGAAGGAGACGTCGTGACGAAGGATTGGAAACTCGCCATGGACGCGTACGCTGCCACTGAGTGACCCGAGTCTTGGCACCCACGGTGTTTTTTTCCTTTCCTTCTGATCTGACCTTCCAGGTGGCGCCGGTCCTCGACTGAGATCCTGTTCGTTCGAGTTGTCGTACAGTGCCGGTTTGGCTGATTTGATCAAAGACCTTGGCAGTTGGAATCTGGATATCTGAGAATTTGGTAAACTTGTGATTGGTAAGGTAGTCTACGGACGCTTACTGTGGTTCTTTGAATATGTTGTGAGTTAGCTAACGTTTGATCCTATGATTTGAACTATATGTGCAGTGCACTTCACATAGGCGGGCATGTAGAGATATTTCTCTAAATTTGTTTGTGTTTGAACGGCACATTTGTGTGGAGTATATTAAGTGCCATTTTTGTGGTATCACGTTTCCGTGATACTTTTTGAACATGCCTGTTTTAAGCACACTTCGAGGAATGTGCTGTCTTGGAAATGGTATCACTTATCGATTAAATGAATCTCAGCCGGCTCCCCCAGAGGGGACTCCCAATCGGGAGATGTATGTGAAATTCGGTCTTCCCCCTATACTATACAGTAAATTATGGAATAAGTACACCAGATCTGATCCCGAGTTGCAATGGCCACTACATGGGTCATTTGATTTACGAAAGGTTCAGTTTGTGGAGCAATGTTTGTTTCAGCACAGGTCTAGACAAAATATGTTTGATTGTGTACGAATGTGGGAGAAAGCAGTGCGTGAACGAATGAAGCGTGAAATAGCTTTGGCGGAAAAAGAGCAGCTTAAGGCTGCTCGAGATAAGGCTTTACAGCTGGAGGAGAAGGAGCTGCAGGAGAAGAAAGAGAGGGAGGCACGGGAACATAATTTGCAAACGAGTGGTCAATTTCCTATTCGACGTCCGCTTTATCCTGTCCTTACTAATGAAGTTGATGATTTTTCATTATTAGATCGGTGCCCGCCTCCGTACGTTTTACCTACGGCCCCAGACGAGGACTCGGACGACGATGGTCGAGGGAGTAAGAGTATGATGTTATCTGCTAGTGTGACTGCGGAATTGCGCAGTTTTTCTCGTAAACTTAATTTGAACAAAATAACTATATCAGAGATTAAAGATGAAATGAGTAAGTGGTCAGAGCGAGAACAGTTGTATTTTTTAAGAGCTTTTGGAGATGAAGTTGTAGAACGATTTAGGAAACATTCAACTGATTTGAGCCTAAGGATATATCAGTTCATCGTGAGAATATGATTAAAGGTTTATTTGTTATTGCAGATGCGGATGAATTTTTCCGACGGTTGGTCCAGCTACGGGATGAGGCGTCCAGATTACGGGAAGCACGAAAAGCATCAGACCTGGTCGACGGAGCAATCCAAACAGTGTTCTATGTTTGGAACAGATAAGCGTTCTACAGTTCATGTTATGCCTATGCGTGAAGCCGCACCTTTGTATGTCCCCCCCAAAGGGCAAGGTACAAGTGATGCTAAATCGTCCGGGGATTCAAAGGGTTATTTTGTATACAATTGGGTATATATGCCTTGGAATAGAGCAGATGTTATGGCATTGAAAAATGCTTTACCCGATCCCCGTAAAAATCCGGCAGCCTTCTATGAAGGAGTGGAGGGGGCTATTTCTTCATGTGTTATGACACTAGTTGATATCGATCTTTTCTTTGGGTTAATATTGCCCCCTGATATGTGGAGAGCGATCCGTAAGTTTGATGACCAAGCGATTTTGGGAGCGGATTGGAAAGTTATAGCCCAAGCTGATTTAGATAAGGAACCTGCATGTAAGCCTTGCCAATTAATTCTAGATCTTCCGACAGCTATTTTGAATAAATTAAAAATGCTTGTTCCCCCTAAAAAGATTGATTGGACTATGTTAGCCTCTTGCAAACAGAAACAGGAGGAGTCGGTATCTAACTTCTTTTCACGTTTCGAAGAAGCGTTTCATGATTACAGTGGGCAATTATTAACGGATGATACGGGTAGGCATTTGTTTGTTGATAAGTATGTGGCTAATCTCCTGCCGGAGATTGCAAAACGTTTGAAAACTAGTGAAAGTTCCTGGACCACGGCGACCCCTGCATTCATGTTGACGATGGCTCAGTATTACGAGCGACAGGAATTAGAGGCTAAAGAAAGTACTGATAAGAAGGCGAAGGAGTTAAAGACGAAGGTGATGTTGGCTCAGGTTTGTGCTACACAGCCAAGAGGGAATGATAGAGGCAGGCGAGGAGGGTATGGTACGTCTTATGGTCGTACCGACATTGCTGAGGATCAATGTGCATACTGTAAAGAGTTTGGACATTGGGCTTCAGATTGTCCGGTGATTTGTGAACAACGTAATCAGCGTGGTCGAGGAAGTGGAAGGACACGGAATAGTTATTCGGGAGCGAGAGGTGGAGCAAGTGATCGTGGTAGGTTTGAGGCGAGGGGTCGTGGTCAGGATGATCATAATACTTTTGATTGACGGAATCAGTACCAGATATCGGAGGGTGAGAATGCGGAGTCTATGTACATGCATAGGATTGCGTAGGATGGGGTGTGGAATCGGTTGAAGTGCCAGTAGATCAAAGAGGTCCATATGTATCAGCGGGCGTTTTGGGTTCTACTGATCAGTTTTTGGTTGATACAGGAGCTACTCGTAGTGCTCTGTCTAAAAACTTGGTTCCAAGGGCTCCCCTGTCTGGCGAAATGATTACATCTATAGGGTTCGATGGAACACCCTCTCTTAGCCCATTGTCACAACCTCTTACTTTTTACATTGACAGATTCTTTGGCCCGTGCCCATTCTTATTGTCGCCGAATACCCCAGACAATATTATGGGCATAGAGTTGCTTAAATATTTTCGAGCAACAATACGCTGCGCTCCTGAAGGAGTGCAGGTTATCCTGAATGACAATTACCAAGATGTAGGGAGACTGTGTACTATGCAAGAAATTGAAGCATTAACCTCTCTCCCACACACGTTATGGGCTACATCGGACACGGATGTGGGACAGATGCTTATTCCACCTATTCGAATAACTGTTAAGGAGGGTGTGTCTTTGCCACGTGTACCACAATACAAAATCTCTAGGGAAGGTGAAATTGCCTTGACTCACATTGTTCAGGATTTGATTATCGCAGGAGTAGTGGAGGAAGTTCCCTACAATGTCTGTAACAGCCCGATTCTTCCGATCTTAAAGAAAGATGCTGATGACAAAGTCTATCGATTTATTATTGATTTGAGGGAAATTAACAAAATTGTAGTGCCCCAGTACCCGGTGGTGTCTGATATCACCACCTTGCTTACTTTGATTCCACCCACTGCTACCACGTTTTCTGTAATAGATCTCAAGAACGCCTTCTTTTCCATTCCCATCCATCCTGATAGCAGATATCTATATGGCTGAGATACCCGCCACCCCCTCTCAACACAAATCCCCAAGGATGGGAAGACGGAAACAGTTCTGAACTTTTGGAAGGCGGGAGGGAGTTACCCTCCCGGCCGTATTTATTAAAATATGAAACAAAATTAAAACATTAAAATAACAGTTTCATATCATGTACAATTTCATTTACACATTACGATGTTCTTGGCTGACCTTAACACATCTCTAATACAAAGGTTCTCCTAGCCGATACTAAACATCCTGCAAATGCATTTCTGAACATTGAAATTGTACATCCTAACGTTACGGGCCAACGGCAAGGTCGTAACCGGTGTCAGATCCCCAATACCAATTCCCCCCTCACTTGTGAGGGGCGGTCGCACAGCGGACTGTACCTCTGTGCCTACTTCCAATTTCCCTTGTCTTAGCGGGGGCCCCCTGTTAACTCGACGCCATCTTAGTGGTCGTCCGAGGACTCGTGTGAGGTGTCTAGAAGGTAGCGTAGATCCCCCTCCCACCCCACACAACTTACCACATCTGCCGTCGCAGATGTCCGGGCCCCGGGAAATTCCGAGGAGGGGTCCGTAGCCCCTCCTCCCCAGGGAGGGGCCTATGGCCGCCTTCCCTTTCGGCGTCCCCATCCTTAGAGGGGACCGCCTCCCGTTTGAGGGGCCAATGGCCGCCTCCCCCCGGGCGCTCCCATCCATAATGGGTGACGCCCAAACCTCTAGGGATCTTCCAATTACTGCTCACCGATCATGACCTTACCGCCACAGGCCCGGATAGTTGACCGGCTATCCGGACCCCCCACAAAACTCCTACTTAAAGGTCATGGCTGCAAATTCCTCAACCAAGCTATGAAGTCTCCTATGAGTAAAGCATTCCCCACCCGGGACAAATGAACCCCGTCCTCTAGATACATCTGATCCCCCCTGATACAACCATGCGGAATAGAATGCAATGTATTTGTACGAAACAATCTACCCAGTTTGTTATTCACTTTCTTCACAGAATGATTTAAAGCAGACACAGAATTAGCCCCCCGCCACACCTTCCGTGGGATCATGTGGGACCATGCAATTGTGCACCCTGGGACCCTTCTCGCCAACCAACTTACAGTGGATAGTATCACCTCGAGAAGTACTCGTCGACCAATGGTCACCAAATCATTGCCCCCAAGATGCACTATGATTATAGATGGCGGTGACCTCGTCCGCCCTAACAAACCCTCCATAAAATTCTGAAGCTGGTCAATACAGAGCCCGCCCCTTCCGTAGAAGGTCACCCTGTACCCGTATTCCCCAGCCATGTGAATCATGTCACCTGCTTTGAATACGTCTGCGGCACGCCTCACGTATGAGTGTCCCACGACCCACACCACTCTTTCCTCAGCCGGTGTTCTTTGACCGCTGGTCCCCAGGTGTCGGGTCAACTGCACAGTCTGCCCCGCCTCGTAAGCTTGCGAAACTGTAAACCAAAACAAAAACAAGAAGCGTGAGTGCATGACATTAGCTTCACAACATGTGCAACCGCACGTACCGTTTATAACAATTCGAGGACCAACGCCCCAACTGTTTTACTTTTTCGACACTCAGACCCCTGGCTGTGGCCTCAGTAGCAGCCCCTATCCGGAAGGAATGGGTCCCAAACTCGCACGGGTTCAAGCCTGCGGCTGCAATTGCCATCGCAAGCACCCGTTGGAACTGAAACCTCGTCAATGGGGTGGCGTCGGCGTGCCTCAGTAAGCTTCCCTCCCAAGCTGCCGCCCTCTGCGCCAAATATTCCTCAAAGCACACGGGAGATCCGGGAATCCGCTGGACTACTACACAGTCCCCGATCGCTCCCTGATCGGTCTTGGACCTGGCAAACGAGACTACCATTGTTTCCCCCTTAATTTGGATGTGCTCTCGGCACAGCCCCCCCCCGTATCCTGCTTGTTCCGTGCTACCAGCTCGCTTACCCGCATAGCCCCATGGAATGCTAATGAAAAAGCGGCTCGAAATAGTACTGTCTCTGATTGAGACAAACATGTTGCAGGGAGTACGGACATTAACAGGGCCAACCTTTCCAGACCTATCGGGTGCCTTTCGTCCACTCTGCGACCCTCAACGCGTTGCCATCCTCGCAGCGCCTTCTGTACCACAAAAGACGCTGTGGGGTCCTGGATACCATGAGCCCGTGCCATGAAAGAAATGGCGGCCCGGTGCCTCTGTGCCGTGGCCACTGATTTGCCTGCCTGATGTAAGGATAACAGAAACTTCAGGACATACTCCTCTTGGCCCCAAAGCTCCCCCCTAGCAGAACCCAAAAAGGACCAATAGGAACGGAACGCCCCTTCGTATGCCTTCCTTGTCCTGGGCGCTAAACTCTCTCCCACGAGGTCTTGTAGTCCGGGGCACCGAGAGACCAGAGAGCTTCGGGAAATGGTGCCGCCACCGGGTCCGCTGAGGGTAGGAAACCCCAGAAGGCCTGCATATGGGAACGAGAAAGCGCGTCAGCTGCCTGATTTAACACCCCTGGCACATGCTTTGCCCTAAAGTGGACGTTTAGCCTCATACACAGCAGAACAATTTCCTTCAGCAATCTCAAGATCCATCTGCAGCGGGCAGCCTGACTATTGATACACTCAACAACGGTCATATTATCCGACCAGAACACCACAGAGCGGTCACGAAACCCCTCAGGCCATGTTGTCAGGGCCACCAGAATAGGGAACAGCTCGAGAAACCCAATGTTACCTGTGAGCCCATTCTCGTGCCACCATGCCGGCCAGGTTTGTGCCGACCAATGATTACCAAAAATTGCGCCAAATCCAACACTCCCTTCCGAGTCCGTCCACAACCCCAGCTCCTCAGAGGAAACCGCGGGTTTGTTCCACACAACTCGACCGTTGAAATCCGCCAGGAATGCCAACCATATGCGCATGTCCTGGCGAACCTCTGCCGAGAGCCTTGTGCGGTGGTGGCCTTCCTTAAGGCCAACCATGGCCTGAGCAATAGAGCGGAAAAATGGGCGCGCCATTGGCATTACTCTCAGGGCAAAATTTAGTTGACCCACAACCTGCTGCAACTGATGCAATCTTACTTTCGTCTCGCTAATACATGTTTCAAGCGATGCCTTAAATTTTGTCACCTTTTCCTTAGGCAAGCGGAAGCACCCCTCTTCGGAATCGAGCTCTATTCCAAGAAACTCGAGCGAAGTAGACGGCCCCACTGTCTTCCCGGGCGCCAATGGCACGCCAAAGCGTCTCATGAGTTCACAAAATTCATTCAAGGCTTGTGCACACTCTATGTCCCCGGCCGCCCCCAGGAATAGAAAATCATCAAGATAATGCATCACATGTGTAAACCCTGTTGTTCTTGTGAAAGCCCATTGCAAAAAACAACTGAATCTCTCAAAATACGCACAAGAGATGGAGCAACCCATTGGCATACATTTATCCATGTAATAGCGACCCTGAAACATGAAACCAAGGAGACGCTGATCATCTGGGTGTACCGGGAGCAACCGGAACGCTGACTCGATATCTGATTTAGCCATCAGCGCTCCGGGCCCTAGGCGATTCAAAATGGCGACGGCCTCATCGAAAGATGCGTACCGCACCGAACAAACTCCTGGGTCAATCGCATCGTTCACCGAAAGACCCCTTGGAGCTGACAAATTATGTATCAACCTGAATTCCCCCGGATCTTTTTTGGGGACTACCCCCAGGGGTGAACAAACAAAATTAGCCCTTGGCGGGTTGTCATATGGTCCAGCAACCCGACCTCGGGCCACCTCTTTACCAATCTTTGCTTGTACCACCGCCGCATTCTGCTGCACCGATAGTTGATTCTTACATTGTGCCTTACCCTGAAAATCCCCCGCCGGGATGCGGAAACCATATGAGAAACCATCTCGCAACACCCCAGCGGAGATATGATCTGGGTATTCGCTTAGCCAAGGGATCATTGCCATGATATCTACCGGGGTAGGTAGAGGCGCCCCTTGGGATATTTCAGACCTGTTTGGTGCTTCCTCTACTCCCAGTATCACTAGCCTTGGCTCTGCACATATTCTCAGGGTGGGAGGACTGCCCACACCCCGAACATTCGTGCCTGAACTTACAAGTACCCTGTGGCCTAGTACATTTTCCTCTGTTAAAGCCCCAGCAGACCCCTTTTTTCCCTGAGCTTCCACTATTCCTTGAGTTCCGGTCATTACTTGAACCTGCCCGAAAGGGCGCCCCTGACGGATGGCGGGAATACTCAACCACATCACCCCCCAACGATGGTGACTTCCCCACGCCTGGCTTTTCCATTTTTTGCCATGAAATGGAGTCAAAACAATCCCACGTCAAGGATGAATCGTGATCCTTGGATTTACGAAATATATTATCATAAGAAAACCATTGATTCCCTCCATAAGTTTCATAAAATTCCATGATACGTGTCTGGTACACGGCCAATTCCCCCAACAATTCGGGCCTACGTTCCCCCATAATTGCAATGAACATTCCAAACGCTCTGCCCCAATTGCCTATCGATTCATCGACTCTGAAACCGGCCATCCTGGCTCGCCATACACTAGGATGTAGATACTCTTTTTGATTTTTTACATGCTCGATCTCGTAGTGATCGGTCAACAAGGAAAACATGTTCACATATTTGTCTGCCCATATCCTCTCTTTTACCTCGATCGGGATATGCTGAACAATTTTTTCCCTCCTTGAAGGTATCGATCCTTCCCCCACTATCGGCAATGGCTGCTTACCTGAACCTGCCGTCGTGACTGTAGACCCCGCCGTACCAACGCCCGATCCTGGTTGACCCACGGGAGCCTGCGGGGAAACAAAAGGACAAGGTGCTTTTGCGGCATCTCGAGATTGGCGCAACTGCCTCATTATTAGTTTTGCCTCCTCGGCCGTGTCCCTCGGAGCAACAGAACCCTCGTTGTTTCTGCCCAACCATGCCGCCAGCTGCGCGGCCAACTCCGGTGGCATATCACCTTCGTTCACAGGGGTAACTACGACAGGGATCGGCTGCCCTGCGTCGGGAATCGGCACTGGAGCTTCCACTGGTCTGGGAGGGCTCGCCGGGGGAGCCTCCGGAACTGGAACCTCGTCTCCATCTGCCCTGTTCCTGGCCCTCTTTCCTCTCCCGGCAGGGACCACCCCTGGCACTGCTGGCCCGATGATTCTTTTTGGCCGTCCCGTACTGTCCCTGGCCGTCATTTTCCTCTTCATCTCCGCCATGTCTTTCACCAGCATACGGAGCATTTGCTCGGTGCTAACCTTCTTTCCGACCCTTTTGCCCGGCATTTTCCTCGTGATAGATGAAAGGTCCTGGACAAGGCTTCTAGCGCTAAAAGAGAAAAAAGAGAAATTACAAATTTCAAAATTGGCTCTTCGTTCCGTCTCGAGCTCACGTGCAACGAGGAGGTGCAGCTTCAGAGCACAGGAACAAGAGGATGCTTCCTTGACTTGTCGCTCCTTTTATCCTTCTTCGGGCGGGCGTAGACCCTCCTCCAATCCGCCTCCCTGGCGTGGCTGGCGGTGTCGGTGTCTAGGACAACCCTCTCTTGGGCGGGAAAAGGCGCGCCCCAGCTACGCCGCTTCGGGCATACCAGCCGGGACACGCCTCCCGCCCAAAATGGTTTCCCGGGGGGATCGGGGTACTCCACCATACGTTCGGGGGGACCGAGTGGTCGCCCCTTTCCATTTGGCTTCACATTAAATAATAAATCGTATAGATTTTGTCGAGTTCCTCAAGGCTATACAGAAAGTCCTAGCATCTATAGCCAGGCTTTAAAAAGACAGCTTGATTCTTTTGATTTGCAGTCCGGAGTGGCTCTCATCCAGTATGTCGATGATATTTTGTTAGCTGCAGACACGTATGCACAGTGTGAGGAGAGTACTCTTGCTTTGCTCTCTTTTCTTGCTCAGAATAATCACAAAGTGTCTAGGAAAAAATTACAGTATTGTAGACCAAAGGTGACCTACCTCGGTCATCTTTTGTCTAAGGAGGGACGTGCATTAACATCTGATCGAATTCAAGCGATTCTAGATACACCAGTTCCCCGTACTCAGAGAGATGTGCGTCCCTTTATAGGTTTAACGTCCTTTTGTAGGCAGTGGATAATGGGGTTTTCGCACATTATAAAACCTTTGTTAGCATTATTGTCCAAAACTACACCAATGCCTCTTGAATGGACAGATGAATGTCAGACTGCTTTTGAACAATTGAGGCAAGCCCTTTGTTCTGCACCAGTGTTAGGTACACCGGATTACACGAAGATTTTCACGTTGTACGTACATGAGAAAGATGGGTGTGCATTGTCAGTGTTAGTGCAGACACACAGGGATAAGCAGAGGCCCTGCGCATACTTTTCGGCAATACTTGATCCTGTTGCACGAGGATTACCTGGGTGCTTTCGAGCAGTTGCAGCAACAGCAGTGGCTATACGGCAGAGTGAGGGAATAGGTTTATCACACAAATTACTAGTGTTAGTTCCCCATGCGGTAGATGCACTGTTAAATCAAACAAAGACCCAGTATCTTACGAGTGCACGTTTAACAGGATATGAGCTCACACTGTTGGCGCCACACATCACACTAAAAAGATGTGCTACCCTGAACCCTGCCACTTTATTGCCATATCCGGTTGCTGAGGGCCAAGAGGAAGAACACCATGATTGTGTTTTCCTGACTGAAGAACAAACAAAGGGTCGTGTCGACTTACAGGATACGCCACTTCCAGATGTGGATGGGGAACTGTGGGTTGATGGATCGTGTTTAAGGCTGCCAGATGGCACAACTTCTGCAGCATATGCGATCACGACACTTAAGACAGTGGTAGAAGCAGCACGAATACCACAGAAATCGGCCCAAGCAGCGGAACTAATAGCCTTGACAAGAGCCTGCGAATTGAGTGCTGGCTTTATGTGTGAATATCTACACAGACAGCCGGTACGCCTTCGGAGTAGCGCATGACTTTGGCTTACTCTGGAGAGAGCGTGGGTTTTTGACTTCGCATGGAGTACACATCATGCACGGAGAACTAGTGCGTGATCTTTTGAATGCGTTACTTTGTCCAAAGAAAGTGGCGATAATCAAATGCAGTGCACATAAAAAGGTCACTGACAAAGTGGGACAAGGTAACGCTTTTGCAGATAGCATAACAAGAGAAACAGCTATGTTACGAAATGCTTCGCCAATGTATGTAGTGAAATCACAGGCTGAGCGATGGCACGATGCTAGAGAGGAGATACTAGACATTCAGAAATCAGCGTCTGAAGCAGAACTCGCAACCTGGGCAGCAGAGGGAGTGCTGGATGATGAGGGTTGCTGGCGAAGCAAAGATATGGAAAGATGGAAATTGTCTGCAGCTTACTTGCAAGCGATGGTCCAAATGACACATGGATTGGCACATGTTGGAGCTCTTGCAATTACTTGATTGCTAACGCGAGTTTGGGAGCATCCTGAGATTGCCAATACGGCCAAAAGAGTAGTGCAGACCTGTCTGATATGCTTGCAGCACAATCCTGCAAAAGGGACGCATACTCCGAAAGGAGGGTTTGTTCCACCTACTGCACCGTTTGAAGTACTGCAAATGGATTACATTCAACTTGAGCGTTGTAATAACCTTAAGTATGTCTTAGTGGTGGTGTGTGCTTTCAGTAAATGGATTGAGGCCTTCCCCACGAAGGATAATACAGCGATAACAACAGCTAAGGTTTTGCTCAAAGAGTACTTTCCTCGATACGGTGTTTGCAAATTTTTGTGGCGCGATAATGGTCCTCATTTTGTTGGGAAAATTGTGGAATACGTGATGAAGGGATTGGGAATTCAGCAGAAATTTCATGCTGTATTCCATCCTCAGTCAGCAGGTCTTGTTGAACGATATAACGCTACTCTGAAATTAAAGCTAGCAAAGATTGTGGCATCCACGTCTTTGAAATGGCCGGATGCCCTGCCTTTGGCATTACTATCTATCAGATCAGTGCCCCATTCCCGAACTGGCCTCACACCTTATGAAGTGGTGTTTGGAAGGCCTATGAATATATGGGGAGTTCCTAAGCCTCGATTGTTACATGATGTGCCTTGTATAATGATGAGCGATTATTTGGCACGATTAACAAATGATTTACTTTCTATTCATCAACAGCTTTGAGAAGCGCTCCCTGACAACTCTATTGGAGAGGCTTACAATCTTCGTCCTGGCGACCACGTTATGATCCGGTCCTTCAAGAGAACAAGCAGCTTGGAGCCGAGGTGGCGTGGCCCCGAGCAGGGGGGTTGCTGCATATTTCTGAAGGCTTTCTCTGCATTCCTTTTAACTTTTACCTCAATGGACACTTCGGCCTCAAGATTCTGGAATGGCTTTCCACCCAACCAAATGATAAATACCTCCAAGAATGAGTCAGTAATCTTACGCTACTCTGTTTTTTAATTCATCATTTTTCTTTAATTTAATTTTTTTAGTTTGTGGTTACACAAAAACCTCATTAACGTTTTATCAAAATGGTACACAATGCTTAATTTCAAAAACTTGCCTATGAAGCGCACGACTCTCCAGGATAAAAAATTGATTTTATATTGCTAATATATTACACTCCATAACACAAGTGTACACAAGCATTGGCATAGCCAATAGGTCTTGCTTTTAGGACCTTATAAGTATTTAGTTTTGCAGCACAATATCCTTGGTGCAACAACATCAGCTGTTGCATGGCTAAACCTTGTACCTTATAAGTGTTTAGCCATGCAACAGTTGATGTTGTTGCACCAAGGATATTATGCTGCATTACTAAATACTTATAAGGTCCCGTAAGCGAGACATATTGGCTATGCCAATGCTTGTTTAAGGACAGGTAGTGGTTCCTGGGACCACTGCCTGCCCTTAAAAAACATTTTCCCCTGCATTTTGCAATTGCGGACGCAAAAATTCATAAATGGGCTTGTGCTCGCTATTAGAAAGTGAACGCCCCTTTAGCGAGTCGCAAAATCTATTAAGCGAGTCGCAAATAAATTGCAACTCGCTAAATAGGCTTTGTACATGGCCCATGCTATTTTCGCATGCGCAAATGGGTTCACAAATGCTTTTGCGCATGCAAAAACGGTCGTACATCTGGCCCTAGATCTCTTTGCTACATTTCTCAACAAAAAATGCATGTTCTACCCCAGCAGATTTCCTCAGCCAGGCTCTCTATGAAAAAACCTTCCACTTCTCTTGGGAGGGAACATTTGCTTATGAATTCCCTCTGTTTCCTTTCATTCCAAAGGTTCTGCAAAAGATCAAACCACAGCCTTGTCTCATCATCCTAATCGCCCCAGGGTAGGCACAACAATACTGGTTCACAGAGCTTTATCGCCTATCAGGGTTTTCTTCAATCCAGCCAAGGGAATATCATCTCTCCATAAACCAGGACCAAGTGGTTCATCCTGAAATCCACACTCTACACTCATTCCACAGAATTTGGGAAGCTATCGATTTCTGATGAATGTCAAGCAACATTGCAAAAATCCTGAGCTCCTTCTATGATCAAAAGCTCCTTGGCTAAGTGGAAAAGATCTTGCATATGGGGTGCCACGCACTCTTGTGATCCTCTCTTATTACTGAACGAGGACGTTTTGCCATATCTAATGTCTCTCACCTAAGCTGGCTTAGCGCATACATCCATCAAGGCGTACATGGTGGCAATATCCAGATACAGACAGCACTCCGGTTGCTTGTATTTGTGGTCTAACAAACAGGTAAAGGAGTTCATGAAAGGACTTTTCAATCAATCAATCAATCAATCAGAACATTTTGTAAAGTGCACAACTTACCCATGAGGGTCTAAAAGCACTTAGGGGGACCTCTGCTACGGCTCGAAGAGCCAAGTCTTGAGGTGTCCTCTGAAGGTCAGTAGGTCTTGGGTCTGCAGTAGGGGGATGGGGAGGGTGTGCCAGGTCTTGGCGGCGAGGTGAGAGAACGATCTCCCAGAGGAGGTCGCTCTTCGAATGTGGGGGACTTTGGCAAAGGCAAGGTCGGCAGAGCGAAGCTGGAGGGTGGGGGTGTAGAAGCTGAGTTGTCTGTTGAGGTACATTGGTCAGTGTTGTGGAGTGCCTTGTGTGCTTGGGTGAGGAGCTTGAAGGTTATCCTCTTGTTGACGGGGAGCCAGTGCAGGACTCCCAGGTGGGGTGTGACGTGGCTGTGGTGAGGAATGACAAGGATCAGGCATGCAGAGGCGTTCTGAATGCGTTGAAGTTGTTTCAGGAGTTTGACCGAGGCTCCTGCGTAGAGGGCGTTACCGTAGTCCAGCCTGCTGCTGACGAGGGCCTGGGTAACTGTTATTCTCGTTTCAGTGGGGATCCACTTGTAGATCCTGCTGAGGGTGTTGAAGCAGGAGGATGAGACGACGTTGAGCTGCTTAGACATGGAGAGGGTGGGGCCGAGGATGAACCCTAGGTTGCGTTCGTGGTCGGTGGGTGTTGGAGCTGATCCCAGTGCGGTCAGCCACCAGGAGTCCTCATACAAACACAAGGCGGAAGTCCTCATCCTCAAAACCACCCAGGCCGAAGGGGTGGTTTTGAGGATGAGGACTTCCGCCTTGTCTGAGTTTAGCTCCAGTCAGCTGTTCATCATTGACTCGGCGACGGCTTTCATTCCTTCGTGGAGGTTGTTTTTGGCGGTGTGGGGGTCCTTGGTGAAGGAGAGGATCAGCTGGGTGTCATCGGCATAGGAGATGATGTTGAGGTCGTGCAATCGGGCGACGTGGGCGAGCAGGGCAATGTAGATGTTGAACAGTGTTGGGCTGAGGAATGAGCCCTGGGGTACACCGCAGATGATCTCGGTGGCTTCGGAGCAGAATTGGGGGAGGCGGACGCTCTGGGTTCTGCCGGAGAAGAAGGAGGTTGCTTGTCTTTGTGGTCTAACAACCAGGTAAAGGAGTTCATGAAAGGACTTTTAAGGGTCTACCCTCCGGTTAGGCCTCCTACAGTGTTATGACAATTGAATATTGTCTTGTCACAGCTTATAAAGTCACCCTTTGAACCAATTCACAAGTGCGATTTGAAATACCTCTCCTGGAAGGTGGCTTTCCTGTTGGCCATTACGTCACCTAGGTGCATTAGTAAAATACAGGCATATACAACAACGAAACCTTACTTGCAGTTTCTTCAGGGTAGAGTAATTCTTCATACCAATCTATCTTTTATTCCTAAAGTACCTTTTACATTAAATCTAAATGAGCCAGTGATTTTGCCTTCCTTCTTTTCAGCTCCATCCTCGCCAGCTGAGAGAACACTCCATTCTCTAGACATTAAACAATGTTTAAAGTTCTACTTGCAAAGGACTTAGTCTTTCCGAAAATCTGCTCAGTTACTCATTTCTTTTTCTGCCCCTAGCAAGGGTCAGGCTTTTACGGGGGCGTCTATTCCTCGTTGGGTCTCATCGACCATTCTCTTCTGTCATGAGAGGGCTAGCCGCCCCAAATTTTCCAAAGTCGCAGCTTATTCTACATGCAAGGTGGTCGCTTTCTCTGCTCTATTTGCCGTAGTTTCTCTGCCTGACAATTGCGGGGCAGCGACATGGATGAATGTCCATACCTTCACGAAGCATTACTGCCGGGATACCTGCCAGAAGGCGGATGTAGCAGTTGGTGAAGATTCTCTGCGATATATATTCGCAGAAGGTATGATCTTCTTCATGTCTGTTCTTCTTGATATGCTATTGGTTTATGATAAGTCATTAATGAGTTTCGAATATTTACAAATTCAGGTACACGAATATATATATGTATAAATATATATTTTCCATATATATATATATATATGGGTCAATCTCTGCTTCAAAGGCTGCAGCCACAGAAAAATACAGACCACCACACGACTCCTGAGTGTTCACAGCAAAGGTTTATTATCCATTGGCAGTTAAGGTAGGCATGACACGTTTCGGGCAGGAACTGCCCTTGATCACATAGCGGACATGCAGTAGTGTTCACTTTAAATAGGGCACACACTCATTTTTTTCTTTCTCGTGATGACACCACGTGCTCTAGTGATAAACAATGAAGGTAGACTCCAAATGTAGCGTGTTTACATATGCACAAGTTTGGTGGCATTACAGTACAACGTTTTACATAAACACAAGCACTTTTTTAACACACATAATTCTTAGATTTTTCAAAGTGATAATTATACCTTATTATCTATAGCTGTCTTGTAAAATTGCGATATCAAGAAATTGATCATTGTCTTCATCTTTTAGACATTGAATTTTATCTCTTTCTACAATCACTTTTTTAACTCCTTTTTTGCACTATTATCACTCAGCACTTTAAATTTGGATTGGGAATTTGCAACATATGGTTACTTTATCAAATAATGGATCTCTCCCGGGAGCGGGACTGACCAATTATCCAGGTTAACCATTCTAGCACTAGCACTTTAGTTGTTCATAATTGCAACTGCACACATAATATGAAGTGTAAGGATCAAGTATAAGATCTTAGCGAGGCAGCTTTATTATGCATTTACACAAAAAGCATCAATGCAATGAGAACTTCAGATGCATTAATATATAATGTTATTTGCACATCTATTTTAAGCATAATATGAATTCTTGTATGCAACATAAAAATTATTAAACGGCTTTTATAAATAGTCTTTTATATAACAATTTTTAACATATTTATATGTTATTTATTTTGTGCATTTGACATACGATTTCATGCTGCTAGCTTATTTTGCACAGCCTAACGCATTTATGCGGTAATAAGGTATAATTATCACTTTGAAAAATCTAAGAATTATGTGTGTTAAAAAAGTGCTTGTGTTTATGTAAAACGTTGTACTGTAATGCCACCAATCTTGTGCATATGTAAACACTCTACATTTGGAGTCTATCTTCATTGTTTATCACTAGAGCACGTGGTGTCATCACGAGAAAGAAAAAAATGAGTGTGTGCCCTATTTAAAGTGAACACTACTGCATGTCCGCTATGTGATCAAGGGCAGTTCCTGCCCGAAACGCGTCATGCCTACCTTAACTACCAATGGATAATAAACCTTTGCTGTGAACACTCAGGAGTTGTGTGGTGGTCCGTATTTTTCTGTGGCTGCAGCCTTTGAAGCAGAGATTGACCCATATTCACTGCGGAAGTTTCTGGTTGCTTTCGCCTTTACGGACCCCGCCCGATTGCTGGAAGCCGCCTTCAACCCGACATATATATATATATATATATATATTAATACCACACCAAACTTCACCATCCAAGAAGGCGCTGACTCCGTGTATCTTAGTTCAAGAGTTTTATTTCATATCAACTTCTGCTCAGACGCGTTTCGGCGGCAACCTCCGCCTTGCTCACTAACATCTGACTAAACAAAATGACGCTTTTATACATGTTTAAACTCTCACATGTGTCATAATGGTCATTCTTAATTGGCACTCATTAGTTTCCATGGTAATCACATGTTACACCCCATCAATTGTACATGTTCACTCAATTTTCTGGCAATTTACAATACATTTCTTTGTTTCTTATTTTATTTACATAGGCACACATTAGATATATAAACCTATTCCTGAATAGTACAGTTTCAACATTCTGTCCTTTATATATCACATTAATTGGTAGTTAATCATACTGGCGGGAGAAAGCCTCCGTTTTCGGTGCTTGCTTACATGTTAGCGGTGTCATGATTACACTGGCCTATCAGTTGAGGAGGTGTGTTCCCCTGAGGCCCCTGATTGGTAACCCAGAACAAGTCAGTTCTCAAATGGGTTCTGCCGTTTCAGACATCGGTTTGTTAGTCTGGTTGGCAGGGGCAGAACAAGTTCGCAGGTGACAGACGGCGCTCCTGAAACGAGTGAGTGATGCACTGTTCGTTCCGTGTCAGTCTGCCCGGGGTTTTTTGCCGCTGCTGTGAGAAACCTCTAATTGCGCTATTGAGCCTTTGTTTTACATGTATGGGACAGCTGTTTCCTTCGATTTGAGATCACAGCGTCCCGAGTGCCTTTTGAGCCAGCAAATAGTTTTCCCGCTTAAGGCGAATTTGCCGTTTTGCGCTAGTGCGCGTTAATTCTCCCATTCAAAGGTAATTCCGCTACGGAATGGAGTTGCCTGTGTGCCATATGTGCCATTCGGGAGTGAGTTGGTGCCAACTAGTCAAAGATTTAGCTATGACTATGTGATGAGATAAGTGATAATTTTCACATTATCGCGTGTGCTGTTTACCAAAAGTTAAAGGGTACTTGGGAAAGAGGAAGCGGACACTGCTTTTATATATGTACACTTAAGGCTTCATCTGCATTGAGCCCTACAGGGATTTTGGAATTAAGTAAGATTATGTAACGTGATTCCAAACGACGCAATGCAAGTTTGCGATTGCCTTCCCTCAGATTTTTTGGGACATTATCCAGTACGCAGTATGTTAAGCCTTTTGCATCACCACCATGTACTTCGTGGATATGTCTCGCTACAGGATATGCTGGGTCCTTATTGGTTATTGCCCTGAGATGTTGCAGCACTCTGACATGTACTGGGTGAATGGTTGATCCTACGTACATTTTGCCACATATGCATGTTAGAAGATATACAGCATGGTCTGTTTTACATGTATAGTGATCCCTCAGAGTGTAGGGTTGTTTGCGGAAGGGTACTGTGATGCTGACAGTGTTTTTGCCATGGATACAGGCTTTGCATTTCATGCATTTCTTAAAACCTTTTTGAGACTGAAACCAGGCTTTTTGTTTGGGTATTTCTGGGGCATTGCAAACCAGTTGTTGTCGCATGGATTTTGCCTTCCTGAAGGACACTAGTGGTCTTTCACCCACTGTTTTGCCTATGGTTGAGTCATTTTTAACCAATGGCCAATGTCTTCGGAGTATCTTGCGAAGATTGGCTTGGTGACGATTAAAGCCTGTGATTAGCCTGGGTGGTTGTCTGTCGGGTGTGGTTGTCGCAGACTCCACTTCTTTTGTGAATAGTAAATCCAGGCGGGTTTTAGATTTACACTTTGTTTCTGCAGCCTTGCATGTCTCATCTGTGTACCCTCTTTTTTTCAGTCTTGAAAAGAGATTTGTCTTTGCATTGGTTAACCCCTCCCTTGTGCTGCAATTGCGAGTCATCCTAAGGCATTCTGCATATGGGATCGACTGTTTTAGTGGTGTTGGGTGGAAGCTGTTCGCGTGGAGGATTGTATTGCCCGCAGTGGGCTTACGGTACGTGCGTGTTTGTATTTTTCCATTCTCTACAAATAGCTCCACATCTAAAAATTGAATGCTTTCTTTACTAGCATTGCAAGTAAATTTTAGATTTAGTGAGTTCTCATTCAACTGTTCTGTGAAGATATTGGCACTTTCCACACTCCCCTCCCACAAAATAAAAATGTCATCTATAAATCGTTTATAAACAATTACATTATTCTCCAATGTCTCCTTGTGTAGGTTCATCAGTACCTGCTCCTCCCACCAGCCCATATGCAAATTCGCATAGCTGGGGGAGAAGCATGTACCCATGGCTGAACCCTGGATCTGTTTATAAAACAATTTATCAAAAATAAAAGTATTATTTGTGAGACACCACTCAGTCATTTCCAAAATCATTGCAGTATGCTTGTACTGGTTAATAGGTCTTTTTCCCAAAAAATGTCTTATGGCATTCAGTCCATCTTTGTGTCTAATGCTGGTATACAGCCCTTGGACATCCAATGTTAGGAATACATAGCTCTCTTTCCATCTCACATCGAATATCTTTTTTAGGAAATCACCCGTGTCCTTTATATATGCTGGTAGTTTTTTGACCTCTGGTTGGAGAAAGTGGTCAATGTATACACTCGTATTCTCGAAGAGGCTTCCTATGGCTGAAATTATTGGTCTACCCGGAGGTACTTTCTCATTTTTATGCACCTTAGGGATTAGGTACAGTTGTGCTGTTACTGGATAGTCTGTTTTGAGGAATTCTAGTTCATTCTTGCTCAGTAAGCCTTCTCCTCTCCATTTATACAGTTCATTATGGTACCTCTCTTGGATACCTACCAAATGGGTTGGACTGATCCTTGTATAGCACTCCCTGTCTTGCAGTTGTGCAAGTGCCTCCGCATTGTACATCTCCAATGGCCAGAGTACAATATTGCCACCTTTGTCGGACCATCTTACTACGATGTCAGGCCTGGATTTGATTTTCTCCATTAATGCATTGTATTTTCTATTCTGGTCTTCATTTTTCCTATATCTCTGCTTGGTGCTTAGAATGGAGAGTTCTTTCAGGTCTTTTATTACGTATTCTGCAAACAGATCCAGTCCATCTTTTGGCATTGTTGGCATAAAAATTGATTTTGGTTTGAAACCGGTTTTCACTGGTTGCCAGATGTTAATATCCGAACTCATTGCTGCCCCACTATATATATATATATATATCAATCAAAAAAGCTCCTGTTTCAAAAGAAACGCAGCACTCACGGAACCCCTTCAGAAGTGCTTTTATTAACAAGGAACACGTTTTCGGCATGCTGCCTTCATCAGCTTGTTACAAATATTCGTATCAGGGGGATTGGACATCGGTCTCGAGGAAGCAGTCCTGACCATGTCATGAATGATGTAATATGTGACTGCATATGTTTTAAACTAGTATATGTGAGTATTGATGTATATAAGTGAGAATATCTGAGAGTGAGAGATTGGAAGAGTTCCTGTATAAATAAGTATGTGTTTCTATAAGTGATTGTTTAAGAGAGTAAGTATGTGTACGCTTCTGTAGAAGTAAGTGTTGTGGTGTGTGCGTAGCTGTACATGCAAGTAAATGAATGTTTGATAATTTATTTGCATGTGTGAGTATGTGTGTGAGTAACTCTATGGATGAGCATCGGTGTGTAACAGGATGCATAGGTATACGAGTACATACGATGAGTGAGTACATGTTTGAGTGACTATAAAGAACTGTTGGGGAATGAGTGGATGTGTAGATAGATGTTGGAATTACTGAATAGGTTGCTGTAACTGGTATTGTTACCTCCATTTTTTTGGAAATTTTAGTTTCTATTTTTGAATGTGTGTATCAAAGGTTATATTAGGGTGAGAGGAGGTCTGCCACTCTTTTACAAGGATGATGTCATCAGTGATGTCATTTGAGATGTCATTAGTGATGTCATGAGTGATGTCACTAACCATGTCATGAGTGATGTAATATGTGACGTCATCAGAAGTGCACTGTGGGTGCCCGAGTTATAGTTAGCTGAACTAACTATAATGGTGGAATTTCAATGGTTTTGTATGAGTGAAATGTCCAGCTAAGTATAACTTATGAAACCTATGTTTTTTTCAGTGAATTTCTAAGGTTTTTGAAATGCTAATTCCTAACTATTACATGGCTGAAACCTATGTTTTTTTCAGTGAATTTCAAAGGTTTTGTAAATGATAATTTTTAAATGTATTACCACATGCGTGCGGAGGTTATTTTTGCGCTGTGCGGCTCTTTTCTAAAAACCGCGTTACATGAAGAGCTCAGCTCGTCATCCGCACACGACCACCATGGCTGATGACGAGCTGAGCTCGTCATCAGCAGCGCAGGGGTTAATTGTTATATTTTTTATACTGATTTACTACATTGTTTTAAAGTATTTATTTTTAGATATTTTATTTTTTAAATTACATTACATATTTTTAATATCAATTGAAAACATATTTTTTTTTTAAATATTGAAATTCTAATATTCATTTTTTTAATTGTATACATTTTTTAAATTTATATATATTTTATATAGTAGGCAATGATATCCTATGGAAGGAAATTCAAGTTACTGGTAAGTACAGTTAAAATTACTTTTCAGATCAGTACTGGGCTGAAAGATGCAGCACTGAAGTCTCTCCTGATAACAGGTGAGTAAATCGGAATTCGTAGTTCAGCTGATTTTAGAGGAATATGTTGCTCAATAGTGAAGGAAGGGGGTGGGGACTGAGGTGACATGTGTGCAAACACACCCTGTGGCGTGTTTTAAGTTGGGAAATTAATTCCTCTTCAATCCTGAGGTCCCCTGTGGGCCACCTAGCCCACCAGGTACCTCCAGTATGCGCCAGGGAGCTGCGTTGCAGAGAGGTGTTCAGAGGCCATGCCCCTTTTCTACAACACTCCGCAACGCAGCTCCATGGCACTTACTAGAGGTACCTGTTGGGCTAGTTGGCCCCTAGGGGACCTCTGGATTGAGGAGGAGGTAATTCCCCAACTTGAAATGCGCCACAGGGCATATTTGCACACATATCACCTCAAGTCCCGTCCCCTACCTTCACCACTGTGCAAACGGGCCCCGGAATGCGTTCTAAGTTGGGGGTTAAGTCCCCTTGCATACTGGGGGTCCCTGGGGGCAACTAGCCCACCAGGAACCTCCAGTATGCGCCAGGGGGCTGCCTTGCAGAGAGGATTCAAAAGGGGCATGGCCTCATTACACCTCTCTGCAATGCAGCCCGCTGGTGCGTTTCCAGAGTGGGAACTAAATCCCCTTGAATACTGGGGGTCCCTGCGGGTCAACTAGCTCACCAGGAACCTCTAGTATGTGCAACGGGGCTGCGTTGCAGAGAGGTGTAAAAAAGGGGGGAGGGCCTCATTACACCTCTCTGTAACGCAGTCCCCTGGCGCGTTTCCAGAGGGGGAACTAAATCCCCTTGAATACTTGGGGTCCCTGGGGGCCAACTAGCCCACCAGGAACCTGCAGTATGCACCAGGGGGCTGCATTGCAGAGGGGTGTAAAAAGGGGCATGGCCTCATTACACCTCTCAGCAACACAGCCCACAGGCTCGTTTCCAGAGGGGGAACTAAATCCCCTTGAATACTGGGGGTCACTGGGGGCCAAGTAGCCCACCAGCAACCTCCAGTATGCGCCAGGGGGCTGCGTTGCAGAGAGGTGTAATGAGGCCAAACCCCTTTTTACACCTCTCTGCAACACAGATCTTTGGCTCTTACTGGAGGTACCTGGTGGGCTAGTTGGCCCCCAGGACCCGCAGTATTCAAGGGAAATAATTCCCCCACCTTCTGCGGAGCTCTCAAAACTCGAATTCAAGCCTGAGAGATTTACTGGGTTTGATGCCTTAGCCAGTGAAACTGTCCCTTTTGCTTGTATTAGACTTTTTTTGCTTTCAGACGAGTTGTCGCCTTTACTTTAGACTGCATTTGCGTGTTTCAAATATCTCCCCATCTTGCTGTGGTTTCTTGACTGCTAGAGATGCGTGGCAAGTATCCTGAGTCTTGACTCCTTGCAGCGTACAACCCACAAATTTTGCTAGGGGGATAGCCCGGATTTTCTCTGGATTTTTTTCTTCCCTCCACCAGCTCTTCCTAGTTTTGCCGAGTTTGTCCTGCAACCAGCGTCTGGTTTCAATTTTCAGGTTCATGAATTTGGGCAAATTCTAGCATCCGCTCTCATAATTACTTCTCTTTTCTTGTAATTTTTACTCAGCACTTTTGTCCTTGAAGCAGCGGGTGCGATCTCTGCAGAGCGGGCACCTCGTCTCCCCGTTTACTTTCAATTGAGTCCAGAGCAATTTCCTGAGGGTGCGTCTGTGCCTTTCTCTTTGCTGTTTTTATATACAATTGACTTAATGAGTCCCTTTTACAGAGTGAGTTTTAGAAGGTTAATTTTATAGATTTACATTTCTTTTCCCCCCTCTTTTACTCTCCTTCTCCCCTTACTGTTCAGACTTCATCAGATCTTTTGTGTGTGGTTGTTTCAGGGTAGAAAGTGGAGCACAAATATGGGAACCTGACAGTAGGTGCGGTAACCCTTGATTTCAAAGAGGGAATCCAGTAGTATCTTAAAGCATTGCACCATCCTCCTACCCGCTGGGAAAGCTCCAAGCCACAACACCTTGCCTTTCAGCACTGTTCTTGCCCTTGCATTCAGCATTCAGCGCGCTCTTACCGGAGCTCTTTGCCGCCTTAATTAATGGAATAGCGCTGGTCTCTGTCCAGCAGAATGTGTGGAGAAGCAGCAGCGCCTTGCCTTTCACCAGGATATCATCCACACTTCCGTCTTCAACTCGTCCTTACTGGAGTTTTCATGCAGCTTTGATTTCGGTTTAGCACTGGATCGCTGGTCTATTCCCCGTACTTCTTGACCTTTTCCCCATTTAACATTGAGGCGATTCTGGGGTTTTACAAGGCGTTTTTACCTAGTACTACGGAGAGGTAGGAGTCTCCATTGAGGGATTACTTCATTGTTGAGGAAATTAACAGTTCATGGACTTACCAACATCGGCTCTATGAAGAAAGCCAAATGGTGGGAAAACTTTTGCCGTAGTCCACCAAGACACGACAAGAATCGGACCTTATCATGGAGATAATAGATCCTAAGACTAGTTCTTTAGTGACTAATAGGGAAGGGATTGCTCGTGTCTTTGCTGAACACTATCAACAGCTCTATACCACTAAATTTACGGTTAGCCAGGAAGCGACAGAGGAATATTTTGCAGGGGTAGATCTCCCGAGGCTATCCAACAGCTTAATTGAACCGGTGCAATGTGATATACTTCCAGCAGAGATTTTGGCAGCCTTAAAATCTATTGCTGGAGCGAAGGCTTGTGGCGAAGACGGGCTGCCTATTGAATTTTATAAAGTATTTGCTAATGAGCTGACTCCTTTTTTGAAGAAACTGTTTAATCATGTTAAGCTTGGAGGTTTGGTACCTACAGAGTTCAAGAGAGCGATAGTGGTGAGTTTTGTGAAAAAGGATAAGAAGCCCAACAATGTAAATTCATATAGACCAATCAGCTTGTTGAATAATGACTACAAGATTTTGATGAAGATATGGGCACAGCTTTTCACCCCATTAGCCCAGGAAGTAATTCATGATGACCAGTCAGGGTTTGTTACTGGGAGAACTATGTCATCCAATATAGGTTTTCTGATTCAATTGCTCAATTATTTTAATATCAATAAGACTCCTGCGTGTATTATGATGGTCGATGCTGAAAAAGCATTTGATCTGGTTAACTGGGACACACTTTTTTTTTGGATTAGTGAGGTTTGGTGTTTCGTATCAAGTCACTACCATGCTCTGGAACATCGACCAGGGGACACAGGCTCAGTTGGTAATTAATGTAACTCAAGTAGGGTCAGTAGACATCAATTGAGGGACCAGACAAGGGTGTCCGCTTTCGCCCCTACTTTTTACATTCTTTGTAGAACCTCTGGCTGTTAAACTCCGAACTAATATGGATATCCAAACCCTAATTCAGGGCATGGCTAAATTAAAACTGTTTGCTGATGATGCTATATTATATCTCAGCCCTGAAAGACAGAACTTAGATCGTAAGTTAGCTGAATTTACCAATTCGAACTTATTGGGGGATATAAAATTAATCATAATAAAACTGAGATTTACTGCACATTAAAACATATTACGAGGCAGCAATATTGGATTTAACTGCATGTTTACTGTCCAGGACAGTACGATCAGACAGTTTCTTTATGGATAGGATGATACAAGAAGCCTGCTCGCGGACCCCAACACTCCTCAAAGCTTCCAAAAAAAAACTAGGTATAAAACTCTTTGGAGTTTTCTTGTAGATTACAGTTTCCTTTAAACAAAGTGGCTCTTCTGGGTTTCACACTTTAAAATTAAGCGAATGTAACAGTTTGGTCCTTCATATTCACTCCAGCCATTTTAAGATTTGGAAGGATTCTGGGTTGGAAGTATTGGGACATTTTATTATTCAGGAAAGAGTGATTACTTGGCATGAAGTACAGACTAGATCTCGGGACAGTAATAAACCTGTTTTTTTAATACCTACAAAAAATAAATTTTATGAAAAGAAATACTAAGTTTATATCCTGTGGTACTACAACCAAATTGGTGACTGCGTTTTTTATCGTCAATGTTAGAGGGGTGGGCAATTGGTATCGGCTATTGCGCACCCAAAACGAAACACCTTTGGTAGAGAAGTTGTTGGAGAAAGTAACTCAGTAGACCCAATGTTCCTTCTCTACTCTGGAGTGGCAGACCCTATCCTTAACAGGCAGTATGTCCTTAAGAGCAGCCAATTTTAAAATAATGGATTTTCTGTCCCACTGGTAGGCCTATTTTACCCCCAAGGTGTTGAATAAAATCTATCCTGAGGTGGAGAATAAGAGTTTTCGCTGCTTGGCAGAAGGTGAAGGAGGATGGAAACATACATTCTTCACCTGTTCAAAACTAGGGATGTTCTGGGATAAGATTTTTGGAGCCATAAGCCAGGCATTCCAGAAATTACTCGTCCCAACAGCAGAGGCAGTCCTCTGTGATGTAACGAGCACAGAGATTAATGTGTCAAAACCCGAAGGGACTTTTTTAGCTATTTCTACGCTGGCCGCTCGGTCCCTAGTTCTACAGAATTTGAGATCAACAGAAGCTCCTTCACATGAGAATTGGCTAAATAAGATGAAGCATACCAGGACTTTTGAAGAAGCTTTTGCAATGCGTGTGGGGGCAATTAAAAAGTTTACTGCGACTTGGCAATACTTAGCTGCTATTGAAATATAAATCAGGTTATTCTTTTGCACTTTTGGCATTTTTACACTTTAGCACTCTTGCACTTTAGAAACCCATAAGATTTTATTTTAGATAGAGAATGGAGCTAAAATAATATTAAACTGAAGGTAAAAGTAATATGGGGCGAGAACTGTGGGCTAGTTCATGAATTAAATCTGTTTCATGAACTAGCATATGATTTTTTTTCTCTTTAAGCATTTATTGTATCAATCTAATTGAAAACATTTGTCCTTGTGTGTTTAGACTCGGTTTTTATGTATTTGATGTGATTTTGAGACTAGCCTTTTTGTAACATATGTATTTGTTTAATTGATTTTTATCATTGTTGCTCTGCTCAATAAAACATTTTTTTTTAAAAGGGAGCACTTTTTAAGAACGTTTTGTGGAGATTCGTCAAACAGCACCAAAGTTATTAGCACAAGTATAAAAGCATTTCCTATGGAAACACGGTCCTAACTATAGCTTCACAAGTGGATTTGCAAGCCATTTATACCTGTACATGCAGCTTACACTTGCAGATGGCTTTGTGACATTATTGATGCAGCACAGCTGCTGAAGTAGTTGCATTTAGTTATCTATATCGGTGCAAATCTTGGGACGCTAGCTTTCTAAGTCTGAGTTCTATTATGACCTTGTCAGGGATGAAAAGGCAAATAGGATTTATCCTGGTCGCCTAAGTAAATGGCCATCTGAAATACAGATTTAAACATTCATGTTGGGTGAGCTTCTTAAATCTCTTGTCTCCAACACTTTTGTGCACCACTGTATTTACCGGTCAGGTCTCAAGAGCTCGCATAGTTTGCTTTGCGTGTTAATATAACTTGTCATTTTGTAAATATGCTTCCTGACCCAGTAGAAGATAGTTTAATGTATTTATGTGCAAACAAGAAAATGCCATCCATTCTCGGAGCTGCAGCCTGCATTATCTATAAGCTCATGACATAAAGTCCCAAAGGCAATTTATTTTTCAAAATTGGTTTTTATTCAAATCGAAACATGAAGCAATTTTCATTTTTTGGAACGGTTCGCAGGCAGTCAAAGCCCCATTCACATCTTTCCAGGCGGGGGACAGAAGAACATTGCATTTAATATTCTGTTTTGGTGTTGTCCTCAAAAGCATTTCATTGCAAGTAAAAAAACACTGCATTTTCACAATATTGAAAGGGAGGTACTGATGTGGTAAGGGAGGAAAGAAAACAAACTAAGGACTGATAGAAGTGTCTGGTCATGAAGAGATGAAGGTGTGAGGGGCCGGGCCTTCTAGCTTTAGATGTGGATGGTGCCCTATATTTTGTTTTTAGGTTTTGCCTAAAAACAGGTTTAGGTGACTTGTTAGCTTGTTTTCCAAAAGAAAATCAAGCAAATACTATTTAAATATATAGAGGGTCTCAATGAACACCTTTTGTAATTGGTTTATTAAAATGTCATTCAAATAACGATCCCTCACACCACAGCACAAAGTATAGGTCAGTGGACGAACCCACTTCAGTCACTGGAAGCCGTCACTTTGAATAATTGCATTTTGCCCTTGCAAATGTATACATACACCTACAAAAATATTTTCCCAACTACAGAACTTTTTGGACATTTGTAGTTTCCAGTGCATGCTAGTCCTATGTGTAGTAGAGATTCATCAACTATTTTCATAACACTCAAGATATTTATAGTTAGTTGCGATGTCAACTCATTATTATCAACGAGCTGTGGTATTTATGTATCTTTTAGAAAATCGAGCACATGGCACTAGATTAGCAGGAGTATATATGTACAAATGTCTAGGCTGAAGCTACATCTCAGCTTTGTGAATACATTTCAACCAATTAGATCTTACATGAGAGGGACCTCTGGTGACGCCTTGAGTATCTGCAGCAGCTCTGCAGCCCCTGCACTTCTTTCTGATATGTTGGTGTTGCAGTTAGATTTATTCATTGTGCGCAAAAATTCCCGGATATTAGAGTCATCCCGGAATAGTGCAGTCGCTATTCTTCAACGGGGTACACACTCTAGTACTTAAAAAAGAAAGGAAACTTTCAGTGGTGGAAGTAAGTCCATGGCAAACGTAATCTTGCAAAAGGTAGTAAGTCTATTTATTGCACTTGATTGAAGAAAACTTAGACCTAGGTGCCAAGTTGTCCTTTCTGTACTTTGGCAAGATGTTAATATTGTGTGGCTTTTTGCATTACTCACTCAAAGTCTAAGTGTACACCCAAGAAGGGCTTTGATGCCATTATACTTTCTGTTAGGAGCTCTGTTGGCTATAACTCGCTTTCTATATCCATTGCCCTCTTCTGTGAGGACCTCTATTGGTACACATCTGCAGATTTCTATCGCCAATGCTCTCTTCTGAGATGACCTCTCTTCGTAGAGTTGTGCAAACTGCAGCTGTCTATTTGCACTGTACCTTGGGAACATCTGTTGGTAGAAACCCAACTGTAGCTTTCCATTCCTATCTCCATTGTACCTTTTTTTAAGGATATCTGTTGGTAGTAGAGTGGAACACATTTTACATCTCCAATATACTCTTCTGTGAGGGCCTCTGTTGGAAGCATAGTGCAAATGTAGTTTTTCAACCAGAACAAGGAATTAGAATAGTAAGAGTGTATGTGCAATGTTCTGTCACACATTCCCCTGGTCACGGGCAGCATCTTTACAACAGATTACGCCCAGGTATGTTGGCATTTGGGACAAACACCTGCAGCCCAAGGGGGTCTGGTCCTGTTCCCTGTGAGCACCATCTTGAAACTCAGCTACTATGGAAGGTGGAGAGGAATGGGATCAATGTTCACCAGCAGTTTCATGGTCTTGCCATAGCGGGAGGGCTATCACTTGTCTAAATACATGTTAATGCCTTTTGAAGACTTAAATCCAGTCCATGTTTTCCTTGTTCTGCTTTGTAATTCCAAGAATGAGGTGTACTGTATTCATATTCCTTTTTCCTCAATCTCTTATGGCTGGACTTACGTGATTTTTGTGCCATTTCTTTTTTCTGTTTGTACACTATTTACGAAAGCCCTTTCTTCCTTTACAGTGATTCGCAATGCAGCCATAATTTTTTCAGCAAGCACAACGCGCATTGGGGCACATGCATCAACCTATTTAGGAAGTGCAAACGGTGCGAATCGGTAAATTCGGCCGTTTGCACTTCCTAAATATGTGTTTGGGATGCATCAAGCATTTTTGAGTAATTCGGTATTTTTACCGAATTCCAAAAATGCGATTGCTTTTAAGGAATTGCAAATTTGCAATTCCTTAAAAGCAATGCATCATTAAAAAAAAAATTGCGATTATTCAAATTGGAAGTGCAAATTACCACGAGGTTCAACCTCGTGGTAATTTGCAAAATTGTTTAAAAATGCTTGAAAATGCATGTTTTAAACTGTCCAGTTACAGACACACATGTCCTTAGGACATGTGTGTGTGAAACATGCACTTTCAATTGCATTTCAGGGGTGCAGGGGGGGGTCCTTTGGACCCCCCCCTGCACCCATGAAATTTTCTAAGTGCCACTCGCAATTTGCTACTGCCTTCCAATTGACTACATTGATTCCTATGGGCCTCTAGGTCCATAGGAATCAATGTAATGCCATTCCTTAATTGCACTTCGCAATTAAGGAATCGCAATTTCCGAAAATTAAGAAATCCTAAAAACTTTTAGGATTTCTTGATGCATAGGCCCACATGCATCAAGCACTTTTTCATTCGCAAACGGTGCGATTCCTTAAAATCGGCCGTTTGCGAATGCAAAAGTGCTTTTTGGGATGCATGAAGCAATTTTAGGATTTGCAACATTGTTGCGAGTTCTAAAATTGCGGGTGCGTTTAAGAAGTCGCAGATGTGCGACTTCTTAAAAGCAATGCATCATCACTTTAGACAAGTGAAAATTCGCACTTAGGGTTCCAAATTTACCGAGTGGTTGAACCACTCGGTAAATTTGGAAAAAGTGTTAAAAATGCTTAAAATGTTATTTTTTCAACATTCATGTTATGGACACACATGTCCTTAGGACATGTGTGTGTGCAACATGATGCGAAAAATACATTTCAGGGGTGCATGGGGGGGTCCTTTGGACCCCCCCCTGCACCCATGAAATTTTCTAAGTGCCACTCGCAATTTGCATTGACTCCTATGGGCCTTTTGGCCCATAGGAATCAATGGAAATTGCGAAAATTAACTTAAGAATTCGGTATTTCTTTGGGATTCGGTAAAAAATGCGATTTTTACCGAATCACAAAGAAATACCGAAAAAAATGATGCATAGCATTTTGCATTTCCTAAATAGCGATTCCTTAATTTTCGCTATTTAAGAAATGCAAAATCCTACATTGATGCATGTGGGCCATAGCATTTTGCATTTCCTAAATAGCGATTCCTTAATTTTCGCTATTTAAGAAATGCAAAATCCTAGATTGATGCATGTGGGGGACTAAGTCTTCTTTTTTTTAACTATTTTTAATTTGGGCAAATAGGTTTAGCCTTCAGACTAGTCTTTGACCTGCTGCAATCTTTTTCGCTGACCGCTAAGATCCTTGTCTTCTGCCTCCTGCCTTTCCTCTGGTTTTTCCTCCAATGAGAAACACTTCCTGCAAACACCTGTCTTTTACACATAATATACATATAGTGCAAAGGCACTGTGGCTTTAAGCAATAATAGTCCTTACCTTCCTCTGACAGACCAGTCCCCGAACTTGGAACATTCTTCTGTGTCCAGACCTTGACAGGTTGTGATGCCAGAATATCCAAGTCTTCGTTGAAAATATGCATCTAATTTCAGATGTGTCTATGCTGCTCTTCATCAAACCTTGGCAGCCAGAATCATAGATGATCCAATAGTGACTTCAAATACGCCACGTTCTTTAGAAGAGCCGACTAAATTAAAGGTAGTCATGGATAGTCATACTGTTTCCAAAAATTATGCAAGTACCATTACATGCCAAACCTACTGGTGCAAGTACCATTACATATGAACCTTAAAGAGATACATACATTCTCATTGTTTTATTTAATTTATAGTGCGTTCATTATTGGCAAATGATAGACACAGTTGAGGCCAGGCCTATTGGCTTTGCCAGTGCTTGTTTTCCCATTTGTGCAGCTACTACTGATGCAGAAGGTGAAGGGGCACCAGGGCGCAAAGCGGGAAGGGCCCAGTGAACCCTGACAATGTTATATTTTACTATCCCAGCAGCAGTCGAAGAGGCCTTTTTCCTAGCCTGCACCAGGGCCCATGACATCCTTGCTTCACTACTGATCACAAGACAAGCCCATACTACTGTAACTTTATTATATGAAGGTGATGACAGAAGGATGTCAGAATGCTACTTGGTTCAGGCCCTCCCACCAACAATAGTCTGTGTTGTGAAAGTGACAATTCCACACATAAAAACCTAATGACCTGGGTGCTATTACTTTTGCATCTTACAAACATAGACCCCCAAACCATACACATGTGCATCAAACATGCTGCTTACATCTCCTGACACAAAGGTAAAGTCTCTAGTGCAGGTGTTCTTAGCCATTTTAAGTCTGTGAACTCCCACTTAATCATTGCTGGAATCCAGGGTTCCCTATTGAGTCATTACTGGAAGCAAGGGACCCTAGCCTAAGCAATTTCGATGATGTGAACCACAAAACAGTACTCAAAAATACAGACACAAGTATTCAGAGAACAAATACACAAATGATGAAATGCTTTATTTAATTTACAAACAAATATAAAAAGATCAGCATTTTAACAGGAAGTTTGGAACTTTTCTAAATTCAATTGAGGACATCCATATGATATTCTAACAGAGCCAACCAGAGAATCTGCAACATTTGAAAGTTTGAGTGTTCCTCCAATCCTGGAAGAGAAACCTGGCCCACTCACTGAGCAGATTGCACATGCCTCTGAGCTTATAAACTATAGTCAGATAAATCAGGTTGGTCTAGGCGTAATGTGTATTCCCCTCAGACCTGTTGTCAAGGAACATGGCTTGTCACAAGAAACAGAGATGGATGTGTTTTACCCAGGAAGGGGACCCTGCACAGGATTAATGGTATGGGCTGAAAACTGAAGCCATCCACCACGTACACAGCTTTTGGAGGCAGGTAGGGAGAGTGAACCTACAGGATGGGTTGCTCAAGATGGACATAACCAGCCCAACACCAAAGCAACCAAAATTTTGTGCAGCACCACACACAAAGTTCAAATGGGCTGCACCATTCACCTGTCCACCGTGACCTGCAAATCCCACATATGCATAACAGATATCCTAAATCTGTGCCCCCACCATGATGAAGGTAAATGATCACAGTACCAGAGACTTAGGCAAACTCCTCAGAATGGGATGGGTAAAAAAGGCCGCTAGTTTGGAATCTTTTTGCCACCACAGTGAGCCAAATCACAGCCTGAGTTGAGAGGGTGGGAGCCACTCTCACTGAGAATGCGGTACACCTATGACCATCACTGTCACCAATCAGAATGATGTGGAGCAGCAACTCCAGCGGGCTCGCATGATTTCCGAGCTCACTAGAGGGCATATTCCAAGATCTATAGAGGGCCTTCACCCATTTGCATCTGGAGGGCTGCCTTAACAACTCCGGCTGTTGTTGTCTTCACACTATGCATGATTCGAGCATTCTCCGAATGGAAAAGAAAATATGACTGAATCATTCTTAAATGGCCTATTTAGTGAAGTGTGCATCTAGAACATGGCAATGTGTCCAGCAGGTTCAAAAGGGTACATTTGGTGACGTGCTCAGTTTGAGGAGAAATGGCCTTGAGCTTGTTCTGCTTTAAAAGGATATGTTCAGTGAAAATCTCCATTCTAACACTGAAGGATGTTCTGCAGTTGTATATGGTCCTGTTCAGAATAGTGGCATTAGCTATGATTAGTTTTAGAATCCTGATTTGCTAGCCTTCCTCCTTGGACATAGTGCATGAAGTGACACATTCACGGTGTGCTGGCAACACAGCAGGCCTGCAGATGCAAAAAGCCTCTGAAGTATATGTCCAAAACATTTACTACATATTCTTTGCCATCTAGGGCAGTTCAATGACCTAAATCCATTTAGGTTCTGCTGCAGTGACAACCGAAGAAATCCTTTGTTTTTATAAAAGTAAAAAAATATCGGGTGAGGAATTCTCCGCTTGGCAGCTAATGGACATACGACGTCTGGGTGAAACAGTATCCTAAAATGTACAAGATGCCATTTTTAAATTAGCTCTCCATCGGCCACATTCTGAGTGAGAGAGATAGATATACAGACATCTCTATATTTCAATATACAGAAACATAGGGGACTATTTTTTAACCCCGTTGCGTTGTTTTTGCACCACACAACGTAGTGCAAGAGCAACGCAACTCAAAAATGAGATTTATGGAGCCACGCAAGGCCATAATGTGTGGTTCTGAGTGGCTTAATAAATCTCGAGTATGGCTAAGTAGCGCTAATTGTAGCATTGCCTTACTCTGGGACAGGCAGACGTTCCATGGGTGTTTGCACGCAACATCCATGGATTCTGACGCATGCCCAGATTTACCAGAAGTGCCAGACCTAGGAATGCGCCAAAAACCTACGGCTTCCCAGGTGAGGCGTAATGAGGAAAATACGTTTATGTCACCTCGTTTTTTCCTCTTTCTATGTGTGCTGCATTCTTCCTGCACAAAAACAATCCATCTTAGAGTGCAGGCACCCTTGTTTTTAGTAAAGTAGCTCTGGTTTATATAAGGAACATGGACTGATTTAAAAAAAAAAAGAAAATCACTTCTGGGAATGCATACACAGGTAGGGTGGTATGCTGCTCCTCGCAGACCACTATCCCTTTGTTTGTAGGTAGTCACAAATAAAAACCTGCCTAATTAATATTTATTCAGCAGGTAGTTCAGCCACCCCCCGAGAATGGACACTTGGTGATGCAACTTATTAGTATTTAAGTCCCATCACAAAATCAGAGACAGATCACAAAAAGTTGATGCATAATTTGCAACAACTTTTTTTTAGCTCTAACTCAAATGGCACTTACTTCACAGATATATCATGCTTTCCGAATGATCTGAGAACCCCTAGCCTTTTGGTATGGTTTCAATTAATGAACAAAGAAATGTGTTCATATATTGGAAAGTATCATCAGGATTGTACTCATAGCTTCTATTGCCAATATATCTAAAGGTAATAGTCATTCACTTATGAAATATATAAATCTGGTAGCACAAAGTCTGTTGTTTTGCTGTCATACCCATGTATTACATCATGGAAGCCTCCAGGGACAGTATGAATGTAAACAAAGTTGAACAAACATTTAGGCGTAATTGGATCTTGAATTATGAATTAAGAATTCAGTGTGGCTCACTGGTTAGAGGCGGCAGACCCGAGAGCAGAGGACGGCCGAGGACCAGGGTTCGATTCCCGGCGCTGCAGGTTTCTGGACCAGGGTCAGCGGACTCGATAATTCTCTCGCCTCGGTGCCCACTCTGATCAGCGATCACACTCGGCAACTCTGGGCACTAGCTTGCCTCATCTTCACTAACGGCCCCACCAGACCGCCGGGGATGCCTGGTCTCACCCTGGAGATACCCATTAAGGGACCATCTCTCAGGGAAGCCAGGAAGGGTTTTGCAGCGGTCGAAGCGCCTTGGGACCCTCCGGGTAAGTAGTGCGCTATATAAATGCCTACACATTTACAGTCAACTATCCTCTACCAGTCTGGAAAACATGGAATTTATCAGGTAGAAAAAAAGTATGCTGTAACTCATAAAATAAAATATTGAAACATATTTATATATTGAAACAGCGTTATCTCTTTTACAAAATATTAATATTGTATGTAATATTTACATGTTTTCTGTACCAATTTGAGGATGCAATGAAGAGTTTTCACCACAGTTAAGATAGTTGTGCCTCTTTCAATAAATCATGAGCATTTTTAAGTTCTGGGAATTTCTTTAAGTAATGCCAGTGGAACATATACAATAGTTTTTTTAATTAAAAAGGAAATGTTAGGACTTTTCTGAATTCACACATTATCGAGAAAATCCGGTTACATAGTCTGTAATAGACATGTTTGTCTAACACAAAAGTAAGAATTATGATAATTAAAATCCATACATCTGACTTCTGCCTCTGCCTTGGACTTTCTAAAAACACAGCATTGGGCACTTTTTGTTCCATGATTATTTAGATTGTATAGCTTTAATAGTTTCAGAACAGGGAGGTTTGAAAGAAAGCATTGATTGTAAAAATAAAATACTAGCAGTAAACTTAATTTTCACGGTGTTAAACGGACCCACCAGAATTAATATAGTAGACATCGCCGATTACTTTAAGAGATTAATTTACCCTTGAGTCCCATGAAAACTCAAAACTTGATCATTTAAATATATTTAATAGTTCAGCCATGAATCATTTACCGGAGGAACCTTTATCTTATTTGAATTAAGTTTGTACTGCAAGACACTTGAATAAATCTCATGAGAAATGAATCAAGAGCAGATTTAAGATTAGGCATAAACACGAATAAATCATCAACGTAAACTGAAATATTAAACTCCTTTTCGGTGAATTTAGCATCCTTTTGTTATGAACATTGACGAGGTTATAAAGAGGTGCAGGACACCCTCATCTTTTTAAAGTGGAACGGCACTCTGCAAAGGTGTCCATACAGAGAGAAAGGCAGTGAACATCTTGTTGCTATAGAAACCGCAAGGGAACAGGAAACGACGGCATCTACGGTGGTTTTAAAGTACAGTTTCACAGCCCTCAGATCCGACTATGGCGCACTCAAAGGCTGCCCAATATAGGCACCATGTAGTAGAGGAAAAGGAAGAAGGTGATATGGTGGACCTGTCAAGGGTAGACTTGCAGGTTTATCCCAGGAACACGTGAATATTACCAGATACCAAGAAGAAGTTATTGGATTTGTCTAATGAGGAGGAGGAAACAGGGCCCAAGGGGAAGTACGAGCAATGGTATTAAAGAAAAAAAGACACCAGCGTATCACCCTGCAGGTAATGGCGCCGTGGAGAGATTCAACAGGTTGATCATGGACAGTATTCAGACCACCATTAATGCGGGAGAAAACTGGGAACTATAGCTTGCCAAATTGGTGTGGGCATACTGCGCAACACCTTCTGTAATGGATTATTTTCCCTTTAAGATTTTGAAGGGATGTGATCCTTGTACTAAAGACTATTGTACCTTGAATGTCTCATGGAATTTAGAAGAAGTGGTTAACTGAAGTGGTCAAAACAAACTTGGAAAATGCACGCCAAACTTACAAAAAGTATTATGAGAAAATTGTGTTAAGGATGCCACTTTTAGAGGTTGATTGGTTGCAGGTTATGCTGGATAGAAGTGTTTAGAAGTGTGTCAGTCACTTCTCTGAACCGTTCCAAGTGTGTAAGGTGTATTCGTGTTAAGCCAAGCTTAGTAATGGTACGGTTTGGCATTTTAGCAAATTTTGAAATGTAATAAAATGTTGTCATGGAGTTGTGGAATTTCCAGAACTCCAGGATCATTGGCGTGGGATGATGTGTACAATGGCGTACCTAGCAAGAGGGCTATTCAAGTAATGCAAGGTAGTTCTACAGTGAATCCGCCTACTTTGCAATTCCTCCACGCAAAATGCGTGAATCTACCAGTAATGTTCAGGAACACACTTCTTCTCAAATGTTAGATTCTCACAGATCTGTCAAAGGGGCGAGAGTAACACTTCCTACAAAGCTAAAAAACAAGCGTTGTTGGGTAATTGTCCTGTCATGTATGCATCAGTCTTCTAGTGATATTACGCATTATTTGCTTTACCCTGTTTAAATCACATACAGTTTATAACTCCCTATTGAAAAAATTATAGTATCTGATGTATACAATTATTCCTTCTGATATGTGTTTTTTTAAGTTATTAATTAGATTTTCTTCTTCTTGTAAAAAATGGGGAAGGTGTGTGATGTTGCTAGGTAAATGGTTGCCTGGTGTTAGGGTTGTCATAGTTGATAACATGTTATGTTCTGTACATGGAATGTTGAGTGCCGACGGTTGTTGGGGGACAGTTGGTGCGGACTACGTCTAGGAGGGACGTAATTACTTGCCCTCCTCATCATTATCAATAAATCTTACTTCATTAAATCACAATTTGTGTGGCCTCGTCACTACACTGTTTTGTCAGCAATTGCTAAATTTTTCCCAATATTAGGACCAACCTAGAGATCGTAACGTTTTGAAAAATACAGTAATAAATTACATTCTTAAATCCAATGTTCCATTTTTTTAAAATAAAAAATATGCATTAGAAAAAATGTAAAATTATTTTCTTCTAAATCCCAAGGTCATTTCCATTCTCTCTAGTATTGCTTTAGCTTCTACTTTGGCATCTGATGAGTCACTGTCAACATATCCTTGGGATAAAAAATGAGACAGTGCCATAAAACGCTGATATGTAGCATACCACTTTGCAATAAGAAAAAGTTAATGTGCAACACAGACACTATTACAATATTTCCAATCTCTTTGTGACTACCTTCATGAGGAGGAAGATCCCACAGCACAATTCTAATTATGACTGACAAATTGCATTGAGGAGTTAGAACTCAGGGTGAGAGGGAGGGTCTTGGACTGGGACAGGCAGGACTGAGGTTTTGACAAGTTAGTAATATGTTCATTAAGCTAGGCCTAGAGAAGTTGAGGGTGATGTTGTGTGCAGACAACATCATGGTTTCTGCGATTGTCATACTTCGATGTATGTGTGTTCCAGTAATGTAGCAAATTGACATTGTTGGTCCTCCAGTAAACAGAAATGGTGCATTAGTAAAGACTGTTAGGCTGTTTCAGTTTCTGGCTTGGTGTGTCTGTAAAGGACCACGTAGGAAGAAGGCTGTACCATCATCCTGTAGTAGGATGCTAAGCACACTAAGTAGCAGCTGGGTGTCAAAGTGATTTTCCTGTTAATTTTTAGTAAGATTGGCTAATCTGCTCAGGGGAATTGCTTCACCCCTAAAACATATATTCTTTCGGGACTGGGCAGTCACCTCTGTGTTTTGCATTCAGCTCTTAACTTTGTGGTGTAAGGCACTGAGCATGCTTGCTTTTGTTGTGCAGAGCTTGTTTTCTTGGTTGGGTTCTCTTAAGTGCTGCTAAAGAGTTTGGCAACGTGCCTGCTGTAATTAGGAAGCAGTGTTACTTATTCCGATTAATTTAGAAGATATTCACATATTTTTCGAGTTCAGCCTTATCACGGTTGCAGTGCCAGACTTGTCTCATGTTGTATAATTATTCCCCAAAAAGTGGGATCACATTTTTCTTTTCATCCTTAAGCAATCTGTTTCTGACCATGTTCCTTGGGGTGTGATTTTCAGTTTAAAGAATTTGATGTGGCCCTTAAAAGGAGGTCTGTAACTAATATTTGGTGAGTGAAATAAACAAATATTGATTCTAAAATATTGTGTATCCAAAATGTTTTGTCAAAAATATTGTCACTACAAAAATCACAAAAATTTCCAATGTAAAAAATTGTTTTCTATGCACATAATATTGTTTTTAAAAATATTGTTGTATTGGGGTGGCAGAGTGGGCTAAAGAACGGTGATGGATTAAACCCAGATCTTTTGACTGGGTGTGAGTGTTTGATTGATTCAGATGCTCCATCCATCACCACCCCCTTTTGTACCGCTTTTGGCCACCATAAGTGTGGCAGAGTATGCTCAGACGTGAGTCCCTTGCTCTCTTTGCCACTGGGTTCAAGCAAGCCGGGCTGAAGACGGCTGGAATGCCAGAAACCGGTCCTCGGAAGCTTGTTTCCGGTCCAGGGAAGACATGGCTTGGCAGTTCGGGCTGGACCGTTCCCATGAGGCACATGGTCAGACTGATTTGCATATAGCCTTGTCTGACCTGGTGTGGCAGAGTGGGCTAAAGAACGGTGATGGATTAAACCCAGATGTTTTGACTGGGTGTGAGTGTTTGATTGATTCAGATGCTCCGTCCACCACCACCCCCTTTTGTACCGCTTTTGGCTGCCATAAGTGTGGCAGGGTATGCTCAGACGTGAGTCCCTTGCTCACTTTGCCACTGAGTTCAAGTAAGCCGGGCTGAAGACGGCTGGAATGCCAGAAACCGGTCCTCGGAAGCTTGTTTCCAGTCCAGGGAAGACATGGCTTGGCAGTTCGGGCTGGACTGTTCCCATGAGGCACAGGGTCAGACTGATTTGCATATAGCCATGTCTAAACTGGGGTGGCAGAGTGGGCTAAAGAACGGTGATGGATTAAATCCAGATCTTTTGACTGGGTGTGAGTGTTTGATTGATTCAGATGCTTCGTCCATCACCACCCCCTTTTGTACCGCTTTTGGCCGCCATAAGTGTGGCAGGGTATGCTCAGACGTGAGTCCCTTGCTCACTTTGCCACTGGGTTCAAGCAAGCCGGGCTGAAGACGGCTGGAATGCCAGAAACTGGTCCTCAGAAGCTTGTTTCCGGTCCAGGGAAGACATGGCTTGGCAGTTCGGGCTGGACTGTTCCCATGAGGCACAGGGTCAGACTGCTTTGCATATAGCCATGTCTGAACTGGGGTGGCAGAGTGGGCTAAAGAACGGTGATGGATTAAACCCAGATCTTTTGACTGGGTGTGAGTGTTTGATTGATTCAGATGCTCCGTCCATCACCACCCCCTTTTGTACTGCTGTAATTAGGAAGCAGTGTTACTTATTCCGATTAATTCAGAAGATATTCACATATTTTTCGAGTTCAGCCTTATCACTGTTGCAGTGCCAGACTTGTCACATGTTGTATAATTATTCCCCAAAAAGTGGGATCACATTTTTCTTTTGATCCTTAAGCAAGCTGTTTCTGCGCATGTTCCTTGGGGTGTGATTTCCAGTTTAATGAATTAGATGTGGCCTTTGAAAGGAGTCCTGTAACTAATATTTGGTGAGTGAAATAAACAAATATTGATTCTAAAATATTGTATATCCAAAATGTTTTGTCAAAAATATTATCACTACAAAAATCGCAAACATTTCCAATGTAAAATATTGTTTTCCATACACATATTTTTTTTAAAAATATTGTTGTATATAATATCATTTACCTTCATATAGTTGTAGTATATATCGTTTTTAAATTATTTGAATATGTAATTAGTACCTATTTTAATATATTATGTTCTTTTTTAATTTTGTGATTGAACTTTTAGGAAATGAAATTAGTAATTTATAATGCAGTTGCTGGTTTGTAGGGGAATAAAGTGGGAAGTTATTTACAATATGTTGTATTTTGTAATTATTCATTCATCTGGTAAATAAATATGCCAATTGTCCAATTGATTAATTGATATTTTATTTATGGAGTGTGTTTTGTGACTTTTTTCAGGTATCATTTATTTTTGTATAGTTTAATCAAAAATGTATATTTTAGTAGCAGGAGGTTGGATTTGTAGGGGAATAACGTGGAAAGTGATTTAAACTGAAATTATAGGTTTTTGTATAATTATTTTGTATGTTAATTAAGTATTTATTTAGCACTTAATTATGTAAATTGCTTAATTGATTATTTGATATGTGATTTCATGATGTACTTTTTATGTTAATGTGTTGATAATTGTATCGAACTATACATTTTGGGAAATGTATTTTAAAATATTACTGGCTTTATTTTTATTATTTTTATTTAATCACAATTGTAATGTAATTATTGTTTTTATTCATCACTTTTCTTTATTTCTGAGGTGTTTGTTATTTTTGTGTAGTAGGGAGTGAAGTGTATTTAATTTACATGTATTTATTTTGTTTTTTATCTTTTAAATTAATTTTTAGAATTATATTTACTTATTGCATTTTTACAATTCAAAATGTATCATTACATTAAATGTTATTTATATCTTACATATTTTTGGGGGGAAATATTTTCATAATTTTGTTTTGTTATTTAAATATTGTTCAAATATTAAAAACAAATAGGAGCTAAAATAGTACATCTAAACCTTCCTAGGTCCAAAATCTTTCATGCTTTTGTTTACAGCGGAGTAAGAAGAGTAATTCTAGCCCCTCCAAAGTCCCGTACTTTCCCTATTGGTACATATATTGGAGTGGGCATAGTAAATCTAACCCCTCCAAAGTCAAGCAACTTCCCTACTGTTGTATAAATTAGAGATGGAATAGTAAATCTAACCCCTCCACAGTCCAATAATGTTACTGACTTTGCTTACGTTGAATTGGAAATAGCAATTGTAACCCCTCCAAGGTCCAACACTTTCCCTACTAATGAATAGTTTGAAGTAGAAATGGTAAATTGGATCCCCCTAAAGTCCAATCCTTTCTTTACTGTTGTGAAGATTGGTGTATGAATAGTACATCTAACCCTTCCAAAGTCAAAAGCTTTGCCTGATTTTGCTTATGTTGGACTGCGGATTGTAAAGGTAACCACTATAAAGTCCAACACTGTCCCTAGTGTTCTTTTTTTTTTTTTTATCCTCATTTGCCACCTTGCCACCCAAAACTTCTATCTTAATCCACCACTGGGCTTTTATATCTCATAGGCTGGTTTAGAGTAGTGGGGCATAAACATCACATATTCTTGAGTCTGGCCTTCCTCTGAACTATCCCTCTTGGCCACCTGACTCAACATGTGTGTCCTCCTCCATCTCTATTTGTCGCCCTGAACAAAAACCATATACCAGCGAGACAGGCACGGGCTTAATCATCGGACTTCAACATATAAATAATTCAACCAAAACATAATAAGAAGGGTATCCAAAATCCTCTATTTCTCTTAGAACGGTCTAAAATATCAAGCTTAGCCATATATCTCATAGCTAAAATCCAATCCATTAAACTAGGACTAAGTGGTGAGACCCATAGTTTACATATCTCTCGACGCGCTAGCAACATAGCATAAAAAATAAGCCTAACATTGTTATTCAAAAATCTGTTTTCTAAATCATATCTCCCGGTAATAATTAATTCAGGGCTTACCTCAATGCGTTGGTTCAGAGATTTGGAGAGAGAGTTACTTACATCTATCCAGAATTGCTTGATTTTAGGACAGGACACAAATATATGTAAATCATCCACATTTGGAACTTTACACTTTGGACATCCAACAATTCCTCCAACTTTAAATTTAGAAAGTCTATACGGAGACCAATATGCCCTGTGAATGGTAAATAAAAGGTTTTGCCTTAGGTTTGCAGGTTTAACAATACTATAAAGCATGAACATAGTTACTTGCCATTGGTTTTCTGTCGCGATCCTTGGCAAGCTATCCATCCACAGGGTCTCTGGCAAAACGAATGGTCCATCTTCCATTTCTAGTATTTGCCAGTACCAAAAGGCCACTTCCTTCTTAAAGATCCCTGTCTCCAACTTTAACTCAAACTCATTTTCAATTCCAATCTCTGTTTCCGAGTCATTTGCCCAGCTTTGAATCTGTAGATATTTGTATTTTGAAAAAACCGGCCCCCACATTTGCTGGCAAAAACCCCATGATATAAGTTTGCCATCTTGAAACAAATCTTTCCACCTTTGCAGAGCAGGTTCCTTTTTCAGATGTAGTGCTAGCGCGTCTCTTGTCCAAGATGGAGCACCAGGCGACTCCCATATTGGAGCCATGTAGCTATAGTAGGGCAATTTTGATATTTTTCTAATTTTATGCCATATCTCAGCCAAATCTCTCAAAATTTTAAGTCTCACTTTTTGAAAAAATTTAGGGTCTGAAAACTTATATAGAAAACCAAAATCATGATAGCCAGACCTTTTTAACAATATTCCAAACATTTCGCCAATCGGAGAACTAGGTAGGGTACCCAACAACATCCTGCAATTTTTTAAGCAAAAAGCCCATGCATAAATTTGTATATCTGGGGCCGCCAACCCTCCTTTATTGATTTTCCTCCTTATTTTCTTCCATGAAATCCGAGAGGCCTTTGACGCCCAAATAAAGGATATTATCGTGCTCTGTAACTTAACCAGCCATTCCTTTTTAAAGCCCAACGGGATAGTCTCAAACAAAAAAGTAATTTTTGGTACAATCACCATTTTTACAAGATTAGATCGTCCATATATTGAAAGAGGTAGATTCATCCATCCTTTTAAGGTATCAACAACTTCTTTTTTGACCCTATCAAAATTAGTTTTTGCCAAATCTTCGATTTTTTGTGTAATCCTAACCCCAAGGTATCTCATTTCTGCTGTAGTTTTTACCCCTCCTGTGTTAAGATTCCAGGTCATTATTTCAGTCTTGTCTTGATTTAACTGATAACCAGAGATCTTTCCAAAATCCTTTGTTATTTTCACTAGATTTTCCAAAGAGCCAACCAGATTTGAAGAATAGACAATAATATCATCTGCATATAATCCAAGTTTCTTTGACCAGTCCATCACCACAAAAGGGGGTATCTCTTCTGAAGCTCTAATTTTACAGGCAAGAGGCTCTATATATAAATTAAAAAGCAAGGGTGATAAAGGGCATCCTTGTCGGATGCCCGCATTACTTTAATAGGGTGTGTAAGAGTCCCATTAACCAATACACGCGATGTTGGTGTGGAATATAAGGCAAAAATAGATTGCGTGAATTTATCTCCTAGGTTAAGATAATGCAGGAGTGTTTTTAAGTATGTGAAGTTAACTCGATCAAAGGCCTTGGCAGCGTATAATGCGATCACTGCCAAGGGGTATTCATATTTGGAAGCTATATCTATCATTCCTATCAATGAGTATGTAAGTTCTTTTAGGTATCTCATCTTGATAAAACCCCTTTGGTCTTCATGGATCAATTTATGAATAATTTTACCGAGTCTGTCCGCTAACATTTTTGAGAAGAATTTGTAATCACAATTTAAAAGTGAGATAGGTCTATAAGCATCCAAACTCTTCGGTGATTTCCCTGGTTTAAGTATTAAAATAATAGTTGCCTCATTCCATGAGCTCGGTATTGTTACCTCCCCTCTAAAAATTTTATTATAAAAATGACATAATGTGGGAGCAATTGTGTCTCCTAAAACTTTGTATACTTCTCCTGGGAGGCCATCTGGCCCAGGGGCTTTCCCTCTTTTACTCTCCTTAATCACTCTCCTCACCTCTTCTTGAGTGATTTCCTTATTTAACTCCCGCATATCATCCACTGAAAGTGGTTTCACTAAGGGTAGCCAACTTTCTATCTCTACTTTATTTGGACAAAGATCCTCTGTATAGACATTCACAAAATGGTCATGAAATGCTTCTACAATTTGTTTCCTTTCTGTTATAGCTTCATCTATGTCTGATTTCTTAATCTCTTTAATTTGATTACGTATGACGTCTTTCTTAGCTTTCCACGCTAATAACTTGCCACATCCCTCTCTATATGAAAAGTGTGCCAATTGACTAGCTTCCCATCTTTCTTTAACTCTTTGAGCAAGTATTGCCGTAAGTTGTATCTTTAAATCTAAAAGCTTATTCTTAACTGCCTCTTCTGAAATGTTACCTCCCTGAGAAGTTCGACAAATCTAACCCCTCCACAGTCCAATAATGTTACTGACTTTGCTTACGTTGAATTGGAAATAGCAATTGTGACCCCTCCAAGGTCCAACACTTTCCCTACTAATGAATAGTTTGAAGTAGAAATGGTAAATTGGATCCCCCTAAAGTCCAATCCTTTCTTTACTGTTGTGAAGATTGGTGTATGAATAGTACATTTAACCCTTCCAAAGTCAAAAGCTTTGCCTGATTTTGCTTATGTTGGACTGCGGATTGTAAAGGTAACCACTATAAGGTCCAACACTGTCCCTAGTGTTGCTTAGATTGAGGAGCAGCTGTCATATATGGGCATGAAGGGTGGTGCCCCACTATTCATGAAAGAGAAGAGGAGCAGAGTGTGCATACACAAACAGCTAAGTAAAGACTCAAGATAGAGCATGCTTTTTATTTATTTTTTGAAGGTGGTGTGCAGTGCAATAGATAATGTGCTGGTTGAAGTTTCACTTATACTTGAGGCACACACTAGAGCAGTTACTTCAGGAGAGGGGTGAGGCCTGCCTTCAATGTCACCGATGCAATATACCAATGGGCATTGACAGCAGTGGCCCATGGCAGAGTTAGCAAACCTCTATAGTACTAATGAGCGTGGCAGGGCAGGGCATTGGGGTTCAAAGTGGAAGAGGGTGGCCGTAGGCTGGGTGTAGAGACTGAACTCCACTCACTTATATGTTCTGTTGATTGCTTGTTGGATTTTGCGAGGGGTTGTAGAGGTGTCTAATCGCAGGTTGACTTTAGGGAGAAAGTGTAAGTGTAAATACAGAGATTTGCTTGTATGTTTGTATTACTTAAAATTGATATATTCCCATCTGTCCTTGAATGGCTGCTGTGTTTTAATATTCTAGAGTGATGTATGACGTTACAACGCATACTTTTACAACGCATACCATTACAACGCGGTATTTACAACGAATACCGTTACAACGCATAGCGCTTAGAGGTGCTGGATAGTGGTAAGTATAATTTTATATTCCAACTCCAGTCCCCGTGGACACTAGGGAAGGTGTTGGATATAAAATTAAACTTATTCCCTATCCTAGAGCGCCCCCCAGCGCAATGCGTTGTAATGGTATGCGTTGTAATGGCTGCGTTGTAGTGGTAGTGCGTTGTAAAAATTGCGTTGTAACCGTTGTATACCATTCTAGAGTACTGTCTTTACCATTGCTGAAATGTTTATGCCTGTGAAGTGAGTGCTTCCCTCTGTGTATTCTCCTGTTCAGCCTTGCTTTTGGTGTGGGTATCATTTTCAGAATATTAATTGATCAAGTCCTTATGCTTCATAGAACAATAACAAAGACAAGAGCTCAAATGTTGTGCTGGTGAGAGATATAAGCATCATTGGTGAAATATGTGTCATCAGATGTCACACCAGTGGCATATTTTCAATATGTGTCTGACTGTTTAGTGACCTTGAAAGGCCAGTAAGACTGTGGTAACCCATAACATGTGCAACTACTTTCTGGGAAGCCTTGGAGTTTGCAGATTCTTGACATACCAGGCTCATACGAAGAGCGAGCAGGGTTGGGTACATGATGAGTTGCATCAGTTCAAGCTTTGAAGGACTGTAATAGGTAGCTCAGCCGCATATATGTATGTGTGTGTGTTTCTCTCTCTGAGGGCATACATCTTGGATGAAATAACACATAATATGTGTTTATAAAGTGCATGTTCGCCCCTTGGGGCATCTTGTGTTGCTTAACACAATAGTACCCATTTTATCAACCATGGAAGGATAAAAGGTTCATTGGTATGGCAGGAATTTGAACATGTGACCTAATTTAAGACGGTGGGAAGAATTTGTTATTTCAAAACACACCAGCTCCTCTGAAAGACTGGCAGACTGAGGCAAGACTTTTATCACATGTGGACCACTGGCTCATCCTGCTAGAGTACAGTCATCCAGGAGAGTGGAAGGTACTTAGGGGTGTGGGGGATTCTGTTACATACCAATTTAATCATTAGTGGTGCTGGTAAACAGTCACTCAGGACACAAAAGGAGAATCAATATTATTAAACCACCTTAAAGACGTATTGGCAGTTCCCATTCAATATCACCTGGAGCACCTCTAAAACATTGAAACGTTTACAGAAAATGTAGCAGTGGTTACATGTGTTCTTGGGAGAGAGGCCTAAAACCCTTTTTTGGGGAACTGGAGTTTGCTCACTTAGTGGCTCATTATGATGGCAGGCGGACATGAGTCCACCAGCCACCATAATGGTGATAGGACCGACCTCCGGACGTGCTGTGGTCCCACCGGCCCAATTAGCATGCACCCGCCATACTGGTGGGCGCATCCTGGCCTTTTACCATTACGGACGGTGCTGCTGGCTGAAGCACCGCCCGGAATGGTAAAAGGGCATGCACAGAATTTCCTTGCACCATGTGGTAGGCACCACGCAGTGACTGCCTGTTAGGCACCCCCACCATATTACTGGCCCAGCTCCGCCCAGCCTGCCATCGTAACAATTGCTGACCAACGGAAAAGCGGCAGATGGACTTTGCGTCCGCCGCGATATCCACAGCCATCGTAATATGGCGGTGGGTATTTCACGTTACGCCATCGTAATGGGCCCCCAAGTGAAAATAGGAGCAGCTGTTATAGCTCACCACTTTTAAAGTTCGCCAGCCGCCACAGCTTAGAATAGAGTGGGATTCGTAAATTTAACCCCTTCAAAGTCCAACACTTTCCCTACTGTTGTATAGATTGGAGTGGAAATAGTAAATCTAAGTTCTCTAAAATCTAAAACCTTCTGTGATTTTGTATACTTTGGAGTGGGTCTAAATGTAACCCCTTCAAACGCCACCACTTACCCTGCTCTTGCTTATGTTGGAATGGGAATTGTAAATCTACCTCTCCAAAGTGTAACTCTTTTCCTACTTTTTTAAAATGTAAACTACATCACTCATTTTTGTTAGTGGTGTCTAATTTGTTAATATTGTTATATTTTATTATTTTGTATTTTCTATTGTTCATATAGATTTTTATAAGCGAGTGCTGTTTTTACTCAAAATTATCTTTTATATTCATTTTTTTTGTTTTGATATATGTTTTTGTTAACATCTATTTTCCAATGTTACTTTTTTAGTTATGGTTACTAATCATTACTGTAATTTTTTATAACATTTAAACATTACTTTTAAATGTTTTAATATGTATATTATTTACATACTTAGTTCTAATATTAATTGAAACAATTTTGTTATGTTCATTTAAATATTTAAATTAGGCTACATAAAAGTGTTTTTTAATATATATGTATATATAAATATATATATATCTCTATATAAATATATATATTTCTATATATTTCTATATTTGTTAATAGATAGATTTATATAGACAATGCCCTTTCAAGCTTTGAGTGCTGCATAAATTATGCAAAAAAAGGAAGAAGAAAACTCCAGGTAGTTCCCAAGTTTAGGTAGAGATCAGCTCCTTTCCATGGAGTGCCCTACAACATAACCAACACTCTGAACCTACTCAACTCAATGTGTGTTTTTCTAGCAAAGTTTTTATGTACAGAATTTGTACAGTGCCACCCTGGCTGTGTTAGAATGTGCAAAAGCCTTTTGTCGTTTTTACAGCATAGTCTTTAGGCATAGGATCAACAAGTGCTATCCACTACAAGCTGAAAAATCACGAAAGCCTTTTGTTGTGTTCTATCTAGGACCCCGATCAATATTGTGACCTCATGCCCCTATACAGCTATAATCAATAGATATCCCTATAATGGCATAAACGATCAGAGCCATATTTTAGTAACTCGTCTCTGAAGCTCATTACAGTACATGACACAGCAGAAGCCACTTCCTTAGATTCCTAGACAACACAACGAGTTCTTTCGACAGCTCAAACCCCAAGAACCCTGGGAAGGCCCCGCTTGCTTTGTTTTGATTAGTGATAGAACTCTTGCGAGCACTGTAAGAACGACCAGTTCTTAGTGACATCTTTATTGACGTCTTATGTCCAAAAACGTACGTCAAACTCGACACCTTTTAGGTATAAATAATACCAACGTTGCCTTAAGCAAACACGGTGGTGGTGAATACTGGAGCAGAACAGCTGTCCCTTGCAGAGCCCAGCAGATGCGAGAAGCCCACGGACGCTGCCCCTCCTCCTCCTTGACGTGCTGAGAAAGACGCTGTCTTTTCTCCTGCCGAGAAAATCCAGCTCTGGCGTTTCCAGCCTACCCTTGCGGGTAACTGGAATATCGAGTCCTGAGAGGAGATACCAGACCTCCAACATTCTATTCCAGAGGTACGGCGCTGACTAAACCATTAGAGAGAATTCTTGAAGCACACCCTTGGCAAAACCAACTTAACTTAAACTGCTACTTACTTACTCCCTCCCACTTATTAGGCTTAGGTCAGGTACACTGGGGTAGGCGTAGTTAGAAGCACCAGTTGAGGACGTTAGCCAAATGTATATATGAATGTATATATTTTATTCATTTTAACCATCTTATGGCTAAGAAACCATATCAATGCTTTTACAGTATTATTTCGCAATACTCTTTTTACTGTACGCACTTTTTATAATTACACGTCTTGCAATTGTGGCAATTCATTTCTCTTGCATGAGAAGGAAGACTGTTCAATAAATAATACCTTTTATTGAAAACCCCTGTCTCTCTATTCTCTGCATAACTGGTGAAAGTAATTCTGCACAACTGACTGAGTGAAATAGCTGTTTATTGTTTCACACGACTCTAGAGATTGACTCTTGTTCTGAGGAGCAAAGTTGTCATGTTAATGCGGTTGTTGGAAAACTGAATCCCTTCTTGTCTGAGCCAGGGAAGCTGATCACTTCCTATTCAGTCAAGAAAGTTTCCAGTGACCTCCGAGCTAGCTGGTACAAACCCAATTAAGTCTAACATAGTCAGTAGAGACCTAGAAGACCGCACTCCTACGTCTACACTGCTGTTTATGTTATTCCAATGCGCAGGGCCTATAGGGAAAATAGGAACTACACTACATGGCGCCCAATGTTTGGTAAGGCGATAAAACTAACGCAAGACGTTAGAGTAACTCAGTCGTGCTTTTTCACACAGGCCCTTTCTCCCGTAAATACTCCAATAGACATCTGGAGTGGGTGAAAGGTTAAAATCCGCCTGAACTTAGTAGGAAGAGATTCCTATGTAGAGCTTCTGGTTTATTCAACGTTGAAGGATACAGTCTTCCAAAATATTGTGCACCTAATCTTTGTCTCCATGAAACCTGATCTACAACCAACAAAAAAAAACTTTCTGACAGTAAAATGAGTAATGAAGAAAGGGATGCTGCTACATTAGCAGATCAACTAATGGAGGAAGACACAAGTCTCCTACAGACTGACCGGGATGCTATCATCATTCCGATCAACATAAGAAAAACTATAACGTTAAAACTTATAGAAAACGGACTGACCTCACGAGGTGGTACAGTCATTTTCGTGATAGAGGCACATGAATATCAGTAGATAGAGGTATTCTATTCATGGATAAACTTTCCAGCGGCAAACGCTACAACACACGAGTTTCACTATTACAAAATAGAGGAACCACCGGATGAGTACGCTCCTTTCGAGGAGATTGAAATCCCATTAAAATACCAAGAGCACCTGCTCTGGTTTAAAGGCGCCCTAAAACACAATGATCACATCACCAGGCTCGGTCAACTAGGTAGACCAGGAGCAACGTGGCCGGTTCTAGCCAGCTACACACCACATCCGGACATTGAAAAAATGTCTCGCGAAGAGCTGTTAGCACAGCTAAAAACATTAATTAAAATACATAGACAGTTAGTCCAATATGTAATGCGGACTGCAACAGTCCAAACATCTGTTAATGTTCCACAGCTGACCCCTCATCAGGGGAACACAAATAAAATTACACCACAGAACATACAATCATGTCTTGGTAAAACACCCATAAAACGGGAACAAATCCCTTTCTGGTTAGCACAGAAAATTACTCAAATAAAGGCAGTATTCCCAAATACTACCCCTATTGAGAAACACAGAATTCTGACTATCTGCCTTCCAATGGGGGTCGCACCACACGTGGAGGACTGTGACACTTGGGGTACAGTCTTTGCTTCCATTTACACAAAAACACATGGTGTTCCGTCCATGGCGGTAGTACCGGATGTGCTAAAACAGATTCAGAATGAATACGGTCCAGAACCTGCTTTAACTCTTGGTATGAAATTACTGAAAGACTTCAAGCAGGTCTCGGCTATATTACTAGCCAACATAAAAGGAGAAGCAGCATCTGTGGCGATCCACCAGAAATTGAAAGAAACAGATATAACAGATCAACCAATTGAGCTTGCCAGAATTATAGAGAAATGCTATGAAGAATTAGGTAGAGATAGCTTGGGTGGGAAACCTGTAAAACCACAACTACTCAAAAATCCTGAAAAATTATTTATTAAAAATAATCTAAACACTCCTAAAAAGAGCTGGGATGGAAATAAACATTCCACTCCCAAGGAAAAAGTTTTCCAGTCCAGAGGAAGGTCTCCTCGGCGGAGGAAAAGAACTCCGACTCGAGAACACCAGTCTCCCCAGAGGGAGCACTCTGAGAAAAAATATAACCTTAGAAATAGGGATAACTTGAAAAAGCCTGATAGATATCAAAGTATTGATACACGTCCCTCTTGATCTTTTTCGCAGAAATCGGAAAGAAGAGGACGGTCAGACCCAAGGGAAGAGCACACCAAGTCCAAAGACAAGGAACCTGCTCAGAGTAACAAATTACAATTCCCGAGGAAGAAGGTAGCCAGTATTAGAGTAATCAAACATGCCGAGAATACTGAGGACACAGCTGAAAAACGGAGAGTGGGCACAGACAATGCTAGACAGTGCAGCAGAAATCACCATAGCTCGCAAGATCCTGATGAGTCATCTGGAGACAGTGGACACAAATAAATACATTCAGGTAGAAACTGCAGACAGCAGAGTTAGCGAACCTCATAAGATATACGAAATAACACTGCGCACAGAGGGAGATAAGACTAGAAAAATAAAGGGTCTATTTTGGGATAACCTTTCAAAAGGCTATGACATCCTGTTAGCTGAGAAAGATTGGCCCCCGGAGTTTGTCAGGGAGTGCCCTCCTGGCGAAGAAATGATTATGCCTGCCTTCTCAAATCACATTCCAATTCACACTAAATATATATATGCAAGGAAATGGGCAGTAGCCCAGGCACCAGCATTATATAAAAATCATGTAGGATGGGATGAGGACTCTCCTCCCCACAAAATCCAGTTTAAATGTCAACCTACTGCACAAAGGCAGTACCCAATTAAGCAAGAAGCTAAAAAACAGGTCAGGGAGATTTTAGATCAACTTGAATACCAGGGGGTGATTGAAACATGCACCTCTCAAATGAACAACCCTTTGTTTCCTGTCTCCAAACCAGACGATTCATATTGTCTAGTCCTGGACTACAGACACCTTAACTCATGTTGCAAAACATTTGCGGTACAGAACTCGCACAGTGCGGCACTGATGAATAACATAGTTCAGAAAAAATATAAAACAACATTAGACATATCTAATGGGTTCTTTTGTCAAAATATTGCACCAGAAAGCAGGTATTTGACCGCTTTCTCAATAATGGGGTCGCAGAAAAATTTCTGTAGGCTCCCACAGGGGTTCAAGAATAGCCCCGGATTATTTTCAGCCAGAGTAACAGAGTTACTACAAATATATGACGATGAGGCATTATCTTATGTCGATGACATGTATCTCACAGACGACGACTTGGATACTCACTTGAAAAGGGTGAACACCATAATACTTGGGTTCGCAGCAGAGGGTTACAAATTCAACTTTAAAAAGTCAAGAATTGCCCATCTGACAGTCTTATTTTTAGGATACGAATTATCAAATGAAGGGAAAAACCTAGCGGACAACTTCTTAGAGAAGTGCGCTGTACTCCAAGCACCAAAAATGCTGAAGAATTTACAATCGATTCTTGGCTTCCTGAATTTCGAAAGAACTTACATTCTAAACTACGCAGAGAGGATTAAACCTCTCTACGAATTAATTAAACCTGATTTCAAACCAATCAACTGGACTCAAAAACACACAGAAATTTTGAGATCACTGCAAACAGACATGCTAGCAAAAACAAAATTAGAAACACGTGACAACACACGAAACCTTGTAATCCGAGTAATCCCAAGAAGATGCGGATTCACGAACCTGACCTCTAATGAGGGAGAAACTGTACCAATAGCTTACAAATCTCATTTGTACACACAAGCAGAAAAAACATTCAGTCTCACAGAAAATACTGTGAAAGCAGTGCAGACTGCTATAGCAAAAGACGAGAATTAGCACAAGGCAAAAGGATCACTGTTCTCACAGCGGAATCCGCCTTCGAGGAACTATTCAGCCCAGTACACCTGCCTACAGTATCGCTGGATCCGAAATGGATACAGTGGGAAAAATCTCTTGCTGCAGAAGACGTGAAATACTATTTCGCCCCGCACATGAAAAAACGGAATGATTGAAATTATGAAAAAGAATATCCTCTGGCAATCGAAATTCTTCCTCTACAACAGTACTCCTGTATAATCTATACAGACAGATTTGTACAGCATTACAATGTAGAAAATAAATCCTACGATGCAGCCTGTGCGATTGTTAAAGGTCACTGGCTCTGCGGTAAATTCAGACCAAAAATAACAAAAACTGAATCACTGAGAAAATGTTCGGCTCAGCGAGCTGAAATCAGATCTTTAAAGATGGTGCTTGAAAATGCCTAACATGAATTCCCGACACTAATCGTGTGCGATTCACATTTTTGCGTCAACTCCTACAATAATGATTTGCAGAACTGGATTCAAAATGATTACAAAGATGACACAGGTGCCACAATCAAGCATAAAATGCTTTGGAAACAAGTAGTTCTTTTACAGAAAGAACTACAATAGACTCACGTGATACACACTCTGAGTCATCAACGTGATGGCGTTCACGTTGCAGGGAATTCATTGGCTAATACAGCCATAGCGGAAGCAAGTAAACCGGCTTCCGTAGCCACAAAAAAGCGTTCAGAAAAATACATAGACGGGGAAACCATGCTGCCAGTAAAAATGTCCTTAAAAGGCGACTGTGGAGCACTACCCGTGAACTATCCACTCAATTATACATACGTAATTGATGCAAACTCCGTTCCTTTTGCTCGAATCCCTGGAGTGGGGGATAGGGTAATTCCAAACACGAACCGGAGAAAGTTATTAATAGCAGACGCACACATGGGTGAAGGTCCAAGGCACAAACAGATGAAGGAATCTCTGACCGAATTACAAGCAGTATACTGGTGGCCGGAGATGAGCCTGCACCATTATAAATTTGTAAAAAGCTGTCCAGACTGCGACAGAGACCGCAATAACGAATCAAGCAGAGTAATGCCATGGCCTTGTATGAAGGTAGCGTAATGCTGTCTACATGCAATCCAGCGTCCTATTAATTGTTTAAGACTACATTCACTATAAAAATGTGGCCCCAGCGCTCGGCTGATGCCAAAACTGTTATAAAAGATCTGTGAGTCTTTATCGGCACATACGCAATTGCCATGCTTCATTCTGACCAGGGTCCTGCTTTTAGCTCTCGTGCTTATAAGGAGGCCATGACCAGTATGGGCATTGGATTGCGATTCTCTTGTCCATTTCACACTGAGGGAAACAGTGTAGTGGAAAGAAAAAACGAGACATAAAGCAATCTATAACAGCGAAGGTATTAGGTTCGGGTGATGGGTGGGTCAAACATTTAACAAGTGTCCAACGTAGTCTTAATAATTTGCCAAGAAATTCTTTAAAAGGTTTCAGCCCGTACGAACTATTGTTCAGAACTAGAATGTATATTCAGGATCTTGATAGTCAGGCTTCAGTGGTAAAAGATAAAAATAAACAGCCTGATTCATGTACGGGCCGTTTTGCGTGTCCCTAATAGCGAATCATAGCGATTCGCTATTGAGGACACGCAAAACGGCATTCATGTAGGAATTGCAACTTAAATAGCGATTCCTACATGTTCTTTATTTGCGAGTAGCAATTTGCTACTCGCAAATACTCCACATTCATTCCTATGGGCCAAGAGGCCCATTGGAATGAATGGGGATTTGCGAGTAGCAATTTGCTACTCGCAACTGAGATAGCGATTTTAAGGGTGACAGGGGTGTCCAAAGGACGCCCTGTAGCACCCCTAAAATGCACTTATGGACAGGTGTTGCGCACACACATGTCCAAAGGACATGTGTGTGTGCTACATGCAACTTTGAAAAATGCTTTTAAAAGCATTTTTCTGAGTTTTTGCTATTTACCGACAGGTCTGACCTGTCGGTAAATAGCGGCCCCAAAAGTCCAAAATCGCTATTTTGTTGTGTGTCATAAATAGCATTTAAGGAATCTCTATTAGAGATTCCTTAAATGCCATTCCACGCAAATATGCGAATTATTAAATAGCGATTTTTGCATTTGGTATCATGAATACCAAATGCAAAAATTGCACTCGCAAAGGGCCAGATTCTGAGAATCTGGCCCTTTGCGAGTGCAATTTAGCTACATGAATCAGGCTGAAAGACTTTGACATCAAAGATGGTTTGGCTGTTTTACAGGACTTGAATGAAACAAGAAAATCCTTAAGCAACATAAAGTTAAAGCAACAGCCATCTACCACTGAAGACACACCACCTGTCCCAGCAAGACCTGTCTGGATTCCAAAGATTGGGGATCTGGTCAGAGAAAAAATTGCGGTGAAGAAGGAATTTGGGCCTTCTTACAGAAAAGCAGTACCTGTCTTAGCAATCAACGGAACAAGATCAGTAATACTACCGCCCCTTGCTGGTAAAAAGGAGAACCGAGTTGTATCCATCGACCTGGTGAAACCACAAGTATGTGGCCTATAATCAACAGTAGGCCAAGTGGGCTCCCAAGAAATAACAGAATACCCAAATTTGCAACAATCCAAGAGGTTCAAACTGAAAGACTAATCACATTTGATAAACCTGCAGTGCACAGAGAAGGACTATGCAATAATGCCATGGAACTCGTGCCTCTTGGAACTCAAATTGAAACAGTTCGTCATGAAACACCAGTCTACAATGATGTGGCATCAGAATGTGCTAATGAAAAGCAAATGGAGAAAACAATTCCAACAATTGACAGAACTGCCTCTGGCTACTTCATCAATTTCGATAACTTTTCTGAAGATCAAAGCGACCCTGAAGTAACACCAGAAACAAAGACTTTTAAGGAAAAAGCAACAGAACTCTTTCATCAACTCAAAGAAGCATTTCTGAATGCACCATTGTTTGAGCATTGGATTGTATCAGGGGTACTTATACTCCTACTATGCCTAATTTTGGTTTTAATTTTAGGAAAGTTTATTACAGTTCAATGGGCACAGCAAGTCAGAACATCAACTTAGTTCTGAAACCTCACAAATCATCTCACGTCAAGAAAAGAGAACTATCATCAGTAAATGTCACAGCCATTCCAATACCCGGCGGGGTAGTGTGGGACAAGCCTGACAATGAAATATATGGCCCGGTCGAGATCTTGAAATATCCTCACCAATTCAAAGTTTCATTAAGTGACTTTGTAAAACCAAGTACATTCTCCGATGATTGGGACTTTGAAAGTATAAATAATATGATGTCGGATTTAGTGTTGTCAGCAAAATTTACAGAACATGGTTACTTACAAGGTTCATCTAATTATAAACAGATGTACTGTTTTTCGCATTACGCAGACCACTATTTACATAAATCTGCGCAACCTAGAAATGTTTTTAAATATAACCAATGGGAAGATTGTGCTACTCCACCTAAAAGCAGCTCAAAAACATTCTATGAGAAATTCCAATACTTCTCAGGGTTTAACACCAGTAATGCAGAAACTAAATTGATATATTCAGAAGCATTTTATGAAAAAATTATTACATTTGGTTTTGATTTCTGGAAAAACAACATTGAAACAAAAACAATCTGGGGTACAAAAGATTGGCAGGTACAAGGCATAGAAGCATTATTTCGAACCTGCATGATCCCAGAACAAATAATGTTCTTAACTGACACAATTCACCAAACAACCTGTCTTGGCCTAGCTAAGATTAAGGACCTAAACAAACCGTCTATTCCAAAGCCAATACCTGATAATGCTACCACAGATATTGAAATAGACGTATACCAAATTTTACATCAAAACAGAACACATCCTGATTGGAAAAAGTGGTTAATCTGGCAAGAAGACACTAATAACTGTCAAGATAGATTCCTGAACAAAACACAGGGGTTAAAAATGACCAGACCAGACCCTAGATACTCCCAGAGACAATATCCAGGGATAGTAACAACATACAGTGTAGGGAAACTGTGCCTTGAATGGCTAGAAACATCCACACTGGCAGAAATTAAGCAACACTTATCTTTACTTAAAGATGGTGCTGACTTGCGTGATTTCATTATGGGACCACGCAAACAGCGTCAAAAACGTTTCATAGCGGCAAGTGTAAATGCGTCATACAACGAGGCATGAAAAGTAATGCAAATTGAAACAGCAGAAAAAATACGAGAAATTGATCGTATTAATTTGGAAAAATCACTTTCTGTTGTGGACAATGGGTTAATGACTCTGTCCTCCAGAATATATTCACTGGACAGTATTGTATCATCTGCCATCGATATAATAGATAAAGACTTGCTAATGTTACAACATGGCCAGTCCCAATTACGTTCTATTGTACAGCTAGGCTGGACGTTGCAAAATCTTCGTTCAGGCTATGTGCCATGGCGTTTAATCAACACAACGTCATTGTTTTCCATCTTTAACCTTACTGATAAACAAATCAGTTTGGCACTGAAAGGAGCAGACTATACAATCCTGAGCATCGAAAAACTTGAGAGATTACCATTGACAATGTCAGAAAGACCTGTCATTGAATGGATAATACATGGGATTATTACAATTCCGATAACAACTTTCCGATTTAAAAATTGCCTTGAGTATATACCGACAGACCAGTATGAAAGGTTGGGTAAAGGGTACATTAAGTCATCATGGAAATTACCATATACACACACATGCTACAGTGACAACGACAAAAATGTATTTCTTAGTGGTGAAAATTGCAAACATTCACTAAGCGGTATACTTTTGTGCCAGGGTATTAATTTACATGGGGCCTGTGAAGGGACTTCAAACAACCTTTCATGCCACCAGCACGTCACACCTGCAACGCAGATAGAGCCCTTCTTTAGGCAACTTTCTAACAGGAGTTACATTCTAATAACGGATACCCCTGACACCATAAATCACACAATTGATTTTCAAACAGAAGCCTTTTTAATTGACTCTGTGTTTATCAAAAACTATTTTTTCGTCTTATTTTGTGTATATTTTCATTTGTAATGCACACTTGTTATTCAATTTCTATATAATACATCTACAATATTTACACCTTATTCATCATACTGTACATATATTTACATCCGTTCATCAGAGCAAAGAATCAACAATTATGTTAACTCAAACGCAATATTGCTTCACATGCAATTTGTAAGGTTATACATCTTCTTAGTTCATATTTGCTTTCACTATTCCAACCAAAAAAGTCCTACTTTTTTAATCTTGTCAAGATTGACTCCTTACTTGATCAAGGTCGCATATATGTCTAATGGTCCTATTAACATTATAATCACCACTTTGGAGTTTATATTAATAGTACATGTCACTGGGAATCAGTCTTTTGTTCACCAGATGTTAGGAAAGTTGTTCACATTCACTTGTGATCGTATACACATTTAAAGTCTCGCCGACGCGTTTCGACCTTATTGGTGTTGGACCTTCATTGTCACGTTTTATTAAGGTCTTCCTCAGGGCTGTATTTTTGTGTAGTGTAGGACAACTTTATATCTATAAAAGATAATGATAGATATATCTCTTTTAGTGACTCGAATCTACATATTATTCATAATACATTGTATATATTATACATGTCATTTCCCATGGCTTATTTAATGTACATACCCGCCTTCTTGTTGTTAGGGGGCGGATTTCTCAATTGTCACCTGAGAGTCAGAACATACTTGTTTTAGTCATAGAAATAACTATTTAGTCAGCTTCCAACATCTGTGTTGGTATGTATAGTTATATTCCATTGCATTACATACCCCTCGTGTGGTGTGCTTATTGGAGCGATATGTCCGATGTTTCAATTTCCTTTCAGTGGCCTTTGGCGTGACGGAAATTGAAACATCGGACATATCGCTCCAATAAGCACACCACACGAGGGGTATGTAATGCAATGGAATATAACTATACATACCAACACAGATGTTGGAAGCTGACTAAATAGTTATTTCTATGACTAAAACAAGTATGTTCTGACTCTCAGGTGACAATTGAGAAACCTGCCCCCTAACAACAAGAAGGCGGGTATGTACATTAAATAAGCCATGGGAAATGACATGTATAATATATACAATGTATTATGAATAATATGTAGATTCGAGTCACTAAAAGAGATATATCTATCATTATCTTTTATAGATATAAAGTTGTCCTACACTACACAAAAATACAGCCCTGAGGAAGACCTTAATAAAACGTGACAATGAAGGTCCAACACCAATAAGGTCGAAACGCGTCGGCGAGACTTTAAATGTGTATACGATCACAAGTGAATGTGAACAACTTTCCTAACATCTGGTGAACAAAAGACTGATTCCCAGTGACATGTACTATTAATATAAACTCCAAAGTGGTGATTATAATGTTAATAGGACCATTAGACATATATGCGACCTTGATCAAGTAAGGAGTCAATCTTGACAAGATTAAAAAAGTAGGACTTTTTTGGTTGGAATAGTGAAAGCAAATATGAACTAAGAAGATGTATAACCTTACAAATTGCATGTGAAGCAATATTGCGTTTGAGTTAACATAATTGTTGATTCTTTGCTCTGATGAACGGATGTAAATATATGTACAGTATGATGAATAAGGTGTAAATATTGTAGATGTATTATATAGAAATTGAATAACAAGTGTGCATTACAAATGAAAATATACACAAAATAAGACGAAAAAATAGTTTTTGATAAACACAGAGTCAATTAAAAAGGCTTCTGTTTGAAAATCAATTGTGTGATTTATGGTGTCAGGGGTATTCCTTTTTGTATTACAAGTTTTGATTCAAACCCCTGTCTCCTGAAAGAATCATCCCCTTCATATAGACAGATTTCAGGGTAGACACCACGTCTACGAGGGAATTGTACAAAAAAAGTAAAAGTATATACATTGAGCAGGATATTTATATGATCCGAGCTTTGAAAACTAGAGGCACACATACCAGTCCCTTAATTGGACTACTCAGATTAGAATTATAGAATTGTTTCTTTCCAAATGCAATTTCGAGTCAGCAGCAAACAAAATAACACCAGTACATTGTATATAAATGTCAGAACCCAAGACCTTAAGTTTCAGAGAAGAAGACATTGAAGAATTCCTAAAAAGACCATCCACACTTAATCCAGGAACTAAAGCCATTAACCCTAGCCAACAATCCGAGGTTGAGAAAATAACCAGACTTAAAAAGAAACAAATAAGAACCGCACTACATGGGGAAGTCCTCTTTGAACACATGAGAGCAGGAACAATACCAATAGGTCTGCAAGTTAAAAATGTTCCGGTGATTTTCGTTGATCAACCCGAATATTTAGAGGGGTTCAGCCACATAGGAACAAAATGTTCAAGAGATTGGATGTTCCATTCAATTAAAACAGCAGAACGCTTGAGTCTAAAAGAACTTGAATTAATCCAAGAGCTGGAGGAGGCCCTGAAAAACAACACAGCAATTGAGAACGCACAAGCACTACTATGAAAACTACAAAAAGAAAACGAGGTGTTCAAGAAAACAACAGAAGACGCGAAAAAATTCAAACTCCAAAAAGACATCAGTAACTTTTCTGAAATCAAGACCTATCCATACTTAGATAAGGATTTCTATAAACAACCTCAAAACACAGGAGCACTACGCACATACGGAGGAAGAAGCAGAAGACAATTTCTGACCTTTTCAGACGCTTCATCGTCGTCAGAGAGTTCAGGCGACACTACTCCATCAACAAGTGCAGCCACAAACCAACAGGGACAAAACTACCAATCGGCACCTTTTTTAGGCAGAGGAAATCGCCGACCCAGAGGCAGAGCAAGATGGTACAATCCACAACCAGGACAAATCACGACGAGGAGCAATGTTTACCGTTGGTGATGATAGAAGAAAGTCCTATCTACAATATATCGGAGTACGAATTATCACCGCAAGAAATGAATGTGCTACGAAGAGGGCTGTCATTTATACCCACAGTAAGACCAGATTTAAGACTGACCAAATTAGAAATTATCCAACTGTTTCGAAAAATGAGATTGAAAATATTCTTTGAGGATATACCCAACAATGTGGAGCGCAACTATTCTGGATTAAAAAACCAGTCCACGTTCTTTCCAAATGCTACCAATATGCCGATAGAGCTATTGACTTTTGAGAAAAATGTACTAAGAGATCTGACAAATCTAGAGACTAAAAGAATTTTCACTAAATGGAACATGCCACAACAAGAAAAACTAGCTTTGGAAAATCTAAAAAAGAATGACACAATTATCGTCAAGCCAGCCGATAAAGGCGGGGGAGTGGTGATACTCCAACGTGAAAAATATGAAGCGGAAGTACTTAGGCAACTAAGTGATCAACAATACTACAGAAGAACGGATGAAGACTGGAACAACAAAATAAAGTCCAAACTAGAGACATTAAAGAATATCGGAGAAAAAGAGGGATGGCTATCAAAGAAGGAAGCAAAATTCCTGATTAATGAAAACCCAAGGACACCACTTATGTATATTTTACCCAAGATTCATAAGGACCAAAGGAACCCTCCGGGAAGGCCAATAATATCTGGAGTAAATTCCATACTAGAACGTCCAGCAAAATATGTGGATACCTTCCTAAAACCTCTCGTATCTGACACAACAAGTTACATTAAAGATACCATGCAGGCAATTAACATCCTAGAGCACCACCCATTTGATGAGGAGGAAGAATTTTTTGTCACATTGGACATTGTAAGCCTTTACTCTAATATCAAACAAGAGGCTGGGCTAGAGGTGATGAAAATATTCCTAGAGAAAAGAGATCGCCCACACAATGTGCCAACAGATTTTCTTTTGCAACTGGCAGAAATATGTTTGAAAAATAATTTTTTCACATTTAATGGCAGCAAGTACATTCAAGTCAAGGGCACCGCGATGGGGTGTCCTTTTGCCCCAGAAATGGCTATAATGTTCATGGCAATGTTTGAAGAGAGATGGATCTTCTTCAATAACCCGTATGACGGCCACATCAAAAAGTGGTACCGTTACATAGATGACGTCTTCATGCTATGGCGAGGAAGTGAGGAACATCTATCAGATTTCACCAGATGGTTGAACGACAGGAATCCAGATATACAGTTCACTGTCAACCAGAGCAAAACTGAGATGAACTTCTTAGACCTTCTCATTAAACACGAAGAAGGTCACATATACACGACTCTCTATACTAAAGCCACAGATAGAAACACCTTTTTACATTATGGCAGTTTCCATCAAAGGAATCTAAGAGATAACTTGCCCTTCAGCCAATTTATGAGAATTCACAGGAACTGCACTAAAAAGGAGGATTACTTCATAAATGCCACAATTCTTGTAGAAAAATTACAAACAAGAGGTTATCCCAAAAAACTCCTAAAAAAAGCCATGAAAAGAGCGTGGTATGTACCAAGAGAATCTTTGTTAACTCCAAAAAATAAAGAAGAAAATTCTCCGCTGGTCTGCGTTACAACCTTTTCTGGAATGACAAATGAAATCAAAAAGATCATAAGAAAAAATTGGATTACAGTAAAAAGTATTGAGCAGTTCAAAAATCTGCCTATCTTCGCACTAAAAAGAAATTCAAGTATTAAAGATAAACTTGTAAGAGCAAATACAAACATAAGAAGACAAGATACATCATTAAGATCTATGTTATCGCTACCACCAGTGAAAGGACATAAAAAATGTGGAAATTGTGTTTCATGTGAAAACACCATAGAAGGAACCAAATTCCAATATGGAACAAAATACATTGTCCACGAAGAATTTACAAATTGCAACACGCAAAATGTAATCTATTGCGTGCTATGCCCCTGCAAGAAAGCCTATATAGGCAAAACAAGCCAGCAAATAAGAAAAAGGATCACACAACATAGATCTCGCATCAAGTGTAAAACTCACAATGCACCGATGGTGGCACACTGCATTGAGATGGCACATTCGGAGAAAGATATGAAGTGGACAATACTGAAACACATTGTGGGTAATAACGTGGAAAACATCATGTCCAACTTCGAGGCAAAAATCATTTTATATCTAAATACAATTGAAAATGGATTAAATGAGATGTCAGAACTCTCACACTGTATGTAACCAGATCAGCATTCTAAGGCAGACATACAATTCAAAAATAGCAAGCAACAATAATTAATGAAATTTTTGACCAAAAAAATCAACTCGATATGGAAAATGTGAACAAGGCATCCGGAAGTGTTAATGATATCTCATCCATCGCACATATATGCCATTATGAAACAGCATGAAAGAACTATGCTATGCATAGGAAGAAAAATCACGGAATAAGGACAAGTCCAAGGTGAAAAGACTCCAACTCCCAGCGGCCCGAAAGAAACGTCTCAATGAAAATCACGTCTTACAAACCACGTGACACCAAACACGGAAGTAACCAGCCCAGAAGACGAGGACGCCGAAGGATCGGAAAGGAGACAGATAGTACCGGTAATACGTGCCGAAGGAAAGGAGACGGAGAGCTCGGGGAGCTGCAGTGAAGTGGAGAACAAGAGCCACGATGCAGAAATAAGGTACGAAACCACACCGAAAACCGGGCGACAAGATGAAACGGAAGTCGGGAATAATGCATAATACCCGGAACACAATACGCCGTGCACGCATTGAAAATGACAAGGCGAAAAATAGCCACGATCATCTAGTTGCACAAAGCGCCCAATGCACAATGACAATACCCAGTATTCACTCAGTATTTACCCCAGTTAACGAGTACGTTACCATAAACCAATAACACTAAAGGAGGCCCATTTCCAGATAGATTTAAAACCACTGTCTTTTTACCAACAGCTCAAAAGACAGAAATCGAGTATCAGACCGTCACGCCAAAGGCCACTGAAAGGAAATTGAAACATCGGACATATCGCTCCAATAAGCACACCACACGAGGGGTATGTAATGCAATGGAATATAACTATACATACCAACACAGATGTTGGAAGCTGACTAAATAGTTATTTCTATGACTAAAACAAGTATGTTCTGACTCTCAGGTGACAATTGAGAAACCCGCCCCCTAACAACAAGAAGGCGGGTATGTACATTAAATAAGCCATGGGAAATGACATGTATAATATATACAATGTATTATGAATAATATGTAGATTCGAGTCACTAAAAGAGATATATCTATCATTATCTTTTATAGATATAAAGTTGTCCTACACTACAAAAAAATACAGCCCTGAGGAAGACCTTAATAAAACGTGACAATGAAGGTCCAACACCAATAAGGTCGAAACGCGTCGGCGAGACTTTAAATGTGTATACGATCACAAGTGAATGTGAACAACTTTCCTAACATCTGGTGAACAAAAGACTGATTCCCAGTGACATGTACTATTAATATAAACTCCAAAGTGGTGATTATAATGTTAATAGGACCATTAGACATATATGCGACCTTGATCAAGTAAGGAGTCAATCTTGACAAGATTAAAAAAGTAGGACTTTTTTGGTTGGAATAGTGAAAGCAAATATGAACTAAGAAGATGTATAACCTTACAAATTGCATGTGAAGCAATATTGCGTTTGAGTTAACATAATTGTTGATTCTTTGCTCTGATGAACGGATGTAAATATATGTACAGTATGATGAATAAGGTGTAAATATTGTAGATGTATTATATAGAAATTGAATAACAAGTGTGCATTACAAATGAAAATATACACAAAATAAGACGAAAAAATTGTTTTTGATAAACACAGAGTCAATTAAAAAGGCTTCTGTTTGAAAATCAATTGTGTGATTTATGGTGTCAGGGATATTCCTTTTTGTATTACAAGTTTTGATTCAAACCCCTGTCTCCTGAAAGAATCATCCCCTTCATATAGACACATTCTAATAACGGATCACAGCTGTTGTGGCTTGGTGCCAGGGAAAGCATATCTCGTAAGCGTGACTTCCATGGTCACTTGCTGTATGCAAGCATTGTTTCCAAACGGCCCTGGAGATTCCGAGACGCCGATTTGGCTTCCTTTGAATATCTCTTCTATACAAATTGATACTTTAAGCAGAATGAAGTCTGTGATTTTGCAGACAACAGTGCCCATCACGTCATCAAAAGAAACTTATGATCTCCAAGTTGCAAGGACAACATTGGAGATACATGAACTTTTATCAACAAATTGCCCCGTGCATTTCACAGAAATGCTCAGCCAAATCCTAAATATGTTGGATGCCAGTGGTATCTCAAACGTATTTAAAATAATTTTTTCTGGACTGTTAACACCATTCAAAGCAGTTCTGGGAATTATTCCCAATTATGTCCATTCAGTCTTTGGCGGCCTACCACTAATTTTGGGACTCGTAGCAGGCATTTTATTTTTGAGCCTTCTGCTCCGATATGGCAAGCCAAAACACAGACATGACTCCGGCAAGGATGGAAGAAACGATCCTAGCAATACTCTACCGGGACCGCATAACTAAGGTCCTTGGATTGGCCCGGCTGAGAGATCTGACATGACCTGGTTTCTTTCATTCAGACCTATATGGCAGACCTGCATCTTACCTGTGCTTCGATGTATGCTATGCGGAGAAGAATGCGTGTTAGACACCTGTCTTGCACTACCATCAGCAGTACCAATGGATATCGATACTTTGCTAAGTCCTGTAACGGCTCACGCATCGTGTTGTCCCCAGCGGCTACCAATCCTGATGACGGCATTCGTTGAGACTCCTGCGCTACGACTAGGTGGCGTCAGTGAAGCAAAAAATGAAAGCAGCATCACCCAGGTACAACCTTCTGTGAGCATTGCTGATCCAGACATCAATGATAGCAATCATTCTCATACCTGCCAGGTTAATGCACTATCGAACTTGGTCAAACTGTCACCTGAATATGTAGACCTATTCTTCGAGAGCCTGTCTGATATGATGTTCTCCCCTGAACAGAAACAATGAATTTTAGAAAACAATCCGGCGCACAGCGTTCCCATGAACTCTGAATTCGGCCTTCAGTTTTGATCAACAAAAAATACTAAAAAGCGTATGGAACTCTATTTTCCCGCTCCCCATGAGAATTTTTTTTTGAATCAGACAGTTTTTCAAAATATTTACTTTTTTTCTGGCACACGTACTTTTCTTAAAGTAGAACTATTCATAAAGAACAGAGCTTGTAATTTTAGTAAGATCTAGAGAAAAAACGTTACCTCAAGCCTCTAGCACATTTTACAGCAATTGTATGTATATGTGATGAAATAGTCTTGCCCTTCTTTTCTGTGTAATTTTTTCGCAAAATCGTCAACTGAATATATATGCAAAATTTTTTTGAATGATTACTCTGCTTAAAAACGTACAGTACCTATATTCTCATGTATTTCATATACGCCATTTCAAATGCAAAATGTATTTTGGGGTGGGTAGGAATACACGCGCATCCTATTGCTTTAGTTTTTAGTAATTTGATGGACATAAATTCGTGGAGTGGGTGTTGTGTTCTATCTAGGACCCCGATCAATATTGTGACCTCATGCCCCTATACGGCTATAATCAATAGATATCCCTATAATGGCATAAACGATCAGAGCCATATTTCAGTAACTCGTCTCTGCAGCTCATTACAGTACATGACACAGCAGAAGCCACTTCCTTAGATTCCTAGAGAACACACCAAGTTCTTTCGACAGCTCAAAACCCCCAGCAACCTGGGAAAGCCCCGCTTGCTTTGTTTTGATAAGTAATAGAACTCTTGCGAGCACTGTAAGAACGACCAGTTCTTAGTGACATCTTTATTGACGTCTTATGTCCAAAAACGTACATCAAACTCGGCACTTTTTAGGTATAAATAATACCAACGTTGCCTTAAGCAAACACGGTGGTGGTGAATACTGGAGCAGAACAACTGTCCCTTGCAGAGCCCAGCAGATGCGAGAAGCCCACGGACGCTGCCCCTCCCCCTCCTCCTTGACGCGCTGAGAAAGACGCTGTCTTTTCTCCTGCCGAGAAAACCAGCTCCGGCGTTTCCAGCCTACCCTTGCGGGTAACTGGAATATCGAGTCCTGAGAGGAGATACCAGACCGCCAACATTCTATTCCAGAGGTACGGTGCTGACTAAACCCTTAGAGAGAATTCTTGAAGCAAACCCTCGGCAAAACCAACTTATCTTAAACTGCTACTTACTTACTCCCTCCCACTTATTAGGCTTAGGTCAGGTACACTGGAATAGGCGTAGTTAGAAGCACCAGTTGAGGACGTTAGCCAAATGTATATATGAATGCATATATTTTATTCATTTTAACCATCTTATGGCTAAGAAACCATATCTATGCTTTTACAGTATTATTTCGCAATACTCCTTTTACTGTACGCACTTTTTATAATAACAAGTCTTGCAATTGTGGCAATTCATTTCTCTTGCATGAGAAGGAAGACTGTTCAATAAATAATACCTTTTATTGAAAACGCCCGTCTCTCTATTCTCGGCATAACTGGTGAAAGTAATTCTGCACAACTGACTGAGTGAAATAGCTGTCTATTGTTTCACACGACTCTAGAGATTGACTCTTATTCTGAGGAGCAAAGTAGTCATGTTAATGCGGTTGTTGGAAAACTGAATCCCTTCTTGTCTGAGCCAGGGAAGCTGATCACTTCCTATTCAGTCAAGAAAGTTTCCAGTGACCTCTGAGCTAGCTGGTACAAACCCAATTAAGTCTAACATAGTCAGTAGAGACCTAGAAGACCGCACTCCTACGTCTACACTGCTGTTTATGTTATTCCAATGCGCAGGGCCTATAGGGAAAATAGGAGCTACACTACACTTTCACCTCTCCTGGCACAATATTATAGCTTTGGATTGGTAAAATGCCATCCAAACCAACCTGGAATAAATAAAAGCAGCCCATGACACGTGTTTCGCTCTTACTAGAGTAGATAGATAGATAGATAGATAGATAGATAGATAGATAGATAGATAGATAGATAGATAGATAGATAGATAGATAGATAGATAGATAGATAGATAGATAGATAGATAGATAGATATTTAACTTTTTAGGTTTTGCCTGCACATCACTTGCGCTGAGCTTGCAAAGTCTTTTGTATTAAAAAAAATTATTAAAAGGGGCTTACAGCCCACCTTTACTTTCCATTTGTTTGTTCGCTTGTCATTCTGTTTTCCTTGCTTGCTGTTGGTTGCAGCATGCTATTTTCTGTGTGTTCATCTTTCTCGTTGTATGTTTTCTTATCATTGGAGCTTGGACAAAGTATTCCCTTTGAAATTTTCCTCCTTGTTTTATGGCACTACTATTCTCTGTGATTAAGCATGTTTAGTGAGCACCAATGAAACTACAGAAGGATGCATTCATTTTTGTAGGCACAGCGAGATTAAGTGGTCTTCCCAAAATCAAGAATGTTGGGCGGATGCCGAACATCGAACCCAGTTTATCAGCTCCGTAGTCGGTAACTCTGACCCTTATGCCACATCCTGTCCTGAAAGGACACCATATAATTTCCCTTGCCTCGGTCTCAGTTCCATATTTTTTGATTACGGATACATCACAAAATCTACCCATTTCTTAACACAACAAGCATTGGCAAAGCCAGTAGGTTTTCACTTCTATTGTGTTTAGGTCTTGGCTAGAAAGCGCATGGGCTGTCTTAGAAAGACGCATTGCATTCCATCTGTGGGCTTACAGGCCAGCTTTCTCCTACATTTGGTTAACTTCAGCATCACTCATTTCCTTTGATGCCATTTGTCATGGTATTTGGTCGTCAAGACCTCTTCTTGTGTTTGACCCTCCCATAGCGCATGGACCAAGTACATGTCTTCTAACACTGCTCCCGGTTTGCACAGTTATTTTTTCTTTTTTGTGAAGTATTCCATAGGACGACTTGAGTTTTCAGGCCATCACCCTGGTATACATCACATATACCACTAAAATGCAGGCGCTTGTACATATCACATGCATTTCTTAAAAAGTGGTTAAAGGGGGGGCGTGGCCAAGATGGCGGCGGAGTAGGACGTGATTCTGGTCCCCTCCGGCCCCAGGCCCTACAAAGCATTGTTTAGCGTAGGCCCCGGGAGTCCTCTTCGGCTTCTGGTCGCTCTGAAGACCTTATAGAGCGGTGGCCAGCAGTGGTGTGCTCCCCGACGGCACAGGAGTCCGCCTTCGCGGTACTGGAGTCAGCGGCGGTGCCTGAGCCCGGAGCGGAGCTGGGAGCTGTGGTCCACGGAGGCGGCCCAGGAAGTCTTGGTGTGGTGCCGAGAGCGGAGGCCGGCAAATCCACATGGGCACTGTGGTGGGGTGCCGCAGGGGCCGACCGGCAGCGAGGGGGTGCCTGACCGACGCTGTGTCCTCTGATCCTCGGGCAGGGGTGGAGCCTAACATCCACGAGCGCCCGGAGCCACAACGCGGCCTGCTGCCTAATTGAGGCCGTGGTCTGTGGCCTAGCTAGGGGAGCGGCTGGCGCTGCTCCCGGGACCCGCGCAACTGAGCGGAGATCTGGACCACGCATTGGTGCTGGACTGGGCTTCGGAGGAGTGTAATCGACCCCCGCAGGAGTGTGTGCAACTGGGATGTGGCGGTGAGTGCGGCGGCCTTCGGCTGGTCCCATAAGCGCATGGTTGTCTGGGACATTGGCTGGTGACTGAAACTGGGGCACAAGACGGCGCGATGGCCTAGGCCCCCAGAGGGAAGCAACGCTGCAGAGGAGTGCCGGTGCAGGCAGCGGGTGAGCGCGGCCACTGCCACAGCTATTTGGGGGGTCGGAGAGTCGTGCAGAAGGACATTTGCCACGGGGGGACCCTAACGGCACCATAAAGGAGGCATTCAAGGCGAGCTGGTTTCCCCTCCCCCCCCTTCCTCCAACGCGGGAGTTGAGACCCTGTTAAAGCGCTGGAGCAAGCAGGATCGGACTGCTGAGTGGGACCGCGTGGACCCCCGAGGAAAGTGATCTGGCTAATCGAAGCACCTGCTAGCGTAGGGGGCCACAGGGTTTGATTGGTCCCCTAGCCTTTTGTCTTTCTGGCTGCATTGCGACTGGGCTGCCGCACCGCCCCTGGCTGTTGGAGTGGGGGCTGGAGTTGCGGAGGTTGCCTCCACTGGACCTGGTCTAGCTCCGCCATTGAGGAGAACAGGGGCTGTACCTGGTGACCTGGGCAAAGGGCGAGGGTGTGCGGCAGGGGCCTTGAAGGGATTCTGTCTGGTGGCGGCGGGACACCATTTGTGGTGCCTCCCAGGAAGTCAAGAGGGGCCGCAATGTCTACCGTTTTGCGCAAGGGGAAGAACGGTAAGGATGGCCAACCGAAGAACACCCAGCAGCCAGCGTCCCCTGGCCCGAGTTCCTCTCCTAAGAGGTCAGATGACGAGGCTCCAGTTACCAAAGCCTTCATGACTGACCTCTTCAAGTCCATCAAAGAAGACATCTCGGACCTCCGAGCGCAACTGACGTCTGATCTTCAGGAGGTGCGTAGGGACGTGGACACTGTGGGGGAGAGAGTAGCCACACTAGAGGATCACGATCTCAGCATGGCGAACGACGTCCACCAGCTGCAACAAGACGTGCTGAGGCTCACTGAACAGAATTTGGACCTGCAATCCCATGCGGAAGACTTAGAGAACCGCTCTCGGAGGAATAACATTCGCATACGAGCGGTGCCATGGGATGGCGAAGCGGGTGATCTGCGTGGCTACGTGCAGGACCTCTTCCTTCAGATCCTGGGCGAGGAGGATGGGCAGGAGATTCGGATGGACCGGGTCCACAGAGTTGGTCTACCGCGGAGGGGCGGAGGGCTGCCCCCTGATATCCTCGTATGTGTCCATGATTTTCAGCTCAAGGAGAGAATCCTTATGAAAGCGCAAGACGCTCCTACTTTGCAGTTCCGTGAACACCGCCCGCAGCTCTATCAGGACTTGGCGGCAACAACTCTTCGGAAGCGGCGGGAGTTCAAGCCAGTGACGGCGTTTCTGCGGAACCATAACATTCCTTACTGATGGGGTCATCCATTCCGCATAGTTTTCCGTTGGCAGAATAAGCTGGCACAGATACGTTCGCTGCAGGTGGCAAAGGAACTCCTGGGCATAGAGGATGAGGCTCCAGCTTCGAGGGCGGGCAGCCCATCCCCGAGACGGCAACATCGATCCACCTCTTGGCACAGAGTGGGGTCAACATTGGGTCGCGGGCGGCCTGATCGAGCAACCAGCTTATAGGATAGGGGAGATGCAGTGGCCTCCGTTGTTTCAGCAACACTGATGTCTTCACAGCAGAGCTCCGGGCGGCCTGACTTGAAAGCTGCGGGCCTGAGGGCGCCGGAGGGGCCCGTGTTCTCTGGTTCCGTGGGTATGCAGGTACTTTGTGAGAAGACACCCCGGACCGAGGCCTTGGGAGTCCCACATGGGGTCTCCCGTCCCCCTCCCAGTGACTACACGGTGCGCTGCACTGATCTGGGACTCTTCGTTGAGAATGCTAAGTATCTCTGTTTGTTTTTGAATTGGGGTTTGGTTTGGGGGAAGGACACAGGGGGTGTTGGGGGGCCTTGTTAAGAAGGGGTTGGGTGGGGCGGAGGGTGGTGGTGCCTGGTGTGACTGTATGGTATGCTTTTTTCTCTCTGCGGCTAGATTCCTGGGGCTCTTGGATGGCGGGCCTTCCTGGGATATTATCGACTGGATGGATGTTGTTTCTGATCTTGAATTATCGGACTCTGAAAGGGATACAAGGTTCTGTGGGGACCTGGTGGTGAGGGGAATGCCGGACCAAGCAAATTTGTTTCCTAGGGGGTGGTGGGGCGGGAAGGTATTTGCATTGACTAGCCGGGGGTGGGTGTTGGAATCCCCTTATGCCGCTTAGTATTGGGACATGGAATGTCAAGGGTCTTAACTCCCCGCAGAAGCGCCAAAGGATTTGGAAATATGTTATTGATCATCACCTGGATATTGTGGGACTCCAGGAGACCCACCTAGCGCATAAGGATGAACTCCGGCTGCGCCATAAACACTTCCCGCTGATCTATAGGGCGTCTGCCTCCACCAAACATAGAGGGGTAGCGCTTCTCTTCTGAGCGTCTCTGCACTTTCAGCCTTTGGGGATTAGCTGTGACAAGGAAGGAAGGTGGCTTATGGTCAAAGGGGTGCTCGGTGGAGTGACATGTACGTTTGTGGTGGTGTATGTCCCCAACTCGGGGCTGAATGCCTTTCTCCGGGACCTGTTGGACAGGGCAGGGGACTTTGCTGAGGGCCTTGTGGTACTAATGGGTGATTTTAATATGGTTTGGGACGGGGATCTGGAAAGCTCGCGGGCGCAGAGGGCGGGAGCAGGTGTATTTTCCACTGAGACTCAGGGAATGATTGGTGAACTTGGTTTGGTTGATTGCTGGAGCTTCCTGCACCCCCAATCACGCGACTACACGTTCTTCTCCCATGTCCATCACTCCTACTCCAGGCTGGACCATAGTTTTGCGAGCCAGGCACTCCGAGTGGATAACCGAGATTCTAGCGTTTTTCCCCTGTCTGTATCGGATCACAGCTTACTGGTACTAGGGCTGCGCTGGCCGTTCGGGGGGATGGCGTGAAGACTTGGTATTTTCCGCCGGCGCTTGTCTGGGATGACAGCTCCTGCAAGGAACTACGCAAGGCTATAGGGGAGTTTTGGACTCTCAATCCGGCATCGGATACCTCCCTCTTTAACACCTGGGATGCATGTAAGGCCTCCATAAGGGGCACGTGCCTTCACCTTAACGCCAACCTCAATCGGTTGAGACGGAAGGAGCGGGAGGAACTGGAAACGGAGCTGGCTGCCTTGTAGCAGGCCCACAAAGCTAACCCGTCTAGGCTTACTCTGAGACCATTGACTGCGGTAAGGGGTAAGTTGAAGGCCCACTATACCAACCGTGCGGAGTTTACTCTGCTCCGGCTTCGACGCACCTCCTACTCCCAGGGAAATAAGATAGGTAGACATCTGGCGCGTCAACTACGAGATAAGCGGGAAAGGGAATATGTAGGTGGCATCCTGGACCCCTCAGGAACGCTTCATCACGGTGATGCAGATAAGGCACACCTCTTTGGCCGGTTCTATGAGGCACTTTACAAGGGAGACTCCCTTGACCAGGCAGCCCAGGATCGCTTTCTGGCTGACCTCCCCATCCCAAGGGTACCGAAAGAGTGGAACAAGCTCCTAGCGGCCCCTATCTCTAGAGACGAGGTGATGGAGGCTATCAGGGATCTTAAGCTCCACAAAGCTCCTGGCCCGGATGGCTACACGGCGCTGTTCTACAAATCCTTTGCTACGGAGCTCTGCAAATTTTTGGTACCCCTCTTTAACGAAATTTCGACCACAGGCTGCACCGCTGGGCTCCATGGCCGAGGCCAGGATCTCGGGGATCCCTAAACCGGGGAAGGACCCATCCCACTGCTCGTCCTACCGCCAATAGCACTACTCAACATAGATGCCAAGCTATATTCCGCAATACTTGCTCGTAGACTTCGGGATCTGATGCCGGCCATCATTCACCCAGATCAGTCAGGGTTTATTAAGGGGCGTCAAACGCATGATAACCTGAGGAGGGTGATTCACCTCATTGAGAAGGCCACAAGGTTTCGTCTTCCGGCGGTGCTGGTGGGGTTGAATGCGGAGAAGGCCTTTGATCGGGTGGACTGGACCTTCATGTTTCGCACCTTGGAGGCCTTTGGTTTCTCTTACCAATTCATTACCATGATTCGCGCGAACTATAACACCCCTTGCTCCAGGGTGATGGTTAATGGACATCGCTCCGCCGGTTTTGCTCACACCAGGGGTACGAGACAGGGCTGCCCTCTTTCACCTCTGCTCTTTGCCTTAAGCATTGAGCCTCTGGCCATCGCGCTGCGAGAGCAGGAACTGATAAAGGGGCTTCCCTTTTCGGGGGAACAACATAAGATCTCCCTTTTTGCAGACAATGTGCTCCTCTCAGTAGGGGACCCGGCGCAATCTCTGCCGCACATACAAACTCTGCTGTCCAAATTTGAAGACGTAGCCGGCTTCAAAGTTAATTTTGATAAATCTTATATCCTGAACTTGACGCTCTCGCCGGCCTAGGCCGAGCGCTTGCAGTCGCTTACGCCGTTGGCGTGGGCGCCGGCCTCTCTGCTCTATTTAGGGGTCCGACTGACACCTTCTGTTGGCTCCCTATTCGCAGCGAACTTTCCGCCTATGTTATTGGCTGTGCGGAGGGAACTGGACAGGTGGAAGCCGAAATACATTACTTGGCTGGGCAGGATTCATGCCATCAAGATGGTCCTCCTCCCGAAATTTCTGTACCTTTTCCATGCCCTCCCCATACAAATGGAGATGGATTTCTTCCGGCGGCTGAAGACCCTCCTCCTGAAGTTCATCTGGCAGGGTGGACGGGCACGCCTCTCCTATGCGACTCTGAGGCGCCCGAGAGAGGAGGGAGGAGTGGGCCTCCCGGACCTGCACCTGTACTGTAAGGCCGCGCAACTGCGGGTCTTGGTGGAGTGGTCGCAGCAAGAATCTGAAAAACACTGGCTGCACATGGACAGGAGTGTGGCGGGGAGGTCGATCTGGGACCTGGCCTGGAAACCCAAGCCAGATAGGCCTAGGAATGCGTACATCAGCACTCCCACAGGCACAGTCTTAAAGGTTTGGGACACAGTTTCAGGGGACGAACGCTGAACGTCGTTCCCCTCCCCCTTCACTCCTCTACACTTTAATCCGGCTTTCCCGCCGGCGCTACAGGAGGAACCCTTTCGGCCTTGGAGAGAGGGCGGCTGTAGGGCCCTTACACATCTTTTCCATGGCACGGAGCCCCTCACCTTCTCTAATTGCATGCAGGATTACGACCTGCCACCCACGGAACACTTCCGGTATGCCCAGCTGATCCACTGGGCAACCTCGCCTGGTCTGAGAGGGGCGGCTACGAGACCACCCTCACCGTTCGAAGCCTTTCTATTGCGGACTGCCACAATGAAGGGAACGATCTCCTTTTTATATAAGCTTTTGCTTGACACAGTGGTCTCTCCACGTCCCCGCTATATGGACCATTGGGAAGGTCAGCTGGGTAGGGACATAGCGGAGACTGAATGGAAGGGTCTCTGGCGGGACATTAAGAACCACAATCACTCGGCAGACCTGAGAGATGCCTATTTCAAAACCATGTTTGATTGGTATCTCTACCCCTCAAAACTTCATCGCATATTCCCGACGACTTCGGATCGCTGCTGGAGGGGCTGTGGCTTACTGGGCGACTTTCGCCACATCTGGTGGGACTGTCCAGTCATTAGACATTTTTGGACCGAAATTCTATCACATATCAAAGACATGTTGGGGTATCCGATTCCAGATTCCCTGTCCTTTGTTGTCTTGGGTCTCCGAGATCCGCTATCGGAACATCAGATGAAGGCAGACAAACAAATTATGTGGCTGTGTTTGGGGGCGGCTAAATTAACACTAGCTGCGGCTTGGAAAAAACCAATGGCCCCAGCAATGTCATTATGGCACGCAAAGTTATGGAGACTAATGAGCATGGAGAGAATGGCGGACATCTTTTTGGGCAACTTTAAGAACTTTATGTTCCGCTGGAGGCCTGTAGTCAGATTTTTGTCAAACGGTTTACCATCTGCTGTCTGTCCATCGGCCCTAAGAGCACTTCACCTTTTCCAAGTCTAATTACCCGAATGATATGAGTGAGTGGTGATGAATGAGACTGTGTGCTGGTGCCACCACCTGGGGGGGTGAGGGGGGCTGTGGGGGGGTGGGAGGGGAGCGTAGTTGGGGGGATTTTGTTCTTGTTGCGGCACTGCAAGACTGAGGAAGGACTTTACCCGCTCGGGTATCTCCCGTGACATTTCGTGTAACAGGTCTACCCTTCCTCAGGATAGTTTCCGCAGAGCCATTGAGTGACGCCTGGTGGTTGGAAGTCTTCCCCGCCCTGTCATCACAGACTCTGCTTAGTGTGACTCGCTGGTGCTAGAGGCTTCTAATGGTTGTACTGGATGCTCCAGCGGGGCGCATGTTTGTAATGCTGCAATAATGCCGCTTTTTTTCCTTTCTGTCTGTACTACCTTTATTTCTTTTTTCAAATACAATAAAACCAACTTTTACAAAAAAAAAAAGTGGTTAAAACATGAACAGCACTTGTTTATTTTTGCTGTGCATGATCCGATGGTATTAGAGCTCTCGTTCCATCCACTTTCTTGGCATAGCACAAGCACAACCCAATTGTATTGGAGCACTTTAAGTGCTCACCAATTACATTCCACAATGACTTGTTCATTTTTTGTGGCTAATCCTGCTTCAGTTAAGGTATTTTTTAACCCTTTCATTGTTGCTTCCTCCGCCCTCTCCAATCATTTCTTGTCCATCTCCCCATCGCTCCTGCTTCCCTGCTTGACCCGTCCCCCCACCAGCTCCCATGTTGCTGCTGCTTTTATTATTATCTTTTTTTTTACAATCTGATGGTATTGCACAGCTCGTTCCACCCACTGTCTTGCCATAGTCTTCCATGTACACATACACACATAACACTAAAATGCATATACATAAGCAAATGTATTTCTTAAAAAGTGATTAAAATATGAACAGCACTTGTTTTTATTTTTTTGCATGGAGCACTCGATCCATCCTCCATCTTGCCATAGTACAAACACAAGCCAGTGGTATTGAAGCGCTTTTAGTGCTTATCAGTTACATTTCACAATGACACGTTCATTTTTGTCGCTGATCCTGCTTCAATTAAGGTATTTTCCCCCCTTCATTGGTGCTTCCTCCCGCCCTCTCCTGTTGTTGATTGACATCTCCCCATCCCTTCCTACTTCCCTGCTTGGCCCGTTCCCCCCACTACCTCCCTAGTCACTGCTGCTTTTGTGCTGCTAGACAACATAGCTAAAAGACATTCACATTGACAAGGCAAATAGCTCGGGCATTGCTGAGTCCCCCAGTGCTAAGCCTTTTTTTTTAGCTTTTTGTGATAGTTTGCACTCTAGTCCCTGTAACTTTTTGGTCCATATGAGGTATTCATGCAAAATTTGCGTACTACTCTTCCACCCTCTTAAGGATTCCAACGGTATCCAGGGTTTGTGAATTCCCTGGAGGGGACTGAGAAATTAGCCAAAATTTGGCTACATTATGTTTTTATGGGGGGAATGGAAAAAGGGGGCTGCAGAAGAAAGTGTCTGTCTTTTTTCTCTGCAAATGGTATCAACAAAGGTTTATGGTGCTACAATTACCATATTCCTAGCTTTCAAGAATAGACAGACTTTTGTCAGAAAATCTACATTTTCTACATATTTTTTGCATTTTAGTGGGAAATAGTCTATTTTTCCTATGTTTTGCGCTTTTGACCTCCTTCCAGCAAGTGGTAGAAATAGGTGTGAAGCCTATAATAGATCATGGACAGTTATACATTTCTGAAAAGTGGACAACATTGTGAATTCAGCAAGAGGTTTTTTGTGTAGATCCTTCAATGTTTTCCTGTAGAAAGTAACAGTTGAAATCATAAAATATCGATTTTGTTTTAAAAACAGCCATTTGTGCCGACATTTTCACCTGTAACTTATTCTAACTAAGGAAGATTTTTAAAAGCAATATACTGTTACCTCCGCTTGACCTCTATGGTTGCGGGTATATATAGAGCTTCTACGTTCACCAAGAACTCAAGGTACCCAGAGTCAAGAACTGAGCTGTACCGTGAAAAGGTTTTTCATTGTGTACCGGGTATAGAGCAGTTCATTTGGTAAAATATAAAGAGTGAAACATAGGTATCAAGGAAACCTATATATTTCTGAAATGGTAACACAATATGGAGTTTAGAAGCAGTGGTTATTTGCACATCTCTGAATTTGTGGATAACCATACTAGCATGTGAATTAGAGAGGATTTTTCAAAATGACTTCTTTTTTACACACTGTCTTACATTTGGAAATTAGAAATGTATAGAAAGACAACTTGTAATAACACTTGTTCTACTATTCTGTGTTCCCCTATGTCTCTCGATAAAACAGCACCTCACTTGTGTGGGTAGGCCTAGTGACCGCAACAGGAAACGGGTCAAAACACAATGTGAACATATCACATTTTTACACTGAAAACGGACCAATTTTTTACAATTTACCTACCTGTGGATTTTGCGGCCTAGCTCAACTGACACCTAGGGAAACCTTGTACACCTACACATTTTTTTAAACTAGATACCCAGGGAAAACCAGAAAGAGGTGATTTATGTGGCTCTCACCAGGTTCTGTTACCCAGAATCCCTTGCAAACTTCAAACTTTGTAAAACAAATCACATCTATGGGAAGCCACAAACTTCCATCCACCCAGCATTTCCCCAAGTGTCCTGATAGTGACAGCAACAGGAAACGGGTCAAACCACAACGTGAACAGATCACATTTTTCCAGTGAAAACTGATACCTTTTTCGCAATGGGCCCATCTGTGGATTTGGGAAACTAGCTCAGGCAGCACCTAGGGAAACCTAGCAAACCTGTACATTTTTTTTAAACTAGACATGCAGGTAAATTGCGATTCTCATATTTACATGTTTAGAGAATCTGGATTTCATTAAAGACACGAACGCTGACATTATGCAAAGTCTTTTATTGCAGCCCCAAGCAGCCGCATACATCACAATAGACTAAGCTCTAAAACAGAACAATGGCAACACATAAAGCCCATGAGACAGCAATAATCTGCCTCTTTTAAATGAACAGTCCAAGAAAGGAAGAACTTCAGAAACTTGTAAAATCCAGGTCAAACACAAATGAAGAAGAGTGGAAACGATGAGTAAATGGATGATGGAAGGAAATCCAACGAAGATAATGAAGAGAAGCAGGAATCAAGGATTTTCTGAAAAAGAAATCAGAAAATAAGTTCCGGAGAACAAAATTGCAGAAAGTCAATACAACAAAGAATACATTACAATCAAATGTAATAAACAACAAACCAGTATAGCAAAATATTGCATTTGGAGAAAAAAATATTATAAGCAATAATATCAATAATAACACTCACCACCACCAGAGGGTGGGAAGTAGGGATAATGTCAGCCTCCGTGTCTTTAATGAAATCCAGATTCTCTAAACATGTAAATATGAGAATCGCAATTTCATAACAAGACCGGAGGCTACATTATGCATGTTGGTAGCTTTCTAAAACAACATCAGACATGTGCTCAATAGGTTTACAATAATGACGAGCAAATGTACTTGCATTAGACCAATGCGCTGCCTTAAGGATGTCATCTAACTTACCTCCAGACCAGAGAGACTTACTGGCCATAGCACCGCTTAAGGAATGAGCTTGAAATTTATGTAAATCAACACCAGCAAGACTCATAGCAGTTTTGATCCACCTAGCAATAGAAGTGGAGGAAATACCTTTATGGGGTTTAACAAAAGAAATTAGCATTACTCCATCCCCTAATCAAATCTGTATTGAGGGGGTACCGTGAAGGTGGCATTCCTCTGAGAAATCAAGTATCCTTGTAAGGGGGCCAAGGACATCCAATAGGCAGTCCTGGCAGCCATTAAACGATTTTTCTAGTCCTTTCCTGGGATCGCGCCCCAGCCTGAAGAGGAACTTAATCAGTTCTGGATCTAGATTAGGGGTATAACATGCCTTTTCATCAATGGAGGGTCTAGAACACTCCGCCCTTAGTATATTTCTCATCTCCCTTTCAAGAGGGAAACGTATCCATTTCTTAATAAACTTTGAGACATGCTCTTGGGGACACCATTGCGATGAACGCGGGTGTTTTAAATTCAGAGGGGAGAACATTTCTTCCCCTAAGGGGTCTAGAATACTGTCTTTTGAGGAGGAAGGGGGTTCATCCTCCGTTTCGAATAGGCCAACATCCTCAAAATCAAGGTCCAGAACGTACTCTTCTGGATCAGCAGAAATGTCATCATTCGAGTCCCCTGTATAGTTCTGAGCACCATAAGATAGAGAGCCGCTGAGGGCATCCGAGATGTTTGGGCCGCGAAGGGCACCCAAAGGTAACTTGTCGCTAGGGACAGCCTTATTAGTTGAGGTGCGAAGACCTCCAGGTTGTTTTGAGGTGCTAAGACCACCAATATTGTTAGAGGTGCTAGGACCCCCTGTGCTCGCTGTGACCTGAGGAGTTGTATAATTAGACTTCTTTGTGCGTTTGCCGCTCGAACTAAGCCATCGCAGGGAGTCTCATCAGAGACCTCTTCCTGAGAGGGAAGGGGTCTTTTATAAGGTGCGACTTGGGCAAGGGTCTCCATCATACAAGACTTCATTTCTCTTTGGATTAGAAGTCGAAATTATTGACTATTAAGATTAGGGAGTGCAGTATTATTTAATTCTGATTCAGAATCAGATACATTTTCCATCTTAAAATTCTTTCCCCTTTTTATTTTAAATTTTTATATGTTAGATAATAATTATTCACCCCCTTTTTTTATTTTTATTTTTTTATATAAATAATATCTTTTTTAAGAGCATATATGGCTGATTATAATCAAGGATTCTAATAACTAAAGCCAATGTATTTTATATATTTGTTATTAAAGACCTTGCGCATATTTTGCTGCGCCTTATCAAGAGCGGTACATGTGGAAACGTATTTTCCAAGAGATTTAGGGGGTCATTAGGATGGAGGATTTTCCGCATCCTCCGGGCCGGCGGAAGCCACTGCCGGCCCGGAGGATGCGGAAAATCCTCTGCGGACCCACCAGGACCCACCGCCACATTAGGATGGCTGGTGGGTCATGGTTTAGGTCCGCAGCTTTTCCGCCGCGGCTGGCTTACAACCGCGGCGGAAAAGCACTAAAATGGCGAAGGTGTCTCTTAGACACCGTCAGCCAGATTAGGATGTGCTTGGGAACATGCTTTTCCGCGGCGGCTTTTCCGCCGTGGAAAAGCATGTGTCACTGCACTGCAGGGGCCCGTTGCGGGCCCCCTAGGTGTAGTGGGGGGTGAGGGGTGCACAAGGGGGGTACCTATGGTACCCCCCTGCATTTGCGTGCACAATGCAGCAGGCACCGCACGGTGCCTGCCGCTTTGTGCACGCAAATGCTGTGCATGCATTTTTAACATTGCTGCGGGTGCAGCTTGAAGCTCCACCCGCAGCAATGTTAAAAATAGAGGATGTGACCGCCACCCTGGCGGTCACATCCTAATCTGCACAGAGGGAACGCCGCAGCCCATGCGGACGTTCCCTCATGCTCTGGGGTCTCGGACGGACTCAAGTCCGTCCGCGATCCTAATGACCCCCTTTTAGGTCCTCCCCAAATAGAAGCCCTTTAGGGTTTGTTGAGGGTTCTTTGTCGGCCAGATCCCCCAATTTTGGATTTATTTTAGTAAGGACAACTGTACATCTCTCAGAATTAATGGAAGCGTTAGCATTCCCCAGGAGGATAATAGCCCTCTGGCTCCAACCTATAATCATTTCAGTATTCAAAGGAGTACCGTTGACGTGAGACTCCTCTGCCGAGTCCAAGATTCTGGCTAGAGGGCCCAGAACGTCCAGGAGACGATCCTGCCATCCCTTAAAGGATTTTTCATCCCCTTTTCTTGGGTCACGCCCAAGTTTGAACAAAACTTTTATAAGCTCTGGGTCCAAATTAGGTGTGTAACAAACCTTATCCTTGAGAGAAGGTCTTGAGCATTCAGCTCTGAGAACGTTCCGGGTCCCCCTGTCAAGCAGATTCCTGAGCCACTTTTTAATAAATTTTGACACATGATCTTGAGGCACCCAGTCAGAACTCCTGGGATGTTTGAGGTTTTGAGGCGAAAGCATTTCCCCCCCCAATGGGTCGAGAATCGCGCCTTTTGAGGGGAAAGGGAGTTCATCCGCAAATTCTTCAAAAGCCTCTTGACCATCGTTAAGATCGAAGACATATTCATCAATAAACTCAGAGGAATTAACGGATATGTCTAGACATCTAGGGAAACCTACCTAACCCAGACATTTCTGAAAGTCTAGACACCGTGGGGATACCAGGGAGGTATGGCTTGTGTGGATCCCCCAATGTTTTCCTAGCCAGAATCCCCTGCAAACCTCATATTTAGCTGAAAAAAACAAATGTTTCCCACATTTCTGTGTGGGAAAGTTGGGAGATCACCAGGTTAACACAAATTTCCTACCACCCAGCGTTCCTCCAGGTCTCCCAGTAAAAAATCTCACTTGTATGGGTGGGCCAAGTAGCCGCGGCAGGAAATGGGCCAATACTTATTGATGAGACAGCAAAATTACCCATCACAAAAAACTTGGTTTTGCAAGGGGCTCCTGTGTTTTGGTCCTGCTTGGTGGCCATCTAGGGAAGCCTAACTAACCCTGACAGCCCGATCTGTCCCCTGGCGGGGGCAGAAAATTGCAAACACAAAAGGCCCCCAATAGGAAGCAACCCTTGCCTAAGGGGTTGCTTCTATTCTGTATAAAAAATCCCTGGTGCTAGTGGGGGCATTACTGCTGCACGATCGTGACACAATCTGAAAAGAACGCTGACCTATGACTGCGCTGCTGAGGTATGTGAGGAATGTGTCAGCAGATAGCAGGAAACAAACTGCCATGCTTCTGCTGCCTGCCAAACAATGCATAGGGATGTGCTGGGACCTGCCAATTTGCGCACAAAGAGGACGGGCCTAAAGATGCAGCGTTCTGCCAGGGGCAGTTGTCAGCCTACTGGGACCTCATGCCTGTCCATTCTCAACCTCAAGACATTTGGGAGCCACTACAAGCTTACTTGCAGCTGCGGGTGGAGGACGAGGCTCATCCCCACTCCCCTGCTCAGAGAGGTCCTGAATAGTACTGCAAATTCAGATCTGAATGACGCTAGAGAATGTGATTATGTTCATCACGTACAACATGAGGAGGCCGGCCACGCCACCCACCTTTTCCCCTTCCCCTCCCATCCCCCTTCCTCTCTATTTGTAGTTTTCTGTGGAACATCCTGGATTTCTGTACACAAAACTTTGTCGAGACAATGTTGGGCTCCTGCTCTAGCAACCGAGATGCACTGGCATTACAGAGCTTAGCTTCCTTTTGATGTTTTTAACACCAAAATGTTTTTTAATAGCATATATGCTTTGTCATACCATCCTGTTGTATTCACAGATGTGTTCAATAAAAAAGAAATGTTTAAACAAGAGGATAAGATCCTTGATTCTGTTAGTTCAGACTTTTTGTTCTCTTTTAAGGTCTTTAAAATTTGTCAGAAAAAATTCCCAAAAAGTCCAACCAGTATAAAGAGTACTGATGTCAGACGCAGACCAAATATAGAAAGCTATCTCTCTCTGTTTAATTCAACACCCCTTTCCCCCTCTGCGGACATATTGATTCACGACTCAGGAGTTGTAGTGGTTATAGGCTCAAGCCATAGGTTGTGGTGGATTCGCAGCCTTCCCGGAAAAAGATGTAACGATCAGGTTAGTCTAGTTTTAGAATTACTAGAACTCTCATTTCCCTAGCTGAGTCCATGTGCACCAGTGATAGTGTTGATGTGACCTCTTGTACCTCACACAGTATCCTTGGGCCAGTGACGCCTCGTTATTGTCTCTTTGTTCTTGTATATCCATGTCCCAGTGCTAGGCTCCCAATATCAGTGTCATTCTGTTATTGTCTCACAGTCAATATAGTGCTGCCAGTGTTGCAATCCTAATATCAGGGTCCTCCTGCAAGTGTCAGTGTCCCCACATTGGGGTCCCTGTTTCATCACATGCACATGTTGCAGTGTGAGTGCTTCTGCATCAGTGTCTCCATGCTAATGTCTCATTCTGAGTGACCCTGAATCGGTGTTGGTGTCTTCAAGCAATTGTCAGATACCCCGTGCAGCTGTTCCTAATTACCTATATCTCAAAGTTAGTGTTTGTGTCAGTTTCCCAGCATCACTGTCTCCTTGTCACTATCTCTATGTGAATATTGTGTCCCAGATGTATGATGGAACAATGCATTCCATTGCAACGCATGTTATTACCACGCATGCGTTACAACGCAAATATCTTTACCATGCATACCCTCTACCACGCATCTTTTTACGAGTATGCCTTTACCACACCACCAACGAATGTCATTGTATAGGCATGTATGTTAAAGGCCTATGAGTGGTGAAGGTTTACCCTGACCCCTACCCCAGCCCCAAAACCAGTCCCCAGAGCTTCCCCAACCCTCTTTAAAAATACCGAACTCTTGCCTCAGTCCTAAAACTAGACCCCAGGGCCACCCCTCTTCTGGGTCCCCAGCATTTTATTTAAATACACAACCCCTGCCCAGAACACCCCACACCCAGTCCCCAGAATTTGTTAATCATACCTGTTCCAGCCCTGAACCCTAAAACCGGACCCCTGCGCATCACCCCAGCCCTTTTCAAAATCACCCTGCCCTAAACCCAGCACCCCCACCCCCTCCCCCCTCCCCTCGGCCCCCAGTCCCTAAAGCCATACCCCAGCCCCTAAAAACAAACACCATCTTAAATCCATTCTCTCCCTGCCCTAGGCCCAATCCCCGTTACCTTAACAGGACGATGTTGGCAACTCTTCTGAGGTGCGGGAGCAGAAGAGAATTAAATGCCATCTACTTAATGTTACCAGCAGCTCGTTCGTGCCTTTTTATGATTGTTCATTTCAGAAATAGTTGCTGGCTTCAGACTTTGACGTGCGTCATTTCCTGAACAGGAAAAAGAAGGGTCACTTCATTTTCTCTAATAACGCTAAGTGCCTTTACCACCGTTATCAGTATGTGCCCTTACCAACAGTACAGTGTATATGCCTTTACCATTCGTATCTTCACAACGTTAATTTGTTGTACAGGCATGCATGGTAAAGACATATATGTTGTAATAAAATGCGTGGTATAGGCAATGCGTGGTAACAGTGCATGCGTTGTAACGCATGCATGGTAAAGGCTCTGCGTGGTACCAGCCACACTCTAATGGCTGTTTTCCCTGTGTCCCCTATGCAAGTGTGAGCCATTGTCTTCATTCCCATGCTACTAGCCAGGAACTAGGATCGCCATATTGGTGACCCAGCATCAGTATCCACGTGGCAGTGTTAGTGGCCCTCTGCCAATGCCTCCATGTCTTGAACCATTCCAACAATGGGTGTCACAAACAAGACAGGTGTGTGCCTGCTGTCCAGTCCCACCCCACATCCTTTTAAAAACATGTCCTTCGATCGGAAGTGTGATCCCAAGAACTAAACAGAGCTGCCCGTAAATGGGCATATATATGTGTTCATGGTGTTGAGGGCCTCATTTGGGTTTGCCGTCCCCACAAATTTTTTCTTAGAAAGGGGACATTAGACACATGAAGTCATCCCACATGCCTCTCGTTTTCACATTTTTGCAGCACGATCCAGGAACTTCTGTTTCAGTTTGCAGACTACAGGTACTTTCCATTATAGCTAAACGGACGTAAAACAGATGCCTGTACATTGTTGATTCTCATGTTCCTTTTCCAAAAAACACGTGACTGATGTACAGCAGATCTGATGTTCCATCCAGCGTTTTCATTTCAGAAACCACCATAACTTAATCATATTTTATCATGGAACGTTTGAAGCAGATTTGCTTATTTTTTCGTCATTTCATCTGCACGTCTATAGTGTGTCTGTCTGTCTATGCAGACAATACCCACACTATTAATTGCCTCACAGTGAACCAAAGGTAGCATAATGTGACCATTATTTCCGGCAGTAGCTATAACCCCCTGAAGTTATGCACACGCTGTACATAACGTTGCTATACACACCCAGATCAGGAAATGACGCACGTCAAAGTCTGAAGCCAGCAACTACTTCTAAAATGAACAATCAGAAAAAGGCACGAACGAGCTGCCGGTAACATTAAGTAGATGGCATTTAATTAAACATATTAAAAAAAGCAAATCTCCAGATGAATACGTCCCCCATCAAAAAAAATCTAAATTGGACAGAGTTAGTATCCCAAGGCACCCTGGCCAAGGCCTTGTATTTATTGTGTGCCCTCTACATGGGTTCCCCGAGGCCTTTGCATTGTACAATTTACATTTCGCACTAGAGGTGTCCCCTTGGGTCGCCTCATTTTAATTAGTGTGAATACGTGAAATCATTACTTTCCCAGCAGCCTACCCAATTTTGAAGCAGTTGATGAGTTTTCTGATCTGACCATGAACCCCTGGCTAGGTTCTCATCAGCTCAATGGAAGACTTATTGAAGTCTTCACATTTTGTAAGTTAGTAAAGTACTGGATCACAGAAACTTTTCCCCTCTGCTGGGTTCCACGGGGTAAGAGTTGTAATTAGTGTGTTGGATGTTGCTCTAGTTCATAGACATTACACAAATATTCTTGCATCTGTCTAAAAATTAAGAAAAAGAAACAGAGTTACGCTAAAGTGCCTCAGGTGGTGCAAAATTATATTGCATCATTAACTGTTGCGCTTTGTACACTAATAAAAAACTCCCAAAAGTTGGCTACATAGATAACTAACTGTATGCTACGCTATGTCGTTTTGTTAATTAATTGCAAGTTAAAAAGTCACAGTGGGACCAAATGATATAATGTGCTTATAGGACTGGCGACAAATGCATCTTATGATAATGGTCAAGAAGCAGCAGTTAGAGCCAGATTTAGAGTTTGGTGGACAAAGTACTTCATCGCAGTTGCAACCCGGAGCGGCTCCTCCGCTAAGGTGGAGAAGCATCACCCACTGCTCTCAGAGCAGTGAAAAAATGAAAAACAAAATGATAATACCATTGTGTCATTTTATTTTTCGTAGCTGCGTGGCTTGGTTAGGGCAGGGCGGGGCTGGGTTGGTGTCATAGGGAGTGGTAGTCACTCACTTAAGTGCGCATGACGGTTTGGCCGGCAGTCTTGGGCTGGCCAAACAGTCATGCACACTTAGCATGATCTCCACTGGTTGTAACGCACAGCCTGGTGGGGAACATGCACAGGCTCACTAGGAACACTAGGGCCCAGATTTATCATAGGATTGTGTTGCCCTTGCATCTTGTAGGGTGACTCAAGGTGTTGGACCTGTCAGCCTTAGGGTTGTCTTGCCCCAAACTTTTTGCCTGTTTGCCTCCAATTTATCTGGTCAGGTTTTGTTTGTTTTACGACTATGGGCACCTTACCAGAGCCAACTAGCACTAACATGCATGTTCAGTCTTCCTAAACTTGATCTGATTAGCTCATCTACAATTGGCATATTTAATTTACTTGCACATCCCTAGTAACGTTCACTATATTTAGCCAGGGCCTCTAGATTAAATGCTACTAGTGGGCCTGCAGCACTGATTGTGCCACACACTTACATAGCCCTTTAAAACATGTCTCAGGCCTTCCACTGAAGAGCCTGTGTGTGCACTTTACACTGCCATGTTAACCTGGCATTTAAAATATCACTGACCAAGCCATAAACCTCCCTTTTATTACATATATGTCACCACTAAGGTAGGGCCTAAGTAGCCCATAGGGCCGGGTGTTATGGAATTAAAAGGCAGGACGTTTATGTTGTACAAGTCCAGGTAGTGAGAAAATTCCAAATTCATTTTCACTGCTGTGTGGCCTACTCCTTTCATAGGTTAACATTAGGGGTTCCTTGTTACACCTAATATGTGTAGTTCCCAATTGGAAGGGGGTGGAGCTGTCGTGTTTAGTACATATAGAATTGTAATGATAAATCATCTTTAATAGTAAATTCAAATTTATCATTACAATTTTTAAAATGCCACTTTCAGAAAGATTGCATATTTCTGCTCTTAGCCCTGGGTGCCTACTGCCTGTCTCAAATAAGCATGTGGGTTTTGTGAAAGCTGGGCCTTGGGCACTCCCTCTAGGCAGCCACAAACAAGGGGAACTTAGGTGTGACTGATGGGCCATCCACATACCTAAAAGCCATCCCGAGCAAGATGGGAGGGAGGAGCTGGGCACAGCCTTACACCTGAATCAGCTGTGTTCTGTCCCCACACAAAGGACTGCTTAACCCCCTATAGTTAGGCTGGAGCCAGGGCAAGAAGGGAGGATTTCTGTGCACTTCAAAGCCCATCTTTGAAGTCTCCCCACTTCAAAGGCAAAACTGTGTATACAAACTGGGCTTCTGACCCTACCAGGAAGGTACACTTCTGGACCTGTAGATACTCTGTCAGGAAGAAGGGCTTCTATGCTGCTGAAGTACTGCCACGTTGCTGGACTTCAGCTCTGGAAGAACTACTCTTCTGCTGTGCTGATCTGCCGGCTGCCTTCCTTGTCTGGGTGAGAATGACTGGACCTACACTACTTCAACCCAGAGTGACTTCAAGGACTTTCCTGCTTGCCTCCTGCTCTAAAGTCTCAGGGAAATCAAAAACTTCCAACAACCCTGCTACAGCACCTGGACTCTGCCATTTGTGAGTCTTGCCCTGTCAAGTGCTGGCAATCCAGTCCTGGTCCCTTAAAAGTGGGCATAAAGTGTTTCTCCAGCAGAAACCCACACATCGACACTGCTGAATTGCTTCGCTGATGGTGTATCGCATCGCTGATGGGGCTACGCATCGCTTCCATTCTGTAAAAATGTTTTACTTTGCACAGCTTTGAGCCAACGCATCACTTACATCCCACGGATTGGCGTCAATGCATCGCCTACTCTTCTTCTCGCTTCCCATCCTCAAATTCACCGCAAACAAATGTACTGTTAACAGCATGCCATGGCTGGTCCTGTATCTTGCCCACGCTCCATCGCGGTCAGCCTGAACATTTGGATTTGACCCATTCTAGCACAACCAGCTTATACTTTTAAGCACTACATTTCAAGAGTTTTAAAAAAATGCATACCTCCGGTTCTACTTATTATGTTGTTGTCGTTTTGGTCTTGTTTTGTTCAATAAAACAAACTCTATTTTTCTAACTAGGTGTGGTATTTCTTTGCAGTGTTTTCACTTTGTTACTGTTTTAAGTGTTGTACAAATACTTTACACATTGCCTCTTAAGTTAAGCCTGACTGCTCTGTGTGAAGCTACTAGGGGGTGAGCACAAGTACATTTAGGGTGTGTATCTGACTAGGCTTGTGTTTCCTGCTCAGACAGGGTACAGACACCTGCAAACCAGAAACCAAAATTCAAACACATCGGCAACGCAATCCTAAACTCAGATTTACCAAGTCATGTAAGCTTCTACCTGTGCCAACCAATTTAAGAAAGTCTCCATTCAATCTTCAATGTGTATGTGAGTTCCTGCACTTCTCTAACTTGCCAACCTGCATCACTATAATGGAAACAAAATTTAAAGGACCCAATATTATGCAAAACCAACCTATTCACATGGACTTTGATGATGTGTAAATAAACTACTCTTCATTACATTAATAAGGGGTAATTCTTTTTTGAAGATTTACCCCACCGGAGCAATTTTACCTGGAAGCCTCCTGGAAAACAAAACAGCAATGTTTACCTAAATATAAAACAGGCACCTGCTTGTGGCACTTTTGGAAATGGTTCCAGCATGGAGACATTAATAGAAAAAAAATTGCTCAAGATTACCAAGATGTTTTGAAACGGCATAGTTGTTGTCTTTCAACCAAGTGGGAAGTAGTTTTAGCAAGAGTTTTTCAATAGAAGGTTATTTGTCCGAGATCACAGTGCTATCTGAAAAGACCCATTGAAGGTTGTTAAAGATTGTTTATACTATGAGTTTGAATAAGATGTGCTACACCTATGTTAAACTTGATTCATAGGTGCTGCTCTTGAAGAGTGATACATGATACTGCTGTTGGGCAGCTTGTCGAGCCCTATTTCAAATCTCCCAAGGCTTGATTTAATACTCTACGCGAGCCGCCCTATGGGCGAGCCATTCCAGAACTCTGTATTTTCAAAGCATTGGCTTCAGCACATTATCTTGATCCATTCTTCACCCAATGCTGGCTTTTATTTATGCCTCTGAAGAGAGCAAGAAAAGACAGAGCACTCAACATCAAGGCAAGCAAACAATGGTTTACTGGTGCCTCCATACCTGTGTCCTGATACCTTTATTAGACAGTTTTTTCCAGCATCCTACAAGTGTTGTCAGAAAGGGGATTTGAACAAAGACCAGAGTCTGTCCTTCGATGCACCATTTCTCACAAGACCTGTGGAAGGCCAGCTCCTCCAAGAAGAGCAAGTAAGAGCGAACTGAGAAATTACAAGAAAAACAAGTATGTGTCAACAGATGCAGACATCAGCCCTGAAGTAAACTGTGATGATTTTACCCAAGCTCTTACATAGCTACCTACACCCACTCAACAACTGCCTACATACCAAAATGCAAAAGCCCCAATTTTCTTCCTCAGATTTGAAAAGGTAAATACTAACAAAGTGTGACACCAGGTAATATGTCTATGATGTACTTGACAAACCTTAATTACTTGACACTCAGTCCCACTACACCTGCTGCACTATTGACAACCATGCTCTTGAGTTCGAGGCTGCTTCAGTGGCGGCTGTCATATTCTTAGGATGGTGAGGCAGGGTGGGGAAGTAAAAACATTAAATAAAATAAATGCAAACACTTACCATGAGGCGCGACGCAGCGTCCTCCTCCACCGGCTGTCCCTCTTCTAGGCAGGCTGGGACCAGGAAACTGCACTAACCAAACCTGGCGCAGCTCTCACTGCACACGAGCAGCCGCAGGATTAGTTGGATCGGCCTCTTTCAGAACTCCTAAGAGTGCTGGAGGCATGTGCTTTCTTTAACCCAGCTATCTAAGACAGCTGGTTTAGAAAACTGCACGTCTGGCTGCCCGTCGCAAAATGGCAGGCCAGACATACGCATTTTAAAGTGCACAACTCCCTGATGCTAGCACTGGGCCCGCCCTGTCCCTCTATTCAGGACAGGTCGGTTGCTCAAAAATAAAACAGTAATAAATAAACTACATTACCGTTTTATTTCTCAGGTATGGCCTGTGGGGCGATGCTCCTCCGCTCAAATGGAGGAGCTGCCCTAGGGCAGCTCACTATTCCAACAAGAGGTCACTATTCCAACAAGAGGGGGAATGGGTTAGACTAGAGCATGCCTGCCTTCCTTATATGCTTGAATCTAGAGAAGTAACGGTACCATAGGTGAATCAGAAGTGTTCTACAGAGTATGAATTGGATTGATCTAATGAAATTGTATCTTGTCTTTCCTAAAATCATTGAAAGTTCCACCAATAGGTTGAAGGACATTTTTTCTATTGTCGATAAACTTACCAACCTGGCAAGAACCCAGCCCAAACCTGAAGCCACACAAGAATTTTGCGACACCCTCAATAAATATTTTCAAGACAAAATTAGAATTATCAAGTCTAGCATTCCAGTTACCCTCCCCACTCCCCATGATGGGATCTATGATGTTACAACGCGTTATTTTACAACGCATGCTGTAACATCGCAACTTTTACAACGCAGGTTCCATTACAACGGATGTCATTACAACGCAGGATATTACATAGCAGATGGTATTACAACGCATACCATTACATCGTAAGTATAGGTAAGTATAATTTATTTTAAAAAATGAAATTAAGTTAATTTTATTAATTTTATTTTACTAATATAATTAAAATAATTTAAAAAATGTAATTAATATAATTTATTTAAATAAGTTTAATTTAATTTTAAATAGGAATTAATGTAATTTAATTAAATTAATATAATTTTATTAATTTAATTTAATAAATATAATAAAATTAATTAATTAAATATAATTAATTAAATTAAATTAATATAATTGTATTAATCTTATCTTTATTTAAATAAGTTTAATTTAATTTTAAATATGAATTAATGTAATTTAATTAAATTAATATAATTTTATTAATTTAATTGAATAAATATAATAAAATTAATTAATTAAATATAATTAATTTAATTTAATTTATATAATTGTATTAATCTTAAAATTGTAATTAATTTCATTTAATAAATTTAATTAATTTTAATTTAATTAATTATTTTAATTTAATTAAAGTCGTACTTTAAAAAAAATAAACCCAAAAAATACCCCTGAACCCCAAAACCCAAACCCAGCCCTAAAACCTAAAAACACCCCTGTACCCCAAACCCCAAACCCTGCCCTAAAACCTAAAAACACCCCTGTACCCCAAAACCCAAACCCTGCCCTAAAACCTAAAAACACCCCTGTACCCCAAAACCCAAACCCTGCCCTAAAACCTAAAAACACCCCTGTACCCCAAAACCCAAACCCTGCCCTGAAACCTAAAAACACCCCTGTACCCCAAAACCCAAACCCTGCCCTAAAACCTAAAAACACCCCTGTACCCCAAAACCCAAACCCTGCCCTGAAACCTAAAAACACGCCTGTACCCCAAAACCCAAACCCTGCCCTGAAACCTAAAAACACCCCTGTACCCCAAAACCCAAACCCTGCCCTAAAACCTAAAAACACCCCTGTACCCCAAAACCCAAACCCTGCCCTAAAACCTAAAAACACCCCTGTACCCCAAAACCCAAACCCTGCCCTAAAACCTAAAAACACCCCTGTACCCCAAAACCCAAACCCTGCCCTGAAACCTAAAAATACCCCTGTACCCCCAAAACCCAAACCCTGCCCTGAAACCTAAAAATACCCCTGTACCCCTAAAACCCAAACCCTGCCCTGAAACCTAAAAACACCCCTGTACCCCAAAACCCAAACCCTGCCCTAAAACCTAAAAATACCCAAACACCCCAAAACAAATACCTCAGTACCCCAAAACATATACTCCTATACTCATACTTATTTTAAAAATTACTTAAATAAATATATTTAATTTATAATATTAAAAAACATAAATAAATATATTTGATAATAATTAATATTAATTAAATTAATTAAATAAAATTAAATAAAATAAAAAAAATTAAATACTTACCAATACTTACGATGTAATGGTATGCGTTGTAATACCATCTGCTATGTAATATCCTGCGTTGTAATGACATCCGTTGTAATGGAACCTGCGTTGTAAAAGCTGCGTTGTAACAGCATTACGACGTAAAAGTTGCGTTGTAACAGTAACGCACCCCCATGATGCCACCTCCTTCTCCAATACTTCCTTCCTTGACTCCTTCCCTCTGCTGGATGTCACGTCCTTGCTCGCTTTGACACCTAGGGTCAAGTCAGGTTCACCTCATGACTGTTGTCCTCCTCAGATCCTAAAAAAGGTGATTACTGCCCTTCCTCTGCCCTTATTGAGTCTTCTCAACAGCTCTCTAGCATCAGGCGTGGTGCCAAGCTCTTTTAAAGATGCTGTGGTGGTACCATTACAAAAGAAGCCAGGCTGGGACCCTACCATACTCTCAAATTATAGGCCTATTTCTCTTTTACCTTATTTAGCGAAAGTCTTGGAAGCTCATGTCACCACTCATCTTTCTAACTTCATCGAGCAGTCGGATTTTCTGGACCCTGTCCAAGCGGGATTTTGTCCAGCCCACTCTAATGAAGCGGTTATTACAGCAGTCCTGGACTCTCTACGCTACAATGCAGACCTAGGCATTCCCCAGGCCCTGGTTCTGCTTGATCTGTCGACCGCGTTTGACACGGTCGACCATGACATCCTTCTCGACCGTGTCAAACTGGCCGGCATACGTGGCCTCGCCCATGACTGGGTTAGGTCTTTCCTTAGCTCCCGCTCTCAATCAGTAGGCCTCCCCCCCTTTTCTTCGTCAAAATTGTATACTACCTGTGGAGTTCCATAGGGCTCCTCCTTATCACCAATTCTGTTCAACATTTACATGTTCCCTCTGTTGAATTTGCTAAAATCATTCAAAGCTAACATCTTCAACTATGCAGACGATCTGCAACTCACCTTCACCATTGATGACTCCCCTGAATCTGTCCTTCAATTTCAATCCACCCTGCTTTTTATAGGTCGGTGGATGGATAGTAACCATCTCAAGCTGAACCCCGGAAAGACAGAATTGGTCCTTTTCGGCAAAAGTAACCTTTTTGGGGACCACATTATTGGCCTTCTAAACTTGGTCCCCCCCCATCTCCATCCAAATCTGTGAAAAGCTTGGGGGTTTTGATTGACGATGAGCTCTCGCTGAGACCTCAGGTTAATGCTATGGTGTCTTCGTGCTTTTTTCAGCTTCGGAAAATAAAGAAGATAAGCCGACTGTTCACCCAATCCGTCTTGACCCAGGTTGTAATGGCCCTGGTGCTGTCGCACTTGGACTATTCCAATGCTATTTACCTCGGCCTCCCGGTCTCTCTTGGCAAGCGTCTGCAGTTGGCTCAGAACCAAGCCGCTAGACTCATCTATCGTCTCCCTCACTGGCAATCTGCTAGACCGCTGCTTAAGCAACTCCATTGGCTTCCTGTTGTACAACGCACTCTTTTTAAAGCTGCCTGCATAACGTTTAAAGCCCTTAATGCTCGCAGCCCCAGGTTCATTCAGGATCTCTTGCCTAAATACATTTCTTCGCTCAACCTCCGGTCTGCCTCTCAAACTCTTCTGATTGTCCCCCGCTTTAAATTCCAACGTAAGGGAGGACGTAGGTTTGCCACGCTTGCTGCCAAGCTGTGGAACACTCTCACCCTGGAGATTCGCTCATATACCACCCTTCTCCAGTTTAGGCAGCAACTCAAGACGTGGCTGTTTGTGCAGACATCAGCTTAATTCTTTGTTTCTTTCTTCCCTGGATTTAATTTCCAGCATTGTTGGTTAGCGCCATGAAACCTTTGGGTGTACGTGCGCTGTACAAATTCTGGATAAGATAAGATAAGATAAGATCTTGTACGATGCTAAAAGATAAAGATATACCATATGTTTACTAGCTCCTAAAATAAACTCTATGCAATAATGATCATGGCTTTTAAGTATCATGATTCCAATTGTGAGTCTGACCACCAAAAATACTGTTTTCACAACCAGTGTATTTTGTACCACTGCCAAGACAGCAGGAGAAAATCTGCCATATTAAGGTATCTCTACCTCTCATATTTTCAGTGGTAAATCTATCTCAACAGGCTGTAGTCAAAGTATTGGGGGTAGTGGCCAATATCTGCAGCAAGATTTCTGCTACCATTCGCAAACACATAAATATACTTATTTTAAGATTTTTCACTGTCCGTACTCATATTTGTCATCTCTTTGAGTTCCTGTGGAGGGTTCCCACATGAGAAAGATTGTCAGTAATCTGATGACACAGAATTTTGATGCTGCATCCACAAATGTGGCGTATTTTTAACTTTTAAAATGATGGATTTTTTTATCATAACAAATGTGTTGTATACACTTAAATGTAAACTGAAAAATAAAGTTTATTAAAAAAAATACGTCAATTAAAAAACATAAAATAATAGCTTGACACAAACAATAGCATCAAGCACATTACATGCAGTATAATTATTCCTAAAACCCAAAAACCTAATAAGGTGCACTAGAACATTAATGCAATCGTATTTTTATTGCATAGCCATCAATCCTTAGTTGAAAAGTGTGGCATCTTATAGGCAAACTTGAGAATTCTCATAAGTCAGCTAATAAAGATATTAGTATGAAATGTTAAAGGATGCCTAGTTGCGTCTTTCACAGTTCTTATTTTAGCTTCTATTAATGAGGCTCACAAATATGTATTTTGCTGACCCATTGATTTTGTACATAAACAGATTATATTTTGAAAGGACTTAGACATATATAAAAGTAAACATGTATAGACTTAAACGTGTAACCTTCATTCATTTAAGCTATAGATAGGATCTTCCACAATCCTTCAGACTGTTTCAATGGGATCTATAGAAGCCTGACTCTCGTGTATTTTATCTTTGTTCCTGCCTCCAGGTGTAAAGCTAGGTATTTTTGTCTGCATACTAAATTGGAGTCTACGGTAAGTTCCACATTTTTGTGTGCCTAATATGTTAGGACACTTTTCTCAAAGCCTCTGTCTTGCAATGTGCTCTCTAAAATATGTTTGAACTCTAGTCGATTCATTGCAGTGAGCAAATCTAATTGCAGGAGTTGGTATTCTTGAATAATATTATCAATCCTGGTTATGTGTAATTCACATTTGTTAGATGATTTTAACATTAGTTCCTTTGATATCATTTGTTTTAAAAAATTGATTGTTGGAACAATATGATGGGTTAGTGATTTTAAAAGTAATTCAAGCCTAATTTTATAATGTTACGTATTCGGGGGTTGTGCTCAGTTCTGTACATCAATCTAGAACCCCCAAAGACCACTAATAGCAAAATGGCCACTGTATTTATAATAATAGCAAATGCAACCTCTGCATGTTGTATATTATAAGACTGCTTATTAGAATACGTGTTTGAATTTGATGTTATCACGGTATTAGGAATGTTAAAGTCATGCGCAGTGTTGTATAGAGCAATGATGCGTGTGTTGTTTGTCTGAATGTGGTCTAACGGACATGTTTGAGTGTTTGGGAAATTGCACAGAAGATCATGAAATAACTGGTAATAAATACACAGGTTAAGACAATTAATTTCCTGGACCTTTAATTTAAGGATATTTTTTGAATAATTACAGCTAGGGCAATTGGCTTTATATATAATTTTATAATGTGGCATAGTAGTGCGAAAGTTTAACAAAGATCATATGTTTGCATAAAAATCTTGCCCTAGACCAGCACTTTTTTAAGTCACGTGCCAGAAGTACATATAGAAGAGACGGAAAAAACTTAGAGTTAATAGCTGTAATTGATGATCTGATGTTTTTTCTTCCTTACATTTTTGCAAATTGCTGATTTTTTATTATATTTGATTTCTGTCACATTGAGAAACTTTGTTCGGACCTGGAAAGTTTGTTATTGATAGTTACTCCAAGGGCATCCTTATTGACTTTGATTTAATTTCCAAGATATTTGTTTGTTGCCTCTACCAATGCAATGATTTTGTTCTTTGTTGAGTTCACAGTAAGCCCATTTGAAGAATTAAATTAATTGAAATAAGACAGTTGCAGTTGTAAGCCACGTGGTGTTGCTGAAAAAAGTAACCCTGATTGTAGGGATTGCATTCTGACCATAGGGCCGACGGGCTTCTCTAGCCAGTAGACCCGCATCAGTCCGTTCCTCACTCATGTGGTCGCACCAACCACATTTTAATGCTGCGGTTTGACCAATGCTTAAGATGTCGGTGGGACCGACAGCGAATGTGCTGTCAGTGTCAGTCCCACGACATCATAATGAGCCCCTCAATTTGCAGAGGGTGAACAGATTCCCCTTTGGAAATCATGTTGGTGACCTCGTTGATCCCTTGGACATTTTCATATACTGGAATCATTTTTATAATAAAATGAGCACCTGTACCGTTAATGAACTTTAACTGCCTTAAATCTTTTTTGCCTATTTTTAAATGGAACAGCAGGGGTGGAAGTCTGCTGTTCTTAGCAGGCTTCCATCCCTGTATTTGTAGCCAGTCACAAGGGGTCGTAAATAGTCTTCACTGTCTCAAACACGAACTGACAAAATTCTGGGGAACCAAAGGTGTCTGTCCTGCCCTATTTAAGAAAAGAGTGATAGTCTGGATGAAGACCAAACTCTGGTTTAAGAGAACACAACAGACTTTCCCTAAACTCTTCAGAGGTCTATCACCACACAGAGGGAAACAATCTACAACAAAAGTGTCCCCGGCAATCTACTCCTTTTTTGGCGTTTGATTTTGCTTCCTTGCATCACACCTCTTTGGCACCCACGGCTGATAGGAGACAGTGCAAGCAAAACTTTACCAACATCTGGAGTCAATTCGATTAATGAACCAATTTGTACTTGTAAAGTGTGGCTTGTCACCTGTAAGGATATCCAGGTGTTTGCTGCTGGCTTCAGTTAAAGAGACAGTCATGAGCCTCTTCCTGAAGTCAGTCAGTGAGGGCGGGGTGCAGAGATGGAGCGAGAGGGTGTTCCAGGCTTTGGTGGTGAGATGGGAGAAGGAGTCTCCTCTGGTGTGGCCTATGCGAGGGATATTTGCAAGGGAAAGGTGTGCGGAGCGGAGGTTCCTGGAGTATCAGTGGAAGTGCAAGCAGGGGTTCATGTAGATGGGTCCTTGGTCGAGGAGGGCTTTGTTGGCACTGGTCAGGAGCTTGAAATGGCATCTCTTCTGGACTGTTAGCCAGGGGAGGTTTTTCAGGTGCTGGGTGATGTGGATTCTCTTGGGCAGGTTAAGGATCAGTCTGGCCGCTGTGTTATGGATCGCCTGGAGTCTTTGCATGAGTTCAGTGGTGGTGCCTGCATAGAGTGCGTTGCTGTAGACCAGTCGGCTGGCAATGTGGGTCTGCGTTATCGTCTTCCTGGTGCTGATGGGGAGCCACTTGAAGATTTTGCGGAGCATGCAGGACGTGTGGAAGCAGGCTGAGGAGATGGTGTTGACCTGACTTTTCATGTAGAATTTGCTGTCAAGGATGATGCCAAAGTTGCAGGCGTGGTCTTTTGACGAGGGGGTACGTCCGAGATCCGACCACCACCAAGAGTCATTCCAGAGAGCGGTGTGCTTAGGGAAGATCAAAACTTCAGTCTTGTCTGTGTTGAGTTTCAGGCAGTTGTCCTTCATCGAGGCTGAGATGTTCTTTATACAGTTATAGAAGTTGGTCTTCGTCGAGGTGGGGTAGGTTGAGAGCGAGAGGATGAGCTGAGTGTCGTGGACGTTGGAGAATATGTTGATGTGTGTTCTGACAATGTCTGCCAGTGGTGCCATGCAGTTATTGAAGAGCGATTTGGGCAGAGGGATGAGCCTTGGAGGATATTCCCAATGGTGTACTTGGCTTGTTATCTGAAGGTAGGGAGGTGGACTTTCTTGGTGCATATGATGAGAAAGGATGCCATCCACCTCAGCACCTCATCTATGATACCAATCTGGCATGGGCAATTGGTGAGCGTTTGGTAGGAGACATTGTTGCAGACGGCTGAGAGGTCATGCAGGATCAGGGCAGCTGATTCTTCTCTGTTGAGTAGGGTGTGTATGTCATCTGTTGAAGCAATCAGAGCTGTCTCATTGCTGTGGTCGTTTCTAGGCCTTATTGCAAAGTGTCCAGTAGGTTGTTTCTCTCCAGGTGTTCATGAGTTGGATGATGATGGCCTTCTATAGGACTTTGGCCGGGAACGGAAACAGCTAGATTAACAGTAGTTCTGGAGCTCTTTGAGGTCTGCCAAGGATGTCTTGAGGAGGGGTCTGACCCCAATGCTTTTCCTGGTGTCAGGAAAGGTGTCTTAGGTTATCGAGGCATTGAGGATGGTCGTGACTTGGCGGCTGATTCCGTCTCTTTTGAGGTTGAAAAGTTGGTGGGGGAAGGCGTCAGTGGGTACTCCTGAGTGGATGGAGTTCATAAGAGTGATTGTGTTCAGTGTGTTGAGTTATTTCCATATGGTAAGTGGGTGGTCAGTGGTGGTGGTCCATCGGAGAAGGTTGGAGGGTTGGGATCTAAGTTTTTATAGATGGTTGTTATCTGGTTGTTCAAGTGGTTGACAAGGGCATTGCAAAGTTCTTGTGATGAGATGGTAGAGTTTTCTTTGACTGACAGGCAGATGAACTCTCTGACGATGGCGAAGAGTTCCCTAGTTTGGTTGGAGTTGGTCTCGATATGGTGGGTCATGGCCTCCTTTTTTTGGCTTTGATTGGTCGGTGGTAGTCGTTGAGGGCTGATTTGAAAGTAGCTCGGCCGGTGTGGTTCCTGCCGGTACGCTATAATCTTTCCAGTTGTTTGCACCTGCATTTTAATGTGCTGAGTTCCGGTGTGTATTTGCCGATATGTTTGGAGGGTCTGTGCATTTGGCCTGGTTTGGTAGGAGCGAATTGGTAAGCAGCATTGGTGATCCAGTCGTTGAAGTACTGTACTACCTGATCCAAGTTGGTGGTGTCTTTGGGCTGTGTGGTTAGGAGGTGTCAGTCCATTGTTCCTAAGTAACCTTGTACCAGCTGCATAAGTATGCTCTGTATTAGATGGAAACAGTGAGGGCAAGTTCAGTGAGGGTGAAGTGTATGATGGAGTGGTCCAATCAGGTGCTTTCTGAGGTATGGCTGTATCTGAATCTGTTGCTGGACGTGAAGAGGTCCAGCCTGTGTCCTGCTTTGTGCATGGGTTCAGTGATCATCTGCTTGAGGTTTATATCATGCAATCTTTCCTGGAGGTCAGTGGAGTTGATTTCAGTGGCGCCGTGTAAGTAGAAGTTGAGGTCTCGCAGGAAAACATAGTGTTCAGATTCTATGGCGAGCTGGGTGTTGAATTCAGTGAAGATGTCACTGAGGCTGATTCGTGGTCCTGGAGGTGTGTACGTGAGGGTCCCCCTGATGGTGGGGTTATCGTTGATGCAGAACTGGAAATTCATGTGTTCCAGGATTTGTATGGTTTCGTCATGGGAGATGGTGCAGGTGATCAATTCCTTGTGTACTATGGCAATGTAACCTCCGTGTCTTTTGGTGCAGTTGCAGTGTTTAATCTTGTAGCCAATTGGTGTTGATGTGGTCATGTTCGGGTCGATGTGGGGGATTAGCCAGTTCTCTGTGATAAAGGTCACATCAGGAGTAAAGGTAGAGATGGACCATGCCCTTTTTGCAGAGTCCCCCCCGGTTGTTTGCCTTCGGTTGCCAAACTCTTGTTTGTTGGCATTAGGACTCTGGCCACTTTTCCACTGCTAACCAATTGTAAAGTGCCTGTGCTCTCTCCCTAAAAGGTGGTGCAATTGGCCTTTACCTGATTGGTACATTTTATTTACTTGTAAGTTCATGGTAAATAGTACTACATGTACCCAGGGTCTGTAAATTAAATGCTACTAGAGATCTGCAGCACTCCATCAACTAAATGTAGCACTTTAAAACATGCCTGCCATTTTGACATGGCAAAATAAAACTTTTGGCAGGCTTAAAGCTTACTTTTTAATACGTATTAGTCACTCGCAAGATATGCCCTAAAGGCTCATAGGGCAGGGTTTATTGTATTTAAAAAGTAGGATGTGTATATACTTATGTTTTACTTGGCCTAACAGTGTAAAATTCCGAAAGTCATTTTTCACTGTTGTAAGGCCTACTTCTCTCATTGACTAAGTCTGGGTTACCTTATTACATTTATTAAATGCTAACTTTAGATTGGGAGCAGATAGAGATATGCTGTTTACACTCAAATGAATTATAATTTAAAATCTTCTTTAATGGTGATATTGGATTTTAATGTTACAATTTTGATAATGCTACTTTAAGAAAGTTGGTGTTATCTTGTCCCAACCATCTGTGACTCCTGCCCGTGTCCTGGGTCATATGACTGTAAATGCCTGTGCTGTTGGGGTTTGTGTATTATTTCTAGACAGTAAAACAAAGGGGGTGTAGGTGTGAACATGATGGTCCATCCTGGCAGGATGCCTGTGGAGGGGCTGGACACAGCTCCACTTACATTTCAAAGGACTATGCCTCCTCCACTCAAAAAGGAACCTGACACGAGGCCTGCACTGACTTTTGTCAGTCACACTCAGTTTGGAGCATTGACATGGAATGAGGAAAGAACTTTCCTGAACCAGATATGGGAGGTAGGACAGGGATTTCACCCCGACCCACTAAGGCTGAGACAAGGTAGAAATATTGGACCTACAGAGTCACTCATCAGAACACTCCTAGACCTGTAGAAGTTACAGAAGAAGAAAGATATGACTTGCTTCCAATCATCCCTGGCTAACCAGAGTTACTTTGAGGCTCATTTGGCTGACTTCCTATGGCAGATACAGGGACACAACAGGCTTCTGCCAATTGAACCTCTCTGGACTTGCAAATGGACCTACCTGAGCCCTGCTGCTGGGCTCTTCTGAAGTGAGTCCTAATCCCAAAAGGTGCCTCCTAGGTCCTGGGCCTTTGGCTGGCATCAGTGGATGCTCACCATGAAAAGAAAGGTGAAAACCATGAAAGTTTGGCTCCTCGTGAGTGTGAACAGGCCCATTCATGCAAAGAATATTCCACTCACCACAACTGCAAATTTGAAGCTGGGTAAAACATGTACTTCACGCCGACAATGACTGTCCACTACGACTGGCAATGCAATACCTGCACTTCAATGTACAGCAACGATAAGCTGAGACTACTCCCAATGTGAAGCTATGGTAAGGACCATCCACAGCACTTGACCTGTTCTTTGCGCTAAGGGACGAGCATTCACAATACCCAACCATCTCTTCGCACTCCAGTGACAACCATTCCACTTGCTCCTTGCAGCCTTGTTAAACTTGAACGGAACTCTTTTTTTGTTTGAATCTTTTAATCGAGTTTTCAAATAGTACAGTGTATACATGGCTCATGTACATGTACAATGCTAGTATTGTATAGTTACAAGGACATTAAATCAAGATTCAATGGTTACAGAAGATAAAACAACGAACTGTAGAAGGAAAAAAGAAACAATAACAAGTCTTACAGCATGAGAAAAAATTAAAAAGAAAAGAGGCAGTGTTGCAGAGCAATGACCTGTAAGATATCTTACATGTGATGGGGAGGGTGGTTCAGCGCAGATGGTCTAGTACATCTAGGGCTGCATTATACATGCGTAACATTTTCCTTCATTCCACTGAGCGCATCTTTTAAATGGTTCCCCAGCACAATGAAGGAAAATGTACTGCATTATGCTGAGTGCACTGCCCTTAGGGTGGCCATAAACTCGCACTGCCCTGGGGGAAGTGCATTCATGTGAAAAATAGAGCAGCAGCTTTGAAGCCGCACCCTGTTTTAACAGTGCAGACGGCAACCTGCCTGCACTTTGAAGCGGGATCAGAGATACCCAACCTACAAGGGGGATGCCTGGGGTCCATGGGATCTCCTTTCCCTCATCCATAGGGCTGCTCTCAGGTGGCACACTGTCAGTGCACCTCCTGAGAGCTTCTTTGCCTCTGCGCCTGCGTCTGTAATACAGTGTGGGTGCAGAGGCAAAGGGATTCCCATATTTGCATGGGGCACACCCCATGCAAATGAGGAAATGCCCCCTGAAGATTTCACTGGTGCTTTATGTGCGCCAGCGCTATAAATATTACAGAAGGGGCAGCACAAGCGTCTACAGCCCCTTTTGTAATACCAAAGTGCCCTGGTGGCGTGCACAGCTAGCGCAAATGCCCGGTGCGCCCCCGGGGCACTTTGTGTAATATGGCCCCTGATGGAGGGCGATTGTCCGAAGAGGTCACGGTGCCCATAAGTATCATACCATCCTCAGATGAGTCACCAGTCATCTAGTATAGTCTCACAACAGAATACAAGAGGGTTTTTATAAAAGCCTCTATTGTCTTCCCTGCGTAAGGCAGTTCTCTTAATCTGAACCTAGGTTTGCATGGAACGTTCCCAGGCATTGACCGCAGGAGCAGTAGGTGATTTCCACCTGTGATTGTTCAAGTGCTTGGCTATTAGGAACCTCAGGTCAATAAAGAAAATAGTGGCTCTGTGTTTTTTATCCGTACATCACAGGACTTAAGAGGCACATCTTCAAAGTATATAGCGTGGGTTGCCCTGTGCAGTACCATGAGCAGACCTCTTCTCGCAGGACTTAGAAGGTAACTTTGCAGCAGGACTAACCGTGTCCCTGTATCTGGCATGTGCTCTACTGCAGCTGGACTTGTGATTTTCCCCCAGTCTAATACAACCAGTTGACCGGGAGTGGCACTTTAATGTGTAATATCTTTGGTTCTACTGATTGGATTCTTGTCATTCTGCCACCATTTTATTTATTAAAATGTACTCTATGCCTCTAAAATGGTTTGAGATTGTTCTTATGCTGTGTTTTTACTTTATACTGTGTGTGTGCTGCATAAATACTTTACACATTGCCTCAAAGTTAAAACTGACTGCCTTTGTGCCAAGATACCAGAGGATTAAGCACAGAATAATTTAGTCACTTTCATTGTTGACCCTACCAAGAGTTGTGGTTGTTGCCTGAGTGGGGCTTCCACCAGTATCCCAATTTTTTACAGAGAGGAGTTACAGCATTGTGTGGTGGGGGTACATAGAATACTATATAAAAAGAAAAATTCCTTTCTGTGTTGGTTACTTTGTATCAGTGACCAAAAGGCCTACACACGAATTACCTTAATTTCGTGTTCAATAGTGACACAGATAATTATTACTACACAACGATAAATCTGCTTTTATCTCTAAAATTTTATTAATTAAAAAGAGAATTTTTGTATCATTAAAAACCTTTCAGTCAATCACATATTATATGGCATTTGTAATCGTGAACTCTGGTACATCTCTCGACAATTCATTTAACAATTCCTGTTAAGGTTTCCAAACAGAGTCTCTAACTCATATACATTAATTAATTCTCCACAGAGGAACAACACAAATCAATATAACATATCGCATTAATAAGAAAACATTGAAAACAGTCCTTTGTCTACGCGTTTCGGTGCTTTCTGATATTTTGACACCTTCTTCAGGACAGACGTATCTTTAAAAACAATATATCTTCTTTCTAAAAAGTGAATACCTACAGTTAGTGTTGTTCAACTTATTAAAATTGCAGGTTATATAGTTGTGTGCATTTTTTTACCATGTCTCTGGTATATTTATATTGTTATTTTGACTGGCATTCTTACTTGAATTTGTATTTGTATTTGAATTTGTTATGTGAATGATTATATCTTGTTTCCACAATCAGGAAAGACCCCGGGTGAGATTTTAGTGCACTTACTTTCAACGGGGAGACTCGTATTTGGGGTGTTCTAGTTTCAGCTTGCGACTTTCAATCTGCGCAGCATATTACAACTGATGCCTGTATGAGTTAACAGATCAGGATTTTTTTGATTAGGTCTGTATTGACATGATACTATTCCTATAAATCGAGCTTTAAATGCATATACAAACCTATGTGGTAGTCGACATGCGGGTCGACAAATTTACACGTTATCCTCGGTCTATATGCCTTAATTAGCAACCGAAACTGCCTCCTATTGTTTAACATTATGGCAGTATCTAGGGGAAGTTAAAGGGCTTCGGCATTCCACAGAAAGCTTTACGTGCCGTGCCCTTCCCTCATTGCGGCTCACCAAATGTGCACGTTATCCTTGATCTGCCCTGTTGTCTAACATTATGACAGTATCTCGGAGTCAGTGAAAGTTAAAGGGCTTCGGCATACTAAAGAAAACTTTGCGTGCCGCGCCCTACCCCCGTTAAGGTTCCTCCGTATTAAGCGTTCTCCTTACCTTGTTTCTTATAGTGGGTAGCATCAAACCCCGTCTGGCTCCCCGAAATGGGGGGTGTTGGAGTTCTACTCTTTTATATGGGCCTGCGTTGCCCGTAATTAGCTGATTGATGATAATTAGCTTAATTTCATTCACACTAACTAGGTGACTTGCGCATTCAAGTTTACGGCGCCATTTTAGTAGTTTTTGCGGTATGTTTCCTATGGTTGCCCTGGTTGCAATGACTCGCAAGAACATGCACCATGATTGTAGTTTATAAACACTAAGATGCCCACTGCAATACGTATATGTTACTGGTATGAATTGTCGGCACCAGTCTTTTTTATTATTTATTATTTATTGTCGGCTATATTACAGCAAATCATCGCGTCTAATATGCGTTAAGATCCCTCCGTTTTAATAGTTTTTACATTGCTTATGTTCAATTGTTACTGGGAATGCTTTGATGGTTATTCCTGTCTGTTATCTATTGTGCCTTACTTTTCTACGTTATTACACGGAGAAACTAAATATTTGTATATCGGCACAGAACTTAATATACCGGACCAGCCGTCTTTATTACATCCTTTCCTGCATCAGATACGTCCTGCTAAAAGCTCCATTTGGGTCGTTTTTGAGTCGTAAATACTCCATTTTCCATGTTTTTATCTTAACCATACACTGTTTTATGTATCGAGCTGCAATTTGTGACAAAACCAATAATTGTCGATCTATACATTATTTCTCAACAGGCATGGAAGTTTCAATAATACACATTATTTCCTTAGGGTATATAGTAGCAATATACAGTACTAAACTCATACAAAAAGGTCCTATTTCCATATATCAATTATGCACATTATGACACAATTGTTAGAGTCTAGTTATTAATGCATTTTTATCAATACACAGTATTAGTCATTATTTTTTAAAACTTTCGAACATATCATATTCTACCCTTCGATTATGACGGCAATACTTAATACTTGGATCATACAGAAGAAAAAGTTCCCTTCATCATCATGTATGCACTGTATGACACAGTTGTTAAGATCCCTTGCCTAGTATATGTTACACAATAAATAATATTAGTCATTTTCGTTGAACTTTCGGATGTAATGTGACATTATATTATATTATTCTGGTACACATTCTTTTGTAAGCTTTTACTCCATATTTTCCAAAGATCAAGCGTTTGGTTTCATTGTGCCTTCCTCCTATCTATTAGGTTCCTGTACATGTTTATTCTCACTGTCTCTTTTTGTATAGCATATTGCTTTTATCACAGTCTTGCTTTAACTCCTTTCGGTCATTTTAATCCTCCATTATCTTATCAATCTGTCCCATTCTTCACGTCCATTAAGTCCTAAATAATATGCTTTAAATTTTGACATAAAAAACTGTTCTCGCTGTTTGCGTTTCTTGTTTTGGTCTCCACCTCGTGTCGATGTTTTAATTTTCTCGAGGATGAACCATTTTATGTCATCAATTCCATGTTTCTCTGCAATCCAATGCTCAACAAGGGGAGCATTTTTCTTTCGATTTTTTAGTGCTGACCGATGTTCGGTGAGTCGCAGGCGCATTTCTCGCCCTGTTTGACCAACGTAGCATTTTTGGCACTGGCAGATTAAGATATACACCACATTGGAGGTTCGACAATTCACATGGTCGTTCATCCAGTGGGATATTCCATTCACTTCCAACCTGTCTGTTTTTATAATATTTTTTTTTTTTTTTTTTTTTTTTTTTGGGGTTCAACCTGCTTTATTGGATTGAAAAGAGTGTAATACACAGCTTGGTCCGCCACAACCCGGAGGCCGGCAGCAAAATGCATGAACAGTACACAGCCAATAGCCGGCATCCCAGGGGCCCGGCGGCGTGTGGGAGAAAAACATACATGATGCTGGTTCTGCAGTCCAGGGAGCAGGTCCGGCAAGGATGAGCAGCAGTTGAACAGGGTTTTTTGCAGTCGAGAGTTGAGAACCCTCTCCTGTATATTTTTTTTTTGTTTCACATACGTATTCCCCTCCAAAACAGTAACCCAGAACTCCCCAACCCAAATTATAACTACGAGGCAATGTGTTGCTTTGTCGAAATACGATTGTAGTGTGGTGCAGCGAGATGGGCCAGTAGGCCGTAGTCCATGGCGGAACTGATGTCCGAGACTGGTATCCTAGCGTGGTATAAGCCTGCCAAGATGTGTCCTATAGGTGCAGAAAAATAAGAAAATCCGGGGTGCCATCTAATCAGAGCACGAGTCGGGCTGGGGATGCAGAAACAAGAGGGGAGTCATACCCGAAGGGAAAGGGGGGCGTGGGCCAGGTTCAAGGCAGGTGATCTAGTCCATACAGGGCGCTGCAGGGGCATGAGAGCGTGTGGGGACTAGGAGAGTCGGACGTCGCAGAGGAAAATCAAGGGGGCTACAATCCGGGAGGGGCGTCCGCGTGCTGGGGGGGGGGGGGTGGGTCGCTCGAGCGTGCATCGTCTTCCGAGTGTGTGAGCAGATAGTGCGTTAACGGTTCCCAAATATCTCTGGGTCTGCAAGAGAGGGGTACCAATTCGGCAAAGGTAGTGTGTTGGTCCTGGCAATATGTTAAGTCCGTAAGCCAGTCCTTAAACTTAGGAGCTCTTCCTCTGCCCCAGCGGCAGGCTACTCGACGTTTGGCTAAGAGTAAGGCAGTGTCAACAAATTTGCGGCTTCCTTTAGGCAGTTGTTTCGTGTGTCCGAGGACGGCGACCAAAGGGTCAGCGGGCATTGCCTCGTCCACCATCTCCGCAATAGCTTCCATAACCAGCTGCCAGTAATGAGCAACCTGGGGGCAGTCCCATGCCAGGTGTAAAAAATCAGCATTGTCAGCACGGCAGCGCTCGCAGCGGTCGTTGTCAGCCAAGCCGAATCTGTGTTTCCGAGCCGGAGTATAGTATACTCTCTGAAGGAATTTGTAATGAATAATTTTCAATCTGCTGCTGGCAGATATGCGAGAAGTAAGCGTGCAGCAGTATTTCCACTGCTCATCAGTGATGTCGATGGCAAGTTCAGCGGACCAGCGCAGCCTGGCACTAGACTCCGGTTCAGGGGCAGTAGTGCGGATCTGACGGTAAAGACCGGATACCAAATGGGACCCGTCCTGTGATTCCAGCAGGAAGTGCAATGGCGTGAGGTTATCAGGTTCGTTGGGATAGTCAGGTAGTATGTCCCGCATCCCCGCGCGTAGCCGAATGTAATAAAAGAGTTCAAGGGAGGTATGCGCTTGTGCTTGAAAGAACTGCTCCTTGGTTTTGAAACTACTCTCATGGAACAGGTCGCCCCAGCAGGTGATGAGCAGTTTGTCACACAATTGACGGAAACCACGTTCCGACAAGAGAGACAGTTGTGGATGATAAGTAAGTGGTAGCTTAGGAGAGTAGGGAAACAGGCATGACAGATGTCTGGCAATGCGGCGCCATGCATCTAATGTGCAGGAAACTGAGGTGTTCGCAGTGGTGATGGACGCTTCAGGACAATGCAGCAGCCCATTGAGTGGTATAGGGTGTACAATCCAGTCTTCCACCGCTATGTGTGGCATGAAAGGAGTCGGAGCAATCCAATGGTAGGCAAAGTGCGCTTGCGCACATTGGTAGTAAGTTTCAAGATCAGGGATGTCGAAGCCGCCTCTATCGTAGGGGAGAGTCAATGTTGACCACTTTAAGCGGGGGGATTTGCCGCCCCAGAATAGTCTGCGCAGCTCCGTGCGGATCTTTCTGAAGAAAAAAGCGCCAGGGTAATAGGGGATGTTAAGGAAAAGATACAGGAAGCGAGGTAGAATTACCATCTTAATGAGTGAGGCTCTACCCGCCATGGAGAGCGGCAGCGTAAGCCATCTGTCCACCGCAGTAGTGAGTTTGGTCATGGCTACACCGTAGTTGGCTCGTATCGTCTCCTCTCTATCACGAGATATTCGAATCCCCAGATATTTAAGATCATCGCTACACCACTCTAGTGGGTAATCGAGAGGGAAGACTTGCACTGCGTCAGTAAGTGGGAAAAACTGCGACTTTGCCCAGTTAATGTGGACACCCGACACCCCTCCGAACATAATGAATTCTCGGAGCAGGGGATTGAGATGTGTCTCGGGATGCTTAACGTATAATGTGATATCATCAGCATATAGGGACACATCTATTTGCCGTTGCAGGCATTGCACTGCACTCTCCCGATGCAGCTGCCGTAAACGACATGCAAGTGGTTCGACCGCAATGGCGAATAGCAGGGGAGAGAGCGGGCATCCCTGCCGGGTGCCCCTAGTGAGTGCAATAGGTGGCGATAGGCGGCCGTTGATCAGCACTCTCGCAGTGGGGTCTGTGTACAAGAGTCGGACCCAAGAAAGAAATAATTTGGGGAAGCCCATGCTGGCTAAAACCGAAAACAGGTAAGGCCATTCGACCGAGTCGAACGCCTTGGTGGCATCCAGGAACACCGCTGCAACAGGGATGTCGGGGTGGACCGTGCGAAGCAAGGCAAAGAGGGTGCGGAGATTATGGGATGTAGAGCGTCCTGCCACAAAGCCCGATTGGTCAGGTAGGACCAGCCTGGTCATAAGAAGCGACAGTCGGGTGGCTAAGACTTTGGCTAGGATCTTGACATCGCAATTTAGGAGGGATAGTGGTCGGTATGAATCACAGGTGGTGGGGCTTTTATCCGGCTTTAGTAGGGAGGTGATGACCACTTCACGCATAGAGCGGGGAAGTATGCCATCAGCTAAGGATTCCGTGAAGACTTCGCGTAGCACCAGCGCCATTATGTCAACGTAGGTTTTATAAAATTCAGCCGGCAGGCCATCAAGTCCCGGCGCCTTGCCATTCTGAAGTGACATGATGGCCTCTCGAACTTCGTCTAATTCAAGAGGAGCTGCAAGAAACTCTCTGTCGCCGTTGCTGAGCCAGCATAGTGCCACCTCAGTGAGGTAGTCAGTGTGTGATGCATGTTCCGCTGCCATTGAGGTATATAGCGAAGAGTAATATGTCGTGAAGGTGGTCAATATTTCTGCCGGGTCCCTGACTACTGTGCCGGTGTCGTCAATGAGCTCGAGTATAGTGTTGTGTACGCGCGATGGTTTAGTGATTGCAGCGAGCACTTTGCCAGGCCTATCACCCTCGCAATATTTCCGAGCCACCCAGTGTTTGCCCCGATATTTCGCCTCCCTAGCTGCCTCCTCTTCAAATTTCCATAGTGTCTCCCTAAAGGTGGCGTGTAGGTGTGGGTCAGAACTTGCGACCATGCAGCGTTCCAGAGCTCGCAAGTCGCGCTCCAGTGCAGTTATGGACTGCAGGATATTACGCAGCACCCCGTGACACTTGGAGATGCAGAAGCCCCTAACAGTGACCTTAAAAGCCTCCCATATGTGTTCTACTGATTCCACAGAACCTTTATTCCTTGGGAAAAACTCAGCTATCTCCTCACCCAACTCAGTACGGAAAACATTGTCCAAAAGCACATCAGGTCGCAGTCGCCACTGAGGACGAGGGCTGTCCCACCCAGGAACGTTGAATTGCATCGACACAGGGCTGTGGTCAGAAAAGGTCCTAGGCAGGTGTTCTACGTTTACCAACTCTGCAATAACCTCTCTATCAACTAGGAAATAGTCGAGACGTGCCCACGTCCCGGTGTGCGAGGTAAAGTGCGTCCCCTCCCGCCCCTGGGTATGCAGGTGTCTCCAGGCATCCAAAAGACCCCCCTCCTCCATAATTCCCTCTAATGTCTCCCTAGATCTGGGCTTGTAGGAGCTGACACCGTCCGCCCTATCCATGTGAGGCACCAGTGCAAGGTTGAAATCTCCACCCCATACAACATGTCTTGCCCCAACGGCCACAATTTCCCCCCACAACATAGAATAAAAGGCTGGAGTGTCAACATTCGGTGCATACATGGACACAAACATATAGACATCGCGGCCTATTCTTCCCCACAGCAAAGCATAACGCCCCTCTTTGTCCACCGCCTCTCCGAGACGATGAAAAGGTACCCCGCGGGCAATGAGTACCGCAACCCCTCTTGCATATGTCGAGTATGAGGAGAAAACACGTGTACCTGCCCATTTTTTCGCAAATGTAGCATCGCCCTGAGCAGGCAGATGTGTCTCCTGTAGCATGACAACTTGCACATGATGTCTGTTCAAATAAGCAATTATATTTCTGCATTTCTTCGCATTGTTGAGACCCCGTACATTCCACGATAAGCATGTCAATCTTGCGCAGGTATTCAATACTGCCATATATACAGCAACTCTATGTATGAGGATGCCCAAGGGGCTCTGGTGACATAGCCACAGCCATACCGCCCAATCTCAAAGGAACACCTTGTCAGCAGATAAATGTACATACTGAGCAACAAATGCCTCGTGAACCCCAGCCCCCCCCCACCCACCCCAGCATCCCAAACATGCCAGTAGCCATGGATCCCCCCCTCATAATCCAACCCCGATCTCCCTTCCAACCTCAACAGCAGTAACAAAAAACACAACCATGAATTGGGGAACACCCAGAAGGGGTAAAGCATAGAGTGCGTACTGCCACCACCTGGCTCTTAGCTCCAGCAGTATACCGCCCTCGGTGGAGACTAAGGCCAAGGGGGTGGTCCTTGGCGTACATTACCACTGGGGTGCAATGACCCTGCGTGTCCAACACTCTCTCAGCACTCCGATGTCCAAAGTCCCATAAGCCTCTGGAGAGGCGGCAGGCGCGACCAGCGCCGTGCGCATACCTTGCACATGCAGCTAGTCTTCTTGTTGTTCCGGGGGCAAATCAGCATTCTCTAGTTCGTCTGCAGGCGCATTCCCGCCCCTGCGTGCCGTCCGCACAGTTTTAAGATAATCCTCTGCCTTCTGCGGGTTAGTAAAGAAACGTTGCTTACCCTGATGAGTGATACGCAGTTTAGCCGGATATAGGAGGGCATAGTCGATTTGGGCCTCCCGCAGCTTTTTCTTTACAGGCAAAAACTTGCGCCTTTCGTCCTGAACCATCTGTGTGAAATCAGGATATATTGAAAAAGTGACCCCATTATATTGCAGCGATTTCTGAGTGCGGGCCGCCCGAAGGGCCGTGTCGCGGTCTCGGTAGTTCAAGAGCCGTGCTATTATAGGCCTAGGAGGTAAGCCAGGCTGGGGCATTGGTGCCAGTGATCGGTGGGCCCTTTCCACTATGAACTGAGGAGAGAAAGCGTCGTCTCCAATGGATCCCCTAAGCAACTTCTCCACATATAGCTCCATTCTGCCTGTGGCTGTGGACTCCGGCACATTCGTTATGCGTATGTTGTTGCGACGGCTGCGCGCCTCCAAATCTTCGTTCTTCGCTGCTATGACGCGCAGTAAATTTTCCATTCTGGTCAATTGCGTCGCATGGGTTGCTGTGGCATCCGTGTTGTCGGATATCCGCTGCTCCGCAGTCGTGATGCGTTCCTCATGCCGGTCCACCTTATGCACAAGGGCATCCAATCGAGCCGTCATCCCATCCACTTTTTCCACAACAGTGGCGAAGCCCTGCCGCATCTCTTGGATTAGATTCGTGAGATCCGCCGCCGGGGCCGGGGGTGGGGGGGCTGTGTGCTGCGGAGAAGACGTGCCAGGCTCCGAGTTCACCGACGTCGTTTTAGTGCCCTTGCGGGCATTGTCGAAGCTCAATTTGGGCTGGCGATGTTCAGGGCGCCCCATGGCTGCTTGCAGCGATGTTCCACAATCCCAGTCAGAAGGGTGCAGGGCAGGTCAAAGAGGAGAAAGCAGCCGGGAGGGAGCAGGAAGGTCCCACCGCAGTGTAGTTTCGTAGCGTGAGACAGGGGAGTCGTCGGCAATCCCAGCCGTCTGTGCCCCCCCAGGCTCCAGCCAGGCAGTAGTGGATGTAGAAGCAAAGACGTGCAGTGTGCCCAGAGGACCCCAGTGGTGTAGGGCTAATCGTGCCGGAGATCCATGCCCTAGAGACCTTACCAGCATCAGTATGACAGGGGCCAGGTCAACAGGATAGGCAGCAACGGTCAGCAGCGATGAGGGCAGTCCCACGAGGATTGCCACACAGCGGGGTATCCCAGGGTCCCCACACCGTAGGGAGCTGCAGCTAACCCTCCATCCGATATTGTCTCCAGGTGTGGCCACGGTGCAGTGACTGTCGGTGAGTGGCACGGCTCGAGGGTGGGTCAGGCCCCAGTCCTCGCCGGTCCATCAGCGCTCTTTGTGCCGGCCAACCATGGCGGCAAGGCGGGAAGCGGCGCAGGCAGGCCGCAAACTCATGCAGGGGCGAGATGAGCAGCCCCCCCCCAGTACCAATAACAAGGATCTGCCAGCGACGGGGGGGGGGGGGGGGCACAGCTCCAGGCAGTGTGGCCAGCCGTCTCCTACCTTCGTAGCAGGGCTTCAGATCGCGGCAGCGAGATGCGGCCTGCAGCCTCGTGGCGATCCCCGGGGTCACGTAGTTGCAGCAGCCGGCCCGGCGCCCTCTCGCGCTCCAGCGGCAGTGTCGGTCAAACTGCCTCCGCCTGTATCTCCGGTCCCGGAGCTCCTAGAGCCGTCAAAGTTGGAGCGAGTGTAGGGAACAATGCAGGACTCAGGATGCGGGTGATTTCAGGATAGTTTAGTGCCTCGTGGTGCAGGATTAATGCAGGATTATGTGCCAAGAAACGGGAGCTGCGCGTCTAGGCAGCCATTCCGTAAGTGCGCCCTCTAGCCTGTTTTTATAATATTTTTACAATGTAAACATGTCCTACAGGGTAGATTGCCCCTAATGGGGGTGTTGTTAACCACATTCCTTTGACTGGCAGTCTTAGGCTCTCTGTATGTTTGCACTAGATGGTTCCTGATGGTTCTATTTCTCCTGTAGGCATAGGTTGGCTTTTCTATTGGTACTGCTCCTATTTTATTCAATATGGACCAATTCTTATTGATCAGATTTTTTACCTTATTACTAAAGCCATTGAAATCGGATACCATTATTATCCCGTTATTTTGTTCTTTTGTTTTTACCGTAGTTTCAAATAGGCTATCGCGGTTGTAATATTTTGCGCGTTTGTACGCCTCTTTTATCAACCGTTTCGGATAGCCTCGCTGTGTCAGCTTTACCTTAAGGTTTTCAGAATGCAGTTCAAAACTTTTTCGGTCACTGCAATTTCGCCTTATTCGCAAGAATTCGCTGTGTCAGCTTTACCTTAAGGTTTTCAGCCTGCAGTTCAAAACTTTTTCTGTCACTGCAATTTCGCCTTATTCGCAAGAATTGACTAAATGGAATGCCATCTTTTTGACATTTGGGGTGGTAACTGGTATGATGGAGTAAGGTATTTCTGTCTGATGGCTTTACAAATAATTCAACATTTAGTATTCCATCTTTTTCATGAATCCTTATGTCTAAGAAATCTACTGATGCTTGACTCTTGGTGGAAGTGAAATTCAAATTAGAATCTCCACAGTTTAGCCACTCCAGAAAATTATTAAGATCCTCTTCTGGACCGTCCCAAATGAAAAAAATATCATCTATAAATCTAGACCAATATTTCACGTTTTCAAAGAAGGGACTCATCTTGTTGTAAATATGTTGGGTTTCAAATTTCCCTACATAAAGGCATGCCAGACTGGGAGCACATGTGGCTCCCATGCTGGCACCTTTTGTCTGGCAATGAAAGTCTTTCCTAAACAGAAAAATATTGTTTTTCAGGATGATATCTATACACTCTATGATGAAGGTATCCTGGGCCGTGAGATCCCCCACTTCACTCCTCAGGATGTCCTCCATCATCCTCACTGTATCTTGCTGCGGGATGTTTGTGTATAAAGCTTCTATATCTAAGCATACCAACCATTGTGTATTTTTGTTGAATGCTATTCCTTCTATTTTGGAATTGATATGTGTGGTATCCTTTATGTACGACGGTAACTGAGCTACCAACGGTTGAATGAAGTGATCCATATATTTACTTAATGGTTCTGTTAACGACTTTATACCAGACACTATGGTATTCCTCCTCACTGATAATGCTGTCTTCTTTTGCAAAATGTACTATATCTCTGACTTTCTTTTTGAGGTTTTCCCAGTCTCTTGCATTAGAAGCCCTATAGTGTGTTTGTTTCGTTTTCTAATAATTTCAGCATTCTCCTGTCATAATCTTCAGTTTTTAGTACCACTATGCTTCCCCCCTTGTCACCTGGTTTTATGGTTATATCATCACAAGTGGACAAGTTTTTTAGTGCTTCTCTCTCTAATTTTGATAAGTTATTTGGTGTCCATGTTTTGGTATCTAGTAATTTTTCTAAACCAATGGTCACTACTTTTTCGAAAGTGTCTACTTCTTGCCCTACCATCCCTATATTAGGTGTCCAGGTGGAAGGCGGTTTAAGGCAAGATTTATTTTCTGTTTCTCTTGGTTCTTTTCCTTTAAAGAACTTTTTTATTCGTACCTTTCTGAATAAATCTCTGACATCCCTTTCTATTTCAAACCTACATCCTTGTGTGCTAGGAGCAAATCCTAATCCTTTTTCTAAGACACTAATTTCATGTACTGTCAGTATTTCATCCGATAAATTTATTATCGGTGCCTTTAGATTTGTGGTCACTATTCCCAGTCCTTGTGACTGCGAGTACGCATGTATGGTCTCCTCATTGTTCCCCCTGTCTGTGGGTTGCCTGTAAACCCCTTCCCCCGCGTCTTGAATCTTCTGGGCTGACGTCTCTGTTGTAGCCCTAAAAAAACTGGTTGGTATTCTCTGTTATTCCCTGATCCTCCCTCTCTTACATTGTTCCTGTTTATGTTCTCACTGTTTCTATCTCCATCTGAGTCTGAGCTATTGTATGAGGTGTCGGAGAAGGTTACATTCTTCTTAAAGTATCTATTTTTGTTGTAAGAAAAATGTTTACCGTTATACTCAGTTGCCGCTGGTTGCTCATAATAATCTTTCTGTATATAGGGGTACACTGATTCAATCTTATAATTGGTGGTATCTTTCCGTAGCTTGTTTGATTTCTTATTAATCATGTATTCCTGGTACCCGCTAAAATCTTCTTGGATCTCATCTAGTATTTTCTTTGCATCTTCTAGGGCCTGCTATCATTAAGTTGTTTCTCTAAAGTTTCTATCTACTCCCTTTCAATTATTACCATGTCTTGAGGTGTCTCTATTATTAGCAACATCCAATCGCGACTGCACCTGTTCGCGATTAACGTCCAACTTTCCTTAAATTTTTCATTTTTAATAAACAGTCCGGGCTCGTTTTTTATTTGAAGTCCTACAGGGATAATCCCCTTTCTACAGTACTGGATGATGAATTCCGAATTGCGGGTAGGGCGCAGCTAGAATTTCTCTTTATTTTCATGGTCTCTAAGACACTGCCACAAAAATAAAGGATATGAGGCAAAGCATGTTGCTATTTAGAACATGCAAACCAACTCTGAGATAAACGGTAACAGAGTGATTGGGCTTAAGAGCATTCCAAATTAATCTCAAAACACAGACACACTTTAAATGAACAGGAGTCTGTGTTTTAAAATATCATATGATCTGGTCTTTATCAAATATAGACCCGAATTTTTATAAGGGGTCATAATACAAAAACGTAAGACCGTTTCTTGTCACTATTAAGGGTGTCAGGTCACAATAGTCAGCCAAGTGATCTCCTTATTCAAATAGACGTGCATTAAAAGTTACATTTATCTTTAGGTAACGAAAAGAAAAAGCAAGCAACCTCGTGAACAAGGGTAAAGACGTAAACACCCAGTAGACCAACCAGCAATTGAAGGAATTTGCACACACAGTCCAGCCACATTCAGGGACTACATAGGTATGTATATGCATTTAAAGCTCGATTTATAGGAATAGTATCATGTCAATACAGACCTAATCAAAAAAATCCTGATCTGTTAACTCATACAGGCATCAGTTGTAATATGCTGCGCAGATTGAAAGTTGCAAGCTGAAACTAGAACACCCCAAATACGAGTCTCCCCGTTGAAAGTAAGTGCACTAAAATCTCACCCGGGGTCTTTCCTGATTGTGGAAACGAGATATAATCATTCAGACAACATTTTTTCTCTATAAATTACAGAAAGTGTGGTTCACATATCTATATTACCACAAGGAGGAAAATAAGAAACTCTTTCGCTGAGAGGTTTAGATTCCCAAGTGAACTAATGACGGCATAACAAATTCAAGTAAAAATGCCAGTCAAAATAACAATATAAATATACCGGAGACACGGTAAAAAAATGCACACAACTAGATAAACTGCAATTTTAATAAGTTGAACAACACTAACTGTATGTATTCACTTTTTTAGAAAGAAGATGTATTGTTTTTAAAGATACTTCTGTCCTGAAGAAGGCGATATATTATATTGATTTGTGTTGTTCCTCTGTGAAGAATTAATTAATGTATATGAGTTAGTGACTCTGTTTGAAAACTGTAACAGGAATTGTTAGATGAATTGTCAAGAGATGTAGCAGAGTTCACGATTACAAATGCCATATAATATGTGATTGACTGAAAGGTTTTTAATGATACAAAAATTCTCTTTTTAATTATTAAAATTTGAGAGATAAAAGCAGATTTATCGTTGTGTAGTAATAATTATCTGTGAAAAAGTGTTATCCTGGTGCACACAAGGTTAATCCAATTTATAAGCAAATTTATCTAGTTCTGATTAGCGCTACTCTGGTCACAAGGCGTCCGGCCCTTGTCTTGAAGTAACTCGAAACGTGGAGTGGGAGGGGGACTCCCTCCTACAACTGAGTGCGCTGTTTTACAACGAAACTCATAGGTTTCTTCTCTGTATTCTACATAATTTCATGCATGAAATGTTCCATATATCACAAATCAGTAGTCCATAATTATTCTCCGTGGTATAGTAATTTTATTTCTCTATTTCTGGCAGATAATTATACCAAGTTTAATAATACATCTTGTAAACCCAATGCATTTCGGGTCTTTTCATCAGACCCTTCATCAGGGGGCTATGGAGTGAAAAGAAACAGGACCTGTTAATTCACCTTGCCAATAAACACAAAATCATACTTTCATTTCATGATTAAATTCAGATTGTTTGAATGATACCACCTTAACTTCAAAACTGTATATATCTCCTAGGTTATACTCGACAAGTGCAGCGTGAAAATCATGACAATCATTACTTCATAGAAACGCTAAGGTAATCATAATGCACAATCTTAGGAACTATGTTAAATAACCTAGTTAAATCGATATGCGCTCTCTGTTCTGTATTACTTACATAAGACCGTCCGGTCTGTTACCCAATTCGGCATCTCTGTGGTTCACGATATTTCGCGCCAACGTGTAGCGTCTACTATGGAGTAAAGTTCCGCACACGTGATCGGAAAGCCTTCCAATCACGGCAGAGTGATACTCGTCATGTGACTAGGTCCGTAATGGCTTCCAGGAAGTATAGAGATTAATCGCGCTAAGGCTAATCTTAACTAAATATATACATGATATAACCTGGAAATATAAGTGGTATCTCTAAATTAAATAAAAACAATGATCTCACAAAAACAATATTCATGCAAACTGATAAATTAAACTGAAAAAAATGAAAAAACGGTACATTCATTCAAGTGGACTGGGAAAACCCAATGAACACTTCAAGGATCACGGATATAGTTCAAACCCATAGCTGTAGTTCTTATAAAAAACATGAATGTTCGATTCTATCATTAAGCCCAATTGGGTGGCTTGAATTAAGTTTTTTAATCCAGTGGTATTCGCATCTAAGTCTTTGCTTAGACGGATCCATGTCGCTGCGTGGGAGGATTCTCTCCAAGACCGTGTATCTTAACTGGGAAATTTGATGTCGTGCTTCAAGCCAGTGGCTTGCAACTGTGGATTTAGAGTTCATGAGTCTAATATTGCTCTTATGTTCGGTTATGCGTGTTTTCACTTTCCTTTCAGTCTGACCTACATAGGTTTTCCCACACGGACATTTAATGGCATACACACAGTTCATAGTATCACATGTACTATTGTGTTTCAATTCAATTTGATGCCCTTTGGTAGGATGAGTGAATTGATTTCCAATGATTACATTGCCGCAATGGGTGCAATTTTGACATTTTTGCATGCCTCGATAGGTCATGGTTAGTTTCTTAGGTGTATTCAACATTTCTTTAATATTCTTGGATCTTTGAAATGCAAAAGTTATGTTTTCTTGATACAGATCTTTTAAATCAGGTTCTTGTTGAATAAGTCTCCAATGTTTATTCACAATTCTTTTGATTTTAGCTGCATCAGTAGAAAATTTCAATACACAAACTGTTTTAGTTTCTTGTGTTTTTACCACTTCTTTCAGCATACTGACTCGAGACTGTTTGGCCACTTTGTTTAATGATGTTTGTAGTACATCATTCGGATATCCTCTTACTTGGTACTTTTTTGTTTGTTCTTGGAAAATTTTTGACAACTCTTCTTCGTTGGAAGTGATTCTTTTTATTCTTATAAATTGCGAAGTAGGAAAATGTTTTTTCAGTGACATTGGATGGAAACTTTGAAACAATAGTGACGAATTTTTGTCTGTTTTCTTGATATGCACATTAGTGGTGATGATGTTATTTGTTATGGACACTTTCATATCGAGGAATGCTATGTTTTGCTCATCTATATTATGGGTGAATTTTATCCTTTCATTACAGGCGTTGAGTGCAATGATGTTATTTTCCAAATCTTCTCTCGCTCCTCTCCATATTATAAATAGGTCATCGATGTACCTTTTGTACAAGATCAAATGGTCTGTCCATGACGGATTCTCCAGAATGTGGTCGGTTTCAAATTTGTTCATAAAAATGTTAGCGTATGAGGGCGCCCCCCCAAAGCCCATAGATGTTCCACTGCTTTGGTTATAGTATTTTCCATTCCATTCAAAGTAACTGCAAAATAATGCAAATTGCATGAGTTGTATGATTAGCAATTTTTGTTCCTCTTGAAGGTTGCTTTTAGTAAGGCTCCATTCTAGTGCCTCTATGCCCTCATTGTGGGGAATAGAGGTGTATAGGGCGGTTACATCTATAGTACATAGTAGATATGTTTCATCCATCTTCAATGCTAACTTTTCCAACATATTCAAGAAAGCTGTCGTGTCTTTAATGTATGTGGCTGAGTTTTGTACAATCGGTTGCAAGAACCTGTCGATGAATTTCCCTATGGGCTCAGAGATAGACCCACACGCGGAGACGATGGGTCTAAATGGCGGATTGTTCACATTTTTGTGTATCTTGGGTGTCATATACAGTTTTGGTCTTCTTGGATGTTTAATTTCTAGAAACTGTTTGGTTTTGTCATTTATCCACTTCATATCATGGGCATGATTAATGATCTTTTTTAGAATTTGTTGGTATTCCTGAGTGGGATCCGATTCTAGTGGAAGATATATATCCGGGTTATTCACATGGTCATTCACATTTTTAGTATAAAAATCCGTGTCCATGACCACAAGGGCCCCTCCCTTGTCTGCCTTTTGGAATGTCAATTGTTTGTCGTTGGCTAAATTTTTCAATGTGTTCCATTCTCTAGTTGTGAGGTTACTTCTTTTAGGTTTGCTGTAGGTTATCTGTTGTACATCTGTGAGTACTGATCTCTTTTCTACTGATGCAGCTAAATCAAAAGAATTGTGAATAAACATTGGAGACTTATTCAACAAGAACCTGATTTAAAAGATCTGTATCAAGAAAACATAACTTTTGCATTTCAAAGATCCAAGAATATTAAAGAAATGTTGAATACACCTAAGAAACTAACCATGACCTATCGAGGCATGCAAAAATGTCAAAATTGCACCCATTGCGGCAATGTAATCATTGGAAATCAATTCACTCATCCTACCAAAGGGCATCAAATTGAATTGAAACACAATAGTACATGTGATACTATGAACTGTGTGTATGCCATTAAATGTCCATGTGGGAAAACCTATGTAGGTCAGACTGAAAGGAAAGTGAAAACACGCATAACCGAACATAAGAGCAATATTAGACTCATGAACTCTAAATCCACAGTTGCAAGCCACTGGCTTGAAGCACGACATCAAATTTCCCAGTTAAGATACACGGTCTTGGAGAGAATCCTCCCACGCAGCGACATGGATCCGTCTAAGCAAAGACTTAGATGCGAATACCACTGAATTAAAAAACTTAATTCAAGCCACCCAATTGGGCTTAATGATAGAATCGAACATTCATGTTTTTTATAAGAACTACAGCTATGGGTTTGAACTATATCCGTGATCCTTGAAGTGTTCATTGGGTTTTCCCAGTCCACTTGAATGAATGTACCGTTTTTTCATTTTTTTCAGTTTAATTTATCAGTTTGCATGAATATTGTTTTTGTGAGATCATTGTTTTTATTTAATTTAGAGATACCACTTATATTTCCAGGTTATATCATGTATATATTTAGTTAAGATTAGCCTTAGCGCGATTAATCTCTATACTTCCTGGAAGCCATTACGGACCTAGTCACATGACGAGTATCACTCTGCCGTGATTGGAAGGCTTTCCGATCACGTGTGCGGAACTTTACTCCATAGTAGACGCTACACGTTGGCGCGAAATATCGTGAACCACAGAGATGCCGAATTGGGTAACAGACCGGACGGTCTTATGTAAGTAATACAGAACAGAGAGCGCATATCGATTTAACTAGGTTATTTAACATAGTTCCTAAGATTGTGCATTATGATTACCTTAGCGTTTCTATGAAGTAATGATTGTCATGATTTTCACGCTGCACTTGTCGAGTATAACCTAGGAGATATATACAGTTTTGAAGTTAAGGTGGTATCATTCAAACAATCTGAATTTAATCATGAAATGAAAGTATGATTTTGTGTTTATTGGCAAGGTGAATTAACAGGTCCTGTTTCTTTTCACTCCATAGCCCCCTGATGAAGGGTCTGATGAAAAGACCCGAAATGCATTGGGTTTACAAGATGTATTATTAAACTTGGTATAATTATCTGCCAGAAATTGAGAAATAAAATTACTATACCACGGAGAATAATTATGGACTACTGATTTGTGATATATGGAACATTTCATGCATGAAATTATGTAGAATACAGAGAAGAAACCTATGAGTTTCGTTGCAAAACAGCGCACTCAGTTGTAGGAGGGAGTCCCCCTCCCACTCCACGTTTCGAGTAATAATTATCTGTGTCACTATTGAACACGAAATTAAGGTAATTCGTGTGTAGGCCTTTTGGTCACTGATACAAAGTAACCAACACAGAAAGGAATTTTTCTTTTTATATTGTTGATACCCGGTCCTTTCTGGTCTCTGGGAAACTCTCTTTTTTTAGAAAGTGGTACATAGAATACCCCAGATACTTTGAGGTGACAGTGTTAAGGGTGAGACTAAAAGTATACTTATGTTCTCTTCTATAGAACAGAGATATAGATTACTAAAATCAGGAATAAAGATGGTAAAGTGGAGATAGCTAAAGATAGGCTTCTTTTCATTCCTGGCCTTAGTCCTGAAGAGCTGACCACAGAGAGACGCGTAGGAAAGGTAAAGCACAGATTGATGTAAAGGAAATTATATGTTCCCAAATAAATGGGCGCAGCAAAAAATTACACTATTAACTTAATTTTCAATTAAAGATACGGGTAATTTGGATACATTCATTTATATGAACATTATTTTTAAACCTTTATTAACAAAAAAACATTAAATTACATGTGTTTATTATGCATTAATAATTGTTAAAAGTGATGTTTAGAAATAATTAGGAGTAATTTAAATGTATTTAATAAAAAATATTACATGCATTTTAAAATATATATATATTTTTAATATTAAATCAAAATAATGTATGGTTTTAACTGTTTTAAATACTGTAATTCAATTTAAAATTATTTCCCATGGAGTTTTACTTCAAGTCCCAATTGCTATTATTTTCTATGGGAGGTGTTGCAGTATCAGTGGTTGGCTAAGTGTGGTACTGGACTTATTCCTGCTCCTTTTTGGCTGTAGTAACTTTACAGCCATACATTTGGGACCACGCTCTGTTTCGGGTGGTGGAGACATGTACGTCCACACTTTTGATTAACAGTACACTTGTAAATGGTGAATAATACAAAGTGGTAAAGTTACTGCTTTGTTCTCTTACTTAAGTGAGAGTCAACTTGAACGTGTAAGCTTACCTTTGTGAATAGGACCTTAGTGCCCTGAGTCAGCACAGTACAAACATAATCTTTCCGTTCTTCTCCGATCTTTTTCAGCTTTGGAAAGAGAACAGTGAGGTGTGCCTATTTCCATAGGTTCTTCAGGTCAAAAGGACTAGCAGACCCCAAAGCTAATTTGACATCTCTGGATTAATAAGTGGGGGACCATATCCAACTCATTTTCTTCCTCTTTCTGCATTTGTTATTCCTCTGCAACAATCGGTGTTCGATAGTCAATGCTATTTGAATTACCTGGGAGAGACTGGGAGGATGTGGAGATCTCATAAATTAGTCCTTAGTCTCATCTTTTAGGACCAAGGGGGTTCTTTCTTCCCAGGTGGTCAGTGGGTAACTTATAGAACTGAGTCATGTAGGAGAAAGCATCCAAATTTCCCTGAGAGATGTCACACAGTACTTTTTCCACAGAAAGCTGAACGTTGAGTAATGTTTTAGCAGGGTTCATCTGTAGACACAATGGTTGTCCCCCAAGAAAAGAACACTCCAGGCAAGAAGCTAATAAGATGCCTGCCCTAGATCTATCTGATGCAAATTCGACAGCACTAACTGCAAAATGCAATGTAGATTCACCTAAAAAGTCTTACAACTTAGTGGGGTCTCCAGAAAAATGGTGTGAACTAGAACTCTTCCCCAGAAAGTCTCCCATTGGAATATTGAAAACTTGTTTTAAGACCACATTCTTTGCGTGGACCTCAATCAACTCTTGGTTCTATAGAGCAGCGGCCAAACCCATGGTATTCTCGGCTGAATACTTTTGTTGATTTCGGAACCAGTGACTGTGACTGTGGATGAGATGGTGCTTCATTTTGTATTTACCAAACATGTGTGAGGTAGGACAACACCCTCCAGAAGCATCTTTGCTCCACACTAATTAAACATACAATGAGCTGCAGCATAAAAGAGCTGGTGTCTTCTGGAAGGAATCCCAAGACTGGAAGAAAGGCCTCAAAGTCATACAACCTCCAGCAAAGATGTCGGCCAGAATAGCAATCTCTGAGATAAAACTGATAAGCCAGGAATGGTGGATCAAGAAGCTCAGAGAAAACTCATAAATAAGCCTGATGAAAATAGTGCTGTGCATTCCTCCAATACAGTGCAACAAGGACAAAAATTAGGAACAAACATCAAGACATGGAGAGATTGAGGAACCATTCGAAAAATCAAACTTCAACAATGTTGTGATGCAGTGAAAACAATTCTTCACCTCCTTACATAAGGTTAAACAGGATACGAGAGTGCGGAAAAAATGCATGAATTAGGACGAGGGCATTTTTTGCAATATTGAACGATATCACATGTGACCAGCGAGCTGTGGGCATCATTTCCAGAGGAGCCACCAACAACAAGAGTGCCCCAAGTTATGCTGTGTATGGCACAGGGTAGGCGCCTAATCTCCCATATGTATCAGGCACTTAGGGAGAACTTGGAAGCCCCGGCCCAACTGGTCCTGGCATGCTGGGAAAAAGCTCTAGGTGAGCCCCTATCGGATCGGGCGTGGATTAAGGTACATGAGGGAGTTAAGGGAGTGAGCTCTTACCCGCGGTTCAAATTGGTTCAATATAATTATATACATCAAACATACCTCTCCCCAAAAACACTAAGTAAAATATTTCCGTCCCGAACAGCCGAATGTCCCAGATGTAAAGAGGGGGAGGCAGATTTTCTACATGTGTTATGGCAGTTCCCGGTCATAGCCTCCTACTGGACTGAAATCCTAGGTAAACTGGAAAAGGACACAGGAAGGAAAATTCCCAAAGAAATGAAGATAGTGGTGTTGGGACTATTACCTACCCCCAAAAACAAGAAGTTAAGCAGGAGATTAGTAATGCTAGGCCTTATATTTGCAAAAAGACGAATTGCGATATCTGGAGGAGCCCCAATCGACCTCACAGAAAAATGTGGCTAGGGGACTTATGTGAATGGGTGACAGCAGAAGCAATACGTATGAAAAAGGTCAGGCACGACAAAAAGTTAGAAGATGACTTAACAGCATGGACAGCAATGATAGAGACATTACGGGCATGCAAGCAACAATAGCAACACCTACCAAATATACCCACAAAATAACACAAACATATTGGTGTGAGAGGAAATCGGAACACAACACTAAAATGGGAAACAAGTGACAAAATAAAATTATAACTAAAACCTAGTAATACTACGGTGAGAGGTCTACGGAGCTAAGTGGGGTTAGAGGGTGGGGGAGGGGGGAAACATTAAGTTAAGGAAATGGAAAAGTTTGATGTTGATAATAATGGTTGTATGTGCTAGCACCGAAATACGAGTTGGAAACATTGAACTGTAAAGTACTATGCTGAATAATATGCATAGAATGCTTATGAATCCTAAAATTATACAAGGACTAAACAAGGGTCGGGCGTGGCTTATGTAGGCAGTAGCGACCCCCGGTCTCCTCCGCGGCAGCCCTCCGTAAACAATGATCCTGACCATCAGATTCGGAACCCAGCACCACATTCTGTGACTGAATGTCCGGTGCCCCTCCTGAGTGCTCTTACTGACGACGGCGGGGGCAATAAGAGGCTGAACAGGGTTTTATTCCCCCCCTCCCTGCACACCACAGCCTCGGGCAACAAGATTGCGTCCTCGCCCTGTGAGACGGATGTATGACGTTACAACGCATACTTTTACCACGCATACCTTTACAACGCGGTTTTTACAACGCATACCATTACAACGCATAGCGCTTTGGGGTGCTGGATAGTGAATAGTTTAATTTACTATTCCAACTCCAGTCCACGTGGACACTAGGGAAGGTGTTGGATAGTAAATTAAACGTATTCCCTATCCTAGAGCGCCCCCCAGCACAATGCGTTGTAATAGTTTGCGTTGTAATGACTGCGTTGTAATGGTAGTGCGTGGTAAAAGATTTGTTGTAAAGGTTGTATACCCTGTGAGACTGGCGCCTGGCGGCGATTGAGACCGGTGACCGCCCCGGGGGAGCTGTGGCCCTGATATCGCAAGAGACTGCTGCTCCTGTCAACACCACCGGTGAGGAGGCATTCCATACCGGCGGGCGGGGTCTGACATACCCCGACTGCTTTGACCCGATTGCCTGGCCTCAAGATGGCAGTGCCCGGGACAGCATTGGCGCCATTTGAGAACCTGCGCGATCTCCCCACTTGCTGACAGCCCTGCAAATCGCTAGTTGGAGATCGTGGAAGCCCTAGAACAAAACCGGGGAGCGCCACTCAGTTTACCCCGACACGGAGTGCCCTGAGGTAAATCACGGAGCAGCCCAGCACTGCGTGGGGGAGTCGATGAACGTGCCCCGAATAGCGGCCTTATCTACACTGCTTCTGCTGCCTTTGCGGCCTGGAATTGGGCCTTCACAGTGGGTTCCCCTGAAGTGACGGACTGGGGTGTGCCCAGGGCCCTTGGCTGAGATAGGCGGCGGTGAGGGCCACAGAAGACGAGAGTGCGTTTCCATGGGCTACCTGGCGGATGATCGGAGGCGCTGGAGGTGAGGACGACCTACCTAGCTGGAAGAGGTATTGGCAGGCAGTCCTGGACAGTCCACCTATGTGACGCCTGCGACCTGGGAAGACACTGGCCTGTCGTGACATTGGTGGTGTATCATTGGGCCACAGCGCTGGTGGCGGACTTGCATCAGACCCAAACGGGTGGTGAGTGGAAGGGCCCCCTCTAGATAGTCGGGACACGGACTGCACCGCCTTCACACTGCCTACTTCAGGCTGGGCAGCTCGGCGTTGGGATTCTCTTTTGGGGAGTGTCACCACACAGCACTGGTCCTGCACAGGCCCAAAGGGGCGCTTAGGGCTGTGATTTCCAAAGCGGGCGCTTAGAAGTGGTGGTGCCTTGCTGCTGCGGGGTACGGCTGCGGGCTCCTCCGGAGCTGCTAATATTGGTTGCATCTGCCCACTACAATGGGTCATGTGTCCAGAAAGAAGGGCTTTGAGGTGCTGCGCCTAGATGTGCCAGAACGACACATGTAGGACGAAGATGGAGATACTGAGGGATGGGGACCGGGTTGGCCTGGGGATCCTACCCTGGGCGAGATAATGCAGGCCATTATGGCCTCGCGAGAAGCGCTTGAGAAAAGGGTGGACGCCATTGGAACGGACCTCACCCTACTGAAAGACGATCATCGGAAGCTCAAGGAGAAGGTGGCGACCCATGAGTCCAACATGAAGAGCATCCCCGATGAAGTGACAGCCTTGCGACGATCTTTAAGCAAGGTGACGCACAGAGTCAAGGCCCTCGAAGTACGAGCGGAGGACAGTGAAGGGTGCTCGTGGCGCAACAATCTCCTTATAGTGGGAGTTCCGGAGCGCGAGGAGGGTCCTGATGCGGTATGATTACTGGAGGACTGGTTGCGGACAGAGGTGGCGCCGGAGGGCCTTTCCCCATTTTATGTGTTGGAGCGAGCACATAGGGTCCCAGCTCGTCCACCTAAACCTGGTGCTCCACCCCGACCAATGGTGGCGAGACTGCTACATAACCACGACCGGGACTTAATCTTGCAGAGGGCTCGGGAACAACAGAACTTGCAAATAGGAAACAGTAGGGTGTTGATATTTCCGGATTACACCAGAGAGGTTCAACGTCAGTGATCCTCATTTCTAGTCATCAAGAAGAAGCTGTGTCAGCTCAATCTCCCCTACGCCATGCTCTTCCAGGCACGTCTGCAGGTGACAGCGGAGACCCACTTTTTTCTTACCCCGCAGGCGGCGTGGGACTGGCTGGAGAGTCGCGGTGGTGCAGCAGCGAGCACCCCACGGGTGACCTTGCCTCGGGAGCGACAGGCGACTACTCCACTGAGGGGGAGCCCCACTTCCCTGGTGGCTCAGAGACATGAGCGGGACAATGCGGTGCGTGCAGTGGCGGCCATCAGTTAAGGAGCGGTCAGCCCGATGAGTATTGTTACCGACACGGCGAAGAGTGGTACAGGGAGTCTGGGTTCTGGCAGCTCCCAGGGTCTCTCAGACGTGGAAATGCCGATGACACAAAATACACGCCTACCTAGTACGGAGGGGAGTGCAGATCACATTACTTCAGGAAACTCACTTGACGAAAGCGGAGGGGATGGTGCTACAACGCCGCTGGTGAGGGCAGGTCTTTCACACCACTTACTCAGCTTATGCCGGGGGAACATTGGTCTGGGTGAGAGCAGGTGTGACATTTCAGTGTATGAGGCAGGTGATTGACCCTGAGGGCAGGTTTACTGTGGTCACGGGGCGACTAGATGGGCGGGACATTACCCTGGGAAGCATATACGCCCCCAATGTCGATCAGCCCACCTTTTTCATGCAGCTCTCGCAGAAACTGGCGGGGGTACTAACGGGCCCTGTGCTACTAGGGGGGGATTTTAATTGTGTGACGGACGTAGACCTGGACCGCTCCCATCCACCACTCCCTGATGCCCCTACCCGTAGAATAGCAGAAGTCTGGGGGGACTGGCAGCAGAGTTGGGGGCTTACAGATACCTGGAGGACCCATCATACCAGAGAGCGTGACTACTCTTACTTTTCCGCAGTCCATGAACTGCCTGTCAGGCTGGATGCGGTTTTGTGCTCCCCTGACGTTCATATACTGATTAGGATGAGTGAATATCTGGCTAGGACGACCTCAGATCACAACCCCCTATTAGTGGCCCTGACCTGGGTTCGGGTTAGGACGGCGATTCCTAATTGGTGTCTCCGGCCAGAGGCCTTGGAAGATCAGGTCTTCCGAACCACCTTAGGTACTGCCATAGTGGACTATTTCCAACACAACATGGGCACCTCTTCCAGTCTGCACAATGAATGGGATGCTTTCAAAGCGGTGATACGCAGGTGGTGCATTGGAGAGGCAGTGGGAATTCGCAGAACTCTACTGAGTGAGGTACAGCGGGCAGAGCAACGGCTTCGGGAGAAGGAACGGGGGAGACCGGGACGGGAGGACATACAAGAGGGGCTCCTGAGGGCGAAGGAAGAGCAGGCTACACAAGTGGAGAGACTGAGGTGCTTTGATTACAGGGCCTATATGGTGTGGGCACACGCGGAGCGCGATAAGTCAGGGACGCTCCTTGCCTGGCTGGCGAATCCTGCTCGCAGGGGCACGCCGATCCTCAAAATACGAGACGAGAGGGGGACGTCCCACTTTGGGCAGCAGGCCATTAACACACAGTTCCTAGATTACTATTCCACCCTTTATTGTAGCGCGCTGGACCCCAGGGAACTGGAAGAAGGGGATTTCCTAGATATAGAATTACCTCAGATTGAAGCAGAAGAGGCAGAAAGCTTGGGCCGACCGGTGAAAGTGAGTGAGGTCCGGGGAGCCCTCGAGCGCATGGCTAAGAACAAAACCCCAGGCATTGACGGGCTGCCGTTGGAGTTTTACGTCACAAATATCCACGTGCTGGTCCCAGTGGCTGGTGTCTCTCTATAACCGATCGAAACAGGTGGGCTATCTGCCCACCTCGACAAGGGAGGCAGTGATTGTGCTGCTCCTTAAGCCGGGGAAACCGGAGTGGGACCGAACAGCGTTTCGCCCCCTTGCGATGTTAAATATTGATTATAAGGTCCTGAGTGGTATATTGGCCAATCGCCTGATGTGGCACATGACGACTCTGGTGCACGGAGACCAATCTGGGTACATCCCCACCCGGACACGGCAGTGAATATTCGGAGGCTATGTCAGCTGCTGCATGAATAGGCTGCTGGAGGCGACGAGGCGTGTGTGCTATCCATAGACATTGAAAAGGCTTTCGATAGCCTTGAGTGGCCATACCTGTTTCGGGATTTGGGGGCCTTCGGCTTTGGTGAGGAGTTTGTGGCATGGACGCAGATTCTTTACTCCTGCTTGACGGCTAGAGTCCGGACGGGAGGGCGATCTCGGCCGCGTGTGCCGTGGGCAGGGGGACGAGGCAGGGCTGCCCACTGTCTCCTCTCCTGTTCACCTTGGCAATGGAGCCACTAGGGACGCGAGCACGGTCAGGGGAATACTACAGGAGCCTAGAGATGATGGGTCGGATGCTCTATATTGCCCTATACGCCGACAATTTGCTGATGTTCCTTGCCAATAATACTGATGCGCTCCGTGGAGCCCGGGAATTGCTAGAGAGACTGGGGCGAGTCGCGGGGCGAAGGGTTAACTGGGCCAAGATCTGCCTGTTCCCGATGCGTGGAGACCGTGATGATCCCCCTGAGGGGCTTGACGTGAGATGGGAAGGCAGTTGCTTGCCATACTTGGGGGTTAGAATTTACCATGAAGCAGCTGATTTATTTGAGGGTAACATAGGCCGAGCCCTGCGAAATACCAAGAATAACCTGGACTTCTGGGGGTCTTTACCTTTGTCGGTTGAGGGACGAGTGGCACGACTAAAAATGATACCCCTCCCCCGGTTACTTATTATTTTGTTACTTTGCCGCTTTGGATACCGGGGAAGTACTTCACTCAACTCCATGGTCTCGAGCTTCCTATGGGGTTCAGGGAGGCGTAGAGTGGTACTGCCTACCATGATGCGTACAGGACAGGAAGGGGGCTTTGCAGCGCCTGATTTTGAGGCTTACTACCTTGTGGCTCAGTTCCAATTGTTCACTCAAAAGTTGGCAGGGAAACTAGGTCTAGAGATAGCTCAGAGAGGCCGGGACATAGAGTTACGCCACCTGACTCAGATTCTCCTACGCCTTCTGGTGCAGGAGAGGGCGGTGTCCAGGGAGTCCTGGGTCCTGAGGCTCTATTGGAATAGGGCCATACGACACCGTAAAGGGAGTCCGGCATATTCGCCCGAGATTCCGATATGGTTCTGCATGGAACTGCCTCACGGAGGGGATTGACAGCAACTACATGAATGGGAGGAGTTCGGGATCTCCACTGTTGGGGATCTATATGAAGATGGTACACTTCTACCATTTCAAGATCTCATGGACAGACACAAACTGCCTGCTCAGGACTTTCTTATACACGCGGCCGTGACGGCTGCTGTGTGCAAATATTGGAAGGAAGGATTAGAGGAACAACGGGTCTTCCTTCCTTGCCAATATGTGGTCACCTCCGCGGGTAGGGTTAAGGCGGTCACATGCTTGTATCGAAGATTGATGCAGGGCTTGAGGACTCCACTAGAGGGATTGCGCACTAAGTGGGAGGCTGACCTGGGAACGCCTATAGAGCCTAAACCTTGGGAAATGCTGATGGAACGGGCATGGAAGTGTTCCCGAAACGCAAGATTCCAGCTCATCCAATTCTACATGTACCTCACCCCTTCCAAACTTAATGAGTTCTTCGGCTCCCACGCTGCGTGTCTGTGATGCAGACTGGAAGACGCACCGTTCATGCACATGTTCTGGAATTGTCCACTGCTCCAGGGGTACTGGGGAGAGATAATGGCCAAATCGACAGAGGTAACGGAGAGGGACCTGCAAAATACTCCCACTGTGTGCCTGCTGCACTGGTTTCCCCACACTGCCTATAACAAAACCACCAGCAGGTTCCTGGATTTTGGGTTGGTACTAATCAAGCGCGAAATCACTAGCAATTGGAAGGCGGTCACAGCTCCCAGTGCGGCGCGCTGGCTCAGAGACTTTATCAAGTGGGCGGACTGCAAGGGGACCCTCCGGCTCCAACTAGCACAAAGAACTGATAATGCCAAACTATGGGAAACAGCGAAAGCCTAGGTGGCACTGACAGATCTGCTTAAGGACCCGACTGACAATGAGGACTGATCCTACCGGCCTTGCACACCCTCTTGGCTACATCACTCAATCAATCAATCATTGCATTTATATAGCGCGCTACTCACCCGGAGGGTCTCAAGGCGCTTCGGGAGGGGGGATCCGCTACTGCTCGAACAGCCAGGTCTTGAGCTGCTTCCTGAAGGCGAGGTGGTCTTGGGTCAGGAGGTGGGTCGGGAGGGAGTTCCAAGTCTTGGTGGCCAGGTGGGAGAAGGATCTTCCTCCCGTGGTGGCTCTTCTGATGCGGGGGACGGCGGCGAGGGCTTGGCTGGTCGAACGGAGGTGGCGTGTGGAAGTGTAGAAGTTGAGGCGGCTGTTGAGGAGACTCGGGCCTTGGTCGTGTAGGGCTTTGTGTGCGTGGGTGAGGAGGCGGAAGGTGATTCTCTTGTTGACGGGGAGCCAGTGCAGGTCTCTCAGATGTCCGGAGATGTGGCTGCGTCGGGGGATGTCGATGATGAGTCTGGCTGAGGCGTTCTGGATTCGCTGGAGTCTTTTCTGGAGCTTGGCGGTGGTTCCGGCGTAGAGGGCGTTGCCGTAGTCCAGGCGGCTGGTGACGAGGGCCTGGGTACCGTCTTCCTGGTCTCGGTGGGGATCCACCGGAAGATCTTGCGTAGCATGCGCAGGATATTGAAGCAAGACGAGGAGACTGCGTTGACTTGTCTGGTCATGGAGAGGGAGGAGTCCAGGATGAAGCCCAGGTTGCGTGCGTGGTCTGTCGGTTTGTGTGCGGTGCCCAGGGCCGGGGGCCACCAGGAGTCGTCCCAGGCAGAGGGTGAGGGGCCCAGGATGAGGACTTCCGTCTTGTCTGCGTTCAGTTGCAGGCGGCTTGTCGTCATGCACTCGGCTACTTCTTTCATCCCTTCGTGCAGGTTGGTTCTGGCGGAGGCGAGGTCGTTGGTCAGGGAGAGGATCAGCTGTGTGTCGTCGGCGTAGGAGATGATGTTGAGGTTGTGTTGGCGTGCGATGGCCGCGAGGGGGCTCATGTAGACGTTGAAGAGGGTGGGGCTGAGCGACGAGCCCTGAGGGACGCCGCAGATGACTTCGGAGGCTTCTGATCTGAACGGTGGTAGGCGGACTCTCTGGGTCCTTCCGGCGAGGAAGGAGACGATCCACTCCAGTGCCTTCTCCTGGATTCCGACCTTTCTGAGTCGCTGCACTAGGGAGCGGTGGCTGACGGTGTTGAATGCCGCGAAGAGGTCCAGGAGGATGAGGGCCGCTGTTTCTCCGTTGTCGAGCAGGGCACGGATGTCATCGGTGGCAGCGATGAGGGCGGTCTCGATGCTGCGGTTGGCCCTGAAGCCCGACTGTGATGGGTCGAGGGATCCGTTCGTCTCGAGGAAGGCGGCCAGCTGCTTGTTGACTGTCTTCTCAATGACTTTGGCTAGAAACGGGAGGAGCGAGATAGGGCGGTAGTTCTTGAGTTCGGTGGGGTCCGCTGTTGGTTTCTTTAGTAGGGCGCTGAGTTCGGCATGGGACCTTCGCCTCAGATAGTGGGGTGAACAAGCAGGTGGGTGGAGAGGTCACTTGAGCAGGCGCATCCTCCCGGGTGGGACATGGGCCACTGACACAGGACTCAATTGGAGTGTGCGGAATACATTCTGAGTAACATGCATGATGTTAGGGAAGCAGCATGTCTGAGGGGAGGGGGGAGGAGGGGCTGGGAGAAGGGGGGTAAGGGACCAAGGGAGGGGGGGTTCGAGTTGAGGGGAGGTTGATTTCCCTGTTGCCTGATCGATGAATGGAAGACGACAATGGCTTGTATGAGTGGGTAGCAATCTGATTGTGCCCTGCAGGGGTATGCCTCATGTCAACTAAGTTATGATTCTTGACCCAAGAAAGGCCGTACTCCGCACGCTGAAAATGCAGATGGGGTAGACTAACCAATGTGAGGCGAGGCAATTTTATATTGGGTCCACAATCGTCGATTGGACTTTAAAAATAATAATAAATAAATAAAATAATAATAATAATAAAAAACTATTTATTAGGCGCAACTTAGCCCAGGGGCATCAAGGCACCAGACAAGGCAAATATCAGGGAAAACAGTCTCAGGACCCCGGGACCATGACTATAAATAGGCTTAACGAAAAAGCAAAGTTTTCAACTCCTTTGGGAAATGTGGAAGAGATGATTGTCCTGCAAGAGCGGGGGGAGGGAATTCCAAAGTTTGGAAGCCAGGAAGGAGAAAGCTCTACCTCCCCATTTTGTCTTGGAAAATCTGGGGACTAGGAGAAGGTTTTTGGCAGAGGATCGAAGGGCTCTACCTGGAAGATAGGGAACAAGGAGAGACCTGATACCTTCTCATCCTGAACCATGGATGGCTCCATGGGCAAAGCAGAGAAGTTTAAAAATGATCCTGAGCTGGACGGGAAGCCAGTGAAGGTCTTTCCTAGACATGGAAGCAGATGAACGTCTGGGAAGGTTTAAGACCAGCCGAGCTGCGGCATTCTGGATCATCTGTAGGCGATGGACTAGACTCTTATTAATGCCTGCATACAATGCATTGCAGTAATCGAGCCTTGACAGGACCAGAGCCACAGTGGCCTGCTTCCTGGCCTCGGAAGAGAGGTAAGATCCAATATTTCTGAGGGTCCTAATGAAATGACTTTGTAAGCTTGCCGTATAGTATGCGATCACACATATGAGGCTTATGGTCTCAGAATGTCAAACTCAATAAATTCTGTTTTAAAAAGGACTAAGCAAGGGTCCTAACGCTTTTACCAAAAACCAATACAAATATATTTTTTAAAACAGAAAACTGAAAACAGAAAAACAGGTGCCATGTTGGATCTGGATTGACTATATAAAAACAAAGTTAAATCCAGAAATGACTAGCTAGAAGGGTCTGGATCGGCTGAAAGGCATATCCATTAGCGTGTAGCCAATTCACTCTATTCCAAAGGGGTTTGCTGCTATTGCCCGTATGAACTGCTCCATCTGCACTTTAGTGGAATTACTGGTTCCAAAGTGGCGGGTTGCTGAAGACTTGTGTCAAGACTAAAACTGGCCAATGCATGAAGATATGAGGACACCATCTGCTGAAGAAGGGATAGTGGGCATGGGACATCCAAAGAACAACACAGTGGTGAGAAATGTATCTGCCCACTGTTCTTCCAAGATGGCCTGCACTCCTCAGAAAATGACAGTCTGTAAATTTGACAAGTGAAGATTTCTTAATCTGGTACATATGTTGGAAATGCCGCTGGACATACTTAAGCAATGACATGTTGTGGTTCCAGTTCCAGGCACATGCACACAAATGCTTAATAGAAAACAGCTGTGTTTTTTTCTAAATGAAAGGATGTTTTGTATTTGACAAAAGGCTGCTAGTATCCATTTGCAGAGGGATGAGAAACGTATGTCTTTCCTCTGCAGAGGCATGTGAGGATAACTGAGGATAAGGTTCACTTAAAAGGTAAGTGCAGTGCTTGAGAATTAGCAGGTAAGGCCGGTACAATACCCCTAAAGAACTAATGATGCCAATGCAAAGATTTGAGCACAGGGGTCACATGGAGAAAGTTACATGCCTTCCTGCCAATATGCAGTAACATTCTGAATTGTTTGCAGTGAACATATTAACCTATAATGTGATGACAGAGTGACTGATACCTTTCCAAGTCAGACAAAAGAAAATGTGGTGCAATATTTCCAAGTGGCAGCAACAGGTGGACATAATTAACTTTTCCTTTGGTGGGCATTGAATGTTTAGTGTTGAATTTAACTCCTGTACTCCTGACTAAAGACCTGATTTATATATTGAAAGATGGCCCATTGTTCAGCCAGAACAACAAAGTAAATTACTCCACCTCCCTGGTGGAAGGACCACCCAACAGATTTATAAATGGCTTCCAAGCTAGTGGTCATTTATAAAGCAGTGGCATGAACCGCCATCACGGCGGTTCATGTCAATGCATTTTGCTGTTTGATGTAGGGCTCAGTCAGCATGACAGATTACTGCACCAAACACTTATGAAAAGGAAAATCTAGAAACAGGATTTTTTTGGGGGGAGGTCCAAAAATAACAATGATCTTTTCACAATGGGAGTCGTCTCCCATGGCGAGGGGAGTATTTAGCAGTTTTTACTGCCCCTTACCAACAGGGTGTTGTTCTTGGCGGTGACGGACAGTGACAAATGATCTCTAATTCTACCCATCTACATTAGATGAGTGGAATTACAGGTCTGCCTTTGATGGCCCTTAGTCTCCGCCATGATTAGACCTATAGGCCACCAGCATTTAAATTGGGAGGTCAATTTTTGGGGGGACTTGTGCAGTCTGTCACCATTGCGATGGAGTAGTCATACCTCCAGGATATAAACTAGGCCGTATGTTTTGAGCATTTCCAAGTAGCTAATTTCACAACCAACAAAAATCATGTTCTTTATTTTGACATTATGCAACATGAGCCTTTGTTATTGCATCAAGTCTAGAGTCCTCACAATGTGCTGAGGGAAATTCTTATTTACAGTCTCTTGATGCCCTTGAAACCTCAGGAGGATCTTAGTCACCCGGACACAAATGCAAAAGTGGAATGTGTAAGTGGAGACACCTCACCAACAATGTAAACAAATTTGCTTTGCAAAAATGAGATCTGCGGTGCTCCACAATTAACGAGGTTGGTTCTTATGTAAAAGAAGGGCAGCCTGAAAATGTTCTTGATATATCGCAGACAAAAAATATTTGAATCAAGTATGTACAACTTCCTGCAAAACTGTAGACTAACAGCAATCAAGCAAAATATTGTGGTCAACAATGTCAAAAGCCACTAACAGATCTTGGTAAACCAGGGTGATGGCACTATCACCAGGAGTAGCTGAACTAAGATCGTCAGAGGGTGCAGTAAGTATTTATTTGGAACCTCTGTCTGGGGATAAAACCTACATAAAAATTATCAAGACACCTGAAAACTCCAGAAATCTCTAACGTTTTGAGGAGAAAGAAGTCTAGAAGACCTCCGTGGTAGCTGGCACCACAGGGATGAGGCAATAACATGCTGGATCCTCTGTACTTTTCTTCACAGAAAGAACAATGTCCGAACAACAAGATGGGTTATTATGGCCATATGACACAATGGCCATATGGCACAATGGAAAGTGCCAACGCTTTCAAAATATTAATGCAGCTGGTATACATCAGCCGGAGAACTGCACTTCATTTTAGATATAGGCATATTAATCTGTTCTAAAGTAGTGGAAACAAACATTTTGAAAACCAGACAATTTGCTTTTATCAGGGGGGTCAGGGAAACAAAACCAGCAAGGCCAACATGCTCGCGAATTTTAGAAACCTCGACTAAACAAGCAAATTCAATGCTAAGAGCATGGATGACTGTGAAGAAAAGTCCTTGATAGTGGTAAATGTTTCCCTTACTTATAACGAGCCATCAAAATACCATTTGAATAAAAATTATTTCTAGGGGCAGTTTTATAGGCTCAAGGTAGCTTTTTATGACAAACTTTCATGGCAGAATAATATATTGTTTACCATTTGATTTCTGATACTTTAGTGTGGGATTTTAAAGCTTCAAAACACAGCTAAAGCTAGGTTGCTAGTTTGTTCTGAGGATGCATAAGATTTTCTTTTATTTTTCTTTGAAAAGTACATCACTTACAAAGTAGTTATCCAAAAGTTCTCTTTTCCATTTACCGTTTTTTTGTTTGTTTTATTGACAGAGTTTTGCTTTGAGAACCTGCACAGGCTCTCTTCTCCTCCCTCGTTCCATCTGAGTGTATTGTTTCAGTCATTCACCTCTGGGATCTGTCGCCACTGAAGGACCTTCCTCCTATTGCAGCCATTCACCTGGAGATAGATTAAACAAAGTACCCGTAGTCACAATTGGCATTTGCAGCACATATTTTGCACCCGAGGCAGTTTAATATTAAATAAGAAGTCATGGACTCTTGTGTGGTCCCTTCTGTGATAAGAATTGTGTTGCTGCAAAATATATACCAGTGGAAAGGCAAAAGGATGTTACATCATCTGAATGGCAACAATGCCACATGTAAATAAGGGAATGTCTTTGCCCTTCCACCCATACCATTTTACACACACAGGTGGAATGGTACACAGCCATCAGAAGGTCAGCAGGCAGCTGCCAGGAATTATGCTGATTGTGTACCACACAATCTTTACAGCCCCAGAGGACCCAGAGACCCCAGTAGGCATCTCCGCTTAGGGGGGTGCAGTCAATCTGCACCTGCTTGTGGGAGATTACCTACCCCTATTGAAAATGAGGCTGGGCCTAAACTCCACCCAGGTGGCGAGCTTGCTCCCTCCTTGTCAGCCTTGTCATACAGCATCCCTTCCCACCATGAATCATTCCAGGGACAACTGATTATGGTGCATCAAAGGCTGCAGTTTATTTTCAGAACATGGATTTTACATCTCGCAACATACTGGTTAGTCATTTACAACCCATGCTCATTTTACATTACATTCATGTAACACATTGGCCTCTCCAGGGGTAGACATGTGTCGTAATAGTAGTTCCCTTCTAGCTGAAAGCCCAGTAGACGAAAGATGTCTGGGTGCACTGGCAGTAAGAGGAAGGCTGACTCAATATCTGTCTTGGCTAAGAGGCCCCCCCACACTTCCCACTTAATCAGCTCCACTGCATCGTCTACTGAGGTGTATGCCACTGACCAGCTGCCTTGCTCTAGCCAGTCATTTATGGAATCCCCTTGCGGGTGTGATATGTGATGTATGTGTCGTAATTTCCCTGCCTCTTTCTTTGGCACCACCCCCAAGGGAGACACCATGAGATTCTTCCGCGGGGGCGGCGAAGGGACCTGCCACCCTCCCCAGTTGTACCTCCTTACCCACCTTCTGCCTGGCCACCTCTGGGTTCTCCCGTATGGATTTTAGATTGCAGCCAAGCTGCGGGCCAACAGACTCATGTAAGGAATGGGGAACCCGTATATGAAACACTCTGCTAATCTTTGCCTGTTTGTCTCATTTGGGTAAATATTCAGTAATGCCACTAATCTCCCTATTTTTATGGGGGGGCATTGATTTCCCCTTCTCCTGCCCCTGTTGCTTCCTGCGCCTGAAGACATCCTCCGCTAATTTTTGTTGTTGACCTTTTCTCTGCTGTACCCTGCCCCCTATGACTGTTTGCAGTGAGCAGCAGGGTGGTTGTCCACGCTGTTCCCGCAGCTGTGTTTAAATGCAGTGGTGGCTCGCCGAGGGTTTGCTCTGAGCAGTAGGGCGGATGGGGGAGGGGCAGGGTCGGGGCATGGTGAAGTCCAAAGTACGACGGACAGGAGTAAGGTAAGTAATTCAATAAATAAAACAATTTTACCTTGCGCTCACTGCATCGCCAACTCGACGATAAAGGCTGCGCAAGGTAAATTGTTTTATTTATTTAATTACATACCTTACTCCGGTCTGTGGTATGTCGGACTCCACTACCCCCCACCCAGCCCCTCTCCCGCCCTGCCGCAGCACTCCCTAGGCGAGCAGCCAAAGTTTAAATCTGCAGGTGTGCCCCATTTATATTCCTCCTTATCATACTTCAAGCACGTTGCCGTGCAGCCCCTTCCAGCCTTCCCTCCAAGCTGGCCCCTGCCCAAGGACCCTTGTCCCTGACCCTCGTATTTCCCTTTGAACCCTGAGGGACGAACATTGTGCTCCAGCACACCTAACCTCTCCCTGGCTGCCACCATGTGAGTTGTGCTGCCTTCTATATCCTGGCGGTCCCACTCTATCACTGGCCAAGTCTGCATCTTTTCCCTGAAGCCCTCATCGTACTGTAACCAAGCTTTCTCTTGGTACTTCTGTTGTGCCTCGTCCACTTTTTGCTCTTGCAGGAACAAGGCTGTTCACTTTGGGGGAATATGTCTAGCAAGACATATGCCAGGGTTCTAAAGTCCAACAGCCAATTCTATATCAATTTCCCAATTCTGTGTTTGCACCTATCTATCCTGTCCTCATCCTTTTTATCCTGTACTGTTAAATCCAACCCCGCCTGGCACACTTCTAGAAAGGAAAAAATGTCTTCCGAGGTTGGGGCTTGCAGCAGCGTGCCTCCACGCTGTGGGGGGCTGCTGCATTTTTGCTTGTACCCCCCTTGCCCAGCCTGGTGGGGGCTGCTGTTCTGGCTGCATGCCCCCTCCCACCGGGCCCTGGGGGGTGCGGCCGGACCTACTTGGATCTTTGTGGGTTTCTGGCCTCTCTTAGTTGGCCAATCCTCCGTGTTGCCTGAGATGTGCCGTTCCATTCCGTCTTTCCCCTTCAGTTCCACTAAGGCCCTTGCCTTGTCCAGCATTGCCTGTAGGTCACTGTCGAGTTCTGGGCAAGATTCTGCCCTGGGCCTAAGTTGCTTTCTTGGTTGTGGCACAGCGTTCTCTCTGCCTTCTGCCTCATCCAGGAAACATGACAGCCTTTTCTTTGTCTGCTGTCTGTGCTGTGTTTCCCTGCCATAGCCGCGCCAAACAGACTTATCTCCCTCTCATGAGTGGGCTGCTATTTTCACGAGCGTAACTCACCCCCCCTTCTTAGGTATGAAAAAAGGAGAAGAAGAAACTAGAGACTTAGAAAGCCGGTTAAATGCGCTTGCTAGGTATTCATCTAAATACTCTTGCAGATGGTCATTTTCTTTTTCAGTAAGTGCATATATTCTGCTGCAAGGTAAAGTAGCACCAGGTATGAGATCTATCCTACAATCAAAGTCTCCATGAGGGGGAAGAGCATTAGCCTTTTTTTGTCAAATACGTCAGTCAAGTCAGAATAATCTGAAGGAACTCCTTCAAGTAATAAAATACTCAGCGTTTCATTTCTGAATTCGAATCCTTGTACTATGTCTTCGGTATGGGTTTTTTAAAAACAATGGTTAAGGAGGAGATTTAAAAGTTATTGTCTAGGATACCCAATCTATATTAGGGTTGTGTAGAATTAACCATGGGATCCCTAAAATCAATCTGAACTGAGGTGCATCTATGATGTCAAAAGTTATTTGTTCTCTGTGAATGGGGGAGCAGTCCATTTCTAAAAGTTCTGTTTGCCTTAATATAGGTCCAGGCGTGAGTTTTTCTCCGTCTCCTGCCCATAAAATTTCTGGGTGATTTTTGATGTTGGATTTAAAACCTAATTTATTCAAAAACTGGGTGTATATAAAATTACCGGTGGCTCTGGAATCAATCAGTGCATCGATTTCCCAAGAGCACATTGGGTCAGTCAAATTTTTAATGTCACTTTTATACATAGATAATTACACCCTTCGGGTGGTACAGTAGAAACCAAACTAGAATAGGCACTCGACAAACTGACCTCGTCTTTTATCGAGTGTTCTAGTTTTCTGACTGAACTTGTGTAACTGCTACATCAGAAGATTTTAGTTTAGTTTTGTTTGGACGAGTAGGACACTCCTTAACGAAATGACCTGTCTTACTACAATAGAGGCATTGATTTAACTTCCGCCTCTTTTCCTTTTCTTCTTTTGAAAGAGGTCCTCGGATCGAACCTATCTGCATGGGTTCTACAAAGTCTAACTTGGTAGTGACTTCTAGTAAATGAGAAGGTTTTTCTTTGAAAAATATTAGTGCATGATCAGATTTTCCTCTTTCTCCTCTTCTCTCAGACAATCTGTGATTTAATTTTACGACCAAATCTATAAATTCATTAATGTCTTCTGGAGGCTCTAGAATTTGCATTACCATATCCTTTAATTCTTCTTTTAAACCTCTATAAAAGAGGGAAACTCTCTTGTCAAAAGGCCAATTTGCTTCTAAGACTAAATGATTAAAAACTGAAATATAATGGAGTAAATCAGATAATCCGTTTTAGATTTAGTAATTCATTATCCGCTGACTGCACAAAAAAGAGCTTTGCAAAAATCTTTTTCATCGCACGTTCATAATCTCTGAAATAGTACACAATTGGGTTGTCTCTCTCAACCAGAGGCACAGACCAAAGGGCTGCGTCCCCACTTAAGTATGATAAAATAAAAGCTACTTTGGATGAATGATCAGGAAATGCTGTAACTTTAGCCAAAAAATGTAAATGACATTGATTCATGAAAATTTTGAACTTATTACAGTCACCATAAAATCTCTCAGGTTGAGGAACCGGCACTGGAGTGACCACCTGAATCTGGCTTTGAGCTCTTGGAGAAGAAAAGGAAGCAGTATTGGGAAACGTTGTTTGGAAGGTTGCAGGCTTAAGAAATGTTTTTTGCTGCACTGCGCCTTGTAGAGCTGATATATCTCTACGTAATGCCGCATTTTCTACTTTGATGTCATTTAACATGGAAGCTATGTCTTGTAAGGAAATTTGCGAAGCTTGATCCATTGCGTCCCGGCGAAATATTTGTCTTGGGCTTTGCCTTCTGTCAGAGTACTACGTTGTCTCTTACCTTAAACTCTTTTTGAAGACGTAGTGGATTTCGCAGGTGATAGAGCGCCCAGAAACCAACTAGCTCAGTTTTACCATAATCATGTTACTCCCATACAACATTCACACATTAAACTAGTAGTCCTGCATAACCAATTTACTAATTTAATCAGTCTATCAGTTTTCCCAGACGTCTGATTTAGGACTTATACCTGTAGACCATAACTTACCAATCCTTGTCACCATACAATAAGTCCTGTGGATCAGAGAGTTAGCATGAACAGATAGTATTAAAACACATTTACCTTTTCTTATAATAACCACAGACTCGAGGAAAGTTTGAAACCTTTAACTATGATAGATTTTCTGAGTCAAATGAAAAGGCCCACAATCTTGTGACCATAAATTTTACAAGCAAAAATATAACCAGCAGGGCATAAAGTTTGTAAGAAATCTCAGTAACACCCTAACATTGGTACCTGAGAAGGGTGAGAAAGGGAAATAGCACAAGGACATATCACATTGATTATATTTACCTAAAATGGTGCAATGACCAATCCTGGCCATGGGCTGGGCCAAAATATGGACCAGGCTCCCGACTAATCAGGTGCCCATGGGAAAAGATTTGTGCCGATTAGGACAGGTGACCTCAGCTAAGTGCAACACCAGTGTCACACCCCTCTCTCTTGGAAAGTCAATTAGTACCCCGATTGGGTAATCGATTCTTCTGACAGAGTGCTCTGCCAGCACCTCTGCTCTTGATCGCCTATTGAGTGCATAGGGTCAGTGACAGGTCAGCTATTCGGACAAGTCAGACAGTTCTCTATCTGAGCCTACCTTAGTTATACCGTTTAGAGGGCAATGTACCACCCCTAAATGTTGCAAATCTATGTGTTCCCCTTCAGTGATTGGTTGGAAAGACGAGGAGAGGTCATCACACCATACTAAGATGATGTAATTTTCAATTCAAATCATATTGATTGAATCCCCACCCACAATTTACATTTCCCATGATTTTATTACGCCCAACAATATTGGCATACAAATCATATACATTGTATTTATTTGAGTCTTCTTGCTTCCTCTTTAGAGGTCAGTAGAGTAGGTTCCAAGGAACATCGTGGGTAAGAAGGGAGATGGCAATCATTCAATGCCATTGCTTCAGCAATTTCAGAGTCTGTGTGCGCATGCGCTGCATTGTTCAAGATGGAAGATGTGTAGAGGTCAGGCCCAAATTACGAGCTAGTAGTAAAGTCAAAAAGAAACATATTAGAATACAGAAAAAAATGAATGCACTGTATACCACTTAGCTCTATCTCTACTCTATCCCCATTACTTTATTTCAACTTGAGCTTTAATGATTAAGCAGAACCATAAAGTTTAGTACAAGCCGCAGCATAAGCATTAGCATGTGAAATTTAAAGCAGCCATTTCTGGCATAAGTGCGCAGAAGCAAAGTTTTCCCACCAAGTAAAGAGGTAGGTCACACCACGTGAGTGTGGCAGACACATACGCAGAAGGTTTCCCGCATTTTCGATGGCCATTTTAATGCTTTAGAGTTACGGTTAGTAAAAGCACATTGAAAAGATTCCCCTAGAAATGTCGAGAAATGTAAATGTTAGTAAACAAAACATGTTGATTAATGTTTTATAAGTTATTTAGAGAGGGCTGAGTACAAGCAAGTTTCGGAATATGTGAATCCTTGCTTCATCAATCCCCTCTTTGATGATATTTTATATCATCAAAAATTAAGGAACCAGATGCTAACTTCAACAGTCTCCCAGTTCAATTTCTTCAATTACTTTGGGAGTTTTCTTTTTACCATTATTCTGATAAACTTTCATTCGCTTATATATGTCGCCTTTTAACTCTTCCATTTGAATTTCATCAAGTTTGCGTTTCTTTGTTTTCTCATTAATAGTGTACCTTTTTCTATTTCTGCAGCATTTGCACCAAATCATTATCACTAATATTATTAGTGATATTCCTAATATTGGCATCAGTACTTTACCTACAATACTTCTACCTACATTAGATATCCAAGTACCACTAGAGGAGAGACCATCAGTAAGTCTCTTCCATGCACTATCAACTTCCAGTGGTTTCATTTCTTCTTCCAAATGAGTAATGTTCCTTACATACCTTCCAATTTCAACGCTTTTATCAGGTATGTAAGTGCAACAATGTTGCGCTTTCAGCATTCTACAGACTCCGCCCTCTTTTGCTAATAATATGTCAAGAGCAAGTCGATTTTGTAAAACCATTGATCTGATCGCAACCAATTTGATATTGATCAATAAGAATCCTCCAGCAGTGTCAGTCGATAAGTGATCCACCACTGTAGACAATTTGCAAATTCTTTGACTATTCAGAACAACTCCCACTGAAGGTATCAATGCACTAAATATATCACCTACAATTTCTGCAAAACTAGCTCTTTTATAACGTCATTGCTTCCAGTGATTCTTTTTACATGGTATACTTTTGGGAATACTATTCCGAAATAGCAACTCCCATACCAATGGTCAGGCAGCTTAAGGTAAGCTTTATCCCCACAGATATAATAACTCCAGGGAATACTGGATCAGTTCCCCCTTTTAGTCCCCAACCCCCAATTATGAGGACATTGTGTTCACATTTTCCATGGAAATCCTGTCTTCTTTTCTCTACTAAATTTAAAAATAAATGTTCTTTGTCATGTAAACTACATGTTAGATTATCTTTGTGTGCATTAGCTATATCTATTTATTTCACTGTTAGGAAAAATTCACCAAAGAATTGGGCATCTTTAGCACTAAGGACAGGATTCATTCTGCTACGTATAGGAATTTCAGAAAAAATAACATCTATGTTGGAATAATAATACTGCAACCTTCCAGTTTTATAAAACAAACTAGTTACTATGCTACAGGAAATACCCTAAGTCAGGGGTAAATGATGGTATATTACACCCTCAGCTACAGAAGTAGGTAATTTCATACAGACATAACAATCACTAATTTTCATAGTCTCTAAATAATGTACTAATAGACTAGAAAATACATTCATTTCAGTTTCATTTCTATTTCTAATGTGATGTAATTGTATCTCATCTGGTGTTTCTAAATCTACTCTATCTTGTTTGTGGTGCTCTATCTTTCCGTGTATACTAGTGTCATTTTGCTTAGCAGTCATCAAGTACGGTATTGATATTGTCAGTCCTAGCCACATAATAAGTACTATCAACACTCTACATATGCATATCCTACAGCATGCCTTTATACAACTTATTTTCGGGTTTCCAGTAACTCTTTTATCAGCCATTTTGATAAGGAGGCTTAACCCCTCTTTGAGATTTTTCACAGAATATTCCTGTGTTTTATCTCAAGTTGGTCTCACTACTTCAATATCTTGATCAGCAATCAATTCTTCATCACTGTCAATACTGATTTCTAGATTCTCAAAATCTTCAAGGATGATATATGTCCATTCAGGGCCTTTAAGCTTATTATTCAGCTTTTTCAGGCATGGACTTCTCCTTCTCTGATTGCTTGTGGATGGTTCAGTTTGACTTGTCACTTCGTTCACCTGTTCAGGTTCTTCATCTATTGTCACTAGGCGATATTTCAGTCTTTTAACAAAACTAGGCCATTTATCACCTTTTCTGAGTCTTTTGGCTGGCACTGTGCTTTCTGATTCTTCAGCTGTTCTTTTGTTTTCTTTAAGTTGTGGCACAACTTGATTTTCGTCAACTTCAGGTTTCCTCTCTAACTCACCTACCCCAGGGCTTAATGCAGTTGACTCTTCTGCCTGTACTGATCCTTCTATCCTAATCTGACCTGATTCAAGGTATGACTTTGTTGGACCTGGAAGCCTGTTTTCTTGTCTGGAACGCTTCTGAGTCCCATTTGAACAAGAGGTAAAGCATCAGGCCATTTCAAATAGGTAGATTCACAGATCTTTCCTAATCTTGCTTTTATTGTGCCATTCAATTGTTCCACCACTCCAGAAACCTCTGGGCGATATGCACAGTGCGGTTTTTGCTCAATTTTGAATGCTTCACAAATTTGGCCATATTATTTCATTATTAAAGTGCTTTCCTCGGTCAGATTCAATCGTTACTGGAAAACCGAATCTTTGGATGAGTTCTTGCAAGAAATGTTTAGCTACTGTTATGCTATTGTTCCTGCGGGTTGGGTATGCTTCCACCTATTTTGAAAACAGGCCGACAATGACCAAAATATATTTCAATCCTGGAAAAGCAGGTAACTGAATGAAATAAATTTGTAGTCTAATGAAAGGGCCTTCTGCTTTCTCAATTTTCCCAGGGCACACTACAGTTTTCTTACCGCGGTTTAATCGTTGACATGTAAGGCATCTCTGACAAAGACTCTCTGCTATGTTCCTAAACTTCGCATTGAACCAGTCTAGTCTAAATAACCTCACCATGGCATCTGTCCCTATGTGTGTGTCCCCATCGTACATTCTTGCCATTGGTGCAAGCATACAGTCAGGTAACACTGGTCTCTCATCTAGGTAGACTATTATGCCATCTTCAGGTCTCACTTGACACCCTATTTTCTGCCAGTCTTCCTTTTCTTTGAGCTCTTCTTCACCTTGTAAATCTCTCAATTCCTCCCACGTATTCACACCACAGAAAAGCATAAGTTGGCAGCTGTTTCCACATGCTTCAATTTTCTTGTTTATTGCCTTTTATATTTGGCAAAATGTTAAGTCACTTGGTCAGCATAATTATTTCTGGCTGTCACTCTGTCAGTTCCAGATTGGTGAGCAGCACATTTGACCACGGCCAAATCTTTAGGTAATTGAATTGCTTCAAGTAATTCCTTCACAAATTGTCCATTTTTGACAGGAGTTCCTGAAGAGGTCATGAACTCCCTTTGCATCCAAAGCTGGCCAAAGTCGTACAAAACCCCGTAACCATACCGACTATCAGTGTAAATGGTTACTCTCCAATTTTTCCCAATTTTCCATGCTTTCATTAAAGCCATCAATTGGGCTTCTTGTGCAGGCTTGACTCCTGGTAAATAGATGCTTCGACTATGTTTGATAAAGTGCATACAGCAAAAGCAGTGCTTAGTCCTCCTTCCTCATGGCGCATACATGATCCATCTACACATAACTCATGGTCTGGATCTTTTAAAGGTTCTTCCTGTATGTCTGAGCGAGGTTTTGTACTAAATTTAGTTAAGTCGATACAATCATGTTCAACTTCCTCTCTGACTTCCTCAAAGTGAGAATTGGGCAACAAAGTTGCTGGATTTAAAATAGTGCATCTCACTATTGTCACATTTTCTGAGCCAAGGATAATTCTTTCATACTTAGTCATCCGACAAGGTGTTAGGTGCTGGGTATGTGTTCTGGTTAACAGAATCACGACTGAATATGGAACATACACTGTTACAGGATGTTCCATAACAATGGATTCACTTTGCTCAAGACTCATGCATGTTGCAGCTACTGCTTTCAGACAACCTGGCAGTGCAGATGCCACTGGGTCCAATGTTGCAGAAAAATATGCCACAGGTCGTCGCATTAAACCATGGGTCTGGGTTAAGACTAAAAGTGCACAATTGTCTCTCGTGTCACAAAATAGTGCAAACTCTTTTGAATAATCTGGCATCCCTAATGCTGGAGCTCTCACAGACTGGTACGCAATTTTAAAAGGCAGTCATGCTTTCATCGTCCCACTCGACTGGATCTTTTGCTCGTTTTTTTGTCAATTGAATTAGTTGTTTTGCAAGTACTGCAAATCCCACAATCCACTGCCTGCAGTAATCTTCAACTCCGGGAAACATTCTGATTTCTTTCTGAGCTTGGGGTAATTTCATGTTCTGAATTATTTTGATTAATTCAGATGTCACTCTCCTGACCCCTCTTTCTATCTGGTGTCCCAGATACTTTACTGAGGTGGTACAGTATTGCAATTTCTCTGGAGATACCGTATGTTCACCTTTTGCTAAATGGTTCAGCAATGCAATGGAATTGATGACACAGTCATTTCTTGTTCTCGATGCCAGCAATAGGTCATCGATATACTGCACCAGGACAGACTTTCCGGGCTGCACTAATGATTCAAGGCACTTTTTCAAAATCTGATTAAAGATGGATGGACTTTCCGTGTACCCCTGAGGGACACGATTCCAAACGTAAACATGGTCGTCAAATTTGAATGAGAATAGAATTTTGCTATCTGGATGCAGCGGGATGGAAAAGAAAGCATGGCATAAATCAATTACAGTGAACCATCGGGCTCCCCATGGTATTTGATACAGAATCACAGCTGGATTTGGTACTACTGGACAACATGGGACGACAATTTTATTTACCTTTTGGAGGTCTTGGACCACCCTGTATTTCCGTTTGGTTTCTTTATGCCAATTATAGGTGAATTACAAGGACTGCTCATTATTTCTTCCAGAATTCCTTGTTCAACCAAATGCCCTATTTCTAGTGCAACTCCTGCTTTTATTTTGGGACTCATTTTGTACTGTCAAATGTTTGGATAAACTGCACCTTCTTTCAGTATCACTTTTATAGGATCGACATCTGTCATTATGCCTACTTCTTTCCCAGTAAAATCCTGCACATCAGGATTTACAAAGGTCTTTAGTTCGCCGGGTAAATCTTCTAGAGACATGTTTTTAATTTCTGTTTCCTGTCTAGACAGCATAATTTTATACACTCCGTCTTCATCTGGAGTCTGAATTTCAACACCATTTGGTGTACAAAAGATTGTGCAGTTCATTTTGCACAGTAGATCTCTTCCTAGCAAGTTTAAAAGGGCTAGAATCGCACACTTCAAATCTGTGTATTTCTCGTAAGTTGCCAATACAAACTTCCATAGGTTCTGTGACAGGGGTCCTAATTTGTTTATTAGAAACGCCCACTACTTGGATCGCTTCTCCCGAGAGGGGTAGGTTTGGGATGTCTGCTGCTCTCACAGTAGAACGGGTAGCACCAGTGTCCAGTAAAAAGGTAACATCATTTCCCTCCACTTTTCCTTCAATGTATGGACCTGACTGATCTACTGGTAAGGATGCGCCAAGTACGCAATCCTCTTCCCCCTCTCTCAAGCACCGTCAATCTTCAAATTCAAAAACGTATCCTTCAAAAGAAACTGTGGGATTACTGTATTTTTCTTACCACTTCCCTCCCGAAATCCGGTGTCCACACTGTATTTTGGTTGACTCACAAAATCTGGCATAGGGGCTTGAGGCAATTAATTCTGTATTACCTGTTGCAGCTGTCTCATTGACACCTCATTCTGCGTCTTTGGATTTAAATTTTTAGTTTGGACATTATTATTCTGTATTAATTTACACTTGTTTCTCCAATGCCGTAATTTTCCGCACCCATGACAAGGAAACTTTTTCTTTGCCTATTCTATACTCATTTTTCCTCTGGGTTTGCCCCCACTTCCTTCACCTTGGCCTTCCCCTTTTTTTCTGATTATTTGCTTGCTGACTTGACTGAAGTTCCTGTTGCTCAGCCATTTTAACCTGAGCCCACATTACCTTATTCTAAATTCTTTCGTTTATTGTTAATTTCACCCTCACAGTATTTTGCATACTTGAGAATTTCATTGACAGGCCAATACAATTTATGCTTTCTAATCGTTTGGGAAATTCCAGGTTTTAGTCCAGACACAAAAAGATAAATAAAATGTGTCCTTATTATCAATGCTTTCTAAACCACTGTACTGTTTAAATACCTGCAAGAGGAGTTCCTTATGTGCATGCACAGATTCATCTTTATTTTGGGTAGTTCTGTCTATTTAAGTCCAATCTATTTCTTTAGGGGGAATTTTCCCGTTTAAGTAAGTTATCACCTGATTATATTTCTTCATCACCTCCCCTGAAGGAGCTTCTGTCCTTTGGTCTCTAGGGTACTCCTCACTAGGCCAATCTACAGTGATTTTGCACTCAGACCACAAATCAGCTGGAACAATAATGTCAAATAAACCATCTAAATCTTTTAAGAATACTTTCAACAACTTCACAAACCTTTCGACTTGTCGGTACCATTTTAGGGTTTTTTTTCTCAGCTTTGGGAAATCATTAGTAAATGATAATATATCCTGTCTTGACCATGGGACATGTTCATAACCTCCTCCTGGCACTTCTCTCATCGGACACAACCTTTCGACTTTTTCTGCTTCTTTTAGTAAGTATTCAGAAGATGTTTTATTTGCCTGTGCTTCTTCCTTTTTCTTTGTCCATCTAACTTTCCATTTGTCTAAATCTCCCCATTTTTGCAACAACGACAGCAATACCTTCATCTGCCATTTACGACCTGACACATTCATGTTTTCCAAATCTTTGTCAGAAAATTCAGCTCTATATGGTTTCTGCAATACCTTTGATTTGCCAATGTCAATTCCCATTTCCAAAGCCAAATTCATTAGTTTTTCATGATATATTTTAGTGTTGCGAGTAATACTTCTGCATGTAAACAATAATGCATCTTCATCAAATGAGTTCAGTCTGTCCAATCCCACATTTCCCGCTACTATTTCCTCTAATTTCACCCTTAATTTAATTATGTCCAATACCTTCGGTTGTGATTTAGGCTTCTCTATGTTTCGAGTCCATCTGTCTAATTCTTCCGGACTTACTACAGTTACATGCCTCGTTCCCGAGGATGTTTCAATCTGTACCTCTTTTGAACATGGTGGTGTAATTTTTCTGTTTGAGTCACTTACCGGTTCTCATATAGGTAAATCCATTAAGGAAATTACTGACTCACATTCACTTGCTTGATCATCAACTAGATGGGTTTCTTTTCTTGGCTGAACTATGGGGGTAGTTAGAACAGGAGTTTTAGGATTAACTTGCTTATCTCCATACAAAGGAACTACGGGACCTATTGTTACAGGTATTGTTAGGGCTTCAGGACTTGTATTTAATTGGGAGATTTTCTGAATGAATTCACTATGCTGTTTATTTAATGCTTCCTTTCCTTTCTCTTGAAGTACCTTTTCTAATGAGGTTTCATGTATAACTTGCAGAGCTAAAGGTGGTACTTTTCAGAAATAATTCTCCAATACCAGCGTGTCTCTTAATTTTAATGACCAATGAGGTTTAGACTTACAAGCAGACTTAACCAATAATAGCGCAGTTTTTCTGTGACGTGAATCTCACTCTCTGCACTCACCCCTCCTTTACAAATTTCTCACGACTACACACCCGCTGTTTCTACCAATCCCAGCGCGGCTCTCTATGACGTCAGTGCGATTCAGAAAAGGGGGTGGTGATGGACAGAGTATCTGAATTAAACAGAACACTCATACCCAGTCAAGAGATCAGGGCTTGATCCATCACCGTTTTTAGCTCACTGCACCATCCCAGCTCAGAACCTGGCTACATGCAAATTTGTCTGTCCCTGGCCCAGTGCATCATGGGAACAGGGCAGACCAAACTACCAAGCCAATTCTTATACTGGGAAGGAAACAAGCTTCCGGGGACCGGTTTCTGGCATTACAGCCGTCTTCGGCCCGGCTTGCTTGAATCCTGATGGTGCAATGAGCAAGGGACTCACATCTGAGTATACCCTTCCACGCTTATGGTGGACAAAACGATTCAGAAAAGGGGGTGGTGATGGACAGAGTATCTGAATTAAACAGAACACTCATACCCAGTCAAGAGATCAGGGCTTGATCCATCACCATTTTTTAGCTCACTGCACCATCCCAGCTCAGAACCTGGCTACATGCAAATTTGTCTGTCCCTGGCCCAGTGCATCATGGGAACAGGGCAGACCAAACTACCAAGCCAATTCTTATACTGGGAAGGAAACAAGCTTCCGGGGACCGGTTTCTGGCATTACAGCCGTCTTCGGCCCGGCTTGCTTGAATCCTGATGGTGCAATGAGCAAGGCACTCACATCTGAGTATACCCTTCCACGCTTATGGTGGACAAAACGATTCAGAAAAGGGGGTGGTGATGGACAGAGTATCTGAATTAAACAGAACACTCATACCCAGTCAAGAGATCAGGGCTTGATCCATCACCGTTTTTTAGCTCACTGCACCATCCCAGCTCAGAACCTGGCTACATGCAAATTTGTCTGTCCCTGGCCCAGTGCATCATGGGAACAGGGCAGACCAAATTACCAAGCCAATTCTTATACTGGGAAGGAAACAAGCTTCCGGGGACCGGTTTCTGGCATTACAGCCGTCTTCGGCCCGGCTTGCTTGAATCCTGATGGTGCAATGAGCAAGGGACTCACATCTGAGTATACCCTTCCACGCTTATGGTGGACAAAACGATTCAGAAAAGGGGGTGGTGATGGACAGAGTATCTGAATTAAACAGAACACTCATACCCAGTCAAAAGATCAGGGCTTGATCCATCACCGTTTTTTAGCTCACTGCACCATCCCAGCTCAGAACCTGGCTACATGCACATTTGTCTGTCCCTGGCCCAGTGCATCATGGGAACAGGGCAGACCAAACTACCAAGCCAATTCTTATACTGGGAAGGAAACAAGCTTCCGGGAACCGGTTTCTGGCATTATAGCCGTCTTCGGCCCGGCTTGCTTGAATCCTGATGATGCAATGAGCAAGGGACTCACCCGCGACTGACTCCCTCCTTTTCAAGGTAATACGACAATTCAATTTCCTTTCAAATTTCAAATATACATTTCATTAATTAACAACATGAAACATTTGTTTCTGTGCCTGATTGACTAAATTCAAAGGACAGATAATTCCGTTCACCACGAGTAAACCTAATTCCATCTACTCTTCACACACTGCGAGTAAAACAACCTTCTGTTTACTCTTCACTTAAGCAAAAAGAACCTGTTTCTTCTTCATAATTACCCTTTCTAGGTGATATAAAAGCAAAGTTTCACCAGCGAACTTCTTTGCTACCAATCACTCTCACAATTATACTCAAGAAAAATAAACCCTAATTAGTGCTTCAAGTTTTACGCACCTATTCCTCAAGGCAAGTAACCTCACTGCAGTGTGACTTTTATTTACCACCTGCTTCCTTTATCCCGGGATATTCCAGACAACATTTAACAATACGAGCGGATTTTCGTTAGTACATAAAAAATCATTAAACAATCAATATTCAATAGTCGATACACAACTAACTACTTATTATTAAATAATCTCTAACCATACTACCGCTACCAAGAAAAGTATACTGAAAGAGCGCGCAGGGACCAAGTAGCTCAGTTTTACCATACTCACATTAGGCCTATACAACATTTACACATTGAACTAGTAGTCTTGCCTAACCAATTTACCGATTTAATAACTCTATCAGTTTTCCCAGAGGTCCGATTTAGGACTTATGCCTGTAGATCATAACTTACCAATCCTTGTCACCATACTATAAGTCCTGTGGATCAGAGAGTTAGCATAAACAGATAGTATTTAAACACATTTACCTTTCTTATAATAACCACAGACTCTGGGAAAGTTTTAAACCTTTATCTATGATAGATTTTCTGAGTCAAATAAAAAAGGGCCAAAATCTCGTAACCATAAATTTTACAAGTAAAAATATAACCAGCAGGGCATAAAGTTTGTAGGAAATCTCAGTAACACCATAAGACATTGGTACCTGAGAAGGGTGAGAAAAGGAAATAGCACAAGGACATATCACATTGATTATGTTTACCTAGAATGGTGCAATGACCAATCCTGGCCATGGTCTCGGGCAAAATACGGACCAGGACCAGGCTCCCGACTTATCATGTGCCCACGGGAAAAGATAGGTGCAGATCAGGACAGGTGACCTCAGCTAAGTGTAACGTCAGCGTCACACCCCTCTCTGTGGGAAAGCCAATTAGTACCCCAATTGGGTAATCGATTCTTCTGACAGAGTGCTCCGCCAGCACCTCTGCTCTCGATCGCCTAATGAGTGCGTTGGGTCAGTGACAAGTCAGCTATTCGGACAATTTCTCTATACCTTAGTTATACCATTTCGAGGGCAATGTACCAATGTTGCAAATTTATGTGTTCCCCATCAGTGATTGGTTGGAAAGATGAGGAGAGATCATCACACCATACTAAGATGATGTAATTTTCAATTCAAATCATATTGATTGAATCCCCACCCACAATTCACTTTTTCCATGATTTTATTCCGCCTAACAATATTGGCATACAAATCATATACATCGTATTTATTTGAGTCTCCTTGCTTCCTCTTTAGAGGTCAGAAAAGTAGGCTCCCAGGAACATCGTGGGTAAGAAGGGTGCTGGCAATCATTCAATGCCAATGCTTCAGCAATTTCAGAGTCTGTGTGCGCGTGCGCGTCATCGTTCAAGATGGAAGATGTGCAGAGGTCAGGCCCAAAATACGAGCTAGTAGCAAAGTCAAAAAGAAACATATTAGAATACAGAAATAAATGAATGCACTGCACACCACTTATCTTTACTCTATCCCCATTACTTTATTTTAACTTGAGCATTAATGATTAAGCAGAACGAGCAAGTTTAGTACAAGCTGCAGCATAAGCATTATCATGTGAAATTTAAAGCAGCCATTTCTGGCATTAGTGCGCAGAAGCAAAGTTTTCCCACCAAGCAAAGAGGTATGGCACACCACGTGAGTGTGGCAGACGCATGCACAGAAGGTTTCCCGCGTTTTCGGTAGGCATTTTATTACATTAGACTTACGGTTAGTAAAATCACATTAAAAAGCTTCCCCTAGGAACTAGAAATGTCGTGAAATGTAAATATTGGTAAACAAAACATGTTGAAAAATATTTTATAAGTTACTTAGAGAGGGCTAAGTACAAGCAAGTTTCGGAATATGTGAATCCTTGCTTCATCAATCCCCTCTTTGATGATATTTTATATCATCACAAATTAAGGAACCAGATGCTAACTTCAACATTCTCCCAGTTCAATTTCTTCAATTATTTTGGGAGTTTTCTTTTTACCATTATTCTGATAAACTTTCATTCGCTTATATATGTCGCCCTTTAGCTCTTCCATTTGAATTTTATCAAGTTTGCGTTTCTTTGTCTTCTCATTAATAGTGTACCTTTTCTATTATTATTTAGAGAGGGCTGAGTACAAGCAAGTTTCGGAATATGTGAATCCTTGCTCCATCACAGGGACGCAAGGGACCAACTTCCCAAACAGCTAACTTTAAACTTGTGATTGTAAATTCTACAAGATAAAAATTAGGAATTGGGGAGGAGGGCCCGATACTGGATGGGATTGGATTCTTGATGTCGAGCTGCGAAGCAACAAGTATAAGTTGGATCAGACTTTAAGTTCTTCCCTTAGGTTTTCACATCTATTTCTCAGATACTTTCACAATCGTTTTTTATACCATCTAATTTGTGCCTACTTGCGAGAAGTAGTTGTCAGTCCAACGTCCCAGTATTTCTTTGTCTTGTGTTGATTGGTTGTGTGCAGTCAGGCAAGTTCTGGTAAAAATATTGTTGTACTTGTTTGCATTGGCTGAAAAGACAAAACAAGACTTTACACCCTTTCCTTAAACTCTAGAGTTCTCTTTTTATCTCTAAACATTCTTTTTACTTACTTAGTTTTTGTTATATATTCTTCTTGTATTGCAAAGGGGTTGTCTGACTGTTCTAAAAAAAAATTCTAAAATAGTAGAGTACAAACATATCCAATTGTATATCTAATATTTTGCTTGAATACCAATGAATAAAGACAGAATCACAAATATCAAATTACAAGTTATATAAATTGCTTATGGTTATTTGGCAGGAGCTTTCTTCAAAACCACAAAACCAAGTCTTTTTCTATTTATTGATAGTTTCCTATTAAGTTCTTCTTCTTTTAAGAAGTTCTAAAAATGATTTTGTATTTGTTGTCTTTCTTGCGTAGGGTGCCTTAAATCATAAAAGTACTTATCTCCTTCTTCTTGTTTTATCTTGCAGAGTCTGCTGGTGTGAAGAATGATTCAGAAAAGGGGGTGGTGATGAACAGAGTGTCTGAATTAAGCAGACCACTCTTACCCAGTCCAAAGCAGAACTTCAATCTCTAATCAATATAGGAAACTTTTTGGGTTAATTGTAGATCCATCAAAAAAGGTCTTTACAGCAACGCCTACTTTCGTAAGTTTCCTCAATAGTTGGTTTAGTTTCCTATATTGATTAGAGATTGAAGTTCTGCAAGTTAAGGCGTTGTTACTAGTGTTTGTCTCCATCTTTTGCAAATATAGAACGCTGTGTTACAGACTTTCCCCAAGGGTTTTCTTTAAACCTGCCTCTACACAACTGAATCTCGCAGTGAGTGTAATTGCACAAGGAAGGTGGTGTGGGCAGTTTAGTGATTTGAGATCCACGGTTGAGGCACCTGCATGATTTACACAAGCATTGACAATGAGTACTTATCAACTTTACACTTGGATACTTTCGGTGGAGGCTTTTTCTGGAAGCACACATTTCCCTTTCGTTGTTTTGCTTTTATTTTTCTGGCTTGACCTAGAGACAAGCACATAAGGTATTTATTTAGATAACTGCATCATGTCCTCTGGATGTTATAAGGGCATGCACCGTGTTAGCATTATGCGTGTAGTAAGAACATGTATATATGAATTCTGGCTTTTTGGTATAGTGTTGATTATATGTTTTATTTGGAACACTGACAGAATTTCGACCTCAAAAATATCGACCTACAGAAATATCGAGTCAACAATATCGAAGGCAAGAATATCGACATCCTATCTACAACATGGTAAGTACAAAAATATCGAAAAAATAATATAGATGTAAAAAATATCGATGTCAAAAATATCGATTTTTTTCTTTTAATATATAAATGTAAAATAAAGTATATAACACTAATAAATTAAATCTACATATTTAAAAGTATCTAATAATGTTTTAAATAAATAAATAATACATATATATTAATAATACATTAATGAAATATATAGAGTAAATATATAATATATATGTACTGAACAATAAGTATTAATAATTATTTTACTAATTTATAAAATAATTAAATATATTCTAAATTACTAATACATTTACAAACATAAAAAAATAACATAACTAAAATGTAACTAATATACAAAATAAAATAAACTTTTAATTTTTTTACAATTACTTATATAAAACGTTGGATAGCGTAAGGGTAAAAATTACTATTCCCACTCCAGAGAGTACAACAGTAGGGAAACCGTTGGATAGGGTGCGGGTAAAAATTACTATTCCCACTCCAGAGAGTGCAACAGTAGGGAAAGCATTGGATAGCGTAGGGGTAAAAATTACTATTCCCACTCCAGAGAGTGCAACAGTAGGGAAAGCGTTGGATAGCATAGAAGTAAAAATTACTATTCCCACTCTAGAGAGTGCAACAGTAGGGAAAGCGTTGGTCAGCGTACGGGTAAAAATTACTATTCCCACTCCAGAGAGTGCAACAGTAGGGAAAGCGTTGGATAGCGTAGGGGTAAAAATTACTATTCCCACTCCAGAGAGTGCAACAGTAGGGAAAGCGTTGGATAGCGTAGGGGTATAAATTACTATTCCCACTCCAGAGAGTGCAACAGTAGGGAAAGGGTTGGATAGCGTACGGTAAAAATTACTATTCCCACTCCAGAGAGTGCAACAGTAGGGAAAGCGTTGGATAGCGTAGGGGTATAAATTACTATTCCCACTCCAGAGAGTGCAACAGTAGGGAAAGCATTGGATAGCGTACCGGTAAAAATTACTATTCCCACTCCAGAGAGTGCAACAGTAGGGAAAGCGTTGGATAGCGTAGGGGTAAAAATTTCTATTCCCACTCTAGAGAGTGCAACAGTAGGGAAAGTGTTGGATAGCGTACGGGTAAAAATTACTATTCCCTCTCCAGAGAGTGCAACAGTAGGGAAAGCGTTGGATAGCGTAGGGGTAAAAATTACTATTCCCACTCCAGAGAGTGCAACAATAGGGAAAGCGTTGGATAGCGTAGGGGTAAAAAATACTATTCCAACTCCAGAGAGTGCTACAGTAGGGAAAGTGTTGGATAGTATAAGGGTTAAAATAACATACTTATAAATAAACGATTTTTCTAATTATAAAAAAATAAACAAATAAATAAATATAAACTATATACAATACCTATACATAAATATAAAATACATGCTTAGCTAAATATATTTAACCTACAAAAATTTAAAATTAATACCATTTAATAATATTTAATTGCCAATTAATAATTCATTAACAATTATATTATTAACAATACAATTAGTTTTAATACATTATTAATTATTTAAATTTACATTACTTCCCACCATATTTCCCTATAAAACCACTACCCACAACATAACACATTTATCCATTTATGAATTAAAGAAAAATAATTAGCAAATTATTGAAATTAATTAACTATTAATTAAAATTAATTACCAATTAATTAAATGTATTTTATAATTCCTACTAATTATTAACTAATTAACCATAATTAAATTACTTCCCACCCTATTCCCCTATAAACACACATCCCGCTACAGAACATATATATCAATTATTCAATTAGTTTAATTTTTTTCAAATTAATTAATAATAATTAGCAATTAATTATAATTAATTAATTAATCCTACTATTCATTAATCTACTTACCATAATTAAATTACTTCCCACCCTATTCCCCTATAAACCCACAACCCGCTACAGAACATATATATCAATTAATAAATGAATTAAAATTATTTTCCAATTATTGACAATTAATTACCAATTAATTATAATTTATTAATAAATCCTACTAATTAATAATCAATTTACCATAATTAAATTACTTCCCACCCTATTCCCCTATAAACCCACAACCCGCTCCGGTACTAAAATATACAATTTTTTTATAAATTAATTTATTATTATATAAAATTAATACACATATAATAGTAATTATTTCAAATACTTAAGTTGAACATATAACACATACATAATAAAAAACTATAAAATAATACTAATATCGATATTAGTGTCATCTAAATTAGTAACATCGATATATATGCTATCGATATTACTAACTTCGATATTACTTACATCGATATTAAGAATTTCGATATTACTTACCTTAGGGTCGATATTCTGTCCAACGATATTCTTGCCTTCGATATTATGCTCCATCGATATTTCAGACTCGATATTATGGTAGGTCGATATTTCCAACTCAATATTTTGTCTGTGTACCGTTTTATTTCTATTCATTCCTACAGTGCCCCTGAAGAAGGGATCTACCCGAAATGCATTGGGCCTTTTTTTTTTAAATGATTTATTCTTCGGTTGTGTCAACAACACAATGTATCTATGATTGACTGATAGCAATGTGCATTTATATTTTCTTAACAGCAGTATCATAATTATTTTGTTATAGTACAAGCAAATGTCTTGTCATCAATTGTTTCATGTATCTGCTGAAAATGAAAATGAACATATAAATTGAATCAACATTTACTTTAATAGTGTAATCTTGATTGTTTAATAGTGACTTAAACAAGCAACAGTTTCTTGAATTTAAATTGACATACTTTACATTCAGCTGTGCGTTTGGTATACTAGTGGTTTCTCCACTAGATGTTGTTCTCTCAATTAGGCTGGCTGCCTTTCAACCAAACAGCACGCACACTTATTTAAGCAGTTGGATATACGGTGAACTTAGTACCTAGGAGGGTGTGCTCAGGTAAACTCCCTGTTTGTTACATTCAAGCATAAAACACTTTGGGAACAAGTAGTTCAGTTGCACAACGGACTACAAAACACTCATGTGATACACACGCTGAGTCATCAACGTGATGGTGTTCTCGTTGAAGGGAATTCATTGGCTGATGAAGCTGCGAAAGGGGCTGTGCAAACGGCTTCCGTAGCTGCAATCACTTGTTCAAAAACGAAAATAGACAGTGAAATAATACTTGCTGTCAATGTTTCAAGCAAAGGCAGTGGTGCAGCGTTACGTAAAAAGTTTCAACTCAAATACTAATACATAATTGATGCGAACAGCGTTCCGTTTGTTCAAATCCTTGGAGTGGGGGATAGGGTAATTCCAAACATGGAACGTAGGACAGCTTTGATTTATGAAGCACATCTGGGAGAGGGTCTGATACATAAGGGGATCTCTAAAATAATAATAAATTTAAAAGAGATGTACTGGTGGCCAGGGATGAATGCATATATTCACATCTTTGTCATTAACTGCATAAACTGCAATAGAGATCACAGCACAAAACGTCGCCAGATACCTGACTGTAGCATAGCCAGCCCAGTACAGACACCATTGTTAGACAGCATTAGACTATCTACATGCAGGCGTCCTAATGGACGAATGTAGTCCCACAAACACTAAATCAAGGTTCCCTTGGATATGGCCTCAACGCTAGGCTGATGCTCGAACTGTTATAAAAGATTTGTGTGTCTTTATCGCACATACGCAATAGGCGCCCTACACTCTGACCAGGGTCCTGCGTTTAGCTCTCAAGCTCACAAAGAAGCCATGGGCAGTTTGGGCGTTGAATTGCGGTACTCTTCTCCATTCCATCCTGAGGGAAATTCTGCTGTGAAAAGAAAAAAACAGGACATAAAACAGTCTATAACAGCTAGGGTATTAGGTTCGGGTTATCGGTTGGTCAAACATCTTTATGAGATTCACCGTAGTCCTAACAATTTGCCAAGAAGTTCTTTAGGGGTATCACTCCATATGAGGTCCTATTTGAGACAAGAATGTTGGTTCGGACCTTGATTGTCATGGAACAGTAGTGGAAAATAAGACAATTGATATCAAAAATCGTTTGGCTGTTTTACAGGACTTAAATGAACTAACATCGAAACAAAGCAACATGTTCCTGAAGCCAACCACCACTTGGGAAAAACCAACCCTCCCAGCAAGGCCTGTCTGGATCCCAAAGCTTGGTGATCTAGTCAGAGAAAAGATCACAGACAAGAAGGAATTTGGGCCTTCATACAGACAACCAGTACCTGTCTCCTTATTAACGAGAAGAAGGATTCACAAACCAAGTGCAATATGAAGAACTTGTTTAAAGACATGCATGTTGATCCTTCATGACTAACCCTCCATAGTAGTATCACAATATGACTCTCTACATGTTAAACAATCATATTTGTAGCTATTATTGCTACAGTGGAGCTTTAATGCATGCAGGGTATTATTTTTATTACCACAGGCATTGCAGAGGCCTGGATAACAAAAGAGAATTCAACTTCAGAAAGAACACTAACTTCTCTTAAGCTGGATGCTGGTTGCTGGTTGGGCAGCAGAAAGCAGAAATTATAAGGGGTGAATAGGCCTCTCAAGCCTTTGGGCCATGTTGCCACTGCACCTGCTGTACTATTAATAGCTATGCCCCCTAGTCTCCGAGTTAGCTAAATATAGTTATCTGTACTTAACCTAAGGCTGTGACAAATATTATTCATAGTGAGTCGATCCATTTTGAGAACAGTAACAGAAAAGTATAATTCTGATCACATTTGCTTACTTTGCCTTAGAAACCCTCAATGTGCTTTTAAAATATTTAGAGCAAGCAATTACAAAAGTATCTGAGTTAAGGCTGAGTTAAGTCTTATCTATAACAGCCAGCTGTTTGCGGTGTGTTTCCGGTCCTCGGAAGCTTGTTTCCGGTCCAGGGAAGACATGGCTTGGCTGTTCGGGCTGGACTGTTCCCATGAGGCACAGGGTCAGGCTGATTTGCATATAGCCATGTCTGAACTGAGGTGGCAGAGTGGGCTAAAGAACGGTGATGGATTAAACTCAGATCTTTTGACTGGGTGTGAGTGTTTGATTGATTCAGATGCTCCGTCCATCACCACCCCCTTTTGTACCGCTTTTGGCTGCCATAAATGTGGCAGGGTATGCTCAGACTTGAGTCCCTTGCTCACTTTGCCACTGGATTCAAGCAAGCCGGGCTGAAGACGGCTGGAATGCCAGAAACCGGTCCTCGGAAGCTTGTTTCCGGTCCAGGGAAGACATGGCTTGGCAGTTCAGGCTGGACTGTTCCCATGAGGCACAGGGTCAGACTGATTTACATATAGCCATGTCTGAACTGGGGTGGCAGAGTGGGCTAAAGAACAGTGATGGATTAAACCCAGATCTTTTGACTAGGTGTGAGTGTTTGATTGATTCAGATGCTCCGTCCATCACCAGCCCCTTTTGTACCGCTTTTGGCCGCCATAAGTGTGGCAGGGTATGCTCAGACGTGAGTCCCTTGCTCACTTTGCCACTGGATTCAAGCAAGCCGGGCTGAAGACAGCTGGAATGCCAGAAACCGGTCCTCGGAAGCTTGTTTCCGGTCCAGGGAAGACATGGCTTGGCAGTTCGGGCTTAACTGTTCCCATGAGGCACAGGGTCAGGCTGATTTGCATATAGCCATGTCTGAACTGGGGTGGCAGAGTGGGCTAAAGAACGGTGATGGATTAAACCCAGATCTTTTTACTGGGTGTGAGTGTTTGATTGATTTAGATGCTCCGTCCATCACCACCCCCTTTTGTACCGTTTCCAAAACCATACACGATTTATTTAAGTTCTTAATATCAGCAGGATTGGTCGACTAACAGTACAGACATAAAACCTAAAGGCACAACAAACACGCAAAAATACACTGGGAGAACTCTCACTGTCGTAAGGTTGACCTGTAATGGTCAGACGTGTGTTTACTCAATAAACCTCATGACTCTAAATGCACACATGATGTGACATCTTGTACTGCTATATTTTAAACATATATACAGGGCACGAGTCAGGGGTACACGCGGGTGGACATCGTTCACCCAATATTTTCACAGGGTGAATGCCGTACAACCTGCCAAGAAGTTGGGCCCCACTAAATAATGTGCTGAACTTGTCCTGGTGCAATTTCCAAACACCGGGACACTCAGCAGTGCCTGCACGTTGTGTGCTTTCCATCTGCAACAAGCAACAACGTGCAGCCGGGGACGGGGCTTTTTTATTTTAGACTCCTGCTGGGCCCATAACAAAGGCCGACTTTGAGGGGTCATCAGGGCTCCTTTTGTTAGAGTCTCCTGGCTGAGAGCAGTCAGGAGCCTACCACATAGATTCAAATGCAGCAGAGGAGAAACAAAGGTTTGCACTTCACAAAACTTAAGAGGAGCAGCTTTTCACTTTGCCCAGGCTCTGTTTACTAGATATGCATGCACTGTAAGAATGCCAGATGTGTTTGTCTCCCCCAGTATTTACATAATACTAAATGTAATTTATAAAGCGCTTACTCCCCCTGAGGAGGCGTAGAAATAATTTAACCACTATTTTTTCTTTTATAGAGCTAGTCATCCTAAAGCAGAGTGTCAGAACGCCTTACATCACGCGTACATATTAAAGCTGTGGCTTGTGATACCACTTCCTATGTCAATTCCTGTGATGCCACATGTGATGTCATGAGCCGTGACATCATGTGCTGTGACGTCATGCATCGCAATGTCAAGCGCCATGATATCACTTGCATACTGCCTAACTAGGTTACGCCCCCCACTTCTTTTTTTTAGGACTAGTGCCCGGCATATAGACTTTAACTTCCAGATTTGCAGAAGCCGCTGCTCCCCCCTGAAGGATGGGGAGGCATCTCAGGGGGTGGCTCAGGGGTGGGCGCCATAACCCACGCTGAGCCCCAGTGGGAGAACCAGTTCTGGGTGCCCAAAAGCGCCAAGAAGCTCCGGGCATAGAGGCTCCTCCCTCGCAGGAGCGCCCAGTGGCGCCAAATCCCGGCCAATGGGGTGCTGGGGCTAGGTATGAACCCCCTAATGGGGGTTCAGCACCTGGACATCAGGTAGTGCGAGGGGGGATATAAGCCGCTGTTCTCCCAGACAGCTCCTTACTTCGTGGATCGGGTAGAGCGGCGCACCGGAGCTGATTTATGAGACCTGGAGACTCGGAGACTCAAGGCCGAAATCCCGGGGTTTTCATCTCGAAGAAGAGGATCCTGCAATAGCCCAGCCAGAGTCTGCCCGAAAGGTGCGCCCGCTCTGTGGAGGACAGACTCGTCGTCAAGCCAGGAACCGGAGCGGGTTTGCGGCGTCCAGTCCTGCAAGAAGTACACCCCGGGTGGCTGCCGGGTTGGCAAAGCAGCATTCATATAGCGGACTCTTGAACCCTCCAGGAAGTGCAGGCAGAGCGGAAGTCCGGGGAGAGAAAGGTTGCGGGAGTATTGGGGCCGTACTGGTGAGTCAAGCAGCGGCCCGCGTGTACCTGCGGCAAGGGATGGCTGACCTTCTCCCCCGCCCCCACCTCAGCTAAACACCGGCACGAGCCGCTGCAAGAAGTGGGGGCACACAGAAAGATAGGGTACAGCCGCATTGGTGATTCCCCAGTGAAGCGCGGGTGAAATTTAGCTGCAGCAGCGGCTCACGTTTCACTGCAGGAGCAGGAGATTGCGGTCTCGCTCACAATCCTCTGCAAGGGGCAGCCGACTTTCCTGTGGCAGAGGGACCCGCCGTCGCCCAGCAGCCAGACCAGTAAATACCGGACCTGTTCATGAGCTGAGCCTGCGAAAAAGCACTTGTTGGGCCTCAGCGCAGTGAGTCAAACAAGCTCAGAGGCAAACCGGGAGAAAGACTGGTGAATCTAGCTGAAGACACGAACCTCTGCGCAGCTTCCTGCTACTCCAGAGGAGAGCAGGATCCGAACCTTGATCAGGGCGGGGCCTCCGTCGACTACTGAATAAATTGAGGAGATAACAGCTCGCCACCAGACTTGAGCCCCTACTCAGTCCCCTACTAGTTCTGAGGAAAGCAGGAGCAAGACATTCAATTGGAGCAGGACTACTTGGCAATCCTTCCCTGCACAAATCCAGAAAGCAATACCTCAATTTTGTGCATCCAGAGGCGGCAGCACACCACCAGGAGCAATCTCGGAAGGGCAGCCAGAGGACCTCGCAGAGCTGCTGAGGCGGATCAGGGAGGTGTCAGCAGTGCATGGAACGAGTGGCTGCAACCGCACCCGGGCCAGGATGGAGGTGAAGGGTCAGGGGCCCAGGAGGCTGACAACGCTGGCCCACCATCACCCAAGAGACGCAAGACCATAGCCCCCAGACAGGCCCAGATGAAAGCCCTAGGAAGAAGCCACAGAGGAGAGAGCGGCCACCTGGGGATACCCCGGCATGGACAAGTGAGCATGGCAGGGCAGTCAGCAGAGTGGCAAGCGGTGAGCATATTACCACAATTGTTCAGGAATGTTTTAAATCAATGACTCCCCTGTTATTTAAGGACCTGAGTCAGGGAGTGGACGGGCCGGGGGAACAACGCGCTGAGGAGACATCAGATATGCCTTGGCATCTCTTAGACCCCGGCTAGGTGTGACAGTCTAGATTACAGGGACAAGTGACTCAGGGCGCCCAGGGCCAGCAGGGGTCGCCAGTGGCCTCAAGGGGGTACACTAGCAACACAAGCAGCCAAGCACAAGAGGCAGCAGCCTCAGATGCATACACCAGGCCATCTCCGGGTCCTGCCTCATTGACCACTAGAGTCACCGGTTTAGCGAGTCTTATTCCTTTGCCGGTCAAAGAAAGGATATGGCGAAAGAAGTTCATAGACATTTTTTCTTTGCTAAAGATTCAGTTGGATGGGCTGGACCTCACACCTTGTGACAAGAAAGATGAGGATCGAAGGGAAAGGCGCAGCGCAAGAAAAGAAAGGAACTTCGATAATTTGCGCAACACCTTTAGAATTATGGCATGCATCATAGTTGAAAAATTCCCGCGCTGCGCAGCAAACCTTTGGCTATATGATGCTATTATTCACTGGGCACAAAGGCAGTTCCCCGGGGATGCATGGCTCGATTATGACAAGGGTTTCAGGCTCAAAATGCAGAGACACCCAGAGATGGAATGGAATGAAGAGGATGTATCGGGTTTTATACACAAAATGCTGGTGGCCAAAGAGTGAAAGGCTTGGGCAGGGAAAGGCGACCAGTCCTTTCGGAACCACCAAAATAAAGGGAGGGACAAGGCCTTTAACAGAGCAAAACACAGCATGGGGAAAATATCCATCCTCCAATGGAACCACAGCAATTTGCTGGAAATATTATGCAGGGGATTGCTCATGGGGGGCAGCTTGCAAATTCCAACACGCATGTTCCAATTGTGTGGGTGGGCATCCAGCATTGGGATGCAGGGGCACTCAGGAGCCTAAAGGAGACAAAAAGGATAGGAAGTGAAAACACTAGCGAAGAGCTGAAGGGGGGGGAGGGACCACAGGTCCTGCAAGAATGTCAGCTAGCCAGATCCCCGATTAACACACAGCAACTGCGCAAACTTGCAAACAAATACCCTAACAAAACAGACTCAACAGTTTTAGTGGAAGGTTTTGAAGAGGGCTTTGTGATACCATTCAAAGGCACACTACCACTCGGGGGGCAAACAACCTAAAATCTACAACACAACACCCTGGTGTGGAGCACAACAAAATTAACAAAAAAATGTCATTGGGCAGAATAGAGGGCCCCCTTCCACCACATTTACAGAAGGGCTTGGTTATCTCTCCCCTTGGGGTGGTCCCCAAGAATGACCTGGGGCAATTTAGACTCATCCACCATCTCTCATTTCCCGAAGGGACGTCAGTAAATGACAGGTTAAGCGTAGAGGGATGCTCAGTAGAATATGAATCAGTGGACGATGCAATTGGCCTAGTAAAGGCAGCAGGGTAGGGGGCTCTCATGGCCAAGGCGGGCATTAAATCCGCCTTCCGGCTCTTCTAAGTACACCCTTCCAGCTTCCACCTGTTAGGTTTCCAGTGGGAAGGGGACCTATTCATTGACAAGGCAATGCCCATGGGCTGCGCAATATCCTGCTCATATTTTGAGCAGTTTGCCACTTTCCTAGAATGGGCCCTGCATAACAGACACCCGTCGGGCGGAAAACTTCACTACCTCGACGGTTTTATGTTCACAGGCCCCACTGGGTCCGCAATTTGCGGCAACACACTTGTGGCGTTCGAGGAGTTTGCATGGATCTTGGGTGTCCCTCTAGCACCTGAGAAAACAGTAGGCCTCACCACAAAACTCACATTCCTCGGCATAGAGCTAGACTCAGTAGCAGGAACAGCCAGGCTACCTGAGGATAAAGTGAAGGATTTCAGGGCGGAAGTCAGGGGCCTTTGAGGTCGCAAGAAAGCAACACTACGCAAAGTGCAAAGGTTAATTGGTAAGCTCAACTTCACGGCAAGGGTGATCCCCACAGAGAGAGTCTTTGTTAGGCGCCTCACACAGTTGACTTCAGGTCTCTCGCACAAGCACCACCCCGTCCGCCTAGGGGTGAGGGTCAAGCAGGACCTAGTAATGTGGGACAAATTCCTCACAGATTTTAACGGTGTCCTCATCTGCAGAGATGGATGGGTGACAGTCAGACAGAATGCCCTATTCACAGATGCTGCCGGGAGCACAGGATTCGGGGCAATCCTGGGAAAAAAGTGGTGCGCAGTCCAGTGGCCAGAGAAGTGGCGAAGGCAGGGCATCACCAGTAATATAACACTCCTTGAACTGTTCCCAATTATAGTAGCCTTGACAGTATGGAAGCGAAAGCTGAAAGATGTGAAACTGACATTGTGGTCAGACAACAAGGGGGTTGTACAGGCCATTAACAAAGGCCCAGCAAGGTGCCCAGACACGTTAAGGCTAATGCGACAGTTGATTAAATTACAGCTAACAGGGGAACCTGGAGCTGAAGACACGCCATGTTCCAGGGGTGGACAACGCGGTAGCAGATGCCCTGACCAGGTCACAGATGAGTCAGTTCAGGGAACTGGTGCTAGGGGCGGACAAGGAGATGACCCCTTTTCCTCCAGACCTGTGGGACCTGGGGGGACAGATCTATCCACATTAGTGAACCAGTCCTTGACCCCTGAAGCATTTAGATTGTACAAAACATACACAGCCACAGTAATGAAGATAGGGGGCATAAAATCACTGAACAATAGGCTGGGGACACAAAGAGCAGTGGAGCGATTCATACAGTGGGCTTTCACCAGCAAAAAAACAAGGTCATGGGCACAGTCCCATCTGGCAGCAATAGCCCATTTCTCAAAAAATCACACAGTGGAAGATTCCACTGCATCCCTGTACCTCAAGGCGGCACTGAAAGGGTGGAAAATAGCTGTAGGGGCATGGGCGGATAGCAGGCGCCCCATTGACTTCAAGAAGCTGGGCCAGCTAATAGAGGCACTAGAGTTATGTACAAGGGACAGATTTGAGCTCCAACTTTTTCAAGCAGCCTTTTCCACTGCATTCCTCAGTTCCTTCCGCATCAGCGAACTGGTGGCACCTAGGAAGCAGGGATCAGCACAGCGGTGCCTCCAGGCCACATACATCAGACCCAGGGCAGGGTCAGTGGGGATACTTCTGAGAAGGTCAAAAACAAACCAAACAGGGAAGGGAGCTGTGATTCAGTTGCAATGCATTAGAGTGAGCAAGTATTGTGCAGTGTGCTGCTTGTTCAGATACATGGTGGCCCGCCCTGCAGGCAAGGGACCACTTTTCAAACATCAGAACGGGAGCAATCAGAGCAAATTTCAGTTCACCGCCGTGATGCGCCATGCCCTCTCCAAAGCTGGGCTCCCCTCAGATTCCTTTGTACCCCACTCTTTTAGGATTGGAGCAGCTACCTCGGCATCACAGCATGACATGCTAGAGGAAAGAATCCAAGCAGTTGGCAGGTGGCGGTCCCGGGCATACAAAACCTACATCCGACCACAGCTATTATAGGTCACATGGACAAAGGACAGGAGCACTCACCTTGGGATGTCGCATGGCAGGGTGAATGACACAGTGGGTCACTCTGGGACGCCGCACGGCAGGGTGTCAAAGGATAAGACAGGGCGCCTCCAATACTGCAGCAGCCGCCTGACCTAGCAATTCTTTTCTCCAGCAGGTAAACATCCCCAGCTGGTGTGGGTAGTGGGCCATTCCTTCTTGTCCAGGATGCACACATGGTGGATGCAGGCAGGCCACAGGATGGCGGCCAAACCCGGAGCCACTTATTATTATTATTATTATTATTATTATTATTATTATTATTAAATTAGTTTTGTAACACGCGCAGCTACCCAAAAAGGGTTTCCCGGCACCTAGCACACAAATTTCTAGAAAAGGAGCAGTCAAGTACCATTTGCTACTAAAAGAGCCAAGTTTTAAGATTTCTTCGGAAGCTGAGATAGGACGGGTCATTCTTCAAGGACACCGGAAGAGAATTCCAGATTTTGTGGCCATGACAAGAAAAGGAACGGCCTCCCATTCTTGCAAGTTTAATTCTGGGAATCACAAAGTCTCCGTGGGCTGTAGAGCGCAGGGGGCGAGAAGGAATGTAAGGATGGATGAGCTCTTGCAGATATGCTAGTGCCATACCTTGTTTGATTTTAAAGATGTAACACAGGGTTTTAAATGTAATTCTTTGGTCAATTTGAAGGCAGTGAAGATCACGTAAATATGGCTAGATGGAAGCATGTCTAGGAAATTGACAAAGAAGACGTACTGCAGAGTTCTGAACTACCTGTAGCTTCCTCAGTACCGTTTGGCAGCTCCAGAGATAGAGAACTTTGCCGTAATCCAGGCGAGAGGTGATGAGTGCCTGGACTACTGTGTGTTGGGTTGAGGTAGGAAGCATCCAAATGATCTGCATCTGCTGGGTGGGGCAGCCTGGGATGAAGTGGAGCCAGCTGCTGGTGAAACTTGGAAACCTACTAGCGGACTCAGCATGGCACCCCGACGTGCTGATCATTCATCTCGGTGGCAATGATCTGGCCCAAATGGGATGAAAAGAGTTGGGGCAAGCCATTCAGGCAGACCGAACAAAGGCATCCACATCATTCGGCAGTACAACCATCATATGGTCTGAGATGGTCAGTAAAAAACACTGGAGGGGCGCAGAGTAAAACAAGGCAGTGGATAACGCCAGAAGGAAACTGAACATTGCAATGCACAAATTCTGCAAAACCAACGGGATGGAATCCATAAGGCATGGGTTGATCCACCCTGGACGCCCCGAACTGCACGGCCAGGATGGGGTCCACCTATCTGAAGATGGGTTGAAGGTGTTTTGGAATAGCCTGTGGGGTGCAATGGCTCTGGCAGGATGTAGATAAAAAAACTGTAGGGGGGGGCACAGAAAGACGTTAGCCTCCCTGCGGCGTGGCGGAAATTGGTACAATGGTTGGCTAAGGAGACACACCGGCAGGGCGGTGGGTAGAAGGAGTGTCACTCACTTTTGGATACCAAAAAAGACGGCGCACACGGCCCAGACCCGGCCGGACGGTAGGGCACAAAAAAGTAGCGAGTGGGGGGCCTAACTCCTGGGAGAAGCTACCCCTCCCTACACGCAGAGGGTGTGGGTAACCAACCAAATGGTGGTACCAGAAGTAACATGACAAAGAGGACTACCAAGGACTAACAAAAGTACTGATTGGCGGGCCATTCACAAACTGAATGTACCACAATATAATCTGCACAATGTCATGATGACAAGCATGATATATGACCAACATATGGCAGTTCGCAAATGACCAATATAACCACATATCATGCTAACGATGATCAGATAACCAGTCCATGTTATTCCTAATAAAACTGCAGCCAACAACGACCACAACATATACAATCCTTGTTGGCTAATTTTATTGGGGTACCAGGGAGACAGGGTTGGGGGAGTATCGCTACCACGGAATGGGCGCAGTGCAAGGGCTATGCCTGTAGTGTCGACAGAACAGCAGAACCTTTGTTAAAGAGGTCATTTAAGTTACCATGCCCTTGGAGAGATCTGATATAAGCAGACAGAGCCCATGGGAGGGGACTGACCAAAAGGGCTGAGCAGGAAACTTAGTAACATGCAGATGCCCTCAGAGGTTTCACTGCTTACCAATAGTATGTTGCTACTTGTAAACCTAAAACAAGAATTGAAATTATTAAGACAGCGGTGCAAATTATTCTGCTTTATTCTTCAGATCATTCTGATGAATTTTAAAAAGAAATGTGGCACGAGGTAAACATGAATCGTAGCAACAAAGTGGAACGTTTGGCTGCACACCATACTGCCCCTGATGGTAGAAAAGAGTCACTATGTGCCCATCGTATTACTAAGCTTGAGCATGGAGCAGGATAATGGAAATAGATGACGGTCTAGAGTTAAATATGCTCTCTCCACTGGGTTGCTACAGCACTGAATCCTGCTCTTTCCCCTGCCAGGATCACCAGGAAGGGATATGGGTGAGTGGGCACAGCTGCAGGAGGTTTTGAGGTACTGCTATTTGCCTGGGAAAGTGGCTGACAAAAAGAATGAAAAAGAAAAGAATAAAGGAGAAACATGCAGCGTGGTGTCCATTTTCACTTATTGGCATTGAAAGTTGAGTAATCAGCAAGCAATGCATATTAGATAGTGCTCATGTGTAACCGTGGGCGGAGAACTTCGCACCGCCTGCGGAGCATGCAGAGATTTGCCTACTCTGCTTTCCGCAGAGAGCACGTAGTAGGCAAATCTCGGCACACTCCGCAGTGGAGCGGAGTTGGCCCGCCGCCTGCCTCCACCCTCCTATTAAGATATAAGTTACAAGTAATTTAAAATAAGTAAAAACACTTACCTGTTTACCACGGCATCCCAGTGCTGCCCTCCTCGTCTTCCTCACCATAGGGGTACTGCTTGAGAGAGCTGCGCATGCTCACACGCGTGCACGCTCATTTCTTGCGCAGGTGCGCGAGCATGTGCAGTTTTCTCAAGCAGTATCCCCATGGCGAAGATGAGGAGGAGGGCAGCCTGGAGACACCGCGGTAAACCGGTAAGTGGTTTTAATTTATTTTTTAAATACTTGTAACTTATATCTTAATGGGGGGTGGAGGCGGGCAGCGTAGCGGAGCTCCATGGAGTTTGTTTCCAACTTCTTGGCCCTCTGGGTTGCCCCACTACATGGACTACGCCCAGGGTTACTCATGTGGAGCACAAGCAAGATCACAGTACAGTAGACATGTTTAGGGCCTGATTCACAAAGACCCTCCGCAGTCGTGGCGGAGGCTCAGCAGTTGTTGCAGTCTCTGCATGGAAGTTTCTCATTGAGAGATTCCACCACAACAGGGAGCCTCCGCCACAACTGTGGAGGTCTTTGTGAATTGGGCTCTTAGTTTTAAAAAATACAATATGAAAACAAAAAAACAACATCTTGACTTCCATGTTAAAAAAAACAGCGGCCCAGCAGCCCAGGCACCCCAGGCCTGGCACCAATGTGCACTCCCAGCTGTGTACACATGATCAGGACAAGTGCGGTCACTCAAAGTGCAAGGCAGCCAATGATTGAAGAAGGCCCACCCACTTCCCAATGCTGTACACTGTGGTGGGTGGAAGAAAGATGTGAATGACACTTGAACAGACCAATTGATGAAGAGGGTTGACTGAAAACTCCTGTATGTATGTATACATACAGGAACTAATTAGGCTAGTGTGCATTGGTTGATGCTGATGACAGGAGCTATGGCAGAAAACTAAGAGTAAGGAGCAACTATCAAACGTGCACAACCAGGGTGGCGATCGGAGTCAACAACTGCAGGAGTTCTACCCCCAAGAAAGTTGTGCGGCTTTGTGTTTCTTACTGCTATTGCTCCTTATGCTGCCAAGGAAGCACCTAAACCAGTAGTCCTGACTTTCTGATTGACCTAGCACACCTGCTGTTTCAAAGCCCCAGCCTCCAAAGGCCAGTATGCCACGCCTCAGGCTCCCCTTCTCCACTGCGGCTTGTGCTGTCTAAAAATGTTCAAAAGGATACTGCACAATGACAAAAGCTACAGCATCTAGTATGCTCTGAAATTTGATTTGCCGCTTCCGAACCCTGTCATAATATAATGACAATTAATTCTATAAGTAAGCTTATGTACTTACTATGCACTCTAAATTTTCAGATGAGATTTCATATGTTATGCGTGTACTTTAAAATTAACAAAAACGTGTGCAACACAAAGAAATCTCAGAGTAAATGGCTGTTTCTGGTCGAAAAAATAAGCAACAGAAGAAACCTGGATCCTAATATACGGTGGCAGTTGCGCTCTAGTTGTACGTGTGTAGCCACGGGAGCCTGCACCAAGACACGATGAAAAAGAGAATAAAAATCAATGATATTTTTAATCCATCAAACTTTGCTGCAGCAATCTTTTCCAGGAAAGGTAAAAAAACAGGCCTTTGCTCACTTACAGACTGTCACTTTAGACATAATATGATACAAGGTCGTCTCAAGTGTAATCCAAAAAGGTGTCCTTTTTCATTTCTTTTCTGTCCATGAAACCTGCAAGCTATATCAAATGAAGAATAACATTTTTCTCAGACAGCAAGGATATCCCTGTCTCACAATTACCAATTGTGGCCACTGCAGTCTGAGGCAGCTGGGCTCCCCTTACAACAGTAGGCGTGGACAATTTCTTGAGCAGTGCCTCCATTATACTCCGTGTTTCTACTTCTAGGCAAAAACAACTCTCTTTTGTATTTTATATCCATTATGTATAGGGCGGATTATAGTCCACAATAAACACGAGTCTCTAGCTGGACAGCCCAACGCGGGCCAGTATTTTCCTGTGGCTCAAGAAAACAATCATATGCTCAGATCTGTTCGCATTGCTTGGAACAGCTCAGACGCCATTTTAATTCAACATATCCAGTCAGCACAACAGAGTGACCTTTTATGAGTGAGAAAATGTTCTCTGCCTGGAGCATATCACGTGCTCTGTCTGAACATACTGGTGGAGGGAATGGGGAGCGCCGGTGCTTTAACTCCTTCCTTATCTAAGATATGTATGGCCTGTAGTTGCCGTTTCGATCGCCATAATTCTTCATATGATTTGGGTAACCAATAGGGTTGTTTGTGGGCACAGATGCTAGATATGCTTGGGAAAAACAGTATCAGGCTTTGCGGTTAGGATGACACTAGATCTACCGGGTCTGCCCTCTTAACCAGTGATTGTAAGCTAATAGAAACAAAAGAAGGAGCTGGTAGCACTCGACTATTCAGTAAAAATGAAATGTTCGAACACTCTTTGAGGTTCCGTTTGAAATGTTTATTCTTTACAGATGATATCAATGATTCACAATTGCACATCCTCAAGCCCTACTTCTTTATGCCTTTCGAAAGCATATGTTCCCTGAGCAAAATCTGTGTTGGCACACCTTTCAAAATACATGACTGTTGATGAATTCTGAAAAAGGTCCAATGTTGGTAAATAACAAACAGATAAAATAGAGCCCCAGTGAATGGTGGAACATTTTCCTTTTTTTAACATCTGCCTGTACTATATTCAAAGTCAGAAGCTCAACACAACTAATTACCACACTAGAAATCACAGGTGGTTCCAGACTCTTACATGGCAAGAACAATCACCTCCTGGAAACCACTATGTGGCATCTTCTTGCCTTGCCTTGCTTTCCTTAACTCTTCTTGACTTCAGAGTCCTTTTAATATCAGCTATTCCAGAATAGTATGTTAGCTTCTCTTTCAAGAGATTTTGAGGTTCACAGTTGCTCTGGAAGAGTCCTGCCTGTGAATGGGTTGTAATAAAGACACTGTACATGGCTTGGCTCTGTTTATTACCTTATACCACTTGCTTTAACCTTCCTCTGCCTGTTATTCTACACCACTTGACAAAGGATCCTTCATGCCAACATTTATCACAAACAGCCTTAATCGCTGGACATCCTTTGTTATTGGCCATGTGGCCAACAAGACCACAGTAAAAACATTGTCCCTCAAAATATCCAGTGCCCTTCTCAGCCACTCCTTTTAGCAGCTGAAATGAAATCCATCAAATGTGGTTCGTTTTTCAACCATAACTCTTCCTGAATTTTGTCATTGTTGCAGTTCATTAGAAATTGGTCTCTTGAGCACTCATCGGTGAGTGCACCAAACATGCTTGCACATAGCAGCCAGTTTTCAGAGTATTGTGATGTACTCCTCCACAGTCTCACCTTGTTTCTGTACTCTTTGCCAAAAATTAAAGCTCTCACGGATTGTGAAAAGGAGAGGCAGAAAATGCAAATCCAGTTTCTTTATCACCACATCAGATTAATTTAACTCCCTGCTCTTCCTACCACTTAACTCGGGTAAACTTTCCAAAATTTTATCTACATCCGCACCGAAACAATGTAATGGATGAGTACGTTTCCTTTTTGTGCCCAGGTTTTCACACAAAACATGCGTACTCTTAGAAAAATTGATTCAATTTTCTCTGTCGAAATTCAGATCCTCTAGATGGGACAGAAAGAATGACAGAGGAGTGATGTTCTGCATGTCAATGGCCAGGGTACCAAATATAAAGCTCCAAAATTAATGCATCAGCATGGGAGAGTTAGAATAAAGACCCACACACTATGCACATCCTCTGAATAAAATGACAGTCACTGACTCAGATCACAAAATTTGTCGCAAATATTTTTTCCATCTTCTTTGGTTCCAAAGACATAACTAAGAAGATAAAGGAATTCTCCTGTCTTGTCTTCGTGAGTCTCTGATAATTCTAAAAAATCAGTAAATAGAGCTATGAAGCAAAGAAAAATGTAACACAGTACAAGAATCCTCCCCTACTCGAAATACTGAAAATTACGCACTTGCTGCCTTTTTTGGGGGTACAGTTTTCACAGTTTGATCTGACCATAAAACTTTACCGGAGATCTTGAAGAAGATTTTTTTTGTAATTGTTTGCACGAATCAGAGAGTGGGCCATGGAATTGCGAGAATCCATGTTTTTGGTTTTTGGTTGAATACACTCTGAGTTCCAGGAACAATGCACCAGACATTTTGATGAGACTGGTCCCCCAAGCTGCGGTTTAAGGTGGGGCGTCTGAAGATGATTTGGTTGCAGGAGAACACATTTGTCATCACAAAGGGAGTTGTTCTGTAGGACACGTGGAGGAAGGAAGATGAGTTAGATAAGTGTTTGTCTAAATGTCTTGTGTGTGTTGAGGAAGGGTGTTCCAGAAGAGTAAATGGTGAAGGAGAAACTAAGATCTTACTGGATTGTAAAGGATGAAATGTCAGATATTGAAGGTTTCTTGTTAGGAAGAAATAAACTGGTTACTGCAATGTGTCTTGCGGACTGCCTCCTGGACGTTGCACATGAAGGGCATTTCAGTCTTATGAAAATGAAGGAATGTATAAAGGAGGATTTCTGATGGCCAGGTCTAGATCTTAAAATGGGGAGATATGTAAAGAAGTGTGCAGTGTCCTGTAAGTGAGAAGGTGTGTCAAACTGGGGCACTCCCTACAGTGTGTACAGATTTGTGGTACTCAAGAGGAGGAGTCTTTGTTGATGTTGTGAGGCTCATAAAGGGTGATGGGACAGCACTGTATTTGATTGTGGCTATGGAGGTATTTTGTGCATGAGACACAACTTCAAGTGCTGCTACACGAGTTCTGAACCGAAAATGGTGCCAAGTTATATTCCAGAGAAGTGTAAGAGTTCTTAAAATGTTGTGGCATTATTTTATAATATGTGCTTGGTACACCATCTGGAGTCTAATGGAATGATTGAAAGGTTAGGCAAAACTATACATGAAGATATACTGCTGCCCATAGTCAATGGAAGAAGGAAGTTCAGAAGCGTCTTGTGATTTGCCATCCTTCACCTCATATGATGACGGGCAAAATGCTGTTCGAAATATTCAGAGGTTGTAAATTTAATTAGAAATTGTTCCGAGTTGGATGAAGTTGAGCAAAGGATGGGTGGATGAAGGTCTTGGAGAGAGATGACTGAAGAAAAGTGGAAAATAAAAAATGATTGAAAGGAAAAGGCATTTTGATAAGAAGATAGCTGTAAAGGAACTGCACGTGAGAGTTGGAGATTTGATGACAATCATAGCACATGTGGTTAAGCATTGGCGTAAAATCCGTTCCGCTCGTGCAATATGCGGATTTTCGGTAAATTCGCAATCCGCGAACTCTCGCGAATTTGCCGAAAATCCGCAAATTTGCACGCAGCGGATTTTTTTGCTTGGTGATACAATATTGCGGCGCGAGGCGTTCACTTACCGTCATTCAGCGTTTGCAGAGTTGTTTTTCTCGATATTTTGCGTGTGCTGCGCCATTTTGGATCTTGCTGCGGCGTCCCGCAGGAGTTTGGTGACCGCGATTACGTCACCAAGGCTTGCCACCTTGCACAGCACGCATCGCGAGAGTTCGCAATTGCGAACATGTAGATGCGGCGGGCAGCAACGATCTTGCACTCGCGAAATTACAAAATTTGCAATTCTGCACAAGAAATCCACCAGCAAGCAGCATAAACCTTCTGAAAATGATGATTTTTATCAGAATAACTCCTCAGGTTGACATTTGCCTGCACTTTTTTGGGGGGGGGAGGAAGGAAGTGCCACACAGTCTCCAACTTCCTGTTCCTGTCCAACAGGCTCCTCCCAGTGCTTTCTTCATGTGCTGGTCACTTTCATTTGGATCTTGACCTGGAAGGATTACTTTTTGTGGATGCTGCTGGATATTTGGATTTGAGGCCTTTTTGACTTTCTTTGGATCACTTTTGGATTAGAAATTTCACAAGTAAGTTTGTTTGGGGCATTACAGTTGCTGCAACTACAATTTTGGAATTTTCGATTTTTGGGCTGTTGTTGGGGCCTTTTGCCCAGGGGTACTGAGTGGTGCATGGACTGAGTCTTTCTGTGGGGTCGCTTTAATGTAAACATCATGAGGGCATGGATGGCATGGGGTTGTGCTGATTTTTGTGTGTTTTTCGATTTTTTTGGCTGCTGTTGGGGCCTTTTGCCCAGGGGTAGTGAGCGGTGCATGGACTGAGTCTTTTTGTGGGGTCTATTTAATGTAAACATCATGGAGGGCATGGATGGCATGGGATTGTGCTGATTTTTGTTTTGTTTCCGCTTTTTTTGGCTGCTGTTGGGGACTGGCCATGTGGGTGGGGGCCATTTTGAGTGCTGGTACAGGCAGGCCCTGGCCATGTGCTGGTGGCAAGGGGCCATTTTGAAGGCAGGCAGTGTTCTCAGGCCTGCACCCTTTTTGCCTAGCTTTCATCCTTTAAGCCCAGGGGTAGTGAGTGGTGCATGGGCCTAGTCTTTCTGTGGGGTGTCTTGAATTTAAACATCATTGAGGGCATGGATGGCATGGGATTGTGCTGGTTTTTGTGTGTTTTTCAATTTATTTGGCTGCTGTTGGGGCCTTTTGCCCAGGGGTAGTGAGTGGTGCATGGGCCTAATCTTTCTGTGGGGTGTCTTGAATTTAAACATCATGGAGGGCATGGATGGCATGGGATTGTGCTGATTTTTGTGTGTTTTTCGATTTTTTGGGCTGCTGTTGGGGACTGGCCATGTGGGTGGGGCCCATTTTGAGTGCTGGTACAGGCAGGCCCTGGACATGTGCTGGGGGGCAAGGGGGCATTTTGAAGGCAGGCAGTGTTCTCAGGCCTGCACCCATTTTGCCTAGCTTTCATCCTTTATGCCCAGGGTTAGTGAGTGGTGCATGGGCCTAGTCTTTCTGTGGGGTGTCTTGAATTTAAACATCATTGAGGGCATGGATGGCATGGGATTGTGCTGATTTTTGTGTGTTTTTCATTTTTTTTGGCTGCTGTTGGGGTCTTTTGCCCAGGGGTAGTGAGTGGTGCATGGGCCTAGTCTTTCTGTGGGGTGTCTTGAATTTAAACATCATTGAGGGCATGGATGGCATGGGATTGTGCTGATTTTTGTGTGTTTTTTGATTTTTTTTGGCTGCTGTTGGGGCCCTTTGCCCAGGGGTAGTGAGTGGCGCATGGGCCTAGTCTTTCTGTGGGGTGTCTTGAATTTAAACATCATGGAGGGCATGGATGGCAGAGGATTGTGCTGATTTTTGTGTGTTTAGATTTTTTTGGCTGCTGTTGGGGCCATTTGCCCAGGGGTAGTGAGTGGTGCATGGGCCTATATTTTCTGTGGGGTGTCTTGAATTTAAACATCATTGAGGGCATGGATGGCATGGGATTGTGCTGATTTTTGTGTGTTTTTCGATTTTTTTGGCTGCTGTTGGGGCCTTTTGCCCAGGGGTAGCGAGTGGTGCATGGGCCTAGTCTTTCTGTAGGGTGTCTTGAATTTAAACACCATGGAGGGCATGGATGGCTTGGGATTGTGCTGATTTTTGTGTGTTTTTCGATTTTTTTGGCTGCTGTTGGGGCCTTTTGCCCCGGGGTAGTGAGTGGTGCATGGACTGAGTCTTTCTGTGGGGTCTCTTTAATGTAAACATCATGGAGGGCATGGATGGCATGGGATTGTGCTGATTTGTGAGTGTTTTTCGATTTTTTGGGGTGTTGATGGAGACTGGCCATGTGGGTGGGAGCCATTTTGAGCGCTGGTACAGGCAGGTGTCTGGCCATGTGCTGGGGGGCAAGGGGCCATTTTGAAGGCATGCAGTGTTCTCAGGCCTGCACTCATTTTGCCTAGCTTTCATCCATTATGCCCAGGGGTACTCAGTGGTGCATGGGCCTAGACTTTCTGTGGGGTGTCTTGAATTTAAACATCATTGAGGGCATGGATGGCATGGGATTGTGGTGATATTTATGTGTTTTTTGACTTTTTGGGGTGTATAACTGATGTTCCTCTGTCTTCCATTGCTTATAGGTGCACAAGAGAACCACCCGTGCCAGGAAGAAGTCCTGCAGCGGTGTGTGCAGCATAACGTCATGCGACGTCACGTGTGGCCACAGACAAGACAACTCTGAAACTCGTGCAACTGCGGCCTGCTGTTCTGAATCTGAAGAAGATGGCCCCAAAAAAAGTTCCCCGTAGCTCCTCTAGCAAGAAAGTTGCCAGTAAGGAGCAGAAGAAGCAAGTTACCAAGGAGACTGGTGTGCCGCCTGCCACATTTTTGGGGAATAAAAAAAAAGGTACGCCTGCAGCAGCAGCGGGATCTGCTGGGGACCAAGCTGGGAGCAGCACTGCCGCTCCATTGGGCTCAGTGCCACCACCACGCCAACTTAATTCCAAGCCCTTGAGTGCTTTAGAGGCAGCCAGTCTACTTGTTCAATCACCATCGACCAGTGATGTTGGCTCATCGCAAGAAAGTAGCAGCATCCCTCAATCAACACAGGTTGCTGTAACTCATCTGACGAGTGTTCAACAACCACAGCCGCAACAACAACCACATGTGCAAGTACAAGCCCAAGTACATGTGGAAGGAGAGGCAGCGCAAGGAGATGCGCAAGCAGACGTGCATGGAGCGGCACAAGTGCCCACAATAGTTGTTCCTCCCGAAGTAGGGGCACATCAGGAAATCGACATTGAAGCCGAGGTATCATTTGAGGAAGCCACTCCTCCTGATCATTCATTGTCTTCCACATCCCTAGCAAGGAAAAGATCAAGGATGGTGTCTACATCTTCTTCAAGCCCCCTTCCTTCTGATTAAATGGATCCAACTTGGGAACCACCACTGCCGTCTGAGAGGGAGGCACACCATGATCTGACAAAGGTAGCTAAGCGTAAAAGGAAGGTCCCCGAAAGTCTCATAGTTATGGGGTGTGATGATGACGCTGAAGAAGTGGCGTATACTACTCCTGCTGATGAAGACTCTCACGACGACGACGCAGTCATCATACACGCCACTCCAGCCTCAGCGGGCATGCAGCAAACAGACATTTTTACCCTAGCCCGAAAAGCTGCTGAGCGTGATGTTGTCGACGAGGAGGCAATGGGACCACCATCATTGGAGTTAACTAGTACACCACCACCTACCGCTTCCATATTTTTTTCTCACCAGAAGGGACCTCCATCCACCTCGACCTCCATTTCCTCAATTAGTGGTGGTGCAAGTGCACAACGTAGTAAAGTTCAGCAACACACATCCTCCACTTCATCTGGCATTAGCAGCATGACCAGTATCGCCTCCTCCACCCCCCACAGACATATGAAGTCCGCAGTTTGGGACTTCTTTAGTGTTTGCACAACAAGGGAAAACATAGCCATTTGTAGCATTTGTAAGCTTGCAGTTGGTCGTAGTAAGCTTGGCACCAACTATGGTACCGGAGGCCAGAGAGGTCATCTTGAGAGACAGCACACCGTCCAATGGCATGCGCACCTAAAGGAGATCAAGAAAGCCCAAATTGGAAGTCAACAAACTACTCTATCCGTTGATGTTTCATCTGATGATGACGAGGAGGAAGAAGCGTCAAACACTTCACTTACACCCAGTACCCCTGTCAGCAGCACACCCCCTGTGAGCCAAACTAAGAGTGTGGGAGAGAGTGAGACACCAATGCGAAAAAGTTCATCATCACCGAGCGTAACTGGGTTGAAGAAGTCATCATCATCATCATCGTCCCGTAAAATCATAGTCCAGCCCACCATTAGAAGCATGTTGTTTTCAGATGCGCAATTTGAACGCAACCACCCAATGACGCGTCTGTATAACACTAAGCTGGCTAAAATGTTAGCTCTGGACCTTCTCCCTTTTTCTTTTGTGGAAGGGGTTGGTTTTCTTGAATTAGTGGCAACGCTCTGCCCTAAATGGAAGGTTCCTAGCCAGTTCTATTTTGCCAGAGTTGCGGTTCCAGCACTACATGCAGATGTGCTAGAGATGATTGGAGCAGCTTTGCAGAAGAGTGCTGTTCACACTATACATCTGACAACAGACATGTGGACCAGTTGCGCAGGCACTGATTACATGTGCATCACTGCACACTGGGTCTCTTTTTCAGGAGTTGCAGCAAAGCTAAGGGCAGGTGTTGACCCGGACAACATTTTTAAAGCTGCTCGGAAACATGCAACATTAGCCATGTTTGGCATGGAGACAAGTCATACAGGAGAAAACATTTTGCAGGAGTTTAACACAAAGGTCTTTCAATGGCTGTCCCCAAAAAAAACGCAAGATTGGTTATGTTTCCACGGATAATGGCGCCAATGTAGTTAAGGCCATGGATATGGGTAACTATTTCAGAGTGCCGTGTTTGGCGCACTGTATAAACCTGGTTGTTAAAAAATTCTTGAGCGAAGAAAGTCCTGTGTGCGAGTTACTGACCACCTGCCGAAGAATGTGCACACATTTCAGCCATTCTTTTACGGCCCGGAAGCATCTGAGGGGCCAGCTACATGAACCTCGACTGCCAGTGAAAGCACTCATCCAGGAGGTGGCAACACGTTGGAACTGAACCTTCTACATGCTTGAGCGTCTGTATGAGCAGTGTACGGTAGTCGATCAGTATTTCTTTACACAGGGTACAGCTATGAAGGACCTGTGGATACATGCGGAGCAATGGAAGCTAGTTAAAAGCCTGACAGACATGATTCGTCCTTTTGAGGTCTTCACGCGTGCAGTCAGCAGGGAGGACTGTAATTTGGGAAATGCTATCCCATTGTTGCGCATGCTAGAGTACCAACTGAAGGCGGTGTCTTCTACGTTTCAAAAAGATGAAGAAAAGCAAGAAGCTTTTGATTTGGTGGCGAAATTATTACAGTGCCTACTTTGCGATGAACGTCTTCAAAAGATCCACACAGAACAGCATTACATTTGTGCTACTATTCTGGATCCACGATACAAAAAGGCACTGGCAGGCAGAGCATTCGTTCCTTTTGGTTACACAGAAGTTTTAAAGTACAAACGTTGTCTAGCTCTGTCAGCCATGAGGTTTGAAAGAGAACGGCAGGAACTTGAAAGAAAAGGCAGTACATCAGCATCAGCAGGCCATCCGGAGTCAAAAGAATCCACTTCTGCACCTGTGGCTGGCAGAAGTGAGTCATTTTCCCTCTCAGCCGTTAAATACACCAGCAACCGGATCATCTGCACCAGGCAAAACAGTAACATTGTGTGAAGAAGAGGATTGGATAACTCAGCTTGGGTTTGCTTCTCAAAAGGTCCCAGCAAAAAGTAAGCAAAGTGGAGGAACCGTGGAGAACCTTGAGTCGATGGTGCAGGACTATCTGAATGACTCAACAGAGGTCTATGTTCATGATGACCCATTGGCGTATTGGCATGGGAAAAAAGAATTGTGCCCAGAGATCTCCAACCTGGCTATAAACTACTTGTCTTGCCCACTCGCAAGCGTGTCTTCTGAACGTCTTTTCAGTGCTGCTGGTGGCATTGTAACTTGCAAATGGACACGCCTCTCGCCCAAAAATGTGGAGAGGTTAACAATGATCAAGATGAATCAGCACCTCATACCACCAGAATACAAAGTACGAGAATACACGCCGGAAGAAGACGAGGAGGACACCAACTTAGATGAGGGAATTTCTTCTCTGTAAGGTGACCTACTCCCGCCTGAATTCGCAGAGTATGAGGACGAACTCTTCTTCCCTGACACAGAGCCCTGAAAAAGAGCCAATGAATCAATAACTTTCTTTTTGGTCCTTATTCACTTTTATTCCTGTGTGTATGTCTTTCTTTGTTTTGCAAAGTCAATATAAATAAAAACTTTAATCACCTTATCACAAAAGCAAGCCCATTAGCAGAACTGTCTTCACTTATTTGCTTATTGATTTGAAGGTGCCACAGTATGCATTCCTCAGGTTCACAAGTTCACAAGAACATGCTCCTCTATCCTCCTCCTCCAGACTCCTATTTCCATCAAAGCAGATGGCTGGATTACGCCCAATGAAGAAAGACTCTGCACTTGTGGCGGTGTTCTACTTCTTTGCGGGTGAGTTGACGGCTCTGGGGCCATTGCTGGGAAGATCTAATACCGGATAAAAGTGGTTTGGAGAAAATCAGAGTTGAAAAAGTTTTTGCCTTTTTGCTCACTATCATGTTTTCGGGGGCCTGTTTGGGGGGCTTCCTGGTGTTTGTGGGTGGGTTTCGGGGTATGGGAGCACTGCTGGCATAGTCTAATGTTGATTGCATTTGTTTTATAGGACATCCATGGTGGAAAAGTGGAGTCATGACCTAGCTGCACAGCGCGTTTGGACAGAAGGCCGAAAAATATTGCATGAGATTTTCCATTTTTGCTTTTTGCCTGTTTGGGGGTGTTGTGCTTTTTTGCAGGTGGGTTGGCGGATCTTGGGGCATTGCTGGCGAAAATCAGACTTGAAAAAGTTTTTGCCTTTTTGCTCACTATCATGTTTTTGGGGGCCTGTTTGGGGGGCTTCCTGGTGTTTGTGGGTGGGTTTCGGGGTCTGGGAGCACTGCTGGGTATGGATACTTTTGATTGCAAGTGGTTTGAAGAAAATCCATGGTGGAAAGGGGAGTTAGGGCCTAGCTGCAGAGCTCGCGCGGAGTGATTTTGGAAATTGGCCTGAAAATTACTAAGTCCCCATTTTTGTACTTTTGCTTTTTGGCTGTTTGGGGGTCTTCTACTAGATCCCGCTTGGGTTGACGGCTCTGGGCCCATTGCTGGGAAGGTCTAATACCGGATAAAAGTGGTTTGGACAAAATCGGAGGCGAAATTTTTTTTGCGTTTTTGCTGACTTGCTTGTCTTTGAGGTGCTGTTTGGGGGGGTTCCGGGCATTTGTGGGTGGGTTTTGGGGTCTGGGAGCACTGCTGGCACAGTCTAATTTTGATTGCATTTGTTTTTCAGGAAATCCATGGTGGAAAAGGGGAGTTAGGGCCTAGCTGCACAGCGCGTTTGGACAGAATTGAAAGAAGGCTGAAAAATATTGTAAGTATGAGATTTTCCATTTTTGCTTTTTTCCTGTTTGGGGGTGTTGTGCTTTTTTTGCGGGTGGGTTGGCGGGTCTTGGGGCATTGCTGGGAAGGTCTAATACCGGATAAAAGTGGTTTGGAGAAAATCCATGCTGAAAAGCCTTTTGGCACTTTTTGTAACTTAGGGTTCGTTAGGGTTAGCACTAGCAGCAGTATTCCATGTGTTTGGGGGTGTTCTAGATTTTTGCAACTGGGTTCTGGGGTCTTAGAGCACTTGTGGGAATGTGTAATTTTGGTTGCAAGTGATTTGAAGAAAATCCATGGTGGGAAAGGGGAGATTTGGCCTAGTTAAAGAGAGCGTTTGCCACTATTCTTAACTTAGGGCTCGTTAGGGTTAGCAGTATTGTATTGCATGTGTTTGGGCGGGGGGCTGTTTGTGGGGGGGTTTGCAAGTCTTGAAGCAATGCTGGGTATGGATAATTTTGCTTGCTTGTAAGTGGTTTGAATATAATCCACGGTGGGTAAGGGGGGATTTGGGCCTACTTTACTTTCAAAGTACGTTTTGTCACCATTTTTCTACTAGGCCTCGTTTTTTGAGATCTGATTGGGGGTCTTCTACGTTTTTGCGACTGGGTTTAGTAAGGGTCTGGGAGCACTGCTGGGAAGGTCTAATTTTGTTCTAAAACACAGTTTACAGTACACCTAGCTTGAGGGGAAATATCCGCTAAATTAATTCGCACATACTTATTTATCCTTCAAAAGGAGACTCAGACAGAGTACGCACTTTCAAAAATATTGTACTGTCTATTAGGAAACTCAAAGTGTGACTTTTTGCACTACACAGCGTACATACCTTATATTTATTTGTCAGTGGTGTTCTAATATCACTTCCTGTTTTTCCATCAATAATTACAGGCCGGGTTTCAGTCTGTGCAATGGGAAAAAAAGGATGAAGTCAGGCTTCACATTAGCGAGCTGCAATTCAGCATCCGCCAGGCAGGCAGTGGACAGGGTGTCTTCTGGTCACCAACATTGATGGCCGGAGCGTCAGCTGGAATGGAGGAGTCCCGCTAATAAGAGGAATGGTTTGAAGGATGAAACTTACCAAATTCAACAGGACAACTACAACAACATACAGATACAGTATCCGTTCTTTTCTAATTATCTTTTAAGTTATGTTATTGCTGTGAACTTCTATGAGTGTGACTCTGCATTTCTTTGATCTCTGCTTCTAAATTCATCCCTACAGCCATTCTATAGGTTTTACTTGTGCTATTTTTTAAACCTGATTTAATGTAAGAAGTGTTTCTCTGAGTGCAGAGATAGGCAAGTGAAAACGCATAATTAGTACTGCAGCCCTGTACTGTCTCATTCTTTCATTCACGGTTGTCGAAAGTACTACTTACTTTTCAGTAACCATGCATGCAGTAGTGCCTGCACTTCCTTTATGTCACTTAAAAGATTTATGGTTAGCTTTGTACCCAAAGATTTCTTTATCTTCAATTATTGTTTGTCCATGCTGTGCTTTTTTTTCTTCTCTCAACAAGACTTTCCCAAAATCCCCATTCCCATCCATTTTCCAAACCCTAACCCTCTTCCCCCCCCGGCTGTGTGGTTTTGAATGATGTGTGACTAAATGACAGCAATAATTCCACACACTTGCTGGGGAGGATAAGGTCATAGCAACAGGCTGGTGAAGGAATCCGAGGATATATTCTGTTCTTACTCAGCTTGACACTCAGTCACTATTGGCAAATAAAAGCAGATTTTCATGTGCGCCATCAACTTTATTGGTCATCAAGAACATCCTCCTCCTAGACGTGGCAAATTATTACGCTGCTGTGTCCTTCACCTTCGGTACTATTTCTTGCAGTAGTAGCCAATGTCAAAGAAATTCAACGCAAGTACTAGTTATACTTTCAATACTTTACCATTTGTTAGGCTACATTGTGGCACTGTTCTAGTGTACTGTCACCTGCTATATTCTCTATTGTACCGTTCTAATGCTACGGTAAGGACAAACAAGGTTTCATTTTCTTTTTTTTCAGATGCTGCAACTGCCACTGTGTAACACCACTAGTACCACTGCAATGATGACATTTCATCCGCCCAGGATTGCCAACCTTAATCGCCATTTGCCGTGCAGCCAGCCCTGTGCCTAGCCCTATTTCCAAACACAAATTACAGGTAAGATAAGCGTTTGGGGGGAGGAAGTATAATGGAGTATTTGGAGAGACGAGAGACTGACGCTAGTACTAGTAAAGTCCGAGGACTATTGAATTGACTTACTCTGTGAAAGGCACTTAGTTTTGAAAACATTTGGGCAATTAATTACACAACTTGAATCAAGATGCCACTTAAGTTTCAGGACTGTTAAACCCCCACCCACCAGCCTCAAAAGCAGAAAAAAACACGTATGCTAAGATAAAGTTTAAAGTATATTGATATCCCTAACAAAAATAATCTCCCGCAAGACCCAACCCACCCCCACTCCGTAACCCCAATGAATGTCTGTGAAAAGTCCAAAAAACCCAACTCCCAATTCCCACCCCCCAGAAGTCATTAAAAAGGGGGCAAGGGACAGTCTCCTCCTACTGCTGGCTGCTGCTGTTGACTTTCCGGGCCAGGTCGGCATGCTACTTGCGGAGGGTCTCGAGCAGGGTTTTGGTGTTGAGGAGCTCCTGCTCGAGGTAGGAGACCCTCAGGGAAAGGCGGTGCATCCTTTTTTTTGTAACTGCTGTGGGGGGCAGCTGATTTCTTTGCTGCTCGGCGGTAGCGGGTGGCTGCGGTACCTCAGCTCCGTACCGCTGGAGACCTGCTGCGCTGACTGGCTGACCCAGGGAGCACGGAGGAGGATGCAGGTGTCGCCGTAGATGTTGTAGACGTACAGTGGCATCCAGCCTCCGTTGCCGGGCCCGTCTAGCCAGCTCCTTCCGTGTTGGTTTGGAAGGAGCATCTATAGGAAGAAAGAAAAAGACATAGTCTGTAACCAATGCTCTTTAAGATTAACACAAATAATTCAGCAGAAAGTTGTGTCACAGTAGAACTAGCAACTTGCAAGCGCAGTACATAACTATTGTGGCCAGTATCTATCTAACCTCCCACTTCTTCATCCTTGCTCTAACATTAGTGGGAGTTTAAGGAATCAATTCTATGAGCACTATGGACTCACTCCATTAGAGTCGACTATGACAGTACACCAGTCTTCTTCTTCTTCTTCTCTCTTGTTTAGCAAAATTGGTACGTTAACTTCTGCAAGCCGGCATAATGCCAGCGCAGTCAACTTGCACCCGAGAAAAACAGACGCCCGCCATGATGAGTGAGACAGACTTGCGTTACTGTACCAGTCCAGTACATGCAGGTGGTGATGCTCTTACTTTTCTATTATGGGTGGCACTGAGAATACTCTGTTACAAGGGCTACTGCTTAATTAAGTTAACTTTCACCCTACAGTGCCAATGAATACTAGAAAAGGAAAATGAAGAAGATAAATAATCTGATTATCTATCACTGCACATGGTATGTATTTGCTTACATATGGGATGACTTTAGGTGCTTTGCTTTTTATTGAGTGAACAGTGATACATCCACACATGAATGACCGAGCTCTACTAAACTTATTAACAGAGGTAGTGAGTGGCCATCGTAATAGCCGGATATATGCTGTGCTTGCAATACAAACTACTGCTACTATTCATGGTAGTATTCGGACAAAATTACAACTTCTTTCCCTTGCCTTTCCTACACTGGGATGGACGTGCGGGTGCGGTATTACATGCTCTTCAAAGTAACACTTAGTTCATCCAGTGACCGTCTACTCTCTCTAGATACACATATGCTATCTAAGAGTCAGATAGTACCATGATCCAGGCATCAATCCATTCAAACTATATGTCAATCATTCTTCTTCATGTATCTCATCTGGACAAACCTTACATTTTCTCACGGGGAGCACACTATGCAGTCTGCAATCTCAATAAGTAAGGAATATAAGAGCTTACCACTGTCCGCCACTACCGTGGCAACCCGCACAGCAGTTTCATCCGGCACTTGCACCGCCTCCTCCCCTGAAGTCTCCTCCTCCACCTCCGCGCTGGGCCCAGCAACAGATGTTCCACCTACAAAGTACATTTAAGAATGTTAGTTAGATGTCATTGACATACACCACTCACTAGTATTTTGTCTAGGAATGAAGAAATGTGAATACAGAAACCAATCTAATAATTTGTGACTGTCTACTCTAAAGTAAAAATGTCCCTTTTTCCAGGTAAGGGTGTTGTCTTGCTGCACTTTTTGGCACAACTGATGAATGCTTGCTTTTTAACACGCACCATTTTTCTCATAACAGACAGAAGCTTCACTTCTAAGAACAAATCATCATCATCACCACTAGGACAGAGGAACCAACGATTTAGCACCAAAAAGAAAAATGAAAGTTCAAACCAGGTGAGGGCTCGGCTCGCCCACAATAAATGTGTGAAATAAATCACTATAAGCACTTTTCCATTTTTAATCAACCGTTTATGTTTTATCACAAGCTTGCTTTTAATAAATATTTTTACTTTTAATAAAGCTTTAAAACTTAAATAGACTCTGTGGTTTTTGGTCATGAGTGAATGAGCAAAAGGTTTTGCAATTTGCAAGCATGAGTTCGTGCCTCTGACACTTCTGGACTCTGACTCCGTACTCTTGTCCTGCATTGGATAATCATCATTGGGGATCAATCATCGATGAATTCGGGAGCCAAATGACTCTGCCACACTATCTAGTCAGTAAGGAGATTGGGGGTTCTTCAAAGTCTGATATCACTGAGGTATGTGGAAAGTCTACCTGCGCCTATTATAATTGATAAACAATGCACTATTTAGTGTCCATAGTTCTGTTTGTGCAGATTTGTCCCTGCAACAGTAGTAGTATGGATTGTCCTCCTATCCAAACCAAAAGTAAAGTAGTATCTTATTCTTTCTTGGTGCCATTCACCTTTTTATTGTTGGTAGTTGTCAAAGTATAAACATTTAGAAGACTTGAAAAGACATTATGGACAATCCCAGAGGACTGCACTCAGTGCATCGAGCTATTGCTGACTAGAATGGGAGTTTAGTTTTACACTTTTTGCCAAATGAGCAATCTTAGTTAGCTACACAGACAGAATAATAAGAATAATCTAGTAATACCACAGGGAGTCATAGTCGAGGCAGGATAAGAATTTAGATACAGTCTACAAGAAGATCAAAGACGATTTATAAGATTTATAAAAAATCGAATGAGGAACGTTAGGAAAAAATAGGTACTCTATATTAAAGTTAAAACTTACCGGGGTCAGCAAAGGAGCCCTCGCCTGACCGATCCTAGTCTTGTTCAGCAGCAGCAGCAGCCTCCTCCAATGCCCTCTTGCCCCTACAACATGAAAGAAAGAAAGACCAGAAAACATGGATGATATTTGTCAACCAAATCAAACATTTCAAAAGAACAATAACAAAATATTTTGGCGAAATAGCAAATAGACAACTATTCCACGGGATATATTGACCTATCTCATGTGGTCTACTACGATATTAGTATTGCTTGATTTGCGGACCGTCGACTTGGAAAGTTATGTAACTCACTTAACAAACTACTAAAAAGGTTCGCCTAGGACTGGCAGGCAGCAGTCCGTAGCACGCGAAGTGACAGACAAAGTCCATCGTGATTGCAGATCAGTGACAACACTAAAAAGTTTCCCACTACATTAACCAGTCATTAAAATACTCAAACTATCAATCCACCACCACTATTTCTTCTTATTGCCAGGTGTACAAAGGAAGGACTGGACTTGAGTCTGTAGGGGCAGATTTAGATGCCCCTTGCGGCTCTTTTGCTCCATTGTTGCGTGACTTTTGTGACGAAGCGGCAGAACAAAAGAGACGCCATGGTGCGGCGTATATTAACAACGTGACGCATATGGGAGATGCATCACGTTGTAAAGCTCTGCGCCATCAGGGGGGTTCCGGCGCAAGGGAGGGCGTTCCTGCTCAGGAACGCATCCTAAAAGTGGCTGAGGGAAATCTACAAGATTTCAATCAGTCACTTTTAGGACAATGATGCGTGACTCAAACCCTGCGCCTGCTTGAAGCATATAGCCAAGTTCTGAGCTGGGATGGTGCAGTGAGCTAAAAAACGGTGATGGATCAAGCCCTGATCTTTGGACTGGGTAAGAGTGGTCTGCTTAATTCAGACACTCTGTTCATCACCACCCCCTTTTCTGAATCATTTTTGTCCACCATAAGCGTGGAAGGGTATACTCAGATGTGAGTCCCTTGCTCATTGCACCATCAGGATTCAAGCAAGCCGGGCCGAAGACGGCTGAAATGCCAGAAACCGGTCCCCGGTAGCTTGTTTCCTTCCCAGTATAAGAATTGGCTTGGTAGTTTGGTCTGCCCTGTTCCCATGATGCACTGGGCCAGGGTCAGACTAATTTGCATATAGCCAAGTTCTGAGCTGGGATGGTGCAGTGAGCTAAAAAACGGTGATGGATCAAGCCCTGATCTTTGGACTGGGTAAGAGTGGTCTGCTTAATTCAGACACTCTGTTCATCACCACCCCCTTTTCTGAATCATGAAGCAGATGTACGGCTTGACGCAGCATTGGGGAGATAGGGCACCCCAGAGCATTGCTGGAGCTGCGCCATTGTTGCAACGCAACTCCAGCAATGCGCCGCCTTTACGGCACAGATGCGTAACGCTTCGGTGACGTTTTGGGCCCATGGTGCACCGCATTGTAAATACGGCGCACCATGGGTGGTGGTGGCGTGGTGCACAATTACTGGCGCATCCCTGCTACTTTGCAGGGATGCGCCGGTAATTAAAAATCTGACCCTTAGTATCTAGCATTACGCAGTTCTTTAAACTACACTCATACATAATTTCTCAGGCCAATGAAATGAACACAAAATCGAAAACAAATAAGAATAGTAGCAACGCTACTGAGAAGGAGAGCAGTGCACCTGAAATGCACAGAAGATTTTGAAATATAATTTACCTTCAATGTAATCAGCAGCATTGTTGCTCTTGGTAAAAAACAAAAATTTGCAATATAATAACACAGAGCAGGAGAAAACAGAGTAGTGAAAAAATAGCTACTACTACTCACCAAGCCCTGGGATCTCAAGGCCGAGCAGGTCGATCAAGTCGCGTTCCCGGTTCAGGAGATCCGTCCAATGGTGGGTAGCCTGGTTGTAGGTGCGCCGGACCCGAGAGTGTTGGTACATGGCCCGGCACACCTTCTTCCACCGCTTCCGGTGCTCCCGGATCCCGTACCCGCTAGCGATGTTGCCGCCTGCCATGATAGTCCTGGGGGGGGCGGCGCTGAACATAAAAAACTAGTGCTGCCACCTCCTCCCCGCTGAAGATCTCCCGGGCTGTGACCTGCTCCCCCCTCAAACGCCCGCACGGCAGCCGGGCATGGGGTGCGGGACCCTTCCCCTTCTCAGGATGCTTCCCGGCTCCCTTTACCATGGTCTGGGCAGAAAGGAAGCTAAATAATAAAGAAGAAATAGAATAGGGAAGATGAAAAGAAAAGAGTTTAAAAAAGTAGTTTAAAATTAACCAAAAGTAACAGAAAACACAAAAATATAGAGCTAGAAAAATAGAGGAATAGATAATAAGTAAAATAGATCAAAAAAAACTTCAAACAAGCAAAGGATGGCAGAGATTCAGAGAGGATACAGAAAGCATGCCCAGAACCATAGCAATGAATGAGAAACAAGATGGCCGCGCCCGTTCACGACCGCGTGGGTAAGTTCGCGCGAGATTTCCCTCGCGATCACACGCAAACTTGTACTAGTGAGCCGCACACTTTGCGAGATTACACATCGCACCCGGAAACGGAAATACATCATGCAAACAAGATGGCCGCACCCGTGAATGACGTGAGGGTAACTTCGCGCCGTTGCGCTACAAGCGGCTCGCTAAAACGCACAAAACCTTGCAAACTAACACGCCTCAAAAAAACAAATCGCATATTCACACGAATTTGCGGCTTCCGAATTCGATCTCGTGCAAATTCGCGCTTGCAAATCCCGCGAAATTGCAGAAAAACGAGTTTTGCAAAACTGAAAGCACTCAGCAGGTGCAAAAGTTCAAACTCATCATTAGTAACCATTCCCTGTAGTGCTTCCTGAGGGGCCCCTCCAGAGTTCAGTTGCCTACTTGAAACTATTCTATGACCCTGCTCTGACCCTCACAGCAGGCTCATAGAATAGCTACAAGTAGGCCACAACGGTCCTGTGAAAAAAAAAATTGCACTGCAACAGAAAGCAAATTACAGATAAGGAAGCAGGTGCCAGACTTGAAGTTTAAATTCAGTGACACATTAATCAACCCCAAATTAATTCATGTCAGTTGAAGCAGGGCAGGTGTGCTTGCTTTCCCCCCCATAATCTACAGTGATGAACCAGAGGGTGGCAGTGATGTACCAGAGGGTGGCATGGGTGAACCAGAGGGTGGCAGTGGTGAAACAGAGGGTGCTGTGAACCTGTGATGATGAACCAGACGTAGAAACAACATAGTCGCGACCGTTGAGAGCCGACAAGTAAGTTCGCAATTGCGAACTGGTACAAAACCCTTGCAAACTGGCAGAAACCCTTGCGAACACAAAAAAAGAAAAAATCCGCAAATTCGCGAGAGTTCGCAGATTTTGCGGATTGCGAATTCGTGAATACGCAAATTTGCGAACCGCGAATTCGCAAAATTCGCCCATGCTTACCTGTGGTGGCAAAAGTATGATCCAAGTGCACAGTACCCAGGAAGGTGGTGAATGTATGCCACTGTGCTGCAAAGTCAGATGATAGGAGAATCTGGAATGTGCTTAAATTCGTCTTTAATGAGAGAAATGCATGTAGTGGTGTTACATTTCATGAGTAGAATCAGTTCTAAAGTAGCGTTATTGGCAGCCTGTATAGGAAGAAAGCATTTGGTGGTGGTGCTGAAAGTGGTGGTCATGGTCAGTGTTTGTGTGATGGAGATAAGAGTGGGTTCAGAAGGATTGCATATCTTAATGCCTGAAGGGTCTATTTCGTTAACTGCAATTTTTAGTCTGTGAAGTAGAACTACAATAGTGCTACTCACAATTCAGTAATCTACGGGCAGAGACCACAGTCTCCACAACTCCTATCTTTACTATGTTGGGGGGTCTCCAAAAAATGTATGAGCAGACCTCCACACACATCAGTTTACATATTAGAAGAAAATGTTGGAGGGACAGAGGAGTGCCTAAAAAATGTGGAATACTTATTACAAAGTATGGGTTTCAGTAAAGAGTAAAGAGGGTTTTGAAGAGAGACATACAAATACAAACAACCACTCACAAAGGAGTAAGCCCATTGCTATTCACAAACTACACCTCTAAAATGGAACTACAGCCAAAAAGATCTCAAATGAATACCAAATGGTTCCAGCACTGCCTTTGAGGAAGTCCAGCAACTCACAGACATTCCAACACATTCCCAGGGAAAATAATGGGGCCAGGGACTTAAAATATCATGTTAAAATAATTTAACTTTAAAATATCTGTATCTAAATTTGTTTGATGTTATGATGTTACACAATTCTATAACATTATTAAATACTGTTTATATTCTTATAAAAGTATGAATAAACTAATTTTAATATTAACATTGAATTAAACTTTTACACTTTAGTTAAAAAAAATCCTTTACAATATATACCTACAAAGCCTTCTATAAATTGTAGTACATTATAATTAAAAAGATGTAAAATTGTGTATGTAGGTCCTTTTTAATTATTTTTTTAAGAAATATATTTAGATATTTATTAAATACATTTACCTTAATGTGCTGTAATATTTTATTTTATTAGTTCTAGCTTTAAATAAATATTTAAAATTATTCAACATGAATGTTTTACTTTGAGTTTTTTGTTTACTTTAATAAACATTTTATGTTTTCCTTATACTTTCGCATAGGAAAACCCATGATGGCTGGGCTCTCCACCTACATGTGAACATTTACGATTATTAACTTTACACTCATAAATTGTAGTGTAGGAGGCTCCACATGGGGATGGACACATGTAAGTCTACATCTCTTTATACTCAGAAATGGTGTATAGCAAACATGTGTAGGTACTACTGGGTGTAGTAGTAAATAATCACAAGTAAGTCTACACATGCAAATCTAACTTTATGAATAGGGCCACAAGTTACTATGTAATAATTATTCTCTATGTTGGAAGGTACTGACAATGTTTCTAAGTTGAAAAAAATATTTATATTTTCTTAAGCGCTAATCACCTCTTGGCCCATCCCCTCCATGTGCTGTTTTCAAGTATTTTGAAGTGATGTGTGGAGCCAAGTGGGTCTTGTACGATGTCTTTATTACACCTCATCCACATAACGGCTCCTCAGTAATTGTCAGTGTCAGAATCCATCTGAAGAGAAGCTGACATATTATTCTGCAGACCTTGCCATAACCAGGACTCTGATGTCAAAGAGAAGTAATGGAGGAAAGGCAAGACATTACCCTACATTTTGATAGGAAAACTACAATGACAACTGCTCTCTGTACCCTTGTATCAGGAATATGACATTTGAATCCTTTTTAAGGCTCGTAAAGTAAATACTAATATTTCAAGGGAAATCCACTGCAATAATGTGGGGGTCAGGGTGTGGCAGCAGAGGGGTTGGAATCATGAGTGGTGGAGTCAGAAAAAGCAGAGTTTGACAGTCAGTTTGTATATTTATTAATAAAAACTCTACTGTAGGACTTTGCCCTTTTTGGTTAAAGTCCCTTAACTTTTTGCTTTCCCCCTAGACCTTTTTTCTGACATGGTGTTGCCAACTTTGATGATTTGGGCACTTTGCTACTGCTAAACAGTGTCAAAGTGCAAGTGCTCCCTGTGTAAAGCATAATGGTAATTGGTTGACCATGATTGGTATGTTTGCCTTACCAGTAAAGTCCCTAGTAATCAATCAAACAAAATAAGCTTTATTCAAGTGTAGGAAGACAATCATAAAAGCACAATAAAATGCAATTACAGAAGCAATTATTAAAACAATTACACAGCAATTTCTCTGTATTTAAAACCTTTCCATATAATAAAACTTTACTAAAACTAACAGGACCCCCTTGTGCCAAAGATAAAATACGAGCTAAAACAGATTCAAAACAGTTGTAGAATGCATTCGGAAAACAATTGTGAATATGAAAATATAATACCCATATCACATATCTCCGGTCACCATCCAACCTCCTTTGCTCCTTTGCTCCTGGAAGCCAAAGGTAGACGTGCTTTGTGGAACCAACAAAATAAAGTTCAGGAAGGCGTTTTCCACCAATTGTAACTGAAGTGTGTTCATGAAACCCCATACCCCTGCTCCATACATGGCCACTGAGAGACATTTGGCCTTATAGATTTGTATGATCTCACCAGGTGGCTTACGCCCCAGTTTCCTGCAAAAAGCTGAGAATGCACTGGTAGTTCTCATAAATGCGAGTTTTTTAGCAGTTATGGTTTTTATTCAGGTATCGGCATCATTAAATAGGATACCCAAATATGAAAAACTTATCGTTTGAGATACCTTGTTGCCTTCCAGAAAAATTTCCCTTCCCCGGCCTCTATACTTCTTATTTCCACAGCTCATGAGAAAGGTTTTAGAAACATTATTAGATAAGCCTAGATCCTTCATAAAAACATTAAAACTGCCTAAAACCCTTTGGAAACCATTTTCTGTGAGCGCCATCAGAACTGAGTCGTCTGCGTACAGTAAGGTAGGTATATGACGTCCAACTACTCGTGGGAAGTCTTGACCGCTCTTAAGCAGTTCATCTCCTAGTGCATTTATACACAAGTTAAAAAGGAGGGGGACCAGGTGACACTCCTGCCTGACACCCCGCCTGACAGGAAATGCTCTAGTGCACTCACCTCCCTTGCCCTATTGGACCCTAGCAGCCGCCTCACTATATAATAGTTGTGAAAAGGCTATTATATAAGGTTCCACACCCAGCAAGATCAAAATCTCCCATAATAAACAGTGTCTCACCGAGTCGAACGCCGCCGTTAATTCAACAAAGGCCATAAACAGGCGGCCCATCTTTGCCCTTATGTACTTCCCCATTAACATAGACAGGTTTAAGCTTTGCTCGACAGTGCCTAACCCCTCTCTAAAGCCATATTGTAGATCCAAGAGGGTGCCGGCATCTTCTGCCTATGTTTTGAGCCGATCTAAAAGAATCCGACCTATGACTTTCACCATCAAATCAAGAAGGGAGATGGGTCTATAACACCCATGATTAGATCTTTCCCCCCCTCGTGAAAATTGGGATTATTGTAGATTCTGCCCAGGACCCTGGAAATGTGGAATTTAAACTTGCGTTGATTACCTGAGTAATAAGGGGGCCCCATAATTGCACATTATGTTTAAAAAGGTCAACTGGGACACCGTCGGGTCCTGGGGTCTTACCACCTTGACTCCGTAACAGAGCCTTTTCCACTTCATCAGCGTTACCTGCATAGAAATCACTGGGTTAACAGCTTGCGAAGTAGCGATGTGGCTCCTCTCAAAATCGGGGGGGAGTTATCATTATAAACTTTGGAGAAGAATTTAACCCAGTCCTCTTCCAAGATCGCAATCTCAATTGACGGGCCCTGATCCACACTCCAGAAAAGGTGCTCTGACTGCTTTCCAGAAGGCCACATTATGTTTCTACATAGCAGCCGTGTGAAGGGCTTTCCAGGCCTCATCCCTTAGGCCACGTTTCCTTACCTTTAAAGCTCTCTGATATTCTATACTAGCTTTTCTTATCTCAGGGATAGATCTCGGTTTCGTACGTAGCACCCTCTTTAAATTTGTGTGGGCTAATGTACAGTTTTTATCGAACCAACCTCCTTTTTTCTGTTTTGTTTGGAATTGAACCCTTAAAAGATTCTTCACCTCTTTAGTAATCTCTATGAAGGATTGAACTATCTTTTTACAAGGTGAGTGCTCATCTAGACAGATATCCATGTCATGTTTACTACTGGTTATCAGTTGTTCTGTCAGCCCCACTGGGTCCACCTTTGGCCACCGCAACGAGTACCCGTTTGTATGATTTACGACTAGTTCTCCTGATAAAGTATCACCTCTTTTGTGTTTACAGTTTTGGGGAGTAATCAGGGGCGGCATAATTGCTAAGCTAAGCAGGAAATGATCACTCAGCGCTATATCCTCTACCTTAAAGGTGTGGACCCTTGATGCATGGATCTGAGAGACTAGCTTATAATCAATTATTGATGCAAAGTATAGAACAAAGGTAAAAAAGGAACTAAAAGATAATTTACGATACTCAGATCAAACAAATGGAAAAGTTCATTAAAACACTCCCCAGTCCTTGAATGGCAAAAGTGCGTACAGTGTTGTTCATCCTTCTCAGCCCGACCACACAACCTAGAATCTGTATTACTACATGGGGCGCAGTTTAAATCACCCTGAACAATTAACATACAACCTTTTCTACCCTCTTTATAGATGGCATTCAAGGCCCCACGAAATGCTCCAACCACTGTGCCAAGTTCTCCCTCTGGGACATTGTTATAAAAATTAACCACAATCACAGATTGAGTTGCACTACATACCATTTCCATAATGTGATAATACCAGTCACCTTGATGAAATACTAACTTACCCACAGTCAAATAGTTTGAGATATAAGTGCAAAGTCCACCTTTTGGTCTACCCCCTACTCTTTACATCCTGCGTGTTAAATGATTTGTACCTGTTAATGTATATCGAGTCTATACACCATGTTTCTTGTATGGTTAAAATATCCTTACCATGGATAAACTCAATCCACTCTGTATTGTCTATCTTCGAACGCAAGCCAGCTACAGTCCATGAGCAGATGTTCCAGTTCGTAGCGGGAGAGGGAGATAAGATATTTCTGTTACAGGAGCGAGATAAATAATTTACATCACCTAAACCCCCAGTTTTGGTGCTGGGGTCAAAGGTCTCCACCTGCACATTTGTTGGACTTTCAGAGACTCTGTTTCCCCTTGAGAACTCTAATAAACCTGGGGTAAAAGGGTTGTTGGGGCAGTCTCTAAATGACAGACTCCTTATAATCGCCTGCCCCTAGGTTGAAAATCACCCAAAACTACGCCTCCTATAGACGGAGGGGATAACTTACGCTGTCAATCTATCTCCTCCAGGTTATTAAGCACCTCAAAATGGTTAAAAGTGGGTACAGAATAAGTGTGGCAAGGAGGGCCAATGGATGGGCCTTCTCTACGATTCCAGAACCGTCTTGGTGGGGGTGATAGAAAAAGTCCAACTAGACCACACTAATCCCTTTGTTCCTTACTGGCCAATTACCTATTCTCTCCATAACCGTTTGAACTAATTGTTGTGAAGAAAAAGATATCACAATAGAGTCTCAGGGCAGTCTTTTCTTTAAATTGCCCACCCATTCAATCTGCCTGGCCATTCTAAATTCCGAGAAAAGCCTATTCTTAATTCCTGTTCTCCTAGATAGAAAGTGCAAGGCTTTATTTCTCAGAGCCGACCAGTGTTCCGTTTCCCCGGGAGAAATTGGAGGAACATTAACCAACACCACCATTAGCGGGGCTGCATCTGGTGGGAGATGTAAAACTTTGGGGCAACTGCAAAAGGCTGTGAGGCCTTTTGCCAGCTTGGCAGAGAAATTTGCTTTGTCTTCCTGGTTCCCTCTAGCTATTTGTCAACCTAGAGGATCTTGTCTAGGGGGCACTTGCTGTAGGTGGTCAGTACCCCCTCTCTGATTCTCTGATGCCCTTTCATTCCCCATACCAGTTTGGGGTAGCAGTTTGCACACCTACACACTGGGGAGGGTCAACGTTTGCAAGGGTATTATTTTTGGCAGTGAATGTGACAGTCTGGGTCTGTAGTTGCTTCTCTATGCTGGTCAATCGATTCTCCATATCACCCAGCATATTCAAAACAGGTTTTAATGACTCTGAAGATCTCTCTAACTTTATTTCAGAAATTCTCAGTATCAGCATCTAGTATAGTATTAGGTACGGGTGTTGAATCTGACAAAGGAGCGTTTAAATGCCCGCAGTCACTTTTGAATTAGGAGTTTGCTTTTTCCCAATTGCAGGAACCTATCTGACTGCCCCTGCCTTTTCTTTTTTTGGCAGGTGGTTGATGGGATCTTGTTTGGTTAGTTTTAGATTTTTGTCCCCTGGACCGCGTAGTTATTGGATTATGCTCAATTGATGCCTGTTATCCTTGGCTACAGTCTGGTAGATGTACCTCAATGGGCTGTGGGTCCAGAAGTACCACAGGTAAGGCTATTTCCTTGTTCTGGACATTAGTACTAGTTACATCATATACGTCTGAATTAGCTTGTGATGATCTTACCATGGGTTCAAGGGAAAGTCGCCGTTCAGTCAGTGCTATTTCATGCATTAATACCGATTCTGCTCTCATCAGAAAGGCATCGAGCATTCCCTCTGTCTCCTTCCGGATTGTTGCCTTACCCTTACTCATCGCACAATCAGAAATGAAAAGAGAGAGACAAAGTTTGCCTTGCACTAGGTAGTAACGCGCTCCCCTTGCTATCAATAACTCCACTCAGATAGTAAAGTGGCGTGGTGCTAAGTACACAAGGGTAAACAATTTAAGGGAAACAAACCGGCAATATAGATACTTAATACAGAGCGAGTGCAGAGTCAGTTCCAAGTCATATGATCTGGGCTATAAAAAGCAACAGGCATGTAGAAAGTAGTACTAGGTTCACACTCAGGCAGAAGTAGGTGCTCCTTCCAGAAACTGAAAGGCTAGGTGCTGATGGGCTCCCTTTGCAACACGTTGCAATGTGGAGGTAATAGTCCTATACCCCACACTGTTGACGACACCACATAAGCAGGAAGAATAGCAAAATGCTAGGTGCAAAAAGGCTGGGCTGTGCAAGGAAGCAAACAACGTAAAAGTCAATGAATCAGTAAAGTGGCGTAGTGCTAAGTGCAAAAGGTCTGAGTTGTGCAATAGGGCGGTCCAGTGAAAAACAGAAGTATAAGAGAAGAATATTGAGCGTAGCAAAATGTGGATTTCCACGCAGTAACTGTACCTTGGGACTTAGGACTCCACACTTGCGATAACAGATGGCTGGCCCAGCCCATCCTCTTTTGGACTCTGACAGGCTTCGCTCGCATACGCCCCATGCCTCGGGAGCCCTGTCAGGAATTTAAAGCGCTGGCTAACGCGCTGTGAGCGTAGGCGGCTGCGCAACGGTGCTGAGAACCGCTTGGGAGGCTGGGAGATGTAGTTCCTCGGGTCTCCTTCCTCCTCCACACTCGGTCCCCAACAGGTCCGGAAAACAGCAAATACAGTTGCAGGGCGTCCCTAGTAAAGTGCACTATGTGTGCCAGGGCTAAAATGCAAATGCTACTAGTGGGCCTGTAGCACTAATTGTGCCACCCACACAAGTAGGCTCAAAAAGGGATCTCAGGCCTGCCATTGCAGTGCCTGTGCGCAGTTTGCTAAAGTGCCATGTTGTTCTGTCAAGTGCACTCACTTGCCAGACCTTACCCTTCCTTTTCTATGCACATCAGACACCCCTATGGTAGATCCAGGGTGCCCCCTGGGCAGGGAGCAGTGCATGTGAAAGGTAGGACATGTACTAAGGTGAGTGCCATGTCCTGACAGTGAAATAATCTCCATTACGTTTTTCACTTTGGAAAGGCCATCTTGTCCATTGGATAGAATTGGAAGGTTGTGTAATATGTTTTCCGGCCTATCTTCCCAAAGACTTAAGATGGAAAGGTGAAATGTAGTATGCCTGAACTCACAATGTTATAACACATCTTTTATGAAGGTGGTTTTTGCATTGTGTGTTTAGAAGCCACTCGTTTAGAAGTGGCTGAGTTTTATGTCTCTGCCTGGCTGTGGATTGTCTGTCTTTATTTGAAAGCGATAGGATCTGGGGAATGTCTTAGCCCGGGTGAGACAGCAACAGCCTGACCTACATCTGGAGTGTAGGGAGTGGAAAAGCCCCTAGAGGTAAAGACACCTGGGTTGCTGCTATAAAACAATTGTCCCATCTCCTGCTGAGTGGTTGAGAATCCAGACCCCCACTAATCAAAGGAAGAAGGTGTCACTGGCAGGGAGGCACCCAGAACTGGTTTGAACAGGGGTCAGTGCCCCTGAACACAAAGATTTCAAAGCCATTGAGGGGAATAACTATGAGAACTGAAGCCCCTGAACTTTGGAGAATGGCTTAATCAAGTGTGAACAAGACTGGAGCTACTTCGTGGTGAAGAGGACCTTTGCCAAGGAAGAAACAACTGAATAGACTGAAGGGGAGGACTGACCCTTGCTGTGTCTACTGGGGCTGGCATGCAGTTTGCTGTTTTAACCAAGGAAAGGCTAAAGGGATTTTGCTGTGTGCTGTGTCCCCCTGTTTGAAAGGACTTTGTTGTGTTCTGTGTGCTGAAGTAACTTATCCCCAAGGGTCCGAGGTGAGCTGGCTCCCTGTTGCAGAAACACTGGAACACAAAAGTTTCCAGGAGAGTCTCAGCGGCGCTGTGTGCGTATGTGTGTTGTAGCCTAAGACCCTTTTAAGGTGTGCACTGAGATGGTGGGTACCTGGTGTCCAAGCAAGGATCAGCGACTTGGTGTGCATGTGCTTGGTGCAGCCTGAACCCCTTTGTGAGGATTGTCCAGTTATTGTGTGCACCGAATTCCAAGGGAAGCTCATCGACGCTGTGTGCGTGTGCGTTGTGCACCATGAGATCTTCGTGAGGATTTGCCTTGCTATTGTGCATCCGGAATCCAAGTGAGTCTCATCAACGCTGTGTGTGTGAGCATTGTGCACTGTGAGACCTTCGTGAGTATTTGCCTTGTTATCGTGCACTCGGGTAAACAGACATAATATCGAATCCAAAATATTGTTTGGACAAAATATTGAGTAAAAAATATAGACTAGCCAAAATATCGACCAGACATAATATAGACTACAAAAATATCGAGTAATATCGATATTAATAGCCAAAATATCGAATCAAAAATATAGACTACACATAATATCGACTAGATAGAATATTGATAAAAAAATCGAAAATAAGGTAGTTTTTAATATTTTTTAATAATTGTGTAATATAAATCTGTAGCGGGTTGTGGGTTTATAGGGGAATAGGGTGGGAAGTAATTTAATAATAATTAATTAATTATGTAAAGTAATAATAATTGTTAATTAATTATTAATTGGTAATTAATTAAAATATAATTGGTAAAAAATAATAATTGATTAATAATTAAGTTTTAGTAAATTAATTTCTGTAGCGGGTTGTGGGTTTATAGGGGAATAGGGTGGGAAGTAATTTTATTATAATTAATTAATTATGTAAATTAATAATAATTGTTAATTAATTATTAATTGGTTATTAATTAAAGTATAATTGGTAATTCATAAAAAATATTTAATTGATAAATAAATAATATTTAGTAAATTATTTTCTGTAGCGGGTTGTGGATTTATAGGGGGATAGGGTGGGAAGTAATTTAATAATAATTAATGAATTATGTACATTAATAATAATTGTTAATTAATTATTAATTGGTAATTAATTAAAATATAATTGGTAATTCATAAAAAATATTTAATTGATAAATAAATAATATTTAGTAAATTATTTTCTGTAGCGGGTTGTGGGTTTATAGGGGGATAGGGTGGGAAGTAATTTAATAATAATTAATTAATTATGTAAATTAATAATCATTGTTAATTAATATTTAATTAGTAATTAAGTAAAATATAATTGGTAATTAATTATAAATATTTAATTGATAAATAATTAATATTTAGTAAATTATTTTCTGTAGTGGGTTGTGAGTTTATCGGGGGATAGGGTGGGAAGTAATTTAATAATTAATTAATTATGTAAATTAATTAAAATTGTTAATTGATAATTAATTAATAGTCATTTTAACCACTACGCTATCCAGCGCTTTCCCTACTGTTGCACCCACTGGAGTGGGAATAGTAATTTTAACCCCTACGCTATCCAACGCTTTCCCTACTGTTGCACCCACTGGAGTGGGAATAGTAATTTTTGCCCCTACGCTATCCAACGCTTTCCCTACTGTTGCACCCACTGGAGTGGGAATAGTAATTTTAACCCTTACGCTATCCAATGTTTTCCCTACTGTTGCACTCTTTGGAGTGGGAATAGTAATTTTTACCCCTATGCTATCCAGAGCTTTCCCTACTGTTACACTCTTTGGAGTGGGAATAGTATTTTTTACCTCTACGCTATCCAGCGCTTTCCCTACTGTTGCACCCACTGGAGTGGGAATAGTAATTTTTACCCCTACGCTATCCAACGCTTTCCCTACTGTTGCACCCACTGGAGTGGGAATAGTAATTTTTACCCCTACGCTATCCAACGCTTTCCCTACTGTTGCACCCACTGGAGTGAGAATAGTAATTTTAATCCCTCCGCTATCCAATGTTTTCCCTACTGTTGCACCCACTGGAGTGGGAATAGTATTTTTTACCCCTATGCTATCCTGCGTTTTTCTACTGTTGAATTCACTATAGTTGTTACAATAAATTTTAACCATTTTGCTATGCTACGGTAAAAATATTATATACGTTTAGCTAATAATATGTATTTATATATATATATATATATATTTATTATTTTTGTTATATATTGTTGTAATTTACATTAATTATTTATTAATATTACATTTATTTAATCATTTTAACTAAGTTTATATTAAATATATTTATTATTATATTAGTTTTAACTTAATTTAAAGACATATAAAAAAACGATATTTTGACAGTCTATATTATTTACAGTCGATATTTTAGAGTCGATATTTTTGTACTTACCTGTATGAAGATAATAACTCGATATTTTGTCCCTCGATATTTTGTCATCGATATTTTTGTAACTCGATATTAATGGGCTCGATATTATTTCAGTGATCCGTGCACTCGGAGTTAAAGTGAATCTCAGTGACGCTGTGCGCGTAATCTTCGTGTAGCCTGTGACCTTCGTGTGGAGTGCCCGGTGATCTTGCACCCGAAGCTCAAGGAAGTCTCAGTGACGCTGTGTGCATGTGCCCTGTGGCAGCCTGAGATCTTCGTAGCAGTAGCAGCCCAGACCAGCAGCCCCAGGGGAGTGGAGCCAACGTCCGAGCCCACCGTTGCCAAGTCCCAAAGATTGCATCGGAGTCCCAAACCACTAGGCAAGGAGAGGAGAGTGAGTTTGCGCCCCCAGGTAATGTGTGCCGACTCCTGAGGCGCGGGCTTGGAGGGAGACGCCCTCAGCCTCTCTCTCACTTCAGCAGCGAGAGCCTCTGCTTCGGCTCGTATCGTGGCTCATAATGCCAAGGGAGACGCAGTACCGGGTGCGGAGTGCAGAGCGGCACTTTTTGTGTTATACCATCCCCGTTTTGGGGGCAACTGTTGTCAGGGGCTACCTGTGTGTAAGCACGAGTGGCGGAGAGACCGCCTGAGGCACCGTGATCGGTGCCAAAGTGTAGTACGGATTACTCCATTTCTGCATAACGGAGCACCTGAATAGTGTATTACACATTGCATCATTTCTGCATAACGAAGTAACTGAATAGTGCATTACACATTGCATCTTTCCTGCATAACGAACTACCTGATTAGTGTATGACGCATGGCATTGTTTCTCCATAACAAACTACCCGACTGTTGTATGACGCATTGCATTATTTCTGCAAAGCTAACTACCTGATTAGTGTACTACACATTGCATTACATCTGTAATGACGTACCTGGTGGTTGTATTACGCATTGCATTATTTTTACATTGCAAAGTACCTGATTGTCGTACTACGCATTGCATTATTTTTACATCGCAAAGTGCCTGATTGTTGAGTACGCACTGCATCATTTTTACATTGTAAAAGTGCCTGATTCTAGCATTATGATCTGCATAACATGGTGTTAAGATTACAGTAGAATGTTTAGAAGCACTCATTAATATCGCCAAAACTTACAAGGGCTGGCTGGCCTAACAACCGGCCAGGAGAATTATTACAAATACGCATATGTTGGATTTAAATCCCGTGGTCTTACCATATATCTTTTTATATTAAGTTTATACTCATTTTATAAAACTCATGTGGAGTCTATTTGTGGTGTCATCATTGGGTTGCTATGAGCGTGGTTGTAAATACTTTACACATTTGCCTTAAAGATAAGCCTGGCTGCTCGTGCCAAGCTACCAAGGAGGTGAGCAGGGCTATCTCAGAAGATGACCTACCTTTCCCTGACATTGAAACGCGGTCCCTATTTGGCCTACGGGACCTATATGATCTTGTCCCCAGACAGCCTTCCTTTTGCAACCTATTTATTTACAGTGCCCTGAACAGGGGTGGTTCCTCCTTAGGAGCGTTGGGGCATTGACCCCCTGCCCCCACTGCATGCCACTATATTTAGGGTGACCAGGCAACCCGGATTTGCCAGGACGGTCCCTGTTTTTCACCAGCTGTCCGGGCAGATTTCGAGAAATGTAGCTCATGTCCCGGTTTTTGGAGAGGGTCGACTAAAAAACGGGGGGAGTTTTTTTAATGTTTTACATAGCAGGGATAGTTGGCAGTTGTTCCAAGAAAGCAATTTAATTCCCAGGCAAACTATTGGGTTTAAAAATTGCATCATATGTATGTTCTTACTGCCTGTTTTTCTAATTCTCTGCTGAGGAGCGCTGTCATTCTGTGCGCTCGCTTGACGTAAAATTATAGTCCTTATTGTATTTTTCTGAAATGTCCCGTTTTTTTGCTTTAAAATTCTGGTCACCCTAACTATATTCCAATCCTGACTCTTTATTTAATAAAAATCCAAATTAAAATTAAAAATACTTTATCCATACCGCACTGGGTGTCCGCATGACATTCATCATTGCTTCCTCAATGTGGGCGGGAGTACCACGTCGGAGCTGTCTCTCCCAGCAGTAGGCTTGATTGGGGCAACCAACTGAGGCTGTGTAACTTCCTGGACTGCACATGTCAGATTGACTGGTATTTTGCTCTGGCCAGCCTGACCTGCGCAGTTCAAGCTTCCACAGTCAGTACTGTCAGGGAGTTGGGGAAGCAGAGACACAGTCCCATCAGTCTAGGATGGAATGATGTGTTCTCCTGTCCCAGCAAATCTTGGCACTGCTCTTATGCTGTTTACTACTATAGACAGCATGAGAGCAGTGCTTGGATTGGCAGGGTGGGGAGGTGTGGCACTTAGGGGCTCATTAGGATGGCGGGGGCAATCCGCCCGCCATCCTCAACAAAATTACCCCCGCCACATTAGGATGGCTGGGGGGTCCGCGGCGGACGGAAAGTCCGTCCGCCACATTTCCGCCGGTCGCAAAGTGCTTTACTATGGTGGCGGCGAGACACCGCCAACCATATTACGATGAGGGCGGTCCGATGCTTTTCCACGGCGGCAAGCATGCGGTCTTTACTTTGGGGGCCCGTTGCAGGCCCCCATGGTGAAGACGAGGTTGGGGGTGCACATGGGGGGGTACCTGTGGTACACCCTTGCATTTGCATACACAATGCGGCAGGCATTTTTAACATTGCACCTGGTGCTGGTGTAAACACCGCCCGCCGCAATGTTAAAAATGCATGATGCACCCCCAGTGTGGTGGGCGCATCATAATGTGCATGGCGGGACCGCCGCTCAGGTCGCGGGCGGTCCCATTTTCCACGAGGTTGGTGGGCGGGCAAAGTCCGCCCGCCATCCTAATGTGCCCCTTAGTTTTCACGACCCCTGCATGCACTCTATCAGCCAGGCAGCGGGGTACCAGTGTACACTTATGGCATTGGGCGGTCGGCCCAGGGCTGTATTACATTTAAAGGAAGAAGATTATCAAGGTAAGATTTTTCAATGGGCCTACAGTTACAACCGTACAACTGTGGGGCAGATATTCATTATACCCCTTCTTTTAAATCGTTATTGGTGCCCAAGACATCAAATTGTTGCACGTTCTCGGCCTATGTGTTAGTTTTCCATGGTGCTTGAAAGCTGTTCGGATATTTTCTGACCAGGATGCAGAGAAACTTCAAGTCAAGTCAAGTAATTTATATAGCGCACTACATACCCAGAGGGTCTCAAGGCGCTTGAGGGAGGGTGGAGAATTACTTGTCGAATATCCAGGTTTTAAGCTTCTTTCTGAAGGCTAGGTGGTTTTGAGTAAGGTGGAGGTGAATGGGAAGGGAGTTCCAGGTTTTAGCCGCTAAGTAGGAGAAGGATCTTCCCCCCATGGTGGTTTTGATGATGCGTGGAACAGCAGCGAGGGCTTGGTTGGAAGAACGTAGCTGGCGGGAGGGGGTGTAGAAGGATAGTCGCGTGTTGAGGCATTCGGGTCCAAGTTCGTAGAGGGCTTTGTGTGCGTGGGTGAGGAGGCGGAACGTTATGCTCTTATTGACGGGGAGCCAGTGGAGGTCTTTCAGGAGACCGGAAATGTGGTCTTTGCGCATGATGTCTAGTATGAGTCTGGCTGATGCGTTTTGGATGCGTTGGAGTTTTTTCTGAAGTTTTGCGGTGGTACCGGCGTACAGGGTGTTTCCGTAGTCCAGGCGGCTTGTAACCAGTGCGTGGGTGACCGTTCTTCTAGTTTCGGTGGGTATCCAGCGAAATGTTTTTTTGAGCATGCGAAGAATGTTGAAGCATGATGATGAAACGGCGTTGACTTGTCTGGTCATCGAGAGTGAGGAGTCCAGGATGACGCCCAGGTTCCGTGCGTGGTCCGTTGGGATGGGTGCTTTTCCTAGGGCCGCTGGACACCAGGAGTCGTCCCAGGTGGAAGGGGAGGTACCTAAGATGAGGACTTCTGTCTTGTCCGAGTTCAGTTTGAGACGGCTGTGCTTCATCCATTCAGCTACTTCTTGCATCCCTTCATGTAGGTTAGTTTTGGCGGTGTTTGGGTCTCTGGTGAGAGAGAGGATCAGTTGAGTGTCATCAGCGTAGGAGATGATGTTGAGGTTGTGTTGGCGTGCGATGGTCGTGAGGGGGCTCATGTAAACGTTGAAGAGGGTAGGACTGAGGGAAGATCCTTGTGGCACGCCGCAGATGACTTCGGTGGCCTCTGACTTAAACGGTGGGAGGCGGACTCTTTGAGTTCTTCCGGCGAGGAACGAGATGATCCAGTCCAAAACTTTTCCTTGAATTCCGATGTTGTTGAGGCGATGTATAAGGGTGCTATGATAGACTGTGTCGAAGGCTGCAGAGAGGTCAAGGAGGATGAGGGCGACTGTGTCTCCGTTGTCCAGTAGTGTTCGAATGTCGTCTGTTGCTGCGATGAGGGCGGTTTCGGTGCTGTGTTTGGCTCGGAAGCCGGACTGTGAGGAGTCGAGGGATTTGTTGGTTTCGAGGAAGGCGGCGAGCTGGTTGTTGACGGCTTTCTCAATGACTTTGGCTGGGAATGGTAGGAGCGAGATGGGGCGGTAGTTTTTGAGTTCGGTGGGGTCTGCTGTGGGTTTTTTCAGAAGGGCGCTGAGTTCGGCGTGTTTCCAGCTTTCCGGGAAGGTGGCGGAGTTGAGGGAGCAGTTGATGACATCTCGGAGGTGGGGAGCGATGATGAAGTCTGCTTTGTTGAAGATGTGGTGGGGACATGGGTCTGTGGGGGATCCTGAGTGGATGGAGTTCATCAGGCGAATGGTGTCCTCAGTGGAGATTGGGTTCCAGTCATAAAGGATGTTCAAGGGGGGTTTAGGTTCGGAGGTAGGTTGGGTGGGTTGGTCTCCGGGTTGGTTGTCGAAGCTGTTATGGATGTTGGCGATTTTGTCGTGGAAGAATGAAGCTAGGGAGTCGCAAAGGATTTGGGAGGGAGTGATGTCGTTGGAGTTGGCGGTGGGGTTGGTAAACTCTTTGACGATGTTGAATAGTTCCTTGCTGTTGTGGGCGTTGTTGTCTAGTCGGTCTTTGAATGCGGATTTCTTGGCTGTCCGGATCAGTTGGTGGTGTTTACAGGTGGCGTTTTTGAAGGTGTCTCTGGTGCTAGTGTTTGGGTCTTTTTTCCAGGCTTTCTCAAGGGAACGACAGAGTTTCTTGGATTTCTTAAGGTCATCGTTGAACCAGGGGGCGTTTTTGCTGCCTAGCTTGCTTTGACGTTTTTTCAAGGGTGCTAGGTTGTCGGCGCTGTGGGTTAGCCATTGTGTGAGGTTGATTGCTGCTTGGTTAGGGTTCGATGAATAGGCAGGGGGGTTTTGAAGAAGTGATGTGGAGATCTGGTCGATGGTGATTTTGTTCCAGTTTCTTCGCAGAGTTGGTTGAGGGTGGTTGTGGATTGTGGTCTTTTTGTAGTTAAAGTGAACGCAGCTGTGGTCCGTCCAACGGAGAGCTGTGGTGTGATTGAAGGAGATGTGCTTGCTGGAGGTGAAGATAGGGTCGAGTGTGTGTCCTGCGTAGTGCGTGGGGGTGTTTACTAGTTCTTTGAGTCCGAGGTTGGCGAGATTGTCCAGAAGGGTGGTGGTGTTGCTGTCGTTGCTCTTTTCCAGGTGAAAATTGAGGTCCCCCAGTAGAATGTATTCTTCGGAGGGGAGGGCGTGTGGGGTGATGAAGTCTGTGATGTCTTCACTGAATTGTGTACGGGGTCCTGGTGGCCTGTAGAGGAGGGTGCCTCTGAGTGTGGTCTTAGGGTCGGTGTGGATCTGGAAGTGAAGATGTTCGGCGATAGCGAGGTTGTCGTCTGAGTTGGTTGAGACGCGGATGGAGTTCTTATGGACGATGGCGATGCCTCCTCCTGTTTGGTTGGTGCGGTCTTTTCGGATGATCTTGTAGCCGTCCGGGATGGCTATGGTGATGTCTGGAGCTGATGAGGCGTTCATCCATGTTTCTGTTAGGAAGGCGACGTCCGGAGAAATGGTGTCTAGTAGATTCCAGAGGTCGATGGCGTGTCTGTGGACCGAGCGGGTGTTGAGCAGGATGCATTTAAGGTGGTTAGTGTCGGATCTCTGTTCGGTGTTTGTGGATTTGGTGTGGGTCTTGGTGCAGTCGAACTTGCAGGAGAGGCAAGTGAAGGGTCCATGGGTGTGTCCCGGTGCAGCTTGGTGGCAGTTTGGTGGGCGGCCGGGGTTGAGTGCAGTGAGGGTTGTGGCGTCGTATGTAATGCGGGAGGGCTGGGAATTGTGGGGGCCAGGGGGTCTGACGCTGGGAGCGGTCCAGGCGCAGATGGGCATAGACGGGCTTACCTTTGGCGCACCTTCGGCGCGACCGCTGCGCGTAGGTCCATCTGTCATATATGGATAGAGGAGGGGGCCGAGCGAGGGAGGTGCCGCAGGGAGGAGTGATCGGGGTGGAGGGGCGGGCTGGCAGGCACAACAACAAAATGGCAGCTAATGTAAACACAAACACGACGAGATCGGCACAATCCGGGCAAATAATTCTAAAATGTGGGCAGAGGTACAGCTAGTCTAGAAGCAGGCAGTACCAACAATGTAAGTAGCGCAGCAGGCAATTTAGATTTAAACTTGCGCTACAACAATACAAATCACTTGCGCAATGTGTGCTAGAGGCAAAGTTGACTAGCGCTACGATATTTCAGAACACAAACTGATGACGGCAATTGCTGGTCAAGCGTTACGATACCCAATGTCCAGGGAGCGTGGGGAGCGACCGACACTGCACGAGTCAGGCTGGTCACAGCGGAGGCTTAGGTGGGTCAGCTCTCTTCAATCAGTGGGAGGGAGGGGCCGCAGGGAGGAGTGATCAGGGTGGAGGGGCGGGCTGGCAGGCACAACAACAAAATGGCAGCTAATGTAAACACAAACACGACGAGATCGGCACAATCCGGGCAAATAATTCTAAAATGTGGGCAGAGGTACAGCTAGACTAGAAGCAGGCAGTACCAACAATGTAAGTAGCGCTGCAGGCAATTTAGATTTAAACTCGCGCTACAACAATACAAATCACTCGCGCAATGTGTGCTAGAGGCAAAGTTGACTAGCGCTACGATATTTCAGAACACAAACTGAAGGTGGCAATTGCTGGTCAAGCGTTACGATACCCAATGTCCAGGGAGCGTGGGGAGCGACCGACACTGCACGAGTCAGGCTGGTCACAGCGGAGGCTCAGGCGGGTCAGCTCTCTTCAATCAGTGGGAGGGAGGGGCCGCAGAGAGGAGTGATCGGGTGGAGGGGCGGGCTGGCAGGCACAACAACAAAATGGCAGCTAATGTAAACACAAACACGACGAGATCGGCACAATCCGGGCAAATAATTCTAAAATGTGGGCAGAGGTACAGCTAGTCTAGAAGCAGGCAGTACCAACAATGTAAGTAGCGCAGCAGGCAAACTCGCGCTACAAAAATACAAATCACTCGCGCAATGTGTGCTAGAGGCAAAATTGACTAGCGCTACTATATTTCAGAACACAAACTGACAAACATCAGCTGCATCTGGCCCCCAACTGCCAAAACTGCAGTTTAGCAATCTGACCAATAGCATGCCAGCTTTAATTTCTATATGTGCTTCATTATGGTAATCGAGGAAGGTTTACCAAGATTGCCGACACCATTGGGCCATCAAGGTCACCTCAGATAAATACTGCTAGGCAGAACTGAAAGAGAAGACTGAGAGAAGAAAAACAGAGGAGCCAACATGACAAGTATGTCTTCGTATAAAAGAGTTCCTTAGTCTTGAAGAGTACAAGAATTATCACAAAAGCAAGTGGAATTACGTTAATGTTTTGAGCGAAGGTGGTCTGGACGTACCTTTTTATCTCTTGGTACTATTTGTCCTTCCCCATTAGCTCTGAGAGCACTTATTTTCTTTGGAGTGATATAAAAAATAACTACTGAACATCCATCAAAGCATTTTTATGTCCTGTCTGTTTGTGTGACTTAGCCCGAAGATCCACTGTCACATACAGGTCAGAGCAGTTGCTCTAGGTAATATTAAGGTCCTTGAAATGTCACAGATGTCAGGACTTTCATCCTTGATGGGGCTAATGAACTTAGCCGCAATCAACCGGCTCTTCAAAGCAATTTTATGTTCTTTCCCGGGGATGCGACGCCATTCTGGTTTCAGTCGATTTCATCTTCTGAGGCTTTGGCATTTTCTTTTTCTTTATTGTGGGAAACCGTGCATTCGAACATTGTGCAGTATGGTGAGTCGCAGATAAGGAAATCACAGGAACAGACCAAGGCGCAGAAATATAGTTTATGAGCAGCTTTGTTACTTTTTTTTTAGTTGGGAGTTTCAACCTTTTCATTGCGACACCCTTACTTCTTATCCATTTTCCAGTACTATTTTCAATTCATATCTTAACGCTGTGGGCACATGTGGCTGTGGTAGTTGGCAACTCATGAAAAAGCTCAGTGCTACTTCAGGTGTAATACCGATGCAGTAATTCAGGATGTGCGAAAATACTCCTGACGCAGACAGGTATGCAAATTAATGGACCATAAGTAAAAATTATAACGATTACAGAAATGCTTCTGCATTCATGGTTGGAGCAGTAATGGCTAGCCTTATTTTTGGTGGTAATTTGCTCAGTTTACACACAAAGGATCATGTTTTACAAAATGTCAGTGATGCAGAAATTCCCCAGAGCGCGAAAAAAAAAAGCGGTATTCATATTATTACACGTTTAACAAGTTTTCCCTGCACTCTGAACTACAGTATTGTGTTAGTTTCACTTTTTTCAGACAGACGGCTTATTCCCTCCTTTTGCGCTAACACCAACATCTGCATTTCAAATCCGGTGCTTCTCAAAACTTTGAGGGGCATATTTAAGAGCCTCTTGCACCGCTGCAGCATCACTGTTTGTGATGCTCCAGCGGGGCAAAACACAGTCATATTTATGAGTTCACGCAAAGCCACTTTGCGTGCCTTTGAATGGCCTCATACATTTTGGGATAAGGCAAGGCAGCACAATTCGCTGCGTTGCTTTACTCTGTGCTCATGAGGTGTCCCATGGGTGATGCAGTGGGTGTTCCCACGCAACACCCATGGATTTTAACACTTACCTATATATATTTACAAAACCATGTAGACCTGGGGATGTGTCAAAACATAACGCCTCCATAGGGGAGGCGCAACAGAAGAAGTAATCTTATTTCTTCTAGTTTTTTCCACTTTCCATGTGTGCTGCATGCTGCAGCACACAAAGAAAGAGGAAAATGCCTCCCAGTATTGTATTTGTGCAGGAAGGTGCCTCTTCCTGCACAAAAACAATCCTCAGGACATTACAGGCACCCATGCACCATGGTGTAAGGGTGCCAGAGTTGGTGCTAGGCTGAAATACTTAACAGATCTTCTTCTAGTCAAGCCTGACCGCTCTTTGCCACTCTATTAGGACTGAGGTACATTGTGATATTATTACATGAGAAGGCCACATAGCCATGCCATATAATATTCCAGGTTTCTACATTGGTGTTACGGCGGTAGAATTTGTTTTCTTCAATTTCAATTTTTCTGAATGTATTGTAAGGGCACTCTGTAGACCCCCATTTCATTTAGTACGCCTTAAAAGACTTAGGGCCTGATTTAGATCTTGGTAGATCTGGTCCCGCAGTCAGTTTTCCATCAGTTAATCCATCCATCTACTAGGTGGTCTGCCCGCTCAATTTAAATGCTTGTGGGTCTATGGATGATAGTCCGTCTGAGTCCCACCGTCTCCACTAGAATTTTCCTTGTCCATTGGCTGCATCATAGGAAAAAGCAGGAAGGTGTTGAGCCAATATTTCCGACAGGCCAATTACATTGTGCATTCCTGTCAGCTAACTGTGGTGGGTAAACCTTCATGCCTGAGTTGGCAATTTCAAAGGAATATATGGTCAAAATGTACTTTTTTTTCATTTTTTCCACTTCCCTTTCCATCATGAACCTGATGGTCCAAGTCCTTCCCTGCTGCTGCTTCTTGACCATAAGGCAAATCAACTCTAATGTAGCCAGAATCTTTTTTACCTATTTTCTTTTGAGTTGTCTGTTTACATTTTCTCTGGACTGCATTTTAAAATTACACTTACAAGCAATTTTTTTCTAATGTGTAATGCATATGTGTGTAATGTTGTCCTTTAACAGATTTAAAGAAACAAACCTGTATTAACTTTTATTTTCTTGAATTTTAATCTTCCATTATGATAATGGACACTGAGACAAAATGTTACTTTGATCAAAATTCATAGTGTGTTCATACATGTGTGTTTAATTATTTTTCATAAACTATCAAATTATAAGCATATACATTAGACATTTTCGGAATCATTTAAATTTAATATAATTCAGTAATGGCACTAGACAAGGTCAAACTTTTTTTAATAAATGCAAAATCATTGTTAATTCTAAACTGAAATCATTTTTTTTTATTATTTATGTAACTGTTCCCCTTCTCTAGTGCATTTTCTGTATTTGATTAAATTGTTTTTTAAGATGTATTACAACTTAAACATTTAAATAATTGTTTGGTGTAAATGTCTATTATCATGAGGATTGCTGACACCAAAATGTTAATGTCCATTACATTCTTTTTTTCTAATGTTTGGACTTTACAAATAGAACATGTAAAAATTATTTTGGATTTTCTGTTATAAATGTAAGTAAGAATATGAATTTCCCATTTACATCATTAACATTTTAAATAATCAATGAATTGTTAATGAATAAAAATGTTAGGACCAATTTGCAAAGCTTAATTTTTATATTTATAATTGAGATAATTCTCTGATGAACTGTCGTTCAATAACAAAAATAAAGGGTTTTCCACAACACCCTGTAGCTTTGTTGCCCATAACGTACCTCCTAAACTTCGTCCAAAGGGTAACCTCCTCAGGAAGGGGCATCTATTGTGCACAAAGCAGTCACCTAAAGGATTTGTCTTGGGAGGAGTGAGCTTAGGTTTGGTAGAGGTTAGGGACAGATAAGAGGTGAGTTTATTCGGAGGAGTAAGGGTAGGAAGGGTGGTAGAAGGTTGGCTTTTGGAGGTAGAGGGAACTGGAATGGGTGATGTGCTTATATGGCCTGGATACCCGTCACCCCCTCCCAACACAATCCCCAAGAATGGGAAGACGGATACAGTTCTTGAGCTTTTGGAAGGCGGGAGGGAGTTACCCTCCCGGCCGTATTTATTAAAATATGAAACAAAATCAAAACATTAAAATAACAGTTTCATATCATGTACAATTTCATTTATACATTACGATGTTTATTGGCTAACCTTAACATATCTCTAATACAAAGGTTCTCCTAGCCGATTCTAACACATCCTGTAAATGCATTTCTCAAAATTCAAATTGTACATCCTAACATTACGGGCCAACGGCAAGGTCGTAACCGGTGTCAGATCCCTAATACCAGACTCCCCCCCTTACTTGTGAGGGGCGGGCGCACAGAGGACTGTACCTCTGTGCCAACTTCCAATTTCCCTTGTCTTAACGGGGGCCCATACTTACTCGACGCCATCTTGGTGGTCGTCCAAGGACTCGTGTGAGGTGTCTAGAAGGTAGCGTAGACCACACTGCTTACCACATCCGCCGTCGCGGATATCCTGGCCCCGGGAAATTCCAAGGAGGGGACCCGTAGCCCCTCCTCCCCAGGGAGGGGTCTTGACCGCCTTCCCTTTCGGCGGTCCCATCCTTAGAAGAGTACCGCCTCCCCGTGTGAGGGGCCAATGGCCGCCTCCCCCCGGGCGCTCCCATCCATACTGGGTGGCGCCCCACCTCTAGGGATCTTCCAATTACTGCTCACCGATCATGACCTTACCGCCCGACCAAAAATAAATACGACACTGTTTAATCTAATGAGAACGACATATACAGTTATACCAGCATTTCGAGTATAAACTTTTATCACTACAATACAGTACATTTATCACAACTGCGATACTCGCCTGAGTTCATGCTAAAAGAGCAACCATTTATTGCATATCAAAACATCAAACTTTATTAGAAACAACCTGAAAAAGAGATCATATCATCATCAATCAACTTTATTGCAATACCAAACGCTGTCATCAGGGGCTGGTGGGTGGGTCAAAATTGGCTCTTGTTCCGTCAAGGGCTCACGTGCAACGAGGAGGTGCAGCTTCCAAGCACGGGAACAAGAGGATGCTTCCTTGGATTGCTGCTCCATTTATTCTTCTCCGGGAGGGCGTGGACCCTCCTCCGACCGCCTACAGGGCGTGGCCAATGGTGTAGGTGTCTAGGACAGCCCCTCTTGGGCGGGAAAAGGCGCGCCCCGGCTACGCCGCTTCGGGCATACCAGCTGTGACACGCCTCCCGCCCAAAATGGCTTCCCGGGGGGATCGGGGCACCCGACCATACGTTCGGGGGGACCGAGTGGTCGCCCCTTTCCATATGGCCTGGATACCCGTCACCCCCTCCCAACACAATCCCCAAGAATGGGAAGACGGATACAGTTCTTGAGCTTTTGGAAGGCGGGAGGGAGTTACCCTCCCGGCCGTATTTATTAAAATATGAAACAAAATCAAAACATTAAAATAACAGTTTCATATCATGTACAATTTCATTTATACATTACGATGTTTATTGGCTAACCTTAACATATCTCTAATACAAAGGTTCTCCTAGCCGATTCTAAAACATCCTGTAAATGCATTTCTCAAAATTCAAATTGTACATCCTAACATTACGGGCCAACGGCAAGGTCGTAACCGGTGTCAGATCCCTAATACCAGACTTCCCCCCTTACTTGTGAGGGGCGGGCGCACAGAGGACTGTACCTCTGTGCCAACTTCCAATTTCCCTTGTCTTAACGGGGGCCCATACTTACTCGACGCCATCTTGGTGGTCGTCCGAGGACTCGTGTGAGGTGTCTAGAAGGTAGCGTAGACCCCCCTCCCACCCCACACTGCTTACCACATCCGTTGTCGCGGATATCCTGGCCCCGGGAAATTCCAAGGAGGGGACCCGTAGCCCCTCCTCCCCAGGGAGGGGTCTTGACCGCCTTCCCTTTCGCGCGGTCCCATCCTTAGAAGAGTACCGCCTCCCCGTGTGAGGGGCCAATGGCCGCCTCCCCCCGGGCGCTCCCATCCATACTGGGTGGCGCCCCACCTCTAGGGATCTTCCAATTACTGCTCACCGATCATGACCTTACCGCCACAGGCCGGATAGTTGACCGGCTATCCGGACCCCCCACAAAGCTCCTACTAAAGGTCATGGTTACGAAAACACTTTAACCAGGCTAAGAAGTCTCCTATGAGTAAGATATTTCCCTCCCGGGACAAATGGACCCCATCCGCCAAATACATATGGTCCCCCCGGATACACCCGTGTGAAATACACTGCAATTTACCTGTACGAAACAACCTACTCAACTTGTTATTAACCTTCTTTACCGACTGGTTCAAGGCTGGCACAGAGAGGGCCCCCCGCCACACTTTCCGAGGAATCATGTGTGACCATGCAATTGTACAGCCCCGGACCTTTCTTGCCAACCAACTTACTGAGGACAAAATTAACTCGAGAAGCACTCGTCGACCAATGGTCACCAAATCATTGCCCCCCAGATGTACTATGATTACAGATGGCGGTGACCTCGTCCGCCCTAACAGTCCCTCAATAAAACTTTGAAACTGGTCAATACAGAGTCCGCCCCTTCCGTGGAAGGTCACCCTGTACCCGTATTCCCCAGCCACGTGAATCATGTCACCTGCTTTGAATACGTCCGCGGCGCGCCTCACGTATGAGTGGCCAACGACCCACACCACTCTTTCCTCAGCCGGTGGTCCCCAGGTGTCAGGTCAACTGCACAGTCCGCCCCGCAAAGCCTGCTCGCGAAACTGTAAACCAAACAGAAAACAAGAAGCGTGAGTGCATGACATTAGCTTCACAACATGTGCAAACGCACATACCTTTTATAACAATTCGAGGACCAACGCCCCAACTGTTTCACCTTTTCAACACTCAGACCCCCGGCTGTAGCCTCTGTAGCAGCCCCTATCCGGAAGGAATGGGTCCCAAAATCGCTCGGGTTCAAGCCCGCTGCCGCGATTGCCATTGTTAACACCCGCTGAAACTGAAACTTAGTCAGTGGGGTGGCGTCGGTGTGCCTCAGCAATTTTCCCCCCCATGATGCCGCCCTCTGCGCTAAATACTCCTCAACGCATTTTACCGGGCACATGGGAGATCCCGGAATCCGCTGGACTAACACACTGTCCCCGATCGCCCCCTGATCGGTCTTGGACCTGGCTATTGCGATCACCATCGTCTCGCCCTTAATTTGAATGTGTTCTCGACACAAACCTCCCCCCGTATCCTGCTTGTTCTTTGCTACCAGTTCGCTTACCCGCATAGCCCCATGGAATGGCAATGCAAAAGCGGCCCGGAACAGCACCGTCTCTGAATGAGATGAACATGTCGCAGGAAGTACGGACATTAACAGGGACAACCTTTCTAAACCTATCGGGTGTCTCTCGTCCACTCTACGACCCTCAAGGCGTTGCCACCCTCGTAGTGCCTTCTGTACAATAAAGGACGATGTGGGGTCCGGGATGCCATGAGCCCGCGCCATGAAAGAAATGGCGGCTCGGTGCCTATTGGCCGTAGCCACTGATCTGCCTGCCTGATGTAATGATACCAGAAATTTCAGGACATACTCCTCCTGCCCCCAGTACTCCCCCCTAGCTGAACCCAAAAAGGACCAATAGGAACGGAACGCCCCTTCATATGTCTTCCTTGTCCTGGGTGCTAGACTCTCTCCCACGAGGTTTTGTAATCCGGGGCACCGAGAGACCAGAGAGCTTGGGGAAATGGTGCCGCCACCGAGTCCGCTGAGGGCAGAAAACCCCGGAAGGCCTGCATATGGGAACGAGAGAGTGCATCAGCTGCCTGGTTTAATACCCCTGGCACGTGTCTTGCCCTAAAGTGGACGTTTAGTCTCATACATAGCAGGACTATTTCCTTCAGCAATCTCAAAATCCATTTGCAGCGTGCTGCCTGATTATTGATGCACTCAACCACGGTCATATTATCAGACCAGAACACCACAGAGCGATCACGAAACCCCTCTGGCCAAGCTTTCAAGGCCACCAGAATGGGGAAGAGCTCCAGGAACCCAATGTTACTAGTGAGTCCATTATCGTGCCACCACATAGGCCAGGTTCGTGCCGACCATCGATTGCCCAATATGGCGCCAAAACCTACACTCCCAGCCGAGTCGGTCCACAACCCCAGTTCTTCTGAGGAAACTGGTGGATCAGTCCATACGACACGACCGTTGAAATCCGCCAGAAATGCCAGCCATATGCGCATATCCTGGCGAACCTCTGCCGACAGTCTTGTGCGGTGGTGCCCTTCCTTGAGGCCCACCATGGCTTGTGAGATAGAACGGGAAAAGGGGCGAGCCATCGGGATTACTCTCAGGGCAAAATTAAGCTGCCCCACAGCCTGTTGCAACTGATGAAGAGTTACTTTTTTCTCGCCGAGACATATTTCGAGCGAGGCCCTGAATTTCATCACCTTCTCTCTGGGCAAGCGGAAGCACCCCTCAACAGAATCGAGCTCAATTCCCAGAAACTCGAGTGTAGTAGATGGCCCTACCGTCTTACCTGGTGCCAGTGGCACACCAAATTCTTTCATCAGATTACAGAATTCCCTCAAAGCCTGTGCACATTCCGTGTCCCCGGCTGCCCCCAGAAACAGAAAATCATCAAGATAATGCATAACATTTGTAAAGCCCGTGGCTCTTGTGAACGCCCATTGCAAAAAACTACTGAATTTCTCAAAATACGCACAAGAGATGGAGCAACCCATTGGCATACATTTATCCATGTAATAACGTCCTTGAAACATAAAACCTAGGAGACGGTAATCATCTGGGTGTACCGGGAGCAACCGGAACGCTGACTCAATATCTGATTTAGCCATCAGCGCCCCGGGCCCCAGGCGATTCAAAATGGCGACGGCCCCATCAAAGGATGCGTACCGCACCGAACAAACTCCCGGGTCAATCGCATCGTTCACCGAAAGACCCCTCGGAGCTGACAAGTTGTGTATTAACCTGAACTCCCCTGGGTCCTTTTTTGGGACCACTCCCAAAGGTGAGCAAACAAAATCGCCAACTGGTGGCATGTCATACGGTCCAGCAACCCGACCTCGGGCCACCTCCTTCCCAATCTTTGCCTGCACCACCGCCGAATACTGTTGAACCGATAGTTGGTTCTTACATTGTGCTACCCCCCGAAAATCCCCCGCCGGGATGCGGAAACCATATGAGAATCCGTCTCTCAACACCCCGGCGGAGATATAATCAGGGTATTCGTTCAGCCCAGGGATCAGTGCCATAATATCAACAGGGGTAGGTAATGGCGCCCCTCGGTCTATTTTAGACCTGTTTGGCGCCTCCTCTACCTCCCGTATCACCAGTCTTGGCGCTGCACGAACTCTCGGGGTGCGAGGACTGCCCGCACCCTGTACACTCATGCCTGAACCTGCATGACCCCTGTGGCCTAGAACACTTGCCCCTGTTAAAGCTCCAACAGACCCCTTTCCTACCTGAGTTGCCATTATTCTTTGTGTTCTGATCACTGCTTGTACCCGCCCGAAAGGGGGCCCCCAAAGAATGGCGGGAAGGCTCAACCCCGTTCCCGCCTAAAGATGGCGACTTCGCCGTGTTTGACTTCTCTATTTTTTGCCAGGAAATGGAGTCAAAACAATCCCACGTCAGGGATGAGTCGTGCTCTTTGGACTTACGAAATATGCTGTCATAACAATACCATTGATTACCTCCGTACAATTCATAGTATTCCATAATACGTGTCTGATAACCGGCTAATTCCACCACTAAATCGGGCCTACGTTCCCCCATAATTGCAGTGAACATTCCAAACGCTCTGGCCCAATTGGCGATCGTTTCATCTACTCTGAAACCCGCCATCTTTGAGCGCCATACACTAGGATGCAACAACTCTTTCTGGTTTTTCACATGCTCAATCTCATAGTGATCGGTCAGTAAGGAAAACATGTTCACATATTTATCCGCCCAAATCCTTTCTTTTACTTCAATCGGGATATGTTGTACGATTTTTTCCCTCCTTGAGGGTAACGATCCCTCCCCCGCCATTGGCAATGGCTGTTTACCTGAAGCGGTAGCTGTGACTGTTGTCGCTGCCGAACCAACACCCGATACTGGTTGTTCCACGGGAACCTGCGAGGAAACAAGAGGACACGTTGCCTTTGCAGCATCTTTCGATTGCCGCAACTGCTTCATCATCGACCTGGCTTCTTCAGCCGTGGCCCCCTCGTTCTCTCTGCCCAACCATGCCGCCAACTGGGCAGCCAGCTCAGGAGGCATATCCTCCTCGTTCACGGGAGTGACCACCACAGGGATCGGTTGTCCCGCGTTCGGGACCGGAACCGGGGCCTCGATCGGAGTGACCGGGTTCACTGGAGGTACTTCGGGAACCGGAGCCTCCCCACCCGATGCCCCCTTCTTGGCCCTTCTACCTCTCCCGTTAGGGACTACTCTCGGCAATGCTGGTCCGATTACTCTCTTCGGCCCACCCGCACCATTCATTGCCGCCATCTGCTTCTTCATGTCCGCCATGTCCTTCACCAGCATACGAAGCATCTGCTCGGTTCCGACCTTCTTTCCGACCTTCTTGCCAGGCATCGTTCACGGATATTCCGAGATCCTAGGTCAACAAGCTTCGACGGCGCTGAAAGAAGAAACACAAAATTACAAGTTCTCAAAATTGGCTCTTGTTCCGTCAAGGGCTCACGTGCAACGAGGAGGTGCAGCTTCCAAGCACGGGAACAAGAGGATGCTTCCTTGGATTGCTGCTCCATTTATTCTTCTCCGGGAGGGCGTGGACCCTCCTCCGACCGCCTACAGGGCGTGGCCAACGGTGTAGGTGTCTAGGACAGCCCCTCTTGGGCGGGAAAAGTCGCGCCCCGGCTACGCCGCTTCGGGCATACCAGCCGTGACACGCCTCCCGCCCAAAATGGCTTCCCGGGGGGATCGGGGCACCCAACCATACGTTCGGGGGGACCGAGTGGTCGCCCCTTTCCATGTGTGTATGTTTGACAGTTGCATTTGGGAATGGTGTTTGTTGTGTATGTTCGGATGTGTGTTTTTGGCTGGTGTTTGATATTCTGGTGAGTGTGTGCATTTGCTTTTAGTTGGTGTTGTTTTGTGTGTAGGTGTGCTTTTGTGTGAGTGTGTTGGGTTTGATGTGTGTTGTGGCGGTTGGTGTGGTTGTAGGGATTGTGGGTATCGTGGTTGTGGTGGTTGTGGTTGCTGTGGTTGTGGCTGTGGATGTTGTGCTTGTGGTGCTGGTGGGTATAGTTTCAAAAGTAATATTCAAACAACACTACAAATTCCCGCCCAAAAAACAAAAATGAAATGATATATACATTTATATGTTTAAAAAAGGTGCCAAACAAATCAGTAACAGCTAAATTAAAAGCGAAATGACATTTAAGTCAAGTGACACATTCAAAAGTATAACTTACCAGTCTCCACTCAACCAGGGATTCCTGTCAAGCCTTCAGAATGTAGGATCGGCAAGACCTTCTCCTCTCAGGGATGTAGTTGTAAGGGGGGCTGGGAGACCACCACCAGTCCTCCTGGTCTCCAAGTGACCCTTGGAGGCCAGGGAACACATTCTCCCCCACAGGTCACTCCACCTCTTCCTAATTTCTTCCTATGTGCGCAGGTTGCTTGCTACATCATTCACACTGTCAACTATTCTGTTCCACATTTGCCTTTTCTGAGCTATAGTTGTGTTTTGTACTTAGGCTCAAAAGAATTGTGGCTTTACTCTAATAATTTCATCCACCATGACTGACAATTCTTATGCAGTAAAACAGAGATTTCTCCTTCCTGACATTATCAAGTGATAAACTTAAATACATTTAATAACCCACAAGAAAATAAACCAGAACAAAAGAAAAAATGAACAAGAAATGGAAAGCAAACAAAAACCTGACTTCACTAAAAAACTTCTTATGAATAATGCTCCGCTGTACTAGAATGTCAAAGGATCATGGTCTGAAATGGAGAGTGTTTTATAATGTGGTATGCAGGTGAAACAATTAGCCAAAACATATCAGGTGTGGGATGTTAGCATTCATCCACAAACCACAGGAATAGTACAATGTTGAACATGTCCCATGATGGAATTACTCCATCAGGAATCCATCACTAGGACAATGCCAGCACAACCGGAAAATCTGTATAGGCTCAGCTCTATCCCACCATCTTCATGGCAACAGGTTAATGTTAGACAGCAGTGGAGTCCACCATGTCGAAAGAGGTGAGCCTCTTAAGGAACAGAAAACACTCTGTCAACACGGACAGAGGATCAGCCAGCCCACATCTAAATAGGACGGGCAGGAATCCTTAAGCTACATGGAGTACTTGTAAATCCCGCAACGGGAGGCACGTCGAGATTTAAATCAGGCCCTTAGTAAGTTAAGAAAAGTTTTTAACGTTTTTTCTAAATTTTTACTAAAGTACCATTAAATAAAAGTTAGGAGCAATTGAGACTGGTCAGAATGTCGACCTGACAGTCATACCAGCCCTGAAGATCATGGATCTGAGGTTGTTGCACAAATGTAGGGGCATTAACTACAAAGTGACAGCTAATAAGGAGGACCTGGAGAGGCTCCTCAAATTCTATTAGAAAGAGGGAATAGAGAGGGCCCGCCATGCATCAGAAGAAGATCATGAAGAGGAGGAGGATGAAGCCCTGGCCCAATTTTAGGGAAGAAAGTGAAGACCACAACTCTCCACCCTTTCCTAGACCCTCCTCGCCAGAGGGAAGTGATAAACGTCACTCTAGCATACCCCCCACTGGAAGGGTAGTAGGTCTCTTTAAGGATGAGCTTAACCAAATCTCCCTGGAGGAGAAAAAGTTTGAACTTGAGGAGAGGAGATTAGCCACTGAAAAGAGAAGGGTTAAGTGGGGCTTTAGGCCCAAAGGTGGTGGCAAGAATACTAATACACGGAACAAGGAGGAATCCTTTGACCCTAAGACCCCCAAAGGGTTTGTCTCCAAGTTTAGTGATTGTGATGATAATGACAAATGTTTTGCGGCCTCTGAAAGGGCCTTCAGAATGAGGAGGCTAGCACACCAGTGCTGGTGCTCTCTACTTTGGGAGTTATTCTCAGTGAAGGGCAGAGATATGCTTCTGACCCTTAATGAGGAGGTAGCTGAGACCCAGCAGAATATAAAGGATACCTTGACATAAGGATTTGAATTCACTACAGAAGAGTATAGAGTAAAGTTCAGAGATACCCATAAAGGTCGAAAACAAACATGGTTGGACTTTGTGGACTCTTAACTCAAAGCACCAAATGTGCTTTGAGGGCAATGAGGTGGCAACTTATGATGGGCTGTATAATTCAATTATGAAGGAGCACATTTTAAATAATTGTACCACCGAAAAATTGTATCAGCATTTGGTGGATTTTAAGTTGTCTTCTCCCAGAGAGCTGGGTAAGATAGCTGACAAATAGGTCAGGATGTCCAGAAAGACTCATGTTAGCAATGATCAGAAAAAGAGTCCACAGACCTCGGAGCAGGGAAAGTGGGTGACCAACAAACAAGATAAAAAGAAGGAATTTTCTGAAGACCCCCAGAAGGGTAGGCACCAAAACATCTCCCTTTCCAAAGGCAAAGGGTGTCAAGGCAAAAACTGGGATCAGGCAAAGGCTTCTGGGTTATGTCATAACTGTCACCAGACAGGTCATAAGAAAGGAGATGCATCATGCTCCAAAATACCAGCGAGTGGTTAACAGTCCATGGTATTGGATAACATAGGACTGCTATTCAATGCAATCAAAGAAAAGAACAGAACCCCTCTGGAAAACACAAGACCAGGCCCTTGCACTGAATGAAAAGGAGACGTGTGCGTGATTCGTTGTACTTTGTATTTATCTGAATTAGATTCATTCAAATTGATTTTTCATACATTAAATACAATGACTGTCAAGATAAATTTAAAGTGCAAAAGTGTGACAATGGTGAATAGTGATCACGTGGTGAAAAGATATGTACAGTGACGATACATTCCAATGCAATCGATATGTACAAATATATACAAGTGTTTTATTTTCTCGATTAAGTGACTTCTACCCGTGCATATCTCGTGGTGGATACGGCGGGATCAAGTGGGTTTTTGGGGTTGTAGGCGGCGCTTACCCAGATCTATGGAAGGATCGCGTTGCTTGTCTGTGGCACGGCTACTCATCAGACGGCTGCAGGCAGTCAGCTTACCGCCGGTCCATTGGAATGGAGCTTAAGGCGGTGTGGCGCAAGGACGCAAGTGCGTCATTGGCGGAGTGTCGTGTACTGTATCACGCGCGAAGCTTGTGCCTTTGACGTGACGTCTTGACGTCTCGGGTGCGGAACCCAGGGGTAGCTCAGGGAGGGGGGAGCGGGGGGTGGATTTGTTTAGCCCGCGATGTGCTTGTAGGGGAAAGTGAATTGCATATTGACAATGCCATCTTTAAAAATGCCATCCTTAAAAACGGTCAAAGTGACGTAAGATTTACATACATAGTAAAATTACACAGTTCATCAATGACTGAGTGTGGAGTTGAGCGCTACAACATATGCACATAAATTCTCGGTTACAATTATGGTTGCAGGTTATATAGCTGCTGCCTGGTGCCTATTGGTGTCCATCACTCACATGTACTCTAGTGATCGGGATTGTGGAGTTATTGTCCAGTATGGATTGGGACGACACAGTGGTATAACCTGAAAAATCTCCAGTGATTGAGAATGTGGAGTAAATGTCCAGTCTAGATAAGGATAACACAGAGGTGTATCCAGTTGACTCGACGGGTCCTGTATTGAAGGTGTACAATCATTGAGGGATTACAGTAGGCCCATCTGCTTGGCAATTTCCTCATGTTCATTAAGGCCAAGGGCCACAGAGTCTAGGATGTGTATCCATTTACATTCTTTTTGTTTAGTGCAGCTGACATTGATCCACCTCTTGGATTGGCTTTGATTTTTTCAAGTATCCTCCATCTGAGACTTTCCACGGGATGGTTGTGGGTCATGAAATGTTCTACCATTGGAGCCCCTTGTGTCTTACATCTGATGCGGCTCATGTGTTGTAGGATCCTCAGCTTGACTTTTTGCGTCGTCTGGCCAATGTATGACTTATTACAGGGACACAGGATAATGTAAATTACGTTGGAGGTATTGCAGTTCGTCAGGGATGGTAGTTTGTGCGTCTTGCTTCCATGGGTTAGTGTTGGGCCTTCTATGCATAGTGGACAGACTTTGCATGTGCCACATTTGAAATGATCCAACACTGGAGGTAGTCCTAGCTGGTCTCTCAGGCCTGGTTGTCTTCGGGGTTCAAGGTAGGCCTTTACCACACTGTCCTTAAGGTTGCGTCCGCGCTTAAAGGCAAATAGCGGGCCTTCTTCCATCTTAAGTTCTGGGGCCACCAGGTTCCAGTATTTCCGGATGATTTTCTTTATGCTGTTGCTCTTTGAGTGAAAGGTGGTAACGCATACAAGATTGTTAGTGCCTGGTTTTTTCTCTTTAGGAGTGAGCAACTGGTCTCTTGGGCAGTACCATGCCCTTTTTCTGGCGCATTTGAGGAGGCCCTGTGGGTAACCTCGTTCTCGTAGTCGTTTAGTGAGTACATCCGTTTGTCTGAAGAAGTCCACCCTTCTGGTGCAGTTGCGTCTCATTCTGAGGTATTGACCGTAGGGCAGATTGTCTCGCAAATTGCGGGGGTGACATCAATCGTATTTCAATAACGTGTTCCTCTCCGTCGGTTTTCTGAATAAATCACAGTAGATAAGGTTGTTCTCCACTTTGAATGTCAGGTCCAGAAAGTCAATGGTGTCGCGGTTATATGATATAGTGAATTGGATATCTTTACTCCTTTCATTGAGCCAGGTGAAGAATTTTCGTAGATGGGATTCGGTGTCTGACCAGATCATGATGACATCATCTATATACCTTTTCCAGGCAGCTATGGAATCGATGTACGGGTTGTCTTGTGAATAGAGGTGTTCCTCCTCATAGCTGTCCATACAGATTTTTGCTAACCTCAGTGCGTACGTAGCTCCCATCGCCACTCCCTTGCACTGGAAGTAGAACTGCTGCTTGAATACGAAGTAATTTCTCTTCATGGCGATCTCCAATAGATTCACTAGGAAGCTAGTGGGCACCCAGTGTGGTGCAGGGCGTTTATTCAATGTAGCCTTGATGACCTCTATGGCTTTGTTCTGAGGTATCGATGTGTAGAGAGAACACACATCCAGTGTTACCATAAGTTGTGTATTGCAATCAAATGGCTGATTTTCCAGTAACTGTATAATGTGTGTAGAGTCACGTACAAAGGACTTGGTTTGTTGAACAAGGGGTTGCAAGAAATAGTCTATGAACTGATTGGTGGGTTCCAATACTGACCCACATCCTGATATGATCGGCCTTCCCGGTGGTTTATCCAAACATTTATGCACTTTAGGAAAGGTGTATATTGTGGGAATGCGGGGTTCCTTTTTGATCAGGAATTCTTTCTCCGGTTGGCTGAGGAATCCTTCTTTCACACCTTCCTCCGCCAGGGTTTCAATGAGGGACTTGATGCTGTTAGTTGGGTCTCTGGCCGTGGTTTGGTAGCTATCCTGTACCCCGAGTTGTTGTTCAATCTCGCTGGTATAGTCTAGAGTGTTTTGCAATACAATAGCTCCCCCTTTATCAGCTGCCTTTACTACAATGGAGTTGTTTTCCCGTAGTTCAGTTATGGCCAATCTCTCTTCTTTAGTCATATTGTGTTTACTGTATTGTCTCTCATTTAATGTGTCCATCACCTCTTGCATGACAATTTGTTCAAAAGCCAAGATCAGTTGACTCATGCAGTATGCACTTGGTGTGAATGTGGAGGGCGGCTTGAATGGTGTAGCAGTAGGTTTTGGTATGTATATATTCCTTCTAAAGTGATATTTCAACCTCACTATACGGAAGAATTTTTGTAACTCCAGTTTAGTTGTAAATGAGTCTGGTCTGTAAGTGGGCACAAATGACAGTCCCTTGCTTAGCACTCCTCTTTCTGCTGTTGTGATGGTGTGGTCCGAGAGGTTGATGATGGGGTCGGTGGGGTTCGAGTTGGGTAAAGGTTGTCCATTTGTCTCCAATTGCTGCATAGTCATATTCTGTGTTGTATCTGTGGTGGTGGATGTTATGGCCAAAGTCATGGTTCTTGTAGGTATCTCAGTGATACCTTGGTCTATCAAGTTGATTTCTGCGTTAGTTATCTGTTACCATCGGTACGTCTGTTTTCGTGTGGAAATCTCCCCGTGTCCCTCTGAGGGGAAGAACCTCAGACGTGTCGCCCCTCTCTGGGATCCTCTTCCTCGGTTCCATCTCCTTTGGGCGCCCCAGCCTTGATCGGCCGATCCACCCTGGCTGGGTTGGCGGTAGCCCTGGTCTAAAAAAAGCTGTTGTTGTTGAGGAGGTGCCTGGAATGGTTGTTTGCTCGTCGAGGGGCCGTCGAACTCCAATTCTGATCCGCTTCCGGCAGAAGAGTGGGAGAAGGTGTAGAAACGTCTCGGTCCTTGTCTACTCTTGTTGGTGAGGAACCCTTGTTGATCCTGTTGGTAGTATTCGTCCGCCAGGTACGGGTATGTGCATTTTTTGTTGTAGTTCCTGATGTCCTATGCCAATTTATCCAGCTTTCTGTTGAGAGTGACAGTGTTAAATTCTGAGAGTGCTTTTTCAGCCCGTTCTAGTGCTTCTTTGGTGTTGGTCAATGCACTATCCTCCAGAATTACCTTTTTGAGGTTCGCTATCTCTTGCGTGAGCTTCTTGACGTATTCTATTGCAGTTTCCACCCCTAGCACCATCCAGTGCCTGGAGCAATTATTCGCCACAAAGCTGAAGCCTTCTCTGAATCGTGGCACGTCAATGAAAATGGCACGTTCGTTTTTGACTTGCAGGCCTTTAGGAATTATGTTTGCTGTGAGATATTTCGTAAGAACATATCATTGGGGGCGATTTGTTTAGCCCGCGATATGCTCGGAGGGGAAAGTGAATTGCATATTGACAATGCCATCTTTAAAAATGCCATCCTTAAAAACAGTCAAAGTGACGTGAGAATTACATACATAGTAAAATTACACAGTTCAACAATGACTGAGTGTGGAGTTGAGCGCTAGAACATATGCACATAAATTCTCGGTTACAATTATGGTTGCATGTTATATAGGTTCTGTCTGGTGCCTATTGGTGTCCATCACTCATATGTACTCTAGTGATCGGGATTGTGGAGTTATTGTCCAGTATGGATTGGGACGACACAGTGGTATAACCTGAAAAATCTCCAGTGACTGAGAATGTGGAGTAAATGTCCAGTCTAGATAAGGATAACACAGAGGTGTATCCAGTTGACTCGACGGGTCCTGTATTGAAGGTGTACAATCATTGAGGGATTACAGTAGGCCCATCTGATTGGCAATTTCCTCATGTGCATTAAGGCCAAGGGCCACTGAGTCTAGTATGTGTATCCATTTACATTCTTTTTTGTTTAGTGCAGCTGACATTGATCCATCTCTTGGATTTGCATTGATTTTTTCAAGTATCCTCCATCTGAGACTTTCCACGGGATGGTTGTGGGTCATGAAATGTTCTACCATCGGAGCCCCTTGTGTCTTACATCTGATGCGGCTCATGTGTTGTAGGATCCTCAGCTTGACTTTTTGCGTTGTCTGGCCAATGTATGGCCTATTACAGGGACACAGGATAATGTAAATTACGTTGGAGGTTTTGCAGTTCGTCAGGGATGGTAGTTTGTGCGTCTTGTTTCCATGGGTTAGTGTTGGGCCTTCCATGCATAGTGGACAGACTTTGCACGTGCCACATTTGAAATGACCCAACACTGGTGGTAGTCCTAGGTGGTCTCTCAGGTCTGGTTGTCTTCGGGGTTCAAGTAGGCCTTTACCACACTGTCTTTAAGGTTGTGCCCTCGCTTAAAGGCAAATAGTGGGCCTTCTTCCATCTTAAGTTCTGGGGCCACCAGGTTCCAGTATTTCCGGATGATTTTCTTTATGCTGTTGCTCTTTGAGTGAAAGGTGGTAACGCATACAAGATTGTTAGTGCCTTTTTTTTCTCTTTAGGAGTGAGCAACTGGTCTCTTGGGCAGTACCATACCCTTTTTCTGGCATGTTTTAGGAGACCCTGTGGGTAACCTCGTTCTCGTAGTCGTTTAGTGAGTACATCCGTTTCTCTGAAGAAGTCCACCGTTCTGGTGCAGTTGCGTCTCATTCTGAGGTATTGACCGTAGGGCAGATTGTCTCGCAAATTGCGGGGGTGACATGAATCGTATTTCACTAATGTGTTCCTCTCCGTCGGTTTTCTAAATAAATCACAGTAGATAAGGTTGTTCTCCACTTTGAATGTCAGGTCCAGAAAGTCAATGGTGTCGCGGTTATATGATATAGTGAATTGGATATCTTTTCTCCTTTTATTAAGCCAGGTGAAGAATTTTTGTAGATGGGATTCGGTGCCTGACCAGATCATGATGACATCATCTATATACCTTTTCCAGACAGCTATGGAATCGATGTACAGGTTGTCTTGTGAATAGAGGTGTTCCTCCTCATAGCTGTCCATATAGATGTTTGCTAGGCTTGGTGCGTACGTAGCTCCCATCGCCACTCCCTACCAAGAGCAGAGTAATTGATTGACAAGCTTGGTGCAGTCAAATTATGGAGTACCTTTGATTTAACATCATGGTATTGGCAGATTGGACTCACCTAAGGAGCAAAAGAGAGGTCAGCATTTGCAGCCCCAGAAGGCCACTACCAGTGCATAGTGATGCCTTTTGGATTAAATATGCACCTGCCGCCTTCCAAAGATTGATGAATAAAGTTGTTTCAGGATTGGATGACTACAATGTAGCATATCAAGATTACATGGCTGTCTTTAGCTCCACCTGGTAGGATCACCTGGTCCATCTCAAGGAAGTGTTACAGGCCCTGCATCTGGCAGGCCTAACTATCAAGGCCAGCAAGTACCAGATAGGGCAGAGTTCTGTAGTATATTTGGTCCACCGTGCAGTAGAAAGCCAAATACAACCTCTACAACTTAAGATTCAGACTATTCTGAACTAGAAAGCTCCCAAAACTCAGACTCAAGTCAGGGCATTCCTTTGCTTGACTGGGTACTAATGGAGGTTTGTGAAAGGGTATGGAGCCATTGTGACCCCACTCACTGAACCTACCTCCTTAAAGCAGCCTAAGAAGGCTATGGACCACAGGATGCCGAAAGGTCTTTGACACCCTGACAAATTCTATGTGCACTGCACCAGTACTAAAAGCACCTGCCTATGGAATAGAGTTCATTGTCCAAACAAACACGTCTGACCATGGAATTAGGGCAGTGTTAGGACAAACCAATGATGCGGGCTAGAATCAACCAGTTGCCTATATCAGTTGGCGATTCCTCACTAGAGAGCAGTGTTGGAGTGCCATTGAGTTGGAAGCCTTTGCTGTGGTTTCGTCCTTCAGGAAGCTGAGATTCTACATGTTTGGGATTCCCTTCAAGGGTCTCAGAGATGGCTGATGCAGATGAGAGGAGAAAACCCCAAACTGTTGAGGTGGTCCATTTCCCTATTGGGTATGGACTTAACATCGGAACACACACCAGGTACTGACCATGCCAATGCAGATGGCCTTTCCTGGTATTTCCACTTAGATGATGAGAACTACCTTGGGTAAGTTAGATGGTCATGACCTTTCGTTTAGGAGGTATCATGTAGGAAAGTGCCCTTTTTTGTATGGTCACCCCCTGTCGGAAGCTGGCTCTCTATTTAGGGCCTTATTCTGATCCCACCTGGAAAACCCTCCATGCGGCTCAGATCCGGAGGGCTTTCTGGACGAAACGTGATGCGGGCGTCCGAGCTAGCAAGTACGATGCATCCTTAAGCATACGGACTCGATTCGCTCGGACTTCCATTGAATTCTATAGGAGCCTGCGAACAGACGCGTACACAGGCTCCCATTGCAGAAAATGAGTAGGTCGGGAAAAGCGCACACCCTATGGTCACACCACACTGTGCTTGCTCGCATCAGGAGCCCATGGGCACCCCTCATGACCGATTCGGAGGGCCCCAAGTGAAGTATACTTCCCGTAGCTTTTTCGAGTCAGAGGCTCCGACTCGATCCAGCTGATCGACGTGTGCATCGTACTTGGTCGCTCGGAAATCGGACACATTGCGCTGCGCAAGTCAACCATGTTGTAGTTGTCTGGAGGGCTTTGCTGACGGTATGAGTCACTTGGAGCGTGAGGCGATATTTACATCGTACTTGCTCACACGTACAGTGGCACTAGTCGTTCGGAAACTGGGTATACAAATCGGACTCCCTCGCTACAGATTCTGGCCGGAACCCTTCCAAGCGAGATTGGAATCAGGCCCTAAGTGTAATAAAATGAAGTACGCTTTGCATAGAGACCAGAAAATCCCCAAATGGTAAAAAGGGGTAAAATGCTCTTGTTGTACTCACAGAGGAAATAAATGAGATACACACTCATGAATAAATCCAAGCTCAATTTATAAAAATAATATCGATTTTTATTTATGTTATAAGACCAAGAACACACTTCTAAGGTGAGTACTTTTGAAGTTTCAATTTTGCAAAGTTTGGAAAATATATCACTTCTGTACGCACTTACGGACTATTGGAAACAATGGGGCAACCAGAAAAATGCATAGAAAATCAGGCATTGCTTTCACTAAGTTCACCTTCTTGTTTTAGGTTAATGTAGGGTCCAGGTCCAAAGTTCCAGCAGGAGAAGTTTGGGAGCGTCCCGGATCAGCCAGGAGCAGTTTGCAGAGGGGCTTGGAAGCCAGGGGGCCATTTGAAAACACACTGAACAGGAGGACGTACAGAGAAGTACGGTGGAGCACCTTCGAGATAGAAGGTTGCAAGGGCTTGAGGGGCTCAGCTGGTTAGACGGTTCCAGGGCCGGTGGGTACCGGTGTAGAGCAAACAGGTCAGCCAGGCGTCGTGTGTCTTGAGGTCCTCGTGGTCAGGAGCATGCAACTTGGAGAGGTGATCTTGGGACAGCTAGACCCCTCAGGAAGTGGGTCCCAGGTGCCTTGATGGATGCTTGCTTCTGGTGTTTTGGGAGTCCGGGGTGGACACTTTTTCTTGGTGTTTGCCGTTGGGGGTCCAGTGCTGCATCTCCGGAAGGTCCTGGTGCCTCCTTGGTGGAGAGGCAAATCTGACCCTCGGGAGTTGTTGTGCCTTTTTTGCTTCGCTGCGGTGTCAATGTCATTGGGGAGCAGCAAGTCAACAAACTGGACTTCACTTAGTCAGTGATTGTGGGGAGAAGGGGAGTGATAGCTTCACTCCAAGGGAGCTTCATGTCAATTTCTTTCGGGCTGGAGGTTCTCCAGGATTCTTGGAGTCCTTTCAGGTTCAGGGCAAGACAGTAGGCAGTGATTTTCGAGTCCTAGGAGCAGCAGGCAGGGGTTGGCACCTTTTTCTTCTGCAGAAGGACTTCAGTTCTCGTGCAGTAGGTCTTCTTTGTCCTGGGCTTCTCTTGTCCGTCAAATCTGATGTTCAGGTCCTGGGGTGCCACCTAAATATTGAATTTAGGGGCATGAGGGAGGCAGGAGGGAGACAGGTAGTCGCCAAAGGGCTACTTAACTATAGGGTGTCTACACACTTTAGTGACCACTTGCTGTGGAAAGAGGCACTTCCCTTCCCCTAATAGGTTGTTTATCTACCATCCCAAGATAGTGGAATTCCAGGGGAGGGGCTTACATCACCTGTCCCAGCCCGGGAGTGGTGTAGGATAAGTGGGGGACACTCCTCCTAATATAACTATTTATTTCACCTTTCCTCCTGCTAAAAGTAGAGCAGGAGAGTGGGTTTGGCTTCCCCCACTATCTGAAGGTTTCTGGGTTGTACATCAAAGGTGGCATCACCATTGTAGCTTCCCACCCAGGAAGGCCATCCTATCCTGAAGGAGGGCTGAAGCACCTCTGCCCAGAGCAGGCTTTGTCCTTGTCCTCTGAAAAGAGTTGGTTCTCACCCTATGAAGTAAGAAACATGTTTGGTAGTTACAGGCTGGGAAAAACAAGTCAGAGACCACGCCAATGCTTGGTAGGTTTTTGAGGACTCTCTAAAAGTGTTTCCTCTGTGAATGTATTAATTAATGCAACTCTGGCATCAGTGAGGCTTTATTAAGACCCCATGTTTGGTACCAAACATCCTAGAACTCAGTGAAGCCATCATGGAGCTATGTAACCCATGTTGACAAGTATCCAGCCCATGTACTCTTCATTACTGTCCTGTGTACTTACAATATCTCAGAATAGACTGTACACTGTAGGGGCATATTGGCTCATGGTGATATGTCCTCACATAGGATATAGTGTACCCTGCCTTAGGGTTAAAGGTCTACAGTAGAGGGGACTTACCTATATATTGAGCACCATGTCGACTCTTTGGATTTTTCTGCAACAAGACACACAGCCTGCAATGGCAAAGTTCATTGCCTTGGTGATGGGTCCCTGGGGTGGCACAACCAGTGCTGCAGCTCTAGTGGGACCCTCTTCAATACCTATTCCCTAGGTACCAGGGGCACCATTTACTAGGAACTTACAGGGGTAGCTGAAAGTTGTGCCAATCATGATAACAGTGTTTGGGAAAGAGATCTTGCACTGGGAACCTGGTTAGCAAGGACCCAGTGCAATTACAGTTCGAAATCACACCAGTCACCATGCAAAAATTGGGGTCTAACCATGCAAAAAGAGTCACTTTCCTACACCCCACTTTTACTCCACATGCTAATGGTTATGACTCTGACAGTGCACTGAGTCTGCTACCCAGACCCCAGTGCCTGTGCTCTCTCCTAAAACTGTTATGTTTGACTTGGTAATCCTAAATTGGCAAAAGCTTTACCCCTCGTTTATATAAGTCATTATTATATGGTAGCAGGGGTATTCAGGTCATTGGTGGTGAAGATGTCCTCAGGGCTCCAACATGTGTTTGTGCCACCCCGGGTGACCCCTGGCACCTACTGCCACCCCGGGTGACCCCTGGCACCTACTGACAGCAGGCCTGCCATTGCAGGCTGAAGGAGCAGTGCAAACTGCTCGAACTTGACTGTGCCCTCACCATGTGTGGCACAGTCACATACACTGCTTTTAATGTATTTAATGCACCCCTACAGAAGGCCTCCTCAGCCCAGGAGGCCTTCTGATAACAGTGTTTGGGAAGTGATCTCGCACTGGGAACCTGGTTAGCAGGGACCCAGTGCAATTACAATTCAAAATCACACCAGTCATCATGCAAAAATAGGGGTCTAACCATGCAAAAAGAGTCACTTTCCTACACCACCACTTTTACTCCAAATGCTAACTGTTATGACTCTGACTGGAGTCAGCCGTCCAGACCCCAGTGCCTGTGCTCTCTCCTAAAACTGTTATGTTTGACTTGGTAATCCTAAATTGGCAAAAGCTCTCCCCCCCCCCCTTTTATATAATCCCCATTATACGATAGAAGGGGTATTCAGGACATTGGTGGTAAAGATGTCCTCAGGGCTCCAACATGTGTTTGTGCACCCCGGGTGACCCCTGGAACCTACTGACAGCAGGCCTGCCATTGCAGGCTGCAGGAGCAGTGCAAACTGCTCGAACTTGACTGTTCCCTCACCATGTGCGACACAGTCACATACTGTGCTTTTAATGTATTTAAGGCACCCCTGCAGAAGGCCTCCTCAGCCCATAAGGCAGGGTACATTAGATTTAAGGTGTGGACATGTTAGTGCAAGCCTATATATCCTTATAGTGGCGTTCCACATTGGAAACCACTATATGTTTTAGCGGTCCATAGGATAACATAGGCTGCCAAACGGGTACCCTCGAGTTTGCAGCTCTGTAATGGTACCACTAAAATAAGTAATGTTTAGTATCAAACAATGTGCCTTCTCACCCCTGACATGATTGTTGTGCCCTGGCATGCACCCAGAGGGCACCTTGGAAGTTGCCCCTGGTTGCATTCATATTTACTATGTTCTGGCTTACCAGCCCCACTTTCCTGCGCCAGCTGCTGCCAAGACAAGAAACTCACCTCCTGCCAGGCAGTGTGATCACTCCCAGTAGTCAGAGACAAAGGCTGGGCACTAGATGTCTAGTGAACGGGCACATGAGAGCAGTGAATCGGAAAAAGTCTTACCCTTGCCTCAGGTGTGCTTACACCAGTGCAAAACCCAGTGTAGCTATGCAGGAGGTGTAAACCCCTGGTAGGTTGGTGGGTCGTCTGGTCTGTGCACTTAAAGTTGAATTCTGCCATCTTTAGGTGGGCAGAAAGAGTAGGTTCTGAGTAGAAAAGGGTACCTACGCCACCGGATATGGTCACCTCAGGGGCAGACTAGCTGCCCATTGGCTACGAACTCCCACACCCCTAACTCCCTTAAATCTAGAATCTAACTCCTGACAACAGAACCTTAGATCTGATCAACTAAGTACACGGAAGGACCAAGAGGAGACCTGTGTTACCGACAACAGGACTTTGCCCAGCAGTTCAAAGTAAAAGAAGGATACTTTTTCCCTGAGGCAACTGACTTGGAACTGACTGAACGAACCTCATCCTTGGCTAAAACTCAACAATCCGGAAGAGAGGGACCCTTGTGGAAGCTAGAAGCACCCTTAGTCCCCCCTGGACTAGTGTCACTGGTCCCCTGAAGACTGCAGGTAAAAACAATCACAGGATCTAAAGAATTGCTGTCCATCGCACCCTCCGAGGGATCCCCCAAATCCAGGTGATCGAGTGCATTGTGGGAGTTGTAGTCTTGCCTGCCCATAAGCCCCTGGCAGCTACATCACTCCCCCGGACCCAGTGAAGTTCCTAAAGCTTTTAGTTGTGCTTACCACTGCCAATGCTTGTTGGTCACCAGTCCAGTAACCAACCCCCCCAGAGTTGATCCTGCAACTACAGAGACCATCATGCAACCATCATCCGATGCCAGCAGCTGTGAAACTGTTGTGTTTTTGCATCTTGTTTCTTGCAGCACCGTGTAAGTGGGAAAAACAGCACCACCTGTGGCCCCCATTCAGCCCCAAGGACAGCCAGAAGAACTCTGTACCCAAACTCCACGGGCTTGGTAAAATTGATGTGACTGTTGTGGCCAGTCCTGGGGCCTGCAAGACCATACCCCTATAAGGGCTCAAAGTACTTGACCTGAAAGTGGTTGATTGTCACTAGTGGATTTTGCCATTGAAAGCAATGTTGTTTTGTCTATGTATTTTACTGCACTGATTTAATACTGCTTCAAAAATCCATAACTCCGGTTACATGAATGAAATCCTGTTCATTTTGGTGGCTAAAATAAGATAAAAAATGCACTCTATCTGTATAAATTGGTGTCAGAATTCTCTTGAGTTGTGTCAATTACTCATCATCCATGTTGGTACTCTGAAATGCTTAACACATGTTCCTCTAGTAAAGCCTGACTGATCTTTGCCACTCCACCAGGACTGGGCTAAGGATTTATTAGTTTGAATCCATGGACCATCTTTGAGCTATTGTGATAATATTACAGAGTAAGACCACCCAGCCATATCACAAAATATTTCCCTTTCCTACATGTTCGAGTAGCTGGACAAACCCCCGAGTTCAACATGTGTCCTCTTTCTCCGTCCCCCACACCCACTTTTGAATTACCTGCCTTCTTTTTTGAACACAGAATTTTCTTTCTTTTATACCCCTTGTATAGTCTGTTCTAAATCCTTATTGGTATTTTCTTTAGCTCCATTTTTCTTTTTTTTTATTGATAACCCCAGTGCATGCTATAAAATGTTAGATTTTTTCACTACCACCAAAACCTCATTCAATGTCAGGTCGTATTTCACACAACATCCCTCCCTCCTTTTATTACTCCTGTACTTTAACATTAACTATTCCTTAGGACTTTCCTAAGTAGGGGTTTCAAATGTAGATATAGACATCAACCTTCTAAGAGCAAGGACATACACACCACATGTTCCTCTTCCCTCTGTGCTCTAGCTTTAAATAATGCCTTTCGAATACAGTACTATCTTTACGAAGGTAGGTCTCGTCAGTGTTCAGCAGGCAGATCTCATTCATACCCTGTGGGCCAGAAGTACTTGTCTTTCACTCAACGCAATGCAGGTACCCTTGCACAATGGTGCAAATGTGCCTGGGTTAACACGCTCCTTGTACCTAGCATTCAAGACAAAACATACTTAAGCTGCATTCCATATTCAATATCCCACCTAACTGTATCTTACAGTTTTGAAAAATCCAAGAAAAACACAATTTCCTCTGTTGTTCTAGTGCTTTCTCCATGCGACTTTCTACTGACTAGGCATCATGTGAACCTGCTCCTCCTCCCTGCGCACTGTACTGCTGGGTAAGTTTGTTTTTTATAATTAGAGACACCATGCTGAGGAACCCTGGGAAACATGCAAAGCATTCTACCAGGGGTGGGTTCAGGTCACCTATATGAGATATACAAGTGAAGGTGTTTGAGAGTATTAAAAATAAGCAATATAGCCAACGCTCTACTTCCAGAAGACAATCTTGCTCCAGACTAGGGAAATCTGCTCGTGCTCCTTTAGCTGTGCAGGACCTAGCAACTGTGAGATCAGTGCTTCTCCAGTCATTTTTGGAGCACTTAATGTGCCCCGATCGAGTTTATGGCTGTTCGAATTCATGGCTACAGTTGCCTGCATCCGCCGTTTTCCCACGAGCCTCCCAATCCCGCGAGAGACCCTGAAGAGATGCAGACTTAGGTGAGGAGGAGGCAACAGTGGATAAGGGTGAAAGAGAGGCTAGTGGTAAATCATTATTGAAGCAAAGGATACAGCCTTGCAGCTAGAGCGGTCGACCTCGGACCCAGGGAACCGGGTTCGAGCCTCTGCAATGACGCTCAACATCCTGTGATTCTGGGCAAATCACTTAATCTCCCCTTGCCTAAAAAATGAATGTGTTCATCTGCAACGAAACTGGTGCTCATGTAAAGCGCTCTGATACCCGATGTCTCGGGTCTAGTTTGCGCTATATAAAGCTCTAAAAACAATTAAAATTAAAACAAATTGTGAAACTGAGGGTTCAAGGAGGCTCAGTGTTCTTATACAAATAGAACCTGTACCTTCCACCCATCCATTCACATTCTTTCCCCAGAGGATTTACTCTGACACCAAAGGAATTGGAAAGCTGGTTTCTCCGAATGGAGGATGCAAAGAAGGTGTCTGTTACCTGACACAGCCCAAATTGTACCCCATCCTTAGGTTAGAGATAGTCCCTACTTAGGTTGATCCCTCATGTGAGACCTTCAGCTGTTTTGGCAGGGGGTGGGGTTGTGTATCAGAGGTGGATGCATTCACTGAATCTGAAGTGGAGCACCGGGATACCTAATCAGCTGAAAGAACGGGAGAGCAAAAGGAAATTCAAATGGACCCAACTGATGACGTAGACAAACGCCCGGGGCAGGTCCTTAACAAGGATTAACATCCTTTGACTTTAACTTTTTCTTTATGGCATCCCAGCACCACTGTATCCATGAGGAGCTTGTAATAGCGTGTTCCTCCGTGGGGAGGTGGTTGAGTGATTCATGTGGACCATCTAGGTTCATCATCCCCAAGTAAGTTCGGTGTTTATGTTGGGAGAGGGTGATGTAGTATCTTTGAAATGAATTGAAGAAGAATTGTAGTAAAATAAGATAGATTTATTCCAAGGAAAAGAGCACATCCATGCAGATCTTCTGCCAGCATCAACAGTGAGTAACTGTCCTCAAAGCGATTACATCATGGAACTTAGATCACAAATAATGAAATGGAGACAAGCAAGTTAAAGGGTAAATGCATAACATATAATAGAAACAAAACCATTTCATTGAAAAGCAGGATACTACATATCCTCCCTTTTTCAAAAACAAAAACATTAAACACAACTCTTCCTTTCTCCCTTACAAAAAAAATATGTAAAAGAAAATAACTCCATAAATTTCGTTGACCTCATCTAAATCATATAAAACATTTCATTCTTGTTCATTCAACTAGGATTATCTTCAGATAAAGGTACATGTACACAGCATCTCATAAAATAAAATGGACTTTAACCCACAGAAAGTATTTAGGAAAAGTCCTCTATGTGGAAATCCTTTGAATTTACAAATCTTACCTGAGATAACGTTGGAAAACCCTTTTAAGACCCAAAAAATGTTTTCTTCACAAACTTCAGTAGTTAAAACTAGTTCTGGACTGTTGAAGTTAAGAATAACATGTAAAGATTTTTCCACACAAGAATATACTGACCATCAGCAATGAAATACAATATACAGAACACAGTAGTATTTCTAAATTAAAATATTAAATAATGGTACCACAACAGTTCTATATAATTACAAGTATAACCTTTTTTTTCTAAATGTAAGCAGACACAAGTCCGCAGCAACCTGTAAAGGAATTCTGCCAAACTTAACCATACCCCAAAGGTTCATTTTTACTATTTTCATCAACATTGACGTCTGAATCATAATCAGAAGAATCAGAATCAGTAACACAAGCAACTCTAGGTCGTTGAGATGAACTCCTGTTGCAAACTTTAGCATAATGTCCCAAAATTCCACAATTGGAACATTTAACAGATCTTGCAGGACATTCTTCACATCCAGCGTTGTGATTCTTGTCACCACATCGAAAACAAGCAAAAGAAGATTCATTTCTACTAAAAGATTGTTTATAAGACAGTTTCTGGTAAAAATAATTCCTGTTACTCCTTTTTATAGATGTATCCTTACTATTTTTGCTGACAGAAACCTTATTAACAGTAGGAGTAGAAGTAGTAGTGGTAGACTCTGATTGCTCTGACAAGGCTTTCTAACTTCTAGCAGAAAGTTCAGCTTTTTTTAATAAAGCGATAACATCCTTCAAAGAAGATTCACCTTCAATCCAAAGTCTATCTTGAATGCTTTTATTTCTTGAGCAAACTACAACTTGATCCCGAATAAGTTCATCATGCAAAACTCAAAATTTGCAATGCATAGCTAACAACATTAATTGAGAAACGTACTCTTCCACAGATTCATTTTCTAATTGTTTCCTTTTGAAGAAAGCACGTCTGGTGACCCTAATACACACTGTAGGGGATAATGTTCAATTAAATCCAAAATTGCAGTCTTGAAAATATCTAAATCTCCTGACCTATCTGGTTTTGTCATTTACACTCTTAAACCTTCCGGGCCAAGACCATGTAAAAGCATCCTAATTTTACGCTCAGGTGTTAAAGTTCCAACATTATCCTCAAGAGTAGCGATATAATTAAGAAAATACTCCTTCCACTCAGGCCATTTGATGATAGGTTCACCAAGAGATGTTAAGAATTCTTTTGGAGTACTAATTTTAATATTAATACATGAAGCAGAATTAGCATTGACAGAAGGAGTACTTGTAGAAGCAGGATTAACACTAGGATTAGTGTTACTCATTTTACTTGTAAACGTGAGTTACTTGAAAATCAAAATTTGTTATGAATTAATAATGAAAAATAATGCAAAGTCAAGAAGAAAATCGTTGTAAATAACCTTACACTGAGGCTTCAAAATTGCAGAAAGCAGAGTGTGAAATCACGAAGAAAGTACTTAAACTCTGTCTATAAATCGCAGAAAACAAAGGATGAAATCACAAAGAAAGTGCTTAAATTCTGGCTTCAGATTGCAGAAACAGTGTGTGAAAACACGAAGAAAGTACTTACACTGTGGCTTTAAATCGTAGAAGACGATGAAGCATGAAGAAAGAAGTATAAGGATGTGCTCTTGAATTCACTCGTAACTTTTCCCTAAAAATCCAAGATGGCGGCACGTACTTAACGTGAGGTTACGTAAAGTGACCTTGTTATGCCGATAGTAGCGCTGAAAAGTGTCTTAGCAACATGCAACGTGTGACGTGGTGCGAGCGCTTGATCCGTGCACACACGCGTTGCTAGGAGTCCGACAACAGAAGCATGCGCACAAAATGGCAAACTTAATTCAGAGGTAAACACTTTCAGAAAAAATTAATACTACGACGAAAATGTCGAGTTAACTTGAAAATAGAAGCAGGAAAAACTGAAATCACTCACGCTTTTGTGAAGAGGTTTCCTTTTTTATTTCCAGAATAGAAAACCAAACAGCATAGGTAGTACTGTTGAGGTGAAATACATTTTCCAAATATTATGCTGCAACCTTGATAGAAGTAGAAGAAGAATATGCTGTGAGTGCTGTTATATTAATCCAATTGTAGAAGAAGAAATTTCCGAAGTTGCCATAAAAAAAATCTAACTTAAAAAAATGTTTAAAAAGAAGATGATAAGTCCTTTTTCTCAGATCCCAATATCGTCGCCAATTTTGTAGTATCTTTGAAATGAATTGAAGAAGAATTGTAGTAAAATAAGATAGATTTATTCCAAGGAAAAGAGCACATCCATGCAGATCTTCTACCAGCATCAACAGTGAGTAACTGTCCTCACAGCGATTACATCATGGAACTTAGAACACAAATAATGAAATGGATACAAGCAAGTTAAAGGGGAAATGCATAACATATAATAGAAACAAAACCATGTCATTGAAAAGCAGGATACTACAGGTGACAGATGCTTTTCTGGGTGGAAAGTATAGGGTGGGGTAGGTGTGGGATAAATGTTTTGTTTTTCTGTTGTAATTTTTAGGGCTGTTGGTTTTGGTTCATTGCTCACCCCCCTTCAGTACAGAGCTCCCGCCTCCCTTTCTCAAGACCGTTACCTCCGCAAGACGGCCCATGTGGGCCCTGCTGGGTTTTCTCCACTAGGGGAGAGCAAACACCATGGGGGAATGTTACATTTCAACCGTCACTAACATCATGGGGCGCATTCTGTCATGACATAGAACGTTAATGGATTGTTGGATCAGATTAAGATGGGACCATTTTTACAATTTGTACATAGATATAACTTGAATATCCTGATGCTCCAAGAAACCCATATATAGAGGCAAACTGTCCGTTCCTGGCCTACAAGGGATGACAGACTTTACCATGCACGGTTCTCGTGAAGTTCGAAGGGGTTACCATCCTCTTGCACAAGACCCTGCCCAGCGGTAAGTTCACGAGGGACACTTACCGCTGGCTCCACACCACATTACTGACCCTCTGGGAGTTAATTTGTGCCTACCCCTTGGTGTAAACATTTAGGGGGGACTTTAATGACATCATGGACATAAACTCCTGGAAAGGCCCCTGAGACAGAGAAAAGGTCTGGCAGAATGGGCAGGTGGGCTGGGTTGAGCGACTCTTAGCGCATTTGGAACCCTATGAAACACAAATGCACCCACACATCACCATCAAACGTATCACATGCTCACCTTGATTATCTGTTTATGCCCGCCCTAGACCTCCTACATACTACAGGATCACATATTTTCTCCCAAGGAATATCAGATCACGCTCTGGTGATATCTTACCTTGGAGCCCCAAAAGTTGACTATCGTCCGGTGTGACATCTCAGTGCTTGGCTCCTCACTGCCAAGCGGATCACTGAATACCTGCCTGAGGAACATAAAGCATTCCTTGTTAAAAATAAGGGCACAGTGGAGTCAGCTGTGGCATTATGGGGGGCCTGTAAAGCCACAATGAGGGGCATAGCCCCCTCTTATATCAGGGAGGGTGGGCCGTGAATAAACAGACCAATATCCGGGATCTGGAAACCTCCATACTATCCTGGGAATGGGTGGACCCAAGTAAACAATCAGTTCAAATGCAAGGGCAATTAGCTCTTAATAGGACGCCCCAGCGTCAGCTGTGCATGGGGGAAGCCTGTAAATGTTGGATGGCCTCCCTTAGGAGGGTTTATGATTTGGGAGACAAATCAAACAGACTCTTGCATTGGGTAGCTACAAAGATCAGGAGTCCAGGGTGGTATCCAATATATTGAATGTAACTGATCAGATGGTGAAAGATGCTAAAGGTGTCACGCTGGTCTTTACCAAATATTATAAAACGCTTTACTTGCAGAAGGTACATCTCAGGTGCAAGTTTGCCACCTCCTTGGTGACAGACGTCCCAATGTCCTGTTTGCACACCTTGGACCACACAATCGCGACTGAAGAAGTGGGGAATGCATTATTGGACCAAAACTCCATGAAAACACCGGGCCTGGATGGCTACCTAATGGAATACTATCAAAAGCTCAGGCCTTATATCTTATTACCCATTTGGACTTATTTACTGAGGCAAGTACTAGGGGGCACTTCCCCAAGGATGTGGACTTGGAAACTCTAGTCATCCTACCCAAACCGGGACGCTCACATGACCGGTGAGCTTTGTATCAGACTATCTCTCTTATCACTACATAGCTTACACTTGGCTTATCACCTCCCGCAGGTATTAGCCCGATTGGTGCTCCCGAACCACTGGAGGTTATTCCACATCGCAGTACATGCCATTGCATCCAAAGGTTGCACTTAGCACTAAACAGGTTTAGGTCTCTGGGGGACTCATCAGCCATGCTCCTGATACATTTTGAAAAGGCGTTTGATACTATAAGCTGGTCATTCTTGGGTGAAACCCTTACCAAAATGGAGTTGGAGCCATGATATCAGGCATAAGCCCAAGTGTAAATCAATGGGGTTCTGTCCCCTAGGTTTTCTTTCCGGTGGGTCACCAGGCAGGGTTGTCCCCTCTCCCCCCTCTTCTTTGTGTTGACTATGAAACCCTTAGCGGCCTGGGCCCTCTGTGATGCACAGGTTTGAGGGTTTGACTGGGACTTGGCGACAAAGACCTCTTAGTATTGTATGCAAATGATGTGCTCCCATCATTCTGAGACAGGTCCTCGGCTGAACCATATCCTAAACTGACTGGGGGTGAATGTTTTGCCATTGTGCAACATTCCATCATCTTGGGTGTTTTGCCATATCCTAAACACATCCAGGGCAGCATCTGACCTGAAGTTGAACTGGGACAAGTCTCTTCTCGTGCCCATATGGGGTAACTGCCAAGAGGAAGCATGGCATCCCAGGATCCCTATACCTCAATTGAAATGTCTCTATCTGGGTGAATACATCTCATGCGAACAAGGACTTACCTGGAGTCTTAATCACTGTCCTGTAATGAGGAAGGCCCGAGAAGACATGTCTTGATGGAATGAGCTCCCTCTGAACCTTGTGGATTGAATAGCTCTATTTAAAATTATGGTCCTTCCAAGGCTACTTTATATTCTCCAGAACTATCCCCTCCACATTCCACAGACATGGTTTGATTCTATGGCGTCCATGGTGCGACGGTTCATTTGGGCACACAAATCACTGAAAGTGGCCTGTGGTGTGTCCACTTCGTGTCTGTAAGAGGGCTCGTCATGGCAGATGTCCACCTCTACTACTGGGCAGCCCAATTCCTGGTCATAAATGACTGACTGCACAGGGTATGGGGAGACCCAACCTACCAGGGTGAGTTGTCCTCCCTTGATCTCTATCGGGTGTTGGAGATCCTCAGTGGGGCTCCCTTCCAAAAGTCCCTTCTAGAACCAACTCAGGTAGTCTCCCGGGTGTAGAAGACAGCACTGAGATGGACGGGATGGGACCGCAAACACACCCTTAAAACTCCCAAAAGGGAGTGGCACTGGCTGGCCCAAGTTGTGCCCTTAGAGGGCTTCTAGGGATTGGACAGTATAGGGACATCTCTCTTCGGAGATGTGTATGACTGGGACCACATAAAATCCTTCCAGAATCTTTGTGCGGAATTCCAGATGCCCAACTCCTAGTTCTTCCATTATCTGCAACTCCACCACAACTTGGTGGAATACAAGGGAGACTTAGATGACGTCCCAGAATATAGTCGACTCTGGTTCATGTGGCAAAGACGGAATTTTGCAGACTTAGAAGACCCTTGTGTCTCAATCCCCGGACCAGATGGATCCATTGAGGACAAAATGGGAGGGTTAGGTGGGTGCCCTGAATGAGGCTGACTGGCAGGATGCATATATGGCTTCCCATGTACTGGTGAATTCAGCAAGGCTCCGACTAGTACAATTTAAGTTTCTTCACCAGGCATACTTAACACCCTTCCAGCTCTCAAAGTTGGGTACCCACACCTCCCCAGCATGTGGCTGATGCCATGACCGAAGTGGTGACTTCTTTCATATTGTGTGCTCCACACATATTGGAACACTGTCCTCTCCACTTTGGTGAGGGTGGTGGGGTTACATATCAAAGCACATCCTAGAATCACACAGCTGAGTATAGTGGAGGATCTGGGGGACCCCAGAGGGGGCAAGACACTGGTGGGATTGGGTACATTGGTGGTGAAAAGGGTTATCACCAAGCTGTGAAACTCTCCTGTAGTCCCATCTATATTGGCATGGATGAATGGCATGGATTGGTGTGCCAAGCTGAAAGAGACTATATGCATGGCATGGGGATGCCCCCGTATATATGAGTCAGTCTGGAGGAAATGGTGGTCTTACCATGGTCTAGATGGTTGAGGAGGGCAGAATACAGTGTCTCAAGGTCTCATGCAAGACATGGGGGAGGGAATGAGTTGTACCATGCATACTCTGTTGATTTTAAATGAGCAATTGGTTAAAGGTCATCTAATAATCACATCACCCTTTTGAATTAATTCACACCCTGCCAAAAGATAACATCTAACTCTTATTAATGTAATCGACTGCATAGAAACATAACTAAGGGGTCCATGAGGATGGCTGGCGGACAAAGTCCACCCAAGTCAAGTACCCACAACTGGGTGAGAGGCGCACTCAATATTCATAAAATTTTCTTTATTAGATTTATCACTTGCTTGTACAAGGGTGCTACACTATACTCATGTGTTGGCTCCACACTAAGAATTAATTAAACCGTGAACAGGGTAACAACCCGCTCTAGTGTGCACTGTACCTATTGAACTATTGTTCCCAATTTTCAACCAATGAGTAATATCAACAAAGAATAACCATAGTACTGCAAAAACGTTGATCTATTACATAATACTATTCACACAATCTTTCTTTTTGCAACACTTGTATTTACTTTTGAGTTATATGTTTTTCCATCACATATACTAATGATTCAACTTTTGAACAATACTTCTTCTTATTACAAATCATTAACTATTCATTAAACTTATTCAACTCAATCCTTTTAGAATGCTTCCATAGTTGCTAATGAACCAAATTTAGTCTCTTGCCCAATGCATTTCGGAACCGTGTTCCTTCCTCAGGGGCAGTATTCTGCAAATAAAGATTTTCAATTACTTTACATATGTACATTCAAGATAACTTGTAATTAAACTAATGTTTAGGTCTGGGGTCCCCTAATCGATCAATAATATTCTAACAATATCATACAAAGCAGTACTATTTACATAATCCTAAGAAATCGATATACTGTGTATACAAACCCATAGTTTCATCATTTCATTACCAATTAGAATAAGTCATAAACATTTCTGTCTCATCCAAAGTCTCATTATTTCATTTGTTATTAAAATAAGACATAAACATTTCTGCTGTCTCCTTAATCCTATACATATTTAAACACAGATACCCATGATCACTTCACGATTTCATTGAACTCTATGTTTATCTAACATATCTTACGTACCACCAATCAGAACTGTCTATAAAGGCTTGTTCACCATCTTTTGAATATACTTAGTTAGGTGCGTACTTATGTGGAGTCTGACATTCAACTGATTTCCTTGCCTTATGCCTTAGGGTACTCTTGTAAATGTTCCTACAATTTTTAACACTCACCACCGTTACAATGTAAATGTCTCTTCACCATATGCGTGTCTATGTATGTAGGATGCGTCAATAATCCCTCGGTATCTGAAAACTGGACACATAATTGCCATAAGTATACTTTCTAGAATTATTATTATGTATACGGCAAGTTTTTCATCTTCTGTCACTCACTCACCAGTTAGTCATGTAAACGATGAAACTTCCTTTAAGGGAAGTGTTGCCCGAGGTGTGGGGCTCTAATAAATAACATCCGATGCTAAAAACAAACAAAGAACCGCTTACTAACTCGAAATGTGTATACTAATTCCTCATGTATATCCTGTACCTATTGCCGTCTTACCTTACTCTCAGCAGTATGTGGCTTGTCTCACTGTGTTCTTAACCTCTTAACAAACGATGTTGACTCCACTCTCAATCAATGTCATCCGTTGCTAAAATAAACGGTAAGCCGCTTACTAAATTGCAGTGTATGCGTTCTGTTATCATAACTATCTTGTTACGAATTTCCATCTTACCTTACTCTGAGCTGTCTGCAGCCTTTCTCACTATCCTCGATCACTCAACAAACGCTGCTGACTCCATTACGGCATGTAAACTAACGTGTATGGTCATGTGACTAAAGAATGTTGGGAGATGTAGTTCGAGTCAGATAATGTGTGCCGTATGATGCCTCACACTAACCCAGTCCACCCGTCATCCTATCGGTCATTGGGACCGCCCGCCATAAGGGCAGGGATCCCGTGGGGGGTATTAGGATGCGCCCGCCACTGTGGCGGGCACATCCTACATTGCTAGCATTGTGGAGGGCGGTGCTCTCAGCACCGCCCGCCACAATGCTAACAATGCATGAATGATTTGCATTAACAAAGTGGCAGGCACCGCGCGGTGCCTGCCGCTTTGTTAATGCAAATGCAGGGGGGTACCGCAGGTACCGCCCCCCCCCCGTGTGCACCCCCCACCTCTCCTTCACTCCGGGGTCCCGCAGGAGGCCCCGAAGTGAAGACCGCATGCTGATGCCGCCACGGAAAGGCATCTATTCTGGCCCATCCTAATATGGCTGGCGGTGTCCAATAGACATCGCCACCATGTTACACCTTTTACGCCCGGTCTTTCCGTCCGCCGCGGTCCCCCTCGCCATACTAATATTGCGGGGGGCATTTAGATGAGGATGGCGGGCGGATTGCCCCCGCCAGGCCGGCAGTGGCTACCGCCAGCCTGGCGGGGGCAATCTGCCCACCATCCTAAAGGGCCCCCAAATGTATGGAATGGTTGCCCTAAGATCACTAGACTAATCCAATCAACCAAGAATACCGACTGGAAAAACCACTAACTTTGGGTTTCTCCAGCAGCATGCTGTCTGGCATAAAGTCCTTCAATGACTCATGGTGGGTAGTAATTGCTATATAAGGCAATTATGAAACAATACAATACAATGATAAACCTTTCCTTTCCCCCATGCCTTTTTGCCACAGGCTGAAGGAGCTGGTCACACCAGAAGCGTGGGGACTTCAGAAAGTTGGGTACTGGAATTGGTCAGCATTTTCCACCATTGAGTTGAACTGAAATTCCCCAGACATAGGGATTGTTGTCACACAATGACACATGGCCTCTTCAAAATGAGCAGGAAGTTCTTAATTGCAAAGTTGCACTGTTAGTGTCGGAATGAAACAATAACAGAAGAGAACCCCAATGATCTTAGTAAAGGTGTATTTTTGTGGGAAATTGTGTACAGTGTTCAGGCTGTCAGATGGCTGTTTCAGAGTGCAGTGTGTATCAGAAAGGGAAGTGGAGTCAGAAGGGTACAACGCAAAGTACAAACATACAAACAAATACAATATGCCAACCTACATAAACAGAGCAGATCAAATGAGTCGTCAACACTTTTCTGAAGTTAAATTGGTCAAGTTTGAATCACACATGCATTTGGGGTAACTTCCACATATATGTTTGTAAGGTGCAAACTACCTTCCGAAAAAAAGTTTATTTTGGCCAGGGAATGGACAGTAGGTGTTAGGATCAAAACTTTAGACAAGTAGAGTGGTGAGGTGCAAAGGTACCTCGCCAAAGAGGACTCTATGAATCAGGATCACTGACAAAATATCGACCAAGAAAATATCGACCTACAGGAATATCGATGCAAAAATATCGAAGGCAAGAACATCGACATCCTATCTACAACATGGTAAGTACAAAAATATCGAAAAAAATATAGAAGTTAAAAATATCGATGTTAAAAATATCTTTTTTTCTATAAAAATATAAATGTAAAATAAAGTAAATAACACTAATAAATAAAATAAACATAGTTAAAAATATATAATAATGTTTAAAATTAATAAATAATATATATAATAATAATATATTAATTAAATATATACAGAAGAAAATATTATATATACATACTTAACAATAAGTTGTAATTATTATTTCAATAATTTATAAATTAATAAAAAAGATTATAAATTACAAATACATTTACAAACATAAAACAAAAACATAAATACAAAATAAAGTATTATGTTTAATAAATTAAAAAACATGAAATATACTTTTAATATTTTTTAAATTAATTATATACTACATTATCTAAATGTATACAAAAAAATTATTAGCTAAATAAATACAAATATTTTTCAAAATCCATAAGTAAAGAAAATACAGTAATAAAAATGTTGGATACCAAAGAACTTAAAATTACCATTCCCACTCCACATAGCACAACAGTAGAGAAACCGTTGGATAGCGTAGGGGAAAAAATTACTAGTCCAACTCCAGAGATTGCAACAGTAGGGAAAATGTTGGATAGCGTGGAGGTAAAAATTACTATTTCCACTCCAGAGAGTGCAACAGTAGGGAAAGCGCTGGATAGCGTAGGGGTAAAAATTACTATTCCAACTCCAGATAGTGCAACAGTAGGGAAAATGTTGGATAGCATTGGGGTAAAAATTACTATTCCAACTCCAAACAGTGCAACAGTAGGGAAAGCGTTGGATAGCATCGGGGTAAAAATTACTATTCCCACTCCAGAGAGTGCAACAGTAGGGAAAGCATTGGATAGCGTAGGGGTAAAAATTACTATTCTAACTCCAGAGATTGCAACAGTAGGGAAAATGTTGGATAGCGTAGAGGTAAAAATTACTATTTCCACTCCAGAGAGTGCAACAGTAGGGAAAGCGTTGGATAGTGTAGGGGTAAAAATTACTATTCCAACTCCAGATAGTGCAACAGTAGGGAAAATGTTGGATAGCATTGGGGTAAAAATTACTATTCTAACTCCAAACAGTGCAACAGTAGGGAAAGCGTTGGATAGCATCGGGGTAAAAATTACTATTCCCACTCCAGAGAGTGGAATGGTAGGGAAAGCGTCAGATAGCGTAAGGGTAAAAATTACTATTCCCACTCCAGAGAGTGCAACAGTAAGCAAAGCATTGGATAGCGTAGGGGTAAAAATTACTATTCCAATTCCAGAGAGTGCAACAGTAGGGCAAGCGTTGGATAGCGTAGAGGTAAACATTACTATTCCCACTCCAGCGAGTGCAACAGGAGGGAAAGCATTGGATAGAGTAGGGGTCAAAATTACATTTCCAACTCCAGAGAGTGCAACAGTAGGGAAAACGTTGCATAGCGTAGGGGTAAAAATTATTATTCCAACTCCAAACAGTGCAACAGTAGGGAAAGCGTTGGATAGCTTAGCGGTAAAAATTACTATTCCCACTCCAGAGAGTGCAACAGTAGGGAAAGCGTTGGATAGCGTAGGGGTAAAAATTACTATTTCCACTCCAGAGAGTGCAACAGTAAGGAAAGCATTGGATAGCATAGGGGTAAAAATTATAATTCCCACTCCAGAGAGTGCAACAGTAGGGAAAGCGTTGGATAGTGTAGGAGTAAAAATTACTATTCCCACTCTAGAGAGAGCACAGTAGGGAAAGCGATGGATAGCGTAGTGGTAAAAATGACTATTCCCACTCCAGAGAGTGCAACAGTAGGGAAAGCGTCGGATAGCGTAGGGGTATAAATTACTATTAGCACTCCAGAGAATGCAACAGTAGGGAAAGCATTGGATACCGTAGGGGTAAAAATTACTATTCCCACTCCAGAGAGTGCAACAGTAGGGAAAGCGTTGGATAGCGTAGGGGTAAAAATTACTATTCCCACTCCAGAGAGTGCAACAGTAGGGAAAACGTAGGATAGCGTAGGGGTAAAAATTAGTATTCCAACTCCAAACAGTGCAACAGTAGGGAAAGCGTTGGATAGCATAGGGGTAAAAATTACTATTCCCACTCCAGAGAGTGCAACAGTAGGGAAAGCGTTGGCTAGCGTAGGGGTAAAAATTACTATTCCCACTCCAGAGAGTGCAACAGTAAGGAAAGCATTGGATAGCGTAGGGGTAAAAATTACTATTCCCACTCCAGAGAGTGCAACAGTAGGGAAAGCGTTGGATCGCATAGGGGTGAAAATTACTATTCCCACTCCGGAGAGTGCAACAGTAGGGAAAGCGTTAGATAGCGTAGGGGTAAAAATTTGTATTCCAACTCCAAACAGTGCAACAGTAGGGAAAGCGTTGGATAGCATAGGGGTAAAAATTACTAGTCCCACTCCAGAGAGTGCAACAGTAGGGAAAGTGTTGGCTAGCATAGGGGTAAAAATTACTATTCCCACTCCAGAGAGTGCAACAGTAAGGAAAGCATTGGATAGCGTAGGGGTAAAAATTACTATTCCCACTCCAGAGAGTGCAACAGTAGGGAAAGCGTTGGATCACGTATGGGAGAAAATTACTATTCCCACTCCAGAGAGTGCAACAGTAGTGAAAACGTTGGATAGCGTAGGGGTAAAAATTACTATTCCCACTCCAGAGAGTGCAACAGTAGAGAAAGCGTTTGATAGCGTAGGGGTATAAATTACTATTCCTACTCCAGAGAGTGCAACAATAGGGAATGCGTTGGATAGCGTAGGGGTAAAAAGTACTATTCCCACTCCAGAGAGTGCAACAGTAGGGAAAGCTTTGGACATCGTAGGGGTAAAAATTACTATTCCCACTCCAGAGAGTGCAACAGTAGGGAAAACATTGGATAGCGTAGGGATAAAAATTGCTATCCCAACTCCAAACAGTGCAACAGTAGGGAAAGCGTTGGATAGCATAGGGGTAAAAATTACTATTCCCACTCCAGGGAGTGCAACAGTAGGGAAAGCGTTGGATAGCGTAGGGGTAAAAATTACTATTCCCACTCCAGAGAGTGCAACAGTAAGGAAAGCGTTGGATAGCGTAGGGGTAAAAATTACTATTCCCACTCCAGAGAGTGCAACAATAGGGAAAGCGTTGTATCGCGTAGGGGTGAAAATTACTATTCCCACTTCAGAGAGTGCAACAGTAGGGAAAGCGTTGGATAGCTTAGGGGTATAAATTACTATTCCCACTCCAGAGAGTGCACCAATAGGGAATGCGTTGGATAGCGTAGGGGTAAAAAGTACTATTCCCACTCCAGAGATTGCAACAGTAGGGAAAGCGTTGGACAGCGTAGGGGTACAAATTACTATTCCCACTCCAGAGAGTGCAACACAGTAGGGAAAACATTGGATAGCGTAGGGATAAAAATTGCTATCCCAACTCCAAACAGTGCAACAGTAGGGAAAGTGTTGGATAGCACAGGGGTAAAAATTACTATTCCCACTCCAGGGACTGCAACAGTAGGGAAAGCGTTGGATAGCGTAGGGGTAAAAATTACTATTCCCACTCCAGAGAGTGCAACAGTAGGGTAAGTGTTGGATAACGTAGGGGTAAAAATTACTATTCCCACTCCAGAGAGTGCAACAGTTGGGAAAGCGTTGGATAGCGTAGGGGTAAAAATTACTATTCCCACTCCAGAGAGTGTAACAGTAGGGAAAGCATTGGATAGTGTAGAAGTTAATTATAACATACTCATAAATAATTGTTGTAAATGAAATAATTAAGTTTTTAAATAACTCTACATCATTTGCAAATACCCATTAATAATTACTAAAAACATAATTACAATTGAATAATTAACAACAAAAACAATAAATACCAATAAATATTAATTAATAAATATAGATTACCAAATAATTAACAATTAAAAATATAAATTACCAATTTAAAAAAATTAATTACCAATTAAAAAATTAATTGCTAATTGAATAATTTAATTGCCAATTACAAATCTCAATTACCAACTAAAAAGAATAATTGCCAAATAAAAAATGTAATTACCAATTACAAACTTTAATTACCAATTAAAATAATTAATTACCAATTAAAATAATTACCAATTAATAATTAATTAGAAGAAAAAAATTATCAATACCAATAAAAAATGAATAATTACTTAATTACAATTAAATTACTTCCCACCCAATTCCCCTATAAACCCACAACCCGCTACAGAACTAAAACATAAAATTAAATTTAAAATAACATTTTTTAGATATAAAAAATAGTACACATATAATTAAAACAAATAAACTTCTTAACAAAAAACAAATATTGATATTAGTAACATAGAAATTAGTGACATCAATATATTTGATATCGATATTACTAACTTCGATATTACTTACATCTATATATAAAAAATCGATATTACTTACCTTAGGGTCGATATTCTGTCCCACGATATTCTTGACCTCGATATTCTTCACCTACGATATTTTGGACTTGATATTACTGTAGGTCGATAATAGGGAATCGATATTTTGACTGTGCACCATGAATCAGACAGAGAATCTTAAAGCCATTGCATTATTTTGTCTGAAGCCCAGTACTATGAGCGACATTGACACTAAGAAGCCAAAGTGAAGAATGGTGCTGCAAAGACTAATGGTGAGCACCTGTGTCCTTGTGCCTTTGTGTCCTTGGCCCTCCTTCCTGGCCTGGGATGGTTTCCAAAGCGGACCTCAACTGCACAATATACACAGAAGGGAGCCCTGCTGCTGTGGGGCCCTCTCCATTCTCTTCAATAGGATTCCATGGTGTGATGCTCTGAATTGGCTGAATCACGACCAGTGGTTCCTCCTCTTTATGCTCAGTGCATGCAAGAGCACCCATGTGACCTTTACCTTCTCAACACTGCAATGACTTGAAGGTCATGGAGCATACAATACATGGACCTCTCTAGTCCCTCAATGGACTCCAAGCTCATCTTTGTTTTAAGATGCAGACGTTGACATTCATCCTTTTTGGTTGATTGGTTTTCTTTGGCCATGGGATAGCTGCTCAAGAGCTATGGCTGCACCCTGGCCTGACCACAGCCACTCTTTCAGTCACAGAGACATTTATTAGAAAGAAGGGAGGGCTGGGCAGTGGTAAAACCGTGATGAGACAGCCACAATCAGCAGTGGCCCACTGAAAGATAACTATCCAGCTGAGACTGCAAAAGGCTTGGGGAACACAAGGGTCCTAACTAGAACTGACATTGCAGCATTTTGGGAGCAATATTCAACATAAGTTATTTAAAGATAGATTGTATGGCCACAGGCCTAGAGAGAAGACTAATGACTTGATGAAATGAAATGAAATGAAAATGGTACTTATAAAGCTCATGGCTACCATAAGGCCTCCCAGCGCTAAGAACCTAGTCTGCGAGTGCGCACCTTAACTGGATGGGAAAAACCAGATGGTCTTCTTCCAACTGAATATAGTCAGGAAGAGTGTGCCACCTTCTGGAGGCAACATAAGAGAATTGTTGGCCTCCACTTCTGGTCTTGTGAATTCTCGGGACAGTAGCCAAGCATTTGTTTCCAGACCGCAGCGCTCTATTGGGATGATATGGGACAATGACTGACTGTAAGATTGGTGGGTTTTTGGAAGCCATAGTCTTGTGGGTGACACAGAGGGCTTTAAACTGAATCCTCTCAGAAACGGCAGCCAGTGCAGTGAGGCTAAAGCTGCTCGAGCTGAATCTCTGCGGGGAATATTCAGAAGCAGTCTGGCTGCACAATTCTGCACTGCCTGGAGTCTCATTATTGTGGATCGTGGTTATCGGACATAAAGGGCATTCGAAACGGCAGCCAGTGCAGTGAGGCTAAAGCTGCTCGAGCTGAATCTCTGCGGGGAATATTCAGAAGCAGTCTGGCTGCACAATTCTGCACTGTCTGGAGTCTCATTATTGTGGATCGTGGTTATCGGACATAAAGGGCATTCGAGTAGTCCAAATGGGAGACGATTAAAGCTTGGACTACTAGTTCCTTAGCCTCCCAGGACAATATCGGAAAAACTTTCCTAATCATTCTTAGTAATACAAAGCATCCTGCAACCTTCTGCGCTTGGACCTTCATGTTTAGTTTCTTGTCCAGCCAAACTCCCAGACTTTTTATTTGGTCTTTGATCATTGGTGCGCTGCCCAAACAATTAGGCCATATGGGAGTGGACCCCCCTGGGAGAGGTTTTCCCAGAAGCATCAATTCTCTTTTTGCTCCATCCAGACTGAGATTGTTTTGAGACAATTGGCTAGATTGTTTGGACTGTTTCCTGATTGGTTGAGGGATACTATCAACTGGGTGTCGTCAGCATATGTAACGTTTCGAATGCCAAAGGGCTCAACCATTTTAGCCAGGGGGCTCATATAAATATTAAAAAGGGTGGGGCTTAGCGATGAGCCTTGTGGCACCCACACCTCAAGGGCATGCTTCTGGAGGTGCAGTTTTCCTCAAAGACCTGGAATGACCGTCCGTTTAAGAAAGACTCCAGCCACTTCAGTGCAGCTCCTGATATCCCTGCCTCTCTAATCCCAGAGATCAGCAGATGATGGTTAACAGTATCGAAGGCTGCACTCAGGTCCAGGAGGATAATTGCTGTCGAGCCTTGAGAATCCATAATTTTTCTTGTTTCCTCTGTGACATCAATTAAGGCTGTCTCTGTGCCCTGCTGGGGTCTAAATCCTGTTTGCGTAGAGTGAAAACAACTGTTCTCTTCCAGATATGTGGTCAGGATGGGATTTACATGTTTCTCTGTGATTTTTGCAATCCATGGCAGCAATTAAATGGGGCGATAATTTGAGAACACTTCTGGGTCGGCTCCGGCTTTTTTAAGCAGTGCTCTAACCATGGCTTGCTTCCATGAGGACGGGACCTTACCTGTGCTCAAGGATAAATTAATGAGTTCTAATATAATAGGGGTGACTGTATGGGAGACTTGATTTAGAACAGTATGTGGGGCCATGTCTCTCGGGGAGCCTGATTTTAATTTATTCAAGTAGATTTTAAGAGATTCCAGATCCAAGGGTGGAAAGACCTCCAGATCTGTTGCTAACTGGCTCCCCCCAGTGTCCATCTGAGGGGGATTTAGGGAGGTGGTTGCAGATGGAAATGTTAGGTAAATGGATTGAATCTTGGTGTGAAATAATTCCGCTATATCATTGCAGCGTTTTAGTGTGTCAGCTACAGGTAGTGATGGTGGTATGGGGTAGTGAGTGTTTTAAAAATCCTAAATATTTCTTGCGGGGCATTAGAGGTTTCGTAATACTTGGTTTAAATTTTGCAGATTTCCAGTTTGTACAATTTTACAGCTTCTCTGTAAATTAGCTTTTTTTCTCTGAGAAATCTTTCCTCCACTGTCTCTATGTTTGTTTACACTTTAGTTTCAGTTCTCTAAGGCCGGGAGTATACCACAATATCTTTTTCAGGCCTTTTTTATTGTTCCTAAGCTGCTTGGGGGGCCACCACGTCTAAGGGGGCTTCAAGCCATCCATTAAAGTCCTGCACCGACTAGTGTCAACCAAGCAAAATAATCATGTGCAGCAGTTAGCTACGCAAGCACAGAGTCTGATGCACCTCAACAGAGGGAGTTCTGTGAAAAACAAGCAGCATGTAATATCAGACATCTTCCATTGTGGAATTAAGACACCGTTCCACTTTTGGGACCTAGAGTTGGTTGCACCTGGTCGAAGGGAGTACCTTCATCTCCACTCTCAGATGCAGTTCTAACATTCTCCATTGTGGGATCAAGACACCGTTCCACTGTTGGGACCTAGAGTTTGATGCACCTCATCAGAGGGGGTACACAGAAATGTATTTATTTATTTAATTTATTTATCTTGTATAGCCCAAACAGCTACCCAACAAAGGGTTTCCCGGCGCTGTGATTCAGTGTTGAGTAATCGGACAGCTGACTTAGATGTTGAATAGCCAGGTTTTTAAGGCTTTTCTGAATTTGATGTAATTAGCCTCTGAGCGCAGAGGTTGTGGCATGGAATTCCACAAGGAGGGACCAAGATATAAGAAGGATTTGCCTCCCATGCGTGATAGTTTTATTTTGGGAACAACAAATTTATTAGCTGTTGCAGATCTCAGCGTCCTAGATGGAAGGTAGCATTGTACAAGATTTCGTAGGTATTTAGGGGCTTTGTTTGTTGAGATTTTGTGCATGAAGCATAGAGATTTGAATCTAATTCTGTTCTCAATTTTTAACCAGTGCAGCTCACGTATGAGTTTGGTGGTGGGCGCGTGGATTGGAATTTTACCTAACAGTCTCGCGGCTGCATTCTGCACAGTTTGCAGTTTACGGAGTGTAGTTTTGTTGGACCCTAAGTATAACGCATTAGCGTAGTCTAACCTCGATGTTATTAGGGCGTTAATTACAGTTTTTTTTAGTATGATCCGGTAGCATCCAGCAGATTTTCTTTAGCCATTTCAGGATGACAAAGCAGGTCGCTGATGTTTTAATGGCTTGCTGGTGCATACTGAGTGTGTCATCAACAACAAAGCCTAGGTTCCGGGCCTGGTTAGTTGGAATTGGAGGAGGGCCCATTTCCGAGGGACAGTGCTGGGGTCCCCAGAGTTCTTTATTTCTTCCCAAAATAATAAGCTCAGTTTTTTCACTGTTTAATTTCAGGAAGTTTTTTTGCATCCATCCAGCGATTTTCGTTAATCCTAGGCTTAATGTGGAAGGATGATTGTTGCCTGATGGTGGAAGGGAGAAAAGAAGCTGAGAATCATCAGCATAAGAGAACATTATTAAGCCGGTTTCCTCAACTATTTTTGCAGGTGGGCTCATGTATAAATTAAAAAGTAGTGGACTTAAAATTGAGCCTTGTGGGACTCCGTGTTTGAAGGTGTGGGTATCAGAACAAGCAGAATTGGAAAAGACTTGAAAAGTTCTGTTTCCAAGTAGGGATGTAATCCAATTTAAGGCAGGGCCACAGATGCCAAGCGAGTGAAGAGTTTTTATTAGTACCGCATGTGAAACAGTGTCAAATGCGGCACTGAGGTCAAGAAGCACCAGTGCCACTGTTTCACCCTTATCTATCATTGAACGGATTTTTTTTACCAGCCCGGAAGCCAGATTCATGGGGAGGTAACAGGTCGTGTGTGGTTATAAAATGTGAGAGACAACGGTGGACATGTTTCTCTAGAATTTTGGCAAAAATAGGTAGGAGGGATATTGGTCGAAAATTCGAGGGTACCTTCGGGTCTGCATCAGCTTTTTTAAGAAGAGGATGAATCATTGCATGCTTCCAATCCTGAGGCACACATTCTTCCTGCAAGGAGCTGTTTAAAAGGTCTGTGATAGTAGATAAAGCTTTTTTACTGAGTAATTTTAAGATGGGGCATGGTAGGGGATCATTTGGTGAGCCTGATTTTATCGTGTTTAGAAGTTCGGTGACAGTTTCAACGTTGAGCATAGGCCAAGCGCTTAGTGAGGGGGTGGGAGTTTTATCAGAAGTGGTATCTAAAGTAGCTTCTTGAATACATGGTCTGTTTGGAGGGGAGTTATGTATGTCACTGTGAACTTCGTCATCATTGTTGTGATTTAGTTCGATGGCCTGATAAATTTTATCAACCTTTTCGACAAAAAAAGCAGCTAGTTGATTACATTGTGTTTTATTTAAATCAGGTGGAGTTGGTGAGGTGTTTGAGCCGGCCAGCTCTTTAACTGTTTTAAAAAGAGTTTTAGATTGGTTTAAGGCTGCAGTAATTTTAGTGCAGACAAAATTGGCTTTAACTCTACTACACAGCTTTTGATATTGTGTTAATTGATTTTTATATTCATTTTTGGCTTCCATGGAGTAGGTCTTTCTCCACTGACGCTCAGCATTTTTACATTTGGTCTTTTCAAGCTTTAACGAGTTGTTAAACCATGGGGCAGGTGGACGTTGATTTATGCCTTTTAACTTGGTCTTAGGGAGGCATGAGTCAATGGCTGCCAAGAGCCAGGATTGGATAGAAGCTGATAGATTTTGTACTCTTGAGTTGGTGCATGGTATCATATCTTCTAGTAAGGTATTAAGAATGTTGATATCCAGTTTTTTCCATTTTCTGACCGTGGGGAGTTGAGCCATTGGAGAATTCTTAGAGGTTACCGTTTGAAATGAGAATTTGATAGGAAAATGGTCTGACCAGGGAATTGGTAGAGCCGGAAAGGTGTTCAAGTTCTGAATATTTGAAAAAATCGGGTCCAATAGATGACCTGCGGTATGTGTAGGGCCAGAATTTTTTAGACTTAGATTGAGGGACATAAAGTCAGCAATAAGTTCAGTGGCCTTAATACAGTGTTCATTATCCAGATGAAGATTTAAGTCGCCAATGACTGTGAAATTGGCAGTATTCATGATGAAAGGGCCTAGGAGTTCCGATATGTTATTTAACCAGTTTGATGCTGCTCCAGGTGGACGATAAATGAGTGCACCGGAAAAAGTAAAATTGGGGGAGAGTATAATTTTGAAGGTGGCACCTTCACACCCCGGACAGGGGAGTTTTATAAACTCACAGGTGTAGGTTTTTTTAAAGATCACTGCTATGCCTCCTCCAGTTTTATTTATCCTATCAAGGCGTATAATCGCATATGAATCAGGGAGGGCCATGGCCACATCGGGTCCAGAGCTTGCATGAAGCCATGTTTCAGTAATAAACAAAGCATCAGGCGCCTCATCTATTAACAAATTAAAAATTTCAGTTTTATGTCTGGGCAAGGAACGACAGTTCAAGCTGAAGAAGGTGAATAGCTTAGAATCAGAGTTAGAGCATGCAATATTAGTTTGGGTCTCAAATTGTTTAATTCTAACAGAGTTAGTTGCCAGTGAGCAGCCGTGGCAGATGTTATGGTTTCTGTTTAACTCAAAAAGACAACAACCTGGTTGTCTAGGTGTTTTTAAAGCTAGGAGTTGTTCTATACTATATTGTATAGGAGAGGTGGTAATAGTATCAGTAGTTGTATGGCTGCTAACACATACCAGTGAGCTAGACTGAGGAAAATGGGACATGGCCGCCGTTTCTGAGAACTCACAGGCAAATAAATCGGTATTCAGCCCGTAAATCGGCTGTTACCGGCTATGTGCAGGCTCTCGTATTTAATGTTGCCAGTATTTATATTAGTGCAGAAGAAATAAACAATTTTAAAATTCGCCGTTTAAAAAAGTGCTTGCAGTCAGCAATTTCAGAAAGTAAACGTGCAGTACAAAGGGCAATCTACCTCCCGGCTATTCGCCTCAAGAGGGGTCCATTTGATTTTAACACACAAAAGAATCTCGCGTTCTTTAGCAGGGGGCTCCTTAAGTAGTGGTGGCTAGAGCGCTGTTCAGGCTCACGCCCCTACCCAAGATATCCGCCGTTTCTGAGAACTCACAGGCAAATAAATCGGTATTCAGCCCGTAAATCGGCTGTTACCGACTATGTGCAGGCTCTCGTATTTAATGTTGCCAGTATTTATATTAGTGCAGAAGAAATAAACAATTTTAAAATTCGCCGTTTAAAAAAGTGCTTGCAGTCAGCAATTTCAGAAAGTAAACGTGCAGTACAAAGGGCAATCTACCTCCAGGCTATTCGCCTCAAGAGGGGTCCAATTGATTTTAACACACGAAAGAATCTTGCGTTCTTTAGCAGGGGGCTCCTTAAGTAGTGGTGGCTAGAGTGCTGTTCAGGCTCACGCCCCTACCCAAGATGTCCGCAGTTTCTGAGAACTCACAGAAATCATCACAAACTGTAACTTCTGACATTCTCAATCATCGAATCAAGACCCTGTTTCACTGTTCGGACCTGCTGTACCGCATTGAAATTTCAACTTCATGCATAGCAATGGCTGCTTCATTCTCCAGTGTTGGTCGTCAAAAAAGATTGTGACTACATGGACCACTAGTTTGAATATCTTGAGAACTTTCATTACTAATTTCAACTGTAATAGTCTTTTCCTGTTCAACTTCATCATTAAACATTTTTAAATATATAGCAAAAATTGTACATGCAACGCTACCTTTACATGCATTACAAGAATCTTCGTAGCAGTCAAAGTCTCCAAGTAATTCACTTTCACTACACCATGGTTTAAACAGTTGCAGAAGTGCTAAATAGTAAAATTCTCGCTTATCTGAAGTTTCATAACTAACTTTCTTGTGGTTTCTGAGATTACTCTTTGCATATTTTCCTTCTTTTACATTCTGTTTAACATTTCTTTTCAAGCTGTAATGTTGAAGTACTTCATACAGACATAGCTGTTCCAAACGTTGACTCCTTTTCGGTTAGTAAGTGTCCAACATATTAGTTTTAAGATTGTCTGTACTGTCTCGTTCATTTAATGCTATTTTTTCAATTTCTTCAAATGATTTCAACACTCTATTTCGATTGCAGGCAAGACCTAAACTTACCCAAATGATTCCTCGTGACTTTGAATTTAAACTTGAAGAGCACAAGCGGTCTGAACATTCATACAATCCAATTTCGTAGGGAAAGCATTTTCAAAGTAAAGCTGTACAATTCTTTAATAAGGCTTTTCTCCTGTCCAATTTCTTCCCATATTTCTTTCATCTCTATTTTTCCTGATTTTGTTATGTACGATGTAACATAACATGCAACAGCAATTGAGTTATCTGCAACATACTAAATGTCCATGTTCGCATTCCATATTTTTAAAATGACTGGATTGTAATCATTGATATACTTTGACACTTCTGTTCTTTTTATGTTGTAGGTATTCTTTGGAGATTTTCGAGCTATTGTGTGCCTTACATAAGTAAAAAAAAAATTACTCTTCCTTTACAAATGACTGGACACGAAAAACAAAACCGACATCTGGTGTAAAATTTTCCTTTAGACTTGTATTTTCTTCTGCAATACTTCCAACAACAGGGACTTTGGAAACGTAAAATTTGCTATCTCAAGTTTGTATCTCCTTCTTCTCTTGGTATCTTACATGTCACATACTATTCGATGAAAGACAATACTGTTTCATCAGAATCATTTCCAAATTGAGCTTCATCCTTGATCCATAGTAGCATATGTATATGAGGTGCACCTCTTGCTTGATACTCATTTCTCCAAAAGAAATCGGTAACCTCTCCAAGAGGTGGATTCTTTTTATTGCAGATAAAATACATCATAGCTTGAAACCTATGATTAAAATATCTGCACACATTTACAGGATCCAATGAACACAGTTCACCACGAGTATTTATTTCAAAAAATGTTATATTGGAATTTGCTTCTCTTAGAAACTCAAGCAAATCTTCCCATGCACACTCTGCACAGCTAAGTGTGACAAACCATGTTGGTGTACCTAAGTTCCGTAATATATACTTGAGTTCTTCATGACGACAATACCAATACTCATTTGTTCCACGTTGACATACCATCAAATTGATTAAGTGTCCTTCTAAATTTTCATCTGTTTCTTAAACTTTCTCCACAAATTCTTTTGCAGAAAGAACTTATTGATGAACTTTAGTTTTAAGCATTTGGTTCACAGCATAAGACAGAGAAGACAGGTCACTTTCAAACAAAAGGTAAAATATATATGAAATGCACTGTTGAAATCTAGGATCTTCAGAATATAATCTGAAATTTCAAGTGGTCAAATAGAGAAAGTGGACAAGTCAAGGACTAAAGATATTTATGAACATTACACAATATGTCCTTTGCATTCAAAATAAGTAATAGGAAGCAGCATTGAGATATTTGAAATGAAAAAACCACAGGGAACTCCAATGAGTGTATGGGAGAAAAGCTTGGAAGGTCATTGTTTTCCACAGCTGTTACTTACAGGAGAGGGTGGACGGTATGATGATCAACTTGTACGGATTGCAACTTCAGAGTATAGGTCAACAAGACTCATCTTCTAAACGTATTACCTGTTCATCCACATTTACAGTTTTGTAATAAATATTTTTCTCTATAAGATATAAGGTAGCCTTTACAACTTTATTAACATCCACAAGTTCTTGCCATATTTTCTGACTTTTTGTTACTACACCCTTTACTTGAAAAACTACTATCTCATTTTCCTTTTTCTCTCCAGCAATAGTTGCAATATTTTTCTTAAAATCCAAAGGTAAGTACACCACTCTTCCTTTCAGACCTCTTTGCAAGTCTTTTGGTGGCAGTTTACCTGTTTTAGGCTCCATCCGAATTATAGTTTGAAAACAATGAACAGATTGAATTAGAACAGACTCATATGTATTCAATACTGCCAGTTCCTCCGGAATAGCTACTAATTCTAAGTTAGTATGTACTGCTCTAGCAGGCATTTTGTTCTTATCTAATTTGTTGTAACAATATTTACAGCGTTGATCACTACCTAACTCAAATTGACCTTTCTCCAACAAGAAAATTGCAAATTCTACCCACTTACCATTGTTCTCCTTTTCACTTTTTATATATATATATATATATATATATATATATATATATATATTTTTTTTTTATAACTCTTTATTGGCTTTTTCATCTGGGTAGTACATTGAGTGGTCATATTTTATTATAGTTCATATACCAAAATCATCAGTCTTTTTCAATTACAGACACCTCATTACGGTTATACAGGCATCTTTGTGCAAGATAGATTTTTTAGTGAACGTATAATCAGTGGTTGAACAAGGTCCAGCCACTTGCTCCCATTCTCAAGTAGCGTCTCTTGTTGTAATACATATGAAAAATATCGTCATACTACAAAGGTACATATCAAAACCTCACTCCTTACCCCACCTCCCCCCGTTTTCTAACCTACGTCAGTTATACAGTAATGCTGTGTCTTTTTTATTTCATGGGCTAGCTTCTGCGTCGGAGAGTGCTGGTGGAGTGTCACATGGATTTCCCCGGTATTCATTCCATTTTCCTCATATTCTGGACCATTTTTTGGGACAACCCCTATGAACATATACCGCTCTCTCATCCACCATTGCTCCATCCATATCATTTTCCCATTGTGTTCGCGTGGGTACTATTCCCGATCCCCAGTTCTTAGCAATATTCCGTTTTGCGATCGCCAATCCTAGTATGGCCCAGGTTTGTAATCCCCGGTTGAGGTCTGTAGGTTTCCAAATATGTAATAAGCAGCACCTGGGTTCTGGCTGAACTTCCACCTCAATCGCTTCAGATATGTTATTCATTATATGCACCCAATAGGTTTGTATATTGGGACAGTCCCATAGTATATGGAAGTATGTTCCTGTGAGCCAGCAACCTCTAAGCCATCCGGGATCTGACGTGCGACCTAGTTTGTGTAACAGGGTGAGGGAATAGTATATGCGGTGCAGTATTTTGAGTTGTACTCATTTTAGCCGGGATGGGATTGCCGCCTCCCTAGCCAACACCAGCGCCTCCATCCAGTCTGAGTCTGCTATATCTCTCAGTTCTACCTCCCATTTGCTCCGGAGTACTACTGTGGGGTCAGGGAGATTATATACCACCTAACGGTATTTTTGTGATATCGCTTTCTTTTCTAAATGGTCGGTGAGAAGTCTATCCTCAAGGGGGGACGAGTCAGCTAATTCTGTCCCTGGTGGGATAGCACTTTGTAATGCGTGTCTGATTTGGGTGTAACGGTATCGCTCAGTGTCTGCCATTCTGTACATCTCCTGTAGGGCTGTAAAAGCAATTACCTCTCCCCGGATCCAAAGGTCTCCTATTCTTGCAATGCCTATGAGGTCCCATTGCCTAAATCCCTTAGAGTTAGCTAGGGTGCCGAGCCGGCGTGTGTCCCAGAGCGGGGTAGCTAATGTGAGCACTCCCTCCCACCCCAGGGCCCTTTGAGCCGTGTGCCAAATTTTTACCATATGGGCTGTTGGGCCTGTGAGTGTGTGTCGTCGTTTGTTAGTGTATAGTGCCGTCATCAAATTTTTTGGCGGTAGGATATGTCTGTCGAGTCTATATGCTGGGTCATCCTGTGAAGTATGTAGCCATTGGTTAACAATCATTAGTTGTGCCGCCCAGTAGTACAGTTTAACACTTGACAGAGCTATTCCTCCGTCATACCAGCAAACAATCAGTTTGGAGTGTGCTATACGGGCCGGCTTTCCGTTCCATAACAGTGAGGAGAGTTCTGCGTCAACTGATTTAAAATATGAGATCGGGACCGGGAATGGAGTGTTTTGTAGCGCATAAAGGAACCTGGGGAGTGCAAGCATTTTGAAGAGTGCTGCCCTTCCCAATAGCGTTAATGGGAAGGATCGCCAGTGTGTCACATCCGATTTAAGCCTCTGCAGTGGTTTCAGTAAATTTTCTTCCATAAAAATCGAAACTTTCGGGTTACATATATCCCTAAGTATTTAAACCCTCTGGTCACTATTTGTAACGTGCAGTCAGAGGGCAGTGTAGGCGGTTGACCATGTAGTGGGTATAGCAGTGATTTTGTCCAGTTTGTGGTGTAACGTGATACATCACTATATCTCCGGAGGATGTCCATTAGTGCCTCCAAAGAGGCGGTTGGGGACATTAAGTATATCAGCACGTCGTCGGCGTAGAGGGAGATTCGGTCTTCCCATCCCGCCTCCCAGGTTATCCCACGTATCAGTGGTTCCGTACGTATTTTCATTGCTAGCGGTTCTAGTATGAGCGCGAACAGACGAAGGTACAGTGGGCATCCCTGTCTTGTTCCGCGACCTAGCGCGATTTGCCGCGATGTATGGCCATTGGCTATCACTTGGGCTAGTGGTGTTGTATAAAGTAGCTTTACCCATCAACAGAACTTGGGTCCAAACCCCATCTTTCTAAGTACCGCAAATATAAATGGCCATTCCACCAGGTCAAATGCCATTGTGGCATCCAGGGATTGAATGGCTGCATCTTCCTGTATGAGAGGAGTACGGTGCAGTACCCCAGCAAAGCGTCTCAAGTTGAGAGAGGTGTTTCGCCCAGGTATGAAGCCCGATTGGTCCGGGTGTACCAATGTTGTGAGATGTGGCTGTAGTCGGAGTGCCAATAGTTTTGCCAATAATTTTGCATCTGCATTCATTAGTGAGATTGGACGATAGGAGGATGGCAGGTCCGGAGACTTCCCAGGTTTATGAATTGCTACGATGTTAGCTAGTCTTTGATCTGTGGTCAGTGTGCCCTGCGTTAAACATTTGTTATACATGGGGAATAAATGGGGAGTGATCTGCCATGCTACTTTTTTGTATAGTTCCACCGGCAGGCCATTTGGCCCCGTCGCCTTTCCCGTGTTCAATTTCGCTAGTGCTTTTCCTACTTCCTCCGTCGTTAAATCTTCCTTGAATGCTTGTGAGTCCTCCGGTGATAGTGTGGCTAATGGTATGTCATGTAGGAATTGCATGCCATCTTCTTCCGTCGAGGTACCCTGTGGAGTATATACCCTTTCATAGTAGGTGGCTAGTTCTTCCACTATCAATTGGGGATTGGTTGTGCATGTGCCATCTGTGAGTGTCATTTGGGCTATCCATCTATCTGTTCTTTCCTTCCACTCTAGCCATGCAAGCATTTTCCCTGTCGTGTCCCCTAATTCGTAGATCCTATGTATTGTGTCTTTGTGCCTCGTTTTCGCCATGTCCTCTGCATAGGCCCTATATTCGCGAGCTGCTAGTGTGAGAGTGTTCGTGGTTTGATCCGTGGGATCTAGGGCATGGGCTGCCTCCGCTTTCTGGACTGCCGTTTCTAATGAGTCAAGGTACTCCCTGCGGTCCTTTTTATGCCTGGTGATTGTAGAGATGGCCTGTCCTCTAATCACCGTTTTGTATGCCTCCCAGAGGATTATTGGTGATTCTACTGTTGATAAATTTTCCCCAAAATAGTGTGTGGTGGAGGGCGTTAATGCTTTCGCTATCTTATGGTTTTTTAGATATCCCGGATATACTGGGTAAATCCTCTGCCGCCTAGTGAGTTGTGTGGTGTAGGTAAGCTGAATTGGGGAGTGGGCTGAAATCCCTCTCGGTAGAAGTTCTATGGACTGTATTCTCTCCGGGGATATTGCTAGTGTCAAAATATAGTCTATGTGAGACAGGGTGTTACGTGCTCCTGAGTGGAATGCGTAATGGCGGTCAGTAGGGTTCTTAAGTCTCCATATATCTGTCATTCCTATTGCTTCCAGAAAGTCCTGAAATATTTGGTTGGGTCTAGTTGTCTCCCGGGGGGGTTGGCGATCTATCGTTGCATTTAGTACTGCATTAAAATCCCCTCCTATGATCAATTCTCCTTCCGGGAGATCGAGCAAGAATTTACTCAGGTCCTGGAAGGCCCCTTGGTGTAGCGTTGGTGGGATATATACTGACATTATGTTGTAGCTTCTACCCTCCCATTGGCAGGTGATCGCCGCGAAGCGCCCCTGATTGTCTGCCCATGTGCGCTTAAGTATTAGTGGAGAACTTTTGTGTACCAGGATTCCTACCCCACGTGATCCTGAGGAAAACTCTGCATGTGTAACCATTTTGAACCCCCATCGGTTGAGCGGCTTACTGGTCGCACCTGTCAAATGGGTTTCCTGGAGTAACACCACAGTGGGGGCCTTCCGTTTTAGATATTGCAGGACCAATCCCCTTTTGATTTTATGCCCCAGTCCATTTACATTCCAATAGATGATTGTTAGTGGGGGAGAGATCAGGTGTTGCCACTGGGGGTCTTATCCTGGTATGTCATGGTCTGCCATAATATACAACTAGTGAGTTTAGTCATACTGTTATATTGCATATCCGGGCTGACCCAGGATCCGTCAGCCCCCGAAGCATGTGTCAGTTTGCCTATCAATCGCCCATTAAAGTTAGTGCATTGCCTTGTGTGAAATAGTAGGTGTCTAGGGAGAGCATGTGTCTTGCGGTTTGCCGTACCTGATTGTGTAGAGGTGTACCTTAGGTTAAGTCATACATTAACATGAAAGGTTTGTGAAATTAATAACATCCAACAAAAAGAAAGAAAACTTATAACGTTCGGCACCCATTCCCCCGTCCCTGTTTCCCTGCCCGGCGGATCAAGAACTTTCCACCTCCCCAACTGAGCAGAGTGCTTAGTGTCCCAACTTGTATACATTGTTCGTAGGGGGTGAGACTTCTGTGTCCTTTTTAGAGCCCCCTCCCCTCTGTATCTGTCCATGCAGCATTGCTTTAGATCAGCTTGTCCTACCTGTGAGAGTCTTTGTCCCCTGATTTGGCATCTCACCTCGGCATGGTCTGTCGAGCCCGTGGATCATTAACCTTCCCGCCCCCTTGTTCTTCATGTTCTATCTTGGGCCTCGTCCCTGAGTGTAGATCTATAATTCAGTGTGACGCTTCTGGCCCATGTTGCCAGGCATGGTGCTCAATGATCATCGTGCCACGGTTCATCTCTGCCCAGTCCTGTTGTCCATCGCCGAGCTTCATCCTCCGTTGTGTCGTTGTGTGTCCCGGTTCCTGGGTCCTCCTACCGATCTCCAGCCTTCTAACGACTCCTGTGCTGCTTGTGGCAAGTCAAAAAACCATGGTTTCCCTTCCGATTCTATGCGCAGCTTTGCCGGGAAAATCATTGAGTACTTCATGTCCCGAGCACGGAGTTCCTTCTTTATTGATGTGAAACTTCGCCGTTGTTGTGCCACCGCTGCAGTGTAGTCAGGAAAAAAGCTGATTTCTGAGTTGTCAATTTTGATCGGCGGGTGCACATGTGCGGCCTGTAAAATTGCGTCCCGATCTCGAAAATTAAAAATGCGTGCTAAGATGGGCCGTGGTGGTGCGCCCGGTTTCGGTTTTCCTCCGGGCACTCGGTGGGCCCGCTCCACCGAGAAATAATTGGATAGTCCTTTGGTTGGAGCTGATTGTGTATTATGTCTTCCACGTAGAGATCCAGGGCTGGGCCTCCGGACGATTCCGGTACACCTATCAGGCACACATTATTTCGCCGTGAACGCCCTCCTTGTTCGTCAAGTTTGGCTTTCAAGATGGCGTTATCATCTTCCAGTTTTTGCACTTGGTGTTGGAGGTCTGCTGGGTCTCCCACCAGCCCAGTAGTTGTCTTTTCCACCTCTAGGAGCCAGTCTGACATCTTTGCAAAATCTGCCCGCAATGAGGGAGATGTCCGTTGAGATTGTGCCCATTAAAGATTGCATTGTCTTTAACGCCGCCATGACATCTTGTAGAGTGATCTTATCAGCGTTGTTTGACTCTCCGTTCGGCCGAGGCGGTGTTCGCGGCGTTTCTCCCCTTGCATTGTCCGGAGGGTCTTTGTGGTACGCAAATGTGTCCAGTTTCGGGGCCTGCTGTGCCCTCTGCCCCCTGCCACTCATTTTGGCTGTCCCAGGGTATAATGGAATAGATGGTTGCTGGTAGGTGGGGAGTGTTATCACGTCCTCTGTGTATGAGGTATGTGCTTCACTTCTTCAGAGTGTATTGAGACACTATGGAAGGCGATGTGGTCAGTTTGATTCTCGAACCTCTAGCTGCTCCGTGCTTTTGCAGTTCCTCGGGCACCCCCTGAGCGTGTGGCTCCCGGTCGTCGCTTCTGTGCCCACTGGCCTGGTGCGTGGTTACGAAGTGTTCGTGATTGATGCGATTTCCCTAGCGTGAGGGCCCCCTCATCAACAAGTTCCGCCGAGGGACTGCTGCGGCTTAGTGTCAGAGTCAAAATGGCGGGTATTAGAAGCGCTTATTAGCTGCCCTCCGTCGGGCCGTGTTGCCAGTTCTGAAAGCTGGTTTTACGACTCGGCCGTGAGGGTGCGAATATTTTCAGCTGCCGGCGGACCCTCGACCTGTATCACATACTCCCCCAAGGTATTCAGTAATTATCCCTCATCAATGTCACAGTGGGAGACCCTCCCACTGCAGTCGGTATGCTGTCAGTTGGTGTTGGAGCCCCGGGGTCGTGCGCTTGGACCGCTATGACTGATTGTCAGGTTCAAAATAGTGAGTACTATAAGCGGTTGTAGGTTGGCCTCCGTCGGCCGTGTCCTTAGTTCTGATAGCTGGCTTTGCGATGCAGCTTTGCGGGCGCGAGTATTCCAGCTGCCGGTGGACCCCCGTCTCGTACCACACACTCCCGGGGGCATTCAGTGATCATCCCTCATTAATGTCACCGTGGGAGGTTCCCCAGTTGTATTCGGTATGCTGCCTCCTGGTGTCGGGGCCCCGGGACCGCGCGCTTGCAGCTTTTACCTCCGTTTGTCAGGGCGATGGTATCCAAGTCTGGCTCCGATTCCTCCGGTTATGTTGCCACTTTAGTCCCCGGCCAAAACAGGCCTCAATTTTCACGTTGGCGCTGAGCCTCAGGTCTAGGCAATACAGGGAAGCAGCTTGGTGCAATGTGCACCAGAGGGTCTGCCGCTTCAGATTCCGTTGCGCAGCAGCTGCTATTAGTCGGATATGTGATCGGATTTTTGAGAAGAGGGCTCGTTAGTTACAGAGCTCCGTTAGGTTGCGGCCATTTTAGGTGGTCGCTAGCCACGCCCCCTCTCCTTTTCACTTTTTAAATACAAATCAACATTCCAACTTTGACTTTTATAATGAGTATGTCGACAACAAACGCAAACATAGTTTCGTATTTCAGAGCACACTACATTAAACTTTCCAATTTCTTCTTCAAACTGATCAGTGCTAATCACTTTCTCATCTCCTCCAACATCTGTAATTGTCAAACGTTCACTTTGTATGAACTGCTCCTCTGAACCAAAAGTTCGCATTTCAATATCATCACACTTTTTTTGAGCAACTAATAAATTACCATATAAAATACTTGTACTCAGTTCACTTAAACATAATGCAGGACTTTTTACATAGTATAGTTTCCTCACAAACTTCCGCATTTCTGAATGGTGTACTGCTAACATCCTCAACTGATGAAAAACACTTTAACAAACTTTTCTTGAAAGACAAGCCAGAGAATGCCCATACTTGTCAGTTATATTTTCTTACATTACATGGATCTAGTCCTTGTAACAACTTAACCTTCTGTTTAATACTTTCTCTTCAAAATCAAAATCACTATACTTTCAATACGCTGCTTCTCTTTGAATTGAAACACTTTCCTTTTAAATTTGCAGCATGTTTTCATTAAATTCTGAATCACTCTAGATCGAAAAAGTCTCTGACAAATTTCATAAAATTGCTTTTGTCTCCGAGTAACAGATACTATTTCTTTATCATGTTTCCTTTTCCTGGTATTTGAAATTGAACTCTGCTTCACCTTACTTGAAAAATTCTTCTTTTTGCTTTGTGTGATCTTTTTTTCATTAAATGTTCGAATATTTTTTTCACAAACTATCTTGTACTTTTAGTAGAACAAACTGTTTCTGTACTACTCGAATTTTTTTTCTAATTGAAGATTTTGCCTTTCGCTGAAATAAATATTTTTCTTCTCTTTTCTTTTTTTGCACTTCTTTTTGGCATTTACAAATTTTAATCCAAACAAAATAATTTTCGGAAAAACAAAAAATAGATTCAATTATTTTTCACATTTGTTCACTATGTTAAAATAATAACATACAGTTACAAAACTTCCACTAACGACTTCCAGACCCAGTGCTGCGACGTGATGGAGCACGAAAGAGGAGCACTAGGATGACAAGTAGAGCCTTAGAACATGCAGCAAGTATTTATTTAATCATTTACATGCACCTTTACAATTTATATGTAACTGCACTACCTCGTACTTTCACCTCTCCGCCACCCCCCATCACCCCACAGCACTCTCTCTGCAACCCACCGCGGACAACTTTATAGATAGTATTTTAAACATTTTTAATCTATGTACTTAGGATGATATTATCAACCAAAGAGCACACACAAAAATAAAATTATTGGCCTACAATTTTATCTACAACTTCGCAAACATAACACTGCACCCCAGCCTTTAAGTGGGGGGGGGTGTCTGTGGCGGTCTGAGCACCAGCACTTTATTTTTTGGGGCCTCGAAACAGATCTTTATGGGGCTCTATTTCTGGGCCTCGCAAACCTCATCGTTTTTTTTTCTTTATTGCACTGTGAGAGCATGCACATTGCTCACTACATAGAAGTGCAGACATCATGCCAGGTTACTCTCATTGTAGGAGAAGGGAAATCCTTTAAAAAGAGACATTTTCTCTCAGGATTTCCCTTCTCTTTTTGCAATGCAGGAGCAACATCATCATGGGGTAATTAGCAGACAGACCACCAGGCGCACAACGACCATTGCCCCGGACTCTCTCAGACATTTTCCCGGGCGCACACACAGAGCCGCACCGAGTACTTCACAGGTCTTCAAAAGATCATTTTTTTGTAAATAAGACTCTTCTTTTTCATCCCTTTTTACAACCCCTACATCCCCACTCTGCCTATTGCTGAAAGAATTAGGCTACCCCGAAATTTCACTATGGTTGTGCCTCTGAAAATGACCACAAGCAGGCAACTCCAGCACGACCCTGCTCTGACCTTACACACCGTCTTGTTTTAGTGCTACAAAACACACGCTTTGCCTGGCTCACTTAGTTCTCACACCCCCTCTTTAATATGAACATAAAAGCTTTCCAATTACTTTTATATTCCTATACTGTGCTTCAGATGGAAATATAGAACGGCAGGTTCTCACCACCCCAAATTAGCTCTCTAGTATACTTTCTCAAATGTAAGAAGTACAGGTACTCAGTATCTGTCAGCCACTGCCACTTTAAAACAGTATACCTATATACAACTCGACAAAACGTTATGTTTCTAAATTAACTTCTTACACTGAAAAGCTCCTTTACTTTTTTTTCACTAGATGTACCTTTGTTTAAAACACCACCAGAGAAGAGTGGTGAAGTATGCTGCACAAAGAGCAACTCAAAGCTTTGTTGTTCTTTATAAGAAACATCTGCCTGTGAATGCTTATCGCCAGCCTTTTCGACCCCTTAAAAGGCTGGGTGGATGAGTATATTATGTCGTATATAGGATCGGGAACGGAGGATGCACGTAAATAAGAACGTATAATTAAATAAACGGCGAGTGGATACATGGCTAGATGGATCAATGGATAGGTAGATGGATGAATGTGTCAATGTGTGGATGGATGGAAGGATGAATGAATACATCAACCAGTAATTAGGATAGAGGGGTGGACTGATAGATGCATAGGACTGCTTCTGGGACAGATTTATCTATGGATATATAGGCATATGTCTACATGAATGGCACAGGGCTTACTATAGGCGAGTGGGCTCATAGATGCTTAAGATAAGTGCAGGAACAGATGTATCTATGTATATAAGTAGGAATGAATGTATGCATCAATTAAAAGATGTTTGAATGGCGCAGTACTGAAGATGGATTAATCCTGGGCTTTAATTGGGCCCGGTCTAAAGACCAGCACTTATTTTCAGGGAGCCCCCAAATGGGTCTCTATCGGGCTCTATTTTCAGCCCTCGCAAAGATAGTCAATTTTTTATTTTTTATTGCACTGCTGTGAGACCATGCACATCCTTGTATGCATGCTTATTTTGCTCACTACTGAGAACTGCAGACATCATACTAGGTGACCCACGTTGTACGAAGAAGGGAAATCCTTTAAAGAATGTTTTTTCCAAATGTAGGATAATTGGAGGGGTTCTCTAAAGCACACAATGCTACTTATCTTGATTTAGACCACACCCCTACTTGCATAGCCCACACCCCTTTAAGAGGTTTGCCCCTCCCCTTTTAGAGTACCCCCAGTTTTTTTCCGACTTAAAACCCTGACTACACCACAGAAACAAAGAAACAGTCTAAGCTTCCATTGAAATCTACCATGGCTCCAAGTTTCATAATTTGCCATCAACGGTGGCAGCCTTCTACCATAGTGCAAGAATATATCAACACGAATATTTCTTATCCACAGAAATGCTGTGTAATTTGTGTAGCTGTCTGCTGGAACACTCATCACCAAAAGATATTCAAACATGGGAATTTGCCAGAAAAAAATATACCATACCATAAACCGATTCATAAATGGGCACACTGCCACTACACCACCCTCTTCCCCATCCTTCCTTAACCTTACAAAATCAAAGCAAGAGTCACACTAAACCTTGTAGAGACACTACAGCAATACAGGAACTTAATTTCAACAACTGTCTGCCGGAACGCTCATGAGCAAAGCGTATTAAAACATGCAAATTGGCATGCAAAACATATACCATGCCATAGGGCTCTTTATAATTGCTCCCAGTGGTACTACATCACCTTTAGTAGCTCGATAGCTGCCCATTATTAAATTCTGTGTTTTATTGAGCAACATTCCCACCTCCCTCACACCCACCCCCGCCCTTGCTTAACCATACAAAATCATACTACCACCATTCCTAGTAGCGCCACTATACCCATTCACAGACTTAATTTTAACAGGTATGTGCTGGAACACTTATCAACAAAAAGTATTCAAACATGCAAATTGGTGGGTAAAACATAAACCATCCCATAGCACGGTTTATAAATGGACCCAGTGGCACTAGATTACCTATGCGTAGCTACGCGAAGTGCACTTCGCACTACGTGAGCTACTCGTAGCACTATGCGAACTGCGTAGTACCCTGTTCGCACTGTGCAAGATGAAGTTTTCAATGATTGCACAGTGCGGACAAGCATCTGGCACTGTGCAATCAGTAAAAACGGCATCTTGCACAGTGTCAGCTGTAGTTTTCTGCTGCTCAAGTAGATTTTTACTCGAGCAGCAGCTTCCTCAACGCGGACTCGTAGTTTCTCATTGTGAGCGGTCCCAAGCATACGTGACCACTTGCAATGAGAAACCTGACCTCCCCGCATTGAGAATCTCGCGGGGAGGTTTATTTTCCACGCTTGCGATAGGCAACTTGATGTTGCTGATCACGAACAAGGAAAAAGTCTCGCCAGGATGTCATTTTGCTTGCTCGCGGTCCCCAACTTGGCGTTGAGGACCGCGAGCAAGCAAAAAATGACCGCTCCACTATGCTACGCGTGTTTGCACTGTGCTACGTGTAGTTTGCGTAGTGCGAAGTAGCGCAAACTTCGCAAACTACGTGAGCGTAGCGTACTGCTTTACCCAGGGTTAGTTACAAATATCTGTATTATAATCAGAAACATACCCACCTCTACTACCCCACCCCTGTCCTTGCTTAACCTTACAAAATCAAACAACGAGCCTCAACACTCCTGTTAGCGCCACTATAGCCATACATAGACTTAATGTCAACAGGTGTCTGCCGGAACGCTCATCAGCAAAAGCTATTAAAACCTGCAATTTTGTAACTAAAACACACACCATACCATAACACGTTTTATAAATAGTCGGAGTATCACTACACCACCTCCACACCCGCCCATACTTAACTTTACGCAATAAAAGAAAGAGCCCCACCAAACGTAGAAACGCCACTATAGCTATACAGAGGCTTATTTTCAAAAGATATCTCACGAAACGCTCATTAGCAAAACGTATTAAAACATGCAAATTTGCAGGTAAAACATATAGCATGCCATACGACACTTTATAAGTGCTCCCAATGGTACTACATCACCTTTAGTAGCTCGACATCTACACGTTACTAAATTCTGTTTGTTAATCACTAACATACCCACCTCCCCCACACCCACCTGCGCCCTTGCTTAACCGTACAAAATCAAACAGAAACCCCCACCATTCCTAGTAGCACCACTATACCCATACACAGGGTTAATTTTAACAGGTGTCTCCCGGAACACTTATCAGCAAAAAGTATTCAAACATGCAAATTGGCGGGTCAAACATAAATCATCTCATAGCACGGTTCATAAATGGGCCCAGCGGAACTACACCACCTTTATTAGCTAGACATCTATATGTTACTAAAGTTGTTTAAACACTCTGTAGAGTGTACAGCAGGGAATGGGGAGAGTAAACAAAGTTCTAATTCACAAACCTTTGATATACCGCCCCTTAACTGTATCTATATTAAAGAGATTAAATGGAATGAAAAAATTGACGAAAAGGAATAGCGAAGCTGAGCACCGGTAAAACCCGGACCACATCAACATATACATATATTCAGCACAGGGACACAGCCTAACAAATACTATCACTTAAAACCACATGTAGATCTCTAATGTCAACAAAGTCATACAAGAAATATACCTCACATTTTCATTTCTTTTTTATCTCTCACACTTGTATAAAACATCTCTTCTAAAGAAGCACTCCCCAACCACTTCTATTCCATAAGAACAGACAATCATTAATACGTTTACTACCATATATTTTAGTATATCTACCTTTTCATTATTCACTAGTAAGAAACTACTAAAACTATTAACTGTACCTAAATGCAAACCAGAAACCATGTTCATATTATATCTCAACCTATGATCAAATGATTCAAACCAAACTATACGTACATATAAAAGGAACGTATCACTTTTCCTATCTCCATCTCCTCTCCATGTAATCTCCAAACACTGTAGACGGCCTCACAGTACAACAACCTACCTCAACTTACATTCAAATCTACCTCTCAGTGTCAAAAATGAGACCACAACCTGCCACATAACATTTCTGGGTTTTGTTTTATTGCTTTTAACTTAATAACACCTACATCTCCTACCATCTCCACCCCACTATTTTCACAAAAAGTATAATTTGCAAACGTGCGACATTTTGTTTATCTCGCCCGAATACATTACAAGCCCAAATTAACAATGTACCTCAATTTCAAAACCATACAGTCCTATAAAGATGACAAACTACACTTCTTCCTTGTGAAAAATTCCTAAAGATATATATAGTACTTATTTAACAAGTCAAATTTTATGCATATTTCATAACCAATATCAAACACCACACTTTACTAACACTATATTACTTTCAAATAAAAAATACTTTCAAACTTAAAAACATCACATCAAATAGTTAATCACTACTACAGAACACATAATACACCTTGTTCATTTCTAACTCACCTTTATAGTTGGTAAGCAGATTTCAAATATCACACACGCATTCAATTCTTTCTTTGTCGCATAGTACATGTAAAACACTGATTTAATCAAGAATGGAACCAGAAATGGCACAAGTTCTCTGTCGCTCCACACATAAATACATGTAAAGAACAAATAAGAATACTTCATTCCTTCAACAACATTCCAAAACTTATCTCCACTAATGGTTAGTTTTGAATTTTCTATACGAAAAGCTATTTAATATTCTGCGCCACATACAGGTCAAAAGTTCAACCTATTTTATCACCACACTTTCTGGAAGATTCTATGACACCTGCAGGTTAAAAGTTCATACATTTTTTTTAACCTAACGATATACTTTTGCAACATTTTTTCGAACTTTTAACGGCACGTGCAGGTTAAAAGTTCACAATACTGGGCAGTAGTTCATCAGCTTCATCCCCAACTCCAGCAGCACCTCAGCTTACGCCCCCAGCGCCATCAAACCCATAGGTGTCAGTGCTTTCCACTTTACAAATACCAAATTCATTTGATATGCACAAATTTACCTTCACACTCCCTATGATGAATACAGGCCTCAGCAAGGCCTGTGAATGCAAAGGGTTCGCCCTTCTGTGCACGAAGTCCTCAGACTACACAAAGAAATTAACACGTAAACTGGAAATACAAAGACATAGTTTAATAAACCTTTAAAGGTGGTACTACGGCCCACACAAAACTCTACAGCATTGTACAAGGTAGCACAAAGAACTCGGACATGCAGTCCCCTTTTATACACAAAGAAGGGGCTCATAAGTAGGCGGTTACAGCTCAAAACATGATTTACGACCATATATGGACATTTCTTGAACATGATCGATACATGGGTGGAGTTAACGGTTCTTGAGACCCGCCGAAATGCACATTCCAATCTACGCTAATCAGGGACAGATGTGACTCCTACTGAGCATGCGCTAGACACACAAAGAACTATTTATAGCCTGTTGCTGGGCAAACTCCAGGGGTGACAATCAATGAGGAAGGACTCGCCTCGTGGCGAGTACATGGCAATGTATGGCATACAAGATGGACGCCAGAAAACAAAATGGAGTCTGGCCATATTTTAAGTATGAGCGGGAAAACTAGAACAAAGACACGATTGCATGTCTTCAGTGAATGCTTAATACTATCGCTGTTTTATTTACAACAGATGACCCTTTCAGCATTTGCTGAAGACATTAGGTTTTCTTGGATAATCTAAATACTCATCGTTTATATCGATGCTCATCATTTCGGCTATCTCTCTAGTTATATTTTTCTGATGGGCAGCCTCTGCAACTGACTGTTTATTAGGCACACAGAGTGAAACACATAAAGAACATATCATTGGACTACATTGAATACATACACAACACGTGAATAATATGGCAACAACTATACAAAGTCCAGTGAGGACTTTCCAACCCCATGTAGAGATCAGGGTCCAAAACCAGTTTGAGAAAGTCCAAGATCCATTTTCAACATGTATATCAGCTGCAATTTTGTGTAATTTGTTAATAGCTTTGTACACAGAAGGAGTATGGTCAGGGATAAAGACACAACAACTACTTCCAATAATTCTACAAGCCCCGCCTCTGTCCGCTACCATTACATCCAAAACCATTCGGTTCTGTAATGCAACAATCCTAGTAATTTGCAGCTCTTTAGTAAGATTTCCAAGGGCTGCAGCAGTTTGATTAGTAACAGCTTCCACTACTCTCGTTAATCGTCGTATTTTTCTACTGTTCAGAGCAGCTCCCACAAAGAAAAACAATCCTAAGTTGAAGTCTATATACTGCTGCAGACTGGTATCAGTTTGATCAACGTCATCGACAGACAAAGTTCGCTTGTATCTGTGTACAGTCACTTTGTTCAGTAATTTCAAATCTTCATGATATGATGCAGGTGCCAAGAATAGAGGTGGCAATAAAAATGATACATAACATACTCCGGACCATCCAGCTGGTAATCGATAATAGCCTTTGTTTCCACATATAAAGTAAGTATTATGAGAGGCTAGGAACGTGCTGTTATTCAGACCATCAATATTCAATACAACAATACAATCACTAACACCTACAGGAATATGGCCTACACTCTGTACACATAAATCTGCTTGTGCTTGGGCCACAGAAATCACGAACTTCTCTTTTCCAACAGTGTCTCTAGTGTTCGTAAAAATATACGGCGTTGATTCATTGTCTGGTCGATATTCTTCCCACTCCCATATAGTTCCGTTGGCTTGTGGATAGCCTTCCTTATCTTGATGGCATTCTTTATTCAGTCTGAAAAACAGTCTACCCACTGTGGGTTTTCTTGTAGCAAAAAGCAAAGTGTACCATGCTCTACAAGAGCCATTATGAGAGAAAGGGAGAGGTATGAATGGTGTTCCCCTTTCTTTTGATGAGCCGGCATCATCCCACATATCCAACAGTTCATGGCATTCGTAGCAACGTGGGTATGATGCAGCATTTGAATGAAAGTGTTATTCAAATACGACTGTCGATGTTTCAACTCTTGATATGGAAGTGTATAGAAGAAATGCTCATCTGGGACTGGAGTAGAAACAACATATTGTTCACGGGCAGGAGCTTTTTCCTCTACAAACCACGTGACTGTAGCAACAACTGCTACAACGACAATGAAACCTACAGAACCAAAAATCTTCTTCTTATCCATTCGAACAAATGTACACACAGTATCTTCCTGAAACTAAAGTGTTGTCAGAACTATTACCCCTAGGTAGCCGTTGTTTTCTTCACCAGCGGGCCAAGACGGGTGTCACTACTCTAATGCAGGGCTCATCCCCCCCCCCTTGCCTCATCGGCTCTCCGTTTCACTGACCTAGGGACCGTTATGACAACTTCTCACACAATTGCAGGTTCTTTTCTTGGTCGCAGATTATATCTTCTTGATCCAGGGATTGTCGGGTCCGGGAAGAACTCCTCAGATTCGTCAGATACCACAGCACGGCCTCTTTCCGCAGTCAAGATATCTCGATGGTCGGTCAATACAGCAGGCTCCACCAGGTCAGGTTGCACCTTCCGGCAATGGATGGAATGAATCCAGTTCCTCCGGTTGGTGACTCGGACAGCTGTTCTTGTGGCGAGAAGAACCTGCTCGGGACCACACCACCTCGGCTCCAGACTGCTCGACCTCTCAAAGGACTTCACAAGGACGAAGTCACCAGGCCGGAGATTATGGCCTTCTCCTGTGGACCGGTCCGGGAGTGCTTCTCGAACCTGTTGATGAATGGAAACCAAACTATCAGTTAATTGTGCCAAATAGTCATTCATTAAAACACAAGGTACATCGTACACTGAACTTGGTTTGGGCACCCCCATATGTTTATGGGGTGCCCAAAAACAATCTCATAGGGCCTTAGGCCCGTCCGAGAATGCGGTACTGATCTGATAGACAATAATGCCAAAGGCAAAGCATCTGGCCAAGTCAGAGAGGTAGAAGCCTGTATTTTCACTATTTTGAGCTTCAACGTGCCATTATACTTTTCCACCAATCCTGCTGATTGTGGTTGGAACACTGCATGAAACTTTTGCGTTATACCTAATCCTTTCAGGACATACTTAACAACGTCCACCACAAAATGGGGCCCGTTGTCACTCCACAACAATCTACAAACACCATAACAAGGAAAAAATTCCTTCAACAGCACCTTAGCAGTAGTCATTGCAGTATTGTCCTTCGCAGGGTATGCTTCAATCCATTTACTGAATGCACAAACCACCACCAGAACATACTTCAGATTATTGCAGCATTCCAGCTGAATATAATCCATTTGCAATACTTCAAAAGGTGCAGTAGGTGTCGCAAATCCTCCTGCTGGAGTTCGTGTCCCTTTTCCTGAATTGTATTTAAGACAAATCATGCAGGTCTGTACTACTCTCTTAGGCGTGCAAGCAATCTCTGGATGCTCCCAAACTCGCCTAAGCAATTTCACAATTGCCGAAGCTCCAACATGTGCTAGCCCATGTGCCATCTAGACCATAGGTTGTACAAAGGCTGTGGGTAACTTCCACCTATCCATCTGCTTATTCCTCCAACAACCTTCATCGTCCAATTCTCCATCCTTGGACCATTGCTCTCGTTCTTTGTCAGAAGCGGTCTTTTGTATCTATAACACCTCTTCCCTAGCATCGGGTCACCGCTCAGCTTGTGACTTCACAACATACATTGGAGTGGAGCCAGGCTGCATCGCAGTTTTGCGTGCCACTCGATCTACGAAAGCATTTCCTTGTCCCACTTTATCTGTCACTTTCTTGTGTGCACTATATTTCACTATAGCTATCTTCTTTGGATAGGTCAATGCCGTCAAAAGGTTATGTACTAATTCTCCGTACATGATCTGTGCTCCATGTGATGTCAGAAAGCCCCTTTCCATCCAGAGCAGGACGAAATCGTGCGCTACTCCGAAAGCATAGCGGCTATCCGTATAGACATTCACGCATAACCCTGCACTAAGCTCACACGCTCGTGTCAAAGCTATCAGTTCTGCTGCTTGTGCTGATTTCTGCGGTATACATGCTGTCTCCACTATTGTGTGTAGCGTAGTAATTGCATATGCTGCTGAGGTAGTTCCATCTGGTAACTTCAAACAAGACCCATCCACCCACAGCTCTCCATCCACATCTGTAAAGGGCGTATCTTGCAAGTCAATACGACCCTTTGTCTGTTCCTCAGTCACAAAGACACAGTCATGTGTCTCTTGCGCCTCAGGCCGAGTCACCGGAAAGGGCAAAAACGAGGCTGGATTCAATGTTGCACATCTCTTCAATGTAATATGAGGAGCCAACAGCGTTAGTTCATATCCTGTTAGACGAGCACTAGTTAGATGCTGCGTCTTCGTTTGATTCAATGTGGCATCGACAGCATGGGGGGCCAACACCAACAGCTTATGAGATAACACAATCCCTTCACTCTGGCGTATTGACACAGCTGTTGCTGCAACTGAGCGAAGACAACCAGGCAGTGCTCGAGCAACAGGATCAAGCATTGCCGAGAAGTATACACAAGGGCACTGTTTATCGCCGTGCATCTGCACTAACACTGATAATGCGCATCCATCTCTCTCATGTACGTACAGTGTAAAAAGCTTTGTGTAATCAGGGGTGCCTAACACTGGTGCTGAGCAAAGAGCCTGTCGTAATTGTTGGAAAGCATCCTCACACTCATTTGTCCAGGGAAGGGGAACTGGAGTATCCTTTGTCAAAAGTGCTAACAGTGGTTTGACTATGTATGAAAACCCTAATATCCACTGTCTAAAAAAGGAGGTGAGACCCAGAAAAGCTCGAACATCTTTCTGCATGGAGGGTGCTGGTGTATCCAAAATTGCTTGAATGCGATCTGGTGTAAGTGCACGCCCCTCCTTAGACAAAAGGTGACCTAAGTAGGTTATGGTTGGTCTACAATATTGCAATTTCTCTTTCGATACTTTGTGATTGTGCAATGCCAAGAAAGTAAGCAAAGACAATGTACACTCCTCACATTGTTCGGGGGTGTCGGCTGCCAACAAGATATCATCGACATATTGTATAAGCGCCACACCTTCAAGTAAAATGAAAGAATCTAATTGTCGTTTCAATGCTTGACTATAAATGCTGGGACTCTCAGTATAGCCTTGAGGAACTCTACAAAATCTGTACGATCTATTATTCAAAGTGAATCCGAAAAGATATCGGCTGTCAGGATGAATAGGGATCGAAAAGAAAGCGTTCTTCAAGTCTATAACAGAGAACGTTGTTGCAGTTGGCGGGACCAGAGTAAGCGTGTTGTAATGTCAGAAACCACTGGGTATTGAGGCATCACTATTTTATTGACCTCCCTCAAATCGATAATAAATCGATAAATCCTAGTGTCAGTGTCTTTCTTCAAAATCGGTAATATAGGACTGTTACACACATTGTATGGAACTTCTTCAACAACCCCTACTTTAATCAGGTCCTGCACTATCTGTATAAGCGCCTCCTCCCCCTCCTGTGAGTTTCGATACTGAGGCAGGCGTGGCAACACAGCTCCCTCCTTTACACTAACGTGCACCGGGAGAATGATCATCTGTCCCACATCAGTATCCGAAGTAGCCCACAGAGTATGAGGTAAAGAGGCCAATGCAGTATCTTCTTTAATCGTACACACCCTCTCCATTGTCGGATAGTTGTCATTTAAGATAACACGTACTCCTTCAGGGGAGCATCGTATCGTAGCCCGGAAATGCTTGAGCATATCCAGGCCCACAATGTTATCAGGCATGTTCGGGGAGAGCAAAAATGGACATGGTGCAACAAACTTATCTACATGAAGTGCAAGAGGTTGTGATAGTGGGCTAAGAGAAGGCGTTCCATCGAACCCTATAAAAGTGATTGTTAAGCCAGACAGGGGAGCCCTCAGAACCAATTCTTTAGACAAAGCGCTACGAGTAGCTCCTGTATCAACCAGGAACCGATCAGTAGAACCCAAAACATGTGCTGTAACATAAGGACCCCTCTGATCTACTGCCACTTCGACTGATTCCTTACCCCATCCTACGCAATCCTATGCATACTGTGAATCATGCTGTTCAGGAGGTACATACTCAGACATTTGATATTGATTCCGTCGATCAAAGACATTGGACCCATCCTGCGGCCGCATACCAGAGTCAAATCTAGCTCGATCATTCGTGTTGCCCCTAGGGCCTGAAGAACCTCCTCTACCCCTCATTGGTCCCTGCCCACGCTCTTTCCGCTCTGCGCGCAACAATGGACACTCATTCGCCCAATGGCCTCTCTGCCTACAATATGCACATTGGTCCCGGGCCAGATCAGTGCGGCCCGAGGAAGAACGAGGAAAATTTCTACCGCCCCTTTCATTACCTCTACGAGGCGGTCCATACACTTGTGCTAACATAACCTTCGTTTTTAAGTCTTTAGATTTCTTTTCATCATTACCCTTCGCTTCTAGTTCCTGACGCTCATAATACTGAGCCATCATCAGAAGGGATGCCAGTGACAAAGTCGTCCAAGAGCTTTCACTCGCTTTCAATCGAGCTGCTACTCCCAGCAGTAAATTCGAAACATATTTATCAACGAAAAGATGCCGACCCGTGTCATCCGTAAGCGACTGGCCGCTGAAATCATGAAAAGTTTCCTCAAATCGTGTAAAGAAATCTGAGACTGATTCATCTGTTTTCTGTTTACATGACGCTAACATAGTCCAATCAATCTTTTTAGGAGGAATAATCATTTTTAATTTTGTCAAAATGGCAGCAGGAAGATCTAGAATCGACTGGGGTGGTTTCTGTGCAGGCTTCCTATCTCTATCCTCATCTTCAAGATCCACCCATCTAGCCTTAAATATTACAAGATCGTCCACCTTTCGTACAGATCTCCACATATCTGGGGGTAATATAAGCCCGAAAAATAAATCAATATCGGCCAGGGTCATAGTACAGGAATTTAGGGCCCCCTCAACTTCCTCATAAAAGGCGGCAGGATTCTTTCGTGGATCAGGTAATGCAGCTTTTAACGCCATAACATCTGCTCTATTCCAAGGAGTATAAACCCAATTATAGATGAAATCCTTCTAGCATCGGCAGACGCCGTATCCGGACTAGTACCCGCTCCTTTAGGAGGAACATACAAAGGCGCTGCCTCCCGCATCGGTTTAACATGCACTGCATCGATCTTATCTGAGTGAAAGATGGATGACTGCTTCCCGTCGCCACTCAGATTTGTTTTCTCCTCGTCCGTTTTCCTTTTCCGCGCTTCATCCCGTAGTCGAAACATCTCATCCCGCAACGCAAACAGCTGTCGAACCGCATCAGGCACCTGAGAAGGAAGAAGAAAACCTTTACGCAGATCTTTGGAATCTTTGGAATCAGCTACCACATCATCAGGTTCAAGGACATCGGAGTATTTCCGAAAAACTGTCACTACTTCATTAGAAAGAAACTCAGTATAGTATCATTTCTCCCTGTCCTGCCATACTTCAAGATCTTTCAATAACTCTGCAAGGGAAACAGTATCCTTGTTAACCCGATAAGCAATCTTTCGGAGTTCAGCCATACGGTCGGCTGATAACATGGACCGTGTATCCACCTTCTGTGTGATCTCCTCCTCTCGGAGCAGACGGGCCAGCGTACGGGGGCGGAGAGCGATCTAATAACGAAAAATCATCATCATGTTTATTAAGGACAGGATAAAGAGGTTGTCGAACAGGATACTGGCCAGATACTTGCAACCAACGTTCTTTCTCCTGTTTCTCTTCTAATTCCTTTGCTTCGCGCTTTTTCGACTCTTGTGCTCTCTCACGCTCACTCTTTTGTTGCTCTTTCTCAATCAGTGCCTGCTCACGCTTCTCACGCTCTCGCACTTCTTTCACCCACATACGTATACACTCAAACATGTCTTGCCTCACTCGCCGCTTACACATACACTGCTCTACATACTCAATTTTCCGCAAATCAAACGATCCATACAGAGGCCATCGTAACTCACGATCCTTTTTGGTATATTTCCTCCATAACGTGCTGTACATTATGGGGGAAAGACCAAACTTCACATACATATCCCTATTCGGCGTCCCTTCCGGGGGAGCAGGCTGTGATTCTTCAAGTACCAACCGGTCATTTCCAAAACAGCAGCACCACTTACGGAGTGCGCTAAAAACAGGCATGTCAAAAAAAATAGTGCAGAATATGCAATATTATAATTAAAATGGCACTTAAAACGTTGCCCCGCTCAAATCCAAATTTCAGGAGAAATATCTCCACATTGCCTGCCTATATGTGTTGCAACGCATATGTACAAATTCAAACCAAACAATATGACTAGTCACCTCAAACAAACAAACAAATTCGTCGCGGCAAGCATATCCTAAAACTGCCTTGCCAATCAAGACTACCAAAGGCTCACGGCAAGTACCGTACAACAATTCTTACCAAGCAAGAGTGTCCAGATTCCAACTGCCAAGTTCCAAATTCGCCCAAACGGCCACTACGCGGCAAACCGACAGAAGAGGTCTCAGTCGAGGACCGGCGCCACCCAGAAGGTCAGATCGGAAGGGAAGGAAGAATACCTCGGGATGCCAGGACTAAAGGCGCCGCTGGCAGTGATCACGTCCCCGGCAAGGTTCCAATCCTTCGTCACGACCAATCCTTCGAGCATCCGAGTCGTCGATGAGCCCCATGTGACGGGCGCCAATTGATGAATACAGGCCTCAGCAAGGCCTGTGAATGCAAATGGTTCGCCCTTCTGTGCACGAAGTCCTCAGACTACACAAAGAAATTGCCACGGAAACTGGAAATACAAAGACATAGTTTAATAAACCTTTAAAGGTGGTACTACAGCCCACACAACACTCTACAGCATTGTACAAGGTAGCACAAAGAACTCGGACATGCGGTCCCCTTTTATACACAAAGAAGGGGCTCATAAGTAGGCGGTTACAGCTCAAAACATGATTTACGACCATATATGGACATTTCTTGAACATGATCGATACATGGGTGGAGTTAACGGTTCTTGAGACCCGCCGAAATGCACATTCCAATCTACGCTAATCAGGGACAGATGTGACTCCTACTGCGCATGCGCTAGACGCACAAAGAACTATTTATAGCCTGTTGCTGGGCAAACTCCATGGGTGACAATCAGTGAGGTAGGACTCGCCTCATGGCGAGCACATGGCAATGTATGGCACACAAGATGGACGCCAGAAAACAAAATGGAGTCTGGCCGTATTTTAAGTACGAGCGGGAAAACTAGAACAAAGACACGATAGCATGTCTTCAGTGAATGCTTAATACTATCGCTGTTTTATTTACAACACCTATATAACACCCCCTAAGCTCCATACACAACTTACAATGTTCGAAACAAAAGTTCCTCCGAGTAGGTATAACTACATGCTGACACTACTTGGATGGATGTGGCACAGCGGCCAGAGCACATGACTTCACAGCATATGACACACAGTTTGGGCTCACGCTTTCATCCCTGAGTCCGGCAGCACCCCACCTTAGCAGCATGAGGCTCTAGACAGTACCTCACCTATGTTCCGTACCCCAGGACTTTCAGACCAGTATGGGTCAGTAGTTCGTCCTAGTAGGTATAAACACATGCTGACACTACTTCCACAGCTGTAGTGCAGCGGCCACAGCACATGACTTCACAGCATAAGACACACAGTTTGGGCTCACGCTTTAATCTCCGAGTCCTGCACCACCTCACCTTGCCAGCATCAGACTCTACGAAATACCTCACTAAATTTCCATAGCCCAGCACTCTCACACTGGTAGGGGTCAATACTTTGCTTCGCACCCTGTCTATAGCACACCCTAAACACCCCATAAAGGTTAAAGTGCTCCTACCGTCCTCCTTCCCATTTTTTTCACTTTTTCTCCCCTTACTCGCTTCAACTGAATCACAAAATGGTGGCCAAAGCTTCCTAGTTGCAACCGCTTGCAGCGCTCGCAGCCAATAAGCAGCAAGCTTGTGCTCGTAACGCCTCAGCTAATCAGATGGCAAAATTCCCAAATATTGACATCTGTAAATTTTGATATTTCTCAAAAACTACTGAACAGATTTATACCAAATAAGCAAAAGAGTGCTTTCTAGACCAAGACCCTTCTCCCTGCCAAATTTGGGGTAATCCCGTTCACCCATTCGACTTGCAGCCTTGTCTAAAATTTCCTATGGAAATTAACATGGAGAAAACACGTTTTGGGACCCCCCTTTTTTCTCAGCCCCCCCTTGACGAATCACCCCCAAACTTTTAACAAAGGAGCTGATATGAACAAAGAATTAGTTTTGAAAATTTCATAAAGATTTATCAAGCGACACCAAAGTTATAATCAAAACAAGAAAATGCATTTCCAAGGGAAACTCGGCCCTAACTATAACTACCTACTGGCGACCGCCAGTAGGTAATATATATATATATATGAACAAGACTACGCTAGTAGTCGAAACGTTGCATTTTGGAAGGCACATGGAATAAATAACATCTTGCCTGGAGTACGTGGGGTCTGTCTCTTCTTTCGCCGCTGCCTGTGGAGGTTTGAAGATTTTGCTCATATATATATATATATATATACATATATATATATATATATATATATATATATATATATATATATATATATATATATATATATATATATATATATATATATATATATTACAATGTTTTAAGATGTCAATTCATGCCCAGTAAACGCACATTCAGGTGGGTACAAAATGTACACCCTCTCAATCAATGTTATAAAACCCCAGAAAGGGAAACAACCTCTTCCCCTTGACTCCCTCTTTCCCCTATCTGGTCTAGGTGACACCCCCTCCCCGCGACAGGCTAGACAGGATGTGCACCTCCCTACCCATATTATGCTGCTGGTGCTTGAGTGCACCCCTTGTGGTGGAGAGCGCGCAGATGTTGAGTCAAAGGTCCCATCGCTCTCTGTTAAATTATATGTTAAACAATTGAATAGTTCTTAATGTTGAAGATGAGCAGCATAGGAACGCCACCTTACTAAGATATCGTGTTAGCGGGGCTCATCTTTTTTCTTTCTTTTTTTTTTATTTTTAGAGTTTTATATAGCGCGAACTTGACCCGAATCGGGTATCAGAGAGCTTTACCTAGCACCAGTTACGTTACATGAGGACACACATTCATTTTTGTTAGGCACAGGGAGATTGGGGGGCAGATTTACAAGCCCCTTGCGCCTCTTTTGCACTGCCGTTGCGTTACTTTTGTGACGCAGCGGCGGCGCAAAAGATGCGCCATGGTGCGGGCTATTTACAACGTGACGCATCTGGGAGATGCGTCCCGTTGTAAAGCCCTGTGCCTTAAGAAGGCGTTGCGGTGCAGGGGGGGCGTTCCGGCGCAGGAACGCCTCCTAAAAGTGGCTGAGTGAAATCTACAAGATTTCACTCAGTCACTTTTAGGCCAATGCTACGTCAAAACCCTGCGCCTGCTTGAAGCAGGCGTAAGGCTTGACGCAGCATTAGTAGAATGCCCCCCCCCCAGAGCATTGCTGGAGCTGCGTCGTGCATGCGACGCAACTCCAGCCCTGCGACACCTTTACGGCACAGATGCGGGACGCATCTGTGCCGTTTTTGCCCCATGGTGCGCCGCATTGTAAATGCGGCGCATCATGGGTGGCGGAGGCATGGCGCACAATTACTGGCGCATCCCTGCTCATTTGCAGGGATGTGCCAGTAATTGTAAATATGCCCCTAAGTGATTTGCCCAGAATCACAGGATGTTCAGCGTCATTGCCGAGACTCGAACCCAGTTCCCCGGATTCGAGATTGACCGCTCTCTCTTGTCTGGATTTTGTGCTGAGTTTAGAAACTTGTTAAATTAGTACTGAGGTTATCATTGCTTTTTGAGTCAATAATAATATTGGACCTCTGAGGCAATTCACTACTGGGGAGTAATACTTAGGGTTGTGTCATCACTTTCCATGGTCAGATCAGCGAAGAAACTGATTGCCCTATTTTGGAGCCAGAGGGAGGTACCACCAGGGACTCTGTGGTTTCATAACCTTTAGGACCTGCTAGAAACTGAACGACTCACACATAATCTCCACCTCTTTCTTAATGTGTAACTCTCTAACCAGCTGAGGTGCATCTATCATAGAAGGACTATGTGGGTACCTCACCTGAGACAGGAATAAATCCTATATCACTTGGCAGAATTATTCACACCCCTAATATTCCATGTCAGGAATATATACTTATGAATGTGAGCCATAAAGATATAATAAAGACTTTAGAGCATCACCCACCTGGAGCCCCCAGAACCATTTGAAAAATACCTAAAATGTGATAACATATTTCAGCCTTCCTAAATATGAGCAGCATCTCAAAACATTTATGTTAAACAAGCGTCGGAACCTGTTCAGAATAATCGCCAGCCAGTGCGGATCCCCCAACTCTCCAGGCTGCAAGGCAGAGGTCCCCTGTACCTAACAGATGACAAATTCCCAGACTCCAGCATACAGAAGGGTGAATGCCACTCAGTGGCACCCTTGCTAGCTGCACCCTCATTAAGTGAATGTCAAGTTTCAGGCAGTCTCCAGTCATTCTTGATATAGATCGTGTGGTGTGCGCTCTAGTCTACGAGCGTGAACGCGATGACGCGTCACGCCGTAGACGAGAGCGGAAGGCGCGCGCTTGCGCAGAAGGGACTTTAGCTAAGGCGCGAAACGACAATTCGGCAGTTGGCGACCGGAGCTCAACCTAGATAGACGCTCGGCGCTTTATGCTTGGTATAAACTTGCTAATTATAAATAAAGAAGTTCTACACCTACAGAGGCTCATTAGCATTGAATGTGGGGGCAAGAAGGCGACATTATATTGGCGACGAGGCTGAGACACGAACACCAACCGAGCACAGTGGATAGGAGCAACCACCTTCCACCTCCACCAGCCCTCCACCAGCCAGTAGAACAGCAATCTGCAACCAGCACAAGCATAGAGCGTGGCAGCAGCGCAACAGTACCACTTACCAGGATACAAGCCACAAGGAATCAGGTCAGTGCAGCCCAAGGGACAAGAGCCTATAACCCAGCACCCTGGCAACCAAAGGCATCCTCCCACAGCCAGAGGAAGGGGTGCAAACAGACAACCCCACGCAGGCAACAAGGGATAATACTCCAGGTAGTCCCAGAGGTCAAAGTGACACCGCAAGGAGTGCAGGAGCATACAGCGTGCCCGACGAACCCAGAGCCCAAGCAGTAGATCCCAGAGGCGAGGCCAAGATGGCAAACCAAGCTTCAGCCCTGATGGCCCCCATCCCCTTCCTACCCAGACCAGGGGAACCCCAGTTAAAATGGGAGGATTGGAGGGAGTACTTTAAGAACTACATAGAGGCACTGGAGGACGAAAATGGAGAGGAATACACCCCAGCAAGAAAAAAGAGATTGTTACTCCACAATCTAGGCCCGGAAGGGGTGAGGGTGTTCGCAAACATCGTGCCCAAGGAAAGGGGTGCAACAGAGACGGATGTCTTCAAAAATGCACTGGAAGCCCTGGACAACCACTACCGCCCAGCGGTGTGTGTTTCCATAGACCGTTACAATTTCCAACAAAGGAAGCAAGAAGCTGGCGAGTCCATAGACGACTACGTGGCTGCGCTCCGACGTCTTGCCATCACGTGCCAATATGGTGCTCTACAGGATGAGTACATTAAGGACCAGATAGTAATGCATACCACCAACAGGTCCGTCCAGGACAAACTATGGGCACAGAATGAGACATCACTCAAGGAAGTCATAGCAATGGTGAAAAAGGCAGAAATGTCGAAACGCTGCGCAGATGCGGCCAAAAGAGAAAGCACGCAGAAGCAGATGATTAACAAGATAGATGAGGCCTCAACATCCAACAAACAAAAAGGATCTTACGGAGAACAGAGGAAGGAGACCAAATGGACTGGGAAACAGACGGTCCGCCCCAGCACAGACAGCAAATTCTCTTGTTATAGATGTGGCAGCACAGCGCACTCTGCTCAGGATAAACGTTGTCCAGCGTTTCGTGCCAGATGCGCGTTTTGCGGCCTGGTCGGCCATTTTGAAAAGGTATGCCGCAAAAAGGGAAAGAAGACCACCGTCAAGTGTGTGGAATCAGCGACGTCGGAAGTCAGCGAGGAAGACGACCTGGAAGACGGAGAAATGGTACTCTGTATAGAGGATCAAGTATTGGAGGTGACAGGAAAACGCAGAGATAAGCCCCGCACGGACATGCTCATAGGGGAGTGAAGGTACACGTGGCAGTCGACTCAGGCTCCCCTTGGACTATAGTACAAAGATCCATATGGGACGAAGATTTCGCACCAGTAGTTGGTCCAGATCTACTTCCGCCGGACATCCGGCCCATCTCATACACAGAGAATGCCATTCCCTTAGTGGGCTGCAGAGACTTCGTGTTCGAATTTAGAGGGAGGTCAGCCACCTGCACGTTGTACGTTGCAGAGAAGGGCCCTTCGGTACTCGGGTGGAGAGACGCAGGAGATCTAGGGATCATACTCAACCCTGGTGGGAAAGAACAGATACTCTTAACGGACGAGTGGCCCCTCACCAAAGGAGAAGATTGGAAGTCTGCCTACCCCAAGGTGTTCGAGGGTACAGTGGGAAAACTGGACAAATTCGTCCACAAAATGGTCCTCAAGGAGGGGGCAATACCAGTTACGCACAAAGTCAGGAACATCCCCATATCCACCAGCGAAGCGGTGCAACAGGAACTTCAGAGACTGGAGAAACAAGGCATCATAGAGCCAGTGGACAGTTCGGAGTGGTTGTCCCCCTTGGTGGTGGCCAAGAAACCTAATGGGAAGGTTCGTCTCTGCGTGGACCTCCGCGAGCTCAACAAATGCCTCGTGGTTGAGAAGTTTCCCCTGCCCCGAATTGAGGAGATGCTGGCAAGAACAAAGGGAATCTCCCACTTCTCCACCATAGATCTCACGTCAGCATATCATCAAATTGAACTGCATCCAACGAGTAGAAAGTACACCTCCTTCATCACGCCCTTCGGGTGTTATCAATTCCGCAGGATGCCCTTTGGACTGGCGTCCGCAGCGGCGGTATTTCAAAAGTTGATGCATCGATTGTTTAAGGACATCTCAGGAGTGCAGTACTTCCAGGATGACATACTGGTGATGGGCTCCACCAAAGGGGATCATGACAGCAAACTAACCAGAGTCCTTGAAGTATTACAACACAAAGGCTTAACTGCGGAGTGGAGCAAATGTAAGATAGGGATGCCCTCAGTCACGTACTTGGGACACGAGATTGGAACACACGGAATTTCCCCGAAGGAACAAAATGTGAAAGCCATCAAGGAGGCCAAGGCCCCGAGTACCAAGGAGGAAGTGCGGTCATTCCTCGGAATGGCCGAGTACTATAGTAAGTTCGTGAGACACTTTGCCACCAAAAGTACAGAATGAGACAGCTCATCAGAGACAAGTCGAAGTTTGAATGGGACACGGAAGCACAGAACGAATTTGAGATGGTAAAGAACTGCATCAGCCAAGCCGTTCCATTGCAAGGATACGTCCCCTCAGGCAACACCATCTTGACGACGGATGCAAGCGACAAGGGCTTAGGGGCAGTGTTGGCGCAGGAGAGGGAAGATGGATCCATAGAAACCATCAGTTTCGCTTCACGTGCTCTCTCCCCGACGGAACAAAGGTACAGTGTCATTGAAAAAGAGATGCTGGCAGTCACTTGGGCCATGGGCAAGTTTCGGCAGTTCATCTGGGGAACCAGGTTCAAGCTCCAAACGGATCACAAGCCCCTGGTCAAGGTCCTGACGTCGTCGGGCCACGACACAGCAACCCCAAGAATAGCAAAAATGACACTAAAACTACTAGATTACACGTATGATGTGGAATATCTGCCAGGAACTCAAAACAGGGTGGCAGATTACCTCAGCCGAGCTTCAGCTATGGAGAAAGCGCCGGAGACGACCCCGGACAATGAGGAGATGGTAGCCAGCATGGAAGACCATGAGGTGACGATTAGCCGTCAAGAATGGGCGGCTGCCTACGAACAAGATGTGGAGAAAGTAGAGATAAAACGACACCTCACGGCTGGTTGGCCGGACAAGAAGAAGCTCACAGAGGGAGTGAGGAAGTTCTATGAGATGAGAGAGGAACTGTCCTTGAGTGATTCAGGGGTCTTTCTATACAGAGGAGAAAGGGTAGTACCACCGGAAGTCCTGATACCCAGATTATTGAAACAACTACATGAAGGACATCTGGGCATCGTAAAGACCAAGGCACGAGTCAAGCAAATGTATTGGTGGCCAGGCATGGATGCCCAAATAGAAAGGCAAGTGAGAGAATGCGGACAGTGCCAAGGAGCGGACAAAATACTACGACCCCTCAGACCTGCCTTGGGAAAGTTCGAGAACCCACAAAACCCCTGGGAGAACGTGGCCATTGACATACTCGGGCCCGTCCTGGACAGCAGAGGAGTGAACAAATTTCTGTGTGTAGTCATAGACAAGTATTCCAAATGGCCTGAAGTCGATATACAAGAATCCATGGACACAGACACAGTGCTGAAGTTTTTGACGTCCTTGTTCTTAAGAGAAGGAATACCCAAATCCATACTTAGTGATAACGGACCGCAATTCGTCTCGGACAAGTGGACGCGATTCATGAAGAGGAATAGGATTGAGTCGAAACACACGGCCATCTACCACCCAGCCTTGTAACGGCCAGGTAGAGCGGTTCAACCGCGTGCTAATGGGCTCCATACAAGCAGCCATCTCGCAAGGAAAAGACTGGGAGACTGAAGTAATGAGCATGCTATGGGCTTACAGGATCACCCCCACGGTGGTAGGTTACAGCCCCTTCCAAGTGTTGAGAGGCCGACTCCCGTTCACCCGGGACAACGTGGTGTGGAGGGAGAAAACCATCACCAGCAAGTGGTCCCCAGCAGTGGTTCAGCACAACCTAGAGAAGGCCCAGAAGATTTATGCTGCCCATTACGACAAACGACGCAACACGAAGGAAACAGAGCTGGAAGAAGGAGAATGGGTCAGGGTCAAGCTTCCCACCCTACAAAAAAAAGGAGAAAGCAAGTATAGTCAACCCTTACAGGTCAAAGAAGTGCGAGGCAGGGCGGCTCTCCTCAGCGACGGCAAAGTGTGGTCCCAAGACCGCATGGCCAGAGTCAACAAGATTGTAACGTGGCCCAAGTCAGAGGAGGAAGAGATACAAGTGGGGTCCGAAGAAATAAGGCCTTCCTTTGGGCATGATGCAAACGGATCAGCGGAAGGAGAAGGAGAGGACAGAGAAATGGAAACTCCTACCACTGAGTCTACCAACAGGGACTTTACACCTGCCGGCGAAGTACAGAGAGCAGATCAGAGAGACGGTGAGAGATTACTAGGAGAGAGAGAGGTGGAAGAGAATATGCCGGTAAGGTACACCCGCAGCGGCAGGGCAGTCACAGTGCCCTCCAGATATAGAGACTTTAAAATGAGTGGACATTTGAACTGGGACTGATATTGTTATTCTTGTTAGTGTTAAAGGGGGGAGATATGTGGTGTGCGCTCTAGTCTACGAGCGTGAACGCGATGACGCGTCACGCCGTAGACGAGAGCGGAAGGCGCGCGCTTGCGCAGAAGGGACTTTAGCTAAGGCGCGAAACGGCAATTCGGCAGTTGGCGACCGGAGCTCAACCTAGATAGACGCTCGGCGCTTTATGCTTGGTATAAACTTGCTAATTATAAATAAAGAAGTTCTACACCTACAGAGGCTCATTAGCATTGAATGTGGGGGCAAGAAGGCGACAATATAGATCGTAACTAAGGCTCCCAGTTTTCCATCTTTACTGGTTTTTAAATATAAATACAAACAGAACACTATGGGTTTCCTGTCAATATCTATTTTTAAAAGAAGAAAAATACAGAAAAGTGGGCTTCTTTTGAGTGGCTCTCCATGCTGTCATTAATTAATTCATGGCCAACGGCTGAACAGATTGACAGCATGAGAAGTTAAAAAAAGGGTTGCGATTTCCTTAAATAATTGCAGATCTCAACAGTCATAGAATGCTAATATATACACGTGGGTGTATTGTTTTCTTGTATTTGGTGGCTTTATGTTCTAAAACCTCACAGACATCAAAGTATGAGAACACATTTATCTGATAAACAAATGTGGAAATATACGAATTACATCTTCATTTATTCACAAAACACAAAATAATGTGGGTAAATACCACTCAGCCAAAACATAAACATGAATAAATACAGTTGGTGCTCAAATCAAGCCTTCTGCAGATATAGGGTTAACCTAGGAAATGACTGTCCTCTCCCATTTAATGATCCCAGTTTTATCCTGAGTCCCTGGAATCCAACCCAGATCAAGTGGTGTTCTTCACTGATCGTATGTTCAGATGCTCCTTCTCCGCCCCAGCTACAGTAATAAGATACAGTAAAACCACATCCACACCAGAGGCTAGGTCCGTTCGGAAAGTAGGGGGATCCTACCGGATCCCAGCAGCAACAGTTGACCCATGGAAAAATAAATGCTGATTGTCCTGGTGTAATTTACCAACGCAATTTGCCTGTAAGCAATTCAGCAGTGCCTGAAAGTTGTCTGCTTTCTGTTCACTAAGAGCATCACCCTGTAGGTGGCGAAAGGTTTTTTTTTATTCTAACATTCAGCCTGGCACAAAACAAAAGCCTCATTTAAAGGGCCATTGACCCTTCTTTTGTTGAAGTATCATCCTGATTGGAGCCCTCTCCAGCCTTCGCCTAGGCACTAATGTGATGGAAGGAAACAAAGGCACACATGTTATCACTTCACAAGTACTTTAGAGAAACTATGACATGGAGGCAGGTTTCGATGTTTGTTAACAATCCCCCATATAAGAGATGTTGGTGAATTGTAACAATGCAAGCTGCATATATGTGTATGAGCAATTACACAAATAATGATTTAAATGGCACCTACTATTTTTTTGTATTTAATTCTTTTATAGCACTACTCATCCCAATGTAGGGTGTCAAAGCACTTTACGTCACAATAAATCATACCAGGATGTAAATCAATATATAGGAAATGTTACATAACAGAATGAGGGTTATACATTGTAGGAATCACATGTTCTCCATACTAGTAGACATTTTGGTCCTCATTACTATGGCGGTCGGACGAGCGCCCAACCGCCATTGTATTGGGATGGAGACCGCCCAGCACGTTGTCGACGTCTCCAACCACCTTAACCACCTTATTACGATCCGCCTACCATAGAGTCGGTCTGAAACATGCCTTTTTCAATTGTGGATTGTGCTGCAGCCCGTAAATCAGACGCAGCACAAGCGAAAATGGAAAAAGGCTTGTTTTTTAACTTCCATGCACAGTTTGCCAGGCACCATAGCAGAGACCCACTGGGGACGGGGCCCCCAAAGTCCCATTCTGTCTGCCTTTACATGGCAGTCGGACCGCCATGTAAATGCAGAGGGAAAAGGGACATTGCAATCCTAGGGTGGAGCCTCTGCAGGTAACGCCACCATTGAAGGGATTACGTTCCGACAAACGCTCCAACAGGCTCTTTAAACCTGTCTGTGAAGTTGGTCACTCCCTCTGCCTGCTGCGCTCTGACCGCCCGCATCATTATGCAGCAGTCGGACCGCAGCCTCAGCTGTCGGACAGACCGCCACTGACGGCCTGACGGTGACTTGACATCATAATCAGACCCTAAATGTAAAGAGTGAATAGTTGGGAGAAGCACAAGATCTGGCTATAAGATTTACACAGAGATTCGAGTTGTCTGCACTAACAAGACTTACCCTTCTTTACAATGTTAGAATAACAACAGATTGAGAAAAAAACACTAAGAATCTAAACCCATGAACCCTAAACCCATGACTCGCAGTCCGGCTTCTGAGCCAACCACAGCACTGAGACCGCCCTCATCGCAGCTACCTACGACATCAGATCCCTGCTCGACAACGGGGAAACAGCTGCCCTCATCCTCCTGGACCTCTCTGCAGCGTTCGAAACTGTCTGCCACCGCACCCTAATACAGCGCCTCAGCAACATCGGAATCCAAGAGAAGGCACTGGAGTGGATCATCTCATTCCTCGCCGGAAGAACCCAGAGAGTCCGCCTCCCCGTTCATATCCGAGGCCACCGAAGTCATCTGCGACGTACCACAAGGATCCTCACTCAGCCCCACCCTCTTCAATGTCTACATGAGCCCCCTCGCAGCCATCGCGCGCCAACACAACCTCAACATCATCTCCTACGCCGACGACACCCAGCTGATCCTCTCCCTCACCAACGACCCCGCCACCGCCAGAGCCAACCTACACGAAGGAATGAAAGACGTCGCTGATTGGATGAAGAACAGCCGCCTGAAACTGAACTCAGACAAGACGGAAGTCCTCATCCTGGGATCACCCCCTCTCCGCCTGGGACGACTCCTGGTGCCCACCTGCCCTGGGCACCACCCCCAAGCCAACGGACCACGCACGTAACCTGGGCTTCATCCTGGACTCCTCCCTCTCGATGACCAGACAAGTCAAGGCCATCTCATCATCCTGCTTCAACACCTTGCGCATGCTCCGAAAGATCTTCCGATGGATCCCCACCGAAACCAGGAAGACGGTCACCCAGGCCCTCGTCACCAGCCGTCTGAACTACGGGAACACCCTCTACGCGGGAACCACAGCCACACTACAGAAAAGACTCCAGTGTATACAGAACGCCTCCGCACGAATCATCCTGGACATCTCCCACCACAACCACATCTCCGTCCACCTGAGAGACCTGCACTGGCTTCCCGTCAGCAAGAGAATCACGTTCAGACTCCTCACCTACGCACACAAGGCTCTCCACAACCTAGGTCCCAAGTACCTCAACAACCGCCTCACTTTCTACGCGCCCACCCACCAGCTGCGATCCACCAGCCTCGCACTTGCCACGGTACCACGCATTCGCAGAGCCACCGCCGGAGGAAGATCCTTCTCCTACCTGGCGGCAAAGACATGGAACTCCCTCCCCATCCACCTACGGATGACCCACGACCATCTCTCCTTCAGGAAGCAACTCAAGACCTGGCTTTTCGAGCAGTAATGGAACCCCCCCCCCCCCCCTCCCAGTGCCTTGAGACTCGCCTGGGTGAGTAGCGCGCTATATAAATTGTTTGATTGATTGATTGATTGATGGTGCATGCACCTCCTTGATGTTGGTAAAAACATCACTGTACTATATAAGAACAATTGCAATTTATGAACTGGCAGTAACAAAATGATCTCAGGGTCAAAAGCAGCAGCCCACTTACCTATCTGCTTGAAATATAAAAAATGCGATCTTCATATTAGAAAATGTGCTTTGCGGCAGTCACATTAACACTCTATACTACTTTATGAATCAAAACTGTGACTTATCACAACGCAGATTTCTCCCATAACTACATTTACCACAGGAGTTATCTTACTAACCCCTCAAAATTGCTGGGCACACAAAGACCTCTACAGTATTTGTCTTGACCCAGTAAGACATTTTAAAATGAAAGCTAGAACTCATTTACTGTCACATTTGTCCTTGTTGACAATTTATTTACAACATATTTTTTTAGAAAATGCATACATTGACTGCCAAACTGCTTTTCAGGTTCCGTCCCTAGCGGCTCCAACCCCATTCCTCTGCCACATCTTGACCCCCAATGTATTTGTTAGCGAGTAATTTTGTTTCCAATTCCAGCACTGGGGGAGCTAAAATCTCCCTAGGGGAAAAAACGCTACTTGTTGCAAAGTTCTTTGCGAAGTGCGATTTTACACACAAAATAAGTTGCTCGTAATATGAACCTTATTGTATAAAAAATAAGAGTCTGTTATTCTTTCGAGACCTATGTCTCTAATTAAAACTCAACAGAAACTACAAGGTTTTTGATTTTTTTATTAATGAGAATTGTTTTAGAATGTCCTAGAGTCTAGGACCTAGACTGTGAGACGGGAGTACGAAAGTGCTGCTAAAAAAAACGGTCCCATTTAAGGAACCCACGTGCAAATGACATCTCTGCATCCAGTATTTTGTATTTTGACAGTTCTGCTTTCCGTACACAGTACGCCGACAGATGTTTAGTGAAAGAAGATGAATGGCGGCCCTCTCAGCTCCATTCTCTATCGAGCCTGACGTGATCACTATCTCGCTCTTGCAGAAAAACACCGAGCTTCATCTCTCTGTGGAGAGGCAGGTTATTTTCGTCTGCTTGAGAGGATCATTAAGGTGCCTGACATTAGAGGATAATAATGTAATGGGCTCCATCCAGTCCCCCACTAGTTGCGCGCAGTAACAAAAGGCTCCGGCGCTGTGAAAAAAAGAGTCACTGAAGCCGCTCTGTGTGCTTGCTGGTTCTTGGAAAAGCCAGGCCGGTTACACATCGAAGCTACACAGAGGCGTCCATTTTTAGAAAGAACAGCATGTGCGGGAGCGTAATGAGATGGGCTCAGAAGACCCAGCAGCAACGCGGTATCATGATTACAAATGAGTTCAATGCATGGAGATTGTGAGGCAGGCACGCTGAGCTGGGACCGTGATTGTTGTGACTATTCAGTAGCAAAGCTTTGCAAATCAAAATGGCGGAGAGCTCTGTCTATTCTTGCATTGGAAAGCGACAATCATACGGGGCAGTACTGTCAACGGTAATCATCGCTCTTTGTAGACTAAAATACGAAAATAGTTGCTGTGGTAGTGTACACGAGCACGCTGATTTGCATCTGGAGCATGGTTCCATCATCATTTACAAGATGACAGTGCATGTTATGTTCCTCTGGGCGCCACTCTGAATTAAGCTGCTTGTTCTTTTCTTGGTCTAAATGAAAGCATCTCTGTTGTGTTTTTCTTACCTATGAACTCACTGTCATTTGGAGGGTGCCATACGCCTTGGAATCTTTTTACAAACCCCCCAAGGGGCGAGTCCCCCCCTTGGGAGGGAGGGGGGGGGCAAGCCAAACCGAGACCGATTTTTGTGTGTGTAAAAGGCCGCTTTATTGAAACAGGTGCACATCACATTTTATTAACACTGGCAACTGCTTTCCAAAATTAAAACCTCACTATACATAGATTACCTGACCCCTTGTCCCCCCACCCCTATGATCCCCACATCAAATCCCCCACCCTGCCAAATAAAAAAAAGCATTATATAACATTACATAACAACCATATTACACAATCTTACACAATATTGCATTTACAAATCCTATCCTCCAATGGCCCAAACACCTACCTGTCTTTCTGCAACTCTAACTAACCAACCTCTCGTCTAAACTTAGCCTACCTGGTTACCCCTTCCCTGCCCCTGCTCACAAACTAGTACCAACACTTAATTAAAAACTTCAGCCAATCTTGACCCAACTTTCAACAACCCCGCCAGCACCAGTTCCAAGCGACAAATGTACAACTTAGCCAAACCCCTATATACCTGTTCCAATAACCGCCTGTGGTAAAAATCCAACCCTAAAGGAAAAAACACCCACCGAAACCCCCAGAACGAGGGTGGGAGGGTGGGGAAAAAGCTAATCCTACAGCGCTCCCAGCCACCAGGTCACCAAACTTGAAATGGTGGCTGGTGGAGCGCTAACAAACAGATATCCCCTTTGGGATATAATTCTAATATTGGGCTAAAATTGGGCTACACCAAATGTAGCCCAAAGACCCCCAAATGGCCGCTTTTCTGCCAGCCTCTCCCCCTCCCAATCTGCCCAGGGGGCAGACCTCGCGGTGCTCGACTGCCCCCCAAACCCCGCTTGGGAGGGAGGGGGACAAGCCAAACCGAGACTGATTTTTGTGTGTGTAAAAGGCTGGTTTATTGAAACAGGTGCACATCACATTTTACTAACATTGGCAACTGCCTTCCAAAACGAAAACCTCACTATACATAGATTACCTGACCCCTTGTTCCCCCCACCCCTACGATCCCCACATCAAATCCCCCACCCTGCCAAATACAAAATAGCATTATATAACATTACATAACAACCATATTACACAATCTTACACAATATTGCATTTACGAATCCTATCATCCAATGACCCAAACCCCTACCTGTCTTTGTGCAACTGTAACTAACCAACCTGTAGCCTAAACTTAGCCTACCTGGTTACCCCTTCCCTGCCCCTGCTCACAAACTACCAACACAATTAAAAACGTCAGCTAATCTTGGCCCAACTTTCAACAACCCTGTCACCCAGGAAAAGGTGGGAGGGTAGGCGGAAACACCGCCTCCCCATTTTTCTGCCCCCCCTGCCTCCTAGGACTGCCCCATTTGCGACTATGTACATTCCACAACCTGGCCATGACCTTCCTGATTTCCAGTAAGTACAAAACCCTGCCCATCCTGGGTAATTAGACCCCATCCCCTTAAAAATTCCAGAGTATCATACTAGATGTCCCTGTGAGTGATCCTATAAAGACCCAAGTGCCGACAAAAACGCACCATTTCTGTGTTGAGTTTCCTCCTAGCCCTATCTACCACTGCCGGATTGACTGCACCTCGCCAGACTCTACGAGGAACAAACAACGTCCAGATCACCGCACCACCGGACCACTGTTGACAAATCAAAACCACCTCACTCTAATGCTTCTCCTTAAAGCCAAACCAGTCTCTCGACCTATAGCGTTCTTCCCCAGATGGATCACCAGCTTGTAGGGGCATCTACCAGCCCCGAAAACCCCGTTTATAACCTGTAGCAACTCCTTCCACCAGATACCCCCTCTGCCCCTCCAAGAAAGATAAACAATTCTTTATTACAACCAATAATTTCCCAAAATAACTGGTGCATGCCTGGACCTGTGCCCAATTCACAAAGGAATGTCCAACAATCCAGATAGATATCTCCCGGGCGAGGGGACCCATCATCGAACCTCAAACGAGAAACAGGAATGAACAGGGGAAAACAAAAGAACCGCGCTACACTCCCACGGATGCGCTGCGCACGTAATGTTGGTAGCAACCAGACGACCACCTACCCAAATTCATGATGTCCCCTCGCCCCAAGCCCTGTTGCTCCCTTCTGCTGCCACCCCCAATCCTGAATGAGTGAGTCTCAAAACTCTTGCCCTCGATCCCCAGCCCCGCCAGTGCAGTCCACAAAAACTGCCAAAAGCTGAGAAGCGTACGCCCTCCTACCATTTGCATGTAAGAAAACTAAACCAACTGTACCGGGTGCCAGAGGCCTCCGCTGCCCTTCCCACCTACACTGGCAAGTCAGCTGCGGGTCGGCAGCTTGCAGGGACACCCCTTTACCCCGCCCTTCTGATCCGCCGTTTATTTCCGCAGCCAAATGCAGATCCTATCCTTGAAAGAGGTAACCTTGCCCCATAACCGCCCCTCCCCCAGATTTTGCACCTCCAGAAAGCCCCAAACATCCATGACATCAAAGTGGAGAAAAGCCAAACTTCATACTCATTTGTAAAGACCCCAGGCAGCATCTGTATAACCCTCCCCAACCGATCCCAAGACAGGGGGCTCATAACCTGGTTGCATGCCCACATTCCCGAGCCCAGCATACAGCATCTGGTCCGAGTTTCTCCTGCGGATGGCGCATAACCCCACAGCAATTTACCCACAAAGGCAGTCCCTGCCAGTTTGCCCGTGATTGTACCCTTGGAAAACCCCCTCTCAATCATCTCCCGAATAAACTGAAGGACATCTTCCCTTCGTGGTGCCGGTGAGTCCTGCTGCCTAGCACCTGAGCACAATAATCTTTCCCATGCTGTCCTGTACACTATCTTGGTGGCGTGTGTGAGAAATCCTAAAAACAGCTGCCACGGGGCAAGATGGCGGACGAGTAGGACGTGCCTACCCGCCGCTCCCATCAGTAACCCGGGCCTTACCTGCACAGCTTCGAATAGCCTGACTCAGCTCACATCTGCATCGAGAAAGGTCCTAGCCTCCCAGTCATACCTCCGGTGTGCGGAATCCACTCATTTGCGGTCCCCGAAGACGAGCCAAGCGAGTGGCCTGCGGCGACCAGCCCAACGCAGAGGCGAGAGGAGGAGGCCGACGCTGGGGCCTGTGAACATCCCGCTGCAATCAGTCGCTGTTCCCACTGCACACAGACCGTCGCTGAAGGCCCTCTGGGTGCTGCCAGCACCGGGGGAGTCCAAGCTCCTTGCGGCAGAAACAAAATGGCGGCACGGGACTGAATCGGCTGGGGACGCTGTTCTACCTCCTCTAAGGTGAGCTGCAACCCGGAGCGGCCTTGCGGCTAAGCGCGCCAGGATTGTCGAGCCTGCCTCCCTGAGTATCGCCCCACCCACCAGAATCTACCACCACTGGGGCCCCCGGGACCACTGAAATCGGAGGATTTCCCTCGGCAATGTGCACCAGCTTTTGATTCGGGCGCAGTCTTTTGCTGGATATCACCCTACCTCCGCGCGCTCCAGAAGTGAGGAGTGGGGAGCTCTACTGCCCCCCACAGCAGGGTGCTAATCTGCGGCTCAATTTCTGACCGTGCGCGGCCCGGTTAGCAGGCCCTCTCTTTTACCAGCAATTGAGTCCTCTACACCCCACATCTACTAAGCTCCACCACCGGCAGCAGAGGGCCCGGCCATTCCTCCTTTGGCCCTGCACTTGGCCGCATTGCTGCACGCAGGGTTGAGCCTGCTCTCCATTCCAATTGAGAAGGAGATACTGCGCGAGGGTCCCAGAGACTGGATACGGGGGACCTGGTGCCAGCAACTGCCACGTGGGGCGACGAACATTAGAGAGGAAGTGTTGTGGGACTCGGGCGACTTCCACGCCTTGTAGACCTGGGGCCCCCATTTCGTCACAGCCCTGAGAGGAAGGTCAATCAGGAGGGGGCCGCGACTGGGAGTACGTCCGCTCCCTGGAGGCTTTGGTTTCGGGGATCCCTCTACCTCTCCTGGGGCGCCACCACAGAGGAGAGCCTTCACTACCCTCCACTACCCTTCAGAACCTGGTGTTGAACGCTGAAGAGGGTCACTCTTGCCCGCACAGAGCAGCATCCACTCTGTTCCCTTCCGATAGGTGCCTCCTGCATTGCTCCATATAATGCAGCCCAGAATTCTGGGAGGCCCTCCTGCAGATAGGGCCCGGATGCCTCATACACCATGCTTGGTGACGCGAGCTGCCCTCCACGCGAAGACTTCATTGCGAGCTAGAAATGGGGGCTTCTACAAATGGCTGCCTCTAGAGGCCATAAAGACCGGTCCATTAAAGACTTGTTGCTCAAAGTGGGAGCTGGTGGAACGGAGACGACGACTCCCGCTGGAGGATCTGCAGAAAGAAGGGGACCGCCGGAGGCCGATGGTCCGGTCACCCGTAGCATCCTAGAGTCTCTTTTCGCGGATCTCTCCAGGGAATTTGATACCATGAAGAAAGATCTTACTGCTGAAATTCGTGAGATGCGCAAAGACATTGACTCCGTGGGGGAGCGAGTGGACGATCTGGAGAACCAGATGGGGCCAGGGATGAAGAGGTGTCCCACCTCCAACAGGAGGTACTTAGACTGTGAGAGCAACAGCTGGATCTTCAATCTCACGCAGAGGACTTGGAGAAACGTTTGCGCTGAAACAATATACGGATACGGGCGGTTCCCCAGGGAACAGAGGGACAAGACATCGAGGCCTTCATTTTGGACCTGTTCCGCCACATCCTGGGAGGCCCCATGGACCAGGAGATCCGACTAGACCGGACGCATTGGGTGGGCCTCAAGTGATCTCCGATGGCTCCTCCACCTGATATCTTGACATGTGTTCAAGATTTCAAGCTCAAAGAACGCATTCTTCATGAGGCTTGGTCTAACCATCCCATTGAATTCCACTCTTGTAGGCCTCTTCTTTTCCAAGACCTAGCGGCTCCACTCTTCAGAAACGGCGGGACTTACAGCCTATCACCGCCTTCCTCTGATCCAAATAAATTGCTTACTCATGGGGACACCCATTTCGGCTTATTTTCAAGTGGGAGGACAGGCTCCGCCAAATACGCTCCCTAATGGAGGCGACATCCCTTCTACGAATTCCGGTGCCTGACTGTGCCGAACAGGCCTGACTGCGCCGGACAGGTGAAGCCTACTATGCCTAACCGACGGGAGGACAGCACTCGATGGCAGAGGGTTGGCAGTTCATTCCCGTCCAGATTCCAACATGATTGCCAAATAGCTCTCTGCGGTCCTCCAGACACTCTCTCTGAAGACTCCAATACAGCAGACTGACCTATATCTAGAGGTGCCACTGTTCGTTTCTTATCCCTTATGGAAGAGTCACGCGGATCCTTTTGGTCGGGTCCGGGGCGGGGGCGGGGGGGCGGTGGGGACTCCTGCTATCCATCCCACATCTCACCACAGGCGGACTGCATGGGACATTTGTGAACTTCACTGGAATGTTTCCTTTCTTATGTTCGTTGTTTGGGGCTTTCCTTTTTTTCTTTTCTTCTGGGTCGCCTCCTCCTCCTCCGATACCCTCCAAGGGGGGTATTACACTACTGCACCACATTTCCCGCCCGCTTGTACTGGATCCATGCTTTTAAAGATAGACTAGCGTCTACATCCTATGACTTCTGACCTACAAGTTGTGTCCCTCAACGTAAAGAGGTTGAACAATCCCACTAAACGTTGAGCCGTCCTGCCCTATATGGAGAGGTTGAATGCCCATATCTGCCTACTCCAGGAGACGCATCTGCTCCCTGCTGATACCCACCGACTGAAGTCCAGAGCATTCCCTTACTCAGCTTCTTTGAAAACCGCTTGTGCGTCCATTCTGGTGTCTTCTAAGTTTCCCGGGCGGGTTGGTAGCAAACAGGCCGAAATCAAAGGGAGGTTCTTGGCACACACCTTCACTTTAGACACACATACATTTTCTGTAGCTTCGGTGTACGTTCCCAATAATGGACAGGAGGCTTTCATTAGGACAGTGATTCAGGAACTCACGGGCCTCCCAGACAAAACAGTTTTGCTAGGGGTGATTTGAATATAGTGATGGACAGCGGCTTAGACCGCTCTGGACAGAGGTGGGGTCAATCTGGGACCTTATCCAAGGTGGGGAAGCACTTACTAGCGGAAGCTGGACTGACTGACATATGGAGACTGCGACACCCCAATATTAGGGCCGATACCTTTTATTCTCACCCCCATAAAACATACAACAGAATTGATTATGTCCTCACTTCAGACCTCTTAACGCAGCAGACCGGCGAGGTAGAGATCATCCCATGCCCCTTATCTGACCACTCCGCGGTGCGGCTCTCCCTGACTCGCCACTTCTGGCGTCTTCGTGAAACTATGCTTCAACGGCCCTCTGTGGTGCAAATGATTGAAAAGAGCATAGCCGACTATTTAACCTTAAACGACACCCCAGACATATCTCTGACGACCCTATGGAAGGCAAAGAAAGCTGTGGTTCAGGGGGGTCTTCATTAGCATAGCGGCGGCTGATAACAAAGACAAGCGGGAGAAAAGAGAGCGCTTGATAAACAAAGTCACAGAGCTGGAGCGTATCCATCAGCGGACCGGTGCCCCTAGAGTTTGGAAACTCCTGAAAGCGGCTCAGGCTCAGCTAGCGGGGTTGGATGTTGACCAAGCTGAGTACGCGGCTCTGCGCCTCAAGCATGCCTTTTATGTGGGGGGGCTAGGTGTGGGCAACTCCTTGCAAATCATCTAAGAGTGCAACGGCAAGCTCATAGAGTGTCAGCGATACTGGTCCCCCAGGGAGGGGAGAGAGCAGCGAAGACGCTGACATAGATGAGGCATTCGGTCACTTTTACGGAACGCTGTACTCGGCCAAAGCGTTGCCCGTAACTGGGCCAACCCAATATCTTCACGGCGTGGCTACAGCCAAACTCCTGCCATCCCAGGCAGCTGATCCTGAGGTACCCATCCATTTGGAAGAGGTTATATTTGCAATGCGCGCCTGAAGCTCAATAAATCACCCGGCCGGGATGGATTCCCTTCTGGATTATTTAAAAAGTTCTGTGGGAGGTTAGCCCCTTTCCTGGTGCGTGTTTTTAATTCGGTTGGGTCGTCCCCTAATTCCTCCTTCCCAGCCTCTATGTTGGAGGCCTTAATAACTGTAATCCCTAAGCCTGGGAAGGACTCCCGGCTTTTTGGCTCCTACCGTCCTATATCTTTAGTCAAAGTGGACTTAAACATTTTTACCGGTATCTTAGCGGCCAGACTCTTGCGCCACCTTCCCTGGCTATAAGACCCGGACCAATCTGGCTTTGTTCCTGGGCGACAGTGCTCCGATCATACCAAACGGCTTCTCCACCTAATGGACAGCTCAGAACGCTTTCCGGCAGAACGCTTGATTTTATTGGTTGATGCCGAAAAGGTGTTCGACAGGATCCACTGGCCGTATCTCTGCGCGACGCTGGTCCACTTTGGCCTGTCGGACCGCTTCACTGAGTGGATCTTCCAGAGCTATGCAAACCCATCAGCTGTAGTAAGGATGAATGGGGTGACGTCAGCTCCCATCCATATCTGTAGGGGCACCAGGCAGGGGTGCCCACTATTGCCGCTCATCTTTGCTCTAAACAATGGAGCCGCTGGCCCAAAGAGTCCGTGATGATCCCATCATCAAAGGGGCGCGGTTTGAGAACTCGGAGCACAAACTTTGTCTTTATGCTGATGACGTGGTGGCGACCCTTGGACACCCTCAGGAATCCCTACCAGCATTTTTAGATGAATTGGGTCGGTTTGCGCTTGCCTCGGGCTTTCATATTAACATGCTTAAGTCGCAAGCCCTGAACTTATTGTTAGCGCCAGAGACATTGGAATTCTTAAGCTACCTAGGCTTACGGGTGGCTCCCACTATCTCTGCTTCCAGGCAGCTGAATTATATAGCACTGCTGAAACACGCTCTAGGCTCACTCCGCAAAAGGAGACCACATTCTCTCTCATGGCTTGGCCGGATTGCAGAGGTGAATATGGTGCTGCTCCCCCAGATCCTCTACCTATTCCACACTCTTCCGCTGATGCCCCCCGCTGGTGTGCTCCGTGCATTGCAGCAGGACATTTTGATACTTCATCTGGTGGGACCAGAGGGTGCGGTTGCATCGTGATCTTACCTATTGAGACCCAAGAGACGGGGGGTTGGGTGTTCCCGACTTGTTGGCATACTGGCGGGTGTCTCAGATGAGGGCCCTGGTGGAGTGGTCGCGTCCTGAATCAGAGAAACACTGGCTATTTATGGACAGGTCCCTGGTGGCCCAACCACTGTGGGGGGCCCCTTCCTCTCTCGCAAGGGGCGGCCTCGCAACTTGTACCTCTCAGAAGTGATTGGGCCCATAATGCTAGCTTGGGAAAGTACTGCGACCTCTAGGGGACTCACGACCTTCCCATCCTCCATTACGCCCATTGTACAAAACCCAGATTTCTCAACTGGATTGGACTATGGGGAATTTCGCAATTGGACATCAGAAGCTACCCGCGCCATAGGACATCTTTTTGACCTCTCCGGTTTGAGCCCTTTTGTCGAACTCCGTACTGATTGTGAGCTTCCAGAAACGGAACGCTTCCCGTACTTACAGATACGTCACTGGGTGTTACATGGGGGGGTCCGGGAGGGTGCGGAGAGACTGCTTACACCGTTTGAGAAATGGTTAATTACGAGACATAGCGGCACACGCCTAACTTCCAATCTGTATAAATTTTCCCGAGGCGCCCCAGACATGGGGAAATCCCCCGGCCAACTGCACTGGGAGGGCGAGTTGGGATGAGCCCTTTCACCCAAAGAATGGAAAGATATTTTTTAACCGGTGTGCCGTACGGCCCGCAATATTTCATCTATTTAAACAGCTACTAAGCTGGCCACCTATTGGTATTTAACCCCAGTGAGGCTTCATAGGGGTAACCCTTTATGCAGCCCGCTATGCTGGCGGGCCTGCGGCTTGCCCGGTATTCTCACACACTTACTTTGGGACTGCCCTCTCCTGGAACCATATTGGCGGCAGATCCTAGATGAGGTGATACCCACTTTGACACCAAAATCCCGAGATTTCCGGTGTAGGTCCTCCTGGGCTTACCCAATGCCATCACTTTCCCGCTTACCTCTAGAAGAGGCAAAAAAATAGCACTTACTTTAGGAGCGGCAGTTCAGAATGTCTTAACACACTGGGACTCCACGACCGTCCCTACATGGCTCGGCTGGCTGCATAAACTATGGTCCATTCTAGGGATGGAAAAGATCTCTTTCTTCTTAACCAACCCTGGAGTTTTCTTTCATGATCTCTGGGCGCCCCTTATTGCACTCCTAACTTCCAAATTTACAGAGTTCACCTGTCCCAAATATCTTTGACTCAAGATTAGCGGATCCACCACCCATGTCTGCTTCTACCACTTTCACTACTTAGTAACACTTGGAGTCTGGTCAATAGACTGACATACCCGTTTCTAATTTTGGTCCTCATTGGATCACTTTTAGTGAGGAGGAGGAGGCGGTGGGGGGATGGAGGGGAGGGGGGTTTAGTCCCTATTTTGTTGTTGTTTATGCTTGACATATACGATATTAACGTGCCAGGTTGCAGCCCGATGATTGAAGAGCACAATAGCTCTCCTGTCTTTTTGTGGATAAAACCAATAAAAGAAATGTAAACCAAAAAACAGCTGCCACATCCTGTGTTGCCTACATCCCACCACTACTGCGGCATGCTGGTCGGGATTGTCGGCGTCCTGGGCTATCCCACGGAATCTCCCCATACTTCGAACGAGACAAAGCATCCGCTATGTCATTGTTCACACCTGGCACATGCACTGTTCGCAAGGCCATATCCTGCCATAAGCTGCCCAAAACAAGCAATCTCAGCAATTTCAAGACCTGTTCATCCCTGTCCGACTGGTGATTCACCACTTCTACTACCGCTGTGTTGTCAACTCTGAAGGTTACTTTATTTGTGCGCCCGTTGCCCTCCCCCAGAGTAACCACAACCACCAGGGGGAAGAATTCCAAAAAGGCTATGCACCTGCCTCCCCCACCCATTATAGCGGCCACTGTTCCCCAGACCATCTCCCTTGCCAGTAAAGTCCAAACCTTTGCCCCCTGCCACATCAGAAAAACATAAAAACATTGCACCTCCCAAACCATGTCACCCTCCTGTATCAAAGGGATGCACTTGAAGTTCTGCAGGAAAAACTGTCACAGTCACAAGACTTCTCTCACCCCCGCAGATAAACCCACATGATGATGAGGCGGTCTCCGTCCTGCTAGTGCCCAGCCCAGTCGCCTACAAAACGTCCTCCCTACCCTCACCACTCGACAAGCAAAGTTAAGGCAGCCCCAGAGCACCTGAATCTCCTTCACTGTGACCTTGTTTCCCGACAACATTGTCTCCAGCAGCCCCAACATTTGCTGCTTTTTGTCCACTGGAAAGCGTGCCTCCATCAATTGAGAGTCCAACTCAAATGCCCAAACCAGGACAGAGCCGTGCAGGGCCCCATAATTTTCTCCAGTGCCAACGGCATGCCCAGTTACCTCATGATCTCATTGACACCGTCCATCGCCTTCTAGCAGTCCGTGGAGTCTGAGGTGCCCACACAGAAAAAGTCATCCAGGTAGTGTATTAATCCTTGGTGACCGGTCCGTTCCGAAAACAACCATTGTAGGAACGTACTGAAGCATTCAAAAAGTGCGCCAGACATTGAACAGCCCATCAGTAATGCCTTGTCCACGTACCATTTACCATTAAAATGGACACCCAGGGGAAGGCGTGGCCTGACGGCGGCTAAGATGGCTGCATAGTCCTGAGGCTCGTCAACAAAACGGCCCTGAAATCCGCAACTTGATCCTGCTGCCTCTCCTTCCTAGCTGCGGGACCTGATCGCGGGCGAGCCCCGGAGCCAGCGGAGCCCGCTCCGGTCTTCCTCTGCCCCCGCAAATCGGCGCGGCAGGACTGGACGAGTGGGGCCTTGCTGAGGCCTGTTGCCACTGTAGACTGTGAGAAAAGCCCCGGCCTCGCGTATCGGCGGGGCCGGCTTGAGAGCGAGTACGTCCGCGGCGCACAGCTGTGTTTGAAGGCGGCCAGTTCGGGCCATGGACCGGGGGTCTCCGCTCGACCGCCGCTCCCCCCAGACCCTCCGCAGAGGCCGTGGTGGCGAACCTGATGCTGTGGGCAGTCCCACTGTTAAAACAGCGGGGATCGGGCGGCTGGAGGATTTGAGGCCTCCCTGGCTGGGAGAGGAACGGCGACGTGTGCGGGCCTGGGGGGCACTGGAGGTAGATACAGGCTACGACTCCCCTCCCCCGCCAACCTACCAGGGGGAAGAGAGCATCTGGACATGCCTTTGGACGGTGAAGTAGGCAAGTGAGGGCACCAGTTGCGCCCAGGGCCCGACATCCTTTAGGTGGAGGTACCGGCCAGCTGGCTCTATCCTATTGCGGAGACCTGCCAAGGCTGCATGGATCCTGCAGCGGAGGTTGGCGCTCGTTGGAGTGGGAGGGGTTCTGGAGCCCCCCCCGGGCAGACAACTGAGGCGGAGAGAGCAACGGGGTCCTGAGGGAGCTGCGTGGCGTGTGGCTACCCCGAGTGGGACTAGTGTGGTGCTGTGAGTTGGTGACAAGAGCCCGACACAATGGGACCGGGAGCACAGAGCCGAATTGTAGGGGGCGATGCTGAGGGCTCGGGAGCTCGGAGTGGCACGGCTGGTGCCCCTGGACTTCAATCCAAAAATGTGGCTAAATCCAGGACCTCTGCGGCCGTCCAGCCTAATACTATCGACAAGTACACGGCCCGATGAGCAGAGGGAGTGACGCCGCCCCCGGGAAGGCAGCGGAGGGGTCGGAACTTCCTTGTCCGCCATCATGCTGGCAATACAAACCCTGGGCACAACGCTGGAGTCTAAAATCAATAAGGTGGCCTTCGAACTGGCCTTACAGCGAGCTGACCTTAGTAAGACGTCAGAGAAAGCCTCTCGTAACGCCACGGACATTGGGGAGCTCCAGCACGACACCAAACAGTTGCAACAGCAGGTTCAGCATCTCGCCCACCAGCAGATGCTCACAACGGCGCGGCTGGAAGACCAAGAAGGGAGGGCCTGAAGGACCAATATACGGGTGGTAGGTGTACCAGAAAAAATGGAAGGGCCGAGCATGGACCTATTCTTGGTAGACCTAATCCTACAGTATCTTCAACCTAAGCGGCTGTCCAAGTTCTCTGCGATCGAGCGAGCTCACTGAGCCCCGGTTCCCCTGCCTCCCCCGAGGGCCCCCCCGAGGACTATCATCGCCCGGATTCTGAACTTCAGGGACCGCGACGCCATCCTGCAGGCGACCCGCCAACATGGAGACCTACGGCTGGAGAATGCGGTGATCCGGTTCTTCCCTGATTTCACCCTGAAGGTCCAACAAGAACGTCGCTCGTTTGACGGAGTTAAGAAGGAGCTCTGTGCAAGGGGCCTAAAGTACATGATGTTCTTTCCAGCACACCTTAAGATCCTGGCCAGAGGTAAATCCTTCTTTTTTACATCTCCGGAAGACGCCATGGCGTGGATCGAGGAATCGGATCACCCCTCGCATGGCCCGCGGGAAGAGGGAGGATGGAGAGATACTGGGGACCCGGTCCCCAGCATCGTCGCTGGTTTCAGGGGGTGGCGAACCTCGAGAACGCAGTGCTCCTCGTACACCGGACAGGGTGGGATCGCGCAGTTTATTGGCCTCGCTGGACTTGGGATAATTCGGTAGGGTGAGGCCCAACGAGAGAAACGTGGCTGGACATCGCACCAGGTGGAGGGATCACTGCCTGGGACTGGAAGCTGCTGGGCGATGGTCATGTTGGGACAAGCCGCGAACCGGTGCTGAGATCGAGGCGCCACTGCCATGGCGGCTATGTGGTAACGTATTGGGGGTGAGGGGCGGCATTTGTTGGGGGGAATTGAGTTGTAACATATGTTCGCATCTGGACTTGCAGCTGTGGAGAGGTGAACTATGCTAATAGACTGGGGCCGGGTAGTATCCTCGGACTGGCTTTTTGGTTTCCACTTGTTAATGTTAATGTTAAGCCGTACTTTTTGAGCGCACGGCTACCCCAAAAGGGTGTCCCGGCGCTTTAGCAAAGAGGCCTGAGAGAAACCATGAAACCAAAGGCAGGCAGGCTACAGTCACGATGATTACTTAGTGAAGAGCAAAGTCTTCAGCTCCTTCCTAAAAGCCAGAAGGTTATTCGCTTTCCGGAGAGAAAGTGGAAGCTCGTTCCACAAGCAAGCTGCCACATGTTGGAAGGATCGGCCGCCCATCCGGGCACGTTTGACCGCAGGCACCTCCATTTTGGCCAAGTCAGCTGACCGCAGCATCCTCCGTGGCACATAGAAAGCAATACGCTTCCTAAGATAGTTGGGACCAATGGAATGAAGGGCTTTAAACGCCAATGTAAGGAGTTTAAATCTGATTCTGCCAGAAATCAGTAACCAGTGCAGCTTAGCTAGTAGCGATGAGGCACTGGCTCTCCTAGGCAGGCCATAGATGGCTCTGGCCGCCGAATTCTGGACAATTTGCAGTCTGGATAAAAGATACTTTGGTAGGCCTGCAAAAAGCGCATTTGTATAATCCAGACGAGATCCCACAAGCGCCTGGACTACGTTCCTACGATACTGCAGGGAGAGCAGTGGGAGGAATTTCCTAAGCATCTTAAGGATGCCGAAACATTTCCCTGATAATCCCAGAATGTGTGGACGGAACGAGAGATCATCGTCAAACACAACTCCAAGATTTTTCACTTGAGAAGATGGTTTCTCGGGGGGGAACATGTCCTGGGGCCACCATGTCTTCCAACCAGGATCTGGGGCACAGCCGAAAAAGAGCAGCTCAGACTTGTCTGAGTTGCATTTAAGGCTGTGCCGCTGAAACCATGCAAAGACTGCACTCAAGCAGTCTTTGATTCTGCCGCCGTCGAAGACCACTCCCTTCCTGCAGGTAAACAGGAGCTGGGTGTCATCAGCATATGAGATGACCCGGGCCCCAAACGCCTCCGCTACCTCCGCCAGAGGGGCCATATATCTGTTAAAGATGGTGGGGCTCAGAATGGACCCTTGAGGCACCCCCACCTCCAGCGAAGGCATTTCTGCAGAGAACGGCGGAGCCCAGATCACCTGTCGGCGGTCGGCAAGAAATGATTGGAACCAATCCAACACCGTCCCACGCAGACCTATCTCCCTGAGTCTTAAAAGGAGACCTGCGTGTGGGACGGTGTCGAAAGCCGCCGACAGGTCCAGCATGACTAACATAGCCTTTCCCCCCTGGTCGCGCGTCTCCCTGATGGCGTCGGTTACCTCTACCAGAGCTGTCTCCGTGCTGTAATTCGCACGAAAACCAGACTGGGAGTCATGCAGCAGTTTGTTATTCTCGATAAAGGTGGTAAGAGTATGCTGAACATGTTTCTCCATCACCTTCGCCAGATCAGGGAGGAGGGAGATCGGTCTATGGTTAGCCAGCTGCAGGGGATCTAGCAGAGGCTTTTTGATCAACGGCAGAATAAGTGCATGTTTCCATTGTCGAGGAACCACCCCGGAGCTCAATGATAGATTAAGCAGGGGGTTCAGCAAGCTGTTCACAGCTGAAGCCACCCTGCCCAAACATTTCGCCGGACAGGCGTCCAGAGGGGAGCCAGATTGCAGACGGGATAGCAGCTCGAGCGAAGTTTCACAGGACAGTTGGGGAAAGACAGATAGTATGGGCCCAGACTCTGCCTGTAAGGAAGCTTGAAGCTTCAGATTACCCCCTGAAGCAGCGGCATCGATTGAAGGATCCACAGATGCAAAAGAATCTTGAATCTTTAAGATTTTAGCCACAAAAAAGTCTGCAAGCTGTTTAATCCATTCTTCCGTATGTGAATGTAAACGGGTGCCTGCGACGGGATTAACAAACTCCTTCACAATCCTAAATAGTTCTCGACTCGTATTATCGGCTTTGTCAATTCTCTGCTCGAGATAGTTCTTTTTAGCTTCCGCAATCTGTTTGTGATATGTCTTTATGACATCGCGGTATTTCGTTTTTTCCACAAGATCGTACTTGCGCCGCCCGCGCCTTTCCACCTTTTTACACTCTTGGCGCATCATACGCAGTGTGGAAGAAAACCAAGGAGCGGAGTCATGATGGGGGGTTGTTCTAGCTGACTTCAGTGGAGCCAGCTCCTCGAATCTAGCCTGCATCCAATTCTGGACCACGGTTAGATCAGCTTCTAAGATCCCTGTCAGTTGACACGGATGTTGACTTGTGCCCCTAGGTTTTTCGTTGCCTGGGCGACAGGCGCTCTGCTTGTTGGGGTATGTCAGGCCCGTTTGGCCTGCGAAGCAGGGTAGCAGGGAGGGGGGATCTGGGAGTTGGGGGGGGGACGTCCACATGTTCATTTACAACAGGAAAGTTGAGTTCCGACAAAGTTCTTTTAGTTCCAGAGACACGGTGGTGGGCGGCGGGGAGTGGAGGGGTGTTGATACTCCCCATGCAGTCGATATTGCTTTACATCTATGATGCATAAGTCAAAGGCACAGATGGCTAATGTGTTATCCTGGAATGTTAACGGCTTGCAGAATAAGATTAAACGAACTATGGTGTTGCAATATCTGCATAGACATGGCCCGACATAGTCCTGCTCCAGGAAACACATCTAATAGGGAATCATTATAAGGCCCTCAATAGATTTGGGTACATGCTGAGGGCGCACGACGGCTTTACCACAGGCTCGAGAGGTACTGGGACACTGATTAAAAATTCCCTTCCACTGGTGTTCAGACAACATTGGGTGGATCCCCTACGGCGCTATGCAGCTCTCACTGGACAATGGGAGGGTCTGACCCTTAATATTTGTTCACTCTATGTTCCCCCACGATTACATGGTACTACCCTTCCTGATATTGGGAAACTACTCCTAGATATGCCGGCGGGTATCCTGCTTCTGAGGGGAGACATGAATGAGGTTATGACGGAGGACATGGATAGCGCCGGGACACCTCCTTGCGAGGTAGCTGATCGTGCTCTATAAATATCTGTATTATTATTATTATAGGTCATCGGGCTCGGCAGAGGGAGGGTGAGTCACCTCAGAGACTTTGCGCAGGCGATGGGATTGGTAGATCTCTGGAGGGCACACAACCCCCACACTCGTCAGTATACACATATGTCTGCGGCCCAAGGGTCGGGTTCTAGGCTAGATTACCTATTCACACAGATTGGGGGCATGAACTCTTTTCACGGTGGGAGCCATAAGGCCAGAGGCATCGCGGACCACTCCCCAGTGGAGGTACACCTACTGGGCCCCAGGAGGACTTGGACTGCCGCCCTAGGCTGGACACTTTCATGTTCAAAGACCAAGAGTTTCAGACACAGTTCCGTAAACGGGTGGATCAGTACTTTGCTGATAACGTCGGCTCGGATCAGTCACACAGCATAGTTTGGGAGGCCTACAAGACAGTAGTGAGGGATTCCGTGCAAGCGGAGGCAGGCAAACGTAGGAAGGAGAAAGCGGCACAGATTGACAGACTAGAAACGCAATATCTGGAATTAGAGGGGGACAGGGAGGAAACTCGGGAGCAACAGCAAGAAAGGCATCACAGACTACGACTTTTAGAGAAGGAAATACATGATATGTTGGCGGATCAGGCGCGATCACGTGCGTTAGCGACCCAGCGGCGGGTGTATGAACTAGGGGACAAGGCCAATAAAATGATAGCCTGGCTGGAGAGGAGGGACAGGGAGCGAAACTGGGTGCCAGGGATTAGGACACAGGAGGGACAGCTACAGACCACGAGTGCAGACATAGCGGAAGAGTTCGCTAGCTATTATGAAATGATCTACAGGTCACACACTCAGCGGATGGAACGAGACTGTGAGGATTTTCTGGCCCCCTTAAAGATGTCCTCTTTGGAGGAGACAGACAGAGATATCCTTGACTCTGACAATACAGTAGCGGAAATAGAACATGCTATGAGCGATTTACAAGTCGGGAAAGCACCGGGGCCCAACGGGTTCCCAGCGGAGGCATTTCGATGTGTTGCAAGTAAAATTGCGCCCCATATGCTGCACATGTATGCAGAAGCCCAACAGGTGGTACGATTGGCAAAGGACCTTCACTCAGCTATGATTGTGGTGATCCACAAGTCTGGTAAGCCACAAGACCTATATAGCTCATACAGACCCATATCACTCCTTAATTTCGAGACGAAAGTCCTGGGCAAGATCCTGGCCACCAGGCTGGGAGCGGTGATACAACCCCTGATCCACCCGGATCAGTCGGGCTTTATGCCACATAGGAACACCCGGCTTAACTTGCGACGCCTCTATGGGGTAATACAGATGACATCGGCCCGACCGAACGTCCCGGCGGCCTTGCTATCGCTTGACGCTCATATCGCCTTCGATAGTATAGAATGGCACTATATCAATGCGGTCTTGGCTAAGATAGGGTTTGGGGATAAATTCTGAGCGTGGGTACGATTGTTATACACTGAACCCCTGGCGAGGGTCAGAGTGAACGGATCCTTGTCCAGGGAGTTGAGTGAGGCACGAGGCAGAGCTGCACGCTCTCCCCGACCCTCTTCGCCTTGGCCCTGGAACCTTTGGCGACCTGGGTGCTGGCGGACCCATTGGTGTGGGGAATAGATCTGGGGGTGGCTGGGAAGAACGTATTTCATTATACGCCGACGATGTCCTGCTGTATGTCCAACGTCCTGAGGCTTCCATCCGGAGACTGCTGGAGATCCTCCATAGGTTTGGCGCCTTCTCAGGCTACCGGATTAACTGGAGTAAATCCCTGGGTCATGTACTGGCAGGCCCTACGCCATGCATGATGGATGAGTGCGGTGGACTTGTATGGAAGGAGGTGTTTCGGTATCTGGGGATCTGGATATCGAAGACAGAGGCGGAATATATGCGCCTGAATGTGACGGCTCAATTGGAGCGTCTGCGTGGCGATGTCGTACACTGGAAGACCCTCCCGCTGTCCTTAATGGGCCGCGCGGTCTTATTCAAGATGATGGCTCTCCCTCATCTGCTCTATGCACTGCAGAGCCCGCCGTTCCTGGTGCAGGAGCAGTTCTTTAGAGCGGTCGAATCGGAACAGCGTTTTCTGTTGTGGAGCGGGGGCTGTCCTAGGATAGCTCTCAAGAAGTTACAGAAAGGGGTGTATGAGGGGCGGTTTGCAGTCCCGGACGTCCGCCTGTATTACTGGGCGTTCCAGCTAGTCATTGTTACTGGCTGGGTGTTCGCACCTGTGGAGAAACAGGCGTATAGGGTGGACCGCATGGTCTTCGGAGACGCAACCTACCTGGCTGCCCTCTACCATAGGGGCAGACGCTCTCCCACCTCAGACGAATGCAGTGGTGGAGGTGTGGAAGAAAGCGACGAAATTGCTGGGATGGGGAGCGAAATTGACTGACCAGACCCCCTTATGGGCCGGGAACTTTCTCTCGGCAGTGGCCAAACTGCAAGGCCTTTGCATGGAGCCTTATCGGCATAGATAGACTAAGGGACATCTGGAAAAGAGGTAACATGATGGAATTTGCATCCTTACAGACGGAATTACAGATGGGAACTGGAGAGTTCCTGCATTACCAGCAGCTTAGACATGCCATCCGGGGACAATTGCAGTCGGGGAACCAGCTACCGGAATATGCCCCGCTTGAGGACAGGCTGTTGATGGACCTAATGATAGATAAAGCAATCTCCCTCACCTACAAAAAACTGATCAACAACCTGACTGACCCCCTGGGCCCTCTGAGGGAGAAGTGGGAGACAGACGTAGGGCTACTGGAAGACGACGACTGGAGAGAAGCATTGCAAGGCCCAAGGGAGGTGGCAATTCGGGCTCGGTTCAGGCTGGTCCAGCTTCGTATATTACATCGCTTTTATACCCCACGCATGACACAGCACCGGATAGGCTATGCAGATTCTAAGTTTTGCCTCGGAGGTGGGGGGAAGAGGGCACGTTCTTCCACACATTGTGGGATTGCACCAAGATTAGGGCTTAATGGTCCAGGCTGTCTGATATCATGGCAGAGGTAGTGGGGGCAGAAGTACTGCTAGAGGCTAGATGGCATATCCTGGGGGTAACGAGTGACATTACATGGCCTAAAGGTGACAAGATTTGGTTGGCACTAGCCAGCATGGTTGCAAAACAAAATATAGCATTGCTCTGGGGGAGTGAGGCAATGCCAGTGGGAAAGGGACCTCAATTGGTGCCAAAGGGCGGAAAGAGTAATTTATAAGAGCAGAGGATGCCCAAAGAAATAGGAGAAAGTGTGGGGGCCATGGAGGCAATACAGCGGAGAATCAGTAGTCACCCAGGCAGATTCTGAGTCAGATTAAAAGTTAGAATAGGCCCAGAGTCCTGCTCCCTTCCCGTGGGGGGAGGGGTTGGATGGGTGGCACGGGGGGACTAGACCGGGTATGGTGGGGGGGTGGCATTTCAGTACGCAGTGATATCCATTCACATAAATCCCGCCGGTGTGGGCCCCACACATTCATGGTCAGGGGTGGGAGGGATACAGGAGGTTTGATTTTTCATGCGAGCCGAGATGATGACATGTAATGTAAATGATGATGTCTTTTATGTATAAATGTATTACTACTGCCGAGCACTGTGTGATCTAACTGGAGCATGTTGTATAATAAAAAGAATAAAAAGATCTTTAAAAAAAATAAAATGGACACCCAGAAGATCCAAATCATCGGGATGGACTGGAAGCAACCGGAAAGCCGATGTTATGTCGAACTTTGCCATCACCTCTGTTGTGCCCGCGGTCACTACCAGTGACATGGCTATACCAACTGATGAATATGCCACCGTGGCCTCGCTTTCACCAATGAAATCATTCACCAAGCCCCCTTCTGGCCACAACAAATGTTGAATTAGTCGTAACTGCCCTTGTTCCGCCGTCGGCATCACTCCTATGGGTGACACAATCCAATTTTTTAGAGGCCAATCCTCAAAGGGTCCCGACATGCGGCCCTCCGCCTTCGGCCCCACTCCTATGGGTGACACAATCCAATTTTTTAGAGGCCAATTCTCCAAGGCTCCCGCAATGCGGCCCTCACACACCTCTTTATCCAGCTTTCTTGTACTATGTCTGGGTGCTCTTATGCCGACTTTAAACTGTCTGCCCACCTTCTCGTCCTAGGTCCGTCAAACCCCAGTCGGAACCCCTCTAGAAACCCCCTGTTGCTGCCCCTGCCCTCCCCAAAACAATTTACCAACGCATGTCCGCCTCCGCAACTCGAGCAGACATGCCTACACCTGCAGCACTCCCAAGTGCATACTCCTTTGTTGTAGTCCCAGCAAGCCCGCTTGGATCCTGCCTGTCCTCTTCCTGCGCTACCCACCCCTCGACTGAAAGCCGCTGGCCGTAAATATGGTTTTACCAGCCCCGGCCAGCCTCATCGTATGTTACCATAAGTCTGTGTCCAATTCACCCCAGTTGGCCTCTGGGTCCCACGCCACGCATTCTCTAAACCTCTCTCATATTGGGCCCCGCATGCGTAGCCACCCCCTGTGATCTGGGCCTTCCTGCTCACGTCACTGTCCTTGAACATGACCATGCATCGTTATGACAATTTCTCGCAGTACACACTGGCATGTATGAGGAATGCCACCGTCCAATTCTCTATTGTCAGAGGCACCTTCGGCCCTTTTGCCAACTCAATGTCCACCTCTTTAGACCCTTCTTTTGCCTTCACCCTTCCATATTCATTCTTTAATGGTCAGCATTTAATGTGCGCCCAATGGCTTGGTGCCTCCCATGTAAGGCAGCCGTTTCATTTTCAACTCTTCACTTTCAAATTCAGACTCAGTTCCACCATCCCTTTCCTGTCAAGCGTGCTGTCACCTGTGCTTCCGGACCCTTTAACTGCGTCCTCCGCTGACCCCTTACCAGAGTCATCCATCCCAACTCCCACCTTCATGACATACATACCCCTTCACAACTTACCCCCTTTCCCCCCCTACTGGTCAACCCCCCCACACCCACAGACACCATTAATGGCCGCCACCTCTCCGCCTGCTTACCTGGCGCCAATGATTCCGCCCGCTTTTCCTCTAGCCGACTTGGCAAAGGGGACCAATCTCTCCCCCAAAGCGATGACCGACCCGTGTATCCGCCTGGCATCGCGACACCTGTAAAACACTACGCACAGCATTACTCCCTCGTCCTCCATGTCCAATAATGGTCCCTCCCGCATGCTATCCCCATCATAATCACGTTCCTCCTCCTGTACCCACGGGCGTTCACAGCTGGAGGTGCAGACAGCACCCTCCTCATACTACTCAAAAGTTCGTCCTCAGTGCTCCTCCTTCTGTGATGTTCCCTGGGCCATTGAGGCCCCTTGGGTGTTGGGGCCGGCGAGCCCGCCCTGGGCCTACTTATACCAGCAGGGACTGGATGCCCTGCCGGTACTGGGCACGCCGCGCAAGGCTCCACCGCTACCAGCCCTACCAAGTCTGGGGCCCTGTGTTGCTCCCCCGTCTGAAAAAGAACGGCATGGTCTGGTGTGCTGGGCGTACCTCTCTTCTCCCTTCCCCATGCTCCTCTTACTGCCTGCCCCTAGAGTGCTGGCCTCCCAAGCTCGCCCCACCACACTCAGACCCACCACTCCCCCTCTACCCTTATTCCCCCTCCCCGTCTCTCCCCTCTAATTCAGCCGCACCCCGGCCCAACTTAGCCAAGTCTCATCACTTAAACCCTGTACCCCCGACACCCCCTTCGCCCCCCTTCTATCCCTTCCTTCCAAAAACGCTAGATCCACCCCACAAATCCTCCACCCATGGCACCCATCCAACTGCCCTTGTGGCCCCCAAACCTCCTCTGCCCATGAGGAAAAACTGTTGAGTCCCTCCCAATCCCTCTCACTGCCCTCAGAGTCATAAAAGGGGGGGTACCCCCTTTCTTCCACCTTCCCAGTGCCACTCCCCCTACTAACCCCATCCCCTTCCTGATCTCAGAGCTGCCCCCCAGGCCCTCCCAAGCCTCCCCCCGCTCACCCCCACCCTCCCGGTGGCCCCAGATGCTAAAATTGGCACAGCCTGCAAGTCCCCAACAGGGAAAGACTGCGGGCCTTTCTGGGCGCTTGTAAACCCATAACCGGCTCTCTGCTTCTCTACAGCATGCCTGGGAGACCTATGTGCACCAGGCTTCATTCCCTGCTGTTCATGATCCCCCCGGCGCCCTCGTCCTCCCACCCACCCGCCCTCATCTGCCCGCATCACTCTCGCCTACGAAAGCCAGCACCACAACGGTCAAAGGCCCAGACACCCCTTCAAACCACGGGGCCGCTCTCCTGAGACCGTGGCAGGGAGATGTGAGCCCTGCTCACCTGCCGGGTCCCTCTACTCATACCCAGCAAATGCCGCGGCCTTACCTCCGCTCCCACGATGCGCCTCCAGGACCACGCTCTTACCACTCGCGCACTCACCTTCTCTCTTCCTGCCTTTAGGGGGGGCAAACGAGCCGCGATGGCAGCCACCACCTGAGGCCTCTGGCATGAATAAGTCCAGCCGGCCGGCCCCGCTCAGGAGACGCACAGCTCTTTGGGCTACACCCAATGTAGCCCAAAGACCCCAAAATGGCCTCTATTCGGCCAGCCCCTCCTCCTCCCAATCTGCCCGGGAGGCAGACCTCGTGGTGCTCGGCTGCCCCCCAAACTCCCCTTCTTAACACCCTTCCCAACTGCGTCCCTTTCACCATCAATCATTCCAGTGACGATATTGTATGGTGAATAGAAAGGCTGCAGTTTATTAAACATGGTTTATACCTACATCTCGCAACTTTTTGTTGGTCATTCATAAACATCCATGTAAACTTTACATCAAGCATTGTTCTCCAAGTTTGGTTTTAGTCCTTATATGACAGGCACTATTGACTTCCCTATGCCCGTGGAAAAATTTCTTGAATTAATGTGTTTTTAAAATTTGGAGTTCGCTCCCGTTTTTTTGCTGTGGCAATTTGAACTTGGTTCTGACTCTTGTTCCTGAACTCTGCTTTCCAAATTTGCCCCCTTCTTATCCGTGCTCAGAACAAGGGAGGGTGTCGTGGGGCTGAACCTTGCATTCACACAGTGTTAAGTTGACATGAGCATATTAGAAGTTTAAACACCATTTTTCCTTTCTGCTGCCTTTTGTACACGGCACACACTTTATTAAATGTATAGAGTTTAGCATAGTGTTTTGCTTCACACGAGAATAACATTTTTTTTATATTAGCAGCCTTGCTTGGTAAGCTTAGTCTGAACAGTGAGTTCCGAGGCCTTCAAGGTTATTTCAACACAAAGGTTGTTGTTCGGACTGATCAGCGCACGTTCTAGACATAACACATATGCAGCTGTGCCCACCTCTGAGATTGGCGCGTTTTAATAATGCACTGCCTAGGCATGATTGCACACATTTAGAGAACTTCCGTATGCTGAGAGCTGGTGCAGAATCTGATGTGATCCATTTCTGTTAATACCACAGGTATGGGGCCGCCTTTGTAATCCCAAGAGACCTTCTGTAGATATAAAATAACCTACTAGCAAGGGAGGGTGAAATATAGGTATATTTTAAACCTGTTTCCATTTAGCATTATAACATGCTTTCTCCCTTTGTATTTTATGGAATAGTAACTATGCTGACAATCTTATTTCTGATAATATGTCTGCTTGTATTAGCTAAGATGCTGCGCATGTGAACATGTGTCTTCTTTTACTCCCTGTTTTGGACTGGTATGAGAGTATAACGAAAGAGTGTTCATGTTTTCCACATTGCCTGAGGTAACCTAAGTCGCATGTTCTTGGTTGTATAATCATTGGTATTTTGGAAGAGCCAATGAGACACTGAAGCTAGTCTGGTAGGGGATTTTGGGTAATAAGGTGAGTTTTGGCACACCCTAATTCACTGAGGTCCCAAGTCTCTATGCACAGTTCTGTATAGGAGCAGAATCCCTGCAACAAACTTTCTTAGCTCATGTTGCCCCTTCTAGCAAGGCCTTCGTGTTGTGCGGTTCCAGGCTTTCCTTGCTACCGAGTTCGTGGCCGTCGGTTAGGACAGGCCTTGGCTGCAAGTGCTGTTCCACTTGCCTTGGACCCTTGCTGGCCTCTCTCCTGCTCCTCAGTGCCCCTGCTGTGTGGTTTCCCAAGGACCCTGCGCAAGCATCTCATCTACTCTGTCTATGGCTGTGTGCTGTCATTCGCTCACTCTGTGTCCCTGCTGTGAGGCATCCCAAGGACACTGTGCAAGCAGCTTTCTACCTCTAGTAATTTCCCCTTTTGGATCTTTTTCTGGGTCTCTTCCACCACCCTGCCTACGGTTTAACGACTGGAGGCAGCTCCCCCCTTTACCGCCTCCCTTCACCCTTGCTCAAGAGAAACCCAGTTGCTCCAGGGCCCCAACTATATTAAGTATGAACATGTTTATGCCTACCCCTGTCAGGTGTACCCCATCCTCCAAGTAGTAACCCGGGGACCTCAGATTAATCAGACTGTGCCTCACAAAGCCCCAGCAATTGGCCCTACATATCTTTGCCATTGTAATATTCAATTTCCGTATGGATTTTTTAACCGTGCCTTGGTTCATGGCCCCCTCCATGCCCTGCGTACTATTATTTCAGGCCATATTACCTTTGCCGGCTGATTAACTTAGGTAGTGCAGCAAGTTCCGTCATCATCTTTTCCAGGAGGCTACTCCTCCCTAAGGCTGCTAAATCATTACCCCCTAGAAGAACCACCACAGCATCCGGCGCGTCGCCCTGCTGTAGCGCCCTTCTTACTGCGGGAATCAGCTGGTCCCATTTCATCCCTGATTGTCCCAGCCAGGTCACCTCTGTGTTCCGGAGCCAGATCGCTTTGAATTCACGCCATGCTGCTGTCCACTGTTGCGCCGGGTTATGTAGGAGTGCCCCATGATCCATACTTTCTTGCAACCCGCCGGTGTACCTAGATGATGAGGGGGGCAAAAGACCAAAGCTCAGTAAACTGTGGGGCATACGTAGCATTTGAAAACACTTGATGCCCAGGGCCATACCACCTTGATTTTATCCGCGCTAAACCCTAGGTCTGCCGCAGTGGTTACCGCCCCTATGTGGAAGGAATGCAACCCGAATTCCCTTGACAGAAAGCCCGCTTTATCCAGGAACCTCTGCATTACCGCTATTAACTGAAACCTGCTGAGGCACGACCCATCCCTATATATAAACAACAGTACCCTAGCAGGCCCCCTTGAAGCATATACTCTCTGACGAGGCGTACAGGGCAGCAGGACTTGTCTTTGATACATTCGATCCTGGTGTATTTCCCTTTGCCTGCTTGATCCTTTTTTGATAAGCGTAAATGAATCACCCTGAACCCTGGCCCCAAGCTTACATCTGTCCTACATATGCACGCCGTCGCCAGGTCATCCCTAGCTCGCTGATCCTGTAAGCCCCAAAAAAGGCCAGGGTGAATGCTGCCTTGAATAGCTTTAGCTCCTGCTCTACGTTGCATACCCTGTCTAGCGGGGTGACTGCTTTTTTTAGGACAGCAAAGTCAATTGCCCCCTCTTGTCCTTGGTTATTGGTTGTAATCTACCCCAGCCTTTCAAGGCCATTTTGCAAACCAATGTCCTAGTGGGACACCCCCACCCCCCCCCTGTTGTTAGCTTGGTGTAGTCGGCCAACACGCTCAAGTGTGCTTGGGGCGATGATTTGGTATTCCCCTCTTCGGAAACCCCATTCTATGAATGCTGTTACTTCCTCTTGCCCAATACTCTGAACCCCCATGCCAATTATGTCAATAAAGGTAGCCAAGCACCTACGGTTCTCAGATTTGAGTACCAGTGCATTGACCAACAATGTACTTAATCCGTGTCAACCAAATCCCATAGCTCCTCTGGCACTGGTGTCATCGCTTGGTCCGCATCCGGTGCGAGCTCCCTGAACCTGCCCCACTGAAAACGAGAAATGGAATAAGCTTTTGATTTATCTAAACCCGCTGTGTTTGCTGTCAGCTGGCCTCGACTAGCTTAGGCAATAGTTTCACCACTGCCGGGCATTTTGCTGTTCCCAAGTTGATCGCTTGTACCACTGCATGGTTGTCTGACCATAGGGTTATCTATCTATTGGCCAGTCTGTGGCCCAATATGGTGAAGGCCACTACAATGGGAAATAGTTCCAACAAGGTGATGTTGCCAGTGATCTCCAGCTGGTTGGCCATTCTGCTGCTGCTCATGCCGGGCCCAGGATGGCTCCAAAGCCCTGGCTACCTGCAGCATCAGTGTAGAGCTCTAGCTGATCCATCCGCACACAGGGATCTCGCCACATTAGGGTACCGTTGAACATAGCCAAAAAAGTTTCCCATTGCCCCAGGTCCTCCTTTACTACCTGTGTGAGGCGCACCATGTGGTGCTTCTGTGACAGACCCGTAGTCATCCAGGCCAGGCGCCTGGCAAATGGGCACCCCGCGGGGATCAATCTGGTGGCAAAGTTCAGGTTACTCAGCAGCTGCCGCAGCTCATCTATCATCGCCTTTTTTCTGCTGCCGTAGCTGCAGTATGATCCGGCACAGTTCAGCCACCTTTGCTGTTGGTAGCCTGCATGTCCCAGCCACTGAGTCTAGTTCTATCGTGAGGAAGGATAGCTTGGTGGTCGGGCCTTGAGTCTTGTCCTGCACTATTGGAACTCCTAACTCTTCAGTCAGAGCCATGAAATGGCAGAGGAGGTTCACACACTCATCTGTTCCTGCTTAACCAATGAACAGAAAATCGTTCAAGTAGTGAACCCGCCACCCCTCGGGGTGGCGCGTGCCAAGTTCCCATGCAAGCAAACTGATGAAAGATTCAAAATAAGCACAGGATATTAAACAGCCCATAGGTAAGCATCTGCCATAGTAATAGTTCCTGCCCAGTTGGAAACCTAGAAGGTGGTAACTGTCAGGGTGCACTGTTAACAGGTGAAATGCTGACTTGATATATGTTTTTGCCAGCAGCGCCCCCTTCCCTGCCGGTTTGATTAGATCCACTGCGTCATCCAGGGAGGCAGGAACCACCGAGCAGCTGCTTGTTCTAGCCAATCATTAATGGATTCCCCATGTAATATGACAGGTGATATTTACCCGCTTCCTTCTTAGGTACCATGCCTAACGGCAACAGAACTCTAACTCCCAATTGCCAATCTGCTACTATCCCTACATACTCCAGGGTCACTTATCCATGTTGGAGTTCCACACCGAAAACCAACCACTCCTCCCGACCCATAGGCTAGTCAGACAGTTATCAAACTACGACATACTATCCCTCTTAGGCACTTATAAGCATACCCTGGCCCACCACGTTACACCTACTACAATAATCGAGACTATTAATACTCACCCTCTCGGGACACCCTCCCCAGCACAAGTTATATAAACAAAGCGTACCTCAAACAAGTTCCCATCTCTCAAACTTCTATGACTATCTCCAAAACATCTCCTAAATGCTTGTTATTCAATTGTTGTTCAGCTGTGAAACACGTGGAAGACGTAGCCGATCTCATACTTAAACTTGACCTTGACATCCTTATACTCACTGAATCGTGGCTGAATGAATCCTCATCTACAATTTGTGACATACTAGTCCCCGTCAATCATCACATTTTCAGGCCAGACCATCCAACTCATTCAGGGGGTGGCCTAGCATGTATAGATAGGTCCACACTATGGTTGGAATAATCACAAGCTCTATCACTGCCCTGCTGTAAATACCTTAGGATCAATATCACCACCATTAAAAACTCAACCTTTCTCTTCACACGTTTTTACCACCTTTCTGGAGATAATCAAGCGTTCATCGAACAGATCATAGAGATTATATCCTCTAATGATGAACATAATAAACAGATTTTTCTTGGTGACTTTAACATTCACATGAACAACTCCAGCAACTCTCTTGTAATCAGTATCAAATCCTTCCTCCAGGACCTTAATCATATCCAAACCTGCAACAATCCAACCCATAATAAGGGGCCACCATAGATTTAATTATCACAAAAGAGAATGCCATACAAATTGAATCTATACTACCTTGTGACTGGACCAACCACCACTGCATCACAGTCCTCTTTTCCAAAATAGGAATTACCAGCAAGTGTCAACCTGTGACAACCAAAGATTGAGTTAGAGACACCATCAATATAATGACCCACTCATGATGTCGGCTCCTAGCAACGACATCCTGCTCCCGCCCTTCTCCATGAATGCCACTCATGACCTCCCTAAACACTACACCAATTCCATGTGAACAAAATATGGACATTCTCGTCCCTTTATTTCTAAAGGGAATCCCATCTGGTTCAAGTGAAACCTCAACAAAGAACAGCAACTCCTCAGACTTGCAGAAGGAGCTTGGAGACACACACCCTCCGTGTCCAACATCATCAAACTTATACGACAAAAGTGGAGCACCTATAATGGGTACATCAGGAGGGCCAAATCAGCAATCTTCCAAAATAAACTTGGCATGGCTATTAATCGACCCAAAATTTTTTTTCAAAATCAGACGATCTACAAAAGGGATCCCCCTCCTCAGACAACAAATCACTATCTAACAGGGATACCTTTGCCTCCTGTTGAGAAAACCACAATAATTACCATCAATATTCAGCACACTTTGAAACGTTTAGCATGTAATAAACCCGCCTTACTCCACTCGACCAGTATGAATGCTCAAGAAACCCTCCCCACACTCCCAAAAACAACACCGCCTAGTCTAGCTTTAAAACCTTCAATTAAGATGACATCCTAAAACTTCTGACCTCTCTGAAAAACTCCAACTACTTCAATAATCCTCTTCTTCCCTCCAACCTCCTCAACTAGTATATTCCCTTTCTATTCCCTTTATGAACATTGATAACCAACGCCTCACTCACATAAGGCTCCATAGGTTACTCCTATACTATAAAAACCCAACTCCAACCGGTCCGACCCTAAGGACTGTTGCCCTATCTCCAACATCCCAACACTAGCCAAACTCTTGGAGAAATGCGTGCACTTAACAGCTTCGCAATCACATTGAACAATTTCAACTTCTTGACCAATGCCAATCCGGCTTCCGACCGGGTCATAGCACCGAAACAGCCCTGGTCCTCATTGGCGACGATGCCCTCTGCTAACTTGACCAGAATGAAGCTTGGCTACTAATCCTACTTGACCTGTCATCAATGTTCGACATGGTCAATCATGATACCCTTTTTAACCTATTAGAACACACGATGGGGCTCTCCGGTACTGAGCTACAATGGTTCTCCTCTTTCCTTCACAACTGATCTCAGAGCATTCTAATCAACCACTTTCTTTCCGATCAGCCACCAGAGTTGCTTTGCATATCCCAACGTTCTACTCTCTCCCCGACATTGTTTAATCTATACATGGAGCCCCTAGCCGAAATCCTCAAACTCGCACACATCTCCCACCACATGTATGCAGATGATGCTCAGAGCTACATAAAAATCGCCTCTCCCAACAACATCAATATCTTCAACAACATTCTGGAAAAAATGCAACATTGGTTGACTCTTATCCAACTTCAAACCCAATGCCCTCAAAACCGAATTCCTCTTGATCTCACAGCCCATCATAGGTTCTAGCATTAAAGACAGGCTCCCATATCTCACTGCCTTGAACTGTCCTCCACTCATCATTGACTCCGCAAAATCCTTATTTATTAACTTGGGCAATCTACAACCAATCCTTCTCCGGAACTGGTCTCAAAACCTGGAAACTTCTCCCTCCGAAGATGAAATGCAACCCATCTACATCCATCTTCAGGAAATAAGTCAAATCTCTACTATGCAACAAAGTCCTCTCACATTGAAGATAAACCTCCCTCGCCTCATGAACATCACTTTCCTGCTTGTCTGCCATGGTGCCTTGCCACGCCTTTGTTTCTTCCACCGTGACACACATTGCATCTCCTGCATTATCCTGCCATTTACACATCTTGGTGAAACATGTCGGACTTTACCCATGCCTATATGTTACAATGTGCACTTCTCACCATTTGCTTAAGCACATTTTTATCAGCATGATTTATTTAGATGTTGCTTTTGTATACTGTCTACTGTCTTGTATTATACCTTCCTCAATATTCTTCTAAAGTACTATGTCGCCTGAAAGGGTCTTGTTCGCACTATATAAAACTCTAAATAAAGAAATAAACAGGAATAGTGAGGGTCGATAGCGCAGAAAGAGTCCAAATTCCTTCTCCAGTACTGGTTCAACCCTATACTTACAAGAATGGACTCCAACTCCACGCTATATCTTCTTTAACAAGGCAACAGATATTTGCCACTGTATGTGAATAGAAGCTAAATCAAATCAAATCAATCATCAACATAATTCACAGTTTAAGATCAGTCAATGATGAGAATTTTAAGTAGGTTTTTAAAAGTTTATTCTCTTTAAGAGATTAGTAAAATCTTTTTATTTGTCTTTTTATTCAAATTAGTAAATCAGATAATCCGTTTACAGAAAATATCAAGTAAAAAAATATGGTTAGTCATCAAAAATGCAAGGGGGCACATGTTTGAAACTATTTTGCCTTAGCAAAATTCTGCCATTTACGAATGCAAAATAGCCTTACCAAATGCATGAAAAGCATTTACAGGCCAAACCTTGGTAATCGCTAAAATAGCGATTCCTTAATTTGCAAATCCAAATTGTGAATCACAAATTCTGATTCGCAATTAGGTAATCGCAACGTACATGTATGAACCATTCTTAATTTGTGAATGAGTTCAAATGTGCAATTTTGCACGTGCAAAATACCACCAATTCAAACCAGGTGGTAACCAGGTGCAAGCTATTTAAACAGGCCAAGAGGGCCACAAAATGTTTCAATGGCAGCATTCTACGTCATAGCTAGGCGAATGAAGATTCAAGCAGCAGTACAGAGAAGGAGGAGGAGACAAGAGCGCGTTTTTAGAACGTGTGTCACATTGTTTGGGCAGACAGAGGATGACATATATGATAAATATATATTAAATTCAGCTATAATCTTAGACTTCATAGCTGAACTGCATCCACTACTTTGGCATCCAACTCGCAGGACCAATGCCATACCCACACATGTGCAGGTCCTATGTTCACTAAGCCTCCTAGCATCGGGGAGTAACCAGGGAGTATTAGCAGCAGCAGGAGGGGTTTCTTAAAGTCCTCTGTCGTGCTTTTTCAATGCGTTCCAGGACGCTATGTTGCAGAGGATACACCAGTATATCAGGTTTCCCACAACACTGCAGGAATTGCAGCAGACTAAATTTACCAGATAGCTCAATTCCTCCATGTAATTGGGTGCATTGATGCGACGCAGTAGCTATATGTCCTCCCTCAGGCAATGAGTATGTTTACAGGAACGGAAAATCATATTATTCATTGAACATACAAATCATATGCAATGCCTCACACATAATCGCAGACATAGTGGCACGATATCCAGGTAGTATGAGAGAGAAACTTCCTAGGCAATTATATCAATACAAATCAAAAATAGACAATATAAAACAGGGAAAAGTAGACAAGAAAATCATGTAGAAAATATGGTATATTTAATATTCAAAATAAAAACATATATTTAAAAACATTGATTCTACATTGATCATTCATTTCATTACTATTTAATACAATATACACAAATGTGTGCAGGTGGCAGTCTTTATCATTAACATCTATCAACGCGCGTTTCGGCGTAATGAAAACGCCTTCTTCATGGCAAAGCTACTGATTATACCTAAGAAACATAATAAAAAACATTGGTTTTTATTATGTTTCTGTTTTTTGTATTGATATAATTGTTTAGGAAGTTTCTCTCTCATATTACATTACCCTGCCCTAGGAATTGAGATATATTCCCTTTTCAGGGGGTCCTTGTTTATTGCAACTACGATATCCAGGTAGTACACAGGATTCATTCATCTTTAGACACAAGGGACACGTCTCCTTGGGGGTGAATTTAGAGGATACCTGTTAGATAAATGTAAGTGACACAGTCTTACAAACCTTCTAGATATGGAGGCACGTCATGGTGAGTAAACTATTGCCTTTTCCCCTGTAGGTGACAGCACATATGCTGTGTGTTCCTTCATTCTCACCCCATACCTAAATCCAACTACTCCAAGCGAGCAGTGGTACAATTATGCGCACAAGACTACACGCAATGTGAGTAGGTTCCACTGCCTACATAAGAGTGGAGGTGCACTGCAGTACAGGCATGAGATATGCTGTAAAATTGTGGCCACTTGTGCCATATTGCACAACATTGAGACTTCAAAAGCCATTGGACCTACCTGATCCAGACACAGATAAGGAGGATGGGCCTTGTAGGGTACAGCAATCTGAAAACAGATCAAGGGCAGCGGAGGGCCAACAACATCATGCGGAAATAACACCAAACTATATTTAGGGTGAGTAATGATGAGACAATGCACTTCATGACGTGTCTGCTACTGTGTTTTATTCACCTTAAGCTCAAGTAAACTGTTTGCACACAGCCCTTATCATGTTACATGTGTGATAATGTGTTCATCAATATGGAATTTCAAATAAACATGCACAACAGTCAGCATTGAGTATCACTTGCAACGGGTTACCTCACCCATTGGCATGTCTCACTCAAATCCTCATCTATTTCTTATGAGCATGCACAGCGCTTTTTTTTTAATGCAGTTTTATAGAGCGCAAACTCGACCCAAAGGTTTTGGAGCGCTTTACATGAGCACCAGTTACGTTACACAAGGACACATTCATTTCTTTGGTAGGCACAGGGAGATTAAGTGATTTGCCCAGAATCACAGGATGTGGAGTCGACCCGAGGCTCGAACCTTGGTTTCCCAGCTCCAAAGTTGGTCAGTGTGTACACTGGCCTCCTTTGATGAAACCTCAGACACTGTACCTTGCTCCGCACTTCGCCATCTGGTCTCTGGTCACTAGGTCACTAGGGCAGTGATGCTGCTGAGGCTGGAGTCCTCCTCACTGTCCTCTGCACCCAGTACACTCATCCCAGCTATTGTAGCTGTCTGTAATTGTTCAACAGCACTGGTGACTGCACCAGTCCCCTGGCTAAATCAGAACTGCAGTGGGCCTTTTCCACCTGCATGGCCACAGTGTGTCTGGTCAGCTGTGGCATTGCTCAGACGGTTGACTGCCCTGATGTAACAATCCAAACGGGCCAATAGGTGGTGACTTTGTCTGCGCTGGGAGGTATGCTCACTCTGTATGGTGTTACAGAGGTCCGTGAAGGCATCTGTTATGTCCTTGAGGTTTTCAGCATTTGCCCTATGGCCAGAGGTGTGTGGAGCTCACAGACTTGCACTAATGGAATTCCACAGAGTTGCATGAAAACTCTGTGGCATTCCGCGGAGTTTCCCGAGCAGGCAGAGTTTCCCCACTCACCCACATGCGGAGTTCCACGAGCAGAATCAAAAACTGTGTGGTGATGGCGGCACACGTGTTAGAAAATGTTCACTAATGTAAAAAAAGTAAACTGAGTTAGATCATTTTGGGTGCCAGGAAAAAAGTCTTATCCGGCCGGTGGGGACTATTACTTATACTGAAAAAATATGGGAGTGCAGGGACTGCCTGCACTGTTTCCGAAGGCACTCCAGTGGGAGAATACACTCCTGAGTATTGGTATCCTAATAAGGTTTCGCACGTTACACATAAACGTAGTCTGTTGTAATCCTTATTTGTTGAAGGTTTTATTTACTCGATGAGTCACATATTATTTCATCATAGTGACTTATTCGTGCAACGATATATCAATTGTATTTATTCACAATGTCCAATGATCAATGCCTCTTCCCTATGCATTTCGGGCGAAGCCCTTCGTCAGGGGATAGCAAAGGATCTGTGGATAAACATATTAGTGTCAGGACTAATGGCACTTGTGATTCAAAAAACGTAGTATATCTACTAAAATGTCCCTGTGGATTGCCTTATGTAGGCAAAACCGAACGAAAGATTAAAGTTCGCTTGACAGAACATAAAAGCACCATCAGAAACAAATCAACTAAAGCACCCTTGGCAGCTCACTTCAGTACACACCAACATAACGTGAGCCAACTGAGGTTCCTTGTATTGGAGGTTGTCCCACTGAGGAATGGTGTTGATAACAGAAAAGTATTACTCCAGAGGGAAACCGTCTGGATCAAGAGACTTGATGCCTGCCAACCTAAGGGACTCAATGACAGACTGGAATATAGCTGTTTCCTATAAAGTGCCGTTGTCTCAATGTACATATTCCCTCTTCCACTTTTCTACTCTCTAATGTTCATATTCTATATTTCTGTCCTACAATGTTTACGCTATTACCTTCATGGCTCACTTCTCTTTTTGTCTACTCTTTCAACCACTTGTTATCCAACCTTTACCCTCCTTCATCATTTTACCATCACTTCACCCTCTTCACCTTCTCACATCTCATTATCTCGTATTGTTGTTTTACATTTATTGTGTAACTATTCTATGATTCACTTCTTCTTTTGTCTACTTATTGTCTTTTAGTCTTTATCCTCCTCATTGTTACCCTATTTATTGTCTCACCATCACATTACCTTCCTGGTAACCCTCCTTCCTACCTGTGGTTCCCTTCGCATTCTCCATTTTTTACAGTGATTACCCATGTTCCACTTTTTTGACTTATTCCGTTGTTCTCAATATGCACTTTGTATACATGTTTCTTTTGAAGTTATTTATTGAGCATTAATAATGTGATTGACCATTCCAAGATGGCCGCTATAGTTGATTAACACTGGTTTCCGTGTTGATACGTTGATTAATGCATTTCTTGCGTTGGTTTCCACGCACAGTTCTAGTTAACATAGTAGAGCATTATGCTATGGCTTACATCGTGTTTTGAATGGTCTTTATTTTTACTTATGATTATCGGCATGCCCTTCGTGTCGTTTACCTTCACGGGAGTCCGTTTTCTATTTTTAGTTTCCTAATCGGGTATTTACTTCCGCGTTTCACTCCGACCTCATACTAACAGTCGGCAGCCCCGCATGTCGTGTGTTGCTGTTTACATCTATTGGTAAGCACTTTCCCGAACTGTCACTTTCACGTTACTTTCAATTTTTTCTTTTACTGTCCCGTTTTTAATGCACGTTAGTTTGTGATGTTCTAGTTGGTATTATGCTCCGTTTGGCCGGTTCACTCGCATTTTCACTTCTATTCAGTTTGCACTCAATGGGCACATTAACAACGGTTTCCCCACCAGTATTTCGGACTCGTTTATTTTCACATCACGCACTTGGAGAACTCTCTCACTTCTTTTAGCATTGGAACAAGCATGTTTGGGTTAACCCGTTTTTTCTGTTGTCCAGATTACTTTGTTTACCTCGTGGTAGCGAGCTACCCTTTCCTGACACTAATATGTTTATCCACAGATCCTTTGCTATCCCCTGACGAAGGGCTCCGCCCGAAATGCATAGGGAAGAGGCATTGATCATTGGACATTGTGAATAAATACAATTGATATATTGTTGCACGAATAAGTCACTATGATGAAATAATATGTGACTCATCGAGTAAATAAAACCTTCAACAAATAAGGATTACAACAGACTACGTTTATGTGTAACGTGCGAAACCTTATTAGGATACCAATACTCAGGAGTGTATTCTCCCACTGGAGTGCCTTCGGAAACAGTGCAGGCAGTCCCTGCACTCCCATATTTTTTGAGTTCCACGAGCAGGCAGGGTTGCCCCACTCGCCCACACCTAATATTAGAGCAAGTTGAGTACTCTCACATGACAATAGTAAACCAATAATTGCCACAAAAAATACACCAAACTTATTTACTGTAATGAAACATCTCCAACTCCTAGGTTACAGGGAGGGTTGTGTTACTCAATACACTCAAACGTCACCTATACCCTACAGATAGACACCCTACGTGATGTTTCTGTTCTGGGCACTGGACATGTTCCATATACCCATTTGATGCACTTAACCCTGCTCGGCAGTCTCCTGGGCTTCACTTATTCTGGTCAGGATCCAGATGCGCTGCACTGCATGTGGATCTGTAATAAACTCACTTGCTCTACAGTTACCCTGCTTAAAACCCACTGGAGCTGCACTTACACTGCTTAAACCCAACCCTAGTTGCACTTACACGGCTCAAGATCTGCCATCTCTGAACACATTTGCCCAACAACCACCACACTGCCCTTAATGTGCATAATATAGTTGCACCATTGATGTGATCCTTCTGTGCTAAACGTACCGTGCTTCCTTCTGAAGTGCTCTAGACTACCTGTCCTCAGGAACTCAAGGGTTGGATTTGGATCTCAGGACAGGTTCTCCTTCTGTTGGGGCGCTAGAGAGCGGGAGCCTAGGGCAGGTCCTACTTTCTTTGGAACCCAGGGGCAGGCATCAGGAGGACAGTGCATGCCCCCCTTCCTCATGAACATCAGGAAGCAGGAGCATAGGACGGGCTGTCCTTGCACTGCAGTTACATTTGATCGCCGAGCACAGAACTGCAGGTCAAGAGCGAAGCTTCAGTGGCAGCACGCGCTGGGCCATGGTGCACACACATGTGCAAACAGTGAGTACATGCATACAAAATCAGAGTGCATGGCCTTACACACAAACACACAAACCCACAGCTAGTGAGCACACCATCTCATACATACATACAGACATACATAGAAACACAAACACAGCAGTCACATACTGTTACATACAGAAACGGAACCATTGAGTGCATGCATGCACACACACACAAGCACTCTTTTGAAACATAAGAAGCCCTGAGGAAAGTCAATGAAATGAAAAGTGAAAAGCATACTATGCTGTTAAACTTGCAGAACATTTTAGCTCTGAAGGCCACAACTTTTGGTCTCTTCTCTAGTTACCGTACTCATACATGATTACATGTATTAGTTCTCCAATGCATGCGTACCACTGCCACCTCCCGGGCTCATAAGTCTGAAACTCTCCACTCAGCTCTCTACCAGACATCATGGGAGTATTATAGGTCATCCCCGTGGCGGCATGACCAGAAATGTAGAGAGAGCATGAGTATAGGAGGGATGTATGACGTTACAACGCATACTTTTACTCCGCATACCATTACAACGCGGTATTCACAACGCATACCGTTACAACGCATAGCGCTTTGGGGTGCTGGATAGTGGTAAGTATAATTTACTATTCTAACTCCAGTCCCCGTGGACCCTAGGGAAGGTGTTGGATAGTAAATTAAACTTACCTCTTATCCTAGAGCGCCCCCCAGCGCAATGCGTTGTAATGGTATGCGTTGTAATGCCTGCGTTGTAGTGGTAGTGCGTTGTAAAAATTGCGTTGTAACAGGTGAATACCGTATAGGAGCACTACGTGATACCACTTCCAGGTGGTACAGCCAAAAGACTAGAATGCCTACTGCAGTGTCACCAATTCGAGTGGTGGGGGCTGGTAAACTCAGATACACATCATAGGCAGAGTTTTCTCCAAACTCAGCCCTCCAAGCATAGTGAAGAGTGACAAAAACTCTGTGAACTCCGCCGCCGGAGCAGAGTTTACCGCCCACCCCTACCCATGGCCCTCATCCAATATGTTGGTTAACTCCCTGATACTGTCCTTAATGTTCACCATGTGGCTTTCCGGAGACACCAGCTGGGTTTGTGTTGAAAGCATTTGTCTTAATTGCCGGCGCTGCACCTTCACAATGGTGCCCTCCAGACCGACAAAGACAGAAGAGCCCTCTTCTGCCTCAGAAGCATGGTATGCTCTTGCTCTGCGTCTCCTTCGATAGGTGTTTTGCAGTGATGCAAGTGGGACTGGTTACTTTGGGTCTGTGTCTGCTCCGCTGGCATCAAAGGCAGATCTTCCTGAGTGTCATTGCCTTCTAATTCGAACTCAGGTAGTGGAGACACGTTGTACCTGTGTGTAGTTGGTGCAGGTGTTGTTGGCATTGTGGTGACTGTATCTTCTTCCCTTGCCTGTGCTTGGGTCTGCACTGGCTAACGTGTTGCTGTGCTGCCAGCCTGTAGCGCTAGTGTATCTGTGAATGTGACATTACTACTTCAGTATTTTGTGTGTACATCTGTTTGACACTGTGAGTTTAAATACAAAATTGATTTCATTTTGAAAAACACAGTGTGTTCATTGGTCACTTGCATGTAGTACTCAACTCCACCTATGCTGCTAGCACTTGTCTGATCTTTTTGCATCTTGTGTCCTTGACTACATCTTACATGATGCATTGCTGGGTGGTAGCCAAGAAGTGGTCTGGAGTGGGATTTAAAAAACATTTTACTGGCCTTACTAAGAGTTCAGTGTGTGACTTATAGGAGGCAAGTTTACTTAAACGTGCATCTTACCTTAGTTGGTGGTGGGGGCAGCTGAGGTATTGATGTCCTTGACACCACTGATGGACTCAGGCAGTAGGGTCGACTCCACCAATTTGTCAAGGGGTATTGACACAGGCTGGGTAGATGGTCCTCTGCCTGACTTCCTGGCGTCAGTACCCTGCTTGAAACCATCTCAATCAATCAAGAAAATTTGTAAAGCGGGCTACTCACCCGTGGGGGTCTCAAGGCACTTGGGGGGGGGTTGCTACTGCTCGAACAGCCAGGTCTTGAGTTGCTTCCTGAAGGAGAGATGGTCCTGGGTCAGCCGGAGGTGGGTGGGGAGGGAGTTCCACGTCTTGGCTGCCAGATAGGAGAAGGATCTTCCTCCGGCGGTGGTTTTGCAGATTCGTGGGACGGTGGCGAGGGCGAGGCTGGCGGAGTGGAGCTGGAGGATTGGTGTGTAGAGGCGGTTGTTGAGGTATATGGGGCCCGCGCCGTGGAGAGCCTTGTGTGCGTGGGTGAGGAGTCGGAACGTGATTCTCTTGCTGACGGGGAGCCAGTGCAGATCTTTCAGGTGGGCGGAGATGTGGCTGTGACGGGGGATGTCCAGGATGAGTCTTGCCGAGGCGTTCTGTATGCGCTGTAGTCTTTTCTTGGGGGGGGGGGGGGTACAAAAGGGGGTGGTGATGGACGATGGATTTAGGCCCAGATCTCTGTACTGGGGTGAATGTATGACATTGTTCTGCATTCTGTTCATCAACTGTGGTTTTTGCATTTGTCACCCCGATTCGGATGGGTATGCTTAGACGTGAGTCCCATGCTCTCCACACCACTGGATTCAAGCAAGCCGGGCTAAAGACGGCAGGAATGCCAGAAACAGGTCCTCGGAAGCTTGTTTCCGGTCCAGGGAAGGCATGGCTTGGCAGTTCGGGCTGGACTGTTCCCATGAGGCACAGGGTCAGACTGATTTGCATATGGCCATGTCTGGACTGGGGTGGTGTGGAGTGCAAAAAAACGATGGATTTAGGCCCAGATCTCTGTACTGGGGTGAATGTATGACATTGTTCTGCATTCTGTTCATCAACTGTGGTTTTTGCAGTAGTCTTTTCTGGAGCTTGGCTGTGGTTCCGGCGTAGAGGGTGTTTCCGTAGTCCAGGCGGCTGGTGACGAGGGCCTGGGTGACCGTCTTCCTGGTTGCGGTGGGGATCCATCTGAAGATCTTTCGGAGCATGCGCCGGGTGTTAAAACAGGATGATAAGACGGCGTTGACTTGCTTGGTCATCGTGAGGGAGGAGTCCAGGATGAAGCCCAGGTTGCGTGCGTGGTCTGTGTGCTTGGGGGCGGTGCCCAGGGCCGGTGGCCACCAGGAGTCATTCCAGGCAGAGGGGGATGGTCCCAGGATGAGGACCTCCGTCTTGTCTGAGTTCAGTTTCAGACGTCTGAGCTTCATCCATTCCGTGACTTCTTTTATTCCTTCCTGGAGGCTGGCTCTGGTGGTGTCCGGGTCGTTGGTGAGGGAGAGGATCAGCTGGGTGTCGTCGGCATAGGAGATGATGTTGAGGTTGTGTTTGCGTGCGATGGCTGCGAGGGGGCTCATGTAGACGTTGAAGAGGGTGGGGCTGAGAGAGGATCCTTGTGGAACGCCGCACATGAATTCGGTAGCCACGGAACGGAACGGAACGGAGGGAGGCGGACTCTCTGTGTTCTTCCGGCGAGGAACGAGATGATCCACTCCAGGGCCGCGCCTTGGATTCCGATGTCGCTGAGGCATTGTATCAGGGTGCGGTGGCATACCATGTCGAAGGCTGCTGAGAGGTCCAGGAGGATGAAGGCGGTAGTTTCCCCCCTGTCGAGCATGGACCTGATGTCGTCGGTAGCTGCGATGAGGGCGGTCTCGGTGCTATGGTTTGCTCAGAAACCGGACTGCGACGGGTCGAGGGATCCATTTGTTTCGAGGAAGGCGGAGAGTTGCTTGTTGACCATCTTCTCGATGACTTTGGCAGGAAAAGGGAGGAGCGAGATGGGTCGAAGGTTCTTGGGGTCCGCGGTTGGTTTTTTCAGGAGGGCGCTGAGCTCGGCATGTTTCTAGCTCTCCGGGAAGGTGGCGGATGCGAAGGAGCTGTTGATGATGTCCCGGAGTTGGGGTGCGATGATGGAGTCGGCTTTGTTGAAGATGTGGTGTGGGCAGGTGTCTGTTGGGGAGCCGGAGTGGATGGTGTTCATTGTGCGGGTGGTGTCTTCGGTGATGACCGAGGTCCAGGTGCAGAGGGTGGTGGTTGGGTGCGCTGGTTCGGTGGTTGGGTACGTGGTCTGTGCGCCGAAGCTGTCGTGATTGTCGGCGAGCTTGCGGTGAAAGAACGAGGCGAGTGAGTCACAGAGGTCTTGCGAGGGTGTGATGTAGTTGTTGCAGGCGCTGGGGTTGGAGAGCTCTTTAACGATGTTGAAGAGTTCCTTGCTGTTGTGGGTGTTGTTGCCCAGTCGTTGTTTGTAAGTAGTTCTTTTGGTGGTGCGGATTAGTTGGTGGTGCTTGCGGGTGGCGTTCTTGAGGGCTGTCATGTTTTCTGTTGTCTGATCCTGGCGCCAGGTTTTCTCGAGGGAGCAGCAGGTTTTCTTTGAGTTTGTGAGGTCGTCGGTGAACCATGTGGCTTTCTTGCTGCCGGGTCTTCTGGGTGGTTTCTTCAGTGGTGCGAGTTCATCTGTGCAGCTGGCGGGCCATTGTGCGAGGTTGCGGGCTGCTTCGTTGGGGTCCGTCGTGATGGTGGGAGGGTTCTGGCTGAGGGAGGTGGTGAGCTGGTCGGCGGTGATCTTGCTCCAGCTTCTGCGGGGGGCCTGTTGCGGGTGGTGGTGGGTCGTGGCTTTCCTGAAGGAGAAATGGATGCAGCTGTGGTCTGTCCAGTGGAGTCCGGTGGAGTGGCTGAAGGAGATGTGTTTGCTGGAGGAGAAGATGGGGTCAAGCGTGTGCGAGGTTGTCCAGCAGGGTGGTGGTTTTGCTGTCATCGTTGTTCTCCAGGTGGAAGTTCAGGTCCCCTAGGAGGATGTAGTCTGTGGAGGTGAGGGCGTGCAGGCTGACGAAGTCTGCGATGGCTTCGCTGAATTGTGTGCGTGGCCCCGGGGGTCTGTAGATTAGGGTGCCATTGAGGGTGGTCTTGGGGTCGGTGTGTATCTGGAAGTGAAGGTGTTCGGCGGCTGTGAGGGTGTCTTCCGAGCTGGTCGTGATGCGGATGGTGTTTCTGTGGACGATGGCGATGCCTCCTCCGGTTTGGTTGGTGCGGTCCCTCCGGGTGATCTTGTAGCCGTCCAGGATGGCTATGGCGATGTCGGGGGCTGAGGAGGCATTCATCCAGGTTTCTGTGAGGAAGGCGACGTCTGGTGCTGTAGTGTCCAGGAGGTTCCAGGGATAAGGGCATCTCCCTTATCCACAAGTCATACCAGCACTTGTGAATTTCTTCTATGGAGCGTTGTGTGACCCCTACTGTGCTGATTTTTTCTTGGATGTCCAGCCAGGTTTTTCTTTTCTAAGACTCTGGTACATGGAGGGAGTTCTTACCACACAGTTTACCGCTGCTCTAGACCACTTCCTCTATTAGGACCTCCAATTCTTTTTCACTGAGTTGTAATGTTATTTTCTGACCTCCAGCTTCCTTTGCATTCTCCTGGGATGCCATGCTGAAAATTTGCGCCTGCTTTGCACTGTGGATGTGATCCTGAGAGTTGAGCTCATGCTTTCAGCCTCCTACATAGACTCAGACTCTCTGCAGCAGCGTGGAAAGCCTCACTTCCTGATTGTGAGGTCTTCATGCTGCTCCAAAGGGCAGCATTTATAATTAGTGATTACCTAATTGCAATTCTCTAATTGCGACCCTCGCAAATAGGTATTAGCTATTTGTGAATGCGAAGTTTGGTTAATCGTAATTTGTTGGTGATTTTTTTACATACATCACATTTAGCAATTACCTATTTGTGATTCAGTAAAAATTGTAAATTGGCAATTGTAAATGTGATTTTCATACATGTGGCCCAAAATAACAAGTGTGTCCCATAAAGGAATTAAACCGTACTCTATCTATAAGAAACCTGACCTAAAAGAACCCATAAAGAGTTCCTGGAAAAGAGCAAGATCAAAGGAGCACCAAATGGATTCAGAAATAACTAGTTGAACTACCCATAAAGAGTAGTTCTTGAAACTCAGCCAAGTCTCATGTCTCCAAAGTCATTGTCAGAGAGTTGCAGTAGCAAAACTGTACAGGAAAAAATCTCAATCAGGAAAATATGGAAACATGCAGCAGTAGTTACACCTGTCAGGGTAAAAGGATACAAAATTGTCACTTTCAAAGTGTCAGGCAGCAGCAATCACCGTCTGCAGTAGCTCACAGCAAATAGCTCTGGGTGCAAAGGAAAAAAACGGAGGGACGCCGTTAAAGGGTAGAAGCTGAAAGGCTAATGGTGATAACTAAATAGAAACATGCACTCATATAAAATACATGAGATCATGCTAACAACAAATTTGTGGCTCTAGTCACTCCCATCCAATGGAAGACATGTTCCAGTGGTGAGCAGATTTGTTCTCCATTTCCCACGGCAAACACCTGGGGTTAACAATCCACTATCAATTTGTATCCGACAGTACTAAACATTAATATAACTTGGAATGTCTCAGCTTGGTTCCCAGGACAGACTATTGCAGTGTCTATTCTATCATTTACTCAATGTTTAACTGAGGAACAATGAACTAAACTAAAGACAGAAACATTTGCTTGCAGAGCTCTGGTTAAGTAACGGTTAGGCATATTACCAAGCAATAGAGATAATTATCGCTATTGCTTGGTTAGCGCGAAAAAATTATCGCCGAGCTGCGGCGATTTTTATCGCAGATAAACCTTGGTATTACCAAGGTTTATGGCAAATGCGATAAAAATCGGCTGAAATGCATGAATATCGCTGAAAAGTCAGCGATATTCATGCATTAGCGAGCTAATGCTCTTAGCCATGTTATCCACCTCCCATTGGATAACATGGCTAAGAACTGCTCAGGGCAGGTGTTAAGCGTGAATATCTCCAAAAGTTGGTAATAGGAGATAGCGATGTTAGCGACTGTTTCCAGTCGCTAACATCTTGCCACGCCCACTTTGCATGTCATTAGTGATAAATATCACTGACATGCAAAGTGGGGCCCAAGATGGTCGCTATCTCCTACTAGCTGTCGCTAACTGGTGTTAGCGACAGCTAGGTAATAGGGAGATAATGTTATCTCCGCTTTCTTGGCTTTTAAAGCCAAAAAGGCGGAGATAAACCCCCTTGATAATATGCCCCGGTATTCCCATTTCGTATAAGCAAATGCACAAGTCTCTATTCAGTATTATATGAATGTGTGATAAAATAAGAAGTTCAGGTTAGATCATCGAGAATATGTAGCTTAAGAATTTAATACATTTTATAAACTCGGCACATTCTGCAGTTATGACAAAATCAAAGCAAGTCACATTAAAGAAAAGCTATCAAATGCATTTGTGCATGGTTCAGCATTTTCTAAAGAACATTTATTTCCTAAAAAGAAGTCCAGTTGAGGCCTACTAGGAAAAATGAATGCCTGGTGCAATTTGCACATTTTGTCAACTTGCCATTTTAAAATGCGTTTTCATGTTTATACCTAAGGCAAGTTAGGACTGTTGTTAATTAATTTTAAATGCACATGTTCTACTCTTACATGGTATACAGGGTTTTTACACCTGTCAGAAATGCAAAATTTGTAAATTAAGTAATAATATGTTTGAGCATCATGTTTTGCATAGTGGGGACATTAAAGAACCTCAAACCCATAACATAAAACACTGATTATATGGTATATGGCCTGGTATGCCTGTGCAAAAAAATTGACATTGGGAGTTCGATTCCATTGAAGAAAATAGTATTGGAACGCATGCGTGCCATACAAAATGTGAATCTACGCTATCGAGTTGCTAGGCACTTTAGGGATAGTGACAATAGCAACCGTTATCTTTTATAGTTTTTGAGAAACTGCTACGTGGGTTGAACATAATTTGTGTAAATTAGCTGTATCAGTTTCATACTGTTTTTGCTGAATCACCCATGTACTGATATTTATTTAAGATGCACTCCAAGATGAGGCCCATCTGTCACCACTAGACTGTAGTTCTAACCTTCATCACTTTTTTTGCTCTTTGTGCTTACTGAATGTGAAGTTTACTGGTAGATTACTACCCTTCAGCAAGGTTGTATGGTCGAAATGCGCTGAGTAATTTCTCATCAAACAAATGAATCACTTGACCAATTGCAGCTTTGGAGTGCGGGTTTTTCTTGTCAAATAGATAGATAGATAGATAGATAGATAGATAGATAGATAGATATGCACTTTATTTTTAAAGAAGTTAATCATTTAAAATATATTATTTTAATTCATTACATTTTCATTTTAAAATGTAATGTAACATAAATACAGATTTTTATGTTATAATTAAAATGTTATTATATTTAAATTAGTTTTATAAAAAACTTATCTGTGAGCCCTTAAAATTCACATTGCTACACCTTTATAGTATCCATCCCTAGGCCCTAAAAACTTCTTTCAACTCAAGGCCAGACGGGGGAACCAAAGCAGCCCTGGCGAAAATGCTTAAACCAGCCCCACTCCCTTCATCTCCTCTCTCTTTCTCCATCCATCCATTCTCTCCCTTCTGCTCTCCTCTCTCTCTTCTCCCTCTCTGATCACTTCTTCCATACTTTCCCCCTCCGTCAATAATCCCTAAAAATACATTTGTAATCCGTTTGCTATTTAATAAAATGAAAACCATTAACCCAAATTTCAGTTTATTTTTTTAATGAATTACTTATTATTTAATAATAATTCATATTGAGTAAAATTATTCTAAAATACTTTTTTTTTAATAATTATTCAATTGTAATTGTAATTTTAAAACGCAAAAAATAATGACTTATTTATTAAATTTGAGCTTTCTTATTTAATTTTAAAGAGATTTACTTAATAAATATTTACATTTAATAATATTGAAATAAAAATAGTATTGTGGCCTAGCGAGCCGTAATGTGGGAAGTGAGCTAGGAGAGCTCCGTACAGCCCGCTCTACTATCCTCCCTTATCCTACTTCCCCGGTCTCTTCCCCTACCTGACTGGAGTCCTGCAACCATCGTGCCCACAGACGGTCACGATCACTAAGTCCTGGAGGGCTCCACGCTCAAGAGGGAATGCTACCGGCGGGGGCCCGGACCGAGCCTGTTTCTCTGGTGACTGGGCGGCTGGTGGCGGAGGTGTGCACACTAGACCGCGCAGGGGCCTTGCCGCGCTCGGATGCTGGGGCGCGGCCTCTGTGCCGGGCTGTTTTGAAGGTCTTCTGGAGTGCGGCGGATTTTGCCCAAGCCTGGGATCGGATGCAAGGCCCCCCTGCCTGCCCCCGCGGCAGTTACGTGCCGCAGATAGCGGCTTGAGGTCTTGCTGTGGTGCTGGTGCTCCCCCCCCCCGTGGTGAGGACCCGCATCGGTGGCAATTTTGGGCCGCGCGGGCCCTGGTGGGGGGGCACAGAAGGATTTCCTAGTGCCCTGGGAGTGCTGAAAGTGCTCCTTCACCGCCCTTTGCCCCCTGAAGCCTCCTGTGCCTGGATCGGCGGCCTTGTCGGGCCGCGTGCGGGGCTGTGATAGCCTTACCATTGAGACAGAGCTCCTGGGCCCTGCTGGCACCTGATGTGGGGTCTGCTGGACCTGCCCCCGTGCCGCTGATGGAGGCCTGATCTACGCAAGGCGGGCAGGAATAGAGTCGAGCATGGTCCCGGGTCCCGTGGGGGCTTACTGGCCGCTTACTTCTCCCCCCTCGCTGGCGGAGTGGTGGGCTTACCTTGGTGGTCAATCGGACCATGTCGGCCTGCTGCAGGCATCGTGTGGATGCTGGAGTGACGGCAAGGATACCAGCTGTGAGGATCTTGGAGGTGCTGTGGTGAGGCTGCCTTGTACCTCCGGCTGGGGTGGGGTGCCCTGAGTGGTTTCTGTGAGCTGCACAGCTGTGTCCCTTGGTGGTGTAGAGTTCCAGCGCATCCCCACGTCTCGCTCTGCTGTCCACCTGGTGCTTGGTGACCTGGCCACATTGACCGGAGAGGACTTCCCAGGTCGGACACTGGGCCTGTGAGGTGGGTCAATTGACACTTTATTAGAACGGTGCGACTCCTTACTCCCCCATGACGTTCTGGGGACCCATCTTCTCTGGATAGAGTCGCGCAAAGGGCGGACGCAACACTCTCTAGCCCACAGGGCCCTTTAGCGTTTGCCATGACGAGGGGCCGGCCGGGTGGAGGGGTCCTCCAAGCAAAGCATGATAGATAAGTTTACCGGCCCTGGGGCCTCTGCTTTGGCATCTGGGGGGGCATCTAGTGATTTGCCTGATAATGCTGCCCTCATGGCCGCCATCACCCAGTCGAGGGATGCCTTAGATGTCAAAATTGGAGCAGTGAGGTCGGACGTCATGCTGTTACGCCAGGATTTACACAATGCAGTGGCACGGATAACGGAGACGGAAACGAGGATCTCTGGAGTGGAGGATCTGGTGAAGACCCTACAGAAGCTAGTGGCCTCCCTGGAGATGGTCCAGCGTGGGCTGGCATCCTGTGTGGAAGATGCGGAAGGGAGGGCCCGCCGCAACAATCTAAGCTTTGTTGGATTCCCGGAGGGATGCGAGGAGGGGGACATGGAGCGGTTCCTCACCCAGTGGCTCGAGAGTTAGCTCCCTCCGGGGTCCTTGTCTGCATGCTTTGAGGTGGAGCTCGCCCATAGGGAGCTTACCCAGAAGCCCCCTCCTGGCGCTCGACCAAGACCTGTCATTGCAAAGTTATTGAACTATCACAATAGAGCCATTATACTGAAACAGGCTAGGGCCAAGGAACCATTGCTGTTTAATAATGCCCGTATCCTGATATTCCCAGACTATGCTAAACTGGTTCAGCAACGATACCAATCCTTTATGGCAGCAAAGCCCCGTCTTCGAGAGCTCAAGCTACCATATGCCCTACTATATCCTGCCAGACTGCGGGTGGTTTATTACTCTCTCACCCATTTTTTCGATACACCAGAGGAGGTCTTTCAATGGACAGATGAGACTGTGCGTCTGCGTCCACACCCTGCCCTGCGTGGATTCAGAATCTTCATCAAGTAAGATGCTGCGCAAACAACCCGCGCAGAAGTGTAAAGCCAACAGGTGCTCCAGGTCCAGGCGAAGATCATTGTCAGGTGACGCCTCGTCCCGGGTGGCATCGGCTCAGCGTCTACCTACCACTCTGAACTAACTCATGGGGAATGTTATGATTCACTGATTTCTTTTCCTGTTTGCCTTGACCGGGGAAGCACGATTGAGGGCCGTTACTCCTGTTGCGCATCTGCGGGTGGGGAAAGGGCCAGCTGACAATGGGTTGTAAGTTGGGGATCCATTGGCGCGCGGAGGGGGGACCCCTGTTGGGGTTTGCCACGTACGCTCGCCGCGACAGGTACTTCATTGTTTGTGAGGTATTGGGTGGGGGGGTTTGTTTTTGGTTGGGTTGGGCGATTGGGGGGTGTTGTTGTTTGATCGCACTAGCCTACATCGACTCAAGGTCGTCTTGTCCAGTCCACAAGGTCTTGCCTGGTACACGCCCATGTTCTGCACTGTCTCAGGACGGGCCCCCTTAATGATAGGCGGGTTCCCTTGGGGACCCTACACGTATTGTGTTGGAATGTTCAGGGGGAGCTGGACAAAATGAAGCGTGGTGCAATACTTAAACAGGCAAAGCGCTTACATGCCGACATTCTCCTGCTCCAGGAAACGCATCTGATGGGGAATAAGGTACTCTGTTTTCAATGTTTTGTATACGTGCACGTTTATCCCTCCAGCTTTGTAGAGGGGTTGCAATCCTGATCCATAGAAGGGTCCTGTACACACACGTGAAAGTATGGAGGGATGTACAGGGCAGGTATCTGTTCCTTCAGGGGACGATAGGGACGGAACCCATAGTCCTGGGTAGTGTTTATGCCCCCGCCCTTTTCCTGGGGCATGGTTGACAGGCGCATGACACTGCTGACAGACATACCGGATGGGCCCATCGTTGTAGGGGGAGATTGGAACGATGTCTTAGACCTGGTTGGGGATCGTTGGCGGCCTGGTGGCCCATTGGCTACAGGTGGGCCTACGAAGCTGCATACACTAGTGTTAGGTCAGTATTGGATAGACCCCTGGCGTCGCCTGCATGGGATGACACAGGGCTACCCATATTTGTTGGCCGTTCATGGCTCCTTTTTGCACCTTGATTACATCTTCGTCCCCCATGCCCTGGGACACAGGGTAATTGCCGTTGATATTCTCCCACGTGGACTGTCGGACTACTCACCGATTACCCTTTCATTAAATATGGGTCGAACACAGCAGCCATTTCGGTGGCATCTTTCGGTGTGGAACCTTCAGAGGGAGGACTATCGAGAGCATATGAGAGACGCCATTGATCAATTTTTGTCACTTAATGTGGGGACGGTGGAGGGGGCTGATTGCCTGTGGGAGGCGATAAAACCCACGCTTCGAGGGGTAGATATATCATATTGCGCAGCGGCCCTCAGATTACATAGGGAGACTCTTGTTCAGGTGGAGGCTAGGCTTCTGACATTGGAGTCCCGAAGCAGGGAGTGCGCCGACCGCGGTGCTCACCACCAACTTCTTTTGATGCAACAGGAATATGCGTATATTCTGCTGGATGAAGCCCGACAGGCATGGCTGGCGACCCGCAGCAGAATTTATCAATGGGGGGACAAATCCAGCAAATTGTTGCATAGGTTGTGCCAGCGGTTGTTGTACTCCCAGGTCTACCAGGTGTTTTGGGTCCGGATGGGTCAGCTCTCACTGACCCCTCTATGATTGCTGACAGCTTTGCCATGTACTATGCGGACCTCTATGCCCCTAGGGAGTGCCTCCTCAATGGGATGGTAGGTAGATTCCTCGACGATCTACCGCCTAAGGCCCTCTCTGACGAGGTGCGTGAGGAGCTGGATCTCCCGCTCACCGAGGAGGAGCTGGGTGCGGCGCTGGGTGAGATGCAGCCTGGAAAGGTCCCGGGCCGAATGGCTTCCCATGCAAGTTTTTTAAACGTTATTTTCTACAATTGGGACCTAATTTCCGTAGAGTGGTTGAGGAGGCCAGGGAGCGGGGTTGTATGCCACAGGACTGGAGCCATGCCGAGATTGTAGTGTTCCACAAGCCCGGAAGACCCCCGGAACAACATGCAACTTATCGCCCCATATCCCTCCTTAATGTGGAGGCCAAGGTGTTACTCTTTTTTCTTACAAATATCGATAGGACGGGACCGTGCCTACTACGCATAATGCAAATATTTGGGGAGACGTCAGGTCTGTTTATGAACCCTCATAAATCTACACTGTGGGTCTTGGTGGTAGGGGCGGGCCCCGGCCCCTGGGCCTCCTCCGTCCAGGTAGCCACTGGGGGGCTGAAGTATCTGGGAGTGTTTTTATCTGATTCGCCAGTCGTCTCTTGGGAACAAAATCTGGCCCCTGTACGGTGAACAGGTGCGGGAAGATCTTAAAACTTGGTCCCACATGCCGCTTTCAATATATGGCCAATCGGCCATCTTTAAAATGGTGTCCCTTCCCCGCCTCCTGTATAAGGTACAAAACCATCCCTACCCAACACAGCCTTGAGTCAATTTCTATGGGCTGGCGGCATGGCAAGGGTAGCTCTACGGACTTGCTTACAGTCCACGTATTGTGGGGGACTGGCAACCTCTGATATCCTACCCTATTACCTACCCTCTCATCTCCTGGTCCTAAATGAGTGGTGGTATGGTGATAGGGCTGATCCAGCCTATGCGGTCGAGAGGTGCTGTATGGGGGATAACACTCTGCACACTATATTGTACTCTGCGCCACTGCGTAACTCCCTACCACCGGATATAAAGCTGATATTTCAACTATCGTGACAGGCGTTGAGACGGACAGTGTGGTGGAAAAGATTGACTAGGGAGACTCCCCTCTGGTCGAATGGGCAACTTCTGCAGGTGGCGCTGATATCCGGTTTTGGGAGCTGGGACCATATTGGCATCTCCACTCTTGGGGGCGTTATGTGGGGACCAGTTTTGAAGTCTACTACTATATTATTTGAAATTATTTATTTTTAGATATTTTATTTTTTTAATTACATTAAATATTTTTTACATAATTTGAAAAAAAAAAGAATTTTTAATATTGAAATTGTAATATTTTTTTTATTCAATATTTTTTGTAATTCATATATATTTTATATATCAGGCTATGATATCCTATGGAAGGAAATTCAAGTTACTGGTAAGTACAGTTAAATTAACTTTTCAGGAATAGTAGTGAGCTAAAAGATGCAGCACTGAGGTCTCTCCTGATAACAGGTGAGTAAATCGGAATTCGTAGTTCGGCTGATTTTAGAGGAATATTTTTAAGTTCCAAAACTCTACACTTAGAAAAATTTCCAAGTGAAACCAGTCAATGTTAGCCTATGGAAGGAAATTCAAGTTATTGTAAGTATGGTTAGAATTACTTTTCAGGATCAGTAGTGCGCTCAAAGATGCAGCACTGACGTTTCTTGTGATAACAGGCGAGTAAATTGGAATTCGTATTACGGCAGAATTTACAGGAATATTTTGCTCAATAGTGAAGTAAGGGGGCGGGGCCTGAGATAACATGTGTGCAAACACGCCCGGTGGCGCGTTTTAGATTGGGGAATTAATTCCTCTTCAATCCTAAGGTCCCCTGTGAGCCAACTAGCCACTAGGTACCTCCAGTATGCGCCAGGCAGCTGTGTTGCAGAGAGGTGTTCAAAGGGCACGCCCCATTTTTACAACACTCTGCAACACAGCTCCGTGGCACTTACTGGAGATACTGTTGGACTAGTTGCCCCCTAGGGGACCTCTGGATTGAACAGGAATTAATTCCCCAACTTAAAACGCGCCTCAGGGCATGTTTGCACTCACATCACCTCAAGCCCCGCCCCCTACCTTCACCACTGTGCAAACGCACCCTGTAGAGTGTCCTAAGTTGGGGGATTAAGTACCCTTGCATACTGGGGGTCCCTGGGGGCCAACCAGCCCACCAGGAATCTCCAGTATGCGCCAGGGGGCTGCATTGCAGAGAGGTGTAATGAGGCCATGACACTTTTTACACCTCTCTGCAGCGCAGCCCCCAGGCGCGTTTGCAGAGGGGGAACTAATTCCCCTTGCATACTGGGGGTCAATGGGGCCAACTAGCCCACCTGGAACCTCCAGTATGCGCCAGAGAGGTGTAAAATAATTACTTTGCCCCGGGGTTGGCGGTCCCCGGGACAGTGCCCCTGGATTTGGTCGCCCCGGGGAGTAATTTGAAAAAAAGCAGACTGTTTTAACAAAAAGGGTGATCTGCGAACTGAACTCTACCTCTCTGCCAAATTTGGTGTAAATCCGTTCAACCGTTCGGGCTGTAGCCTTGGCTAAAGGTCCTATATATATATTTTTTAGATATTTTGTTTTTTTAATTACATTATATATTTTAAATATTAAGTTAAAAAAATTGTAAAAAAATTTGAAATTCTAAGATTTTTTTTATTTTAATTTTTTTAAACATATTCATATTATTGTTTTTTTCACAATTTTTTATTGTGACTCGCGCACCCAAAGTGGACCTTTCTCGAACACAGCGCCGAACCTAGATGCCATTTTAGGATTGTTGTGCAGGATCCACGTAGGGTGTGCGTTGGGTGCGTGTTTTTCCTTCACGATTGCTATGCCACCGGTACGCGACTTCTGGTGCATACTCGATACATACGTATTCCGTTACACGACCTCATGCGCTTCCGCGTGACGCCGTATACGTTTTGAACACGGTAGGTGCGGGACTCCAGCGAAATTTTTTAATGTCTAAAAACATATAGGTGAAACTCTGGTCTAGGTACATAGATGATTTGTTTTTTGTTTGGGATGGGACTGAGACTGAGGTGAGAGATTTTATACATATGCTTAACAACAACAATCTCAATATCCAGTTTACCAGCACCATTAGTATGCAGTCCGTTGTGTTCCTGGACGTTGAAATATATGTTCAGGGAGGCACTCTCCAAACTAAACTGTACCGTAAGCCCACGGCAGGGAACACGTTGTTGCATGCGGATAGCCATCATCCTGCACATCTGATACGCAGCATCCCCTACGGGGAAATGCTTCGTGTCAGAGGAATTTGCAGCAGCGAAGAGCAATGCCGTGTGGCACAATCACAGTGTAGGGATCGTTTCCTGCAACGAGGCTACAAACCAGCCATCATAGACAATGCTATTGCTAGGGCCAATAGGACAAATAGGTTGGAACTCCTAGGCTTAGGAGATGTAAATCAACCAGCTGTCCCCGCCAGTGGATTTGATGAAGAAACCAGATTAATTATTGGGTTCAGTAACCAACATAGAACAATTCAAAAGATAATTAAAGACAATTGGTCACTGATCTCAAATGATCCTATATTAGGCACCACAATGGCAAAATACCCTAGCATCACGTACCGAAAGGCACGATCTATGAAAGACAGTTTGGTATCCAGTAGCCCAGAGGTCATGACAGGCTCATGGCTAGATGACAGCAAGGGATTTTTGCGTTGTTCCACCTGCAAAGCATGCAAGCATGGGGTGAGCAAAAGTGAGGTAGTCACTCCTCTATCTCCATCTCCCATTAAGATCAAACAAAAATTGAACTGCAAAACAGAGTTTGCGGTCTATGTTTTGGAATGCCCATGCGGGCTCAGATATGTAGGCAGCACTAGACCTCAGGTCCATAAGCGGATCTTACAACATCTGCGTGCGATTGCGCATGCTGATCCTACATACCCTGTAGCTAGTCATTTTGAGCTAACACATGGGAAGGATGCCTCGACTTTGCGATATTTTGTTATAGACTGTGTTCCCCCCCAAAGGAGAGGTGGTGACAGGGAGGCCTTACTTAGGAAGTTGAAGACCCGTTATATAATATCCCTCGACACTAAGGCACCTCAGGGTCTTAACATGGGAGAGGACTGTTACACCCATCTATAACATTCATATGCCCTTGCTGTCTATACATTGCACTTTAACCTCAATGAATTATACTTGTCCTGTAATTCCAACTTAAAACCGATAACCGTTGAGGCTATTTTAATAACATGAACCCTGGACCCTCGCTTTTTTGACCTGTGTTTTTAAATCTTTAAAGAAATAATGATTTAAAATTTCTTATTGCACTTTTTCACTTTATGGTAGCACTTTACAGCCATCTAACATGTAACGTACGTGATACTGCATATCTGCACAAATGATTTAAAACTGATAACCCCAGTACTTAGCAGCCCACTTGGGCAGCATATCTATCTATGTTATGTTTGAAATGATGATAACCATGACATATGGCCCGTTTTATATAAACTACACGTACTCACTATCTAATTAATGTTTGAATTAGTCAAACTCTCGAGTACTTCCTGTAGTGAACTTTTAACGATAACATAATTATTTATAATTATTTATTGGCTTTTAACTTTTGTACATTATGAAGTTTATTTATTAGCCATGCCATGAAATCATTTATTGTAATGCATTTCAAACAATGTGGTTGTTTTCTTTGTGCAACAAATGCATTTATGCAGTGATTTTACAAAAGTTTGTAACTTTATTGAAAGTTGAGTATGTTTTCGCTTTCTATTACATGTGATGGCACTACTTGCACTACTTGCACTTTAAAAGGGGTGGTCATCCCTCGTGACGTTGTCATGTGATCAGGGCTATCTCTAGCCGAAACGCGTCATGGCGGATTGGTGCTGGGCTGAACTTTAAATAAAATCAAATTGCACCACGTTGGGTCTCGCTGGTTCCTGTTTGTCAGTGTGGCTGACTGCGCTGCGCTGCTTTCGCTGGGAACTGGACATACCTCATATATATATATATATATATATATATATATATATATATATATATATATATATATATATATGGATTTATTATAAATATGAAGGCCATACATCATCTGAACTAAACATAAAAATAATATTCTTTTAGTTTAAATAGAGTTAAATTACTTTTAAATGCAATTTGGCGAAGTCGCGCTGGGTGCGAGCTGCGTGTGCGCACCCTATGCGGATCCATGTGACCAGAAAAAAAGAGATTTGATTGGTTCATAACACTTCCTATTCTAACTATTGAAGGACCCCACCCATTTCAATCATTCTTCTTAGACCTTCTTTGGAGCAACAACTCTACTAGGAAGAACCTAATTTGTTGCTGTTTGGAGACCTGATTTTCATTTTTGTTAAAGAACAATGGCTAATGGACAACAAGAATCATCTGATTCTGAACAATACAACAATGAAGAATTTCTACCGGAGCCTGCACGTCCTGAGAGATACAGTTCCTTTGATGGACATTTTTTACATTTCCTGCAGGACTAAAAAAAGTGAACGCTACCAAGGTCACTTGTAAAATATGCAAAGTCGTACTCTCACGTGGCGATCCAATTAAAAAGTATTCTTGCAGGACCGCAAGCATGCTTAAACATTTAAAAAGTTTACATCCCGTCAATCTACACATGCGAGGAGTGCCGAAGACTCAGAGAAAATCCAGCACCAGCAGTAGCAAGGAACATCTGGACATACGTCCACAATTGGCCAATGCAAAAATACACTGCATTAAGTGTAATAGGCTGCTGTACTATGGAGAGCAGTCTGTGGACTTGGTTTGCCGGGCTTTAGAAAATCATCGGTGCTAGGTTTTTTTTGTTTTATCCCCAGAAGTTCAATGTTTTGTTGCTCCAGTTCTCTTTTTTTCTTTAAAAAAATACAGAAAAATCGTTCAGAAAAACACTACAAAAATATTTAAAAAAAAGAAAAAAACAGTTCTTTTCAGAACTAACTTGTGTGGTTAAAAAAAGAGCTATATTTGTATGATAGAGTGTGAAAGTTTGGTTGAATGTATGCATACTGGATAATTGACTGAAAGAACGCATTTGTGGTGTATGGTGAATGTATAAGTGCAGAACTATAAGGAAGTGCTGCAGCATGACACTGTAAGCTCTTTAGCTGCAGAGTGCTGTGGTACATCCGAAGCACAGGCATGCAACATATGTACATAAACATGTTGCAAGTCTGTGCTTCCTTCTGCACTTCTGCTTAAACTGCAGCCATGTGGTGACACAGGAACCCTTGCACCATGGTGGAAGGATGTCAGTGTCGTGTGGTGTTTGTTTTTGTGCAAAATGTCACACCTTCTGCACAAAAACAATAATTGAAGGCATTTTTCTCCTTCTGCTGTGCATTTTAGCATAGATTCAAAGAGAAAAAATGAGGAGAAATTACAATAATTCTCCTTGTTGTGCCTTGCTACAGCAATTGGAGGAGGCTGCAGCATTCACACACATGTCCAGATTTATATTTTCTGATAAATCTGGAGATGTGTCTTGTTCTATAAGTGTTCTGTGAAAACACGCACAGTAACACTTATAGAACGCCTTTTTTATGCAAAGTTGTATGTGTGATGAGGTCGTATTTACATGGAAAAGAAAAGGTACACAGACTGCCTTTTCCTCTCTTTGTAAATATGAAAGAGTGTCTTGCGCTATAACTATGTTACAAAAGTGATATATTGTTGGTACACAATGCTTCTAAATTTGCCCTATAAGTGCTTAGGTATTGGCAGACTGTTACAATAACAACATATTGCTAGTTAATTGCTTGAAAAATTGCATGAGAGTGATAGCAGGTAAGCACAGACTTATGTCTGCAAAGATGCTCAAAGAAGAATGATTGAAATGACTGCGGTTCTTCAATGGGTACAATAGGAAATATTATGAACCAATCAAATCTTTTTTTTCAGGTCACACAATATCCTATGACAGTGAGATTCCAAAACTATATTGGTATAAACTGGGTGTGTTCAAGACTGTATTAATACTTTGTAGCTTCTTTCAGATCTGTTTGCATAGTATATAAAGAAATTAATTTGTACTAGGATTAATAGTTAGGCCAATCCTTAACCATACGAGTAACAAGTACAGTAATTTCAGTACTGCAAACAGTAAAGAAGATAAATGTATAAGTACTTACGTTTTGGCAAACTGATATGACACAATTATACATTAGTGAAGGGAAGGGATGGGGCCTGATGTGACATGTGCAAACACACTCAGTGACGTGTTTTAAGTTAAGGAGTTTTGTCTGTTTTAATCCTGAAAGTACCTTGGCCCTACTAGCCCACCATGTCTCTCTATTAAATAGCATATAGGTGTGTTGCAGCGAGGTGTTCTGAAGCTGTGTCCTATTTTACACCTCTTTGCAATGCAACTCTATCAGTCATTTTCTGCTCATATATGGTGGGTTAATTGGCCCCCAGTGGCACTCAGTATTCATGTTAACTTTATCCTGTAACTTAAAAAGCCCACAGAGTATCTTTCCACACATATCAACTCCCTCCATCTCCCCTTTCTTCACCTGTGTGCAAACACAGACCATTGTGTATTTCAATACTTGCTTTATGTAGCTGAAAGGGTCACTATGTCATTGCAAGAGCAGTAACAGGGTGTTTGCTGGAGTGTATGGATACTGACTGGGGAATTGTAGGCCTGAAACACAAGTGAAAATGTGGTTATACCACTACATGCATAGTGCATAGGAGTTTAAAGCAGTCCATGTCCTAAGGCCTAGCTCACTGCATGAGTACATAGATTGGTTGAGTTTTACTTTAGTGAATGGATTAGTACATGGTACTGAAAGAGTCACTATGGGATTGCAAGAGCAGTTTATGATGAGTAGACCAGTGCACAGCGGTTTAGTCGAAGGTTGCTGTTGGGTACTGAGTTTAGTAGGTGCTCCCCTGGTGTCGGCTCCCTCCCGACAGACGAGTATACCTTGAGTATCTAGGGTGCGTTCAATTCACTTTGCCACAAGGGCATTTCAGTAGGTAGACGGCATTGTTCGTGTCACAGGTAGCTGCATTCATGTGACCTTGCTTTATGTTAAAGACTCGCCGGAGTTTAGTTTCACCGCTACTAAGTTTGCGACCCAGCCGTGCCGAGACCACGGCACCCTGAACTTTAACGGAGACTGTGTTACCGCTTCTAACTTCCATTGTGAGTATCGCTTTCAGCTTTTGATCATTTAGGCCCGTTTTAGACTTTGTCAGTCTTTTCTATCTAGCGGCTTAACATTACGCTCACTACCTCTATTTTCCGTTTCAGCTCCGGCACTTTCGGATCTAAAAACCTGCAGATCCCAGTAAGTCCCGTTCTCTTATTGGAGAACAACACATTTCGCCGTATTGCATGACCTTCAAACTCTGCTCACGTTTTCCCTCACCACACACTTTTTCACTTGGGATACATCGGTTAAACATCATTGTATTGTACAGTTTGTATTTGTTTATGACATGAGGTGCTTAAACAGTACATCTAAGTTATGTCGTTCCTTGTAGATATGCTCCCAGATGAAGGGCGGTTGCCCGAAATGCATTGGAGCTGGAATGAACCATGGTATGAAAATGAATACAATTACTAATATAACATCGTGAATATGAAGAAATAAATTTGGACTTTACAATCTTCAACTCAGCGTCACTAATATTTTTCGAGAATTAATTGAGGAATTATTCCCGCAAAGAGTGCCCCCAGGGATACTATCAATTTCCAATTGAACGCACTCTAGATATTGCAAGAGCAGTCACAGGATGTTTGCTGAACTGCATGGATACTGACTGGGGAATTGTAGGCCTGAAACACAAGTGAAAAGGTGGTTAGACCACTACATGCATAGTGCATAGGAGTTTAAAGCAGTCCATGTCCTAAGGGCTAGCTCGCATAAGAAGAGTACATAGATACTGACTGAATGATTAGAGTACTACAAAGAGATACACTTGTTCAGGTGCCCAAGGTTAAAAGAGCTAGAATGGGGGGGAGATCATTGCGGTTCCTGGCTGCTCGACTGTGGAATGGATTGCCCACTAAGATGCGCCTGGAAGTCTCAAAAGTGGTATTCCGCAAAGAACTAAAAACCCTCTTCTTCCCTAGAGGACACCTTTAGAGTCAGAGTAGGAGGTGAGGGGTCGCCTGGGGCTGTTTGTGAGCCGTCATACTAGCGCAGGGACACACTGTTAGTGTAACCAGGCGCTTTATAAATTCAGCTTACTTACTTACTACTTACTAGCCCAAAACCTACTTAATTTTGATTGGCTGCAAACTCTTCAACCAGGAAGTGTTGGCAGCCATCTTGGGACTCAGTTCGACCGAGTCCCACAAAAAAATCTAAAAAAAAAAAGGGGGGGGGACAGGGTAGAAACACCCTGAACCCCTATTCCTCTTGGGCAAAAAATGCATTTTAAAGAAAATTTCAGCTGAATTCGCATATCTTCCTGAAAAGAAATTTTAAACGAAGATCGGGCTCCTGCACTTTGTTCATTATCCACCTCGGTGGGTCAGATCCCAGGGGCATTTTTTTATAATAGAGGGGGTGCACACCCCTCCCTCCCAGGGATCACTATTGCCCTGGGGACAACCAACTCCAGGGGTTCAGAGTTTTATAAATGGAGGGCCTCTTGGACCCCCCAGGGACCACCACCTCCCCGGGGCTTTAGCCAAAAGTAATGCGAGGGACTGCACAGCCCCACCGCAGACCTAGGGACCAACACCTCCCCAGGGCAAATTAATACAATAAAGGAGACTGCACAGCCCCCTCCTGGAGGCAATAATGGCCCTGGGGACCGCCAGCACCCAGGGCTGGCCCCTGCAATGTCCTGAGGTGCCCACCACCGGACCTTTGCTGTTTTCTATGCCTTCTCCCACAAAGTCATAGCAAACACTGCTCTGCTTCATGCAAGAAAGAGCTTGTAAAATGCTCTCACTTATAGGAGGAGGAGCAGAATTGTTTTTATACAGAGGGAGCTGCATGCCATGAGGCCCCCCTCCCATGTTTAAACTGCTTGTAAAAGGAGGCCAGGCCCCTGGGGATGGGGTCCCTGGGGGCCTAAAACAGCCAAGGGAGTGAGGCCACGTGGCCCCCTTCCCCATTCTTAAAATACCTAGCCCCTGGTGATTGGGTCATCGGGGCTAAAACTGGCCCAGGGAAAAGGGCCCTTCTTTATAATCTAAAACAAAAAGAAAAAAATTCTACTACCAAGATGCCGGGGGCCCGGCCCCTTTCTACGCTACTGTGCAATTGCACCTCCTGGCACACTGCTGGTTGTGGGATGATGTCCTCTTGGCTGCTGAAGTTCCTTGGGGGCCAACAAAACCTCCTGTTACCTCCAGTACATCTCACAAAGCGAGATTGCTTAGAAGTGGTCGGGGGCCGTGCCCCCTTTTGCCATTACTCTGAAAATGCGAATCCTGGCACACTACTGGTTAGGGAGTGAATTCCACTTTACTCCTGAGGGTCTCAGGACTAAAGTGGACTTCTTCCCCCAAACACTAGTACGCCAGGAGGCGCGTTTGCAGAATGGTGGAGAAAGGGGGCTTGGCCTCCAACAACCTCTTAGCAATCCAGCAGTGTGTGGGACTAACTGGAGGTAATAGGAGGGGTAGTCAGCCCTCATGGACCCTCAGGAGTAAAAAGGGCTTCATCCCCCAACTAGTAGTGCACCATGATGCATGTTTGCAGAGTGGTGGAGAAAAGGAGCTTGGCAGTCGAACTGTGTGGGATGTACTGGAGGTAACAAGAGGAGTTGTGGGCCCTCAAGGACGTTTTTGTAGACCAAATATCCCTCCTGTTACCTTCAGGATTGCAGGATTCCTGAGAAGTCTTCGTGGCCCGCCTCCTTTCTCTACTACTCTGCAAACATACCTCATAGCGCACTACTAGTTGGGGGATGAAGTCCCTTTGGCTGCCGAGGGTCAATGGGGGGCGAACAACCCCTCCTGTTACCTCCAGTAAGTCCCACACAGCAGGATTGCTAAGAGGTCTTTGGAGGCCACACCCCCTTTATTCACCACTCTGCAAACGGGTCTCCTGGCACACTACTAGGCGGGGAATTACGTCCTCTTGAATGCAGAGAGACCCTGGAGGCCACAAAGCCCTCCTGGTACTTTCTGTATGTCCTACATGGTGGGATTCCTGAGAACAGGTGAAATGCCCGCCTCTTTGTCCAACACTCTGCTAACGTCATTACTATGTAAAAAACAATAGCATTCTCTGAAAAAACTAAAGGTTACAGGGACGTTATAGTTAGGAATTAACATTTATATACCTTAAAAATTCACTGAAAACCCAAAGGTTACTGGGACATTATCGTTAGTAAATGGAATTTTTTTAAATGTAGAAATTCACTGAAATAATTAAAGGTTATGGGGACGTTATAGTTAGGCTCAGGTTTCACTTGTACAAAACCAGTGAAATTCAGCAGTTACCTCGCACCCCGACAATGCACTGCATGCACCAAATCAAACATGGAGCACTCACGGGTCTTATTAGACATTTATTGCAATGAGCAAACACGTTTCTGCGATTTGCCTTCCTTAATGCTCATAAAGTAGACACTGTACAGTTAAGAACATGCATTTAAAGATCATTTGAACTGATCCTATTGGACGATATCATCATGGCAAACAGGGAAGGACTACCGCCATTACAGTTCACATACAATTATTACGGCCGCCATGCTGGAATGGTTTGCACTCACATGGCAGTACTAGTTTTTTATGTTCCTCATTTGAGCAGTTCCAAATGAGCCAATACAATATTAGTCTTGCATAGATAAAAAAAACAATAGTACTGAGTATCTTGTTTAAGGATGGCCATAATTATTTCAGTCCTCCTCATAATTCCACCCTGAATGGGCTTCCCTTCAATCTCCTCAGTGCCATGTCTTGTCTCTATTTAAAAGTCCTTGCCCCCCCCACCACCACAGATTTAGACTTGCACACATACCCATAGGTGTCAGTCAAATGGCTAAGACCATCCTCCAATTCAATAATTGATGACTTTGTTTGACGGTGATTGGTGTTCCAGACGGCGGTTCAAGCAGTAGAGATTTACTTCCCAATACAATTTCCACCAAGGCTGCTGAACTCCAAGGCGGTGCATCCTTTATCGTGAGGATGGGCTCACATACATTTCGCTCCAAAGCAAACACAGAACACTCATGGGGTCTTATTAGACAATTATTTTGATGAGCATAAGCGTTTCGGGGATTTGCCTTCCTCTGTATGTATGCATGTATGTATGTATATATATATATATATATATATATATATATATATATATATATATATTCACTGAAAAAAACATAGGTTTTAGCCCATATATAGTTAGGGATTAGCATTTACAAAACCTTAATTTACTCGCACAAAACCATAGAAATTCGCATATATAGTTAGATGCAATAACTATATATCGCGCACCCGCAACCCACTGCTGATGATGTCACATATTACATCATTCATGACATGGTCAGTGACATCACTGATGATGATGTCACTGACCATGTCATGAATGATGTAATATGTGACATCATCAGCAGTGGGTTGCGGGTGCGCGATATATAGTTATTGCATCTAACTATATATGCGAATTTCTATGGTTTTGTGCGAGTAAATTAAGGTTTTGTAAATGCTAATCCCTAACTATATATGGGCTAAAACCTATGTTTTTTTCAGTGAATTTCAATGGTTTTTTAATAGCAAATATCAAAAGCTGTCAAATGTCAAGTACGTGATAGGTAAAAACTTTTTCGTGTTTATGCACGCTGATGTGCTTTGAACGCTGCCCCCCCCTCTTTTCTCTTAGTAGTACTCTCTCTTTGCAGATAGTGAAGGGTAGTTAACGCAGGCCTTTGCCCCCGTTGTAATCCGTCGTGCCTGCTTGTCTCTCCATTTGATTGATTGTTATCCAAGCATTTACTGTTTTACAATTGATTCTCTTTGGTTCATTCTCTATTTACAAACAAGCACAAAGTCGCAATACTCTGTTTAGTCTTTGCAGATAGTGAAAAATCGTGTAAAAAACCAAAAGTAATCAAGCAAAATCAGTAGGCCACTAATGGGATCTCTTTTTGACCTCGCTAAAATAGAAACATTAGGAACAACCCTTCATGAGAAATACGAAAATAGTGAGATGAACTGAGCTCCACATCATGAGGGCTGCAAGACAGCTCGGCTCCGCCACCCACCCCGCTCAAAATAACGATAAACTCTATGCAAATATTATAAATATATACAACACACCAGCAAAGTAACAGGGTAAAACATTTTATTAAATAACTATTTACATAACTATTTTATACTTTTTGTTGCCTGATCCGGCTAGCTCAATCGATCGAGCATGAAACTCATAAACTCTGATAGCAAGCGTTGCTGCTGATGCTATGCAGACAAAAACTGGTTTTCAGTTTGTACATTTATCAAGATTTTTCCATCCAAGGCTGGTTGAGAGTTTGTAGAACGATAGCTTCAGATTTTCAACATACGGTGTGGTGGCGCGGACTGGGAGGGGGCGCTTGGCTCCTGCCCCCTCCCCAAGTCGTATTGCCCTGGTGTGGCCTAAGATCGCCCCGACATAGGCGGCCGGCTCCCGGGGTCCGGCGGAACTTTTTGCCTTTTGATGACTCTTCCATTCTGGACCTTGTCCCACAATCCGTTTGACCTGAAGACACGCTGTAGTGGGGCGCCCCTTTACCGTTTCAGTTGCCGTTCCGCCCGCTTTTGCTACACTGTGCCTCTTCCGCCATTCAGCTGTTTACCGCCCGCTCTTGCGATTCAGCGTCTCGCTCACCATGTAGTTGAGTTGCTCCCGCTCTTGCGATGCAGCGATAGGCGGCTGCCACAAGACTCTCAAAATGGCGGCCGGCTCTTCAGATTTGGGCGTGATCCACTAAAATGGCCCTGGTACACCTTGGAACTCGGACGCTTGTCTGCTAGGGCTTGGGCCCCATTCTCGAAAGCGTCTCCTGAGCCTTGAATATTCTACAAAAGTCTTGGGGGCCCCCGACTCCCGCAGGCTTCTGGTGGGGAGCGGCTGCCATGATTGCTCGTGGAATGGCCACGACTGAGCTACGAGATGGTGGTGTTCTCATGCTGATGCCAGCTTCAGTCTGAAACATCCAGAAATACTGTAGACTACCAATTCGATCAGTTCCGGTAGCGCCCCAACGTGACCCGGTAGGGAAGAACTTGCCCTCCCCTCTTTGACTGATGGTTCTTGTTGCCTGTCCCTTCTGTTATCATTTAACAGAACTTTTTAGACTACTGAAAGGGGTTGTGTTCCGACCGCTGGTTGGTGGAGACATTTTGACTATAGTCTAGACCTACGTTGTCGCGTAATGCGTTATATGACACGCCGCGTTAGCGCACCCGGAAGTGCTCCTGTGCGCGAAGCGCAGCTTCCCGGAAGCGATCCGGGGCGCGGCGCGTAACGTAAGCATAACAGGTCATGTGACTTGTTTATAAAACTTTTCATTGGTTCATTTTACTTTTGTTATTCTAATGATGAAAGGCTTGGTCATATGACCTAAAAATTACGCTTTTTATTGCTTTAGAACATTATTTTTTCTTAAACATATATGTTATATTGTTCCAGGCTAATGTACTTTCCCGGAAAATTTACAACTGTCCTGCAAGTAAAATATATTCCTTTTTCTAGCAAAAGGGCGTTTCTTCGTCCCATGACGGAGCCGTTGAGCAAAAGATGCTCGGCCTGCTGTCTTAGTCGCCGATACGCCTGAATATCAGATTCTTATCGATCACTTTATGTTGCAGGAGTAAAAAACACAACAGCCCTTGACCATTTATCTTAACTGCGTTCCTGCGTATTATACCTTTTATCCGTCATATAATTGGACTGCTTTATTTCACTTGCCTTTTACTGATTCGAAAACAGCGACTAAAATTAAAAACTTTACCAATATAAATACTACTACCATGTTTTGTTTTAAAAACCTTTATTGTGAAAATGTCAGTATACAAATACGGGCCTATAACCACGTGGGCCGGCCACGGAGCAAACTGGAATCGTATATGATGAGGAAACATTTACACTGTAGAGGAACGTAACGAGCGGGCCATTAGGTTGCAAGAACTAAGGTGTCTAACAGTTGCGGAATCGGTGGACGTACATTTTGTAATTAAAATACGACAGGGCCACTTACAATAAAAATTTCTAGATATACATTTGCGGGCAAGTACCATGGGTGACGTTAATTCGAACTTACAATAGTACAGTAATCAATAACACATCAGAACTTAATATCAATAAGGATGTCGAAATATTCAATCAATTCTCGTCCCCGCCCGCCATGTGCTTCAAAACTGCATACGTATCTCGTGATATCAAGGTTGTTCAACCAGTACACAACAAGGAGTTACGAGTCCCATTTATACCGGCGCCATTTTGGGCGAGGCCGGGCAGGTCCAGGATATAGTCAAAATGTCTCCACCAACCAGCGGTCGGACCAGAACCCCTTTCGGCAGTCAAAAAAGGTTCAGTTAAATGACAACAGAAGAGATAGGCAACAAGAACCAACAGTTAAAAGAGGGGAGGGCAAGATCTAAAGCCATTGTTCTACAACTCTCAACCAGCCTTGGATGGAAAAATCCTGAAGAATGTACAAACTGAAAACCATTTTTTGTCTGTATAGCATCACCAGCAACGCTTGAGTCAGCTTTGTGTGAAGCCGCCATTTTGATTCAATCAATAGCGTCCCACTGCACACATTCAGGGACCTGGTCGTGTCTTCAGGTCAAACGGATTGTGGGACAAGATGCAGAAAGGAAAAGGAAAAAAGTTCCGCCGGACCTCGGGAGCCGGCCGCCTATGTCATGGGCGATCTTTGGCCACACCAGGGCAATAGTGAAGCTGCAGCAGGTGCAAATAAGCTTCAGACAGTGTTACAAGCACTGCTCAGAACTCTCAACTATGGCACCCAACATCCAGGACTTGCCATCCGGATCTTGGCGCCTTGTGCTGGTTCCGACCTATTCACACATCAGTCCGCTACTGACACCACCTCATAAGCCAACGGGGCACCCCGCGCCGACTTTCGGCGCAGCATTGTAGGATGGCCACACCAGTGCGGCAACTTGCTGGACACCACCTTGGTGCCATCCAGATCTCAGCGCGTTGTGCTGCCTTCGGCCTACTGTAGCCGCAAGTGCGGACGCAACTCAGCTGGATAGCGAGTGAAACACCAAGGGGCGCCCCACTGCAGCCAAGGAGCCTCCATCTTGGGGGTGACGCACAGCATCACATTGCTTTCTCAAACAGCCCCCACTGACTGACGCGACCTCACAGGCCAACGGGGCGCCCCACGCCGACTTTCGGCGCAGCATTGTAGGATGGCCACACCAGTGCGGCAACTTGCTGAACACCACCTCAGTGCCATCCGGATCTTGGCGCGTTGTGCTGCCTTCGGCCTATTCGCACATCGGTCCGCTACTGACGCCGCCTCACGTGCCAACGGATTTTCTACGCTTTTTATACCAGCGCGTAACGTAAGCATGACAGGTCATGTGACTTGTTTATAAAACTTTTCATTGGTTCATTTTACTTTTGGTTTCCTAATGATAGAAGGATTGATCATATGACCTAAAAATAACACTTTTCATTGGATTAAAACATTTTTTTTTTCCCAAACGATGAAAGCCCCACCTTGTTTCTGGATGTTTCAGACTGAAGCTGGCGTCAGCATGAGAGCACCACCATCTTGTGGCTCCGTCGTGGTCATTCCGCGAGCAATCATGGCAGCCGCTCCCCACCGGAAGCCTGCAGGAGTCGGGGGCCCTCAAGACTTTTGTAAAATCTACAAGGCTCAGGGGACATCCGAGTTCCAAGGTGTCCCAGGGCCATTTTAATGGACCAGGCCCAAATCCGAAGAGCCGTCCGCCATTTTAAGAGTCCTGTAGCAGCCGCCTATCGCTGCACCGCAAGAGTGGGCGCAACTCAACTACATGGTGAGCGAGACGCTGTAGCCGCAAGAGCGGGCGATAACCAGCTGAATGGAGGATGAGGCACAGTGTAGCAAAAGCGGGCAGAATGGCAACTGAAACGGTAAAGGGGCGCCCCAGTACAGCAGACGAGCCTCAACCGGGGGAGGCCCGTTCGCGCCGCCAGGTAACATCACCTGGGTGCCGTCCAGAACTCAGCACGTTGTGCTGCCTTGAGACTATTTGCACAAAACACAGCTACTGACCATTGTTGCTTCTTTTTAAAAAAAATGTTTAAATGTATTTACTGTTTTTGTTGCGTTGTATATATTTATAAGTTATTAAAATGTTATAATCCTACTACTTTGTTGGAGTGCTATATATTTTTAATGTGACACATAATTGTAAAAACTTTGATGTACAAAGAGGCATCCCTAGAATCTTCCGCTTCAGGCTCGGACCCACACACCCTCACAGTGAGAATCCCCTCCCCAAGCACAATACAGGATGGTTATCAGATAGTAGGAACGCGTGTGGTGTGACGGATCTCATCGGGTGGGGGCCTTGATCTACTGTAACTCCTTTGAAGAGGGGTGATTCTCTACAGCTGGGGCCATAAACTACACCTGCAGGACTAGGTGATAGCCTGGGACCGGCCTGGACAATCGGACACAGAGGAAGAGGAGTGTCAGAGGGTGCGGTAGTGAATAGGGTGAAAGGGAGGTGTCGGGCGGGCACAGGGTGTGATTCTCAGAGAAGAACAGCGCAGATGGGAGGAGGTTTCTGGCCCATGCATGAGAGAGAGAGCGGGGGTGACCAGTGCGTGGGGGAGATGCTTGCGAGGGTGGGAAGGGTGGGAAGCCATGCTGAGGATCAGCGGCGTGCAGAGAGTGGGTCTGGTCAAGGCATCTAAAATGGCTGCCGTGCTCAACAAAAGTGTGGCATTGCAAAAAACGCAAGATGGCGCAGACAATGTTTATCAATAAGGATTAATTTATAACAATTATTTTTAACAAAATATTTAATCGCAGTGACAAAATGGCGGTCAACAGTTCCTGATTTCCATCGAATCGAACGTTAACAGACGTCACGCAGCAAAAAAAAAACGCTCACGAACAGCGCAGATGGGAGGAGGTTTCTGGCCCATGCATGAGAGAGAGAGCGGGGGTGCACGCAGCAAAAAAAAAAAAACGCTCACGAACAGCGCAGATGGGAGGAGATTTCTGGCCCATGCATGAGAGAGAGAGCGGGGGTGACCAGTGCGTGGGGAAGATGCTTGCGAGGGTGGGGAGCCATGCTGAGGATCGGCGGCGTGCAGAGAGTAGGTCCGGTCAAGGCATCTAGAATGGCTGCCGTGCTCAACAAAAGTGTGGCATTGCAAAAAAGGCAAGATGGCGCAGACAATGTTTACCAATCAGGAATAATTTATAACAATTATTTTTAACAAAATATTTACTCGCAGTGACAAAATGGCGGTCAACAGTTCCTGTTTTCCATCGAATCGAACGTTAACAGACGTCACGCAGCAAAAAAAACAAAACGCTCTCGTACAGCCGCTGGAAGACATGTATCAACATATATGAGCCTCCTCAGCCACCCTCAGAAAACATAAGGGGTCAGGATACGTCTCCCGTACCCCCTTATACCTAGTAATTTAATTAAATCGAAACACAAAATGGCGAATTCACGTTTCGCTACCAGTTTGCGACCCGGTTCGCGCACCGAGAAGCGCTTCTACCGCGAAAAATCTAATTTTTATTATTTGCCCCACGGGACCCTTTAATAACCCCAACATCATTCCTAGGGGGTCAGGAAGGATCTACCTTGCCCCCTTTCATTAAATTCCTCCTTCGTTTTTCTCCTCCTCTTGTCTCTCGATCCTACCGAGAGACAAGATGGCGGCCGCACCGGACTGTTTAGAATGTTGACAGACACCGGAGAGCCAATCAGCTTTGCTTCGCAAAGCTCCGTTACGCGAAAAGTACGCGATCTGGTGCGCTATCTGGGACGCTGTCACAGATATATCTGTTTTTTTAAACGTTAATTTCTCAAAATCCACTGGAGCACATATATTGAGACCCAGCAAAGGCACATCGGGCTAACAGTCCCTATAATTTTGCCAAGTTTCGTGTAAATCCATTCAGCCGTTCGAGCTAAAAGTGAGGCCAAAGGCCCTATGGAAAAATTAATGGGAAAAACGCGTTTTGAGACCCCCCTTTTTTCTCGGCCCCCCCTTGACGGAACCCCCCCCAAATTTTCAGGGGCTGCTCAGAAACAAACTGTGCCATTTTCCTGAAAATTTCAGCCGATTCCGTCCACAAACGCCAAAGTTATTAGACATAGAATTTTCAAAAGTTCCATAGAGAAAAAATCCTAACTATATATACCTACTGGCGACCGCCAGTAGGTAATATATATATATATTCGCTCCAAACAACTGCATATACACGCTCTCAGCAGCCGCCACAAAAACGCCAGGCAGGAAACAATCCAACGGTGTTTATTCACTTGCTGCTACATGTTTCTGCTTCTCACAAGCCTTGTTCAACCAAATGAGGGTAAATGTGCAAAGCGTTTAAATCGGGTGGAACACAACAAAAATAGAAATAGGACTGCGGGTAGTGTTAAAGGCAGACATCCTGAGTAAGTCAAACAGATATCGTAACTTATAGACCTGAAACAAACCAATGCTGCGTGTAGAACGACATTGTATGCATGTCAGTACCCACCAAAAATTGCCAAAACAAATGTTAGACATAACGGGTAGTAAGGAAACATAAAGTCAAAATGATGGCTGTGAAATTCAGACAGCATGAAATAATCGCACATAATTGATCGTGTGGCTGAAATTACAAAATAATTGAAAGTTGCAGTCATACCCAGAATAATGGCATAAAATAAGCCGCGTATGAGCAGAGTAAACACCGGGAGACTCCAACCCGGGAACAGCTGCTTGTGCTGTCTCTGGATTTAAAGAGACAGTACAAAAGGATAGCATCAGTTGAATACCCAAAAGCAGAGGCTTAACGGTGGCACACATGGTAATACAGGTGTCTAGAAAAAGCCTGGCTATATCAAAAGAAGGCAGGATAAAGTACAGTACTTGCAATGGTAGAACAGGTCACAATCAAAGTGTACATCATGCCCAAAGCCCGCAGATAGTCCATGAAGTGTTCAGTGATGCCCAAGTGGGCGTGCTCTTAAATAATGACAGTAACAGAAGAAATGTGATGGGACAGTTCCTGGAGTGCTCTAAAAGAAAAAGAACAGTATTAAAAATTGAACATGACCATAAACAAAATGCGTTGGGTTTATACCCCTAAACTAAAACACACATTTTAAATCACTGAAACCCGTCCAAATGCGTTTCTGGCTTACTAGCGCAGAGTTAAAATTCTATATATATATGCATCCACTGGTTTGTTGTAGTGTCATTCACATTTTTCTTCCTCTCCCTACTACATAAGGTATGGGCAGTGGGTCAGCCCGCATCAGTCATTAGCTAACTTCACTATGAGTGATGGCATTCTGTCCTTTCACAAGGAACACATCTGCATACAAAGTAGCTGCCTTCAGTGGCAGTGACTACTACAACAATGTGTGATATGTGAGACCCAACAAATATTTTTGTTTCTATCAATTTGTTTTATTTTGTCGAAGATGAAGGTCTAACAGCTCCCCCTACAATAAAGTTGAACAAAAACCAGAAAAAACATGGGAAGCATTGAGATAACCTAACACCTGGCAGCCAATCCCAGATGTAGTGTCTTTGGCAATGCCTGTTTCCCTTGTCCTGGGGATCCCATGTGTTTTTCCCCACATTTTAGGTCTTGTTTGTAGTGTCCCTCCTCTGAAGAAACCCATTAACCTATAGATCTGACCCACCTCAGGGACATCTTAGGCGCTCCCTGGTTTTGGGAATATGTCCATTCGTCTCCTCACTGCTTATTTTCAAGGGGGTAGTCCACCTTGATTTCTTTGTGCAAGTTATATGGGTAAAGGGCATCTATACTGTCACCACCATTTTATTACATTTGTAACTGCAAGTTCCTCAGGTTCTTTCCTGTTTTTTGCAACAGCTGGTGTGGCCCTGGTTTGCAAGGACCCCTCAAACTGCAAATTTGGTGCTCCTCAGGGATTCCATATTGGACATCCCCCGTCAAGCTCACATTACCGGTCACCTGAAAGACCTCCACTGGCCCCCCGTCAACAAGAGAATGACTTTCCGTCTCCTCACCCACGCACACAAGGCCCTCTATGACCTAGGACCCGAATGCCTCAACACATGACTGTCCTTCTACACACCCACCCGCCAACTGCGATCATCCAATCAAGCCCTCGCCGCAGTTCCGCGCATCCATAGATCCACCATGGGAGGAAGATCCTTCTCCTACTTAGCGGCCAAAACCTGGAATTCTCTCCCCACTCACCTCCGCCTTACACAGAACCACCTTTCCTTCAGAAAGCAGCTAAAAGCCTGGCTATTCGATAAGTAATGCACACATCCTCCCCCAAGCGCCTTGAGACCCTCTGGGTGAGTAGTGCGCTATACAAATTCCTGAACTTGAACTTGAACATTGATGTGTCCTTTGATAGAGGTGACCCTTCGTTTGTCTCCTCACTCTATAGTAATAGGGTGTAGCCTCCATTTGCTCAATCTGCCCAGGCCCTGACTCGTTGCTGCATTCAAAGGTTTTAGGAAGCATTATGTACAGACATGAGTAATGCCTTTTAACCGCCCTGTGTAAATTACGCCCAGTGGTCAAGTGCAGGTGAGGGCTCTTTTATTTTTACTTTTGCATTCTTAGAAATATTGAAAAACATTCATGTGCCCATTCACAAAGGCATTTTTGGAGCGTGTTAAATAGAACTCCTGTATTAATATTTTACATACTCTTTTATGCGTTTGTGAATTGGCCCCAAAACATCAAAATTGGCATTATTTAGGGAATACTAAGATACCGTTAGTACACATAAAAAGAATTGTGCACTCTTTGTACTTTCACTAACAGGGGGGTGGACGTTTTGGGCCAATTCCACAAAGGGCATGTAAAATATATAAAAGAGAATCCCTCTAGTACCACTTCGTGCTAATAAATGCTTTTCTGAATTGACCCCATGGTGTTCTCTTGGCGCCGACCCACATAAATAATCTGTAAAGTACAGTTGTGTCAATAACAGCAATTGTTCCATAGCAAATGTATGCACTCTGAATATATGAACACGAATTCTAGCGAAACGGTGTTCTTTAATAGAACCCCAGAAGCCATATATTATTATTAATTATTACTGTAGTCTTTTGCAAAGGCTCCCTTTTCATTTTGTGTAGTTTATTGTTGAGTCTCTAAGGTGTTTTGCCTTCCTCCAGCGAATATTGGCCAGCTTTCAACCCAGTGAAGCCTTAACCCTCCTAGTGAGCGGAATAGCAATTTCGTCCTCATGAATAAGTCATACAAATATATTGGATCTCTGGAATGTGTGTGTAATTTCTCAAATAGAAAGTAGCGTTTTCATGAATTACACACACGTTTCAACATATGAATATTATCTGCATTTAATAAGAGCAAACCAGCCTCATCATCAAGGCAAGTGTGCTACAAATTCCAAATTTACTGCACCCAAATGTGCAGTATGAGGCCCTTGTAAAATATTTCTTCAAAAGGTGTTTCTGTTCTTTATATCGTAGCCCCTAAGGAGACACGTACACAACAGAAGCAGTACTTTCAAAAAGGTCTTCCTGTTGCTAAGACTGTGAGAGACACACATTTGCAAAGGAACTCTAGAATTATATGCATGGGCTGTGTTATGCATTTCCATAGTGACCATGAAATTCAAAGCATTGTATTTTGAAGTAATTCATAAATGGAATATATTAGGCTACTGACCTTGGAAACTCGACTTTCTGTAATAACTTCTGCGGTTACTTTCCACATGCTATAATTTCCAAGTCATGAAGGCAGAATCGTCTGAGCGTACAAGCGTCGCAGTGCGGTGTTAGATTTTTTTTTGTTTTATACAGCCACAGTGTCAGAAATGTATTTCTTTCACAGAGAGGCGAACGAATGCCTTTTTAACTTCAAAGCTCATTATACATCGCCTACAGTGGTGCACACCACTTGTATTTATGTGACTTTTCACTTATGTAGTATACCATACACAGGGCCACTGGAGTTATGCAGCAGAGAAGGACCAAATAATGTGGCATGGTTGACTGAACTAAATGGCAAGAAAAGTCAAGGTATGAGGTACAGTGCAATAAGTTTTGGGATATTATGACTTCATTAATTTGTCATTTTTATGCATGGTAACACTGTCTGGGCAAATATTTCACCTTGTTAGTTCCAGTATAACCCATTGAGGTCCCACTAATCTGGGGAAAAAACTCGTTCTCCCACTGAAAATAGCTGTGTTGATGGCAAAAGAACAATAATTCCAACAAAAAACTTTGTGTGTACCAATCTTCTGTTGTTTCAACAGGGCCCATCCACGGCCTCGAGTCCTTCTTGTAAAGGAATTGACGTGTACAGAGATGTGACGTCGATTGTGCAACGCACCCAAACAATGTCTGTTGGTAGTGTCTAAATTATGTAACTGATTGAGATAATCAGTGGTGTCACGTACGTATGTTGTACAGGTATTCACAAAATTCTGTCGGAAGTGATCAATATTTTACCAAGAGGTTCGAATACTGAACCAACCCCGGAAGTAATCGGTCTGAAAGGGGGATCTGTTGGATGCTTGTGTATTTTGGGCAGCATGTATAGGTGTGGACGTTTCGGATGTTGTTTAGTAAGGAAACTTTCGGTTTTGGTTGGACTCCAGTCCTTGTCTACTGCATGCTCCAATATTTTGTTCAAGGTCTGAACAATGTCGTTCGTATTTGAGGTAGGTTGACTCATCTGTCAGATGTTTTTGTACTTTGTTTTGGTAATATGTTGTATCCACGATTATGAATGCACCACCTTTGTCAGCCTGTTGGAACGTGAGTTCTTTCTTTTTAGATAGTTGCTGTAAAATTCTTCTTTCAGTTTTGGTCAGATTTGACATTTTAGGTGGTTTAAACCCAAGTGTTCTCAAATCTTGAAGAACTAAGCATTCAAACATATCAATGGTCTTGTGGGACACCGGTGCAGTAAAAGTACTCTTGGGTTTGAATTCCACAAATTCATGAAGTGCTTGTGATTGACTATCAGGAATCACGTTGTCAAAAAAGTGACATAATTTAATGACGCGCATAAATCTGTAAAATGTGATTTCTGTTTCAGTGAGATTCGTGTTGTACGTGGATACAAAGGAAGTTCCTTTGTTAAGAACTTGCAGTTGTTTCTAGGATAGAATTTTGGAGGAGATATTTATGACAATGTTTTCTGACTCCGTAAGTTCTGGCGACTCTTTTCTTTGGGTTTGTCTATTTCCTCTCCTTGTTTTGACCCGCTTTCGTTGGATTTGCTGGATGGCTGATCTGGTGGTTGTGTTGGTAAGCAAGCCTGTACCTTTTCACTGTTTCCTGCTGTTTTTTTATGATGGTTGTATGACTATACAATGCATGCCTTTACCATGCATGCCTTTAGCACACAGATGCTTTTACCACACATTCATTTGCCACACATTATAAGTATATTAAGGTAAGTAAAAACCATTTGTGTGTATATGTGTGTGTGCATGTGTGTTCAAGTGTGTGGGTGTGTGTATGTGTGTGTGTGTATATATATTCAATATTACATTTAATCTTTTGGGGGGAAAACACTCCCACTCCCCATTTTTAATTTACTGCTAACCTGACTTTACCACTCCCCATTCCTAAATCTTAAAATGTCTTATATCTCTCTTTACCACTACCCAACCCCTAAAGCCTCAAATTACCCTTACCACTCTTTTCCACTACTCACCCTGAAACCCTAAAATTGCCCCTACACCCTTTACCATTGCGTGGTAACGGCATACTTATAAAGGCTGTTCCCCTTTTATGATCTGTTGTCTGTAACAATTTTTGTTATTGAAAATGATATAGCACGTGTTATTTATAGTGCTTAAAAATAGCATAAACATTACATTCATTTCATTGCTGCTATTCTTCGTCATGTGTACCTGTGTTGTGATGTCATCACCTGTTCGTTTGTGAGGAGTCCGGTGTGTGATAGTACATTCAGGCATTATTTGGGGGCCTCATTTGGAGTTGGGTGGGAAGGAATCAATACTGCTCCTGTTGGGAGGACAATATGTGTGCTTGGGGTTTACTGAAGATACTCTGTACCGGTGAACGTATTGAATACATTGATTTACTGTAAGTTTTCTATATGTGATAGTGTGGGACTTGTAGCCTACTCCATGCACTCATACTGTTTAAAGAAGGAGGGTGACGTATTCCTGCCCGGGGACGTAAAGCAGGCCCGTCTAGTCCCTGCATACCATTCAGCCCACATTTACAGCGGTGGCTCCTCTGCTATGGGGAAGGAGTGTCGCCGCCAGCAGCCGTAAAAAAGAAAAATAAACAAGGTAATTTATTGGTTTTTTTTTTCTACTGCCAAGTTTTGGGGGTGGGCCATTCCAGGCTGACCAAACCATCATGCCCACTGAAGCTCTCCTCAACCCATCTGGGTTGCCAGGTTGGAGAGGGCAAGCACAGGCTCCCAGCCTCACTGGGAGTGCAAATCATCTGTGCTCAGCCCAATCTTGATGCTGCTTTCAGGCTGTCACCAGTAGCATGAGAGCAGTGTCAGGATTGGCCAGTGGAGTCTGTGCCTGCGGAAAAGAGGAGCCTGGCAGAGTGCGATACAGCGATCTGGTGATGCAGCAGGTAAGTTGTTTTTCTAATTGTTTATTTGTGTCCTTTGTCGCCACCCTTGACCCCCACCCCCAGCCGCCTCCCTCCCGCTACCACTCTTCCGATATACCATTCGCCACTGGCTCACAACCAATGAATATATATGTGAGATATGAGCGATTCAGGACCCCCTCTTCACAATCTGTAAATGTGGAATGCATTTATCAACAATCACAATTCAAACCAATTTATGAGATTCACTAGTAAAAGTAGAAATAAAATATTTTGTATTGTATTAATATGTATATTTTGCTCTTCTACTGAAAGTGATGTGGAATTTATCAAACAGTACATGGGAAGATTTACAGGTGCATGTTTACAATACATAGGTGGGCTTTGAGCATTGCAAAACACATATAAAATAAATGATCCAACCCAAACATGACATTAAGACTGATCACATAGGGCAGCGGTTCTTAACATTTTACTTCAATGGACCCCCCACAGAATCATTAATGGAATCAGAGGACCCCCACTGAGTCATAATTGCATTCTGGGGACCTCCACCAGTCACTCTCTGAAGATGCGGACTGAGGCCTGAGCAATTTCAGCGATTGAAACCTTATAACAATACACAAGAAAACAGATATAAGTGTACTTCAAACAAATACAAAAATTATGAAGTTTTTAATTTAATTCACATACAAATGTAGAAAAATCAAAATCACAATCGGAAAGTTGGAGCTTCTTCTAAATTTGCTCTCTTTTTGTAGGCACATATCATTGCTTCAATCGAAGCCACCAGTTATCCATACTAGATTCATTTTGCAGTACTTGCACTGCTTCCACAAATCAAGCTAATGATACTAACTTAATTTTGATCTTCCAATTTCAAATTCCTTCAAATATCCAGAACAATTTTACATTTTTATTTTTTCATATTGCTTCTTTATTTGTATACACTTGATTAAACAGGGCTCCGCGGACCACAGGTTAAGAACCACTGATATAGAGGATTTGAATCAGCATAATTGTGGTAATCAATATATAAGCAGGTGATAGTGTTAGGCAGAAGGAAATAAGCATTGCGTTGTAACATTCATGTAGTGCTTGATTCCCCATTGAGGGGCGTCAATGTCCAGTATCGGACTGGCTTTGGATGATGAGGAGGCTGAGTCTAGCTCATCAAATGGTTCATGTAAGAACAAGATTTATGATGAGTTGAGAGAGGTAGAAAGACAGAATTTCTTGTAGAGTATTTAAGGTTACATTTTGATGATTATATTGGGCCTTTTATGTGGTCAAAAGTCATCCCGCCTATGGAAAGAGGCAGGTTCACGTCTGTGTAGTATGACAAGCAGCCTAGAGGTGAAATGTATGGCTATTTGAGGAGGGAGAAATATTTTGAACACCTGACTATTAAGCTATTAAATAATCCAGACTGCTAATTACTTTGGAGTATATTCATGAAATAGCAGTGTGGAAGTGTTAGCAGGGGTGAATCGTTCTAGCACAGAGTAGTTAGAACCTAGAGGCCGAAGCAGGGAAGGAGATAAAGGCCTTCAGTCTCCTGGAAGAATAACTGCACATTAAGGTTCCTTGCAGGTGATGAACATTTAGAGTGTCTGTCTTGGAAGAAAAATGCATAAAAAATATATTTGGAGCAGAGAGCAATGGTTAGGCAGGGGATAGTCTTGTAGTGTCAGAAGCCCATGAGGCATCTGCTTATTTCAATTTACCTGTGGCAAATGAAAGTGGTAGTTTTGTCCTGTCTGAATAGAAGTGATATAAAAAGTAAAAAGGAGTATTGGAGAGCGTTGATGCACATGTTGTAGAGAGAGAATTGAGGGGGGCCAAGTGTAGGGCACCAAACTCCAACTGAAAGTGTGGTTTGTGGTGAGATGGAGGAGCATCAGAAGACAGAATAAGAGCGTTTGCAGATGCAAGGGATGTATGTCGTTACTACGCATGCTTTTGCAACGCATGCCTTTACCACGCAACTTTTACAACGCAAGTCGTTACAACGACTTGCGTTGGGGGACGCTGGATAGTTAATAGTTTAATTTACTATTCCAACTCCAGTCACCGTGGATAGTAGGGAAGGTTTTGGATAGTAAATTAAACCATTCCCTATCTTACAGAGCCCCCCAGCGCAAGTCGTTGTAACGACTTGCGCTGTAAAAGTTGCGTGGTAAAGGTAGTGCATGGTAAAAGTTGCGTTGTAAACGCTCTTCCCCGGTGTAAGAGACAACCCATTGGAAAATAATGCCTACCATGCACAGAGAGGCAAACGTCTCAAGCATATTTAAGAGACTGACAGTGCCAGAAGCAGTTCAATGGTAATATACCAGCCACTGGGGAAGGCTCTTATTGTTAAGACACTCTTCTTTTAGTTTTTTCTTCCTTTAGTTTTTACCATCGATAGTTGTAGCCTCATCAAATTTGTTATTACATGATGAGTATAATATACGGACAGTTTACCCATCACAGGAAGGGTCAGGTGTCTTTATGAAAACATGTAAAGTATCGGGTCATAGACAATGTGTTAAGTAACCTACGCATATTAAAGATTATAAGCTAGATCTCTTATTTTCAACAAGCACAAACATTCATCCTCATTAATATCTGCAAATACCTTAGACAGATCATAATTTAATTGGAATTTCTAAAACACTTAGGACACTTGTCATGTACAGGATTAATCAAAGGTCATTTTCTACAGCACTTGAGGCTGCTGAGTCAGATTTTGATTATAAGGGGATAGAGATGGACTCGTTGAATGAAATTGGGCATTTACCTGGACGACAAGCTTTCTTTATCTCATCATGTTAATAAGGTCATGTCTATCTGTTTTTACCATCTTAGAATGTTGAAAAAATCTTTCCATTCTTTACTCAGGATAGTCGATTGCCGGAAGCTCAGTTTCTTATTTTAGCAAGGATTGACTATTCTGATGCTCTTTATTTAGGAGCTGTCACGTCTTCAATGTGCCTGATTTTAGGACTTAAATGATAGATGCAGGTGTCTTGTACAGGCGTGCTCTTTATTTGCTTCCTGTAAAAAAGAAAACCGGAAACTCTGTTTAAATCTCTCTGTTTGGTTCCTCAGCTAGTGTATAAAAGGAGTCCTATCTATTGGAGAAATTCCAAAAATATTTTCCAAGCCGTGCTCTTTAACCCTTTCAGGATCCTAATTTATTTGCAGTTGCCTCGTTTTCAAACATAAAGTTGTGGAGGTCGAACTCTTGTTTACTTGGTGGGTTAATCCAGGAGTGCCCTCTGTTGTTTCTTGAAATCTACCTCTGTCTATTTGCAGCATTAGTAAATGTTTAAAAACTACCCTCTGCCACTAATCTAGCCGGGGATTTTGTCTGCTTTCATTTTCAGTTAGATTTAGCACCAGAGCACCCTCTTGGACAACAATTTGCGCTTTATAAATCCTTTTAACACAAAATAACGTAACAAAAGCTGCAGAGAGGTCCAAAGGATGAGTATATGAAAGTGGTTCTAATAGTGAGGAAAGTTTAGAAATGTGTATTCGGAGAGGAGGGCCATCTTTGTGTAATGAAGTTTTCAAAGGGAACATTGTAATGGACTGTGTGGAAGGCAAGATGGCGGCCGCGGTTGTGGACGTATAAGACAAGCGTTCTTGCCGCTCCCAACTCCAGACTCTCTGAACTTTGTGGATACAATGATGCAGGATTAAAATTTGGGACGAGCGATATATAATAGCGCTCCTACCTTGTTGCGGGAAAAGTTTCTCTGAAGCCGGTTTCACGGTTTCTTATCGGAACGTGCTGGACTTTGCGGAAGCTTCCGCCTCTGCTCGGCGCTACCGTGTGGCAGAGCAGCTGTTGGTGGGCGGAACCGAAACCAGCTAGGTGCGGAAGAAGCGCTGAGGAGGACGCGGCCGGACTGGAGAGCCCCCCTGCTCGTCTGTGTGGGTGAGACTGCCGACGGCGCTCGTTGGAGTGAAGAAAGGGGAAACATGCCCCCTAAGGGAGGATGCGGCAGGCTTCGAGCGCAAGACAACACGCAGGACGCTACCCAAGACATGGAAGCCTCAGGAGCTGCGCCGACCTTGGGAGCGAATACTGGAGCCGGGACTGCCAGCTCAGAGGTGAGAGCTGGTGGCGCTCAGAATGTATTAGTGGCAGCAGAGAATGGAAAGGCTCCAGATGGCGCTGCTAGGGGAAAGGCGGCTCCAGACGCAAAAAAAATACCAGCAATATTTTAAGTCAACAAAGAAAAACGACGTGGGAAACAACAACCCCCTCCTCCTGGCGCCACGCCCAAACCACAGAAAACATGACTGCATCCAAGAACGCCCCCCGCAAACACCACCAGCTGATCCGCACCACCAAAAGGACAACTTTCAAGGAACGACTGGACAACAACACCCACAACAGCAAGGAACTCTTCAGCATCGTCAAGGAGTTCTCCAACCCCAACGCCGGAAACAACGACATCGCACCCTCGCAAGACCTCTGCGACTCACTCGCCACCTTCTTCCACCGCAAGATCGCCAACATACACAACAGCTTCGGCGCACAGACCACGCACCCAATCACTGAACCAACGCCCCCCACCACCACCCTCTGCAACTGGACCCCGGACAGCATTGAAGACAACACCCGCACGATGAACACCATCCACTCCGGATCACCAACCGACCCCTGCCCCCACCACGTCTTCAACAAGGCCGACTCCATCATCGCACCCCAACTCCGGGACGTCATCAACATCTCCTTCAACACCGCCACCTTCCCGGAGAGCTGGAAGCATGCCGAGATCAGCACCCTCCTGAAGAAACCAACAGCGGACCCCACCGACCTCAAGAACTTCCGCCCCATCTTGCTCCTCCCTTTTCCTGCCAAAGTCATTGAGAAGACCGTCAACACACAGCTCACCGCCTTCCTCGAGACAAACGGATCCCTCGACCCTTCGCAGTCCGTCTTCCGAGCCAACCACAGCACCGAGACCGCCCTCATCGCAGCCACCGACGACATCAGATCCCTGCTCGACAACGGGGAAACAGCGGCCCTCATCCTCCTGGACCTCTCCGCAGCATTCAACACTGTCTGCCACCGCACCCTAGTACAACGCCTCAACAATATCGGAATCCAAGAGAAGGCACTGGAGTGGATCATCTCGTTCCTCAGCGGAAGAACCCAGAGAGTCCGCCTCCCCGTTCAGATCCGAGGCCACCGTGTGGCGTACCACAAGGATCCTCACTCAGCCCCACCCTCTTCAACATCTACATGAGCCCCCTCGCAGCCATCGCACACCAACACAACCTTAAAATCATCTCCTACGCCGACGACACCCAGCTGATCCTCTCCCTCACCAATGACCCCGCCACCGCCAGAGCTAGCCTACACGAAAGGATGAAAGACGTCGCAGAGTGGATGAAGAACAGCCGCCTGAAAATGAACTCAGACAAGATGGAAGTCCTCATCCTGGGATCATCGCCCTCCGCCTGGGACAACTCCTGGTGGCCCCCTGCCCTGGGCACCAACCCCAAGCCAACGGACCACGCACGCAACCTGGGCTTCATCCTGGACTCCTCCCTCTCGATGACCAGACAAGTCAACGCCGTTTCATCATCGCGCTTCAATACCCTGCGCATGCTCCGGAAGATCTTCCGATGGATCCCCACTGAAACCAGGAAGACAGTCACCCAGGCACTCGTCACCAGCCGACTGGACTACGGGAACACCCTCTACGCAGGAACCACTGCCAAACTACAGAAAAGACTCCAGCGCATACAGAACGCCTCCGCACGACTCATCCTGGACATCCCACGCCGCAGCCACATCTCGACCCACCTGAGAGACCTGCACTGGCTCCCCGTCAACAAGAGGATCACGTTCAGACTCCTCACCCACGCACACAAGGCTCTACACGACATGGGCCCGAAGTACCTCAACAACCGCCTCACTTTCTACACACCTACCTGCTAGCTCCGATCCACCAGCTTTGCCCTCGCCGCCGTTCCACGCATTCGCAGAGCCACCGTTGGAGGAAGGTCCTTCTCCTACCTGGCAGCCAAGACATGGAACTCCCTACCCATCCACCTATGGCTGACCCAGGATCATCTCTCCTTCAGGAAGCAACTCAAGACCTGGCTCTTCGAGCAGTAACGAACCCCCTCTCCCCCAGCGCCTTGAGACCCTCCTGGGTGAGTAGCGCGCTTTACAAATTGCTGATTGATTGATTGATTGATTAACCTTCTTTACCCATAAATGCTGGCTCTGCTGTGCTTAGTCAAGGGAATAGGCCTGCTTCTCCCAGCATGAGCATGAGTATGAGCAAGGAAGTTAAGGCTGTTGCACAGAACACAACACGAAATGAGGCATCTATGCAGGAAGCCCCTGGGACTCTGACAGAAAATGGGGTAAATATGTACGCCAATGACATGAATGCCTCAGGATATTGGGGTGATCAGGTGATGGATGAACAGAATGGGAATACAATATCAATGACTAATGCGGAGGGCACAGTGGCTAGTGAGATTGGTGTAACTGATTTTCAACTGCAAATGCACGACGCTGAGTCAGGGGATTATTACTCTTTATCCGAACAGTCAATGTAGTCGTGTGAAGACCTTGTGCGTCAATATGCGGCACAAATGAGTGTTAATGAAGGCAGTGATCACAGTAGTTTATTGCTGGAGTAATCGGAGGAACAAAGTGAAGGAAAGTCAGATACAGTCAGTAAGAGGTTAGAGTTGACATTGGTGGACGGGGGGCGAGTGCAGAAGGTTCGGGTCAAATACAATCACATCAGCCCGCGGAAAAAGATATTTCCCTCTCACTAATTTATCAGTCCATAATGTCTCACCGCACTGAAATGAGGGAAGAGAGTCAAAGAATGCAAAATATTTGTAGGAAGCTACAAAATTCAGTTCGGAGAATGTCGAAGTCTCATGCAGACTTTATCTCGCGATTTAATGAGGCTGAAACCCGAATATCTAATTTGGAGAACGATTTAGTTCAACAAAAAACTGTGACTGCCTCCCTTCAAGCAGTTAGGGATGACACAGTCTGGAAAACGGCGGACATCGAAAACCGGGCACGGCGGAATAATTTACGTATCCTTCAGATTCCAGAGGGGAAGGAAGGACAGGACCCTCAACGCTATATTGTGGAACTATTTAAAAAGGATTTTCCGGAGCTTTCTAAATGGGATTAGGACCGCGAAATTGAAAGGGCGCATCGTTTTCCTTTTACTAGACTACCTTCTTCTATTGCAGAGCTTTCAAACGAAAAACCTAGAGCTTTTCTAATTTCATTTAATAGTTTTTTGGCACATGAAGAGGTCTTTCAGCTGGCTCGTTCTTATAAAAAAGATCTGGTGGCGATTTTGAAATTTTGTACAACCTGATTTTTGTAGATTTACAGTTGAACTAAAGGCGCTCAATCTTACCTGTTGAATCCAGCAAAATTGAAAGTAGTCTATATAAATCGCACACATTTTTTTACTAATGAGGGCTCTGCTAAAGACTTTCTCAAATCGATCTAGTTGAAGGTTTAGGCTGAATCTGTGGTTGCAACAGAGTTTCACGCTGTTTAATACAGGGGCATATGTATATAGGCATATATGAGTTTTCGTATTATCTTTTTGGGGTTTTTTTTGCAATGTGGCAAAATACACATGAGTATGAATAGCTGCAGAGTCGTGGGGTAGGCAAGGGGGTACATGCGTGTCTGCATCTGTAGGACAATAAGGCCTAAAGCCTTGTTCTAGGGGGGCAGAGGGGAGGAATCTTGTGGGGTGAGAGGGGGGTGTAGGGGGTAGGTCACAAGGGTGGGGAAAAAGGGTGAAAAGTCCACAGTTATTCGAGAAATAAATAAAGAGAATCCTCAGCAAATACAAAAACATTGGGTGGGTTATAGTTTTAATTTGCAGTATAAGATAGCAGTGACAGAAACACTAATTGATCAATCATGATGGCAGCTAAGGGGGTACAAATATGCACTTGGTCCTACTCTGGTCTAAACAGCTGGATTAAAAGAAATCGTGTCACAGCTGAATTACGTAATACTCAGCCTGATGTGGTCTGTCTCCAAGAGACGCACATACCTTGGGCCCAAAGGGCACTTTAGGAAACCTTGGGATATTCACTGGTAGTGGCTTCACAACAATTATCTATGATTAGAGGAGTGGCAATTTTAGTTAAGGATAATAGGGTTACAACTGGACGGTGTTTAGCGGATAAGTGTGAAAGATGGGTCATTGCAGAATGTAGTTTTGGGCGGGTTAAATATACAATTTGTGTTATATATGGATCTAATTTGGATGATGCTTCTGTCTTTGAAGAGTTAAATATTGAACTAGCACAATGGGGGCACCGATGATTTTATGTGGGGACATGAACATTAATTTAAGAAATTTAGAATTGCAGAAAGGACGGGGATATTATGGGCGCAAACCACTGGTGTTTAAAGCCTTTAATGATTTTTTAAATGATCATGGTTTGATCGATGTATGGAGTAATTTAAATCCAACAGACCCAGGATTCACCTATTATTCTTATCCTCATAAAAACTTTACTCTCCTGGCTTATTTTTTCTTATCTCTTTCTTTAAAAGGTGATGTCGTAATCCAGATTTTACCAAGGATTACTTCTGATCACTCTCCGATTATATTGGCATTAAATGTTATTACTCAGTATTCACCTATGAGGACATTTTCATTTGAGCGAAAACTTTGCTTTAATGAAAGTTTTAAGGAACATATGTCCTGGTGGATTAGAGAGTTTTTTTATTAATAATAGAAATTCGGCTCACTGCTCTATTGTTTGGGACTCATTAAAATCATGTTTTAGGGGGGGAAGTGCTAAGCTTTGTATACCGGCAAAACCGGAAGAAAAAGGTAGAGATACAGGATTTGTATGTAAGGCTTAAGGACGCTGAGGGCAAGTTAATTCAGGGGGTTAGATCAGGGGCAGCTAACATTGCTGACTTAGAAGAAGCTACTGAACAGGCGAGGGCTAAAATACAAGGGATTTGGAACACTGAAAATGCTTGTAAATACCTGGCAAATAAAAAACAAATGCATGAATATGGGGAAGCTGTGGACCGTTGTTTGGCATGGCAGTTACTTAGGAAAGAAGCTATGGGGCGGATTAAGGCTCTGAAAGATAAGGATGGGGTACTTTGCCAGGAACCTAAAGGGATTCTATCGATTCTACATCAATTGTATTCAGATTTATATACTCAACAAGAACAAGATCATAGCCACGTTATTAACTTAATTGATGGGTTATGAGACATTTAGACCCTAGTGATATTGCACTGTTGGATGAGCCTATCTCAATGGAAGAGGTAGAGACCGCCGTCAAAGGTCTGGCCATGGGAAAGGCTGCTGGGCCTGATAGATTGCCCACAGACATTTATAAGCTCTTCTTTAACCTAATTAACACAGATATGTTGAATACATTTAGGGCTGCACAGGAGGGATGTGCTCCGAAATCTTGGGCAGAAGCTACTATTGTAGTGTTCAATAAAAAGGGTAAAGACCCGGAAGTAGTTGGCTCATATCGGCCAATATCACTATTGAATTGCGATAGTAAAATTCACTCGAAGATACTGGCCACTCGCATGTCTAGAGTTATTAGCTCTTTGGTCTCACGGTTCAAACATGGGTTTATCACAGGACGTAATACAACTTCGCATATTAATAAGGTAGTGACATTATTCGATGTCGCACAAGTTGAGAAACGCGATCTGGGCTTAGTCCTATTAGACGCAGAAAAAGCGTTCGACCGTGTGGAGTGGACATACCTGTGGGATTAAGGCGGCATTTGGGTTTTGGTCAACGTTTTCTCATAGCCCTACAAGTTTTGTACACTTCACCGGTCGCTAAAATTACTGCTATGGGTTTATCATCTGAGATAGTGAACATCACTAGGGGCACTAGACAAGGGTGCCCCTGCTCTCCATTGTTGTTCACATTGTATATTAATCCATTCATTAAACAATTGGGCAACAACATTTTGATAAAACCTTTTTTTGTACATAATAGCCCATATTCGGTATTTGCATACGCTGATGATGTCGCAATAGCTACGTCGGATCCCTACCTGGCACTGCAAGAGATAGGCTAAAACTTTTGGTCAAGCATCAGGTTATAAACTAAATGCAGATAAAACACAGGTATTAATTTCAGAAACAGTTATTATGGATGATGTTCGCATCAAAAAGGAAGTAACATACTTGGGTATTAAAATTCGATCATCTGTGCAGGAAGTAGTAGAGGTCAACTGGGCTATGCTAGTAAATAATATTCAGAATTCATTAGATAAGTGCGCACGACTTCAAGTCACATTAATTGGTAGAACCAATGTTATTAAGATGAACGTATTAGCTAAGGTATTATACCTGTTCAGAGCAGATCCATTAAAATTTACTGAACTTCAATTACAACATTTACAGTCTATTTGTTCTAAATTCTTATGGGCACCTGGTAAACCGAGAAGGGCTATGCGATTTTTGACTCTACCAATTGAGCGGGGGGATTAGCTATTCCTGATTTTTACCTGTATTTTTATACATGTTTCTTGCTAAGAATTTGGATACTTCTGACTGGAGAAGATAGAGGTAATGAGGCGGAGGCCCCCTCAATTTTTCAAATGCTGTTAGGACTAGAAGCACGACCATGTCTATTTAAAGAAATAAAGAAATAGATGGAAGTTATTTTAAACGGACTAGGTTTAAGGTGTTAACAGCGGCGTTCAATGTTTGGAGAAAAAATCGAAAGTTATGTCAAGTGGAGAAATTATCTTGGTATACCCCTACTAATGCTATAAAATTTTTACCTTCTATTTTTTGGGATGCTATGGTTGCTGGGTGACGGGTTCGAGGTATTGTTCAATTGGGCGATTTTGTAGGTACAGATGGTTTGTTAATATCTTTTGCAGATTTGTCTAGATTGTACAATTTGCCAAAGCTACAATTCTTTAAATATTTACAAATTTGTGATTTTATGTTACGGAAAACAATTACATTGACTCCCAATCTAGTTGTAAAGGCCACGCAATGACAGGCAAAAATTGGGGAGGGGTACCAGCTACTGTTGTAAAACAGAAAAGATGACTTAGATGACACACTGATAAATGGTCTGAAGTCTTGGGAGTTGATAATGTATCTTTGAAATATGCTATCTTAATGTCAAGTGAATCGTTATTCTCTGCCAATTTGCGAGTGCAATACTATAAAATGTTTTTTAATTTGTATTATACCCCGACACGTATGTATAAGTGGAAAACCGAACAAGATGGAAAAAGCTTTCGATGCGGGGAGGACAATGCCGATATGCTACATATTTTTAGGTTTCGACCTGGCGAGGGCACGCAGTGCCCTGCCCAGATCGAAAACTTTTGTTTACACTATGGGGGACTTGAACACTCCCCTTCTTCCATTGGCTAGCTCCATAAATGGAGGCTAGCCATTGGAAGAGATTGGCCGTCAATCACACTTTCCAGAGAAAACGCGATTCGGGGGCGTGACGTCAGCCAATCACAGCACGGCCCGGGACCTGACTTGTTTTTTTAGAAATCAACTCACGGACTCGGCAAAGGTGCCCGTGGCTTCTGCTTGATGCTCTGCGCAGCGCCCTCCTGGCAGCCACATGCCCCCAAGGCCCATCACATACAGTAAAACCCTGTTCAGGTGGTACTTACGCGAGGGTGGAGGGAGGGAGGCATGTTGTCGAGGACCGGGGAATCCCTGCTCTCTGCCCTGGCGATGGGACCAGCAGCCTCCGTCTGCGCCGCGGAGTGACTGGTTGGCGGGAGACGAGGGTCGGACTGAGCCCCATGGAGTGCAGTCAGTGCAGCGGCGCCGGGGCTCCGGGATGGGCCCCCCAAGCCCCTGCCCAGCTCCTGCCCTGCTCCTGGGGGTCGTGTACCTCACAGCCTGCAGCCACTTCGCCAGGACGTCCCCCGAGTTCTCAGGTAGGCGCTCCATGAACCTACCTCTCCCCTGGGCTGCTGTGTGCGCGTTTCTTGTAGAACGGTGTACTTGTGTTTGTATTTTCAGTCAGTGGAGAGCTATTGTTTTTCCTCACAGGACTTGTAAAGAAGAACCTGTTTTATTTTCCTCGTGCAGTAGTTCCAATCTGGTGTGTCTGGCAATAGTAGGACGTGTTTACATGCTCTGTTCTTGACCTGTGGATGCTGTTCCATACTTTATATTAGAGCATGAGAAAGTTGTGTTTTCCGTGTTGTGTGCAGGGCTGATGACTGTCTTCTGTAGCAGGAACACCCGTGGCTATAGGGTATATTTCAGGTTTGTTGAGTTGGCTGGCAGCACAGTCAGCTGATGAGGTGTTTTATTGGGAGCAGAACTGGTCTTTTATTATTATTATCTTTTAATAGTTTGCAGCTTCTGTTTTCTCTTGTGTTTCTTTTTGAAGCCGCTAAAGTGTGACAGCGGTTTCGTTGTCACACATATAATGGAGTGACTTGCAGAAGGGGGCGTCCCCCCTTGCACGTTGTATTGTTGAAGACGATGCTGCGTCGGACCGTGGGCGCGGAAAGCACCATGCTGGACGGAGGGGTCAGGAGAGGCCAGCCGTTCATCCTGTGTGGCATTTCTGCATTGTGCTGCTGAGCCTGGCAGCCTCTCCTCACAGCGCATTCCTGGCGTCTTAGAGCTCGGCTCCCGCGTGCAGAGGCGCACACTGAGCATCTGTCGTGGCTGGCTGTCTGTACGGCGCTGTGAGGCCTACAACTCGGAAATGTGGTTAAACAGTGAGGTCAATCTTAATGACACTTTCTGTATATTACAATATAATATATCACTCTATGGTATCTATAGTCTATTTTATCCAAGCCTGATTAATGTGATTAATAGCCTTAAAGTTAATGCACTTATACATTCATATTTACAAAAACAGATTTATACTACTGAGTTTAGTTATAGCTGCACCTGTCATTCAAAGCGCTACAAAACAGCAAAACTGGAACAGAAACAGCCACACAGAAAAGGCTATTCAAGAAAAAAACAATTATTATTTAGGAATGGTTATAGTTGTGGACATGCAAAGTACCAGCTTCTAAGCACTTGCTGGTTTATATAAAATGGAGGTGATCAATGTTCTAATCGGTTTCAGTTCTCTTTTTTTTTGTCCTGCGATAAGAATCAAAAGACAATTTCTGTGGCGTAGTTTGTAACTGCAGTTATGATAAGTAAAGAAAAGTAAAGGTAGCAAAATACTTTATTATGGTTCAATGTTCTATTGTGTTTGGAATGGCCTGTGGAGGAACTGTACTTGACCAGTTACCACAGGGCGTCCTAATGGATCCAGTTCAGCTGGAAAAAAGTCCAATTGGTTTCAATTTCATTACTTGTGACTTTTGCATCTAGTTGGTCGCCCTTTATCAGAACTGTATGCTGGACTAGTCCAAAGGCATAGAGCAAGTTCCAGGACCCCGTAAAAACCATTTACAATTGGTCTTCTCGAAGTTCCACCAGTCTTAAATAGATTAATTCTTAAAAACACATATTTTTTGTAGTATAATCACTTTCTGAGTTGTTTGTTTGTGATCTTTTTTTTTTTTTTGTTGAGTAGAATCTTTTAGAGCTGTTCTCTGGCCACTCGGGCCTTTCTACGAGTGTGGTCGGTGTTGTGACAAATGCTGTGAGTGGAATGTTTGCCTGGCAGCGTTTGTTGACATGGTGTTTGCAGCTCCCTCCCTGCTCTGGGGCTCGGTGGAACACAGCCTGTCCTCGCTCGCCTCGTCTCTCCACACTGTCCCTGCCAGCTGAGGAATTTGCATTTTACTGAGGGGATTTTATTTGGTAAAAGGAGGTGCTTTCTCAGGCCTTCCATTGAGAGGGGCTTGGGCTACAGTGGTCTCACGCCATTCACCCAGAGAGGAATGAAAGGGACCGACCTGCCTGCTCCAGTCCCCCTCAGCCCCCTCCTTCTTCAGGGCAGGGCAGTCCTTTTCCTGCTATTCACGGAGGATTTGCTTGCGCTCGGAAAGCACCAATGTTTTTCCAATGCGAACCATTAGATGCCCCTTAGACATGCACGTCTGGAGCTCTGTGAGGGAGGGAGCTCGGGAGTCCTCTGGGTCTTTGGGGCTTGGGCCACTTAGGGCCTCTGGCACATTAAGGGCCAGTGTGACCCTATATGCAGCAAATGTGGCCGGCCCACTGGACTCAGGCATCCTTTGATACCAAGGCCTCACTTTCAAACTCAGGTGGGTCTACTCAACCTTTCATCTTTCTGAGGTAGATAAAATGACGTTTTGGTTGGGTTAGGGAAAAGCAAGCATTTGTTATCCGTCAGTGCCCTGGGGTGAATCTACACCCTTCAAATATACTTGTTACGTTATTGTCAGGAGAGGAGGCAGTGTAAAGTTACTTACGGCCTCATGCATCATTGCACCCGTTTGTGATTCCTAAATTGCGAAAATTAAAAAGGAATCGCAATTTAGAAATCGCAAACTGCAATGCATTAACAATTCGCATGTATTTTTGCGATTCGGTATTTTTCCTTAATTGCGATTCACAATTTGCGAATCGTAATTAAGGAAAACCCTTCCCATTCATTCATATGGGCCAAAAGGCCCATAGGAATGAATGGGAAGGCATTCACATTTTGCGAATTTCAAATTACGAATTCGCAATTAAAAAATGATCATGCATTGCATTTAAGAAATCTGAAATTGCGATTTCTTAAATGCAATCGCAATTTTAGAAATCGCAACATGGTTGCGATTCCTAAAATTGTGAAATGCATGATGCATTCCAAATTAGTCAATTGCATTCGCAAACGGCCGAAAATTGTGATTCGCACCGTTTGCAAATGCAATTGACTTTGATGCATGTGGGCATTAGCCTTTAGCAGCCTACACCATTTCACCTTTCTGATGCCATGTATAGAAAAGTATATCTTCCAAATGGCCCCATGCGTGACGTTTCTGCCAATCCTAGTTTTTTTTAGCCAAGAGCATACTGCAATGTCAGAGCTGTAATATAAACTTCAACAGTGGGTAAATCTGGAATCAGCAAAACTTGCACATAAAGTAAGGTCACTTCTCCAAAGGCGAAACCGTTGCATTGTAAATGCTTGTTTTTAGTTGTGGCTATTTGGGAAATTTCATTGTTAATATAGAACAGTTTTTAAGTAGAATAATTGGGATGCCGATTTTCATAACATCCACAATTATGTTTTTGGGTTTGGGGCCTTAATTTCTGATGGGTGCTCTTTTAATTAAACATCGATATTTAATTTTTTTTGCGATGAGGGTAGCAAGGTTGTGCATTGCGGCAGATTGGCTTCAACCTGAAGCTCCATCTTTTGTACGTTGGAGGAGTAAAATGTATAGTTTATTTAATCTTGAGTTTAGTTTATATTCAGTTATATTCAGTTAAAGGGGTGAAAAAAGGCAAGATTGGTATTGGAATATGCGGATTATTTGCAGAACATATACATGTTTGAAGTAATATAAATGGATATTTTTATTGTTGGTTGTTAATATACTGTGGAATAAAAAAAATGTTAAAAAGGGAACATTGTAATGGGTTAACATGCTTATCAGTGGGAAGGAAGGGACTAAAGGGACTGATTTTGATTTTGCGAATTGTTTCTCCATCACAAAGGTGATGAATATGCCGTCCACCTTATTACAAGTGTAGTAGGATATAATTCACGTGTAAAAAGGCAGACGTGTTATTTGTCACCGTTGTGAAGAGGAACCCATTTGCTAAACTCTAAATCACAGCCTATGTCTGTTGAAACCAAGTCTCTACAGCATTTTAGCGAAAGGTGTTGAGATATAAAAAGTTATTTGGCTGGAGTGGAGAGGTCATACCCAAATGACTGCAGATATAAAGCAGGATTCGTGGCAACTATAAAGTACACATAAGAACGAATTATTAAAGATGGTGTTGGTGGATTTTTATGAGGAGATCCTGATGAGCATTATCTTGGTATTTTTGATTGATTGAGCAAAGTCACTAGCCAAAAGGTAAGTTATAATGGTGGTGATGCAAGTAGAGTAAAAAAAGCTTAGTGTGGGACTGCCACTGTGCGTGTAGTTGGACGGAAGAGGTTAGTGTAAAACTCACGCTTAGCTGGATCTAAAGATGGTGTCAGGACCCTAGTAACATCTAGGTATGTCTACGCTTTAAGATGTGCACCAATATCTTCATATGCATAGTTAAGAATGCATCTTGACTTTGAGGGCATGGATGGAGGGCCAAACCCATAACCCTAGTATAGTAGGGGTGAAGGTGAGAATTGGGGTAGTATGCATAAAGGGCATTATGTAGAGTTTCATTAATTTCTGTGAATCATATGGAGTTAGAAACAAGGCCATATCAATGTAGAGCTGGCAAAATAGGTGATTATAAATGTGTTTGTTATTTTGTGTTTGCAGATGTCAGTGTTGGTGTGTGGATTGAGGTAAAAGGAATGGTGTTGGGCATGTATTATTGAATAATCTGAAAAAGAAACGTCTGCTATGGGGGAGAATGAGATAATTCATGTGAAATAAGAAAGAGATTAGTTGATCACAATCCTTGGTACAAGCAGTTAGTGTGAATACTGGTGAGTGATCATTCTGAGATAATTGGGTTAAATGATGTGAGTCGGTATTGCGTGTTTGAAAAAAAATGCATGTCGACATTTTAGTAAGTGATCTGAGAAAAATTGCACTTAGAAAACAAATTAAACGATATCTAACTGTGGGACACCGGGAAATGTGACTTTTATATATAAATGCATCTTTAACTTTCCAACCTCTGTACAGATGGCCCATCAATCAAGGCTTGTGACCAGCTCCAGAGTAACCATCACCAAGCGCACATACCCCTAAACTAGCCGGTATTGACATGTAGGGGTTATAAGTAGGCATTCAGATGGAAGGGACTAAATTATCTTGAGGGTCCACCATTCTTGTGCTTTGTGCCACATTGAGCTCCACTACCTTGCTGTTACCTCAGCAAGGTGCTGGTCTATTCTGAATATGTGTTGCTTTCCATCATGCTTTACTCTCAGTTGTGAGGACAACAATATCCCTGTCTTTTCTCCAATTATTAAGAACTTCTTCAGTGGTGCAGATCCACTTACCGTAACTGCACCATAGTGAGATTCTGCAGTTTTTTTCCACCTCAGCACACACAACAATAATGCCTGTGTGTTGGCTGTTCTGTGTGACACAAAATTCGACACAGAGCAGGTCCACCAAATTTGGCCTTCATTTTCTGTTTAAGGACAGCCATCCATTCAACCAGCTGTATAAGACTTATAGTAGTAGCTGCAACAGGTTCTACTGGCACAACAGGCCTTTTCAAATGTCACCAGCCAGGGAAAGATGCCTACTGGTTACTTCCATGTTTTGAATTGTTGTCAGTCCCCTGCAACTGAATCCTTCACTCCATTCATTTGGAACTTAAATGATGGGTGTCTGTGTTGTATACATGTACAGTAGATTGCACTTGAGCAAATCAAGTGCTGCACTTGATTTGCGGCAACCCAGGACTACCTTTGATTTCCTGTACCAAAGTGGCACATGAGATTGAATTGGTGAAAGCCCCAGAAAGCAATGTGAATTTCAAGGCCCCTCTAAAGCATTCCTGAAGTCCTTTGTGGTGGATCAGGTTCTAGGGTGTGGATAAAAGGGGACAGAGGGCCCTTTTGATGTGCAGGGACATTCCCTTGCTCCCTTCCTTCGCCATTGTTCCCTAGTAGTGCTTCCATCAACAGGTTAAGTGGTAGTTGGCTGGAAAACCTCTCTTTATTTTCTTTCTTTTGTGCCTTTGTTTTAGGTCTTCCCCGGCAGGAGACTCACAGCTTCACTCCATTATTCTGCTGTCACTGTAAAACAAAGACTATGACTGAACTAGTCTGTTAGGAATATGCAACACTTAGGAACTGCCTGAAACTGGTTGCAAAGTGGACTTACAGAACAACCAAACTCTGTCTGCTAAGTATAAGCATTGGGAAGAAACTATCAACTGGTGTGCCAAATGTCTGTGCAAGAATCAGGGATCCCTTAGCAGTAGAAACCCAAGAAGCCATGTTGTGCACCAGGGTTGGGGTATTAAAGACTTACCCCCATTGTCAAGTTTGAAACTAGAAACCTGGGGAGAGTTCTAGCCTGACAGGAGTAGCTACTTTGGCCTTAAATTGATGGAAGAAGCTGACCAACTACTTAGGAAGGGCATTGCAGACATTACCTAGAAGAGAAGGTCTACTGGAGCTAAGGCAGAATAAATTGGAGCTACCCACGATGACTCCACATCCACAGAAGGGCTGGCAATGCTTGGAAAAAGTGTGCAAGAAGGGTGCGAATCCTAACAAATAACAGAAACCATGAACGCCTGAAGATCAGCCCTAACCGCAAGGAACATTTTTTTAAGGCTTCCTGAACTCTAAAGGCGTGTTTTCATGGGGATCTGTATTTACTGGCTCACTGCACTAGACCAGTTCTAATCATGGCTCCTGGTGCCCTCCACCTGCAGCCAGCCAGCAAACCACCCTCCCTTCCTCTTTCCCCACGTTCCAGAGCCTCCTGGATTCTAGAAGGGGACCTGTGCATCAATGGAATCAGTGGGCTGTCCACACAAGATACAGAAGAACCACTCACGGTACCCTTGCAGGTCCATTCCCCCTACTGAGTCTCTGGGGGGATAGCTGGACTCAAAGTTCTTAGTGCATCCTTGCTAGGCAACATGTGGCTTCTTCTTCCAGCTGGGCAACCTTTCAGGGTTGTCGCTCCCATGTCCCGTGGCATCTCATCTCTCTCTTTTGGGCAGAGGCTTCTACGGGGGCATGTAAAGTTATAGAAGCGAGGCACCCCTGACCAATACTAGAATGCTACATCATCATTACACCACTGTCCCAACCTTCCTGCACAGCATTCTGGCACAAACCAATATGGCGACTTCAAAATTACTGTGGAAAGCAGTCCCCTGAAAGCCTCAGCTCCTCCCCTAGATGACACAGCTGCCTGATTCCCTTCCCACAAAACTTTCAAAAACAAACCCCTCATCTGTTAGCTCCAGAGATCTGACCCTTTGTTTCAGTGGCCTGGAATCTGTTTCTGAAATGAGCCAGGGAAAACCAACAAATCTTAGAGTGAAATGTGGGATGTTAGGGACTGTAAATTCACACAAAGGATACATGGGTATCCCTAGATTGATACCTCACTAGACCACATAAGCCTAGTGGAGCAAAACTGTACTGTAAAATAGTTTGCCTATAACGTGTAATATCATGTAAGCATCCCAGAACTTTAGTAAGCACTACAGACCTACACTATAAATGCCCACTCACATTACAAGGCCTGCCCCAGGTCAGTACCAATCTGTGAAGTTTCTTTTCTTTGACAGGCTACCTGTGCACACATACCAGCCTGCGCAAGATCATAGTCTTACATGCACAATCCACACGCATGCTCACACATGTGTGCTCATAAGTAACCATCCTAAAGCCTCTTACACTTGCTGCACAGCAGTGACCTTATCTTAAAAGGCAGGCACTGCCAGTTGGCACTCTTAGTCCAATTACACTGAATTTACAGTGACTGAGACTCAGGTAATAGCTCACTCCCAGTGAAAGTCCACAAAATGGGTAGTCAAATGCCAAAAATCCAGGGGGCTAAATGAGTGGAACCCATTTGCCATACTTCTGTACCTAATTAATAGAAAAGTTGTCATATTATAATTTTAGTTTTCCTTTCCAGTTTCACAATATCATAAAAAATAGCTATTTCTTAAACCTACCTCAGGAAAACAAATTTGATTCAAAATGAACCATGAACTGAAGTTCATGACATTTAATTTTCTCAGAAATATGACAGTTGAAAAATCCACGACTGAAGAAGCTCTTCGGAAGAGCTGTTAACCACGCACCGCCTCCATGATGAGCTTAGAACCAAAAATAAAATAAAGCTAAGTCATACCTGACATCAGAGTTTCCTCACGAAACAAAACAATCAATTCACAATTCCAAAATAGCTAGCCTTCACCATTTCACAAAAATGCAGAATGTGACAAGGCTCCACAGAATTACTAGGAAGTAAAAAGTTTAAGATTAGTTTGGGTGGAAAGAGGCAGGTGGCCCGAATTGCCAACTCACACGATGCCTTTGTGTGTCACACGATACCAGCTCGCTTCATACGATCACCCAGTGAAGTGCTGATACCGCACAGTGGAAGGGAAGGAGAGCTGGAAGAACCTGCACTGAGCCAGTTTACAGCTTGTTTTTGGATGCATCGTAGGTCCATTATAGGTTCTGAAAAAACCCAAGGACATCTGTGACAACCTCAATAAGATTTTTCAGGCTGGGGAAGTGCAGTTGGTGGGAGGAGGATTAAAGGTGTCTCTCATGCAATTCTCATCATTAAGCCCCATCACTTACAAGATGCCATCTTTTCTTAAATTGGTAGGTCTGAGTGTCTTCTTCATGTTTATCCTCTTGCCTGCAATATGAATGTAACCATTAGAAAGCTCCTAAAGACTTGCATAATATGCATCACTCAAGAGATCAATGCTTTCGCTTCTGAGGTGTCCAGTGTGGTATTCACAGTTAATGCCACGCGCCAACCTAGGCGTGTGACAGTAATTTTCCACAGACTCGCCTGCCCACGGGCCTCCAATGCCATTCTCTCTTTTCCCATTGGCTCCCTAACATTCCACATCCTAACCCAACAATCCCCTTACTGTTAACGGTCCCAACGTCATTCTGATCCCCACTTGTGAACCGCACACTGATGTGGGGCTGTTGTAGAATAAAGCTTCTGAACCCATACATACACCTCTGCTTCGTTTCTGCAAGTGGCGATGAGGATTGGATCACAGCCCCTGAGTGGAAAGAACACATGCTAAAAGATTCCACCCTACATAAGGTATGCAAATAAATCAACAGCTGCTGGCCCGAGAAAAAGTGCCTTGATGAAGAAGTCAAAGTTTTCTGTAAAATAAGGAACACAATGAGTTTGGAAAATGGGATACTGTACAGAATAGGCAAGGCAATTTCCCCCAACGCACTCAGAGGTAAAATCCTCAGACTATGCCACATAGGTCATCTATGTGTTTCAAAAACCAAGCAAAGGGTCAGAAACAGTAATTGGTGGCCTGGAATCGACAAGCAAGTTGAAGTTATGATTAGAGACTGCATGAGTTGCAATGACTCAGACAAAAGCCAGAGAACCTTCAGAGTTCCTCTTACTCCCTCTCAACCCTCCGGGAATGCCTTGGGAGAGAATAGGCTTGGACATAACCGGGCCCATTGAAGGCCACAATGGGGTGATTAAGTGCATTCTAGTGGTCATGGATCACTACTCCAACTGGCCTGTGATAAAAATTGTTCCCAGTGTAGACAGCTCTTTGGTCATTTCATTTTTAGACAAACTGTTCTTGAATGATGGGTTACTCAAACACATACTTACCTATAATGGCCCTCAATTCTCATCAGATTCATTCAAGTCATTCCTGGAGAGAAATTGTATCACTCACCGCACCACTTCACTCTACCATCCTGAAGGTATTGGCCTTGTTTAGCGCTTCAACCGAGTCCTTAAAGGGAACCTAAATTTGTCCAGGAATGCCAATCTCAACCTGGAAGAGGAAATATTCAAACTCATTTGGGCATACAGAATCTCGCCATGTGCCAGCACCAACGAATCACCCTTTGTCCTCATGAGGAGCAGACAACTCCTGAGTAGAGACTTAGGTTGGATGCCCGCATCCAAACAGATAGAGTGGTCACCAGAAACCATCAGAAACAACACTGAGAAGGCACAAAAGTGTTATAAAGATTGGTACGACACCATACACGGTGTCAAAGACCATTCATTCAAGATCGGCGATCTGGTCAAAGTTTGCCTGGAAAGGAAAGTTAGGAACGGAGAAAGCAGATTCACCACTCCTATCCACATCAGCAAATTATACAACAATGCAGCCAGACTCAGTGATGGAAAAGTTTGGCACATGAACAGACTGTAAAGAACAAAAAGAACTAGAAGGTCTGAAAGGAGAAGAAACTAAGTCCTCATGGTCCTCAGTGAGAGCTACGCACTGGTATTGCACTGAACCAGACCCAAATGGTCGATAGACACTAAGTGTACAGTAGAAATCCTATCAGCCCACCCTCTTGGCGGAGCCTCGTCATGTAGGACATCTAGAACCAAGTTGGTGTATCCATGCCCAGATGAATTGGCTAGATATCGCGCTGTTATGGTTCACAAGATGGAAGTGTCCACGCCACTGGCGGTACTGGTACAGTGCAGTGCAGTGAGAAAAATGTGAGTGAGTGATATTAAAATGACGGTCAAGGCAAAAGAAAAATCCCTTTATTATTATTCACCTGGACGTCATATTAAAACAAGGTGCATAACAGTGTGACAAAATCACTGTCTACTTTGCTGTGTGGTTGATTAGGCCAACATGTTTCTGCCATCAGGTGAAACTACACCGGCATTCTTCAGGGCCACTAGTATGAAAATTGCTACTGCAAAGATACACTCTATTGATAGTGCAAAAAGTAAAGTATCAGACCAAAATAAGTCTGTCAATAGAAAATGTGGTCAATTGGACCATCCTACTGTATCCTCTTGAACCATGTGATGATAGAGGATGCAGTTCCTGCAAACAAAGACAAAGAGAAAAAATACTATTTGTTGTTCTCTAAACATGACAGACTACCAGGAGCAGTCAACCCTGGAAGAGGCTATCATATCATGCAATGAAGACCAAAAAAGACTTAGCTAGGCCAGTCCAATCTATGACGGTCAGTTGATTAATTACTGGTTGCACATAGGGTAAACCACAGAGAATTCTGAATACAGTTTAGAAAGATAAATAGACTTACCCAGCAATGTGTGGGAGTCAAGCCTCACCTCACCCGGCAACGGCTCGGAGAATGAGGCCCCGCTCTATGCACAAAAAAATGTGTATAAACATATAGATAGACTGTCAGAAATCTGATCAGTATCCTCAATCATTAGTATGTATTAAAAGTTGTGCATGCAAACAACTGGTTGTAAGTTGCCCACAATGATCACAGTACCATGGAGAAAAAAGGGGTTAGGTGTAGCATCACGTGTTGAATTGTGAAGGTAATGACTAACAAGGAAGATGGTGTGTTCATAGCATTACTCCCCTCATAATGTTGATAAACATTTTCAACCCAAAATCATTCTTGATATTCTGTTTGCAATGTAGTGTAGTATTAACTGAAATGAGAGGGATGGCTTAGCTGGCTCTATGCTGCAGCCTATTCTTAAGGGATAGTCTACCCTGAAACTTAGCTGGTAGAAAAGATCAGTATACAAAATTACCCCTCTAAGTAAGTTTTTACAGGCCAGAGTGCCGAACCGGCCGAGCAAACAGCTCCATTCTGTCCCAACAGACAGAAGAAAAGCGCAATTGGGCCAGCGTGTGGCAGACAGTGTCGAAACAACTCACCTCTCCGTCGGTAACTCTCTGCAAGATCCAAAGCCGAAGGGGAGGCAACGAGGAGAGGTGAGAGGCGCATTTAAATACCCCCTTAATTGGTGGAGGTTGCGTTAATTCGGCTCAGCTGATAGGCCGATGCCGGTGCTCCGATGCGAGAATCATCGTCAATGCGCATGCGCGCCGGTGAGCCACTCGTATTGACAGTGTGGTTCGAATCCGGAGCATGCGCAGAGTAGGGATGTAAGCGTTCATCGTAAGGGCGCCTGCGTGTTGTGTTGTGTGTTTGTTGCATGCGCGTTCTCAATTAGTGTTACAGTCCAGAGTCGGCGCTTATGAGAATAACCAAAGAGGATAAACAGTTATTCATGCAGCATAATACGCTATCGTGTGGCTATTGACTGCACATGTGATGTTACAGACTGGAGCACGTCGGCGCTCGCGAGAGTGAACACAGATGATAAATAAAATTCAAATAACATAATAAACTCGCGTTTGACTGCATAATTGCTGGTACAGTCAGAGAAACGGGGCAATGAAGGACCAGTTACGCACATGAGCTATACAATCTTAAAAATGTATTGTAATTTCAACGTAGAGATGTGGAAAGGAGTATGTCTTAGCCTCTATTGTATGCAAAGGCCATATCGGTGTGGGGCACTACAGGAATGACTGATCATGTAAGTAGAGCTTAGACATATGTAAAAACCACCATGGTGTACAATGTCAAAAATATGTACTACAGGAACAGGCTATGCATTGGACTCGCGGAAGATGGAACCATCTCGTGTGTATGTTGTATCTACCGAAGTCCATTCTAGGGGTAAGACTGGCATAAAGAGATGTTTGGTTAAACGAGCTATGTATTGCACAGTTTACCTGGGGGGTCCCAGATGGTATTAAGGACAGCGAGCCGTGCAGTAGAAGCACAGATTCCAGTGAATTGACAATACATTATGGTCAGTGCCCTAAAGGGTAAATGAGCTGTTCATATGGACACCCATGGGATATTGTCATTCAACCCTGTCACATCAGTTTTTAATTTGAAAATCCAACGTTGTTCCTTGATGAACAAAAAACGTGAGACATCTGTAATGTGTGCAGGGATGAAAGGTTGTTCCAGGACCACCCACCTCAAATCATCTGCTTTGTGTTTCTTAGCTAGAAAATGATTCGTTAGGCAGGTAGACTGTTTATTGCAACGTATCGTGCTCTTATGTTCACTAATACGTAATTTGACTTTCCTGGTGGTGTGTCCGATGTATGCTAAACCACAAGGGCATGTAATCATATAGATCAATTTCTCAGAGTTGCAGTTCGTGTGGTTGATCAGTCTCCATGGTCTGGATGTGCCGATGTCGATAGAAAGGGTCTTCTGAGTCTGGGGGCAAACGGTGCAACCACCGTAAGGGTAGTGCCCCCGGACCGGAGCAGTATTCCAAATGGTGTCAAGAGTGGTAGTGGTATCTCTTCTCTGTGTCTTAGGTCTGGTATGAACCAGACTATCTCTGATGCTGGGCCCTCTTTTGAAGGCAAGCAAGGGCCTGGGTATTGCACCAGAAGCTGTGTTCAGAATCTTCCAATGCTTCAGCACCGTTTTTTTGACCACATTGGATAGGGTACTGAAAGTATGCACCATCGTAATCCTGTCAGAAGGCGTCTTACTGTGTCGATGTTCAATCAGTGCCTCTCGATTATTGTTGAATGCTCTTTTGTGCGCCCGACGTATCAGATGATTAGGGTAATGACGTTCCTTCAGGTTCGACGATAGCTCTTTGGCGTGTTGTTCATACAAGATGTTCGAGGAACAATTTCGCCGAACCCTCAGAAATTGACCTACCGGTAAGTTGTCACGTAGTGACTTCGGGTGAAAACTCCGGTACGATAGCAGTGAATTCCGAGCCATGGGTTTCTTGTAAAGTCGACTTTGCAAGCCTCCCTCTCCAGGGAAGATGAGAAGATCTAAGAATGGTAACTGCTCTTTACTGAATTCCATCGTGAAGTGGAGGTATTGATTTCTAGAATTCAACCAAGTGTGGAAATCGGTGACCTCAATGCTTGTGCCTCTCCATATGACAATAATGTCATCAATATATCTGCGCCACAGCAACACCTGTCCTAAGAAAGGGTTGCTGTGGTTCAGAACATGGTCTTGCTCGAACTGGTGCATATACAAATTAGCAAGACTAGGGGCAAAGACACTCCCCATTGATGTTCCGGAGACTTGGAGACATGAACAGACTGGCCAAATGCCATTCAGTGGGAAAAGACTCGAGTCAAAGTCAGTTAAATGGTCATAAAAATGATTTGTGGGTTGAGTATGATGAATCTGAAAGGGGACACAGTTCCATATATCTTGACAATAGAATGCATTCAAGAAATGTTGAATCTCAGGCCAGTGGTCCACTGCCCACCACTGAACCTACTGCTTGTTGCGCACCAGACCAGAGTGACGAAAGAAACTCACACACTCTCACCGCTGTCCGTTGTGATAAAGCGATCCACATTCTGATACAGATGCTGCGGCTGATAGTCACGGTCTCAAGAGAAGGTTTGGAAGAACCATTAACAAACCCGAACGACTGGATGATTTCATTTGCGATTGACTTATGTGTTGTTGAATTTTAAGAGAGGAAGATGTGTGGTATTCACAGTTAATGCCATGGGCCAACCTAGGTTCGTGACAGTAATTGTCCACTGACTCTCGTGCGCGAGAGCCTCCAATGCCATTCTTTCTTTTCCTATTGGCTCTCCAACATTCCACATCACCCTTTACTGTCCACGGTCCCAACGTCATTCTGATCCCTACCTGTGAACCGCACACTGATGTGGGGCTGTTGTAGAATAAAGCTTCTGAACCCATACATACGCCTCCGCTTCGTTTCTACATCCAGTCGCATTTCGTTTGTAGTGACAGCACAATAAGCATGTCTCCGTCTTTCTGTAACTCACTGAAATTAAAGCAAGTAGCAACAGAGGCAGCAGATTTTATATTTTTTAAGCTAATATGTGTCCTATATCCTTCTCTGTATATGTTTACTGCCACTTAAAACCATGTAATCTTAAAATAAACTTTTGAAGAAAGCAGGGGCAGAGAAAAGTCCCTCAAAGCCCATTGCTCAAGAAGGTTTTTCACTTTTGTGAAAACACGAGGTTTATCTATCATGTGAAGGTGAAGTATTATTAACTGATAATGCTAGAGACCCATGGCAAGCTAAACAAGGTGAAGTTGTAATAGAGTGATCAGTATATGCAGAGAGACAACTAAGAAATCTGAAGAAGCCAATAAAACCCAGTCTGAATGGTGGGACACGACGAATGGGCAACCACTTATAACAAATGGTAAAAAATGATTTACTTACTGCTTACTTACTGCTTTCATGTCTAGGACTGTTCTCCCAGCTGTTTCTGCACCAGAAAAAGAACATTCCATTGCCACGACAGAGAGAACACTACTCACCACAGCAATTCTACCACAGAAAATGAGTAAAATGCAGACCGCAAGATGTTAACCCCTTCTCTGCCAGGCCTTCCGCCCACCCCCATGCCACACCCTTTTGGGGCTATTTGGGGTAGTTGGTGCTTGGTCTCCCATTCCTTTTTTATCCACATAAGGTATCCATTCCAAATGTCAGTCCTTTTCTTCCCAAATCTTGAGGATTCTAAAGGTACCAGGGGTTGTAGAACCCCCTGGATGGGACAGAGAAGTTAGAAAAAATGCAGCTAAAGTTTGTGTGTTTGGAGAAAAATTTGGAAGAAAGTGCTGCACAAGATAGCGTATGGTTTGTTCCCTGCAAATGGTGTCAACAAAGGGCTTGCAGTGTGTGGTGTGTCTCTTAAATGACATCTGTATATATTGGAATCACTTGGTGTCATGTTTGTTCTTGGTAGGCTGTACTCATGTCATCTTAGAACATTATGTATGTCATGTAGAACGTGTTATGACTTGAGATGTGCTTCAGTTTAAGCTGTAACCTGTACCCAGTTGGATGGGATCTTCCTATGTGAATAAACCTACTTCAACACCCTTCCTGTTTCCAATCTCATACATCAGGAATGCTTCACTGACGTAGTCGGCAGGATACCAAAAAGAAGATCTCAACACAACGGATTTGGTGAGAGACAATTTAAGCATTTATTGAGGATTCTCTCACATTGGAAAATTTGGACTTATTTAAAATAAGTCGAGGAGTTCATATTAAATTTATTGAACTTCAAAGGTTGACTTACTCAATATGATGTGGTGAAACCTTTCATGAATTTTATTCATTTCATGTATTAGGAATAGGGAGCTTCACCCCATGGTCCCCCCTTTGTCATTATCTGTTGGGGTTGGAGATGGTTGTCGATGCAGACTCGTCCCTAGATATTTAGTTTTGGAGAGTGCTCCATGTGTTGCTTTGGATTGGGAGCTTTCTTGCATATTATCGATGAATGCTCGTCCCTATTTGAACTTGTTCAGGCATTGAGAGGAAAGGAGACCTTTGGTGTGAGGTCTCTGATCTGCATGGTTTTGGAATCGGCTCTACATTGATGTTCAACATTTAAACATTGTGTTTTGGGCTCCGGCGCGTTGCATCTGCGTCTAACATTTGAACATTGTGCTTTAAGCCCTGGCACTGGTTAACAGTGATTTGGCAGTGCTGGTTAACAGCGATTTGGCAGCACCGCTGTTTTAATGAGCATCATTCAAGCATAGTGGGTTTTCAACTTCTGGGACAAGTTTGCGACGTTTACAATTAGCGAGATTCAAATTTAAACTTCAACTTCTGGGACAAGTTTGCGATGTTTACAATTACTGAGATTCAAATGTAAACTCACCGGAGATCTCCATCCCATGAGCGATCCTTAGTCGATTCTTCAAGTGTCACTGTTGATGCGTAAGTATTCTTACATCAGGCGCTCTTCCAGCACGCAACATAAAGTACGTGGCAGCCATTTTGGACGAATTGTAATGTAAAATTAGAACCATTGCGTAGCAACCAAGCGAGACGCAATTCAGTGTATGTTGTTTCAACTTTGTGTATATTACAGACATTAAGTCAAGGTACCTAACAACATATAACATTTCAAGCGTGTTGTTCCAGTGACACGCACACTATCTTTTGAACTTATTTTACAGTAACCATTTCATTATTTGGTAGGTCTAAATGGTTTGTTAGGTAACTTTGCGTGTTACATCAACTGTGATACGCACACACGTTCATAGTTGGTATTATCTATTGCAGGATTTATTCATTTTATTGTAGCATGTTTTTTTTAATGAAATATCTTATATTTCATTGTCATTTATGGTACTCACGATAATTTTTAGGTATTTCATATTGCAAAGACATTACGGCAGCACCTTTCTTTCTTTCTAGTCCTGGGATTCCATCCATACAGTGGAAACATTGGAAAGTAGTGGTCAAAGGGTATTCCAGGGTCTGTGGTCCATCCCTTAGTGCTGAGAGGAAGTCATCTTTACTTCTTCATTGCTTATGTTCAGAAGGCCAGGATGTGTTTGTTCAGCTTCCTTATCTCCCACCTGCAGAAGCAAGAGACTTGAATGACTATGAGATCTGCTTTAAAAAATTAGATAAACACTACTTACCCAAGGTTGGTACAATTTTAGAAAGATATCAGTTTGCTAAAAGAACTCAAAAAGAAGAAAAAACTATAGAAGGGTATGTTACTGATTTACAAAAACTTGCCTCTTCATGTAAATTTGAGAATTTAACTGATGTATGTATTCGTGATCAGTTTATGTTTGTGTGCAGCATGGAAAAGGTTATAGAAGTACTTTGGTTACGTGATGAACCCACTTTAGATGAGATTCTCACTGTTGCTAAATAAATAGAACACTCTTTGGAATGTGTTGAAGTTATAGAAAAGGACAAGGAGAAAGATGTAAAAGTACAAGAAGTTAAAGATAAAAATCAAAACAGAGTTGAAATATTAAACATAATGCTTCAATTGATAAGGGTGAGTTTAAATGTAAAGCTATTGAGCAACGAAGATGTTACAGATGTGGTAGAGTGGGAAGTCTTGCAAACGATAAAAGATGTCCTGCGTTGGGTCAAACCTGCACAAAGTGTAAAAGAAAAGGCCATTCTGCATTGATGTGTAAAAGTAAATCAGTTCCAAAAGTCAAAACCGTAGAGATTTACGAGGCTTACAATAGTGAAATGGATGCTAATGATTTTGAATGTGGTCAAATTGTGGTTCAAGTTCAGAATGGAAATAATAAGAAATCATGCCCTTTTGACAATATTACTGTCGATGGGGAAACCACTCAGGTTTTATTACTATTGTTTCTAATGATTTTTATTATTCCAAATTGATAGACAAGATTTCACGTATAAAGCCTGATATAACACCATTATCCTATGGAGGGGAGCCTATAAAATTGCATGGGTATTTTATTGGCCTAATTTAATATAAAAACAGATTTGTGTCAGGAAAGATTTCTGTGTCTGAAAAAGGTGATAGTATCATCAGTTGGTTACACCAAGGTGATTTCGGGGTGTTTCTCGATCCTAACGCTGATCCACCAATTCAAGTTAAGGCTAGAGTGTTTTCTGTGATGAAATCAGGCGACAATGAATTTTTACAGAATCTTAAGAAAGATTTTCCGGGGGTCTTCAAATATGAGTTGGGATGCTTCAAAGGTTACCAACACAACATCAGATTGAAAGAAGGTGCTGTACCTGTATGTTGCAAGGTACGAAATGTGCCTCTATCTTTAAAAGATGATATGCAGAAAGAGATTTCAAAACTTAAGAGTTGCGGAATTATTGAAGAGGTTGAGGGAACAGAATGGTTGGCCCCAGTGGTCACCGCCAGAAAACCCAACGGTGATTTGCATCTCTGCATTGATTTGAGACAACTAAACAAATGTGTGATTGTTGATCGTTATCCTTTGCCAAACATCAGATGTTGTTTATTCTTTTTGGGGGGGCGAAGGTGTTTAGCACAATCGATCTCACCTCTGCTTATCATCAGGTTGCGTTGGAAGAATCGTGTAGAGATTTCACATCATTTATAACACCTTTTGGTACATTTAGATTCATTAGAATGCGGTTTGGTTTGGTATCAGCTACATCTGTTTTTCAACGAGCCATGGAAAATGTATTCAGAGATTTGAAAGGGGTATGCATATACCGAGATGACATTCTAATTTTTGGTGATGATGTTGAGCAACATGATTCTTGACTAATGGTGCTAGAGAGATTGTATGAGTGCAACCTTACAATTAAGAGAGAGAAGTGTAGATTCGGGTCTGATTCTATAAATTACCAAGGACACAACATAACTGGTGATGGTGTTAAACCTAAGAGTGATTTGATCAATACTATTCACAATATGAGCTCTCCTACTAATAAAAGTGAGTTGATGAAATTCTTAGGTATGGTGGAATATTATGCCAAATTTTTGAAGAGTTTTGCTGATTCTACTGTGAACATGAGGTCTTTCTTATGTAAAGGTGTTGATTTTGAATGGCGGGAGTCATGCAAGAGGGAATTCAATAGTATTCAAGAAAAACTTAATACTGCTCCTTCCCATAAGAGCTTTGATCCTTCTATTAAACCCATTCTGGTCACTGATGCTAGTGAGAAAGGCTTGGGGGCTGTTTTACAACAGAATGGTCCATCTGGTGTGCAAACTGTTATGTTTCTTTCTCAAAGTTTGAGCGATCCTGAAACACGTTATTCGGTGGTTGAAAGGGAATCCCTTGCGGTTTTTAGGGCAATAAAAAAATTAAAGAAATTTCTGTGGGCAATTAATTTTGAGGTTCGCACTGATCACAAGCCATTAGTGGAAATTTTAAATAAAAAGGGCATTGATTTGATTTCAAGTAGGATCACTAGATGGGTCATTGGTTTGCAAGAGTATAGTTTCTCACTTAAATATATTCCAGAAATTGACAATGGCGTTGCTGATGTATTATTACACCTCATTCCTAGAGAACCAACTGTGTGTGAGGAGTGTGATGATTCAAATGAATGGGTGTGTGTGGTGGATCATGACATAATGTCGGGAAAAAGGTGGATGGAGGAGTTGGCTATTGATTCGACTTTGACAGAAGTAATGAAATGTGTTCAAAAGGGTTGGACAAATAGGAATGCAGATTCTGATCTTACGAGACCATATTGGAATCTACTAAATGAGTTGTCTGTTGAGAATTGGATTTTGTTTCGAGGCACTAGATTAATTCCTCCAACTAGCCTCAGGAATGAATTAGTGGATTTGGTGCATTCAAATCATGCAGGTCTTACTAAAAGCAAAGAAAGATTGCGCATGTCATATTGGTCGCCTGGCATGGATAAGCTTGTAGACCGCGTGGTTCGCGATTGTATTCCTTATACGTTTAGTGCCAAATCTATATGTCCACGTGTGCAACCCATGATCATAAGAAGGCGTCCCTCTCATCCTTGGCAGGACATTGTACTGGACATACTTGAACCAGTTCATCATGGTGACATGCAAATATTTTTATTAGTGGTAATTGATATGTATTCTCGTTGGCCAGAAGTGTTTTTTTTTTTACTATGATAGATTTGGCTCATGTAATGAAATGTTTTCAAATGAAGGTATGCCTGAGCCAATTTTAACTGACAATGGCGTTCAACTTACTTCTAGAGAAATGGAGGATTTTTTAATTTCAAGAGGTATTGTACACAAAACTTGTGCTCTTTACTATCCAGAATCTAACGGAATGGTTGAGAGATTTAATAGGGTACTTAAGGAAACTACTACCTTAGCAAAGTCGCTATCCTTGGATTGGAAAAGTGAAGTTCTAAAGAAAGTGGAGGAGTACAGAAAGTCTCCTCATGGTACCATTGGGAAAACCCATTTTATATTATTACGTGGTGCAGTACCTAACACATTTGTAGAACCTACTTTGGTCATCAAATATGAGTTAGCCAAGGGAAAAGAATGTGTGTGACGGTAATGACATGCAAAAGAGGGAAGAAAAGAAAGCCACTGAAAGGAAAAGTTATTTTGATACAAGAATACGTTAAAAAACTGTAGTGAAGGTTGGTCATTGGGTCATGATTAAGAGGCCTGGTCTGGGTGGTAATTCTATTTCCAAATTCATTAAGCCTCTTATGGTCAAAGTTTTCAAGAACGCTAATAAAACTCAGGATTATCGCATTTGGAATCTAAACAGAGTTGTGGTGGTCAAGGGAAAAATGGATGAGAAGTGTAATTCTAATTTAGACAATGCAACTTCTACTCCTGGTAGTCCTTTAAAAAAATGGATAAAAATAGTAATGGAATAAGAAGCACTTGTTGCTCTTTCAGGACAATCAAACGTCCTGGTTATCTTTCTGGATATGTTTCATTTTCTTTATGTTGTTATGTTATTGGTTAAGGAAGGGAGGTGTGTGGTGTGTCTCTTCAAATTACATCTGTATATATTGGAATCACTTAATGTCATGTTTGTTCTTGGTAGGCTGAACTCATATCATCTTAGAATCTTATGTATGTTATGTAGAACTTGTAGAACTTGTTATGACTTGAGATGTGCTTCAGTTGAAGCTGTAACCTGTATCCGGTTGGATGGGATCTTCTTATGTGAATAAACTTACTTTAACAACCTTCCTGTTTCCAATGTCATACATCAGGAATGCATCACAGTGCTAAAATAGCCAGCTTTCAGGAACAGGCATACCTTTGACAGAAAACCAATATTTTCTACACAGTTTTGTCATTTCACAGGGACATAGCCTATTTTCCTTTTTTTGTGCTTTCAACCTCCTTTCAGTTAGTCGTAGAAATGTGTGTATAACCACTAATGGAGCCCAGAAAGATATACATTTCTGAAAAGTAGAAACAAATCTGAACTCAGAAAAGGGATCATTTGTGTAGATCCTTCAAGGTTTTCTTCTAGAAAGTACATTTTTAAAATATTTAAATTGAGTTGAACAAAACACCCATTTGTGCCTACATTTTCACCTGAAACTTTTTCTAACTATTTTGTATTTATTTTTTATTTTATAAAGTTGTATATAGCGCAAACAAAATGTACCATTACATCCACAGAACCCTTCAGGTTGTGGGGATATATAGGGACTGTAGGTTCACCAAGAACCCAAGGTACCCAGAGCCAATAACTGAGCTGGCCCTTGCAATGGTTTTTCATTGTATAGCGAGTATATAGTAATTCATTTGGTACAATGCAAAGAGTGAAAAATAGGTATCAAGGAAACCTTGCACATCTCTGAATTTGTGGGTACCCATACTACCATGTGAATTAGAGGGCATTTTTCAAAATGTCTTCTATATTTTATACCCTTTCCTATATTTGGAAGGCTAAAAATGAATAGAAAGACACCTGGAATAACACTTGTTCTACTGTTCTGTGTTTCCCTAAGTCCCCCGACAAAAACGGCACCTCACTAGTGTGGGTAGGCCTAGTGTCCGTGGCAGAACACAGGTCAAAATGCAACATGGACACATTGTGGATACATCACACTTTTCCACTGAAAACTGACACTTATTTTGCAATGTGCCTAGCACCTCGGGTAGTCCAAGGTGGTGTGGCTTGCGTGGATACCCCAACGTTTTCTTACCCAGAAACATCCGCAAACCTTAAATTTTGCTAAAGAAATCATATTTTCCTCACCTTTCTGCGTGGGAAATTTGTGAAATCACCAGGTTGACACAAACGTCCTACCATTTGAGCACCCTCACAAGTGAGGTATCATTTTTATCATGAGACCAAGGGGAACGCTGTGTGCTGGGAAACTTGTTCTGGTGCGGTGAACCCACAGCTTTTCCAGACAGAAATGTGAAGAAAGTGTGACTGTGTAGCTAAATTTGAAGTTTGCAGGGGGTTCAGGGTAATAAAATGCTGGAAGATTCACGCAAGCCACACCGCCAGCCAAGTTCCATCCATGCACACCGCCCGCCATGTACTATCCAAGCACACCACAAGCCAAGTGCCATCGACGCACATCGCCAGCCTAGCGACAATCCACGCACAATGCCATCCAAGCACCCTGGTCTACACACACTTCCAGTTAAGCTCAAGTACACACACACCACCAGCAAAATGCAGGTCCACACACAGCCAGCCAAACGCAAGTACATACAGACCACTAGTCAAACTCCAGTTCACACACACACAAACTTTTGCTAATGTCTAGTGGCTTTCTGCCTCCTTTGGGGCAGAAAAGCCTTAAAACGTTGCTGATCTGCCCCCAAGAGGGGCCGAAGCAGCCAAGATTTGTGCACATAAAAAAGGGAGTGACTCTTGCCTAAGGGGCAACTCCCTGACATGTCCATAAACATATCTCTGGTGCCTAGTGGGCTTTCTGCCCCCTCAGGGACAGATCAGGGGGCATACAGACTCTGGCTATTTTTTGGGAGAGGCATTGTCATCCCCATTCTGGGCAGCGCCCACCCCTGAACTACTGAAAATAGAAATAGCCCCTGGATTCCTAGTCGGCTTTCTGCCCCCACTGGGGAGGGGGGCAGATTGGGGGCTATTACCCCCAGGGGGGATGGAAAGACTGTCCATTTGTTTTTAAGTGGGGTGGAGACATTGGTATGCCCTTTACGGGCACCCCCATCCCTACCCTGGCTAAAATAAATACTCCCTGGTGCTAAGCGGCCTTTCTGCCCTCCCAGGGGTCGTAGATCAGGGGCTATTGCCCCCCAGGGCATCAGAAAGACTGTGGCTATTTGTTTAGGGGGTGGTGACATTGGTAGGCCATTGGTAGGCCCATTCTCGGCAGCTCCCACCCATACATTTACATAAAAATGTAAACCCTGGTACCTAGTGGGCTTTCTTCCTCCCTGGGGGGGGCGTGGGGGGGCAGACAGACCATGCCTATTTCTTGGTGGGGTGGGGGCATTACAATGCCCATTCCCATTCAGGGTAGCCTCTTCTCCTAAATTTACATTTAAAAAAATCCCTGGTGCCTAGTGGGCTTTCTACCCGGGCAGAAAGACTTTTGTTTTGTTATTGTGGGTGGGGGCATAGTCTTGTCCATTGTAGGCAGCCCCCATCCCACTTTTATAATAAACGAAAGAAATCCCTGGTGTCTAGTGGGCTTTCTACCCCCCCCTGGTGGAAGACCGGGGATATTAACCCCCATCTGTCCCCGGGGGGGGGGCAGAAATACTGTCCCTTTCGTTTTAGGGGGGGATTGGCATGCCATTTTGGGCAGCCTCCACCCCATGTTTTGTAAAGAAAAGAACCCCTGGTACCTAGTGTGCTTTCTACCCCCAAGGGCATATGCCCAAAATAATATTGGAGGAGCAACGGCCCTTGCTCCTATGGTGATCCCCAAGCAGGGATCCACTAGAGAAGGGTACCATTGGAAAGGGGAGAATCTCCCCTTTTCAACGAAACCTCTCCCATGTGCTTCAGTGCTCAGAGGCTGAGATAGCCCCACGAGGACCAAAGCAGTGAAAGGGTAATGAGCCGATCGGATCATTTTACTTTCACTTTAAGTGTAATGACGTCGGCGGGCCATGCGTGCCGATCGTCATTACACTGAAAAAAATACCTCAGGCAGCTAGGGAAGCTCTTCCCCAGCTCCTGAGGCTGAAAAAAAGAAAATGAAATCCCTCTGCTGTTTACAGCAGAGGGATTTCTCACTAGTGTGCAGAGGACGTAACGGTTACACCCTCAGTACACCAGAGGCACAGCCACAGCCACCAGTGCTGCCTCCTGCACATCTATGTTAGGTTTGTGCTGTACCAAGACAATGGCAAAGCGGTACAACCTCTCATCAATGCCAAGAAATGTCTATTCATTGTTGAAAATAATTAACACATGACAGAGACCTGAATTTCTCTCCTTAAACGTGCCACAGCTACTTGTATCACACCAAGTTTACTTTATAAACAGACAACAGCTACAGTATGCAATTCAGATAAATTGGATGCAGCAAGACAGTGGTGTGTGCCGCTCCACCTGTGTCTTTCCAGCCGTGCTATAGCCTAGAAGAGTGAACATGTATGCATATGCTTCGTCCAATCCCCAGGAGCCAATATCGACATAGACTAAAGTGATAATGTAAGGCTAGTTGGGTACTCCGGTGTTTCCCACCACCTAAATGAGGAAAAATTTCATCATATTGGGCTGCTTGCATGGCAAGGGCCTAAAAACCCTCCTAGAGACAGTGATGATAAGAGCAAGGGCCTATGACCCAGTGGGTTGTGGACACAGAGGGCCTGATTTAGACTTTTGCAGTTGGGATACTCGGTCACAAATTTGAAGGATATCCTGTCCGGTGTACAACGAGTGGATTATATCCTATGGCAAATGTAACAGAGTATCCATTCCGCCAAACTCTGGACTAGGCCCTGAGTCTACACTAGTCACAAAGCTATTATTAGGCACCCTTGGCCTGCCCCGCTGTTTAGATAAATATCCTAAGGCGTAGGTATTTGTTGAGCTCTCATAATTAACTTTTGTTCTGAGATGAAATTTGCTTTGAGATCCCTCTACTGAGACATCCTCAGTCAATTAATTAATCAGGAGATTTGTAGAGCGCTACTTGTCATCCATGAGAGTACCCAGGTGCTGGTAGGGTCCAGTTGATTAGCCGAAAAGCCAGGTCTTCAGAGACTTTTTGAACTCTGGAAGAGATAGGAAGGTCTTTAGATTAAATGGTAGCTCATTCCATGTCTTCACTTTTAGGTAGAAGAAGGAGTGGCTTCTGTACCTGCTACATCGGATGCAGGAGTGAGGGTTAGCGGAAGGGACGCGGAGCGGAGGTCTCTGGTGTGCTGACAGAAGTTCAGGCAGTAGTTCAAGTAGGAGGGTCGGCAGTTGTGTAGGGCCTTGTACGCATGGGTCAGGAACTTGAATATGCATCTTTAATGCCCATGGGCCACAGGGTCAAGACTGATTTGCATATGGCTGGGTCCACACTGGGGTGGCGTAGTGGGCAAAAGAACAATGAATTTAACCCAAATCTTTTGACTGGGGAGAATGTTTGCATTGTCAGTATTCCGTTCATCATTATTTTGCTGGCATCTTTTCTGTACAGGGAGCCAGTTGTGTTAAAGATTGCAGGAAACGCTGTTAGTATGAACTAAAAGCCATCTTGTTCTTGGCAGCCATTTTAGTTAGCATGTGCTTGCCATGTGCTTTCTCCCTCTTCCAGAGCCTTGCACATGCTCAGAAAAACCTGTAGCTGCCAGAATGCACCTGCTCCTATTATAGAACTGTCTTGCTATTCCTAGTGAGATAAGCTGGTTAGTCCCTCCTCCCACTCTGTTGACTAAGCAATTCTTATGCACCTATATATGTATCTGTGTGCACATTTGTATTGTCTCTTTTCTGAGTCGTCATGCTAACTCAGCAATAAACTGACCATAAAAGGCCCCTGTTCTCTGTACTCCTTAGACTGTCTCCTACAGTGGCCCGGGGGTACTGTGTGACGCAGTCTGGCTCATTTGAGGTTATTAAATATTTTCCTTTGATATTACAGCTTCCGTGCCAACTTCTTATTTGTTAGTTAAAGGACCAGGTACATAAGTGACCCCCTTAATAGGTTTTTTCTTCTACAAAATGTCACCCAAACGTGCGGCTCATCGGTGAAGCGGCTATCCAAGGGAGTGGTCTTGACAGGAGACAGGAATCTACTGAGGAGGACAGGACAGGAATCTACTGAGGAGGTACCCTGTGCACGGAGATTCTTTGTCCCTGCAGACCCATGCATTTCTGGTTTTGATGATCTAGCCATCCAGGTGATAGCCGCTCGCGAATGAGATTCTTTTTAGTGTGAGTATTCTAAAAACGACCATTAGGTCACTCAGAACTTGGCAGCGGAGATTTGTGCTTGGTAAGTAACCCTGGACGTAGTTTGCGAAGTAGTGCTACGTGTAGCTATGCGAAGTGCACTTCGCACTACGAGAGCTACGTGTAGGTTCGCAAACTGCGTAGTGCACTGTGCAAGATGCTGTTCGCACTGATTGTACAGTGCCGGATTCTTGTCCGCACTGTGCAGTCAGTGTAAACTGCATCTTGCTCAGTGCAAGCATTCGTTTTCTGCATCTCTAGTAGATTTCTACTTGAGCAGCAGCTTTCTCAACGCGGACAGGTAGTTTCTCATCGCGAGCATAACGACCACTCGCAATGAGAAACCTGACCTCCCTGTGTTGAGAAGCTCGTCGGGAGGTTCATTTTCCAGGTTTGCGATCGTCAACTTGATGTCGCTGCTTGCGAACGAGGAAATAGTCTTGCCAGGATGTCATTTTGCTTGCTCGTGGTCGCCAACTTGACTTTGAGGACTGCGAGCAAGCAAACAATGACCGCTGCACTACGCTACGCGTGTTTGCACTGTGGTACGTGCAATTCACGCAGTACGAAGTAGCGCAAACTTCACAACTACGCGAACTTAGCGTAGTGTTTTGCCCAGGCTTATTGGTAAGGGCGTCGACACTTGTTTGCCGTGATTTACGTGATTTGTCTGGATATATGTAAATTGCAATTTATATAGGCAGGTAATGAGGAGATTTTTCTTTAAATTGTAAACGGCACACATTGAGCTAAGTGCCACTTTATATATAATATTGTATATGCTACAATATTCTTGGCAGGCCTGTTTCAAGTGCACAACAAAGAATGTGCTGCTTTGTTGGAGGCACCAATATGAATTTTGAACAAACTCAGCCGGTTCCCCTAGAGGGGATACCTAAATAGGTTTACATATAAAAAGGTATTTCTTCCATGGTGACTAAGTACACCATGGAACTAAATATATACCTAAAAAGGATCCTGGTCTGTGCAATTAGTAACATTCATAAGTGGTGATATGCAGAGCACTTTTTAAGTGTTCTGCCAACCAAACTGGCAAATTTGGTGTGTTTTGGCTTCTTGAACATGGAACAGTCTTTGGGCTGTTTTTGTGCAGTTTATTTTAGAGCTCTTTTTGTAAATATGACTTACAATTAGTATTTACAAATGGTTTGGTTTTAGTACAGTCTGTGGGCTGTCTCTTGTTTTTGTCCTAAGTCTTGATCTGTGGGTTGATTGTGTGTTTGAATGTCTACGTGGTTTGTGGTTTGACACCAGTGGTACTTGTGTGAGTGAGTAGCAATTGCGCTCTTTATGTAAAAATGGCTAGCCTTAATCACGTTGTGTTGTGTGTTCTGAGTGTATGACCCCCTTCTGAAAATGTCTGGAATGAGCTCAATTTGTTTTTTTTGTCATCATTCTGTTATGCAAATGTCACTGAATGAATTACATTATTTTAAAAAATCCAGAAATGAATTTTGTAACATATGCTAAATAGCTGCACGCTACCATTAAAATTGAAAAAGTAAGAAACTATAGATAAGTGCAAATTGCCACAATAATAAAGATAAATTAGAATTCACATTCAATAGGAATAAAATAGGCCTCATAGAAAGAAGAAGAAACGAAATTGTGTGCTTTGCATAACTAGGACTCCATACTAAATGTTACAGTATTATCCTTATATATTAATATTAAAAGGCATTCACATCATCTAGGTGAATTAGTTGTTGCTGAAATAAACACAACATTACAAAACAATAGATTTTGACTGGCTTGAAATGCCTGAGTTTTAAATAGACTGTGACCGTGCTTACATTTCAACACTAGAAAAAAAGCTGTGCTTAAGCTGTCTCACTGAGAACAAACGTTTTCAGGACATTACAATACAGCAAAAGGGTTTTTCTACTGAGAAAGGCGTGGAAATTGATGCCTGCTGGTCAGAGCACAGCTGAGTCAATAACGCATGGCTATTCCTGACCGCAGGCCACAGAAGGAAAATGCTGGGTCAAATAGATCTTAAGTTAGTGCAAACAAGGTATGAAGGCGTGCATTACTGACTGCTAATTTTAAAAGTTAGAAAAGACAGTTTCATTACTTTGGATAACAGAGAAAAAATGTAAAGTAGGGATTTTCTTTCTTGTTGCCTTTTTACATAAGCACATCTGTGGTTCCGATGTTAAATTATTACCACCCTTTAAAAAGTGGTGCAACCTATTTTATGTTTTAGTAAAACTTCTGTGCTTAGTGTTATAAATGAATACATTTAAAGGTGATACGAAAGGAATGAGGCTTGTTTTTCATATGTGGAACCTTCAAAAGGGTTGGTGATCATTATTAAGAAGAAAAAAAAATCACTATGAGGATTTTTTTCAAATTAAAAATAATTGCAATGCTAGCGATCGACCAAGATGGCCGTGTAGGGGTTCGGCTCCGCTGACCTCCCTCTACAGCCATACAATCCTGCCAATAATCGACACCCCTGGCTGCTTTTCCGGACTGCATACGTGGCCTGGCACCGGAGATCTGGCACCCGATAATCTGCGGCCTGGCAGCATCAAAAGCCGGGGACTCAAGTGATCGGGGAGGCTGCCGTCAAACGTGTCAACATCGGGGGCTGCAAACAGGAAATTACCCGTCCGGCCCTGTAGTTGCCCCGGCGTTCCCGCAGTGCTCAGCAGGCCTAGCGGAGTGAGCCCCAGGGGCGGAGCGCTGTTGGGAAGGCCTAGGTGCTGGATGCCTCTCCTGAAAGGCCCCGAGAATTAAATAGCAGTGCCGCCCTGCGTCACTGCATGGTGCGGTGGTGCAGGGAGACGGCGAGATTGAAACAACGCGGCTCCGGGAAGCTGCGGATCGGCGGGGCTGACCCCAATGTGAGCTCTCTGTTCACCCTGCACCTCCGTCCATTTGAGAGCCCATGACAGTGTGTAAGTGGTGCTGTGGGGTGCACTTCATCTGCAAAGTGCATTAGATGGCTTTGGAGGCACATTGACTTGATGCTCTGCCACACTGTGGTGCCTTTTGCCGATCATTGAGGGCGTAGAGTGGAAGGTGCATTTGTGTGGGGCCGTAGTGCGGCAGAGCCCTGGGAGGACCCATTCACCCTCAATATTAACTCTAAGTCTCGGGTGATGAGACTGGTGGCTGTGGGGGCAGCCGGATCATTGCTGAGGTGCGACCTGGACCCACCGGGGAAGACTCTGTCATGCAGCCGGGCATGCAACTTGGCCCACCTGCCTTGCGGGCAGTGGCGTGGCTACTAGCAAATTGAGGATCGCTCCCTGCGTACTTGAACATTTGGTGGCTGTGGAGGCTGCCCCGCCTGCCGCTCAACTGAGTGACCTAGGAGTGGACTTGTGGACGCTCCTGGGCATGCGATGTCACGAAGGCTGAAGTCGGTGAGTGATGGAGGGAGTGCGAGTGCCCTGTAACCCGGGCCCTGAGAGTGGTCCTCTGTCCATTACCCCGCATTGATGATACAGTAGTCTCGATGGCGACTAAGACGGACACTGAAAGATCCCAATCCAGATCTTCCAAGGGATCCAGGAACATCCAAACTAATAAATTAGACCGATATACTATGCCCAAAGGGTCCCCGGCGGAATTGAAGAAGGCCCAGTCGGGGGGAGAGGACGCAGCGGTCGCTGCTGCTGAACCAACGTTGACGGATCTTATGGCCGCCATAAATGGGGTCTAGGCGTCCGTCGGCCAGAAGATGGAAGCCTTAGACAACAAATTGGATATGGTCAGGATTGAGGTGGGGCTGATACAGGCGGATCTCACGAAGGCGAGTGAGAAAGTGAAATCACTTGAAATTAAGACGGCCAGCCTGATTGACGATGTGACATTGCTGCAGCAAGGGGTACGTGACCTTAGGGCCTCAAGAGCACTCACGGACCGCAAACTGGATGATTATGAGGGAAGGGCCAGGTGGAACAACATTCGCATTCTTGGGGTGCCCAAGAAATCAGAAGGCCAAACACCGGATCTGTTTGTGGAAGATGTCGTTCTCAAACACCTCAAGCCCAAGGGACTGAGTAACCTTTTCACAGTAGAACGTGCACACAGAGTGCCGGGGGGTAGCCTAAGCCCGGGGCCCCTCCTCGCCCTATGATTGCGAGGGTCCTGAACTTCCGAGACAGGGATGTGATCTTGCATTGCGGTACGAAAATGTAACCCTCTCCTTTTTCCCGGACTTCACTCAAATGGTACAGAAACAACAGCAGAGATTCTGGTCGGTGAAAAAGAAACTAAGGGACAAGGGACTAAAATACGCCATGATGTTTCCGGCCCGACTCTGGGTGGAACTCAACGGGAAGGCATGGTTCTTTGACAACCCTAAAGTGGCGTCAAACTGGTTGGAGCGTGTGCACTTGAACGAGGCGGAAAACCGAGCTCGAAGTGAAGCTGATGAACAATAAGTCTACGCATAATGAAGGTCGCGGGATTTAAGCTGTAGTATTGTGAGGTCGGGGTGGGGTCGGTCCACAGCATATACCTTAATTTGACCTGTTAGATTGGAAGTTACTGTGGACTGGCTCGAATATGAAGAAGCATGTAGAGAGGCTGGGGGGGCGGGCGGTTTTTGGGCCCTCCTTCCCTTTTCTACCTTTAGTTAGTTTGTAGATTAGTATTTGGGCGACAGGCACACTGCTAGTTGGGGATGGGCGTATGCCACATGCAGGGGTGCAGGGAGGGGGGGCATGATTTGTTTGATGATTTTTTTTATGCATCGGGTGGTAATGCTGCAGTTCGACGATACCGATGTTGGTTAAATATACAGGTTAGTCAGGGTTTGGGGATAAAGGTGCTGAGCTGGAATGTAAAGGGTCTGGGGATGGGATTAAGAGAAGAATGGTAAAACAGCTTGTGAGAAGGCACTCATCAGATGTAGTACTATTGCAAGAGACGCACCTCGTTGGTAATCGATGCATGGCCCTTCATAAATGGGGGTATAAATTGGTGGCACATGCTGGGTTTACCACGGGGTCCAGGGGAGTCGGTATTCTGATGAAAAATTCATTTCCCTTAGCAGTCCAGGCCACGTGGTCTGATCGGAGGGGCCGTTATATCTGTGTCTCGGGACAGTGGGGGGTACGGACGGTGACTTTCTTGTCCATATATGTGCCGCCTGGCCTCCAGTCTGACACTTTTTGGGACTTGGGTGCGGTCTTTCTCACTTTGCCCCTAGGCCTGTTGGTATTAGGGGGTGACTTTAATGCAGTGCTAGATGGGGAGATGGACAGACATCCAGCACGGATACTCAGACCATCGCAGAGGTGGCTCCCAGATTTCCTCAAGACGGTGGGGCTTGTTGATGGCAGGCGGGTACGTAATCCAACACAGACGCACCTTACACACGTGTCCGCCGCACACCACAGTATGTCCAGATTGGATTACGTGTTAGTGCCGGCGGACATGGCAGCTACAGTTAGGGAGGCACGCCACTTAGGGAGGGGTATTTCTGATCATTCTCTGGTGTGGTTGTGCATGGAGCTTGGGCAGCCTGCGGTCGGCAGAGTAGCCCCCATTAGTGCATGGCACCTTAAAGATCCAGCCACCAAAAAAGAGGTCGTCATGAAGTCGGAACGTTACTTCCAGGAAAATGTGGGTACTGTTGACTCTGCGCAGTCTTTGTGGGAAGCATACAAGACAGTGATGTGGGGGGAAGTCCTGTCCCTGGTGGCGGGGAAGAAAAAGAAGTGCCAGGCGGAGATAGTCGGGCGGAGGCAGAGGTGATAAGATTGGAGGAAAGGGTGGCCATGTCTGCCACACCTTTTAAAGCTACAACAGGATGAATATAAAGACCTTGCCAGGGACAGGGCGATCGCCCAGAACAATGCTATTTAAAGTCGAATATATGAGCAAAGGGACAAGGCTGGTAAATTGATTGTGTGGCTTGAATGTGAGGGATGGGCATCAAGGCTGGTACCTGAGTTGCAGGGAGTGGGTTCTGATGTGGTCACGGACCCACAGGCAGTGGCGGATGAATTCTCTTGCTACTACAGAGGGGTATATACCACAGTTGGGAGATATACAGAAGAGGAGAACAGTGAGATGATTAAGGATATCTGCATGCCTCAGCTGTCTGAAGGCGACAGGGGATATTTAGACTCCCCCTTTACAGACGATAAAGTGGCACGGGCGATTGGAGGGATCAAATCAGGGAAGGCGACTGGCCCCAATGGTATACCAATAGAATTGTACAAAGTAAATGCTCATAAGCTCGCCCCACATATCTGTGCCATGTTAATAGAAAGTAGGGAGAAAGATCAACTCCCGTATGATCAACGGGTGGCAAATATTGTGGTTATCCACAAGGCAGGCAAGCCCAAGACACTTTGTTCCTCATATAGACCCATTTCACTGCTCAACGCCGAGCCCAAAATCTTGGCAAAGCTCCTAGCTATCAGACTGGTCATGGTAATCTCGACTTTGATACACTCCCATCAGTCCGGCTTCATGCCGCGTCGTAATACAGCACTCAACTTGCAGAGGCTCCATGGGATCCTTGGCGGTTCCCCGAATATACACGAACCAGCGGTATTGGTGTCTTTAGATGCCACCATGGCATTTGATAGGGTAGAGTGGTCTTATTTATTTGCGGTGTTGGCAAAGTTGGGTTTTTGAGCGGAGTTCATTGGTTGGGTACGCCTGCTATATGCCGATCCCCTGGCCAGGGTAGTTGTGAATAATTGCAAGTCGGCTGACTTCTCTTAGGGGAGGGGCACGAGACAGGGGTGCCCTCTGTCCCCGCTTCTATTTGCTCTGGCACTAGAGCCTCTGGCTGCATGGGTCAGGTCTGACCGGTCAATACGTGGCTTGCGGTGGACGCCGTACTAGGAGGATAAAATTTCGCAATACGCTGACGATATCCTGCTTTATCCTAACAATCCCAGGTGAGTAATTTTCTCGACATATTAGCCATATTTGGTAGGTATTCCGGATTCGCCATAAATTGGTTGAAACCTGTGCTCTTCGTCCTCGCCAGGGATCCGCCGGTGATCCCGCAGTTGTGCCCCATACAGATTGAGCCACTCGGGTTTAAATACCTAGGTATATACGTCACACTTGACCCGAAGCTGCGCTATGCTAATAATCTGGGTCCTCCTCTAAACTGGTTCAAGAGGGACGTGGAGCGCTGGAAGGCTCTTCCGCTACCCTTGTTGGATAGGGCAGTGCTGATCAAGAGGCTGGCGCTTCCCCGATTTTTGTATGTACTCCAGAATGCAATGGACCCAGTACCATTATCCTATTTCAAGGAAATCAAAGCCCTTCAGAGGGAGTCTCTCTGGTACGGAAGACCCCGAATAACATTCTCCAAGCTCACCCTCCCATGGTACAGTGGTGGGATCGGACTGCCAGATCTACGGAAGTACTATTGGGCCTCACAGCTTGCCGCGGTGAACCATGTTGTCTATGGGCCTCCAGGGGACCCGGGATATGCCATGGATCAGGGGCAGGCGCCGGGGGGAGATATTACCAGGACACTCTATGCTAGACCTAAGAGATTCTCGTTGTCGGGCCCGACGGCGCACGCAGTCCATGCGTGGCATGCCGCCAATAGATATCTTGCCTGGGAGGGGAAGTTGACCTTAGCCACCCCCCTGTGGAACTCAGAGAAACTCGGGAGCCTGTGGAAATCAAAGGGATTTGATAAGTGGGATCTCATTGGGATCACTCAGATCAAGGAAGTGTGGGGAGGGGACACAATTCATACATTTGACTCTCTCAAACAGCAATATAGCCTACATGATAGTGAGCATTTTTGATACCTCCAGGTTTGACATGCTCTCCTCACTCACATACCTAGGGAGGCCACACTCCCGGAGGCCTCTCTTCTTGAGGATCGAGTTCTGGATGGGCACCTCCCGGAGAAGACTATCTCTTTAATATATAAAAAGCCTATTAATAATATGGAAGACACGCTGGGGCTTATTAGAGTGCAGTGGAGTGCAGATGGACTTGAGCTAGATGACGAAGACTTCGAGGGTGGTGGCGGTCCAGATGAGACTGAGGCTTGTGCAATTAAAAATCTTGCACAGGTCGTATGTTACTGGGCCTCGATTGGTACGTATGGGGCGAATGGAGAGTGGAGAGTACCACAGGGGATGTGGAGAGCTTGGTACCTTTATGCATATTCTTTGGCACTGTGAGGAAATCCAGGAATATTGGTTGAATGTCCATGACGAGATAAGAGAGGCGTTGGGGGAGGAGATACCTGAGGCCCGGAGGCGCATACTGAATGTGTGGGAACCCACATATCTGAATGTGTATCGTAAGCAATGGGCGACGCTGGCGTGTATGGTAGCGAAATGAAATATTGCTCAGCTGTGGGGGGCCAGCAAACCACCTCGGGTTTCCAAGTGGGCTGAAGACTTGGACTGGTGTATGTTCAGGGAGAAGTCTGTATATGTGGCCAGGGGTTTTCCTGAGAAATGGGGTAAGGTCTAGGGGGCCTGGAATGGTCCTCGTGGCGAGATTTGTACCCTCCCCTCCCGGGGCAACAAATAGAAACAGAGGCGCAGGAATCCCTATGATCCTATGAATTATTAATGTTTTTCGCAATTCTGTAAGAGCGATGTATGAACCAATATAATGAAAAACTTAGCAAACCTGATGTTTTTTTTCTTTTTCTGTAATTTTGTTAATAAAAAGAGTTTAAACAAATATAAATAATTGCATTAAAATCGTTTCTGATCCTTATAATATTTAATAATCCTACTGTGAATAATATATGACTCCTAGCATCAAAGTTGAAATTTTAGCAGTATTTTAACCACAATGTGGGGAATGAAATGTGAAATGTCACTTTACCCAGGCATATAAAACTCTTTTTATAAGGGTGTACCTTATACATTTCTGATCCCCCATTCCTGGGATATCTAGGGGCGACCCTGGGGGGTCCCTATTATGCCAAAACACTGTAGGGTAGCCATTTCTACGTGCCCCTCCCACCAAAGTCGAGTTTGGGCAAAATTCACTTTTTAAAAGCAGTTCTGCCACTCTTGGCAAACAGGTACGGAACAGGACTGCCTTTCAGCTGTGATTCCCCATAGTTGCTTTGAATTGGAAAGTCCACATGGCGTAGCCCTTCTAAGACAGGGGACAACAGGTTTAAGGGTCAAAGGCCAAAGTCTGTTTTTAGAACTAACCAATCCTACTGAAAGTGTAATTTCCACGTAGGGAGTCACTGTGACAGTATCTGATTTCTACAAGCCGGATCTGGTGGCTCAATGGACTAATGCGTCTACTGCGGGGACCTGTGTTTGACCTCATGGGCACAGGTTCAAATCCCATTGGGTCCACTCAACCTTTTATCCATCTGAGGTCGATAAAATGAGTACCATTGAGTTGGGTAACAACAAACATCTGTTATTCAGCGCCAAGATACCCGTAGTGGTGAACGTGTGCTTTACAAATACACATGTAATGTTACATTACACTACAGAAGCTTGTAATGCTGAAGAGAAGTTTAATCAACTGATATCTTTGTATTACTTAAATATCCTGATTCTCACGCTGTAGGGTAAAGCACTATAAGTAATGTTTTAGGTAACATTGGCTACAGAAAATATTGCAAATTTTGTTAGGAGCACATGGGGATATCACTGTTTTCTTGAGATATAATACAAGTCTAGGAGAAATGCGGGTGGGGTTCATCCTAGTGAATAACATTATCAAGGGATAGCAGCATTTGTAGTTCATATGCAGAGAATAGCTCTGCCATGTATATAACACTAATGCTTTTAGTTTAAAGATTACTCTGCCAGAGCTACAATAAGGAGACAATGGAATTCAGTTTGCATTCATGTGCCCTCATGTTACACTAGTACAATTGCTAAAGAAATTGGTAGTTGGTTATTAATGATTTCTAGCTAGCTCAATGTGCTCTTTACCTCCTACACGTTTGTTTGTGCCCAGCTGCTAAAAATAGGGATAGATAGTGTCGACAGAAGGTAAACTTGTTTCAGGTTTCTTACTGTCGAAATGGGGGAAGGAGGTTAGCTCCTCTGCAAATTAAGGGTAAGCAAATTTATGTTTCTCTCTTTTTTTCTCACTTTCTTTTTAGCCTGTCTAAGCTGTCTGGAAAATGGCCATGAGACATTTAATTGGCTATTCAGTAATACTGTTTTGAAAAAAATTGTTAGCATTAATAAAATGAATAAATAAATGTGCCATGTTACGGCCCATCCTGTCTAATGAAATTGTGAAAGGATGAGTAGTCTAGATTGCTGTTCCATTATTTGACCTTTTAGGGGAACTATATGTTATTCTCATGCTACATACAGTTTTGAAAGGGTATTGCTAGTCTTTTATTAGCTAGTCTGTGTAAATAAGCTGACAACCCTTATTAGGGAGGTAACCAGGGAGGTAACCAGGGGGCTCGGTCTTGACATCCTTAGCTCCGCTGATTTCACTAGCGGACACGAGACCTACCTGAGCGCTCCACGGCGTTACGCTGAGCTGAGGCGCGCACTTTACAGCAATATAGCGGCGTGTTTTAAAAATCCTGCTTGTATATTTTCTTTAACCTTTATTTGCTTATCCCCTGTTTTTAAGGGTCATCTCCACACACTTGCACCATAATCGGTACTGTCACCGCGCTTTGCGGGTCCCGGTTCCTGTGGGCGGGTAGTGTGAGCAACAGCGCTTTTGTGGCGGCCATATTGGGTGAGGGGTGCGCGCTCTAGCGGCTCAGGCGACGACCTCCTCTTAAAGGAAGTCATGCTTACGCGCAGCGGTCACGCGCAGCGGGTACGCCGGATCACCGCCGGAGTCACGCCAGAGTCCAGCCCGTCTGGCCCTGAAAGCAGAACATTGCATCGCGGCCAGGGACTTTAACTTTCGTATGGATGATCCATCGGACCCGGATACCATCAAACCTCTGGAGCCTACGGCCCCTTTGGGCCTGATCCCTCATCTTCGGGGGCCAACGCACGACAAGGGACATACTCTTGACCAGGTCTTCTCGACATCTCCGTTGGAGGTGAAGGAGATTATCCCGGTGCTTTGGTCAGACCATAGGCTAGCCAAATTTCTGGTTAGAGGCACGGCGAAACCGTCGAATCCCGTGTCTCAGCAACAGGGCCGAGCCCCCAGGGCATACCATCGAGTGACTCCAGCTATGCTGGCTAAGGCCGCTCTGGTTCACCCATGCCCCCTTACAGGAGATTTGGAGAGGGACCTGGAGTCTCTGCAATCATGGCTATTGGATAGGCTAAACAATCTTGCCACGGTGATGGCCCCCCCCTCAACATCGAAACGTGTGTCGGCTCCCTGGTTCACTGCGGCATTGTCGACCGCTCGGCAGCAGTGTAAGGCAGCTGAAAGAGCCTGGCGATCACAATATGACTCTGTGGCAAGGCTGACCTACAAGACAGCGGTCAAGGCCTATCAGCGGGACATTCGCCTAGGAAAAAAAGCCTATCTTGCAGGGAGGATAGAAGCCGCCTCTAACTCCTGTAAAGAGATTTTTACCATAGTTAGAGAATTTATGGCCCCTCGTTCCAATGCATCCCAAGGTATGCCCTCTAAGTCCTGGGCTTCTGATCTTGCAAATTTTTTCACCAGCAAGATTAAACTTATCCAGGACTCTTTTCCATTGGCGGCGCCCGTGGGGCTGATTAACGCCTCGGATGACTCGGGCCTCTAGGCCCCGCTGGGCCCGGTGCTGGCCGTTTTTCCATCCATCTCAGCCCCTGCTTCCTTAGCACTTATGGGCAATCTTAAATCTGGGTCGCCCTTGGACCCCTGCCCTGCCAAATTTCTGGCAAAAATGGCAGAAGTTATAACCCCGCTGGCGAATCCACTCCTGAATCTCTCGCTGAGCCAGGGAGTGGTTGCGCAGGCATGGAAGCAGGCAATGGTCATCCCCTTGCTGAAGAAGCCTGGTCTCGATCCTGAGGCTCCGGTCAATTATAGGCCTATCTCTCTTCTGCCTGCTTTCACGAAAATGTTGGAGAAGCATGTACACACGGTGCTCTCCAATTTTCTGGAAACACATGAGATTCTGCACGCCACCCAATCCGGCTTCCGCCCAAACCTAAGTACAGAGACCGCGCTCCTGGAGGTGTCAGAAACCATTAAAGGGGTACTGGACTCCGGGGGCAAAGCCATGCTGGTTATGTTGGATCTGTCGGCGGCCTTCGACACCGCCCCCCATGAGGGCCTTCTCGCAAGACTCTATGAGATTGGCCTACGGGGGACGGTGCTCAGCTGGTTTTCATCCTTCCTAGCTGGCCGCCGACAAACGGTCTGGGCCTCCCCAGACTCTGCTGTGATGCCGCCATTGGGAGTCGGGGTTCCGCAGGGCTCTATATTGAGCCCGACCCTTTTTAACATCTTTATGACCCCTTTGGCGGCGTTGGCGGAGTCGTTCGGGGCCCAGATCGTATCCTACGCCGACGACACCCAGCTCCTCTTTTCTTGCAAGAAGGGAGGAGACTTCGATGGAGAGAGTATTCGGGATTGCCTTGGGGCTGTTTTTAAATGGTTCCAGCTGAACAGCCTCAAGTGCAACTCAGATAAATCTGAGGTACTCTTCTTCGGGTGTGCTTCGGATCCAGACTGGCAAGCTTGGTGGCCCACTAACATGTTTCCTCCGTCCTGTTCATCCCAAGTAGCTAAGAACCTAGGGGTCAAGATGGACAAGGGTCTGACGCTGAGATCCCAGATCCTAGGGGTGACGGGTACATGTTTTGGTCTCCTCAAGATGCTGCAGAGGTTTTTACCTCTCCTGTCTGAGGAACACAGGAAGCTGACTGTGCAGGCTCTGATCTGCTCTAGATTGGATTACTCCAACGTCCTCTACCTGGGCCTGCCTGAGTATCTGCTGCAGCGGCTCCAAGTTGTGCAGAATGCGACCGCGAGGGCCATTTATGGCCTTAACAGGCGAGCCAGCGCTGCTGGCCTTTTACAGACCCTACATTGGCTGCCTATCCGTAAACGGATTGCTTTCAAGGCATTAACTTTGGCCTACAAAGCTCTTCATGCTGTGGGAGCTAAGTATCTCCAGAGGAGACTCGCCTTTTACCACCCGGCCCGCTCTCTCAGATCAGAATCTCTGTTCCTGGCGGCGGTGCCGCGCGTAAAGAGAGCTCGCATTGGAGGCCGCTCCTTTGGACTGCTGGCGCCACAGCTGTGGAACACCTTGCCACTGACACTCCGTGGAGCTACTAGTTTACTTGCATTCAGGAAAGGCCTTAAAACCTGGCTGTTTGCCCTCTAGGCTGTTTTCTTTCCTTTTCTGTTCTGCTTTCCACTTTGCTTTTATCACTGTGTTGTGTTATTCTGCTGTAGGTCTCTTTATTAAAGCGCCGGGACACTCTTTTTGAGTAGCCGTGCGCTATATAAAAATAAATATAACATAACATAACATAACATTAGAGCTGATGTTGCATAGTCTGGATCGTGAACAGTAGAATGCAGGAAAGACGCTAATGTGATCCTCAGCAAACATTTTTTGAAGTAAAATATTGTTTTATTCGAGTTTGTTTGTCACAACATGTTCTGCTAGAGAAATGTATGTACCCACTATGTTGGAGTTTCTTTTTTAAAGTTCTTTATGTAATAAGAATCCCTGTTAAATTAGCGGTTTTAGATTTTCCTTCTGCGCCTATAACATGTGAGTGTTAGAACTGGGGGTCTCTGGTTGGCAGAGGTAGGTACCACTGTCCAAATAGGGACCCTTGCTGCTAGTCAGGGTAAGGAGGGAACACTCTCTAGATAACCTCTGCTCACCCCCTTTGTAGCTTGGCACAAGCAGTCAGGCTTATCCAAAAGCAATGTGTAAAGTATTTGTACCAAAAGATAGGGGGAAACCACACCAAAGATGCCAGGTCTAACAGAGAGCCTGACCTTAAGTGTAAAATATAGGTGCTTTTATTAAGAGAAATAATTTTAGAAGTGTCTGCAGTCCTGTACAAGTAGTGAAAAGTTATGACTTATGAAACACAAGCTTGTTAAAACAAGAAGCACAAAAGAATGCTAGTTCTAAGAATTCCCTTTCTTGACGTTTTTTAGATGAATAATATAGGAATACACAAATGTAAGGATTTAGAGTATGTCTGTATTGTTTTTCTTTTTTCCTCAGAATTTAGTAAATGAACACAGACTTTCTTAGCTGCTTCAAATAGTATAATAGGTCCAGCTGTTTTTACTCTCAGATAGATGAAGTGGTTCTTAGGTGCCTTGCTAATATATGGGGCGCCCCAAGACTAAGGAAATATTCTGAGACTATCCTCTCTGTTAATAGATTACTAGTATGCCTTGTCTAAAGACCTTTTGTTCTGTCCACCAATAGATATTTGCTGCCTTACAATCATTGCCAGAAGGGCCCGGACATCAGATCCTGGGGAGTCAGTACTAGTCCAGCTTGAAGCCAAGGTGAAGCTAACCAGCACAGGCCTTGCTGGTAACTAGGACCTCAGAGAATGCGGAAACACTGAGATGTGAAGTGTGTACCCCTGCCTCTGTCTTGGGCGAAAGACTGGGTCACAAATCTGAAAGGAGAAGTCGTGGATCAAGTTTTTGAAGCCCAGCTGAGAGTCACAGACCGACCAGAATGGCAAGGAGGCTTTTGCTTGAGGTGACCCCCATTGAAATAAGGGTTGCTTCAGGCCTCTGAGTCCTGGTCCCAAAGTGAATGCAGACGACACCCAGCTGGTGATTATTGCTTTCTCCAAAAAATGGTGTACCAATCTGGCCAAGTTCAAAGAGGATCTCTCAGCGATTATGGACTAAATGGCGTTCAACTTCTTGCAGTTGAACGCTTGTAAGTCCGAGATTCTACTGCTCGAGAAGGATCGGGGTTTGTGGTCCGAGCAATGGTGGCCTGATCGCCTGAAACCTGCCCCCCTGCCTAAGGAGACTGTGAAAAACGTAGGTGTGTGGTACGAGAGTGGCCTGGCGTTTGACACACAATCGAAGGTAGTGGCCGGGGCGTGTATTGGGATTCTGCGAGGCTTGAAGCAGCTGTTGGGTTTCTTTCCTCCAAAAGTAAGCCAAACCATTATCCAGGCAACAATTCTATCTAGACTGGATTATGGCAACTGCCTATACTTGGGTGCCAACAAGGCCAGTGTTAAGCATCTACAGAGAGTACAGAATGCAGCTGCTCGCATTCTGGTGGCTCTCCCGAAATCTTGCGCAGTTTCTAACGTGCTTCGTAAACTTCACTGGCTACCTGTTGAGAAGCTCATCCAATTTAAGTCACTTTGTGTGGCTCACAGGATCCTGACGCTTCAGGCACCCCCGGGGTTGGCGGGTCTGTCAGATCTTTATGTGCCGCGGCGTCTTTTGAGATATGCTGACTCAGCGCTGGTCTGTACCCCACGTGTCCTGAAAGCTAGAGCGGGTGGCCGCTCCTTCAGTAATTTGGCCGTCAACTTTGGAACTCGCTCCCTGTTTCCATTAGAACCATCCAGAATCATCTCGTTTTCAGGAAAGCCATAAAAACCTGGCTTTTCCCTGTCTAATTTGGTTTCTCTCTAGTTTTTGTCTTGGAGTCTGTGGTTAGCGCTGGGACGCCCCGTCGCTGGGGCAGCTATGCACATTACAAACCCGACAAATAAATAAGTCTGCATCTTTGTTTGTTGATCAAGAGATACCTGGGCACACTGGGTACAATCTGTGGTGCCAACAAAAGAGCAGTGCACCAGAGGAGCAACACAGGAGTTAGGGAAGGACTTGAGTTCAGGGTACAGGTGCTGTGCCTTTGGTGCCTGTTAGATTGAAGTGAAGAAAACTGGTACACTGCCTGAGACACTGGACAGGATCGTTGAGGGTATTTGCCCCAGAAGGTGATTGCCTTATCCGGAAAGAAAAACTATTCTTCTCAAAATGGGCGTGATTATTTTCCTGAGTTACGAGTTGTGCAGCTCCAACCTTGGGAACAAGAGAATGCCTGTGGGGCTCAAACGGATACGGGGAGAAGACTCCCCTATGGCTGGTTGTACAGCGGCTTCAATTTCCCAAGGACTTCTTTTTTTTTGCAATGTACCCTTTCGGTCATCCCATTTTTGAGGAGGAGCAGCCCTTTGCTGCTCCTCGTCCTAATTCTCATGGCCCTGTGTGGTCCTCCTGGTCCCCTGCAGCCAGGATTGTGTTTGTAATAATATGTCTGACTGCTTTAATATTTGCATTAGGAATAATGTTTATTCTGCAGGAGAAACGTTCTTCTGAGCAGTTAACAAATGTTACTTTGCCCTTTTTCTTTTAGTATATTAATTGATACTCTAGCCCTCATAAAAGGAACACTGGAAAAGTCTACTGAAAATGTTTTTTACATAGAATTAGACTAGATGGTTCTAGGATTTGCTTTCTGCTTGGGGAAAAATATTGATGGTTCTGTTTGTAATAATAGCCATTACTCTCTCCTGCTATATGTATGTTAATTCTGACCCAATGCTCTGTTCCCTTTGTACTCCTGCTTATACCTTATACCTGCTTAATGAAATGTTTAGAATGTAAATGTCCACCTAGCAATGGATCAGAATACTGATGAATTTATGAGAATAAATGTCCAAAATATTTTCTATGTTCCTACTAGATCATAGGGGTGTCTTTAGCCCATGCTAAAAGGACCATCTGTTAAAGATTGCAGGAAATGCTGTTAGCATGAGCTAAAAGCCATTTTGTTCTTGGCAGCCATTTTAGTTGGCCATGCGCTAGCCATGTGCTTTCTCCCTCTTCCAGAGCCTTCCAAATGCTCAGAAAAACCTGTAGCTGCCAGAATGCACCTGCTCCTAGTGTAAAACTGTCAGGCTACTCTTACTGAGATAAGCAGTTTAGTCCCTCCTCCGACTCTGTTGACTAAGCAATTCTTATGCATCCATATATGTATTTGTGTGCACATTTGTACTGCCTCTTTTCTGAGTCTTCATGCTAACTGAGCAATAAACTGACCATAAAAGGCTCCTGTTCTCTGTACTCCTTAGACTGTCTCCTACAGTGGCCTGAGGGTACTGCGTGACACAGTCTCCCTCACGTGAGGTTATTAAATATGTTCCTTTGATATTACAGCTTCCGTGCCAATTTCTTCTTTGTTGGTTTATGGGCCAGGTACATTAGTGAACCCCTTAAAAGGTTTTTTCTTCTAAAGTGGAGTTCTCTGACGTAGGGGGTGATGTGGGTTAATCTAGGGAGATTCCGGATAAGTCTGGCTGCGGTATTCTGTACGGTCTGTAGTCGTAAAAGGAGGTGTGCTGCGATTCCTGCATGCAGAGCCATGATGAGAGCTGTCTCGATGCTGTGGTTGCTGTGGAATCCAGATTGGGAGGAGCTGAGTAGGAGTTTCCATCCCAGGTGTGAGGAGAGTTGTTGGTTGATGTATTTTTATAATACTTTGGGCGGGAACGGGAGCAGGGAGACTGGTCAGTAGTTGTTGAGTTCGCGGAGGTCTGCCAATGGTTTCTTTAGAAGGACATTGCGTTTTGCATGTTTTCAGTCCTCAGTAAGGTGGCCAGGGCCATTGAGGTGTTGGACAAGGTGTTGAGTACATGGTTGATTCTGGCTTTGCCTGGGTTGAAGATGTGGTGAAGGTATGGGTCAGTTGGGGTCCCTGAGTGACCGAGTTCATGATGGAGACAGTGTACTGTGGGGCAATATGGCTCCATTCGGTTAGTCGGATGTCTGTGGCGGTGCAAGGTCATTCCTTGAAGAAGTCGGTGACCTTGGGCTGGGGTTTGAAGTTTCTTAAGATGTTGTCGATATTGTCATGGAAGAAGTTTACAAGGTTGTCACAGAGTTCCTGTGAGGGGGTAATGTTGTTTTTTGCAGCTGGGGGCTTGGAGAATTCTTCGACAGTGTTGAAGAGTTCTTTCCTGTTATTTCGATGTGTGAAGCTAAGGCAATTTTCTTTGATTCTCTCAACTATCTGTGATAGAGGTTGAGGGCTGTCTTGTCAGCCGTGTCCTTGCTGGTGCACTGTATCCTTTCCAGTTGTTTACAGTGTCGCTTAGCGGTTCTAAGGCCTTCAGTGTAACAGCTAGACTGCTTGGAGGACCTTCTGTGGTTGTTGTTGTCAATGAGAGCAACACATTTGGCGTTGTTGGTGATACAATTGTGGAGGTTTCTGCTGTTCTGGTCTAGGTTGTTAGAGGAGATGGTGGTGGGTGGGGTTGAGGCCGTTAATTCATGTGTCCTTTGAGACTTTGCTCCACCTGCAGTGAGGCATTGAGTAGACTGGGGTGGAGGCCCGTGAGCCAGTGATGTTGAAGTGGGCGAAGGAGTGGTCGGTCCATGTACGTTCTGTGGTGTGGCTGTACCTGGTGTGGTCACTGGAGGTGAAGATTCGGTCTAGCTTGAGGCTTACAGTGTGCCTGGGGTCGTGGATGAGCTGGGTCAGTATATGTTGCTCATGCTGTCAAAGAGGTTGGTAGTGTTGATGTGATTGTGGTCGTCGAGATGGAATCCAAGGTTGCTGAGGAAAATGTAGTTGTTGCCTGTGGCAAGGAGAGCAATAACGTTACAGAAGGTGAGGGTGCCCCTTATAGGGTCTGTTTGGGGTCAGAAAAACGGAGGTGTGTCATGGCTGGGGTGATGTTGTCATTTGTGGTGATTCATTGGATGGATTCCTTGTTTATGATGGCGATCCTCCGCCAGGCTTGTTGATGCAGTTGTGGTGGGTGATCTTGTATCCTTCAAGTATTGCGGTTGCGATGTCAGGCGTGAAAGTGAGATTGAACCAGGACTCAGTGAGGAAGAAGACATCAGATGTGAGTGTTGGAGAGGGGTTTCCAAATGTCGATGGTCTGTTTTCAAAGTGAGCGTGTGTTGAGAAGGGCGCATGCGAGTTGATGTTTTTGTTCAGGTGGTGTCTATGGTGTGTTCAGGGTGGGGCAGGTCGGTGGGCTGGTGTGTGTGCTGTGGCAGTGTGTGTAGGTGAAAGGTCCTATTGTGGAGCATGGGTCAGCACGGTGGCAGTGCTTGTTGTGGCTCCCAGGGTCGAGGGTATAGGGTTCAGCGATGATGTATTTACGGGAGACAGGAGGGCAAAGGCTCATAGCACTGGGTGTGGTTCAGGCTTGGACAGGCGCCTTTGGCGGGCCAGCGGCATGCATTAACTGCGCAAACATGCTGCGGCCTGCATTAAATAGATCCTGGGGTGGGCAGGGCTTCTGTTGGTGGGAAGAACAGTGAGCAGGAAAACCGGGGTGGGAAAAACCGGGCAGTGGAGGTGTCACTTGATCAGACTGGAACAAGCAGGTACTGGAGGCCACAGGTAAGTAGCAGGCTAGCTGTACAGGTGACTACTGATGTGGTCGCACTGCAGCCACCATTAAGTAGGTCCTGGAGTGGGTGAGGCTTCTGTTGGCAGGACCAATGGTGAGTGGGAAAACTTGGTTGAGAAAACCCAGGCAGCAGCAGTGTCATTGGTTCAGGCTGAACAAACAGAAACTGGAGGCCACAGGCAAGTGGCAGGCTAAGTGTACAAGTGTCACCAGATGTGGTTGCGCTGTGTCCTGCATTAAATAGGTCCTGGGGTGAGCAGGGCTTCTATTGGCAGGAAGAACAGAAAAGTGGGAAAACCAGAGCGGGACAACCCCGCCGCAGAGGTGTCACTGGATCAGGCTGGAACAAGCAAGAACTGGAGGCTAAAGACAAGTAGCAGGGTAGGTGCCCAAGTGCCTACTGATGCGGTCATGCTACGGCCTGCATTAAGTAGGTCCTGGGATTGGCGGGGCTTCTTTGGTAAGAACGGTGAGCGGGATAACCCGGGTGGGAAAATCCGGGCAGTGGTGTGGTCACTGGATCAGGCTGGAAGAAGAAGGAACTGAAGGCCACAGACAAGTGGCAGGCAAGATGTTCAAGGTTACTTCTGATGCAGTCACGCTGCAGCCTGCATTAAGTAGGTCATGTGGTGCCTGCAACTTCTGTTGGCAGAAAGAACGTTGAGCGGGGAAACCCCGATGGGAAAACCCGGGCAGCGGCTGTGTCACTGGATCAGGCTGGAACAAGCAGGAACTGGAGGCTAGAGGCATGTGGCATGCTTGGTGTCCCGCGGCCTACGGAGCTCTACCAATGCTTCTCTATTCTATACCTTTACCAGGCAGAAGGATATCAGTACTAAAATTGCTACAACTCTACAATGTTTTCTAGTTTGTCTGTTCTCCTCAAGAATGTATATGAGCTAAAAGAAGCCATCAACCCACTTTAAGCATAGAGTCTTCTTTCAGACATTAAATTACAGACTTTAGAATAACTTGGATAAAGTGCTCAATGTATACTGAGGGTAACAGGCTTCTGTCCCAGTAGGCTATCACAGGAGGTTGAGCACCTTCAGCAGAAATGTGTAAGTAACCTGCAGATTAAAAGTCTCAGTTTCCATTGACAGTAACGAAGCACAGATTTAATATGCCTGCAGAAGAGATATGATTGTGTGTAGGCAACCTATATTCCCAGTCAAATATCTTTTAAACAATGTGCCTCTTGCAGATTAATGTATAATCTTTAGGCTGCTGGTATCACACTCAGTGAAAGAATGTTTGTGATTAAACCTTTGCAAAGAAGAGCTTGTAACCAAATGGCACAGCTCCTAATCCCATCATGGTAGCTTTGGGGGTTAATGTGTCTGCTGAAGAAATCTGTGTGCACACTTCAGATCACAGATATGGCTCAGGGCAGTAAACTGTCTGCTGCAGGAAGCTACATGTCACAGGTTTCAGTCCCATTGAGGTAGTGCAGGGGTTTTATGAATGCAGTTTATACATCTGTTTAAAACTACAGGCACCAGATTCTGGTGGTGCATTAAAAGACTCAGCCTGTCAGTATACCAACTAAAATGTGTAGTAAGAAGCAGAAGGGGGCATTTGGGGAGATCAGAAGTTGTTGATGTTATTTAGAGAGCCACTCAACACAGTAAACAATGTTCGTGCTTTAGGATGCCTATATCCAAGCGTTGTGGTCTCTTCGTGTTGTATAAAAAACTAGCAAAAGAAAGCCAACAATAAAGTGGTGAGTTGAGCACAAATGTGACTTGCAGGACACATGCTTCAAAGCCAATGAAATAGGGCTGGTGTCTGCTGCAGCAGTCTATGTGTATACTGACAGATGTGTTCTATTTATGAAAGAAAGAGTGCCGGAGCGAAAGCTCTGCTCAGAATCCTGCAACCTGAGCAATTATTGGCCACATACCAAGGCTGGTAGACTTCATCCACTACCAGACTCCATCTGCCCCTTTTTCACCCCTGCAGGTTTCTGCTTTCTTCCTTTGTGACGGTTTTGCCGTCTTTGGGCACGATTACAAGTTTGGCGGTCCATATGACCACCAAACTCGAGGTGGAGGTGCGGACCGCCACAACCCACAGGCATCCGCGATCCCTGGCAGTCTACCGGTGCTCTGGGGAAGCAATATGCTTGGCGGTGCCACTGCAGCACCACCAACCATATTACGAGTTTCCCCACCCCCAGAGTTTTCATGGCTTTGAGCCCGCCATGAAAAGGCTAGCGGTGGGGAAATAAAGGAGGCATCCAGGGCCCCCTGTTGCCCTTGTGTATGGGGATGCATGCAGGGGGCACATGTTTGCCCCATGCCTGCATGCACCCCCTTTTCTGCATGGCACGGACTGCACAGTCCATGCAGTGCAGGAACGGCTTTAGGTGCTCCCATTGAAATACCTTTTCAGTAGGCACCGCAATGGGACCGCCGGAGCACTTGCCCGCCAAACAACGAGGACATTTGTCATCAGGCGGGCGGGAGGCAGTCGACTTTGGCGGTGACAGTGCGGGGTGCCTACACGGCAGCCTACTCCAGACCGCCAAAGTCATAATCACACCCTTTGTCTTCCTCCATCTTTCCAATCTGTTTTTCCCCCAATTCACTTATTCACTCGGGCAATATACGATGCGGAAATATACGTGCCAGTCCACAAAAATGAGTGCCTGTGACCTCTAACAGGCAACCTCTGTTCCAAATTTAGCACTAACTGTTAATCACTGGTTCCAATGCCACTAAGGCAGTTTCAGTGTAACCTGAGTGTCATTTTGATTTTGATGAGTATCTGATAAATTGTGAATCTAGTAGATCTTTACAGAGGCTATTTTAAAGCGTTCCAAAGTAGATGTTGGGTAGAGAACAATATTGTGCCTATGAATGTCTGATTGTAGTCTAATTTAAAAATCAAACTGTGATTAGAAGGTTGGAGGTAGCAACTTTATAGGCTCGCTGAACAGTTAGTTTAGGCACTGCACATGATTACAACTGAAGGCATGTCAATGGGGCCACAATAACGTCGCTTGTTCTACTGGCAATGCCACTTCTGATGGCATCACTTCTGGTGATGTCATTAGGGTCAAATATCATACTTTACAGCTCAGTGTCCCTCTCCCGGAAATGTGAAAGTTGGCCATCTGATGTTGGGAAAGGTCGAAGCCTTCTTTCCAAAACTTCTTTGTGGAAGAGGTATATTAACTTTTTCGTTTCAGCATTCTGGAAGAAGATGAAGAAGTTGATTTTTTAAGACATCATCACAGGGATCTACAGATGGGACCATTGTACAATTTATTTTGGCAGTAAAGGTTTCCTATTTTGTGTAGGGCACCAATAGGAGAATCTCTTGTTACCTCTATATCACCAGTATCACCACTGCCAGTGCCTTCATTTTAGTGCATAATAATCATTGTAACTCATCCAGAAATCTTTTTATAAATATTGGTGTTTCCAGTGGTGATGGAGCAGATTTCATCTGCAGTGAGGCCTTGTTTTATTTTTTGTGCTACAGACAGACTGCGTTTAAATTGCCACGCACATTTTGGTGCAAGTTAAAAACATGGTACATGAAAAATATGAAAGTGAGGCCTAGTCTGTCTGAAATGCTTGTGCTGAATAACATGTTTTTGCAGTGTGGAGAAAAGTGGTCTTTTTGGCTTTGAAGATTAATAGAATGTGTTTCTCCCTTCCCAGCTCATCCCTTACAATCTAATTTCACTATTACTGTCTTAAAAGACTTTGGCTTGTTGCATAATTAGATAAATATTTCAGTTAATAACACCTCTTTTTATAATGTGTGTGAATTAACAAATGCACCAAACACAACACATGGGGCTAAATGCTTTTTGCATGAAAAGCTATCTAAAACATTAAAGCATGTTGCTGTGTGCGCTGTATTAACTGTGTGTGCTGTATTAACTGTGTGTGCTTTTACATTTTACACTAAATGCATAAAAATGCTATGTTGCACATTTATTTTACATGTTGTCATAGATAATAGAAAAACTGCTTGAAACTAATAGCTTGGCTAGGTAAACATTTATAAGGGGTATTAGTATGAGGGAGGGAAACATAATGGCTGATTTACATGAAATTAATATTCTCTTTGTGTTTGTTTTATTTTTAGGGCCTAAGAAAAATGGCTGCCTGTGAATCCAGCAAGGCTATGACTTGCAATTTAATGAGAACAGAGCATGTGCAGACTGTGCCAGCTTTCCTAAAGGAGTCAAGGCCACTGTGAACTGGACATTCTCGTGATTGTGCCAATGTACCAGTTAGTTAAAGATATTCTTCCTGACTGCGCTGTGGAAGGAAGGAAGAGAATTAGAATGAAACATTTTTCCTAGCAGATGTTGCAAATATATATAAAATATATTTATTCATGTATGCTTCTTTTGTTAAAACTGGAATAGTCAGGATTTTAGAATGAGTCAGGATTGTGAGACCTCTTGCCATCATGACTGACCAATCATGTACAAGTTTTCCTGAAGATGCAACATTTTTGTGCAGTCTGACAAGAATTAGAGTATAGATAATGACTTCTCTGGAGGCGTGGTTGGCTTTTTGCTCACTGGCTGGCGTTCAGCTCACTTCAGCTTGTTGCTTCATTCACATGGGTTAGGTACAAGAACGTCACGGGAAGAGGTTGCTGAAGGGCAGAGATTGCTTTAGAGGAGAAGGGAGTTTTTTTTTCAAAGTATCCTGGCACGTCATATTTTGGCACTGCAGGCCACATTCCTTCGAGGTCTGGTGAAGGAGGGGCTGCTTGCTCTTTAGACACAGACAGATGCAGAAGAGCAGCAACAGATAGAAAGGCTTTTTAGATTTAGATGTTAAACTTTAAGTTTACGCTTTGACTAACTAATTAGGTTCGAAAAGATTTATTTGACTTATGCATTTATTTCTCTTAATGGGAGATTTTTGCAAACTATTTAATTATTGATTAGCCTTGCAAGACTATTTTTCTTAGAAACTCTGTAAGAGTTTTAACTGATATTTTGCGGCACATTTTCTTTCCTACATGTAATGCATATATGCAGACTGTAATATGTTCTGTATTAATGCTATTTTTCATATTTTCCAAATTCTGTAACCTGATTGATATTTTACTAATGAATAAAGTGTCAGAGAAAAATTAACTTTTGACTAGAAAATAAAACCCTTTAAAATACTCAACAACTCTCTTTATTGGCTTAAATAATAATTGCATTTTTGACTGTTCAGGTTTATTTAAATCTCCTGAAGGTAATACATGGTGTGAAGGGCCCAACACCTTTTCAGCGGTAAAATAGAGGTAGCATGAGGGTTTTGCATTGAGAAATTACCAGAAGAAATTACCGCTTTATCAGTTTTTTGTAAGCAGAGGATGGTTATTATTGATTAGTTTGGTGATTATGATTAATGCTTTCACCATCAACTATTCAACTAATGGATCATTGACCTTAGAAGGGAAATAAAATAATTGCCCAGGTTAGATAAATGTCCAAGTACTGATTCCTGACTCCAATGCTCAGAAGGTGATGCAAGAAGTGGTGGGAGTATCAATAGGGTTGTGAAATGTTGTTAATATGCTAGCATGTATTTTTGAAGTGTTGAAAATATTAGGTTTTTTTTACTGTTGGTGACAGTTTGCTCATTTTGAATTGATTGTGTTATTGATTATATTGGTAACTTCATAGGACATAATTTTTTGGTTATTGATTACATGTTTTAACTCTTCATATTAAGTAAGTGTCTTGTTCTATGTTGTCTGGAAACACAGGTATGTACACCTGTGGGAGAATCCCGGGAAGGATAGCGGGTGGTAAATGGAAGCCACACTGCACTGAGGTTACTTGTCTGTTGGAATAACACTGAGAAGCTAGGTAGGGATGGCAGTGTTAAATTAGGGATTATTTTCTGTGTGAGTGATTGATAGCAAAGAGTTCGCTGCTAGAATTTGGTGTGATATCACCTAGAAAGGGTCACACTGAAGGAGTAGCAGGTTCTTCTGAGCTTGAGTGACAGCAAAAGGGTTCGCTGGTGAAACTTTGGCATAAGATATATCCTAAAGGATAAGTCCAAAGAAGTAGCAGGTTCTTCTGAGCTTGAGTGAAAGGTAAGCGGAAGGGATTTACCTGTAGTGTTTGAAGAGTCAACTGAAGTTCTTACTTTGTGAAGAGTAAGCGGAATGTGTTACTCGCAGTACATATAAATCTATCCTTTATTTAGTACAACAGGCAGAGTAGCAAATGTTTTTATGTTCTTACTAACAGAATTGTTGATTCAGAAAAATATTGCAGTAAGATGTTGTAGAGGGTCAGTGGTAGGAGTAAAACTGACTGATATTGAGGCTGACAGCTTTGGAAAAAAGAAATTGCATTGAACTATTGCACAAATGAAATTGTTTGAAGGTTTAAAGAAGCTGTTAGGAGGTAAAGTGAACAATTTGTTTTTTATTGGTGATGCTACTGAAGGAACACCTGTGCATTTTATGTCTACCAATTTGGGACAAAATACATGTATGTGGGTTCACCAATGGTGCAAGATTACCGAAAAAGAGGGTGCTTTGAGGTTTCCAAAAGATGGTACTTTTGAATTGCAAATTATTGACAAATTAAGGGAAGTGTTATGTGAAATAAAGACACCATCTAAAGCTTCACAATGTGAGGCCTTAGGCATGTGGGAAAAAGCAGCAAGAGAGAAAGCAAGTAAGGATAAAAAGGTAAAGCACCAGATACAGGAGAAGGGAATAAGTGATGATAAAGAGCTTTAAATAAATAATGATTCAGGGGATGAAATAATGGATGCATTGTTAACTGAGTGTCCACCACTTTATGTGGTTCCCATTAAAAATACTGAAAATAGTGTACCAGTAAGTACTGCAGTGGCTACTGCTTCTGTTGAACAGAGAAAAACACTGATTGAGAAAACTGCGCCAACATTTCAGATTGACCCATTACCTGTTGATTCAGCACTGACAGTGATACCTCCAGGTGTTACATATTAACACAGGCCCTGAAAAAGAGAGACAGCTTAGTGTTTTAAAATCAACATGTGAACATGAAGAAATTAACAATCCTTGCTGTTTAAATAATGAAAATGTGAACCAGTGTAAGGAAAAAGAATTAATTTCCCTGAGTATGGAAACAGCTGCATGTGCAATAACTACACATAATGGTCTGACAGATTTGGCTCAAAAATATGAAACTGATGTTTCAGTAAGTTTTACATTTCAGAAAAGTTTCAGGGTACATATGGATGATGAAGCAAATGAGAAAATGTGTTCTTCAGGAATGCATTTGCACATTGCAGAAATAAAATATATTTTGAAATGCAATGGGTTTGAGCAATTAGGAGACATGTGGGCAAGAAAACACGAGAAGAAAAAGAAACCACCAGACCTAGCAAGGAAACTGGATAAGGAAAAGAAGCCACCAGATCTAATTGAGAAAAATAATAAGCAGAATGAGGGAGAAGGTTTTGCTTACTCATTGAGAGAAAAGGTGGGAGAAATGTATGTGCATGTGCCACAGAATAAAAGTGAACTTGCAGCATTTCTGAACATAATCCCACAATTGAGAGACAGAATTATGCTGTGGTACCCACAAATTGATGGATTTTTTGAACTTTTAAAGGAGTTGTGCATTAATTTGGTAATGTTCTTTTACATTGCCATGCAAACTGAATTGTGATTTGAATCTAAAGCTGCACAGAGGCCAGGTGAGGAGACAATGAAAAGGGTTTGCATGAATGCAACATAATTTTCTGTTGTTATGGAGGAAAATATAGCAGTGATCATTTTCCTGACGGGCAGAGTGCCAGCAAAAGATGTTGATTGGGTACAGATTAAAAGAACACAGTACGGAAGTAAAAGTGTTTTGGTTTGTGTAAATTCAGGTTTGAATGTTGTACTGCTGGAAAATGTGTACTTTTATAACAGATTTGAGCAGTGGAAGAAGAAAAATATATTTAAAAATGATGCACAAAAACATGGAGAAATGCAAATGAAAAATATGCAAGTTAAGCAAATGCAAATGTCAGTTCAGAAGCAGGTACCTATGGCAGGAATTTTCCAAGCAAAGATCCGACTAAATATGGAAAATGCTAAAAATTAATTTTAATAGGTTGTCCATAGCAAATGTGAATTATTTCCAGAGACAAAATGAGAACCCAGTCCAACAGGTTGCTGTGTTTGAAAATGAGATGTTTAACCCTCACAATTCAGAATTTACCAAGTTCGTTGTAAAGGCAGTGGAGAGTCCAGACTTAATTGCTGGAGATTTAAACAAAGAAATGACAAACCCAGTTTTAGAAAAATTTGCACCAAAGAGTCTCTCAACATACATATGTCCCACTTACCTTGTTTTCATCCAGGTAAACTCCTATGAGACACATAGGGCCTGATTCACAAAGGTAAATGTACACTTTTGTGTAAGTTCACAACTCTTTCCTGTACACAAAGAGATTTACTAGTATATTTACACGTGCGGAGTCTCCGAACATAAAAAGATAGAACAGTGCTATATTTTCATGTGTGGAGACTCCGCCCTTGTAAAGACACTACTTGTAAATCCCTTTGCGAATAGTAAACAATCGTAAACTTACACACATGTGTAAGTTTACCTTTATGAATCACTCACTGAGCAAGAGAATGGATTGGACTTAGAGCAGTGAAAAGGACCAGCAATTCCTCCATTTTGGCCCTCGATTACGTACACCCCACCATACGAGTTATTTCTATCCAAAGGGAAATAAAAATAACATGCAGTCCCTAGAATGCCTGAGGAAATACCTGGCACTATTCCAAACCCGTTCACCACAAACAGGTCCTGGGGCTAGTTAGAGGACCCTGGAATACGTGGATGCCTCGAATGTAGGAAGAGGCAAGGGAAGGTGAGGGGAGTGGTATTGGGAGAATTTGCTTGCTCCATTGTGCAGGGGTTGGGTGCAACAGCTGCATGCAACCCCCATCGCACAGCACAGGACTTCAGATGCAGAGTTTCCAGATCCCTTATATTCAGGGCCAGAGATCCCAGACCCAGAAACACAAGGCTACCCAGAATGCCCGGGACTCATACCCTTAAAGAGGGAATTTGTGTTTATAGGCCATATGTATCAAGCAAATTAGCATTCGCAAAGGCCGAAATTCACAGAATTTCGGCCCTTGCGAATGCGAATTTGCTAAATGGTATGTATTAAGCAAAATGTGGTGCAAAACATGGAATCGCAAAATTTGCGATTCCTTATTTTGCAATTGCATTTAAGGAATCTCCAATTTTGCGATTCCTTAAATGCAATGTTTGAATCCAAAAAAAATTGCTAAATGTCCTTAAGGAATCGCAAATTATCACCAACTTCTAGTTGGTGGTAAGTTGCGAATTCCTTGAAAAATGCATATTTTTGCATTTTTCAAAGTGCCATGTGACGCACATACATGCTTAGGGCATGTATGTACGCCACATGTGCACCCATGCATATTTCAGGGGTGCAACAGTGTCCTTTGGACACCCCTGCACCCTTGAAATTTTTCTGAATTTACGATTAGCAAATTGCGAATCGCAAATTGAGAATAATTTCCCATTCATTCCTATGGGCCTCCTGGCACATAGAAATTAATGGGAAAGTATTCCTTAATTGCAATTTGCAATTTGCTAATCGCAATTAAGAAATTTTAAGAAATCACAAAAAAAATGCGATCTTGTACATACATACCTATTTGCGATTCTCAAATAGCGATTTCTTAAAAATCGCTATTTGGGAATCGCAAATCAGGTCGATGATACATATGGCCCTTATTTACTACAAACTTCATCAAGTGCAAAGTAGTGTTTACAGCTGTGGCCTACAAGTTTTTCGTTTTTATGTACATGTTCCAAACATTGTCTTGCACAACGGACCTGACAGTAAGTTCACGCCATTGCACACAGCCGGTTCTCACGTTTTTTTCTCTTCATGTATATTTACCAAGTCCAGAAGCACAATCAATAGATGTACTTTCCATGAACTTCTCCCTTCCACAACAGAGGGCATTGATGAGTTGCTGTGTAGTTCCTGCTTTGTATATGTTTTGTGAAACTTTTGCCTGCTAGAGCCAAGCTCTCCCCTTCAT